>NC_141571.1:1489757-6289757 GCF_036417535.1 Chlamydotis macqueenii | reverse complement strand
CTGAATGTGAGAATCCTGCCCAGCTGGCATGTGTTTATTTTGCTTTACTTTCCAATTAGACATAGAAAATAAATGTTAAGGCAAATTAAATCATTTATTTTGCAATGAAACTGTGTAGTTATGTATTTAATTTTATTGTTGTTGTTGTTATTGGTTAGGTTTCATCCAAAGTTGTTTTCTACCTGCTGTGTAGGATAAAGAGATTAGAGAAACCTGCACTTTCCAGTCCTAGGAAGAGAATCAAAATGTCTGAATTGTACTTCTGGCTGTAGTGCTGATTCTTGCAAGGACAGTGTCTTCAGCAGGGAAATGGAGGGATGCAAATAATAATAAATATGTAAATAGGAAATATGCTTGCTGCTTTCTGGGACTGTTTGTCATGTGTAGCGCTTGTTTTTTGACAGATTCCTGCTACATTATGTCAGGAGACAGCGACTGCACCAGGACAAGTCCGTCAGCAGGGTCTCCATCAGACAATGAGCTCTTGCCAGATCGGCCAAAGTATGTTTGCTCGCTGTCTCCTGATCTCATTACCAAAGCCCGGGAAGAGCTCCAAGAGAAACCTGAATGGAGGCTGCGTGACGTGCAGGCACTCCGAGATATGGTGTGCAAAGACTATCCCTCCCTGGGGACCTGCCTGGACGATGCTTTTTTGTTAAGATTCCTCAGAGCCAGGAAATTTGATTATGATCGAGCACTTCAGCTTCTGGTGAACTACCACACCTGCAGGAGGAGCTGGCCTGAGGTCTTCAATAACTTGAAGCCGTCCGCAATAAAGCCTGTCCTGGAGTCTGGTTTTGTCACCGTGCTGCCTCGTCAGGACCCAGAGGGACGCCACGTTGTCTGCATCCGTCCAGGTACTGAAATTCATTAAGTGTCTTTGTTCTCTGTCTTCGAGGTGCGTCTGGGCCAAAAATCTGTTTCCTGCCCTCCTGTGAGCAGTGGTTACTTACACAGAGTACATGGGTTCTCTTTGAAATTTGAAAAGTTAATTTCTGAAGGGACATGTTTGTCGTTAGCCAGCATTGTACCAGTTCCTTTTCCTGTGTCAGCAATAACTGCAGTTATGTCAAAATGAAAATGCAGGGAGGTGGGTTGATGAAATATTAGGTGATTCAAGAAAAATTAATGTGTAGTAACGCAAATTAAAACAGGACTGCTGGCCTACAGTTAGAAGCTTGTAATTTGCTTTGACCGTAAGTGGAGAGAGGAGCCTGTGGCTTTGACTCCCATGTACACAATCGGAGCCTTCCATACGATTTTGGTGCTGCCAGGCTTGCTGTAAATTTATCTTCATTCATTTTCCTCTTTGCCATTTACCTGCTTTCTTTCTGAGCTGAAACTGCTAATTAAGCTGTGCTGGGTGGAGAATGGGGTTCTTAAAACCATTGCCTTTGCTCCTTGAAGTAAACATGAGTTGCCATTTATCTCTTGCTTAAGAAAGGCTGCTCTGAACTAGGACTGTGGCTATTAAAGACTAACTTTTAAGAGTCCAGGAAAATAGAAAATCAGGTTTTGGAATGTGTATTGTTAGCTTATATTTACTCTCCAACTTACCATCCATGTCTTGTAACCTCAGACAGATGGACACCCAGTAATTATCCGATTACTGAGAACATTCGTGCCATATACTTAACGTTAGAAAAACTCATTCAGTCCGAAGAGACCCAGGTGAATGGGATTGTAATCCTGGCAGACTACAAAGGAGTCAGCTTATCTAAGGCGTCTCATTTTGGTCCTTTTGTAGCCAAAAAAGTGATTGGAATTCTTCAGGTAAGACCTGAACTGGTGGGAAAATAAGCTTGTGCATTGTAAATGACTGCTGCTGTGTCTAGAGTTCTTGACTGTCACCAGAAACCTAAGCATCTTGGCTTTTACTAGCAGAGTTAAAACATGTCCCTGCCCAACCAGTTTCTCAGACCCTTGCTAACTTACCTCACTTGCCCTTTTTTTGACTTTTGCATCCCTAAAACTGAATTTGTATTAGAAATGCAAGCTTTGAGTTGGAACAGAAAAAAAAAAAACAGTTCTGTTAGTCAGTGATAAGGAAGGGAGAGCCATGAATTACAGTTAGAGAGAAAACACTATTTTGCCTGAACGCTGAGGAATGGCTCATTATTTAAATGGTTCCTGTCAGTCAGGATGGAGCAGGTCACTCACTGCCACTGGACAAGCACATGTTCAAGTAGCAAAAAATTTTGCAGCAAGGACTTTTGAATGGTTTTGACTTGAGGATTTCCATCCACTCCCTGAAGGAAGAGAGACTCCGTCAGCATAGGGGCAGCAAAAGAGGCAGTAATAAAAAGGATGTCTGACTAGGTGTTTGGAAGGAAAGTGGTGCAGAGCAAGTTAGAGCAAGGGTGTAAGCACAAGTGGGGTTGTACAAAATAGGAAGGTGAAAGGAGTGAGGAGTGACCTGGCCAAAGTGGCAGGAAGATCTGGTGATTTTACTCTGTCATGCTACCTGGAAGAGTGAGATGACGAAAACTTCTCTTAACTAGGTTCGTTCCCTCATTACTTTTATTCTGGCCTGAGCTGGTCATGTTCTTTGTAGGGATGCAAGGAAGTGTAGGGGGAATCAGGGGAGCTTATGGAGATGAGACTAGTGAGTTTATGAATGCCTGTATAAGAACTCACTCCTTTAAATTATGATCTAAATATGTATCATTTGACTGTCAAGCCCATATTTAATTTGCACAAATAAAGTGATGGGTGTCCTGCTGCTATGAGTGGAAACAATTCACAAAACAAAAGCTGACCTTGGTGAAGGACATAAAGGTGTGGGTGGGTATAAAGGTGTTGCACCAGACTTGCCGAGCTGCAACTTTTGTTGTAAAGATGAGCTAATGCACTGACCCTCAGAAGGAGAAAAATACTCCTGCAGTGCCTGTAGTCCGCTTTTCACTCCAAGCTTTGACTGCTTGCTCTGTGTGCGTAGAGCTGGTTGTAAGGGAAAGGAACTTCACTGTGGTACAGGAGACCTTAATTGCTGATCATGAGCTCTTGCCTTGGAATAATGTTTCTGCAAATAAATTTCTCCAGCAGAAATCCTTAACTAACAGTTGTTTTAAACTGTTTTGTACAGGAGACACAGTGTGTTCTGTTGGTAGCAGACCCTGTTTATCTTCTTCAGTTAGCATGACAGAATAGTTGGAATGGCAGAAAAATAGTGCTATTAGATTTCTTACTTATATAAAAACACTTTTTAGACTGTCTCAGGCACCAAATCCTGTAGCTGGAAACACCGTTAGAACCAGCCTGCTCTGGCTCTGAGTGTGGTACGCTCCTCAGAAGCTAGGGTCATCACTTTGTAACTGCATCCTTGTCAGTGTTGGGAACACCCGAAGGACACTGATTACCTAAGGGTCTTTTTCAAGGGAGAACAACATAAGAAGTGAAGATTTACTGGCAGCAATTTATTTCTCGATGCAAGGTTTTCTTGTCTCTTGACTTTATTTTTATGCCTATGTATAGTCCTAAGACTATTCCCTATTACCAGGTGCGTTTCTTTTGGTGTATTGGTTTATGTTGGTACCTCAGATGAAAGTTTGGGAGCCAGTGGGTTGTGCTGGCAGTCAGTCTCGGGAGATTTCAGAGAGAGGAAGATGGCAAATGTTTTTTTGAAACTGCATTATAAAAATCTTCTTTACCCTTTAGGATGGATTCCCCATTCGAATAAAAGCCGTTAACATAATAAATGAGCCTCGTATATTCAAAGGCATTTTTGCAATCATCAAGCCTTTTCTGAAGGAAAAGATAGCAAATCGGGTAAGGCTTTGTGTCATTTTAACATTAATGCTAATGTTTGCAAGTTCCTTGCTTGGCCACTGCAAGTAAAAACTGTTGAAAAAACTCAACTAGAAAAATGTTGGTGCCATTTACTTGATCTAACTGGTCTTTTCAGCTTTAATTTTAAAAATAAGCCTGTTGCAAAAATTCTTCATGAGAAGCTTTGAGGAACTTAATATTGGCATAACATTAATATGGATCTTCAGTACGTAATGCTATATGTTCAGGACATTAATTCCATCCCTGGAGTTGGATTAACTTGGGAAGTCACACTTTATCTATGGAGTGGTGTCAGAGGAAATCTGTGTGGCTCCTTCCTTGCTCTTCTCCCTTATGCAAGCGTCCTGCACGGCACTACTGTTCTTGCTGTAGGATTGGATGTAGTTGCAAAGGATGATGCTTTTTTTCCACAAGGAAAACTACTTCCAATCCTGTGAACGAACTTGGGGACGAGCTGAACTTGAAACCTCTGCACAGACTAGCAAATGTCAAGTCTCTCTTGCTGGGGTTTAAGCTACACTAGACTTGGCTTGACTCAAGACTTATCTCTCTAGTGTGTCTAGCTGCACCTGCCCGGTGCTATGTGCTGCTGCTTGTCCATAAAGACATCACTTCCAGAATTTGCTCTTTAACTGAAAATAAGCCTGTTAGCTGACTGTTTCAATAATTTGCTGTCAAGTGTTTGATATACATTATTAAAGCTATCTTTTGCTTTCTTCTTCAGTTTTTTCTTCATGGCTCTGATCTGAATTCCCTCCATCAAAACATTCCTCCAGTCATCCTTCCTGAAGAGTATGGTGGTACTTCAGGGAAGCTGGACATCTCTGCATGGAATGAGCTGCTGTTAGCCTCTGAAGAGGACTTTCTGCATGATTTCTCACAGCTGGTTCTCCCATGTGACAGCTCTCCCCATGACATGCTAGTGAGTGGGGATGTGGATGAAAAGCAGTGTGACGACTCTCTGCGAGGCATGAAACCTCAGCTCTATTACTGTTATTAACAAATCAGTGAAGGGAAGTTTTCCAGCACAGTTAAGATCTGTTCTGATAGGTGATGATGTGAACTCTGCCTTACTCCTAAACCTGCAGTTTAGGAACAGACTGCTGAGGCACTTTACACTGTAGAACCAAAGGAAGCTGAAGAGGGCACAACAGGGGCAGGGCAGAGTTCGGGGAGGATAAAGGCAAAGAGCACAAGTTACGCAGAATACTTGATGCTCATCAGTGTCCGTGTGAATGATGCAAACTGGTCTATTCTTTCTAATGGTAAAGGAAAAAAAAATATATTGCAGGATGGTAAGCTTGATAGTTTCTTATCCCCTCCCTGCCCAAATGAACAGTGACAATGATGATTTACTAGCTCTGTGACCATCCATTCCCTTCCCCTTTTGAAAACACCAGTAATCCAACACAAGAAGGTTGCTTTTGAACCCTGCAAAATGTAGTTCTGTCAGTGAAGGTTGCCTAAAAACATAAAAGTCTAACTTGGCAGTTATTCCAGAAATGCCAACTCATAATCTGGACTATCTCAATATTTGGCTCAAATTAATACAGAGCAAAATGTTCCTATCCATGAATACTGGTATGGAGATCATCTCTGAAATTTCCTCATAGTAGGAAGAACTGTAACTGCTGGATTAACTACCATAACATCTATGCCAACACTTACTATAAACTGATGCAATCTTCATTTTCAGAAAACAGGAAGTTTTTCAGCTCAAGTACTAAGGCTTTTGATGAGATAACAGCTTCAAATAATGAGGTTCAGGACCAAATAAGAAAAATCTATGACAGCCACCTTCCGACACTGTCAGTTGTTCTTTTCTTCAGCTGGTTGTGATGAGGAATTGGGTAAGTAACTCATACGTAGAATTTGTAAGGAAGCTTTGTAGCCATTGGCATATGATGTATAGAAGGTAGTACTTCATGTAAGACAGCAAGGTGCTGCTTCAGCTCGTTACTTTGGGCAGAATTTGAGTTTAAGTCAGTGAAACCAAATACAGACAAGCTATTTGAAAGCACATTCTTAAATTTTCTGGTATTGTAGCATTTTCTTCACTGTGCTTGTCGGCTCTTTTGTGAAATGTTATAACTTTGTTTTCAACTTTGTTGACCTCTTTTGTCTTTGGTTGTCATGTTTCTGTATGAATTTAGACTTTAATCATCTCTAGTATTTACCTGTAGCTTGTATGCCTGTGCTTCTAGGTCTTTGTCTACAGACAGAACTAAGGCTCTGGTGTCAAATCAGGGTAAGATACCCATGTCTGAATAAGCTGTTCCCGCTCCCCAAGTCCGACCTGTTTAATGGTCTTGAATTAGAACTTCACTCTCGGCACGCTCTTTGCACATGGTTTTCTGCACTGTAATACTGCGGAGATGGGAAACCTCACTGGGACCAGGAAAGCACACCAAATTACTTCAAGGTGAAATATCTCACTTTGGTGAAAAACACATCCCTTCTAATTGGAGACTTACCTCTAGAGCACTTTCTCTGGATGAAATCTTTATTCAGTGCCAAGTGTGATTATAGCTACCAGTTACGCTTCTGTCAATATACAGCTAATGCATCTTGAGGATTTCAGACATTCAAAGTGCCAAACTCCGTTTTGAATGTCTGCTTTCGTCTCAGTTCCCCTGCAGCATAATTGCACTGCCAAAGAGACTCCTCTAACACTGTCGTGACTTCCTGATGTGGCAGCAGACCACATCCTGTAACTAGGGAGTAGCAAATGTCATACCTGTCGTCTAAGCCTTTTAAAAGGAGACTAGGTTTTGAAAAGGGGTAAAACATGAAGCTTTTTTCTGGATGGTAGTTCAGAATTTGTGGGAGTAGGGAACTCATCACTTGAGCTGTTATAGAATAAAGGTGGGAAGAAATAAATCTTCCTCACTGAAAGCATCTGATTTTTCCTGCCTTTATAAGTCAATTCTTGCTCTTCTTTGACAGCTATTACCTTTAGTGCAGGAAAAAGAAAAAACCCTACCATTTAAATCTTCTTGAAATAAGGTTAAAAAGTACTGCTAGCCACTTTCTCCTCATTTCCAACCAGAATGTGCTGTGTTTTGCAGAGATTAATTCCATTCTTTGTGCTTTGTGCCACCTAGCAAGACAGTAGCACACAGCACCAGGACTTAGAAAGGTAGGTGGCTGCCCACACTGTTCAACTGCCAGAACATAGAGACTGGTGTTTATCTTGTTTTAGTGCCTCTTAATTCCAGCCAGAATGTACAATTACAGAAAAGAAAACAGGTAGGATGAATGATTTTTCCTAGAGGTGAAGGTTTGACTCGTATTTGATACTCTTTCCTTAATTGTGTGGCAGGGTTTGAAGTGGTGTTATTTTGACACTTAACCTATAAGAACAGCTACTTTGACGCCCTCCTTATGTAACTACTAGCAAGGGAGGTTGAACATTCAAAATTCAATTTAGTGCCCTTCAAAGGAGAGAAAAAAAAAAAAAAAAAATCTAGTGGTGGTCAGCAGAAGGCTGAGGAACCTCTACAGAAACCAAACCCTTTTCTAGGCTTTTATATTCTCTTGCATGCCTTAAATAGTCAGCAAACTAGATCCATTTCTCCCTCCCCTTTTCTCCTGTGTTCACAGAGAAACCAAGCCTAAAGCATATGATTTAAACAGAACAGATAAGGCTACATTAACAATGCTGAAAATAGCCTGTGTTATACCTCCACAACTTCTCTTTAAGCTGGCTGCTGGGCAGTTGATGTCAGGATGCTTGAACTAAGCCAGGCTTAGCTTTGTCAAGCATCTGTTACTTCTAATTTGCTCTTTCCTGGCTTTAGAACTCAGACAGAGCTGCAATGTTATGGAGCTGTATCTCTAACCCTTCTTAGGTTCATAACCAGTGCTTGGCTTGTCTTACAGAAAGCACAGCTCTGTCTTACACGCACCAGAGAGAATGCTCCCTAAGCTTTAGCACTTACTAGCAAAGAAATCTGTTTGTTCCCAAAATTCCTCATGTCAGCATCTGGAAAATAAACACTTGTGCTCAGAGTCTCCTTATCTGCAAGTTAAGAGATAGGAAAAGCTTACTGGGGAATTTTGTTTGGTTTTTTTGCTGCACTAAAACTGATCTGCTTTTTTTTCTCCACTTGAAGTAACTTTGTTTCCAGAGGTACCTTGCCCAGTACACAAGCCATCCCTGCCAAATCCAGTGCAGAGCAAGGAAAGGTATTTGAGCTGCATGGGGCAGCCATGGCTTTTGGCATTGTGGGACAAAAGGTAGCTGTGTATTGTACATAAAAGTACTTGAATTTATACTCTTGCAAATGGGTGTTACAAACCCTGATGTATTTTCAGGAACTGGGTGAAGTTTGGTTTATTTGTCTTTTGTTTTTTATTTTTAAATCTCATTTTGGCATGAGTTAATCAGTGTTATTCAAACTTGTAATTTTGCCTTCTGTTCTATGTGGGCCAAGAGGTGTTGGGTGGTTCAGTGTACTTCTTATTTTGACAAAATTTATTTTTATATTGCATTTTATAAAATGGAGTGGTCAAAACGTGTAATTTTATGATGCATGACTGGGTGATTAAACACATTGTAACAGCTGCTAATTTGATATTTTAAATATGTTTGCCTTGTGTTATCTTGGGCTATTTTACCGTAAAAGTCAATAGCAACATACACCTCAGTTCCACACTAAACACAGTTGCAACTAAAGTATAATTGCCACAGCATTACATTAGAACGAAGCATTGCTTTCTACTGCAGAACTGAATTTTACTGTAACAACTGTACCTGAGCAACTTTAAGGAACAGGATTTGACATTCAGAGAATCACGTGGAAGACGCTGTTCGTTTCAAAAGAAATATATTATGGCTTACTATTTGCTGCATGGAGAAAACAACATCCACTAACTAACAAACAACCATCCACGATGTTTTAATCATTGTATGTGGTATTTCGCACTGGAGAATAACTGCTGCTGCTTAACACTTCTCAGCAGAGCTGGGCCAGTTTCAGTAGTTAGTCTGCTTTATTCAAATGAGTTTACAGTGCAAATAATCATTTAATGTACATTATTTTTATAAGCATATTAGACAAGTGAAATCAATTAGGAGCTCTATTTTTCCACCATAATCATAAAGTTGTTTAAGCTACTCATACATTTACCATTCAATATTTGGCAAATATACTAAAAAAGAAGTTACCATAGAAGTTGCCTCTTAGAAAGGGCAAGTTTGTTCTTAAAAGGAATTAGCATTAACCATTTTTTTAACCTCGAAGTTCTGTTCTTTTGGTGAGGAATAAGGGGGTTCTGCCACAACACAGGCAGGTAAGTATAACTTAAATTAAACTTTTGCAGTGGAATGTAGAAGTCAAGCAGCATGGCTTACACTTCTAGGAACTGAAGCGTTAGCATACTAGTGCATTATGCTGAATATAATTGTTCTTTAAAATATATTACTTCATATTTAGTTAAGTGTTACTTCTATTCAAGAGAAATGTCCAATAGCCACAACCTAGTAGATATTTTCTTTTGTGCTTTGACAGCATAGCTGTAGTGAATTTTAAAAAGGCAGTAATAAGATAACCATGACTGAAGATTAAAATAGATAACTGATAATAATTTTGATCCTGCATCAAGCATTATGCAATACATAACTTTCTATTCCCTGCATGTTCATATTAACATAAGAAACAGTAACAGTACAACTAAAGCAATACATGAACATTTTGGCTTTCAGCAAATAGTTCCCCACTTCTGTAAGCTCCGACAGGTGCAGCAGTTTAACTGAAGTCCCTGTTAGTAAGGACAAGAGGAGCCACTAGGGTCCAAAGATAAAGAAGGAGACAAACCCAGCTGGAGGTTATCTTCACCCACACGGCTGGCCACTTACTGGTCATCGTTTTAAAATCTGCATCAGGGCTAAAAAGTAAAGAAGTCAATTAATAGATAGAGAAGGCACTCACCACTATTCCGTGCTACCTTTCATATGAATCTGAAGTTAGAACTCAAGCCAGTTTCGTATGTATCTGTCCTGCTACTTGCCTGTCTGAAGGATGGTAGCTACATTTACTGCCCTTGTAGCTGTGAAGCAGTCCACTAGGACTACAGCTGCTGATTTTGCCTTTTTAATCTTAATTCAGTAACACAAAATTGAGAAGGTGCAACTCTAATGCAACTGGCATAGAGACAGCACCTTAACCAGCTGAGCAGGAGTAGCCTAGAGGGCAGGAGGCTCCTGTCCACCCAGAAACACTGGCTGGTACACACAACCCATCACTTTGTCTTGCTCTTACCTGTACCAGTTAGTGAGTGTCATCATGATGTAAAGAGAGGCAAGAGAGAGCATGAAGTGAAAGAAGGTGTAGCTGTACTGAACGCCATCCTTCTCATTATCCATGACACGGCGCACTTCTCCTTCCTCTGCAGACCCGCTGCCTATTCCCACAGTCTCCTCCAGGATGGCACTGTCGCTCCCAGACAGCGTCAGCTTGTTCACCTGGCTGTTACTTGAAGAGCGAATGCTGCAGTGTAACAAAGACAGGCATGGTTAAAATCTCCCTTTGCAGTTAGCTATGGTTGCTAAGAAAGCAAGCAACAGACCATAGTGAAAGTCTGGGACTACCAAATAACATTTTTTAAATCCATCTAGAAACACAAGGAAGCTCCTCAAAGAGATTTGTTTTCATCCAGGCTTTTGTTAATCTAATTAAACAGTGTTCCTAGTCCAGGTCTTGTAACATATTTTGTTCTGTTAACTGAATTGGGCTCATAAAGCCTATCCTCACCAACGTTTCAGAACGCAGCCTTTTTTGGCTTGGGCCTGAGACTGCAGCTGGTACATTTTTCACTGGACTCAGATTCAAACAAAAAAAGCAGACAAATCTCAATGGTTTATCATTTGATACCAGTGCAGGTCCTACCTGGAGTACAAGAGGCAAAGGACAAAGATAACCAATCCAACAACACTCTGGGCATCCCACCACTGTAGGGACTTGGGCGGAGCTGGAGTAGCAGGTACGACAGTGGTGTTCACTGGAACGACTGTGGGTGTAGCTATCTGGGTAATGATGTTCAGCAAACTTGGGTTACAGCTTCGTTCTGAAAGGGATTGCAAGGCAAATTAAAGAGAGATGAGATTTGACAGCATTTAGCTAAGAAAAGATGACAGATCAGCTAGCAGTTTTTCATTCCCTTTAAACTGCTATCTCTTCAATTCCCCAGAAGCAGCAACAGCATGCAATATTTTTCCTTTCCGTGAGCTAGGCAAGGGTGTAATAAATAAATAAAATCAGAGTGACCTGACGGTGTTGTCTTTCCCCTCACAAATACCCCAGTTTACTTCTGGAAAAAGGGAAGTTGATGGTTTCAGTAAAGTCAGCTTTCCTGCCTCACTAGATTTTATCTAGACAGATCAGCAATCCCACAGTGATCTGCAATACCTACAAACCCTGTCAACAGCTTCTGCTTTCACACCAAAATATGTTACTCAAGACAGCCTGTTGCTTACCAGGCTCATTGGACATGGCTGACCAAGTGAGATACATGGTGTAGAGCGTGATCACAGAGGACTGGAGGAGGCCAGAGCGAGGCTGATGTTCCTGTTCAAAGACAGAAGAGCAAGCCAAGGTCAGAAGGGCAAGTTTTACCTACAGTTGGATAATTTTACCCTACTGCTACAGATTCAGCAATTACTAGTGTGAAAAACTTTATTTTTTAGAAAGGCATTGCGCTTTGTTCTATGTTTACAAGACTGGAAGAAACTCCTTAGAGTAATACAATTTATGCAGTGAGCAACGCAAACGTGGAAGGAATAAGCAAACCAGATCCAGTTTTTCTGTGCCAAAGACTCAGATATGGGTTCTTACTGAGTTAATGCCAACTTGCTTAACAGTTTTGTAGATATGAATCTAGAATGTGATTTGAGCAATACCAGTTCAGAATCCAGTAACATGCAAGCTTCCTCTCATATTAAACACACCAAAATTTCAAAGCCACAGTATTAAGCCAATACATTCCCAGCTTATTTTTCTTCTTTGTAACAGGTTTCTCTGTTCTGCCAAAACCTTCACCACTAAAACCACACCAGTAGTGCCCCACATGGAAACAAAGTCCAAAACAATTTTAGCCAAAAAACAAGTCTCATCAGGATAACATCACTACATAATGCATTGGTTTCAGAGCAAGGTTTGTTGGGTTTTTTTTGTTTGTTTTTTTTTTTGTGTGTGTGTGTTTTTTTTAAATGTTCCTAGCTAGCATAGCTATGATAATTAAATTTTAAAGTTCTTATGTCTGACTGAACTGGTACTACGTCTTTCTTACTTCCCTGGTTTGTAGGTCAGAAGTAAATAGCAGAGAAAAAAAAATAGTACCTGAACTTTAGGAAGAATAGAAACGATGGAGACAGCAATGCACAGGATCATATTAATGCTTATGAAGAACTTGTTCTCAGTGCAGTCATCAGGCTTCGTGTAGAAAACATAGAACAGCACAACAAAAACCACTGACAAGGCATAGAACAAGCTTGTACAGGACAGAAGAGCTGGAAGGAAAATAAATTAACTGTTACAATATGCATGTAGTTTAACAGTACATGTAAGGTGATTTAATGACCAGCTGCCACTGTAAAGAGACAGTGTCTCTTCCTCACTTGGAAGTATAGTTCAGAAAATTTGTATTAGGTACAGCTAAATTTCTTCTTTGGCTTACTAAGTAGTGTAGCTCAGAGGAAAGCCAATGCTGCCATCAGGGGAATAAGACTTGCCTTTCAGAAGCAGTTTAATTGGTTTAACTGATGTCAAGCCACAGTGTCAAAATGAAAGTGCTTTCTGCACACCTCTCATGGGCTATTTACAAGCCCTGAATTCCCCCTTCCATGCCAGAGGCCACCCATTTTCATTTCCATTCTGCTATGTTCTTTGTAAGAAGCTACAAAATGCTGTTGCAGCATTTGTAGCTATGAGCAAAGAACCACAACAATTAGCACTTTGTAACTTAGTGGTCAGCTTGGGAGCTTGTCCTGAGGCATGCTTTGTGTTGTACTGCAGCCGCTGTCATCGACATAGCTGACTTCCCGAGGACCTCAGCAGGGGAGGTGGCAAAGCAAAGCGAGAGTTGAAGAGAACCAGGCTACGAGCTCTGCATTCGCACTGCAAACTTGCCAAGTGCTGTTTATTATGACTGTCAGATCTGCTAATCACAAGCCTAGGATATTCTGCATTTTATTTAATAAGACAAAAGGCAACAGTGCAGCTATTCATTCCGAACGTTTACAGTAGTGACTCAAGGAGATTGTGGAGTGTAATTATAGGTATGTCTGCAAACTAGTGAGTTATATTCTGTGGAGTACTGGCCAGCAGAAACAAATCCTTTACAGGTTAAGATTCCTACCTGCATACCAACATTTAGAATTTCCTTCCTCCAGTCTCTCAACCCAGCTCTCATTCCAGGAGTGAGCAAAGTCCACAAGAAGCACCAGCTGGATAAGAATAAAGCAGAAGGCTCCAAAAATACCAATAGCAAACCAAGCTAGAAAAGGGAGCAAGAAAAACAGTTAGCTTTCTTCATCTGCATGCTACCCCAGTTTAAAAAATATAAATAAATAAAGTGCTCCTAATTGTAATACAGACAAATAATGAAAAAATCTGAACCTATATTCAGAAATGCAGATACTGTTAATCAATTTGGCCCCGTCCTGCAGGAGCATGCAAGGAGCCCCAGCTATTTCAAGGGTGCAGCCTCTGCTAGTCAAGCTGAGCACGGGAATGTTCAGCCCAACATGTTTTCAGAATGAACACGAGGTCTAACACAAGACATCTTTGTGTACAGAAGTACCATCATGCCCTATCTCTTTGAGGATCAACAGCCCTTTCAGGTTCCTGTGATGTGGCCAGACAGTAAAAGGTTTCTTGCACAGATTTTTCAGAGACTCTAGGGAAGTATTTAGCACTTGTCAGTGTTCTGAGCTGCCTCTAAAGAGTGTCAGAAGACCCAGCCCAGTAGCAATCGTGTCATGGCGTACCGAATTATTAATACACAACACCTATGCACTTGAAAAGAGATTGCTTATTGCCGTAACTTCAGGTGGTCACCAGAATACTGGATGAACCAAGATACCCCAGTGAAGTAGGACAGAATCTGTCTTCTACAAGACATCTTTCACTACCACAACTATAGCCTGGTAAGTCTGTGAAAAGGTTTGAGTTTATTAAACAGAATTCCACAATGCCATATTAACTGTACCTCTTGTGAAGGGCCCTTCAGGAATGTAAAACGCTCCAACCATGATAGCCACAATGGCTGCTATTTTGAAGAACCAGAACCTGTAAAAGAAGATAGGAGTTGAAAATATTGGTCTTACTCTGCACAAAATAGTCATGCTTTACATCATCTGCAAGCAGCTTGCTGTACATAGATGAGTGTCTAACAGAAATTTAAAGAAAAAAAAGTTGTGGGATTATAGATAAAGATGTTCGCCCAATGAAGGGGAGAGGGCGAAGTAACAGTCAGTACATTGGAGTCATGGACTGACAGAAACCTCAAAGTTCAACAAAAGCAAATACAGAGCATTGCACCTGGGACTGAAAAACCCTGTCCATCAGGATAGACTGGGGGCCAGCTGGCTAGAAAGCGCTGCTGAAAGAGGAGCTCCTGCTGCAGCAAACAGAACGTGAGTCAGCAGCTCGTCCTTGCAGGGAGGAAGGCTAACTCTACGCTGTTCAGCTTAGAGAAGGAAAAAGGGAGAACTAATTGCTGTCTTCAACTGCCTGGAAGAAAGGTGTAAAGATGGCAAAACCAGACTCTTCTCGCACGTGCACAGTGGAAGGACAAGAGGCAATGTATGCAAGTAGCAAAAAGAGAAGCTACAATTAGATATTGCAAAAAATTGCACAGGTTGCCCAGAGAGGTTGAAGTATCCCCATCCTTGGGGACATTCAAAACTCAGCTAGACAAGATCCCGAATAACCCACTCCGCTTTGGTCCTGCTCTGAGCAGGGGGTTGGATCTCCCAAGGTCCCATTCAAATTAAATGACTCTATGATAATTCAGTAATCTACCCCAGAACTGGCCCAGTTAAATCAGTGACTCGGAAATCAGTTTCTGCTGGATTACTGAGTCAGACTAGCCTAGAGAACAATCAAAAGAGTCAGTGCAAGGAAGGAGATACAAAACAACTGAAATCTAGCAGCTCTGTGGAAACACAGAGGGGTGCTCAGAGGGCTGCTCCTTCAGTTACCCAACCTCAGAGCATGAGTTGTGACATCCGGCTTACCGTTATCAGTACACTGAACATGACAGATAAATAGGATGCGTGTTAGGAGACCAAAGTGTTACTTTGTATTCAGTTCAGAAGAAACTCAAGGCTGTCAATGCCACTGTGTTTAGCAAAGAAAACAGAGAGGAGAAAAAAAGAAACAAGTTGGGAGAGCAGACAGCTGGCTCACACACATACCCATTGTGTACCGAGGCTCTCGGATCGTTACTTGTTTTCACTTCTATCATGAGCAGAGAGAGGAGAAAGAAGAACACTGCCATGGCAAAGCTGATTCGATAGACAGCTCTGTATCCCACAAACACATCGCAGCTGACAAAGCCGTCCATATGCGGTATCCGAGTATGAAGGCCCTCATCACAAAATCCAGGTATCTGAGTAAAAACACATTTAGTTGCGAATTCACATCTGTATTTGCAATTGCATTCTTCAAGCACTCTAACAGCTAAGGCTGTCAGTCAGCTCTCTTCTGGGAGATCTGATAACAAAAGACCTTGTACTCAGCCAGCCTTGCAGAGACATTACTATCATCTTTCTTTCCCCATGTCATCAAAAAGCATCCAGGGAGATTAAGATACCAAAGCAGCAGGCCTCTGATAACGACTGGCCATCTCCAGGTCTGGTGGGGTTTCAGAGACCGGGCACGTACTTAAAAACGTACATTCACTGAATTTGCTGTTTCAGCTAGAAGCTGTTCAGCACACGCAGTCTCTGAACTTGGAGGACAGGGCACATTTGGGTGTTTGTGCCTCTCGTGTAATCCGCTCCAAGGGAAAGGAGTCAATAGTCGTTGGCACAAGAGATGGTTCTGCAAACAATCAGAAAGAGGTTTTACCCTCCATACCTTTTTCAGCTGCTCTTCCATCCCTGGTGCCAGCATAATGCAGGCCAGAACTGTACTGAGGAGGAGGAGGAAGGCATAGATAAGACGCGTCACTGTTGAATTTTTGCTGTTGGGACAACATCGGCACAGCAGACAGGAGGCACCGCTGCACAGACAGGGAATCTGAAGGACAGAGACACGAACAGTAAGGACAATCCCCTCGGGGCTGGCACCGGGGTGCTCAACGACACCGGGAGAGGAAAACCCACCCACCCCACCCCCCCAAAGACACTCTGCTCTCTGCCCGACCACCCAGACAAACCGTCCAGTCAGCGTTTGACTGACACCGGGCTGCAAAACACCCGTCGATAACCTGCCTCACCCGCCCGGGCTCTGCTGCCGCCGCCGCCGCCTCCGCAAGGGCAGGCCCCGCGCCAGCCACCGCCTCCCGGCCAGCCCAGGAAGGAGCAGGGCAGCTGCCGCGGGGCGCCCGCTCTCCCCGCGGGGCGCAGGCCGCTCCCTGTTCTCCGGAGCCCACGGGACCGGGCTCCTGCCCGCACGGCCGCGGAGGGGCAGCCAGCGGGGGCACCGGCCCCCCGAGGGGCTGCGGGGGGAAGGGGGGGGCTCGGCGCGGCAGCCCCCGCCGGCACTCACCCAGCTGGCCAGCGAGCAGACCCCCAGCGCTGCCCCCATGGCGCCGCCGACACCTCTCCGGCCACTTCCTGCTTCCGCCCCCACCCCGCGCCGTCAGGCGACCGCCCTGCAGCGCCGGCGCCGCTCATTGGCTGTGCCCGCCACTCTGGCGAGCTCTGAAGCGCCTGTCCGCCAATGAGAAGGCAGGATGGAGCCGCGCGCCAGCAGGAGGGCCGACAGGGACGGCGAAGAGCGCGGGAGGGGAGGTTGTTGTTTATGAACGCTTGTTCCGCCTTCTCCGACGTGAGGTGGATATAAGGGCTCTGGTTGGTCAAACGGGACAGGGAGTGGGCGGTTTCTCCGGCAGCACAGCCAATGAGCTGGGCTGATCGGCAGGCCCTGCAGCCATACCATACCTCCTTCTCCCTGCGGCCGCTGGGGGCGCTAGGCGGTGCCGTGGCCCTCGGCGGTTGCCATGGCAGCAGCGCGGGCAGGCGGCATGGCGGCGGGCAGGGCCCGGGCCGGGGCGGGCGGTGGCCGAGGGGACAGGGCGTCACCGGGCGCGGTGACAAGCGTCACGTCCGTGCGGAGGTTGCGCTGGAGCTGTATGAGTTACAGCCGCGTCACCGCTGAGGCGCTGACCTCACCGGACCAACCGTGACAGCCGGGATTCCCAAGGAAGCGGGCGGGCGGCCTCCTGCCACCTCACGTACGGCCCCGTGTGGGCCGCGGGGGTGCGAGCAGTGGCTCACGGGCCGGCGACACGGCTGTCACCACCCTGCCTGGGGCCCAGAGGCCTGCTCGGCCTCTCGGAGCTGTTTGGGGGGCAATCTGCAGTTCGTTCCCATTCCTGTCCCGCCGTCGAGCTCACCTCATGCTGCTGCCCCTATTTTTTTTTTTTTTTTTGCTGAGCACTGAACAGCGCCCCTGCATTTTGGCCTGTGCAATGTCGTACCAGGGCTCTGGGTGCGAGCGGGAAAGCTCCCGAGCCTTTCAGAGGTGGGGTTGGTTTCTCGCAGAGATGCTCACGCTGGGCTCCGTTCGTATTTTCAAGGGGCTGTAAAACCTGGAGATGGTCTCCTTCAAAACGGAAGGGGAAAGGAACCATGTGAAAAGAGACATTGTTCTGCTGCTGCCCGGAGCGCAGGGGCCTCTCTGGTTTTGGATTACCAGCATGCTGCACGACTTGCAGTTTGGAGGAGTTAGAGAGAAACAGCTGAGTGACTGCAGCCCTCATCGCTGAAGTCTGGGGGCAAATGAAAGGGATGAGAGGTGGCTGTGAGGATATAACAACAGCGACAAGGTGACAAAAGTTTACACAGAAGGTTAGGAAAGCAGTTTGGAGCTCTTTAATTGGCATTAGTGTTGCAAAATGTCAGAGGGCAGGGTCAGAACTGACCGGTTTGAGTTACAGGATACATTCCAGCTATAGCAATTTCAGCGATTGCACATCACTTCCCACTGTGTCAGAGTTTTCTTTCCTTCACACGGGCCCTTTTACGAAAAACCTGCTTCCATCACAGAAAGCAACAAGTAGTCAGAATGACAGCTTTATTGCCATCTAAAATTGCCAAGAAATGACAAAAACCATCCAGTAAACCTGCCACTTATTTTCCACAGCAGCTTTAACATTCAGAATATATGAACATTATGTTAACAGTATCATCTCTCTTGTAATCAGCCTCATTCATGAAGACATAGAGGCTTCTTTCAGAAAAAGATCACAGCATAAATCACTGAAACCATGCTTCCTTCAGATAATGTACGAGCCTTTATTATTAGCATATTTTTATTACCCTTTTGGGTGCACCAGCTGGATCGGTAAGAAGGTTGTTGCCACATCCCTGCTATTTCACTGGTTTTTTTTCACACGAATGTATGCAGAATAGAGGCACAATTCAAAATTCTGTGCTCCCTTCCCAGTAATTCTGAGTAAATACTTTCACAGGTGTATTGCTAATGTAGTGATGAAACTCAGCTAAATCCTGAGTCTTGAGAATGTTTTCTTCACAGGAAATTTATGAGACTAACAGTTTTGTTAAGTGCTGTGGGATCCTCCACTGGATTACGCTAGGGAAAGACAAAGGATCCAGATAAAAAGCTTTTTCCTTCCACTGTCCACGTAACAGGAGATTTCCGAGTGCTCATTTTACTTCCCAACGTAAACCCCTTCTGATTCTGCGTAACATCACCTCAAACCACACGTGTTTAACAGGAGATAAGGATGAAGTCAGCCCAGTGACTGTCGGCTACAGGAACGAGACAGGATACGGCAGGAGGTTATCCTAGTCCGTGCAAAAATACCCTGCTCTGGTATGTTAATCGGTTCTGACAGCAGAATAAAATGGTGCATCCCTTATGGATCTATACGTTACATCCCATACGTATCTATAGGTTAGTTGAGATGCCTGGAACCAAACCCTTGAAATTAGGTAATATTTAAAGGGAATGTGTCAGATACAGTAATTTGAAAGTAGTTCTCTGCAGTTCTTTGTGCAAATGAGCTCATAAAAAAAAATGCCACTCAAGCTTATGCGTTAGTGCTATTCTTGTTAATCTCAAGGGTCTCCCTTTTGTGATAACAAAACGCAGAACTTTTCCTGATCTTCCCCAGGGTATTTGAGGGTCCCTGCTCTGCATGGGCTGTATTTTTGCAGGTAACAGATCCTTGCAGGTTGTAATCGAAGAATCCATTGACCATCCAGAATCTTTCAGTCAGAGGAAGGGAACTGCAAATTGGAATGGCTGTAAACATTAAAAAATCATATGTAGTCTGTGTTTCCACAGTAGCGTTGCCTTGACCCATATACAGGTCTAAACATCTTACCGTGCTCTGGAGCCTGTATAAACCTCCAAATTGTGAGGTATCGGCGTCAGCTTTCTAATTTAACCCTCCTAATTACTGGACTTCTGCACAGTGTTTGGCTTTAAACAGCACTTATAACTGTACTTTGATTGGATCTCCAGAGCATAAAGAACTAGAGTTCTCTTTAGGGACAACTGCTTTTCCAGTTGCTTGGTTCAGGCTCTGGGTTCAACTGTATTCCACAATCCAGATCTTGAACCGTGCTCTGCGAGCAGCTGTCAAAGTCCTCCATCTGCGAGGAAGTCAGTCATTAGACAACAGACAAAATACTGCTGTGGCTGAAATCACCGGTGGGCTTAATTAAGTCTTTAAATGGTCAGAGTTAATAGTTTCTACAAAACCATGGTGTTCCAGCGGGGCAGAAAGCTCTCCCAAGTATAAATATGGTTAAGTTTATGGAGCTCTCAGATGACTTCCACTGGGGTCTAATCTAATCGCGTGCTGTAGATACAGGGACTCGTTCACCACGGACACGCAAAGGCCAACGTGTGCCGCCTGCTGCCATTCCCCAGGGAAGCGCAGGTGACCGGTGCCAGCAGCGTGGCTCTCCTCTGCACACAGGCTGGCTTTACACTCACAAGCCCCTGCAATTTGAGATCAGTAAAAAACAACCTAGTCCACACTCTTCAGTGTTCAAATATGCAAGCTTCTTTTCTCCGCAGTCCTTTGCTCACGATTTTAAAATTCTCATCTTCCCCTGCCTGCGTGCTCTGTGACTGCATTAGCACCTGCCTCTGCACTCCTTAGACTGTGTTTTCCTATCATGTCATGGATACGTGAGTCATCTTATTTGTGATCTGCTGAGCTGAGTGAGAGTCATAGTAGAGTTGTGCACTTCAAGGCCGTTGGTAACGCTGCTAAAACTTGCATAATATATTCTTCTGTGTCTGAATCCCTGAGAGATTGAGTAACTGTTTTCTTTTTCACACCAAGTGACTATGCAACTGGATGAGTCACTGCTGCTATGACAGAGGAATTGTAATCTTGCCAGTTTTGTTTGGCCAGAAATTTATTTTATAGGACACCTTTGTTCAATGTCCTCTAAGTCCTTATGTGTCACCAGAGACCTTTTCACTGACTTCAGTTCACTTTAGATAGATCACGTGCTCTGGTCTGGAAACTGCGTTAGTTTAGGTTACTGGTAAAACAGATGGGGAGAAATGTTCATCTGTAGCCAATACCCTGGAATTATATTACTGAGCTGTTTCATCTCCTTATTTACGGAAGTGTTCATGAAACTTAAACGTATTGAAAAGTATTTAAATAACATTAAGTAAAAGCTTATTAAAAAAAAACCAACCACCACCACAAATGGAGATATACTGGAGGGAATATTTTGTATGAAAGATCTGCAGTGACGTCTGTGAATGAACCATGGAAAGGACTGGCAACAGATGGCTGGTAAGAAGGAGGAGGCAGTGAGAGGTGGTCTTTTGCAACAAGTGAAGGTGGTATCCCTGCAGACAGCACGGGATGATCGGGCAGGGCCCTTTGGGGAGCAGGATCTGACCCAGGAGGGGCTGGCAGCCTCAGCCCTGCGCCAGCAAACCGTGCCAGGAGGAGCCTTGCAGCCAGAGGCATTGCTGGACCTTGGCACCTTCTCCAGATGTAGGCGAGACAGCATTAGTGCAGAGCCGAGCATCAGCCCCTGCTCCGCCTGGCGATGCTGATCTAGGCTCAGGGTTGATGCTAGAGCACCTCAGGCTGGGCTCATCAAGGTTTCTGCTTTTAAGTAGCCACTTCAAGAGTGGGTAGCCAGAAAGCAAGGCAGTCTTCTACTTAAGCATTGTCCAAGCACCCTTACAAATGTTGCTGAGTTTATTGTTTCAAATGTTTTTTCCTTGCCTGATTTTTTTTTTTTAATTAAGCCAGGATTTATTTCCCCTGTCTCTGTGACCCCATCTCTCCCATGAGAGCCTGCACTGAAATCCAGCTGGCCAGCCTTCTCGTGTCAAGGATCGCTGCAGCAGAGCAGCTTCTAGTGAAACAACAGTGGGAGGAAAAGTCAGGAATTTCTGGATTTAATCCTGCCTCAGGCAGTGACGAGTTGTGTGGCTTTAGGTGAGCCGCAGAACTACGTGAGTCAATATGCAGAGTGAGAAAACCAGCGTATCCTGGAGCCATGGCAGGCGCTGTTTGTTCATCTTTCCGCACAGCATAAAATCAGATGAGTGTCTGACCCTTTTTTTTTTTTTGTCGTACTAAAAAGAGCAATACAGGTTCATACTGGCCATGGTCATTTCTTTTAGCTGGAGATTTCTTTTTCCCTCTTTTTCCATTGTCCCTCACGCTGCTGCTGCTGCTTTCCAAGATACTCTCTAGCTAGGAAATAGTTTTTTCTCATAAATCCTCCCAGCGTAGCAGCTGACATTTCAGATGTTGCATTTTTGCACTTGTGCCAGGAAGCATTTAGCATGTTACAGTTGCTTATGTTGTTGTATTTTTTTAAAGAAGGGAAAACAGTTCCTTCCCCTTGTGTCTCCAGCAGAGAGACTGTTTCTCCTTGAGGAAGAAGTTCACATGATCATATAGATGCGTCAGATAAATCCCTTCCCACGTTAGATATTTGCTAAGTGGAATGGTTGTTATTCCAAAGCCAATAGCTGGGATGGTTGTGTGATTTAACATCTCCAGAGAAATTTTTTCCTCTGTTCACAAGCTTTAAAGAAGTGAAGTCTAAAAACGAAATCCTTCAACTCAGAAAGACTCATTAACCAAACACTCTCGGCTGCGTTATCTTCAGAAAAATTTCTCCCTGTTTGTTTGTTTAAAGCTGGCCAAGAGTTCCAGAAATACTTTTAAGATAACAAAAATGGGCACCCAGATCAGAAAGGAACTCTGTATTTAGAAACTCTGAAATATGACTGGGGGTGGCTGTGCTGTTAACTCTTTTCTGATTGCTCTGAACCTCTGTGGAGTTGGAGAGTAAATCATGGCATTCTTCTTAGTATAAACGTTTTTCCCATCCTAGATGGTTTAGAAAAAAAGTACCCTAGGGCAGTCTAATAATACAATACCATCTCTAGTCGCGTCCCTGGGTTCAATGGGGTTGTTGCCCGAGAGAGCCCAAATCAAGCGCTTTCCTGCCGGCAGTGTGGGGCAGGAGCTGACAAGGCTCAGTATTCACCGCGTCCACGTGCAGGGGGCCAAAACAGCCACAGGCTTAATTCTGGAAGGGAAGGAAGAGGAAGAACTGAGGGCTGAGTGTTGGTTTGTCAGGGGAGCTTACAAACCAGCTTCCTGCTGCAGAACACGCTTGAGAACTCTGAACCTCTACTACAAATCCACACACGCACATTTTCAAAACGTACGCTGGGGGTGTGATGTTATCGCAAAATTTAGAGCGTCCATAGGAAACAAAAGCAGGGCGCCTTGCTAAGCCTGCCCTCCGCAGGTGTTTCAGTGGCAGAGTTGTTTCCCTCTAATTAATTGTTTCTCCCTAATGTAACTAATAGTTCCGTTCTGAATTGGCTGTCTTTGTGAGATAATGGCAGAAGGATTTCTCAGACTCTAAAGGATGGCTTACAATTTTTAATTAAAACGTGTGCTTGTCTAACTGTATTTGTGGCTGTGTTTTTAGGGGCTTGTGCAGAACCCAATGCCTCCACAGGCCCACTACACAGTTCTTGTGGATATTTTCTTTTCAAAGTTGTTTTTTTCCCCAACATGTATTTAGTATTGTTACGATCCTGAAACAATTTCGTGCAAAAGCCATCAAAGCAAAGCAGAAATGGACACACTGGTGCCCACGTCTGTGTCAGAAATTGTCACTGCACTAGCAGTGGCTTCTGGGCTGAGAAACAGTCCCTGCAAGAATACAGAGCCTTAGGTGAGATACGACAGTATAAACGAGGTGTCTCTTTTCCTTTCCTGCTTGGATGGGTTTCATCTCGCTGCCTACAAGGGAAGTGTCTGAGCCATGGCACATATCGCGCTCTCTCTCGCCAGTGAAGATGGTCAGATGGGGTGAATCGCTGCTGTCTGATGTCTGACCTGCCACCGCTCCCTTAGCCCTGGCCTCTGCTTACTGTCGTGGGAACTTTGATGTCTCATTTTTAGATGAGTTTTTGTGGTTTTAGCATGAAAGTCTGATTGAAGTTGGATATTAATTTCAGTGAAGAAAATAACGTGCAAAACCAGACACATGCTGGCCGATGAAGAATGTGCTGGGCAGTGGTAATCTCGACTCAATTATCTGTCCGTAGGGGTTGAAATTTAGTTAGCATTTTATGGTTAGGCACCAGATATTGTTTAAGATGTTGCCTAACTGAAGAGCCATTATTTACCGTTAATAAAACTGATACCATGACACATTCCTTATGGCGTAGATGTGCTATCATATCTTGGCAACGGTAGCAGGAGGAATTATTCTGCCTGGCTTGCACTCTTGTCTTCATTA
Source organism: Chlamydotis macqueenii (assembly GCF_036417535.1). NCBI lineage: Eukaryota > Metazoa > Chordata > Aves > Otidiformes > Otididae > Chlamydotis > Chlamydotis macqueenii. The sequence goes on along the minus strand of NC_141571.1, from coordinate 6,266,008 downwards.
GAAAAGAAAAAATAATGAGGCTGTAATTACCCAGCTTGGAACTAAAAGAACCCAACTGAAAACGCTGAATGATGATTCCTAACAGCTTCCCAAACTTGCCTTGGCAGTGGCAGTGTCAGCTCCTGGTTCTCGCTGGGCTGGATCCATAGCTAGCAGGCACAGCTCGATTGTTTGGACTGTGGTGGTGTCCCAGTTTGAGGTACCGTTGACCAAATAGCAGTAAATATGCCATAAGCCTTGCCAAAATGACCTGTTTACATGAGGAGGTCAGCATGCAGCAAATTAGGATGAAATTCATAGCACACAAGCCCCTTCATATTGATCCTTGGGGTAAAGATCCCTGCCGTGTAGTGGTTTACTTGAGATTAGTAATTGCTTTGCAGGTGGGATCACACACTCCTCCCTCCAACATCCGACATTTCAATATCAAATCTATGAGGTTTCTCTAACATTGCATCTTAAATTTATCTAATAAACCAGTAGATTCAATAAGTCTTTTTTTTTTTTCCCCCAGTGCAAATAAAGATGGGAAAAGGGGGTGACTGTTATTCCATTAATTCTAGTTCTCAGTTTCACACAATTTCTTGTTAGCCAGCAATGCAACAGCTAGCAGACTTACTTCCCAAATTGGTTTAGCTACTGAAAAGCTGGTGACCTTCTGCCTTCAGCACAGAAGCGGTGTGTTTGGTGGAGCTGCCGGAGAGCTGAGGATGAACTTCCCATAGCGATGAAGAGGCACAAAGGAATGCTTCTAGGTGCCCAACTGGCTACATTCTTGTTCAACTCATCCTTGAAGACTGCTGAGATTTAATGATATTATTAATTGTATGTTACAGTGCCTGGAGACTTGGATAAATAATAACTAAACAGGCTGCTTAGTCAAAATAAAGAGGATTTTCCCTCCTGGTTGCTCAGTTTGAGCCCTCATTTCTGCAGGAAAGCAGGCAGCGCTGCGGTGGAGCACACACCTATTGTCCAAACAGCGAGATCTCCTGCTGGTTGCCATAGCGATGGAGAGAGCGGAGGCCATTTGGGGTAGCAATTCTGCAACGCAAGTGCCCGTTCGGTACAGCATCCCCTCGCTTAGCAGCCGGGTCCCAGCAACTACGGCCAGCTTGGGAAGGGCAGCTTGCAAAGTGCCCATCTGTAAGGTGGGCCGTTTCACAGATATTCACCTTGTTGTACAGGTTACTCCCTTGAACCTGCCTTTGCAGGATGGCCAACATATAGAAATATGTTGAAATACAGAAATATATACCTGTCCATATAGCAATAATGGCGTAACTGTTGCACCAATGGCTCACAGAATACGTGGCCGGTCACAGATATCGCAGCCACCTCTGCATGCAGGGAGGAGCTATTAGGCAGTGCAGCAATTTGGGCTACAGGTATTTTGGGTGGTGACTGGCATTTACACCTCATTCAGTATTAGAGGGCAAGGAACCCAGACTTTTACATCAAATATAACTGAAACTTTCTGACCCAGGACAGACTGGATGGTGGGCTTTTATTAAAGGCTCTTCTGCAGGACCTTTTCTAAGATATCCAACTCAGGGTTGTATGGAGCTAAGGTTTTAACATATGGCTCAAAGAAGCTGATGTCTATTTAAATGTCATTGCTAGATTATTCTTGTGATGGACAATCTGAAGAAAGATACTTGGTGCTTTATCAGGCCAAGTTTTACAAAGCTGAAAACAATTACTTGAGAGATGTTATAAAAGGAAATTATTTAATCCACAAAAGTGAGTGGGAACTGGGATCTGTATGACAACATTAAACTCTGTGCCCAAAAAGCTGTAATCCTGCATAAAAGTGACAATTTTACACCTGTCCAAAAAAAAACCCAGCCCAGCTTTTGGAGAAAGCAAGAATCTGAAAGACATACAGTGAATTAAGACAGTAAGTGGAACCCTTTAAAAAACAGAAATGCTAGAATAGCCATAAGGGAATAGTCATGGCACAAAAAGCAGTAAATAAAATACATCTCAAGAGCACTGGGGAGTGAGATTGGCCATTATGAGGTGAGGAAGGTCTGCTGGCATGGACCCACCACAGCATCAGGCTGTCCATCTACGAGGGACATGGAGGAGCTGCCAGTAACAGTGTGGACAAGGTTAACGTTCTGCGCTGGGTGATAGTCTGTCTCTGTAGCGGCCATTTAGCCTTCTGTCCTTCCACTGCCAACTGCCACTTCTGTCCAGCCAACTGCCAAAAGGAGACAATAATACCCCTTTTCCTTTACTTTTGTCTGTCTTGGTTATTTAAAGGATTAAGCTCTCTGAGGCTGGGACTGTGCCTTAGTATCTACTACTACAGCAGGGATGGAGTGTGGGATCTCAGTCCGAGACACTGGTGTAGCACCACCAGGATCACTTGAGAAGTGATGGCTCTGCCCTCTGGCACATCCCACGCCCCGCAGCATCCCACATTCTTCCCAGGAGCCAGCACCATACCCTGCCCACACAGTCAGTAAGGAACAGCAGGGTTTTGTCAGCCCCTGCATCCACCCCGGGGTGGCAGAGCCCTTCTCTGGGCCACCCAATACGCAGAGTGACCCCGTCACCTTTGCTTACACCTCCCTGTGTCGGCCACCGCACACCTGGGCAACGCCTGAAACCCAGGGCAGGCTCACATACGGTGCTGGGAGCAGAGGGCTGGATGCAATGCCTGAGCGAAACACTCCCAGGGCACTAGGCAAACCCTGTTTTTATTTCATGTACGCTGTCAGCACAAACAGAATATTTTGTTCCCTGACCAGAACATGGAGCCCTTCCCATGGAGCGCCCTGAACTCCTGCTGCTCTCAGACCAAATCGCAGGGGTGCTGCACCTCCCCGATCCGAGTCTTTATGGCCTTGGGAACAGCTACAGGAGATAAACGGCGCTGTGTTTAAGGGCACAGGATGGCACAAGACACAGGAACAGCCTTATTGAGCTCAGTGGCCAGCTGCTTCACAAGACAGCATCTAATTACACATACCCCCTTAACGAGCCAACACAGGACTGAGAATCATGCCAGGAGGTTAGGCTGATTTTTTCCTGACCTTTGGTAGAGAGCGAGTGTATATGGTGAAGCCTGGAGATGGCATCCTTTGACTCAACACAGAGAACTAATAACCTGGGTTTGATCTGTCACCTTTCCAAAGCAGTACTCCATATAGAGTCCGTGGAATAAAATCATGTGAAAGCCCTTTTAGCTGAGAGCACAAATCAGGATCAAAATATTTACATGGCTTCTGCATATCTGCAACAGGAATCCTTGTCTGGCTGCCAAGCAGTGGCGAAAAACCATCACCGTTGGCTGGGTGGCTCTGGTATATATTACAAGGCTGACAGAGATGACTATTTTCTTTTCATTTAATAGCATACCCCTTTGCTCTCCAGAAGGGAGAAGCACAACTGCCAACCCAGCCTGCTACTTGTTTTCCTCCAGCTACCCCATCCAGCAGGAGCAGAGGGACGAAGGGAAGCAGGACCTGTGCGCAGACCCCTCAGGATCTCCCGCTTCCCCACCAGCCAGCCCCGAGCACTCACAATCAACTTAAGCAAACTCTGGTTGCACCTTGTCATCCTGACAATCATTCTTAGTGCTTTCTGTACATCTGACCCTTCCTAGCAAGCAGAACGAACCTACTTAGTTCATACTTGCGTATTCTCTGCCCCCCTGGAATCCGTCCCTGAGCTGACAGCGATGTTGCTGTTCACCCTGTATCCCAAACAAGAAAGCTTTCACCAGTGGGGTGATTTTCTGGTGAAGCATGTGCTGGATGCGTGACCTTTGTGGGTTTACACTGAAGAAGCTTCTGGATTCCTTTACACAAACAAATCCCTTACTGAGCAGGCTTTATGCTTGTTTTGTAGTCTTTGTGCTGCCAGCCAGTTGCCGCGCATTCTCCTATCAGCAGCAGGTAAAGTGCTTCTTGTACAGAGTGGGTGCGGGAGTTTCTGACGGGCTTTGGGACCCCCCGGGTCAAACGTGGCGTAGGACAGTGCTGTCACTGACCGATGACTCTGTCTTACCGGGAGATCGGAGTTTGAGATCTGCTGGTATTTGGGGCAGCTACAAAGAGGTAACCATCAAGTGACTTATTTTGCGAGAGCCCTTGGACAGAAGGAATTTTGCAGAACTAAAGGATTGGAGGGTGCGTGTCCACTGATGGGCTTTCAGCAAAGGCTTTGAACCAAACTTCAGAGACTATTAAAAAAAAAGTTCATTTATTTTCTAAACTGAATACATTCCCTAGGGGAAAAGGGAAAAAGAAAGTAAGTTTGGGCTGAGACTCAAACTTATCTAACTGGGAGAAACCTTTTGGAGGTGTTCGGCTCAGCAGACAGAGGAGATAAGGTCACTGGGGGCGTCGTGGCCGGGGAAGGGACGAGCTGGTGGAGTGAAATTGCCCAGAAGCAAAGTGCAGCCACTCACTTGGCAATGAAAAGCTTTATCATCTCTGCACAGATTACTGGAACTAAAAATAGCTCCCGCTCAAAGTAAACAGTTTTTTGAGTGTGCTCTGCCCTGCTGGCATGTCAGCCCCGCACCGAGCCACCGTGCCAGCAGCCACGGCGCACGTCCCCGCGGTCCCCACGCCGAGAGGGACTCCCCAGCGCCGGGCTCGACTCTTCCACCCTGCCCTCCAATAGAGGTGACCCCGGAGGTCGTTCACTAATGAGTTTGGCCTCATTACAAGCTTTTCTCCTGTTTCACTTGTTGATGAACCTTTCTGGATGAGCAACTTCTATAAAAACAAAAGGGGTCTGAACGCCAAGTGATTAATTCAGGCATCCTGACACCCACTCTCTCTTCCCTCATCAACCACAAACTGTGTCCTTTGACAGCAAAAAGAGTGGCTTGTCACTAAAGCTGCTTTTACCTGACAGTTCCTCTTCTTCTCATGAATCTCCAAGTGCAAGATGTTATTTGATGGCTTAAGACATCCACAGTTTCCTCAGGGAGCCCAAGCAGACTGTTGAGATATGTTCTGGGGATATTTTTTGATCAAAAGCTTATTAAAAATATTTATTTTGGGGGAGGAAGTCTGGAAAAAAATCAGGTTGTCACATTTTTTCCATGTGTATCTTGTGCCATTTCACATTTCCTTGCAATCTTGATGACATCAAGCGACTCGGCGAGCGCAATGCCTGGGAAATGCAGTGGGAAGCTGCTCTTAGTGAGAAGGCTGCACGCTGCATCAGAGGGAAGTGACGTTCAGGCTGCAAAAACATTCAGGTCAGAGGCAGGTCAGGCCCTTCTGAAGTGACGGCTTGTCTCCTTAGGCTTCGGAGCTTCCTGCGGGGTCCTTTGTGCTGGTGGTTTTTCCTGCTGGAGCAGGCAGCGCGCAATCCGGCACCGCGGCACCACTCCAAGGGTGGGTTTCTTTACGTTAGCACCCTTGGGGATACTCTCACCTCATTCTGGCACTTGGCCTACGAGATTGCTCCGGCTTTGTCCCTCCTCCAGCCAAAGGCTGGCAGTCAGCCCGTGGGACAGCTTCTTGCTCTTCCCTGAGCCATGCTCTCTCGTCCTGTGCCGCACCAGCGCAGTGAAGGTGGCACCCACAGGACCAGCCCTTCCCCGGGGTGCTGCTCTCCGCATCCCACTGATGCAGAGCTAAAAAAAAAAAAAAAAATCCCCGCAGTTCTCTGCAGACCAACATGGTCAACAGCAGCAACCGCCACCAGAGCAGAGCCAAACCTGCCGGTGACCAGAGCAGCAATGTCATTAACACAGGCCCAGCCCACGCAGGGTAGCACAGTACAAAGCTGAAGGATGAAACAGGCAGCAGAAAACTCTCCAAAGACAGGCAAAATTAGTCAAGTAGAAGCCACAGAAGAGCTACAGGCAGCCATTAAGGGCTGATGGTGGCTGCAGCTGCTCCATCACGCATAGAGTGCCGGGCCAGGCAGCTATAACATCTTCTCATGGTGGCGAGATGGGAACTGCATTTATTCACAGCCGAGACCGCTGGGTGAACGTTTTGTGGTGTACAAAGCAATGGGACAAGAGATCGTGAACCTGAGCATTAGCTAGAAGTTAGGGTGCATTTCCAGAGAAAAACATCACTGAAAGCTATGCATTTATATCCTGATGGGTCAGGATTTCAGGCAAACTTTTTAGCATCTTAGGGTTTGTTTTTTTTTTTCCTTTGCAAAAGCAAACAAACAAACAAACAAACAAGATATGTTCTGCAGAAAATCTTTAACTGCATTTTTCTACTTAAAAGGAGTTTTGATGGAAAATGTTTGACCAGTTCTTGTAGGGGATAGTCCTGGATGAGGAGGTCACTGTAAGGACATGCGGGCGTGAGCAGGAAAGGACGGACTCCTTGATGGGTGCTTTGGAGGGTTGTTCTCAGACCAGACACACGGGACTGGGAGATTTGAGTACGACAAATAGTTAGTACGCCTCTTACTTAAAAAGTACAGATGCTGCCAGCTTTTAGAAGTGCGTTGTTGTTACCATTGATATATATTTCATGTTCTGTCACAGCACTGGCCACAGGCTGCCAAGAAAACGCCTGGGCTGCTGGTGCAGCATTTGCATCCTTACCAGATTTGGCCTTCAAGTCCCCCAGTCCTAGCATCAGTGTAAAGCTGTAGCCCTCTGGATCACTTTCAAATATGAGCTGGAGTAAAGACAAAACCACAGCCTCGGCCAGGCCAGCGTAGCAACATCCCGAGGCTGTGCTGGTCCCTCCTCCCTCCATTGCATCTCATGAAGACAGGCAGGGCCTTGTGGTGAATCCCTTACCGTTACCTTCGGGTAAGTAGTAACGCGTGACCCAAAAGCACTGGAGAAAGATGGCTTTCTGCCAAGTGATGCATCTCAGGAAACCAAACTGGCTTCCCCGGGCTGGTTTTGAAATAAAACTGAATTGAGTTGGGAGGCAGAGCTACACAAGGTCAGTTTAGGGATGTGCCGAGCATGGGTATGTTTTGCTCCGTGGAGAACTGTTCTCCTTCCTCTGTGCCTTGTTATTGTCATCAGGGTGTTTCCTGCACTGCCTGCTGCTTTTGTTCGTGTTTTTATCTCTTCCTGCGTGCAATGGCAGGGGTGTGGATATCTATCACAGCAAATGGCTTGTTTCTGAGCACGCACAAGCAGATTCTGGCTGGAGGTGGCGAGGCTGGTGGAGGTGGAGCAGGTCTGGCTGTGCAGCAGGTGCCGAGGCGAGAGGAGAGGCTGGTGCTCCTCGCCGGCGCTGAACAGCTCCAGGGCCCATCTGTGATGGGAGAGCTGCAGGATGGCAGAGACACCGCTTCTGAGTGTGTCTGGTGCTCAGCGAGATGGCAGGCTGAGAAAGCCAAGTTCTCCCAGCTCCCACTGCTCACTTTGCGTGCAACCTGAAATAAAAGCTGGTCTAGCTCTACCAGGGACTGGGACTGGATCCGGTCCTTGGCAAACACCCATCCCGCTGTCCGGTTGAGTTGTGCCACTTCTTCCACCTCCTTGCAAGGCTGAGGACCGGAGTGTCCTTACAGCAGGGATGGAGTGAGTCTTTCTCAGCAAAACAATTAGCACTAATGAGCCCTGCTGCATTTGGGGCGTCCAGGCAGCAATATCCACACCCTTGTGTGTTCACACAGGAGCATGGGGCAGGCTAGACACCCGGCACCGCAACCAGCTTCTTCGTTTGGCGTCAGCAGCCCAGTGGTGTCTCCAAGGCTGGTGGGACACTGGGAGGTGATACCACACAGAAAGACATTCCTGGGCCCCTGGGGTGACAAGAACAGCCAAAATTTCCTCTTCTAGTGTGTCCCCAAGCTTACCAAGAGGTCCCAGGCTGTGCTTCACAGCAGGGTGGATACAAAGGTATGCGCTTGATATGTGGTATTGCCTTGCCCTAAGCACCTTCCCCCCCTTAAATCCACGTGCCATCACCAGCGCTGCATTGCACCCCCAATTAAGGCTGGCACCCAGGGGCAGGTGTGCTGAAGCACGTGTGTATTTTACCCCACAAAAGCCACTCTAAAAAACCACACAGCTATTTTTTTTTTTCCCTGGGAGGCACTTCCCCAGTGCTGCACCTGGTAAAATAGCTCAGGCTGCACAGGGTGCGAAGGCCAGGCCCTGATGGAGAGGACAAATGGCGGGATGCAGGTGGGACGCGCATCCGAGAGATGCACCGGAGAACTTTGGGGCAGCAGCGGGCGGGAGGAAGAGCCCTGCAGCAAAACCTGCAGCGCCCGGCATCGAAGGAAGGATGTTTGGGCACACGCAGCTGCCTGGGGATGGGGTTACACGGCGAGGCTAAACAAAGATCGCTGTGAAAAGGAAACGGATCCCTCCCGCCGACTGTAAGGTAGGAGCTGAGCAGTAGCTGCTTGACATCATCGGGATGAGCATTGGATTACAGCAGCAGGGACTGACTCGGAGGAGGAGAACACGCCCCTCGGCCCCAGAAGTGCAACTTCATTTAGCAGCTCCCACTACAAGGAAACTGCAAGTCTGAAACTGGCTGCGACTCCCCTGGCCGGCTTGGCTGCTGGCCACGGCAGGCAGAGACGCCGAGAGGGTGTAATCCGGGCTCGATTCCGTCCTCGGCAGTGGGACCACGGAACCTGGGATTTGAGAGGCAGCGGGAGGTGAGGTGGCTGTAAGTAGGGCTGTGCACATTTTGCGAGCATGTGGGGCAGGCGATGGGCTGGGGTGGTCGGTGGCCAGGAGCCCTGCCCGGCAGCACGGTGAGGAGCTGCTCTCCCTCTTGGCACGGGAGCCAGAGCCACACTACGAAAGGGCGATTTGTTTAGAGACACACTTAACTTTTACCTAACTGCCTGCAAACAGCGAGATTTTTCTGCCCACAAAACCTGGGGCTGAAAAACTAAGCTGCATCCCAGTTTTTCTGCTGTTGGGAGAAACCGTTTGAGGCTGATGGCAGGGAGGTGGCTGCTGTTTCACTGGGAAAATAACACAGCTCAGTACTTGCTGCGAAGGGGTAGCAGGGAGAGCAGGCTCGGTGGTTCGAAATCACAAAGGACCGTGGATCAGTGACCCCCGCGGGGATTTCTGGCCTCATTTCTGACATGTGTCCATTTATTCTGAGCGACTCACCAGAGGGAAACCCTTTCAGCATCGGGGCGGCTCTGTGCTCGCACGGGAACAGATGCCAGCCTGCGGGACAGGCACCCGGCGTGCCATCCGTGCAGGGCTGTGACATGAATCCATCCTTAGGGCTGTCGGGAGCTGCAGGTCTGCCCGGGGCTCCCCTTCGAACCTCGGGCGAGGGCTTTGCAGAGCGTGGCAGCGGAAGCGAGCTCGGAAACTCCCTGGCATCCAGCTTTCCAAGCAAACGTTTTAAAAGGCAAAGACTCAGGATAAAAAAAGAACTGCTGTGTGGTGGTATTCTCAGGAGGCTTTGCAAATTCCTCCACCTCTTTCTCTCCTCTCTCTGGATTCCCCTGAGCAGCTGGTAGCAAGCTGCCGTGGTGAGCTTTCACATGCATGTAATGCCTTGGCCCCAAAGGGGCATTTGCCAAACGTTTCCCTTTGCTTGGAAGGGGTAAATGGGTCCACAGAACAAGAGCCAAATGTAGATGAGAAGCCAGAAGCGATGCTCTGGATGGATGGGCTGATGGCACAAACTAGGAGGAGGACAGGCTTGGGTCAAACGAGCAAGAGGAAGCCACAGCGGGGATGCTGCAGCAGTGCAAGAGCAAGAGGAGACCTGTAGAGTGGGGATGGCTTGGCTGGGTAGTGGAGACCATAGAACGGTTGCCCTTCAGGCTCTGGGCTGTTTGCTTGCGATGAGGTCGGCGTGCCTGACTTGGGTAGCTGTGGGGCACACCTTGGCTTCTGAGACTCTTGGCTCTAGGGGCCACTGTGCTAATGCCCGGCCACCCAACAGAGAAATTGTCATGTTTCTGCTCTCGTGAGGAATGGTGTTTGGGAAAGAAGGATGCATGAAGAGATTCTCAATGCCTGGATTCATTCATAGTGCAGATGTTGGTTAAACGAATGTTTATAAACATAGAAGCACCCGTAGTACTTAATATACCTCAAGGACAGAACAGGGCATGGAGTCCCTCAGACAGAGCTCCCCACAGACATACAAGTCCCCTGTGCCATCCTTTTCAGGGACAGTTTCCAGACAGCATGGACCAAGCAGTGCCTTAAAGAACTGGAGATCATTAAGTGTAGTACACAGGGTCCCAGTGTACGTAGCTTGGTCATGGAGAGATGAAACCCCAAGGCTGTTCAGAGCCATGCATCTCCCAACCGCCTGTTGTTTCTGCACTCGGTGGCCGAGTCTGAGGAGGGGTACAGGCACAGAGTGAGCTGGGATGCAGAGTTTTGCTTTTCCCCCTTATCCTCTTATGCCAAAGAAAGGTACGTCTACTTTTGAACCCACTCAGAGGAACAACCACAGGCACACAACCTGGCCACCCCAAAATAACTGTGAAAAACTTGTTTCCAAGTTTCTAACATTTCCTGATCTTTCACAATTCAGAGCCAGTTCCTGCAGCATACTGCTCTGCATTAATGCTTCCAGCCCATCTGGGCAACCAAACACCAGCGTTATTCCTATTTGACATGGGCTACTATGGCAGAATCAGTGATGAATCTGTGAGTCTATAAGAAACAGCAGAAGCGTCAATCCAGCTTTTTGTTTGTCTTTCTATGCCACCCTGTTCTGGTCTCTCCCCTTTTCACATTCAAAGCCCAGATTCAATTGTTTCTCCACACTACTAAGCGTTTACTTAGCATCACCAAAGCAGCATGTATGGACTGATCCAGAAAACATATTTTCCATCACAGTAGCCATTTTGGAGAGGATGAGATTGAAAAAAACCCCATCCTTCTAATGGTCTCTAGCCTATGATTAGAAAAAGCCAAGTCATAAAGGGAGCTGCTCTCAAGGCTTGCCACCCCAGCCAGTGAGAAGGGAAGGTTCAGTTGTTGCGTGGACTTTGTCCCCAGCTCCTCATGATGGCAGTTATAGAGGTCGAGACATCGCTCCAGGACGCAGCTGGCACCCGCAGCGTGAGCAGGAAGAACAGCAGTTGGACTCTGAACCACCTTTTCCCCTGCTTCAAAACACTCACTCCCCTCGAGCCTATGTCACTCCCCTCGAGCCTATGGAGATAGGTACTTTCTCTCGCCCATTTCTGGTTTGCAGGGCGAGTTCCCAAATGCTTCCTTCCCAGTGCAGCCCTGGAGAGGCTCGGTGCTCTTCGCACAGCTCCTCCGCGCCAGCTTTCATGCGGGCACGTTGCCGGTCACAAGCCGCTGCCTCAGGAACTCCCCAGCGAGCGCCAAAATGCCAACGTTTGCTGATGTTTGCAGTGATGTAATAAGCCAAACATATTCCCACGGAAGCGTCATCAACTTTACCGGTATTACTGTTTCCACTAAGTGTAATTAATTTGTGCAGCTCATTGCCACCAGATACCACTGGAATAAGGAGCTCAGAAGGCGTTTTCATAGATACCAGGTAGTTATCTCTGTAACAACACAATCCTGGGTACGATTAAGAGGATATTGCATTTTAAGGATTATAAAACCCCTTGGTTCAGGGTAGTTAGTAACTGATGAAAAACGTTCTACTACAATTTCAAGTTTTCTTGTACCTCTGAGGCCAAGGATGCCAGCTGTGGTGGAGGACAGTCTCTCGGTCTGCCCCGGGAGGAACAGGCCCCCGCTCCGATCAGCGATGCAGACAGCCTGTTGTTTACCCAGGAGCCGAGAGACACAAGAACGACCTTCTCTCTGCTGCCATCACCTTGCTCGAAACCAGAAAGGATTTCCTCTCTGGATCAAAAAGCAGCACCGGTACAGCTGTTGTGTAGAATAATGCTGAATTCTGCCAAAAAAACATGCTGGGTTTGGCTGGAACATAAAATACTCATTTTGAAGCAGTGCTGAGAGGACCAGTTTAGTTTGTGTGCTTGTTCCTTTTGGGGAACAGCTGATAAACATGGAGGGAATCTGAACCCCAAAATCACCTGCATCATGCTGATGCCCTTGTAGTTCATTCCTGCCGGGGTATGGATGTTTAGCTATCCAACAAACACTTCCACAGGGGTCCCAAAATAATCTGTGGTACTTTGAGCTACAGGTCTAGATTAGGAAATGTAAAATGTTATTTAACAAGTTACTCTAGCCCATCCTTAGTCACACTGCATGGACTAAGCTACCGTACCACTCTGAAATCCCCAGACTCCCCGTGTGGGATATTGCCTGGCCTTTGCCATCAGAGCTCTGCCCATCACCCCGGACTGGATGCGCTAGCAGAGGATGAGCCTCTGGGGATGGAGCAAGGGGCTCAGCTTCCAATTTGCAGACTACAGATACCCAGGTGAGGGCTGTGGGGAGAAACATCTAGCCAGAGCCAGGGCTGTAGGGTTGAAAAGCCAATACCAGTCGCTAAAGAGTTTCTGTCTCCAAAATCAGCTTTTTTTTTTTCTTTTTGAAAGAAAATGGGAGGTTCCTCCCACATCCCATCAGGAAGAGGGCTGCACAGTGATAACTTCTACTTCAGAGCATCATTGCTCAGATTTGCTTTAAGCCTCTCTTGGCAGAGGGCCGTGTGTTTTGAGATATTTCCCAACACATCTGAAGTGCTGGAGGTTTGACTGTTTGTGCTGCGTAACACGCGAGCCAGAGCGAGGCAGGAAGGCAAGGGAAGAAAATAAAGACTTGTGGATTTCCAAAGCTGGCTTGCTTTCTTCCTTCCTGCTTTTGTTTGCCTGCTTGGTGCCCCAAAAGGGTGATGCATATTCCCAGGGTTGTGGGAATACCGTTTCTTTTCCGTTCCGGTGTTTCCAGTAAGCACTTCACTGTAAATGGGGTAAACACTAACAAAAGTGTATTGTTAGATTCCTATCTCTTTGTTTGGCTACTAGCATGATCATAATTAGTATTTTCCACTTCTATAGGCCTGTCATCTGCAGATCTGAAAGTGCTTTACAAATATTTGAAGCATCTAGCGAGGGGAGCAAGTATTAATAGCGCCGTTTGACAGATGGGCAAACGGACACACAGGAGCAGCAAGTGCCCTGTCCTTGACACAGGGCCAGAGCCAGCAAGTGGTCGGCTCCAATAACCAGGGACTTTTAAAAGTGGGTCAAAGAAAAAAAAAAAAAAAAGAAAAATATAGAAAGGCTACAGATCTGTCCCAGCTTGGTAAATGATGGGGAATAGTTCCAGTCAGAGTGGTACCCAACGCAGGTGGGCCAGACAGATGAATTGCTGGATGACCTACTGCTTATACAGTTAAATGGTTCATCGCTTGCTTTCTGTTCTGCTAATATTTGTCCCTGGGATTGAAAGAAAAAATAAAAAAAGTCCATGATGTTCCAAAAAGTCTGGAAGCTGAAACAGCTGCTAAAATAAGCGTCTTGTTGGCTGGGCTCTGCAGGTCGAGAGATTGCAATGCACCCACAGATGTTAAGGCCACAGAGGAAATGTCTCTGAGTGGGGCTTGGGGACAGCGGGAGAAGGCACAGCTGTGCACAAACAGCAGAGAAACCCCAGGAGCCAGAGACAGACCCCGCAAGGCGACTAAAAGCACCAGATCAAACTTCCCCTTCTGCCTCAGAGACTCTGGTATGGAAGTTTCACTTCTTTAAAGGGCAGCGGAGCTGCAAACCAATATTCATTTATACCCTTCGAGGCAGCCACTGGGTCCCCCGTGCTGCAGGTCAGGAGACGCAAGTCGCTTCAGTTCTCCCCAGCACACCCACGTGAAGTTAGCAAAAGGAGAAGCAAAACCAGAGAGAACTTCTCCGTGAAGCCAGGCCCCTGGCTGGACTTCCCTTGCTCTTAGACACAACAAACCAACTCTCTTAAGAGAGAGATTGAGACAAAGAAACCCTCCCGAGAAGGTGCCGTATGAGCACCACCACCACGCAGCCCTTCACTTGGTGTCTCTGTGCTCACCGAGCCCGCTGGGCAGAGCCCCGCCAGACCCCGCATCCTCGCCACAGACTGTGGAAAAGCAGCTCAGCTTTATGCCTCTCAACAAAAACACAAATAATGTTTTCTTATGTTTACTTTCTTCTCCTTCCCCAGAAGCTGCTGCCCTGCCGCATATGAAGCTTGTTTGAAGTCATGTCCAGAAGGAAAGTCAACTAAATCAGGTAGGGATTCACGCTATGGACTGATAGAATTTTTATTCAGAGGGAGATACTGCATGAACAGGAATGGGGTTTTGTCTTTTGTACCCAGCATCTTTCCCGTGGGTGCTGGAGACACCCCATGTCCTTCTTCTTTTAGTGGGCCATTAAATAGTTGGCAATTCATTTCATTAGCAACTTTCCATTTTTTGAGACAGGGGGCTTTCTTCTGTGCGGGGGGGATGGACACGGCAGCCAGCCCCAGAGAGCAGAGCTAAGCCTGGCTTTACTAATCAGCCTCATTCCACAGTGACACTCTTAAGAGCAGCCCTGGTTATTTTTAGGCACAGCTGGGAGCTGCCAGGGCTCCCGCGCCTCAGGAGGTTTCACAGCTCCTCGCTGAGCCCCTTACACCACACCGAGTCAGGACGCTTGGGGTGCTGGATGTGAGTTCCTGTTGGATTATGCAAGCCTGAGTGAGGACAAACCAAGGCAGGTGGCTCTCAGCTTCACGCACCCTGTGTTCAGCAGAATTTTCTCAACTAACAGCTGCCAGAAGTGCATAGTTACAGCCTGCACAGCACCTTTTCCAAGCTAAGCTCTCCTTTGCAGCCATGCGAGCACTGCTTTCACACAGCAGCAGAGCTCAACTCCTCAGATCAGAAAGAAAAGGTGGACAAAATTGCTTTTTTCCCTGCTAGGCATGAAAATAAAGACCCATCCTTGCTTACCTTGTAGAAACGTCTTCCTCCACCCAAAAACAGAGCTAGCCCATCAAGAGCTGCTGTGGCTTTACCTTCCTTTTATGCATGACAAGGGCAGCTGTGCTAGATAACAGCCCCAGCTGCATCTCCTCTAGGCTTATTTGACTTCTCCTTGCCCAGGAAGGCCTGCAAGGTGTTGGAGGGGTGAGCATCCCTGGGCCAGGAATTCAAGCAGGGTTTGAGTAGGTGATACTCACTCAGAGGGCAGTACCTTCATGTGATCAGAAGAGCTGTGGGACCACTGGGGAGTTTTCCAGCCTTTGAGGTGAAACCCAGCAGGGACTTTTCTTCCTGTGTGGTTTGGGGGAAGACAGGGAACCCAAGTCTGAAGGGCATCCCTGTTGCAAAGGAATTCACCCCATGACCCAGATGTGATGGGGTGTCTTCACGTCACAAGCGAGGACAATAACATGAGTCTTCCTGGAACGTGCCTGCAACAGCAGCTGTGGGGCTTTTGCAGCTGAAGGGCTTCAAGTGACTGGTCTGTGGTTCATTTGCTTTGCAAGTTCAGGCACTGGTAGATCTTCCACAGGGTCACTGGTTTTGTTCATGTGAAAATACGCTGATGTATAAAGGCAGCTAAGTAAGCAGCTGGGAGAAAATAAAAATAATGGAGAAGGGACTTGTACCCTTGTACTCCTTACAGCTTTCAAAGCGTCTCTGCAGGGGATGGAGAGACCTGTGGGTGCTGGCTCACAAGGCAATGGGTGCTCATGGCTGTGCTGGGTAAACAGAGGGCTCTGGCTCGCTGCACTTTGCTGTGCAGAAGTCAAAGAGCTGTGTCCACTCGCTGTGAGCCTGGCTTGAGGGGGTGAAAAATGGGGGGCAGAAAGGTGCCAGCCTGCCATGTCCTAGGGCTGGCGGGGCCAAGTGTGCCTCATCCTGCTGTGCCACCCCATCCCTCAGAGGGATGTGCATCTTTCGGAGGCCAGGAGGGGAACCAGTGTGCCCTGATTTATTAGCACCTCAAAATTGTGGGATGTGAAAAACAAGCTTGACCTGGGAACAAAACAAAAATACAACTGCTGTCACGGCAACTGTCTCCAGATGCACGAAGAGACTAATTATTTCCATTAATCAACTTAGTGAGAAGCTGCAGAAGAGGCTTAAGCTGCAGCCGAGACTCGATGCTGAGGGGTGGGAGGAGCAGAGAGCTCCACTGAGCCCCAGTTGCCAAGGCAAACCATGAGTCCTCCTGTGGCAGAGGATTTTTGGAGCAGAGGCGCAGTACCCATGCCCCACGGGGACTGGTAGAGGGGTGCCACCCACTCCTGGCACGGGGATGCAGGCTGGCAGCATTGCGTGGCTGGAGCTGGCCACTGGGCAGACAGATGGATGGATGGACAGGCAGCTCCCTCCAGCCATCGCCCACGCATCCTGACACTAACGAGATGCTGACGGGGCTGAGCAATCCCCTCCCGCCTCCCCCTCTCCTCCCCAAGCCTTCCCTTCTCCCCTGGGGACCACAGCAGCACGCATAAAGACTCACCCTACCCCGATGCCAAGGGTTGGCCGTGATTTTGAAATCCGGCTGGAGCATCTCTTACGTCAGCTGGGAGCCAGGCAGTGGCCGGGAGGATGTGGGGCAGCAGGAGGTACCTTGGGACAGCAGAGACACTGCAGTGGGGGTCCCTGGGGACCTGCTGAAGGCCAGGAGGGAGGGGAGGGAGATTGGCAGGCTCGGTGGAGCTAAATACAAGGTTTGTGAAGTTGCAGAGGAGTCGATCTAGGCCTAATCTTAAATCTGAGGCTCAGCAATTAGTTACCAATTCTACAGGCAGTACTGTGAAACGAGGGCAAAGCAAAAAAAGGCGTCTGTTTGTGAGCACTGAGCCTCAGTCCTCCTGCTCTCTGTGCTCTCCTCTTATAGGAATTACAATTTACTCCAATTATATGAATTAGTCCTGGAGAACCCTAAAAGCTCTGTTTCTGTAAAATCATTGCAGTAGCTGGAGAAGCAGTGATGTCTGCGCTGGCTGAATTCATTGTATTTGGTGTAAGAGCCAGAGCGTGCAGAGTTAGTACAAAGAATAGCAAAAGCCTTCCAGAAATACCAGTGTGCCATGCCCAGCCTTGGCATCTCTTTGTCACTGAAGTGTGGTGAAGCTTTTCCACACGGTTCTCACCCAGGAAGAAGCTGCTCAGCACATGAGATGGACACGTGCGCCCTGGTAGGAGATCAGGCTGCTGCCCTGGTCCTGCTTGATTTCTCACCCAGCCAGGAAACTCGGGGGTCAGCAGTTTGGGGCACATAAGTTGTGGCCAATAAGACCTACCACCACCACATTTTGGAGGATGTAGACATAGCAGAAAGCAGCCTTACCAATGCTTGTTGGATATGAAGCCGCTACCAGACTGGGCTGCCAACAGGACATCAGCAGCTTTAGCTTGGCTTCTGGCCATGGATGTGAGCTCTCGTGCACGAGCCATAGCAAGGCCTTGAAGGCACGAGCAGTGGTCTAAAAATACTCTCTAACCCTGATAACACCATTGCAGAGCCCTCTTTCTTTGATGTGCAACCCCTCACACATGTTCCCAGACAAGAGCCAGTGGAAAATTTGCTGAAATTCCAGCTGGAAGTCGTCAGACAGTTGGTGGAAACCCCCTGACCTCAAGTGCTGGCTTCAACCCTACGGGATTTTTTTTTCCTCCTCACTGGATGTGACTCTCCCAGCAGGAAACCTCACAGCAGACCCACAGGGAGCACAGAAATCCCGGTGCTCACATCTCTGTGCTCTACCAGGGCCCCCTCCGCAGCAAACCATCTTACACTGTAAATATTTTAAAAGCCCAGCAGGGCTGTTGAGTATGTTTTGCTGTTGTTATGGATCCGGCCCCAGCAGGAGAGGTCTAATAATAGTCACTGTACCCTGGAATGAAAGGGCAAGGGGCTCTGCACAAAGCAGAGAGCTTGAAGACGAGCGTACAAACTTCGTGCCCCAGTCCCTGCAGGTTGACAATGAAGGGATGCGATGCATGAGCAGTAAAAGGTGTCACATCCCTATTCCCCAGCAAAACTTTGACATTTCACCCCAGAAACACAGCTTGGCTTCATGGCTTTATGACTCCAGAAGTTTGGGGACCAAAAGAAAGGGTGACAAACATGCTGGGGGGACAGCACGGCAGGCTGAACAACCACTCCCGTTTGCACCCAGAGGACAGGGAGGTTTTGAAGGAGAGCAGGGTGGGATTGAGCCATGATTCAGGCTTAGTTAAGCAGGGAAATCCATTGCTGCATTTAACCGTTGAACCGCCTTCCCTACAGCAGGCCAGGTGTGCTGTGCTGGCTGCCTGGAGGGACAGGGATGTCCAAGAAGGGGACTAAGCTGCCCTGTGCCCAAAAGTGCCACGGGCACCATGTAGAGACAAACAGGACTGTCTCTGACCTAGAGGCCCTTCATGCCTGCTGTGAAGGCGGGTTAGGTGGAGGGGAAAATGTGTTGGAAAGCAGGAGGTAAGCGAGGCAGAGCGGGAAGGAGGAGTGAGGCCGGCAGCGGAGGGGAAGCAGGCCGAATTCGGCACAGCCTGCCGATAGCCAGCATCGTGCAGAGTACAAAAATAACCCTTCCTAGCCATAGAAAGCTTACAGTTTAACCTAGACAAGGGACAGATGCAATATTGTGTGAAGGGTTTCCTCTTGAAACCGGAGTCCGGGGCTGGGTGTGACCATAACGTCTGCCCGATCCCATGGAGCCAGGGCCTGGCCGCGGCTCTCGTCGCACGGCTGTGTTTGCTTTACAGGCCCGCGGCCCTGTGCTGAGTTTAACCCGCCCGCGGTGTTTGCAGGTCATTTCTCTGCCTCTCTCATATTATCTGCGGTAACTGTTTGCTTGTAGTCACCCAGATCTGCACTGTGGAGAAGCAGGCAAGGGGGGAAATGGGAATTAAATGCTGGCTTGTGGGACTGAGAGGGGCATTGAGCTGACCCAAAAGAAATGCCCTGGTTTCTTCTACCGAGAGCCAGAAGAAACATTTAACCCTTTAATGTCTTAGCATCCACCTTCTAAATGGGTACATTTCAGCCCTGGTGTGCCTACATAGGGCTGGTCTATCTGCAGCCTCCCAGAGCGGAGCCAGCTGCTCCGTCAGCTGCTGGGTGACTTCCCTGGAAAATGCCGGCGAGCCCAGCTGCGGTCCAACAGCAAAACTGCTCCGGAAGCCAAGTGCACGCCTGCAAAGCCAAGACTATTATGGCTTCAGATTTTTTAGTCTTCACAAGACACTACAGAAAAATGAGTTCAGACCAAATGGCAGGTTTGACAGAGCCAGGTTATTTCTGCGGGGCAGGGGAGCAGAGGTGGCTCTGGGGACGCGTCGGGTGCCTGTGGCAGCTTGTGAGGGGCTCCCTCACTCACATCCAGCTGCCCTAGGATGGGCAGCACGGTGGAGGGGACACAGCCTCCTTCCAAGCAGCACAGAAAGCTTTTGAGGAGCCTGCAACAGGCAGCAGGTTCCAGCTACCTGCTGGTGGCCTTTGTCACCGCGCCATGCATCCCCTGCTCCGTCCCTGTGGGCTGGCACTCCACGCAGAGGGCACAGAGACAGATTCTGTTATCATCAGCAAGAAGGGAAGGGAGGGAGAAAATGACCCTTTGGGCACAAGTTGAATCATCTCTTTGAAGTGCCCTGAAAACCCTTGCGTTGCGCAGTTGTGTGCTGCAGCCTTATTCCTGCAATGCCTGGCAAGAGCTGGCACAACGTTCCCTCCCGCCGGCCCATGGGAGCGTGAAAAACCCAAGGTGGGGAGCCAGCATGTGATGCACCCCTCTTTGCACACCCCACCACCACTAAATGGCTGCCCAGGGTGACGTAGTTTCAAGTTGAACTACGTGGGCCTGAGGGAAGGTGGTTCCTTTCTTGTCCCTGGCAGATGTTAAAAGATGTTTCCACTGACTAAAACCCCACTGAATTGTTCTGTACCTGCCTGGAAATGCTCTTTGAAAAATCAGAGGGTTCTATCAAAAATTGAGGCGACCTCTCTTATCACCTCCTCAGTCCAATGGCTTCCCAGAGGCAGAAGGGAGGGATCTGCCTGCAAGGCTTTTGGGAGCCACCCACCTTGAATATCTTGAAGGAACTGCACACTTTTGAAAGCTTCGCTCATGAATCTGCTCCCTCCAGCTCTTCCCACGGAGAGTGGAAGGCAGGAACCATCCCAGCCATGGAAAATATTTAAATCACACACGCCATCTCCTGGCCATCAAGCCAGGACCCAAACCTGCTTCTGCACACTTGCTCATAGCATCATAGAATCACAGAATGGTTTGGGTCGGAAGGGACTGTTAAAGCCCATCCAGTCCAACTGCCCTGCAAGGAGGAGGGACATCTCCAACCAGATCAGGTTGCTCAGAGCTCCGTCCAACCTGGCCTGGAATGTTTCCAGGGATGGGGCATTGACCACCTCTCTGGGCAACCTGGGCCAGTGTTCCATCACCCTCAGCGGGAAACATTTCTTCCTTATGCCCAGTCTGAATCTACCCTCTTCTAGTTTAAAACCATTGCCCCTTGTAATATTGCAACAGGTCCTGCTAAAAAGTTTGTCCTCATCTTTCTTATCAGCCCCCTTTAGGTACTGGAAGGCCGAGTGTTTGCAAGGATTTGCTCGGTTTGGAGAAGCAGGTTCTCCTGGGAGGACTGGGTGGGCCAAGCCCCACATCCCACAAGTGGGGCAGTGCCAGCCCTCCCTGAGCTGGCATCAGCAGCAAGAGAGAAGTTCCTGGGGCTACAGAAACATACCAGTTTTACACAGGTTTGAGGTTACTGCACCCAGCTCAGTGTCAGGAACAGGGAGAATTTACCCTCTCTTGTCCTTCTTATCCTGGCTATTGCATCTTCATCAGCATCTTCTTTCTACTGCCGTAACATCAAGGATTAGGGAGTGAGGAGTGTGATTCCCGCCCAGGCTGGTGGTCTGGGCAGGAACCAGCAGATTTCCCTGGTAGGAAGATCAATATTAAGCAGGATTTGTACAGGAGGCTAATCAAGTTTCTCAGTGGGTCGTTAACCCCAAAATACAAAGGCAAGTAAATGACAAGAAGTTGATTTTTTTTTTTTTCTCATTACACACAAGCGTTCTAATCAGGACCTTCTTCAAGTATCGACAACATCAGCAGGGCTAAAGGCATTTTTTACAGTGAGCAGAGTCACAGGTGAGATGACGACTGATCTCTTAACTTCCACGCAGAAAAAAACTAAGTGCCAAACTGGGTAAACAGCAGCCGGAACCAAGAGCACCAGGTTTCCAGAGCAGAGGCAGCGTGCACCAGGACGCTGATGATATGTTCCCTGGGCTGCTGAGGTCCCTGGACTCTGTGTGCTGTACAAACGCTGGCAAGTTAAACTGTCGGCTGAAATGAAAAGCGACAACTTCAGGACTCACCAGGCTGAACTAATAGCTGGCTCGCAGCGCAGCTCGCGTGTGACGAGCGGCCGCTTTCTTCGCGCTCTGCGCTTGGCACAGACACAGGCCCCGAGCAAAGGGATCCAGCTGTCTCACAGAGGGGCTGATTCTCAGTTGAAGTGCTGATCTCAAAGCACTCCAGCCCAACACTTTTCCAGTGACATCCGACAGCCAGTGGAGGCCAGTACTGATCCAAAACCTATAAAACACTCCACTGCTCCCTGAGCTTTCCAGCAGGTATCCGTCAGGGCCTTGATCATTTCCCGTTACAAATTCAAGCCGGATCAGCACCCCACCCCGCCAGTGCAGGGAGCCAAATTCGGTTTCCGTTCAAATCTCTAGTGGCATTTTGAGGAGGAAGGAGGGCTTTTTCTGAAACCCTTTTTTTTTCCTGTAGGAAAAAGCTGCTGCAAGCAACCTCGCAGCTCCTAAAGCCAGAACCTCGAAAGGAGGGACAAACACCTCCTCTGCCTCGCTCTGCAATGGGAAGGCAGAACAAGGGCTGGTGAGGGAGCTGGGGCAGGGCTTTCCTGCCTGCCTGCTCTCAGCTGGCACAGCGCATCACCTGGCACGATGGGTCACCCCACACGGTTGGTCACCTGCCACCGTGGGTCACCCAACACACTGCCCCACGTGACAGCGTTGATATCTGAGATTTCAGTAGCTGCTGTCAGAAGAACCGGAGCAGAGTTACAGGGACTATTTTTTTCAGGCTGTAATTTAACTCTATGGAGTAACCTAACCTGGAAGGAGCCATGACTCCAGGCTTGCTGAGCATCCTTGACCTCACAGCTGGGTTTTCTCCACAGCGTTTTGCAGACATATAGAGATGCAATGGAGGTAGAGTCCAGCACGTACACCGACTTTATTTCCTGCGATCGGGCTGGTCGGAGGAATGCTGTCCACGACATCCAACGAGATGCAACCACCATCAGCATGCGCAAGCTGACCGAGGACCTAGGCGACCTCGCCGTTGAAGGAGCAGGTGAGCTGCCACAGACACCAGTAAACCCAGTTCCTGGTGCTGGAAGGGCAAGGCACGAAATGGCAGCGCAGCTGACCAGTGCTGCCTCCGGGAGCATCACGCAGATACTCAGGAGGAATATCCCATTCCTCACTGCAGTCAGTGCCTTCATGCTCGATGGGTGCTCACCTAGTGTGAGACTCCCTGGGCCGAGGGGCTCTTGCAATGAACGGGACGGTCCTGGGGTTCTCAGCACACAAGCCCTACACGTTCCAGCCCTTTGCTCAGCTGGTTTGTAGTGGGACTAGTGCTTAAACAAGACATGGACTGACCAAAAGCATTCCCTGGGCAAATTACATATGAGATAAATCTTAGCCTTTATAAAAATCAAATGTGGGGTGGGTTGTGGTTTGCGTTTTCTTTGTTGGTTTTTTTGTTTTGTTTTGTTTTTAAATCAGCCTTCAAATAGTTCCACAGTATTTTAAGTAACAACAGAAAAAAATTAAAACACCACCAGCCATCTCCAAATCTTCCCCTGGAGCCCAAACACGGCAGCAGCATCACCCGGCTCAATCCATGTCGACCAGCTGACTGCAAGCAGCGTAACTCCTGCACTCAGAGCCCAAGCAAACCAGCCAGCATGATTTCACCAATAACCCACAAAACACACAGCACCACTGCAGGGCATTAAAATAATTTTTTCACCCTTTCTCTTTCACTCCTCCAATCTGTAACTATAAAAAAACACTTTAGAACACATTACCCCAACGTGTCCATACTAGCACATGTTCATCCATTGGTCCATAATAAGCACAAATTAGAGCTCTTCTAACAGAGATCAACCCAGGTAGCTGCCAGGCTGTCCGGAAGATATTCCTGGAGCGCTTGCAAGTTGCCTTTCCAGGTTAGACAAAGGACAGCACATCCCTGCCCCAAGGCTCACTCCCAGCATCACCAGATCGTTTGGGAAGCATTTGTACTCCAAGAATGTAGAGGGAGAACTCAGTACTCTTAAACCAAATATCTGGCTGCAGGAGGGTAGCCATAGGTCCTCAGGAGGCAATCTGGATCAAATCAGCTATAGCAATTACTGATCGCTTGTGTCCTGGCAAAGTGTAACCATGCTTTCTTCCTAATCCTCCCTTCTGCAGAAAGCCAAAGAGATGCCACTTCTTCTGAGAACGACCCTGGAGCAAGACCAAAGGGGCAAGAAAACAGCCCCTCCCCATGACAGTGTACAGGGGGTGGGATGGGCAGGAGGAGGGCCTGGCTGTGAATGTTAAATGAGAATTTGCAATTGAATCTGTGGACAAAAAACAACCTGGAACAGCAAGTTGCCTGTCAAATGCCTTGCTGCAACCATTTTTGTTTAGAGAGCCACAAGATGCTGTGCAAGGACTGGCACCTCCAAAAGACTTCTGCTCCCATCCCTCACGATTTAGAGCAACACTGCCGTGGTTGTAGTGATATGAGCCATTCTCAAGATGCCTTAGCTGCAATTTTCCCCCAGGGGAAAAACCAATTTCAGTAATAATAGACATAGCAGACTTTTCTGTCCAAGGTACCTTCCTCTTTCACAAATTTAGACTATTATTTATTCTGTTTCCATAGATTAGACATTTAGATTGTTGGTTTTTTCTAAGCCTCACCCTCATCTGCATCTTAGAGCTGACCTGGCCTCTGGACTGTCCATGCAGCCCCTTGGCAGGGTGGGCAGCGGGGAAGAGACCCGGCCAGTCCCGCTGCCTTCAGGTCAAGCACCACTCACCTGTGCCGCTGCCGCTTAGCATCAGGAAAGGACCAAAGCACAGCCCTGTGTGGACAAGCTCCACCGACAGACCCAGCAGCACCAGCCGCAGGCATCTTTTTCTTTGGGTTTTAGCATTTTAAGATATATTGTTAAGGGGAGAGGAGACACATTTTGCTGGTTTGACTGTTGAAATTCAGGCTTAACTTTGCAAGCTGTTAGCTGAGATGATCTCTGGTAGGATCTTACACCATTCTCTCTTTTAGGAGACATGTTTTGTGTTAAAGATTGTTTGATAAAACTATATAAGCTGTTGGAATAAATAACACAGCCTTCAAGTACTGAAGGTGTATTTCTGCCTGGATGTTTCTTCTTCCTCTGTTTTCCCTTGTAGCAGGCTGGGCTGCAGGGCCGTACACCAGCCTCCCCTGACAGGGAGATCCAGAGCTGGGTTACAAGAGAGACCCTTCTGTTTGGGTCTGTGAAACCCCCGATGTTTGCAGCACCCAGATGGAAGGAGATGTCAAGTTGAGCATGGGCAATGCTAAAAGTCTGCCCCAACTTTCCCAGGTTTGGTGCAAGGCAGCACTTTTCCCATGGGTGTTTCATCCGCCCGCGGGAGCGCTGCTCCCCTCTGCGTTGCTAACCCAGCACAAGGCTGGCTTGGGACCTGACGGGGTGGCCCAGACACCAGCAGAAGAGTTGCTGGTGGGAAGAGGCGTCTTCCCTCTGCCGCACAGAGCTATGAGGACATCGCTGGCGTTTCACCCAGCCCAGGCAGAGCCGATCCCGCCAGAGGTGCAGAAGGCAAGCTACAGCCCAGCTGGGATTGACGGCCAGGGTGGGGGCAAGGCAGAGCTGGCCAAGGAATGCTCTCCGCTGGTGACACACGGACAAGCATCACTGACAGCCTAGGGAAAAACTGCATGTTACGATTTTGAGATTTATGAGAGAAAACAAGGCTGTAAATAAGCAGAGAAGTGGCTACCAGAGAGAGGGTGAATTGTCTGTGGGCCTCTGAGAAGCGATGGCCATGGGGCTGACACAAAGATGTCCACGGCTTCAGCCCCCACAGGAAACGAGGATTTGGCAGCCAGATAGTGGCTGCATCTGCTGCTTTGGCAACTGCAAACCAGCTCGGCTCCCAGAGCAGCCTGGATACTATTGCAGCCCTGTGCCCGGACGGCGGCCAAGAGCCTGCTCCCATTCCTCTGCGCTTGAGGGCAAAACAGCAGGTAGCTCCTGGGCTTGGCTGACAGCACAGTTGGGTTTTTAAGTCCCATTTCCAGCTCTCCTCACTACCACTGAACAGTATTTTTGGCTCATGCTGACACACACAAAGCAAGCTGAAAGGCAATGCAGGGGCACTGTGCACCGTGCAAGACCTCCAGCAGTCAAACAAGAGCTAATCTTAGGTCTCCCTGGTCAGAAAATAGCTGTTCCAGAATTATATCTAGGCAGATGATTAGGGACCTGTTGGCCAGCTACCCTCAGAGGACAGGCGAGAGGCATTGGGTTCCCCCAACGAGTGAAAGAGCCAGGTCAGCTGCCGTGGCCGATTGTGCTGAAAGACCAAGGGCACTGGCTTAATCCTGCCACATCCTGACTTCCAAACTTGCTGAGCAGACGGATGCTCTCTGAGTCCTTCATTTCAGTTGGGCATAGGAGTATGCTTGGACCTCCCAAAACTGTAACCGAGCACTAAATGATGGGAAAGTCTTTCAGCAAACACTCCCCTGCCCGAGCCGACAGCACCATCCAACAGCCAGGCTCCACTGCTCCTGCCTCTGGGCATCAGCCGACTGTGCAAAACTCAGGAGGCAGGGGAAGAAAAAAAAAGTAAACTATTATTGATACATATTTGAAAAAGTGAGAGTACGCAGTGATGGTGCTGCTGCTGCTAGTGGTGAGGTGCACGTTCTTTTGATTAACAAAGGGGAAAGGACACATGAGGATGGAACAACTTGCATCTATAAATCCAACTTGCCTGTCCAGCAAGGGAGCAGGGGTACCTTCCCTCTGGCTGGCAAAGTGCTCCGACCTGGCAGCAGGAGAAGGCAGGAATCGGGCTGCCAAAGCCCCATCACAGCTACCGAAGAACCCTCGCGCTCTAGCAGGGCTATGATGGCTCAGGTTGCGGACCACGGACCATGGTTCCTAACGGTTTCCCTTGAACAGAAAGGCAAGAGGATTTCTTTTTTAATATAAATCTGTTATTTTATTAAACAAGATTAACAATCAACTGTCCAAAATCCAAACAAGCAACTCTTCTTCAGAAACAATTTTTTGAGAAAAATAACCCAAAAAAGCCTGGTTCTTACCGCAATCATGATCTCAAAGGTGATGCTTCCTTATTTGCTTTATAAAAGTAAGAAATTCACTCTCTCACATCCATCTATCTAGCTATATATAGAGAGAAGTGTATATATGCACCATGTACTTCAGAGATGAGTATTTTACTCAGAAGACAAATATGGAAGTCCAGAAAGAATGGAAATACTGCCAGCACGCAGTCGCTGCTGGCTGAGACTGGATCAGTCTTGCACACCGTCCGTGGTAAGGGCGACCACAGCCCCGTGTCAAAGGCAACTTTTTGGTACAGTATCTTTGGAGTAAGCATCGTGGCAGACACCCGGGATGCTAAAGCACACCACACACTCATGTGAGAAAATGATGGTCTCTTCTCTGGATGCACGGCTCTATTGCATGCTAAGTAAAAATACTATAATGTACCAAAATGGCTTAGGAATTTTGGTGGATATTTCTGTACAAATTCTCCACCAAACTGAAGAGCTGACTTCTAGCCAGTGTTGTGGTTGAGTGAGAGAAGCAATTCAGGTGGACCGGAGTCAATATGTGACACCGGGCCCTAGCTTATTAATTTACTTACTCAGTTTTAATAGTGCCTAAAGATTATTATGTCAAGTCAGGAGGAGGGCAGACCGGTTAAAATCAATCATGTTTTTTTCCAAAGTCCTAAACAAAGATAGAGGAAGAGCAAACTGCAGTTCACAGGAATTCTCCAGGACGAGTATAAAACTGGGAAAAGTCCCAGAAGGCAGATTTTGGCCCAAAATGGTAAAAATATGCTCCAACTTCCTATGCATGCGTGAGTATGGTCATGGCCAGCTGTGAGCACAGCTGGAGCCTGAGCTCAAGGTGTGCGCTTCGGCAGCAGTGACATTGGGAGGCCTCATACATGGGGGCCCTTATCTAAGAAAGGATGCAAAAAAAAAAAAAAAATTGTACTTTTTTTTTTTAAATGCCCTTCAGACCCGTGCACAGGCAAGAGTACCAGCTTCCAGCTTGTTCTTGTTCCAGTCTTGTTAGTACAAGACAAGCCCTGGGTAAATACAGCTGTAGCCAAACCCTCCTACCCGCACGGATGGGAATAAAGCCCGCCTCTGAAGTGCCCGCTGACTCCCTGTCAGCACTAACACACCTTTTTCCTAGAAAAACAAAGATTAACCCAGGCCACTGTCACAGTTAAAGGTGGTTATTTCCACACTGCAGACAAGGGCCAGGCAGGTGAGTGGGGCAGGACGGATAAAGCAGGGTAAGAGGAAAAAAAAAAAAAAAAAAGAAAAAAAAAAAGAAAAAAAAAGAGCAAGGGAAGTTCTTCTGTTCTCATTTGCAGGACAGAAAGCAGTTTTGATCTGCTTGCACCACAGCACGATAGGAAGCTGGATATCCATTTGGGAGACAGTTCACGGGGGTGTAGGTGTATGTGATAGCCTGATTCTGCTTAGCACTGTAAGGGTTACACAGGGGTGCCAGTAACAGAGACCAACACGGTGCTCCCACTAGCACAGAGAAGGGTCAAGCACAAATGAAGAAGGGCCACCGCTCCACGCTGGCTGGCAGGGATGGGTCATGAGGCGTTGGGGACCATCCCATAGGCTTCATACAGCGTATCCAGCAGCTCCTGCTTTTCTTTCTCAGGTAAGAAGCTGGACTGTGCTGCGTTGATGTTCTGGGGAGGCAGAGGGGGAACACAAGGGGGAACACACGTTAAGACACACCAGACATGAACATGTGGTTGTGCACATCCAAACATCTGGCTGTCAGCAGCAACAGGCGAGGGAGGGCGTACAGTTTCCACTCCGAGATTCATTTCCACTCATCGACTTATAAAGAAAAGCAGCGGCTGTTCTGGGCTGTACTCAGGCCATCAGCAGAGCATCCAGCCGAGGCCGACTCACCACTCTCTTGAACTCCTCTTCGGTGAAGCCCATGTAGTCCTTCACTATGCTGTAATCCTTGTCGATATTGGAGTTAAAGATGAGGGGGTCATCCGTGTTTATGGAATAGTTAGCTCGATCCTTCCTAAACCTGTAAGGAAATCGCGTTGAGCCAGCGGATAGAACACCGGATGCGGTGCTGGTTGTGCACTTCTCAGGGTCAAATGCAGTAAAAGCACAGACCTGGCAGCTGTCCCTGCAGCTCGCGTTGCTGGACGTAGACACAGGGCTGAGCCTGCTGCTTCTCCAGGCCAGCGAGGAGCAGGGCATCTCCCACCCAGAGGTTCAGCAACCCCAGCTCTCACCCACAAACTAGGGCTCATGGCCAGGGCACAGCGTGTCTCAGGGGCAGGAGGGACAGGACGGGCTCCCCAGGGGACCCTCGCACCCCTCCAGCTGCAGTGGGCCCCTCTGTCCCCTGGGCAAGGATGTACCACGTTTCCTACGTGGTTTGACCTGCGTTACCTTTGTAAAGCAATAAGGCAGCTACAATCAACCCAAATCCTGGTTATTCAAGGTTGCACATAGTTGAGAAGTCTTACTGTGCCACTGGGTGTTTCCCGAAGTCCGGAAGACATGCTCCAGTGAGATAACTGGACCAAGGGCAGACCTGTTTGGGGGAGTTAAACACAAAAACCAGAATCAGCCACACCGATCTGAACCCCAGCTGCGCACGCAGATAGCTGAGCACGCTGCTAAAGCCAGATACAGGTTTAGAGGGTTGTTCACAGCCACCCCTCAGCGCTGCTCCTATGGACCAGTGCACATCCCAGGACACGGGTGCCAAGAGCCCACAGCCTGCATGGCAGCACCAGGAGCCAGCGGGATATTTCCCATGGCCAGTCAGCCACCTGCTATGTGTCAACCACAGCTATGAAGCCACTGGCATTAAGTACATACATATATATCCCGTGTATTAGTTGGATACACCCTTTCTGGTGAAAAGCCAAGGAAATCTGCCCGTGCACAGTAACTTCCAGGCACTTCCACCCTCCACTCAGACAGGCTCCGGTACGGCAGCCCGATTTGTAGGAGGAGGAGCCCACAGGCTTGATATATATATAAATCAGTGAATAAGCCCTCCAAGCAGCCTGGTGTCCCCACCACTCCTGCTGTGGAGCTTTGGGCACTGGGGTCATGCGTGGTCAGCACTCGGGTGCCGGGTCGTGTCCCTCAGCCGAGGGCTGACTTTCCACTCGGATAGCAGCTACCTGGCTGTCACCCATTCTTACCTCAAAATGCATCTTTGCTCTCAAGAGCTCCTTGTAGAGCTCAGGGTCCTCCAGGACATGGTAGCCATGGCCAATGCGCTCGGCCTTCAGGAGATAAACTGCCTGGAGAGCATGGGAAAAACCACGTACAGGGTCAAAACACAGCTCAGCTCCCACCTGCCCAGAGATCGCTGTCCCACCACGGGTACAGCCCATGCCACTGAGCCAGCTCCAGATCGGTCCTTCTTGGAGCCATCAGGGTCAGGTCTCTGCCTGGGTCCCCAACATTTGCTCTGCTATGAGCATGGAGAGGAGTTGGGCTCCTCTCTCCCCTGCGCAGGGGATGCAGGGCCACTTCCGACCCCTGCCTCTCTCTCTGCCCTGGGATGCCCTGGTCCCTCCTGTTCCCACCCGAGCCAGGAGCTTCTCGTACCTCCTTGATCATGGCAGCCGGCCCGGCCTCCCCAGCGTGGACAGTGCGATGAATCCCACATCTTTCAGCTTCCTGCAAAGCAAGAGAGGGAAGCTGCTGTCCCATCACCCGCAGCAAGGTCAGCAAATTCCTGTGCTGGCACTGCTCTCAGGGGCAAGTGAGTGGGAGCAATGGGGGTCTGCACGCAGAGCCCCCAAACGCTGAGCCCCACACCCTGAGAGGTGCACGCTCACTGCCGCAGCACAGGCTGCGAGAGAAGAGACTGGTAACGCTGCAGAG
This sequence comes from Chlamydotis macqueenii, assembly GCF_036417535.1. Taxonomy (NCBI): domain Eukaryota; kingdom Metazoa; phylum Chordata; class Aves; order Otidiformes; family Otididae; genus Chlamydotis; species Chlamydotis macqueenii. The sequence continues at coordinate 6,235,914 of NC_141571.1, read as the reverse complement.
AAACTTAGAAAGCCTGGTTACCTTCCCCTGGAGCCCAGCCAGACCCCTCCAGGGTTTTTTAATACCGAGTGAGCTCACCGCTGTCTCCTCTGTCTCGAAGCTCTCCTTCCTCCACCCACTTGCCCTTCTGCATGAACCCTGCAGCAATTCCTGTCTTTGAAGCTTCTGCCTTTTTGGCCGGCTGCAGCCAAGGGGGTGAACTTAAAAGCCCCCAGGGGAGAGATGAAGTGATGCTCAGGCACGGAGCACCTCACTCCTCTAAGGGGCTGGGGACGAAGGCAGCCCACCCCATGGGGGCTGCTTTGGGGGCATTTTGAGATGCTTTCCATGGCCATCCCAAAAAAACCCTTGCCAGGGCAGCCACAGACCACCCGAGCTTTGGGAAGCCACGCAGCCTCCAGAGAAGCCTGGCTCCTGCCTCTCTGGAGGAGGGCCACCCAGCCGGCGGCGGCAGGCAGGCTGCAAGCCCCGTCTCGCAGCAGACGCTCTTCCAAGGCATTCCTTCAGGGCTTTTCACTCGTTATTTTTTTTTCAGTTACTTAATTTTCAGCTCCTCACGTGCTGCACACCCAGGCCCAGGAAAGGTCAGGCCAAGCTCTGCCTGGGACGTCTACAGAAGAGCCCTGCATGCATCAACCTGAAAGGCACTCGGTGCTCCCTACACGTGAGTGAGCGTTGATTTTTCCCAAACAGCTTATGTCTTTTTTTACACTTTTTAAAACAACAAAATCTCTGTGGCCAAAGGATCCAACCAAGAAGAGAGACAGACTCACACCAGCTCTGAGATTTTCCACTTGTTTCTACAAGGGATGAAGACAAACCAGAAACTCTTGTTCCCCCACTCCCATGACAGGCATCCCTAACTGTCCCAACAGGAGCCGGAGACACAAGCAGAGGGGTCAGGAACACCACATGCACCAGGAATTCCCCAATAACCCTTCTGGCCACTGCAGCCTGAGCCCCCCCATCCACTGCATCCAGGAAGGAGCTTGTATCTAGCGTCGATCCATGGGCATATCTATCCTGGAGTGGCTTAATCCTTTTTTTCAACCCAACTGTCCAAGGACACACGGTGCTGCCCTTGGCTACTCCTCCAAGGTTTTCTGCCTCCTTGGGCACCATGGTCCTGAGATGCTTGGTTGTACACTTCCACCCCAGTGCTCCTCTGCAGCCAGCAGCCACAGTCAAATTTTCGCTGCTATCTGCTCTTTTCCTGCTGATGGGGGCGAAGACCCCAAGAAAACCCCGCGTTGTTTCAGCCCTGAGCGTCGCTTGCAAACCACAGTTCTCACGTTGCGCTCAGTGGTACAGGGTAGCGTGCTGAGCTGCAGCTCTAAGGCCATGCTTAAGCAAAGATGCCTGCCATTAATCATTTAGGAAATGTAAACAAATACTTTCACCATTTATCAGAATGTTTTTAATAGCTGCAATGAATTTTTAAGCTGTCCCAGATGTCTACAGTCTGACTAACAAACTGCATGTCCCCTCATGCACTCCCTCAATATATGTTTTTTTCTCATAATTTCTTTTAAGAAGCTAATTAAACAAACCTCGTAAGCCTTCTTATGCTCGGAGGAATTCTCCACCTTCAGAGACTCATCCCCAGCCAGGTCGATGGCCACCACAGAGTTGTTCCGATACTTCTTGCAGAGCTCCACCACCTCTGGAGACCAGCCTGGAAGAGACAGCGCCAGGGGTCAGGAGAAAGCACTGGTCAGAGTTACACCTTCAGCATTTTTCTAAACAAATCCCCGTCACATAACTGGAAGGTTAGAGCTATTTTCTTTGGTCTTTTCTAAAATTTGACACTTGAGAAAGCTAACAAACTCCTAGGAAGTCTGCCATCTTCAGGCAAATAAAAGCTGCCAACTGATTATAGTGTATTGTAAATGAAAGGGCAATCAGATGCATTTACCAGCTATAGAACTGCTCTCATCATGTTTTTCTGCTCACTTCGAGCAGAGGAAAAAAAAAAAAAAAAGAAAGAAAAAAAAAAGAAAAAAAGAAAAAACCCTCCAAACACAGTGGTGATTGCTGCAGCTGACCAGGCGCTGCAACCTGGTGCATGGGAGAAATTCTTCAACCCACTCCTGAGCTTTCACTCCATCCCAGGCTGGGCGAGGGGCGGAAAGGGAGGAACGAGCCCGTTGGAGGTTTGGTCTCATGGAAGAGTTGGGGCTGGGAGGGATCTCTGGGGGCCTGTGTACAGCCCTGCCCTGCTGCAGAGCATCCTCAACTCCCCCAGGCAAGATGATGGATGCTGCTCCTGGGGAAAGGAGCTGGTCAGCCTCCTAGAAGGTGACCTTTAACACTTGCAAAGTTTTATCTTTTTAGCATCAGTAAGAGAGTAACAAATGACCACCAACTACTTCAGAGTTATCTTCTAGCTCATCCAGCCCTTATCCTTAGCAAAAAGGCCAAGAGAGAGATAAACCATAGTGTTAATCATCAACAGGCCCCTGCTGCACATGTACAATCTCAAAATCATACGAACACGTAAGAAAACTAGTGCAACTTCATCTTCTTTTTTTTTTTCACCAGTTTCCAACTCACCAGATTAGAGCCATTATTTGATTAACAAGTTTAATATGAGCTGGTTCTGGCTGGCATCTCTGCCTTTCTCTCAACACTTCATAAATTACAGGGATCGCTTCTCACTGTGCAGCACATCCCGAACGCAGCACTAAAGACTCTTGCATCAAGCCCGTCACTGGCTCTGGGTAAGAGTTGGTGCCCTGGGACAGAGGCATGAGGATGCCAACGTAGTTGTTTGCAGGAGCAATCCCTCCTGCACGTGCCCTCGGGTGCTCCTGCCACCTTCTGTGTTTGCCACTTGTGTGCTGGCAAGGACTGTAACTGCAGACCAGAGTGGCACTGCCTCAAGTTTTCCAGTTTCTACAAAGAAAAAAGCTGTCTTCCTAGAAACCAGAAATTTAAGGGTCAAGTTTTTGAAGTATTGTTTGATGTTGGTTGTGCAGACAAGAAAAAAAAAAAACACTCTTAAATCTCCCAGATTCCAAGAATATAATTTTTCACATTTCTAGACACAAATGTACTCATTAGCAAAAAAAAATCTTTCCACCATCTACCCTACTAAGCCTACGTAAAACTGTTGTGAGATACGGAGATATTAGCAACAAAGCCTTCACACAGAGCAGCTGTCCTCATACAACCTCGCTCTGACTGCATCTTTCCCGAGAGGGAGATGCTCACAGAACTTAGCAGCCTCATGAAACACGGGGAAATTGGGTTTCTTCCTATTCTGGGTCACAGCACCTGTTACCGATGAAGTTCAGAGCTGCTGGCTTTATAAAAAAAAAACATTTTGTAAGTGTCACTTAAGTATATTTTACTTGTGTTTTCAGCTTAAACCAGCAGAGACTGCAGACAGCAGATTCTCTTTCTGACCCATGGTCCAGGCTAATGAAGGAGCAGCATGACCATGACCAGGGAAAGCGTAAGGTCTCATGTCTGGTCGTTCTCCTGTGACCATTCGCTCTCAGACCCACCACCTTGTCACGTCAGATGCAAGCATTCACTGTGGCAATGGCTTCAGCTGGCCCACAGAGAGCTCCAGCCTTTGGGCAGGGAGCAAGGTATGAGCAGAAATCGTACCTTCCCCAGGAGAGGACAGAAGAGCCCATTTTGCTCTCTAGCAAGACTGTTGAGATACTGGTTGTACCCGCAGACCCTCACTCACATCCAGCAGACCCGTTCCCCAGAGTGAAGGAGGCAGTGGACTCCACCAAGAAGAAAACTACTCCTTCTCAGCACTGTCTGGTCCCTCATCAAACCCAAGGCCACAGAACGGGGCTTTCCCTGCGTTTCTGTGGGGACCTGAACCCAGGGGACGTCACCCGCCGCCACGCGTCAGGGAAGGGGAGCAGAGCAGCAGGGGAGCTGCAATACATTACTTGGCATATGGCGCATGCAGCATAGAATAGACCTGGCTTTGATGCGGAAATCCCTTTCTCCATCCTGCAGTCCCTGATTTACGAGGTTAACGACTTCGTCTGGAGTGAGGTCTCCCCTGCAGGGAAGAGAAGCCGTCAGCGAGAGGCTGGACACCTGCCAGGGAAGCGGGCAGGAGCCGCAGGTCCAGCCCAGCCTCCCCACGGGACACCCCACGCAAAACCCAGGCTGCCCGGGGTCCCACTCGCCTTAACATCCAGAGGAGCCCGACGAGACCACCCAGAGCTGAAGAGCACCTTTTACACCCGTGCCATGCCCTGATCTACATGTGTTGGGCACAAAAGCATGCAGAGATGACAGTAAGATTTAGAAAAGCCTCAGGGAACTGGATGCCAGTTCTGCCCAAGCAGAGGAACCCGCTCTTTGCCAGAGCATCTCATCAGGGCACACAACTGCCCGCAGACGGGCAGGGACGAGCACGGGGGCTCAACGCCTGTCATAGCACATCAGAGCCCAGCACTGATTTAATCAGAGGCACACATCACAGCAGGGATGACATGTAAAAAAAGACCGGATCGCCAGCCTCCTCCAACATTGCCCACCATCTCTGCCAGCTCAAATTCCTATTTTGCAGGCAAGCAATCCAGATCCGAACGCTGCCTTCCGTCACACAGAGACTGGCTCCAGCCAGAAACCCAAACACAGCTGCCCTGCACATGCAGAACTAGATGCCCAAAGCACGGGACGTTAACACCTGGCAGCAGGCAGACATATTATGGAAGGAAAAATCCTGTCGATGGGAAAGAGAGGTGGAAGCATGCTGGTGCTCGCTGCGTTGGAGGAGAGAGAAGGTTTGGTTAGACCAGACTGTGAACACACGCTGGCTGAGTGGCCTGGGCCATGCCAGGCACGGCGGGATGACTCACTCGGTTTGGCCCCAGGGAATGGGATCCACGCGGCAGTTGGCCAGGAGGTGAGGGCTGTACCGGACTTCCACGTAGATGACACCTTCTTTCGCTTTCGTTTCCACCAGCTCATAGGCGATCCTCCTCACCGCCTCACGGTCACCCCTGAAGGGATGGCAGTGGGACCCATCACTGAGACTCGTCACCCTTAGGGCACACTGGGGATGGGCAAGGTGACCTCCAAGGCCAAGCAAGGTCAGCCAAGGGGTCACGCCAAGGGTTGACGGGGCAGAAGCAAAAAGCGGGGTACTTACGCAATGGCAGGCATGTAGTGGTTAAACTTCTCTAGAAATTGGGTAAGTGTCAGAGGTGTTTTGTAGCTGACATGCTTCAGGAGGTCATCAACAGTGCTGCCGGGGAGAGGAACTCCTCTTTTCCTGGAAATGAAGCCACATTATTGACTGGGAAGGGTATTGCATTTTTAATTAGTCCATGTCATACAGCAGTCGCAACCCAAGCTGGCAGCGTGAACCTCCACTTCTTCACAGAAAAGATATGGCACACGTTGTCCTTCCAAAATCTCCCTGCAGATGCAGCCCTGAGTCTCAGCAGGGAAGAAGGCAATCCAAAACACAGGCACAGCACAAACAAATCGAAATACAAGCCCAGACTGACCTGGCAGGAACACAGCCACAGCTCATTTTAAGCTTAAGAAGGAGCCCTGGCTAAAGGGGCTCTGGATTATTTCTTGGCACCTCCTAGTCCTAGCGGCAGAATTGCCAAAATTCTTTAGAAAAGTTAATTTCCACTTATGCACGGCTCAAAGGCTTAACAAACCATGGAGACGCTCCCAGGCCCAGGATCACGCCTGCAGAAGTGTCGTGCTCGGGGGTTTAATGCCGACAGCTCCCGCGAGCGAGCTGAGTCCCCACCTTAACGTCATGGTGGCACCTTCCCTGATGGGGTCACCTCCCAGCAGGAGCAAACAGCAGTCCCAACAACTGCTCTCACAGAAGGGGTGGAGATGGTAAAGCCCACCTAAACTCTTCCAAGAGGGAAGAGGCCGCTTGGCCCTGGAGCACCCAGTGTCCCCGGTGTGGTGACAGCCATGCTCGAAGGGGCTGTGAGCCCCTGCTGCACACTGCCTGGTCAGGCTTCACCACCCCCACCCCACAGGCTGTCGCTCTGCCCATGCGTGCCAACCTAAATTAGGAATAATAACTAGACATTTGGTTTTAATCCTCTCTCCTGCCACGAGGAATTACAGCCGATTGATGGATCTCCCTGCTAATCAAGACAAAACACCAAAGACAGCTTCAGCCTCCTGACGCCAGCAGCCGTCCCAATGAGCAATCCACAGGGAAGTGGCCCAAAGCACCCAGCTCCTGGGCTCCATAAACATTGCTCATTCCCTGCTCCGGCAGGAAGGAACCCAGCCCCACGCACAGCCTTCACAAGCGATCTGCACAGATTAAGTTGCTGGTGCTCAGCAGGGGACGTTCATCACTGCCAAGGCATCGGCTTTCCTCCCCGTCTTGCCCTTTCCGCAGCACTAACACATTGATCTCTGCTCCAGGAACCGGCCCGCGTCTTCACCCACCTGCCCAGGGAAAGTTTCCTACAGCAAAGCCACTTCCCTGACCTTCTCCATGGGCTTTCCAAAGGATTGCCTCCACGACAGTGCTTTGGGGCAATCCGCAGTGCAGAAATATGGGAGTCAGGTCTCCAGCTGAGGAGGTCTGGTGGATCTTCCTGGCATGGCTTTGGGAGCTGCTGCTGCCCCATCCAACCTGCCCGGTAGCCGGGAACCTTCCCAGAGCAAAGCTGCCCCAGGGGAAAGCTCTGACGCCCGCTGGCACCTCGGCATCCTGCCCAGAGCCACCTCCAGCACCATGCGCACCGTCCCACTGTGGAGAGGACCCCACGGAGGGTCTGCCACAGCTCTAAACCCTTTGGCTGGGCAGGTTGGGGATGCAAAGCCTGACTCAGACCTGACAGAATTGGAGCCAAAGTTTTTAAAAACAGACGAGTACAGCCACTGCCCAAGGGAGCTTGTGCATCCCAGGAGCTTCGGGTTCTTTAGATGTAGTCAGCCACCACCTGGCAAATTTATTTCCAGCTCTTTACCTTTAAAAATAGACCACAAGCAGCTTTCTGTGTCCAGGGGGAGGTCACTAAGGCAGTCCCCTTCAGCCTCCTGCACCGCCCTGTTGCTGTACATTTGGGTGAGCGCTGGTTTTAGAGCCCACGAATAGCACAGCCTTGCTCCACCCGAGGACTGGCAGCACTGGGGGATGCCAGGGCTGTTTAAAAATAAGAGGGAACTCAGCACACACTCGGGCAACCAAGGTTTCTGCCCTGAGCAAGAGAGAAGCAGAGGATCCTCAAATGGCTGGTGCCTCCTGGGATTCATGGCTCCTAGGACCCTCCTGGGGGACTACACCGGCATTTTCCCTTCGCTGGCAGAGGGACGCCGAGGAGTCAGCACCGACTCCTCCATTCGTGGGGACTGGTATTCCAGCCCTGCAGCCCAGCAGCCACGGGCAGAGCCAGCTCACCCTGCCGCAGCTCACCATGCCAACGTCCTGCAACGAACAAGGTGGGCACCTCTGATCCACCCTCCTTACTCTGGCCGCAGTGCAAAATGTATCGCCACTCCCTGCTGAAAAAGCTACTTTTGGAAGAATACTTCCCCCTAGGATTGCACTGCCTTAGCGTCTGCTGCGCTCACAGGATGCCAGAACCACCTCCCATCCTCCTCAGAACTGATTTCCTCCCTGAGGGACCAGTTGTGCCCAAGAGCCAGTTCCTGAAATCTTTAAGTCTGCTGTTTTCTCGATCTGATGGTACCTGCCAGTCTCCATTAGCTTTTTGAACAGTGACAGCTGGAAGAAGTCTCATTTTGCTTAAGATCACGGAGCCAGGCCCTCACACCCGTTTATCATTCACCCTGGCTCTTCCCACACCAGCTGCGCTGGAGCAAGAAGCGGCGCGTGGGCTCTGTCACTGGAACAACCTCTCTCTAAGCCACTGCCAAGCATTTTCCTGGTCACCCTCACAGGAGCGCGACTCCTTGACTCACCTTCCCACTACCGGTGCGGCCCTGCGGCAGCACTGGTTTTTGGGATGTGCTCAATGTCCTCGTGCCATGCAGCCAGAGGACCCATCTGCGCGGGGACGGGACCAGCGCAGCCAGGCTCACCAGCACACGCTCCTCTGTCGAAGAACCAGGCCGGCAGAAGGGATGACAGTTTTGAACTGAAGCTCCCAGAGCTTTCTTCCCCTCGCAACTCACCTGCCAAAGTGCAAGATTGTCTCTGGTCTAATGGCTCCATCCAGGTGGACGTGAAGCTCGACCTGCAATAAGATAAAGAGAAATTGGTGAGGCACTCTGAAAGCCGCAGCAGAAGTTTAGAGACAAGCAGCTGGCGCTAACCCGGGTGTAAACGCAGCCAGTACAGGGACAAAGTCACAACAAGAAAGCACAAAAACATTTTTTAAACACCCTCACTACAAAGTTTATTTTTCAATATCTAAGTATTGTCTAAATATTTTCTTATTGCTGCTGCTGCTGACACATTTAATGGATCTTGAGAAATTTATTCATTTTCCAGCAGTTTTCAGGAATGCCCTGCAACAGGCTCTTCTCTCTTAGCTTGCATGGTCTGGATTTCAGGAAGAGCAAAAAAAACGAACCCCAAACACCTTCACTTCCCAGCTTGCTCCTTCTTGAATTCAGACACCCGAGCATCAATCCATTTGCTAAGAGCCATTACACAAAAACTTTGACTTCATTTCCAAGAATCAGCTCCCGGTACACTGTCAATTACTTGCTATTCTCAGAGCTGACCAGCTTTCTAATCCTGCACACGGAGTCAGTCCTATGATACAAGATGCTGTGAGAAATAAAAAGAACAAGAGCTGCCCCATAGAGCTAACAAGCTGGTTTCAAAACAAAACACTTAAATTTTGCCTCATTCAAAACGGGACAGCAACTCAGATCCCTTCACTCTGAAGCCCTGTTGCCCAATTATTGCTGAAACAATGAATTTTGAAGAAAGAGCCCCAGAAGAGCAAAAGCAAGCTTTTTCCATCCGGCAGCTGGGACTTCTGAAGGAACATGATAAATGTAATTTGGAAGACAAATTGGGAAGGAAAACATCAGCTGCAAAATGTTTCAGCTAGATCTTCCTATTTCCAGAACTGTTTTCTTTTAAGCAAAGGAATAGCCTACAAAATACATATTTAATTTCATTTTATTTTTAATGAAACTGTAGAGCAGCGACTTAATACACAAAGTTCTTGTTAGTTATGACATTGTGCAAATTTTCCTGCAGGATGCTGAGGGTAAGAATCAAACAGGATTCAGAAGAGGACTGGATATCTGCAGGGATAACTAAACCACCCAGGGTTACTAATTAAAACTCACGAACACTCTGGCGTCAAGAGTACGTATCAAACAGTAACTATAAAGAGGTGGAAGAAAAATGAGTAAGCGGTCCCTACAAGCAGGGCAATGCGTTAATCGTCCACCTCTAGATCCTTTCGCCCTCCTCTGAAGCATCTCCAAGCAGCTGACGTAAGCTCAGTGCCGCTGGCCTGGCTCCCGGCGCGGCGCTGGCAGTGCCCATCTCTGGGACCAGCACGGATGCCCATGAGTTCGTTCCCATCCCCACCTCCTCCCACAGCCCTAGACAGCGGCCGTGCAGGCAGACACCCGTCTTCTGACCCACGGCCGGGGTTTTCATTGACCGCTTCTGCTGCAAAAGGACAGCGTTGCCAGGACAGTGCTCAGGTTCAGGCTACCTACACAGGACAGCCACGAAGCTGCTGCTGAAGCGCATGCCGGTGGGATGCAAAATGCAGGTGCCAGGCTCAGGGCAGCTCAAGCTGCTGATCCTGCACCTGCACCATTGCAATCAGCTGGCCCAGGGGTCATGAATGTCCCCCTGACACCTCTGATAGCAGGTTGTAAAAAGATACCCCTGTCAGTTCTCCTACCCTTAAGGCATGATCTGAACGAAGATTTTAAAAGGGCAAAACCTGATCTTTTCCCCCACCTCGAGTTACACAATCCTGCTTGTGAGAACTAAATGTCCCGAGAAGCAGGAGAAAAAATAACAGACATGATCTGCATCGCCAGATGTGGACACCTGGCACATTTTCCATTGAGCTCTGATCCCTATTTCAAAACCATGTAAACTCCATTCCTTCAGGTTTTAAACAGCCCTTGTGACCTTCCAATGGAGTCACAGGCTTGAAACTTGCTCATGCTGGACATAAAAACCAAACAACCCAAACCTGCTGGCATCTTCTCATTCCAAACGTTTCTCAACCATTTCCTGCAAGAACATCCCAAAGTGACACTTCCATCAATGAGAGAGCAAATTCAGTGGTGTCCTTCACCCATGCAAGCCACCTCCTTCTGCCGCTGCTGCAGGTGACACCCTTGTAAAGCAGTGGATTCCTCTCCAACACCAGCAACAGGTTCTTCCTCCATTGCCATGCATTCCTCTAGGTTGGGAGAGACGTAAACGAAGTGCTAAAACTCTTGTGCAATGCTACTCAGAACTTCTTGGAGTTCCTCAAGATCAGTGCCTGAGGAAGTTGTTTTCTGCAGCTGGGAGCTAATCTAGGCTATTTAGATGACCAAAGGACATTCAAGTGAAGAAGTAAAGGTGTGTCTACAAGGGTCTCCACCCCAGATAAGGATGCAATCACCAGAGGCACAACCACTCGCCTTGCTTGCAAAGCCCGCAGGTTTCCAGGTCCCTGGGAGGCTGCTCACTGCCGATTACACTGCAGCTCTCTTCCTGCATGTTTGTTTTGGGCAAACAAAGCGCAAGACTTTTCCAGATACAAGTGGGTGACCTTGCTTTAAGTCAAGGAAAGTACCCAGATAAAGATGAAAGAGTTTTCTCTGAACTGTGGCTCCAGGAGACGATGCCTGAGCACACAGAAATAAGGTGAACGCAGGAGCCCAGCGCCTCTTCCAGGGCTCCACTCCTTGGCACACACATGGTCTCCCACCTCAAGCCCTCCAGTTTATTTGGAGAGGAAGCCTGTGCACACTGATTAAATAGGGATCTTGACACTTGGTCCAGGATCCCATCAAAAAACCTTAGTGCAATTCAATGAAACCTCTCAGTCTTACTGAAGAGAGGTCCAAAGCCAGAGGGATGAGTCCCAACGGCTGTAACTGGCCATAAATTGTGCGTCCTCAGCACAGACAACCCCCAGCAAGGCTGTCAGAGCAAACTGAGCGTTTTCTATTTTTATGCAAAAAAAGTTTTCACTCAAGCACAGCACGTGACTCGTTAGTGCAGATATCAGCAAGTTGGTTCAGCTTAAAAAAAAAAAAAAAAAAAAAAAGAGAAGTTTTAGCGGCTCTGGGTTGACTTTTCTATTCTGAAAATACTGTAATGGTTTGTTTGAAATTTAACAAGCTTCAAGAATAGATTCAAACAGAAAATGAGGTACTTCAAACCAATATGTTCCGTTCAAAGATCAAGCCTGATCATTTTTAATTTAGTGAAATTAAGAAAAAGTTAATTAGGAAAAAGTTAACCAAACATTCAAAGTATTTCCAGCTACAGTAAAACCAACAGAATTTCTCTCTTACTCTACGGTTTGCTCAGCGGACCATGACACAGCAGTTAACTGCTTGGTTCGCCTATTACATGGCATAAAAAGTACCATCCAAGCTACTGCATTTGAGGAAATTTCTGTATTAGGTGGCTTTAGGGTCTTTTTAAAAATATATACAATGAATAAAGTCAACCCTCTCACCATGGTAAAAGTAACACCAACCTCACCTTTCATTTTGGTGGTTTCCAGCAGATGTTAATACATAATCCCGGCAGCCGCTGAAGTTGCATCATTTTAAAGCCCTTAGCAGTGACTTTGCCCAGGATTATTTATCAGCACATTGAAAGGTGATAATTTAAAGTTCACTCTATTGATCTCCCGAACAACAGAGTAATTGCAGCTGTTGTTTGTCAATTGTTACATACACGTGGCAGAAAAATGTAATAGAGAGCAAAATTCAACAAGAGATAGGATGAACACCAACCGCTGCAAGAAGAATGAACTGTGCTCTCCAAAGACCGGTTTTATGAAAGCGCGCTGTCGGGAGAGAAGTTGTCCTCATCGTAAACTCACCACAACACTCATTCAGAAGCAAGAGGTGAGAGCGGGTCATGAGGGATGTGAAGTGGAAAGAGGCACAGGATTATCCTCAAGCCTGAAGACACCCACAAACGCCTTTTGGAGATGAACTTGCCATAACCTTTAAGGCTGGAGCCTTCAAAAGAGAAACGTGGGAGACTACAAGACCCACATGACACACCGCTCCACTGCAAGACTTATTTGTGCTTTCTAGAGAAGCATTCACATGATACGTGGGTTTGGTGACTGAGGAGGAGGATGATCCATGAGGAGCAGCCTTTAGTGCCATTCCTCCCTCAACCTCCTTCCTCAACCTCCACCCATCTCCGCACAAGGCTCCTGGTGCTGTTAAGAGGTGACAGTGGCTGTGCATCACTCTCCTGCAGGGATGGCTCCCACCGGGAAGCAGGGCCACTTCCCTCCCTCAGCCATCGCAGATCTCGCACCTGCGCGTGGCTGGGAGGAGGCAACGCTTTGGAGCGATCAACAGAGCCCTTGCACTGTGCAGCACCCAGCCATCACGTTTGACACGGGGAAGCGGGAAGGCTGTTTGAGAGCATGCCTGCACTGTGCTAACAAAGGAACGAGTACACACATCACAGCGTAAGGCATGGTCGAGTTCAGCATGGCCTTGGCAGCACCAGGCTTTGACCCGTGCCAAGACAATCAAGGGTCAGGTTGTGCATGACAAGTAGATGACCTGAAGAAAACATCATCCTCAGCACACTCCTGTGCACTTCCACTCCCCAAAACAAGGATCATGTTTTTTAATTTTTTTTTTTTTTTTTTTAAGTTTTGCACCCAAGGCAAACACCCGTACTGCCAGCTCGGCACAGACGGACAGGTCTCCCAGGCAGGGGGAGGCTGCAGTGTTACTGGGAGCGGGGCAGGACGCCCACTCAAGAGGCTGATGGTTGGCCTCCAAGGAACTGCAGTCTTTTCTGCTCTTTTATGGCCCACAATAAGCAGGGTTCAAAGTCGCCCTCCAGCAGCTCCCCGTTCATCTGCTGCTGGGAGTCAGTGAGTTCCCGAAAAACATGAAGGCAGCCCCGGCCCCATGTTCAACCGGGGCTCGAAGCTGCTCCGGTTACCAGAAACATCTCTAAAACACAAAACTGATCGCTCCCAATGGCAGAGGGTCCAGGGGAATGAATAGGGCTCATTAACTGACTTCAGACCCTTTTTTTTTTTCCCCCAAGCCTGACTTAGCAGGTTCACGGGACTGAAAGGGACTGCCTGACTCAGGAAAACCAGTCTCATAATTGACGGCAACCAGACAACAGAAGCCTGATCTTAGCGGTCAAACCCCGCATGGTTTTTCCTAGGTCTCTCTCTTTGCCATCCCACTCTCTCATGCACTGGAAAAGTAGGAAGAAGCACAAGTGAAAGAACTGAACTTGTTTCTCTCAGCTGAAAGTGACGGCGTGGCTGTTGAATCAATCACCAATCATGGGGTGAACCAACAGCTTTTGTTCTTGGTGGAGCTGATGAAATGCCAATATCTCCCACAATTGAAGTAGCCTTAAAAGGCTTTACCCATCAGCAGGTGTCAACGCTCCCCAGATTTCAGTATCAAGGTTTGCCTGTTATTGCATGGGTCACCGTCCCTGAGGGGGACGCCTCACGCAGTGATGGAATGGGCACGAATCAGAGCCATCCACGCAGGCTTTTCCAAGAATGCTAGACATTTCTGGTGTGAGCTCAAACTGAGAAATAAATGGTTTAGGAGTGGTAGGAGATGCAAAGAGTGGCAAAAAAAAACCCTCTGGGGTTTTTGTTTGGAGGCAATTTTCTCCCCCAGGGAAGCTGCTTGCAGTTGCCACCCCTTAGGTTCTCCCAGAGCGGGACCACCACGACTCCCACATCACTTTTCTCAGTCTTCCTCTGCCCCGGCCCCTCGCTGCCCGCCAAGAGCCCTACCCCTCCTGGCAGGGAGGGCCAGAGCCCAAAGGCAGCCAGGCAGGGAAAACCTGCTCCTGGTGCGCCAGCTCACCCAGACCACATCCGACAGCTGAGCTGTCCTGCAGAAACGGCACAGCTCTGCCATCAGATACGGGATTATCGCCAACCACATCCGTTTCATCTTCTCCCTTCTCTACCTTCTAAAATCTGATTAATAAACGCGGTACTGTATGGTCCTGCTTGAGACGTATTTACACAGCGCATGGCGAGAGCGAAAGACGGGAGCACCCTCTGACAGCAGCGGCCAAGGTGGTATCACGGGTATCTGAGGAATAGCTGAACTAAGTGTTTAAGAGAAAAAAAAACCAAACAAACAAACCACAAAACACCAAAACCAACTCCCCAAAGAAAATAAACCAACAAACAAAACAAAACAAAACGAGAAAACGTTTGTTTTAGCAGACCAAGGCGATGGCTGGAGTGCCGGACCCTGCCGGGCTCACCCCGTCCCCAGCCCGGCTCCCAGCACCTCCAGCCCGGGGCGGGGGGCTGGGCCCGCACCGCTCCGGTGTGCGGGACGGCGGGGACACGCGGGGCAGCTCCCGCGGGGACCAGCGGGCCGGGCAGCGCGGAGCCGGGCTGGAGCCACCGGGCGAGACCCCAGGGCACAGCCTCAGGGCTCGGCCGCCGCGCCCACCCCCGGTGCGTGTCCCGGTGCCCACCCCCGGTGCACGACACCTCAGCCCCCGTGCATGCCCCAGCTCCTGCCGCCGGTGCGTGGTCCCTGTTCTCGGTCCCGGTTCTCAACCCCGGTGCACGGTTCCGGTTCCCAGCCCCCGTACACAATACCTCAGCCCAGGTGCAGGTCCCCATTCCCACTCCCACTCCCCGTTCCGCTCCCGGTTCCCGGTGCACAGCACTTCAGCCCCGGTGCATGACCTGGTGCAGGTCCCCGTTCCCAGCCCTGGTGCACGGCACCTCGGTCTCGGTCCCGATCCCGGCAACGCCGGAGCCCCGCCGCCACCTCACCTTGGGGTCCCCGAAGACGCAGAGCCCCCGCTCCATGCTGCCTCCGCTGCCGCCGCCTCCGCCGCCCCGCGCCCGCCGCCCGCCCCGCCCCGCCCGGCTCGCCCGCCCCCTGCCGGCCCCGCCCCGCGCCCCGCGCCCCGCGCCGCGCCGAGCACCGCGCGTCCCGGGGGGCAGGGCTGCTTTGGTCGCAAGCTTAAGCCAATGGAAATATATGTGTGTATATATATATATATTTATTTATTTAACCTAAAAAGGATTTAACCGCTCAGCTGAGGAGCGACCACCTCTCACCTCCTCTCCTGTTCACAGAGCTGCTGCTTGGTGTCGCTCGTGTTTTGTCCAGTGGCTCCCTGGACATGTTTGGTCCGTCCAACACCCGCTTTCAGCTCCGGCAGGCTCATGCTCAGCGTTTCATTTCGTATTTCACAAAACCTAATGATGTTTTACTCCGCTCTTCTGCCTCCTACCTTCCTGTCCCATAGGTGATGCACATGGCAGCCTGCATCCTTGAGGGCAAAAAGTCCAGCTCCTCCCCATCAAGCGTGGCTTCTGTGGTACTGGGAGAAAGCAGAGCTCTCAGCTGCTCTGGTCTTGAAGCTCCCGCAGAGTCGCACCCATTTAGGTAAAGGGAAATCTACAAGATGGAACCACTGCCCATTGTGAGCTCTGAGGACCAGCCCTTGGCTTCTCATGCAGCCCTGGGTGAGAGGAGATCCAAGCTGCCTGGAGAGCACTGAGCAGGCAGGTGATGCTTCCAAAATCACTGCACAGCCGGGGACTCCATGGCTGGAGCTCACCTGCCCAGGGGAGGCCAGGGCTGCAGGGACCCCTGGAGATGAAACCACCCTATCAATGGAAAATACTATTAGTACTCGCTCTGGTGCATAAGCAGAGAAAGCATTTGGGGCTGCAGGCACGAGCGCTACCATGAATGGTTGGAAAATAAAGTTTTCTCTTCTCCTTCCCCAGCTGTGTTTACACCAGAGGGACACTGTTTGTGGAAGCTGGCGGCAGGGGATTAGCTATGGTGGAGCCCTGTGCACACGGACGGGGAGGGCTGGGTGCTCCTCCAGCCCTGTGTTGTCACAGCCACGCTGTCACCCCAGCAAGGTGATGTGAAACGGGGAGCGAGTGGCCCTGAAAGCAAGGACTGCAAACTGGCGCTAGGCGCTGCTTAGTGAATGCTGGACATGCTCCACGGGGAAATGTCATCAGTGTCCCTTGTCACTCCTCTCCAGCTTTGCCATGAGAGCAGTGATGGAATTTCTGCCCCAAAGCCAAGCAGGCATTGAGAAAATAGCAGTTTTTCAGCTCAGATCCTGAGGTCTTTGGATATGTGCACTGCAGTGGAGCCCGTGGGAAAAGCACGGGGCTTGGCTGGGGAGAAAAGTTCATCAACATGTTCTCTTTTATTAAGCACCACCTTTCAGAGGTGCTCTGGCTGCATCCCTACTGTAGAGATGAAAGCACATTAGCCACAGTTAACTAGCAAAAATATTCTTTACAAAACAGTGACTGGCACGGGAAAGTAACTGTTGGCTGCCAAGCATGGGACCAGCACCGCTCAGGGCTTTCAGGAGCCTGTGGGATGGAGCAGGGCTACACCAGGCTCGTGGGAAACCAGCAGCAATAAGCAGCATGATTTCTGAAGCCATCAAAAGGTGAGATTTTCCAAGCTCCCAAAGCTTTGCAAGAGCTGAATTCCAGTAAAACTCCCCTGGGTGTGCCCAGGGGGCAGAAATAAAATGCTTGCAAGTGCAAATTAGCAACTGGGTGTGAAACTGTTCCTGGGCGAGGTGAGCTCTGGCTCACCTGGACCATTTCCCATTCACACCACAGGCTTTTTTTTGAGCAGCCACTTGAAAAAAAAACATGTATTTTGCCTGGAGAATGTCCCACAGCATCACATATTTGAGGTCTGACTTCTGGTTCAAAGCACCTGTAGCATAAATGGTCCCAGTGTGAATACATGGTGCTTTCTAATGGTCTTTTGTGGGCACAGCCTTGCTCAATAAGTCCTCTACACTGGGAGGACAGAGGTCACTTAAAGCCTTTATTTGAGATTAAAGGAAATTACAAGGTAAAAAAAAAAATGGCACGTTGGTAATTTTCTGCTGGGAGAAGAGTTGTTAGTAAAGGTCAGAAAGAGGCAAATGGAGCTGAACTGGCCACAGCGACTGGGAATGATGCAGTAAGGGTTTTTTTGATGGGGTTTTTCTGCGCTGCAGACTCAGCTCTTTCCAGGAGTGTCAACACCAGGACAGCACAGCACGTTCATTGCAGAGCCTTAGAAATAAGGCTTGGGCTGATTTTAACTGACCTGACCCTGATCCACTTTATCCATCTTTACCACGGGCTTAATCGGGTTGTTGCGATGGCTGCTGTGCCGTGGTCAGTAAATGAAAGCGTTCCCATCAGGAGCACCGCATCTCCCTGCAACCAGAAGGCTCAAGAAGAAGAAGAGGACTCTGTAACTTAATGGTTGATGGTGAGTTCCCACCTGGGAAGCCAGAGGAGCACAGACATGGACCTCTGTTCCACCCAAACCCTTGCTTGGATATTTGTGTCAGCCCAACACTTCAGACCTCATTTGCTTCCCTTTCCATTTTGGCCATACCTTTGAGTGGCTTGTAGAGACAGACAGCCCCAGGGGCTGTCCAGCAGACCCCCAGGGCTGGGTCCAGCTTTGAGGAGCCGCGCTTTTGAAGCGGAGAAGAGACCAAACCCCTCTATCCCTGCAGCACATCAGAGCCTCGCTGTTAGGAATAGAGCAAACCACAGCTTGAGGGGAAAACGTGGTTATGAAGGGCCCCGGTGTGATTCTGCTCACTTGGTTCACATTGCTGCCCTGAGTTCAGAGCCTCTCCTGGCCCCTGCAAACAGGCAGAGGTGGCAATCCCAGGCAGGAGGATGCACGTCTGGCAGCTGCAGGAACACCAGCTCCTCTCCTTCCGCAGGGATGAGTGCCCACACTGATGGTGGTGGGGGATGCAAGAGGCACCCTGGGCTGCAATAGCATGTGGGGCAGCCACCACAGCCTAGCAGGGACCGTAAGAGGGACAGGGACACACCTCAGGCTTGGGATGGCCTGGCCAAGTGCAATCACCACATGAGGATGCTCTGGGGCCATCCAGGGGGAAGGAACTGCACAGCCTGCCCACGGCTCTGGTCTCTGCTGTGGATTGGTTGTCTTTTTGTATTTTTTTTGAAAATCCCAGGCAACAAAGTAGGAGTAAAACTGATCTTGGAAGCTATGCAAATGCTTATTTCCCAGGAGCTATATTTAAAGCTGCTCCCTCTCTCTTGCCCTCACAGGTTAATACCAACTGTGTGTCAGGGCTGCTGACACCTGCAAACAACTTCCCCCACCCCCCAAAAAAAAAGTGTGCTATGCTTTTTTAAATTAAAAAAAAAAAAAGCACTTTTGATCTGTTTTGATTCAGGGTTTTTTTTTGGTATCTGGTAAAAAAAAAGTGTCACACTACAGCTCATTCTAAGTAGCTAAGGGAGGAAAAAGTGTTTACATTAATTGATTCTACCAGTAAGATATTACAAATGCTGCTGTCATGTATAAACATGACATACTGGTTGGTTTTGCAAGAGTAGAGGCTCTCAGCCCAAACATCCATTGCTTCTGCAAAATTTTTGTTTTTGAGACAAAGCCCCAACTTATCTCAGCATTTCCCATTTAACGTCTGCAGCTTCCCCGCAGGGCAGGGAAAACCTCTGCCCCGGGGCGAGCCATCGCCAGTTCCCGTGCTGGAGTCACTGGTGGGAACTCAGCTGCAACCGGCTTCGTTCCTGCTGGGAATCACAGGACCCTGCAGTCAATGGGAAAGGCAAAAAAACAACTGAGGAGCCACCCTGATCCCTGAAGGGATTTCATTTCCCCTCTGCTCCCAAAGGAGCTGGAAGCAGATCTGACACTGGTCTCCAAAAGCAGGAGGTCCTGCATTGCACCGCAGTCCCAAGCAGGTCTTCCTCCAGCTCTCCATCAGCAGGGAGCAGGTGACAGGCATTTCCTAAGGATATTCATGCAACTGCAGCCCCAAAAGCATTGGGGCAACCACAGGGTTCTGAGGGCTGCCTGGGTACCCCCAGAGCTGCCAGTGGGCACAGCTGGCTGGGGCTCCTGAGGAACCACAACCCTCACCCCACTAAGTGCAGTACTAGCCTGAAAACAGAGACACCCATTAACCTCCACAGTGGACACCCCCTGAGATGTACACCAGGTAAACAAGTTGCATTTTCCCATTTTGGGGTGTTTTTGAGCAGCACAGAAGCGCACCCCCGGCTGATGACAACACACCCAGGATGCAGCCGCCAGCAGAGCCACATGGGCCACGGGAAGCCTGCGCTGATCCCCTAACTGGATTAAGACCGTAACACCAAGAGGGCCAATTCTCACCGAGCATCAGGCTGTGCTAATATATTTCAGCCTGCTCTGAACATCTCCCGGCCCAGAAGGGATGCTTGAACTGAGCTATGGGGACATGGGGCTGCTCCCAGGCCCACAGGACACAGGCACAGCACCACTTTAAAGGTCATACAGCAGAGAAGAGGCAGAGTGTCAGTGCTTTGGGCTGTGGAAAAGAGCAGTGGTCTGGATCTGGCAGCATTTCAGATCCAGGAGTGCCTCTGAGGGTCACCCAAGGATAAGGGCAGCCCCACTCACACCCAGCTCTTCAGATCCCAGGGTGCGGATGGAGCTGGTGCCTGCAGGAGAGAGGAGCACACAGTCCCCACAGCACGGGGCAGCTTCACCTTGGTGGGAGCATCACCCTTCCCTCTGCCCTGGCCGCTCTGTCAGCCTGTCTCACAGTGCTAGAGTCAGGTGTGCAAGCTCAAGACCAAGGGTAAAACCACCACAAACGGTAAAACCACCACAAATGGAAGCTGGCTTCACCTTGCCATGCCATGGAGGTGTGGTGCAGACAGCTCATCTCCTCCTGGGTCCTTGGGCTCCAGCTGCCCTCTGATTCTTCCTGTGGGTAAAGGGAAGGAACCGGCTCCATCCTGTGGAAAGACATGACCCTGTCCCTCTTGTGCCAGCGCTGTTGAGAGAAGGAGCTGAGAAAAGTCTGAACCAGCCACAATGGCTAAGACAGAAACCTCACTGGGATGTCACCCCTTCCCAGGTTAAAGCCAACAACATCATCAGCCAAGAGCATCCTGAGGAGGCCAGGAGATAAGGGAGTGGGTGGGTATGAGGCTTCCCTGTCCAAGCACACTGGAAGAAACCCACCACCTTCACCACAATGGATGGTGCCTCAGGCACTGGAAGAAGGCTTTGTTGCTGGGGAATTACTGAACCTGATGCTAATTGCAGGATTGGACCCATCCTCCCACCAGTGGTTGATTGGAATGATGAGAGGTTCCCCCTCCTGCCTGGGTCAGTGCCCAGAGACCCCCACCATGCCAGACAGGAGACCCTTGCACCCCAGAGGAACCCAGCCCAGCCACACACCTGTTCCACCCCACCCTGGCCCCGATTTTCACAAAGGGAAACCCAGAGACTGGAGTGAGATGTGAGTCAGACATGCTCCAGCAGATCCCAGGGGGTTTCCACACCACAATGGGCCAGTCCCAGTGCAGCATGGTCCAATTCCCATCAATGAGGAGGTGAGTTCATTGCTGGGTCACGTTCCTCTGTATTGTTTCTCCTTTAATAAACACATCCCCTATTGAAGGCGTGGGGTGTAGCAGAGCTGGGACTCAGCACTGTGGATCTGCTGCCCCGAGCAAAGCCTTTCAGGAGCACTCGGAGGAGCCAAGCAGCGAGGCAGGGCAGAGCCATCCTCACCATTCCACAGGAGGAAGAACCATCCTGGAAGGATGGAGGGGATCAAGCCCTTCTTTCCCTGCTGAGGTTGCTGCTCTCCTTGTACACACCACCCACCCAAAAAGACTAGGATTTGCACCCAGATTCAGCCTGGCCTGGCACAGCGTGCTTCCCCTGAGGGTTTTTAGCACCATCTCAAAAGGCAGAAGAGCTCTCCTGCAGAGCAAAACCTGCACAGGAGCAGCAGCAGTGTCCACGCTGGGGATGGAATATCACCCCAGTGCCCCACTGGTGCCTACCTGACCTCTCCTGCAGAGCTGGACCAGCCCTTCAGGGCCTGGCCCAAGCACCCTGAGCCAGCAGTGCAGCCCCTCACACTGGGACCCACTGGGGAGCGGAGGGGGGAAGCCTGCCAAGCCCCATTCAGGATGGCTGCCCCATGCACCCCCTCCTGCAGCACGTCTCCAGAGGGAATTCTGCACAGAGCGCATTGCCCTGCTCGTGTGAGGGGGTGGTTGAGCAGAGCAGCACAGGTACAGCTCCCGAGGACAAGGAAAAGCCCAGCCATGGTCGGTTAACACCGGTCCATCCAAATCCGCTTTTTGAACAAGGAGACACATGGGCTGACACCGCTGATGTTTGTCTCTGCAAGGCAGGGCCCAGGGAGCCAAGGCTTGCGCAGTTTTACAGACACGCAAAGCTCCACAGCCCCAAACCCATGGCACTTCCCCGGCTCTTCCTCCTTATGCGGGGCTGTGCTGGGAGCAGGTTTCCATCCTCCAGCCATGAAGGAGGTAGAGCAGGTTTCCCACCCTGTCCCATGGCCAAGTGCTGTCTAAAAGCTGCAGAGTCACTGCAGCGGGGCAGTAACGAGGATCCCAAATGAGACCCCTGGTCAGGGTGTTGTCAGCACACCTGGCAGCCATGCCCAGCAGGAACAAGGTTCTCCAGCCCCAGACTCTACATGCCCAGGCTTTAGCCGCACGTGTTGTGCTGGGGATGCTGAGCTGCCCCCCAGCATAAGCAGATAATTAGATTACGAGCACTCAGCCAGACAATGCTGCCCGGGCCACGAAAGGACAGAGAGGAACTGAGGACAGCGTTTCTCAGAAGGGCTGGGATGCCGCAGGTCAGCGCCCCGCGCCCCATCCTCACTGCAACGGCAAAACCAGAAAAGGGAGAAAGCTTTTGCCAAACCTGACCTTCTTGGAATTCTTTGGTTGGGACTGAGCAGCAGAGAACAGCAGCATAATATTGCCCCCCTCAGACTCTTTTTAGTATCACAGCCTCAGCTCACGAGCAGGATGCTGTCCCAGCTGGAAAACTCCACTTCCCAGCTCACAGTACAGCTCCCCTGCCCGGGGCTGGCAGGGCCCAAGGGGATTTGGGAGCTCCCAGCTCCCGCTGAAGCCCATCCCACATCTCACCTCTCCGCACAGTGCCACCTTCTGAAGCCTGTTGCTTGATTGCTTGTTTGTTTGGGGTTTTTTTGATTGTTTGTTTGTTTGTTTTTCCTCAGGGATCCATAGGATCAGCTTTGTGCTTCTCCAGGGGTTTTAACTGAGCTCTCAGCCCTTCACTGCATGGTCATTCAGGGTAGAACGGGGGAAAGAGGGATAGGAGCAGGGCTGGTCAGCTGCAGTGGGGCTGTAGGAGCCACTGCATGGGGCAGGTCACATGTGGGGAGGTGCTGCCTGCAGGCCCCTGAGCACCTCTGTCAGAAACCCCACCACATCAGGGATCTAACGCTGGTTATTCCACCAGTATGGGCTCTGACCAAGCCGTCCTGCTCAGGCTGTAGCACAACAGTGCCGGAGCTGAAGGGGGTCCCTGGTCTTCTCAGCAGCACTGGTGGGCCAGAGCTAAAGAGTCCATCATTGTCCCATACCTGCATCTCCATCCCAGTCCAGGCAATGTTCACATCTGTCCCCAAACTCAGGTGTTGGGCCAGCAAAGGGAGCAGCACAGACCCAGAGGTAACAGCAAGGTCCGATCAAGAGCGCAGATCATAAGGCAATATCACAGACATGAGGCAGGTCCCCAGTCAAGCCAGTTTACCCATCAGGGCTGGGATCAGGTCCAGGAGCACCAGGCAGGTCCATCCATAGCAGTGGGGCAGGACTGACACCAAGCCAGTCAGCAGGCTGAGATCAAGACCAAGGCCCCACAGCCAAGTACCCCTGCATCTGTACTGGAGCTCAGCACTCCTCCAGCACAGCTCAAAAAGAGCCTGAGCTCCTAGGCTGGGCTTAAATATAGCTCCTGGGCCCACGGCTGTGGGGCCAGGTGGGGCTGGTCAGGGCCATTGAGGCCCATTAGTGTTCTCAGGGCTCTGACACTCACAGTGTCACATCCTGCAAAGCAAAGCTGGGGGATTGCCTCCCCTCCTCTGCCACCCCGACCCAGGGCACAGCGAGACCCCACAGAGCCCTTAAACCTGGTGGACAGCAGGGTTTGATCCTGCGCTGGTCCATCCCTGCTGCTGCTCTGCTCTGCCCATGGGTGGTTTCGAATGACAGAGGAGCTGCTTTCACACCCAGAGAACAGTAACTTAAATTGTCCTCCCTGGTCCCAGCTCAAGGCTGCCATCCCAGATCACCCACCCTGCAGTGCCTCCTGGGGTCCGGCTGATCCCAAGCTGAGGGTCGCAGCATTCGCACGTGGGGTTCTGGTCCCAGGAGATGCTCGCTCCTCAAACCGGGCTTGCAGACCACCAGCAGAAATATCAATGATAGGAGCATCACATCGGGTGCTGTAAAAAGGAGAAATAGCAGGAAAGGAGGGGAGAAGATGCAGAGGGAGAAGAGGAACAGCCAGGTGCTCCTACCCATCTCCCCAGGGCTGACTCCCAGCAGGGACGGTGCTGGGGCGTACAGGGGGGCTGCCTGGCAGCTGCCCCGGGGAAAGGCAGCTGCAAGCCCCAGGGCGGGCAGGGCACAGCCTCCTGCAACGGCAAAAAATGTTTGAAGAGAAACCGATCCTCGCTGTGTCGAGCTGGAAATTTCTGGAGACACTTTAATTCATCTAATCCAGGGCCCTGCCCCGATTAGTATTCTATAGGATCTCCTGGACCTCTTGTTTTGTTCTGTTCTTGGCTTCACGGGCTGCAGAAGAAATTGAAAACAGATTATTGGGAAGAAAACAGCTTCAATTTTTAGGCAGCTGTCTCTAGTGAAGCTGGCTTCGTTTCCAATCATTCCCCAGGCGTGATGCAAGTCTGGCTATAAAAAGTTTTTCCCCAGGGGCAGCAGAAAGGCTTTGCTGGAAAAAAAAAAAAAAAAGTGAATAGCGGGGAATGGCGCTGTGCAAAGAGAGAACAGGCTCGGCCTCGCTCGCACCTCCGGCCCCCATGAGCACCGCGCTGGGATAAACCCGTGCGGGCGTCCGGCGGAGGGGCACGGGGCGACCCGGGGGGCAGGAGGGGAGCCCGGGGCAGGGGGCTGGAGGGAGGTGCGGGGCCCGGGCTCGCAGCCCCGGAGCCGCAACCGGCGGGGCCCGTGCAGAGCGGCCGCGAGAGGGAGGCAGAGCCCGGGAGCTGCTGCGGGATGGGGCTGCGGGGCTGGGGGCTGCGGGGATGGGGATGTGGGACTAACGGGCTGCGGGGGTGGGGTTGCGGGGATGGAGAGCTGCTGCGGGGCTGGGGGCTACGGGGCTGGGGGCTACGGGGCTGAGGCTGCGCAGGGATCGGAGCTGCAGGGATAGGGGGCTGCAGGGATGCGGCTGCGGGGACGGGGTTGTGGATGGGTCAGCAGCAGGACGGCAGCGAGGGGAAAGCCCGGGAAGTCCCTGCGGTCCGGGTCCAGGTCCCATCAGTAGATCAGGGGCACTCACCCCGCTGCTGCCTTACAGAAGGACTGTGTAGGTGCCATGCGCTAAGCAGGGGAGGAGCTCGCAGGGATGGGCTCAGTCCCCATAGCTATATGTCCATCCTCTGCCAGTGGTTCCAGTTCCAGCCCCAGTTCACACCCTGACGGCTGCTGATCAGCAGCAGGTGGGGTCAGAATCCCATTCCCACCACAGACTTAGTGCCCAAATGGGCTCCAAAAGCACGGTCAGCGAGCCCCCGATGAAACCCTGTCAGCAGAGGGCTGTCCTATTAACAGCTGGACATGATCTGCCAGCCCAGGACGTTGTCACACTCTTCAGATCGATGTCCCTTTTGCATGCTGACACATCACTGCGGGGAGGCCTGAACGTTCGCTGACAGCAGAGACTGGGCGCTACTGGGACCACACACACATGACAGGGCAGAGGCAGATGGAAAGCTGCAGAGGGGATGTGCTGGCTACCGGGGCCTGGGGCTGTGCCAGGGCCAGGAAAGCCGCTGGAGTGGGGAAGGAAACTCGAGGAAGATTCTTGTGGAAGTGTCACGTCATGCCAAGTTCAAGCGCGGACTTTCCAGTGACACGCAGAACTGGCTCCATGATACCAAAGTGGCCCAGACAGTGACTTGTGATAGCCGGTGACATTTTAAACATTTAATTTCAAGCTAACTGAAGACCCTGAGGTCAACCTGGTAAGTTGTCACTGTATGGAAAACCACTCCTTGCAAACATCAGCCTTTTGGGGGGAAGCTGTACAGAGGGTGGCACCTGTGACACAGCAAAGTGGGTCCCCCAGTGCTGCCAGTGTGTTCCACATCCTCTGCCACGCCAGTGCCAGCGATACTCCTGGCCGGCGCTCGTCTGCCTCGTGGCTTCCCAAGACAGAGCGAGAGCCCAGGGCTGCCTGCCCGCCCTGCTCACCGACTCGAGAAGGGAATGGGGAGGGCAGAGGAATGCAAATCAGGATGGAGGACTCATTCATCCTCTCCGCTCCCAGCTTCGGCGCCTTCCAGGCAGTCTTACTACAATGCAGCATTCTGTGCACTGCAATCCATCCGTACACACGCTCGCCTCTCATCCCCTGCCAGGACTGACTCTCCCGAGGCACCGAGAGCTGAGTCTGTAATAAATCAGGCAGCAGCCTCCATCCAAGACACGCACACCTCGCTTTGCTCTACAGAAAGACGAGTGCCGAGCTTTTCATCTGAACACCTGCAACAAGCAGACAGCTGCGCTGACCCGGGGTGTGGTATCGCCTCCCAAATGAAAGGCACGTTACTGTTCAGACGCTGTCTCCCCAGCCGGTTTGCTACGCTCCAGCTTTCTTCTTTTCCCCATGGAAGGAAGGGAGCTGGCTCCCACATCTTGATCCCTCAAGTTCTGGGTGCCCTTGTAGAGCTCAGGAATTCGAATCCATCACACCCTGAACTGAGAGTCAAAGTGCTGAATGTGGCCCTCGCTCTCTAACGAGCTGGTGAGAGACCGGCAGCAATGCATCCTCCCAATGCACCCAGGGAGGCTGCAGCGAGCCCTGGAACGGGCGTGTGCAGGGCACGGCGGAGGGATGTGCTCCAGCCCAGCCACAGGCGTCCGGAGAGATGTCTCCAGCGGGAGAGGTGGCCATGGGGGGATTTTGTCCAGGGCCCCTGCGGTAGCACACCGGCAGATCCAGCCCTGGATGCAAGAACAGCCCCAGGAGGAAGAGCAGCAGCAGTGTTCGGAGCTGACTTGGAATAGTCGGGAGAGTGACCGGAGCCAGGTCGCAGGGTGTGGGAGGGTGGCTGCGCTCCCAGAGACACCCAGTGAGAGCGGCCAGGTCCCCGGCAGCTGGGTGGGCGCAGGGTCCCACGGCAGCACGGAGCCTGCGGGGCCAGCTCCCGACCTGGGGAGCTCACAGCCTCTGGCTCCCTGCGCCGCACAGCGGGGCATGGCCCCACTGGGGGAGGCTGGAGCTGAGGCCAAACCCATCTGGCTTTGCTTTGTATGCTGCTGAGATCTTTTTTGTTGGGTTTATTTTCACACAGATCCCCGGAACGCAGAGACAGGCAGAAAAGCAAGAGCTGAAAGCAAACAGGAAAAAGGCAGGTTCCCTTGAATTCTATTTTTAACACTGCAAACAGCATTAGTATCATTATATTTAGAAAAAAAAAAAAATTCTGAGCGTTTCCTGCCTCCGCTTTCAATACCTTCAGCTATTTCCTTGCAGACGTTTCCAGGGGCCAGGGCTCAGAGGCAGGAGGAGAGAGGCTGGGCTCTCACCCGGGCAGGGGAAGGTCCTGGGAGAGGAAAGCTGGCTCGAAGCAGGTGCCCGTGGCCCTGTGTGTGGACAACCAGGCTGTGGAGGACATGGCCAGGTCCAAGCAGAAGCTTTGTGCCGCCACAGAGCCTTCAAGCTGCCTCTCTGTGAGTTGTTGCACCTTTGGTGACATTGAAGGTGGCACAAGGGTGAGTGCAATGTGGGGAAGGCACAGCAGCATGGTCGGCACATCGCCGGGCTCCCCTCACGCCCAGCACCACCTCTGTGATGGGGATCACACGTGGGACTGGTGAGGAGCGGCAGCAGCAAAATGAGATCTCAAAGCCAGGGTTGCACGTAGAGGGTGACTGAGGTCCCTTGTAGCCAGAGCCTCTGCACTTGTTGCTCCTCCGCCTGCGTGTGCCAGGCTGGTTCAGCTTCGCCTGCGCGGCTCCGAGGATCTGACAGCTCTCGGCTCATTGCCTCGCACTCGAGGACTGCGGTTTGCAAAGTGTTTGTGTGTAATACTCATGCAGGCGATTCAGAGCGTGCTTTCTGGATGGCAGGCTGGCGCAGTGGCTTTGCCTGCGCAGGCGGCAGACCACATCTCAGCAGGACCGGGGGACGTAAAGAAAACTGAAGATTGAATGCGGTCAGCTTCTGGTGGTGGAGAGCGCAGCCAACTGCTGGGGAAACGGCTTTCCTAACCCCAAACATGCTGCGCTAGCTGTGGTTTCCAGAAAAATCACTGCATGGGGAGACCAGATTTCTGCATGTGGCCTGAGGAGCTCCCGGCCCCAGGAAGGAATCATAGCATCATAGAATGGTTTGGGTTGGAAAGGACCTTAAAGGTCATCCAGTTCCAACCTCCCTGCCCTGGGCAGGGACACCTTCCACCAGATCAGGTCGCTCAAAGCTGCACCCAACTTGGCCTTGAACGCTTCCAGGGATGGGGCATCCACAGCTTCTCTGGGCAACCTGTGCCAGTGCCTCACCACCCTCACAGTGAAGAATTTCTTCCTTATATCTCATCTACATCTACCCTCTTTCAGTTTAAAGCCATTACCCCTTCTTCTATCACTATTTCCCCTTCTAAAAAGACCCTCTCCAAGGAGATGGAGATAATGTTGGAAATGCAGCATGGACAGCAATAGGATGCAGTGATAGAAGAAGGAGTAATGGTTTTAAACACTGCCTTTCTATATTTCCCTCCCCAAAGCCACGCAGCAGGTGGAAACCCCACCCCAAAGAGCCTTTATTTGAGGACTACATGAAGGAAGCCTTGCAATTCCCAGTACAGCCTATTCCATCCCAGGTCCCGCTGCAGCTCTGCCACGAGCTGTTGGCTTTTTCACAGGGCGGAGGCGATGGCCGCGGGTGTGAGCCTTGCTCTGATGACCCTCGGCAGGAGCTCCTGCTATTTTTCCTTCAGGCTGCAGGGATCTGGGCTGCTGTCAAGGCACACATGGTTTTCACAACACTGCCCTGCCTGCCTCGCCGAGATGCCTCTGCAGACTGTCCCACAGATCTGCAGCAAGCTCGGTGGGGCAGTGATGCTCTGCGATGCTCAGTGGGCATCCAAGTGCTCAAAGGGAGCTAAGCAGCGACTCCTCGGAGGAGCCGTTCCTGGTGGTGCGGTCAGAGCCAGGGATGTGCCGATCTCCCTGCCAGAAACAGAACTGGCCCAGTTAAGCAAACGGAAAAGGCGATCCATGATGAAGGGGATGAGCCCAGAACGAGCAGATGCTAATCCAGAACCTGACACAACCCAGTGAGTCACGAGTCACGGATGGGCTTTTTTTTCCCCTTCCTTTTAAAGAAAATAATCAAAAAAGCTTTAGTCAGAAAAGGAAAAACTTCCAGAACAGTCTCCCTTCCCATGGCCAGGAGGGCTGTGGGTGCAGGGACCCCATGCAGGCAGGGCTAGCACGGCTGAAAGACAGCAGACTCCCATTAAACAAGAACCAGGGAATTTTCCTGCAACCACTAATCAAGCATCTTGTGGGAGCGAGGTGGGGTGGCTGCGGTGCAGCAGCAGGAGGTGATGGCTGTAATTTGCAGCCTCACGCAACCAGGTGAAGATGAAGATGTCACCGCAGAATGGGGACATCACCTTGTTTGATGGGCAGTGGCGGCTCAGAGCCTGCAGACCAGCTTGGGTGCTGCTTGAGGAGAAAGGCGAAGCTCTCACCACTCCATCTCCTCCTCCCACTGCAATGCTGGGGTGTGGGTAGCTCCCAGCCCAGGGGTTCTGTTCATCTTCTTTTCCCATTTCTGCCTCTCTGCCATTATGTTTTCTGGGGATGCTTTCCTAAGAAGAAGCCTGGGTGCTGGGAGACATTCATGGTGGGGTTTTCCAGTCTCTCTGGGGAACAGTGGGACAAAAACGAGACTGTCACAGCTCTTCTCCTTCCCTTTCCTCACCACATCAAAGAAACCACCGGTTTGTGGGAGATCCCCATACACCATTCTCCAGCCTCTGCTTGCTTTCGCAGGGGCAAATTCCTGCCCCCCTTTGCGGGGACTTGCTCAGAGGATCTCCCAGGCTGCAATTCCTCCTCCTGATCTGCTTTTGTGGGACCGGTTCCCCAAGACACAGCCATGCCCTTGGGGAGGAAGCATCTCCCCCGTTCAGATGGACACTGTGCTTGACACAGCTGGGGCTCAGCCAGTGCCTGAGGACACTGTCCCCTCTGGCTCAGTCCCCATGGTCCCACAGGTCTCCAGCCCCCCCAGTGCCCACGCAGAGCCCCTGCCCAGGCTGTGCTAGGTGCCAGCCCACCAAAACCTCCCCACACCATGGGGGCCAGCATGTGTCAGCCTGGCTGTAACAGGCCTGTCTTGGCCCTTGCTTTGTGGTCAGAGCACAAAAACCCCAGCCAAGCAGGCTGCTTGCTTTTAATTAGCCTCCAGACCTGTATGAGGCAGCTGCCTCCCCATTCTGTCGCGGGGGATTCTCATTCAAGGGCCACCGGTTTGCAATTAGCAAGTCACCGCTCTCCCACCTCTTGCGCCAGCAGGTCACCCTGCCCCGTGGCCGCCCGGCAGCCAGGCGAGAGCGAGCCCAGCCAAACACCTTTTACGAATCATTCCGCATAGTTTGCATTCTCGGCCGGTTTATGAGCGTTTCAGCTCCTCATATTGATCAGGGCTGGAGCCGAAGTAATTACGTTCATCAGAAATAATTTCCCTTGATTTTGAGTCATATTTGAGCTGGTGCCCACCTCCTCCGCTCGCCCCTCAGCACAGGCAGCTCTCTGCTCGCTGGTACATACTTTCCAGGCGACATCGTTGCTTTCATAACCATTGTGAGACCGAGAGGTTTGTTTTTCTCGACTGGATCCCACACACACACTAAAGGTTTCAGTCGTGTCTTTATGGACTTGGCTGGGGATGTGGACAAGAGGAGGTGGTTTATGCATGCTTGGGAGATGTCTCTGGATGTCTCTGGCATTGGGAGGGCACATAGGGGAGGTCTGGGGGCCTCAGCCTTTCTAGTCTTGCTCAGGAGATGGAGAGCAAGCCCAGCCCTTGCTTTATTCCTTGGGGTGGAGGTAGGAAGCAGGACTCACCCCCAAAGCCTTTGGTGTGAGCCCTGGGGAGTAGGAGCAGATTCCCTTCCCAACTGGTTTCGGGTGGTGACCGGCCATGTGGGTTTTTTTAAGTGCTGGGTACAAATGAAGCCCTGGTGCAAGACAGATGAACTGGCAGCTCTTCTGTCCTCCACAGACCAGCTGACCACACTAAGCCCTGCTGATGCATCCCATGTCTCAGCTGGAAGCCCCTCCCCTGTGTGGGCCAGACTCCTTCTGGTCAACAAGGATGCTAAGAAGCACCTGCTGCACAAGGTCTTTGGGAAGGTCCCAGCAACAACCAGGGGTCTGGAAGGAAGCTGTGCAGAGCATCCACTGGAGATACGCCAGCCAAGGAGGGTTATCTTCGCCCCAGGTCACTGTCCTCTCCCCAGCACTGTCCTGCCCCATCACCGTCACCCTCCCTCCCCTGCACACCCTTCCAGCATCCCGGATCCACCAGCGCGCCAAGCTGCTCTGGCTCACAGTGCTTCTGCGGATGGCGAGCCAAGGCTGGCCCTGGGGACGTGAAGGGCCATGCCATTTGGGGACAGACACAACCTGTGGCACCCAAACCTCCTCTACACCACCAGCTTCCCAGGCACAACATTTGCTGCTGCATGGGTGCAGCCCTTGCGTCCTCAAAGAGGCAGAGAAAACAGGGCTGTAGGGAAACACAGACATCACCCAAGCTCTCCTGCTCTAAAGCAGAGCTGGCTGCAATGAAAACCTGAGTTTGGCGAGACCTACAAGCACCACTGGCTGTCCCTTAGTGCATGCCTTGATTTGCAGCCGATTTGATGCTGCAAGGGAGATGGCAGCTGCTTGAGAACACAGAGCACACTCGAGCAAGACAAGAACTGGAGGAAAAACACTGTCTATTTTAGACTGAAACCACAAGAAAAACAGAGATAGTCAAAAAGAATGAGCAATTTGATCAGGAAACGTGAGTTAGCCATGCAGCTCCATGGAAAATACCAAGGGCCCGTCAGGAACCACACAAGGTCAGGATCTGAGGTTTATATCTTGTCTGAAAGACAAAACTTCTAGTGAGATTTTTTTTTTTAATAAGTTTATGTTTGATGATGTTTGATACCAAAAACAAACTCTCAGAGGATCATAATGTTTGATACATGGTGGTTTCTGACACTGTTTTCCAAATAATAATGGAAAGACTCATCTGGCTGAGATTTCCAGGCTTTGTTTTACAAAAGTCTTATTCTTCGGGCTATCTGAATGTTTAACTTAGGGGGACAATTATGAATTGCTGTCATCTGGACTGCAGAAAAAAAAAAAAAATCACACAGAATTACTGCCCAGGGTTTGATACGTCTGTTAAGAAAAAGCTTTGTCCTTTCACAGAGCTGATACAGGGCTGGGCTGTACTGGTGAGAAGCCCCTCAGTCTCAACGATGAGATCTCACTGTGGTTTTGGCAAAGCAGGGCTGTGATAGTCCGCTTGCTCCCCATGTGATCGCCTGGCTCCTTCCTCTTGGCAACGTCAGACTCTGAGACCAGAACCAGCACCAGCTCCCATTTATCAGTGCTTCTTTCTAATGAAATCTACTTCAAAATGCCTGGAAAATGGTGAAGGATCAAGCGTCACCACCATCCCATCACCGTGTGCCGCTCCCTATCCAAAAGACCCTTTCTCCTTGGGAAAGCCTGGCTGTCGCTCGCTCCCTTGCTGGCCTCGCCGCGGTGGCTGGGAGCTCGGAGGGGTCAGTCGGTCCCAGATGAAGCCGAGGTTTTCTGATGCAGTTGCCTGACCATCAGAAACTGGACGGCAGCCCTGAATTCTTTTCTCCCAAGTCACTTGGACAGGCACCAGATGGTAAATACTTTCAGTCTCTCCTAGCCTGGGTCTGGGGTGGAAGCAGTGACCTCAAGGTAAAAGATTGCCTGGCCGGTCCCTCGGGGTGGCCAGTCCTCCCAGCCTGGCTCTGCTCTCCAGTTAAGGTGTGAGAACCAGAGGGAATAAAAATGGCCAGACAGGGATGGAAATGGCCATCACCACCTCTCACAGCTCTTGCTTTTTGAAACTGGAGCCAGCTTCATTCTGGGTAGGAAACAACTTTCCCATCCTGCCAAATGCAAAGGTATTTCAAAGCTTCCCAAGGCCGGGGTGTTTCCAGCAGCAGCCACCCCAAAATGTCCGACAGCGGAGGGAGACCTGAGATGTCTCCTTTTCATCTCAGGGCTCTTGGCTTTTCCAAGCTGGGTGTCCAGCCATCTTTCCCACCCGTGCTGTCCACCCTACTACAGAGGGATTTGAATCAGGAGCACCCAGAAGTGAAAGGAACATCCTCCTCACCAAAGTATGGAGCTGGGCCCACTTTAGACCCAAGATTTTGCTGTTGACACGAAGAGGAACAGACCCAGGGAGGAGCCAGCACAGCCTAGGTGCTCCTCGGCACAGATGGACATCCAGACCCTGGTCTGAGTTCAGCCAGCACTAGGGATGGCATTGAACACATGGAGAGTAAAGAAAGGGAGTCTTGAGCAAAGGAGAGGGATGGAAGGAGAATATGGTCTGTATCCATCACAGATGGATGCAATTTCAGCCGAGCAGAGTGCACAAATGAGAGCTTCGCAGTGTTACTCACGATGGCACGTTAAACGGCAGAGACATGAAAAAAACCCAGCTGCCTAAAATGTAGATCCACTGGGTCAGTTCCTCCATTTCTATAGAAACTGCAGAGCTTGCCAGCGGCTAACTCAAAGGAGATGTACTCAGATCCCTGTATCAACTATTTTCTTGCACAACTGACCAAAAAAAAAAAAAAAAAAAAAATTACAACCCCCAAAAATCCTGACAATAATACCATGGAAACTGCGGAGCACAACATATGGACTTGGTTACTGGCTATGAAATCACACGTATGGTACAGGACACGTATGGGTACACGCTCCAGAGAGGGAGGGTTATAACTGGAGTTTTTATAAAACGAACCGCTAACCTGCTGCTCTCGTGCAGCTCTGCAAACCAAAACCTGCGCAGGGGCTGTATCGCTCTGCCAGGCTCTGCGTGATGCCCCTGGTCCCCCGGCACGGTGGCCTGGGTGGGCACGTGGGATCCCAGAGGGGTTACTCACCAGTGGGCTCCCTGGGTTGCCGTGAGCCCCAGCCCCCCGTGGAATGTCCCGCTGCCCCCTGAGGCCTCATGCATGAGAGTGTTGGCTGCTCCCAGAGCTGCTCACTGAGGGCAACCAGAGATTTTTATCTCCCTTACCAGCGCTGTCACCTGATTTCCAACTGGGAAATGAAGTCACGCCCGTTAGTCGGGAGTCCGTAATATACACAAGCTTGGGTTAATTAATTGAACTCACTATTCCCCTGCAGCAAGGCTGGATCAGCGCTTTGGCTGCTCTTGAGCTGTTCCTGATGGAGACACCGCAGCCGCCTCCGGGATGTCCAGCTCGGCTGTGGCATCTGAAACGCAGTGGCCGGCGGGATGGCATCAGCTCCGGGGAGCAAAGGAGAAAACAGCAGCATGAGATGTGCCTCCAGCCTTTATCATCAAACCTTCTGGCTTGTGAGCACCCATAAGTAGGGCCTGAACCCACCTGCTAGCAAGGATGGAGCAAGGCACCGTCCTCACGCCTCCCCTGCAACGGGCAGGGTGGGCAGTGCAGACCTCCAGACCTCCGGGCACAGCCTGGGTGATGCACGGGGCTGGGGCTCCAACGTGAGAAGCGGAGACCCCAGTGCCAGGATAACTGACAGCAGCCTTTGGAAGGTGGCCTGGTATTTCCACAAGCTGCCATGACTTCATTAACAGACTGGTTGCGGCTAATGAAGCAAAACCAAGGTGGAGAATCGGGGTGGTAACGGGAGAGCTCTGCCCGCCCTGCTCCGTGCCCTGGCTTCCAGGCTACGGCAAGCGGCGGAGCTGAGGTCAGGGTTGCTGCTCAGGTGACTGAGGACCCGTTTTGCAACAGCAAAAGCAAAAAGAAGGGAAAAAAAGCTGGAGCGAGGAATGAGGCATCACTCCTAGTCACGCAGCTTCAGTGCTCTGCTTCTACATCGCCCAGCTCCTCCCGTGTGTTTGCCAATGTATATCATAACGTATCGTATATAGCAGCAGTTCTCATCATGCCTGTGAGACACTGCGAATCTGTGTGCATCCGTCGGGATCCATCCCTTGGGCTGGGGCAGGAGCAGCGCTCCCGGCCCCCAGACCGTGTCCTGCAGCCCAGGGGGTGCAGGAGAGGGGCTGGGGGGAGCCGCAGGGCACCCCGCGTCCTCGGCAGGGCCTTCCGTCCAGCTCTGGGCTCACAAATTCCCCTTCTTACATCTTGTGAGAAGATCTGGGGGATGGGGACGTGGAGAAGGGGCTCAGTTTCCTGAAGGTCTTGAGGTGTTTAGTTTTTTCTTTCCTGTGGTCCCCAGACAGAGTGGCTGTGAGGAAAGCTTGCAGAGGGCAGACTGAAAAGTGGTAAAGCATTGGGAGGCAAATCCCAAGCACCTGCTCCTCTTCCCTGAAACTGGATTTTAAGTTCTCATGATTGCTTAAGACAGTCGTAACTTTTCAGAAGCTGAATTTGGCTTTACAAGGTTTGAAATGAGCAGTGCTTCTGCAAGGGCAGGACTGCAGCCCTCTCTGCAGCGTGGACCTGGGGCAAAGCCACAGGATGAGCATCCAACCCGCCCAGCCCAGCAGCCTCCGGGGCAGCCCCAGCCCCACACAGGACAGGGGATGCTCTGACAGAACCGCCACCACAGCAAATCCCTGGTGGGTGCCCTGCTCCTGCTTGGTTGTGGCAGCAGGGACAGCCCTGCCAGACCCTTCAAAATCCAGAAGGACACTGGCTCTGTCTGGGCAGGCCTTGGTCACTGGGAAGAGGCATGGACCTTCCCTCCCGGTCACGGCTGGCAGCAAGGAGCTGGTTCACCCTGCTAGCCTGGCTCCCCAGCCCCTCTCCCGTGCTTCCTTGGGAAAGCATCCCTTCCCTCCGCTCGCTTTCCCAGTAGACAGCAGGTTCTCACCTTGAGGGGAGTGGAAATGGCAGCTGGAATGTGGGCTGGGGAAAAAAAAAAAAAAAAAAAAAAAAAAAGGGAAGAAAAAAAAAAAGAAAGCCTTGAGGCTTGTCCAAACCTACTCATGTTTATATTGGAGCCTGCGAGTGACATCAGAGCAGGGAGAGTATAAACAGCAGCAGGACCTACGCGGGGCTTTAAATCCCGGGAACACGCCGCTGCCTCCAAACTGCCCGGGGGGTGATGTGCTGAAGTGGCGAGGGGAGAGCAGCATGAGGCTCCAGCTGGAGAAGCAGCTCCTCTTCCTCTCCCTGCTCTGCATCCTCTCCAAGGTAAGGGAGATGGGGCACCGGGGCGGCTTTAGCCTTGCTCGGGGAGGCACCCGCTTCTTGTAAAGTGAGATGCAGGGAGGACTGGGGTGTTACAGCGTCCCTGCTCAGAGCCCGGTGGCTGTATTTACGCAGTCCCACAGGGGCAAAGCTGTTGTCTTGGGAGAGATTTGAAATCGAGCAGCGGGGTCTTAACATCCATGGGCCAAAGGCGTTGGTTGTGCAAGGAATGACAGCAATGCGCTCTGTTTGCTCGCGCCCCTGCGGCTCTCCCGCGCCCGGGGCTGTGGTATGCGTCCCCGAGAGCGAGCGAGCAGCAGCTCGGCGGTAGCAGCTCCTGCAGATCCTTGGTCCCTGCCCAGGCTCCCCAGGCTGGGGGCCAAGCAGCCAGCACCGGCCTCGGCGTTACTCAGCTCTCCTCCCTCCCCAGGGATGCTCAGGCAAAGCCAATGTCTCCGACAGGATTTGTGCTGTTGTAGTGATTTTTTTTTTTTTTTTCTCTTTTGGACTCTGTGTGAAAATAGTTCCCTGTGCAGAGAATAGGAAAGTTGAAAAGTTTGGGGTATCTCAGCTCCAACTTCTTCTAATTGCTGCTTGAACCCCAAGGCAGACCTTCTGCAAGCAGGGACATCGTGGCAGCGTCGTGCCTGTTTGACTCCTTTCCCAGAGAGTTAAGATCTCTGATGGGAGCCACGTTGTCATCTAAAGACAAGTTAATTACAAAGAGCAGAGGGAAATGGATTAATCGAGTTGGCTTGGCTAATCTTTCTAAAGCATTTGTTTGTAGTATCAGCCTCCAGACAGATGAAAAATGCCCTTGGCCGCCTGGGTAAGCTGTGAACAGAGAAACGACTCCTGCCCCAGGTGCTCGTGAGTGCCTGGAGAATCACCAAGGGCCCTCGTGCCTCCAGCCCAAAGCTGGCCACCACAGCCCATCCTTCGGTCCCTGCCGCGAGCCTCTGGCTTCTGCCACACTGATAATGCTGCTCCTTGATAAAATTGGAACGAGAACCAGATTGCTCAGTCCATTTGGATATACTTTACCTCCTGGTACTGACATTTCTACAGGCCCATGAAAAACATCTGAACTCCTGCAAATGGAGAACAGATAGCGCACCAGTACCCACCTTCTCTGTCTAACTGGTCACGTCAGACCTGATGCTACTAGGAGAAACTAAAAGAGAAAGAAAAATGATATCTAAAAACCACATGGTCCAGCTGAACCCTCAGCAGAGACACCAGTGTCTGGACCATCACAGGGCTGAATTTTTTGGTTGCACATTTGCTTGCTGCCCCGCAAGCAGAGTGGTGGGGCTGCCGGCCGGCGGCTCGGAGCTGCTGTGGGGGGCTCACTGCTGGGCACACTGTCAGGCCAGTACTGGCAAAGAGCTCACGTCCAAACCGCAGAGCCAAACCACTTGGCTTCAGGCCCTACCTGCAACAAACCCTGTCAGGTGTGACATGATGGGAGCATGAGTGCTGCCCACAAAAGCTGGTTGTGCCCGGGTAATTGTGTGAGCAGAATGAGCCACCGATACAAACACCTACCTGTCCGGGTGAACAGCCGGGCACAGCCCTGGCAAACAGCCGTGGTGCACAGCCCTACCGAGGTAATGGCCCAGTCCAGCTGGGAGGCGAGATGCAGCTCCCAGTCCCCCAAACCGTGCCCATCTCAGGGCTCCTGGCCCAGCGGGGTGGGTGCTGCAGGCAGGGAGAGGCAGGCGAGGCAGCAGGACCGGGGAGGGAAGCAGGGAGGTGCCTTTGGCTTCGGCTCCCCCCCGGCCAGTGCGATGCCCTGCTTCTTGCCAGGGATGGGAGGTGTCAAGATGCTTGGAGTGAGGTGCTGGGCCCTCACCGTGTGCATTCAGCCCCTGCGACGCCACATCTCCAGCTGGGCACAACCCATTGCCCCAGCAGCGGGTGTCAGGGGAGGCTGCTTCCTCCCCCTCTCTCCTTCCGGGGCTACCAGCCCCGTTAAATGACCACCACTACCTGGGACGTTGGTGTTGCAGCTCCATCCTCCTCCTTTCCATTCAGAGTAGTGGGGTGTTCAAATTCCCACCCTGCAGAACCCTGAGCACCCCTGGTTCTCCCTGGTTTCCATGGGTGCCCATCACGCTGTGCCTTTAGAAGGCAACGGCTTTCCAGGCTGCTCCGTTTCAGAGTTTCACCAAAAATCTGTCCCCATGACTGAGAGAGGATTACCTGTCAGTCCCAGTGAAAAAGCAGCTGTTACCCAAAAAACAAGATGTGTTGGATCAGAAATGGCTTTGCCTCCACAGGTGTGTGCCCAGCTGTGCCGGAGGCCATGCTACTGCCCCTGGGTGCCACCCCGCTGCCCCCGCGGGTCCCCCCTGGTCCTGGATGGCTGCGGCTGCTGCAAGATCTGCGCCCGGCGCCTGGGAGAGCCCTGCGACTTCCTCCACGTCTGCGACCGGAGCCAGGGCCTCGTCTGCGACTACAGCGCAGCGCCCACAGGGACAGGAGCCACCTGCAACTGTGAGCACAGGGGTGCCCGCTCGCCCTGGGGATGCCCCCCAGCCCAGCACGCACCAGCCAGGGCCCCAGACAGCTCCAGGCACCCCTCACTGCTTTCGGGGAAGCTGTTTGGGCTCCAGTAGCAGCTTACCTGAGGCTGATGCACGCAGCTGGGCTGCAGGACGGAGCTGTGGCTCCAAGCCAGCTCTCATGCCATTCGCCAACTGGGGTTTCAGAGCGGGGATGGACACAGGGGTCCCGAGGATGCTGCAGTCATCCTGCGACTGGAGCCTGGGGGTCCTGCAGAGGAATTTCAGAGAAACTTTTTCTAACCTTAAAATCCTGAAAGGCAGGGTCAGAGCCAAAGGCGGAAGGTTTCTCAGCAATGGTGAGCTGCTGCTCTGAAAACAGAGATGACAAGAGGAGGCAGGCACGAGGAGGAGGTTGGGTGACGCATGCACTGCTGCACACCCACCCACACACCTCTCAGTCACTTCTGTGGCCCCCCAGTTCAGTCCCTTCATGCCAGCCCCAGTTTCCCCCAGCAGTCCCCTCTGCCGTCCACTCCTCTGTCACTTTGTCCCTGACGGGCTCCCCGGCTGTTGCTTGCAGTTGAAGATGTCGAGGAGGGCTGCGAGGTGAACGGCCGAGTCTATCGAGACGGGGAGGTTTTCCAGCCCAGCTGCAAACTCCAGTGCCGCTGCCTGGACGGGGGCTTCACCTGTGTCCCGCTCTGCCAGGAGGACGTCCGGCTGCCCACCCCTGACTGCCCCTACCCACGGCGCGTGGAGGTGCCGGGGAAGTGCTGCCCAGAGTGGATCTGCGAAGCCCGGGACCGGCACCTCCTCCAGGATGCTGGGGCAGGTAAGATGCAGGACATGTCAGCGAGGGGATGCCCACGCAGGTCTCTGGGGATGGTCCCTTCATCCCAAACCATCAATATCAACAGGAGGCACCTCGTTTCCCCGCCATGCAGGGCTATGCATGCTGCACAGCAACCTGGCTCCAACCACCCTTTTTCCCCCCTCATCTCTTTTCATCCAGCCCCCGGGGCAGTGTCCCCGCTGCTGCCATACCCCTGCCAGGAGTGGGGCACGGAGTGGAGCGCCTGCTCAGCCTCCTGCGGTGTGGGCTTTTCTACCCGCATCTCCAACCAGAACCGCTACTGCAGGCTGGAGACTCAGAGGCGGCTCTGCATGGCCAGACCCTGCCCGGCTCTGCCGGCAGCATCCCCGGCGGTAAGTGAGGGCTTCAGTGAAGCTGGTCAACTGGTTCAACTGAGAAAGGGAAACGCCAGCCAACAGGAGCCATGGGACCCCCGATTACCCGTGGGCACCCCATCACCGCTCCCCAGCCATGAGCTGACTGCGTCTCAGGGGTAGATAAACCATCTCCTGAAACTGTGGTTGGAAAACAGCTATCTGATGGCAAGTGCAGGCCTGAATTTTGAGGTCTTTGGATGTTCAAATCCAAGAGCACCATGGATCCCATGTGACCCTGAGACACACAGGTGGGCTCGGCATGCCCCTAAGGCTGGAGATGCACCTGGAGCTCCCGCCTAGCTCCCCACATACACACGAGTGGCAGGGCTCCGCCATCCCTTTAATGAGCCTGGCACAGCCCCAGTGCGGATGCGGTGCAAAACTGTCCCACTCACACGCAGCTGGCACTTTCCAGGGCCAGGCCCTTGCACTGCCACATGCCCCTGCTCCCTAGACGTGGGGACCGCCCCACCACCCCACTCCATCTCTCCGTCACTCTCTGCTCTGCCTTTCTAGAGGGGAAGAGGAGGTCGTTTGTAGCCGTACCTACCCTGGTCGCATCCCGGAGCCAACGCCTCGTCCCGGCAAAGAGTCTGGCACAAGCCCACGGCACTGTGGTTTCGGCAGAGATGGAGGATGCATCCCTTGGGAAACTGGGGAAGAACCGATGGACTTTGGCTGCAAAGGAGGGTGGAAGCAGAGAACAAGACCCCAGTCTCTCACAGCACCTGCCCCCTCTGTGCACCGCACTGCCCCAGGCAGGGTTATTGGGCAGCATCCCTGAGTTTCTAAGGCTGAACGAAATGGGACATGGGGAAACCCTTCCATGAGCATGAATCCGTCTGAGAAACTGGGAATTGGTCCTTTCCTGGTTCCATGGGGATTTTGGAGAGGTGATGCTGCTCCTCCGCTGAGCATCACACACACAGCTCTGCTCTGCAGGGGCTGCAAAGGAGACCACATCCAACACGGGGATGTCCAAATCTCTGGGGGGGACCCCTTACACCCCAGCCCGCCGGAGAAGGAACAGCCACGTGGGACCACGCACCACAAGTCACCATCGCACTGGGCTGCACAGCTCGACCGTGCACGAGCTCAGCCGTCCCACAATACCCACCCCGCAACCCAGCAGCCACCATCCTGGGCATGGGCAGAGGCGTCCTCCTGATGGCATCTCTAATCCACCTCTCCAGAATAAACACGAGCCTTCCTGCTCCGCCTGGCCTCCTCCTCTCCAAAGCGCTGGCGGTTTGGCAGGGCTTCGGCGAGCCAGGAGCTCAGACGCAGGAGACGCTGCAGCACCAGACATACCGCCTGCCATCCAAGCGCCTACCCCGCCAGCCAAGGCCGAAAGAAAAGCAGGAAAAAAAAAAAAAAAAAAAAGAAAAAAAAGAAAAAAAGAAAATGCATCGCAAAGATGAGTCGGGGCCGTCTCCCCACGGGCTGGAGCTGCTCCAGCTACACAAGAGTCTGCGCGGGAGAGCTGCTCGGCAGCTCTGCCTTTACTTTCTCACAGAAATAATTCTTCTGGACAACGGAAAAATGAAACCCAAATGCCCTCTAACGGCCTCGCACAAGCATGCCGAGGGAACGCACATCCCACAGCGGGGCGAGAAAGGCGGTTTAGCTGATGTGTCCAGCCGAGATCCGGACAGTTTAGATGCGTATTCGTGGAAGTGAGAATAAAGATGTGCTCGTCTAGGTGTGGAGCGTGTCTGTGCAGGGTGAGCCCTCAGAGCCCTGCTGCTCTCGGCCAGCTCGGCTGCTGCAGGAGGGCCTGACCCAGGACAGGGCAGCGCGGAGGCACTTCAATTCAGGCTGCTCAAAATAAGAAAAGAAAGAAAAAAAAAAAGTGAAAGCACTGAAAACATTATTACAGTATATTGTATCCTGGATTGAATTCTGCCCCCTTGCCCCACATCTCTTCTGCTGCCCCCAGACCAGGATTTCCCTGGCATCGTGCCACCACCGTCAGCAGCTGAGTGCCCTCCCAACCCAGGCCAATGCGATACTGGGGCAGATTTGGGGCTAAAGGCTGAATGGCAGACGGAGCTCCCCTCTCTCTCGTCCAGGGGAAAACCCCCCCACAAACAGGGAGAAAGGCAGCAGGGCCAAGGCAGCCGCTCACCCACTCCCCTGGCCCCTGCAAGTGCTGAAAATAAAATTAATATCAAGGATGCTTCTCAGTCTCCTCTTTGCGGGGGGGAGAAGGGGGGGAAAAAAAAAAAAGTCTCACTGCTCATGCAGTGAAACATCGCTTACAAAGACAATTATTTACTGTGATCATCTGGTGCTCTGCCCAAACACAAATCATTAATTCAGTTTGAAACAGGAGACAGTGAACCTCTGGCAGGCAGCAAATCGCAGAACGAAGGTCTGTGGCTTTTGTCGGCTTTTTTCTCTCTGTGATGGCCGTGCCAACAAAGCGGTGACACGAGGTTCATGTAGACATTAAAACCACAACGTTCCTTGATTGACATGGATAAGACATGTCCTGTGTACTGAAAATCCTGGTTTTAAGCCAGTTCTTGTTTCAGCACGGTGGGACACGGCCACCAAGGCTGGGGGAGCTGCTGGCAGGGAGCGCTGCCAGGGCTCTCGCCCCCTCCCAAATCCTGCCCAGCCACCTCTGGGTGACAATAAAAACCAAAAGGTCACTTTTTAAGAAGCAACCTGCAACTCTCATCTCCAACAGAAATGACTCAATGCACCTCTGCTATATTTTTCTTCTTTTTTTTTTTCCTGCAAAATGTCATTTCTCCCTGATTCACTAA
This sequence comes from Chlamydotis macqueenii, assembly GCF_036417535.1. Taxonomy (NCBI): domain Eukaryota; kingdom Metazoa; phylum Chordata; class Aves; order Otidiformes; family Otididae; genus Chlamydotis; species Chlamydotis macqueenii. The sequence goes on along the minus strand of NC_141571.1, from coordinate 6,193,762 downwards.
GTAGAAAACATCTAAATAATGAATTAAGGAATCCAAATAAATCAGAGTTATTTTTCCCTAAGAATACAGGGAAATCAACTCCTGCAATTCGATTGCCAGTCTCACAATATTTACTGTTCCCTCTAAAGCCCTGCTGCCCTGGAAACACGCGGTCATTAGGGGATCACGTTTACTGCAGACTCTGATGCCCTGGGTCCCGGGCTTCGCCTGTTCCTTTGGGGCAGCAGGTAAATACTCGGCCATCCGCAGATGGTTGTGGTCACCTGTAAAGATTAAAAAATAATTGCAAAACTAGAAGATATTTCATCCCCGTCCCCAAGGCATACTGCCACATCTGCACACATGAATGGCGCGTGGTTTGACAACCGTATTCCCGAACCAGCAGCGCACAACACATCAAGGCTTGTTGCAGCGCAAGCACACGCAGCAGCTGAAGGAGAAACCGTGCGCTGCTGCATGAGTAAGCCACGTGCACCTGAATTTTTTTTTTTTCCAAGCCGTTCTCATGACCAATGACTTTTAAATGCATGGAGTTGGCTGAGAAGGGCTGGATGAGCCTCTCGTTAAAGCTAAACGTTTTCAGAGACCTCCCTGAGCATGGGAGTGCAGTGCTGAATAAGAAAATAGATCAAGGTCTGTTTTTTGCTGTTGGTGAAGAGCCTTGAACTGGTTCCCTGAACACTCATTGCACAGGTTACAGGTTTGCCGCCCGCAGGAGCCATCCCAGCCCTGTGCTCCTGCGCTGCCCTGGATGTGCTGGCATCAGCATCGCCTGCCGGAGCCCGGTACCAGAGAGGAGCATCCTGACAGGGGATGCTCGAGCAGAGCTGATCACCTCTATCGTGAGTGAAATCATGGGTCAAGTGAACACCTCAAGCACACAGGGGAGAGGAGCCGTGCTGCTGTGCGTGTGCCTCCAGTGCAACTGGGGAGCAGATGTGGAGGGCATAGTGCTCCCCAAACCCTGCCCTGCTCCTCCCTTCCCATGGGAGGATGCACCCAGCCCCATGCCCTGGTTTTGGGGACAGATAACGTTTTCCCTACACTGTTGGGAGCAGCTTCCCCATGATGACAGCAGTCCTCCCAGCCAGCTGCTGTCTCTGCCTCAGTTTCTCCACTGGCTGATGCTCTGGGACAAAGGAGGCTGCTCCCAGTTTGCTCCTCTCATCACCCTGCACTTCAGCACCTCCCTAAAGTTGCTCCGCAAGGGCCACCCCAACCCCAGGCTGCAGGGGCAGCTGAAACCCGGGGAGGCGAAGGGAGCAGGAGTGGGGCAGGATGCAGGACTGCTTTCCCGAGGGGTGAACCCCCAGCACCCCCTCCTCTGCTGCTGCTCTGGGAGCACAGACCCACCAGAAAAGCCGTACCCACACCCCGTGGAAGCAGATTTTTAGCTTCACCTCTCAGGGCACGCCTGTAGCGGCTAGGTGGTACCATGTAGGCAGGAAATATACAGGCTTTCCCATCGTTTACTTGCTCCAGCAAGCACTTTTTGGAGTCAATGCACAGATACTCACAACAAGCAGCTCGGGCAGTCAGGCTTCCCTACGCCAGCATGGTCCGGCGGGACGTTCGGCTGCTCCCAGGGAAGGGCAGTCAGGACGGCTCGGCAGGACTCACCCCACTCCTTCCCCACGGGCGGATGGGACGCCAGCCTCTTCTCACCCCCTGCCCCAGATTGAGTTCCAGGAAAGCAGGTGGCTGCAGCCCTTCCTGTGCCCAGCCCTTCACCTGAGGTTGTTTTCCCAAGGTCATTTCCCTATGGCTTGCCGGGGTGAAGTTTGTCCCTTCTGATCGCTGCCCTGTTTACTCCTGCGCCTGGAGATAAAAGTCATTTCTGGCATCGTTTGTGCAGCAGCTGCTCAGCAGCATAACCGTGGGCTGGCTTTCCTGAGAGGTCCTCTTTGCGTTGCTGGTTCTCACTCCTGTCCCAGCCTCACGGTACCGAGGCGTCTTCTGAGTGACATCTCCCGTGCCAGGGAAGGCAGGGTCCCAGCCTGCCTCACATCATCTTCCCGCGTGGGTCAAAACTGCTTAAAGGAGGGAGAGGAGAGGGTTTTTCTATTTGGGGAGGGACGTAGAAGCAGGCAGCGGGAGCGGGTCATTGCCGTGTGCCGTAGGGAAGGTGCCCGCTGGCACCGCTGCTGGAGCAGGGCTGGCAGCTCCCACTCCATGGGAAGCTGCCGATCTCTGTCTTACCCCGATTCCCAGCATTTCTGGATGGACAGGAGCAGCGGGGCTGGGAGAAAGGGTGTCAGGAGTGGAAGGAGCGGCTCATGGGGTGCAGGCTTCCAGCCCCTGGTCTGTAGGGATGGGGGGTTTCTCCTTACCCGGAGTGGGACAGAACAGAAGCCGGCTGAAAGCTTTGGCCCCGGTCATGAGACATTTCCCACCTGCCCCTCTCCCGCCTCCCTGCTCCCTTCCTCCTGCACCCTCCAGGCACGCACGCAACCGAAATAGCCCAGTCCCTGGCGCCCGGCTCAAAATATCTCAAGTGGGCTGGCAGCAGGCACCAAGGGAGTGGCGGAAGCTGCCGGACATCAAGGCGCTCGGCCAAGGCGGCCCTCGCCATATCCTCCCCACGCTCCGGGGGACAGCCCTGCACCCCAAACCCCCCGGCTGGGGCCCAGCAGGAGCAGGGAGCAGCCACCGCCTGTGCCGGGAAACTGGGACTGGTTCTGGGCAAGGTGCTCCCGTGTTGCTCCACCCCTGCTACGGGCAACGGGCACGGCTTCACCACGCACCGAAACCTCCGAGAGCCACCACGACCAGCACCGCCCCAGGAGCGGCCACCCCCCCGTGGGCAGGGTTGGGGCACCAGATGGCCACCGAGGCTCTCAGCCCGTGGCCCGGCAATGGCAGCGGGACCCTGTGCCCCGTGGATGCCGCCTTCGCCCAGCGCTTCCTGCCCGCCGTCTACCTGGTGGTGATCCCGCTGGGGTTGGCGGGGAACGGGCTGGGGCTGTGGCACCTCTGCACCGGGCCCCGGCACGGCACCCGCCATCCCCTGGGCCTGCTGGTGTGCAACCTGGGGCTGGCCGACCTGCTGTACGTCAGCACGCTGCCCTTCCTCGCCAGCTACTACCTGCGGGGCAGAGCGTGGCTCTTCGGGCACGGCTGGTGCCGGATCACCCGGGCCCTCTTCCACCTCAACCTCTACGCCAGCATCGGCTTCCTCACCTGCATCAGCGTCCAGCGCTACCTGGGCATCGTGCACCCGCTGAAGGCGCGGGGCAGGTGCCAAGGGGCAACCTCTTCAGTGTGGCTCAGCATGATGGTCTGGATGTGGGTCATTGCACAGGTAGCTCCCGATTTCACCTTCAGCAAGATGGATGACATGGGGACGCAGTGCCACGACACGACAGGGCGCAAGAACCTGGGTGGTTACTTGCGGTACACCACAGTTATCACTGTGACCGGGTTCGTCATCCCATTCCTCATCATCATCGGATGCTACTGCCACGTGGTGGTGGTGCTCTGCAGGAATGACACTGTGGACCTCAGCCTCAGGAGAAGAAGCATCAGACTGGTGATTCTCGTGATGGTCCTCTTCTCCATCTGCTTTCTCCCCTACCACATCTTCAGAAACCTCAACTTGTTGTCTCGAGGCTGGCAGCTGCAAGGGTCCTGCACACAGGCTTTAAAGAACATCTATGTTTCCTACCAGGTGACCCGGGGCCTGGCCAGCTTCAACAGCGCCCTCAACCCCCTTCTCTACGTGATGACCAGCGAAGACTGCATGTCACGCATGAGGACCATTCGCCAAAGAGCTGGCCAGTCCCTAGGGTCCACCTTTCAGAGGAGAGCTTCTTGTCAGGTGGATGAGAAGAAGATGAGCATCATTCTCTGCGAGCAGGAGGCTTCTGATGAGCTTTGAGGTACCCAACACCCCCTCCAAAGGATGCACCACTTCAGTTTGTGCTTGGCCTCTTCTCAGGAGCAGCCCCCACACCTCGATGCCTGTTTTGCAGAGATGGTGACTGCAGCACCACTGGCTCCAGTCCCACACAGGGGATAGACAGGACTGCCAGCATCAGAGAGCAAACCAGGACCAGGTTTTAGAGCAAAGCTACTCATCCCAACCGTTTTGCCTACAGTACACCTGGAGATGGAGAGATAAGTGTTGCGTTTACTTGAGTCCCAAAGTATCCTCAGTCCAGCCTCCGCTGCAGCTGTCCAAGCCGGTTAACGTTCCCCTGGTTCCCTGGCCGCTCATCGAGCTCCTCAGTGGATGAGGGACGGGGGTGAACGATGCCTTGTCCCCCGCTGCACCCCCTCTGCCCCGCTGGACATGGGTTGGAGACAGGATTCCCTCCTGCACCTGAGGAGAGGGCACTGGTAATTAACCACCAGCATTGCAGGACAGCTGAGAGGGTGAGTTTTTGCAGGGGGTGGGGGGAAGCGCTTTGTAATTGGAAATATTCATAAAAATATCAGGTTTTAAATACATGACTAAGCTGTGCCAGTTCCTGAGTTAGCTGTTCCTGGTGACTGAGCTGCTTCAGGATCTGTGTTGTCCTCCACTGCCCACCTCCTTCGCAGAAGGAAAAAAAAAATTCAGCATTACTCACTCTCTTTTGGAAGACCATAGAGCAGACAACAACAAATTGACATTTTAAAAAGTTTCTGGAGGCCGTTAGCTGGGGTTTTTTCTTGCAAGGCGAATGGCTGCAGTAGCCTGAACCGCTGCTTTCAGCAGGCAAATCCCAGTAGTTTTGAAATCCTCAGGTGGGCGGCTGCATCTTAATCTTGCACCCAGCCTGGTGAGGGGATCAGACATGTCTACTAAAAATTAGACATTAAAAAAAAAAAAGGAAACAGAAAAAAAAAAAGAAAAAGAAAAAGAGAAGCAGCGCCAGTTTGAAGGCTTGTGGAGGCAAGATTCGGTGGTGAGGGAAATCCACGTGTCACTGCCGGGGGTGCCGTGAGGATTCTGCCTCGGGGGGAGCAGAGGCTCCCAAGGGGCATTTTGGGTTCTGCTCTTGGTGGTTCCCACCACAAACAGCTTGAGCGCTTCGGTTCTTGTGCAAGGACCAGCACGATTCGCCACAGCAGATCTCGCAGCTCGGCTGAAGGCAGTGGATTGTGCTGGGAAAGCGCTGACCCGCGGGCGCTGCGCTCTTTGGACCGGAGCCTGATGTTTATCACGCGCAGCTGCTCCTCGCAGGGACCCACGCTCGCTGCTGCGCAAAGGGAGCTGCGGCGGACTTTCAGATGGAGTTAATATGTCTAAAGTGCAAATAAACACCTAATGCTTTCGGTTGGGAGTTGTGTGGCTTCTTTTAAAGCTTTATAGGACCACAGGAGCCGGCTGGCCTGGGGGTTGGAGCAGGGGCCCACCTGCTGCAGGGAGTGCCGATGAGTTTCCCAGGGCTCTGCAGACAGGGAGCTGCCTGCATGGCGGAGAGCGGTGCTGGGCCAGGCACGCACTAAGGTAGGTCCCCAAAATCTGCTCAGCACCTGGCAGGAGCCCAGCAAAGCCCCGAAACTTTAACCTCCCATCTCATCCAGAGGAAACTCAAAAGACAAAGCTTAAATTCCCCAATGAGATGTTCTTCCGTCTCTACAGTAGGGAAGATCTTCGGGACATTAGTATCAGGTCTGACCTCTGCTCCTTGCACACACACCCTGGATTGGGGCTTCTCCAGAGCTCTGAAGTCTTCTCTTCCTTTCCTGAAAAAAACACCCACACCTCCAAAAGCTGCCCAGCTCTCCATCTTCGCACCCGGATCCCATCCAAGACACTACAGCTCCTCACCAAACCAGCTTCGGCTCCCCGCAGCTCACAGGAGCTGCAGCACCCTGTCACCGCACCCACTCCGTGCGTGATTGATGGAGATAAAGCATCACCGCATCCCGGTGAGGGAGCGCTGCGTGGGAGGCACCAGCAAACTCTGCTCTCACCCGCTGCATCCCTGCGCCCAACTCTGTCTTCTCCAGTGCCTCCTCATGTCACTGTTAATGATTTAAAGATCTGTATTCTGAGAAGCATCTCTAAGCCCCAGGGACAGTTGCAGCCATAAATCTGCTCATTTTTCCATGTTCGGCATCTGTCAAATCAGCAAAAACCATTACAGAGCTGTGTCCTGGGATGATGGCCCTGAGATACAGGGGTTTTTAGTGTCTTGTGCTTTGCCATCCTCTCCATTCCCAGACAATGTTGCTCCCCCTTGTGAGCTGATGAAGGGAGCTCCTTCCCTTTATGAGGTATGTGTGTAATTAAGGGCCAAGTGCTGGCACATGGGCCTGTATGGCCAGCTTTCGCAGCTGGTGATGGAGCAGCAAAGCAGCCCTTGCCCTCCAGGGATGCTCCTTCCCTCGCCAAGAGCAGCTGCTGCTCTCTGAGGGACACTGCAGGCGCATGGTCACTGCTGGGGAGCTGCTCAAAACGCGAGGGCACCGCTGACCCCTCAAAACCTCCCCAGGGCTCTTCATCCCCTGGGAGCAGAGGGGTGGGATTGTCCCTGGAGTAGCCAGCGCGGGCAGCTCCGGCTCTGTGCCGGTTCCCTCTTGTGGCACGGGAGAGGCAAGGACGTAGCAGATATTTCGGCAGCGGGTGAGGGGACAGGGAAAGTGGGGAGCTGCCCCATTCCTCCTTCCCCTTCTCCCAGCAGCTCTAGGGCCATGCGCAAGCATTTGCTGCTGGCAGGAGCGGGTTGGTGCCCGCTGGAGTTGCTGTGCCATGGTTGCATCCTGAACCCGGCATCAGCCTCCGTTCCTGGCTGGCACAAGCGCGGGGAGAAGACCTGAGCAGAAGACCTGTGGCAGCACGGGGGTCTGCACTCAGTCGGGGGGCTGGCGTAGAGCGAGGTCCCTTCCCCTCTGCTGCAGAGACCTCCGGCGCTGGCAGCTTCCTTTGCACGAGCTGCACGTCCTTGTGGGGTGAGATGGTTCTGCAGGAAGAAATAAATTAATTTCACCTCTTTGGGGCTCCTGGCTTAAGATGAGCTGGATGTTCTTCTTTCCCTCCCTTGGCTGTCTGTGGCTGGACTTGAAGATGCCGAAAATCAGGCGAGAGGAATCCCACCTGTGCTGTCTGCTTTTCCCACAGACTCTCTGGCACAGCGAAGTGGAGCAATGAACTTGTCTGCAAATCTGACCCGCACGCAGATTTTTAACTCCCTTATCCAGATTAGACCCAACCAACAAACCAAACATGGTGGGAACTCTCCTGCTGACATTAATGGGATTGGGATCAAGCTTGGAAACTTGGCAGTGTTTCTCGCCTCATTAAATAAACCCCTCCTGGTTGAGAATTTGTTGCAAACACAGTCAAGATTTGTTACCTTAAAGAGAATTTCTGAGCTGACAGCGCCGGGAAGCCGTTCAGGCAGAATTCACAGGCACGCATGCAGATGCACAGATGTACAACCACTTTCTTTCCCTAAAATGCAAACCTGTTTTTCTTGGCACGCAAAACACTCTACAATAAGAAAATACTGTCAGCAGCAGCTACATGCATAGGACTCAACTCCGTTTAATTCCTCATTTCACTTTGTGTCAGAGATTTCCCCGGCTCCAGGGAGCAGGAGCTGCTGCTCAGACGAGGGCTGGCGGTGCCGGGGCCGTCGCTGAGGGACTGAGATGGTGCAGAGGGCCAAACACCCGGCCAGCCCTGGGGATGCTGCGCCACAGGGTCCCAGCCGTGCAAACGGGGCACCTCCGCAGCACGAGAGCCCCCAGGCCCACACCGGTGAAGGCCACGTGCGAAGCGGAGGAGAAGCAGCGTGAGCAGGACGCTCCGCGGGTCTCAGCTCCCCGTCACGCCGGGTGCCAGGCAGCGGGACCTTGCGGTGCATCTTTTACGGCACGGTGGGAGGCTGCAGTGCGCACAGAAAACAGGGATGAGTCAGGTCGCTAATGAAAGGTCACAGCATCCTCAGATTCAGCAAGAGGCATTTATTTCTCCAGCAAAACAATTTCATCGCTCAAATACCTTCGGCCACAGGGACAACAGGCCTGACAGGTTACATTATTTACCAGGGATATCGATCTGGGGAAGGAATAGTAGCTGCAATTACTCCAGGTGATGTGGGAAAAAATGGTAAATATACCTGGGACTGGGTGCGCTTGGTGAAGATCTTAATAAAAGAGAAAAATCCAAGCCTTTGTCTGTGCTACGCAGAGTGTTTTGGCATCTGGGAGACCAACAGCTTGTGAAGAAGAGCAAATCACATAAATAGAATAACGTTTAGCGTGGCTGCGTGAGGCCATCAGTCTAATATTACTCCTGCAGCGCATGCAGTTATAAATAGGTGATGCCGTGGAGCGTGGGACCTGGGGAGAGCGAGGGCGCAGGAACGCGCTGGCAGCTCGGCAGCAGCGGCGCTGCGCAGCTTGCGGCTCTAACACGCATTTGTATGTGCGCTACAGAGCGACTGCGGCTGCACCCTGCAGGCAGGGATTTGTCCGGGAGGACGTGGTTAACAGAGATGGGCCATTTTTCAGACCATCCGCCTAAATATCCCCCAGCAGCAAGCCTTCCTTGCTCCTTGCCACCGGTGTTGCTCGGCGCTCAGGGCAGGGCAGCGAGAAATCCCCGGGAGCTGCTCTGTGCGCCGCGACCTGCACTGCCTTCTCAGCGACCTGGGAGGAGAATATTGTTTGAATTTTCCCAACACCTCCACTCTGCCCCGACCAGGAGATGCTCAGGTCAGATCCAGCTCCCTGAAGAGCCCTTTGTGCCAGGGTGCAGCCCAGCCAGCGTGAAATTCTTCTGCTTGCTTGGGCTGATGGGCAAAACCCGTTTCCCTAAGGAGCATCCGAAAGCTCGCAGGATGCTCAGCAGCACCACAGCTCCTCCTCAGAGAGGCTGCTTCCACGCTGGGCAGAGGATGTCCAAGCAGTACCCAACAGGAGATGGTGCAGCCTCCTCAGGGCTGCTGGGGAAAAGCATCCGTCTGCGTGCAACGCAGAAACAGCAGTCCCGTCACCACAGCCGCCATCCCGCCACGCTGAGCTGGGAGGTGGGGAAGAGCTCGGGCAGGTTGGCCAGCTGAGCTGCGGAACAGAGACACCAACGGCACAAGGGGCACAGTGAAAGAGAGGGGCCCTGTGAGTTGAAATATGAGGGAGAAATCTGTGTTTTAACCCATCCGCCCACAGGGATGAGCATGAGCCATCACTCCATGGCTGGATTTTACAACCACAAGATGCTGGTGAAGAAACCAATCTTGGCATTACCAAGACCTTGCCAGGTCTCCATTTCACAACTCCTCATCCCCAGATGTACTGCCAGTAGCTCTGGTTAGCCCCAGTGGGAGCAAACCCAGCAGCATGGCAGGCAAGAGGAGGGTTTATTTTCCTTTCCAGTGCCGCGCGGGTGAGGAGCAGAGGGTAGTTCCTGGACGAACAAGAGCCGCAGACTCAGCCTGGGAGTACAAGGCAGCATCCTCCCCCAAGGGCACGGCACAGGAATGAGCGATGGACTTGTAGTCACATCGGCACCTGCAAATCTGGGGCTGGGAGACAGCTCGCAGCTCCCAATCCTCCTGCATAAAGGGGACCGCTCACATGTGGTTCCCAAGCCAGAAACCCAAAAATGGCCGTGCCTTGAGCCTGTTGCCTGGCTCTGTTTGGAGGTGCCCTGCGGGGGATACTGAGCATTGTCCCCTGTCACTGCTTTGCCTCAGCTCCCACCCCAAAAGACACTCAGAAAAGGGACATAAACTTCAGCTAAATATTTCAGAACCCAGAGAAGCCTCCAGTTTATTTTCCCATTTAGCTCAGGTGGTTTGCAGCCTCCAGAAAAGCCTGGTGTTAATTGGATTCCCTAGAACTGCTTCATGGCAGGTCCGGCATCCTGATGCCCGGAACAGCTGTGATTCCTGTGCCGCCGCTCGCTCTGCCCTGGGGACACGGCACAGCCCCCAAGCGCGGCTGGAAATGACAGGCCAGGGCACAAACAGCTGGGCCAGGCGCACGCAGGAGCATCTTTGCTTTTGCAATTTGGAGGGGATGTGTCTCATCTCCCCAATTAATCCTTCCAGAGAAAAGCCTGGAGAGAAAGAAGCAGCTGGAAAATCTCTGCATACAAACAAGACGTAGTAAAATCTGCAATTTTGAGGTGGAAGAAGAAATACGGCCCCAACATGGTGCTTTCACCGTAAAAGAAAACAAATATTTTCATTTTATTGTATTTATTCCCCACCAGGAACCTGCTGTGCCCTCTGGCGTGGCGCAGCTGGGAGCATTTTCTCGGAGCAATTCACTGCTCCCTCGGCCGGGAAATCATCGCTTGTGGCCCCAAAGCCGGAGCCGCTTCTGGCTGGCGGAGGCTGGCGGCCGGGACCAGCCTGTGGAGCATCGCTAGCAGGAAAAGAAAAATGCATCTTGGTGGAATCGAACGCTGCACTGAAACAAGCTGGTTCCTGGCTGAGAAGCGCAGTCAGCATCTCAGTGCCGGCTCCCTGAGCTGCAGAGGCAGAACAGGAAAGGACGTCTTGAGTTTTACTAATAAAGGCACTTTTCCCCACTTGAAGTGCTGGGGCCAATTTGTTTCCCACTAGGTTATTTTTAGCATTGAAACGAGTCATTTTCTGTAAACTGTCTGCCTGGGAAGCGAACCCCCGGGGTGGCAGACGGGGCTGTTCCAGCGCCCGCGCCATGAAGTCACCGCCCAGGCTGCTGGCATGGCCAAACCTGACCCGGAGCGGGGTTCAGCTGGACGGTGGGATGGGATGGGATCCGCCACCTTTCCTCCCTCAAGCACACGGATGCCCAGGCGGGCACACATATCTCCTGTCCCAGCCAGCCTGCGGTGGGACGTGCGGCCGTCGCGGGAAGGAGGGTGCCGCAGGACCCGGTTAACAAACTGGTTGTGCAGCATGAGGCTCCTTGTGGAGGCCACGATGCTCACAGGGTGCCAGGTGGGTTACAATGTGTCCCGCAGCATGCCAGAGCCCATCGCTCACCCCGGGGGTCCCACAGGATCCCTACAGCAGCTCAACCTTTCCCATCCCCACTGTGCAGTGCCGCCGCGGTGGGGCTGCCTTGCAGAACAGGACAAAGCTGTCAGCAGGGCACCCTCTGAAAGAGGCTTGCATATTTGCAATTCATTCCCAGACCCTTTGGCTCCCCATCCTTGACCTTCCCGGCAGCCCGCGGGCTGTGATGCAGGGAAGTCATTTACAGCGTTGCGACGCTGCTGTGGAGGCACGCTCAGGATCGGGCCCTGCTCGCCGTTTGGCCAAGGGTTTGACGCGGCCATATTCCTGTGGTGAGCCTGTGGTCGCGGCTGTCTCCAGATTAACCTTCGCAGGGAGCAATGGCTCCGGGAGACCCATTCCCAAAGCCTCTCTCCTTCATCACAGGGGTCCGGTGGCTCCTGGCAGGGACCAGCCCACCCCAGCGCCGGCAGCAGCACCACGGAGCCTCCCACCCCCAAGCCCCGATCCAAATTGGCTGCCAGCTCTGATTTAACAGGCTCTCAGCAAATATTTCCACAAATTATTAAGCAGGGACATTATTATTTTATCTTATTATTTTATCATTAAAGCAGAGATCCTCAAACCAAATAAATGGACCAGCCAAAGCAGCTGAGATGGAGAGCCTGCTAAAGCAGAGCAGCCCCTTTCCCGCTTGGTTGCGGTCCAGGCAGTTTATGGCCAGGTACTTTGTGCCTGGCTGATGTTCAACTGACAGCTTCCCAAGCGTATAAAAAACTTATTAGGCTGAAAATAGAGTTTGTGACCATAAACTCTCAAGAGCAGTGTCAGCATTTCCAGCCCAGCTCTGCTTTGTGTACAAGCACCATCAGATTGGGCTGTGGGGGGAGCAGGGGTGGGGAGGATGCAGAACCCGTTTTGGGGAGGAAGGGTGACTGGGGAAGGCTCACCAGTGGGCTGTGGGGTGCCAGGAGGAGGCATGGCCCAGGTTTAGCGTGGCTGGTAGCAGTTTGAGTTCAGTCGTACGTGGAGCTGCGTCCCCCTGCACTGGGGTGTGAAACCTGCACACCGCATCCACGGTGATCACGCCGAGGCCATCTGCGTTCGCAACCAGGTTCTATCCAACACTTCAGTAATTCCCTCGCTGAGCTCCCAAGTCGCAGCACAGAGCAAAACGCCCGCAGCCATCTGAGCTACAGAGAGGCCGGGAGAGAGGCAGCGGGGAAACCCCGGAGCCCAGAGCGCCACGAGGTTCCTGAGCGTCCAGGAACGCAGGGCCTGGCCTGCAGGATGGAGGCAGGAGGATATTTTACAGGAGGATTTACGGAGACATGGGGCAGAAGCAAACATTGCCACATCCAGTGTGGGTCCGGTCAGGGACCCTGTGTCCGGTTCACGGTGCCCGGGACGGCCCCGCTCTCGTCTGGGCAGCCGCAGCTGGTTGTTGTTCATATCTCGGTATCTAATCCTTTTCAGAAATCACCTAATCCATTGCTTTAAAAACATCCTGTGGCACGGCAAGGCTATAATCTCAGCATTAAATGGCATTAAAGCCAGAATGGCTGATGCTTTTACTAAAGCAAAAGAAAACATCTATTTAGTCTTTAAAAATAACCGAAAGGAGCACTCCCGCTACCGCTGACCCCTTCTCTCGGGGAGCAGGAGCTGTCTGCGCAGACTGAGGCCGCGTCGACGCCCGAAGCAGCCTGAGCAAAGCTGGTGGGATGCTCCCACCTCTCCCCACATGCATCGGGCTGTGGGGCTCTCAGACAGACCCACGCTGCTGGTCCCTGTTGAGCATCCTTCATCTGGGACGGTGAAGCAGCTTTGCTTATTTCAATCCATTAAAACTAGAAAAGCTTTTTAATAATTTCCCCGCCAGCCTAGAATTAGTAGATGTGGGCCAATTAAACACATTAATTAGGCACTGGTTTAAACACAGATGAGGTTTGACTTTGTTTACCAACCTTGGAAGGGAGCAGCTTCCCAAAGTTCCCCTCCAAAGGGCGGAACAAACAGGGCATGTTCGCTCCCGGTCACAAGCACCTTACAACAGAAACCCATCACTTTGACTTCTGTTTTATTTTCAGAGCTCTCGCTTTCTCTCTGCCTCCCCATGCAATAAAAATGAGACATTTAATCTCATAATGCAACTTCTCACTGGAAATCAATGATGAAGTACATTATCTTTCCCGGCCTGATCCTGCGGCTCCAGCCTGACCTTTCTCAAGCGCAGCGAAGTTGGGGGAAAGACAAAGGTTGAACTGAGGGAGCTTCCCAGTGGGAAAACGTGAAACTTTCCTCCTCCTTGGGAGAGACTGCCCCGCACCACAGCGACCTGACACAGTTTGGTCTCACTCATGCCCCTGTGCTCGCCGCACGCAGGAAAAAAGCAATGTGTGAGCAGTAAGATGGCAGAGCAGGCTGATTTTTAACATCATCTTAATTACAAACTCCCACTCAGGACACAGGGCTGTGTGCGTTACTGCCCGTATGGTCCTGGGTTCAGCTGCATCTCCCCGGGTTTCGCATGCCTGAACATGCGCTGGCGCATTGGCCCAACGTCTGCACGGAGCAGCAGACAATGTGCTACAGCATCAGCTTAATGTTCCAAATATTACCCCAGGATTTGACCTGCAAGGCACTGCAGGCCCCAAACCCCTCATAAAAGCTGCGTGGCAGGCACGTGGTGATGTGATCACCGTGCGATCTGCTTCCTCTGCAATGGAACCAACCGGGGTTAGCGGCACCGTGTCCTGTTTTCAAGGTGGGATGTCACTGCTGGCCAGTGGAGTAAGCCATCGGCAGCAGGTGACGGGTATCCTCTCTAGCACACGGCCCCCACATTGCTCCGCGCCCGTAGGTGTGACAGCATCCCAGGCCCCATCAGCAGGGCTGGGGACCGCACCACGGGGAACACAAACCAGACACATTCCTCCAGTGAAGGCTTCACCACGTGATTTAGGAGGCTGCAAGCGCTACGATGTCGAACAGCAGCCCACCGATAGCTTGCGCTGCTGGTGATGCATGCTGGAGCCTGTGTTTTTTCTTCAAGAACAACTTTCACTAATGGTGCTGCCACGGAGGCTTGGCAAGGAGGAGGGAAGTGGCAAGTGGCCAGGGTGAAAAAGAGTTCACGATTACAGAGGGAAAGGGCACCATGTCCCTCGTGCTGGCCGAGGACAGGGCTAGAAGGGGCTCCAGGAGGGCATCGAGTCCTCCCCTGCTCCAGGAGAGCATCGGCTGTACCCAGAGCTCTTTCAGCAGACACCCAGACATCTGCTTATCTTATTTTTAAAATCCCGCAGTGACAGGGCTGCCACAATCTCCCCAAGCAATCTGTTCCAGTGTTTCACTCTCTTCATGGTTAAAAAGCTTTTCTTATGTCCAGTTCAAGCCTCCTTTGCTGCAATTAAAGCCCCAAGCATCTTGTCCTCCCCAGAGAGAGACGAGAGACAGATGAAGAGGGATGTAAGCCCGCTCCTTGGTTTGTTTTCCTTGCTGGTTTTATCCCCAGTCAAAAGAAGGAGAGTTTATTTCTTGAAGGAGATGCTATCTCCTGCAACATGCAACTCAGAGAACAGTCTTTCTATTTTTAAAAGTGAAACATAAGGGTTACACAAAAGCTTGGGAAACCAGTAATGAGAAACGGGGTTTTCACTTTGCGGGCTCTGCCTCCTACCACATCTCATTTCCCCGCACCTCGAGCTGACCGGGCTGCCCGCAGTGTGTCAGCATGGGGGGGCTCCGCTCACCGCCCCCCGCACCCAGCACAGGGCTGGTGGGCCCCGCGTGCCCCCGCGCCCCAGTGTCTGATGAACAGCGTGCCAGAGAAATCAGCAGAAACACTCCACCTGGTTATTTTGTTCTTTCTGCTCTGTTAAAACAGCGCGGGCCAGGCCATCCGCTCTGGTGAGCGGCTGGAAAAAGCAGCGGTAAGGCCGGTAACACGCAGCACGGCGCGTTCCTCGCCGCTGCGGGTTTGAAGCGGGCACCTGCCTGCCCAGCGCCGGATGGAGCAGCGTGGGCAAGGGCTGCCCGCACTGGGGGTGGCACGGCAGGACGGCACCCCACCCCAAAGGGCCCTGCTTGCGGGTACGTAACCCCACCACCCATCCCCAAAGGGCAGGTGGCGAGGGCACCGGCACAAGAAACTCCTCCAGCCTGGGAGCATGCGGCCACCTGCAACTTTGGGAAAGGGACCCTCATGGATGCCCCCAGCGCGGCACGACACGCGGGCTCGCCTGCAGCCTGGGGCTGCCAGCTCTGGCCCGGGGTACGCAGGAGCCCCAGTCTGGGGGTGAACGGGAACCGGTACTGGTGCCTGCGGGAGCCTGAAGCAGCTGCTGTCCGGAGCGGCCGGTGCCCGGTGCGTGCACGGGGCGGTGCGGGGTGCGGGGGTGCCCGGTGTGCGGTGCAGCTGATGCTCAGGTACCCGGTGCTCACAGGACCCGGTGCGCGGGGCGCGCGGTGGGCGGTGCGCGGTGGCGGCGCGCGGAGCGGGCGGTGCGCGGGGCGCGCAGGGGGCGGCGCGCAAGGGGCGCGCAGGGGCAAGGGGGGGGGCGGCGCGGCGGTGCGCGGGGCCGGGGCCGGGGCGGGCGCGGGGGGCCCGCGGGGGGCGGCGGGCGCGGGGCCATGCGGAGCCCGGGCTGAGGCGCGGCGGCCGCCCCTCGCCATGAAGCGGCAGAACCTGCGCACGGCCGCGCTCATCCTCTGCATCTTCTCCTACCTGCTGGTGGGCGCCGCCGTCTTCGATGCGCTGGAGTCGGAGGCGGAGAGCGGCCGCAAGCGGCTGCTGGAGCAGAAGCGCGGGGAGCTGCGGAGGAAGTACCGCTTCTCCGCCGACGACTACCGGGAGCTGGAGCGGCTGGTGCTGCAGGCCGAGCCGCACCGCGCCGGGCGGCAGTGGAAGTTCGCCGGCTCCTTCTACTTCGCCATCACGGTCATCACCACCATCGGTCAGTGCTGGCACCCCGCCGCGCGTCCTGTGGCCCTCTATCCCCCTGTCCCCGCGCCCCATGCTCCCCACATCCCTCTGTCCTCATATCCCTGCACCCCCTCGTCCCCACATCCCTCCGTTCCCACATCCCTCCATCCCCACATCCCTCCCTTCCCACATCCCGGTGCCCCATCATCCCCACATCCCTCCTTCCCCACATCCCGGCATCCCATCGTCCCCACATCCTCCATCCCTACATCCTCCATCCCACTATCCCAGTGCCCCATCATCCCCACATCCCCCCATCCCCACATCCCAGCACCCCTGTATCCCTCCATCCCCACACCTCTGCACCTCCACAACCTCCCACACCTCCACCAGCTCTGGGTGCCCCAGGGCAGCCCCGGGGCGTTGCCTGCATAGGAGAGACGGATCTCACCCTCAAAAGGCTGGGGCATCTCTTCAGGCCACCCTCGAGCTGGCCCTGTGGGACATCCAGTGCCCTGCGGTGCGAGAGGTAATCCAGGGGCAGGCTGGGGGCTGCCCGGTTCTGGGGGATGTCAAGGTGCTGCCATGGCTGGGGCCACAAAATGTGACGTGCACGTTGTCCCAGGGAGGTGTCAGCACGTAAAGCTTCTGCAGGCACCTGCAGAAGTTAGTGGGGATGCAGGAGGGCAGAGGTGGGAGCCACGTCTGTCGTAGTAGTGTACAGTGTTGTAGCCAGCAAACCAAGCTGAAGAGCTGGGCAAGAACTGTTGGCTTCTTTGCCAGCTCAGAACTCTGGATGCTTGGCTGTATGAGACCTTTTTCAGGGAGCTGAGAGCCACCAGGCACTGAATTTTGCTCTGCCTGCACGGGAACCTGCAGAGAGATGGGTGTCAGTCAGCTTGGAGGCGGGTGAAGCGCAGTAAGCCCCTGTGTGGACACATTTACCCACACTACAGCCCAGTGCCTTGGTTTGCCCTCTTCAATTTTGCAAGAGAATGAAATTAAATTGAATGAGGATTGCATTAATTCTAGCTGAGATTAGCCACATGGGAATTGAGCACTGTTTAATTAATCCACTTTTATTCATCCATGCACCCTGAGCATCCCGTGGGGGTAGACAGCTGTGGGATCCTGTGCTCCTGTCGTTGGTCGTGCTGGGATTTCAGTCAGCAGATGTGTTCTGGAGGCAGGAACCCTGAGGCCAAATCCTGCCCTTCCACAGCCAGCAGCCACCTCCTCGTCCGTAGGACGGGCCTCAGCCTTACCCAGGGCGTGGGGTGGGTGAAATACGTCCGGTGGCTGAAAGCATCATCCCTCAGGACGAGGGCTCATGGGATCAGCTACGCTCCGTTACCTGGGGACAAGAGGTAACAGAGGGGCAGGTACCCCGTGGGCCCTGCCCTGGGGGCTCCGTGCGCCCGTACGAGATGTGCTGGGGGGTGCGCGCGGCTGGCAGCGCACGTGGCCAGCAACCGGCGATGGGTTCAGGGCTCGGCTAGTGTCAGGCCCCGGCAGGATGGTAGGATGAATGGCTTCAGTGAAAACCTCCATCATCCCGTGACAGGTTATAGCTTCATTGACATTATTTCCCTGTTGACTGTGACAAACACTTGCTACGCTTATCACCCACCCCGTGCGATAAATAATTTCAGCCTAGATGCCATATTTCTAAAACACTGGCACGTCACATATGGGGCTGCGATCCGAATCCCAGCTTTAACGTTAATGTAGCTGTGTTTGCTCTTTCTAATTCCCTCTGTCCTTTGAAAGCATCAGTCAAATGCTCTTTCAGCAGTCTCTCGGGGTACAACAACTGTTTTTCCACTTACTGCTCTTCTGAATCATTATATTTACCTCTGAATCATTATCTTTACCTCATTGTATTGTCTTGTAGCCTAGGACCCGATAATTGCACTCGGTTATTAAGGTTGGATCTGATTGGGGTTTTTTGGCCACTGCAGTCTCCTGCCTGCTCTGTATTCTGTGAAATGTGCCATGCAGACATTAAGTTTATAATTTTGATTTCCTGGCTTTATGAACAGACAGCTGTTAGGAACTGGTCCCTTCCTGCCCGCTTGCAGCTGGAGCGCAGCACGGTCAGGGATAACGCTGTCCTCAGCCCCCAGCCCTGTCCCATTGCAGAAGTTTCCTGGAGCGGGAGGTGCGTTCAGGAGCCTGGGAGAATGTGGTTTTCATCCTCTGGTCTTCCCATCACCACATGCTAACAGCTTCCCTAAGAGTCCTGCAAATCCATGGGCAGCGGGGACAGAGGTGAAGCCAAGTCACAGCTTTGAACAAGACTGAGAAATGAAAAGAGGGCATTTTTTTTCCCATGTTCTTCATGCAAAAGTCCCGTGGATACCTGGAAAAAGTGAAAATACACATAGCTGTTTGCAAAAGCCACGCAGCAGCGTGGGAAGGAGCCATCGCTGTTCTGCTGGTGCCTTCAGAAAGGAGATTTCCAGCCCCAGTAGTTTCTCCTAGAAACTAAAAAAAAAAAAAAAAAAGGCTTGGATGCCTTTGGATGCCCTTACTCCCCACACTGCATGACTCCCTCACACCGAGTTCGTTACTCATCCGCTCAGGCCAGAGGCCACCGATTTCTGTCCAGCTTCTATAATTAAGTGAGGTGGGCGCAGAATCACTGGAGTCCGGAAGCCCGCGGTGAATACCTCATTACGACTCATGGTGTAATTGTGCGTGTCCTTGAGTCACAGCTCTGAAACTTGAGGCAACGTGGGGAAATTAAATCTCAGAAGGCATTCAAGGAGAACCTCGTCCTCCTTGAGCTCCTTATCCCTGGGGCAAGGGCTGACAGGGCTGCAGTGGCACAAATACTTCGCTGCATTCAATCAGCACGACCCCTGCTCCCCAGTGGTCTCACCGTGCTTTAGGACACTGGCGTAAATCTACTCCGCAGAAGCCCCCCCGGACTCAGCTGCTCCTGGGGGCACTGACCCCATAGCGCTGGGGCCCTACAGCTCCTGTCCAACGGGCCACACAGCAAACGATTGCGTAGCCAAGCAGCAAGGGTGCACATCGCACTGGAGGGCCCAGGAGCCGGTCCCGGGGGGAGGCGACGATGGCTCTGCAAGGACAGTTGTGGACCTTCCCACAGGGTGACCTGGCACCGCTGGTGTCGGCATCCTGCGGAGCCTCCGCCCTCCCTCGCTGTGAGGATTCACTGTGATGTGCCATCATCCCAAAGGAGGTGGCATCTCACAGCCCCATTTGCATTGCCTGCAGATCTGTCACTGATTCACTTTCACTGTCGGCGTCCCCACCCCATTCTCCCACTGCTCCTCTGGTCCCAGGGCAGAAACACCGCTGAGGGCCTGACTCCCGCCTTTCCTCTTTCCTTCGCAGGCTATGGCCACGCTGCCCCAGGCACGGACGCTGGCAAAGTTTTCTGCATGTTTTACGCCATCTTGGGCATCCCCCTGACGCTGGTGATGTTCCAGAGCTTGGGGGAGCGCATGAACACCGTTGTGCGGCTACTGCTCAAGAAGATCAAGAAGTGTCTGGGCATGAGGACCACCAACGTCTCCATGGAGAACATGGTCCTAGTGGGCTTTCTGTCCTGCATGGGCACGCTGTGCATTGGTGCGGCAGCCTTCTCTTATTTCGAGGGCTGGACTTTCTTTCATGCCTATTACTACTGCTTCATAACCTTGACCACTATCGGCTTTGGAGACTTTGTGGCTCTGCAGAAGAATGAGGCTTTGCAGAAGAAGCCCCCGTACGTGGCTTTCAGCTTCATGTACATCCTGGTGGGCCTGACCGTCATCGGCGCCTTCCTCAACCTGGTGGTGCTGCGGTTCCTGACGATGAACTCTGAGGACGAGCGGCGGGACGCCGAAGAGCGAGCCTCACTGAGGAGAGCCCGCAACAACATCCACCTCAAGCCGAAAGAGGACGGCCAGAGCAGCAATGCCATTTTTCTTCCCGTGGAGGACAGGACGAGCCAGATGAACCTCATCCCGCTGATCCAGGAGGACGCGGAGAGGCAGCGGCGCCAGTCAGCCAACTCGGCGGCCGCGGTGCCCTCCTTCTGCACGTGCCTGTGCTACAGACCTCAGCTGTGCGGCAGCCCAGTGCCCTCCCACCCCGAGACCCTGAGCTGCCACACCAACCCCGTGTATTACAACTCCATTTCCTACAAAATCGACGAGGTCTCCCTGAGCACGCGGGGCCAGACCGGCTCTTCCCCGGGGAGCACTTTATCCTCCAACAGCCCTCGCTGCCGGCGACACCCCCGGCTGCGGAGGAAATCCATCTAGGAGCGCGTGCCGAGCTGTACTCGGTGCTTGAGTCTTATTCTGGTGATAAATTAAGAACAGGGATGTCAGGTCCTTCTTACTGCTCTCATTTCTTCTGTTCCTCTCCCCTCTCAGCTGGCAGCCAGCCCCGCGCAGGGTCCAGCAGGAGCCTTGAGACCCTGTTGAGAAACTATCAGTCCTTTTTGCAGGCACTGGATGACGTTGTTAGTTTTCCTTTGCTTTTTTTTTTTTCCCAAATAGGCCCAAGCATTTGGGTTTGGGAAGAAGCCCCCAGTGTAAAACCCAGCAGGCTGCAGGTCTGCTGTCCCACCTCCCTGCTCCCCAGACAGAGGTGCTGCTGCCCTCCTGTCCCGCCTGACCTTGGCTTGGCTGCTCCAGCCTCTCACCACAGAGGCTGGATGGCGCTTGCTGAGCGCGTACCGAAAGCAAAGCCCGCGTTAGCGAGCCCTGCAGGTCTGGGGATCCTTGAGTTGTCCCCTGACGCCGGGCGCAGTTAAGTTGATGCCACGCGGCAGGTTTGATGGGTGGGCAGGAGGGGACGGGCTGCAGTCCTGGAGCTCGGCGCACGGGGACAGCTTCACGGCACGGTGTCTCCCACAATCGGGCGGCCAGGTCTAAGCTCAGGCTTGTGGCTGGCTCGGTGCTTTTGGAAACTGGGGGTCCCCACACTCACCCCCACCAGCACCCCTTACCACACTCCTGGTGGGTCCTCCAGGCTGGGGGGATGCTCCGTCCCGTTCGCAGGGGACGCAAAGCTCCTCCAGCCCAGCTGTAAGCCCTCCTCTGGGATGAGCCCAGCCTGGCTAAGGACACAGCCCCCGGAGAGCCCGCCTTAGCCCTACAGAGCCACCCGCAGAGGGTTTGGCCCTGATGAGATCAGCTAAAACCACCCTTTCCCTCACCACCTTTCCTGCCGCTGGCAGCCCAGCAAGCCTGACTGCTCCTCACCTCCTCCGGTCCCCACAGGCCTGTGGCTTTGTGCCCGTTGCTGCTGGGGTTATCGGAGATGGCGTGATCCCATCCCAGTGTGGATCCCGTCTCCCTGTGTGCCCCGGGCAGGATGCCGGACCCGCCCAGCCCCACCTGGGAGGCTGTTCCCAGCTGGTGCCCCCCAACATGGCCGTGTCCATCCTGCCTCCTCTGCAGGAAAGCACAATGGGGCTCTGGGAGAGGAGCAGCTCCATTTCACTTTTTTTTTTTTTGCCCCATAAAGGGAAATTTTCACTCTTTATTCTGTCTAAAATACCCTTTCCCTGGTGGGGAAGGCATGCGGAGCGCCAGCGTTGGGAAGGCCTCAGGGCAGACGTTGCTCTCTTCTCTTTTCGTTCAGGACGGTTTAATAAAAGGTGGATCCAGCCGGTGGTCGGTTATTTGTCACGAGGGGGAGCAGAGGGAGCCGAGCCCCAGACCCCAGCGCTGCTGGGCTGCAGTGGTGCACGAGGGCCGGCTCCCCCACCGCAGGGGCGTGGGCAGTGTTTGTGCCCAGGGATATCCCTGTGGATGTTTGCTGGGCTGTTTGGGCATCAGATGGAGGACGGGGATGGAGTGGCTGTCCTGGAGCTGGGAAGCAGCTGGGTCTCGCTGTCCATCGTGGGATGGTGTCTTTGCCCCCTACATTGGGATGCTCTGGGCTCCTTCACCCTCCCTGGCCAGCGACCTTCACATTTCCAACCTTTCCTGGCCTTTGGGCTACCCTGGAGACAGCTTTGGGCTTTGATGTCACCCCAAATCTGTGCAGGCTTGTTACCACTGGGACTTTCCTGTTCCAGTCTCTAAAATGGCAGAGATTTGAGCTTCGAGGCAGGCGATGCCCACGCGAGCGAGTCCAGGGAGAGGCAGGAGCTCTGATTGCTGGGGCCGGCTGGCAGAGCAGCAGAGCAGTGCCGGAGGGGCAGGTCTGTGGGGCGGCTGCGCTGGCTGGGTAGGTGAGGGGGCTTCCTCACTTGGTGTCTTTATTTGGGGGGACGCTCTCTGGCATGGCTGCCTGCTCCCTGCCAGGGTCTCAAGCTCGCTGGAGGCAGAGGTAGGACTTTACACTCACTCTCAGGATACAAGGTGGCCACAGTGGACCCATCCTTCCTGTCCCCGGGCAGCAGGATTCCCATGCAGGATGCTCAGCCCATCCCCTGGTCCCACGCGTGCGCAGGGGACGGTGACGGAACTGGGATCACAGCCCTGGGCTGCGCAGCCCGGGGCACACAGGCAGGGAGGATGGTGGGCTGGCAGGAGGGGCTGGTTTGTGAGACCCTCACCTGGGTGCTCCGCAGGACGCTTTGGGGTGCATGGAGACCTTGGAGGTGGAGAGCCTCCCACCACCAAAATGCCCTGGCTGTGGGCCCCCCCAGGTGCTCAGCAGCTGCATCGCTTTGCACCAGTGGCCCCAAACCTGGACCAGCTGTGCCAGCCTTCGTTTAGATAGAAAGGAGGAGGGGAGAGAAAGCAAGCTGTGAGCACATACAACAGGCTTAAAAATGAGGCTTCCATTGGCTTCTGAGCAGTGTCATTTCACGCTGATCCCACCAGCTCAGCCCCTTTGCTGCCGGGTCCTGTCCCCCCACTCTCACCAAGGCTCGGGTGTGCTGTGGTGCCCTTGCCGTCAGAGCTGTGCAGCAGAGATCTCTCACTCCTTCCAGCGGCTGGGATGGAGCCGGCGCCTCTTGCCCTCTTTCCACTTCCACGGGGCTTGCGGCTGCTCCCCAGGGAACATTATCTGTTCTCGCTGCCTCCTCCCACAGACCCCCACAGCAGCAGTCACACCGGAGCCCCTGACCGCTCCCCACCTGAGGGCTCACAGCTCGAGGCCATCCTGGATCAGGGAGTAGCTGCAAACCCAGCAACACCTGTGGGTCTCCCTCCCCAAGGGTCCCCCCTGCACCCACGCTGACTCCCAACATCCTAGGCCAGGGCTAGGCCAGCAGCATCTTCACCTCCAAGATTTCAAAATCAACCTCTCATGGCCAGAGCGGCAGGGTGAGCACAGTACAAACTGGGAGCAAGCTTAGCTCTGTGCCTGGAGATGCCCACAGCCAAATTACATCTGGAAATGGCAAAGGGAAATGCAGGTTTGAAGCCTGGGTTGATTCAGAGAGGGCTCCTCCACGGAGGGCACTGGGAAAGAGCCTGGGACAGCGCCGAGACGCACGAGGTTGAGCTGCGCTCGTTCCCTTGAGGGCCAAGGAGAAGGGATGGGGTCAGCTGAAATCTTAGGTTGAAGATAATGGTGCTGGTAACAGAGGGCAGAGACACTCCACAAAAAAACCTCCAACACACCATAGGAAAAAAAGAAAAGGTTTTATTATCACCGTTATCAATGTTTTCATTAGCTTAACACTGAATTGTAAATCACTCAATCGTTACATATTGTCTGAATAAAACCTACAGACAGGAAAAAAGTACAGCAGAATCCTCTCCCGACTACAAATGAGCGGCCGGCGTCCCACCAGCGCTGCCGGGACGGCGTCCCACCTTCCACCCAAGGCAGCCCACGCACCTCGCAAGCCACTCGCCGTGGCGGCAAGCAGGCTGCCCGGCTCCATTGCCTGTGTTCCCTCTGGCTGCACGGAGATTACATCCCACCAGGTGATGTTAAAAATCTCCAAAAAGTTTTGGAGAGGGTTACAGAGGCCAGAAAGAGCAGATCAGCTGCCCCCACTCCTATGGAAAGGCAAGAGGAGAGGTAGCAGCCGCACCGC
This sequence comes from Chlamydotis macqueenii, assembly GCF_036417535.1. Taxonomy (NCBI): domain Eukaryota; kingdom Metazoa; phylum Chordata; class Aves; order Otidiformes; family Otididae; genus Chlamydotis; species Chlamydotis macqueenii. The sequence goes on along the minus strand of NC_141571.1, from coordinate 6,169,977 downwards.
GCCCCTGCAAAGCTACTGGTTTTCATGGAGCAATTAATGAAGTAAAAAGGTTTAATCCCACGAGAGCAGATTTCCCTAGCGCGGCCAGGCCCCTGGGCAGCGGGGGTACAAGGCAGAGCGCCGGCACGCCGGTGCTGGGAAGGTGAGAGCGCGGATGGGCTGGGGGTGGTGGCTCCATCCCCGCGCAGAGGCCAGCTCTGCGGCACCGCCCCGGGGCTCCCCGCGGGCAGCGTGGGATGGAGGCCTCAGTGCAAAGAGATGCTGCGGGCAGCCTCAGTCCCCTCGGGCTGGAATAAGGCCTCGTGTCAAGAGGGAAGGGAGAACCCAAGCAGGGAGAAGCAGGCGCAGGGGAAAGCAGAGGGAACCTGGAGGAAAGCTCGCTGGGAGCTCCCCTTCTCCCTGGCCAGCACAGAGGCAGCTCCCTCCTCATCCCTGCCGTCTCCCGGCCGAAGGACATGTCACACCCGCGCTGGGACCCTTCACTCCTACCAAGGATGGGAAAGGAAGGACCCCCACTGTGGTCCGAATTCAGGACTGCCACCAAACGTGGGCAGGACACCGGCACCCCGGGTGGGTGGCAGGCCATGGCAGTGCTGCGTGAGGGGGTCTCGGGGGAGGCCCTGCATCCCCAGGGTGCCCTTTCCACCTGGTCCAGGGAGCAGCCCGCAGGAGGAAGGCAAGCCCAGAGCGGTGAGGCTGGGGGAACGCACCTTGGATTCACTCTCCAAACCTCGCTCTTCCTTGCTCCAAACAAAGGCAAAACCAGCTCCAGGTCGAGGAGATGAAACCCGCAAAGCAGAGACCAGTGAGCAGCACTGTGTAAAGAGCAACACCTCCAAAGAAAAAAACTGCTGCAGGATTTAAAGTTCCAGGCTGGTGTTCAGTGGGATCTGGAGCCCTGGTGGGCAGCTATCCCAGCCTGTGCTGCCCAAGCAACTACAAAAACCCAGCTCCTGGAAAGCATGCAGTCAGGGCTTCAGCAGAAGGTGTGCCTCGATTCTTCCCTCGGGCTGCTTCTGCCTCTGTCCCTGCGAGCAGAGCTCATTGCTGCCTGTGCCCGTGCGGCCCCTCTGCACGACAAAGCCCTCTCCTTCCCACGCTCGGGGGTCTCAAGCCCCCGCGAGGTTCCCAGCGCGCAGTGTAAATGCAAAGGCTGTCTACTGACCCAGCAGAGTGGGGCTGAACAACATAGCTTTGGTTGCCATTTTAACTACTGGGAAGTCATGAAGGGACATCATCCGGTCGTAGCCTCTGTTTGCTGGTGCTCTGTAAAGGGCTGGTGCTGGCTCCTTCTCAGTTTCAGCCGCTAAAGTGCAAAGAACCAAATGCTACAAGAAACTCTCCCTGGTTCCTCTCCTCCAGCAGGATGAGAGCAGCCACCACAGGGAGGGGAGGGCAGAAGGGTGACGACATCGTGAGAAGAGCTTGAGGTTCCCCAGGAGCGGCTGGGGCTAGGGATGGACTTGTGGCTGCTTGGTCACTGAGCAAAGAGTCTGGCAGTGTGAGTTTAAGAGTCGTTAGCCACTTTTAGAGAAAACCTAATGACTTGCAAACTCCCTGGGGAATTACCACCTTCACAGACGCAGGCTGGAAAGCCTGGCAGAGCGGCAGATACACGCAGGGTGCAGCAGGAGCAAAGCTCTGGGTCTCTGCCGTGCTGGGTTTCACCAGCGTCCCACAGACTTGGCTGCTGGGCCTTGCGTGGGCAAAGGGCTCACCCAAGGGAATGAGACGCTGACTGCACACCCAGCCAGCCGCTCCAGAGGGATTTCACCTCCCTGGCATTTTCCAAAGCGTTGCTGTGCGTTGTGCGCCTGTACACATTGGTACAGACGCACGCATACAGACATCACTAACACACACGCCTTGGCAGGGGTGCACTGGGGGAAACGTGAAAAAGCCTTCACTGATCATGCTCTCTTCTAAATGTTTGGCTCAAATTTAGTAGCTGCAATTTCATTCTAGATGCTCGCTCCAGTCTCAGTCTGCCCCTTTGCGTTATTAAAGGTGCTATAATGTGTCATCTCCTGGACTTCTCTACTGACAGCACTTTGCATTTACACTGCTCTTTCTTCTCAAAGCATTTCACAAAAAAACGTGAATTATTTCATCATTCATTGGGGCTCCCAGCATCACTGGGCCAGTGGCTTGCAGCCTGTGTGGTCAGCGGACTGGCAATCTTGAGAACAAGAAGATTTTTCCTAAGGGAAATGCTGCAAGAAATCCACAGGCAATGAACTGGGATGCTGTTCTGAAGCGGGTTTATTTTACGCACTGCATCAATGATAGAGCTGACTTAAAATCCAATACCCTGATCCTGCCACTTCAGAAAAATCTTTAGATGAGCCCGGCATTATCTACCTTCTGAAGAACGGCACAGAACAGCCTGTTCCTGTTTTACCTCCCCGCGATCCTCTGCGAAGGTGCAATCTCTCTGCCTTGGGTGGAATTTTCCATCAAAATGGACAAATACCATCTATGAAGTGGACAAAATAACCCACAAAGCCTTTAAAGAAGAGCAGCTCAATCTGCTGCTCTGAAAAAAACCCTCGCTTTAGCTTGCCCTGGCATCTCGAGGAAAATAGGCAGCTGTCAGGCAGAACTCATGCGGCCCCAGAGCGCAAAGGCTTTTTTTGCTTTATCAGGGCTACAGTGGCAGTGGGAACCATTCTCATCGAGTTACAAATCCTAGAGAGCCTAAGAAAAACAGGGAGATTGAAACAGTCATGAAGTTCATATCGAAACTATTCTTTACCTCTGTAGTATGAAGTCACCTACAGCTGTTCCACTCTTCACCGACGAGAGATTTCATGGCGATGGGCACACACACTCACAGAGAAGTCTACGGGATGAATATATCTCACAAGGCAAAAGCCCAGTCTTTGTGGTGTTTTTTTTTTTTTTACAATCAAAGTTAATATGGATCTTTTTCAAAAGTGATGTCATTGAGATTGAAGACAATTATAAACCGTACCAACAATATGTACTACAGCCTGCAATCACAATCTGTGCACACCAAGTGGAATATATTATTGCTTGTTAGCCTATTAGACTTTCTTTATAAAAAGATCTTTATACAGAGTACAGGATTATGACAAAACTAGCTAAGTAGTTCTCATCTTGAAAATACAACATCAATTCTTTCAACAAAGGCTTGAATAGTAGCTGAGAGTTAATGAACAATAACAAATATTTACTAATAATTTTATGGCCAGTTTGAACAGAATTTCTTATAGGACTCTCCTCTGGTGTTTATTTACATATGCCTCTTTTCTTTTGGAAAAAAAGTTGATAAAATGCAACAAGGAACATAGAAATCAAAAGAATGAGTAAACTTCATACCAAAAACATTAAACATTTTTTAAAACACTAAATTATGTTATCTGTTAAAAAACATACATAGTTTTGTCTTTAAAGAAAAATATTTTTCCTGTTTTAAAATATTACCAACAGCATGTAATAAACTAACTTAAAATGGTTTCATAAAAAAGTTGTCTTGCTGTCTAAACATTACTAAACATGCTTAGGTTGAGATTCTGTTAACTGCCTCAACATCCTAAAAACAGCTCCTGACAGGAACTTGTGATATTCTGACTCCAAAGACCTGCAAATTTAGAACAGTACGTTGATAAAGGATCTGGTAGCTAGAAACAATAAATATATTTTTTTTTCATTCAAAGCAAAAAATTCTGCAATGTCCTTGGAAGCAATCCATGGCCAAGAAGTGGGGGTGTATTTGGCTGACCCATAAAGTCACCTGGCCCTCACCTTGCCCGTGGACACCAATGCCCACGCGCAGCGCAAAGGAGATGCTCCAGCCTGCCCGCGCAGCTCCGGCTGCAGACTGGGGACCCACGGATCGAGTCGCAGAGCGAGGATCTTGTGTTGGCTACATGGCATTCCCAGCAAAGGGAAAGCAACACCAGGAGACTGGGAAAATATTTTTTGCCTGAACAAACGAGGACTAGCCACAGTCACGGCTGATTTCCGGTCAGACCACAAAGAGGACCAAGCCACGTGCGAGGCTGCTCTCTCCATGTGCCGGGGATTCCCATGGGGAGAGATCAGGGATGCTCTCCGCATCAGGTAACATTGAGTGACCAGCTCTCCTTTTTTTTTTTTGGCAAGCAATGCTCCCATGACTGTTAATATGTACTATTTCATGCACAAGGAACAGGGAATCAGCCTTGAGCTGGGCAGATATTGATCTACCCAGACTGATCTCTGTCTCATCCCTCACAGACCAAAAATACTACGATGACTTTTTTTTTTTTTTAGGTCTCCTGCTCTTCCTCTCTCTGCCCCTCCCTGGCTATAACTAACAGCTAGACACAGGGGAAAAAAATAAAAATTAAAAAAAAAAAAAAAATCAGTCAGGACTTGCAAAGGGGACTAAAGTTTAGTTTTCAGCTGCTCATCACTCTACCAAAGTGCTACCTTTTACCTGGTCATCCCAACTGTCATACCACATCACCTTCGACAGAAACTGGCAAGTCAAATTTGGGGCAAAAATAGGAGGTTAGGCTTTATAAAATAGGCTATTCAAAGCCAGAGACTTGCCTTGGATGCTATAGTTGGAGTCTTTAAACTGATGGATAACTAGAAGACCTCTTTTTTAATTATAATACACCACGGTCAGTGCAGGAATCACAGGCATGAGTGAAGCAAGAATTTAGACTGTAGGGCACCGTGCAACTCTCCCGGCCCCACTCTGCGCCCCGTGGGCACTCTCAGAAGGGCTCCTGGGAGTCTGCTTTACAAACATCACCTGCACTTGCCAGTTTGTGTGACTTTGCTGTGTATGGCAGCCAGGGGTTGCAACGTTCGCTCACTGGGGAGAACCAGGACTTGGAAGTAAGTAGAAACAAAAGCGAGAACCGTTGGACTACGATCAACCACGGAAAAAAATGCAGGAGAAAACAGGACGGAGCAGACTTAAAACTGCCTTCAAATTTCAGAATCTGAGATCTTAACAAAAATAACACAAGTAGAAGTGTACTTATTTTTTTTTTCACCCTGACAGTGACCTTTTAGCATGATTAAAACCACATGGAAGATAGTCCTCAGTGTTCTGTGGTCCTGTTGTAACTCAACCGATCACCACTGAGCTTGCAGAGCGTTTGGAGGGGTAGGACACACACGGCATCTGCCAGGCATACAGGAACTGAGCTTTCCAACAGACAGCCACTAAACAAAGTTTTCTGGGGGAATATTTTTGGCATATATAGTCTCCTACTCCCCATTAAAGACTGCAAAAATGTTGCATTCATCTCACTGGATACAGAAAAACCACGATTAGCTAGCCAGTACTGGTAGATAATGTCCAAACTAAGTACCAAGATAAAGTTTTCGGCATAACTTAAGACAGAAGCCCTGTTACTCAGCTGCCAGGTCTGGCGTGTACCTGGAGCTCCCCACAGTCCTTTTAAAGACGTAGTTATTAAAAGATCCAGTGCTACAAACCACTAAATCTACCTAATCTATTCTAGTTCATACACGTTGTACAATATTGCCTAGTACTCACTACATACCAAGAGGAAAAGATGCTGACTTGAATTACAGTAAATGCGCTTTTTAAAAAAAATAGAAGAGAGCGCTACAACATAGTTTGACCAGCATGCAACAAACTTTCTTCAGCTAATATACAGAAATTGCCTAATACGATTAGAAAAAATAATTAGTGAGAGACCAGAGACATATCTGATCAAGGAAATTAAGAGATTTATCTGAAATGTTGAGGCTTTTGCCACTGAAGACTCAAAAAACTATTCATTCTATGTCCCTTATCCTCCTTCCCTCTCCTTTATATTATATAATTTTTTACAGAGATTATTGTAAGGCCTATTATTTTTGCATCTATCCTGTAATTTATCTAAAAATAATTTAAAATGCCATAGACAAGCTAGGACCAAAAGCAACTGCTTTACCACCCACTCAACACTCATGCTTTTATTCTAACAAAGCTGAGGTCTACATGCAGAAATAAATGTTCAGGACGCTTCTAAACAGGTCAAGAATCTGCTCATTCCTAAACATGGCACGGGACCTTCTCTTCTAAATCACAAAGTAAAACATCTCCAAAAGCTTCTGAGACAGCAGTCACCAAATCCTCTAGGAACGAAGACCAAACCTAGCCAAAACAGGTTTATCAACAGAAAATCTTTGGAGATTCTTTGTAATTTTGGATAACACGTTTTTAATTGTCTGAAGGATCTCACACACCTCACTCCAGCACGTGACTCTGCTGACAACAGCCACTGCAGCTCAGAGAACGTGCTGTACTGGCTTAATCTACAAGACTCGTTTACAGTTAGCGTTGCACTTTAATTAACAAAATATACATGCTGTGACCACCGTGACTTCAGATTCCTCACCCACTACCTCTCCATATCTTTGGGGATTGCATCTCCTTGTTCAGGACACTCAACAGTGTTTGTGTACCACCCAGACTGCCTAAAGCACCCTTCTCTCCACAAGAAAGGTTACACGCTCCCCAGCACCTTCTTCTCGGATGACAAACTGAGGATTTTTTTCACTTCCGCACCCCCAGAAACTTCAATCTCCTCCCCCGTGGCAGAACAAAACAGTCCTGTTTCAGGTCAGTCCATAGCACAACGGGAAGGGCAGCATCTCCAGCAGATATGTACCGGTACAAAGGAGATGGAAGAAAAGCAGGAGATAGAAGATAGCGTGAATCAAGGATGCAGAGCAACAAGTAAGGGAGTCAGTAAATTGCAGAACGTTGTATCTGATAATATAAAACACATCTCAAGCTGCAAGTCTGATGTTCAGCTCCCACTTCTAATGGTTCTTTGTTGTTGTTGTTTGTTTTGTTTTTTTTTTTCTGAGCAAAACTGCAGTTAATTAGCCTGCTAAACTGGAACTTGTTCAAACTGTCTGGTCTAAGTAGGCGCTACTTATTCTCCCCACCAAGTACGCTCCGTCAGCAGTGTTAGACAAGTAATGCAGTAAAGACACTTGCTGGTAATTTGGCACAGTTTGAAAACACAGCAACGACAGTGTTACAGTTAACATGACTCAGTGATGGGGAACTGATTCTAAAGAAAGAGTTGCAGGTTTCTTTCTTTTTCTTCCCTTCAAGAAGATCTTATAAAAAAACCTAATGTTTCCTCTGAAACTTTCTGCTCCTGCTCTTTTCAGGTCAGATAACAGCCTCTGATTTTTTCAGGCACCTTCTCATGAAAGAATCTGTATTAGAAATTTCCAAGATGCACAGTTAAGAAAAATTCCTTCCTTACTCCCCCCAAACGCTTTCAAATGCTGCAACTCTCCAGGGTTAATACTGATCTGAAACAAGGATCCAAGAATGACAGCGAGAGAAGTGAAACAAGAGGTGTATGTCTGATTTAACAACTAGGACTCATGCCCCGCGGCACCTCCTCCTCGGACGGAGAGGGCACAGCGCCCTCCCCCTCGTCTTCTGTCTAAGGTCACTGGTTTATCCTCCTCTTCCAGCTCCACAAGAACTGATTGAACATGCATTGCGCTTGAGGTCAGAGTTCCAGCAAACAAAACCTTGACAGCATGTTTAAAAAACAAAAGCAGTTCCCCCTTCCTCACTCACTAAGACCTGTCACAGCAGGGTCCCACTGTGCTCTCCAGGGAAAGCTGGGAGGACTGACGCAGGAGCGGGCCTGTGGTGGGATCTACCATCGAGGAGGTCGGGAAGAGCTTGTACCAGCCGATTGCTAAAGTGGACAAATCCAGTTCTTCCAGGAGGACCCTGGCGACTCCCATGAAGTGCTTGCGCTCCATGCGTCCATAGTTTCCCCAGACTATCACCTTAGGAACAAGACAGGGGAGCACAGTTAATCCTCCAGCTTGCACACTGGCTTGGGAAGCACAAGTCTGATCAATCCTCCTTTCTCCAACTTCCCAGGGCTTTTTTTATTCGAGAAGAGCAGAAAGGTTTACACTACCAACAGGTGATGTGAAGCTCTGGCTGACGATTTTATACTGTTTTTTAAGCACAGCCTTATAAATCCTAATGCTACCAGACTTTTTTTTTTTCCTCCCATGGAAAAAAGCTGAATGCACGTGTGCATGAGACACCATTCTGCTGTTCTACCTGCCAGGCAGGGCCAGCGCATGCACAAAGTATCCCCGGAGCTGCATCTCCAACACCTGCCCATAAAACCTGGTCCTGGCACAGTAAGGGGCCTTGGACACCACAAAAGGTGGCCTGTGGGAAAAGGGCAGGAAGGGCTCCTGATATGGAAAAATACACCAACAAAAAAAAGGTGGGCAGCAGCTTGGGTCAAGAGCCAACAGTCTGAGGAAAAGAGCATGTCTTAACTTCTGCACTCAGCTCATGACACAGGGCAGATGGTGAGAGGGCACGGCTACTCACCTGGAGAAAGGGCAGGAGCCGAGCGCTGGCAAGCGGGACCGGTGACGTAAGGGGCACACATGGAGTGGCATGCAGGGGAAGCAGAACAGACTGCCGAGAAAGGCTTGCAGGCGCAGATGAAGGTCTAATGAAAGAGAGCTGGCAGACGAGCAGGGAAAGCTGAATCACACTTACGAAACGATGGAGACCAGTGGGTGGAACAACAGATGTAGTGAGGGTCATGGGCTAAGGCATGCTGGAGGTCTGCACGTGACCAAGTGGCCCTACATGGCTCAAGACAAAGGTGACGACTGACTCCAGAGCGAGTCCGTGTTCTGAAGCGGAGAGGATGAGTGCGATGGGTTATGACGGTGACTAGTGATCTCTGGCTCATCCTGACAGCTCCAAATAACCACAACATTACATTTTTCTGTAAAATGAGGTAGGAGAGATAACGAATGTCAATTCAAAGACAAAAACTAATGCTCTAGGTCAGCACGAGATGGAGCAAGCCACTGCAGAAAGTTGGTTTGGTGGCACGGCCACTGGCAGAGAGCCACGGTCCTCATTTTATTGGAACAAGTGCCTTTCCTGGCAGCAAGGCAGCAGGCAGGGAAACTCAGGCAAGGCAAAAGCAGACCAAACCAGGTCCCAGCCCATTTCAGTCAAAAATGCAGTCGTGTTGCAACAGGGGAAAATGCTTCTTATCAAGGTAAATGAGGAAGAGTTCATTAAGGAACCAGCGGGTTAGCTGGCAATCCATGTGCCAGCAGAGGTAAGCAACAGAAACTCACGGATCAATTACATCAGTATTACCAGGGGATTTCAGTCAGGCTTTATTGGATGGAAATTATTTAGGTATGAATTAACAATGTAAATCACTCTCTGCTCTGGAAACGTAGCTACAGAATTGAAAGTATGAGTATGGCAGAAAATGTATGGCAGTAAAAGAAAAGAAGCAGAAAAAGGTAGGATATGCGACTGGGTGATGGCTGAAGCAGAGTGCTCTGAATACATACAAACACAGAAGACAACCTGCGCTGCAAGATTGTTTAGCATGCCTAGGTACCACCTATTTCCTAACTGGGCAGGGAAAATAATAAAAAAAAATAAAAATGAACCTTTTCCTGGTAGGCACCCATGTAACCTAGCAGAATGTTGAATAATAACCAGTTTGAGTATGAAAAAAAGGTTTTCCTTTCCATTTGTTACGTTCAGATCGAGCACAGTGATTGATTCAGTGAAAACACTGGCTTTTTCTCATCTATATTAATTATCCAGATCCCTTGCCAGGCTTAGTATCTTCCAGCAGAGGTGGAAGAGAGAATGGGCAGACCTAAGACTTGGTCATCTTACCTGTAATACTTTGCCCTGGGGGCTCTCAGCAAACAGTAACACCTGATTGTACAAAGGGTCTAATGATTTGCGAGCCACTTTTGTCTTCTTTTTCGCAATGCACACGCCATTCTCTAGCAGGTAAGCTTTGATGTAAGCAGCTGGAAAAAATAAATATGGTCAAACATGAAAAAAATCCTCATGCTCACTTCAGAAAACACAGAGTGCCAGGTCTCAGGTATTTCTAAAGAAGGCATTTACAGCAGCGAAAAGATTTGCTCAACCAGCCTTATTTTCAATACCGCATACAGACTGCTTATTCCCGCAGAAGCCAAGCAGAATTAATTTTTTTTCCTATTCACAAGCATGGCAGGAGGCTGGGGCTCAGTGAATTACTTCAGGAGGTCAAAGCATACTACCTGGCAGCGTTTTGGAGCCGGGTTTTGGTGTCAGTCCTCGAGCCTGAATGATATCCACTTCTAGCTGCCCGTTTCGCTCTTGCAAGCCAATTTCCACATCCCCTAAACCAAAATGTCAAAATAGACAGACTTTCAAAACAACACATCTGTGGGCTACTAAAATATTAAAAAAAAAAAACATCTTCATGTCACACCTGCTACGAGCCGTAACAAACTGCAGGCCCTGAGTGCCTGATCTCCCCCTGCGTTACTCCGCTGCAGCGATCCAAGCCCACATTTTCCAAAGCCATCTCTAAGGTCAGCCCTCTAACACGGCTTTGGCAGCTCGGTCTCATACTCTTCAGTGGCAGCTAGCCTCTCATCTCTCCCAAGCTGGAGTAACTAGAGTTGCAGGCTGCTTTGGAAAATGCAGTTATGGTGGACCACAAGAAAATCTTTACAGAGCCCAGCGGGCCTTAGAGAGCAAGAAAAACACAAAGATGGGCAGGATGCATTTTCAGGATTTTAGCTGCATTTTACTTAGTCTACGCCTTTCAGATCTGAGCACAAAGCTGGTGTTCTACTAACGCTACTTTCACAGCCATCAGCAAAACCTTGCAGCCAAGCTTACTTGATTTAACAGAGAAAGGGAGCCGGGGCCTGGTAGAGCAGCAGATGCTGGACACGTTATTAGGTGGCTTGTAGGAGCAGTCTGTTCAAGATTAAATTAAAGTCACTTAACATCTTTGTGTTCCTTACCCATGGAGGTGGTGGCCAAGGTCTGACGTCCAACAAATTGTGCAGGGCCCATGCTCCCCAGGAAGTCACTAAACTGCCCAGCAGATGCCAGATGGACTCCACTGAAATTCAAGCTGCAAAAGAAATTTATTTTGGCAAGTGATTAATTTACATTTTAAAGCAATTCAGTAACTAAAGAACGAGATTTAACATATCTTTGAAATGACATCTACAGAAGCCTTTTTCGCTTGCAAAACTCACCGATTTCCAGGCAGTTTAGTTACAGGGAATCCATTTTAAATCCCTTCCCTTGTACAAAAAACCCCCTGAAACAGTAACGGTTGCAGTCACCAGTTGGTTAATCCTTGTTTAACTGCAACTAGTTGTCTGTAAGGAAAATCTCTGCCATCTCTGGCTCATACACAGCCTGTCACCTTGTCCAGGTCACATCATAACCTAAGCAGGTTCCTAGCATAGCTTACACACCTAGAGCAGCAGTTAAAAGTGAGATAAGGGGTGCTGGCATCAACCCCCTTGGGACTCAGTTCACTATTTTTTTCTGACACACGCCCACAGCAATGCATCTCCCTCTTGGCCAGAGGCCCCCACTTCCTACCGCTCAGCACCAGAAGGTTTCCTACCGCCCATCATATCCACTGTGCGGTTTTCACACCTGCTTCCGTGACAGGGCCTGAAGCGATCACGAAGAGGACCTGGACACTGGTGCACAGCTAAAGGGACAACACCCTCAAACACCAGCTACGCCTCTGCCGCAGTCAAAACAGCAAAACAAAAGCTGTCAGGGGGACACAGTCCCCAAATCCATTCACCAGGCACCCGAGGCTGGTCTACAGCAGAGCTACACGTGCTGGTCACTGCACTGCGCATGGGTGAAGCAACACAAAAGGGTCAAACCCCGTGGTATGCTGATACAAACCCAGATTTACCCAGTTGTACTCTGATTTACGCAGCTGTTTCAGACGTTCTGGGAAAACTTGCTATGAATGGTAAGGAGAAGGCTTGAGGCCACCATTTGACACCCACATTTGTTCTGTAGGGATCTGCCAAACCACAACACAGCTGCCGAAACACACGTCAGGAGCTTTGTGCCGGGTACCCACGCTACCGCACCGGGTTTTGCAACGCTTCCGAGGAATCTGTGGCACATCAAAGTCAGGCACAATTACAAACCCCCTGCAGTCTTCCAATTGTCCTTGGTGAGGGACAATTACCCACACAATGATACAGCTCCCTGCTGCCCCAAATTCATTTCTTAGGAGGAAGGCTGCGAGGAGGCCACACGTTCAGGACAAGTGAAGCCGGAGAGGAACCCTGCTTGCGTGGTGGGCTGGGGACCACAGGCTCTCACACAGCCCGAGTCAGCCACAAAGATTCACCAATTCTCCCCTGCAAGCCAGTTACATTTAAAAGACATTAAAAAAAGAAAAACTTTTAAAACTCTATTCGACCAGAAGAGTGTTAATTTCAGGCTGGGCTTTCAGCTCTCATTAGCTATTTGCAGAACTGGTCTCAGCCCCATGGGAATATTGATTTATTCAGATGAGGAAGTCAGCACACTCACCTCAACATCTTGCCATGCGTGTGACTGAAGGGATGTGTCACTATCACACGTCCTCGTGACAGGCTCATGGGGTGGCTCAGCTCCCTGTGACAGGGGCACCAAATTAAACGGCCAGACTTTTCCACGGAGCGCGGCACCCCCCTCTATGCTGACCCAGCTCCTTGAGAAACCTGGTTATCGCTGCTTCACAGGGAGCTGCTGAGCTGCCAGCACGGAAAACGCTGCCCTTGAGCTCTCTACAAATGTCACCTTTGAGAAAAGGGATCAGGGTGTCTGGGCATGCTGGAAGACTGGCTTGGGAAGGGCTCTGCACAGGGTGGATGTTCCCTGGTTGGGTGTTTTTTCACCCTGCATCCACTGTTTGCACAAACACTCCAGTGATATTTTGAGATACAACAGAAACAGCAGGTTTGTAATTGGCATTAATTGCAGCGAAGGCTTAAGTCTTTCCTTCTTTTTCAGCCTTTACCGCTTTAGGCCCCTCCTCACTGAACAAAACCACAAGAGTCACCGACTCCTCAGAGGGACAAGGCACAGCCCCAGTGCCACCGTCTGTCCCAGGGCAGAGGCGGCGCGGGGCCACACTCTGCTCCCTGTGGGTCCACAGCTCCTGCCCCAGCACCCAGCTGGTGTCTGCTGGCCCCAATGGCAGCCCTTGCCGGGGAGCAGTGTCCCGAGCCGAACGGGCAGAGATGCTGGATGTGCAGCCAGGCTGTTGAGGACAGGCTGTGCAGAGGCATCCCCAGGGCCGGGAAATCCGCAGGGACAGGGACGTGTGATGGGGAAAGCAGGGGAAGGGGGAGCCCGGAGCCAGACGGGCTTTATCAGGCTCACGATTTGCCCATACAAGGAGGGAAGAAGTGAGTCCTGTTCCACAGGAGGACCAGCGAGACTCCTCAAGGCTGCTGGCTCAGGCATTTTGAGCTGCCCATAGAGAGTCAAAAAAGGATGAAAACTAGTGCTTAGAGAACCCAAAATAGTTCAAGAAAAAGGCGATCTGACAGAGAAAGACATAAGATTCAGCGGGAGATGAACGGACCATCAGCCAGAAGGTAAATGTTTTCTTTATTCTCCTCAACTCATGGAAGATAAATGGGCTGAGCGTAGGTCTCACTCCTACCCCAGGGAGTACGTGACCTGAACAAGCACGTAAATAACAAGCTGGCAAGACAACTCACAGCTGTTCAGGGAAATGTTGACTGCTGTGCTCAAAACAGATGCTGGGGCTCATTAGCAAGATGCCTGGTACTGGGACAGCGGAGGAGAAGCCCAGGACTGAGCGAAGCCGAGCGCTGCGAGAGCCTGCAGCACACCCAGGACCAGGTCTGGGAGAGATCCCTCTCCAGGGTGAAGTGCGGTCGCATTACTGCAGTGGGGACACAAAGCTCGGAGGAGACCACCGACAGAAACTCCACTTGCTGCAGAACAGCAAAGAAGAGAGATCGTTCTGGCCCCTGAATACTCAAAATAATTCACAAAACCTGCCACAGGAAACCATTTCCGCTTACCTGCTGGGGAAAGAATCACGTCAAAGGCTGATGCCAGCTACCTGTCTGTGCTTGATATGTGCGTGGAGAGAAACCACTCATCCTCTCACACACCAGCTCACCCCTCCTTTGGGCAACACAGCTAGCAATGGCTCTGCCCAGCAGCTGGGGCAGCTCAGGAGAAAATAAACGCATGGGCTGATGGAGCAGCTCCATCAATGACACTGAGCAAAACAGCAGGAGAGCATCAAGAACAGCATTAAAAAGCAGGAGAACAAGAGCTGTTGGGCTAAAGATGAACAAACAGCAACTGAAAGGGCTTCCAGCAAAGTAAACATTGCCGTTATCTCCACACAGGTTCAGAAGTCAGGGGGCTCAGGACAACCTCAGAAGGATGAATGCTCCTCAGTGCACATTACAGCGAGAGGGCAGCACGCTGCTGCAGGGACACCGAGGCCGTGCCGCAAGCATTGGCCCTCCCACGGGCAGCAGGGGAGCTGCTCCTCCAGCGAAGCTGCTGCCGCTTTGCAGCATCCAGGCTGATCTCAAGAGGAAGCGCAAAAGCCCACTCAAAAACACAGCCCAAGGTCAAGGCTCCGGCAGTTTGGATAACAGCCTCCGTTAATAGCTTTACTAGCACTATATGAAACACAATATTAGGTTAGATAGTTAATGTTCCCCGCTGCTGTTATACTTGCCTGGGAAGGGAAGACGTAGGGAATTAATTCTTTAGTAGATTATGCCATTAGCTGGTGGGACTGGCTGCTACGTTGCACAGAGGCTGACCTTTTGCAGTGCTGCTTTATTAGACATTAGAAGCAGCAGCTCTAAATCAGGCTCCTTGGCTTTGACTGATTCCTGGACATATATTTGGGTATTGCCAATAAACCTGGAATGGAAACAATTTCTGTCTGGAAAAATCATAAGCTACCTCCAAGAAAGCCATTGCTTCTCCCTTAAGAGGAGAGGGAAGGGGAAAATAAAACTGCAGAAATTTAGTATGAATGTGAATTAAAAACAGCAGGAACCATTTAGCTGCACTGGCTACATTTAGGATGTTCAAATCCAGCTCAGTGAGCTCGGTGTGTCAAGCGCTCGGAGACAAGCTGGGATGCCGAGGTGAGGGGGCCGCACACGGTGTGATTCAGAGATCAGCGGGACCGACCTTCCCCACACACTCATTTGCTTTTCCTGCAGGTGAAGCAGGGAGGAAAAGAGCTTCAGGGACCACCATGACTTTTTTCAGGTCTTTAAACACATCCCTGGTGCTCTCAAGAGCCCTCCCCTGCCACTCTGCCGCACGCTCAGCAGACTTCTCCTGCCTGACCTTTGCAGAAACGGAGCAGTTCCTCACCTGCCCTTGGTTCAGCAACCAGCTCTCCAGCTGAACCGCCACACACTGGATGTGCTGGCAGGGAGACGCGCTCCTGAAGGGATCGGCCACAGGTGACAGTGGCAGCTCCACCCGAGGTGACAGCCAGCGGATGGGTTTCACGTGCACCGGTGCGACCCTCAAAGCCCTTCTCCTCCCATAAGGGGAGAAAATGCTACAACTTGGTTATCACCAACATGGGATTTTTTTTTTTAATTGCAATATAAAAAGAAGTGCTAAAAATAACAGGAGGAATAAAGACGGAGCATTTTGCAGTTGACTTGCAAATAGCAACTGTCATAACCAGCAGCGCCCTGGGGACCGGGGCTGCAGCAGGACCACCTCGTGTGACAAGCAGCCACACAGAGAAGACGAACAGGTGACACTTGCCAGCCTCTTGTCTAAAGGGCACAAATCCCCTGCCGAGCAAGGGCAGCACAGCCTTTTGAACGGGAAAGATAAATTAATTATCTCTTTTCTAGCCCTCTGCTTTCACTAGTCATGATTCACAGGCCCTGCTTTGCCACAGCGGAATGAGAATGATTTCAATAAGTTAAAGATGATGGGGTTTGCTGTGGAATGGGTTTTAAGCTGAACGTCACTCTGTTATTGACCTGAATGCACAGAGAGAGTACAGTGACACCTCCGGGGTGTCAAGGACGAATGAAGGACATTTGGCTGGAGGACCCGCAGAACACGGCCCTCGGCTGTAGGCGGGGGAGCAGAGCAGGGGCAGCAGCAGGACGGCGCTCCGAGGCCACTGATGCGGGGGGTCTCCGAGCCCAACGACGCAGAGCAGCACCAGCAGAAACCTGCAAACAGTAATGGTATTTGCACAGGCGCCAGTTCCACCCCAAGGCTGCAAGCCCCATTTCAGACACACGGGTAAAGCAGCCGTTTCTCAGCCCAGGCTGTCCCTTGGCGTCCCTCCACGCCACGCCGCGGGCACGGACACGCCCCGGGACAGCACGGGACAGCGGCTCTTGCTGCAGTGGCTCGGACACCCGCGAGAGGGAGACACGGCCCCGCACACGGCGGCAGAGCCCCGCAGCCCCACGCAGAACGGCCCCACTCACCGCGCCCGGCCTGGGGAAACGGCCACGGCCCGAACCATTTATTTCTTCCGCGACACATCTACGTGCAGGGTAAAACTGTGTGTTCAGTCGGTCTTAGGAGCCGTGCGCTCGAACCGGGGCTGAGCCTGCCGGGATGCTCCTCTTTTGAAACACATCCGTCATCCCGATTACTGCGGAAATCCGTGCAAGCGCGCTCTGAAGGCTCCGCTCCCGCGCTGCACGCTGCGGGTGAGGGCACACGAAATCTGCCCTCTGTGGTGTAATTTAAGAGTGGCTGAAAGGCTCTTTGCCAGCTGCTTGCTTCTCTGCTCCTCCAAGGCAGCAGCGTTTCCTGACCTACCCACCGCAAAGCTCCGTGCCCTTCCTCGCCACGTGCAAAGCGTCGGGCAGTTGGCTCCTTCACAGCAAGGTCACTTTTCTTCAGAGGTATTTCCACAGAGAACTAGCTTGTCAAAGTTTGCTGGTAAACCGATCAGGATTTGAGTGCCCGGATGGACAATACTGATTTCAATGTAAAGTCGTACAATGAGCACCCAGAGCACCTGTGCCGCTCCCCCCCGTACCAAATACGTGGCTCTGCTCAGCCTCTCGCGCATCCCCACGCACCGTTCCCTGCGCATCAGCATGCAGAGCACGTAACGGCACAGACGCATTTAGGGAAAATGTATCATTAATTTCTTTTCCTGTCCATGCAGAGTTTGTCTGACCTCTTTTCTAAATCTATTTTTAAATTGCCTCCGGGACTCTGTAATGCCAGGTATACCATTATGCTGCTGCAAGCGTCTGCAGAACCAGCTTGTCAAAACCCTGCAGAACTCACAGGAAATATGGTAAGAAGGCATCTCCACGGGTCACCCTGTCCACACCCGGGTTCCAAGGCCACAGCAGCCTTATTTACATCATTCATGACAGCCGCTTGTCTAATCTGTTCTTAAAATCCCTCTCTAGAGAATTTATTCCTGTGCTTTGCTTTACTTTTTCCTTCCAAATCTTTTTCAGGTCCTTCCTCTTTACACATCAGTCCTCAACATCATTCGTGAGTTCTCGGTTCAAAGCACAGACCACCGTGTTTCCTTTCTTTTGCCCTTGATCCACTACTTTTTAATTCTATCTTAACAAGACTTTGGGACTGGTAACGGCCACACCCCAGCTGCTATGTCTGTGCAGAAACACAGAGCGAGGTATTCATCTCCTGCTCCCTTCACAGGCTGGGTGTAACACCCTTTTGTTGAGGAGCTCTGTCAAGAAGAGAGGTATTCTGAGAAGACTGCGTGTGCCCCTCTGCCCGGAACAAACCCCCAGCACTGCCTCTCTATTACACTTGCACATCTTGACTTTTTCCACTGTGTCTAGTATCTACATGGGACGTGTTTGGGCCCAGGGTTCAGAAATTATTGTTCTGTTTTCATAAATATTTTCTAAAAGACTTTATTTTGTCCTCTTAGCACACAAAGTTGCAATTAATAAGCAAGTTGCCTAAACACAGACAAGCAACTGAATGGTTTGACTTGCCCAGCTGAACTAACAAATTTGCTATACACCTACGTCTAATGCACAACTAAGTCCTCCAGCTCTGCCTTTAAAAACCAGGGACAACGTCACATACTTCCTTCCTCCAGAAGAAATGGAGGGGGGACGTCTCCTAGTGACTGATAACATATTTGACAGTTATTTTATTTGAGCATTAAAAAAAACCCATCAGAACTCCCATTTCAGGGAGCAGCAATGTACTGTGTAACAATCACACTCACCCATATCGCATGTTAAGGTCTTTTAAATTGCACCTTACACACAGAAGCCAAGTAGATATCTATCAGCTAAGGAGGAAGGCAGAACTGGTTAATTTAATGCCCACTGCCCATCTTTAAATTATTTATGGTGCACATCAGGAATTATTAATGCAATCCGCATCTGACTGCATTGTCAGGGAATTGGGCACTCAGCCCCTGACCATGTCACAGTTGATGAGAATGCTGCAGGAGCCTTCACTGTGACTGGAAAGGTGAGCACTGATCCCTGCAGGACCCCAACCCAACCCCACCCAACCCCATCGACCGCACACCTCTCCTCTGCCAGGCAGCATCCCCGTCTCCGCCTCTCGACAAGCTCCGCTTCTCTCCTGGCCACTGCACTTTCTGGAGCATTTTTAGCACTGTGACGTGCTGTCTTATGTGCTGTAACACACTGTACTCCGCTCGTGTATCCAATTCCTTCTGCTGTATGAGTTCTGCCACCTAAACGGAGCTATAAAAACGACGCGGTGAATTCTGTACAAAGGCCTCCCCCACTCCCTTCCCCACCTTACCAGCCTAGCGCCATTTTTAGCAATCACAAGCCATCTCAGACGCACTGAATAAAAGATAGCTACCTGCCTCCGGAGAGCAACTCTGCCTGTTCCCAAGAGGCTGCTGAAGGTGGGATTCACTGTCCTTACTGCTGTAACTACAGCTCTCAAGGTCGCATCCTCTCCGAGCCGTGCTGGTTAAGCTTAACAGCACACAGGGACGTGCTGCTGCTGGACAGGCTGACAGATTTCTTGGTGTGTTACAGAAACAATCTCCATGCCTTTCCCGGTTTCTATCCCAAAAGGTCTTGATTTCTTACAGCCTGAACTGTATTAATAGTATATTTCATTACATTTTTTTAAAAGGAATGGATAAAAGGAGAGCCCTAAAGATAATTGGCTATAAAAGGGTCTAGAAATCCCCTGGCTTTGGGTATTGAAAGAGAGACATTCAGTGAATAGCTACGGCATGACTCTCCCTGAATGGTGGGTTTAGGAATCAAGTCTTTTGGCAATTCTCAAATGACGATGGATAATTTTTGGTGAAGGGAGTGAATTTTCACATGGCCATATGGTCAAAAGCCAGGCCAGTATTTTCTCGAGCTTCCTTTTAGTTACTGCTCCACAGCGAAGCAGAGAAGGGCAGGTAGCTCACCTGGCTTAAGCCCCAGATTGGTTCACATCAGCCCCGTACACACGGATGTGAGAACCAGTACAAGCCACAGCTTGCAGGAACAGCATGAGGCAGAATGGTGGCACACATGCAAGGCTGCATTCCGCCTCCAGCCTTCGTCACAACGGTGGCTTCGGGCAGGGCTCAGGCTGGTGCTGCCCTCACGATGGGAAAAGAGAGATGATACGGCCAACAACAATATGCTTCATTGCTGGACAGGCAGACTCATCTCAGATAAGGCTTTGCCAGTCATCACTTGCTGTGCTTCTCTAAGGTAAATGGCAATGTGCGCTCGCAGCCCTGAAAGCCAGCTGCATCCTGGGCTGCATCAAAAGAAGCGTGGCCAGCAGGTCGAGGGAGGGGATTCTGCCCCTCTACTCCGAGACGTCACCTGGAGTATTGTGTCCAGCTCTGGAGCCCCCAACATCAGAAGGATGTGGACCTGTTGAACCGAGTCCAGAGGAGGCCACAAAGATGATCAGAGGGCTGGAGCACCTCTCCTATGAGGACAGGCTGAGAGAGCTGGGGCTAGAGAAGAGAAGGCTCTGGGGAACCCTTACAGCAGCCTTCCAGTGCCTAAAGGGGGCCTATGAGAAAGCTGGGGAGGGAATTTTGACAAGTGCGTGTAGTGATAGGACAAGGCATAATGGTTTTAAACTGAAAGAGGGTAGATGTAGATGAGATATAAGGAAGAAATTCTTCACTGTGAGGGTGGTGAGGCACTGGCACAGGTTGCCCAGAGAAGCTGTGGATGCCCCATCCCTGGAAGTGTTCACGGCCAGGTTGGATGGGGCTTCAAGTGACCTGGTCTGGTGGAAGGTGTCCCTGCCCAGGGCAGGTGGGCTGGAAGTGGATGACCTCTAAAGGTCCCTTCCAACCCAAACCATTCTACAATTCATATGATTCTATGATAAAAATCACCTTAGCTTTCCATAAATGAATCATCTCAGCAGTAGCCAACGAGAACAAAGAAGCCAACAAGTACCACTTATTAGGAACTATGGCAGCTAGCAGTCTCTTGTTCCAAGTCCATTTTTGTCTTTCTGCTCTGTTTTCAGAAAGAAAAGTGGTTGGCAGGAATAAGTTACATATAAATCCAGAATCTATTGCTTTCTGAATGTTGTACAAGGCCTCGTGCAGCTGCAGCAAAACCCAGCCAAAACAAGATGCAGGCTGTGCAAGAGCCAGGATGAAGCTGGAGATCTCTGCTGAATCTCAGGAGTTTGTCTGTGAGTTATTTCTATATTCAGAATTTTATCCTTGCAGTAATCTTGGTGTCCTGAGACTACCCAGTAGGCATTTGCTACAGTGGGGAACTGTCCTCTCATGTAGATTTTTAAGTACATACATAGAAGAAAACACCCACTTCTGTAGAGATTTGTAACCAGTATGAAGACTGGTCTGGATGAATTATGAACGGAAACATCTGTGTGTGCAAAAGCACAACCAACCTGTCCAGGAGGAGGACTACAGAGTTAGAGAGCACGTCACTCCCATAGCCCATCTGAAGGCAGACTATAGCCATGAAGATTCCCCAAACCAGGAAACAAAAAGGTAGCAGCACTGCTTAAGATCTATGAAAGTCAAAAATGTTAAGATCCTGAGGTGAAAGATCACCCCATAATAACAGGTAAGTCCTATAAAGTGTAAGAAACAGTCCAAGAGCCAGCAATTGTAAAGAACAACTCAGAAGACACAGCGAAGGCTTGACAGATGGCTTCCCTGGTCCTCCCTGCAGCACACAACCAAGCCTGGCTACAGCACCTGGCTGCACGAGGCTTGGCGTCTGCGTGGGGCGGTGAGAGCGCGAGTGAGTGAAACCTAGAAGTGTGAATGACTGAAAACAGTTTTGCTTAGAATAAATATCACCTTTCCCTTCTGTAAGGCCTCACATTGAGTTTTATTATATTGATTTCCCACACTGGTGCACAACCACTGTGCATTATAAAAGCTGAGTAATATGGCTGGGGGAATTTTGTACGCAAAAAAATTAAATGGAGCAGTGTGTTGACATTATCAGCACTTACTGGCATGCTGTATGAGCCTAAATTCCAGGAGACATCCTGTAGACCAGCTAATCTTCAATACACTTCATCTTCAGGCAAAACCCTAAAGGGAGTATCTTCTTGAAGGAGGGTCTAGCATATCTGAGCAGTGTATCCCTACATAATAAGCTTCTCCATAAAAACATCTGGATTTTATGCACTCTAGTATTCACACAAACATCAGCACTGCACTACAGAAAATTCTTCAGCTGCGGTACTTTCACTGGCACGGAGTAGCTGTAGCCAGCTGCAGCCAGCTCCTCGCGACAAACACGAAAGCAGTCAACCAGCATCGCTTTTTAAAAGCGCGGCTGTATGACTGAGAGCAGGTATTTTAAGGCCTTCTACAGCAAAGTTTCACCAAATCTTTGATTATTTTGGTGTGCCATCTTTGGAAGTTGTCCCTTTTTGTCCTTCAATTGAAAAGGATTAGGAAAACATACTGAATTTGGGAAATGACCCCAAGATCTTGGAAGATGAGCTTTTGAATCCATTTTCCTCCCTGTGTGAACACACCAAAGAGATGCATGGGTAGGAAGAACGAGAGTAACTTCATCTTGCTGAAAACCAGGTTTTTGACAGTCAGTGGTGAAAACTGTCCCTGACCTAGAAGTGTCTGCATCAGTCAGACGCAGATAGCTCAAGCTATCCCCAGCATTAAGAAAATAAACTTGCCACAGCTAACACAGTCATACAAATCTTCATTTCGCCTCCCTGGGAACACGGCTACAGCAAAGAGAGAGGTCGACAGAAATCTGATTTAGGAGAATACATTTCTGTCCCTCGAAGCTATTCCCCAAACAATTCCTTTCTTTCCCTCAAAGGAAACTCCCCTCCCACCATGTTTCAAAAGAATAGAGCCCTCTTAGCTCTTTGTACTCTCAGCTCTGTTTGCTTATCACTTGCAGCTCAGACAGATAGCTGCAATTCCCACCGGCTTTCATGAGGAGATCAATTATCCCACCTAGGAAAAAAACATCCAGGAATCACTTATCACACTTCTCAGAGAAGTAAGAGGAGAAACCGTCCCATCCCAGGCAGAGGGGCTGGCGAGGATGTTCTGGCAGCGTTCGATGTTGGAATACCAAATCTTAGACTTGTTCTAATAAAGACATTTGGATTGCAAGATGGGATTTTTCTTTCTTTGTTGAGCTGATAGCTACATGCCGCCTGCCTTCAGGGTAGAACAGCCCTTGTATGGGTGCAGTATTATACTGGCAGAAATCTTCTCTCTCCAGGAAAGCCCAATCAAAGCAGCCAGCGCATGCAATGATAGGACACAGACCTTTCGAAGAATTATACCCCTTCCCAGGAGTGTGAGCTGTGTAAATATAAAAAGGAAAGAATTCCAGTCTGCGTGAAAGCCCCGCATTGCCAAGGGACTGAACTTAATCACTAATCCTCTGCATCTCATTGCGGAGGCAGAACTCCGAGCCGCAGGACTGTGCTGGTGCAGCAGGAATATTTCCCCGGAGACAGGAGCTCACAGAAGAGATAAGGTACATCACGGCTTTGGAGTGACAAGATTGCTATTGCAGCCTGTGCCTCATTACTATTTCCAACCTTCAGCACAGATCTATGATGCCTTTCCAGGATTAGCCTACTTTTAAAGCTAAAGAAAGTCTCTCTTAATTTACAGCCTGTTACTTATTTAACACCAGAATCACATTAATTGGGAGCAGCTTTGGACTATCTCAGCATTTCAGCAGTACAGTGCACTTGAATACCACGTAGAACTAGAGTATATAGAGCGATGCCAAGCACGGTACTTGGCTTAAACAGAGCACGTTTTAGATATAACAAACATTCTGGCCTCATACCTAGAAGCACAGATTCTGATAGATTTGCTCCTTTTTTAAATACTGCTTTTTTTTTCCACTTATAAAGATTCCCATGAATGGCTATCTTAATAAAATTATCATAATCTCCACACATGGCTTCAAATGATGGAAATACAAATATGAGAACTGGAGACGAGTCAGCCCCCAGAGTCCTGGCCCAAGGATCCTCTGCTTTGCACTCTGGTGTAAAGCTGAAGGGCAGCCAAGTGTGTTATAACTTTCCTTGGGCTCAAAAAACGTTTCTAAAATACATTCTTTTAGGACACTAACTCAGATGAAACAAAAGAAAGCTTGTTACCAAAAGTATAAACAGGCTTCTAAATATGTATTTTGACATCAGAATGATTACTTTGCTACTTGCATCCTTTTCATCACCTTGGCACTTTTTTCCCCCCAAACCAAAAGGTTAATCTCCAAATAGAGATGGACAGCTATGGTGCAACGTTAAAGACTACTGTCTTGTAATTTATTATTCGTAATGAGCCTGAGCTATTCACCCTGAATTATTCTTCTAAAGGAAAAGCAGTTAAAAGTAATGGGTATCTGCTTTAGCTCAGAATAATGAGGACACTAAAAAAAAAGTACATAAACAGCTAGAGTAAGTGCCAGCTACGCAGGCAGAGATCCACTTTGCTCTAATTGAATGGGCAGTACACCTGCAGCACAGGCAAGTCAGAAAAACACATCATCTATCATGCTGGAATAAAATTAATAGGTATGAGAAGAACGGTGCATCCCACAAGTGATTACTCAGCTCCTTTCAGTGACTTACTTTCCCTCTGATCCATAGCTGTTCATGCTGTCCTCAATGGACTCATGGCTGGCTTGACGGACCGTCCGGCTGGGCATTTCCACAGCCAGCCCCGTTTCTGTGCTCCTCTGGATGGCTCCTTTGAGTCTCCGGCCATCCCCATCTAGGAAAAAAAGGGGAGAAAAGAGAGTCAGCTATTGCTCCCAGAGCCCTTCGCAACTACAGATTCAAGGAGAAGCAGAGAAGGTCTTTCAGAAGATCAGCCTGGCATCTGGCAGCCAGGCAGCACTTCGCGCTCACGCAGCGTTTCGTTACTCAGCTCTGCTTCATCAGCAGCTCCCAGTCATCTTTGGCACAAACCCAGCGCTCCAGCAAGCCGGGGCGCAGCAGATACTCAGCACATACACACCACCCGACCTACCCCAACCATTTGTACCAATTAATTACGCATCGAGCGCAGGTGCGTGCAGGCACACAAGCTGGCTACACGTGGAGCTACCCAGTTTGGGAACGCAGCAGCAGGAACCAGGAGGAGAGATGAGGCATCCAGCCTGACCCTGCCTCAAAACATTTCCTAAATCCCATGTTGCTGCCTCAGATTGTGTGCAGCAGCAAAGAGCCACAGCTCCTGGTGAGCATCAAGGGAGAAGAGGAGAGGAGAGGAGAGGAGAGGAAAAGGCCAGGCAGCACCAGAGGTGCTGTGAAGGCAGGAGTCCACCCAGAGAGGCCACAGGGGAATAGTTGAGCACAGCCAAAATGTTCCCTGGTGACACCTGAGATGGCACCAGGAGTGGAAAACCCTGGAGAGGACTATTCCCCTTCATATACACCCTCGGGCCACAGCACCAAGGGAATTAAATAGGATCTGGTTCCTCCTGGGTGCAGTCTTCAGAGGCTCAGCCCTCTCAAATTAACAGCTGCTATTTTCATCCTCTGTCTCTAGCAGTCTGTTTCTCAGAACAAACCACGTTATGTAATGAATATGTAATGAATACCATTACTATTAATTGCCTTAGCTGGTGTTAGGAAGCTCCAGATTTCATCCCACATACAGCAACTCATCCTGAAACACATCTGCTACAAGTTCTCCGAACAAAGCAGAATTATCTAAATCCTTTAAAGATGCCCATCCGTTAACCTGGCTTCAGGCAGCAAACCTCTGACCACGGTGCTCTCAGAAACCCAGCAGCTTTTTGAGTACCACCCGGGTGAAGAAATGACCCGGCTACTTACTTTAGAGAACTCAGGATGCCTTAATATTAAATAAAACAAATCTTTCCCAACTACTTTGGAAATATGAGGTAATCTGCAAGAACCTAAAATACGCAGAACGTTGTTATCTGTGTAGCAAACTGCTTGACCTGAAACACTTTTCTTTGGATCTTGGTGTGGACAGGCACTTTTTTTTTTTTAAAAAAAAAAAAAAAAAAAAAAAAAAAAAAAAAAAAAAAAGGTCAGTAAGATACCAGAAATGCTTCCTATCTTACTTCTCAAATTATACCTACAGTTAAATGTAAAGGCAAAAATTCTTCTAGAAACTCAGCTATAAAGCCCCTTTCCCTCTGGTACCACGAGGTTTCCAGCTGGGTAAACACGTTGGCCCCGGGGCTCTGTACCACATACGGTGCCGCATGTGTATGCACGTCCCTGCGGGCTGAGAGGACAGAATACGCGTGTTCTGGGTTAACACTAACTACAGGTTGTACTGTTTGTGTGCCTAGAGCAATGTACGAAGCATCCTGTATAAATCAGGAAGTTACACAAACGCTAAACGTATTTTTAACGTGCTTTCAAAATCCAACGCTTCAGGCAAGAATAACAATATAGGCATCGATAAAAGCAAAGCCTCGTGAAACGGCCTCACCTGTTCCCCAGCCACCGCAGCACAGTCCCTCTGACGCACCTTCCACAAGCCTTGCACAGCTTGCTGGGTCCTCTGACGGGGTTTGTGGGTTCCTTTCTCCCACAGCCTTGCGGGCAGGCTTGATGGTCCATTTAATTTGCCTCACGTTCACCTCCACAAACGAGCTTTCAGTCCTCTACACCCATCAACGCCCAGCCACGATTCAGCTGGCACAGGGCAAGTTCAGCTCTAGCACCACATGCACAGCTTTGCACTGCTGGCTTTCTGTAAGTGTGGGGTTTTCCAGTATTCCTTGTTTTTACAGCTGTGAGACATGGATATTCTTATTAAAAAAAAAAATAATTATAATAAAGAAACTCTGGAAAACAAGAAGATAGGAACAGATGACAACAATCCTTCGTTCCTCCCTCCTCTTCCAGATAGAGATGCAAAGTGACTCCTGCATCTCACAAACCATCTCCCATTATTTGGGAGAAAGGTTTCTCCAGTCCTTTTCTCCTCCAGCCTCTTTTTGCCAGAAGCTTCCCTTGAACAGAAGGGGAATAACCTGTTTTGCCAAAAAGGCAAGCTCCCAAACCACTCCGGCCAGAGTCAAGCCTGAAACAGGATAAGAGATTGGGGTAAGCACTGGAAATGCCATCAGAAATGGGATATAGTTCCTAAACTATCCACACAAATCCTTTAGTCAAACTCTACCTGTAGTCAGCATGTCACAAAAATACAGTGTTTTAACTCCCTCAGCTGGGAGAGAAGGGCAGATCGGGGCAGCACACCTGGAAAGGAAATAAATACGGACAAAACCACACTGCTCATCTGTGGACCAAAAAGATTTCACAAGCAATAGTGACCTACTAGCAACCTTCTCTGGTCAGTGTGGAGCATCGCACGGGGGCTGTGCCTCCTCCCTCACCTGAAATCTTGCCTTTCAACACCTTTATAAATCAAGCAGGTAAGTGATATGCACCTACGTGGGGGCTGCCTGGCAAAACCATTTGTCTTAAGTGGTATCTGGAGCAAGTAAGAGTAGTACCAACATTTTCTGCAGTGTCATCAAATTTATCCCCTGCACCTTTTCCAGTTAAGCAGTAAACAACAAAGGTTAAGCAGCCAGTCAAGCTTGCAGTGCAAGATGCAGCTGAAGAGCAGATTCTGCTTCAGAATGACCTTGGGAAGAAGAAATTTTTTGCTCAAATATCCAGGATGAAGAAACACAGCACCTTGCAGACGCCAAGCACCAGAAGGGACCAGCAGACACTTCGCCAAGTTCTCTGAGTTGACAGGCGCTTAGATTTTGCTCTGTTCAGCCAAACAATTTACGTTTGGCTAAAGAATATCTTCTAGAAAGCTATCCACTCCAGATTTGAAGATACTGAGAGATGAAGAATCTGCCATAAACCGCTGTGCAGTTTATTTTACTACCTGACATTTAAAGATGTGACTTAAGTTTGTCTGGTTTCAGCTTTCACCCATCAGTTTTTTTAATGTCCTTCTACACTGTGAGGGCTGCTTTGTGTTCTCACTGTAAAGACTCTTCTGCAACATAATCAAGTAATCTCTCAATCTTTTTTGACAAGTTAAATAGACTGAGCTCTTTATGTTTCTCATGCTCTGGCATTTTTTTCTCCTGCCCTTGAATTTTTTTTTTGTGACCTCCCCAGGTTTTAAATGTCCTTTTGAGAACATGCACAGCAGAATTGGAGACGGCATTTCAGTGCAAAAACATGTACAGAGGTAACAATCAGCTTGTACTCTCATCTTCACTGCTTCTGCTTGCATGTCCCGAGACCACGGTGCGTATGGCATCTTGGTACAGCATCACCTCTCACCTGGGAGCTGTGCAGTCCCTGCCTGTCCTGCTGGTACGACCTCGTAGAACATTGTGTTAAGGAATACTTAAGAAAACACATTTTATTTGAAAGGAGACAGTAAAAAGTCCAGACAGCTCTACACAATTCTCCCACCCTCAATATTATTTATTATCCTGCTAATGTGTGAATTTGGTGAGGTTTAAACTCATGCTTGTTCCAAATCAAATGAAAACACTGAATAGCATCAGGCCTTGAAAAGAGCCTCCTGCCTTTGCAGCTTTTCCTTGATGACTGCTTTCTGAGATGTGAAATAAGCTTTCAATCTATTTATCGCTATCACATTTTTTAGGGTCACGTTGTTCTAGGACAAAACTCTTACGTACTTCTCACATTTACCCAGATACCCGCTTCTGCTGAAACTCTGAGAAAAAAAAAAGTGTCTGACAAGACCCATTTTCCATAAATCCTTCTTGATGGCATTAATTATATTCCATCATTTTGTTCTTTATTAATTGGATCTCATTATCATGTTTCCCCTAATTCTGCCTGTGAGCGACATCAGACCAGCTAAACCAAAGTTCCCTCCAGAAAACCCCGTAGCGGACGAAGAGGAGTAAGGTGACCGTGCAGATGCCCTGCATAGTGCAGAGCATCCTTTGCAGTTCCCTTCCTTAAATATATTTTAAGCTGTCAAATGCATTGAGGCAGCTCTTCAAGGATGATGCCACTCCTGTGGCAGAACTGACTGCCACCAAGAATTGTACTTGCCTTAAAACTTGGAGATGGGTAAAAATAAGAGCAGCACCGTCCTCTTCCCTCCCCAAGGAAAGAGTCACCGTTTCTCACGTCCTCTTCTATGTCAGGCTAACACACGACTCTTCAAAGCCCTTCCTCTCTGCTACTGACAGGTCTCTCCATGCTCAGAGGCCATCAAGTCTTGAAAAAAATCTATGCGAGTTCTGCAGTAGCTCATCACAAGGTCATGGTTATATAATTATTACTCCTACACAGAACTACTGTACAATAGATGTTTACTGAGTTGGTGTTTCTGAGGGATAGAGTGTGCCCCTTTCACTGCTCTCCTTTCACTGCCTCCTCTCTTGTCCCTTCCTTTTCCCCCACCCAGGTACTCAGTATCTTCCTTCTCTTTTCCTTTTTGCTTTCCATTTTCTCTTCCACGTTTGCTCAGTTTTCTGGATGCTACCAACACAAAAAGAACCCAGCATGATGCATGTGCTATGGACCCTCCTATACTTCAGAATTAATTGATATTGATTTAACATGGAGATTAGGAATTGACTGAATTTCAACTCAACCAGCTTTGCTCCTAAATTAACCAACTGCTTCCAAGCACAGAAAGCGTTGGTACCCAAAACACACAGGCAGGTAGTACCAACACACCCACCCAAAACATACCAAGGGTCCAGCAACACAGCCTGGTTCGCTTTTCTCCTTCCCAAACTTCACCTTGGGGTGCAAGGTGGAAAGAAGGGAAATCAGTTGGATGCTTGCGTTCAGTTTGCATTTGTTCCCACTGTAAAGCTCTGGACAAAATAACATTTTGTATTTTCCAGGAAAGATTAGTCCAAGCCTGAGTGAAGAGACTGCATTTCTATTGCCTTTCCTACCCAAGCCAAGCAGCATGCATCGATCTGCATCCACACGTGCTGCAGGGTATTGACCTGGGCCCACTCTGCTCTCTGGCTTCACTCCTGGGTTCCTCAGCAAGTGAATTATCTGCCTTGCTCCAAAATGAGGACCAGGTACAAACCAGTACTTATGAAGCATGGAAAATCAACAATCCCAGCAGGGAAACAGAGAAAAACCCATGTGACAGAGTCGAGGCACTCCTCGGAGCATGTCGCAGATCATCTAGAAGCAGAGATGAGCTGAGATGAGGGGAGAGAATGTTTGTGACAGCAGAGTGCATCTG
Source organism: Chlamydotis macqueenii (assembly GCF_036417535.1). NCBI lineage: Eukaryota > Metazoa > Chordata > Aves > Otidiformes > Otididae > Chlamydotis > Chlamydotis macqueenii. Next base: position 6,140,440 of record NC_141571.1, on the reverse strand, counting down.
CAGCCAGCATCCAGGGGTACCAGGGCAGATGGCAGGGTGGGACAGGACCAGACTGCCAGCAGAGGAGACATGCCCCGAGCTATGCAGCAGTTTACACCAAATCTACCTGCTCTATCCTTGGCTCTAAGGTGGTTTTACAAGCCCTTTTCATTTACCACAGCCATAAACTTCACTCTTGAGATCAAAACCAAAGAGCTGATTTTTGCTTTCTTCTCCATGAAGATCTGCTCCAGAGAAAAGACGATGCACATTAGTTTGGGTCTGAAAATGAAGAAGGGAAAACACCAAGCACCCATTTGGATATTACCACCTGCTGAGATTAGGAAGAAGGTCCCCAAGCCCAATGACTGGTCTTTGGCATGTCTGTGGGCAAAAAGCAGCAGTGGGAATCTCAGCTCAGCACCCCGTGAGGCTGCTGAAGCGCAGACCATTTTACCTACCACTTATTTTCAAATACTCCGAGAAAAGAGCCAATATGTTAGCTTCTCCGCTTCAAATAAACAGTTATTAGGAACTGTTGTTCCTAATAACTTTAAAAATAAAAGATTGTTTTCTGTTTAGTCAGATGCTGAATCCCTACAGCCATGTGCTAAGATTCGTGTGCCATGAATCAATTCTGCGATGAATAAAAGGATTCCACTGTTTGGCTTCAAAGGGAAAAAAGAACAGTCTTCCCACAGCCCTGCATGAACATCCAACACCTGTGCCAGCCTGGCGCACGCTGAGCGGAGCGGCTCTCGGGTTGAGCATCGCAGGCCCTTTTACAGCGGTATCTGTGTTCGGAGCGAGCCATGCCACTCTCCTAAGGGGATGCTGCTGCTGAGGCAAAATAAATAAATAAATATCAGATTGTCATTTCAGAATGCAGTTTAATGAGATGAACTCAATCTCATCATGCCTGGCAAGCTCTGACATCCTGCCAAGTATTCCCTACATCAACATCCTAATGGAGTGTGAATTACGAGCACCTAAAGAGAGGCAGTTTGTACCGTGCTCCAGAACATGCCAGACTATCATCACAGCCTGAGTAATCCACCAGAAATGACAGAAAAAGGCTGAGGATAAGCAGGGGCACTCATCAGGCTGCTTGCTTAGTTCCCCTTGTCCTAGTTTCAGACACTAATAAAATCACACCCTTTCTTTCCAAATTAAGCAGAAAATCTTCTATGGGGTGGAAAAAAAATTTCAACATGTTAATTCTTAATCTGTGCAGATTAACTACATCCATAAGGCTGGGAAAGGTCAGTCAACTCTTCTTGTGAGAGCTAGAAAATAGTAAAATTAGCAGCTCTTTGTATTTCCGTGACAGCTACAGACGCCAGCTGCATGCAGAGCAGCGCCAGGACAGCCCACCTGCGCAGCAGCCTGCGGAGATGCCAATGAGCCGCCTCCTCTGAACTCCCGCTCACAGCACAGTCACCAGCACGTCCCACTGCTCCCGGGCCACTGTGGAATTTCAGCACAAAAAAGCTTCCTCTCATCCCAGCGTCCAACCCTGCCTTTCCTCACCCACACCGACAGGCAGTGGTCACACCCGGGCTCTCCCCCCGAACCCATAACTGTTTCTTCTTCCTCCTCACCATTAAGAGAGTACCAAAAGTGACTCACAGGGTTATTTTTATTAAGTAACCACCTGGCAGCAGTCTCAGGGTCTGCCCTCCCTTCTTTACCCACTGAGCTCGAGATGCACCACAGAAAACTTCCTCCAGCCTGCTGAAGGGCGACTCCTTACGTAGCTGTGCAGGCACAGGAGCTCTGCGAGCCTTCATAAAGCAACGGCCCTGTTTTTAAAACCCAACAGTAGCTTAGTTTAGGTAGGACAAAGCTAACCTCCTTCCTCTCCCTTCCTATAAATGCTAAAAACAGAACACAGATGCGACGCTCCCCTGCACAGCCTGTCCCTCCCTCCCTCCCACCGCCCCAGCAAGATGAGCACTGCACCCTCCACCCCATCGGCATGGGCAGAGGAAGCCCTGAACCCCACGCGTCTCTTTCTAAATTTGCCTGTAGTTCCTCACAACCCCACAACCCAGATCCCCAACTCCTCAGCCACCACTAGAGCAAGTGTTTTCTTCTCCAAGCTGGTCTGAGCCGGGGTTTGTTTCAAACCCAGCTACGACTATTTCAGTAGGTCACCACCCCCGTAAGATGCTATCAGCTCTTGTGGGTTGAGTGGAGCACAGGCAAATCATCGATTTTGCTTCCTATCTTCCTGAGATCCAGTTTCATATTTTAAACTAGGCAAGTGGGATATATTTTTTTCAGCTCCTTTTGAGGTTAGAAACAAGTAGTTCCCATGATACTATTTTAATTTTGACATTTTTGATAATTCATCTATATAAAAAAAAAATTAAATTTTCATTTTAAAATATCTAAAGAAAAAGTTCTGCAACTAACATGTAGCCAGGAAAATTACTTTGAGACTTTCGCCTTCACTGAAAAAAGAGAAAGCTAAAAAAACAAAAAGTAAACATATATTCCACTGTCAATGGCTTTCAAGCAGATTTTTTTGACTACCATAAAAAACTGTTCAAAAAAGTCACAGTACCATAACACTAACAAAAACATTTGTTGCTTTCAGAGTACTTTATGGGAACCACTCTGCAGCTAGGCCTGACTCTTCAGAATTCCTTCCATGTCCCTATTTTGTTTGCAGCAGCAGGATCCAAATAGCTTCATCCGATGGCTGCTTCTGCACTTTTATTTTTATAAGAAAACGGAACACGCTGCCCCTTTCTCTTCCCCCAATCTGCCATGCTTTGCAAGACTCTGATTAAAGGAAATGTCCACGTGCATACAGAAAATCCACTGCTGCAGCGTTTCTCCAGCAGCCCAGCCACGGACGGCGAGCACCGTCCCCGCTGCGGGCACAGGACCCCGGGGACAGACACGCACGGGGCCGGCGATGCCGCAGCAGCCGTCCCTGGAAGGGCTGCGCGTCTGGGACAGGGACATCCCAGGCCTCTCTCCGTCTACTGCTTCTTCTGTGCTCAGGTAAGAGCTGATGACTTAAAAAAAAAACAAACCAGAAAATCTCACTGTACTACGCTATTTATAATGCCATAAACCACATTATGTACTCGCGCACACACCCCGATGGCACAGCAAGGATGGGAGCCAATCTTCCCGCTTCTTGGATTTTGTGGTTTAAGCCTCCCTAGGAGTTTAACTCCCCTCTGGCATCTGCCCCCCCGGGAGCCCCGGGGGTCTGCGATCTGAGCATATGCCAAGTTGAGGAAAGCTTAGGTGACGGGCTCAGAGAACAGGTACATTTGGCACAGCTACAGGCAATTAATAACAAAAATAGCTGATTTTATTTAAACTACCACATTGTAACATTTATTCCTTAGAAAGCTGGCAGAAACGTCAGACATTGCAGCAACAGCCTGCAGTGCTTCAAGATGAAATGTTTTCAGTTCAAAACTCTTAAAACTTTGCCAGCTCTGAAGATTTGGGCACCAGGAAAACATGAAAAGCCTAAAGGTGGGTGGCTGGTTTGTCTGCCAGAGCCACCCCAGGGCTTTCTTGTCATTTCACAAGGACAAGAGGTGAAGCCGATTCGTGTCCCTGTGGCTGGCAGTCCTCCAGCTGACCAACAGAAGTTATGAAGGCCAGGTCAGGATCTCTACTTAATTACAAGAGAGTTGAACCAGAGCACTCTGTCCTAATTCTGCCGTCCATCTCACACTATTAATAACTCTGAGGATGATGCTTAAGTCCAGGATCTAAAATATGAATGATCCTGAGCTGCAGAAAACTTCTCAGTTTAGAAGAGGATCACAAAAATGAGGTGACTTCACAAAGAGCAAGCCACTAGAAAGCATCATTGTAAGAGAAGGGCGGAAGGCTGGCAGCGCCCAGCGCCCTGCTCTTCACTAACTCCTGGGAAGAAAGTAGTGGGCAAAATAACTTAAGCAGCCTGTTTGCAAGCTGTGTTTTCCTGTTGTAGAAGAGGACTCTGAGGTCACAAGCCTCCTGAAGCAACCAAAGCTGCTCAGAGAAGCTGCCACACCTTTCCATCCAGGGGATCCATAATGCTCAGCTCCAGGGTTTCGTTTCCGTTCAGAACGTTACTTTTACGATGAGATTACGTACCACATCTTTTCTTATTATGGCCACAAGTTGTACCAGAGGAGGTTCAGATTGGACATGAGGAAAAAACTTTTTCTCCCAAAGAGTGGTAAGGCACTGGAACGGCCTGCCCAGGGAGGTGGTGGAGTCTCCGTCCCTGGCAGTGTTCAAGAGGCGGCTTGATGAGAAGCTACAGGATATGGTTTAGTAGCTGTGGCAGCAACGGTAGTGGGAAGATGGTTGGACTAGATGATCTTATAGGTCCCATCCAACCATGTGATTCTATGATTCTTCTGGGACCACTGATTTGGGTCTTTCTCTCTACTCAGAGCCATCACAGGGTCTTCACATCTTCCACCTCTCCACCAAATTTGGCCGAAATGGAAAGTATGTGCTACATTGATGGGAGTGATGGAGAGAGGGGAGAGGGCAGGGCTCTGCCTTATGCAGTGAAGAAATAATTGCCTCCCTCAAATTCACAGCTAGAGTAGGCGAGGTTTAGTTTTAGTACAGATAAAATTCAACGGGAATGAGCTGACAAGGCCAGATTTATTAACGAGATTTTTCTCTTTTCTTCTGTCCCACTGACGCTCTTTTAGGAGTGAGCCACTTTGTCAAGACCATGCGTGTGCGAACACAAAGCGCGAGCAGCGGCCTTGGCACAGCGAATGAGTCATGCAACCTTTTGATCACTCATTATAAACACAATTAAAAACACAGCCACATTTCTTTGACAGGCATGAAGCCACAGAACCCTGGAGTCATTCATAAACCAGAATCACGGTGCAGAGTCGCACTGAGAATAGCATTTGATTGGTGTTTAGCTTGGGTTGTAATTACTTCATATTTTCCTTAAGGAAATGACTGATCAAATTCACAAGGAGTTGACTTTAATTACACACACTGCTTAATAACTTGTGTCCATTTGGAAGCAATTATTTGATCCACTGTGGAAACAGAGAAGGGGAGATGATGGTCTGATTTACAGACAACTCAAACAATTTCAGGCATTCAGCGTCTAATTCCAGGCAGTTCCACCAGATGATACAACTATTTGTGCCAGGCTTCACCGAAGGTATTTTCAGGTAATACCGGTAGCAAACGCTATGGAAGCAAGCAATCCAGCACATTTTTCCCTTCTAATTCCACACATTGCTTTGACCCACACAGAGACATCCTTGGACAGGCCCACAGCCCAAGTGCCTGGTTCAGCTTGAGTGGAGAGAAAGGAGAGCACCTTGCTCTTCATGATCCTGATCATTTGGCTGCAGGCACCTCCGGACAGCTGGAAGAGAGGGTCAGGCTTCAGTGCCCGTCAGCAGGACAGGAGCAGCAGTACCTTAAAGTGATTCATGCTGACTAAGAAACCAAAGTGGTCAAAACACTGGGTTTCATCTCATAGCAAACAGGCCTGCCAGCCATACGTCATAAATATCTTCCACTGGTGACAAGCCGAACTGTTAAAAATGGAAAACACCATCCAAAACCAAAATCAGAGGCACTGAAATTTAACCAGCAGCCTCCTAAGGAAAAAAAAAACAAAAAAAAAAAACCCAACTCAAGCAAAATTTTCACAGCCCAAACCCTGAAGAGATGCATGCGGACTCTCGTTGGAGGGACAAACTCTCCCACAGACGAACATGACAGACACGTAACTGCCTCCTACATCTGTCTTCTGCGTGCACAAAGCGGCACTCAGACACAAAAATACTCCAAATTATCTGAAGTCCACTGGGAAATTCAGTTTACTGTTTGTCTTAAGTAGAGTATTGAGCTTCCAAAAGAGGAAACAAAGCCCTTGGCCAGAGCTGAAAAATAGACATGATGTCTTCGTCTCTGCTGAAAGGTGCTGGAGAACGTGGGAAACTAACCAAAATATCACGCCTGTCTGAAGACTACTGAGGATTAGCGAAAAAAAAGCCATCAACCGAGCAGATTAATATGTTTTAGGAACAGTACCAAGATCTAGTTTTCTCAATTACCAAGCGTTCGATGCAGGCGGAACCAGTCCTTTGCCAGGAACAGACACGCTGCAGCATTCGATATCGTATTGAACGGCATTTGCTAATCGCGCACAGCGTGTAACGGCTGCGCACCAGCCCAGCCGCGCGAGAAGCGCATGGCCATTTGCAGCACGGCTACCCCGTGACATGTACGTGGCAGCAAGTTCACCAAAATCCCATTCTTTGTGCCAAATATGTCTAATTACACTTTGTAGACGCAGCAGAGATGAACAAAACGCTTTAGAGGGCCTTGGTGACTTCTCTCTATACTATGAGAGCAGAAAAGAGAACAGAGGAAGAAGAAATAAAACAGGAGTACGGAGTTGTGACACAGCCAGTATCAGTCTTGGAGACAACACTGCCAGCTCAGGAAGATCAAACATGTACTACAGAGCAAAATGTATCTTTATGTAGGAGTGAAAAAATAATTTTATCGTAACAAAAAAAAAAATCCATTCGATGGGAACCTCTTTATGAGATGTGCAGGCAACAGCTGACCAACAGCAATGAAACAAGGTCAGAAGAGGACACTGCGCATCAGCCTCGCTTATGAAGCGCCTACATCTGCACAACTTGCTTCCTTCTTATCCTTGCAGTTAACTTTCACATTTCTATTCTCATACTTAAAGACTGGGCTGACACAAGAAGGCCGTGAGATTTCTCAGGGTGGTACTGGTAAGGTCAGAGAAGCACAATCCCCTTCCATCACCAACTGCACGCTCCATTTCCCTCCACCATGTACAATAACCGCGCTGGTGGCCCGTGTGCGTCCAGCCCCCCAGCCCCCATTACCAGTACGAGTGTGGAGCTGTGCCACCCGGCTCCCGCCTTCACACTTTTTTCAACATGGAAACTAACGTGAGGAGGTAGGACACACAATTTGGAAGGTGAACTTCAGAGGGAGACTCTCAGTCCCAACCCATTCACAGTCCCCAGTCACAAATCAAAATTACAAAGCAAACTTGGGAGCAAAATAACGTCCTTTCCTCCTCCTCCTCCTGCCTGCGGAGCCACAAGTTCAGGGCTACGTTTCCTTGGCAACAAAGAAAAGCATCACAACAGCCTCCTCACCAGCAAATGGCCCACGAAAATGTGTCACTCTTTCCTCTCCAGTACCTTTTATCACTAGGGAATAAGCCTGAACTCAGAACTCACCACTCAGCAAAGATGGAAATAGATACCCATTACTGCTACTTAAAACGTACGGATCTTCGGAGCCTTCCAGCCTGTCCAGGGATAGGTAGCGAGTAACAGATTTTAATTTATTAAGTTAAAAAAAAAAAACAAAAAAAAACCCTTTGATTAAGTTCATCTTTAAAGACAAATTATAGAATTTGACGAGTTTGGGCAAAAAAATGCAGCTCATAAATTTAAGATCTGTATTTTAGGTTCTGTTAATATTCACTTTTGAAAAGCATTAGAAATGAAGATTACAAATTTAATAATGTATACACATGGGAGGAATTATCCTCCTCCCCATATAAAAAGGCAATTTGTTCTTGCCTATAAATTGACTTTCTATTACTGTCATTAAACCAGCATAATGTGCTAAAATTAGGGTTTGCCCCACCACAGCTCTGTGGCAAAGCACAGCCAAGAACCCATCATGCCAACAATTCGGAAGACAAACTAATGAGGCGAGAGGGGCAGCGGACACTGGAGTGGAAATCTCCTTGCTGCAGGACTTTGCGGTGCTGCCGGACATTAGCAAGGGTTCAAAAAGCAACCGGACAAAAATTAATGAGGGAAAAAAGCCAGAAGCAGAGTAAGTCCCTAAGCCAGGAGTCAGTGGAGGCTGTGCCAGAAGCATTCCAATAAATCTGGGCAGCTGCTGCTTGCTGGGTTATGAGGTGGGCGCTCACAGAAGCAGCCAAACTCCTGGCTGGCAGAAGTGGGGCTCTCTGGGAAGAAGGCACATTTCTGCTTTCAGGCTTCACCATCTCCCATTTAGCTGGGCATTACACAGGGATGGCGGTAAACCTGTACTGCTGGTGATCAGGAGGTCAGGCTGATGAGTTGGCCCAGGACTCATCTCCCCCACAGGTGAGTCCATGGCACTGGACTCTCTTATCTTCTCCCCAACCTTCTCCAGACATGAAAACCTCTTACTCCTTCCATTTTGTCACAACAGGAAAGGGAGATCACAGTTCTCATACTGCAGTATTCACCCATTCACTTCCGAAGCTGCTTCCAAGTTTCTCTCCTCTGTAGCTTGTGCAATAGGTTTCATGGATGTCCCGCATGGTCTCCCTGCGCCAACTGTGCCCAGGTCACCAGGGCAGGCCCTGCCCTCTGCAGAGCATCTGCTCCTCCCCTCTCACTCGAGATGCTCCTAAGTTACGGATGGGTTACAACACATTCCTGTAACAGAAACCTCTTTGTATCTTCTCAGCACTGTCACCATTCCTTCCTTTCACTAGTAATGTACCTACACATTAATTCTGTCTTCTGCTTTTTTTTCTTTAAAGCCTGTTTCACCCATATTTTATGCAACAGGCAGCTAGAAGACTCGCTCACATCTTAGTTCTAGAAGAAATCGGAGCAACTAGCACTAGGGAATGAGTTCATAGCACCTGCCCACGGTTCTTGCCCTTCCTTTGCTCATGAATTGTCCCAGGCTTTAAAAGAAAATAAGCTGGTACTTGTTTGAGATTATCAAAGAGTAACACTGGTCAGTGCACTGGAAGGTGCTCCGTTCCTGAGCAAGCAGGGTGGCACGCCAGGTCAGCACAGGACCTTCAGGCACTAATGGGTGGCTTTGACAAGACGTGCCCTTTGCTTCATGTCGGTTCTCAGACTGACGGATGACTCTCACTAAGTGCAGTCATCAGTATTTGCTTTAAAACCTCCTACTTACCCAAATATTCATTCAAAGAAGCTTAATGGTTGGAATGAACACAAAGGGCATTTGTTATAACCAAAGCGAATCCATTTGCAAGTCTGACACATGCACAGAAAGCACTTTGCAGTCTCCACCAACGCCTGGCTTTAGTCTTTCTGCTGAAGCAATTTCTAGGTCATCACACGTGCAGATGTTTTGAGATCTGTGCTTTGTCCTTGGCCTAATTTGGAGAAGGATGTTACATTTTGCTTCTGCTCTGACTGCACATTTCAATCAGAGAAACCATAAGGCCACACTTGATTGTGCAGCCACTACTAATGTCCAGTCCTCTGGATCCATGACTGACTGGTACACCCTTCTGGTATCCTGTGAGCCATATTCAAAGCGTCCTCCTGTTGTATCCATTCTCCTCAGAAGCTTCACTTTACCAAGCATGGCTTGGCCCTTCTGAATGTTAAACAATATTTGTCCTTTTCATATATTTTCTGCTATAGATATGTGACTTTTCCCCCTGCATTTCACTGTTGTAGAAAACAGCTTTCCCTTTCAACAGCCCCCCCTCCTTTGCACAGCTGCTTAATGAATTCAAACCGTGACATTTTGTTTCCCACAGCGAGGTACAAGAGAAGCTGTAAACCATCACTGTGAGATGAACTAGAAAACACAGAAGGCAGCAAGCCCTTCCCACCCATCAGCCTCAGTACCCTCAACAGCACCCAACCTCCATCGCCAGGCTCAGCTCGTACTCAACTCATCAACAAACTTCACTAAACAAACCAAAATGTCAGCTTTAGGAAGCAGAAACAAGCTTCTACACCCAATGCAGCTTCACAAACCCCAAAGAGATTCTCTCATTATTGATACTCGATGTGCTATCCCTACCTGGCCACTTGAATCCTCTCCTCAAACAACACTTCCAGGATCCAAGTGGATTTAAAGCCCAGAAAGACTTTCCAGAGCACTGCACAAACTCCTCTGATGTTGCCCACACAGGAGGCTACAAATTGGCACCGGTAGTTGTCAACATTTTTGTTTTGATCTTCTGGCAAACAAATCCGCCCTCTGAAATGTTTGCAGGATGCAGAAATAAAAAGCCATAATGGATAAACACCAAAGAAGTTTGAAGGGTTTATTTTTACCAAGTAATCAATACCTTCTGGCAGTCTTCCTCCAGCTCTAATAATACCAGTGAGGATAGTAACCCTTGGCAGGTTTTGTACGCCGCTCTGCAAACATTATCTAATTAACAACCACAACCCACTTCTGGAAAAAAAAAAAAAAAAAAAAGAAAGCATGAGCTGAAGTTTTTCTACAGCAAGAGAGAGACAGAGAGAGGATGAGTGCTGGGAAGGGGCACTGACAGACAATGCAAGTTTAGGAGCTCCGATTCTTGCACGCCCGATCTACTGACCGTGCCGTCTCTCCGGGGTCAGCTGCGGGGAACAGTGGGTTGCTCATGCAATACGTACTCACCTTTGCAACCTGTGCTCAGCGCAACCCTTGGTTTCCCTTTGCTGTGCTAAAGCATTAGGACAGCTGTCCGAGGCAACTTGTTACTAAACCAAAGGTCAATAAAGCAGTTGGAGGGAGATGAGTTATTGAACTGAAACCAATTCAGTGCTCAGAGACAAAAGTAAATTCTATGAACAGGGAGCTACTGAACGTGGAGCCTGGTTGCCCTCGGAACAGTTCTACTGACACGCTGCAGACTGCCAGTCCAGTGGAAACCTCAGAGGAAACACCATCTCATCTCTTCATTAAAGCATGGCGAGCAACGGCAGCTATCTTCTCCATAAAGCACTGTCCCTTTGCAATGACTTTGGATACATTTATATGACCATTTCCCCATCTCCGCTCCACAAGAGCCAAGAGGTGGATCCATCCCTGCAGCACTAAGCTGTGGGCCATGCTGGGCTGGCATGAAGTCGCTGGGAGCTGTATCACCCTGCTCTTGCAGAGGCGATGGTGTCACTGCCCTGGCGCCCAGCCACCGCAGGGCATTTGTGGTGTTTCTCTGCTTTCCAAGTGTAGCCTTAACACTTTGCTTCAGCTCAGGAGGTTGAAGCTCCTCCTCCTGATATGGCAGATCTACCATATGGTCCTATTGGCTCGTTTTTCCCTAATGCTGCCCACCTCCTAGAACATCCCAGATCAGCAGTAAACATTCTCAAAATAGGGATCAAAAGCCCACCTCTAACACTGTGGGACCTCCTCTGTAGGTAAGCCTGGACTTGGGATGAGAAAAGTAGTAATCATTCACAAGTCTCACTGGAGGACTCTCACTGGTCTTCGGGACATCACTTGCTGATTAACTCCTGATGCCCAGCAGATGATGGGCAGATAAAAGCAATTCATTCACTGATCTCTCTCCCATCCAAACCTAACTTATATGACTAGCCCTGTGTAAGAGTCAGATGAAATTTCTTACATACGATCTAGTCCTTGGGATCTATTCCCCTCCTTCCACAGCTGGCTATTCCCATCAACTCCAATTGCAATGCAGCACAGGCGTATGTATCCAGGAGAGAAGTGAGCTCTTCTAAATCCTGCCTGCTAAAATCAAAAGCACCCTGCACAGACCGTTATACCACAATGGAAACATTTCCCTATTGAAAGCATTATAAATAAAACAGCAGTTGCATTAAATAAAACCTTTTTTCTTCCACTTTTGCATCCAACAAACACATAACTATATTCAAAGATCCCAATTATAAAGCAGTGCATAATCTAAATCCATTTCTCACGCAGTCATTTGTCCCACAGCAACAGAACATGTTACATATGATACATTTCATATAGATGGGTTTATCTTTGAAGATTAACAGATTCCTAATACACGCCTCTAATAACGACTTCGCCAGCAGGATGACAGTCACTGGAGACATTTTATCGAGAACTAATTATCTACCACAGCTTCAGACTATTTACACTTCAGACTGCAGGCCTCTGACTCTGCGAAAGGTCTGGAGCTCGCTGAGGTCCACAGCGTCCAGGAGACCTCGCAGGATTCCCAGCCCGGTGCACGAGGAGGGCTCACGCTATCAGCGGTTCCCAGCACACAAAACGACGTCGCCAGCCTCCCATCGCTTGCAGTTGAAGGCCACATTCTTACAGATGCTAGCCTCTTGACAACACAGATACTGGATTGGTGGGAATCAGCTCGTGAAGCAGTCTTTAAAGCTCTGGAGGCTCTGTAGTTGCCTAAACGTCTCTGCAAACCCAACCCTGGCTCTAAGCACATGCCCCAGGAGCGGTAGTTTCCCTCTCTGCAGAGCAGGGATAGCCTTTGCAACGGAGCTGCCTCTGGAAACAAGACTTCTCTCCTCTTTCTCCATCCTCAGTAACTTCTGAACCTTTCAACTACACTGGACAGAGAGGTCAGGTTTCAGAGGTAGCATATTCCCAACGATTCATGAAAACTGGTGCCCATGGACAGAAAAGAGATTTGAATTAATGTCCCCACCAAGGGAAACGCCTGTTACCGCTCAGTCTCTTATCTGCCACAAGAAGCAAGGGCCAGGTGACCGGCGAGGACAGATGCTCCAGCTCTGCCCAGATTGCAGCCTGCACATCCAAATAGGTCACGGACGATGGCAGGAGCCAGCAGAGCCCCGGCGGGGGTGTCTGGGAAGGAGAGGTGTAATTAGTTCAGCTATGCCTGCAACAACCCTTAAAAGGCAGAGACGAACGCCAATTGAAATGTAGACTTCCAAAAAACGAGTTAAAAAACAGTTGAGAGTCCTAAATCTGTTCCCTTCCCATTCACACGTTATTCCAGTTTCTATGATTTGACAGTCAGATTCACCGATTTGAAAAAGTTTTTCCCCTTCTCTCCCGACACAACATGAAGGCCTCAAAGAAACGAACAGGGAACTTCTGGCCATGTGGGGAAACAGAAACCAAGTGCGCTCCTGCTGAAGAAACTTGTAACAATTACATACCATTACTTAGATCCAACTGTGCTGTGACAAGTAAGCAGGAATGGGGAAAAAAAAAAGTTGCTTTTGACAGTAATGAGATGTTGTTTTAGAAAATGGGAGAAAAACAGAGAAGCTGCTTCCACCAGTGTTGGCTGTGTCCTCTCCAGCAAGGGACGGACAGCAGATGCCCTCCATAGCTCCCCTCCCTCTGGGTAGCACACACACCACAAATCAAAGGTTACAGAATAATTTCACCGGGGCTCCACATTGCAATATTAACAGCAAATGTTCATCATGATAGCCACATTCAGCGGCAGTCAAAATTTCCCTAGCCTGCAGCTCTGCTTCAATGCTCCCAACGGAAAAATTATGCCAACCACAAATCTTCGGTCAAAGCGTCTCAGTATTAGGATGGCACTTTCACTTCTGTTGGTTTTTATGGGTTTGAGACAAATTTTGAACTTTAAAACACATTAATGCACATCTTTGTTTCCTCTAAGACTCAAGACAGCAGATCTGAGAATGGCTGTAGGCCTGGTCTGAAGGGAAAACACGACTAGGAACAATGCGCACACTGAGCCTAGAATAGGGGAGAGACATAGATACCACAGAAAAGAGAAAATCCAGAGTCTGCTCCAAGTCCTCAACAGTATATTTACAAAATACATGGAGGAGTTCAGTACCTCCTTGAAAACTGGAATTTAAGATGCAGTGAGAAGAAACTAGAGATAAAATCCAGTCCTAGATCCGGTGTTATACAAATGCCGTGACAAAGCCGGTATTAAGAAAAAGAGTTACACCCGGCAACTCCACACTACCCAGAGCAGCTCCTACTTACTCCTCTAAGCTCTGTGGAGGTTGCACCTCCTTCAAGGTTCCTTTTGCATACACAAACCAGTCTTGTGGCACTAGGAGAACAGTTCCAGTACAGATGTAATTTCCTTTAACACCAGCAGAAGAGCCACCAATGGCCTATGAGGCTCCAGACGGTTTTGACACTCCCACCTGTACCAAGGGTCAGAAGAGGAACAAACCATGTCACAGCATTTCAGCAGGGTACCTGATATTTTGATGCTGACCATTAATGTCAAAGATGGACGATGAATCTCAGGCCATCAAGTCAACCAGGAAAGCATCTCGGGATGCTCCTCTCAACCTAAGCCAAGTTTAAGAAACTCCCTAAAAGCAGAGTCAGCATATGTGTCGATATAAATCCACTTCTGGAGCCTTCTGAGCAAAGTAATTTCTGTTATTTTGGGGTAGCCATTACAGAGTCACAATATTTAGTCAACCTTTTACTTCTACAGTCATTAATCATGCACCATTTAACTACTGGTTTGTCATTTACTCTCCTAATCCTTTTCAAACCCTTCTGCTTATTTTCACATCTTTTTTTCAATCCTATTCTGTGTGTCTTGCTAATTACACTCCTTCACTGTCATGAGCTGCTTCAACACAGGCACGGTGAGCCAGAGGTGGTTTGATCACTTGTGTTGTATGACCAATGAATCGTTCGCTATTGCGACATTTAAAATACAAACCGTGTTATGGAAGATGACCAACGGCACTTAATTACCTGGACAGCTACTTATAACCAACTCCATGGGAGGAAGGTGAATGACTGTTTGGTGGTGTACTTGAAAACGAGGTTTCTCATGAATAATGAGAAGGTAGAAAAAAAAAAAAATCAAGACAAGGAATTTTGCTCACTTGCCAGACAGCACCATTTTCAAAGGACTGTTATTTGCAATTTTGCTGCATCCTGAGTCAACCATTCCTGCTGTTCTCAGGAGACTGTCTCCAGCAGCCAGCACACGAGGCCAGCCTAGGAGTTGCAGCTCAGCAAAAGCAAAGTCACATCCAAGTAACAGATGTCAAAAAGAGGTGATAGATGACTGAGACAGAGCAGACATCACCTGAAAACTTAAACACAATTGAATAATTCATGGCCAAAAGGAAGAGAAGAGGCAATGTGACGGGAAGGGAAAGAAGGCACCAAAGGAAGTGGATGACTGACCACTATGAGGAGCAATGGAGCAGCTCTCAGAGGCACCCACAGCATTAGAAATCTCAGCCCAAATGCACAGGTCCACTGGTTTGCTCCCAGTGACAGCTTGACATTGAGCCAACGCCATCCTGAACGCTTCTTCTCTTGAATCCCACTTTTCATTTCACTTCAACATCGTGACCTTTCATGCCAGTGGTGCGAACCTTAAAACCACACATACATAACGCAGTGCTGACTTTACTAAGAGCTTGGAAGAGTAACTGACTCGTTCACCCCAGAGGACTGGCGAGGACCAGTTATATGCCACCATCGGTAGCTGCTAATGCCGCATCTCCAAAGAAGATGGTAGGAGGCACTGAACGCTTCCGCCTCCTCCACACCAGCCTCCCTGGAGGTGGCCAGCAGCCCACACCAAGGAAAGTGTACAAAGCTCAAAGGGGAGCTGAACTCATCGCACTTCGTACAGCTTGGACAGTACTGTCTAGGCGCCGTTTGTCACAGCAATGCTTCCCATTGAAGCCACATTGTTCAACTAAAACAAGCGAAGGACCAAACACCATCAGCCCTATGCAGGAACTGGTTGGACAGCTTCCACTTGCCAAGAAAACCCTGTGGCCGCAACAGCTCCCAAATACATTCCCACTGTGTAACCTCATTAGATTGGCAGCTCCTAATGAATTTAGAGTGTGGATCAGTCCTCAAACACCTTCTGCTACCAGGAAGACCTACTGAAAGTGATAAAGAGGAATCATTATGTATAACACCTGCAAGAACTTGCTGTAAACATATTTGGCAGCACAGGGAGGTTCCTTTATGGCATAATCCATTTTTGTATACACCTAATATTTTCAAGTTTTCAACCAATTGTCAGTGTGTTTGTAGAGGCTGTTAATGAATCTCATTGCTAAAAGGAGTTACAATTCTGTAGCTATTAATACAGCGTGACATCAGTTATGTTCGCTTCCGAGTGAATCACAGTTGCAAACTTGTAGGTGTTCGATAGCTGGTTGTCAAGTCGAAATAGAACATTGTTAAATATAATCCCAGTCTGTCCTAGTTTCGTGGCTCTTTTCCCCTTTCTGCGCTGCAGCCTTGGTGGACTGAACACCTGCAGGTCTGAAGAGATAAGCACAGGAATACCAAGGGGAAAAACAGGTCGACTATTAGACCACTTTTATCAGCTAGTTTTAAAATGTTCACTTTTGACTGCAATTTCCTCTCAAATCTGATGACTATAAGCGCTTAAGAGAGCAGGTCACTAAATCTTTTACAATGTCTAAACCTTGTAATATGTACTCATATCAAGATGTCAAGCTTTTTTCCCCCCTCCTTACAAATTGAAATAAAATGCTGAGAACCTTTCCCAACATAGTAGTTCAGCACCAGAGCAGGCAAAACCCAGTTTCCAAACCATTTACTGAATACCAGAGGCCAAACGCTGCTTTGATCTGCATCACTGACACGCGCAGAACAGCTTTGTGTTGGTCAGCTCGTACATAAAAGCACATTTGTAACAAAACTGACAGAAACCTGGGAAATTATTAATGAATATTTCCATCAGTGAAACATTTTCAGGTCATCATGTCGTCACGCCTTCAGGATCCACTCCCCCCCTAACGTTTTTCATGCAGTTAATACCCTGTACAGGTCCTCTTTGGACACCCAGCCTTAGGGCTCGAGGGGAAAGGTGTTTTAGGCAATAAACAGTTTCATACATTTCAGGAAATTAAACATAATTATGGCCTGGAATAAGACTTCCTGATTTTCATAGTCAATCTGTCCCACAAATGCGCTGTCTCTCTGCAGCAGATGGCTGCAGTGAACAGACTGTGAGAACAGAGTCAAACCCACCAGCTAAAATGGACCGTGGATAATTTGCCTGCTATTATTCCTAGAGCAGCAAGTCAAATTTTTCCTCAACCGACCATGCAATATTTCATAGAGCTCTAGTAGGTAAGCCAGGCAGTACTGAGACAGAAATAGAAAAATATTGAAATAGGGCCGACACGGTGCCAGGTTTAGAGGCACGTGGCTTGGGCTGAGTCTTGGGAAAAAGTGAGTTTAGGATGCAGTAGCTGCCTCCTGCCCAGGAGCTGTAAGAGTGTTTCTGCAGACACAGAGCAGACAGGACACAGGAACAGACCTAGTCCTGTTACTAGGCAGAAGCTCAGAATTCAGTGGAAAGAGATGAAAAACAAGTTTACAGAACGATAACTGGGGACTCTGGCACGGCTCAGAGCAGAGCCCTGTGCAAAACAGGAGAGCCGAGAGTTACTGTGAAACAGTCCAGAAGTGGATCCCCAGGAACAGATATGATCCAAAGTCAAGTTCTCCTTCTTCCCCTAATCTCAACATGTACTTTGTCAAGTCTCTCATTTATCCTCTCAGTCCCTTCAAGTGAAATGGTTCAGACCAGATATGTAAGCCACAAGCGCTGGGGTTTATTGTACACGATCCCCTTACGCTACAGCACCGCTGTGTGAGAAACAGCCTTGCTGAGCACCCACAAACCCAGACTGCACATCCATCGCTTACGCATCTCGGGTAGGCAAATCGTCAGCTAAATGACTGTCTCTTTACCCACGCAATTTCAGAATCTATGCATGCACAACAACTAAACCAAGATCTCTCTACTGCTCTCACAAAGTACCAAGCAGCAGTGAAAAATCTGTGCTGGTGGAAGGGTCATGAGCTGCCATCCAGAAAACCTTTACCTTCGTTATTTCTTGCCAAAGCTCCAGCTTGTCAATGAAATACTGAGAACAGCGCGGGTGCCTCTGACGCCAGGTACAAGACAGTTATGGCAGCGAGCTGTCTGATCACAGAGGGAAAGCTGCCTTTTTAGAGCAGCAGGAAGCAACACCAGGTGCTTTTAAGCTGAATTATGTGAGGTTGCTATGCTAAAAGAAGGAAAACTTTCCTTATTTAAGACACTTGAAAGCCTACAGAGAATATCTCTTCCACCATCAGCCCCATAACCACAAGCAGCCACTGAAGAAATCCATACGATCGGTACCACGGCATCCCTAAAGGCCCCAGATGGAGGAAGAAAGTACGACGACGACAGCATGCGCTGACACCGCAGTACAAGAACGGGTGTCATGGGATGCTAACGTTACCATGGAAATGTCCTCATACCACGTAACATTTTGACACTGTCTGTTTTCCGCGAAGCAGCAACGACGTGGCAGCCTACAAAGCCTGCATGAAGCGGCTGTTAGAGCTTCGCCACGGTTATTACTGCAGCCGGCAGCCAATTCAACTGCCTGGCTATTGGATTTTGACCAACCTGGCAGCTCCGCTTTCTACAGTGCACGAGAAAGCTTTTAACAGAAACAGTTCCATAAATCACCCTGATTTAACACGCACCGTCTGCCAGGCTGAGCACTGCTTGCCCTGCTTTCCAGACCAGCATCTTCAGTGCTCCTTCATCGACTTATCTGAACCGCAGAACCCAAGGCAGAGCCTGCTCCTCAGCTCGACCTGGCTTTGCACGACAACAGCGGCAGAGATGCTGCCCCACGCTTGCAGGGGTGATTTTCTGAACTGCTGAAGGCAGGAACGGCTGCAAATCCCATTCACTTTCAACAAACACTAGAGACCAAAACTCACAGGCATTTTTGAAAATGCCCAACTTTGCATATTTAATATTTAAAACAAACATAGACTCTTGTTGTCAAAACTATGTTCACTGCTCATGAACAATGAGCTCGTGCTCAATCAGAAAGCTCGTTTATATGTCAAGGTACGTCAGGTAAATATTACCTAACCTTTTCCTGTTTACTTACATTGAAATAAAAATCCCAGGCCTGGAGGGGATGCAGCTATGGGCTCTGTGATTCACAAAGGCAGATGTACAGAGATCAACCCTCACAAAAATGTGCAGTTTTTTGGACAAACCTACCAAAATCACCATCGAAATGTGACAGCAATTCCTGCAATTCCTGAGTTTGGAGGAACAGGGGGAAAGCCGAATACTGTCAAGTCTCAAAAGTTAGCCTGGATCACCATCCACTTTTATCATAAGTTGAATTAAAACCACTATAAAGGTGGAAGGGCTCTGCAGAACTGCTGCTCTGCTCCCGTGGGTCACCGGTGAGATTTCATGGCAGCTAAGAGGGCTTCAGCCAGAGCGATGGCAGCGTGAACTGAACGTAAGAGACAATTGGGTCTGATTTGTCACGATACCGTCAACCAGAAATGAACCGGCTACAGCAGCTGGAAGTCTAACAGGCATTAGAAAGAGGAAAAGCTCTCTCGTTTTTTTTTCCTGACAATCTGATTAAAACCTAAATATGGATATAAAGCAGCAACTTTAGAATCTTGAATCAAATTTTCCTAACTTTTCACTAGTGCTGTGATGTCATGCATCAAATACAAGAAAGGAAAGGTAAATGGTAAAAATAAAAGAAAAAATACCCACCCACACAATCCTTCTAGGATGCTGAGAAATGCTAAACAGGGAGCTGGATTTCCAACAACAACAAAAATCTTAATCTTCTTAGACATCTTGGCTGCAACACAATTAACATGTTTTCCATCCACGTGGCAGGATACACTCCCTGCTAACTGTAAATACGCGTACTGCTGGTGGGCAGCTGGCAAAAGTCCCACACCGCTGGGAAGCTGTCACCGCTGGGAAACGTCAGCCTCACCCGCAGTGCCCACGGAGCCGCGTGCGGGGCAGGCTGTGCCCACACACACGCTCCTGTCCGCTGGCGACGCTGCCGTTCCCCTGCCAAGGGGGGGGTCACTCTGCAGGTCTGTGCCCACCAACAGCTGAGCTCTGGCACCTCAGAGGATGGCCAGCTCCAGAAAGCCATGTGTGCCATGAGGAGGGAGGCTACAACCTCTTAAATCAGGCCTGTCACCAGTGCGAAGTACCATTAAGCACAATTATCTTTATTCTAGCTATTAAGTGTGAATGACACCTCAACAGTCCCTTGAACCGAGCAGCGCAAAAGGAGGCTGAAAGAACAGGCCACTCCAGATGCACTGAAAGCAAAGGTTTTCAAGGATGCTGCACTTCATCCATGGATCCTCAGTTACAGAGCTCTCCTTCAGCCAAAATCATCCACAAAACAGAGCAGTATTCCCAGAGCCTGGAGGACAAAGCACCTTATCACAGCCACTTACCCCACCTCCCAATTCCACAAACATCCCAGCAGCATAGATCTCACTAAATAACAGATACTGAATTCAGACCAATACCAAGGGGATAAGATAGCTCACCCCTCTAAATCAGTACAAGGAAATTTAATAAAGGCTCATGTAAAAAAATAGTAACTTCAGAACGTTGACAAAATTAAATGCACAAACGCCAGAAAGGGAATAAGCAGCCAGGCAGCAGCCCTGCAGAGAATGAGCTGGTAAGCGGCACGGATTACACCTCCAATGTGAGTCAGGAGTGGGGACACTCTTGTGTGTATTAATAGGAATATTGCACCCAAAGTGTGGGAGACAGTTATTGCTCCCTGCTAGGAGCCACACAGCAGCCAGAGCCCTGTCCGCACCGCTCCTCCTGCAAGATCCCGAGTCCCACAACAAGGCCAACATGATGCCTGGAAAACTGCTCTATGCAAAAAAAAAAAAAAAACCTCAATCAGGCTTCTTTGGTCCAAAAAGCAAAAGGAGGGAGAAGGATGCCAGGCAGTGATCGTTGTGATTGTGGTCACTTCCTGGCTTGGGATTATTGGCACAGGGAATAAAAGTTTTGTGATGTGAAGAGTTGCTCTGAAGACAGCAGTGACCGACTGTTTCATATGTTGCTGGGAGCAAGACAACCGTAATCCACTTAATTCCCATGGAGATTTAAGCTAAATTTTAGGGTAAACTGTCCTTCTAATTAGGAATAGTCGCTTGTTAGTTACTTGCGGAGCAGACAAGTGACTCCTTGGGACCCCTTCTACCTCTGCATTCCTAACAATAAGGACACACAGACACTAGCACGAGTTCCTCTCAGTCGTAAAACAGTTTTGAGAAAAATGTGGCATTTACCTCTGTACATGCTGTACTCTTAAATTGTGGAGCACTCAGACATTCTAGACTGGCTTCTGCGAGGCTGTGCGAGCTCTTTGTGTACTGGACAAAGGTGATATAACACTCTAACGGCATGAACTTGAAACATGATCTGTCACAGTGATTTAATTGTGGCTGGAATTGGTTAAAAAATAGGGCTGCTGAGCTTTGTTGTATTCCTACGTGAAGTCAGGCTGCACCAGGGCTTCCCAGCCGTTACATGTGTGCTGTTTCGCAAAAGCAAAGCCAAAGACACGACTTAAATGCAGATCCCAAGGCAAGTATAGTTTAACAGTGAAAGCAGAGGGTGCCCAATTTGTGCATGCCATCAGCAGATGACTTAAGCCATGGCACCTACTGAGGGACCATTTGTGCTGCAGGACCCCTGTCACGACACATGCATGGTTTTCCCATCGTCTCCCAGAAAATAAAACCAAACCTCAAAGGAACATCATTTGGATAGATGGATATTCAAATCGCATTGAACAGTTCTGCAGAAGACCAGAAATATGCTAACGGCGCATCACGACAGATGTCTGTGGGGAAGAGGAGAAGACAGCAGGGCTGAGAAGCCTGGGTGAGCCAGGTCCCACTGCCCCACTGAAACACATCAGCAACTCGCAGACCGTTTCCAAAATTAAAACGTTCACATTTTTAATCTAACTGAAGGCACGCAAATACGAGCGGATAGTGCCTCAGAAAATAATGGCACAGATAAATTATTCCTCAAAACAACTACTCCAATCAAACTTAATTCTTCCCTACACAAAGCAGATACATCCATTCTGTCAAACAGAAATGTTGAAGCAAAGTAGTTACAGCATTTCACAACTTGTCCTGGTGTAGGAATCTGATGGAGTAAAGATAATTCTTTTAGCCTGGAGAAGAAAGTGCTTTTGAATTAATAAATGTTGCATTAGAATTAACTTCGCATGAAATAGAAGCAGTAAGGACACAGTTTCTCCTAGACAGAAAGCTTTCCAGGGACAGACTCTTCTATTTGGAAGTCAATTGACAGCAAAATAAGAGAAAGAGATATCCTTCCCCGGCGGCTGGCAGGGGTCACGCATAACCAGCCCTCTGCAACTCCTGCACACGCGGCTGGAACGTAACACCATCCTCCCAACACCTACAAGGTACCTCAGGCCAGACATAGCCACCTTCGGGGAAGGAGACAGCACTGTGCCTTCCCTTGACTGCGAGCTGTGCTGCAGTACGCACTGCTAAGGGGACAGCACAGTGCCACCATCAGGAGGCCCAGGACCTCATCCATGTCCCCTCGCCCCTGTAAACCCACAGGCGGACAACCACCAAGGAAACATCTCCTGGCACAGTGCTTGAGATCCCAGGGCTAGCCACTACCTCTCCTTTCCTCCATCCTACATCACTTAAAACAATTCCTCAGCCTACGCCAACACCAGCGTGAGGCACAGGTGGATGCTCCAGGTTGGGGCACGCTGCACAACTCTGCCAGGGTACCCATGGGAGACGGGAGCAGGAGGCAGCTGGTGTCCTGGGAAGGATGCCTGCCACACTGAGCATGGACCAACACCACGTCACCCTTTCCCTGTGCTCTCCCATCTGTCTAACCATACCCACCTGTTGGGTTTTGCCAGAGACTGTAAGCTCTTTGGGACAGAGACTGCCATTTTGCTTTGCATTTCTACAAGCAAGAACTTGACCGAGGAACACAGTCCTCACATGTGGTCGCAACACCAAGAGCAACACAACTGAGGATGAGGTTTCAAATCACTTGTTCCTAGTGCTGACTCATCCGCACGCATTCTGCTCTGCTCTGGTCCCACATGGCCAGGAGAAGACAAAACCCGTCCTCTGTAATTGCACTCTACCGATCACATATGCAGGCAACAGATCCAGAGAGCAGAAAGCTGCCTTTAGCGCACAGGGGACGTAAGGAACAGCCCGGTTTGTCCAGCTCTGCCCCGCCTGGGCGCATCCGCTGTGCAAGAGTCAGTCGCTGCGTTTACGACCTGGATTAACTCACAACTGGGTGTGAGATCACCCACCTGCACGTATCACCCCTGGCATCTTCTGCTGTTCTGTTTCACACGCTTTCCTCTGACGAAAGATCGATTCAATAGTAGCCCTTCTAAAACTGTTCTCATTTTTTATTTCCTTTTAATCCATTTATGAAACAAACATCTGCTTACCTGGCTTCTGCTGCCTCCCACACCAGCCAAGAGAGCTGGCCTGGCGTGCAGCTGGGATTAGGCCTCAGGCAAACCTTCTACGTACTTTTACATTCCAAGATGATTCAGATTTGTCCTGCAGCATCCCTGGGGTAACTGCACTGCCAGATGAGCCCTAGAGTCTGTGTCTTCGCAGGGTTACGTGGATGAACCATCATTTCAAATGCAAAAGATTAATAAGAAAAATATTTAACATCGCAGGTGTGCGAATAATTTCCCTTGTCCCCTATACGCTTGCTATGTGAAAATGGTTACCTACCTCACAAACAACTAACAAAACTAGTTAGAAGCTTAGAAAACATCAAAGGTAACTTTGGATGAAGCAAAAACAGACTAAACACCGGAAGGACTTAACATGCTGGGTGCATATACAGTTAAAAATATACAACTGAACCAGGTAAAAGACGTGAATCATCATTTTCTTTAAAAATCATATGTACCCCAACCCAACAGAATGCTGCAATTGAGAAATATTCGTGGCAACATGAAACCACACAGAGGGGGTCTCTATTTAATAACTTTGTGACGCTTTAATGTTTAAAATTACAGAGAAGTTTGATAGATAAAACCCACACACAGAGTATTCTAAGCTAAACCACACATCCACAGCACGTTCTTCCACTCCAACGTTTTAAATGTTTTCATCAATCCACTAAATTAATATTTCACATAGCTTCTCTTCAAAGCAATTGATCGCAACACAGTGCATCTGCCAGTACCTGATAGTGTGCGAACGCAGCAGCTGAGGCTGAATTTTATCTCTAACTCAACTCTTTTCTGAACGAGCAGCTGACACAAGGAAGGCTTACCGTCAGTATCTAGGAGACATTTTGACTTTGGAAACCATTTTCTCTCTGCCAGACACTTGGTTCCAGCAGGCTGAGACACGATGTGATTCTGCTGTCTTGCAGGCAGGGCAGAGCTCTGCCAAGCTGGACCCTCCCTGTCCACAGGACCCTCACACGACCCTCGCAGCTGTTCTGTACCTTCTCCCGCTTCCTGATCAAAGCATTCCTGCTCTTCACACTCGCATGGGTATAAGATTCCTGCAAGGAACACACACGTTTCCCCTTGTGCAAGTACTCAAGTTGTATCTGGACTTCAGGGCAGCTGCATTTGTGATATGACCCATGCCTGTAGTCTCCCAAACACCCACATCTGCATCCCCGTCAGGGCACGTCTCAGATGCCTTCTGCCAGCACAAGTCGGTGTCCTTCCTGAGAAAACCACGACGTAGGATGAAACAGAAAGGAGCTGGTGCATCACTGCATCTCACCCACTTACGCCACAGCACAGCTGGAGCACACACCCAGGCCTGAGAAGAGCTCCTGGGTCCTACAGTTTAGCCCAGGCGCTTAAGGAAACCCCGTTCCCTTCAGTCATTTTTGGCATTTCCCTACTTGTGTTTCTTTAGGTGTAGTCCTTGTCCTCTGTAGTACACAGGGTCCTTGGTCCTGGCAGCTGAGGGCTGCTTCTGGCTTCCCAGCTCCCAGCAGGTCCACCACCATTACAGACTGTCCCTGCTACTAAAACCACCTCCTCTCTCCTCCTCAAAGCTTGCTGGGTTTTGCACCTGCAGCTTCAAGTCAGTTGCTGTTGCTCTCTACCAAAATCTCACTTTCTGTTCTGCTGGCTGTTTAGCCAGTTTTCCAAGCTTCATACTCTGCACATGGAGCAAGCTGGTTCTCCATGCCAGCAAACACATCCCCTTTAACCTTAAGGACGTCCCTCACCCAGGACTGGCAGGGCCTTTGCCAAAGGTGGCTTTCATACACCCCATTCCGTGATCCCACAGTTTTAACTGTGCACGGCACCCAGGACTCAAGCCACCTACAAAGCTGGTCCCCACAGCCATCATGGATCCTTAACAGCCTGTTACTACCCCACACGCACTCTCCACTTGGCAGTTCAGTCCCTTCCGACACATTGCACATGAATACCAGCACACCAAATGGCTGATTCCAGCCAAGACCAAGCGTGCGGCAGATCCTCAGCACAGCTACGATTTGCGTTCGCGCTGTTAGAAACAGGCACTGATTTCAGGCTCGTATTTCTAGAAAAGCCAATCACCCAAAAAGAGTATGTGATTGACTTTTACCTCTTTTTAGTCCACTACTCCATAACTGAAAAGCTATCAGAGCTCAGGATAGACATTTGCATAAGCTAAACCAACAATTACGATGATAATAATCGCAGTTTAAAAATCCTTAACATCACTGACATTGCTGGGGACCTCAATGGAGCGAAGACAGCAGCACTAAGCCAGCAGGAAGGACAGCAACATTACCATGCCAAGATCAAGACAGTTATTAACCTAGACTCCTTACACAGACAGTAATTTCTGTTATTTCAAAGCCCCACTGCAGCTTACTAGTGAACAGAGCTCGCTATTTGCTCAGAGTATCCTCTTTGTACATGCAGCTGAGGAAGGAAGAGTACTACAACACGGGAGTGCAAGTCCACATCCCACATCCACCTCTGGAGAGACAGGCACGTGGCCGTATTTGCCACAGGACAGATCCGAAACTCCATCATCCTCATGCTCTGGAAGCATTCAAAAGTGATCCAGTTTCTTGCTCCAAGTCCTACTGCTACCCTGCCTACGCTGGCCGCCTCCTTCCGCGCGCTAAGATGTAAGTGGGCATCATCCGCATCCACTTCATTGCCGAGAACTCAGCCCAGACACGCTGGTGGGGTGGCAGGCAGAAGAGCTGTGGAAGATGAGAAGAGTCTTCTCACCTGTTATCCAGAAGGTGGACAGCAAAGAACAAAAGGGCCCCAACAAAAAAAAAAAAAAAAGGAAATATTCTGTAAGTAAAGCATTTTTCAAAAGCAGAGTCAATTTTCAAGACTAAAAGTGGGAAATACTGCAACCCAGAGGCATCGTTAGCATAGGCCAGATGTGGCTGGCTATGTTTCCACATCGCCACGGCTCTCAGCGTACACACTCCTGCAAATTTCCTTTTACACTCCTTTAACACGAGCTATCCATAGTAGCTTAAATGAAATACCTCAAGAATTTATCTTGTTTGTAAATTTGAGCTCTCATTGGGCTGTTTTCCCTTTCAGAGGCAAACATCAAGTTTCCTTTAAGCTTGGCCATTTATCAGCTCCTCTCCCTTTTCCGTAGGATGACTGTTCTCTTAAAGGTGTGGTTCTCCGCTTCAGACAAAATGGATGATGTGTCTGTCCGAAATAGGATTGTTTACTTTGTCAGTGCTTGTGGGATCAATTTTTTTTTTTTTCCTGCCGTCTCCTTTGGAGAACATCTTGCCAAGTGTAGTACTCATCTCCCTGAATGAGCCATCAAGATCTATTTTTCTGACAGAAATCACACTGCAACCAAAACTGGTCAGAATCTCTCCCAATTTCAGAGGCGTGCATCGGTATGAATAATACAGAATCTTGTCTGGCAGGATTTCAGCATTTCTTTCATCATTTCTCTTTCATGACATTTGTTTTCTTGAGAAAGTTATACGCTTGTAGTTTCAATGCAAAAAATACAAAGTGGCACACATTCTTCCTTGCTATTTTATCACACACGTCTGGATATACATTCAAAGGTACAAAACACAGGAGCAATACTGCAATGTCCCCACTCCGCTGAACATTATCCCAAGCAGCTTTAGTAATGAGACTAACTCAGGCAGGCGAGATCCGCTAATAAGCTACTGGAGAATGAGTTCTTAATTGTAGATTTATTTAATTCAGAGACAAGTACTTCAGCTGTATTAAGAGCAGCCTATTAACATTCATGCATGGGCATTCAGTAAGCGTGAATAAGTATAATCCAGTGCAAAACCATTTTTCTAAGCACTGGAATAGGAAGGATTCACTTAAACCATCACCCTGCTCAGAGGAAGAGGGGTCGGACTCCAGGGAACGAACACTGCTCAAGGCATTGTGTCGGGTTCTCGTACTCGAGCGTGTCTCACTATCAATCATTCCTGAAGCAACAGCGCCGAGACTTCCCAAAGCTCCCGTTATTGTCTTGCATGCTCCCCAGCATTCAAACCAAACATAAAATGCAAATAAATCATCAGTAAAATTTTGAGAACAAAATTGTTTAAAAATATACATC
The DNA here is from genome assembly GCF_036417535.1 of Chlamydotis macqueenii. Taxonomy (NCBI): domain Eukaryota; kingdom Metazoa; phylum Chordata; class Aves; order Otidiformes; family Otididae; genus Chlamydotis; species Chlamydotis macqueenii. The sequence continues at coordinate 6,113,287 of NC_141571.1, read as the reverse complement.
CACTGGAGGATTCAGTCTTCTGCCTGACACCCCTGCATGACGCTGATGACAACCCGAGGTTAACCACACAGATGATGAATTTATTCTTACGTCAATTCCTTTAAAAGCTACAACATTACAGGTGCAGCAGCTAGCGGGCTGATTTGCCCATGTATTCCTGCTAGGATCTGCACATCTTGGGATGAGCTGCTAGACAAAGGAGCATGCCGGCATTTTGAGGGATGCAACCATGACAGCCAGCGTTAAAATCCGCCTTAGTTACCAACTTTCATTATTTGCCACTCAGAGGGTTCACTTACAGGTTCAGTCCCTGGTACGGTGTGTACTATGAAAAACACCCCTCATTTATAAGCGAGCCGCCGGGAAGGGATGAAGTGCTCATACACAGCTCTCCATCCACTCCCTCCTATGTCCCCCCCACCCACACAGCTGCTGTGCTGCTCTCTACTCCCAGCACCTTCTCCAGCACCCACCATTCCTCCTTTCCCATTCAACCTAGTTTCTTTCCTACTTTTCCTCACCCATGGCCCTCTTCTCGAAGCTTGGTCTTATTTTATGACCACTGACAACTCTTTGAGGCCAGAAAGGTCATTACGAAGCAGGTAAAAAAATCACCGCATCCATTCAGAAAGGGTTTTGTGTGTGTTTTGTGGTCTCCTTGCCCTCATTTAAACAGAATCCCTTTTCTTCTCCTCTCTGAAAGCAGTGTGGTGCATTGTGCTAATGACCCCTCAGAACAACCGGCCCGAGAGTTCATGGTGTGTAAATCAGCGCCGGACCAGACACAACGCCCGGCAGCACGGACACCTTCTCCGTGAGCGCTGCCCTTCACCCCTCGCACAGCTCGGCACACGGGGATGTGTCTGCCAACACCCCGGGTTTGCGATCGGCGAGATGCGTTTCAGCGTCCTCAATAAATTCTCCGGTTCCATCTCCGCAGGCGCACACTTCCCTGCACAAACCCCCCAGCCCCACGCACAAACCCCACTAAACACCCGCTGGGCAGGGCAGGGGACCCCTCACACCCCAAACCCGCGGCGGGGTCAGGGCTAGCACCCACACACCGCAACTCGCCCTCTCCTGCCCACGGCACGCGTGGGTGGACACACACACACTGGAAACCGGCCCCACACCCTGCCCCCGACCCCACCAACACCCCTGGGTGTCCCCCCCACCCTTGCTTTGGGGGGCCCCCCGTCCACTTCTACACCCCGACCGCCACACACCACCAGCCCCACTCGCGACCCGGACCCAGGGGCCGGGCTGGAGCCCCCAGCTCCCCGCCCCACCGTACCCGCGTCCTCCTCGTCGAAGCTGTTCATGCAGGGGAAGTAGATGGCCAGGGCCTCGAAGGAGGCGGAGAGGCTGAGGCGGCTCTGCGACCGCTCCATGAAGAGCCCGGGTCCGGGGGCGCCGCCGGGGGTCTCGCCCGCCGCGGCCGGCGGCTTGGCCAGCTTCGCCGCCCCATTCTTCACTCGGAGCACGGCCCGCGGCGTCTTGGCTGCGGCGGGGGCCGCGGTGAGGCGGCGGAGGGAGGCGAGGCGAGGCGGGAGCGCGGAGCCGAGCGGCGCGGTGCGGTGCCGTACGGAGCGCAGCCACCTGCTGCCGCCCGGCGCTCTGGGCGCCGCCCCGCCTCACGCCCCGCACCGCCAATCGCCGCCCGGAGGGGAGGGACGGGCCGGGCCCGGCGGCGGGAGGGGGCGGAGGGGCGGCTGGGGGCTGCTCGGCCCCGCCGCCATTTTCCTGAGGGAGGCGGGAAGACCCGGGGGCAGAGGCAGGGGAGTTGCCCCGCGGCTCTCACACAGCGCGGGACCTCTGTGTCCCCCCAGAAAACAGTCTTGGGACTTTCAGGAGGTTTCTTCCAAAAGGAGGTGGAAAGATAAGCGACCCTGGTGTAATTTAAGGAGCGGTCAGGCTGCCCATCGCTCCCAGCTCTGAAAGGCTGTGTTGGCCATCACCCATATTAGGAGGCCCTGTGTCTCCCCAGAGAAGGCCGCTCCCAGCCAGACCAGGCCAGCATTTCATCACTCCATGCATTAAACTTCCTCCCCTTTCCTCCACCCCCATCCCAAGGGTCTTTGTCATCACCACCCACCAGCACAACAGTCATCTCTTGCCAGGTACCTCTCTTCAGGCACCCAAAGAAAAACAACCCCAAAAACCAAAAGCCACTGTTTGGAAGTATGCAAGCTCCCAGGCAGAAAGCATGTAAACCAAGAGGCTTTCTGTGGTGGTCAGTTGGAGGGTTAAATCAAGTTGGAAGGCTGCTGCCTGTTCTGGCTCAGCATTTAAACCAGTTCTGCAGCACACCATTGGAAAGGTGCTGGTGGGAACTGGGGTTGCTCCACAAAAAGAGTGAATTTTAGGTCCTTCCCAAAGGCTAGCTTCTTGTATTTCTCTTCTGGCAAGCTTCATGGAGAATTGCTGGCTCGGAAGTACCAGCTGTCCACAGTATTACATTCCCACTTTGTGGAAGGAAACCCAGTATATCCTGGCTTATTCAATGCATAAATCTGGGATGGGGATGAGACTGAGCATTATTTTTGACAGCAACTTTGTCCACCAAGCAAGGATGCTGTCCCGTGGGGCCCAAAGGAAGATGTTCCTCACACGTTTGGTCTGTCCACCCATCGTAACCAAATGCCATACCACTGAAACACATCAAGTGACAGACTTGTTTGTGCCCTTCAAAAAATGCAGATTACAGCTCAAAATCTCCGTAAGGAAAACTGCAGCTAAAATTACTATTCACCAAGTGCTGCCTGGAGTGAAAAAGTGTTCTCCTCCTCCAGTGCTGGAGCCCAGCTGCAGACAACCAGAGGGTGACCAGACTGGGCATCCTGGGATCGGTCATCCCCAGCACTCAGCTCAACCCTGCTTGAGGCTATAATAGAGCTGGAGACCTCATACTTACAAATATTGCTTTTGTTTTTATTCCCATGCACAGCAAGCAACACAAGAATCATAGCCACCTGTACTCTTCACTCAAACAGTTAATAGATCAATCCATTAAGAGTCTTCCATCTACTGAAAATCCTACCAGAGCTGCAATGTATTCCAGCATCAGGAAGCAGCAAGAGCAGGGCTGCTCCCAGGGACGAGGAGCCAGCAGCATCCCCAGCACAGGGCAGACCCAAACCCGCCGAGCAGGTACAGTCTCATGCCACAGGAGGCAGAGCAGGGTGGTGGTGGTGGTAGCGGCAATGGGTCCTATCAACACAGCAGCTCCAAGGTCCACCAGGGAAAGCCAAGCACCAATTCAGGAACAGGTCTGAGATGAGCTCACCTACAACAAGGCCCAGGCAAGAGGTGAAGGCCCTCAGGGCTGGAGGTTAAATGGAGCTCCTGGCAGGGAGGGTGGATGTGAGCCCCAGATGAGGCTCATTAGGGCAATTAAGGCCCATTAGGGCACTGCCACCCAGAGTCTTCATTAATGCATCCAGAATAGCAAAAGTTATTTGAATATCAGATTCCAAGCTGAGTTTGTAGGGCTTCTCAATAGAAAATACAGTTATACATTTTTTTAATTCAAAAACTATTCAAAATTTGCTCTGGAGGTACATGAATTCCTTCATCAAAGCTAGGCTGGGCAGGCAGTAAAGCAGAAGGAACAGAATGAACTTATTACAGACAATGATGACTCCAGGTCTGAATTTTGAAAGGCAGGGGCATCAGTGAGGAATGTATTACCATACGTTTAAGAAGATATTTCAATGGCAGCAATCAAGGCATTAGCAGCAGCTATAGGGACAAATCCAAGTGCATTAGAGCTGTTAAGATAGCTTCTGTCTACCAGTCCTAGCAGCACATTTGAACGGAGGAGCAAGAGGCATCTGTGACTCAAAATCTGCTTCCAGGTTCCCAGGCACAGGAGCTACCTAGAAGTACTGAGAGCTGCTTTCTATTCATTTAAAGCATGCAAGGAAAAAAATAAATCGGGAATAGAAATGTAATCTCAGCTTTATGCTGTGGTCATCTAAATGTCTCTTGTTTCACTACGTCTTGAAAGTGTAGCGCTGGCATGGGACTGGCCATGCTCGAGTCCTTTCCTGCACCCTTCTGCTGCAGAGAGGCTTGGGCTGAGTGCTCTCGGCATCATCCCTGAGCTTCAGTGTCATCTGCTTCTCATCTGCCTGCTACGCTTTGCTCCCTTAGGTCCTTCTCTTCCCAGGGACCTGCCTAATTCTATACTGCAGGGCTCTCTGGTTACTGGTTGGGCCAAAACATCCTAAACCAAAACCATCTGCCTTAGAGTGAGACAAAATGCGTTGACAGCTGGAAATCAGATGGACAGTTAAAAGCGTAATGCCCTCCAGATGCCTGGAGGAAGCAGTTTATTTTGGCTGCCTGTTTAAGGGAAATAAGGATTTGCAGTGAAGCTGGAAACTTAGTCCATAAGTGTTCTTCTTCACTGATCATCATGGACAGAAAGATCCTTGGGAGGAATTTAGAGAAGTGAGGATAAGCAAGGAGGAAGATTCCTGTGATGTTGCAAATAAGCTGAGAGTGGAACTGAGAACAAATAAACTCAAAGATTTACTGCCTCCAGAACAGCACGTCTGTGCCTGCTCTAGTGTAAGTGGTTCATCGATTGTTTCCCCAGTGAAGCAGGCTCTGGCTGATTGAACCATGGAAAGCTCTGATAGATTTTTCCTGCTGGTTCTTTCTCTTCCCACTAGTCACATAGCTTATATTTTTGCCTTGAGTCTTAGGTGTCTGGGTCAGCCTAGGAATTTAGGTTTTATACACTGGAGTGAGAGGACGCGCAGCCCTCTGCCTCTTGTACACCCCTATGGTTCTGCGTATGCCTGTTTGAAAACAAAATCAAACTCCCTGGTTTATCTATGTTGCTCCCTCTGCCCTGTCTGCCCACAGCCACTGAGGTCCCTGTCCACGTGCTGGGACCTCAAATGTAGCAGAGAAACAAACCCTGCTAGTGAGAACACATCTCGTGCATAAATCTCCTCAGAGTACATACAGCAGGGAGAGCTGAGCTGTCCCTGCCTCGTGCTTCCCCTTCCTTCCCCGGGGCGAAGCTGATGCTGGAGCCAGGCAGTTCATGGTTGGTAGTAAGCAATGTTCTCCAGCTCCCAAAAGCAAATGCAAACCTGATCATCCCTGCTCTCCAGGGCTCTAATTGATTCCCTTACCTGATTTGAGTTCCTCTCAGTCTTTCTGGGCAGGCTGGAAGGCAGGAGGTACGATGTGCTGAGCATGGGTACGCATAACCAGTGAATAAACACGGCCGAATGGCCTGGCACTGCCACCTCCGTTCTTGTGGCATTGCATCAATATGGGGTGATGCTGAGAATTGCTGACTCATGTGCCCAACTGCACCAAGTACCACAGTTTCTCTGGGCCTGGTTGTGGCACACTTGTATAACAATACGCATTCTAACTTATTTATTATTTCTCATTATTTGTGTTGAGAGAATTTTGCAGACTGCTGCCCTGAAGAACCAGGCACAGTATAAACACTGAGTGAAAGCCTTTCTCTTCCCCAAGGGCTCACTGTCTAAGTAGTCAAGACAAAGAACAGAAGACAGTATAATTTTTCTTACACAAGTTCAGAGTATGAAGTACGAGAGTTTTACTTGGCTTGCCCAAGACTACATAAGGAAAGTCTCTGTTGGAGCTAGGAATTGAATGCAGATTTCCTGCCTTAATCCCAAGACTACCTTCTGCTTTTCGCTAATACAAGCATTCACATATTCTAACCATAGCAAGATTACAGCATCCTTTGCTGGTTGGGATCCGGGCAAGCCAGGAGTGCTCTGAGTTGTTGATAGCTCAATCATGTACGTGTCCTGCTGTGGCACAGCAAGTGCTGCCCTGAGGAGCTACCCAGAACCCTACGCTGTGTGCACAGCGTCGTTCAAAATACACGGCACTTGTTTAAACCCAAAACCCCACCTAGAAGCAGATTTGTTTTCAGTCCTGCTGTTCTTCCACCCTTCTCTCCTAATATCCTGTTGTCTTAGAGTCACATCTCTCTCTCCCTCTTCAGCTATCAAAAACAAGCCCACCAAGGTGCTAAACCACTAGTGAGACAGAGCCGAGAGGATGAGTGATGAGATGCTGAGCCCTCAGCCTGGGGTCCCTTGCTAGCCCTGCTTCTTCTCACGTCTGTCTAGCCAGCCTTTTCCCAAGGATTAGGAGAACTCGAGGCTTCACGGCATGTGCTGCGCTCTGTTTTACTGTTGGCACCTACTAAATCTGGACGGGTTCAGCCCATTCAGTGGCCTCCAGCCCCTGGGAGTGGGAGTGGGGAGTGGGTTGAGCACTGCTGTGGGGTGTAACTCAGCAGACCGTCTTCTGCTTCACTGTGCCCTCCCAAATGCTGGGGTTTGGTTTTTTGGCTTTTGATTATTGTTTTTCTGGTTCAAACAGCCAGGATGGGTAAACGGATGTTAAATCAGGACAATTCTTTTCTGATGACTCAAATATGGACCCAGACTGGCGAATTGCAAGGTAGCAGTAATTTTCAGATACGTGTTGTCTGTTGCAATATTCAACCACAAGCAAAAGGGAAGAGGAAACACCTGCGTGGAGAAAATGCTGTTAAGAGCAGGTACTTGCTTATCCACTTCCTTGATTTATCATAAACACAACACCTCCCCAGCTCTCCAGGCTGGGAAATGCTAGGCACAGTGAGGAAAACCTTGAGAGACCTGGGAAAAGGAGGATGGAAGAGCAAAAGCAAGAAGGTCAAAAATGCTGAACTGGAGAAGGCACAAGAGGAGAAGGAAAGGACTGGGGAGATTAATCAGTCAAAAGAAGATTTGTAGCCACAGGCAAGTTCAGGAGAGCTGGAGAAATGGCCTTGGGGCACATCCTATGGCCAGGAGCAAAAATGAGGCAGTAATTTGGAGCTCCTGTACAGGAACAGCCCATCTAGCTCCTCTAAAGGGCTTCATAAGAGAAAAGCCCACCTGGAAACCCAGTGAATAGTCTCGGTATTAAAGCATCTGTGTATTAAAGTAGCAGATTGACCGGCCACCAGTGATAGAGGACTGCAGCTCAGGCAGGCGGGTGTCTGTCCTGCAGGGGTGTGAAAATTTAGGCTGCTTTTGAAAACCTGAACCGCAGTGTCTTCATTCTACAAAGCATCCTGTAGAGCAGACATTTTGTGGAAGATATCCCGAGGGTTTGGAAGAGGGGAGTTAGCAGATTGTGGCTGAGTGAAAGCATGGAGTCGTGCAGACAAACCGCTTCTTTCACTCCTTTCATTCATACCCGCGCGTGGCGTTGGCATTGTCACAGCAGAGGCGATGCTGGGAATGCCAGGTGGAATGTAGTATGTTTGAGTTTTAATCAGCAATTATTGTAAAACACAATAATGCTTTAACTGGTGGGTAATTTAGCTCCAATTCCAAAAATACAGACTCATCCACTCTAGCTGTAGATTTCCAACCTCTTTCCTCCAAACAAACTAACATATAGAGATGTATGAATGATAACCAAGCAAAGTAGTGATGGTTGGAGAATTAAGATGGCTCAGAACTCTCCAGCCAAATTACACAGCAATGGTATGGCACCCATCCCAGGTCATGCTTAGAAAGATTCAGGCTTACTTCTCTCGCTGACATTAAAGGACTGTGACTGCACCTGATTCCCCTCTGCGCACCCACGAGCTCATGTTTGTGTGTGTGAAAAGAGAGTAAATGTTTAAATACTGTTGTAATGTCAAGATTTAGTGCCAAGACTGGGAAGTTCTGCTACCTGTGCAACTAGACCATCTCCTAGAAAATACAGAAAATAGACATCGCAGCTTTCCGATATTAGCTTCTGAGTTTTGCTGCAGTCTGTGGCATAAACCCTCCCTTAGAGCAGATACCTCTCAGCAGCTCAGTGAATGGTAATTTAATTTAGATTTAATGTTAGGATTTGGGTCCTTTAGTTGACAGAACATATAATCATGTGGACAAAATGTTCCTCACTGCAGCGTGCCTCATCTCAGCGTTTCCACTCTGCACAAGTGGCACATTGGGGTCATCACTGCTGCCAAAGTCATAGAATCATAGAAACCTAAACCTAACACTGCCAAGTCCACCACTGAACCATGTCCCTAAGGGACTCATCTACACGGCTTTTCAGTATCTCCAAAGATGATGACGCAACTGCTTCCCCGGGCAGCCTGTTCCCTTTCGGACTACTGGCCGCTTCCGCACGCTCTCAGCCTGGGAGGCAACAGGTTTATGAAATATCTTTTTTAAATGAGTCTGCTGAGTCTGTACAATGAGGACAGAAATAATCCTGTGCGTGGCATCCTGCAGATGGGCTTTAGTCCTTGTAAAAGTTGTAGGAAATGGATTTGCTCCGGGCTTGGATGGACACTGACAGATTTGTAGAATGAGAGGTGATGCAACACAGCGGCTGCAGCAGAATTGCATCTTGGAGAGAGAAATCACTGCAAACACTTGAGGATACTTCAGATGTGTCGCCGTCTTGTGCCCGTGCCTGTGCTGAGGCTGGTCTCAGTCAAAAAGGGCTTTTGTGTCCTGCATTGCGGCGCAAGACCCTAGAAGCCAATGGGGAAAGGGAAAAATAATTTTTCTTCACCTCAGATGCCAGCAACAGCTTGGTAAAATGCATTTCTATTTTTACGGTACTGCCACAAAGGCTGCTTTTACCCTTTTTCTTGTTTTGCCTTGCATTTTCCCTCTTTCCTTCCTCCATACTGCAATAAGCGTGCTCCAAAACGAATGGAAGATTCACTTGTCTGAGGCTACCGAGGGGGCTAAATTTGTTGTACATTATGCATATTTTTCACCATGCAGCATTTTTTCCCTTGAACTTGAGAGGAATCATATTACATAAGAAGCCCCTAGCAGATTGTTTATAGAAGACTATACAAGACAAATAATTTGAAGCTGTGACTCAAACTGTATAAGTACAAACTGAAGGCAAGGCCAGTTATGATCAACCAAGTGAGAACACAAGTTTTATCATAATACCCTAAAACATTGCATCGACTTGAAAATAAACAGAGAGCTCAATAACCTGCTGTAGTCTTCACCAGCAAGCTCCCATTTTCCTTCACAGCTCTCTTCTGCCTTCTGACATAACCCATCCTAAAACCAAAAATAATGTGCTCTACCTTTCAAAATGCTGCGTCTATATATGCCACCAACAGACTCTTTCAAGTGCTGTAACTCCTCTCTTCAGTCTCCAAGGATGGAAAACTATAGGAGGACGTGTAAGGGATTTTGTACTGGGAAGAACGTCTGTCTTCTGAAAGTTTAAAATTAAAGCAGCATATGATAAAATTCACTACTAGCATATCTTGGAAATATATTTTTACATCGATTGCTTTAGTGGTCTCAGAGCTGTTATATTTCTTATCATCTGTCTTTAAAAATACCTTGGTTGTGGTACCAGTAAAACCCCAGATAACGTTTTCATGTTTTTACTGAGACTACACTTCACACCAAGTACTTGAATATATCATTCCATTTCTTATCTCACCAGCCTTATTTTTATTCACCTCTTCACATTTAATTTCAGCTTTTTTTTTTTAACATTTGCAAACTCATTAAATCAGTCACCTTTGTTCAGTCTTTTTGAGGGCATCACTGTCAACATCACTAATGCAGCTCAGACTGGGTTTCACACTTTTTGCCAAGGAGAATTCTTCAAGTTCATCCAAATTGCTTCCAATCTTCAAAACGTTAGGCCCACTCATTCAAATTCTCAGTGAAAGTACTGTAAAAACAGTTTACCTTATTTTTTTTTTACTTTTGCTGCCAAAAAACCTCCCTCACTTTCAAGTTCAGCTATTAAAGCGTTTATCATTATTCCCTGAAAATCTGCCCTTTTTTCCTTCAATTCTTACCAGGAAAGGCTTGACGTTCCCCATTTCACAAAGCTACTGCGTTCAGTTTCCTTGACTCCAGTGGCAAACAGCTTCAGTTTGCCTTTGACAAAATGGAGTTGCAGCAGTGATTCCAGACTGCTGAAAAACTGCTTTAATAAAATAGGACACTTGTCACACGAAAGAAAATACGGTTAGAATGCATCTCAGAGGTCAATAAATCTGCTGCTGGCTGGCTGTAGAGATAAGTACCTTGTCTTACAAGGCCCAAGAATTGCTTAGAGTTTATTTCAGCAAAACTGTGGGGGATGTAGAACTATGGGAGGGAGGAATTCACCACTGATTATGCACCAGCATGTGTTGTACCCACTCTTCTTTGGATCCCTTGTGAACTGGGTGGACAGTAGCGTCCCCATCCTGGAGGCTGAGGTTTAGGGGTATTTTTTAGTTATGTAAGCACTGTGTTTGTTTCTCTCCCTCCTGCCTGTCTAGAATTCACATCACTAAAGGAGGCAGGAACTTTGTTTATCCAGCAGCGTCTGCCCAAGTTCTTCAGTGTGCTGGTGACGTGCCCTTCTGCATTTGTACCAGCTCACTGTGGGCATCCAGTGGCTGGAATCCACTTCCATTCCTTTCACGAACAAATTGCCTAAATAAACTTGTATGTGTCACGATTTTGTGTGTCAGCTCTGACAGAGACGTACCGCATGCCGCTGAACCCCAGGAAATCTTCTGTTCCCCAGGGCTGGTGGGTTGACTGCACCCTGGTTCCCATGCGTCCTCCCTGCACCACTGGCTGCTCTACTTTGAGCTTGGGCACAGAGGGCTCTTCCTCCAGCAGATGCAGTGCTGCCCTGGGGCAGATCGCTTGTTGAAGCTGTTGCTTTTTTTTTTTTTTTTTTGCTTTTCAAGGCAAAACACACTCAACGTTGGAGCCCTGGATGGATTCTGGAGGAGTTGCTCCCCTGACACACACTTCCCTCAGTCCCCAGCTGATGGCTCTGCAGGCATCTGCCCAGCTTCCCTGTGCCAGGGGCTCTACTCCCTCATGAGGCCACTTTCCACGATGCCAGTGAGAGTGGCCTAATCCATCCAAGTGTTTGAAGGAAATGTGAAATATTGACATATGAAGAGATGAGATGTTTGGGTAATTGAAAACCAGGCTTAAGCAGAGAGCCCTGAATTCCCTGAAAACTCTGCTATAATGACCTTTGCAGCAGAAACCTGCGCACTCTGTGAGCTGTACCCCAGCCCTGTGGGATTTGCTCCCGTCACCGGGGTGCTGGGGGAGCCGCAGGGTGCTGCAGCACTCAGCCCTGTTGTCCCCACCTTGCTGGGATCTGGCACGGGCAGTGCGGGAGGACTCCTGTCCCGGGTACGTGTCATGGCTGTTAGGTGCATTGATGCGATGGAGGAACCTCCCCGCTTCTTCCTCATGCAGGAAATAGAGGCAGGGATGTCCTGAACACCTCCAGGACATCTGCTTTTGTCACATCACAAGTCCCCTTTGTCCTTCTTCAAAGCACAGCTGTATTCTGGAGGTTGGTCCTTGATGAGAGCAGGAGCATCTCCTCATGGCGAGCAGAGTTTCCCTGATTTTCCCTGGTTTTCCTAGGTTTTAGCCAGCCCTGGTCACCTCCCTGACCTTCTGCTGTTCCCGTGGTGCAGACACAGGGACCAGAGGTGACCAGTGCTGTATCAGCGCTGTACTGGGTGGGATGCCAGGGGGGGCACTGCCCCCCTTGGCTGCCAGTCAGAGCAAAATCTGGAAACTGGATCCATCTCCAAAAGACTTTGATTTTTTAATCTGCTTTCTGCTTGATTTAGCTATTTTCTGAAACAATCTCAGCAGTGAAAAGCCCTTTCAGAATAGCACAGGAAGGTTTTCTTTCTCCTGAAAACGCTGAAACAAGATGTTTTGATGCTGCCAGATCTTTTTGTTTGTTTGTTTCACTTCAAAACAAAATTCCAGTGAAATGTAGTCAATTTTGTGAAGTACTTTGATTTTGATGGGTCTGTGTGTGCTGGCTTAAATATTTTTTCCGGCTATCTTGATTTGGTAGAAGCAGAGGGGGGGGAAGGCAGACCAGATGTCACACAGCGCGTAGCAGAACTGGAGAGCTGGCACCCATCTGCCAAACAGCCTGCGGAAGTGTGGGAGCAGGGGGTGGGCGCATCCGGGGCTCGGGAAGGGACATGCTAAGGAAGAGGGAGAGTCATGGAAACCTGTCTGATGGTGGCTCTGTGGAAAGCCTTGGTGGCCTGGCTCTGGACTTTCCAAGTGACCTCAAGTGAATATCTGTGGCCGTGTAAGAAGGGAATAACAGAGCGACCCCTCAAACTGCCACATCTACTGGGAATTCAGGCTTTTTAGGGCTGTGGTACCCTTTTGCATTGTTATTTTCAACAGCGGCTTGAACAACACAGCCCTCTTCTAGGTTATGGGCTCTTTGCTCTGTGCAAAGCAAGCCAGAACGGTAATTGCCTGAACCTGCGAGTTTTTGTTAAAATAGGCACTGGCAGAGGAATTTAAATGCAGATCCCAGCATCCTCCAGACACAAAAAGAAATCCAGGCTTTGCAAAGTCAAAGAGAAGCGGTTTTGTCCTCCTGGGAGCTACAAAATAGGTTGAGATGCCAAAAATAACCTGCTACTAGTTATAGATGCTGCAGCTCTTTCACCGAGACATGAAGACTTGAGCTGGGTTTAATACAAGATGCTTGTTTAGTGTCACTGTGACCTTCTGCAGTTTTCCCACCCCAGCTCTAACCAAATTACAGATGAATCCATCCTGTCACTTCATTTCTTTATTCTGGCTCGTGTGCTGAGCTGGGCTCATGCTGCAAAACTTCTCCAGTGAGATTCAGCTTGGTTGTTTAATGGCTCCATTTCCTCTGCGAATTCATTTGCATGAAAACCTGGTTCCCAAGCGGTGTGTCTGTGTCGTCAGGGAACGGAGACAAATTCAGGCTGTGGTTCTCAGAAACACCCGAATGAAACAGGAGTGTCTCAAAGGTGGTTTCGGGGCTTGAGGTCACTGCTCCTCACCCAGGTGGCTTAGGACATTCAGCAAGCCACCCCAAATTTCAGAGAGAAAATTCTCTAAACTGCAAATCAAGCTGGCAGATTCCTCCTCTAGAGACCATTCTGTTGGAGACAGGGAAAACAGAGGAAATCATCTGAGCAGAGCCACAGAAGCAGCCTGACCCTGGGGGCATTCAGGTGCCCCTAGTGCTGGGGCTCAGGGTGCTGCAGTGACACGGGGAGCACCCACGCACGTTTTTGCAGCTGGTTCCAGGCCCAGCTCTTCTCACTTAGTGCCCAACCCTGCCAGCAGCAGCTGAGTGTGCCAAAAGCCTGTCTCAGTCCCACCAGTGTTTGCCCAAGCCAAGCCAGGATGGAGCATCTGTGTGTCCCTCCACCCCAGGACATCCCGCTGGCCCTCAACAGGAGGGTGATGCCTCCACAGCCCCGTCCCTGAGCACACACAGACCTGTGCAGGCATGGAGAGAGGCCCCAAGCCCTTTCCATGGAGGTGGAGGAGATGAGAGGCAGAAGGTGAAGGGAGGCAGGGGGTGAGACATGGAGGGTGGTCCTTCTCCTCCCCACCTTTCTCATTCCAGCTGGTACGTATTTCTTGTGCTCCTTTCTATCTCAGGAGTGCCAGACCCCGCTCTGTGTTTTGGAAAAGCCGTGAGCTGGGCAGAGGCAGGGTTTCAGCTGGGGGTGGGATGGATTGGAGGAAAGATGAACAGCCTGATATTCAGGGCTGGGAATGACGGCGTCTCCTGCTCCCTCTGCCCTCAGTGGCACCCGTCACTGCCGCAGCGCCCGAGCGGAGGTGAGAGGAGAGGCAGCAAAGGGGGTCACTGGAACAAAGACAGATAAACAAAGGATAATCTTCCAGGCAACAATTCATCATTTAAAGCCAAAGCAGAGAAACAATTTCCCAGCTAGCACAGCATTAAACAGATGGACTAAACCACTTCAGCGGCAAGCAGGTCTCTCAAGGCTCAGAAAACCCATCGCTCCACAGCCACAGGGCGATTATCCCGGAAGGCTCAGGTGTTCCCGAGCCCCGACAGCCAAATCCCTCACTGTAGCCACCGCTTTTGTTGATCTGTTGATTTGCACAGGGGGGCCAGCGATGTCTGCAGTGGTACAGCCCTTGCCTGAGGAACAGATGCTCTCGTGGCAAATCATTTCCATTTGCAGGATCTCACATCAAGAGAGCAAACACGAGCCGTTTGTGCTGCCTTCGCCCCCCAGCCTCCTCCTCTGCCCTCAGCTCTGCCCTGGCCTTGCCCTGCCCCTGCCAGAGCTGTCATTTCAGTGCCCAAGCATGCAATAACTCGTTTAAGTCTCCTGCTGCTTTGCCTGGTTTGCTTCAGGCAGAGCCCTGGCTTTGTCCAGGTCGTGTCAGAGGTGGCACAAAAGCCGGCAAGGAGAGGGGGTGGTAGGCATTGCAGCCTGGACCTTAGCACATCCATCAATTTTCCAAACCAGGAAGAGGCCGGAGAAGGGGCCGTGGAGCACTTTGTTAGGAAAAATCCAGCATCTTTCCTTTCCTCCTCCACCCAGGATTTTCACAGGCAGTGAACTGGTCGGTGCTGGGGCAGCCTGCTTGTCTGCTCTGAAAGCCTGGGGAGGAGGAGGAGGAGGAGGAGAGCTCAGAGCTACCCAGAGGCGGCTGATGCTGCGGTTGCCGTTGGCAGGCTGTCACTCCGACACCTCGCTGCGCAGAGCTCTGACGTCAGATGCCTCTGACAAAGTTTGCTGTCAGTCAAAAGCCTTTTCACAAACAGAGACAGTGCCAGTTTGCAATGCAAACACCAGTCCTCGCCCAGCTTCTTTCCCTTCTTTTCCAAGCGTGCAGATTTAAATTTAAAATTAAAATTACTGGTCTGTTAATGGTCTCCTGAGTGAATGAGCGTTCCCATGGTGTCCTCTGCTCTCCCCTGCCACAGCCCTCGGGACGAGCCCTGGCCCCAGGGAGCCTCCCTGCAGCAAGCCAGATCCCAAAGCCTCGGCTCCACCAACACCACGAAGCTCTCAGGAGCCAGGAGCATGGGAGATGGTGACCAAAACAAAATCCTCCATTTCCTGGGGCTGCTCATGCTTAGCAGGCAGTGGAGATCCTGCAAACTCATTCCCCCCTTCCCCTCCCATTCATCTTCCTTTCCTTTCCTTTTCTCCCTCTCCTTGCTGGAAGAAGCAAGGTTGGTCCCTGCTTTGGAGATTCTGGGTCCTCCAGCCTGGGGCTCTGGGGAAGGCAGGGATCACCAGGGTTCAGGCACCTGCGCAGGGAGACAGGGCGGCTGGACTGGTACCCTTTTCTCCTCCATCCTGAGCTGTGCTGGATCCCAGGAAGTGTAATATTTGCTCGAACATGTCAGTAAATCCCCCCCTGTGCTACAGGAGGTCACCTTCCCTAATCTATGATGTCCAATTGCGTAACTGAGATACTGAACAAATAGCTTAAATTTAATCTTTATTTTCTTCTATCTCAAGCGTGGCAAATCAATTCCTGGGCAAGCAGAGCTTCAGTGCAGGGCTGGGAACGCACACTGGTCTTGTTAACCTCCAAAAGAGCAGAAAAAAATGAAAAAAAATAAACCGAGTGTGGTTTTTACTGCCTGTTGCAGCCCCTCTCCCTGTCCAACATCACTCCGGGGCTGGGGTCTGGGTGCCTTCAGCGGGGTATTTGCACCCTCGCTGCTCACTGCGGCGCTGCGGGGGCACGGCTGTGTGCAGGTGAGGTCCTGGGGCAAAGGCAGGAGACGTTGCTCTGGATGTCAGCAGATCGGTGCAGTTTCAATGTCCTGAGGCACCATCTCTCACCTTCTCTGAAACCCTCCCACCCTGTCCAGCACCGACAGGAGCGTGGGTCCCCCCGGCAGCTTATAAACAGCAGAGAAAGGCAGGGGACAAGGGGCAGCAAGGCTTGGACTGTGTCCTGGTGGCAATGCAGACTGCAGGAGGCAGAGAGAGGGGTTTGGTTCTCTTATTTCCCTCCCCGCTCATTTTTCTTTGGTTCTTTAATGGTCTTTCAGCGAGGATATTAATAGGATGCTTCAATTCCAAACGTCCCCAACTCCCCTCCCTGCTCCCCCTCTCTCACCACGTTCTGGCACTCTGACAGCTTCCTTCACACTAATTAAAACTAACAACAAGCTTATACATCTCATCAGGGTAATTCAAAACCTAAACACACCAGCCATCTATCGCCCTGGTCACTGCGGACAGAGCAAACCCCGCTCTTTTCTCCCTGCCGTAGGTTCTCCCTCTCCCTGTTGGAACCAGGACGTGCTTTAAATGTCCATCCTCCGCCAGACACCCCGGTGGGTAGGTGCCCCACTCCCTCCAGCACAGCTCAGGGCTGCGGCTACCCCAGCTCCGCAGCAATCTCTCACTTATTGCCTCCGGCATCCGTTTCCCAGGGCAAGGGAGGGATGAAGAGCACCTGGCACGCTGCGGATCGCACCCAGCCCTTCTGCACAGCCTCCTGCCGAGCCCCTCTGCGCCCGGGGCTGCAGCTCAGCCCTTCGCGAGGCAATCGCAGTGCGGGGCTCATTGCTGCGTAGGGCTTATTTCAGGGACCAGCATTCAGGAGCAAACTCACGTCGCCTGCTCCCTTAGTCCTGTTGTGGGCTCCCATCAGACAGCAGGAGGAGTCTGGGGGCTCAGGCCACCCCTGGGGATGGGAAATAATTCTGAAAATGGACCCCAAGCAGCTGGGGTTTGCACGGGCACGTGTGTGGCAGGAAACTACCTCCGTGGCTCCAAACCTGGTGCTGCCAGGAGGCAACAAGAGCGGCCAGTGTGGGGTTTTGAGGGAAAGACAGCAGAAACTGGGTGAGAAGGAGCACTTACTCCTCTCTCCAGGGCTGCAAGGAAGCACCAAATCTCTGTCCCTGGAGGCAGCCAGGGCTGCTCCCCACCCCACAGAGCATCTTCTGCACATGAATTAAAAGTGTTTGTTAGCCTCAAATCTCCTAATTTACCCTGAGTTTTTCTCTTTAATAGTATTCATACTGGGAGCCATCTGGACTGGGTACTTTATTAGCTTAGAATAATTTAGCTGCTTTGTTAATCTCATCCCATTTCATAGGGTTTGCTCCAGTTTCCTCGTGGTGCAGCCCAGGACAGGGCGGCGCTGCCGCCCTCGCTCTCCTGGCTGGTGGCTGTTCCATCACCCAGGGACCCACCACAGGCCAGCCGCCTCCGTGCAGGTCCTGTTCCTCCAAACATGGGCCCAAAGATTTCTTTAATGTCTCCAACTCCCTTAGCAGGCAGTCGGAGGGTGCTAAATCCCCTGGAGTTTCCCATTGGCAAGGCGGGGGATGGCAGTGGGTCCCTGCCACCTCCCCGACCCCTTGGCAGTCCCCGAGGGCTCAGCCACCCAGTGCCACGTCCTATGTCAGGGACCTTCCCAGACCCCAGGAGTCCAGCAAGCAAGGCTGCTCCTCAGCCCCAGCAGCCGCTTGCTGCCCCTAACACTGGTCTTGTTGCAAAGCTATAATTGGGCCCTTGTCAGCCTAAATAATTAAATTGCCTTCTGTTGAGAGAAACCAATTTGCCAGCAAATTTCCTTCTGCTCTGCCTGTAGCACTAAGCGGTCTGCAGGCTGGTACCGAGCTTCCCGAGCACGCACGGAGGGGCGGCTCTCATAGACATCGTGTTCCTCTCCTCTCCTCTCCTCTCCTCTCCTCTCCTCTCCTCTCCTCTCCTCTCCTCTCCTCTCCGAGGAATAGCAGGAACCACGTGAATGAGATCATCTGCTCCAAAATTACTCACACTGAATTAATCACCCACAGCGGCAGCAAAACCGCAGTGGGAGTGAGCCCGGGTCACTGGGGAAGGAGCCGGTGGCTTGGGGAGGGAGAAGCAGCCCCACAGTGGGGATGGTGCTGCCTGGGAAAAGGTGCTGGAGGGAAGTGGCCTCATTTTTCCTTGTCTGCTGCTGAGCTGGGGCTTGTGCCAGGATTTTCCAGCGGGTGTATGTTGAGTTGTGTGCAAAGCCCAGAAGGCACAGCAGTGTGCACAGCCGGTTTTCCCTCCCAGGAGGGCATGGGGAGCAGGGGACATTGGTGAGGTGTCCTCCATCCCCGCAGAGGTCGCATTTCAGTGCCGGGGAAACGGCGCTGGGTACGTGGGAGGTAGAACCAAGCCTGAGGTGTCCCGATGGAGAGCCTGGCTGCAGCCCGGGCAGGGCCGTTTCCCAACAGGGAGCCTCGTCCAGCAGCTCCCTCCAGACAGAGCCAGCGCTCTGCACAACAGGGATTAAGTTATGGCTGATAGAACAGTGCAGCCGCCAGAAAACATCCAATTACTTCCCTCTGTCACCATAAATTAGAAGTGCTTGTCCTGCCGAGACAATCAGGCCTCTCTCTAATAAGAAGCCAGCCCTGAACTAGTTGATGTTTCCCTGCCCGTTGCCTTCCTGCTGTGGGCAGCGGGCAGGGAGGACGGCGCTGGCCCGTCCAGACGCAGCTCCCTGGTACCCGCGTCAGGTCAGTGTGCGCTGCTGCCCCGGCGTTCCCTCGGCCTCTCCTGATGGAACGGGCAAAGGGGGAAAGGTATTGGGGACCTGGCACAAGCCAGAGTTGCCCAGACTGACCCAGTTTGGGAAACTGTGTGAATCCCAGTAAGAATAAAGCAATCGCACTGGGCTGGAAAGGGCAAAGCAGCAAACGGAGCTGGGGACAGTGACCCGTTAAAGAGCAGCGGGTGACCAGCGGCGCGGCAGCGAGAGGCAGCAGGGAACAGATCGCTGCTTCTGCCGCCGTGTCAGCCGTGAGAGTGCCCGGCCTCAGCGGGGTCTGGGCGGCCTGGCCGGGAGCCGTGCCTGCGGGGAGGTGGCAGGGCCTGGGCGCGGAGACACAGCCAGCACCAAACACCACACGAGCTCTGGAGCAGCTTCGCTCCTCGGCCGGCAGCTAGGCTAGCGGGCAGCCTGAAAGCCAGCACATGCTTTTCTTCCCAGCAGAGGTTGAAGTGTTTCTGCTGGCATGGATTTGACCCACAAACACCTCAGTGTGTGCCTAGTATTTTGCTCCCTGTCCCTGACTGCGCCTTCCTTCTCCCAACTCCTGATCTCCATGGTTCATTTAATGACGTGCGATCTGTATCCGTGTTCACCTGGTCAATAAAACAATGCTCACATGCTCAGGTCTGGTGATAGGAGTGAGTCACCCCACTGACAGAGGAGCAGAGACACGACCAGGTTTGTTAAAGGCCAGCCAGCGAGACGAGCGCTCGAACCTGGCACTGAGGAGAAGCTGCAGGGAGCGGCTGCGTGGGGACACAGGGGCCAGCACCGCCCGTGTCAAGCCAGGGACACTCGGTTTTGCTTCCCCAAGTACTTTTGCAGTCGGTGTTATTCTAATGACATGGCATTTCCTGTCACACCGCAGGAGAGGGATGTCGCGATGTTGCTGGGGACAATCAGCTTCATTTGGCTCCCAGTTCAGCCCGCGGTCCTGGAGTCAGCTGCCAGCTGCCTAAAGCCACCTAACCCTGAGACATCAATGGGGAAAAGCGTTTGTCCCGGCTCCTACCGTCTCCGCTCCAGCAATGATGCTAACTGTAAATCAAACATTCGTCTTGCACAGATAAATCCATTGCACACCAAGACATGATGTGGGTGTGCGTGGGTTCGTTTGTCAGGTGGACGACAGATATTTGTGGACTCAGCCACAGGCGTGAGCCCCCGGCAGCCCCCGAGCCCCCTGCTCCCCACCTCCCCCAGCTGCCACAAAGCCACCAGCACGGGCAGAGCCCTGCAAAGCGCGTTAATGCCCACCCAGCAGCCCGCAGGAGCTGGGCTTTGGTCCCTTGAGCTCTAAGATAACGAGGAGGTTGCCTCCCCAAGTGAATGTGTCTGCAGTGCGTTAATACTGAGATCGGTTCAAAATAGGGATGCTCAGAGATGAGTATAGGCGGAAAGAGAGGGTTCGCAGCGAGGGGTGCGTGCGTGTGCTCTGGCCTTCTTTGGGTTTTTAGGAATACTAGGGAAATGAGATATTTTTTGCCTCCTTTTGGTGCTTTCTGGAAAATCGCGTGCCTTAATGAAATCCTTGTGTGTGAGCTTTAAGTAGTCAGCAGCCCAGATAAGGTCCAAATCAATTTTCTTCATGTTTTGCCTGTTTCAGAGAATCTGAACTATTTTTCGGGATTTATGCCCATGGTAAAACCAAGCTCCTGTCCCAAAACAGCCATAATAAGGTATGGCTGAAAATATGAAGATTTAATAAAAACTTGTGCAGTAATTTGGCTCTTAATCCCAAACACAATCTCTCCCCTCAAATAACTGCAATAACTGCAGGATTAAGTTCTCCCTACATATTGTTTGTAAGTCTGATACCTTCTATCGAGCTTAGCCGGCTTTTAAGTTCTTAAATCGTGGCTCTGTAATTGCATGTCTTACTCAGTTGGTGATGCAGAGAGTTCCCAAGAAGCTTTTGTAAAGATTTCTTCATATCTGGCAGCACTGTGTGACTCTTGTATGTATTCTGAAAGCTACGCAGTGCGGGGAATGCAAGAGGTCGATGCTTTCTAAAAGCAAGAGGAGGCTGTGGCTCGTGTTCTTGTTTTCGCACTGAGCAGCAGGTCCCAGAAAAATCAGGATATCTGCAAACCGTTCATGAACTGATTGCTTCATAAAGGCTGGAGAATCTGTTCCTCGGGCAGAAAGGGCTTGCGGAAGGGTAGGAATAGTCACCCCCGCTTGCCCTGGGCTTCGTTTTCTTCCAGTAATTAGCAAAACCCCAATGCACAATGGATAACTGAAGAGATGTCCTAAGTGTGGGCTGCAAGGAGAAGCAGGCACTGATGAAAAGAGGCCTGAAACTCAGGAGGCCTGCTGCAGTGCCAGACTCTCCAAGATGACCTCCGGCAAGTCCTTTGATCCTTACATCCGCCTGGAAACACCGATACGGAGCCGTCCCTCGCCCCTGCTCTTGTCAGCCCGCCCTGCAGCCCCTCGGGGTGACACTCTGGACTGGCAGGACGAGGGTCCACGTCCAGCTGGAGCTGCGGAGCGAAGGGTTCAGGGCTTGTGGGGTGGGATGCTCACACCGCCTTAATTTTTACTGGGCTTCGTCAGGCCAGGAGTGCACAGTGCTCCCTTCCCAGGCCTCAGCACGGAGAAAATGTCCCTCGGCTTGATTGCACTTTGCCTGGACAAAAGCAAGATCTTGCAAAGGAACGGTCACTGCGAAGGACCGGCTGCATTGGTTTTGTCCACCCAAAGCTCTCCAAAATCCCTGCTGCCCTGGGGCTGGCAGGAGAAATGCCCCGAAAACTGTGCCACTGCCGCAGTCCTCTCTGCGTCTCACTCACTCAGCAAAACGTCACTGCCCGATTATATTTAAGCCCTCAGCTTGAATATCATTGTGGTAACCTCCCATGCGATCTGCCTGGGCAGTGTCATAATTAATAGTGCCCTTGCTCAGCGTACAAGCGGAACATGTGATGGCTCAGCTAGCTACAAATCACGACAGAGTTTCCATCTGGTCCAGCGTCTATTTATACCTCACCAGCCCCAATTAACTTTGAAACTTGGGGCTGGTAGTTAAGGCGAAAAACTGTTCTTGAAAAGTGTGATGGGATATACAGGGATATGGATGGGAAGGAGCAGCTGGCGGTGGCCGGTCACTTCTCCACAAAGGGAACTGCGTAGCCTAGCGTCCAGAGGACACCAAAACGCAGCTCCTGAGAGCGGGTTGGCCTTTGAATCAGTTCAACACCAGCTGCGAGATCCCAAGGGAGACACAGAAGGTCAGGGCTAAAGGTCAGTGCCTGGACGCTAACACAGGTCCCCTGATGCCAGCCCCCCACCCGCCTGTCCCACGCACTGCTTCCTGCCCCGGCCGTGGCTCTGGTCCCATGTCTCAGCCAAAGCCAGCGGCTTCACTGGGCCAAGGCGGTTGTAGATCAGGTCCAGGAGCACCGAGCAGAAAGACCTCTTTGAAAAAGCATCCACAGGTGGTGGGACCAGGCTCTGTGGGGGGAGGGTCTCCTCCGAGAAGAAGCCTGGTCCACCAGGCTGATGGCACTTCACTGTCAGTCACACAAGGTCAGCCCTATAAGGCTGATGCCTCGAGGTGCTTCTAGGTCTGACGTCCCCAGCCATGTAACTGCTGCTCTTTCAAAAACCAAGCTGCTGTCAGTAGAGACTGGGTGACCGAAGCCTTGGCATGAACCAGCCAAGGGAACCCAGCGGAGTCCTGAGAAAATGGCACATCATCATGCTGGTGCATCCAGATTCCTTCAATATGGGCACAAAATTGAGCCAGGAGGCCTTGGCCCAACTTGAGAAGGCTCCTCAGGGAAGACCCCAGTACCACCTCCACAGAAAGCAGAAAGGTTTCCCTCCTGGTTTCAAGGCCTGCAGTGCCCCTTTCCTGATGCACGCATCAGCCCAGCATCAAGCCCACAAGCAAGCACCACAGCCCTTGGCACAGTTTTTCCAACGCTGCTCCTGTGCCAGTGAGTTCTCACCACCGGATGAAGCCTATGACTCCCTGCTCGGTCCCCAAAGTATTTCATGGTGCATTGCACCAACCCATCTAACACCTTCCTCACTGCCAGGTTCTGGGGCTGGGTTGGGCTCAAGTCTTTACGTGCCATTCCAGCAGCATTCAGGTGTGGCTGCAAAAACTTCCCTTGGGACTGGCTCAGGGTATAAACTGGCCCAGTGTGAAGAGGCCAGAGATGCTGTGCTATTGCCTTCCTAAAAAAGAGTCAAATTCTGCGCCTGGTTCTTTGGTACCCACCTCCTTCCTCCCTCCCTCCCTCCCGCTTTTCAGCTCTTTTGCTCTTGCAGCAGTATTACTCCTGGAGTCCTGGCTGGCTCCCAGCTCAGGTAATTACACGCTGTCCTCTGGTATTTGAACAGGATATTTGTTCTCCCTGATTTCCTGTCCTACATGCCTGTGCAGTGCTGCGGGCAGCCTGTCACCCCAAGCGAGCGTATTTCCCTGGCACAGGCGTTCATCCCAGTGTGCCCAGCTCCACCACTAAGTCAGCATTTTGTAAACATGGGATTATGCAGATGCCTTCCCCGGGGAGCCCAAGTGGGCTGTGGGACAGGCTGGGCTGGACACAGGGCCCTGTACAGGTGTGGAGCTGCAGCACCATCCCTGTCCCCACCTCGATAGGACCCCCTCCAGCCGGGATTATTAGCCGAGAAAGCCCCCAGGCACCCAGGTCCCTCTTTAAAAGGCTGTTTGTGGCCCACCAACACGGTGTGCATCACCGTGCTGCAGCCTGCTCTGCAGCAGTAAGGACAAGCTCTAGGGAGGAAAAAGTCCTACTTTCTAGCAGATCAGATCTATTCTTGTGCCTTATTGGATTCCCTGTAAAGGAACCTCGCAGAAAGTTGGCACCAGTTTGCTTTCTTCTTCAGAGTTTCTGGAGCGGGGATGTCTTGTTAGCTAAGGGATGCAGCTCTGCAGGGAGCAAGAAGTAAGTTCTTAGAGAAGAAGTGGAGCACAGTCCTGAGGGTGGAGGGGAAAAGCCCGGGATGGTGGAACTCAACCCTGCGCTGCAAGAAGCCACCTTTGCCTGTGCTACCTGACGGCTGCAGAGCCTGTGAAGCTCACCCTGCCCTCGGGCAGGAAGGATGCGATTTTGCTGGCCAGGCTGGACCTGACATTCCAGCCTCTTGATGAGAAGAGTCCTGGGGCTCTATGCCTTCTGCTCTGCGGCGTGCACACACAGCAGTGCGATGTGTTATCAGCCTGGTGCAACTGCACCCGAGGCACAGTCTGCAGAGGGTCAGGAAGGGGCAATCCCACAGCTGCCAGCGCCTTCTGTCCAGCTTCTGCTGACTGCAGCACGGCTCCGGGCTTTGCTGAAGTGGTCACGGTGCTGTCGGGCTGCAGACGACTACTGTAAAACACCAGAACTGCATTATAAAGCCATGTTCTCCTTTCTGGGAAGGACCTCACTAGTAAGCATTTTGTAGGACTGGCGTTCTTTTCTTGCAAAGTCTCCGAATTTGAGCTGGGTGGTAGACAGGTGCCAAGCAGCCTGGGAATCAAGAAGGATGCCTGGCGCAGGTTTGCTCCTTGTGCAGCAGTGATAACCTAGAGCAGCTTCTCTCCGCCGCCCGTCTCAGCCTCCCAAGCCACGGGAGCACTCCAAGAGATGATCAGCCTGGGCCTGCTGTTTTCTCACTCTGTTCCCAAGAGGCTTCCTCATCCCAGTGCTCGCAGACTCCACTGTCTCATGGGTTTCCTGTGCTCGGGACTGCTTATTATCCCAAGAGCTGAGCCCCGGGGCAGGCAGAGCAGATGGCTGTCTCCAACAAGAAAATTGGGAGAGGGAAGGGAGAGGGTGAGGGAGAGCAAAATCTATGACACCTTTAGGGTTCATCAATAGCAGTTTTCTCTTAAAAAGACAAATACCTCTAGCTCTGGGGGAGTTGTACTGGGCAGTAAAGAAGGCAACAGACCATACATGGAAGACCTGCCCTATAAATAAAGACCAATTCCAAGTTTTCTTGTGTACTTGTGGGAGAGACGCATGTATTTCCTGGCGACGTCGTGGATGGAAGGCAGACTCGGTCCTGCAGGCATCTCCTGGGGGAACCAGGGGTGTCTGAGCTACAGAAGACGAGCAAGGCTGGCAAGGACTCAGCAGTTTGATAGACCCCTCGCTGGCAGGAGGGTCGTGCTCTGAGCCTGCTTGAGCTAACTGAAGTGCGAGGGGTCACACATGCCGGTGCTCCCCCAGACCAACGCAGCATGGAGCTAATCGCATTACTGTGAGCCAGAGCACGGCCCTGGCTGCCTCCTCTCTTTCTGGAGGTTTCTTCAAACCCTTGGCAGTGAGAAAGCCACAGAAGATGAAGCCGTTTTGTCCCACGGAAATGGTCGTTGTGTGGACGCTGCGTGCTGGGTGCCGGGCAGACTGAGCAGCCCTTGGCTTCAACCGTGGGAGACGCTTGGGGCCCGGTGCTTGCAGGATGCCGTGCAGTTCGCCCGCCGCATTTCACAGCCTGCACTCGGTACCCCTGCGTGGGGTGGCATTCATTACCGGCCTCCTTCTCCTTGAGCTAATTTGCAGCCTCGCTTTGCAGAGCAGCTCCGCGTTCAGGCTGCACTTGGGGACAGCTGGTGGCAGATGGTGTGCGTGCGATGGCGAGGCAGTGCCACGTCACAAACTCTCCAAGACATTTGGCCAGGCTTCCTGACAGCCGCGTCCCACCACCCAGGAGTTCGGCTTTCTGGCAAAGCCAGCTCTACAGTTCTGAGGAGCACTCCTCTCCCTGTCACCGGGCAGAGCCGGCATCAAACGCTTTATCTTTGCTTCCTCGCAGGCGAGAGGCTGGTTGGTCGGTGGGGCTGCCTTCTGCACAGGACCAGAGGAATCTGCCACCACGGCAAAAGCCACGCGACCGAACAGGGAGCGATGGTCCCCTGCCAATCTGGACCACCCCCATCTGCTTCATCACACCCTACACTGCACTGTGTGTTCCCTCGGGTGAGGAATATCTTATTCCCATGGTTTTGGATAAAATCCAGCACAAGCAAGCCATTACTGGTGGTAGATATGACAAATAATGATGATCATGGGAATGGTGGCATCATAGCTTCTTCGGTGTTTCTTCTGATTTCTTCCACTATTTAGATATATGTGCAGAGAACCACGGAGGTATGGCCATATAGAGAAGAAGTGGGCATATAAAGAAGCATGAAAGGAACATATTACAAAGGATAGTGACACCAGCTCTCTGAGGACTGGACGAGCGTAACGGCCTGGGCAGTCGGAGCTCACCAGCTGAAGAATCCACACCGTGCTGTGTCTTGCTCCCATCCGGTTATAAAATCTGTGTGGCTGCAGTGTAAACTTGCCACTGCTGGGCTTTTGGGGTGCGGTGCCCAGGACATCGTCCTGATCTGTTACAATTACTGTCCGTATTAACGCTGCTAACCCCAGTGCTGTGTGTGCCCACAGGGGTTCCTAGGCGCTGTGAGGGGCTGGCACATCACGCGTCAGTAGAGGCATGGCTGCCTTCCTGCCTGCACTGGGGCTTCTCCGGGGCTGAGGTGCAAAATGACAGCTTTTTGGAGTGAACGTAGTTTGCTAGTGCTGCAACAGGAGCCCGTCCTGCTCCTCTCCCTGCCTGCTTTCAGATGGCCTTAGAGCATCCAGCAAAAGTCCTGACAGACGGCTCTTTCACCAGCACTGCCCGCACCCTGGGAAAAAGGCTTTATCCCTCCGTCTGTAGCTTTGGCTGCAGAAATGAGCTCTCCCTGCACTTTCATTAGACCAAATGAGAGGGACATTTGAGGCTCAGGCCCATTTCCAGTACAGACTCAGGACAGCTGGAGACGCAGATGACGGGATTTGAGCAAGTCCATTTCCCAGGCAGGACAGGATATGGTCCCCTGACAGCGGTGTAGATTTGCCTCTATTCTTACTCAAAGGTCATTAAATTAAGATTTCATGAGACCTCACACTGTTATAAATGTTGCTGAGCTCATTTCCCTCACTGGGCAGTCATTTGTCTCACAGGTTTGATAAAATGACTAAGCTGAAAAATATCACCCGGTGTCACTGAGTTGTAAGTAAGGTAGAAGGAACGGGAGAAGGATGTGATGGATTTTCCTACCAAGGGAAGCATTAATAGATGGTTTTTTCCTGATGTTCTCATTAGTCCTCTCTCATTCATCCTCAGGACTTGCCAAGCACAAATGACACCACCCATTCTGCACCAGAGCGGAGAGCAGATACCCCCATGCAACCCTCCTGCCTCCAGAACCCCTTTAGACACCCATTTCTATCTCACCCTGCTTAGTAGCTGATGTATTAAAGAGGAAAGAAGCAAGAGATGAGAGTACTTCAGGAACCTTATACCATCACATCCAGGTTTGTCTCCTGAATTTTTTCATACCTTCTGGCAGGAATGGTTGGGAGGAGGCAAGTGGCAGCACCATGGCGCCAGGACACGACCCTTTCTCCCTCCTCATCCAGCAGTGCAGTAGCTTACAAAAAATGATGTCCTGGATTAATTTGCCTTCCTTTCTGTCTGTGAGTAGGTTGCAGACTCCTCTACTTTCTTTGAATCTAATCAAGAATATATTTTTTTTCTGGAATCCTTACTTTTAGGAATGAATGCCAAAAAATTAGCTTTGTTGCTTAGTTGTGACTGATCATGAATCACAGTAAATTGCTCTTGTTCCCTTATTGGACATGTTGGCTGGTTCCTGGTATGCGTTATTGAATTACTGCCCTGACAGGCAAGAAATAGCAACCGAGTGGCAAGTGAGTCCAGCAGATCCAGGAAAGAGGGAGATTTGGGTATGTTACGGGACCACAGCCTTCTTGGTTCCCCGAATAATCAGAAAAAAAATCAGTGTTTATGTGTGGGAGTGTACTTCGAGCAGGAAATGGAGCAGTGGGCTTTTGAGACTTTTCCCCCAGGGGTTCTGAGCACCCCAAAATCCCAACCATGTGTCAGGGATACATTCAGAGCAATCCCAAGGTGCGTGTGCAGCCCGTCTGTCAGAGCCCAAGAAGGAAGGACCTGCTGTGCTCACTCCGTGCTGATGTGCCGTGTGTGTCCAGCAAAGCCATTTTGCTTGGGTTATACCAGACGTACCATCCAACGGCACGGCCCATGCGCAGGAAAAAATGGAGAAGAGAAATATGGGAGCCCTAACACTCCAGCATAGCAGAAGGCTTCATACAAGCAGAGATGTGGTCTCAAGGCATCGATCATCGTAAAGATTGTTCAGAGGACAACAGCTAGCCAAGAGTGCGAGACGTAGAGGAGGTTAAACGTGGGCTGAGGGAGGCCCTGTGGGTATCAGGACGTTGGAAAGGTGTTTGTTTCTGAAACACTTTTGTAGGAAGGACCACGAACTATGCTTGAGCCATTTTCTGTTTCGTTCCTCGTAGCAAGCTGTTCACAACCTTCTCCTGGGTTGCATGCAGAATCACAAAACCTTCTGAACATTATGGCAAAGCAATTAAATGAAGGGAGAAGCAGTGGGCACAGAACAGTGCCTGTGTGTATTGAAACTTGCATCATTGCAGCTTGCTGAGCAAAGACACTAAACCACAAATGAGGAACAGGAAGAGAAAAGCAACTTGCCATTGCACCTTTGTATGACCCACCGCACGCAGATCGCATGGTTACACGAGCTTGACGAGCAGAAATACTCTTGCATATTGCTACTCTGAGGAGCTTATGGATGCTGAAATGTTGGCTTTCCCGTCTCACTTTGCTTTCCTGTTGTGGTAGTAGTGTTGTTGTACCCCAGTTTAAGGTAATAATAAATAAAGCAAGACCAGTTTTTGGATGTAGAAGCCTTTCTTCAGATCCATCTGTCCAGGTTCCTTATTTCCTCACACCACCACAGCTACAATACCGCTAAGACCACAGGGCCTAAAGAAGGCATATGTGCTCAAAAGCTCATCGTTTTCCACCTGTATCAGTTAGTCTGATAAAAGATACTCTGTCTCCTGCGCCGCTGAGTTTGCCTTTCCTCTGCCTGCAGCTGATGGGTTGCAGGTTGGACCGCAGCTCTGGGTCATCGAGCGGCTGGTAGCACTTACAGTTCCAGGCTCACGGCGATTTTGCAACACTTCCTGCAAGAAATCTGGCTCAAAAACTGATTTAAAATAAAAAGACACACTCTGTCTCAGTTCCTGGGGCTACAACTACAGATTACTTCATTCCTTGATACATCTGTGTTTGCAAACTGTTTAGGTATGCGTTTACGACGGTTTTGTTATCCCTTTGCATCTCAAACTCACTCAGCTTGGGGAGCCATCTCCTGCTCTTTTTGTTTCATCATTTCTTTACCACAGTTGCTTCTTTATTAAGGGCTTTTTGTGTTCCAAGGCAGCTGGCATTAACATAGATAATTAGATAATGTTTTGGCAATCCAAGGGTAAATGTATTAACACATTCCCATACACTGTCCTGGCCTTTGGCTGATCTGAGAGTATTTGATAAATGAATCAGGCCTGAAATAAAGATGTTTTGCAGAGCCAGGCAGATCTTTAATATGAATAGGAAAGTCTTAGTTGGGGTTTTCAAGAGAGCCTTAGGCTGTTACGGGCCCCAGTCCTCATTCCTGCAGGATTCACCTTAGGCAAGAACCTAAAGGAGTCAAAAAAGAAGCAACACTCCTGGTGGGTTTTTCTGAACTTGGAAAGTCTCAGACCACCTGTAGCATCCTGGCCAGAGATCTGGTGACGGTAGCTTTCTGGGAATTTTAGCAAAAATTCAGCTATGTCTTCTCTTCAGCCTTGAATGCAGCAAGAGCGTGGCCTATTCCTGTTCATCCTTTAAGTCCTTCCAGTACCTAAGGGGGGCTGATAGGAAAGATGGGGAGAAGCTTTTTAGCAGGGCCTGTAGCGATAGTACAAGGGGTAATGATTTTAAACTGAAAGAGGGCAGATTTGGACTAGATATAAGCAATAAGTTTTTTACACTGAAGATGGTGGAACACTGGCCCAGGTTGCCCAGAGAGGTGGTGGATGCCCCATCCCTGGAAACATTCCAGGCCAGGTTGGCCGGGGCTCTGAGCAACCTGATCTGGTTGGAGATGTCCCTGCTCCTTGCAGGGGGGTTGAACAGGATGGGCTTTGAAGGTCCCTTCCAACACAAACCATTCTGTGATTCTATGACCCCTGATGATACCTATTAACCCTGGGCAGAGGAAAGAGTATATCTCAACCAAGGGGCCTGCCAGGCTGCCAGGACAAATGATACAGCACTGAAATATTTTCTGATTTCATGTTTGTGTCTGCACTGCTGCAAAAAGGTGCCTGAGGCATAGCTGAAAGTCCAGCAGATGACCTGCAGCAGACCCACCCTGACCTGAACCCTTTGGGCAGCCAGTTGGGTATCTCCTGCATCCAGGCCCACAACACCAAACTCATGGCTTATTAAACTCCTGGGTGTCCTGTGCTCTCTGATGGCTTATAATTTTTTTCATCTATACAAATGCGAAGAAGAGGATCAGTTTTCCCTGATTCTCACCTAGGAATCCTGCTGAGGAAACTCGGGTGGCCCATGATCAGCCCCACTGACTTTTTTCTTGCTCTCCTCCTGGAAAGTGTGACTAACTGTTGGGAGAACAGTGCTGATGATGCAAAGCGGGTTCATTAAAAGGTGAGTGTCAAAGATGACTCATTCGGAGAGTTTCTCCCAGAGTCAAAGGGCAGTTTAAATTGTTTCTTTAAAAGCACAAGTGAATCTGCAAAAAGCTGACTTGCACAGAAGACACAACTCAGGCCACCTCAACTGCCCCACTGTTGCTCTCATCAATAAGTTGCCATGAAGAAACGTTTTGGTCGTAGTGTTCTTCACTTGTGCCTGGGATAAAAATCCAGTCTGTGCTTGGAAATCATACCCTGGTTTCCAAGTGCTTGTCACTAGATAAGCCTCACAGCTAAAGTGAGTCTTGTTTTTGGATTCTCTTTCTTGTTTTGCCAGATCAGACTGTCTTACAGTTGAGCAGAGAGATGACATTTTGTTTTGTAAATACCTGCAGACGGAACTTGAGATTTCCCTGAAAGGCTTTACCGCTCTGTGAAAAAAAAAGTAGATCAGATCTAGTAACATATTGAATTTGGTTACTGAAATTTCAGGAAGATCAGTGTGATGAAATGTCCTTAGTTTGCCCTTGGGAGAAGTGGTACCTTCGTTATAACAAAACAGCTTTTTCATATGGAAATAGCAGGTGGCAGGAGTAAAAACAGACTTACATTTTCAGAGAAACAGACGGAACAGTTCCAAGAAAAGTGGAATAGCAGAGCTGAGTTGGAATTGTTTGCAGGTTTATTCTGAAAAAAAGTATTATACTTCTGCCATGAGGGAAGTGAGAGAAGGTGTCACCCCACACTCTCCGTGTTTATCAGTCCAATCTGTGTACTTCAAATACAAGAGGCTGCTCTAAGGAACAGAGTTTAAATATAAATTAGGAAGAAATCTAGTTCAGTTTGTTTGGGAAAGCTCTAGAAAGCCTGTCCCAGAACTTCACACAGAACTTCTGAGGAGAAAAAGCAATTAAGAGCACTGAATATAGGAAATAATCCTTAGTGCCAGTGTCAGACAAAACCGAACTCACAGCTCTCAGTGCTGTGATGAACTAATCCTTTTATCAGGCCTTTGCCATCCTCTGAATTAGTTTGCAGCTCTGACTGCTGGTAAGCATTTTCTTGGAAGCTGTGGACTGTTAAACTATTAATGGTCTAGTGGTAGGTGCTTATTAAAAAAAAAAAAAGAAACCTTGAACCACAAACCAGGATAAAGAACAAAAATCCAGTTGCAGACATGCTACTTCAGAGCTCTCACCTTGACTTCTCTGAGAAAAGTGAAGTTTTTGAGAGTCGGTTGCCCAGGGAGGCAGAGGAATGGTCATCTCTTCTTCTGCAATTGATACGTTGCACACTGGAATTTGAGATTTGGGGCAGAAATGGAAGGAAGGAAATTGTTTTCCTATTTAAGAGCAGATAAAACTCCACTCTATGCTGTAAATTCTTTTTTGAAAGTCAGGGTTTGCACAGGATGAAGGCTAAATATTTCATGCATTTATTCTAATTATAAAGAAACTCTTCAGAGCTCTAGGCAGCTTGTATAGTTCTTTGAGCTTCCAATTTTTAAGCCTTCAGACAGTTTCTATTTAAAAGGAGCAAAGCAAACACCAAAAACCAAGGCTTAACTTTGAAGTATGGCCTGAAACAGATCCATATTGCCATGAGAGAAGCTGCCTTTCCCTGGAGACATTCAGAGAAAACATCATGCCAGGCTCCCCTGTGCTTTATACCAAAGAAGGAGCTCCACCACTCCGTATATCAGGGAGAGGTTTCTCCCATATTTGCCATGAGGGGCTCAGACTTGTCTACGCTGATCTCACCAAACCCCAAAGGGATCCATCCTCCTGCCAAATGGAGCTTTCTCCTTTGGCTGCATCTCCCCATGATGAAATCCAGCTGACCTGCACATGCTGAGGAGTGAAATATTATCAAAATTTTAACAGACCTAACTCAGATTACAACATGGAGGAATATTTCTTCCGTAGCTACTTTTCTAGCAGAAATCACACTTCAAAGGCACCTGGAAGGTAGCTGGTTGTGAGGAAGCTGGAGCTCTGCGAGCCCCAGGCAGCCAAGCCTTGGAACTGAGACTGGCTTGGAAGATCTGCACAGCAGACTGGTATTGAATACCAAAAAGAATGAGAAATCAGGAAATGGAATAGTATTGGTATTTCCTAAAGATCAGAGTTTCCTATGAAATGAACTCCTGCCATGCAATTTCAAAATATCAAGACATTTGCCTTTCTTTAGGGCTTGTCAGAAACAGCTAAAAAATAAATATCAGGGCTTGGGAAGTTACCTCTCAAACCTCCCTTAACATGCTGCTTTGAAACTGGGTTTCTTTAAGGTTGTTGAGTTGGCAGCTTTGAAGGGCTTGCTATGCGTTCCTTGGCTTGAATTTTTTTTTTGGCATTACCTGGCATCAGATATACACGACGACTCTGCAGGTCTCAATGCTACAAAATTTACAGCAACATATTCTGTTCCATTTCTGCTTGGATTGCGCACTGCCACTGTTTATGAGGCGAACATAAATTACCTGAGTTTAATTCATGACCCAGAGTTCAGCCTATTTCCCCAGAAATAGCATTCTCTGTTTGGGACACTACTGCCAAAATTGCATTCCTGGAACTGAATTCCTATCCCATCCTAGACGTTTGTTCTACCCATATTTCCCATCATACTATTTAGGTCATTTATATTTTCATGCTCTCACAGTTACTTCTTTTCTGTTGCTTTGTTGCTGTGCAATTAGGCTCTTCCCTGTGCTCTCTAAAGTCACCTTCAGACCTTTAAACACCTTCAGATTAAAACAGCCGTTTGACTTCAGTGCAAATTGCATTTAGTAGAAAAGCTGCACTAAACCACTTGCATTCCTTGGGAGGAAGAACTGAAAGATGCCCAAACAAAGTATTATTTAGTCTAGCATTTAGCTGGCAGGGACCATGAGGAAAACTTGCTGCTCTATGCTTTAAATGTTGCTTTAATTAAAGTTAATAATAATGCTAATATTAATTCTACCCTATGCGAGATGTTTATCCCTGATCCCAGCTTGGTTGTAAATTTCATTCTAACTAACCTAATTCTGGTTTTAACTTCAACACAGCTGTCTGTAATGTCACAAGCAGTTTATGTACAGAGAAAATACAAGATAGACATGAAATGTAGAAATTCTTCCCTTGGGGCTTTTTAAAATTTCCTCTTGCAGAAATTAGTGAAAAAAAATACTGATTGTTTTCTTTTTTCGTGTTCTGTGTTGCTTCCTTACAAGCCTCCTTCTTATCTCCACCGCGTACAGAGTTGAAAGCAGCATCACAACCAGCGCTGACCCATGATGAAATTCTGAATGTACTGACCAGACTTCTGCCGGACATCCCAGCCGTCATTTCCAGTGGGGCAGCCGCGACAGCTGTCACAAACCACTGCACCAATCCCACTGGGGATCCATCACCTAACACATTATTGGGTGATCTGCGAGATCCCGCTCCAGAGCAGCTGCCACATCCAGGCTGGAAACTCTCATACACAGAGCCAAAGACAGAGAAAATGGGTAACAGAAGAAGAAAGAAATGAAATATACTTAGTAAGTAACACTTACATTTTGCGAGTGTTTTTCCTACAGCAGTTTAACACCTTCCCTTTTCATTCAGAGAAAGGCTGCTGTGTAGCCAGGGAGGCATCAGTTGCAGGGACAGTGATTGTGCAGTGCCATCAACTGTTTGCTGCTGGTATCCACATCATCTGAGACCTATTGCTTTCAACAAAAATGACCAGAAAAAATTACAAAAATGAGCAACTCACCAGGATTTTATTTCTGAACGAAAGTCTATAAATTTAAATACAATATTTTGCTACAATTCTCAGGTTCGCTTTTCTTGTGCAAGAAGCCAGACACCTGAGGGCAGGTACCTTGCTGTTGAGAGCAGCAATCAAAGCAGCTCAAGCCCTTGTGCCGTCTGCTGGGAACAAATCAATTGTCCCTGCTTGCACAGGGAGCTGCCACAGCCCTCCGTGCTCAGCAACACTCCGTCTTTGACAATGAGGTTGTTCTGCTTCTTTTAACCATTATTGATGCAAAGTAAACTTAATGCTAGAGGAGTATTTTGAAGACTGAAACCCTCTCTCCGTAGTGAAAGCAGTTGCAACAGACAGTAACAAACTCCTTGCACACCTCAGCTGTCTGCGGAGAGGCTTCTTCTAATGGTGAAGCCTATTACGTAGCCAGGGAAGAGCACAGGTCTCACAGTTCTTGTAACAAACTGCTCCTCTAACAAGGGGACTCCGTCTCGGCCATGGGCTGGATCCTGTGCTTTCCTTCCTTTCGATTTTACTCTACACCTGCCTGCAATTTATCGTGAGCACACCAACAAGCGTGCTCTGCACACAGAGCAATGGCAGGGTTAGCGCTGACCAGCTGCTAAAGGCAAATAGCATTTGTACTTCTTCAGGCTTATTCACCTGAAATGCGTCTCTCTGGGAACACACAGAGCAGCACATTTTCTACTGGGGAGCCAGGCAGGTTGGTCTCTGTGCTGAGCTTGTTTATTCAGGGATCGAGTCTGTCCCCGAGATAAAGGCTGTTCTTTCACAAAGGTTTGGATCTCCTGTCTCAGATCCTTTGAGCCGCCTCAAGCAGATCTGCACCTCCTCTTCTGAAAGGTAATGCTTTGAAAGACTTGCTGCTGTTGCAACATGTTTCAGAGCTGAGGTTTGGTGTTAGTTCTGTGCCTGGAGAAAGTGCAGGATGCGCTGCTTGTCTGTCCCACCAAAGCAGGCATACAAGGCCTAGGAAGACCCCAGGGTAAGACTAGCTCACAGAGGAATGAACGCTGTTATTCACACAGTTGTCTCTCAGTAGCCTCTGGCCCAACAGGGACCCAGCCGCACGACGGAGAACGCACGGTCAAAACATAACCAGCAAGCACTTCAGAGGTGATGACCAGATTTTGATCTGGACAAATTAGAGGAGCGGCATGAAGGGAGCTGGGTGCACCTTGCTGGAAGTCGGAGGCATGTGCTGTGACACGGGCAGGGCAGAGACGAGCCGGAGCGGGCGGCAAGGTGAGAAGGTTGAGGGAGGTAGAGCAGGGACTAAACAAACAGGTGTTGACAGTACACTTCTACAAACCAAGTATTACATGGGGATATATGTGACAGGAGCGTTGAATACAAGTAATTCTGCCATGAATCAGCATTCCCAGTGCCTCAGCAAGAACACTGGGAACAGCCCAGGCAGAAACCTGGAAAACAGGGGCTATAGAGAAGATCAGGGAAAAAAAACCAAGTTTAGCCTAGAAAAGAAAAAAAAACAAGACAGAGATGACAATAACTGATCTAGCTGAGTCAGTGTTTGTAGCTTAAGATAACTCGCGAGTGCCAAGCAATTTTCCTCCTGACTTTCCAAAGTAATTAACCTTTGGACCGAGACTAAGCAGGAAACTAATGAAGCCCTTCCATCACCGAAAAGGAATCTGACAGTGACTTTGACAGGACCAGGATTGTATCTGAAAGTATAAGAGAAAATTGGGCTCCAGGATACTGTAATTGAACAGCATTGCCTTTCAGGCCCAATAATAACGCTCTGACAAGCGGAGCTGCTGTGAACTTGAGACTTGGGAGCAGGGAATTGTGCGTTCAGTCAGTTCTTATCCAAAAGGATTATATGCATTATAAAATTGAACTCTTTTTCCTTCGATTCCTTCTTGAAGACCAAGCTAGGTTTTTCCTCACACCCCCAAAATGTTCTCTCTCTCTCTCCATTTCTCTAGTCAGTGTCATTTGTTACAGTTGCAGAAAACTTATCTAACCAATAAGGATCTTTGGTTTTTTTCAGTGAAAACATGCAATTTAAATTGCGGGGAGGAGCCACTACTACAGCAGTGTTTAAAGGTGACCTTGCAATTCAGAGCATTTGTGAACTTTTACGTGTATGACGGCACACAGAACGGCACCCACTGCCCGCGGCCTGGGAGATGTCCCTTGGCGTGAGGTGCAGCCACAGAACAGCAGTGAGGAAGGGCAAGAAGACCAAAACCCCTTTCTTCTTGTCGCTGGAGAAGTTGCTGCGCTTCCCAGCCGGGGCAGCTGTCTCCCCCAGAGCCCACCCCAGCTCGGCACTGACCAGAGAGGCACCGGGATGGCCCCTGGCCTGTGAGGCCAGCTCAGCGCCCAGGCCAAAGGTGCGACGGCACCAGCAGGCCCTGCCGCCCCGGGAGCCCGGCCTGGGCTCATGCGGCAGGCGGGGGCCGCCAGGCCGGCTCCCCGGGCTCCGGGCGGCGGAACCGGGCCGGCCCCGGGCGGGGCGGCGGCGGCCCAGGGGGGCTCCGGGGGGGGGACGGCGGCCCCCGTGGGGGCGGGTCTCAGCCGTCGCTATAGCAACCGCGAGCCGGCTGGCGCCCGCCGGCCCAATGGGGAGGCGAGAGGGGCGGTGGCGCCCCCTGGCGCCGGAAGGGGCGTGGCGGCGGCGCCGGAAGCGGTTCCGCAGCGCCGCAGGGTGTGTGTGCGTGCGCCGAGCGGCCGCCGCGCTCCGACTCGCCTCGCCCGCCGGGATCCAGGCCGCCGCGCCGCCGCCCCCGCCAGGTGAGGGTCCCGGGCCCCTCCCCGCCCGCCGCCCGGGCTCCTCCTCCTGCCCCCCTCACCCACCCCGGCCTTCCCCCGCCGCTGGGGTTGGGCCGCTGGCGCCCGCGGGAGCGTGCGGGGGAGGCCTCCCCGGCCTGCCCCCCGCCTCCCCGCCCGCCGGGCCCGCTCCTCCCCGCCGGCCGGGCCGGCGCAGCCCCGCGGCGGGGAGGGGCGGCGGAGGCCGTAACAGGCCGCGGGGGCTGCCTGCGGAGCGCTGCGGGAGGGTCCCTGCGCGGAGAGGGGGGCGGCGGCCACGGCGGGTCCTGCCCCCCTCCTCCCCGCGCCGAGTAACGGCGCGACCCTCCCTCGGCTGCCGCTGCGGAGCCCGGGCGGGCGGCGCCGCCTCCTCCCCGGGCGCCCGGCCCTGCCCCGCCCCGCCCCGGGTGAGTCACTGGCTGCCCGGAGGGCGAGGCCGGCCGCGCTCACCTGTACCGAGCGGCGGCCGGGGGCCCCCTGCCCGGGGGAGGAAGGAGAGCGAGCCCCGCCGCGGCGGGGTGGGTGTCGGTCTCTGGCCTCCTCTTCCCGAAGGCTCCTGCGTTCCCCACCCCAAAGCGGGAGAGGGGCTGGGCCCGTCCCCGCAGCTTCACCGCACCGGAGCTGTGGGCCCTTCCAGCGTGAGAGGGGAGGTGCCGTTTCTGTGCTGGTCGGTATGAGCCTACTCACATAGGGACGGAGGCGATCACAGAAACGTCACGAACGTTTTGGAAGAAAACAAATTATTATTATTTTCACATTTCCATTGTTTGTGTCCATCTGGAAGTCGAAATGAGGTTAGGGAGGATGCCAGAGGGAAAGAAGGTTGCTTCAAGCCAGCCCCAGTCTGCAAAAAGGCTGGACAGTAACCCCAAACTGTCAACCAGAGGTTTTTAGAGAAACTAATTGAGATGATCCAATGTCAGTGGCATACAGTCACTGTGTCAGCATAAGGGAGCAAAAATCCACATTCTTCACATCTGAAATCCAAAACGTACTGGCTACTTGAGAGGGAGATTAACTCCAACCCTGCCGAAACCAGGACATAGTTAAAATAACTTTTCTAGTGGTAGGGAAATAAAAATCATATCATGCAGCACCGTAAAAGCTAAATTCCTACATAAAAATATCAGACAGTTTGAGAATATTTGTAAGATTTTGAAACTTCAGCGGCTGTAGGAATATTTGTGTCTTCATGCATTCACTGCTGCAGGACACCTCTGTCAGAAATTCTAATATTTCTGTATGAAAAGAAAAGGTTGCTTCTATTTTGAAATAATAATGAGATCTAATCTGGTCTAGAAAAGAAAACAAGTAAGAATGCTAGTACCTTTTACACTCTTCGTATTAAAGGCCTGCAAAGATATACCCCGGCTGGTATTTTGTTTATGAAGTTGGTACCGATAAAGTGCTAGACTCGTTGCACAGATGGGCCTAGTGCAGCTTTCTCAACCTCGTTATGTCAGTACCGCATGTTCTGATCTCTGCTATTTTGATGTTGAGTCTTTCTTTTTTTTTTTCCCCTCCTAAGCAGACCTTTGCCAGTATGCAGCTTTTTGTGCTGCGTGTGGATAAACTCAGATGAGGAGGAGTGAGAAAAATAATAATTTGAATAATGAAGCAAAAAGCTAGTACTCTGGTCCGTCTGGTGTCCTAGTACATCCCAGTGAGGCTGGGCGTTACAGTATCTTGTCTTTTATATGGCCACACTCTTTGCCCCACCCTGTAATATAAATACTCCCAGTTTATTATTAACAAGAGTGATCTACCTGTGGTATGAATCCACTAGTTTGGCATGAACTTTATGCCTGGGGGGAAGATTTTTTGGGATAACTCACTATTTCCACCTGGACTCTAGCCAAAACCAATTCTGCTGGTTAGAACAAAAAGCCGTTACCGTGTCAGTGTATTGTACTTCAGAACCCTGTGCTTGTCTCCACCTGCCGCTGTCCTGTGCGAAGTGGTGTAGGAATGCAGCAGTGCAGTGCTTTTCAGCCTGCGGTCCCTCCTTTAAGTGATGTTAAGTTAATTTAATTTAATGTTAATTTAAGTTCTCCATACAGTATCAGTATTGGTACCTGTCATAGAAATCTCTATTAAATCCCCATTGTCCTTGGGGATTGAAAACCGTTGAGTAATTTTATTCAAAAATTACATTGGTCGATTTTAGGAAGCAACAAGTAGTGATGGCAGAAGGAGGCCGGAGCAGGTTTAGGGTTGGCTTTATAGAATGTTAATTTTATCTGAACATTTGCGTAAAGATTTGAGCTGAAGGCCGGGGTATACAGTTAATCAGTAGATGCAGAGGAGGCTGAAGTTATGTGCTGCACAAGGTCAACAAGAATATCACAACTATGAAGTCATTTTCCTTTTTCCCCTCGTTATATTTGCAGTATATTTTACTGAACTTGTTGTTACACCCAAGCTCTTGACAGTTGTGGAAGGTTTCACTGTTCAGATCTTACCAGACATGTTCATTTTCTAACCAGTGATGTAACAACATGTGGCAGCCTTCGAGGGAACCCGACTAAAGAAACACAACTAATGAAGTCAAATACCTAACACTGCGATAAAGCAAGGAAGGTTCCTTGCTCTCCATTTAAAGAGTAGATTCCTCTCCTGGAAAGAATATCTACTGGGAGAGATGTCTACTTGACGGTGAACGCCATCAACATCATGCAAATACTTGTGTCAGTGTGTGTGCCTGAATTATGGAGAAGGATTTTCCATCTGTTTTGGAAATAGTATCTCCAAAGCTCTTAGTCTCTGTAATTATAGAACTGTAATTTAAAATACCACTTACCTTGTGTGAATGTTTAATTTTTCAGTGAATTGCCCCTCCAGAAATCAAATAAGGTATGTTCACATGTTGTTAAGAGATTGAACTACAAATTCTATACCTGCCTCCTGTTATAATTCGAATGGACATACAGAGTTTGCGACTCAGAAGTATGATTGCATCCCATTTCACCACATCTGGTTTTGCATTCATTTCTCACAGTGAAACATGCGGGTCTGTTAACCTGCATCTCTGCTTGACTCATTAATAACCAGTACGTCAAACCAGTAGCCACACTGCATTTTCACTGATTCTTTTATTACAAAGTGGAAGTGTTTGATAGATTCAAATGCTTGCCATAAAAACAGTACACAGAAATCAATCACTTAATTAGAACAGGTCATCGAGAGCAGCAGACTTCAGGCCAACGTAGGCTTATTAGTGTTGTCTTGTCAGTTCAATATGTTATATAAGCCAGATTTTTTTCAGTGTCAGTTTTCATTTGATTTCTGCAGACTTTAAGCACAGTTACCCCTGATCTGTTTTGGCTTTGTCCTAAGCAGCTCATGGAGATTGGAAACAATAAAAGCTACGAAGCAGATACAGTAGCTGCTGAGCAGCAGGACGTATTGCTCCTCAAGCTCCTGCAGTGTTCTGAAGAACATCTGTGTGTTTTACTCCTCAGGTGTCACTGAGATGTAAACCTCCGGTTCTGTGTGTCCATCCGCTCTTGAAAGCTCTGTGAGCGTACTGACTTCAGGTGCTGTTCCCAGGATGCTCGCACCATCCCCTTCTTACTGCATCTTCCACTGAAAGTAGCAAGGCAGTTACAAACGAATGTGTTCTGCAGGTTCCCACCTCTGCTTTTCATGCTTTGTAATATGTTGCAGAGTCTTGTCTACACAGGTGTGGAGCTTTTCTGGGGGCAGGAAGTGAGAACTTGTAGCTCTTGGTACCCGTACACATCCTATTCTGCATTTGTGAGAGAGATTGGAAGAACTTACGCTATATGGGAGATAGAGTGAAAAAAAAAAATGTATTTTAATTGTGGGATTTAGGGTGATTCAATTTCTGGCAGCTGGTACTACTGGCTGCAACTGCTGGCTAGTGGTTGGCGTTCCTTATTGTCAGTAGTGTCCAACCACTTCTTTTTGGAGGGCTACTAAGTTATGTTTTGACAGATTCTTAAGAAGACAGTCTTAAGAATTTGAAATGTATTAATGTATCTAATGTGAGAATCTTCTGCTTAGAACGGGCAACTGGCAGGACTCCTCCATGGCTGTGATCTGCACGTCTCCGCTCCTTTTTCCATCTTCCCTCTTTTCCCCCTTGCCCACGTGGCATGGCTTCGTTAGCGCTAGAATAGATCGTTCCTGTCGGCCTCCTGTTCCTCACCTTTGTGTGTTTTGCTCCTAGCTGCAGGTAACCTTTGTGAGATGGCTTCTGTTTGTGGCCTAGGAGTATTTTTAGCTGTAGGCTTTGCTTGTTGCAGACTGTGGCACACTGATCCATTGTTAGAGTGTGGCTTTCATCTCCTCGATGGGAGGGACCAGTTAGAACTGATAGCTGCTTCTTTGCCTTTTCAAACATCACTCCTTTCCTTGTATCTTTTTTTCCTTCTGGCAAACACTTCCCTCTTTTGGAGCTCAAGCCAGCATAGCTCTGCAAAGCTCTCTCCAAGCTTCTAACAAGGTAAGCAATGGAGAATTAAAGAAGGATTTAAAGTGTTCCTTTGTGCAGCACCCTGTGAATGCAATTCTGTGAATTGCAGAATCTGCAATCTGTCAATTGCAGATATTTGGGTGTGGGCATTGATTTTCTCACTGCATTTAAGTTCTATTACATTCATGTTATCAAATAGTATTTTGTGTTTCATAGCAAACCTACTAGAGTACAGATATTAAGTTGAATTAACTAAACAACTCAAGGCCATGTATACTGAATTTTTATGTCAAAACAAAGCCAGTGAAGTTCTGAGGGACTCCATCTTCAGTAACCAGTTTGAGTTACATTTAAGATGGGCATAAATTAGTGACATTACTAAGGAAAGTTGTTTGATGAGAAACAACATTCTAGTGCTTTGTGTGGGTATTTCACCTGTATAGTTGATGTGTTAAACTGTTTTCTGGATATCTTTTATCCACTAGCTCTTCATGCCCTTGCAGTTCCCTCTGTAACTTCCTTCATTTGTCCTTATATGAACCCATTGACTGCTGTGAACTGACTTGCATCTGCAGACAAATATGTCAGTGAGCTTGATAAAACAAACTGCGCCATTTCTAAACTGAACTCTATATTGTTTGTAAACGGAATTCTGCATGGATGGCTTGTCTACAAATTAGACCGCTATTGGCAAAGCGCAGATCAAAGATAATACTGACCTTTCAATGGCAAAATGTAAACTGTGTTGGAGCCACTTGCCTCTGGACTTCAACAAGCAGACTTTTCCTACATAATAATCACATTCCATAAGTAGAAGAGGAGAAGATAAGACAGTTGTAAAACAAATGCTTCTAGAAGCTGTGGAGACTGTGAGGAAACTAGAACTGCTCTAAAACTGTTTTGTCCTGTTGTTTAAAGTTGGCCCTTGTAACGTGAAAAGCACTCTTCAGGTGTACTTTGTTCATGTTCAGATTTTAGTGTGTGGGTAGAGAAATGCCACTCACAAATTACTTCCTGCGTTAAGCGCACAGTCTGAATTTAGTGCTGAGTTAAGGGAATGGTTTACAAGGTTTGATGGACTCAGCGGTGAAAAGTGGGATGGGTTCTCTCAATGGGAAATGGTCAGGTGATTTCCTTAGGCTTGTTTTGCATTGGTACTGTGATACACTTCAGAATAGGGAGAAAAAATTCCCATAAACTCCACTTATCCATCCTCAGGAGCTATCCTTTTGGTAAGTCTGCAGAAGCCAATGACAATATACCATATCCCCATGGTAAAAGCCTCTTGGGAAAGACAGAGCCAAATTAATCACGCCTTACAAAAACTTGCCACAGTGCTACCTGCAGTCAGTCTGTCTTGTTGAGAGCTTTGATCCGAAGCCTGTGTGTCACTTTTTTATATATGCCAAAATCCACTGGTTTAAACACAGTGTTTGAAATTGAACTGAACCGCAGCCCAGCCTGACTTGCAAATCTGCACAAGGTCTCTTTCCAGGAGGCTGGGTTTAGCATTGCATGTCCTTACTGAGTGCCTTACGTGGATGGATGCGTTAGGCTAGATCTACAAAGACTCAAACGCAAGCAGGAGTGAGTGTGACTTGCAGATGTATAGCAGGTAGGATATTTGGTTGCTGGGTTTACTTTGAGAGCTTTCATGTGAAATAACAATGTTTGACTTGATGTCTTAGGTGTGTTTTTTTTTTTTTTGGCTGAAGTGCAGTATCTTCAGCTGGAAGGATTGAATATGCTCATCTCTAGATAATTTTGTAGTTAGGACTCTGTCCTTGGCAGTAGGAAACTCTGGAACTGCTCATGCAGACTGTGGGATTTTGGGTCTGCATCTTATTGTCCTGGTTGAGGATTCAGTATAGGGGCCTGGTTTCCCTGTGCAATAGTGTAATAGGTGATGCTTGGGTTAAAATACAAGCTGAGCAGTGTGTGCAGTGTCAGGCTGGGATCCTCAAAGGAGAGAGCCAGGGAAAAGGCTACAGCAATCGCTTTCAGACCCCTGCTAGTCCTTTCTAATAGGGCTGTAGATGCTTGACTGATGAACAGAAGCCTATGAAGGACAATTGTATTGTTCTTGTTTGCTTTTTATTGTTCTTTTAGAAGTTGTTTTTAGGCCATTGGGTCTCAGCCTGAAAACTTCTTGTCTGGACAGTGAGAGTCCTGATGGGGATTTAGGGAGGAGGAGAACATTATTGCTCAGATGAGAATAACAGTTCCAGGTCTATCCGAAAGTACACCTATGCACTTAGAGAAATTTTACAGATTAATTTGGCAGGTCTGGGAGTTTGTGAGGTATTGAGGTCCACTTGCTTTGATAAAGGCAAAGAGACTTGTTTAAGTTTTCCTGTGAACCTGGCCCTAGGTGGTTGAGTATGAGGCTGGTAGCTCAGTGGCCGAGTTAGCTACATGTTAGTGTTATCTTGTAAAAGTAAGCACCACTCAAGCTGCCTCAGCGACACATTCCTTACTAACATCGTTTTTCATTGCTTAGGCTCTTCAGGGACTTTGTAGTCATGTGATGTGTTTTCCTTGGCTTCAGTTGCTGAACTGCATTGTCAGAAATGATAAATAAGTTGTTTCCATATAAGCAGTTAGTTTTGCAGTAGTGACCGTCACATGGGCCCTGGCCCGTTTGGTTTTTGTGAATGTCAGTGTTACTTGAAAGGCCTTGAAAACTTGAGACTGCAGCCGCCCTAGCTGTGTAGAATTGTTCATTATATGTACATTGGTGCATGTATAAGAAACCCAG
This sequence comes from Chlamydotis macqueenii, assembly GCF_036417535.1. Classification (NCBI taxonomy): domain Eukaryota; kingdom Metazoa; phylum Chordata; class Aves; order Otidiformes; family Otididae; genus Chlamydotis; species Chlamydotis macqueenii. The sequence continues at coordinate 6,069,616 of NC_141571.1, read as the reverse complement.
TTTTCTGGCAGATCAGTATAAATGTACTTTCCATAGTTGCCCACAAGTATAACTTTACCGGATATGGTTTGTTTAAACCCACAGAAACGTCTCCTGTAGTGTGCAAAAAATCTTCAGTGCCAGGAGGAGCTGTCCAGTGTTTCAATGCTCCTAAGTAGGGGGTAAAACAAACACACACAAAAAAAAAAACCCCCAAATAACCAAAACTGGTGGTTTCTGAGTTAGAACATGCAGTGTCTCCCCAGTGAGCTGTGGCCAGAATAGCAAAGGGGAGAGGTTTAAACAGGGAGCGTGTTGATGTACTATGCTTATGCCAATATGAATTTTGCTGCTTTTTGAAGAATAATGGTTACATATCTTCGGGACTGTGATTAGTCATTTACACATAGAAATTATCCACATTTGGCAAAAATTCATATCAATTTTTAAAAATAAACCCTTCATATTACTTTATTCCAGTTGATAGATTTCCCACTTATTAGTGACTGTGAGTTCTGCTTCACCCTTCAGGGTGAACTTCCACAGTGCAGACAATCAAGAGACATTCATCTCTATTTTTATTCCCCATTAATTACAGGAGAGCCATGGATAAAAGTGAGTTGGTACAGAAAGCCAAGCTGGCTGAACAGGCCGAGCGTTACGATGACATGGCTGCTGCTATGAAGGCTGTCACTGAGCAAGGACATGAACTGTCCAACGAAGAAAGAAACCTCCTCTCAGTTGCCTACAAGAATGTGGTTGGCGCCCGTCGCTCGTCCTGGCGTGTAATTTCCAGCATTGAACAGAAAACAGAGAGGAATGAGAAGAAACAGCAGATGGGAAGAGAGTATCGTGAGAAAATTGAGGCTGAATTGCAGGATATCTGCAATGATGTTCTGGTAATAATCCAACAGCAAAAATAACAGTAGTTATACTGCAGCATTCTTCAGAGAGGCTTCAGGAATGTTACTAGTGCTGTAAACACTGCAGCACCTTGGCAGGGGAATAATTCTGCATAGCCACATACTTGGATCCAATTCTAGCTCCTAAGTCATCTAATTTGTTTCTTAGGGAATTTTATACCAAAGAGCATTTATTTTTTTAATAGAAGCAAGCAAGGCAGTGTTGAAGACCCCTAGCTGCTGCTTAGGGGTCACCATGAAAACAAATTTAGATCTGAAGTACCTACCATGTAAATTATTTCATTAATGAATGCTGATGTCCTGAGGCTTGTTTGGTACCTTTTTGAGATGGAGAAGGTGTGTACTTCTTCTTCCAGACTGATTTCACTATTTCTTGCACTTAAGGGATTCTTTTTATTGCTGTTCAGTTTGCTGAAGACCTGCCAAGAGCAGTTGCTATCAGTACTTCCAGCCTTTGCATCTCTGAATGCACATGTGCTGACTGTGCTGCTGTTCAGCTGGAGTTGCAGACAGAATGAGTTTATTGTGGATAATTTCACTGCTCTGTGTGGAATTCAAGTTTGTGGCAGCAAAAGTGACCACACTTGTGCTCATGTCAGGCTGCTGCTTTTCTTTAGCTTGGTTGTGGACATGGGTTTGCCTCGGTGAATTTCAAAGACAATCCTTGCAGTCTTAAGCCCTGATAGCCATTAGGTTCTGTGGGAGTGAGTTGTGGGTAGCCTCAACACAGCCAGTTTTCTGCTTTTGAGGGATTAGAATACAAGTTGTTTCTCTTTTTTTTTCTGAGTCTAGACAACAGTAGGCAAAGTGATTAACACATGAGTATGCGTAAGCCATTGTTAATGTTTTAACAGTTCGTGCTTACCGTTGTAATGAAGGCTTTGTTTCAGACGTTATTTTTATGACTTGGAGAAAAAAAAAATGTGATATTTCCTTTCTCAGGAACTCTTGGATAAATACCTTATTGTCAATGCCACGCAGCCAGAAAGCAAGGTCTTCTATTTGAAAATGAAAGGCGATTATTACAGATACCTCTCAGAGGTGGCATCTGGGGACAATAAGCAAAGTAAGTAGAGGTGAAACCTCTCATTCTGCTGGGGACTGAGCAGAATAAAGTACGAAAAATACTTGTGTTCTTTTCCTCTAACATAAAATATTTATTTATTTTCACTACTGCTCCATACTGTTGAAGAAGAGTGCAGTGCAAGTCACTTTTAGAGAAAGACTTCACTGAAATTAATAGAAGTGATTAACAGTTGTTCATCAAACCAGTCAAATTCTGTTTGCAACCCTCAAGTGATTTTCAAGCATATTTGACAGTGTAAAGTCATTTTCCTGGAGAATGTGTTTTTTTTTCTCATGGAAGATGCTTTGTTCCTATCACTAGTTTAAACTATGAATTTAGCTCACAAGTCTTCACTGTTTGCAAGCTTTCTGCATGCAAATATGTGATACTGGATTACTGGGTCCTGAGCCAGTTAATCCTGAAATGTTAAAGCAGTGTGGAACTGTGCCTGAATTCCTGGTGAGTGTCTGATGTAGTCCAAGTCTTGCAAACCTAGTTTGATGCCATTCTGAAGCTTATTGTTACCCATTAGGCAGGAGAGGACTGTTGGCTTCCCTCTGAAACCCCAAACTGAAAGATGAAGTTCGTTACCTACCTGCTAAACGTTTCTTTTGGTTTAAATAGGTAGTTTAGATACTTCTTCTTCCCCATATGGTTTTGTCTGGATTTATTATTCAGAACTACTGTTTCTTCAGCTAAGCTGGAAGTGAATGTTTAATCACTGTACACTTTGACTTAGGTAGAGTTTATGTGCATTGAAATGGGTTGGAATTTATTTTGAATAAATTTCATTTTAAGACTCTTAAAATGTTAAATTTAATTTCTATAGCTCAAAGCTTTATCTGAACAAATTTTTCTGCCTTAATAATTCAGCCAGTGGTAGGCTTTTACATCTAAAAACATTGAAAGCAGCATCTGTGTGTATGTAATTGTATGAATTTATGGTGGCGCAGTAGTCTAGAACAAGAATATAATAGCTTCCCCCGTGAAGTACAGTGATGTACTGTGCCTTAATATGATTGTAATTACTTCTTGCAGCAACGGTAGCAAACTCGCAGCAAGCTTACCAGGAGGCATTTGAAATTAGCAAGAAAGAGATGCAGCCAACACACCCCATCCGACTTGGTTTGGCTCTAAATTTCTCGGTGTTCTACTATGAGATACTAAATTCTCCTGAAAAAGCCTGTAATCTGGCAAAGACGGTAAGCAGACTCTTCATGTTACCAATTTTTGTGGAGGCTGAAGAGATAATTACATGGTTGCAGTAGCACTTTGTGGATGATTATGCTTTTTTACATCAAGTTCCTTTGAAATCCTGTCATCTTTAAACTGTTGTCATCATAGTATGTTTTCAGGTAAGTTAGCTAGACTAGCTTAGCTTTAGGAAAAACTGAAAGGGAGACAAAATGCTGCTTCTTATGTCCATGTAATTCTCTTAGAATGCACTTGTGTCACATTTGAAAACATTTGGATTAATTTTGCACTTCCAAAGTGAAATATTTACTTAAATTTGAACACTTAGCAAATACATGAGGCGTTGTCTTTGTGACTACGGTCGTAGCCCTCAGTGTCCTTGTGTATCTGCGTGTGTGTGCGCTTCTCTCTCCAGAGACCAAAAGAAGCTTGTGTGCTGGCTTGTGCCAAACAAATAGCTAGTCATTTTTGTCTTGGCCTTCTCCTTCAAATATGATTAGAGGCTTCTAAACGGAGCTTTTTGCATCTGTGAAAGTTACCTGGTAGTAACTCGAATAATATGGCATTAGGTGAGTCTTTGCATTCTTAATATTCGCTTTAATAATACTTTGTAACAAGCAATGTTTTGCTGTGCAAAGCTGCTGTTCCTGCTTTTTCAGTGCCTGTTTGAAACCTAAATGAAGAAATGGCACTTATTCATGGCTCTCAGCTCTCAGACTTGCAACGTGGGCTTTCATGTGTGACCGATCGATAGGAAGAATGGCTTGATTAGTCTTCAGTGGAACGTACCTGATCTCCTATGCTGTTTTGAAAAGAAATCCAAAACCTTCCACCCCACCATCAAAAAAAAAGCCCTTGTCTTCCATTTTCTTTCCTGCTTACTCAGATGCAATACATACATGAATTTAATGATACCTTTGGCTTTTACTGCCAATTTAGACCAATGAAACTTCATTTTTAATGAAAGCATTGCTTTTAAATGTTGTTGTTAAACCTCACTTCAAGCTGTGTGAATCATTCTTCAGTATGACAGAGAGTGTGCTTGCCTCTTCAGAACTTGATATTGGCATTGATAGTAAAGTTGTTCTGGGCTTTCAGCTGGAACCCCTTGAAGACTTCTGTTTTCCCACTGGTTGTCCGGTGATGTGGTGCTCACTTTGATTTACACTTCTCTTGGTGGAAAAGAAAAATACTAGAAGCTTTTGTCACAGAATTTGGGTAGTAATGTGGCCAATTTGTAAGCTCTGTGTAAGCAGAAGTTAATTCAGAGAGCAGTGTGTGAAAGTGCTTTGTCTTGCATATTTTTAGGCATTTGATGAAGCGATAGCAGAGCTGGACACGCTGAATGAAGAGTCTTACAAAGACAGCACTCTCATCATGCAGCTGCTTAGGGACAACCTCACTGTAAGTACCACGGGGCAACCTGCTGCACTGTGCGCTGTTACTTCTTTAGGCTGCTGGACTCCGCTAAGCGGGGCTCAGCATCTGAAGACTTAGGTAGTTCTGTGCCATTAAAAGCCTTTTCTGAGGCACTAACTGCATGTCTTAACTGCACTGGTTTTTGTCACCAGACCAGTTAGACTTGCTTGTTTAAACCAGAAATCACTTGTTAACCACTGTAGCAAACTTGGTGGAGTTTGTTCTCAGCAGCCAGCTTTATGTTGAGCTTGCAAACTTGTGCTGGCTTTTTACTTGTTGCCCTCTACTCGTTTTCTAGTTCATTATTCTTTAGCTTACTGTTAAGTTCAGTTATGTATTGCTCTTAGCTGAGAAAATTGCAGAGCTACTGCCAATTATGCTGTCTTCCCCTTCCTGACAGTGTAATTAACTGCGTGCTTTCAGCGTAAACATGTGTTTGTATTTTCTTACAGCTATGGACGTCGGAAAACCAGGGAGATGAAGGGGATGCTGGGGAGGGAGAGAACTAATGGCTGTCACGCTTCACTATATGTTCAATGTCACCCTGTATCCTACACATATATCCCTTTGTGCGACAAGCAAAAAGAATAGTACATCGACTTTCACAACCTCAACGTAGCAAAAACTGTCTGTGGGGTAAAAACGGTTGGGTGGTGTTTTGTGTACTTAAAGCGGAGGTCGGTTATTATAATGGCATTCCGAACTTTCCTATTATGAACATTTACAGTTATGATTACCGTGTTAATATTTTTAACTGAACACTGTGATTACGGGTTTTGTGATTGCAATTGACTTTACAAAACTCTTATTGGTAGAAAAGTAGACATCAATTATGTAACTCTGGCGAGCTTAATTTGGCACCAAAATAGTCGAAGTACAATTCTGTTGTAAAGTTGTACAGAAAGTTATAGAGATTCTATTGTGACACTGGGGCATGGAAGGAAAACAATCCGACGTATGGCATTCCAGTTAGTGACACTGCTATGAGTTAGTTCAACAGGCACACTCTGTAGACGTTTGTAACCGAGTCTGAGGCACCGCTTTCAGTCAAAAGCTCACTTTGTCAATCCTATCGTTCTGGGGATGGGGTTTGTTTTGCGGAGGAGGGTAACGGGGGAGGTAGCAGCTTGATTTCCAAACTCTTTACACTGGCAGGTAACTGGGATTTGACTTCTAAAAGCGCTTTTGTGCTCATACAACATGCATGACTAAGCCCCTTCCCACAGCAATAACGTACCTAATTACCCCTTAGATATTCTTCAGTAGTGAGAAGTCTTGGTTCACTACCATGGACTTGCAATAGGAGAAGATTCAATTTTTTGAATGGCCTTATTAATTTGGATGATACCATGAAGTGATCTGCCACTTTTGCATTACTTTACTCTTAGGTGAATCGAAATCTCCATGGTATTCCCATTTTGAATTTATCCTGAAAACTTCTTAAGTAATCCACTGAGCCATCTTTAAGTTCACTTTACAGAAATTTTTCTCCCATTGGACTCTGTTCATCCTTGACCCTCTCACCTGTTTAAACTCCATTAAAGCGATTTTGGACTCCCACATATGCGTCATCCTTTCTTTGAGTATGGGTGATGTCAGGATGGTGGGTGAGACCTGAGTCTGCTCGAGGACAGGTTTCTTTCTTGGATGTTTGAGAGCTGCCAGTGCTGTTGTGGTCTTCAGCTCTTGTCTGCCATTTTTTGGTAGTACCAAGATCTGGCTCAAATATTCAGGATTTCCCATTTATTGTACTGGAATGCAGACCTACACATTTGTAGCGCTTGTAATATTTCAGCTCCAAACGTCCTCACCTAGTTATGTTTCGAACATGTCCCATTAAATAAAACCTAATAAGAGTTGCGTGAACAATGAAGTGGAAAAGATTAGGAATAGTCACCTATCAGTCTCGCGGTATCATCCCCCTGCCTTCACATTCCACTTAGGTATAGGATCCATCTGTTTGTCTGTCCATCTGTCTGCTGAGGAGAATTTCATGCACTGATTTTAAAACTCCCCTCTACTAGCTGAACAAATTGTGCAGTTAATACTTGGCGCTTGATAAATGCAGTAGTGAATGTGGAACCGAGCCTGTCTGTATATCTGGTAGCTCTTTTCGCTTTGTTTTTACTGACCGGTATTCTGCCTAAAGTTTGCTTCTGTGACGGTTATATTGCCTAGCACACACGTGGTTGTGAGAATAGTATAGCAAAAAGAAATACCTGGTTATTGATGTACTAGATTTGTGTATGTCTTTTAAACAGTTCTAGTTTCACCTTACACAAAATAATCAGGAAAGTGTAAAAGAATTCAAAAGTGAATAATAAAAAAAAATTTTATCAGTTGTTTGTGTCTGTTCTCTTCGCCGTACCAGCGGAAAAAAAAAATGTGGTAGTAAAATCGCCACTTTCTTTTATTAAATTCTCGGATCTTGGATTGTGTCAGTTGATTCATGGTTTCCAAATGGTACTAATACCTAATTACTCATTCCTTTGCAGAGAGACTTCCCCGCACACCAGATGTGTAGTAGAGAACACTAGTTCTCTTCATTTTTACAGAGGTCGTGCTTACATTGTCATTGCAGGACTTAAAAGAAATGCAACTAGAAATATGTATTTAACTTGCCGTGAGTCACTACATCTTGTATGCTTGAACACACGCTACATGAGAAAAGTCTGTTGGTTGCATTTAAAAATTTTTTTCCTCAGGAAATCAAAAGCACACTTGTGAATGCAGGGATAGCTCTTTGGCTGGCCCTCTGTCAGTCACCTGTTTGCACACCCGCTGCACTAGTGAACGGTGTAGGCTCTGAGTAACTCAGCTTTTCTCAGCTGGTGGTGTGCAAAAGCACTACTGGGAGTGCAAAGGCACGTTTACGTGCAGCTGTGTTCCTGGAAATAAAGCACTTGAAGAGATGGGTAGCAATAGCCAGGTTCGTTGATACCAGGCAGTCTAAAAGCGCTGAGGAGGTTGATTGGTGCCGCAGGAAGCATCCTTCCCTGTGCCGTGACATTGAATGGTGGTCCCTCTATTGAATAATTATTGCTACTTTGTCATTTTCTTCAGCCTTTATAGATACAACCTACTCTTAAATGATTTTATAGTGTACACTGACTCACAATCTGCCTCATGCTGATGACATTGTCAGCTTCAGGAGGAAAAAATCCCAGGTCCTGCTAGCTGCTCCTGTTCGTAGAGCACTTGTCCTGCCTCAGTTATTTCAGATGACGTCTCCCATCCTTACTTTCTCTTCTGGAGGAAACGCTGAGTCTAGGAGACTGATCTGTAGCAGTGATGAGTTGAGGGAATCTCTTAACTTTTCAGATAATTATGGGCACTCCAGCTGGCCCAGCCACAGTTGAGTGTACTCTACATGTTTAAACTGATCTCATTGGTGCTGCTGTGGTGTCTCCTCCCTGGCACTGGTGCTCGTCTGATCTCTGGGTGAGGTGGTTCGGTGTGGGAAACCACCAGAAAGGAAGGTAAGGTTTCTCCTGCTCTGCGCTGCAGCTGGCCCTTCCAACAGTATAGCGTGGGGTGGAGCTGAGCAACCGTTTTTGGGTCAGTTTAACGTGTGGGACTGTGGTGCGGTCCTGCCTGGGGCGGGCTGGTGGATTCAAGGGACTCTGGCAGCGGAGGAATTGCCTTTTTTCATCAAATCCAGCAGACGTGTTCAGCTGAAGTCAACATGAGACACTTGTCCGGCTGCACTAGTTTCCCTGCTTTGAAGCACGGAAGCGGAGGGAGCGTGGCTGTGAGGAATGGGTCAGGCTGACGTGCGGAGGTGCTGGTGACTCGGGGCCAGCACAGCCCTGCAGACACAGCCGTGGTTGCTGGTGGAACCGCCCTGCCCGCTGCCCTGGGCTCCCGAGCTTCTTCACCCAGTGTTTCAGCTGCACAGCAAGTTGTCTAACGACCAGCTCTCGTATGCCTACCAGTATGTCCAGCACGTCACGGTGTGGTCTGTGGGTGAAGGTGACCTTACAACACCTGTGTGTCACCCAAAAGGCGATGGCAGAGATTGCGTTCTGTGTCCCGTGGGTCCCAGATGGGTGTTGAGGGAGTTGAGGTGGAGTTTGCGTGTCTAATGAGGAGGGGTTGGTACTGAGCTGTGTGTATCGCACCGGCTCCTGCCTGGATTCCTGAGCTTCAGGGAATTGCAGGTGATTTCCAAAAAACCTGTGGGTGCGACGAGCAGCGCTGGTAAGCGCTGTCCTGGCTGCGAATTGCAAAAATCAGGATATGCAGCTGCTTCTTAGCCTAAACCCCCTAGCTCTGCGGGACTAGGGGCTCCGGGGGGCTACCGGGGGGTACCGCTGCCCTGGCCGCGATGCCCGCCCGCTCGGGGCGGGGCCGGGCCGGGCCGAGGAGGGCGGGGAGGGCCCGTCCCGCCCCCGGGGCCTCGGTGGGAAGAGGCGGGCGGGGCCGGTACCGGTAGCTGGAGTCGTGCTGCCCGCCCAGCCCAGCCCAGCTCAGCCCAGCCGAGGCCGCCGGAGCGCTCGGCGTGAGTGCGGGGCTGGCGAGGGGCGGCTGCTCCCGGGGCCGGGCGGTGGTTCCGGGCGGCGGAGCGGGGCCGGGCGGGGCGAGCAGCTCCCCCCCCCGCTGCCGCCGGGGCCGGGCCGCCCTCGGTCCTCTCCCCTCCCCGCCCCGGCAGCTGCGGGGGCATGGCCCGCTTGCTCCCCCGGCTGCGTCCGTGCGCTGGCGGCGGGGCCCCGGGGAGGTCTCGGTAGCACGGGTGGGGCTGGCGCCCACCCTGCCTGTGGCTGCGGGGCTGCTCGATGCGCTTCCCTGTGTGTGCGATTATTTTGAGCATCCGTAAGGTGTCTTAATAAATGTCTCTGAGCTCCAAGGTAAGGGCCCCAAAGATGGGCTTACAAGCTTTTAGGGCAGGAGCTGCGTTCCTCGCTTCCCAGGCTGTACCGCGGGGGGCTCGAGCAGCAACCGGCACCTTCGCACCCCGCTCCGGACCCAACTGCAACCGGTGGGAGACTGAGCATCGCTTTCCTGCTTTGGGGGCCTCCTCAGCAAGCTGGAGCTTGTTTCTGTGGGAAGGGCTGGCTGAAAACCTGTGTTTGCTGGGTCAGGGACGGGGCCGGTTGCTGGGAGCGCTGGGTGCAGCTGCTGGTAGGAAGCTGCTCCCCCAGCATGGCAACACCGTGCGTTGAAGCCAACCTGTGCTCCTCAGGCTGGGATGGAAAGAGGAATTAAAATGGAAGTCTCTGGTGGAGAAAGGCTGGTTACCTTCCGTGCATTTAAACCTCATTTTACTTCTCTTGGGTTTTGAGTGCTAAAAGGAACAAATCGGTGTGTGAGGTGTGTTGCGTCTCTCTGGCCACTCCCTAGGTTTGCGGGGGCTCCGACATGTGCAGGTTGCCCCGGCTCAACTTTTGCACCTGCATTGAAGTATCCCTAAAAAATATCTGCGAGCTGCAGCATCCTTGGGGCATTTCCAGCCCTACCATGGCCCGTGGGAAGGGCACAGCTTTGTTGCTGCAGTGGGGCCAGCCCCGGCATGGGTCCACGGTCGCTGCGTGCGATCCAAAACCTGTGCCCTGCAGCTTCGGGTCTGTCTTCCTCTGCAGCTGAGCTTTGTGGTTGACCATGAACGCTAGCGGCCCTGGCTATCCCTTAGCCTCTCTCTATGTGGGAGACCTCCACCCGGACGTGACCGAAGCCATGCTCTACGAGAAGTTCTCGCCTGCTGGGCCCATCATGTCCATCCGAGTGTGCCGGGACGTTGCCACGCGCCGATCACTGGGCTATGCCTACATAAACTTCCAGCAGCCCGCAGATGGTAGGCTCCCCGTAATGCAGCCCCGACTGGGACTTGGGGTGTGCAAGAGAGGGAAGGGGGAAGCGGTTGTTTGAGTAGATGCCTCAGCTGTTTGAGCTTGGCAACATTCTGCTGATGTTGGGTTTTGGCTGTGACTAATCCCAGTCTGCTCTCTCCTCTCCTTTGGCTGAGGAGGTGACCCATCCCACTCCCATCTCCTGCTTAGAGACTGGGAGAGGATGCGGCAACTGGGCTTGGGGCTTGTATGGGAAGAGGAAAGTGGCTTGCAAGAGTCCCCTCCCTCCATGAGCTGATGGAGAAGGGCACCAAAACCCCTTCTGCCCTTCCCTGGGGCAGCCGGCTGCCTGCCGGCTCGTGGCGTGGGTAGGTGAGGCCCCTCTCCTGGCAGTGACACAGCACTGTAACCGAAAGATGTTTTGTGTTGGAGCAGCAGTGATGGGAAGGTGTTGGGTTAGTTGCCCTGGAGACCAAAATCCTTACTGGGTAAATGAGTTGGGCATCTGCCAAACTGGAGCTTGCAGTGAAATGAATGATCCTGTGGGAGTCAGACATGCTTTGGAGAGGGGGGGAAAAAAAAAAAAATCAATCTTAAAAAGGAAGGAGTGGTGTGGCTGGAAGGGAGGCCCTCTGCCCTGGGAGGCAGAGCTGCCCATCTCGTTTAGGTTAACAAGCCCCTGCCCAAATGAATCCCTGTGCCTGCTCCAGCTGCTGTGGGATGTGCAGAGGATCAGTCTCTTACCCTTCTCCCTCCTCCTGTGTTTGCCGCTTTGCCAGCTGAGCGAGCCCTGGACACCATGAACTTTGAAGTGATCAAAGGCCGACCCATCCGCATCATGTGGTCCCAGCGGGACCCGGGGCTCAGGAAGTCGGGGGTTGGAAACATCTTCATCAAGAACCTGGACGACTCCATTGATAACAAAGCCCTGTACGACACCTTCTCTGCCTTTGGAAACATCCTGTCGTGCAAGGTACGTGGGCCCTGCAGGAGAGGGCTTGCTGCAGAGCTGCCCTGCGTTCTCAGCAGTGCGCTCCAGCCAGCTGAAATTCACTTTCTCGTTTTGCTTCCCGTCAAGTTTCCTCTAAGTTCCCACCTGCTCTGAAGCCAAAAGGCCCTGCTGGTTTCTCCTGGGATTGGGAGCTTTTTCCCCTGCCCCCTTCTCCTTCCCGTTGTGTGTTGGCTGAGCTCAGTGCTTGGGTCTTGGTGAGCCACGAGCTCCTGGGCGTCACACAAAGCACCGGCACCTGGCCCTGGGCTCGCCCGGCTCCCTGGCTGCTGGCAACAGCCACCACAGCGGAGGCGGGATGTCAGGGAGGGTAAATACCCTTGGAAGGCGAGGGTGGGTTTTCCTGCAACTTTCTCATGTGCAAGCACGCAGAAAAAACATGTTTGGGGTTTTGTTTTTTTTTTTCATTTCGGTTTTTTGTTTGTTTGTTTTTGTTTTTTTTCCTCCTCCTCACTCTGCGTTTGTAGGTGGTTTGTGACGAGAACGGGTCCCGTGGCTACGGCTTTGTTCACTTTGAGACTCACGAGGCAGCGACTCGGGCCATCGAGACCATGAATGGGATGTTGCTCAACGACCGGAAGGTGTAAGTGCCGGAGAGGAGAGCGTCTCCTCGGCTCTGCGTGCGCACGGGAGCAAATGCCTGCCCTGCACGGGCTCCCAGCTCCTGCTGCTCTCCGTTTTCTCCCCTCTTCCCATCCTGTCCATGCTGGGCACGGCAGCTCCGCTGCTCTCTGGGGCACTGAGCCACTCGCGGTCGATGCTGGTGGAAGTGCGATAGTGGTTTGGAGCTGTTCCTGACGGCAGGGAAGGAGTCCAACCCCGGGCTGTGTTTTATTGCTGAGGTGGTGTAATGAGTGCCCACAAAGCAGGGCTGGTCCTCGATCTCAGCTGTCAGCGTCAGATAATCTGGACAGGAAGAGGTTTTGTTGTTCTTCAGCTCTCTGCTTATGTTGCATCACCTTTTTCTCTACATCCCAGGCTCCTCAGAGGCAAGCGGCTGCCCGAGGGGCTTGGGGATACCTGATAGACCTTTGTGCCAAGCGGGGTCTGGGTAGGGGAACACCCGGGTGGGACCTGCTGAGGTTGCTGGATGTGGACCACAGGGTGGTTTTATGGGTGAGCAAAGCACAACCTGAGGTGACAGGGTCTCTCCTGGCCTGTACTGAGACAGATGTTCCTCTGTCCATCTTCTCCCTGCAGAGGTCATGGAGAGTTTCATGTCCCTTTCCTTGCTTCCTGCAGGTTCGTTGGCCACTTCAAATCCCGCAAAGAGCGCGAGGCAGAGTTTGGGGCTAGGGCGATGGAGTTCACCAACGTCTACATCAAAAACTTTGGGGATGACATGGATGACGACAGACTGCGGGAGATATTCTCCAAGTTTGGTGAGTACAGTTGTTAAAGCAAAATATCCTCCTGTCTGGTAAACTGGAGTTGGGGCAATGGTAAAGAAAGCTGGGGAGAGTGCTTGATTGAAATACTGGGATCGAACTTGCTTAAACACTACCTCACCCCAGGACCACAGCAACTTAAATCATCAGGACAGTACGTGCACCTTCCTGCAGTGGTGGAGGGTAACTTCCATTAGTTGCTTTTCTGAGGAAAAAAAAAAAAGGTTTTTTTTACTTTCTTGGGTAACAAAAGTGGAGTGTCTTGTTTTGTTAGTTTCTGAAATTACCTTGAAACCAGCGTGCTGTTTGGTTGTAGGAGCCCCTGGAAAAAGCGATGCTGAGCCTGAATTTAAAGCAAAAAAGGCTTTCCAGTTTAGTCCGTTACTGGAGGATGCCTCTTGTTGTGCCAGTGCATGGACCATGCTGGCCATGCCTGGCCAGTGTTAGCTCAGGTAATCTGTGAATACCGTTCATACGAACCAACATGTGTGTTCATATATGAAGGAGATGAGGACTTGTGGCCAAAGGGGCTCAGTGCACTGCCTGGAGAAACCAGAAAGTCCAGAGCAATGAGAGCAGCACTCGGGGTGGGAGAGATTGCCCTCACCGACACGCACAGCCTCCCGTCCCTGCCTCGCAGCAGGGATCCTGCTGTCTGTCTCCTGGCTCTTCCATGCTGCCATGGCCGTCCAGTCTCCTGCTGGACTGGCATCTCATGGTGGCTCCTGAGCATGGTGCCGCATGCCAGCAGCAGCCCCGCGGTGGGTACCCTTCTACAGACACTTTCCTTCCCTCTTGCAGGAAAGACGTTAAGTGTCAAAGTCATGATGGACAACACCGGCCGCTCAAAGGGCTTCGGGTTTGTCAACTTTGAGAAGCACGAAGAAGCCCAGAAGGCAAGAGGCTCCTCGCTGGCCATCTGCTGTCTCAGCCCCGGGCTTGTCACCTGCTGGTGTTCCCACCTCTCCCTGGGCGAGGGGAACCTCACTGGCTTTGTGCTGGCACTGGCGAGGGTGACTGGACAGGCAGGACCTGGCAAAGGGGAGCAGAGCTGCTTCCCTGCCCTCGCCCAGGGAGGTTTCTGCTCATGGTGGGGCTGGACGGGGGTGGTGAGTGAAGAGCAGAGCCGTGGCCGCTGGCTTCCCGCTGTGCTCAGAGCCCTTCCCTCCGCGGGCAGGCGGTGGCTGACATGAACGGGAAGGAGATCAATGGGCGGATGGTGTACGTGGGCCGAGCCCAGAAGCGGCTGGAGCGCCAGAGCGAGCTGAAGCGGAAATTTGAGCAGATCAAGCAGGAACGAGTGAGCAGGTACCAGGTAAGGGGAGAATGGGATGCTCTGTCCTGGGGGGACGTGCCCCAGGCATCCAGGGACATCCTCGGCTTGGGGACAGCACGGGGTTCTCCAGAGCAGATCAGAGTGATGGGTCCTTTCTGCAATTAAAAGACCTCCACAGGGATCTAGTCACTGGTCGTGTTCTGGGAAGCAGTGTCAGGAGAGAGGAGAGAGATCTAAACCCAGGATGATCCTGAGAGGTGAACAAACGGACCTGCTCTTTTCCAGAAATTAAAATGTTAGTCTGGAAAAGAGGTGGCTTCCTGAGCTCTTGGAACAGCTTCACAGCAATGGTCTGAGTGCCCTCATCACTCAGGGTGTTTCACCTACGAGTGGAGCACGTACATGGTCCTGGCTCCTCTCCACATCACTGGTCCCATGGCAGCTCTGGAAGGGACACGTTTGTGGGATGTCCCACCCTTCACCTCAGCTGCTGGTGGAACACTCATCCAGCCTGAAAAGCTGCTGTGAACTTTGGGAGCCCGGAGGCCAAGCTGCTTTTCTGCCTGTTTGCAGGGGGTCAACCTGTACGTGAAGAACCTGGATGATGGGATAGATGACGAGAGGCTGAGGAAGGAGTTCTCTCCCTACGGCACCATCACCAGTGCCAAGGTGAGGAATTGGGGCTGTCGCTGGGGCTCCTGGGGTCAGCCAGCTGTGCGCTCAGCCCTTGGAAATGGATCAGGAATATCGCCCTGCTGAGCTATGGTTCCCCGCTGGTGGCTTGTATCTCAAGCCAAGTGTGAAGGACATGCCGCTTCTACCCCGTGCTGTCCCGGGGAGCTGATTGATGCAGCAAATATTTTGTAGCTTTGCTGAGTTACCCCAGCCCTGGTACCCAGCAGGGTACGGGACCTTAAAGCCACATCATTCTGAATACTGCACAGCTGCTGCGTGGTTTGGGACAGATGTGACACTGATACAAACAGAAACAACCACAAGCCACCTCGCTCTGGGGAGAGCAGGGTTCGCCTGGCTGACAGGCTGGCGTTTTGCCTTTTGGAAAAACATGGAAGTGTCAGTCTTGCCACCGGTCTTGGTGTCAAGCTTCTCTTGAAGGTTGTGCGTACGGACACAGAGGGATGGTCTGGCTTTAAGGTCAGATACCTGTAGCGTGCCAGCTGCTGGGGAGAGATTCTGCCTGGCCCTTGGGCAGGGCACAGCGTCCCACCGATCCCTGGCCGGCTCCTGCGGCATTGAGCACCGGAGCGTTGCTGGGGCACAGGCCCCCCTTGAAGATCCCAGGCTGCGGATCTCGGGCTGGCCCAGACTCTGCCGTCTTCATTTTGCAAACCTCCTGGTTTTGCCTGAACAAATCCTCCCCTTCCCCAGGCAAACCCCTCTGTGGAGCCCCATCCGTCCCACCCGGGACATGGGGGCTGCCCACGGCTGGCAGGTCCCGCGTGCCCCCACTGCGCTGTGCTTCGCGGGTGCTGCGGCGATCTGTGGACTTAGCTGTCTTGTTCTAATCCAATTTTAGGTGATGACAGAGGGTGGCCACAGCAAAGGGTTTGGCTTTGTATGTTTTTCCTCCCCAGAAGAGGCTACCAAGGCCGTGACGGAAATGAACGGGCGGATCGTCAGCACAAAGCCTCTCTACGTTGCGCTCGCTCAAAGGAAAGAGGAGAGGAAAGCAATCCTCACCAACCAGTACATGCAGAGATTAGCCACCATGAGGGCTCTGCCCGGCCCTCTCCTGGGCTCCTTCCAGCCCCCCCCGGGGTACTTCCTACCCCCCATCCCTCAGGTAAGTCCCCATTTCTGAATGGCGGCCTCGCACGGGGACCCGAATTTGCCCTGGGCTGGAGGAGGGGGGTGGCAGTTGAGCTGAGGAGCGTTATCTTGGTGTTTGCAGACCCACGTGCGTGCTGGGGTCGGTGGGATCAGCGCTGAGCTTCTGCGTGAGCGGCAGGGCTTGCCAAAACGCTGGTGGGGTGCAAGGGCTCCAGGCAATGGGCCGGGGATTTCGTAGCCACCGACTGCCCCTCAGAGGAGGGAACCAAGGAGGAGTTCGGTGGGAGGATGTCAGCATGGAGAACAAGTCCCCTGATGAGAGGAGGGGAGGGAGAAGGGTTGTAGAAGTGCAAAAGCTCATGGGGAGGCGATAAGCAGAGCTGCTGGAGGATGTGCAGGCAGCAGGACTGGAGGTTGATCTTTAAAGTGCTCTGGCACACTGCAGAGCGTGGTTTTGGCTCTTGTCTGCGTGTGAGAGCCGCTGAGATGCTTTGGGTGAGACCTGGCTCAGCTCAGCTCCCAAGTCACCTTGGATAACATGTTCTCCTTTCCTAGCCACAAACCAGAGCTGCCTTCTACAGCCCCAGCCCAGTTGTCCCAGTCCGTCCCGCCACTCGCTGGAGTGCGCAGCCCTCCCGGCCTCCCCGTGAGTCAGCCTGCCTCTCCCCGGGCTCTCGGCACGAGCTGGGCTCGGTTAGGGACTGAGGATCTCTAAAAGCAGCACAAAGCCTGTAGCCATGGGGAGCTGCTGCCTGGAGAAGTGCACGGGGGCTTGGGGCAGGGATCATGGTGATGGGTACCAGGGGATGAGATGTTGGGGTTGACCCAGAGGCGAGGTGCTCCCCAGCTTTCCCCAGCCACAGTCACTCCCCTCCACATCTCCTTCCATGTCTTTGCTATCAAGAAGCTTTATTAATTGTGCTCCATCTCTACGACAGCGTATCCTGCAGCTACCCCCATCCTGAGGGCCGCTGCACCGCCCCGGCGCCTGCTGTCCAACATCAGCACCATGAGACAAGCTTCCACCCAAGTGCCCCGCGTGCCCCCCCAGGCCCAGAGAGTGGGTGAGTGGGGGAAGGACCCGCCTCAAACATCGCTGTAGTGGCCACATGTTGGCAAGAGTGCTTGCGGCGAGCTTGGGTCTGCCTCCGAAGATGGATGGGTTTGTGGGATTGCTCGAGGAGGGGTCTGGATGGTGTTGTCCTTGGATGTGGTGGGACTGGAGCAGTGTTTGCAGTAAATAAGTATGTAACTTTTGGGGAAGGTTGTGGCCTCCCAGGTAACAGGACAGGTCTCTGATATGCACGTTGGTCTGGTTGGCCACTGCTCCTTGCATATGTTCATTAAAGATGATGATGGTGCAGCTGTGACACCCTAGGCTTAGTGCTCACACCGAGCGGAGGCTGGGAAAGGACCTCGTGGACTCTCACCAGCTCTGGCTGACCCACAGCCAAGGCTCCAGCAAAACACGCTCATGTCAGAGGTGTCTGGAGCTGTGGCCTGAGACCCAGACCTTGCTGGCACCCTCAGTGCCTGGCTGTGCTGGGGCTGTCCCTGTGGCCCAAGGTGTCCCCCTCTGCCTTGCCAGCATGGCCCAGCCATGCTCCTGGTGGGGTGGTGACAAAGCTGCTGTCCCACATGTCATGCCCAGAGCGCTCCTCACCCCGAGCATGCTTCAGCCCCGTGTCTGTCCCATCACCCCTCTGCCTTTCGTGTGAGCGAGGAGGAGGAGGATGCTCACCGGGGCTCGCAGTGTAGCCTGCTCTGAGGCTCCTCCATGGATGGGCTTTGAGGAGAGGCAGATGTTGCCCACCTGGTGAGCAGGTGAAGGTCTGAGGCCCCCCAAAAAGTGGGACCGTCTGGTGGGGCAGAGTCTAGCTACAGCCCCCACGGCTTCATGCGATTTAGCCAAGGTGGTCTTTGGCTTTGAGCATCGTATTGCTGAAACGAGCCGGGGGACCAGGAGGGCTGCCTTTGGCTCATCCCCTCTCCTTTGCCCTCATCCTCTCCTTCCCCTGCCCTTGTGTCCCTGCAGGAGGGGGGCCAGGGTGAGCAGGGGGCACTTGTTCTTGCAGCCCACCCTCCTCGGTGCTGTGTCCATCCTCTGGCTGCTGATGCAGGTGGGTGCTTCTGGAGGAGAAGCAACAAGGCGTAGGTGCCTTTGCCAGCTCTCCTGCCCTCTGCACAAAACCAGGCAACCCCGGCTGAGTGGCAGGATGGCAGAGCCCTGCCTGTCCCGGGGAAGCTGCCTTAGACCTGGGGGCTGCTTTGAGCCCGTGGGGGGATTTTTCAGGTCCTTTGGCTGAGCACGCTGCCCTTGGGGCTTCAGCCTCCTCGGCACGGGTGTGCGTTTAACGGGCTTCTCCTTACAAACATTCCCGTCCCCATTGCAGCCAACATCGGGACACAGACGATCAGCTCTCGGGTGCCCTCCTCGCCCGCCCTGCCACGGGGTGCCCCGCAGTACAAGTACTCCTCAGCCGTCAGGAACGTCCAGCCGATGGGGCACCTGCCGCCCGTGGTGGCCCCGCAGGTAACCGCTCTGCGGGCTCCTGGCTTCGGTGCGGCCGCTGTGACGTGCGTC
This sequence comes from Chlamydotis macqueenii, assembly GCF_036417535.1. NCBI lineage: Eukaryota > Metazoa > Chordata > Aves > Otidiformes > Otididae > Chlamydotis > Chlamydotis macqueenii. The sequence goes on along the minus strand of NC_141571.1, from coordinate 6,051,201 downwards.
AGTCGTGGGTTAACGCGGCCACTGGCCCCCACGGCTCTGTTTGACTGGTGCTATGGGGACCTTTCCTAGGGGCTGCTGGGGTAACTGGGGCTGCGGATCCAGTAGCCATGCAGCCGCGATGTCTGGCTCTGGCGTTCCTGGAAGCCAGCGTTCGGATGCAAACAGGCGATGCCAGAGCCTGCATCAGCATCTCAGAAGGGGGAGATGCCCCGCTGTGTTTGGGGACCAGCACCATTCCCACAATCCGGGTGACTCGCACATCGCTTCCAGCCTTTGATTGCTGCTCTCCGCTGTTTTTTCCCCAGGTAGGAGAACCTGCCGTGCACGTCCAGGGGCAGGAGCCGCTGACGGCATCCGTGCTCGCAGCAGCCCCTCCTCAGGAGCAGAAGCAAATGATAGGTGGGTGTCACGGCCGCTCTGCGGGAGCAGGCTCGGCTGTGTGTGCATGTGGATTTGCACGCACACCAAGGAAAACTATCTGCTAGGGGAAGCTGTAAGCCTTTGTGGGATTGCTCTAATATTATGCTATTTAAAAAAAAAAAAAAAAAGGGAAGGGCATGGAATCATGCCCTGTCTATGTTCACTGCCGAACAATGAGACAGCGTCTGGCAAAGCTCCGCAGGAGCGTCAGAGCCCCGTCGTGCCTGTGCTGCCAGGCTGCACCAGGGCGTTTGCCCTTCCCTGAACTCTGAGCCATCCTGCATCGCGCTCTCGGGCGCTGATGAACAGTTTGCTGGCTGTAGGGGCTGGGGTCAGCCCTGTCCAAGGGAGGGCTGGGAGCAGAGTGATTTGGGGAGGGAAGAGGGAGGTATGTGCACAGGGCCGAGACACCCCGGCAAAACTGCAGTGGAGAATCTGGCAGGGAAATAATCCCTGTGCTGGAGGATGGAATGGCGGGAGGAGGGCAATTAGCATTGTCCCTGGCCAGTCAGAGGTGGCTTTCCTCCTCCACACCAGTTTCCTCGCATGGCTGTCCTCCTGGTAAGCGTGCCCCGTAGGCAGGGCTCATTCTCCCAGCTGTATGGGGGACGCTGCAGTGGGACTGGGAGCATTTTGCCTGCAAACACTGTTGCTGTGACATGCTGGAGTACGTTTGCTTGTGAGCAGCATCACCACCCATGTATCCCCTTACAATTGAAAGGGCAGAGCTGGGAGGGCAGGAGGGCTTGCACTGGCTTTAAAAAAACTGGAGGGCTTGCATAGTGCTGATGTCTTTCCTGGTGTTCGGAGCAGGCGAGCGCCTCTACCCTCTGATCCACGCGATGCATCCTTCGCTGGCCGGCAAGATCACTGGGATGCTGCTGGAGATTGACAACTCGGAGCTGCTGCTGCTGCTGGAGTCCCCCGACTCCCTGCGCTACAAGGTAGGAGAAGGGCTCTGGGTTGATGGCACTGCACCCAGTGTCCCAACACCCACCTGCCTTCAGCAGAAGGAGAAGCTCAGGGCAGCTCCCCAAAAGCGTGGGCCAGGCTCTGAGGTGATCTGGAGGTAGCTGGGAAGGGAGAGGAGAAAAGCAGGGTGGGTGTTGCTCCCTGGAAGGAGATAGGGAAATGCTCTGAAACCAGGTAAACGCTGCCTCTCGGCAGCATTTCTTCAGTTTCCCCCTTAATCCTGGTGGGTATTTAGCTTTGGTTCCCGTCAAAACAGTCACAGTGAATTGACTGCACCTCCTTGTTGCTGCTTGGAGGCAGGATTCCCTTTTACCCTTCCAGTGACACTTTTTTGAAGGAGCCTGGGCTCTGTAGGTGGAGCTGCCTCACACCACACCAGAGAAGTCTGATTTCTCTCTGGCAAATTCTGACTCTGTAAGGAGAGATGCCCCAGCGTCTGGAATATCGCATTCCTCGTGCAGTGCGCTCCTACGTTGGAGCAACACCAATCCCCCCTCCTTGTGCTCTCTGTTGCAAGATCGAGGAAGCAGTCGCTGTTCTCCAAGCGCACCAGGCTGCCGAGACCTCGCACAAGAGCAGTGCCGTGGCGTTCCTGCAGTGACTGCGGGTAGGTGTGGGGAGCTCGGAGTTTCTACCTCTGAAACTGGGGACTGCGTTTCTTGTCCAGACCAAGTATGTCTCGATGAGCAACATGAGTCTTTGACTGTAATATTCCATTTCTTAAATTGCATCCTCCACTTTCCAGACTTAAGTGTACTGCAGGTGCGGTGTTTTTCTGCGTTGATGAGGGCAATAACAGTGCAACCAGAAATGAAGATAGGAAAGGACCTTGCTTTTCTGTAGGTGTAGTGGGGACCAGCACAATCTTTCCTGGGATTTCCCAGTGTTTTTTGCAGAACCTGTCAGTAGATAGCCTATAAAATGTTAGCGGCCCTGTGCGGGCTTGATCAGGAGAGCTGGCCCTGCTGCGGAGGCTGGGACAGACCCATTAACGAGCAATTCGGACTCTCACGTACCCCTCTGAAGGTAATAATATCTTGAATTGTGGTTGCATGGAAACTGTGTGTTAATCCAAGTTCAGGTAAATTCTTGTCTGTCTTTAGCAGTTGAAAATTGCATATGGGGGTTCTTTGGTTTTTTGTAGACTTCAGGACTGAGAGCGAGCCCCGAGACCATTGCCTTTGAAGAACAGCAGCAGCAATCCCACCGTGCTTTTGGAATCATGCCCATACAGTGACCCTGGCTTGTCTTCAATGCCCCATCCTATTTTTTTTGGTGTGTATTGTAAACCTTGCAGAATTGCTTCCTTCTGCACCTGTAAAAATCCCCGTGTTAATTCTCTCCTTGCTACTGAAAGCATCTTGTGAAATGTAGTGTGGAACCCAGCCTGGTTCAGTTGCCTGTGAAAGGACAAGTGCTGATGAATCATCATTTTTAGTGAATTTATTGGGTTCTGTAGTTTTATTTGTTCCTGTAGCTGACACTAATAAAGAACTGATGCTTCCACCCCCCCCAAAGCACGGGTTAGTTCCCTTTGCAGAAGGACAGCAAATACTTTTTCTCTGATTCATGCAGGTGATGGGATGGGCTTGCGTCAGGCCGCTGTAATTAGCGTTTGAAGCTTCTGATGCTGGCAGGGTGGCAGTCCTGAGTGCTGGCTTGGGGACAAGATGAGACATATAGGATTAAATGAATAAATTGCCAACGAACAGGTGCTCCTGATTCTTTCAGACTCTAGGAGGATGGCTTTAAGCAAATTTCACACCATCTACCTGGATTTTTAATCTTTCTAGATAGCCCTTTTCAATTTCTCTTAAAAGGCATCCTCTTCCTGTGGTTCTTCCTTTGTAACGGACCTTGTGCACCTGCAGCTGTACTGGGACCAAGTGTATTCTGCTGGTCAGCACATGATGTGTGTGTGTCTGGTGCACAAGACAGCTTTTGAGGTATCGTGGAGCAGCTGTAAATCAAAAGCTGTTTCTCCAATGTGTGTTCCTGGCCAGTGGTTTCAAGGAGTCACTGATGGGCCTGAAAACATTCCTAACTGCATCGTGTCCTGTTCTCACAGGGGTAACTGGGACACGTTATTATGTGCTCTGCCCTCTGGGCCTCTCCTAGAGCAGGTTGCTGTTGTCATCCTGGCCTTAATGCTCTGCTCTTTCTGTGCAGGAAAGGAATTTCAGTCCCAGGAGGCTCCTCGGTACTTGAGACTGGTGATGCAGTGACCTTACTTGCCTGTGTCCTTGAGCTGACAGGAGCACACCTCCATCAGCACCACCTACCTTCTTTCTGTCCAACTTGTGTGCCGGTGTTGCCGTCTCGTTCTTCCTTCTGTGCTGTATCGTACTCTCACTTCAGCTCGCTGCTGAGTCGTCCCTCCTACCTCTTGTTTTCCTTCCAGCATTTTCATAGGATTGCTTACACATTTGCTCCCGCGTGGTGTCTGTTCTGCTTGGCTGGGACTCTTCCCTGGGGCTTTAAGTATTTATTTTCTTCATAGTGGGTGCCTCAGCCTGAACTGTGTGCTGTTTAGATATCTCCTTCTCAGTGAGATGCTTATAAAGGACTTCAATCCACTTAATATACAGGATGTTCATTTAAGTTGCTTATTTTGCCCAAAGTGTAACTGGCTGGAAGCTTTTATGCTTTGTCTCTAGAGGAAAAATGTGTATTTGCAGGAGTGTAATGCATATAAGGAGCTGGAATGGAACTGTGCAGGTAAATTTCGTTGTGCTGTTGCCTAGCTTGTCTGCGACCTTTTTTACAGGTGTAACAGCCCAGTTCAGATACACCTGTGACACCACCTCCAATGCCAGATGGCTTGGCTTGAGAAGACAGCTGTAAAATTAGGGAGAGTGCAAAGTGGGGCCAAGGAACACAGGGACATGAGAAAAGCCTAAGAGAGGACATGAACAAAGACCAGGGTCTTTAAAACCTTTATCAGAAAGCGATACTGGAAAGTTTTCAGAGTACTCTGGCTGAACTCCTTGGGGAGGTGTGAGGCTTTAGGGAACCGAGGCAGGAGCGGTGATGCAAATATGGAGTCTCCAGTCTGGAATAGTTGCTGTGGCCTCTGGAAGGGGTGAAGGCGTGCCTCTGACAGGCACTCTCCAGCTGCGCACGTGGACAGCACTGCTTTGCGTGCCTGAGAAACACCCTGCACAGACAGCAGCACGGTTAACGGGACAGAAGGGGAGCAGAAGTGACCCTGGGCTTGAAGTAGGGTCTTGTTGCTGATCTTTGTCCACCTGGTGGTATTGCTGGGGAAAGTTTTGGGAGACACGGTACAGAAATGCATTGTTGCTGAGAGGGGAAAGAAATGGGGAATGCTGCTGCTTAGAGGTGTTGTAATGAATTGTAGTTGAACAGTGCAAGTGTCTGCCACTGCAGATAACAGCAGGGCTTTTAAAAGGATAGCTCTTCCTCCTGTATTCTGTGACCTTCCTCTGCTTATCTGTGTACTGCTGGCCTGTGCTTCCTCACCCTGAAATCCATCACACTTGCTAAGAGCTCAGGCAAGTGCCGGTTCCAGGATCAATAGAGCTGTGGCACTGAAAAGTGAGAGTGAACGGAGGAATTTGTGCCCCTCAGGGAGGAGCTGTTTCAAGTCCTGGCCCTTTACAGCTGATGGAGTACAGCCCTTGGTGTACAAAAAGGGCTACAAAAAAAGCTACTTGCTGCCATGCTAAGAAGTCTTTAGCTTTAATGGCATTAGAGGGATTGTCTGCTTTGTAAATTCATTTCAGTGGGGTACTTGCATGAAACACTGACTGCTGGGAGAAGTAAGGTAGGAAACAAGGATATTTGAACCCTGACTTGTGGGCTAGCTTCTGCCTCCTGCTCTGTACTGTAAGTTGGCTCAGGTCTAGTGGTGTCCAGCATCTTGGCTTGCTAATTAAAGCACTCTGCCATGCACAGCGTGCAAGGCTGAGCAATGGTTAGAGAACCTGATGTACTGTCACAGCAGTGCTTGGAGTCCTCTGACAAAAAGTGGGGATAGTATTAAGTGGTTAAAGTGTTCTAGTTGCCCTATGCCATCCACTACGTAAAAAAACACGGCTCTAAAGTGAAAATAAACATGGCTTTAATGAGAACTGGTTTTGATGCTTCGTAGAATAACTCCCAATATCTCTTTACCTACCCTTCTAAGTCAGTGCCATCGATACCAGATAAGGAGAAGATCAAAAAGTATAAACATGCATTGAAGTAGTAAGCCAGACCTCAGCTGGGATGTTACTGCGTACCCTCCTCCCTGTAACACCCCGTAGCAACTGCTCCAAAAGGCACAGGGGAGCTAAAGTGTCTTTAAAAAAAAAAAAAATCAAAAAAACCAACACAAAAAACACTTGTAAAATTCCCAAGCACCCAGAATCTGAAAGTAGTAGTGCACAGTGTAACAAGGCAGGCTTCACTTGCTGCTGTTTTCTTAAATGTGCAGAATAATTAAAAAGAAAAGAAAGCTGCTACTGCAAACATCTGCCCAGGCGCACTAAGCAGCAGAAACTCGGGGCCAGCAGGCATCAAGGGGGAGTGGGAACAAGCTCGGCCCTGTGCAAGTAACTGTGCTTCTGTGCCAAGAGTGGTACGTAGTGCCAGGGCAACTGCAGCAGTTCCCGCAGCAATCTTATTTAAGTAATAGCAGCACAAATGCAGCAAAACTGTTACCTGAATAAGGACACACAAAAAAAAAAAAACCCCAAAAAACAAACCCTCTGTAGCTCTTCAGAAAGAGAAGAGCCACTTCACATGCATCTTAGCCAACACGGAAAGAGTCCCTGAGGCCAACAGTTACAGGCAAGCTGACTTCGACCAGGGAAGTTAACCTCTCTGCCTCTCAGGGAGGGCATTGAAACTTTGAATGATCTTAGAGCCAGATAGAGTTTGCTACAGATTGTGTGTCTTAACATTCATTGTGCTGGCACAGAACCTGTTACATCTTAGCAGCAGCGGAAGATAGATTTCAATACCGATCCTATGTTAAGGTTGGTCCCAACAAGGGAAAAAGCTTTCTTCTGCAGTGGAAAACAAAGCTTTCCTTGTTGCTTGGTTACCCTAGGCTCTGTTCAGTTCTTGCAGTAATCTCAGTGCAGCTGTGTTCTTTGGTTCAGTTTTCAACAAGCTCTTGATATCGGCAATACTTGATTTGTAATCCTAGAAGGAGAGTATTTTTTAACTGTTAGTACATTGACAACGCAGTCTAAAGCTCTTGCTGCAGAATTACTACCCCGCAACACAACTAAGCCCGTGGCTCCCTCAGTATAATTGTTTAAGCACTGGCATTGCTGTAGCTGTTCTAAAACTTAACGAGCTTAAACGAGGACTGAGAAGACAATTTCATCACTCAAGTGGGCTGAGTCCAATACCAATGCTGTCCAGTACTGCCTACAGAATCTCTCACTAGATACAAAAAGATAAAGCCCAACACGACACGTAGCTGCTTTCAGCATCTTTAGAAACAGGACTCAGTCCTGATAAACTCACAAGATCCAACCAGTAAGGAGTGATGTGAAAGAAAATCCCTCCTCAGTCCACGCAGGTCTCAGCTATCTGATGGCAGATGCTGTCTAGCACAGAAATGAGTTCTAAACGGCATCTCTTGCCCTGATCATGCAAGAACAGGCTTCTAGTCCTAGCTTAAAACCATTCAAAAGCTCTGACTTACCTTCAGCTCTTTAAGTGCTTGAGCACGTCTGTAGAGTGCCTTAACATTTTTAGGATCTAACTTCAGAGCTTCTGTGCAGTCCTGTACTGCTTCCTTGTATTGCTTCAGAGCCAGGTAACAGAGAGCTCTGCAACACAACGACCTGGTTAGAGACCGTTGGCTAAAAGCAGCATCCACTCCTGCAACATAACAGCAGATCTCAGCCAGCCCCAGCGCAGCACAAAGCTGGACCCCAAAACCAGTTTTTATCCTCATATGTTATGTAATCTTACTTCTTGAGCTCAAGTTTGTTTCAGTTAAAAGAGGGGAAAAAAGGAAACAGTTTTTCAATCTCAAAAAAAAAAAAAGAGAGAGGATTTTTAGACTAACCTGCTGTAAAGATAAGAGCCTGCACTTCAAGGATGCAGGTTCCTTTCTGTACCAGTCCAGAATACGCTCTGCTTGCTGCAGTTGCCTTAGAAGTACTTTGAGTCTTTAAGTACAGCAGTCTGCAATTTGTGGTTCGTGGGGCAGCAGACGCTACTCAAAATACCACAGTCCTGGCAGACAAGCATTAAAGCAGCCCTGAGCAGGGTTTTGCAGTACCTGATTAGAGAATGTCGTACAAACTACAGGGAAGACATCCTTAGAGCAAACATGTGTAGGTGGTTTTGTTTTATTCATTTTTTTGGGAGCAAACATTAGACAGCTCCGCCAGAAATACCATGGTGGCTTTTATAAAGGTCCGAGAAGTATATCAGCAAAGAGCTGAGTAGTACCTGTTGGTGTAGGTCGCGCATTCCTGGTTGAGCTTTAAACTCTCACTGTACTTCTCAACTGCTTTTTTATGGTTTCCTTTCTTTACAAGTTCATTTCCTTCTTCCTTCAGAGTGCGAGCTCTCTCCGTGCCAACAGCAGTCTGGTCTGGAAACAGCATGAAAGCATACAGAATGCTATAAAACTGACAAGATCAGCATGGCCTCTCAGAAAGCAAATATCCCCATACCAGAGGCAAGACACAGAGACATCAAAGGATCCAGAATCAACCAAAGAGGCCTTGGCTGAACCAGGCCTGGGTTTCTCCAGACCCAGCTGCAGACACGCCAAGCAGGCGTGGCAGCTGCCTTGTTCATCACCCTTCCCAGCTACAGGGCTCTGTGCCCAGCCCGAGGGCACGCTCTCACCTGGTTCTGCCAGCGGTGCAGTTGCAGGAGGAGTGTTTGCCCCGGGGCCTCCGGCAGAAGGAACGCTCCACCTTGTCTGGGCAGAAATGGGGACCGTGGGGATTGGCGGGAGCTGCTGACGCCAGTTCACGCCATCCCTCTCCTGCAGGGCTTTAGTCATCCTGGAAGAAACAGCTGGCAGTCACCCGTCTGTTGGCTGACAGGCCACGCAGTGGCCAGCAGGGTCACTTTTTAACCTGGCTCCTGTATCGAGACAGCATCTCTCCACTAACACCTTTACATGTGTCTAAACTAAGCTCCTTCTCTAGACAGGACATTAATGAAAGGACCTTCTCTATGTCAGCAGGGCTAAAAATATCACAGGACAAAGCTGGGGCTGTCAGTGCTCAGGCGAGCAAGAGATGGGCATGTCACTCCTCAGCCTGGCAAGCGATGAAGCGAAGCAGACAGCTCCAGCATGAGAAAAGGACTACAGCAGCCCGTACACCCAGTCAGCGCAGGCAGGCTTAATGGACAGGGCGCTGTAGTTTATTTTGTGTGTTAAAACAGGCACTGAGCAAAGCAGAAGCAGTCCCGGGCAACTCACTCCCAGCCCTCAACCAGCATCTTGAAAGGAGTTAAGGGCGCTTGCAGACAAAGGGAGCACGGCCAGGCCTCACGCAAAGCATCAGAGGCCGCGGGTGCTTCGCCCGTGAGCCGGGGACCCAGCTGGCTGCAGGAACAACGCAAGGCTGCCAGAAGCGGCCGCCCCCGCCGCTGCGTTCCTGCACGGCCTTACCTGTTGACGCCGTCGTGTGCCGCCTGGACGGCGCAGTCCACCTGCAGCACGGTCTTGTAGTCCACGTAGGCCAGCCGGTAGCTCTCCAGGGCCTCGTAGGCCGCGGCCCGCCTCAGCAGGGGCTTGATCCCGAAAGGGACCAGGTCCAGGGCGCTGCGACAGAGGGGACAGAGCCGCCCGGCACGGGGTGAGCCCGCGGCGCTTTGGGAGGGAGGGCGGGCGGGCGGGCGGCCTCGGGCGGGGCCGCGGAGCGCTGTCGCGGCCCGGCCCCCGGGGCACGGTGCGGCCGGGCCGGTGTCGCTGCGGGGCCGTCACCGTCCCGCCTTCACCTCCCGGTGCGGGAGGGCCCCGCCGTCGCTCACCTGCTGCAGTCGGCGACGCAGAGGCGGCAGGCGCCGTCCTTGAGGTGGCAGGCGGCGCGGTTGGCGAGCAGCACGCTCCGCTCCTCGGCGGCGGCTTCCCCTGCGCCGGGACACAACCGGGAGAGGGGCTCAGCGCCGGGCCCGCCCGCTCCCCTGCTCCCCGCCCGGCCCGCTGCGCTCCGCTCCGCTCCGTACCTGCGGCCTCCAGCAGCTCCAGCGCGCGGGTGTAGAGCGCGGCGGCCGGCCCGTACTGCCCGCGGCGGAACTCCTCGTTACCGGCCCGACGCAGGGCGCCGGGCGACGCCGCCATCGCGCCGCTGCCGCCGCGCCGGGCCGGGACCGGAGAGGCCACGCCCCTCTCCGCCGGGGCTACGGGGCGGGGTCCGTGCAGGCCACGCCCCCTCCGCCCCGGGGCGGGGGCGGGCGTTCCCCGCCGCTTCCGGCGAGGGCCGGAAGTGGCGGCGCGAGGCGGGGATGGCGCGGTGAGGGGTCGCCGACCGGGCTGAGCGACCGCCGCCCCGCAGCGCCATGGAGACCGTGCAGCTGCGGAACCCGCGCCGGTAAGCGGGGAGGGTGTAGCCCCGCGGGGGGCGAGGGTGTCACGGTCCGGGCGGGGGCCGCGGCCTTCCCGTCGCCGCCGCGTCCCGGCCCTGCGGGGCCTGGCGCCGGCAACCGGCCGCGCTGAGCTCCTGCCCCGCCGGCGGGCGTCGTCCCGAGCGGGCGGGCAGCAGCCTGGGGAGGGCCGGGGCCGCTGGCTTTAGCCGCTCGTCGCCGGGAGGAACCGGGCAGCGCCGGCGGGGCCGTGTGGTGACAGCGCCGGGCTCAGGCGCGGGAACGCGGCTTGAACCGAAGCACCCGCGGAGACAGGCTGGGGCCGGCGGCTGCGGGGGCTCCCACCGGTTGATGCGGCTGTGCCGAGGGCTGTGCCGGCCCATGCAGTGCAGCGACAGAGCCCCCGGGGGCTCGTTCCTTCCTCTCGGCTCCCTCCGGGTGAGTTTTGTGCAGGTTTGTCAGGCTCCCGGTGCCGGGCCCAGCCTGGGCACCCAGTGCAGGCCCTGCCTGCCTTCCCGCTGCCCCGCACCGGGGCCGGTCACCCCGGCAAGGAGCGAGCCCAGCTCACTGAGGGGTTTGGGGCGACCTCCGAATGAAGCCGTGAGCCACGTATCGCTGAAGGCCAGGCTGCAGCGGAGCAGGGCTGCGGAGGGAGTGATTTGGAGATCAGCAGCGCTCTGAACGAAGTGTCTGTCAGAACAATATCAGCGGTTTGCAGCTGGGTCCCAGGGAGTGCTTTTGGTAGAGAACAAAGGAAGCCGCCAGCTCTGGTCTTCAGTGACAGTCCTTTTTTTTGTTAAACAGTAAAACAGCAATGTGTCTTCTATTAAAAGGAAAAAGTATGGTTTTATTCTGTGATGGTTTACGCCAATGTTTAACTGGAAGGTTGTTCAGATTAGATCTGAGTAACAACTCAGGCGAGATTGGTTTGTGTTGGTGTTCTAGCCGTGTTGTATAAACACGCCGTAAAAAAGCAGAGCGCGTCTGACAGCAGCGGGTGTGCCGGGCGAGCTGCACAGCGCGAGGGAGTTGTGCTCCTGGACTGCAGCAGAAATGAGGTGGTTTGATGCAAGCTCAGTAGTTGTCTGGGTGTTGTGTTTGGGTATGTGAAAAGCTCTTTTTTTTTTCCTTTTGCTGAAATTAAGATGAGGCCTAAATTTTATCAAAGAAGGATCTGCCTCTTCCATCGCCACTTTTTCACCTCCTCGGAAATGGCAGCTTGTGTGGTCCATGATACTTTTTTTTTTTTTTACCCTTTTCTCCTCTTCCCACACCCTCCTCCCTCCCTGTTTTCACAAGGACAACTCGCATTCTGTTGGTCAACGCTTATCTTTGCAGGGAAGCTAGTGACTTCTTTCAGCATTTCACCACTTCCTGAGTCTGCTTCTATAGAATGTTTCCTTTGCTGCAGGAAGCCATTGTATGTACTGCATGCATTAGCAGCTTCTACTGTATGGCTTTTGTGCACAAACATAATAGCCAGGGATCAATGATTGGTTTCTGAAGAAACTGGGGGCAAAAACTTACATATTTAGTATCAAAATTAGCATACCTGTGGCTGGATTTGTGGTCTTTAGCAGCAGCGCTAAGAGCTTTCATTAAGTAGTTAGCAGTTGCAGGCAACTAAACATGTTTCATTTTAAACGCTGCTCGATGTGAGACCAGTAAGTTCTGAAAACTCTGAGACAAATAAGTTTCTGTGTTTCAAAAGCTTGGATGAGCTGGTTTGGGGAGTTTGGAGGTTGTTTTTTTGTTTGAGTGATTTTTGTTGTTGTTTCAGATTTTTTTTTTTTCGGTCCTTGTGAAAATGAAAGAGCCTGTATTTGTGGGCTGTTGCGTACTGTTTGTTTGACAGTAAAATACTTGATTTTTCAGAGCTTTTTATTTTTTATGTAGTCCTTAGCTGTTTCAGGAGGTTTCTTGGTGAACAGCACTCCGGTGTAGTAGAGGTGGACTGAAACAAATGCTGATCTTCGTGTTGCTTTGTGTATGGAATTTCCCAGAAAGTTGTACTGCGGATGAGAGGGGCTAAGGGAAGGATCACAGGACATAGTGTGGTTGGTTTTTTGTTTGTTTTTTTTTTCTCTGGGAAGTATTTCAGCTGTCTCTCACTAGCAATGCATTTAAGAGGAGTGGACCAAGCAGCATTAAGATCCTGAAAGAGTCAGATATCAGTTTCCTTTCCTCTCTTTTAGCTTTTTTTTTTTCTGATAGAATTTTCCTAGTATGTGTCCAGGCCCACAAAGTTAAGATCTGAACTTGTGATGTAAAAAACATACAGGTGAGATCAGTTTTGCCTCCTTCCTCCCAACAAATGTTCCACGCACACTCCAAGGCATCAGGAAAGACAATGTTCCCTTTTGCATGGCCTTAGTATGTATCCTATCATTCAAGATATTGAACTGTAGCAGAAATGTTCAGTAGGTGCAAGAGTCTGCAGTGCTGCATTGGGATTTGACCACCAGTGTACAGAGCCTGAGATGCATTTCCACCAAGAGGAGCGGTAGGTTTGTGTGCATGATCAGGTTCTCTTCTCTGTAGTCCCCAGTCCTCTTCTGCCGTTGGATGCTAACAATGTTTGATCTCCTGGTCTGGTGAAATAAACTTACTTCGTAACCAATTTGCTTCATGCTAAGCCTTGCGTACATTTAAGTGGTGCTCTTTATTCTTCAGTTTCAGCAAAAATTACATGTGACAATTTCTCTATTCTTACATATACAGGCAGCTGAAGAAGCTGGATGAAGACAGTTTAACCAAGCAACCTGAAGAAGTGTTTGATGTGTTGGAGAAGCTTGGGGAAGGGTACGTGTTCTGTTACAATGTGCCCAATGTATGTTTCTCTAAGAGCAAAGCTACGTGATGGGTATGTGTTCAGTGGTCTCTGATTTTTCACTTTGGTCCTGTTACCGCAAACGTATGCGCGAACATAGTGACAGTGTTTGGTTAGCAACAGAATAAAGAATTTGTTTCCCAACAGTATGATATCTGAATCCAAACAGTAGCTTACGGCTCCGCAGCAGGGAGTTAAAACACTGTTGAAAAATGCCAATCTGGAGTTGATAGGGCTCTGTGGGAACTCCAGAGGTTTTGCAGTTCATCCCCGGTACCTCTTGCGGAAGATCTGCGTGGTGGAAGTGAACTTCTGTTGCACTGTGCCCCTTGGTAAGGCAGGGCAGCATGGGAACACTCAGTCAGTGACGTGTTTGCCGCCTTAAGCTGTTCATTTGAAAAAAAACTACGTGTACATCTGCCTGGCTGCTATCAAGTAAAGAAGCTGGAAATAAGACAGATAGTATTGGACGAGAACAAGCAAACCTCTCTGACCAGAGCTGTAGTTCTTACTGATACTCAGTTGGTACTGTATGCAGGAAAAAGAGAGGGTTGTATTTGTTGGGTTTGTGTAAAGGGCCGTTCCCGAGCTACGGGCAGTCTAATGATGGCTGGCTGTTTTCCGACTGTCTCGGTGTGCAGTGACTCATTCGTATTATTGCAGTGTTTAGAAGCTAGTAGAGTGATTATTTACATTAAAATACAAAATATTTTTACAAAAGGATAGTTAATCTTTTACCTGATGGCTCCACTTGCAAAAAGCAAAACCATAACATTTGCATTTCAAAAATATTGTATTCAGTGTCTGTTTAATATTTTGTTTTGCAGTTCCTATGGCAGTGTGTTCAAAGCCATTCATAAAGAAACGGGTCAAGTTGTTGCAATTAAACAAGTTCCTGTGGAATCTGACCTGCAAGAGATTATAAAGGAAATATCCATAATGCAGCAATGCGACAGGTAAGTGTATACTGCCAACCCGTTGTCAGTATGCAAAGAGAAGTATTGTCTATGGTCTGGCATTTAATGGAATAAAAGCCATGATGTTGCCTTAAATGTTTTTTAAAAGGCAGGACTTGTACCATCAAGTTACCTCGTATCAACTGGGTCATGTTAACTGAGTAGTGTTAAACCAGGCAAAGGTAAGACAACAAAAACTGAGCTTGCAACAAGAGAGCATTGAGCTGAGTCGAATAACCTTGCGCTTGCTGCCAGCAAAGAGCCAAGCGTGCGAGCAGTTACTGCGGTTCTCTCGATGCGCCATCACTTGTTGAGCAGTGGTAACTTGATTGCGTGCTAGAACGGCAGTTCCTGTGTCCAGAGGGGTCACGACTTCTAAACAAGATTTGGTATGGACGTAGAACACTGTTAGAAGAGGGGGTTTTGTTTGATTGTTTTTAAGGGCACGTGGATGAGAGCCACTAATGCATGACTGCTCTTGCATGTGCGTAATCTACCTGCTGTCATCTGCTCGGGTGGCAGAATTGTCCTTGCCGGCCACTTTCTGCCTGTGCAGGTTCCTGTGTGGTACGAGCTGTTTGCTGATCTGAGCATCCCCAGAATAACTTGCTGGCAGCTCTGCGGGTTGATGGTTGGTGCTCTGGGTTGTCTTTGCATGTTTGTTATGGGAAAAGATGTTGTAATAACTTAGCTAATTAAGAGCTCAGTGTTGCAGAAGACCTCCTCTCAAAGTGTGTCCTAGGCTGAAGGTTTAAAATATACTAATTTCCTCTGGTATTATGAATTTAGCCTTACGAAACACTACTTTGGTGGACTTCAGACAATGTAATTTTGAATGTAATTTAAAATAAATTACACTATCAGTATCAAACTATGGTTCCAGTCACTTTCTCTATTGCATTTCACTCTCACTGTCTTTAAATGAAGGTGACTGGTGGCAGACAAGAAAATGTAACTTGAAAATAATTTGTTTGTGAAAAACCTTATGTGTAACTTGGAGAGCATTACTAGATGTCTCTTTCTTAAAAGAAACTAAATATTAACATTGTAAGGCCTCAAATGAGTCCTTACACTTATGAACAGCAGAGGGAGTGAATCAGTGGAGCAGCGCATTTTCTGTGCAGGCATTAAGGGACACTGTGCAGTGTGATTGTTTTGCTAGTTTTACAGTTTTTCATTAGAAGATACTCAGCAGAAAATAGATCAAATGCACTTTTGTTCCTTGGCTCTGCTCCCACAAAATCAGGAACAAGCTTTCTGTTAGTTTTCTGCTTTATCTCTTCCAGAGGACAGAGAGTTATTCTGACGGATATACTTTACTAGGTTGCTTGCTTTTGGGGCAGCCAGATAGCTGACTGTGACAGACGGTCTTGGGTTGTACTGGATTCCTAAAATACATTCTGGACTAAATTGGAGAAACAAGTAGGTGCATGTGGTGTTGGGGGAACATTCCTCTTCATGAACATGATAGCTATTTTCCAGCAAACTTTAGACTTTATTTAATGTTTCCATTTGGTTGCAAGTGCTCTGCAGCAGCTTTACCAGGGACTGCCGTGGTCTGTTTCTCATTCCCTTGTCCTTCTTGCTTGCCGTAGCACTGACCTTGTTGTAATCCAGGTGAGGGAGCTGAACCAGACTGAAGGCTGATTGCTCCTTATTTCTGTAGGATTTATTTGCAGAGGGTTCAGCTCCCTGAACTGACTTACTGGCAGGGCGGATGGGCACTGCTGTGGGGAAGAGGCTTGGCAGGACTGCGGGAGCCCTGTGCAAGTTCAGACTCTTTCGGAATACTTTTGATCAGGGTTTCAGTGGCACTTCAACTATGAATTTAAGACGTACTTAGAGACTCTGCAGTATATTGTGCTTATTCAGTTATGCTGGTTACTGGTATTTGACCCTTTGTCGTCTTCTCCTTTTTTCACGTTTCATAGTCCTCATGTGGTGAAATATTACGGCAGCTATTTTAAGAACACCGACCTGTGGATAGTCATGGAATACTGCGGCGCTGGATCTGTGTCTGATATTATTCGATTACGAAATAAAACTGTACGTCCTTTCTCTTTTGAGTGTGTGAATGGGAAATATGGGTGTCCAGCAGCTCAAGGAAGCTGAGTAGTTTGAGCATAATTCTCCTGGTGTTCAGTGCCTGACACAACCATTGGCCATAACTTGAGATGCTGGTCCTTTGTTCCTCTGAAAATGGGAAAGCTGATTACATCGATTGAGTTTTGGTTATCTGGATAATGTGGTTGGTTTGTTTGTTTTCCTGAAAACCCAGACCGATTTTGAATAACAGACTCTACTCTGCCTTACTTTGGTAATTGTGGGATAAGAATTACTAGCTGAAAGGTTATGGTACATGTGTATGTGTATGCTGGTTGTAATCCAATATTACTACCTAGTGCAGTAAATTGGTAACTAATTTCTCATTAGTGTGGCAACCTTTAGTGAAGGCAACTAAATAGCAATTATTAATTTCAGGAAAACAGACTGAAACATGGTAGCGTTACATCTCAGTGACTGGTAAGCTAGCAGTAACTCTTCTTTTCTTTAGCTCACAGAGGAGGAAATTGCTACAATAGTGCAATCAACACTGAAAGGACTAGAGTACCTGCATTTTATGAGGAAAATACACAGGGACATCAAAGCTGGAAATATATTGCTAAATACCGAGGGACACGCTAAACTTGCAGATTTTGGGGTGGCAGGACAACTTACAGTAAGTAAAACAAAGATGACTGTGTACACTTCAGTTTATCTCTTTAACCTGCATGTGAGTATGACGTGCTTGTGGAGGCTCTGAGAAATTGTTCTAAACTGTTTTTCAGCACTTTACGCCAGCATAATGAGGTGCCAAACCAGCAGCAGATTAGAGCAGGGCTTCCTCTGTGGAAGCTGCCATACCTAAGTAATGGCTTGCGATAGCATTTGCTCTTTTCTTCAGGATATTTGTAACTTCTGTAAGCACATTCCAATTCCTCTTTGCAGCCCTCTGTATCCTAGTACTGCTGAACCTAATAATGTGCATACATTAGGGTGATAATCGATTAATGAATCTTTGTGGCTAATACAATTGCTGTTGTCTGAATCTTTATCCTGCTTTTCTCAGGACACCATGGCGAAGCGGAACACAGTTATAGGGACCCCATTTTGGATGGCTCCAGAAGTGATTCAAGAAATTGGGTATAACTGTGTTGCAGACATCTGGTCTCTGGGAATCACCGCAATAGAAATGGCTGAAGGCAAGCCACCGTACGCAGATATTCATCCTATGAGGGTAAGGACAGTGGCCTTTTAAAATATATTACTGGATGGAAAGGTTTTGTTATTATAGCTGGCTGAATAACATATCAACGTGCCATCTTGCTTTTAATTTAAATTATTTGTTTTCTGTCAGTTATTTGTAGTGTCAATTTAAATGAAAAACTGTTTTCTTGCTGCTTGACCTCTCTGAGCAAATTTGTGTCTAATGTTGGCACAAACTCTTCCGAAGTGGCTAACTTGAAATGTTTGTTGCTTTTTAGTGCTAGTGTATGTTTGTGTGTATTTGTGTTGCTTTGTTGAAAAGCTTTAAACTTTTTGTTTGGAAATCTGAAGTATTCTTTTGTTTTCAGGCAATTTTCATGATTCCTACCAATCCCCCTCCAACATTCAGGAAACCAGAGCTTTGGTCAGACAACTTCACGGACTTTGTAAAACAGTGTCTTGTTAAGAGCCCAGAGCAGCGTGCCACTGCAACACAGCTTCTGCAGGTCTGTCTTTTCTTACAAGAACATTAGCTCTAGAGAAGGCTTGCTAGGGTAGGCAGTGCTGTGTGTCTGAGATGTTGGTTTCATTTCTTGCTGCTCCTGCTTAGTACAGATTTTACTTTTTAATATCTCGTTTTAAAAATCTTACATTCAGCTTCAACTTTTCACTTCTTCTCTAAGAACCAATCTAACTTCACTTTCCTGTCTTTGTCTTCTCTGGGTTGTTTTTTTGTTTGTTTGGCTTTCACAGTTGTTTTTTACTTTCAAATTCTCACCAGCACTGCCAAGAAAATCTTAAAATCCTAAAAAAGGGGAGGCAAATGAAAGTGATTGCTTAGAATGATCTAGGCATGGTGATAATCTGTGTAACTGGTCTCAACAGCTAAGCTGCTAACATAAGAAATAGAGTTGTGGAAGGGGAACAAGCCCAAGGTCTCACAGCAGTAGTGCCTTTGAAGCATGATCTTGTTTGGAGGGTGAGAGCTCTCCCTCCTGTGCCAAGCAGAAGCGTTGTTTATTTTATTTTCGTGATGTATTGAGTTAAACCTTAATTTTGATTGGAAGCAGGCCATAATAAGTGTTTTACTGTTATATCTTGGTTGGATACAGTGCTAATTTGTTTTTAAAATACTTCTCAGCATCCATTTGTTAAAAGTGCCAAAGGAGTGTCAATTCTGAGAGACTTGATTAATGAAGCAATGGATATCAAGCTGAAACGTCAGGAAGCGCAACAGCGTGAACTAGATCAAGATGATGAAGAAAATTCAGTGAGTATTTAATAGCTACAGTATACAAGTCCAAACTTTTGCTCCTTTCGTAAGGCTTAGCTGCTTTCTTTTTTTGGTTTGGCAGTATTTTTGTCCAGCTGCCCATGGATCTGACTTAGTTCTCGAGTTTTGTACTTTATGACTGCTTAACCCGATGCTTGGTCCCTGCTCGATCTTTATATTTGAGTGGGGTAGCCAGCATGTATGGCTTACTGTTTAGCTTTGAGTGTAGCTAGAAACCTGTGATTGAGTAGCTCTACAAAGTAGTGTATGCAAAAGACTTAATACATTTTCCTGGTTGGATTCTATTATTTATGCAGTAATGAGAATTTTTCATTGTAGCTTCAGGTCTTAGACTGCTCTCCTAGTATAAAATAATAATATAATCTGTGATGCACTATGATATAAGTTGTTTTTACCATTGTTGTGCTTTAGAACCCCCCTTATAGAAACTTTCTACTACACAAGAGCAACCGACAGAAACCTGAGGTGAGGGCATGACAAGTGTTCAGGGGCTCCTTGTTTCGGTTGTTGCAGCATGTGAACATGGAAAGCATGTTGAAAGCTGTTTTTTGAGCCTCTGCCTGCTTCAACCTGAATAAACGAAGTGTGTAACAAAAGCGATTGTATGCTGGAGTCCTTTTCTGAGGTTAGACTTGCATAGCATGGGCCACAGTATCTATGCTGAAGACATTGTTCATCTAGTTTTCCAGTTTAGGACCACCTGTTTGTTCAGTGTGGAAGTAACTTTATTGGTCATGTTGCCATGATGTTGATTCTTAAGAGTATTGTCCTTGCCCTCTCTCCTTCATTTCTGACTGATCTGGAGTCACATTTCTGAGAGACAGTGTCCATGTAGTGGAGTTGAGTGGTCTTTGTCGGTGTGTGTGTTTTTCTGAAGCTTCTCTACTCCGTGTCTGCTAGCAGAAAAGTGTTCCCAGGTACTTCCTGAATGCTGTGGAAATTTTTTTGCTCTAGTCCTCTGTTAAATGATATGTAGCTAACAAATTTATTACTTCCTCTCACCCACTCATCTCCACATAAGATTACTTTTCCTCCATTAACATCCCATGTGGTTTTCTCCTCCTCTTGCTATTGGTTTTGAGGTTGGGAAATAAATTATATAGACACCCTTGACAGAACAGATAAAGTGTATGGAATACCTGAACGTGGAGGTATGTACTTCTTTCTCTCAGTAACATTGAGATAGAATATTACAGCTTGATGTGCAAGACCTGTGTTTTCCCTCTAGCGCTAATACATTTCAGTAAGCTCATGGTCACACGTAAAGAACTGTGAACTTTATCCTTACAACAAAACATAAGCATCTTATCCAAGGTGAGATACCTAGAAACTCTACTGTAAATCTAGGAAGCTACTTCTGTTGTAGCTGGATATCTGGTCCACGTTTCCAAGACACTAAATAGATTGTGTAAATTTTGACCTTGTTATTAATGAAATCCTAGTAAAAAATATTTACTTAGTGAAGCACACCACACCTAATGAAACTACTGCCTCTGTAGTAGCAAGTAAAAGATAGGCTTCTAAAAAATAGGGTGATCATTTTTCTTCAATGTGCCACGTGCACTCCAGATTTAGACCTGTTGCTGTCTAATAACTGATGACTCCTCAGTGAACTGCACCACTTCAGATAGGGGCATTATGTCAACTGTTAAAAGTGGCAACGTGAATAGAAACACTACTGACTTGAATGAGTATTGTAAGAGCAATGCAGAGAGATCACCAGGTCAAAAATGAGATACAACTTGCATTGAGAAGCTTGTATTATTTATCTGTTCTCTTATTTATCATGTTGGCAGAAAAGTATGAAGACTTTTCATTACCTCTTTGGAGATGACGGGGAGAGAACTAAGTGCATAAACCAAAATGTCGCTTCTATGTGTATTTGTGGAAAAAAAATCTCTGAAGTAGTAAGGCTTGCCTTGAATACAGACATGCCTCATGGGACTTCACCATCATCAGTAAGAATGTATTTATGGCATCCCTGTACAGGAAGAAGATGAAACGGATTCAGGTACCATGGTGAGGACGAGTGGAGATGAAACTGGTACCATCAGAGCTGTCAACACGATGAGTGATGGAGCCAACACAATGATAGAACATGATGGCACCTTGGAATCCCAGTTGGGTACAATGGTGATAAACACAAAAGAGGAAGAGGAGGAGGGCACCATGAAAAGTAAGAAAACATCTTTAATTCAAGAGTATTACTTAGGACCTAATGTGGGCTATGATACATATTCCCCAACCTGCTTTGGTATTTCCATAGCTTATTGTGATGACTTTTTGTTGTAGGGAGCTAAAACTTTTGGGTAAATACCCTCTGGCAGCAGAGAGAAGAGACCCTTTCTAGGTCCAGGTTTCAAGCCTTTCTTTATAGTCTTGCACTTGGTATAGCTGATGAGTTGTGCATAATTTCCACAATCTTCTGTGCTGATCAAATAAGGTCTGATTCTAGGTTCTTTTCTGTGTATTTTGTCTTTTTCACAGAATGTAGAGGAGGGAGGCTCTAGCATAGGGTTAATAAAAAAAAAAGTGTTGCTTCAGAAGGTGATGCGGCTGCAAACTGGCATTCTGTTTCAGAACTGATGCATCAAATCAAGGGCTACATTTATGAAATAAGGCATCTTGCACACTTCAAGCACAGCAAGGCATGCAGTGGGAGGAGCTAGTATCTATCTGGACTTGGGTGTTTCTTTAGTGTCACTCTAATCAGTAAAGACAACTGAATAAACTGTGCATTGCTTTTCTGAGACATTCAAGTTGAAATCTGTTCCGCCCTAAGACAGAAAAGCTTACTAAAGCTACAAGCCTTGTCATAGGATGTAAGATTTAAAATGATACGACTTGATGCCTCATAAGTCTGTGGAAGACCTCACAGCTTGACCTGGAAAAGGGTTTAATTTTTTTTTCTTTTTTCTTTTTTAATATGGCAAGGAGAGCCTCCTTAGAAAAGTATGACTAGAAGAAGAAGAATCTTTTCTCAATTATGGATTCTCATAGAAATCTGATCCCACTGCTTGGGTAGTCTCAGATGACTCAGCTGGCCAGCACGGATGTTTGTTCAAGGAGCGAGGAAAGTGCTGAGCTGGGGCTCAGCATTAGTTAAATGTGACCATCATAGGCAAGGCTTGTTCTTTTGGCTCCTGCACTCTTCCAGAGAGTGCCTTGGCCATCTGATTTTTAACCTTTAGCTATTGTGGGAGAAGAAAAAAAAACATTCTCAACAGGAGTTTGGAAAAAAGTCTGTCTGAAGAATTTCTGTGAAAGATTTTTCCTTGTGGGGACCATCTAGAGCTCGTGGAAAGATACTGTGTCCCTCTAACAGACAAGAGGGAAATTTCAGCAAAACCTATTTAAAGAATTTTCCAGACTTTGTCAAACATTGATTCAGCACATTGAAAACCAGAGGTGCCAGCCCATGTAGCGACTTGTGGCAACAAAGACAATGAAATAATGCTATCGGGTTTTGTGGAACAAGGTAGCTCCAGCAAGGAGTCTATGGATGCTTAGAGCAGCTTAAAAGGTCGCCCAAAGAGTAGGACATACTACCAATCTTAAATAAACCAAGTGAAGTTACTGTTCTGTCGCAAATAGACAACTTCTCATCATCAGTGTGTACTGTTCCATTTCAGGAGTCACAATAACAGAGGTTTTACTGCCTGTGGTGCTCCTGCACTGGCTACCAAAGGTGTGCAAGTAAAGCGCCTCTTCAGTTTATCTTCCTGTATTTAACGTGTGCTTAACTTCTCACCGTCTTTTTAAGACTGCAACACTTGTAATTCAAAAGCATCTAATGCTCTCTACAAACTAGTGTACAGAGTTTTGAGGAGACGCCTTTGATAATGTCTTTTGCGAGGTCATACTCTCATTTTGAGTAGAATCAGTTATGAGGATATTGCGATGTCTTTAATACAATGTAGTATCTAACCTGAAGAGGGAGCTCCAGAACAAGCTCTAGGAGCTCTAGCTCGCTCTAACTAGAAAGTCGAGTTTTCATCTTAAACCCCTTTTAGACTTTGAACTTCTTAAAAACGCTCTGTTCTTCAACTGCTACTACATAACAGTATTCAACCCTGAGTATGCAGCAGAAGTGCTTGAGCAGCTCTGCCTTCTGGAGGAAGGGGTTTGAGATCCTGGGTGCAAGCAAATTTGACACTGGTACTGCTTTTGTGTCGATGGCTTTCACGCAGCAGTATCTGGTGGAGCCCAGCCGCACTCAACACACTCTGCTTGTACCTTGAGTCCAAGAAATCTGATGTTAATGTAAATGATTGCACCAGACTAAAACTTAACTCTTCTATGACACCTTGTTCTTCTCCTTCCCCAGTAGCGTAAGGCTGAAATTCTTGCTACTGTACAGAGAAGTTCTCCGTTTCATGACACTGTTTTGGAGCAGCTTGCCCTTCATGTGAATAGCCTATAGTTCCATTTTTCAGCTTGCCATTTCCATATTGATGTTTTCTTATCCTTCAGTTAAATTGATTCAACTGTAAAGCTGATCAGCCTGCTGCAGAACTCCCTGGAGCAAATTCTTTTTATAATCTTAAATAGAAATGTAATAATGCTGTTTGGAAACCGCTGGGTTTGAAGAAGCTTCATTGATTCATATTTTTAAAGACGTCTATATTTCACTTGGCAGCTTGTGTTATGACTCACAATAAAACCTGTTTTAAGTCAATTAAAAAAAAAAATCTTATTTTTCTTGCATGGCATTAGTAGAAGAATTTAGCTTTTGTAGGTATCTGGGGCTTTTTAACTGTAGGCTTCTGAGCTTGTGTTCTAGCCCTTTCTCCTAATTAAAAAAAAAAAAATAATCTGTGCCTTCACCAGTTTTTTTTTTTTTTGCAGTGGTTTTATTTCTTTTTAATGTAAAAAAGTGCTTATAGGACGTTGAAATAGGACACTTTAGTCAGGATTGTCTTAGAAATCTCTAGCAAACAACTTCCAATAGCCTCAAAAGTGATTCTTGCATAAATCAATTCATGACTCTTCAGGCTCGGAGGAACAGCGTTCTTAAATTCTACTGTCTTGCATTGTAGGGGAAGTTTTGTAGTCAGTTGAGCTGTAATTCCATTTGCTTAAATTATTTCATTTGCTTGGCTTCTTTCTGGGCACTCAATATAAATACTCGGGCAGCGTTAAAAATGTTGCTATGACGTTCTGTTACGCGTTTTGAAAGCACTCAGGTGATTGCCTGAGACCGCAGACAGCAAATTGCGCTGCGACACGTTTTACTTATAAATCGATTGCTAACAGATTACTTATGGATTGCAGCTAAACTATTCTAGGAAAACTTTGGAAGCAGCTGAAGAGCTATAGGTGAAAAATCTTTTGTAATAACAGCCGTTTCCATTGTGCTTGAGAACTGGAATAACTTTGGAACTGTGAATATGTCTGAAATAATTTCTTTCTTTTCCTATGGGAGAATATATAGTGCTAGTTAATAGCGCAGCATTTTTACTCCCTTTTTTGCTTTTTGTGCTTCACTTGCTGTGGGTTTTTAGATAGTGGAAACTTGGCATGAGTTTCTCTTGGATTTAAGGAGTAGAACATAATTTTATCATAAAGCAGATAACCATATTCCCTTCCTTGGACTCTGCAGTGCAATCAGATCCAAGTCAAATAGGATCTAGTTTGTCTAGTACTGTAATCTGTCCTCTCTTCTACATTAAAGTGCATCTTGCTTGTTTAAGCACCAAATAAAATGACACTGGAAAATGCAGAACTGTCGAGGTTGGTGTGAGTTGGGCTGCCTGGTTTTTGGGTCGAGATGAATGAGGGGGAAGGATGGTGCGTGTGGGGTTCTTGTTATTGCGGCACGCGTTCAGCGGAGCGTCTGGTGCAGAGGTAGACCAGGAGCTCTCAAAACACTGCTACCTTGGTAATGTGATGTGCAGGGAAAAATTCTTAATAGCTTGTGAACATTTAAAATAAAAAAACTCTAGGCTTAATACTTCTAATAAAGTTAGCAGTGGTTTGGGCTTTGTTATCCTTTTACCATGCCCATGCTGCTAAGCATGGCTGTGTCCTTTTAAAAAGCTATTTCCCCTTTTGAAGGGAGATTGAGTTTCATTAGCAAATTAAATGAGCTAAGATGCAAACTTGGCAATTTCCTGTTAGAAAAATGATTCAGAGTAAGCTTGTTAGTCTTGGTGGCTTTGTGAGACGTCGAGCGAGTGACACATAAGCCTGGACCAGAGAAGTGTTACTGCCAAGGCGCAGGAAACTTTTTGTCTTCACTAATTAACCTGTAATTTTTCATGTAAAGCAATGACTGTAAAAGCTGTGACGTGAACAGCAGAACGAATGTGGATGGCAGATGGTTTGTGTGATTGCATTAATACTATAATTGAATAAAGTATTACTGGTATGCAGCTGAGGTTAGCTATAGGTGCTGTAATATCCGTAGCCGTCCAAAAAAGTGCAGATGCGCGTTATCCAAATAGCTGATGCAGGTGCTGCAGAGAATGGCTCCACATCTTGTCGGGATTTACATCGTGTGTATGCCAAAGGTGTTGCCTGTGTTTTGTCTCTGGTTTTCTCAGTAGAGAATAGCTCTTCGTAGCAGCTTCCCACTACTTAGCGTTATTAATGTCCAGTGGTACAGTTTTGTGTTTAAAATAAATGGGTCCATTTAGGCATAATTGGACCATAAAACACTCTTAGCGTTATGCATTTAAATAGCACACTGCTTGTAAAAACACCTGCATTGATTAAATTCTTCTCAAACTGTGAGAAGCATTATACTGCTGCTCGTGAGGTGTGGAGAATGTACATTTTCCCAGGTAAGGCTTCCAGCTGTGTTACTTTTTTACTTTTATCTTAATAGCAGCCTTGCTGGCAAAGCGGACATAAACAGTGCCCAGCAGAGTTTGTTTAAGAATATCAAGTTGTGTGGGCATGCAGACAGGATTTGTGAGCGATGGGAGGAGTTGTATATGCCATAATTTTGTTGTGGGTTTTGTGTGTTCTGTTTGAATCGCGGTAGGCTACTGGACTTCTCTGCAGTGTGATAGCAACTGAAATAGTGGTTCTGTGCAGACTGAAGCGTGAAGAGAAGTTAAGTCTGGGGTCTAAGTTGGATGCTTGTCCACCGTCAGTTGTCCTGAATATTTGACAAATGCTTTAATGCTAAGACAAAGTTAATAATCTGTTTATATTTTTCAGGGACACTGAAATTGGAGAACAAGGTGTATGTGCTTAACACAGCTATTTTTGCTGTTTCTAACACTTTTCTTTTTTTTTCTTCCTCAAGAAGCATTGTCTTGAGGAAGATGGGAAGTATGACTAACAGAGTCATACTGCAGGAGACTTACCAAGAGGCAGAGTAGCAGTAGATCACTTAGTAAGTACATCCCTGTCCCATACGCATGCATATATTTGCACATACAGGCAAACTGTAACCTACCTGTCTCTTCTGAGAATAAAGTCACTTCCTACTGAATCAGAATAAACCCTGGAGGAAGCTTTCCTCCTGAGCAGGAATGAGGAAAACCATAAACTCTTACATTCCTTAATTGCAGAAGTTTAAAACCAAATTCATTTTTACCAGAAGGTTTTCAAGCTTCAGGGCAAAAAAAAAAGTTCATTGCCGTGTTGTTTTCTGTTCTCTCTAGATAAGCAAATGAGTTTCCGGGGTAGGAATAGGAAGGGTGTTACCCTTTCTAATTGTACCCTTACCGATGCTGAGTTGGTAATTCGCCATTCGGGCAGCCTGAGCTGCTGCCCACAGTGTGCTGGACCTGCAGACTGCAGCCCTGTCGATGAGGTTGCTTCTTGTTAGGATTCATCAGAGCCTGAGCCAGATAACGCAGGATATAAAATGTTCACTTTCTTTTTCCTGCTGCACCTTCACATCTCGCCTCCTCTGTCTCATACCATAGTTGCTGGACTAAATTAGCAATTCAGGCTAAGATGTAGGTGTCCACTGAAAATTTGTGATGGAGGAAGAAAGCTGCTGTATATTTATAATCTCTTCTGAGTGTTCATGTGAAAGAGATCCAAAAGGAGGTGACCTGGTCTTAAGCAACTTTCATTACTGTGAGGATTTCCTCCTCTTTCAGAAAGAGTCCTCAGTTATACCACAGCTTTGAATGAGTGTTGGTACTCTTTTCCTTAGGTAACTTTGATGTATAATATTCATAAAAATAGATTAGTTAAGATACCTAGCATTGATTTTTGGTTTTTTTTTTTTTTATTTTTATTTTTTAGTTCTCATTTAAGAGCTCCGTCTTAATAGCAGGACCTGTCAGGCATGTTCTGCTCTGATTTAGTTTTGAGATAGGCCATTAATTATGGAAAAGCTTGTCCTCATAAGCTTCAGTAGATATGAAGTGTTATGTGGTCTGCTTTTAATGTGAGGAGATCTCAACTTGTGTTGCCATGGGGTGAATTCATTAATGATGGAGCACTTTTTGCTCTGGTTGAATAAATTGGCGTCTCTCCGCTTTGCTGCATAAAATGACTCAGTCCTGTTCATACTGTAGAAATTATGCTGTCCAGCTGCTAAAGTTCATCTGTGATCTCTAAGAAATAGCCTGAAGCAAATAAGACTGCAATTCCATTTGAAATTTAATATTAATGAAGTGTTGCTTGCACATAATCATCGGGCACTGTTCTGTGCATCCTAAATATGTGTGCATTTTACGCCTTAAAGTTACATAATTCAATCCAAAGCAGACTGAAGCTTACTGAGACTCCTGCGGACTAAGCCTGCTACATGGTAAGCAGTGAAAGATCTACGCTTATATAAACCACTAAAATGAAAGATGACACTGGATATAAGAACTCTTAAAAAAATAGATTTAAAAAAGGGCAAAGAGGGAAGGTGGACACTCTCAAGGATGATGGTTTGAGTGCGAAGAGTTGATGCTGGCTCAAGAGCAAGCGCGTATACACTGGCTATCCATAAATTTCAGACTGGAAATGAGGCTTTATAACTCCAGGAGAATAGCAAGCCTGTCAACAGCAAGGACAAAGCAAAGCAATTGCTTTACAACAGATCTTGATCCCTCTGCGAAAGGGACTACATAATCTTGTGCTGCTTGTCCCAGGGGATGCTTCCTGGCGTTATGTCTGACTAAAGGCAGTGATAGCTCTGCTTCTTTTTTTTTTAAGTTAATGTGAGTGCTCTTCACTGCATCTCTGCAGACCTGTTTTGAGCTCCTGCTCACAGGCGTGCATCTTCGTGAGCTTTGTGCAGGGCGTTCGAGATACCCTCCTAGCACGTCAACTTGAAAATGTTTAATCTTGTTGCTCCTGACACCCCAGTCTCATAAACACAAGTATTCTCCAGAGCTGAGGCCAGTTGTCTTTCTAAAGACTGCAGCCTCCCGAAATCCTGACAAATACGTATCCGTGTACCAAGAATCGTGTTTTAGTTTGATATTGCTAATGTAGTAATTGATCCCTTTGTTGTTGATTTACATTACCTTCTTCATAGATGAATTTGTAGTGTCATCTCCTGTTCCAAGCCAGAACTTTAGCTCCAATTTTTAGTGATATAAGGGAGGAAATTTCTCACCATGGCTTCAAGACCAGGTATTTTAAGTATTAACTGATGAGTAAAGAGCACACAAAATGTGTCCCTGAGTCTCTCATTACAAGCTTTGTGACTGCAAAATTCACCCCAGGTAGATAATGGCAATCCCCTTCAAGAGGAAAAAAATAACAAAACGAGAATTCTTCTGCTGTCAAGTTTGAGTAGAGAATAATTATTTTGGAGAAAAGCAGAAATTCTAGTTTCATTACTCAGCAAGCTTGTTCAGATAGCTAGAAGGACTTTCCCGCTTTCCTTCTGAAGACATGCTTTGAAGCTCATGAGCTTCTGAAGATTTCAATTTTGAGAGCTAATTTCACAAAATCAACAAAACGAGTGCTTTGATTTCTGGGACTGGATGATACTGAATGATTTGGTTTCACAGATACTCTTTACTACTGGAAAAAAAAGTAAATCTTTTGCTGGTTTGATTGACTGTCCTCCTCCTTCTTTATCCTTCTACTTTCTCTGCAGCATCATATGGAAATGTAAGTGTCTTGAAGGCTCTCCACATATTCTGTGTCTGTGTGCTGCAGTCAGCCACTGCGACTGACCTCTTCCATTCCCTCAAGTATGCGGACAGGTGATGGTTTTTTTTTTTTTTTTTTTTTGGAAAGAGCACGTTGGTTTAGTTTTTCCTTGAAACTTGCCCGTGCTGTAGCCTAGCAGAGAGGAGGATCCAGTATGCCGAGGCCTCTGGCTGTTGCTGGTGTTGCCTTGCTGGCTTCTTGCAGTGCTCTGCCTGTATCTGTCGGTTGTCTCTTGGCTTGTCTGGGCTGTTGGTGCTTTGGGTAAGGACTGTCCCAGCTTGGATGGTACCACATGCAATTGGACTTTGCTTTCCAGTGCTGAAAGAGCAATGCTATTATTACTAAAATCAGTAGTAAACTCCTTTAAAAATCAAAATATAAGGAGATATTTGTTGCTCACAACTTAAGGCATTCTCTGTCCTCGGACCCACCAATTTGACATCTTCTGTTTTCACACACAGTGATACTGATATTCTTACACTTTTCCAAAGATGACTTTATACCAGCCAGCACTTGCGAGTTTTCTGCGGAGGGCTCCTGCTCTTCACCGCACGGCAGGCTGAACGAGGAGCGGTCCTCCCAGCGCCTGTGGCTCTGTACAGCTAGCCCAAACCTGCAATTCTGCAGTCAGCTGGACCGGCTCCAGCAGAGCTGTGGTGCTCCATTTGTGTAATTAATACAGCTCCTAAAAAGATGACTGCTTCTCTAAGTGGCAGACCGTTAACGGCTCCAGGGAGCTATCACGGCTCATCCTTATACCAACTCTTTAGGTTCCAAAATAAATGCATGGTGAAGCTTTTCTTGTCACCACAGGGTGACCTTCTCTTCTCTTCTCTGGCTGTCCTCTGCCACACTTGTGATCTCACTTTCTGTCAAATGTTCATATTTTAGACTAGCCCTATAAAACTAGGAAGTTAAATGCTTTTTGGCACAGACACATTTAGTGCAGTGTCATCTTTCAGCAGCATCTGCTTCTGCAGATAGCAGTGATCGATTTTTGTCTTCAGCTGCCTGTTATCAAAATCTTAAAGCTATAGCAATGTGATTCTTGTGTTGAATTAGTAGCAGATCATCTTTGGAAAGGTGACACTGCTGTTGAGTGCCAAGATCGACAAAAAGAATTCCAGTCCTGCTGGGATGATAATTGATTTGGTGTAACGTCTTTCTGTCTTCAGGAGTGTTTTTGTCGATCTTGCTGCATGCGCACCCCTACTGAGATCACAGCAGCAACTAAAATTTCACATATCTGAGATCTGCATTTCAGATATTTTTCATTTTATCTCTTTTCCATTTTTTTTGTTTGTCAGTTAGCAATGTGTTTTAATCAGTTTAAACAAAAGCAAGCCGATGCTAAATAAAGATGCAGTGTTACATGTTGATGTGCAGAGATGTACTGAAATGGGTAACTCAATGTTGCGTGCAGTTGAAAGGCCGGAGGTGACCGCAAGGTTAGAGGGGGTGTGAAAGTGAGTGGCGGAAGAGCTTGGCTTGGCAGGCACCTCTGGAGGCCATCTGACCAGTTCCCTCTCTGGAGGCTGGGACCAAGTGCAAGATCTCGTTGCTCGGGGCCTTGCACAGCCGCTCCAGCCCTGCTCCATTGCACAACCACCCCTGTTGTGAAAACCTTCTTCCTTGTGTTCAGCTGAGCTGCCCTTGCTGCTGTTCAGACCGTTCCTCTCGCCTTTTCGCTGTGGAGAGCGGGGCTCTGATGGCCTGTTGGGGTGGGAAACCACAGCTAGAGCCCCTCCTGCCCTCCCAGGGCTGAACAAACCCCCCTCCCTCCCAGTGTCCCAGCATGGCAGAGGCACCTTCAGTGTCCCTGCAGCTTTCTGCTGCAGACCCCCAGCTTTTCAGTCGCTTGTACCACTGAGGCTGAAAGTCCAGTTGTACTTTTCAGGATTATAAACGGCCACCACCACTTGGTGTGCTTCCTTCTTTGTCTGTTTCATTTCTGCATGAAAACAGAAGTTTTACTGAATAAAGCTCGGGTTTGGATGTGCCTTTTGATAACTCAGTGATGCTACGATAGGTTGTTGTTCAGTAGATGTAACTAGTTTTTTATAAACATTGCAGTTCTTGGTAAAATACAAGATGTGGGGAAATGAGCATGATGAAGTGACACTCTGAATTAAGCTCTAGTATGAGCAGATAGTCTTTAAAATAAACAAACAAAACAAAACTGACTAAGGAATTGTCACTGGAATGAAACACTTGCTTTCAAAGTCTCCTGTGCTGCAAGCCATTGTTTTCAAAACATACAGTACAAGCTTGATTTTGATTCCTCCCCCTGCCCAAGGAAACATGATTTAGTGACACTTAGGCTGGCTGGCAGTAAGCTGTGTGTAGATCAGCCTCGGTAGTTATGAATTCCTCTATTTCTACAAAATTTGTTGGTGTTAAACATTGCCACAATCGGCCATAACAACTTACCTCCTGCTTCAAGCGGCCTGAACTGCAGCAGAATGCAAGGGGTGAATTTACTTCATTCTAAGTAAGTGTTTTATCCCTTAGCAGTAATTGGATTGCTATTGTATTTCAGTAATTATTCCCAACAACACATCTCTTCTCCCCTTTGCAGGCGTGTTATTTGACTGACCTTCACACAGCCTGTCTGAAGGTGTCTTTCTTGATCTCATTCCATACGATGAGGTTTTTGTTTTTTAAAAAAGATGAACTACTGCCAGGGGTAGAATAATTTGTCTTTGCTCCAGTTGTCATAGTGCAAAAGTATGAGCACTTCAGTTTACGCTCGAGCTTTTAGCTGACTCTGGAGAGGCAGCACAAAGCAGCGCTTTTTCAAACTGCCTCGTGACATTTCAGGCTGCTCAGAACCACATTTCTCTCAGTATCACAGCCCAAATATCCTGCCAAAATTTCTCATACTTTGCGGAAATTTGTTCTGTATTTAACATGTCTATAGACAAATGACTTCCTGAAGTATCTCAGAGCTGACCAAAGAATTCATGTACTTGTCTGAGGATCAGACAGAGTCTGCCAGGGAAGTTCTGGATCACTGGATGGCAATTTTATGTGCAAGGATAATATTCAGCGATTAAATCTTAATGGGTTTCCAGAGTAGCTAATATTTTTTCAAAAGGAAAGCACTGCTGAATGTCCTTAGTGAGGACTGTCTGGTGACAGCCTGCCTTCTGTACGAACTCTTGTAGGAGAGTCTCTGCATTACGCAGACCCCACAAACCCATCAAAGGACGGCTCCATCCCCTGTGTGCTTGTCTGAAGTTCTAAACACGTGGTTAATTGCCTGCCTGACAGATGATATTTATTTCAAATGTATGGCATTTGACAGTGAACTTATTTCCGCAGCCCAGAATTAGGCTGTTCTGATGTAGTTTTCTGTTAACTCCAGTCCTAATCCTGTTTTTGGAAAACGATGGTTTCTGCATTGCCTAAAACATATGTTTCAAGTATGATTAACCTACTCCATTGTCTAGAGAACCGTATTTTATCAGAACAAAACCATTTTACTAGGTATTGTTACAGTGTTTACTTCCATTATGCTCACAAGCTTTTGTGAAGCATTTTATCATAAGAGCAGCACAATGGCGTTAAGCTGCAAGTGGTCTTTTGCTGCGTTTGCAGCTGTCAGGGTGCTGTGGTGCAGCCCTGTTGAAGTGTGTTTTCTGTGCAAGCCTGCCTCTTCTTTTAGATTGAGACTCCTTACGAGAGATTAACTGCACTGTAACTCACAGGACAGCCCAGTTTGAAGTGTGAGTAGCCTGGGCAGCATCTGATGCTGTACTGGCTGCACTGATAAAGCAATCTTCCTTTGGAGGTAGTGAAGGGCTTTTGGTCTTGTCTTGCTGTGAAGTTAAATTTTGTGTTTTCTTCCTGTGTTGGCTTTTATGCTCTCTCTGCTAGGAATCAGTGTTTTCATCCTCTCACTTCTCACTGCATCCCTATTGCGCTGCGGTGACCCTACAGCTGAAGCTGCCTTGTGTCGTGGAGCCCACCTCTCTCTCCAGACAGCACTGGGGATCTGCTTTGTTCTGGGAACTGTAACCCTGTGTTTCTTCTCCAGTGATGGGAACCTGTTTGCTGGATGGGTTGCTGGATGTATTTGTACGTAATGGTACTTGACTCACATGAGCAGGGATTTGGACGATGTGATGGCTGAAGGGAGAAGGGATGCGTTAGTGCCCGTATCCGTAATCCCACCAGCCACCCAACGGATGTGGGCATCTATGAGACTGTAGTTTTATTAGCTTATTGCTCTTAATGGATCAGCACTGTTCTTCCTTCTCTTTTAACTTCTGCTTGTTCCAAATAACAATTTAGACAAAGGAGAATAATGCAAATCTAGTTGTGCTAAAGCTTTGTGCTCTTGGCTATATCCTTTCTTCTCCCATCAGTATGTGAATTTGTAATTGACAATGGTGCTCAGGAGGCTTATGAGACCTGCTCTTAAAAAGCAAAATATTCATATTTAGGGGGTTATTTACACTCCTCTGTCTCTCTTTGTACTGTTGCCCATTTCTTACTAGCCCAAGTTTCTTAAATACAGTCTGACATTGAATAGTTAATGTATCTGACTTATTAGAGTAATCCACTAAGAAAGTGTGTTCAGAGGAATTAACTTACAAGAGGAAAACTAGGGCAGTAAATTTGAAAATTTACTAACTGACTGTTAATTAAAAAAAAAGCTTTGCAAACTAATTAATCGTTTCTGCCCAAGAAATGTAGAACTTTACTACTCGTACCCAAGGCAAGTCGTGATATTTGTATGGTAGATGTGGTATTTGAAAGTCTCACTTCTGTACTATTCCATTCATAAATATAAAGATCAGTTTCCACTTGTAAAATAATGTTGCTTGGTTTTGGAACTTCGTGTATTTTGCAGTGCATGCAACCTGACTGGGATGGAAAACACCCAACCTCTCTGTTTTAGCAGTTTAGTTCTGGCAGTCAGTGCATGAATCGCAGGTAACTGGTCGTGTGCTCTGAGGGACGGATTGCAGGTCGAGAGGCCAAGGCTCCAGCGTTGTAATCACTTGTGTGGTGGGCTTTAAGCTTCCCTTCTCCAGTTTTCTCACTGTACAGTCAATTTTATATTTGAAAAGGTACTGAAAAAAATAGTACTTTAGCAGTACTATGTGATTTAGTGTGTGCTAAAAAAATAAAATCACTTTTGAGCATCATGTAAGGCAGTATAACTGAAAATATATTTTTCAAAACAACTGATTTTAAAATTTTTTTTTATATTTCCAGGGAGGGATGAAACGATGCAGCCAGCCAAACCATCATTCCTTGAATATTTTGAGCAGAAGGAGAAGGAGAACCAAATCAATAGCTTTGGGAAGAATGTGTCTGGCCAGACAAAAAATTCATCTGATTGGAAAGTACCACAGGATGGAGACTACGAATTTGTAAGTCTATACTTTGAAATTCAATCAATGTGACAATCTTAGAGAGTTTTAGTCAGAGCTGCTGTAAGATTATTTCTTGTTTTGACAGACTAATGGAAACTTGAGGAGATTCTAATTTCTGATGCATTTGGGTGGGACATTTTGAAAAACTCATTTTCTTTAGGTATTTCTTGGTAATCATAACGAGTCATTATCTGTATACTTTCCTCACTTAAAAACAAACGAACGCACAAAAAAGCCTGAGGACATGAGGGTACAAGCTATCTTGCTTTGCTTTCCCATTATGCATTTAAAATTAAAAAAAATAGAATTCAGAATGGCAGTTGGAAAATACAAATCCTGAATATTTGGTGTTAGAACCATTGAATTTCCTTGTTTTTTTTTCTCAAGCTTTGGCACTGTTTTTTTTGTTTTATCATATAAACATCGAGCTTGTCTTCATTTCTTTTTCAAATCCTCAATGTCAGTCTCCCTAACTAAGGTTCATGTGCTCAGAGTTTTCAGGAACTTTTCAGAAGTCCAAAGAAAGATCTGTTATTCGTGAATTTTATGATTTAATTCTTTTTGTAAGGATGGAAAATTTCTGGTTTGAGTTCAGAATGCCAGAAGATGCATGCTGTGAACACTGTTCCCTCTGCTGCATTGTCTTTCAATGCTATTTCAGCACAAGCACTTTTTGCTTTAAGTGCGTTGTGCGCCCTTGTGACGTCTGTTCGTGTTGCCCGTGACTCAGGTTGTCACGCTGTGTTCAGGAGCTGGTGAGATTCACTCCACCTGCACAAAGCAGTGTGGAAAGCGAAATCCCTCTGCTAGTCACGACTCAGAGATGCGTTGCTTTAAGGCTGGAATAATAGCTGGAGCCTTTCATTCTCTTTGTACAGATTGTATAGACTACTGCTGTTACATAGATTTTGTTGTCTTTGCTGCTGCATCTCAAATTTTCTTATTTGGACTGAAAGGGATGGCTAGCTGAGGGGACCTGCTGCGTTCTTTCTCTTGTATCCCTTTGTAGTACTACGTTATGTTTAGCCTGAAGGCTTAAAGCCGCTGCATGAACATGTTTTGCAGAAATAACCTGCGAGCTGACTTGTCAGCCTGTGTATCGCAGGTCTGGGCCAAGCACACGATTCCAGACAAGTCAGATACTCCGCTGCTCTCATTCACCTTACATGCTGTAACTTAATTTAGTGATAAGCAATTATTTTTCAATGTGTAGTATTTCGCAGGAAAGAAGCGCTGGTTGGAGTATTTTAGAAGTCTCTTGTAGTCTGCAGAAGATGGCCCAAGGGGAAATTTGCTGTAATTATTTTACTTTCCCATTTGGTTGATAACAAGTTTAGCAATTACCCTTACTTCCAGTGAGTAGGATGTGTTCCACCCTGCGTACCGTGAGATGTGGGTGCACAGGCACTGCGGGTGACATGAGGAGAGGTCGGTGCCGTTCTAGCAAACAGGACCTGCAGGTATTTTTAAAATGTGTAAAGGAACTGTTTGACACGCATGCGACCTTGTTTGCTGATTTCCATCAGTACTGAAGTGTTACCATGTGCGTAGATCACCGGAAACAATAAAAGCGAGCAATAAATTGGGCTTTGGGTCACCTTCATGTAGTAATTTGTAGAAATTTCGCTTCCCAGCTGTATGTATTTCTCTAGTTCAACTGTGTATGAATAATACCGACCTGTCTTGCATGCAAATTCTGTAATAGAACTACTGTCTTTTCTGTAGCCTAAGAAAAAAGCTTGAGAGCAAACTTAATAAATGATAAATATTTGCATAGCCCTTATCTGAGGGTGAGGAGCAGTAACCTCACGTTGTGTAATGAATTTAAAGACTTAAAATTGGGTGTTTTTCCCATTTGGCTAAAATGGATCAATTTGATAGCCAGCTATGGGTAAAAGTCATGTTTATTAATGCTTTATTAATTGAAAGCATTGATATAATAAGCATTGTGAAATATGAAAAACCCCATTCATTAGGTGTGTCAAGTACGTCTGTCCTAGACTTTCCTGCGTCTGTTAGTTATTTCTGCATGGCCAGAGTAGGCAGGTGTGAGCAGACTTTGCCTACAGAGTTTGCAGGATTCCAAGTAAAGATGAAATCAGTGAGATGCTACGTGAATGCTAGTTCCTCCTGGGCCTGAAGAAATGATTGAAATATTATTGCTTTGTGCTACTGCAGACTAGATAAATATGCACTGTCTTCTGTATTCCTCTCCCTCCTATGTGACTAGCACCTGGAGTCTCCTGCCTTCCAAAAAAAAAAGGGCAATCTCAAATTACGAAAGACTTTTGCTCTTTTTCCCTCTAGCAAAACCATTTGACCTTTTCTTGACTAACATTGTTCCTCTGAAGCAGGCAAATAAGACACTATTTATATCACAATGGCGATGTCAGGTTAGATGAGGGTTAGATTGAGTCAGCCCCGTCCACTGCAGAGCTGAAAACCCAGAGATCCGTCTCTAAGAGGTGAGGTGCTCCATTCCTCCCAGACATGATGCTCAGCTGTGTCGTGGTTTTGGTCAGAGGTGGCATAAACCCGGTGTAATTCCAGCAGTGTATTCCCAGCCTTGGATTTCTGCGGTAGAAGTTATTAGTAACTGATTACTCGATGCTCAATGGCGCTAATGTTTATCCCCACTCATGTTTGAACAAGAATCTCTGAAGATTTATGCCCTGCTTGGTTATGAAACATATTTTCAAGAACACTACGATTTATTTAACATAGGGGAAAAATACTAATTACGGGCTAAAATTCTTGTTATTAGGAAGAACATAACAAACTCTAATATGAAAATGCTGCAGGGGCAGGCTGTTAATGGGCAGGCTGCATTGTATGTAGAATTCCTAATTGCCATAATAATCTCAAAATTTTTGTAGTTGAATTTAATGTTGCCAGTGAACATGAGTCACATATTGTTGCACAGACTTAAATTAATGATTCTAGAAGATTTGTTTAGACAATGTCATACATTTTTTTCACTTTAATCTTTCAGTAGTACTGTAACATACAGCAAAATTAATTGTGCAGTGTTTCCTGCCCTTAGACACAACAAACACTTTGCTTTTTCCTATTCTAAAAGCCTTTCAACTGCTCTGAGCAGGGCAGTATTCTGACATCACTTGTGGCTGAAGTGGGATAACTTGTTTATTCTGACCCTTCTTGAAAGGCCTTCAGTCTTGCGAGACCTATCGTATCAGGTATTTGTGGATCATCCAGGATGAATGTAGTGTGTTATATCGCTAGTCATCTTACTGAAAGCCTGTTTTGTTCCTGTTACCAGCTTCCAGCCGTTCCTGGCATATGGTAGCCATGAACCTTCCCAGTTTTATTTCACGAGCGTGGTTTCACCGGGGCAAATGTGTGGCAGTAGAGCCCCTGTCAATCTTGAGTTTTGCCATCATGATGCAACTGCTATTTTTGTAATACCTGTAGTGTTGAGCTCAGGTTTTGCTGTGACTCTGGTTCATAGTTTTTCATGTGTCAGTGGATCTATGCTGATTAAGTATCCTAGGGGCTTGTTTTGGATGTGGAGTCAAATAGGACCTGAACTTTTAACAGACACTAGAACAAGAGTACTGCAGGACATAGAGTCTTTCAGCAGGCTTTATGCAAGGAGATGTAGCCCTTTGCTCCAAGGCTTTTTTTTTATTCCAGCACTTTGTATATCTGCCAACCATTCCTGGCCTGTGTAAGGCAGCCTGTCAAGAGCTTAATTAATGCAGATGGTTTTATATTGTCTTTAGCTGCTCCTGCTATCTGTGCCTCACTGGAAGAACACCAGTGATAGCTGAGCTTTTGAAGGAAAGCGTTCACCTGCAGAACCTCAGTGGAGAACTGCAACCATCAGCAGTCTTTTCTGCACTGCCAGTCTCTGTCCTGCTGCCGCAGCTCCCAGAAGGAAGTTGACATTCAGAAACAAAGTTTCTGTCTCTCTCCTAAGAAGTATCCTGCTTCCTTTGGGAAGACCTTGATTTGCTTGCATCTGCTAAGTCTTGGTGAATCAGACCTTTCCTATCCCTACGATTATCAACAGGCAGTAGCTTGGGTTTTTCCTTCTCGTTCCTTGGCTTAATGAAGAGGGTTTGTCTTCACAGGTTTTCTCATTGAAGCAGAAAAGCTTTGGAAGATAACTTTTTTCCTTACAAAAATAAAATTCATGTGTGTCCTTGAGAGTGTCAAGGTTTGCAGAAGTGGAAGGAGTAGACGTGGCAAATCTCTCTGCTTTCTGTGGAAGGGCTGTGGAAGATGGCGGTTGTCATAGCCTTTGTTCACAGGTTCACCATGCTTCAGTCTGCTGGAAGCAAAACTGTGGTTTGGGTCTTGCGCTTCCATGCTGTGAGTGCTGTTCTCTGCACCAGCTCGTGCTTTTAGCTGCCTTTGAGAAGTGTCCCGTCAGCTGCTGATGGGGATTTCTGTGAACAGGAAAGGTTGGTGA
Source organism: Chlamydotis macqueenii (assembly GCF_036417535.1). NCBI lineage: Eukaryota > Metazoa > Chordata > Aves > Otidiformes > Otididae > Chlamydotis > Chlamydotis macqueenii. Next base: position 6,013,076 of record NC_141571.1, on the reverse strand, counting down.
TTTCCCCCAGTCCCCAAACAGGCTTTATCACTTCTCAGTGCACAGTGTCATCTCTACTGCTGGGGAAGACTGTCCTGCAAACAGTAGGACTGTTGCTTCTGAATTTTTTTTAGGGCAAAAGAAAGAAGAATGAGCAGATGGTGACAATTGCCTCTAACTGAGAGGAAGAATGGAGGTGCTGATCAGCTGCCGCTTTTGTCAGGGCTGCAGTCAGAGCCCTCCTGTACAAGCAACAGTTTCTGTCTCCACCTGACCATCTGCTAGATGGAGATGAGCAGAGAAGGGACTTTGCTGAGTTACGGGAGTTGGAGAAACGGCTGGGTTTGATCCCGCAGCTACAGATCACTTTCCAGTAACCCGTATTTCCACTTTAGCCTGTTGCTTCCAAAGTGTTCGGGCCACAGCTTGCTGTTGATATCGGACTTCTCCATGGCTTGTGCTTCTTAAAATTTGCTGATTTTGAAATGAGCCATGATTGTTTCAGATGTGTCTGTAGACAACTTACTGTGGTCTTTGGTTTTGTTTAGAAGCTCTTGCTCCAGACAGTGTTCCTCTTCCCTACGCAGAGTCCTGCCAGAGGCTTCCTGGACCAGGAAGCTGCGGGTGCTGGATGGTTCACCAAGCCAGTGGGACAAAGGAGTGAGGAACAGAAACGTATTTCACACTTACGGTTGCAATTTGTTCAGATAAGAGACAAAGTAATAGTCTGGCAAACTGAAGCAAAACACCACTTACATTTTAATAAAGTCCCATTTCTAAAAGTATATTCACATCTTTTGGAGTTCTTGAATTATCTGCACTGCAAGAGTTGGTATCGCAACTGCAGCCTCCTTTAAACAACTTGGAGTAACTCTCTGTCAGTTTATACCTGCTTGATAGAAAACCATGGTATTTTTTTGTGTCTGTCTGTAAGCAGCTTCTAGCCAGAGCTTTTAACAGCTACTGCTTAGATCTTTCTTTTTTACAAGTATAACATAAATGAAAGTGAGCTTTCCTCTTACCCGAATGGAGGTGTAATTCTTTTTCCTGAAGTAGTAAAGAAAAATACTATTTTCTGTTTACTGAGACAGTGTTTCACTATGCTGCTCTCGTCTGGGGTATACTGGTTTTCATTAACACCCTCATTTCTATGCTTTTACTTAGTAGTTTGAAGCGCTACCTTGGAATGAAAGATTTCTAAAAGAAGTGAATAAGTAAAACTATTTCTGGTATCTTTACCAGCAGGGAAGGAAAGTGTGTAGTCCAGTGGTGTTTTCAGCTTGTTCAGCTGGACTAATGGCTGTTGGTTTGTGGTGAAATAATGAATGTGAATTCTTTTCCTTCTAGTCAGACAAATTAGGTACTGGTGTGATAGCACAAGTTTGAAGTTCTTACTGAAAAGTTTATAGGAAGCTTAATCCTCTCAAAGCAAGTCAAACCGCATTAGAATCATATTGCGTTTTTGAGTCTGGTGGTAGACACCAGCCTGACAGTGCTGCACATCAGAGTCTACTTATGCATATCAGGTGTGGTCCAGGCGGTGAGTGATCTAACCACGATGGATTACTGCAGGCTGGAGTCCAAACCTGGGGAGTGCAGTGACTGATGGCCACTGCAGCTCTCTGCTCTGCTCTGCCCTGCCATGAATCCGCAAAAGCTGCAGCTGGTATCTCCTGGTGCACAGTGTTACATCTCTTGTATCACCTTGCTGCTTCCCCTACGCCACTATAGAAAAATTACAGTTAAAAATGGTTGTCACTCAAAGTGTATTTCTTCTCCCAGCTCAGGACTGTGGTGAAGAATGGCTGCGTGCTGGACCCATCCGTTTCCTACATTGCAAGTGATTTATAGGGAGGAGCTGTTAGAGGGCAGGTGATTCATTGCTTATCAATAACAGCAAACGCATTCTGCTTTACAATGACCAGAGTCTCTAATTTCTTGTATTCTGTCCGTGAAGGTGGCATTTATCTTGTGAACAGCTTGTTGTCTACCAGCACCTGGAACATTCAATGCCTTTGGTTTCTCTTGAACATTCATTTGGATGGCATTTATTAGCAATCTAATATTGATGCTTTATAGCTTTACTACCTTTTGTTCTTCTAAAAGTTGAATCGATTGAAAACTTGAGGGCATTTTCTGTACAGTTGCAGGCTTTGAAAATGATGGCAGGCTAAATAATTTGCTCTCGTTGGAACTGGTCTTTGGGCTTTTCCTAGCAGCAGGAAGAAGGCGTGCTGAGGATACATGGATAAGGCTGAAAGAAAAGTACTTGATTATATGGGTACGCTGCTGTTGTGTGACTTCTTAGTTTGTTATTTTACAGTGTTTTCTAAGTCTGCTGTGATCCTCTGAGCTTTATCTTCTTTTTACTTCTGTCTCTTAAGCACCTTGGTGAAGGTGTCAGATGCAGGCCTCTACACTAATCCTTCTGTTCCTCCTTTCTCCCATCCAAGTTACTCAAGCGAATAATCCAAGCTAGTTACTGAGACTCTAGAAAGTCTATCCACTTGGGCAGGAGCAAAAAAGCTTTATTAGTGTGCACTTTTGTAGGTCATTTAAATGGGATTACTTGAGAATCAAATAATCTTGAGACTTCTATTGAATTATTATGAAATTTGCAATACATTCTCACTTAGAGAGCAAGTTGCTCTGATCCTTGTGTGGTGAATAAAGATTTCATATTCTAATGAATTTTTGGAATAATCATAGTTTTGCGTAAAAGAAAAAAAAAGTTTGGATAAAGTAGAGCTTTTTTCAATAACGCTTTTTTCTAAGAGTAAACCAAACACTTTGAGTGAATCCTCAGGGATTTCTCTGTCCAAAAGTTTCTTCCCTTCATCTATCATAAACTCCCCTTTTTTCCAACGGTGGCTAGAATAAAATTTACTTCTCAGGCTCTGATTTCTTCCAGTAGTTTCACTTTAATCATAAAGTGAACTTATTTGCTAGGGCATTCATCAATTTGAGAGATCAAGACAGATATGAGATAGCTGATAGATATCCTTGTCTAGGTCCTAAGGAACTAGGGCCGATTCCTAGTTGGGAAATAAGTAAAATTGTTTGTGCTGTTCTGAATCTAAAATAAAGCTTCAGTTCTATGGGAGAGCATGGACTACTTTTTTTTTGGGGGGGGGGGGGGGGGGGCGGGACGACAGACTCCAATAAAGAATATTTTTCTGACCACAGAAGACAGTCCAGAACAGACAACTATTAATTTCCAAACCTGAAATCTTACCTCCATGGTATCTCCTGCTAATTGAGGAAGATCTTGAAGTGTAGTACCTAGCTGTAATTTCCACTATGAAGTATGATTTATAAAAAGAGGCAAGTTTTTGTGATGTTTTATTCATTGGTTTTAAATGTCACCTGCCTTGATTCATAACATTGATGTCCCTTAAATGGATTTCCTTTTTTTTTTTTTTTCTTCAGCCATCTGCCAAGAATTTTTAAAGCTCTGCTAATGGTTTGTGTTTCTTTTAAGCATTACCTTTTCAGCATATTTAGTGTGTTCTTCCCAGCAAATACTTTTAACTTGTGACATCTTTATTAAGGAAAAATGGTTCATTTTGTCACCTTGTACTCAAACATACAGTCACTTTAAAAATAAGCCCAGGAATAGTTTGTTTATCTCTTTTATTGCTTGTTAAATGGTTTTGAATCTTCTGTAGCATACACATGCAGAAGGCACTCTGAACCTTACTGCAGACTTCATTGAATTCATGGGTGCTTCAAACCCCCAATTTGATTTACAGCAAGCTCCACGTATGTAGGTTTTATAAACCTTTCTAAATTCCCTTTATAACAACAGGAGCCAAAAAACCCTGAGAAGATACCACACTTGTTTTTTAAATTTGTTAGCAACATTTGAAATTGAAAAAGGCAGTTCAGTGGCTTGACTCCTGTCTGCTGTGGAAGAGAATGGATTTCTGCTCCCTTCCATTGGTAACAGGGTCATTGCTCACCACCTGCTTTCACTTTTGTGCATACTGACATTGATTGCAAAGCACTTACTGCCACAATGTGCTGTCAAAATTTCCTTTTTTGCTATATTGTTGTATATAGCAGGCCTTCTGTGACATAAGGCTTTTAAAAGAAACTTGCAGTGAGTGGGAAGTAAAATGAGTTGCTGCTGTTTGTGTTGAACTGCTTAGGTTATAGCCCTTAACGGAGACTGGAATAATGTAACCTGGAATCAACTTTGTGTGAGAGCATTCAGACTTGTAAACTCACCATCCTGGCCTGTCTTGGAGGCCCCTTTCTTAGCGCAGCATTTAATCAGCTGAGACATTGACTGAAAGTTTTGTGGACAAACTAACAGAACTTCAGCCAGAGTCTTTGATCGCTGGATTTGTTCCACTGCTGCTGTACGTTTAAGGTCAGGCTGCAACGTGCGTTTCTGCTTTGGGAGAAAGGGAAGAGGAATTAATAATTGAAGGTGTGATGTTGGAAAAACCTCTAAGCATGCTAAATTCTTTAGAAAACCTGTTTGAGCCTTGTTATGCCTCGAGATCTGTTTTCAAGGCTGGGTGTGTTCTTGGCACAGCATCTCCCTTAAAGAAAGAACATTGCTGCTCAAACGAGATCTATTTGAAATGCTTCTGAAATCTTCTTGCAACTCATCTGTCAGTACCAATGTTTGTAAAGGGTAATGGAGCTTAAAAAGACAAGCTTCTCCAGGTTTTTCTCATCTGTAGCAAGAAGGGCTCCTTTTGGGGACTCTTTGCCTAATATAGCTGCTCTGGATTGCCTCTCAGAGGACAGAGTCTCTGGACCATAAGGGAAAAGCCTGGGGACAAAGTCTCTGTCAAGCCTCTGTGAATACTTTCCAATGGACAGAGCCTCCTCCGGAAAAGTGCCTGCAGTGATGTGCTGTGGAGGAGCAAAGTTATCCCCGCTCCGACTTCCGGACTTGGTGCATTTGCCTTTGTGCACCCTCCTCTTCTATAACCAAAACTTTCAGAAAAATCTAGGTGTTGCTTATTGCCAGTGTGTAATTTCTGGATGTCTCCCTGCTTACCTCACCAGGCACTCATCCCTTTGCAGAGGGGAGTTTCATCATGTTTGAAGTCTTGCTCATACAGAGAAGGCAGTGAAGTTTGCCGTTGGCTGCAGCTGCTTCCAACAGCCAGGGTGTCCTGGGAGGTTTGCCTTGGCTCTTCCTTTGGTAACCTCAGTAGCCAGATAGCTTCAGAACCCAAGCTTTGACCTTCAAGGAAGAGGAAGAAAGAATGGCTTAATAGATGAAGACTGATATAGTCTGAAAGGAATATTATTCAGAAATTAATTGTTTAATTCCTTCTTGTTTTGGGTCTTGCCATCAGTCAGGATCATTATAAATAGATGGCCAAGTAATAGTGAACAGTTGGGAAAACCTTGCATGGTCAGGCATGGATTTTATGGAGATGGTTCACTGGGGAACTGTCTGAAAAAATATTTGTCTCAGGGATATTAAACATATGCCCCCGGTTTTAAAGATGACAGCCTCTCCCATGGTCATGCAGCTTTTCAATTTTTCAAAATGCCCTGGAAATCTTTGTAATTCAGTCTTCCCTCAGAAAGCTTTTAATTCTCTCTGCCACCTTCCTTGCCCTCAAATTGCAGCTATTGCTTCCTTTCCCTTAGTGAAGGAAGGGAGGCAGAGCAGCGTTGGACGGGGTTTTGTGATGAGCCTCACTTTTGGGTGCGCGAGGTAGGGAACTGGAAACAAACTCCCTTAGCAGCTCCCCTGGAGTCAGAAATAAACTGGGAGACTAAGGCTCAAATTAAAAATACTTGTTGAATAAATCTTAAGATTAGATTTAAACAACTTTGGTCTGTCTATAATGGCTGCTTGCCATGGATGATACAGTCTTAAGCCTTTGAAACTGAAACTGTGTGTCTTAAGACTTTGTTGTGCATTGCAGATGTAAGTGTGTGAAGTCTTCAGATAAGTTAATGATGCTAATACACCAGTAGCAAACTTCTCACTCCACGTTATTAACGGAGGACTATATTCACTTACTAATTTAATGTTAACTAATTGGTTGCTACTTCAGTTACACTTTTGTTTCATGGTAATAGTACACAGAGCGATATTATGTGACTCGTACTCCAGGTATTCTTACTTTTACTTCTTCAGGAGTTCTGCTTTATTCAGGGTAAGTGATCCTGAGTAAATAATTTAATTGTTCGTCCTTAAGTGAGTAGAGCCCCTAGGAGCAAGGGAGAGAGAGGAAAAGGGTACATTGGATTGAAAGGAAGCTCCATGACAGACCCACGTGCCCTTCCTAGCAGAACTTAATTAAACCTTTCGGATTTGTAGAAGATTTTATTTGGTTTAAAGGAATTGGCATTTTTGAACAGATTGCTATTTTTAAAAAAAAAAAGAAAAAAACCCAAGCTGGTCAGCTATATCCTTTACAATTCATTTGTGCAGCCAGGCAGATCTTAAAAGTTCATTGACATGATTTATTTCAGCATGTCCAGAAGTATTTTGGTACTCTTACTTAAGAAAATTAAAGTATAATCACTTAGAGAAGGAAAGAAAGACTCTGCTGAGTTTTTTCCTTAATCAAATCTCTAGCAAGCAAGTGTTTTTTATAAGTGATGCTCCCTTTTTGCTCTTTTTTTTTTTTTTTCCCTTTTTGCTTGCCCAGACAGGCTGACCTTTTAGCTTGGTTTCTAATTCAGTTACTGAAAAAAAAAAAAAACAGTGAGATAACTTGTCTTTGTGGTTTTAGGATTAGTAAGCCACTTTCTAAGTCCCTAAAGGATTTGAAGGTTTGGACTTCTTGAAGTTCAGTGCTGCTGAATAACACTGACACAATTTGTCATTTCCTTTGTTGAGATCAAGTGTGTACAGTACTTGGGATGATTTTGGAAGTGAATAACGTTATTCATACTCATAATTGATACTAAGGCTGAAAAAGGAAATTTAATCTGGAAGCTCAGAAGATTAAAATGCATTGTTCTCTTTTAAAAAAAAAAAACCCTTATTTTTAATGACCACTCGTATCAGTGAGTAGAGCTTTGGATGAGTTTTCTTCCCTAATATAACTTCTGTGCAACGCTGAGGGTAATGACAGTGTGCAGAGGTTGTATGGTTGTGCTGGCCATAACAACAAACCTTCCTGAGCCTTTTCAGGATTACAGTAAGGATTAATAAAGTGCAGTTCTTGGCTAAGAGCAGCTCAGGGATGCCAACGTTACTGATGCGGGCTACGGTGTTCCGGCAGCTGTGCTATCTTCTCTGCTCTGTGGGTAACCACTCCACGGTTATGTCTGGGTCACCGGAGTAGCCAGGGAGATCTGGATGTTTGCTGTAATCCTCTGAAATCGGTTTCTGTATTGGGAATTTTCTGACATCTTGCCAACTGCAAAGCTCCCCCCTGGCTCTTATGGGCTTTTGAGAAATGGGAGAGACACTTCCAAATTGTGAGGAGGGTGAAAGAGAGAAGATGCTTCTCAGCTGGTGAAGGAGCGGTTGTGTGTGGAAAGCAGGTACTTGCGTCTCTCCCATAGTGGTCACAGGAGTTAGCTACTGGAAGTATGCTTGAGGAAGGTCCTTGTTGAACGAGCAGAATCAAATGTTATGAGTGTCTGGGGTTTTTTACTTGTCTCATGCTAAAGGCATCCTTTTGCCTCAGCAGCCACCAATGAACGAGACTCTGTCAGTGAAGCGCTAGTGGTGCTGCGAGCAGCAGCGCCTCGAATAGAGGAACAGCTTCCTGAGAAGCCCATCAGGCCGTGATCGTGTGGCAGCTTGAGAGGAGCCCTGCTAAGTGCTTGCAAGATGCTACGGTGAAAAGAGAGGTCTTGGCAGTAGTCCTTCCTGCAGATTCAGGACAGAGGGAAGCTTCCAGTTCAGACGTGGTCTTCACAGTGTGTCTGGTAGGGAGCAGGGCAGGAAGGACAGTGGCACACATTGCTTTCTGGTAGTTCTGCAGGAATAGTACTGATACAGTGGTCTGGTGTCATACACCTTCATTTTAATCAAATAAGCAAAGCTACACAGAAAATAAGGACAGTCCTGACTGGCATTGTAGCAGTAAGGTGTTTCACTTTCAGTAGGCATAAAACTCCACAGCTGTGAAAGTAAGGTAGAGCTAGCCCAAACACATTGTCTGAGAAGCCCTGGGTCTCCTCCAATAAAGCTCTCTGTCAAAATACTTTTTTCCTATTCAGCTGGGGATCAAATGCTCTGTGTGTGTCTTTCCTCCACAAAAAGTGATGTTGCGATTGCGCTCATTTCACTGTTTCAGCTGCTTGACTTGCACTGGCTTAAGTTGACTTGGCCTCTGGAGCACATGCCCACCTAGTTGAAAGCTGAGTGTTATTTCTTCGTGGGAAGTTGTCTGCTGTCCGGGTGAGGTGGCCTGAAGCAGCTCTCCAGATGGGCACTGATCACAGATCCTGTTCACTTCCTTTGGGAAGTTCCAGCCACGGTGCTGTTTTGACTTGTGCTGGATGCTGCAGCCCATGATGTGTTTTGCTAGCACATGGCCTAAATAATTAAGATGCATTAAAAGCAGAAGCTTGTGCTGCTGAGACTTATTTTTCAAATCCTTTGAAAGATTAATACCTGTATTTTTAATCTTGCATGAAATCCCACAGTGAGTGGATTTCATCCACTGCTTTCATAACAGTGAGAAACTTCACTGCCATGCTAATGCTGAAAGGGGAGGGAAATCAAGACAATTAATGGTTTTGTAGGCACTGGATTTTCTTCTGATTTACTGTAGCCCCTCTGTAGTGTGGCTGCTTGACGGATTTGTGAAGTTGTAGGGACCTGACAATCATGATGAAAAGTGGGTGGTAAGTGCCTGTAGGTTCTGAGATTCTTGTGTCCCTTGCATTGGGCAACTTACAGTGAATAAATAGTTAATGCCTGCTCATACATTACATCGAGGCCTCCTTATGCTAGAAACATAAATGAGAGCAAGGCACTTAATTTTTAGATCCATGATTGAAAGTAGGCCAAATGGTATTGAGCCAGCATTTCAGGAAAAATGCTAAGGAAAAAAATGGCATGCTATTCCAACACCAATTTATATCACTGCTTTCGAGACCTGAAGTCTGGAGCATTGCTTAGCATGAGAAATCGCCCTCTGTGTTTAATTTTGCCCAGAGAAATTGAATGCTTTTTTTGCTGGTTTAAAAAAAGTGCCTAGTACTACTCAGTAATCTGTTCCTGAGAGTGTATTTGAGACAAGCCCTCAATTGATGCTGTGTTTAAGCAGTCTTTCAAGTCACAGAAGGCTAATTCCGGAATAACCTCAGTTCTTACACTTGTCAAAGCTCACATTCATGAATCCTTGAGATTTTACACCTTTCCCTAGCTCGTGGTCTTCTGTCACACCCATGCGCTCTCACACGCTGCGGACTGAGTTATGCTCCGGGGTGGTTGCTACAAATAGTTGCAGCAAGCGGCATCCGATGGGTGATGGCCTCCCAGAAATAAAACTCTCCTTGAGGAGGTGATAGAAGATGAGCTCAGAGGTTGAGTGGGATACGAATCAAACCGATCGGCAGGATCCTGGAGAGGAAGTGCAAGTGTGCCCTTGGTTTTATCAGAAGCGAAGCATCTTGATAGCATTGCTGATGGCCAAGGTTAAGTGAAGCAGAAGTTTAATTAGTCTCTTCCGTGAAGAGCCTCCCTTCCCGAAGGACACCTGAACACTTAATAGCCTGTTTGTAGGATTTCTTTTGTACTTCTCTCTGGTACGTAGCCACTTCTGGTGCCGAGTGTGATCATCAGTGGCCTCCTGTGAGGGGTTCAGCTGTGCTTCCATATAATTGCAGTCCCAGTTGGTTGGCTTGGTTTTGTTTTGTTTTTCCAAAGTAGCCTGTTGCTACTGTATCACAGCAGTGATATTTTTTTTCATTATCTCTGGCAGCAAATTCCTGTTTGGCATTTACTGTTTAGCGTAGCTTGGGTAACCTGATTTGAATAAAAACCTTTCTCAAGCCACGTTTAGGTTTTGCCTGTTGACATACACACCAGTGAATGAAGAGTCGTGCTCCCTACTAAGGATTCAAGGTGTCCTGGAGTTCCTTTGCGGGGCTTTCATCACTGGGCATGCAGTCAAGAACTGATCGATTGCAGCATGAAACTAGGCAGAAAAGGAAGACATAACAATAAAAGCTATGCTAAATAGACAATTAATTTGTTTTTTTCTTCAGTTCCCATCTAGCTTGTATCTTTTCCACTAAGAATTTGTTTCCCTGTGTAGCGTGGGAAGCTGCAATTTTATTACTTCTGTATTTTAGTCTTCAAACTCCCACTGCCCGTTATGAAGCGATAATTGCTGAAGCCAGTTTTTCTAAAGGCTATTTAAAACTTAAAAGTTTGACATCGAGTTGTGTGGAGCAGTAAATGCCACCTGGAAAATCTGGGCTAAAGACAGAGTGGTCGCTGCAGCTGGATGTTTCCTTTCTAAAAAGCACCAGGCTATTGGTGGTAAAGGTGGGAGGATACTCAGGAAATACTTTGTGTGAGCATGTGGAAGACAAGGGTTCAAACTCACAGAAATTGTGGTGGAAAGCACAAGGAAGCAAAGAACAACTTCCTAATTTTATGTGTAAGGTTTGCTGTAGTACCAAGACCTGAAAATATCCTCCTTCTGCAAAACTGTTCAAACACTTCCACCATGAGGAAAATAACCCCTTCTCACCAATGTCATATATATTCCTGTTTTGTTCCAGAAGTCAGGACCTGTCTGCAGATTTGAAAGATGATGGTGGAAGAACTGCATCCCCTCTGTGGAGATGGAGGGGTTCACGTTTAGCGCACGCTTCAGGGCTTCCAAGAGAATATTTAAAAACAAAGCCCAGATAGCGTGAAATGTTGCAAAGATGCAAAGAAAAGGCTTTGTGCTAAATCTAGGGATCAGATTCAGTGTCAGCAAGTAAAAATAAAGTTGTGGGAGGAGTATGTTTTTCACTTGCCCCAAGATAATATTTTTTTATCCCTGTGCAGCTGGTGAGTTAGTGCTCTGCCGAAAGTCTTTGTTGGGGGAGAAATGTGTGAAAGCTGCTGGGAAACAGCTCGTTTCTATTTGATGCTTGTAATTCATGCAACAAGGGCATTTTACTGGCAGTGCTTTTGGTAGAGGAACAAATAAGAATGCTAGCTGAAGTGACTCAGGGATTACTGGAGGATATCGTATTTATGTCTGTAGTGCAGACCAGTCCGAGCCAGTGGTGACCTTGTGCTACTGAAGGGCTGTTTGAAGGACCGGAGCAGTATGCGAGATCCCGTACTGGTCAAGCTACAGACCCTGCTGTAGGAAGACCAGACACGGGTGCTCTTCAGTGTGAGGACTGTGGATACCAAGAGACCTGTGATAAATCATTTCCATCAGCTTCCAACTCAAAAAGTTTCCACTGTTTGGGTTTTTTGTTTGTTTTTCTTGGGGACTGCAGAGGGACTGAGCTAATTCTCTTGGCTTTGTGTTTTACAGTAGATCTTGTGTAAAATGTAAATCTGGCATGGTCTGTTTAAAAATCCAGTGGCAGATTTTTAGACTGCCTCGTGCTCAGGACAAAACTGCATGGTGCTCAGACTGTGTTGCCCTTGAATATCAAACCTGTGGCTGTATCTAACACGTCTGCAGAGAACCTTTATTTATTCTCCTTTTGCTGCTTAGATTAATTTACATTCAGTAGAATATTATGTTGCACTGACACTTTACCTGACTGCAACAAATGGAAGTGTTTGAGGTTTTTTTCCCTATTTTTAAAACGCTGATTTGAAAGGAAGGTAACTCAGAAGCCGTCTGCTGAGGTGCACGTTGCACAGAGGAGTAGTCATCCACGAGTCTGTCTGAAACACTGGCAAAGGGATGTCATGAACAGCTCATGAATCTTCTCCTTGAGGAAGAAATTGTGTATCAAATGGTCTGTTCCCGATTTGTCCGTCATTACTGTATGTGCAAGGAAAGGCCGTAGGTTATGTCCTTCTGAAGGAGGTAATTATGTATGTCCTTCTGAATTAGATAGTAGAAACCATCAGCGCAGTAAAAGAAGATGTTGCTGTCAGTGGTGTCTGCAGCCTGAAGAACAACCAACAGTGTGCATGGCTGTGGCTGAGAGGCTTTCAGGTGAACTTGCACCTCTGACATTTGTCTTCAGTTGGGCGTTTTTACAAGGTTAAGATTGTTCTCAAAACCTTGAGTAAAAATGCAGCTGTTAATCAAGTGGTTAAAAATCAGCTTTCTGCACGTACAAACTGCTTGAACAGTTCCACTGTGCTGCCGCCTCTTCCTCTTGAAAGATGCATTTGACCAAGCTTAGAACAAGTATTTTGTATCAATCTTTATGTTTGAAATTAGATTCCTTCAGTTAAGTTTGCCTTCGCTATTTGATCGCTGTGGACAAAAATAGATAGCTTCTGCAAAGACACTTTGAGTTCTTACAACAGAATTGCTGAGGAGAAGTGAGGAGAGGAATGGGACTGCCCGTGGCTAAAACCGGCTCTAATTGCAGCCGTTCGGTGCTGTGACTTTACCCTGAGTAACCATCTGTCAGGAGATGCTCTGTCCTTCTCCTTCTTTTCTTATTTTGCTTCTGGCGTTTCTCTGAGAGAATAATGTCGGTATCCCGGGAGCCTGCCACTGCAGAGACAGATATGCTAGACTTTAAAAACTTCATTTCTGGGAGAAAGTCTGTCTGTGGCATTGACTTACAATGAAATGCCACACAGCAAAGTGAAATGGAGGCCATGATGTTTTGAACAGTTCTCTTTTTCCTTTAAAGATACGTGTGCAAGGGGAAGGACAAGCTGAGTGACAGCCCAGCCCAGGTCCAGGGCTCGTGTTGTCACAGGTCTGAAGCACAGTGGGAGTGGAAGGCTGGCCAAACGCTTGGCTCTCATTTCTTAGTAGCTGGACTCCTGTCAGTCTCTCATCCGCTCATCTGTGGTGAGCAGTCACGTTCTGGACCTTTTATCAGTGTTGCCCTTTGGCTTCTTTGCCTCTTTTAGGCGTAGCATGGCATTTGCAGTCATGCTGGTGTTATTCCAGATGAAACCTCTGTAATTAGTTCACTCTCATCAACATGCAGCATTGCGCACAGAATGTGTTGCTGTGCTCTTAGATCTTTGCACTGCGTCGACTTGCCTCTCTTCCTTCTCCCACCATCCCTGTTCTGTTTAACCCGTGATCGGTCTCCTGAAGAAGCTACTTTGTTCTGCATCTCCCATCTGCGCAGGTAACCCACTTCCAGTTGGTTCTTATTAATGTCTGTCTGTAGGCTCTCGCCCACTCGACTCAGCTGTACCTGAAGCGTCTCCCGTACTGTCAGCCATCTGTCCTGACAAGCACACAGTCCCAGGAATTGTCAGAGCCGTTGCGTCCCTTGGCAAGCAGTTGCTTACAGTCAGCAGAAAGACTTTGTGTGTCACTGTCCATGGAGGATGTCCCGTGATGCTAGATCGTGTTCAAGAACATCCACAGGGCAGCTGCTGCTTCTTACTGCCGTGTTCTCAGGTTCTGGAGAGACCGTGGCTGTAAATCTGCTCTGCCCCCTGGCCCGCCAGCTCTGGTGACTTGTTTCTGGCTGTAAGCAGCACCCAGCACTTCGGGAGGACGATGGAGAAGGCTTGAAGGGCGTCCATGGAAGATTGCAGCCCCAGGATGATTTCTGACACCTGGTAGTTGACTTCAGCTGTGAGTGAGGTAGTTTAGATCCGTTCCAAACTCTTGTTTAGTATTCTAGCGCTGGGTGCTCTGTGAGAGCTGACAGCCACTTGAGCCAATATAGCTGCTTAGTGTATAAGTTCAGTACTTGAATTAATGTTTTCTTCTTTTTTTTTTTTTTTATCTTTATTTGATTGTTCAATTCCCTGGACTGTGAGGAAGGGGAATGTTGAATAATTACCTGCTCTGTAATAAATTAGTGTGAAAAGGAGACTGGTGCCATGCATCAGCTTAAACTGCTGTCTGGTAAAGTTGCATTAATGTGTATAAATAATGTATATCTTTATGGAGGAAGTGCTTTGTCTTTCTAATGAACAGTTGGCTGATTGGAGAGGCTGAAAGACTGCATACCCTTGCTAAAAAGGTTTTGTTTCACTTGTGCCTAGATTATTAAAGTGGATTTGTGATCCTGTAACTGCAAGTAGGAAGTATCTTATTTAGTGGAATATGCTAAAGAATTTCAAAAGATCTTGTGAGAAAGCAGCCAACAGGTGACCTTGTGGTTTAGGGACTGGTGTCTTCCACCTCAGGAAGACGGATCAGGATTTCTAGATTTTAGTATTTACGTATGTTTTAAGGACTGATGCAAACTATGTAACTGCCGTTCAACAGCCAGTAATTCAGTTGTTGCCTTGTAACAGGCAGCAAGCATTTCACTCTGTGTTTTGGGTGAGAAATGGCTTGAAGAATAACCATGATAGATGACTAGTCATAGAATCACAGAATGGTTTGGGTTGGAAGCGACCTTCAAAGGCCACCCCATCCAACCCCCCTGCAAGGAGCAGGGACATCTCCAACCAGATCAGGTTGCTCAGAGCCCCGTCCAGCCTGGCCTGGAATGTTTCCAGGGATGGGGCACCCACCACCTCTCTGGGTGACCTGGGCCAGTGCTCCACCACCCTCAGTGTAAAAAACTTTTTTTAATCAGCAGCTAAACTACGACAGCAGTGTCACTTGCATTTAACTGAAGTAAAGATAAGTCACTCAGTTATGAGGCTTGAAAGTCTAAAAATTGACAATTCTTTGTTCACAAAAAAAAAAAAAACCAACCAAAATTATTTTGCGTGTTCTGTTTCTGTGGAAAACTGGAGGTGGTCAGTGAAAGCAGGTGGAGCAAGCAGTCATTCCCATCCTGCTGCAGCGGCTGTAAAAGTGTCTCCTATGTGTTTCTGGGGGTTGCTTAGTCTTGGATGGGAACACTTGGAGCACTTCCAGTGTCCATATTTTTTAACATTATCCTAAAATCCTGTCTGTTCCACAGGTCCTAATATAATATTATGTAAAGGGACAGTCCAGACTGTCCCAAGCCGCACTTGGCATCTCAAATCACAGAATAAAACTTTGCCGTGCCAGTTCCCAGCAAATTGCCGCACACCAGAGAGCCGATTAAACAAAGGGCAGGCAGAGAGGGAATTGAGTGAAGGGAAGCTTGTCCAGACCAGCCTGACATCTTCACGTGTACAGTAAAATACAAATTGTGCTTGCATATTGTACCAGTGGGAGGCTGACCCGAAGCGACCTGTTGTGTGTGTTCTGGGATTTGTAGCTTGGAGGAGTCTGAGTTCCTCACCGTGACTGAGGTTCAGCCTGACTGTACGTAAATGTTGTGGTGTTTGTTTTTCCCAAAGGCAAGGTTTGCCAATGATTTGTTTTCCTTCCTATTCCCTTCTGTCTCCTCCTGTCACATAGCAGGAGGAAGTTTAGTTGCAAAGAAAGGAGAGAGGGACAGAACTTTGCTTCTGTTCCGTTTCAATACGGTATTTCTGTCCTAAGCCTGCAAAGCGAAGTGTTAGTGAAACAACTCAATGGGGGAAACGTTTCACTGGTGGTTTTGTGACAGCACTCAGGCTGTCACAAACAGAGCATGTAATGTATCTGTAAAATGAGCAAAAGCAGCCCAGTATGCTGAGACTCATGCTGGTCTCACTGAGAGAGGAGCCCAGCAGCCTGAAGCAGAACTCTTCCACCTTCTCCTACTGGAAAACACGTTGTCCCCATCAGACGGGCAGCAAAATTCCTGCAGAGGTATGGATGGTGGCTGTACTGGTGCCGATGTCTGTTCTTCTTTTGTCTCCCTGCTAGCTAAAGACTTGGAGTGTTGATGAACTTCAGAGGAGGCTCTCGGCCCTGGACCCCATGATGGAGCAGGAGATTGAAGAAATCCGCCAGAAGTACCAGTCAAAGCGACAGCCGATCCTCGATGCCATCGAAGCCAAGAAGCGGCGGCAGCAGAACTTCTGAGCCGCTGGTAGAATGTCCTTCCATCCTCAAACAATCAGCTCCTTGCTTTTATGACTACTAAACAGATTGATTTCTATTGAAATATGCTAGCAAAATAGAGGGCAATACTTCTGCTCGTTTATTTTTCCATAGCACCTTTATGAACTCAGGAATGCCATTAAGTGGAAAATCCTGATGGTATGTTTTAATGTTAGACGTATATTTAAAACATTGTTCCGAAGGAGTTTTGTTACTGGTTTTAGGGGGATTGTTTTTAAATCGGAGGAACAGATAGAAATAGGCTAATGAAAGTTGGCTCACTCCCTTTTCAACTGAACTTTCAGGAGTCCCTTTTGTTTTAAGTTAATACGGATCGTGGTATTTAAGGGCTCATCTTTTGTGGTTTTTGTTTTTGTTTTTCTTTGTGAATGCACAGACTCAATTTCAAGCTATTAACTCTTACCTTTCTACTGTTAAGGTACTGATAAGTTTTAGGTCACTGAAGAGAGCAGGTGAGAACGTGTACAAACTGTTCCAGCCTCTCGAAAGAAACATAAATCTCGTTTTTTAAAAAGCCTGTAATAAGCCCCATGCCTTACACTGTGTGCTTTAAGCAAGTGTGCTTTCTTCAAGACCTCATTTTTGCCCTCTTTTTGTGTACTTTCTGAATTAATACGAGTAGATAAAGCATGTTGTGCCTCCATCAGAAATTCCATTCTGCAATTTAAAATCCACACCGACTTAAAACCAAAAGCCAATCAGTGATCCAATTCCCCTTTGTCTGTCTTTGGAAATGTCCTTCAGGGAGACCCTGCTGGCAGTGGAGTACGGGAGAAGGAAACGGTATTCGGATGGGTGGAAGTTGTGTGAACCTCTCTCAGGAATTAGGTACTTCTGCTGTGTCTGAGAGGACTTAATCTCCACAGTTTGTGATATATTTTATAGGCTTCGTTTCAGATTTACATCTTTAGATGCTTGAATAAAAACTCAGTTTCACAATCCTTCACATTTCCGCAAGGTTTAGCACATCAGAAAAGTTAAACTGAAAGTAAAGACTTTGTTGAATTAACAAAGATTTGTATTTATAGTGGTGGAGCGAAGGCAGAGCTGATCTGGACGAGAAGACAATTACTGATGTCCTGGTGGAAGATATTCAGTCTCTTCCAGTTCCTCTTGTGTTCTTTCTTTAAATTTCCCTGCCGTTCCTGCCCAGTGTAGCTCAATCGACAAAAACGCCTCAGCGCGTACAATCACTGTGAGGATGGTGCAATGAACTCACACCGGTAGCGTGGAGGGTAAAACAGAAGAAGCAAAGAGCCTGGTTTGCAGGGCAGAGACCAAGCGATGCCTCTGCCCCATGGGCTGTAACAGCAGAGTTGTGTAGTTTTAGGCAGATCTAGTATATGATGAAATATTTGGACAGAGTGAGTATTTCTACCAATTTATTTTTATTATGCTCTGATAGAGGGAATAGTTTCCCTGTCATTCTTCTGAAATAGGCCTTGGTACATCACCTAGATGATTAAATAGCAGTGTCTCCTGAATCAAATGCTGCTAGAGAGGTGAAGTGTTCATTTCATGCCGCCGTAGGCTCTTTTTCCCCCCTCCCTGGAGCTGTCTCTTGTCTGCTGTTAACAGATACACTCCATTGCTGTGAAAGGAACCAAGCCATTCTTACCCCCTCTGCAGATCTGGTTGCACGGGTTTGTCTCAGTTTGGTACACAGTGTGAACACAGCTGTTTCGGAGATCAGCAACCCAGCTGTCCCTAAGGGAAAAGGGAGGCAGCGAGCAGTGGATCTGGGATGCTAAAGGAAGAGTACGTCCTGGGATAACCGGCTGTTTGATAGCCTCACTTATTGGGAAAGCTTTGAATTAGGAATTATTCATGAGCACCCTTTGCATCAAAGAAACTCCCACAACTTAGGAAGGTCGAGTGTTGACCTTGTATTAGTCACTGGGATGGACCTGGCCCAACAGCCCTGGTGTGACAGACGTGGACGTGTGACACGGTAAA
This sequence comes from Chlamydotis macqueenii, assembly GCF_036417535.1. Classification (NCBI taxonomy): domain Eukaryota; kingdom Metazoa; phylum Chordata; class Aves; order Otidiformes; family Otididae; genus Chlamydotis; species Chlamydotis macqueenii. Next base: position 5,995,185 of record NC_141571.1, on the reverse strand, counting down.
TGGTGCACTGCTTGTGTGCGGCGTGGAGCAAGCAGATTCTGCTGGGAGTAGCTTTACCTCTGCACTGCCCGTGTAGGTGACTTTCTAGTGATGGGAGGGCATTAGAAACCCCAAGTTTTAGGTGAGACACCACAGGGTGGTGTCTTTTACAGAATATGCAACCTGTGAGTGCTGTTAACTGAATGTAAGCTCTCTTGAAATACTCTGCTTTGCTGATGTGATTGTCTTAAAATACAGCAAACAAACCAAAATAAGTAAAACTGGTCCAATGGCTTAACTGTCTTTGAACCTTTCTTAAATGCTTGCAGTGGCTGAGACTCGATGATGTTTCTTGCACTTGGAGCTCTAATGCAGAGGAATTATTTTCTCTTTCACTGATTTTTTCAATCTGTTAGAGAAAATAATTCCCTTTTTGGTCCTTTTGTAGAGTCTCTGGGGGCATAGTACCTCCTCACTTCCAAGTCCTCCAGGCTAAGACCAGGGCCCGTACCGTAAGGGAGAGCTGTACCGACAAAGTTTGGGGTTTTTTTAAGCAAAAAGCTTGCTTAATTGTGAAGCTGCGTTCGTGTGCTCCTTGGGTCCATCTGCATTGCTGAAAGTGTTCTGGACAAACCATTGTCTTTGCTTCTAAAACCCAGACATACTGATGATGTCAGTCATGTGAGACTTAAAAATGTGAAGTTTGTAGCTTTAACTTTTTTTGTAACAAAGCAATTAGCGACACTGGCATAAAGTGCTGACTTGAAATGCTATTTTGTAAGATCTGGCTGTTTGTATATAATAGTGTTGGGTCATTACTTTGTATATGTATGGAATAGTAACTTTTATTGCATTCCTCTGAGTTTGATACAGGAGATTTTGTTGGATCTTTCTCAAATATCTTGCCTTATTTGTTCCAAGGGGCAAATAAACTGTCCTTACCTGGAAGCATCAGTGTCGTGACTCGTATTTGTGCATTAAATACTCTGGTGCATTACTGCTTATCAGGACACGTTTTGACATGGTGTGCCTCTGGTCAACCAGTGCTGGGTTAAATTCTGGAGGAGCATACAGGCTTTAATAAGCACAAGCAGTAAACATGTCAGATACACTTTTCTGCACCTCAGGGAGAGATGTGCTTCCGTTCAGGGGGTGGCTGCGCGTGCCGCCAGCTCTGTGGCGGCTGAGGAGGACACGTGGTGGAAGTTCAGGCTGTTTCCCCGCAGCGAGGAGCGTTGCTTCTGGAGCTGCAGTACCAGGGGAGGCGCGTTTGCCCCGAGAGGTGCCCTGGCAGATGGGGACAGTGAACTCTGCTGTAGGTACCTGCTATCTCTGCTTTGTTGTTTCACGCTGCAGCAACTTTCCTGAGCCTGCAGTCAGGTTTGGGACTGGGTCTGTATCGATTTATCCACCTTCCTACACAACAGGTGAGGCTAGAGGCTCACTTGCCTAATTCGGGCTGACTTGCTGCACTTTCAGCTTTCTAGCCTGGAAAAAGATGAAGTTGACAGTGAGTGGGTGCTGCCTTCCAACGGTGAACTGCTGGCTTCTCTGTGGTTTCCCTGAGCAGTTACTAAATCTGTCCTGAAGGGATGACTAACTGAAGCGGAGACAGAATTCATTCAGGAGTCAGCTTTGGTTAGCAATCCCGGAAGAAACGAAATAGAGCTGAGCTTTTAAATGTTAGGAAGGAGTGTGGAAATCAAGGGGAAGGAGACGACTGTGGGCATTTCTAGTAACTGGGAAAGCCTGGAGCCCTTGGATGTTCTCAGCAGCATTACCAGGAGAGCGTGGAGCCCCAGCACGAAGGGAGTGTTGTACTCCCAGTGCGGCAGCAGCACTGCAGCCGTACCGCGGCAGTGTTCGTGTGCTGGGAGCAGTGCACCTGCTGCACAGATATTAATGCATATAACTAACAAAACCCACACTGACAGGTAACTTTGAGCTGGGGCCAGGTTTTTATCCCCCATAGCGGGGAAAGTCAACTTTCCACGAAACCCATAGCACCAGCAGTTTTCTCCTCCTCCCATAGTAACTACCAGTGCTGAGGCAGAGATGTTGCTGTGCCGGTGTCCTTTACGCCCAGCCACTCTTTCTTACACCCTCGTTTTGTCCCGTTTCCTCCTGTCCACGGGCCAAAGGAGTCTGAGCACGTGCTTTTGATGAGTGCTTTGCGTGTTGGCTGACAGCCCGAGCTTGAGAGTTGACAATTTTTCATTGCATTAATCACTCTGGCAAAATTTTAGAGAGTCAAACCGGGAAACACCCATCAGCTCTTTCCAGAGTGAAAGTGACTTAATTGCCCTTTAATTTAAGAATCCAGGAAGACAGCCAACTTGTTTAAGAACTTTAAAACAACTCAGTTCCATCTACGAAGCACAGTCTGTTCTGCTCCCCTCTAGGCTGTCGCTATTAAAATCAATACAGTGCTGGAAGCGGGGGGAGCCCGGAGTCCCTGAATCCCATCTGGAATCCCTGAATCCCATCCGGGGTGGTCGCAGCAGCGGAACAGCCTCCTGCAGACCTGACTCTGCACAACCAGCGGACAGCTGAGCTGTAGGGTGGCCTTTCCTCAGCCCCGAGAGGCTGACAAGCTCTGGCCTGTCGCTCCGTGACCACACAGAGGATGATCTCGAAACAAAGGCGCAGGGCAGTTTTTCCGCTCTGCTGCTCTCACCAGGTTCGAGGTCTGGATGTGAACATGCATGGCTGGTGCTGTGCTTCCCTGCACGCCTGACCTGTGTTTTTCATTTCCTGAAATTGTCTGACCTGTCTAGGCATACTTGGTTAGCTTGATTTCACCCTTCAAGGCTGTTCAGTTCACTATCTCAAACGGTTGGAACAAAAGCCTTGAGTTTGTGTTTCCTACAGCGAAGTATCGTAGCTACGGGCCAGATAAAGGCTAAAGCGAACCCGTGAGTATATGCAGACCTGGGGGCTTCCTACCCGGAGAAAGTTTTAGCATAATTTTGTTTAAAAAAATGGAATTACACACTGTTGTCTTTACTGCTCTCCATACATAGTTCAGCAAATACAGGAATTACAAGTAATGCTGATTTAACATTTAACGTCTAAATACTCAAGCAGTCAGCTCTGATTTTTGATTCCCTGAACTGGGATCAGCAGGGCTGTAGGAGAGATCCCAGAAACGCTGCTGGTGAGGAGTCTTTCCTTCCTACGGATAAAGCCCTGTAAAATCTCCGGGATTTCCAATAACAGCCGAGTGCACCAACCACGCTCAGGGTCACCACACATCTGGAAGTTGGTAAAGAAGTTTTAAGCGAAAGTAATGTTTGCTTTGTCTCTTTGAGCAGAGCTGTCTAATTCTCAGCTGCATGAAACAGCTTAATAAGGTCACTCCTTAATTGTCATTCCCTGGAGGCAAGAGTTAGTCTTTCATCAATCATTTTGTGAGGGTGGAGAGCGGCTTTTGTAGAAATAACGTGATAAAGTGTTTAATTGATTTCCCCGCTGTACCCAATAAAAATGCAGTCACTCTCTGGAAAACTGATTAGGGGTTAAGAAAAGAACATGAATTTCCTACTTGCCTTAGAAATACTGAGTTAGACCAGTCCTGGCAACCCAGAGTGTCTTGGTAACACGAACGTGGGCTGTGATCACCCACTCCCCTGGTGCTGGGCACCTTTCTGCGCCCTCCTCCCTGCGAACTCCTCCCTGCTCCGCAGAACCCGAGCTCTGCTAGATCTGCCGGCACAGCAGTGGGAGGATTTTCCTGGTGCAGTTACTCATAGCCATACAAATCCTAATGTCTTCGCAGAGAGCAGGAGGCTAAAAAAAGAAAACAGCTTTTGTGGCTTTCCCAACCCCAAGCCTGGAGCAACCCCAGCCCCTCTCCGAGGGCAGCCGTCGTTGCAGCACGGCAGAGGGGCTCACAGGGGGCCCTGCCTTGCTTTTAACCCCCAAGTTAGGGGAGCTTTTGCCTTGAAAAGATTAACAGCGTGTGGAATTTTTTTTTAAATGGAAAAACTCTCAAAGGAATAAAGATTAAACTCTATTTTAATCGTCCCCTCCTATCACATCTAGCGGAGGAAGGCACTTGACGCAGGGAGAGCAGCACTAAGTCTTTCCCTCCCCTGCAGACAGGCAGCCCAGAGACACCCCCCTCATTTCAGAGCATCAGAGGCCACTTGCAGCGTCAGGAGCGAGCTCAGCCTTTTATGCCTTCAGGATAAAGGAGGATAAAGCCCAGGCAGCATCAGAGCACAAGCTACACCCCCTGGAACAGAGGAGAGCCGGCTCCCAAAGAGCAGCCACCCCCTTGAAGTAGCTGGACATGCTGGGGAGATACCTCTGGAGAGGAAATTGGTGCTGGGCGTGCTGAGGGTGGCTGGAGATGCTGCTCCTTGCGTGCTCAGCTCTGTCTGGGGGCTTCAACCCTCTGCAAGTGCAAAGGTTGTTTCCTCAGGCAGCCTGGTGCTGTCCTTAGAGCTCTCCTAAACCTCCCAAGGGGCTCCTTCCAAGCCTACGAACAGCCTGGGATAGCATAGCTTAATTAGTGATAGCTCAGCTTAATTAGTGATAGCTCTCATCTGCAGATGGCCGCAGTCCCTGTTGCGGGCAGTTTGCTGGCTGGGCGCTGGAAGCCAGTCTGAGCTTTGCCTTTGCAGCAAGGGAAGAATCAGAGGATGTGATGAGGGCCACCACAGCCGAGGGGACGTTCTCCATGCCAGGAGAGGGGGTTTCAGCACAGCTGTGGTATTCAAACAGCTGCTGGCCTGCACAAGCTGCCCTGAGTTTGTCTGAGTGGGCTTCAGCCCTCCTGGCTTTAACACTTGGAGCTAATGAGAGCAGCGGGGTGGATGGGGGATGAAGGCAGCTGCTGTTGGTGTGATGGACCAGCTCCTCCCGGGTCTCCGGAATGCAGTGTGCTGGATCCCCTCCTCATCCCAGGCACAGATCCCCTGCCCTTGCTAACAGCCACAGCCAGCGGACCCTGGGCTCCCTGATGGAGGAGCGACCCATGCGTAGTAGGACAAGCTCTTTGCTGTAGGAATCATCCTGCATTTCTAATGTTCGTTGTGATCCTCTCATCTCGGGAAAGCTGCTCTGCGCTTCCCTCCCGGCCACAATGCCTGGCTCCCTGTGCGGCTCTTCCCGGAGCCTGCTGGCTTGATCCCATTCCCTTGCACCCCAGGGACACCCGGTTCACTGGCCCCCCTGGGAGATGGGTTGTCCAAAATGCTCCAGCTCCACCTCTGGGCACAAGGACTGGCTGTCACCCGTTGTCGGGACAGGGATGACACCGGGTGGGAGCTGCGCTGTGCTCCGACGCGGTGCCTGGAGTTGGCTCACGGGGACCTGGCATCGCTCCGGGAGCTGCCCAGCTGCTCCTGCTCCACGGGGGCTGCTTGCCCCGACCCACTGACCTGGCCCCAGCTTGGCCACACGGGCACGGGCACGCCGAGCTGCCGGGGAACAGAAAACCAGCCGCCAAGCGGGTCACTTCAGTCTTTAATAAAATATACAGTCTGCATCCCATGCATAGATAGAAAATTAATTTACATGCTCTTTTAATTATTTGCATAATGCTTTTTAATTAATACATGTAATTTAGTCTTCACATTTTAATACATTTTGCTACTGGAATATTTATGGGCAGAAAGGGAAACTCCTTCCTTTATTCAAGTAACGGTGCAGCGGGAGCTGGCCGGAGCAGACAATGGAGCTCACCGGTCCCAGCTCTCCGTAAGAACAAGCGCAGAGCGAACCCAAACCATCGGTACTGGAAGACTCGATGACGCCAGGAGCGTGAGCACCCTCCCATCCCACACCACTGTTCCTTGGGGACCCCTCCCTGAGTCCCGCTGGGGTTCGGAAAGGCTGGACGTACACGGGCGTTGATTTGTCCTTTCTTCCCCATGATCAGGAGGTTGCTACAGGCAGAGCCAGCGCCGGCAGCTGCGGCGGTGCCCAAAACCAGCCAGGACAACCAGCGGCAAACACCACGATCCCGGTGCCTAGGGCCACCCCGCAGCCGTCAACATCTTAGTGAGCTGATTAGGTGATTGCAGAGCGCACGTTTCTCCTGCTACGGGCACAGCTGGCTGTATTCCTCTGTGCACAAAGGAGCTGCACGGTTTCCAAATGGAGAACTGGGAGTCAAGGAAAAACTCCGTAGGGAATTAACGCTGTGCTGGGAGCAGCCCCAAACGTGTCAGCTGGGTTGGGGATCCAGGTGGGGAGGGGGCTCGGACCTCCCTGCCCAGCTGTGAGGTGCTCAGAGGCTGCGGTGATGAGGAGCAGGGCGAGATCCCGTCTGTCCCTGCTCTCCTGGGGACTCGGTGGGGGCTCCCTCCCCGCAGAGGGACGGTGAGGGCACTGGCACTGCGGAGCTTGGTTCCCTGTGGGGACAGAGGTGATGCCCATGCTGGTGTGACCCTGCTCCTGCCCCTTCCTGGCCTCAAGGCAGGAAGGGACGAGGCAGCAGAGCGCAGCCGGGCTGGGGGACGTGGCAAAGGGGACCAGGGTGTGGACCACAGCTCTTCCTGCGGTGGGAATCACAAACGTACGGCCATGGCAGAGGCAGCTTCTCGGTGCCTGGGAGCATTCCCCCATGCCTGCTCCCTGACAGGGACTCTGCCTCTTCTCCTGGGGGCTGGGTGCCAGTGGACACAGAGACCAGTGGCTCCTCCGAAACAGATGCCCCGCAGCATGGGAGCCCCATGGAGCAAAGGGCTTGAGGGGAGAGTCCCACCGGGGGTGGCCCCCCCAGTCCCATCAGCTTCATCCCCTCCAGCTGCTCCTGTCTCGGAGGACAGCGTCCCTTTTCCCGGGTCATCCCTGGCTGGTGTCCCCCTACACGGACACTGCTCCCAGCCACGCCACGCTACCAGCACAGCCCCCAGACCCGGATCCCTGGGGAGGTCCCGGCGTGGTGGCACAGGAGCGTGGTTAAGCCCCACCTGCAATGGAAGGACGGTGAGGTCCAGTCGGTCCCATTGCAGGGGTGGGGACAGTGGGGCTCACCCTGAGCCGGACACCACATCTCCTCCCATACAGACTCATTTCCAGCCCCCTTTCCCCCGTGGCCAGCGGGGCAGCTGAGCCTTTTGAGGCCGTTTCCAGCTGGGGTAGAATGAGGTTGGGGCTGGGGTTGATGCCAACCTGGCACGGGACCTGCAAGGGCACCTAGCCCTGCCAGGGGCTGCCTCCCTCTCAGGCTGCTTTACCTCACCCTGAACAACAGAAAAACCTCAGGGCAGAGCAACATCCCCCTCACTCACGCAGCCGGGGCAGTGCTTGATCGGACATCACCTGTATTTCTTTTTGTCTCCCTCTCTTTCTGGCAGGGCTATGTCCAGCACCACAGCCTCCGTTTGCAGCCACAGGGGAGCAGGGCCGTCCCTGGGTGAAGGCTGGGACACGTCCAGGTGGACCCAGCCTCTGCGTCCCGGGAGCTGGAAGCAGCCAGCACCCGCTGGGCATCTCCTCCAACCCCTCCTGTCCTTCGCTGGGGGGTTTGATGCCAGGCACAGTGTGAGACCGGGAGAGCCTGGCTTCTTTGCTGTGTCCTGGTGCACACACCCCGGTGCTGCAGCACGGTGGGGTCAGGGTGTGGGGTGGGCGCCGGGGGTCAGACCGCGGCGGTCGGGGCTGCCTCTGCCCAGGGAACTCTCACTCAGGGCTTCCGAGTCTCGGTCGTGGCTGGATATGCTCTCCACATCCTCCGGGTCTTTCTTCCCGCTGTTCCTCACGGCTGCCTCCAGCGCCTTCTGCTTGCGGTAGAAGTGGGAGAACTTATTGAAGATGATGGTGATGGGCAGTGCCACGACCAGGATGCCCCCCAGGATGCAGCCCGAGGCAGCCAGCTTGCCCGCCACGGTGACAGGCACCACGTCGCCGTAGCCCACGGTGGTCATGCTGACCGTGCCCCACCACCAGCACGCTGGGATGGTGTCGAAGCCGACGTCTTCCTCCTTCTCAGCGGTGTAGGCCACGCCGGAGAAGACAGAGACCCCCACAGCCAGGTAGAGCAGCAGGATCCCCACCTCCCGGTAGCTGTGCTGGAAGGCAAAGCAGAGCGGTGGTCAGCAGGTGCCACCACACCCGGGGCACTGGGATGCTGCAGTGCCGATACAGCCCTGCACGCCGGGATCTCCTTGCCTCTATCCATCTCTGCCGTGCGGTGTCCCGCTGGCAAAAAATCAGCCCTGGCACCCACAGCCACCCCTCTGCCCTCCACCAGCCTGGGATGGGGCAGTGGTGCCGGCAGGGAACGGGGCCCAGTGCTGCCCGGCTGGGGTTCCCAGGCAGCGGCTGCTCCAGTGCCTCCAGCCCTCGCTCCGACCGGATCTCGGCTAACAATATTTAGACACATTTTTCCTTTTATCTTGGCAGGTCCCCAGAAACCACCTAATGGGCAGCCTCTAAGTGAGGCGATTTGTATTTTCCCGAGACGCCGGCGATGCGCTCACGGGGAGGCTGCGCGCCTCTGCTGCAGGCTCAGCTCCAGCTCCAACCCCGGGTCCCCCGGCTGCTGGGGACCCCACAACCAGAGCCCCAGGGACTCACCTGCTCCCTCCTGCATCCTGTCTACAGCCCCAGGGTCCATTTAATCCTTCGTTACCCACTGGGGTAGGAGGGATGCTCCGGCGGGCAGAGTTCAGCAGGCCGGGGAGGGATATTGCGCTCATGGAACACAGCTCCAGGGGTGGTAGAAACTACCCCCTGCCCCAATTTCTGTCCCCTGTGGTCCCATTCCCGGGGATACCCGAACCCTGAGGTTCTAGATGTCTTTAACCTGTGTTTGAGCCGGCTGTAGGACGCCGACAGCGGGTTACGGGTGGGCCGTTGGCACCCACACAGCACCCAACGAGGGTGAGGGGTCTCCAGCCATGTCTGCAGGGCAGCCTGCAGGCAGAAGGGCTTGTCCAGGGGGAGAGTTTTCTTGCAAATGCTGCCATTTTGGAGATAATTACATCTCCCTTCAGGTTTTGCTGCTTCTCTACGGGAGACTCAAAGTGAACGTCCAAGCTGACAGGAATCCAAGCAGCCCTGGTCGTCAGGTCAGTGCGGGGATCCATCCAGCGTCAGGGTGGGCTGCTCTCAGCACCCACCCCATGGGGTGGCAGTAATACCGAGGGGAAATAACCTCCTCCTCCTCCTCTGCCATGGCCTGTGGCTGCAAATGCCCTCCAGTAGCTCCGAGGGAGCTCCTTGGGAAGGACAAATGGCTCGGAGTCACCGCGTTTCAAGGATGTATCGCTTGGCCATGAGAGGCTTGGTCCCGGCTGGAGCTCACCAGCACGTCTATGCGTCCCAGCTGGGGAGCGGCAGAGCCAAATGACCTTATACATCTTTAAAGAGAATCGGTTATGGCCCTGGGATGTGTTGGAGGGTGAAAGCGAGGGGGAAGTCAGGCAGCGCGGCAGCTCCTACGCTTTAATTTACGAGCAGGGTTAGGGCTCGTGGCACGGCGAGGGGCTCCAGGAATCTCCCAGCTGATCCTCAGGCACCGGCTGCCACATGTTTGCACCCATTTATCCTCAAAATGTGTGGTTGGCTCATTGAGCCAGGGGTGGGCAGGTGCAGCTGGGGTTGGGGTGGGGTGTAGGCTTGGCTGGGCTTTAGGTGGGGGTGCAGCCAGCCCTGGGGGAGGCGATGCTGGGCGATAAAAGGCTCCGGGGAAGCAGTCACCCCAACAGCAGCCTCTGGGCTCCTGCCCTTGGGACAGCCATGGGTCACGTGTGGGCTTCTTCCCCTGCCAAACGCACATCTCTCCTCCAGTACAGCAGAAGGCAAACGAAATGGAGGAGCCTGGTTTGAGCCAGGCTGGAGACACCAGCACAGGGACTGAGCACGGAGATGGCCTCTGGTAGTGACAGCGAGGAGATGCATCCGCTGTCTGGGGACATGCAATTCCAGCTCTTCCGACCTATTTGTGTGTTTAGGCCTCTAGGGAGTCAGGCAGCAGCTCCTGCAGATCCAGAAGCCTAGATCCCCCGGCACCTAACACCTACTGACGGCCCGTGGGAGCCAGGCACCCAACCCGCGCCCGGGACGCTGCCGTAGCGGTCACGGGTGTCGTGCACGGCAGGGAGGAAGAGGAGACGTGCAGGAAGCCCCTCTTCAAATCCAACAGACCCTGGATCAGGCCTCAAGCAATCTGCGGGCGGTTCAGGGTTTATGATGCACAAATGACAGAAATCCCTCCGCTGGCACTTTTGTGGCAGGGGGACAATCACTCAGCTTGCCAGAGCCGTCGCTCCCGCTTCCCATCTGTTAACAGCCTTTCCTCCTCTGCTGCTGCTTTATGCTCTTGCGATAGGAAGTAAATTATGATTAACGAGACGTTGTAATTTATGTGCCCGGTAAATCACCACCCCGAGCTGCTGCGTCAGGTTTGTGTCTTCGCTCATCCCCGTTTACAGCTGGCTCCGGAGTCCCCGGGAAGCGGCACTTTCCAGCACGTCACTGGGTGAATCAGCGGCTCGGCAGAGGCTGGGGCCGGAACGCTGCCGGCTCCCCCATCTCCTCTGCTGCTTCACAACATGCAGATGAGCCCGGCAGTGTTCGCTCTGCTGCAACGCGTTGTTCACGCTTAAACGGAGCGCAGAAAGGGTTCAGGGAGCCCTTCTCACGTGTATGATTTTATTTAAATTCCGCAAGCAGTGTTACACAGGTCTGCCACTTGCTAATTGCTCGTCAAGGTGAGTGTTCAGAAGTGCGTATGACACAGGTCGACTCCAGGCATCTTCATTCCACACAATCCTCCCCGGGCCTTGTTTTCAGTAGGCTTTGAAGATGCCAGGAATTTTTTTTTCCCTCATTTTTTTTCTGATGCTCTGTAGGATTTGCAGGATTAGTGCTGGGCTGGTCCTACTTCCCAGCAGAAGCTGACACAGGACCTTTCCTCCTGCCCATCCTTGTCCCCATCTCCACTTGAGGGTTGCTCTTCTCCGTGCCTCATCCACAGGAACGGGTCCAACCCTGGCAGCCAGGTCCTGCCGACACCAGGACCTGGCACCATGCCAGCCCTGCCCTGGCTGCGGCAGCGAGAATCGGAGTGTCCCCAGCCCCAGCTCTGCCCGCTTCACCTCTGCGATGGCCCTTTGGTGGAGGCAGCACCAGGGGCTCTGTGGGAAGAGAGCATCCCTTTGGCTGAATTTCAAGCTCTGTTCTGAAGATGGCTTTCCCTGGCCGTTTGTTTGGCAGAGCCTTGGTTTGAAGGAGGAAAAAGTACAGAGGTATTTCATGAGCAGTCCCACAAGGAGAGGAGATGTTTGCCCAGTGACCCCCTCCCTGTGCCCAGCACAAGCCCCGTGTGCGGTGGGGCATCGGGAGTGCACATCGCTGCGTCTTGGCAGGGTTGAGCGTCGGCTTCAGGATTTCTCTTGATGTGATCGCCAAGAATTAGAGACAATTAAAGGCTGAGTTTAATTGGCCTCTGCATCAAGCTGGATTTCCTGCGTAAGCACATTTTCACCCTCCCCAAATTCGGGCACGTGGACCCCAGCATGAGGGGGACGGCTCCCTGGTGAGGGTTGCCTGATGGTCTTGCGCTTTGATTCTTGTCACTGAAGAATGACCTTGGCCAGCCTAAGGACACTGAGGGTGCTGCAGAGGGGGTCTGGAGACACACGGCTTTGGGGCATGCCCTGGAGGGTGAGGACCTCCTTTTGCCAAACCTGCAGGGCTGCCACCTCCCGGCACACCTAGACCCTGGTCCTTCACTGTCTCAGCATCTCCCCATCCAGTTTTTGCTCCTGAGGACAGCACAGTCCTGGGGTGAGCTGTGATTCCCCTGGGCCTCCCCAGCAGATGGAGGGGCAGCTGCTGGGGACAGGCACCCTGCCTTGGGCTGGTCATCCCGGGCCCTGCAGCTGACCTTCTGCTTTCCATTGCTGCTCTGCACCACCCACGGTCAGCCATGTGCCAGTCCCCAACCTCATCGCACCCTCGAGCATCCAAGCGTCAGCCCCGCTGGACCAGGGTCCCCACATCTCCCTAGATGGACAGACACTAGGGGCTGGACACTGGCCTCTGGCAGGCTGTCACCATGCCCTCAGGAGGTTTCCCTTTCTCCCAGACTGGGGACAGGAGCAGCACTGAGCTGCACATGCTGGTGCTGGTACACCCAGCAGGTTGCTCGCAGCCCGCCCAGGCACTGCCCCATTTCTGGTGGGACATCACCATCCACCCATGCGTGGCTGAGTCTATTCCGACACCACGCGACAGGGCTTGCACACCACAGTGGAGAAGGAGTGGCTGAGTCCCTGGAAGCACCAGTTCTGCATGAAGCAAAGTGTGCGAGCAGTGGGGTGAACTGCTATTTGCTCTCTCAGAGAGGGCTCACGAGGCGCTCCTCACACTCGGTTGCTTCAGCAGATGCACAAACCAACAACCCATCCCACCACCCCCAAGCATGCTCGCCAGATGCTATCCAGAGCTGGTAGCATGCCGGGAACTGGAATGTCCACCTCCCCCAGCCATACCAGAGGTCTCCTCCTTACCCAGGGACTATAGGAGTAGATAAGGAGATAGAGAGCCAGTTTACCTTCAAGGTGGCCCCCAGCGACCTCAGTCCGGTGGAGTGCCGAGCCAGCTTCAGCACCCGGAATATCCTCATGAGCCGAAACACCTGCACCACCTTGCCCAGGTTGCCCAGCTCTGAGTCGCTGCCCATGGTCAAGTCCACCAAGAGGGTGAAGTAGAAGGGCAGCACCGAGACAATGTCAATCAGGTTCAGTGGGTGCTTGAAGAACTTCCTGGGGTTGGGGGAGAGCAGGAGGCGGGAAGACACTTCAAAGGTGAACCAGGAGATACAGAAATACTCCAGCTTATGCAGGACGGGTTCATCGAGCATGTTGCCGTTCTCATCCAGCTGCTGGTACTCGGGCATGCTGTGGATGCACATGGTGGCTATGGAAACCAGCACCACGCTGATGGACACGAAGCTGAAGAGTTTGCTGGGGATGGAGTAGCCGGGGTTCTCCATGGTGAGCCAGAGGCGTTTGCGCACGTTGCCGCAGCGCAGCGTGCTGTAGCGCAGCAGGTCGTGGTTGATGTCAGAGATCTCATCGGGGGACGTGTCCACACTGCTGACCTCGCTCTCCTCATCCCAGTTGTGGTGCCGGCTCTCCAGCTTGCGCTCGTGGTAGCGGTAGCTGCAGCAGGAGTCCAGGAAGAACTCGTTGATGCCCCAGTACTCGATCTCCTGGCAGAAGGAGAAGACGCAGAGCTCCTCCATGACATGCAGCTTCCCCGTCTGGTAGAAGTGGAGCACATAGAGGAAGAAGCCGGGGTTTCGGTCGAAGTAGAACTCCCTGGCGCTCACGTCGTAGTCATCGCAGAGCTGCAGGATGGACTCCTCGGAGTCGCAGGAGAGCAGGCGTCCCAAGCGGGTGTCGGGGAACTTGGAGAGGGCGCTGGAGCTGAGCCGCCTTCTCAGACCCCCCACGTTGATGTTGATAACGTCCTCCTCAAAACCGGGACCCCAGTAATTTAAGGTCTTGTTGACCATGATCAGCAGAGCGGGTGCTGGTTCCACCTGCGGGCGAGACACAGTGGGGCTGGAGGGGTGGCAGGGCTCCCCCGAATCTGGGTGCTCCGGGGTGAGGGGGCCAGGAACACCCTGGGGACTGAGGAGGGATATTTGCGTTTGGAAAAGGGAGGACCAGGGAGAGGGGAGGGAGAGAAACACCTTTGGGCAGTTCTTCTTCAGTGGTATGGAAGGGAGGAAGGGGAAAAAAAAAAAAACAAACCACAACAATTTTTCCAGGTCAAGCTTTTCCTAACCTCTTAAAGTTTCTCCTTTGCTGCTGGCCATGGGAAGGCAGTTTACTGCACCTCCGGCACCTCATCCATGGGACCTTCCTTGTTCAAACAGGTAATTAGTTACTGAAGAGAGGATTTATCCCCCAAAGAGCCTCCTCTGTGGAAAAAACAGATCTCATCAAATCACCGCCGTGGTGATTCTGCCACGAGCTTTGCAGCCTGACTACGTATGTTGCTAATTAGACCTAGTCAAAAAGCCCTGAGATGGTGCAGTCTTCCCAGCAGCAAAGGCGGTTTTGCCAAAATCAAAGTGTTCCCCAGGAGGTGTCAGTTTTAGGGAGAATTTCAGTGGAAGAAGTGTTAAAGCAATTGATCTGCCTGCTTTGTTTCTTCCTGTGTGTTCTGTCATGTAAAATATTAAGATTAATTTTATGATGTTGAAACTTAACAAAAACATGATTCAGAGTCATTGATGACTCTGAATTAAAAACCTGTATGTTGGTAGGGAAGTAAAAATCAAAGTTTTTATTTCTGTTGTGTTTCAGGCTTTTAGAAGTTTTGGGGAGCTGGGCTTTTCCATCCAGCAGAAATTCCATTTTCTTACGAGAAGCCATTAAAGCATCTAACAGAGAGAAGCGTTCCCACACCTTCAAATGCATTCACCTGTCTTGATCAGAAGCTTAGAATAAAAAGGCAAACAAGAAGGTTTGTGATCAGATTGAAATCAGATTTCTCCACCTACCTTATCCATCAAAACGGCTGGGGACGCGTGGAGCAGCCCCGTACCCGCACAGTCCCCCCACTCCCCACTCAGAGGCATTGGGTGTCCTCAGGTGAGACCTTGCATTTGCGCTCTTGCTTGAGGAATTGCATTTTTCCCAACGCATCGGCTGCTTTGGAAAAACCTTGCTATTAGGCGTGACTTGCTCCTGGGATCTGCTGACACTTCCAGAGTCTTTGCCGCTACTGACATGACTTCCACAGCCGCTGATGCTTTTGCTGTAGCGGTCACTGAGGTGTTTGTGACCTCCAGACTGGCCTGTCCCCCCTCCCAAAGGCTCCCCTCCCTGGTTTTCATCAGCCAGCCACTTACGAGAAGAATCCCTCACCTTCTCTGTCTTCTGCTGCCCACTGAGATTTTCAAACTTTTAATGGAGGCAGGGACAGAGGGCACAGACAGGCAGCGGGTCCAAGGGAAAAGGCTGCAGTGGCGCCCGCAGTGATGCTGAGGTGCCACCAGACCCTGCACGGGATAATCCAGTCCAATAGCAGCTGCCGAAAGCAGCACGAGGCGTGTCCCTCCCAGTTCCCCTGTAGACCCCATTGCGCCCCAGCCCTGCGTGGCGCACCGGCCATCTCACGGGGTTTATGGGGCAAACATCAAAGCAGGGGAAGGGCTCCGCATGATTTCCAGGGTCTGAGAAATGCAACATCAAAGGTTTGCCAGACCGGGAGGGACCTGGAGGACATTTCCACATCTAAATCTGGAGGTCAGAGCAGAGCTGGAGGGGAACAGGTACCGGAGCAACAGTCAGAAATAAACCCCAGAGGTGTGGTTTTAAGCTGAGCGGGGCTGCGGGTGCTGCAAATGCCAGGTTTATGTAAAATAGCCTGGCAAAGGCGTCTGCTAACTCCACTGCATCTCCCAGCCAGGGCTCCTTAAAGACACAGGCTTTGCACCACAAAACCCTTACACCCCGTCTGGAGGAGGCACCCGGCTTGTGAGAAGCCTCAAAGCTTAAGAGACTGTTGTCTTGCCTTTCAAAGGAGAGGAAAGAAAAATAAGGGTCAACTTTTTTAATGCTTAAGGCAAAAGCAGGGGAGAAAAAGAGGTGTAAACACTCCTTTTCAGGGACAAATCGGGATTTCTGAGACAGATTAGCTTTTCCAGGGAAGACATCACACAGCCCATCTGTGGGGTGGGGATGACTAATCCAGGTTCCTTCCAGAAGCCTGCTCATGCGTCCAGGCTACAAACACACACGGGGGGGGGGTGGGTCTGTGGAATCGGGCTTATCCACACCAGTCCTCAGCCTCTCTCTGCGCTCGCCCTGTGTGGCAGCTGCTCCATGAGACCAGGCCAAATGTCACCGAAATCAAAGGAATGGTGGTTTTGGGGCTGGGGCACGGGGCAGGCTGGGTGGTTACTGGGAGCCGTGCTGGGATGGCGGGACAAGCCTAAAGCCATGCTCCAGCTCAGCAGGACCATCCCTGGCACACGGCTGCGCTGTGCGGCTGCGGCTCTGGGTGAGACGTGCCAAACCCTGAGAGCCAGGAGGGAACCGGCTCCTACCTCTCTCCCAGCACAAAAAAAAAATAAATAAAATAAAATGAAATGTGGCCATCAAGGCCCTGCAAGCCTCTGTACCCCAGGGAAATCCCTCCGTCCCTCCCGCGCAGGAAGCAGAGCGAGAAGGGTCATGAACTGTCTGATGTTCGCTCCTGAATAGAGCAAATTATTTCTGCCCACATACAGCTTTCATCTAGGAATCTAAAGCAGCAATTAGTAGTTTTATAACTCTTTTCCCTGCTTGTTTCACGACTAGCTAAGCTCAGCTTTGGAACAAAAGCGAGGTTTGAGCTAAGACCTGGCCTGGTCTCCCCTGACGGATCATCAAAGCATGCACCCCTCTCACATCCGCAGGGGTATCTGCTGGGAAAGAGAAGCTTGCTTTGGGGGGGTTGGGTGTCTCTCTCTCTCAATGGAGAGAGAATACAAATGTGTCTGTCTGGAATAATGTGAATTTGCAAAATTTTCCTTTAGTTAAAGCAAAATTTCCATAAATGATTGGTAAAATAGAACAGATAAACCCAGTCTCTTTCTGATAAATTTTGAAATATATCGTAAGCTATTTTAAGGAGACAACCATCAGAATTACACAAGCCCAGTGTGAGCTGGGTGTTGGGCATTCAAATAAATATGTATCTTGTGGAGAAAAAAATCTCTGATATATGCATTTATGACAGTAAAAAATATAAAAACAGATCAAGCATATCTGTAAGAAATGCTAGAAGAGTTTCCCCTGACAACGTATTTTTTTCTTAAAGGCTTTCAAATGGAAGTTATGTATATTTATTCTAACTGGTAGAGGGGACCCAAGGGAGTGGGAAGGAAGATGCTAATAGACATTCAAGTGAGGATGCAGCAAGTGCAGGGAGTATTGCACACGGGGGCTTTTCCAACCAGGTACAATGGATTTAGATTAACAGTCCCAACAAAAAGCCCTGTACTTACAGCTCAGTGAGGTTTCCTGGCTGGGAGTCATGCGGCTTGTCTCAAAGGAGCCATTAGGAACGGGCAGAGAAGGAGGAAACCCTTCATCCTTTGCCTGTAGCCCAGTCCCAAATGCCCCATCACCCCGGGCTTGCAACCCTGCCCGTCCCAGGTGAAGTCCTGCGTGGGATGCCCATGGGGCTATGGGGCTGAGGTAGAGCTGGGGGACCCTCACTGGGTATCTGGGGGGGAGTGGGGCTGGCTGACCTCCCAGCTCCTGGTGTCCCCATCAGCTGGGGCACAACTGGGGTGACACCAGCTTTCTGGCCATCCAAAAATGCCTCTGCACAGCCCCATCCCCATCGCTGAGCATCCCTGTACCCATCGGCCTGAAGATGCTCAGGACCAAGCCCTTTCTTCGGGGATGGGGGGGGGTTTGCCAGGCGGGCAGGGGGGAGCACGGAAGCGAGGATTCCCTTCCCAGGCAGAGCATAAGCTGAGAGGCCACCCAAACGCCCAGGGCTGGGGGCGCAGATGACGGGGGGGATTCCCTGCTTGCTTCGGGGTGCAGGAGGGGGTGATTGCCAACAGTTCGGCTTTCTGCTGCCGGCGGGCAGCCCAGCGCCGGCTGCGGATGATGCCCTGCCCTGTGCCAGCCTCCACTCCCACGTCGCATGGAGTGGATGCTCAGCTTTCGGAGGGGACCCCCGCGCCCTGCCCTGCTCCCTGGGGAGGGGGAGATGCGTCCCCGGTGGGAGAAAGATTTCGGGGAGAGGGAATCTCCTACATTCTCCTGCTGAGGGACGGGGAGAATCCCTGTGCCCCGGGTGCCAGCAGCATCCCGGGATGCGGGTGCTGGCACGGCGGCTCCCTGCCCATCCCGGGATGTCGGTGCCCCCATCCCTGCTCACCCCCGCATGCTGCTGCTCCGCTTGCCCTTTCACTCCCGGGATGTCGGTCCCTGCTGCGCCCCAGGGTGCCGATCCCTGCAGTGCCCGGGGATGCCGGTACCCGGGGTTCCCGGGATGCTGGTGGCTCGGTCCCTGGGTTGCCGATCTCACGGTCCTCGCCGCATCCTGGGATGCCGGTGTCCCGGGTCCCCACCCCGCCCCGGGATGCCAGTGCCCCGGGTCCGTGGGATACCGGTGCCTGCAGCACCCCGGGTACAGGTGCCCCGGGTCCCTGTCGCACCCCGGGTACTGGAGCCCCGGATCCCTGCGATAGCGGTGCCTGCCGCACCCCGAGATGCCGCTACCCCGGGTCCCCAACCCGTCCCGGGATGCCGGTGCCCCGGGTCCCCGCGATGCCGGTCCCCGCCGCACCCCGGGTACCAGAGCCCGGCCCCGCGCCGCCGCTCACCTTCCTCGGCGCCGCCCCCGCCGCAGCGTGCGCGCCCGGCGCGGAGCCGCGGAGCCCTGCGGGGCCGGCGGCGGCTGAAGATCCGCGGAGCCGGAGCGGGGGTCCCGCCCGCCGCCCCTCCCGGGGGTGCCGCCCCCCGCCCCGCAGCCGCGGGGATGTGAGGCCGGTACCCGGTCCCAGGCGGCTGCGATGGGGCGGCAGCGGAGCGGTCCCCCCACCTCCTCCCCAACCCAGGGCAGTGTGTGCGGGGGGAGAGGGCTGGGGATGCCCCGGGAAGACCCTACCCCGTCTCCCTGGGGAAGCCCACCGGGACCAGAAGATAGGGGACCCAGTTTTGGACAAAGCGGCTGGCGGGTCGGCACGGGGGGTGCGGGGCTGAGCCACGGCTGCGGGATGGGAAACGTGGGTGAGTCCAACGACCCCGATGCCCTTACCTGCTGGAAGCCCCCTTGGCAGCCTGGAGAGCCTGCGGGACGGCCGGTGGGAGCTGCAGTGAGGGTCCAGGCCTCCTCCGTCCCTGGCCTACCCCAGCTCTTTGCAAAGCTGACCAAGTGGCGAGCGCTGCCCTCGGGGGGCTAAGCCCCCGGAGCTCTGTGGGGTGCAGGGTGCTGTTCCTGTGGGTGTTCAGGCCACGCAGAGCCCCGGCAGCGCTGCCACTCTGCTCCGGGCAGACAACGCGCCCCTGCCCTCGCTGTCACCCTCCACGCACTCCAGCTCCATCTTCCTCCTTGGGATGGGGCGTGCGTAGGGCACGGAGGCAGCCCCCCAGGGAAGAGTCCTCCTGGCTCGCTGAGCTCCCCGTTTTCTCTGTAGAGGCTCGTTGGGAGGTGGGTGAAGGCAGCGAGTCCCAGGCATGGCACACGTTGTGTTCAGATCAACGGGCTGCCACTCCCACCCAGGGCCATGCCCGCACAGCTTGGGGACCACTACAAGCACACCAACTCCTCCAGAAGTCAGCTGCCGGAGCAGAGAGGTGGGAGAGAGAGGATGGGAGGCCTTCCCAGGCTGACGGCGGAGGTTGCATGTCCAGGCAGCAATGGATCATTGCTCCGGCAGCCGGCACGGAGCGGCTGTGTCAGACAAGCAGCTCGCACAGGGCGAGACTTTGCACCATCCTCCGCGTCGGATGCCTCGGCTGGCTGCTTCCAGCCCAAGGAGCTGGAGCCTGCAGGCTCTCACCCTTCTCCTGGCTCGCATGCGGTCAGTTGAGATCTCTTTTTGGTGGCGAGCATCCTTCCCCCTGCCCGCACGCCCGCCTCCCGTGTGCTGCCAGCCCCGTCCCTGCGCCAGGCAGTGCTCACCGCTGCGGGGCCATCAGCGTGTGTCCATGTGTGTGATGTGTCAGACTGTGTGTGCCGTGTGCTTGTTTACATGGGAAGGAGGCAGTGGAGGGAGGGGAAAGGGATGACTTTGAGGGAGGCCTCAGAAAAGAAAAAAAAAAAAACTGAGGAGAAAAAAAAAAACCTGAGGGAAATTCCTCTGTTCTGTGCTATGAAGCAAAAAGCATTTGTTTTTATGGCAATTAGGGATGGCTGAGCATCCCTGGAAGCTGCAAGATAAAGATGCCCAGCTTTGTCTGCGCCAGGCACTTGCAGCAGATGCCTTCAGCCCCGTTCACAGCTGGTGCTGAACCCCAGCGGGGAGCAGCCCATGGGGTGGGAGAAGGGCTGCCTCCTGCATGGGGTTTTCTCTGCCTGTCACTGACCTACAGTGATCGGGGGTCCATTTTCTTTTCGCCTCTGAAAATATTTCTCAGCCAGCAATTTTTCAGGGAAGGGTGCCCGCTCCATCCGGCACTTTGTCTTTGCACTGGAGCATCATTTATGCACTGCCACAGGGCAGGCCTGAGCCCTGTCCCCACAGAGACCAGTTCTCCCAGCGTGGGAGGTTTGCTGAGTGCTCCCCGGGCCGTGCCGAGGAGCTGGAGCGTGAACGGGATGCGGGGCAGGGAGCTGCCAGGGCTCTGCCCTTAACTCCCCAGGCTGGAGGGGTCACCCTGGGAAGGGGCTGGGGAGACAGGGAGGGGACACAGCTCCATGTCTCCTGCTGCAGCTCAAAGCCCCGGCTGGAAGCGGCTGCAGGAGAGCAAAGTTCATTTTCCAGGCTGCAGATGCCCCGTTTAGGTGTGTGCTGGCATCACAGCATCCTTCGGAGGGGACCTGGCTACAGCATGAGTGGTACCCGAGGTGAATTTTTCCCTTTGCTGCACAAACCCAGACGCGAAAGTCCTGACTCTCCCAGTAGCCACCAGAGCTTGTGGCCCTGACTTTGCTGGGCAAGCCATGGCAGGAAAGGGAGACTCCCATTTTAAGGCTCTTCCCCAGCAAATTGAGGTGCAAGGGCCCTTGCTCGGTGCGGACGGCTTTGCAGCCAGGTTGGAAGGGTGCAGCTCCCCACAGCACGGGCTGGCCCCACGCCTCCGCCGCGACTGCCAGCGATGTGGAGACAGGAAGAGGCAGAAAATCAGGTCATCTGGAAACGCCTCACCATCTCTTCCTTTCATGTCTCCCCCCATCTTCCTCTCCTGGGGAAGGCAGGTCTCCTCCCGCCGAAGCCCGGAGGGGATTGTGTCAATAACCACATGGCAAATCCTCCACGCGAGGACGGGGGCCGAAACCTCTTTCCGTGTTCTCTTCTGCAGGCTGGAAGCAAATCGGAGAGGCAGGGTGAGTCTGAAGCCAGCAGCCATTTCAGTACTGCAGTGAGTCATCCCGAAAGGCGCCCAGCTTGTGGCAGCTCCCTTCCTTTCTTCTTTCTGCCTTTATTTTTTTAATAGCTGATGTAGCAATAAATTAAAAAAAGGGGAAAGTGTATATGAATATAGCATATGTACAGAGCTCCTTTAATTAAAAGAAAAATCTTCAAGCACTTTTCAGCCCCTTGGACATCCGTTGTGAAAGGCTGGAGCCGCCGGCCGTCGGCCATGTGGGAGGGTGGGACGGAGTGGGACGAGCGTGACCGCACCTGCGAGCGCAGGGGACCCGTGCTGCTGACGGGGGCTGATTAACGCCAGGGACACGAACTCAAAGTGTTTAATGAATAGTCCTTTCCAGAGGGAATGACCTAAATGAGGGCAGACACAAAAGCCTGTTTTTGCCTTTCTCAGTTGCGAAGATGTTTGGGTTTTCCTTTATATTTTCGGTTTCTGGTGTGTTTATCCTCTCCGGCCTCCCACGAGCTTTGGAAGGGGATTGCTCTGGCTGGAGGGATTTGGGCTTCTCCTTCCCGTGCCATCGGCTCTCCCCATTCCCGTGCCATCGGCTGTCCCCACACAGCCTTGCCTCTCCCAGGAGCCAGCCCGTGGGGCAGCAGGGAGGGAAAGCCAAGCCGCGACAGCGGCATCCTCTGAGCAGGAGGAGGCGAGTGGGGACCACCAGCTCTGGGGTCCCATCCCCACAACCCTCATCTTCCTTCCAGACCCACAGGGAGTCTGTAGGAGCTGCTGACGGGAGGGTCTCAGCCTGATCCATGCCAGGAGCATGAAGCCCCATGCCAAATCCTTCAGATCTGAGCTTCCCTCAAGGATGCTCCAGACCCCTCGGATGCACCCACGGCATCCAGGCCCCTGTAGCAAGGTGCTGCGGGCGCGGGACAGGCTCTTGGTGTGTTCCCTGGCTACAGCCCACAGCTCTGACAGCCTGGAACTTCCCTGGCTTGGAGTTTTGCTGAGCCCACTGGGTGCCTGAGCCAGGACAGATTAATGAACAATCGCTGAACTTGCTGGAGACCTTGGCTTGCAGTTGGGCACGGAAGCAGTAACCAGAGACAGAAAATTTGGAGAGTCTTAGTGCAGCAGTGGCTGTTTTCCATGCAGATGGGGAACCTCTGGAGAGGGACCAGGGAGATGCGGCAGTGGAAGGCCAGGCAATTCAAGGGAATGATGTACCGTCTGGAGGGCTTCCACGTGCCCCAGGACACTACTGCCTCCATCTTACAGCAACTCGCAGTCTCCCCCTTGCTGCATTCCCTCCTTCTCTGTCTCTGCCCCGGGTCGTTTCACCGCCCTCCAATGCCCAGGGTACATCCCCAAAGTCGAGTTCAACCAAACCAAGGGCCATTCCCAGGCTCATGGGGAGCACGAGTGGTGCCGATCCCACCAGGTGTGGCTGGGCAGGATGGAGCAGGGACCCCTGGGCACGGTGACTCCGGGCAGGTGGAAACTGTGCCGGAATGGGGCTGAACATGGCTCGGCAAGGGCTGGGGGGACACAGCCGGCCTGGGCTCTTTGTTTGCACTGTTGGTACTCAGCAGCTGGAAGTTAGATTAACGGGGCATGGGCTGAGGCAGAGAGGCTTGCCCATCTCTGCAAGGATGCTGTCTTTTGTGCTCCCCACAGGAGTTTTTGGAGAAGCTGGGAGTGCTGGAGAGTGTCCAGATCTCACGGCTTTGAAGGATGCTGGGGGTCTTGCTGGCTTCTTCCATCCCATCTCTGTCTCTCCCTCCTGCAGACACCATCCCTGTGTGGGCAGGACACCTCGGTCCAAGTAGGAGGACTTGGAACTGATGGAGCATCGCTGATCTGCCCCGTGAGATGCTGGAGCCTTCGGGAGCGGGGCAGCGTGCCACCCCAGAGCTGCAGGGAGGCTCTGGGCTCCAGGCTGGCATGGGACCCGCTCGCTCGCCCCAGGTGCCCTTGGCGAAGGATCAGTCCTGCCATGGTTCGGGGCTGGTGGCTCACTGCCGGTCCCGGGAAGGCTGCAGAGCCATGGCGGGGGTAGCAGGGGTGTCTGACGGCTCCTCGGCCTCCTGATAGATATTCTTCCGTTGGTGCATGGAGAATCGCCGCTGTCTTCATGTCAGAGCCTGGGTTTTACAACGCCAGCTATGGATTTTTTTTCCCTGCCATACAGCTGGCCTGGCTGTTTGCTGCCTTATTTTTATAGGTTTAGGGTTTTTTTACCAGGTGTCTTTGAGCAAGCAGCAGAGGAGCGGTCAGGGATGCGGGGGCAGACCCAGGGAAGAGAACATCCCAGGCTGAGCCTGACTGGTTCGGAGATGCACGGGCACTCCCTCCTGGAAAATGCGCACAGCATCCCAGGCTTCATTGCCTCCTGCCACCGGCAATGCCATGTTGAGGGCCCCCCCTCACTCTCTGATCCATCTACAGGATCCAGGGCTTGCCTTTTCAGGTACATTCGGGTGTCAGAAGAGGACACATCTGCATTCTTTCCAAGATCTTGGAGCAGTGGAAGAAGGATTTGCATCCCAAGACAATACCCGCTGGTGGACAGCCGGTGCCGGGACGCAGCTTGGCACCCAGGCAGAACCCCAATTTGCCTGGGCGCTGGAAGGAGCCTCCCGATGACATTTCAGAAAAACACTTTTCTATTTTTAGTGGCTGTAGCGCACAGAGCCAGGCAGTTGGTACGTGAGTCCCGAGCGCTGGCCCAGCGCCGTGCTGGAGACCGGGGCTAATGCGAAAAGCAGTGGTGCATCGCCGAGGATGCTCGGAGCATCAGCCGCCTGCCCTGGGCTCATTAGCGTGATTGAGTCACAGGAGCTCCTGAAGCAGAAAGGTATTTGGGCAACGGCCCACTGCCTGCTTTTGGTCTCTGCTTGGTCAGGGTCCGATCGTGTCAGGACCAGTGTGCTTCTCTGATCTGCACCACATCTCTGATTCGTGCCTTGAAGGGCCAAGCCTCTCCATTCGCCCGGCTGCAAGAACAGGACACAGCGGCCTCCGCCGCTGCGCCACTTTTGCCCGTCTCTCCCTGATTAATATGAAACCCGGATTCATGAATCATTCATGAAGCTTTATTTAGTGTAATGATTTCTGACATCCAGTGCCTGGGAATAGCATTTTGGGACAGACCGCTTGCGATCAGCGAACTCCAGAAATAATGAGCTGACGTTTATCCCAGTTGAACTGGGAACATACAGAAGGGGAGGGAGAGGGGGGAAGCAGCCGGGCCTCCTTCGGAGGGAACCGCAGGTTGCTCTCTAATTAGCCAAATGTGTAAAAGCTAAATATTGACATAGCTTTGCGGTTCCCTGTGTCTTGCAATCACATCGCATGTTATTAACCTACATAGTTGTCAGGGAAAGGAGCATCTGCACGCGCCTTGGCACAGGCAGGGAGGAAGAGGCAGGAATTCCCCGGCACCATGCTGCTGGGAGCTGGTGCTGGGACCTGAACGAGCTGGGCAACGGCTTCCCCTCCACAGCTGGGGAGCGGCAGGAGCTTGTCTGGGCTGCCCTATAAATAGCCCACCCTTCCTTTCCCTATCACAGGGGGCTAGGGAGGCACTGGTGTTGGCTGGGGTGGGCTCTCTGCAGGTCAGCAGCCCTGTTTGGGAGGGGTGTGTGAGTACCCTGGTGCCCGTGCTGGTGGGTTTGGGGGTGCTGGTGAGTTTATGACCCTGAGCTTGCCCAGTGCGTGGGCTGTGAGGAGAGCTCTGTGTTGCAGCTTGGTGGGTGAGCAGGGGCTGTTGCAGGGCTGCTCTGCTTGCTGCTGGTGCTTTCCTCTCTGCAAGCTGCTTCGTGTGAGTCTCCAAGTGCTCTGCCAGCTTTTGCCAGAGCTGTTATTTGGAAAACATCCCAGCTGCTTGGCTGACTGCAGGCATCAGCCTGGCTGAGGGGCTGTGGGTCTGGCCCTGGAGCCCAGAGCTGGGGCTGCAGAGAGGGTGTGGGAGAGGGACGCTGGCAGCCCCAGCCTTGCCAGCTCCTGAGCTCTCATGTGTGCCTTGCTGCAGAGGAAAGAGGTTTCTGTCCTCTCTGCCCTCTTTCTGTGTGGGGAAAAGGGACTGCTGGCATGCAGGGATCTCCTCCAGCTACAGGGTGCTGCCAGTGCCTCATTTTTTTTGCCTTCTTTTCCTTTTAGTTCCTTGGCTCAGAGGAGCTCTGTCAGCATCTGACAGGTTCTGGGGTGCTGTGGAGAGCAGCCTGGTGAGGATTCCTGGTGGGATGAAGGGGAGGATGGAGCCAAGCTGCTGCCTCTTGGCTGTCACAGGTAATGCAGAGCTGTTTCCATGCCAGATCCTTGTCACAAGCAGCTTGTGAGGCTTGGCAGCACTTTAGGCATCCCTCCACCATGGTCCCATCCCCTGCCAGACCCCACTGCTCTGGGACTCCCCACCACACAGGCTTACTGGTGGCAGAGGCAGCCTCCCTTCACCCTGCAATCCCAGGATATTGCTGCCCTTCTGTCCCCCCAGCACAGCAGGAGCTGATGCTGTGCATATCCCCTGGCTGTGTTTGGGGAGGGCACTGGGAAGGGTTACTGGTGCATCCTGGCCAGGCAAGCCAAGGCGTGTTTATAGCAAGCCTCAGGAGCTGGAAAAATGCATCCCCATGTCTTCAGAAAGAAAATGCTGGAGGGCATCAACTGATGTGAGACAGCTCTGGCCCTGTGGCTGGAGGGTGACCTGGTCCGGGTGAGGAGCTGAGTTTATTTAAACCATCCCAGAGAAGAAAGCACAGAGTGAATTCATGCCTCTGTTGACCTTCAGCAGTGTGAGGATGGTTTGTTTTTCTGCAGAGGTGTATATTTATTTTATGGTGGGGACCAGAATGGTATTGACTTGTCTTCCCACCTGAAATACCTCTGCTCCTCTGCGGAGGAGATGGGGGCTGTGCGTACCACCCAACCATGGGCAGAACCGCTGCCGAGTGGATCTGTTCAGCCTGGGGTATTCTCCTCTGGAATTGCTGTGATTGCTGCATCCTGCTGGGACTACAGCTTCCCACACCTGGGCCAGGCTAGTTAAATAACCCTCTTTTTCAAAGGTTTTCAAAGCTGTGGTAATTCTTATCAGGCTGGTCTGAATCATCTCTTGAAAAGGTCTCGCATCGCTCTTGAGCACCAAACTGTTCTGTATGCAGACCCCGATCACCCAGTCTCCTGAGCTAGAGCATAAAACATGCAGGGAGAAGGTGCCAGGAAAACATGAAAAGATGTTCAGGTGTGCAAGGGGTGTGCTGTGGGTGAGACCTTGCTTCTCTGTCCTCTGCCCTGTCTCCATCTCGGAGTGGACCCAAGCACATTTCTGTGTGGAGAAAGGCTCCTCCCTGGGGAGCCCCTCTGGATCCCATCCCCCGGGGTGTCAAACAGTGGTGGATGTTTCCTTTGAGATCGATCCAAGAGTGACTGGCCCAAAAACCCCTGTCTTGAGTGGAAGATGGGTTAAGCCAGATGTGCTGCACACAAAAGGAACCAAATGGCTCCCTGCCCCGCAGCAGTGCTGCTGCTGCAGTGTGCCACGATGGGTGTTCCTAACCCAAAGCTGGGTCCTTGTCGTATGTTCCCAGCACCAGATGTGGTTGTCTCTTCCCAGGAAAAGATCCCACAGCAGCAAGTCTTGAGTTGTGATCTGCCTCCAGGCAGAGAAAATGAACGTCTCTGTCTCCAGGCTGCTCTAGCCCTGGAGAAGCAGATGGCATGGGGAGAACCAGCATGGAAACTTCTCCTCTCTGGTGCAGGATTTGCTGCTTTTCCTGTTGGCATGTACCGAGGAGAACTCCCTTCCTTTTCAGAGATCTGATCCAAAGGATTTTCAGTCAAAGCTCTCTGCCAGGAGCTTATGACCATCAGTGATCTCTCCAGTGCATCGCTCAGCTCCTCTGGGTGGGTGCTGGCTGCATGGGGATGGGGGATACAGGAGAGTCTAACCCACGGTGATGGGAGCTCCCCAGTACAGCTGCAGTGGTGATCTGGGTATTGCTGGAAACACTGTGAGCAGTGGTGGGTAGAGGAGGGTGGAGGGTTTCCTGACGCAGCTGCAGGTGGATGTGCACTGTTGGTGCGTTGCCTCAGGGCTTTCTCACCTGCAGTGCTCCCAAACAGAGCAGCAGGACAGAGGCAGAGCAGATGTCCCCATGGCATCCCCTGGCCTCAAAGCCATCTCCTCCTGCCTGCCCAGGCCAGCAATTGGGTGACCGTGGTGATGTGGGCAAAGCTGACTCTGTCCTGAGACAGGAGAAGGGACCTCTCCAGGCCTTCACATGGAGACCTGGAGGCCCCAGGCAGAAGTTTTGGGGAGGACGAAGCCCTCCTGGGCTGCTGCCTTGCCCTTGTCTCTGCAGCGGGCACGGCTGCTGTTGGGTGTGCGGGGCCACGAGCGCTGCCAGCTGACAGGCACCCCATGTCTGGAGCTCTGCGTTTAATCAAACCAATTAGCAATTTAATCTTGTTAACAAACCAAGATAATTGCAGCATTATCAAATTAGCCAGCTGTATGGAAATGCCTGCTTAATAGCTGATAATAGCTGGTCTTGATGGAGGCGGGAGGGCTGGGGTCTGTGACTAATGACTGGTGGGAGGTGTAATCGGGCTTCTCGGCCACCACCCCATGCCAGCCCAGGCTGCCTCCGTGTGCCCACAGCCGGGGAAATACTGGGGCTCTGTCACCCCACGGCTTGTGTGGCACAGCGCTTCCCGCTCAGAGGGGCGGCTTTGGTGTAAGGGTGGCAGAGTTTTGGGGTTTGTTTTTTGTGGTTTGGTTGGAATTTTTTTGTTTTGCCTTTTTTTTTTTTTCTCTCCAGGTTGGACACCGCACTGGTCAGAAGCGATGTCTGTTTTTACGCTGAATTTGGCTGATGAGCTCACAGCCCTTGCTCTACCTGACCCCATAGGATTACCGGGCATCTCCAGCCTCCATGGGGGTGACTGTGGAAGGACTCTGCTTTCCCCAGCCTGGTCCGTGGAGCTTCCAGTATCTGCCTTGGGCCATGCGAGGTGTTGATCCCACAGCCAGAGGTTCCATCCTGCTGTATTATGGGTGGCTTAAATATCTGGCTGCTCTCCAGATCGCCTTGCTCCTGCCTTGCAGCAGGGTTCATTAGCTCAGCCATTCTTCAGCAGCGGCTCCCGTACCAGGCACCTTCCAGGCAGTGCCTGTAGGATGCTCATCCTGGGCAGGGGGTGCGAGGGGCTGGGAGCTGGGCTGCTTGTGGGTCTGCCTGGCTCGGAGCTGCAGGTCAAAGGAGATGGAGGCAAAGTGCCTCCTCCCAGCAGCCACCCAAATGCTCATTTTCCTCTCTGCTCTCTCTAGTGCACCCAGACAGAGCAGGCTCTTCTCCCAGGCTGAGCTGGGGCTGCTTGTTGTGAAAATGGTGACAAGACGCGCAATCCTGGCATCAGCTGTGGCTCTGTGTAGCGAGGGGCTGGTGGCCACTGTTGGCAGGGCATCAGCGCAGGCTGGGTGATGCTCTGCCCCTGCCGTGTGTGATGGCAATGCCTGGCTCTGCTATGGCACTGAGTGGATGCTGGGCAGGTCCCTCAGGCTGTGCACAGTGAGAAACATCAGCAGGAGAAAGCATTTCCTGAATTTTTGGCCCCAGCATTTAGCTGGACAGAAGTTACAAGAACCTTTGGGTTCTTGTAACTGAATGCTAGGGCCAAAAATTCAGGAAATGCCGTGGTTTTTGTGCACTGGCTTGAGACTTTCCCAGGCAGTTCTCTTCAGCTGAATTTCCCCCAGCTCAGGTTTGGTGAGTGGTGAGAGGCTTGGCACTGCTTGCGGTTGGAGTCTATGTAAGCCCCTCCAGCTGTGCCCCACGTGGGGTACGCACAGGGAGCTCTGCCTCCTGTACCTCCGGGCGGGCAGGGTCAGCCCCCTTCCCACAGCCACATCTCAGGGTGTGCTGGGGGGACATGCTGCTCCCCAGGGCCCCTCCTGCCAGGAGCATCCCCTAAAGCATCCCATTGTGCTCCAGCCCCTTCCCATTGCCCTCTCCCTCCAGCATTTGTATGCCTCCGGATGGATTTGCTCCCCCTAACCACGCTCTAGGCATGCAGCCGGGCAGTCCTCATCCTCTTCCTCAGGCAGAAATCCTGGGGTGAAAGCAGCAGTGGGAGCATGTACCAAGATGAGGCAGGAGGAGATGGGGAAAGGAGTTGCACATCATCAGCATCCCTGGGACAAGCATTTTTATTTGTTAGAACAGCAGTGGGGCGGAGGGAGAGGGTGTGCAGGTGGTGTGCAGCAGCTGTCAGCGGGGTGGTCCTGCAGCTGAGGTGGGCTGGTGGCTGTCCCCATCCTTCTGGGAGCTGGCATCATGCAGGACAAGCCTTGGCAGAGGTGTGAGCAGCTGGCTCGTCCCAGGGCAGCACAGGGATGTTGAGAAAGCCCTGGGTCTGTCCTGAGAGCAGGAGCTCATGCTGGGAAAAGGGAGAGAAAGCAACAGGTTGGGTCTGGTGCTCAGAGTAACCCCAGCCCATGTGTCTGGCCATCACCCCATCCTGACAGTGGAAGGCTCTGGCAGCTGGACCCAGCTCCCTGCCCAAAGCTGCTGTCACCATATCCCCCCGCTCTGCTACCTGGGGAGGTGAGCACAGGACAGGGGGGTTCCTGAGACCCTACCGTAGGAGATGGGGACCAAAGGTGGGCGGGAGACACATTTCCTCCCGCAGAAGGTCCGGCAGCACTTCTTGCCCCGTGGACACTGCTGGTCGATGTAGCACTGGTTTGGTGGGTTGGCCATCGCGCAGGTGATGCGGACGGGTGGGCAGGACCAGGCGCTGCCTGCAAGAGGAGGATGTTTGCTGCAGGCTGCCTGCAGCTGAGGGGTCCTGGGGAGATGCTCCCCAGCAAATGCTGCCCTCTCTCAGAAAATCCCTGCAAACACAGCTCCTTCCCAGCCCCTGTGCTTTTCCTCCCTGTACCTCATCCTAGGACATCTCATACCTGTTGGCAGCTCTGTCCAGACAATGAGCATCCCCACCAGGAGAAGGGCGGCCACAGACTTCATGCTGCCGTGTTCCTGAGAGCTGCGAGCGTGCTGAGCTGGCGGGTGCCGACATTTAAACCCCTGGGGAGCATGGGGGTGGGGAGCTGGGCTGGACACATACTAATGTTTTTTTCCCCTTTTTCTTCTGCTGTTGCATTGCATTTTCCGGAAGCCTTTTGCACAAGAAACAAATGGGGTTGTTCAGTTGCTCAAAAAGCAAATATTCCATTGCACAACTGTCCCCTGCAGCCACACTTGGGGCTGAGGGAGAAGCCAAGGGGAGATGGCCCAGGGCATCGTCCCCCAAGCAGGCTCAAGGTGGTGGGCAGGCACACTTCTCCAGGAGACAGTACCATGGTGACCACGCTGTGTTTCCTCCTGAGGGTCCATTCTGTGGGTTCCCCTGCTTCCCTGTAGACCCACAAACCAAATCCAGGTCAGTAACAGCCCAGAGCATGGGGCTGCCTGTGCCTTCCCAGGGATGATCCTTTGCTCTTTTCCCAAGGGAAACCTGCTCCAGCCCCAAACCCTCCTGGATCCTGTCCTGCCAGTGGTATAAGCTATCATGGGGACAGCAGCTTTGGCTTAGCTAAGGGTGAGCCTTTCCCCAAGCTCTGTGGGGGTCCCCTGAATCCCAGCATCTTCTCTGGGTGGCTGCTGCCACGTAGGAAGCGAGTTGGTGCTGGAAGAAAGTGTCTGGCCTCACAGGGGTAGGATAATTCATTCCATACAGCCTTCTCATTGGCCAAAAGTGTCCATGCAGCACAAGGACAGTGTGACTGAGTCCCAGCTCCTGATGGCTGTGGGGACTGGGGGCTGTGATCCTTGCTCAGATGGCAAAGATCTCACTGTCCTTCAGGCCTCCATGGACCCCTCCCTCCCAAGGAGGTTGTACCCCCCGCTCCGGGCAAGGCTGTTTTCTTTAGGTGCTCTTGGGCAATGGGAAGTTACTCCATTTCCCACAAATGGGTCAATGTCCCCCTCGCCTTGTGTAACAGGTTCCTGGAGCCTTTCCTTGGGATTTCTGGGGCTGTCAGGAACCCGAGCTGTGCTGGAAAAAGGCACCGGGAATGCCCTGGGAGGGGAGGGCACCCTGCAGCCCAACACCCTGTGCTCCTGCCAAGGGCAGGCTGGGGCAGCCCCTCATTTCGCAACTGGGCAGCAAAAGCCCAGGCATCACCCCTGCACGCTCCGTGCAGCCCCACTTCCCATCCAGGGCACGGCGGGCAGCTCACCGTGCCCCTTCCTGCTCAGACTTCCCTTCTTGTATCTCCATGTCCGACATTAACTGGACCTTAACTTACTGGCTACCTGTTAATTATTGTTCTGTTGCCCTAATGATTGTGTGGCTGCATTTAGCTCTTTTGTAAAGTAATTTATTAAATAACCAGGAGAGTATTTAGCCAACCCAAACAGACTTTCTGGGCTGTGCACCAACAATTTAGCACTTTTAAGGAGAAATGCAAGCATTGGTTTAATTTTTAAGCAATTCATTGGTGTTCAGCTGGGGCTGGAGAGGACAGTGCTGTGCTCCCAGCTGGTGCCAGGGTCTGGCTGAGGTGGTGCTTGGAGAGAGGAGAAAACACTGAGAAAGGCTTGGATTCAGCTGAGGGGAAAGAAATCCATCTGAAGGACTTTTGATGGCGCTTTATCTATAGCAAGTCCATAGTGGGGAAGTCTTAAATCTGCTTCAATTGCAAGTTCCCATGTATAACCCAGGCCATGGCATTTCTGTGCACAGGACCACCTGCAGTGCCCGTGTTGCCCACAGGTCCCACAGAGCCGTCCCCATCCCACACTGCTCATACTTTCGTCCCTAAAAAGCACTTTGTGAGCCTCCTCCCCAGGCAGCAAGGCCTGAGCTCTGCGATGCTGAGGATGCTGCTGGCCCATGCTGTGATTTCCCAGCCAGGGCTCTGTGGTTTTAAGCAGGGATGGCAAGGCTGGAGGCCAGCAGCACCCAGTTTGGGGCTCAACCATGGCCAAACCCCAGCCTTAGCAGGGTGCACAAAGCACCCAAGGGACACCTCCAGCCCTCATCCCCTACTAGGCAATGGGATGCTTTCAGCCTGGCGCCAGGGTCCATCCATCCATCCAGCCCCAGCTCATGGCCGAGGATGCCCTGCTCACCCCGGGGCCAGGCCCAATACCCTCGAGGTGTCCCCAGCCCAGTGCACCCTCATCAGCGCTGGTGTCTGGTGCCACCTAGTGAAAAGCCGTTAATGAGGCTCTGCAGGACCACGCAGACATGGCCTTGCTCCCAGATGTGATCCCGCAGCCTGGCCCAGGGATGCTTTCCCGAAAATTTCTTCCAGTACCCAAAGGGGGCTTACGGGAAAGATGGGGAGAAACTCTGTTGTGACAGGACAAGGGGTAATGGTTTTAAAATAGAAGGAAGCAGATTCAGACTGGACATCAGGAAATATTTTGTTTTTTATGCTGAGGGTGGTAGAACACTGGCCCAGGCTGCCCAGAGAGGTGGCGGATGCCCCATCCCTGGAAACATTCCAGGCCAGGTTGGACGGGGCTCTGAGCAACCTGATCTGGTTGGAGATGTCCCTGCTGCGTGCAGGGGGGTTGGACCGGATGGGCTTTACTGGTCCCTTCCCACCCAAACCCTTCTGTGATTCTATAAAATCCTGCCTTGGCTGGTGCCCAGCTCCTGCTGCCCTTCCCTGCACCTCCTGCCTTCCCCTCCCGCACCGCCCCATCCATGATTTTCCATCCCCGAGGCCATGCTGTGCTGCCAGCCCTCGTCCAGCCTCTCCATCTCACTGTCAGCCCAGCTCCGCTTTGTCTACAACTTCCCTTTAATGATGCCCTCAGGGCGTGCCATTATCTCCTCTAATCAAGCCCATTATTACATCCCAAATTCAGCTAATTGCTTCCTTTTAATTTTTTTTTTCCCCTGCAGTTACTGTGTGTTTTTTACAGAGCTGCACAAAAGCAGAGAAGTCCCAGACTCCAGTTTTGGGCATCCAGCCCACTGGCGTGGCTTGTTGGTCACTGTGCTCCGTAGTAACAGGATCCAGCCTGGATGTGGCTTGTGACCACCAGCACCTTCCTAATCTGCACCCAGGGCTGGCTGCTGGGCCGAGGGGTAGGTGAGAGGGATACGGGGGCTGGGAGGGGTGCGTGGATGGGATATGGGGCTGATGGGTGGGACACAAGCTGATGGGTGGGATGTGGGGCTCCAAAGCAAACCCTGGGGATGGTGACCCAGCACCCGTGCCGTGCTGGCTCCCTCCAGCTGAGGCCGGGTCTGCAGCATCCTGGGGTGCCCACAGAGAAAGGATTTTCCCAAAGGATTTTCAAAGCCTGAGGGCAAGGGGCTTTTGCAAAAGTCAGAGGCCCCTTTTTGGACCCCACAGATGCCTCTGTGGCTCTGCAGCCCAGCTGAAAGGAGACGTACGTATCACACAAATCTTCAGGGTCTTTATTATCAGGACAGAAATTTCTTTATATAAAAAGAAATGTTCAAAAAATAGCACTACTCTGCTCTCAAAATGAAATATATATACACACACATAGATATTTATAGAGAGAATTATTACCATTTTGCTATGTGATAAAAAATACAAGGTAATGACCGATTCCCAAACAATTCTACCAAAAACGAGGCGAAGGGATCTGCCCATTCCCACCGCCCGCTTTCCCCACGGGTGCACACCCAGGCACCACGCCGGGTGCTGGCCGGGGGACACGCATCCCCCTGCGCTGCCCGGCTCTCCCTGCCCCGCGGCTCGGCAGCAGACGCTGAACGGCAGAAGCTCTCAGGGTGCCATCGCCGTAGGTTTTTCCCTTTTGCAAAGCAGCTTGGTGGGTGCTGGGGGCTCGGGGAGCTGCGCAGGGGCTGGTTCATCCCAGTTTCTTTGGGAAAAGGCTGACATCACGTCTCCTTCTTCAAATCTCAGCCTGCTCACACAGACATCCCACCTCATCCCACACCTGCCAGTTCGGAGGAACAAGGCAACAGCAAAGGCTGAACCCCTTGGCTTCACAGCAGGGGTTTTTGCTCAAGTTCTTTTTGGTTGGTTGTTGTTTTTTTTTTTTAGTATTTTTCTTTTTTTTTTTTTTTTTTTAAATACACTCCACATCCCCCTTGGGATTTTGTGATACAAGAACAAACACTGATGCTTTACAATAACCTAGCAATAACAACGCCACATAGCTACCGTCCGTCCCTGTGCCCCCTCTGAGCACTGCAGCCTCCGTAAGGATCACTTCTTCTTGGCAATCTGCTTTTCCAGGTCTTCAAGTCTGGCCGTCATCTGAGCAAGTGAATATGCTAAGGAAACAGAATGAGCCGGAGCCTAAAATCTTCCTCACTCCCACTTATCCCTCCCTCCCTCCCTCCCCTGCGTGCGGTCTGTTCCCAGGCGGCCCTCGCATCACCCCAAAGGATATGTTTCTCGGTCAGGCTCTGCAGGATGGCCACAGTGTTCGTCTGGAACTGCACCAGCGCCTCGCACTCGCACGGGCTGCGGATCTCCGTCTCCCCTTTGCCCTCCTCTGTGACCGCAGGGGTTTGGGTGCGGGCAGAGCCACGGCCCCGCAGTGCCTGGCTCTCCCCTGCTCCCACACAGCACGAGTCCCTTGTCCCTACACCCGCCGTCTGGGACTCAACCCGAGCCTGGGGGCTCTCCTCTTTCCTCCTCTTTTTCCAGCCTCCCTCCTTTTTGCCAGGCTGCATCCCTGTGAGCCCAGTGAGCTTGCTGCCAGGCATCCTCCCAGACATCCCACTGAGCGGCCGTGCACTCGGTCACAGCATGCTGAGCTCCACTTTGCCTTCAAGCCAGGGTGGCAGAGGGGAACGCTGACCACATCTGCAGCCCCACAGGAGCCCCCGGGGGTCCCAAGAGGACTGCGGAGCCCCAGCCTGCCCCAGGGCAGGGAGAACCCCACCATAACCCAGCATAGTCCTCCTCCACCTGGCACCAAGAGAAGTGCAGGTCTGGATGAGGAGATGGGCCACCCTCGGAGCTGGGGCAGCATCCCTCAAGGCAGGTGGAGACCCCAGACTCTGCCCGTGCAATGGCACCACAGTGGATGCTCATACGCCATCCCTTTCACATTAGACCTCCCAGCTCCACCTACTCCTCTTCCAAATGCCCCCAGGACCCACCTCTATACCCACAACAGCCTGATGGGATCCAGAGACTAGGTTCACACTAGCCCAGCTTGGCCCTGAGCATGACACACAGGGTGGCAGACACAAGAACCACCCCTACGGGGAGAGAAGGGCTCCCTCCAGCTCAGGGCTCAGCCCCCAGCATGGTCAGGGCTGGGGGCACCCACCTGGGCAGATGTTCAGCTTGAAGTTCTCCACGAGGTGGGTCATGGTGGTGAAGTCTGCCGAGTAGGAGAAGTGCTCCTCCACCGGCTCGGAGGCGATTGCTCTCAGCTCCTCTTCCACAGCCTTGCCGACGCCCACAGCGAACATGACGATCCCTGCGCAGCAAGGATGGATCCTGAGCACGGCGCCAGCCACCTCACACCAAGCAGCCCCAAGCCCAGAGGGAGCAAAGCTGAGGATGAAGGATTTCCCCTGGGCTTCCTAAATGCATGGCAGGAATTTGGGAAGGACGGGCAGGAACACGGCACCCCTGCTGCGACGCGGGCTGCTGCACGAAGGCTTCTGCTCAGAGCACCCTGCATCCACAGCAGAGGACATCTGCCCCTGGACCCAGGCGACGCAGCACCCCAAAGCTGGATGCTGCAGCCTCCCCCAGAGCCAGCCATCCCAAGGAACCATCCTGGGATGCTCAAAGCATGGTTTCCCATCCCCTCACACCTGACTCTTTTGCTCTCCTGGCCCATTCGGAGATGTCGTCCTGGGAGCGCCCATCCGTGAAGACGAGCCCGATTCTGGGCACGTTGTGGGAGGGAGGCCTGGCACCTTCCAGCTCGGAGAAGCTGTGCTCCACCATGTGCTTGAGGGCAAGGCCTGTCATGGTGCCTTTCTCCATGTACTCCACCTCCATCACTGCCTTCTTGATCTCGTCTGCGCTGTGATACTTGTTGAGGGGGAACTCAGTGCGGACGCGGCTGGAGTACTGCACCAGCCCCACCCGTGTTCCGTGGGGGGACACCTCCAGCAGGTCCACGATGCGATTCACAAACTGCTTCACCAGCTCAAAGTTTTGGGGCCGGACGCTCTTGGAGCCATCGATCACCATCACCAGGTCGACATGCCCAGCCCCGCACTCTGCGGGAACAGGGGAAAGGTGAAAAGGGACCAGCCTGGCCGAGGGCCCCGTGGAGGGGGCCCAAGGATGGGCAGAGCTGCTGGGCTTCAGGACACTGCATGCACCCCCTGGACCTGCAGCTGGGGCGAGGCCGGGAAGCAAGGCAAAGCATGCCCAGAGGTCTCAGCCCAAAAAACCTCCACTGCCACCCCAGCATTCCCTGAAAGTCTTTCCTAGGCTTCCCTTTCCCTGAGGCTTTCCTCAAAGCTCCTGTTGCATCTTCTGGGCCATGTCTCTGAGGACACAAGCCTGCATCCATCCCCACAGCAGCCAGGGCACTCTCCATCCTCCTTCCAATCCAGATCAGACAAAGACCCACATAAACTCCCAGCCTAGTTTCAGGTAAGCCCTCGCCACGAGCACAGAGGAGGAGGAGGAGGACGCCAAGAGCTGCATCCCGGTACTCACTGCCGCACGCCTTGCCGTCAGCCTGGAGCTGCTGGCCCTCGGGGCACACACAGTGGTAGGAGCCCTCGGTGCTCACGCACTTGAACTCGCAGCCGTGATCCACCCCGTTGCAGAGGTCGGTGGCTGCAAGACAAGCCAAGGGCACAGGGTTATCCCCATCCAGGCAGGATGGTCTGGGAACCGGGCAGGACGTAAAGGTATCTGGCGAGCCGGGACATACCCTTGCAGGACCTGCCGTCGGGCTGCAGCGTGAAGCCGCTGCGGCAGCGGCAGTAGTGCCCGTTGGGGATGCTCACGCACTCGTGCTGGCAGCTGTGGTTTCCGAAGCTGCAGTAATTGATCACTGGTGAGAGAAGGAGAGGGGTGGGCAGGAAGGGAAAGACAAAAGGAGAAACAAGAAGCAGACGAAGAAGGAACAGGATCGGAGACGGACACTTACTAGTGCAGCTCCTCTTGTCCTGGTTGAGGTAGTATCCCACACGGCAGCGGCACGAGTACGAACCATGGGCGCTGATGCACTGGTGCTGGCAGCCGTGTCTCCCGTCCGCACAGGCATCGATGGCTGCGGGGGAACAGGACACCCATCACCCTCCCGTCCTGGCCTCCCCGGAACAGCCGAGCAGGGACTCCTCCAGGACTTCCAGGCAGCTCCCAGCACCATGGGATAAGAAGGAAATGTCCCAGGATAGTGGCCAGACCAACTAATACGGCTTTGCGCTCAAAACACTGGGCCGAAACACTGCGCGCTTTGAAGGCTGGGCCACGCACCCTCTGGCACCCACGGCGGGGAGCTCCCTGGGCGACAGCCGGTTGTGCCCACGTGAGCCCCAAGTCCTCAACAAGGGTTCGGATTAAAAAAAGGGTTTTTACGGGAACAGGTCTTTCCGTCCACGTTCAGCCTGTAGCCTGGGTTGCATTCACAGTAGAAGGAGCCGCCGGTGCTGACGCAGCTGTGCTGGCATCCGTGCTCCTGCTCCGCGCACGCATCCACCCCTGCAAGACAGAACGGGTGTCAGAGCAGCCCAAGGGCAGGCCAGACGCACGGGGACCCCAGCTCGTGCCCGGTCCCTGCAGCCAAAGGCCACCGGGACGACCCGCTCAGTCCCAGCCCGTCCAGCCCCAGCCGCCTTCTGCCCTTCAACAGACGCTGAAGTACGCGAGCGAGGTCTCGCCAGGTCCAGGCAAATCCCACCAGCACGGAGGGACAGACAGGTCCCAACCTCGCAAGCTCCTGACCCACATCAGCACGGCTGCAGTGCAAACCAGCCGCCCGGCTCCCAGCCGAGACCGGCCGGGCGCTCCAGAGCAGCCCCAGGCGGGCAGGGTTTTATTAAACACACGGCAGCAGACGCCACGCATGTGTCTGCCGAGGAGACCCTGCTAGAGCCACATCGAAATGTATGCGGGGCTCTGGGATGTGTCACCCGTCCCCATCACACCCAGGGAAACCAGCTCCACATTTCCTGCTCTTTACTGTTCCCACCGCTGCTGCCACGATGGGGTTTGGGGCCGAGCTACGAGGCACAGGTGAAGACAAGCGTTCGCTTGCAATGCTTTCACAGCTTTCCTTATCTCATCTCAGGAGAGGTGAGCAAGAGGAGAGGCCACCCATCCCGGCACCTCACCAGGGAGGTTGCTTCCCTGTCCACGCTGCTCCTAGCAAGCGCAGCCACCCCAAACACCCCTCCGAAGGTCATCTTCTAGCCCGGGTCGGGAGCAGGCACCAGGACCACCCTTGCCACGCCACAGCCGCGGCTCTCACCCACCGCAGAGCTTGTCCTGGAACTGCTTCCCGAACTGCTGGATGAGCTCGAAGGACTCCACCAGGAAGACGTGCTCCTCCAGCGGCGGCGAGGCCATGGCCCGCAGCGAGTTCATGTCTGCCCGCTGGATGCCCACGGCGTAGATCTCTATGCCAGCATTCCGGGCCTGGGTGGCCACCTCGGTGACACGGTCCTGGGGCCTCCCGTCCGTCACGATGATGGCGATGCGGGGGATCTTCTTATGCAGAGGGCGCGCGCCCTCCTGGGTGGTGAAGGCCACGTTCATGGCATATTGAATGGCCAGCCCCGTCATGGTGCCCTGGGCCAGCGGGACGATGCTGTTGATGGCCTTCTCCATCTCTGCCCGTGTGAAGAAGGTCTTGAGGGAGAAGATGTTCTGCACCTGGCTGGAGTACTGGATCACCCCCACCCGCGTGGCATTGGGGCCCACGTCCAGGTTGCTAATGATGTCCATCATGAACCGCCGCATGGTCTCAAACTCGAAGGGGCGCACGCTGCGGGAGCTGTCGATCACAAACACGATGTCCAGCGGACCCTTCCTGCACTTCAGGGCTGCAAAGGGGCGAAGAGACCGCTCAGCCTCGCAGCCGCCTGCGGGAAGCGAGGCTGGGAGCGGAGACATCCCCATCGTGTGGCCTGAGGGGTGCTCAGTGGGGGATGGAGAGAGCAGGTCTGGGCAGCCCCCACAGACCAGCACCTTCCCACCGCCAAATAAACCCACGGAGTGTGCCGGCAGAGCGGGAGCAGGGGGGACAGATGGGGGAGAAGCGCCTCGTGCCGTCCTCCGCAAGCTGCGGCTCCTGCTCCAGAGCTCTGTGCCACACGGGCTTCTGCTGCTGCGGTGCCCGGCAGAAAATACGGCTTTGGGCAATTCCTCTGTTCAACCCACAGCTCCAGCCTTCCCTGGTTTTTACCGCATTCTGCCAGTTTCTGCCTAAACCCCGGGCTTGCTTTGTTGGTTGGGAAGAAAACGAGACGGCAAGAAGCACAGCTAAGGGCACGCACATGGCAGGGCTGGAGCCAAAGAGCCTCTCCTGGACACGTGGGTGCCACTTCCAGTGCAAACCCGGAGAGCGTTTAGCAAGTGAAATGCCAACGAACATATTTTGCTTGGCTTGTGTGTATCCAGGGCTGGGAGAACTCGGCCCCGAGGGTAAGCAAATGCTTTCAGTCCCCTTGGGATGATGCCCAGACTCGGGCTGTCATCTTGACTGCTCCGAAGGTCTCCGAGACATACCTGGCTCCTTCCTCTGGTCGGTGCCTTCCCTGTTTTTAAACTGGAATTTATTTAGCTCCCTCTGCCCTGAGAGGAGAGAGGCTGGTACTCCTGGGTTTTCTTTGTCCCCCCATCAGCAGACCTGTGCAGGGAGGGGGCCCCTGTGCCAGGCTTGGGCTCCCGCTCCCTTGGGCACTGCAGGGAAATTCAGGTCCCACATCTGGGAGTATCCTCCATCCTCCTGGGGATGCCTCCAAAGAATAACCATCAGGTCCCCCCACCTCAAGCAGCAAGCCATCCTCCAAGCGCCTCACTGCCCTGATGCTCTCACCTCTCCCTCCTCCAGGCAATTCCCACCGGCCGGGGCTCACCTGCAGGTTTCGGTCTGGCTTCCAGCATCGTCAGGAGAAGCAGGAGGAGAGGGGCAACAGGCAGGAGCTTCATCATGGCTCCGTGAGATCTCGCGGCTCCGGGGCTGGGGAAAACTCGCTGTGGGGAGAAGACAGCGCCGCGATCAGTGCTGAGGGTGGGCTGAGCCTGAGGTGGGTGTCCCCAGACAGTGCCCAAAACCCCCAGCAGCAGCAGTTTTGACAGATTTGTCCCCAAACTTCTCTGAACCCACGTGGGACCTTTCCCATTCGAGGACTGGCAGTCTCAGCACAGCTAAATTTCATTACAGCAGCAAGGATCTGCCAAAGGCTCTGATTTTCTGCTCTGGGTGGAGCTGGCCATTGGACAAGCCTTATTTTCACTTGCAAACCAGGCGGATGGGATGTTCAGCCAAACGCATTTTCACTGGCGGTGCGGCTGCTCTCTGCAGCCAGCCCGAGAGTTGGAAAGCTGCAGCTGGGGATGCGGAGCACCGGCCCTCCTGATGCTCCCTCCGCACGGGAAGCGAAGCCCCCAGATGAAATGCCAGCACAGACCAAACCTGCTCAGAAGTCTCTCAAAACCACTGGCAAAGATCTTTCTTTTTTTTTTCCAAGAAGCTCCATAAATTTATTCTCTGCCTTTTTTTTTCCAAGCTACATTTGGAGAGCAGAGAACAGCCTCAGCCGGCACAGGGGATACCGGTGCCCATGCGGATGGGCTTGCACCTGTTCCCCCAGGCAGGGCGCTGGGTGAAGCCCCGCCAGCCTGCTGCTCTCCCTCACGTCACCCCAGGGGACCCCACAGCTCCATCACCAGCGCTCCCCATCCTGCTGGCTTTTCCAAGGGATGCTCTGCACCCTGACAGGTTTTTTTCATGCACTTGAGGTGGGACAGTTGGGGAAAAAAATATTTAGACCAGTTACTTGCCTCCCTCCCTGCCCACCTCTGCGTCGCCCTTTCCTGCCCTTGCCTGGCTCCTGCAGGGACACAGATTTATTTGGTTTATTTGTATTCCAGCTCTGGTTGGAAAATCAAGGTGTTGAGGGGGGAAAAATGCCACAGTTAATGCGGCTTGCCCCTGGAGACGCGTAGTGCCTTGACCTGGCACAGATACTGGAAGGGTGCTTTTAAGAAAAAGCACACAGAAATTCATTTTATCGGTAGTTATCAGCTGATATTTATTTAGCCCCAGGAGGTCCCAGTTGTAATTCATCACCAGGGTTGTCATTTAATCG
This sequence comes from Chlamydotis macqueenii, assembly GCF_036417535.1. NCBI lineage: Eukaryota > Metazoa > Chordata > Aves > Otidiformes > Otididae > Chlamydotis > Chlamydotis macqueenii. The sequence goes on along the minus strand of NC_141571.1, from coordinate 5,953,966 downwards.
CTCAGTGGTTACGTGCAGCCCTGAACCTCACGTATTTGATAGCAGGGACGCTGATAATAGGTTTCACAGCTGCATCTTAAAATTGTCTCCAGACTCAGTGCTCACACCTGAAAAATGATATTGAAGAATCAGGAGGACAGAAAAGGGCTACAAGAAGAAAGCGGGATCCAGAAGACCAGTCTCAAAGTGGGAGACCCAGACCTTTCCCAGGGAGCGTGAGCAGCCCAGGGTGCGGGGGCTCCGCAGCAGGAGTGGGGGGCTCCCGCAGAGCCATGCTGGTGGGATCACTCTGGGCTGCAGGGAGGCTGTGGCTCGGCAGGCAATTTCTAGGAAGCCACGGGGATGAGGCGAGCATCGCTTTGCAGCTCGCTGTTGGCACACGGGCCAGGAGCACGCGGGTGCTTGTGCCCTCCCAAGAGCCCCGTGTGCAAGTGGAGGAGCAAACAGCCCCACCTATCCCAGCTTTGCTTCCACATTTATTTAGCAGATTCTTTTTTCCAGAAATGCTTTTTTTTTTTTTTTTTTGGGGAGAACGCACTCACTAGCCACTGAATATTTTGGGGACTGCCATGCCACCTATAACATCTCAACAGCTCTCCAAGCCTCCCTGCAATGGCAGGCTGGCACGCAGCCTGCGCCTCACAGCGTCCACACAGCTTCAAAGCCAGCTCAAGAGAGAGGAATGAGCTCTTGGGCCAGGAACCAAGGAGGAGAAAACCAGTTCACGACTGATCTATTTTTAACAGCATCCCAGCTTCGGATGAAGTCTTGGCACTCCCTACAGCTGGAGGGGCTGATGCTGCCGGGACAGGGCAGGGCACGGCGGCTCAGCCATGCATCCAGCACCAGTCCTGGCAGGTGGGACAGTGCCCTGGTCCCCGATTCAATATAATGCCCCGCTCTGCCAAGGGGGACAGGGAAGCAAAGTTGATGGGACAGATGCCCCCGAGTATTTCTCCCACCATCCCTGAGCAATCTCCCTGCTACCTGCTGTCCTCACTCTCCCAGGGCCAGCAGCCCCATGAGGGGCCCCCCCCACCACCTCACACCCCCCCCCTCGACCCCCCTGCCACCAGCCAGGAGTGGGAGGGAGATGGGTGGGAAGCGACCGGCTGGCAGGCAGGTGCTGCGAGGCAAGGCAAACACATTGCCGGCTGCAGCGCCGGGGACCTTGAGATAACGCCGAGCTATAAAGGGAAAAAAGTCCAGGCAGGGCGAGCGCTGCCGGCCGGGCTGGCTGAGCCGAACGCCACTGTGGCCGAGCAAAGAGGGACGCTCGGACTGTCTCCTGGTTTTAGACTAACGCAAGGGGAAAGCCAGCTCATTGCTTGTCCCTGCTGATGGAGATGTTCAGTACGCGGCGCAAAGAGGGTGACCAAGGGAAGAGCCACGCGTAAGGACAGAAGGGTCGGCAATGACCCCAGCCTCCTCTCGGCTCCCCTCGTGATCTCGGACAAGAAGGACATGGAGATGAATCCCCACACAGGTAAGCCAGTGCACCTTCCCTCCTTCCCCGGGCACCCCCACCAGCGCTGCCCCCCAGGGCGCTTGAATCCCTCCCGGCTCTGCCGCTTCTCCGTCTGCTCTCCCTGCCAAGTGCTGAGTCTCGGGAAAAAACAGCCGCCTCGGGTTTCAGCGCGGCCTCCTTGGCAGCTCTCTCCTGGCTACAGGTTGAGAGAAATGCTCTGAATATCCCCCTCCTGGTCCATCCGCGCAGGTCGGACCGGGGCGCATCCTCCATGGAGCAAACCCGAAGGATGGGGCATGGCAGGGAGCAGGGTGAGGGACACAGCCAGTTCCGCACCCTCCTTGCTGTTACAGAGGTGAGGGCTCCAGATACAGAATTGTAGAGGGGATGACGCAGACAGAGGAAGAAGGTAGAGCAGCCCAAGACGCGGTGTTCCCACTTCACCTGCCTTTCCATGTACCCTGTTTTGTTCTGCACAGCTTTCCTCTGTGGAGATCCAATCAGGCAGTTTTGGCAGGCCAGAATTCAAGTCCCACAAGTGTTATTTGATGAAAGCATCAAAAATCCCCAAAACAAGTTCAGGAGCCTGAACACAGACTCCTTGTGCTTAGGACACCAGAGTCCTGCCAGGACAACCGCAGAAAGACAGCAAGAGCTGGCCTCAGGCTGGAGGAGGGGGACACAAATTGTCAAGTCCTCGGCAGGACAGCAAGTCATCCTTCAGGTCCATGCCTGAGAAAAGGGGTGCCCAAAAAGCACCCATGGGACCAAGAAAGGATGACCGAAGCGTGTCTTACCCCACCTCTCAAGGTGCATGGCTCTCAGCGGTGCCTCTGCTGCTCACGAGCACTACATCCACCCTCAGGACCATTTCACAGGCAGCGGTGACTTTGCACTCAATCACAGCTCCAGCATCCCAGTGCTCACCCTCCACAGTGGCTGGGTGACGAGCTGCAAATCCCATGAGAGAGGACAGCAATGAAGTTTTCAAAGCAGGGAAGTGTCATGGAGCATAAGCACACCAAAACCAGGAAAATGGCACAAATTTCCAGGCCAAAATTTCCCCACCCCCAACCTTTTCAAGGATTGGTGTGTCCTTGGTTCTTCCCAAACACACGTGTGGGAGAACAAGAGCAGACTCTTTCCGGGACATCACAGTACTCTCCGGTTACAACGCTATGGCAGCTTTACTGGGCCAAGTGCCACCTGGAAGGACACGCTGTTTGAGAAGCGAGGCCGTATTTCTCAAACAGCACATCACGGCTCCAAACCCCGCAGGAGCGAATCGACGGGAGTGCTGTAACAGGGAAACCTTGCTGGATGTGGAAGGGGCTTCTCTTTCCCTCCCCATGCTCCCGCAGAAGGCCGATTCCCCGTTTTGCGGGGCGGTCTCCTGCCCTCACTAGGATTAGTGTATTCACAGGGAGGGCAGGAGGTGGCGGGGTTCTTCTCCAGGTCCATTTGCAGGGTGAGTGGCAGATGTCTTTGTCTCACAGCTCATGGACCTAAAATCATAGAAGAGTTTGGGTTGGAAGGGACCTTTAAAGGTCATCTAGTCCAACCCCCCTGCAAGGACCAGGGACGTCTTAATCTTAAATTTAACATTGTACAAGTCCTGACATGCTTACGGCATGAGATGACATTTGGAGACCCCTTGAGAGGGCAACACTGGGTGGAGCAATGGACAGAGCAACCCCTTTCAGATGTCCTCCACAACAGCACATGGGGTCTCTCTCTGACTCCAACCTGTTCCTGAAAGACCTCCCAGTGCTCGGCAGCTCAGCCAGGAGGAAAGCCTCCTGCCCAGCCAGCCTCTGCACCGAAACACCCCGTACCTGGGCTGCCGCAGCCACAGCTGGCAAGAAGAAACGCCATACTCACTTGCAAATTCAACACGGCCTTTCGAAGCGCCTGGTAAAGATCTGGCCAAGAGGAAAACATCAGACGGTCAGACAATTCTCCTTGCACAACTCATCATGTCAAGAGACAGCTCCTATTTCAGGACTGCTGGTGGCATCTCTCCATTCCTCGCTGTCCCACTCAGGACCTTAGGCTGCACTTGTCCCCTGAGCTGTGTGAGAGGCAAACTCGCCCCTGCTCCTATCCGGTATTTTAAGCAAAACTGAAGGGATTTGGAATACTTTTAGATTTTGATGAAGAGTGATCAACAGGGGAAACATCCACCTTACTGACTCTCTTCAAAAAAAGTAAATACTCTTCTGCAAACGGGCCCCCGGAGGACTGCTGATCGGGGCCAAGAGACGTCAAACTTGGGAGGAAAGGAGGTCTGGGCCATCCAGAAGCTGAGGCAGCAATCCATTGCCCAAGTTCTGCTCTGGGAGGAAGGTGTTAGAGAGCATTTTTTTTCCCCAGAAATATGCATGTTCAACCACAAAGGAAAGAGAAATGGCCCAGAGCAGCTCCTGGGCTGATGCAGAGTTTGTCAGCTGAGCCCCTTGGTGCAGCAGAGATCTCCAAGCAATGAGATTGACAGTTACTAGCAGGACGTCTGTCTCCCAAATCTGCTGGGACCGATATCCCCAGCTGACCTCCAGCAAGCTTACACGGCACAGACAACCACAGCGAGTGAGCGCCTGCTATTTCAGCCCCACAATCATACACTCATCGCCTGACCTCCTTCTCCAAATCTTTATATCATATTTCTCGCTCTGGAGACGTGACTCAATGTGTTGGCATAAGGAAATACGCCAGGAGAATATTCTCGTGCCTCTCCCCTTTATTCTACCCATCCTGCTATGTGTTTAATTGAAATAGCAGAAAGCGAGGAGCACTTGGCGGCTGCAGAAAAGCATGCGGAGACTTTTTGGCCCTCCTCAAGACAGAAAAAAAAAAATGAGCTGGTTCAATTCTTTGTCTAGATACTTTTCACAGGGAGAACCCCAAAGGCAGCACGGGAAACTGCTCCCACCCAACTTCAGGGCTGCCACGTCCCTCTGACAGCAGGGTGGCAGAACTGCTGTCCCGGGACCAGGATGCTGTCACCTCACAGGAGATGCACCAGAGTGCACCAGATGCACCAGATTCCACCAGCACCGCAGTGGTCTGTGGCCCCACCTCTGCCCACGCCGCAGAGCACGTGCCTTGGGGACCCTTGCGCCTCAGCATCGTCCTGTCGTCAGCTGGCACAGATGCTGTGTGGAAACCTCCTGCGAGATCTTCTCAGGGACTCAAAGCAGCATTCGAGGCTGTGGCTGAGGACCACTTGACCTCAACTTCCCCCCTATGTAGGATGAGCCCTTTTTTTTGGTCAGCTCACAAGCAACTAGTTTGAAATCGTCTAATTCTGTTGCTTTTACTGAGTCCTCGCCAAGGTGCCTACAAAGTCTTTGCTTCCAGGAGAGATCAGGGAACCGTCTGAGGGTGCTTCGCTGAGGCTTTCAGGCCTCATGAGGCTCTCCAAGGAGAGTCCTACAGCATGGCATGAGGAACCAGAGACCAGGAGAGTCAAAGCCACTTGCTGAAGGCTGTGAGAAGTCCATGGCAGAGCCGGGACACGGGCTGGCTCTCCCACCTGTATCCCGGGATGAGGGCACAGACCCAGCTGGGGTGAAACAAGGGCACTTCAGGGAGCAGAGGGAACGCCCGGATGTGCTTTAGAGAACCCGGGCAAGGAGGAACTGCTCTCACCTGACATCTGCCTCAACAACTCGACACCAGAGGTTCAGCAGATGACAGGGAGAGGGAAATGCGAAAGCGCTAATGAGATTGCTGCCTGGCACTTGAGCACAGACTGAAATGTTTTGTGTCACTCTCGTCCTGGCTGGTACTGTCAAAGTGAAGGCAAGATGTTGTGAAAAGAGGAAAAAAACGAGGGGGATGTCTAACGTGACACTTCGGGGAAGCCATCCAAGTCCAGCTGCAAGCGTAGGAGCTGTGAATACCCAAAGGCAGGGCTTTTCCATCCTTCTCAGCTTGTAGACCCTGCTAATTTTCCAGCCAAGAAACAGACTCTTGTGCAGTGGGTTACCTCTGCTGTCACCAGACCTGCTCCTGCTGATGCCTGCCGTAGACCATGGACTCCTACGGGTCCGCAGGCTGCGACTCAAAGACTCCTGAACTTATACATTGGCAATCAACCAGCGAAGCAGCATGGGACGCAGCCCAGAGATGAGAAGGCTGAAGTCTGGAGAGAAACCAAGTTACTGCCAGCTCTCTGCAAGGGACCACAGCTGATCCCCATGGGATGGGCACCAGAGGGACCAGGTGAGTGATGGATTCACGCGTGCAACCAAGGGCTTGCGAGGTGAGAGATCAGAAATTTGCGGACAAAGAGACACAGGCAAAGGCAGAAAGTTGCTAGGGAAGAAGGATCTGGCCTCCAGTAAAAGCACGAGGACAGACACCCTTCCTGAGAACCAGAAAAGCTCCAGGCACAGGATCAGGCACGGCAGCCCAGGAGCATCCCGCATGGAAACGCACCAGTCTGGAGTCTCCAGAGCACGCGCCTATACCCCACCCTGCTTTAACACGGCTGTATTTACAGTTAGCCAGGACAGGAGAGCGGACAAAGTCCTTCTAAATGCTAAAAATATTACTCAACACCTAAAACTACATCCATGCTGCAAGTGCCTGCAGAGGGCCAACTCCTGCCAGCCCGCAGCAGCTGACAGAAAGCGCAGAGTCCGGGTCCCCGCGCCCAGCTGCGCAACAGAGCCCTTACGGCAGCTGCGGGAGCTCCCTTCCAGCCAGCGGAGCCCCAGCCACCCATTTGCTACTCTTTGGGCCCAAAGTGGAGAAAATGCCCTTACTGAGAGGTAACGACACGCAGCAGGAGCCGCTCGGCCTCCCGGCACGGCTGGAGGAGACACAAGTGACATCTGGCACAAGAGGGACTGACTGGTTCTGGGGGACAAGCTGGTTTTTATATGTTTCTTTATAAGCCCCACTCAGTCTTTCTTTTTTTTTTTTTTTTGCTGTGTTTTTCCCAGGTCCCATTAATTCCCCACGGTAGGGCTTGCGCGTAGACACAAACACTGCTGCTCTCCCCCTCCATCAAGGATTTGTAAATGGCATTTTATGAGCGCTGAGTTTTTAACAAGGCAGGCACGCTGCTCGAAAGCGAACAAAGGGGCCCCTATTGGAAACTTTAAAGATGTTTAAACAAAGGCTTCTCTTGAAAACCTTTAACCCCTAATGCCAACCTCAAGGGAAATGCTACGCTATGAGCAAGCGGAGCACAAGCCTCTTCTGTGCCCGCAGATCATCTACAACGGGCTGCCTTGCGGGCTCCGTCTTTTCTGTTTGCTGCTGTTGCCAAGAAGGGCAGCTCCCGAGCCCATCTTGTACTAATCACGTCAAATTTCTTTAATTCTTAAAAAAAAAAAAAAAAAAACACACCACAAAACTTACAACTTCCACAAAAATCAACAACAGCTTTTTCCAGTTGGACGCAGCAATGCTCTGCCTGCTTCGATGCAAAGTGTCATTCTACTACTAACACCAAGATCCCTCGCATGCTTTCCAGATGGGAATTTGCATTTCGGATGAGGCCACATTTATCCATATCCTGCTGGCAAATATCAGGGCTGCGATCCGAGAGCAGATTTCCCCCCCGCACATTTTTTGCTGCTATCAAATGCCAATCTAACGACATTCCTGAAAGATCACAAGAATCTGCCTGTGAAGCACAGTTTCTACTTGTTCCCGAGAACCTGCACGCTCACTGCTGGTGATTACTTGCTCCTGTTCTTGGAAAAAAAAAAAAAAATTATCTTTACTATCAAGAGACTCTACAGCCTGTCACGCAGGGAGGACTTCATAGTAACTTTATAAATAATCTGGGCTTGACTGAAGAAAAAAATCCTTTGAGTTTAGGCAGAAGACGTAAAGTTGTGTGTCCTGTCTCAGAGCCAGGGCGGGGAACAGGTTCCTCTCTGGAAGCCCTCGTCCCACCCCAGTCCCACCACACGCACACGGTCGCTCCCTTCGAGTGGGACAGTCCCGTTCCTGTGCCAGCCTCCTCACCAACGCCAGTTTCCCGCTCTCAAGTCCCAATTCCCAGATGGACCTGGCAGCTCTGTGCATCGCAGGATGAGGGGGAAAACCCTCGCAGAGCGTGTACCACCGCATCGCTCAGCTCCGCGCGCATCTCAGACGGCTGCGTGTTAGCACGCATACGATGAGCGCCAAACAATCCGATTTTCCAAACAAGTTTTTTCCCACGTAATTGCTTGCAACAGAAGTGCCCAAAGCTATTTTTTTTTTCCTTGTGAAATGGTTGGAATTATAAGCCAAAGGTGAGCGATTGCTTGTGCAAACATATTTGTGAGTATGCACAGACCCAACTTTCCAGTCGTGCCGAAACGGTGCGGAATAGACCGAACGCACGCTTTTAAGCTCATCTTTTCGCAGGATCTCGATCTCACACTGCTCAGTGCACCCGGCCCGGCTGTGCCAGCCCTTAGCACCCCCTGCTAAAAGGGAACCCCGGTTGTATAAGCAGGAACCTGCCCGAAGGCTGGGCAAAAGGTGCGCGGGGCAGGGAGACCGCAAACGGCGCCGTCGAGTTTGCACCCTCCGCCCACCCACGCACCGAGGGTCGGAGTGGGGTACCGTGCTCGGGGGGGGGCTTCGGGACGGCTCCGGCCCACAGCTTTGCGGGGGAAAAAACCCACATCACAGGCTCTGCTCCCCCCCGCACCCCGGCTTTGCCTCCCGCTGTTCCCCTCTCTGCCAGCCCCGCTCCGCGGACCCCCCACCCCCGCGGGGCCGCGCTAACGCTCACCCCCCGCCTCTCCTCTCCTTTCCATCCCCGCAGGGCCCGCGGAGCCCCTCACTCACCCGTGCCGGCCGCGGAGCCGCTCCCCGCCGCGCTGCTGGGGCAGGTACGGCGGGCGCGGGGGCTGCGCGGAGCGGTGCGCGGCTCGGGGCGCGGCGGCGGCGGCAGCGCTGGGCGGTGGCGGGGCCCCGCGGTATTTAACGGGGAGGGGGGAGCGGGGAGGGGGGAGCACTGGGGCGGGCCCGGCCCCGGGGCAGCGCTTTGGGGGAGGGATGGGGGGGTCCAGCCGCCTCCCACTGCCCCGCGGGCCGTGTCCGTGGGCGGGCGGGAGCTGCGCGCAGGTGGAAGCGGGGATGGCCAGCGCTGTCCCGCGGCACCGGCACCGGCACCGGGCTGTGCGCAGCCCCTGGGTACCAGGAACTTACCGGCCAGGGAGAGAAGCTTGCTTTTCTCTTTTTCTTTTTTTTTTCCCCTCGTTCTTTTTTTTCTTTTTCCTCTTTTTAATTGTTTTTCTTTTTTATATTTTCTTATTTTTCCTTTTTCTTGTTTTTCTTTTTTCTGTCTCTTTTTTATTTTTTTTCCCTTTTTTCCTCTTTTTTCTTTTTCTCCTCTTTTTTCTTTTTCTTTTTTTTTCTCTTTTTTTTCTTTTTTCCTCTTTTTTTTCCTCTTTTTTTTCCCTCTTTTTTCCTCCTTTTTTTTTTCTTTCTTTTTCATTTCTTTTTTTTTTTTTCCCTTCTTTTATCTTCCCCCAGTGTGAGAGTGTGCTCAGGATCCCCATAAACTCAGAAACTCCTGGAAAAAAAGACAGTCCAAGCTCAATGCCCATTCAAGCTGAGTGACCTAGGAGTTCAGGAACCTCTGCGGGTAGTGGCTGCGGTGTGGGGAGGTGGATTTGAACGGGAGAGCTGCAGAGCAGAGCTCTGATGGCTATAGAGCCTCGGGTCACGCTTCCAGTAAGACGGTCAACTGATGCGCCCAACTGTAGCGATGGAGAGCATCATCAGAGGCTTCTTAGACACCCTGGAATAGATCTTCCCAGCCCTCCATCTCTTCTCAACACTTCCATCAGTCTACTGGTGGTAGGAACCACCTTTGGTGCTTACGGGACTGTGTTTTAGTGCTTTAACAGCACTTTCCTTCTTCTTTGCACTAACATTAAGTGGCTACATGAGAAACAGAGAAAGAAGACTACAGTAAACCACCCACATTATCTGAATTTTTTAGCAGACGAGCCAATACTGCATTATTGCACTTGGGCATTTGGAGGGTGTTGGTGCCACTGGGGCAAGCGCCGGGCAGCTGGGTGACCACCCTGGCTGGCCCCCGTCCCCCGCAGAGCTCGCTGCCGCAGGGTTTTTGTGCTTCCTGTTCTCAGCTGGTGTTTGCCGTTGGCGTGGTCGATAAATCCCCCAAGCCCAGAAAAGGCTGAATTTCACTTGTGTGTGCAGTAAGGAAAATATAGGATTTATAAATACTCATGCATATAGAAGGGCTTGTGGGTTGGGTTGGTCTGGATTAAAGGAGGTATTGAAAAATGAGGGAAGCCAGAAACTGCAGACTTCTCATTTCTGTGATTTCTAATGGCTTTTCCTTTTGCATAAACATTGCATTGACTCCATACCCAGGAGCACTGCAGGCATTTTCTCCCCTGCTCTGTACAAAATATAACCCAGACCTCTCAAATGGATATTTTTTTTATTAGGGCGTTTGGTTTCCCCAAGCCCAGGAAGGAACAATTGCCCTCTGTGGCAGCAAGTCCCCAGTGAGCCGCCGAGCAGCGGTCTTCTGAGCAGGGCAAACAGGGAAAAGCAAGGAATTAAAATGCTACATTTCATTGTTACCTGTGCTTGAGGACAGTGTTAGCAGGAGTTAAAGTTCTTGTATAAAGAGCTGACTTGAAGACCCAGTTTCTAAACAATAGCTGCTGGGATCGTGTTTTGGTCTCCTGAGTCAGGTACTTTCATTCCCAGGGGACCAAAAAAATCAGATCACTTCCTCTGCAGCCTGAGCTGGTGAACGTCAGCAAACTGGAAAGCAGCAGCTCAGGAGGCGGTTCGCATCTCCCGGTGCCTGTAGAGTGCTCGCTCTGCTCCTGGGGTCACCCAGGGGTGCACACACAGGGTCTTGTGGGACTTGGCAGCCCCATCTGCCCTCACAGAGCAGCAGGTGATGTGGGGAGCAGGATCCGTCCCTCACCACAAGCGTGGCTGTCTCGGCAGGGACGGCGCTGATGGAGGCCCCCCACGCTTGTTGGTAGAGAGGCGAGGGCTAATTTGCAGTGTTAAACACCGGCTCTCCCAAAATCAGCAAGGTGACCGCAGGGTCCAGCCCTACCAAAGCCTCTCAGCTTGAAAAAGCACACAGAGCACTCCTCGTCTTCCTCGTTTCCCAGGGAAGAGGTCACAGCAAACACCCTGGGTACCCTGGGTCTCTCCCTCCTCCAACACCCCCAGAGATGCACCTCGAAGCGCGCTCGCACCCTCTCCTGCAGCACATCCCGACCTAAAGCGAGGGAAAAGCCTCTGTGGCGAGGGATGCCAGGGAAAGGCTTGCAAAAATCGGCGTAGGAGAAAGGCAGGGGCTCGCCCCTCGCTCTCCTCCCCTGCTTCCACATAATGCCCAACTGTGTGCGAGAGCGGTCGGGTCCCAGCGGAGACCTGGGGCTCTGAAAAGGCGGCTTTTAGCGTGAGCTCTAAAACCCCAGCCCGTGCGCTGCTGCTAACATGACACTGAACTAACACTGCACTACAATCAAAGCATTTTAATAATTTAATATAATAAATGTCAGGAGGAGTGAATAATTCCCTGTAACCCCGAGGAGGCTGTAGGTGCCAGGAGGAGCCAAGTGGGTACATTGAGCTGCTCTAGCAATAGCCCTTTGACACGCTGAGGGTAAATTTAAAGCAGATGATGGATGCTGGGTGGTCGCCTCGGTGGGCAGAATGGTGAGCACTGTTCAGAAGTGCGTCACTCAAACAATTTAGCCTCAAAACATGGAAGGCAATGGCTGCAGAGAACGGACAAGAGAAGAAAAGCCAAGTTTCTAGGTAGTCGGTCCTGCCGCTAGACATCAAATCTGAAGAACCACGGTCTGTTTACCTGTCTTTGGCACGCACGTTCCCGCTTCAGGCAGTAAATAGCACGTGGATAATTATTCCAGGAGGCTCTTCAATAAGCTCCAGGCAGTAACCCGCGTGCCTCTGGTGTTACGTACGGATGACAGGGAGCAGCGATACCTGCACAAGCCTGGCCCTGCCCCGGGCCGGTGCGGCGGGAGGCTCTGTGCAGCAGGCGTTGCTGCTGGCCACGCTGTCAGCACACGTCTTATCCACAGGGTTTTGGCAATTTGCTTCTGAGCAATCCCTGTCATTGCCTGGCCTCAGTACCAGGCTGTTCCTTACTCTGGCGATGGGTTAATGGGAGAGGCTCCCTCCAGCAGCTCCCAGACCATGAGCTATAGGGATGGGTGCTGGTGACCGTGTGGGTACCGGGGGGTGACACTAACAGGGATGGAGCGTGTGTGCCCACAGCAGCAAGGACCCAAAGCTACTAATTTTGCACTGAATACTGAATGATGAGACTCACCAGGAAAGAATTCACACACCCAGCCTGGTTCTCCCCTGCTCCGTGCCTGTTGTCTCTGACGAAGTGAGGGAAAAGTGCTGCGTAAAGGAGCCAGCAAGGTTTAGTACTCGTTTTCCACTGTGTTCTGTTAGTGCAGAAGAATAGCCATGGTCAGGCCAACGGACAGCCTTTGCCTTGATCCATTTCCACATCGATCCTGATCCCAACCAAGAGTTCTGTAAAAAAAAAAAAAAAAAACAAACAAAAAAACCCAAACCAAAACAACAAACAAACAAAACCAAAATCCCACAACTTTTGCAGAGAGATTCCCAAATGGTGCTTTTAGATGAAGGAAAAATAGCAAAGACAGATCAAAGCTGAACTCACGCTACTGCTTGGCAGCGGAGGAGTGAGACAGCTGCAGATCGCCATTATGGAAAAAGATTAAATAACTTTCTTACGGGTTCTCTTTGGCTGTGTATAAACCAGTTAGTAGATAACCTTGCTGAAAATCTTCACTCTGGCCATTCTAAGGAACTAATCCTAGAGAAGGCACTGGTGGGACACTGGTCGATAAAGCTCAACTTCAGCACGCTGGAGCAAGAGTCCCCCAGCCGCACGATGGAGGGGCGGCGAGCACAGATCCAGCCTGGGCACGGGGGCTGTTACGGGCGATTGGAGGGTCTGTCCGGCAAAGGAGCCCCGGCTGCCTTGCCGTGAGTGCCGGCCAGGGCTGAGCCCGGGGCCCTGGTTTTGGCAGCAGCGCCGGGGCTGCCACGGGGAGAGGAGCTCGGTTGCAGCGCATGCTCTGCGAGCCATGCCCTGCAGTCAGGAACGGGCTTGCCGTGGCCGTAAAACATTCCTTTCCCAGATGCAGAGCAGCAGCTAATGTTGTGGGTGACGCTGGCACCAGCTGTAAATTGGATTTTGGCAGAGTTCTGTCGATTTATGCTTGCTGGGGATCTGGCTAACACGTCTCAGATAAGGAACTGAGAACAAGGAGGGCAGGAGATGATATTGCCCGTCTGAAAACTGAGCAGAGCAGCGATGGGCAGATCTGTGGAGTGCAGACCCTCAGGTCCCTGTGGGACTATCCAGAGGAGACACTGAGTAAACATTTGCTCGTGTGGGAGATGTGTTTGTCTTCCACATACAAACAGGACAGCATCAGCTCCGTCCGTGGCGTGGGAATGCTGGAAGTACAGGGATACACATTTAAAGTGAGTTGCAATGTGCGTCCTAGAAGCTTCTCCTCTGAGCGATCCTCCAGCACTGCCCGGAGTCTCCGGCCACTTCCTCCCCATGGCTTAGCAGCGCGTTTGCAGCCATCCTTGGGGCTTCCCACCCTTCTCTGGCCACTGCTGTTCCTCTCTGTCTTCGGCGCAAGGCCATTGCTGTGTGGAGAGGTCATGAGTGACCCCAGCAACCTTGGGAGGGTCAAGAGCCAGAGCCTGAAGCCAGTTTCCCTACAGCTTTCTCTCTCCTGAGGATGCTGCATCTGGTTTGGGTCTGAGGCTTATCCAGGTGGGTCCAAAAACATCCTCTGGGCATGCAGAGCAGAAAGACAGAGCCATTGTTCAGATACCAGCAGGTAGGAACACCCCGTTGAGCAAGGGAAGGGAGCTCAGCACATGGAAGAAGTGAGCTCAGGCTTAAGCCAAGACCCTTTCATAGCCAGCCAGGCTGGGTCCCCTTGGTAGGAGCGATTTCTCCTGAGTGTGCCCAGCTGCAACGTGCCAGGCATTGGCAGATATGCCAGCAAGGGTCACCTGCATCCCTTTCCTCTCCTCTGGTTTCTTCTTATCCAGCCGAAGGTACTTGGGGGGTTTAGGGGCTTTCAGTAGGGCAGGAGCTGATGGACTTCAGCTGGGTGGTCTCGCCTCCTCTGCAAGCAAGACGGCATCACAAAAGGTCTCCCCAGTAGACACCCCATAACCCTCCCCTCTCAGCCCCCAGTTTTTGCATGTGTGTCCCAGGTGGCAGAGCAGGGCACCTCTGGTTTGGACCTACTGGTTAACGCCCAGCCTACTGAGTTAGCAGAGTTAAATGTTGGGTGTGTGGGAACACCTTCTAGTTAATAGAGCAGAAACAATGAGCAAAATCACCCTTTTCTTAGGTCTCAGAGAAAAATGCACCTATTTTCACCCAACAGCCCTTGTAGAAGCTGACAGCAACACTGCCTTGCATGGCAGCTCCCCAGCTGCACTCACGGCTCAGCAGCATCGTTTCCCAACTCACCAAAAAGCCGTAGAGCAACAAGCACCTCAGGTGGAAAAATGATCAGTTAAAGCACTGCCACCATTGTGTGGGACTAGAAGTCTGAAAACTCATGAATTGAGTTACTCAAACTTTTTATTCCTCGGTGCCAACCCTGGTCTCGCAGCGGCTGAGATGCAATCTGAGCTCCAGTGCTTTCCGATGGGAAAGCCTCTCTGCCTTCCCCACCTTCCCTGGATGCGGAGGGAGCTCCCGGCTCCCTGCTCGGCACAGGGCTGGTAGGGCAGGCGAGGAGCCCGGTTCTGGTGTTATGGTGCTGGGGGATCACTGTCTTGCAGATCCAACCCGTACCAAACCGACCTGCTTCGAGACAGCGTGCGGAGGTACCTGCAGCTGCCGACAGATCAGACGGTGCTGATACTGCACGCCAAAGTCGCACAGAAGTCGTACGGCAATGAGAAAAGGTAGGAGATGGCTCCAGCTCCTCTGATAGCCGCTTCAAACCCAGCTACCTGCCGACTGAGTTCAGCCTTGCTAGATTTCTCCAATTTAAGCTGGTGAAGCAAATAATTTGAGGTATGCCTTTTCCATCCACTCGCGACCTCTTTGCATCCAAAACCATAATTTAGTCTTCATGAACTGAAAAACACAAGAAAGATATTAGCCCCCTCCTGCATCCATCCCAGTTAGACATTCCCAGCGGCTAGGTTCCTCCCATGAAGTGCTGGAGATCAGAAAGATGAAGTAAAAGAAGGAAAGATACTATTCGAACCTTACCCCCAAGAATGAAATTACAAAGATGAAGAAGAGGAAAGGTTAGTGTTTTAAATGCTCTGGAAATCTTGTCCTAAAATCTGAACAGCCACAGCAGGGACTGGGGTATTTCCATCAATGCCCACAGCCTCCAAAAGCTGCTATTTTTGAAAACCCTTCCCACACTGCAAAAACACCTTGAGGTTCTGGCTTGAATCTCCAAAATCGCTACTTCTGGGTAGTGATGTCAGACTGCGGCACTGTAACGCAATTAATCCTCCATTAATCCCTGTGATATAAATGTTCCTCTGTTATTACCAAGTACGGAGTAGCTACGAGGCAAGGAGCTCTGCCTCCAAGGTGTAGTCCAGCCAGACCCCAGGAGACAGCTCTGGGCTGGGCTGGCTGTGCCTACAAAGTCCTCATCACATCCAGCCTCCTGCCAGGGGCTGCCGGTCCACAGGTAAAGGTTTTATTTTGGGACTGGGTTTTCCAGTCAGGAAGGAAGCCCTGGTGTCACTGAGCTTTCAGGAGAGGCTCCTCTCCCTGCTTCAGACCCTGTGCAAGGAATGAGGTCTGGAGAGGGAGAGGAACCCAGCGCAGAGCTCCCAGGTTGAAGTTTAAAGGTGCTGGTGCCGTTTTTCATCACGGTGGGAGCGAGGGGCCTGTGCTGTGGATGGCTTGGCTAAATAAACCCGTACCCAGGACTTTAGGGCTCTGAAATCTCCAACCCCCTGCACCGGTGTTTTCTCTGCTAGCACTTTACCCAGCACTGAGAGGATGAATTTGCACCGTTCACACAAGCGCAAAGACAGTGGAAACCCAAATAAAACACAGGAAAACAGGTTTCTAAAACCCTGGCTATAGATTTATTTGCATTGGGCTCCAAACCTGGCTGTGAATGCAAACTCTGTTCCTGGCCTGCTGAAACTCCTGCATGGCAGGGGGCCCAATCCCCCCTTGGCTCGGGGCAGGGGCGGCCAGGCGCCCCGTCCTCCCCTCCTGGGGCCGTCCCGTGGCTGGTGGGCTCATGGCCACCAGCGGCACCAACAGATGTGGCAGCAGCTGCCCGGACGCTTCAGCAGACCCCGATTCTTCTGGCCAGCCCTGCCCATACCCCCCAGCTGGGAGGGTCCCCAGCCCCTCGCTGCAGCACCACGTCCCTCCCAGGGCACAGGGTTGCTCCCAGCACCGCCAAGCCCTGGCAAAAGTCTCCACTCTCAGCACAGCCATCTCACCACCCCCAAGCACCTTTTATGCATACCGGAGTGCAGTAAGAAAATGTCCTCTTGTCTCTGCAGGTTTTTCTGTCCCCCACCTTGCGTTTACCTGAGCGGGCCGGGATGGAAGTTAAAACAGGAGCAGATAAAAGGTAAGTGCTGGGCGGCAGCCCTCGACCTCTCCTCCCTCCCTTCCCGTGCCACGGCCTCTGCAAAGGGGAGAGTGACCCAGTTGATTTTTATCTTTGCTCCCCCAAACTTGAGACCGAGCCCTCTGTGGTCCAGACCTGGAGAGGGCTGGAGCCTGGGCCACCCCACCGTGCCAGGACGAGCCTAGGCGGGGGCTGGAGGGTGCTTCTCCCCATCTCTCCCAGCCAGGGACCTGGGAGAGGCGGGTTTTCAGGTGTGCGGGTACATGGGGCTGGACAGCATGGGCAGCAGCCAGATGGAGACCCAGAAGCTCAGCTTTGAGGAGCAGCCAGACGCCAAGGTAAAGCCCGAGGCTCCCTGGGGCTGTGCGGCGGCACAGGCTGGTTTTTCCCTGGTGTCACCCCACACCCTGTGATTCCACATCATCCCCTTCCTTGGGATGTTGTGATCCTTCCTTCCTAGGAACGTTCTCCCAACGAGCAGCACTTGCTGCTTATCGCGAAAGGAAAGCCTGGTCTTTCACTGGAGGATAAGCAGCTAAATAAAACCCTGATCAATCCCAAAGTTCATAAGCTTCAGCAGAGCTCTGGCATCTTCTGATGGGGAAGAAAAAAAAAAAAAAAAAAAAAGAAAAAGAAAAAGCATTATCTGGGGTCCCTGAAGAGCAAGGGGTCTGAGTTGGGCCAGAAACCTTACAAAAGTGCCTTTGTCCACAGTGCTTGGTTTGCTGCTAAGGCACGGCGGGGAAAGCATAAACCCAAGGCAATTTCTCGTGTTATGTGGGATAAATCACACGTGAACATTCATTTCCATGAGGAATTCTCTGCCCCCAGTGTAAATAAAGCCTCTGCCGATCCCCAGCTCTTCATTCCACCTGTAATAACATCTCTGGTCGTTCCCCCTTTAAATGAACCCTCTTTGAAAGGGCACTATTATGTCCTCGCGGGGCGGTGAGGAGGATGAGGAGGGCGAGGAAGGCTGGCGGGGCCGGGCTGGAGCTGCCGGCAGCCCCTCTCTGCCCTCGGCAGGGCTTCGGCTGCGCCAAGGCGCTGTACATCTCTGACGCGGACAAGCGCAAGCATTTCCGCCTGGTCCTGAAGCTCTTCTTCAGCAACGGGCAGGAGATTGGCACCTTCCACAGCAAGCTGATCAAGGTCATCTCCAAGCCCTCGCAGAAGAAGCAGTCGCTGAAGAACACGGACCGTGCGTACGGGGATAGCTGGTTCCTGCCGGGCTGGTTACACCAGTAACCAGGACTTGTCCTCCCTTGGCTTGACACCAGGACCTGTGCTAACCCAGCCCCCTCTCCCCACAGTCTGCATCTCCTCGGGTTCCAAAGTCTCCCTCTTCAACCGCCTGCGCTCCCAGACCGTCAGCACCCGCTACCTGTCCGTCGAGGGGGGGGCCTTCATCGCCAGCGCCAGGCAGTGGGCAGCCTTCACCCTCCACCTGGGTAAGGAGCCTCGCGGGGCCGCTGACACCGGCCATGCCCAGGGCTCGCTGCCTCCAGCCCTGGCTTCCTTCCCCACTCCTGCGAAGCCAGTTCCTGGGAGCAAAAGGGACAGGAATTAGCCTGGGGATGTGGGATCCTGGCTCAGGTCTCACCTCTGCCCAGTGTTCCTGGTGTATCTCTGGAGCCGATGGCTCTTTCCCACTGGCCTTGAGGGTTGGCATCATCCTGAGATGATCTCATCCCCCTGAGAGCACATGGGCAGTGACCAGGGCAGCAAGAGCTGTACCAGCTTGGAGGCTCACAAATCCAAGCAAATAATTTGCCTGGAAGAGGCCAGAGCCCACAGCATCCTTGCCCACACTGCCTCCAGCAGTGTTGCTGCAAGATGCTGCATCCCAGTCCCACTCTTCTGTGCTGGGCTCCCGGGGAGCAGTGATCTCTCCAAGTAGCGAGCACCTGCAGGGCAGAAAAAATCAGTAAGAAAGCGCCGGGAGCACAGCCAGACCTGCACATGACAAGGCAGCCCAGGTTAACCCGCTCCCTCACGGCTCCGAGCAATGACTCTGCCTCTCTCCTTCCCGTGAAGCCGATGAGCGCTGCGCCCAGAGCGAGTTCCCCCTGCGGGAAGGGTATATCCGCTACGGCTCCGTGGTCCAGCTGGTCTGCACGGCCACCGGCATCACCCTGCCTCCCCTGGTAAGCCTTCCTCCCCGCCGGTGTCAGGCACCTCGCCGCTCTGAGCAACGGGTACCATCCCTGGGATGACGCTGCTGCCCACAGATCATCCGGAAGGTGACGAAGCAGTACGCCATGCTGGACGTGGACGAGCCCATCTCCCAGCTCCACAAATGTGCCTTCCAGTTCCAGGGCAGCGACCGCATGTACCTGTGTCTCTCCACGGAGAAGGTGATCCAGTTCCAGGTACGGCAGCGCGAGGAGGAGCGAGGACTCCTGGGGTGCTCCTCGTCCTCTCTCCAATCTCCTCTGTGTTGCCAGTGTCTGGGAAATATGTCACTGGGAGGGTCTTCCAGAGAAGGGAGGTTTCATCCAAATTAAGGTCAGAATCGCTGCAAAGCCATCTGCCTCCAACTTGCTGCTTTGGTGGGGACATAGTCACCAAGGTCTTTGCAAAGGCATCATGATCCCTGTTTCCCAGCAAGCGAAGCACGTGCTGGAACTGAGATGCCAAGGGCAGAAGCCAGGCGTCCTGGCCCTGGTGCCGTGCTGTCCCTGCTGCAGCATGTTTGGAACTGTGACACTCTCCACAGGCATCTCCCTGCCCGAAGGAAGCCAATCGGGAGCTGCTGAACGACGGTTCCTGCTGGACCATCATCGGCACCGAGACAGTAGAGTACACCTTCAGCGAGAGCCTGGCCTGCGTCCGCGAGCCTGTCAGCCCCGTGCCGCTCATCACCGCCCTGCAGGTAGGCGCAGTGCTGGCCACCCCCACCTCTCCATCACCTGCTCAGCATCTCCTGGTTTTGGGATGCTGTGGGAATGCCCGGGTCCAGACCGCTGCGGCGGGAATGGGACACACGGGCAGAGCATCCTGTGGGAGAAGAAGTCAGGCTTGTTCCACCATGTAACACTGCCCTGCGCTCTGCCCCTCGCAGCTCACGGGCGGCGGGGACGTGGCCATGCTGGAGGTGCAGGGGGAGTATTTCCACCCACACCTCAAGGTCTGGTTCGGAGACGTGGAAGCAGAGACGATGTACAGGTAACGCGGCCAAGGGGTCCAGGGAGCAGGCAGGGAACGGCAGCCGGGTTTGGGCAGTGCTGGGAGGGACGTGGCTGCTGACCTCGGGGACGGGGGCACTTGCACTGTGCGTTCTGTCGGACCGTCCACTCCTGCGGCAGGCCCTCCTGGGTTCATGCATGTTCTCCTCCTCTGTGCTGTTCCCAGGAGCCCCAAGTCCCTCGTGTGCGTCGTCCCTGACGTCTCTGCCTTCGGCAGTGACTGGCGGTGGCTGCGATATCCCATCACCGTCCCGCTCCTGCTGATCAGGGACGATGGCCTCATCTACGCCAGCTCGTTCACGTTCACCTACACCCCAGAGCAGAGCTTCATTCCAGGGCAGCAGGTCCTCTCGGATGTCCCCCAGGACTCGGACAAATTACTTGACAGCATCCATCAGGAGTTCACCAGGACCAACTTCCACTTCTTCATGCAGAGCTAGCAAGCCACGCGAGCAGAGGCTCGGCCTTGCCGCTGGCCCCGGGGAAGGGGAGCAGCCCTCAGCCGTGCCGGGGGTCCCTGTCCAGGGCTCGGGGTGGCCCCGCCGAAGGGTCCTCCCCATGCATTGAATGCCCACCGTGTCTCTTCTTGACGGCAGCATCTCACCCTGCTGAGGTCTCACATGAGAGCATCAATAAATCAGGCGTCAAGGACTCTCTACTGATTTGGTTGCTTTTTTACTGACCTCACAATCTACCTCCTGCGCTGGCGCAGAGCATCACAGCTCCTTTGCTGTCCTCAGTCCCTACATTCAAAGGCCAGGAGGGGCAGGAACGATGAAGGAATGTGACCTTGAGTGTTATTGATCCATACCAGGCATCCCCACATCAGTTCTGTACTTTTCACTAACGAGGAGCTGGTTTCCAGCAGCTGAATGCTCGGTACCAGATGGTTTGGTTTTTTACTGGAGGCCCAAATGGGGTTATTTCAAATGGAAAAGGAGAGAAAGAAAAACTGCAGTATGAAACCCAGCCCCTGCCTAGCTGGCACAGCTCTGCCGAGCGCTGTTGTTTTACACACTTACACACACAAACACACACACAGAGAAATTCCAGTGCCGGCCTCAGCAGCCAACTGCTGATCTAAAGATCCCGTAAAAAGAAGCCAGGTTTCTCGGAGCCGGACCCGAGCGTCACGCAGCGCGGGTCTCACAGCTTTATTTACTCCTCAGATCTCCATGGCATCAAAAGGCCCATGGTGTCCCTGGAAACCTGCTGGTTCGGCAGTTCCGAGCTGGGTTTTGAAACAACCCCACCGCCAAGCCCACGGAGGCGCTGAGCTCGGCGAGGGCGCAGGGGAAGCGTGGTGCGCCCCGACCCACAGCACCCCAGGAGCGCGGGGCGCCCAGCCCCACGCGCAGGCCCGCCACTCGCCTTACCTGCGCGTTTTGTGGCGTCCAGCGCGTTTCAGACGCCGGCACCGCGCAGACCGACAGCCCCCGGCACGCAGCCCATCCTCGGCCTCGCTGCGCGCATCCCATGCCACGCTGCAGCTCAGGACGCTGAATTTGGGGCTGCAGGGATCGACAGCCTTGCACCACCCAGCACGGAGACGCGGGGTGATGGCCACACATCTGTGTGCATCTGGAGCTGCAGCTGCTGGAAGGAAAATTCAGGAAGAAAGTTACAGTGCACGCCGACAGCCAAGGGCCGGCAGAGGAAAGGGCTGGCGGACAGAGGAAGGGCGACCACATGAAGATGTGCAGGGGGCTTCAAAAGGAAGCAAGTCCCTCGAGCAGGAGGCAGGTCCCAGGTGCTGGGAGCAGTGGTGAGAGACCTTGCTGATCCCGTTCCTGACAAACGTTCAAGGATCTTATCCAGGTGCCGGGGGTAGCGGGGGCTTCCCCTGTGCAACAGCCGCTTGGGCCACTCCATCCGCCCACGCTTACCATCCCCTACGCTCACCTTCCCGGCAAATCCACCCCACCCTGATCGTGACTGAGACTGAGGTGCAAGAAAACCCTTTAATCAATCTGAACAGAGGATCCTTCTGATCTCCCCAGAAAGCATTTTCCCCCCCATCTCCCCAGGAAAGGGCTGGAGGGCAGCGAAAGGATGGGGCCAAGCCTTTCAGTTTCTGCCTGCATCCCACGCAGGAGTGCCTGGAGCCCACAGCTCCTCAGCCTGCTCCCCTCTCTCGGAGCCTGGGGCATAATTCACGTTTTATGAATGGAAAGAGCCTTCAACTATATTTAGCAGCGGGCCGGTCCCGAAGGGCCGGAGGAGCGTTGCTTATTGACTTCAAGGGCTTGGAACAAGCCTGCCTTGTTATGTTTACGGTGCAGCGCTTTGCCGGAGAGGCCAAGAAAGCGCCGAGCGGCTCGTTCTGGAAGCCTGATGGATTAAGCAAAGAACCGCAGTAATTCAAGCCACATGGGGAAAGGGGAGAGGCGGCGGCGGGCGGGCTGGGGGGGCCTCGAGGGGCTCCTGCCTTCCCCCGACCGGCTACGGGCTGCGTTTGGTCTGCTTTCCACGGCAGGTCCCGCAAACGGAAACGAGGAGCTTTGCAGCTCCCGGAGGAGGCACTTCCCTGCCACAGGGAACATATGCTCCGTGTCGCGGCGGAGGAGCCGCTTGCATGGGCAGAGCTGTTTATTTGCATAATCACTGATTAACACAAATGTCTCGGACAGGCGCCAGCCACGCGGTTGTACATTCTCGCTCGCTCGCTCGCCGGCAGAGCCTGTCTGTGCCGGATCCTACAACAACCCAGCGTGTGTCGGGGAGACGCGCGGAGCTTCCCCCCGGCTCCAGAGAGCTGGGCTGCCCCTTGGAGCCCATCGAGCAGCTCTTTCCTATGCTCCTGAACTGCACTGGAGCGTTTCCCCATCCCCAAGGCAGCCAGAAACACGGCTATAAAATGAAGCATGAAAAAGCCTTCACATCACTCCAAGAGCTGGGGGTTTAGGAAAAGCATCCAATGCCTTAGGGATGCTCGGGATAACTGACACTGCGTGCAGCCGCGTGAGCATCCCTGGGTGATGATGGCGAGGCCTGAAAGCACCAGGGATGAAGGGTGAAGCTGGGGCTGCCTGGAGCCCCACCACATCAAGGAGACATTTCAGGTCCCAGAGGTGCACGTACCATCAAAAACATCGAGAAGAAAATAAAATCCTGGCTTTCCCTAAGTGAAGCAATATCCCAGAGGAGCACGAAGCCTGATTTCGGTCTGCCTCCCGGTCTGCCTGGGCTGAGCCGCACTGTCCCGGCCGTTTGGAAGAAGAGTTGCTGCCATCTAGTGAGCCCAGCCTGCTGAGCACCGCCACACTCATCACACCGCCTAGGGCCGGGAGCCGTGCTGGGCATTACCTGAGCATCTCTGGCCATCCCCAGGGGACATTTTTCTGTCCAACTCGGGGGTTTGGTTGTTTTTTTTTAAACAGCCATAGCATTGAGTTTTGCCCCCAGCCATACTGCAGGTTTGCTGATGGGTGGGCTGAGTGGGTTTTGGAGAGGGGGTGGCAGCTGTGGCACACAGGGGGTGTGGGGAATGTCCCCTCCCTGCTCACCCAGCCCAAGTCCAGCCTGGTGACACTGTTCTTGGCATTGAGGTGGCCGGCGGGCTGGCTTGCTCATAGGGCAATTTGCAACCACACCTGCAGAAAGGCCAGAAAAACTCTGGTTAAAGGGGGTTTTTGTACCCCCCTGATGGGGAGGGGTGGGCAGAGCAGGGAGCTGGCCAGGGGGCTGTAAGGAACGGGGCTGTGGGTGAGCATCACCGGGGACCCCGTGTCAGGGGTGCAGTGCTGCAGACACAGGGTGAGCAGGGCCACCCCCCTGGAGCAGCCTGTCCCCCCCAGCCCTTCACCTGGGGCTGTCCCTGTCACATAACCCCCAGGCAGAGCCTTCGGGTGGTCCAGTGGGTCCACAGCCCACACTGGTTGGTGTGAATGCCTGTATCACCAGCCTTCGAGCACGGGGGATGAGGGGATGCTGCTCTACCCACCAGCCAGGGGAAAGGTGCAGAGAAAAACCCCTTTCTTGGAAACGTGGTGCCGCTGGGGCTGATGCAGTGCACAAACGGCTCTCAATCAGCAAGACTGAACCAAAGGGCTGGTTACTGCATCGTGAGCCAAAAAAAATCCCCCTCCCTACCAAGCCCCCGCACTGGTCCCAGCCCTGCCCACAAACCACAGCGAGGTCCCATGACCCTGAGCATCCCTCCAAGGCACCCCCGGCCCCAGCCCAGCGCAGCCCTGTGCACGGGGCCGTAGGTTTGGGCAGTGCCCAGAAAACCTGTGCTGACTTTACCCTTTTCCTAACAAGGCTATAAATGACCTAGATGGGCAGCGGGATGTAAAACTACGCCAGGGCCAAAATAAGCTGAGTTGGGTGGCTGAGGAATTACAATTACCTGCTCAAGAGACTCCGAGTGCATCGGGAGCCGCCCAGGTGTGTGGCTCTGCTTGCCAGACTCTGAAAAAAAAAAAAAAAAAAAAAAAACCAAATTGCGTTAAGGATGGAGCAAACCAGAGACACCCATGGGTGCCTGCATCATGGGCGACGCCAGGAGCGGGCACTATTTGCCGCTGGGCTGCTCAGGGACAGAGGCTGCCACGCTTCCATGCCCACAGCTCAGGGTGCTCAGCCCTGCCTGTGCAGCCAAAAAGCCAGTGGAAAACTGAGTTTCCTTTTTTTTTGGTAGTTTTTTGATGTTTTGTTTTTTCTTAATAAAAAAAAAGTAGAAGACAAGCTCACTCCTGGCAAGCTGCGGACTCCCTGCAGCCCAGGGGCCAGCAGCATCCCAGTGGGATGCCGGGCTGGACCGCTCCCACCCGGGGCTTGCTGGCCAGATTCGGGGTGTGGGGTCAGCGCTGGCCATGGCTCCCTCCCAGCCCCACGCTGCAGCACGGCCAGGGGGTCCGGGGAGCATGGCTAACAGGGGCAGGATGGAGGGAGCTGGCAATCTGCTTTCATTCCCCTTTGAAAAGAAACACACTGAGCGTTTTCTCGGGGTTCGCTGGGGACAGAAAGCAGATTTTTAAACAGCTTAAATAAATAACTGGGCTTGAAAAACGCAGCCCTGATTTCCACGTGCTGCTGCTGCGATTAGGCGTGCAAAGCAGGCAGCTATAGTCATCAGGATCAGCACTGAGAAAAAAAAAATAAATAACTGGGTGCAGCTCCCTCCCGGCTGCACCCTTGTGCTGGCCACAAACACGCACCCCTTTGCCCCCCATCACGTTGAATCTGGCCTCCCACCCTGGCTGGTTTGGGCTGGGACAGCCCCAGACTCCCCCATCAATGCCCCTCACCTCTGCATCAGGTCTGGCCAGGACATCCTGGTCTCTGAAGGCACTGGGGTGTTGGGGTGGGCATCAGGCTCCGGCGGGAGGAGGAGCAGCTGGAGGGCTTCAGCCCCACGGTGATGGGTCCCTGGAACCCGATCAGGGATCGGGCCTAGCTGCGGCACCGGGGCAGTACTGAGATTTTGGGGTGTGGGCTGAGCAGCCGATGCGGGCTGGAGAAAAAAAAAAAAAAAAAACAACCAAACAAAAATAAAGACCGAGAGAATGAATTGCTACAGCTTTGATGTGCGAGCACAGCTCGGTCCAGCACAACCCCGTTCCCAGAGAGGGAGCCTGGCCCTGGGAACCTCCCGGGGGAGCAGGGCTGGGAGCGAGCTCGAGCCCTTTGCACACCCACACCCCGCAGGGATGCTGGGCACGCTCCTCGCCTGCCAAACCCACACAGGGCCCCCGGCACGATGCTTGTGGGGCGGCCATCCATCCCAAACCCGCACAGAGGGGACAGGGAGCCAGCAGCTCAAGGGGAGTGAGGGGAGCAGCTCCCCCACCCCAGCCCCAAACCAGCACCCAGCAAGGACACTCGCAGGGTCTCCCACGCGCGGGACAAGGCATCAAAGGGGCAGAAGAAAAGGTGCTTTATTAAACCTGCTCCACGGCCAGGGGACAGGAGCCCCCCCACCTTGGCTGTGGCTCCCCGGGGAGCTGGGGACGCACCCAGGGTTTGTCCACACACCACTGCCCAGTGTCACCAGCCCCACCAGGCTGCCTTCACTGGTGGGCACGGTCGCCGTCCCCTTGCACCCCGACACGTGTGCAGCCCCCCGGGGCTGTGCTGGGGGGAGCGGGCAGGTTTGAAGGGCTCTTTGTTCCCCCGTGTAATTATACCTGAGCAGGGGAATAGAAACGTGCTGAAAACTCCTCACTGGACCTTTCTGACAGGAGCGGGGGCGTTCGGCCGCACAGTGGGTCCATTGTTCCCTCCCCCGTGCCTGGGGCTGCCAGCCCAGCTCCTGCACCCCCCGCTTCCCCAAAATAACCAGCCCGTGATTAAAAACCAGGTCTTTTCCCTCAGCAACGTCAACACTGAGCGAAATGCCTTGATCCTCCCCCCTGCCCAGGGCTGGCAGGGCCACGTACGCGAAGGGGCCCTGGCCACCACCTTCCCGGTAGCCCCGGGACAGGCTCAACGGGAGGATGAGGGGTTCGGATCATCTCTGCCAATGATGGGCTTGCAAAAAATAAAAAAACACACTGAGCCCAACAGCTTCAGGCACCTTGGTGGCCAGATCCTGTGCAAGCACCATCCGGGCTAAGGACACACAGGGTTGTCACACACCACGCACATCTGGCCATCGTGGCCACTCAGGCGAGCACCCGGGACGAGGGGCCACCAGTCCCCATCCCCGCAGCCAAATAGCAATGGACCCACAGGGCTCAGGATGGCCCCGCTCAGCTTCCCTCCCACGGCAAAAAACGCGCCCCTGCCCCAAAGTTCCCCAGGGACCAGGGCTCACACTGAGCCACCACCGCCCCCCGCCCCGAGGCTGGGGGTGCCGCTGGGAGCCAGCCTGGCTCACCCCACCCTCTGCCACAGCCCTGGCAGGCCTGGGCTTGCTGGTGGCTCCGGGAACATGGAGCTGTGAATACAGCAGCGTGCCGGTCCCAGGCTCAGGCAAGCAGAGCAGACCTGGTGGGAGCAGAGGGGCTGCCAGCACCCACTGTCCCCACAGCCCGACGGGACCCCCATACTGGGTGGTGGGCTCCTCCCTGAAACAGGCCAGCTGGCACCCCCAAACCCCGCTGGGAGCAGGGCAGCTCGGCACAGCCGTGGGTGGATTTTCTCAGGTGAGGTCCCAGCGCCGCAGGGTCAGAGTGGACATGCAGGAGCTGGTCCCCGCCACCGAGCTCTGCCTCGTCTCGCTGCGCCAACCGGACGCGCCTTCGCCGCAGCGACCCCGCTTTACGAAGTTTAACCTGTTCCCAGGACGAACGCATCGTTACAGCTTTTCCCACCCACACTTTTCCCAAGCCACCAATATTTTAGGGCAGCAGGAGAAATCCCTGCCCCTTCTGCTTTCCACGCGGGAACAGGGGATCCGCGGCTCCGTCTGCTCCTGTGAGGAAAGGGAGCGGGGAAGGGCCTGTCTCCGCAGTGCTGGGGCGGGAGGGGGGTTTCGCTGCATGAGCGGTGAGGCATAGCACGGTCTGATCCTCTCCGGACACGAGATGTGGCAGATCCTTACGTCGGGGGGCTGGGGGGTGTTGTCGGGGAGGCACAGCCTTTCCCAGCCCTGCTCACCCACCCATGAGATTCAGCTGCAACAGCTGGGACAAAAAACCAGCACCACTAATGCCTCAGCAACACCGCCTCTGAATCCTCCCTGCAAGCAGCACAAACCTGGGCTGGGGAGCTCCCCAGGAAGCACTTGCTCCTGTCTGAGGAGTCGGGAGCTGGTGGCACCTCCAGGTGAGCTGGTTCAGTCCTCCTCCCCATCCCACCAAGGGCTCAGGGCGTTCAGCCGCATTGACATATTTGCAATGTACTGAAAAAGAAGAGGAAAAAAAAAAGAAGAGGAAAAAAAAAAAGAAGAGAAAAAAAAAAAAGAAGAGAAAAAAAAAAAAGAAGAGAAAAAAAAGAAGATAAAGATAAAAAAAAAGAAGATAAAAAAGATAAAAAGGCAGAGAAGGGGGAAAAAAATGTAAAAAAAAAAGGGAAAAGGGAAAAAGGAGGGAAGGGAAGGTAGAAAGAAAGAAAGGAGGGGAAAGAAAGAAAGGGAAGGGAGAGAAAAGGAGAAGAGAAACTCTCAGCATCCGGCCGGATTTCCTAACAGCGTTCGCACCATCGCAATCCGCAGCCCGAGACGGCAGCTTTCCGAGGAATTCCCACCCGCGGCGGGGTGCCGGGCAGCCTGTCCTTAGCAGAGGAGTCGTCGTCGTCCTCCCACTCCCGAAAAAAAAAAAAAAACCACCCCACGCCAGTCCGCTGCCCGGCGGGAGCGCGGCCGGTGCCGCCGGAGGGGCCTGGCCGGGAGATGGCAGCAGGCGCAAGGCGAGCGGGCGGCAGCCGCGCCGCGCGGCGTCACGGGTGGGAGGCTGTCACGGGTGGGAGGCTGTCACGGGTGGGAGGCTGGCTGTCACGGGTGGGCCGCGGGGCTCTGCCAGGGCTCCCGGGAAAATGAGGCGAGTGGGCAGGCGGGGGGGCACGGGCGGTGTTGTGGTTTGGCCCTGGTCACCACAGTTTCTCACTCACCCCCTTGCTTCCCAGCAGGACCGGGGAAGAGAATTGGGATGAAAGGCACACTCGTGGGTTGAGACGAAGACAGTTCACTAGAATAGCAAAGAAAAATGACAATAACAACAGAATATAAAGACACTAAAACATACAAAATGAACGATGGACGATTTCTCACCACCCGATGTCCCAGTGACGGATACGGCCCGTCCCGAGCAGCGACCATGGAAACGAAACTGAGCAGCAAGCAAAGGAGCAAAAGGGAACCGTGCCCCCCTCTCCCTGGGCAACCCCCACTTACATACTGAGTGTGGCGTTTACAGGATGGAATACTTTTTGCAGCAGTGGTCCAGAGTTCACAGCCAGAACCCAGAACAGCGCTGCTACACTCAAAAGTGCAACTGCTGGTGCAAAAAAAAAAAAACCCCACCCTCCTCACCCACGGGGTGTTTTCTGTCAGTTTGTGTGGGCAATGCTGCTCCAACACAGGGCAGCGAGCATCCCAGCCCCTTGCTCCTCCTGTCCAATACACAGCCCTCGAGGAGCTGCTGCGGTAGGCGTGATGGGGTCAGCACCCCAAAGGCACCAAACCTTCAGGCAGCACCACCCAGACTGGAGCTGGCAGTGAGCGAGATGGGACAGAGGAGGGCGGAGGAGGAGCTGAGATGGTTTAGCCCCAAGGATCAGAACATCCTTGCAGTGAAGGGTTGGTTGTGCCCAGTGATAAGGAGGAAGGAAGGTTTCACCCAGCAGGCCCCAGCCCCAAGGACAACCTGCCCTGAATCCTCCTGCACAGGCCCAGCTCATCTGGCCAGCTGGGAGCCCAGTGACCCCCCCCCACTGGTGTTTTCCAGCCCCGGTGGACAGGGGAGGGCTGTCGCCCACCTGCTGCCATGGGGAGAGGCTCTCCCATCGCTGCCCATCGCCGCTGTGACATCAGTACCCAGGAAGGTTCCAGCTGTTTTCAAGCCAGGTGAAGAAGATCCTCAGGGTTTTGGTTTTAAAACCAGAGCAGAGCTAGGAAGAAAAACAACCGAGTGACATCTCAGGGGTCAGAGCTGAAGACCAGGAATTTGCGAGGTGTTACCACGAGTGGCTCCTCAGCTAAGACCAGGTACAGGCAGGCTGGCCAGGGAGGGCAGAAAGGCAAACGGAGGGAACGGTGACAAATCCATCCCAGGAACCGTGGCTCTGCAAGCACGGGCAGGCAGCCAGGCTTGAGCGCCGAGGATTTGCGGAGTACTCGTCCAGATTGCTTTGCAAAAACAAGGTGCTGTTACGCTGAGGGCGGTTTTGGAAAGTACACGGGATTCTTGCAATTGATAGATGAAGCCCAGGAGAAAAGGGGAAAAAAAAAACAAGCCAAACATACGTTGTTCCAAGAAGCACGTCCAAGAACCTGTCACAGTCACACGAGGCACAAGAACATGAAGATTGCAGACATACGTCACCGATTTACGGACAAACAGCAGCTCCCACGGAGCAAAGATCAGCCCTGCGAGCGCACGGCTGCTTCCTGGTACCAGAAGCAGGTTCTCAGAGGACCTTTGAGAGCACACCAGTGACGGACCGGGCAACAAGGAGCACAGCAAGTGTTTGCTACTCCCCCACCCCAGGGGAGCCTGCGTACTCCTCCTAATTTGTTTCCTCCATCCCTGCTAATCCTAACCACCCAGAGTAGGTGTTCCTACCAGGGAGAAGGGAATTAGATTTTCTCGAGGATGATAATCCATTTAAATACAGCACTGCTTAGGAGACTCGGCACTTTTCCCAGCGAGCAGCCCTCTCCGCGCAGCCCAGCCTCTCCCACATGCTTGGGGAGACAGAGACGTGTCCCATCCCTTGAGAGCACCCAGCTGTCAGAGCAGAGGGGCTTGGAGAAGCAGCAGCTTCCTCCAGGTCTTGCTTAAGAGAAGAACTGTTTTAGTCCAAAACAGCATGAAGTCACCTGAGGACTTCCTGTCAGAGCAGCTGACCCCAGGGAAGCTGAAGCAGCTCTACCCTCACTTGAAGGCCCAGATCAGTTACACAGGGCACATTGCTTTCCTATGTTTGAGGGCATAGGTATGTGCTATATGTGCTGCTGTCATCAGGGGACAGGCACAAGCCCACCTCTGCCTCCCTCTGTCCCTTCTTCCCTCAGCCCTCTCAAAGTGCCACCACAAAGCTGATCACCAGAGAACGGATGGACTCACCTCATTGTGCCATGCCACATCTGCTTTCCTTGCCTTGACAAGCTTCAGTACCTCCAGCTCCAAGTGATGCTGGTCCTACAGGAGTCCCTTGTAGGTCAGATGCTGAAGATGGCTTGGGAGCAGCTGACCAAGCCCCTTTGAGGGCGCAGGCCACCACCAAGCCAGATCCCAGTGTGCCTCCCCCTTCAGTAAACCAAGAAGTTACACAAACATGAGCTCTCTCTGTTATCCAGCTCCCAAAAGTAATTTGAGATCAGAAACAGTCCAAAAAGCCAATTTTAGAAAGTACCAGTTTATTTGAGAAAAAAAAATATTAATCAGTAACAGTGGAAAATCCCCAAACGCAATTACTCAAGAGAATCGAAATATCCCGAGAAGCAGACACCGCTCCTGCCTTCCTGGTAGTGCTGTCCATAGGCAGTAAAATCCTCCTCCTTCCCAGTCTACAGTGACCTCTGTGCAGTTTTTAGAGCCTTCCAGAGCCTGCGGTTTCCCCGAAAATGCTTGTACTGGGACCAAGTGAGTGAGCCAAGCTGGAGGAGGAGCCCTGGGAAAAGCCCTCTGGCAGCAATGTCTCAATACACGGCTCTCCTGCCCGGCTCTGAGTAGCAGCTGCCACCAGCTAAAGATGAATTTCTTCATTCTATTGCCTCTACAAATTTGGCCTCAAGCCTACAGCAAAGCCTTGGTAAGGAGGCTTCAGGAGTCGGTGAGGGTTCTGAACAGCCTTCGCAACCGCCTGGCTTTGAGCTGCCTACCCGGTTACTTAGCTGAGGGACCCACGCTCAGATTGCATCTTACACCACAGCGGGTTCAGAGAGCTGCAGTAGGACACGACTTACACCAAGTAGTTCTGCAATGCCTTCCTGAAACAGCGGCATCGGACACGCACGTCACCCTTCACTCCAGGAGCGCTGGGAAAACTGGTCAAACCCTCAGCAGAGGTAGGAGCTGTGTACATGATCCATTAAGAAAGACCCACCGCAGCAGGTTCAGAGCTGGCCGTCTACAAAGCTCAGTGCTCCGGCTCGGAGACACCGCCGAGGGAGGCTTCCAGCTACCAAAGCCAGCCTCTGCAAGGGGCAGGAACTTGGCACAGCACCACAGGGGACTCCACAGCGCAGCCAGCCCCCAAAACAAAGAGTTAATTCCTCTGTACCGCAAGCTTCCAACGCTTGCTTCGAGGAGCAACCCCAGATGGGGATCTTTGCTCTGACTCAGAGGATCAAACCCAGCACACCCCTGACTGCAGCCTGCTTCCAGGCATGGCCCGGGACACGGGGACAGAGCCCCAGGGCTCAGGCTGCTGCCAGCTGCCTTCCCCAGCACAAGCCCACTTACGCTCTAGACAAGACACACAGCAGCACAAACTAGATCCAGGCCCTTACAGTAAGGCTGCTGAAGAATTAGCTCCAGCCTTTTCACTCTTAACTGTATATTTCTTGGTAACAAATACAATATATAGCTCTATAGGATTGATTATAATACATTACAGGCTAGAAACACTCTCATCTTCTCCCTACTTCAGTCATATTATGAATCCAACTTTGCATACAGATTAATCTTAGAAGTTATTGCCTTGAATTTATAATTAAAATTGACAGAATAAAGCTTAAATAGTTTTCACAGAGACTCATTATATTAGTGTTTTACATAAAAAGGATAAAAGTTACCAAATGGGAAGAGCAGCGATTTCAGAAGCTATAAATAATTCTATTTAAAAATAAAATAATCAAATCCTAAAAAAGTTTTGGGAAAACCATAAATATCTTTACCCTCTACAGTAGCTGCTATAGAACTAAAAGAAACCTGTAACACACTGTAGCTGATTCTGCTTCAGTTCAGAATATGAATCATATAAAACAACATCTCTAGAGAAATGTCCGGCCAAAGGAAACACAAAGGGATTGAAAAAATAAATCTGAGGAAATTAGAAAAGTAGATTTGTTTTTATTATTTCAAAACAATTTCTACAAACTTTACATAAACATTACGCTATTTTCTTTAAAATTTCATTATTAAAAAACTCCTACAAGCAATCCTTAAAAAAAAGGTAAGAGACTGAAGGCAAGGAAAGGGTGTCACCACAGCCAAACACCACAGGCTGTCCTGATGTCAGGGACAAACGACCCTTGCCTGGGGCCCACAGGAAGAGGCAGAAGTCTCCTGGGAAAGACATTCCCACAGGCCCTTTATGGCACACAGGGATTCCGAGCCCCTACGGGCCTTCTGCTCCCTGATAAGGCAACATTATCTGTAGTGTAAGAGATTCATAAATAGTTCTCCACAAAAATGCTTCACATAACAGCCTGCTGCAAGACATCTATTAGCAAGGTTTATAAAAAAGCCATCTTCCATGGAAGCAGCCAATCTGAGCACGGCACACTGGATGCAAACACATGGTGTTTGCTTCCATACAGTCTGTTTTGTGTTTATATACCCTCTATAAAACCAAGAAGAAAATTTGGCATCTTTATTCTTTTTACACTAGCTTTAGAAAAAAAAATACACTGAGGTTTTTTTTTTTTCAGACTCTTTGTATTTCATTGGGCCCTTGTTAGCTGAGCGGGGTGGGAAGGGTCACGAAGGAAGTTTGTTTTTTCTCGAAGCTGCTTTGAAATTCAATCCAAAAAGAGCATTTTGTTCAGCATGTCTCATCTGAGGGCACAGCGTTTCCACACAGTCTGTTTGTTCCTTGATGGGCACAAGGAGCTTTAAGCATAGAACTCATTTGTAGGAGCTTTCTTGTAGATCGGTTTCTTCCCAAGGTCGTAACTGCCTTCGTCCTTTTTCTTCATGCGATAAACTAAGAGGAGGATCAGGAAGATAGCAAACAAGAGGCCCACTGCCCCTCCTGCAATGAGAGCTGAGGGGAAGAAAGAAAAAAAAAGAAAAAGAAGAGCATGGAATAAGTCTAAACTCCTGGACAACTTCAATTCAAGGCATCAGCTGCATCTCCAAATCTGCTTCAAGAGTACCGGTCCCCAGGACTGCCTCTGGAGTCAGTGCTGCCTGTGTGCCTGTCACCGCACATGCTGGCGTTTTCAGCGACATGAGATATTATTGGAAAAGGCCAGAAACTGCTTTTCACCCAACCATAGCATCATCACATGTTCCACATTAGCCAGTTTGTGTTAATATTGCAGTTTAGTGCAAGAAAGAAGTTTTAATAAAACGGCATCCTCCCTGCGTGGAGACAGAACAAACAAAAACCCCACCACCCAAAAAAGCCCCACCATAACCCAAAAACAGCATCAACTCCAGGAAAATGGTACAGCTCTGGGTACAGCAGCATCTCACTACCACAACCCTCCAAAAGAAAGCCCAACAACCACAACCCACAAAAAACCATCAAGATTTTCTCTCTCCTCACATCAAGGATAGCCACAAGACTTCACTGAAGTCTATCCTTTTCTGTGACACCTATTCATTACACTGAATCACCTTCTCTGTTAGACGGCATTGCAATCTACTCTTAGTCACTCTCTGGTCACAAGGATGGCTGCAGATCGGCAAGATGTGCTGAGGTTTGCCCTTGGACCATCAGACCAAGCACTTGAAGAAGCGTGCCTTGAGACTGATCTATACCACCAGTCGCTTGGTTTTGCCCTAGACAAACTCTACTCTAGACTCTACTTAGGTTCATAACAGGTGACCAGGTGTTCAGGCCCCTTAGAGGAATTGTTTGGTTCCTGGCAAGGCTCAGAAAAGGCAGGACTCGGACAGAGGTCAGAAGGAAAATGCCTGCAGCATTTCATATGAAAGTCTATGATGTCACTGATTCACAGCTAGATACGCCTTTCATAAAGGTAGGATCTGGGTGCAGAGCAGCTGCCACACGACTTGCGTGGCACGTAAGCCAACAGTCAGCTGGCAGGCTCGGAAACAAGCTGTTTACCCCAGCAAGGCAAGCAGTAGGCTCTTCTGCTGCTTAAGGACCAGAAGGCAGAAGGGACCTGCTACAGGCAGTCACAGAGGTAACACATCTCACTCCCCTTGCCAGCAGGGAACTGCTCCCCAGAGAAACAGGGAGCAACAGAAGCCATTTCTATTTACAGTATTAACGATTTATCAGGACAAGGTGGAGTACTACCTGAAAGAACTTCTGTTCTCTCAAAGATGCTGCTGTTGGCTGTGCTTGCCATGGAGATCTTGTTGGACAGGTTCTCTTCGACGGGTGCAGCTTTGTCTGGAATGATTTCATTGTCCACCATCGTGTTTTTCTTCTCACCTTCTATTTTTCTTTCAGTATCTCCAGGAATATAGTTGTCAGATATCTACAGAATATAGACAAACCACACCCATCAGTAAGCTGCACCCAGCCTACCTACAACTGAAAGCAGGAGGGCGTGCAGGGAAAAGAAAGTTTGCTTAGTGCGTTATGAGCGCTGCTCATGCAGGTAGATCCATCTTGGTGCCACGTCTTGCAGGGGGAAGGATATTCTGAAAGCTTCACAGGCAAAGCAGAGGAGCTACGTGTTGCTTAAAACATGCAGAGGCAATACCTACCAGAGGAACATCCATTGTGGTCAGATATATGACGTCTTCAGAGTAGTCTGCAGCAGGGGGCAAGAAACAAATAAAATTAAAAATAAGTAAAATTAAAAAATGGAAGAGGACACTAAATTTTCCTTTCATTATATCTTTTTTTTTCCAGAATTCAGATACGTCCTGCAATACCAGGAACTGCAGACAAACTAGGGTTCTCATTCTCTGCTGACGACAATTCCCTCTTATCTACTAGTACTTTCTTGATTGCACAAGACCATGAGATGTCATCTCAAGACCAACACCTCTTGCATGGGAGGGATCTTCAGTTGGATCCATTGGCCCCTGCTGCTGATTATCAGGAGCTGCCCTGCAAAGCAGGTCTGCTATAGCTTGCTAAGCTCTTGCCAATGGAGGACAACGCTCTCACCGCCCACCCCTAAAGGACAGCTCGCCAACCCTCCAGTTATCACATTTGCCCAAACATGTCAGGCACATATTTCAGCAGTTGTTCTTTCCCTTTTAGAAAACAAATATTCACACAAAGGGGACATAAAGTTGCAGAAACTGGTTTGAGGAGGGAGCTTTGGATGTCACAGAGAGTTGACCTGAACACCACTTAGTCCTTTACCTCGTTTGACCTCAGCTGAGACACTAACTTTAAGCCTTTTAACACTGCCTCAACAATAGATTTTTTTTTTTTTTTTTAAAGTTTCTCAGAAGTTCTTTGGAGTTCAACAGGAAAGAGATCCAGCCAGTGCAATGCCTTTTCACTTGCAGTAAGACAAGCTTGGCTGGACTCCATCTGTCCTCCCCAAGTGATTCAACATCATGGTACAACCACTTTCACTGTTCTCATCCGAATGCCTATGATTCACATGGCTTTCTCATCTCCACCTGACCCTGTAGTTCCCTCTGGAGCTCTGGCTGTGCACTTAGCCGACCACCCATGACTGGTGGCACTGGGAAGAATTTCACAGCATCAACTGAGAGAGATCCATTTTCCCCCCTTCCACGCTTACCTCCAGACCCAGATGTCTCATCTATGTCTAACCCATCAGAAGTTAAGTGAGGCCCGAATTTGCCGATATCTTCATCGTCTGGCAAGTCTCCGGAGGCAGGGTAGTCAAGCCATCGGGCATCCATGGTCTCGGTCTCTCTCACCTGAAAATGGAGGTGGAGAAGTGTTAAATATCAGGCAACTCCTCAGCAACATTTCACAAAGGGTCAGGAGTTCAGAGCTTGTGCTGAGCACATCAGTTCCATCCAAAGAACATTAAATGCTGAACTTCCTCTCCACCAAAAGCATTATCTTCACCAGCCTGGAAATAGCTGAATTCCCCTCGAATTTCTCAGAACAGAAGTGAGAGCCAGCCTGCGAGGGGAATTTCCTGAGGGCTACAGATTCAGGAGGTTCACTTGAACCCACGGGGTATAAATAACACAACAGGATCTTGGTCAGGAGTTTTTACCAAAAGCATCTGGAAAAAGCAATACCTTCCGTTTGTGATAAGGGGGAATTTGGAAGGACTTGCTATTCCCAGAAAAAAAAAAAAAAAAAAAAGCCTGGCACCTACAGGTCAGTTTTTCACACACCACTGAAGCCTCACACCAGGACAATTTGTTGCTTCTTGTACTGAGAACAAACCTATCTTATCACCCAAGGGTTAAAACCTGGTCTGTCGGTTGAACTGAATTGCACTGCAATATAGTGTGACGTTCAAGAGCATTTGCTATCAATAATGACTTGCCTGAAGGAAGAGCTTCCTCTGCCTCACCTCTGAAAATGCCAGTAAACAAACAAGTCTGTAAAATGGGAAAGCGAAGTCTGGGATCCCAGGGGCCTCACAACTGCAGCTACAGGCACACGTTAACGAAACAGCAGTGCAGGAAAGGCAGCCTGCTTGCCCTGCAGAGCATCGAGGCCGGGAGAGCATCCCACAGAATCAGCTGTGTGGCCACAATGGCCACTTACACACCAGAGCTCACTTGCCCTTGGGCCTTCAAGGAGCCACAAGCCCAAACCTCCTGCCCTCACCAGAGTTATGCAATTTCCCCAGAACTATTTCTCCTTGCCCCACAGCCCTGGGGCCAGCCCCGGTGACGGTACTGCAGGTATGAGCTCTTGGGTTGCTCAACACCAGCCCACAGGTTAGAGCAGCTCCAGATGCTTCCACAGCCATGAACTCACCACCACAGTGGTGGACTCGACCCCTTCGCCTACGGCAAGAAGCACAATGCAGATGGATGGGTCCCATAGCTAGGGGCTAAGCTGTCAACATTTTTTCATGCTGTCCCCACAGAAAGACTGGGAACATGTTCCCTGGGTGTCTCCTAGAACTTGTGCTCAAGTCCTGAAGGCTTAACTACCCAGGAGAGTACTTTCAACGAGTCCTGCACATCCAAGGGCTCTTCTTAACGTAAGAGTCTACCACGAGCTACAGCCTCCCAAGGGGTGATGACCAAAGACTCGCAGGGACAGTTAGAGCTGGGTGGCACCACCCGAGCCCAGTGCTTGCTGCTTCATCAGGGCAGCAGCAAAACCCTGAATACGAAGGAAGGGGGTTTGCAGCTCCAGTGGCTGGGATCAGCCTTCCTGCTCACCTGGCCAGGTGTGGCCCATCCTACAGCCCAGCAGTGACATCAACTGACAAATTACATCTGCTATCGATCTCACAAGCAAAGGCCAACAATCAGGCACAAGCCATGTGTCAGCTTCCTCTGCCCACAGCCCCAGCCCAGATTTCCCTGGCCATTAGCATACTGGTTTTGCCACAAACGAGGCCTTGTGGTCAGGACAAGATGTTTCTCATTTTGCATAAGGAGCGTTGGATACTAGTCATGCTCCTCACCAGTTCATTGAGGTATCTTTGGGTTCCCCAGCAGCTCTGCTGGAGGATAACCAAATGAATGGCCTGGAGGGCACCAAGTGCTGAGGCCAGCTCTCCTCCGAGACCCCCTGTCTCTGCTCTGCTCCAGTCTGGCACTAGGTGATGGGAAGGGGGCTGGGGAGGAAGGCCAGCTGGGAAGAAATCCCCTCCTGGCCTGGAACCAGGCATTCCTAACATTACGGATCACTCGCTCCAAGGCAAATTCATTTCAAGATATGTGAAACCCAGCCAAAGCCAGACCTGTGATGAAAACTGCAGCCAGCACGCAGGAGCTGTTCCCATGAGAGCCTCTGGCCATTTCATCAAGGGGCAGGAGGAGCCCAGTTCGCCTCTGCCCGAGCTAGGGCACCGGGGCTGGGGTCTCACAGACCCGCAGAACCCGGCTGCTGTGCCAGGGCAGATCATTGTTGGCAAGAGCGCTGTGCTGAGCCACGCCCCTGTGCCAGCTCACCCCGTACCTCGTCATGAATCACGACCAGCTAATGTCCTAACGAGGGCAGCTTAAGCAAACCCGCGTTGAAGCCACCGAGCAGCTGGACAGCAGGCTGGCCTTATCAGACCAGCCCCGCCGCGAGCAAAGCAGTGGCAGACAGCCACAGTGATTAGTACAGCCTGTGGAACGCACCGGGTTTGGCTATCAGAAAACCCTGTTTAAATCAAGACAGACAGTGTTTACAAGCCAGAGGACATAACAAGGAAGTTACTGACTCACAAGCGTAAATAGGATTATATGGGAGGGTTCCCTGAACTCACCCTTCATCATCCTCTCCAGCAAGCTCAGGGAAGTTCCTGGCAGCCACGAGAGCTTCTCAAACGGTACGGGAAACTTTTCTTGTGGGTAGCGAGCCTCACTTTATAGATTAATCTGAGAGGGAAGTTAGAGGGCTGCTGGGCACCTCCATACTCACCCTCCACGTTTCAAGACACGCTTTCCTAAGAGCAGGCTCCTACGGGGAGCTGCGCCACGGGCAGCCCGGGAAGAGTTAACACTGGAGCGCCTTGCTGGCAGGGCAGGTCTGGAGCAGGCACATTCCTCACATACACATCTGCAAGAGGGCACAGGGGAACTTTTGCAGACTTAAAAACAAGGGCTGTGGGCTTCCCAGCGCCACAAAAAAGAGCTGCCTGGAGTATTGTTTAAAAAAGTGCATCCCTTTCCAAGATGATTCAGTCCTCCCTACAGCTCTGCTACCAGGTGAGGATGCACCACGGAAGGTGCCCGTGCTTCCTCTCACCTCGCAGGCTGCAGCCAAGAGGAAAAAGCCAGCAGACTGCCGCAGGACGACAGTCAGCCCTTGCCAAGTCGTCTCTGGCCACATCCAGCTTAGCACCTTCTGCAACCACCAGCTGGAGAAGGGCACCAGCGCTGCTCAGAGTCTGCTTTCCACCACCTGTTATCCCAGCACTGGAGCACAGCCAGGGACTTGCTGGGAAAGTCGGACTGGGAGGCTGCGCAGCCCCACCTCGCCCCAGCAGCTGAAGTCGAGCCCTGCTATTAATATGCTCCTCTCTAGGAGGGGTCTGTACAGAAATCAGCCTTTTCTGCTGGAGTCTAGTTCCAGGATTTCTTCCTCATGTTAAGCAGCTTTATCCCCAGTAAGCACCAAGGGAGATTAACCAACGTGCTGGGGAGTAGAAGCTTTTCCTGCTTGCAAGTGGCAAAAAAAAATAAAGAGTTTATTCCGTACCAGACAACGAGCACGTCAAGCACGTGAACCATGAGCGTCATTCCTGGAAAAGCTGGGCACAGAGGTCTCATGTCTGAGCCCAAGACAGGCTGTGCTACTGGATAAAGCCAGAAGCTGTTTGCTAAGTTCAGGCACAAGAGTCACATCCCTGGCACCCCAGGCAGGGGCTTGCAGCCCTGCTATGCTCCATCTCTAGCCCACCCCACTCCATTTCATGCTCGCAGGGCCTTCCCTTACGGCCCCAGCATACCACCAGCCTCTTCTCAAAGCAAGAACTTCTATTTATCGAGGCAGTAAGCAGAGTTTCTGTGTGATTGTGTGCATTTCCCCAGCCACTTGCTAGTTCTGGGAAATAACAAACCCAGGCAGCTCGCCTGCCCCAACCTACACGTCCTCACCATAGCCTTTGTAAACCCTTTCAAAAAAAAAAAAAAAAAAAAACCCAAATGGTGTTTTGGGGCATAGAAAATTTTCCAGACACAGAACTGGCTTTTACGGCTGGGCCTTGTCTCTAATCAAACAGCGGAGTTCATTAAAAGCTTCTTTGAAGGGTCACAGCCAGCAAGCTGCAAAGGGAGTCAGACCTGCAGAGACCCGGGCACCCAAAGCGCAGGGAGCTCTTTATCAAGTTTATAACTTTGGCACGGAGACCCAGAGCTTGGTCCTGCTCTCCCTCCCCAGCGCTGTGTAAACAAGCCTAGGAGTAAACAGGAGCAAGGTGAAAGTCAGCCTTTCCCAGACAAAAGCACATGGAGCTGGGCCAGCCGGGGAGGTGGCAGAAGAGGGGGCAGAGGTGCTGACTTGTTAATTCTTTGTAGTCTGCAGGGACAGAGAACTGCACTTTTGTCAGGGGCTCTGTACTAGGAGACAGCTGCATGGATCACCTCACAAGTCGTATTACGCAAAACATCTTTCCCAGATGTGCTGTCACAGGCAGATGTCACCTTACACCACCACAGTGCACATCTAGATGAGCTTAACAAGAAAGGGCTCCTGGGCAACGTGAGCAGCTGCCTGCACAGCCCAGCCTCAGAGCCTGGTTATTGAGAGATCATTCTTGCAAAGCCACCACCCTGGCCCTCATGCTGTCCCGCATCACGGACCAAAGAGCTCGGATGGGGCCTTTCCAGCGCAAGGATGCAAAGTTCTGTAAACCACCCGAGAGGGGATTTCCATACAGTTCACTTCCACCGAGCTCTTGCAGGAGCACACAAACCAGAAAGGTCTTTGAGCTCACACAAAGCACGCAAAGGAGCAGAGGTCAGGAGCTGAACTCACCCCCTCAAAACACGCCAGCCCCCTGAAAGCAGGAAAGCAGAGGAACCACACAGCGCTGGAAACAGCGTGGCTCGGGTTGGTGTGAATCAGGCAAACAGAGCTGGAGGGAGGCACACGGTGAGGTAAAAGGCAAGGACAGCTCTACCTTCCCATCTTCATCAGCATTAGAAGAACTAGAAGTGACATGAGCTTCCAGCAGAGGCAGCTCCTGCCAGACTAGTAAGGTATGGTCTGTATTTCCCCCACAAAACACCTTTTACTCCCTCCCCTTCTTCCACGCTCCAGCTCTGTTTTGGGAGGGAAGGGGAGGGAGAAGAGAGAACTAAGAGAGTCACTTTTGTCCTGAGAGCAAAGCAAATATAAATATTTCAATCTAGGTTGCACCTAACTCCTTCAACACGTCAGCCACAGTTAAAAAAAAAAAAAAAAAAAAAAAAAAAACAAACCACACCAAAAAAAAACCACCACAGGCACCAACTCCTTGTGCCTCTGCTTGGAGGGTCCCACTTTATCTCCTGTTCCTGGTCAGTGTGTCCCACATAACTCGCAGCACACACAGCCCACGCTTACGTGCCAAGGGACAGGAGTTAAACAGCTCCCATCCAGGCACATGTGTGTATTTAGTTGCACGACAGGCTCACCCTGAGGCTTCCAGACATGGTTAAATACTGCTGTGCCTTTGCTCAATGCTTTTCAAGCAGTCCTAGAGCAAGGCCGCAGGCACAGCGGCTTTGGACAACACCAGCCTTGCCCATGTCCTCTCCACAGCCACTGCAGAGGTGCAGTCCCATCACAGCGAGCCGTAAAGGCGAATCTGCAACACCTCTGAGGACTAAGGGGGAAATCAGAGACAGAAGTACAGACCAGGGCTTGCAGGCAGCTCCTGGCTGGCAGCAGGGGATAGCACTGCATCTCCAGTACCCCAGACCAGTTCTTGCATGCTATCTCTGTGCCTCTTGCCAAAAAATATATACTTCTTTTTTGAACTGTGCTCAGTAATACACACAAGGTTTGGGGTCTTGCTTAGTAAGGCAGAGCAAGAGCAACATGACAAACTGTTCACCCAGTAAAAGCAACGCTCATTCAAGGTGACTTAAGAGAAGCATCCCCAGTCCCTGTCCAACCAGGTATCCATCTCCCTGCAGCCACACACCCAGTCCTGCGTGCTCGCCCTCAGCAGCCCACGTGCTACGCGAGGCAGGCGCAGAAACACACATCCAGCACCAACACAGCCTCAGCCTGGGTCACTCCCCG
Source organism: Chlamydotis macqueenii (assembly GCF_036417535.1). Taxonomy (NCBI): domain Eukaryota; kingdom Metazoa; phylum Chordata; class Aves; order Otidiformes; family Otididae; genus Chlamydotis; species Chlamydotis macqueenii. The sequence goes on along the minus strand of NC_141571.1, from coordinate 5,912,393 downwards.
ACGTGTCCCCGCTCCCCGTGTGATTCTTTAAGCTGTGTTGCCACAAGCAGCTCTCCTGGGGGCTCATGCAGCAGCGAAGCCATAATCCCCGTGACAATTACACCGTAATCCCCGGCTCTGGAGACCGACCCGCTGTCACACGTGCCTCCTCTGCAGCAGGGATGAACCTTCCCCAGTCTCTGCTTGCTGAAAACAGGCTTCCCTGCATTTACAAAGTCAAACCTCAGTAACCTTTTAACTCACGTGCGTTTGCTCACACACAGCCCACTCTCTTCAGACCTCACTGTACGCGTGTGCCTTTCAGGCCGTGCTGTAGAAGCAAGCAGGAGGAGGACAGAAAGATTACAAAGGAATTAATTCTTGTTTAACCACTCCTGCCTGATTATCAACCAAGAGCAAAGCCATAAAGATTGAGTCCTTTGCCAGACAGGCACATACTTGAATCCGTTTACTCCAAGTGGCAAAAAAGCTGCTCTGAATACTCAGTGCCCAGCTCCAGAGAGCTCCAGAGCCCGAGCGAGGGGGGAGGAGGCAAGTGCATCCCCCCCTCCAGCTAGAGGAGATAAAGCTCAGCAGGCAGATGCAGATGGTTTCCCGTCAATCACTTGCCCTAAAGCAAATAAAGATAAAGTTCAGAGGAAAAATGCAGGAGGGAAAAGGAGCTCTCATGTGACTCGAGGAAAACACTGTGGCAAAGACATTTCGCGCCCCTGAAGGCTTCTCCCTGTCAGTGGTGACACACCTAGTTCATAAAGAGATTATATTTTTTATGGTATTTACAAACCCGATCATAGGTATTCCATACACTTCACTGCCCAGGGCTCAGTTCAGAACTTGGAAAAATCCATTCACGAGTGGCTTCCCTCAGGGCTCCGTGTTGGGCCCGGCCCTGTTCAACATCTTTGTCAGCGACACGGACAGTGGGATAGAGTGCACCCTCAGCAAGTTCACCAATGACACCAAGCTGTGTGGTGCCGTCGACACGCTGGAAGGGAGGGATGCCATCCAGAGGGACCTTGACAGGCTGGAGAGGTGGGCCCATGCCAACCTCATGAAGTTCAACCAGGCCAAGTGCAAGGTCCTGCACCTGGGTCAGGGCAATCCCAGGCACAAATACAGGCTGGGCGGGGAATGGATCAAGAGCAGCCCTGAGGAGAAGGACTTGGGAGTGCTGGTGGATGAGAAGCTTAACATGAGCAGGCAATGCGCCCTTGCAGCCCAGAAGGCCAACCGCATCCTGGGCTGCATCAAGAGAAGTGTGGTCAGCAGGTCGAGGGAGGTGATTCTCCCCCTCTACTCTGCCCTGGTGAGACCCCACCTGCAGTACTGTGTCCAGTTCTGGAGCCCCCGGCATAAGAAGGACATGGACCAGATGGAAAAGGTCCAGAGGAGGGCCAGGAAGATGATAACAGAGCTGGAGCACCTTTCCTATGAGGACAGGCTGAGAGAGCTGGGGCTGTTCAGCCTGCAGAAGAGGAGGCTCCAGGGAGACCTGATAGCGGTCTTCCAGTACCTCAAGGGGGCTGCAGGAAAGATGGGGAAAGGCTGTTTAGTAGGGCCTGTTGTGATAGGACGAGGGGTAATGGTTTTAAAATACAGGGAGGTAGATTTAGATTGGATATTAGGAAAATTTTTTTACAATGCAAGTTACAGAACACTGGAACAGGTTGCCCGGAGAGGTGGTGGAAGCCCCACCCCTGGATGGGGCCAGGCTGGATGAGGCTCTGAGCAACCTGATCTAGTCGGGGATGTCCCTGCTCCTTGCAGGGGGGTTGGACTAGATGGCCTTTGAAGGTCCCTTCCAACCCTAACCATTCTATGATTCTATGAAAAAAGGAATTAAGTTTTTATGGCTCACGGCTCACTCCGAGTTGCCCTACTCTATACCAGGAGGCTCCTATTGCATCCTGGTCTGTGGAACAAATGAAAAAGGATACAAAAGCCTTAACAAACCAGCTTTTCCATCAAGGATGATTTCTCATGCTGATACTTCAGGCTTGAGATATTTCATATATCATATTTCCCCCTCACACCAGGGAGAGGCCTGCCCTCACTGCCCTTTGCTAGAATACAGCTACACCCCCAATATCTCCCCGGACACGCACACAAGCAGAATTTCCACTTGTCAAGAAACACGTGATGTGCATTTTTGGGATCTTTGTGCCAGAGCGTTAGCCAAATTAAGCCAGGCAGACACCCAGCTTCAAAGGGTGCCTTTCCTCGCCGCCTCACCACGCAGCTAATCTCAGCTTGTTTGTACAGTCAAGATTCCCGATGCTGCGCCCTGCAAATGCCTCTCCCCTCCCACAAGCCATTTTAATACAATCAGAAATTGTAGCCCAAACATTTCGGCTTAGGCCAGGCAGTTGAGCTCTGCCAGCACAGTTATGTTATTTAAAGTATTGCTCTCTTGGCAAAGCTACCAGCAAAAGATTGTAGCAGAGGAAGTTATCAGCACAAAAGCACTCAAGACAGCGCAGTCGTACCACTCCGCTATCAGGATATACCCATGTAAGCATTTATACAAACAAACATTTCAACAGCAGGGATTTTCCTAGTTAGCTACGGCAACAGAGGTTGGGTTTTCAGTGCCTGGGTTTTTGTTTTGTTTTGTTTTTAACAGAGACATTCCCAACTTGTGCAAAGGTTGCCTTGGCTTGGGCCCAGAAAGCAGCAGACACAGCGTGTGCTGTTGGGGATAAGGCAGCTGTACTCTGGGAAACCTGTCACTCCCGGGAGCATTTTCCTCTCTTGGAGAGCTCTGGAGTCCCAGCCAGGCTTCCTCCTCTCTGTGCACAGGGCGAGCAGCTGGCAGTAGTTTTCCAGCCCTTCCCAACCATGTCCCTGCACCCGCGCTGTCACAGCCGGGAGCGGAGGGGACCCAGCTAGTGTTCCGGTCACTCCTTCCTTGGCTCTGCAGAGCCTGTGCCCGCTGGACTAGCAAGTCGTTTAGTAACCAACGCGCAGGACCAGCTCCTCACGCTCAGCCGCAGGAAATTTAGAATTAGCGCCAAGAACAGCCTGCACATAAACAGTCTCCTGCGAGATCCTGGCTCCAGAGTCTGCTCCGCTGCACGCTGTGGATTTGCAATAAATATTTATCTCACTGGGGAACAGAGTCTTCCAAGCAAAAGCTTCTGACATCAGTGAGGAACTGTATTTCCATTTGGGAGAGAGAGAAGTGTCTCTGTTTCTGAAGGGGACACTAGCTCACAAAGGCCACCCACCCAACGCCACGCTGCCCAGATCTGTCCCTCACCTACCGCTCCCACTCCTCTCCAGGCCAGCACGGTGGCACCCCATCAAGTCACCTCGCCTTCTGCGACAAGATTGGTGGCTACTGTGCCATGCAGGCCATTTTGGTGCGAAGCCAGGCACTTTCACAGTCATTAATGCGCATTAACATTTTTTTTTTTTGTTTTCACTACAGTTTGACTGCAATGGCAGCTAAAGGGCAGGAGGCAGGGTTCACCTCGCAGCAAGGTAAACGGTGCAAGGGCACATCGCGTTGTATTCGAGTTTTACACAGACAGCAGCACGGCTTTAGTTGAACCGTGGTGGAGACACCATTTCCCTTCAGCAGCTGAGGCAGAGCAACATCAGAAGAGAGAAATCCTTCCCATGGCAGGCTGTGCTTTCCCTGACAGAACACAATTTGTTTAAGCAAGAAGAAACCTTGTTTTCGCTTGACATGACACCAGCTGCTTAGGAAACAGTGCGATGGGTCTCCCAGCCTCCTTCCCAGCCCAAGGAGTGTCTCTCCGAGATTGTAATTAACTGCTTTGATTTTTAAGTTATCCCAATAATTTGTCTAACAGCCTCCTGGCATTTTATAAGCAGAGTCTCAGCTTCAAAGGATTTAAGGATAAAACTGACAGGAGTGCATATTTCCATCAAAACAAGACTTTTACAAGAAGTGTATTTTTTAAGTCAGCCAGCCTTCAGAAATTGAGAGGGACACAGCTACATCCTGCGTGTTTTCCCCTCCTACGCTGACATTTTCTCCACATTCAGGATTACTTAACCCTCTCTTTTGAGACTTTTCCCTCCTTTAACTTGCTTTGAAGGCTTTCAGTCATTTCAGATAATACTGCTGCTTTCCTCTCTCCCCATGCAACTCTCATTTCCAACTGTATCTGTCTGAAAATGCAGCAACCACGGAGCTGCCAGAGCAAGTTAGCTGCTACTCAAGACAAGGCCATTTTCTGATCTGCCTTTGCCAACACCAACTCAGCTCCTGGCAGCAGTCACACGCCAGAGTCCGATGGCTTTTTTTGCCCACCACAGCCACAACTCGAGGCAGATGAGACGAGAGGCAGCAGCTAAGGCGCTCGGTGCCAAGGGCAGCACAGACCATCCGCCAAGCAGGACTGGTTTTGCTTGTCATCCCTTTCCTCCCCCTTGATAAGAAGAGATCCACCTCTGTGCTGCAGCACCTCGGAAGTCTGAGTCATTGCTTTGGGGAAGGGGCCAGGGCCGTTACTCAGAGGGTGACGGCAGAGTCTCTGGGAGCTGTGAGGCCAGGCAAGTGCCAGAAAAACTGAGTAAGAGCATGATTGCTGCGAGCCAGGGCTGACGGCGATACACAGCAGAGCTAGTCAGAGGCAGCAGCATTTACTGGACAATGATTGAGGCACATGCTTAAAGATTAGGAAAAAAAAAAACCAACACGAGAAGTCTGAACTAATCTAGAAGTGCAGCCCTAACAGCTCATTAACGTAGGATCTCTTATAGCCCCTCAGAGCAGTGGTTTATTATAAGTTAAACTCTTTAACTAGGCTGCCCTGTCTGTTCAGAGCCACCAAGCCCAGTCTCATCACAAGAGTCTCATTCTAGTGCAAATCATTCAAATCCTTAATCTAAAGCATTTGCATTCCACCCAGTCTCAAACAAACAGCCCTAACAGCAGCCGGGAGGTCAGGCGTGCACAGGGTTTGTCCCCACCAGTTTGGGAGTGCTTCAACTGCATCAGCTTCTAGTTTGGGGCTGGAAAAAGCAGCACAGCCCTGCTGTTGTTCCAGGGCATGAAGGAACAAGCTGTACCGAGTGGATGGTGAGAACGCATCTGCAAGGATCTAAGAGCTGGCTGAAGAGCATAAATCTTAACTCAACAGCAAGGAAGTGTTTTGAAGGATGGACGCTCCGTTTTGTCTAGCCAAAGTGATAGCTGGGGAGTTCTGTGGGATCAGCAAGTCACAATAACTGAATCAAGTAATCTTACGAGTCAACTTAAGGCACTTGCACTGAAGTTTGAAGGCCAAGCAGCCAGCCAGGTTCCCTCCTCTCATTGTCACTCTGAACGTCAAGTTAGTAGCTTCCAGCCTGCCATGGAAGCGGGACACAAGTGCACAAGAAGGCAGTAGGCCACCACAGGAAAACCATGGCAAGGTCACATTAGGCTCCACTCCAGGCATTTGAGAGCACCAAACGGCCTCCCCACCCCAACCATTCAGAGGGTTGGAGGGGAGAGGGGAAGACGCAGGAAAAAACATTTTCACTGTTGTTGGACTGGATACAGACCTCTGCAGAACCTCGAAGTGCCAAGGCTTTGGGAAACAACAACAGGAGGGGCAGGAAAGAGAGCAATCATGTTGGCTAACAGCCTTAGCTTCCTAGAGTCTCTGGTGTTGTGAGTCTGAAAAGTACCAAGTTCAGCCCCGATTTGCCTCTTGCATAAGCTGTTTGGAAAACTCTGAACCACAGGAAAGTGCTCTCCAGCATGGGAGCTGGCAGGCGCTTAGGACAGATGAGAACTGGGCAGCAGGGCTGTTTTCCTGACTGCGCCCCAAGCACCACGGGGGTGACTGCTCCCACCCGCACGGGTATTTCCACGTCTGGTATGGAGGAGGTGCTGGGCTGCAGAGGGATTGTGCACCCCTGAACTCTCAGCCCATGAGCTGTGCACGCAGTTTGACAAGGTACAAGGTGCTGTAGAGGTTAGCTCCTTCTACACCTGACAGGCATTTCATCCCAACTGTCAGCTCTAGGTTCAGCTACCACAAGTCACGGGCTCCTTCCCTTCAGGACTAAGGGAAGTCACCTTAAGACATCATCATTTTGCTGCTCTGTGTTTTAGGGAGGCTTGAAACAAAGCCAGGATTTGCTCTACATGTTCAGCTGCCCCGTGAGTTTGCCAAGTCAGAAGGTAAAATAAAGTAAAACGTGCAGATAGCAATGTCTTGATTTGATTGGGAGGGACAGATCAGAAACTGGGCAAAGAGCAGAAAGAACAGGCCTCGGGGATCAATGGCAGCAGGACAAGCCAAACCGGTTTTAACATTAATAATGCTGCACTACTTTCCAAACACAGCTATCATCAAGAAGACACCAGCTTTGCCAATCGGGAGGCCTCCGAGCATGATTGCTTTAAACCAGCAAACAGAGCCCACAAACAGCACAAAGCCTCCCCCTCTCTCCCTGAACGATCCTCTGCAAGCAGCTTCTGGGTTGGATTTCTGCTTGTCTGCACTGCTGGGGATGCACACGGACATGTGGTGCTGCATGGAGACTTTTTCTGCTTACTTCAAGGCAGAAAAGCTTGCAGCCCATTAGCACTGCTATGGCCCTGCTGAGCTCAGGGCACTCGGAGCCCTCTTGCAGCTCAGACACAGGAGGCAGACACCTCTGCTGCAGGGGAATACCCCTTGCTTCCCTCCTGTGCTGCCAGGGGCACTTTTAGATGCTAAATGCACAGAGAGAGCCCAATGATGCTACTTTGCCCAAGCAAGGCGGACCTAAAGTCCTCTGCCATCTCCACTGAACCCATGTCTTGGCTGCACCGGTGGCTTTCTGCCCATCCCCAGCAGCAGGACCCTAAAGCATCTTCTGCAGGAGCTCCATCCTTGCTCAGCACAAGCAGAGAGGAGCACCTTGCCCACACAGCTTTTGCTTTCTAAAGTACTCGATCGAAGAGGATCAGGGACCACGGGGAGACACGAAGCTTCAGCTCCGACCTCCGCCCACCCCACGGGAACACACCAATGTCCTCACACAAAGCTGCTGGGCTGCTGTAACACAACCCACCCACAGCCTGAGCACCCGCGTCATGCTTCGGCACTTCAGTAATACTCCCCACCCTCTTACACATCCAAGATTGCTTCACGTGGAGAAATCCCATTGACACCAGAAAACTACGCAAGGGGAAAGGAGCCAAGGCATTTTGTTTGTACAGGCTTGGGGAAATATTCAAGCACCGAATCACTCAAAAGCCACGCTCTTACATAAGCACAAGAAATACAATCCCTGTCTTGTTAAGAAACAGCTACCTGTCTTCACCCTGCCCGCACAGAAAAACTAAGAGCTACACGCTGTGCAGCCCTGCACGTTTTGGCAGTGCTATTTAAAAAAATAAAAAAAAAATGGGAGGAGCACCAGCAAAACTCTCCCAAACAGTGTGTCATCCTCGTCTCCTCCACAGCAGGCTGTAACATAAACAATTTGTTTGCATAAGGCTTTATAGTAGGCCAGTGTTACTTCTCAAGCATACACTCCATCTTAGGTAGCTTAAAAGATAGGGACAAATACTCCGTCCAAGTTCTATATAAGGATTTACGGAATACATCTGTGCAAAATTTGTTGTCTTTGCAGAAATCCGATGCTTGCAGACCACTCAATTCCCCAGGGACAGCAAGTTGCATTTCATACCAAACATGGTCAATGCAACTTCCAGATGCCGCCTGCCCCAAAGGTTTTGCCCTACTAGTTTGGGCCAGTTCTCAAACGAGCAATTCACGTGCTTAATAGCAGGGATAAAGACACCAGATTAGAGTAAAGTGGATTTGGGCTGGCTGGTCTTAGCAGAGAGTAGCTGACAATTACTACAGATGCTCTCTGTGGGAGTTTTCTACTCTATAACCAGCAACCCTGTTGTCCCTATTAAAGAGCAACCAAGCAGCAGAGCCTTATCAGCTCTGATCTGCCCACCCAGCCTTCACTCCAATGGAAGCAATGTGGATGATTAAGCCTAGTTCTGAGACCCCCTGATCCCCTGCAGTTACCTTAATCACAGCAGCCCTTTCAGACTAGCAGAGGAATCTGGCCTGACTGCACCATCAGCAACATGGACACACACACACACACAAACAAACAAACAGCAGGGAAGGCAGAATCCTCCTTCACCAACAAGATCCCAAATGTGCCCAGCCTGAAGCATCCAAACTGTTTCGCCTCATGGTACATTTAAGAGGCTCTTAAACCCTCCACGGCAATGCATCGTTTTTCACTCCCGTGTGGAAGCGAGGAAGGTTTGACACACGTAGCAGGACACCACGTACTGGCACAACCAAACTCAGGTAAGAGCGGAAAACCCACATCGCACGTATCCAACCCATCGCACATTGACAATAAAAGAGGGATTAAAGGACTTCTGGCCATGAGCAGCAGTTGGAGATCAAAGCTGTGCCGGAGAGCAGTTCATTTCTATCACATACCCTTGTACCCTGTAACTGCTCCAATTCCACCAGCCCTGTTTACAGAAGAGCGAGGCGAGGCTGACCACTGCTCAGGGGGGAGAAAGGGGCACGTGAGGAGCGGCACAACCGCCAGCCCGTTAGTGACAGGGCACAACTGGGCCAGGCATCAAACGAAGCTGTGTGCAAGCCAGGAAGGAGGCAGGGGAACCGGGGAAAGGAACGCAAACTGCCCTATTGCCATTAACCCATTTTGCCTTCCTTTCCCCCGCAGAAGAGCAACTGGCTGGGGGCAGAGCCCCGAGCAGGCAGCGGTGGCGTTAGCTCTGGGGCTACTGGGGAGCGGGACCCGGCCGAGACTCACAGCCCGGCACCAGGAGCCCCCCTTCCCTACCCGGAGCGCGCAGGCGGGCGGAAACCCGACCCACCCCGTTCCCCGGCGGGACTCACCGACTCGGCGGCAGCGGCTGACAGGAGGAGGCCGAGCAGCAGGGCGGCGCGGGGCAGCGGCATGGCCGGGCTGGGCTGGGCTGGGCTGTGCGAGGCGGAGCTGAGCGGAGTTCCGTGCCCGGTGCCGGAGCGGGATGTGGCCAAGCCCGCCGCCGCCGCGGCTCTTATAGGGACGGCACAGCGCCGTGGGGGCGGAGCGCCGCTGCCGCCCGCCCCGCCGGGAATGCCCGCGGCCCCGGCCCCGGCATGAGAGGGGGGCTGCCAGCCGCCCCCCGCCCCGCCGCGGGGGATAACGCGGGCATCGGGCGGCCGGCACGGGGCCTGGGGACGCCGCCGGGGCCATTTCCGAGCGCCGCAGCGGGACCGGGGGGGCCGGGCCCGGCTCTGGCTGCGCGGGTGGGGAGCCCGCTGACGAGGCTGAAAGGGAAAAGGGGGGGGAAGAAAGGGAAAGGAGGGGGGGGAAGAAAGGGAAAGGAGGGGGGGGAAGAAAGGGAAAGGAGGGGGGGGAAGAAAGGGAAAGGAGGGGGGGGAAGAAAGGGAAAGCAGGGGGGGGAAGAAAGGGAAAGGAGGGGGGGGAAGAAAGGGAAAGGAGGGGGGGGAAGAAAGGGAAAGGAGGGGGGGGAAGAAAGGGAAAGGAGGGGGGGGAAGAAAGGGAAAGGAGGGGGGGAAGAAAGGGAAAGGGGGGGGGGAAGAAAGGGAAAGGAGGGGGGGAAGAAAGGGAAAGGAGGGGGGGGGAAGAAAGGGAAAGGAGGGGGGGGAAGAAAGGGAAAGGAGGGGGGGGAAGAAAGGGAAAGGAGGGGGGGGAAGAAAGGGAAAGGAGGGGGGGAAGAAAGGGAAAGGAGGGGGGGAAGAAAGGGAAAGGAGGGGGGGGAAGAAAGGGAGAAGGGGAAACAGAAAGGGGGGAAGCAGGCACACAGTATCTGCTTTCACAGCATTCCACGTGATAATCTTACATTTACAGAAAACCAAGACTGATTTTCTGCGACTGGCAGTGTGTCACCGCTGCGGTTATCAGGCAAGTTGTTACATCACAGGGTTCTTGTTGGAGCTGGAAAATGAAACTGCTCTGTCTGTTTACTCTGTAAGTGGCAAGTGCAAAAAAACCTACACGCATAAAGAAGGGAAAAACCCAACAGCATAGTTTAACTATTTCAGTTTTTCTTCCCTCATCAGTAACTGTGCCTGACCATGAGAATTTGCTCGAAAGCATCCATTTCAGCCCTTAATAACCTAGGTGCTTCCATCCTGGTACACCCTCCGTGTCAGTCGCTCGTTCACGCTGCAGTCACATCAGTTTGTACTTGGGCTCTAGTTTGTAGATAATAAAATGTTTTCTCAATGGAGAAGCAATGCACAGACCACAAAGTGTGTGCACGGTGATCCCACGTGCCAGGTATGGATGCAGACTCTGCTAGATCCGATCCTCAGCCTGCTCCAGCGCTACAAAGCTATCCCAAGAAAACCTGCAACCTTCCTGCTGTCCCACCTCAGCATGGTAACTCTCAAACCAAAAAGATCCTTGAGGTGAAGCAGCCTTCCCAACTGCCTGTTCCTTTGGGAATAAATATGTACAGAGGCTGTGAGTTGAGGTCAAGAGATCTCCTCAACGTTAGGACCATGCCTGCACACATGACTGCTGGCAGGAGAATCTCCTGGCAGCGCCGTGCTGAACTGGCTGTGGAGCTGGTTGGCCTAATATAAAGTGACAAGGAGCGCTGCTCGGAGATAAAAAAAAATAAAATAAAATCTGATGACAGTGTACATCCAGGTAAGGGAAGGAATCAGCCTGGAGGAGACTGTGGTGGAGTTTCCTGTGGCACATGGCCCTCTGTGCTCAGGACAGCGATGTATCACTAATACTCTAGTTCACCTCAGCATCCAAGGCCACTGAGGATGCGAGGGAGGGATCTGCGCTGTGGGCTGGGTTACTGCCCTTCCTTATTACCCTCACTTCATCGCACAGAGGAGCTGATGAAAGTCACTCCTGGCACGGATGGGGAGCCCAGCTCCAGTGAGTCTCCGGCTCTGGACACCGAGCAGAGGGAGACAGCAGAAGATGGAGAGAAATAAGAGGACATGGGCTGGGTCGAATGTACAAAGACCACTCCATACTATGACAATATCTGACAGCCTCTCACTAGCACAAGGTGGCCAGAAGCACTCCACTCCTCCCTAACTCTCCAAATGGCGCCTGTATTTATGTGTGCTGTGTGGCTGTGACCCCCCTACACCTCCTTCCAGGCAAAGCAGCCACCACAGAGACCCTTTCAAAACCAGCTGTCTGTATTGTGGCTACAAACACTGCTAACTTGCCTGTTAACTTCCTCTTCAAACAAGCACAATACACTGTACTCCTCCTGGTTGTCATACTTCCCAGCACACTCCCTCCACCAAGAAGTCCCCTTGCACAGCACAGGACACCATTTTTCCTCCTAGGGAAATTGTGACCATGGAGAGCTTCCCTGCTTTGCCAGAACAGAGAGGAGCCAATCTGCCTACCTGGCCCAGGGACCACCCATGTTGTCCATCAAAGTCACACCGGCACACACAATCCTTCAAGCAAACTGAGAGAAATCTTGGGCTTCTGGAAAAAGAAGAGAAAATTAAACTAGATCCTAACGTATTTTCCAACCCTGAGAACAAATTTATGTAACTTTAATGATGACATTTTCAAAGTGCATTGTGTAGCTCCACCTCCCTGACACACACAGACACAAACTTTCTGTCACTCTAACTCAAGAGAATTCAGGGGGACAGGAAATGCAGCCACAAAAATCATAACATGGTTCTGTAAACCCATGACATAAAATAGCCTGCCTCCTTTTGCCTTTCAAATATCCCCTCTCAGAATGTTTACATTCTCCTCTTTCTGGAATAATGCAGAAAAATTGTGGGTGTACGACACTCACTGAGAGCAACAGAACAAATGGGCCCAGAGAGAAGAAATGCACAACTGAGATGTACTTTCCTGAAACTTCACCACAAGTGAGAGAAGCAGAAAAAAAATAAAACACATGTTGAGCCATGCATTTGTTCCGGGCAACGAATTCTCACATTCAAGGTGTGTCAGTTCCCTTTTCCATTTAAAAATTACAGTTGGCAGAGAAATAAGGTAGGCTGGCCACCATTGTTCCTAACCCAGTATTCAACAGTGAACGGTTACCTAACTCTTGCATTGAAAATAAAATTAAACACCTGCCAGTTCCTAACACATGACACAAAGTGGAACGGGAGCACCCAAATACAATACACTTGGAGGGCGAGGGAAATCACATTTTAACATGACACACAGAAAAGTCCAGATAATCCTGAGAAGCCTACAGCCAGGGCCCTTTAGACAGTTCAAGATCATAAATGCTACTGCACTGGCCAGGAAAAGAAGTTCTTCAGCCAAGCTCAGGTCCTACAGAGAGATTTTAAAAAGAGCTTAGACCAGGATTCTCAAGCACTAAGAAACCTTAAGCGGAGTTTTAAGAAAATCTTGGCTCTCGTAGTCCATTCAGTATGCTGAGCTCGTTGGGAAAACACGTCTGCACACTCTCTGGGTAGTGGAAGAAGAGCAAACAAAAACTCATTCCACATTCCGAGCTACTTAACACTGAGTTATTCTGGAAATGTACAATCTTAGCCTCACTATCCCTTTAGAAAAGGTCAGCACAAATTAGGCTAGCACCAGGTTACCCTAGCACAAGGCTTTACCTTACCTGCCTGGCAAGAGGGAAACAAACCCCAGCAAAGGTCCGTTCAGGCAGCACCACCCTTTGTACGCCTCCTGGTAAAATACGGATCACCCAAATAAACAGCTCCCTGGTTCAGGCAATGATTCCTGCGGAGGAAAACCTGTACCATCCTACACAGCCATTTCTAATGGAAAGAATCCCTGGCTAATTAGGGCATTCTTTTTCCACACTCCTGATAAAGAAGTGACCGCGATAGACGCATGTGACCTGGGTACATTCTGCTATGTCCTGGGCATACCACCACAGCATTCTTCCACCTGCTGCTCTTCACGGCACGCAGGTGTCACGCACAAAACAGTCAGCTGGTTAAGGAAGGACATTCTAACCAGAAGCCAGGTGGGCAGCACGTAGTACAGCACCCTAAAAAGCAGTCTCTTGTGTTTCCACATCCTTTTCCCCTGTGACACATCTTTCCTCCACAGCCAGCTCTGAATTTCGTTTTGACTAAAGAGGAAGAAAAGGAAAAATTGAAAATGCCACAAAAATGTTTGCTTTTCAGGTCCACTTTAAACCCTTCCCACAGAGCAGGGGTGTGGGGCGCAGCTCTCCGTGGGGAGAACAACCTCTCTTCCAGGAGGAAGACGCGGTTCCCCCCTGGAGCAGGCTGGAAAGGAGGGAAGAGTCAAATTCAGGAGCGTAGACAAACAGACGTGACCACGCAACATGCCATCACGAAGTCAGCCAGGAAAAGAATTTGGGAACCAGGCTGCAGCTGACTCACAGCACAAATGTCTTCGTGCCACAGCGCTTCGCTGCATCTGTGCGGATGCACTGCTCGCCCGAGGCGGGAGGAAGCCTGAACTCACACCTCTGACGTGACTGCTGCTGTGCTGATGCCTTCAATTACCAGGCAGCAACCAAGCAGGAAGGGGTCTCGAAGGGGAAGTGAAAATTAATATCGAAGCAGTGGCTTGCACATCGCAGAGAGGCAAGCTCAGCAGATTTCAGGAAAGGAAACCAATTTCTACAAAACAGAGGAAGCGTTAGGTCTCGCAATTTATGCTCAGCAATGTCCTGGCAGCAGACAGCCCTGATAGGGCTGGGATTTTCCCAGGTTCATTTCTGCACCAGCTAAGGCCGGTAAGCTTCTGCAAAGACAGATTCTCCGAAGGCCCCAGTCAGAACCCAGCAGCGGCGGCCCACGTCCACCACGTGTCGCCTCTGCCTTGCACACGCCCTTCCAGGAGCGGCAGGTCTGGGAACAGGGAGGAAAGTGTGTCAAACCTGCCTCGGCACAGTGACATCCACAGAACGAGGAAGGGAAAACACGCAGCAAAGCTGCACAGGGAACTTCCCATACGGGGACATGGAAAAAACGTCATAAGAGAATGTCAGAGATCATAATCTGAGTTCCTATAGGCAGAAATATTCCACACTCACGACTGATGTGAGCCTACCACCTCCCATAAAAGCTGGGTTCCCCCTCTGTCCTCCTCCTCTCTTTTCCAGGTGACAAGAGCTCTGTGGCAAGTCCCTCGCCCACCGGAGCAGCCCGGGGGTGTCTCCTCTCCTTTTTCCAGCAGAGAACTTATCTCCAAAACGCTCCTTCACCCCAGGCAGCCTTGGGGATTCTGGTATTCAGTTAGTGGCAATTCTCACACCCGAAGCGAAGCAGGCAGGACAGGTGCCAGAGCGGGTACAGCTGAGCACGAGGGACTCTGGCGCCTGGCCATTTCATGAGGCAAGAAAAGAAGAAACCACCTCGTACTGGAAGAAACCTCCCCGAAGAAGCCAAACCCTACACGTGACCTGTAACGGACAGGTGCTGGCAGGGCACACCAGGACTCACAACTACATCTTGGTGCCCTGTGGCCAAAAGCTAAAACGAGCCCAGCTGGGCAGCAGCCACTGACGGTGCCGGCGCCTGTGGGGACCGGCCCAGAGATGAAAGGAACCCAGTTACTGAGTCCAGTGAAACCCGCCCAGCTCAGCATCATGCAGGTGATGGCAAAAGCGCAAAGCCCAGCAGCACGGGAACGAGCCGGGTGCGGATCACCGGGCAGGCAGCGCACGGCCCAAACCCGCCGCCGACGAACTTCTCCCGGGTCAATAAACCCAACCCGGGCTGCGGGCCCCGGGGAGGCCGCCCGGCCTGCGCTCAGGGTGCCCCGGGCGGTGCCTCGGCCCTTGCCGAAGGCCCGGGCGCTCAGGGCAAGGCCTGCCGGGCGCTTACCTGCCTTGCAGCGGGGGCAGAAGGCTCCTCGGTGACCCGCCGGGCCCGCCGCCCGCCATGTCCCGGCCAAGGCGGGGTCAGAGAGCGGGGGTCGAGGTGAGGGGTCTGTCCCGCTGTGCCGGGTCCTCCGCCACGCTAGGGGGCGCTGCCGGGCGGCGGCGGACGCCATTTCCGGCGCGCTGTGGCGGGCGGGCGATGGCGCCGCAGTTCCGCAGCTACGTGTGGGACCCGGCGCTGATCGTGGCGCAGATGGTACTGCTGCAGGCCGGCTACTACAGCTCGCTCGGGCTCTGGCTCGCCCTCCTCGGCGCCCTGGGCAGGACCGGGCCCTCCCTCCACCAGGTCTTCAGCGACGAGGTGAGGGCGCGGGCCCACCCGGGCCCCGGGGAGCCGCCGTGGGCACAGGCCCCTGGGGCGGGGGGGGACAGAGCCCGCTCCCCGTGTAGGCGTTGCCCGGTGTTAGAGACGCCCCCCGCGCCCTGGGTAGCACGCCGGTAGAGAGGAGGCCTCCGCCGGCCCAGGTAGCAGCCCCCCGGATATACAGGCAGAGTTGCTGGCCGTGTAGGTGCCCCCAGTATGGAGGCAGACTCCTCTCTTTGGACAGGGGGTACCCCCCGCTGTAGGAACAGCACCTAGCTGTGTAGGGGGTATCCCCCAGTATAGAGACAGACACCCGTATAGGCACTCCCAGTATAATTTCAACTCCCCTCATATAGGTAAGCCCAGTATGGAGACACACGCACTCCGCACCCTATTTGGGTGGCACCCCTCAGTGTAGAAACAGACCCGTCCCTTTTCTATAGGTACCCCCAGGCAGAGACACAGACCTCTTAGAAGGACTGCCGTAACTGCTCAGGCCCCTCTTACGCATCATGGTCAGCACAGGGCCGTGCTGGTGCAGCTGGGCCACGGGAGGAGATGATGTGCTGTCGGCTGTGATTTGTGCCCTGGTTTCCTACTAATAGTCCCATGTAGATTTTAGGCTTCTCAACCCCGCCGGGGAGGCTCTCCATGATGGCTTTCATCCTCAATGCGCTCACCTGGTAAGTCAGCAGCTAGCTGGAGCACCTGTGTCTTGTCCTTTCTTAACATTAAACTTTAAGATAATTCATCGTAACCTACTGCCTCTCTCAAAACATCTCCCGAAAGCCCTGTGCCTGGTTGAGCATGTCTGCTGAGGGCAGCTGGGAACTCCTGACTCCTATCTTTCTAGATCCTGGATAAGTGATTTCACTTCCCTGCCTCGGTTTTCCAGATGGGAGTAGGATTTGCTTCTGCAAGAGACTTTACTGAAAGTTGGAATTAATGGATCTCAGCAAACACTGATCTATAAACAGAAATGTATTTTGCCACTGAGCAAAGATTACTGGGGAGACTGTGCAGAGCACCAGGCAGAAATTTTTAAACTAAGCTCATTTCCCTGCCATCAGATGATTAAAAAGCTGTAAGCATTTAAGTCTTGCTGCAGCAGCTGGGAGCAAGGTCAGAAACAACCTATCCTTAAAACATTTAAGAAGTTCTAAAGCAGCTATATAGTTAGCACGGGCAACTTCTAATAGCTCTTGCCGTATCCCCTGTCCCACAGACACAGTGCAGTTTATTTATTGAGCTCTGTATTTTGCAGTGCTCTGGGCTTGCTGTACTTCATCCGCCGAGGAAAGCAGTGCCTGGATTTCACAGTCACCGTTCACTTCTTCCACCTTCTGGGCTGCTGGATTTATAACTCGCACTTTCCCTCGACCCTGACGTGGTGGCTGGTGCACATCGTGTGCACCGCACTGATGGCTGCGATCGGGGAGTACCTCTGCATGAGGATAGAACTCAGAGAAATCCCCCTCAACTCTGCCCCCAAATCCAACGTATAGACTCGCTCTGGCAACAACATGCTGCATTCTCTCATTGTTTCCAGCACAATGCATCTAATGCCTGAGAGTCGTCACTGAAGAAGCACAGCAGGTCTGTTTAGACTTTTTTTTTTTTTGGACCTTGGATGCATGAGTGTGAGCATCTCCTCTGTTGTCGGCTGATGCTAGAGGAGGAGCAGCTGTTTATTTTGTTAACACAAAGCATTTAATACGACTGTATGGCAAGTGTGCTCTTAAACTCTTCACTCGTGATACTGTTAAAAGCCAAGTAGCAAAACCTGATGTGTGAGGAGCATCTGGAATTTAGCAAATGTGGGAGTGCCCTGTATGGGTAATGCAGTGGTCAGCTCTTCTTGTGGGAGCTGGCGCAGTGAGCAGTGGGGTTGGGAGCTGCTGCTTCCCATCTGTAACTTGTTTGTGTGGGCTTTGGTTGGAAAACAAGTCAAGGAAGAAGCGAATGGACGAGGAGAAAGAAAATAGTTGTACTTACCTGAATCACCAGCTGAGACCCTAAATAACCTGTAATGTTAGATGGGTTTGTTTGCTGTTTCCATGTTTAATACATAGAGATGTCAGACAGCAGTTTGCTGAAGAAATCTTTTGTAATAATAAAAATATTATGTAGCTCTGAGTGTGTTATGGTTCTCCTGGGAAGCTGAGCACTTCAGAAGATACCATGAGTGCCTGTACCATGGCAACAGAAGGATGGGGCCAAAGAACACATGGCTTTAAGATGCCTACTGTCTAGGGCACATAAGATTTCCTACAATAAATATTTCATACCTCTGCTCTGAACTTAAGGCATCAGTGAGTGCCGTCTTGGGAAGTCATCCAGCATAACCCTCGCTTCAGGAGGGCTGTGGGCAACCCAGCGTCTCCACGTGTTCAGCCCGAGGCTGGAGCTGTGCTGGGGAAGCCTGCAAAGGTGTCTGGAGCCACGCTGCTGTTCGTACTTGTCTAGGTCTTCCTGTCAGGCTTCTGAAGTCTAGCAACAGATCTGGTCTGCTAGAGGTGATGTTTAGTTCAGGGAGAGACTGCTGCTTGTTTCTCAGAGTAACAGGATGTGCCTTTATCTAGAGGCACTTCAGGTAAACATCACCTGTGGGCAGGCAGGGACAACACCTTACTGCTGAGGGGCCAAAGCCGGGTGGTTCCTCCAGATCCCACAGCCCAAGCAAGCAGACCTGCGTCCCACCCGGTTTTAGCTGAGGGATGGGCGGTTTGTACAATCCCAAATGACAGCAAAGACTTTTTTTTCCCCTCCTTTGCAGCATCTTGCTGGAGTAATTTTCCTTTGTATATTAATATTTGTAAGTGTTAATTTGCAGAAATTATTTGCCAGTTCTGTTTGTAGGTGGTGGGATGATTTGAAATGCAGAAGTTGGTCAACTCTTTGAAGCTGCACTATTGACTTTTGTTACTGGGGGAGCTGTATTTCAGTTCCTGCTCTCATATTCAGATACTATAAATTGAGGCAGGATAACATCCTGATGTTTTAAATACTTGGCAAGTCTGCTGCAGAGGAGGATTGCTGGTTACATTTGCTCTGACAGAACTTTTTATGTTCTGAGATTTTGCCAACACCTCTTCCTGACCAAGAACCCCTTTAAGCACAGTTTGTAACAGCAGCAGTCTTTCAGAGGGAAGAGTTCACAGAAGTTTTTTTCTGAGCAGCAGCCAGTGCTTGCTGGAGGGCCACCCAGAGGTCACTTCCTAGGGCTTCCCCTGCAACTGTGCTGTGCTGTCAGCAAGACAGTTCATCCCTTCTCAAATTCTGCTTGTTTCTCATATATAAGGATACTTGCCTTGCTTCCAGTTACCTTCAGCCTAGATATAAACTGGTCTTCCAGTAGGTGCCAGTATCTCCTTCAGAAAAGAGCCGTGAGTGTGCTGCGATTGGGATCAGGGCGCAGAGCAGAGGGCACATTTCGCCTCGGGGCTGACAAACACTGGCATGATGTCAGTCATATTTTAAGACTCTTCCAGGGTCGTTTTGTCCTCTCCTGCTTTTTGTGGCTGTGATTGAGAAAGAACATCCCAATCCTGCACAGGGAAAGCTTGCAGGTTTAATTCAAGGCTTAACACCACACCGAAGCGCAGCGTGAACTCCTGTGTTCTTCAGGGGTGGTCTTTAAGTGTGAGCTGGAAGACTAATTAATTACAGTGAATATGACAGCAAGGAGGGGAAGCCACATTCGTCCCATTTCTTACAGGAGAACAGGCAGCTGATCCCATAGTTGCTGTAAGACTATTGAAAGAGGTGCTATCTTTCTTTCCCTGTAAGAACTGGGATTAAAACCTTGGACCAAGGAACAGTTCCCCCCTTACTTTCTGAGTACATGAGATATGCTGTAACTGCTTCAGACACCTCCCTCGCAGCCAGGGGTGAAGTCTGGGTGCAGCTTTGTACCTAGAGAAACTCAGAGCAAGGCCAAGAGAAGAAGAATCTTTGACAAACGTGGATTTAACACTGAGGCTGTGGGAAATCCAACAAGCTGCACTGCATCGGCATGAAGCATGCTGTAGGATCAAAAATGCTTTCTAAAAAAAGGTCTCCTGACCACCTATGAGGACTGAATCTGTATATTACTTTTTTTTTTCAAGGAAATCTACTGTAATTGTCCTAGTCATAGAGGAAGTGCTGCTAAAAATGAAATATTGATTGAGGAGGGAACCTCTGAAACTCATCACTCCCATACTGTGAGACCTAGTTTTCGCTCACATGCTTTCAGTCAGATTTAGGAGCACCTTTGGCTTTAAAGTCTGCTGCTGCATACCAGAGTGGTGGCAGATGGTCTTTGTTTCTTAATGAATCTTTGGTTTTTGTGTGCAATAGTTGAGGGATTTGCTTCCAGGGAAGATACGCCCCAACACCTGCTCTTCTTAGAGACACCGGTAGTGTCAGCTGGCTATTTGCATCCATGGATTTATAAAAAGAAGACTCCTTGGAGATCTCTGCTGAGATTTTTACATTCCCTTTCCCCAAAGCTGTTTAAAAGTAGAAAAATTTAACAGAGAGGAAGTTGTGAGATCTGAAGAGAAGCTAAAGGTTGTGGGGTTTGGGGGCCTCTCCTTATTTGTTTTCCTAAAGGCATTAAACACCTATTCCAAACAAAGAGCAGGTACGGGATTTGGATCCAAAAGACTCCAGCCTTGGTTGTACATGATACAGCATACACTGCTGTTGGAGGAGAATAAGGGGGATTGGGGGGAACAAACAACAAAACAAAAACACAGCAGCTGAGTGGTTCACTCCAAGTTCTGCAGTGATCTGGTTTACCCTCCCTCCACTGCTTACCGTAAGGCTTTGTGCCTGAGATGCTGAGTACGTAACAGCTCTTATCCGTACAAAGCCTAGGTGCCTCGCACTGAAGTGCTGTCGGAACAGCAGCTGCTCCTCCCTGACTTACTGCTTGGAATTTCCCTCAATTTAGTCATCCCTTCCTGCTGTTAAGTGATAGGAAAGGTAAGAGGAAGAACATGCGAGTGCCAAAGAAGAGCAGGGTGACCCAACACCGCTCTTGGCAAAAAGATCCTTTGCTGTGGGAGAAGCTTGCCCACACGCCTGTACTACATCCAGTGGGATCTCCGGGGCCAGCAGGGCCCCAGGTCCCCTGCTCACACTGTAAGGCACGTTTTCAGGTTTGGGGACACTGTTTCAGAATCTCCTGATCCATTTACAGCTGGTGGTATCTAGCACTGCGCCCATGCCCACAGCAGACAGCGCTCAGACCATCAGTGTGAGGTCCTCGTTCAATGTTTCTCAGGACCATGTGGAGCCACGAGCTTCCCCAGCCCCACAGCTGTTAACAGCTGCCTGCCCCTACCGAAGACAAAGCCAGTGTCCTGCTAAGGGGCCAAACAATCTATGAAAAGACAGTGATGTGTGACACATCTAGAAAAGTGGGACTGAAATAGCCTGCTAGTTATATCTCCTGCGGCCCCGCGCTGCCAGGCAGGGCACAGAACTTCATTAGCATCCTGAAAACACAGAACTGCCTGGCACTGCCCAATAGCTTGTTGTGTTTTTCTAACATAGCCAGAAATCACTTGCAAGCACCTCTCTATTGCAAATACTTTCATGCTTGTACTGAAGCTGCAAAACTAACAATGCTCTAAGCTGCAAAGGAGACAGGAGGAGACTGTTGTTGAACAAGAGCCAGGAAAACCACTTCTACCATGCTGTAGGCTCTACAACAAACTTTAATACTCTGGAATTACACACTGCCACCCACAGAGCTGCTTACGGGTACCTCGGGGAAAGTTTTAAAGCAAAACAGTTGCTATAAATCCTTTTTGTCCTGCTAGTTTGACACTCCCTCTCCTCCCAAATATTTTTGCCTTTTATTTCCTTAGAGAAGGGATTTACACATGACAGGGGAGTTACTCAGGAATTCAGATGTGTGCAAGAGAAGAGGTCATGCACCTGTGATTGTTCTTCAGCAGGGGTTTCACCATGTCCTCAAGGTAAAAACGCCAGTACAGTGCAGTAAAGACTGCCTTCTGCCTTTGAGAGGACATACACTGTCCCTTCCACCTCACAAATACCAGTGGTAGAAGTGCCCATCTTGTTTTCAGTGTCCACATCAAAAATCTGGAGAGTTGATCTGGTGGAAAGAGTCAAAGTAAGCAGGTTTCTTTCCAGCAGCCATAGAAGAGTGCAAAAGCATCCACCGTTCACAACAAATATCTCATTTTTTTCCCAAATCCTCTGCCCTGTATCTACAAGTTCCCAGATTCTGCAGTTAGCCAGATCTGTGCCTTGAGGCAGAAGGTGACCGGCGTTATTCCAAGTTACAGAGAAATAGCAAAACCCAGGAGATGCTGCTGAGCTCTTCCACATCTCATAGCGCAGGAAGGAGCCAAGTGTTCGCTCAGCATCGCACAGTGTATTCCTCAGAGGTACGGAAAAAATGATCAGAAGGATCCCACGACACATGCTGCCACCACCTTTCTTCCGATACTTACGGAGCTGCAGTTTATAAGTTCAGCCAAGTGATGACGAGGGGGATGCCGAGGACAGAAGCATTGGGAACGTGGGTCCAGGCAAAGCTTTGGGCCATGGTGGGGCTGCAGAGGTCAAACAAGCTGCCTTGAAATTTGATTTTTCGAGACTCCCTTCTCAGCATCTCCCAGATGGCTGCTGCTTCCTTCTGGCATTCCCAGAGCACCGTCAGGGCACACGTGTGAAATTCATCCCAGTACCTGCAGCCAGGGAAGACACCACACCATCAGTCCCTTCACAGTGGCACAGCACCAAGGAGCTGGGCAGAGCCTCGCTGCCCCAGCCCTGCCCTTTGAGCAGCGACAGCCTCTGTGCTTTGTGCAAGTTGCCCTCCATCCCCTCCGTTGCCTCCCAGAGCATCTTGGCTAAAACACCAAACATCAAAACACACTGAAATTATTTCATTACTTTTTTTCCTTTCTCTGGAAGTCAATAAAAGCCATTATTTTCCATCAACAAAGGTTTCCCTTCAGTACCAAGTACCCCTGAGTATCTAAAATGTGCTGGAAACAAAGGGCCAGCATGTTTCATTTATAGCTTTCTCCAAGCTGAGTCAAGGGCAAAATGCAAGCACAAAGCAAGGAGAAGGTCAACATCTCCTGCAGATGGTCGCAGCTGTGTAACTAGGGTATGGGCAGGAGGAGTTATTCACTGTGTCTCTTTAGATACAGCTCCATTTATCTGCTGGGGATTACCCTGCATGAGTAGAAGCCATTCAATGGAAAGGGGCTTTTAGGGAGCACCAGGGAAAAACAACAAGACGGGCAAAGATAACCCATGGTCCTGCCATAACAAACCAGGAGCTGTTCACTGAAGACCCCTTGGCTGCCTCCCCAGTGACAGTGACTTGGATTTTTTTTTTATATATATATTATTATTATTATTTCTGCCCCCCCCCCCACCTCCATCCCCCAGAACCAAGCAGGGAAAAATCCTAGCAGAAACAGAGCTGAAAACCACAGACCCTGAGAAGATTCTCCCAGGAGAGGCACAGTGGACACCACCACAGTGGTCCAGCCCCCTGGGGCCAGCACCCCACAGGATGACCTGTGCTGCGTTTATCCAGAGCAGTATCCAGCCTGCCAAGGCTTTATCCCCTCCCTGAGCTCTTTCATTACCTCTGGCGAAGAAGCAGGGTCGCTCTGAAGAAGCTGGGTTCGAGCCATTTCCAACAAGCTCCCTGCCCACAGGTGTCAAGCTGAGCAGGGAGGGGTGGGCTCCAGCTGTCTGAGGACAAGGACAGCAGGTACCAGGCTGGGCTGTGTCCCCCCACCCAGTGTAGGGAGGACAAGAATGAGCCTGATTATTTTTTGCCCTGCTATCCTCAGATACTCAGCAGTCATTAGATTCTGTATCAGATTCCCCAAAGGCTGCCCAAAAGTCTCAGCAAGTGCCACGGGCCATCCTCTCCCCTGGAAGTGCCTCCTCTTCAAAACAAAAACTTCTCCACGGGACAAATAAGGCTTTACACCACGCTTGTCACTAACCTTTCCCCCATGACTTCTTTGAAAGAGAGTTTCTGTTACCTGAAAAGAGCTGCACAAAAGTGTTTCGTCTTGCAGCTCCTTTGGAGCAGTGCATGCCCCGGCGTCAGGTACCGGGGCAAGGCAGGGACCAGCCACAGGCAGCAACCCCTGGGTCCGTGCCAGCTCCCTGGCCTCAGCACCTAATGACTCGCACCCCAAGGCACCCTCCTGCCCTCCCCTCTGCCTCAGTTTTGCTCTCCCACCTTTGCTGAGGCTGGGCACCGGCACTCCATGCCATAATTCACCTGCAAGCTGAGGACCTGACTAGAGGACAGGAGCAATTGCTCTGCCACCTTCCCCATCCTGCCAGGACACCAGGCACACGTGCCACCCCTCTGGAAGGAGATGCAGCCCGGATGGCCGAGCAGGGACCCTGCACACGGGAAGGGGACAGCTCGGTTTCGTTCCAGTGCCCTGCGCTGGAGAAAACACCTTGTGCAGACACACGGACATGTGCACTCTACTTAGTTTTCCTGCGGGGCTTACATCAGAACACCAGCTGTCAGGAAGTTCATTAAACCAAGTCACTGTGGCAGAAGAAATGTCCCCAGATAATGAGAAAAGCTGGTGCCAACCCAGGTAACCTCACACTTGCTCTGGAGCTGTGGCAGCAGCAGGCAGCTCTGCCAGGTGAGAGTTAAACCTGGCCGGTGTCTTTGGGCAAAGGATGGCCGGAGGAAAGCAGAGGGGGATGACATCTCCCACCTGGTTCTGCTTTTAGCTGGGACGGCAATTCCCAGCGTTTCGCCCTTCGCAGCCTCCGTCTGCTGAGCCAGGCAAGCTGCTGTCAAGCAACTTGCCCAGGCCAGCTCCAGGGCAGCACTGCACATGCAGCGCCAAGGCGCCACCAGCACCATGCCAGCTCCCAGCTCCACATCCCTCCCTCACCTGCACTCCCAGAGAGGGGACCATGGTGCCGGGAAAGCAGATGGCAGAAGAGAAGGCTGAGAGTTAAAGGCCAATAATTCAGAAATATTTCCTGGCAGGAAACTAGGGTATCATCAACTTTTCCTCCGGCCATGGCAAGCCTGGCTAGCCGTGCAGTGGGACCGGCAGAAGCTGGCATGTACCAAAGTGCGGAGCCCCAGTTGTGCTGGCAGGGAAGATCCCAGGATCTGTTCTGTGATGGTTGGTGCCCCAGGGCCTATAAAAAAACCTCATCTCACAGATTTGATGGGAGTTTCAGCAGAGGAATTGCTCCTCAGGCAGTCAACCACAGCACGTGCTGGGCTGTGTGCTTGCTTTTTTCTGATACCAAGAAGCCACATGTTCAAAAAAAAAGTATACATTACAGCCCAAAGCAGAGCAGCTCCTATCTCAACCCAGCCTCCAGCCGCATCCCAGAGAGGATTCTCACCCTGAGCTAGGCTGTCCCGTAGAGAAGGGGGAAGAAAGAGCAGGTCACAGCCAACCTCCCATTGGCGTGTTTGCTGGCACAGACAAAATAAATACATTCTTAAAACGGGGAGTACTTAGTTTTCCAGTCTCCTTGTGCTGAAAAGTTTTGTTGAAGTGTTTTCTATTTCAGGCAACAACCAAAGTTTCAGCTAGGGCAGGTGGGAGGGCCGGGGACCCTCCACTTGCCTTGGCGGCGGCATCAGTTCCTCATCCCAGCCCTACCTGCCTCCACCAACTGCCCAGTCCCAGCTGCCCCCCACCCTGCCACAGGGGCTACAGGATAAGTGCTGGGGGCTGGAGCTATTGCTCCAGAGCCATGCAGCAAACAGACAGATGGACGCAGGGAGCTCTCTGGGACTGTCTGAAACTGGAGCAAGGTGGGGAGCACATGTGCATGCACTGGTGGGATCCAGGAGCGCAGGGGGAGAAAAGTTCAGACAGCAGCAAGTGACACAGGAGCAATGCCAAAAAGTCACATTGGCCATGCACCACAGAAAACCCCAAAACCCACACTCCTCCAGGGACGAACCCCAGAGGGTGGGACACACAGGGGGTCCCAGCATGGGGCCATACTCACCCACAGACTCGGTGCAATCCCTGCAGCTCAATGCCATCCACCTCATTGTACGTGGCCATATTTTCCCCCAACTTGAGGACGCAGTCCGAGAAGCCTTGGTAAACATTGGCACAGGCAGTGCCCGATGCCAGCAGCCCAGCCAAGTGCCCTGCCAGCCACCAAGGGGGTCGATGTGAGCACCCAGACCTTTGGGAACAGGGCCCACCTCCTTGTCAGGGTGAACTGGGCACCCCTGGGCCACCACAGTGCCAGTGCCACCCAGGCACGGTGAGGTCCCCCTTCCATGCAGGACACAAACACAAACCTCACACATTCCCAGCCCTGCCTGTGTTTGCTGAGAGCCTGAAAGAACCGCTCTGCCCAGGCAGGGCACCAATGCAGGGGCACCCCGTTCCCAGCCTGCCGTGGCTGCCCACCCACACCCAGCACCAGCACCCCGGGGGCAGGCAGGGGGGCACAGCCGGCTCAGCACTGGCAGCCAGGACCAGGACAAGATGCACAGCACCGACCCAGGGAGGAGAGGAGCATCCCGCATCACCCCCGGCTCGGGCACCCCAGAGCCCACCGGGGAAAACAGCCCCTCCCTCACCCGGGCACCCCAAACCCCCGCCCGGGCATCCTTACCCATGGCGAGCAGCAGCACGGCCGTGCCCCGCCGCTGCCCCATCCCGCCGCCGGCTGGCATCGGGCTCCAGCCCCACCGGTACCGGTACCGCTGCCCGTAACACTCCCAGCCAACAGCACTCCTCGCCCTCCGCAGCTAATGAGCGGCTTTGGCCGCGGACTAATTAAGGAGGGGGCGGGGCCTCGGCTAACGAGAGCCCCCGGGCAGCCCCCTGTCCTCACCCGCACCTGCACCCCGCACCTCCCAGCATCGCAGCCCCTCGGGACCCTCTCCCCGCACCCACGGGCCCCATGGCACCCCTTCACCAGCCTCAAGGTGCCAAGAGTGGGGAGGACGCACCCGTATGCCACAGCCCAACATTCCCCAACTCACCGTGCGAGCCTGCTGCTCTCCACAACCCACTGACTGTGCGATCCTGATTCTTTCCAGGATTCCCAAAATTCTGCAATCCCATCCCTTCCCAAGATTCCCAAACTCCTGCAGCCCTGCCCTGCCCACCAGTCCTACTCCTACAGTCCCTTCCTCTTCTGTCCCCAGGGACCCCTGCAGACAGGCAGGGAGGCTGCAGATCCCATTTGGGGGCTGATCCCGCACAGCCAGGAGGGTGCTGCAGAGCGGGGCCATGGCACAACCCCCGGCTGGCTCACGCTGCCTTCCCGTTAAAACCACTTGAGTTTTGAAGCTGATGAGAGGGAAAAAAGCATTATTACGGCACAAAAAAAAAAATCATCCTGCATGGCAGGGCTCTGGCACTAGAGCTTGCTGTGTTTGTAGCCCCTGTGGCAGTAAAAAGAGCTGGTGGGATTTCCCTCGCGTGGGGAGCATTCGTAGGGCAGATGGGGCCGGCAGCTCATCACAAAGAGATGGGAGGCGAAACCTGCGGGGATGGTGGGAACCACAGCTGAAGCTCAGGCAGCCAGAGGGGTAACACAGCACCCGGCAAACCCCTGCAACAGCCTGGGCCTCCCCGAGACGCCACGGCTTCACCCCACCTCCCACGGCCGCAGGGGTGAAGCGTGGGGAATGATGCTGCTGGTGCAGGATCCCTGCCAGCATGGCAGCCACCGCGCACCCCGTGTTCCCCATCCTCTGCAACCCTCCGCTCCGTGCTCTCCTAGATGCTGCCGCTCTCTGGGCTGGACAGATGAAGCAGCGCTGCTGGGACCTGCCCACAGCCCATGCGATGCTCCAAGACACAGGACTGCCTGATGGCAGTGAGAACAGACGCCACGTGGGACGGCTCAGCCCCCTCTGTCTGCCCGCAAAGAAGCGGGAGCTGACGGAGAGGAAAACCCACCCGGCCGAGCACGGCCCTGGGCAGCCAGGCTCCGACTGCGTCCTGCCAGCCGCCCTCCTCCAGCTGTACCCGGTTCGTAGGATTCCTATGCACGAAGTTCACCCAGCATATGATATTTAAAACAGTATTTATTGCTCTATTATAGCCTTGCATAAGCAGTTACAGCTCCTAGCATAAGCAGTTACCAGCGTATTGTTTTCCCTTTGTGAGAGTCTTACCACCCCGATTACGCCGGAGACACCGCCGAGCAGGAGGGTGATGATCAGCGGGGTCAGAGCAGAGAGGGGAGGTAGGCGCAGCCCCTTCAGGGCGTCTCTTGTTGTTCGTAGAGTGTGCTCTGGGTCCTTTCTCTCTCCTCCACTCCAAGCCACCTCTGTTTATCCCCTCAGCAGATTCAGCGGCAGAGTACTGACCAGGCGTTGGTGCACGCGTGGCTGGCGCACGCAGCAAGGCTGCCAAGTACGTGCCCTGCTGGCTAACAGCGGTTCTGGATAGCAGCAACATCCTGCTTCATAACACCCCTCCTGGCTCCCCTCTCTGAGATAACACCCCTCCTAGCTCCCCCCTCCAAGATAACAGCCCTCCCAGCTCCCCTCTCCGAGATAACAGCCCTCCTACCTCCCCTCTCCAAGGTCACGTTCTCACAGCTGTGTGCAGCTTGCAGTTTCGCACAGTGGCCCTACACGGACCGTCACTGAAATCCCTCACACACCAGCCCAGTGCTGCCAGGCTCTCGCCCAACTGGGCAAAGCCAGTGGTTGTGCGGGGATCCGGCAGCCACAGGCAAGATCTGCTCTGCCAGGACGTGCGAGGGATGCTGACAGCACAGCGGGCATTGCTGATGGGGCAGCACTGGGCTGCGGGCAGCCTCCAGGCACCGTGGCTGCCTGCGGAAGGGGCTGGGGCACCTCGCACGCTGAGGGCACCTCCCAAAACTATCAGGGAGCCAGGAGCTGCCTGCACGCCGCAGTCTGGGCATCACTCAGCAGGCAGCACACAGGCAGGCAGGCCGGAGGGCTAGGGATGGTGGTGGCACCTGCCAAGGGTGAGCAGAAGCCACCTGCTAACACAAAGGATGTCCCCACTATGCCCACGCCCGCCCCTGCCCACCTTTCTGCCTCCATCACCGTGTCTCCCGCGGGACCATGCTACGGGCTGGTCTATGCCCAGCTGCTCTGCCCCGCGGTCGCATACTGGCAGCACCGAACCCCATCCCGCACTGGTGAGCTCCGGTCCCTGCTGCTGCCGACAGCGAGCACGGCCTTCATGCTGCCCCACTTCCAGCACAGCTCCATGACGGCACTGCCTGGGGGCCGGCAGAAGAGGGTGGAGGAGCTGGAGGTGGAGGATTTCCTGGGGTGCACGGCAAGTGCAGATCTGTGCCTCAGCCCCTCTCTGGTGCAGGAGGAGCCCACGCACTGGCTTCACCTGCCTGCAGGTCTACTTTGGGGACCAGGACAGGCAGGTGGGTGAGGTACCACCTTACAGCGAAAATGGAACACTGGGGGAGTCAGGGACCCCGTGCCCAAACACGCAGGATACGTGGCAGTCACCAGCACAAGCAACTGCCCTTCGTGCTCCTGCAGCTCTTGTTACCAAAACAACTCCATGGGCTCTGCAAAGATTATTGCAGAGTGGGACTGGCCAGCCCTGGGTGGCTCCTGGCCTCCTGATGGCCGGATCGGTGCCGTTTCTGAGGCCAGGCTGGCCCAGTCCCTTCAGCAGACAGGGTCAGCAGCTGGGGACGCTGGAGTGGGTGAACCCCAGCTCTGCCACTGACATGCTGCACGGCCTCGGTTCACCTCCCTTGATGCGGGAGGGTAAAAAAGAGCTGCAGAATCTGATGGGGCTGGTGGGCTTACTGGGGGCAAACGCACCATGGCTGCCAGCAAGACTGGGAAGGAGCCAGCCTGCCCAAACTGTGGGGCAAGCAGGCGAGAGTGGCCGGCCAGGGGCTGCCCCCGCCCCAGCATGACGCGGGACCTCTCCTCGTTCTGCCCAGGTGTCTGCCGAGGTGCTGCAGGAATACTCCTTAGCCTGGGGCCACGGCTGGGTGTCCTGCTGCCCGCACACGGCCTCCCAGCTCTACCAGCTCCCGTGCCAGCAGCTGGCCGTCGGGGATGTCTGCATGGTCTGGAGCCAGAGGACGCAGGAACACGACAGCGCCGGGGTTTGGCAGGAGCCTCCACCAGCACCGTGCAGGGACCGCTAGTGCTGGGACCAGGCTCCCCTTCCTCAGGGCAGGACACGGCCGAGGATCCCGCCGGCTCCTGGCACGGAGTGGTGCTGTGAACCCCAGCCGGGCCGCACCCTGGCAAAGCCCCGCTTCCCCCACCTCACCTCCCCGGTCCTGCCCCGCAGAGATGCTCATTTCTCAGCAGCCACGTTCCTTCGAGGGTGTTTATGGCTTTTTCTGTCTCCCCGCTGTCTTGGACTAAAATCGTCCCTTTTAAGGGAGCTGCAGGACTACGGGTCGCTGGAGCCTTGCCAGCTGCGGGCCCCGAGCTGCTCCCGTGTAATACATCACCTCATTTACTTGGAAAGCAGCCTTGCCTTGCTTTTGCTCTTGACTCTACAATTTAGTGATGGAGTCAAGCTGCAGCTCACTCCCAGCCCTGTCCATGCACGCCTCCTAGAGAATAAGATCTGTTTTCACCAGCGAGTGATTCACCTGCCTGGCACTGGGTCACCTTTCCCTTAGTAGCCGGCTCCTCCCCAGCTCCATCCTCGCCCGCAGCTCCCTGACTCACTTCCCAGACCTCTAATAGACGGAGAAACCTGAGCGGGAAGGGCAGGAGGAACAAGTCACGTTACATTTTCTCCTGATGACATGTGCACTTTGATGCTGGCTCCCCTGGGGACTTTTGGCAGCAGGAGAGGAGGCGTCATTCCTACCTGAGCTTGTGACCCGGATGTCCAGGGGACACCTCCCCAGGACCTGGGCATTTGCGGTTGGGGCGAGGGCTGTTGGCACAGGACGGTGCCGTCACTGGAGGCAGAAGGGAGGTGGGGATGCTGCGGCAGCCGAGGCAGACCCTGCAGGTATCCAGCTTATTCTTAGGGCTCCCTATCAGAAGTGGAGATTCTCCATTGACTTCAGCGTCACCTCTGTCCCCTCTCACCTTTTGGCCAGGGGTGGGCACGCTTGGCCAAGAGCAAAAAAAAAAAAAAATCATTATGTGGATCTGGCTTGCCTGTGTTGGTTTAATTGGAATAAAATGGGTGCCCCGCTGAGCGGCACGGCTTGTGCTGAAGAGCCGGGATGAGTCAGGCTCCGTGCCGATGATATCACTGCTCTTCCAACCCCCTCCCAGCAAGGCAGGACGGAGGGGCCGCAGTGTCAGGGGGGCTGCGTGCGCGTCGCTCTACACGGGCAGCACCCACACATGCCATCCTCACAGAGCTGCAGTGAGCCCTGGGGAACTCAGGGTGCTCCGGGGGACTTGAGCACACAGAAACCGTCTCCACGCCTCGCAGTAGTAACCGGTGCCAACCAACACAGACATGTCACATAGCAGAGACCTGAGCTAATTCCCTGGCCTTGCCTCCTCGCCTCCGCGCCGGCAGGGCAGGGGGTCAGCAGGGATGGTGGTGAGCGGTTGATGCTGCCCGGAGGCCATGCCAGACCACACGGAGCTGTGAGCGAGCCAGAGCTGGGTACCCGACAGAGATTTGCTCCTGCAGCTCCTCGGAGGCCATGAGCCCCCGTCCTGCTACAGCGGCCATCCCAGGGCCAAGCCACAGCACTGGCATCCCACATTCAGGGGGGAGCCATCAGCCAGGGCTCAGGGTGCTTTTTGGGTAAGGATAAACATTCACGTGGGCAAAGCTCATCCCTCGGGACCACTGCCATGCGGGTGAGCTGAAGCCAGCAGCTACAGGCAAGTGCACAGGGCGCAGGCACAGGGTCCCAAGCATCAGCCAGTTTTTTGGCAGCAGGAGTTCTCAGGGGGAAAAAGGGGGGACAGCAAAGCAACAGTAGCCAAAACAGAGCTTGGTCACAAACAATACCCAGTTATCTTGAATCATCCAGACAGTGAGACAAACACACTGAGAGCGGGGCAGGCGGGACACGCCAGACACTGGAAACTCCCTTATAGCCAGAGAAAAGGGCAGAGTGGGTCCCCCCCCGTCCCGTCCGGGCAGTGGCCGGGCTGCGGGCAGAGCTGGCGCTGGGCACGGCGAGGCACTGACTCACCCTGCTGAGATACGGGCCAAGTCCGCTTCGCTGCCAAGGAGCAGCCCTGATGCGCAGGGCTGAACGTGGGAGAAAACACCCCGGACTGGGATCTGCTGGGGGATGGGGGTCTCAGAAGGCCAGGGGGGAGCTGGGGAGAGAGCCCCTGGCCCACCCATGCAGCGTGCTGTCGTCTCTCCCCCGTGATGGCGTGAGCTGGGCATTTAGAGAAGAAAAGCAAAAAAAAAAAAAAAAAAAGAAAGCATGAGTGGTGACTGCGCCCAGGCACAGAGACCCCCGCCTCCAGCCCTGCCCACCCCACGCGTGACACAGCCCCGGCCGGAGCAGGGCACCTGTAGCCCGGCGCTGCGGAGACACAGCTCTGCCCGGGCGGCCGTGGGTGAGAGTGGGACCCTCTGCAGTGCCCCTCCGTGGGGGACCAGGGACCCTGCATCCCTCTCTATGGGTCCCGGGAAGGCACAGACCCTCCGCGGGGACCAGGCACCGTGCGCGGGGACCCTGCTTTCCGCGGGGACCCTCTGCAAGGACCCTCCCTAGGGCCTGGAGACCACCCCCATCCCAGGAGTCCCGGGACCCCGGCCACGCAGCAGCCGGCGCGATGCCGCGGGGATGGGCGCGTTGGCCCCGCCCCTCCCCGCGCTGGCCCCGCCCCACAGCGCGCAGCATGGGCGAGCGGCGGCCGGCGGCAGGGAGTGGGGGGGCGGCCGCCCCGCGCTGAACCCAACCGCCTCGGTGCCGTTCCGTTCCGTTCCGTCCCATCCCGTCCCGTCCCTGAACCGGTCGTCGCATGTCGGGGCCCGGGGCGCAGAGCCGCAGCCGGCGGCTGCCCGGTGAGTACCGGCCGCGGGGTGCGCTGGGCGGGAGGGGAGCGGGGCACCGCACCGGGCGGGGGGGCAGGGCTCGGGCTGTCCGCATCCCCCCCCCCCCAACCCCGCATCACCCGCCCGATGTCCCTCGCAAAGCAGCCCGCCGAGCTCCGTGCCTGGGATGGGGATGTGCGGAGGATGGGGGGCACCTGCCCGGGAAGTGCTGAGCTCGGGGACCTGTTGGGCCACGGGCTTGTCGTGGAGTGGCATCGGTAGCCCTCGGCGCCCCGAGGCCCGCGGGAAGAGCAGATATGCCCCACACCCGTGGGGTTTAGGGGAAGAGGAGGCTGAGCAGAGCAAACCCACCAGTGAGCGCGGCTGGGGTGACAGGGGGGACACGGATCCGTGTCCCGGGCTTACACGCTGTTCCTCGGGCACTGCGCTGCCCTCCTGGCTTTCTTGTCCTCACACTTCTTTCTGCAAGAATCGAAACCGGGCCCCGTAAATAGCAGGGTCTTATGACACAGGCTCTGCCGGGGAAGGAGCTCCGGGCAGCAGCGATATTTTTAGTGCTGAGACACAAGGGGATTTGGAGATCGCTCAGAGGAGCGCAGGCGATGAAACCGCAGCACAGGCAGGGGTTACAAGGTGCCATGTCCTCCCTCTCCCCCCGCTTTTCCCAGCAAGTGGCTCTGCCAAAACCACTGCCTCCCTCGCACTCGCCTGGTGCGCTTCCTCTTGCCGGGGCTATGGTTATTTTTTACTGTGCTGCAACACGGGGTCAGACGTGCTGATTGAGAAAAGACCGTTCTGGGAATTCATGCTCAGGCGGCCGGTGTGTCCAGGCATCCCGTCTCCGCGCTGACCCAGCGCGATTCTCCCAGCTCTCCACACCAGCTGCTTCTCCCAAGGCTAAAGGAGCCAAAAGCCCTTGGGATTTACACTTGTCCCACAGCGGTTTGGCTGGGGCAGGGTGATAGGGAAAGGCCTGTGATCTCTGCAGGGCCTCCTGGAAGATGCTGTGGCAGCCAAGGAGCTGCATCTTCCCCCCACGCGATCTCCTCGCAGCACTGCATGCAGGGACCAGCAGCACAAGTGCAGTCCGGCAAACTGGGCAGCTGTGGGATGCCCTGGGTCTCTCTGGAGGAGTGGAGTCAGAGGTTCAGGCTCTGGGAAAGTTCAGGGAGAAGGGCAAAAGCTGAGCCAGCCTGTCCCAGCGATTTCATTCAGCAGGGAACTGGCCCCTGCTTGGAGTGACCCCTCGCTTAAGCCCTGCTTGCCTCCCCATCACCTCTGTCCCTTTCGACAGCCCAGATCGTTTTCAGGACCTTCTTTAAAATCTCTGCAAGGTACTGCATAGCTGTGGCCTCAGGAAAAGGCTGTCTCCATCCCCTCTTGGCCTTGTGCCTCCACTAACAAGCCTTCTCCCACCCCCAGATACACCCCTCCTATTCACCGGCACAGAGGGGAGGTTGTATCGCGATCCCGCGGGCCAAGGAAAATTAAAAACGCCTCCCCTCCCAGAGGAAACGCAGCCAGGCAATTGAACCGTGCTCCACTCCCAGTCTGGACGCCGGGTCCAAGAGCACCCTCAGCTGGTGCTCCCAGCACCCTCAAGCCCCGTCTGGCCCTCTCCCCATGCTAACTGCACCCCAGGAATTGCTCTTCTCCCAGTCCGCTTTGGCGAGGGTGTGGATGGGAGAGCTCGCAGCGGTTTGCTTCGCAGCCAGCCCTCCCGCGCCTTTCCCCACCGTGGCCGCGCCCACGAGCCAGGGAGCAGCAGGGCAAGTGTCCTCGCCCAGGCAGCTGCCTGCGAGCAGGCGAGAAGGAAATCCCTGCCTGCATCTCCCGGGGGGATCCTGCCCAACCTCCGCACCAGCGTTTGGCCCCGGTTCCTCTCCCAGCAGCGCTGGCTAATAAGCCGTGAGAGCCGGAAGGATTTGAAGGCAGCGGGGCGCTTGGTGCCGTCGCAGCCGCGCTGGGCGGTTCAGCCAGCGGGGAAGAGCCTGGCTCTGAATGCTGATAAGCCTCTGGCCCCTTGGCTGAGGGGGCTGTAGTAATAACCATGACAATAGCAATAAAAGCCAGGCCACCAGCAGGTACCGACAGATCCCCCACGGTGCACAGGGGCCGCATTGTGTGTGCGAACGTGTCCCGTGGTGGGAACATGCCAGCCGGATGAGACAATCCCCACGACTGACAGCCGGCGAGTGTGACCGGCCGTCACACGGGGAAGGGCCGCGGCAGGGAACGCCGCTCGCCTTTATTTCCCCAGCGAGGGTTGCTGAGAGGTGGCTACACTAGCAGGGCTGTTCGCTCCCCTCAGGCCCGGAAGAGCCCCAGGAGGGGGGAAAGGCTCCGTCCCCGGCTCTCACGGCGGTCACGGGTCAGGCAGAGCCGAGCACAGCCCAGCTGCCGGCGTTCTGTACATAATGGGATCTCAGTGCTCGTGCCTGACTCCCCGGCGAGAGCTCGAAAACAAGTTCATAAACAGGTCCTGCTAATTTCTCCCTCAAGAGAAATCCTGGCGCCCACAGGAATGCTGCCACCAGCACCCGTCCTGACTCTCCCCAAGCACCCTTACCCTGAGTATCGGTCACGTGCTGAGGAGAGTTCGGCGGCGAGAACATTAATGGCAAGGACCAGCCAGGCTCATGGCACTCGGGGCAGCGCCCGTAGCATCTTGGTTTATTTTGTATTTGCGCTGCAGGAGGGTTTAGAGACCCTCCTCCTTCCCTCCACACTGGAGTCCCTTTGGCAAGATGCCGCACGGAGAGCCGGTCTGTCACCCTGAATCTTGGCAGCCAGCGCAGCCTCTGCCCTGAGCCCAGCCTCCCTGTGGCTGGAGCCCGACGGGCTCTCCTGGGTGAACTGCGTCAGTCTGCCATGGATTTGGCACAGCTGGGCTGGGCGCACAGCTCTGCCTGGGACAGACAGGACAGGGCTGGCTCCAGCTGCTGAAGGGAGCCAGCTCCATAATCAGTGTCCCGGTCACCCCCTCCTTGTCCCTGCCTCCAATTCTCTTTTGCAGAGGCAGGAGGTTTTTGCCTTACCCCAGCGGCACTGGGCTGCAGCTGCCGGTCAGCCTTGTGTGGAAAGTGTCACCAGTATGTGCGTCCACCACCACGGCTGGTGGCACAGCACGCCGAGCCTCTGCACCAGAGCAGGCGCCCGGTGCTTAGGTCAGACATACCAAGGCAAAGGCCCCTTCAGGCAGCCAGGATGGTGGCCCTGGGCATCGCAGGGAGACGCTGAGCAGCCAGAAGAGGACCAGAGCCTCTTGCAGAAAGCATGTGGTGACTGGTCCTGAGTCACAGTGCACCCCCGCGCTGTGCTGCAGGCACAACCTGGCCTCCCGGGGCAGGCGCCTGCAGACGATGGGGTTTAGCTGAAGGATGCCCCAGAAATGGGGTGCAGAGGAGCCCTGAAAGGGCTCTCAGGGAGATGTAACATTGATGTCCAGGACATCTGCTCTCTCTCCAGTTTGGGTCCTATGCTGCTACACAGCGCTGACAGCCAGCCCCCCTGCTGTCCTCGCCCCTGCTCCTGCCAGACAGGGTGGGGATGCTGCTCACCCTGCTCCCTCCTCCCCAGCCCGGAGCAGCGGAGGGTTTTGGGCAGTGCTCAAGCAGAGCAGAGGATGTTTGTTTGGTTTCCTTGGCTACTGCACTGCCTGCTCCAATAATCACATTTTCCTTGTGCCGGCTGGGCCAAGAGCAGCAGAGAGGAAATCTGGAGTGGTTGAGGTCAAACACCAGCCTGGGAGCAGCCAGGGCCACCAGCCGCAGCCCTTCTGTGCCATTTGGGACCTTGCCGTTGCGGGTACCCAACCCGAAAGGGAGGTGCCAGGCCCAGGGATGCAGCAGCAAGCTCCTTCAGCAACAGCCCGAGGGCTCCCATCACTCCCTCCTGTGCGAGCTGGGGACGCAGGCACCGGCGCTGAACCGCGGGAGGAATTACAGGAATGAAAATGTTTGTGCAGGCAGAAGCCAAGCTGGCTGTGCGAGCGGGGGATGTGAGCGGGGGAGCCTGTGAGCGTGGGTGCGGCCGTATTTATAGCGACGGTGGCGGCAGGGGTGCGCGTGTGCAGGAGCGACGGGGTTGCTGATGCCTTTTATTCCTTATGCATCCCTCAGCCCAAGAAAGCCTGGAGCACTAACCCCAGTTCTTGTCCCTGGGAGTTTCCCCTGTTTGGTAGCATTCACAGACAACCCTGTTTCGTAGCAAGGAAACTAAAACTTGAACATGTGCAAACCATGGCTGATCTCACACCACCACCCTTTTCCCCTTCCATAATTCACCTCAGCAGCCACAAATATAGCGCATGAGCTCCCAACTCCTGGCTGCCTTGCATCTCGCAAGCGAGATCTGAGGCTCCAGCACAGCAGGTGCTGGTGACGCTGCCGTTCCGGCGGGTAACATCTATTCACGGTGACTAAATCAATGTGCGCTGGTAAAGCACGGCCGTGCCGCGTGAGCTGGGACAGGCAGGAGGGCTCAGACAGCCCTGCCTGCTCTGACCTCCTCACCTTTCTCCCCAGCTGACATGGAGCAGGCACAGCGGAGCCTGGATGCAGAGCACATGCAGCAGCAGCAGCTGAAACTACGGGACCGGCAGAAGTTCTTTGAGGAGGTTTTCCAGCATGACGTGGATTTCTTCTTCCCTATATCTCACCTGCAGCTAGAGCATCGGAGACGTGAGTGCTGTGGGCGCCGGCACGGGGCTGGGGGTGTTTCAGGGCACAATGACGTGGGCGTTAGAGATCAGAGGGGACGTTCCCAGCCCAAAGGCAGCCAGGGACACGCATGTCCTGCCCTGAGGCAGGACCACCCACGCGCAGCGTGGGTGTGCTGCGGATTACTCACACCACTTAACTGCAGTCACTGCACATGGGTACCCAGGCTGGCGCCCTGCATAGTCACTGGCTTCAGACCAAACAGCAGTTTGGGACAGGGACAAGGACTGCAGTGAGGCAGGAGGGGCTTCCAGTGGGATGTTTTAAGGAAACAGGATTTTCCTGGGGGCCTCTTACCAGCAAGTAGAATTCAGTTTCCCACAGCAAGGCTGGCCCCCTCCTGGGGGTCCTGCCTGTGCAGGGCTTACGGTGCCCTTCGCCTGGCACAAACACTCACCTTTCCGCTGGCCTCTGTCTCTGCAGCCCCCTTAGGCAGCATTTCCTCCATGGAGGTGAACGTGGACATGCTGGAGCAGATGGACATGATGGACCTGTCAGATCAGGACACCGTGGACGTGTTCGTGGGCTGTGGGACAGAGGAGAGCAGCGTTGCTGGGCCCCTGACAGGTACATGCAGTCCGAGCCTTTTGCGGGCCAGGCTGGGAGCCTTTCCTGCCCCCAGTGTCTTCCCCAGGTCCCCCAGCCATTTCCCAGGTGCTCACCACACTGCAGAGCTCACTGCACCGTGCGAGGAGGCTGCAGGACCCCTACAGCTCCCAGCCAGACCCCAGGCAGCTGGGCTTGGGTCCCACGGGGAAAGCCTGGGGCGCCGGCACCTTCCTCCCCACACACGCACGCTGTAGTGATTCACCGAGGCCAAGCTGAACGCCTCCTCGCCTGCTGCAGCCGACGGCCTCACACAGCATGGCTCCAAGCCGTGTTTCACGTGAGACTGAGAAGGCTCCACTGCCACAAACGAGGAAAGAACGTGTGGCACTGCCCAAAGCCAAGGCAGGGGTGTGAGATGGGGAATGACCATGGCAGCCACATTGGGAGCTGCCGGGAGCGGCTGGGGAAGTGCAGCCTGCTGAAGAATAAGTGCTGGGGGGGGCTATCCATGAAGCTCAGGGAGAAAGAAACCTCCAGAAGCGTTTTTCTTCCTTCTGTTACCGCTCTCTCCTCCAGGGGCAGATGCCAACCAGTGCGCAGAGGAAATCACCCTGCAAGTGCCCAACACAGCCGAGAGCAAGTCACGCATTTCCTCCACGTCTTCCGTCTCCACGGATCTGAACAGCCTGGACACCAGTGAGGAGGGGGCCGAGACCCCCGTGGTGCAGTCGGATGAGGAGGACCTGCAGGAGGACAGTCCCAAAGAGCAGGTGGCAAGAAGCTAGCAGCCAGCTCTGCCCTGCTCCCAGCCTCCTCCGTACAGACCTGCCAGCCCAGAGGAAGGAAAGCTGCTGGCACTCAGTAAACCCCATCCTGGACTGCTGCCCTGCAGCGGGGGAGAGATGGTTTTCCCCTCCTCTCCCTCCGCAGGGTTCTCCTGGCAGCCAAGGGAGAAGGAAAGGGGTATTGTAGGCTCCCGAAATTAACTCTTTAGGCTTTGCTGCTAACACTCCCTGCTTCACTCCCCCAAAACGTTCAGCATCCCACAGCCCCACCATTCCCAGAAAGCCATCCCTTGGGATCTCAGCTCCCCCCATCCTACTGACAAAGGTCCTCTCCAGACAAGCATTTAACAACGGCATACAGAGAAATAACACTCCGATCTAAACAAGCGGTGGGTGTGTGTGTTACTGGGAGAAAGCAGCCCTGGGGATGGGGGCTAGGCGGGGATTGCAGGAGGGAGAGCGGTGTAAATCCAGTGTGCTAAGGGTGCAACGCAGGAGCAAATGAAACCCAGCACGGGGATGGTTCCTGCGCCCGGGGTGGGAGCAAACAGCACGGACCCCGGCAGAGAAGGGCGGCTGTTAGCGGAGCAGGCCACCGTACTGGGCAACCCGGGTGCTGCCCCAGGAGGGAGAGCGCCAGCCGCTGCGGTGCAGACACAGCTGACCTGAGCAGGGCTGCTGGCGACCAGTCACTCCCCACTATGGCTGTGCTGGGGGATCTCCCACGCAAATTGGCTGAGTGGAGATCAGCAGCGCACTCAGCACCAGCAGCCGCTGCTCTCCCAGCACAGCGGGATGGAAGAGCCCTCAAACTGAAGCCAGTTTGCAGCTTGCTGTGCGCGTTCCCTGCCAGGCAGGTCGGGAGGAGCCAGGCACAAAGCCTCCGTCAGCGGCTGCAGGCCAGGAAAGTGCTGGGAGCTGGGTGCTGCCGGGGGGCTCTGCGCCCGGAGACAGACGGTGACCTCCGGAGAGGAGGCGTCAAAGAGAGCAGCAGGGCAGACAACAGCGGGAAGAGCTGAGAAGAGGCAGCCGCGCCGGGGATGGGCGCAAGTTTAAAAGCCGGGGGAGGGAACCCTCGGGGAGCACCCCACACAGCGGCCGCCCTTGCTCCCAGCAGCCGCTGCCGGGCGCTCTCCGGGCGGGCACGGGCACGGGCACGGGCACGGGCACGGGCACGGGCACGGGCACGGGCACGGGCACGGGCACAGCCAGGCAGGCGCTACCGCACCCCCGCGCCGAGCCGAGCTCCGGGCCCGCTCCTCGCCCTCCATCCCCGGGCCGTGCGGGAGCTGCGGCGCCGCGTCTCCATGGCGACCCCGGAAGCGGCCGCCATTGGCCGATCGGCCCGGAAGCGGAAGTGGGCGGAGGGGCGGTGCCGGCGGGATGCTGGCGGCGGCGGCGGTGCTGCTGCTGCTGGCGGCGGCGGGCCCGGTGCGGGCGGACGCGGGGCGGGACGCGCTGCGGGAGGAGCTGCTGCTGAGCCCGCTTCCCGCCGGCGACGTGGCCGCCACCTTCCAGTTCCGCACGCGATGGGACGCCGACCTGCAGCGGGGCGCAGGTAGGGCGGGGCGGGGCGCGGAGCGGGCCGCTATTGGCTGGGGCGCTGCGCAGGGGGCGGGGCTGGGGGCGGGGCTATTTCGCGGGGTGGTGACGCGACGTGATGGAGTGCGTTGCGGTGATGACGTTACCGCCTTGGGAATGTCGTCAGCGGCGGCGAGTGACGTCAGAAGGGAGCGGGGCTGCTGCTATTGGAGGGTGAGCAGGAAGAGGGCGGAGCGAGGCTGCGGTGACATCAGCACGAGGGGGCTCAGTGCGGTGGTGCAGGCGGGCTGCGTGCGATGACGTCACGTGTGGCCAGGCCCTGGTGTGACGTCAGGGGAAGGGGCCGGGGCGGGGGGGACGCGATGGGCAAGGCAGGGGCTAACGCTGCCCGCAGTCTCTCACTACAGGCTCTTCCCCAAGGCGCTGGGGCAGCTGGTGGCGGCGCTGGGCGTGCGGGAGCTCCACCTCGCCCTCACCCAGGGCTTCTGGCGCACCCGAACCTGGGGGCAGCCGCCCCTCCAGGCGCCCACCGGCGCCGAGCTCTGGGTCTGGTTCCAGCCCACCGTCACCGAGTAGGTACCCCGGCCGCGGCTCTGCGCCTCTGGGTCCCCTCCGCAGCCACTGCTCCTGGGAGCTGTTGCCCTTCTCGCACGAGGGCACCGTGGCGTTGGGGGGCCTTCTGGGTTGGGAAATGTCCGCTGGAATAAAAAGCCTGCAACGCCAGGAGCAGCTCTAGGGAAAAGCAGAACGTAGGCTGGGCAGGATGCGGCGCTGAGCACAAACTCTTGTTCGCTAAAGGAGCAAGCAATTCCTTTATGGCCTCTCAGTGACAAACGCCTTGCTGTGCTAACATGGTGGGGTTATATCTCCGTCTCTCATCCGTGACTCGCTTCCTTTGACTCCCATCCAATACCCCTCGCCCTTAGCACACAGCCCCTGTTCGAGCCACGGCAGCTCCGCGTGGACTCTCAGAGCTCGCTGCTCCCTACAAGTGCCTGTTCTGTGCCTGCTGGCCTGGTCAGCCTTCAGAGCTGCACCAAGGTGTTGCTTTAGGTTACACAGCCCCTTTCCCGTACACCACGTCACCTCCAGCATGCTCTCTGCTCCCCCAGCCCCTCTCCTCGCGTGCCAGCTGCACCCACCGCCGGGTCCCTGGCTGTGTGAAGCCCCGCCAGCCCCGGGGCTGCCCCTGCAGTGAATGTCCCCCGAATATCATGCGTTACAACAAAATACCAGGACAGCTGGAGAGCGCACAACCAGCAGCCGCTGCCTGCACGCTCCTTGCAGCTTCTGAAAGCCAGCGTGGTCACCCCGGTGTATTTATTGAATGGTACTGACTTAGTGCTTGTTATTCCAAGGATTCGGGCTGCTGAGTAATCTCTGGTATCTGTTCTCACACAGTGTTGACAAAGCCTGGAAAGAACTGAGTAACGTCCTCTCGGGAATATTCTGTGCTTCTCTCAACTTCATTGACTCGACCAACACGGTCACTCCAACGGCGTCCTTCAAACCCCTGGGCTTAGCCAACGGTGAGCCCGGCCTGCGCTTTGCCGCCCAGCACTGTCCTCTCACTCCTCTCTCTAGCTTTAGTTCTGCCCCGTGCCGCTGCGGGTGGTCCAGGCACAGGATTTGAGCAGAGGAAGCCCACAAGCAGCACGTGGCAGATGCTCCCAGGTCCTCATCTGTCTCTCTGAAAAGTATTTTACGAAACAGTGAGGACTAAAGGATTTAAGGCACTCATGAAAAAAATCTGCTAGAATATACCTTTACTTATTCTTTCCAAATCACTCTGAACAGGGTGGGATTTATTCCTTGACCAAGCTCATGGCATTTCAGGCATATTGAGAGGGTGGTGGGCTACACTGCGGGGGGAGCAGGTCTGCTTCTGCTCTCATGCCTGTAGCAGAACAAGCCTGTTGATGCTCCACCTCCCTGCCCAGGGACAGATCACCACCTCCTGCGATACGCGGTCCTGCCCAGGGAGG
The DNA here is from genome assembly GCF_036417535.1 of Chlamydotis macqueenii. Taxonomy (NCBI): domain Eukaryota; kingdom Metazoa; phylum Chordata; class Aves; order Otidiformes; family Otididae; genus Chlamydotis; species Chlamydotis macqueenii. The sequence goes on along the minus strand of NC_141571.1, from coordinate 5,870,728 downwards.
TGGTCTGCACAGAGAACCTCACGCCTTGGAAGAAGCTGCTCCCATGCGGCTCAAAGGTAATGGCAAGTCCTGCTGCCTCGTCGGGCCGCTCCCGATGGAGCTGGGATCCCGACAGAGCTGGGCTCCTGACAGCAATCCGGGAGTGTGCACTGGGAAGTGTGAGCGGGGCTTTTCTCTCAGTGAGGGCAGAGAACAGACCTGGGGCTGAGTTTTCTCCTTTTCTCCCTGCAGGCTGGGCTTGCTGTGCTGCTGAAGGCCGAGCGCTTGTTCCACAGCAGCTACCATTCGCAGGCGGTGCACGTCCGCCCCATCTGCAGAGTAAGCACGCGGCTCAGGGCTCCCTCCTTTAAACACCCCCGAGAAAAAATCAGAAGCCTTCTTGTGACACTGCAGGGTGACGCACCGGTTTGCCCAGCTCCCCTGCGGTGGGTTTACCGTGCCTAACACAGCTGCGCTGCTTCTCTAGTCCCACCCGTGTCCTGATGGGATTCTTGCAGTCCTGGTGGAGTCCCAGCTCTGTCCTGGTGTCCTGCCCCTCCAGAAGATGTGATCAGAGCCACCTATCTCTCTTTTGTCCAGGATGCCTCCTGCCTGGCTGTGTCCTGGGAGCTCAGACAGACCCTCACTGTGGTCTTTGACAGCTTTTCCAGCGGCCAAGGAAAGAAAGGTAGGCTCAGTGGCAGTGCGCTGCGGTCCTCGAGTGCCCCCAGCCTGCAGCACCTCACCCCACCCGCCACTGACTTTGCTTCCCCCAGACTGGTCCCTCTTTAAGATGTTCTCTCGCACGCTGACCGACGCGTGTCCTCTGGCATCGCAGAGCAGAGTCTACGTTGACATCTCCCCTAAGAACAAGGTAACGCTCAAGGAACAGAGAATACCCCTTGCTCCCTCGATTCAGCTACTTTGTGTGGCTCTGAAAAATCCTCACCCCCACCCCCAGCATGGCCAAGCCCCCAGGAGCCCTCTGGGGCTAACAAAGGGAGGCAGTTTCCTTCCTCCGAGCAGGGCTGTGAGGATGAGTGTGGTGGCGTAAGAGCGCTGAGCTGGCTGTTGGGCGGGAAAGCTCAGGGCCAGCCAGAGGGGCTTTTCCCAGCACTGCCAGTCACTTCAAGGGGCACTTTTCCTTTCATGGTCCATTTGCCTTCTCAGGAAAATGAGTTACTGGAAGTGACCCCCGCTCCGACATCTGTACATGAAGCTATTGTCCAGGGAGACAAGAGAACCTATGCCGTCTATGACCTGCTGAGCCCCTCGCTCTTCAATACATCTCGCAGCCTCAACGTGCAGCTGAAGTGGACGCGTCCCCAAGACAGCTGTGAGTGACCAGAACTTCCCGCCACCTGCACCGCTGCTCAGGGCTCCAGGCCTAAAAATCACCCGGCATCGCCCCCATTCCTTGCGTCCTTTTCTCTTTCGCAGCGGAACTGCCGATACCCGTACTCCACGCTCAGCGCTACGTGAGTGGATACGGGCTGCAGACCGGAGAGATCAGAACTCTCATCCACAACACTCACCCGTACCGGGCCTTCCCCGTGATCGTGCTGGAGACTGTGCCCTGGTACCTGAGACTCTACGTGCACACTCTGACGATCATCACGAAGGGGAAGGAAAACAAGCCCAGTAAGTAACCCTCCCGGGAGGCCCATGCCACCCGATTCCCTTGGCACAAGCGGCTCATTCCAGAGATGGTTTAGTTCCTCCCTCGGGCCCCACTGGGAAACTGGACTGGGAAACAAAACATGTTAGGATGTTTTACTAGCCTTCAGTTCAGCACTTATATTAAGTCTGTTTTATAAGAGGCACATGGACAGTGTTTCATAATCCAACAAGGGTCTAAACCAAAGTGAATTGATTTTTGTAGTAAAGGAGGCTTGATTTAAAACTGGTGACTGGGTCTTATTGAATGCCTGACTTTCATGGCTCATCAGCTCTAAAGACCAGCCAGATTTAGCTCTAACACATACTTTTTGCTACCTGTGCATCTTCAGCTGCCCAGAAAACCTTTCCCAGGAGAGTGGAAGCAGGAGCGCCCACCCCACGGGAGACGTCCAGGCAATGTGAGTTGGACAAGGTCCCCTCGGTGCCACTGACGCGTCTTTTTGGTGTTAGGTTATATCCACTACCAGCCAGCCCAGGACCGGAGACAGCCTCACCTCTTGGAAATGCTGATCCAGCTGCCAGCCAACTCCATCACCAAGATCACAATCCAGTTTGAGCGGGCCTTACTGAAGTGGACAGAATACCCGCCTGACCCCAATCACGGCTTTTACGTCAGGTAACGACATACCTCAGCTCCTCGTCCCCTTCCGGGCCCCGTGTAGGGCTTGCTGCCCAGGTCTGTGGGGACAGGAAGAGCTCTTGCTGTCTCTTCGCTGGCAGGACTGACGCTAGCATGTCCTCTGTCTCCTTAGTTCATCTGTGCTTAGTGCCCTGGTGCCCAGCGTCATTGCGATGAAGGATGTGGATGTGGAGCAGAGCCCTCTCTTCACCTCGCTGTGAGTGTGTCCGCGCTGGGGAGCAGGGCCGTACCGCAGCGCCTGCAGGCTGCTGTCACCCTGGCTAGTGAGCATGAAGCAGTGCCCCTGTGGGGGCTGACGCTCCCTTTCCCGCTTCCGCTCTCCAGGTTTCCTTCCTCTGATGGCTCCAGCTATTTTGTGCGCCTGTACACGGAGCCGCTGCTGGTGAACCTGCCGACGCCAGACTTCAGCATGCCCTACAACGTCATCTGCCTGACCTGCACCGTGGTGGCCGTGTGCTACGGCTCCTTCTACAACCTGCTGACCAGAACGTTTCACGTGGAAGAGCCGAGCCGGGGCGGGCTGGCCAAGCGGCTGGCCAACGTCATCCGCAAATTCAGGGGGGTGCCCCCACTCTGAGAGAAACCAGGGCAGCCGTGGGGAGACCTCAGGGAGCAGAGTGCTGCTGCCTCTTGTCTTTGCTGGAAGCAACCTGCTCCGCCTCACCTCTTGGGTCTCTCTTTGGGATCCAACAAGCTGAGAGATCGCTTCCATCGTTAGGATGGGAAACGGCTCTGAGCCCATTGACTACTGGACTGCACTGCTCCGGGATGGGAAAGGTGTAAGATGTGGTTGGGAGAGGGGTAACTGACGTGCTGGGAATGACACTGGAAGTAAACTTGAGCTGTTTTGTATATTTGTGCTGCTCGTGGTTGGTTTTACTCTCTCAACCCCGCAGGCAGAGTTGACCCTGTAAGACTCTGAGCTGATACCACTCTAACACGCTACCTGGGTGAGCTGGGAGGAGCTGCAGAGGCGGGAAGGGGAAGGGGTGCGATGTACAGTGCAGAGCGGGGCTCATCTGCTCTGCCATCCCACCTTCCACACTGCCATGTTTCCAGTGCTCTCCTGCCGCACTTCACCGCATTTGAGCCAATTTGCAGATTAATTTTGGGGCATACCAAGAGTTTGGCATAACTCAGCCATACCAAGGCTTTTTTTTTTCTTTCTCAAGAAAAAGCTTTTCTTGCTCCCAGCTTCTATTTGCATCATTCTGAAACCCCTCTGTCTGCTCACCCTACTCCGCCTCCCCGGTGTCGTTTCTGGGTGTCTGCCCAACAGCTCCCCTGCACCCACAGTGGCTCCCAAGCTTCGGGGAGCCTCAGGGCACAGCAGACCCCAAGCGTGGGGCTGTGGCCAGCTGGGCTCTGCTGGTGGGCGACAGCCTCAGCCCTCCCAGAGCCCAGAATGCAGGAACACCAGCACCACCGCGCTTCACAGTTGCATTTCTACAACGCAAGGAACCGCCCTGCTGCGGTTCAGGCTGGGGGTGCTGCTCGGCCTGCGACGGTGCCGTTCGCAGGGTACATCCTGCGCAGCTCGGATGCGCCTTTCGTGACGGGAACAGACGGCTGGCTACGAACAAAAGCGCAAGGAAATCGTGAAAAGAAATATTCCCCAGAATCAAAGCAAAGCACAGCCAGAGGTCCTTTAAAAGCTGCCGCCCGAAGAGAAAGACCGCAGAAATCCCATTGCCTCCTGTCCTGCACGGAGCAGGCTGTTCCCGGTGGCCTGGGATTACCTTTCCCTTCCCTACCTGAGATGCCCTTCTCTCTGCATCTCCTTACGGATCCGCTCCACTGGATGGCTCCGTGCAGCCTGCACAGCTGCCAAGGGAGGATCACCACGGAGCTGGGAGCTCACGCTGCTTCCAGCCACCGGAGCGTGGCTACAGCTCTGCCAGCCAGGCTTGACGCGCAAAACAGTCTTTATAGAAAGCCGGAGCTCCAGCCAAACAAAACCTGAGGGAGGGCACAGCTCTGGAGGCAGCACGGGCAGGGGGACGCAGCCAGGAGCTTCGGACACGAGGGTTCACCTTGCAGTTTGCACAAGGATTCGGAGACTTCAAATTGTTTCAGGTTGGGTCCAGGATAATTCCCGCAGACTGCAACCATCAGCACGTGCCGGAGCAGCTCAGAGCGCCCAGGCCGCCCCCAGCCCCGTTCCGCGGGCGCAGCCTGCGTGCCGCGGGTGTCAGGTGGGATCCGGCAAAGCCACCCGAACACTGAGGCTGGCACCCGTGGATGCAGCTGGCACCACGAGCCAAACCAGCCAAAAATAGCGCGAGAAGGTGGCCCTGCTGCAAACCTGACCATCATTTCCGCAGGAAAAAAAGGTCTCCGTGCTGAGGATGATGAGGGCAGCCCGTGCTGGGGCCATCCAGGAGCCACCGTGGGCAAAGGGTGCTGGATACTCGCCAGGTGCTGGCACCAGCCAAAGGCTTTGGGGCCATAAACCAGGAATTTAAACAGCCCATGAAGAGGGGTCAGCAAGGGCCCAGAATAACGGCAGCGCAGGAGGGAAACCATCCCGGGCCGGATTCAAACCTGCCAGGCCACGAGTGAGCCGGTCTTCTCACATCCACCAAACGCAGGGGCCAGCCAAGCGGAACACCCTGTGGGAAACACGGGCGGCCCTGCAGCCGCCGCTGGGTGCGTTTCAAACGGCTGAGAAAACCCAAAATCTTAGTGTGGTTTTTTTTTTCCCCTCTTCCCTCTGCAGCCTCCTTGGGAAGCCAGGCGAAGCTGGGCACGGCTGAGCTGTGCTTGGTAACCTGCTGCTGGGTGTCTGCAGAGAGAAGGGCTGGAGCTGAAGCGTTTGCAGCAGCCTGGGCTTTGCTGCCAGCCCCGCGACGTTCGGCCAGAGGGCTGCCAGCAAGCGGTGTCAAAAATAAAAGTGTTTAAAGGGAGAGGCCACGGAGCCATCTCTGCTCTACCTCGCTTTGAGGCAGCACCAGGAAGGGTGCAGGTGCCCACCCTACTGCAGCACAGAAAACAGGAGCCCCTTGGGGCCTGGTAAGGCCAAGTCAGCAACAAAAGTGCACAGTCATGAGTGACAAGGAAGCAGTATGCACACAAGCCTAAAAATAGCATGCAATGGAATGCAAGAAAGCAGGGACTTGGCATGTTGTGCAGTTGCAAGCGCTGTAAGCACAGGAACAGCGTGCAAGGGCACATAGAATGGTTAGAGTTGGAAGGGACCTTCAAAGCCCATCCAGTCCAACCCCCCTGCCAGGAGCAGGGACATCTCCAACCAGATCAGGTTGCTCAGAGCCCCGTCCAGCCTGGCCTGGAACGTTTCCAGGGATGGGGCATCCACCGCCTCTCTGGGCAGCCTGGGCCAGTGTTCTACAACCCTCATTGTAACAAATTTTTTCCTAATTTCCAATCTAAATCTACCTCCCTCTGTCTTAAAACCATTGCCCACAGCATGCGACCACTGCCCACTCTGCAGAGAACCACGTGAGCTGCAAGCAAAAACGTGCCGTGCAGCGTGCGAGCAAGCAGGCGAGGAGCAGGCGGAGCAGGCAGAAGCCCAGGTGAGCGGCGAGCCCCGCAGCACGGCGAGCCCCGCAGCACGGCGAGCCCCGCAGCACGGCGAGCCCCGCAGCACGGCGAGCCCCGCAGCACACGGCCCCACGCGCGGCCTGCAACGGCACAGCGCAGAGCGCGCCGGCTGCCTGCACACCCCCGCCGCGCGAAACAGGCCTGCAAAGAGCACGGCCAGGCGGCCCAAAGAAGCGTGCAAACGGTACTTGAAATTAAAAAAAAAAAAATACGTAAACACATATAATTTCTCAAAAAGCAACAAAACGCTCAAAAACCGCCAGGCCCGGCCCGCACGCTTTGCACGGGCGCATGGCCCCACGCGCCTCACCCACCGCGCAGGCGCGCTGCCCTCAGCCTGGGGCTGCCCGCTGCGCTGCCTGAGGAAGCGGCGCCCGCCCCCCACCCCTCCGCCCCCGCTTCCCCGCACTCCCGGCCGCCACCGGAGCGCGGGCCCGCGGCGGAGCTGCAGCGCGGCCGAGCCGGGCCGTGCCGTGTCGTGCCCGGGACAGGCGTGCGGCGGGCAGCCGCGGCGGGGTCCTGGTGGGACGGCGGCGGTGCCCTGTCGGGGGCGTCCCCCGGGCGGCGCGGCCGGTTCCGAGCGCGGCCTGTCCGGTCCCCTCGCAGGGCGCGGCGCGGACGGGCCTGCGGCGGTGGCGGCTTGAAATCGGCGGCGGCACCGCGCCGTGAGTACGGGCCGCAGGGGGGAATGGGGGGAGGTGGGAGGAGCCGTGGCCCAGAGGAGCCCCCCCCCCCCCCGGGGGGGCGATCCGCATCCCGCCGGGCCCGGGCGCGGCCTTCGCGCTGTCGGCGGAGGGGTGCCGGGGCTGGGGGTGACAGTCCGCGGGTTTTGGGGACCGGAGGGAGGGTTCCCAGCACGGTGACGGCGGGAGAGCCGCGCTCGCGTGGCCAGGCACGCGTGGGTTATAAAACGGCCGGTCTGAGCCTACCCTGAGCGCGCCTGGGTTACTGCCGGCCTAACGTGGAAATAACCACACCGTGTGCTTCCCCGCTACCTCTGTCCTCAGTCAGGTACGTCTCAGAATTCACTCCAGCACCTTCCAAAAGCAAACCGTTTATCCCCAGAGCAAGACAACTCTCGCACCTCCGTTTGTCCGGCCGAGAATACGGCACCCCCCCCCAGCGCTGCTGTGCCCGGCCAGGCACCCTCCCTGCGAGCCTGTGGATGCTTTGAGCCAGCAGCAAAACGAGTTTACAAGCCGTTGTGTCGTACAGACGTTGCTCGTTACATCCCAAACACACAAGTGTGAGAGAAGATGAAATACAGAGCTCTTAAACGCAGTCTGCCACACACTGAACTCCCCCGGTACCTTGTTACCCCTCTACTGAAACGTTATAATTCATCTCATAAATACCGTGATAGTGGAATAACCTGTCCCTTTCCAACCTATAAGTCATAAGTCTCCAGAACCGCTTGCCAGTGCTGCAATTTTGCCTCTTTCTACCCGAGATGCAGAAAACTGGCCTTTATCGGGCTGTATTCAGACTTCTGAAGCCTGTCGAAGGCCGAAAAGGCAGAGAAGAGATCCACATTAAAACCAAAACCAATTATGTTTTTCAGGGAAGTTGGGATGGGCCTGAAATTCATGATCTTTGACAGTTAAACAAAGGCAGGGGGCAGGAGTGAGGACCACTGAGAATTAATAAATCAGTGGGGATGAAAGTAGCGATCCCTCAGGTGATGACTATCGATATTGATGTCTCTTCCCACCACAGAGCTGGCTGGCTTAAGGTTCTGCTCCTGTGATTTACCGTGCAGAGAAGCCCAGATCGTACTGCTGCCTTCCTGCTCACGGGCGGAGGTTTGTTGGCCCCGGTGAGTGCACTGCAGTCCAGACGGAGCGGGTGCTGCGCTGCCTCTGGGTACAGGCCGGGCAGCCCCCCAGTCAGCAGCCAGTCTCCGAGAGCAGCTACGGAAATGGTGAAAAGAGTGGCTCAACAGAGAGCCTCTGCTTCTCGTGAAGTAAATTGCTTTGGCTCGACTCTAGCTTGAGAAATCAGAACGCTTCAGAACCCTGAGGCTTGAGCACTCAAGGATTTGCTGCTCTTTTGGAAACTGTTTGCAATTATATTGCAGCATTTCTGAGTCTACATCAAGTGTTCAAGGCATGAACTTATCAAAGGCTGGGGTAAGGCCTTTGCCAAAAATTGAAGACTCACTTTTTCCAGCTGAGTCATACTGGCCAATGAAGCTTTTAAAAAATTGAAAAAAGTAGCGGCAAGGCCAAAAAAAGACCCCTGAGGTAAAATCCCTGATACTGCAAATAGGTCTTAAACTTTGCACAGTTACGGTTCTTGAGTTTTTGAAGAGAGAGAGTTGGCATCTGTAAAGCTGGCCTGCTGCTGCTTTTTTTCGTTGTACTCCTCAAACTCGTCACTCGATCACTTTCGCCTCTTTTTTTTTTTATTTTTCCCCCAGTGCTTTGGATATTGTGTATTTTTAGCAGGAGTTTTGGGTGCTGTGTGGTATTTGAGAGTTAGTTTTGAACACGTGTTGGCAGCGTGAAGCACTACCCGCACACATCAGTTCAAGCTACACGGCCGTGGCAGGGGTTTTGATTTCAACAGATTTAAGCAAACTGTACTATAGGTGAGCCTTACAGGTAGGGAACTCGGTGCAAGTCCCTGGGGCTTGCTCTTAAGTTAATGTGCAATGTGCAACTTCAGAGATTTTTATTTAGACAATGTGGCTTTTCGTTCCCAAGCAGAAACTTCTTGGAGTTTGGGGGAGATTGGCACCACCACCCAATAAAAAAGTTATTCGGTCTTTTGCTGCAGACCTTTCAGCTGCCAGCTGGGTAATTGTTGCTGTAGCATCTGCTGGGGAAGTTCCTTGCGTTAGCAAGATCTGAACAAGGTTACTTCAAGTGCTTAGTGAGAGCCAGCTGATTATTCTCCCCTGTCGGAGTAAATGGACTGTTAAGGAATTAAGACATTTTTGAGAAGGGTACAGACTTGGTGTTGGCATACTGTTGTGTAAAACCGATCACGTAGGAGCACCTCTCAGCCTCTCAGTTGCTGAATTAGCTTGTAGAATATAAAGGAAAAGCTTGCTAGCTCCTGAGATGGATTTGTTCTAAAATGTGACTGATCCATCGCAAAGCACTAGAGACTTGTGCTGTGCTACTCACTTTTGACTTGTCATAATTAAAGTTTTGTTTCTGGCTGGAAAGGTGTGCCGCTACCCTCGCACTGGCATTTGAAAATCCTCCCCACAAACATGTGCCGGTAGGACCTGCTTGTTTTGAGTGGTCTTGGGAGGGAAGATGACAGAAGGAAGGGCTGTGAACATGATGGAAGCCGATTAATAAGCGTGTGGAAAAGTGTTGGTGTTTGCTTACTAATGAGGTGCACAGGGAACCTCCCCAGGCTGCTCCTCTGCCTGCAGGAATTGGCAGGGAGGAGGCTCCGGCAGCACGCAGAGGTCAGACGGAGCTGCCGAGCGCTGACTGCGGGGAGAGCGGCGGGAGCATTGCCTGCTCTCAGCTGCTGAGGGGTCTGAAACAAGTTCAGGTGGCTCCAAGAGCTGCAGAAGAGCAAGAGGAGGCGGTGGTGGGGTGATGAGGAGCTGTCTGGTAAACATGAGTGGCCAAGTCAGATGACTTGAGCAGGAGCACAGGAGCAGTCTTGGGGATGGCAGGACACCGGGCTGGCTGAGGAACGAGATGAGTCAGGCAGGGGAGAACAAACGCAACTGGTTGAGGAAAAGCAGGAGGCGGTTGTGAAACAGGGAGCTGGGAGAAGTACTGTTGGGTGACAGGTTCTTAATTTGCTGTGGAATGTGGTAATCTCTAGCTTGGATCATGAGGAGGGGACAAAGAAAACAAGGTAGGAATTTCTTATTTGCAAGTTCCACCTTACTTGAGAGTCTAGGTAGAACTGACTATTGTTCTGGCTTCCAGAAAGGGACTTCCTGTCCAAGGCAACGAGGAGAGCCATAGTTCTCGGCTCAGTAAAGAGGTGATAGCAGGAGACTGCTTCTCTTTGATCTATAGCGTGGAAAGATAACTCCGTCCCACTGCCAGCTGGCAAGGAATAAAGGAACGAAAAGGAATCACGAGCGAAGAGCTAGTGTGTGTCTTACTAGTGGAAAGTCCCTTGGGGAAAATGGAGTTGCAGAAGTCTCAAGTAGTAGGCACCTTATCTAGGGTCAGCCATGGGATACAGCAGACAGTTTTCAACTTTAACTGGGGGATAGTAAAAGTACGAGCAGACTGACTGCAGATACGAGACTAACTGTTCAAACATCTGCATTTGTTAGAAGTCCAAGAGGTTTGCAAATTGGAGGGCACTGACATTGAAACTTTAGTAACAATAACCGCTATTAAGTGGTGCTTCATTCTGCAGAGTGGTTGCATCGATTGCTACAAGCAACTGGCTCTTCCAGGAAATACCAGTGTTTTAAAATGGCTAACTTGTTCTGGGATGGATTTGTGTTTATAGGAAGTGTTCAGGTAATGTTTACACGCTTAGAATCAACTCGCCGTTCAGAGCATTATCGCTCAAGTCTTTGCCACGATGAGGAGGCCAGACCACGGAGTCAAATGCAGCTGCGTCATGAATTGTAACTATACTCTTAAAATGCAGTCAGTTGTCAGTTTGGGGGCTAAAGGCTCAGTAGCAACACTTGGCCTTATTAAAGCTGAGAGGTTTGACGTCAGTCCCAGAAGATTGGGTTGGTTTTTATCTTTTTTTTTTTTTTTTACTCTGGAGACAAAGCCCAAAGCAATGTCTGCAAGCATTTTAAGCTAAACCTTCAAGAAGGAGTAACCCAAAGACTGCTGCAGAAGCCAAAGTCACTACAGAATCAGTGATTTCAGGGCAAAAGTATAAGATGATGTTTATGCAGTGATTTGTTCTGCCTAACGTTTGGAGGACTGGGAAGAGAAGGACTGTAGGAGACTTCAAGCAAGGAACATTTCAGGAGGATTAAGGTGGCTGCAGATCATTGAAAACTTTGTTGCATTCTGAACTAAAAAGATGAGTGATAGAGTTTAATTGCCTGTTTCTCCATTCCTCCCCTTGGAAAAACGTAATCTAACACTCCTACAGTACTTGTACTCCAGAAAAATCTAAGCCATTCACAAAGGCTATCAGTATGTTTTGTTAGAAGTAATCCTTATCTCCAGTTTATAGATGAGGGAAACAGGCCTGGGACTAGACTTGCCCTTAAAGATGTGAGTGAGTCACCTGCGTAAAACGGGACTAAGGTTGGGACTTTAATTCCTTTGACTCGACTTTATCCACATTGCAGTGTGAAATAACTTCTATGCTTTGGCTGCCTAACTGCAGCTTAGGTTTACTAATGGAACCCCAGCTGCCCTCTCTGCTGGAGAACACTTTCTTGCAGGAGCAACAGCACAGCATACTTTCCCCAAATACTCTTAATCTGTCTGCCCTGGTGGAGATTTTGTCCTGCATTCTCTCTAACATTAAAATAGATCCTGCTGCTAAAAGCACAGTGGATGGTGGAATGTTTTTTCCTTCTGACAGCAGGGTTAGTTGGGACCTACAAGCTTACAGAGCTGTAAGACAAGTCTGACCTCTGTGGTTCTTTGGAAGAGAACCATGTGTGGTTTTCTCTTGGCTTTTCTGAGCAATCCCTCCTTCTCCCTCCCTTCACCAGGAAATCCCTCCTCCTGCCAACAGGAGCCAGCGGAATGTGCTGTTTGTTTACCTTCTCACTCCTTCATCCTACTAACCTTCCCACCCCCTAGTTGTAATCCTAACAGGCTCAGCTCAGCCCTTCATCCTTCTGACAGAGCGGTACTCAGCTGAGCATTTTCAAATGAAAGGATTGCTGCAAGAAGCTGTTCTGAGCAGGCTCTGCTCTGTGGGGGAGAGGCCATGGCGTTCTGCAAGGCTGGGGCTGTCCCCTCGCCTGTCTTTCTGTGCCCTGGCTGGCAGCTGCTTCCTTCAGTGTTGCTGTGTGTCACCATGATGCGCTGCAGGATAGCAGGGAGGAGTACACTTCCCAGGCTCTTCCCTTTTCCATCATTCCCCTGTGTGGTTGTACCTTTTTGGGGTAATAAGCTACGAGTACCCTCTTCTTGTGGTTTCCCCACTGCATGAACTGAAGGAAAACTTCCCGTTATTGCCTCCCAACAATACTGCTGTCGTCTAGCCTGACCTGCTGCTGCTATCCCAGAGTGTTAAACTCCATTCTTCTGCTCCCTTTCAACAGTTCTGGCTCTGTAAAAACACCTGTAAGGCACTTATTGTTTTTAAAGCTGCCTGAAGTTCTTGGATGAAGATGTATGCACTGCTTAGAAAGAAAAAACACACACGCTTAGTGAGTTGATGTGGTTGCTGAAGGTAGAAGCATGCTTTCTGCACTTCCAGTCTGCTGCCATCCCTGGTTAGAGAAGCCCTTAAGGCTCAGTGTTTCCACAGGGTTTATAATAATCCAAGTGAGGAAATCCTGTGTTTACAGCACTTATGAAAATTGCCATTTTGAGACTGTCGCCTCTTTGATCTGCTCACATACTTTGTCTTATCTGACCCGATTGGCAAGGGTTATAAATCCCTTAAGCAGGGACTGCCCTCCCCTTTGTTTTGCAGCCTGGGCACTGTCGCAGCTTTCCTGGGTAGCTACAGGTATAGCTTGAATTTAGTGCTGTCGCACTGGAAGAGCCTGTAATGGGTCTGTGCCTGGGGAGGAAGCAGTTTGTGTACTTAATACCTCTGAGACACTTCTTGCACTGACACTTCCTTGTAGCACCTGGTAGCTCGCCCCTCCGTTGCATTTCTTTATACCGTCACTCAAGTCTTCGGACAGTCTTGGCCACATGTGTGTAGGGAAGGCTGTGGCAGCTTGTTTTCCTTTCTGTTTGTCCCTCTCCCTTTCTGTTCCTGTTCTGTGCTAAAGAAACGGGTCTCGCAACTGTTAGCCTGGGTAAAAGCCTGAGAAACAGAGCACACAAGGCACGCACCTCTACACCAGGAATAGATAATCCTGTGTCCAGCTGGGTGGTTTGGAAAGCAGAGAAGTTTCCACCGGCTCTGAGACACACCGGAATTTGGTCTTAGGAGTTTGGGCATCAGCATACAATGCTTGGGGATAAATGAAGCTGTGCAAGAAGAACACCTGTTGATTTTTTTTGCTGTATTTCTCTGACAGTCTGATGTTTTACCTCTCCCTACAGAATAGCCTGCCTGCTGAAGAAGTTGCTGGAGACCGTTCTGGAGCACGTCTGATTGCTGCTGCCGCCACCAGGCCCAGCCAGCCACCATGTACTGCCTTCAGTGGTTGCTGCCTGTCCTGCTCATACCCAAGCCCCTCAACCCAGCGTTGTGGTTCAGTCACTCAATGTTCATGGGCTTCTACCTGCTCAGTTTCCTCTTGGAACGGAAACCTTGCACGATTTGTGCCTTGGTCTTCCTGGCAGCTCTATTCCTCATCTGCTACAGCTGCTGGGGGAACTGCTTCTTGTATCACTGCACAGGATCCCAGTTGCCAGAATCAGCTCACGATCCCAGCGTAGTGGGCACCTAGAAAACCATAAGCTTCCAGTCTGCTGAGGGCTCTTGATTTGCTTTTAAAAAGGGGGTGGGCTAGGGAGGAGGGAGGGGGTGTTAGGCATGTGACTGGAGTAAAACCAGCCTGTTTCCTGTAACTTTGTGTGGATTGGAGTGGTAAATTCCTCCCACTCTGCCTGTGAAATTCAACTTGTTTACTGTGTGAACTCTGGCAGCACCACCTGCTTTTTTAGAAGCAGAAATTTTTTTTTTCCCCCTTCCCATATCACCGGGAACAGACACCAGCCCTCCTAACTGAGAACTGATGGAGGTCCGAGCTGCTGGCCTCTGCCCAGCTGCTGCGCAGTGGTGGAGCTGCGTCGCTCACTTGTCTGCATTAGGCCACGGTGGTCTAACTCGGGGCTCTCAGCCCACCAATTCTGCTCGAGTAGCTACAGGATTCTCTCCGTCTTTCTGTGTGTGGGGAACCAGCCTTCCCGCCTTGCTGATCGAGGGCGAGCTCAACAGCTCATGGATGCACTTGGCCAAAAGCTGCTGGAGCCAGAGGCAGTTGAGTCATCTCCTCCTGCTCAGCCTGCCAAAGAGATGCGTGCACTGCCGAAGTGCTTTCTGAACTACTTATGCTCCGAGATCATAGCCTGAAAGCCTCACTTATGCTGCTGCTTTTATAAAGCCTCACAGGTAGTAGAGACTGTTTCTTCCCCTCCTCCTAGATTTCCAGGATTTCCCAAGGTATTGACTGTTGGGATAAAGAACTGGTATGCTGCAAGACGTGGGGTTTTGAAAGCCACTGTGAACCTCACCCTGTAAAAGTGATGCTAGCTGAAAAAGTCAGGTGTGAGCAGGGCAGGAGAGGGTCCCAAGGTGGAGGCATGGCCTGAAGCAGTAAATGCTTCAACCATTTTCAGTGGTAGTGTTTTCGGGGTGACAGAAGGCGCTGGTGCTAGTGACTGGGGAAGGGAGGAGATGCTGAAGGAGTGCCTGCATCTCTACCTCCCCCAGCAGAAGGATGTCAAGAAGCCCAGGTGGTGGTGGGTCCGTCCTGCAGCCACAGCTGTGCAGAGCTCCACACTGCATACATTACTCTGTGCAACCGTGGCTCTTGGAGAGCCCAACCCAGGGCAGAGGTTTATTTGTGAGAAACCTTCACGATTAACACAAAATACTCTCTGAACATTAAAGGGTTCCCTCCCCTTGGCCATCTGTTTGTCTTTACTTCAGTCTCATAGCAGAGAGCAGCAGAAGTGGCTGTTGCTATCTCAAGGAAGTTCAAGCTAGGAGGTTGTGAAACTTTCAGAGTATTGTTTTTGTTCATTGCACAGCTGTTCAAAATGTTTAATAAAGCTTTATAAACTTTGCTTTGTGGCCTGCCCAGCACGACACACTGGCTGCTCACTGCAGATGCCTTAGCCCAGCAGTCATGTTTCTGCATTGTTCTGCTCCCAGCACGGTAAGCCCGGACAGTCTCTAGCAGAGCCTCTTTGCCCTGTAGCTCCCAGTACAGACTCCTCTCGTAATGGTTTAACCTGACCGTGGGCAGACTGAGAACCATACTGGTAGTTCCTAAACAGACTCATCGTACACACTCCGCAGGAGGTGGTTTCTGGTTTTATCTGTGTTGGTCCTTCCCTGGCTTTGGCCGTGACCCCGTGTAGTACCGGGGGGAGCAGGGGGACACGTGCTGCAGCCAGACACAGGACTGTCGGATCCGGTGGCACCAGGAGCAGCTCAGAGTTAGAGGAGCTGTGCTGCTGGGGCTGAAATCAGCCTCCTCAACCCTTGCTCCAAAGCCCTGAAGACCAAGCCCAGGTTGGAAAGGGTTCAGAGCATATCAATGTTTACACGTTTAAAAAAAGCATGTGCCACATCACTAAGAATAGATATGACAGCTCTGTCACCTGTCAGGCCGAGGGAAATCCCAGTAGCTGTCGTGTCGGCTATAGTGTAACTAACACGTAGAAAGGAGAGGGGAGGGCAGGGCGTCTCATCTGCAAGCTATGTCAAGATTTGTCTGCACTCTGAGCAACTTTCTAAGTTTAAATTTACTTAAGCTAATGCAGTCAGCTCTTTCAAGAGTACGTGTTTTGTTGCTAACTAGCAGAGTCACACTCCACAGCAATTTAAATAAATCCTAGCCACGAAGGCAGACAGCGCTTTGGAGGAGAGCAAGCCCTGGTTTTGTACATGGGATTCAAGACAAGATGCAGCTACAGGCTTTCCCTGCTGTGAGACCCAACTTGGGGGAAAAAGCACTTCAAAAGAGGGAGGCTGTGGTGTAGCGACGGGAGAGATCTCCACGAGGTGATGTGTAAGAAACCTGCTTTTTGCAGCCCTCCCACCCCAAGCGGAGTTAAAGAGCACTCTTTGATATGCACACAGCCCTCACCAGCATGCTGTCTTACCCTCTGAAGAGGGCACTGAGATACCATCTTCATTTTAAAGATAGAAAATTAAAGCAACTTCGTCATGGTCAGACAGAAAGCCTCAGGCAGAGCAAGGAACCCAACCAGGTCTCGCATCCCGTGCTAATGCCCTGCTCGTCCTCTATGAAGGGATCATGAAAAACCAGCCTGTGACTGCGGAACAGGTTGAACCCGATGCTTTGGAAAAGCATCATCACAGCTTCCCTGCTTGCGCACCGCAAATTGGGCTGAGCCCATACAGACGCAGCACCTGTGCTCTCGGGCAGGCGGTTGCTGGCTGCGCAGAAGAAAGCTCGGAGGAAATGTTTTGCCCTCAAAGAGCGTCTCTGCCAGAAGAGCGGTGCCGTGGCTCTGTCCCCTGGTATCCTGGAGGCACCACGGGGTGCCTGTGCGGGGACCGCACCAGTGGGTTGCTACTCTGGTGACTGAAAGCAGGGAGAAACGTTTAAGACACAACCACTGTGTTGTGCCAGGTCCCACTGAGCCCGGACACTGCCCGCAAGGCTTTGGCACGGCGAGTCTCATCACCTTGCTGCGTTACAAAGCGTCCATCTGCCTGATGCTCCCTAGATAGAGGGAGCAGGAGCCTTAAGCTGTTCCTTTGTCTTTCCATTTGAAGGAGAGATCATTTTCTTTTCTAGGTCACATAACAGATCAGTGACACAGCAGGGTCAGGAAAGGAAAAAAAAAAAAAAAAACAAACCACAAACCCAAGCTCAGGACCCTAGAAACAGAGATGCAGCTTAGCTCAGGCAAACCTCGGGCTCCTCACTGCAGCCTCGGGGTCCAGGGGTTTCTCACTCCCCTCCTCAGGGGGAGGCAGCATCCCCAAGGTGAGCAACTGGGACACCACAAGGCTTCCCGTGGAGAAGGTTTGGCCGTGACTTCCAGGCTGGTACGGCTTTTTGAACCCTAGATCTGACAGGGATTCTTGTTGGTGCATCTCATCTGAGGTTTGGCAGTCAAGCTGCCCCGCTCAGGGTGTGGGTAGGGAACCAGCTGTCTGGGGCCACCACAGCCACCAGCCCACTCTCCCAGCATCTGCCTGTCCATCCCTGGATCTTGCTGGGAAATTAGTGCCTCCTGCCCGGATGCTCTCCCTGCTTACCCCAAGACAAGCCCACATCATGGCTTTATTAACTTAGCAGCAGATGGAGGAGAGAGGTTGATCCCAACGAGGATCCCTTTGGGCTGGAAGCACCCACCAGCACTGCTGATAGCACTGGGCTCCCATGGCTTCCAACCGCTTCCCCTCGTGCTGGTCCAGCCAAACCCTGTGAGCCAGGGAATCCACAAACATCACTCAGGGCCACAGAGAGCCCTGCCCTGCCAGCGCCCTTTGGTCTTGCCTGTCCCTTGCTCCTTGCAGCAGAACGGTTTTCCAGCCCTCAGCGACCGCGGGAGGTAAGCTACACATCAGGTAAGGACTTTAGCCTTTCCCCTCCAGAGCCTGGAGATTAACCCTTGGCGAGAGAGCTTTGTCACTCCTCCAGAAAAGGAGGGAGCAGTTCAGGGCTGGCCCCCCCGTTCTCACAAGGATTTATCCTCCGAGAGCCTGGACTCGATGTGCTTCGGGGGTGCCACCACTGAGCTTTGGGGAAGGGGATGTTCAGGCGAAACAACAACTCATCTTTGCCGTTTTAGAAGCCCACTGCCAGCACAAACTGCCCAGCACAGGACCCCTACCTCCTCGCCAGCTATGCTGCGGGGGCAGACACAGCCCCCACCCTAACACCCAAATCCTCTCCCAGGCTTACAGGGCGACACTCGAGCGTGAGGCAAACAGCAAGATTAAGTCCATTAAAGGAGACACGTGGCGTAATCCCCCGGAGCATCTGCCCAGCTCGGGCTGGGGATGCCTGGAGAGAGTGCACCGCTGCAGCGATTGCCATCTCGCACCTCCCGGCCCAGCCAGGCTAACGTCAGCCCCCTCCCGCCCCATGGCACAGGGCTGGCCTCTGCAAAGGGCTTTGGAGTCAAGAGGGGTGCCACCATGGCAAACCAGCCACCGACCATGGCCAGGGTGGGCTGGGGGTCCTGCCAACTGCCCCGACCATCATTATATGATGCTTCAGCTGCCACCAAAGCTGTGACCGGACACGGAGCAAAGGGGACAGAGGGAGGAGGAAGCAAGGGGTGTTACAGGGCTTGGAAAAACCAAATTTGTCCTCCTCAGCCCTTGGGCACGACCCACCACAGACACCAGCACTGGCCCAGGGCTCGGGCTGGACCACAGCACCCCAGCCCCATCGTGGCCACCCTGCTCCCCAGCAGCGATGCCGAAGGGGCAAAGCCAGGGGCTGGAGGAACCTCGGCCCCAGCTCCCCTCCCAGGGGTGACCTCACCAACCCACGCCCAGCCTGCACATCACACACAGACCAGGGAACTTGCCAACAAAAGATAACCCCCCAGTCATCTGATTGCTTTAAAGTGAAGCAAAACATAAAGCACTGAACATTTTGGGTGATAAGACTGAGTCACTTACCAGCCTGAGGAGGAAGGAGCAGCCAGACCCAGGGGCTCAGGGCACTAAAGTCACCCCAGACCATGGTGGTGGTGGAAAAGAAGGAGCAGCAGCAGCCACCCTGCTTTTAAAGGGCCTGGTTCCCCCACCACCGTGCTATATATCAATTACTTAATCACCCAGTGAGGGATCCTAATCAGCACTCATTAATTATCCTGACAAAGCAGGCCTGCTTCTGGTAGTTGCTGACAAAGCAGGTTCTGCTGAAGGAGGACTGTCCCCCGCCCTGTTCCCCTAGCCCAGCTCCGCTGGGTCTGTCTTTGTCCGGGTCGATGCGCACCCCGGGGTCACCGTGTCACTCGAAGCCCCTGTGCGTGGGCAGGGACCTGGGTTCCCAGCAGCCACGGACACAGCAGAGGAGCGCCTGGGGTCCCTTCACGGCGAACGCCCCACGCCACAGCCCTCCGCTCGGCATCGACGGCTGCAGCTGGGGTCCCACCGGCTGCATCCCAGCTCAGCTCGGAGCGCGCTGGCCTGGCGCTGTGCCCACCATGGCAGCGCTTCCCTGCCGGAGCGGTCTGGGCTCAGGGAGCTTGTCCGCCACTGCCAGCCAGCATTCCTGGCCCTCGGAGCAGGACGGTGACGATGGATGAGGCTCCTCCTGCGGGAGCAGGCGCTGGGGCTGCGCTGGACCACGAGCCCACACAGGGACACGGGAATGGCTCCAGCAGCACAGAAGTGGCACCAGATCCCAGAAGCAAGGTCCTGGAGGTCCCACTCCAGGAACCACCAAATTCTGTGACAGGGATGCCAAGAAGTCCTCTCATAAATGAACTACGCTTTTTTTTTTTTTTTTTGTGAGGTCTGTTTGTATTTAATTATCAAATTGCAAAGTATTTACATCAACATTAGAGTTTCAAAGCATCTCCACCCCCCCCACCACCCACAAAGCTGGACCTTTTCAGGCTTTTTTTCCAAAGTTTTATTATTATTCAAAAAAAAAAAAAAAGCTAAATATGTTACTTCGACACCGAAAAAGGCAGATGGGGGGGAGAGGGGAGCTGGGGAGAGAGACACAGAGCCACATGTTCTCTGCATAGTCTGTTGGAGATCTTACAAAACACTGCTTAAAAAAATGGTAACACCAGAGGAGAACGACGTGTAGGGCGTTACTGACGCCGGGAAGCCAAAGAGCATCCTTAGGAGGGGGTTCCCCTCTGGTGTTTATTGGCTTAAAAAATAAATTAGCAGACGACAATGGTGATGGAGGAGAGGCCACGATCCCCGGGGCCTCCGGGCTGTGCCGGCTGCAACGGCGAGTCCGGAGATGCTGGATCCCGCCGAAACCGCTGCACAGAAACACGGATGGACGCACGGACACACGGCCCCCAGCCCCGTGCAGGAGGGCTCCTCCAGGACCGCTCTGCTGCCTTCTGCCCTGAAATGTCCCCGGCACATCTCCTTCCTCGGAGCTTGCCAAAAGCCATGGGGGATGAGCCAGCCTGGGGCGTTCCTTGCACCGAGGCCGCGCTCCTGCTCTGCCGCTTGCCGGGAAGAGCCAGAAAATGAAACCGCTGGGTTAAGCCCCTTCCCATCCTGCTGCGCTCATGCGAGACCCTGAATGTGCTTGCTGACAATAAAAGGCCAAACCTTAACATGTGCTCTTGCCTTCTCTCTCTCCAGCTTTCAGATCAAATCTGGTTTCCTCACGTCACGGAGGTTTCTCCCGGCGATGAGGATTTTGTATGATGGAGGCAGAGCTACGGCACAGGCCACCCCTTGGACCGGCTGCCGCGAGACAGGGCTTCACCGATGGGGACACAGCAGCTGCCCATCCCAGGGATGCAGACGTGGAAAGAACCACAGCATCGAGGGCTGGAGAGTCCCTGCCCAAATGCAGAAAGGCAGGCACTGCAAATCTGCTAGGAAAGGGGGGAGAAAAGGCTCCGAGTCCAAAATGATTTTTTGAAAAAAAAAAAAATCCATTAAACCAGTAGCTCTTCTCCAAGCCAGGATCTCTCTGTGTCACTGAAGAGCCCATTCAAGCTGATTTTGAAGGTTTTACTCACTAAAAACGAGCCACCAACCATCCAAGCCAGCACTTGGTTCAGAAACAAGCGGCCGGGGAGCTGCAGGAGCGGGCGGGAGGCAGCAGCCTGCCTGGTCTCCGCTCTGGCAGGGGTCTGGATTTGGAAGGGAGTTTTGGCCACCACCGTGCCCACGCTCGGCTCCCACGGGACAGCGGCGCTGCGGCGGGGGCTGGCGAGAGGTGGTCAAGGTCTGCTGCCTGCAAGGAGGCCGTGCCGGAGGGAAACCCCATCCCGCGAGCCACGGGGAGGCAAAGAAAACCCACCGCCCGCGGACCGAGAGGTGGGCAAAGCCGCTGGCTCCCCTCCCTGGGTCCTTCCTACCGACACGTGCCGTGCCAGCACTCCTGCCCTGCCGCACCCCTGCCCCACAGCACCCTCCCCAGCCCCCACCCCACCCCTGGTCCAGGACAGCACCCAAAAAACCCTCAGGTCCTTCCATGCCCGGGACCCCAGAGGTGAGGGAGCGAAGCCTTGCGAGCCGCCATGGCGAAGGGTTTCCAGCTGGGTACAGACGTGGGAGTGGGGGAAACCAACACACGCAACTACGCCAACGTCCGGGAGGGCGCGGGGCCGCCGAGGGCTATGTACAAGCAGGCGCCGGGTGGGAGAGCGCAGGGGGTCAGCCCCGGGGGGTGTGCGTGGGGGCAACGCCGGGCACGGATGGCCACCCAGCGCTGAAACACGGCCGGGGCCGGCGGGGAGGGGAGGCTGCAAACGTCTCCTGTGCTTCCCGGGGCTCTCCTTTGGGATGGCAGCCCGGGCTCGGGGATGCTCCCGCTGCACCGGGACGCCAGCCTGGCCATTGAGACGCAAGGGGTGGGGGGAAGGCAGCTAAAAACGTACCGGGTGGACAAAAGCATCAGTGAAAGACGAGTATTTCCCCCAAAACGTTCCCACACCCCGAAGAGCTGCCCGCACCATGCACCCAAACACCACGGTGGCACCGGATTTGGTGGCAGGGCCGGGCCGGGGGACTCTGCGGGTGGGAAAGCTGGTGGTGGAGCTGGGGAGGGCGGCAGGGGGGCTGCGGAGCACTTCCCAGGGGGGCGGCTGGAAGACCAGGAGTGCTCGGTGGCAGGAAGCCCAGGCAGGGTGGCAGGGCTGGCCGCAGGCAGGGCGAGGGCTCTGCCAGCACCCCCCGTGCCGCTCCCAGGACTGACGGGACGGGTCCCTGGGGGGGCAGACGCGGCTGGAAGACTCAAACATGCACCCAGGTGCTCCCACGGGATGGTGACGGTCACCGGAGTCACAAGCAGCCACATTTCATGCTCCCGGTGCCCGCCGCAGCGAGGCCGGAGGGACGCCCCAGGCAGGGGGACCGCCAGCGTCCCACTGCCACCCCACGTTGGCACCACCGCCCCGGCACATCGCCCCACCCGAACCAGCCCGGGCTTGTGCCTTCCCCACGGCGAAATGTCTCTGCCAGCGCCCTCGGGAGAACCGGAGCCAAGGGAGGAATGGTGGTGAGGGCAAAGGGGCAGGGAAATTTGTGCTGATTTAGAAAGGGGGTGCAGGAGGCTGGGGCCATGTGTCCGAAGTGGGGTGATGCCGTCCCCCAGTTCCTCTGGGCTCACCCCAGAGCTGCTGTGGGGGGAAGGTGTCCCCAAAGCCAAGTCTCTCATCAGGAGATGCTCCACTCGCCCTCCCAAGCCGGCTCTGCCGGTGCCCGCAGGCTCCTCTCGCCAACAGGACAGCGCCGCTTCGTTAAACATGGGCCAGAAGTCTTAATGAGCGACGGGGGAACCCAGCACCTCCCCTGGCCGCATCTGGAGGCAATGCCCCATCCCGCTCCGGGGGCTGCTCCACAAAAACTGGCCCCTCGGCGGGCAGGCCAGCCCTCGGCGCCCCGCAGCGAGGACGGCAGCGTCCCTGGTGCCAGGAGGAGCTCCAGGTCTATAGGTTCTCGCCGGGCTGGTACTGGGGCTCTGTCGAGGTGAAGTAATCCTCCAGGAAAGCCTGCAGGTACTCGAAGGTGGGTCGCTCCTCCGGATCCTTCCGCCAGCACTGGCACATGAGGTCATGCAGGGACTCGGGGCACTCGGGCGGGCAGGGCATGCGGTATCCCCGCTCCACCTGGTCCAGCACCTCCCGGTTCACCATCCCTGCGTGCGGCCAGAGACACGGCACCGGGTGAGAGATGGGCCAGATCCTGCACTGCGCCTTTCCCAGAGGGGACACTGGGGGCATGGTGCTGGGAGAAGCCTTACAGGCAACCCCAGTGACTTGAGCCAGGGAAAGCGGGACCCTCATCCCCACAGCGCTTGTCCCTGCTCGGAGGGACCCTGCCACCTTGCTTGGGGACCCGAGTGGGACGGGGCGGCTGCGACCCTGCATCCTGGCCGGGCTCTGCAGGGTGGGGGCAGATCGCTGCTCCAAGCCCACCCTCCCTGCCCAAACCCCAGGAGAAACTTTGCATCAGTTTGCTGCTCTGCAAAGGCGGCTCTGGGAGCCGTGGAGTGCCAGGGGCAAGCGCCGGGCACGGGCAGCTGGCGTCAGGGCACCGCAACGGGGACGGGGCTCCTGGCAGCAGGTGCCAGCCCTCACCTGGGTACGGCACTCTGCCCTTGGTGGTCAGCTCGGTCAAGAGGATGCCGAAGGACCAGACGTCCGACTTGATGGTAAACCTGCCGTACAGAGCAGCTTCGGGGGCCGTCCACTTGATGGGGAACTTCGCACCTGCAGGGAGAGGCAGGGTGAGGGGCTGCTCCCGGCCCCGCGATGCCCGAGGGCACAAGGGCTGTGAGTGCCCCCAGGACCCCCGCGCAGCCAGTGCCCCATGCTGCCTGGAGATGCAACGCACGCCCCTGGGGACCAGGGACCGCGGAGCGGCCGTTGCTCTGGTGCCGCCTGCCCGGGCACGGTGCCGGCAGCCCCGGGCACGCACCTTGCCGAGCGGTGTACTCGTTGTCCTCGATGAGGCGCGCCAAGCCGAAGTCAGCCACTTTGCACACCAGGTTCTCCCCCACGAGGATGTTGGCTGCCCGGAGGTCCCGGTGGACGTAGTTCATCCTCTCCACGTAGGCCATGCCAGATGCGATCTGTGGGGACCAGCATGTGGGGCACTGAGGGGGGTGAGGTGACACGAGGGTCCCTGGGGAGCACCCAGCACCGCCGAGGGGAACGGCTCCGCAGCAGGATCCCAGCCGGGGTGCGGGAGCAGCTGGTTGCTCAAGAAAACCCACGCAGACGCAGGTTTGCTGGCCAGGGAGAGCCGGCAGCAATGGGAACAGGAAAAATGATCCCTGACTGCGGGGACAGTGGCACCCACTCAAGCCAGGCCGTGGAGCACCCCACCACCCGACAGCCATGGCAGCCTAGCGAGGTGCTGGGGCAGCCAGCGCCCTCGGAAGCGGATGCGGGAGGCCCGGGGATGCACAAACCCACCTGAGCCGCCATGTCCACAAGCTGAGGCAGCCGCAGGTACTTGCCCATCTCGCCCTTCAGGAAGTCCAGGAGGCTCCCTGTGAGGAAGACCATGGTCACGGCAATCTGGAGGAGCAGAGCCCCCCAGCTGCCCCCCCGGCATCCCTCCCGCGCTCACCCTTGCTCATGTACTCGGTGACGATGTAAATGGGCTCCTCCGAAACCACGGCGTAGAGCTGAACCAGCTTCTCATGCCGGAGCTTCTTCATGACCTGGGCTTCCTGCAGGAAGGCCTCTGGGGACATGGTGCCGGGCTTCAGCGTCTTGATGGCCACTCGGGTGGTGCCGTTCCAGGTCCCTGCGGCAGAGGACGCGCCACTCAGGACACGTTTACGGGGCAGGAGTCCGTGTCCCTCGCCTGCTCACCCACCCCACCACAGGCCCCGAGCACCTACAGATGGCTGGGGAGGGGACGCAGGTGGTGACACGGTGGGGACAGCGGCAGGGAGCGGTCCTTACCCATCCACACCTCTCCGAAACAGCCCTGTCCCAGCTTGACCTCCAGGCGCAGCGATTCCCGCGGGATCTCCCAGGCGTCCTTGGCGAGGCCTTGGGTCTGGGGCTTGGAGGTGGGGCAGACGTTGGTGAGACGGTGGCACAAGCCGTCGGCGTGTTCTAGCACAGGAGGGGACAGCACCAGGTGACACTTGGCCATTTAGGCACATGATGGTTTTACCCCACATCTTCCCTGCAAAACCCCTGGGGGACCCCTACCCAAACCCTCACCCTCTTCTCCAAAACCCAGGCAGCTCTTCACCAGGGTCCCCTCCCAACAGGTTTGGGGTCCCGCAGCCCCCCACTGGCTTCCCAGCAGCACCCGTCCTGCAGTGAGGGCAGTCGCAGCACCCAGGGTGTCCCCCAGACCCCAACGGGACCCCAAGGGGACCCCAAGGGGCTACCCACTGGAGTAATAGGCCACCAGCTGCTGCAGGCTGTTGAACTGGGTGCGGGAGGTGATGTAGAAGCCGCCGCTGTCCAGTTTGCGGATCTTGTAGTGCTTCACGTTCAGCCCCTTGGCGTTGTCGAAGTCGGAGACGGAGAGGCAGTAGGCACCTGCAGGCAGGACCGAGGGGCTGGGGGGAGATGCGCCGCAGACGGGGGCTCCCCATGGGGTCCCGCTGGCGGGCGGGCAAGGGGGAGCAGGGCTGGGCAGCCAAGAGCCAGGTCAGCATCCCCGCAGGACCAGGGATGTGCTAACGAGGGGCATCCCTGCCTTCAGCCCCCCAGCCTCTCTGGCACAGAGGAAGAGACCCCGCTGGGTTTGGGGGGGTTCCAGCGGGCAGGAGGGCAAGCAGCCCCCCGGGGCGCGTGGACGAGCCCAGCTCTGGCAGCAAAGGGAGGATGCTGAAGCAGGGGAGGGGAGCAGACGGGAGGCAGGCTGGGTGGAGCTGCTGACCCGCAACCCCGACATTTTGGCATCTCAGAGGGGAGCCAAGGGGCTGGCAGGCCCAACTCCCCACGCCACAAATCCCACTGCGAGCATCACTTTGGCCGCCTGTCCCTGCTCTGCCCACACAAGAACGACGCTGCGCTGCTGGGGCCACAAATACTGAACGGGAAGATCTGTGCCGCTGCTGCAGTGCAACGCTTCCGCCAGAATAAAATAAAGAGTGGCAAGCTCAGGGCATCAAAACAGAAGGGAACATTAAGGAGCTTTTCTGAAAGGTGCATTTGGAGCCAAACGAAACCACATTTCCAGGTAAGAAACAGGATCCTCAGGCAGCCGAACCACAAAGATCACAACTTGCACTTTCGGGAGGCACAAAACAAGCGTAAAGAGTTGTTCGACTCAAAAGAAGGACCTAAAAACTCATCACTGCCTCTGCCCGGTTGCCCAGGAAGCACATGTTCAAGATTTTGTCACTATACAAGGACCAGGGAAAAACAAAATTGTCTACTTGACAGGGTAAAAAAAAAAAAAAAAAAAAAAGGAAAAAACAGCATCCTGCCTGGTGGTCCTGCGGGGCCGGTGGGGCACCCGGCTCCCACCCTGCCGTGAGCCGAGCCTTCTCTTTGAAGGGCGACAGCCAGGCAGGCAGCGGTGGGAGAGACAGCTGCACCCCTCCAGCCCCGTGGGCTTGGTGGTGTAACGGCGCGTTGGGCACAGAGACGTCACCGGTGATTTAAGGGATGCGCCAGCATCTGCTCCCTGGGGACCGGCACCAGCAGGGAGACCCCAAGAGACTGCCTGTGCCGAGGGGCATCGCTCAGCGACCCTGAGCACTGGCTCCCGTCTCCCTCCCCATGTGCCTAAGCCGGGGGATCCGGGACCACGCAGAGTGACCAAGGGGAGCGGGGTCCCTGTGCAGATGCCCCCTGGCCCCAGGAGGGGGGCTCCCCAGGCTGCCCCCCATCCCCACTCACCTTTCGTGGTCTCGCTCTCCCGGACCAGGAAGGTCCCTCGGGGGTTTTCGGGGTTGAGCAGCAGCCGCTCGGACTCCCGGCGGGTGATCTTCCCAAAATACCACCTGCAAGAGCAAGGCAACAGCTCAGCACCCAGCACCTTCTCCATTGCCTCTCCAAGCAGCGGGCTCAGCCCCAGTCCCCCCCTGCTGCAGATTTTGGAGATCACGGGCTGTGTCTCCGGGCTTGGGCACCCCAGGGTGCCCTGTGCCCCCATACAGCCCGGGCTGGGCATCACCCTGCACCACAGACCACGAAATGCCTTCACTCCAAAAGCCTCCCCACATGAGGGGCTCCAGGCACCCCTGAAGCCCCCCTGAGCTCTTGCTGGAGGGGACGCCGTGCCACCAGTTGGGGACAGGCTGCAGGGATGTAGCTGGCACCTCCAGCTCTGGCATTTGCGGCCGGCTCTGCACATCTCCCCGTGCGATGCTCGCCTCCGCACTCAGCCCGATCTGTGCAGGCAGAGCCGGCGGCATCCTCGTGCGCGGACGCGTGTCCGTGCAGAAGAGTGAAAACCAGACCAAAAGCATCAGGCCCACCACAGCCCCTGGCACGCCACCGCTCATCCCTCCACCGCGCAAGCCAGACCTCCACGCTCTACGGGCTGGAAAACGTGTACGGGGTTTGCAAATGCGAAGGGGAAAAAATGAGAAAAAGGAAAAAACCCGGGGGCAGGGGGAGGGAGGAGCGCCCAGGGTGCGTTTGCTATCGCTCGTCTTTAAACTGTCTCAAAGATGGGAATTACTCTTCGGCCTGGATGGAGTCTGAGGGCGCGACATAGTTACTGGGGATGTAGCCCGTCTGTCCTGTAGTGAGGGAATGAGCCAGCCACCAGTCACCTTCCCTGCAAGAGAACCAAAACACACTCAGTGTGAAGCCAGGAGCCCCCCGGCCGGCCCCTCTCCTGCCCGCAGGCACCGGGGTCGGGGGGGTGAGCCAGCGCAGAGCCCCGCCGGGAAGGGGTGCAGCCCCCAGCCCCGCAGCCAGACCCCGGCCCGGAGGGCTCCTGCTGCCAGCCCCTGCCCCGTGGCTCCATTTGGGCAAGTTCTCGGGACTGGGGGCACCCATCCGCAAACGGGATGCTTTAAACTTCAACCGGGCAGGGCAGCCAGCGAGCCAAAATACCTACGGAGCCACTTGATGGGAACGGGGTCTGGCTGGAGGTGGAGGGGCACTGGGGATCCAAGGCAGCAGAGCAGCGGGGAGCGACAGGGAGGGAGGGGAAACGGGGAAAAGCGACAGAATGATGGCAGAGATTAAAAAAAAAGCACCAGGAAAACCCCAGAGAGTTTGTTAAACACAGGCTGCAGAAAAGCAACAGGACAAGGCTGAGGTTTGGGCAGGGGGTGGCCAGACCTGCCCTGCAGCGATGACCAGCCTGGATGCAGCGGGCTCCATCCAGCCGGTCACATCACCTGCAGCCCTGGGACGGGCACGGCCGCAGCCCCTGACCCGCAGGACGGCCCGCATGGAGCCACGCACACCCGCACGCCAGCCCCACACCCCCCAGCATGGCTCTGCCCTCCTGTTGTCCCCAAAACCCTGGGGCTGACCCTCCCGCCCCAGGCACGGTGGCCCCAAGCACGTCCCCAGGAGCTGGCAGGGCGCGGGAGCCTTCTCACTGCTCCATCCTCTGCCCCGCAGGGATGGGGCAGGAAAGGACAATAAATAGAGAAGAACAACGGGACAGCGGGAGACGGCTTCCCCTTCCCTGCGGAGAGCGGGGCTTCCTCCCACCACCTGCATCTTCTTGCTCCTCAAAGACGGAGTCACCTAATTTATCCTGACCACACGGGAAAACTGCAGATCCGTGGGAATGGCACTGCAAGGATGCGAGAACTTGGCAGGACAACCTCCACAAACACGTTACAGAAAAACCTTAATGACCTCAGGCAGCACTGCAGACCCACCAGACCACATCCAGACCCAGCCCTGACCCCTGCAGACGTGGAAACCTCCATCCTCGCTCCAGACACACCAGCAGCCTGTGACTTTTCCGTGTCCCGGTTAAACCAGCAATGCTTTGAAGCGGCAGGAGAAGCCGGACACGGCCCCGGGCTCCTTGCGCTGGTACCAGCGGGCCCAGGGAAAGCGTGGACCCTCACAGCATCTCCTCCCAAGCGCACAGCCAGGCTCTGCTGCCCTCCCAGAGCCCATCCCCAGCCTTGCAGCAGCCCCAGGTGGTATTTTGACTTCTCCCCGTCCCAGTACGTCTTGTGGCAGGTAGGTTGGGCTCCCCAGCCGGAGCTGCTGCCCCAGTCACCTTTACTGGGGTGGCTCCGAAAGGGACAGGAGGCTGGCTGGGCTCCTTTCCCACGGGACCGGAGAAAACATCTGCTTGAGAAATGCCCAGCTTTTGAACTTGTGGCTTTATTCCAGCTAGGGCTGCAAGACTGCAAGCTGGGAATTCGGCAAAAGCAAACTATTCCAAAAATGTCTCAGTGGGGAAAAAAATAATAATAATAATCATCATCAAAACAAAGCATTTCAACAATTCCCTGCACAGCCGTACCCAAAATACCCCACCACATCCCTGCTGGCTGCCAGCTGCCTGAGAGGAGACCTCCTCCTGCTGGAAATGGGACCACGAGAGCCTTTCTGCACCGGGGTGGATGGATT
This sequence comes from Chlamydotis macqueenii, assembly GCF_036417535.1. Taxonomy (NCBI): domain Eukaryota; kingdom Metazoa; phylum Chordata; class Aves; order Otidiformes; family Otididae; genus Chlamydotis; species Chlamydotis macqueenii. Next base: position 5,841,961 of record NC_141571.1, on the reverse strand, counting down.
TGGCTGGTCCAGGAGGCTGAGGGTCACCACAGGCAGCCTGGGCTTTGCTGGGATGCAGGAGTAGGGAGGTGAGGGATGTGGGGGGCTTCTCCTCTCACCCTGCAGACATCCCACCCACGCAGCCGCAGCTGACACCAGGAAGGTCGGCAGCCGGATCCTGCGCCCTCCAGCCTGATGGGATACGTCGCCAAAAAAACCCCAGGGTGCCGCAGAGCCCATCGCACCCCGACCCTTCCCTCTCACTGAGCCTTTGACAAACAGCAGCAGAGGAAAAAAAGTATGGAAACCCCAGAAGTGACATAAGGCATGAGAAAAAACCCTCACACATGGCCCAATCTGGACCTCCAACGGGCAGAGCTCACTTTGTACCAGCCCAAACCAGGGCCCAAGCCTGGGCTAGTACACTGCTGAGGCTGTGAAAGCAAGAAGCACCAAAACTCCTAAATTCAGGCTCTTCCTGCAGTGTTGAAGCATATCCTGCACTTCATGGACTAAATGAATCACCGGTAATAAACAGCACGGAACAAGAACAAGCGTTTGTGCAACACTGCCCATCGCTGCAGGAGAAGTATCGCCCGCGGGACGTTCCCTCGTCTTTGCAAAGCTGTTTTGGGTGCCCAGGTCGGAAGGCAGCAGTGGAGGGGCCAGTGGGAGCTGCAGACCCCCAGGACCCCGTGGCCGGGGACGTGGGCTCTGCCAGCCGGGCTCCAGACCGCGTGTGCCATGTGTCAGGGCACACCACATGCGGATTCATGCTTAGGAGCATCTTCCAGCCACGCTGCCCTGCTGCCACCGGGATGGAGAGCAAGCAAGCGGGAGCCAGACCCCTAAGGAAGTGCTTGTGTCCCCTGAGCCACCCACAAAAAATAATTAAAAAAAATTTAACAATGCAGAAATAAATGCAAAAAAGGGCAGGAGGGAGCAGAGAGCCAACTGAAAAGGGACCGCAGAGGGGTGCCAGGTGCGGACAAGGAAAGCCAGTCGGGTTCAGAGCTCCTGGGTGCAGACAGCTCTGGATGGAGCAGTTCCCCGCTCTGCTCCAGTCGCTCAGGGAGGACAAACCCAAACGACCACAAAACCACGGGCAACTGTCTCCTCCCAGCCCCACTCCACCCAATTTCGCCCTAACGTGGGCAGCAGGTGGGCTTTTAGCATTTAAGATCGTTAGAACAGCAATAATAATAATAATCCACAATACACACCTGACGTCCACTTTTCTCCTAAACGACAGCGTGGCAGAGAGGAGAGAGAAAAGAGTCAAGAGAGAAGCTGAGGTCAGAGACACTGCGCAAGCACAGGGGAAAGCACCCGTGAAGCTGAGGAGATGTCCAGGCACGCGAGAGGGAGCTGAGCGCTGACGGGGACAGGGGACCGGCGGGGACGCAGCCCCACGTTGGAGGGCACGGACTGGCCAGCAAGCAGAGGAGTTGGCCTGATGACAAGGCTACAAGGCAATAGTGGCCAGCAACAGGGCCAGGAGGATGTGCGAGCAGGAGAACGATGGCCTCCAACACTGACGTCCTCGGACAAGTCACCGCATCCCAATTTGAGGGCCCATCCCGGGGGAGAGCTGGGCCCGGGGGCTCCGCAGGAGGGACAAAGGTGGCAGCTCACCCAGGTGGGCTGGGCTGCAGGGACAGGGACACTCACGTGTTGTTGACAATTTGCAGGCGCTCTCCTTTCTTGAAGGACAAGTCTGTTTCGGTCCGAGACTCGTAGTCGTAGAGGGCCACGAAGGTGGTGACTCCGCCTGCGACAGAGACCACTCAGGATGGGCACGGCCACCCTCGCCAGGGACCCTCCTCTCCCACCATCCTCCCACTGACCGACAAAACAGAGATCTGCTCCCCACTCCAGCTCAGAGTCCCTCAAAAGCAGGAGACCCCATCACCACAAGAAGAAGCTGGAACCAAGCCCCCCTAACACCCCACTGAGACCCTCCCCGCCCCGCCCCGCCACAGCCCACACTGACCAGCCAGCGCCCCGGCACGCTGCGGCGAGGTGACCGTGTCGGAGGTGTTGAAGCCTCCAAAGAGCTTGGATTCGGCCGCCATGGTCCCGAAGGAGCGGCTGGGGGTGCGGTGGGCGTCGGGAGCGGCCGCCTTGCTGGGCGTCTGCGAGGCCGGGTAGCCCCCGTGGTGGGCGTTGTCGGTGGGTTCCAGGCTGCGCCGGCGCTGGCTGGGGTCTTTGGGTTTGCTCTTGCTGCTCCCCATGGTCCCGGGCTGCAGGAGACAGACACATGCACGGGGCTTCTTTTATTATTGTTATTATTTAATTTATTATTATTAAGCTGCGTCCCATGGCTTGCGCGACGGACGCCTGCCCACTGGGATGCGAAAGAACCTCTGGAGCCCATTCAAGCATCACCCGCTGGGATGTCTGGCCATCCTGCCCTTGCCCTGGGACAGCATCGCCCCTCATTAACACCGAGCCACCTCCCGCCTGGCTGCAGCGGCCAGCGAAACGCCGGGAGCGGAGGGAAGGACGCTCAGCTGCGGGAGTGCGGAGTGAGGATGCCGAGCGCAGAGCCTGGACCGGTGCTCGGGAGCACGGCTGCTCCAGGACCAGGCATCCGCTGGGGGATGTAGCTCAGCATCCCGTACAGCCACGTTTCCTCCCACACAAGACTTTCTACCAGGGCACGGACAGGAGAAGACAAGACTCAGACAAATATTAACGAGTTTGGATTATTCTGACAGCAGCAATTTGAAGAGCCCATAGCTGCATCACTCTGCTTGCTCAGGATGGGAATTTAAATCCTGTGAAGTCCAAAACGTGCAGCAATCAGGATAAAAGTTTAAATCAGGAGCAGTTTCAGGCAGACAGCAGCTAAGGACCAAGGGATCTCTGTTTTATATATAGCCATGCCTTCCTTTCCACTCAAAATCACGCTCTATAAATACCTTCAAGGTAATGATATAAATGCAGAAAGGGAATTATTTGCAGTCTCCAAAGATGGCAAGATACCCAGCAGTGTCCTGAAGCTATGGAAGGAAATATTTAGGCTAGATCATGCATGGCAGGAGGGAAAAGGGAGGTGGAGACGACCAGGGAAGAGAATATCTCTGATAGGAAAAAACAAGCAGAGGAGGTGCAGACCGGGATGCAGCCAGCAGCCAGGCTCTGCCAACGGCTCAGCCTCACACAACAGATGGTTTTTCTACCCCAGCTTTTGAGAGAAGCTCAGGCTGAACCCCCACAAGTGGGGCCATTGCCACGGGGCAGCTCCAGCAGCCTGCACAGCCCCAGCACCGGTGGGGCAGAGCCCCCGGGCTCCGGCCGCGGGGAAGGTCAGGGGTGCCAGGCACCAGCTCTGCTCCCCTCCCAGCTCCCCCCTGACAATCAGGGCTAATTTCCCAAAAGACTCAACTTCCATCTACCCTTTTCCAGCTCCCAGAGGAGCAGCAGCATCCCCCATCCCGCTTCCATGCAGGTTTGCTTCAGCTGCAGCCAGCTTCAGACCCTGCCAGGCTTTGGGGATCTGAATAAACTGATTTTTTGGGCAAGGTATGGCTACGGCAGGGAGCAGAGCTGTCCTTCCTCCTACGCATGCAGGCGACGAGGAGGGACCGACGCCTCTACCAGCCACGGGCCGCAGCCCACGCATATCTGTGCCGGGCTTCGGGGGCCTGGGAGCGAAGGAAGGTCAAACACAAGCCTTGCACTTGCAAACCGTCACCACTGGCAGTCCAGAGGCCAGGGGGAGGGAGTCGGTCCCATAAATAAATGCACTTTCAAAAGCCTGCTGCAGAAGACACTAAAGCAGAACTGCAAGGGAAAGCAGGACCTCAGAAACCACGAGAAAAAGCCCCCGCTGCTACCAAAAGCGAAGCCCCCCGTCACCCAGCCAGCCTTTTGCTCACCTTCCCCCGGGGCTCCGGCACCGGCTGGTGCTCCCGGGACGGCAGCGGCGGCGCGGGGAGGGATGCGGGGGCACAGCGAGGCTGTGACCGCCCGGCTTGTGACTGCCCACGCGACCGTGAGCAAGGGGCGCAGCTGCTCAGAGTTTCCCCTGGAAGCAGCACTTCCCCAGGCAGGAAAACACCCCAGCCGGGGCGGCGGATTTAGCAGCACTTTGGGGACACAAACGTCCCCTGGGCGCTGCCAGCCTGGGTCGGCAACTGAGAAAAATCGGAGTGTAAACCAGTCGTCATGCCTGGAGATCAGCCAGGAGCAGGGCACGGAAAGGGGAGAGCGGACCCCCCGGGCACTTCCCCGATGTCCCCAGAGCAGGGGGTCCTGGCCTTCACACCCCTTCCCCGCGGGCACGGGATGCGCATCTTCCAGGAGTGTCCCGGCCAGGGACGCCGTGGACCGCTAGTTCGTCCCTCCTCGGCAGTGGTTTTGGGGAGGGAGAGCTCCCCAACGCTCATCCCAAACTCCCAGCTTGCGCGAGGGTGCTAACCCTCCCCAGCGAGGGCTTTGCTGGATCCGTGCTGGTCACCGGGACCGGCTGCTCTGATGGGGCCCAATCCAGCCACAGACGCTTTGGCTGCAGAAGCCAAAGACGGGAACGGAGGAGGAAGAGGAGGAGGAAGCACGAGCCTGCGGTCCCCTGGAGAAGGGGCTGCAGCGCGGTGAGCCCTGCTCCACGCTCTCCTGGGGCAAAAACCTTCGCACTCAAAGTTGCACAGTTGCTTCGATTTGGCTAGTGCAAGCCATAGGCTGGCAACCCCAAAACGTGCCCAGAGGCACTGGCAACCCCGCACCATCCCCAGTCTGAGCCAACGTGACCACGGCTTTGGCTCTGTGGCCACCATGGGGGGGGGGGATGTTCCCCACCTGCCCCCAGGGAGGAAGAGGGGGGCCTAAGAAATCTCCTGTCACCCCACATCCTGGCCACGGCAACTGGCAAGGAAAGGGTGCGGATTCTCCCGGGAGAACCAGGGGGTTGTGCAAGAGCCAGGCAGAGGAGTTATTAATGATGGCAGGAATGTGCTGTGCACTCGACGGGGGTGGGGAGAGGGGCCACACAGCAGCCCCTCCCCTGCACCGGGCAGAGCCGGTGACGAAATTTCACCCCCAGAGCCGAGGGGCAGAGAAGGATGTGGGTGAACCCACCGCCCGGCCGCGGCGGCTCCCAGCACACCCCAGCAGCATCGCTGGGAGCGAGCGTGGATGATGCTGCGGGACAGCACCGCATCGTCCAGACTGCAAAGAACACCCGTGGCCAGCACTACGCTGGATTTACGTCTAACGCAGGGAATTTCTGTGTGCAACCGGCTGCAGGCTTGCTCAGAGCCACCAGCACCCAGCCAGGGCAGCCTGGGCGACGCTCAGCAGCGTATTTCCCCGCTCCCATGCTTTTCCCAAACAACAGCGCTGGGTTTGGGTGGGGGGTGCTCAGCACCGCTCCCCATCCCGGCCGGCGCATTGGCTTTCGGCAGAGCTTCCCCCTCCCAAGGTTTGCACGGCGGCGGCGGTGGGCTGGAGCGCGGCCAGCATTCCTGGCGCTCGGCTCCGGCTGATGCGAGGCGGCGTCGGGAGGCAGCTTTCCTGCGGCGGGGATTAGCACCCCGGGCACGTCGCAGCCTGCAGGAACTCCCCTGCTTTCCGTTCCGGGGGGTCAGCGCGCCGGCGGCAAATTGCAAACCACCGCGGTGACGAGTTGCGAGGCCTCGGGGCCGGCCGTGCTGCCGGGAGCACCGGGGGCTGGGAAAGCTGAAGCGAGGGCTCTGCCCTTCTCTCCTGCACCCAGCACCCTACCCACCCACCGATGCTCAAGGGCCAAATCCGGCCGTTGCAGAGCACCCAGCACCCCAGATCTGAGCCCCCCTGAAGGGTTTCCCTTCTCTTGAGTGGGTTCATCCAGCAAAGCAGCCTGGTCCCCCTTCCCAGCCCATCGGAGATGCCTTACCAGCGCTCTCTGGCTACAGCCTCGCCGCGGGGTGGGGAGATGCCGCCGGTGAAGTCAGCTCAGCTCCGAAATCAGCTCAGCTCCCACCGCAGCCTGTGAGACAGAAGGGACGTCAGCACCCGCGGTCGTCCCCGCACCCCGCCGCCCTCTCCCCCCCGCACCACGGTCCGGCGCCCAGGGCTGCCGCTGCCTTCCTCCTCCTCCTCCTCCTCCTCCTCGCCATCCCTCCAGCGCGAGGCTGGCAGCGCACACCCGCTCGCTCTGATCTCTCATGTGTGAAGAGGGGACGATTCTCTGCTCCACTTCATCAAACCCACCCGGGGACGAGAGAGGAGGCGGCTGGAGCCGCCCCGAGCGATGTCCCGGGGCAAGAGGGGAGCGCAGGCACCCCCAGCCTGCTGAGGGATTTTTCGGGGGAGAAGCGAAGCTGGTTCCTCCGGACACACAAGTGTTTCCAGCTCTGTCACTCCATCTCCAGACGGCCAGGACCGGTGGCAGGGAGGGTCGGCCACCAACCGGGGACCTTGTCCCCAGGGATGAGAGTCACCTCCATCCCCAGCAGCACAGACTGGTGCCACGGCACGAACCACGCACGAGACCCAGGAGCACCTTGTGCTGCTGGAGCCCCGGCGCAGCCAGAAAAGCACATTTTAGCTGAATTTTTCAAAAAAGGACAGTTTCCTGTCACAAGACGGGGGGACGCTTGTCAGCAGCACTGGCTCAGGGCAGAGCTCTGGGCACTTGCCTGCCTGGCACAGAGGGGGTGCAGCCCCCGTGGCACCCCCAGCAGCATCCCAGCGGGCTCCTGTCTTGCTCCGAGGCTGGAGCCCGGGTTTCACATCTCATCCAGGAGGAACATCCCAGACGGATGGGGACAGGGCAGGCAGGTTTTTGCTGCGCTGCCATCCAGCCCCGCCGGGAGCAAGCCTGGCAGAGAGACCAGCCAGCGAGGCACGGCGAGGGGAGGGCTCGCACAGAGACAGCAGCAAAGGAGAAAGGGCTGCTGCTCCCCGAGCACCGCCGGCACCCACCGCAGCCCCCTGCCGTGCCCCGACCCACTCAGCACATGCGTGACCCACATCACGTCGTGCCGCCCCATGGCATGCACGCCAGGATTGTTACGTGTCAACCAGTGCGTGGAAAGCACCTCGGCGGGGACGGCGTCACGCCAGGCAGCCGCCCCGCGTCCCTCTCGCTGGGTGGGCGCGGGGGGCAGCGGCTGCCAGGCAGGGATGCGCCACGCCGCGCGTTTATTTTGCTGGCCTCCCCCTACCCCCTCGCTAATAAATTTTGTCGCTATTTTTAGTGCGTTTGATTAGGATAATAAGCAGCAGCTGATTGACAGCTCTTTAAGACTTTGAATGGTTTGTAATTTGTACTTGACTAATATTCGCCAGCAATAATTGCACAGCAGGATGGAAGGTGGGGGAAGCTGCAGTCTCAACTCCGGGCTGCAGCACATACAAATAAGGCTGTGCCGCGTACGCACGTGGTGCCCGCGTCCCTCCCGCCCGTGCACGCTCTGCCACTTGGGCTCCCGGGCACATGCTGCGAGGCCATGGCCGTGTCGAGAGAAAACGGGACCAAAAAAGCCACCGGGAAAACCCAAATACGCCTCAGCCTGGGGTCAGCCGTGCGCCACGAGGTGCAAGGGGAAGGGACAGGTCCCCGCGTGGCGGCCAGGCACATGGATGCACGGCATCCCTCAGGCACCCAGGTTGGGGTATCCGGTGGCTGGAAGCGGCTGCTCCGGCAGCGGCCTGGCACAGTCCTGCTCTCCGGCTGCCATCCCAGCTGGCACATCGCTGGCATGGCCACGGCTGGGCTTGGGCACTCTCCAGCACTGCCGTCCCCGTGCGCTGCTGGGTTCTGCATTTGGGGTCTTCCTGGCCCCCAGGTCCCCCTCAGCAGCGGCTGGGCTGAGCCGCAGCCGGAGGGGACGATGCCAGGGCTGAGCCCAGCCAAACACCCTGCCCGGGGCAGAGGCCGCGGCAGGAGGCCACCCTCACCCCCTCCTCTCCAAAAGCAATTAAAAATGAAGCACACTCAGCTGCACAACTCAGCTCAGATCAGATCACGGCACACGAGACAGCAGCCTCCCCGTCCTCCCCCGCCGGCGCTGGAAATGCCGCCTGACCTGCCCAGCATCCCCGCTCCTCTGACACCCGCATCTCCGGGGATTCTCCCTCCAGAAAATGAACCGGCAAGCTGGGACGCAGGGAAAGGTTCAGTCCTCTGCCCTACCTCCCGACAGCCGAGATGCTCTTGGAAAGACAACAGCGTTGTGGACCGCTGCTCTCTGGCAAGTCCCGCTCCGGCTGTTTTCCACCCGGATCGCTCAAGGATGCAATGGCCGTGGCAACGCCAGGCTGATAGCGGGGCTGGCGGCGGAGAGGGAAGCGATCTTATCTTCTGCTCAAAGACACGAACAAAAGACACTGATTGGGAGCAGACAAAACACAGCAGCACGGCTTCTGCGAGGCAGAAGCAGAAACCTTGAGAAATGCCGCGACAGGCTGGGGCCCCACGCCAGACACCGAGCCGCAGGGAGGGAGACATCTCCGGCAAAACAGGCTCCGGCCTTGGGGCTGCTGAGGAGCCGGCTGGATGCCGGGCGGCACCCCCAGCAGATGGGATGGGGTGGGTGCTGGGGGAGAGGTGGGCGAGGGGCCGAGGACACCAGCACCCAGCTGCTGCCGCAGGGAGCTGAGCCGCATCCCCGGCTCGCGGAGCCCGGGTGAGATTAATAACGGCGACTGTCTCACGCCAGACTGAAAAATGAAGCGTGCGGGACGGCGGGCGAGACAAAGCAGCCTCGCGGCGCCCAGCCCACGGCAGCAGGCACTGGGGATGGGAAGGAGCAGGGAGCGGCGACCCCAAACCCACCTTGACCCGCTCCACCCCCGTTGGCGTACAACCGACCCCCTCCCAGCAAGACGGGGCCCCGGGAGCGGAGACAGCCGGGGTAGAGCCGGACAAACACAAGCCACCTACGAGGTGTGCCACTGAAAACACAGACCCCGGGGCGGAGACGGGCAGGTCCCTCGTGTCCCCCTGCGCCGGCAGCACAAAGAGACCATGGCAGCCCAGACAGCGGGGTCAGTGCCGCGGCTCGGCGCCACGGGGAGACGGCAGCCGCCGCGCCGGGGGTGATGAGTTGCTGCTCGCTTGGCGCTGCCATCACCACGGCGAGGGTGGGACCCCAACAGCCAGCACCCTGGCACCCCTCCCTGCATCGACCCCGCTCCCTGCCCGCATTTTGGTAGGAAATGCAGCCCCGGAGACGCCCGCGCAGCTGTTTCCCCCTCGGTCCCAGGGGATGCTACTGAAGCTTTGCCTTTTCCCATCGCAAGCATCGCGGCTGGGGGCCATTTCTGGGGAAAGCCTCGCTGCCCCGGCTCAGCCCACCATCCCCTGCCACCCGAATACGGCAGGTCACCGCGCCCACCATGGAAAAAGTGATTCCTGTACCCCATCCCATGCCACTGGGCTTTGCTTGGCACAAGAGGGGGAGCACAGAGGCACGTCTCTGCCATGCTGGGACCAGGCTGGTGGCAACGAGTCCCACGGGCCAGTAAAAAAGGGGGAGCTGCTCCCCCCGCCCCACAAACCAGGGTTTGATGCTGCAGATCCTCTCCCTGTCTGACTGACGCCGCGAAGGCACACTTGGGCCGTGCCTCCAGCCCTTCTCTGCAAGGACGTTCGTTTCTCACCTGCACTGATTCCTAAAAGTAGAGGAGAGATGCGGAGAGGCTCACTTCATCTCTCGGCTCAAATTCAGGGACCAGGGCAGCCACTTCAAGGGGTAGGTGCCCCCGATGCCCACCCAGGACCCCCAACTTTGCCCAGAGTCCACATGGTGAAAGCACCCCAGCCCTCCCCTGGCTCCTCAAAGCTGATGGGAAACTCTCCCAGATGAAAGGGATCGCTGGTGGACGAGAGGGGAGGGCAGCACGGCTGCTGCGCGAGCTCCCCACATATGTAAGTGCCAGCCCCTCCCATCCGACCCCGTCAACTCCCGTTAAATTTAAAACCTTCTTAATTAAAGCTCCACAGCCCAAGCTAGCGGGGGGCAGTGGGTCACGAAAGGGCAAAGGATAATTAAATCAACCGTCCAAATTCACCTTTCCCTAGCATGGGGGAGAGTCACGGCCAGGAGCGATGCAAAATGCCTCCGAAAAGACATGTCAAAACAGGGAGCTTATAAGACCAAACCAAACCGAGCGCCCGGTGTTAAGCCTTTTTCTCCCTCAAGGGATGGGAGAAGGGAAGGTGGCCACTGCCATGCCTCACATCCCCATCACCGCGCTGCAGCTGGCCTGGGTACCGACGGGGCCACGTCACGGGCCATGCGGATGCCCCCCCACCGCGGGGCTGGCACCAGGGCTCTGGGAGCTGGCACTCAAAGCTTCCTCCGAGACCGCAGGTTTTTAATGTCCATCGCTGAGCAGGGTGGGTGGAGGGCTCCGAGGGAGCTGGCAGCCACTTTTCCTGACCAGCGTGCCACCAAGCGATGCTCGCGGGAGCTCCTGGCACCGCTCCCTGGCATCACACGCAGAGCCGCGCTGCGAGGTGGGCGCTCGGGGCTGCAGCCCCTTGCATGGGGCTGCACAGGGAGCTGCTGCTACGCTGACAGCCAGCAGTGCCCCATCACCCCTTCCCACCCTCATACAGCAACAAACACCCCAAAAACCAGAGGTCCCGCAGCTCCACCAGCTCCCTCCCCGCATCCAAAGGAGACCCCCGGGGTACAGGGGGCTGCTAGGGAACAAGCACACGGATCCTGCGAACCCAGCCCGAGAGGAAAGGGGAGCACCTCACTTCCCGGCCAGCACTGCCAGGGCAGCCGGGCAATTCCAGATGGAAAAATAAGCTGCTTCACCGCAAGGCTGGTCCCGCACAGGAACAGGGGCTGGAGAGGCGGTGGGATTTCCAGCAGGAGATGCTCAAAGCCGTGCAGGCGCTCTGCAGCCCGGTGCTGCTTTGGGTTGGAGCAGGGATGCCAACCGGTGCCTCCCAGCCCGACTCAGCCTGCGCTTCCAGCATCCCCAGTGGGACACCAGCCAACGCCAGGAATTGCCCAACCAGCTCCAGCAAACGCTTTCCAAAGGCACACCAAGCCTTTGCCCTGCGTTAACCCGAAGCTGGCTTCTTGCAGACAGGTGATGAGGGCAATGCTCTCCTTCTGCCAAATCCAGGAGAAGGAAACAGAAAGGAAATGTTTCCAAGAGCGGGAGTGCCCGCGGTGCTGGGAAGCACCGATGTCGAGCCGGGGCGGCACTAGGAGCCAGAGCTCCCGGCCACTAGAGCCACGGGGCGATGCTTCCCCAAAACAGCCCTCTAGCTCAGCACGGGGTGTTCAGTGCCCCCCAAAATGTACGCTTTTAATATTAGCCCCCAGGCAGGCTGGCATCCATGGGCTCCCAGCATCCGCCACCTAATTCTCCAGTTTCCCATCACATCAACGCTGTTCCCGTTCTCCTCCAGGCAAAGCACCAGGATGAGGGACCAGCCCGGCTGGAGGGGGTGATGGAGACACGGTGACAAAAGCTGGCCTCCCGAGGAGGAGGGAGGATTTCTGTTCCCCATTTCTGCAGTGCCTCTCCCAGCGCAGCCAGTCTTGGGCTCCAGGAAATGGAGTTTGCTTCTGCTTTCTGGGAGAGGACATCTGCCCCGGGTGCTCCCCGTGCACCGGCTCCTGGGGAAGGGGCAGGCAGAAGCGAGAGGCTGATGTGACCCATGAGTGGCTCAGATTCACCCTTTGGGTGCTGCCACAGGCCCGTGCCCCGGCTGGAGGGATGCTGCACCCAAAACCACCGCAGCGACTTCACCCCGGCGCAAGGACGGCAGTGCAGGCAGGCAGCAAACCTCCAGGGCAGGGGGAGGAAGGGGAGCAAGGAAGACGCAGGAGGCAGAAAAGCTCCAGATCCGAGCAAGTTACAACCACCCCTGGCCACGCTGGCGTCACTGCTAAAACATTTGCACTCTCGGAGAAACCAGCCCATCCAGTCCAGTGAGGACAGGAGCTCCCCCGGGCTCCAGCGTCCCTCCGGCACGGGGCCACGGCCCTGACCGCCCTGCAAAGGGGTCCTGCAGGACCCCCACAGCACGAACCCTCCCGACATGGCATAGGAACTGAAACACTGGCTGGTAGAAAAGGGAAAATGCAGGGAGGGTCTTGCACCCTCAACACAAGCCCCATGGGGCCGGGCATCGCCCTGCTCCCGGCCGGGAGCTGCGGGGACTTGGCAGGACACGTGCTGGGGTTCGCTGCAATGCGGGGTAAGGAGGGGAAGCCGAGCAGAGGGCAAGGATCTTCCATCACCAATTTCTGACACTTCCCACTTTGCAGACCCCTGAAGAGTTCCAAACGAACAAGAAAGATCCCACACAGCAAATGTATGCTGATTATCGGCTTAATTTCCCGGTTTACTCTGGGGCTCTGGGGCATCTGCTTGACACAAGCCACATGCTCCAGGGAACTGCGGAGCCACCAGCCCTAACGCACCCACGTAGGGTGGCTGAGGGTCAAGGCTGGGCGATGGGACCACGAGGATCAGCCTCCAGCGACGCACACTCAACCCCTGCTTTCACCTCCGTGGTCGCGGACAGGACCAGGAGCAGCACCCGCAGCAGCGGGCACAGCCCCGGACCACGGCTCTGGTCTTGGCGCCATCAGACCGCACGCCGAGGCACGGCCGGGGAGCCCGGACTTCGCCGGTGGCAGAGCCCTGGGAGATGCTGGTCCCCACAGCCACTCCCATCTGCACCACCAAAACAAAGCAACTTGCTCAGGATGCGGCAGAGGAAGCGACCGGGGAGGGTCTTGAGGGGCAAACGGAGATCAGCCAGCCCCAAAACAGCATTTCCACACCCAAAAAGCCGCAGCAGATGCTCCAGCCCCTCCTGGGATGAGCAGGATACCGAAAGGTGCAGCCTCAGACACTGCTCGCTACAAACAGCCCGAGCGGATGAAAAACAAAGGAAAACGCTGAGCTGGTGTCCTTTGTCCCTGCCTGCTCCTGGAGGGGAGAGCCGGGCTCCCCACACCTCCCGGCCCCGCGCCGCTCGCGGGGAGCAGAGATGGGCTACGGGCGAGGCGGACGGGACCTGCCCCGTGCTGCCGACGCCGGCCAGCGGCGTGGGACGAGCTGCACGCAGAGCTGGGACCCTGCTGTGGCATCTCTCCGGCCCTGGCTCTTCCCACCCAAAATAACCATCCCCAGCTGGTGCTGCCCCCTCCCTGCCCTCAGGCAGGGCCTCCCGGGGACAGGATGATCGGATGAAGGGGTGATGGTAACCGGCACCCTGAGCCTTTCCACCCCACACGCTTCCAAACTCAACTATCCGGGATGGAGGAGCACAAAACCCATCCTGGTCACACCCTTCCTCATCCCACGGCACCCTCCCTGCTCACCGTGCTCCCCAGGAGCCGTGCCGAGGCTCCCCGATCCCTTCCCCGGCACAGCGGGGCCCTGCCAACGCTCTGCCAACGGGCCGGGAAAGGAAAGAGCCCGGCCGAGCGGGAAGCGACTCCGACAGCCTTTTCGTGTTGTTGGTATTTTTTTTTGCAGAAGTCATCAAGCGCACACTTCCGTCCCGGGAGCATCCAGACCCCAGGCTGGCACCGCCCGACCCCGCTGCACCGTGAAACCACTGCGCCGCAAGGGCTGGTTTCGGCCGGGGAAGTCGGCGCCCAGCTGGGCCGCAGGCTGGGGGAGGAAGCCCTCGAAAACGCCGTCTGCGAGGCTGCGGCCGAGCAGGTGAGGAAGGCGGCTGCGCGTCCCGGAGATCACGTTGTATTTGCCCTGCCCGAGGGAGAGCTTTGCCCGCAGGGTGGGCACGGCGCGGGCCCCCCTGAAGGAGGGGCAGGAGAGGGGGAAACTGAGGCACGCGCTCGGTGTGAAGCCTCTGACGGCAGTTTCCCAGGCGCTCCCGGGGGAAACTGAGGCAGGCGATGCTCCTTGGGCAAGCAAGGTGGAGCAGTGAAACCCAGAAACTCCATCCCCAAATTCCTGCTAGTGGTGCCTCCGGGCAAGATATTTTTAGGATCACTGACTTGACCACCACGTTGCCCCCAAATCGGGGCACGGCGTTGGAAGAGGGACGCTGCGCGGGACGGGGGCACGTGACTCAGGACCGGCTGGACTCATTAACCTCACCCATGGTGGAACAGGCAACGCAGCAGCGAGCTTTTACCCTCGTTTCCCAGGTTTTTGGTGGCTGAGAGTGCCAGACGCGCCGGGAGCAGCCTTGCCGGGTGGAAGCTGGTTTTGCAGCACAGAGTCAGGTTTTCCTCCGTCCGTCCAGCCCTAATGCAGCGGGCTCCGGGCCAGCCGAAACCTCACGGTCACGGGAGCGAGACCGCAACAGGTCAAGCGTAGGACAGGGCTGGGAAACGCGGGGCCGGCCTCCGAGACTGGCAGCGTGGGGAAGGAAGCACCACGGGGAAGGAAGCACCACGCAGCCCGAGTCACAGGCGTCCCTGTGTCACGCGTGGGCGGAGGCGCTGGCCCAGCAAAGCTGGCTTGCCCTTGCCCTTCACCGCGGCCCCCAAAGCCGTCCCGGGGCACAGCGCCCGGCACGCCTTGCCCAAACCTCCGCCAGCTCCCCAGCTGCGACGCAAAGCCAGGCTCGCTACGCACGTGCCTCATTTCTTCTGTTTTTCCCTTAAAAACCCGCACGGTTCTCTTCCCCTGATTCCTCCAGACGAGCCCACCGATCCCGCACGCCAGCCTACGGATATTTCAGCTGCCGCGTCTCCACCGAGACCACCTGGAACCAAGGGGCTCGGGCAGATTTCTTTAAGGTCCGAATTCAAATCGACACCCACGTCCCCCTCATCCGGCAGCCCCGCCAGCCCCCAGCCCTCCCGAACACCTCCGCGCTCGGCAGTGAGGGCGGCCAGGAGATCCGTAGCCCGGAGGGAAGTTCAGCGCAAGGCGCGGATTTGCAGGTCCCGGTTCCTGGCCCAGGTTCAAACCACATTTGTTCCTGAAATCTGTTTCAGGGCTGCATTTTCAAAGCACGCGTGTGCAGAGGCATGTGCAAAGCGGCACCGGCTCCCGCGGCGGCAGACGCCGAGGTCGCCTGTGCCAACGTGGGGCCGAACGGGGGGGCTGGGTGCACTGACGCAGCCGCGCGCAGACAATTCATTATTTTATTTTTTTTCCCTCCTAAGCGCACAATATACTGGACCACCTCACAGCTTGCCCGTTTAAAAGGTGAGGGACCGAAGGCATTCTGATTTTTTCGGAGGCCCGCTTTAAAACCGCCCCGTGACACACTG
Source organism: Chlamydotis macqueenii (assembly GCF_036417535.1). Lineage (NCBI taxonomy): Eukaryota > Metazoa > Chordata > Aves > Otidiformes > Otididae > Chlamydotis > Chlamydotis macqueenii. The sequence continues at coordinate 5,826,815 of NC_141571.1, read as the reverse complement.
CACATTTTTTGCTGATGGGCGGAAACTGCAGGACGCGGCGAGCCCCGAGGGAGCTGGTCCACACCACCCGCAGCCACGGGCCCCGGACTGGAAACAGCAACAACTCGCGCTCCCGGCCCAGGCGTGGCCGTGCAAGGACGGTTATTTCCATCCCGAGGTCCGAGCTGCTCTCGGGGCAGCGGATGAAAGGGATCTCTCCCGCCTGGAGCGGCACGGCCGGTGCGAGCCGAGCCCGTTTCCCGCGGCCCATGGGATGCGGCGCTGGACACGTCTCCGGGCGGGCTGCGGGGCGAGATGCGGAGCGCTGCGGAAGTGAGCTCGGCTGGGAAATTGTTCCGAGAGATAAAGGAACAAGTTGGAAACCGAGCTGCAAAATAGACAGTACAGGAAACAATAGCACTTCAGATAGGCTTTCCACTTTCCCCCAGCCACGCCAAGAGCACAGCGCTCTGCGCCAGTGATGCTCGGGGCTCTTCCCCCGCCTCAGACATGCTGGGAGGAGGCGCAGGCTCTTCGCTCGCTCCTACCTTTTCTCTTTCAAGATGTTACAGGCGCTTGCTGGTCGTTAAAACGAGACGGCCCAGCCCAAGTCCTTCAGGTCTCACTAGGGAACACTTTCAGCCCTGTGATGATCCCGGCACCAGCGGCAGGGAGAGGCAGACGGGATTTCAGGGGCACGGGAGCCCCATGATCCGTCCCCTCCTCACCGCGGTGACCCCGGTGAAACGGCACTTCTCCCCGGGAGCTGTGCACACTGCTAAAGGCCATTCCCACCTCAGGACCGCCAACGTCCCCTCCATCCCACCAAGGCAGCAGGGCCCCTGCGCAGGTCAGTCACCACAAACCACAGCTCTTTTCCTCGTCTCGCCCCCCAGCTCCCCAGCCCAGTGCTGGGACGGCCCTTTCGGCCTCCCCGGGGTACCTCCGTGATTTTCCATCACTGGGGTACGAAGTCATGAAAGGGCAGAGCTATCGCTAGGGCATCTCCATCACACAGGGAGCACTGCAAGGCCACTAACGATTGAGACAGGGAACACTGGACTTCCCTTAGCTGCTCCTGCGCCAGCCCATAAATAACCCCATCCCCCCAAAAAAACCATCCGGCTGCGTTTCGGCAGAACCACCGAGGAGAGGTGTTTGGAGGAGCCTCTGCTCAGCTGCTCCCGGGTCAAAGCTTGGAACCGGGAACTGACCCTCGATCTTTCAAGCAAAGGTGCCCTTCTCTGACTGGCTAATGATTACAGAGACGCGGCTCCCCGGGCGGCCAGCGCACCGGCCTCATCTCTGAGACGCCAAACGGCCAAGCTTTCGCTATGGGCCGGATCCTGAGCCAGCACGAAGCGGCGCAGAACGGCTGGCTTAGCACCAGGCAGCCCAGGATCAGCCTCTCCGGCTGCAGAGGTGTTGGGAGCAGCCCCACAGTGGAGCTAACAGAAAATACATTGCTTTAAAGTGCAGGATCGCTGATGTCTCCCCATCAATCCTTGCGCCTCCTCAGAGAGCCCTGAGAGCCCCTCGCCCTTGTTCGACCAACACGTGGTGCATGGGGGGCCCGGGCACGTGCTGAGGGGGGGGTCTCCAAGCCTGGCTTCCCACCAGAAGACCTTGGGAGAGGTCTGCCGTGACTCGGTTCTCCCACCCAGTCACCGCTGGCAGCGGATATCTCCTCGGCTGTGAGGAGAGCAACAAAGCCCTCCAGCTCCCTCCTGCCGTACACCTCAGCCGGGAAGGAGGAAGGAAAATCAAGTCTTTTGTTGCCACCTTCCTGCAGCTCAGTTTGCATATGGCACTGCTGGGTACGTGCTGTCCTGTCCCTGTCCCCGCTGCCTCCCAGGCAGGAGCTCGCCCCAGGAACCCCCCCCGGCTCTGCACCCTCCTCCACCGCCAGCTCCTAACGCCATGGGGCGGTGGGACCTGTCCTGGGGGGCTCCCCCAGCTCCACTGAGCAGCCACATCACGGCCCTTCCTTAGCATCGCGAGGACAGCGAGCACACGCAGGGTGGCACAACCCACCCCTGTCACCTACGACCTTTACCGACCCACTGCTGCCCCACGGCACTGGGAGCAGGACCAGGACTGGGTGGGGGATCGCAGTCACCTCCCGGCCCCAAGCCTGGGGGGCTGCGCTCTGGGCACACTGCAGCCGCGGTGGCCGGGGTGGGGAAGGGCCAGGGGAAGGCGTGCGCTGCGCGGGGCCAGCAAAATGCGGGGAGATGCGGCAGATCCCCGTTCATTTCCAGCATGTCTCACAGCAGGCTGCGCAGCCCCCCGAGACGATGCTGGGCACCAGACAGAAGTGCGCAAAGGTCAGTGATGCGAGACGCCAGCCCCCATCCCCAGCACGCACAGCCGTGTGCAGTGGGCCCCCTCCCTGCAAGCTGCCCCCTGCACCCGTCCCAAACAGCACTGGGACGCAGCACGGCCTGCCCGAGCTCCTGCACGGGTCCCCGCGCAGCGAGCAGGGATAAAAACCCACCCAGACCCCAGCGTGGCTCAGGGCAAAACCCACAATGCTCTTCTACGGTGGTGACAGGGACGGTGGGGACATGCCAGTGCCACCCCTCGCAGCCACGCACGGGGGTTGGATCGCCCAGGCTGCGACGGGGGAACCTCCCGGCTGGGTGAAGCCTTTAATGGGGCAACCCGGGGGCTCTGCGGCCCCCCAGCAGCCAGCCCCGGCGAGGGGGGCAGCGAGGAGCCTGGCCAGACACGGCTCTCTGGGCCCACCCGGGCTGGACATGAGCCCCAAAATCACCGGTGAGCAAAGACAACAAGGGAAGTGGATCAGGAGACATCAAAGCGGCGGGGGGGGGGGCGATGAATATTTCATGTCCTGGCCTACATACAGCCCGGCTCTCCCCGCCCTGCGCTCTCGGGGGTCTCCCGTAGCCCCTGATCACAACAAAGGGGAGTTGCAGGCAGGCGGTGCCGGACCCTCAACATCCCGGGCTGGGCCCACAGCCGGACCAGCGGCATCCCCAGCCGGACCCACAACTGACCCACCCCACCACGTGCATCCGCCGCTGGACCCACAGCCGCCCCACCGAAACCCGTCGCCAGACCGCCAGCATCCCTGTCCGGACCCATAGCCAGCTCACTGGACTGCCGGCATCCCCCACTGCCGGACCCACAGCTGCCCCACTCGGGGCATCCTCGCCCCACAGCCACCTTGCCAAACTGTCAGCATCCCCGACCGGACCCACAACCACGCTCAACCCGGGCATCTCACGGGTGGACCCCGGGCATCCCCCGCCGGCCCCGCAGCCGGCCCCACAGCCGCCGCCGCCCGCTCACCTCCGCTTGCCTCCAGCGCTCGGCTCCGGCTTTGTCTCCGCGCCGGGGGCGCGGCCGCCGCCCGCCGCCCCCCGCCGCCGCCGCCGCCGCTGCCGCTCTCTGTACCCGCACCGGGGCCGGGCCGGACCGAGCCGAACCGGTCCGGGCGCTCAGGGCTGCGCCGCCGGCAGCGGCATCGCTCAGCGCCGCGGATCCAGCGCGCTGCTGCCTCGCCCGCCCCCGCTCACCCCTTCTCCGGGGCGGGGGGGGGGAACCCACGGGGAGGGGAATAAAAAAAAAAAAAAAAAAAAAAAGAGGAATATGGCAGCAAACCGGAAACGGGGCGGACGGGGGAAAATAGCAGCAGCCCCTCCCCTCCGTGGGTTTGTTGTGGTTTGTTTTTTTTTTTTTTTAATTTAAGGGAGAAGGCTCCGGGCAGCCGGGCTCCGCGGGGCGCGCAGCGGGCGAGGGGCCGCCCCCGCCGCGGGCTCTGCCGGCGCGCCCCGGCCCGCGGGTGGGAACCGCCTGGTCGCGGCGGGGACACGCGTGGGAGCGGCGGGCTCGGGTCCCTCCGCGCGGCCCCGCGGGTAGGGGGCGGCGGGGGGCTCTCCCACCCTAGCTGCGTGGCGGTGTTTACCTGGAAGCCAGAGCTGGGAACAGAGAAGTGATTTTCGGGAGGTCGAAACCCGGCTGGTGTGGGCTTTGCGCTGTTAAACAGTTCCGACACGCGGCGAACGGCAGCAGAAACGGTGTTTTGTCAGACTCTGAGCATCCGTATCCCCAGGAGGGACGCCTTGCCGTCCCAGGGGGCTGCAAACCACCTTCCCCTGTCTCTGAGGTCAAATGGGGGCAAAACTTCAGCACCGAGGAAAAGCTGGGAAAGAGAAACCAGGTGCTGGGCCTCCCCGACAGCCCGGGATAAGTGGGAGACCCTTTGGAGGCAGCGCTGGGGCATCTCCCCCTCTTTGGGCTGACAGACCCCCAAATCACCCCTGCACCCAGTGCCAGCCTCTGAAACGGGGCGTCATGGAGCTGTGCGTGTTCCTGGGGTGCCCAGCTGGCAGCATCACCCTGTGCAGGGCAGGGTGAGGTGTGGTTCCCCCCCGAGTCCCGCTCGGGCAGGTGGGCATACGGGGACAGTTCCAGGCATCCCTCTCATCGCTCCTCAGCACCTCCCCCTTCCAGCGTCGGGGAAGTTGGAAGATGCCCAACTTTCCCCCCGTGCAGGGCAGTGCTGGGGTGCACGCGTGCGCCCAGGGCTCAGCCGGGCGCCCCGACGCCTGTGCTGAGCCCGTTGGGGCTGCCCAACCAGCTCAGCGGCGCTGGCAGCCCTCCCGCTTCCCCCATTAGCGATCCACTAAGGTGTTCCCTGTCACTTTGTCCTCTGGGAAGAAATGGGGTGAAGCAGTCCGCTCCTTAACCCCCCATTTAGCTGGTTTATGAGGCGCGCTTGGCTGCTGGCCGGCTCTGGTGACCCACGGGCTGTGTTTCCTCCATCATCCCCTGCCCACCCCTCCGACCAGCCCTTGCAGCCACTCCGCGGGGATTTCTGAAACCCCCGTTACTCTGAGCGAGACCTGACGCTTCACAAACAATTTAGGAAGTTAACAAGTTTCAGAGAACTATGTGGCAGAGTTTTTCTTTCTTTCTGTTTCCCACCCCCTCCCGCCTTGTTCTTTTGAGTTATTAAAAAAATATTTCCCATGACACTGGCGAAGGCCAGCGAATCCATGAGTCACCGGGAACGAGGAGTCACGCACACACCGATCCATCACCCCTGGCCAGCACATGGCGGAGGGGCCCTTCCCTGGGAGGAGCCGCCCGCTGATAAGGTCCCTACAGCCCAGCTGAGCCGGGCAGGGCCAACGCTTTCCCTCCTCGGCCCCAGCCCGGAGCTGGGAGAGGGCGGCCGGGCTCCCCGCACACCCGTGGGGCGGCTGGGTTGGGGGTAGCAGCCCCGCCTCGCTCCTTGCTTGAGCATCAAACCGCAGCCCGGTTTGTACCGAGGCTTTTTGGGGGTGTTAATTCATAGCCACCCCCTCCGCTATCCGGCTGGCGTGGGGAGGGGTTCCTCAGCCGAAGTCGGATGCGGGATTCAGGAATTAACCGCGTGGCGTGGGGTAGCCCTGGGGTACCACTCTGCTCGCTCGCGCGTTAACACTTCGCCCGTACCGCAAAGAGGGGGGCACGCTGATGGCTGGGGTCCCCCACGTCCTCTCCCCGCTGTGCTGGCACAGGGGCACGGGGATGCTCCTCTCCCCCCTGTCCCAGGAGCACCCGTCCCACACCCCGGCACGGGCACCAGGAGCCTCGGCCAGAGGGGAGCACCCGGGGGAGCAGGGACGCGGCCCTCGCCCCGGGGGGAGCTGGCTGGGATGACTCAGCCTCTACTGGATCCAGACCCAAATCTCAGATGCAATTATGACTTATAAATATTTGTATTTTGTTTTCCTCTTTTGCAATCGACTCCTTTTCTGCAGGCTGGCCTACAATCGGAGTTTTCATCTCCGGCGGTGCCGGGCCGTTGCTGGAAGGCAAACAGCAAAGGCCCCGTGCCTTTGAACGCGCCAGACCAAGTCCAGGACATAATCTCTTCTTCTTCTTCGAAGATGCCAACGCGCAAATTTAAAATGGCAAATAGACAGTCTCTAAAACCAGGCTCTTATCTTTTGGGCTCGGATTCAGGAATGTGCCCTCACAGGACTCCGACATTAAACACGCGGCGCTGGCGATAATGCGATTTAAGACCATTGAAGTTTAAGCAACCCAGCACACCTCAGTGCGTCCCTGACTCAGCCCCGAGCCTGACGGACACCCCCAGCCGCTGCTTTCCCTCCCGCCCCACCTAAACAGTCTAATCCACAATTTTTGGTTTTGTTTTGTTTGTTTGTTTGTTTTTTCCTAACTAGAGATTTCAGTCTCTTCCCTGAAATTTACACTCTTCACTTTTAAACAGTGCCGATAAAACCCACCCCCGGGAGGGGAAGAGGGTTACAGACATTGAAAACCAGGCACTTCCAAATTAAATGAAGTAGCATTGACTATTTCTGGTGGCTCAGTTATTATAGCACATCTTGAAATGATATTCTAACACGAAATCAAGATGTGCCCAGGTATTTCTGTGCTTTCTAGCTGACACTTACGCAAGTTTCATCAGGAAAAAGAGGGATGAGAGTTACTACAGGCGTGAGTAAGTCAGTACGTGGCTCCTTCCCCTCCAGGTGTGCAGATCAAACTGCTCCGTGGGGCTCCTGAGGTCTTCCTGCGAAGTAAGAGGGTGCTTTTTGGGTCTATCTGAGTCCTGACCTCTCCAACGTAGCTGCGGATTTACAACAAAACATCTATTCATCTCCAGCCAGATTTATTTTTAAGCATCCCCTTGGCAAGCGTGAATAAGTTTGGTCTAATGGATTCTGTTCCTCAGGCTCGCTGCAGTTTGTTCACTGCACGTTTCAAATCTATTTGCAGGAATTATTACTATTAATAACGTAATGGCTGCATTTGAGATGCCGGACAGACGCAGAAGCGGCCACGGCTCATGCCCTGAGATTTTACGATCATTGAGCTTTACAGCCCTGCAAACAGCGAGCGTGTGACGGCAAACGATCGGTGTCACCAGCCCCCGTTAGGGAAGCTGCCGTGTCCCTCAGCGTGGTGCCAATCTGCCACACAAAAGGGGCCCTGAACCCCAGCACCAAGGTGGCCCCACCCAGGAAGTGTCACTGCAGAATTCCCTGGGGGAAAAGGACGGCGGGGAAACCACTGACTCGTGACGTGACGTGCAAACGTTCGATTAAGGAGGCACCGAGTTCACCAGCTGTGTGGGGAAATTATCTGTGTGTTCAATAGAGACACCGCATTTCCCGTCAGGTTTCGGACTGATAAAATAGGATGTTTGATACGAATCTGAATGAGGTATCTTGGAATAGCTCATTCGGGCAAAAATCCGACACTTTCTGCTTCTTGCCTCAGCTCAACAGAAAAGCTGCACAAAAAATGTTAGCATTTCCCAGAGGTGGAAGTTCTGCTTTTTGGCCGGTTTTAGTGTCAACAGAAAAGAGCAGTTCAGAAAAGCCCACGGAAACTCGTCCAGATGAGATTTATCGCCCTCGTTCCGGCTTGCTTTGCTAACAGAGGGATGGCTGGCTAGCGTAAAGCTCTGGTAGCCACATCCTGGTGACCCTGCCTTGGGGGCTGTGGCGTTCCCCGGGCAGGAGAGGGGTCCCAGGCAGCCTCCCCACTGGCACTCGGCTGCTCGCCGGCCCGCAAGCGGCTGCAGCCTGCGCGGAGCGGAGCAGACACAAGGGTGTTTCCCCTTAATCATCCAGTCTTGGTCCTTTGAGCGAGGGATGGGCTAAGGAGGCCAAAGTCTGAATCTGAGAAATTTAAACCATATGACGCTCAGTTTAGAATGAGCTAAGTAACAGGGGAGGTGGGGAGCAGAAATGGCTGCAGCTTCTCCCTTTCTCCCAAAAACTACTCCCCTTGCGATTCCCTTCACCGCAGAGGCCTGACACTCGGGGACATCTGCTCCAGCCACCCAAAACGCGGCAGCATCAGAAGTAGCCGCTCCGTGGGGACCACAGCCACGGGGACCCTCTCCCGCGCAGACTCCAGCGGCCGCGGCCCAGCCCTTCAGCTCCAGCGTGGGCCCACCCAGCACGCGCCAACGTGCCAGAGCCGCCCTCGGGGAGCTGGAGGGACGCGACCCCGCAAACCCCACGCTGGCAGCACGGCTCCAGCATGGCCCCTGCCCGTGCTGCTGGAGCGGAGGCACAAATAACAGCAGGAAGCGTCTGCAGCCGGTTCCCTGAGCGGAAGGAGCGGCTTTGCTCTGCGAGAGCTCGCTGGTGCCTGTCATAGTCCGGACTTTGGCTTTTGGAGAGGTGAATTTGCAAGCTCGGGACGGCTTTTGGAGAAGCAAGCAGCGGCCAAAGGGAAGGTGGTAGGAACTGAGTGAGACATCTCAGGCCAGCACTGATGCCTTCCGTGGCCCCGGTTTGTGAAGTGGTCTGGCTGAGCTTGACACTTAGAGGGGCGGCACCTCAGAGGCTCAGCCAGCCTTCTGGCAGGAAACAAGGGGACAGTCCAGAGTGCAGGTTTCACAAATCAGGAATCCTGCATTTAGCGTGTAAATAGGATTTCCAGTAGAGCATGGCACTAGGGACGCAGCTCCTCGCCTAGAACTGAAGACAGGAAGAAATGAGAGCCCTTCAACCCCCTCCATCCACAGCATCCCCCATTTGGGAGCTCAAGTGCGACAAGAAACATCAGACAGGCAACAGATATTTTTAAAAAGCAAAGCGGATGTGATCCAAAGCAGGTTTACCTGGTACCTACCAGCCAGAAAGGCTGGATTCGAGCCACGGAGGAACCCGTCAGCCTCTCTGCTCCAATCTCCCCTTCTGCATCGCTGCAGTCCTCGGTGGGACCGCGATTTCCCAGTGCGTGGCTGCTCACCCCTCCAGCAAAGCAGGGTGCAAGGAGCATCAAAGCCACACCGGGGCCTCCAGGCACTAAATGAAACCAGGGAAGCTGGGAGGAAGGAAGTGAGCACTGCGAGAGGTTTGGGATTGCACAAGACAAATCTGCGTGCGCTGGCGAGGAGCAGGATCTGAGCGGGTGGTGTGAAGCACACACAGCACCGTAGCGCTCGCTTATCGTAAGAGCTCAGAAGCGTAATATTTGATCGTTTTAACTCCTCGTGGCTCAGGGGTAGGCTGAAGCGCGTGGCACAGCTCCCTGCGGACACCTGGGGCTCCCAAGGCGGAGAGCTGTCCTTCCCCAGCAGTTACGTCTGCTGGTTGAAAAAATCATCAGGGAAGAGAAACATCCTAAAGAGGTGGATTGCAAGGGGACACCTTTCTCCATCCTGGATGCTTCGCCACGCGTTCTTTCTTTGTATCAGTCCTTGGAACAGCAGGTGATGGCCACAGTCCGTCAGTGGCACATCAAATTTGGCTGCAAGGACAGAAGAAGTGCAATGGACATGAACCTACAGGGTGGAAGCAACAAAAGGGGGCATGGGGGTGAATTACAGTGACAGAAAAGCCACAAATTAGGAAAAATCAACATGAAATGGGAGAATCAGCCAAATTTCAAGAGAAGAGACAGGAAGCTGAGTTCATCACCCTGCAATTGCAAGCCCCAAGCAAGAGACATCTACACCAGCTACTGCACACTGGCCTGGGTACCAAAAGCCAGAGAACACCCCCACAAACAGCCACTCAAAAGCCACAAACCCTCAGAGAAGAGCAGGACCTTGGACCCACAGTAACTGCCAATTTAAGAAAAAATGGAAACGTTACAGCCTGTGTCTCTTGCCAGAGAGAAAGGGAACGCTCCCCAACTGAATCGTCCCTTCTGGTTAGACGAGGAAGAGGAGGAAGGTCAGATCCCTTCCCAGTGCCAAAGCCAGCAATCAACCTCATCACCGAACAAGCAGCCGTGCTCTGTACTCCAGCACTCTCCATTCATCATCCCATTTTCCTCGCTGCAGTCAGCTTCTGATGCCTCACGAGATTAATAAACAAACAACTAAATCAATACAGTCATCTCCATCCCTGCAGGCCACAGGCTGTGAACAACACAACTTCTGCCTGACAGAAGTATCAGCGTATGAGAGAGGCTCCCAAGAGAGAAGTCCAGCACTCCAGCTCTCAGCTGTCCAAAAATCAACACACGCACACAGGGGAACAGTTCAGCAGTGCCCTGGGAAACAGAGATAGTGAGTGGGTCCTCCCCTCCCACAGCTTCCTTATTTTCTCCTCAAGCATCATCAGATCGACCCTCCCTGAAATCCAGGCACTGAAGGAATGTTTTCACATTCTTCATGACAGGCTGGGAAGTCATCTTAGCTTATTGATTCGACAAGGGGGCTGCTCTGCAAACATCGGTCCTCTTCAAAGATGGCTTCAGGCTCTCCAGTTCCTCTCAGTAGAGAACCTCACCAGAATCTCTCTGAAGCAGAGAAGTGTGTGTATGAGAATGAAAGTAAATTAGGTCTGAACAAGATTAACAGGGATTTAATTGAACTATGTGAACTGGAGCTCCAGTCATGAGCTATGTATTAGCCTGTCTCAAGGGATTGTGCTGCTTGCACCGGAGGAGCACAATGATGCATTGTGAGCGTGGGACAGCTCAAGGGGACACGATGGCCACAGCTCTTGAGATGAGCGTGGCCATCAAGGCAGAGTTGCCTGAACACAATCAAAAGTGAAGCAAGGAATTCTCAACTCTCAGCCATGAGTCTGCAGAGCCTAGGCTTGGCCTGTTGAAGGAAAGGAACTTCGTAAGGTACCTTAGCAGAGGAAACCCAGCTCCCAGCGCAGCTCCTGGGCTGTGGGTGGCAGAGCAAGGTGTTGCTCACTGAGGTGCTGGTATTGGCTGGTATCTGGAGGCAGACCTTTGAAAACCTTCCCTGCAATAAAAGTGACTTAATGAAGTCTTCAGCTCCCTTTGGGATGTTAATTACAAAACAGCCTGGAGAAAAGTGCTTGGGAATTAAAGGAGTCGCCGCACTAGTCCTCTCGTTTTGGTTTTCTGGTGAGGGAACCAACAGACGCTTGCCAGAGCTTGGCTACCACACCGGTCTTACCGCAGCCAAGAAGAGCCACCAGACAGCTCCACGCTGCAGCCATGTGAACTTGAGCTACCATCATACACCGAGAGGCCACTGAGAATCCCTATTACCAGTCTACTGAATCCCCATCTAATCCCCTGCTCGTATTAACAAATGATGCCTTTACTATTGTTACCTTCATGGGGGCTCTTGGAGCCAAAATCTCTCATGAGAGGCAAATTAATTTAGTCATCGCACCATTTCCTCCTTCCTTCCAGGAAGGTGAAGCTGCACGGGGAGATAGTTTGCTACTTCCATGGCAAGCACAGATACACACATGCCTGACAGTATTAACTAACCGATTTCTCGCAGATTAAAGGATCTGAAAGGCTTTCCCCTAATGGATCATTTTAATGAATAGCTTATTTATGTCCCTGTGTTCCTATAGTCTGAGAGTTCTGGCAGCTTTCACAATGAATGCATGGAAAGAAGCAGCACAACTTAAAAAGAGATTTCTTTTTAAACAAAGAGATTCTGATTGTATTTATTATAGATTTCAAGAGAAACTAAAATACACGGGATATTGGTAATCTCTAAAAACATACTGTAAGTTCAGCTAACAAGAGCATTCACATAGGTAACAAGCTGTTAGGAACAGACTGGGAAATTTATCTTAATCCCTCTTCTCCCCAACAAAAACAAACTCAATACCCACAACTTCTACTTAGCACTGAGTAAGCCAGCTGACAAATAGCTACACATAGATGTTGATGGAGTGGCCTGCTATTTCAGGTGACAACCACACAGTGCTCATTGCTAACTGGTTCTTAGCCGTAGAAGCACTTCTGTATTTCGGGTAACGTGTGTGCTACTCTTTCAACAGTTGCAATTCCGTTAAAGCATTAAACCTCTCATTTAGGTAACCTCCAGAAAGCCAGAGTCGTTCCACAAAACAACCACCACCCTCATTTATTAAAATGGAAGAAGTGAGCTGCAGTACCTATCCAGGGCAGCAGCAATGCTTTTCTCTCCCCTGCAGATCACAGACAGGAACGCAGGTCCGTAATGGAAACTCGGAGCACAATATTGTTCTTTGTTATTTGCGTGGGAAATCTTTGCAATGTTTCTTCGTAGTGAGAACTCAAAGAACTTTAGAGTGCTGGTGTCTCCCATGCTTTGTTCTGTCCTCCTAGTATTACCTTTATGTAGCTCAAGAAAAAAAAAAAAAGAAAAAGAAAATGCTGAATTTAAAGCAGAACTCTAAGCTAGATTTCAAGCAGTGCAACTTGGCGTCAGCATTCTGATTAAGAGAAGCAGAGAGCCTGGAGCAGGGAAGCAGTGAGAGGTCAGAATCAAACTGGTACTGGGATCCATCTGCCTCATCCACCAAAAGCAACAGCGAGCAGAGAACGTGGCTGTTCTCAACACTGATGGTTCCTGTAAACGTGCTGTTCAGCTCCTGTTAGACAACATGCAGCACAACACTGCTACCATATCTGGGCTCACAAGGCACTTGTGAACTGAGGATGGGAGTCTACGTATGCAAAAAGGATCGCAGACTTGCAGCCCCACCAGAGAACCCTTTCCTTCAAAGCTGCTCTGAACCCTGGGTGCGCCTAAAAGAGCAGGTTCTCCTCCCATTGACTCATTCATGATCAAACAAACCAAGATGTGAGCTGGCATCAGGAAGCTTGAGCTGCCCTACGGAGACTCTGTGGATACGTCACCACCTATCTCTTTCCAGTCCTGTCTAGCCATATTTAAATCTAATACGAGATTGTCCCTGGGCCTGCAGAGCCAGAGCCTGAAGGAACACAGCGTATATGTCTCTTGCCATATAGTCAGCTTGCCACCCCTTGGATCTTAAAATACCACATCTCCTCAGGCTGAGATCGTATTTAACTCCAGGAAGAACTCAGCAAGAGGAGATGCAGCAGACTACAGCAGGTAAGGCCAGGAGGGAGTTTGCAAATGCAACAAACTCCAGCTGTGTTGAAATGCAGCACGTGGTTGGGAGCCAGCTAGCTGACAGGAGGGTTTGTCAACAGCACAGCTAAGCAGCGCTGCACGAAACACGACCAATGCGTCACCCTGAGACTCCTGCCTCGGAGCAGCTTTTCTCCAACACGCAGTACCTGGGCCTCCCAAGTTTCCAAGAACACCCCATTAGCACTGGCATTAAATTCTGCACCTTCCAACATCAAACTGTTCCCCGACCCCTGTAGTCATTGCAAGCCCCACCGCAGCCTCAGTTCCCAGAAATGTACCTGCTTTCAAAGGTGGGAATGGAAAGGAGAAGTGCATGGGTGGGGAATAAGAAAGAGGTAGCGACGCTGGGGAAATGAAAGCTTTCATCTACAGCAGTCTGGAATCTGATGAGTTATTACCTAAAGAATTAAAGAATATGACAAACACATTACTATTAAGCCATCAAATGCAGCTCTATATTTCAGACGAGATGACAACAGAGATGAATACAAAGCTGTGTAGTGTGGTATCCTTGGTCCATTTGATCCCTCTGCCTTCAAAAAGTACAACACAAACCGGTATCCAAAGTAGCAAACCTATGCTCCACTTTCCACATGGGCTTTACTACAAATTCTAGCCAGCACGGAGCAGCTAGGACAACAGCCCTCTCGACCCATCAGAAACGACAGAAGTCACTTTAACGGTGACTGACACATTGATCATGTCAAATGAAGTCCTGGACATGTGAAGTCCTCCTTGTTTGTAAGAAATCTATGGCAGAACCCTACCCCTTTCGCTCTCCTAAGTTCCTTCTCCCTTGTCCCCAGAAGGTAAAGCATGGCAATGCCAGAAAACCATTTAATATAGTCAGTTGTCTTTGATGTCATCTCCAAGGAAGCATGATTATAGGTGATTTTTTTTTGTCTTTTGAGGCTCATCGGTCATGCCTTTATCGTTTCTTTTTGGTTTCCTTCTTGGGTTTCTTGCTTATCTGTGGAGCAGTTGCCTTTGGCTTCTTCACAGTCTCTGAATTCTTAGGCTCAAAACTGTCCGAGTCCTACAAGAATCAATTAAGAAACAGTCAGTAACTTTTTTTTACAATTTGCTGACAGCTCACTTTGGCAATCTGAGTATAAGCCAAAGGAAGCAAGTGCTGAGTATCTCTGTTGGAACACATCTATATCAAACCGAGTCCACATTTAATGAGGCTCGAGCAGCACCATCTCTGCTTTTTCTGCATGTGCTTTTTGATGAGTGTGAGTTTATACACAGAAACAGCTTGTTACCAGAGAAGCCGTTAAAAGCTTAAGTGTCTAAAACAGGCTCTGGAGAAGAAAAACAAACCCAACTTTACAGGCAAGAAGAAAATCAACACTAAATGAAAACTATTCAAATTAGGAAAAGGAGAAGATACCATATAATCACCAGTGTGTGTGGAAACATTCAGCAGGTATTTCTGCTGAATGTTAACCATTACCATGTGCAAGAGAAAAAATATTCCCCAAAACAGTACTAAGAATGTGAAGTTCAGAGCCTCTAAACTAAGCCCAAAATCCAGGGAAGGAACTGCAGGCAAAGCTTTCTTCACCTGGACTAACAAGGAATACTTAGATATCCTGCTTTTTTCCTTCAGGGGAGATGACAGATAATATTTCAGCCATGGGAAATAAAGTCTAGTTATCTTGTAAAAACACAAGGGAACAGCGCCAGTCTCATCTGAGAAAGCACACACATGCAGATTGCCTCCTTTCATTAAATACATTTGAGTATAAATATTGCTTTAGCATCTTGGTTTCTATCAGTCAGAGCGTGCCAACTGGAAAAGGACACACAAAAAACGGCTGAGCAAGACGTGCTAGTTTCAAGCTTCCAAGAGAGCGCTCCAGATAATGGAGGGGGAGGCGAGCATCTGACAGTATCCTTTTAATCAAGGAGCTTGGTTCAAACGTTTCACAAGTTACTGGGCTATTACAGTTCACATCTGCGTGGCTTTCCAAGGAAGGAGACTTGGCTGCCTTTCCAAAGGCTGTAATCGGCGCACAGGGAGCTGGCAGGCTCTGGAGAAACGGAGCAACGTGCAGTTATTACTCAGGGATGCAGTGTGCTGCTGCCATAAAGTGAACACTGCTGCCTTCTAATGTTCAAACCAAGGTAGACTTTAAAGCCTGAAGCCTCCAAGACAGAGAAGCTCCTCAATAATCTACCCAGACTCAAGCATCATTCCCAAGATCTGGAGGGGTAGCCTCCGGTGTTTACGGTCTTGTAAATTGGTCATATGGCCAGTAAATCAAGAGGACAGTACGCATATGGACAAAATGAAAAGTAGAGCATGCAAACATCAAAGCATGCTTGCAAACTTAAACAGTAACAGGTCCTTGAGCTTTATCGTTCTAACCGGGGGCCTGGTCGTCAGGTTCCTACTTCAAACTAAAGCTCTCACTCTTTTCAGCTTGAAAGAATCAGGCTACTCAGTATTTCTCAAAAATGCATTAGGGGAAACCATGGACTCTCACAGGCATGCGCTGGCAGCTGCAGAATAAAGGTGCAAGACCTGGAACGCCACTGTATCATGACTCGCAGCCACGTGCTTCATCTCCCTGCTGGGAGCTGCAGCTCCTGCGGCAGGACTAGCAGGAGGGAGCGTGCACCCGTGCTGGGGCAGCATCACTAATCCAGTACATCAGCACAACTTTACGGCACACCAACAGTTAAAGGTGAAGGACCTGGGTCATGAACTGTATCCTTCACACTGTACCTCACCCTCAGGCATTCCCTTCCCCAGCTAGGCTGAAAATTTCCATGCTTCATCTGCACAGAGGGAGCAAACATGGCAATAAAGACAGCCTGAAAACAAGCTTTCCCATGCTCTGTTGTTACTGAAAATATACCATTCACATCTGGAGAAGATCTGTATCACACCACCAAACTTGAAGCCTGATCACCGGCGCTGAAATCTCTGTTGCCAGCACCACAGACACTACCAAGCACACAGAGCTCTTTTATCAGAAAAGCCAGTGGTTGCAGCTTATCCCACTGTGGCCCAGTCTAGAGGAACTGGAGTGCTGCAGCTCACCTCAACCTTTCACTTTAACCCTCTCCTGTACTAACTGCATCAAAGGACCCTACACTTGCCAGCACAGGATTGAGTGTCAGTAGTGAAAACTGCCTTCCTCGCATTAGAATAGATGGGAAATTTCACCTGTATCCTGTTTCCAAAAATCCCCCACAAGCTAGAGCCCAGAGTCATTCCCTGAAAGGCAGGTCCTGCAAAGGACCCTGTCTGGCAATTAATAAAGCAAATCAGCAGCAGGATGACAACATGGGGTTGGGACTAAAGCCTTCTCATCTGCAGTCAGGAACAGCATGTACATTTAGCACACCGTGCCAGTGCTTCGGGTCACTTTTTTCACTGATATTCAGAGAGACCCTGGCTCAGGTTCCTGACTTTCTAATCTCGGGCTAAATCACAAGACAAAATCTGAAGGTGGGAAAGACAGAAGGAAGGAAAGAGAATGAACAATGAAACTGTCATCAATCCCAGGGGCAGTCCACTGTGTCTCCATTAGCTCTCAAAGTTCCCCGACTCTGCCCATCCACACCAGTATTAAAGAGCACTGCTTACTGTCTTATGGGACTTTGAAACTGGCAGGATTATGGCTAGCACACAGATGAGCTGGAAAATGGCTCCAAAGAAGAGGCCGTAGTGCAGCACGTTCTCCATGAACGTGGGCTCAGGGATTTCGGGTGGGGAGAAATCCGACTCAGTAGCCATGGTGAGCGCACCCTTCTCCTCTAATGCCCTCAAGAAGACTGGTTACTACAAGGAGGGGAAAAAGAAAAAAAAAAAAAAAAAAAAAAAAAAGAGTAATTATTTGCATCATGCTTTCTGGTATTCACTTTCCATTATGAAAAAAATGGCAGGCTACCTCACGCAGGTTTTTTTAAGACACCCTTGATCTATAGATCCAATAACAAGAGGGAAATGAAACTTGCATTTTATCTGGATACTTGTCTTTTACCACCTGCCTAAGGAAACGGTCCTCAAATGCTTGTATTAGTCCATTTGCAGATGAGGGGAAAACAAATATGAACAGTATTCGTGAAACAATAGGGAAAAGCTTCCTAAGTGAGAATACAGTCTCCTTGAAGTCGATCACGCATGCAAGACTATTACTCATTTTCACTTACATTGTATAGCTGATCACAGCCTTGGTGGTTTACACAGCGTACAAAACCAACTACCACTTAAATAAACCGCACAGAAGGCAGAGCTGTTGAAGACAGAGGAATGAGTTACGTGTTTAAAGTTAAGCATGGCTTTAGTGGCCAGTTACACTAAGCCCCACATACCTTGTGACGGTCACACAGGTAGTTTGTGGCAGAGTTAAATATTTTTTTAAAATTTATTTGAATTTTTTTAAATTTTTTTGAATTTACATTGATCTCCTGGCTCCCAAGCTAGTTTCTCAGCCACGAGCCCATCCTTTCTTCCTTCCTTTATCTTTTGCTAATGGAGTTGTCAATTCATTCTATGAATGACTAATGGCTTTTAACAGTAACGGAGAACTCTCCTGCCGCAACTGCTGGAGCACACCACAGAAAGTCCCAAAAGGGAAATCCAATTATTCTGAGATGCCACCAGAACTCAGTTGTGATTACCGTCTTACTCAGCTTCCTGACCTGTACGATCCTGCTGTGTACTTATTGAATCAGCACTACTTACTGATGCTTACGATTCTCCTTTTTACTAAAGCTTGGGTGTGAGATTGTGTCCTGTGCACGTTTCAGTTGAATGGCAGTAATCTGCCTCCTAGAAATTATCTCCAAAGCAGACTCTGTATTTCTCAGGCTAGGAGGAGATTTCTACAATCTGCAGATGTGTCTCAGTTCAGAAAGATGGTAAATTTAGAGTATAATTTGAGTAAATTTATAGTTGACAAATTTGAGAACCAATCAACAACACAATGCTGTTGCATAAGAGACAAATGTCATTTGGGGACGTATTAAAAGGCACGCTATATAAATTACAAGAAATAATTATTTTGTTTTAATTCAGCTGAAGCACATGATCTTATTTTGAATTTTAAAAGACAGGAAAAATTCCCAACTGCATGGATCACTGGAATACAGACACTGCGGAATCCGTGTTACTGGTGATTCAGGAGAGCGGCTGAGATAAGCGTTCGCCTGGGATGGGTGTGAGTATGTATAATCCTGCCTTTGAATCAGAAGATAAGAATAGCTGACCTCTCGCGGTCCCTTTCCAGGTATTTCCTTCAGTGAAGGAAAATTTTTCAAATTCTGGTTAAAATTCAATAGGCAAGGGCTGCATGGGACCTGTACATGAAGCCAGAAGAGGGCTGGGCCACTCAGGCTCAGCAAGGCCCAACGCAGACTCTAAGGCTGCACCAGGCAGACACAAAGGTGGCTCACCCCTAACTGCTTTTAGCTGCTAAACGCCCTCTCCAGCAGTCCGCTCAGGCAGCAGTTCCTAAGCAAGAAACAGAATCACGGGAAACTTCACCCCTGAGTTGCATTTTATCTCGACCGTATTTACTGACATATCTTTAGAAAATGTTATTCTTGCCCATCCCCTTCCTCAAACAGAGCAGGAAGGGATATTGCTTCATCCCTCACCCGGAGTTTTCTCAGGACAAACTCCTACTGATAATCCTGATTCATACACCTGAAACACAACACACAAAAACAAACCAGAAAAGGAAACCGACACAATGAAAACAAAATATCTCCCCTCCTTTCCCCTTTTCTATTTCACCTCCCTTGAGGGTATGAGTAATTTTCTAACAAATCCCAGGTGGCGTGACCAGCATCAAGAGCTCTCACCCAGGCTGGCAGCAGCTGCCACTGCCTCACGAAACAGACTCAGAGAGGACCTGACATCATCCTCCAACTAGTCACAGGAGAACGTCCTTCCTCGCACAGTAGCCACAGCAGGCACCCCACACTCAGACCATCAGTATTCCTGCTATCGGTGGAGCTGAACAAATATTAGGAAAACTCTTCCCTCTTTAAAAAAAAACAAACTCCTGTGATTAACACAATGCCCAAACCTACCTGCAAGGTACGAGGCTAAACCTTCGGTAAACGACCAGGCCAGAGTCGAGCACCAGGGAAGCAGGGCTCAGCGTCAGGCACACCGCCTTCTGCACTGGAGGCAAAACTTGCAAAGTGAGTTTTCTCACCAAGAGCTCCCTCCTTGCGCTTTGCCTTGCAGCTAATCCAGCAGGTCCCTGGATGATAATGGACTCTTGCTCCCTGTTCTTGAGAAGCTAACGGTTTTGCCACCTTTTCCTTGGTTAACATCTCTTCTTCTCCACAGGTTACCAACCACCTTTTCCTCAGACTGCCTCACCTATTAACAGGGCTACACTTAAAGTAATTGTTCTTAAATTGCATTTAAAGACCAGTACTCCTATTTCAGAGGAAGCTTCCCCGCTCCAGCTCACTCATTTGGTCTAAACGGCAGCTACCAGCTCTCCTCACAAGCCTGGCCAGCTCACTGGAACAGAACAGCAGAAAGAGGTCACAAACAGTTGCACTGCACTACAGGAATTGATTTTGACCATCTATTAAAAAATATTCACTCTTGCCTCTACTAGGGGTTTACAGCAAGCTACCTGTCCCCACACAAAAGGACTTGGTCCTGTAGCAAAGCCAGCGCTGTACCACAGAGCCAGCCAGGGGCCACTCAGGGCTCTTGCTCAGCAACAACACTGGAAGATGATGTGGCTGTCCCCCTGGGCGCAGGATCAGCCCCTACGATAAATAACCACGTGTTCTCAGGACCAGGTCCACAAACTAGCCATCTCAAAAGAGCTGGGACAGACTCAGACCTTCTTTTTGTTGGCCTGTGTTTCCCAGCTGTTATCTTCAAGACCTAGCACTATATAGAGCACTTCAAGTAATATCTATTAGCTACCTCTTGGGGTGGAAATAAAGAGCAATAGTACTGGTGCAAACATAGAATAGTTAAGGTTGGAAGGGATCTTTAAAGGTCCAACCCCCCTGCCAGGAGCAGGGACATCTCCAACCAGATCAGGTTGCTCAGAGCCTCATCCAGCCTGGCCTTGAACGTTTCTGGGGATGGGGCATCCACCGCCTCTCTGGGCAATGTGGGCCAGTGCTCCACCACCCTCACTGTAAAGAAATTTCTTCCTTATGTCTAATCTGAATCTACCTCCCTCTGTTTTAAAACCATTACCCCTTGTCCTGTCACACCAGGCCCTGCTGAAGAGTTTCTCCCCATCTTTCGTGCAGCCCCCTTTAGGCACTGGCAGGCCGCTCTCAGGTCTCCCCGGAGCCTCCTCTGCTCCAGGCTGAACAGCCCCAGCTCTCTCAGCCTGGCCTCACAGGAGAGGTGAGCTTCTGTCACAGGATGATGCAAAAAAACCCCTGGTGCCGGGACCGAGACTGGCCAGGTCATACCGGCTTCAGGGGGATGTGCGGTGCTCGGCACCGCTGGAAACACGACCCTCGGCGGGGCTGACCGGCAGCCGGGTTTGCCAGCCGTGCACAGCTCGGCGCCGGCCCCTCCGGGGAGCAGCGGTGGCCGGGCCCGGGTCGCAGCGGGCCCTCACGGCGCCAGCCAGCCAGCCTGCCCTGCACCCGCGCCTCTCCCACCCGCTTCTCGGGGCGACGCAGACGCCGCCGCTCCACCCTTCCCACGGGAAACCTTTCCAGCAGACCCGCCGACCACCCGCGCTGCCCCCCGGCCCGCTCACCGCCCCGCTCGGCCAGGCCTCGCCGCCCCGGAAGTGGTTCCCGCCCGGCAGGAAGCGCGCCCTGCCCCGCGCCTAGCAACCGCCGGGGGCCACGCGTTGCTAAGGGCGGCCTAGGGCGGCTCGGAGGCCTGAGGGGCTGGGGGGGGGCCGGCGGGAGGGTTCCGCCGCCGGGTTCCTCCCGAAAGGCCCCCGAGGCCGCTCGGCTTCACGCTGCCGCGGGCCTCGCCCCGGCTGTGGGTGCCGACCCCGCGGTGGGTATCCCGCGGCCAGGCCGGGGTTGGCCTCTCTGGCAGCGAAGCCCCTCGGGCCTTTACGCCTCAGCATCAATGTACGGGAGCGGTTTAATCCCCACCCTCAATGCCGTGGCCTTTCGGTCCTGGCGGGTTTCTCTTTATCGGCAAGGTTTTGATCTGCTCCCTTGAAGTGCTCTAGCAGCAACAGTTAAGATGCACACGTCTGGCTTTGCTCTCCCTGGGGATTATTATTATTTTTCTTTAATGTCCCGATTCAGTTTCCAGCTCTGAAATGGAGACGGCTCGATAAGATGACCTACAAAGGGAAAAATGTCTTGTGCTGTTTTGCTTCTTTGCGGTATTTAAAGAATCTGATTGTTTTGCTCTTTTCCTGACTCTCAAATAGCAGTAGCGCCAGGTTAGTTTTGCTGCACAGCTTTATTGTCAGAGAGCCTAAATACTTTGGGGAAAATGTAATTGGTTACTTATCTACTGAGGGAGTAAGGTATGGCATTTATAATAAAAGGATTTTCTAGGTTGTAACCAAGCATTTGAATTAGATGGGTATTAATGAAAACAATTTCAAAGGTTTTGACCAATTGGATTAAAAACCTTTCATCTTTTTTAGTGCAGAAGACTTTACAGACAACTGGAGAATGTGTATGGCTGGGAGCTGCAGAGGCCAGAGACACTTGTACAAAGAAATTCTTCTGGTATAAAAATCCTGAGGAAAAAAAAAAAGGACTATTAAATAATTACCAGAGCTTTCACTACCCCTGATGAGTGGCTGTACTGGCTCAGGGATAAACCCAGAGCTCAGGAAAGGCAGTAAATTCTGCCCTTTCAGCTCCCAAACACTAGTTAGGACACAAAAACACTGAGGAGAGAGAAATAATTCTGTGAAGGTGCATGCCAGGAGAGATCCGAGCACTATGGATTAAACAGCCAGATTAAATTCTTCCCAGCACAACAAACAGGCTGAATTTGGTGGTGCTGCTGTCCACACACCTTCTCATGGGCTCGGATCCTCACAGTTTGAAGTTTGCAAGTGAAGGGGAGAACGCACACTTAGATTGCAACCCATCCTGCACGCTTTTTCCCTTTCTCCTCCCCTCCCCCAAAAGAAACGGCACTACTTATTCTAAGTAGCAACAGGCAGGTAGGGCACCGCCAGTCCCCTCCCGAGACTTTCAAACACTTTTACGGCAAAGCCAGGCTCTGTGGAGGAGAAACCCAGCCTTTGAACCGCAAGCAGGTGGTGCCATTAGCCCGCTTTGGCTGCCTGCCTTTCACCAGCACCACGCTGACCCGTTCGTTTCAGCTGATTGCAAAATGATAAAAAAAAGGAAGTTATTTCTAAAAAAAAAAAAAGAAAAAAAAGAGGAAGATTTCTCCAAAGCCTACGAGATGTGAGTGGGTTTCAAAGCTAAAATTGATTCAACAAGCGGAAACGGCAATTTTTTCAGCACCCAATTCTAAGCAGAGACAGAGCTCAGGCGCGAAGTCCTTCTCCAAATCAAAATAGTCCTTAGCTTTTTCGGTTCTTTCTACATTTCTTCTTCGGTTTGCATTGCGGCATTTCCTGCATGTCTTCGCAGTGAGACCTGTTTATTGGCATTCACTGTACACGTACCATCTCCTTGTGCACCAAGGTCTTACCGTCCTCAGGTTGCATATTATTATTCAGCCAGGAAAGAATTAGTAATAACTGCTTGCATTTTTCAGCCCTTACTGTGTCCCTCCTCACTCCCTCTCCATGTGTGGTAACACATCTCGCTCAAATTCTGTTTTTTTATCAGAAGCTTTCAAAGCACTTTCCCAAGGTAAGCAGTATTAGCAGCGTTCGGATTCTGATGGGAAACCAAGTCACAGAAAAAACGTAGCCCAACACCCAGCCTGCCCTGATGGGAAGGGATGTCGCTGGGGAAGTCACTAGAGCTCTCTGAGCAGAGGGTGGGTGTTTGCAAGCCCTCTCCTACACTGCCTCTCCATCCCAGAATATGAAGGTCTCAGTGCTTCCAAAAATCAGGAGTGGGGTCCTCAAGTGGGGCACTGGCACCCAAGAATTGTCAGCCAAAGGACCCCTGTGAGCCTGGCCACTGGGAGCTGGTGGCAAGGCTAGCACTGAAGCTGGCTCTCCCTGATCATTGATTCTGGCTGTAACGTGCTGTGTAACCTTCTAGCCAAGGCGCCTTCCCAAACTGAAATGAGAGTGGTAAGACCAAAGACGAACTCCTTAATTACCGAGATTCACTGCTGGCAGCGGAGCTCTGTGTGCCGGAGCTGAAAGAAGAAGGAGATGGTATTTTGAGAGCCAGAAATCCAGGAACCAGTAACTCTCAAGCCTACAGCTGAGTGTAAGATGCTGACATCTGGCTGAAGCTCTTGGCAGTTCACCTGGGTGATGCTGAAACGCTCCAGCAGCTCTGCTAGGAAACAGAGCCAGACAGGTATGGGCTCTGTGTGGATCTCACCCACAGAGCTTACCAGGCCTCCTGACAGATACTCATCTCGCAGGCTGGTGCCATTTGTTCTGTTGCAGTCTCAGTGATATGTTGATGTTTGAAGATTAAGGGGGCTTTTCAAGCAGGCTTTTAACTCCATGAGACAGTCCTTTCTGACCACACTTCCTTGCACATTTTGATTTACCGATTTATTTTGTCTATTTTAAATCTGATCCCTTGCTTCAGACTCATTCTCAAAGTGCAAACTGTGCTCTCATCCAGAGGGACTCCTTCCTTGAGATTATTTTGATAAATGTTTGTATTCAGCTTCCTACCGATCTGAATTCCTCAAGGGAAAACTCTCCCTGGGAAATCTATTGATGTTCAAAGGGCTGAGTCTGGAGGATGTGAAGATCCAAATCCCAGCACTTCATCCTTCCAGGGGGGAGAAATCAAGTCTTGTATAACTTTCCAATGGCAAGTCTCACCACACCTGCTGGGTTTAAGTTTTGGGTCCTCTGATTCTTCCTTAGAAAAAACTGGCAACACAAGCCAAATCTTGTCTTCCTCATCTCAGTTTTGTTTGCTTGCCTTCCACAGAAATGACTGCATTTTTGCAAGGAACTTAGGAATGAAAGTTACTGCGTATGCACCAGTAATGGACAATGTAATTAAATGATTGATGATCAACTTATTTATTTATTATGTGCCTTAGTTCTGCCACTTGGGATAAGATATTTGAACCCAAATGTGTCCCATCCTACCTCTAAGATGTCACACCAAGGTAAAAAATATAACTTCTAATCTTAGGCAGTTCTGTTTAATTTACCGTTAAGGCATTTGCAATAAGTTAGTCACCACCACATCTCTCAAGTAAAGGCAAACCAGAGAGAACAGTTGTGTGGGGAGCTCTCAGAAGTGGTGGGGACTGGAGAACCTGGGGACCAACAGCCACCATCTATGCCATTTTGGATAAGTACAGAAAAGCTTTTGATAGCTGAGAATACAGGAGAGTTTTTTGCCGTTTGATGAGTTACTTCTTACTGTCATCAGTTTCAACCTCACAAGGTGAGCAGGACCATTTCACATGCTGTGTGCTTATCTGAAGCTGTATGTTGTGCACCTG
This sequence comes from Chlamydotis macqueenii, assembly GCF_036417535.1. NCBI lineage: Eukaryota > Metazoa > Chordata > Aves > Otidiformes > Otididae > Chlamydotis > Chlamydotis macqueenii. The sequence continues at coordinate 5,802,468 of NC_141571.1, read as the reverse complement.
GAATAGACAGGAGCAATTTTTTAAAGCATGGCATGGAGACCGGAGGAGGTACAGCTAAAAGGAAATCGATATCTGGGAAATTGCTGCAGAATCCTAACGCTGTCCTTTGTCAGTGGAGGATTGGCACTGAAAAAAAACTAGCTGGCATGTGCTTCACCCAAGGACCCTAGGGAGGTTAGGTCTGCATGGATGTGACTCCAAAATCCAGCAGTTCCAGCTGCAGAAGGTACCTGCGGCAGCTTGGTCTACTTGGTCGTAGACTCTGTTGGGCTTGCGTTGGTGTAGGCCTGGGTTTAGAGGGGAAATTGAGAGTTACCCACTGCGCACTGCTAACCTGAAGTGATGGTCTGTGGCAGGGGATCTGAGTGTTACACACCTCTTGTTCTGGGAGCCAGCGGATGCTGACAACACTAGCCGCGGTAGGGAGGAGAGGTGAGGAGAAACTGGGAAGGTTCTAGGGACAAATCAAGGGATTAAAGAGGAAAAAAAACCTGTTCATTTTGTGAAGCACGTCTGTCATCTATTGTGCCAAATTATTATTGATACTATCCCAAAAATGAAGTTCCTGTGAGTGGAGATCACAGCCATTTCTGCTGCAGGGCAAGCAGCCTCGCTAGCCAGAGAGAGAGCTCAAGGAGTCTGGTGGAGGAGCTCCACAAATGACCCTTCTGGGTTCTGGGAAGATACAAAGGTTTTGACTAAAGCTGGGACAGGAAATCCCAGAGACAGAAACGCTGCTCTATTGATGTTATTTCAGAACTCCTAAGCTGTATAGACCCGACAGAGCCTGGAGGGTTTTTAGAAATTTCTATTGCCTCCCACAATTAATCTGAAGTCATGAAAAGAGCTTCTTGTTGTGTGAGGAACCCAATCCAGGCAGAGCAAGGAAACCCCTAGGACACTGAAGCTTTATACAGTCTTCTTTGAAAGCAGCTCACTGAAGATGTGAATGCAGATCACAGCCCTCCTCATCCACGCTGGGCAGCAGGCAGCTATAAACAAGTCAATCACAGACTGATTCCCCTTGATCTGAGAGATATTGCCTGGTATCTTACAGCAGCACTGTGTAAGGCGATGGGCCAGGCAGATGGAGAATTAGCTCAAAACCACGCTGTAGGATAATACCTTGAAATAGCGTAGGCTCTCGACTGGTTTAACAACATGGTCTGATTCATCTGTTCAGCCAGTGTAGCACCAAGACAGTGGAAGAAAAATAAGTCATGCTGAAAAATTGGTGCAACTGGCCTCACACATGAGAGAACACGAACAGATTGTTTCAAAAAAGCAAACAAAAATCCCTTTTCAGTTTGCAGAGAGGGTGTGCAGCCGTGTGCACCAGTACAGGGATTTTGGAAAACCCGCTCTGCACTCTGCTCTGTACTCTGTTCCTGAGTAGATGATAGACCTGCCTGATTTGCACAGCCGCTCCTCTCCCAGTGAATAAACTGGTGCCACTTCTTTTTGCAACTGGAGGAAGGCAGTACTTCTTGCTTCTCTTCACCTTGTTATTGTTTCCCAGTTCCACTAGAAGGGCCCTGGTCAGCGGCCCAGGTCAGGGTCAGCTCGAGCTCCTGCTCTGGTCCATTCAATCCTTTTTCATGATTTCTCTGTGAAGTGTCCTGGTTCTGATTTGGTACCAAAGGGAACGTGAGCCCTTGGAGCACTCAAAGCAGGAAGAGCCCAAACGTGCTGGTGCACATCTCTCTAGCTGTAGTTAGGTGTTATTTAGCTCCATGGAGTTATTTGGTGTGCTGGGCTCACTCAAGCCTTTCTGACTGTTGGGTTACTTACTGAGAGTCCATGGTTTGAAAGGAGGATAATGCTTCACTAAGGAGTGAGCCATAATCATGGTGCTGATTTCTCACCTTGGCAAGAAGCAAAAAGGCAACAGCAGAGAGTCGGACCAGCGCTGAATGCTCTCAAGCCCCTGCACACGCAGGCACTCACATGTACACCAGCTGCACAATCCATATCTATCACTGATAGCTGCGATGAATGCTCTGGTGCAAGGTGAAGGTATTCTGCAGCAGGAAGACATGAGTCATCTCACCTGCTGAAGCTTCTTCACAGCATCAAGTCACGCAAGCCCTGAGACAGGAAGGTCTGGGTCTCCATCAATTCTGGGCATTGTAAAGTCATTACTAAAGTTCTGGCAAGGGGGACTCATGCTGGCACCTCATTTTTTAACTCCTCTGAACTGTTCTGGTCTTCTTGGCACGAGGGTTACGTGGTCCTTTTCAATGGGGGTTTCATAAACCTTGTTTCAGGAATGAAAACAGCTGCCAGCGCATGCAGCGCCCCAGAGAAGACCCTTGCCTTTTTCCAGAGCACATGAACAGAGCGGGGCTCTCCAGCTGCTTTATGTGCTTGATGTGAAGCTGTGGCGTTTGCGAAGGACTGAAGCATGAACTGCCCCGCTAACGCTAGCAGGTGTGAGTAACAAAGGAGAAGGAGAAAAAGGCTGATAATCAAAGGAAAAAGAAAATAGCAAAAAAGATAAACCTTCCTGAGCAGGCAACGTGAGAAAGTATTAATGGTTAACTCTCTCATTGTGGGGAAGGAGGAAAAAATACAATTGCACAGGGAAAGAGTTTACCTTACAAAGCAAATTTGTCATTCACTCTGCCAGATTATCATTGTTATTATTTGCTCTTCACTCTTTGAATGATAAAGAGAATGCATGCAAATGACCCTGGACTACAGGCATCACCCTCTCCCTGCAACCTCCCTGCCTGCGTCCTTGCACACATGAAAAAGAGGGCGCTAAACACAGCCTTTGAAATCCAGGAGGATAATTGATTCTCTGACGCGTAGAAGCCCACAGGACTCCTGAGGGAGCACAGGTATAAAAAGAGGAGATGCACCTCCCTGGCAGCCAGAGGACAGCTGGGGGGAGATCCACGAGTGTCCTCCCTGCTCAGCACGCGTCCCGGATCCTGCCCAGGCGCCGCGCGAAGGGGACAGACCCAGTGGGGCTCACTAGAGAAGAAGTTGTTGTATTCGCAACAGGGGAAGGCAACACCTGAGCAGGAGCCGATCTAGGAAGAGCTCGTTTTCCAAGGGAACGGTAAGTGTGAGTCTCTATGTGCATTTAACAAGATAATGTCTATTTGGGAATTGGAGACAATTAAAGTACTCCGAAATGCAATCAAAGCTGGCATCAAGTTCAGTATCCTTTGTACCATATAAGATTTTTTTGGACTAAGTTATAGAATGAAACGATAACTGAACTCTAGGAAAAGTGCAAATCAATGGAATAATACTATAGATGAGCCTTGTAAAAACATGTTAGACATTTACTAGCTATAGCACAGTTTTCTTCTTTTGCTATACTGGTGTGAGTCGCTTTTACCCTGGAAAATGCACGCTGGTTTACTCACCCATCAATAAAACTGTGTTTGAACCAAACCAAAGTGCGAGGAGAAACGCAACGATATGTTACAGATAACGTGAAGCCAGCTACCGTGAGGCAGAGTAAGGCACTTAAAAGTATTTCTGCTTTTCTAATGTAGCATTTCACGGTATAAAAGTCAGCACTTTATAAAATGGCAGGCACAGTAAAAGCTGCGTTTCATCTACATAGTGGTATTTTTAAGACTGATCAGGTTAAGGTTTCAGAAACTGTAAGAGACAGTTACCCATCTCTCCAACATCATTGTCACGATCCTGCCGTTACCGTTGCACAGGATGGAATGAAGCTATTATGCTTTATCTGCTGGAATGGCGCTAAAAGCTCTTCATCTTCAGGGGAATTTATTTATTAATAATTTTTTTCACATGCTGCCAGAATGGAAAGGTGTCCCTCACCACAGGAGAATTTCAAAGGTGACAAGGTTTTGCAGAGCTGTCAAGCTGCCTGTATGCAGAGTGACACTTAATTCCGTGGCTTCTCCTCTGAAATAGCAGACACTTTGGGGAAGAGGTGTAGGACTTTCATTTCAGGCTCCTTCCCAAAGGAAAAAGGGAAACAGAAGTACCCAAGAAGCAGACTGTAGCGAAGGGAGAGAAGACAAAGCAAGACAGGGGAAGAAAGGCAAAACCAGAAACTAAAAAAAAAAAATTATCACAAAGAAACTACTAGCAGAGAAGAGAAAAAAAAAATCTCAAAGGGACAAAAAGTGATTCTGGAGGAAAACCCAGCATTCAAAGAAGATAAACCAGATACAGAAAGAAAGTAGTAATCAGGGCTGTATCCTAGGAAGAAAAAAAGGGAAGCGGAAAAACTTTGGACTAGGTTTTCTTTTAATTTACATTGATATTTCACTTCTCAGCTCACATAGCAGCTTTCCTGCTACTGATTAAATCTCCCAGCTGGCACTTTCTATAGATGCTGGTGCCACTGTCTCCTGGTACCCCCTGGCAGATGCTTTAGATCACTTCTGTCTAGAAAGAGATCTGATTTGGGATTTGTCTGGGAGGTATTTAGGGGGGAGGCACAAAAGAGGCATGCTTTTTCAAGTTCAAATGAAAAAGGAGGAAAAAAAACAAAAGTAGGAAATTTGCCCTAAAACCAGCAGCTCTGTCAGTCTTTCTCAAAGTCACTTTTTTGTTCCTTCTGAGCATTCCTTGGCTCTCTGAGGAGCCAGAGCGGTGCCGTAGGAGAGCAGGTATCGGAGGTAGGGGATGCCACCCATGTGTTTGCAAGAAGCTCTGCCAAAGCCAGGAGCAAGGGCACTGCTCCCAGGGGAAGAGATGGGGAAACTACTGGTGCTTGGCTGGGAGGATGAGCAGCTAGAAACAGGGACTGGGCTAAGAATGAGTTTGTGATTAAAAAAAAAAAAAAAAACCACCCCATTTCTTAGTGCACGAGTTTGCCCATGCCTGTCCACACACTTCCGACAGTGCCACTAATTCTGTCACTAACTTCCATGGTCTCAAGATAAGACCCACTTGCATGAGCCCCAGTCCGTAATTAGCCTTCCCCCCTTTCAGAAGGGCGGACAGCTATGTCCCAGCACAAAACCAGAGCTCACTGCTGATGTTTCCATTAGGATGGGACCCTTCCTGCCACCACCGTCAGTAAAACTCACTGCTTGGAAAGCTCACTTGGGAAATTAGAATCCCAACCAAACCCCTTCCATTTGGAAACTGCTCTTTTTGCAACAAGGTATTGTTAGATACTTGAAAGGTTTCTTTTTTTTTTTTAAAAAAAAAAAAATCTAAAGTGTGTTTTTTCTCTTATGGAGATCAAACATCTTTCTGCTCTTTTCTTGTGTAAAACAAGGCAGGAAACAGGGAAACTCGATATTTTAAAGATTTCTATCCACATTCTTAAAGAATCTTTTTTAAGCAAAAGATCAATTGCTTTCAATCAAAACTCAGGAAGAGCCTTCACTGAAATGCCTTCCTACTGTCCCTTGCTTCTAATGACAAAAGCATCGCATCCAGCTCCGGAAGGTGTGCGACTCCAGTCGATGCTATCCTGAGCCATTCGCAGCACAGCCACCCCCAGGACGCGAAGCACCGCAGCCGTCTGTCGGAAGGCAGACACACATGGCGAGGGCTCCTCCTGACACAGCAGCAGTTCAGCTCTCCCGACGGGATGTATTTTGGTCCAGTCCCCTCTCTCCCCCAAATACACTGCCTAAGGGAGCAGCCTGCGTTTTGTTTAGGCTGATCAAGCTCAGCACTGTTGTCTCGAGTGAACAGGTCTGCCGGGCCAATAGGACACCTACGCCCAGGAATTTTACTTGGATTTCCCTGTTTCTCCTCCCAGACGAGTTGGCTGTTACGCACAGACCCGTGCCGTACAGCCATGGGAGCAGACACACGACCCCAGGAGAGTGGAGAACAGGAGAGGTCCCAGGGGCTGGTCACGCGCTGCCGTTACTTTTGGCAGCCCCTGCTAACTGCTGCCCTCCAGCATCCAGGTGCTCTTAAACCTGGGGCTCGCACCAGCCTGAGAGCTTCAGCCACAGTGAGGCGACAGGCCAGTAAGGGGGTCCCACAGCATGAAACCCCGCTGATCAGCCCTGCCTCCTGAGCAAGGCAGGCACCAGCTCCCCGAGGGGTCACACACCACCACTGCCTCCAGTAACTGCACGCCCTAGCAAACACTTTCCCATATCAAGACACTTCTACACTGGGAAACACCATAACCACAAACCTGGAGGCACGCTTCCAGGCCCTTCATGCCCATAAGTGAACAGAGGGACTGAGAAAATGAACACAGCAGCTTATCTCCCCTCCTGGCCCCGAGTATCTCACTGCCGCTGACTCGGACTGCTCTGCATTCCAGGTGACCCTAACGGGTGGAAGATGCTGGATAAGGCCACCCTGCTCCTGTTCCTGCATTTAGTTGCATGCTCCATCTCCTCTCCTCTCTACCCAGCTCTCAGGTAAGCTGCTGTTTTATCCACGCTGTCACTCCCTGCCTCATCTCTAACTTTGTGCAAATTAACACTGCCAGCACTTCTGAAAGCCAGATGAACTGTACTGTGTTGGTAAACCTGTTTCTTTACCCTGGCTTGATTTTTTGGGAACACTGCTAGCCTAGAGGCGGTTTCCAAAGAAGGCAGGTACCTGACCTGGAACATTTCAGCCCAAGCAGTTGGTTTTGGAATTGAATGCTGGGTCCTATAAAGGGAAATCTGGCAATCTCCAGAGCAGCCAGCACCTCCAGCTCCATCACTGATTAAAATTTGTGCCTGCAGGCCAGCTGCACTGAAAGCAGAACTGCAGATATTCTAGTACATGAACTCAACAGCTGCCTATTAATATTTCAAGGATTTACTTGTTGACTGCTAGAAGTTTTAACATTACTTCCTGCTGCTACAAATTGATGAATTGACAGAAGCACAAAGTTGAGCATTGGGTTCTATAATGTGGATTTGCAATGTCCATAGAAAATTCTTTAGCCTTGTGCCAAAGCCATGGCATAACGATACCAGAATCGCTGGAATTTTGCTCAAGAATGCTGGGAGCTTAGCAAGTGGGGGGAAGGTGTGTTTGGGGCAGCTCTATCAACCGTCTTTTCATTGCTGAAACAGCTTCAGGGCAGTTTCTAGCTGGGAGAGTGACAGACAACACTTGTGTTGCTGATGAGGATAGCAAAAGGAGAAAGAAAAAGCAGGGGAACAGGGAGCAGTGGTCAAGGCGACCGATTCCTGACTGGCAATTGGGCACGTCTCGCAGTATGCCTCGGGTTTGTCTTGTAGGTACAGTCCAGGGCCAGTTGCTGGCAAGGCCGTGAACTTCCAGCTACAGCAGAGCAGCCGAGTGCAGAGCCATAACCCCTTGGCAGAGGAACAGGACGAGGAGGGTTTGTTAACAGACCCCACTGAGAAAAGGTTTGTTCCTCACCCCTCAGCCCCGCTGCAGCAAGAGTACACTGGTTACAATCTTCCCCCAGCCCAGGAACAGACCAGCAGGTCACTTAGACCCACCAGCACCACCCAGTCCAGGCTCCAGGGGGAGAACCCAGCTGAGCTCTGCTGCCAGAGCAGAAGGCTGGGACCGTGCCAGCTCTCACTATCACTCAGGTCTAGGGCCACATCCTGCTGTCCCTCAGCAGCAGGGACATACTGACAGGGGCAGGGTCACAGGCCCAGCACTGCTGCAGGGAACATCATTTTCCACCGAGCTCTGGGAATCCATCTGTACGGTTGTTCGAGCCTCTCCTTCCTCCCCTGCCAGGAGATGGAGGATGGTTATTTCTGTCTGAAGCACAGGTGACTCATCCTTACAACAGAGGGGACCAGCCAAGTGGCTTGTGCTTCCCTTACCCATGGATTTTTGGGAGCCTGGGTCTAACCATAGGCTAGAGACCTGCTGGAGGCTCCTGCCCAGACACAGCCCTCCCAGGAGGTGACAGTGCTGTCATAGGGCGCAGGAATGTCCCAGCACCAGCTGTGTCCTCTCCCAGCCTGTGCTGGTTCTCCTCCTTTCCACTGGTTCTCTGACCTCACCTTTAGTCCAGTACCAAAAGGCATTTGCTGTACTTACATGCCCCTGATCTCAGCAGTGCTACATTTAGTGAATTTTGACACCTGAAACACCCATTTCCCATCTAGAAGGTTCCTTGCTAGCTCAGAGAGCACACCTTGTGCTTGTCTTTTACCCCTAGGATGCAGCGCCATGCTGATGCCATATTCACTGACAACTACCGGAAGTTCCTGGGGCAGATTTCCGCCCGCAAATTCTTACAGACCATCATTGGCAAGCGGCTTGGGTAAGCCACTGCGTTTTGCTGCCCTGGCACTAATGTTTTGCTTATTACCCTGGACAGTTTCTTTCATGCACGTAGCAGAAGTAGCTGCCTTCCACTGCAACAGAAGGACTCTCTCCTGCTGTTCCACAACCCGAAGGGCATTCCGCATCCCTATGTCTTGGATCCCCCTAATCACAACTATCATTAAGCAGCCCAATTAATCCTTTCCCCTGAGGCTGTCAGTGTCAGATCAACTGAGAGCTCTACCATAATATCAACAAGAATAATATTTGCAGTGATCATTCACTGGTAGGAATCAGTTATCCCTGGCTTGTTTTGAACACGGAAAACGGCCTCTCCACTTCCACTCATGTAGTTTTGGCTAGATACATCAGTGACTGCTGCTAAGTAAGACCAACTAGTCAGATGCAAGCCATCTCCAATCCCTCTCCTAACACAGGAGCAAATACAGCTGACCAGTTTCTTACTGAAATTAAGCGGAATGGCCCTAGGCTCAGACCTAGCAGGTTCCCTTGCTGTGCTGCTCAGTCTGAGCCAAACTTTGAGCAAGGCACTAAAAAGCATTTCTGAAACAAAGATGTTTCTCATCTTTGCTTAACAGAAGCAGCGAGAGCAGCCCAGGAGAAGGGGTGCATGAATTTCTGACAAGGCGGCAGTCAGACAGCATCCTGATGGACAGCCGCTACCACCAACAGATGGTACTACGGGACTTCTTGGGAGCCATTCTGCAGAATCAAAGGTAGGTGGGAATCAGTTCATTATCTGCTTACTGCAGGAATAAGACAAGGTCCTTATTGCTGTGTGGCTTCCAGATGTGAAGCTACTGGATTAAGTATCATCTTTCAGGTACACTCAGAGAAAGAATAAAGCTCTCGCCTCCATGACCCAGCTCTTCCCTTACGTGGGCAAGCAGGGTGCCAATAAGGGACAGCCTGTCCTGAACCAGCCTGCACCACACACACTAGCACAGTGCTGTCTTCTCACCCTCATAATGCAGCAAAATAGCAGTGGAAAAAAAATAATCTCTCTCTCAATCCCAACTATGCATCGTTGCCCTGTTTTCTTCCTCAGCTCTCAGGACATCAACAGCAGCCAGTTAGAAGGCTTTCCCAGCACCCTGGCTAAGTTCATGTAAATACTTCTCCCTTTTTCATCTTCCCGTGCTCCGGTGAGTACCATTCCCTGCTCAATTCTGTAAATAACACACTGCTTCTGCACTGCTCAAGCAGTTGGAAGGCTCTCCTTCAGCAAAGCCAACTCCCACTGCTGCCTAGGACAAAGGGTGCTTGCTGCAATTTAAGGGGAAAAAAATTTGTGAAGAACCTAAAGTCCTGTTAGTCTGAACAGACAGACCATCAGTGTTGTGAAGCCCCGTGTAGGTGTCTGAGAACAGGCTTGCAGCAACCAAAAGCAGAAAGCAGTCTTGTAAAGCTATCTGAGATGGCGTGCCTGAGTGTCTAAGCTGAGCTCAAGGCAGACAAAAATCTTCCCTCAGGAGCAGAACCTGCCTCTACATCCCTGGGATGTGTCAGGTTTTCCCTGCACTGAATAGGAGAGGAAGTCTTACTGTTTTCTGTACCTCTCACTCCTAAAAGCAGTCACCTGGAACTTGAATTACACTCTAAATCTTGCTAGCCCTGGGGGACTGAAAGCCAGCAGTTGCATCCTTGGCAACACCTTCACTCATAAAATGTCAGTTGTCCTGTTTGAAGCAACCTCAACTTACTCCTTTGTCCGACAGAAATTAAGCCCGTCCAATCCTAGCCAGCACAATATAAACAGGTGTGGAGAGATCTGTGTGCGTACTAAACAAAAAGGGGGCTGGGGAGGGGAGAAAAGATCAGAACTCACCTACTTATGGATTCACACAGGAGGGCGTGGCTTTTCAGCATCTTCTGCCGTGCCTGACTTTGTTACCTTTCCACAAATAAGGTCAGCCAGGAAAAGCCCCAAAGAATGAAAACACCCTTCTCTGTGTGTTCAGTTTTCTCCTAATTATCTTTTTCTCCTGCTTCTGTCCAGAATAATTCAGAGCTCATGCATCTAACTGTACAGTGAGCCCTTCACAGCCATGAAGACATTCCTGGATGTGACCAGCTGGAAACAGATGCATACACTCCTCAGATCTGTTCAAAGGAATGCAGTTCTGATGCACTACTCAATTTACTTCAGTCTTTACAATTTAACTCCCCTATCTAAATACTGCTCTGTGTACTGAATCAGAAAAAAAAAAAAAAAAAAACCAAAAACCAAACCACTGCAGTTTAACCTCAGGCTGCTTTACACACAAAGACTAAAACAACCAGTACACTCGTAATCCTGGGGACATGCTGTCTACTAATTAAGGCTTTCAAATCACAAAGCATAGCAAAATTTCTGCCAAGTCATCATTGTGTTTGAGGGCCTGATTAATAAACATAAGGCCACCAAAAGGCCCTTTTAGGCACCTTAGGAAATTGATTACAGCCTCCTCTGAATAGATGCTGATGGCTGAACCACACATGCAGCTGGGATCAGGGCGAGGTAAGATATGAATCCACGTGTCTACCACCCCTTAGAAATGTCGCTGTGGGCTGCTGCTGTCTAGCTCCTTGATACAGAGCCCTGGCAGCAACAATGAACTCTAAGAAATTCAGCTACAGTTACTGCTCAGCCTTGAGGTGTTCAAGCTGAAGCTACAGCTCTGCAAGAGCTCCAGGAGATCCCTGTGCAGTAGACTGGGCTATCACTATGTTTTAATTCCACATGCCATCCAGTGGCTCTAAGCTCCACCATGGCTATGGTTACAACTGTAAACGTTTTCCAAAAGTAAGTTATTAACCCAGTGATCTCACACAGCTACTTCCTACCCTATCACCCCAATTCTCCAGCTATTTGTGTAATAATTATGTCTTCTAAAATGTAAATAGCATCAGGATGGGGTCTACTTTCCCATCATTAGCAGGAAATAAGAGTTCTAAATAAACCTGTCCAACAGCAGGTCAAGATGGCTCTTTGTCTGTTGAGACATTAGTTTCTTGATTCTGGGCCCAGAATGGAAGACGTCACTCAAACACAGTGGTCAAGTGTTACCGACAATGACTTGGAGCTGTGCTAACAAAGGCACCAGGTCCAGTACCAGTAACCCAAGACCAGGCTGGAAATACAGTGGCCTGCAAACATGTATTAAGGCCTCCAAAATCATCGCTCCTCGTACTGAACAACTCCTTCACAGTCTGCAGTAGGTACCATCGCATTTTTCCTTAGGTGACCATGTTTTAGGACAGGAGGCTCCAGCATGCACGGAAATGAGTTCATACTTGCACCAAATCCCTGTAGATTCCATTCTCTCTGTTCAGGTTTTACAATACTAGCACTATGAAAATATTACTAACTGCTCAGCAGGATGGGAAGCAATGAGGGGATGTTGAGGGGGATCAGTGAAGCTGTGACAGCAGCAAGTGCACGAATGGGTAATCTGTTACCCTTGCGCAGGCAGGCAGCTGTCACAGTGAGACATAAGCCATCCTTCTGCTTCACAGTTCACCTAGACAGAGAACCTGCAAAATAAAAAACAGCCCCTGTAGGCCTGGGTCAAAACGTGTTTGTAAACCTGTTCTGTAACAACTAACACACTTGAAGCCATTAGGGCTCACTTGTTCCAAGGAAAGGAATTACAAAACGAGTCAGCTTCCTAAAGCAGTAAGTAAACATAGTAAAAAAAAAAAAAAAGATAATTCTGTTAAGTAGCATTAAAGCTATATGCAACACAATTTTATTGGGTGTAGCCAATCAAAAGACCTATCAAAAACATTTCTGTAAAGACCTAACTCCGTATGATTACATAGCTGGGTGAGTACAGCTATTTGGAATAAAAGGGACTCATTTGAAAGTTCAGTTTGCACCAAAATGAAGAAACAAATGCTGAAACTCTGGGAGATTAAATATAGAAACAAATAAAGCAAATCAGAAAATGTCTGAGGAATAAAAGGTCATAAGAATAAAAACAAAACAAATTTTTCCTAACGCACAGCCAAGGAGGTAGAAAAATCAATAACAACACACACAGCTCAGAGAGGATACATCACAGTAGCACCCCATGATTTTCTTTTTGCATCTGTGCTCTCCTTGGGTAACGTGCCAGAGCTCTGCAGAGAAAGTATGAGAGGATTTCTCCTAGCATGAAGCATCAGTAGAAAAGTAAGTTCTAAACCAAAGCTGATGAGGGAGCAGTAACAAAATATGAGGCTCAAAAACAATTCACCAGGGTGAAAAGGAATTCCAGGATAAAATAGTACAAGTAGTAGCTTAACTATTTCTTGCTTAAAACGCCTTTAGTCCCAGAGGACTTTAATGCAGCACGAGATCAAGTTTTTGAAGGAGTGCAGAGGAGGTTAAAGGAGTTCAATAAACTTCTATGGCGTCCAGTATAATGTTAACAATGAACAAAGGGGTAAGAACTATTACAAAGAGCAGAAACAGTGAGCTAAGCGTGAACAACTGCAGTGGGGAAGAGGCAAGATGACTTTTATAAAGCGGAGTCATGGCTCACACACGTGAAGGTCTTCAGAGGTTTCGGCTCCACACCCTTTATCCACATGCTTGCTGGTTGATATAATTTTCTTGGATCGCCAAAAGACATTTGATAATGTTCCTTTGCCAAAAGGCCTTTAAAGAAACTAGTCTGACACGGGAAAAACAGGGGCCAACACATAGATGCAGGGGAGGGAGCAAGTGTTAAGTTCCTCATGCGAAAGTTGCTCATCAGGAGATTTTGGCATTTGGTTATTACTACCAGTGTGTCCTTCAGTAAAGCCCACGTCTGCTGTCTCAACACTGCTTAGCGGTCTTGAAGGTCGTAATTAATTGAGAAGTTAGAGCTCAAGTAACTCAATGCCAGGTGGCAACGAGCAGATTCCTGGCATTCAGTTTCATAGAAAAGGCAATAACCTCAATCAAATTCATATTTGGAGGGAAAAGGTTACTTTCAGAGGCTGGAAAGCAAGTGAACCCACTCAAGGGACCCACCAAACCTGCCAGGGTCAGACATGGTCACACACAGCCTGGCACACCAGCTGGGCCCCGCAAGGGCCAGGCCCCGAGGATTCCTCCTGCCTGAGCCCCAAGGGCGCACAGCAGCTCAGCACAGCCCAGCCTGGCACCACCCTGAAGTCAGAGAGAACAGCCATTAGTGGAGAAATGCAGACAACAGCGTCACACAAGGGACAGGCAGGAATGGGAAATCCCCCCCACTAACCAGGACCCTCTGGGAAAGGACATGAAAGAACAGGAAGTTTCACGCAGCAATGACTCATATATGAAATTCCCCACCAGAAGCAGCTCTTCTCATTCTCATGGAGCCCAACTTCCAACCACAGCCTGAGACAGCCAAAAAACAAAATTCAGGACCATTCTTTCCTCTTTATTCACAAACCATTTAGGATGAGAATAGGGCACTTGGGGAAAGGCAGAATTGTATTTTCTTTTTCTTCTTTTTCTAAAGGAAATTCAAATCTCCTGGGAGAAAAAGAGGGGAGGATCCAGGGAAGAAAGGATTTTCTGGATTCATATGAAAAGCACTCAGGTTGTATGAACACAACGATGAAAATCAGATTTTTAAAAAAGTATAACTGGCACCCTTTTGACTTAATACAAAAAAAAAAATCTGCTTCTGCCTTCCTTCTTCCGGTCTTTCAGTTATTTATTCACTTCTGTTCTGAAGGCATTTGCTTTGTTTTTCCCCCATTTCTTCCATTCTTCTGGTACTAGTGTGTCCTGGAAAGAAAAATCCCAAAAATTAACTCTTCCAGGCAACAAAGCACTTCCTCGCACAGTAAAAGCGTCCCCAGACCCCTCATTCTCTCTCAAAAGAAGCTTGTCAGATAGGTGTCTCAAAGGAAACTTCAATTGGAGTGGGAGAACCGGTACTGCAATGGAACAGAGGACTGAATTCAAGGAGGATGGAAATGGTCAGACAAAACAAAGATTAATTTCTGGTGCAAAAGGAATGAATGAGCCTTGTAAAATACAGAACTGAACAAAAAAGCAGGGCTGAATGCAAAGCCTGCAGGTACCTTAACTGCTCTTCTACTTTAGACAGGGCCAATCTATCCACTTGGAATCAGCTGGTCCATGTAAACACAAAGAAGAGCTCTTCATGTCTCCAAGACAAAGTGATTTAATATGGGCACAGCAGACAGCTTTTTGGGGTCCTTTTCCCTTCAACATGCCAGACACAGGCATAGCTATGGATGCTGAATGCCTGACAGTCCAGCCCTTGAAGTTTATAACAATACAGTCTTAACTGGTGTATCTGGGGCATCAGAAAACCCAGCAACAAGGAAAAATGCTTGTGACTGCACATGGCAGCAGAGCCTAACTCTGGAGAGTAAGTTATTTGCAAGATCTTCCAGGGTTACTGACAGGCCATGGGGAACTAAGGAGTTGAAACACCAGGCCAAGAAACAGAAAACATGCAAGCTGTGGAGAACACACTTGTGAGGCACTTGTTAACAGGCCACTAAAAAGTTGAAAACCACTGGCCCACAGCTATAGTAAAAAAAGTGTCCAGAGCAGAGCAGCACCAGCAAACACAGCCACAGTGCAGCCAGCATGCATCTACTAGAAAAAGCAACAGCCATCTTCAGTTCCTCTCCAGTTTCTTGTCATAGCTTGTTCTGTGCTCCAGGGAGAGAAGAGATAGTAACAGGGTACTTTTCTATGAGACACGATGGCAAATTCTCCATAGGGAATTTTCATGAAACCATCCTCCATACTGTCTGATCTGCAGACAGCTCATACCACAGTGCACATCATTTCTGCAACAGCCACCCATGCTGGTTTTGTTTTGCACCACAAAACCGACCCCCGTTCAACACACTGCGTGTGCCTGGAGCACTGACTATGAACATGGGAGAAAGCAGATGCTCACGAGATGCACAGTGATTTCAGTCTCCTCAGAGGATCTGTCCCAGAGGCTCTCTCCCTTCCTCACAACACAACAGTGCACTGAACGAGAAATGAAGCCACACACATGTGTTCAGAATTGGGCAGCATGCAGAGCAGCAGGGAGTCTTGCCTCCTACGCCACTGTGGATATAGCAAACTGGGATCTTACCTGTTCAGAATGAAAGGAAACAAAGGGCTTTGCACTGGTAAGTGACAACGGACACCTATCAGATGACTGTATTGAATGGACGAGGCTGGCTGAGCCATCGTTACCAGCTCAGTCTAACAGGAAGGTAAACCCTGGAACAGGTCGTGTTCTCAGCTGAATGAGGTGGTGCTGACCTAACTCTGCTGCACACAGAGCTCTCACCACCCCCAGCGAGGACGTAATTCAGCAGAGTGCCTGGCAGCTGAATAACCAGAATACAGCAGATGGGCATAGGGAATACCAAGAGCAGGATGAGAACAGCCCAGATATCAGCCATTTTCATCATGTTCTCCTCCAGTGACACTACTGATAATTTATTTAGAGGAACAATACCGCTTAAACTAGGTTTCATTTGAGACAGTGTATTCACATGTGCACATAGTACCATACAGACTTCAGATGATTCAGGAAGTCTCACAGAGGACACGTACTGCCAATATGCAAACCCAGCTGTAGCCAAGGACATCCAAGGACTGATTTAAAGCCCAATAAGTGATGCTGGAAGGAAGCAGCTTCAACTAAGATTTTTTTTTTTGTACAAGGAGTGATTGATGAAGTGAAATGAAACAGGCAGCATGCCCAGGAAAGGCAAATTCCAAAAAGGCCCTTACTTCTAGAAGAGCTGGTCACTAGCAAAACCCCCTTTTACCGCAGCGTTCTATACTTTGCCAACCTACTGCTCTGCTCTGCAGCGATCCTGCCAAAAGGAGAGAGGAAGAAACGTTCAGAGAAGATAGGAAGGAAGAAAGCAGCCCTGCTCCAGGAACAAGAGTCAGTGATAGAAATGCAAAAAGCAAAACCAGGCCTTCTGGTAACTTCTGTAAAAAGATGGTTCATACAGTCCCTGTCGCACACTCACCAGCAGCTTCCATAGTGGAACAGCAGCTTTGCCTCAAAGTGCAATCCAGTTAATTATCACTGCACTTCAACATCTGAGACAGGCCAGCAGCGCCTTAACAAAAAGATGTCTTCTTGAACTTTAAAGTCAGATACAAAGGGTTTAACTTTAGCCTAAGGTAGAAGTTTTACTTTCAAATTTGCCATTGTAGTTGCAGCTTCATGTCATTTAGAGTGAAAAAGCATACAGACACCCCCTGCAGTGTTTTGAATTGGGAACCAACCACTTGCATTTATGTGCTAACAGAAGCCCTGGTTGAGCGAAGACGCTTAGAAGTAAGCTTCATTGTATTTTTTCCCCAAATATGTATCATAGGCAATCTGTAATTAACAATGATTTTATCATTACTCTTTAAATTAAAAAGGAAACATTATTAAATGACATAACATAGTCCTGTTGGCAACAAAACCCCAGTAGGAACTCTTAGGCTAACAAGAGAAAGTGCAACAGTGGAGAGGGCTGGACATCCAAGGGACAAGGCTAAGAGAGCTAGGAGGGAGGTATGGAACGGGCTGATTACAATAATCATCCTCCCTGCTACAGCCATGCAAGGAAGGGTGTTTCAACATCAACAAATCAGTGCAAAATCCCTGAAAACTATATTTTTGTGGGTTTTTTTACAGCTCTTGTTGTGGTTTTAATATAGCGTAATAAAAAAAAGTGAGAACCCAGGGATATCTGTGCAAATAGTTATGCAAGGATAAACAAGTCTTAATGGCTCAAAAAGAGGAAAGTAAGAAAAGAACAGGTTTAATGGCAAAGCAGGTCAATAAAATAATCTTCAAAGCCAAACTCTACATTAGTACAGAAGGGCTAAAAGACAGGTCTCATATGGAAACCCTGTGTGGCAGAAGTGAAGGAGAGGGAACAGTTCAATCTCTAATTAACACACTGTACTGGAAGCTTGGGTCAGCAAGCTGCCTGCAGGCTGCCTAAGCCACGGCACAATCACAAGCCACTGCATGGCAGAAGACAAGTGTGCAGAACCAGTCCAATGCCAGTACAGAAGTGAATGTTGTATCCCTAACAGAATTTATCAGAATTTTCCCTGATTTTGCTTGCGTGTGTTGCCCATTGTCTGTTGCTGCACACCTCCAGTAAGCATCTGCTTCCCTTTTCTCTATAATCCCCCTTTGGGTAAGGGGAAGAGAGCAGTAAGATACTCCTGCCTTACCCTCCTCAAGCGCTTCTGTAGCAAGCACAGCTACAGAAAACTTGGGCCTCTTCTGCACTTATAGCGGCTTTCATTACCTAACAGCATTGTAAGAGCTTGATAGATTACATAGGAAAACAAATTTGTCAGTGAACATGTCTTGCCAAATGTGGGTTTCCACATGTCAAAGTGCACGTACTTCCACCCTTTGCTTTCTCCGCGTGCTTGATCACTTCAGGAAGTGGCCATGTGGACCATTCTCTCTGAAGCAGTTAGCTTTATCTCAGTGACAGCACCTCACTGCCCCTGCCAGTTCAAGCCCTTATTCTGAAAACAGGCACAAAAGTGGGACCAAGCAGCCCATCCCGACACACAAGATCCAAAAGCGCTGTTCATTACTGTATCAGTTACTGACACACAATAGCATCAGTGTGATCTCCTCCCCACTGATTTTACAAGCAGCTCCCACCAACGCATCCGTCCCCAGCTTACCGTTTCACTGCTTTCTGAGCTAGCATCCTGTTGCCCGCCAGGAATGTGAGGCCACCCAAAATGGCCAAGTACTTCAGAGTCTGGAACATGTTGAGCTGAGTCCAGTAGACATACATCAGTCCCAACATTGCTGTGAAAAAGAGACAGAGCCCATGGCTGAAACTGCATTTTGAAGGCCAACCACGTGTTATCCTCAGAACAATTGTTTTGTTGCAGTGCCAGGCTAAAGCATTCAGTTTCTCTCTCATCTCTGACACTCTGAAATGGCAGATCTAAAGACTACATGCTATTGCCAGGGGAAGAGGGCTTCTGGGTCTCCATACAGGAGTAAAACATGACACTGACAGCTTGCAACCAACTCTTCTGCGGCAGAACTATGGACATTATTATAGACATTAAGGGCTATTAAAAGGAGGAGGATACTCTGGATTTCAATAGAGGATATCAACCTTTGCACATCTGTAGGAGCTTACAGCTTTACGAAGTTTCCAAGGAAACTGGCTTTGACTAAGCAACACACTGTCATGTGGGAAACAGTAGATCCAATGTTCTCCCAACCTGCTACGGTTTTGGAATTCTACTAAGAAAGTAAATAACTGTGCAACTAAGGTCACAATAAATTTGATGAAAAAAAAATGGTCCAGTCAAAGAACAAGAGCAGCTTTCACAGGAAGTGCTTTAAAGAAAAGATGTAGACAGTGGTCCTGCAGGTTTCAATCCCCACAGAAACTCCTTGCTTACAAAGGATAAACATGCAATAAATAAAGTGTGACCTCTGGAAATAAGAGGTTCTATTAAGTACAGATAAATGGTGTGTGAGAGGAGCCCGGATAATGACCACTGTTGTAAGCTGATGGCCAAAACAATTTTATCACCATATTAACAATCATGAAAAGCAGGAAGGCAGATGAAAACAAGAGAACAAATGTTATGCTATTATGTCATTATAGTTAATAGACCACAAGCCCATTAACCACCAGGGCTCTCATCTGTAACTCCAGGTGAGAAGGTCAAACAAAGCAGAAAGCCTCTGACACTTACCAGCATGGCCCATGTGAAAAACAATGGTGCTGGGAGCAAAGCTGAAGTTGGAGATGTTGGCACCTATCTTTATCCACTGAAAGGAGAAGAAAATACCTGAGTTACAGTGGCCTTGTACACACAAGCTTTTATTTTATAAGTAGTATCTTTCAAGTCTGTTTGCTTTAAGTTCTTCAATGAATACAGTGTATTCTCTACAGCAGCACTTGTTTCCTGCTACAAGAGGACAGAGTAGTAATTTTGCTGAAGACAGCACTGTTGAGCTCCTTTAGTGAAAATTTCTCCTGCTGCTTCTGACTGCCCAAAGGCAGTTCCTCAGTTATCTTTCTTAAACTGATGAGAGGTTATTGCTCCAAATCTAAATTTTCCAGAAAAATAAACACTATTTCTATCCAGCAGATTTAATTTCAATTAAAAGGACAAAAAAGTGTAAGGTTTTGGACTTTGGCAAAAGAATAACTAACTATACATACAAGATATTTGCTCATAAAAACAATTTCAGTTTTCACAGTACAAAAGAGAAAGACATGAAGGATGGGAAACAGGAGCAGCAGCAATGAGATTTTTCATTAAAGAGTCATCAACATGCATATTGTGAACTCCAGAGACCAGTGGACACGACTACCCGAATGCCAGCGTTCAGTGAGGCTAGCTAACGGGAAATGACTGCCAAGCAAATAAGGGATCAGTTTCATCCTCCAAATAAGGAGCAATTTAACTTGACTAGATGAGATTTTGTATTGCATTAAGTTCAAAACATTGATCTGATGATACTGTGAGCAGCAGTAGATGCTTCAACTACAGACACACCAATACCAATTACGTCCATAAACGGGAAGCAATCTGATAGGATTAAGCAACACAGATTTTGTGATGGATATATTAAGTGTGAGGCAGAATCACTGTTTTTTTTTTTTCCCTGTGGAAGCCTAATGTGAGTTATAACTTAATCTGCCCACTGTTGTTCAACATCCCTAGAAGAATGATACTGGAGAAACTGACCTTACCTACTTGTACTCGGCAGCAGTGTTTTTCTGTTTTGACTATAAACTCAAAAAACCAAAACCCCCATTTAGGAAAGAGACAATACCAGACCCATGCTCTGCACGGACATTTGCTAAGTATGACCACAGCACTGCTGTGCCAGCCACGATTAAGCAAGAGTTTTAATAGAAAGTTTAGCTGGCCAACCTCCTAAGTGATTTCAGATTGGATAGGAAAAAAATTTTCTTTTTCTGTGGCACAGTTCACTCACCAGAATGAGCAGCAAGAGCAGAGGGGAGAGAATCAGTGCTGTGAAAGTGTTAGATACCACAGTGGGAGGCCTCTTCTCAGGTTCCCTGAAGAGGTGCTGCAAACAAACAAAACCAACTCATAAGTAGGAGTATTCCAACAGATCAGCTTCTGGGCTCCCCAGAGGACCGGCTGCAGTCCTGGTGCTGTTCCCAGATGTTCCTTTGGATAACCACTCCTCTTAAGACAAAGACTGACTCTTTAAAGCAGTGTCTGTTCCAGTCTCTGCACATTTGATCTCCTGCACAGTGAACTCCTCCTTGCACTCACAGAAGCACTCATTAGCTCGTCATCAGCACGGATGGCTGGAATGAAGCAAGATAAACCTTCAGAAGCACAGAGCTTTCTGTGGTGCTTGCCTAGTAAAATTTTCATGTTTGAATTTTCTCAGTGACACCAGTTGCTCTCTCACAGGTAAGACACAGAGCTTATTTATTCACATTCCAGAGGACTGCAACAAATTTATTTCCATTAAGCAGTAACTCTGGTCTTCCTTTAACTACATTACTTACACAGTATTTTTTTTTTTAACAATAGATGACTTTTCAAAAGGAGATTACAATGAGAACAAGTAATACTAGTAGGACTAGCCCCCCATCTCCACATGTCATTTTTGGTTTTGAAGGTACCTGGATTTCGGGTTTGGGAACAAAGAGGTTCTTGGACTGGACTGTGGATGGTGCATCCTCTTCTGGGAATTTTATCACAACATCAGCCTGGAATGAAATTGTGCAGCTTCATGAAGTTGCATCTTGATTTATTCAAAGTTTTATAAAACCTATTCCATTACTGTGGCCTATTTCCTTGTCAATCTACGACTGACATGATTTTTAAAAGAACCTAAGAAAGAGCCACTAGATTTTTTCAGAAGCAAGTTCTCCTAAACAGAAGCAGTAATGTCATTCACCCACCACTAAGAGTTGGACTTATTTCCAGCATAGCAAGCACAAAAAGGCTAAAGCTTGAAGGGCTTGCTGTGAAATTACAACCAAACCCATAAATGTTCTGAAGTTTCTGTTCCATCACATGATGAAATGAATGTTCATTTCAGTCTTGCTTTGATGCTTACTTAAAAACTTGAAATGAACAGCAAACCTCAGAGTCAGTAAGTAGCCAAAAGGATTCTGGTCCACTACAAAGAGCACAGACATTTGAACATTTTTCTTCCAAGTCTGTACCATGTCCTCCCTGTTAAGACTGCCAGTAATCTCAAAACCACATCACCACACTTCCAGCTACATACCACGTTCCACAGGATTGGATTTTCCAGAGTGGCATCTCCAATTATCAAGTAAAGAGTGTAGGTACCAGAGGCAGAGTCAAATTCAGTCTTTCTTTCAGAGGTATCCAGTTCAAACTTGTACACATTCTTGCTATCTGGTTCTGCAACAAACACTACCTCCTGGCCAGTCTTTTGGTTGTGAAGTCGGACAAAAGTCTGAAAGGAGAGACGGAACCATTTCTGGAATATCTCAGAGTGCATTTAAAAATGCCAGCAAAAAAAAAATTACCCCCAAATCCAAAAGCATAACATTAACAAAAGCTGGAGGACAAACTGTGAGTCTCAGCACCTAGATCTCTGCAAATCAGCAAAGTTCAATATCTCTTCAATTAACTAGGTTAATTCAGGACTCAGATCATCCAGTGACCTGCTCAGGGTACAGGGAAATACACTGTTACTTGACAGGCTATGTGCAACAGCGCACAGAAAAAAAAATAAAGTCTACATTCAAGGACTTTTTCAGCAAACAATCTACATTAAAAAATCAGAAATGTACTTTTTATACTGCAGGCTACCTGCACTCATTTTGTTAAGTTAAGTAAGACTCAGTACCAAAGCCAGAAAAGGCTTCATTTAACATCCAGCCAAAACAAATGAACTGAATCCACTCCCCATCTACCAAGATCTTCCACAGCTCGTGTCAGAAACATAAGGCTTCTCAAAATCTATCAAATCTTTTCAAGAGCAACTGTCACCTCAGATGCTTCAAGATGGAACATCTTGGTGACACAGTAAAGACAAAAATTTGTCCTAACCTGGTGAGGGATGAGTTCAGCTCCACTGTTCACATCTATCAGCTGGAAGGATAAAGCAAAATTCTGATGGCTGTCAGCAGTGAATGACCCCTTGGCTTTGGCTGGGTAAGCTACCCTAGGAGGAAAAAAGCCGAACAGAATTGAGGTGATCTTCCAAGAAAAGGTCTGGTGTTCAAAGAAACCAGGGCACACAAGCTAAACTAGCGGTACTGCAGTTGACTCAACACAGGTGAGCTATTTTATCAAAAAGTCAGGTGAACATGTCTTTCTGTTCCACTACAGATTTAATAAAAAGAAATGAATAGATTTTTTTTAGTAGGACTTTTGTGAGCTACAGACATTGCCCATCTTCAAGTAAAACAGTACTTTGTTGTAAGATTCAAAAGGAACACCAGAACAAGGCTTTGCTAATGCTACACTCCACATTCCATTTAGCCAAGGCTATGCTACAGCAGAACAGAAAAAACACACACTCACACTTCAGCACAGGAAGGCTGTATCAGCACGCACACACACACATAGCGGCCTCAGTGAGGCTGTGCAACCTAAGTTAAATTAAAACGTGCTACATTTTAACTGATGTCAGTTAAAAAAATAACTTCATTAAGTTCAAGTACACCAAACAATGGTACAGCCACACTTCCCCAGAGAGAGTGTGCACGTTGTTTCAGAGCATCTCTATCGAAGCCAAATTATACTACACACATTAAACTCTGAACTTGCTTTTGCTATGGAGAGGTGCCAACAAAGGAACAGAAGACTCAGGCTGCCTGGCTTCTGTTAGTACTTACTTCAGTATTAAGAAAAATCATCCATAAAAATAATCAGTATCCTACCAATGAATTCACAGGTTTGAGAGAAACAGTATGGGTATAATTCTCTAGTTATTCCAAAACAAGATTCTTCTGGTTTAGCTGAAGCAGGTAAAGCTCAGAAGACCTTCAGTCTAGAGCCAGTTGCCCCTTAAAGGATCACACACAGAATCGTTTTACCTGGTTGTTTTTGGCGCAATGCTCTGATCTTTATCCACAGTAGAAAGATCTACATTAGTAATCCCAACTTCTGTGGAAACTTTCACTTTCAGCTGCAAGAAATCACAATAGAAAATTACTCAGAGCACTCTACATATACCAGTTACGGTCAAGTTCACTGCAGAAGCTTTAGCTCTTCTGGCCCCTTCCCCAAAGAGGGTCTTACACTAAGGCAAAGGCAGAACCTAACCTGAACAGAAGGATCTACAGCAATTTACCTTCTGGCAAACCTCCTGCATCAGTCACTAACCCTAACTCATCCCGTTTCTCCCCGCACAAGCAGCCAGCTCTGAAGACACCAGCTTCTCACTCACGTTGGGAGTTAGCTGCCCTTTGGAGAACTGTTTTTAATGAAACAGTCCAACTATCCGGATCCAACTAGTTTTCCTTTTAAACTAGCAGAAACTAGCTATTAAAAATTACATCACATATGATACAACTTAACACTGCATGTGCACATGTTCTTCTGCTTACTGGATAGCAATTTGAGATGAGAGAGGTCTCCAGACAGCAACCACTTATGCCTTTGTTGGCTCCTAAAACCTAACAGGTTTCTGCTGATTTTATTACCAGCCGGCACAAGCCAGAGCATTCCCGCAGACTTGCTCTCTGTCCAGCAAGCCTTCTTTCGGAGTCACAGCATTTGTCACTCAGTGCAAGGCAGCCAGTAAGGCCCTGTCATTTATCACTCTCCTTTGTGCTAAGTGCTGTATAAACCCCGAGCAAAGAAACGACTTCCTGCCCTCTCCACAGTCTCAAACCACAGACCATCTAGGCAGTGAACCTCCGTGGGTTTGACTGATTTCAATCCTCCTCTCAAACATAAGCAGTTACTGCAGTCTGTAGTTTTTAATTAGCACATTTGTTCTTGCAGCTTACAAATGCTCCCCTGGAGAACTAAGGTTTCATTACCAAGATATTTTTCATCATACATTACAATTTGTTATTACAGGTTTGCTCATGTGAACCAGCCCCACACCCTCACCCTGAAAAATAATTCACAGGGAACCTGTGGGAAAAATATCTAAAAACAAACCAAACCATCCAAGCCAGACTTCACACATAACAAACTTGGCAGTTCCTAGTCTAAAGTTAGACTAGTCAGACTAACTTTAGTAAAGCCTTAGTTTGTTCCAAGATGGGAACAAAAAGACTAATGAAATATTAATTTTTAAAAAGTTACGTGAAGGCAACTCAGAGCTGTTGCACACAGCCCCTCCAACTGAACAGTACACAAACATCTCTCAAATATTTTAATGCCAGGAAATGTAGTCTCTGCCTGGAGTAATAACCCACTGGTTTAGCTCATTACTGTCAAAACGATGGTGCATTAAGGACAATTAATGCTAATAGCAGTAAGGAAAAAAAGCAGTTCCCCCAGCAGTCCTCCCCCATAACAATGTGTCTTATTAGAAGCGGTTCACACAAAGCCGCCCCAGCGTTAATGCATTCCTAGCGGTGCCTCTGTGTGCCAGCAGCGAGCTTAAGCAGGACCAATCAATCCCCTTTTGACACTCCTAAGTGCCATTACTACTACAGTGACAACATCCATTTGATACACAGAGTAAAGGTCAGCAGTTGTAAATAAGTGTCTTCCTCCACTCCCAGCTGACTATGTTGGAAGACTTTAAAAGTGAATCTTTTCCTTACATAGGTGACTGAGGGCAAAAACTAACCCTGGGAACAGGTATCACTGGAGAAGAGGATTCTCAGCTGTGGACACTGGGGTGGCTATATGAGTCACAGAGGTCACATTCTCCTCACTGTAACAAACTTAAGGAAAATAAAACTCTGAGTGTTTATATAAACCTATTCTTCAGAAAGGTGTAGTATACCAGCTCTCGCCACCAAAAAGGGAGCGTGTATAAGTGAAATGAAGACTTCATTTGCATTTGCTTTGGTCACTGTTTCCCCACTACAAAAGCATCACCATACACACAGTTAGGATACGCCAAGAGACCCCCTTGACTCTTTTCTAGGGCTCTTAGAGAAACAGACAGCAGCAAACGCTTATCCCCCACCCCATACATCAAGCAATCACCAGACAACTGCTAGCCAGATTTACAGATTCAAATCTTGAATGCTCTGAAGAACTAACATTCATAGTAATTGTTTTTGCATAGCTACTTCGAGCTGCTACATAAACACTTCCACTGTTAGCCTTTATTCATGTCAGATCAGCATCTAAGTAACAAATCAGTTTTGAAATTTACACAAATCTCTTCTGATCATGTATTAATCTGGTTACTGGGCATAATCATGAGTCAAAATTCAAGGCATTACAGAAAAAACATGTGACAAAAATGCCATAGAACTGGCAACATCCTGGATGGATATAAATAAAAAGCTGTTTCCGTGAACAGGCACAGAATTAAAGTGCCGTCAAAAAGCATACCCACCTCAACTCTGTTAGCAATAAATCGCTTATCTCCATCAACACTGATCGAAAAATCATAATATCCGCTTGCAGGTTTCACGTTCATGAAGTTCAGCTCAAAGACATCTCTGTAACAAAAAAGCATGGTACTAGGCATCCTCTAGGACACTAAGATCAGCCTACAAATAGAGAACATCTTGCTACCAAGAAGTCTCCAAATACGCTAGATTAAGCAGACAAACACAGCACAAAACCAACATTGCTAAGTGCAGTGGGAAAAGAATTCTTTGAAGTTTCCATTCCAAATCAAAAGAAAAGCAACAGAAATTCACCATCACTGCCAAATGTGCTCAGTCACTCGTTGCCAACAAAATGCAACTACAGAGTTTTGAGTTTTCCACCATACAAACATTTCTCTGGTGGAAGAGCACATAAGGAAAAAGTCCAACGCTGTTCAAATAAGACGTTTGCCTTACAAACGGTAAAAATAAGATTATATTCTTACCCTGATAGAGCAAATGGTGTCTGTTGAAGGACAGTGGCTTTGCTAGATGCAGACTTAGCGTAGTCAAGCTTTACAGAAGCTTCAGTCAGTGGCTGGGACATAACGTTGGTCACTTGTAGCTACAAAAGGAAAACAAGAATTTCTGTGAAATGCGTTCTCCCAGAAGGAATGCAGGAGCACAGACAACTGACTGTCCCTCTGCATTATACACCCAGATTCACCTAGTTCTTTCTAACATAACCAAGAAAGCTAAAGTGTGTAATCAGCAGAGCTGACTTCCAACTGCCTTCTCAAAGCA
This sequence comes from Chlamydotis macqueenii, assembly GCF_036417535.1. NCBI lineage: Eukaryota > Metazoa > Chordata > Aves > Otidiformes > Otididae > Chlamydotis > Chlamydotis macqueenii. The sequence goes on along the minus strand of NC_141571.1, from coordinate 5,776,038 downwards.
GTGTCTGGTAAGCCGTGGGTAAGCAAAGGTTTCAAGAATCCCTTCATAAAAGAACTAAAACTCCAGATCTACTGGAACCCGAGTCCTGGAGCTAAAAATGAAACACATCACCTTACACACTCAGTCAGCCCAGATCTACCAGTACGAAAGACTGAGCTGAGAGATGAGATAAGATTTGAGGCTAAGGACTTACCCTGAGTACGGGCTGATGGTGAGAAACAGCTGCAGGCCCGTCAGGGACAATAACAACAGGCAAGTGGTAGCGGTTCTGGGATAAAGAACCTGCGGCACAAGCAACGCTGAAGGCCTCTGAGAGTGTCTCAAAGTTTTTCTTGCTAAAAATTGCATTCATCAGCTGGATAATTTGGTCCTGAAAGAAGAAAAACAAATCAGACTAAGCACTAGCAGCTTATCACAACAATGTTATCATGTTAGTGTTATGTTTAATGTTACAGTACAATGTAATGCTATGTTATCAATGTTCATTAATAACCTAGATACAATGTTATTAATAGAAACATAATTCATAAACATTGATTAATTTCCCATTTGCTTTAAAAATAACTGAAGCGATGAGGTAACCCAAAATTAGCTACCCTTTGCATATCACATTAGCACTCTTATTCTTGGCTAGGAGGTTCCAACCACAGTCGCTGTAATTGTGCTGAAAACTTGCAAAACCAGAACTGGCTTCTACCTCTTCAAGCTACGTGTTTCAGAATGGAAGACAGCTCAACTATCCAGACTGCGTGCAGCTGCAAAAAGACAATTTGGCTCCAGGAGCCGCACAAATGTCCTAACACAGTGAGGAAGGACTAGGCTAAACGTCCTGGCTACCTGCCAACTGGGAAGGCCACAGAGAGGTGATGCAAAGCATCCTAATGGCTCTGGAAAGAGCCAGTCTAGGCCCATGCAGGCTTATCCCCTTAGCCTCAGCAGTGTCCTCAGGCTAAGAGGATTAGCTTTAAAGCAGTACCACCAGGAGCAGAGAGCCAGGTCTGGCTCTGGGACGTGCCAAAGCTAATTTGTTCTCTCCAAAGTAGGAGTGGGACCACGTCCCCCAGCTGGTTTTCCAGGCTGATTTTGTAGGGTTAGTGCATCTGTGCCACACTCCACAGCGTATGCCATATTATGCCATTTTCTTCCATTACTCCCTGCTAGTCTGGAAAGCAGAGGGCTTAGTTACCTGTACTTTGATTCAAGCAAAGGATTGTGGGCTAAATTCTAACCAGAAATGAGAATAATCAAAGACAATCCCACATAAAGCAATAGGCACGCAACTTAGTAACGTACAAAGAATGCTTTTAAATGAAATCCACTGCATCTCAAATTTCCACCTCCCTACTTGTACTAATGAGCATCAATGTACATGACATAACTACAAAAAGCATCCAGACAGATGCTAGAGAAGTCCTGCATAGTGCAAATCCTGCAGTGTTTTTCATTTACATAGAGGCATGGCATAGCTCCAGACCTTAATCAGCAACTGACACTCATTTAAATTACGGGGGGGAAGGGGGAAGCTATTTTTTCAAGTACTACCTCTTAATTTTTAAACAGAGTTTTGTAGTATTCCGGAGGCACTCTCACCATTCACAGGAGATAAAGCTTTAAGCCCCAACAATAGCACTTCTGACAGCATAATTTTGAAACAACACTAAACAATTTTCCTTAATTGGTCTTTTTTTAAACATCATTTGGACACTGACAGTTCGAATTGTGTGCAGCAGAATCACCACCTCAAAACTGACATCAAAATTACTTTGCATTACTCTGTTTGGCAGCAGCATGGAAGAGAGCCAGGAATGAACTCAGATGTCTTACACTGGGTTCTGTCTCAACCCTGCCACTTTGGCTTGCGCTTCAGGGAGCTGCCACTCTCAATCAAAAGTACATCTACCTCAGTTAACTTGTTGTGGGGAAAAAAAAAGTGGATAGCTTGCAGTAATGATTTCTAGCTTAATCAAGCTCAAAAGAACTTCCAACAGTCTTTCATTTTAGACAAGATTTTGCAGCTGGATTGCTGTAGGTGTACGGTACTAATGTTGTCTCACTTTTGGGGAACCCAAACTAGGGTGTCTGCATTTCCCCACAGGTAAATAACATTTGCAAAACACTTTGAAATGCTGCAAAGTGCAAGACAAATACCAAACACCAGAACAAATCCTGAAACAAGAGGGGTTTTTTTCAACAACTTGTCTCAATAAACAAACTAAGGCTCATTTGCAATTTCCTTCTGTACGTTTGAAAAAGTAAAAAACCAAAGCAAATTCAGCCTGTGATCTTGAAAGTGGAATATCCTCCTACAGTCTGTTACTTAGCATTCCCTCTGGGATGTCCCTTTTCGATGAGTGAACTCATTATTTTTTCCAGCAGAAACGCTACCCAGTTATACCAGCCCCTTGCACTACACAGCAGGGATGAGGCAGGTCCTTTTTGTGGGCTACAGTGTGCAAAGGAGGAAGAGGCAGATACACACCTCCTTCATTGCCGGCTCCGTACCCACGTGGTCCGATAGCTTGTAGGCAGCAGCAACAAACAGTGCAGTAGTCTCAATTCCTTCTTCAAACTGCAGATAAACTCCACCCAAGTCATCCAGGCGAGCAACAAGATCCTCATGGAAAGTTATTTAAATTTAAATTGCATTGCAAGAGTATTTGTGTGGGATTACTAGAGTATTTTGTAATAGTCTTTTAAGAAACAGGAAGAAAAATAAACCTTCAGAAGAAGCTTTCAGTCTTTACTGCATTTAAATATAATTAAAAATCACGCATTTCTCTGTCCACTGTGAAACAGTTAAAGAAGTCCAGGAGAAATATCTGCTTGAAAGGAAGAGGAAAGCCAATCCCCATCATGCAGGCAAGGAACTAGCCAGGTTAGCTTTTCATTTTATGTTTCACATTAATACATCTTTTAGTACTACAGATGTCTAACAAATTCCTGAATAATCAGAAACCATAGCATGTGTTCCTACCTCTATCTCTTCAACAATGCCACTTAGATCTGCCTGCTGGGACAAGTAAGATGCCGTCTCCAAAGCCTGGATGGTTCTTAAACAACAAACAAAACCAAACAATTGTATGACTATCCTTCTCTAAACCCAAACATCACTCAAACCAAAGCAACTAGTTTCTATTCTGAATGAACTATAAAACTGCTGTTACTGCATTCCATTGACTCAAGGCAATGAATCTGAAGTGATTTATTGGAAACTTAAAATTCATTAGGGAACTCCACTTTAGCTGCATCAGCAGCGCAATAAATTCATAGATTCAAAGGCAGCGAGAAACTAAACTTTGATTCCTGCACAGCACAGATCCCCAGACTGAGGCTTCCAGCAATAATTATTTTTTTTTTTTCATCAAAGCAGCAAGTTTTAAAGTTTCCCTTTCTTCCTTAGCTTTTAAGGAAACCTCTATTCTCTCCTTTCACAGTAAAATTACTTAATTCTTTGGTGATAAATGCTGAGATTCCTTCTGCTTACCAGCATGGTTTTTTCCAGCTCATTGTAAAGACATCCCAATCTACAAACGACAGAGCTGAGGAAGAGCACCAGGTGTATTGCAACCATAAAGTACACGGAACCACGGCTAGGCTTTAAGTAAAAAAATTGTGAATCTTTTTAAAAGAGGAGGCTTCTCTGGGATGCGTCCTCTTTATTGACCGTTATTCTTGAACTAAAGTGAATACATATGCTCATTTGCAAAATCACACAGAAAAGAGCCCCCAAACCATGTTACTCGTTCCCCTAGAGGGACAATAATGAACTGGACAAACACATAAAATGAAAACACAGCACCTACTCCACTGCATCTATATTACAAAAATTAAATGTTAAAATATCCTTTACTCCAAAACCCAACTGCTCAGAGGATAAACACACAACAGCGAATCACTTCCATCTGAAAGACTTACGCCAGCACATTTTCTTCTTTGCTGAGACGAGCAGTAAGAGCACTAAGGGCCTCCTGAGATGCTAAAGGAAGGCCAAAGGCACTCAGTGCCCCAACGGCATGGAAGATCTGGGAGATCGAGGAATCCTCACTGACAGCTGCAAGCAGCAGCTCCCTGGTCTCATTTGAAATGGTGACCTGAAGAAGAACACAAGGAACAGGCTGATTCACACTTGAGAAAACAAGGCCTTCGAGTCACCACTGATTTCTTCCTAAAGCAACACACATGACTGGTGAACTACTATAAGCTTTTGGGAAAAAGCTCTTTATCATTCATTACCCTTTAGTTTAATTAATTAAATCCCTAAGTTTTGCTGTCAACTATCAATTAGACAGCATAATCCACGATTCAGATTTATCCTGGTAACCTGCTACTGCTTTTCATCTGCCATCACATCATCGTGCAGGAGCCGGTGGCACTGACAAAAAATGGAGCTTGGATGACCCACCCAGCATTCAGCAAGGGCAGGCTGCTTTTGTATCACTGCAGTGTTTGAACACAAGGTTTACATCCAAAGAGTTTATCAGCCACCCAAAGAGTTTTTAATTGATACAGCTGCTGTGAATTCTAGTAAAATGTGCTGGCTCCTTTTTCCTTAGCCACCAATGTTTAATCAAGAAACATCCTCTCAGAATCACTCTGGACTAAATACTTGCTTTGTATCTTTACACTTTGTTGCGTATAGAGTACTCTCAGATACCTCATAAGTTATGTACCAAAGACACAACACAGTACAACCCGCTAAAAGAAAGCAAAAGTAGAAGTTATACATAAAATAAACCCAAGAAAAATATTATGGCAAATATTCCCTTGGTAACACCTGTCTGCAGAGCTCAGGGCTCCGAACTCACCTCACAGCCAGACAGGATGCGGATGGACTGCGCAGCATAGAAGAGGGAATCGACACTGCTGGAGTCCACGTGAGATTTGATGAAATTGCATGCAGCCTGTGAAGAAAGAGAAGTCGACTTACAGCAACAGTCTTGACTTAAGCCACTGAGAGGAGGTTTAAATGATACTCTAAGACACTTTCATGTACACCACTGTGCATTTTTATACTGCAAAAAGGCAAACAATTCCCTATTAATATTTGCGATGCAGCAGAGCCTAGAAGCCCTCAGATGTTACTCTGCTAAGTGCTGCATAGAAACAAAGGTGGTTCCCACTAAAAGAGGTAAGTGATTTTCACAAACTCAACGGCAACCACAATTCAAATGTAAATTGAGTATAATTATAAAACCTATCAAAATAAAAATTCCATGTGTATATTTAGCAGGGAGAATCTCCCAGGACAGAGAACAGATGAGCAAAAATTCTGTGGGTGAGCCTCCTTCCCAGCTGTCTATCACACACAATCACTAATGGATGCAGAATACAGAATTTCAAAGCATACAGAATGAAAAGTTGGGTAAGCAGCTACAGTATGCAAGCAAGCAATGAGACTGCTCATTAATCTGTAGCCAGTTTATTATTAACTGATAATCAGACAGATGGATCATTAAGATTCCATTTTAACCAGAAAATAACCAAGAATTTAACCACTCATACTCAAAGACCAGTGATGTCCTTGAGTATGATGTCTTTGTCCATGGAGAACAGGCCTTCACAAGCAGGACAAGATTTTAATGCTACAGTCACCTAGGAACACTGATACATGTTCAAGTGTTATGCCTAGCTATTATTTTTACTACCTGCACCTTTTAAAGAGTTTCACCTTGTGAAGAGGTACTGTCCAGAAAAAAAAGTCTCACCACAAACCCCAAGAACAAATAACGAATTACCATTTACCTGCAGAAGCAAAGGCTGTATTATCATTGCCAAAACTAGGAACCTTTTAAAAAAACAACCATACTGACATAAATGAAAGCATCAGTTCCCAGCCTAGCCCATTGATGACCAGTGACAGACCACCGCAAGGCACGCAGTGTGGTGAACCACAACATCTTCAGGAACCTCACAGTTAAGAGCTTGTGGTGTAAATGCAAAACACTCAAAGAGGAACTAGGTCCAAACGGTTTCCAATGAGGAAAGAAAAAAAAAAAAAACAACTTATGTTTACAGCCCAGGTGCATAGGTAAGCATGCACAAAACCAGGCACGCCTATGCAAGCGGGTCGTTACAAGGACAACCTGCAACATTTAAACTAGAGATGCCTAGAGACATGAGAGGGCAGTAAGCATCACGCTGACACCACAAGCCTTTGTTTCTACTCTGAACACGAGGCAACATCTTTTACGCACAGAGACAGCAAGGTCAAGTGATCCTGCTAACTTTGGTGTTGGAACTGGAACAAAATAAGGAGAGCCGTGTTTAACAGGACAGCGAAGCAAACACGCCGCAGGCAGAAATCCTTCACAGAACAGCGAGGCGAATTGATACCCACAGTAACATCACGACAGGCTGTGCAGGAGCGAGCCCTGAAACCACCCCTTAGCAGCAGCAAGCGTAAGGCAGCCTGCAGCACTATCTGCCTGGACGAGGACGCAAGTTATTCACGCATCGAACCTAAACGGTTGTCAGCGATTAACAGCGATTTAACAGCTTGCTAAGAACGTCACGCACGAACGCTTTTCCTGTCAAAGCGGAGCACGCCAGAGAGACTTATTATGCCTGAACTTACTACGCCTCCCGTTTTGCTGCCGTGCTACGCCGACAGACCCCCCAGCACAGCAAAGGGCCCTTGTGCCGCACCGCACCGGCGGCGCAGGAGCGCAGGGCGAGGCCCGGGAGAGCGGCAGCACCGAGCCCTCAACCGCTCACCTTTTCGTCCGCCACCCGCAGCCCCAGGCTGCCGAGGCCCACGATGGAGTAGAAGGCGGCCTGCAGGTCGGCGAAGGGCCGCTCCAGCGCCGCCCTCAGCCGGGCCAGGTCGCGGGCGGTGAGGTGGTGGCTGGGGGCCAGGGCCTGGGCACCGGCGAGGAGGAAGAGGAGGCTGAAGGCCGCCGCCAGGCGCAGCCGCAGGCCTGCGGAGAGACAAACGAGTTACCCCGCGGGCCGCGCCCGCCGCCAGCCCCCTCCCCGCCGCGGGCCCTCGGCTCACCCGGCGCCGCCATGATGCCGCCCCGCCGCCTGCGCCACGGCGCCGCTTCCGCCCCGCGCCCCGCCTCGGCCCGCGCCACCACGCCCGCGCCACGGGGGAGGCGGGAGGGACAGAGTATTTTGCCAGGGGGTAGTCCAGCCTCACGGACTCCCACCGCGGACACCACGAAGATGTCAGAAGGAGGTGCCTGCGGGGGCCGGGCGGCGGGCGGTAGGAAGTTCTGTGGCGCCGGGGCCGCCCCTCAAGAGCCAGAGAGGTCTCCCCTGGGCGGCAGGAATGGTACGATCCCGCGGGCGGGGGCGGCCCCTGGAGAGGATGTGGGCTGCGCTGATTGGCCGAGCGGCCCGCGGCGCTCAGCCCGCTACGGCGCCTTAAAGGGGAAGCGGCGGAAAGGTGCACGGGGTGCTGTGATAGTGCCGTGCCGTGCCGTGCCGTGCCGTGCCGTGCCGTGCCGTGCCGTGCCGTGCCGTGCCGTGCCGTGTCACATTGTGCGATACTGTGCCATGCCTTGCCCTGGTGTGTTGTGTGACATCCTGCCATGCCGTTTCATGTTGCGCCGTGCCATGCTGCGCCGTGCCGTGCCCTGCCATGCCGTACCGTGCCACGTGCCATGCCGTGCCGTGCCACGCTGTGCCGTGTGCTGTCCCAGCCCGCGCCTCTGGGCGCTCCCCACGCCCGGTCTCAGAGCCCCCTGTCCCCCCCCAGCCCACCAGCTCCACGTGTCTCGGCGTGTGCCCCGCGGCCGCGGTGGGAAGGTGCTCGCCCCCCGGAGCAGGGCAGTGGTCCCGGGGCCGCCAGCAGACTCCGGAACGCCCCGGGACTGCACAGCGCAGCCACCCAGCAATGCCGGGGCGCCAGTCCACGCGGGATGCAGCGCTGCCTCTGCCACCCCCGGTGACCAGTGCTCCTGGTGAGACCCCCGCAGCCCCGCTCTTGTTCCTGGCGCAGGGTTCGCGGTGAGGAGGGGGCTCCCCGTGCCGGCAGTGCGGCTTCAGGAAGGGCGTTTGCGGGTGAACAAGCAAATCTGTGCAGTGCTGCTCGCCCGGATTCCTCCATGGAGGCGTGCGAGGTTTTAGGGATGATTTCAGCGATCCCTGCTTTAGGCGAGCCTTGTTTTCCATGTCTTCATTTTTTTTTCCCTCTTGTTTTTCCCTAAGTACCAAATAAAAAAAAAACAAACAAAAAAAAAACAAGTATAAGGTTAAGCCCCAGCTCTGCTGTGCAAAGCCCCAATCTCTCAGTTAACCAAGCTGGATTTCCCCCAAGCGTATAACGAACACCGCCTATTTGCCCTGCTTGGATTATTTCGGAACGGGCACGCTATCGGAGACCCCAGGTTCCTGCGTCAATGTGCAAAATGGCTTCTTCCCCGCCAGCCCCTGGGGACGGGCAGGTGTGCCTCGGGGTCCCTGGCCCACGCTCGGCTGTCCCACAGGGGACACAGCAAGCCGTGGGTGACAGACGTCCGTCCTGCTGCTCACTGCCCTCCTGGAAGGCCCCAAAATTTGGGGAAAAGGCCTGTGCTTCCTCCTGCAGAGGGCACTGGGAACTTGTGCTTTTTCCTTTCCGGGGAAGATCCCATGGAGCTGGAGCAGCTCCCGCTTACACCGTCCCACCGCCTCTCTGGGCTCCCTGCATTTTTGGTGTTTGCTGTGTGTAACGTGGACAAGGCTTTTGGCCTTGCTGGGGGAAAACCAAGGAGCCACGGAGCTGCTGAGGTGTGGAAAGCCACCGCCGAGAAGGCAGCCTGCTCCCGGCTCTCCCCGGCCGCCCTTGCTTCTCCCTCGGCGCCCGAGCCGATCATGATCGCATCAGCGATGTCAGCTCCCCGTTGGGTGACACCGAGGTGGGGTTGAGCCGGCGTCGCTAGTGGCTTCATAAAGCCCAGCTGAGATGTTATGCCCATCAGTTCTGCTTCAACAGCGCCAAATCACCAATCTTACCTAAATCCCCCAGCTATTGAGGCTGAACGTGTTTGATGACCTCATCCCAGGAGATGCCCATGGCATGAATGGGTACCCGTGTGAGGATACAGGCACTTGTCCATCATGGATGGGCGTGATGGGATAACGATACAGCACCCAATTATGCCATGAGCATCTCCCGTGCTGAGCATGCCCCCTTGCACTGGGTTATTCCTCTCTCACTTTCCCGTGGGAGATGTAGCTCCTCTGAAATGCGTTGCAAAATCCTGTCACCGTAGCTCTCCTGGGGGAAGCAAAAATGTTCTGCCCCAGAGAGGGCTTTTGCTTTTCTGGGTTGGGTTTGCATCACCTTACATTTTCTAGTAACAAACATATTTTGGTCAGCTCTAATGGCATTTCCCATCCCGTTGCCCTTCCTGGAGAGAAACTGGGGTGGGAGGAAGATTTTTTGCCCAGGGCTGGAGCAAAGCCAAACTAGAATGATCTTAAAATCCCTTGTGAGATGGCATTTCTTTTCTGCTCAGGCTATCAGATGAGTTTCTGACCTTCCTTTAGCCCTGCTCTAATCCATGTCAGGAGATGACCATGCAATCCCCAGGGATGCTGGGGACCCCTCCAAGGTCCACCCCACATGCACCAGCCTGGCCTCCAGAGGAGGCTGGAGACCCACAGCTGAGCTCTTCTGCTGTGACAGATGTAAATGGGAAGGAGTTTTTTAATGACATGAGAGAGAAAAAGCTAAAGGCCACTTGTGCAATTAAATGCCTTAAATGTGGATTTTATTTCAATGTAATGGGATGGTTACTGCATATAAAAGAAGTGCCAGATGATTGTTAAAACTACATTCACTAAGTTCTAATAACCGTGCATTTGACCTGCAGCCAATCAAGAGCTGCAATCCCTTGTTATAAAACAGTTCATGAGCCCTCGCCCCAGACAGAGCCTCTGGATGGTCCTTGCTGGGACCTTTGCACTGCAGCAGCACTCGCTGTTCGTGGCAGGACTTGGCCTCATGGTGCAGCTCCCCAAGCTAAAGGACACTTTACTGGTCTCCGTTTGGTGGGCAAAGTTGTTTGGTGAAGGTGACAAGGACAGAGGGACAAGGAGGTGTGAAACAAATCTGCTGGCCTGGGGAGAGGACCGTTCCATGGCGTGCAGGGCAGTGGCCATGTCTCTGCATGCCGCAGGACAGTTCTCCTCTGCTGCCCCATCCAGGGCCAAGGGGCTTGGATGATGGAGGGTGGAAGGTGGAGGATGGAAGGTGGAGGATAGAAGAAGATGGAGGATAGAAGGTAGAATCATAGAATCATAGAATGGTTAGGGTTGGAAGGGACCTTCAAAGGTCATCTAGTCCAACCCCCCTGCGAGGAGCAGGGACATCCCTGACTAGATCAGTTTGCTCAGAGCCTCATCCAGCCTGGCCTTGAACGTTTCCAGGGATGGGGCCTCCACCACCTTTCTGGGAAACCTGGGCCAGGGTTCTATAACTTGCATCGTAAAAAATTTTTTCCTAATTTCTAGTCTAAATCTACCCCCTCTCTACCCCCCTCTATTTAAAAATTTTTTCCTAATTTCTAGTCTAAATCTACCCCCCCTACTAAACAGCCTTTCCCCATCTTTCTTGTAGGCCCCCTTGAGGTACTGGAAGACCGCTATCAGGTCTCCCCGGAGCCTCCTCTTCTCCAGGCTGAACAGCCCCAACTCTCTCAGCCTGTCCTCATAAGAGAGGTGCTCCAGCCCTTTTATCATCTTCGTGGCCCTCCTCTGGACCTTCTCCAACTGGTCCATGTCCTTCTTGTGCTGGGGGCTCCAGAACTGGACACAGTACTGCAGGTGGGGTCTCACCAGGGCAGAGTAGAGGGGGAGAATCACCTCCCTCGACCTGCTGACCACGCTTCTCTTGATGCAGCCCAGGATGCGGTTGGCCTTCTGGGCCGCGAGGGCGCATTGCCTGCTCATGTTAAGCTTCTCATCCACCAGCACCAGTAGAGGATGGAGCGTGGCTAGTGGAGGATGGAGGCTGGAGGGTGGAGGGTGGAGGATGGAAGGTGGAGGAAGGAAGATGGAAAGTGGCTGATGGAGGATGGAGAATGAAGGTTGGAGGATGGAGGGTGGAGAAAGACCCTGAGAGGAGTAGGAAGCTGAGGTGTGACACCTTCTCCTCCCTCCGTGGAAGCCTCACTTAAACACATGCAGCTGCAGGCCGGGAAGGAATGGGATGAGTTTGCAGGGGGGCTGCAGGTCTCATCCCCCCGCTGCATTCCCACACTCACTGCATGGGATGCGCAGGATCCGGGTGGCTCAGCCCTGCAGCAGCCCCGAGGAGAGCAGTGCCCAGCACCGGCCTCTGCAGCACCTCTGGGCTGGATCTGCCCCCCGTGCATTCAGGGGGAGCCCGGGACAAGCAGGGGAGCGAGTGAGCCCCCAAACCTGTGGGCTGTGCGGCAGCATCCCTCCCTCTGGCTCTGCCTGCCAGCAGCGCAGCCAGCCTTCCTTCTTTGGTAAAGACTCCGACAATTCCCTTTTTAGGCTCAACACCACCAGTCCCGGGACGGAATGGGAGCCCGTTTCCCAGCCGCCAGCCCTGCTGGGGTGGCTCTGAGCAGAGGGGCTGCCCGCAGGGCTATGGTCCATGCTCCGTCCAAATGCCTTTTCAAGACAGCTCTTCTTCAGGCGCTCCTTGCCCCGGCAGCTCCAGCCTCGCTGGAGAGGCACCGCTGGTCCCTGCTCTGCGGGAGCTCGGCTGCTCAACCTGCTTTCCCAGGAGCACGCCTCACCCCAGCCAGCCCAAAGGCATTATTGCGCTGGCTGGGGTCTGCTTTCCTTATTATTCCTGCTGGAAAGCTCTCCCTGATGAATCCCAGCTGGGAGACATTTTTTTTGGGGTGGGGGTTTTATTAAATTGTTGATATGTATTTTCTGCAGTGCCGTTTGTCCTCCCCTCCTCTTCCCGCACCGGACCCCTCGGCAGGAGGGGATGAAGGGCTGCCAGGCTGCCCGGACCTGAACTTGGCCCTGGCCCCTGGGTGTGAGACCTGTGGGCATCCCAGGCACCCCGTCCCCAGCAGCACTGCCCACAGTAAGGCTCTCCCAGTTAGCCCAGTCCCTACACTGGCAGGCAGCTGGCAGGGGCTGTCAGTGCCTCCAGCATCCCACGTTCTCCTGACAGCATCCCCAGGGCACGGCCCCAACGTGAGCCCCCAGAGCATCGTCTCCCGTTAGCAGTGATTTACCAAAACCCCGCTCCGTGCTGCCCCGGCGATGTGACCTGCATCCCGGCACTGCCCGGCCCTGGCTGGGAGGATGGATGGGGAGCTGGGAGCGGGATGGAAAGTCCTTCAGTGCCTCCAACAGATGGGTTGTGTTTGCACCATTCCCATTATACATGCTGAAACTCTCCTGTTTTCACAGGATGATGTCAGATCTGGGCTCCCTGGCCAGATTCCATCTGCCATGGGGAGGGAGAGGGAACGGAGGAGGTGGGAGTGGGAGCAGAGGCCAGGAGGGAACAGCAATGGTTTAGTGTGTGTTCTGTGTCCGAAAGCAGCAGCGATGCTGTAGCACTGCGGGGTGAGGCTTACAAGCTTTGGGGATAGCAGGGCGTTACCAGAATGGGTCTGAAACGAGCAGCATGAAGCAGCCTGGAGGACACAACAGCACCAGTAAATATAGGATATTTGAGCTTGAGTTCCTCTTTCTGGCATAAAAAAGAATAAAGCCAGCAGTACCTGTTGCACTGCCTCCTGCAATGGGGGGGTCAGGTCCTTACCGGTCTCCTTTTGGTGGCCCCAGAGCAGGGACACGGGTAAGTCACTGGCAAAGTGACGTGGAGGATGGAGGGTGACCTCCTTTGGTGGTCATGCAGAGGTAGCAGTCAGGCCAGGGAAAGGACGGGCTGCTGTGCTCCCCAGGGACGAATAACCAGAGAAAAGCCTTTTGTTGGCTTTGACAGCGTGTGAGTGTGGCTGGAGGGTGGTGATGGGCACGGGGGAGGACCTGACACGAAACTCCTGCGTGTGGTGGAAATCCCAGCTTAGCTGATAATACTTCCCTTCTGCTCCAGCTTTCCTCAAGTCCCTGAATAAGAAAAAAGGCCCCAGGGAGCACTCAGAGAAACTATTAAAAATAATTAAAATAGAACAAAATAAATAAATGCAGCGAGATCGAAGAAATAAACCCCAGCTGCACAAGCCCCAGCCTCCCGCACTGCCTGTGCCGACGCTGCTGGCAAGGCAGCCAGGGCTGCAGCATGGAGCTCTCAACGTTTCTGAAACGCTGAGCCCATTTGGGAACAGTTGCCCAGAATTTTCCTCCTCTCCCGGCTGGATCGGGGCAGCAGGGATTCACTTACACCCCTGGCAGCAGTGGCTCTCCCCAAGCCCCAGCCATCCCCAGGCAGAGGACCAAGGGCTGTTCCTTCGCACCCTGCCTGCGCAGGGCCAGCATTGAATTTTCCAAAAAGACCGTAGGAGGGGGATCCTGCTGAAGGAGATGAATGTTCGGGGCTGGAGCAGCAGCAGGGGCGTAAATCAGCTTGGCCCGGCTGGGGTGGAGCTGGCTGATGGGTTTGTCTGCTGTTTGTCTCCCGGGGCACACACTGCTCCTGCCCCGCAGCCGGGGGGAAGAAATTGGTTCCTGACTCTTTTAGCAACTGCAAGTATCAAATTCAGTTTCCTTTGATTCCTGGCGTTTGGTTTGCTCTCCTACTTCATAAATATTCAACCGCCAGATGCTTGAAAAAGTGCCTGCAAATCCCTGCGGCCCCCTGCATGGCGGTGGGAGCAGCGCCCGCAGCCCCCAGCCCCGTCCTGCCGGGATCCAGCCCCGTGGCTAACGGACCGGAGAGAGCCACGGCCAAAGCCAACAGCTCGTAAACCAGCCCTGCGCCGAAACGCGCTCCCGCGGTGTGCGGGTACCAGGCGCGTGATGCGAAACAGCTTGTGAGGGATGCAACGCATCGAGAACCGGTGCCCTGAACTGCAGGAGTGCCTCCAGAGGGACATTCCCAGGGAGCGATGGGGATGCAGCTGCTCCCTGGCAATTCGGGTTTCGTGCGCACTTGTTTTCTGGAGCACGCTGGGATGCGACGCGCTGCCTGCTCCCTCCAGGTCTGCTGTCCGGGGGTGAAACCCAAAGGGTTCCTCGGAGCCCAGGGGGTGATGGGCTTAGAGGGAGGCTATTTGCAGTGGAGTCTGATGTTTCCCTGCTCCCTTTTCCCCAGACAGAGGCAGTTGCAGATCCCACGTGCCCACTCGACCCATTGCTGGCCAGGGACGCACACCCGCGCACGCCAAATCTGCAGAGCTCCGGGCTGCTGGACACCTCACTGATGGCTTAGCCAGTGATGGAGGGACCGCGGTGAGCAACAGAGGGGGAAAAAAATAAACCCCCAAAACCCTGTGTTACAGGGTATTCCCTTTTCAGCAGGGCAATGCCCCAGCAAGGTTGGAACTGAGGTCAGGCGGCAGCTTTGGGGTGAGGGCTCCGGGAGGGTGCGGGGCTGGGGAGCCGCCAGGCGCCTGCGCAATCCTGCAAACCCCAGCTCCTGCTTAGTTTTTCCGTTTCTTGCCAAAAATCACTCCGGAGCATGTCAGCACGCTGTCATGTAAGGAATCTCATTTCAGAGAGGCTTTTTCTTTCTCTCTTTCCCCCTTTAGATCCAAACCAGACGCAGCTACCTTTTATTGGGTGTGAGGGCAGGGCTACCCGCATCCGGCCGCCTTCTGCTCCTCCAAAACGATGCTGGAGTGGATTTGGAGGGCTTAGGCTGTTTAGGAAACCTTTGTGCTGTACATGCAGGGACAATCTGCACACAGGTCCTTGTGCACAGCACCAGCCCCCTCCCCGAACTGCAGCAGCCCTGCATGGAAGCCATGGGAGAATGACCAAAATTGCTCCATGAGGTGAATTTGGGGCAAGTCAGACACTGACTGCTGAGTCCCAGGGCTGGGCAAGCCTTGGAGTAGCGGGATGCTGCTGCTTCCCTCTGCTGCGCCATTATTTCAAGGACGGAGATCCCATTCCCAGAGGAGCACTGCTCCTCCATAAAGCCTCTGGGAGGTACTCGCGCCCTCCTCTTAACCCCCATCACCCCAAACCCCCTCAGCGAAGCTGCCGTCCCCGCGCATTCTTCTCCCTCTTATTCCAGGTGACTGCACAGACCCTGAGCCCTTTACCTGCCTGACCCCGGGGCTCAGCTCCCATGCTCTGGGGATGGATAGCAACGGACAAGTCCTGGCCTGGATTCCCAGCACTCCTCTCAATCCCCCCTCACCCCAGCCCCACAGCAAAATGGAGATTTCCTTTCTCCAAATAGCTCCCCATGTTTCTGGGTGCCCAAGGGGGGCAGGGAGCAGCTCCCCTAAGCCCCACATGTAGATCAGCAAGATAATTAATTGGTTTGGGTGGTATTTATGGGGTATGGGAGTAATTTCACTGATGTTCTGCTGATTTTAGCACTGCTCTGTGCCCAGGGCTGTCTGCCACCAGTGCCATTTGCTGAGACCAGGTGAGATCAGGGCTCTGGGCTTAGCCCTGCACCTTTGGGCCAAGATGGAAAATCTCCATCTCTGGGTGGTGCCAGTGGCACAGACACAGGGGAGGCCAGGCCCTGCCATGCCAGCAGTTCTCCCTGGTGCTTTCTGCATACTGTCACATCAGCGATGGGACAGAGGGTCCCCAGCAGTGCAAACGCCTCCGCAGAGACCTGTGTTCTCCAGGCATGCTCTGCACGCCTTGCCCTGTCCCACCACCACGCTGGGACCAGCAGGGGACCAGCAGCCTCTAACCCACCTCCTGCCCCTAAAATGACTGGGCTGAGTGAGAGCTGCTGGAATGCAAAGTATTTGGGATCTCCAGTGGATCAGGGAATGGGAAGGCAGAGCATCTCCCCAACTCCTTCCCCACTGCTGCCTTCAGTGGGCCGGGCAAGGCATTGTCAGGTCTGACCCATGCAGGTATTAGAAAACGTATTTTCTTAGGAGGCTTTCCTGCTTTGCTGTTATTCTTTCACTCCTCACCTCCTGCTCCTCTCGCTGCTGAGCAGCCATTCATCCATGCGCTGTGAGCCCTGCAGCCTGCTTTGCACACCCCATGTCATCCTTCCTTTCCAAGATGCTCAGCCTGGGAAGCAAAAATAATCTGCTTAGGTCAGTGAAGGATTAAAACCCTCTCTTGGTCTTTTGAACTGTCCACCTGCAGCCCTGCAGAGGGGATTTCAGAGCCAAAGGCTCCAGTCAGATGTGCAGAATTTGCCTAAAAAGGGCTGTGAGAGGCGGTGAGCCGTGATGCTGGCAGAGCCGAGGGGCTTTGGTCCCAGCCGGCCCTGCTGCTGTGTCTGCTTCTGTGTGGGGAAAGCCACCCTTCTGCCCAGCCATGAGGGAGCTGGGGCTTCCCAACAGAGCTCAGCCCCACAGCCAAACCCAGGGTGTTGAAATCAATCGGGGGCTTTGAAAGGCTGTGAATGCTGATGCTCCCGGGAGATGCCACAGATCCCACCCAAACCCCCTTCCAGTCCTGCTCGTAGCCTGTGCTGTGCCAGCTGGGACAGGGAGTTCTGTCCCCATCACCACCTGGGATCAGAGAGGTGATGAACAGTCAGCCCGCAAAGACCTGGAACATGGTTTGTGTCTCTGATTTTACCTGTTGTAACCTGGGAGTAGCTTTTGCCTCTTCCTCTAGGTTTAAAAAGCTCCTTCTTACAACATATTGCAGCCTTCATCATGCAAGGCAGATGTTCTGGGGAACATTTTGGATGCAGAGACTGTTGTACTCCATGGAGCATCCTGTCAGCAATGCCAGGCCTGGACCTGCTCCTTGCCAAGCATGGTCTGGAGTACCCCCCAGAATAACGGGGAGCTGAGGCAGCACATCCTCTCTGCACAGCATCCCGCACCTCTGCTCCCTCCTGTGCTCCTGTCCTCCCGGCCAGCCCTGACCCCCCCTCTCCCAGTCTGCAGCACTGCCTGGAGGTGTCCTGAGCAGGTTCTGCATCCCCAGAGAGGGAACCACTCCCTCTCCAGGGAGCCCTGGCCCATATGGAGCACAGCTTTACAAACGCACAAGAATTTGTTCAAAAGTTCACCGAAGTTTAGAGTGAGAGCTTGTCTCAGACGCACCCTCTGTGACACTTTTCCATCCTAACTCGCATCAAATCATCGCTGGACATTTATTGTTTCTGGGCATGCTCCAGTTCCTCCAGGAGACAGTGATCGGAGGGCCCCTCGCCTCCTTTTTCTCCTGCCATCCCCAGGCTCAGCCCCATCCCCTCTAGTCTCCTCCCATCTCAAGACCTGCAAACCCCCAAAGCCCCAACCAGGAGCTGGGCTGGGTCAAGCTGCAGAGGGGTGAAGGCTCTGCCTGCGCCTGGGGCAGCCATTCCAGACCATGGAGCTCGCTCTCGATGGTGGTAACAAGAAGGTGAGTGGTCTGGGAAGGGCTGGCTGGGAGCCGAGCGCTGCAATCTGGGGAGACAGAGGTGAGGAGATGCTGGAGGATGCCAGGATCCCTGCCGACCGGTGGTTGATGCTCCCTGCTGCAATCTGAAAGCTGCTGCAGCCTCGGGGTACGGTTTCCAGTACAAACACTGGGAGGTTTTTCCCTCCAAGTTTATGTTCCAAGACTAATTTCTCAATATTCATTTAGGGAGTCTGCCTTTCTGTGGGTGTAAATTGGTGTACCTCCACTGCCTTGGAGAGGCCCGCACTGATTTATATCAGCTGAGATGCTGACCCCAAATTTGCAATTTATACAAATGTTCCTGCCAATAAAACCGTTATTTAAAGTATGCACAGAAAGTGAACCCAGGAGGCATGTGAACACGGTCCAAACAAATCTAATTAAAGCTTTCATCCAGAAAATTCTTCCTTGCTATAGAACAAGAATCCATACATTAATACTTGTCCTCACTTCACTGGAGCTAAAATCTCGTTTTGGAGGCCCAGGGTAGCGGATATTTGTGCCAGGCTGAGCACTCACGAGCCCTCTGGGTCCAGCACACCTCAGAGCTCCTGCGGTCTCACCCTGCATCTCCATTCTTACAGTATCTGCCTCTTAGCTTTGTAAGGAGGCCCATGGCTTAATTCAGACCAGTCCAGCCGGGCTGCAGCAGAGCCGAGCCACGCACTGCTGACTGCACTGGGGAAACATCTAAAGAAAATATCCTGGCAGGGGCTGAAGGGAGCCGGGGAGGACGGAGGTGCCGGCATCAAAGGAACTTGGGTGCCACCACCTTGCAGAAACACGGTGGGGGCTGGGCCAGCTGCTGCGTCTCGGCTGGCCCAGTGGTTGGGGTGCTGGCTGGGCGATGCAAATCCAAACCTTTTCTTTGGGCAGATCCTGTCTGATTTCAATCACCGATCACTTGATCTGCACAAACACAGTAAGCCTACCCAGGAGGAGCTAAGCCAGCCCTTGCAGCAGCATTTCAGAAAGCTCTGTGTTACCCACGTACTCCCCAGGAAACGGGCTGCATAAATACAGACACATTAAGGCCAGCACAGATGCAGTATCCATGACAAGCATCCCCGTTTCACTGCCTCGGTGTCTAAACTGTTAATGGTGCCGGTGCATGAACCCTCTCGCCTTTCAGCGCCTGCACAGCCGCCCTCACCTGCCACCCCAGCCCATGCAGCTGAGAGACAAAAATCCACCAGCGGCCTTGCTGGCAGATGAAATATTTCTCCCTTGGCTCAGAAAACAGACCAGCCAAGACCCCCCCTCCTCTCTCCCAGGGCTACAGAGGTCAGGCACTGGGGCTAAAACCAGCTGTGAGCTCAGCGAGGGACGGGACATAGCAGGGGCTGCATTTGCCCCGCACTCAGCAGGACCAGCGCACACAGCGAGGGCAGGAGAGCCTGCTCCAGCTGCTGGGTGTCCCACGAGGTATGGGCATGCACTGACCAGAGTCCCAGGCTGGGCTCTTTTCTAAGAGCATCACCCCCAGGAGCGACTCTCACATCCCAGCAATAGGGATGGCCAAGGGGATGCCGTGCTGGTGCATCACAGTCACAAGTGGGAGCCAAGGACCAGGTCTGCGGGAGGTGTCTCTGGCCCACTGAGGTCCAAAGATTGCAGGCAAATAATCCCTTGCTGGTCTAGCCTCTTCCCTTTTTCTCTATTCTGTCCTGTCTTTCTCTCCCTTGTTTTAGCCGACATTAAGTGGGAATCACTCCAATCCTCACTGCCCCTCCAAGAAGCTAAACAAACAAATCCAACCCTCCTGAACCACCTTCATTTCATCTGCCCTCCCAAAGCCCCGTGTTTTTCTGCAGGATTCCAGCAAGATGGCCCTGCAGGCGTTTTCCAAGACAGGAGAAGCTTCAGACAGCAACAAAAATGTGTAGAATTTGGCCTATTCTGTTCCTTTACCTTTCAGTGACCTCCAGGGACAGCTCCCGCCAGCCCAGGCTGCCTGCTGGGGAGCAATCCATGGAAATGGGAAAAGAGAAAGAATGAGACAGGTGGGGAGAAAAAGAGGAGTCAACTACTAACATAAGAATTATTTCCGTGCATATTCCTTGTGCAACCAAATGGCTAGAGCAAGAGATTTCAGTGCAAGGTGTGCTCCTCATCCCTGCTCCCACCCTGCCTGGGCCCTGGTGAGATGCACCAAGATCGGCATTACTGACCAGTTTGTGGTGGGAACCAGGAGCCTCATGCTCTCCAAAATCTCAAGTTCTTGCTCTTTGGGCATGCACCGCTGCTGAGGGAGTCTGCCTGCTCAAGAGGACTCCTAAAGTTTACGTTGACATTCATCGTATTCACCTAGGAGCTTTGGGCCACCACATCACTGGAGAAATCCAAGATAAAGTCTGAAACAGAAGGCTTGACCTCAGTGGTGCCTCATTATCCTACCCCTTTTCTCTGTCACATTGCCAAGAATTGCCCAAGGGTGCAGACATCCTTCTCCTCCGCAGGGAACCAGGCCTGGATATCACAGGACAAAAAATTTGTCTCCTCTCACTGAGCTGGAGAACAGTGCCGCACAGAGGGGACTGCTTCTGCTGCAGCACCAGGTCTGATACCCAAACCTGCTGATGCTGATCACCACGAAAATCCAGTATTTGGAGCAGGGTATTAGAAAAGTCAAGGGATCTTTTCTGTGTTGCATTGCAGAAAGAGGCTGGGGCAATGAACTTCCCAGATGTGGAGGATGTTCTTCCTCCAGTTCTGTAGCCAGGGAAGCAGCCAGCTCTTGCTGAGACACCAAGGGTTTCACAATGTGTCTGAGAGGAGAGACAAGCATCCCCCAGGGTGGTCCACTGAGCCATGGCTGGTCTGCCTGGGAATGGGCTGAGGGGTGCAAAGCCCAGGGCAGGGCCAGATGCTCCCAGAGAAGATTTCACTGCATTCACAACCCAACCATGACTTCAGCCTTGACCTGGAGGGCTCGTACATCAGGAGCCAGTTTGTTCCCTGTGCTCGGCCTGAGGGACAAGGTACACTACACGTGGGTCACTCAGGGGGCTGTGGGGGGCACCTGCATCACTCCACGTGCCACCACTGCCCAGCACTGCCAAGCATCGCACCGGGCTCCCTCGTTCAAGCAGGAAGCACAGCAGGACACGCACACCGCTATCTCCTCGGTGAGAGTGTTTTACAAGCGTGGCAGATGAAATGAGCAGGAGAGCTGTAAACAAGCTAATCTGAATGTCTCCCTGGGGCCCTGTCGAGTCAGCTTCAGCTCCAGTCAACACCTCTCACATCAGCCGTCACCCAGCCCAGCCAGGCTGCCTTGAGGGACCGGTGTGCTAACAGCTTTCAACAAGGCATGGAGGAAGAGCATGGGGGAAGGCTCTCCCTCCTTCCCACTCTTGTCCCTCATGAAGTCCCCTCCACTGGCTCCAAGCTCTGCTCTCAAATATACATTTCACTACGTGATGCTGACTTCTAGGCTACCCAGCATGCATTTCTAAGAAATGGTTCTTACCACAGTGGAAATATATTTTTTCACCCCAAAATTAAAGCTAGATCAGGGCCAAAAGCAAATAAAAGTGCATGAGGAGTGCCTGTCAAAATCAACTGAGCTTTTTAATAGACTTCCAGAGATCATTTCCTGCCCAGGTCTCTTCTCCCTTGTTTCCCTCCACTTTCCCACTTGAGCTGAAGCCTCCCTCTGAGCCAGCATCCCACCTGTTTCTAACCCAGAAGCAGTTATGCCATATTTCCCAGCAAAAACGATGAGCAATTCAATGGAAAAAGTAAAAGGTCAGGATGGAGCCATGCCAGGGCTGTAGAACACAACTACAGCTGGGAATGGACTTCCAGAAAATGTCCATCCTTCCTGGTGACAATTCTCAGATGTTCTGGAGATGATACATGGAACACAGCTTGCCAAGGAGGAGTCCTCGCTGCAGCTCTGGAGCCTAAGCATCATGTAAGAGGCAATGGCAACTGCGAAAAGCAAGAACCTGGTTTTGCAAGTGCAAAGGAACCGGAAATTAGGTAGGCAAGCATCCAATCTGCTACAAAGTGGGCCACCGACATGTCAGACAGGCAACGAAACAAAGGGCCGGTGATGAACACGGCAAGCTGCCATACAGCCAGCAGCAGATGTGTTCAATTAGCCCAAGAGCCAATATCCAACCAAACACCAACCTAGCCAGCAAAAAAGAGACAATAGACTACTTGTTCCATCAAACAGCTGAGTTAATAGCAAAAACGTGCAGGGAGTGAGCCAGCAGCCAAAAACCCACGCCAGCCACTCAATAAGTCAATTAACCAAAGACCCACATAATCAACCACTTAAGTAGAGCTGAGCAAATAACTCACAATGAGTTATTTATCCATTGAACGTAGCCTCTAGTTTTGCTTGGGCCATCTCTGTGAGCACATGTCAAGTCCCTTCAATTGATTTTCAATTAATCTCATTTTGGCTTGTTTGCTCTCGTGCATGGCTGGCCAAAAGTTAACATTTGAACTGCACTCATCAGCTCTGATTGCCCAGGAAGATTACACGTTGCTCTCTAGCCTCAGATTAGATAAGCACAGTTTTGCCAGCGAATCTCAGTCCCCAAAACGCTTGAACAAGACTGCTGTTGAGCAGCCAGGACACGGTGATCACATTTTTCAAAGAAAGAGCTCAACAAGATATCGTTGAGCCATCCAACAAGCTGAACTGAGTAGTCCCACAGGAAGAAAGCTAGTGACGGTACTCAAACAAGATTGGGGAATTGGAGGGCTTGGCTTTATTGCCTTAAGGTTGGGTCCCATTTCTGGGGATCTTTTCCATGACCACAGGACAGTTGCTGAGGACATAGCTCCAAAAGCAGGCAAGGATGGCCCAGCTCTGCAACTACAGCCCCTTGTCTGGGGGTTCCTCAGACCCTGCCTGGGGTATTACAGTACCTTCTGCAGGGCCAGATCTCAGCTCCTGACTTATCATCAGTTTGAGAAGTGCCTCCACGGTGGCAAGCCCAGGGACACAGCCAGGCCAGCTCTTTCTGGCAAGGGCTGGGACACGCAAGGCTCTAATTGCATCTGGACACTCCAGGCATTGCCAGAGCATTAAAATAACAGCAACACCACACTGAACAACCCAACCACCTGACTAGGAGCTTCTCAGAGGAGACTATGTTCTGCATCCCACAAGCCTTTGAGGAAAGGGCTGCATGGTGGCATGGAGTCCAGGGCTGTCGTTGTCCTCCTCCTGGTGCAGAAATGCCTTCCTCTGCCCCACACCAGGCTCTTTCACTTGCTACCAAGAGACCACAGGTCTTCTCACACAGATGGTCAAACAAGAGCCCTGGCAAAGCCCTTGCTCCTGTGGAGCCATGCCACAGCAGGCTTCAGCCCACGCCATGTGTCACGCTGCCTTCATGGAGCCAGGCACTCCCAAGCCATGGCCATGTCTACACCAGTGCTATGGTGATGGGGAAGGTACCACTCCTGGCCTTCCTCACCCCAAATTGGCCACAAAAAAAAACCAAACCAAGCCAGGCAGGCTGGGCTAGCTCCAAGCATGGCCCCACACAGCTAAGGGAGCCTTATATCCCCCTCTCCTCCCGGGGCTGCCACAAGCGCTTTGCATTCGGCGCTGGCCGGGGAGCAGGCACGCGCTGCCAAACCACATTGTCAACTGCTTCACTGCTGCCTGTGGATCCTAATCCCACAGGCAATATATAACCAGCGGGAACTACACCGTCTTTGAAGCGTGGAGCGGAATATCAGAGGAACGCTGCTATCTCCTGCCTCTCCGAGAGGCGGTCACGGGGACTGTCGGAGATTAGGACTAGCGGTACTTAGCTCACTTCAGCAGCCAGCTGAATCAAATGATCCTTACATGCCCTTACGTCCTAATGAATCGCATCTGATTTTTTTTTTTTTTGCCCAGCTCCAAGCATGGAGCAGCAGCACAGTTCAGAGCTCGCTGCATTTATACTCAGAGGGCTGTGCGAAAAATCATCGCCCTCATTACCCTTGCAAATCTGGCCTGTGTTTTTCATCTAGACAGCATCTCCTACATCTCCCACTGCAGACTTGGGTTTGAGCTCGACTTTCAAAGAGAATTGACCTCTCGAAAGCCAAGCTCGGCTGCAAGCATCGAGCTTCAGCTTCGAGACCAAACAAACCCCACTGATTTCACATTATTTCCATGCAAAGCTATAAATCAGCTCAGGCTTGGCTTGACTCCGGGCCAAGGCTTGACTGAAAGGTTCATGAACCTTAAAGAATCTTTTGACAAGCTCAGTCTGAGATTCAAATTTGTAAAGAAACCCCAAAACAGTGAAGTTCTGCTAGTTCCACATAATTTCAGGTTTTATTGTGAACATTTCACGCAGCTCTGGGGACAGTTACACCAGCACAAACCCAGTTACTCCTTAAAAATCAATACAGCTGGCCTGGATTTGTGCTGGTGTAAGAGCAATCAACCCAGCCCAGAAAAAAATGAGTTATTTTTATTCCTTGCCTTCTGTTTTGCTAGAATCCACCCAATAAAAGTTCCCAGCCTGAGTCCAGACTGTAGAAATGCAAATGCCAGTAGAGCATAAACCCCAGCGTGCATCTGGAGAAACTTGTGTAAATCAACAGGGTTGCTCCGGCTGCGCGAGGCTGCTATGTCTCATGGGTGAGTTGGTCAAGCTCAGTGAGAACCAACAGGAACCCTAGGACCACCCTCCATCCAAATCTGTTCAAGCCCCATGGGTCTTCTGCCAGAAGAGACGCTACCTGGGCTGTTGCTGCAACTGGTGACGGTTTCTGAAGGGCAGAAAAATCGCCGTGCTCCATCCAATTGACCTCGGGACAGAGGCTGCCGCAGCCCTGAGGGCTGGCTCCTGCTCTGCGGTGCTGGGCTCTCAGCAGGTCCATCAGCCTTATTCCCACTGATTTTTTTTACAGAGCCTCAGCTCTAGTAAGGCAAACTGAGTGTGTGTTCTGGGAGGCAAATGCTGTGGGGCTCAGGGGATGCTGCCCTCCACCCTCGCGCTGATTTTACAGCGTATCTGCAGTGGTGGGTCAACATCTAAGTGCTCCACCTGGGAGAATTGAAGCAAGGTGCTGGGCTACAGCCCATTTAGCTCCTTTCTGTCCCAGCATGGGAACCCGCCTCCACAGGCTCAGCTGCTGGGGTACAGTGCTTCTGCTCCTCACCCTCCTGCTTGCACAACAGAGAGATCCTGGGGTCTGCAGCCTTGTGCACAGGCAGAGCAGAGGATGGCAGCCGAGTGGTGAGCTCCATCGCCCGGCAGTGCCATCAGCCTGTTCAACGGAGCCGCTCCGAACGCACGCTGCAGCAGCGTTTGGCCTGGCACCAGTTACTGCTCCTTCCTGTGCCAAGCATTTCCTGCAGTACGACAGCAAACAGCAGGATTTCCCTGGATTTGCTTGTTTTTAAAAAAGTTTCTTATGGCAAAGGTTTATGACCTGGCAGGAAGCTGGAGCTGTTTATTTACCTGGGGGCTTGCAGAGGTGCAATGCAGGGAAGCACGCTTGCTCACCTGCTCCCCACCTGCACCCCAGCCCTCCCCAAAGGCTGGCAGGCAGCTCTCCTTTCGCAGCTTGTTTCAGTACCCAGGCTTTGCTAGACTAAGCTCAGCCTGCCAGATCCTTCTGCCCTCATTTCAATCCCCCACCCGCTCCCAAGGGCTAAGGTGCTTTGATGCACGCTCCCTTCCACGCCTCGGGAAGGGAGGCAGCAGGGCCGATGCTTTGGCAGTCATTATCTTCCCACCAGCACAGCTGAGAAGCTGGCTTGGCCCTCCGCCTTCCCTGCTAGGCTCTTCGGAGGTGTTAAGGGGGAATTCCTTGCTCCCTGGCAGCATCTTGCTAACCCTTCAGGGGAGGCACACTGAGATTTAAGTGCTTGCCCACATGAGAAAATCCACCACTGGTTTGCTGCCTACTACCAGTGCCCATCTCAGAGGGGTGTGAAGCGTGGTCAGTGGGACTTTGGGTGCTGGTTGTGCCAGGCTGGCTCCCTCCCACATGCCCTGGGCAGGCTTGGAGCAGGGTTTTTGGAAGGGCTCCCTGCAGTGACCCTCTGTGCTGGTGTGGGGCTCATTCCCACAAACACTGGCTTGTCCCATGGCCATGTTCCCTAAGATACGGCCTTTACGTTCCTGGGGATGCTGCTGGGGTGAAGAGGCCAAGATCTCTGAGGGTCTGATGTTTCTAGCCATGTGCTGAGGGCACCATGCAGGGAGTCAGACATCTCCTGCGAGCACAAGACCACGTCTTCTGCGGCCTTGCACTACCTGCCCACTGAGTCCAGTGTATGCCTTAATGTACGGGCAGAGCTTACTCCTCGTGTCAGTGGTGTCACTGCAATGCACAACCCCAGCCAGTCTGGCACCTGTCTACCATCCATTTTGGAGCTTCCCTTGGGAAAGCAGGGGAAGACCTGCTGCACTGACAAAGATAGGATTGCAAACCTTGGACTCTTCATCCTACATCTGAACACATCTTTAAGTAGATAGGAACCTTAGTGCCCAGGGGTACCGCCTTATTTATCATTAATACTGATACTCATTTGTACTTACATTATCGTTTTCAGCAAACACACAACAGTAAAGAAAATCTTAGCACTTGACCTACCAGGAGTGAAGTCCAGGAGCAAGGCAAGTGATCAGAGAAGAAGCCACACCATTGTCAGGGAATAGCAAGGGCAGGATTAGGGTGGAGGATGAGCCAGGAGCCAGGGCAGAGTGACAGGGGGTACCTGCACTGATGGGGTGGAACCCTGCAGGCACCAAACACACAGGGTAGAGCTGGGTGCTGGTAACAAGGCTCTCAATGGACCATAGGTAACGATGACCTATATCCAAGGTCCATCCAGGGAGCCCAGCCAGGAGCAAAAGCAGCCAGAAGAGGCCTAGAGACAACCTCCAACACATAGCTAAGGCCCATCCAGAAGCCAGAGCAAGAGATGTGCTTCTAGGCAGGGCTGAGCTTAAGTAGAGCCCAGGGCCCACAGGCAGGGGTGTGGGAGGGGTCCCAGGTGAGGCTGGTCAGGGCAATCCATGTGCGTTGAGGTGCACCCAAAGGGCACCTGCAGATGTGGGTGCAACACTGCGGTATAGAGGGAAGGCTAGTCCAGATGTTTAGAGGTGCCAGGTATCTGAAGGACCCACTCCCCACCCATCACGCAGCACAGAAGAAAGAGTTCCCATCATTCAACCCCTTTCTTCTCAGGGCTGTGAACTGGTGTTGGGAAGGTGATCTTATGGCTCTGGGGTCAGCAGGGAGCGGAGCGAGCCTTTCTCCCCGGCAGCACCGAGCATCTGCTGCAGTAGGCCAGGGTACTCCGGCAGCAATTCCAGCAGGAACCTGAACCAACAATCCCCAAATCCAAGGGAGGAACTGTGGGTTGAATGCCTTGCAGCAGACACTGGGATTTGGCCCCTGAGTGCTACGCACGAGGGGAGAGAGCCCGCTGGGGAATATGGAGTTATTCAAATTGGATGTGAGCTACGTTTTATCTTATTGGAGTGGGTTTGGAGGTGATGTAATCACTCAGCGTGCTTGTATGTTTGGTTTGGGGACGAGATGCTGTTTATCATGAGCTGACAAGTCAAGGAAGGATGCGAGAAAATGATCTGGGACTTCCCATGCAGGACTAGCTGGAGCTGTGAGCCGGGAGAGACGTGACTGGAAGCCGTAAGGATTAATGGCCCCTCTGCTGCTGTACAAGGCGCGAATGAATGAAATTCTGTTCCCCTTACAAAGGAATGCCATTAATTCAAGGGGAGATAGTCCAGATTTTTCTCCAGTGTGATGAAAGCAGAATTTGGCCCTTGATCTTGCACAGAAAACGCCTGTCTAGCAAGTTTTGAGGCGCTTCTTTCCATTTCTCTTTGATTTGATTGCATTTTCTTCTGTAGGAATATTTTTTTTCCAGTAAAGGCAGAGAGAAAGGAATAGAGAGAGATATGCAGGCAGGCGAGTAGAGACACCGGCGGTCAGGGGGGAAGGAAAAACGATTGACCAGAGGGGAGCTGTACCTGGGACACGGGCATCTGCTCCCCCCAGGCAATGAGGGGAGATGCTGGGGTGTGAGGGGTGTAACGCCCAGAGAGTGGGAGGGCTCTGGCACCTTTGTCGCCTCTTTGACTGGAATTCGTAAGTAAATATGGAGTTGACTGAAACTGCTCCTGCTTGCCAGCAGCCCCTCTTCGTCGCTCAGTGGAATTTGGGGCGGGAAGGGGCCAGGTGGGGTCCGTGTTTGCTCACATTCCTCTTTGTGTGCTGGTTTCGGGATGCTCATGCGAAGCAGGGGATGGCAGCGGGGCGATGCGTGTGGCCGGGAGGGGTGACGGGCTCCCTTGGCTGCTGGTGGTTTCATGCCCCGGCAGCTGGTCTGGGAGGAAAGTGATGCCGTGTGGGTGATGGGGGATGGAGCGCAGAGTCCGTTTTCCAGTGCAGAGGACCAAGTGGGTGAGCTGGGAGGGCTGGCGCTGGCACTGGAAGCTGGGCAGGGATGGGACCCCCAGCAGATGAGGCATCTCCTGGCAGGGCACCAGGTCCCCGGGGAGCGGAGGAAGCAGTGCCCTCGCTGAAATCCTGCGGGCACACTAATGCAACGGGTGCTCTGCCCCACGCCTGCCCAGTTCCAAGCAGATGAGCATCCAGGAGGGACAACCTGGCACACGGCCGCCCACCAGCCCTGCTGTGCCCAGCCCCTCTCCTCTGGGCTGTGGTCCCACCCCATTCCCAGCCATGGGGTGCTCCGGCACCCCTCCAGAATATGCTTCATGAACTATTTCTGCTCAAGCTCTCTAACTTGTGGCTTTGCTCTCCATCACAGCAGGGAGCTTCACCTCATTCCCTCAATGAAGCCAGCAGTGCCTTGTCTTACAGAGCAGCCGAGGCGAAGCCGCTTTGCTGTGTGTCACCCAGAACAGTGGCAGGCTGAGCTCTCTGCCGAGCTCCGCCGCCTGCCTTGTACATCGTGTTTGCCACCCACGTCCTGCTTGGAGCTTCTCCCCGCTGGCAGGATGCAGTGGTACGAGAATCTACAAGCAGAAGGAGCAGATGTTTGTTTAAAAAAAAAAAAGAAAAAGAAAAGAAAAGGCAATAATCCAAAATTTTGCTGATATAAACACAATACCAGCACTGAATACAACTGAAGGAAGACAAAAACATCCCAAAGACATAAAACACCAGGCCCCTTGGAGAACCTCCAGGCTACATGCACTGAACTCTGTCAGCCTCGGAGAAATGAGTGCTTAACCTCTTTTCGATCTCTTTGTCAGTCCAGCCCTCCAAGATTTATAGCGGTCTCTGAGTGGAGGATCTTCCTTGACACGTCCTGCTCCTTTAATTATGGGTGAGAAAATGAACAGCTGCCCTGCAGACACCCGTCTGACTGTCCCGTTCCCCTTCCTGTGGGACACGTGGCCCTTTCCTTGCCGTCCGTCCCGCTGCCTGCGGAGCCCCGCTGACACCTCGAGGCCTTGCCGCGATGCTGGGGATGTCTGTCTGCCAAACACCCAGCACTCACTGGTCCCCATGAGCCATGCCGGCAGCCGGTGCATCCCTGGGATGCTCTTTTGGGAGGCAGGTGCTCCTCTGTCTGCACCGGTGACGTGCCGCCGGGTGCGGGAGGAGTGGGTGCAAGCCGGCGAGGGCAGGGCAGGCACCGCAACCAAGCAGCCTTGCAAATTGCTCTCCGCCGGCGCCGCTCATTCCCAAGCCCTAATTACAGCGGTGCTGCAGGGACCAGCCTGGCGCGGCTGGATCCCGGGGTCAGGCCAGGCTCCAAGGGCCAGCCGCGCTCCACAGACAGCGCTGATGTATTTTGACAGGACTTAAGGACACCTGCTACTTTCAGAGATTTTTCTCTTTTGCTAGCGAGCTTTCGAATGAGCATGTGTGTGTTGACAGGGGCAGATACCACTGGAGGGTGTTGAGGAGGGAGCAGGAGGGAAATCTCCAGCGAACGTGTCAGGAAGGATTTTTCTCGGCTGCTCACCCTACGGTGAGCGATGGGCACGGAGAAACCGGCAACCCTTGGACCTAGCTCGCGTGTGCTAGGTCCAGTTATGAAGCCTCACCATATCCTTCTTAACAGCGTTTTAAAGCCAATTAGTAGCTTTAATTTATGGAGACCACACACATGCCCAACCCTTGTATTTAAGCTGGATGGCTTCCATCTTGGAAACTTTCTTGGCTTTCTGTCCATCCCCAGGATGTTTCCAGGACTCCACTTTCCCCTGCCCAGCCCCACGGCCACGAGGGAGCTGAACGGATTCACAGCCAAAGCATCGAGAGGGAAACTCAGCTACCAGCCTTTCCCATCCATCGGAAACATCTCAAGCTGAGCAAAGCACATGCTCCAGGGACGGGAGAGGGACTGCGTTAACTCATGAAATAAAGATCGAGTTCTGCTCTGTGGGTAAAATACAGAGAAAGACGAACTTCTTTCCAGTGCCAGGCCTCCTGGACTGCAGCTGAGTTTCTGCAGCCCAATAGATTTAGTGGTCTTGATGGATTTGCTCCAAACAGACATCAGAAAGCAAACCCAACCCTTTATATTCATTTCACCAGCTTCACTTGAATGGTTCGGGTTGGAAGGGACCAGTAAAGCCCATCCAGTCCAACCCCCCTGCAAGGAGCAGGGACATCTCCAACCAGATCAGGTTGCTCAGAGCCCCGGCCAACCTGGCCTGGAATGTTTCCAGGGATGGGGCATCCACCGCCTCTCTGGGCAATCTGGGCCAGCGCTCCACCACCCTCAGTGTAAAAAATTTTTTTCTTGAAAATCGCCCCGTCCTCTCCTTCTGTCCTCATCTTCCCACCTAATGGACTGCCAGCCCAGTAGCCGTCAAGTCCTGGCTCTCTCAGAAATAGTTCTGGGAGGACAGGTCTGAGCTTCATCTACCTGTGCATGGCAGATCAGCTGCTTTAGCATGGACAGGTCCTTGGTGGAAGTGACTGGGAGCCCAGCAAGGGCTGAGAGGTGTTTTTCAGCCTGGGAGCCACCATCCCATCCCACACGGTGTTACAGTGCAGAGCTCCTCCCTGAAGTGCCTGGTGGAGTGACGTAGAGCCATGTTGGCCACATCTCCCTTTGAGTTTCCAGATGCATTTTTCATATATATATATATTTAGCTGCTGTTTTGTAGCCAGTGGGAAATGAAGGCTCTTCTCAGCCTCGTTCCCTTTCTGCGCATTACCCGTGCTCCCCCTTGCTGGCATTCACTGGACCCATTCTTAGCATGTATCAGAGGAAAAGCCAGGAATTCAATAGGCAATGAGGGTGTTTGATGTCTTCTCAAACTGCTTCCTTGCCTCTCCAGGAGTTTTTCACTGGTCGAGGTGGTGGGATTGTGTGAGGAGGGTTGGAATGAGCATCACTGCACATCTCCCCCGGTGTTGGAGCCTCTCTGTCTGACCGCTTTCATGTGCAAAAGGCAAAACAGAAATACATCTGACCTCTGAACCTTGGATGGGCTCTTTCACCACCTCAAAGCAGTTGATATTATCTCTGGTTTACCTCCTTCCTCTCTTTGCTCCAAAGCCTGGACACTTACGCCAAGTCCGGTTCTCAGCACATCTGCTCTTTCAAAGAGTTGGGAGGTCCCAAGACCAGTCAGTCCCGGAGTCAGGACTCTGACATCTGGTTCAGCCTTGTCTATGAGTCACTTGGGGAGCTTGGGAAAGTCACGTAACTATTCCTAGCCAGTGCAGCTGACTGCCGGGGCGGCGCGATTCCCACCCCGGCAGGCCCCAGTTGGCCACCCTTCTCCAAGGCTTCACCTCTGAGTACATGCCAAGTGCCTTGAGCTCTTCCGATTGAAAATGCCTTGCAAATGCCCCATGGTCTGATGTCCCATGATGGGAACACAGGTGTCCTATGCCAATGATCCTCTGCCGGCCCATCTTGAGAAGAGGAAGGTGCAGAGATGCACCATGCAGTCTCGTATCAGCCATCAAGACTTCAACAGCCACTTTCACATTATACCATTTTGTGGGATTTACCTGCTGCTCCCCTCTGCCCAGTGGTCCATTCCATCCCACCATTTTAGAGTGATTTCAACCGTTTCATTGCATTTGGTTCTCAGGACCAAAGCCCGCTGACAGCCTCCCTGGCTGAAGAAACACCGCCAGTCCCAGCTTTACGCCAAGGTTAACTGAGCAGAGCCTGGCCCCGTGTGTGTTAATTGTTCGCAGACTCATTACTGCCCTTCCTGGTCTTTGTTGTTTCCTTGGAGGGGCTGGGAGCCGCGGACCTCGTGCACGCCGGGTCCCGAGCAGAAGAGCGCTGCAGGAATGGGAGCTGGCAGCTCCCGGCCAGGGGCTGTTGCAGGGGATTTTGTTCCGCCACCTCTGCTGGGGCTTTGTTTTTCCTTTTCCATCCAATGAAATAAACACTTTCACATGTCACAAAGTCCTGCGGACGGAGCTTGGGAGCTCTGCTTTTGCTTTCTGCATCCTTGTGGAGCGGCTGCCCCCACCGGCCTTCTCACCAGCTCGAGTGGCTCCTCCGACCCCCTTGGCCAAGCAGGACCTCGCTGCTCTCCTCCCGGGGACTCTGGCGGCACTTTTCCCTGGAGGGACAATTTCCCTGGCAGGACAAAAGCTGGTGGCTGTGGGACATCATGCAGGACTGTCCCCACCGCGTGCGGCTGGGAGCAGAGGTGAGCCTGATGCCTGGCTGAAGCAGCGGTGGGGGACAAGGAGCCCAAGCACGGCAGGAGAAGGGGGTCCTATCTGGTGTGTCCTGGGACACCCCCAGGACCCCTCGCTCCTCTCACAAGCTGAGAGACCCCAACTGTCCACCCTGGCTCCTCAGCCAAGCTGGATAGAGGCTTCGTGCCCCTGGGATTCATCCAGACCTTTCCCCAAGACCCCCCCTCCCCTTTCCTGCAGGCCTGAGGCCATATGGGGAAGGAGGAGAGGGGGGCAAGGAGGAGGGAGCATATTTTGGCCCTGTTCTTTCTCCTCACAGACGTGGCAGTCCCCGCGCGCGCTGCGGCTCCAGCCCTGGCAAGCACAGCCCAGCCGGCTTTTACGTTTCCTGCCTCTGCTCCCAGGCAGCCCTGGGACAGCCCAGCACCAAAGCTCCGCACCAGCCGGGACCACCACTGAGCTGGCCACACTGGGGGGGAATCTGACCCCCTGAAGGAGCTGCGAGCCCCTCTGACCATCACGGGATGCGAGCAGCGTGGGGTGGGAGAAGAGAGGAAGGGCAAGCCAGCCCCAGGGAGAGGAAAATCTGGTGTGTTCTGGTGTCCCCTGTCCTGGTGTGGGTCAGGAGATGCTCACCAGCCAGGCTGATGCCACCGTCTGCGTTAACCCCTTCCCATGGGGAGAGCCCAGGAGCGGGGCTGGGGGTCTGGCTTTCCTGGGACATTCAAATTAGTGCCACCATCTCCGGCGAGTCACAAATCAGGCAACCCTCTCTACCCTCCGCTGCTGTCACGATAGAGGTCAAGGTCTAACCCGCACTGAAGCGGAGAGGGTCGAATTCTAAAATGTGGGTCTGTTGTAGCCTGGCTCGTTCTTGATTCTTTGTTGCATCCCAGGAAGAGCAGCCACACTTGCGTTTTGGGGGGATTCCTGCAGAATTACGGGCTTCCCAGCAATGGGACCTGGGTGTCACATTCCACACCTGGAGCAGGGAGAAGGCAGCCCCCAGCAAGGAAACGGCTGGGCTGGAAAACCGTGGAGCGGGTGGCAAAGGGAATAAGTGATTCAGTGTCCCCAGTCAGAGGCAGGCTGGTTCTTTTTTGGGTGCTCAGCCTTGGACCCCAGTTTCTTGGGAAACCACAGTTTTCACAGCGTCCCCCCCCAGGCAGTGGAGAGCCAGGCTGTGGCCCAGGTGGAAGCCAGATCCTCTCCTTCCCTCCGCATCACCGAATCTGGCGAGTGCCAGCAGCCAGATACAAAGAACGGACATTTCACGCTGGAGAGACGCTCAAGTGTTTGCAGCCTGGCTGCTTTTGCTCCCCCAGCCAGGTGAGCCCAAAGCTTCCCCTCCACCTCTGCCGCATTTCAGCTCCGCTTCTCTGATGCCGTAAATAAAAGGCAGGACATGAATAAATAGCAGTAATAAAGAAAAAAAAAAAATCCCCCGCACAAACACGTAACAAATCAAAATGACCCCGTCTGTGAATGAAGGGAAAGAAAAGGCGGGTCCCTCCCTGGAAGTCTCGAGAGCTTCCAAAAATAGGCTGCGGCCCCAGCCAGGGCGAGCATGGCCAGGGTTTGCTCGCTCAGCGCCAGCACCGGAGGGGAGCAGTGGTTTTCCAGCCGCTCCTGCCCTGCTCCAGTACCCGTGGATGGATGGACCACATCCCGCTCCCGCGGGCGTAGCATCCAAGGTGCAGTTTTATTTTGCTGTTTATGGCTGAGTAACCCACAGGTGACAAAACACCAACGCCCCAACACGTGTGCTGAAGGTGGGCGTGGTTGATGCCGTAGCTGGGATGGTAAAAGGAGTCCTGTGAGTGTGCACACCCCAAACTTCAGCACCCAGCTGCCTTCCAGCCCTTGTGGTGGCCGCTACACAAATCTAGAGAATTTTCCCCGTTTTCCCAGGACCCTCCGTGCTGTGCTTGGTACATGCGGTCAGACATTTTCCACCTCCGGACACCCCCGAGAGCAGTGGCTGCTAGGGATGGGAGGGTGCTGCTGGGGATGGGGTGGCTGAGGGTGGCAGAGGGACTGTGCTGTCCCCACAGTGTAGGGGTGATGCTGGCAGCAGCCTCTCTCCCTGCTGTGCACTTCCCCAGGATTTGGGCTTCTCCGAAGCCTTGCTGCAGGAGCGCTCCTCATGCCAGCTGCTGCCTCCCACCTCTGGGAACCATGAATGGAGCAATGGGGCCGGCGGTGGAAATTTGGGCTTGGCCCCACTGGCTCACTTCTCTCAGCCCCGCACCCATCCGGGGGCTACACAAAACCTCCAGCACACTTGGGCACCCATCCCTTGTCGGAGGCACCCCAGGCCTCCCATAACCGGGCAGGATCTGCCAACTTGCTGGGCAGGAGAGGGGCAGATGGAGCTGGAACTCCGGCAGAGCCGGCGGCTGGCTGCGCACGGGCGGCACAGCGTCCCCGCTCCTCCGGCCGGAGCCACATTCCTCCCCTAACCCGGCACGCCGCGGTTCAGCAAGTGTGCACGAGCGCACACATCCTCCAAGAGCCCCAGCCGGTGGCCAAGAGGCTCCAGATGTTGGAGGAGCTGTGCACAGCTGCCGGCCAGCAGCGGCAAAGGGGAAAATAAAGAAATAAAGAATTGACACCCTTTCCTTTCCCCTTTTCCCTTTCCAACCCAGGACAGAAAGGAAAAGCAGCCCTGGAATCCAGGTTCCCTTGCTGGCACCATCCCTCTCTCCCAGCTCCCCGTTCAGCAGCGGTGCTGCCTGAGCCCAGCACGGCAGCGGGACATTCTGATGTCTCCTCCATCCTCCTCACTCCATCCTCCTGTTTCCCAAGGCTGGGCCGTGCCTGCAAGGTCACCCCAGGCAGAGCCACCTGCCTGGCTCGGGGAGGGGAACCAGCAGAGACCATGGCATTACTGGAAAGAGAAAATCTCTCTGAATGATCGAACGGGAGCCCGATGAGCTGAGCTGTGCGGGGCCCGCCTGAGAAATGAGAGCATGGAGCAGGAATGTCCGGTATTTCCTTCCGCTCCCCAGTGTTAGAGCAGCCCCAGGTAACGGGCAAGGGCAGAGGAAGGGGTCGGTGCTGCGTCCCCCCCATCCCCTTGCTGCTGGGGAGCTCTGGGGGAGTCTCCGAATCCCAAGCAAAGCTGCAGGGCTGGAGGCAAGACTGTCTTGCTGGCAAGATACGGATCTGGTGCTGTCAGCTCAAACAGGGAAGGTAACAGAGAAAAAGCCTGCAAGACCCTCCTGTACCACCTCATCCTCAGCAGGGCTGAGCAGCCCCCGTGGGTGGCTCAGCAGGGACGGAGAGGAACGATTCCTCAAAAGCGAAGGGTGGATGCAAGCCTGGAGAGACAGCAGCTCCCCAAAGTTGAATTCAGGTCACTGTCCCCCTGCCCCTTGGTTTTGTTCCTTCTTTTGCGTGGCTTGCGGTTGAAACTCTAAACCAGCCCATCTGGCCGGCCGGCCGATTGGGAGCGGGGCTGCAAAGCCGGATCTTGGCGCAAGCCCCGTATCGGCTCCGCGTAACCCCCAGCCATTCGCGCGCGAAGGAAAAGTACAGCAAAGCTTGCCCTTCCTAGTTTGCATAAGCATCACTGCCATTTCCAGGGAAGATGAGGAGGATAACAAGCAGCTTTGAAGGCTAGGGCAGGATGGAGAGGGGCTGGCATGGAGCTGCAGGAGGGATAACAGCAGCCACAGCTGAGGCAGTTTGAGCAAAGACACGCATGTCCTTGTGCCTGCTTCATGTTCCCTGCTGCAGAACATGGCCAGTGTGCAAATGCCCCCCAGTTCCCCCAGTTTTCCTGGCCCCCTGTTTCCAAGCATTAGGTGTGCAAACGCAGCACTTCCCCGCAGC
The DNA here is from genome assembly GCF_036417535.1 of Chlamydotis macqueenii. Lineage (NCBI taxonomy): Eukaryota > Metazoa > Chordata > Aves > Otidiformes > Otididae > Chlamydotis > Chlamydotis macqueenii. The sequence continues at coordinate 5,740,212 of NC_141571.1, read as the reverse complement.
TGCACAGCAGATGAGCAGTTTGCTCTCTCGTCTGGCAGTGCTCTGCCTCAGACACTCCCCAGTTACACGTGGTCTTCCGAAACGCAACCAAGCGGCAAGAGAAACGAGCAGCCCTGTCCTTCCCTTTACTGAATTCAGGGGCCAAAACATCAGCAGCGCTATGCTCATACCTAGGGTATGGGGCAGGTCCCAGCCCCACCAGCTCCCAGAAGTTGTTTATGAAATGGAAATCAAAAGGAATAAAGCAAAATAAGGAGAAAACCCAAACTTAAAATCTGTTACTTTGCTTTTACCTTCTTCTTCTTCCTCCTGTTTGTTTCTGAGCATCAGTAAGAGGATTGGCCATACCAGCTACCCCCTGTGTGAGGTTTGGCTTAAATTAACAGAGATCCAGCTGCTTTCCATGAAGAGTATGAAGCTTTTCTTAAAAAGTTGCAGCTGAAACTTTTAAGTGTGGGACAATCCTCAAGTATCTCTGGGGGGTCCTGCAGACCAGGGTACCCTCACCCCTTCCTGAGGAGGTCTTGTTGGATGAGTCCTGCTCTGCCATCTCCTCCTGGGTCTCTTGGAAAGGGAGACCCCAGAGAAGTGGCCTAGTTGGGGTCGTTGAGGAGCTGTGACATCTGCAGGGTCTCTGCAGGCTACAAAGCCCTGCGGTGACGGTGCCAGGGCTGTTTGCCTTTACTGCTCTGACCAGGATGCAGTTTCCAGCTTCAGCCTTCTCTAACCTCGTGCTTTCCAACTCAAAAATTCCCATTTTTCACCCTTTCCAGACTTACTCCTCCCTGGGTGTCGATCCTGCCTGTTGCAGGATGTGTCTATGTCCTCTCTGCTTTTTACCAAGCTCCTCACCACAAGGCAGGTGCCGGTGGGGTTGGTCCAACTCCAGACCTGGGGCCTTGCTGCCTCCCCCTTCCCAGCCCCTCCTGCTCGGCTGGTATCTGATATTGCCATCTCCCCTCTGGGCTCCTCAAAGGCCATTTTCTGCCATTTGTCTGGTCTAATTTGGGTTTTTGTTGGGATGTGTCTGTCTCATCTCCGGGTGCAGATCCAGCCCATGCTTGTGGCTTGGGCCCGCCCGGCAGCGGCCCCGGCTGGGGATGCTCTTGGTCCTTCCCAGGGAGAGCTGGGCTGCTCAGCAGAGCTCCACGCCCTGCGGCAAGCGTGGCGTGGCAATTCGGCACCCTTTGACGGTCCCTTGTGATCAGTGCGCCTCAGCAGGGACAGGATCGGGCCCCCCTTGCCCCAGCCTCTGTGATCGAGTGCTGTGGGGACGCCTGGTAATTAAGCAGCCCACTGAAGTGTTGTAATTAGGGTATCGAGTCGTTTGGCAGCAGGAAAATGAGGACGCAGAGCAGAGGAGGAGGCGCTGGCCGGCGCAGGTGGATGTGCAGGTCCAGGGGCAAGGGGAGCCGCGGGATGGGTTGCCCATGGCTCTCACCTTTGGAGGTCTCGGTGTCCCCCCATGGGGCTGTGAGGCTTTTTGTCAGTGGGAGCACAGGCTTTGCTCTCTCTTTTTTACCTGGCTGAAGGTGTGCGGGGTTTTTATCCTCCTGAGAGCTCTGCTCCGCTCCCGAGCTGGGCTGGGACTGAGCGTCATGATGCCGACACCTTGGTTGCTCCCATCAGATAGATAGAATGAGATAAAATCAATTATCTGGGATGATCTCTTTAGAGAGAGGGGAAAGAAAGAAAAATGAAAGGCAGCAGTCCTGGCTGGGTACAGACCCCAGCTCCTGCCCAGCCTTTGGCTCCTTGGAGGAACTGTGCAGTGCCACTGCTACCGGGGCAGGGGGGCGTCCTGGGATGAACATGGGGAGGACTGGGACCACTGCTGCATTTCTGAAGGGAAGGGATGGTGCCTTTTAAAAAAAAAAAAAAACCAACAGAAATCAGGTACCTGCCAGGAAAAAAAAAAAATCAAACGTATTTTCCATTGTGTCTTGGCTGTGGAAGTGGGGATGTGACAGCCATGGAAAATGGGATGGATTAGGTAATGTGCCAGGATGTAAATAAATAAATAATGAAAGAGTGGAGGTGGGGAGGGGAGATCGCAAAGCAAAACCCACCCCACGACCCTGCCACCCCCTTCCAGACCCAGCACCCCCACGCGCTGCCCCGGAGCCCCTGTGATGCTGTAGGGAGGAGGCTGCTCCGGAGGCACGCTGTCCCGTTGTGCGCTGGCACAAGGAGCACGTTTCGAGCTGCAGCGAGAGATTCTGGGAGCAATAAAAAATGGCTTCATTTTTTTCCCCCCGCCTTCACTCCGCCCTCTTTTTTCATGCACTACATTTCCTACAATCTGATTTTCTTCTCTCCAGCAAATACAGGTTTCAGGTTCCCGAGCGCGGGGCTGCGGTTTGAGAGGGGCAGTGGAAAATCCCTTGCGGTGGGAAGGGGCCAACGGCACGGGGGTGCTGGAGGGGAAGGAAAACGGGGCTGTTCCCACCGGGGTGTGGAGGCTCAGAGGGGCATGGAGCTAAAAACCCTGTGCTCTGCTCTGCGCTGGGCACGTTTCTTGTTCATGTCTGAGGCTGAGGGTGATGATACATCTGGAGCTGGTGCCATCTCCCATGCTGGAAGAGGAGACCTCAGAGGGTCCCATCACCCCAAGGCCACCCTGGGCCCCACGGGTGACCCACAGCAGGGTCTCAATGGGGTTTGCCAGTGACCTCTGCCTCCACCCCCTGCCTGTGCCCATCCCACAGGGCACTCCCCTGCCTGGCTGATGGCCAGCGCCTTCGCCTTTCCCGGACAGCTGGGGGAGAATGGAAAGTGCTTCTCCCCATTCCTGGGTGAGATCTTTATTTACAAGGACTTCAAATATTTATCTGAAGCGCAGGGCTTCAACGGGGACGTCAGCATGCGGCAGCCAGGTCCCCCTGCCAGCCCTCACGGGGTCTCACAGCTCTGTCACCCCTCCTTGCCCTCGCACCATCTCCTGCTCTCTATTTATTCCCTTGAGGATCTTCCCTGCAATAAATCACTGCTGGCAGGGTTGGTCCGGGGTGACGGGATGCAGCTGCCCGCTGGGATTTTGGCTGTGAGCTCCTGAAGCATCTCTCCTCCTTAGGGAGACCGGATTAATCCTCCAAACAGGGGAAAGCATTGGGATCTCCGAAGGCTATTTCCCTGGATCGGGGAGCTTTGAGGCAATTTGGACAAAACCTGGAAAGCCATCCTCTTTCCTCTGCCTCTCACTACCTGGGCATTTATTCCACTGCCTTCAAGGATAGTATGATTGCCTGGGTTGGGGCAGGCCCCTCCTTGCCTGGTATCATAGAATCACAGAATGGTTTGGGTTGGAAGGGACCTTTCAAGGCCACCCAGTTCAACCCCCCTGCAAGGAGCAAGGACATCTCCAACCTGGCCTTGGATGTTTCCAGGGGTGGGGAACTTCTCTCGGCAACCTGAGCGAGTGCTCCACCACCCTCGGTGTAGAACACTCAGCTGTATCATCTCAGGGCTCTTTCACGCTCCACATCCCAGCTCCCAAGGAAGTAATTTCAACCCGAGCTTTGCCTTCCAATTAGCAAAGTGTTATTTCCAGCCCTTTGCAGTGCCAAAGCAAGCAGGGCTTTTCCCATCGCTGCTCCCTCTGTGGCAGCTGCCAGGGCTTTGTTTCCTGACAGCTTCAGCAAGGGAAGAGTTTGTAACCCAGGGTCTGATGGGAAACAGCATCCCATCCCATCCAGCCACAGTGGGCAGAGGTGCACAGACAGGACAGCGTGCTGGGACAGACATAGCCCAAGAGGGGAACGCTCCCCACATTGCGGGGCTGGGGGAGGAGAGAAGGCAAAGATGCTCTACACAAGCAGGCTCTCTCACAGTACCTATAACACGGCTCTGAAGGGGTGGGTTTCAGTTCACATCTGCCCTGCAAGAGCAGGTTGCCAAAACTCTGTAGAGAAGACCCTGAGAAACCCCAGTTTCTCAGGAGTTTCCAGGTTCCCAGGCTGCAGCCACAGCTCACCCCCAAGCTTGGCAGATGCTGGATGCAGCCCCAGCTGGCTGGATGCAGCCCCAGAGCGCAAAATTATCCAGCATACCACAGTAAAATGGGATGGGCTTTGGGCAAAGGACCTTGGTGAAAGTCCCCAGAGGCACCGTGACCTCCATCTCGTGAGGTTGCCCAGGGCACATCACGGAGCATCTTCCGAGTGGCCCATTGCTGCTGGTGGGCATCAGCTGGGAGATGGAGGGACCGGACCAAGGTGGGCTCGTGAGGAATTAATTCCCAAGCACATTCTGAATTTGTTCCCGTTTCCATCACCCAGCAGGTAGGCTGTCCGAGAGCAGCTCAGCCCGGAGAAGACTGGGCTCTGTCTTCTCACCACAACCCGCGGTCTCATCAGATAAAATATCCAACGAGAAAGAAAAATGAGTTTCTGGATTAGATTGTGGCATGAATAAACACTCATACTGGAATTTGCCAGCCTTTCAGGAACTGCAAGTATTTTCCCAGTGTCAAATGTTCATGCAGATAATGTATAAATAATGACCTCGATTATGTCAGATATTACAATGAGCAGAGCTCTGGGCTGTGGTTCATAACAGTATCTGCAAATCAGTGCCTTAGCTTTTTGCTCTTCTTGGTGGATTCCTCGTGCTCCGGCACTCTGAGGCCAAACACCTGGGTTTCTGGACAGGGCTGCAGCAGCCCGCCAGCAGCTTCCTTGCAATGGGACCAAGTGGTACGTCCCCATGACATGGCAGGGGGACCCTGTGCAGTTTCGGGAGAGATGTGGGGTGTGTGACCTCCTGGGGGGCATCTGGCCACCCACCATGGGCCAGGTAGCCCTGTCTGAGGCTCTTCCTGCAGCTCTCTGGGATGGAAAGCCCAGGTTGATCTGCAGCCCGGCAGCCGCAGCAGAGGATGCGGGAACATCGGAGAGGGAGCTGTGATTGGTCTAGGAATGTTTCCCTGTGGGAACAAGCAGGGCAGGAGGAATGTAGCAACCAGCGGTTGTGCTTTTGGTGACAGCAATGCCATCCCTGGGGCTGGGGGCCGTGGGGGCTCCTCCTGGGCCCCCCTTACCTCTGTGCCTCTTGGAGGATGGATCTGAGATAGGAGAGTGGAGCTGGGGACACTCCTGGGTGTGATGAGTAATTAATGGGCCCTGAATCCAAGTCTGGGGATCAACCTCAGCCCCTGTCCCCATTGCTTGTGGGAGCGCATGGAGCTTGCAGAAATGTGGGGCTTGACTAAATGACCTTTAAAGATCCCTTCCAACCCAACCACTTCTATGATTCTATGAGATATCTCTTTTTCCCTCATCCCAGTCCCAGGGACACAGGGGACCGGGCAGGAACTGTCTGCCAGGTGCACAGAAAAGCACCAGATCCAGTGACTTTGCTACTTCTCCAGCTGGAAAAATAACATCCCCAGGCTGGAGGTGAGGAGAGCACCGGCAGGAAACAGCATGGCAAATGCAAACCCAAGCTAATCTGAGCCTGTTTCTTTTCTCCAGATTGCTCTATTTATTCACAGTCTTTCTTTGATAAAATTGGTAGAAAATCAGAGGCACGGCGCACTGCCTTCCAAACGCGAAGGGAGGGATAGAAGGAGAGCCAGAGAGAGGAGGCAGGTCCAGCACAGCGTGCGATGCTGAGGGGCCATCCGAGAGGCACGAACAGAGGGACTGCGCTCAGTTCGGGACCCCGTCTCTCAGCAGCCTCCATTTGCTGCTCCTTCCGTGCGGGACTTTCCCATTAATGGCCAGCCTTTGAATCTGCACGTTGAAAAAAAGAAAGAGATGGAAAATAAAGACCTTTTGTTTTCCAGGCTTGAAGCAGCTGGACAACGTCTCCTGAGATGATGGCTGCAAAGATGAAATCAAAAGCAGGCACCAGCTTCATGTCAGCCTGGAGCAGCACTCTAGAACTGGTGGCCTCGTCTCATCTCCCACCATCCCTTCTCCCTCCTGCCCTCAGCTTGCCAGAAGCTGGCTGTGCGTTGCCCACTGGGGATGCTTACAGGGTACAGGAGGGACTTAGTAACAGGAGGGAAATGAGGGTGATAGGACTGCTTTGATTTTCACCAGAGAACACAGAGTGGGAGAGAATCTCCAAAAAAAAAAAAGAAAGGAAAAAAATAATGGAGCACTCTTACAAATTTCCAGCAGTTTTTATTGTAGGTGGAACCAGTAACCCCACCTGTAATGAAAGCAGCCTGCTGCTTCCAGTTACGAGGCTCTGATTTCATTTGTCTGTACCTTTGTCAGGCTCCAACCACTTGGCCTGAACTCCTCTAGGCTGGCTGCACGTCAGCCAGAATAGCACCACCATTTGCAAGGAGAGGGTTAAGGAAAAAGAAAAGCATTTTCTGCACGAGAGCGTTAGCAGCCTTCTGCTCTGGCAGGGAGATGTGCTTCACCCAAAGATGCATCTGCTGGCGACGAGATGAAAAGCTACCCGGGTTATAACCTCTGCAGAACTGAAGTCTGGCTGGTGCATATGGCAGAAAAAAGGAGAGGCTGGGTTTAAATTTGTATCTTTTATACCCTGATGTGAAAGGAACCGGTGCAGCCTTGCTCTGAGGCACTGAAGGTGTTAACGCTGAGCCCCGGCCCCTGTACAGAAAGCAGAGCTTCCACTGCCATGTGGCAACACAATCGCTAAAATCCGCACAGAAATTTACCTTTCCAGTCCAAACAGGGGATCTGCTTTCTTTCTCCTCGCTCTCCCCCTTTGGGGAATTATACGCCAGGAATAAGGACATCATGGGGAGCTGCTGGGATCCGGTACCGTGCACCCGCGCTGTCCCAAGGGCAGCGGTGTCCTCTCCTGCCAAAAGCTTTTAAGAAGGTGTTTGCAATAATCAGTCACTCTCCTCTTTTATTACTTGCCAGAAGAGCTTTTATCACATGGCCTCACATGGATTTGTGTTTCAGACGTGTCCAGGTATTGTTCAAAGCTCTGCTCTCATGCCTGGCCGCCTCGCTGTCGGTGCGGGGCCAGGGGAGATACAAGGAGCCAGCCCCGGTCCGGGGCTCCCCATTTGGCTGCTCTGTGTGGGGGGAAGGAGGAGGTTCTTCTCGATGAGCTTGGGGCTGGTGTGGAAACCCCAAAGCTCTTCTTCCAGTGAGAGAGGACCTGCCAGGCAGCAGATGTGGCTGGGGCAAGATGCTGTGGCCATGCTGGAGAGGGAGATGGTCTCAGTGTCGAAGGGCAGCAGAAGCCACAGAGTTTGGGATGAGGGTGGCTGAGTGGGGAACAAAGAGACGTCCACTTGGCTGAGAATCACCCACCAGCCAAGAGTGGCCGGGGCTGGCCTGACCCTGCCTCCTGCCTGCCCAGCAAGCCCCAGTACAGCTGCTGGTGGGACCAGTGACATGGCCTCGCTGGCTGTGAGGAGCTGGACCTTGCTGCGACAGGGTCTTGGTTTGCAGCGGGTTTACCCCAGGGGTTTTCCCACGGCACTGCTCTCTCCTGATGTCTCGGAGACTGGAAAGCAGCTGATGGTCTCTGGGCTGGTGTGCAGCACAGAGTGCTCTGGGCAGGAGCTGCACAGCCACCCGTCAGGCACCCCGTCCCTTCACGGGTGCCCCCACAAGGAAGATGGGCAGGGGGTGTACATGCAAGAAGTGCAACCTCGCCAGGCCCCAGGGAGGGGGCTCAGCAGGGTGGGAGTGTTCGGCTGGTGGGTCACATGTCTCATTTCTCCTTGTGCCAGGGCTTGGCCAGCCATGCTCTACTATCTCCCTGCACATTTGCCAAGGCTCCTCAGGACTGGCATCTTGATGCAGCAGTGAAATACCCTGTCTTATGTGGGTGTCCCGACTCCAGCAGCTGGGATCTGTCCTGATCCAGCTCCACCCATTGTTTAAAAAACTCATTCACTTTCTTGCAGATAGATCAACAGCAAGTTTCCATTATTCGTGTGCCGGTCCCATCAGGCAAGACCTCCTCGGCTGCAGGGCCAGCTCTGGGCTGGGATCTGCAGGCGGTCGGCATATGACCTGGACCGGCTGAGGAGCTTTGGGGCAGCCAGGATCACAGCCATGATGCCAGAGAAAATGTCATCATTAAAAACCTATGGAAGGAACAACTGGTAGATGCTCAGACCAGATCTTGGCCATGGCACCCAAGTTAGTCCCTCGCCTTGGCCAGGAGCACCGAGGTCTCCTTAGCAACCACACTTCAATATTTAGTACCAAATGCATGTGCCCAAATGACCTTCCAGGTCCTTTCCAGAGCACTGCTGCTGCTGAGCTGGATCCAGGAACGCGGCAGCTACCGAGTCACCGCCAGCTCAAGATTTCCTTTGCTTCTCCCAGATGAGCACTCACTGGGCTTGCCATGACCTGGTCTGCTCAGTCATTGCTATCCCTCCTTCATCCATCTTAACTATTGCTGTTTTGACTTTTGGTCACCCCAACTCCTCACTCTGGTAAGTGGCTGATTATTCCAGTTGTCATGAAGAGAAGGTCTGACACTACTGTTTGAAAACCATGGCTTTCCTTCTTTCTCTCCATCCATCCACTCATCCACCCATCCATCCCTCTAGTACCTACGTGCTTCCAAAGCAAATTGTGTTTACTTTCTATGGGCTCACTGAGGAAGCCCTGTCCTTCAGGCTCCAGGGAGCTAGGTGGAAAGTCCTTGTCCCCCAGTTTGGAGAGGTTAGCAAAGCCCACAGCTTTCTTTATTGTGCCACACCTTGATGAAAAAAGCAACCCACTGTGGTCTCCAGCTTTTGTTAGGCTCTTCCTCATGTGCAGAGACACTGTACAGACATGCTGCTCTCCACATGAGCTAACAGTCCCCCACACCAACAAAACGAGATTTTGGGTGCAGGCTGCCCGGTTCTCTTCATCTCAGAGGCTGCGTGAAGCTTATGCAGACCTCGGAGCTTGGGACCTGGTGAATCCTCCAGCTTTGCCCCTGGCACTGCACCTGCCTTCAGCCTGAATCCTTCCCCTCCGTGCCTTCGAGCGCCAGCATGGAGGCAGGGTGTGCGCCGAGAGGAAACAACCCTGCCCGGAGCAGGAGGTGGGGGATATTTCATGAGAAGCAGTTACAGCCATTCTTGGAGGACTTTGGCTCTGAGCCACTCTGCCACATTCTTAGGAGAGATCATATCAAAAAAATATTTTTACTAAAAATGTAGTGGTAACAGGCTCCAGATGTCCGTTGTTATGTAATAGGGTTGTTTGAATGGATCCCACTTCCAGATGTGCAGCTTGGACTGGGGGCGTCTGCCTGGTCCTCTGCGGAGCGGGAGGGAGCAGCCAGCTCTCCGTGCTGTTTAGGAGCGGGCAGCTGCCTCCACCACGGACAGGATCTTTCCTGGCTCCTGTGTATTTCCTGAGCATTGCTTTCCCTTGTCCTTCTTTCCAGTACAGCGTTGGTCATCCCGGGCAGCTGGCTCGGGTCCCGCATCTCCTTTTGGGAGGCGATCGGCAAGAAGAGTCGCTGAGCACTGGTTTGCTCAGCTCCGTGTGAGAAAGAAGGGGGCTCGTGGGTAAGGCTGGGGTAGGGAGCAGTTCCTGGAGGCACTGCGGTCTCCCGTGGGACTCACTGGGAGTGAGGCATTGCATCATCATCACACAGATGAGAAGTATTACTTGTTTGGGGATCCACAAAAACCAGGGGTTGAGGACTGGATGCTAAAGGGGATTAAGAGGCTGACGGTGCCTTGACTGCCCAGGGCCCATTTTGTGCTTTCCAAGCTGCAAGAAAAACCCAGGCAGGATGGCTGTTAGGAGGAAGGAACCAGACAGCGGTTTCCTCAGACAGAAACATTTTGGACCTGGAAGTGGAGAGCCAAAATGGGAGCATCTGAGGAAAGAGACTGGCACCTTCCCATTGAGCTCGGTGAACACCGATGGGACCAGCCCACACACCCTTCCAGACCAGTTTCTACGCTGCTGTTGATGTTTACCAGCTGAGCTGTTGCCTTGCTTCATCCTGCCTGGTAGAGGTTCATTTCCCAGCTGGAGGCTGGAGAGAAGGTTTTTAAAGGCATTTTTGGGGCATGGTGGTTTCTCCTTCCCTCAGCGTAGGTCTGGGTGCTGTAGGTTCAGTGTCCCTCTTCTCCAGCACTGCTGGATTCAGCCTCCAATTAGCAGGAAACGTCGGCTGCTCTCCCCTTTGGTAGGAAGAGCTCCAAGCAGGGATGCAGGAGATGTCTGGATCCTAGCTGCTAGGTGGATGGGGGGATGAGTGGTGCATGCTAAGTTGAGGAGGCTTTGAATTCAAAGTACGTGGGTCTGTGCCAATGCTATTAGCATCCGCTAATGAAATGCTAAGACTTATTAAGTGGCCAGATCCAGGAGGAAGATTTAAGGGGGATGCACTTGGACCAAAAGCAAGAGGCTTAGGTGCTTTCCGGAGAGCGCAGAAATGTGAGCGGCTGGGGCCCTCGCTCTCCCGAGGAGCAGACGTAACCGCTACCTGATGACAGGAGGAAAGAGTCGGAGAGGCAACACTGACTCTGTAACACTGCACAGGACACGAACGTTCTCCTCTTGAGCTGTGGCTCCGAGGGGAAGGAGAGGTGAAGGGGCCGGTCACAGATCTGCACTCTGAGGAGGGCACCTCATCCGGCAAGGTCAGGTCCTGCCCCAGCATCCGTGACCTCCCAGGCTGGAGGATTTCGGAGGCAGCACAGGCAAAACTGCAGCGAGGGAAGTTCCCTTTCAGTTTGCTCTGCCTCAGTTTGAACCTCCCTGGTGTCAAAAAATAAACAAAGACTAATGGGACAAAACCACTGCTCAGCTGGAGCCAGGGAAGTCCAGGGGGGGAAAGAGCTGCTCCGGGGTCTCAGGTTCACATCCTGGCTTGTGCTTGATCTTATCTGCCACGAGATTTTGGCGGAGCTAGGTTTGCTTTGCATCGCAGCCACGTGCTCGTCTCAGCGTTTTGACTTTCTTTCGCCCCTTTGCAGGAGCAGCGCGAGGCGGGCTGGGCTGTGGGGCTCTGCCGCGCGCACGCAGGCTGCCTCGGCCGCCGAGCCGATCGCAAAGCCATCTGCTCACGCACAAATGGGGAGGTTTCCATGGTTTTGTGGAAGAAAGAGACTCCTTTTTAAAAATTTTTTTCTTTTTTTTTTTTAATTTGTTCTTCCTATGATGAGGCCGTACGTGCACAGAGATAGCAGTGCCAGAAACGTGGCGGTTATCAAAGGTGTGTTCTCCACGCCGCCACGGGACAAAGCCCCGCTGGATGGAGAGGTGAGAGGGGAGGGAAGGGGAGAGCGGATGCGAAGGCGTGCCCAGCCCAGGAGACAGCCACGGGAAGGTGTGGAAACAAAGCTGAGCTGGCGAAAAGACTGAACTCTCCAGCCTGGGCCCTTCCCCCAGCACGTCCATGTAAAATGTGGAGATTAGGTGGAAAATCCATACCGAGGGGAAATGTATGCCTTTAGCAGAGCAAGTCTCCAGACAGGCCAGCTAGCTGTTTTGAATGGATGTCCTGGAACACACCAAGTCCTCTCTTAGTTTCTTTTCCTGCTTCAGCCAGCGTTTCTGCTATTAACCCTTCCTCTGTGTGGGAGGGCAGGACCATCCCTACCCTGGCAGCAATGCCCTGTCCCTCCAAAAGCTTCCGAAAGTCACAAGGAGGGAAAACATTTGGAGATGAGATGTGAGGAGTAAACACACGGGGCTGACAACAAACAGCCAAGGGGAGGAGGGAAGCGCTCTCGCTTGTTTTCTGGCCAGCTCCTGGGCTGGCAGGGATGAGACACGGAGGACACAGAATTAACTTTCAGTGAACCATCAGTCATCTCCACAATGCAAATACATTTCTCCAAATGCCTTTAAATGTCAATACCCTTGAGGGAATGAAGCCTCATGAGGCATTCAGAAAGGTGGTCTCTTGCATGGTAAGAGGATGCACAAGGGAAAGAGAAGGAGATGTCATCAAACATGGGCTTAGACCAAGGCGGGGAAAGCTGGTGTCCTGGAGGATGCTCTCCTGGGTCTTGCCAAGCACCCAGCTCATCCAAGAGCCAGCTCATCTGGGATCACCAGTGCCTAGGGTTCGAGTTGCTCAAAGCAGCTGGAGAAGGGAGAAGGAAAGGTGTGTGTGACAGGAGAGCAGAGACCCAAAACAAGGGGCACTTGGGCACCCTGCCGAGGGAGGGGATATCCCTGGCAAGGTCTCAGCATCGCACCTTGCAGGAAGAGCAGGGTGGGTGGGAGAGCCGGATCTGAATGGATCCATCACATTTCCCAGCAGGGACCACAGGGAGTCCTTCCAGCTGGCCTTGGCGAGGGTTTGGGCAGGGAGGAGGGCACGGGGTAGGATCCACAGTCCTCAGCTTCACATCCTCCCTGCAGCCTTCGGGGCTGGATTTCTTGCAGCGGTGCCAAGCTCCCAGCGAGGGTATCCCATGGCTGGGGTGATGCTGATTGCCGTAGCTGACAAAAGCAATGGTTGAGAGCTGGATCCTCCAAAATGTGACCTTGTCCTGTTCCCAGGTCTGCTGCTGGCCACCAGACAGGTTATGGCCAGGCACATCCCTGCTCTGGCCACCTCCGATCGAGGGGCTAGAGGGATGAAGGAGCAGGCAAGCCCTTCTCTCCCGCTTTGCCATCACCACGCTCAGCACTTCTCCGACAGACACATTTTGGTACCCCTCCACCCTCTCACATCCATGAATTGGGGGTCCCGGGAGGTGCAGTAGCGTGGGACACGAGGGCAGAGCACTGCAAAGGCTGCGCGCTCCGGCGTGTTGAAAATACTACTGCTAATTACACAATGGGTTCCTTATGTTCCCTGGAAATGCAATATGCGGGAGAACTCCCAGCCAATTCATGTTTTAGGACAAATCAAGGCGATATATTACTCGACTCAGCTCCTAAATTTGGTCATACTTTAGCTGGTGTTTTCAGACGTTTTTGAGTTAGGTTGGCCAATGCCACAGAGAAAAGTGATGGGGCAATTATCCTAATTAGGAACAAATGCATTACTTCTGCGAGTTATTTGGTGCTTGGAACAAGCCCTCCGCATTGCGTGACTACACTGCGCTGAGTTAACCCCTGCCGAGACCTCCGGGAGGTCATTTTTCTGGAAGATGAGAAGGAAACTCAGTGCCCATCAGATTGCTGGGTTTAAAAGCCATGCAACGCATAAAGATTTCACAGCATCCGGTGGCAGCCCCAGCGGATTTTTCCCTTCACAGGGGTTGAGGACAGGCTGTGTGTCCTGCAGAGGGGCAAGGGACCAGCCCAGGGAACCCTGCAGCCCTGGAGCACGGAGCAGCACGGCAGCGATCAGCCTGGATCAGCATCTTCCCAGGGATGAGCAGGCTCCTCTTGCCCCATCCCTAAATCACAGCCTGCAGGTGCTGGTGATGCCGTGTGCATGTGCACCTGGTTTTGGGACCCTGGAGGAGCACGATGAGCCCGGCCAAGGACCTGACCCTTCCCAACCACTGGCTTTGTAGATTTGCCCCAGCATTGCAGCCCCCAGCACCCAGGGGGGTTCCTGCAAGAGCAGGGGGCAGAAACTTCTGGTCCTCGTCACCCTCACTTTTTGCTCTGTATTCCCCCTTTCTGGCACATCCCCAGGTGAGTTCAGAGGCAGTAAGGACCGTCCTGCAGCCTGTTCTCCTTGCACAGACCACATGGGATCCATACGTGCGCCTGCTCGCAGCAGCTCTTCCCCAAGCCCCGTCAGAAAGCCTGCGGGTCAGCGGTTTAACGAGATGTTAAGGCTCTCGCGTGGCATCAGTCAACGAGGACACCAAACCTCATCTGTCCCCCAGCCCCAGTTACAGAGCTCTTAAATGGCCTACCAGCCTTGACATCCCAGCATCGGTCTGGGGCTCCAATTTCTGCGTGTCTGCCCTTCCTCCACGTGAGTTTGTGGCTCATGCTGAGCCCCCATCGCCTGCCCGAGCCCCACAGGAAAAGCCAGGGGGGTGACAAGGGACAAGGGGGGACTCGCTGGGAGCGGGCACCGCCTGGCAAACCTCCCTCTCCGCAGGACTCCCCGGCTCCATCCGCAGTGGGTGCAGGGGCACGGGCTGCTCGTCTCCAAATCCTTTTTTTGCTTTTGCATTTCGCCTTTCCTCCTCCTTTTCCTGCTCTCTCCAGAGGGCCCAGATGCCTTTCCTTTGGCCGGGCTCCCTTGGCCAGCGGCCCGCGGAGGCACCAGAAACACCGCGTGCGAGTGCGCGAGTGCGCGTGCGCGCAATAGTAACACACAGAAATGGAAGGCGACCAGCACGTAAACATTCTTTACTGTTTGGGTCACAGCCCGGGGAGCTGTACGGGCTTTTGTGCTCAATTTCAAACTCAGACGAAATAGGGAGCGAGAAGGGCAGAGAGGATGAGAAGCCGGGAGAGACGGGGCGGGAGGATGAGAGGGCAGGGGGAGCGGGGACGAACCTCTCCAGACCGTGGGGTCCGATGGAAGGTGTGGGTGCAGGGCTGGGAGCTCCCGAGGACACCCCAAATCTGCTCCCCGTGGAGGGCTGAGCTGGATGTGGGACAGACCCACTTGGGGCTGGTCGTCACGCGTGTATATTTTTCCATTAAAGCAAAAGATAAATAATAATAATGAGAAAGATAAATAATAATAGGAAGAGATAAATAATAATAATGAGAAAGATAAATAATAATAATAAATGAAAAAGATAAAGAATAACAACGATAAAAGGCAACAAGCATCTGAAGGCTGAAATAACCAGGATTCCTGTGCAAATCTCGTTAGAGGGGCTTGAGGGTCTGTTTGGGAGTAAGGAGGAGGGGGCTAGGCTGGAAGGATTTCTGCAGCAGCCGAGGGGAAGGACGGTCTCTCCAGAGCTAACGAGACCCAGCTGGGTCCCAGCTGCAGCTGAGAGTGTTAAATCAGAAACTATTCCGTCAACAGCCAGTTTGGCCAAATATGAAACATTTCCAGGGAATCAATGGCCGGTGCTGGTGACGCAGAAGCCAATAGTCTTGACTTCTTTTCCAGAGCCTCCAGAAACACACTCGTCATTTTGGACTTAAAGGGGCAGACCGCGCTTTTTCCACTCATCTCGGCGGCGTTCGGCTGAGAAACACACATCTCGACGGCAAGAGCGACGGCTGGGCTGTTTAATCCACTGGTTAATGCTTGCGAAGGGCCCCAGGAGCTTTTGGACCTGCCAAACTGCTCCACATGACGAATCTGAACTGGACGTGTCCTCCCCAAATGTTTTCCGTCGAGATGAGCTCAGACGGAGGACTCCAGATTTGCGCAGCTGAGCTCAGACCACCGTTGCTCTCGTCCTCTGCCGGCGTCCGAGCCTTTGACCCTCACCTGTGCCGTGCACGATGGAAACCAAATGTTCGGGCCAGCAAACCCCTGGCACAGGCAGGGCTGACTGGGGTCCACCTTTGCACTCGATAACACATTTAATCTCTTGGTCTGCAAGGGGGAAAGCTCAGCAGCAGCGCCGGAGCCAGCCAGCACATCTCCAGCACATTTAGCTCTTTTAGGAATAAGCCAGGGGAAATTGGTGTAACTCTTTGTCTAGGTCCCCAGCCCCCCACATCTGCTCCCACTTTCCAAGGCACTGGGGTGTTTCAATGGCTTATCCCAGCTCTCCTGCCAGCCTGGGTCACACGCGTCCCATCCCAGCGGAGAAACGGCGTCGATGGCGTGTGCCAAGTCACAGCTAAGCGAGGCAGATAAATCATTACAGTATGAAATCAGGATCCCTGGCGATAACACAGGAGGGGAAAAACTGTCCAAAAAAAAGTAGCAAATAAATGCAAATTTCTCAGACAGTGGAACAGTGAGGTCTATGGAGCAGCATTTACTGCAGATCAGCCTGTGTCGCCATTTGGAGCAATGCAAAACCTGCACAGCTCTGAGCTTCGCAGCGCACAATGCGTCCATGTCCTTAGGCATCCTCTCTCTCCAGGAGAGATCCTTCCCCGTTCCTGCCTCTGACAGGCCGTGTCCTCTGTCGGAGAAGATGCGGTTGTGCTGTTCCCCCAGAACGGCTGCGTTTCAGTTGAGGGCATGCCCACATCTGCCGCTTTACACTGCAAAAAGCCCCGAAACCAGTCCCCCACCATGGCTAACCAGTAAACAAAAGCTGCTGACTGCGGCACATTGCAGTAAAGCTACCTGGTGACGTGGTCTTGCTTTGCCCAGGGTATGCAGGGACGTACGTGGGTCTTCTTGCTCTGCTCGGCTCATGGCTCCCAGCCCAGCACGCGAAGGGCGCTCTGCATCCACAGCATCGTTAGCCGAACGTGAATTCCCAGTTGTGCCTGGACTTTAAAGGCCTGGTTGGTGGTCTCCTCTGGTGAGCATGGCTTTTATCGGGGGCCAGGGAGCTGGAAAAAGGAGCCAAGCATCTTGTTTCTCTTTCCCTGTTGTAGGCAACCCACATTCCCACCAGCTGCTCCAGCCGCAAGAATAATCCTGGGAGTTCTGTTAAGCAAATCTGGGGGAAAAGCGAAATAGATGGAGAGGTTAACCCGGGGTGAGCAGGGGTGCACCCAGAAGCTGGGCAAAATTAGAAGCAGGAGGGGAGGCATCTGCAGCTCCCCTGAGAAAGGGGCTCTGCTGGGGCACGGCAAGTGTTTCCCATCACTTTGGGGGTGATGATGGAGCAACCTGCATCCGAGGGCACCGGGGTGACACATGCCCTTGACATGGTGAGGAATCGGCACAGCTTCCAGGCTCCTTGGGGTGGCTTCCAGCAGGGCAAGAGCCTGGGATTCGGTCTTGCCCAGCAAGGGCAGAGCATTGTGAGGGCAAGTCACGACGATGGCTAGAGAAAGAGCTTATGGCCGTGCCAGGAGGGCAACGGAAGAGCCTGTCCATGGGCCGTGTCCCAGTCTGTCCCCTGTCGTCTGCACCCCACCTATCACTCATGCTGACGGCTCCCCCTCCGCTGTGTTTCCAGAGGTGCTTCCAGCATGGAAAGTTCTATTTAAGGGCATTTTTCCTCTCTCTTTTTTTTTTTTTTCCCTTTTGGATGAGAAGCCAAGGGGCTGTAAAATGCAGAGTTTCCCACCTAGCTGAACCCGAGGAAATGATGCTGACAAAAAGTTTAATTTACCCCATCGCAGCAGCAACAGGCATTGGTATTTGTAGATGAAGAGAAAAGCTGGAGTGGACAAGGAGGACCTCGGCCTGGGAGAATAGGAGCTTGGCTCTCCCACCCCTACCCAAGCAGCGCACAGGGCAGAGCTGGGAAGATCCAGGGGGATCAGAGCAAAGCTGCCCTGTGGCTCTTCTACTTCTGGCAGGTCCAGGGCCAAGAGGGCTGTGAAACACCTCATGTCTCTGGGCGCTGAGCAGGAGACCTTCCCCATTTGAGCTGAGCATGCCTTGAGCAGAGCATGCTGAGCAGAGCATGCTGAAGCTGTTGCATCTCCCACGGCTTCGGGCCACCTCTCCGCCATGGGATTTTCCCCCCGGGGATGGGGTGGCGGGAGGGCTGCCCATGCAGGAAGCTGCAGCCCATGGAGCCGGCGTGGGGAGATGAGGGCTCCTCGGTCCCGGCGGGCTCACAGCGGGCTGGCTAACGAAGCAGCCCCCGCGCACACCCAATCAAACCCAGTTTGAGTCGGCCTGGTGTTCGGTGGGAAGGTTAATCTGCTCCTGGGAAACCTCTGGAAAAGAAGGCAGGGGGCAGGTCTGTCAGAGGCGCCGAGGGGGAGGGAAAAAGCGTCATTTTTTTTTTTTCTTTTCCTTCTCTCCCCACCGGCTGGGAGCGAGGAGCTCACGTCAGAGGTCACCGCTCTCGGGGCAGCACCGGGAAGTCACCAGCCAGCCTGTCTGGGATACAGCGCGCCCCTGCACCACGCATCGGGGCGATTCCCTTGGGGGATTAGGCTTGATTAATGCTAATTCCTCTGCTCTGCTGCATTTTTCCAGCCTTGCTGGTGTGTTTGGATTTAACTCATGCCGTGGGACCTTGCTGTAATGAGTGGGCAGCTTTCTTGGGGGGGCTGATGAATCTCCCCCACTATTCCTTGCCATGGGGACAGCCAGTCCTTGGGTTCCAAAAACACCCAGCTGCTGGTGGGACACAACTTGGGACCAGAGAGGGACACTGAGAGCCCTATGTCCATCTGCTGCTGCTCTGAGCAGGCAGGGATCTAAGCCCCAGGGCAGGACACACCCCACATCCCTGCAGGACTGAGAAAGTGATGTGCATAGATGCAAAAGAGGTTAGGGGCAAATCACTGCTCCAGAGAGAAGGGAGGCTGGGTGATTGAGAGATTTCAGGGATTTTGGCTCTCCTGAAAGCATGATGGCTGAAGGCAATGACAGGTCTTGCGGGGGCGAGAAGCCTGGGAGAACCTTCTGGGGTGATGCCCCGCACTCCATGCCGCTCCTGACCCTGAGCACAGGCTGCTGGATGCGGCTACCCAAACCCAGGGGACATTCCTGAGCCTGGAGAGCTCTGCTGCTGAGTGCTGAGCTGGGGGGTTGGCCAGCCCCCACCAGGATCTTTAATTTCCCCCTCCCCTCCAAGCAGAGCAGCAGATACCCCTCTGCAGTGGGTCGGGTTCTTCGTTAGCCCGGCCCAGCTGTGTGGCTGCTGGAGCCTTTTCCAGACTTCAGAGCACCCCAGCACCAGGGTTGTGGTGAAAATGAGCCCTGAGCCCATCCCGGATAGCAGAAGGGGCAAGCGGAGCAGTGCCAAAGCAAATGCTGGGGGCAAGAGGCCAAATCCAGCTGCAGCCGGAGGCTCAGTTATGCCAGCACTGCCAAGGAGCACGAATCCTGGCCCTCATCGGGCTGCACTACACAGCAGGTACATGAGAGGCATCCCCTCCTCCCTGAGCCCTCGCCGCTCCACAGCGTTCACAGGCAACGGGGTCTGACCAAACGCTGGAGGTCAGGACCCCTTGGAGTCACTCGTTCCCAATTAACAAGTCAGCTGCACACCAAGACCTGCCAGGTTTTGCAAGAAAGCGGCCAGGGACACAAGCGGGTTGGCTGTGTGAACGTTGCACACCTCCGCCGCGGGACCTCGCCTCCGGCCGCAGGCAGGGAGCTATTTCTGGGCCATGGCCAGGCTCCCCGGGGACGCATCAAAGAGCAGCTGAAGATCCTGGACTTGTTTGCACCCTCCAAGCCAAGCACGCCAGGATGTCCCTCCTGCGAGTGAG
The DNA here is from genome assembly GCF_036417535.1 of Chlamydotis macqueenii. Taxonomy (NCBI): domain Eukaryota; kingdom Metazoa; phylum Chordata; class Aves; order Otidiformes; family Otididae; genus Chlamydotis; species Chlamydotis macqueenii. The sequence continues at coordinate 5,721,148 of NC_141571.1, read as the reverse complement.
CAGATGGACATCTGCCTCTGCTTTGTTCCCATTCTCTGGCCTGGGTGGCTTTTGGGATGGCACTGTCGGTCCTCAGGGGCAGGGCAGAGCAGAGGAGTTCAGAATGGGACGGGTGCTCGGATGTTGTACGATGCTGACGGGGACATCTCCTCTTGCACTCAGGAGCCTCAGCCTCTGAGACTGCTCAAACTCAGTGACTCTTCAAGGCAGTCTCAATTTTGGGAAAATGCTGGAACTTGCCGCTTGTGTCACCCTCGTGCTGTGGTCTTCCCGCGTTGAGCTCAGCAATGGTCCTGTCATCCCCCCCAGCTCCCGCTTTTATTCAGAACAAAATAAAAGAATTGTCATCTTCAGGTACTTTATTTAATGACACAACCTGGTTTGCCGTCCTTGTGGTGATGGGGAGCTCTACCTTGGCTCTGCACCATCCCCTCTGGAAGGTGGGTGAGATGCACTGGCAACAGCCGTGGTAGCCAAAGGAAGACCTCTCCTGGGGCGGTATCCTTCCTGCAGGCTGCAAACTGCCTTAGGGTAAATAGAACCATAGAATCACAGAGTGGTTTGGGTTGGAAGGGACCTGTAAATCCCATCCAGTCCAACCCACTGCAAGGAGCAGGGACATCTCCAACCAGATCAGGTTGCTCAGAGTCCCGTCCAACCTGGCCTGGAATGTTTCCAGGGGTGGGGCATCCACCACCTCTCTGGGCAACCTGGGCCAGTGTTCCACCACCCTCAGTGTAAAAATTCACAGAATTCAAAACTGGTTTCCAGTTGCCATTGTTTTGCACATCAGACCTCAGTGGTGTGGACATTTGAAATCGGACTCTCTATGGTAAAGCCTGGGAGAGCTGCAGCTCTAGAGGCCCCAGCAATGCCTCTAAGTGCTGTGCTCCTCCACGCTGTTAAATATTTAGGATGTAAGCATAAGGAGCCAACCTCCCCCCCAGATTCGGAAGCCACACTGGGCAGCCCAGCCGGCTTTGCATGCTGCAACGCTGGGAGAAAACGGAGATAAAAACATCCTGTAGGGCATGAGCAGGATGGTGATTAATCCTTGGAAAGGGCTAACTGACATGACCATCAATAACTACAGTAACTTGTTATGGCTGCCTCATTCCAGGAGGATTACATGCCTGAACACTCCTTAAAACATCTAATGAATGTCATTTTGTTTTTACTTTCGGTGCTCATGCAAGTGAAGCACTCAACAGCGCTGGCCAGAACCATGGGGAGAGCTGGCAGAGCTGCTCCCAGCTTCCCACACACCGACCCGCCGCACACCTCCCTCCTCGCCGGGTGCTCCCACCACCCCGCGGCCAGGTCTGCCCCACCAGGAACCCCATGGGTGGCCATGTCCTGCTTCACGTAGGCTTCAGGTGGTTTTCGGTGATGTCTTGCTGGAGGACACCTACGTCCTGGCATGGACACCGTGGCTCATGCCTTGCTTTTCGCAGTGACCTGAAAGCAGTGTTTTAGTCATGGGTCTTGTTTTCCTGCCCGGTCCTCATTTTGGGGGTTTCTACGGCACTCCTTGGAGAGGAAGATGGCAAAGGCATGAGTGCTGACACGAGATGGGTTTGTCTGCTCCACCTTCAGACTTCTCCTCCCTGTCCCTGCTGAGAGAACAAACAAAAATGGCAATGGACCTGTCGTTAAAGGCCACCAGCCACGAGTCCTGCAGCCATCAAGTGGCCTTCAGCCAAGGGGAGGTGTAGAGTGTCCAGGCTGTGGACAGGTTTCCTACTCACAACTGTGTCTTGGTGTGCACCACCCCAAGCAGGCCACTTGCCTGTGTCTCTGAGGTCCGTGCCAACTGCAATTCCTCTTAACTTTCCTGAGGAAGTTTATTTAGAAAGGAAGAGCAGTGGAAGCAAAGCTGCAGAAGGAAATTCTTGCAGCGAAGGACCGTGTCATTTTGCCTTTCCTGCATAGACAAACCGCGGCACACTGCGTCCTGTGGCGCAGCCGTGCCAGGCTGGGAATGGGAATCATTGTGGAGATGCTCACCCCACTTGCGTGTATGGCGCTTCAGGAACGGGGGAGAGGGAGTTCTGGCGGGGATTATGTACAACTCCAGGTCCCGAGGGTGACTGCCCTGTCTCATTCATGTACAGCGACATTATCAGTGAAATGGGCCATTGTCCCTGCTGTGTGAGATCCTCCAAAACCCCCCATGAGTCCTTCAATGTCAGAGAGTTAGGAGTAACTGATGATGTGGTCTCTTGTTTCACAGCGGACGCAGTAGTGGTTTTCAGCCACCGCCAGTCACTGCTGGTAGCTGCTCTTGGACACGTCCATGTCTAGCATGTTCCTCTTAGATGTGGCTCCAAGGAAGGCTTTCTTATTTTCTACAGATGATGCTCTCTGGCCAGCAGCCCTGCCTCACCCCCCTACCGTTTTGTTTTTCCAGGGTGCTGGCAGCTTCTTCCCCGCTGATGCTGTGGGAGAGTTTCTGGGCCCTGAACAAAGGATCTCGAAAAGCTCTGGAGATGCCCTCTGGCCTCGTGCTGCCCAACCCCTCCAATGGTCTGAAGCCATCTGAAGAGAAACCTTGGTGCTGAAGGGGACATCAAAGTGGAGCCGACCACCAGCATCCCACTCTGCTCCTCCCCACACCCCGCCAGTACAAGTGTCCTCCCCAGTGAGTTACTAGATTTCCTTCGACACAAGACAGCCTGAGCCCAGCCCCGCGCGGCAGCTCGCACCTGACCTTCCCTGATCTCCTCAGCCCCGGACGTCTCGGCTTTCCCTATTAGCAGAGGACCTCTTTGCCGCTTCTTGTACTCTCCGCCTCATATTTCAAATTCCTTCGGAGCTGTATCTGGTTTTCATTTAAGCATATTGCGTTTAGAGATATATATATATAAAATACAATGAGAAAGGATTTTCAAGGTAATAAATGGAACAGGCGAGCCTGATTATTCAGGATGACCCAACGCAATTCGGTGAGTCCAGCGAGTTGTTTATATTGGCGAGATGAGAACAAAATATCATCGGCGACGGTCGTTACTCTTATGTGATTTCAATATATATACATTGTCAGGAGTCCCTGAGTTATGAAGTCCTCCTTGCTGGCGGAATAAACATGCGGGGTAGCCATCCTGGAAGCAATCAAAACGCCTCCCGCTCGGTGCCTGCAGACCCCCTCTCTCCCGCCATGCCCGCAGCCAGCCCGGAGCCCGCGCGCTTCGGTCACGGCCCCGACACACGCAGACGCTTTATCTCACTCTGAGGCCGTGAGGCGAGCGAGCAGAGGCAGAAATAGGATTCTTGGCATTTCAGGTTTAATTATTGGAGCTGTCTACGACCAGCCTCACCGGTCAAATAAGAAAAAATAACACCAGGGAGCCGGTTTCGCTCTCAGTATGGCTGGAGGAGCTGAAGGGCATCTGCTCCTGGCTTGCTGGCTGGGGAACGGCCTTCAGATGCTTTGGTTTTGCAGAGGGACAACAGGTGTTTGCTCGGGACGTCCCATTTGGGGTGAATGCTGCTGCCCCCCGTTTCCCACCCTGGGGGGCCGCTCCTCTGGCTGGGGATGCAAGAGGAAGGCTGCTGGGAAGGATGAGGGGAAAAGGACCGGCCGCCATTCCCACCTTTCCCGCACGCCATCCCGCCACTTGAGAAAAGCCTCCTGAGCGTCCTTCTTGCTAAAATCTACTCATGATCCAGGGAAGCGGGGCACTACGGGGACGTGGGCCAGGGCAGCTCTGAGGTGGCAGATGCTAGAAATGCAACAGCAGCCCTTTGGCCACCATAGGAGGCCTCCAACCGTGTAGAAACCATGTTAAGATGGTGATACACAAGCTCCTCCAAGAAACGGGAATGATGGCAGCGGAGCACAGCCCCAGGTTGGCCTCTCCTGGGACCCTGAGGACCATCGCAGGGTGTGGGGGCTCCAGGGCTGAAAATGCTCCACAAGTCAAAGCCGTGGTGACCATCTACACAATGATATGCTGCCTACCCTCCGCGCTCAAACCCCTGCTCCTTCCCAAAGGGGCAGCCACAAAAATCCTGGCAAGGCTCTCCGAGGGGAAAAGGGCCCACCCCTCAGCTGGCCCTGTGTCTGGGGGGTATAAATGAGCCCAAAAGACAGCGTTTCTGTTTCGGAGAGAAGTTAACTTTCTGCTGAATGCACTGAGCTGACAAGCAGTGAAGCCTTGGCTGTTTACCCCAGAGCCCAGGCGTCACGGTCTGCGCGGCTGGAGGTCTCGGTGGGGCTCTATTCACTTTGATTTTACACCAGGGTTAACTGGACCCCGTTAATTATCCCCTTTTAACAAGGCAGTGTTTACACCTATGAGAAAGGGTCAGCTCCTGACTTGCTCACTGGGGCTGGAAGGAGAGCATTGCTCACGGCAGCTGGAGAGATGATGTGACCGTCAAGGGGGGAGAGAAAAGACGGGAAGAAAGAAAGACATGGAAATAGGAAAGGTGATCTTAAAGCTCAGATGAAAAATATCCCCCGTGATCCTTGACTCTGCAGCTTGCTCCCTCCCCATCTCTCCTTCCCCACCGAGCTGCAATGAAGCCTCAGAGCGCACGCGGAGATAGTTGGAAGCTGGGATCGGTTGATGGATTTCTTAGCTCCTGGGCTATTAAATGTCTGGGCCAGCTAATTTTAAAGCAAACAAGCAAAGGCCAAATGACAAATGGTTCAGGAGGCCCTTCGGCAAGAGGATGGAGTTTTACGACTACCAGGGGCACTGTTCCTGCCGTTAAATCTGTGGACATGGGGGAGAAATAAGACCTGATTTATTTGGTGATGGTGAAAAATATTATCCAAGCTATAATTTATTGATCATTGCATCCTCCCGGTTTTCAAGGCCTCTTTCTTGTCCATATGGAACATCCACATATTTTTCCTTGCGTATAAGGCTGAACGCATATTTGCTCCTGCATGTAAGGAATTTTTGCGTGCTCAGCTGGCCGTGGCGTAGGAGCTGGCAGTGCTGACAGCCCGGGGCAGGACTGGATACCAGCCTTCTGCAGCAAGGGACAGGTCACCTGGGTGCTGGGGCTGCTCTTGGGCAGCGGGGATGGCCAGGGGTTATTCCTTATGGGGAATAACTGGACACTGGCAGGAGCTGCTGGTCCTGTGGGGCTCATCCAGGTCCAACGTCTCTATCAGGATGTCCATCTCCTCCTTCCCACTGGACACCAACAACCAGATCGCTGCCACGGGCTCCTTCCTCTCCCGTCCTGCTCCTCTTGTCCCAGCGCCTGCCCTCCCGCCTGGTCCCTCCACGGAGAGACTCGGAGCGATGCCGGCCTTGGGGAAGGACAGAGTGGCCCAAAACCCCTTGCACGCCCACGGTGAGGGGAAAGCAGACCTCGAGGAGGTTCCATATTTGCAAAGGAGAGCAGGGACACGCTGTTGTCAGCATGGCCACGTTGCACCCCAAAGCCTTGCTGGAGCTGGAGGCTCTCTAAGCCGGTCCATCTGGTGAGGAGAGAGCCGGGATCTGCAGGGATAGCCGGAAATAACAGCAATTCACGCAGTTGTGTTTCCAGATTTTTTTTTTTTCTCTAACCATCAAATAATTCCACAAGGGGAAAAAAAAGGGAGAAAGGAAATAGAAAAAGCAATAGAGAGACCAGAGGTTTTAATCCTTCTTGCATTCCCAGAGAAATCCAGGGCCTCTTTCCACCCTTCAACTCACTCCTGCTCTCCGCCGGAGCCTCCTCCAGCTGACCCGGTGGAGAGGAGCCCAGCCGCTCTGCAAACAACCTGGGCCACCTTTTGCCTATGCAAAGCTATCAGATGCAAAACCTGATCCCTGTGGATTTTGGAGGTGACCTGGGTGGCTCTTCCATAGCAGGTGCCATTTGCAGAGCATTGCACAGAGAAAGTCGGTGCCGTGCGATCCCCTTGAGCTAAGGGCTGCTCCTGGAGCGGCGCAGAGATCTCGGCCTCCCACCCTGCCAGGACGACGCTCGCTCCCAGTCAGACACCGCGTGTCCCCGGGGTGTCTCCAGGACTGACCGGCCAGCAGTTATCGCCGTGGCCCCGGTGAGCTGTTGATCCTACAGTAGCTGCAGCTCTGCATCACTGGGGAACTGCGAAAAAAACAATTTATAGAGGGAGGCAAAGCCTCCCAGCCTCTGCGCTGGAGCTGCTCTCCTCTGAGCCCTGCGCAGGCTGTGGATACTGCAGTCCCTCCCAGAGCTCAGGACACGTTTCAGCTCGGAGCAGAGCCCTGCTGTCTCTGCCATCATCCATCGCCTGGCAGCCGCCAGCACCCCAGTGCAACACAAGTGCCCGGCGCGATGGCACGGAGATGCTCCGAGCTCCCGGGCCAGCATCCCGGTTTGAAGGCGAGCGCAGGAGAAAAGCAGCCGGGAGGTCAGTGAGGCAGAGAGCCCAGGGAGCTCAAAGCCTGTGCGGTTTGCAGCCACTGCCGCTCGTTTGTTTTCCTTCATTTGGGGAGCAGAGGCCGGGGGCAAAGGTGGGTCACCCGGACCACCCACAGCCCTCAGTGGTGACAGGGAGTGGTGGGGCCGAGAGGGACTCGTCATCCCCGTCACACCAGAGCCGCAGCCAGGCCGAGGGATGCAAAGCTGAGGAGCACAAGCTGCGGCACGGATGCCCACGGCCATCTCCTGCCTCTCGGCTGCTGCTCCCAACAGCCCGAGGCTGGGCGAGGGCCAGGATTGCCTGGACAGCAGGGCTAACTCCAGCTGTGTGACAGCACGCTGCACAGCCTGTTTTTCCTCCAGTGTGTGGAAATGAGGCAAATAGAACATTTTTGGGTGGACCAAGGGTTCCCATCGCACCTATTCAGTTGGGAAATCAGGGAGAAGATGGGTAGCTGCATCCTCCCACTTGAAAAAAAAATGAACAGTGCCCAGGGAGCTGCTGGGGCTCCTGCCTGTGACACAGACGGACCACAGTACAGGTCCCCGTGCCCAAATCTTCTCTTAGGAAACCATGAGGGAATTTGACTGAATGAACATCCTGACAAATGCCTTTTCCTAAGGCTCCTTTCTGGCTGGGGGAAGAGGATGTGGTACCCAACCAGGATGTCCCTGATCAGCAGGGACAAGCGGCCCTGGGAACAATGATTTCCTGCCTCAGCCCTGAATTAAACCCACAAATGTTTTCTCCTTTTTTTTCCGGAACAAAGTGGGAAGAGGGTTTTGCTGCTTCCAGGAGAGAGCAGCACCTGTCTGCGTGCTCATGCATTGGTTGGACTCGACGCTGCCCAAAGCGCAGTGCGGGGTTTCTCACATGGCCCAGGCTCGCTGGGCGGGGGTCCCGAGGGGCAGAGGGGGCTCGGGGTGAGCCAGCCCCTGTCAGCGCAGATGCCCCTCGACGGGAGCAGGCCGAGGACATGCGGCCCTCACGCTGTGCGAACAGAAGAGGAGCTCTCTTGGCACTAGAGCTGTTTTCCCTTCCTGGAGTAAAATGCCCAAGTACTTGCTATATTTAGACACCAGGGTTTTTCAGGAAACAGAAAGAGAATTGCATGAAACCCTGTGTTTACCTCCGGAGATGGCTCCTAGCCCCCCGACCAGCACTGGCCCCAAAGCCCATCTCTGTGTCAGTGCCCTCCCTGCCCCGCCAGCCCTTCCCTCAGGCATTGGGGGACCCTGACACACCCTTGGCCCACGGCAGGCTCTGTGGGCCCTGGCCAGCCCCCCTTTCCCGTGAGGAAAGGCTTGGAAGAGCTGGCGGAGGGCCAGGCTGCGATGGGAATAGCAGCAGTGCCCGACCGCAGCTGCCACTGACCCCCGGGAGCAAGGGCTGCTGGCGCTGGGCGGCAGAGGGCACTGACAATGGCGAAGCCATCCCATAATTAGAGCTTCTCCAGCTTTCCCGGCGTTTTTTCCTTGACTGTGAGAAAAAGAAAGAGGTTGCCTTTTTTATGGATCTGTTGTAAAAGGCTTGTCACCACTCCTCGTGGTGCCTGGGCTGGTGTCCCCGTCCCTGCCACCCGCCTGCGGCCGCGGGGCAGCCCTCCCTCCCGTGCTCCCCTTTTCCAACTGGATGGCTTCCCAGCAAGGAGCAGCAGGAGAAATCTTGGCTTCTGGCGGGGAAACGCAGCCAGCGGCGGGGAAGGGCGGGGAGGGAAAGCAATGCATTTCCAGCGCTGGAGCACACCATCCTCGCAAGCATCCCTGTAATTGCAGCCACATGCTGGCTCTCGCAGCCCCTCGCCTCGCTCGAGCCCCAAATCCCCTTCTCCACTGCTGGGGCTGCTGTCAGCCCCCCCACCCCCAGCCCAGACATGCCTTTCATCTCCTGCTCTAGGCCAAGAGAGAACTGCACCCGTTCTGCATCACGGACCCGTAAACCCAGCGGGGCCGGCGGGGAATTTCCAACACACCCTTAAGCTGCGGAGAAAAACGATGGATCCTGGACTCTAGTGGACCCCAGGCCCTTCTCTCTCTTTCTTTCCTCTCTTTCTCCTCCAGCATGAATATTTATCCACTCGCCTGGGCTGAATATTTATCCCCTCGCCTGGGTTGCCTTCGTGCCGGCCATCGCCATCGACATTCCTGCAGGAATTCCTCCTTCTCCCGCCGCCGAGTGCAGCCCGGGGCCGGAGCGAGGGGGAGGCAGCCCTTTTCATTTCCAATCCCCCCCCCATCCTCGACGGAGAGTAAACATTGTTCCTCTCACAAAGGCGGGTATTGTAGCAGGACAGGGGGGAAAGGGGAGAGGGAGGAGGCGCGGGGGAGACTGAAGTGCGAGCGGGAGGGAGGGAGGGCACGGGAGAGCCCCCTGAGAAGAGAGGGAACGGGATGTGAATATAAATTCTGTAAATATTTTCTTTAAGGTGCTGCATCTAATCCCAGGAAATAGATCCAGTTTCACGGGAGAGCGAGGGGGAGCGGGAGTGACTTTGCTGTGCGGCTCTCCGTGTTGATTGAAATCCTGATGGAGAGATGGGGGAAGCATCCCAGGCTGCTCAGGAGAGCACCAGAACCTCCCCATCACCACCTTCCTGCCTCCCCCCAGGCCTGGACACCGGCCGGGCAGTGCCTTGTCCCCCATGCTGTCCCCACGTGCCCTCCCCAGACCCTTCCCCTGGATAAAGCATGGCCAGGCTGGTAAAGCCCAGAAAAACAGGGTCTGAGTCCTGAGGGGAAGGGCTCGCTGCCCATCAGCCACATCATCCCAAGCAGGCACAAGACCTCGAGTTGAGGTGGGAGCATGTGACACCCAAGGGAAGGATCAGGGACAGCTCAGCCTGGCCATCACCCACTGCAAGTCAAGCAGAAGGTTGGAGATCTGTCTAAGGGGAGATCCCTGGTGATGAACACGGGCACTGCTGAAAAGCCAGCAGCAGCGGTGGCATGGGACAGCCCCCCTCGGCCTCCCTCCTGCCCAGGAGCTGCTGTGCCTGTCCCTCACCCAGCCCTGGACCAGCTCCCCTTTGCCCAAGGAGAAGACAGGAGCTGGGACGTCCCAGGCCGACGCCGGTGGCCATGCTTGATGGAGCAGGGGCTTTCCCAGCCCTCCATCCCACAGAGCAGTGCGGAGCAGATGGGCTGCTACCCTGTTCCGGCTGGACAGGTCATTCTGTCTCCTTCAGAAAAGGATTCCCAGAACATCCAATCCCGCTTTCCCTTCTGGCTGTCTCTCCTTCTTTTGATGCTTTTTGGCATTGTGTGAAGCAACTGTGTCCAGAAGCCAGGATTTCCATGGATACTTGCTTTCGTGGTGATTCTTCACTTGCCCAGCTCCATCCCAGGAGCCCCATTTACCCTCCTGCAAGCAGAGCTGCTCTCCCAACTCCACAGTTGACTTTGAGCACTGAGCAAAGCACCCATCCTGGGGCAGGAACCGGGGTCCTGGCATGGCTGGGGACCATTACTGCATCCCATCGCTCATGCAGGGGCTCAGCCCACACCCCCAGTTCAGGTCCATGGGGCAGGGGAGTTCCCGCTGCCTTCGACACCCGCGACCATCCCACAGCATCCCTGGATGAAGGGCGAAGGCTGGGAGGCCACCATGCCTTTGCCTGCTCCCCGAGCCATGTGGAAGCCTAGAAATTCCTAATTCTAAAGCACTTCTCTGTGATCATGACTTTTTTTAAACCCCACTTGCTCACAGGGTATCCCTGCCACCGCCTGCCGGTCCCCGCGTGGTCCCAGGGGACCAGACGCCATGGCCATGGTCCCCTTTCACCCCAGGAACCACAAAATGTGACATTTGCTGGTCTGGGCGATAGGGAGGTCAGAAGTACAACTGCATTGCGAAAGAGATTAGAGCCACTCGGGGAGGTCCCGGGGGGCTGCGAAGGGGGCTGACCCGGGGCTGTGCCTCACCCTTTCGCTGCCAGCAGCATCGCTGCATGCCTGCTTCATTCCTTCTTCCCCCAGTCCCCATCGCTGGCTAATATCTGAGAGGGGACGTGGGGCTCCACAGACCTTTGATCTGCTCTGGCACAGCTGTTCCCAGACCTTTACATAAGGGACAAGAAATGTGACCGAAATAACCGATAGAGTTCACGGTGTGGAAGGCTATAGATAAATATGACACAATAACCGTGGTCGTTGCTAAACGAGTTTTACATTGAATTGGTGGTATAAATAGAGTCAAGAGCAAAGATGCCTCCAGCAGGTGACATGGAGTTGAGGTGGGGAGTGGCTGGTGTGGCGCAGCTGCAAACGCGGCGAGGCCCCGCGCATGTTCTCACTGCCTTGCTCCATCCCGGCTGTCTGTCAGCCATGGAGGTGGGTATTTCACCCATTCCCGCTTTGGGGGGAGAGAAGAGCTACAGCCTGTGTTTGGGAGCGAGTCCTCCCAAGGGAGAGAGCGGCTGTGGAAGGGGAGCTGGGCGCAACGGGATGGGGAAAAGCCCGCAGGACCCAGAGGTCCCTCCATCCTTGCAGCTCCCCAGCGCTCTCCCATCCTTAGGTCTCCTCGGCCCTGCCAGACCTGGGGAAACCGGAGAAGGTGGGATGTTCAACCCCATCCCTGGAGGTGCATGGAGGAGGTCAAGCCCCCACGGCGGCCTGGGCCTTTCTCACCACCCTCCCAGAGCCCGCCTGGGCTGCCAGCAGCCTCTTATGTGGCCTCCAAGCAGCCAAAAAGCCACAAAATGGGGTTCAAACATCACTGTCAATGTTTAAAATCCTTCCTCTCTTTTCCCTTCCCTTCTTTCCCCAGCAGATGCGTTAACCCTGGCTCCAGCAGATCTTGGCCCTTAAGGCAGTCACCTCACATCTATCCCTCACCTTGCTGGTACCCGAATGCTCTGGGCAGCTCAGTCCCAGCATCCCAAATTGCCGCTGCAGCATCACCTTGGCCAACTTTGCTGTTCTGGGCGCAGCAATTCAGCAACACCGCAGCGATGCTCAGCAAACGCTGAGTACTGAGATCAGCCCCAGCAGATCCCCGCAGGGACGGGGACGGTGCTGCTGTCCGAGCCGTGCCACAGCGCTCAGCAGCACCTGGGAGAGGACATCCCACCCGTGGTTGGTGGGGCAGAGACCTCTTCCGATTTCATCCACACAGGATTTGCCTGGCTTGCATTCCCAGCAATCCTGGCAGGGTAGAAAACTTCCTCACCCTCTTTTCCCCCCTCCTCACCATGGGTCGAAACCCAATCTACCTGCGGTGGTCTCCCTCCCAATTAAATATTTGGGCAACCACCCTCTTAGTATGAGAGCATCCAGCTGGGTTCAGCTCAACGCAGCGGGCGGGAGCAGGGGGGAGAAAGGGGGAGCGTGTGTGGGAAGGGGCAAGGGGGGCTGCAGATCAGGGCTGATATGGGCTGGCATTTTGGCAGAATTTTCTAGGACAGTTTGTACAGTGTCTTCCCCATACAATGGTTATGTCTAGCCGCCGCGCTGCGGCTCTCATTTCCATGAGCAAGGAATTCAACCGAAAAGTAAACAGGAAAAAACGTTACATCTCACAGTTTATAAATATATACGGAATTATTTAGGCAGTCAGGCCAATTTGCACAGATGCCGCGTATATGCTGTGACAGATCTCTGTGTTGTTTTGGAGCCACCCCTCGTGAACGGGAAACAGGGCTGGTTTCTCACCATGTCTGCATGAAATATCGGTGTCCTCCTGCAAGCCGGCTGCCAGCAGCCAGTGCTGCAGCTCTCGGGAACAGGGCTACGAGCTGATGCGAGCTATTTGCACGTAGCGCTGAGAGACTCGAGCCCCCGCGTTTCCAGCTTGGGCTGCACGAAGCCTTTGGAAGAGCCAGGGGAGCTTTTCCTGGGGATTGCATGGGGATTTCAGCCTGGGATCTGGTGGGGTAAATGGGACAAACCGTGCTTTGGTGGGGTGGGAGGAAGGACCTGCCCTGGCGTATGCATCCCTATGAGGGTGAGGTGGGATTTTGGAGCCCTGGCTCTCCATATCCCATAGATGAAGCTGCTGGTTCCCAGGGCTTGGGGGCAGAGAGGGGTGCAGGAAGGCAGACCTGCCTCCAACTCCATGCAGGGAACCAAAAAAAATTGCTACCCATGGGAATGAAGGACCCGAGCCCCGGATGCCATCCCATCGACCTCCTCCGCAGCGAGCATCCCGAGGCACCCCGAGCCGCAACTCAGATCGAAAACGATGGGGCTGGGCTTTTCCCAACAACGTCCCTTCCTCCCCCTCTCGCAGCCGGCCTGAGCCCGAGCTTTATGCAACCTGACAGCCAAGTGACTTGATCGCTCGGAGCGACGTCTTAATTACAGGACGTCCTCCGTGGTGTTTGCTGGCTGTGGCCGGTAAAAGAAACTTCTCTTCCCCATCTCCCCGTGCCCCCCCAGATCTGCTGAGCCGTGCCGATTGGAGAGCTGCTCAGACAGTGGGGATATTGTTTCGGCCATTGCCTGATTGGCCCGGCCTCCTCAGCTGTAAAATTACCTAGAGGATAACTAAACAAACCCCAGACAAACACTTCTTTAAAGGCATTGCTTACTTTGCAGCAGCCATTTCCCCCTGCCCGCCACATGTGCTCACGCTGGGTTTTCTTTTCCTCCCTCTCAAGGGCGACACATGCACAATGCCCCTGCAAAGCATCGCACGGGGAAGGGGGGACGGCAAAGCGTAGGGGGACGCTGGGGATGCCATGGGCTCTTCTGGACCAGGCTCTGCTCAGCCTCAACGCCGGCTCGGGGCTGGAGACCGCACGATGCAGAGACAGCGACTCCTTGGGCTGGTCCGTGCGGGAGCTGAGAGGGGGACAGTGGTTCCGAGGATTCAGTCCCCGGGGGGAGTGGGGTTTTCCCCCAACATAACACTGCTGGCCAGCAGGAGAACTGGTCCCACCAGCCTGGTCCAAAGTCCACTGAAACCAGTGGAAAAACTGCCCCAGGCTCCAGCATTATGCATGACCCAACAGGACTGCCAAGCTCCTAGGGACAAAATCAAGCGTTACGGGATGCTAAAGCCCCTCTGGACCTGGCTGGATGGGCAGGGAGGTCAGGACAGGTCCTCTCCGGGAGGCTGTGCTGCTTCCAGCTCTCCCTCATAAATAGGAGAAAAGTTCTGGCCAAATCCTCGTTCGGAGTCAATCTAAGCATTTCCTGACTCGGTGTTGATTTCACAGATTAAAGCTGGTTGAAAACAACCTGGTCCACATCCAGCAAGCATTAATTTTTGGAAAAAGACTTTGAGGAATTTCATTTGAGTTTGTTCTGGGGGGAGGGGCTGCGCTTTTCCCACCCAGAAGCTCGTTTGCTGTTGAAATACATGCAATAAACACATGAACACTAAGCCCCAGCTGCAAGCAAAGAGGCTGCTTTCTGGTGCAAAACCTTTTTTTTTTTTTTTTTTTTGTAAAAATGTGGGATCTTAGTCAGTCTAGGGTGATGCCTTTAATTCCAGGTCTGCGGGTGAACCACTAACCTAAAGTATTGCAACTGCACCCAAGTTTCCATGTTCACGAGGGCTGCAGTGACAGCCTGGGGCTTGGCACAGGGAAGCAAGACAGGAGTTCGGGATCAAAAATCCCATGGATCCCAAAATAAAGGGGGGAAGGATGTTAAATAAATCCCTGCATACTCCTGCAGCCCATCAGAGGGACACTTTCCTTTCTGGTCTTGCTGGCCCGTTCAGATAGAGCTTGCCTTCGCGAAGACCCACAACACAACGCCGCAGAATGTGCTCTGAAAATATGCGCAGTCCGATCGAGGCAGATCCCAAATTTTGGCAGATTCCTAAGGTCAGGAAATTCCTTGAGAGTTCGGGAAATTCTCCAAGACTGAACCCAAGCTATTTCACTTGCAGAAGATATCAAGTTCTCCTCCTCTTTTTTTTTTTTTTTTTTGTTTTCGGTGATGGGTCAGTGGGACCTTGGCAAGCACACGCTGCTGTACAGTGAGAAAGAGGATTAGCGAAAACGCTGCAGAAGGCCAAACGCAGACGCAGGGCCCGCAGGAACAGCTGCTTGCAAAGGGAAGCCGGCGAAGCCAAATATCAGCCATGAGCTCCCAGCTCCAAGCAGGTCTGGAAAAAGCCCAAACTGGTATCAGTTACGCTTTCTTCCCTGCTCCTTCGCCTGTGCATAAATAACCGCCCGTTATTTACGCGCGTGCCTGGGGGGTCACCTCGGAGGATGGGGCAGAGCTGGCCGCAGCCGTGGGCCATGAGGTGCCCCTCTTAGGACCTGAAAATAACTCCCCCTCATCCCCTGGCCTCGAGCAGCGTGGATGACGGCAGGGTTTCAGCCCAGCTGCTGCCACATCGATCTACCCAGAAGTCACCCGGTGCCCGGGGACCTGCGGGAGCCGCGCTGCCCGTGGCTTGGAGCAAGCAGCTCTTGATGGCAGGAGAAGCAGCCTCGAGGTGTGGGAAACCTTCATGCTGCCCCAGCACCCCATCTCCAGGCAAAACGTCCACAGCTAGGCACAAAATAAGGAACCAAGTGTGCAGGGTAACTTATCCCAGGTAGGCTTGTAGGGTTGCTCTCCATCATCCGCCCCAGAAACACACGTTTGCCACCAAAGCAACCCTGACTCCCTGCCTGGGTCATTATCCTTCACCTTGCCTGAAGGAACTGGGTGCCCAGGGGCATCCAGCTTTCCCAAGCATCCCGGCGCTTCCATGCCGGGCAGTCTCTGCTTTGCAGGAGTGCCAGAGGTTACAATTAGCTCAACTGCGCCTTGTTGTTGGGTGACTTAGAAACAAACAAACAAAAAATCAGCAAAGAGGTCCATTTGTACTAATGTCCTTCAATATTCCCCAGGTCCCAAAGGAAAAGTATTTTCTTTCCGCTCTTGTGGTGTTTTTCTTCCACTGTGTGCGGCAATGAGGTCAGCGAGCGGAGGTTTTGTGGCTAAATCACTGGGCTGCTGCCATCGCCCTGTCCCAGGAAAGGCAGAGGTTGGCCCGGCTGGACGTGAAGCCAAGGAAGAGCACGGATCTTCCTGAAAGCCAGAGGCACGGCTCCACAAAGGAGCTGGCCAAGCCCTGGAGAAGCGACCAAAGGTACCAGTTCTAGGACATTTCTTCAAACAAAAATGCCACGCTGCTGTTCTTGCCACTTCCAGCAGAACAGTTCCTTGCACCAGGGACGGTCCTACAGAAATGCACTCTTGCAGGAGAGATGGGAATGACCATCTGAAGTGCTGAGCTACTGCAATGGTGTGGAAATGATTGAATTATTTCAGTAGCACATGGGGTCAACTTCTCCCACTGAAGACAACCGCCCTCAGCCTCCGTGCTCCGGCCGGGTTGCAGCACAGAGCCTTCCCCAGCACCGGGATGGACACGTGCCTCCTTGCAAGGGCTTGTGCTGGAAGGACCCCTCCTGCAAAAGCTTCTCAGCTGCACCAGCACTTTCCCTCACAGCGCACGGCTTGAGCCCCACTCCTGCCAGCACAGCTCTGGGCTCAAGCCCCCACCCTGAGGGCGATTTTCTCCCCTACCACCTCCCCTTGGCTTCAGAGACATCCCTGCAGACAGGCAGGAGCTGACAAACTTTTTTCTTGCGATAGGGATCCCTCTGCTCACCCCAGATCCTCACCTGCGGGCAGAGCAGCCTTTTCTCTCACGCTCTGGCTGCACAAAAACCCGGTCCCTGCCCCAAACGCCCCCGGCCCCTCAGCCCAGCCTCTCCAGCCACGGACACCCAGCCTTTTCCAGCCTTCCCAAGCTCCTGCTCAGCCGAGCCCGAGCAGAGGGGGACCACCCGAGACCAGGGCTGTGTCTCCCTGAGGCGTACAGGGCCAGCCCACCCCAGCACAAAGCCTGGTCCCCAGTGCCCCATCACCAGCACGATGGGGGTTACTGGGAGGGTGTCACCTCCTCCCTTGCTCGGTCTCCTTCCTCCCCACCCTGTGTCCGTGTGCTGCTGGATCCAGCTGGGACTGCCCCTGGAGACAGCTCCTGCTCCATCTCCACGGCTGTTGGCTGTTAGTACTCCCATCCCCGGGGTCCTGGCACGGCTGGGAAAGGGTTTTTTTTAAGCTCACCACCCCTGTCCCACAAAAAGGATCTCCTGCCTGCCCATTGCCCTTGCTAAACCTCCCCTGCCAGCCTCCTTGCACGTTTTCCTGGAGGAAGGATGCTAACAGATATAAAAATAAAGCAACCTGTGTATTCTCCCTGCTCAGAGCTTGTGTAACCTGCGGTTGACCCCTCCTAGTCCTCCCCAAACCACAGCCCCCAGCATGCGCTGCCGGCCGCCGCCGCCGCCGCTGCTCTGGCATTTTTATGAATGGCCTTGAGCCCAGGGAAGAGATGTGAGCCTGGATTTGGAACAGCTCCATCCCTTCTACCGCACGCGCTAATCTTGACAAACGATCAGCGTGCGGCTTTCGAAACCAGAGATAAGGCTGTCTGACCACTTCAAGTCACTACACTTTCCCACGAAGAAAGGTAGTTTGTTCTCAGCCCCCGGCCGCAGCTTCCTCCAGAGCCCGGGCAAACCCAGGTGCCCCCTGCCCCATGGCTTGGGGGGGACGACACCGCAATCGCACCCCTCGGGAGCACGGCTGGGGTCTGATTCAGAGCAAACCCTCAGCAACCTCCAAAGAAGGCAGACGTTGTGATGCAGCCTGGGTTTGTGATGCTGCTGGCTGGACCACAGACGCCTCGTGCCTGCACGCCTGCATCTCCTTCCCGATGAGACCCAGGGGAGAAGAGGTCCGTGCCCCATATGGAGCTGGGATGTGGGAGAAGCGTGTGCTGGGAGCCAGCAAGAGCTTCCAGTCCTGCAGCTGAGCGATCACCATCATCATCACTCAAGCTCAGTTTTAGCCAAGGAGCTGGAGCACCTGGAGAACTCCTGGCCCTGCTGGAGCCAGTGCTCTCCTTGGACTAGTGTCGCTGCGCTGCTACGGCATTTGGGATATGCACCCTGCCTGCCAGCCTGGGCAACGCAGCGTCCCCGCTCCTCCCCGGGGCTAGGGACGCAGCTGTGGGGTAGCTGTGGTGTCGCAGGGACCCCGAGATGGCCGAGCGAGACCAGGGTGGATCCCGTTGGACGAGCACCTGGGGAAGCTGGGCTTTCCAGCTGGCTCCCTCCCATGCAGACACGGCCCGCGCCGCCAAGGGAAAAGGCTTCCGCCAGTGCCAAGTCAAGGAATGCCTTTGATCCAGGGGGAGTCATCAGGGAGAAACTCTGCCTCTAAATTGAGCTACTCTCTTGCCTTGCCACTTTGGGAAATGAATTTGAACTTGGAAAAACTCAGGCTGAGAGAGATCTTAGGAAGACATCCAGTCCATTTCCCTGCCCCAAATTGGTCCTGACAGATTTTTTTTTTCTAACCTTTCCTTTAAAATCTCCAGATGCCTCAACACAGTCTCCACCAGGACTATATTCATTTTACTACCACATTTTTTTTATTATTAATATCCAACTTCAATTTCTCTTCCTACAATCTGCTCCTATCCCATGGCAACACTCAGACCAACTGTCCTCTCACCGCTGTGCCCAGTGTACCCCCGTCTACCCAGTGGTACATATTTAAAGCTCAGGATTAGGGTGGTCCCAGTCCAGAGCGAGCAGAATGGAGCCCCTGGGCTGCCCTGCCCCTTGTCCTGTCGCTGCACTGGCCCGCGGGAGGGTTTGGTGGTGCGAGAGCTCACACCCGCTGCACCCCGTGCGGGCACCAAACGTTGTGCCCGGTTGGGAATGGGAGGTCAGGGGATGCTGGCCTGTTGACCCGTGAAGGGGGGCAATTATTCAGCCGGTGGGGCCATGCAGATGTTAATTAAAAAGCACGCGAAGCAGAACAGGTCACTGTTTGGTGTCATCCGCTCGTGAAATGAGCTTCGCGGTGGTTGACCCAGCCCTCCCCGGGAGACAGGGCAGGGGAAGAGCCAGCCATGGTACCGTGGTCTCCTCCAGCTGAGTTCCTGTTTCTGGTCTCCTCCTGGGTCCTGCCCAGTGTCCCTGTTCTTTGGCCAAATCTCTACTGGATCCTGAGTAGGGAAAAACGACTCCCCATCCACCCCTGGACCATCCTGCAGCATAACTGTGCAGGGGGAGAGGGGTGACCGAAATAATCACCTCCTGGCAGTCCGGGTGGGGGAAACAAGCTCCCATGCCACATGCCGAGCTGATGCATGAGGGGCTTGCATGGGGACACGTGGCCCCCACAGGTCAGGCACCCCCGTGGATGTCCCTGGGCAGGGTCTCGGGTTTGCCCAGCACCCAGATTCGATCATCGGCAGCAGCTCTGACCTGATCCCCTTTACTCTCCAGCCAAGGCCATGAGGGAAAGAAGAGCTTTCCTCTGGGAAGCACCAAGGGCTGGTGCTCCCTGACCCAACGGTTACCAGCAGGAGGGCTGCGGAGCCTTTCAGCACCAGTTCAGGGTGGCAAAGCCCTTCTGTGCTGCTGGAGAGCTCGGTGCTCAGCACACGCCTCACAGCTCTGGGAGATGGGGCTTGGCATCTTCTCTGTTAATCCCTGGGACGTGCCCTCCTCGGGAGGACGCCCTGGTAGGAGGGAGTCTCCTGTTTTTTCTCCACACGAGCGCTTCTCCAGAGGCAGGATGCTGTGCACCATCCCGTGCCCTGACGAGCTCGCAGTGCGGTGGGGACCGGCAGCAGCACGGCTGAGCATCAAAGAGTCAAACCCGAGCTGCTCCCTGAGAAGTGCAACTTAACGAATCCCAGTTTCCTGCCACTCTGTGTCTCATGGCTGGATTAACTCACGGCTAATAAGGCACATGAGAGTTTTTCCCATGGTTTGGGGCACTCATAATGGCTCTCTCCCGTGTGGATTCTTTGATGTCTTATAATAGAGTTGACGATGAATCCATTTCCTCAGTGGGGACCCAAGCTTGGCGCTCTCTTGTCTACTCAGATGCCTTTTTTCGTAAAAACAATTAGACAATAGAACAACAAAATAGAATTCAGTCTCTCTGAGGATCCTGCCTTGCTATGAAATTTGGCAGAAAGTGACCCTGAGTTTGAAAAGTGGGGTTGGACGGCAGGGACAGACCGATGCACGCACGTGCCCACACAAGTGCAATGGCTCCCACCTCCTTCGTTTTCACAGCCAGGCTAGCGAGAATGAACGAGCACCCTTAACTCTGCCCCGCGGTGCCCGTTCATCGCAGCACAGGCTGGAAGGCCAGGACCAAGGGTTTTTTTCCAAAACCGCACAGCACCAGATGTTTTTTTCCTGAGGCCTCAGACACACACGTGCAGCACGCTGTTATTAAAGCTGGCTCGTACTCCCTGCGCACAGGGAAAAAAAATTAAGGCTGCGCACAAGGTTAGTGCTTGACTTTGGCATCCAACATTAAACCATGCAGGCTCGGTTGACTTTTGTTTGTTTTTATAGAGTCACTTATAGACCGTCCCTCCTGCAGCATCCCAGCAGAGTGGAACAATCCCATGCACCAGCTGGACGAGAAGCGCTTCATGCGCTGCCAAACATACCATGTAAAAACCAGAATGCAGCCACCTCCTTGGTGCAGCCTGACAAGCGCACGGCGATTTGCAGCAACACCCTGCAGCAGATTGCACCGAGAGGAGGGAGCCGCTGGAGAGGATGCACTGGTTCATTACACAGGCTTCCTCCTCTTGGTTTTCCGCCTGCTTTTTCCAGCCTGCCTCCCCTGGCATGCCTCTCCTACAGATTTTTCTTCTCCTACTAATATTTCTGTATTCACCTCAGACTCCAACGGCTCCTTTTAACTGAAAAAGGCCGTTTGTCTCGGTATCTTATCATCTCTGTCTCAGTGTCAGCCCCAGCCTTGATGCCTCCTTCCCCCAGCAGCAGGTTTCGCTCCTGCATTTGGGATCTCACCCAGCCACCCTTTCTCAGCCGCTTCTTGTTTTCCTCCGAGAGTTTCGGGCTGATGCGGGGTTGGGCTTTGCCAGTGGAGGCAGGAGCCTCGTTGAACCCTTGCCGAGGTCTTGGTGAGATGCCCCAGGGTGCGAGTGTCCTGGGGACAGCAGGATGCTCAGCTCAGGCTCTGCTTAGATGAGAAAATCACCTGCTCCCTGGCACGGCCTCCTCTCTGCAGTGCTACAAGTTGATGTCTAAAGGATTACAGCAGGGATGTTACCCCTCTATCAAATTGATGGTGCCCCGGACAGGGGTCCTCTTCCCCCCTGTCCAACGGGAAAGGCCCGGCATGGCTCGCATGAAGGGTCTTACACTGCTGTGGTTAGCGACGCGGTGCCTGGGGAGTGCTGTTGGGGCAGGGCAGGGTGCTCAGCACCCACTGCCGAGGGTCACCTGGGGGTGGGAGCATCGGGGTGCAGGTTAGTGGGAGGGGTGGGAGACCTGAACCTGCCTTCCAGACCCACCGGGGGTAAATACCCTTGGCTGTGGGAGATCTGCGGGTCTGCAGGGAATGGCATGGGGTTCCCCCCTTTCTCCTGGAGCCTGGAACCAGAGCCCCAACCCGCCAGGGAGGGCTGATCTCAGCTCCCCAACAGCCCCTCCCGCAAAGCGCGGGTGCTGGGTTCGCTGGGCCCTTGCTGGTGCCGGATGCATGGGGCTGGTGCCCAAATGATTGACAGCTGCCAATCTCCAGCAGCAAAGATCACCCCAAAGCGAACAGGCCCAAGGGTGGCAGTGTCGCTCCAGCATCTGTCGTCCCCCTGCGCTGCGGGGTGAGGCGGAGCGGGGTTGCGGGCTGGTGGCCCAGCAGCCGGGTGGATACGGACCCCGCTGCACCTGCGACCCCCGCCCAGCGCCCGGGGAGGGGGCAGTGCGAGAAGGGGCAGCTTTGGGAATGAACGGGGAGGGGGTGCACTCCATCCTCCCCACCCCACATCCCCGTCGGGGCCGGCAGCGGGGGGGCTGCGCGGAGCGGGTCGAGGGGGCGCGCAGCAACCCGGGGGGGTGCGGATAGGGGGGCTGCTTTGTCTCCCCGCCCGCCGGGCCGGGGGTCGGCGGCTGTGGGAGGGCGGGAGGAGGAGCGCGGACCGCCCCTCGCCGCCGCGGTACAAAAAGGGTCGGGCGGGCGGCGGAGCGGCGTGTGCCGGCGGGCAGGGCCGGGCAGGGCCGGGCCGGGCAGGGCAGGGCAGGGCGCAGCGGGCGGCGCTCCGGTTCCCCTCCCCAGCGCCGTCCCGTCCCGTCCCGTCCCTCTCCGCCGCTCGCCGGGCCCGAGACCATGCGGCGGGCGCGGATCCTGCGCCGCCGCGCAGCCCTGCTCGCTTGCCTCTCCCTGGGGACGCTGCTGGCCCTCGCCGACGCCAAGGGCGCCTTCTACCCCCCCGCCGCCCCCCTGCCCTACGGTGGCAGGTACAGCCTCTACACCGCCGGCTCCAGCCCGCAGCTCGGCCCCGGCAAGCCGGTGGGCAAGCACAAGTAAGCGACCCTTAACCGGTGGGGCGGGACGCGGCGTCGGCCCCCGGGTACCGGCTGCACGGCGGGGCTCTCCCGGGGGCATCCCCGACCGTGGCTACCGGTCACGCGTCCGGGCGCAGCGGGCAGCATCCCCTCGGGACCGGCTGCCGCGGGCACCCCTTGGTGGGTGCCAACCCCCCGGTACCGACCATGGATGCCATCCCCCCCGGGACTCTGCCGCCGGCACCCCATAGCGGGCAGCGGCCCCTGGGTACCGGTAGCGGGCATCCCTCCCTCCACGCCAACCGTCGGGTCCTAACCAGGGGCTGGCAGCCAGGGCAGGGTGGGGACACCCCGGGGCAGGGGTGTCCCCGTGTCTCGCTGCACCCCCTGCGTGTGGAGCAAGACTAGGGGGCTGCTTGGTGTAGGGGGGGACACGCAGGTTGCGTTTCCCGGGGCGGGGTGCATGTTGCGGTCCCGCGTGGGTCAGGGCTGGGGTGGGTGATGGGGATGCCCGTGTGTGTTTATGGGGTAGATGCGTGTACCTGTGACAGGGGTGCGGGGCTGTGATGTGCGCCAGAGGAGGATGGCAACGCACGGACCTAGGCATGAAAACGCAGACTGGTTTGGAGGGAATTTGCTCGTTTGCTTGTAAAGCACAGACGTACTGGAGTTTAAATATGTTTTCAAGTAACCTGGAAAGCTCAGGCAGGCGAGGAATGTGGGCTTTACACATACTGTAGAATTTTCCATTCAATCGCAAAAAGGCTGTTATGTTGGTGGGGGGCTCGCTTCCCTCCCCGCTTGTTTGCTCGAACTGTTCCTGTTGGGTTTCTCTGAAAAGAGGAGGATGTGGTGTTATGAAGAAGCTGAAATGAATAAAGTAACGTTTGAGATGAACAATACTGGCAGTGCCAGTGAGAGCTTTCCAAAACCTGTAACATTTTCCAGCTGCTCACTCTTAAAACATCAGGCTGGAGCTATAAAACCCCGAGCCACAGGTGGGTGAGAAGGAAGGGGGTTTCTGAGAAGGAGAGCGGGCCAGAACTGCCCTGATGCAAGTAGGCACAGGTAGGCAGGGTTTATTAGTCGTGGCTAGTAGATCTGCCCACATTGGCTACTAGCTTGCTTACAGAGGGGGTTTGCAGTATGTTTGTAAGCAGATCCTGGATTTATGGACAGACAGTGATTCCAAATTTCCACATGCACATGCGCACATGATCTCCCTTCCCTCCAGCTAAGAGAAGTGGCTGGCCTTCGCTCTCGCGTGGCCCTGTGCGTGGGTCAGTGACTCATTTTGGAGCAGCGCGGGTCCCTGCACGCGCCCTGAGCCTCTTGCCAGGGCAGAGCTGCTTGTGCCTGGGCAGGCTGGCAGTGCCCGTCCCTGCCGGGAGTCACCGTGCCCAGCCCAGGGCAGCAAAGAGAGCCCTCAGCGAGGGGCCAGGGTGCTGCTGAGGGGAGAAAGGGGGATGTGCTGGGGGTGTGGGGCGGGGGGTCCCTGCTGGGAGCGAGCAGGGAGAGCCGGGGTGTCGGAGGGAGGATGAGCCTGCTCACATCTTGCTGCTTCACTGAGGGAGCTCCTGCCCGGTGCAGGCTGTTGGAGGTGGAGGAGCCTGCTTGGGGCCTCTGAATGAGGATACTGGGGGGCTCATGGTGGGTCCTGGCATAGGTGGGAGATGTACTACGTCTTCACGTGTTTGCCATTGGTGCTCGTCCCTCCTTCACCCATCTTTCCCCACTTGGGGTGAGGCAGAACCCCGCTGCTCTGTCCCCAGAGGGTGACAGTGGATGGGCTATGCACACACACATGTGTGCACACACATGCACACACACACATGCATGGTCACTGCTCAAACAGGACACAGCACAGTCCTTCTCCCCTGTCGTGACTGTCCCAGTCCCTTCCCTTGTCTCCACCTGCCAGAAGTGCCTTAACACCATCTGCACCATCACTATGCCCAGCCCGTGGGAGCTGGGCTGAGGCCCTGCAGCTCGTTTCTCTGGTTGGTCCCAGGGCTGCTCCCCACAGCCTGTGCGACGGCCACGCCGAGGGACCTGGGGCCAGGCAGCCGAGCCGCAGCCATCCCAGCTCGCATGGGCAGAGCCACGTCCTCCCGCCTCACTGAACGCCTCCTCGCACCCGCAGCTCGTGTCGGCCCATCTGCTCCATCCTGCTGACCCTCCATCTCTGCACTGTGTGCCTGTGCCTTGCTCTCCTCCCGCTCTGCCATCTGCCACATCCCTGTGCCCTTAATCCCTGCCTCTCCACACATCCCTGCTGTCCCTGTCCCTGTGAACTGAGTCCATCTGCTCCTGCCGGCAGTCCTGCCTTCAGCTGGAGCAGCCTTGCCCTCCATCTGTCCCAGCAGTGCTCCCGCATCCTTCCCACGCAGCCTTCCTCCCAGCTGCCTCATCCTCAGTGCCTGCGATTACTGCTTGGCTCTGGAGAGGGTCTGTGCCTGGAGCTGGCTGGTACCCTGTGGCACCCAGCTGCAGGTGTGATGGCAGGAGGGAAGAGGTTCCACTGCTTGTGCTGCTCATCCAAGGGATCTGAAGAGGTTTCCAGCCCTTGTCCAGCTTGGGACCTGGGTCCTGTCCCTGGCTCCATGGCAGAGGGAGCTGTGATGCTGCAGCCTCGCGGAGCGGCCAGCCTGCATCTCCTCTCCCTCCACTTGCCGTAGCATCATGGCAGCAACCGTGCTCAGCACTCAGCCTCCCACAGTGCAACGGCACCCCAAAATCTGCCTGGGAGGGTTCTGGGTTTCTTGCAGGCAGTGAAATTGCAACTGAAAAATAGAAGGCAAGGGTGTACAGCCTGTTTCCAGCCCTGAGACTGGTTTCTCAGGGAAGGTTTGACTGCGCACAACCGAGGCGAGCGGAGCTGAGTTGAGGGATGCAGGGGTTTAGCTGCACTCCCTTAACCCAGCAGAGAGATGCCTGGACCCACCTGGACCCAGGAAGGCTCCTTATTGCTGGAGGATGGCACCCTGGCACCCGGGGCTGGGCAGGACTGGCTCTCAGTGCCGGGGCAGGGGGTGACGGTCTGAGGCGGGGGGTGACGGTCTGGGACAGGGGGTGACGGTGTCTCGCTGTGCTTCCCCTTAGGAGCTACTGTGCCTACGTGGTGCAGCGCAACGTGACGTGCACGCTGCAGGACGGGGCCGAGAGCTACATCAAGGCCGAGTACCACAAGTGCAGCTGGGGACCCAAGTGCCCCGGGAAAGTGCTGTGAGTATGGGGGATGCCGCAGCACTGCTCCCTTCCCCTCCCAGCTTCAGGTCGCGGCTCTCCTTGGGCTCCTGAGCCCTGGTGCCACCCTTGCGACCACCGACCCCCATTTTCTGGAGGGCAGCGAAAGGGGCTGAAGGGCTTTTCTTTGACAAGGCAGTCCATGGCGGGGCAGCGGTGCTGGGAGAGGGGAAGATGCGATCTGTCAGAGAGAGATGGAGCTCTACCCCTCGCCAGAAACAAATCAGGAAATCGCGGGAGGCTGCGGGGGGTGCGTGTGCATGTGTGTGGGGATGCATTTTGTTAAAGACTTGCAATTTGGCAGAAAGAAGGTGGCTAGGTGAGAGCTTGGCTGAGAGGATGAGGAAGCTGAGCCCATGGCTGGGGATGGCTGAGGGCTTTCTCCTCAAGGAAAATATTCCCAAAAACTTTCTGTCACCTCATCAGTGCTGGAGGAAAATGCTCTGCCATGGCGCAGCCGGAGCCACAACCGGGGCAGGGTGGGCAGGGCCTTTGTGCTCCACCATGCTCTGCAGCCCCGGGCTGGGGATGCTGCTCCCTGCAGAAATGCCGCTCTTCCGTATCCTCCCTGGGCCCGCTGACAGCGGCAGAGCCAAGCACCAAGGAAAATCAGGCTGAGAAGGGCTTTTGTTGGAGCCTGGCACCCCTCCTGCACACCAGGACACGGCGCTGCAGCCAGCCGGGACCCACCACGTGCCGGCGGTGCCGTGGGCTCGGCTCGCAGCCTCTCCCGGAGGAGACGGGATGCCGCTTGCCGACTTGTTCTTTCCTTGCTCCCGTCACAAGTGCTCTAGCAGCATTTGGGGACTTCAGGACATTCTGCAGCCGCTGGTACCCATGGAGGGAATCCCCAAAGCCGCTCCCATCTCCGCTGTGCTTGCTGCTCAGCCTCTCCAGCCCTTCAAACAAAACCAGGGTGAAACCAGGGTGCTTTCTGAAAGCAGCTGCACTTTTTGTACAACCTCGGATGCTGCATCCGTGCATGAGAGGGAAACATGGTTTTTCCATCAGCTAATGTTTGCGCAGCTGCAATAAATACCTCCCCTTGCCGGTTTGGAGCAGAGGGAGAAGGGTTTGGAGGTGCTGAAGTGCTCTGGGCTCCTCTGCAGAGGCTGGTGTGACACAGAGAAGGCGCCTTGCCTTCTGGATGCCATCCTCATCCTCGCTTCAACCCGACAGTGGCTGGGCACAAAAGTCTCCTGCCGTGGTTTAGGGCAGGAGAAACCTGGGCAGGTTTCTACACACTAAGAAGGAAAGACCACAGAAATGTGATAGCATCTGTGAAGAGGAATAACAAGAAGAAAAGCTTGTTTTGAATCTGTTCTGTGCCTTTGGGAAACTGTTGAGAAATATTGAAGTGATTCAAAGGACAGAGGATTTGGGTTTGCTTTCTCCTCCTGCCTTGCGGTGTGTGCGGAGCTGGCTGTACCCCAGCACGTGGGGAAGCGGCACTGCCTGGGGGCTGCAGCCTGGGCCGGGGGCACTGGGGACCGGGGCGGGGATGGGGAGCACGGGGGCTCGAGCGCGAGCACCTTACGCAGCCCTCCGTGCAGCACGGACGGTTGTGCCGCGTCCTCGGAGACCTTCTGCTGAAGGTGCTGGAGAAGAACAAGGGCCCGATTGAGCACGTTGTTGCAAAACGGCAAACTTCAGGGTTTTCAGGCCCTGGTAAATTTAGATTGGAAACTTCCAAAAGGCAGATTCGAAGCACTGGCGTTTCAGAGGCGGTGAGGAACGCGCCGTCTTCAGCCCTGCCCAGCTCGACTTGGCTGGTGGGGGGAGCACAGTGCTGGCGGGTTCCTGTCCCATCCCTGCCATCTCACGGGAAGATGCCACGGAAGAGCGAGGGCAGAGAGGGAGGGTGTACGTGTCCCACTGGGCGAGGAGGGGGGCTCGCAGCCTTGGTTGCTGGGTATGGGGGGGATCACTGTTGTAGTGCCCAAACTGGTGATGGAGGAACCCCCCAGGGCACCCCAGCTGGGGGGCAGGAGGAGGTGTAAGGAGCCATCCCTCCACGCGCACCACACGGCATCGCTCCGGTAAACCTCGCCAGGGCTCTGCTGCCCCGCTGCCGCAGCTCTCACTTGCAAGGACAGCCCAAGCCACACAGGCTTCCAATCAAACTGGTGCTCTCCACACATGCAGAAAATACCTTTCCAGAGGTGTTTCAACGTTCCTGGAGGCTTCAGAACAAAAATCCTCTGCAGAAACCATGGATGTACAAGTAATGGCTCTGCTGAGATAGACCCTTCTCAGCCCCGGGGTGTTCCTCAGGCTGGTCTAGTTGTGTTACCAACTTGCTGGGCAGAACTCTACTCTCACCATATGCAGTCACACCTGCACCTTGTGGCCCAGTCCTGGAGAGGGTGGGCGCATGTTTTTGGAGGGCTGGTTAAGGAGATGTGCCCCTGGGTGGATACTGCTAATGCTATGCTGAGCTATGGTGCAGCAAGAGCTCTTGGAGGAGCTGGGTCATGGTCTGCAGGTCCAGCACATGGATCTCAGCCAGGCTTTCCCACATTCCCAGCTTTCCCACACCCAACAGGACCCATGGCCCCGCTCTTCTCTATTGCTTGACATTTGGGTTGCTTCTCTAAATTGTCTTCTCTCTTCCTCCCCTCTCCTGGAAAGGTACCGCACGTTCTTCAGACCCAAGTACAAGATTGGATACAAGACAGTGACCGAGCTGGCCTGGAGGTGCTGCCCAGGCTTCATGGGAGAAGGGTGCCACGACAGCCCGACCGACCAACCTGGCCTCCTGCCCCAACACCCCAGCCCTAAAATGCCTCCTGGGCAAAAGATGTTTCCAATCCCCAGGCTTCCTCCCCATCCAAAAAGCCACCCTGACCTGTTTGCAGGACCAAAGAAGAATCAGTATGGTGAGACCTTGCCCCTGCTTCACATCCCCAGGTTACCCCACCACTGGCACGCTCTCAAACCTCCCGGTTCTTTCCGTTCCAGCACAGGGCATGAATTTGGCAAACCTTCAGTGGGTGACCTGCTTTCTGATCAGAGACCTGACATTTGGTTGCTTTGAGGATCACTCGCTTTTAGAGTCTAGTTCCTTTCAAAATGTGCCGCCTCAAACTTGCCTTTCCTCATCGCTTTA
Organism: Chlamydotis macqueenii; assembly: GCF_036417535.1. NCBI lineage: Eukaryota > Metazoa > Chordata > Aves > Otidiformes > Otididae > Chlamydotis > Chlamydotis macqueenii. Next base: position 5,693,125 of record NC_141571.1, on the reverse strand, counting down.
AAGCATTTTTTCCCTTAATTTTGGGGTCAATAGAGTGCCTCTCAAAACGAAACTCCCCTGGGTTGTTCTCATCACCTGCTGCTGAAATTGGGAGCAGAGGGCTTGACCCCAAGAAGAAAGAGCCTTTCCTAATCAGCTGTAGAGGAAAGGAGGAAGGGTGGGCTGATATTTCACTGAAATGACAGTACGAGGGAGGCAGGAGCTAACGTTAGTTAGTACAGAAAAGGACTCAAATCTAGGAGATAGCACATGAGGGAAATTGAAGGAGCACCAGCCCTGACTGCCCTCTCTTTCTTTCATTCCCTGTGCAGGCAGGAAGATGCCCGGCCTCGTTGGGGACCGCCTGGACCGGCTGGAGGAGGAGGTGAGGCGCCTTTCCCAGTCCTACGACAGCCTGCACACCATGGTGAGCGGCCTGGGGGACCGCCTGCGGCTGGCCATCCAGGAGGACACCACCAAGATGATCGGCTCCCTGATGAACAGCCCGGGCACGCCTGACTCAACGGTTGGCTTCGGCATCATTCCTGATGGTCTTGTGGACGCGGCGGACAAAGCCGACATTGCAGCATACCCTCCCGTGGGGGAGATCCTGACCAAAGTGACGGAGGTGAGCAACGTGCTGAAAACCAAGGCAGATTTGCTGCACGAGGTTCGCGGCATGGTCCTGGACCACGATGGGCAAATCAAGCATCTTCTGGAGTCAGCCCGGCCCTCGCCCCTCACCTCCATCGACCTGCTGGAGGAGTACGTGGACACGCGGCTGAGCAACCTGCGCGGAGAGCTGCTCGACGGCTTCGAGAAGAAGCTGGGGAAGATCCAGACCACATGCGATTTCCGGATCCAAGAGGTGCGGCAGCAGTGCGAGGAGGAGAAAGCTGCCAACCTGCGGCTGCAGCAGACACTGGACGGGAAGGAGCTAGAGATCAAGAAAGAGATCTCCCAGCTGGAGACCCAGATCCAAGGGCTGACGGTGGTGGAAAGCTGCTGCAGCAACCTGGACTACCTCACCGATCGCATGAACATCCTTGAGAAAGGCCTTCACAGCATCTCTGAGTCCCAGAAGAACTTGCACTCACGGTTGGATGGAGAAATCTCCACTGTCACCCTAGGAAACCTTTTTGAAGGGCGCTTTGAGGACCTGGAAGCCAGACTCAATGCTACAGAGAGAGAAACGGGGAGCTGCTGTTCCAGTGTAGAGGACAGCATGAGAGGCACGGTGGTAGCAGAGGTGGATGGCATGAGGACCGCCTTTGAAGATAAAATGCAGACCCTGGAGGACAGGTTCATGACCATCGTGGGGGAGCTGAACAATGTCAGTTCTCCTGTGGGCATGGACGGAGCGGTGGTGCCCGTGCTGGAGGGGGAGCTTGCCAGCATGAGGAAACGGACGGACGAGACACTGGAGGTGTTGCAGAATCGCCTCGTCACGCTGGAGAGCACTTGTTCCCTGGGCTGCACCTCCGCCTCCAAAGATGTGGAGACCTTCCGGACAGAGATCGAAGACTGTCAGAACAAGAACCAGGACCTGCTCCTCCGGATGGACAGTAACTATGACCTCCTGCGCAAGCTGAACGCCACCATCCTGGAGATCCAGCGGCGAATCGAGGAAGAAGCATCGGGGGCTTTGCAAGGGGAGATCACTTTGCTCAAGATCAACCTGAACACCGTGAGCAAGTCTCTGACGGGGCTCAAGGACTCCGTCTCCCAGTACTCAGACACCGTAACACACGTCAACTCTTCCCTGGACGAGCATGAACGGAAGATCGAGGATGAGGTCCACTCCATCCAGGAGAAAGTCAAGGACCAAGGCTCCCAGCTTTTATTCAGCAACCGGCGTGTCCTGAACCTCAAGGGAGACTTGGAGCGACTCAAAGCCAGGATCATCAGTGACCTGAGCTCCTGCAAGAACGTGGCCCATGACCTGCAGCGGGAGATCGCTCACTTTGATGACCGAGTGGCCCGGGTGGAGAGCGTCTGCGGCAGGCTGGGTGCCGTCACGGGAAGCCTGGACGGCGTCAGGGACGAACTGGAGAAACACACAGGCAGTCTGTGGGACTACATGGACCACATGAACGGGACCCTGGCTGCCCACTCTCAGGAAATAACAGGACTGAAGGACAACCTGCTGGACTGCCAAGCCAAGGTCTCCGAGCTTGCAGAGCAGGTCAGCCACTTGGAAGAGCGAGCGGAGGGGAAGCAGCATTAGCCGTGCCGCCATGCGCTGCTTCCTTCTGCTCCCTGTGAAGGGCAGGATTAACTTATATCATACAGGCTCGCTCCAATGTGACAGCAGTTCTTGGATTTTTTTTTTTTTAAGTGAAAAGATAAATTAAAAGCTGCTACAAACCCTTTTTTTTAATTTTTTTTTTTTTTTTAATCTGGTCAGCCCCACTTTTCCATAACTCCTCTGTTATGGTACTCGCCTCCGATGCTCGGCAGCTGTCCCGACCCTGGTGCAGCAGGGTCAGTGCCTCCTGGCCGGGGGCGTTGCTTTGGCTCCTGGGCTGATGACCCCAGAAGGACAATTCAGGAGGAAGCTGGAGGCGGGAACATTTTTTTTTTTTTAATTTTATTTTTGTGGATTTATCGCTTCTTGAAGAATAAAACCCTGTAGTTGTCAGTTGAGGAATCGAGTTTCTCTGACCTAAAGACCACCTGCGTCTTAAGCCAGGGACTGAGCAGAGCCAGGGCTCCTTGCAGGGAACAAATCTCCCCACAGGAATTGCGGATTGCAAAGAACACACGTATTCACACGTCCCCCTGGAACTGCCTTCCCCGCTCCGGGACGGCAGCCCTCTTCTGTACGGTAAATCCATTTATTGCTCTTCCACGGAGCGCACATGCCTTACGGAGTGTATGAGGATACGCTTTAGGAAAACACACATATACATATATATATATATGGTATGTGTATGTATATTTTTGAACAATCCACTGTCACGGTGCTCGTCTGATTGCGAAGTTTCCTCTCGCTGTCCCTCGCTGTGTTTGGAAGAACCACACTGAGCAGCTAAACCAGCCACAGCAGCGCTCGCGGGAGGGCCCCGCCGTCCACCGGGGCTGCCGCGCTTTGCGGTCCCACTTTGCTGGGCTCTCTGGTCACAGCTGGGACTGACGTGAAGGGTTACGGGAAACTGGTATCTTCCCCAAAGAGACGTGTGGCGTAGGTCTCTGCAGAGACCGAGGTGGGCATGGAGCAGTCCTGTCCTCCAGCTCTGGGTTTTTTTTTTTGTTTAAACTGTGAACATGGTTTCCCTCATCTCGTCTTGGGGCAGGAGAGTTGCGGCTGCTCCAGGGTGTGAGCGTGAGGCTCTCCCTGTCCGGCAGCACGGCAGCAGGAGCCCGCATCCTCCTCGCGTTCCTCTGAGCTGGCTGGGATGCTGACAGCACCGGGGACCTGCGCTGACGTGCAGCACGGGGGAGGAGGAAGACAAGGTGCCTTTGAGAAGACTTCTTGAGAATGAAAAACTGATGTTTCCCACAAACAGGCAGGCTGGAAAAGGTTGTACATGTTCCTGAGCAGCTCCAGCCTTGCCCTACAGAGCTGAGTCTGGACCATATGGCTGTCGCCTCTCCCGGGCAGCCCAGCACAGGTGACCTCAGCCAACGGGGACTTCGTTACCAGAAAGGATGAAGAGGAGATCAAAGAGCCTCCATCTGACCAGCTCTGGCACTTTATAGCAGAGTAACAATGTTTTTCTATCAGCTCAGCGTTGCAGCTCATGGATCCTTCCACCCCATACCCATCACCCTCACCAGGTCATCCCTGCTCTTCTGCACCACGATTCCCGCCTGATCCCCCCCACCCAGCAAAGGAGCAGCTCCATGCCCTGACCAGCACTAAGCAGCAGCAGCTCCCAGCAGAGATGCATCTGGGCACCTTTTCTCCTCCATAAAAACTGGATGAGCTCCCTGAAACAGATGCTTCCAGGCTGGGGGACCACAGGGACCACCGAGTCCGTTTGGCTGCATCACGTTACCCTGATGTGATAAAAGCTCTTTCCCCTGCCAGAGGAGCGTGGGCCATCAGGAGCAGGGAGAGAGGACCAGGCTTCCCACCGCTTGCAGGCTGCTGGATGCTCACAGCATCAGAATCCACCCTTGCTGCTCTGGGCTTTGCTGGTTTGGAGCTACGCTGCAGCTGCTGAGAGACTTCTCCAGCTGAGGAGCAACCTCCTCAGCTGCAACTGCCTTTGGGCATCCTGCAAAACCTGCCCTTAGGCAACGAAACCCACTTTTTTCCCCCAGCCCACGGAAGGATTCTCAAGCCAGCCCTTGGCACTTTGTGATGGGTTGGGGACCCCTCACCCCACAGGAGCATCCTACCCACACCCCATCCTCTCACAACAGGGAGAAAAAGGGCTGCAGCCACCAAAGAGAAGAATTAAGCCAGGCTCACCCCTTCCCAGGCCAGGGCTGGGTTAGGAGCAGCTCAACAGCAAGAGCTTCCTCCAGGATGGGGGGAGCCAGGACTGGCCGTAACAAAATCAGGACATGGAAGAAGCCTGACCTTCCAGAAATTGGTGCTATGTTTGGACTATTCCTGACTAGTCACTTGAAGCTACAGTTTGTATTTCAGTTCTCAGCTATTGATGGTTAAAGAGTGAAAGGAACTTTGTATAAAACAGGGCTTTTTTTTTTTTTTTTTTGGTTGTGGAGTTGGAAGGAGATGGTGCCCGCGTGGTTGTCCTTGCACAGGCAGCTTTCCAAGGCAGTTGACAACTGATCCTGTTATGAGGCTGTGTTTTATTGTTTTTAAAACCTTGTACATTTTTTTCAGATTTTTAAAAGCTGAAAACTGTTTGTACTGGAAAGGAAAAAGAAAAAAAAAAAATAAAGTATTTCTTGCTGAGGTTTCCAGGACCAAAATGACTTGTGTGGCTTTTAGAGCTAGAGTTAGAGCACAGAGGCTATTTAGAGAAGAAGAGGGGGCAGGCAGATGAGGAGATGATTTATCCTCGACACAGTGGTCAGGGAAGGAGAAGCTGGATGCCAGACTGGAGCCCAGTAGTCCTCCTGCCAGTTTTATTTGATGTAATTGCAGCTACGAGCTCCCAGAGCAGGGCCAGCTGCCCGCATTGCTCCGTGGTTCCAGAGAAATCCCCCACCCAGTATGGGGACAGCTTAGTCCAGTCCTAACCCAGCCCCACTTAAGGAGAGCTGAGCTTTCCTCAAAAGCTCCTGCCCTGCCACAGGATTGAGACAGGCTGCTGGCACACGAGAGGTTCACCCCCCATGCACACACACATAAAGCCAAAGTTTGCTTCCTGGATTAAGTCAGTTTTGCAGCATTACCTGAAGATAAGTAGGTGAGGAAAAAAAAAAAAAATTAAAAATTTAAAGAGCCATTTTTTAGAGCAGCTGCTCCACAGGCCCAGGGAGCTGCAGGTCCTGACCCCATCTCCACCCAGACCCCTTAGCAGGGCACTGGGGCAGGATAAACCCAACCATGCTTGTGAAAGGACACGGAGCCTGGCTGCCAGTTCCATGCAGAGGGCTACAGCAGACAAGAGGCAGCCTGGATTAAGGCACTATTTATTAATTATTACTGTTAGTGAAGAACACTCAAAACCCCAACAGCTTTTCCATCCACCGTAACGAGCTTTTAAACCACAGGACAGCTTCACTACCAAAGTGCAGGTGGCTGGACTGTCTGGGAACACTGGTCATACTGGAGGTAGCAACAGCTATGCCAGAGGCTCATCAATAAATAAGACAGTGACCCACCACCACCTTTAAAACAGGTTTAAGAACATTAAGAAGAGACTCAGCTTACAGAAATTTCAGTTTAGTAAATGGAGTTTTTGTAGAGCCAGAGCTCCCTACTACCCCACTTTGGACCCCTGAGAAGGGGCGTTTCTAGTGCAGAACATGACCCGTACTAGAAATACAAAATGCCTGAGCAGCAAACAGCTAGGAGGAGATGCATCTGGAGCATCCAGTCCTGGAGCCCTGGGTCAGATCTCTGCAGGTAATGGGGTCAGGATAAGTCATCCAAGTCGACAGCAGGCAGTGGAGGTCTCCAGTAGGCAAAGTGGCTGTACTCTGGACAGACCAGAGCGACGCTCTCGCTCTGCCCCAGGGGAGGGAAGATCAGGTCCACCAGCTCCGACAGCCGCTCGTACCTACGGGGGTAAAAACCAAGTTGCGTTGGGGTCACTTGGGGTTTTGTTTGCCATTCTGCCCCATGAAATGCTTCTCTGGGTTAAAGCCAGGCTAACCCAAAGGTGTTGAGGAACAAGCAGGTCGCTTACGTCAACTTCTGGTGTTTCGTGAGCTCCTGGATCAGCTCTCCCTTGGGGTTGACCGTGAATATGCGGCTCTCTGGCAGGCCCACTTGCTTGTAAGCATAGACATCCTGCCCAAGGAAAGCCAGCAAGACGTGAGAGCTGCAGAACGGCACCACCAGCACCCCAGCCTGAGCCCACCCCTCCTCCTCAGGAGACCTGCTCACATTGGCTCTGTTCCCAAAGGCCGCGTAGAAGGGCATCTTCGCGGCAAACAGGTTCCGGACGTCCGTCAAGCAGGCGATCTTGAACACCTCTGGCTTCTTCTCGATCACCTCTCTGCAGCACAAGACACATGCACAGAGCAGAAGTCAGTGGCTTCAGCTGGCCAGGATGAACTTCAGAAGTGATCTGAAGGGCAGAAGTGATTTTGTGCATTGCAGGAGCTTCACCACAAAGCTCCAGGGACGGCAAGAAGATCCTCCGCTGTACCAAGGGGGCCAGAACCAGTTTAAGGCTGCAACATCTCTCAGCATCAAGCTGGGGAAGGGGAGTGCTGTCCCCAGGGACACAGGAGGTGCAGGGCTGGGCAGGAGGAGAGGATGCAGTACCTGTGGAAGGCAGAGAAGAGGCTGCTAGGGGCGAGCAGGATGGGGCCCTTGGGGAGGGCACAGCCTTGCTCGTTGACCCATTCGAGGTAGCCTTTGGTGATGCGCGCCATGCCGATGGCTCTGGCTGAGCAGTAGAGGAACTTGTAGCCGTTTCTAGAGAGCACAGGGAACCCCTCTGAGCCATGTCCCAAACAAGGCATCCTCCCACGGGAAGGGGAAGAGGGAGGATGAGCCTGAATACCTGGCCTGAGCCCAAACGCCATCCACCCCTTCAGCAAGCCAGGTGGCTTCACAAACAACACAACCCACTTCCCAAGAGACCCAGTCTAACCCAGACCCCATCCGCCTCGCTGCTGGGGAGTGGCGCCGGAGGGAGACCTCCCACCACCCACCCACCCTCCAGACCCTTCCCCGCAGCCGCACACCCCTCCCGCCTGCAAAGCACCCTTTGCTGCTTGGCACCCACGCATCCGGATGGGATCCCCAGCATCTTTTCACGGGGCATGCATGCGGCTGGACACAGCCCCCGCAAACTCCCCAAAGCAGTCGGCCCAGGGCATGGAACTCCGGGGGAGTCGGAGGTGTCGGCGAGGGCAGCCCCAGCCCCACGCGGAGTGGAAGCCCCGTGTGTCCCCCACTCGGGTCCGGGAGGAGCCATCCGCGGGCCCACAGTGCCTCTTAGTGGCCACAGATGCCCGGGAGGGAGCTGGCTCCGCGGGGACCGGCTGCCGGGCTCGGCCGGGTGCGGGGACAGCACCGCACCACGGTCCCCGGGCAGAAACCACCGGCCCCCGATCCCGGGTGGACACGGCACAGCCACCCAGAGGCATCCGGCCGTGCCTGTGGCCCCCTCGGGTGTGATCGTGGGCGATCTCATCTCCCCAGCAAAGCTTCCACGGACACATGCTCCTCCCAGGGAAGGACACGCAAGCATCTGCTCCCAGATTTGCAGAATTTGGCTATTTTGGCCAGCGTCAGTGAGTAAGGAGCCCTGACTGACTCCCACTCAGCCTCTCCGCAGTCATCCTCCCGCTTCCCCTTGGCCTCACGTTGATCCAATACCTACAGGTGGATTTTGTGGAAGAGTTTCACAACCCCAAGATGGGTCCAGTCTTTGCCCAGATGTGGCAAGATGTGCCCAAGAGCATCCGACCTAGAAGAAAAGGACCCCAGGTTAGGCTGATCCAACCTGGTGGGTATCCAGAAGATGCTGTGGTTTGTGGTCCCCTCCTGGCTGCTTAAGCAAGCCTTGAAAGGACACTTGCCCCTAACAGAGGTGGGAGAAGCGGGGATGTGGGGTGGGAGAAGGGCCCTTTACTTGGTGATGGTGCCGTCGATGTCCGAGATCACCACCTTGTCGTCCCAGTTCCACAGGTAGATGGTGGCCTTGCAGTGGCATGTGCCCTGGTACCGAGTCGTCACGCTGAACGCCACCTCGTTGGGGCCATCCTGCAGATTCAGCCTTCCCTGTGGCAGAGGGGGAACATAAGTTGTACACCAGCGCTGATTCACACCAGCCCAGGCCATGCCAGGGGCCAGATGTCGCCTGGCCAGAGCAGAAACGCCAAAGTGCTACAGGGTGGCCACCCAGGGTAAAATACTTGGATGCCCTATAAAACCATGAGGTCAGGAGCAGAGAAATCCCTGTTTAAGGGTTGTCCCACCCCTACACACATAAGCAGGCAGTGAAGGAAGAGGAGTAAAGTACACACAATTTGTTCAGAGGAGAGCCGCAGGGATTTCTTGTAGGTTGGCTTCTGTGCAGGGGCACCCACTGCTAACACGTCCTCATCCTCACTGGATGACCTCTCCTCCTTCTCCTGCCTGTACAAGGGAAGGAAGAGAGAGCACACTGGCTTTACTCTGCAGACCACATCTTCCCCCATGAGCACCAGGGGATATCTGGAGGGGACCCAGGACAACCCACCCACCCACCAGGAAGCAGCCGTGGAGGAGTCTGGCTGGACCAGGGTCAGCCAGAGCCTTAACAGAGCTTTCTGCCCTCACGCATTAGGTAGACTTGGGAATAACCGGTCATTCAGGAGGAAAAGAGAGCACACATAGAGTCCTAAAGTCAAACTGGGAGGGAGGCACTCACCTCTGCTGAGCTGAGTCAGGCTGCAGCGTCCCCACGGTGGCTTTCCCTGGCCTCGACCGCTGTAGGCAGAGAGCGGTGTCATGAGCACCCCAGCGCCAAGGGCAGGGGCTGCTCTGCTTTACTGCCACTCGGAGCAGCGACACCAGAAAAAGAGGCGGCAATGCATCCCCCTGCCTTCAGAAGGACACTGCCCCACAGGAAAGGAACCACAACCTGGTGCTGTGGTGGGGCAGGGAGATGTGTATTGCCTGGGCAGTGGCACAAGGGACACATGGCAAGAGATCTCCCTCTTACAAGGTGCACATTACTGCGTCAGCAGGTGTTATTTTGCTGCTTAGACATTAACAGACCCAAGGGGACAGCAGCAACCTTCAGAAGTCACCTTGACACCAGGTTCCTCTGCCTGCTCTTGTACTCAGCCCCAGGTCATCCCCAGGATGCTGCTGCTCTCGTACCCCCCACCCCTGCCAGCCACCAGAATGACTCCTGTCCCCTGGGGATGCGGTTGTCACAGCCACCACTGCAAACACCTCCTCTGCTGGGAATTCTCTCCTCCTCCTCCTCCAGAACCACCACCTGCTGCCTTTCTTGGGCATCTTCTCCTTCACCAGCCGGTCAATGGTGCTCTGTGAATGTGGCAGAACATGGGATGAAGTCAGCCCTCAGCCCAGAGAGGCTCAGCTGCCAACAGGCTGAGACCCTTGCCTAGCTCCTTTTTGACTTCTGCCACGTTGTGAGCTGAAATGGTTTTGGGGTGAAGGGTACAATGACTTGTTCCCTTCATGTAGTTAAAAAAACAAAAACAAACAAAAAAGATATTTGGATGCCTTATTCCATACAATCCCAGCCAAGTCTACAGAGCCCTGGAGCAGACTCATGTTGTCCTAAATCCTCCAGAGTGCCAGGGCCCCTGGCTCTGCCCACCCTTGCACAGATACAACCACCAGAACAGGAGAACTTTGAGAAGGAATTCTCTGCTCTCCAGGCATCAGTGGTACCCAAGTATCCAAAAGCCACCCTGAGGTACCTCTGGGAGAAAAGACAGACCTCAGGGTTCGTGGCCTGGAGTGATGCTCAGCTCTGCCCCAGACTGCCTGCAAAGCCCCACATGGGCAGCTTGGCCTCTTGCATCCCCACTGCACTCTTCAAGCCCTGCTGAGAAGCGTGGCCAGTAAATGTGTTGTGCCACTGACCTCAGGAATGTTCCTCTGGAAAGCCTGCAGGGACAGGACCATGGGAGCAGCCACTGCCCAGTTGTAATACCTGGAAGAAGCAAGAGAGATGGGAGCATCCACCACACCCAGAGCGAGGGCTGTTTCCAGATCACCACCCTGCAGCACAGCCAGAAAGTCCCTTCCCACAACTACTGTGGTATAATTACTGTCTGGGATGGAGTCACACTCCTATGGGAGTGTTTCTGTAGGGACAGAGGGGCTACACTGCTCATCTTGGGATTGAGCAGCAGGAAAAGTAGGCCACTCACTTCTCGTTTATCAGGATCACCAGCTTTGGGTCATCGATGAGTCCTGGATTCTCAGCAAACTGCTGGTAGGAGACCACATGCTCCATGAACTTCTCTGGTGAGACAGAGGCTGTGTCATGCCACTGGTGTACATAATGGGTTTCAGGACAGCAGACTGTCCTTTCCCTCCCCACCTACCGCGAGAGATCGGCTTGATGCCCCTAAGGCCTCCACACAGTGACAGGGCAACTGAGGGCATCAAATCAGAGCCAGAGTTCGTGGGGATCTTGGCATGCAAATCGGATGGCAGCTGGACACACAGAGGGTTGCTCGGGTCTGCCACAGACTTTGAACTCTGCTCTGCGTCACTATCAGCAAGAGGAGAAACAGTGGCACCATCAGGCAATAGCTCTAGACATACCTCCATCCCTTGTTGTAAGAGAATTGCTCAAGAAGGGCTGAGCTCAGCCAGCTGGGGCATCCCATACCTCCTGGGGAAAGAGAGAGCCACCTGCTCCTTGTCCAGGTTGGAGAGGTCTTCCAGGTAAACATCACTGGGACCTAAGTGAGGACTTCTTTTGATGGATCCTCAATGCACAGAGAGAAGGGAGAGAGCTTAGCTGAATCACCTTTCCAAGCATCTCAGCACCCATTGAGAAAGCAAACAGCATTTTCTCTCTATTATATTCATATGTCACATGAACATCACCACACAAAGACGGCATCTCTCTTCCTACTTGCAAAGCTGCCTTAAATCAACAGCAACAGAAGTACCTCAAGACACCTGCACTGGCATGAGAGCATGTGCCAAAAGGACACAAAGGACCAGCCCAAGCCCTGCCTATGTTCTGCTGTGACAATCTGAAGGTGCCATTTGAAGTTTGCACCATGCAAGATAACACTTTGTGATCTCCCTCTTTGCACAGTGAGGAGTCCCAAGCATCTCTTCTTCAGTGGGACCATTTTGTTCTGAATCTATACGGGCTGGAAGAGTAAGCCTGGTTAGCACAGGTAACAACACAAAAGAGTTCTTGCAAAGCCAAATGTACCATCAAGAGAGATGTATGCCTGCATGCTTCACTCTGATATTTTACCTGACTTCACACACTTGGGATGAAAAAGCAGGCCAGGTGAGGTGCTGCCAGGCACTTCAAGTTAAGGTATGGTCTACACTGCTGAGAAATCTTCTAAGCATGCAAGAACAGAGACATTCAAGGACGGGCTTCAGGAAACATAAGGCAAGAAAGCCTTCCTGGGGCTGGTCACTGAAAGGAGGAAACCTGAGGAACGTCTCTTCAAAACAAAGGAGCTGGTAGCACACAAAGAGGGCAAAGCAAACGTGTCACACCTCACAGACCCAGGACAGTCATGAAGGAGTTACACCAAATGAACAACCCTGGCCCCCATCCAAGTCAGACACATCTCTGGGCTCAAACACCAGTCATCCACTCACCTTGTCTGCTCTGGCTTTCCAGCTGGGGCTCAGGGCCCTGCAAGCCCACCTGCCTCAGAGCAGCGGCTCCTTCAAAGGGCTCCACATCTGGCTGAACCTCTGGCACAACACTCCTATCTCCCTCCTCTTTCTCTTGTGGGGCTGAGGCCTCCAACACGCTCTCTGCCTCCACAGCACTGGGGATGTCCTGCAGCCTGGGGAGGCTGTTCCCATCTTGGGGAACAGGCGTTGGCTCAACAACAGACACAGTGGAGGAACAAGGTACACCCTGACGTCCTGCTGGGCTTGGACCTCCTCCTAGACCTTCAGGGGTGGCAACGACAGGGGTTGCCTCATCCACTGTGACCGGTGTCGCAGTGACAGTAGTTGCTGCGGTAGCAATAGTCTTTCCAGACTTGGCTGGTTCAACTCGTTCTGATTTATTCACCTCAAAGGAAGCAGAGGAACAGGTTTGAGGACAAGAAGTTGCCCAAAGCATCAGGCAGAAGAGGACAACTCCTCTAAGACTACCTGGCCACAGCCCCCTCCACTTCTGCAGACCTTTCAGACACACCCCTCCCACCAGCTGCTAGAGAAAAGCAAAAGCAGGGACTCACCTGAGGGAGCCTTCCCCAGGCCCACTGCATGTGGGATTCAGCCCCTAGAGCAATACTCTCCTGCGGTCTGGTCTCCAGCTCAGAGTCACTTCTGGGAGAAGTCGGATGGCTTAGGGTGGGGCTACAAGAGAAGGCAATATGGGACCTCATCATCTGTGCTTTCCTATCACTGCAAGGACATCTAGGGCCAAGAACTCTGTAAGGTTGGTTTCCCATAGAGTCAGTTCTGCCCCATAAAACTATCACTTACAGATGAGCAAGACCTATGGGAAGCTATGGCCCAAGGAAGCAAAGTGCTGTGCCACCAGTTGTCCAGAAGCAGCTCAGCAGCAGAGGCAGGAGAGCCCAGTGCACACAGGCTTCTTGCATCTCTGACCATGGCCAGAAGTGTCCCTCACAGGCTTCAAGCTTTCCTCCAGCCACACCGTATCAGGCCAGTAAAACCCTCCTCTCCTGACACCCCCAAGTTCCTTTTCCTTGCCACCTTTCCAGCCACAAGGCACATCTGCTCTCAGAGTCAAGCAGATCACCTTCGCTCTGCCTGTTACCTGTCCACAGAGGCCAACTCGCCATCAGAGTATGGGTGCATCTCTGGGGACTGCAATGACTTGGTTTCTTCTTGAGGGAGTTCAGAGAAGGAGAAATACACTGAACCACTGCAGAGGAAGAAAGAGTGAGGTCAGTTATGACACTCTCAGGCACCAGTCTCCTCACCTGGAAAGCTGGCAATACTCAACTTCACCATTTCCACTGGCTTTCTACTCCACAGGAGGCTGGGGTCCAACTCAAAAGACTATCTTCATGTTTCAGTACTGCTGGGCATCACCAAGCAAACCTACCAGCTCGACCTGTCACATCACCCTGCCCAGACCAAGCCACTCACCGGGGGGCTGGCAGCTTGCACTGCTCCTCCACGGACATCTCGCTTTTGGTCTCCTTGCAGCCTTCTAACGCTGAGTCTGACACCTCCTTCTGCTTGGGCTTCCTCTTGCATCGCCTCCTCTTGCGCAGGGTCGCTTCAGCACTGGAGGCCTCCTGCCCATGAGAGAGCTGAGCAGCATCCTCCGGGCTCTCCTCGCTGGGGATAGGGGACGTGCAGAGGCAGGAGGGGATGCTGCCCTGAAACAGGGATGGAAGAGCACATCAGCTTCAGCATGTTCTTTTCTAGCCTGGCAGCTCATGACTCTCATTCATGCAACATATGCCACCAGCACAACCAACACCACCAAGCCCTCAACTTGGAGGTAGTTTCGGGGCCAGGCCCAAAAAGAAAGGTTTTGTACGTACAGTATGTGAATTCTAGAAAAAGCAGGGCTATCCAGGCACAAGCTAAAGACATCTTTAACATGGGCAAGGAAAGGCAGGCAGGAGATGGCACCATGAGATCAGAATTACAAAGGCTGTAGCTAAGATTTGTCTCTAGAGCCCTCTCCTTGCTCTTAAACCCAGCCCAAGCTAGCACCAACCACAAGTCAGCCTGGGAGAGGGCTGCCAAGATTTCTGGAAGCCACAACTAGTCTCATCCCACTTCCCAGTGGAGTGGGCAGCATGCCATAGCATCTGGCTCACTCTCACCTCTGTCACAAGATCCCCCAAGAAGCCAAGATACCGCCCAGGGAGGGAGGACACTCCCGGGATGCAGATATTTGGTCTAATGCTCCCTCAGGGTGATGCAATGATTAGATCCTTTCAGGTCCTTCTGTCCCCCCCTTCCTTTAAGGTCCTTCAAGTAGGAACCTTTCCAGACACACAAAACATGAGAGGGGATAAAGGAGTCACCCTGGGGAAGAAGAGCAGTCCAAACCTCGTCCTTCCACCTCAACCCTGCACTTCCAGGTGGTCACAGGAGGACACAGACCTGCAGCACCTCTTCATCACCAACCTCATTCTCCTCTGATTCCTGGACGAAGAAGGCCTCTCCATTGTCACCCAGCTTCATGTGCAGGTCCACAGGCTCCCCATTGATTTTAATGTCAACCTGGAAAGGGCAGAAGCAGCCTGTCCCTCTGAGCCCACTCACCCATTGACGTACAGAAGAAAGGCACTTCCCCAGGGAGAGGATGGGTTAGCGATCCTCCTAGGTCTGGAGACACCAGAGGGGAAGCATGGTCCCCGAGCAGGCACCACTTACCACCTTCTCCTTGGACCGCAGCACACCCAGCTTCCCGAAGCGCACGTGAAACGGGGAGCACCGGAAGGAGTTATCGGGCTGCCTCACCACGACCACATCGATGCAGCCCGTCAGGGTGGCGGGGTTCAGACCCTGGTACAGCTCCTTCACTGTGACAAAGACGGTCTCAGCAAGCTGCCCCACGTAGTTCATGGTTTGAGACTGCAAGTGAGAGACAGGAGTAGGCTCAGGTGGGGAACAAGGGCTCCAGGAGCTAAATGCAATGCGAGTTTACTCTAGGAGAGTAATTTCACAGCTGCAAACACAGCCCCATCGGAGGGACAGGTAAACCTCGAGAGAAACTGAGGCAAACACATCAAGGACCTTGATGGAGATCAGCCAGGGCCCCTGTGAGCACCAGGAAAGAGGACAAAAGCCAGAGCACCAGTTATTGCCATTGGGACGCACCATCACGTTTGCTCCTTGGGAGGGCAAATCAGTAACACTTTGCAATCAAGCTGTTAACACCCTGTTCAAACAAGAATTTGGTTGGCAGGAGACCTCCTGCCCTGGACTGACCTTAAAAAAAAAAAAAGCCTCAGGGCAGAGAGGTGGGAAGTTCAAGGAGCTGCTGCATACATCACACACCCACTTTGTCCAAAGTCAAAACCTAACGTTTCCCACTCGGAGGGGAAGGCATTGCCTAGGCACTGCCATTTCTTGCAGATCTACAGCAGGGTGCTGGGTGTTGGTGGCAGCCCCTGGACCAGAGGAGCCCCTTGCTCCATTTGCTTAGCACTTGGCATCAGCAGGACAAGGGTCTTGGGGTCAGGGCACCACACCAGCAGCTGGGAACACACAGCAGCCGAGCCCAGCTTCCTGAGCTGCCAGCTCTGCACCCCACCTCGCCCCAAGGAAAGGATGAGGACACAGGATGACCGCTGCAGAAGGACCACAGATGAACTAAAGGAAACCTCTTGTGCCGGCAGCACAATCAGCCAATGACATGGTGTCCCCAGGGGCTCTTGGCACAGCCCCCACTGCACACTCAACCCAAGGGGCGGCCGGTGAGAGTTGGTTCCTTACCCAAAGGGACGAGGACAAGCAGGTGCCACCCGATGAGCCCTCTGCCCCAGCAAGCACCCAGCCTCTCCAATCCATTTTGCACAAGCTCAGCCCTGTCCCGTTCCCAGCCACCACTCCAGGAAGGTGGTCTGCATGGGGAAATGTGGTCCCCACTCCACATCCTGTCCCCCCCACCTCTCCCTGACAGCTGGGAACAAATCCAAAGCCCAGATCCTCCCTGGGTGGTGGGGGAAGGCAGGGAAGCGCTAGCTGGCTCCCGAAGCTTCGGTGGCTCCATCAGCTCTGCTGCGAACGGGGCCAGGATCATGGGGCCACCCACCAACCTGCTGAGCCCAGCTTTCCTGGGCATCGCTGCCATGGCGGGCAGCCCTCCAGCTGCCTTCCCCGCTGTGCTGCAGGGCCTGGCAGCAAGCGGGAGAGAGCTCCTCGCTACAGAGCGGGGGGATTTTCAGAGAGGAGGAACCATCGGGCTGGCCCAACGCTCCCAGGGCAGCGCTGACGGGCTCCTGGCCGGGGTACAGGTTGAGACAGACCTGCCGAGCACACAGAGAAAATCACAGGCAGATAAACCTGCACGGCCCGTGGAGGTCGGCGCTGGTAGAGTTTTCAGCTCAGTGAATTCAATTCTCTGTGGGCTTCACCCAGGACAACTGGAGACGGGCAGGGAGCAGAGAGAAGGGGCTCAGACTTATGGCAGCTCTCGGCCTCACCGTGGGTGGAGCAGGTCCATTAGGGAGACAAAGAGTAAGTTATACTCTGGAGAGATTTATAGGTGGGCAGCGCAGGAGAAAAGGTTTTCAAGGCACATGCAACAATTAAACCATACAGAGGAACGGGGCACCTGCACCCCTCACCCCCAAAACAGCAGGAGCACAGCCCTTCCCCACGCCGCTCTTGGGCGGGGGGCTAAGGGGGCGATCCTCGCCGCGGAGGCAACACAGCTTTAAAAGCTTCCAAAAAGCTGGGCCACCTCACCAGCAGCACCCCCATTCCATCCCATCCCACCCCGCACCCGCCCGGGCCCTTCCCCGTTACCCGGGCGGCTGCCGAGCCCCAGCTCCTCCTCAACCGCGGGCCAACCGGCCCGGGCTCCCCGGGCGCCGTAAGGCCGGCTACACCCTCAGCTCCTCCTCTCCCCGCCGCTTCCTTCCTCTCACCTGAGCAAGGGGAGGGCCCCGGCTGCCGAACTGCGCCCAGGCCCCGCGCCCTGCCTCCCGCCGCGGCTATGAGGGCTGCGGGAGGCCGGAGGGAGGGCGGGGGGAGGCCGCAGCGTAGGCCAGGGTGGGTCAGGGTAGGCCGGAAAGTGGGCGAGGGTGGGCCAGGGTGGGTTAGGGATGGCAGCACCCAGCAGCTGCATCTCATTGCAACCAGCTCCTGTGATGGAGACCCTTCCTCCCTCCTCCTCCTCCTCCAACCCCCCATCCCACAGAACCACTGCAGCCTGACCCACCAGGCTGGAATCCCCCAAGATCTTTCATTTTCCAGACGTTTAACCCCCCCAGGACACAAACTGTGCAAAGGCCCGGCTCTCAGGAGCCCAGGGGAGGCTGAGCCCTGCGGAAAAGGCGCTCGCAGAGGCTGGGTGCACAGCTCTGGGACAGATCTACCCTTTAAAAGCTGCCTCGCGATGGCTGGAGAGCATCCTCACGCAGCCGTGGCCGGGCTGAGGACAGCCCAGAGTGGGAAGAATTTTGCCTACGCCAGATGCTAATCTCTCCCTCTTCCATGGGGCTCTAGGGATTGCTGTAGGGTCATACGGACCGGGACCACGAAGGGTGGGTAGGGAGATAATTGCTGTGTTGCTCACTTAATTGCTCCTGGACTGGGTGCATCGCAAAGTTGCTTAATTAAGTTCCTGCCAGCTGCTTTTCATACCCCCTCTTACTCCCCCTTCCTTTTTTTTTTTTTTTTTTTGTGGTGGGTGAGCCCTGCAGATCCATCGCTCCCTGAGGCTGTAACCCTGAACATCCCAATTTCTCTGTGCATCCTTCCCTCAGGACCTGCTCCAACAGGGAGAGGTTTCTTCCCCCTTTTGGGAACTCCACAACCTGCAGATGTTTGCAATGAGCCTTTGCAAAACGAGACAGCTTTTGTTATTAGTCAACCAAGCAATATTTTCAACTCCTTGTATTCCAAAAAAGCTCACACTCACACCCATCTCAGTGGCTTTCATCCTGCATCCCTGGCACTCCCCACACATCTCGGATCGCAGCCTTCACCCCGCACCGGGCAGCAGCACGGCCGGCCGCCCTCTGGCCCCTCAGTGCTGCCTCGTGGCTGTGCCGTGCCTCCGCCAGCCGGCAGTGCTGGAAGTGACAATCCCTGCATTTCCAGGGCCTCACTAGAAAAACTCCGTCCATCCGCTTGGCAGTTGGGAGCACCCCAGGCACTCGCTGCCCAGGAGACCCCTAAATTTTCCTCTATCCCAGAAAAACAAGTCATGTCTTCAGTCACAGGGTGGGAGAGGGGAAAAGCCTTCTCAAAGACAAGCTTGTTTTTCCTCCTCTTTGTATTTCAACAGCCGTTGCAGACGAGCCAGGCCACAGCCAATTCTTCGGCTGCCTCCAAAGTGCGAGTTGATGGGGACTTTGCCTCCTCCCTTGGTCGTCACGTTATTTCTCTGGGATTTTCCCAGCTGCATAAGTTCATCTTTGAGCAGCCCGGCAGTCCCTTGGGAAACTTCTCCTTGGATCCTCCCCTCCTTGCTGCCTGCTTTTTCATGGGCCTGGGGTGAAACGTCTGGAGGGAGCATGGACGATCCAGCTGCAAGAGAGACCCAGGAAGCTGACCAACGCGCCTGCCTCCATGCTGGCTGAGACCTGACACAGCTCAGCTCATCCGAAACACTGCAGAGGAACAAGAAGCTCTCCCAGACAGGAGGGGAACTGACTTGACAGAAAGGGTCTCGCTTTGCCTCGCAGACAAGTGAAGCTGGGGCTGTGACGGGAGCAATCCTTCCAGCCACAGGGCTCAGCTGGGGCCATCAGTACTGTTTGCCGGCCTCAAGCCGAACTCGCCAAGCCATATACTGCAGCATCCAAATCCTCTTCCCACCCTTGAACCAGGGAGCCACGTTCTCCTGCTCCCTTTCCCACACTGGAAGGATGCTCTGGGACCTTGCTGCTCTGGGGCATGGATCTTCTGATGGCCACTAGCCTGGCCCATTTCTCTCTGGGCCTGCCCTGTCCTTTAACTTCACCTGCATCCCCCTTCCACTGGGGTTTCTTGAGATGCCAGCAAAATCCGACACCGGGATGCAAAAAGCAAGGATTTGTACCCTGCGCTCCTTGAAGCCACTGAGCAGGATGCTGCAAGCACCAAACGCCAGGTGAGAGATGGCCCGAGCCATCGAGTTTATTGGGCTGAGCGACACAGACGTGGGGCTGACAGCTGTCAATCAGCCCAGCAGGTCCAAGGTCCCTGTGCCAGGCAGCTCCCTGGAGCAGCCCCCTGTCCCTACATGCCATCCCTCCACTGGGAATCCTTGCCAGGGATTGGGATGTGAAAGGGCTTTCCCATCACCACAGCCCCTTCTCCCAGCAGAGAAGCAGCCTTCTAAGAGCAGGGGGAGTGTGGGGAAGGCTGGCAGAGCTTCCTGCCCTTCTCAGCCAGCTGGGCAGGGGCTCCCATTGCTTTCCCCAGATCAAGAGCGAGCTCCAGAGACCTGTGGAAGGGGTGATTCAGCAAAACAGGACGAGAGGAGAAGCAGAAACACCAGGTCAGCACAGCCGGGTGGGGTGAAATTCCCATCCCATGAAAGCGACAGGGAGCAAGGCTCAGGTGTCCTGCTCCCTCGAGGACTGGCACAATTCCTGGAGGTCCAGCTGCTCCCAGCGCCGGCCCTGGAGCCAGGAATACAACAGCGAAACAGTGGTATTTGGGTTTTTTTTTTTCTTTCCCATTCCCAGAGAGCTCAGGTCAGGCTGGCCTGGCATGTGACGGAGTGGGTGGGAAAGCCGTTTTGCCCGGAGAGGCGGAAATGCCATCCTCAGTCGCCAATCGCAAGCATTGAAAAAGCTGAATTATGGCCGCGGGACTGGCCGAAAACCCTCCGTTCTGGTTTATAAACAGGCTCTGCTGATTCGGCTCCTAGTTTCTGACCTGTTAAAAAGTTCACATTTCTTCCGTGAACACAATGGGTTCGAGCTTACTGAAAAAGACAAACCAGAAAGCTGCCATTCCCATGCAGTCGCGTGAGCCAGCAATCACAGAGAATTCCAGCCGCGCTCTGAAACGGGGAGAGCTGCTGGCCCCGAGCGCTGCACGGTCCTGAAAAACGAAGGCTCAGGGTTTGCGGTGCACGGACAGCCCACGGGTTTTCCATCCCAGCTGCCGAAAATCCAGATCCGCGCCCTAGAGCTGACAGCTCCCAGTGAGCGACATCGCATTGACACCGGCGGAACGGCGAGCGGAGTTGGCCCGTTAGCTCCGGAGCCAGGAAAAGCGGGATGACGCGCGCGTTTGGGCAGCTGGAAAATCTTTTTATCTTTTGTCCGAAGTCGGTGTGTTATTTCAAGACAGAGGATGTTTCCGAGCCACGTTTTATTAAAAATACAGTTGGTGCTCTGTCCGACCCCCGACCTGCTCCTAGCAGGCCGTTACTAAACCCGCGGGGTGCAGCGCTCCGGCCACCCTGCAACCGGACCCCCGGCCCCCAGCCTGCACCGGCTGGGACAAGCCCACCCCACCACCGGGGGGCAAAGGCCGGACGCTTCCAGCCACCGGACCGCCGGTGCAGGGCTCCATCGGCGCAGAGCCCGTGCCCAAACCGGTGCACCAAACGCCCCCCCTCCCCCGCCCCTCCGGTGCGCGCCCCCGCTGCAGCCGCCCCAGGAAGCGGCGCGCAAGCGCGCGCGCGCCGCCCCGGTCCGGCTCCGGTGACGTCACCGCGCCGCCCCGCCCGGCGATGGAGCCTGGCTAATGCCGGTGTGTGTCGCGCCCGCCCGCCCCGCGCTCCCCCCTCTCTCCCCGCTTCTCGCCGATGCCTGGGCTCGGCGACGCCCGCCCGGCCGCCCCGCTGCGCCGTCCGCCCCGCCCGCCCCGCGCTCGCCGCCGGGGCCGGGGCTTCCGCCGGACCGGACCGCGCCGAGAAGAGCCGACGCGGGGACCTGCCGCGGGTGAGTGCCGAGCGCCCGGCGCGGCGGCGGGGAACCTCCCGCGCCCCTCGGGTCGCCGCCGCGGTCCCGCCCGCTCCCCCCCCCGTCCCGCGGGACCAGACCCCGCGGAAGGCGCTCCCGCGCCCCACCCCGCCCTACCGGGTACCCACCCGGGGGTCGGGACACGCGTGTCCCGTCCCCCCCCCCCCCCCACCCCTCCGCCCCGCTCCGCCCAGCCCTGCCGCGGGCCGGGCTGCGCTGCCCTTTGCGGCTGTCGGCTCGCCAGCGATTGAAATTGAAATTAAAAGAGATCGAGTTAAAATTTCGCCGGCCGGCCCGGCCGCTCCGGGAGCGCCCCGGCTGCGCGGGGCTGCCCGGGACCCCGCTGCCTGTCCCTCGGGGCGGTCTGGGTTGTTTTTTTTTTTTTTTTTCTCTAGGAAGAAAAGTCCTTTTTTCCAGCCCTCGCTGGCTGCTTGCCGTGGGGGCTGAGGGGTGGCTGACCCCACTCGTGTCACAGTTGGGGAGCAGGAGGCTTGGGCACGAGTGGGGTTTTTTTTTTTGCGGGTCCCAGCGTTGCAGCGGTGCCAGGCCTTGGGACAAACTGGGATGGCAGCAGACGACATCTCCCTGGTCAAGCAGGTAAGAAAACCTGGCCGCTGCTAAGTGACGTGCCGGAGGCCGCCGAGGAGAGCTGTGGCGGAGCCGGGACAAAACCCCACATCGCTCCATCCTAATTTCCCATTTGGTGCTTTCCTTGCTTGGCTGGGGACAGTGGTTTAACCTCACCCCCTCGGGCTGCCGGGGTAAAGTCCTGCCAGGGCTCTGCCAGCTCCTAATCAGGGCTCCCGCGGTGGCAGCCGGGCCTGCGGCCAGCGGACTGAGGCCTCGCCGCTCCGAGCGGCCGATTTGGAGAGCGGGGACGTTTCGGTAAGGGGGATGTGGGTCCTGGGCAGAGAGCGGGCACGCGCTTCTTGGGCATCGTGTTTGCTTGGACGGCTGGTGTGTCCCAGAAGCTTGTGCTTGGGGCTTTAAACTGTCCTCTGGCTCAGGGCAGGCTTAGTCTGTGCCCTCAAAACTGAGGTAGGTGATGTAGGTGATAAATGTTGTTAGGCTGACCGATGTGCCTGGAAAAAGGGAAAAAAACCCATATCCAAGCCCTTCTTGAGCTGTGTTTTCCCATTTCTGTTCCCCTGAGGAAGTGAGCTCTGTCTCGCCGTGGGCTCTCCCCTCCATCGGGTGCGGGAAGCAAGCTCTGGCCGGGCAGGGAGGGTTTCGCTGCTCTTCTCCCTGACCGCCAACTGCGGCTGCTGTCCCCAGCCGAGGAGCACGGCGTCCTGAGGAACGATTCCCCACGGATGGGAAGCCAGAAGTTTACTTCATTATCTGGAACAGCTTATTCTAAACTTATTTCTCTTTAAGAGATGAGGAGGAAAAACAAGCCCAGGAGATCAGAGGCACTTTATTTACCGTAGAAGAAAGCAGCAATTTAATAACGTCTATTAACTAGGTTGGGTCAGTGACCTTGATGTATTTTACAATGCGGGATGCGTTGCCGAGAAGAGGGAGCAGACTGTTCCAGTCTGTTTACTGTTTCCTCTTACTTCATCCCAGTAACTCACAGCACACGAATGCCCACACAGTTTTGGAGCCCTGACCCACCTTCGGGGGTGGGAAAGAGGAGGCTGTTGGATTGTGTTTTGCTTCAGACACAGCCTAATCTGTAGCTTGTGTTAATAATTTTATAGACGGTTTGGGGTTTAGCATAGGTTTTTCTGACAGCGCGCAGCCTCCGCAGTTCTTGCTACTGTAAGAAAGCCGTAGTAACTTGAAGCCCCAAAGTCACTCGCGGGAGCACATCTCTATCAATAAAATCCTTGTTGCAAAGCCAAGCAAAACCAGCCCCGTGGGGGCTGCTGGCTTTCGTCGGGGCGGCGCAGGGACCGACGCAGGCGGCGCTGACAGCCCGAAGCAGGGAAGTCTGGAGCAGGTGAGCCAGGCTGGTAGTAGGATCCCTCTGGATTGTCAGTGGGGGGAGATTTAAACAGCAGCGTGGCTTTGGTTCTCCTTTATACAAATGTGTCCCCTCGCTCTGCGGGAAGGTTTGCCTTCTGTTTAGACCTCCTCTTCCTCCCCTCCAAAAATGTGATGCCCTTGTGTATGCAGGCGTTATCATCTGCCACGGTTACTATGGTGTTACTACGTAAAAGCAGCTCGTCTCTTAGCTCCCAGAATTGTCTACAACTTGGGTTCTCAGTCGCGTAACCCGGGGACGTGGGTCTGTGTCTGTTTGTCCCGTTTGTGTGGTGGGACGGGTCAGCATCGCTTGCAGGGCATGGCCGTGGCTTGGTCCCACTGCAGCCTCCTCCGGGTTACCGGGCATGAGGAGCCCGCTGCTCCGGGCGAGGCTGTTCCGTGGGGCATAGCTTGCTATTTCCGAACGCGGGGCTGTATCCTGGGCAGTGACGAGCCCTGGCAGACCCACTCATGTTCATCCCCTCTGGAGACCGGGCTGCTTGCTCCCTGCCGAATGCAGGCAGGGCGTTAGCTCCCCCAGAAAACTGGTGGGAGTGGAAACAAATAATTGAGGGTCTGTGGAAATCTGTGCAAACAAAAGGCAGAAGATGGGAGTGGATGTCTCCTCCCCACGCCACCGTCCCGCTCAGCCCCCTCGGCTTGTGCAAGCGAACCTGCCTGCGCTGGCTTGTTGCTGCCCGCTTTCCTGCAGTGGGTCCCTTGCTCCTCATCTCCTGATTATTCTTATTTTTTTTTTCCTTTCTCTCTTGGTTTGCTCACGGTTAGTGTAAATTCTTGTCACCCTTGTTGTTGCAGGGAGCTGGCATGGCCCTGAAGTAGGGGGGTTTGCTTGGGAGAGCAGGAGCCAGAGCCAGGTCCAGGTTCCCCCCACCTTGATGGTCCTAAGGATAATTAAGATAATTTGCCTGCGCAGACTCTGAGTCACCCCCGAGGTGCCTCACTCTTTGCATTAAATAAAGAGGAGCCCAGGAGGATGATGTTTGTAACTTAGGCACCTCTTGTAGGTGGAATGAGTCTAGTCCTGCTAATTTGGAGAAGATCATGCTTGCTGGTGCTTGATATCACGTCACTGTGGTGAAGGTCTGCAGCATCTCTCCCTCTTGCAGCTGTGATGGCTTTTCTGCTTTGTTGAGTAGGAGAGGGGTGATGTTTCTAATTAAAAAGAAAAAAAAAAAGTCTTGTATTTCTCCCATTCTTTGTTTGTTTGTTTGTATTTTTCCTCTTATTTTCTTCCCCCCCCCCCCGGACAAATGTTCTAAATAACAATGCTTAAAATGCAAATGGAGTGAGTTTGCGTGAAGTGAAGTCACTCAAGAAGCCCTGGTCGGATGAGGACTGCGGTGGAGTAAGAGGAGCTGGTGATGACACACGGCACAAGAGCAGAGCTGAAGCGGTTGGGTTGTCACCAGATGCAGTCACAGCCATCGCAGCCGTGGCTCGGATCTGCATGCAGGACGTTCTCATGCGTTTCAAAGACTTTGTGGTTTCTCTTTCCTCCCCTCTTTCAGAGGGACACTGTGTGAGGGTGCCCTCTCCTTCTTCTACATGCATATAGGGTGACGTTTAATGGAACTCCCTTTTTCTCTGTGTGTTCTCCACTCCTTTTTCCTACTTTATTTTAAAAACTTTTTTAGAAATAGAAAAATTGGAGAAGAAGCCTTCTAAACTGTGTGTTCAATTGCAGTGATGGCTTTTGTAATGTTCCTCCTACTGAAGGCGAGCACTGCCCTCTCCGCTCCAGCCAGGCCCCCCGTGTGTTTTAGCACTTGCTTGGGGAAAAAAATGAAATAACATAGCATGGTGTTAAGGTTGCAAAAGTTTCCATTCTAGCTCCACCCAAACGCTCCTGCCCAGTAACGCTCAGAAAATTCAGTCTGGGTGATGCGGCTTCCCTGCCTGCTCTGCTGCTGGGCTGCTCAAGGGGAAGGAGAAGAGCTTTCTGGATTGTTTTCTTTTAATCCAAGGATGCTTGAGAGGACCGCGTCAGCAGCAGGGTGGGGAATGAGCCCTGGAATTTGGCTGGCAGAGTGTCCTTCCTAAAGAGCCTGGGTGGGACAGGATTAAACAGCAAGCACTTAAAAATTCACTGAGGCAAGAGGCAGATGAATTAGTTGAAAGGGGCTTCCAGCAAGGCGGATTTCTGCTGTTTGTGTCGGTATCTTTTAACTCTTCTTCTCCTGAATAAGTGTTTTGAGGCTGTTTTCAGACTGACGTTTTTTGCCCTACTGGTATAAAGGGGATGAGTTTGCTCCCATGAGAAGGATAAGGGAGCTGGTGACTCCCGGAGCCCGGCTTGGCCTGTGGGATGCTTGCGCGTGCTCTGCTGTCATGCTTTGACAAATAAAGAGGTTTTTTAAGAAACTTATAAAAACTTCTCTTACGGAAGTAGGTCAAGCAAATATTTATTTCCCTAAGGTGTGATGGCAGTATTGCACAAATACTTGAATGGGTAGTCATTTTATTTTTCTCTCCTTTGTTTCTCTTTAGGCGTATTCAGTGTTTTTTTCCAGTGGTGTAGAGAGACACGCGTTAATAATTGTATGTAACCAGTCCTGTGCGTCTCTTTGCATCTAGAGGTCCGTGCATCTCCTATGGACTCATGCTCTACAATTGCAGAGTTGTAAATCAGAAGCTGTGACACTTTCTCCTTTTATATCCAGGTGCTTATCAGAAAGCTGGGGGGATCTTTTTTTGTTCTCTGGTGGAGTTTAGGTTAGCGGTGGGGTCAGCTGCAGAAATAAATTTTAAAACAACACTTCCAGAATAGAGCAAATCTTAACAAAATGGTCATACTGGTGATTCGCTTTCCTGTGCTGCAGCCCCAGCCATGGTGTTGCCACTGTCCCTCTGGAAAGTAAGTCCAATGGTTGTCCCACAGAATGCGGTTACTTCTGAAAGCTTGTGCTCTGCCATCTGATGGAGCTCGTTCTTCTGTCTTCCCCAAATAATCAGGAATCAGACGGTACCTGTGTGTCTTCAGAGAGGGATTGAACTTCTTGTCTGCTCTCAAAATGTTAGAACAATGAGTTTAAGAGGACAAAAATTAGGCTTGATGTCTTGCATACTTGATCCTGTAGCTCTTCATCTCTGGATCTCCTCAGTGTAGGAGTGGCGAGGGTCTTTGCTGTAGTGCACTGGAGTGCTTCGAGTATGCTTTGCGTGAGAGGACATTTGAGACTCTGTTGTCTTGGATGCTTTTTGATGCGTAGCGTATTAAATGAACTGAGGTCTTGGGCCTCTGCATTAAGGATCCAGCTGTATCGCTGGCTCCTCGTGCCTGTGCAGAGCAGGCTTCAATGGCTGGAGACCTTCCTGGTGGCTCCAGGCCCGGCCCTGGGTCACTGGTAGCACAAGGACCATTTCAGCCGCTAGCCAGTGCGCTGGGCTTTCTCTTGCAGCCTGTGTTGTGACTTTTGGCTTTGGTCAACCTGGTAGAGGTGGTTACCCGTAAACCAGCACCTTGAGCAGGGTGCTCAGTGGCTTTGGAGAGCTTGATGGGTTGGATGTGGCACCAACAAGGCTTCTTGACATGGAGTTTTTCACAGCAAGATGGGTGCGTTTACTCGCTGCATTAAGGTTTATTGGCTCTTACATACGTTCCTAATTGTAGGGTTGTCGGTAGAGACAAGTCATCCTGAAATGCGTCCAGGAGGTTATGCGAGCCTGTTGTGTTGTGCTTTGATTTGTTAAGCAGGATGGATGTAAATGCAGACTCCTCTTCTGAAATGCATCCTGCTTTCTTTCTTTCTTTGCTAGGAATCACTTTCATGTTGAAAAAGTATTTAAGACAAGGGCCGTGTCTCTCTTTTTTTTTTAGGAGCAGAGCTAATTTAAAAACAAAAATCCAAGCACAAAACCCCTCAGCTGCATGAGCAGAGGGGAAGTGGCCTTGTGGTCTGGACTTGGAGCAGGCGGATGAAGGTCAATATTTCATTAAAACCATAACCCACCTGTTAGGCTCTGCTCCTCCGGTCGTGTGTGTACTGCGAAGCGCAGCGGATGTTTTAAATAGCAGCCTGCGCTCCCCGCTCCCGGCGTCTGGCATTTTCATGTCGCTTTACAGGCAGGAACGACGGAGACCGAGGGTGATGCAGCCGCTGCTGCAGGTTTGTGGGTCCTTTGCTTTTTGGTTTTTTTTTGTCATGGTGCTGTCCTGCTCGCCCAGCCCGGGTTGGTGGTGCTGGGCTGTGTTTGCTCTGCCGTGTGCCAGCAGCGTTTCTGGAGGTTGGAGACGTGGCCCTGGCGATCACGATAGTGCTTATAAAAGCCCAAGAAATTAAGGTGTTTTGCAGGAGGCACCTTTTGGAGCCAGGGCACTGGGTGTTCGTTGTGCAAAACGCCTCTCCCATTGTCGTGTCCAGGGTTGGGGTGAGAAGGAGCCCAGGCTGTGCCTGCCTGAGCCGAAACTCCGGCCTGCGCCCCGGGAAGCGGAAGGCAGCCGGCTGTCCTGCCCACCCGGGGTCCCCTGGGCTGCGCTGGGGCTCGGGGGGTGCCCTCAACGCGAGGGGTGCCTCTGATGGGGCTGAAATAAACCTCGCCGCGAGCCGCCCGGGAACCAGGCCTGGCCTTGCTGGTCAAGCCGCTGTTCCGTCATGGCTGTTCTTCAGGTGGGGTTTTCCAATCTTATTTCCTGCTCTGGGGACACCTGTGTGTTTTTGGGGGTGCTGTTGATGCCCTTCAGCATTGCAGGTCGGTGGGCTGCAGGACATTTTGCTTTTCTTGTCCCCTCAGAGCAGCTGGCGGGGAAGGCCGCTGCTTTAGGAGGAGGAGGAGAGACTGGCTTGTTTGAAGCAGCTTTAAAGCTTTCATTTCATGCTCCTACTTTGATGTCTGGCATCTGGGATAGGTTGGTTTTGGTTTGGTTTTTTTTTTCCCTATTGTAGTTTTGATCCGGACAGTTGTTTCTGAGAGGGTGGTGGTGAGGAGGAGCCCTTGCTTTCAGGGGTAACCCTCCAATAAACAGCGCTGCCAGGCAAGCACGAAGCCCCTTGTGTGCTGAAAGCCCTGCTGTTGACTGTGCTGGTGTGAAATGCAGTGGAAAATAGCATTTGAGAGTCATGTAGCAAAACTGGGGATCTCTCTGCCAGGTACCTTCAGAAGAAGGTCTCCATCAGGGACCTGCTGGTAGACCTGATAGCTGGGGGACCCAGTCTTGCTGGCAGGTGCCGTGGACACGTGTTGCTCTGTCCCTCTCACCCTTCTGGGGTGAGGACAAAGCCATGCACGTCCATCAGCACTGCTGACGGGCAGGGGCCATCATGGGACACGTCTGCCATCGCCACCTCTGCTCCCTGCTCGGGCAAACCTCTGTGCCTGCCTCGGCACGGGTGTTTCAGCATTGCTGAGGTCCTGGACTTGGAAATGGGCGCTTATTTCCTACACATGGGGAGGTTTTCCTCCTTAATTGCAAATGTTGGCCGAGTGGAAAAGGGTACGGTTGGTGTGAGGCAGCGGAGGATGGGATAAACACCAGAGATATTGAAGAACGTGGAAGGCTTGCTTTGCCTTCCTGAAGTGTCTGCTCCAGAGATGTCGTTGCTGTTCTGCCCTGTAATGCTCAGAAACGCTGCCTTGGGCATCTCTTCTTGCTGGGGTCAGGTCATTGTAGGCATGAGATTCAGAAGAAATTTAAAAAAAAAAATACTGAATTTAAAATGTCATTAATTTCTTTTCTTTGTTTTTTTTTTTTGTATTTTTCTTCTAATTTAATCAATTCCCTACTGTGCCATAAATTCCAAATGTGAATGGGAAATAATCCCACCAGTACAATAATTAGCATGTAACCAGCAGATGAAGAAAACCCAAACTGCTGAGCTGATTGGTGAATGCTGACTGTTTTCCGAATTAATTTCAATAATCACATCTTCCATTAAAAAGAAGACAGGGCGGGGAGGAAGTCTTAAATTTTCCTCGAGCTCAATGTAGCACAAACGGTATGTGCAGTGTAGCTGTTCTCCATGTGATTCCGAAAAAGAGATGAGAGAGGTTCTTGAAACGGAATTCCAGACACAAAATATGGCTAATTTTGCAAACGAGAAGCTCAACTTCAGTTGTTTTTTAGGGGGAGAAATAGAAATTTTAAGTCAAATATCCATGATTTTATGTAGGTGTGTGACAGTACATAGTCGATTTAGACTGTTTAGAAGAAAGAATTCTTTTGCAGTGGTGCCGTGCTGCGGGATGCAACAATAAGTCCACTGGAGGCCATTAATAGTAAAATCTGTTTCCGTGTTTACCGTGCATCCATCCAGCTCCCCAGTATTTTGTTGTTGTGCTTTGAAGCGACGGATGGAAATCAGCATTGAGGAAGGGTGATTTCAGAGCGTCCAGGAGCTAGGCACCCTCTCACCACAGGGATCTGCGGCTGTGTTCTGCCCTGCCTTCCTCAGCTGCTGTTTTTTTGGCCAGTTCTGCCCCAAAGATGGGTGGCAGGAGAAGTCCTCTCTCTGCTTTGATACCTCTGTGGTGTCACGTCCAGGCAGCCCCAGGAAAGGTCACCTCTGCAGAGCTGTGCCTGGCAGCTGGTGTAATTACTCACCTGAATTCACATACAATAAGCAGAGACGATTTTATCTCCTAATGATGTTTTTCCCTTCCTGTCACAGCCCCGGTTGTCTCCTGGCAGTGGCCACCTTGCCCTCAGGACTTACTTTCCAACAGTAAAGCACAGGTAATGCTGCTGCCAGGTGTTGAACCAAAGCATCACTTTAGAGATGCTTTTTCATTCCAGTTTAAACTTAATTTTAGCAACATTTGCTAAGCTGTGATATAGCTCGGTGCTCGTAGCCCTAAAATTTAGAAATGCAGAGGATGGTCTGCTGAAACCCTGACCCTACCAGCGTTGCACATGGCGCTGCAAAGGCGAGAAATCCCGGTGCGTTTGATGGAGCGATGTTTTTTCTTAAGGTGTTTACAGGATTAGGGCAATTGGAGGTGCCTGTGATGTGAAGTGCTCGCTCTGGCATCAAGCCGATGAGTCGGTGCGGATGGGGGAAAATCAT
Organism: Chlamydotis macqueenii; assembly: GCF_036417535.1. Lineage (NCBI taxonomy): Eukaryota > Metazoa > Chordata > Aves > Otidiformes > Otididae > Chlamydotis > Chlamydotis macqueenii. The sequence goes on along the minus strand of NC_141571.1, from coordinate 5,663,351 downwards.
TCCCTGGTTTTGGTGCAAGGAATGAGAGCTGCCCAGAGTCACCCGTGGTGCGATGGCCAGGAGGGAGACCAGGTCCCAGAGAGCATCCCCGGTGTGTCCTCTCCTTCCCAAGGGCTCAGGATACAGTGATGTTGTCAGATATTATTTAAAAATTTTTAAAAAACACAAAAAAAAACCCCAAAAAAGTCAGGCTGGTCCAAGTGCTGTGAAACAGTATTTATTATTTTATAAATTCAAGCCCGGCGCTCTGTGGGAAGGTATGGAAGCGGATCACTACGGTATTTTCTTTGCATATTTTCCTAATGTTAGAGACAGTCCAAAGGAGTATCGCATTGTTTCATTTCCCCTCCACTCTTTGTGTTTTTCTAAAAATAAAAGCTAATGTCAACAATCCTACAATAACGAATGAGTGAATGTGCACGTCCTGCCCTCGATTATTATTATTTTTTTTTTTTTTGAAAAGCAAGGTTTAGCTGGTAATCACATTATGAGCTATGGATAAAAATGTATCTTTTAAACCACCTCACTGATGGATTTTTCTTTTTGCCTTTTTAAAATGCCATTAATCAAGTTAGAGGCCGAAAATACTCTGGCAAAGCAGAGTCCAAGAAAAGTCATTTGAGGTGAGTAAACAAGTTGGCTTTTTTTTTGTGAAAGCCAAAAAACCTGCCCTCTGCTGCTACATGTGTTAAGGGTACCTTAAATAAAGAGTGTCCTTCAGTGCTGACAGGCATCCCAAGCACCTTTTATAATAAACCTCTAATTATAGCGCAGTGACTCCATAGGTTCTCCGGATCAGCTTGGGAATATTGCACCAAAACCCAAGCAGAATATTTATATTTTCTGCGACTGTTGGGTCACAGAAAATCTAAATAGGGGTGAACCAGATTTAGAGCTGGACCTGGTGAGCGTGGTACATAGTGATGTATTTATGGAGTGTTACAGAGTTGTGCTTGCTGCTGTGTGATACGGTTTTGGAGTTAAATTCTGCATTTTGGGAAATACTTCCCAAATGCATCGGGGTGGATTCCCGAATCCAGACCCCAACTGAGCTGGTTGGAAAAGGGTTTGGCTAGTGGCCAGTTCCATCGCTATCTCCTGACGTCTGGCACTCAGATTAAAGCCCAGCGCTTGGAACCAGGGACTTCAGTGAGAATCTCAGCTGCAGAAAGAAAAAACGATCTCCGGAGCTTCATGGTTATGGAGAAAAGCTGGCAAATGGGAATTCTTAGGCAGGGAAGGGTAGGGACAGGCCCTCCTCTTACCGCTGTGCATTAGCCTGGTTATTTCCCAGTAGCCCAGACCAGGAGCTGGTGCTGTGGCGTTCTGGGCTTGACTTAGTTTTAGAAGTTGGCATGGCTGCTAATGGCAACTTGATTCTTTTCTCCTCTGTTTATTTATTTCCCCCCGCCTTCATTTTAACACAGTCTCCTGGGAGATTCCAGCTGAAATCTATTCATTGCTGAGATGTTTCTTTTCCCTTGTGCCGAGGATGCCAGGTCTGGTTTGGCCGTTTCTGGCACGGAAGGGAAGAGCAGCAGGACAGAGGAGCTGTGCTTGTCCCTGCCAGGGTACCCTATGGGTGAGCTGAGCCCCCAGGTCCGTGCTTCCAGCCGCGCGGATCCCCGTGGCTCTGCTCCCACGCGCGTAGTTGAGCACTGGCTGCAGAGCCGTGCGACACCGGGGACGACTGCTGTCCCTGCCACTTGCAAAGCATTTCTTCTGATGGTGCTTCCAGGGCTGAGGTTCACAGCGTGGTTCCTCCCAAAAAATATTCCAAAGTCACCAGTGAGACTCTGCAAAAATCCTGAAGTTGGATCAAATCAAGGGATAATCCATCAAAGGTTCCTTCTGCTTCGTCTTCAGTCCTTGAAAATCTGGATCACGTTTGCACTCCTGCTTGAGAGTTTTTCTCCAGAATTGTGTCTAGACACTTACCTTTTTTTTTTCCTTTTTTTTTCCCCCAATGAAATCTGAGCTTTTCATGACCCCAAGAGCTGAAGCTGTTCCTAGCTGATGCTCCCAGCAAGAGCATCTTTTCTTTCTCCAAATATTTTTGAAGCTCGTGATAAAATTGCAAGGCACTGGCAGTGCCTCTTTGGGTGCTATTTGTGTGCCAAACCCTGCTGAATAAGTCTTTTATCACAAATTTGTAACAGTAGCTGCTGGAAGGGGAGCTTCACGACAGAAGTGCTTTCAGAAGAATGCTTTTATAAAGGAACACTGTCCTGCAAAAAAAGTAGTGCCTTGCAGGGGGAAAAGAACCCAAGCCCAACACTTTTCTTGTGTTCGTGCTGTAAAATTTGCCTGTTAATTTGGGCAAATAATGTTTTGCTTCCATTTCTAGACAATTTTGTTTGTCCTCTTTGTACAAGCAAGCACTATTGTGCTCCAGGCATTTGGGGGTGGGGGGCGGGGGGGGAGGGAAGAGGTTTAGATTCTGACGAAGAAATGCCGAAATCCTTGTTTCGTGTAACTCTCCCCAGGCTGAGCCCCAGCCAGGTCTCTGCAGGAGCTGGGATCAGGACCTGACTGGAAGTTTGCTCGTTCGCGGTGGGAAGAGCAAACCAGGAAGACCAAAGATGGGTCCGTTCATCTCTGCCACCTCGAGCAGAAGGAGATTTTAGGGAGAAGACAAGGCAATAGGGTTCCTGAGCAGTGAGTCTGAAAGCGTTGTGACTCCTGCATTACAGCCGACACCTAAGGATGCTGTTGCTGAGCATCCCGCCCTGGGGAGGGGGAGTGTGGCGCTTTGCTCCATTTTCAGTTTTGATTTGGATCGTCACACGCTGTTCTTAAGTAGCCATTTACTCTCTTTCCCATCTCTTTGGCATAGAAGTAAGAGAATGAAACATTAAAAGAGGGATGTCATTATAATACTGTAAAAATTGAGAGAGGAATTTGGCAGTGGTTGCAGCCTGTGAATGTAATACATAATATTTTATTCATCTTTTAAACTGATTAGATTTCAAGCTGACAGTTTAAATGACAAATCACCTTAAAAAGGTATTGTGGCCAGTGTAAAAACTGTCAGTGTGGTTTTTCTTTGCTGTGGAATTTGCAAGGTCTGTGCACCAAAACAAAATAGGATCCTTTGGCTTTAGCCAAGCTGCGTGCGCAAGCTGAGCGATGAGATCCCTTGTATTAGTAATTTCTGTTGTTATAGGATCGTCACTGCTGCCTCCCAGGCTTTTTATACCTGAGCTAATGGCAGTGCTGCCTGGCTCAGCACGCTCAGGAGGATTTCTTGGTGAAAGGGAATTTTTTTTTTTTTAAGAAAAAAACAACTTATTTTTGCTTTTGTTATCCCCTTGCTCCCCCAAACTGTTTGTGAATGGGACCAGTTGTTGCAGCTGGAAGAGGCTGGAGATAAGGGCAGAGGAAGTGTGCAGATAAGTTATTCAATATGTTGACTGTTTAGATACGTTATTCAGCATGGAGAGCAGATCCCAGGGGACTGACAGAGTTCCCCATCCCAGAATATCCCAGCTCACAGTGGGAGCTGGAGCTAAGGATGCCAGACCCTCCAGGCAGCGCAGGAACGGAGTCGCAGCTTCCCACGTCCTGCGAGATGCTGGAGGCCTGAGAATTTTGGATGAAAGGGAAAAGAATACTCTTCTGTTTCAGCTGAACTGGGTGATCACATAGATGGTCACACCTTGTATAAAATGTGTAACGAAATAACAGATAATAAAATTTAGATATTTGTGTCCCCTGTGGTCCTCAGAGCATCCTTGCAGGCAGTGGAACAAAAACAAGAGGAGTGGGTTTCTGCTCTGTTGTTTCCTTTTCCTGGAGCGAGAAGCTGAGTAGAGTTTGCTGAGCTGTAATGCTCAATGCCGGATATGCCCCTTGTTTTAAATCCGACCTGAATAGGATTTAAAATTTTTAAAACTCTGCAATAGGAATTTTTAGCTTAATGGGAATAATTCCCTTATTCCTTCCCTTTGCGATGGAAAAAATGGCTAAGGTAGCCATGAGTTGGACCATTTATCTATCTGCTTGTAAATTCTTGGAGACTGGGCATAAAACTCATCTCTCCTTAGCTGAAAATAAATGTCCTGGAGTAGATGGGTGCTTAGTGCAGAAGACTGGGTGAAGATGTCCTCTTCCGGCTCTGGTCAGTGGAGGAGGTCTGGGTTATAACGAGATTGACTGGAGGTCTAGAGACCACCAGTCTGAACAAACCTGAGTTGTTTGGCTCTAGATAAGAGAGGAGGAAGGGACGAGATGTATCTTCAGGTGCCTAAAATTGCCTAAAAGGAAGGTTGTGTTTGCTTTCTGCATTCGCTGTGGGTAGGACGTCACAGTCCTAAAATTGCAGAGAAAAAGTTCAGATTAAGTGCTGGGCGATACTTTCCCTAAAAGTAACAACTGGATTTGATGGTCTGAAGAGCTTGTGGAGCACCAGTTGTTAGAAGATGAAAATGGCTTGGAAATATCTTTCTAATATTTCATGATGGTAATTTTTGCGCAATGAAGGTGCAGTTTATTCTTCCGCAAGTGGGAGTTGTCTCGATGCTTTCCTGTGCTCCCACAGCACTGGCATGGAGTCGTGAGGCTCGAAGGGTTGTTTTCTGTCTAAAATAAGCCAGAGACGACAAATTACGTTCTGGGGCTTAAATTTTCATGCACTTAAAAAGATGGAAGTGACTAAAGATAATGTAAGTTTGCATGCCTGTCTACAAAAGCAGATGTTGGCTAGAAATATTTTATGCTCTTTGATTCTAAAATTGAATGTTATGGATGTTAAATTGCATGACTTGCCTGTCTCGATGATACAGCCTTTCCAGGACATTGGTTCACTTGAGCTGGAAGAGAAAGAGAGGAGGCGGGAGTGACGTTGCCTTTAGTATAGCTATTTCTCTTTAAAGAAATATCAGTAAAGACAAGTTCCCAGCTCTCTGTAAATACTGGAGGAATAGAAACAGCCACTTTTGAGATCCTAAACGGTAACTTGTCAGTCCTTTAATTGTACCTTGGGAACGGGAACCTTTTCAAGCCAGTCCCACATGCAGAAGGACCTGCAGGACCGGATGGTCTCTGCTGGTGTCTTATCAAAGATGCCAATCTGACATCAAATTAACTTTTTTTTTTTTCTGTAGGGAACAGCTGTTTTATAGACAAGGACAGGGAGCAGATCTGTGCTGTTGATTTGCAAACAAGGTGCAAAATCTCAGGCCAGGTTCTTCCTCAGCCATAACTCTACATCACTGCCCATCACCTTTTTTTGTTAGATCCACACAAATCAACTCAGATCTCAAGGTATAAATGAGCTTTTTGCTCCTTACTCAATATAACAGCCGTCTTTAATCAACTTCAGGACCATCCGTGAGAGCTGCTAAGTCATAACTGTTGTAAGCTGGACCATGACGATCATTGAAGGGAACCAAAAGACTTTGTTTTGTCGTGGGTTCTGGGAGACGGAATGGCACGGTGAGGAAATCTTGCCATGTTCTTGACTTTTGGGGCAGAAGGTCCCATGGACCACAGGAAGGTGCTCATCTCTGCCAAAGCTGGGGTCTTGCAAAGTGCCTGCACGACTGAGCTATTTCCCAGTCCTGGGAACAGCAAGAAAAGGTGAAGCATCTGCCAAAGCATCCCCTTTGGGGACCATCAGGCAGGGGAATTGTTTTTATCTTTTTCCGTATCATTTTGCTCTTCCTCAGCCCAACGTCCAGCGGTGCAGAGTGCTGGGAGTCGGGCTTGGGGCTGCCTCATCTGCTTGTGGAGTATCAGGTTGAACCAGGGTTTGCTCTGCAAGAAGCCTTTGTTCTGGGACAGCCTTGTTCCCTTTCCAGCCATGGAAAAAAAAAACAAAACAAAAACCTAAAAGAAAGCAAGAAGAGAGCTAACAGCTGTTAAAAAAAAAAAAAAAATCTGATATGGGGTTGCGAGGTGAAAGGAAAACAGAATAATCTCTCTTTTTGAGGCTCTGCAGAGGTTTTGACTTTTAAATGTGTGGACCCTCCGTGTGCTCAGCCCCCACAGTGGATCCCTGTGCAGGGATGCTGTCAGGAGGCTGGCGTTTCTTCCTCTCTTTTCTCCAGCCCGCTCTCCCAGCTGGCTCAGGCGTTACGATTTTAAGTCCCCAGGTACATGAGGATGAATTATTCTCTATGTTGAGTCTGGTATTTAGGGAATATATTCTCCATTCTTGAATGTTTATAGGTCAAGCCTTAGGAAACCATAAGACTCAGGATGGCAGCGGGATGATCAGTGGCTCTGGCAGACAGTGGGAATCCCTGAGACAGAAGGACCTGAGGGTATCATGGCTATCAGATGGTGGGATCTTAGTATCTGAAAGAAGCTATGAAAAAAACATTCCATGGTCATCCTTGTTGCTGTTCCCGTTTCAGTGGTAAGCAGCTGAACTGGACATGCTGCTTGGAGGAAACCCCAACCCATGTCCCTTTGCCCCCCACTCTCTCCTATACTGTTTCACTTGAAGCAGCAGCTTCAGGCAGTTCAAGGAGGAGCTGCCAGGGTAACACTGGCTCCTGGTGGCAAATTTGCAGAAATTTTGCTCAGTATTTGAGAACAAGCTTTTGGGAAACTCAGATTTTTCTCTGCCTCCAGCTTAAGTTTCTATTTAAACCACCTTTAATTTCAGGAAGCGTGAAGCCGCTCAGACTGCTGCGATCAAGGTCACTCTTCTTAATATAGGTACTTCAAGGATCACGAGATTTTGTTTGTCGAAGTCTTAGGCATATGTTGAATCCCTAAAGGAGCGTGTGAATGATATTAAACCTCCTGTAGCAGAGCAAGCTCGTATAAGAGGAGCAGTAATGTTATTGAAGGAGGAATGGCAGATAAGCAGCTGGGGCTGTGCTGTTATCACTTCGTTTGGGAGCTGGTAGTGTTGTGCAAGTCGTTACGGGACATTTACACAAATTGCTGGAATAAAAACCCACTCCATCAGCAGTCTAATATTTGTTTCTTATTATATGTTAAACTTTTTCTGGCATAGAAAAGGTTGTCACCTGTTATGTCAAGGTCCTGGCATTCAACACTGGGATCTTTCCAAGAGTGTTGAAACCTAATTGGTTCAGAATAAGCCTTCCCTTCATTTTAGGGGAGAAAAAAAAAGAAAAGCAAGGAAAAAAAGAAAAAGCTGTGGCATCTAGCAGGCATTTAAAGCATTTTTTACTTGTTCTCGGAACTCTTGTGATTTGCCAGACTTGGGGCTGAGTTTTCCCCCAGTTCTGTGCTCCCTTTGAATTTCTTGTGAATTAAATTGGGAAAATAACGTACAGCAAATAAGCAGTACCACGGGTCTGGGGGGAGCTTCGTGCGTGGCTTTGCAGCAGGGAGCGTCGGGACACCTAAGTGCTTAGCAAGGGAAAACCTTTATACGTCCTTCAACACTTGTCCAATTCCTTTGCCTTTTTAAAAAAAAAAAAAAATCTCTTTTTTTAATTCCTGCTGGGGTTCAGTCTGTGCAGTTACAGCCAGAGTGGAAGCTCTTTGCAGGATTTTGGAAGGGGGCGAGGAGCACCTTCCCAAGTTGTAATGCATCTGTGCTAGTTATTTGGTGAAATCTCTCCATGCTGCTTATTTACTTACTTATTTTAATCACAGAAACCCGCTGGTTGTGTGCAAAGTCTATGGTCAGCAGGATCCAACCTGAGAAGCAGAGCAGGGAGGCTTTGCCAGGGGACTTTATCCTGAGCACAGGCCCTGGCCGAAGCACAGAGACACTTGGGACGTGTTGCTGGGGGAGGAGAACCTGTCACTGACCGCACTCCGGCAGGACCAGCTAACGAGCCCAAATTTTCCTTTACTCAGGAGTCACAACATAATTTTCCTATTTTTCATCCTTGTTACGGGCTCTGGCTCACCTTTTTCCAGGGTGACTCTTTGTTTTTCAGTACGCTGTTTTCTCCCCCTGTCTGAACTTAATCCCAGAAATCCACTTGGCTGGTTATCCCTGTAGATGGTTAAGTTTAGAAATTATGAAATACATCAGGCTGGCTCTGCTGCTTCTCCGGGGATGAGAGAGCAGGGACTGGACGGCAGCAGAGGAAAATGGAGAGGAGAGAGGAAACCCACAGCTACAAGCAAAGCTGGAGGTTATATATAGCTGCAGGCTGCGGTGGTGTCGGTTGGGGTGCTGGGATTGCTTCTCTAAATACATTCTCAGCTGGTTGAGGTTTCCAGTCCTCTTAACGAACCGAGCCCATGAGCTGGGAAGCAGTGCCCTGGTTCCCAGCACGCCGCAGCTGGGAGGTTTTTCCTTTTACTGGGTTGAGAGGAGTGCCGTTGAGTGCTTGGTGATTAATACAGTGAACTTGGTTAACTTCTGATAAATGATGTCTTTGCTAATTGGGTGGAAAAAAAAAATCAAAGATGTGTGGTTTGAGATGCTTCAGTGAGGGTGTACTGTGTGAGCATGGCGGGGTGGATAGCATGAGCTGGGAGGCACCTTAAACTGGTCAGTGTTTTATTTTTAGCCTTTACTGGCCAAGAGTCACCTTCTCCTTCGGAGGTGCAGCAGTAATTTTTGGTGTAATGTCTTCTCTTCCAGCCCTGAATCCCGGTGCAGCTGAAGCGACTGTAGGCACTTCAAAGATGCGTGTGAACGCGGAGGAGAAGCTGGAGAGCGACGGGCTGAGGACGTGGTTCCTTGGGCAGGTAGGGCACCACTGTCACCTTGGGCTCCATATGCAATATGAATTGTGCACGTTTGTCTTACGTAGCCTGGGCAGAGAAATGTGGTGCATTCAGTGTACTGTGGGATTCAGTTCAGGTGTCCCGTGGATTTGTACTCTTCTCCTGGCTGGTGCTCCTGTCTTTGTGCTAGGCCACTGATTTATTTTTTTCCCCACCCCTAAGAATCCATATAACTTTAATATTCATCTGTCCCATGGTGTGGATGAGGGGTCAGGAAAGCAATGCGTTTTCTCTTTGGCTTCTGTGAATGGAAGAAGTGTGCTTGGAAATAACACTCCAGTTTTCCGTTACACCGTTCCAGATTTTTGAAGAAGAAATTGAGTCTCATACCAGAGCAAAGCCATTTTATTTGTAAGAAACGAAGCTCTATGGTTGAGAATTAGTGAGCAGTCTGGCGGGGAATTCATTCACCCAGTTTGTGGCTGTGTGATAAATGACAGAGTCCCCGTGGAAATGGGGATTTTCAAACCCTAGAGTGATTTCTACCCAGCTTGTGCCATGCCTGGAGACTGCTTGTTTCTAGACTTTATTGAACAATCAGCATTGGGAGTACAACAGCGGGACCGATGCTGTTTGCTGTAGCTTGCCTGACACACTTCCAGTTCTGCAGGCTAAATCCAGTCTGTTAAACTGGTAGGAAGAAACTAACGGACCCCGCTCTAGCACGTGATGTGCTGGGATCCACGTGCACCCCTCAGCCTCCTGAGAGCTGTCCTCCTTGAAGCTGCCTCAATTAATTGCATACTAGATGGATCCTTAAATACCTCATGGCAATAATCTTGCAAACGCAGCGAACGCTGTTGCTCTCTGGGTTGTCTCATGGTTGTAGATGGAGAATCCGGCGGCAGGAAGAGGGTGAAGCTTTTGTAGCTTCACTCTGCCTTGGTAAACAGTCAGGGTCTCTTGGGAGAGAGAGTAGGGAGGAGGGAATTAAGTTTTATATCCCTTGGGATTTGCCACTGAAAGACATTAATAATGCGTTTGGATGCTTTGTGTGGAGGGTCACTGGGTAAGCAGGAAGGATTCCTTTGTGTTACATCTTCAGAAAATAATGTCGTTTATTACTCTAGGGCTTGCACCCAGAGACAGATCGTGGCATTGTAGCAACGTGTGTCATCCTCCCTGCATGCTCCCAGTCCTGCGCTGGCACGTGGAGGCTTTAAAATGTCTTCTTAGGGAGCTTTAACAACCAAACTCAGGATCTCTGCTTTAGGACTTGGCTCTTTTCTCTCCACTCCTGCTTTCCCTCCACCCTGCTCTGGTGTCCTCTCCCTCCCAATTCATTTGTTTTTAAAATGATTGTGCTATTGTGTGCATCAATATGCACATAGCCTTGCTTGTTTTTCTCTTGGACTGAAAGTGCAAAGCAAATCTGCTTGTGGTTTTGGTGAGCTAATTCTTCCCCACCCTAGATTTTTAAATAGACTCTTTCTCTACCAAGCTTGCAGGATGTATTGAAGTAATGGGGAAAATGTTGTGTGTTAACCTTGCTTTTTTGTAAAACTTTGTTTACAACGCTGTGTTCCTAGCAGTGCATTTGGGAAGTGCAGATCTGGATGCTGAAGCAAGTAGAAGACTTTGAAATAGGAAAATGGGAATTGAATGGATTCAGGGAGGAAACGTTTTGAGTTTTCAACTTTCAGTACTTGGATTGTGGAGCAAAACCTAGCGAGCTGTGCTTAGCTGTCCCTTCAGTTATTTAACTTCTCCTGCAAATCCCTGTTCTCACGCTCGGCTGTTCCCTGGGCTGCCTGTTGCCTTCAAACAGGCTCCTCCGAAGCAGTGGTTGACTGGGACCTTGCAGATGAAGGTAAGAGCAGCAAGGAATGCTCTTGGCCTGTAAATAGTCTGTTGGATTAAAGGGCTACGTATGTCACTGGTGCGTTGGAAATGTTATTTTTACCTCTTGATTTCATCCTTCCTACGAATCAATCTCAGACCTGTTTGTTTAGGTTAACAACCTTTTCTACATCCTTGCGGGGATTCGCAGAGCACGGTCCTGCTCCGTGCACAGCACTTTCACCAGGATGTTTTGGCTGCTGACAGGCAGAGCTTAGCTCTGCGGTGGGAGCACTAGAAGAGCCCCGAGGGACACCAGAGTCCATGATGTCTGGCTGGTTCGCTTGACTCCCAACACTTTGTGCAGGAGCTCTCCTACAGCCTGCCCATCCTGCTGCTGCACATCTTCTCCACAAAATCTCTGCTGTGGTGATTTATTTCTACTGTAAAACTATGAGCTGCTTCTGACGGGCTGTGGAGTGGGAGCTCTACATGGAGGTGGCCATTACATGTGCAAATGCAGGTTTCTCCAGCCTGAGCTTTGCAGGGCAGGTGTTGGCTTGGCTGAGGCCTCTGGGTACATAGATAAGGAGGAGTAGGATTTCAAAGCAAGCAAATTTTGGACATAGTTGATGTCACATCTCTTCAGCCCTGTGTTTAGGGCCCATGGATGTAGAGGCCCATGGCTGCTAGTTTGGTCTTGTTGCAAATAACCTACTGGATGTGCTTCTGCTGAGCTGGTTCTTGAGGGGTTCATCCTGGTCAGATGGCGTGGTTGTACTGGAGACGGGACCCATGGTGTGAAAAGCATATGGTACTTTCACAGAACTGGGTGCACTGCATTAAATCTCTGGTCCCAGCCCTGAACGTGCTCCTCAGCGGGATTTATGGGCAGATGTTGAGGAGTGGCAGCAAGGTCTCCTGGTGAGTAGCCTTAAAGCGAAAAAGGGCTGAGGCAGGGTTATCATGCTTGTACAACTGTGATCAGCTGTCCTGCGAAACTGCCTCTGCCAGTAGAGAAGAGGTGGGGAAAAGATATATTTAATTTCCCCACCTTGAGAGCAAAATTTTTCCTGAGAGCAAAATTTTTCCTGAGAGCAAGCGTTCACCTGCAGATCTGCAGCAGAGCGCCAAGTAAAGAATGCTGCACTCGAAGGCTTTGCAAAGCAGAATTGTCCTTTACCCATTTGATTTGGTAGTGCTTGGGGGTTTTTTTTTTTCTGTAACAGAGTCTTAGTGGAGGCAAAGTTCTCTCTCGGTTTTTGTTTTGTTTTTGTTTAATTTTTTTCTTCTCTCTTTCTGTTGAGCTGATGGAATTTGGTGCTTCCTAGGGAGGTGACGGTTGAGGTTAGCACCAAATAATGCTCATCATTCCCCAGACAGATGGCTCTAGCCCTGAGTGTGGAGCTGGGAAGCTGTTCTGGGGTCTGACTGCAGTGGTCTACCTGTTTTCATTTCCGTATCTCCTCAGTCAGTAGGTGTAACTGTAAAGTTTTCCCAACTGGCAGCTTGGACACTGTTTTCCTGATGCCCTTGCATCCCTTTCCCTCATCGCTCCCTTCCTGCTCTTATTTCTTACTGACCTGTGTGCTCAGGACCTGAACACAGTATCAGTTTGACAAATTAAATTGCTTGTACTCAGAAAAATGAGCCAACTGGATGCTTAAACACTGCATGAACTTCTTGGCTAGCCCCACACTAACTGTTTTGACTTTCCCAACCCTCCCTGTGCAGACCTCAGTGTTGCTTGAGAGGCAAATTCCACCCTGCGTGGCCCTTTCCAAATCCATTGCCCGACACTTGCACTATTTGTCATCAGCTGAGAATTATCTGAGCACTGTAGATGTCCACAGATGTGGTTTGATTGTCTGTTGTATTAAAAATTGCATCTGTTCATTGGAAGGATTGGGGTTTTGATGTTCCTGTTTGCCTGTGCATGGGCTTCTCCCCGTGCTGGAAGTCAGGGGTTTGGGGCACGGAGCAGCGCTGCAGCCTGGGCTCTGCTGTTCCTCTTGGCTCTGTAAGTCAGGTGAGCTGCCCCCCGGGAAGGCATTGGGGTACGAGGGGAGGTGGTACTGCTGGGGCTCCAACAGCGGCTGTTGGAGACTCGCGGGAGCAGCCAGCCTGGATGCTACTGAGATGCCTTCAACCAGTGCTGCCTGGTGAGCATACCCTGAGGGCACAGAAGGCTCCAGCAAAGGCCATTTCTAGTTTCTGTGAGTGGACTGAGGTATGTGGAGAAATGCTGTAGGCAAATTTTCCTTAGGAAGGAAAAGAACTGTGCCCATGGCCCATGAAAGCACGGATAAAGCCCATTTGGTTGTTTTTGGAGCAACACAAACTGATGGCACACCAGGTTCAAGGAGAGGCCTTGTGCAAAGGGAAGGGCTTTTTGATGTTTGGCTCGGTGCTCAGGCTGCAATATTCCATTTCATCCAGAGGTATTTATGAATGAAGATGCAAATCCAAGGTGAAGCTTGGGAACGGGTGAGCTCTCACTGGAGGCCACCCTTCAAAACAACGCGATTAACTGCGGATTAAACACCCGCTTATCTCCCAGCTTGATCTGGAGCCTGACAAGCACTTTGGTGGTTCAGCTGTCTGCAGTGCTTGAGGAGTTGTCTGTTCCAGCCCACTGAACATGCTGCAAGTTTTATTTTATTTTATTTCCAAAACAACCCTGTGAGCGTGTTGGCCTGGAAGGGAAACTCGTAATAATTCTCTGCGTCAATATAATTCTGTCTAATCTCTTGGCAGTGCTTTTGTATGCAAACTGGGAGGGTTTCTGACTAAAGGTGGCCCATTAAAAGAACGATCTCTGATAACTGACTAGACTGGGGGACTCACAAGTCCTGGGTTCAATTGCTTTGCTATAAGCTTCCTGCGACCTTGAGCAAGTGATTTAAATTTGCTCTGTGCCTCATTTCCCTTTCTGTAACACGCTGGTGACAGCATTTCCCTTCCAGCCGGAGCTGTGGCAGTGGGAAAGCAGTCCGTGCCCTTTTCCATAGCTGGTGTGTGAAAAGCCTGGATGGAGTAGAAAGCATAACCCTCTCGTGGGCCTTTCTTCTGTTCTCCTGGGGAAAACGGAACAGGATGATCTGTTTAAATGCTTTTACAGGTGCCCAGGGCTCTTGCTCTGTGAGATGCTGGAGCTCCCTGTGTAACTGCAGGCGTGCACTAGCAAGGTGATTGCTTCTTGAGCTGAGAAGCCTTCCTTAGCATTGTTTTCAGTTCTTCTTTAGCTTTAAATCAATGGCCTGTTTGAGTAGAGCAGATTTCTGCTGCTCCTTTGGCCTCGGCATGAAGTTTTCCTTTAATATGTTCTTCTATGTTTGCTCCTGCGCTGCCTTTCTGCTTTAAACCTGAGTGGGTGCCAGGGAGGGGTGATGGCTTTGTGAATAAAGATGCTGGCAGGTGGAGCTGCACCCCACTGCAGCGTGTGGTTGGACCTCGGGCAGATTGTTTCACCTCTCCCCACTTCGGTTTCCTCCTTCCCAGTGGCGGGCGACAGTGCTGACCACCCCTTTTACCACTTCCTGAATGTCAAGAGAGGCTTTTCAGCGTCCCTGGAAAGTGCTAAAACCTCCCAGTTGGAAAGGCAGACAATCAGGGGGGCAGGGGGCTTACTGGCTCTCACGTTGTGCCGTGAAGACCCTTGCTATTCCCACGGGATAAGCCCATGGGAAGCCTCCACATGGCAGCCGCATCCAGGCACCAGCATGAGCTGCCTCCGCCTGCCTGTGTTTCAGGTGCAGCAGAGCTATGGGAAAAAATGATGCTAAACCTCCTTCTTGCTGATGGCTAGAGCCTGATGGTCCAGGGGTGGATCTGGGAGAGCTGCTGGCCTGACACCCCCTCCCTGTGTCAGCACCTCTGGCAGTGACCGAGCTCCAGATGGAAAGGAGCATCTTTATGAGGTGTGGCAGAAAATCAGACCTCGTGGTGTTTGTGGGTGGGTAAGGATGCTCCTGGGGAATATCTGACTCTGCAGAAATAATGAAAACGCAGATACCTGTGTTTCCCTCTGGTCATATAGTGGGGTTCAATGGCTTGTGCAGGCTGTTGAGAAGCACACCACAGCAACTTAGCAGCAGAATGGAAATTGGGGCCAGCTCTTTCATCTTTGGTGTGAATATTTTTCACATGAAGTTTTTATCCCCTGTGCAAGAGCCATGGCCCAGGAGTTGGGAAAATCCATCCCTTTCAGACAGAAGCTTTGCTTTCATCTCTGCTCTGCCCTTCCCAAAACCCCAAACCTTTTCCTCTTCAAGGCATCTTGAGTTATTTAATGATGTGCCGGGTGGGATGCTGCGAGGCCGGGCGGCTGGCAGTGCGTGCTCTCCAAGGCAGGATAACAGGTTGGGGCTGCTTCTAAACCAGGGGGTTGTAAACCTCAGACTTCAGGTAGGTCTGCCAGCCATTCCCTCAGACTCTGCCTGTAGCTGAGAAGCCTTCCAGAGTAAAACTGTGTCTTTAACAGTGAGCCTGACACTGGTAAAAGGGAAGAAATAAAACTGTCAATATAGGGGATGTGGTATCTCCAAGCACTTCTGCTGTATAACCTTCTTTTCCCCTTGTGTGGTTTGTGTGATCCTCATGCTGGGACAATACACATTTAAGGTTGTAGATTTTTCCCTAAGTTGTGGGTCTTTTAATTGTTCATTGCCTTGGGGAGGGTGAGCTCTAGACTGGCATGCATGTGTACAGAACATCACACGGATGTGTGACTTCTGAGAGCCTTCAGAGCTGTCTCATGGAGGATCCTAAAGGAAGGTGCTCTGGGGAGAAGCTCAGCAAGCGTCCCTTGGGGAGAATCTCAAATGCCATGGAAATCACTACTGGCAGGGGAAAGGAGCGGTAAGGAGAAGATGCCAGGCAATGAGGAGGAGGCTGGCAGCAATTTCCTAGTGCAGATGATCCCTGGTGAACAATTTCAGAACACCTGTATGCTCTGGGGGACGGCGAGTGATGTGTGGCTCACTGGAACTTGAATATCCTCCTACGAGCAGGGCTTGGCTGCTGGGGAGCTGCAGTCTCCTGGGACCTTGCCCAAGACGGCAACTTGTGTAATCTAAAAGGTGAGAGTATCTCCTTCGCTAGCAGCTTTTCACCACTCACCAGCACTTGCAGGTGGTGGTGAGACTTGTGCCCCGTTTTAGAAGTGGGGAGAGGATGAAGGGTACGGATGGGGGCATCTGGTCCTGAATTTTGGGTGCTGCCCCTAGTGATTGCCAGGTTCTCTGGATGTGAAAGCAGATGGTGTAGAAGAACCTCAAAAAGAGTGGCAACATAGATCTTCAGTGCGTTGGACAGTGCTGCAAACCACTTTCCTGGCTGTCGCTGTAAGGTACGTACAGTTTTACAGCATTAATCCAGGGAGAGGTCACTTAACGAACCCTCCCGCTCAGCTGCTCTGCCTGATCCTGGCTATTTGGGTAAGCAGCTCGACACAGGGATTCGTGTGATTGATCTTAAGAACGTTACTCGTGCAGAGTTTCACTGCGAAGCTACCTTGTCTGCTTCCGACTTGGCTGGGGACGAGTCCTGCAGACTGTGAACACTTCTTCCCCTTGTAGACATCTATTCACCTAATCTTTTGTCAGCAGGTGATGATGGGCTTGTGTATGGGGGGAGTTCCTGCTGTCCTGAGCTTTATCCAGCGTGACACGCTGTCATTTTGGTGCAATGTCATCGAGATGCTTCCGAGTCTGCTCTCTGCCAGCCCAAGGAAGGAAGCCGGTGCCTGGAGGACCACGTTCTGCTAACGTGGCTGTGGTTTGGACCACTGCCCTAGAAGTGACAGGCTCCATCATGCCGTTACCGAGCTCCCAGGCCAGTTCAGCCCCATTCCTGTGTTTGCAGACTGCCTGCTGTCACAGCGTAAGCGTTATTGCTGCATCACAGTCCCCTGCGCTGGCTTCTCCTGCAGTTCGGTTTATCCTGCAGTTCTTGGTTACGTTAAGCAGGGTTAATGCTGTATACTGTGCCGTTCGCCCTAATGGTGATGAATGTTCTAGACTGGTCTAATGAGATCACCCTTCATTTCTTTCTGAAAAAGGAGGAAAGAGTCTTGATTTTTGTTTCTCTGAGGTTATGACATAGACATGATGCTTTTGGTGGTGTAAATTGGGAATATCTCTGTTATCCATGGTATTCTTTGCAATGAGAACTATTCCACGTTTGGTTGAAGGGCTGGGAAAGTTTAAATTCCTGAAAGGCAGCTTTTCTCCAAAAGCTTTAAGTTAAATCAGCTCTAGTGAAATGAGAGCCTTCAAATAGGCAAACTGCTTTTTTTTTTTCAATTGACTCTTACTTAATTTCATTTAATTTAATTTCATTCCTTGATTATTCCCTTATTCCCCTGGAAGGATGTTGTTCCCATCCTGCTAGTCCTGCACCCAGTCTTGTCAAACTCAGACAATTGTTTGCGAAGGGTGGGATGATTTCAAGAGGGCAGAATGCAGCAGTCAGCTTTCCTTTAAGCAGCATGATGGTAGAAAACAGGCACAGATCCTTTCCCTTTTTCTGCCGTCGCTTCCCTTTGTCACTTGTCTGATTTGGGCATATAAAGCAGCTATTAGTAAACTCTACTTACTATGGTCAGAAGAAGGGGCAAAAAGTCCTGGAACCTGTCTACATTTATGGTTGATGGTTTGGCTTTTGTTTTCTTTTCTTTTTTTTTTTTTTTTGAGTAATTAATCTGGATTTTTGAAAGAAGTATTTCTCAACAATCTCTATAAATTACACAAGTGGCTAGAAAGCTGTTCTGTACCCATGCAGCAGAAGTTTATAGGAAACAGGAGCTCGGTACGGATAGGCAGCTTCGCCTGCCTGGTGCAGAATTGATGGAGACTCTTTGCTGGGAGTGGGGGGTTGACCCAGATGTCCTCCAGCGGTCCCTCCCAGCTTGAGTAGTTGTATGTTTCTATGGCACCCGCAAAGGCCCCAAAATAGGACACTGGGGAGCCGAGCCAGCAATGCGGCTCAGCAGTGGCCTTAATTCTGCAACGGGGGCGGCGCAGACCTCTTCACAAAAGCAAATGGTGTCCTTCTTTCAAGGTGAGCCAGCACTCGGTCGTGGGGATGGGCCTGAGGTTTCTCCCATGTGGACGGAGAACGTGGGAGCAAGATCCCAACACACGTGGCTGGAGCCCTTGGGGTTGGCGCGTCGCTGTCAGAACCCAGAACCGTCGCTCCGCTCTGCGGGGCTGAGCTAAGCAGGCAGTGAGCTGGGGTGGTGAGCTGGTAGAAAAGCCCTCTCTGCACTGATATGAATGTATCAAACACCAAGTATTTAGAAAACTCATCCAGTACAGCTGTTGGAGATGTAACACGGCTCTATGCACAGGAAGCAGGGATTTCCTCGGGTTGTAATTTCTGTGGGTGTGTTTTTGAAGCCTATGGCCAAGACCTGAAGATAGGTTTGGTATGGCTTGACAGTAATTGGGCAGTATTTGCATAATGTTAGTAATTTCCTTGTTCTTATTTCCTAAATTTGGTGTGCCCATGCTGCTGTGTAACTTAAAGCTGTAAGTATTTGTCTCTGTTGGCAGTTGGAAATGTGGTATTAGCTGTGACTCTTTACAGAAATAAGTGTTCAGTGTTGGAGCTAAATTGAATAATATGGTGGTGTTTGTATCTTAATCTTCCAAATAGCACTCTTAAGTTCACTACACTGATGTTTGAAAGGCTTAAAAATAATCAACTCCATTGTATAGAGCTTTGAATACAGAGTGAAGGCTCAGTAATTGCTGGCATTTCATGGGTAGGCTTGCTAACGCGTGGCAAGGAAGCAGTTCTCCCAGCGTGTCTGAATTTTTTAAAATGAATCTCCTCATTTCAAGACTGTATGATCCACAAATTAATGAATACATCAATATTTTGAATAAAGTCTTGCAGGAGACCTCAGTTTGAAAACCAAAACCCTTTAGTTGGGCCACCGTACCTTTTTAAAACACCTCTCTTCTTCCTCCTCAGTCTGCCGAAAGCTGTTTCCGTCCCCCAGCTGTTGAGCAGGGCAGGTGGAGTGGGCTGGTGCGCTCGTCTTGCAGCCGGCAAGGCTCTGCTGGCCGACCGTTGGCAGAGAGCTGAAGTCCTGAGCCCATGTGCCCTGTAGGAAGGTAACAACCCAACTCCCAACCTCCTGCTCTTCACAGGAAAGGGGAAAAAGCCGAATACTTGGTGGTTTGGCTTTTTTAATGGTCTTCAGAGATTGAAGTCCCTGGGGAATCAGGTGTCAAAGGGAGAGCTCTGAAAGCAGGGATCTGGCTTTGCTGATTTTTCTCAGAACTTGTCTATAGTTCCCCTGCATCCTTGGGAATAAATTTTTACACGAGGAGCTGCAGAGGGCAGCTAAGGAACAGGCTGGTTAGACCAGCAGGCATGATTTCAAAAACAAACCAAATAACCAGGAGAGAGAGAGGAGGAGAACATGATTTGTTTATCACAACTGTACTTGAAACTAATTTAAAATGTCTGTCTTCTGAGAGTAAGGAAATTCCTTTAGCTTCCAGCAGTGAATAACTGGGATGCTTTCAGTTCACAGCTGACCTACAGAGGATGGTAAATTTTCAACTAAAAACAATAATTGACTCTCCAGTAAGGACAATCCATTCCAAGTGTCAGTGAACAGCTGGAGAAGGAGAGGAGTCCTGACAAGCACGGTTCGTATCACAAATAACCCCTGAACTTTGTTCTGTATCTCTGCATACTGTCCAGGGTGGCTTGACAAGTGGTTTTACACAAATACAGTTTTCAAACCAGAGAGCAGATGACAAGGATTGTGTTTGGCTGGCAGGTGCATGATTCGGACTCCTGGATCTTGCCCAGGGAGATCTTGAATGAAATCTCAAATTCATTCTTCTGTTGCTCTCAGCTCTAAAAGAAATGGTGAGTATTTCAGAGAAAGGGAGAAGGCTGTCCCCTGTGAGCTCCTGGGGGTCAGCGGGTAAGGGTTTGGTAGTAGGGATGATGTAGTTCTCCATGCTTATGTGGGTGCTAAACAGGAGCTGGACTTTTTTGGAAAATGGTCTTCCCGCTGAAGGAGCTGAACACTTGCCAGTCTGACCATATGCTTCTGAAATTCTTGTGGTTCAGCGCTTTAGGCCAGGACACTGTCTGTTTGAGGCAGTGGAAGAAAAACCCTGTGCCGCTCTTGCAGACTAGGTGTGTGAACCCTAAGCATCAGGACCGAATGGTAGTTCTAGAATTAGATGGTGTCCCTAATTTCCCTCTTCATTTCTAAGTGGATGCAGCATTCTTCACTTAACAGTCTCAACTGTTGTGTTGCATTGTTGTATGGAGTTGAACATCTGCCCCTTCCAGCCACAAAAGTGGCTGTGTTCCAGTGATGGGTGGTTTCTTTCTATTCGGGGATCCTGGGATCCTCCGAGGCCTGGAAAAGCTTGAGTTTTAGGCATGACTTACTGTCAACTATTGCAGATCCCCTTGGCTCCCCTCCTCCCAGCATCTGCAAGGCCAGAGTTGGTTTGTCCATGCACCATGCGCAGCACAAGAAGACCTTGGCCCTGCCCGCTGCTGCTGCTGAACAGGGAGTAAGGCTTCACCAGAAAGCTGCCATCCAACAGCAAAATCATTTGTGGTCCCAGCCTCTAGGAGAGGGAGAATCTGTCATCAGCTCCCTTAGGGAGGGCTGTGTTGCTGGGACCGCGGTGCCGGGGTCCTTCTCCCCCTGTAGCACCCTCGCTAGTGGGTGCTCATCCTCCGTGCCGCGGCTCTGCTCTAGCGGTGTTGTCCCACTGCATGGCAGGGAAAGGAGCAGGCAGAGCGGCCGTGGCACCCAGCAAACCTCTGCAGGAGTACTTTGCCCCACATTAAAGATGCTTGGGATGCTAGAGCAGAGCTGGGGAGGGGGACAAGGTGCCAGTCCCAGCAGGTCTCAGCCCAGTATTTCTTTCCCCAGCATTGTGCTGGTGATTGACTGGCATTCGCTTGGCGAAAGCCCTTTGAATATTCATTTGGCTGGTGGGAGATGAGAGTACGTAGCTCCTTGAAATCAGCTTGGGGAGGGCAGCAAATAAGACTGCCTTTCTCTTGCTACTAGTGCTACTTGAACTCTCTCAGATGCACACTTCACATGGATAAATTATTGCAGAGACCTCAGCCTACCTAACAAGCCTGCTCTTGTAAAGCACAAATTATAGTGCCTGCACACTTGCCGTCCTCATTCAAAAGCCCATTCCTCATTAATATCACTTTATACATATCCTTGCAGCTCGAAATGCCATTCCTCTTCTCCCCACCCATTTCCTTGACTGGCTGTGACATACAGGAACTACACCCAGTGCTTGACTCGCCTCTCCTGACCTTTTGTAACTTGGCTCCAAACTCCTTTTTTTGGGTCTTTTGCAAAACACTGTCAGAAGGGAAAAATCCTTTGTTAAAACACAGCCAACTCCTGCCTCAACGTGGAACAGTTTGTTCTGCTAAAAGAATGAGCCAGTTCAGTGAGCAGAAAAACATTGCCATAAACCAGCAGACTCGGTAAGCTGCAAAAGCCATCGGCTGCACTCGGGGTCTGAAAGGACGACTCTGAAGCCGGATCCACGGGGGAGAAAAAAAAAAAAAAAAATCCACGATCTCAACCTGCCAAACCCCATTTCCTGGCTTTTTAGCTGAAGTATTTTGCAGTTGTCTTTTTGGTTATAGCAACTGTAAGTGGGGGAATGGGGGCTGATGCTGAGCCAGAACATAACGCAGCGTTTGAAGCTAGCATATTGCAAAAGGGCACGGTGGATGAAGTAATCCAAAAATGCTCAGCTGGGAAGGGGCTGCAGCACTCTCATGGTCTCCAGTCTGTGCTGCAGATGGGCTCCAGCGCCCTACGCTTGCTGTCTGGTGCTATTTAGTGGCTCCTTCTCGCCCACATCTTGTTTTAAAGCTCTGGACAGTCTTTATTTCCCTGGAATTGCTGCAGGTCTGTCCTTTACGTGGCGGCTTGGTGATCAGCCTGTCTTCAGCAAGCGTTTCTTTGTTGCACAAGGGACTTGGATGCTCGGTGAGAAACCAGTGTGAGCCTCTAGCAGGCTTTTGGGTTTGTGGTTGTGCAGGGGGATCGTTTTGGTGCTGATTTGAAACCTGACGCTGGTTTTTTTTTTTTTTTTTAACAGTAAATTTGGTGTTAGTGTCTAGAACTGTGGTTCCCAAATTTGGGCTGATGGCCCCCAAATGAGGTGACCCACATGGAGGTGGATGTGCAAACCTGGGAATGGGGTTGTAAGCAGAAGTGCTTCAGAAATGCAGGCTGGAGGCCTCCCCCGAAATGGCTCCTTGGGACTGGGCAGGCTGCAGTGGCACTGGGAGCACAGTGGGCTTCTGCACGTCGCCTGCTCTGTTGCCATCGGATGTGAACTCACCAGCTCAGCTGAGCGTTTCCTGCTGATTTAAAAGACTTGAGTACCCTTGTCAGAAATTTAACATGGACCAAGAAGTACTCTGATTCTCATTTTGCTTTGGGAACTGGGAGTCTTTACACTGAGCTCCCTGATAGTTTTGAGTCGTGGAGACAGTTCAGCAATTTCAGATAATAAAAATACAAAGAAGCGTATTTTAGGTGTAACCTACCTACCCCATTTCACATGCGTTCCGAGGGGCTGCATCTGCCAAAGCTGGTCTTGCCCTACCTAAATGGTGATGCTTGCTAATAAGCTGTGCGTGAGATCGCAAGGCGTGTAGCAAACGTGATATTACTGACCTGCGTGGGGCCGTTTGAGGAGCCTGCGATCAAGCTGCAATCACAAACAGATCCCCGACAAGGCAAGCACAAAGAGAACCTCCTAGAGAAAGCATAAGGGGCTGAAATCAGAGCTCCTGTGCAGTTATAACATAAACACTGTTCTCGTACCGTCCTGTTCAGGCACAAGCCAACCCGTGGTACTCACCGGCCGAGTGCGAGGTGATGGGAGACCCAGATACCGACGAGCTGAGGGACTTCTTGGAGCTCCATTAATGCGATCTGGTGTCCTCTGCTGGTAGCGTTAACCTCGGAGCTGGCTCTGTCGACAGATGATTATCTGTCTGCTGGACCTTTTCCTTTGGGGGAACGCCAGGAATGTTTTGCAACATGGACGAAATGTGAGGATTGAAGCTGTGGAGGTGGGTCCCAGGGATGCTGGGGCTGTGAACCCTGCTAAGGTTCCTCCAGATTTGGAGCAAACCTGTAATGAAGCCTCCATGCCAAAAGAGAGAATTTTTTTTTTTTTTTTGGAAGATGTTAATGCTATGATTGCATAACACTTATTTTGTGCTCAATCAAATGGATGAGGGCAGAGGAAAAGGAGTGAGTGAATTAATGTTAGTGATGTTCAAACAGAAGCGTGCAAAGCTCTGAGGGATGATCGGTGGTTTTGTTTTGATGTGCGTTGTGGTTTGTTTTTTTTTTTTATTCCTGACATTTTCCTGAAATATAGCATGCAAGGCTTGTCTCTAAGGGGGGCACATTGCCAGTAGTCTAAAGGTTATATTATCCTAGTGACCTATTTTTATACTCTAATCGCGTTCTGTTTCAGCCACCCCTTTCTAGCCTTCCATCTCACTCGGTTTTGTGCTCATTTGAAAAAAAAAAAAAAAAAAAAGCGAAGATAATTACCGTTAGTCCCCGAGTGCTAAGGCAGCAAGCCAGCCTCTACCCAGGTAACGACAGCAGAGGCGAGTTGCTGCTGTTTTGAAAGCACAAGAGCAATCCGAAAATGGTGCTCGTGAACGGGTGGCGATGAGGAGCGTTGCGGGGCAGAGGAGAGAGGGCTTCTCTTCAAGGCCAATTTTAAATGGAGAAGTACAGCAGTTTGTAGAAGGGTGAAATTTTAATGAATAGCTCTGTTTAACTGGCCTAAATGGAAAAGACGCTTTTCTACTCGGCCTGCCAAGTAATGGAGAATGAATACGATTGTTCGGTCAGCCGGCTTCCACTGCCTTTAGACTGCACCCGCGTTTTCAAAGCCAGGCTTAAGCTACAAAGCACCCTGACCAGTCGACATAAAGAGAAATTGTTCCTTAGTACAAATGTTGACTATGTGGTGCTGCTTGAAGCTCGGAACTGCTGAAATTTGTGTGTGTGTTTGTACATTTGTGCAGTGCAAAATAATAAGGTGCAAAGAGTTTTCTTTCTCAGGTTGCAGTTATTTTATTGCTGGTTGCTTTCCCTGCTTTTGTTGAGAGCACCTGAATTTTGAGTACCTGCAGTGTAAGTGGGGTAGCGATCGGCTCTGGAGGGGAGAATCTCATTAACTGTTCATTCATGGGGACTTGCAGTCCTGTAGCGGGGTTAAACCCCGAAAGAATTAAGTGTCATGACTTGGGTCTGGGTTATGGACCAGGCAAGGGCATGGCATGGAAATGTGCACCGGGAGCCAGGGTGATGCTCTGCTGCTGGCATTTTTAGGCTGCTGGAGACGGTCCCATCCCGTGACTTCCCTTCCAGCTGCAGGCTTTGCAAGGTTACTCAGGGAGGGTGCTGGACCCCGGCTAGCTGGGATGCACAGCCGCAGACCGGGAACAGAGGAGCTCAGTCACACCAAATCTTGGCTTTCCTGCTGTGTTACAGAGCCGTGCTGGCACAGCTAAAAGAGAGGTCCTGTCCACACCCAGGAAGTTGGGATTTGCTCTGGAGAGGTGAGCTGTTCCCTCTAACTGTGTCTGTCCGTATTGAATCGCAGGGATGTAGCCTGGAGAGGTCTTTGGTGTGTTGCCAGAGTGTGTCCATCCACGTAGCGTGTCCCTGGGAGGGATTAGCAATAGCTGCCCTGTTCCTGGCAGGGGACCATGTCCTCCAAGTCCCTTGGTGATGCCCCTACCTCATGCTTCGTTATGCTTTTGTTGTAACCAAAGTCTGTGACTCCAAGTCTGCGGCGATGAAACTCAGGTGAGAGCTAGCGTGGGTCAGCGTCTGGCTGGGGAACAAGCCTTTACCCCTTCTCACCTCGGTCTGGAAAGTGCAGGAGTCTCCAGCCTTCCTCCCTCCTGCCAGCCCACACCGGGCACATTTTGGCAGTAAATTAATAAAACTGGTGAAACTCCTACGTGACTTCTTGTGAAGGGACTCCAAATGCAGAACAAATGTTAATGCTCAGTGAAAGAGTCCCAGGACTGCTGTGGCTGGCTACAGGGGTGGCCATGGGGCTGTGCCCCACGTACGCCTGCACTTGATGCTGCGTGGACCTGGTGTTCCTCCCCTCCTCAGCACTCAGGTAAATGCACCCAGTCCCAGGCTACTGAGCCTGGCACCCAGCGCTGCTCAGAGCAAACTGGGCATCTGCCGTGCTGGTGGGGACCCGCTGTGAAACACGGTGGGATTTCCCTCTCAGGTGCTTGGTGGTGGGAAGGGGAAGGTGGATCAGCTCTTGGGTCTGGGTGCTGCAGAAAGCACCTGCTCATTGGTGCTGGCTACAGGGGTCTTTGATTTACTGGCCTTTACTTACTAATTACCTGTGGGGAGTTGGGAAGTCGTCTGTGAACTTCCCAAAGGTGTGCATCTCCTGGGCCTGGCTGGAGGTAGAGCCTAAAGGGGAGAGAGAAAAAACTCTCAAACATCAACTTTCTTCCTTCCTTTTATTGTTGCTTTCCCACCCCCTCCCTCTTTTTTCCCCTCATATTATGCTATCAGCTGGGGCCTGCAGAGTTCCAGCTTAAAAAGAAACCACTGTTATTTAAAGTGCCAATATTGTGCTTGGCTTCATATGAGAAACATCAACTTTGTCTCTGACCTGGGGAGCGTGTCTGCCTGCCTAGCAGGCACCAAAAGTGTTGAGAAAACTGTTATCTTACTTCTATTTTCGTGTTGATTTTTTTTTTTAAATTTCCTTTATTTGAAATGAGCATTCACTGTTCAGCAGAGCTGCATCAAACACCAGAGCCCACCGTAGAGTACGGAGCCCTCCTACGTGTCCGCGCGGAGCCTCGTCCCCAACGCGAGCGTTGGGCGCCCAGGAGCTGGCTGGGGACAGAGAAGGACAACTGTCCCGTTGTCCCCGTGCCCAGGCAGTGGGACCGGAGCTGCCGTGCCCGGCTGTGCGCTGGCTGGTTGGTGATGCTGCCTGGTAGATTTTCTGCTTGTTGTTTCTAGGCGAGGTTTGCAAAAGGTCACAAAAATTAATCTTCTAACTGGGGACCTTGGCACTGTGCGGAATGAATGTTTTGCATTAACAACCTAACTCATTAATTCACTGAAACATTTAAAACCAAACCAGTTATATCCAGCCGAGCTGGAAAAAGCTGAAAGTTCATACTGAGCAGTGCAGATTTCGAAACCTCCCTTTGTTAATCTCTGCAGAAGTACAGTTTCTGAAATTGCTAAGCTCACTTTGACCGGTCTCGGCATTGTTTTCCTCAGCGGATGCAAAGCTGTTCTGCAGAGGGTTCGTGGTGTGTACCTGGTCCCGCCGGCGGGGACGGGAAGGCTCCTGCGCTGGGGAGGAAGGAGGGCTGGCATGGGGAGCGTTGCAGGGGGGAATGCTCGTTGTACGTTTGGGGCTATCTCTAGCTGAAATGCTGCATTGTTTTCATAGATTGGGATCCTGGATTTCCATCTTCCTCTGTTATTATTTTCTGAATTGCTAGGGGTAGCTCATCTCATGGTGCTCTTCATGCATGTTTGTAAGCTGGAGGTGGTCACTGGCATGTGGCCTTCAAGGGCCTCTTGCATGGAGGAGAGCGGGGCAGACCTGGGCAGGGCAGGAGCAAGCTCAGCCTGCAGCTCCCCGGACTCTTGCCGCTGGCTGGGAGTACAGGGCTTGCCCCTTCTGAGCCACAACCCTTGAGAAGCTGATGGCTGGCCACCAACATGGCTGTCCCTGTAGCCACAACATGATGACAACAGTGTAAAACTGCATCTACCAGTGGAGCAGATCTTGCCCGTGGTGGTTTTTTAAACTGTTCTAAATTAGGAGCTGCGTAGACAAGCCGTGACGGCCATACATCAAGGATGGAGAACCACAACCCACCCAAGCTGTTCACCTGGGCTTGTTCCTGCCTTGCACAGAGGCTGGGCTGCCCGTCACTGTCAGAGGAATGGGGTGTGCACAGTTGTCTTGCTGTCGTGTGAGCGAGCGTGCATCAGCCCAGGGTCAGTTCCTGATGCTTTAGATACAAGAGAAACGTACCCCCAGCCAAGTACTGGGCTGGGGTCTGACCTGGCCAAAAGAACCTTTGGGCTGCCTTTCCTTCCAGCATTGGTTTCTCTGGGAGCATCACTGGGACCAAATTGGTTTGACTCTGCTTTAAGTCAGTTTTCCCTCAAATTCCCAACAGCAGTGGCAGGATTAGGCATGGGTCATTTGACCTGCTTACTCTGCTACTTCCCCATTAAATTAGCAGGTATGAATTAAACAGGAACCATCAATTTAAGTCCAATCCCTTTCTCTTCCTGGCTGCCAGGTAGCCATTCCATTCAGCTGATGTCTCTTTGCTCCAGTTCATCATGAAATAATACATAGGAAATCAGATTCTTCACACACGGCTGTACAAATTGGTTGGAGACATTTGCAGTGGTGGTATACTGAACTCCATTGAAAGGCTGGGTTTTAATTGGTTAATTTTTCTGCTATTAATTTACCCTATCCATTAAAACGGCCTCGCTTACTTTAATGACAGAGAAATCGGCGAATTATCCGTTCTGTTATGTATTAGTGGTGTATTAAAGTATTAGTGCATTCCAGAAGGTGAGCAGTGAATAAAACATGCTCTGAACATGTGGTTATGCAACTGTTCCATGGAAGTGAAACGCACAAACAGTACACTTGATTAATTTTCTTTTTTTTTCCCCCCAGTAAATTGGCACTGTGATTCACTTCCAGCTAAAATTTGCAATCTGTGTTCTCAGGTGGCATTAATACTGGAGCCCCAGCAGGAAAGCTGCGGTGGCTGGGGCCGCTTTGATTGCATTTTTAACGAAAGTTACTGGAGACAGCGCGGAGCGGGATGCAAATGTGCTGGTAAATGAAGTGCAGAGCTTTTAGGTTCTCCGTAGGTGGGTCAGGCCGTTCCCATTTACCCAAAGCAATAGTGACGGCGTGCTCTGGAGAGGCGCTCTGTTAATGTGGCACAATGAGGGTCTTTGTGTATCTCTGTTGCTCTGTATCAAGTTTACTCTCTTGACAGATAAAAATAATCTTTTTGATACTTGGCGACTCCATAAACGCTGGGTACGATCTGTCTGGGGCTTGAGCTGTCTCCGTAACGGAGACTCTGGAACGGGATCTCTATCAGGAGTCTGCTGGAAATGAAAAAGCTTGCAGAGGGCCCAGCAATTTCTCCATGACCTGTAGTAGAGCTGCAGAATAAAATTAAATAAGAATTCATTTTTACCGTTGCTTCCCTGACACGAAACTCCTTTCAGCCTTTAAAGCTGTATTTTGCAGCCTTCGGGCTGCTCTTAGTGGTTTTTTTCCTAATGGACTCGACTTGGAAAGGTCATCGTCCCCTGCTCGATTGTGTAATATTTAACTTAGCATCAAAAATGAGGATCTTGGGATTGGTGTCAAATGGACGCTGTTCCCCTCCGAATAGCAAAGCCCATTCATAGTCATCCAAGTATTCGACTTGCTAATGCTGAGGAATAACTTTCTGGCCCTCTGCGGAGGGAAAGGCTAACCACGGAAAGGCGAGATGGGAGTGACAGAAAGCAGGTATTGAGAGCACGCAGTTCGCACCATCTAAATCCACATCACAGCTCTAATACCTTTTTTTTAAAATTTATTTATAGAACTTAAAAAAGTTCTAATTTCTGGCTTTTCACAAAGCTTTAGCATAGCAAACAGTTTTTCCTGATGCCAAGTTCAGCGATGACTAACACTATTTACAGGGCTGTTTTGTAATCTCGGATCAGCCCACGTTAACGGGAAGTTACGTTTTCCCATCGGTCTTTTACCCGGTGCTGAGAGCTGCTGAGGCCGGAGTCGGCCGGCCAGGCTCTGCTCTTTGAAAGCTGACATCATTTTTTCCAGAACAATTAAAAAAAAAAAAAAATTCTGATGAAGTTAGAGAGGTCAAATTGTACTTCCTCTATTTGATTTTTTTTTTTGCGTTAGGACCTTTCATTCCTCTGTTCTAAAAGCTACCATCAGAAATAAGCAGAGGAGGTATTGCATAAGCACCGCGAAGTCGCTTGCCCGATCTGCATTTCTCAGTGCGTGAGATCAGCTCAGAATATCTGATACGAGAGAGCTGCTGGTGCACAACTGTTGTAACCGATTGGAGTTACCTCTGTGAGTCATCTGGTAGGATGGTAAGTTGGTTTTTGGGTGGTTTGTTTTTTTTTTTTTTTTAGTTCAAGTTTTTATGAGCGTTTTTATAGAGCTCCATCGCTGTTACTGTAAATCCCAGGAAAATCTGGCAGAGAGCCTTTGTAATATGAATCAGTGCATCCATATGCTTCCAAGGGAGTTTGCAATCTGGAAAAATACCATTTTATCCCTGAGTTTAAAGGAGAAGGAAAAAAAAAGAAAAAAGCAGAGTTACTGTAAAAAAGGTTGACGGAGGGGTTAAGGCAGAGACGTTGCTCCCTCAGATGTGCTGCCTCGCCTGTCATCGGGGCTGTCACCAGGCAAGTGACTCCTGGGGCCAGCTCCAGCAGGCAGATGCACTGCCCTCGGATCGTGATCTCGGGCACGGAGCATCCGCCGTGCAGATGGCAAGGCTACATCAGGCCCAGAATAAGGTTGTGGCTAATGCCCCGGCCAGCCCTGGCCTTCCACAGGCTGGAGCAGATCGGGAACAGCTTTAGCTTCACAAAAAGAAGAGAGAAAAAAAAAAAAAAAAAAAGGTGGGGAAAAAAAAGGGAGGAGGAGGGAAAGGATTTTAAACTTTTTTTTTTTTTTTTTCAGTGTGACAGATCTCTGGCCACCTCAAGCCCAGAAAAATGGGCTTGTGTTGCAAAGAAATTGCACTTTCTTAGGAAAGAGCCCCACTGTAGCGAGTTGTGTGAATGCCAAAAGCTGCAAAGGTGGTGGGAGGGGAGGGCTAGGAGCCAGGAACGTCTGTGTAATGTGCCTTTGAGTTCTGGGGCTTTGCCTTCTCTTGCAGCTCCAGCCGAAGACTCGGCAGATGCTGTTAAAACAGCGAGGAAGTGTGCATGGCGTGGGGAGGGAATCTCAAATGCTTTGTGATCCTGCTGAGGGAGGAGGACTAAAATACGTGGCCCTGGCTGCAGCCTCCTTGCTCCCGGCATCTCCGCAGGCAGAGGCCCTTGGCACGGGCACGGTGCTGGGAGCTGGCGAGGAACTTCCCGACAGGACGGCTGGAAAATGCCGATTTTGAAGAAATCGAAACGTTTTGTGGGGAACGTGCTGATTTTTCGTCAGATTTTTCTGATGGAAAGCAGGTGGATTTCCCAGGATGACCCTGCCTGGTGTTGCCTCCTGTCTGCCGCTGAGCTGGGAGCCCAGACACCGCTCTCCCCGCCGAAATACCGATGATGGGTCTTGATAGGGCAGAGCGAGGGGAAATCTCAGCATTTTTCCTCCTCAAATGAGAATTTGATGCGGGCTGTAAAAGAGGCTTGTTTGTATGTGGGATTTTTTGAGGGGTTGTAATTCACAGATTGTATGTGTGAAAATAGGGTAAATCCAAGGTCAAGTTAAATTTTTCCAGTGAAAGAGGCTGAAAATGATTTACTGAGTGAAACAGTTAAATACCAGGACAGTTGTGGTTTGTCTAATGCCAAGGAAACTAACCCCTCCTCCCTCTCCTTGTCCTCAGGTTCAGTGGCAAATATGAACATTTGGCGACACTTGACAACGACTCCTTGGGACATCATGAATTTAGTGGAATCTAGACCACAGAGCACTTGCAATAGTGTTTTTTAAATTTTAATTCCATTTAAGTGAAAGAAAAAGTAATAATCTGGATCAATTGTAGTGATGGCTAGCAAAAGAAAATCCACAACTCCCTGCATGATACCAGTAAAAACACTGGTGCTTCAGGAGACCGAACTGGACACTGTAGAAGATGGTCGTGAAGGAACGCAACAAGATGCTCCCATGGAAGCGCCAGCAGCTGGTGATGCTGGTGCCAGTAACAGTAACAACGGAGCTTTGTCGAACGGGCACCGCGGCATTGCTGATAGCGACACTTATATCTGCAAGTCTTGTGACTTTGGATCTCAAGACAGTCATCACTTCTTGGGGCACTTGGACTCGGAGCACTTAGACTTTAGCAAAGACCCTGTGTTTGCATGTGTTGCATGCAACTTTTTGGCAAATAGCCACGAAGGGCTCTCGCAGCACAATGCGGAGTCACACGCCGGCGAAACGAGCTTCGTCTGGAGGGTGGCTAAGCAGGACAATCGTACAACTGTGGAGCAAAGTGTCTGTGAGGCTGCCAGCAGCCATGACCCTCCAGGAGAGGTCCCTGAAGAAGGGGTGGACAGCCAGTCTGAAATTATCATTACCAAAACCCCCATCATGAAGATAATGAAAGGTAAACCTGAGGCCAAAAAAATCCACACGCTGAAGGAGAATGTGTCGAGTCAGTTGGGCAGTGAGTCAGAGGTGAAAGATGGAGAGCATTCATTCCCAAACGGATCTGTGCCGGTCAGCCAGCCCACTGCAAGTTCGACCAAATCATCTCATATAGTGAATGGCTCCATCATAGGAAACGTGCCTGTTCTGCAAGCGGGTGTCGCACAACTCGTGTCACTGCAGCAGCAGCCCCCCTTGCATCAGCAGCTGCCTACATCCAAATCCCTTCCCAAGGTGATGATCCCCCTGAGCAGCATTCCAACGTACAATGCGGCCATGGACTCCAACAGCTTCCTCAAAAACTCTTTCCACAAGTTCCCCTACCCCACAAAAGCTGAGCTTTGCTACTTGACCGTGGTGACGAAGTACCCGGAAGAGCAGCTGAAGATCTGGTTCACTGCCCAGAGGTTGAAGCAGGGCATCAGCTGGTCACCGGAGGAGATCGAAGATGCCAGGAAGAAGATGTTCAACACCGTTATTCAGTCTGTACCACAACCCACCATTACAGTTTTGAACACACCGCTGGTTGCAAATCCCGGGACCGTCCCCCATCTTATTCAAGCGACTTTACCGGGCCATGTGGTGGGGCAGCCAGAGGGGACGGGGGGGCTGCTGGTCACACAGCCCATCATGGCAAATGGGTTGAAGGGCACCAGCTCCTCCTTCACCTTGGCAGTGACTTCTGTCCCTAAGCCCCAGCCGGCGTCGCAGCATGGCACGGTGAGCTCCAGCAGTGCGTCGGGGGTGAAGGTGGTCAGCAGTGGCCAGCCGCTGCTCACCGCCTGCCCGGCGATCTCCTCGCAGACCTTCCTGGATCCCAACGTGTACAAAAACAAGAAGTCCCATGAGCAGCTCTCGGCTTTGAAAGGCAGCTTCTGCAGAAACCAGTTCCCTGGCCAGGCTGAAGTTGAACGACTGACAAAAATCACAGGCCTTTCCACCAAGGAGATTCGAAAGTGGTTCAGCGATAGGAGGTACCACTACAGGAACGTGAGAGGCGGCCGGGCCGTCTTCCCTGGAGACAATGCTCTTGATTCCCTGCCTGAAATACCTTTCGATGTCTCGTCCAGAGGAGCCGAGCTGAGCCCCGCGGTGGCAGCGGCTGCGCCGGCCCCTCACCACCCACCGCGGCGGCAGTCGTGGCACCAGGCGCCCGACTTCACGCCGACCAAGTACAAAGAGCGAGCGCCGGAGCAACTGAAGGCCCTGGAGAGCAGTTTTGCCCAAAATCCTCTTCCTGCGGAGGAAGAGGTGAACCGCCTGAGGGGGGAAACGAAGATGACGCGGAGGGAGATCGATAGCTGGTTTTCGGAGAGGAGGAAGAAGAAGGTGGCGGAGGAAAATAAGAAAGTGGAGGAGGCGGCTCGGCAGGAGGAGGAGGAGGCGGAAAACGGCGGCGGGGAAGGGGAGGACTCCTCGGATGAGCTGCGGGCTGCGAGTGAAAACGGTTCGGTCGATGCCTCTGGCAACAACCCCAACTCAGTGGAGCGGAAGGTGAGTCCCATCAAAATCAACCTGAAAAACCTGCGAGTGACCGAGTCCAATGGCAAAAGCGAGTTACCAGGGGCTGCTGCAAACGAGAAAGGAGACAGCAGCTCCAGCCGGCCACCCACCCCTCCGAAAAGCAAACTGAACTTTAAAAAAACGGCCCAGCAGCGGCATCTCCTGAAGCAAATGTTCGTGCAGACCCAGCGGCCCACCAACCAGGAGTACGATGCCATCGTCTCCCAGACAGGTCTGCCGCGGGCCGAGGTCATTCGCTGGTTCGGGGACAGCCGGTACGGCTACAAGAACGGGCAGCTGAAGTGGTATGAGAACTACAGGCGGGGGGTTTTCCCCCCGGGGCTGGTGGAGGTCAGCCCCGCCGGCCGGGAGGTGCTGGAGGACTACTATGAGAAGCACAAGGGGCTGCGGGAGGAGGACCTGCCCGGCCTCTGCGAGCGCTCCCACCTCAGCGCCCAGCAGCTCAAGGTCTGGTTTGCTATGAAGGCGGAGGAGGAGAGCAGGGGCGCCGTCCCCGAGGAGGCCTGTGCCGGCGAGACGGCGGGAAGCCGCAAAGGGCCGTGCGAGGCCGGCTTGGAGGTGTCGGAGAGCAGCGAGTCGTGGGAGCCGGGCGGCCAGGAAGGCAGTGCTGGGACCCCCGACGCCCCTGGCCCTCCGCCTGCCGCACGGCTCGGTAAGGCCTCCACCTCGGGCAGGGCTGGCTCGGCGGGAGGGTTTGGGTAAGCATGGAGCACTGAGCATTTCCCATTTGGGAAATTTAGGGAAGGGTTTAGTGTCTGGTCTTGCTGTTTGGGATTTAATGGAGGAAGTGGTGAGGAAACCCCTGGGAAGGAGTGGGGAGAGGGAAGGAGGATGAGGATGGTGAGATGCCGTGAATGCTGCTGCCCACCTGCCCCTGCCTGCCTTGCTGACTGGATGCTGGCACTGCAGCCTAAGTAAAACCAGCAGGAATGTCTGATCCCTTTACATGCCCCAGGGGAAGGTGGCCCTTGGGTTTATTTATGACCGGGATGGGTATTTGGGAAGGAAGGGGCCTGGCTGCTGTGCCCCATGCCACCAGCTCCTTCCATGCCTCCCGCTGGCCTCGGACAGCAGACGTACCCTGTGCAGGCCAGAGCCTCCTCCCCTCTCCCACCACCAGCTCCCAGATGTGAGCACCCTCCCTGGGAGTGTGGCAAGACTTGGGTGTTGAAGGTGGAGGCTCCAAGGAGGGAGAGGACATGGAAGGTTGGTGTTTACAGCTGCTGACCCTACCCCTCCTCCAGGACTCACTTTTGAAAGGTGCGTGTGTGTGTGTGCACGCACGTATGGAGGAGAGGTAGTTTCCAAGCCCTTCGTGGGCCTTTCAGAAGTACAGCTGGGGGCCGTTTCCTCCCTGGCGGGGTTCCCACCAGATGGGGACAGCCAAGCACTTGCCGTGTCCCTCCGCGGGCTGTGCAGCCCCTCGCCTGCTCCATGCACACAGCTCCTTGCCGACGTGCTGGGCAGCTGGGATCTTCTCCAGCCCCACTGCCTTGCTTTGGAGCCTCCCACAAGCTTCTGCCGTGGATACAGGCCTTAAAAAAAATAAAAAAAATAAAAAAAAATCCACTAAAACTCATTGCTTCCCTCCCCTGTCTAATGCAGAGGAGGTGGAGTGTGGGTTTGCATGGGGCACTGCCCCTCTTGCAGCTGGGAGGCCTGGATGTGCGTTGCCCCTTGCGCTTTGCTGGGGAGGCATTGCAGCGTTTGGGGAAGGGTGGTGGGCCAGCTTTTGTGCCCGTGCCAGGGTGATGGCCATGCCTCCGCTAGCACCCTGGCTTTATGCCACCCAGAGAAGGCGATCTTGTCACCTCATGGCACAGAGGCAGGAGGTGCTTAGCAAGGGTGCACAGCTTCGAACTGCCGCAGGCTGCGTCTTGCCTTAGCCCTGTCACTAGCCAAAGTCCAACTCCCCTTCCATAAGGATTTTGGTTTTCCTGCCCCCTTTCTCTGCAGCTGACTCCATCAAGGCTCCCAATTTTGCTGATCCCAAGGCACTCGTGCACCCCTTCCTCCCCACCCAGCACCCCACCTGGGTTGCCGGTCCCTGCGGCGAGCTGGAGCATCCCTGACACCTCTGTTCTTTTTCAGAAACAGACTGAACTCAAACCACCAGCCCCGGAGGACCCGCTCTTACCCTTGAGAAGAAATTTTTGGTCTTTAAGAAACCCATGGGCCGGCCTGATGCAAACCTCAGGAGCAGGACGTGGTGATAAAGCACTGCCATAAACAAGACCTTTGAGCACAGCATGCGATGGAGCGCGCGTGCGAAAACTGGGCACTTAGTGCAGAGCTCTCGGTGGCCCGGCCGAGGAGCTGGCTGAGAGCTGGCCGAGGCGGGGGCTCGGCTCACCCAGGAAATAGGATGCTCTTGTTTGCTTTCCAGTGGACAGACTTTCAGATTTCATATCCATATACCGATGCCTACAGCTGCCTATACAAGCATAACGAATCTGACATTGTGTAAACAAGGTCATTGCTTAGATACGGACTGTCATGGCACAGTACTTTAGTACTTTTTTTCCTTTTTTGGGTTTTTTTTTTTTTCTTTTGTCTGTCCGTTAAGGTGTTTGTTCTCTAAAGGTTGGCATGGCTGCATATATCCTCTCCGACTTTCTGGTCCGTAAGCCCTGGCAGTGAAGGGCTTTGCGGGCACACATCGCGGGGGGTGTGTGTTAGGAAAGGAAAGGTATCCGAGCAGAAAACCGCCAGTCTTGCATTAAAGTCCAGTGGGAGTTGAGGGAGATTTTCATCCCTATGGATGAGGTTAGATTTAGCGTTGCGCACTCTCCAATAAATAGCAGGTTCCCAGACCCAGACAGCCCAGGAGATGGAGTTTGGTATCATTTGTCCCTTGTTGGCTGTAATATTTTCCCCTGTGCTCCAGGAGACTGACTGCAGAAGGCTATTAAATCTCAAAGTCTCCCTTTAATCACTGAGAACTAGCACATAATAATTTTTCCATCCTGACCTGGAATCCTTTTCATTGTTCAGCGAGAACAAGCTGTTCTTCAGAGAACAAACGCAGAGAATATGCAGCGTTGCTGTGAGTGGTTCAAGTCATTGTTGTCTCCAAGGGGTCGGTGAGGCAGCAGCTCTGCTGCAATCAGGACGTTTTCCTCTTGCAGCCCTACACGGCAGATCCTCCTGCAGCAGCGCTGGTAACTTCAAGTGTTTGCTCCAGTCTTTTCAGTCTTTTTCCATTTTTTTCTTTTTCTTTTTTTTTTTTTTTTTTCCGCCAGTTCATCTGCAATAGTTTTGGTTAAACAGCAAAATAAGTTTCCCAGTTAACCTTCCTGCTTCCCAGTACATGTACATTTTTAATGTGCCCGTGTTGTCTTGGGTGGTTGCTGTGTGATGCAACAACTTGAAGATTTTTTTTTTTTTAAATATTCTTTTCTAATGGAAAACAAGGTCTAGAAGGGAAACTCTTGAGCTGAATAGTCCAGCCAAATGCTGTGTCAGACCATTCTGTCACGAACTAATCGAATCCCAGCTCAAAATTGGTTCCGTGTCTTGCCTTCACTTTTGCTCTTGGAAGGCTATTCCAGAACTTCACTGCCTTTGAATGGTTAGAATCTTTCTTTAAATTTCTAGTTTGAATTAATTCATGGCCAGTTCATTCCTGGTTTGTTTTGGAGCCAACATTGTCCTTTAACTTAAATAGTTTTTGGTGTTTATCCGCTGATATATTTATGGAGAGTAGTCATAGCTCCTTATTTTTGCCAAGCTAACTCCGCCAAGCTTTTTCAGTAGAAGGTTTTTATTTAGTGAGAGCTTTTTAATGTGGGAGACTTTATTGTTGGTGGTAAATGATATTTATTAGAAGGGTGGGTAGCAAGCCCCAAAGGATCGGGTCCAGAGATTTACAAAAAAATCTGGTTTAAAAACAAAACAAAGCTCTTTCAGAACCTCTTCCAAAGATGGTGTCTGATTTCTACCTTTAATTGCCCTTGCTTTTCCAATGCTGTCTTCATCCCTTCTTTAAGAGGCCGCCTTGCTCTCAGCTCCTAGGACAGAGTTTATCTGCCAGGGCTTTGCAAGAGGGAGGAGGCTTCCTCTCGCCTGGCAGTAGGTGCTGGCGCCCGAGCTCACGTAGCTCCCCTGGCCCGTGGTGTAACCCCCGCGGCCTACCGTGAGCGGCTGCTTCAGAAGGAGATGAGCTACACCCTAAAGAGAGCCAGGGCAATGCGCTCGGATGCAGACACCCACGCTGCAGCCATCTCTTAGCAGTCAGACCTCCCAAAATGCTGCTAGCAGGGGCGGTCTCGACCTGAAGCACCTTGCTGTGACGCCAGGCTCCCTAAATTTCTTTCTCTTTAGAAGGACTGTTGCCAGCCATACCGTGGGGGAGGCGTAACCGAGCTGGGACGGCTGCTGGCTTTGCGTTGGCTCGGCCGGGCAGCATCTCTCCTCCGGGAGAGCAGGGGCGGCCGCGCTGCCAAGACAGCCAGAACCCCAAGGATTCACCCTCACGGGTGCAATCCTTCACGCCCCAAAATGTCACAGGTGACGGGGGAAGCTGGGTGGCAGCAGATCTGGGAGTCGTGCGGCCCGAGAGTGAGTGTATGTACAGCGTTACCTTCAGAGAACAAATACAGGTAGGTCATTTACTCTCTAGTGTCTATGTACATGCAGGTTTATTTCAGTACACATATATACAGTTCAGATATGCCATTGATTCTTTATTGCATTAAGGTGTACATTAAAAATGTACACTTTTACTAACTACTTGCTATATAAATATGTTGGAAGTGTAGTTTGCCCATTCAAGGTGATTTTCTGTGGGATTTTTGGTGTACACTTAAAGGCCTGTGGCTCATCGGAAGAGTGATCCCCGCTCCATCTACAGAAATGTTTAAGGACTATGGTATGAACTGATCCCTTCGATCCATTTTTCCATGCACTAGCTGAAATTTTTTGCACTTGGATTGTATTTGGCCAGTTTTCCAGAAAAAAAATGAAAACAGAAGTCTTGTGAGCTTGAGGGAGAATTTCCCGGTGTACACAGAAAAACTAGCCTTGAGGGTTGGAAGCTGCTGAGGTTTTTGAGCTTTGTCTCCATGCATTCATACAAGCACAGCAGGAGTTTTCTTTCTTCTGAGTCGGAGGAATTTTAAAAAGTGGTTCCATGCAGACTCCCCTCAGACGCAGCGGCCAGGCGACCGGGCTGGCAAGCGCCATTGCGTGGGGAGGGTAAGATTCAGAGACGAAAAAATAAAAAATGAATTGAGTTCCCTTTCTAACTCCCACAATCCTTGTTATCAGCATTCTTTTAGTTGACTTGCGATCTCTGTGAAAGTATAAGCTGAAAATTTTTGAGAGTTTAGCTCTGTGGTCCTGTGTTTCCTTTTCACATTGTTTTTGAGGCTGAGGAGAAGCAGGTGTCATCTGCAAATACTCAGGTTTTGGTGCAGGACATTAGAAATGTGTTTGGAACTGAAGGAGAAATTGAGAGGGGGCTTGACAGTTCCAGCAGCAGCTCTGGTCTTAAGAGGAAGCCTCACCACAGTTCTGTGTGAATGTTTATCGTCATCTAAACAAAGACTGCTATCTTGACTTGAAAGGAGGGGTGCACGATAGAGGTCGTGCAGCCAGCATCAGTAAGGAAGGGAAATTAAATTCCTCACCTCCATCCGCTGTGTGTGAGCACGGGCTTGGCAGGCAGAGTAGTAACCATTTTTAATCCATGTCAATCTTGTTACTTATGTCTCTGAGGCTGCTTAGATTAAGGGCACAATCCAATTGCTTAATAACCTGAAACCCTGATTTGTGCTGTGCCCGGCTCGCTCACGTGAAGGGCTGCTGATTCTCCCAGTGCAAGGAACAGCGTTACTTTATTCATTACCAGCGGGCCCTGCCGTGAGATTTCTAGACACGGCTCTGTTTCATTTGGGTAGCTTATTTTTCAGCTCCTTAATTAGCATCCTGGAAAGAATTTTTTTCTTATTTTTTTCTTAGCAGAACACTAAACAAACCATAATTTACAGGCTCCTATTTTCAGTTCCCCGAGAGCTGAGGGCTGCTGCACATCGGGCCCGCAGCCGTGGTGAGGAGTGGGCACAAGAGCATGGCATGAACCGTCAGCGTCTGCCCGCAGAGCTCCAGGTATCAGCACAGCTGCATGTCCCCTCCTTGCCGGGGGCTTGCTGGTCACCACGAGAAGCCACCAGCAAAAGCAGTAGCTGCTGGCAGCTGGGATGAGAAACCCTGTAGTCAGCCCGCAGCTGACCGCGGAACCTTCACCTGCCTGGGCGACGCTCGTGCAGGAGCTGGAACTGCAGGATACCTGCTTGGTTAATTTTTGCTGGGTGTCCTCTGTTCAGGAGGAGGAGGAGGATGTGGAAGGCTGGTTTGCCCTGTAGAATTTTGAGTAGTATTATTTTTTTTTTTAGTGAAAAGCAATTTTTGGTCACAGGTTGTACAGTGTTGTGCAGTCTTCCCTGCAGCCTCTCAGAGACGTTACGGAGGTAACCTAATCGGAAGGTGATGTTTGGAAGCTGAGTCACTGGGAATCAGAAGAGAAAAATTATTTTCAGCACTTAGGCACAAATTAGAAAGTGAATACAATGCTGCAGCTTCCTGACATGTTGATAGTATTTAAAGTGCTTGTAAACTTCTCTCTCCTGTTGCCCAGATAATTTTGGCTTTGCTCTTTTCAAATCAGCCGGTGGCCTGATGTGAGTCAGCTCCCTGCGGTGACCTCTGTGGCCGTTTCTCAGCTGATCACCAAACCAGCAGGGTAAGATCAGGCAATGCTACAAACCGAGGAGGTGGGGATGAGACACTTGCAAGCTGTGACTTTTTTTTTTTTTTTTTTTTGGGCAAATTGAGTTTCTGCTGTATGTTTTACTGGCAGCGGCCACTGCCAGGAATGCTGGATTGGCATCACAAAACTTTAAAAAGCAGAGTGAGTGAGCTCTGTTACCTAAGCAGTTTGTTTTTTGGTTTTTTTTTTTGGTTTGGTTTTGTTTTTCTTGGTATTGCCTGTTCCAGTAAAGAGTGCTCTGTTGGCTGATGTTGGCCATATTTTGATGGCACAGTTAAAGCCACTTTTTCTTTCTCCTGTACTGATGGAGGGTGGTATTTGGAGGACTCTCGCTTACTGGTGCTAGTGAAGGTTGAGCTAGGAATCCATGGCATAGAAAATTTCTTGCTAAAATTGCACTTTCTCTCTGCCCCATCTGGCTCGTGGTGGTGTTATGGGTACGTGGCTCTGATTCCCCTTGCACATACTAACATTGCACTAAAAGAGAGACTTTGGGAACAGCGTGTTGATCACTTTGTTTCTCAGTAGACCACACAGTCAGCCTAATGGGGTCTCTTTTTTTTTTTTTTTTTTTTAATTATTGTTATTTAGAAATCATGCTGGTGCTGAATGACCTGGAATTTTTGCTTGGATTTATCCAAAGGAAAATGTAATTGTGGCTGCAACGGGACCTTTCATAAGGGTGGCCGTGCAGCTAGGGAGCAGAGCAAGGGCTCTGCTGTGTAACCGTCTTTGTACCGGGGAGGTGTGGGGGTTCCAGGGGGGTTATTATTGTGTTTTTTTTAAGACCACAATTTTAGATGGTCACCTTGGCAATCATGTGAGACAGGAAATAGTTTTTACTTTTGGTAAGGGTTTTAAAGAGACAAAAAAAAAAAGTGAAGCTGCCTGTGATTGTGGGCTGTGGCTATTACTAGGGCTAGGGTAGCTTGTACCTGCTATGGACTTTACCTGCTCTTATTCTGAGGGCAAGAACTCCTTGTAGCAACATTGCCACTTCTGAGAAGTGAACGGCAAGTTTCCCTTCCTTTTGTATATGTGGATGTGAGGGTGGGCGAGGGGAAGAGCTTGCTTGTACAGTTTGTTGAAATGAAACCAGACATTTTTGGTTGTTCCTAAATAAAGAGCGTAAAAGACGAACATGAGTCGGCTTGTGATCGCGCCCAGGTTTGGGGAAGCCCACGGTGATGCCTTTATGCCTGGTGCTACTGGTCCACAATGGTGAGAGCTGCCCTGTGCGGGGGGGTGGCGGGGCTGTGCCCTGCACCCCAGCTGCGGGGATTGCTCACTCACAACCCTCTGATTTGTTTTAAAAGCACGCCAGCTTACCCACAGGCTAAGGCCATGGGTGACCTGTCAGGAGCCCTCCTGCAGCCTGGAGTCACTGTTCAGCCCCAGTCCAGTTCAGAAAGGCACGGTCAGCTCTAGCAGATACCCTTGTTTTACCCTTTTGAGTGCCCACCATTAAACCCTGGGCTGTTCCTGCTTATTTCTTCCCCCAGTAGAATCATGGAATGGTATAGATGGGAAGGGACCTTTAAAGGCCATCTAGTCCACTTGGCATCTTCAAGACCTAGCACTATATAAATAATTAGCGTAGGACAAAGCCACAGGAGCACTTCAATTAATATCCATTAGCTACTGCTTGGGGTGGAAATAAAGAGCAGTAGTATTGGTGCAAACGTAGAATCATGGAATAGTTAAGGTTGGAAGGGATCTTTAAAGGTCCAACCCCCCTGCAGGGAGCAGGGACATCTCCAACCAGATCAGGTTGCTCAGAGCCCCGTCCAGCCTGGCCTGGAATGTTTCCAGGGATGAGGCATCCACCGCCTCTCTGGGCAACCTGGGCCAGTTGTAAAAACCTCACTGTAAAGAAATTTCTTCCTTATGTCTAATGTGAATCTACCTCCCTCTATTTTAAAACCATTACCCCTTGTCCTGTCACAACAGGCCCTGCTGAAGAGTTTCTCCCCAGCTTTCTCATAGGTCCCCTTTAGGCACTGGAAGGCTGCTCTAAGGTCTCCCCGGAGCCTCCTCTTCTCCAGGCTGAACAGCCCCAGCTCTCTCAGCCTGGCCTCACAGGAGAGGTGCTCCAGCCCTCTGACCAGCTTTGTGGCCTCCTCTGGACCCTCTCCAACTGGTCCATGGCCTTCTTACATTGCGGGCCTGTGACAGTAGCTGCAAACTCCATAAAGCCCGGAGGAAAGAGGGAGCAGGGCTGCACCCCAGCTCCTGGATGCAGACACCGGAGCCACCACACGTGTAATACTGACACTTTTATTGTCGGTTAAAGCTAGAGCGGCCTTGTAAACGTAGAGGCTCACTACTGGGCCCAGAGGCAGTGGCTATACAGGTAGGTGCGATGCTGCCAGGACCGAGAGATGAGCTGCCTGGGTTGCTGAAGTCCCCCCTTGCCCGGTGCGCTGGGAACGGGTCCAGCGAAGGATGGCCGCAAAGCGCCGCCGGCAGCTGCGCGGGAGCGGGATCGCCGGGAATACAGGCAGAGCAGCGACGCAGAGGGGTGGTTGGGGGGATTTTTGAGTCTCTTTCCTCGCGAATAGTGACAGATTCATCTCTCACCTCGGTGGCCGGCAGGCTGTACGCACCCATGCGCTTCATTAAGGGCATGGTGGTGAAGGTTGGTGGGGTTGGTTAGGGTTTTGTTTGTTGTTTTTTTTTTTTTCCCCAATATATATTTTTTTTTTTTTTTTTAGTTCTCCACTGGAACACCCTTCAGCAGAGAAACTGGAAAAGCTGCCTGAAAGTAGGCCATAGCAGTGCCGTTTCCATAGAAACCAGTTCACAGCGTGCCAGTGAGATTCACAAGCACTGGAGGTGCTTTCGCCCGCCGAGATGGGCTACAGCCGGTTGTCCCCGTTGACCCGAGTCCTCCGCAGTACCCTGCAGTGAGGGACAGAGAGGGGACACAGCTGAGGCTGACCGAGGGGTGAGCAAGGGCAATGCTCCCGTGTCAAAAGCCACCCCGAGGGAGGAAAGCAGGGGCTCAGCCTGTGCCCCACACAAGTGGCACCAGCTGCAGCGTGGCAGCTTCTCATCCCACCCTACTCCCACAGACCCCCCAAAGCAGTGACTCCCCCCAGGCCTGGCACAACTTTCATGCTGAAATTGAGGGTTTCCACACAGCCACACAAGGCTGCATCTCCGCTCGGGGTTACTGGGAGGCTGAAGTGCTGGGGAGGGTCTCATGCTGGGAAGAGCTCTGTGTGCATTGGTGTACCTTCGCTCCCGGCTCTCGAAGTGGTCAGCCAGCTGCTCCTGCGACATACGGAAGTCCTCGAAGGGCTGCTGGTACCGCGCCTCGAAGGAGCCCTCTCTGCCTCTGCTGGTCAGCAGCTGACTGGACGCGTCCCCTGCTCGGTCCCTTAGGGCTGAGGCACTGAAGAGGTTTATTTCGCCATTCTCCTGCTTGGGTAAGAAAAAAAGAA
Organism: Chlamydotis macqueenii; assembly: GCF_036417535.1. Classification (NCBI taxonomy): domain Eukaryota; kingdom Metazoa; phylum Chordata; class Aves; order Otidiformes; family Otididae; genus Chlamydotis; species Chlamydotis macqueenii. The sequence continues at coordinate 5,620,686 of NC_141571.1, read as the reverse complement.
ATACAGTAGTAAAGGAAGTGTACATCTCATAGCAAAGGCAGTCCCAGGGCAGGGCCACGGCTGCCCTGTGAGCAGCCGTGCAGGGCTCACAGGGTCCTGGGGTCTGCAAGGGGCAGCTGCTCTGTAACACCTATCGCTGGCTCCCTCCAACATCATTTTAAATGAAGAGATAAAAGAAACTTCTGTCTCTGGAAGAGCTCTGCCCTCTGCTTATGCCAATGCGGATGGCCCTGCACCAGCCAGGCTCCGTGATACCGAGGTGCAACCTCCCCAGAGCGCAGACAGGGACTGGGATGGAGCAAATCTGCCTCCTTCAGCTTTTGCTGAAGGGATTTCCAGGCAAGTCAGCTGCAGCCCAGGGCTAAAAAAATGCCACAGCTCGCTGCAGGAGGTGAGCCCAGCGCTTCCCACCCTGCCAGCCCTCCGTGCATCACTACAGCGCTGCGCCGAAAACTTGGTTCTCCTGCGGACATTCAGGCCTGGCAATGCTGAGCTTCGCTGCACCAGAGCTGTGCTGCTGCGGGGCCGAGCGGAGCAGGATGTTCTCATGTCCTTACCTTGCTAGGAAAAATTTCTATCTTGACGAGTAGGGAAGCCAGCTCCAGGTTCTCACTGTAGTTGTTTTTCAGGGGTACAGCTCGGAAACCTGGAGCAAAGACAGCCCCAACGTCACTCATGGCACAGGCACTGACCTGTCAGTCCCCTGGCACAGAATTCAAGGTTGTTTTTTTTTTCCAAGCCCCTGCCTCCAGCACCTCCTAAATGGCAGCCAGCCCCAAGGGATGTTAGCAAATGGCTTTGTCCTTCCTTCATCTGGCTGGGGACTTGACCTGGCACAGGAGGGACTGAGCCAGCCTGGAGACTGACAGCATCCTCCCATGAAACTCAGCATCTCCCTGGCTAACGATGAAATTAGCAAATGGGTGAGGACCATCATGATACCCTCCCCCTGCCCTCTTCTCCCCCTGCCCTGCTTCCCCAGGTGCTTTACCCGTCTTCAAGCCCTTCACCAGGAAGGTGGCCTGAGCCAGGAAGTTCTCATCGCTGAACATGTCCTCCTCATACACCACGAAGCGGAGGAAGGCAAAGTCGGGGTTGCTGACCTGAAAGTGGAACTGCTTCGGGGTCCAGACAGGGTTCAGGCCGTTGTCCGCTAATCACAAAACACTGCTGTCAACAGGCAGCCCCTGCCAAGCCCCGTGCCCCCCGCTGCCCACCACGGCTGATGCTGAGCTCCCGGGCAGCCCCCGCCCCGGGGCCAGGCTTTGCTGCAGTGCCCACGGCTCACACCGTGGTCAGGAGTGGTGGTGCCTCCTTCTCTCCTCCCCTCACTCACCCACGATCTCGGTTTTCTGCTTGGCGTTGTCGTACTCAGCCCCTGACACCTCCACCTCCACGAAAGGACAAACGATTCCCCTTCCATTTTTGGGAAGGTGCCGGGCCCCCAGGACCTGGGTAGCGAGCAGGAGAGATTTGGTAAGAGACAAGAGCGAAGGAAAACAACCTTGTTTGCATACCAAGATGTTTTCTTTCCAAATCCATCGCCCTGGCTCTGCTAATTGGAGAGAAAAGAGAGGCTGCCAGCCAGCCCAGCGAGCCTGCCCCTCGGAGAAAAACAGCTCCCACCCCGGAAGCTGCTGTGGTGTTACCGAGCACCAATTTGATGCGCAAGCCATTAAAAAAGGCGGCAGAACTGCCTCAGGTTCCTGTCTGCTGCCTGCACAGCCAAGCCTGGGACCACAGCATCCCTGCTCCAGCCTGGAGCTGGGCCGCCAAGCCGAGCCGCCTTCCCCCGCCCGGAGAGCTACGCTGGACACCCCCTTCTTTGCCGAAACTTCTTGACGGGAAGAAAAGGAGCTGCTCTCTGCTGCTGCTCTGCCTCCTGTTCACAGCACGGTCTGTGCTCAACTCAAACGACACCCTGCTTCCTCGCAGGAGGAAGGCCAGTGGCCATATGTCGCTCCAGCGTGCCGCCCGCACGCTGCTGCTGCAGGGGAAGGACGCGCGGCCAACGCTGGATCATGTGCTTTGAGTCATGCTGGGCTTGAGACGGCTTCTCCACCCGTGGAAGCTGGCTTTGGTGGGGACATTGGGCAGGTTCGCCAGAGGCCAAAAGGCTGAGCCCGTCTCTTAAAGGAGACAAAGACAGGCTACAGCACAGGGACTCTCGATGCCTGCTGGGTGCTGCTGCATCCCAAGATGCAGGAAAAGTTTGTAAAATAGGAATTTTTAAGGAAATGGTGGACAGAGGGTCAATGATGCAGCTGGGGCACGATGGGGTGTCCCCCCTGAGCAGGGCTGTGGCTCTCTGAGGTGAGTGAGAGCACTTCGAAGCAGAGGTGGCTTCAGCAGAGCTGCTGTTTGCACACGAGCATCCTCCCAAGCGGGAAGGGGACAGAGCAGGGGCACAGCTCCTGTGTCAACCGGCTGGGAGCCATCCTGTGCTTGGGCAGTGCCGGCCACGCTCTGGGGACAGGGATGTCACCTCTGTGGCTCGTGGATGCCACCTGCCGGCACCAGGCCCTGGGCAGGGGGGGTCCCGGGGGCAGCATCCAGGGATGCTCCTGCTGCTCTGCTCCAGGCACCCAGGGGGGTCGGTGGTGCCTCCCTCAGTGGCACCCATGGGTCTTCCCCTTCAGCGAGGGCTCTCCAAGTAAGGGCTGAGGGGTTTGGTGGGCAGCAGCTGCAGACAGAGGCCAGGAACCAGGAAAAACCATTATATCCCCCCAAACTCGGTATGAGCGCCTGGATCTGAGCCCGCGCTGGGACGAGGCACTGACCTCAATGGAGATGGAGAGCGGCTCAACCCCCCGCAGCGTGCTCTTGTCGAAGGGGTCGAAGACGTCGTCCCGCATGTTGGCTGGCTGCAGGACGTACCCGCACTGGCCGCTGGACATGAACAAGGCCTGGTTCATCTGCATGGGCTTGTCTGGAGAGCACAGGCAGGAGATGGAGCGAGGAGACCCCATGCCCTTTCCACAAGCCTTTTGCAAAGGGACCTGGCCCACCCCTTGGCAATGCCCACGTGCCGGGGCCATGGGGTGACTCTCTCACACACGATCTGCCCAACTACCCCATGCTCCATGGGTCACCCCCTTCTTTTCCTCCCTCTCCTTTCAGCTTTCCTTGTGCTGGCTCAAGTGGTTGCCAAACCGCCCTGCGAGATGCTTGGATTCACAAAAGGAATGAAAAAGTCAGCAGGAAAAAAAGAGGCAGGTCGTTGTCTGGTGGGTTGGTGAGCTGAACAGGCTCACAGCAGGGTTTGGCAAGGGCCAGGGAAAGGGGAAGGCTGGACTGCGTGGCAGGAGCAGGGGTGGAAGCTGGGGAACGGTGCACAGAGCAGCGAGCTCGACTCAGACCCTGCAACCAGTCATCGGTGTCCCAGGGCTGGGCCTGCACCATCCCCTTTAGTATGTCCCCTGCCCGCTCTGCCTCCTGCCAGGGACCTTGGAGGAAGCCCTGTCTCCTCTCCGTTTCATCTTCTTCTCATGGCACCACAACCTCCTGGCTCAGCCCGGGTCAATCCAGACATTCCCCCACTGCAGCAACCACGTGCTTGGACATCACCACTGCGTCCTGCTCCCAGCACCCGGCACAGAGACCACAGACCCCCTCCCAGACCCCCTGTTTGCCTGGATGGGGCTGGGAGGAGGCAGAGGGTACCCCAGGAGCCTGCCCACCTTCCCTGCCCTCACCTGGGGTCTGGAAGTTGAGTGCTACCAGCTGGCTGCCGCAGATCCACATGGGCAGGGGGTCGTAGTTGGAGGAGTCGAGGCGCTGGCCCTTGGGGTAGATGCGGGAGAGCTGCAGGCGGTTGTACTGCAGGAACTTCTTCCCTTTGATCTTGTTGACGTACTTTTCCGCCTTGGTCTCGGGAAAGGAGGACATATCTCGGTAACAGGCCCTCTCTGTGCCGATCTCTGGGAGGAGACAGCACAGCGTAAGCCAGGAGCACGTTCCTTCCCAGACATTTCAACCACCTTGGGCGCCGCCCTAACACCATCCTCTCCTCCCTTGGCTCAGCCAGCACCAGGTTGTGCAGATCCTGCTCTGTCCCGGCAGGCGTTTGCCGGGTGCCCAGCACCGATGGCTGAAACCGCCCTCGGTGATCAGGCACGATGCTCCCCAGCCCCACTCCACCAGCAGCTGCTCTGGATGGTGACACATCCCAGCCACAGAAGGACGGGGTGGGGAACTTCCATCTTCTGGAGATGGACATTTCCAGAGCTCCAATGTAAACTGGCTCCAACTTGCTTTGGACACCTGCCCTCTGCTGAGATCTAGCCAAAGCAGCACCGCAGGGCGCACTGCGGGGTCTGTAATGCCACGGTGCCTGCCTGCGGTGGCCACCAGACTTGCAGATGCTCACTTTCTTCATCGAAGGGCACAGGTCTGCAATAGACCACCAGCTCTGAAAGTTCCAGGGCAATTTTCTTTCTCCTCTCCATCATCTTCCCTTCGGAGAGCTGCCAAGAGAGGGAGAGAGAGGTGTGAGGCCCAGGTGGGAGCAATGGCATTGGATAACCCAGCTTGCCAACTGCGGTTAATGGCAGGGCTGGCCTGGTGCGGCCACTGTGGGAACCACTAGCAGGTCTGCTGGGTCTGTACGGGGGGACACCACAAAACCGCCCATGGGAAGGACCCTTGGTGAGTCCTACCTCCCACCTGGAGCAGGACTGGCACCAGTGCCAGCACAAGGTGGCTGTGGCCTTGTAGCCGAGCCTTGCACCCTCCACAGATGGAGATCCTCCACCTCCCAAGGCTGCAACACCCTCCCGATGGACCAGTCTTCCCAGATGTCCAGCCTGAACCTCTCAAGCCACAGTGTGTGGCCACCATCACCCCTTGCTATATTGTCAAAGATGACTCTGGCTTTATCATCCTCGTGACTGCTCTGCCACTTATTGCAGGCTGCCATCTCATCACCCCCCCCCACTCCTCAGCTCCTGGGAAATGCAGGACTTGGCAAGGAGACATCTTCCCTGTCAAGGGCTCTCTGGACTCACCCGTGCGTCGGCTGTCTGGGCTGCCTCCCGGATCTTCTTCACCCAGTCCACCAAATCCTCGTATGTATCGGCTGCCACATCGAGGGACAAGCGCGACACTGAGGCCATGCTGATGGAGAAGACGAAGAGGCGGTTGTTCTTCCCCTCGGGGCGGGTGGCTGCACGGGGAGAGGGAGCAGAGGGCAAGGTCACCAGCAGATGCTGAGCCAAGTCCTTCACACCACAGAGGGAGGAAGGGAGGGAAGAGGTGCTAAGGGACTCTCATGGCTGCCCTGGGTCTCTTCAGCCAAGAGGAGAAGCTCCCATTTCTGGTCACTGGAGGCAGCAGATGTAACAGCTGTAACACCCCCCACTCCTCCAGCCCTCCCTGGCACTCACCGATCTGGCAGGAGGGCACGTCCAGGACGCCTCCGAGCAGGTCTCCCAGGGGGCTGTTCTCATCCAGCTGCTGCTGGGAACGAAGCAGGGGCAGGATGGCGCTGGGCAGTGCGGCCGAGCGCGGGGGGCTGCACACACGTGCTCCTCCCCACCACCCCTCCTTGCTCCGCTCAGGCACAAGCTCACCTCCCGCTCCGGCTCCAGGCTGCTGGGACCAGTAATCTCCTCTACGTAGTTGGAAGGGAACCACAGCTGCTTCTTGCCGCCATAATCTCCTCTCCACCTGGAAGGGAGGGAAGGGGCAGCATCAGCACCCACCACGGGATCCCAGAGCATCCTGACTGGGGGGTCAGGGGGAACAGGCAGCTCCTCCATCATCTGGTTTTGGGGTTCGTGAGGCTTGGGGCTGTGCAGCTTGTGGGCAACCCCCAAACAGACCCATCCCTAGAGGGGACACACCTCTGTATGGATGGTGATACCGAGGTTTGATTGTGTCCCCAACGGGAAAAAGGGGGTTCAGGACCAACTCACCAGCCTCCTTCCTGTTTCTCCACGTTCTGGATGATGGCGTTTTTGGTGAAGGTGAGCTCATCTTCTCGCTGCGCCTTGTAGTCGAACAGGGCTTTGACTGCGCACTGCAATGAGGAGAGAGGTCCCATGAGGCCAGGCAGCAGATGGACACACGGACAACGAGCCCATGGGATGACAGATCACCTCCCACCGCAGACAGGTTTGTTGGGGGGGTGGTGAGGCATGTTAGGTGCAGGCAGCATCCAACCCTGCTGCCAGAGGCTGCCAGACCCTAGAGACCCTTGCAGAACAAATCAAGGCCCCCATTCATGCCAAACCAGAGGTCACAAGTCTGGTATGGATCCACACAGGCACCTTCCTTTGGGCTGGAGCCACTGATGGGTTTAGTTTGGAGAGTTCAGAACAAGAGGCAGCCCAGCCTGGGAACATGCAGGCTCAGCCTACAGCATGTCCCCCTGCATGGTCTAGAAATGAGTGCGCACAATAACACTCTTGGAAAATAAAGCGAAACACCTCCTACACCCTCAGGCTCTGCAGGTTGTTTCATGACAAGCAGTGAGAGCGTACCTTGAAGGTGGGCATGGGGTTGGCTTCCACGTAGAACCCAGGATGGCGTCCCTCGTAAAGAGCTCCATAGTCTGGCTCCTGTGGAAGCAAAGGGCCAGCGGTGACAGCAGGAGAACAGGTCCCCTACCCTGGGGGAGGTAGGGAGAACGCCCCAGGGGAGGCACCATGCCAGAGATGACGTCCATCACCCTTCGGCTTAGCTCTTCCAACAGCCGCCCGCACTCACCGCTGTCCCTATCTTCTCCAGCGTCTCCTCGTTGATGGGGTACCTCAGCTTCATCTTGCGGTACAGCGGGTGCTTTTCGTAGTAGCTGATCAAGTCCACCAGGCTCTCGAACTCGGAGTTGCCGAGCAGCACGGTCTGGCCCTCCTGCTGCACCCGGCAGTGTTTGATCTTCCCTTCCGCCCTGGCAGGTGGAAAGACACTTGGCACGTGGCAAGAGAAGGTCCCTGCCAAAATAAAGACACCCAAGCAAAAGGTGCCCCTGGGCTGGCTGCTGAGCACAGCCATCTCCCATCAGGAGACAGAGGCAGGAGCAGGGTTGTAAAGGCTCTCACGGGGCTGTGAGGCTTATCCAGGGCCACCCAGGGGCCAGAAGAGCTCTGGGAGGGCTCACACCAGGCTTACAGCCCCTCTGCTGCTCTCTCACCCACTGCAGCGTCCCAGCCCACCACCCTTCTCCCAGGGACACACCGGAAGGAGATGGCGTAGGAGCTGGGCTCACTCCTCTTGCGCACCAGGAAGGCTCCGTCGCGCGGCACCCGCATCAGCATGTGCTCGGCTTGGGCCCGGGTGAGGTTGGCGTGGTACCACCTTCCAGGAAAGACAAGTTACTGTACATGGTGTCCACACACCTCATCCCACACCTCTGCCATGCCACTGTTTCCCCTCCAGCCCCCAAAAAGCTGCCTGAATCCTCAAAAGGAGGACAGGGAGCCAAGATCATCACGTATGTAACACTGCAACAGGGTTGTCATCTCCTTTCTGTGGGACAGAGCCATTTGGTGACAAGCAGCACGGGCCAGGGCATCGCAGCCAAGCCCAGTACCTCCTTTCTTTGTGCTGAGCTTCCAAGACAGCCAGCTCCATCAACAAAGAAGCTGGCCAGCATGGCTGCTGTGACACAAAGAGCTCCATGGGGAGCAAGTGGGGACCAAGGAGGCCCAGTAAGGAAGGAAGGATCACAGCAAGACCTGAGAGGGTTTCCCATGGGGTCCCAGCTGCCCAGTGGACATGACCCACCCTTCCCAAATATGCACTCACTCTTTGCTTTCATGGGCATTGGTCTGGGGCACTGGCTCCGTCAGCCTCATCTCAAACTCGTTGCACCTCAGCGGCACCTCCTGGTAGTGGGTGATGAGGTCGTAGAGGCTGTCGAACACCAGGTTGTCCGTCAGGAAGAACTTGGGGCTGCCAGCATCCTGTCGCGAGTGGATCCGGCAGTGCTGCACCTTCCCGTTGCGCCTGCAGAAGAGGGAGGGGATAAATCTCCACAGACGACCCTGGTTTTGCATCTGCCCTGGCACAGCTCCAGCCTGGACACGGCATTCCTGCCCCACAGGAGACCCAAGGGACTTGACCCTTCTTCACTGGGACGGTGAGCTGACATGACGCTGGGGTGCAGAAAAAGGGGAGAAACCTGCCCGTGGACCATGGAGAATGGGACCCAACCACTGAAGATGGTGTCAAGATGAGGGCTACCCCAGGAGCGACACTGAGCAGCGGGCTGGCGCCCGTGGCCCTCACCAGAAGGAGAGGGTGTAGTCTCCAACAAAGGTCTCGCTCTCTCTGACGAGGAAGGAGCCGTCGGGGGCTCCCGTCTCGATGCAGTACTCCGTCAGCAGCCGCTCTGCGATGTGCCGCCCGTCACGTCCCGCTCCCAGCTTGCCGTGAAACCACTTCTCCGTGGAGTGAAGCTCGGTGCTGTTGCTCACCTGGCAGGGGGAAAACCCACCGTCTTGGGTTACCGAGGGCAGGCTCCCTGTGCCAGAGCCTGCTCTGCGCAGGGGCTTCCAACCAGGACCAGAGAGTTTCTGAAGGAGCTCCACCCTTCCCACCACAGGATCTCCCACTGAAGTCAGCTGGCAGCTGAGATGCTCAGGCCCTTGGGCAGCCAAATCCTTTCTCTAGGGGAACAACTCACCATCACACAAGGGAGCCCTCACCTCCTTTTGCTCTTCCTCATCCTCATTTCCTTGGTCACGGGTGGTCTCCCCGGAGTAATAGATCTTGCTGCTGGTCAGGACAAAGTAATGTGGGTTCCACTCCTGCAAGGAAACAAACTCTGGGCAAAGAGACCCCCGCACCAAGGAGGCCCACCATGGGATCATCTCTTCCTGAGCAGCACAAGCAGTGAGGGGTGACTGGGTTTGCAATGGACAGCCACTGACAACACTGATTTTGGTGGAGTCGTGGGAGCTTCCAAGACATCCCCCAGATCTGAAGCACAGATTTATCAGTAGCAAAAAACTGGCATGTGACAGGTCTTACAGACAGACCGACTGCGTATCATGCTGCAAACACCCCAGGAGATGATCGAATGGAAAGCAAGTCAATGGAAAAAGAAAATATTCTGCATGGATCCAGCACAGGGGCTATCAGAGATGAGGATATCAGAGATGGGTCTGTGGCTTTACCACTGCACGTTCCTATTTTCCAAAACCTGGTTTGTGTGCCTGTGACTTTGCCTGACAGATCCTCAGCAAAGCAGCTGAAGAACTGGACTGCGTGTACGTAAAGGCACACAGCAAAAGGGATGCTCGGTGCTTTGCAAAGTGGAACGCTCCTTTAGGTGCGTTGTGTGTAGGCCCTTGGTAGGAGGCAGGCAGGTCTAGAAACACAGGCCATCGCTAGGACTTGATCATTTGCACCACAGCCCTTCGTTCCAGCACCGCACAGTGCCTTATGGAGTTACCCTGTCACCCACGGAGCCCAGAGCGCGGGGCCAGGGTGACAGTGGCTGAGAGACACGTACGTGATTGATGGGGTCTTCCAGGTAGAGGATCCCGTTCTTGATGGAGTTGCTGATGTCATTCTCCGAATACATTACGGACGTGGGTAACTCCTCATACGCGCTGCCCTCGGCCAGCTTCTTGTGCTGTGGGACAAGAGAACGGGTCAGGCACCATCAGGGGAACAGCCACCGAAAAAGCAGCATGGATTTCCAAGTGAACAACCCTAAAACTCTAGGCCTGCTGCAGTGGGTTCCTCCAGACTAAAAGGACCAAGGTAAGGCCCATGTCACAGAGATCATCAAATGGCACTGAAGTCCCACCCTTTCTTCCCAGAGGTGACTCCTGCAGCAGAAATACCAACATCCCCCAAGCTCTCAAGAAAGGCAGCACCCAGCTGCTGAGCTCATTTCCCAGCAGCTCTTCTGAAGCAAGAGAGCTCTTTGTCTCCAACTGCTTTTAGTATCAAATTCCCGCTTCCAACCCCGCACCGCCCACCAACCCCTTCCAGAAGTAAGGGGGTGGTCCCACACCCTCACCCCATCTGCCCCCATTCTCTCCACTTAGGAGCCTTGCTGGGGAAGGGAGTTCACCTTGATGAGAATCTTCCTCTTGAGCTGGTTTGGAGAGGGAAGGCCATCAGCAGAAATATCTACTGGTTTGGTCAAGAGCATGTCTCCAAAAACCTTCTTGAAATTCTGAGCCATGTTCCTCTGCTGAGCAATGCTGCAGTGGTCCTCAATGGACAGAATAACGGGGAAACTGGGAGAAGGAAAAGAGCTGTCAGTACCAGCACGGTGTCTGGGTGGAACCAACACCTTCTGAGCTCCGTTTCAAAACCTGGCCTCTGTGCCCTCAAAGAACAGTTTGCATCAACAGTGATCTGTGCTGCCTTGAGCATTCAACATACCCACCCTGCATCAAGGTGTCCCCACCGCTGCTGGGGGGGGACTGGCAAACTACTGGCGTTTACCCAAAGCCTTCCCTCCCACAACTATTTTCTGGGAGAAATTGCCCTTTGGCTAGGAGGCACACAGACACGCTTTCTTCCACCGAATCCCAAGCCCGCGGTCTTGTGCCAGATCTCCGGATAAAAGGTGGGCTTCACTTTGCTACAGCCTTGGCTCTCCCCTCTCTTTGCTTTCCCGGCGGCTCTGCCAGCTGAATCCAGGTCCCTGCTGTACTCACTCAGAGGTGACAAAGGCATGCTCCTTGATAGTGACCAAGACATCAGAGAACTTGATCTTGGTGGTTAAGGTGTGCCCGTGGTAGATGACCGGCATGCCATCGGGACCGTCCCAGCAATCCACTGAAAGAGACCCATGGAGGTAAATTAGCCCAGAGGCTGGAATATAGGCAGGACACGGACATGAGATGGACTGAACTCAGCACTGCTGGGAACCGCGTTGAATGGTAATAAAGGAGAAAAGAGAAAGTCCAGATCTTTCTGGGAGACCAAAAGCTCAGGCACGTACCACCCAGTCCCATAAAGCAAATGACCTCAGCCCTTTCAGCACACCACGGTGACAACGCTGCCACCAGCATGTCAACCTTCAGCCCTGCCCTCCACACAAAGCCTTCCCCGACCACCGCAAGCTATCATGACGATGGAGAAAGAAGTGCCAGCTCTGGGTACTCACATTCGATACAGCGGCATCCCATGCGTAAGCAGCGGGCGTATGCCTCCAGCGAGGACTCGCTCGAGAACTGATCCCCCGTCAGGTACCTTGCACGTGAGAGAACACATCAGCAAAGCACCGCGCTCGCTGCGGGCAGGGATGTCTGCCGGCACATCGCGGACCTGCTCTGCGATGTAAGGGAAGGCGAGAGCGACCTGCCCCCAGCCCTGCCGTCCTCCCCAGGTCGGGGGTTCAGCTCTGCCCCTACTGCAAGGGGCTGCAAGCACTGCTGAGGTCCAGCCCCACTTCGGTCCTTTTAATCTGGGCTAAGGTGCTGCCACTGAATCCCAGGAATGGGGAGCACAGAGCCTGTCTCCAAAGAATGCGGCTCCTGCGAGATTCTTCTAGCAGCAGAGAAGGAAAATGGCCAGATTCAGCCTGCCAGGTTATCACATCTGTCGTTAGAGGCTGCGGAAGATGACATTGCTAATGGTAGGAAATCTGTTCAGATGTGTGCTGCTGACAACAGCAGAGCAAAACACTGATGGTTAAATGATGGAGGGAGGACTGGAGTACCAAGAGGACAGCCTCTGAGGTACTGACCCCAGTTTGGAAAAGTCTACCTGTCATCACTGGGATCAGGCAAAACCAAGAGAATCCCACCCCGGCACGGGAAAACAGGACACTGGGCGCAGAGGGTGGAGAGAGCCATCCCCTCGTCCTTACGTGTTGTGGGAGGAGGAGATCCAGTAATGGGAGAGGGGGTTGTTCATGTTCTCCAGACACACCATGTCCAGCTGTGAGTTCCAGATGCTGTTCTCTTTGGAAAACAGGAAGGTGAGAAACTGCTCAGGAAGAAACAGAAGCGTGTTAATGATGCGGAGCAGCTGGGTGCCGTGGTTTAGCTTCACACGCCTCTCACCCTCCGTGCCAGCAGCTACGGAGCAGGTAGCTGTGTTCCCCACTCAGCACAGCCTGCCCAGAGGCAACCCAGACAGCACACGGCCACTGGACCCAGCCCGCTCGAGTCACCGCAGCGTCAGGCATTGCCACCTATCTGCTGCGCTGTGCCAGACGTCTGGGTACAAACCCTTTGCCCCCGCTGGAGGCAAATAAATCACTCCGGATTTTATTTTGCAGCTCAGGCTGCGGGCAATAGCTCCCTACGGCCATGTGTATTAAGGGACCTTTGTGTGGGAGTCAGTCCAGAGTGGCAGTGACACGGTCATCTCCAGTTGTTTTCATTCTTTTGTTTTCAGCTCTTCTTGCTTTGAAAAGATCCTCACATGCCCCAAAGGGGCATTAAGCCAAACGCAGCCCCTTTCCTCCTCCAAATGAACTGCCTGATGAGCACTCCCAGCTGCACACATTCAGCACAAGAAGAGAGCCCAGAAGTCACTCCCGCCGCCAACCAGCTCCTGCGCAGCGTGGTGACCCCACCACCTTCATCTCATACAGCAACGCAGCTTACGGGAGCTGCCATCCTTTAGGCACCCCCACCCCGCAGCGAGGACACGGAGAGCGGAGCTGTCACACCGCAGGACACACTGCACTGGGGACGTCACAACCCGCTCCACCTCAGTCTACGCACGCTAGCGTCCAAGGTGTCTTACTTCATCCAGGGAGAAATAGGGCTCGTCGATCTCCCTCAGAGGGTCTCTCAGGAAGTTGAACATGAATTCCTGTACCTGAAGGGTATCTGCAGCCCAGAGCTCCTGCAAACCCCAAGACAGACACAAAAAAGAAACCATTTCAGAAAATATGAGTCAAAACCACGTGCAGCTCACCCAACCAGGAGCTTTAACCGTTAAGGCGGCTGTTTTTAATGCAAGACCATTTCTGCCAGGAATTAACTGTCAGCACAATGCTGAGTAGCACGCAACTGCAGAAATCTGCCCTGGTTCTGAGTGGCCATTGAGAAAATGAATCTCAATGCCAGGCATTTTTCCCTCCGATAGCTCCTCTGCGCACATCTGCCATCCCTCCTCCTTCGGCAGCAGAAGCCAATTCAGCTTCCTTTTGCTTCTCCCCCTCCCTGGGCGCCTCTCATTAGGCCAGCAAAAGGGCCCTGTCTCTTTCCCGGTTAACTCTCCGCTCGCTCAGATCACGGGCAGGGAGGCGGCGGTGGGAGACGGGGAGGACGGCGCAAAGCAGGAGGCCCCGTGCTCTCACGCGAGGCATGGCCGTGCTTTCATGAGCCACCCCATCCTCCTGGAGAAGGAGACCAGCAACAAGACAGGAGCCTGGCAAGAATTGAAACAAAGGGTCTGCGCAGCCTGCAAACGTGCTGCTTGCACCCACGTGTGTCTGAGCGTGCATGCTGTGCTTGCTGAAAGATGCTTTCAAATGGAAAGGTCAGCAAGTGAATCGATCAGCTGCTCCTCAGGAGCTGCTGAGACCTCCCGAGCAGACAGGATGGACCACAACACTTTGGCTGCTGCAAACCTTCAGTACCAGTCGAGGTCAAAGGGACTGGGCAAATCTCCACTGGCCAGTTCCTCCCACCAGAGACCTCCACCTCTCTCAGATCTTCTGCTCTTGGTCACTTTTCTGACCAGATTGTCTGGCTGAGGCCACACTGACCTTCACCAGCACTTCCCCTGCATCACCTTCTGCTCCAGGAAGGATGCTCTCAGGTTCTGGCCATGCCAGGCAGAGCACCCCAGGACCAAATCATCCCAGCACCACGGCAAGGCTATCCATGGGAGTACTAGATCCCTACTGATACCAGAGCCTACCCCCTTGTCCCTCCCCTGGGAGGGGAGCTCACCCTCTGGTACTCCAGCAAGAACTTCTGCAACTCCAGCAGTGACACCCTGAAGTGCTCAGACCTTTCTCCACCCCTGAAAAGCAGAGAGAGAGAAGCTTTGGCGACTCATGCAGCACATCACGACCAACCATTACCAGCATCATGTGAGATGCCATCCACAACCACCGTGGTGCATGCAAGCAAGACGTGCCCCGAGCAAGTAGCGCTGCAAGAGCAGAGCGGGATGAGCAGAGAGCATTGAGGAGGGCACAACAAACACACCGCAGCTGAGACGATCACATCCAACTGCTCCAGGAGCAGTCCAGGAGTCACACTGCCAAGGGTACGACTGGAACAGGTTGCCCAGAAAGGTGGTGGAGGCCCCATCCCTGGAAACGTTCAAGGCCAGGCTGGATGAGGCTCTGAGCAACCTGATCTAGTCAGGGATGTCCCTGCTCCTTGCAGGGGGGTTGGACTAGATGACCTTTGAAGGTCCCTTCCAACCCTAACCATTCTATGATTCTATGATTCTATGACTACGTGAAACCCGTGAAGGGCAGCAAAAATCATCAGAGGGACTGATTTGTAAAAAAAAAAAAAAAAATATGGAGGGTCTGGCTTGTACTAGAGTGAAAAGAACTAAATAGGTGCAGGGAGGTCAAGCGGTGACTCTAGACAGGACACAGCTACAGGTATCCAGAGGATATGGACTCCAGGAGGCACAGGGCAAGGAATGAAGGAAGGAATCGTTTGTAGCCGATTATCTCAAAAGACTTGTCCATGAACGTACCAAGCCACAACTGACAGCCAAGGGCCATGCTGGGGACTAACACCAAAAACCACAGAAACAGCCGGGGCAGTGCTGGCTGCCCAGGGCAGAGGGATGAACCCAACGGTCTGCTGAGATCCCTGACAACTCTCTTTTCTACAGTTATAATAAAAGAGAGGAAACTGTGGGGATTACCCGGGACAAGTGAACAAGCCTTTCACTCTTTCCCTTCCACGTCTAAATTCAAGCTCTTTCTATCACGGCGAGATGCGCACAGGGCAGGGAAGGGCGCAGTTGGCAATCTGACTATTTCACACAAACCAACTGACCGGTTTGGAGGTGGCTGACCTGAGCTGGATCCCAGTGGGATGTCTGGGAGCAAGCGAGTCCTTACTGACCCAAGCTGAAGCGTCTACAGCAAAGATGCAGAGTGCAAGAATGTAAGCAGTGCGGTGGCAAGCGAGAGGTGTGCAGCATTCCTCCTCCCCGCCACGCTGCTGCTGGCACCGGAGCACGTTACGGAGCAAAAGAAAACAGCCCCTTCCCCAGCAAACAGAGAATTATCCACCTTTCTAGGAACGGGACGTCCATCTGCAAAAGAAGAACCACAAGCGTTAGGTTTGCACTCAATCTCACCAACGTATGTGAAAGCACAAATTGATCAAGAAGGTAACTGGGGCTGCACACCAGCGCTGCGCAGCTCAGCTTCCCGTACAGCTGTCGCTCACCCGCCGCCTCCCTCGTCCCCAGCAGCCCCGTGCGAGCCAGCCTAAAGCAATAACTCATTTTCTCCCTCTCTTCCCTGGCCCACAGGTAGGAGACGAGAGCTGTTAGCTGAGGGCAGCAGGGTTAAAAAAGGCAATCAAAAGGGAATGCCCAGTAACAAATAGAGTCTCTCGCCCACCTTCCTGGCCCTGGAGAATTCAGCTCTTACCATTTTCTGGGCGCTGAACATCAGGCTGCGGTAGAGCTGTGCAAACTGCCCGTACGTGATATCCCCGTTCCTCTGCTCCACATCCTGCAGTAAAAAAAAAAAAATAAAAAAAAAAAGTAAAAAACCCAGAGATTTTACAGGGGCCACAGGCAACTCTGCATGGCTCCAGAAGTGTCTCCTCCCACCAGGATTCCTGGGGCAAAAGGAGGAGGAAAAGACCAAAACCTGGCCAGACTTTGCCTCCTCCCTTTGCCCACCTCTGCTGGGGCCAGTGGGACCCTGCAGTGTCCAGGACACAGGCACACCCTAAACCGAGGCATGCGATTCCCCAAGCTCACCCACTTAAAGACATCACAGCGCTGATAAGAGCATTGCTGCTTACTTGAACAGTTATAAAATTTTAATTTTTTGTTTGCAGAGAGGATCTATCTGAAGCATCTGGAAACTGCCAGACCTGAAGCGTGTGCTCTCCAGCCTTGCAGCTGAGGTGGAAATGGCTGGTCACCATGATATGACCCTCCTGACCAAGGCCACCACCACTGATTTTGCAGACACGCATTCTCTGCTTGTCAGAAACGCACGAAACTACTCCTCTGCAGGTGGGGCCGTACAACGGACCCCCAGCCCGGCTGCCAGTCCCCAGCAGGAGCTGAGCCTCAGATACACTCCTGGTGTTTGAGGATCCTTCAGAGGAGGCTGGTGGGACCTTTCTTAGGAAAACTGAAGCTTTTGTGAAGTTTTAATGAGTATACCAGTCAAACCCTACGACCCTTCAAAGCTGTACCCTTGCCACGAGACCAAATGGCGACAGAAGAGATGCGGGTGATGCACCATCCCCTTTGCTCCTGAGCCTGCAGTGATGTCGGCAGAGCCGGCTGCCTGTCACTCGGTGGCAGTGGGATGCAAGACCCGGGATGCAGGACCAGCTGGCCTCGCTGCCTGTCCTCCTGCACTCTGCCCCACCAGAGCAAAGCCCTCGACTGGAGCCAGGAGCAATGTGGGGAGCGGGGGAGGCAGGGTGGGGTGAAGAGAGGGCGCTGGCCACAAACGGGCCAGGGTGCGGCACCCAGTGGGAGCTGGCACCTCTTCAGTCGCTGCCGTGGGTGGGGGCCCTCCCGGGAAAGGCTGGGAGCCTCTGCAATATGCAAACGCGCTGTGGGAGTTTAACCACCACCAGGTTTTGCTCCAAGGCAGGCAACAGGCTGCCCAGGGTCCCCAGCGCGAACGTGGAGAGCGGAGGGGTCGCACACTCACCGTGAGCCTCTCCCGCAGGAACCTCATGTTGGGGACGCGGTAGTTGACCTGAGACAGCATGTTCTTCAGATCCTTGGCGGAGATCCTGGCTCAGCAGAGGAAAGAGAGGGAAGATGTTCAGGAGCTCTGGGATGGAGGGGTCTCACCCTGGGACTGCGACACCACACGCACAGAGCGGCCGTGCCCAAAGGGGCATCGGCTGTGATGTACAGGGACGGATGCGCGTCCCCAGAAGGACGCCAGGGTTGGGAGCAAAGGCAGAACAAAAGAACGTTTTCCATCACAACGAACTCTGCATGTATGCTACACGCGAGGAGCAGAGAGAGGTGCTTGCATCCCGATAGGAACTGCAAACACCGCTCCTGCAAGCTCCCAACACTGCAGGACAAGTCCCAGCACCGTCAGCCCACTCGAGCTGATGCCGCAACGGGCACACAGCATCTGCTGCT
This sequence comes from Chlamydotis macqueenii, assembly GCF_036417535.1. Taxonomy (NCBI): domain Eukaryota; kingdom Metazoa; phylum Chordata; class Aves; order Otidiformes; family Otididae; genus Chlamydotis; species Chlamydotis macqueenii. The sequence goes on along the minus strand of NC_141571.1, from coordinate 5,603,478 downwards.
TTACAGGAACAACTAGGGAGAAGCATTTTTCAAGTATCTGTGCCCCAACATGGATGCTGGGTGACCAAACCCCTTCCAAAACCTATTCCCTGGCCCGCGGAGGGAGCTGAAGGAGGGCAGGCTTTCCAAGTGGTTTTGATCCAGCTAATTTTACCCTAAAGAGAGAAAAAAAAAAATTTTCAGTGTCTAGCCGCAGGCACGGCGCTGCCACGTCATACCCAGCTGCATCCCCCAGCCATTGCCACACACGCCGCTGGCACGGGGCAGCCAGCGTGGCTGTCCTTTCCCTCCGAGGTCCTTCCCACCAAAGGTGCCAGTTCCCAAACTGGGGAGGGCTCTGGTGCCAGCCCCAAGTGGGATCCCGCACCCGGGCAGAGACAGGCAGCAAGGAGCCCTGTGCCTGTCCCGGCATTGTTCCCCCACGGGGCAACGGCCCTGCAGCGAGGGAAAACGCGGATGTCTCCCGTCTGCAGGATTTAAGAAGCCAAGAGGTCTGCGTGCAATCATTTTCTGGCAGCTTAAAAGCAAGTCCTTGGAGTCCACCCCGGCGATCGCAGATGCCCCTTTTTCCCCCCGCCAAGCAAGTGGGAGCCCAGGACCCTGCAGGATGCTCCCCCGTCCCACAAAGCAGGTCTGACCCTGGGAAGACTCAGGGCTTTGAGGTACAAATATAAACATGCAGGGAAAACGTCCTGTGCAGGGGTCACGCTGTCATCTGCGGCGATGGGGAGGAGGAGTGCGAAGCGTGTCCCTTTTACGCTCTCCCCTGGAAAGGGGGTGATCTCAAACGACACAGAAAGGCGGAGGGATGGAGGGAGCCCCGAGGAGAGGGACCAAGCGGCTGGTGTCAGGCGCTGCAGAGATGAGGACACAAAGAGCCCTTGTTTCTGGGCTCAGAGCCCCAGGGGATCAGCACGCATGGCCAGGGCAGGACCTGGCCCAGCTCCCGTGCCATGCCTAAGGCTGAGGACGACCATGGCGTCCTGCCACGCGCTGGCGGGACAGGAGAAAAAAAATAATCTGGCAAATGGCACCACCCAGAAAAAGTTACCTCTGCAGCTCAGGTTTTGGGGAGGGGAGCCTTGCCCTTGCACTTCTCCAACACACTCAGCATCCATGGCCATGTGCAGGATGCTGTGCAACCCCCAGGGTAGGGGGTCCCAGCTACAGGGTCCTGCGCGACACAGAAACGGGGTGATGTGGGGGGAGCAAGCCAGGAGCACAACGGTGGCTCATGAGAGATGCCTTCACACGCCAAGGATCACAGCGTGCTGCAGCTCTCATGGGACCCCTGACGGGACACCCAGAGCCCCAAGGGCCACACGGCAGCAATTCCCCCTCGGTGACAAGCTGAGATTGCAGAAAAGCTCTTGGGAAAGGAGCAGGAGGGGCTGCAGCTGCAGGAGCAGCAGCGGGCATGGGGCTGGAGACGCACTGGAGCCAGCGCCCAGCTCCCGTGATGCTGGGCTGTTTCACAGGACCGTGACACTGCTGGTTGATGTGACGGCACCAGGAGAGGCAAGGGCAAACTCTAAAAGCCGTGAGCAGTATTTCCCTCTCTGCTGCGGTAGGAGGACAGGGTATGGAAGGATTTTATTTACTGTGTTATTAATAATGTTAAAGTGCTGGAGACCTTGGGTAAACAGCTTGATAGTATTTTGAGACTAGAAAGTAAAAAACAAATAAATAAACTAATTTCTTCTACGGAAGTTTTTTAAGGTTTCATGAGAAACAGGCCAAAGGACAGATCCAGCCCTCTCACAGGGGATGAAAACATTCCCCACCCCAGCCTCCAGTGCTGCAACTGCTCTCCGCCACCGGCAGCTCTCCTGCCAGAGGTGAAACAGTCTCCTCCGCAGCAGTTAGGAAAAAAAACCCCAGCATCCTGTTATCCTCCTCTTTCCACCTAACCTCCCTTGGAAAAACAAATACCCAAGGGCCCAGCAGCCAGTGAAAACAGCCAACATCTGCCGGCGTGCTGGAAGGTATGCGCAGGCACCCAGCCGGGAGACGGGGAAAGGAAAGGGCTCCAGCGCGAGAGGCTGGGGCGCAGGGCGAGCGCGGGGTACATGAATGCCAGGAAAGATTTCTGCAGCTGCCAAAAACCTGCCCGTTCTGGAAAGGACCAAGGATGGTTTGCAAAAGAAATTATTTAAAAAAAAAAAAAACCAACACAACTCACCGCTCCCTTTTCAAACCCATTTCCAGGCTGAGAAGCAAAAGCAAAGAGCTCAGCAACACCAAAGTTAATGCTGAAACACCTCACAGGGGCAAAGACTTCATCCAAGAGATCTATGTGCCCCATAACTGCCGCCTGGACTTCGCACAAAACACAGGGATGCTTGTAAAATGGGGGGATCCAAAACCTTTCCACATTCCCCTTCTATCGCTGCTTTGCTCCTCTGCTGCCTGGGCTGGAGCAGCTCTTCTAATTAAGCATTTGCACTGAAGCCTCCCTGCTTGGTTGACAGGTAAGGAATAGATTGTATTTTGCTGCCTTAATTCTAAATGCTAGTAGAAATATGATATTAAGAAAAACAACAAGAGAGATGCAACAGGCTGGCTTTCAGCTCTGCTGACCATGCCTTGGGCAGATGAACGCAATCTCTTTGTCCTGTCGGGATGCCACTTCACCAGTTTTACTGTACAAAATGAGAAAAAGGACCAATTTTTTCCATTTCTCCTGCATTCATCCTCCGAACGCCCACACAGCCACCTCTGGACCTGCCTCAGTGCCCTCCATTGCTGAATTAGGACTTGTTACGCCCAGTCACCACCAAAACCCAGTACACCATGTATAAAACCCAAGCCTGGATTTGAAAGGTGTATGGTATACGCAGAGCAGCTGCAACAGATTAAAGGCATCTCTCCTTCCCTTTCTGCCTCTGCAAGGGTTTATCCCTCCTCCGCAAAATCCCCGAGCACCCAACAGTTCTCTCATCACACTGCAGCATAAATCACTGCAACGGCAAAAACGTCCAGTGCAGCGGGATCTCCCCAATGCAGCATGCTGCTGCTCCACTCCGAGATGCAGACAGGTTGGATTTAACCCCCGGCTGCCTCCTCTCAGAGGAGGAGAATAAACCAAACGGGGTGAAAAGTAACAAACAACCCAGTTCAGCCCTAATGGGGTGGCCACAGCCGCTTGTCGACTCTTTGGTGTCTGCTTTCTCGGGCAATGCCAGCTGGGGGTGAAGGTGTTTCATGGCTACAGGCTCCCAAGGTATTATCATTGGGTCTAAAGAGCTGGGAAACAGGTCAGGGAAACAAGGCAATTTTTTAATTCAATGAAAACCAGCCAGGGAAGTACTGGGACTTGAATTAAGGTTCACTGGAAATGAAAATTAAAAACCTAAAGAACCCAACAAAAAATCCCAAGGAAAGGCTGGGGTTTCAAGTCAAAGATAACCTTTCCAGTTCAAACCCTCCTATGAATGTGCAACGTCTGTGCAAGTGAATCATAGAATGGTTAGAGTTGGAAGGGACCTTCAAAGGTCATCTAGTCCAACCCCCCTGCAAGGTTTTCTCTCTTCTTACCTGTCCTCCCGGTTGCGATCCAGCGAGTAGAACTGCTTCCGGAGCCACCTAAATGGAAAGGCAAAAACAGGCAAACGCTTAACCCCAGCTCCTCAACAATCCTGTCTCTGGAAGACGCTCAGTGCCATGCCGTCCACTCCCACAGCCCACCCTATTCTCATGCAGGCAACCTGCCTGCCTTTAAAAGTGTCTGCCCAAAAGTGAGTCCCCAGGTAAGACAGGGTGAAGCCTCTTGGGTACAGAGGCAGGAGTGCCGGGTCAGTGCGGTCCAGAGAGGGGAGGAGATGCTGTCACTGTGCTCAACCTTTTTCTGTCAAAAAAGGATAGAAAAGGGAAAAAAAAAAAAAGAAAACAAGGAGAAGTTCCTCACCTTTCAATCTGCAGGGGGGTGGCAGCCCTCAGAGTGTCTGCCACCAACCAGTTCAGCCCCTTGATCCACATGTTGACCTCGTCCTCGGAAGTGGCTGTGGAAAGTGCACAGGAGAAACGAGAGGGATTCCCTTCAGCTCCCGAGAGCTGGGGGGTTATCTTTGTCCCCAGGCAGTAACGCTTTGGCTATGCTGGGTGACAGGCCAGCTCCTCCGTAAGCTCCCTGTCAGCAGCTGCAGCCTTCCTGAGGGCAGAAGTGCTCTCTCTGTCCCCATCTCCTGCAGCGCTAGCCAGAAGGCAGATTTGCCCCAGAAGTTAAGCAGGCAGCATGACTGCCTCCATCAATGCTCGTCTATGTGGTTTAAACGAGACACAAGCTGTGTACTGTTAGCAGAAAAAGATAACATCCATCGGCTGAACCGCAGCAGTGATTATGCACTTGTCCTCCATCTGAACAGGAGACTCAACAGCGTAAACCTCCCCTCCTTCAATGGCAAAACATAAGGACAGGTGCTCCAAGTCCCGCTTAAGTCAGCAGACAAGGCGTTGAGGACAGCTGAGACCAACACCTCGGAGGTACCAGGGCTTCCTGAGCTACCAGTTGCCACTGGCAGCGTTTTCTTTACCTTGCAAGCTGAGGGTCTTCAGCCGGAATTCTGTGCCGTAGAGGACAACGAAGCAGTGAGACTGGTCCAGTCGGAAACATGGATCCTCCTGGTACCGGTCAAAATCACGTGAGTTTTTTCCTGGACGAATCTCTTTGATTTCACGAATATCCACTAAGAGAAAGAGAAAACAAAAGGGGAGTTCAGCCAACAGCTTGAAATCCCCATGAAGATGGAGGAGAAGGAAGGGCGCGGATAAAGCGGTTGTAGTCATCGGAAGAGCTGGATTAGCACCCGTTACGTGGTGGCAGATCCATGCCTACAGCGCTGGGGTACCAGGCTCTGAACAGCAAACTGCGTTTCGCTGGCTGTGCTGGAAAGCAAGGATGAGCCTGCTGTAAGGATGAGAGCTGCCAGACGTCCCAGGACAGCGGGCAGGTGCCTTGTAGAGGGACTCACTGCATTCTGGCAACAAGTGACCACCACAGCCACCTCCCAGTCCTCTCTCACCACCGCTGATGGCACGGGCTCTGGCACAGCACTCCAGCCCGGTCCTCAGCACAGCCACAGGTGCCTGGGTCCTCCCAGAGAAGTTGCCTGCACTCCCCACCTTTGACAGCCCTTCACGAGCCCCAGTTTGCTCCCCAGCCTTTCAAAGCAGCACAGAGACCCTTCCGCTTGTCTCGCGCATCTCTCTTGCCGCACACACGCGGTTGTGCACGCACACGAGCCTGCAAGCACAGCCCCTCGTACCGGTGCCCTTGGAAGCCTCCCCAGCCACCACCCCCCTGTTTACCTCCGTGTCCCCCAGGAACGGCTGGATGTCTCACCGTGGCAATCTCTAGGCACGATGAGCAGAGGGCAGCGCTACTGCAAGCTCCCTCGCCATTTAGGTTCACATTTCACGCTTTCCTCTTCCTCCACCCAACATACATCTAAAAACTGCACTTTTTTTTTTGTCTTTCAAGACAGCAGCTTTTTTTTTTTTTTTTTTTTTTTCTTTAAAGAACGCTCTTCTACAGAGGTGAACCCTCTGAGGGTGCAGCCTCCTGCCCAGCTGGATGAAATCCTGTTTGCAGCTACTGCGTCCTACAAACACCATGGATTCAAGATCCGCTCCTCTCCAAATTCAAGTTAGATACCAAAACATGAGTTGACGTCTGTTTTAAACAACCTGATGGTTCCCCTGCCTCCCCGCTTTCACCCTAAATTATGTCTACATTTTCTGGCTTCTCCCCCTTGCCCCGTTAGCATCCTCCCAGCTCCTCTGAGCACGACCAGGATGCCCCGGGCAGTCCCTGCCTTCACACAAGAGCCAACTTCACCACAGCCTTCCCAAGCCAAAGAGGGATGAAGCATTTATCACCTCTGGGTAGTGCTCAGAAGGCCACAAAGGAAAGCACAATGCGAGGAACAACCAAGCCCAGCCTCTGCAGAAGCAGTTGTGGTGGATCTGCCACAACTCTGGAGCAGACCCCTCTCGTGCTTCCAAGCTGAATCCCCCTCTTCATCTCATTGTCAAACACCTTCCAGAGAGAGAAAATATTAGAAAAAGCATGAAAACAACCAAATCTCCAGAGATCATTTGAATTACAGACACCATCAGGGAGGTCTGGCATCAACCACCTAAACATACGCAAGGTGCTGGTCAGAACCAGAGCTGAGGGAGGTGGGGTAACAGCTCAGGGCTCCCACCTCTCTCAGTTTTGTACTGTATATGTAAAACGAGTCCCACGGACTTAATTTTTTAAAAACTGGCTTCTTTTTGAACCTGTGGCAGCGGCAGAGGGGGTTATTGTCGAGCAGCAAGCCTAGATGTCAGAGGAAAGCTCTGAAAGTTGCATCTCTTTCCAGATGGGAGATGGCAGGGTCCCACGTCATTAAGCTGGTAATTCAGGTGGACAGCGCGTTACCCCGGCCAGGGCTGGAGCTGGCGATCCCAGGGAGCTGTGCTTATGTTTACTATCCTCATGCACATCCCTAACATCAACACGCTTCCCCACGGAATGGCTGAAGAGGGCAAGATGAACTGCAGGCAACCAAGCCATGGTCAAATGAAAACCCCAGACGGTGCCCTTCCAACCCAAACTATTCTATGATTCTACAATTTTAATACCAACCAGCTACCTCGGAGCTGTGCTCCTCTGCAAAGGTCAGCCGTGACCACGCCGGAGCGTTAAACGCCAACCGAGGAGAAGGAGCTGAAGAGACGTTGGTAAAGAAGCATCTTGCAGCTTCCCTTCCCAAAGAAAATTCTGGGAAACGACTCTCATTGCCATAAAACAAAGAGAAAACAACAACAGCAACAAGAAAAAAAAACCCCAAACCCAAGAATCCTTGCTTCCTGGAAAAATAGTTTCTTAAACGCTCAGGGGAATCAAACAACAACATTTCTGAGTCACGTTTCCAAAGCAGATGATGCTTCTGAGCAATGTGGGACGGAGATTACTGCAAACCTGGCGTGTAATTCATCCCAATTAAACTCCACTTACTGCACTCGCTGCGCATCGACTCGCCTTTCATTTCCATTTACTGCCGTTTAAACCTAGACAGAAATGTGACCTGCTCATTACCCGCAGCAGCCGCCGACGGCACTGAACTGCCTCGTGACGGACGACGCTCGCTCCAGACGAACACCGCGGCGAAGGCTTGACTTTGGGAGACTCGTAAACCCTGCCCAAGGAACGGGGATCCTCTCCCGGCAGGATACAGCGCGCAGCACCGTGGGCGGGCATCTGGAGACGATGGCAGCCAGTGCACTACCTGACACAGGACGTATCCGGCCGGACCACAGCAATACCCCTCGAAAGCTCAGCAGCTCGGGAGAAGAGCACAGAAAGGCTCAGCTCCTTGGGGCTGCAAAGGGAGGACAGACAAGCTCTTAAAAATAAGCGAGGGCATGACATTTTAAGGCATCACCTAGCCTTCGGAAACGAGCTGGCTGGAAGTTCAAACGTCAGCGTGCCCTGCCGTAACCTGCCCACGTGCTCACATCCTCAGTGACACAGCACGTTATTTTAGCCCTTAAAAAAAAAACATGTCACAGTTACGGGCTCTGCATCCAGGACATGCACAGCAGGGCTGAAGACAAATCCTGTCTTTGAACGATGCAGGGCTTGACCAGTGAGAAAGAACTGGCAGCTGGGTTTTTATGGTAGCTAACCAGGCAATAACTGCTGAAGGAAGGTGCCAAAATATTAACGGCCTTCCTTTGCATCACACCTCAAGTGCCTCGTCTCCGCTTTGGGATGCCGCAGCATGCTAACTATGCCCCATGCTCATCTCTCGCTGCACGGAGTGCCGGCGGGTTAGTAAGTAAGTAGTAAGATGGAGCTATTGTTACCAACCGCACATCTAAAATCCACGGAATGGAGAAAGCCCCGGAGCCAGCGAGGCGCTGATCAAAGCCAGAAGCACGCAGGGAATTCCTAGGGCGAAGGGCAGCCTCTGCGAGGACCGCGCGCCTGGAGGGAGCGGGGTAAAAACCTCCAGCCCACGCGTGCTTGCAGCTGCTTGCTCATCTCTCTCATCCTCCCCAACATGCCTGCGTGTGGGTTTAGGGTTTGGCTTTGCAGCCCTCCTCTTGCCGCAGAGCAGCCTCTCGAAGCCCGCTGTCGCTACCGACTCAAACGCCTTCCCGGCCCCCTCGCAGCATGGAAGGAAATGACTCTTAGCAGGAAGCACAGCAAGCACAAATGCCACCATCCCCACCAAGCAAGCGCCGGAGCGCACGGCGGAGCAGTGCAAAACCTGCCCCGGGTAGGTTTTGCAGCCTGGGCTGAGCACTGCTCAACCTCAGCTCTGCTAACAGCAGCCGGGCTGCAGGCAAGGGAGCCAGAGCCCCATCTCCCCTTGTCCTCCCCCAGCTCGCACCGACTCCTCTCTCCCACACCCGGATGCCGCTCTCCCCGTCCTCCAGCCTGTCCCAGCCACCGCCGCGGCCAGGCGCGTTATTCCAGACAATAAACCACACTCCAACCCGTAACTATTTCCACTGCCGAGTCAAGCCCAGCCGTCCCCGCACACCCCAGCCGCTCTCCTGCCGGTAAACAGGAAACCCAGCGCCCGCAGCAGCCTCCCTGCGCCCCCAGGCTTGGCCCACCTTTGTCTCCTCACCCCCTCCAGCCTGCTCCTGCCCCGGCTGCTGCACCCACACCCTTGGATCTGCTTGCCACCGCCTGCGTTTACTCGGGCAGAGCCCAGTGGCTTTGCAATCCTGCGTGGAGGGTTGCGGGGTCCTCCCTGGGAAAGACCTAGCAGGGATGCGGCCAAGGACTACGGGATGGGGCTCCAGCACCACGGGTCACACGCAAGCCTGGGGAGACGAACAAGTGGCAGGTAATCCAGGACAAACCCCTCAAAGACCAGTACTGGCCTTCATCCCATGCGGACTCTGGCAGGAGGAGGAAGAACTTGGTGCGACAGCAGAAGCAGAGGGAAGCTCCCTGCTGGAATACGAACCTCACTGTGGCCTGGCAGCGCTGAGGTCTCAGAGCAGGGACAGACGAGCAGCAGATGAGATGGGAAACCCGCTGGCTGTCCTCCAGCCCTCCCAGGTGGGCGTGCAGGCAGCGGCCAGGAGAGGCTCCGGGAAGGAGGCAACAGAGCCCAGCCAGCCCGGAGATGCTCTAAGCTCCTCACATGGTTCCACGTTGAGCCATGCCGTGGCCGTGCAAACAGGTTGTGCCCTTCACAGTGTCCCAAAACTTCCCCCCCAGCCTACCACCCGCAGAAAGGTTTGGCCCTCCGCTTGCCTCCAGCTCTTAAAATAAAAAATAAAAAATAAAAAAATAAAAAAAAAAAGGACGTGGTCACATTTCTGGGCAAAGAGCCTTTCTTTCAGCAGGAGCGGGTTGCATCAGAAAGAAAAAGCTGACCCTAGATCCAACCCTCGCATCATTGAAGAAGGAAAAAAAAAAAACCCCAAATTACCCTCTAGTTACATGAAAACCAGATCCACTCGAAGTCATTTAAAACTAAAACTTCATCCAAGCCTCGTTTAACCGCTGATGGACAGGGTGTTGTAACGTGTAAGGATAAGGACACCCTGGAACAGGCTCCAAGGGTTGCAAAATCTCCACCTCCTGAGGATTTTTGGAAAGATGTAAAACTGATTAAATATTTTTTAAAAGCTGACAAAAAGAGGGTTTAGCCCAGATTCTCTTCCAGGATGGATTTTTTGGGGACAGCCTCCAAGAAAACACCCACTCCTCCCTGACAAGCACCGCTCGGTGTAGCGTGTCTCCCTGGGGACAAACGGTGCAGTGATGGCCACTCGGTCACTGCCAGCCCAGCTTCACCTCAGCTGGCCGACACCAACTGATCCTGCCCCGCGGCAGCAGAAAAGCCTCCAGGTACTCGCTCTGGCAAAGAAAAAGAGGGTTTTCATTTAAAAAAAAAGTTTTCCTGCCATTTTGTGGATCCCAGTGTTGGTCGTCCCTAGGCTTCCCATCACTGGAAGAGATGCTGGGTGGTCAGGCCCCGAGAGAAAGGCTGCCGAGGGAGAAAGAGGAAAAAAAGACATGACTCATAGGTAAAAATAAGATAAATCTATTATGCAACAGCATGGAGAATAAAGTAGCACCACATCCTTCTTCACATTTCAGTGGAAGCCCCCTGAAACGGGTATTCAGGCCAGCAGTAGATGTTAGGAGCCTGGGAGGGCTGCAGCCAACCTTCTCCTGCCAGGGTTCACCAGCTGGTTCACCCCGGGCTGCTCTGCGCTGACTGCAACCCAACACGCGCTCAGCAGGGAAAAAAAAAAAAAAAAAAAAAAAAAAAAACCCAGAAAAAAACACCACCAACCAAAAATCCCCCCTGCTTTCAGGGCAACAGCCGAGCGTGCGCTAAGTGCTTTGCTGGATGGGGGCCAGAGCCCTCAGCACCTCGCCGTCTGGAGCCCCGTCGCCTGCCCTGCGCTATTTATCAAGCCCCTTCCGCCTGCAGAGCGCCGGGCGAGCCCGGCTTTCGTCCTCGCACGGACCCCTCCCCACGTCTGCTGGGGATGCTGGAGGAATCGGGCGGGCGGTAACTATCCGAGCTTGAATTTGGCTGGACCGCAAAAATTCAGGCAGGTCTTACGAAATGCACATTGCGCCCATAATGAACGCAAAAAGCAGGGTCCTGCATTTTACATCCCCTCCGCAAGAAGAACAGCACTGACCCTAACCGATTAGAAAACACGTTTCAGAGGGAAGAGCCACGTGTCTCTCATTACGGGTTTTCAGAGGGACAGCTCAACATCTCAACCCCACAAGCTGCCCTTAACAGAGGAGACACAGAGACGCAGCGATGGGATTACTGCATCCTCCTCCCGGCCGCTCTCGCTGCCGCGCCTGCCGTCAGCACGGCTCTGCATCAGCTATCGGGTTTCCGAAGGACGATCCCATGCCATTAACAGACGGCTTATCCAGACAGGGCAACAAGAAACCAGCTGAGGCCTCTCATTTGACCTTACTGCTTTTTCAGAGGACAGGACGCACGGCTGAGGCATCCATGGAGGCCAACATAAACACCAAACCAGCAGCGCCCTGTGTCCCAGCAAACCCCTCGTCCTCTATCAACCTAACAAGGCCATGCTGCCTTTTCAGGGAGGCACCAAAACCCCTGTAAAAGGCTCTCTCACCCCCACTACCATCCCAGGGAGGCACACAGCCACCCATTAGGTCCCACTGCTCTTGTTGCTGCAACATGCAGGGACTTCTGCCTCAGGACAAGATGCAGAAGCTTCCCCTGCAGACTCAGCTTGGTTGGTCTCAGGTTGCTCCAGCAAGTTGCTTCATCTCACCTGCTGCCTGCATCAGCAAAGAGCAGTTTTTGCTCTGGGCCACTGCATTTTGCTGTGAGGCAGCTGTCGCGTTAGCTCTACCGCAGAAGCAGCAACATCCATGCAGAGAGCACCTCGGGAGAGAAGATGCTGGGGAAAAAAAAAAATAGCTCAACGGGCTGGGGATGGGATGACACGGAGCTCCCAACAAGCCAGGATGACTCCATCCATCGGCGGGGAGCAGGGGGATTTGGCAGAGAGCTCAAACGCCACCCTGGGAGCTGGCACCTCTGCCCAGGCAGCGGCAGCGTGCGCCGGGCAGCCCACGCGGGGCACGCAGGGACGCGCCGGCTGCTCTGCGGGCACCGACGTTTCCTGCCCGTGCCTCCGGCTGCCGCTGCCTCCGCTGCGCCCCTGGGCCACGTGTCCTGCGGCTTCGGAGCTCCAGTTCCTCCCTCCCCTGTACCCCCCTCAAAATCCTTATCAACTGCAGAGGAAACTAGAGGAGATGAGCAGGGCGATTAGGAGACGCTACGCAGCTGTGTTGCTCTGGGTCGGAGGAGAGGATGCGAGGAGCCGCCCTTCGCTCCTCCATTTCACGCACCCATGTCACGGGCTGGAGCAGGGAGGCAAAGGTCCTGCCCAGGCATCACCCTGCTCTCACAGGGCGCTGAGGACCTCTCCCCAGCCTGACCCGGACCTTGCTGCTCCACTAGCTTTAGCCTCACCCAGGTTGCCTTCAAGAGCTCACGAACACCCTCCTGGTGCTAGCTGCGGGCTGGCAGCTGCCTCTCCTGTGTTGTCAGCACATTTCTCCTGCTTACTCTCAGCTGCAAGAAAAGAAAAGTTAAAAAAAAAAACCCAAAGCTGATCCCCGAAGCGAGCGAAGCAGGATGCTGCTATCTCAGCCTCTGCCCACAGCCCAGCGCAGAGCGGGGACGCGAAAGCTGGCAGTTTCCATGCTTCTGGTCTCAGCCTCCTGGGGACAACTTCACGCTCAGACCCACCTGGCCTGAGCCACCTCCTGCCAGCGCTGTCACCGTGTCCACGACCACCGCTCGGCCCCAGCGTGGCTGAGAAGGTGGCGATGGACCCAGCTCTACCTCTGGTGGGCTGCAGGACCTTGGGCAAAGCATCTTCCCCGTGCTCTGCCTGGAGCCGTGGGGACGGGGAGAGCATGTCATCTGCTACAAACACTGCACCAGTATGTCCATCCCAAAGCCAGACAAGAAACCACAGCAGAAAATAAAGTAACGGAGCAGAGGTGGGACACCAGTCCTGAGACATGGTCACTTGTTGCAGTCACAGCCCAAGCCCAGGAGCCCCCAGGCCCCCAAGCCCTTCCAGGTCCCACAAGCAGCCCTGCCTCCGGATGCTCACAGCCAACACCTCTCCAACCGGGAGAGGGAGGAAGAGAGGCCTGGGAGAAATAGGGTAGGATGCACTGGGGGATGTTCTCCTACCCCATGCCAGCTAACAGCCAGCAGTTAATTAGCAGGGTTATTACAGGGAACACCTCCACACCCCCTCAGAGGGACCCGCTCTTGTGGCACATCTTTCCCCTCAGGGGTGTTTGCAGGGCACGCAGAGGACTTGGTGGATGCAAAAAGCAGACATTGGCCCAGTCCCACAGCCAGGCTCTCCTCCTCGAGCAGATGAATTTCTCGCAGGGGATGCTACGCTCCCACTGACTCCCAGTCTCCCCCAAGCTTTTTCCCACATCAGTGCAAAGGGAGCATCCCGTGCAAGCTGGTCCCTGGGGCCCCCTTTGCCAGGAGCACTTCAGTCCAGCCCGACACACGCATACAAGGTAGGTGGGAAGAAACGTCTTAGCAGACACATCTCATCTCTTCCATGACTACTGGAGAGAGCACATCTGGCCCGTACCTCACCTCTGGGCTGGCCAGTAGGGAACACTGTGGGAAGAGCAAAAACTTGAGATCTCCCCCCAGATACCCCCCCACCATCCAACACTTTGCCGTTGGGGGTCTGTTTTAGAGGTTCTCACCGGTCTAGAGCAGGGTGCAGGCACCCAACTTTAGGACAGCCACTCTGAGGAGGGGTGAACCCCGAGCAGCACGAGCAGTCTGCAAAGTATGAAAGTGGAGTCACGGTTCATGGCGCAGAATTCACCCAGCTCAGTGCTGGTGCTGGGAAGCGCAAACTTCCCCCTTGCTGGACACCAGGAACCCTCTCCCTCCCTTTTGTCTGCACGAAGTCATGGGGTTTGGTACCAGGATTCCTGGATCGCACTGTGCATCAAGGGCTGCTAGCCTTATCCGCTCCCACGCGCAAGGCTGGCACTCATGGGAGCACTGCACTTGTGGCACCTTCATCACACAGGACAGGGGAGCACGTTTCCACCCCGAATCCAAGCAGAGCTACTCCAGGTAGGGTAAGCCCCAGTTTTCGCCTACACAGACACTGCTCTGAAGAAGTCTGTGTCCCTTCCCCAGATGAAAGAAGGCCGGTGGCAGCCTGCAGAGCCACCCTTCAGTCATCAGCCTGCTCCGTTTGAGAGGCACAAGCTTCCACTGACTCAAATGGAAAGGGGAAGCTCGGCACCAGTGCTTCTGGACGGACGGTCTGTCTAGGGACGGCTCCAAGGTGACCTTTTTCTGCACGGCATTGAGGGCTCCATCCCCCTCAGCCTGGGTGAGAAATGCAATGATCTTACGGGAGCACAATAAATGGAGGGAGGATGGGGGAAACTGAAGGTCCGCGAGCACAGCTCCTCCAGCCTGTCTCTCCCGCTGTCCCTCCCTCCCGGGTCAGGGGATCTGAGAGGTACCGCAGAGGGCAAGGACGGATCAACAGGGGCACCCAGCACAGAACGGGGTGAGATGCTCAAGAACGCTGCTCCCTGCGCAGGTGTCTCACATCAAAAGGCCCAACAGGGAGAACTTCTGTGCAGCATCCCCCTGCTTGAGCTGACAGGGTCGCGGATATCCCCAGACTCCCAGCCAGCTGGAGGGCTCCTACCCACTGCCAGTGCTGCCTGGGAGGGGAAGGAGATGGCACCAAGCAGAATGGTAAGAAACAAGCAGGAAAGAAGGGCAGACATGGTAACCCAGCGGTTCCTGAGTGCACAAGGCAGTCAAAGGCACAGCTCATTGCACGACAGCCAGGAGCTTGGCAGGACCAGCGAGGAAGCCCTGGTAGAGGTGGATCTGGGGACCTGGGTTTCCAACAGCAGCAAGCTCTCCTTGGAGCTCTTTGGGGATTTTTGCACCCAATATAGGTGCCTTCTTGACTCTTCAATGCCCAGGGAGTCACGCCCCACCACAAAGCAAATGGAGACAAAAGTGACAGCACACTGTCCCCAGGACAAAGGCGAGGAGTGAAAACCAAAGGACAGAAAAGATCTGTCACACTGACAGCAAACGCCGGTGATGCTCAGATGCCATGACTCAGTCTTCACCCATCCCACCAGATGATGCAACCAAGTTTCCGTGACAGCGATTTAACAGCAAAGATGACAGCTGGCCAGGACATTCAGTGGGCAGGAGGGAAATGGCTCGTTCCTGCCCCTACCAGGGCTTCAGCTCTTCAGCGTCAGGGTAAAGTTAGGAGGAGGAGAATAGGACAAAGATCCCATCTGCTGCTGAGCCATTTGAGGTCACCACAGCAGCCCGAGCTCTTCCCCCACCACGCTCAACTCAAAAGCTGTTTTGAGACAGGAAGGATTGAGTATTCATTAAAGCACAGATGTGATTTCCAGATGCGTGCCCTCTCCTAGATCTCCCCACACGCCATTATCCATGAGAGAGGCCCCAGAGGGCTGTATCGTCTCCACTGATGATGCAGCGAGTAGCTGAGGCATCTCCTCCTCCTCAGATTGTCCATGGAAGTCCCTCCCACCCATCGTGCCATGAACCAGAGAAAGAGGCAGACAGAGTTAACAGAGCAGCTGCAGGTCAAATCAAAACTCCTCTATCCTAAGATGGTTGAAAACAGAAACAATGACTCTCTTCTTCCTTTTTCACCAGTTTGTCTCTATGTGCCCTAACCACGATGGGGCCACTGATGGTGCTGGCTTCACCTTCCATCACCAAGGCAAGAGTCAATGGCATTTTTTTACAGCACCATCCAACTGAAGATCTCCAGGCATTGAGCAAAACCTACCCAAGCCACACACCTCCCTAGCAGGACACATTACGTTCAGTTTACGTCGGAGAAGCAGGAGCTCTTGGTGATGGTCTTCACACCAGGTTCCTCTACCACTTGGGTTTGGTTTTTTTTTTTTAATGACCTCACCTGGGGTTCATTCGGACCCCACAACTGGAAACCTCCTCCTGCTTGCACACAGACCTGCTCCACTGTTCATACCAAACCTGATGTGCCGATGCTTCAAAGTTTCACACTCTCATCCCAAGGCCTTTCCGTAGCATGCCCCAGAGCCTGAGCTGCTGGGGATTATGGGGACCATGCTCCAACCAGCAGCAAGACCTTGTGGACAGGTTGACACAAGACATCCAATGCCATAAGAGACACCAAAGAGGGGAAGAAAGAAAAAAAAAAAAAAAGATAAAACAATTCCTGCTGCTTTGCTGGGACATAGAGCCAAGCTGTGTTCCAGCAGAGCCAACTCCCCAGTGCCCAGGAAGCCTGTGGAGCCCAGCATCGCTCAGGGTCTGCTCTGGGACCCAGGACAGCTTTTTGGTCCTCTGAAGTTGAGGAGGGCTGTGAGACGGCAAGGACTAGCGGGACGAGGACTGCAGGCTTGAAAGAGGATGGGGTATCCAAAGTACCCCGGGATCCTGGCCAGAGGAACCTGAGGTGGACGAGCGATGCCTGTGGGACAGGCGCTGGCAGAGGTACCCGAGCATGGCAGCTTGGAGAGACGAGGCAGCAGAGTCTCTGCTTCTGCTCCAACACAGCCCGGGAGCACGAGAGCTTTGCCCTTCGCTCACACTGAAAAGGATCACATCAGACAGCACCTGAACGCTCGGCAAACAATCCCAGCCAGCCCCAACCCCACCTCTCTGCCAGCTGGAAAGCAGATTTATGGGGCGCAGATCGACAGGGCAGGGTGCCAGGGGGGGTTAAAGTCCTCTTGGACATCCCGTGCTCCCAGCACAACCAAGCCCCTACCCCAGCCACCCCTGTTATCTGACCCGGTGGCTTAGGGCTGGGACCAAACGTGCGGAGACACCCTCCAGAGAGGGCGAGGAGGAGGGATGAAGGATGCACCGGCGCACGCAGGAGGGATGTCTTTTAATCACATCACCCAGCACTTCTGGGAGCAAGTAAACAGGAAAAAGACTCTCGTGCAGCTGCTCTACCCAGCATCCTCACGGGGTACAGCCGTGACAGCCTTCCTTGATGTCCCCTCTCAGTGACAACGATTTCCAGCCCTAGCACGGATAGAGGCTCACATGGAGCAGGCTGGGGCCGTGCACAGCACAAGCCCAGGAGCAAGGCACACCACAGCGTGAGTCATGGGAGCTCCAGCAGAGATGGAGAGCAGGACACCACCGCACTGGAGCAGCTCATGGTGTCAGGAGGCAGCAGAGCAGCCATGGCATCGCTGTGTGTAGCCCTCCAGCACCCATCCCTCCAGGTACCACAACCCTGGTAGCACAGTGGGATGGACCACAGCAGGGTTCCTGTGCATCCAGCTCCTGGGTGACAGGTTTTACAGCTAGAGGGAAAAGGCAACCCAAGGCAACCTCAACCCCTGAGGACAATTCACCCCACAGGTCTCTCCCCCAAGGGCCATGGGTGGGAAGGCAACAGCGACCACATCTGTGGGAAGACAGCAGTCCCGCACGCACCCGCGTATGGGTAAAGGCTGGGGCTGAGCCGGCACAGCTCTGGGTGTGCTGACTTCGTGTGTCAAGGCAGAAAAAATTAAAAAAAAAAGTCACATTCCAAGAAAAAGAAAAAAAATGCATTTGTAACAACTTAGGGAGAACAAACAACCCATAAGGCACAGTCCTGCCCTTCTGCCGTTTCATTCTCAAGGCCAGTGGACAAAGTCAGCTCAGCAAAGCATCCCGTTCATGGAAGCTCATGTGCTGGACCACAACCTTCGCTGGGATAATCTTTAAAATAACAGTATGCGTTTGCCTGCCTGTGGGTGGCCAGACGCACAACGGGGTAACGTATTAATGGCACAAGAAGAATTGACCGAAACCTCAGAACCACAAGTTTTTTCAAACAGAAGGTAGGAGCTGCAGAGAAAAGCATGGGAGAGGTCTGTTCCCAACTCTGGAAGGCTTTCCACAGCTCTCCAGCCAGCTCAGCTCAGGACCCCCAGCTCCAAATGGGGCTGAGCAGCCACCAGACCACACAGGCAGCAGAGATGGAGCTGAAAAGCAAACTGAAAATCACAGAGACTTTTTGGAGCACGTCAGCTTCATAAAGCTCTGCTGATTTCTACAGCTTTCAAGCTGCCAGCTTCTACTAGAGACTCCAGCTGTGGGGGTGTTGCTTTTTGGGTGCTCAGGGTGCTCCACATGAGCACAATCGCATGTCCTCTCGCCGTCCGACACAGCAAGGTGTTTGTATGCGATGGGGATGTGTCAAGGTGCCTGGAGATAAGGAGAGCTGGGCCAGGAGGGACCAGCCCGGCACAGCCATCGGGCAGCAGCACACAGCCTTGCCTGCAGTTCCAGTGCTGGGGGATCTTCAGAAAGGCAAAAAATTCTCAGAAATGAGGAAGTTTCTCATTGGAATCAACATCCAAAAGCTTTTTCCATGTAAAACAGCTCTCCGTGTGGCAGGAAAATCCTCAAAACTTAAAGCTTGAAGCCATTTCGAAGGAAAGCTTTCTCCAGCGCTGTGGAGTCCCTTGGGGAATGGCCATTGTCACCGTGTCCCCCTCCCGAGGGCTGTCCCGAGGGCTCTCCCCAGTCCGGGAGACGCCCTCCCACTGCTGCCTGATGCAACACCTCCAGCGGAGAAACCACGCTCGGCGGAACAGATGAGCAAGGACAGCAGAGCCGAGGAAAAGCCGTGAGGTCACCCACCCCCTTGCAGGGCAGGAGGATGAAGGTACCGAAGCCATCTCACAGGTGATCCCACAGGAGAGGGGCGGCCGGAGCAAACGCCACGGCCAAGTCAGCCTCCCAGGTCCGCGTTCGCTGGGACGGTCGCAGGGCTCTGTGAGCATCCCTGGCTGTCAGGTACCAAATCCTGTTCTCTGTACAGCTGCAGGTATCTGCTGAACACACAAACCTTTCTCCTTTTATCCTGCTCCAGACAGGCATCCTTCCAGTGGTTCTATTTCAGCACTGTCTCCCACCACCCGCTCTCCAGGCTTGTTTGGCCGTGGGGAAGAAGGGAGGACGCGGGGATAACTTTTCAAAAGCATTGCAAGGGCTTTTTTAAGACTTGAAAATTTAAGCCCCACTGATTTCTGATTTTTACCGCCCTTAAACCTCAGAGCACACTAGAAAAGAAAAAAAAGTCTTCTCTGACTTCAGACATTTCTTTTGATTGTATAGCAAGGTTTAAACTCTGAGCTGTACGGGGCTTTTGCGATCGACCTCCTCACCGCATGCTGCAAGCTCTTCCTGGACTCCTCGCACCCCTCCTCCATCGCGTGCTTTACAGCAGGTCCCACCAAACCTGCAGCAGTTCAGGAACGGGGACGCAGCGCAAGGGGCTCGCTGCAGCCCCAGCAAGGCCACCCGGCTCCGAGAAGCACCGTCACGCGCCTCTGAGCCCAAAGCACCAGCCCAGCTTTTGGCTGACCTGCTGTTAAGCAGAGCCTAAGGCTGTTGGCCCCTTCACCTAACGAGCGATTGCCCACCAACGGTGTGGTCCTGCTGTGTTTCTAGAGCCACGCAGGGCTGGCAATCGCCGTGCTCGACGGCGGGCTGATCTGGAAGACATCCCACAGCTCCTGCCAGCCAGTTTCATGGCATGGATGAGATGCTCAGCACAAACCATCGACCCCAGTAGGATCCCTCTTTGACAGAGACAGAGGGGACAAACACACCATCACACGTGCTCCACTTCCAGCATCTTCAGGAGTCACTCGTCCACAGGCTGAGCTGCTGCAGGTGGCCAGGGCAGGACAGAAGCAGAAGCTTGTGTGATGTAGCCAAAACCGTAAGGCAGTCTGAACTGAGCGCTGGTACTCACAGAGCTCCCGCTCCATCCCAAGCGTTGGCAAGTTTTACATCCCGGCCAGGCTGCCCATCACGGTGCAGCAGTGTCACTTGGGTCACTTTCCAAGGGAGACAGCAGTCCTGCTGCTCTCTGGAGGAGAAGCTCCCAGCCAAAGAGCAGTGCCCAAGTTCACAGGATCACACAAATTTTTAAAAGGCTGCACCCCTGGGCCAACTCAGTGGTCCAGCCTGCTCTACCACACAAAACACTTGGTGACGGGGACCTTAGCGCTGCTCGGGGACAGGGACTTCAGCACTGACTGCCCCCCAGCCTCCCGCTGAGACTGCAGGCACGCCTCTTCTCCTCCATCTGCAATCTGTAAGATAGGCAGAAGGTCACAGGCCTGCTGGCGCGGGGCCGGGCGATGGGCATCGCTAACAGCCAGCACGCGCTCGGGATGTTCGCAGCGCGCACCACCGCGATTAGATAACGGAGCTGAGCAAACGCCTCGCTGATAAGAGTGACTACCCCCGCCGCGCCGGCAAGGGAGCTGAAACAAAGAGCAGTAAAAGGATTGCAGATTGAGTTGGGTGACTGCTGGCTCAGCTCGGGGATGGAGCACGTTAAACAGCCCTGTACGAAATCGTGCAACAAAACTGCCCCCGGAGATGGGAGGCGACGGCACCAAGCACGTGAGGCGCTCCTCGGTAAAGCCAGATGTTCAGACCCAGCTCACTCGAGATGCTCCTCTCACCACACACATGGTGTCCAGCCAATGTGGCTGCCCGCAGGGAGAGCGCCCAGCCGCGGTGCTTCTGCCCCAAAAAACCCAGAGCGCCCAGGCCCTCAGCGTAGCTGAGAAGCAATCAGTCCGACACTATGCAAAACCTCTCCAGCATGTTTTAATTAGTGAGCTTAAAACCCATAAGCCAATCCCTTCCACGTGGCTGACTGGCAAGCGAAGGAACGGGATGGATGGGCAACGTGGGGGCAGGTACCGCAGCGGAGCACGGCTAACCTCTAGATGATCTCCAGGTCACACAGAAGCTTTTGAGATACCAAGGGAGGAGGCAATTTGTGATGTGCCTACTACTGCACGAGTAGGGATCTTCTAACCGGGTCCTCCTGGAAGACACTACCGAGAAGAGAAAGGAGATGGCAAAGGGATGGACAGCGAGGGAAAGAGGCCGTCGCAGTTTGGAGGTGAAGAGGGAGCAGAGCTCGTTCGCTTTCCCCAGTTTAACACAAATGTCCTAGTGAGCAGGAAGGGGACCGGTAACGGCACAAAAAACCCCTTCACTCGAGAAACTCCCACGGCAGAGCTTCAGCAGGGGAAGCTTAAACCGTTACGAAGGTCACAAGCCACGCTCTCACCTTCCCACACCACCAATTTCTGCAACCCCCTGCTCGAGGCGCCTCGGGGGCGAGCTCACCCCTCCCAGCCCCTGCCTGGCGCGGGGTGCCACATCCTGCAGCCGTGGGGCGGTGGAGCAGGAGGGGGACCCGTCCTGCACCCCAAGAGGATCCCACTCCGAAGTGTGTTCACCCTTGAAAGCCATTCCTGGCTTGCTTGCTTCTCCAGAGCTCCAAGCTCCTCAGCTTCTTCAGATGGCTTAAAAAAAAAAATAATTAAAAAAAAAATAAATTAAAAAAAGCTGTGCCTTGGTGGACTAATGAAAGAGACAGGTAGCTGGAATGACTGAGGTGAGTCCGAGCCACCCCTCAGAGCCACTTTGCGTCACTATTTTACAGTTCCTGTCTTTTCTTTCACACAGGCGACGGCTTTTCTCCACCTCCACGGGACTGGGCTCACTTCACCGAAAGCAAGAATGCAACCAGGGTTTTTTCGAGGTGGGTTTTTCCCCCCTCCTCCTCTCTCCCCTATAAAACAAACATCTGCTCCAAATTTTCAGCTCGCTCTCAGAGCAAACTCTCTGAATTTCCTGACGTGTTTCAAGGCAAACGCATCAATTAGGAGCTGCCCTATAACCCCCCAGCATATGAAGTTATGAATGCAAGACCCTTTTATATTAAAAAAAAGGATTACGTAACGCAGGAAGTTTTAAAAAAAAATGCATAAAAGACAACTGACTCAAGGGATTAGCTCTACTTCACTTTGGAAGACTAACAAAAAGAATAGAAAATTATTAGAGCTCTTCCCATCGTAACAGCCAGGCCCTCGGCAGAGCTCATCAGCAAGAACGCAATGCATTGGTAATCAGAGCTGGCTGAAAGCCTTTTGGGTAAAAACAAATATTAATTGGAAAAAAAAATGACCTTTTTTTGCACAAACCAGGATTGCATTTTGTACGGTTTCAGTTTTGAAAAAGCACAGGAGAAGGAGGCGACCGCTTCTCGAAGCAAAAGGCTTCCTGCACAGGCGGGTCTGCCCCCCGCTCCTCAGCCCGCTCTGCTCCTCGCGAGCCACGGCGCTCTGTGGAGAGCTTAACGACGAGCAGGAGATGGGCCCCTTCCCACAGAAGAGATTCTTCATCTGGGAGCCCGGCCAGCCGGAGCCCATGCTCTGCCCACTGCCGAGTCAGAGCTGCACGCGGCGGCGAGGAGCGGGGGACACGGACGCTGACAGCTAACAGACAAGGTCACGCCAACGTACCAGGACCCCGGCACCTCCCGGCTCACAGGCAGGAAGAAGGCGAGGCTGGGCAGCCTGATGGTGGCCAACGAGGCTGGCTGGTTGCCGGTACATCTACAGTGTATGTGGTGATGCCTCCTGACCCATCAAACACAAGTTGCTCCCCGGCCAGCATCCCTCCGGTCCAATCTCACTGCTGGTAAGAGATGCTGTGCAACACTAAGGGCTTTGTGTCCTCACGTGCCAACAGACCAGCGCAGATCCCACTCGCTCAG
The DNA here is from genome assembly GCF_036417535.1 of Chlamydotis macqueenii. Classification (NCBI taxonomy): domain Eukaryota; kingdom Metazoa; phylum Chordata; class Aves; order Otidiformes; family Otididae; genus Chlamydotis; species Chlamydotis macqueenii. Next base: position 5,581,272 of record NC_141571.1, on the reverse strand, counting down.
GTAAGTAATTTGAAATAAGAGATGTCCCATCACCTCCGAGCACAACCAGTGCGGCCAGTGGAGCTGGCAGCCACGCACCCGTTCCGTCAGGGATGATGCCCTGTCCCTGGAAACATTCCAGGCCAGGTTGGACGGGGCTCTGAGCAACCTGATCTGGTTGGAGATGTCCCTGCTCCTTGCAGGGGGGTCGGACTGGATGGGCTTTAACGGTCCCTTCCAACCCAAACCACTCTGTGATTCTATGACTCTAGGGAGAAGCTGTTGGACCAAGAGCACGGTGCTGCTGGGGTGTCGAAGGCACAGAGGATGGGGGTCTCCCTGGACTTCCCTCCAGGCACGCTCCTCTCCAGTGGCAGGGAGACCTGAAGCCTTCTCCGGCTCTGCTCCCCTCTGGTCAACATGCACCAGAAAGCCAAGCACCACCACCACATAGCTTTTCATGAAGGTCCAGGCAGACAACTGGTTGACTACTGCAGCCACCCAGAGTTCAGAAGAGACCAGAAACACCGACAGAGAAGCACCCACAGATCCTGGGGAGCTCTGAAACGAGCGGCACCACACCAAAGAATGATGACTGTGACGGTGCCCAGGAGCCCTCTCCTCCTGGCACACCACAGCTTTAGCCCACGCGCCTGAGGCCACATGGAGAGGAGCCAACTGACCCTCCGTCCCCTTACCCACTGCCTACCACACAGCAAGAGGCTTCCCGAGCTGCAGCCATGTGGGCTGTGCTCTTCCCAACGAGGTCAGTAATGGAGCCAGGTCCTCCAGCACTGCCCACCCCTCCTTTGGGACAAATACACATCTCATTCCTGCAAAACCCACCAGGTGCAGAGAATGGAGCAAAGATCCTTCACGCTGGGGTGTACATGGAGACGGATACTTCTCCAAGACATGGCCATCTACACAGACATGCCCTGAGTCCAAGACCTCTATATGTGATGTACCGTGGATACCCACCTGTTCTGAAACGGATAAAAACCCGGGATCATTCCTACTCAGACAACTAACTTGTGTCCAGGGGGTTCTGAAGCTCCTTGCTGGTCTCCATATCTCAAGAAACACAAGAACATTCATTCATACTGCATATGCGTATTGCAAGTCAGGGCCAAACCAGGACCACCACGAAAAGCAAATCCCAATCCTCCTGCCAGCCCGAACCTCCCGCTCCCCATGCCAGCATGGCTTGTCTTCATGGGGAGAACCGGGTCAGTCACTGCTCACGGTTAGAACTACCCTGCACCGAAAAAGTGATTCGCTCAGCCCCAGATCTCTTCCCCCTCTGGTTCCCACCATGGCCATGTGAACACTGTGCCAGCAAAGGCGGGTCTTCAAGAAGGGGATGAGCCAGGAGGGGAATACATCAGCGTATCTGCCACGTGAAGTGGGGCTGTCACTCACCTGGGTTTTCCCAGGCATCCTTTTTCCACATCCAGATAAAAAATAGGGAAGTTGGCCAGCAACACCAGGTTTCTGGCCACTGATCGCGTGGCTTTGCCTCGCCTGCCTAGATACACAGTCACTATTTGTGTACACAAGGCGATATTTCCACCTGGAGCTCCCATGCTTCTGTCCAGGAAGCGTTAAAGCAAAAGCTCCGCTTCCCAGCCCCGCGAAGGCAGAAGGGCGAGAGGATGGGTGCTGCTGAGGGTGCTAAATGGCACCAGGGACTGAGAACAGGGTGAGATGCTCGGGAGCAGAGAGGAGGCTGTGGGGAAAGCATCCGGCATCAGAGAGATGGGGCTGAAGATACGGCAGCTCTTCAGGCTAACGTCCTCTCTCTCCAGCACGGCCCACCTTGCCTCCCCGGAGGGTGGCATGCACTGTGGGAACGTCACGCGTGTTGGGAGGCACACACCAGGGAACCCCGAGAACATGGCCACCAGCCGCCCAACTCTCCTGCAGAGCAGCAGAGGAGCCCCAAGTAACTTTCCACTGTGATGTTTAAAGGAAGACGAAGGAAGTGGCTGTCCCATGTTCCCCAGCCCTTCCTTTTCTCTCGCTAGAAACCTGTGGATTTTATTATTTTTTCAATTTGATCATCTTGGTCCCTGGGACACACTCTCTGCTTTTCCAGATCCGCACAGCACAAAAAGCCCTCGCAGCCACATTGTCATCGTTGTTACCACCACAGTTTTGGTACCAAAGTTTAAAGTTCTCCAAATTTCCCCGAAGCCAAGGTCCCGGCCTTGCAAGGACGGCAGCACGTGTTCAGCTCTGCCCCCAGGAACAATTGCCCGCGTTGGACATCGGTGGGACCTCTGTCCCACCATGGGCCACGGACCCACGCGGTCTGTAGATGCTGCCAGAAACCAGTGCAAGCAAATGGGCGCTTTGCCTTAATTTAAGAACAACTTAAACCCAGGACTAACAGAGCACCACTCTCTGCTCTCTCAGAGCTCCCAGAGGCCATGCTGGAAAAGGTGTGGGGGAGCTTCATGTCCCAGTGACGCTAACGGAGCCCAAGGCTCCTTCCAGATCTGCCTGGAGACAGCACCAGGCAGAAGCTAGAGGACTCCAAGGGTCTTAAGGCAAACCAAAGCCCCGAACTGGAAGCACCAGCATTCTGTGGTCCTGCCAGAGATGTGACAATCATCCCCCCTCCTTCCTCCACCTGAGCCCCTGCCCACACTGACAGCACCCAACCTCTCCACCCTGGGCCGGCAGCACTCGCCAGGAGAGACGATGACCCCTCCATGGCTTTGCTACTCCCCAGGACTTCCATCACATCACGTTCGTCCATGTCCCCTCTTCCTCACCTCCAGCCTCGAACAGAGAAACTGTCCTCACGCTGGCGCGGGAAAGGTAATTTAAAAGAAACAGCAGAAATGTAGGAAACCGGCACGGAGGTGAAGTTTCCCAGTGTGGGACCTCCCCGCTCTCACTCCCCGTTCCCACTCATCTTTGCAGTTCCATGCTCCCGTTTCTTACCCATCTCGTCCCCTGCGAGAGGTCCACGCCACGGGTGGGAACCGGGAGCCCACTCAGCCCGTGACGGCACCCACAGCTGTGGAGCAGGTTTGCAGGGTGCACGCCGAGCCCGCTCCACCTGACCCGGAGGCGCGCAGGGGAGACGGGAGGCGGAGGGAATTACGGCGCTTTGGGTTGGTTTTGCTGCTTTTTGCCCTTTCCGTTTCATCTCATCTGTTGCATCCGAGGTGCGGCCCCGACGGGGCTCAGGCCAACCCTGCTTCCTTTCCCGGCTCCCGACGGCGGCCCGGGGCTGTCAGCCAGGGCACCCCGCTTGTCCCGGGTTGGGGGGGGCCGAAAGGGGATGCAGAAAGTTGCGGCAGGCGGCGACGGCAGCAACCGGACCCCTCCTCCGCCGCCCCGCGGGGAGATGCGGGGCACAGAGGGGCCGCGGTTTGGTTTATTTCCCCCCCTCCCCGTTCCTTTCCCAGCCAGCGAACGGCAGCTCACAGCCGGGGCCGCCCCGCACCCACGGCCCCGCGGGATCCGGAGCCTTTTCCTCCCCATCCCGCCCGCCCTTCCCGGCCGCTCCCCCGCCCCGCGCTCACCCGCTCCCTCGATCTTCTCGGACCCGCGGCTCCAGGTGACCTGCCGCGTTTCCAGCTTCACCTGGAAAGTTTTCCGCTCGGGTCGTTGCGACTTTTTGGAGTAGAAGAGGGTCATGACGGTGCCCACCTCCAGGCTGCGGCACAGATGCGCTGCCTCCGCCTCGCTGGGGGCCCCGGGCCCGCCGCCCGGCCCGGCCGCCATCAGCGCCGCGAACAAAGGGGAGCGGGAGCGCCCGCAGCCGCTCAGCGCCGCCGGCTGCGGGGGGGAAGGAGGAGGAGGAGGAGCGAGGAAGGAGGAGGGGAGGGAGGAAGGGGGGGGCGAAGGGGCGGGGCGCGCGGCGCGGATGGGGCCCGCGTGGGGTCCCACGCCCCCTACCCCCCCCCCCCCGCCTGTGGGTGCTGGGGAGGGGGGCGTCCCGCACCTCGCCCCGCTGCCCGCTGTGGGGTCTGGCACGCGTGATGGGGTGGGGGGCATCCCACCCGCGGCTGCGGATACTCCGCGCTCCGCAGGCGTGGCACGCATCGGTACCCCGTCTGCCACGCACCCCACGGCACGGGACACGACACGGCCCTGGCAGCCCACGGCGCATTGTGCGTGGGGTCTTGGGTGTGCAAAAGCACCCCACGGCGTGGCCCGTGTGGGGTCCCAGGGGTGCCGCATCCCTCAGCACTGCGTCCCACAGGCCGTCACCCTGGTGCACAGCCGTGGGGCTGAGGGGCTCAGTCCCCCCCAAGCCTCCCGCCACTGCCCTGTCACCCCTCGTGTCCCCCGTGGGGGCTGTGCGGGGCGAGCGGGCACAAGCAGGGACACCGAGGGGAGCAGGGCATGGGCCAGGCTGGGAGCTGCTCTCCTCTCCCTGCCCTCCCAGGGCCATCCGCAGCCCCGCTGCGCTGGGACAGGCCAAGCGAGGTGGCTTTTCCTGGGGACAGTCCCCTCCGTCTGGCTGCCGCTGGCACACGGCTCCCCGCAAAAGCCAGGCCTGTGGCTGCCACATCTTTGTCCCCACAAATCACAGCCGGACCCACGCTGGGAGGGGAAGCGAGATGGGGTTTGCGGGGCGGCGGACAGCATACCCTTGGCCGGGGGGAGCTGGGGGTCGTGGGAGGCTCTCCAGCCTTGCTCCGGCCACACAAAGCAGGGTTAGCAAGGGGATAAGCGGCTGAATTGGGAAGCGTTTCAGGGTGGTTTGCTCCATTCATGTGGTTTAAGCCTGCAATTTCCCTTTCTGCGCTGCTGGCCTTCCTCCCCATCAGGACACCCCAGGGCGGGCTGCGTGCTCGGGCTGGTGTCCCGGGTCCGGCACAAACACTGAGGTGCAGTGGTGGGTGCATCGCCTGCTGGGGTGGCATCGCCTTCCTGGCCAGGAACCGGCCTGCCTGAGGGCGAGCGCAGCCCCGATATGGGAGAGCAGTGCAGGAATTTCCCACGGGGAGAGCCTGGAGGGGATGTACCCTATACATAAATGCGCAGGTATGTGTATATATGCATGTATGTATACAATACATACACACACACATGTGTTTGCAGGCCCACGGCAAGGCAGCATGCAGCCGAGCAGCCCTTATCTCAGAAACAAAACCTGCCTGTGAAAAACGGCTGGCGTACCACAGCACCCTCAGGGGTGCCAGGACGCTGGGGACCTGCTCGGCTCAGGTGGAGCTGCCCGCACCGTGCTGGTGGGAGCCCTGAGGTGGCCGGTGAACCTGCAGCCACGGCACAGGACCCTCTGCCCCGCTGCCCCCGGGGTGAGCCACTGCCCTGGAGACGTCTCTCCTTGCTTATGTAAGGGCCTGGCTCGGGACTGGCAGGAAGCAGCCGGCTCCCAGTGGTCTTAAAATAGTCGAGCATCATGGGCACACCCTTGTTTTTGAGGGCAAAACCTGAGAAGGGAGTGCGACCATCAAAGAAGCAAAAAAGGTAACTCCCTCACTCCCAAACAGCGCCTGCTTATGCTGATGGAGAGCACGCGTCACGGTGCGTCCCCAGCCCTGGGTGGCCGGCGCGTGGAAGCGGTGGTTTGCAATGAGGTGTCTGCGATGGGTATTTTTCCTTCTCTGAGTCTGACTAAACACTGCTTAGCCTTGCATTAACTCTCCGTGTCCGTGATGCTGCACACCGAGGAATGTCACAGTTTAATTTGACAGCACACGAAACCGCTTTTGCCTGTCTGCTGCCTGCCAGCCTCGTTCACTGGTCCCAGCTCCTGCACCAGCCAGGCTGCGGGCAATTGCCCCCAGCCCCTCAGGGCAGCAGAAACTTCCATTGTGTCCCTGTTATCCTGCCCTGCCCAGGCTTTGGTGCGCAGTGGGTCGGACAATTTTATTTTTGAAGAAATTCCCCGGCTCATGTTCATCATATGGCTGCGGAGGGGGTGGGCTCTCCCCGTCTCCCCTTGCAAACACCCCTGGAGAAGGGGTTTTCCCCTCTGCGCTGGCCCCTGCACCTGCAGATCTCCCCAGCTCCAAAGTGTGGGGTGCCAAGCCCTCCATATCCTGCGGGATTCATGGAACAGTTCCATCCTCTGCCCAGGAACAGGCAGAAGTCTAACAGCTAGGTGACCTCCAGTTTAAGGACAGCCCCCGGCCTTGCTCCAGGGCTGGGGAGCAAAATCCGGGGAAACAAAATCCTGAGGCCACCTCAGGGGTGAGCATGGGGGGTGTCTGCAGCACAGCATCCCTCTGACACCAGTGTCAGAATGGATGCGTCCTTCTCCCACCCCGGGAACCGTACGTCGAGAGGAGGTGCCCGATCCTCATGCGAGTGACGGTACTTGGCATCTTGCAGTCCCTGGGAGAGACGCACCACTCCGGGTTATTTATTATTTCCCATCTGTTCTGCGCTGCCTGGGGTGAGCAAATGAGAAACCAGCCCAGGGGAGTGGAAAAGCTTCCCCTCGGCCCTGCAGCGAGCAGGATCTGGAAAATCCGGAGCGAACGCGGTGCGGAGCTACCTCCCGCCCTGGAGTGGTGTGAGCAGACACAGAGCAGCGCAAGGCGTGTTTTTTTGCCGGGGATGGAGAGCAGACCCGCCTAGGGCGGCAGAGCCGCTGTGGATGCTGGCGCGGTGCCTGCCGCGTGCGCCGTGTGCTCACCGAGGAGCTGGGGCGAAGCCGCACCCGCAGGCAGGGCTGCCTCCCCCCAGCATCATCCTGCCCCTTCCAGGCACTCACTGTGACATCTCTCCGGGTTACGAACCGGCACCTGATGGGAAACCCGCTGCAGCTCCAGATTCCCTGTCCCCGCTCCCTGGTGTACAGAGGGGAGCGCACACTTTTTTAACATCCTGAATTCACCTGGTTTCAATTTCCAAACTGAATCCTGTAAGGGCTCGAGGCGGACGGCGCTGCATCCAGCGGGGTTTGCAGCCTCCCCTTGGCTGTTCCGCCCTGTCCACGGGCTCGCAATGCACAAGAACCAGTTTCAACCTAAATTTTGCCCCTTCTGCTGGTCACGTCACCACTGCCTCGATTTCCCTCGCTGCCAAACACAAGCCCTGTTGCAGGAAAGCCCTACTGAGGTGGCGGCACCAGGGCAAGTGAGGACCAGGCGCTACAGTGGTGGGATGCAAAATGGGATGCGGCACGTTTCTGTGTTTGCACAGTAACGGGGTCTGGGAATTCTCCATTGAAAGTGCGGGATGGGTGGTCCTGACCCTCCTGTGCCACGGGCGAAAACACAGATTAACTCCTCCTCAGCTCCCTGCCTGGGACAGAGCCGGCCATGGAGTGCCCGTGCTGCCAGGCGTTCAGAGGGAGCCGAGCGCCTTTTCAAGGGCTGGTTTTGCACCAACATATTTCTCCCTTCCACTGACCGGGAGACGCACAGCACAGCACACCCCAGCCTGGGCCATCAGCCTGGTCTCACGTCTCCAGACAAGAGCGGGGTCCGAAAACCAGGACCCCCACCCTGGCCGGGGGCATCCCACCACGCCGAGGGAGAGGCAGCACATCCCTCCCCGCTGCCTTCAACCAGGCAGGGGGAGAAGCACATTTCCCTGCTCAGCAGCGTAGGATATGGGAATTTAATTCGGCCAGGTCTGAAGGCTGTATAAACAGAAGGGATATTTCTACCGCCTGCGTTATTCCAGGCACGGGCAGGTCCGGAGCACAATGAGCCCCTTTCCCTCTCCGCTGGCATTTTCTCTGCTGCACCTTGGAAAGGCCCCAGAGAATAAATGGTAACTCCTGCCAAACGGTGAGTATTTGCATCCACAACAAAGCGCCTGAAAATATCGCAGCGGGCAGCAGGAAGCCCTGCTCGGGGCCGGCTGCCCAGAGGCTCCTGCGGCTGGCTGAGCCCGAGCCCGCAGCCACCCCCGCGGGGTCTGGCAGCCCAGCAAGCATCAGGATGCTTGGGAGGTGCTGGACCTCGCCCCAGCTCCCCTCTTCTCCTCCACAGCCTCCTCTGCGTTGCTGGCTGGAGCACTGGGCTGCCATTAACCGGCTTTTGGCCAGAGCGGGGACATGGCTTCCAGGCTCCTGATCACACACTCCAGCCAGGGCACGGAGGATCAGTGCACGGAGGATCAGTGCAGAGAACGCGCCCAGCAGCTACGCGGGGTAAAGGAAAACCAAAACACTCACGATGCCCTTCCTGGTGCACCCAGCTGCAGCACGTCCTGGCTCTCTCACAAAGCAGCCTCTTCCAAGGGAGATGAGCTGAACACCACCCTGCCACAGGGGTACCAGGCCCAAACAAGCACCACCCCACCCCTTCTCCCTGCCAGAGCTCAGCCTGGCTGGGCCCCGCGCTCCTGCTGCCTCAGGTGACTTTCCATATCAACGGCCTCCACTTCCAAGGATGCTTGAGGGGACCCCAAATACACACTCAAAGCCACCTTCCTGATGTTCCCTCTCACTCACAAAGGTAGCCAGTGAGTCCCAGAACTGATCGTTACCCTGCGTCTGCAGCCGCGTCTCAGGGCGAGGGCAGGCTCCGTGCTGTGCAGGCTGCATGTGGACAGCGCTCCAGCAGGGACCAAGCAGTTTCTTATTAAAAAGGAATAAAACCCTTCAGGCAATTCCTGCTGGAGTCGGGAACAGGGACTGGGCAGCTCTGCGCCCAAAAAGCAGGAGGGTCGGGCTGCTGGTATTTAACCGCGTTATTCGAGGCAGTTTCCCCTGGGGGTGCACAAACCAGGACAAACTGCTGTGCAGGGGCACAGCTCAAGGATCTGGGCACCAGGCGAGCAGATGGACCACCTCAAGTCTCAGCATTACTGCCAGCTCATGAGCAAGCAGGAGGATCAGAGGCTGACAGGACAGCTTACTCAGCTCTCGCCTCTAACCAGGGCTCCAGAACACCCCACGCTGCGATGCTGCAGGCCCAACTACTCCACCCACGGTGGGTCTGGCTACGTGACCATACAGACCTACCACAGACCACAGAGCCACCACAACTCAACACCAGCAAGCAGCGATGACAGCTCCTGAAAACATCAGGGCAACGTCAGCAGCTACGCAAAGCACTGGCCCTTCCAAAAGCCAGCCGTGGCCAGGTGCTTCACTTCAGATCCCTGGCATCATCATGAATCCGCATGCTCTCAACTCTTTGCTGATGGAGACACAACTGCTGGGTCAACCCCGGCCCAGCCTGGCCCCTGCCACGGCCTCAACATCCTCTGCACAGCCCTGTTCAAATGAGAAAGGCTCAAACACCTCACTGCGGAGGCTGCGCCTGCAGAAACACCGTGGTGCCAAGCTCACAATCTCCTCCTCAGCCTAGGGGACCTCATGGCCCAGGGCCCGAGGTGAAAGAACACGCAGACACCAACGCTCAGTTAAGTTGTAGGAATTTATTTTAAATAACCTACAGTTGATTAAAAGGGAATTCATGATAAAAATAGAAGATACTTGTTGAGGAAAGGCTGCAGGAAATGGTCTTCGCACACACACTACGCTAACAATGCCTCTAAAACTAATGATTATAGCAAAAAAAGGTTTCACATTAAAATTCTGCTTTTTAATTTTTTAAAATTTTTTTACACAATTACAAAAGAAAAAATAAAAGCCCTAAAATCTTGGTTATTTTCCTTTTTGGACCGATGCTCATTTCCCTCGAAATTTATTGACCTGTGAAACTTCTTTTTACACAATAAAATCTTTCAAGTAAAAGAGGGGCGTGGGGCTTAGAAAAAAAGGGGGAGGGAAAGGTAAAACAGTCTGGCAAACCTAAAAAGTAGATATTCTTGAAGTGTACAGAGTGGGCTCAGAACAAAGGGTGATGAGAATGTCATTTGCTGCCAATTTCACTTGTCCTCAAATTCCACACGCGCCTCGCCACCACACGGCCCCCCTCTCCCAACCCGCTTCCCCAAATCTACATGATCTTTAAGATCAAGAAGAAAAAGAAAATGGTTTAAATATTTTAAAATAATTAAAAGAAATAAAAATTCACATTTAAAAAAGGAACACTCAAGTCAGGAGGCCGATCTCCCATCACACTTTGCTCTGAACAAATGCGGTGGATATTTGTAGTTCATGTCTCAATGCCATGACTGTTTCAAGTGACAAATTAAAAAAGATTTGGGTATTTCCATGACTATAGAGTGACAGCCATAACAGGTGCGTTGGTTTTCTTAAATTTTGTTTATTTGTTAAATTCTGAAACAAGGCAGGAGGGGGAGGGGAAGGGCAGGGGTTAAGGAGTCCATTTTCTATTAAAATATAGAAGTTATTGCAAAACCCTAACTGTAAAAACGCACCAATATAATTGGATTTTGTATACAGTAGCTAAAGATTCCCACGCTCTCAGTGTGATGGTGAATTTGCCTGGCGGAAGGTTGACAAATCCCCCATCCACTTGCCCTGCCTCAAGAGAAAAACCACGCAAACCAGACAGCTAGAATTTGGATCTCTGAAACATTTTTAAATAAGTTGTCCATAGGACAACTGGCTCAGCTCCTTTAGGATATTTCCAGGTTATGCTTTCTGCAAGATGTTGGCTGTGTTATCTGATGCTCACTTGCCCCTTCCCTCCCCCATCCCCAGCATCCAAGGACAAGTAAGGCTCACAGTTTATCAATCTCCCTAAAAACCAGGCTACTCCCCCCCCTTTTTTCCATAAAATTCAGCTCATTAAAAACAAGTTAAAACTCATAGTCTTCCTCTGCCATGTCGATAGCCCAGGCAAATTTCTCTCGTTGGGTTTTGTTATAAATCTTCTCTATAGGAATTCCCCACTTCTTACACCTGCAGAAGAGGAGAGGCTGTTAGAGTCAAGACGTCACAGGCCCTCAACCCCTCGCTGTGCAGAACTACCCTGCTCTGCCCCAGAAGCTCCCTGGCTCTGCTCCTTGACAAGACACACCACCCAGCTCTGCAGGACCAGCCTCCCAGTGTTGGATCCCGCAGGTTCTCCAACCCACCAGCTCCCAGGGCGGTGCTGGCTTTGGCTGGCATGTTACCCTTGGCTCAAGAGACTCTTTTTATACCTTCCTGATTTTAAGATTTAAGGGAAGGCCACAGAGAAAATACATCTCTGCCTGCATAGGGGCACCGCTCTCAGCCACAGCCCTTGTCTGCCAACTGGGGAGACAAGACAGAAGAGAAGGGGTCTGTTCCTTCCAGGCAGATGCTTACCAAGCAACAGAGATCCTAGGATCCAGATAGTTGAGTTTGGAGGTGCCCAAAGCGATCTGCTTGTTCTCCTCCCTATCTGTAGCCTGAACCTCCAGCTTCATCAGTTGCTCCTCAATCCTCTGTACTGCTTTCTTCTTGCTCTCCACTGTCCTGCGGTGGGAAAGAATCAAAGTATTTAATTCTTAATGCCCTGCTAGGCTCGAGATAGCAGCAGTGTGGGAACCCAAAGGGACTCTGCTCAAGGTAAGCAAAGCCACCAGCCACAAAGGGCAGCTGTGTCAGCACAGACGGTGACACAAAACACTCAGCACATGCAATTAAGAACTGACATTTTCAAAGAGGCAGAGCAGATCTTAAGCAGCAGTTTTGTTTTAAAGGGTTGGAAGCAACAGCCTGAACTGTACTAATGCTACACCCACTTTAAAACCAGCCCATCTATCCCTCTGTAACAGTCATGCTGTGATTCTGCTTTCAGAGCTTCCTTAACTCAGCACCCCTGCCACTATTCTGCAGAGCCCACACAGAGTCCGAGTGCATCATCTGCACCATCAGCTTCCAGCAGAGCAGAGCAGAACCCAGGAAAGTGCATGCCCAGCTGTGTAACTCCTGGCTCCCCATAAAGATGGCAACGCTCTGCCCGGTCCTGGGCAGCAGGGTGGTTGAGCACTGGCTCGGGCTCAGCTCGGAGGACTAAGGGACACAGCAGAGACTAATGCTAGCAACCGCATCACCCTACGGTCCTCAACTTGAAGGCCATTTCTTCATGCACAGAATAAAGAGGGGACAAGAAAGCCTGAGGAAATCTCAGATCACAGGCTGAGGAAACAGAAGACAGGGACCAATTTGGAGCTGAGAGTACCGAGGGCATTGCACAGCCTAGTGTAACACCAGCCTTACTTTTTAGACTTCTCATCCCTCCGGACCTTGGCATCAGCTTTGGCGCTTTTCAGTTCTCTCCTGGCATCAGCTAACTGCTCCTTCTTGGCATCGATCTAGGAGAGGCAAAACCAGATGGCAGCACTGTGAACAAGCTGCTAAAAACTGTGGCAGTCACCTGTGGGTGGCACGACCCAGGGAGTGAGTCTGTGACCACGTTTAGAACCTACCAGCGCTCAGACCCACTTCTGCAGAACAATTAGGCCATTGGCCTTTCAGGTTGCTGCAAAGTCTAGCGTGGTGAAATACTCCCCTCAGAAAAGAGGGCCCCACTTGTTTCCAAAGACAAGGTGGCACTGGGAGCTCTCTCACGTAGCTGCAACCAAGCAGGGGAAGGGACTGGCCAACAGCCTCTCAAGGCAGCTTGTCTGCCTCCACTGTATCCTCCCATTACCAATTCTGACGGTAACACGGAAGGATGATTCCTGTTCCCTCAGCAGGAAACTATTCTTGCCCCAAATTCTACAGGCTGAAAGCTGTTAAGGCTTCAGGCAGTTCTTCTCACTAAGTTTAGGATTGAGGGAGATTTAGCGTTTTGCAGCCCCTGTTCAACATTCCCCTTAGACATCCCCCAAGCTCTAAGATCTAGGGTGACAGCAGCCATGTTAGGGGTTATGAAGCAGGGGACACCGCAGTGCCAAACTAGAAGTTCTTATTGTGAAGGTTATTCTAAAGCCAGACCAGGAACAGACCTAATCCCTTTGGACCTCATAGCCTTCACCAGAAACAATCTGCACAGAAAGAGGTCAAGTCAGAGGGGCATAATGTACCATGTACACAGCCTGCACTGACAGTGGCCTGGGATTCACCAGTGGATGCCCACTCTGGGTTCTTTAGGGGACAAAAATCAGAGCTAGAGACTGCTGCTCTGAACTTTCAGTGGCAGCAGAACACATAGCTATAGCCTGAAGGGAGACAAAAAGGGTCTGGTCTTGGTCTTTACAAGTAAAAGATGACTCAGGCTGAAAGGTGTCCTTTTCAGCTCACTACTCTGCTTCCGGAGTCCTGCTCTCCATGCAGGCCCATCTCGGATGTAGCACTAACCAACTCCTGACAGGGAAAAGCACGCTCAGCTTCCATTTCACCCCAGGTGAAAGGAAACGCGACTCCTGAGATGCAGCACATGGAGGCCTGGCCCAAACCAAGAGGTGGGCAAGGGTGGAGGTACCTTGCTCTGCAGGTTCATCATGGACTTCTCGAAGGTCTTCGGTGGAGCCCTCTGGTGGTTACACAAAATGGCAACCGCTCTGTTGGCACGGTTATAGGAAAGGATCTTCGCTGGGATGTTGTCATCCGCTGCAAAGTACAAGCAAGTGGTGAACAGGTGGGTTCTCCAGGGTGTGCAGCCCCAGCCAGCGTTCCCATTGACTCTAAGTTTACAGTCACTGAAGAACTGATCTTCCCCTCCCGCGGGGCAGCCTCAGCACTGCACTCTAATTAGCCCTAAGAGCCTGACCACTTCCACCCTGGGCTCTGACTCCTTCTGGGACACTTTCTTGATAGCAACAAAGGCACCACTTGCCACTCAAGAGGGGGAAAGCACATTCATGCTCACAGCAGAGGACAGCAGGGCCATACTGCCCAAGACACTGCTGGGCTTCACAGATCCAACGTGCTCAGTTTGTGAATTTGTTAAAGTGCAAGCTACCAGTGCTCGACAGAGAGGTTTTGAGAATGAGCAGCTAAGAATCGTGGGGCTGTTACAGATGCATCTGCCTTGCTGGCCACCTACAGCATTTTAAAATCAACAGAAAGCAAGAGATTTGGTAAAGGACAGACAGACCAGCAGGCACACCTCGGTGTGCTCACAAGTCCACTCTGCCCTGCCCCAGTGCTGGGCTGCTCAGCTACCCCAGAAGATTGCCTGGCAGTAGATTTTTGGTCAGGTCTCAGCTGTATGACATTTACACTGCAATGAGGAAGTGGTGTACAGATACAAGGCTTGTGGTTAAGCCCATGAAGCCAGGTCTGTACTGCACGGTAAGATCTGTTACCCTCAGAGTTTCAAGGACAAGACTTACGATTAGTGAGCTCCTTGAGCTGCTGCTGTAGCGTGATGGAGGCATTGTAAGTACGGAATACCTTGGCTGTCAGTCCCTCCATAAGGTCTTGAAGATGTTTATTTAAGATACTGGTCTAAGGAAGCAGAAAGGAGACGACAGTTAGCACTAGAATTGACCACGGCATTTGTGAAACCTCTGGACACACTGCTGATGAAGACGCACAGCCCACAGCTGAAGCCCAGTGCACTCAGACCTGACCACAATAGAATGGCCGCAACATTACTGAAACCACAGGAAAAGTGAACAAAGAAGGAACAAGCATTAGATTGGTATCAAGTACCACAAGTGGCCAAAAAAAGCATTCTTCAGTGTGGAGGTTGTGGTTCCCAACAGGTAGAAATGTGCCTGTCCCCATCCCAGGGAAGGTGCCTGAACCACTGTGGTGCTCCCAAATGCATCCCCCCAAATGTGCAGATGGGGATGGCATCCAAAAATCTATCACCTCACACAGTCACCTTCTCTAAATTCTGACAAAAACCTCCCCAGGCCAGAGCCAGCCAGGCTCACCAGGACCAAAGCCCATCAACTTCAGGAACCTGCAGGCACATTGGACAACATAGACACTGCACTGAGACAGACTCTCACTGCTTTTAGACCGCTCAGGCCAGCTCTGGAACAGAATTGCTTCCAAAACCATTTCTGGAACAGAGCAGCTGTTATAGCCTGGTGCAGAGTGAGCCTGTTCACGGTGTTCTACCACCATCCCTCCCCCTTAACTACATGCTTACATTGAGGCGGTCAAAGAGGTCATCCTCAGGCTGCTTGTTCTCCATGAACAGCTGAAGATTCTTAAACACCTGCAGGAAAAGAAAATCAGTAACTTCAGGGACACAGACCAGACAGTGCTGGGTAGCAGTAATACGTAAGGAAGCAACACTGCCGGGGAGACACTTAAACAGGGACAATGCTGGATGTTATTTCCCAGCAGGCAAAGATCCATCTCTCAGTACAATGCCTGTGTTGAAGGTCTCTCCTCAGCAACAGGAGTCCTGAGCATTCAATGCCCTTTATACTCATCCTTTAGATCAAGATTGCAGGAGACCTGATTCTGCTCTGGCTTAGCTGCCTAACAGAGAAAAGAGACCCCAAAGCTACTACCCTTATCTCCATCATTACTCCAGCCAAAGAGACCCCTGAGCCATTTCCTATGGAGAGAAGCTACCAAAACCCAGCCCTCTTTGTTAACTGGTTCATATAGTTCTAGCCCAAACATATCTCATTGGGTTAGGGAGAACAATCAAAGCATCTTTTGATTACACAGAGATCACAAATCCCAGCTCTGTGTGCTCCAAATTCCCAATTCCCAGCTTCTCAACAACACACATTCTTCTTCTACAGACATCTAATACACAAAGATTTCTAGCTCTACAATAATCAGTTCCCCATTGTAAGAAGAGACACCAAGAGATACCAACGCCAATAAATTCAAACAGGAAAAACGGCTTCTTCTTTAAACAAGGAACTAAGAATTCCAGCACATGCTCATTTCCATGGCAGTTGTAGTTTGGTTTTTCCCAGTTATTTTGCTTCCCAAGAGGCTAACATTTACTGCACTGTTGTTACGATTACTACAGTATTACACATGCGTATCTAACGTACTGTGCTGACTGCAGTGCTGTGGGCCAGATGCAAAGCTGACACACCCACAAAACCAAAAGTCTTTTTGGATAGTGCCCTCCAGGTTCACACTGCTGGATGGGGACTTATTCTGGAACGAGGTCAAGATCACAGCAGATTTGAAACTGGTGGATGACAAAGAAATAAAGGAATTAACATTGTCTAGGAAAGAAGTCTTGGTTGGTAGATACCTAGGTCCATAGGCCAGAAGTGTCAGTGCACCTACTCTGTTTGCTTTGGAGCACCCAAGATCTAAACCTAGCTCAGCGAGGGCTCTGCTCCAATGTGAACAAAACCACCGTGACAGAGAAGCTAGTACGATGGAAGCCCAAGTCAAACTGCTACTCTAACAGTGCCATTTTGCATGGTATTTCAGAACCTTTTATACTATTGTCAATGGGCCTAGAACTCTACCATCTACAGGTGACACAACCAACTCTGCTGACCAGAACAAGACCAAAGAAACTTATCTAACATAGCTGTTAGTTGTATTATGCCAACTCTTGACACTGAGACCACAGGGAAGAGCACCGAGATGTTTAAATATCTCATCTGCTGGGCTATGTCACATTATCAGCAGCCTTATCTTCCATGGCACTGCCAATAAAAAAGGAAGAATAGTAACTGACTTATTTTCTGTCTAGATATCAGGTCAGCGTAGAAGCACTCTGTTATTGCCACCAAAACTGTGTTGACCACATTTTTGCTGCAATTCCATCTCTGTATGTGTTTGTGGAGACATCTTACCCTCTTCTCAACAGGGACTTTGTTGTAGTATCGGATGGAGTCTTTTCCGAGGAAGTCAAACTCAACCACGTATTCCTGGCCGTCCAGTTCAGGATGCAGCTTGATATGTTCTACTCTCAGAGAGCAGCAGCCCACGGTGTCAGCTGTCTCTCCTTCTTCTTTTTCATTACCAGCTCTCAGGGCAAGCTACATTTATATCAGGACAAGAGAGGTAAGCATTTTAAACCATCCCAATAATGTTATGTTGGAAACTTTCAGACACTGGCCAAGAATCAGCAGTGTCCAGAAGAGACGAGAAGGGAAGAAATACATTTGCATGGATAAAACTGACACTTAGAAAATTCTAATAAAAACCACCTTAAGTTCTCTTAAAATTTGTTCTAAATAACTACGCTAAAGTCACAAATCTACCGATCTACCAGAATACCTCATTTTTTTTAAAAGAGACGTTTAAAGCAAGATGTTTTACCAACTTTCGCTCATTAATTAACTCAAACAGTAAGACAGTTCTGACTAATGGAAATCCATTTCAAATGGTTGGCATTTCTTAAAAATCAAACTGACTTCCATGTGAACTCAACTTGATACAAAGTCATAGAGCTCAGCTGTTCTTCTTCTATGATCCTACCTCTCTTCTCTACACACTAAATAAATACACTTTAAATAATATATAGGATGCTTTAGGTTATATAAATAATCAAAAGGCTACATTTGGCTGCATTAAAAAAAATGTGTTTTAACACTACTGGCTAAACCAATTTCTAATTTTTAAAGAAAAACCTCCAGTGTTGTTATGAAACCACAATTATTCAAATCAAAGTTCCCTGGTTTACACAGAACTATTTTTAACAAAACCTGTTAATTTAGTTTATCAAGACACCATACACTATCAGGGCAACATCTCTCTGGGAACTGGTTTTAAGTGGCTTTAAACTCATTAATACAGCTGCAGTTTTCTTTATGCTGTGGTGAAAAAATTAGTGTAATTATGAAACCTCAAGACCATGACCTCAAACTAAAGAGGTGACAAACCAGTAGAAATTCCCAGCAGGAAAACTGAAACAGCTGGAGACAAAAGGCCCACACAAACTTCCCAGTAATCCAACTGGGCGACTCTGGAACCAGGCTGTGAATCCTGCCTGAACTAAAACAATGCTGCCTGAAATAGCCACGTTCAGTACAATAGCTTATTGCTCTGGATTCCAGGTAATGGGAAGGAAAAGGAGACAGGATCCTGCCCACCAGGAAGTCTCAGGATACCCTAGTAACTGGGCTTAATTCTGCCCTAAGAACAGACTGAGCACTCCCAGCAGGACAGGAAAGGTAAGAGGAGCGTGCTGGAGAACAAGCCTTACTTTATCAATGAAGTACAGCGCCACAGCCCTCTGTCGTACTTTCATCTCTTTGGATTTCCAGTCTTCTCGGTATTGATTTCGGATTTTATCTACGCACTTCTTCAATCTCCGAGCTGTCTCATACTTCTGCCAGTCCTTCTCACCCTGCAGAAAAAGTTGGAATAGAGTCAGCATCAGAAAGGAAAGGACCAGTTCCAATCCGCATCTCACGGCTTTGCGAGTCTGTGTGTGGCAAATGGCCTCACTGTACAAAAGCACTGAGATTTTGCTTCCGAACAGCTCGGCTTTAAATTATGCTGCCATGCAGCTGTAGGTAATTCACATTTCCATGATACTGAACACTTCCATAGAAGCAACTATAAAGACACAAAAGATACGTCTTCCATGCTTCTCAACATATAAATGGTTTCCTCTGCTTTATTCAGATGACACTTACGCTCTTTCAGCTGTATAATTAAACACCCATAAAGCATAAAAGCAACATCCACAGTTCATCATTATTATATATTCAAGCCATGGCAAAAAGAGGGCATGAATTCACAAGGTACAGAGATTTTTCCCTGTACTTGTAGGACAAACCTCTTGTTTCCAATCCAGGAAAAAAATCTCTTAAGAAAAAGACTTAACGAGAAAAACTTAAATCCTACTATTGAAACTGAAAGCTATTTATCTCTCAGCAGGTTTATCATTGCTTTTGTGGAATTGATCTGTTGACCGGTTATTTGCTTCCACAGCAGGGTTTGTTTTCCTTCAGTCATGAGCCCCTTATCAGTCTTCTCAGCCAGTAGCCTGGCCACGTTTTTAATTTTACAATTGACTGATTAGCAACCCATGGTTAGAACTTCAGTACATGATCAGGCAGGGGAAGTTAGGACAGAAGTAGGTAAAAGATCCACCACAGCAAGTTTATTCTTGGATAAATCGCTTGCTTCTAGGTTTACACAGAGCAAAGGATTCCTAGTAGGAATGAAGGACAAAATGATGTCAGTGTAGGATGAAACAGCAAGACAGCTTTACGTCCTATCTCTCTCCTAGCCAATAGCTACCTTTGCCTCTTGGAGACATGATCAGTAGGATTTTTTTTAAACTAGATCTTTACCTTAATCCTTGAGCTAGGGTTCAACATGATGTATTTGATAGAGCCTTGGATGTTCTCAGTCCATGACACCAGCCAGGTAACCTTGTTATCATGCCGGACCTCCTTCCATTTGTGTCCTGGTGGAGGAGCAGGGATCTTGGAATCCCTGCAGAGAATTAAAAAACAATAAAAACAACTTAAAGAGACTTCCACTGCATCAAAATAGAGAAAGTAATAAATACTATAATACAAAGAAAGCACAGGAAAGAAACTATGAGGCAACATAACTACATATTTCCACAAATGAAGTGAATCAAACTGAACCGAGATCAGAAATGTAACCGCTATCAATTTGTATCTGCCGAAGAACTGTACTACAGGTGGGAACAGACATTGCTAGGATCAGCTTTGATTTGTACACACTGCAATAGTGTGGATGCTTATCTGGACAAGACTGAGGAGAAGTCCACCAAACCTTAGTCTTTGACATCAAGGAAGACAAAAGAGGGAAACCTACCTAGAAGAAAATTAATTTCTGGCAATACTAGCAGGAAAGACTGTTTAAACAGATGTAGGTTGCAGGCATGAGGAAGAAAATATGTTGACAGAAGTTCTACATGAAACCCATGACAGCCTTGTTCAGCTTTTGCTTGTGTGACAGTGTCTTATCCATGTAAGAATAAGATAAGCAGCATGTGTATTTCTACATCCTGGAATATCAACCTATACAGGATTTTTAAAAAGAAGCTCTCCTATCCAGAAACCAAAGACAGGGTGTAAAGTATCCAGTGCTCACTTGCTGCAGTTAATGATGATGTCTTCTGGCATGATGCGTCTCTTCAACATGCCCATTTTGGGATGGTTCCCACGACCTCGGAAGAGACCTGGAGGTTCAATCTTGAAGTTGGCAATCCTCTCCTTGTGGTTGTCCATCACACAGTAACCATATTCCTTCAATAGCCGCTCATTCTCGTCTTTGATTTTCTGAAAAAAAGCCAAAAGCAAAGATGATACGGTACACCCAGGACCACACACATATCTCTACATGTCAAGACTTTAAACAATTTTATATTTGTACCATGCTGATGCTGAAGACCCAACTTAAAACCAGATCCCCATCATGCCAAGTGCTGTATCAACACAGAGTGGCAGACTGTCCAGAAAAGCATTCATAAAACACAAGCAGCACAGACAAACCAGAAAAAAAAGGGAAAGAATGTATGAAAACTCCATTAAAACTTTTATTTGAGGGAAACAGGTTAGGACTGCTGAAGACAGCTACCACTTTGCCAGAACCTCTATCCACACACCACAGCTACAAGGGCAGGCAGCTCCCCCGACAGTACTGCTGCTTTATCATCAATACTCAGCATTTGACATGCGCTGGACTTTAGATTTTTGCAGTTTATGTATAAAAACCCAGACTTCTGTGTTTGAAATCAGCGTTGGAAAGCAGGCACAGGAATGTCTCCAGTCTGCCACATGTCAAGTCTGTGTCAGCAAACGCTCTTACAAGCGTTTGTCTTACAGTCTCCTAAGTAAAAATGTGCTGAGATTTCACTGCATACTTCTGTGCTTGGACTGTAATTATATAGAAGGAAAAATAAAAACATTGCCGCTTAAAATAAAACATCTGACCCACAGACAGCACTGGTGTGCCAGCTAAGAATCCAACAGGAAAAGCCACTTCTGCTCCACTGAAACAGCTGCCACGGATGGAAATCAGAAGGGCTCACCCACATGTTTCTCAAATGGGAACAGCAGTAAGACATGGGGTCTCTATTCCGGTGGAACCCCTCTGACCCCAAAGGCCATATTTCCAAGCTACGAGGCCCCTCACTCAAGACAATTACTGAAGTGTTGCAAAAGAGCAACTGAGAACTTGGGGCAAGCTTCCAACTTCCATTGCAGTAAGTACTCAGTCATCTAAACACTACTTAATTCTCTCCCCACAAGCCACTGTAGCCATGCTACTGGAAAATAAAGTTTGTTTTTTATTCAGAAAACTGTATTACATGATATTTATGACTTGTTCTTTCATTTTATTTACCAATGTCATTGCTGCATCACTTCCACCATCCCAAATTTTACCCTCCAAATCCAAAGAGTTTCTAAAATGAAAATCTATCCTTAACTGAAGCTCATGACTGGCCCAGGATCAACGCTCCCATGGGGGTAGCACCTCTGATTCTCTTTATTTACTTACACAGGAGTAGGAGCTTCAGCCCTATCAATATAATTTTAAGTCAGGGTGCAGATTCAGCTGTAATTCACACAGTGCTTTGCCCTACCTGAGCTGCACAGAGAAGATTCCTACAGTTAACATGAAAGTAATTTGAAAGCAAGTAAACACTGACTTGTAAATGGCAAGGCAGGCAGAGGAATGATTACACAAAGATGTTTACAAGCCAGCTATGAATCAAGAAGTCTCCTAGAATTCCCTCTGGTACCTGTTTCTCCTCCTTGGACATCTGTTTCCTAGCTTCCGTCTGAGCTTTGAAATACTGGCTCATGTGGGTGAAGTCACACTTGCTGAGGTTGGTGATAGTGCTCTTCTCTTCAGAGGTCATTTCCTTGCAGAAAGAAAGAGGCACTTTAAGTTTTCATACATAGTCAGTTTTCATGCATTGTAGAGTTCATCCTACCCCAGGCAGTTTAAACAGGAACAACAGACAAGTTCTCACAATAAACGCACAAGAAGCCCCAAATTCTTGCACATGCTCACTCCAGCTTAGGTCAAAGAGAAAAGGACAAGAAGCGGAGTGTATGGAGCGCTGGCCTTCCAGCAGTCTGATCTCTGTGAACGCTGGGCAATGCTGTACCACCTGCCAGAGCGCTCTCACACTGAACAGTGGCTGAGACTGCTGAGGGACAGGGAGGAAAATCCAGTAACCCATTTAGGAAAACTGCATCAACTGCTCTAAAGGCTTGATCTTACGGCTGACAAGATGACTGAGGTGAAGTTCTGAGTTTCAGGTTTTTGCAAGGGGTTTCCTTCTAATGTAAAGCTGTCTCTTCAACAATGCATGTAACAGTCAGATCAGCTACACCCCACCATGCTGTAAGAGGCAAATTTCTTTGGAAGAAGTCTGACTTTGTTGGTTTAGAAAGATCTTTGTGACAGGGCCCTTCCCGATGTAATGACACAATAGACTGGAAACTTCACAGCTACAATCTGAGGCAGATTTCAGTTGCCATAAGCTAACTTTCCTGTGCACGGAACAAGTAGTCCCTTTTCACTGCCCGGTGCTGAGGAGACACCAGCCATGCCTGCAGTCATTGCAGCCCAGGACTACGTGCATACCTTTCTCCAGTCTCTGAAGAAGTTTTTCCTGAAGATCTCCTTTGTAGTGTACTCATGATCAAGCATTTTTGCAAAGAATGTGGCAACTTCTTCTGCTTTGGTGCTCAGCTTCATGACTTTACCTACAAAGAAAAGTTTTATTTTTAAAGAAAATGGTAAACAGGAACTAAAGCCAGAAAGAAGCCGTAGTAGCTACCTTAAAGGATGCTGTTATTTTCACCACAGAGAAGTTTTTCTTAAAAATGTTACGTAGTACAGCAAATCGGATGGACAAAGGAAACAGAGGAACACAATTGCTTGACTTTCATCATAAATATTTTGAAAAAAGTTTCCTCTGGAATATAAACACTAAAAAAAGCAACAGCAATCTGATGAGACAGGTCAGAGACCCAGGGCAGGAAGGGGGAAAGGCCTCCTGCAGCAAAACCTATGCTGAAACATCCCAGTGGTGTGTACGCTCCTGGGGAGATACTGCTGTTTGAAGTGATAAAGGCAAAGGACTTCATCAAATTTCATATTCCAGCACTCAGACATACAGAAAATACAGTCTCTGTATTCCTCTTCTGCCCACAGAGGGACTCCGCTTTGGAACACCCCTTCTAGCCGTTAGCTATTTCTAGCCAGGAAGAGCCCTTCCTATGTGCACACCACAAATAGGCTGGAAAGCGATGCCAAGTATTTAACTCTCCTTCATCGCAGGGAAACGTGTCAGGATTCTGCTAATTGTTCCCTTTGCTGTGGGAATGCACTCCTGTGTCTCCACATCAGGCTCAAAAGCCACTCATTTTTAAGAAAGACTGAGCTTAGGGTGAATGGAAAGGTCACGCTTCAGCTTATCTGCAAGACTGCAGTACAAAGTGAAATTGCTGCAAGGGAAGACTTTAAAAAAAAAAAAAAAAAAACACAAGGGAAAAAAGGCTGCTGCAACATCGAAGTCGTGGATTTGACATCTAACATTCCTACTGAGCGTCTTTTCAGTCCAGATCACATTCCTGACAACACGTGAGGTGCCAGTGATCCCTGTGAAGGATTCTGCCTGCAGCTCACATCTCCAGCTAGTTGCAAGAAATATTTAAAGTCCCAGTGGGCTGGCATACAGTCAACACCTGTGGATTTTTTAAAGATCATTTTACTGCACAAAAGTCAATACAAGAAACACTACTGTTGATTCTACGCTTTTGGAAAAAATAATACCACATTTTTGATTTACAACATGTTTTTAGGAGTTACATCATCTCCAAAATTACGGGAGTCAGCTTGAAAGCCTTAAGATCTATAAACCCTCATAAAACAGGACTTAGCAAAAGGTCCTCCCAATGATCTGAGAATATTCCACAATTAAATTCAACCAACAGAAACTCTGCCAATTTTTAAGCTGCAACCTAAAATACAGCACTTGTTTGCTTATAACAGGAAATGGGGGAAGGGAGAGACAGCAAGGGAAACTGTTTTTCCAGGCTGCAAGTCTAGCTTGAAAGAGGCCATCAAGTTAGTAACATCATGGGGCTAAAATGACTGGTATTTTTTCCCAGTAGCTGAAGGCTCAGTCACCTTTATCTAATAACTTTAGAACGTATTTAATTGGACTCAATTTCCTCTTCTTTACAAACATTTGAAAAGGCTCTCAGGGACTGGGCTGGACATTTAAAGAAAAAAGAGGTTTATTCCAGAGGTGTAAATATTGGTTAACTGACTTAAAAACTGAAAACCAGAGAGCAACCGGGGAACATAACAAGCAGAAGAGACCACATGGTCATAACTGAAATGCAACTGCCACGATCTACACTCTCACCTTGCCACATCTACAGAAAACCACGCAAGTTCAAGCCACCTCTGAAGTACAAACAGTAGCTTGTTAACCCACAGTCACTCAAACATATAGTCAGGCTCTAAAAAATGGCTTTGGCTTTTCAGGCTCCTTCACTGAATCTGGTATCGTGAGCGCTAACAATAGCTCCAGCAGTTGTTAGGCTGGATGGAAGCAGTCTCACCGCAATGCAATCACAGGGCTGGGACAGGGACAGGTTCCTCCAGCGAGAGCCTGCAGCCTGGCAGCTGGCTGGCCAGCCCTAGTATGATTATTGGACTCTACAAATCATCCTGGGATAATCTTGACATTAGACAATGCCTTGTGAGCACAGACAGCGGCTCTCAGCAGCTGCTGCGTAAATCAGACAGCTGATTTTTTGCCTAGTTTCTCAAGGAAGACTTATGTGATTGCTTTATTTGTGAGACTCCCCTGCCCACCTCATAACTGTTGAGCCTATTAATTTCTGCCATGATAGAGGCTGCAAAAATCCCTGCACTTCCTAGAGGTCTTCTGAAATAGATGGCTGCCTGCACTGAAGGGACAAGCTACAGCGCAATTTTCCCCTCCCCTTCTCTAGACAGCAGGAAAGATATCGTACGTTCTTCAACACAGGAAAAAAGCATCCAACTTTGTATCAAGTTCTTATCAAACCCCAAGAATGAAGTCTGTAGGCATCCCTGATGGCTGTGCTGCTCACTTGGAGAGAGCCTTTAATAGGATGCAGTATGTTTATTTCACCACAGTGTTCCTGAAATTGAATGCCACCTATTCCTCAGTATTTAAAAGCACTGTGCCATGTCACATGAAAACAGCACATTGCTCCACGAAGAGTTCCATGCACAAATGTCTCCCTCACCCAAAATCACATTTTCATCCATTCAAATGCCTCCCACTTAACTCAATCCAGGGTTAATTTGATCCTTCATTTAACATGATCACAAGACTAAAAGGAAACACACGGGTCATCAAGTCCGGTCTCCAGCAGGCATCATATCATATAATCCCTTCCACATGAGCTTCTAACAACCAGTCAGCCCAGCATATTAGAATCCCACATCAGTTAGTCCTACCACACACAATGATTAGTGAGTGGGACCATGACCTACAGAGGGCTGTGTCCTTGAGGCCAGGGTCATCCCACGCATTCCTACAAGATTCTAAGCATCTGTATCAAAATTCAATGGTCTTTGATTCCGCTCATACCACCAAATGATCTTGAATTTCATTACAGATGATGGAAGTTGCAATTCATAAGGTTAAAGAAAACAGAGCAAGCCTAGAGATGACCAGCAATAAAGTATCTACAATTCTGTACTCTACTGGTTGTACACTGCTACTCTCAGGCACAAGACACTCCCACGCTGTTAAGTAACCTGAGAGATTTACCACCATAACAGAGTGAGAACAAGTTCGTCTCCACGTCAACTTGGCTAGCAGGATTCAGCAGGCTGTTCCTTCAGTTCTACAGATCCTTCCTTCACTTAGCCATTGAGGAACTTCTTTTAAACTAACCACTGAAACAAAACCACCTCCTCATCAGTCCCCAGAAGAACGCCATAACACCCTGAGAATGTTTATTTCTCTTCCCAGCAAGTGGAAACAGATTAACTCACCATCATAATAAAACTTGACATTTTCAGGCAGAGGTTCATATGGTGGAGCAAACACAGGACCTTTGTGCTCTAGGAACTTCCATTTAATGCCTTCAGGGTAGCGCTCTTCCTCCCACCTTCAAGAGAGAAATATGAACCAATATAATTTTAAGTTCCTAATCTTAATTTTATTACTATGTGGGTATAACAGTATGCTAAAGAAAATCAGCAAGCAATCATTGCTTTACCAGGGACAGACCAAGTACAAATACCCAATGAACCATCACTACTTCTTTTATTATTTTTTTTTTTACCTTTTTTTCTTTTTTCCCCATTTTAAAAAAGCATAACCATGTTATAAACAGAACACCCTGGGTCGCAGGTTACCTGATGACACCATAGTGCTCACCTCCCATTTGCTGTGCTTTTCACAAAATCACACAGCTGAAAAAGCTTAGAACTTCAGAAAAGGAAGAATTCAGTCTGGTAAAGCAGC
Organism: Chlamydotis macqueenii; assembly: GCF_036417535.1. Classification (NCBI taxonomy): domain Eukaryota; kingdom Metazoa; phylum Chordata; class Aves; order Otidiformes; family Otididae; genus Chlamydotis; species Chlamydotis macqueenii. The sequence continues at coordinate 5,555,176 of NC_141571.1, read as the reverse complement.
TAAAATCATGCCAAATTAGAGTCAGCTGGGATCTAACAGCAGGTCCAGGATGCCTGCTCAGCAAAGCCAAACAATTGTAGTATATTACGCAGCTGCTTTCAGATGTGGACAAGTATGTCATTAAGGGCACAGATAAAGAAACAGATGTTCATTAACGACCTAAATGAGAACAAACCTGCTCGGACGAGAAAGACTGAAACCTGCTCTCATCATTTTAAATTCATTCCAATTCTTTGAGTAAGAAAAGCATACTTGAAAAACAGAGTAGCACAGGAAAATTGCAAACTTGCCTTAAAGCACCTCTACAAAAATGTTTTGCAAATGATGCATTAAGCATCACAACACAGCAAGGTAGGCACCACCAACCCCACATTCCAACTGAACAAAGTCACAGGGTCAGTAACTCATCTACATAGAAAAGGGGTCCTGCTAGGCCAGTATCCTCCCCTCAGCTCCCAGTACCCTGTGCCCAAGCCACTGATTCCACACTGCTCCCCTCCCTGCTACACATCTTTCACGACTACCATAACATTACAGCTACATGCTGCTGGCACAGGATTCCCTGCTGAGAAAGGCTATTTCACCTTAGCGACTAATCAAGCTGGAAGACCACTAACCTGTCACAGCACTTGGTCTTTAAACTGCCCAGAGAACTTTGCTGAGCAGCCACGAGATTACAAAAAAGTTTCAGCTTCCCTCTAGTGTCAGCCCTACAGAGCAGTCCCATGCTGGGTGCAAGGGTGGCTGAGAAAAGTTGTGCATGGACTGCGTGAATCTCAGGAACTGTGATACACAAATACAGATCACTTCATCCCTAATGAGGTATCGGTCACTGTACAGAAGATAAGCACTATGTAGAGAAAAAAGAGCTTCTGCTAGTTAGACAGGCACCACCTCTGACCATAGCACTAGACCTGACTCTTGAAGCACAGTAACATCTTTAACAGCAAAGCACACAGTCCCAGCTATCAGTACGAAACCTGCATGTCAGCTTTCAGTCCCTGGCTAGGAAGAAGGCTTGAGTAAACTATGTTGATACCAGAAACTAATATTGACATTCGAAGTCTAGATCCCAAATATTTACATTCTTAATGATTGTTTTTAAAATTAATTAGAAGCTAGAAATCTAAATATTTTGCCAAACATAGGTCTAGGTTCTTCCAGAAGCAGCAGCTCCTTCCAGCAAAATAAATCTAAACCATTTGCCTCTCCTCCCAGCCAGAAAAAGGCTATCCTCTCTCACAATGAATACTTTTATTGCACTAAGAAAAAATGAGGGGATCATTCACAGCAGCTACTAATTTATAGGACAGGTTTGTCATTCTTGCTTTTCAGCTGTGGCTTTTTAAGATTTAGCACTCTGGTATTTACTTGATGAGAAATTTGGTTCCTCTGCCCACTCCTGTTCTGTTATAAAGGACGTATGCAAAAAGGAGTAATAGAAAGGCAGTAGTTTAAATAGATAACTGAAGCACATTGTGCCTTTTGGGAGGGCTACAAGGAAACATGAGATCCACGGGGCGGTTTCTAAGCCCAAAGCTACCAGGAAGTTTGCCACAAAAAGATCACAAACCATTCCCAATGCCAACTCCACCTTCCTAAACCTTGTACATAAGCGTTAGGACAAAAGGTAAAACTGGGCCTCCTGAGGTTCATCCTCATTTGGTTTTAAACAAAAAAAAGCACTAAAACAACACTGCCCAAAGCGGCTCCTGGTCCTAATGCAACATTCTACAAACGACTCTGTGGGAGCAAGGAGAATGCTGCCTACTGGGAAAGCTGCCTTACTGATTTCAGCAGAAATTGTGCTAATCAGTCATACAGGTTCCTTGATTAAATCCCGTATCAAAGCTAAGAAAGCCAGAGCGGTTCAGGAAGGGAGAGCTGGCAGGGTTTTTCAAGTGGAATGAAAATAGCGAAGGTTCTTAGGAAAAAGACAGAATACGCCTCAGGGATAAGTTATATCAAGGAAATGAACTTGCTGTAACACAAGGTGGGAGAAGTGCTCGTAAGGTACACTTCTGGATCACATACTCTGCACACTCTGACGGGGTGTGAAAATGACCTCTAAAAGAGCTCCACATGGTGATGAGCGAGGCCAACGCCTTGGAAATGTCTAACATCAAGTATTCACATAAGTGAGGATGAAAACGCTCAAGGCAGCAAGCACTTGAGGAAGTGGTTAAAAAGAGATATCAGACATTCAGAAAATCGCCTCAAATGGAACATAAAATGCCCTTAAGGGACACAATTGAAGTACAGATGAAACACTGTCCAGCAAAGACACGCTATACAAAGCTGCAGATGGAACATCAGCAGAAGGATGCAGTTACCTACTGCCAAATTTTGTAAAACACGCTTTCAAAGGCAGTTTTGCTCAGCAGTAAGCACAAATTGCAGAGCTTAACACAGCTACCTGGGACCATGCTGCCCAGGCAGACGAGGGGATAACAGGATGGCTTTCCAGTTTGCTGCTGAAGGATACAGCCTGCAGTAAAAGGGAGCTGTGCTAACAGAATATTAAGTTAGACAGAACCAGCAAGGGCAGCTGAGACAGCCAAAAAGCCAACAGATCGTTAAGGCTTAAAGAGACCTTCTGTAGCTTCCTACTGCTTCATGTCTCTGTAGTTTGTTAATGTCAAAGCACATTAAAAATGTGCTGTCAAAGGGATCAAGAAAAAAGTGGATTGCTCAGGTGAAAAAAAAAAAAAAAAAAAAAATCTGGGTAGTTCTGGGGAGGGGCCTGAAAACCAAATTTCTAAGAGAGCATACAAGTATGAAAAAATATGCAAATACCGTTGCTCTAAGGAAGCTGTGACAACCAAAGAGCAGTATGCAAAGACTATTAACAGTACAGAAGAATTTTTCCTTTTAAAGGTGAATCAATAAGAATGACAATAAAAGGAGTAAAAGACTGAACCTGACAGGATTGAAGATTGCAAAGCCATCCCAAACACTACAGATCTATTAAAAATAGCCAAATGATCTGAGAAAATGCTCATGGAAACATCATCCCCAAAAGGTAATAAAAACATTACAGGAGATTACAGGAGTGTAGAAAACACAGGCTTTTGAAAACCACATATGCATTAAACTGAGGGAAGTACTGAGGCCCAAACTTCAAAACACACAAGTAATACTGCCTCAAATCTAGTCATAACAATAGCTTGAATCACCCTGGATAGTTAAAAATCCAGCAGGTTTCTTACACAGAGCACTGCTGATGCAGTACAGGTCTGTGTTCCAAATGAACCACAAAGTTAAGATTTATTTTTAAAAGGTTCTAAAAAAACTTAAGAGTGAAAGCACAACTTAAGTTGCTCAGCGATGTTACCTTAGGATCTTGGGCAAGACAGAAAGTGCTTCCTATTCAAAATTTATTTTCAAAATTCTTTTTCCAAACAGCCCAAGCTTAACTGGTCAGTTGACCAACTTTCATTTTTGTTGTCAGGAGCAGATTTGAGAGGCACACAGTGGACATTCAGCTAGAATAAAAAGGTGCACATCCACTCATGTTGTACCCTCTGTACAACACAGATGAGATCAACTAGAGTACTAGTTAATACATCCGCACGTCACATACGCGATACCCTCAAGTGCACAAGTTTTTATATTGCTGTGAAGCCTGTCAGCAAGAGCAGGCTCTGGGCAGAAGGACACCAGGATACCTGATCATTATGGGTAGCCTCTACATTCTACAAAAAGGAAAAAAACCAACAAAACCACCACACAGCACAAAAAGCTTATTTCTTGTTTTAAGTATACCGAAACAGGTATTTCACTTCAACTTCAGAGGATGAACACAGTGAATGAGCCACGTAGAACTTACCAGAATGTAAGTCAACTATTCAGAACAAATCCTCATGAATCAATGAAACAGAAAGCCAGATGTGCTTACTCACTCAGCATGGGAGGGAACAGGGAAAGCCCAGGTGCAGAGGGTAGCCCACATCACTGATATATAGTTACCATTTCCATTTTTGCTCCTCTTCTTTCTTCGGCTTCTTTTTCTTGTCTGCTTCGGGGACTTTCTTATCTTTGTTCTTAGCTTTCTTTGCTTTGATGTCCTGCTAAATGAGTGGGAATCTGTTAGAATAAGCTAACATACTTACTTACTCCCTGAAAAGACATTTTAAAACTAGAAGACACTCTTGGGGTATATAAGTTTGACCACAAACAATGGAATTATTGTGGCCTGACTGCATAAATCTGATCTGAGATAATCCTGTCAAAGTCCACTGATGGTCCCACTTATGTTTTAAGCCAAATTATTTTACTTCACACTTGGGACACGCTAAGTGCACACACAGCCAGTTATTCTGCCTGACCCGCTAAGCGGCAAGTCTGGGCCGTAGTGAAACGATTGCTTGGTTATAGAAACACCCTACCTGGCCTGCACTAGTGTATCTAGTCTGGGAAATGCTGCAGAGCACACTTATACCATTCTGAGGTGGCTCCTGGGAATGTACTGGTATACGCTTACTACAGAGACACTTTCATTTAAGGGAAGAATTAACCATCTTGCCAGGAAGTGCTTGCAACATGTGGCTCACAAGGGTGTCTTTGCTAGATCTGATGAGTCCCAAATGATGGCAAACCTCTCTTTGCCAAGCCCCTCTCCAAAGAAATCTCTACCCTAAGCTCCATCTAAAAACTTTAAGCGTCTTTCTAGCAGCTAATCCCAGTTTTATCTCTTCTGCTTCTGAACTGTGCTACATCATCTGTGCAATTACCAGATGTTGCTAGCAAGGCTTCTCTACCCAACATGAGCAACTTAACAGAAGCATTGTGAATTGCCTGGAACAGGCTCAAAGTTCACATCCTGGAGACATCTTCTCCAGCTGTTGTTTTAAGAGTGGAGAGTAAGTTTTCCTGACTTTTTATACATTATGGCTCAGATAAGTTAACCTGCACCATAGGTGAAATTTACCACACTCAGCTTTGTCCCAGACTGGCCCCTGCCTCCCTACCTTTGAATCAGATTCTCCCTGCTCTACACAACAACAAATTGCCAGTCTTGCTTTTCTTGATCACAGAAATAAACTCATCTTTCACATTACCTCTTCTTCCTCTTGTTTCCTTTTCTTTGCTTTCTTGATGTCTTCTGTTTTGATTTTCTTGGGTTTGTAGTCAGCACTGGAAGAGCAAAAAGACTAGCTGATGAAAATAATCAATTTTCTAGTACAAAAAAAATAAAGAGAAGTCATACATATGCAAAGTTTGTGTGCACAAGTTCACAATATTTCTGGCATATTTAATTTCTGAAGAATGTCATTTTATGTCCCAAAGTCTGAAGACTGAATAATCCCCACCTAGCAAAACAGCCTACAAAAATCCCAAAACCCCTAAGATGTTACTGTGAATACCTCTCCACAAGTTTCAGACTGCTGAAGTAAAAATCTTCCTTGATGAAGAATCAACTCAAAAGCATTAGTAGCCACCCAGTGATTACATGGGATGGGATAAATGGCCAAAAGCTTAGTGGCATGTTCTACCCCAACTCCTCTTCCAGTCATCAGTCTGAGTTCTGCCCACAAGGCTCAGTTTTTGCATCTCCCACTAGTTCAAACAATAGCAAAACTGACTACTGGCAAAGTCTTAATCTTTCCATTGCAGACATGAGATGGGAGGTCACAAAATTGACAGAAGGCAGCAAATGATTACAAAAGAGAAGATGTCACACCCATCTCTCTTGGAAACTGAGAAATACCACATAGGGACAGAATGCCACTATGGTTAAATCCTTCCAACCCCTTAACTCCAGACTGCTAATAAGGTCACACTATCTAAAAAGCTGGATGCATGTAGATGGTGACAGATCACTGCGCAGTGTAACTGGGCTTTTACTTTACTGGGTAGGTTTCTGTATCAGGCAAACATCATGTGGGTTTTTTTCTTTCAATTTAGAGACAAAAATCCTCAGCATAACCCGTAACATATTTAGACTCCAGGTGAATCATGCTAAGCAGTGCAGGCAAACCTCCCCACCACCTCCAAATAGGCTGACAATGCATTTTTTTCCTCCTGTGCAGTCATTTCCTCACCCAACAGAAACCACTGCATCCCCTTAGCTAGCTTTAATACCTCACTTGCTCAGATTTATGTTTGCAGTCTTCATCGGTGTCTTTTCTCTACCTACCTTCCGGGTTTTTTCTTTTTTATTTACTAGCACTGCAACATTTCACAGCACTGCCTGCAGAAGCGGGCAATGGTATTTTACCTTGGACACCACAAACACTATCCTTCCCTGCTCAGTGAACTTGTAACAGCATAAGGAGCCTGGTCTCAGATCTCCAGTCACCCACCTGAACCAGTTTGTGCTGACAACCTGAAAACCCACCTGCTCCTTCAATGTTATCTTTTAAAAACTCAAGGCAAACATCAAAGTCATCAGCACCCACACCACTTACTCATCATCTTCTCGAGGTCTCTTCAGGGGTTTGGAGTCCTCTTTAGGAGATGCATAAAACCCATCATCATCTGGCTCATCTTTAATACGTGGTGGGCTACAAAAAGAAGCAAAGAAAGATGGTTCTAACTTCAAAGAGGAAGTTTTTGGGAAACCAGCAACATCTCAGTTTTAAGAAATGATCATCTTCAAAATGGACACGTTTTCCAGTCCTGGAATGTGTTATCACCTTAAGACTCTGAAGACCTGAGGATATTCCCTGAATATCCACAGACAGCACAAGGAGAGTCTTTGCCATTTCTCAAGCAAAATCAAGATCAATTTCAGCTGCTTAGATTTTACTGTGTTTCTTTGAGGTTTTGAGTAAAAATAACAGTAGCTTCCAGCACTTCCAAATATACTTAAAACTGAAATGCATGCACATGTGGAATCAGATAGCGGACATTATTCAGTTTCAACTCAACATCCTTATTGAGCCTGATAGAAGAGAAAAAGATCAGCAGCTACAAGATTTGAAAGTTATTCCCCTGAATCTTTTGCCAACTAAATATTGAGGCATGTGTAAACCAGAAAAGGAAACAAAGATTTGGCAGAGTTAAACTTAGGAGTCTTTTTCCACTACCCAAATTGTGGGAAGCTAACAATCCTGACCATTTCAACAGATCACAAACGTTAAATTAGGCTCAACATTTTCAGCTATAATAGTGTAAGACACCAGTAATAAGAAAAAAAAAAAATCAAGTATGAGTGCAAGAGAGACTATCCCTTTAAACAAACTCACTATTTCTAGATTTCACAAAAAGGATATTTCACTTATCTTCCTAAAGAAAACGATGTCTCAAGGAGTCCAAAATTACATTTTAAAGCACTTAGCCCTGCTCCACGCAGGTAGAAAAAGTAACAGTACCATCTTGGGCTTTCCTATTCATACTCAGTCAGCCACTTCTATATCAGATTGACTCAGTTTCCAAGTCAACACACGGATTTTGCAATTGGATGAAGTGGGAGAAAAAAAAAAAGCAGCATTCTGCTTTGTAGATCACACTCAGCAAGAGACATTCTGGAGTCTTATTTTAGCTGATACTGCATCTGCGAAGCAGAACAAGGCAGTTTGCTCTTTCACAGCTGTAAAGCCACTGCAGTGCTGGCAGATGCAACTCAGGGGAAACAGATACGTGCTGCTGGAAGAAGCCGTTTCTGTGGCATTGCCTGCGATTAACTAAGACACAAGTCTGCAGCACGTAGACAGTTGCAAAACATCTATGGAAAAAGAGGTATTTGTGCCATTTAATTTATTCTCCCTTCCAGGCAGAAATCTAGAACTGCAGTTCATTAAGCCCCTAGGAATTTTATCTGGTCTATTTTAATGCTGAAATATTTCACAACATTTTGTAACAGCAGAAAAATAAAGTGTGATTATATTAAAAGAAAGGAGCTGTATGACCAAGCTGAACCTTGACTTGCATTGTTCCCAAGACTGCAACATTGCTCACCCTACCCAGTCTTAAGGAAGAAAATCAAAACCATCTGAGTGAGGACATTTTTCTCTGGCGAATTTGCAAAAGAACATTTCAGCAGGAAAAAAAAGAAAACAATTACTTTACTTTTAGCTAGCTTTTGGCCCTGAAGAAGGCACAGTTGCGATGGCTCCTCCAGGCTTTCCTCAAGCACACAAAAAATGCTCATGGACCTAAAGAGGACCCAGTTACCTTGATACGAGAACACCCAATGTCCCTGGCGAGATTAGCACATGCATGCAATTCTGCTGAATAGCAGAGGTTTGAGTTGTTATTGACTGTCTCCTACACCACGAAACCCCTAAACATCATTGCTTCCTACTTCCAGAGTATCCCCAAAAGGGCCTGGAGAGGGCGCCTCTTCCCTGCGCCAAGCATAACTACTTAGTTTGTATTTTTAAATAGGAGTAAGAAAATGAAACAGATGGAGGAACTCATGTCAAGAGAGCACATTCAAAATATGCGAAGAACAACTAACAGGCATGGACTAGACAGGTGTCTTCTCCCAATCTCTCTGCAACCACAGATCATGGGGAAATTGGGAAGGATTTTTATTTTTTTTTCCTAAAGTGGATTCATAAAATTGGACACGATTGAAAACTTTTCTTGCCTAACAGATACGAAAACACTCACCCACCATACCACAGACCTCCAATAATTCAGTGGACCCGACTCACCATCTTAAAAACAATCAATGGCTGGATTTAAACAAGTCACAAGAGATCTTGGTTGGTCAACCATTAAAAAAAAAGTAGTATTCTATCAATTTTTCGCTTCAGGTTTTTAGTAAGATTATTTAGTGATGACAGATACAACACCTACATCCAGGAGGCTCTATTATTAGCAGAAATGTAGTACAGTAGGACACGTAGGCTTTTTCTGAAGGTACTTCTGATTTTACACAAGCACCCTCCTTCCTTGGTCACGCCTCTGCAGAGGCTTCAGGCTGTAGTCTCTTACACAAGAGACATCCAGGGCAATCCAGAGTGTCTTTACAAAACCCTGCCTCCAGAAGGCTGCCAGCAGGGTTCAAGTGCCAATTTTACAACACAGGCTCTATCAACTCCAGCTACCAATGTTTCCATAGTTCAATCTGTCCTCAGCAGAACTCAGCTACTTAATACCTGGACAAACCCAGCATGTGCAGGCAGACGCCAGGTATTCAACAGCTCCCATCTCCAGTTTCTAGGTAGGCAGATCAGTTACCAATTTCTGCAACCGAGAAGAATGTACTGCTTGAAAGGGTCAAAAGCATTCCAATTTTTTCCCAAGAGCAATTGAGAGGAATCAAACACTGAGCACCTAAGAATAGTCAAACTGCTACTTCTTCTGGATCATAGACCTCATTTTCTTACCTGGAGAAACCATTTTCCTTTTCCTTCTTTATTTTGAAATCACCAGAAGATAATTTAATCTGAAAAACATAAGTAGTAGGAGCTGATTAGCACTGCCCAGAGCACCTTGTGTTTTTTCCCACATGCAACACAGGCAGGATATTTAACTTGTGGAAGGAACCAAAGGGCACTGTGACCGTATCTGCATCCCCTGTAGCCCTTAGTGACCTACATGACACACCCAAAAAGGCAACGTTTTCTGTAAGTCTTAGTCAATTCAGTATTTTCTGGCCCTCCAATTTCTTCAAGAGATTGCAGTTAAGTGTATAGTTTGTCACTGCATGGAATGAACATGATCTAACAGATTTTTCTGCCTTGTCTCTGAGTCTAAGCTTGGCAAAACGAAAAGTAACAGGGGAAAAAATGTGGAGCCAGTGGACGCAGCTCCACTGTGGGACCGTTTCCATTTACAATACCTGCAGATAAAGCCCTTACAAGTTCACATCTAGCACTCCACAAACAAAGTCTCCGGGTTAGCACTGAAATAATTCTCTCCAGGTTGATAAAAACTTGGAAGTATAAGCTACATCCAACCCACTGAGTTTGTACTGTTCAGTAGTACAAACCAGAACCATTCTCTTGTCTCTCCCACAGGAGACACCTACCTTCTCTTCCTTTCTCTTCTCCTTGTCTTTATCTTTGTGTTTGTCTTTGTGTTTCTCTGAGCTGCCATCTTTGTGTTTGGTTTTCTCCTTGTCTTTGTGTTTCTTTTCCGAGGAATCTTTGTGCTCACTGCAAGACAAGAGAGTATGTTTGCAGAGGGAACATGAGGAGACTGGACTCATATAGACAACTTCCAGCGGTAAAGTCACAGGTTTTGGTGATTAAGAACTCTACAAAATAAGGTATCAACTTAACGGGAAGACCCACCACAGTTTCCTGTCACGTCATCCATTCTCCCCGGGAGGAAGAGGAACAGGAGGGGAACATACCACAAAACCACAGCCGCCAAGTCCTCCACTTCAGGAAAACCCCTCTCAGCCTGGATTGCTGAGGAAACCCACAGCTGCTATGCTTAAAGCTCGACCCTTTGGGTTGAATTCCCACTGTCTCTGCTTTTCCTCTTTTTCCTAGTCCACATAAATGCTCACTGGAATAGAGCTGCCAGTCCTGTCAATGCCCATGTCAGCTTTTGCTCAGACAACAGTTTGTCATTGCAGCAGTTCTCATCTCTGGAACTTAAAGAGAAAAACCGCTGATCTCTATTATTCCCAAACAGATGGGAAAACCAGAGCAAACAGGATGTGCGATGTCCTTGTGTTTATGCAAAGTCACAGAAAAGGCAGGAATAATGTAGTCCTCAATCGGAGCTGTTTCATCGGCTGTGCCTCTTCACTGTGGTCACTCCAGCTCTGCTGGGCTGAGACGACCCTGCCATGCAGGACAGGAACTCACCAAAGGTCTGCCACTACTTAGAGTCTGGTGCTACAGATAACAGTGTTGAGAGTTTAAATATCCAAAATTCTTCAGTCAGAACAGAGGAAAAAAATGTCCCCAGGGAGAAGAAAATAAACCTTTTTTTACTCTGTTTCTACCTCCTTCTGATTTCTGAGGCATTTGGGTAAATTCGGGTCACATTTTTAAGCTTTTCTTACAACAAGAAAGGCACACGGCTGTTTTAAAATGAAAATGTGTTTTCTGATGGAAGGACCTGACCTTTGGAGCCGGAAAGTGAGGAAATGCTCTCCGGATACTCACGACAGAAACTGCAAGAACTGGCTACGAGGATTAGCAGCAGTGTTGTGGAAGCCAAGCAGCAAGTCTGTCAATTCCACAGGCCTTCAATACAAATCTATAGGGTTGGGTGGACTCCTTAAGGTCACCATCGGCTTAAGCAAGCCAAAGGCACAGGGGCAACCGGGGCCCAAGCAAGCTGCCTTCCTCGTGCTGGCAGTTCATGCTCCTCCTTCCTCAGCACTTCACTCCCATCACCACCGTTCTCTGGGACACGCTCTGCTCCTCCCTAGGACTACGCGATGCAATGCAAAGCTTTACTAGAAACAGGCAGTTTCATTATTTCAGTTATTCCAACATTCAAGTGCAAGCCCAAAGCGACCTGAAGAAACATAGTCCTGAAAAACAGCAAGCCTGGAACGCTAGGTGAGAGTGCGATTTTTAAAAAAGATACAGGCTTCAAGCCTTCTTGCTGTCATAAAAACCAGACTGCAAAAGGGTTGGATGTTTGATGGCTACAGAAAGGAAGCAGCACATTAACCAGCTTGCATAAAGCCTGTGTGTGATTAAGACGAAGGCAACCACAGTCAGATACACCAACCCCCACCCAGGTGTAGAACTGTGGAGGAACGTCCGACATGGAGAGCTCTGGAGTCGCACGTAACACTAGCACAAACACACCAAAACCCGCAAAATCAGTATATTCACGTGCTGTGTCACATTAAAAGAGTTCAGTAGGAAGAGAAACTAGTTTCATTTGAACTCTCTTTATACTACATATTAAACTGTAAAGGAGTATCTGAATAGTAAAAGGCAAGTGGCACTCTAGAAATTCTTGTGGATAGACACACAGCACCACATGTTGCCTGTGAGTGAAGATTCAACAACTGCAGACTATTCTTACCAGCAGATCGTGTTAGGTACACTGTGTGATCAGGACATGAAAGTACATGCACAGAACATCCTGACACTGGATCTCAGAAATCCACGAGATGCCTGCCACTCTTGCTCAGATCTGACATCCCAGTTTCCGTACCCTGTCTGCTCATCAGTATCTCAGACTCAAGACACCTATTTCATTTGCCTTTGCTCCAACTAGATTCATTGTCTGAAAGTACAAACCTCACATGTTACTAATAATTTTTCAACTCAGGAAGGTCTGGAAATTCTGATTGGTATCTTGTAGTGTTATCTGTATGCTAGGTCCCTCATTTGCCAACAATTTAAGTTTTACAATTACAAAAGCATATCATCATACAGGAAAAATAGCAAACAAACACACAAGGCTTGGACCCATTTTGCTTTCTGTAAGTCTGCTTGTTTCTATTTTCTGACTCTTTCTTGCTCTTATTTGGTATTAAAATCCCACCTAAAATAACGTTTTACTCAGACAACAATTTGCACCTTCAAAGCATGGTACACTCTGCAATCGATGGAGTTAGTTCTCTAAGGTCAAGTCCATGACAGTGTTGCTTGGGAGTTGAGGGGGAGGGGATGGGGGGGTAAGTTTTCAAAAGCACCAAACTCATTCTTGCTAGGAACCAAAAGCACTACCTTTCAATATGTGACTGGTAGAGCCCTGGGATGTACACAAAACATGACTAAATGCAAATTAAGAGATGACAATCTACATCTGCAAAGCTAATACAGAAGAAGGCAGAAAGTCCCATTGGCCTAGAGAAGCAGGGACAATTTTAATGTCTGTTGAATGCTTACACACTGCAGCTGAAATTAAAAAAAGTGCTAAAAAGTTAGGCTTGCCTAAGCAGAAGCTCAGGTCATATCCCTCTCAAAAGGGAGTAAGCAGCCACCATCAAAAAGCTGCTATGCAATCTAAAGAGAAGACTTTTCAGCACTGGCGTCAAAATCAAGAAGTCTGGATCCCTGACTCAGTCTCAGTTGTTGTTGTTTTTAATTTTTTTTTAATCACAAGACTATCCCTTCCCCTTTGCTCTGCAGCGAGCTGTAGGATTTCTCACCGAAGCAATGTGGGCTCAGATAACTCCAGTTTCACGCTTCAGCTTCATTTTCAAAACAGAATTGATGGCTAGGCCCTGAGGTACTGCTTGCTGGTGCTCCCGGTCTGTGACTGGAAGAAATTCCCCAGATAAAAATCTGACTTCACGTGCTACTTGCTCCAACGTGAAAAGAGAACATAAATTTCTTTCTCTTGTTCGTAAGCAGACTGCTTATCAGCCCTGCGTGTTTCCAGACACCGGACCAGAGCTCTGATTCAGTAACGGAGTCTGAAATTTCCTGACGTCTGCAATGATGAACGCGTGTGCCCCTCTTCCCTGGGAGGGCCCGAAATCTGCATCTCGCAGAAAAGCTCATTTGGAAACGCGCTGATAATCAAGGCCTCAAGCGACAATTCTGAGAAGAGTAACTTTTTTTTTTTTTTTCTCTAAAAGCAAGGCAAGTAGCACAGATATTAACTTCAGTCAGCAAGCTGGGCAGCTTTGGTCTTTCATTTGGCTAAGAGATTTATGCCAACCTCCAGGGGAACACAACTGAACCACCACACTAATCCCAAAAGAAAAGAGAAGGCAACAGGATGCCATCTTTACCCTGAAGAAGAGGTTTCAGTCTTCTATCTGAAAGCTACTTCCAGGCAACCCCAAAGCTATTATTATGAGGGGCTGGGAACAATTTAAACATCAGAAGTCTGTCTTCTTGGCTGATTCGAAAGTGAAAAATAATCACTTCTCTTTAACAAAAAAAAAAAACACAACCACAACCAAACAAAAAGGTCTCAAGACTACGTGCACCCAGATAATTTTATCCCGAATCCATGTCTCAGAGCAGTGCGGATCCTTTGTCACCCTTGCTGCACACACCCCTCTGCCAACCAGCCACCTTGAAGTCGCTGAAGTAGGACAGCAAAAGCCTCCTAAGATAGATGGAAACTTCAGTGTGAGCTAGCCTGAAAAGAGGACAACGGGGTCATAAAAGAGTTGTTTCAGAAATACCCAGCCTTGCTGGCTGTGTTCCTTTTCACCCAGACCATTACTGTCAAACCACTGCAACAGCACTCAGTTTTACAGCTCTGAAGATGCTTAATGCTGACGGCCTGCATTGTTGGTGGTGGTGCTTGTTTGCTTTTTTTTAAAGGTAACAAACAAAAGGTAGAATAAGGCACCGTATTAATAGAGGCAGACCCAGGGATAACAGCATCCAGAGACATATCATGGTACTGGCTTGGTTCAAAGGCCACGTCAGTAGGAACGCATCTCCTAAAGCACCACAGCCTTTCTGCGAGCTTGCTTACTGTCTTTCATGGAGAGTTTTATTGTGAACAAGGACAGCTGAAGGCTTTTGAGAGCTCAGGCTGAAGTGCACGAGGCAGTAAACGCAACCAAAGCGGCAGTTTCCCTTGAAAGTATGGCTGTATTTCCCAGGGCAGATGCCCGCGGGAGGCCAGGAGGGAGGAGAGGACGGGAGCACCGGCACCTGGCAGCAGCTGCTCAGGCTGCGGTCACGTGGGAAAGTCACAAGTGGAAAGTGCTTCCAAAGAATGGCAGATGTGCAGATCACAGCTTCCTTCTCCAAACTACAACAGCTTTGCAGTAATTTAACACCACATTCTTCAGGTGCCATTCATGTACATTAATAATCCCTTCCCAGGCCCTTTCCATTCCAGCTTCAACATCACAAGCTGGGAAGGATGCTTTATCTAAAGCGTCTCTAATTTCCTCTCTCTCTCTCATTTTCTCGGCTGTAATTAGCTTGTGTCTGGGAATCTGCTACTAGCAAGCACCACAGCCTGCTGCAAGCAGAGCTCTGCTTTCCTACTCGGGAGCTGCCGTAACGCAGCTGAAGCGTAAAATAACAGGGAGCTGCGATTTTAGAGAAATCTAAAAACACAATAGGGAGAGAGCAGAGGTTACGCAGCTCGTGTCTCGTTTGACGTAATACAGTATTAATGGAAAACTGTGATCGTACTCAGACTAACGCGTACCAAGGAAGGGCTGACTGCGCAGGGAGCATTTCAGAAGCAGAAGGCACACCAGCAAAGGACAAGATTTCAGCCGGCTTGCAGTATTTTGTGCTGCTGGAGGGTTATCATATGGTATTACAGGGAACGAACACACGAGCCCCAGTGGTTCTGCTGGGATTTCAGCAATACGGTTAAAAAAAACCTGAAACCACTTTTCCTGGAGTTGAAAGGAGTCTTTTTACCAGTTTTCACAGATAATAGATCAAGCCTTCAGCAAGAGGAACAAGATAAAAAGCTTGACTAATCAACAGCTGATAAAAATATTACAAAGCAGAACAATATTTGCTCATTGAGACAAGGATCAAATTCTAGGGACATGTGGACTACTAAATGAAGAGTAAAATTTTTACTACTGGAAAGCAGTGTCACATTAGAAAGCTGATGGTGGTGAACTGTGCACTCAAGTGGGTGAGTGAAAACAAACTCACCCACCCTAGGGAACAGGGGGTGCTGAAATCTTTTTTTTTAAATTGCTTTTTCCCCTGCATCAGATATCCCTGGTTCTTCCTGCCTTCAGTGCACACAATTCTTAGCAGTTTGGGATCACATAATAAATCAGAGGTGTGCAAGAAGCCCGAACTGGAATTTATCTTTATTCACAGCTAGCAAATGTCTGGAATCTCTGTTTTTCCTAGCAAAACCATAAAAACTGGAAGATGCCAGTGAAGATCAGGTCTAGAAATCCCTTATGTGTTCCACGCTTCTGTTCATCTCAAGCTGTGATCACAAGAGATTTAGTAAATGGAGGAAATACGCAACCTGACAGAAGATTTTTTTTTTTTTCTTCCTGCGGCTCAGATGCTTGTCACATTGACAGCACAGATCAGCGCTGCAAGAGCGGCCTCTTTACTCCCATCCCCTGTCACAGCCACTTCTGCACTACCCTTCAGTGTACTGGCAGCCCACAGCCCATACACAAAGCCCAGACACCTGGCAGAAAGACACTTATTGCCACAAACACTTCTAATCCAATCTCTAAGTCTTGGCTTCAAAGGTCCCATTATTTCATCATTTTACACGGTCGTCTTGTTTGAAATGCTCGTCTCCCACACATCAGAAACCTACTGCCACATTAGATGTGTTTAATTTTACTTTTTTAACCACTGACATTTATATTTAATGGGTGTGTATTAGATTTCCTTTGGGAGATCAGGAGTACAGCATCGAGAAAAGGAGCAAAAGAAAACACTTTGCTTGACAGCGATTGCTCAATAGCAATATGGTTTTGTTCTTTGATACGGATTTTTCTTAAGTGGGCTTTGCATTTTCTTTCCCTGAGGGGTGACAGAAGATCTGAGGCATACAAATGTTCTCTCCTATTTTACTACAGCTGTAAATGAGTGGTTAAGATACAAAAGTGTCATCTTGTGAGTGGGAGAGGAGGAAAGCAAGAAGCAAAATTAAGAAATTCTACATACCACTCCACACGCTTCTGCCATATGAAATAAAAAATTACCTATTTTAGACCTTTGAGACTTATCTTGGCAGTTTAGAGCTTTCGAAGTCTGGATACAGGAAACATTTATTCTCCTGCACTGGCATTTTTCTGCCTTCTCGATGCAGGTTTTATTTTAAAAGTCTTTTCTTTAGTACAGGGCAGGAAATGAAATTGTCAAACTATTGCAAACAGACATAAAAACAATCTGCTTCAAACACAACCAGACAACGCTCCCAACTGTATACAATGTCCGATGCAGTACTGTGCGCTTCTCAGAATGCAATCAGGGGACTCTTCACACACCGTATAAAATGCCACGGAGGTACAAACCCAAGTTTCACCAACAATGGCTTGGATGTCTGCTAAAGCACCGTTCTACCTCCCTGAGAATTATCAAAGATACATCTCATCTTTTGCAGTAACACGGCAGCTTTTCTAAAATACAGAATGGATTTTTCTGAAGATTTACATGTAATTCTATTAATCTCAGATAAACTTTTCCAAAGGATTTATTTTCAATTTTAGCAACAGGTGACAGGCTTTTATCAAGTGCTTTAAAAATTCCCCATACAGGTAAAAACCGTTGGAAAATCCCACATTCTTGTTACCCTGGAATTTTTTGTTTAATTTCTAACAGAGTAATGGCTATTTTTCACTTGTCTTTCATTGTCAAAAGAGAAACTTCAGTACAAACAGGCAGGTTTTTTTCCTTCAAAGTTCTTCTGTGAAGAAATATCTGCTATCAAAACAGCTGTCGCAATCCTCAGCGGGGCAGAGGCTCTCAGGTCTGCTGCGGTCCCCCGCAGCTGGGTTCAGCTTATGCTTTTGCTGCAGATGGGAGGTGCTGGATGGTCACAGTGGAGGGACAGTGACATGGTGGCACTGCTGCAGGGCTGGGTTTTGGAAGGGGTACTTCGTCACCTCCGTTTATAAAAACAAGACCTTCAACCCAGCAGAGTCTTTACAAGTTGTAGTGAGACGGGGAGCGACTATGAAAATCTCTCTTACCACAGAGGTTCACTGCTTCTCCCGCTGGAAAGGGCTCAACAGAGCTGTTGAACTTGAAGAGTTTTCTTTTACAAAAAAAAAAAAACAAGTGTTGCAAACTTGCTGATCACCAGTTGCTGTCAGTAATCATCCAAAAAATAAACCCACCTAAGATGCCCCTTCAAGGTGGAGGTGCCATTTGAACAATGGGTGAGAAGGTAACTGCTTTTCAGAAGAAACTCATGCAAAGAAGAGAGCATCATGAAAACAGATCCATCAGTACCTGATTTTGTTGCCAAAACTGATGTAAGCGTGTAACCAAGAAAAACTCTCCCAGCTGCACACTTGAAAGACTCAGAAACTGAATTTTCTAACCTGTCTTCCAAGCCAAGACTTTCCATTTGTTTTGAAGTCATTTACTAAAAATCTAAAAATGCAACACTCTTCAGTCAGCTTGCAGGCCCAACTGGCTGATACCAGGGAAGATGGACATTTACCAGCTCAGTGTCAAAAACCCCATTTGCCTAAGCAGCAGATGGGTTGAAAAACAAGTATCTCTGTTTAGTAAGCACAGCCAACAATGCACTTCTTCCATTTGCATCTACACTTCTGCATGATGAACCTTTTTCAGCAGTAATGGTCATTACAACCAAGTATCAAAAGAAACTGGACCTAGAACTAGCCCTTTAAATGGCTTTATTAAGGGCTAAGCCAAGGTTTTACTAATTAAGCCTAGGCAATCACAGAGCCCTCACTTGTCTTCCCCAGTAACAATTTTGCTTTTGGTCTTGTTATATCACAGCTAAGAGCCCTTCTGAAAGGGGACAATCCTCCAGTATTTCCCCACAAAGCAATTTCCTTCTTTCCCACTGCTAGCAGTATTAAAAACTATTGAAAAAGGTAAAAGTGATCAAATGCCCCCTCTCCAGTGCAACCCATCTGCTTAGCAGCATGATAATGATGGACACTGGACAGTCACACATGCCATCCTAAAATTCAGACTTCTCTGTTCATCCTGGCTCTGTCCAGGAAAGTATTTTGGTACTGTGACTGTAGTAACAGAGCCTGCAACTGAAACTCAGCTTGCTTCAGTCCTTCTCCATCCTGTCCCATAACTCACCAGTCTGGCCTGTGCCATCCTTGGATTCACACCTTCCATCAACACTTGGCAGTCGCCTGTCCACAAGCACACGCTCCATTCAGGTCCTTCCAGCACCTCCCCTCTAAGCGACTCCCTGCTCACCACAGATCTTCTTCCACCTCCAACCCCGTATTGTGCGCTGCTGGGCTACCTCCTTCACAAAACAACAGCTACCTAAACCTAATCCGCACAGACAAACTTTACATTTATGGAATTATGTGCATGACAGCTGAATCAAAGGACTTGGGGAAGAAATGCTTAAGTTTCAATTACGAGGTCAGTTATTTATAAGAAGTTTGTGTTAGAAGTCAGCCGGCTTTACACAGCAAGCAGCCATGCACCCAGCACATGACTGAGCAGTGAAGAGTTTCGAGCACTCCTGATCCAACCAAAGTATCACACGCGTGTCCGTGTACATCATTCTCCCTGAGTACCACCTTAGAGACCGCAGAAAATACACTTTACAAGAATGCTGCAAGCTGTGCACTCAGCCTGGGGAAGTCTCCCGCCCCAAAACATGCCTTGAACACACCCCCTGCACACGCGTGCACTCAGTCAGGCCATCCACATACGTGTACCCTGTTACGGGACTCAAAGATGCAGTATCTTGTGCTCATGGGACAAATGAGGACTTAATAGATAAATGAAAGTGACTGGAAGCTTTAGGCACAGTGCCTAGAAAACACGATGCCTTTCTCACAGGGATTTCAAGGCAACATTGCAGGGAGGAAGGAATTACTTCAAGATAAAGCATGATTGCAAATCATCTCATGAGCTCTACCTCAGAAAACACATTAGCCATTCTTATCTCCTTTTCCGCTGTTTCGGTATTTACTGTTTACACAATCAGCATGTAGCTTCAAGTTATAAGCTGTAATTAGGTCTTCCAGTTAAAAATTGGCTGACCATTTCTAACTCCTACACAAATGAATTCTGGAAATTTTAAGACAGTGCTTACACTACGCCTTACAAAAGGATGTATTTTGCTAAGAATGTAGGAGAACGGTTCTTCAAGTGAAGCAATGAACATCTGGAAACGTGACAGTCAATTCTGGGGTACATGCTCGAAGATAAAAAAAAAATGAAAATCCGAAATCAAGACATTATATATATGTGAGCAAAGAAGAGTACAGACTGTATCCAAAGCATTTCATCTTTCCTGTGGAAGTCAGCAAACACTGCAAGTCATTTGACCTAGATTTTCGCCCCCCCATCGACCATTTACTTTCAAATAAAAAAAAAAAAAAACCCCACCATGTTACGGAACAGTACGGTTGTGTGCCTTCTCAAAAGGTCACAGAAAACTCAAAGGGCGACCCCAATAAAACAAACCCACTGCTCAGCACTGACTCTCCCCTCCTTTCCATGCTTCTTTTTAATAGAAATAGTTGTTAACATAAGCTTTTTAATTAATTTTTAGATTGTTATCACAGTTGCACAGCAGCTATAAACACTTGCTTGGCCATAGCATAAACACTCTCTGCCCCTCACCAAGTGTCACAGCAGACACTTGCCTTCCAGGGTCTGTTCTTTGCAAGCTTCACTGCCAACGTGGGCTCCATGGCACTCGCATGTCAGGAGTTACAACTAGGAAAGCTTTTCTGAGTAACGTCCTGCGTGTGATGTACTTTCTCTGTGCTCCATCATACCAGATCACCATGGACAGACCTGCACATCGTGGTTCTTGCAGTTCACAGTCTAGGCTAGGGTATCAACTGGACCGTGGAACTCATTACCACCTCAAGAGCTACACGTCATCACAGAGTGTTTATGTTCAGTGTGGATGACACAGCAGGTGACTGGCATGAAACACCTTCCCCAAATAGCGACAGCGTAGTGTATCAATCACACCAGACAAAATAGCATGCAACCCTTCCAAATTCATCATCTAACCCAGCAGAAGTTCGTAACACTGCTGCACAGTGTTAAAATATTCAGCTGTTGTGGTACTAGGCTAGGGACACCACCACCATCCTGGGGAATCATCTTTCCAGACACTTCTAATTATTAAAAGGCTTACTAGTCACATCAGGTTCACCTATGCTAAAACAGAGGTGTCTATACCAACACGCAGGAGAGCTCCACATTTCTGACAAACAATTGGAACCATGCAAGCAAAAGACTATGAACAAAACTGATCAGTCTTCATGAAGGCGGGGTTAAACTAGTTTTCAATGCCTTTGATAGCATTAAGCTACAATAATCTTTTAGACGTTAGTATTGGCTCACATTTGCAAGATACACTACTTGAGCTACCCATATGGAAACACATGCATAACAGAAGTTAGGCTTAAAGCACCTATGCTCATATAAACCGCATTCAAAATGTAGCAATTCCGTCCTTGAGCATAACCAGAGTAATTCTTGTGAGACTGCTTGTGCAATGGTGTTTCAGCCTACGGGGCTTCATCAACTTTTTCCTCACCTATTACTGTGCTTGGACTTTTCCCGGTCTTTTTCCTTGTCCTTCTTGTGCTCTTTGTGCCGGTGTTCTCGGTCTTTGTGTTTATCTTTGTGTTTGTGAGAATCTGCAAGCAGAGAGGCAAAAAAAATTAAGAAATGAAGTTGGGAGAAAACTCCACGCCTCCCTCATGAACCTCTGCATTTTTCCCCACCCCGTACCAGTATTTCTGTGACTCAAAATTTGTATCAAAACTCTTCATTTCAGAGGTCCTAAATGGATCCATTGCTCCTGCAGTACAAGTTAATTCATCTTGGCAACAGCTGCTTTTATATGGTCTTTAGTTCAATGACCTTTAAATGCTTTACAGACCCCGAAGAAATGCAACCCTTCTCATTAAGTAGGTAAGTACAGCTATAGCAAGTTCAATCTCACTTGGCAGACGGGAAACCTCGCTTCCTATGCCTCTAAGTATTTCATGTCAAATAGATTACAAGGATACAGGAATAGAGCATAAAGTATAGGTCTGCTGGATCATAGAATTTAGCCTGCTGCTTCCACAAGTATCTAGTCTAGACAAACCAGTCTCCCCTGAATTAAAATAGTCTTACTCTTATTCCCAGTAGTCCATGACCTGATAGGCACACAAGAAGGGAAAGGAGAAGTAACGAGGGAAGATGAAAAGGAAAGAGGACCAGGAATGCTCTACTCGTGCTTCTCTTCTGCCGGAGACACTTACCTCCCTGTGATAACAGCCCCACCAAGAAAACCCAACGTGACAGCTCTTATGAGTATGTGCTGGTGGTAACCCACCTACACAGGTTAGGACTAGTCCAAATTAAGTAACAGTTCAGAAATAGGAGATAGCATTCAAGTAAATCTACATGAACACAGTAATTTTATGGGTATCAATTTCTGCTCAGTGACATTTCCCATCCTCAGTGACAACTGTACAATAAAGTCCTTTAAAGCACCAAGGAAATAGATTCACAGAAAAATAGCAAGATAGTTGAATAAACTCATTTACAAGCATCTTTGGGTCCTTAAGTTTTTTATAAGAAGATCAAAAAGGAGCTGACACTGAACTAGCACCTCAAACAGCACTATTCATTTACTGCTGAGGTTGCTCCCGTTAATTTTGGGAAGAATGTCTGCATGCCCACAGACTCCTCTCAGCTTTTTTTTTTTTTTTTCTAATGCTTCTCAAAGCAACTAAAATTAAGCAAGCTCCTCAGGATACCTAAAAGGCTGTGCTGATTTTGGCAACTGTTTTCAGATAATAGCACCAGAATTCCACAGAGATCCTCGACGTAAGGCATTAATGCTTAATTAATCATAAAGATGTTACTGTGCCTCTAAAAAGGCTACTATCCCTACACCAAGAATAGTAAAATGCAACACAAGGGTTTTGTGACTTTGAGAATCACACGGGAAATGCATTGCAGAGCCAGGAACAAGTCTCATCCTCCTGACTCCAAGTCTTTCGCCACAAATTCATTTTTCTCTTTAACTGACACCAGCTCTTACAACCGCAAAACATCAAACTGGTTTTAGTGGGAACATACCCACAGTCACATTTCCACATAACATGATTTTAATCTCTTGCTTTCTATAACTTCAGGTATTGTTTTCAGACAGCTGCAGTAAGACAACATGGAACAACACATGAATGCTGACATCCAAGCCTCCGCATCTTTCCTCGATCCTCCTGAACCTGGCAACACTTCCCAGAGCTTTGGTGTATATGGCACATACATTTAAAGCACAACATTTGGTTTTCTGCATTTTGATACACAGGCACGTGGCAGATTACGTGGAGCCTTTGGTGTTACAGCATACGACACCTAGGAGTTTTCGAGTACCTAAACAGCAAAATCTATTTCACAGCAGGCAGAGCTCTGCAGGCATCTCTCGCAAACTGTGTGGGGACCCGACACCTACACGCTCTGAACCGCCAAGCAATTTCTCAGTACCCTTCTTCCCACCAGGACAACGCACATTTCACTGGCAAAAATGTTTTCGCAGTGCATTTCACACTTGAGATTCTTCAGTTTAGCCAGTAGCTGGAAGCTCAGGCTGTTTGCAAACTGCCTGGGTTTTATTCCGCAGTTTACTCACCGATTCCTAAAGCGCCAGCTGAAGTGAACAGCCATCTATTTACACTTGATGAATAGGTAAATTGCTGGAAAAACCATCACCATGCTATACATAGAACTACGTACGCTCACTTTATAACACACTCGCTTTTTAAGGAGGCACATACAACAAAGTCAAGGATTTTTCTACCAACCAACCAACAGCAAATGTGTGCAACTGAGCTTAGAACCACAAGATTATTTTTCACCAAAAGAACCCAAAACAGAAGTTTTACCTTTATCACCAGATTCCCTTCCAGCTGAAATTAATATTTGCTCTCAAAAGGCAGTACCCTGGAAACGCTGCAGTCAGTCATCTCTATTTCCCCAGTCCTCTGCACATCTACAATGATTTGGTATTTTCAGACAATTAAAGCCTGGTACAGCAGCAAAAAAAAAAAAAGTGCCTAACCAGTTAAACTAGCTCTGCTTGGTAGTATTTAACACCACTCAGCTTTCATTTACTGTCTAGCAAAGCATTTCGAGCAGGAAGATCTTTCACAGAGGTATCCTGGCTAGCAGACGGGCCGAAGCGGCTGGGGAGCAGCAGGCTGTGCGCAGGGTCCCGAAGGCAGGAGGGAAGAATCGGCAGGAGAGCTTTCACCCAGGTGCAGTCAAGGCTGACCAGGTACTTGGCTTCTCAAACTGGACAGCATTTTAAACGCAGTATTTCCTAGAGGTAAGCGTACGGCCTCCCAGACATGTCTCCTAACAACTGAATTGTTCTGGAATATTTCCCCAGTATTCAGGCTCAACAATGTTGCTTTCTGACGCAATGCCTTGAAGTAGGTTAAGAATGAAGACTTCAAAAGAGTTTATTAACAAGTTGTAAGCTGACATACGTATGTCTTCAGAAGGCATTAAAGCTCCTTGCTTCCCTTTTTTTTTTTTTTTTTTTGAGGGTGGAGCTGGATGAAATTCAGGAGACTGGGTCAGTAAAAATGACAGAATCATTTTTTTGGCTTATCACACAAAAATGCTTTGTTCCAGACTGGCTTTATCTAGGAGTTCAAGTTGATGATTATTTAGTGGCTGACAAGAAACAAGTTTAGCCATTTCATTCCAGTTTGTATACCCACTTCACAGAAACCAATGCAGCATCACCTCCAACGGAATTACACAGGCAACAGATAACTGAACAGGGAACAAAGCTTTAAGACACACTGAGCCACCTCGCACCAAACCTCAACACAGAAGCAATCAACGGAGGCGTTCCTGTCCGTAATACACTTTCTTGGATATATTTAGCATAATGATTCCTAGAAGAATCTCCAGTAACTCTCTCCCAGCCTGCAGCTGATCAGCACTTGACTAGGTCCAGCCTCACAAGCTACAGAATGAGGTCAGACATTATCACACATTCAGTTTCCTGCCTTTTATGTCTTCCCTCAAGTATGTCTGCTCCCTCTAACACTAAACAAGGAGATAAACGCTATTGCTTCTCCAAGAGCATCAGCAAAGTCCAGTCTCTACTGTGAGCAAAGTTCACACCCCCAAAAGCTAGTGTGCTATTTAAAAGAATTCAGAAATCGAAGTGTCTCTCTCCAACATCAAGGTTACAGTGGGGACAAGAGTTATGCTCACCGGGCAAAGATCCATTACCCCTTAGGCTCTCCCTTCAGTATCCTCTAACCCAAACAGAGCTTTTGGCATCTCTTCTGTTCTACAAAGCTTGATGTCCCTGGCACTGGATCACTGTCTGTTAATGCTGAGCCTGGTACGTTTCCAAAAGATTACCGCAGTCCCCGTACTATTCCTGCCATTCCTCCTGTACCTCCAACTATCAGCAGCAGCTCTGCATTTTTGTACGTTGATTCATCTTTCAACTCTGTTTAATTACAAGGACGTCTGACTTAAGGATGGGAAATTCTAAGCACTTTTGGTCTGTGGCTCCGTTTTGTTCTCCCCCTGCCCCGCCTTCGCTCCACCGCTAAGTCTCTGGGGGAAGGCTGAGTCATAACCCTATTTGCAATACTTGTATATACGTACTACTGCAACACTGCAGTTTTACTCTTTACCCAGGAGCAGAGCTGTAAAAGGTTAGGCATCTCCAACTACAGCAGGACAAGAACAGCGACGAAGCAAGCCCTCCTCCAAGCAGGCAGCTGCCACCTGGAGATGCACAGTGCCAACCGACAGCAAAGGCGAGCAGTCTCCTCTCATAGAGAGCAACCTCCGCCTTAACAGATTAATCTGGTGACAAAACAATTATGTGGGACTACACTGTTTTAATTGATGAGATAAATTCATTTGCTTTTAAAACAGTTTTTGAACCCCCTTCTCCGCACACCACCCCTCCCCCGAAAGACTACTTACAGATCACAATCAAGGGAAGCAGGCCTACTTCCTACATTAACATTTCGGTTTTGATGGCAACTTTTCTAATAAAACCCTGAAATCATAGAGAGGGGCATAAGTTCTTGTATGCCCAATCAGCTATCAATATTATGTGGGAGAATATCGCTGGCACATGACAGAGGATGCTACAGATGTCATTTTATGCCACTCCCACTGCCCACTTTTATCCTACTTCCATTTTATCCCACTTTCAATTTTTTTTTTTTAAAAGAACTGACAAAAAAAAGAAAGGGGGGGGGGAAGATGTGAGCAACAATCCTCCTCATTTCTCCTAAATTGAGACAGCTGGCAAATTAACACCTGGTAACCCCAATTTCTGGTCAATAGTAGCTTCTCCAGATAAATCTATTAGCCTTCCATATTTGCTGTCTTTCTGCTCACCTTCTTGTAAGCTTTTGTGCACACAATTTGGATACCTCAATTAACCTGCTTACAGAAAGGTTTCTGCCAGCAGTCTTTGTTCTTCTAAAATGTTTCACTAGGTTCTGGGGATCAAGACTTTCCGTCTTTTCCTTCTGGTTCCAGCAATGCCCCAATTGCTAGACAGCCTAGAATTGTCTCACTTGGTATGTATGCTGATATTTTATCCATTCAAAGCTTCATCTCAATGCTTCTCTACACTGATGTCCAGAAAGGAGATTTAACCTTACTTGATTCTTGGAACTGAAATCTGTGCCCAAATCTGAAGACACAGCACGAAAAATTAATCACATTACCAAAAAAGAAAATAATTTTTAACTTCTTGTTACTGCAGTAACACTTCTGCTTCAGGTAAGCGGCTGAGATTTCTGCCCCAATTTAAGTTCAATGCCACAGTATTATTTATTTATTACAAGAGGAGCATACAAGCTTTGAAGACTTTTTCAGGATCACTGGTCTGTATGAGCATGATGAAACTATCAGGGCCTTTTCAGCCTCTCCTCTGGACAGGAGAGAAAAGTCTTAAAAAAAAAAAAAAAAGGACTTATCCAGTTCCACTGCTAAATTATGCAGCTGAAAGGGAGGTAATTCAGTTACACTGGATTAGGGTGAAAAGCTGGTCAAGTTCAAAACTTCTCATGAGCTTTCCTGTCACTTGAGAAATGGTCAGTCCCTTCTTGGCTGAAACACCACCTCCGTGTTAGACCATTTACTCCACAACGGTAGCCTTTTCATTATTTAGGCTGAGTTCCTTCTCATCTGTTTTGATGCAAAAGCAAGCAAAGTAAAAAAAAATCTGTATGACCTAAAGGAAACAATTTTACTGATTTTTTCAACCATATGGAGCAAGTGGCACAGCAGATCAGGATCCTCACTGTTAGGTTATGATTTTGGAGTAGTCATCTAACTTTTAACGTTTTGATTTAACAATTTTAAAGGCATGTACAATACTCCCACCTAACCAGTCTGGAAGAGGTTTGATCTCTAAAATATCTGTGTTCCAGTTGGGGGAAGTCACAGAATGATCACAGTATTCCAGTAATTCGTTACAGAGTTTCTGGAGTTTGTTTAAACGGACTGCCATTGCTGTAGCCCAAAACAGGGCAAGGAAAAGCTACCAGACAGAAAACAAAACTGCTTCCAGCTATTGGAAGCAACACCTTTCCCAATAAAGCAGGGCAAAGAAAACAGAACTGTAGGTATGAAAGATACAGAAACTGGAAGACATCTATATGCAGCTGGAAGTGTCCACAGCAGAAAAACGTACCCAGAAGGCATTGTTCAGAGAGAGATGATGGTACTGTGGGTGATACACTGCAGCAGAAACTCATAATCTAAAATAAACTTTCCATGTGAAACTGGATGTGTCACTTACTGGCCCTATTTACACAACTACAGAATACACACAACACATTTCCCCTGGAAAGGTATTGCAGGTCTGCTGTGCTGCTTTATTTCTCTAACAGCTGACTGCAAAACACTTGGAATCCTGAAATGAGAGTGACTGATACACCGAGACCATTATTAGAGTCCCTCATAACCTAAGCATGAAATTCAACAAAAACAGCAAGACCTGGGTTTTCAGTAGTGCCAAGAAGGGAAAGAAACTACTATGATACTGAACTAAGGCTGCCAGGCTTCTGCTTCCCCATTCAGGGTGGCACACTTAATAGCACAGATACACCTTCCAAAAGCAACCTGACACACCACCCTTTACCAGTGTTGAAAGGCATCTCCACAATCAATATTGCTACAGAAAGCTATTTCTAAATCCTTACAATCCTTCTTGAAGTCAAACTCAAATGAAGCGCAATTACTGTGCTATCCCAAACCTATTTTACTTCAGATGCATCACTGGGTCAGCCGCATCAGTTCAGGGAGGCTGACACCTCCGTGCTCACTGTTTCCCTCCACAAACCAGAATAAAATCTGAGTTTTACAGTTTACTGCAGAACAACTAAATTAATTTTGAGTAAGCATGAGGGGGACACAAAGTAGCTCTTGGTTGGGAAGCTTAGATCATCAGTCATTCATTTTCCAATCATACAAGGGAAAAAATAGAAAAAAGTGTGGAAGCTTCATGAAAAGGGAGCCTGGAAAAGTACAGCAGAGTAATCAAACAACTCATCCTTTCTAAGGCAGGAACTTTCTTACTAAAACTAAGACTCCAGAGTGCATTCCTCTTTTTTTTTTGTAAAGGTTCAAATGAAGAAATATATCATCACTGAATAGATTTGAGTCAACCTATTTTCCAGGCTATAGTTACTCCAAGACAAAACTCCTTCTGGGCTGAGCCACAACAGACCACACCACGTGGTATCCAATTCTGCCAAAGCTGGAAAACTTAGTACTTCTGATAGAAACAGAGTAAAACCAGCGACCTTACAACTTCTCTCCACACTTCAGCAGTTACTTGAGGTAGAAGATACTACAGTGACAGACAGATATTGTGTCTTTTTCCTTAAAAGGGCTGTGCTGGGAAACCTGGCTTCAGAACAAGACAGACCCCTTAGTTACTGCATTCTTCATAAGTCTTGTAGTTTGAAGGCCCTGTATTCCTTGCTGCTGAACAGCGGATAAGGAAGAAACCTGAGGAATGACTTGGTGATGAATCTTGACAGGAGAATAGCGACAGACAAAAGAGCTGTCTCCAGCCATTCTCTGTCCTTTAGAACAGCTCCTACCAGCTTCTCAAGAAGTTCCACTTACTCTCCAGCAAAATTTTATTATACAAGCAAGGATCTTACACAGCTTTTTAAAAACACAAAGTTTACAAAACAATATCCACGCACCTTCTGCTCCACCGAAACCCCGGGGCAACTTCAATCTAAGGAAGAGAGGTAAACAACATGACAGAACCGCTAACAGTGAGAGAGCAGGGCAGGCATAGGACTGAGTCTGCAAGCTAAGCTGTACACTCATTTATCCGCTCCAGACTTTAAAAGCTTATCTTAGATAGGTTAAGGAGGCCAGAAAAAAAAAAAAATCGCACAGGCTATCTTCTGTGACTGAAGCCTCTGGACATGAATCAACCTGAAGCAAATGTCATTGCTGGCATTTCATCAATCTAAACCAACCTGCAGAAGCTGGGTAGGTATGCAAGATGAGCTGCAAGAGCCTATTCAAAAACAGAAGGACACATACTCTTTACTGCACATGTTTTGAGGACTTCAATTTTTTTTTTTCAGCCACACTGGATTAATAACTTATTTTCTGTGCATCTCATTTTTTATCTTCTGGGGAAGTATCTAATACTCTGTGGGTAATTAATACTTAAGGAATTGAGATAGTTGCGTGGCATAAAGGGATGCTGACCTTAAACTGCTACACTGCAAGCATTTTGCAGCAGAACAACTAACGGTGTAGACAGCAGCAGGAAGTTTAATGACCTGTCAGTGCCTTTTACATGGTCTCTTCTGAAAGAGGCGGCCCATTCACATACGCCTATTCCGCAGCAGATCTTAGTCGCTGTGTAACAAATGCATAAAATCATTGCAAGGAGAATTGCAGTAGACAATATTACACAAAGGACAAGACTGAGGAAGCCTTATAAAGCATTAAAATACATGTTTGATCAGTACAGAAAGGCTAAATTAATAGCTGCTTCTTACACATGCCAAAAGGCTCCCAACCGAGAGACAACAATGAAGTTTCAATCCATTATTTGCATTCAGAACCAAAAAAGTTCCATGTAAACAGAAACATGTGTTTCCAGGGATTCCCAAGATGTAAAACATTCCCCTGTTAATTGTATAAACAAGAGTCAGAGACCGAAATCCATTAATATGTTTCCACTAACAAAGTAGAATAAAACAGAACAGCAAGTTAAAATTCCAGGGAAATGATCAGCATCAGCGTACAACTTAAAATGCTGCTGTGCTGGCATGGAAGAGAGGGAAGTCCAGAGCTGTTTCTTTAGGAAACAAGGTTAAGAGCACTCCCGTTCTTGTCCCAAGTGATATTTAGTCTTACAAGGCTACACTCTTATGAGTAGAAATACTTACTTTCCATAGCCTCCTCCATTCCGAACTTGAATACCTTGCATACTAACACTCTTCCCCTTCCCTTACTGGGGTAAAATAGTTTCAACAGTTTTTCCCTGTTGCTTTATGGGTCAACACCCACATTAACAAAGTTACACACTGCACATTCATCTTTAAGCAGCAGCAAAACCAAAGATACACTTTTGCCTGAAGTTTCAAAAGCCATGGCCCATCACATCTCTGCACGTCAGGAGGCCAGGATGAGGCAGAGAGGAGGATTTAGGGAAAAATCCAGGCAGTGAGCACTGTGGGACTCAGGAACGCTCCAGGAGACTTTAGAAATAAATTAGTGTTGGAAGCATGTGCAAATTTATGTGGTATACGCGCACTTCACTGCTAGCTGTTATCATGTGCAACAACTGCCTTGCTTTCCTTCTCCTCCAGCTCTGACTAGCCCAGAATTACTTTCCACCATCAATGAAGGGGTCCGAACACATAGAAAAGTGGGAAGTTAGGCAAGTGTAGCAGCCAATGACCCTCTCCAAAGCCAGTCATGCCTGTATCCGAGTATCAAAACCAGTCCAAAATGCAAAAGGTAAGACCAAACAAAGGACAGCCACAAGCTCGAGCTTTGGTACCTCTCAGGTTTCAAAAACCCTACACTCAATTGCAATCCATCTGTAATCCAATTTACTGACACACATACGTACAGGACTGAGACCCTGGAGGGCTTACAGGCACGTAAACTGCATGTTGCCAGGGGAAATAGCTGTTAACAATCGGCTCAGGGAAAAAAAAAATTGCATAAGAAAGTAGTTACAGGTAGGTTTCTTGTGGATTTCTTTCAGATACCCTCACACCAAACAATTTTTACTAGAGCCTCTAATTTCAGACTTTTCCAAATTCGCACCTATTTCCTACCCATTGTGCAAAACGCGGCTAACATAACCAGCACAGCAGAAAGGCCAGGCTCCTAAGAAAGCCCAACAATTGTTCATAAACCAGTCTAGCATCTAGGAGAGTAAAACTAGTTTAAGATTATGAAAGAAGGTAAAATTTAAGGGCATTCAAATAGATAAGGCAAGAGGGACTAATCCTATTTTCAGAGTTAGAAAGCAACCAACCTTTTGCACAGATCCAAGGCTTCGCACCGAAACCCTCCCACGGTGCTGTCACACAATCTTCTCTCAGGAAGAGGCAACGGGAGGGAAGTACACGCTGCTCCAGAGACAAAGACAAAAAGAACTGCCCAGGGTCACTCAGGAGTCGCTCAGCAGCAAGGACCAGAGGCACTTGCGCCTCTGGAGAAGCAAGGCAGAAGGCGTGCAAAGTCCTACAGCCGGGCCATTGCAACACTTGGCGTCATGTTTAGACTTTGGAGCTATCAGGGACTGCAGAAGATAACCTATCCCTTACCTCAACACAATCTAGAGCAAAATGGCTCACTTAACCCTTATTTTTCTGGTCTGTGGGAATTTTTTTTTCCTTATGGAGTTCTTGTCCAGCAGTCTGGGCTGCAGAATTTTTGGGACAACACAATGCTCTTCATTAATTCCCCTCTCATGAAGGATGTGCAAGCCAGGGTGGACTGAAACGCTCACTTTTGCTCAGTCATCGAGCACAGTTACATCAGAAACACTTTTCCTCTTTGGTTGCTTCTTAGCTTGAAGAACCCCAGCTTCTGCTCAACTGTAGCATAAGAATCAAGCCTAGACCTTAAGTGAGGAGTGCAGCAACTGTGTTCCTGCCTGCATCACTGTCACAGGTAGGTGGGCTGAATCATCTTCTGGAGATTTTTGACAAAAAATCGCCCAGGGAACAGCTTTGAGAGTTACTTCAGTAGACTGGGTCAAGAGCAAAGAAAATCTTTTGGTGCAATCTGTGACAAATTCACACTGCAGGCAGAGAACTTCACGTACTGTACTCCATCCGTAGACTGAGTCAATGCCCCTAGCAGAAGGCTTTTCCGCCTCCAACTGCTCTTTATACCATCATTAAGAAGGTGCAAACAACACAGTTTGAGCTGCAGAGTCAACAGCTGCTTACTGCAAGTAGAATCTCAAGACAGGTGAATCAGGAGAAAACAGAGGCACGCAATTGTAATTTCTGGTCCTTAGAGAAGATAACAGAAACTTCAGCTATACTAAAAAATAAAAATATTGATACTATTTTGGGGGATAAGTAGAAAAGTTTCAGTTCTAAAAACTGCACTACCCAACAGGAAAACTGCTGTGTTGTCAGGAATAATTACACTGCTATGATGTCAACTAGAAAAATATTTTCACTCGCTAGCTGTGTAAATCCCTAGTATTTTTGGATTCACTAAAAAGAAGTTTGTAAAGACTCCCTGAAATCCTGACACTTCCTCAGCGCAAGAGTGATGTCTCAACAGTAGCTGACACAGAGCCTGTGTATTCATACCAACAATACACAAGGGCAGGGCTGGCATGTTTGACTATCCTGGGTCTGACCCAGAACAAGGGCTCCCCCCAAGCAAAAATTTTACAGAAGATCAAAAAAAAAAGCAGCTGCATTGAAATGCTTCTCTAGCAGCAGTCAATGACCAGCCTCCTGTCAGCAGTCAGGATCACACGCAGTTTATACACATGGGAGTGGTACAAGCTGTGCTCAGCATCCTCAGAGGAGAGGCTCTCATGGCATCTGTTCAAAGCCTTTTATTAACCATCCCTGGACAACGTGATGTGGCTTTGGCCAGTGCTGGTCTCCTGCTTGCTGCAGGGAGGAAAGACTTGAAGAGGCAGCACCCTTGGGAACAACATAAGGCCTCTGTAGTCCCCAGTATTAGAGTATAAATTGAATCTGCAAGACAGAAAAGAGGTTGGTACAAGCTTTAAATCACCTCTGCCAAGGAGTACTGCTGTTTCACACGCTGGAGTCAGAGGATTCTCAGACTACTTGTTTAATACCATGCCTAGTAAGTTGAACTGATGGTGGAAGCAAAGCCAAACTCCTGTAAAAAGTTTGTTTCAGAAGACCAGTCACTTATTTTTATCACACTCAAGCTGGTTCCTCACTGTATGAGCAACTCTACACTGATTCCAGCTGGTGGTTTGGTTTTTTTTCCTCTCCTGTCCACAATTATTTCTTTCAAGCACAGGGCTGCACTGGATGGACACAGCCCCATTTCACCTCTGTTCTCCCTGCGGGTGAGTTAAGTGATCAGTCACCCAGCCAGGCTAATTCCAACGTTGTCTGCAAGCATCTTATCACCAGAGCCTGCTTCTCCACAAGTCCCACTCAAGACAAGGGAGTGAATGCAATTCCCCTGCCTTAAGCGGACAGTACTGCCATCAGCATACAAGAAGAAACTTGATTCCAGCCCAAACACAGAAGAAAGTAAACAAAAGGTAAATGTTTAATGACAGTTGAGATTTCTGCACTTCCAAGGTACTCCTGAGTCTTCTGAAAGGAAGCATCACCACAGCGGCGTAGGTCACGGCAGCTCTGAAAGCGAGTTTTAAAATAAAGCTAGGACTGCAATACTTAAGTGACCAGTAAGCACAGCTCCGAGATACTGTGCACCAAATTCCACTGGAAGTCTTCAATTCACATCAGTAGACACGAACTGTTATGTTAAGTCAATGATTTTAATCTCTTTATGCACCTGTAATCTGTTTATTTTGTTAAATCCAGGTCGAGTCTCAGTAGCTGGCAGCTGTTAAATCACACTGATACAGATACCTGAATATGAAATGTAACCATTAATGCAGGATAACATGCTGTGGTTACTTTATTACAGATAATAAACTCCTAACTTTTTCAATTAAAAAAGCTCCACACTCCATGTAATATATTATCAGTTTGGTGAGTTTTTTTTTTGTTTGTAGTTTGTTTTGGTTTTTGCGGAGCCAACACTTTCAGATTCCACCTTACAGAAAACTCACATCTGCCTTGAATGAGACTTATGAAGGGGAGAAAAACATTTACTTAAGTTGCTTCACATCTGAAGTCTGTTAAAAGAAAGTAAGCATAATCCTTGAAAACTGAACTGAATCAACTGCTTCTGGTTACTTTGTTCCTCAATTTTAAGAGTAGTGCTTTTTTACCTATGCAGAAATAACTAGTGCTCACAAGTGGTGTGAAAAGTTAGCTTTCCTTTTTCAGCTTTCAAATGACTTCTGCTACCACAGTCCCTAAATGAGCTATTTAAACTGAAGGAAATACGCTGCAGGTGCAGAGTCATCAAAAGTTCGTTTATCACTGCACTTCAAACTCCAAGTGCTTAACTAATGACTTCCATCATATCAGGGGTTCTGCTTTACAACTGCTGCAACGTGATCACACTCTCTACTTTTCCAGTCTTCTGAACATGAAACCTAACATTATTTAAATATTTTAAGAGGTTGGTTGGTGAGAGGGTTAGAAACTTGAAAAACTAAGCACTACGGAAGCAACCACAGAGATTTAGGACTTTGTTATTCCTCTTTAATATAATCTCAAACGAAAAAAACAAGTTATATAGCCTATTTTCAGGAGTATTCCAAAGGAAAAATTAAGAAATATTTCTTTCCACTTGATTATTTGACAGCAGAAACAGGCAAAGGAAACAAAAGGAACGTCTAAGACTATTTACAATCGGATAATTTATTCTCAAATGATTCAACTGTAAGGCTAGGAAAAACTGTTCTTAAAAGTTTCTTGGCTGCCAGTTTTACGTACTTTGAGACAAATTTTTAAAGGTTATTCCGATTCTTACTAGAGTCAAAATTAAATCAATGCATCTGTTAAAATTTATTATGAATTTTACATGAAGGACTAATACCACCCTGAAAGCTGTTGCCACTCCAGCTGATTTAGTAGTTTGCTCCTATGCAAACGGCCCAGAGCAGCAGCTGTGCTGGTCCCTCCTCTCCTCCTCTTCCAAGCATTTCAAGCCTGTGCTGGACAAAAATAACTTCTGGGAGTGCAAGTGCCATGCAGGTACCCAGCAGCAGAAAGCAACGCTCACACTCTTCAGAGTAAGTTCAGCTCTACACAAAACAGCACAGCACCTCTGAAACTGCCATGCATTTCACCTGTTTGAGTTTGCATGCATTTCAGTGACACTATTTGGCAAGTTTTGAAGTGTACCAATTTATTTGTGAACTTGGATCTGTTTAACAACTAGCAATTACCTTCCTGTACTCCAGTCTCTAGCAGACCAGAAAAAAAAAAACCCAAACAAAAAAAAAAAAACAAACTCTTTTTCATGTGATCACAACTGCAACCTTCAATCACTTTTTACTTGACACTATCAGATGTAAAAAGGCACCGATACTGAAACACCGCAGCCTTAAGCTTCCATTAATGCCTGTGGTAGTACTGGTTAAATCCTGTAAGTGGAGAAAATTATGTGACGAGTAGTGCTAATACCATAACCTATTCTGAAAAATCAGCAAATGATACGAGATACATAACTTCTCATGCCATTCCTAAAACTAAGAAGCTACACAGACAGATCAAGATATTCCTGGAAAGAGGTGTAATAAAATTGAAAGTTAAGTAAACAGCTTGTAACAGTAGTGCTTATCTTCTAGTGATGGTGTAACTAAATACCTCAAATTTGTTGGAGACAATATAAATTCAACCTGGTTTCCTAAGGACATTGTTTGCATCTCTAAGATGTGAAACAGGTCAGCAATCTCTGCTTAAGAAAGCATCTATGACCAGAAAAACAGTTCAACATAGGTTTTCACAAGAGACTTTAGGGTACCAGTTACCTTGGGATTAAAATATAAACCAAGATATTTTCTGCCACTGCGGTCTCTGTGATAAGTACTGGAATCTTGTCTGCTAGCACTCCACAGTAAGAGAGCTACCCCTCTCTTGTGTTTTTCTTTTAAAGTGAAAACTTGTATTTTTCTTTTAAAGTGAAAGCAATAACCAGAGACAAGTAAAACAAAGACACAATTTGCTAATAACAAGCATCACATTCGCAAAAAAAAAAAAAAATTGAGCTTTGCTACAGTGAGAAGTGTGCAGTTAATGTCAAATCCAGCACTTGTTCCATCAAGGAGCGCATGAGAAATTGCCTCACGAGCTACAGGCACATCTGACATAAGAGCAATTCTGGTGTGATCAAGTGTGAGGGAAAACAGTAGTGACCGACAGGGAGGAAACATCGTTTGACTCCCAGTTTACAAAGATGCTTGACAACCCATTTACGTACTGATGCCTTTTTGGATTATCAGTCTCCTCAAGACATTTGATCTGAATTTTGTTCCGTATGTCAACAAACTCATTCAGATCACAGGATCTGGGAAATCACACCCCTGTAGTTAGCAAAGCGCTAACCACACTGCCTAACAATTTACTATTTGGATACCTGGCAGTGATGGGAGGAAACAGTTAAAGAAACAGCTTATGAGATGAAGAACTGAGCGTCACTGACACTTGCTGACCAAACGACACCAGCTCCAGAACATGGAAATAAGAGACCTATGAGAAACCTAGCAGTGACACAAATTTCCATTCATTTTTAAGCCTTCAAACACTTCATGGATGTTTAGAAGAAAGCATTTCTGAATGCCAGATCTTATCTGAACTGAAAACTAGTGGAAAACTTACTTTTCCAGTCTCTGAAGCAATTATGATAAAAGTCACCATTATATTTGTTTGCAGCCCATGTACTACAATTTTAAATACTTTTTTCCAGTTTTGGGGAAAACAACTAAAGTAAAGGCTTCTTTGACTCTGTCCTGCTATAGAGTTATTTGCCAAAGACTAATTCCAGACCTCTGCTGAGATTACTGTTAATACACACAAAAAGACACTATAAAAACTCACGTCAGAAGAAAAAAAAAATAAAACAACATATTTATTTCAGTTCAATTCAAAAAGTAAATAT
The DNA here is from genome assembly GCF_036417535.1 of Chlamydotis macqueenii. Classification (NCBI taxonomy): domain Eukaryota; kingdom Metazoa; phylum Chordata; class Aves; order Otidiformes; family Otididae; genus Chlamydotis; species Chlamydotis macqueenii. Next base: position 5,518,475 of record NC_141571.1, on the reverse strand, counting down.
TTGTCATGTGTAAGTCAGTAGACTTCTTCCCTAGGACTTCTCTGTAAAAATGAAACTGAGAAGTGTTCCTTTCGCCAGCTCCTCGGCCCTCCCAAAACGCAAACACACAGATGTTATGCAGAGGACTCCCTGAACTGCAGAGTTCCCTGTGGGATTTAAGACTTCTTAGTCTGGATTAGTCTGAGTATGAGGATCCTGTGGATGGGTGGAGTATTTACAAAAAGGGAGAAAAAAACACAGGAACTTAAATTAAAAGCAATTTAATTCTGACATTAATAAATGAGGCTCACATCTGTTTTGAACACTGTTTCATGTTCTTGTGAAATAGCTACAGGGGACTTATTTCACAAAACAATGCCCACAGCTTCGTTCTCTATAGAGGAATCCGTTTAAAAACACACACTTTAACTTCAGTACAGAAAGACTTAATAAACCTCCTGATCTTTCAGAAACATGGACAAGGCGTTCACATTGTTTCTCACTGTAACCGAGTACTCTGATGAGCTACGGGCCAAGCCCAAGCACAGATCAGTTCCGAGAAGATCCAGTCCCCCTCCTGAACTAGCTATCCCTGCTGTCAACACCAGTGTAACCTGTTTGCCAAAATGCACATAGATCAGACTCAGCTGGCGGGTAAAATCAGCACCAGCAGTCTCGGGGGGGCGGGGGGCGCATTGAAAGGAGGAAAAAAAAAAAAAAAAAAAATTCAGATTCCTGGAAGAGGCAAATGTTGTGCTGGATGAGCACTGTAAGAAAGGCCTCCTCATGAATACAGAGAAAGACAGAATATTCTAACTCAGGCTATGGTTCAACAATAAATTCACTTTTTCCTCTACACAGGCAAGCTCACACTGACAGTGATGGAGAGCGGAATCATAAACTGAAGACTGTACATCACTGGAGAAGAGCCTCAACAACAAGCCTGGGCAGGGGGAAGGGGCAAACATATCAGACACAGAATGTGATGCTTGAAGAATGACAGCTTTACACCTCCATTTATGAAACAAAGAACTGATGGACTGATCAATTCAAGTGCTTCTGCCTTTTGCCTAAGATTGAATTTAAGAACTGAATTACTGGGATAGCCAGCTTCTTGCAAGCTGCAGTCTCCATCCACTGCAAGCCAAGCTGTGGACTGGGGCAAACAGAACTACACCGTGCTGGGCTCTCCCAAGAACACATGCTGACAACTAAAGAAGCCAAGTTTAGAGATCAAGTGCCAAGCCCTATTTGCCTCTATGTCTAGACAATTAGAGCAGGCTAAAACCTAGAAAGATGCTTCCTTTAGATACAAGTGATGCTGAATAAGCCTGCTTGATAAAAGAAAAACATTGTTTATGACAGCTACCAAACTCCAGAGAGCAGCATATTTTAAATTAGAAGACTATCTACTTGTAAATCAGGTATTTCAAGGACAGCTTGCTTGTGCTTCCCTAATGAAGCGCAGGTGACATACACAGCTATGATTTTATGACTCAGACACAATGCTAGCTCCTTCCTACCTCAAAACTGGGAAGCCTCTCAGAGGATATAAGAGGATCTAAGAAAGCAAAAGTAAAAAAGGCTCTTGAAAAAATGCCTGTTATCCACACTCACATCCAAAGGTATCCTGGACAGCTGGAGAGATGTTCCAATCTGCTAGAGCAAGATGAAGTAACCCAAACACCTACACAGCTCCAGTATGACAACTGGCAAATATCAGAGTTAACAGCACTGATACATGACTCAGATTTGTGACAGGGTTTGTTTACTAAAAAGATGGATCAAGATGACACCTACAACAGGATTGGGCAACACTGCAGAAGTTAATCAAGGGCACTGTTGTTAAGAGTTCATCGCTTGCATTGTATTTGTAGTCACATGAACCTACTGCCTCTGGATCCGGCAATTTACACTTCGGTACTGAACACAGCTCGCGCTGTACTTTTTCTACTGCCAAAAAGCACTCAAGACTTTTTGCTCTTTATCCCTGAGGTGCACAGTCATCAAACTGAAGGAACCTAATCTTCAGTCAAAACCAGTGCTAAAAACCAAATGTCAAGGGGAAACACCAGGAAAGAAAGTTTACTCTGACCCCCGTAAAGGGGTTTCCTGTGTGCAAGCAGCATTCTAACAGATAGAGCACGTGTAGCAGCCTCAGTGACATTCTCGGTCCTCAAAAGAAGAGCAAGCAGCTTTTTATTCCCCATCTGGTGGTCATTAACTCTAGAGTACAAACCTCAGAGTACGTCACTAGTACTACTCCATCCCTCCATTTTGTACACGCTGCTTGTGTTGCAATGAATCATACCCTCACATGGGTCTCCAAAGAGCTCCTGCTTCCAGTTTCCCAAAAGGCTAGATGAAAACGGAGAGCGCTCGTCTAACTTGTAAGTGTACCTTCTTAGGCAAGCTAAAACTGGTACCCGCCCATCCCCGCTGTTTTATCTCTCCAGTAATTGATGTTACTCACACACTTGCTAGCACTCACAAACTGGCAGAAGACATAATATACTCCTCTTATTGCTCAAGGCAGTTAGGAGACACTCATACCAAGGTGGCACACATGGTGCAGGAGACTAACCTGAAGAGTACTTGATCCTGGAACCCCGCACACAGACCAGGAAACCACTGGTCTCCCTACTGTAAATCCAGTTATTTCACTAGCTATATAACCCAGCACATAACATTTTAGTATTTGTGAAATAATTTAGTACCACAGAAAAAAATGGAGGCTTTAACTCCCGAGGCAAGTTCTGCATTTAAGAAAATATTACAATTTATGCTACAACTGCAGAAGCTGCTTTTATTTTGTGGATTGCCCTTTGCTAACCACCTCAGTCCTCAGCTGGAGAGAGAATTGAAAAACATAAAAAAAAGTCCAAGTTAGAATTGAGTCTTAGTCCTAGCTAGACAGCTTTATATCTATTTCTGCGCTGGAAGAAATCACTCCCACTCCGTTCTTGTTTCTCCGCCTCTGAGAAGAGCGTAAGAGGATAGTGCTCCCTCTTCTCCCACTGTGTTGCCTATTTAAACAGTATGGCCTTAGGACAGGATAACAAAGTACGGCACAAAGGACCTTAATCCCAGGCGTAGTGTCCATGTATAGCAGAACATCCCTCCGCAGTGCTTCCTGCCTTCAGCTTCAAAACTCTCCCTCTTCATATTCAGCCCTTCATCTTCACATAACCCGACCTGAGCACGAAGCAATACAGACTACAGTGATAGCTCCCAAGACAGCATCACACAAAATCAGAAGCTGGAATAAGAACTGCCAACCTACTTAGCTACAGATCTCCCCAAGGACAGAGAGAACTCGCCTCTGACTTGCATCTACTGCCGAGCAAATCAAGGAAGACAGCCCTCCTACCTGGTTATCAGGTGTCCAAACTATCTCATGTCACACACCGTGTTGTCCCTTTGCCACCACCTGTACTTTTCTCCTTCTAAAACTCTGCTTGCAGATCACAAAAATAGGAGCCTCTTAGTTGTGCTACCCTAACTCCAGAAATCTCTGCATTTCAGTTAGAAGACCACTACATGTTTCTCAACTCTATCACCAAATACTTCAAAATCTGCAACAGACACCATATTTCAAAAGAGAAAAAACCATGGAAGAGCCCACTTTTTCCTCACGCTGTCCCCTAAAAGGTCTTTTGAGGCCACCTCTCCAAAACAAGAAATTACAGCCTCAGAGGAAGATGAGCAGCTGTTTTGACAAGTCTGGCCCTCGTTCAAATACTGGAATATAAGCCTTGAGTGGTAATACAGTGCTATCAATTAAGTTCAACTGAAGTGCATTGCCCTGGCCCTAAAATATAGGTCATCTATTCCACGCAACATACAAAGGAAAAACTACCACACTGTCATTTGAATTGAAAAGGTATACAGAAGAAAAGTGGCAAATAAATGAAGAAAAAAGGTCCTGGATAATACTCTGCAAGTTCACATTCTCATGTGTCAGAAGCAGTGTTAGGCAACACACCAAAGTAAAGGACAAATGCCAGGAAAAATGAAAAACCTAACAGTACTTGGGTATTGCTCCATTCCTATTAATCATTTTCTTGATTTTTTTTTTTTACCATGAAGCCACATCTCTGCTCAATGTCTTTCTCGACATTCTTTTAAAATGAAATTATTTTAAAAATTCTTACAATTTTTCCATTTTGACACTGACACACATCATCTAACTGCACCAAAACGGACAGACATTTGGACAACAAGACAACTTCCAATTCCATGCCATATACACTGAGTAGTAGAGTAAGCTCAACACTTCAGAAATTACAAAGCATTCAGTAAAATTCATTCCAGAGCAGCCAGACAAACAGTGCCATTAGCTCATTAGCCATTAACTCCAGTGGGCTTAAGACAGGACAAGCTATATGTAGTCTCACCCATGCTGAACACAAAACCTCACATTTCATTTGTTCCTATCATTTATTCCCTAACACAGCAAAATGCTCTACTACCGAGGTCCCAGACGCTTGCTGCAAAAATTAGTAAGACTGTGCAAATCAATGATTTGAATTTCAAAATGAGCAGTAAGTAGTAAAAATTACCAGTCTTACTTTTAGAAAATAATTGAAAACAGCATTATGGGGGAAAAAGGGACATTTTGAAGAATTAGATCTATGCCTTCACTGAGGAGGTAACAGCCTTACACCCCCAAATAAAGTTGTACTATCTCTAAATACTGCGTGTCAGCTGTACACTGCAGCTGACGAGATGTAACAGACACTTCGCTCCGACATCCTCACCACGGAGCACATCTTTAACAGACACAGATACACGCCTAGCCAAAGATGAGTTACACAGACTGATCAAAATATTATAGTGAAGCTACAAGTACACTCCAAGCTTTCCTGAGGCAGAAATCAATCTCTCTTCAGCCATGGACACATACAGCCAGCTGCAGAATCGCTTTGCTGCAGCACTAAATTCTATGCATGTCCATCTGTCTTTAACAGGCAACCATCTACGTTGGGCAGAATTACGAAGGAGCAAATCTTCCTCTTTTGAGGAAGCTCAGCATTCTGTAATACCGCTAGAGAAGGAAGCCATTGTCTTTACAGCACTTCCTGAAAAACTCCTCCTCTGACGAAGGTATAAGATAAAAATACATACATGCACACCCACACAGCTCACCACTGCACAAAGCACATGGTAAGCTCGTGAACGTGAACAAATACATTCGTATCAAAAATACTGACAAGGAATCCAGAAAGATCTGCTGATCAGAAGCTTTGTGGGAACTTTTGGTTCCAAGACTGACAAGAGCCTTCTAATAAAAAAATTTCCCAATAGTTTGATGCTGTCTCTCTTCATTCCGCAATCATTCTGGTTTCCAAAGTTATCATCTTCAAACTTAAAAAGGGATGTAAGTACTTTAGGTGGAGACACAGGTTGTTTTTCGTGATGAGGTATTGTCTGCTGAGGCTGAACGACAAGCACCTACACTAACTTTCCTGTTATGTCTCCGGTCTTTGAGCCTGCACTGCCCCCATCCCATCAAGATACACATTTCAGACATTTTCCAGCCCCTGCCGCCAAAGCTTTCCAAGACAGGAGTAAAGCATGCTCAATGCTGTCCATCCTTGGGAACGGGAAGTTTTGAAACACACAGCGGCTGTCAGTACAAGTTAATTGGCTAAGTTGGCTACCACTGTGACCACCTTCAAGTGACGCTATTGAGATTTAAGTAACAGCTATGAATAAAGGGAACCTCCCTAGGGTGAAGCAACAGTATCAAGCCTAGTATTCACGAGAGCTGTTTGTCTATTTCTTCTTTTTTTTTTGTGCAGAGTATGTTATTCTAGTGGACAAACAGGCCTTGATATGATGGAAAACATCACTAAAACTTTGTGATAACACTAGCAAATTTGTGAGGCAATGATTTGAACTGCTGTCCCTCTTCTACTCATATTTCCTCGTTACAAGACTCCATCTCTATCCTTAACTGTTAACAGGAAATCAATTGCCAACATCTCCCACTTCCCCAAAAGCACGATGTCTGATCAGTCCATCAGTTGGGCTGGAGCATCTCCCAGAATATTGTTTATTACAAGGACCGGCACAAAACTCTTATTTCATATCACTACTCCTGCTGACACTGCAACACAGACTGAGGTTTAACAAAATACTACTGTTATCTCAAAGAAGTCTGAGAATCATTGATGTTAAGCAGGTGTTACAAAAGAACAAGTTTCAGGAAGACTGACTGCAGCGTCATACTCTCCACTTGCATTCTCAGATAAGAGTTCTCACTTGTTCATCAGCTGAGTAGCTACAGAGGTCAAATTTAGAAATTGAATTTAAAACTCGAAAACATGCATGTATGCTAACATTTCTAAAGTCAACAGTAACTTTTAACCACTCTTTGTACCTTACGAGTGACAAGAATACAAGATTAAATTCACCCTTTCTATTCACGCCACCTTCCAAACGCCCCAGCTCACTGTGACATCAGAAGGTATTACTGCAGCTCACTCTTTATGAGCACTAGTTTAAAAAGCCAGCATTCAAGATGAAAATATTTCTAACTATAAATCTGATTAAATCCACTGGAACTATAGAGTATTTATGTCAGCCAGGACATTTTGAAACACGGTGCTAAAGATACTGTAGTCTCATAACGCACCAGGAAACCATTACTACCACTTGCTCAGCTGAACTACTACATAGCAGGAGCCTGCAGTAGAAAAGGCGCAGTCTGCTCTGCCCAGAACAGCACTTAAACACGGTATTAATTCCAGTATTCAACCAGTGACAGACAGTGGAAGCCACCAAAGGCACATGTGGTGGGAGCTCCCTAGAGCAGACAGCTAATAGACAGCAGTAACTGGGAATACTGTTTCAAAGGAATAACCCTACTGTAGCTGAGAACTGGGTTTTAAACTCATTTTTTAGCTTTTCTTTCAGAAGAGCAGGTCAGCAACAAACTCACTACTGAAACAACAGCAAGTCCATAGCCTTCTCCTGTTCTCTTAACAGGAGGAAGCATTTTGAAATCTAATGATGATACATATTTAAACGCTGACCGTGCTAAACAGCTCAGAACAGAGTCACGCAGGGAGAAGGTATGGCTGGGCTTATTTGTCATATGCTGCTGCCTCAGTCAAACGAAACAGCTCCAGAAGAGTAAGGTGATAAACACAGATCTCTGCAACAAATATCCTCTCTCAGATTTGGAAACCTAAGACACAGTCCTTCAAAACTGCAGGCAGGACCAGAACACATAATACTAAATAATATTTTGCTCCCATGTTTCGGAGTGTGCAGTTTTCTATAAAACTTGGGGCAGCTTGTATAAAACTAGCAGTCACAAATGCAATTCAATTTAATAAGCCAATAAATATTTCTGAATGCATGTCTTACAAGGATAGGAGGAATTATATTAGCACAACCAGCTCAAGCAGACTTGAAATAGAAGCTATCCCATCTTGAAAAGCCACAGAAGAAAATCCACACTGATTTCTTATGTTAAACTGTCCTTTTCTTAAACAGTCACTATACCATTAAAGCCCATCCCTGCAGTCCAATAACAAAAAAGCAGATACACTGTCAGAGCTCCGCTGATTTTAGCAGAACTACAGCAATTTACAGCACCGGTAACAACCTGACCTGGAGCCTCTCTCTAACAGGGCACTGCCTTGTGCTATTTCAGCAGGTATTACTTTAACAGGAATCCAGTGAAATCATTAACAGAGGAATTTGAGTCAATGAGATGTTAAGTACTTGCTATAATTACATATTATTGCAGTTTCTGCTGACAGCGCAACTCAGGAGGTTGGAATTCAATGAACTATCAAAAAAAAAAAATATCTGAAGTCACAGTTGTAAATGAAATTAAACCTGAATTTGTGTTTCATCATGTTTATGAACTGCGTGCCTAATTTAGGGGAAGCCAGGTAAAAAGCCACACTTTTACACTGGTCCTCTGGTTAAATTGTTTTCATGTTTTACAAAGTAAACAAAGTAGCCCTGATAGCATTCTGACAACAGATATTGCTTAACACTGTAGTAAAAGGAAAAACATCTTAAGAAAATCTGCTAGAAGTAGGAAGCACACAGGCCATTAACCTCGAAACACATATTACAGCACATTTAGGTAATTCTGCTGAGTTTTAACAAAAACAAAAGTTGGCTGCAGCTAAGAGAAATGCTTTCTACTCCCCACTCCCACAAGATACCCATTAAGTTTTACCCTGAATGCTGAATGTGTCAAAACGATTAACACAACAGACCTCAAAGTCTTCACTGAAGCCCTTCGGAGGCTACTGCTGGGAAAATAGATGCAAACAACTTGTGCAGCACACAATATTTACGAGCACCTTTATCAACAATACATTTATTCACATACATTTCTGAGGTGTCAAAAATGATCAATTCACTTCAGAGTAGCCACACTTGTAACAATTTGAGGATTCCTGTAGTACAGCTCGCTGTTACGTTACGATTGTTGTGAACATACTGAAAATCAACGCCAAAACAAAATTAAGCAATTTTGCAGAGATTGGCATCTGATGTTAAATATTTCTAAAATAATAAAAAAAAGCTAAGTGGTTTCAGGCTTAAAACTACCCCAAGTATTGTTCTGAGGCTGTGGGCAGCACTTCTTACAATGCAGGCTCATCATCCAGCATTGCAGGCTGGGAGTGAAGGCAGAGAGTGACTCAAGGCTTGTGTTGGAAGGAACAAACCACATTCTTCAGGGTTCACATCTCCAAGTATCACAAAAAAGGGAAAGGAAATTTTAAGTGGAGATATCAATCTGCATCTAAATACCACTAACTACCTTTTGTATTTTGGATCCCTTGCCAAACATTTGACATTTAAACGCGATGATGGCGACGTGCTCCCAGGGAACTTAAAAGAAAATTTCGCCCTGACGATAGAGCACAAGTGTTTACCTGCAAGCTTCCTAACTTCACAGAGTTTGTTTAGTACAGCAGCTCTAACAGCAGCGCTAAGGTACACAGAGCCCTGTGCCAGACGTGGTCCTGCTCGCCTTCAGAAAACACTCACCCATCCAGAAGGCACCAACAAAGCAATGGCAAGGAAGAACAAATCTGGTCTCCCACGGACTGTTTCATAACAATTGAAAAATCTTAAGGATTTTGGTTATGTTGCTTTTCACCTTGTTAGCATTTAAATCACCCCCATCTTTTATGCGCGCAGCTCTATCACACATGAAACATGAATTTAATGCAAAAGACAAAAATTTGCTGAAATTCCGTAACTTGTAAGGCATTTGTTCAACACTCTTACTATTTAATTTACATTTCCCTCTTGCTCACTCCCCTTTGTATCTTCACCCTGACACATACAGAGGTGCCATATGAGCGCTCAGGCCAAAATAAAAAAACCTGCCGGTTTCTGATAAGACACTAGAGCAGCAAGAGCTTTTTTTTTCCCCCCTAAAAAATTCACTGTTGAAGCAAGCCTCTCCTTCAAACATGTTTGACTTCCAGAAGCCATCTCTAAGACGCTGGACAACCAAATTCACACTTTACTCCTGTTAATGTACTGTAATGGTTACTACAGTGATACTGGACCAATAATGTTAAGATGCAGTTTGAGGCAAGTCAACCAAAGGAAAAAAAAAAAAAAACCAAACAAAACACCAAAACCCAAAACCACCACCAAACACTGCTTAGGGTGATGTCTTCACTTTCTACACAGAATGGAGATAGATTTCACAGAAGTTCAGATCACAGGCTGATGAACAGCGAAGACACTAACAGCAGTTAGTGGAATTTAGTAGCTTTGGAACACAATTTGATTATTTTGCAAACAAAAGTAATTTTTATCTACTGCACTCTGCAAACACAATGGGAGAACCGAAAGTCAAGATAAATTGCTTTTCGTCTCAACATCATCCTCAGCAGTAAGAGGTTACGTTCAACCTTAATAACAAAGCTCTTAAAGGCAAAACTCAACAGAATCTAAACAGATTTCACATCTGAAGTGACCTGCAATTTTATAGAATGAGGAGACAAAAAAAAAAAAATCAGAATGATTGTGACTCCACATTCACATATATGAAAAGGGGTCATTTTCAACGACCAAACTGCACTTCGAAGTGACAGTTTTAGACTATCATTTCCCCTCTACAATGCTGAAAACTACGAGGATGTTACTTGCAAAAAAGGCTCAATGTTTCAGCACAATATTGTTCTCAGGATGGTTTGCAAACAGGCACTGCTAGGACTGAACATAGAAAATTCTTTGCAGTGCATACTGATACTAAAAATACAGTTAAGGTGAAAAAAATACCCACTATGGCCAAATTAAACAAGAGGGAGAATCTGGATGTTGAGATGGAATGCAATTACCCAAGTTGGAATTTGCCCAGGACACTCTTGCTTAGAGTGATCTGGCTATTTAATGACACGAAATAGCCAGGAACACATATTTACTGCTGGCACCCTCTCTCATAGCTAACACCACTCTGCTATCAATGAAACGGGTGTGCAATCTGATCCAAGTTCTCAGCTACGACCAGGGTGCTCCTTGGTGACCTGCAACAGACTAGCAGATCCACTCCCACCCACCTCAGTTCAGCAGCAAGAACTTGCGTGATCACCACCTGAGGTAGTATGTCCACTGACCCAAATACGCACGTCAGGAACAACAGGCAGCTTCCGAGAGCTTGAGCTGCTCTATTACTGATACGCTATCCAGAAGTCACCCAAAACATTCTTTATTAACAGAAATGTTTACTGCTGGTAACATTCAACATTTAGAATGAGTCAGTACCAGCCCCCACAAAAACTTCCCTGCCCCCAAATGTAAAGAGGAAAGGCAGCCTAAAAGGAGACTTTGGCTCTACTGTTAAGCGCTGCCTAACAACAATCAAAGCACAAACCAATTCTAAACATCTGGGTGAAAAAAAAAGTACTTGAGATTCCTACCACCCACTCCTAATCTTTGCCACTAAATAAGATCAAAACAAGAATATAAGAGCTAGAGCCTCGCTGTTATGCCTAAATGAAAACCGCTGTTCTTAGATGTGTGCGTGACAATTCCCAGCACAGAAGTGCAAAGAACTCCTGTGTAGAGAAAACAAGACTTGGAGCAAGCAGAAGTGACGGGTTTTCAGGAAGATCAGTCCTGGTCACAAGGTCAGAGAGGACAGTGTCTATTCAGCATTATTCCTTTAACAAGACTAACAGGGTTAGACGCACCTTTCAGCGCTGAAACGGATTTTAGATTTAAATGGCCTCTGATCAGTCACAATGATGTTACACGACTGTCTTTAAATAACTACAATAAGAGAAAAAAAGATGCCGATACCTACACTGGTATGAATTTGTTGGGTATGCTTGATTTACCAGGAATTCAGTTTTTCCATCAAGGTGTCTCACTCTGAATTTCTGTATTGAATTCCTCCAATACATGGTGTAAATAAAAACTGGAAGAGTTAAGTGCTGTACGCCTGAAACTCCTAAAAGAATAAACCAGCACATGGTCACAATAGAGGAGAAAAACCCCTCTTGGATATCCACTGGAAGCTGGAGCAGAAAGGTCAAATATGTATCATTTCCCCTATGCAAACCAGCACATAACTAAAGCTTACCAGGGAGTGCTCTTCCCTAAAGATGATCCTTAAACAAATATTTTCCAGCATAAGATAGCTACAAGTATTCAAATACATGATTATATTTAAGGTGTTTCAAGAGTTACTGCTGTACTTCTTGGGAAATCCACTGCACCCCTTTTTTTTCTGTTAAGAATTATTCATAGAACCCTACTATAGATTCAGAATGGAAATAAAAGTTCAAAAATTGCTTATTTTCTACTGCCTGCTCCTACTGTACACACACAATCACATTCCAATGAACTGACAGAAGAAAGGTGCACACATACATAGATTTGTAAATATTTACACGCAGTAGCCTACAAAGCAACCAGACACATGGATATCATCCAGAAAAGCATGCTAAAAATCAGTGTAAGTCAAGCAGATATCTTCAACCATTTTTTTTGGTCCTCTACCACCTCACCAGTCAGAGGGCAGCTCAGAGCTCCTCACACACCCCGAAAAGCGACAGTCACACATACACACAAAGGTAGGCTGTACATCCTCAGCTCCCCTCCACCCTGCTTAAGCCTTTCAGTTTGACATCTACCAACTTGGAGGGGGATTGCAATTAGCTTGCTTCCTAGAAAAATTAATAAACAATCAGGAAAAGTTAGCAGCCACCAAGCTGATTAGGAAAGACAATATTATATGTGTATATATATGGATATTAATATACATAGACATGTAAGTGTATATATTAATACATAAACATATACATATATAAAAAAAATACAGGGCTCCTATAATGTTTCAGAACGAAATGAACAGTTAGCTTGCAAACTTTCTAAAGTGATGCTGTCTACCTTTCTGGAATTGTCTACACTGTTGGGTTTTTTTATTTTTAATGTAGGCTGTTATTTTAATTAAAAAGCCCCACCCAACAAGGTAAAGTTACATCAATTAAATAGCAAGGAAAAAAAAAAAGACTGATCTTAAAATGGATGCAGCAGATTCTTTTGAAGAGCAACATGTTGCAATCACCTTTCATTTTAGGGGAAGGGAGGGATTCTCTGAAAGGAACAGAGACGGGGAGCAGTGGGGGGGAGGGAGACTGCGACTAAAAAATGATTTGGGGATTTATTTTAGTTAAAAACTTCGCTTTCCCCTCCGTTAAGAAGGGGCTGGGGGCCGGGGATCGCCTCCCGGTGCCTCTGTAGAAGGCTCCTCTCCGCAGCTCGGGAGGAGGAGAAGGAGAGAAAGCCACAGAGAAGAGAGGAGAAAAAGAAAATGGCGCAGAGACTAAGTCCCGACCGTCGACAAGGCGACTTTCCAGGGAGGAATGGGGGCCCAAAGGGGACTCCGGGAGAGCCGATGGGCTCGGATCGGGGGCCTCCGGTGCCCCCACTAAGGGAAGCGGGGGTCGGGGGGGGCGGAGGCCGCCGGGAAAGGGGGGCTTTTGGCAGCTCGATGGGAACAATGGGGCCGGTGAGCGAGGAGCCGGGACTTAGTCTCTGGGACGCCATGTCTGTGCGCGGCCGGCGCGGCGAGGCGAGGGGCGCGCCGGGGCCACACTCACCGTTCGCTCGGAAATCCGCCTCGATCTGCGGGGAGAGGAGACAGGGAGAGACCGTGAAAAACGCCGTCCCGCGCGGGATTTTTAATTTTTTTTTTTTTTTTTTGGGGGGGGGCGCTGGATTTTTCCCCTCCTAATTCTCATTTTCAGGGAAATTAAATATCAAATAAGAACTGACCAGCGCGATGCAGAAGGGGCCCTCCGTTACGGCGGGGTGCAGGGTGAACCGTTCCCCGGCACCCGCACAGCTCCTGGGGTGACCCCCTCTCCCAAGAGGGGAGCCAACCAGGGGAAGGTGGCCAGCCGCCCCCCTCCCCTTCTCCCATACAGGGGGTCACGCTCGAGTCCCCTCTCCCCCACCGCCCCCCGCCCCAATCTGGCCAGAAAGGGGTCCCGAGCTGGAGCTCGGCGGATGGGGGCACCCCAGCACGAGGAGGAGGGGCCAGGCCGGTCTGACAGGGCTCTCCCCAGACGCGTGGGCTGCCCCGAGCGGGGGCAGGAGCCGGGCACGTCTCCCCTCACTGAGAGTAAAGGCGGAGGGAGGGTCAGCCGGGCCCCCAGGGCCGACGCTGAGGAGAAGGACGGACCCCGCGGCCTCGGCGGCGAGGGGCCGGGGTCTCCGGGGAGCGGGCCCCCGCGGGCGGCGAAGGGACGCTCACCTGGGAATCGTTGTGCAGATGGTCCCCGCTCATACCGGAGGACGCAGGAGACCTAACGGAGCGGAGCAGGTGTAGAGAAGAGCTGAGGAAAGCCGAGCCGCGCCGCCGGGGACGCGCCGAGCCTTGGACGCGACGGAGAGCGCAGCTCTCGCCTCTACGCTCGTTGTGTAACAGACTAAGTCCTAATTTCGGCGCACTGCGCAGACGCGCTGCCTTTTACCCGCGGGGCGGAGCCGAGGCGACGCCGGGCAGAATGTTGGGGCGGGCGCTAGGAGACGGCAGCCGGTCTGCTCGCATTCGGGCCACGCCCCCGCCGCGCGCCAGCCGCCGGGATTTGCATACTGACCGCGCCCCGCCCCCGGGTTCCTTCCGAACGCAACCGCCCCGCTCGCCCCTCCCACCCCGCGTCGGCTCTGTTTTTACATATTCGGTCCCGCCCCTTCCTCCCTCTCCTCCAATCGCGCAGCAAACGCCTGCCGTCATTTAAAAGCTCGGCCCCGCCCCGCAGCCCCCCTCCCCACCGCGGAAGGAACGCGGTGCATTGTGTAAGAACCCATGCCCCGCTGTGTGCGCGGTGCGCATGCGCCCCACCCCGGCCCCGCAGGCCGCCGGCTGTATTTGCATACGAAGCCCCGCCCCGCCAGGGGAGCATGGCGGCGGCCTGGCGGGGTCGACAGTGCAGTGGGGGTGCGGGCCCCCCCCCCCGATCCCCGAGATAACCGGCACAGTGACACTGCGAGCACCCTGCGGCCCCACAGCCCCTGCTAAAGGAACGGGCGGCTGCGTTTCTTTGGGGGCCCACGGGGCCCGGCCTGGGCCTGGCAGGCCTGCCCCCTCCACCCCCGGGCAGGACGCCTCCTCACGGCACCCGGGAACCGGCTGTGGCCACGCTTATGGCGTCCTGGTCAGTGCCAGGGAGAGCTCTGGTGCGTGGAAATGCAGATGGTGGTGTCCGGGCTGGACGACTCCACCTGGGTTGCGTCTTCCCTCCAGATGAGCTGCTGGTGGGCCTGGGGCCTGACGGGCCTTTCTCCTCCACCGGCAGAACTCTGCGAGCTCGGCTGAGTCACGCTCCTGCAGAACCCGTGTAAGCACAAACGGCCTGATGTGCAGTTTAATTTCAAGCATTTCAAAATGATGCAGCTGACTGTTCCCTTTGTCATGAGAGGAGCCAAGCTTGGCGTGTGTGTCTGTCCTGCAGGGAGCCTGAACGTGTAACTGACCTCTCGTTATTAGTCTGTCTGCGCGATTGCATCGGGCTGGAACACACAGACCGCAGTAACCACGCAGAGATGACACTGTGCTGGGCGCTCTACTGCTGCCCTGCATCCAGATAAGAGTGATGCTAAGGAGGGATGCAGATCAGGCAGGTTTGGGCTGACATTGAAGTCAAGGACAGCAAAGGTGCCCTGCAAATGAGAGCTTTCTGCTTTTAAAAGGGATCAGCCAGCAAGATTTTTCTTCCAGTGTAAACAGGCCCTTTAATTTTATTCTCTTGTGAGGAAACTGAGGGTAAAAAGAAAACAAAAGCTTTATTTTCTTTTAACTAATGTGAGAATGAATCACACACACCTCCATAGAAAAACACCCCTCTGCCCCAACCCAAATCTGAAGACCTTTATTTCTGTTCTGCAGCAACTCTGCTAAAGGGGTTTTCTTTTCGCCGTACTAAGTGGCAGGTTTAGTATGCGTGGCTGGTACATGTCTCACAGGACTGTCTCCAGTCTTCTTGGAGCTTCCATCCTGTGCTGCAACACAGACTGTATCTTTCCTCAGCTTCTTTACACAACCAGAGCTTTAATTTGACACTAAAATAATCTGGCGCTGCCAGGCTATCTGAAGAGATACATCAAAATGTAAGCAGCGACAGCAGCCACCTATTTGCACTGCATATTTATATCCTGTAAAGGGAAAACTCTGTTGCTTTCTTATGGTCTTCAGAAGAGGATCTGAGGACTTCCTTTTTTTACTGAGAGCAGGCAAATATTTCTAGCTCTAGAGCTGTTTATTATGCAAACTGCTGTAGTCACTGTTAGATTTTTAAATATAAACATAATGAAAACGCTATTTCAGGTACCTCTCCTGTTGGAAGAGGTGTTTACCTCTGGCTCACAAAAAATGAGATGAAAGGGGGCTCTGCTCTGGGAACAGTTGGAGGTTTGAGCCCCTCCTCGCTGCCACCCCAGGGTGTGGAGGCTGTGTCTACTGACACTGGACAGCCTGGAAGCTGTCCAGCACCTCCAACTTTGGGCATTAAAGATTTCTAAAAGCCTTTCATTTTGAAGCACTAATTTCACATTAGATCTTACATATTTCTGTCTCGCTCAGGTGGCTGCGTGCTGCAACATGAGAGGGACCGGCTGCAGCCCCCACCACGCTGCAGCTGCAGCCAGCCCTGTTCAGAGGAAGGGATCACTACCTCTTCTAGCAGCTGCCATCTTCACAGGCGTTTGCAAGCGCACGTCTCGTTGCGAAAGGGAGCCTCCAAACTGGCACGCGAGAGGCTCGGTGCTGCGCTGTCTGCAAGAGTCTGCTGACAGCCAGACAGGAGAGCTCTGCATGTAAAGGGAGCTGCCCGGTTTGTTAGCTCAGGTCCGAATAAAGACCGCTCCCGTGGCAGCAGCGCCAGACCCGTTAGTGACAAGCAAAACCTTGTGCCACTGCTATGAAATACCACTCATACGATGAAGGAAGTGTCTGTCTGAGGCATCCATACCGAAACCAGGCAGAAGTGTCTCCCAAGGATCACTTCCCATCTGCTACATTTTGTTTCCGCTCTCCTTTAGGGTTGGCTTGGGGCCTGAGAGGAGCTTGCAAGGAGCCCCTGCTCCGCTGTTAGCTCCCAAGAGGCAGGGAGATGTACAACTTGTTCAAAAGCATATTAAACTGGAACACCTGTGTGGCCACATCTGTTGCAACAAGGTGTATGATGAAAAACCCATCTGGTCTCACAGGACTCCCTCCAAACCTATAACCTGCACCATCATGCTCCAGGGCTCTGCGCCTCCCTCATCCCCTTCCCAGCTTGCATCCTTCGTTGCTGGAGAGGCTCTACTGAAGGAAGGGAAGGGCCGTACAGGACATGCTGCGCTTTCTGCGGCAGAGGCTGGCAGTGAAGTGGTTAACATGCTTGGACCTGCTTCCTGGGCAAGGCTGTGCACACCCTGCCAAGATAAATGGGGACAGATCACACCTCTGAGTGCTCTTGCCTCTCTCAGTCTCTCCAGGGCTCCCTGGGACTGCAGTACATCACCATCAGGTTAATGTAGCCTAGGTGATTGCTTGCAAAAAGAAACGGCTGGAAACTACGTGTTTAAATTAAACCATAAATCGTCCTGGATATAAAACCTGGAGGAAACCCTCCGATTCTTGATCCTGGTCAATTGTGACATTTGATTTATTTGGTGTACTCAGGCCTTCTTACTGTGCTCAGGGTGCCTGTTTTGGGAGAGAGAGGTGGGTGCCTTTTTCCTGACCAGCTTTGCGGTCCAGTGTCAGGATGGGATCCTACACCTTGTTCCGGCCTGAGTCCCCACTCTCGTGCGTGGATGAGATCTGTAAATGCGGTCTGTAAAGGCTTGTGGCAGCACTGTGCCCGCAGGGTGGCTTCAGCCTCCACTTCTGCGCTGCTGCTTTTGGGATGCTGGAGCAGAGAGTTCAGGAGGGCAACAGCTTCCACACACCTGCCTCCCTCATGGAGCAGCTGGACCAGTGTCTCTGGGGGGTTTCTGCAAAGGCTTTGACAAAGGTGACCCCAAACGTTGAACAGTGCTCCGTGCAACAAAAATGAGACTCCTGCCTTCCCCGGACATCGGAGCCAGCACAGGCTCCATGGGCCATGGTGCTCAGGCCAAAACAAGGCTGTGCTGTCCTGGGCCTAAGAAGCTGAAGGTAAATACAAAAGTGAGGCTCTAGGACTGACGCAGGACATGAAAGCTGTACGTCCAAACCCCTAAACCCTCTATAGCTCCCTTTCCAAGCCATTGCCTTGCTTTTAGCCTCATGTGAAGCCATCTACGTTGTGTTCCTTCTGTTAATTCTCTCCTATATTCAACTTCATTATATGATACATTTCAAGTTTGAAAGTGAGAAAAATTTGATAGTTAAATGCACACATATGTTGATATTTTTGATTAAAATATTAAAAGTTCAGGTCTTTGCCCCTCTTTCAGAGTGGAGGATGCACACAACACTGCCAACTTGTCCAATTTTATTAGCAGTCCCACACATCCAAGTTCACTGGTTTTGTTTTCTTTGATGTTATTTCATGAGAATCTCTACTTTTGTTAGAGGCAGCAGCAAGTTTCTAGTACTTATGTTTTAGGAAAAAAATATATATTAAAAAAAAAGGCTTCTGACTATGAAACAAGTGCATTCTGCTAATGAAGAGGTAACAAAAGACCAGTTACAAAATGGATTCAAACTGTAAAATATCGTTTTAAAAGCTTGTCATGATTTTAGCTCATTTGTAAAAGCTATGGTTTGGTTACTTATATCGCTAGTCTACGATTTTTTCACATCCAGAGAGACCTGCTTGATGTGTAGGATTCCCAGTTGGTGTAATCCTGTAAACCTGCTGTCACTAGAACAAAGTGACACTTGTACAAAATAGCAACAGTCAGATATACAACTCCTCTCTCATTTCTCATTAGGATAACCTGCTCAGAACACTCATACCTATTACACGCTGCGGATGTTTGGAAACCAAATGATCTCAGTGCTTTGAAAGCTCTTGATTTTCCACTTTAATAAACCCCAGCAATTATTCACAGTTTTATATGTAAGACAGGCGAGCAGATTAAGCAGAACCAGCAGATACTGTTGTAAGTGGGAGCTTTCACATGTCAGTCTTAATTACCAAGTTTCACCTGGGACAGGAGAAGCTTGCAGAAGTCCTGGGAAATTATTAGTTAGAAAACAATCGCTAATGTCGCTTGAACTTTATTATGTCCTCATTTGCCATGGTTAAGGGAGCCAGTAGTGGTAGAATGGTTGGTATAATGCAAGGAGAATATTTGGATCACAATCTAAAGAATATATAACTGCATTTTCTCATGGAGCCAGCTAATGTACACAAACCTCTGTACATCTCTTGTGGTTTTTTTTGGCTGCTGTATGAGCATTGCCTAATGCTGAACGCAGTTGGGTGAACAATTCCACTATGCCACATTGCCTCCCTGCCCCTGGTGAATGAAAGAAACACTCCTGCTTGAGAAAGCAGTGAGAAACCCATGAGTAGGACCTCGCTTCAGCCTGTCTTAGTTTTACTGTGTAGAACAGGACCTTGTATTTGGAGACTTGGAGGTTACACCGTCACCCGAGCTCTTTGTAACAGACTGGGTACTTCAGGAGCCCCAAAGCACACGAGAAAGCCACCCTTGCACAACGTAGGAGGCAATAGGATGGCTCTTTTTGAGCGTTAACATTTGCAAATATAACTGAGATAAGGAGCCATTTCATATAATCTGTGCCCCTGGAACAAATTTCTCATGAATTTAGGCTAGCCAGTTTCACTTATTTTTTCTCCCGTAGCTGACTGCAGTTGCTATTTCTCACATAGCAGCATAATTCTGTGATGCAGATTCCTGACACTGCAGGGAAAGGGTCTAAACACTTCTATTCATATCAGAACTGCTACTAAAAAAATACCCAGAGTTAAATTTGGTACACGCAGTTAATAAATGGTTCCCCTTCACAGTACAATGAGATAATATTTCCCCTATCTGTAGTGTTTTCCATCCAAAGGAAAGAAGAATCCCCATTTTGGGAAAGAAACTGCTCACTTGGAGTGCTTCCATTTCTGGAGTTGCGCCACTTGAAGAATGCTGGGCCCAACTCCAGGAGATCTGAGCAGCCTAAACCCATCCAAAATCCACGGGAGCTCTGATACTCATCACTCCGAGTGCCAGGCCAGACGTATCCCAGAGACCGCCCCTGCTAAACCCGAGAGCATTTTTGAAACAGAGCCTTTAAAAACTTTGCCCAAATTGGTGGCAAGAGCTGGAAATTCAGCAGAGGCTCTTGGTACAGCTTCACACTTACGAACACGCCAGCCTGCCGCTGCCCTCCAACCCCAGGACTCTTGCTAAGGACCAGTTTTAGCCTGAGGGCTTTGGGATAGCCTAAGTTCAGCTTAGTCTGGAAAACTCAGTGGAAAAAAGCCCCCAAACCGTGGGGAACTGCCCTTTTTCTATCTTGCCTTGCAAGCTGTAGGGGAGTCTGACCAAATGTGGATATATCCAGACTTCAAAGCCTGAATGAGGTGTGAATAGCTCACGCCTTAGGAGGTGACATGTGGCCCTATTAATGGCTTTATTAGCCATGATCCCATGCACTCTGGCATTGCTTCCCAGGGAAAAAGAAAAGTCCTGTGCTCCCAGGACTGCCCTGGCACAGCCTTACTCCTGGGTGATGCTCACAGCCATGGCTGTGCTTGCCACATCGCTGCTTTCACATGGCAGCGGCGGACGGGCTAGCAGGGACTGCCATGAGAGCGCTGCACTTTGCTCAGGCTGTTTGGGGGTCCTATCCTGCACCCCCTTCAGCACAGACTGCTCTCCTCAGATAGCCATGCCAGGGGCTCTGACCAAGTTCTCAGCAGCAGCTCCAAGTTTCTGCCCCACGGGATCTCAGCAGGCAGATGCAGCATCTGTCCTGCGGCTCTTGCCGGGCTCTGGGTGAACCTGATTCCCTCTCAGCAGAAAAGGAAAATAAGCCAGAAGGTTTTTTTTTTGCACATTAACACTTGGTAAAGTTGAGGTGAAGACAAGCCCTGCTTTTGGAGTTGTGAACCCACTACAGCAAGAACAGTCTGCTGGGGGCTATCCAACTTTAAGCCTCTCTGTGCTTTAACCCCTCATCTGGCACATAGGGCTCCCGGTTCCTCCCTACCAGCACGGCTGATGGGGTGAGAAATGCAGGGGTGGGATCCTCTGCTAATCAGGTGAGAATGAGTCAAAGGCCATTTTCAGGTCTACGCTCATCAGCCTGATTAACAGTGACTGAGCAGAGGGAGCTCAGGGTTGGGTCTGCTAAGGGCCACCCTCTCCCTGGAGGTGGGTTAGACCTTGGTACCCCATCACTGGCCAGGGGCAGCCCATCAGACCATGCCTGGGTGCAAATCTTTGGTTTAGTGTCAAGATGCAGCAAACTGTTGGTAGAGGCAAGCACAGGGTGTGCTGGGGTGGTTCATTTAGGGCAGGACTAAGTGGTCCACCCTAAGTGGTTCCCCCTGCAGAGCAAACCCCTGATCCAGCAGCACTTGCACCCATGGGTGCTGATCACGAATGCGATGTCGCAGTGAGATGTGATGTCTACAGGCAGCATCACATCGGGCTGGAGGGGTTTCTGGGAGATGCCGGCGTCTAAGCCTGGTGCTGGCTCTGAAAACCTAATGAGCTGCTATTGCAGCTTTTTAATTGACTCTGTAAATTAGAGTTTAAGGGGACACTGTTGGAGTCAATCTGACGAAATTTGTACATTTTATCGAACTAGATAGCTCTGTATAAAAAATGTCTGTATCGCTGGTTTTAAATTTATTTATCATGGTTTTAGCTGGAGCATAAATCTTTCCTAAAATAACGTGCCATGTTAGTATTGTAACAGAGCTGCAAAAGCCTAAGCGTGAACCCCGATCAGGAAATCCACCAAAACCTCAAATGGAAATAACTACTTTAAAGTCATTTTGTCAGGGAGGAAGTAATGAAGATACTTTGTAAGGAAACAATAATCAATCTCAAATCATGAATAAAAGTAATTATGAAAAATTATTTTTAAAATACTGGGGGGTTTTGACTAACATTTGGCTTGCTTTTTTTTTTCTTTGTTTTTAAAAAAAGAGTTGTCACCTTTAATGAGCTTTAGATTTGTAAACTCGTTAGACCCTTCTGGAACATTAATAAATATTTGCATGTCCTATAGAGGTCTCCATAAAATAGAACTGTGAGATGAATATTGCCAATGCCAAGGATTTCAGAGCCCCTTTCAAAAATCTACATCCCAGAAATAATGAGTCTGGATTTAAAATAATAAATGTACCTTTCTTTTTGAATCCTTAGCACTGATGTCTTGAAGGTGCTTTTTATTATAATTTTTTATGATGAGGTGGAATAGAATCTTAGACCTGATCTGCTCAATATAGCTGCACTGATTTAACACGGTAGCAAATCAATTTAATTAGATCAGTGATTAGACCTTATGTGAGCACACCTCCATGCTAAGGGAGGCTTACACTGCTGGGGAATTACATCTTTAGGTCAGAGAAACAAACTGCTGACTTAAAAATAATGATAATTTTAAAAGTTTTTTTTCTTTAACACAACCTTTTTCTGGACCAAACTAGAGAATAGGGAGGGCGAGCTGTGAGGAGGGAAGGTGCAGTCACCCCCTGTGTCAAGGTGGCCAAGAAAAAGTGGTGGGAGAAACTTATGGTGGAAACCTTTGGATCCCGATAACTGACAGTATCCATGTCTGGTTGTGCGAGATGGAGCAAGGCAGAGCAGCATAGACCATAATTAGCTAAAGGATTGTCTAACAGATCTAGTCATGGGTCAGTACCATCTACATCTGCATCTACGTCCACATCTGTGTCTACATCTATGTCTGTATAGAAAGACATAAATAGACAAAAAACCATTATGGCTTTAGAGATCTCAGGTGCTATGGAGCTGGCACAGAACCGTGGGTAACCAGCTATCTGAACTGATGTTTAACGTACTCTAAGGCCTGCTGCGCGGTGCTGATGAGGATGCTTATTTTTTCCTACTGTTTCGATCATCTGCCAGAAGCTCTGTGCAAGCAGCCCCGGTGCCTGCTTGGGAAGGCGGGAGCGCCACAGATCTGGGCACAGACGCAGGCAGCTGGGCGCCGGATCGGTGCTTCTGCTCTCAAATCAGGAAGCCTCTCTTGGTGTGTCTGAGGGTTCCTTCTGCGTAGCCCCAAGATCACCTGGCAGCAGCTGTGACACAGAGAGCAGACCGTTTCTTGAGGTCTTCATCAGAATTGTGCACCACCTCCGAATTCGTCATGGAGATGTGTTAATGTTAACTTAAGTAATAAAGGAAGGGTGTGCAGACGCCGGTATAAAGAGAGGCTTAACCAGCCCTAAGGAGAAGGAACGGGATCTACGTTTAGACATCTTTTCATACAGCTCGCGTAGCCGCTGTGTTTATGCGAAAGCAGACTGGTAGCGAAGCATAGCTCATATCATAGCCTAACCACGTGAATGTGAAGCAGTCTTAAAAAATAAATACAAATAACAAGGACCCCATGGGAAAGCATCTCTTTGGAGGCTGCAGCTGGTGCAGCAATAATATTTTTGTCCAGCCCTTGGGCTCCCTGAGTTTCTGCAGACATGTGAGCGGCCCTGCAAGTCCATGGGCCCTGCGGCCTTGGCGCTGTGACTCTGAAGGGAGCGACCAGCAGTGCCAGAGCTCGTAGAGCAGACAGGAGAAGGCAAAAAGGTTCAGGAGAGGATGGAGATGCATGGCAACTGCTGTCTGCTTCCAGGCACCAAGGCAAGTGAGAACCCAATCGGGTGGGACCAACTCCTTCCTTACCTCCAAGCTGAGCCCCATCTCTGCTACCAGTCCCACTTTCCTCTTCCAAGAGATCTCCTGGATGCAGCAGGAAGGAGCAGAGCCGGAGATGGGGCTTCACAGCCACCAAATACCAAGGAACAGCGGTTTCCATTCATGCTGCCTATGAAGACCACAGCCCCTGCAGTCCTGGGAATGGATTTTTGATGACCACACTCAGAGCAATCCAGATGCAGAAGAAATAAACACAAATATTCTGGCCAGCTACTGACGTGATGCTTGATCCAAAACCACTCGAAAACAGCAAGAAAGGTTTGTTATGGTTCCCAGGGCTCCAGGACAGGGTCCCAACGTGGGCACACAGAGGGAAGGGGACAGATGAGACCAGAGCAGTGACTCAGCTGAAGGGGAACAGCGTGGCATGGAAGCACAAGGTGAAATACTGTCTCCTGGGAGGCCATGGGCTCTGGGCATCAAATCCAGCAGAACATATTTCAAGCGTAAGAGAGTTCAGAGCCTGGATGACTGGATGCTGATGAGCCCTGACCTGGCTTGGAGAGGGGCTGGAAAGGATTTCCCAGGAGCACGGGCAGAGCTCTGGGCACACAAAGTGTTGGGCAAGCAAACTGGCTTTCCCTGACGGTTTTACATGATGTGCCTTGAGCACGTGATGCTGCAGAGCGCTTTGCCAGCTCCGTGTCTTCGTTTTGTACGAAGCGAGTTGAAATCAGCCATCCTTCATCTGTATGGTGTTAATTAGCAGTAAAAACACAAAGCGCTGAACGTGGCAATGCAGATGGGTTACAGGCCAGCTGCTCTCATCGCCCGCCTGCCCGAGGTCCCATCCCTGCGGTGGGGATGCCTCTCTCCCAGGAAAGCCCTCAGATGGCCGGAGCTTCCAGCCCAGCGTAGCAGCAGGAAGCAGCACCAAGGCCGGCTTGGCCAGGATGTGAGGACGCAGGAGCTGTTTCCAATGCAGCCGTGCCTGCCAGCTGGCAACGTGGCACAGGCAGCTCGCGAGTTATAATCCAAAATAATCCCCAGTGAGTGGGCACGGGGCTGAGACTGGGCAGGATCCCGCTGTGCCCAGCGAGCCACCGCGGGCTGGCAGGGCCTGCTGTCACCGGAGCAGGGCACTCATTCATAAATCCAGCGCTGGCTGGGACAGGGCTTGGGGAGGAGCTGGGGACAGAGCGGGGAACAGGGGCTGCTTTGTTGCGACCGAGCTGGCGTGGAGAGCACACGTGTGTGCAGGGAGCCGGGGGAAGAGGATCCGTGGCTTTCTGGTTGAAAGCTCCCAGTCGGCTGCCACTTGCATGGCTCATGGCAGGGCTCAGCCCACCCATGGCTCCCAGCAGCACGCAAAGTCCCTGCCCAGGGTCAGCGCACCCCAGCAGCCCCTCTCTCCTCTTCCCCTCCCCAGCAGGCCTGGCAGAAGCGGTCACAGCAGGGAATGGGGTTGGGAAAACCCCCTCACACCAGTGCATGGGACAAACACCCGGAGACTGCAGGGTCTTCTGGCCGCTTGCTTGCCTGAGGTTGCTTTTCTGGGCCTCAGTTTCCCCATCTGCAAAATGGAAGGGGGTGATGCTGGTCTCCTTGAAGTGCTTCAGAGGGAACAGCCCTGGCACTGGTACAGGACAGCAGCCTGCCACCAGCATCGCCGGCCCTGGGGCAGGATGGGGGTGGGTGCTGAGCGAGGAGAGAGGGTCCCGGCTGGTGCGGTCACCAGTGGGTAGCAACAGGCAGCCCTGAGCTTGGCAGACGGCTTGCGGCTGCTTATGGGAGCAGGACAGGCAGTGGGGCAAGCGCTGCCAGTGCCCACGGCCATCATGCTTCGATGGACCTGTTCAAGCATCCCATGACGATGGTGTGACACCTGCAACATGTGAGTGGAGTGACTGGGTCACGTACCGCTCCCGGGTGCACCTGAGAGCAGCACCCGGCGTGGGCATTGCAGCATCATGTCCCTCCTCTGCGCAAACCACACCAGCAGCCCTGGAGTTACTCCTGATTTACACCTCATCTGGCCTCATTTTTTTGCTCCTTTGTACCAAATTGCAGGCGCGTGTCTGAGATCCAATTATTTTCATGGCTGTTATGAAAGCTAATAAAGTTCAGCAAAGCCTCTAAAAGCCCCAGCTGCTCTGTTTGTGCGTCTGCAGAGTCACCAGGGCAAAAAGCACCGGCGCCATCAGCACGTACAGGCCGATACAGGCACCCCCGGGGCAGCCAGATGCCGTCACATCGCTTCACTCTGTGCACTGCAATTGCTTGACAGATAATTTAAATATAGTGCAGGTGAATAGCACCAATCCAAATCGCTGCGAGCAAGAGACAGGGCGGGCAGGGCGCTGGGAAGTGTTTTCTGCTGCAGCCAGGAAAAGATCTCTGCTGGCCCCTGAGCACAAACCCAAATCTGTGGGTGAAAAGGTGCTTTGGCCCTTTTTTTGTCCAGTCTGTTCCTGTTTTAACCAGGATAATTCCGCCAGAATGAATTGCATGTGCCGCAGCAGGGGAGCATCAACCAGAGAGGATGGGTGCTGTGTTTTTCTGTACCAGTGTCACCACAATAATGTCCCATCACATTAGGCAGGGACGAGGGGTGCCCATGGCCAGGCACTGGGCTGGGACCTGGCCCTGGGAGCAACCAATGGTGACAGTCATCTCAGTGCAGAGCCAGCTCAGCTCTCACCAGCTTCATCTTTCTGGAAGTTTTTCTCCCCTCTCTCTGAAACCGAGCTGGCCCTCGCAGCAGGAGAGCTGCCTTCACCTCCCCTTTGGCACCCAGCAGATGACTGACCTGCTGTCACACAAACCACCCCGGGGAGAGGCAAGCGGTGTGCGTGGGTCTGCTTGCGGTCAGGTGCTGCAACGTGGGTCAACGCTGAGCCCGCTGCCGACCTGAAGCCTCGTGTCTCGCAGCCGAGGACACAACCCCTCCTCGGCTCCCTGGGACCAACTCATCACTTGCTGGGACTTGCTGAAGGGCAGATGGGGTGGAAATGGAGAGCCCCGAGCCCAGCTCTGCTCCACTGCCGTTGGGTAAGTGCTGCTGCAGCTCCTTCTTGCCACAGACATTAGGAAAAAATTTTTTACACTGAGGGTGGTGGAACACTGGCCCAGGCTGCCCAGAGAGGTGGTGGATGCCCCATCCCTGGAAACATTCAAGGCCAGGTGGGATGGGGCTCTGAGCAACCTGATCTGGTTGGAGATGTCCCTGCTCCTTCCAGGGGGTTGGACTGGATGACCTTTGAAGGTCCCTGCCAACCCAAATCATTCTGTGATTCTGCGGATGTCACCGAGAGCCGGGTCAGCGCCAGCGATGCGCACCGAGGAGAGCACT
This sequence comes from Chlamydotis macqueenii, assembly GCF_036417535.1. NCBI lineage: Eukaryota > Metazoa > Chordata > Aves > Otidiformes > Otididae > Chlamydotis > Chlamydotis macqueenii. The sequence continues at coordinate 5,491,855 of NC_141571.1, read as the reverse complement.
CAGCACCCAGGAGGCACCCACCCACGCATGTCCCATGGTGCCACTACACGATGGAAAGTGAATTTTGAGGTGAGCACCTTGAAACAGGCGGCTGAGATTAGTTTCCAAATTACAACATGTGGCTTCCTTTCTCAAACCGGTGTGGGGGGCTATGGGAGAGGGCAGCGGCCCTGGAGAGCGAAAGCCTCCAGGCTTTGTTACGCTGGTGAGGCTGCATTTCCTCATAGCCCCCCCTGCTCTGATCATCTCTCCCTGCTTCACACAGAGACTGTGCTACGATGGTGATGTGCATGGCGTCACTGGGCTGAGCTGCAGATTGCCTTCTCCCACTTGACGCCTTAAATCTTTGCAGGTCTGGTTTGCCCGCATCGTGGCTCCATCAGCAGCCTCCAGCTTCAGGAGCCAGGACCGAGGAGCCACAGCAAAGCCGTTAATGTGGCGCAGCTCTCCGCTGATGATCAGAGCCCTGCGGATGAGCACATTTGCATTGTCCCACGTGTGTCTGCTGAGCTCTTCCCCTCTTTGCCAGCAGAAAAGCCTGCCTTGTGAGTGCTTAGAGCTGACAGCACCTGCTTGGATTTTCATCCTTTCAGATGGATCTTTTTTAGAAGCTAAAACTTGCAACCTATTTTATTTTTTTATGTTTCATTCATTTTGGTGGCTGAAAATAGCCTGCACAGTTTCAATTCCTTTTTTTCCCCCTGTTTTTTTTTTTTTTTTTAATCATCAGTTTCATTCTCAGGCAATCTCCTTGCTGCAAAAAACAAATGTGTCTCCACATTAAGAGCTCTGTCTTGGTTTAAAATCTACTGGGAGCATGGCCCAGATAAGTGCTACCACCACGTGCCCTGCGACCATAAGTCCTGCCTGTGCTCCCTGGCTGCCAATTTCTCCTGCAGCCAGCCAAACTCTGACACAGAGTGACAAATATCAAGGGCTTGTTTTTAATAAACTGATTAACGGATGTGCTCGTGAATTTCCAGAAACCTCATCGTGTGGCCGAGGAGCGGGGCTGTGCGCAGGGGTGTTGCCTGAAGGCAGCCCTGTGGCTGTGGGCTCAAATCACTGCACCCCAGACCCTCCCTCTTCCAAGGACACACACATGTGCACTAAGTTTCTAACTGTACAATTAAAAAGGGATGATATCGTAATTTCAGATGAAAAGATGCCATTGATAGTTACGTATACGGATGTGTATGTGTGCAAAGGCAGCAAAACACACCAGTGCCGTCGCATCTGTCAAGGGAAGGTGAGGCAGCTGTGTCTGTTAACGCAGGGAGAGAGGGGATGCTATCGGGTGTTGCAGATGAAGAACAACTGCTAAGACTGAAATCAAAACCGCAAGAAATCTTTCCTACCGGCTCCACGCCACAAGCGTTTCCCAGCCCAGCACTGGCAGCAGGAGGAGGGGAGGGAGCAGAGCCCTGAGAGCCAAAGCCCCGGGAGCGGAGCCAGTTCCCAGCCAGGGCGAGTTTGTGGGCTCCCCACGGGGCTCAGCTGAGCCCCCAGGCTGGTGGGTTAATTATGAGTTGCGCCATACATAGCTGCTGTCACCCTTCGCTTCGCGTGCCCGACACCAGATAAACATCTGGTGAGTGCCGTCGCGAACGTGAGACCTGAGACCGTCTCTTCAGCCCCAGCTCCTGCCTTGTTTCTCAGCTCGTGGCTGAGTCCTCACCCGCTCGGGCCAGGAATGAAAACAAATGGAGAATCGGAGCTCTGCGGCCAGGCAGGAGGAGGGGACAGCTTCAGGTCTTCCCTTGGATTCGGTTACAGCAGCAGAAAGTTATAACAGGAACTGATATTTTTATTCTTTTCATTTGCATTTGAAATGTCACTCTGTGGACACGTTATTATTGATGTTACTGCACATGCCTGCCTTGGTCTTTGTCAATCACAACAGATACTGAGGCTGATCTCCCGCTCCTCTGAGACTGGCCATCCAAATTTCATTGCCTGACAGAAATTAATTGGGGTGGGAAGGAAGCAACACTCTCCACACCTAGGAGCGCTACAGATCTGCTGCTGCACTCAGGTCCTCTTAGAAAAGCTCTTAAAATCAGCTTTGCAACACTGAAGTTCCTCCTGCGTGTTATCATTTATTAATGATTAATTACTGCATAGCCCAGAGTAGAGGTTTCTATTTTAAAAATATTCTTGTGGCTGGTAATTTTGGAGTCACGCCCACAGGAGGACTGTCCCGGCTGGGACTCGTTAAGTGCTCTACAAACACAGGATGGGAGGATGATTGCGGCTGTGCTCTGGGGGAGCTGAATGCCGGGCTAAAGCCTGGTTTTCTAGGAGACCCTGCACCTAAAAACCTTCTTGCATCAGGACAGGGCCTCATATGAGCAATGTGTGTGGCTGGAATAGGTGCAGTTGTTACCACACATGAAAAGAGTCTGGGTCCTGGAAACGAACCCTCAGATTTTTCCCAAGGCAATGTGGGTTTAGGAGAATAACAAAAAAGAAGAGCACAGGGGGCTTTGTCAGGTCATGCACCATCTGGTCTTATTCTTGGCTCCAGCGAGACTGAAGGGCTTGTCTTCAGCCCACCATCACTCTTGAAAATGGTTAGCATATGTGAAGGCTCTTGGCAGTCCCCAGTGCTGGCCTGGAAGAACAGGGCTTTTGGAAGAAAACTGAGGTGCACAGAGATGAGCTGGCTTCCTCTGACCGTCCAGGTGACCAGAAAGATTTGGGTGCTAAGATCTGTGCTCAGCTCACCAAACTGAGCTGGAGTCCATCTCGCCATCTCAGATGGTGCTGCAATAGGGAAAGACGTGGGCTGCTGGGGCACCAAGCGGAGGAGAAGACTCCAACAGAATAGAATAGAATTGTATCATTAAGGTCGGAAAAGACCTCTAACATCATCAAGTCCAACCGTCAACCCAACACCACAATGCCTACTAAACCATGTCCTGAAGTGCTATGCCTACAGGTGTTTTGAACACCTCCAGGGATGGTGGCTCCCTGGGCAGCCTGTTCCAGTGCCTGATCACTTTTTCAGTAAATAAATCTTTCCTAATATCCAATCTAAACCTCCCCTGACAACTTGAGGCCATTTCCTCTTGTCCTATCACTTGTTACTTGGGAGAAGAGACCAACACCCTCCTCCCTACAGCCTTCTTTCAGGCAGTTGTAGAGACCAATGAGGTCTCCCCTCAGCCTCCTTTTCTCCACACTAAACGATCCCAGCACCCCCAGGTCCTTTTCCACCGGGCAGCTTTCCAGCCGCTCTTCCCCAAGCCTGCAGCGTTGGGTGGGGTTGTGGTACCATGCGGTTGTGACCACCAAAGAGCTGCTCCAGCTGCCCTCCCTCCTCATGCCTTGCCAAGTACTGCTGTTCCGTGTCTGGTTGGCGATGGCTGGTACTGTCTCACCACAGCGGCAGGGTTGTCCTCTCCTGGGCAAACCCACTCTGACTCCGACGGCTGCCAGAGCTCTCACAGCTCTGCTGCAATGAGTGCTTGCTCTTGGCAGGTAAGGGAGACCCACCGCCAGAAAGGGCTGGGATCTGTGGTGCTGCTTTTATTTCAGACGTTCACATTTCTTCCTCCTCAGCAGGGAGAAGAAAAAAAAAAAAAGGCTGGAGGAAAGGATCTGGAACATGCTAATAACTGCACCCACCTCTCAGGGCACCTATCAGTCTTCCCACCACATTCCCATGGAGATGGCCCAATACACTGTTCTCCCCTCCTTCCCCGTCAGAGATCTTTAACCTGCCGCACAGGCAGGAAAAGTTTATAAAAACAAATCTGGAAATCCAGCTTGGAAAAGTTCTCTTGGGATGGGAGGTGTAAGGCTGTCAGGACTCTGGCTGCAGCGGGGCTGCCCTCTCCTCTGCTGAAGAGATGCAAAGCAGAGGACAGGAGAGGGGGCTCAGCCCCTTGGGAGGAAGGAAAAAGCTGAAGGAGAGAGGCGGGCACCCATCTGCTGCCTGGGGTGTCCCAGAGAAGCTGCGGGGTGACCTGCACCCACGCTTGCCTCAGCACTACGTCCCTGCCCTTACCGGCTTCTTCCCTGCAGATGCTGGAATGAAAGGCAATGATCTTGGGGAGCTCATTAACCTGGCCTCAGGAGACAACATCATCCAAACATGATGGCCTCATCTGCTGAGGGACTGGTAACCGGCAACTGACCCCCTCATGGTTAGAATAAGCCAGGTGCTGGCTCATAAGGACAAAATCTGAGAGGAACAAGGGGAAAATACAGCTATTGAATGAATATGTATTTACTCAATGAAACTCTCAGTTTTTCAAGTGGTAGAACCACAGAATGGTTTGGGTTGGAAGGGACCTTCAAAGCCCATCCAGTCCAACCCTACTGCAAGGAGCAGGGACATCTCCAACCAGATCAGGTTGCTCAGAGCCCCGTCCAACCTGGCCTTGGATGTTTCCAGGGATTGGGCATCCACTACCTCTCTGGTCAACCTATGCCAGTGCTTCACTGGAAATACCAAGTTGTCTTGGAAAATCTGGGGAAGAAAAAGGCTCGGACTACATTGCTACAGATGGCAGTGATTGCATCGTGAGGCTGGCACTGCAGCGTAAGAGAGCACTCTTGTTTTTAAACACGCCTGGCCTATTGCTTCCCATTTTCTGAGCCACTAAGATGTACCCTGCCACTGCTAACAGTTTCAAAAAGAACCCTAAAACCCACGGCAGGTGTAGTTCTTACACAACCCAGTGACCCAAGACACAGAGAGCTTAAAGAGCCACCAGGAGATGGACCAGAGTCCTGGCTGGACCAAGGTCAGATCTGAGCAATTCATGGTGGCAGGTTGAATGACCCTGTCATCCTGCCTCGAGGCAGAACCTGTCAGAGTCAATGTGAGAATCCCGTGGAGATACAACCATGGGTACCCAAACACGGCTCGAACCCTGGAGCTCTTTCCAACAAGAGCCAGGTGAAGGGCTGGGTAGGGAGCAGAGGGAAGCACAGACACCATGGAAAGGGCTCTTCTGATCCGCATGTGGGACCCGATACGTTCAGGAGCCATCTGCCATGGTGTTCCCGTGGGAGCCTCTTCCCGCACACACACCGTCTTTGTGCAGCATGCCCCTCACTTTGATCTCTGCCTCCTCCCCTGGGTCTGTCAGCTGGTGACTGCCCTGGCTCCCCGCTCCTGACTTCACAGGCTGAAACCCTTCTGGTTAAAAAAGAAAATAATTACAAAAAAATATCCTCCCTATCACCCCAGGCCCCTGACAACACTATCATTCTCCTTAAGCGTGCGTTAAAGATGCTATATAAAAATAAAATGTGTCTTTTCTGATGACACAGAATCCTCATCTTAAAACGTAATTTATGAGGGAGGCATGAATCGTGAGTAGCTAGCATTGCTTTTGCTAACTCATGAGAAAAAGCCTTTGTTCTGAAATCTTGCCCATGGTGTTATTGGCGGCAATCACTCTTCCAAAAACCTCACCGAGTTTTAGCTGAGCTCCCTTGCAGACGTCGCTCAAGTCGTTGTTTCGCAGGGAGCACCGCCTGCTTCCAGGGAGTGTTTGGTTCATCCGGGCTCGGGGCACAGGTGAACCAAACTCGGTGGATGCTGTTGCCCCTTTTCTCCAGCATGGGTTGGATGGGGACTCCGGTTTCACTCCACACCCCCCTGAAGTCCAGCTGTTGTTTGGGTCAAAAGTTATCAGGTGCATTTAGCAGGATTTATTTCACAGGATTCTCCCCCTGCCCCAGCACTGCCACACAGTTTCACCCTTCCCTGGGCCGTGGTGGGAACTGTCAACAGGGAGAATCGGACAGAGAGAGTAACGGCGTAACGATGAGAGAGGGAAAGGGAAGTTGTGCTGCGTTTGAGAGTCTCTACCTGAGTCTCTCTGCTGTCCTGGGGGAAATCTCTGAGCAGAAGGAGAAATCCCCGGCAGTGCTGGCTTGTGGGGAAAGCAGGAGCGAGAGCTCCGAGCACCATCGTGTGGCCCTGACGGCGCGGGTGTGCGCGCTGTACGCCACGGTACACGCTGTACGCGCGCCACGGTATGCACCGCTGGACAAACTGGGCCGCATGCTGCCGAACAGACTGTCCTGCCCTGTACAAACCGCACCTCGCTGTCCCTGCCAGCCCCGTGCTACGCACGGCGCGGTGCTGCGGAGCCTGGGCGCCGCTCTGCGTGCCGCTGCGTGCTGCTGCCCGCACTGCGCACCGCTGTACGGTCTGTGTGCTGCTACAGGGGCTGCAGTACTATTTTTTGACAACCCGTCACCCCCACACATCCACTGTCCCCAGGCAGGTTTAGTAGCGCCAGGCACCGGTGAAGTGTTTGCCCCACCTTTAACCGTGGAAATCGCTGTACAGCATTCAAACAAATCCCCAGGCACTGAAAAGGCAGTTCTTGGCTTCTCACAAGCACAGTTACTCTGGGCCAGCCTGGCATCACCCTGGTGCTGCTGCAGACTCAGGGGTGGCGTGTTACCATAAATAAAACCCCAGCAAAAAGTTTGGATGAGTTTTACAGAAAAAAGAAAGAAAAGCCTTGGCAAACCTCTGCAAGAAGGGCATAGTCCCCACGTTATTGCCTCCATCTCCTCTCCTGGGACGCTTTGACCACCCACTGCCTGCACCCTCACAGCCCTGTGCTCTGGCTCAGGCAATTCCTTCGTTTTAAGCAAACAGTTCAATCCCAGCATTGCCTTCCATTGGGATTTGGCTAGCAGTCTGCAATGCTCAAGGGCTGTCTTACAAAATGCACAATTCTGGAGTTAAATCTTTGTGCAAAAACAAAAATCGTCTTTCCCTTCATAGAAAATTAATGGAGAAAAGAGAAGGGAGGTTCCTGTTGGAGGGCAAGCCTGGGGCACAACTGCACCTCCTGATCCTGAGCCTCTTGGGTATTTCAGGGGCTATGAACACCCCAGACCTCCCTGTGCATCTGAGGGGGAGCACAGATGCCGTGCTGTTTCGTGTCCCTGCCTCAGTTTCCCCAAAAGGCGAGGAGCATGGCACTGCCCGCACGAGCAGTGATGCTCCGGTACCCAGCGCTGGGAAACCCGAGGGTGAAGCTCAATGGAGGGAAAGTTTTTTTTCTCCGGAGCCGAGATCTGGGCTGTGGACTCCCAGAAGATGGCACTCGTGGTCTTCGGATGGCGGCCCGGCGCTGGGAAGATGCCTCCCTGCGAAGGAGCCGATAAATAGCCCTGGACAGGCTGTCAGCCCGCCTGATTTAGGGACCAGAAACAGTGAAACGGTGGAGGTTTCTCAAAAATTAATTTTTCTAAAATGGGAGAAAGATGAAGCTAAGTAATTTTTTTCCTGCCTCCCTCGCAAGCCTCTTCCCTATGAGGAAATCAAGTTTAACTCCTTCACTGGCACTGCCCCAGCGGGGTCAAGGTGGCCTTGGTGGGGAACGATCCTGCTGTGCTGTCAGCCCACGTCAGGGGCTGCCAGGGTGCTGGGTGCTCAGTCTGGGGCACGCACGGCTCCAGCGCTGTGCCGAACAGGGCAGAGCTGCCGGCGCGCCGCAGAGACCTTACTCCATGGGATGGGGCAGGTGGCAAAGCTTTCATCCAGCATTGTCAAGGCAGGGCTAATTTAGGAGAGAAAAGGTAATTAGCAGAGCTACATTTTGGTTAAAGTCCTGAGGATTCCTCACCCTCAATTTTAGATCTATGGGTCCATTAGTCTGGTTTACACATCAGCTCTAAAGACACGCTTTCGTTTTCAGTTTAAGCATAAGGTGCTGCACAAATACCGGCCTCCTGTCCTTCCTCACCCTGACAGCCTGGGCACAGATTTACTGAGAAGCCTACAGGGTAGTCCCCCTTCCCATGCACACCTACCCCAAAACTCTCAGGATTTCTTCAGCTCGTCTCGTGTTACATTAAGACTTTTCCTCCTTGGATCTCCCCTGTGTCCTACAGAGCCTGACAAGCTGGGTCCCTTGGTGGAAGTGGGCTTAGCTTGGCTCTGCACAGCCATGTCCTGCCCCTGAAAGGTGGCCCTGAGGGCTGGATGTGCTGGTAAATGGGAGAAGCAGAGGTGGCTCATGCCACGAGAACAGCAGAGCTGCAGCCCCATTGCAAGGCAGCTCCATAGCTAACAGGCAGACCAAGCACTGCGTTATTTTTACCACTGGCCCATGCCTTGAAGATGGCAACGGGTACGAGGTGCCAAAGCCCTTGCAGGGCACAGATGTGCGCAAGCCACCGAGACGGGCTGTTGCCGTGCACGAGGTGAGCTGTGATACAGGCTTGTGGGGATGCTCGGAGCCAGCAGCATAGGAGAGATGATGTGGATTAATCATGAAAAGGGGAAGAGCTGTGCTAGGGATCAGGGCGGGAAAATCTGACCTCTCCGTCTGAAAAACCTGCAAAATAGTCATTATGGGCCTGCACCCTTGAGGGAGAGGTGGGAGGAGATGTACTGAGTCCTGCCAGGCCGGGTCAGGCCAGGTCTGTCTGCAGGAGCATCTTCTCCCTTCTGAGCTCCGGGACAGGCGCCCAGGGAAGGAACAGAACAAACAAAACTGCTTCTCTCCTCCCACCTCCAAAATCCACTCAGTGTAAATTATGCCCTAATTATTGAGCACTGACTGCCCCCTATAAATTATGGATCTGTCACTGTTTGTTCCCCCAGGAGGTGCTGGGCAATTTTTGCCGTGTCTCTGCAGCTGCACTCCTGCTCGCACAGCACTGCCTGTGCTGAGCAGCCCTGTGAAAGCGTTTTCAAACAGGGCTTTTTATTTTTTAATCATTCCTGCCTTGCTTTTAAACAACTATTCATTGTATAATAATTCAGCAATTATTTGTTGCTGGTCTGAGTGTTCCCTCTTGGTTATGGATCTTATTGTTAAAGCGCTAATCACACCTACGTCCCCTCGCTCCCCGCTGCGTTTGCGATCCAGGGTGGTGTTCTGGTGTTTTTGTTTGGCCTCCTGTAACACAGCCTGGTGTTGCTCGGCTGCTGCTGCTCTGTGCCAGAAGCGGCTGTATTTCACTGGGCAGGCAAGCTGTAGTCACAAAGCAGATATTTGGGTGGGGAAGAAAAAAAAAAAAAAAAAAGGCTTAGTTTGAGATCTCGCATATGCTGTCCAAACACACAGCAAGAGACTCTTTCTCAAAGAACATTTGTGCTACACCTCATATTTTCAGAGTAGAAGAGCAATGAGAGACTTGGACAAGTCTGCAAAGTCAATAGCAGGGCTGGGAGCAGGGTACCAGGGTGATGGGAAAACAGACATTTTATTCTGCATTTATGCGAGGTTCTTAATTACAGAGATTGATCAATACTAGAAAGAATCTCGTATGATCTATACCTATGTAAAACTAAAAGATAAGGGACTCCAGACTCAGAATATTCACCATGGATCTAGTCCAGTGATGGATAAAGGAAAAAAAAAAAACCAAACAAAAACAAACTTAAAGTGGAGTATTGTTCTTACTAAGAGAGATCATGAGAAAGAACAGACTCTATAAATGCATTTTGTGGGCAGGCATCAAGGTGAAAATGTTAATAGGATGATTCTGGTCTAAGCTCAAAAGGTTGGAAATCGGATTTAGAGTAGATTTGGCCTACCACACCGTGATGGGCAGCAGGGTGAACCCCCCTGCACCCAGAGCCACCCTGGCTTTGCCCAGATTATCCTCTCTGATGCCCTGGAGCACTTCACGCAGTCCTCACAGATACTAAAGGAAAGAGATTTGGACCACCTCTCCTCTCAATTGGCAAGATGAGTTGAGGGGGGAGCTGCAGTCTGTTGGACCAGATTTGATACATCAGCACCTGCACCCCAGCCAAAGAATAATGATATGCGAGAGAAAAACACAAGTGGGGTCTGCAGGATTTCTTAGGGAAAGACCCCCAAATTCACAGTCAGTCCAGTCAGTGCAGAGCTGCTCTGGCAGTGCCACCACCTCAGTGACATGCTTCATAACTTCTCTTGTCTGCAGGGAGAGGGACCCAGACCTCAGCTGCACAGCCTGGAGAGACAGCCCAGAGCTGTCTGCTGTGTCATTTGGGAAGTTGCTTTCTCCTTGAGGTTACATGATTACCAGCTGTAATTGTTTAATAGAGTCACATCATTGTCCTCTTGTGTGAGGCGAGGGAACTGACCACATCTCTTTGCCAAGACAGAAATCCTACGAGCCATTACTGTAACCTGCAAGTGCTGTAAAAGGTGTTTTTGATGGATGAAACTGATTTAGGGGCTCAATAACTCATCACTTAAGCAACAAAAGAAATCTTTTTTTTTCCCTTTTATGATAGCTGAAGAAGTTCTGATTTTTCTGAGCTCCCCACCTCTGTTTTAAAATCCACAGTGATTTCTCTTTTTCTTGCATTTGTGGCTTCTTTTTGCTCTGTAGATCTTAATTCTGAAACATCACACTGCTATCTTATCTCAGGGTGCAGTGAGGTCTGGTGAGGGTTTGCAAATTCCTATGAAAAACAGCCAAGCTCAGAGCATTTTACCTGATCTGAATTACCTGGGCGAGACATTTGTGCAGTGTCCATTGCTGGAAACATGAGAAATGGACTCGTTTCCTTGATGTGCAATTTCAGGACTGTTCCTGACAAACGAAGCCATCTGCTTACCTTAATCAAGGCATCTTGTTATGGGCTGGTCCTAGGAGTAAGGATTAAACACCCTGTACTGTGGCATTATTTATGACTTGCACTGACACTGCATCACTCTGTTATCCATACTTATAGAAAAAGACCCACTGTAAGTATAATTAGTTAATAAATCACCATGAGTGATAAACAGAATGATGGATGCAGGTTTCAGTTGATCACTTTTTTATTAAGGAGAGATAAATCAGCATCATATTGTTGCTGTAAACCTTTCAAATTGGTCAAAAATCTTGCCGTGCTGAAATGCAGCGGGGAAGTGATTAACGTGTCAATTGTGCAGCAACAAATTGTACCTGATAATTGATATCAATCAATCCTTTTAATTTCTCACCGATGTAAGGGTGTTGTACGTCATCCTGCTCTCCTGCCTCTTCAGCAGCCTCTCCTCCGCACTCAGACCCCTCTCCAGGCATCTCCTCCACCTCAGCTCATCTCCTCTCCCGCTGCAGCTCCTGCAGACCTTTCTCCAACTGACCCTGCATTGCTCTTGGTTAGTGGTGCTCTGGTCCTACCTGATACCAAGAAAAGATAATGCAGCCACCATATAACCTTTTTGTTTCATTTTTGCTTAATAACACCACTTTTGAAGCTACAAGCCTTACTAAAGCTCAGCTAAAAAGAAAAGAAAATCTTCAAAAAGGCAGAAATTGGGGAACTGTAACATCAGCAGATTAAGGTAGATTCTGCCATCCACCCAGGTTGACCCAAAGTCTAGAAGTTTTGACCTGTTTTATCTATTAAGTTGAGAAAATGGCTCGAAGGGAGCAACATCCCTTCCTCCTAAGGAACAGATGGGTCAGACGCAGGGTAGGGGAAGCACTGCAGTTCCCCCAGAGGAAGGAGCTGAATCAGAGATGCAGAGACACCCTTGACTTTGCACAACAAGCTCCTGGGTCTCTTGGTGATTAGCCAGTACTCCAACGTCAATCTTTATTTCCCTAAGGCAAGGCTCACAGCTCTGCTTGGTGTTTTCCATGATACCAAAGGGAAAAAACATAATTTAACCCCCCTCCCTGCACATAATGCCCAGGGAGGAATATCTGTGGAGGTCAAGACCCCACTGCAATTACGATTTACATGATGGCTGTGCCACAGGTGAGTCCGTTAGATGGGTGCCCTGCTCTGCAGCCTCTGGATCCAGCTCTGCAAAGAGCCACAAGCCCGGCTCCAGCCCAAACGCTACTGCGTGGGCAAGAGCAGAACATAGACCCGTGCCTCCCCAGTGCCAGGGAAAAGTGCCTTTCCCAGCATCACTCACTGTGATATCTGGCCACATCGACGACTTGTGTGCCTTGCTCCTGGGCAGTAAGGAGGGACCAGGACGCAGCCCAAAGGCACTCCGGGTGCCTGGCACAGGACACCACAGGGTCAGGGCTTGCACCAAGGGCACCACTTAAATTCACAGCTCCAGTTAGATAGATGTTTGATCTGCCTTACCAAGACAAACAATTTCTAGTGCAAACTTTTGCAGGGGAAAAAATGCTTAGGAATTACTTAGAGCTGCAATTTTTGCCAGGCTAAACCAGGAAGGTTTGCACTGGAGCAGCCTGAGAGTTTGGCCTGTGCTGCACGTTCAGGAGTCAGATGTGCGACAGACAGGAGGGAAAAGCTGCTGGGTTTGCCAGCTGGAGCGAGCTTTGCAGCATCCAGCTATATTTAGCTAACAGTGATATACGTGCCTTTCTGCCATGATCCCAAGGGAGTCTGTTCCTTCCTCTGCAGACCACACAACTTTTTTTCAGCCTATGTACTTGCATGGCGAAGTCCAAGCATTAGGTAGAATATTATCAGAAGTAATCATTTTTCTTTTAACATGCCCATACATTCAGAGCTCATTCGTGGTGGCCCAAACTCTTGTTGCCACCTGTACAGGAATCTATTGGAATCAGCAGGTGCATTTCATGCCCTGCATAACTTGTCCACTGAAGCACAAAACAGAGCAGAGCAGCTCTTACTGAGTGGGTTGAGGGGAGCTTGACCTTGAGTGATGAGCAGATCTTCAGGGGTGTAATCATTCAGCTGGTGGATATCCATGTGGCTCCATGGAAGCAAGGGAGAAATTTCAGCTTCCACAGGTGGAGGACATGGGCGGCATCTCCCATTTTGCCAACAGCTTGTTCTCCTGCCCCATCCCCATTCTGTTTGTAGCTCTGGCTCTTCCTGCCTTTTTCTGTTTCATCATGGTCTCCTCTCTGCCTACATCGTATCTGTCAGGTCTCATATGCCCATGACATAGCATCCTCTCGTATTATACTTGCCATAATACAGAGAAGATGAATATTGCCCCATAAATGCCTCTTAAGTTAATGTAAAACTACATCTCGCTACATCATGTATTCAACAAGCCGTCATTTTCCTCATAAATTTTGAAGAGCGTTTTAGCTTCTTGAAACGATTGGCTTGTGCGTCCGGCTGAGAAATAATCACAGCCCATGGCCTAGTCTGGATGCGGGGCTGTAAATCATCCCAGGGCTGCGCAGCCGTTCTGCCCTCTCATCCCCAGCGCCCGCATTTGCTGCTGACTGGCTTTATGGCACCGGCTCAGCATGAATGACCCTATTCAACAGCCAGCCCTTTAAATCAGCGCCAGACAGGTGTCACTCTGCAAGGAAAATAACCTCACTTTTTTCTCAGGGTGGGAAAAAAAGAGGATTTCTGGTGCTATAGCCTTGGTCTGCTAGAACACAGTCATTACTTGGACACATTAGACACCACTGTCTGTTACTTTTTATTTTATTGGGATATTTCTGAACATTTCTGTCCCTGCTATGGTGAATACTCAGCAGTAGAACCATTCAACTTGTGAATATTCACCAGATTTTCCATTTTGGCACTGAGCCTTTGAGCCCAGAAGCCTTCCTGCAGCCAAGAGTCGCACCCCAAGCTGCAAACCACATTCATCCTCTTCGGTGGGCATTGACCAAGAAGTAGGATGTCTCACTTGGGATGCTCACCTTGAAGGAGGCTTTCAAGGTTTACCTCCAGAATAGAGACCACTGACCACTTTTGACTGCACTTGACCCAGGTTGCTGGGCATACAAAGCACCACAAGCTATAAAGACGCCCAACCGCAGGGATGGACCCACCTGACTAGAAATAAGATGAGCTGCTCATTCCCGTGTTCTTCAGGGGTTAATAGAGCTCAGGGAAGCAAGAGCAGCCAAACTCTGTTCCCAACACACACCAGACCCTTTTTCTGGTAACCGCCATGACCTTTAAACCACAATAGTAGGCTGAACTCTGCAGCAAATGGGTTTCCAGGCCTCCCTTGGCAGTCATTCCCCTTGACAAAATTCATCATGCACTCTGACATAAATAGCTAGCTTCAGCCTCTGTGTTTTTGGGGAGGTTTGTTGGGAATGACACAGGACAATGTAGGCTGTACGTGCCTGAAGTACACTCAGATACATCTCATGATTAATCCCTTATTTTTTCATACACAGCTTTTACTGCTGGAGGCAGAGGAAGCCCAGCTAAAGCCAAGTGATCGCAGACTAAATGCTCTTTTAATCACATTTTCCCTACCTGACAAGAAAAATCCCCTTTCTCCCCAAGCAGGGGCAGATCTGCCATGGAGCTGGATGTGCCCATGGAGCTGGATGTGCCCATGGTCTTTAGGCAGCACCTCCCAGCAAAAGCCCACCATGTTCATACCATGTTTTCCCCCAGACAGCTGAACTGCCTAGAGCCTCCCTTGGAAAAGGAAGTGAATTTCCTCCCAGCCACCATTTCTGCACAGAATTGCCTTTTGGGAAGCTTCAATAACACCAATTCCCTCCTGCATTCCAGTACCCCTGAACGAATGACCCTGCTAGTGGTGCAGTTTTTCCTTTCGCCCACCTCCCCCCTTCTCTCTCTCTCCCCCAACTTTGATTTGATCAGGCCAAATCTGAAATGATGTGTGAAAGTAATGATATTTTGTAATTAAATCTCTGGTGATGGCGCCTCTAATTTGTGGTACATGCATTGTTCATAAGGAAAAAGGCATCAATTCATTTTCTGACTGGCTACTCCAGGGACTCGTAATTAGACCCAGTTCATCTCTTGCTGCCTTGCATATTAAAGAGCTACTGAAACGCAAAGGGAATTTGGGAAAGGGTTTTTTTTTTAACCTTCTAATAATGTTAGCTCAATTAGAAACACTCAGGAATTAAAAAAAAAAAAAGAAAATTCTGGATTATCCAGAAAATAGAGGCAGAGTTTGACCAAGATGGCTAGGGCAGAGTGTTCATTGACCTTCTGCCAAGAGCAGGGACCAGTTTTACCTGTTCCCCTAGGAGATGTGGTGTTTTCAGTATAATTTGTGAAAGAAAAACATGCTACAATACACGAGACAGAATCCTGCCTTAAGATGCTGCCCTTCTGCTCTGCCTCCAAAATAAAAGGCATCAAACTTTGATTTACTCCAATTTGAAGGGGAACATCAAGGAAACCCACGAAACAGCACAATTCTGTGGAGAGGGAACCAAGCCAGCAGGCACAGGTTATTTTGTAGGGTCAATGCCATCAATGTGTATTTACGTACCACGTTATTGTGCATTCACAGAATTTGCCGAGAAAATTTTACAGAAAGCTTTGGATGGAATATGCTCAGTTCTGTTGTATTTACTAAGCAACATAAAAGCAAAGGCAGTAGGTACTGGCAATCATAAGTAACAGCCCCCAAAGATTCCCCAAGCTTCCCACTTGCAGCAGCATGAGAAACGACATTCCCATCCCACAAGGATTTTAAGAGAACAAATTCTCTCCCTCAACTAGCGTAAAGTTGAATTCTCAAAAGCGCTTGTGTCCTGGCCGTCCAGCACAAAAAAAAAGAAAAAAAAAGTCACTTGGGTCAGAAATGCTTGGGTTTGATCTTTATAACACTTAAAAGGAATCAACTCTGGTTTTGCTTCCTGATGGGGAGTTTTGATTCTTTTGAAAATCAAAAGCTTTAACACAAAGATGCTGAAACTAAACACTGGCATTTTCAAAATTTTTTTTCTGCCTTCACAGTTACATTTCAAGGAAAAAAGATCCTGGAAAAAGATTCAAACCTGGAGAATCTTAGTTTCCTAACGAACCCACCCAGCAGCAGCTTTAGTGTGCCTGGCCAGACCCCTGTGCCCTGTAGCTCTGGTGGCAGTTCCTCACCCATCGCGTGTGGCCTCTATTTCGGCAGCACCAGCTGTAGCAGGTCCCTCATGCTGGTGGCACCCAGCCATCCGATCCGTGCAAATGGAGCACTGTAACAATTATTTTAGGCACCAGACACCCCTGCCACCCCGACAGCCACCCCTTTGGCTCTCCCAGCATGGCCAGATACAGACTATTAATCAGAGGAGCACTCCTAGCTCAGCACAGGGAATTAGAAACACAGCTCCTGCTCAACGTGAGGGATTTGTGCTCATCCTCCCTGTGTCACAGGATGCATTTAATTTTCTGTGACACCTGCAAGAAAACCCTCAGGTGGAGGGAGGGGAAGAGGCTGCAGACCTGCCTGCTTTGAGGGAAGCGGGGCAGCACGTCGGTGGGATTTTCCCTGTGCGCTCAGCTTTGAAATGCTCCCTGCCAAAACGAGCTCCAAAGGGAGAGGAGTAAGTGATGGAGAAGATGAGGAACATGAAGGGATTCAGATTCTCTCTGTCAAGAGCAGCCAGGCTGGCCCACACCCGCAGCACAAAAACCAGCCAGGGGCTCTGTAAAGCCAGGTATTTGCTGCAGGGCCTTTCTGGGGTGCAGGGTAAAGGGCTGCACTTTTTGCTCGTGACAAAAAAAAGTAACAGAAAAGCAGTGAACAAGCTTCACCTGGAAACACATCCTGACGCTGCAGCTCACTGAGGTGCTGCAGAAATGAGCAAGTCTCATAAGAGAGCCCACGCACTTTTGCATAGAAAGCTATTTTGAGTTAATTCCTCTGCTTTTGTGGGGAGTCCCACCTCCGGCAGAGCCTCCCAAACCCCTGCCATGCTGAGTTCAGCTCCTCTGGTCAGTCTTGCTTTTTCAAAAGAAGTTGCAAAGACCCTGCTTCATGGCAGGGTGCAACAGCACCAGGCTGGGAACCCCCTCCCTTGCAGCTGCCCCCCCATCTTCCCCCTGCCCCCCGCAAAGCCCCACACCTATCACCAGCCAGGGCCACGCTGAGGATTTGCTAATGTTGGGCTGTGGCTATAATTTCTAACAGGGGAGGGTATCAACATTTCAAAACAGTTTAATTATTCTGAGAATGCTTAGCTATTAGCAAAGACAAGAGAGCTCAGGGCTATTTTTCAGCATTAATTTTCCATTTGAAATGAATTCCTTTTGGTTACACTTTTTAAATGTTTCTTTTAATTAGACGCAATTACTTCAGAAGAATTGCTTTTATTTCTAAGCCTGAGATCTCAATGATAAAGCTGTTAACTGGCCGAGCTGAATGCTGTGTATGGCTCATTTAGCTGGTACACTAAAGTATATTGAACTAGGAAATTATACAGTGAATCAGCTATTAATTCATTTTATGATCCTTTCACTCTAACATCGTGAATGAGATCTTCAGGGGGAAATTTAGTCACAATACATATAATTGTTCAACTATATATATGCCACTGGTTTACTACTTGGAGGTTACGGGCGTTGCAGAGCTAATGGGAGTGCGACTGTGCAAACAGCATTGACTCCTGACTCCGGGTGCTGCGGGGAGCATCACCGCAGCCTGCAAGGCGAGAGGGCCAGGGGCATCCCGCATCGGGATAAGCCATGGACACATCCTCTGTCCAGA
The DNA here is from genome assembly GCF_036417535.1 of Chlamydotis macqueenii. Taxonomy (NCBI): domain Eukaryota; kingdom Metazoa; phylum Chordata; class Aves; order Otidiformes; family Otididae; genus Chlamydotis; species Chlamydotis macqueenii. The sequence continues at coordinate 5,474,528 of NC_141571.1, read as the reverse complement.
TCTGGGAAAAATGAACCTGCAACTCGTGTTTGACAGTGCTAGGAATCAGCTTCCAGGTGTGTGTCCACACACCAGTGCTGTCAAAGCAAAGTCTGTGCTTTCCTTTCAGGGCCCAGTTGTGTTACCACAATGTTCGGGGCAGGGAGGAGCTGCTGGGGAGAACCAAAGATGGTTCCTATCACACTGATTGAGTATCAAACTGCTGCAAACCACCTGAGAACTGTGAATGAGGTTCTCCAAGCGATCTGTCCAAATGAATACATTTCCTCAGACCAAGCAGTACTCTAATCACAACTGGTACCCTCCATACCAGCGGTTAATTAAGCAGCTTCTGCGGCAGCAATTGATCCTGCGTGGGTAGGACCAGCCCTGATGTGGAGAAATACCAATGTGGTCAACACTGCACCATGCAACACAGGATCTCCCTCTTCTATCCAATGATCCAAAGGGATTTGCCGGCACATCGCAAGCCCTGCTAGCGCTGCAGTATTGTTTGGACGCACGTTGAGCAGTTGTACATACTGCAGACTCACCATATGGATATCTTTGTAATTGAAAGTGTAATGTAAACCTTGGCATCCGGGGCCTTCTTCTGGAGAAATCATTGTGGAAATGTCATATAATTAATGAATTGCATCAGCTAGCAGGGAAAAAGACATTTTAACCATGGGACCATGGGACTTTATTACTGTAGATGGACTAAAACGATATCTTCCAGCAGAGATCAGTCCTGACAAAAGCCTGAGGTTGCCAACTGGCCAGGTTTGTTTTTACTAACTTAGCTCTCTTATTATTTTAATGAAGTCCAACTGATGCTGCATTGAAGCCAATTTTTCTAAATGCTGCCAATAAATTAAAATAAAGATGTTGTGTATGAAGATTGGCAGGTGTCTCCCTGCAGACTTTACCAAGCTTCCAAGAAGCATCCCCAGCTTCAGCAAAAGCCATGGCCAAATGTTGCCTGTGGAAAGCAGCAAGGCAGTGGAGTTTAGAGCAATTAGCAAAATTGTAATTAGTGCCAACTCAGCACCTAGCAGTGGGGATGTGTGCAGAGAGGTTCCCTTTGGATCATTGAGATGTAGGTCCAGGGCTTGCAGCAAGGGCTTTGGGCTGGCATTACAGCCTGAATGTGGGACCAGTCCTCCTGCCCTGGGACTTCAGTCACATCAGAGTCTGATCCTACTCAAACTTGCAGTGTGATTGTGACCAGATTTTGTATAAAAGACAGAATTCAGTAAAACCGTGCTTCCTGTGGGACCGATCCTGACTACCTGCCCACAAGTGCCTGCAAGCCAGGGGAGAGGAGTGCTCTGGAGCTGGGCTGCAGCCGGAAGCAACGCAGCTTGTGTTTCCTCTGGCAAGAGGGAAACCAGCTGAGATTTTCTCAGTCTGGGAATTTAATGGCAAACTGCCACAGCCTGCGTGGGAAGAACTTGCTAGGCAAGCGCTCACTCATTGCTGTGATCTGGGCTTCCCCAAACACAAAGCTCTTGTTCTTCAAAGCATCTACAAGAGGTGGGAGCACTCATGTGTCCTCCATTGGAGTAGGCTGCTGTATTCAGAGAAGAGTGGACATCCATCCTCCCCTCAGCTCTCAGCGTGGGACAACCCAGATCTTCAGGGTGTGAGCTGTGGGCTCTGTTTGCCTCCCCATGCAGCTATGACATCCACACATCTTTGGGATGTGCCTGGGCCAGCCTGTCATCTCCATCCTCTGCTGTCCAGAGCAAGTGACAAGGAAGCACCACATTCACCTTTATGCTGTAACAAATGACACTTGGGAGTCTGCAAACGTCCACCTTTAAGAAATGGCTGCTTCTTACATTAGGGCAAAGCAGAGGTACTTGCACACTCAGGCAGATGGAAGGGCTGCAGGATGGAAACTGCTTTGTGTGCAGGACAGGCAGGATGAAGACCCTGGGTCTGAACATTCACACATCATAAATTCAACATCTGACCTAGGGGGTTAATCCAAATCTGTTTTATGTGAACTTCTCCCAGAGGCAGCTCCATCTTATTACCCCTTTTGTAAGACAGGAAAAATGGGGCAAGTTTCACAGATTCACTCCGAAGAGCAGCCTGCACCATCTCCTCCCCGCAGAATCTGCTCAGCTTGTGCCTGATCTGTGCCTGCCAAGGGCACACGCGCATGGGGATGCTCAAGCCATTTGGACAAAACAGCTTTGCTCCATGGAGCACAGCAGCAAGAGTCAGCCTGGTCCAACTCTTTAGACACTGCAACAGCATCCCAGCTGGAGATGTGCATGCACACACACTTGTGCTCTCCACTGCTCACACAATTTGTGGTGTCCCACTTAACCCCCACCACCTTCAGCAGTGTAGTCTTCATCTCCATGGACACCTTGCCCCTGATTCATGGTGCTGCTTGCCTTCATATCAAGCAGAGGATGGATGTCTTTTTATAAAGAGAAATAAAACATCCCCTCTTTCTGAAGGGAGATGTGAACAGCCTGTCGAAACATACAGACCTGTTCTTCCTTATATTTTGCTACCTAGAAATGTACAGCAAGAGAAGATGTGATTCAGTGAAGTTATTGAGTGCCAGGCCTTCACATTTGTCTTCCAGTGACTCTTAAGTCTTCCTTTTCTCTATCGAGTTCCATCTCATTGACTTCCTATAAACACTAATACAGAGCCACAGACCCGCGAACATGCCTGGAATGCAACCCGCACACCTCGCAGACACTGCCGGGGCCCGGGCTGGGCTCGGAAAGTCCAGACAAACTGATGCAACATGACTAGCAGCGTGTTCAAAACCACAACTCTCCTCTGCACCCCTCAAAACCACTCCAAGCTTGTTTCCTATTTCCTCTTCTGTTCATGAGTTCTGCAGTTGAACTTGTTCCACCTTTGGGGATTTTTCCTTTCCTTTTTTTTTTTTTTTTACTCAAGTGGAAGCTGAGATTTACACATGTTCATCCAACTCCAGAAGCTGTGAGAAAATCCCTCCCTGCTCCACCTAAGCCCAGACAATGAAACCACCAAGACAGACAACTCGCTGAACAACACAGAAATTCTGTTAATTCCTGACTAGACATGGAATTCAAAGCGTGCCTCTAATTAATCACCAGTTACCCAGCTTCGTCAGGTGGCATCTTCCATCTTGTTTCAGACACAATGGGCTTCCTCCCCTTTTGTAGCCAAACACGTTCCTCTTCCTCTTGGGCTTAGCGCTTGACAACTGCCAACCTCCTCACCCACTCTCCCGCCATCCCACCCGTTGAAATATTAACCCGGCGTGGTGAATGGCTTTGCTGACTGCTACATAAACAACTGCCATGTAGCTACCGGCCTGCCACAGCGTCTGCTCCGTTAACATCTGAATGCCGTCACCGCTAAGCGATTGCTGGGACAACAGGAGAAGGGATGGGCAGAACTGCCAAGGGAGATGAGCAAAATTAAGAGCAGGAGCTGAAATAAAGCTGAGGAAAGGAAATTGCTGTGGGTAGCCTGTCTCCAGCAGCACACCCTGCTCCTGCGCTTACTGCTCCGTGATTTTTGCTGTAGGAGACAGTTCCTGTGTGTCCCCTGAAAAATCACTGCCTCCCTGCCAGCTGTGCTCCCGTGAGGACATCAGTTAGGGGATATTGTGTTTTAATATTCCTTCAAATCCGCATTGCTGCTGATGGACTGTGGTACAGGTTCCTAATAGGAAGGACATTTAAAAAACTGCCTGATTGGACTTTAGGCTTGTGTAGTGCACGTGCTGAGAGTGTAAACTCTTCCTCCTTTGGACCCAAGACTCAGCACTTGTGTAGCTCACAAGCAGTTTTCAAAAACCTCCAGTACTAGCCCAGAAAAGTCAGAAGCCACTCAACAGGTTCAGAACTCACACAGTGACATTGGACCCTTTAGCAAATTTAATCACAGGTCTCTCCTCTTTGGGATAGGATTATGAAGTGGTGTCCAGTCTGGTCATAACAGGTGAATCCAGGGGTTTGCTTATGATCCTGACAGCTCAAACCTGCCTGGAGGGTTGCTGGTGACCCCCTGATCCTTGGCCAGTAGCAGGGACAGCTAGCTTGCTCTAAAGCCTCGTACTGCCCAAATGCAGCATTGCTGTCTCCAGCACAGGTGGGCACAGACCTTCTTCTAAGCACAAGTACTTTCTTAACCCAAACAGCAGCCTGGCAGGGAAGCGATGCTGCTACCTGTGATTTTTCACACCTTCACAACCTACGCCAGCTCCCACGCTCTCCCCTACTTTCCAGCTGCAATCTGTGGGATGAAACAGAGAATGTGATAAAACATCTGATGATGCAGGTGGCACCATCTGCTCCCTCACCAGCTGCTGTTGCCACTCAACCATCTTTTCCTATGATTTGTTAGAGAACCAAGGTGACCACATATGAAGCAGCTTTCAGGATGGTCCCAGCACAGGGGAGAGCACTTCTCCAGTGCGGATGTCTGGCGACTGTCCAACACGAGAACCGGCTGCTCTGAAAGCCCTTACTGCTCTTCACGTGTGCTTTCTAGCAGATCTATGGACACACACACGTCGAGCCTCTTCACTGTCCTACACAGCTAGCATGCTGGCAGCTACCGTCACCTGGGCGCCCACTGAAAAAAAACCTGAAAAATCACGAACGTCGGACGATTGCTCCCACACCGAAAGCGCCAGCCACTCAAGCTCTTGCTGCTCCTCAGCGTCCATTCGCAGCGCATCTACAGCACCACAGACATTGGGGCTCCGGGCTTTCCCCGACGAACAGGGCTTCGACGTTTACCACCAGCTGCACCTGGACGCCCACTGAAAAAAAAAACCCCAAAAAATCACGAACGTTGGACGATTGCTCCCACACCGAAAGTGCCAGCCACTCAAGCTCTTGCTGCTCCTCACCGGCCGTTGACGCCGCATCTACAGCACCACAGACATCGGGGCTCTGGGCTTTCCCTGACGAACAGGGCTTCGGAGTTTAACATCAACTGCACAGGGGCAGCCAGTAAAAAATTTGCCGTGAAATGTATGAACGTCAGACGATTGATCCCACACCAAAAAATCTCGGAGCCCCAATGTCTGCTAAGTCACTCGCACCAGATAGACTACCTGAGGAAACACTGTGTTTTCTGTCCTACGCTGAGAGACTGTTATGACAGATGGAGCCCAAAGTTATGGACTGGATAAACTCAACAGACCTTTTGAAGGGATGGTGCGACGGACCAAGGAGTTGGTACATCTGTGTGTATGCATACAAGTAGATCAAAGGAAGAAACAGTTGATGATTCATCAGAAAGTGTAGGATCTGGGCATGATGTAGATGGTATGGAATAAGGGGTGGATAATGTCCTGGTTCTGGCTAGGGTAGAGTTAGTATTCACCTGAGCTGAGTGGAGAACTGAAGCTGGCAGCCCCTATGGCTGGGATAGTTAACTAATTAGCTAACAGCTGGGGTTCATTTACCCAAATTAGCCAAAGGTCTATTCCATCCCATCTGACATCATGCTCAGTATGTAAGTGAGGAGGGTGCTGAGGGGAGCCTCCTGCTATGTGGAAGAAGCTAGGTGTGGAGATTTGTTGTAAGCTATTATACTCTATTTGTATTGCATCACTGTTTTGTTTTTTTTTTGTCATTACTGTTAAATTTACTTTTTGTTCAATCTCAGCCCATGTGGTTTTTTTTCCCCTGGTTTTCTTTTGTTTACCAATTGTCCCCCTGTTCTCTTGGAGGGTGGGGGGGAGTGAGAGAGAGAGACTGCGTAGTCTGGTCCTGGTAGGGGCTGAACTAGGACAAGGACCTATGATGCAGTAGCCATAGTCGTTGAGGAGCAGCAAGAGCTTTCACAATTGGCACTTTTGGTGTTGGAACAATCGTCTAAAGTCCAGGATTCTTAAGATTTATTGTCAGAGGGCTGCCGAGTTGAGGTGGTGGTAAATATTAGAGTCCTGGTCATCTTGGAAAGCTGGCAGCCCAATGTCTGTGAGCCTGTAGATGGGGACCAGGAGCAGTTGAGGAGCAGCAAGAGATTTCAGAGCTGGCACTTCTGGTGTTCGAACAATAATCTGGCATTTGTGATGTTTAAGATTTATTGTCACAGGGCTGCTGGGTTGCAATGGTGGAAAATGTTGGAGTCCTGATAGTCTAAGAAAGCTTAAAAATCCCCAACATCAGAACATTGCTCCAGGCTTCCCTGGGCCAACAGGACTCTAACATTTGTCACTAAGTCAACGTGGCAGCCCTCTGAGAATAAATCTTAAAAATCCCGAACGTCAGACGATTACCCAAACACCAGATGTAGCTGCTTTAAAAGTTCTTGCTTCTCCTGCCCGGCTCTTCCCACCACATCTACAGGCTCAGAAACATTGAGTCTCTGGGCTTTCCTCCACCACCAGGACTCTGACACTTACCATCACCTAGAGCTGCTGCACAGTGAGAAATAAATCTTAAAAATCACGAATGTCAGACAATTGCTCCAACACCAAGGCTCATGCCTCCCCCTCTCTGCCCCCCGCTCAGCTGCTTCACATCTCTTCTCCTCTTTTTTTCTGTTTTCCCCTACTTAAATATATTATTGCAGAGGCGTTATCACGGGACATTCTGCTACCAATTGGCTCGGCCTTGGCCAGCTGTGGGTCCGCCCTAGGCCTGGCCGAGTCCGCTAAACAAAGGGGAGCAACTTCTAGCAGTTTCCTACAGAAGCTACCACCTTAGGCCCCACCTCACTAACAAAACCAGAACAGCTGTCCAGGAAAGACCAGAGCCGCAATGTTTGTGGGCCTGTAGATGCGGTGGCAAGAGCCAGCGAGGAGCAGGAAGAGCTTTCAGAGCTGGCACTTCTGGTATGGGATCTATCGTCCCGGTTTGGGACTTTTAAGATTTTTGCTCACTGGGCTGCTGGATGTACACGGTGGCAAACATTGGAGTCCTGGTGGTCTAGGAAATCCCGAAGCCTCAATGTTTGTGGGCCTGTAGATCACAGAATCATAGAATCATAGAATCACATGGTTGGATGGGACCTATAAGATCATCTAGTCCAACCATCTTCCCACTACCATTGCTGCCACAGCTACTAAACCATATCCTGTAGCTTCTCATCAAGCCGCCTCTTGAACACTGCCAGGGACAGCAACTCCACCACCTCCCTGGGCAGGCCATTCCAGTGCCTGACCACTCTTTGGGAGAAAAAGTTTTTCCTCACGTCCAATCTAAACCTCCTCTGGTACAACTTGTGGCCATTTCCTCAGGTCCTGCTTGTTGCCTGGGAGAAGAGGCCAAACCCCTGTTCATCACAACCTGCCTTCAGGAAGCTATAGAGTGCAATGAGGTCTCCCCTGAGCCTCCTCTTCTTCAGACTAAACAATCCCAACTCTCTCAGCCACTCCTCATAAGACTTGTGCTCCAGACCCCTCACCAGCTTTGTCGCCCTTCTCTGGACATGTTCCAGGGCTTCAATGTCTTTCTTGTAGTGAGGGGCCCAAAACTGAACGCAATACTCGAGGTGCGGCCTCACCAGTGCCGAATACAGGGGGATGATTACCTCCCTGCTCCTGCTGGCCACACTATTTCTAATGCAGGCCAGGATGTCGTTGGCCCTCTTGGCCACCTGGGCACACTGTCGGCTCACGTTCAGCTGAGCATCAACCAACACCCCCAGGTCCCTTTCCTCTTCACAGTCCTTCAGCCACTCAGCTCCGAGCCTATAGCGCTGCATGGGGTTATTGCAGCGGCGCCAAGAGCCGGTGAGGAGTGGCAGGACCTTTCAGAACTGTCACTTCTGCTGTGAGATCTATCGTCCAATGTTTGTGAGTTTTAGGAGTTTTTCTCACAGCACTGCTGAATTGACGTGATGGTAATGTCAGAGTCCTAGAAAATGCTGAATCCCCAATGTTTGTGAGCCTGTAGATGCAGTGTCCAGAGCGGTTGAGGTGCAGCAAGAGCTTTCAGAGCTGGCACTTGTGGTGCCGCCCTAGGCCTGGCCGAGTCCACTGAACAAAGGGGAGCGACTTCTAGCAGTTTCCTACAGAAGCTACCACCTTAGGCCCCCCCTCACTAACAAAACCAGAACAGCCACCCTTTTGCAGCAGCATCCAGCTGTTTGGAGAAGTATGCTACCGCCCATCTGTATGGTGCCAAATCTTGTGCCAATATTCCTAGTGCCATTCCTTGATTTTCGTGGGAAAATAGAAAAAATGGCTTACTCACATCAGGAAGTCCCAATGCTGATGCCGACATCAGGGCTTTCTTCAGCTGATGGAAGGCTCGATCTGACTCAGCATCCCACTGGAGATCCTTTTGGTTAGCTGCTATCAGGGAATAGAGTGGCTTAACAAGCAGACCATAATCACATATCCAAAGCTGGCACCACCCCGTCATTCCTAAGAATGTCCGTAGTTCCTTTATAGTTTGTGGTCGGGGGCTTTGGCATATGGCTTCTTTCCGGGCTTGTCCTAGGATCCGTTGTCCGGCACTGATCTCGTACCCAGGTACGTGACCTGGGGTTGTAACAACGCCTGTGCCTTTTTCTTAGAAACCCGATATCCCTGTAGTCCCAGGAAATTTAACAGACTCACGGTCCAAATGACACAGGATTCTTTGGTTCTGGTTGCAATAAGAAGGTCGTCTACATACTGTAACACCTTCCCTTCTTCTGATGGTGGTTCCCATGATTCCAAGTCCTTTGCTAGCCGATTCCCCAAAATTGAGGGGCTATTTTTAAACCCCTGCGGCAACACCTTCCATGTGAGCCGGGTCTTTCGACCACTTTTGGGATTTTCCCATTCAAAAGCAAAAATTTTCTGGCTGGCTTCATGGAGAGGGAGGCAAAAGAAAGCATCTTTTAAATCTAGGACCGTAAACCAAGCTAAATCAGGTTTTAGCATGGTTAATAGGGTATAGGGGTTAGCTACCACAGGTCCTCTGTTATTTTGTTGATGGCTCTTAAGTCTTGAACTATCCTATAGGACCCATCAGGTTTCTTAACTGGAAGGATAGGTGCATTGAATTCTGACTCACATTCTTTTAGTAGTCTTAGTTCTATGAACTGCTCTATGATAGGACAAATTCCTTCCCTATCTTCCCTTTTCAGTGGGTATTGTTTGATCCTTACGGCACTCTGTCCCTCCTTTAGTTTTACTATTATTGGTGGTGCGTTCTTTGCTCGTCCCGGTGTATTGGTTGCCCAGACTCCGGGATATACTTGGTCAACAATTCTTGCACCAATTTCTCCTGTTGCAGGGGTACTGACCAAGGATAGACTCATAATTTGAATGTATTGGTGATCATTTACCTCCAGAGTAACTTCCCCTTGCTTAAATTTGATTGTTGCTTCTAGTTGTTCTAATAGATCCCTACCAAGAAGGGCCTTTGGAGAATTTGGCATATACAGAAATTTATGGATCCCCACTTGCTTCCCCAATTTGTATTTTAAGGGTCTGCAAAAGTAAGCCTCTTCAGTCTGGCCTGTCGCACCTTTCACTGTAATATAATCCTTTTCCAGAGGCATCAAACCTTGATTCAGAACAGAATAAGTCGCTCCCGTGTCGACTGAAAATTTGATTTCTTTTTGTTCTTCCCCTAACTTTATTTTTCTAAGAGGGTGGCTAGTCAATTTTCTTCATCCACGTGAGCTACCGTTTTCCCTTGATTGTTGCGCCATCTAGCTTTCCTTTGGCGCTCAGGGCACTCGTTCTTCCAGTCTCCGGTCTTTTTATATAGCGCACATTGATTCCTACCCAGAGGCGTCAGCCCACGCATTGGTTTAACTTTAAATTTCCGATTTTCATTTTTCTCTTCCCACAGCTAGTATTTTCTTCTGGTCTCGCCTGTAACTTTCCTCTCGATTGCTAAATATTCTCCGTGCTTCTTCTAATAACCTTTCTAAGGCTCTGTTTTCAGGAGGTCTTAGTTTTTGCGATTTGCGCCTAATATCCCCTTGTGATTCTCACAGTATTCTCCTAGGGAAACTGGCTGCCTGTGGACTGGGTAGGTATACCCTTCTTTGGATAAAGAATTGGCTAGGGGGCCATGCCCAGCGGGTGGTGGTTAATGGAGTCAAGTCCAGCTGGCAGCCTGTTACAAGTGGTGTCCCCCAGGGGTCGGTACTTGGGCCCATCTTGTTCAATATCTTTATTGATGACCTAGACGAGGGGATTGATTGTACCCTCAGTAAGTTTGCAGATGACACCAAGTTGGGTGGCGGTGTTGATCTGCCTGAGGGTAGGGAGGCCCTTCAGAGGGATCTGGATAGGCTGGATCACTGGGCTGAGCTGAATGGCATGAGGTTCAACAAGGCCAAGTGTCGGGTCCTGCACTTTGGCCACAATAACCCCATGCAGCGCTATAGGCTCGGAGCTGAGGTCCCATCCAACCATGTGATTCTATGATTCTATGATTGTCCCAAAAAGAAGGATATCAGTTGCTGTGCACCTACCTCTGAATTCGGATCTAGAGGTGTGTGCCGGCGCATCGCATCTCTTAGGTGGGCTAGGAACTCGACCGGCGTTTCAGAAGGACCCTGTCTGACTGCATATAACATTGCCCAACTTATTATCCTGGGAATTGCTTTTTCCATCCCTCTGAATATCCATTCCTGTAACCTTTCCATACTGTTCCTTTGCAAGCTCTCCTGCTGTTTTTATAATTAGTTGTTTCTCAGTTTCAGTCAGGCAATCCAATAACAATTGTATGTCATGCCAGTCGGGATTGTGTTGTTTCACCATAAATTTAAAATTTTGTGCTGTATTTATCGGATCATTTCGGTATTCTCGGGCAACCTCTTTCCATTCTTTCAGATTGGCGCCCGTGAATGGGATTTTTATCTTCACGGTTCCTCTGTCCGGATTTACGGCTTCTCGGAGCGGTGCCTGTAAGACAGTCTTCCGTCCAGTGCGTGAAGACACTGGGCTACTTGGAGCCGTAGTGGGGGGGCTCTTGTGTATCCTTCTGTGGAGGCAGGCATTTGACATTCTTTAGAAATAGTTTGTGGGATGTCCCGTTCGTCCGGGGGTTGATTTGGAGCCCCGGCAGAGCCCTGTCTCCCTTTAAGAGCAGCCGGTTCTCGTCAGCTCAAGCCGGCTGCCCGGAGGAAAAGAGGCTATGAAAGATCGTAGAAGGCACGGTTGTTGCCACACGAGAAGTGCCTGCTCCGGAGACTTCTTGCTACCAGCGCTAAAGGCACACGAACATCGCGTTTCTGTGCTTTCCTGAACAGCTTGCGCTGGGACAGTTACAGCCGTGTTTTCCAAGCTGTCCGGGGTGGTGAGGCACTAAAAGTGCGGATGTGTGGCGACTGTCCAAGACGAGAACCGGCTGCTCTGAAAGCCCTTACTGCTCTTCACATGCGCTTTTTAGCAGATCTGCGGACACACACACGTCAGCCTCTTCACTGTCCTACACAGCTAGCACGCTGGCAGTTACCATCAACTTGGAACCAGCCGCGCAGAAGGAAGTCGCCCTCCAACCGACGAACAGCGGATGATCGCCGCCACACGCGAGCTGGCCGCGCTCAGAGTTTTGCCCCCTCTGCAGCTACCAGCTAACCTCTATGAGTGTGCATACAAGAGAAGTGCCTGCAGTGATTTTGTTTTGCAAAACTGTGACTATGTTGCTGGATAAGAAGGATCCGACCCCATTCTCTAAACCATGCTCCCTCCCATCCTTGCTGTGTGCATCCAAGGAAGAGCTCAGACTAAACCCTGTAGCACCTAAGGGGAGTACCAGCACGCTTAGTCTATGGTCTCCTTCAGGAGTGATAAAACAGTCTTATTTTACTACAGCTCACATCCAGCTATAGTATATCCTTTACCCTTGTATGAGGAATAGCTCCAGCCAACCCACTCCAAAAAGGATCCTCAGCTGTTTCAATGACAGGGTTTTTTTTTTCCTAGGTGAAGCTCTTGGTGACATTGTCCTTCTGCAGAAGCACGCGTGAAACAAGCTAGTAATACTTTATCCATCACTTGAATTTCTCATTACAACAGAGTTTAGTTTTGGTGTCAGATTCTACCCTGAGAGACAAAGAAATTGAAAATTGAAAGGAAGTAGCAAAAAGCTGCTAAAATTAACAGTAACCAAGAGTCCTAAGATTTGGGGGTCCAGTGACATCATTGCACCGTTTCTACACAAAAGAGATGGTGGTACTGTGCTGCCCTCACATGAAGAAACCAAAATGAGTCTTGGGCTTTTGCTGTCGCCTTTATATCCACACTAGTTTGTATCAGCTGTGAGATCAGGACAGGCACAGTGGGCTAGTGGTCAATCATTGCCCAGATAAGATACTGGTGATATCATGCATCATTTGGTGGTTATTTCAAATCAATCTGGTCTGTAAGGGCAGACAATAATTTCTCAATAGAACAGCACTGGCTGGACCCTCACAGCCCATCAGGACACAGTCATACCACAGTCACGTACTTTGTTGAGCAAAGGGCAGAAAGGTGGTGTGTAGCTACCCCTCCTTATTTGCTTTTTTTTTTTCTTTCCTTTAAAACAGCACAGCTGTCATCTCACCCCTGCAAGCATCTCTATTTTGCTGACCGCTCCCCAGGTGTGCTGGAAGGGGAGGCTGAGTTGCAGGGAGCCCTTGCAGGTAAGGTTGAGCAAGTTGTCAGCCACACAAGCATCTACCACAACCAAGCTATGCTTCTGTTAATGCCGCTCACTCAGAAATAGAATGAAAATATTTCTCTGAGTCCATCTGAGCAAGGCTGGATGCCATTGATGATAATTTACAGAGCCTTCCACCTTTCAGTTGTTGGTTCCAAACACCAATCCTTGGAAGTCTGCTGTAAGAGGACACGAACACAACTTAAACCAAGTGCCATTTCACCAGTACCCTGTTTCCAACAGTGGCAAACAGAAGTTGCTTGGAGAATATAAAGTTAGCAGTCCTCCCAGACTCAGCTCTGCAGCTCAGAGTCTCCTCCCTGTGCCAGAAAGGATCATTTTGTTTAATGGACGCGGCTGGGTTTTTCTGCCATGCATTTGTCTAGTTGCATTTGGAAGCCTCTTAACTCGCCACTGTGGTTAAGGAGCTGCGATGAGCTCAACCATCCTCAGCTTGGTCCTTGTGAAAAGGCAGCGTCCCACATGCCATCCCCCTCAAATGCAGTGTCTGGTAACACAACTGGCACTTTCAATTTACTTACTGGAGGTTAAAGGGATGCCAGATCTGCCAGGTCTAGCTGAAATCTTGCATCAATTGTTTGGCAGTGCGGTGCCTGGAAAAAAAAATTCACTTGCTGGGGTAGGAGGCATTGTTCTCCAACAGTTAATCCTGCCCTGCTCACTAGCAGTGAGATTCAGGGTGAAGACAGATCAATGACAGCAGGTTTTATCTTCCTTTTAACAAACAACCCAACCAAAGGTAAAAAATCAGTTACATCTCTAGGCTAGAAAAAAAAATGCCTTCGTTTTACAATTTTCTGGCTTTGTTTTAAGTCACAGCTGAATTTTATGTTCAAAGGCTTTTCTTTGAGAGGTGGAGTGTAACGAGATAAAAGTGAATAACAGACAAATGCCTTTCCCTCTCCCCTCACTGCCACGCTGTCCCCTGGCAGAACAACTTACTGGAGGTCCACCTGGCTGGATAACATAGACCAGCTTTTCAGGAGACAACTTGGGGCAATAGTTTTTGAAAAAAACAAAAAAAACCCAACAAAAAAAAAACCAAAAAATACCCACCACCCAAAAAAACCCAGGAACAGGATCCTGTTCCTCTGCTCAAACTGGGGGGCAGAGAATGTCAGTGAGCCTGTGTGCTCAGGGAGATGCAGGTCCCAGCCCACCCCTTGTCGCCATAGTGCCAAAAGCCTGAGCTCGGAGCCAGCGTGCATGGAGTGCTGGGACAAGCTGAGCTCCAGCGCAGGGCTGAGCCTGTGGCAGCCTGGCCGCAAACACCCCATCATGCTCCCACAGCACCAGGGCAGGCTCAGAGCCCCACCACACCGGTCATCCCTGGCCCAGCACCTCTCCTCCAGCCTCCTCTTCCTCAGGCACAGCCTTATTGAGCCAGCTGAGCCTTCCCAGAGCAGGGCTGATGAGGAGGGACCAAACATTCCACATGCAGAGCCATTTGAGACTAGATTAAAAAAAAAAAAATCCTTATCTCCCTGAGTCACAATTAGTGTGTATCTACCTGCAGACCAGCACGATCCCAAGGCTCAGTTACATCTGAAAGATGCGCCCTTGGCATCAGAACACATTTAGAGTCTACCTAAGAACCGTTTTCCAAAGGGAAGGAGACTTTTCCACAGGGATGCTGATCACCTCCTCAGGAGGAGAGCAGAGGAAGGACAGTACCTGGGTTTATCACCTTCTGCAAACAGCTGCCAAATTCATCACTCAGGAATTTGCTTGTAATGTATTATTTAATAATATCTAGAAAATGCATTATAGATGCAGGGTCTTTTCTTTGCCAGCTGATTTTAATGTTATTGATTATTCTCTAAATCACTTATTGTGATTTTACTCTGAAGCATTTAGTCTTTGGGCAAAGGTACCAGCAACAGCTCCACAATTTATATCCACAACTTGTACTTCAGCAATTCATACCCTGAATGAACCCTGCCTTTTGTCTACAGCAGTAAAAGCAATTTTTACATGCAAAAACCCGACCAGGAGATGTGAGATGCTTTTAGAAATTGTCCCTTACATGGGCATGGGTACATCCATAGACACTTTATTAACCCAGCCCCCATTGGTGGTGGACTGGAGCTGGGTCCTGAATTCACCTTAGCTATGTGGGAAGATGATGGAGGAACCTTGTCAAGACCAGGCTTTCCTTCTCTTTTGAAAAATTAGCAGGTTATTTTATGGCTTACTGTATTTTCCTGTTCTTTAACTAGAACACTATTGAATTTTCTAATGCTACCACCCAGCTACTTAAAGAGTTACACACAGAAAGAGGCCGTGTCCTAACCACAACTCATTTCTCCTGGAAGACAGTTTTGGCAGGTTACCTTAAAGTATCAAGCTGCTTTCATCAAAGCACCTAGTGACAAAGCAAATTAGTACCTCTGAAGTGCTAGGATGAAATAAATACTTAAAGCCAACGTAAAAGCTCATATGCAATGCATCCAGGTTGTGGAGTTGCCCATGACAAGACTGCAGAAGTGACTAGTTTAAGAAAGTAATCTCTCTTCACATCTTCCTGGCTTTCTCAGTCTTTAAGGGCTGAAGGAAAAGGAGCTTTAAGCTTAAAAGCCCTTAGAGATCATCTTCCAGGTACAAGATCTGTTTTCCAAGTGCCTCTGGGTTTGCTTCCCATGCTGCAGAAGGCAGATATCCTGGTGCTTTGATACTGCAAGGGCAGCCCAGAGCATCTTTGCTCTGTACTGAAGTTTCTCTGAAACCATTTGGTCCTCTGCACCCCAAAAACACCACATCAACCAGACCACCAATCCCTGTTGCACACCAGCTTGCCTGTGTGCGGAGATGCCGAAGTGAGCTGGTACCAGTGCAGGTGGGTTTGGAGCCACAGCAGGGAAGGAAGCACTGCAGGGGTTTAAGCAGAGGGAGGTGGATCCGACCCTGATCTCTCCAGCTCTTTCTGAAGTACCAAGCTAATGAGCAATTCCAGAAATTGTCTCCATGAAACACACACCATCCTTGTTCTCTGCATTAAAAAGTGATGCTATCAGGGGAAGTGAGCTTGGGAATGCCTTTCTTCTACAACTTGTGTTGAGCTGAGCTTGCCTAACACAACCCAAGCAGGCAACATCACTGTACACCATGTACCATGACACATGTCTCGGGATGGTCTTTGCTAGACTGAGCCTTGATGCTCTGATATGCCTTCGTAGCATCCTCTCCTGACTGAGCACAAAGCTTCATGGCTCATCTGTTTTGACTGGGGAGTCAAACTGCAAGGCCAGCACTGACGCAACAGTCCCACCATTGTCCAGACACCCTCACTTTCTCTTCCCCCTCTCCCCAAATAGCACCTCCTTCCCGCTCCCCTGCCCACGCAGGGCCTCTGGCCCCACTGTTCTTTACATATGCACCCTGAGCATCTCCATCCTGCCTGTTCAATGATTAACTCCTGGAGCTGCAGCTGCTTGAGCCAGGAATTACTGCTGTCCTGTAGCAAATAACCAAGAGGCAAGGAAAATGTTTTTACCCATCAGCTTGAGAAGGGAAATGCTCAGGTATCAAGACTGGACAAAAAGTGGATTTAAAAACCAAAAGACCAAGGGACATTTCCCTAAGATTAAGAAAGTTCAGGAATCCAACTCAGCTCTGGAAGAGCCAAAAAAAGCCCTGTTACAATCAGTCACTCAAAACTGCAGTTCATCAGGGGCTGACACCACTGAGCATCCTACCTCTGCTGTGTGCACTCATGGCCTGAAAGCCCCACGAAAACCAATTCCCAGCACAGGGAAGCTAAGGGGCACTTTCTACTGGTGCTGCTTAGCCAAGTTTCTGGCAAGGGTAGGCTCTTGCCAGTGCCAAATATATGGCACTGTCAGCACGATTTATTCATAGCAGTGGGGCTGAACTGGGTCTCGGGAACATCCCCACTGCCCCTGTGCCGTAGGGGCTGCTGCAGGGACCCTTCCCGCTCCCCCCACAGCCACAGCCTCCTGCTCAGAGGACCCTGCTAGCTTCTCCCAGGGACAAATTGTCTCATCACATTTCATGCCCTCTCCCCAACACCAAGATTTTATTCCAGGCCTGGGAAACAGTGAAAAGCAACTCAACTCAAACATGTCAGAGTCAGAAAAGGTGCCTGAGGTGGATGTGAATTTGCAGAGTTCCTGGAGCTCTCTTGCTTCATAAGGACCAGCTCACCCACCTTGAGCTGATTCACTCTCCCACTCCTTTACGTGTCTCCTATCTCTGCTAATCTAGCAGCTATTGCCTCTCGTAAGAGTTAGACAAGGCTTTAGATTTGTCCTGAGAGATAATCTACAGGAACGTTTTTTCATCCCTAGAGCACTTTGCAAAATAGCCTGAGCATTACATTGAGATGACATTTGGAGGCACAGGAATGAAATGGTAAGGAGGTTTGGGTGCTTAGGAAGGTCAAAATATTTTATTTCAGACATATGTGTGGGGTCTTAAGCCAGCTCTGGTGATGTTTTCATGGGGCACTGCCACATCGCAGTAATGCTCTCAATCCCAGAGCAATACAGCTTCTTCAGCAGAGCACTCTGCCCTAGGAATTCAGCATCTCTTCTGCCAGGGTAAGCAGACCTATTGCATGCTGCAGGCTGTTTCTGGAGACATCCCTTCCCACAGCACTGTACGGGCTGTTTCTGGAGACATCCCTTCCCACAGCACTGTACAGTGGAGACACTTCTCATAACGCCCAGGGACTCAGCCTGCCTGGCTTTTGTGAGAGAGGCCAAACCCACAGATCTGAGTAATGGGAAAGAGCCCCCCACTCCAGTAAAGTCTTTGCCAGCTGAATTGTTGCATGCTCATCTCCTTCGTACCCCGGTGCCTGCGCTGCTCTGCAAGCTGCAGCTGCCCTGGGAAGCCACCCAGAAATCGGGGTGGCGCAGACCGTTTATTACCTTCACATGCCTGCATACGGTCCAGGGCACTGCTCAGATCGCAGGTCAATGGAGCTGCAGGGATCCTCTGCTGCTGGGGGAAATATATTCAGGCAAAAAGCAACTTCAAAAACACATGTTTAACCTGAACTCTTATCTTTTATCCCTTTAAATATCCAAGCGGCCACTTTTGCAAGCCTGAAGCCCGGACTCCAGCTACATTTATTTCCCTCTTTCATCCCAGCTGCAGCTCCTCAGAATTTATCTCTATGGTTAACTTCCCCTTTCATAATATTAGCACAGTTGAAGCACTTGCTTTCCTGTTGCAGGCAGTGATTATATAGCAAATTAACCACAAGCTGTTCAGTCCAAGTCCAGCAGTTGGAAAGATGCTCCTCTGAGTAATGGTTTGTGTAGTTGATGCTTTCATCTGTAATTTGCATTTGTAATAAATGCTGAAATAAAAAATGGGGTCTATATTTTAAAAAATAGCCTAGCATGGCAGGGGCGGGCAGGCGAGCTAAGGGGGAGGGAGAGATCTCAGGGATTTTGAGGGCTGCATCCCAGGGCACCACACCATCTCCTGCACAGGGAGGGGGAATCCATACACATTTTCTCTCCCACACAAATCATGGGCTTCCTGCCCAGCCTAATTTTACAGAAGGAGAAGGGGCACAAAAAATGAAAGCAGAAAGCCTTCTATGGTTTCTACTAACAGTTACATACCAGAAATTTCCTCAGGGGCATGAAGCTCAACTAGGGCAAGCTGGTCCTGTTGAGGAGTGAAATACCCAAGCTGCAAGTCAAGCACTGCATTGCCTTGACAAGGCCACCCCCAGAATTGCTGCTACCACACCAGACACCCAGGGACACACAAGCATGGTGACATTAAACCAGAGGCCGACAAGTTGAGCGTGTAGCTAAAACACTGGGCAAATGGTGATGCCTGGAAAGAGAAGTGCTGCACCAGTGTCCTGGCAAAGGGACACTACTGGAACAAGGAGAGACCATCTCCAGAGTACCTTTCTGACCCAATCAAGGTGCCACACAGCTTGTGGGGCCCTGGAAAGGCATTTAAGGAGGAAGGATCCTCTGACAGCACTGCTCCTGTCATCACCTTTCACCTGCCTCCTCAGGAACTATGCTCATCACTGCTTTGGTCTTAGTTTCCTCAAGTATAAAACAGCTCATGGTTCTCAGCCAGCACTGAGCAGCACAACAAGACATGAATAAATACCCATGGTAGTGACTACTGCCATCACAGCAGCCACACAGGCTGGCAAAGCCTTCGGCAGCACCAGCTCCCTCCCTCCTTTGCAGGTCTTTCGTGACTGCCCTCTCCCAGGTCACCGCGCACACCCATGGCTCAGCCTGCAGCTGTGCTGTCCCCTGCCTGTCTGCATCTCTGAATGCAGGGCAGAGCCAGTGCATGCTTACCTGCCCTAGGGCATCGCACTGCCAGCTGGGGAAGTGGTCCCTGATAGGTGAAGATGGTTGAGCATCACAAGGATGCCTCTCAGCAGAAACCCCCTTTTAGCCCCCACCCTAAATCCTAAGTTTTGAGACACAGACCCATGATCTATCAACTCAGGAGATAAGGGAGAAAAGCAGACACCAGATTATGTCCCCCCCTGCCACAGGCAGCAGCAGACAGGCAGCCACAAGCAGTTTCCCATTCCCATGCCACAGGCGTTGCGTGCAGCCCACGCAGGAGTACACAGCCCCGGGGCCATTTCCTAGGACTGTTCCCCACTGTTCAGGATATGCAACTCCTGCTCGTTTGCTGGGGTGGCACAAGGGAAGCGGCTCCGCTTCCTAGAGAGGATGCCACAGGGAGAGCAAGGCGGCTGCCTGTGACTTCTGTTCCACAAAAAAGTCCAGCTCTCTGTTTAATTAAATAAGAAGGGAAGACCAGGAGAGCCAGTTTCTTAATGAGATTTGGTAACATAATTATTTGCTACAATTAGGAACCAACTGAAAAGGCTCCTTTCTAACACTTTGGAGAAGCCCAGCATTTTAAAGTTGATTTATCTGATGTCAGGGACCAACTTTATCTTTGCTTCTGTGCAGCAGTGAGCACATTTTTCAGCACTATACCAAAGTTATTACTTATGAATCATCACATATCTACACATTTTATGGAGCTACTGAAAAATATATTAGCCTTCCTGGATGGGCAACCCCAGACCACACTGCACAGGAATTGAGCCTCCCTTTTGAAACAAAACCCTCTTCCTACAGTGATGCTGACATACTGCCAGCGCTGGGACATGCTCTGCTCTCTGCCCTCACCCAGCTGCAACAGGGCACCTTGCAACACTGAAATAGCTCGTTTTTCTGGCCTCCTCCCTGGCCAAATACACCAACCCCCAGGCTCAAAAGCTCCTGCAGCTTTAAGGATATGCCTCTGAGGTGGCACAACCTGATTTGGCACAGGTAAGGGGCTGAGCAGAACTCTCCAGCTGCAGGGAAACCAGGCAGGGCAAAGCAGGTGTCTGTGGGCAGGTAGGAGCCACAGCAGTTCTTCGTCCAGATACGTCCCTCAGCAGTCCCATGCTTCAGTTCTCCACCAGGCTATCACAGGGCATGGTTCTGCCTCCTGCTCTGCAGCTTTTAAAGGCCACATATGGGCAGGCAGCATCTACTGCCAGCGAGCTCCCACTTTGTCTGTGGCCTCCACAAGTCAGAGGGCAACAACTAGCAAGGAGGTCCCTTTGCTGGGGGGACAGAAGGGACATGGGAAGGGAAGTGTCCTAAGAGACCTCTTGGGACAGCCCTAAAAGAATAAAGGTAAGAGATGGATGAACAGCATATGCACAGGAGGGGAGTTACACACATTGCACAGAGGGGAGAGGGGCGGAAAAAGAAGATTGAATCTTCCTGGAGACCAGTGAGATTCTATAAACATAATCAAAATGTAATAGAAACTTTTTGGAAATGCTGTTAGAAGGAGAAAGCATCAATCTTCATGGAACTCCACTCAACAGGCTTTCTCCAGCTAATCAATCACGGTCAAGACATGGGCCGTCCCATCTGTCTGTGCAAGGGACCAGGAGGAGATTGCTGAGTGCCTGGGCTGGAGCTACCATCTCCGTACCAGGCAATTCATCATGCACGAGGAGCAGGGGGGAGAAGGCAGAGGAGGAAAATAATGTATAACACTAATAAAGTTTCTCCCCCCGCTTCATTCCCAACCAATTTTTTAGTAAAGGAGCCCAATCCAGACGGGCTGTCAGTAGCGGGTGGGAAGGGGGATATGCACTGGGGAGGAATCTGGTTACAGATGCACTCCAGTAAACAGAGACAAAAGCCATCATCTGCATACCAGTCCCTCAAAGCCCACACTCGCCGCCTCGGCTGTTGGCAGCCACACAGGACAATCTGCCCCCAGCACGGCTGGTGTCCCTCAGCTCCTGGAGCTGGGGAGGACACTGGCAGGGCCAGCACTGCTGGGGAAACGTGGAGGAGAGTGTGAGGAAACTTCACCAGCTAGCACTGGCTGAAGAGGCTGAGCCTCCACATGCAAATAGCATTAATTTTTTTTTCCTAGGTGCTGCCATAACCACCTGGGGGGGCGGCGCTGAAAGTGGGATGAAGTGGAGCTTAGGGACTTGCAGCATACAGCCTATTCATCTGCAGCAGACATGGGATTTTTCACATCACATCATACCAGCACAGGGTGGGGACTTAACACTGCAGTGTTCCGGCCAACTTTTGTAGAGCTTCTAGTCTGTTTCCCAGGTGAGTGGGAAACCAGCACAAATATGCTCACATCATCTGTTTAGATTAAAGGGCCATTTGAAAGAGGAAACCAATATAAATTTATGCCCTGAACATCTTTTTAGTGCCCTAAATTTAATCTAGTGGATTGCCTGGACTCTACAGGTGAAGTTTAAGAAGTGAAATTAAGTAGGTGAGAGATTTATTCTTCCAGAATATTTATTCTTCCAGAGCTATAATGACCCCGTACCTTCCAGTAAATGTCAAAGTTCTTCCCTACCTCTGTAGATAAAAATAGACTCCACTTAAAAATGCAGTGACACAGGATTTTAGCCTCTACTGTAAGTGTAAATATAGCAACAAATTAAGTAGAAACAGCTAGTAAATAATGTTGACATCCCTGAAGGTGAAGTTGCTTCAGGTTTAACTCTTACAGGCTGGTCTGCGACCAGGTGGTAGGAAGACTTCGTGTAACTATTATGATGGATTTTCTTCAGGATATTAGTCCCATCTCATGACAGCGTTCATCCTCTTCTGTCAAAGTTAGCTTCTCTTCCCCCTTTCAGCCCCCCTACAACAAAAATGCTAGACTGATTTTTTTTTCTTCCCCCTGGGGTTCATTACAATGAGAAGCCAATGCAAAAGTCTGCTCGGGCTCCAGACACATCAACAGAAAATTTATGAACATCTCAAGAACATGAAGTTGCTTAAAACTTATCAATCCATCAATTGTCAGGAATTTAAAACATTAACACATGGCTTGTAGCCACCTCATCCACTCCTAGATGTGCTTTTAAACACATATAACCACCTGCCCCTTGAGTCCTAATGCACTCACAACCACAGCTGGCAATTTATTAACCCTTTACCGCCAGAGTTTGAGTATAAGGCACAGCTCAGCAAAAATCAAGATACAAAGATCACCAGCCCATGCAAGTGGTCTTCTATGCTTTACTGAATTCAGTTGTAGCTCCCAGGTTATATTCATCCCCAGCTCTCACAATGAAGTCTTAGAAGAGCCAACACCATCAAGTCCCACAGAAACACAAGGCAGACATCACTGCTTGAGCCAGACCTCCCAGCTCTCCCCCAAAGCCCCAGCTCAGAGGGCACACAAGCCTGGAGACTCCAAGAGCCTAGCATAAGTCTCTGGGAAAGAAGGCAACTAATATGACCATAGCTCTTACTCAAATGTCCTCACCCTTTTTCTTTTTTTCTCCTTCTGAGCAACAAGGAGAACCCAGCTCATCAAGAGAGAAGTCAGACAGGACACCACAGCCCTTGCACATGTCCAGCCTTTCACAGCGCAGCACACCCTAAACACCATACCTCTCCTGAAGATCTGTCCTTCCTCCAGCTCCCCTCCAAAGCAAACCAGCTCCCTGTGCTCCATGACCTCCTTTATCTCTCATCCTGGTCCTTCCTCCACCTGGAAGGGGCAGGGACAGGCTCAGGTGGCCCCAGGTCTCCTGCCATCCTGGGAGAACTGGGAGCAGCTGTTGAGGGCTGGGTGTCTGGAGCTCCCAGCTGAGCGCAATTTCAGTTTGCTTGCCAGCACGGCACGACCAATTGAGGTAGCAGTGTTAGGGACGGGTTTCCTGCAATAAAACTCTTCTTTAGTTGATACATAGTCATTCTCAAACCATAACTTTCCTCTCTAATTACCATGAATGTAAATGACCTCTGGTGTAAGGTTTATTGTAATGATAATTGAGCTGTGGATTTTTAATAATAACCTCCTGGATTTTCCACTTGATTTCCTGATTTCCTTTATATTTCCAGGAACACATAAGGGTCTGAGCCTTCATCATGCTGTTTATATAAAGTCTGACCACAGCCTTTCCTGGTTCTCCAGGTCATAGCCTCTTAAATTGTTAGGTGTGTCCAATCTTTTGGGCTTTCAGAGGGTCCCAGGGACCTAGGCTGTGTGATATGACCCCCACTGACTTGCTGTGGGAGGGGGGTAGCTGAATCCCATTGGCAAACTCAGGCATTTCGCTTTTCATCTCAACATGGGCAGACAAAGCGCAGACCCCATCCTGGTGGGAGGAGGGAATGCGTCCGAATAGTGACGTGCCTTCACTGGGAAGGAGCTCGGTATTGAAAGTAAGGCAACTTATTGCCTCGCAGAAAGCTGGGGGAAAAAAAAAACCAAACAAAACTTACCATTGTGTAAACTGCTGGAGGAATTTGAATACTCAAAATGTACTTTCTGGGGTTGGAGTTTGCTCAGAGCAGTGGAGAGTGGATCTCCAGGTAGTGCTGGACTAAAGTTCAGAGGGAGATTTCCAAGGCAAGAAAGGGAGATCCGCTCCCATGCTCCAGTCCTGTCGAAGCCATCCCCACGCACAGAGACATCTCAGGTGAGGGCTTGTCCTGGTTTTTGAGGAAGCTAAACAGCCAACAAAATCCCGTCCTGTTTGAAGATTCTTCCGTTAAAATGGAACACTGTGTTTTCACATTACTGCTAATAGAGAAAAGTACACAAATAATTAATAAATGTTAACTGGTCTCTGGGGTTTTCCCTTTTTTGCCTGTTTATTTTTGTGTTATAAATGACATCCATTTCCCACAACTCACTAAATTGGCAGATGAGGAAAAGAGTCCAAGAGAAGAGCCATAATCCTCAAGGGGAAGAGCAAGCTGTTGTTCCAATCAAGATGTATCCTGACAAGTCAAGTTGGTGAAACCCATTAATTAGCACTTTTGGAAACAGTTGCAAAGTTAATTATTCTTCTTTCAGATGAAAGAAAGCTAATTTCTGGCATTTGCTTTGACAGTGACATGCGCTAACATTTTTAGAGTTGACATCCCTCAAGATAAATGATACTCTGAAGTGTGCATGCAAACATTTTGACTGGGAGCTACTGTGGCGAGTTAATGGCATTGGCACCTCTTACTGCAAATATTTTGCATCTGCTGGGATCGTGATCAAAGTTTGGAGGCTAAGAGAAGGGTGGGAAAGCTTCAGCTTCAGGGAGGGTGTGGGTGACGGGCTTCAGACGGGAGGCAATAACATTGTGCAAAACTATTTTATCTAGGTAACCATGACAGGGAATGTAAAGCTTCCTAGCTAACTGTGCTGGCAAAAATAAATCCGTTTTTAGACTATGAATTGCTCTGCTCAAGAATCATCTTTTGTTCATGGGTTGGCAGCAGCAGATGAAACAGAAGATCTCCAAAAGGAGGTTCTCTCTTGGTACGATCAGGTGCCAGTTGGTATCAACTCATGTTTATTTGAAAAGGCAAGGTTTGGGATGCGGAAACTCAACAAAACTCTTATGCCAAATCCCAACGTCCTCACTGGAAAAAACATCAGTGTGATTTGGGATTTGGTCCCAAAAGCTCTTCTGCAATTTTAGAAGCTGCCTTGATCATGTCTTGCATGTGCAAGGGCAATGAGAGGAAGAGTTTTTCTGTAAAAGTAAGTTGTTTAGGCCTCCATTTAAGAATGCATTTTGGTCCAGGATTGCACCACAACACACATTTCCAATCCTGCTCCAATAAAATTTGAGTATATGCCTAAAATCTGGGCTTCCCCTTGCACCTTTTAGGGAGCTACAGATTCTCCATTTTTACTCCAGCTCTTCATGTCACTGACGTGACTCCATGATAGATCCAGGTGGAATTACAGGACCCTTTCTGTTTCAGTCCTTGTCTCTTGAAGTCTAAAGGGTTGGTATGAGAGTAGTGAGGAAAGTGTGCCTACAGCACAGGAACTGCTTTGTACAGGAGCTGCACTGCCAGGAGAGCACACTAAGCGAAAGCTGCTCTTTGGAGAATCCCAGGGTGACAAGCAAGAGAACTAAATAATCTAAGAAGGTCAAAGTCTTCCTGGAAAATGACAGAAGACCCTGCGCCTTTAGTTGTCTCCTCCGAGCCATGCCTGGTGTGGGTGCACCATGGGGCTGGCCTGGCATGGGAGGATGCTCACCGCTGCATCCCCTCCAGTACGCTCAGCTCAGAGCACCTCAGAGCAGTCTTTCTCTAATAGCCCAGGCCTTCATAAATTATCAGCCCCATGTATCACCTAGGGGCCAAACCACCACTTTAGGAGCCTGTTGCTTGTTTGATAAGATTCTCCAGAAATAATAAGTGTGGGCAGGTGCATGAAGAAAGGAAATTGGTAGTAGAAAAAGTATTTCATTTGCTTTTCAATCAGCATGTGGGGAAAAAAAAATGAACTAGGAAGGTGATCTAAAGGACTACAGAGTTGGTATGCGATTCACACATAGCAGGGCAATCAAGAACGTGGAAACACCCGGTTCAGAGGGCTCGATCCAACCTGGCAGGCAAACACCACCTTTTTCTTCAGGAGAGACCAAAAAAATGACATGTGCTAGTATGCAAGTCCTTGCAGACAGACTTACTACACTGAGATGGTTTAGTAAGGACAAGGCGCAAGAAAATAGCAAATAAATAATAATAAAAAATTGCTCGGAGCAGTTCTCCGCTTTGCGAGGAGCAGGGAGGTGGCAGTCCTGAGCCAAGAGACTCGTCCTCCCGGCAGATCTGCCGCGCCCCTTTTTGCATATTCCTCCGTCGTACATAACACTTACTGCTGCACAAATTGCAGGGATTATTTTCTCTTAACTGCTAATGGTTTTAGAGACTGTAACTGGGGTAGCGCTTTGTAATTTAGTGCCAGAGGGGAAGGTACCTGTGCAGCAGACTAACTTTTTTTTCTGCGGGCACGCACAGTTCCGGCAGGAATACTGGCCAAGAGGGAGATCATGTACCAGTTCCCCACTCTTCTGTGCTGTACTGGAAGGTTTAAGAAGTTTGGAGCTTTTTTCAGTCAATGTAACCAAGAAAATATTTTTAAATTTATCAATAAATCAACCATTTTTTTTTTGTCTCATATTGCAGCGTTTGTGGTAATACTGGCGTTCACTTAGCAACCGTAGTAGAAAAGATTTCACTCTACATAGTAAAGAAAACTCAGAGATTCAAACAACTTACTTATTATGACATGTGCTGTCTTGAGTTACGCCCTGAAATTATTACTTTCAAACCCACTTTCTGATAATTTCGCTCATTTATTTAAGTATTATTTTAATCAGGATATTTATCAGCCTTGGTTTAGTGTATTAGCGTTTGATGTATTTAGCAATGCATATATTTATTTACGTTTTAGCTTCCCAGTGAGTCATTCTTCTCACTTTGCAGTCAGAGGTCAAACAGTTTGATCCATCCTGGGGCAGACACAAAATGTGGAATAAACAGGTCCAGGGAAAGTGCACACCATGAAAAGCAGGATTACCTTTGCCTTTACACTCCAACAGGCAATGCTCATTCAGTGCTGCAAAACCAGTCTGTACAGTGGCACAATTTTTGTACCCCCAGATAAGCAAATTACTTAATGTAATTCTTGTGGTATGACAAGAAAATAAAATATGTATGAAATTTGAGGGGAAAACCAAAAGTAGAAGAAAGAAATAGATGCTGTGGCTGGAAACCCTTGAAAATGTAAAGTTGGGTCCAGAATCTGGAAAGAAAATAAACCCACTCTCAGATATATTGTGACTATTTATTTTCTCAGGCCTCTTAAGTCCATGCCCCAGTGTGTAGAGAGCATTCTCGGGATTTCTTCACATGTTTTGGGCTGTGAGGACACGCGTGCGGGCTGTTCGGACAGCAGAGCAAGTGCTGGCAGGCAGCACGCCTTCGGCTGCCTCCGTCCCCCGCCACGACGCAGTCGGCACCGATGAACACACCGGCACGGAGATGCCTCAGCTGTCCTCGTCCCAGAATAAAATGCAGCAGGGATTTTGTTTGTGGAGATGACACAGCCCATTTAACATTCCCCGTTAAACCACGGCAGCTGGAGGGGGTCGAATGCGCGAGTGGGACGCGGTGAAGCTGCTCGACGCTGCGGTGTGGCCCTCCTCTGCTGAGACAAGAGATTTCCCTGCTGGATAAAACACACTTTAAACAACAGAGGAGGGAGAGGGCAATGGGCACCCAAGGTCCAGGTCCCCATCATTTTCTCCTCCGTTTGGAGCCCGGCTGTGCCTGTGGTGCTCGGTGCTGGGGGACATCGACGGGACGAAGGTGTGGATCGAGGTGCTGCTGTCCCCAAATCCAGGTTGGTGACAACCTGGCTCCTACGGCTTTTGGCTGCAAGCTAGCAGTTTGGGAAAGTGGATGGGTGCTCCTCCGGAAGAGGAAGGGGGATCAAACTGGAGCTGTGTAGGCAGGAATGGGGATTGGGACTCCTGGGCTCCTGCCTGGCGCTGCTCAGTGACGATGATAATGGGTTCCTTTGGGAATGCACCGAGGTCTGTTCATCAATGTTTGCTGAGCGCTTTGGGATCCTTGGACAGGGTGCTGTGAGGCTTATGATAAATGGCTTCTTCACACTCGGCTGTGGTGGCAAAGAAATTCCTGTTCTGCAGTTCGAGAAATAAGCCATAATATTTTGTTAATCTCAAGCAGACTTTATACTTTATACATACACATATTTCTCAATGTAGTTCCAGTAATTAACTATTAGCTAATTTATAGAAGATATATCTTTTTCTCTCTAATTTATTTGCTTCCTAATGAACACAGATAAAGGATTGTGCTCTTTATTAATGCAGATGGTCACTTCATTCTACTTGTATAATTGGAGTTATGTCCTGGCCCTGATCCGGATCCTGCTCTGTTGGGTGAAACGTAAAGCACAGCGACACGAGTTTCTCTCACTGATCTCCTGGACACAGAAGTCAGTGCTATGGAGGGACAGTTTTTCTCTTAAAATCACCTTATTGCAGTGTGCGCAACTACCAGTGAGCAGAACCTGTTCGTATCGCATACGTGGTGACTACAGACCATTCTCTCTGCCCCTGTTTGGTGGGGATGTACAAACCAGCCTGTGTTTGCCAGGAAAATGAGAATTCACTGGGGCTGGTCCCCACAGGTGTGCATCAGCCCAGCTAATGTACAAGGATCAAGTTTGACCCAGAAGGAATTGCAAATTATTTTCCAAGGAAGGCTATCTCAGTCCCTTCAGGAGACCACTCCCTTGGCCGCACTGGGATGCGAGCCCACACGCGGGGAAGAGCAGTAGATGCTCATGGGGTGCAGCCCGGCAGCCTTGTGTCCTGCTCGGCCGCCTTCAGCCCCACGGCTCAGCCGAGGGTGAAAAAATCCCCAATGGGCAAAATTATCCCAAGGAATCTGGAGAGGAGGAGGTGGCCACATGCAGGGTGCTGGGCTGGGAACCCAATGGTGGTGTCAATGGGAACTAATGTCATCAGACACCATGGATGCACCAAGGTGTAAATCAGGAATAATCTCACCAGTATGAAAGGGAAATCAATATTAGGCAATATCAGAATTGGCCTGCTGAGTGACAGACGTCCCTCTCTTTCGATCCTCTGTAAAAAAGATCATTTTGCATTATATAGCAACGCCCTTCACAAGGGAAAAAAGAAAAGGCCTTCCTGATTTTCTTGAAGGGACTCAGAGATAAAGACTGATCACATTTCACAGTAATTGGACCTTCATATCTATAATTGCATCGATTTCTCCTAAGTTTCAGGCATCGACGCTAGCGAGCGAGAGAGCGTTGCAGCAGGGTAGGGCTGCCAAGAATCCCTCTGCATTTGGGAGGTGTCAGGCTGGGAGGCTCACTGTAGTTTGGTAACTGGCATTGCAAATTGCTTTATGAACAGTTTAATGCATTTAAGAGGGTAATAATTTCAGATCCTACCATACAATTTGTTGCAGTGGTGCAGAAGCGTATCTAAAAACTTCCAGGGTGAAGGGAGGCAGGGGAAGGAGGGAGGAGAAGAAGGGAAAGCGAAGGGAGGGAGATATTGTGAGGGGGTGCAAAACCTAATTGTTTTAATCTTGCTTGATATTACACTGTGGAATTATAATTAACTTAAGAAATCAGTCAAAACCAGTTAATAACTGTGGTGCACCTCGGCTGATTTGAAGTGGTAGGTGGAGGGGAGAGGAGATTACAGCAGCAAAGCTCCTGGGCTTGAACCTCGCAGGCTGAGGTGGTGCCAGGGCCCTCCAGGCTGTTTTGGGGCTCGGCACAAGTCAGGACCAGCACACACCATCACCTAAGCCAGTATCATAGAATCACAGTATGGTTTGGGTTGGAAGGGACCTTTAAAGCCCATCCAGTCCAACCCCCCTGCAAGGAGCAGGGACATCTCCAACCAGATCAGGTTGCTCACAGCCCCGTCCAACCTGGCCTTGAACGTTTCCAGGGATGGGGCATCCACCGCCTCTCTGGGCAGCCTGGGCCAGTGCTCCACCACCCTCAGCGTAAAAAAATGTTTTTCTGTTGTCTAATCTGAATCTACCTCCCTCTATTTTAAAACCAGTAACCCTCATCCTATCACAACAGGCCCTGCTACCATGAGTACCTAGTCCCTCTAACACTTCTGATGGTGGATTGAGAAGTGCTTTCCAAAAGAAGATTGTCAGCAGTCTTCCCAGTGGATAAGGGAAACTGAGGCACGGAGCGAGAAAATGATTTGTGAAATGTCAGCAGGCCACTGCCAGAGGTGGGGAAAGTGATGGCAGCTGCCTGAAGAAAGGATCAGGCCTGAGTTTCAGACTGTGTTTACGTAGTTCCTGAACAGCAACCTCGGGAGATCACCCAGTTTGTTGTTTAAATATCCCTTTTCATTGCTCATCAGAGGGCAAATCTTTTCCAGTGACTCTGTTGTCAAGAAATGCAGCCCTTAAAAAGAGACTGCATGCATGGGCACGTGGCAGTTTTCTTCACCCATGTAACTTTATTGAAATATCTGGGATTATATAGGTAAGCAGGAACAGAGTTCGAGCTGTGCAGTCTTCATTGCATGCGTACTGTGTATATATGGGTAAAACAAGGGTTAATGAGCAAGCAAGCTGAGATAACAGGAGTGTCTTGATGGTATTAATATCCCAAAATGCATATATAGATGTGGATGGTGCTGAAGCCTATGGGAGGCCGACAGTGATAAGGGTAGTGACATGGTAACCGGCCTCAAGGACCGCAGCAGGAATATTTGTCACAGAGAAGATGCACCAGGGAAAGCTGTGTGTGTGTGTGTGTGTGCCAGATATTGCTGTCACTGATTGCTGTAGCAGGGCAGCACCATATATATTCACAGTCTGGAGGATATATTGGGAGCACTGGGCGATGGCGAGATATCAGCATGGACAGAGAAACGTGAGAGGAAGGAACTAGAGCAGAGTGTGGGAATAGGTCTGAAATCTCTTCTTAGGAGATGTGTGTTGAACACCTTGCGCTGAGTTTGTGAGTGGCTTTCACCTCTTACGCACTGTGAAGGAGAGAGAGATGTTCTGAAATGGGAGCTGCAGCTCTCCAGGATTTGGGTATTTCCTGCACCCAGGCTGGGTGAGCCGGGCGTGCTGTGAGCGTCACGGTCTTGTCGGACTAGGGGTTTGACTGGAGACAGGCATCAAAGCAGCACAGCTGGGGACAGCCGTGCTGTGTCCTGTCATCCCTGTTCCTCACAGCAAGCTCACAGAGAGGAGAAGAGGAGCTTGTGGCCATGACATGAGCAAATATGGCACCAGCACAAGTGCATGATGCTCTGCGTGGATGTTCAGGTCAACTTTCCTTATACTGGACTTTACTGTGTTTCCTGGAGATGCAGCCCTGAGGTAGCTGTGTGACTACTAATCCTTCCCATTAGTACCAAACCCAAGAACAGACACTTGGTTTACACAGGGCTGTGATGGTGATAACCGTGTCATCCTCCTATCTGTCACCAGTGTAACTGTTTTAGGGGCTCCGTGACCATTGCTGTCAGAGCAGTGCTGCAGCAGGGCCAGGAGGTTGACAAAACCAGGCAATTTTGGATGAAGCAGGGGAAATTCTATGGCCAAGGCACCCCCCTAGATTACACCCCAGCCATGGCTCCTGCTCTGGGACACCCATGGAGCGAAGGCACCCTCTGACAGGTGGGGAACGGTCTTAGGACTGTGTTACGAGCTGGGTGGGCTCTGCCTCCCTGGGACACCTCCAGCGTGCCTTGGCCTTGCTGCTTAACTGCTGGAGAGGAGCTGTGTTGGATTGTTTTGTGTCATGCATTCATTATCAACTTTGGAAAATATTATAAAATGTAACTAACCTATTAACTTCAAACATACTAACAACTGGAAACTTCCCTGGAAGATATCTGTCCACCTCTCTATCCTACAATGGCTTTGGTTAGGAACTGCTGGTAGAAGGACCCAAATGAAATCAAAAGTCCTAAAAACATTAAAGGGTTTCTTCCTCACGCCATCTTTTTTTTTATTTTATTCCCTGTCAGTATTTCTGTGACAACTCAGCCCCAGCAGCCCCAGGGGACAGGACAGAGAGATAAGGAGTGGAAGTGCCCTTTGACTAAGTGGGCATTAAATGTTGGCTAACAACCGAGAGACGCTGTGTGACTGGAGAGAGGGGGAAAGTTAAAAAGAAAGAAAGAAGAGCTTTTCAATATGAGCATTCATGTAGTTTTGACAGGAGCAATTTATCACGGCTACGAAAGGTGGCTCTGCCTCCGCTGCTGAAAGACAGCCTGGTTAAACTTTTACCTGCCCCTCTGAAAAGGGTGCTGTGCTGCAGCCGGGAGGGGATTGCTCCCTGCTCCGGTGATGCATCTTTCTGCGGGGTCTGGGGGAGGGAAGTGTGGTGGTTCCCAAACAGCCTGTGCCCATCTGTTCTGCACAGAAAGAAACTCTGACAAGGAAAGGGGGAGGAGGGAGCGTGTGAGCCAGCGAGCCGGGGGTTTCCGGATGCCCGCGCTGCATCGGGAATGTGGTGATGTGATAGGAGCAAGGCTGGGAGCTGCCCCCCAGGAGGTGCCACAAGTTAGCACTGAGGCTTTCACCATCCCTGCTTAGCTGCCTAGAAGTACGAAAAATTGTGTAGTAATACTCCTAAGCTGGACAGAGAGGTGACATGGCCATTTTGGGGTGTGCGTCATCAGCGGCGTGGTGGGTAGGCATGGTGGGATGCAGAAGGCAGTGTGCCCTGATGTACAAGAGGTCCTGTTGGCATCCCTGGAAACAGTTTGGAAGGAACAGGGGGGATTATGCTGAGGAAAAAACATAAAAACATACCCCAACGGTATTCAGCTGAGTTATTCTTTTGCCCCAGGTTTTGTCACAGGCAGGCAGGAGCCCAGGCTGTCCGGGATCCCATACATGGGCTGCTTTTTGCTATATTCTTGTGTGGATTGAAAATTTCCTGAAAAAAATAATTTTGCACTGAGGATAATGATCCATCTAAATGAAAGCATTCCACTGCAAAGAGTGGATTTCATTGAAATTTTCAACTGAATGATTAACAACTCCATAGCCACTGTGTTTTTCCAATAGCCAGCTGGTATTAGGCTACATTGTACTATATTTTCAATATTTTACATACTAAAATTATACCATTTAAGTGGCTATATTTCAGATTGTGTGAAAGAGGCCAACTAATATAATAATAAAACTTTTCATCCTTATCATCATTAAACTTTTCTCACCCCTCAAAATCTTTACTATTTTCCATTTTGCCCCTCTCCCTCAATGAAGATAGAATAACATTTTGAAATCTCAGATGAGCGGCCACATCTGATTTCTTGTCCGCCTGTGCGTCCATCAGCACCTGCCCCTGTTTAAGCGTGAGTGGGACAATTTATATTGTTAAAGAGAGGAATGTGCTAAAACATTTCCCACGTTGCGGGATGAAATCCAGCAGGGCTGTTTTACCAGAATAAAGCCCAGCCAAGCCCCATTCGACAGCTAAACAATTCCCTGACCGTGGCATGGTGCTCCAGTCACACACCAACGAGCTGATTTCACCTAACTTCAACCACCTCAAATTTAGGCTTATTTTTTTTTGGCCAGTAACCTGGCTTCTCTCCAGACACAAGAGAGAGAAAGAGGGAGATAGAACTGCAAAAGACAATTTCTTCCCCTCTTAAATGAAATTTCCAATTACAATGACAAATAACAAAATGAAGCTAGCTGAGGGTGAAATCCATCTTATTCCTTAGCCTCTGTATGTTTAAGTCCTACCCAAAAGCTGTGGGACGTTTGATCATGTTGGTTCAGCTTCACAGAAACACAAGTTCTTCTGAAGACTCTTCTGAAAGCCCTCACACCGGAGACTACGACTGCATTATATTTGAAGCAGAAGGGGCATTAAGTGTACAGATATTCCCACTAGGCTTTTCATGTCATTAATTGGTGATCTTCCAACTCTGAAATAACATTTTCCCCCCTCACATTCCTTATTTCATTATCCCCAGTTCAATACACATCAGTGCGGTATGAGACAAACTAGTTAGATATATTAGGAATTATTTAAATTAGAGAGAGATGTATGAGTAGTTAAATACTCATTCTTCTATTCTACCCTAATTATGTATCAAATTACACTCAAATTATACCCAAATATAGATGTAGGGAGGTAGTCCTGAAGTCTCCAGGAGGTATCAATGGGAGAAAGGTGAAATTAAGCAGGTGGTGCAAGTAGATCTGAACTAATGCAATATGAAAACCGTAGAAGACTATCATTTTCCATTGTGTCCTGTTATTACCAACATTTGCTTTAAATTTCTTTGCAAACAAGACTCAGTAATGAATGAGCCTTCTCCGAGCCTGGAGGAAGCAGTTTAGTTTTCTAATGCAAGAAAATTCCTCTCTTGATTTTAGCGTCACGCTGATTCTCATTCCTCTCTGTGAAAACAAGAGTGTTCTAGTGATAAAACAAGTTTATCACCCTGTCCAGTGATCCGGGAGGCAGCGGGACAGAGTGATGCCTCCTGAACTGGAAGGTGTCTCTCAGACCACTTCCCATGCAGCAGATTTTGGTTTGTAGTTGTCCTGGCTGGAAGTGGATGGTGCTTTCACAGCGATGTTGCACGCCTGCACTGCCCCTGCATAGGTTAAGCTAAACTGTTGCTACACCCATGCCTTGATTTACTTGGTAAAATGAATTTCATACTCTTAAACTGCTTCCTAGGGGAATACAGAAACTGACTGAGCTCTGAAAAGTGTTGTACTGCCTGGAATCTCTTCTTTGAAATCCTCTTTTCCTGGTGGACAAAAGCAGGAGATCTGCATCGCTGCACGGTGAGTTTGGAGAGTGCCGCGGAGCCCACGGCCATGCCCCCGTCCCCGCAAATGGCTGACTGCCCCCCGTTCTCTGGGAAGGGACACGACGATGCTGCACGGAAGCCAACTGTCCCACCACAGCTTGGGCCACGTCCTGGCTCTTTACCACTGCAGGCTGCATTGAGACATCCACCTCCTTCTCAGCTGGAGAGATGTTTCTGGCATCAGCTTTGGAAAAAGCAGCAGATGGTCCCTGAAACCAGGTGTCCATCCAGGAGAAATAAATAGCAAACTCCACAGCTGTGGGAAATACCATCGTTCTGTTCCTTATGCAAGAGGAAAAACCTCCCTCAACCTGAAATAAAAACCCAAACAAACCCCTAAATCTGCCAGCACGGTATTTATGGTCTTTGAAGACCTCAGGATCCAACATCCACACTCTTGTGGTACTGACAATATCGTTGTGGCACAGAGCGATAACGGCAGGTCTCTGACAGAGAAGCAGGTTCTCATCTCATGTCTGAGGTGTCCCTACCCATCAGCTGTGGGTGAGAAATAACGAAAAAATATATTGTAAACTGGGGGCTGGTCCCTATCTGTTTATTGCTTCTATATCCATCGGGATATAGAAGCATTAGGAGGAAGCAGAGTGGCCTATGAATACCAGCTGCTTTTCACAGGCTGAGATGGAGACCTTAGCTAAGGCTACAGCAAGACAGACCTCAGCAAACAATGGAGCACGTCTCAGACACCCATTTTCCACCCTTACAGTGGCAGAGACTGTCTTCTGGGTGTGGACAGAGCCCATGATATTAGTGAAACAGAAGTCCAGTCTGGGTTCTTCCTCCTGAGCATTAACAAATGCAGCATTGGTGTTAGACCAGACAAATCTCTGCTGAGTATCACACAGGCAGAACTGATGGTGCGGCATGGAGGAAAGGACTGCCAGACCTTTGGCCAGCTCTTCCAGATTATTTTCTGTGAACCTGTTCAGTATGCACCTATTAATTTGGTTCAATGCCAAACTCTGAGAAATAATGGTAAGGGACAAACCTAGAGACTGAGGTGCAAAGCTGCACGTTGGAGTGAGGGCAGAGAGCAGGGAGGCTGGCTGGGGAGCGTCTCCAACACACTACTTATTAGTATAGATTTAAAAAAAGAAGACTTGTTTTTTTTTTTTTCCACAAAGAATGCAAAATCTCATTTATGAAGTTATGCAGGCTCAGGTTCTCCAGGGCATCAGATTGCCAGTGAGAACGATATTCCAAAATAAAGGCAGCTGGTTATTTAGGTCTCAGAAGTACTGAGGAAGCAAAGCTGGTGTTAGTGTTGCTGAGGCTGATTTATAGGAGGAAGCTCATCTGGGCACTCTGGATCACCCTAAATCTGCTTTTCCTTTGGCCACATAAGAACCCAGAGAGGTGAGCCCATTTGGTGATGTGCCCTGACCTCCCTGAGGGCTCAGCAGTGAAGCCAGGGAGGAGGTCGCAGCAGGCTGGGGATGAGTCCTCCACCCCACGTTGCCTCTGAAAGGAGAGCAGCAGAGAGGATACTGACACTTGAAGCAATCTAGGAAACCCATCTCTATTTCCAGCATCTCTTTCAGAGCATAATTGCCACTAATCAGAAGCAAATACGCATACATATATTTATATATTCCTGTGCAAATTATATATTTACATGGAACTGACAGACTTAGACTTCACTATTTTTTGTGGTGTTATGGAGCAACTAGATTAGCAAATAGTAATAAATATTTGGCTTTTGCAAATGAACCACTTCTGATGTGCTGCACCAATGGGCAGGGTGACAAACGCTGATTGGCAAGAAGGATGCCTTGCCTTGGCTTTTTAAGCCGGCTTCTGTTGGGCTGTACTACCGGGGATGTGCCATGTGGGTGTAGGGCAAGGAGCAGCGGTGCAGTGTAGATATTCTGATCAAAGCCAGGCTTATTGCTGGTTCTAGTTTGCACCCATATGAAAAAAAATCACAATTATATGAGCTTATTGGATGGACTAAGCAGTAGCCTTGAACATGCTGAAGTCTATGTCGACAGAACCAGACACAGAAAGTGCATTGGACTGATCAGCCAGCGTCTCTCTTCTCTTGACGGAAAGGTCCATCCTTCAAATGAGTAGAGTGAGGTTATATTTCACTGAGTCTTGTACAGCCTTTTTGTTTGTTTGTATTGCGCATGGTTCCTGGTCAGTCCGCAGCAGCCTGTGGCTTGACATTTAAAATCCAACCTCTTAAGTGGCAATGGCTGCGTTAATTTGACACTTAGGTCACATATTACAGCCTTATTTTCTTGTTGGACACACTTGGCTTCTAGAATTAGAGGCTTGCTTGGTCCACATAGTTCCGTTTTTATTTTTAGCATTTGCCACTGAAATTTTAGGACAGGGACTCTAGCTTTCTTTGTATTTGTACAGCACCCAGCAAACAGTTTCTAAGGGCTGGGACTAATGTCTTGTGCTACAGCACTAAAAGGAAACAGCTAATATATTGGTTCCTCGTATATTATTTCAAAATACCTGGTTAAGAGGAAAGTGGATCTGAATTCAAGTCAAAGCAAATTTGTTTAAAATATGAATTTTTAATAAAAAACCCTTTTCATTCCTAATAGAGTGTTTTTCTAGCCCCCGCTATTTGTCTTTCTGCTGTGCCTGTCTCTCACGCTATGCAGCAGCAGGGCCTGAGCACGAGCACCATATCGTGACATGCCAGGCCCGGCTTTTCACACGGATGTCCCTTTGCACACCACAGAGGCACCGCTCCAGAGGGGAAGAAAAAAATCTATTTGCATCCAATCGACTGAGCGCTTTAAGTGCTGAAACTAGTAGACCAAACGAGTTTATTAGATTATCATTGCGGAAGTTAATAAAGAATTAATTTCTCTTCATGTGACATCCAAAGGCAGTTATTTCAGTGGCCTGTCCATTTACACAAAGCCAAGTATTTGTCAAGTGTCAAACTCAATTCCCATGACTCAGGCCTCCTCAATAATTCTGGATTAGGAATACCCTCAAATGACATTACAAAAATTTTATTCCAAGATGCATTGAGCTCCTGGGACTACTCAGGAATTTCAGGTTAGTGAAGGTTATGCAGTCAGCAAAAGCTTGTTGGATATAAGATCTGGAACGGAAGGATACAGTGTGCGATGTTTGTGTGACAGTGGACGGCAGCATGTAAGAAGGAAGAAGCTGATATCCAAAAGGAGATCTTCTATTCTGTTTCTCTCCACTGGAAACAATGCAAGAGGGTTTATCTGCATTGCAAAGTAACCAGCCAGTGTGATCTCACAGAGGAAATGCTGCCATGCCGCCGTAGGGAGAACAGCATGGGTGCCATGAGGAGCAGGAGCAGGAGGCAGAATAAAGCCATCAGTTGCTGCTGTGGGAACGAAGTGCTATAAAACGTCTTCATTCAGTGAAGGAGTTGAGAATCTTGCACATTCCCAACTACCAAGTCAGATATAAACTGAAAGAAAGAGGAATCTCTTTTTTGTTTTCCTGTACTCAGTCGGCTTACCTCTGACCACCAGAAACAAAGCGTACTGGGTGGACACAGAACCTCCTCTCATTCCTCTAAAAGAGAAATGGTGTGGGGACTTACACATAGATTCTAGGTAAAGGATGATCTTCACTAGACAAAAGGAAAAAAAAAAAGATCCATTTACATCACGCAGAAAAAGAGAATCCTTGTGCATAGGTTATTGTATTTCAAGGTTATATGAAAATGGAAAGCTAGATGGTAATGAGTAGGAAGAAGTGCTGAGAACTGGACCCCTTTGGTTGGGCTAATACACCTTTGAAATTTAAACAGACAGTCTCAAACATTGTTTTAATCATTATTAATTTTTCGTTTGAAGGAGTCACTCCATCATCTCAACAAATGAATTCCCTCCCTCCTCTCCATCTCCTCCACTTCTTGCCTTCCTCCTTAACGCCAGGACATTATGAATGCTTCCACCCCACTTTCTGATTAATGCTGGAATAAATATGCCTGAGAGCTGGGGGACAGGATCCTCAGCTGGGAATCTGGCCCTGCAAGTGTCTGCATGTGGGGAAAACAGAGACCTGACTGTACACTTCCCTTCTAACTCCATATCTGTGTCTTCTTTAATGATGTGGGAGATGGCTGTGAGTGGAGCTTGGGAACAAGACCGGGCATCTCCCATCCTTGCTCTCAGGAAATATCTCACTAATAACTCACTGCCCAGCAAGGCTTTTGTGTCTCTGAGAGTGAAACCTGGCTTCATCTCACCTAACCCTATAGCCTGAAAAATGTCTAGTGTGCAATATTTTTTGCTTCACTACGGCTGCCTAGAAATGAAGTGACTAATCCAAGCTTACAGTCTAGACTTCCTTGACTGGCCTGGGAAAAAGGCAGAGATCTCCACAAACTGATTCATCTGCCCTAAGATGATTGCCCCAGACAGAAAGGGTGAATCCTCCTTCAGAGGCACCCACCTTCTCTCCTGATTACAGAAAAACTTGGGGTACCGACTTAGACAAGGTGCCCAGCCTGGACAAGCTGTGCTGGGTGAGCTGTACCCTGCTCAGAGGAGCTTGGCCACATGAGTAAGTCTGAACTAAATCTTTCTTGTCAAAAACTTGCGGGTAGTGTCACACGACAGTCTTAAGTAAAACAAAAAGGAAAGAAAACAAAAAGCAGACACAATGTCGATAACACACTTGAAACATAGATTTAAGCAGCCACTCACATCTCACTATTTATTTGTGCTTAGCTTTAGCCAGGTGCAAGTTTGTCATTAAAACTAGGCATGTGCTTGACTGCTTTGGTGAACTGGGATGGAGAGGAATGTCTCTTACCACCTTCAAAGCTGCATGTAGCTGCAGGAGTACCTGAGATCAGTGAGCTGGCTTTCCCCCCGTGGAGAGGACACCTGCCGATTGCTATGGGTTGTTGAAGCCCACTTCAAAAAGTCAATGTTAGGAGCTTTAATACAACCATGGTTTAGAACATTTCAAAATCCAAACAGACTAGCATTCTCAAGATTTCTTGTACAAAAAGTATCTACTTAATTTTTCTGCACAGGAATGATGATGGCCACAGTTTCTCTGCAAATAAATCTGGAAAAGGTTGTTCAGCAAAGCTCATTTTCCCCTAAATATTTCCCATTTGAGTATCTTGGAAGTGAGAAAGTGGATGATAAAAAATGAGGCAGGGTGACACAAACTGCTATGACACTTTGTAAATCCTCTTGTCAGAGTTGTTGCACCGTGGAAGTTTAACCTGTTTCTGTGATGTTTTACATCTTGAACTTCCCTCCCCCAGGTGAAACTCCAGGCCACAAGTCCTTTGGCAGCCTCCTGAGCTCTGCTGCTTCCGCAGCAGAGTGCACGGCTAGTGGCCAGCAGAGAGGGAGGAACACAGATGCCCAAAAAGTGTTTCTACTGTGACCATGGTCCTGGGTAGCAGCCCCTTGGCCGAATGATGAAAGATTTGCCCAGCAGCTGGATGTCGGTCGAGTTTAAACAGCTCAGCTCTGTGTACGTGGCTGCATCCCAAGGTGCTCTGATGTCACAGTGTCATGGAGGGCAGGATGAGGACACACGCACGACACAGAAAAAAGGGCTGTGTGTGAAGGAGAGGGTCTGTAATAGCAATGTTGTCCTTTCTGTGGCTGATTGTCACTGGAAATCCAACTATTCCATAGCCGCATATTTCTAAGACAGAAATAGGGATCTGAGGGATAACCTTTTCCCTTCTCCCAGGAGAGTCTCAAGAGGTGACTTTGATTTAGAGCTTGGCCAGCCTCCTCCTATTGAAACTCCTTAAGTAATCTACATTTCCTTCTTTTCTTAGCAGAAAACTTCCTTGTCTTTTAATATCTGACAAAGACGTGCTGGCAGCACAAATTCTGAGATTCCTCCCAGCCAGGAGCATTCGTGATGGAAAAACGAGTTAGAGCCTTGAGGCTGGAAACTAGCCTCAGGATTTGCTTTGTGGCCTTGGGCTCCTAAAGCCCTGCACCTGGACAATAACTAGGGGCAATGTTTGCGAGGGAATTTGCATTGCCTGCTAATGGTGAAGAGTGAGGTTCAGGAGCAGGTGTGGGGTGCTACCACCCCTCTGATGTTGGGGTGGTAGCATCTGAACCCCCTGACTGGATAACCATAGACCAAACTTCTTCCACAGGCGGTCATGTTTTGCTTCATTTTTCCTTTTCCATGCTGCTTCCAGCTGGATTTGAGCACTGTGTCCCTTATCTCCCTTCTCCCTCTGCCTGCCAGGGGCACAGGGAGGGGGTCGACTGTCCCCTGCCGAGGAAGGTGCTGAGTGCTGGGAGCTGACAGGAGAGGGATGCATGTGGGAGAAGGAGCGGCAGCTGATGTCCCCAAGTCGCTGTGGTGGCTGACAGGGCCCTCGCAGCTGGGGAAGGGTTAAACTTTAACCAGCTAGACTCAAACCCTTCTCCCGACCAGCCAGCGCCTGCATTGTCGAAGCAGAGGCTGAGCAAGGAAGACGCTGAGCTGCTGGGTAGCGTGTGGGTGAGAACAAGAAGGAGATGTTTTTCCATATGCTTTTCCATATCTCCCTCTCCGCTTGCTGGGACGATGCCTGCTAGGACAGCAGGAGCCTCCGGGATGGTTTCTGCCCCGTCCTGCCTGCGTGGCTGCATCTTGGTGCAGAGCATCCCTGGGGAATGGCTTTGTCCCTGGGTGGTTTCTCTCCTTACTGTCTCTGGAAGCTGCAGGACCCTGATGAATGACTCCTATATCCTGATCAAAAAGTCTCTCTAACAGTTTTAGTGTGTTTGTGTCCCCCTAGTTAAGATAAATTAGACAAGCTAATGAGACTGATTAGTCTTTAGCTGCGACCCTTGGCCTTTAGGATGTACTTTGAGCTAACAGAGAGAATGGGGATTATAGGCTGCGATAATGTGCTTGTGTTGGCCTTTTAAAGGAAAACACATTTATTGCTACTTAGAGGAAATTGATCTAATTGTGCTGGAAGCATTTCTACGGGCTGAACATGGAATTTTTATTAAGTAGGTGACTCAGGTTCAGCCAAGATTGCCAGATTCGAAATGGGCAGGAGATATTTTAAGATTCCACCTGGAAACCCCTCTGGCTGCCTCTCCGACTGATAACGAGCTTCACTCATCCTGACTTTGATCTGCTGCTCTGCGTGTCAGGCGTCGGAGCTCGAGGAACTTGGACTGCAATCCCCAGGTCTCCTGGCTCAGGTCCAAACTAACAAATCATCAAAGGCAACCAGTTGTGTTTGTGTGTTTACTAAGGGTTCAACTATTTGATTCCCGTCTCAATCTGCAAAACAAAATAGTTCTCTTAGTTACAGGGATCCCTGGAGGCAAATAAGGAAACAGTGTCATATGCAGCCAGTTTTGAGAATGGCAGGATGCTCAGGGTCCCAATCCTGCCCTAAAAATAAGGTTTGATTTCATATCCCAAAGCCTCACATTTTCTGCTTCATGCCCAAAAGAAGCAGTTGTGCTCCTGAGAGTTTTCTCCAATAATATCAATTGGACTTTTAAGATGCTGCTTCTTCCTATAAGCCTTACCCTTATGGACTCATGCTCTGAGTGGGTCT
Organism: Chlamydotis macqueenii; assembly: GCF_036417535.1. Lineage (NCBI taxonomy): Eukaryota > Metazoa > Chordata > Aves > Otidiformes > Otididae > Chlamydotis > Chlamydotis macqueenii. The sequence goes on along the minus strand of NC_141571.1, from coordinate 5,432,716 downwards.
GTTCCTACCTTCCAATGTAATTGGAGGGTTTAGCTCATTTCCAGCAAGCCTTGATGAAGCGTTGCGCTCACATCCCCTCTGACAAGCTTTGTAAAGGCAAGCAGTGCTGGCTGGGGAGAAAGCAATACCGCAGCTGGGGGAAATCTCTGCTCATGCAGATTCATGCATCTGAGGCATTTGTAAGAGCTGTTAGAAATGCTTCAGACTTGAGGTAAGCCTTAGCTGGAGATCCCAGTCAGTAAAATCCAGAGGAAACAAAGTCTTTCAAGGGCAAATCTTGAAATGAGAGCTTCCTCTGCTTCCAGGCACATTTGGATGCAGATGCACAACAATCACAGAGTCACAGAATAGTTTGAGTTGGAAGGTATGTTAAAGCCCATCCAGTCCAACCCCCCTGCAAGAAGCAGGGCCATCTCCAACCAGATCAGGTTGCTCAGAGCCCCGTCCAACCTGGCCTGGAATGTTTCCAGGGATGGGGCATCCACCGCCTCTCTGGGCAACCTGGGACAGTGCTCCACCACCCTCAGTGTAAAAAATTTCTTCCCTATATCCAGTCTAATGGCCCACACAGACATCGGCTGGTACAAACTCAGAGAGCTCTTTGATATACTTCTACAGATACTTCTACAGGTACCAAACACCATGAAAACACTAAGGAAAGGGCTTAGCTGAAGAGGTTACATTTGAAAATATTATTTTCCACAGGATCTGTGAACACTGAAAAAATCTCTTTTCTCATTCCTACCCCGCAGTGCAGGTCCAGCGGTACTCACTGCTCTGTGAACATGGGAATCAGCACGTAATCGTTCAAGGTAAGATGCAAAGAGAACTCCAAGTCTGCTTTCAGAGACCTTTCTTTTAGCAGAATATAATTACTGCAGACTGCAGTTTGGCCAGGTTAACAGCATCAATGCATTTAATCTATGTTGAAAAATGGCACCTTTACTGTGTATTACTGGAAGGATCAAGAGCCCAGTCCTGGATGAAGGCTACACGTTAGGTGCTGTATCAGCAGAGAGGAGAAGCGAGGCTCTTCTCATCATCAGCAGATGAGACTTCTCCAGGACAGGCTGGTTTGGGGCCCCTCCAGCAGTTCAATGACCATCAGGTCATTTTCCACTATGTCACACTTTTTGGGGGCAAGTCCCATAGGAGGCTGATCCCCTTGGACCAGAAGCAGATTCTGGTCTTTTCTGAAGACTGATTTCCACAGAGTCCCTCAGATATTGTGGCTGTAGAAATGGCAGCTCAAAGTGTCATGAAAGAAGAAAAAAACCCCACCTCAAAACTGAAAACAAACTTCCAAAAGCTATATACCACAATTAGACACAAAGACAAATCAAAATGAACCATAAAATACATGAATTGGAGAACTTTAGGGCAAATTAATAGACTACATTAATAAATAACTAAGGACGATTTGCTTGCCCAGAACAAAGCACCAGGGCTCTGCCAACTCATAATGCTTACCTCTTTTTCTGCTAAGGGCAGCAACAATGTCTGTGCTCTTACTACTGAGCTTTAGACAGGATATTTTAAAATCTGGAGAAGCCCTGGGTCAGGTCCCCCACACAGCTGACACTGTGCAATCCTGTTCTCCACCGCTGCTGCTTACTTTGTTAGAAAGTGTGACTTCTCGGAGGATGGCAGGTTACCAGGATGCTCTGAGGGGATGGCAGGAAAAGGGCTGGTTGGACCCCACTTGCTCTGCCTGACAGTGGTCTTACACTCCATATTACACACCAGTGCAAACAGGAGGAGCCCTGCTTCACCCTACTCTTCAGGTTTGGGTGGGTGAAAGTGTAAAGCACTTTGTGCCTCCTCACCAGAGAGGATGGAAAATGCTGCTGCACTGCAACGTCACTGCTCTCTCTCGGCTTGGCGCAGGTGCCAACGACAGCAGGAGCAGCAAGGAAACCAAGCCAAGGTCAACACAAACAGCACATCTCGCCAGGGCTGGAGAGAGTGAGTCTGCGAATATTCGTACCATGGAAGTGCCCAACTGAGCCGCATCGTAGCCCATGCCAGCCTGGGCTCCCAGCAGTAACAAACCGTTTGCTTTGCATCTGGACCCCAGCAGATTTTTGTGAATGCTGTGTAACCCTCCTCACATCTCACAGCCACCCTCCATTTGTTGAGCCAGGGCTGAGCTGGTTGCCTGGTTTCCCAAAGCTTCATCTCTAGGTTCCTGCTGTCTTTCCATCTGACTCTAGAGGGAAGCAAAGAGAGTTAGGTGTGCAAATTCCCCTGGAGAGCCCCTTCCACATGTTTGATGTCCTAATACATTTTCACCATTTCATCAAAACAATGGTCAAGCACCTGCTCTATAAAACACAGCCATTCAGCACACTCCTTCATTCACATGAAACCACAAAAAGTCTCAGGGTGAGTTGCAAGGTCAGAGCTTGTAACCCAAGTGAACCCACATGAAAAAAATCTGGTTTATTATATGCAACTCCTTCCCCTCTGACATCACCTAGTCATTAATCAGGATGATCCTTGACATTTTCCATATTCAAGCACCTTGCAGTAAATGGCCTTATCACTCTTTTACAGCCATGGAAACGGAGGCCTGACTCAGACAAGGTCAAAGTGGACCCATGGGGCCGAGAGCACAGGAGCTGCCGTCTTCCCCGCCCATGCACCAGTCTGATACAGCTGTTCAAAGGTTTGAGCCACAGCCCTGAAGTCAATGGAAGGGCTCCTCAGCAGACACAATTCACTTTATGATGCTCTATCACATGTGATAAGTCCTGTACTTTGCCACCTTTCCATGGCATGCTTTAAGATGCTGAGGAACCAGAGAACGGATGTAGGAGCAGATCGTCAGGCGGCATACCACCAGTTGATGTTTGGAGTGGAGCTATGACCATTTATACCAGCTGTCCTGGTGTTGTCCAAACTAAACAGAAAGAGCAGCCAATTTCCAACTGCAACAGCTTCAGTGGAGATAATGCTGAGATTCCTCAAAGCAGACTGAAAATCTCAGCATCACAGTCCCTGGTTTTTAAATATCTCTGTTGCAGGCAAGCAGAAAATGAAAATCCTGCACACTGTTTTGGAGGCTTACATAGGAAAAAGCAGGAACACTATTTAGTAACAAATCCATATTGCTTCAGCACTGATCCTGCAAAACCACACTGGAATATGGCCATGTGAGCACGGAACCGAGAAGGGCTGATCATGAATATGGTTACCCGTGAAAGTAAGTTTCAAGGAGCAAGCCTGTTAGCAGATAAGCCGGGGTATTTTGAGTGGGAACCTTCTTGTCTTTTCTTAAGGATGTTCCTTTTCCCTTTTAAGTGCAAACTTTTCTATTTGGGTAAAAGTTTATGCTAAGTCTCATGAACTTTTGATGAACAGGCTTCCATTTTAGGTAAACAGTTTGGATCAAAAAGCCAGTGTTAACCATTCTGTGATTCTTTTCAATCTTCGCAAAATGAATATTTAGACTTTTCAGTCCATATTAATTTGACTTTTCAAAACATCTTTTCACTTCAAATGGAAGTGAAATACTTTGCCTGGCCCAGAACAGACTGATGTTGGCTTTTCAGAATTTAGAAATAAAAATTTGACGTGACCAAGCAAGAGAGCTCCTTTTGGCCTGTAGACTCTTTTTTCACCCTCATTTTAAGGGAATTGCTGGTGATGGAGAACCCATACTTCTGCATAGCCCTGCTGTTGTGGCTCTCTGCAGCCCCTGGACTTCTGGCAGATCTGCTTTTTGTGAGAGCCACGAAGCAACTGCCATGGACCTGCTACCGTGCTCCATCAGTGGGACATGACCTAACTGGATGCCCAAGAATTCTGTCCTCCTACCTTAACAGCTAGCATTGCTCTCACCATCCTGATGTAGCAGAGTTTCCTCAGCTCCAAAGTGCTTTTATTTCCTGTAATCCACATCACGGTAAAAGTGCCTGCTACTCCTTAATGTTTAAATTCAAGGGGGATTTTCTGGATTCTTCTGCCCTCCTGACCTTCACTTGTGTCTAAAGGTCTCTACTACCTTTATTTTAACTTGAGATTTGTTGGGGCAAGAACAGGACCCTTGCATCTGCCATTCAGCATGACGGCAGGCAAAGAGCAGCCTCCAGCTGCCAGTAAATCAAATGGAGTTACATCGGGGTTGATGTTGCTTGAAATTCTTGCATCAGTGCTCAAGAGCCAGAGAGGAAAGAAAAGGCAAAAAAGGAGTCGGGGAAAGAAAGGAGAAAATATGTGCTGCTGATTTGAACGAGAACTGGTTGCATCCCTGCGCCTCACTGGCAGGACTGATGTAGAGGTAGGTCAGAGCCATCCCTGAAGCTGTCCAGCACCCTTTGATTATCAGTGGGATTTGGGTGCCCAGCTGCTTTTTGCTTTCACAGTCTAATGTTATTACTGTCAGATGGCTGGTCACTGTGTGTGCTGAACCGGCAGAGGTCTCAGTCCATGAGGGGCTTTTTCTTGTAATAATTATGTGTATGGTCACAAAAGTGGACCATGTCTCCAAGCTTAATCACAACAAGTGCAGACTAGTCTTAGTATGTTGTATTTTGTAGCCTAGGATATGTCCATCCCCGGACTTTAGTCCCTGCATCCCAGTCCTGGAGCACTCTATCACATAAAGAGAAATAAAACTATAACAACACACCTGGTGAATATTCCCTAAGCATTTATCTTTCTAATCTTGGGAAAAGTGCTTTATTTAAAGCCCAAATGTCACTCTGATCTTGGTGCCAGTTGACTGTTACTACTGTCATGTCTTTACTCCTTCTCCTGGCTTATCTGCCTCATTGGATCCCTGAGGCTGTTAAATATCCTCTGAATTTTAAACTATTCCAGAGCAGGAGTTGAATGCAAAATGTGGACAGGAGCAGTAGGATTTTTTTTTTTCTTAAGTACGCTTGTAGAAGGAAACAGTGACCATCACCTTTGACTTCAGGAAAAGAAAGTATCAGCACAGAGACACTGCAAGCATTTAAAGTTTTGGGACCAAAGGCAGCATATTTCCTACTGCTTCCAAGAATCCTTTAAGCTGGAATTCCTTGGGATACAAGCAACGCTTCCAGAGACAGCAAAGATTACTTGAAAATGGATTGGGAAGTTCTGTCCCTAAAAAAACCTAATTATTGGCAGAGAACAGAGAAAGGATCCGATGTTGCAAAACGCAGGCTATCTGTAACCCCTGGAAAGGTCATTTGCATGTTAGGATTCTAAAATGGGACTGAAGAGGGATTGAGGTCTCCAAAACTGGAATGTGAGGGTTGTAAGAGAGGGCTTGACAGAACTGTTTGTACGCAATACTCTGTACTGGGCAAGGGTGTCTCTGGGTACGCGCCTGATGGAATACTGGCTCATTTATACAGCAATTATTAAAATAATGTGTTTCAGGACCATTAAGTCCTTGGTTGGAGGCCCCATTTTGTGAGGCACTTTATAAAAACAGAACTAACCACTTACAGCCTAAGCTGCTCAGTGAACTCATCTTGCTGGCTGATTCTCTAGGGGGATCCTGTGTCCCAAACAGCTGAAGTTTAGCTCCGTTGTATTGGAAAAGCCTCAATTCTTCTTAATCCCCAAGTGAGGATCGATGCTGACCTTCACACTGAATTTTGGCCCTGGTTTTGAATGGCAATGCCCAGCAATAAAGAATGGTTTTATCTTAACCCTGGAGGAGATTTCCTTCTGCTCTTCATAAGTTTGGTGCTTGTGTTGGATCTCTATCAACAGGCTCTTTTGGGGTGAAATGAAGAAAAGAATGGTTATTTTTCACTCCAAGCAGTGAGTGAAAGGCACTGGAAGCCAAGTAGCTGCTCCACAAGCAGAGGGCTCTCTTTAGGAGCCATTTTCAGTTGTACACGTTCAAATGCACTGCACTTTATTAAGGAATTGAGAAAGAAATGGCCAGATCTACATAAATAAATAAACTGAATGGCTGCCATGATATACACTAATTTGAGGAGGTTGTGTTGTCTCTCTGTATATGGTCACTGGAGTGAAAAGGAGACATTTTAAGTCAAAAACTGAATGTCTATGGCAGACAATTTGAGTAGAGGAAAGAGCAAAGCTCTCTGCTAAGGGGCTGGGGGAGAAAAAGCCATCCTTTGAAAAGATGAATATTTGAAAACACCAACTGCTGCAGCTACTGCAGGCGTATTTACCAGCACTCTGTGCTGGGCTGGAATCGATCTGTAGGGATAGGTTTGTTGAAAGGAAGCAAAGACAAACAGGGCTTCTGCTTCTGGGATCACGCTGCACAGACCCAACAACTGGTTGTGTCTTTTCCTCGGTGAGGGGCAGCGGGAGATGCTGTTAAACTGCGCCCCAGACCCCAGCGCCTCTGTCCGTAGGAAGAGAAGGGCCTGTGTGCCACGGGGCTGGTGAGACAATGTGTGGCATTTCATTGGGATTCCTGATGCAGGAATTAAAAGAATTTTAATTGTGGAGAACTGTGATTCATTCAGCATAAAGCCACATGGAGAATTTGAGTTGTAGGGAGCTGACAGTAGAAAGCATTTTCAAGAAAGTTTAGAAATAAACTTTCTAAATTTACTTTGCTCTCCTAGGAACCTGTCATCTGTGACTTCAAGTACCGAGACACACTTTCCTCTCATCACTGTTCCTATTCAATAGGTGGGGAAACTACACGGAAAAGGACAATGTCTCTGCAAAAGGACTTTGCACTTGTGCAACCTCTCATTTGCACAGCTGCCTTAGTGGAGGCAGAACAAGGGCAGCCTAGAAGTGGTTTTACTAACATACCTGTTCCTGTCCAGGTTCATTTCACTCATTTCAGCAGTCCCAGTTTTGAGGTAGAGTGGTCAAAAAGCAGACCTAAGGCACTTCTGTAGCTTGCAGCTTGTTGTATTAACATTCTGGTACCAAGATGCAATGTAGCCTTTCCTATGAGATTCATCCCTAAGGGATATATGGGGTTATACTGGTATAACTGTGTTCATACTGTGGCTTTCCAGGCACAGGAACAGGAAAAAAGAATTCACATCACACTTCTAAATGTTCATCAGCAGAGAGCTCCAACCTAAGCACAAGACCTAAGCCTTGAATTAAGGCTGTGAGGTGACACTGTAACATTGCTGTGACAAACCCCGGCCGTAAAACTGAGCTGAGCTGAGCTTTGGCCATGCTCTCCGTGAGGATGTAGCTTTGAGCAATTTTGGCATCCCAAGGCCTCAACTGATTCCCACTTGTGTTTGCTTGTATTTTTACTGGCTGTCTTTTCCACTTCTGCCTCTCAGATTACTAGAGCTGGTGACAAGGAAATATGGGAACAGCCACCCAATCAAATTACACAACATTAAAAAGGTCAAGTGCATACAGGTTGCTTTCACACTATGAGTGGGAATCAGATTTCCTGATATTTCAGTAAAAGTGACAGATAGTGTTAACCAGATAAGGAAATGGGAACTTGTAAGTCTAAAAGCAGGAGTAATTTGCTGGTGGATCTTTTTTCAAATAAATTTGTATGACGATTAGATTTCCTTGAAATTCCTGCCCTGTAGGTGAGAACAGCCTCGCTGTATTTTTGTGTCTTTCTGCGATCAGTGTGGTCCTGGGACCACATGCATGATCGTTTCTGCAGGTCTGCTGATGCTGTAGGAAGATGGAAAAGGATCAGTAAATAAAGGGAGTAATTGCCCTGGAAAATACTGCTTGTAAATGCCTTCTGCTGGCAGTGAATGGAGATGGGACAGCTGAAGCCCTGACAGATTCCACCTTCATGGTCCCTTCCATGCAATAACCAGTATCTCCAGCAGCCTGTAGACATCACATCCACATAGTTTTGTACACAGACTCTCCCTTTTTGGGCAAATGGGTAAGAGGGAATTCTAGGTATTGTAATCACCAGAAATACCCAATGAAAGCCTCACAGAGGAGTATGTCCTAGGTAGACATGCATTCTCCTCTTGAAGAACCATCTAACTAACCATTTTGGCAGGGATTTTCAAAGACACAGTTGGAAGTTTAGGTTGACATTTAAACTGTGTAGACACGGTGGGAAAGCTTAGCTACCAGGCAGGTCCAGCTTTGGTTTTGCTTGGCCAGATGAGCAGCAAGTACCATACCATAGGAAACATCCTGCTCTGATCATCTTGGTGGCTTATTCTAGATTTGTAATGACCAGGGCTGTAAGCTAGTTCTCAAATTTCTTTCTTCCACTTTACCCCAGGATCAGTGGTTCATTCTGGATGTGATGCTCAGGATACTGAAGACTGTTATGTTGCACAGGAGCAACCTTTCTTTTTGGAGATGGCAGCTCTAGAAACAGTGATCTGTTGATCCGTTGATCACCTTGACAGGCTAACATTTCCATCTTCTCCTTGATTATTTATTTATTTATGGTTCCTCAAACCTAATTCACAAATTCTCCACCCTTGCCATGCTCCTTCTACTTTGTTTTAATGAATTGAGGATTGAGTTCTAGAGCACACGCGTAAGTCAGAGATGATAAAGCACCCAGTCTTTCTGCCGTCCTGTAAATGCTACAGTGGCTTCCAAAGAGTTAATTCATTATGGTCCATTGTCCAGTCGACTTTGTAGCTAGCAGCAGATTGGAGCCGACTTGAAATACTGAAGTGGGAATGAAAAATGAGCAGGGCCTTGGTGTGCATTAAATATTTAATATTCTCTCAGTGGGAGGTGTCAGGAAAAGGACCATATAATAAATACTACGAGAGACAATTCCATCACTGAACTCGTCTGTTAATGACCTCATTTGCTTTGACAGAAACATTACAGATGCAGCCTCTTCGCTTCTGTGGCCCTATTAAGCAACCACATTCCAGCTGGAGAGCAAATTCCTGCTTCTGCAATGCGGAGGAGTGGGCCGGCGCTATGACTGCCTCCTTCTCTCTCTGTCTCCCCTCCGCTCTCCAGATCTGGGGCATTTAGAAAGAATTCTGTGCGGCACGAAAGGCATTCTTGGTAGCTGTGTGACTGTGGCAGGAAAAACAACAATTTTATCAAACTACGTGGAATACAGGAACTCAAGGAAATGCTCCCATCCCTTAGAGGAGATGAGTGCCTCCCACCACCTGCCTTAGCATCACCAGCTTGTAAATTGTGGGAGCTTGAAAAACATTTGCATGGACATGGTGGAGATCACCTCTAGTTTAATTCCCTGAAGACCTCTTGTGCCAGGGAATAACAGGATCCTCAGGAGGATCTACTCAGATGCCTCCTGGTGAGCGCTTCCCACCTCACAGGGGTGGAGACCTTGAATCCCGTTGTATTCCTGGAGCTTGTGCTGGCAGATCGCAGCATTTTCTAGCCAAGGCTGTGACCTGCAGCACTGTTGGTCCCATGGAGTCTGATGTTCTGCCTGAGCATTGGTATTACAGGATCTTTGGTCTCGAACTAAGTGCAAGCAGCTTGTTTTCCCTCTTCCACTATTTATGTTTGAAGGGTTCTCAAAAGTATTCCTACTTTGGTGGCTGGAAGCCAACTCTGCATTTCACACCTAAATGTATTAATGTCCAGTTTCTATGCAGTTGATCTTTGCCAGCTTTCTCCTTCAACTTAATTAATTCTTTTCCTGCCTGGGAAAGAATTCCTCAGTCTCTTTTTTTGCCTGCTTAAGCAAATCAACATCTTCATGTTTGTCTAGACAAGTTCTTGGTAAACTTCTCTTCTTGTGTCCCAGCTTCAGATGCTCTTCTTGAATAGCAATGACTGGTGAGGTTTTAAAGGCTTAGTAAATTGGTGTTCATTCCTGCATATCACTAAAGGCAATTTCTCTCAGTCAATCTGTGGGTTACACTGCATGGCCAGCTTGAGAGCCCATCTCTCCATGGGCAACTGCTGGATTGAACATGAAACTCTCACTATTAGTAGCCCTGGAAGCCATGTCCATGATTTTTCACATTTTAACCCATTTATTCTTTTTAGTGCAGCACAAAATAATGTTGAATTTCTCTGAACTTCTCGTTTACCTCCAGTATTAACTTATTATTTCCTCCAGACTTTCTTCTAAGACGTTGCACGTGACTACAAGACTTTGGCAATATTCCTGTGTTCATCTGGTCTCTTGTTCCCCTCCTCTTCTACACACAAGCACTACATTTGCTCCGAGAACTAAAGTTTTCTGTAGTTTTTGTAGGACATTATAGGCAGTAGTAAAAAAATGCAGATTGAAAGAATGAAGAGAAAAAATAGCTGTCTGTCTTCTCTTCGCTGAGGTGTGTACTTCTAGGCTCAGACTCTCTGCTTTGAACATCTGGAGCTGACAACACTGTTCCCCTCTGTTTTAAGCTAGCAGTTCCCTGCCTCAAAGTAAAATATTAATATAAGCATATCAGAAATTTTGAGGGTGATGATATTACAACAGGGGCCTTAGAGACATCCAGTAGTACTAGAGGCCTAGACATCTGAGCTGCTAGCATGGGACTCCAGAGTCTAAGCTGAAATGCCAGCATATTTTATTAGCATCTGCTTTTTGGGATGGATTATAACCTTTGGGGGTCCCTTCCAAACCTAACTATTCTATGATTCCATAACCTTTTGGTCTTCTCCCTTCCCTAACACTGCCTGAACTGTGAGGCCTGTGATGGCAGAAGAGACGTCTGTCCTTCTGCTCACGTCTGCAGGGATCAGAGGTGGAAGAGGCTGTTTGCCGTGCACACCATGGGATAAGAAGAGGTTTGGCAGAGAGGCATGAGGCTCCTTCCGCTGCCGTGGCCTAAATGGACGGTGGGGATGCGGTTCAGTGGGGTGCAGGGAGAGGAGGCCGAAAGCAAACCAGCTAGCTGCAGGCTCACGGAGGAAGAGAGAAGGGGGAAAAAAAAAAAACTGGGCAGAAAATGGAAGGGAATGTGCCTCCCGCTCATGTCCCAGCTCTGTGTAGGCTGCCGTCAGATGCCACGCATTCTGTGCATTACAACAAGGCAGTTGTTTGTAGCGCTGGATCCGTGCAACAGGGAGATAAGGTTCTGCCTTTGTATCAGAAGCAGCTGCAAAGGGGCGAAAAGGTCTTAGAACAAGAAATTAGTTCATTTGAATTCTCTCTCTCTCTCTCTCTTTTCCTTCTTCAAGCCAGGCAACGACAGCACTCTCCCTCCTCCTGTACCGTGCAGGCGCGTTGGCACCAGCGCGTGATCCCGGCGGGGATTTGCACCGCTGCCTCGGGAGACCGTGCAGATTTCTCGGAGGGGACCGTGGCCCCAGGCCTTTGCTGACAGGGCAGGCGGTGACATTTGCCCAAGGACCCCGTGCTGCACGGCAGAGGGCTCCCGGCTGCGAAGGGGTGGGGTGAGCACAAACCCGCCGCGCACACCGGGCGGGTTGAGCAAGCCCATGGCTACAGCAATAAGATAATAAGAGGCTAGAAAACACTCTGTAGGATGGCACAAGCCATCCATTCCATGTCCAGAGTGGGGAGAAGGAGAAAATACCCGAAGAGATGTGTTAGCCTGTGTTATGATTCATAGCAGGAGGTGTTCAAATGAACCTGGGCAGGCAGCCTTGGGCATGACATAGCTGCTTCTGAGTGCTTGGCTCTGCAACCTTCATGATGTTCTTTTAATGTAGCTTTTAAAAATGCATAATATAATATACATTGTCTGTCCTGTCTGCTTTTTATAGCTTTAAAATATGAATCAGGTGTATGTTCTGACATAGGGAACCATTCCACACCAGTGCACAGACAGACACTCTGCTGCTTGCTGAAAAGTCCTTTAAGGTTTAGGTTTACTCTCAAATAATTACCCCCTGCTCCTTAAAGAATGACCCTTCTCACATTCAAAACTCCACGGTGGTATTTTTTTTCAAGTCTTTGTTTATCAGGAGTTTGGCAGCTCCCTTGCAGTCAGCCCACAGCAGTTTCTCTGGTGCTTGTTGCTGGCCACGCAGGCTAGAAACCAGTTTGGAAATCCAGACAGGGCTGCAGAAGTGTCCCAGTGCTGTCCCAGCCTGTGTGTGAGGGATGTGAAAGGGTTCAGATGGAAGGAAAAAGAGGATAGATGGTGGAGAAGGAGATGAAATAGCCCTCAGAGCCCAACCTGGGACTCCAGTGAGGTGTCCACTGTTCCCCAGCCTGATCTGCCCATAAGTTATCGTCCTCGAGCTGGCGATGCTGCTGCCGCGGGGCCCGTGGAGGCTCCAGCCCTCCTGGCAATCTCATGTCTCCCCAGGGCTGATTTAGAGAGGTCACCTGTCACTTGTGTAAAGGTCACCAAAGGTCTGTGCTGTGGACAGTCCCCACGTTCCTGGGATGTCACATAACCATTTTATTTTACATTGCCTCGGTCCTGCCAGGGGAGGGGAGGAGGAGAACTGGGACTGCGAGGTCAGCAGCATCTTTATGGATGGCGGAGTGAATGTGAGGTGAAAGGGATCGTTGCTTTTGCCTCCCCAATAAACCCCTTTTCTCTGCCTGAACGGAAGCAGCGAGGAGCTGTTCTGCTAATTTATATTAATTCAACTCCATTAATGATGAGATATCATCTCTTCTCTCAGCAGGAGAACCATCAAAAGGATTTAATACTGAGCTGCTCTTTTGACAACCCCACATTACAGCCCGCAGCCACTCCGTGGCTGGACTGAACCTTTCCCCAGCTTTTCCTGGGGCCTCACTACGAAGGGCAAGCTGGTGCTATTATGATTATTTTTGTGCCGGTCTTCACGCATGCCTCAGCACTGCTCAGGCACAGAGGAGCAGGAGAGCTCTTGACAGGGAAGAAAGGATGTGAGACATACACCACGTCTTTCCCAGGCCGGCGAGGAGCAGGTGACATTTCAAGTGGTGGGAAGCCGCAACCAATGCATGCTACCATCCGCTCTCCCAGGGAACTCCAGAGTGGGAAAATCGGAAAATGCCTTTTTTTTTTGAGCCAGGAGAGGCTGGTGGATGTGGGGATCTCCTGCCCCGGTGTCTGGGAAGCAATGGCAGCAGCGCCGTGTGATGCAGAGCAGTCCTGCCAGCTTCCCTCAGACCCAGTGTGTGCGTTGCCCTCACCAGGGATATGACAGAGGGACAAGTGTCTGGACCATCAGCAAATTTTGCTTCATAAACCACCGTGTCAATGCAGCTTGGGATTCTTGCTTGACTGCCATGGGGATCCTGAGGGACGGGTAGTCTGGCATCAGGCTGGTGTAAATCAGGTTGATATATTAGGAGGGATGAAACTTCCCACTGGGATCATGAGGTCTCTGCTATCACGGATTGGAGAACAGCATTTTGGGTTCACTGCAGAGAGGGGGAAACTGAGGCAGGGGTGAGGGGAGGCTCACGACCCCTCGGTGTGGGGCAGCTCTGGACTCAGGCACCAGCCCAGGGCACTACTGCGGAGCAAACCCCACGCCAAAGCAAGGACAAGTTGTCAGTTTTACCCTGTGGACGGGCCACGCGATGCCAAGGGGATGACCGTGGCAGGTTGCAGTGGCTGGGGTGGTTTTCCGATGGCCACGGGTCCCTGGATCCAGCAGGGCTGCTGGAGGGCTCTCTTCTCTCCTCATCCGTGTCACGGCAGTAGGACACAAGACTTCATGCTAGTCATGTAATTTAATTTCTCTCTTTGCTTCTGGCTGATAGTATTAAACTCCTGGCCTCTGAAACATACATACAAATCTTTTTTTTTCCCTTTTTAAAAAAAATATTTTTATATTAACATATTTCCTTTTGAAACTGTGTGAGGCTTTTCTCAAAACTAATGGATTTTTTTTCTCCCCTTGTCTGGGCCAAATGTATTCAAATCTTAACTCAGTTAAGTCAGAAGATTCCTATCGTCTCAGCAGGGAATCCCACCCTTTATTCCACAAATCAGCATCCTTTTTATTTGACTTTCTGATCTCCAAAGGAAAAGGGATGCTTTTTTTTTTAGAGGTTTTTTTTTTTTTTAGTTTAACTCTGACGTTGATGTTGCAATGCTCTTTGATAGCCAAGAACACAAGGACTGACTTCAGGAGCAGCTGAAACTTCATCAGGAACCAGAATATAAAAAGAAGGGATGCAGAGTGGGGAATGGTAGAAAGTGATACTGTTGAAACAACCCTTTGAAATTTCCCAAATGATGTTTGATCTGTGAGTCCCTTAAAGTTGCTGCAATACCTTTAGTATCAAAATGATCTTTTTTTTTTGAGGTGGAGGGGAGCAGGGAAGAGAGGCATTTTAATATTTTTTTTTTGGTGACACTCAGAAGAAATAAGTTTAAATTTAACCTGTGATGATTCCACCTGGAATTATTTTTTTTTAATGTATGTTTATCTGGGATTCAGTAGGATTCTTTAGTCACTTTTTTTTTCTTCTGATCTGCTTGAATATTCCTTTATTTCAAAGGAACAGCAAAAGAGACACAAGGGACAGAATACTGAGGAACAGATTACTCCTGAAACACACTTTAGTCCTCCCTTACCCAGCTCCAAAATACCAAGCCACTGTAAATGAAAATATGAAACAGAAACTCTTACAGGTGAAGGAAGGAAGGGCCCAATCCTTCCCCAGGGAAAAGTCAGCGCAGTGGCATGGAGTTTCCCGCAGGCTGCTGGCGTGCCCCGAGGCGGCTGCAGTGCCCGGGATGCTGTCCCAGCCCTCCGCTTGCTGCAGTGGTGTCCACTGGAGCCCAGACTGGACTGGATCCCTCAGCGATGGCTCTGTGGAAATGGAAGATGAACTGGTGAAAATCTCTGAGGTGAAATAGGACTTGAGGGAACAACATGGATCATGTCCAGGCTGTGGAGAAAACAAGCCCTGGGGCCAAAGTGGCTGCCTTAGCCAGTGGGATAAACCCGGGGGACATTTATCTTGTAATTTTTTCTATGTGAAAGGCCTAGCAATAGGTTTGAGTGGTCAGAAATAAAATAACTTATTATTGTCAATCCTGTACGTAGCAAGGACATAGCAGGATTTTTTTTTCAGATTCATCCCGGTCAACAGGCCATGTATTTGCTCCACAATCTTGCCTGATTTTATCATTTCCACACCTTAATTTTGGGCATGTACTCAGGAGCAGCTCTGGAAATCATCTGTCTGGCTCTGGGTCATGCTGAAGAAAAGGCACACATTTTTCTGCTGCCCTAGTTTTTCTGCTGCCGTCTAAAGCGAGTCAAAAAGCTGGGCACTGGATGCAATTCGCATCGTATCGTTTCAGAAAGCAACGATTTGAGCGGGTCACTCCTTTGCAGATTGCTGAGGGAGGGGAACATGCTGCACTGGCACCATGCATCCCGGCTCCCTTGCCCTTGTAGGAAAACCTCACATAAAATACTGTGCGGATTCGATGGTGAGGAACATGCCTGTTTCTCCTGCAATTAATATCATATGCAAATGAAATGTTTCCACTGAAAGTTTGCAAAAAGGGAATGCTGCCACTTACTGCCATCTCTGCTGAGCTAAAAGGTTTTTCACAGATAACATTTTTCACGCGGCGCTGGTGTGCTTTACATTTATTGAGCCCTGGCAAAATGTCTGTAAATCAACGGTGTATAGATTCGACATCTATCCAGTTTGCAGGAACTCGCAGGTCACAAGGATTAAGATATTAGCGTGAAACCTCTCTGACTGACAGCATCAGAGGGATGGATGTAGGCTCCACTCTCCCTGCAGCTCCTACTCAGTGCAATGGTTTTTCTCCCTCCATTTGGTGTCTTCAAAAATATTGGGCTGCTGTGCTTCCCTGCAAAGATAGATGCCTTTTAGTGGGAGATGGCGAATTGCCTTTGCACAGCAAGTGCAAGGTCCCATGCACAGAACAGAGATGGGAATGGCCATAGCATCCCTGAAAAACAGATCAGTTGCTCTTAGATACCCAAGTTTAATGCTTCCCAGCTGTGGGATGCTCAAAAAATTTGGTGAAGATTCTGGGGACCTGGACCCCTTGCCATCTGCTTGCAGCTCACGGAGGGATACTGAACCCCAGGGTGGGGAACCCTCAGTGCAGCTCCAGCCAGAGGGGAAAGTCTGTAACTTGTGGGTTCCTTTCCAGAAGCTGTCTGTTTGCCTGGTACATTAACGACGTGTTAAAAGAGTCTGAGGAGGAACAGGCAAAGCTGCTCTCTGCCCATCTCCTGTGAGCTGTCACCCTCCAACACCACACACACTCTACAAGCAACTCCTCACAGCACTTGGAAAGAATTAAAAAGATTACTTGAAACCACATGCTCATCTCAAGCAGCAGGGTTGTTAGCCAGAGCACTTAAAATTAAAATTAATACTGAAATGGGAATCTGCGTTTCTGAACAAGCAGATCATGACCACCTTTGGAGCAGAAGCTCTTTCCCTGCTCCTGTCTTGCGCAGTAATGTTCTCTCTCAGGTTTCCATTTCTAAGCAGAGTCTCCACTAATTTTGACTCTTTTCATGAGTACCCGACATGTTAGAAAATCTTGTTGTGAAAAGCACACTGAAAGTGTGTTAGGGTAGATGGGTAACTCTTCTAAGCTTGGTTATATGCAAGAAGCAGAATCAATCCTAGCTGTGACTAGAAATGCACGGTGTCCACAGACGTTATAAAGTCGGATGGGAGTTGCTGGCATCAGCCTGAAGCCATGGTGATATTACGAAGAAGATTTAATGGCTTAAATCAGTAACAGGGACGACAAACATTTAAACTGGGCATTTCCTAAAGAAGTGCCACAATTAAGAGCCATTGCGTAACCCCTTGCAGTGTAGAACGGGGCACATTTCTCAATCCCAGTGGTTGTGAAAGGACTTTCACACATTTGTGCTAGTCCCGAGGCGGTGTAACGGGGCCAGTTCAGTGGGTGGGAATCAGTCTTGCTGGAGCTTTGAACAGAGATCCCTTTGTTTAAGATCTGAAAGTCAGTGCTACGACAAGTTTAGTTACAGCCACTCTGATTTTGCCCATGGTGGCCATGGGAATTGTCTGTAATGTCAATAAAATGGGCTAGGATGTGATATCCTTCAGCTCATATCCATCCATTTCTCTCCTAACAAGGCACTCGCCCCAGAAGCCCAGGTTCTTCTTGTCTACCAAAACCTTGGGCAATAGTATCAGAGAGACAGATTACGATAAAGAAATAAATAAAGAAGTCTAATTTATGAAGCAACCCTTTCAAAGCGTTAAACCATTCATAGCTTTATGACTACATATTAATCTGCTCTCATTTATTGCTTTGTAAGGCTATTTTGACAAAAGTTCATTATCAAGACTGCTAAATGCTTTTAAAGCATTGATTGGGGGAATTATTACATCACGGTGATAGACACAGTGTGTTAAGATGGATTGTAAGGCTTGGACCATCTGAAATTTCCCCTCTTTTAATTGGATCGATCCTCAGAATAAACGAAGTTTAATTGAATTTTGAGGAAAATTGAGCAGTTGTTTTCAAGTCTCTGTCAATATGCATTATTTCAATTACATGATGATAAGCATAGAGAGTTTGCAAACAGCCTGCACGGAGGCGGAGGCTGCTCACCAGAGAGGCTCTCTGCACATGCTTGGCTTTTACTTTCTTTTGCCGGGATGAGCTACATTTCCCAAAAGCACATCAGCAAGGGCAGGGGCCCTGCTCCTGCAATCCAGATTTTAGAGAAAATTGCCCCTGGTCCCTCTGTATTCCCAGCTGTCCTCATCTCCTACCTGGCACTCCTTCCTCAGAGTTCCCATACCCTCTTCCTTAGAAAGCCAGACAAATTTTCATGCTAAACCCAAGCTTTTTGTTCCAAGACCTCAAAATGGCTAGGGAATATTGACCATGATGTTCTGGCTCAGAAAGCTTTGCTGCAGTGAGGTTAAGAAGCAATTGCCCCTTAGTGTCTATCTTACTCCACTCCAAAGTGAATGGACACTTGTCTCCTAGTCTCTGCAGCTTCAATACTGGCACCTCCATGGAAAACAAAAAAAAGCAAATTCTGGCATCTCCATGGAAAGTGCTGGTGAAAGTATGTTGAGGGTAGCACCAGAAACCTGCTCCCTTTTAACGACAGTAATCATTATTTAGGGAGTGGGGCAGAAAGCTGGAGGTAAAAGGCAGTGGTTTCCTGAACAAGAGCTCACTTGCCAGCTTGAGATCTTATGCAAACTTCTGGGCTCCTTGGAAATCTTTCCTTAGCTCAGAAACATTCCCTCCTTCTTCACAAGCACTGGATCTGGGCAAAAAACCACAGGAACCTTGAGCAGAGGAAGAAGAATTTGGCATCACTTGGGAACGAACAGCGTTGACGTAGTGACGCCGAATGAAGTGTTCCCCTAGTTCTCCATGTGTTTCTTTGAACACCCAGTTAGCAGAAATTCTTTGCTACAGTGCTTTACTCCTCCATGTTGGTAGAAACCTGTTCATGGTTTGGTATCAGCCACAGTGTCCTGAGATGCTCTCTGGCAGGGTGGTCTTCACGCCTTCCTGCTCTGAGGCTCCCTTAGCCAACACATCCGCAGTGGTTTGAGAGGCAACTTAGCTGAGCCATTGTCTTTTGTATTTTCTTTCATTGAATATCCACCCAAAAAAAAATTAACATTCTCCACTAAGGAAGACAATACCATAGAAAACCTCTCCATAGTCATAAAACCCCCCTTTCTCCCCTTCTCTTGCCGTCCCAACTTGCTGAAGATTGTGTGAGTTATGGTGACTCCCACCAAAGGAATACAAGGTGCAAACTGTGCAAACAAAGCTGTTTCTCTTCTTTTTTTCCTCCTTTAACAACACCTTTCTGTGTTCACCAGGGAGTCCCTCCCCCAGAGCACAGATAGAAGACCTTGGCAGTCCAAAACATTAGGGGACACTTGCAGCCTCTGGGATGGCTCAGAGTGCCCATGCTGAGCCTGATGCACCAGTTACTGTTGATTTAGCCCATCTCAGGGCTGACGATGCCAGCAGGAAGGCAGGACTTGATAGCAGCAGTGCTGGGATGGCCCCACACCTCTGGAGATGGGAATGAGCGGCAGGAGGCAGCTCAAGCGGCATCTCTGGTCCCATGGAGTCTGGGCAGCAACCTCCGAAGTTCAGGGGTTCACGGCTGTGCCCTAATTCTGCCATTCACCTGCAGTGCTCACTTGGATCCTCTTTTCCTTCTTCCCGCACTGTTCCCCGAACCCTGAGTGATCCAGGTGACACTCAGCTTCCCTTCGAGCTGCAATTAGAGGCAGGCACGGGGCAAAGCCTGCTGGCCTCAGCCAGCCGAGGGTCAGGATGGTTCCCTCCAGGGTTCCCTGCTCCAGCCGACAGCCGAGGCATAAAGGCTATAGACGCTGTTATAGATTCGTTAGTTATTCATTGTAACGGCGTTGATCCTAATGAATTCATTTGGTATTCATTGGCTGTCACGCACAGTTCTGTAAGTCTTCAGCTCTAATTTAGGACAATTAAAATGAAGTGTTAGCAAGCAATGTTTCCCCTGCATTGCACAATCTATAATATTTTCTTTTCAGGGGAGGGATGCAGACTAACCCGGCTCACGCTGCTGATGTTATCAGGGAGCGAGATCTTACAGCCTGATCCTGCAATGCTTAATGAATTAATACAGCAGATATAATTTTCATGGGTCAGTGTGTTGTGCTGGCCTGCAGATCTGTCTAGATTAGGCCTAGGGAAAGACTAATTGAAAAATACACGTCTTGGTTTGCTTAAAAACAATAAGCAGATATCTAACAGGGAGAAACGTACAACCAAAATGCAGAAAAGCAAGCCAGTGATTTGTCATATGCTTCATAGTTCATGCTGTAAATTAGACGATCTTTCATAATCACAGGGCTGGGGGAGGGGGAGAACCTCATCAATTTGTCTGTAAAATTCTAAGTCCTTTTGAAAACACAATTGAAATATAATTCCTCTGTGTTTCCCAGTTAATTATCATTTACAATATTTCTGGCATCAAAGCCTTACAAGCATGGAGGGATCATTTCTTCATCACAATACCACTTTCAGGATTCATTTATCTTGTCTTTTAGACTAATTATCCCCAAATTCACCAATAGACTGTCACACTTACATGCTCCAATAAATGTAGTTTTAAATCAGCAGCTTACTTTGCTGCAGTGGTACAAGCTTTCCTGAATTGTGTCTAACTAGAGTCATTCATCTGTGATCACAACACTAAAGGGAGAACAACAACATTAAGGTTTGTATGAATGATCATGCTTATTTATATGCAAATACGTCTGACAAATCAATAATGTATGATTTAGCTGTTCACTGTGCATTAGTAGAAGTGCTGCCAGTCCCAGGTGGCAGCCTCAAAAGGATCCTCAGCTCTTCCCCCTCCCCGTCTCAGTCCCGCTTCAACCAGTGTCTCCGGTCAAGTGGCTGCAAAATCAGCTGCTGCCTCATCCAGGCGTGCTGGTGGGACCGGCAGCTGCCCCGCCGCTGTGGAGGGGATGGAGTTGGGAGAGGGCGATGCCGGCCTGGGGTGACTGAGAAGGGGGAGAGATGCTGTGGGAAGGGCTGTGGGGGTCCTGCAGCACCCCAGGACAGGATGGAGCTGGGAGTGAGGGGGTTAGATGAGGAGCACTCCTCCATCCTACTCCTTTTTCCTCTCCAGAGAGTAGCTGCCCATGCGATCTGCCTCCATTCACGCTCCTCCAGCTGTGCCATCTCCACGGCCCAGCCTCTTCTGCGCAGCCCTGCATGGGTCTGCCCCGCAGTGAGGGCTCTTTTCTCACCCCAGCGTCCCTCATCCCCTCTGCTGCCCATGGCTTTTTCTTTCTGCCCTGCCACTCCCATGGGGGATGATTTGTCAGCCACACACTACCAAAGCCTTGGGGTTTTCTACACCATCATGCCTTCCAGAGAAGTGTTTTTCTTCCCTCTCCAAGGTCTCCAAAACATAAACTCTCTTTTCTCAGGAAGGAAAGGGCCAGGAACAACAGCGGGTGTGTGGCACACTGTTGTCCGTGTCCTACACCGCCAAGGCACTGCCCAGTGCACCACAGTGTATCTGCGCCTGCCCTGGGGACCAGCACTTCCCAAGGCTCCCATGCACTCCTGAGCAAGTTGTCAGGGTCTAAGAGTTAATAGAAATAAGTAAATATTAGATATATCTATCTTGTACCCGAGTAAACGTGGACACTGAGCTGGATGTTCATGTGGTGTAAATGCCTTCACTTTTTCTGAGATGTGCTTATGGCCGTGGTAAAGTGGGCTTTCAGCTGAGACCAGAAGCAGTTTATGAGCCAAGAAAAAAAACCCTGCACTCATTTATTGTTATTCTTCTTGCTGTACTCTTTAGGCTGAGAGATAATCATGTCCTCCTGACCAAGGCAGACTGAAATGCCTCTAACATGGTTATTCAGTTAGCCAGAAACATCTGGGTGCTGTGAAGCAGCGTAAGTAGTTATCTTTCTCCTTCCAGACCCCCCAAGTCACCTCCAGTACAGGACAAGCATGGGTGGCGAGGGCTGTGCAGGTCTCTGCACAAAGGGAACGAGCTGTACACCCTGCCTCTGGCAATCGGCTGGGATGACTTGTAATTCACCTTCTAGGACTCCTTGTTCCATCACCTGATGTCCATCTCCATTTCGCCTCTGCTCCGGGTAAAGATACCCACACCTGCTGCAGGAAAGTATGGGCTGTCTGTCCTGGAGCTCTTATTTGCCATGACAGATGAAGAGAAGAGCGACTCGAACAAATGCTGTGCCATGCACTCGATCCCAGGAATAAATTGCTCAGTTGCTGCCAGCTTTGGAAGAACTACTCAGAAAGCTGTGAAAGCTAGCAAGAAATCCCAGCCTACACAATGCTGGGGGGACGAGGGGAGGAGTAGGTTTAATGGCCTGCATGAATTGTCAAGCAAACCCTCTGCAGACTTCAGCATCTTCAGTGGCACATTCTCCTTCTGACACAGAGGCGACATTTATAGGTCGTAACTCTGAGGAGCAGTTGGTCTCTCTGGCACTATTACACTTAAATGTGAAGGGCTTCATCTGCTGACTATCACAGTGGAAAAGGCAAGTTGAGCAGTTAAAGTAACAGTTCAGGAGGATCCCCCAGGGATGGAGCCAGCAAAAGAGAATAATCAGGCATTTCCACAACTTGCCCCTGTAGTGTATTAGTTTCTGGCGACGAAGCTGCTTTTAGCTTTCCCAGTTTATTTTTAATCGTGTCTATGGAATATACCGCTCCTATTCCCACTGCATTTATAATTCTAATTGGCTATCTAACGAAACAGCCTGTAGCTCTGTGTGCTGGGAAACACACTGTGCAGATGTGTTTGCCTGCGCGCACGCACACTCCAACCTGCACATCCGCACACCCCTGCCCTCACACATACAGCCTTAAAAAAAAACAAGGCAGAGATTGAATTAGCTTAGAAATGGAGCATCTGCACAACCAATAATTTCATTACTGGGAAAGCAGGAAACTGTGTTTCTCAATGAAGCTCAGATTATGAATCCGGTCATTTGCATTGGAATTTTAATAGGTTTGTACAAAAAAGAACTGGCACATATCAGTTCTTCTTTGAATGAGGCGTAATGCGAGGGAGACGCTGCACCCTCTCGCACGGTGGCTGGACGGAGTAGGAGGCTGTGGGATGCTGCTGGCAGGCACATCCCCACCAGCCCTGCGAAAAAGCAGGCGAAGAATCGGTGCCTATGCTCTGCTGGGCCGTTCCCTCTGTGGAGGGAGCAAATTGCTGCTTTGAACAATTTAATAGCCGTGCCTTGCCCGGTGACTGGAACTCTTTGCTACAGGGGGACAATAACGACAGCCAGCACTGCTGGGGCTGGAGCAGCCCCCTGCCCGTGGCTACGCCAGGCTGGGGTCTGAGGTGCTTTCATGAATGAGGAAGGAGGATTTTATGAGTGGGTCAAATCTGAATGCTTGGATAACCTGCTCCAGAAAGAGGATCCATGCCCTGAAATCCAGTCTCACATGGACGATGATGCGCAAGACCCATTTTTCATAGGGAAGAACCAGCTCTTGCTTTTGTGTATTGTTTTCCACTTCCCAACCCAGACCAGTTCACTCAGGAGGAATCAGCAGCTGTTGCAATAGTTCTGCATTGTGGATGATGCTTTTCCTGCAGGGTCTGGGATTCCTTGCAGAACTAGCAGGCCGGTAAGGCTTTGCGGGTGGCGAGCAGAAATCCTCTGCGGCTCCCTTCTGAGTGATAGAGATCAAGACTACATCTCCCAGCAGCCCCAGGAAGAAACAGGATGAGATTTTAAGGGTGGGCTTGATTCTCTTCCCAAACAAATGGCACTCGCGAAGTCAATCTCTGATTGGCAGATTGTGCCTTTTGTTTTCAATAGTGCTGAAGAAGTTCACAAGAATGGGAAAAGGCATATATTTCATCAGTTTTGAAAGAGACTTTGTCAGAGAGACTCATGAACACACACAGAAATCAGGCGGTTTAGCTCACATCTCAGTCTGCCTAGGCTTTTCCTGCAGTGTGCTTGCTAATATGAAATATTAAAAGTGCCGTATCCTTTCCTTCACATATTTCTTCATATTCAGTCTGGCCGCTCACTTGATATGTAAATAAAGTGTACCACCGCTCTATAAAACGCAGATACCCTGCATTATTTAAGCTGCAAAGGCGATGCATCATCCGTTATGTGGCTCATTGGGGGAGCCCCGCTGTGTATTTGGCAATAAAGCCTCAGAGTGCCTCATCAGAAACAGCAGTTGGTCCAGGGGAAGTTCATTTATGCATGAAATATTCACAGAGCAACAATGCAAACCTTAAACATCAGTAATTGTTAGATTCCTATTGCCTCTAACTAGTGTCTCTAAATTATTGCAAAAGACCAGCCAATTTGCAAATTACATATATTTGTCATGCTCTTGTACCTTTAGTGAACAGACCATAATGGTGATAGCATTTTTAATGTACACAGCCACCGAGCCTCCGTTGGAGAGCTAGCCAAACACTAACTCTTTAATGGAAAGAGCTGGCCGGGTTTCTGGAGAAAGTCCCTGCTATATTAACTGACTCATTGCCTGTGATTTTTTTTCCAAATGTTTATCTCCAGCTTTTAGATTAGGAAGAAACTTTGTCCAAGGTAGGTCTCCCACTCTCTTCATGCCTTGGAGTAATTCTGTCTGGTCACGATACCAGTAACGTGAAGGGCTGTGACATGAACAAGCCCGGCTCAGACTTTTGCACAAGTTCTGCAATTCAGTCCTTGCCGCTGGACAATGACCTTGCCCATGGCCCAATGGTTTTGCGGTTTTGGAGAAGGACTTCTGGAAAAAACAGCCTGAGGTTCCACGTTAAGAACAATGAGGCAAAATGAGCGCCTAGTGTGACCCTCTCAGGTTTGCACCAGGGATGACTGATACCCTGGGAGACATCCCCGGGTCTGTTCATACTGCTGGCCTGGGGGACTCTCAAGGGAGAAAGGTGACAAACAGGTCCATTTGCTTTGGGCTGCGCTGGAATTAGCAGTGACGCTGATCCAAGAATTTGTGAAATGCTCTCTATTTCAGGCTGGGGATTTTTCAACTCCCTTTAACCACGTAGAGCATGAAGACTGCCCGGTGGCTACAGCCGGGTGCTCTCGCCCTGCCTGTCGTGTGCGTGCTGTAAAGCCTTTCCCCATCCCTTCGCCCACTTAGAGAAGGCGAGCCGGAGCATGGCCAGCGCAAAGGGATGCTCTCTGCTGCGAGCCAAAAGCTGCCACAGCAAGTGAAGAATTCATTTAATACGTTCAGATTCATTAATATCCCTCCCTGCAAGACCCAAAATAACAACTAGGAGATCAAAGGGTCAATTAACACTCACAGTGTCTAATCTATCAGCAGATTAATTTCTGAGTTGCTTTATGACTGAGTATTCCCTATAAAAGGTGTAGAAGGAAAGTGCTCTGTCCTTGTCTTTCCTCTTCCTTGTTAATATTTAACAGAAGTTTTTTAATGTGCTTTTCCATTTAATACAGTCATAAAATATAGCATCACCTTTGACAAATCTCTTGCTTTCCACAGAGGAAAGGGTGTGTTTCCCTAGTCTGCACCATGCTATTTTATCTTTTACACCGTGTGTCTCTTCAGGAACGGAGGCTCCTCTGTCAGATTGATAAAACACAACTTCCTTTCCTCAGGCATACTGGTCCCACCGGAGGAGTCGTTCACTTTGCACAGGTTGGGGGCCAAGACCATCTTTGCTTGCTCTGAGGGGTGCTGGCTTTCTGCGTGTCTCATTATCCCAGAAAGGGTTAATGGCTGTGGTGGCATCTCCTCCTCCCCTATGGATCTCAGTGTAATCTCCATGTGGGGTTTGATCCCTTTTACATAGAATTTGTTTCTTGCTGGCAACCATTGCACATGGTAAGGAGAGCTTTTTGCACCTTCAAATACCCTAGAGTCCTCCCGGACATCTGGAGGGCGGTGGGGGGATGAAGCTGCCCATGTGCTTTCAGAGGCAGGGCAGGTTCCCTGCTGCAAAGTTCAGTTTGGCTTCAGAGATCTGATCTCGGTGTCCCAATTTTGCAAGTGATAGTTTTAAGTTCACCGCATCCCTATGGCCTTGTCTACACAAAGGAACAAAGAAGAGTGTTGCGAGCACAGGTGCGACCAGCATGTTCTTCCTCCCCACCGCTAGCCGGGAGCTGGCTGCATCTCTGGCTTAAGCCCTCAATGTTGCACTTGGAAGAGCAGAGCTTGGGATCTCAGCTGTGTGCTGGGCTGACATCTCTCCACTCCACCTTGCACCAAGGTCCTCAGCATCTTCATTTCTCTCCCTCCAGAGCTTGGGCTGAGGGACATGTGGACAACTGGACTTCAAAAGTGGAATGAGTTAAATCGCATGTACTGAACAAGCAATTTAAACTGCCTCAGTCCCCCACCTATAAGTTGGGGTAGCAGCATATCTGTATCTCCTGGGGGGTAAAGAGAGATACTCCAGAAATTTTGCAGTGTGTAACACAAATATTACAGGAAAAAGAGCTGGGAGTGTGTGAGATGACTGGCTTCATCTTGGCTCTGTTTGAGGAAGGAATTACATCTTCATCAATCTGAGCAAGGAGGCAGCTCAGGACTAGAACCTGAGCAACAAAATGGCACCTTTTGGCCACCCAGCAGGAGATGACAATAAAAGCTAATTTAAAAAAAAAAAAAAAAGCACTGGAGTTTTTAGTCACTTAACGAAATGAATTTCTTGTACAAGTTCTGAAGCTGAACTCTTTCAAAGGCAATCACTCCTGACTCCAGGTTTCTCTTTGACTTGTTTTATGATGTTTGCTGAAAGTTCAGAAAATTAAATCTTTTGCAGTTTCAGAAATGCACATGATGGATGTGTTTTGGGATTTAAATCAAGAGAGGGAGAATGCTTCTTTAAATTATTAGTTTGGCTTCTCTCCACCATGCTGCTGCTCTGTTAATTAAACAGCGGACATATGTTAAGGCTGTTTTACAAGCATCTGGAAAGAAAAATTAACATTTTTTATCACTGTCACTGTAATTTCTTAACTGTATGTATATGTGGACAATATGAAAATTAGTTTCATTTAAAAGTTAGAGTGGTTTGCTTTGATTAGAAGACAGGCAGGATGATGAAAGGGAAGTTTGATAGCTGAGGAAGAATCTGGCCTGGAGAGCGGGAGGCAAATCGTGATGCTTGATGAGGCTGGTCAATCAGAGTGGAAATCTAGTAGTGTCTATTTCTACTCAGACTACTGTGCTGGACATTGCTGTTAGCCTTTGCATGGCTCTGGAGGGAATTTGCAAACAAAACCAACAATGGTCTGTGGAGCAGACTTTGGATGGTCATCTTGGACTCTATGCTGTCATCCAGGCCGGTTAGTTCTCTCATCCTGCAGATCAGGACTCTCAGAGCATGGATACACCAGCACGGGGTCCGGACTGTTGAATCTGGCACTTGAGTACAATCATTTGGGCCCTACTGTTCCTTCTCGCAATGGTTCTTCCTCAAAGCCTCCCCTTCTGGAAGACTTTCCTGCTGGAAAATGGGGAAACTCAAGGCTTAGCTGTGAAAAACAACTTGGCTGTGGTTGCACGGGAACCATGCATGTTCTCTTTCAACACATACGTTCACTTTCAACCCAGATGTGGAGTCCAAGAGGAAAAAGGAAAGTGTCAAAATTATTGTCTGAACCTGATAGCTGTTTTCATAAATTGAACACAGCAGAAAGCCCTGCTCCGGCCCGGGGTCAGGGAGCCTTCTCAGGTTGCACAATGAGCTGCACTGTGTAAATTAAACAATATGTTCCTAAATTGACAGATTGGACAGACTCCATTTCCAGGATTCTCAGTCCACAGTTGCTAATTATGGCAATATGTTGTTTATCAGTTAAGAATTGTCCAAATCCAAATTTCCCTGAGTAATGAGGTACACTTAACTCCAGCTGGACAGGATAGATCGTACAGCAGAACATGACAGGGATTTCTGCCTTTTCCCAGGCCTGGAAAAGTCACAGACTTGGGGCCAAATTGGGGCCAATTTATTCACATAAACAGGCCATATGAAATTAATGGGGCTATACCTAAGAGTGAGAATCTGATCCAATAGCCATGAAAATCAATGCCCTTTCACAGGTTTCAGAGGCTCTTGGATGGAGCACGAGGTGAGCAGGATTTGGTCATGACAGTGCAAGAAAAATGAGCGGTGGGATATCTGCATAGAAAATGTAAAGTACGTAAAGTTATTCTGGGGTTTCTAGCATATAATTGACTTCTATTAATTCCTTTTTCTTTTTCTTGCAAACCAAAAAGTTTCTCTTCTAGAACGTTTTATTTTCAGCCAGAGAAAATTCAAAGGCAGAAACCATTGAGAAAGCAGGTTGGGAACAGAGTGTTGTTCATTTATCCGTGCTGCCGCCCATCACATCCCCCTCGAAATCCTAATGAAATCGTTAACACACCTTGACGAAGGTAGCACTGAGCCCTGTAAGAGTGGCTTGTGGGACCGGCCAGCACGACCAGCTCTGTGGCTAATCCAGAACTCCAGTTAGGTTTCCATCTCTCCATAACCCTCACTTTTCTCTACCAGTTTTCTTACGGCAATATAAAGAATAAGCTATTCATGTATCCTAGCAAGTCAGCTGGGATTTTTGCCTTAAACCGAGCGCTTGTAGGGGCTCTGAGTGCCTGCACGTTAGCTGACAGGTTAACACGTGTATCTTGGTCCTGTGTGCATGTTGTTAAAATAATGGGTGCAGGAGACTGGACTGTCAAACAAATTAATCTCGGGCTCCTGGTGATATCACAAACCAGGAGGGCTTCACTCTCACAGGTTGCAGTTTCATCAGCCCCCTTCGCCTATTGATTTATACCTACAGAGCCCATCCTTCTCCCAATCCATTATCCTAAATGCAATGCTAACGTACCAGGGAAAATCTATTTGAGTTCATTTGAATTTTTTTTTTTTTTAGCTCCTGAATTAATGTTTTCTAAAAGGGTATTTTAATCAGGCACTTTTTTATTAAAAGAAATATTACAAGAATAAAACCCCAGCCCCCAAGGTTCAGTCAGTTATGGCAAAATAGCATATTTGGCTCCTGCTATCCCAGTGTGCTTTTTCTCCCCTTTGCAAAATTAGCAATGTGAATTAGATCCAAGAATTTTAACCCTATTTGACCAGTGAGAGTTAACTGATGAACACAGTTAATTTATTTGATGAATCAGTGTCATGGGGATTGGTGGGGCTTTTTTCATTCCTTCTAATGATATAAAACCGCAAAGCTGCAGGTTGTGTTATTAGTTTGAATTATCCTGTTACAGTGATTAGGGAGATTTGCCTTTTTCTGCTTTTATTGACAGGGTGTTTCCGAAAATAATCCTTTGTATTTCTGCATGAGATAAAACATGTTACTTTTTGCAGGTAGTGTGTGGCATCATTGTCAAAGCAAGTGGAAAAAAATCAGCTTGAGGCTTTGTTATGAGTTTGCTGGTCCATTGCTCCATACAAACTTTTAAATCCTCGCTGGTTTGCAAGACTGCTGCTTCCATTTAAATCACATTTTCAAATTTCCCTTACATAAAAATTTTACCAACCTCTTTTTCTCTCTCTTCATATTGAAAGCTGAGGTTTCTACACAGCCATTTGTTTCCAGAAATTAGAGCTTAACGGAAATCACTATATATCCACCTCTCACAGTCTACAGTAGTGTCATGGGACGTAACAACACGGATTCCCCTGAAATGTGTGCAATATATATAACAAGCCAAAACCTACAAATCTAAAGCTTCAAATTCAGCTTTTCCCAAATGGTGAAGACAAACACTGAGTGAAATCATTCCCCTTTATAAATAAAAAGAAACAACTGATTTTATCTTATTCATCTTTCTAGTGCCCTTAGAATGCTAACATTTACCAGCATCACGGTATGTATATACTTACATGTCTCTGTGTGTAATATATGTGCCTGCATGCACATGGAATACACACACCTGTACTGGCATGTTTGCAGGGGCTCAGCTCAAATGCAGGCTCAGAGGGAGTGTGAGGGGAGCCACGTTGCTCAAAATAAAACTTCAACTTAAAGCAGAGGGACAGCAAGGAGAGGGAAAAGTGAGACCTGACTCGAATCACACGGCTAGCAAAAACAGTGAGGTCGCCGAGGCTAACTGAGCACTCACACCCTTCAGAGGACTCAGTTCAGATTTTCTCTAGATCTCAAAGGAAATCTGATGGAAAAGATGGAAAAGATGTCAGTTAAACTAGACTTGTCCAAATTCTGTATTGGTCATGTCAGCATCACCCCCTCATCTCTATGAGAGATAACACAAGGATACTGGGGGGACTTTCAGGACAAGCTGCTCAGGTCCCGCTGCTGGCTCCGTGTGGGATCTCATCCCAGAGTCTGTGTTCTCCCGATTTTTCTGTTTGTGACTGCAGGAACCACATCCCAGCTGTGAGCCACTGGCTGTTGTAGTAACAGGCTCTTTCGAAAAGAAGTAGTAAGGATGTGTTCCTCTATCCATATCTGGTCTTAATGCTCTGGGAGCCTCAGCACAGGAATCCTAGAGTCATGGGAAATGGAAACCTGGTGAGGATTAATTGCACTTGACTGTTTTTTGGAAGGCTGTGAGACAGAAATCTCGTCTCTGCTCAGGCTAAAACTACATATGGATGCAAACCAAACCCCAAAACTAAGCATCTCAAGATTTCAGTTTGGTTTTAGATTTTGCCTTAAGTGTTTGCTGGTCCAAAGTCCTGCCAGCAGGTGACTGCTTGATGGGAGGCTGGAAGGAGAAAGTATTTCAATGGGAGAAAAAAAAAAAAAACAACTGTGGGGACTAGTTGATGAATTTAAACAATTTAAATGAAATTTTGGTGGTGATTTTTATTAAGATACATTTCCACTTTCCTTAAACTTCTTTGCAAAGCACAGTCTTCATTTCCAGCAACAACTCGCTGCAAAAACTACATGCAGGAGTCTGTGTTACTGGAGATCATCCATCATGAAAAGTCTCTTCTGCTGGGGATAACATATCACCTATGTCACTTGTCTTACTTGTTTTGGTTAAAGCTAGTGAAGGGGATACATCCAGCTTGAGCTAATGTGCAACACATCTTTCACTTCCAAGCGTTTGGTCCCTGCTGCAACTGTGGGCTGGGAAAAGTACGGAGCATACTTGTAAGGTTTGCAGAACACTTTCTCCCTGCATAAGAGTCCTTTGCTGTTGCAGTCTTTGCCTTTGCGGGTTAATAAAACCATCGATCACGCTTCCTGATGACAGATGTCTAAATGTCCGAATAATACCCAGCACAGAGAGCTATGCGTTTTGACAGCCAGAATCGGGTTTCAGGAGAGATTGAGATGACTCCAGAAGTGAATGGAATGCACAGATGGTAGCAAGCCTGTCCTTCTGATTAAGTTTGCTGCAATGCAGAAGGTATAAATATGTTTGGATGCTTGGAAGGCCATGGGAAATGAGAGACTGCATTTTAGCACCCAACACTTTTGAGTCCCAGGGTAATCCTGATTTTAAGTGCACCTTTTATAGACCAATCTGGCTGAATTGTTCTACAAGTTAAATGAAGCAAAGACTTTGTAGAAGTATTCTGGCAAACAATATAATGTATCACTTAAAGAGCTATAACCAAGTGAGTGGAAAATGCAACTCTAGTTGCAATAGAAAGCAGAGGAACCGTAGCTCATATTTAGCATTTTATTGTGGAAAATGAAAAGAAATATCAGGAAGCAAATAGGGTTTGTACTCAAGTGCACTCTGCTACCCAGGGATCAACGTATGTTGTTGGGTAACCATCAGCGAGGCAGCTGGTCGCTCTAAGAACAGCGTCTGTGGATGATGTCTGTGTAGCTACTATGCAATCCCAGCTCTTTCTTCCATGGGGAAAGAGCCTCTGATTCCTGCACTCTGGTGCCTCAGTGTTTGGGACAAAGCTATCACACCACTGAGGAGTCTCCTCCAGCCCGGAGGTGACGCTGAGGCTTGGGAACAGCTCTATCTGACAAGAGCAGGATGTTTCAGACTCACATCCCGCGACCTGCCCTGGCTGGAAGACTCTTCGGGTCTTGCCTTGACTGATGGATTTCACACCCTTCACATCCCAGTGACTTCACCAAGCACTGCTTTCCACAGGGGTTCCTGCAAGGAGAAGTGACTGGGGAGAAGTTTGTCGTGCTGAACTTCGATGAACCGTGGTACAATTTGTGCTTAACTGGGCTATCAGTCTCTTGGAGCAGATGCCCATGAAACACAAGGAGGTCACAGTCTTGCATGGCCGTAGTCCCACAAGGGAATAAAATCAAACCTGAGAACCTAGCAAAGAAATCCCATCAGAGGATAAATCAGAGATAAGGGAACCTCTCTTCAATACTTGTAATTTCTCTGCCCATTCCAAGGCTGCACCAGCATGTCCTAATCGGTCGCTTCCTGAAGTCTCAAAAAATTCACAGGAGGTAGGTTCCAGCTGCTGAGTGTCTCTCAACGGCTGACTCTTGGGCAGGGAAAGCTGACACCCCAAAGACATAATGTGCTAAACACCACGGTGTCCCTGCACCACGCGGTGATGCTGCATGGCCTGAGCCAATGCTTTAGGAAGTGCTGCTCCTGAATGACTCTTAGCAGAGGAAGTTTCGCATTGATTATTCGTGGATCTATAGCGAATCACATTATTTTATTCAAAATTATACCAGTAAGGCATAACGTTTATGGGACTGGAAATGTCTTCCGAGTGACTGTTCCGGATGCTGGAAGCACTCAGAGCCCCGGGTGTTTCAGGGGCCTCTGCCAGGCTGGTAAATCTGAAATCCCTAATTCATTCAGGACTGGAAAATGCTTTAGTCTTGAATGAAGCATCGGAGGAGGTTTCTACACCTGGGTTTTTATAGCCTGGTCTCAGCAGAAAAAAAGGAATAACTCTGTTTTTTCATATGAAAAGAGCTTGGGAATAGTTCCTCACAACTAAGCTGTTTGCTTTAGAGTGATTCTTTTAAGCACTCACTTTCGCTTAGTTTGCTTTAAAAATCCCAACTGGCAATAGCCACCATCCCTTCTTTCTCTGAGAGGTGTTACCCCAAGCTCTGCTTCCCTCTCATTTCATTTCCCCTTCTTGCAAGCGCTCTGCATCTCCTCCACTTTTCCTCCTGAACCACCTGGCCGGGTCAGCAGGCTTTGGGCAGAGATCAGCGTTGCGTTGCCCTCCGACACTGCGCAGAGCATGGGGCAAGCGAGTGCACGTATGTGCCTGTGCACGCGTGTGTCCATAGAGCTGCCGCACAGCCGTGTCCTGCGCACCTCAGCGCGGGGCAAGCAGCCAGCCTTCTCTCTGAGGGAAGACAGTCTCCAGCACACGGAGGGTTAATCGCGCTAAATCTGAAGTACTTGTCTGCAATCTCAATTTGCTCAGAGTCCAGCAGCTGCATTAGTTGAGATAATTCTGTCAGTGAGTGCTGTTTGTACCCAGAACATGCCTGCTAAATTTGTTAAAGAATACCCCAGACTAACGCATCATTACACTCACAAAGTCATCTATCTTTTACTTCAGATTAATTCTTTTTTTTCCCTCTCTCTTCACCTCCTCCATAAATCCTGGTGCACTTAATTAATTTCAGTTCCAGTGTAAGGTCCATAATACAGAATTGTTCAAGCAAACACAAAATTAATTATTCTATTTACGGCCTTCTCATTGAAAGGAGCATTTCATCTTTCATAATTACATTTTGGAACGTCCAATTATGAATTCAGACTTCTGCTGCTTTGCATACCGTGATTGTACGCAAGTGTCTCCATGCCAATGAGAACCAAGATTTGGGTCTCACATTTCCTTCCAATTAGACTAAATTCAAGTACAGCCCCAGTCTGAAAAACCTTTTCAAGAGGTGACAGAGGGAGAGGGCGGGAGTTGGGGGGGTGCCGAAAGAATCAGGTTAAAAAAAAATGCCTGTGTGAATGCACGTTAACGTTTCTTCTCCAGAGAGAGAGATGTCTTTTATATCACAGAACAAGGCTTGCTGTAGCCGGTTCAGTAACCTTACCAGCTGCTATGGGCTTCATTCTACATGCAAAACACTTTATCTACTTCTTTTTGAGATAATGGAAAAATTCCTTGGCTCCTATGCCTTTAAAAAGAGCTTTTGAACTCATGCACAAGTTGATAGATATTATACCCTTGATTTCTGTTAATTATCAATTTTTTAATGCCTTCGATCCCAATAGCTGTTTTCCTCAGAGCTGATTTGTAAGTGAAATCTGAAACTGCAGAGGTTTTCTGGTTGCTGCAAACCTGGGGCAGATTCAAAGTTTCCCATGGTTTTTGAGAAGTCTGGCCCCTGCCCCTGGGCTCAGCAGCTCTGGCTTCTACCTGACTCCGTGTAACCAAGCTCTGTGCCGGGAGTTTGGTTCCCCTTGAAGCTGCAATGCCATGGGAATTGGGAGGGACAGAGAGTGAAGCCGCGCTTTCTCAGAAATTCCAGAGCGTTCTCCACCTGCAGGTACAGCAGGGTTTGGCTTGGATTTGGAGTCTGGGGGATCTGGGTCATGCCCAAAATGTTTTTATGGAAATGTTTAACCCTGCTGAAGGATCTCGGGTGGTAGATAGCACAAAGTAAGCCTTGCGTATGTGTTATGGGGTTGTAGGAAAATGTTGACCTGCATCCTTACCATTCAATAGGAGGCAGCTAGGAAGAATGAGCAGAGGGATGGGACCCAGGAGAGCTGGGCTCACGTCCCGGCTCTGTCGCAGTCGCCGTGGGTGACCCTGAGCAGGTTGTTTCAGGCCTGGCCCATGTGCTGCAGGTAGGAGCTGTGAGCTGGATGAGGCTGCTGAGGGGACAAAGGCAGCGCAGCTGCCTCCTGCCACCCTGGCACAAAATCTTCCCTGTGACAGCCAGCGTGGCTGCCTGGGGATAAGGCTACGGCTCGTCCTTCCCTCACGCTGTCGAGCTCCCTGCCTCCTCCGAGAGCTGCTTTTTGCGTTCAGGAGAGAGCAGGAGCTGAAACCACATCTAGCTAAAGAGGTCACCCAGGCAATCCAATGCTTTTTACACTCTCCTCCTTTGCATACTTGAGCAAAGGCCATGGTCAATCTGACCTTTTGAGATATCTGGTTTAAAAATTCCCAGCCAGGGCAGGCTGAAATGAGCTGTTACGAGAGCTGCAAAGTGGCTCTAGACTCTGCCTGTCAAGTTTGATCATGCTCTGAAAAGCCCAAATGTGCTCATCTCCTTTAGAAACACAAATAAATTGCTTTAGCCTTATCTATAGCTTTACAGTGACTGCTGTTCTAATCGGATGAAGCGTGGTAATCAACTTTATAGAGCATATTTCCATGGCACACCCGTTATGTCATGCTTTGTTTACACAATTGGAATTAGGGATTAAGAGGTAAACATACTGGGCGGGGGGCCAGAAATACTTTTACAGGCCTGGTTTACCGGCTAGCCCGTGCAGGACTTGGGAACCGTGCGTGCATCGGCTGCAGTGGAATTGTGGGCATGCAGGATTTACCAAACTGCAGCATTGCATCACAGCGTCTGAAAAAAAAAGAAAAAAAATTGGAGTGCCTGGCAGGTGGTGCTGCGTGTCACCACACGAGCTCCGGTGGGGCGGGATGGATGGGACAGCTGTTGCTGCGCCGCTGACGTCTGCTCCTCTCCAAACACATCGTCAGTCGCTGATCTGATACCTGGGGGTTAAAACCCTCGGCACGGTGCCTGGGTACTCAGTGAGAAGCTCGCTAATGGTAATAACAGAGTTTAATCAGCCATGGTGTGCAGGGAAGGGCAGTCAACAGCCGGGACTGGGGAGCATGCGCCCACGGGGAGCTGGCAAGGCCTGGTTTGGTACCAGCACCAACAGAAACACAAACAGTTGTAGAGAGCACTCAGACTTGGGAGCAAAGTAGATTTTTCACAGAATTTTCCTTTTTATTAGTAAGAGTGATAATCCTTCCCTAACAACTATATGTCTCTAGACACAGAAAAACTTCTTAGCCTTAGATATAATTAATGTGTCATTTACAGCCAGAGAGCAGAAGGGGTTGACAATGCTCTTCGCCCACCTGCAGCACCTGCAGTCAGAGAGGATCCATCCCTGCCTCGCTGCATATGAAAATACTCATCCCGCAGTGGGATGCTGAGGGCCCAGGAGGGCACAGGCAGCTCCGTCACGGCCACCTCCTCTGGTCCCCGATGATGGGGACAGGTGCTGATTTACCCTGCGAGGACACAGGTGTGCACAGGGCCCACGGCTCCAGCGGCCAAAACCCACCTGCTAACCTCAGCCTGAAGTCAAGCACATCTTCGCTCGGGTTGGGAACAGTAGATATTTTTTTCCCCTCCTCAGGTGCTGTTGCTAATTTGTTAGCCATGTACAAGTGTTACATTTGCTGGGGGAAGCCAATTTGTGTAGTTTTTAGCTCATTCAGTGGTGAAATCTGCTGTATCTCTTGTGGGAGTGACTTCATGGCTTATGTGAAAAGACATAAATCATCTATTTTAAAAGCTGTTGGAGGAACAGTGGATTTATAGGCCTTATTGCTAGAAGGGGATTATAACGACCCTCTGGTCTGGCCTCTGGCCTACCATAAGCAATTCCTGAATCAAAGCCCACATCTTCCAGTTGAGCCGGAGCATGGTTTATTTTATTTTTTTAAACACATCCAATCTTGGCAACACAGCTTCATCCAATAACAAAATATTTTTCTTACTGTCCTTAGTTGGCAGGAGTTAATTGCTCCCTTTTGTGAGCTGTGAATGGTTTTGTGCTGTTCCACCTGGCATCTCTGCTTTTGTTTGTTAATTAGGTATTAATTGTCGTGGTCGCTAGGGATTAGTTAGGTGAAAAGAGCATGTGTATATTGCGCAAAGGGGCTGAAATGAATTGGGTTTGGTAACAACAGGCCTCGCAACATCACTAATACACATTTTCTGAGTGGTGTTATGGCCTGATGTTCAGCGAGCCACCCAGAGAGGTGAGGAAAAGTTTTTAGTTATTGGTGCTCCCAGTGTTGTGGCTCAGATCGTGCACTGCTGACTAACCAAGGAAAAGGAGAGAAAGCAGAGGGCTGGTTTTTGAAACATCAAAGATGTTAGAAAATATAAAGGATAATTGTGGAAAATGGGTAAATGATGAAACAGCTCCTCACGCTACTAGTTTAAATGCAAAGCCAGGAAAAAGAGTGTAAAAATGACCCTTGGAGAAGCTGGCATTGTTATGGGCTACTAAGAACTACAGGAGAGCCGAGATGGATAATTGAGATAATTACCCATCTCAGATATAAAATAAAATTTGAAAATAAAATTTACAGAACAAAGTTATTACAGGGAAAAGAAAAAGAAGACAGAGACTCTGAGGAAAGAATACTGAGAAGGACAAGGCACTTCAAGGGATACAAAGGATTCTTTCAGGGTGCTTCCCAAAAACTTTTACGACATCAAAGTATCAGGGTAGAATTATCATAATCATATCTGATTGAAGAATATGTTAAAAACATGGAAAGAAAAAGCTGCAGTTTGGTAAATGCATATGACTGATCTAATTGCTTGACCTACAGGCTACAGAGCAAAGGCTGTTACCTAGAAACTCCTTGAGGAAAGAAGAAGAGTGAAAATACCACTTTCCAGCAGCAAGGCGTGTTACGAGCCACAGGGCGTCCGCTATGGCAGGAAGGGGTATGGCGGCTGCAGAACCTTGATCTGCCTTTCTCCTCAATAGTTGGATTTGCCAAGATCATCTGCTGTGACCATTTTTAGAAAGCCTAAAAATTCAATTTCCAAATTTATGAAGAGGGCAAAAGAATACAGAAAAATAGGTGGGGAAGAGAGCTGAACAATTTCCTATTTAATAGAGTATTTTAGTGCCTCTGCACTTTTGTTGTGCTGCCAATGAATCACAAAACTTTGCATGGATTTTAAAAGTTGTTTTAAATGAGCTAAATACATACACAACTATCACTCCTGATAAGACATCTCATGCAAAACCATGCTTTATTTCTCAAAAAATCTTAATGAACCACTGTTTTTCTATACAAAACTCAAGCTCTTCCTACTTTCCTCTCTTGCTAGCCCTACTTTAAATGCTCTCCCTTGTGCTTACTCGTGCCCTTTATCAACCTCCAGTATCAGGACAATGTGCTTTTCCTACCCTCAGTGCCCCTATTTACCCCTCTCTCCAAGGTTATCAGGAGAATAAGCAGTATCTGTGATCCATACAAACATCTCAAAGTCATCAAGACAAATGAAAAAGATGGATTATCTTTCAAAGGAGAAGTATTCTGTAACTTGTACAGGAGTTGTGGATCTTCCACTCTTTGCCAAGTACCGCAAAGAAAAAATCCTGGGGAATAGGCATGTGTGTCTGTGAAATGGAAAACAAAATCAGAGATTGCAGACCTTCAGTTATTCACTATCCTGCGTTAATCATATATAATAATTTTTGTGGTTCTTCAACTTTGCATCACTTGGACCTGGGAGAACAGGCCAGTCCGGCTCATCAGCAACAGCAGCAAAAGGTCTGGCCAAAGCAGCGTATCCATGTGCTTTGCTTGATGTATTGCCTTCCCATCCCTCTCCATGTTTTCTGTCTATGTCTCCAATTGAAAGTTTTACTGTCTTTGTGAGTCTGCTTGTCCCTTCCCCCTCCCTCCATGCACTCCGCAGATCCATTTCTCTGATGACGTGCATGAAAAGGGGACTTTCCACGGTTTGTGGAAGCAATGGCACATCCCCTGGAATGTGTCAGTGGATCAGAGACAGTGACAGTTTCAGAAACGTAGATTTTTTCAGAACAAAACTATATTTATCCTTCTAGAGCAGTAAATTCAAATAGATGATGTTGCAATGTCGATAGTGAGTCTAGGAGACACTGCTCCCTTACATCACGCACCCGTGTGCGAGGCAGCCCCAAGGAGTGGATTAACCATTATCTGAGGATGTGCAGGGTGCCCAGAGAGGTGTACTTGCCAAGGTGATGATGGTGAGGGCTTCCAGACAAGACTGGATCTCAGCCAGCAAGTGTTCACAGTGCTGTTCTCAAAGTCCTTCACACTGTCGTGTTGCTAAGAGATGTTTTTAACTCCTAACAGAGGATTACAGCACTGCCCAATGGATTCTCGCTTGTGTACTTGGCTTTCATAGAAAGTTTGATTATCTGTAGATGACTGTTGTATCTTGGCTGAGAAGGGTGCTGAATTGGACTGTGACATTTCTGTTGGGCTAGATCCACAGATTATGATTATTGTTTTCAGCAGTTTTATTGCATTGGTAATAAACCACAGACATTCTTCTTATAAACAGCAAGAAACTTTGAACCTTTTAAGCACTCACTGAACTGTGGAGGACTTGTTAAGCTGTATAAAACTCAGGAAGAAAGCAAAGTACACAGTACTGCCTGCCTTGCGTTACTCGCAGGTCCGTACATGTGGCCTCAGAGCAATGTTCCTGGTTTACCAGAGAGCAGTGCGGGGTGCTGGGTAGGTAGGGGCACCTTCTTCTCTGGTCACAGTGGGCATCTGTTCCTGCTAACTCCAGAAGAGGTCCTCTGGGCCTTTGACAAATCTTTCTTGCTGATTGAGTGTGATATTGCTTCACTTCTTGACTCACCTCTCCTTCACTCTCCTTTCCTCCAAGGCTGTAAGTTTTTCCCAGCACTGTGTCCACCCAGCTCTTAGTCTTCTGGACAGAGGTTCTGAGGTCTGTAAGAGCTCTCAGCACATTCCCTCCCCTTTCTGTTCTTTCTTGTGCTGATCCAGATTGGTCTTTTGGTGGTGATGGGGTGACAGGGCACCTCTCAAGAAGAAAGTGAAAAAGAAAGCTGTGGTTAGATTTTCAGTGCTAGCAAGAAGGAAACACTTGCTCAGTGCTCTCCCTTACTCTTCCTCCTCTCAGGATGTTTTTAAAAATAGGAAGGATCTCAAACTGGCTTCAGGCCAGCTTGCTTTTGAACTGTTCTGCAGCTCACAGCATCCGAGTATCATATTCAACACCCAAAAAGGGAGAAGAGGCACAGAGGTCTCACATGAACACATTTTGTGTGTGTGACTTGGGTGTCATCACACCGTGTAACTTGGGGCATCGTTGGAAGACTGGAGCTGTGAGACAGCTACCGGGTGTTCTGGGCTGCGAATAGAGGAATAGGGCAGGAGGTAGAGCTAAAATTATCACGGGCAGCAGTGCGCGTGGTAGCTGTGTAATGTCTGCCTGTTACAAACACCCTGAGGTTAATTCAGACTGACCCAGTGTCACCGCAGGCTGCAAACTGGAATGACGGTGATCGAAGGAACTTGTTTGAGAAATGAGAAGATCTCACATTCCTATAAACATAAGTAACACTGTTTTGTTAAGAAAAATAATTATTTAAAAAATAATTAAGGGACATTTCATAGAAAATGTAAATGATGTATTTATTCCAGAAGATATTTTGCTCCTAAAACCAGAAAGGACATTTATCTGCACATCAACAAGAATATCCTTGAGAGGAGAAAGAGTTTCACTACCACCAAAAGCCAAGGAAAAGACGACCTCCACGAACTAACACTGTTTTTCTCTACCTCTTCCCTCCAGCCCTGTCCAAGTACGGTGTGAAAGTCGTTTGTTTCGGACTTGGGAGTTTTGCTTGAAAATGCAGTCCTCTTTCTGCGGAGCTTACTTACGAGCTTGCTCCTTAAAATCAGATGAATTCAGTGGTTAGTCGAAGCCTTGCTTGAAAAGACTACTTTAAATTCCTGTGTACTGTGTACACAGTATAAAATACTATGTAAGTATTTTATGCTCAGGTATTAGTTTCAATATATTTCTGTTTATGTTAGCAACTAATTGATTTTTTTTACTATACTAGCGTTTTAAGAGACCCAAAGCTCTCCCTTGCTGCCAAAACATGATGGTTACTAAATGATTCTAATATTCTCTCCTTTTATTGCCAGCCATGCTTTTAGAATAAACTGGCTATGTGAAAAGTAATTCCTTTATGTTCCTAGTCTACATTTGTGCTTCAAGAAGTGAGAGGAGTAGGAGGTGGTAAGGCTTTGGGCTCTCTAAAGAAAGAAAAAATTGTTCATTAACACACTGCTGAACTTTGCTGAAGGAAAGCTCTTTTGTCTTATCCAAATGTGGGTTCAGGCTTTCAGGATGTCAGAAACACCTGGTTCCTTGCAGGCTCTGCATCCACTCTTATATATTTGCTGGGTATAAATAAGCTTTCTTTTTCTGGTTCTTGGAAGATATTCTCCATTGTAATCAAGTCGGTGGAGAAGCCTCTGCCAACTGTAGCAAGGAGCTTGCCATCTAAGAGGCAAGTCTGGTCTTTAGGAGTTGTGTGGGAAGAAAGGACACACTCCTAGATCTTGTCCTCATGACCCAGGCGTGGGATTCTTCTGACCAGGTACTGGTGGCACAGCTCCATGGTGGATGGCCAGAGGGTCCATTTACAGTCAGTGAAGGTCTTGGCAATACAAGCAGGGAAGCCTTGAGTCGGAGTAATATCGTCCTGAAATAAATGTAAAAAATAGATTGGGTAGATTCTTTCAGGGCACAGTTTATCTCCCTCCACTGAGGGACCAGGGAGTGGGCCAGGCCTGTATCTGCAATCTGGGCTTCTGGGGTGAATCTCATCCCTGAGTATAATAATAATAATAATAATAATAATAATAATAATAATAATAATAATAATAATAATAGCTTGATTTTGGAAGAGCCTTGCTGAAATACTGAGCAGAGCTGGTAGGGGCAAGCGTGTGCTTTCTGTAGGTTGGTTGCTGCTGCTCTCTTTCTCATGTGCAAGCTTTTAGTTGAAAACTTTCACCAATAAAACCAAAACCACCTTACTCTGGAAGTCATAGTGAGTCCGTCTCACTGAGATTTGGAGATTTTTATGCATAAAAGCAAACTCATAAAATTGTGTGTGTGTGTATGAGATGGAGTAAAGTAATGCCATTCTTGAGTTCTGGAGCTTGATTTTGAAAAGACAGCAGGCCAGTATTTTGTCATCTCTAAATTCTTCCTACCCAGATACCAGGGAAAAAAAAGTCAGAAGCAAAGCTACAGTCTTCACAATTTGTACGCTTCTCCCACTGTGCATTTTTCTCCCATCTTTCCCAGAGGGCTTGAATTTTCTTGGCTATGAACAGCCAATATTCATAGTTCCTGAGGCCAGATGCATTTCAGGAGAGCAGGCCAAGAAAGTTTGGCTTGATTTGGGTGGTCAAGAGACATCTAACCTAGTTTTGCAAGGCAGGTAACGGGGATGCATTTCCCAGCATCGGGTTATGCAAGCTAGTGAGTTGGAGGTGGGAGGGGGCGGGCTGACTGCAAATCATTTTGTATCTGCATGAAAATGGAGTTCAAAACATTCCCTCTAGAGTGGTATCCAATACCAAAATTGGATTTGGGAACTCAGAGTACATGAATATTTGTGCTGTCAATAAGAGTTATCTGTGTACAGAACCCTTTCCTTGTCTGCTTTCTCTACCATGCTTCCTTCTTAATTCATTTTCAGTCTTTAATGTACTGTTGTGTAGCATCCTCTCCCATTAGGCCCTGTAATGTGCTCCGATTGCCTTCAGCTTGACTGCACTTAATAGCCAGCGTAAATAGAACTTAGTGTAGCATGCACTAACATCTCTATCCATTGTCCGGAGATTAAATACATGCCACAAATGGTTTACGCATCATCAGCCTCGAGCCCTCGTTTCATAGCTCCCAACCAAAAGAGGATATTAAATTAATTTGCAGGTTGCTTTAGCAAAGCCTAACAAAAAAAAGAGGAAAAAAATCCTGAGGGTCATTATGCATATAATATCCATCAATCAAAAAAGAGGGGTGGAAAATGATGATAGCAGGTCATTATAAGAGGACAGGTGCACACATATTTAGCTCTATCTCTAGTTCAGGTCAAAGCTTAATGGTGTTAACTGGAGAGGAATGCAGGCTATGTGAACAGTGTGTCTGTGTGAGGAAGAGGCAAAAGGGCAGCACTGTGTCAGGACAGCACAGTCTCTTCCAGATCTTTGTGCTTAACCCTTTACTCTGCCTGGGCATGAGCTGTTGTGTAACACTGAGCTCCTGACAGAGGAAGAAAAAGAGCAAAGCCGAGATCTCCATCTCTCTTTCTGCAGCAGCTTGTACCATTCGAAGTACACAAGGAAACAGGATCAGACTAGGGCGGTGTAAAATGGAATTGCACAGTGCCGGGGTTCGGATTTGGACATACTGGTTATCAAGGGCATGGGTTTTGTCAGGCAGAAGGAAAATGCAAAGGTTTTTCATTGAACGGGAGAAAGGAGACCTATGTTCACCAGAAGACATTGGCTGACACAGAGATGAACAATGATCTTCATGAGGGCCAGGACTGAGATAA
Source organism: Chlamydotis macqueenii (assembly GCF_036417535.1). Taxonomy (NCBI): domain Eukaryota; kingdom Metazoa; phylum Chordata; class Aves; order Otidiformes; family Otididae; genus Chlamydotis; species Chlamydotis macqueenii. The sequence continues at coordinate 5,390,108 of NC_141571.1, read as the reverse complement.
CTGGAAAAACAATGGCAAGGCCACATCTCATCTACTAAAACAAGAACTGTGCATAAAGTAGTGAGACATCCCTTTAAAGTGAGTAGGTGTTGCCTGGGCTGAGAGTGCAGGACTGCATCCTTGATTTATTTTTATGAAAGGAAGGTACGATGTGAATGTGGACTGCATGATCAGATACATGGGTGCCATCCCTGCTAGCCAGTCTATCCATTTAGCTTGATGGGTGGGACAGACACTGACAATGAGAAAGCTGCAGTCATACTTATGGGTTCCACACAACAACTGGAAAGAAAGGAGCTCTTGGTGTTAGAGCACCAAACTGAAATTTAGGCTACCTTGGTTTGGTTTGCAGCTGTGGCATGAAATGTCACCCAAGTATGCAAATTATTTCTCTTTATGTTTCAAGTTTGATAACAATCCAGAGATGTGAGGAAAAATATCAGTGATTATCGCATTGTTTTAGACACCAGCATCAAGTTTTGCAAGGTCTTGTGGATGAATACTGAATCACCGCATCACTTCCAGCGTGGTGTGGCTCAGTGCCACATGCCCTTGCTTTCTGGGAAAGAATGTTTCCAAGTGCTGCATTCTGTGGTCTTCGTAAGGAAATGACCCAAATTCTTCCCCAAGCCAATAGTTACAGACCTCGGTTGACAGGTGTCATTCTTCTGGGGCTCACAATAAGTACCATCGTTACACTGAGAAATGGTACACTGGGAACTGGAATAATTAAGCAAAGACATGTCCCTTACCCGTGAGTTTAAATGCCCAAGGACTGCTGTCATAGAAATCATGAACATAGAGTCTGTCAGCTGAAATTTTAAATTCTGTTACACCATGCCAGTTTTCACGGACTGGAGCCGTGCACCATGAAGTGAAAAAAGGCAAAGCAAGAGTTTGGTCATACTGCCACTTAGCAAGGGTTCAGCAGAAGTTGTGAGAGACAAATTCACCAGGTAAGATATAAATAAGAAGCCACTTTTGAGCTGTGTCTAAGGACAGAAGATTGGCTTGAGTATTTATTTGGGGGAAAAAAAGACAACAAACAACCAAAATCCTAGGATTCCTTTTGGGAGCAGGAGGATCTCTTCTGGGAAGTGTTTGTTCTTGCTGGAATGACCCACACCAACGCAGCACTGCCATTTCTCCAAAGTCTTGCTAAAGTCTGGTTACCCCACAGTCTGGCCCAAAACTTGCTTTCAGATGCGATGGGCTATACTCTCTCATGCTCCCTTCCTTTTCTTTCCTTCTTGCTAGTAAATAGCAAAATCTGCTTGTTTTGAGACTGAGTGGCTGGGAAAGATAAGGATTTCGTCCTGACCTGCTACAGAGCAGCATCAGCCAGCTCTGATTTTTGCTCCAAGCAGATGCTCCATCCACGTGTTCCTGCGGCTGCCGTAGAGAGCAAGGGCCAGCGAGGGGAGAGGGAGGCAAGAGGAAAGAGCCTGATGGGGCTGGGCTACATCGTGTGCTCCAGAACAATAGATGATCACTCTTAATTATGGCAGCCTGAATGAGCATTACTCTGCCCGTCCCTTTCCTCATGTATCTGATCAATACAGCCTTAATTGCTGAAGAAAGGGAGTATAGTACACAATCACAGCACAATGGTTTAATCACTTGGACGCTTGAAGTTAATTTCAGGCAGTTCATTTTTCATTGGCGCGCTGACTCCACCAGAGTCGGCGTGTCTTCTTGCACACACAGGTGCACGTGTGCTTGCAGCTAAAGGTGGATTATTAATAGTTTTTAGCAAGATCATTTGAGCAAATTGAAAACGTGGAAAATATTATTATCATGCATAAGCTCAGAAGGGCTTTTTTTTTTGGGCAGGGGGGATATACTGAAGGCATTTATTGAGTAATTACTTGAGGTAAGAAATACAGAGGTCTTCTCCTCTTGGTCATCTTCTCTATGGCCTTTGTGCTGACCTCTCCAGACACTCTGGGGACCTTTAGGGTTAGTGAGCAGGTGATGCAGGATTAGAAACCTCATGAACAGCTGGAGTGCAAATTCACCTGTCCTTTCCGTAGCACTGAGTCCTCTCCAGCCCTTGGGGCTGTTAGGCTTATGGGCAGGGGCTCTGTAGGATCCTTTTTGTGACTGGCAGAGCTTGTCCACTTGAGAAGGTGGTGTTGGGATCCAACATTATCCTGAGCTAAAAATAAGGACACATCTGGTCCACCATCTGCAGTATTTCTGCTGTTTCAGATGTGCAGATTCAGCTTGGATCACATTTTATAGATGAGGGTCCACTGCCACACTTTTTAGTTTGGTTTTGAATATTGTCCGATAGGTCCAGCTGGAAACCTCAAGGCTGGGACCTGGGAAGTGTTGTCCATGGGAGAGAAACTTGGGTGTGCCTTTGTCCTGCAGAAAACTGAGCATCACCACAGCAAAAGCGCAGGCTTTTCCAAAAACACATGTGATGCTGATTGCAGTTTCTGAGTGCCACGTTGAGATTCCCAGATCAATCTTTCTCCTTCTCTCACCCTTCCCAGACAGAAATTGAGGCACCAAAATTGGCTGCTGTTTTCATAAAGCCTTCGAATGCTGCTGACTTGTAGCTGCCTGAGAAAACCTAGATCATGAAAATTGTAGATAAAATGAGTCCTGACACAGAGATACTTGGTCTAGAGGAGACCTCAGCCATCACTTTGGCTCTTGAATGAGTGTTGCCATCTTCTACCTTGTTTTATGATTAATCTGTCACAGGGAGGTGTTGCCCCTTGCTCAGTGCCAATACTGCATTAATGGGAACCCTGAGGTTCTCACCCCTACCCAGGACTAAGCAAGACCATGGGAAACCTGATCTTACAGGATCCAGGACACCAGGAAACATCTGAGCCAATGTGGTTGCTCAGCTTTTAGGATGTGGCAGCATGGGAGCAAATACCATACAAGTGAAAGGGTTGATGAGAGATGAACAGACCTTTTCAAAGCTGTGGGAAAGTCATCCACGCGGCAGAAAAATATTCTATGAAACATACCCCTGATGGTAGGATGGGAAGACAAGTTGTCTGAAAACTTACCTCACAGCCGCTTTAGTCACCTCTGACTTTGTTCTGTGTTGGACTGTTCATTGCTACAACAAAGCCTGGAGGTAGACAAAAGTTTCTACTGAATGTTAGATGGCCAGATAAGGATGGAGTTCACAGGGTGCAGTGACATGTCTTTTCTCCAAGAAAATAATTTCCAGGATAAAAATGGTATCCTGTGTTTTTGTTATTATTTTATGGCTACTGCATATCTGAAATGCCATACTCAGTTGCAGCTCTCTCTACGTCCTGGAGATCATTTTCCATGAAGAATAGCAGGCAATGTTGGAAATTTGATCAGAGTGTCTTTCTCCTTTGATGAGTTCCTGCCCAAAATCTGGGGCAGGAGATGAGGAATTCAGCAGGAAGGATACGGACCAAGAGAAAGGACCTGACAGAAGCACAGTCACTCCCTTTGTTGCAATGCTTTAGGCTAACCATTATTCACAGCCCTTTCCTCATATTGCATCTTTCATGATTTGCTTAAGCGATTTTAAATTGCTTTTGTGATTTCATTTAGCGGAGACCACAATAAAAGTGACCCTTGAGTCTATGAAATGAAACAGCCTGCACAAAGGGATTGAAGGCCCCAGCAGTGTGTGCGGGGTGACGGGTTTCTGTGCTGCACGCAGCATGTTTGCACGGGACAAAGGAAGGATAAAGGGCTCTTGATAAAACGGTGCAAGCGAGGAACATTGCTGCCAGTGCCTGCTCAGAACAGCTAGTGTGAAATCCATGCTAGCCAACTCTTTGCCTGTGCAAATGAAGGGAAGAGCTTTGCCAGACCGTCCATAGCATGCTCACCAACTTGATTTTTTTTAAAAAAATAAGGGTTTCTTGGGTGTTTTTTTCCTTAATGCTTTTCTTTGTGAGGAAGGCAGCAGGCAAATTGCACTGGATCACCAAGTGAAGGTTTGTTCCAGCAAAACTCTTAAACAGAAGACTTATTTTAGCAATATACCCAAGCGGCTGTGCTTATGATCAGGAGGAAAACTGGCTGTCACTTTCCAGGCGCTGTCCAGAGCACAGATTTGTACTGCATCCTGCTCCAAGGTGATGCGGCGAGGCAGAGTGCTGCGGTCAGACAGGTGCTTGATGTCAAGTTTCAAGTCAGCAGAAATCTTTGGAAATGCCAGTGAGGGAAAGAGGTTGTATTGCTGCAGGAAAACTTCCACTTGGCTCCTTCAAAAGCTTCTCAGAGAAAGACAAAAACAGTCTTTGGGACTTATTTGTAGGCAATGCCCAGCTACTTGGGAAGAGGGTTACGGTCCCCTTTTTGTCTGCACAGAAATACAGCTGAGCCTCTCCAGAGCTGAAAAAGGCACAAATGAAACAAGCCTCCCCAAAGTGTTGCATTTTTATGCAGCTGTTTTTGGTTTTTGGGCTGCTTTCAACTGTGCCAGAGAGCCCATCAGCTCTTGGTAACTCTGTGATGGAGGAAACCCTAATCCGACCTCTGCTTTCTCCCCAGGGAACTGGCTTCCACTATCTCAGGTGAAAAGTTAAGCAGAACATACAGAGGAAACAATAAAAAAGAGACCTGTTTTCATGCTGTTTGGCTGCTCTTTACTGTTGATGACAAGTGGTCTGGTGACGTTAAGCAGCTCCCAGGGGGATGAAGGGGAGGATTGGAAGCACTTTACTGGTTTCAGGCATTTCTCCCACTTCTCACTATTTTTCAGAGAAGTGGTGTCTGGAAAGTACTGAGGCTGCCTGCAATCCTGCCTACTTGACCCCCTGCTGAAAATGCTGAATTTTATCCCAGCCGTGTAGCACCTTTTGCCTGGGTTTTTAGCTTGTTTCTGCTCTGAGCTTTCCAGAGGAGTTCAGTGTATCTTCACAGAAAGAACAGCCCTCCTTCCTCTCTGCTCCCTAACATAAAACCGTAAAAAAAACCCCAGCGACCCCAGAACAAACGTCTATAGAGGAAGAAAGGAGAAGGCAACAGGAAGCTGAGGCACTGGGAGAAATCTGATTTTGAGATTTTTGTCGCTGTGGTGGCACAATTTCCTACGATGCAGCTGTGTAATGAGTTCACATCTGTTAATGCCACATGTTGCTCTGCCTTGCACAGATGCAAAGTCTCAATTTTTCTAATTAGCAACAACATGAAGTATATCTTAATTTTCTGTCCCCCTTCCCTCTAATAAACGTGATATTAACAAGGTTACATGCCTGCTTTCACGGGCTTTAATTGAATGAGAAGCAAGATTGGGTTAGATCACATCGTTCTCTTTCGGTGGGGTTTGCCCAGATGCAGAGATGTCGATTCATTTCAATAAGCAGAAAGCACAGGACAGGAGGTGGGGGCAGGCATCTCCCCCCTTTTGTGGCAGCCGTAGCAATCATAACGACCATTATCTGTGTATGTGCTTCCTCAAGCCTCTCTGGACCAGGCTTATGTATGTGTGTGTTGTACATGTATCTTTACATTTTACAGTATGTGTGTACAGGGAGGCCTGTAACACTAGCTCTGACTGGGGACTCAGCTGCATTTTTGTTCTGAGGGTGTGGGGGACATGGCCCAGGTCCAAGAGGGCCAGGAGAAAGACATTCTAGAGACTACCAAAGCTGTGAGAGGAAAACCAGCTGAATCTGGAGAGAACCAAAAAGGACAATCCTGTCCAATCATGCCTTGGATTCTCCGTGGCATGCCTGTGTGAAAATGAGCAACTTTACCCACTTCTGGCTGGAAAAACACACTGTTGGGGCTACTGGGGAGCCTGTGAGCCCAGGCTGGAGAGCTTTGCCCCCACATTAACGACTGAAGGCAGACAGGGACTTGCAGAGGGCAGGATCCAGCCCTCCCCGGCCAGCCTGCATTCGTATTCCACCTGACTCTGCTGGGAGAAATCCGTGGGGACCCCCACAGCAATTACTTGTGTGATTTAATTGACATTATCATTTTACTGGCTTGACAGAGATAAATCGCCCTACTGGGTACGGTTGCTACTGTGACAGCAAAAGCAGAAGGAAAGACTTTCTCCTTCTCTCTGAAACAGGAGATGACTACCAGTGTATCTTAATAATTAGTGCTGTTATAATTAATCGGACTATTTAAGCACCAATCTAACAAACAAATGAAGGGCTTGATTGTTTGGTAATTGACAATCTGTTTCCAATGTGGTATCACTTGTATTCTGCTTGTGCAAAGAAATAAAAAAAAAAAATATTGAGATTACTGGAGGGTTGGGCGTTAGCCGCAGGGAAGACAAGTGACTGTGTGAGAGCAAGGGGGAAAGGAGCATTCCCAGACACCGAATGTCCCAGGGACCCATTTGTCTTGAACACACACACACACACACACTCACACACACACACGAGTTGCGATTCCTTCTGTTTCCCTGCTTTTTGAACAGTTGCAGCCGGCTGTCACCGCCTGTGTGGATAATTTTATGGAAAAGCAGAGTTTTCAGACCCTGGCCATTCCACACCATTTGCACCCTGGTTGTATCCCTGGATCTGCTCTCCTAGTGGCTGTGTTTCTTTCCTCGCCTTATCTCTGGCTCCCCTTTCTCGTGTACCTACCCTCTACTCTACAGAGCAGCCATCAGGTGCTCTGAATCCAGCAGCCTGTTGCTTGTTGGTGCCTTGGACAGGAGCCCAACGTGTGGCCGTGGCAAAGGGCACAGGGCGGCAACGGGCACCATGACATCAGGGTGATGCTGTGCAGATGCAGGCTAGACTGGGAGTGACGCAGGGCATGGGTGTAATATGACCATTCCTGCCTCCAAAGAAAGCACAGCAACAGCAACCAGAGGCTGGGCAAAAAGTTTGATTTTTTTTTTTAAATTTCTGTTACTTAAATGAGGGAATTAGGACACAGATATTTTGCTGGTAAAATCTATGTATGATGCTATCAGGCTTTGGCAAACAGTTAAGAGTCTGCTGTTCTCCAGGAGATTTCCTCTTGCTATTTGGACAAGAGCTTTTTTCTTTCTTTGACAGAAACCCAAATATCTCCAAGTCCTCGGCGCATCAGTGCTCCCATGGCATGGGCTTATCTCCCGTGGGCTTCCGAACTCCTATCGGTGCTGACCTGGCAGGGGCTTTGTATCACATTAAGAAGGCAGCAATAATCATGGCTGAGGTGACCCTGCAGGGACCCCTAAACTGTCACCGTTCTCTACAACTGGCCTTGGCCTTCCAAAGTGCATGGATGGACATCCATGCGACCCAGGGAAAATCATTTTGGGGCCGGCTTTTGGTCCCACCACAATTCCTCCCTGTTGCAGCAGGATTACTGCTGTACCCAAAGAGGCTGTGGACAGCCCTGCCAAGCGGCAACGCTTCTCCCCTCACCCTGTTTAAATGAGATATGAATAATTGATTTGCCTCCTGAATAATTAATTGGATATTCAATAATGAAAGTAATTGTTTGGCTCATTCCTCCATTGATAATCAAGCTGATCTTCTCCCTCAATATGTGAGCCATATGGGTGTGTAAAGCAGTGAGACAGTTTATAGGCCGATAATACAGCTAATGTGCTCGGCACGAGGTCACCTTCTCCAAATATCTCAGCACCTCCCAGGGCCTCTCTCCACTGGGTTATCCACCGCACAGCCAAGCCGTGTGCAGCAAGGGTCGGTTGGTTTTTTTTTTCTTCTTTCCCCTTCTCATTTTGTTGGCTGAACATCTCCCACCAGGGAGGAGCCTTCCTTTACAGTTTAAACAAAAATTGTCAGATGCCACTTGCTCCAATTAAGGCTTGCAAGGAAGGTTTGTTCTTCTCTAGTCAATAGTACACGGATTAAAGAAAGCAAGCAGCTCTCTGAATTCACGGGCTGCTCTTCTAGAGTCATTACAGCTCAACTCCACAGAGAGGCTTCAGAGCTGGAGCTTTCCTTTGCCACTAGCCCTTTAGAAATCAAAATCAAACCTCAACACTCTAATGATGCTTTTGCAGCTGCTGCGTTTGGTTTTTTGAGCTTTTAACATTGCAAGTCTGGTGAAGCCTGGGAGACTGAGGTGACACCTTCATGGTGCAAAGCAGACGTGCTCTCTGGAGAGAAGCCAGCATTGCTAGGGAGTTTGAGTGGGTGACCCAGTCCTGGGTTATCCCAGCGGCACTGTTGGGATGTCCATCTGAGGTCCCCCTGTATGGTGGGTTTACCAGCACGGGCAGAGTTATGGTACCAGATCTGCTAAAGGGATCTGGGGTTGACAACAACATAACACCACAACATCAAGCAACGTGAACAGAGATCCATGTTGGTGGGGCCTGAGCCGGATATTGGAGGGGTTTAATATTTGCACTTACAAACTGTAACACCAGGCAACTTTGCCTGCATCCGCTGTGTCCCACTGAGCCTGTGATTCCTGCCCATTCCTACTGGGTCTGGGCAGGGCTTAGGGTCCTGGCAAATTATGCAAGCCACAAAATGTGGAAGGCATTTGCAGGTGATGCATGGGCCATCCCAGAGCCCAGAGATGCTGCTGCTAATGGGTTAATCCCCTGTCCCCATCACAGGAGGCTGCCTGGCAGAAAGGGCATTCAGGAAGCTCTGCTGTGAACTGCATGGATTTCATCTTGAGCTTGTTTATAATGAAATTAAGGGCTGAGAGAAGCCTGTCCCCACCGTATTGCGTGTTTAAATAGTAGTCACACTAATGGCAGAGCTTATCAACATTGCTGCAGGCAGATAAGCAGAAAAAGCATCTTGAGATGCTGTGTGCAGATGGGTGAAGGCTAGGATGGTCTGGAGCGAGAGGGAGAGGCAGTTGTGCTGCTCTTGCTCCTGAGATACCTCGAGTGACCAGCCTCACACCTTCCTTGGGCTCTGCTGGCTGGTCCATGCCCTGCAGGGATACGGCTTTTAAATGATCTCAGACTCTGCCCTGAGTTTCTGCTGGGTCTCTGCAGCTGCTCTGAATGGAAGTTTCCTATGAGATGCATTTGAAATAGCTGTACTGGGTTAGTTTTAGAACATGGTTAGGAACTTTCAAGCATCTTTGGTTCCATCTCAAGTCCATGCTCCAAAAGCAGAGTTCAACTGGGGTGGGCACTCCCAGCAAGGACTCTTTCATCCTGGAGCAGAAGAGATTTAATCCGTGGTACAAAAACACGCTTTCTGAGGCTGCACAGAGCAAAGCAGCTCCTGAGGGGTCTGCCTGGAGGACAGGAGATGGATATGCAGTTTGGGAAGATCCAAGCAGTGATCTCCAGCTTTTTCTATTTTGCTATTAGCCTCAAACCTCCAAGGAGGTGAGTAGCCCCTGGGTCAGAGAGAGCAACACGTGACTGGTACATCCCGACACTTTGAAGCTTCAGCCTCCGCGTCCCTTCCTCTCCTGGCAGCAGCAGTGAGTGGAAGCAGTTACTGGGAGATTGATGCACTCCTACAAATGTGTATGCAGGAACCATTTAAAACAAAAAAAATAAAGCAGCACAGTGTTCCTGAAAAAGGATCTGTTTCAGATGACAATGCAATCTGGGAAACCCTCCACCGCAAAAGCTACTTGAATTAGGTGCCTTTCATTTTAACCAGTTTAATTTCTTTATGAGTGTTTTCATTTGAAAAAGTGGCAGCACCGGCAGGACTTGGGAAGATTTGTCTTCAGCCAATTTACTCCGCAACAGATTTATCATTTCATCAGTAATTTAAGCAGAGTCACTTGATCGTCCATTCATTTGTATTGCTCAGGGCGGCTCTGTTGTGTGTTACTTATAGAAAGCGTGAGGACCGGGGAAGGGGCAATGCCACGTGTTTTCCTGAGAAACCTCTGCAAAGATGACTTTATGACTTTGTCCATGGAGAAGGTAAAATGTCAGGAGCTCATCAGCTGGGGAAAGACAATAAAACTCAACTTAATTTAAAACTTTTTTTCCATCACAAGCTAATTTGGTGCAAAAATGGTAGCATCACCCCTCCCTTCCCTCCCTTCTCCAGGCTATTAAGGGTTTTGTGACAGGTTCCCAAGACCAAAGCTCCCCGGCTGATTTAATTGACGTACAGCTGTCTGGGAGGGAGGGAGGCAGGGGCTCGGGGGAGGGAATGGGAGCCCGGGGGAATGCGCTGCAGCCCCAGGGGAAGAAATACCGCGGAAAGCCACCCGCCTCCGCTGGGTGATCGCGCCATTATTTATGCACACACATAAACGGTTGCACGCATCCCACCAAAATCTCTGTTATTTGTCAATGAGATCCCCCTCCCGCTCTGCCTTAGCTAACATTTACAGTAAATCTGTTACACTGACCATTAAATCTGAAGCTGCCCTGAGCGATAGTTTCAATGGGTGTGTTGACAGCCCGAGTGTTAATAATGATGCAAACACTAACCTGTTTATTGATTTGCTTTTTGTACCCTTCATCCTAGCTCACTCCTTCTCACTCTCGGAGGAGAAATCCTAGAATTAGTAATCAGGTGACAGCTCCGAGCCCCCGTCTGTTCCCAGCAGTGTCATCCAACCCAAACTCCCGGAGATAAATTACAGGTGCTGTGTTCTGCCTCTGCCAGCCATTCAATATACTGTTACTCAGTGCAAGATGTAGTATTTGTCACTGGTGCCGGCAGACAGGAGGGAAAAAAAAAAAAGAAACATTAACACAGACATGAAAAGCTTTTAACTTTGACAAGAGAAGCATAGGAAAGTTTTAAATGTAGCCCCTCTACTGAAGGCCACTGCCGATCCATTAAAGCAGCTTGTCAGGTGGTGGGAGGGGTGGGAAGGAGCTGGGACCTGGATGTTTAGAAGGAACTCGATGTGATCACAGTGCTTCCTCCTCCTCCTGCCAGGTGTATGCCTGCCTACAAAAACGCTCAGGAGCATGGAATTGGTGAAGGGCTTGTTGGATTCCTGCGAACAAATTGGTCTATTCATGAGCCCAAATTCCTTGAAGTTGAGATGGAGATGGGTTTGTGGAGGGGAAGGACCCTGCGAGCTGGTCCTGCTTGGCCCCTGCTGAGAAGCAGCTCAACTGACTTATGCGCTTCTAAAATATTGACCCCAAAGCAGTCCCATCGGAGCTAACCGTCTGTGTTCCCCAGACTGTAAAGTGCAACTAGAGACACAAGTAGAGCCTGAAGAGGAGCCAGAAGCTACCTGCTCCAGGGGGTCAGTCCTACCTCAAGTCCAGAGCTGCGAATGCTTTCCCCATGGCAGACTCACCGGGACGTTCAGCGCTGTACACCTTGGCTTTACGGGTGAGCTACACAGGCTTGTGTAGAAGTTGGAATTAGCTGAAAGCTGGGCTTCATATTCCCCATCCAGCAATGCTTTTTGACCTATTTTTTTTTATGGTCAGGAGAGAAACCTTCCAGTAAATAGGCAGAATTTATAAACCCTGCAAGGGCTCGGATATACTCCCCAGAAGTCGGCACCCCCAAGACTTTCAGCAGCATTTATAAGCTTCCCTCAGTTGTCAGTCTCCTTAGCTCCTTTTGTTTCTGCTAAGGTTATAAGCTCTGGAAAAGCAGTCTGTAGCATTTATGAACTGCACTGCACAGCTAAAGCAAAGCAGCTGATCCAAAATAAACACATTTCTACCTGTATCTTTTAAATGTGGTTCAAATCAAAGCCCCACATTCTGCTTATTGTATCCTGTCTTCTAATGTGCACAAATCACTAAACAGATAGACATTTGTGATTTTAGGAAATAAAATTACACCCGCTTTAAAAATCTTTGTAGATGCCGTAGCTCATTTGGAGGAAACTGAAGTGAACATTCAAGAAAACACTGAAAGTGGGAGTTTATCAAGTCCTAAATATTAGTATTGATGTGAATATGTAATTGTGTCCACAGGATAGAGTAAAATCCAATAGGGTCAGTGAAAGTAAAATATATTTTTAAAATTGTATCATACATGTTCCAATATGATGAATATTTTTAAAATAGGATCCTTCAGCTCTGTGAAACACAAAGTGTTGGATCCCAGGGGCTGGGGAATTAAGCGTCGCAGCCAACGGGTTGGTGAAGAAGTGTTCTGCAGTTTGGTTGTCATGTGGAAGTAGCCTCAGGACAGCAAGATTAGGGACTGGTTTTGACATATATAAAATAACTGTTCTCAAATTATAAATCCCAGGGTATTTTAGACTACCTGGTATGTCTGCAATGATGCTGAGGAAAACAGCTGCTTCCAGAACAAAATGGACGAACAGATTTGCTTCAGTTATTGGTGTAAAACAAAGCGGTGACAATTTCCTCCCCCTTGCCTCCGTTTCAATAAACATAAAGGGAGAAATGCTGTCCACAAGATTAAGCAAAGTTTTAGTATTAAGGATTCCCATTCAATATTTCAGGACTATTTTTTTTTAAAAAAAAATTTCAACAGCTTTTTTTCTTCTCCTGTTTACTTTTCCTCCTAATAGGACAATCTGCTAAATTTTGTGTCCTTTGTCAGATCTCCAAAACTGTAGAGTAGATTATGTTGGTGCGAACTGGGGAGTTGTGAAGGATAATTTAACATTTCAAGTTTGATTAAACACGCAGACGTGTTTGGACCCCATCTTTTGAACACGGATGAGAGCTAGAGGCTACAGCTTGACTGACCTGCGCTTTTCACTACAGGAGCTGTTTGGAGTCCTCAGGTTGGTACCGAGAAGTACGTCAATTTAGCAGAACAGAGGCAAAGGAAGAAGTGTGTGCTGGGTGGGGTGATGAAATAGCAAGAGTATTTGTAGATAGAATTACTAGAAGTGGGAAAAGCTCAGAAATAAAAGCAAAGCCCAAGAGGAACAGAAAGCACATGAAATTAGCGGAAAGGAGAACAAAGCCTCATCCTGTGAGACACAGGAGAAGGCCAATCTTAAATAATTATAGCAACAGTTTAACTCTAAAATCAGGATGTATATTTGTCATGGTTCCTCTGATAGTGCAAGTCTCTCCTCCTCCCTTTCTTTGCACAGATTTCCCCAGACAATTCGCAGTCCTTCCCTTCCTTTACTTATATGGGTTCATATTTCATGGCTTCTGTTTACTGTATTCCCATCATGATTTATGACCAAAGAGAAACATTGCATCCAGGTGATGATCCAGTCCATTATCTCTATAGAGATGCTGACCACCGTAAGGGAGCACAGAGACCTGTTGTACCACATGATGGAGAACAAGGAGAAAAAGGAGGCTTCCAGGTTATGAGGGAAAAGCACAATCCTTGTAATTTGGACAGTTGGATGCAAAGAAAAAAATATCCTTTTTCCTATTATTCCTCTCCCGGAATGGGCTTTAATGTAAAAAAAAAAACGTTTCAGGAGCCCAAATATATTCAATTTGCTAACACACAGCTGCCTTAGCTAAAATGACCCATTTTAAATGCATGCTACAACAGGGTAAATCTCCCTGTCTCGATACCACCCTTGGCTAATCTGGAAGACTAGCCTTTTTCCTTCCAGTTTTCTGCTTTGCCCTTAATAAATCAAGATTTCTTTGCCCTGCTCGGCACCTTCGCAGCTTTTGCAGATCATTAATACCAAGACAGGGCTGTTAATCTCTCGGTCCCAAGGTGCACGGCCCTAACTGCAGACAGAGGCTGGGGCACAGATGGGACCATGTCCGTGGTCACAGAGCAGGAGGACGCACCCCAGAGCCACATCAACTCACAGAAGTGTCCCCATGGAACCTGGCCTGGCCATCCTGCATTGACAGCAGCCATCATATTTGGGGATGGACCTTGGGACCCGTGCTCACCTCTGGAGCAGTTTTGCTGCCCGTGCCCTACTTTAGCAGTGGCTTTGCAAAGGAGTATCTCCTCCTCTGCTGTTATTGAGGTCTTATTCCTGTTGCTCGGATTTCTTATCCAATTCAGCCCTTCCATCGTTCGCGGTAAGTAGAAGAGGCTAACACCTTCGCTTTATTTTTTTTTCAGGTCTATTCGCATCGGAGAAGGGCAGGAACAAAGCTTGGCAATGAAAGGCAATTTCTCCTAACCTGGTGGGTGAGTGCAACGTGGTAAGAGTGCTTTTAAACAAAAAAAAAAAAATCCAATAACTTCCATATAAATTGTCCAGGAGAGAAAACTTTGTGTTTTTGACATTTGTGGCTGTTTCAGCATTTTTCTGTGGAAGATGAAAAACTTTTGCATTGAGCAAAACACAGATTTATGATCAATAAAGTGAAGTTTAACAGTTTATAGGGGCCATACATTCTTTTTTTAAAAAACTGATATTAAAAACTATTTTTCCCCCCCAACTATGTGAGAAATCCTCTCCAGTGTCAGTCAGAGTTTCAGCACAGTAAAGCAGCTGGCAGAGCATTACGGATAATCGCTGGCTGCGGTTTCCTGCAGGATGAGTTGCCACCCAAGCCCTCTCTTGCCTTCGTGGAGTCATGTGTGATAAAACTCTCAGATGCTCATTAAGACCTGGGTATGGACCTTGAGGTCTGAGTCTGCGCTTGCCCAATGCTTCAGAGAGTTTGAGAGTGGAAGGTTGCTGCAGGTTCTGTTCTGGACCATGAAATAAAGCCATGCCTAATAATTCTCCAACAAGGCTCTGCAAGTGTGTCTTTTAGCACAAGATGCAGGCAGAGAGAAGGCAGTTGCCAGACAAATAACAGATTTGCATGAGTGGTGTGGGAATTGCTTGTGAGCATTGGATACGTGTGACATTTTATTGGCAGTGCCTCGTGTCGGGCTGCGAGTGGTCAGGGAGTGCTGGGGATGGCTTCTTCTCATCTCAGCTCTGCTCTGCAGGAGCATGGAGCAGTCACATCTTGTAGTTCTGGTGTTTCCCTCTTATCTTTACCTCTCACCAAAGCATACCAGCCGTCGAAAACATTGTGCTTTCCGCATCGACAAGCATGTTGCAGGGATGCTTAACGCACTGGAAAAAGATAAGACTCTTATTCTCCAAATAACAGACCGCTGCAATTCATTGTCTTACATCCCCTACCAGAAAATGACGTCCACAGATTGTCTGATAAAAGTTATTTGAACTTAGTTTTTCCGTTAGACCTAAGATGCAATTTTGAGTATAAAATTATTGAGTATAGGGCCAATTCTGCTGCCATTAAAACGAATAAGAAATCTCCCTTGATTAGATTAATTGTAGCGCCAGAGAGGTGAGATAGCTCTTGTTCTATGCTCCCATTTCCCCAGTTATGCAGTTTCTGGGCTTCCTACAAGTGAGGACATGTAGAAGTGTTAAAACTGCGCTTATCTCTTCAACATGTTCCTCTTTGTTAAGGACTGTCTCAATACAAGATCTACGGCAAAAAAAAAAAAAAAAACAGGAAAGTGTTCATTACCTGAACAAGGCAGGGATTTTATTTTATTTTATTTTTCTACAGAGCATCTGACAAAGCCAATAAATTTGTGAAGGAGGTAAGCTGGACTAAATAATCCCTGAGGTCTGCACAAAGGACGGTGTCCGAGCCCATTCGCACCAGTCGGGTCCCTTTTTTCCCATGATGTGCCTTGAAATTTATCACCCGGTTGTAAGCTTGAACTGTGTAAATCCCCAGGGAATTGATGGGAGAAGAGAACCTTGCTGAGGTTTATACAGTGGGTCTTAAACCTGTAAATGCTGGTGGCAGCACGCGCTCCCCATAAAGCTGTGCCTTTGGTAATTTACAGACGGGGAGCTCGGCCACATTTCCTCTGTGGAAAATTGGGTTGAAATAAGTGGGAGTTCAGAGCCAAGCAGTGGCACTTGAGAAGGCCCATGGTGTGCCACAATTTCTGTGGAGCATACGGCCGTTTTCACTTCATTAAATAAACTTTGTTCTCGGAAGGTTTGAAAAGTGGTTTTGAGAGCATTCTGTTTAAAGCTTGCAAGTTTTTACATTTCTTCTGAAGAGAAATTTACACTCAGAAAATTAAAGGATCTGCAAAGCGATATTTTTCTGAAGCAAATACTGACATTACGAGCATCTGAAGCACTCGCACTGCGTATCTGTGCTAAACTGCAGCTCCTGACTAAGCCGTCTCCTGCTAAAAGCAACTGTGAGAAAATTATGACTAGCGAATATATAATGCTTGTGTTTAACAAGACGACAGAAATGCCACCTTAGTAAAAACTGATTATGGTTACAGCTGAACAATTCCCATCATATAAGATTTATAATATTAAGGTTATGCAATCATCTAATCGGAGAGACAAGCCTTGAGTAATAATATGAAATGCATGTACTTCAATCTGCAGCAGTAGATTCATTGCTGTTTTCTTATTAGCTCATGCTAGCATTAGGGCTGCATTATCCATTTTGCCATAGTCTAATTCAGCATTTCCATCTGAAAACATATGCACAATAAGTGATCTATGCCAAACAATGAAATGGAGACAAAGCAATTTGAGTGACTTCACAGCTATAAAAATATACATAATCTGTATGTCTTTTGGCAATTCTCAATACTTTATACTACGTTTCTTTGCATGAAAACTTTTCCTGAAATAAAGAAAAAGATAGAAATTGCCCCTTTTCTTCCCTGGAAAACAATATTTCAGGGGCTGAACCAGAGCAGGAATCCAGCCCCTGAATTTCTCATTCTGCAAGTGGGACACCAGAGCATCTTAGTGCTCTAGCAACTGTCTGGGCAGTGGCAGCTGTAACTCCGGGCAGTAGGGAATGATTTTAAACTTACATTTTCCAGTCCAGACAAAATTGCTGATATTTAAACTGAAAGAGAATCTCTGTTGTTTCTTAAAAGTGAAACATTTCAGATATTTTATAAATGCCAGATATTATCATCCAACCAAAAGCAGCAGTATATGTATATATACAGCTATATGTATATGTATAAACTCTAATTGGTTAATTATTGTACGGAGAAGTCATAGTGTACTTCAGGTTAAAAATACTCTGTTTCTGGGGCTGACGAGTTCAGGCGTCATATTTCAAGGGCGCATATTATAAAAGTTGACAAGTGTTTACAGTGCAATAATCAAACTAATTGACTGAGATCTCTGATTAAAGTGGGAATTTTCATGCAAAGCTCAGACTGCATGCAGTGGGCTGGGTTCATTTTCTCTGTCCTTTGCAGGCTTCGATCCTGCGAGGCACTGGGATCTCCGGACATCAGCAGTTCTGGGAGGACTGGGGACCTGACCAAACCAAAACCTTCAGGTAATGAGTTCTTCGAATCCTAGTACATGTAGGTGGATACATCAGACTTTTGAAACAATCACAGTTCTCAGGGGAAAAAAAAAATAGTATTTCAAAGATAAACAGAAGGCATTTGTGTCGTGGAGTCTTATTTATTATCCACACTGTATATAGCTGTCATTAACTGAACAGGCTAACAGGCAACTATTCCTCACAGGGTGGGGGAACAAACAGGCGACTCTCTGCTCGCTGGAATTGTTCATATTTCTGAAATCTAAACGCAGTGTCTTAGAGAGGAAAGAACACCTAGAATGCCATCAGGTATTTGATTATTCTTTTCAGGCGTTACCTCGCTATGTTCTCTGTGCCTGAGAGTATTATGCAAGTCAATTGATCCCAGAAACTGTTTCTCCCAATCCCTTATTTCCCTAAAACTCCCCGCTAAAGGCTTTAATCTGCCTCCTTTTGTTGCTATTGTCATTAAAATAGACTCAGATTGGTCTGTAATTTTTGTTTGAAAGTGATTTTGATCTAAAGATAGCTATTAATCTTCTCATTTGCGTAACCAGCATTTCAGTTATGAGCCTGTATACGGTAAACTGCAATATCCTTTTGAATTTCAGCTAAAGAAATTCTCAGTTTGCTGTTTAGTTGCACGAGAAACAGAAAATAAGTGATGCTGCCTGACCGGAACAGCTCCCTGAGTGCTGATTCGGGGAGATGACTAGAAATATTCGGCTTTTTCTTAGGAACTTTACTTGCTGAAGAAAACCAGGGATAATTGTAATTGATGATAATAGAATTATGAACTATTTGTGGGTACAGAGAGACACATGATTTAATGAACTAGAAGAAATAACTAGTACAACCTAAAAGTTGGGATCCAAATGGGATCAACAGGAAATTGAATTTTATTCAAATAATACATTTAATCAACATAATCCCTTGTCACAGATATGTTGTTTTCCTCACCAAAATATGGAATGTTTTTTTTTATTGAAATTAAACAAAATCCTTTGGTTTTCAGGAGAAAAAAAAATGGTCACTTCCTTAGGCTGCAATTCTTTCTGGTGAAAAGTCAACATTTTCTAAGGCTCTTCCTAAGTCCTAGTTCCCAGCCCTGGCTATCAATTCACTTCTCATTCAGCTGTGCAATTTAAAAAATATTCTGCCTGTAACGAGACTGGGACCCATGCAGTCACTGCCAGCAACTTCCTACCTGCACCATTTTTGCAGGTAAAAAGTTGCTAGCAGTGTTGTCAGGGTTGGGGGAACTGGGGCAGGACCACGTGCCAGCAGGTCGCCTCATGGACCTTGCTCCGTCCCAGCTCCTCCAGCAGATCCCTGGAGCAGCACAGCCCAGCTCAGCACAAGGAGCCAGGCTGATGGTGAAACTTGCCCTTTCTAGGCAGGTTTCTCCCAAAAAAGGAGAGTTTTTGGTGCTGCCCAGCTAGCGAGGGGATGGGGTGCATTCAAGTCTAGGCACTGGTCAGCCCTACTTGTGATTAACTCTGATTTTTCCTGCCAGCTCTTTTCTACACCCACCCATAGCTCTTAAGGCTTTGGGGTTTTGGTTTTTTTTTTCATCTTTTCCATCTTGTGGAAGCAGAGGGGGAGGGAAAAGGGACAAGGAAACCCTCTGCCGAAGGACAAAGCAGAGACAGGGAACACCATCCCTCAGCAGAGGAGATGAAAGGGCACTGTGATTTGGCAGTAAGGGTGTGTGGGTGTCTCCCGTCAAACCCCCTGACACCCAGTGCTGAGCCGCACAAAATAGTGGGGAGTGCGGGGCTTGGCAGAGATAAAAGCAGCCCTGAGGGCCTCGCTTGCTGCTCTGTGGCCGTGTCCAATGAATTAAAGGTAGGTGAGGCACGGGCAGAAATACCTTCCTGCACAGCTGCACTGAGATTTTGCTCCTTTTTCCTCCTCTCTGTGATCACCAGGGGAGGAAAGAAGGGTCTTGGGCACCCACTTGGCATTGGCTGTGGTCGCGCCACCCAAAACTTTGCAGCCTCCCCTGATACACCCTTCAAAGAGAAATCTCTGCTGTGTCTTCTTGGAAATAAAGAAAACGGCATTTAATGTCTTGGTACATGAGGCGAGAGTGAAATGTTTTAAATTGTTGGTTCTGGGCAGTGCAACTCCTTCATTTCTCTACAGTTTCACTTGATTACTTAAAACACAGACCTGAACACCTTAGCATACACAGGCAAGAATGCATGCATGTGGAGGAAGGTGAGGTACCAGATTTATTTGCAATTAGGGTCTTTCCTGCAGCTTCACAGGCATTTCCTGGCTGTACACACACACGCATCCCAGAAACAGCACCAGAGGATGAGACTGCACTGGAATTGCTTAAGTGCAACAAAAATCCAAACAAAAAATCAAGGTGTTTTGTTCTGATATTGTGTGGGGAAGAAAAGGTTAGCATGCTGGCTAACGGACTGTTTTAGGACAAAATTGATGCCATTCTGAGGGGGTTTCACCCTCCCCTGCTCTATTCCCTCCTTTCACCCTGCTCCACCTAAATACAAAATAACCTGCAATCCAATTAGTGCTGAGTGTGTACGAAGCCATCACGTTTAATAAACAGAGCCGGTAGGTTTTAAAAAACGCAGTCTTGTCCATGAGCTTGTCTTAATTTTGTTGGATGTAATCTGAAATTCTGGTCTTTTTATTTACACTTGCAGTTTAATTAGTTGGTTGTTTTACCGGTGCCTACCTGCGTTTCTCCCCAGAAGCTGCCGCACTGAACATCTTTTATGCACACCCTCAGCGGATTAACGATGGCAGAGTCAGTGTGTGCGTGGATAACGCTCCCTGGTAACAAATCAGGAGCACAGAGAGGGATTTGTTCTTCTAAATGGGTTTGGGACAGTATCATGTAGATTTTTTTTTTCCCAGCTTAAGTTCTTATTTGCTCTTCTTCATTTCATTCATTTAATTTCAGTGGAAGAGGGGCCATAGAAAGCTCTCAACGCACTGTACAAAGAGGAGTGATGCCCTCTGAGCCCTCTTTTTCATTCTTTGAGAGTAGACAAAGCAGAAAAGACCTGACAGAAGCAACATGAACAATAAGCTGCCTTTTCCAGAATTGATGGTGAAAACCAGGAAGATTTCAGACAGGGTGAGGGGTAGGGGAAGAGGGAAGGGGGCTTTGGAAAAGGACCAGAGAGAGGATTTTTTCTGGAGTGCTTAAGAGATGGAAAACAGAATTAAATATCAAGTCCTGACACACTGGGTCCAGTGGTTAAATCCATCATGTCTGGGGGATCTTTGATTTTGCCATTGCTAAGAAGCACAAGCCTCTACCAAGTGCTAGATATGAGGGCAGGCAGGTGATGAAGACCCTTGATGAGCACCCAAGTGCTTTGGTTGCTCCACACCCCCATGACACCAGTACTATGTGACTCATAACGTCCTGAGAGTATCCGACAGATTGGAAAAGAGGGGCAGAGGGAAAAAGTCAGTGATGCTGAGGAACTGGGTAGCAGTCTACCAGACTGGCATCCGTGTTTTCCACATTTGGGGAAAGCAATTGCCATCCAGAGAAGCTTCTAGGTGAAAATTTAGGATACCTTTGAGCAAAAGGTTCAATTAACTCTTTGTGGAGCACCAGGTAAGACTGATGCCCTAAATGTCCTGCTTGCTTTCCCACTTTCTTAAAAAACAGTGTAGTTCCAGGTTATGCTGCTTTTGGTGGCAAAAGTAGTATAAGAAATTCTCACCTTCTGCTCGTTCCCGCCCATCTTTCAGAATGCCTCTCCTTTCATCTGCAGATATTAAAAATAACTCCCTCCCACCCACAAAAAAACCCACAAGGCAGAGGTTGGCAAGACTTGCTGAAGCTGGCTGCTCTACGAGAGGCAGCACGGCACAGACCTGCAGGCTCCTCACCTCACATCACCCCAGTGCCAGACTTCCCGTATCACCCAAAACGCACCTGAGGTGGCTTTGAGGTTTGCCCACTGCTGCCTGCCTGCAGTGCTGCCCTCGCCTGGGAAGGATTTAGGAGTGAGGGAAGCGCGGGAACCAAGTTCAAGAGTTGGCAGTTTTATTTGCATATCAGAGGCCAAAATAAGCAGATAAAAACTGCCACACAAAACGAACCAGAATTGGAATTGGCTAAACACTTTCCTGTGAAATGGATTTTAGAAGTGACTCTTGAACTCTTCAGTGGTAAGACAGATTCATTTTCAATGGAGTTTGATCTTGCTCTTCAGCTTCATTTGTAAGACCAATTACAGAGCATTTTGTACAACAATTACGGGCATTAAAACCACTCTGTTCCATTTGATGAATTTTAATAGTAATTGAACAGAAGAACCCATCAACTGAAAGATTGTCCAATCAAGTATGCCCACACACTGAACTGTAATTTCCACTCCACAAATGTGTAATGCCATTTGAAACCGCCAAAGTGTCCTCTCCTCACCAACACAAGCAGATTCTTGCGGATTTGTTCCAAAACAACTTTATTCCTTGAGGCTTTAAGTACACAGAAAACACATTGGCCATGCTCCTTTGTACAACAAAACTCCCTAGAGCCCATTCTTGGACTGGGAAGTCAGAGTTCTGGTGACCACAAGTTTTTGCTGGGAATCACCCTATAAATGCCCCTGTTTGTGAAGAAAGACATTTTTTGGAGTGTTCACTCCGAAGGGCTTTGTAAGAGCTGCGTGGCTGCTTTGTGTCATTGTAGGAAGTGGAGTCCGTCACCTGGACTCTGGATCTGGTGCTTACATTCAGGTTTGGTTCAGCTTCTTCCCTTGCAAAGAAAGAATGTGCAGAGTGGTCAGCTGAAGAAGTATAGACCTGAAACAGATCATTTGGTTATGAAGGCAGGCCCCTCATAACCACTGAAGAGTAGATATATGGGCTAGAAGAGTCCAGATACATCCCTTTCACATGGTCTCCACAGGCCACGAGCCCCAAAGAGCCTATAACTTAAGTTACAAGTCCAAAAGCCACAAAAGCAATGCTGTATGGCAAAGCAAAGAGATCAAAGCCCTCACCCAGTCCTGGGTCTCTGAAGAGTGATAATGCATTTCTTAATCTCTGTTGTGAACATTTTGTTGTTATGTTTTTCCTACTAAATTTGCTCTTTCTGTCTGGGGTTGTCCTGTGCCATACTGAAAATTCCTCAAGGGATCTTGTGTTCTGCATTGGATTTGCTGGAAATAAGAAGAACAAAAGAACTGTTTTGATGAACTTGCTCTCAATGGGATTTCCAAGTTAGCTTGGGAAACAAAAAGAGACTGCTATAGTTTAGATCAGTGGGAGATAAGTGTCCAGCTGTCAGAGCCTTCCTTTGAAGTGGGTTTCCCCTTGCCAGTGGTTGCTGCAACTTTAAGTTCAATTTAAAGACAAAAGATGAAGTCTTGGCCTTATTGAAGTCAATAAGAGTTTTATCACTGACAACTCAGAGGCCAAGATTTAACCCGAGATGTTTGTACAGGCACCAACTTTAGCATCTGTTGAGAGCCACATGAAATATTTATGTTGAAGAGTGAAACTGTAGCGTTTTCTTGCATCTTATTCTGAATGCAAAAATGACCCTATCTCACTAGAAAATCACCCCTCTTCTCTGAAAAGAGTGCAGTTTCGGTTGAGAGATACCTTATCCCAGTGTGATCAAATTAAGAGTTACAATGTATGATTTAACTATAATTTTTCTTCATGGAATATATCTATTTTTTTGTGTTACTTTTCATTTTGGTTTAGGACGGGGTAAAAACGAACAGTGGAGATTCCCCTAGAAATGGGAAGATCTATTTCCTACCCAACTGAAATTTCAGTCAATGATTCCTTATATTTAAAAAATATTTGAAAAATCGTGCCTTTGAAAGCCCAGGGATGCAGATTCTACTGAAGGTACTGAAGGTTATGTATTTCTGTACTTTGTGAGAGTCAGTAACTCAACGGGCCCAAAGTTCAACATAAAAAGCAAAGCATTTTTAAAAGAAATGCCGAGGATCTCAGTCTACTACCAAACCTATCCAAGCTTCTGAAGTGTGGGCAAACACGAATATTTCATAAAGAAATTTTTTTCAAGGTTTCTTCCCACTTTCTTCCCAGACGGAGACAAGACCCAAACGAGCAAGATCTGGGGAGAGGAGGGTCCAAGGGGCAGGGGGCAGATGAATGGGGAGATGCTCAAAGGGTTTCATTTGAAAACAAGCGTGCAAATAAAAGGCTAAGGGAATTTCTTTCCTCTCCTCTCTTGGTCCCCTCCCCCTTTCAAATATTATCTCTTATTTGTTTCATTTTATACATTTTAGCATTTCAGTCACCAGCTGATACGTTGGGTTTTTTCACCCTTCACATGCTATCACATACTGCCTGCCTTTCTCTGACCATACTCTGTGTTGTAATAATAATAATAATAAAATACTGGGCCTGATTTTAATTTGTGTAATGTTTTTGTTAAAAAAAAAAAAAACTCAACAGCCTAATTAGGAAACCCGTTAAATGGCTGCAATTCAAATATAATTCTATTAAATTCTCCCTGTAAAGTTAATGTTACAGACTTTTTAACAGATGTTTTAATTAGACATTGTTATTAAAGGGAATACTGTAGAAATTAAAAGCGGGCCCTAAATGTGTTAACAAAGACACTTTTCTTGCATGGCGTCGATGGCGGCAGAAACATTAGCAAAGAGATTTTGGCAGCAGGTCATGAAAAAAAAAAAACAAATGTGTTAAAGGAAACAAAACGCACTAAGAGATATGCATTGCTCAGCTACTATACAGTATGGGTTCATTTCACATCCAGTACCACCTCGGGCCATTGCCTGAGCTGGAAAGGAGGTGGAGAAGATGCTTCAGCACGGTGCTAATGGTACCATGTGAGCAGGGCCGTTACCAGCACAGGCACTAACTGGGAAGAGGAATTTGGTTGTGAGACGCTTGCAGCTTCAAGAATTTCCAAGGAAGCATCAGTGTTGCCAAGTTTTTGAGATTTCATCTGCTGCCTCCATGTTGTGGGTTGTTTGCTAACTATCCCTCTTGGAATGAAGCAACTGCATAGGGATTGCATTTTTACAAGATGCATTTGCTCTGAGCCCTTCTGGTTGCAGAGGCCATCTGGGAAATGCACGTGCTGTAGGCTTGGAAATGAGACAATAGAAAAACCCTACAACTGTATTTTTTGGGGAAGAAGGTTTAAGCAAGCTGCATGACACTTTGGGCCCTGAAGGGACATTTTCTGAGATTTGTAATACTGGAACCAAATTGCAGGTGAAAAAGGTGACAAACTGGTCAGGCTTCACAACAAACCCTCTTCTGCTGGGGATTGTGAGGTGTGCAAGCCTGGCAGATCTCCACTTCTGCTGTGCCAGGCCACCAAGAATCCTGCCCAAGACCGGCAAGAGCAGTCTGTTATTTCATCTAGTGATAATAGCTGCTGTAAGAAAACATTGTTTTGTTGGACTGCTGCCCTAATCTGGCCACGAACTCTCCCTGGGTGCCATTGTCTGCTGATCGGAGCCCTTCCAGGGTGTGATTCAAAGCAGAAATCAGTAGACTTGTTATCAACAAGGGACCATAGACGAAATGTAGACAGTTGCATTACTCTAGAGACAGTCAATTTGGACACAGGAAAAAGGAAGGCCATCTAGTCCTCAGGAGGCTGCTTGACTCAATGTCTCTGTTCCAAGGAAGGATCAACTCTACCTAAAACACCCTAATAAACATGCACCAAACCAGCTCTGCTGTATCACTTCACCTACAGACTATTTCTGATGTATTTATCTAGCTAATGCTAGACCTTGGCTCCTTTTCCTGTAGGCACCTCCTGCTCTTCATCTTCACAGCGCTAGAAGGAGTCGAGGAGAGCAGTTGACACCAGAGGAGATAAAACTTTTGCAAAGTTTTTCACAGATTCTTTGCTTTTGTTCTTTCTTGTTTGTTCACACTGGAATATAAACAACATTTATCTTTACGACTCCGTTTTATCTCTGTTTAGTAGAAAATTATACATCCCAGTGTTCATCTTCTTGCAAAAAGTCAGCTTCCTGCTACCTAACACCCATGAAATGGTAAGAGGGCTGAGCCTCAGCTCTTCTGAGCAGTTTGGTGAATAATGCAAGGAGCAAGTGATGGGCAATACTGACATACAAGTCTACAATGCCATCAAGGGCTTCAGGGCATCATAGCCCTAAAGACAGAGCTTGGCTATGATGTCACCACCAGCCCAAGGTGACTCTTTACAGTGTTTAGAAGAAGAAATTTCTTACTAGTTGAATACCTGGATTTGGCATTTTAAGGACTTTTTCCCCCCAGCCCCTTCCCCATGTTTCTGATAGCTGCATCTCTGAGTTAGAAAATTACGACTGTTCCTATCAGCGATGGATGTACTCTTTGGAGCACGTGGTAGATGACACAGGAAAGCTGCTGAAGTGTTGTGAGGTTGGCAAAGGAGAGAGAAAAGCACCAGAGGAGAAATCTCTGAGAACTGCAGAACAAGTTCATGCTGATCTGGCAATTTGTATTAGACAGTGGGGTAGGGATGCAGGCAGGTAGATGAGCTGGCAAAGCTGCATGAGGTAGGATAAACAATTCAAAGCCGTCTAAACCCTTTGATTTCTTCTCTGAATGAGAGGAACAACTTCTTCCTATAATACCAGGAGAAAATCTGATAATCACAGCTCTGAACATTTTATCCCTGTCATCGAAACCTCTGTTATTAGCCACTCTGGGAAGAAGAATACGAGCCAAGAGAGAAAAGATGCCTGGAAAATCATGTTAAAGTGATGTTATCATTGATATTAGCAAAAAGTGTCAACTCTTGTTCCTTCTCCTATCCATAGATTTCATTCTTTCAGCCACTTCTACCTATTTATAAACTGGAGATGGTCCAGACCCAGAGCAGGACTTCCTCAGAGCTTGGAGGTGTTTGAACCTTGCAGGTGATACCTGTCAGTGACTCTCATATGTTTTCAAGCTTTGTTTACATTTTGTTCTTCTTTGTTACCCTTTCCCTTTAGAAGTCTTTAGCTTAAAAGCACTGCAGTAACCAAATTAATGCAGGTATTCAAATTTTAATGACCATCTGAGTCAGGCAAACTGGAAAATCATTCCTGTGCAGCTGTAAGGATAGAAGAGAGAGGGACAAAACCCACCAACAGAGACAATGGGCTAATTAACTGATGTGAAAGCAATGTAAAAAAAAACAGAGCCTAGAAAACAAATGAAAACCTGTACAGCAATTACTTCCAAAAAGGTAACATTTTCCCAATTAAAGCCATTCTAAAAACTTCAGTTAATTATGTAGGTTTTCTTCTCTTTCTCTCCGCCCCCCCTTCCCCACCTTTCTCACTCTCTCTCTCTTTTATTAAAGTCCATCAGGGCTCGTGATGTGTGGGAAAAGTGCTAACATTTGCAAATTGCTGGTTTATGATAAATGAATTGTGGAAACTCAGCCCCTTGGTTGGGGCCCGGCTCGATTGCAAAGCACCAGCATCTCCGGCTGCTGCAGCCCTGACCCTGACTTTACACCCATTGATCACAACTGGTGCATAGCCATGACCACCAAATGCATACGTTGTAGCTGGGGGACTTGCTTTTCCCATAGTATTTCATCATCGTTCCACATCGCGAGTGCCATAGTAACCTTTGGCACGCCGTCCTGTAAGACTAATACCTGCAGGAGATTTCCTCTTGCCCCGGTAATCACTGCTTCAACCGCTCCAGCTTTAAAAAACCCTGAGTCATTAACCCAGCTTTGATTTTCAAAAAATATGCATTGATTTCGATAGCACCAGGAAAGGAAGAAAGGGCTGAGCATGTTGGAAAATCAAGCCCTAAATAACTCTAACATCTTTCCAGCTATAACTTTCTACCCCTTGCCCTAGCACTTTCGTTTTAGACAGAAATTAACGTCTTTTCTGGATGTTAATCCCAGCAGTCCTCAAGGATGTAGCAGGAAAGAGAAAAGTACATTTAAGGATATCACGGGAGTGACATTCCTACAACTGCTCTTCGTTATGGAGGGCAGGAGTGCTCCAGCCACTCAAGGCTCGGAATTGCACAGATACGCAAGGGAAACCCCTGCCCCAAGTGAGGGAGACGTGCAAGGGCAGGCAGGGAAGCCCATCGCAGCCTCTGTGTGGCTACCTCGGTTGGTGCTGGCTCGCGGGACGTTATCTCCACACAACACTGCGGAGGGAACGTTGTGCTGGCTTTGGGATCTATTTATGGTTTCAGGGAAAACATAACCGAAAGGAACGAAGAGCTCGGCAGCTGCGCGTCAGCTGAGAGTCCTGCACGGGGGAATTGTTTCCATTCACACTTCTGAGTCTGCAGGCACGTCCTGATCCTGCTTTAATGAAAGCAATTCCTCAAAAGTCAAGTGCATTTTCCTGACTGGCACATGGATGTGCTGTTTTATCTGCAGAGTCCGACAGATAATGCTGAGCATACGTAAGAAAGTGCGCGCACCCGTGTGTCAGCTCATACACACACATGCACATGCACGCAGGGAAAAGGGAGAGGCCCTTAGAATCCGCATCAGATGTGAAACCAACCATCCATGAAAAAGTCTGGGTAAGACATGCTAGTGTCCCAAAGAGACACGGAGTAATGAAGTTACGGAGAGCTGGGAAATGTTGGTATTACTTTATTCTAGCGTATTGAAAAACGCTTGTGAGCTAGTGCTCTAAGGGTTGCATTCAATAAAAAATAATACCTCTGGTTCCCACACACGGCCACTGAAGTACCAAAAAATCAATTTTAGTCATTGAATTGGACCCTAAGGTGCAGCAAAATGGGTAAGATTCACAATATAGCAGTAAGGAAAGATGTACAGTCTCTGACTGAGGAACATTTCCCCGTTTCACTTCTGGTTTTGATCCACACAGCAGCAGGACTGATGGAGCAACCCACGGCTGCCCCAGAGCTTGCCCACGCACCCTACTGACCCTTCAGCCTCAGGGGGAAAGCCTTCTGCCTTCTGTGCTAAAACTCACTCAAAACTGATGAATCTGGCGCGAAACACCCTGTGCATGTGCGATGGGAAAGCCGTGGTGCTGTGGCTGTGCTTTGGGAGGCTACAAAGGCACCTCGGCACATGCACTGGAGCAGGATGCCTCCAGAAACGTGGTCCTCCGCTGACCCAGTAGTTTGAGCTCAGTTTTGGAAGGTAACATCTTAGACACATCTTTCACCAACACGGAACCACAGGTGTGGGGTCTGTACGCTTCGATGTGAACAGTGTCAGGGGGTTGGAAATTGGTTTCAGAATCAAATTTGAAGAGAAAGGGGAGAAGTCTCTGAAGAGAGAAGGGCTGGGAAATGTCTGCCAGAGCTGGCTGGCATTTTCCAGGCAGCTTGGTTGTGAATTCAATGTCTATCTCTGTTCTCTCTTGTCTTTATTAGTGCTCTGAAGCACAGTGTCTGAAGCAAAAGTTATTGAATTTTCACTAAACCCTTCCTACATGCAAAGGCTTTTTCCACTTTAATGTTCAAAAAAGTCCAAGTTGCAGCCACCATCTCTAGCCTGTACCCATATCTTTTCTCATTATAGGCTGAGGTCCAAAACCAATACGAATTAAATAAATATCCCACTGAGAGCTGTACTTTTGAAAATGGCCTTATTGCGGTGCAGATGTGCGCTATCTAAAACCAGCTTAAAGGTTTTATTTTTATATATATATATTTAAATTAAGAAAATAAAATAAAATCTAAATATTATCCTGGAAGGAAGTGTATGCACTGGTGGATGTTTGATTTTCATTTTTCTCCCAGCATGCTCTGTCCTTTCATCCTATAATGGTTCTTCTCTGTTAATCCTTCTCAAAACCCACAGGTAGAGATGCTTATTGATAGAAGGCCAATGTGTATCTCAGTTTACAAAGGCATATTAAAAGATACAAGTAACATATTTCTCTTGATGTCTTCCTATTAATGCAATTCCACTCAGAACATTTTTGCATAAGAGGCACTGCCAGATGGAAGATAAAACTTCACTTTTACTAGTATTTTAAGGAAGAAAACATTTGGTTTGCATCAGCTCTAAATGAATAATATTTATCGCCTTAATGATTTGTATTTTGTAAGCAGGATAACAAAAACCACTGTCAATTACTTAGTATTTTAACAAGGTTTGAAAAAAAAAAAGGTCTGATAACATCTGGTCATTTTAAATGATGAAGTGCTTTTAAAGCTAAACTGTAATAACCCAAAGCGATGGGTTGTTTACATAATAAAAATAAATAAACACTGACCACAGCTTGGCTGTATTTAAAGATTCTGTCATTTGTTACCACAAATCGCAGCTCGCAGCATGCCTTGGGGAGCCCAGCGTGTTACAATCACACACACATCAAACAGCCGCGCTCGGCGCCCGGCGCACACCGTGGAGGATAGATGCGGAGTTTCAGGGCTGCTCCTGGTGGGGTTTGGGGAGAAGGGTGGAAAATTATGCAAGTCTTATTTTCCCAGGACAGCAGCAGGTCTCCTGAGGTTGGTAAGGCTGATTCCGTGCTTACAAAGGACAGTCTTCCTCTGATCTTTACCCATCAATAATTTGATTATGTTCATCTCTCTCATTTATTGAAGATAATAGAATTCCATTTTTTTTTTCTCAGTTTGCTAGTTTGCCTCATGCTGCTGATTATTTTTCTATTTAATCCCTTTGCAGGCATGAGGTCTGCAAAAAAAGTTCAGTGGATCCAAACATGTGACCCTTCTGCTGTGGCAGAGCCGACTTCACCCCGAGCCCAGAACCTGCCTGGAGCTCAGGGCTCCCAGCGGCACGACCTCCCCTGCCCAGCGCCAGGCTTGGCTCCCTTCGATTTGAGCAAAACAGGGTGCGCTCTTCACGGCTAGACCTCCCCTAGAAAAACACACAGTGGAAATATTCTAAAAATTAAGGCCAAGAAAATAAAAATGTCATTAACCTTTCAAAGGAAGAGGAAGCAGATATAAATTAAATTGATTTCAGATTAACTCTTCCTTTAGCGCCTGACCACGTCAGTCTTTTGGCTGGTGCCTGGGAGGGTTTGAAGTCAGGCTCTTCAGAGAAGATGCTCAGAGTGACTGGGACCTGTCCTGTGTCACTGGGACCAGCTGAAGGGTTTGCAGTGACACCAGTGACAGTAGCACTGGGCAGGACTTCATTTGTGAGGCTGGTTCTGCACTGCGAAGAGTGACTCCAGACTGCCAAGAGATTTCAGAGAGAGAAGAGGCTGCATTATTTTTCCTTCTCCTCTTTTCTCATATAACTTCAGCCCTCTCTGGCCCTTTGCAATCACACCCATCACCACTAACAATCAGATTAACAAATTTTCAGTAGCTGGGACACTGCTGAGAATGCTGAAAGTTCCATCCCTGTGAGAGACCGGAATGCTTTGAGACATCTTGAGAGAGCTGCTGTGATTTGGTGTTACAGCAAAACTTCAGCAAGATATTGCAGAAATACATTCCCTTTGTCTAGTCTGTGACGATAGAAGTGCTGGTAATCATGTTCATATCGATGATAATCCCTTGACATTTTTATCCTACCTTTGTGGAATCAACATGCCAAAGGACCAACCTCTCCCGTCTCTGTGAGATAATGCCAGCAGAGGATGAGGAGGTTCCAAAGCTTGGACTATTTTACGTGTAAGCAGGAAAAATAATTTTAATGCTCCTCAGGTGAGATTTCAGAGGTGCAGTTGGTTCTGCTGGAAGTTTTTTCTGTTTGGCCAAGTAGATGGACACTTGGCTTCCCATGGAGATGACTGCTTTTTCCTGTTCTCTTCTGACCAAGCATCAAGGGCTAGATGATGTTTCCCACTTTGGAGACTGGAGGGAAAGCAGAAGGAGACTTGGAACAGGAACCTATGTTAAGGTTCTGTTGAAATAACATCAGATTTACTCTGACATATTCCATGGGACTTAATATTGATTTTCAAATAATCTGGAATGCTGTTTTTATAAACAATTATTGGCAAGGGGAGGCGTTGTTTTTGGAAGCTCTTGTATGTACAGTAAGGCTTTACTTCTTCTTGTTTTGAAGTGCGGCACGTCTTTTCAAAAATGCTGTTCAGGAAACATCTGCTGTCAATTAAGGAGTAACACATTAAGGCGTATTAAAGTGCACTCTTATTAGTGTTTCAGCAATAAAAAGAAAGGTTTTCTATTTGAATCATATGTGCTTTAACACATCTGCCAGCCATCTGAAACTTGCAAATGTTCCTCAGTACAAACATCTTCATAACCTTGTAGAAACTTAGTAAAACGTAGCTTTCTGTTTTTCTTTTTCTTTTTTTTTTTTTTTAAATTCCCTTTATGCACTGAGTTCAGGTAACTCTCAAACAGGTTATTTGGCTGATGCTGATGGTTTTAGGTAAGGACAGTGACTGCAGATGCTCTGTCCAGTCAATCCCATTGAACCCTCTAAGGAGTGCTAGTTGGGAAAGCAAACTTTCCTTTTTTCATTTTTATGAAAACAGAGAAGCAGAAAATTCTTCCACAGAAAAAATCAGACTTTTCACCAAGAAAATAATATAATAAAACATTTGGGTTGGAAAAAAAGTATTTTATTTGGAAGGAAGTTGTTGTGTATTAGGCAAAGAGTAGTTTCTATGCATTAAGCTCCCCTGCTCTGCTCAGACTAGATTTCCCACGACACACTGTGGTCTCTTGTTGTTTAGCTAAGTTATTGCGTTGTGTGAGACCTTGGTCCGAGGCATAGCGGATGTATAGGTCATAAGGGATCATCCTTACTTAGACTGCAGTGATTTCTGAGTGTAAACTATCCCAAGCTCCAGAAAGGTGCCAAAATTGAAAGCTGAAGCCACTTCGTAAAAATTATTGAAAGAAATAATACATCAACACAGAAACTATGTTTTTGCTAGGAGGACCATGCAGGTGACTCAGTTACCTGTGAGCACAGGTGAACATCATACTAGATAATGGTGTTTAGACACCCAGCTGTCCCTGAATCAGCTTGCTATAAAACAAGTGTGACAAGGTAGACCAAGAGTACCTCATCTTCATGAGTCCTGCAGGATAAAAATGTTGACTGCCTCTAGGAAACTCTAGGTAATGTTCTTGACATTGGGACAAGGTGCGAACGGTGGAATGTGGGATCCTGACACAGGGACATGATGGGAATGGTGCAACATTGGGTCTGCTACTCTTGGCCATTTCCCAGTGACAGGAAGGCACTAGCAAGGTTTGGCTGCAGCACAGCCTGAGGAAAAGCCTGGGCTTGGAATTTGTAGGCAGATAATTGTCTCCCTACGCTGCTGAGGTTACTGCTGTTGGCACCTCCAACCAGGCTTGTGTACAGGGACCGATAACTGGGCACCTGAATAGCATTGTTTGAAGAAACTCCTTATTCCGTCACATACAGTTTGTGCCTGCTTAACTTAAAAATTCCTTGAGAAAAGGTTAATCTGACCTTAAAGGGGTTGAGAGGGAATGAAAACCTGCCTGGGGAAAGAATCAAGCATCTTTATTTCTTTCCTTCTGTTAGGAAATTCTTTGAACACAGATCCCAAGGCTGGAGAACCACTGAAGTAACTCATACTTGATTAATTTTCTTACTGATACCTTGGAAGTGATTGTTACTGCATGGGTTAGAGCACCACCCAATAAGCAAAGGAGATTTCCTGTTTCTGCACTTTTTAAGGAGCTAGAAGCTGTTGTAACTGAACGCTGCAGCATCTCATGTTCAGTGATGGATACATCTGCTTGGCTAAACAATAGAAATCTGCCTAATTAGATGCTGGTTGAGACTGACCTGCTTCTGCGACTCCAACATGCAGATCTTCTCGCTGAAGGAAGATCTGGTTCTTCCCTAGAAAATCACAAATCAAAGCTTGATCATGCTGGTTTCCAACAGCAAAGGAATTGTTTATGTTTTCCAGAGCTGCAGGGGGAAGTTTGCTGGAGGTTCAAACTACAGAGGGGAAAAAAGGAAATGTAACTTTCATTCGGAGCTCACACACTAAATGCCATTTGCCCACTGGGCTTGCTCTTCATGGGGAGCTGCAAATTGCCCGTTTGGCTGCCAAGCAGAAAACAAACCTAAAAACAAATGCAAAAAAACTACTGTCCTTCTGAGTGGCTGGGAACTATACGCTTACTCAAGCATGGAAGGAGAGCGTGCGGCGGACTGACGGCAGGTGACTTAGAGGTAGATCAGCTTCAAAGTCTCCTGATCTTTCCACTGGTCCCTGAGCGATTTGGACTCCTGGGTCCTGCCCCTTGATGTGCTTCTTACAGAAGAAGTAAGGAAGAGCAGTCAGACCTGAAACTGGGGATGATGGGTTCAGAGGGGTTGACATGGGGATCAGATTCATGTTTGATATTGCTGTTTTGATGCAGTAACTACCAGTGTTGTTCTGACAGGACTTCCTCACCTGAAAGCAAATGAACTTTTTTTCCCAAGAACCATTCCTCTCCAGCTAATCTAGACTCTCCTCAGGTGGGTCTGGGGCAGTGTTTTAAAACTATTTTTCTTAGAAGTCACTTTATTGTCACTTTTGCTGTAACAGCAATAATTACCCATCTTACCAAAGAGGCATGCAAGATCAGAAGACAAAGTATCCAAAACAGTATGGTAAAAATCTGGTATAAATAAATGTAGCACGCTTGTCCCCTCAGGATAGTAAGGTCAAGTTCAGACACAGTGCTGGTAAGGGGGATTTAGGATATGAACCCACTTTGAAAAATTCATTAAGTGGATCAGGAAATACAAAATATAGTTCATGATAATGAACAATCTGGCAAGTGAAAAACTGCAGAAGATGTGCTTAAAATAATCTTGTGAACGTAACTGCCATCACACGTCAGTAGGTTGCCTATGGCTGTGCTGAAGCCCCTGGTGCTGAAGACCTGTGAGAACAGGCTGGACTCTGCTAGAACTTCAGGTAAAGCTACAACCCTGATTCTAGCTTTGTAAATTGGTTATACATGAAAGAAAAGAAACTGTTGACTGTCTACAAGGGAGGCATATGAGCAATTTCAGGTAGCTCTTTAAGGAACTGAATGTTGGAGATAACTTTCTGCTTTCTCCTCTACCTCATGGGCATGAGTATTAACTTGGTTGCCAAGGATGCAAAGGACAGAGTCGGGTTTTTGGCAGCCACCATGAAATCTCAGTGTTGTTATCAAATCTGGCTGGTGAGATATCAACTATAGGCTCTTCAGAAAAGTTCAAAGTGAATTTGAAAGGGATCCCTGAATGGCAAACAACATGTAAGTGAAAAAGCTGTTTTCTGGCTGTAGCACAAAAACCCAACAGCACCGCACTGCTCCACAGCACACTGGTCAGCAGAGCTTGAGAGCCTGATTCAACTTGACGCACTTGACTTTGCTCACTGGAATAGTAAACTCTCAGAAACCAAACACTGCAAGAGGCAGAAGCTGCTTCACTGAATCTTTTCCCCCTAGAACACAGTGCTTGGGACAAAACGCTTTGTGACTGAAGGAAAGCACAGGCATATTCACACAAAAGGGAACAAGGCATAGATCCAAGAGTCTAGGATGGATGCTAGCAGGCAGAGCAGTGTGAAAAGAAGGTTCTTCTATGGACATGAAGTTGTGAAAAAGCTAATTTAGGAAGCTTGGCTTCAAGATTCAGCTCTGCCACCTGTTTTTTTTTTTTACATGATCTTGTACAACTGTGGAGGCTCAGATCCTCAGTGTTTAAGTCTTTATCTCCCTTTTGGTCTTCAGGGATGGAGGTGCTTGATTGCATGCTACCAGGAAGCCTCAGTTCTCCACCTCAAAAGCAAGGAAGATACAACTTCCTTTGGGGATTGTCTCACAGAAAAACATCTTGCAGAGAGATGTTGAGATTTCATGTGGAAAAGCCCCATAGAAATATCTTAGGTGACTCTTCTGCTGAGGGATGGGTGCTATTTTCAGACACATCTGATGGTGAGCGTCTTTTCTAATGGGCTTAGAAAAAACTTCACTCCCTCCCAGAAACATAGTGAAGAGACCCACAATGTCAAGTTCTTACACTGAAAGCTGTGATGATCCTCTCTTCATTTTTAAGGTCTACAGCCACCGCTGTCACTTACCAAACCCTGAAGTCCCTGCTTGGAAGGCTTTGCCAGGAGTAGGCAGTCACCGTAGTATTTCAGCTCTCCTTCAGCTGCCCTGCCAGTGATGAATACTGCTTAATTACAAAAGCAGAATTTCTGTCATTTCTCTCAGCATGTCTTCTATTGGGGAAGATTAAACATCAGCCAAACATTACTGAATTACCTTTTTAAACCTATTATTTCAATGTGATAACTTCTCTTCTTTTCATTTAGCTGTAAGCAAAATCTTGTTTACAAGGCAAAAAAAAATGCACTTGCTATAATATCGGCAATAATAATAAAAATGAACATCACAGGGAAATAATTTATGTGTAAACCAGCATAAAAATGTCATTGATGCATGAGTTTCCTCTTCAATTAATAAAAAGGAGGAAATATTTAAAAACAATTTATCAAGGAAATACATACAGTTCATATATCATGCACTCACAAAGGCTGTTCCAGTATCCATTCCACAAATAGCAGTGTGACCTGGGCTATCACACAGATGCTGGATTCCTTTGTGTGACCTAATTTGGAGTAGTTGTCTAGGACAAGACTTTGACTTTCTATCAAAAAAAAGTCCTGGGTTAAAATACTGATTAAAGTATATTCTGTTAAAACAGGTAACAATTAGTGCTGATTGGATAACTCAAAATTAATTAATAAAATACAACTGTCAATGATTCTGGCTTCATTATCTACTTCTCGTTGAGGTTGTTGTCGTCACCCATAAACCCAGGCGATGTATTCATAAAGAATAAAACGTTATCTGTCCCGCGTGTGATGGAGCTCAGTGTCAAAGCGATCGCAACTATCATGCAAATAGGACATGAGTCTTGCAATTATAATTTCAAAACAGCATTACCCAGAGAATTAAGAGTTAAAATAAATCCAAAGGGGTAAGGTGGGGTGCAGCTCCCCTACTAATCTTGGCCCCACACAGTACATCAAGATGAAGGAGGTCTCTGAGGGCACATTCACTGTCATCTCTTAATGGTATCAGAACATGGCTGTGGCTGTTCCTGCAGTATAAATGTTAGATTATGAAAGTGCATTTACTGAACCAAAATCCATGGAAACACTTACAAGCCAGCAAAGATATTAGGCAGTATTTGGCAAAGTATTTATGCAGTGTATGAAAATGAGACAAGTGAAGAAGAATCTGTTTTCTCCTCGTCATTTCTCTGGGCTCCTTACAGTGAGATGCTTTGAGGCATGTAGCATCTATTTGCCACAGATTTGTACAAAGCCTAACACACCTGGCACTGAGGGCGTTGAGCGCAATAGGATGGGCCGTGTGCTTAAAATAAAACACATTGATAAGGCTTTGCAGGACTGAGGCTTTAAGATGCAAGGTTTCCCATGAGTTTTTGTGTAGGTGCTCAATCCAATGAAGACAAATGCAGAAGGGTAAAAGTGTTAAAAGGCAATGTTCCTGTTTACCATGTCTTGAACTCGTGTGCATTTTTTACTCAAATTTAATGGCTCTATTTGAGGACTATGCTAATTCCTAAGTCACAAATTTTCTCTTAAAGACTCGGGAGTTGGGGAGGAAAGAAAAAGCACATCCTCATAAAACCTCTGTATACATTACAGTAACACACTTTAATGTTTCCATTGACATGGTTTCTTTTTAAAAAGACCCATTCTGATTATAAAGTTATTTTTCTGTTTTGTTATTGCATTTGCTATCTGAAAAGCATCTACAATGCTTTTCAAGAGAAGGCAAATAAAAACCAAGGCTGATCTTAATCTCATTCTGTGCAGGAAGCTGGTTCTAATGAAAGGTGTCATTGTCAGCAAGCTTGACTTCTTTTAATGGATTAGCAGTTAATTTTTTCTTCTATTTTTTCTTACAGATATTGAACTTCAGAGTGCAGTGAGGAATGGCAGAGAAATAAAACTAACCAGGTAAGATTAAGCGCACCCGTTAAAGTTATCCTACCAACATGTTTCTGTAGAAACCTGTTAACAAAGCCAAATTCCAAATGTAAAGCCTGTAAAAGGAATAAATACAGATGTCAGAGTTTGCGGAACACATGCTGCTGCCTCAGAAACATTGCGCAGCTCTGTGGGCATTTGCCACTCAAAATAATCAGCAATGCTACGGTTCTTCTGGCAACCAGTTGTGATATGACTGGTGTGCTGGTTAAAGGCAGAAATAGAATTTGTTTCCTTGTCATTTTTCTTGTGTTTCAGAATTGTCTTTAGGTAAATGCGTGTGAAATTATAGTTGCCAAAAAGGGGCAGTCTGTAAAAGCTTTTGCATCCTTCCAGGTGATGTATTTGGCCCTAGGACCGATCACAGAAAAAAAAAAACCTCAGCTCTGTGGAGTGTCAGGTATTGCACAGGAGTATTCCCTCCTCTCCCTTGCCCAGGAGGGAAAGGAGGACTTAGAGCTACATGCTGGGTTTTTTTTTCCCCTGGTATTGTAACAATGAAGAACAAAGTACGAATAATTTGGCACAAAGCATACAAAAGTCATTCCAGATGTGATACGAGGTGTGTGCATTATCCCTGCCTGCTCCCCCAGATCCAGGACCTGGCATTCCCTGCATTGCCAGCCGTGGGTGCAGGGCTTGGGAACAGTGGTTGTGAAGTCACTGAAAATCCAACTACATTTGGTTTAGCACCTGCGACGAGCAAAGGATACTTCTGATAAGAAAGATGAGCAAAAGGGTCAGTGGAGATGTGGCTGCTCTCCCAGAGCTGGGTTGTTTCCTTCCTTTCCGGCACAGCCCGGGGGGTGCAGGTGGAGGGAAGATCTGCTGCGCATGGCTGAGATGTTTCTGGGGAAGTGTGAGAAACCTGAGAGCTTCTGTTTGCTGAACCTACTTGTTCATTCCCTCGTGGCTGACAAATTTCTGGGGATGCTTATATCCCCCCACCTGGGAAGGCTTCTTATACCACTGGGGAAAAAAAGAAATATGCAGAAAACCAATTTGGTATTAAGCAGGACTTTTCACCCAGGAAGAATGGAGAGAAATCATATCTATAACTCTGCTTTGTCTGCAGCAGCTGTTGGTTTAGGCAGGTGAGTGCACCCCGAGAGCAATCCTGCAACAGCAGAGGCGATGCTCAGCAGGGTTAACCCGGGCTCTGCTCCGCCGGGGTGGTGCTGCTGTCTGCTTATCTAAATCTCCCAGGAGAGAAAAATTCTTGGCTTGCTGTGGTGAATTCCCCTCTCTTCCCTGGCTCACTGGGACTAGCCAATGCCGCTAAACACCCGTTTTTAATGTATTGCAAAAACATTGAGTGCAGTGAACACAGTGAACACAGTGTGCATCCTTACTGCCGACGGACTGTACAGGCAGTGCCGTGTCCGTCTGCCAAGCTGCCAGAGAAAGAGCTCTTACAGATATTTTCTCAATTGCTAGCAGATCCCTTGTCCTCCTTCTCTTGCATTTCTCTACTAATTTCTTCCTTGCTCTGGTCTTCTAGGAACGAAGATGCAGGTCTCACCTTGGCACCAAGGCTGCTGCTGGTGCGTGGTTTTGCCTGGTACACTCGGATGCTGCTGAGTTGGTACCTGGTTCAAGGAGTGCAGCCAGGGAAGGGGATGCGGTTTTACGTCCGGGGCAGGAGGATGTTGAAGGATTTTTTGTGCAGAGAAAGGAACATGGCACAAAGCATTTGTCCTGCTCCTTCCTTAAGTCTGGGTCCCACCTGCCTGTCACTGAGCTGTTTTCCGGAACTGCAGACGGACTTTCTTTTGAGGTACAGCAAACAGCAGCACTTACAGATTAGAAAATACGCAGCC
Source organism: Chlamydotis macqueenii (assembly GCF_036417535.1). NCBI lineage: Eukaryota > Metazoa > Chordata > Aves > Otidiformes > Otididae > Chlamydotis > Chlamydotis macqueenii. The sequence goes on along the minus strand of NC_141571.1, from coordinate 5,351,301 downwards.
TGCCACTTCCCAACCTAACCTGTGACCAGGGTAGAAAGGCAAAGCGCTCTGAGTCACTGCTCTTTGCCTTGTGTCCAGCCAGTTTGTCCATCAATACTTCAGACAAGAAGCTTTTGATTCCTGGACTGGGAATACCAGTCCTTCCCCCAGCAAATGCTAAAGGCTTTCTTCCCTTTCTCTCCAAGGCTGCTTCTGGCCAAGGATTTTGAAAAGTGGCATTAAGTTTTGCTGGCCAGGGAAGGCACCTGTCCCAGGGTAGTTATTTTTAGCGGCAGAGCTGACATCGAATACAGTAGCCCAAGTTATAGAAGCTGGCCAACATCGTCTCACTGTGAGTTATGTTTTGCTTCAGCACGATTAACTGGAGTTAAAAAATGAGCTTTGAGGGCTTATAAACAGGAGAGCAGAAGGGTTGCTTAGAAGCATAAATCACACAAATATTAAATGGGAAAGCACATCCAAATTGGTACTTGTTTGCTCAAAGCTATTTAAATTAAGGGAAATATCATCCCTTCTCAAGAAAGATAGTTCATAATTTCCTCAAATGAGACCTAAACCAGCAAAGACTTAAAGTAACTCTACGTAGCCCAAAGCATTACCAGCACAGGGAAAGGACAACAGAACACTTTCTGGCTCCCTCTTTGGTTTCTCCATGGAAATGGTGACACAAGAAAGGATGGTGGCCATGAGACAGAGGAGTTTAGGAGGCCACCCCAGCAGAGAGGTCACAGCTGGACACTGCTATCTCCCTGGCTTCTCCATCTCAGCCTCATGGCAGCAACAGAAAAGAGAATTTTCTTTCTTATCTTGAACACAAATTGGTCTTTTAATGCAATGCTGATGCTGACAACTAGCTGAAGGGCAAGAAAGCCCATCCCTAAATTGAAATTTTTTGGATTTGCAATATCCCACTGAGTTGATGAGGAAAGGGAGCTGCATTTTTCTTTTCTCAAATTTCAGTGAAAATACAGAGCAAAATTTGCTAGGAATAAAAACTGCTTAAAACTATTTCTCCTACAGTCCAAGTCTTCTAGAAATGCATGTAATGTTTTCATCTCCCTTTGTCTATGAGAAAGCTCCAGCTGGGGTATTCAAGACCATATGTATATTTTTCTGTGGTAACACATGGAGGCTTCCATCCCAGAGCAAGCTCCCACTGGGCTGGGTGCTGCACAAAGACAGCCTGTGCCCAAAGCCGTGGTAATCCACGTGTCTGGCAGCAAAAAGGAGTTGTCTTTCTTACGTCTAGCCCTAAGATTTTCCCATTAGTGGTAACAGGCACGATTTTTTGCCTGTGATGGAGCCCTAAGTAATAGCATTACATGCTTCTAGATGGCTGGGTTTGCTGAGGAAACGGTTATTTATTCACCTGTAAAACAAACGAGTGTTTTCTCTGGGTTGAAGTGTGTGCTGGGAACACGCCTCCCTCCATCTCCCTAAAGCTATATCTCATCTTCCAGCTATGATTCAACATTTCCCTAAGTGTGTTGGCAGCACTCAGCTTGAAAGGTGATACCGGACCAGGCTTTCCAGCTCTTCACCTGACCAGCGTCATTCACATCTCTCCACCGCTATCAGGGCTCTGAATAATGTTCTCTACTGAATGCTCACATAATTTTTCATTAGCCACTTCTGTTGGCTTCATGTCCCTTTTCTACACATAACCAATATGCATTAACAGTTTCCAGTAGATCCATTAGGATTTTCTCCCCAGTCTCCCTGGCAAATACTATAGCAGCATCACAGGCTCAGATTTAGTTAACCCCTCCATATGCCAAGCATCTCTCCTCCTTCACTGCCATCCATGCTTCCTGTTGCTCACCCTGCTGAGTTTCGTATTCAGCAATTATTAGTAGGGGTGGGTTTTTTTTTTCTTCTTGAACACTGCAAAATGAAAATGCAGTTTGGGGGCTTGCTTTAATTAGGCACTTTTATATAAAATCTCCTATTGCATCTTTGTATAGATCCTGCTTCAAAGAAAACAAGAAAGAGTGCTGGTTTGCTCTGTTTTAGTTCTAAGTTTTTCACTGGCTTTACCCGTTGGTAGATTAATTGAAGTGATGCTAAACCAGGCATGAACTTGGCCTGTAATATTTTAAAATATTAAAAATGAATCAAATTATTCCAAAAAAGCAACTCATCAAAAACTCCTCAGGAAGACAGAGCTAGATTATCAGGCAGGGTTTGTTTTTCTGATACTTCAGTCCAGTCAGGGTTTAACGGTCAAGGCATGGACTGAAGCACCCAGCGCATCTGACTAAACCAGATCAAATTCCTCCAGCAGTCGGTGGTTAGGTGTGTTTAAAAGAGTAGTAGTAATTGGGATCGCTTTGCACTGTGCCATTTCAAGCATAGAGATGTCACAGCACACAGTACCCTCACCACGGTGATGGCCACACCAAAGCCTACATCAATAAAATCCTTGGGTGTTTGCCTTGAAAATGCTCCAACACATCAATTCATTTTCCCTCCAGTTTCAAGGCTGGGGGAGATGTGTTCTAACTGCGGTGCCTCAGGCTTGTGAAATATTATCTAGTGAAGCTAAATGCATGTTTATTTTAACATTAACGGCTTCACATGAGGGGAACCCCTGATGGACTTGTTCAGTAAGACTGTTAGTGGCTGAGCACTACAGAGCAAGTGAAGAACAAGACCACGTGGCTTTCCATTCCCAGTCATGTCCTCTCCAGCACCTTGTCCATGATGCCGATGTTTTCCATTCAGTCTGCTCAGCTTACAAGTTACAAGCTCAGTTCTCGGTTCTTCACTGTCATCAGTGTGGCTCAGCCTAAGCGTATGCAGAGAGGTGTTCACTCAGCTCCACATCTCAGCTTGGGATTTCAAACTCACTCACAGTTCATCACTTTCCAGTGCTTTCATTGAGTTTGGACTCCTCTCTTATTTTCATTTCTTAACTCCAAGCATTTACCAGCTTACAGCCGAAGCCCCGAGCCAGACTCACAGGCCACCGCACATTATTTTTGACTCAACCAACCTATAAGAAGAGTTTTTAAATCCTATGCAGAGAAAGGCAAACTTCCAAAAGAAGTGGAGGTCAGATTTACTGTGGGGGAACATCCAAAAGACTTGGGCATCTTTCCAGAGTTTGTCTATCCCAAACAAAACTGGCCTCTAACCTGGAAAGCGAACAAGTGATCCCAAGATGCCAGCTGGATTAGGAGCAAGAATACTCTCTTGGGTGGTAGTCTCAGACTTGTAGTTTTGGTCTAAGTCAGCAGCCACAAGCCCAAAGGTGAACATTTTATCACCTCATAAAAATTTTAGTGTGAGCCAAGCCTCTAAACACAGGCGAGATTTCATCATTTCCTTGAAAGGAAAAAACTAGAGGGACACACTTGTTCCCCTGAGTCGACCTGCTGAGGTCAGGAGAGCCTGGATCCATCTCTTGGCACTGTGTGCCACCAGTGATGTTGGATATAGTGGTGACTGCGAAGGGGAATTGCTGCAAGGATACAAAACGGTTGCTGAAGAAAGGGCAAGGAATTGGATTTATGCAAGGTTGGGAAGAGGAAAGGCAAGGTACGGGGGTGCAGCTAGGGGCACGTGGTGGCTACATCCCCAATAGCTGTCCTCTAATTTGTTAGAGGGGGCCATAAAAAGGGGAGATGATTGTTCCTTTCCTTTATCCCTGGGGAAAAAAAAAAAAAAAAAAAAAAAAAAGCCATTGACTTAAGTCATAGTAGATAGATATTGGGGAAATGATACAAGTTAAGGATTTGGAATAATCTGCCCAAGGAAGCTGTGGGCTCCTTTTCAATGAGTATTTAAAGAAAACCCTTCCAGAATGGACAAAGCTTTGTCCTGCAGCCAGGGCAGTGCTGAGCTTTCTGCTCTCCAGCCCAGGCCAGAATGAAATGGGGAAATTTCCTTCTCCCAGAGACCAAGGTGGAAACAGACCACCATGACCATCTGAGTGGGACCAAGACCTTTTTTCTCCCTACATGTAACGCAGCTTTTTTGTCTTTGTTGTTTATGATACAGGCAAGGGGCTATTGCATCTGTTCTACCAGGAGACAAAACAAGAAGATGGTCTTTTTCTGAACTGAATTTGCATAATTTACTGATCCCTTCTGTTTGCATCCTTCCCTCCTTGGAGAGACTAAAGCTGGAGTGTGGGACCATACGCATCTGCAAATTATTTGTTTATAAACCGAGCTGTATAAATTTTTGTTTCTAGAAACCTGCAGCTTATTGATCTAAGCTCACCTTGCCCCCAACCAAGGACTGAGTGTTACATGAATAATACAGCCAGCAAATGGGGCAGGATCGGAGGCTGCAATAAGAGTGTAATCTAAGTAAAAACACTGGATCTGTCTGTTTATGGATCTAATAAATTATGTTGGAATGGTGCGGTTATAAATCCAGGCTGTCCAGTAAACCCAACAACTAATTTGTCAGTCGCTCGTCTAGCAATCTGACTCTCCGCTGCAATTGCTCACCATGCAGATAACAAGGTGCCTTACAAATCTCTTGGTTAAATGTCATTTGTTTCAGTGCCACAACATGCTATGGATCATTGCTCACACACAGTAACCCAATTATATTAACCTGTGCAACAATACGCTGTAATGACATGACATTAATGCAAACACTTCTGAGGTTTCCAACAATTTGGTCTTTTCTCCAAAGGGGGTTTTCTCCTTGAGCATCTTTCTCCTTCTTGCCTCCCTGCCCCCAGTGCTTAGAGGCAAAGCAACATCTCTAGCCAAACACATCTAAAATCATCCTAACTTCCCAAAGAACTGAAGCTCGTTCACAGCTTGGAAAGCGAGATTGAGCTGTATTACTTGTTGGAATCTCTCCAAATTCTAAGTACTGCTGCTCCTTAGGCTTTGCCTTCTCCTTGGCATTTTTATAAGAACACTTTTTAACTACAACCCCTTACATTTTGTCATTATTGATCACGTGACCCTACAAGTAGCTGGGAAGACAGCTCTTTTAAAACACATAGAGGGGAAAAAAAAATTAATCTACTGAAAGATGAAGCTGTTATTATTTTCCAGCATCATAAAAAAAGCTGGCTAAATATGCTAGCCAGTCACTTGGCTGATTTGCCTTCTGTTTGCACTGCTGTAACAGGCACTGAGTAACAAACCAGAGACAAGAAGATAATTTTGGTAAAATCATGTCATACAGGCACCTCAGCTTCTGGGTGAGTGACATAAGAGTAGTGAAACAGATTATTTAATAATAATAAGCAGAGTGTTGTTTGTTTTTTTTTTCTTTTTAACAAAAGCCAAATGAATTTTAAAGTATTGCTGAAAACCTCCTCAATTCTTATTTCTGAGAGAAAAATAGAAGACTGCTGCCTAGTTTCACTGGCTGTCACTGAAAAAATCTCCAGAGTGCTGTAGAGAGGGTGCAAGAGGACAACCAGCCAGTTCAGAGAGGGATGCAGGTCCGATGGAAAGATGTGAAGGATTTACAGCTCTGTCTCATGGCAGTAGCTGGTTTCCATCATTATGAGGTGGGAGGGGGATATAGGACAGATTCGGATCCTTTGGTGATCCTTCCCTCTCCAGACTGTTTGCTGGTGAAGGCGACACCACAAATGGAGTAACGTGCCCGCAGTTTGTGCTCAGAATATGTTTCTATGTATTTATGGCTTTTTTTTGGCTTCTGCAGAGAAGGCAAGTAACCCTATCGTAAGCACTGGGCTAAACCTGCTGATATCATCTAAACCGAGCTTCTTCCCCCAGGAAGAATTTTTGTAAGTAAAGAAATAAAGAGGCTCATCTCTGACAAATCTTACCTGACACAAGCATATTTTGATCAGCCCGACACAATCTTTAACAGGCGCATCTAAACGCGGTGAAGAAATAGGTGGTGATCGGCTCCAAACACAGGGCCTGTAATGTATACGCGCTAAATTCTTTCCATTGTGCTGTTAAATGCATCCAGCTGTCCATACGTTCAAGTTAAATATACTGTACTATAAAACTGAACTGAGAGTGGAAACTATTAAAATAAACCTAGCTCTTTCTCTGTTCCCCCTCTCCCTCCAAATCGAGTATGTTTTAGTTGGGGAAGGAGGAGAGTTATAACAACAATTATTTGACGTGGTGCGGGGCAATGTCAGGGGGAGAGGGGAGCGCGAGCGGCAGGGAACGGGAGCAGCCCCAATCTGGTGAGCGAGGAGAAACAGAGGTGAATGTTTTGGGTGACCTCAGATGGGGTAAAGGATCCTTCTTGCGAGGAGCAAGCAAAACTCTGCCTGGCTGGGTTTGCCATGCGTAAAAAAGATGTGTGGGAAAAGGCAGGGTGGGTGATGCTATCGTGGGTGAAACGGGAGGTCTTGAAGAGCCATCAAAATCTGTCTCATAAAGGAAAAAACCCCACCTTTTTTTTTCTTTTAAAGGAGCTTTGGCGTCTATGGGTTGCAAAGTGTGTCCTAACAACGGATTTTGTTTGGTTTCTTGTTTATCATTATTTTGTCATTAACTGCTATGGAAAAAGCAGAGATACAACAGCAAGAAGCATGTAAACAGGAGGGATTCACAGTGGCAGTGGGCAGTGCAGTTTCATGTCTCATGACCTAGCATTATAATACCAAACTGAAAACTCTCTTATCCAGGGGCTGGAGCAAAAGGAACTTGATAGAAAAGCAACAACCTACCAGAAAATAGCCTTTTTTCTGACCACCTTTCATCACAATTTTCTAAGGAGGTGAGGCTTGTATTGACTGTCTGTCTGACATGAAATTTCCATAATTTTTTTTTGTTTATTTTTTTAAAATCAGCAAAAGACAGACAGCAAACACGATGTTCCTGCTGAAGGAAAGGTAATTACAGCTCAGCTCTCATCTGTTTTGAGAGGTAGCAGCCAGATGACCTGTTGGGCCACTTGCCCAGCCAAAGAGGCAAGGGCTGCAAGAGGCCTGGCTTCGCTGTAGGTCAAGGCAAAAGCTAATATATTGCTAAATTCACCAGATGTTTAACTATGCGTGATCATGTTGGCTCCCGTGCTCATTTAGAAATACACAGGAAAACAAATGGACAACAGAGAACGGAAATGTGGTTGCGAGCAGTGACGTGAGCTGGTGGCAAAGCCCTGATAGCATTTCTCCCCTTCCCGTATTTGAGCGTGTGTTCAGCCTAAATTGTTGCCCAGATCGGGTGAAGGTTCATATTTAAACACCCTGGCCAAACCAGCACCAATCAGTCTGTCCTCCAGTATCTCTCAGTGAGTAATAAACGTTACATTAAAAAAAAAAGAAAGGAAGCTGTTTCTACATTGCGTTTACAGTACACCAGACACTGCTCTGCAACATGTTTGAGATTTATGCCGCTGTAGTGTGGTGCAAACGCTGACTGCATCACACCTGCACAGTGTGTCAGATGCAGGGACAGTACCAGCACAGCATCAGCCAGAACAGTTACTCCTTGCTGGGGCTGGAAGCCAAGCTTCATGTGCTCCATTTTATTTAACCTTGCAGATCAAGAAATCATAAAAATCAGAGATGGGAGTGCAGTTTTGCTCTGTTTTTGTGAAATCACTTGGAAATTTTTTTTGTTTCCTTTTGTTTTGGTCACAAATTTCCAGAGATGTTTTTCTAAACTTTTGCCAAAAAAATCCTGTCTATAAATAAGATAATGCATCATGAGAAGATCCATTTCAATAACTATTTTCATATCATAAACAGACCAAGTTTGAAGGCGATGATCTTCACTTTGAAGGAGGATGACGATGGTGTCTGGGTTAGGTTTAGAATTCAGCAAGGAAGATTTAGATGAAACTAAAAGCAAGCACTGAGCAGTCGGGTTTGAATCCTTGCTGGTTATTCATGCACAGAGTGCATGTGATGCTGTTTCCTGACGCCTATCAACAGCAAGGTGTTTTTCCAGTACCATGAAGTAACCCACTTAGTCCCCAATTATTTAATGCTGTGCAACTATCTTGCTGCTCTTCGTCCTCTTCACAGCTCGGGCAGCGGCAGTGCCACATATCTGAACCCTTCGGTACATCTGCGTGGTGGCTCGCTGTCGAATACAGCGAAGGTTGGGGCCTCTGAGGGTGTCGGTGATAAAGAGGAGACCATGGAGAAACTTTCTGGGGTGAGGAGAGCGATGGATAAATCAGCTGCCTGTACCGATGAACGTATGGGCAAGGAGAGCAGCTCGGTTGTTGAGGTTTTGCCAAAAAGGAAGGGAAGGTGGAGGGAGATGTTTCTGATATGAGATGTCTAGCATATATCATCAGCACTTTGCTTTGGTATTTTTTAAAATAGATGTCCCACTGTCACACTTACGCATAAGGGATGCACAGGAACAGCAAAATCAAGTAATGTTAAAATGTCCTGGGATCACACCAGCAACAGCTTTCGTAGCTCCCGTGGTCCCAGATCCTTCAGACGGGAATGCAACGTGCGATTGCCAAGTGTCAGCTTCCAGGAGTGTTTGGTATCAGCCTGAAACTATCAAAAGGCAAATTAAACGTGAGCTGGTGTAATCTGTGCAGTGGAGAGTGCAAATGTGTGAGATAAGAGGGTTTTGATGCCAGTCCAAGTTGCTTCCTCTCTCTCCTCCCTCACTGGTTCAGGTAAGAAAAAAAAAAAAGCTTTTCAAAAGCCATTTCTATTGATACCTTGCAATCAGCTCTGATTTTCCCTTCTTTTCCTACCTGTCTACATTAGACGTCCTGAGAACAAAACAGTGCCCATGCCACCCCCGTTAGGCTTGGAGTTTTCAAAGGCGTATGAAGAAGTTTGGTGACTGATTCCCATGTTGCAAATGGACATTTAATGCTCTCTGGCTCCTCTGACAGCCTCATCCTTTGCTGGGTTGATGGCCTTAGATTCTTTCCCTTCCCAATCTTGTTGCAAATGTTTTATAAAACATGACAATCTTTCACCAGCTTTAAAATCCTTTTTGGTTCAGGTCTTGCAGCATTCGCTAGACTGAAGTAATTTGACAGACTGAGGATTGTTGGCCTTTGCTCAGGCAGCAGGTAACTAAAAGCCCGGCTCCCTTTTCTTCTGCTAAGAGTAAAAATGATGTATGGACAACGGGCACGATGCATATTCACCTCCACTCGTCCCTCCTGTTACTCATTTCTGTCAAAATGTTAAGATGCCCCCATTCAATTGCTTCTGCCGAGGGCAGGACCTGTTGAGAGGTGTGTGGTTAAATGGCAGAGTGGAGCACGGCCTGAGACGTGGCAGGCAGACCATGTGCCATTTACACTAAACTCATGAGTCTTTTAGGAAGGCATGTAATGCAGAAAGCACTGGCTTCCCCAGGCCTGCCACAGCCCTTCGGATGACCTTGGAACAAACATATTCCCATTCCTATTCCCATACAAATACCTGCATGCCCTGTTTCTCTTCCCATTGCCTCTATCGCACAATTTACAGGGTGAATTTCTGCAATTTAAAAAACAACGTGAGGACAGAGGCAGAGCTGCAGGGTGATGATTGTGATAAAGCCCTCCAGACTTTCTGCCCATCTGTAGCCACTTTCAGACCAGATTTTGGGGGAGCCCAGGCGATGGCCGTAAGCAGCCTGGGACACCCCACATCCACCTCGCTGACCTCCTTGGCTGACAGAGGCGGGTTGCTTACAAAATGTTGGGTTGGTTTTTTTTTTGTTGTTGTTTGTTTTTTTTCCAGTGTAGCTTATGATGCCTTGCTGGAGGTCAACATTTGTAAGGAGATGAAATCTCTGATGTACTTAACTCTGCAGGCAGACAGCCGCTGCCTACTGACAAAGCATTTCTAGGGAAGATTAAGGTTTTGCTGCTGCTTAATTAGGGAACCAGGGAGAATTGGAGGTACATGTGATGGCATCCAGGAGCTTCATAAGGGAGCCCTCCCCTTCCTCTAATGCAGGAACCGTTAATAGCCATTTCACAGGATTCTGTCCTGAATGTAGATCCAGAAGTTAGTCCCAAAACAACAATTAAAGATCCGTTAATGACAACAGATAAACTGAGAGACAGAGAGATTTGTACGAGCTGTTTTTTCCCTCGGTGATACTATCCAGAGAGAACTTTCTCCCTCCATAAACATTTATCTTGTGCTCCAGGCCCACCAGCCAGCTCCCCAGCCAGTACCTGGCTGATTTGCTGCCCTGACTTCAGCAAAGCTGCCGGCCGCCAGCGCAGAACGGGGCTGATCGCACAGCACACTCAGCAGCTTCTCGGTTCTTGGGTATTCAAATGCTCTAAGCAACCATCAAACCCACTGGTTTATAGCTGTCTGGTGACTGAATTTGAAACCCATTTTCATCCCATATAAAGTCACTCTTCTGTCTTTTAAACAGTAAGTCACCTCCGCAAAGCCCCATTCTTACTCCGTGTGAGGGGATCAATAGGGAAGGAAGAAAGATGCTGCCAGTTCAGAAAAATAAATAAATAATCCCAAACTGGTCCAGCTGGCGGTGGGGGGGGAGGGAGATTCCTGCTGTCCACCTACACAAGTCGCCTGCCCTTGACGGATAGATTTTATTTACCTATTTATTTTGTGGAGGCTTTTGCAGAAATCTAAAGGGAACCAAGCTACAAAAAGAAAATGCTGTCACTGGGAAGTTAGTCATTAACAGCCAAGTGTCTCCCGGACAAGACAGAGATGCTGCAGCCTCTCTGAAGTTTGCGTGTTGTTACGAAAGGATGTCGTGATGTGACAGACAGAGGGATTTAAGATAGATCTTTTCCTAGCCCAGGGTCCCCGCTGCTTCTGCAGTGTTTATATGGGATCACTGAGCTATATCAAGCATTCAATATCAAATGTATGAAGTACTATCCACATGCATCGCCCGTCAAGAAAGATTAACTTTTTGCTGTGCAGTAGCACAGAAATACTCCCGGAGCAAAGAAGGACTGCCTAGACAGAAATCTTCCTTTTTCTTCCCCCCATTCCTCTCATTAAAACTGTAGGTGGCTGATGGAAATGGCTTACCTAGCACAGAGACGAATAGCCAAGAGCTAATTTGCTGCAGGAATCAACTCTGTTGTAGTTCTAGGTAGAACAGTGATTCGACAGCACCTTAAAAGTGCTTAAACCACTTTGCTGAATGAAGTCTGAGTCCAGAATCAGAGTAAAAACATAACTGAACTGGAATTTAAGGTCAATTATTTTGTACTGTAGCTGCCCCTGAAGGGATAAGCAAAATAGCCCATCTCTTTCCCCCCTAAATCTTTGTCAGAGCCAGTCACAACCTCATGACGCCGTTTCACCGCCTGGGAGGTCAGGATTTCCCCTGGGACCAGGATTTCGGCTGTAACCATGTTCACTGCTGTTGTCCTTGAGGTTACAAGCCAGTTAGCACCAGGTCCACAGCAGGGCTTGGTGTCCATCCCTGTGTTCGCAGTGAGTCCAGCTGGGGAAGAGCTGGGTGTCCCAGCCTCGCTGTGTCCTACAACATCCCTGCCGTCCTCCACTGACCACGCTGGGTGCGTTTAGCGGGGTGGCTCAGGCAGGGCTGGCCTGAAGAGGTTCCCATGTTTCTTCTCCTGGGCCATCACTCCTGAGCACCACGTGAGTCCTCACTGAACAACATTTTTTCTCTCTTTTCTACTTCAACAACGGCAGGAGTGAAGCTGCTTTGCTGTCTCTGGACCCACGTTTCTCAGAGGAGCTGAGTAACAGGCTTAGGGATGTTTTTCTCAGTGCAAGATCCATGGTTATACATTGCGTGTATTTCAACTAATCTAATCACAGCATGTTAATGAAACCAGACCTAAAAGAGTGATCAGTGATCAATACCAGAATGCACTACACAGACCTAACATCTCTGTTTTACATGCTTGTTTTGATTTTTGAGTACTGCTTTCGTTTCTTATACAGAACGCCCAAGTGGAATGGCTAACTTCACTTTAAAACTCTAGCAACATTTTAAAATTCACCTTCTGGTGGTATTTTAGTGACAATTTGCTGCAAGTAGCCATTAAAACAATTTAACATGTGGCATTTCAGAGCAGAGCTGAAAGGCATGAGACCTGACTTCAAAGACCGAGCTGTTGCTGAACTGCTGCTCCCACAATTAGTGCGTTTCTTTCCGCAAGCAATGCGTGATAGAAGCAATTTCCCAAAGAGAAGGAAAAGCACTTTGCGCTGACAGAGGGTGCAGAGGGAGGGGAGAAGACAGGGAAAGTTCGCTGTTTGATGCCCTTAATCCTATTATCTGTAGAGGCATCACAAAGTGGCAGTGCAAGAGCTCCTGAAACACGAACAGCAGAGAAGACTGTATTTTCTTCATGCCCTTCCTCAAAAGTTAAACCAATCTTTTTTTCTGCATTATTGTGCCGAGACCTGCTTACACAGAGAACACGGGTAGCCTGACAGTGATGACAAGCTTAGATACATCACTTGTGTGCAATAGAGAGGGATACACAAAACTTTGCTCCCAGCCTCAGAGAAGATTGATGATCCTCGGGTACCAGGACAATGATGCAAAGAAGGGCTCTAGGTCATGCTTCTTCTGCAGTTTGCATGGGGAATTTATTTTTTCAGAATAATTTCATACTTAACATGAGGGCCAGTGTTCGTCCTGGGAAACATGGAACATCTTGGCCCTGAATGTTATTTTTGTTCTTTATCAGAGGGAAGAGCTCTTCCTTTATTCACCCTTTTGTAGTTCACCTCAAGCGGAACAATTTCCTTAGGCATGATTGCAATCTGTTGGTACAAATATAATGCTAAAAATTAAAATGCGCTTGAAAAGACTAAGAGATCCTATTTTACTACATTTATAATTTTATCCCAACACTTCTGGTACACTAAATCCTCCAACCTGCAGTATGAAGGCTGACTGTAGGACACTAAGAGCCGATACTGATGCACTCAGTTTGATGTGACTGGTTCTAGATGCAAACCCAGAAATAGTGTCATAAGCTTCTTTGCTTCAGCCACATGGAAATATCCTCCAGCACACACATACACACAAAGCTACCACCAAACTTGACTCATTTTTTTTAAAGAAAAAGGCAATTTTTCACATTTTAATAGCTTTCATTCCATGTCTTAATAAATGCATGTTTGTTGATTTGTGTAAGCATGATGTAGGATTCTGCAAATGAATGTAATCTGCAACAAGGGGATAGCTAACCACTAGCTAACACTTTTGAATAATGAATCCCCACTGTATCAGATGGACGCTATTCATAATAATTCCTTGCTTTTCTCATTTTGTCGTGTACAGTAGCGATTAATCAATTTGCAGTGTTATGTCACCCGCAACAAATTGCTAGCACCAAGACAAATTTATTGCTTTATGATAAAAGAACTTGTTTAGGTAGAAATAAATTAAATTTGGGGGTTGTTATTTGAGTTTGCTGTTTACATATATGACCCATGCCGCACGGGCCGGCAGAGGTAAGGGTATCCAATTATTACGCCAGTGTTTTGAGGGTAGTTCAAAGAGATGCAGAAGCAAACGGTATGTTTGTACGGCTAACTAGTCCTTGAAGACAGCGAATCCTCCTGGGAACTCTCTGTACCATGAATGAGGTCCTTCAGAAGAATTTGGAAGGAATATCAGGGAACAGAGTTGTGTGGTCAGTGTTTCTTCCATTTCGAGATGGTTTGATGCACGTTGTTCTGGGGGATCTAGAGGAGAAGCATCTTCCAGGGCCCCGACAAGTGACATTCTCATAGCTCTTCTTCTGAAGATTGTGTTGCTTTGTGGAAAGGAACTGAGCAGAAACGGCTTTGCAGGAAAGAGACGGGGAGGTCTGTCTGCCCAGCTGCGTGCTGCCCTGCCATCTCTCTCTGCAGACGATGCAAACATGTTGCATGAACCTCTTGGCCGTGCTCACAGTCGCCAAAAGTTCAGTGCTGGAAACGAAGCGCTGCTTGTCTTCTCTGGCTCCCGCGCTAAATGTAGCCTTTGGGGTGGCTTCCCAAGGCATTCGGCGAATGTGGCCAGCCTGGAGGGTGCAAAGGATGATTAACTTCTAGCAATAAGAATGCCTAATTTGCTACCTTTATTTTATTTTATTTTATTTTACTTTGCTTTATTTTTTATTTTATTTATTTTTAGTTTCCCTAAATCTTCGACAGACTCCAATGTCATGTTAGTTGCTCCTCCATAAATCATGCTTTTCCTGATGCTTTGTCCTTCCCACTGCTGCAGAAATCACTTTGACTCTTTCTCCCTGGGTTAAATGCTGCTGTTTCTTCTCTTTCTTTGCTTATTTCTTCCACTCTTCACTTTTTCTCATTTCTCGTATTCCTGACCAGGCATTTTCTGTAGTTCTGGATAATACCTCTCCCTTCCCTGCTGCTCCCTTCTAATGTCCTTGTCAGCCTTCTCCTGAATCATTGCTGCACTGTCCCAAAATGTGTTTCACTGAGATTACCCCTTGCTGGAACCGCAAGACTGAGAAAACCCAACATGTCAAACAGTTCTTCCCCCTGCACACTCCAGTTTGTCAAGGTGACCCTGAAATCTTGAGAAAATGGAGAGGAGAGGAGAGGAGAGGAGAGGAGAGGAGAGAAGAGGAGAGGAGAGGAGAGGAGAGGAGAGGAGAGGAGAGGAGAGGAGAGGAGAGGAGAGGAGAGGAGAGGAGAGGAGAGGAGAGGAGAGGAGAGGAGAGGAGAGGAGAGGAGAGGAGAGGAGAGGAGAGGAGAGGAGAGGAGAGGAGAGGAGAGGAGAGGAGCAGGAGCTGTGTGAGCTTCTGTCTCATAGACAGCACCCACACAATTCGGACGCGAGTGTGGACAGCACCTGAAAAAATATATATTCCTAAAATTCAGGTCAAAGCCTATTGTTAAATCCAAGTTTCACCAGATTCTGAGAGTTCCTCCAGAATTTTTGCTGGCATAACTAGTCTCAAAGGGTTGTAATGTTAGTCAATGACAGCACAGTAACGGTCTATTAATTAGCCAGTTTCTATCAACACCCGCAGTGCAATTTTATTACCCATGACGGCAGCCAGCCTTCGATAGCAATCTGCCCTCAGAAGCAGGTGAGGGAGTTTTCACTCTTGCTGAATAGTCCTCATCTCTGACAATATCTGAGGAAATCAAAGCCATTTCATAAAGCTTTCTCACCATCAAATATTCCTGAATCAGAGATTAAAAAAAAAAAAAGAAACATCACAAATAATGCCATTTTTTGTATCTTATTCCTGGTTTTGTTTAATACCTGATCTCCCACTGCACCAAAGCCAGGTGGTTGAAAGCCTACCACAGCCATATAAGAAAACATTTAAGTACAATGACAGAGAGCTGAGGATTGTCTAAATTAATCCTTTTTTCTTTGTTTGTTTAAAAGAAGCCTAAGCATTATTATTAGGTTTTTATTCCTATTATGTCACAAACAAATCACAGAATCACAGAATTATCAAGATTGGAAAAGACCTAAAAGATCATCCAGTCCAACCATCACCAATACTTCTCAGCTAAATCATATCCCTCAACACAACATCCAAACGTTTCTTGAACACCCCCATGGTCGGTGACTCCACCACCTTCCTGGGCAGTGCATTCCAGTGCCTGACTACCCTTTCCGAGAAGTAATATTTCCTAATGTCCAGCCTAATCATAGCATCATTGTGCCAGCTATCATGCAGTACGTGTGGTACACTCCTATCCGTATTCCAGTCAGAGGAATAATTGGGGAGTGTGGGTAAGCATACGCAAATTCATTTTAAATAACTGCCCAGTGCTATAAACAATTCACTACTCCTCTCCTGTTCCCCCATCTCAGCTGCCCCAGCTGCAAGGAATAAGCTGGACCTGCCCTGAGCGCTCCACACGTCTCCTTCCAACTTCAAGTACAGAGTTAGAAAATCTCAGCTGATTCAGTCAATTAATTGGCAATATTAAGTCCTATAAAACAAGTAAAAAAAAATATGTAAAGCAGGTTTATCCTTATTCACATTAGCACAAGGGGGGAGGGTGCTGTGTTACTCTTCAAGCGAATCAATATTTTGACAAAGCTGATATTTACTCTCACACATTTCAAACCCTTTGATGCTCACGTGGGACGTGGCCTCACAAACATGGGTTGCCAAATGCATATTCATTAAGCTCACAATTGGCTAATCCAATAAAAGAAAGTAAGAAAGAGAAAGAAAGAAAGGAAAAAAAATCAGTGTCTTGGTAGTGTGCTTATGGAGTCATTTATTGTAAACATGATCCAAGCGGCTTGTTCCAGACCTGCTACTAAAAGCTTTAAAAACACTGGCATCGCTTACCCCCAAGTCAAATCCTGCACAAAGAAAGGGCCGTCAGCCCAAGCCAAATGGAAAAAGGGAATTAGAAAGATGTTACTCATTCATTACTGCCATTTTAATCACTTAGAGATCCAATTAAGAATAAATCATTAGTATTAAGTTACTTTATCCAAGACTCTTTCTAACACACATGACTGGATTTGGAGGGCTCTCGGTGGCTGGATGTAGCATGAGCTGAAAAAGGCAGTCAGATGTTGGGTTTCCCCCCTCCCTTTCCCTTTCCCCCTTGCTATGAAATTGATAAATGAAGGCTGCATTCTAGGTGCAGCAGTAATTTCTGTAGTGCAGTCAAGTGCTAGGTCCCTTGTCTCCTCCGAGCAATGAGGCCACCGTCCCCTTTAATGCCTCAGCCTTCCCCTGGGCTGCCAAAAGGCCGTACGAGAGCCAGGCGCCGTTTCATTTCCATGCACAAATCCCCAGCGCAGGAACCCTTTATTCATTAACAGATCCATCCTTTCCCAAGGAAGGAGGCGGAGGGAATAGAAAAGCCGGGAGAGAAAGTGGCTTCTATCCCTTTCCTGGTCTCTGACCGTTGTTACTGCCCAAATCTCTCCCGAGGAGCGAAGCGGCTTCGGCAGCGTGTTAAAGACGTGATGCAATAGCATCCTTTAAGACGCCTTCCTCTTCCTCCCTTTTTCCCCCCTTCTTCCCAGGGATAAAATTTCCCCAGCGGCCCAGATCACTGTCTGGGAAGCATATTTCCTTCTAATCGGTTTTACAGCTCTTTTAAAGTAATATGTCAGATCATTTTCTCCATATACATAGTTAATGAAAGTAACCCTACAAATTCATTTTAAATAGATGGAAGTTGTTATAACCCTGATCTGGAATTTATTACATTCATTACAATCTTGCTGAAGTAGGTAATGTAATGGACTATTACTTTTATTATCTTTTTAATCCCTCAAAATTATTAGGAACTGACTAATATTTGGCATCACCCTGTTAATGTTTAAACAGAAATTGATATCTTCATTCATCTAATAAATGATGGGATCTTTTTCTGCAGAAGAACTAAAGCTAGTGACTTTTTTTTTTAACCTGAACTAGGCTGAAAGATTTCTAAGTAAAATCATAAACTGACAACATAATAATTTTATTAAATCAGCTCTTTTATCAGGTTATGAAAACATTTTCCAGAATTACTTTCAGGGCCCTCAACTGCCCAAGAGTAGTTTGGGCCTCACTGGTTTCTCCAAGGAACGGATTAAGATTTTACTTTAGTGGCAGTCGTTTAATCCAGCTCTTTGCCTCCTGACTAATACAAGCAAAGTACTTCCCAAAAATCTTCCCAGTCAAGACAAACTTTCTTAACCACTCAAGACCAGTATTTTTCAAGGTTATCCTCAGATGCTTTAAATTGGCCTCCCAAACCCGTTACTTTCTTGTATGTTTTTTTCAACAAGGTGTTCAGTGACACCTCTTTGGTATCCAACGGGTTGTAATTATCCCACCTTAATTCACCACACGTGCTGCCAGAAATCCAAGCACTTCCTTCTCATCTCCCTCGCTCGTTGGTAGCAATGCCTGCACGTCCACTGAGCAAAATTGGTTCCAAACCGAAGTAAGAAACCACGCATTGCATCATCCTTTTTATGGGTTAAAGAGTCTTCTGGGGGTTGTTTCAGGGCAGCAGATGTGAATACAAGCATGTGGTAGAAACTGCCCGAGGTCCATGTGTCCTCACACGTGTGCGTGCGCGTGTGCAATGCTATGTTTGGGCTTCGCAGCCTGTGCAAGCCGCAAAGCCCTGGCCCAAAGACCGGGATGCAGCCTGGCGTTAGGCACGAGGTCCCACTAGGCCCTGAACTTTCCACCAGAAGCAATATGGACTGCATTAAAGCATCCATCTGCCAAATCAGTTGACATCGTGCCAGATTTGTGTATATGCAGATGTCCCTGAGAGAAAGCTTCCTGCTATGGAGGTGGTTGTTAGCGTTCAGCTGCAGACGCCACGCTGAAAGGGCAACAGTGGGTTTTGTGATTTCCTACGAGTCTCAGTAGACCAGGACCAATGTCACTGACCATGAGTGGCAGTCGTGCCACCGACCCTGGCGGCAATAAAGTTCAACCCTATTTGAATGGCCTTTTTGGTTTTCCATGCAAAATCTATCACCTGGGATTCACCTATGGCTACAGCCCTGTGCCACCACAGTGGGCACACTGGACACACTTTCCAAAGATGTCTAAATGACCAAGTCCCATTTTTGGAAGCTATTTAGATAGAGACGGTAATGGTGCAAACAAGGTTCTAAAGGGATTTGTGAAAGCACCTCAATTTTATTTTACATTAGTGATGATGAAGGTGCTTTTGAACCTCCCATAAAATACCTATTTGTACTTCTGCACAGCTTCAGACATCCTTAAAAAGAGGAATCGAAGTCACTTCTAAAATTGCACTAACAAATCTGGCCCTTTGGCACTTTCTAGAAATGTTACCCAGCATGCAACCTTTGAAAACATCCAAGCTATGTTTTAATGCTTTTAATCTGTGTCTCACCTTACAAGTGCTATTAATATTCATTATAGATTAAGGCCAAAATGAAGATAACAAAGAGTTCTTTACAGTTTCTTTTGAGTTAAAACTGGGTTTTGCAGCACAGCGCAAATGAAAGACAAGAAAAGTTTCTTTGGACAGTAGCCCTAAAAAATAGTTTCTGAGGTGCATATATATTTATATACATTAAAAAGATCTTTTTATTAGCATATAGGTGAAAAAATGCACAGAGTTAGTAGCATGATAAAAGAACTACAGAGTGAACTCACAGCATGGTTTATTTTTAATTGAGACAAAAAATGAAAAATATAAAAGTTTAGAAGCAACCTTGAAAGTGAAACATTTTCCACAAATTGACCTGGCAAAATGAATGTTAGATAATATGCATTCACAGAAGTAAAGATCCTCGAGACAAAACACGAAAGGTAAGCACCAGCTTTCAGTGAAAATAATAAGTATTAGGAGGAAGAACCTGCTTGAGCTGTGTTTACAGAAGCCTTGGAAACCATGCAGAAATAACCAACCTGCATACTTTTTACTGACAATATTGATGTCTTGGAATATCACCATGTGCCCAGTGTTTTGAGAGTAAATGGGGTTAGAGATGCAACTGGGCTCTCTCTACTGGTTATGACGGTCTTATGCCAATTTATACCAGGTAAGGGTCTGCTATGGACATAACCATGTTTTGTCCTCAAATGTTCTCTCAAGGATCAATTACCATTTTAATCACTTTAAACTGAACTGCTGCAGGTACCTGACCAGAATGATCACTGAACCATACTGGTGCTGTTAGCCACAGCCTGCCCTTAGCTCGTGGGCCAGATACCCACAAAAAGACGTGGCAGAAAGATGCTTTTAACTGCATTTTTAAAATACATTCCCTTTTTGTCTCCCTAGCGATCATAAAAAATAAACAAATAAATAGATCTGGTGGCTGGTTCTCAGAAAATCAAGCCTTTCAGCTGCACATTAGAACCAATACCTCCTTGTTTTGCATTAATGCTGCCCGTGCTTTATGATATGCCACTGAGACAGAGTAAAAGGAGCCGAGGAAAAGAATCCTTTTTTTTCCTGTATTCCAGATAGTGCTTTAATAAGACTGAAAGTCTCTCTCTTTCTCTCCTTATAGCCCTACAGCAAATAAATGGAGGTGTCAGCCCAACACCCTTGTAGGTTTAAACTGAATGGAAGTGTCCTTTTGAAAAGCTTGTTCTGTCTGACAGTCCTGAATGTGCTCCTATTGCAGTTCCTTTGAACACCCATCTTCTCTGTGTTGGTGCTCTGCTGACACGGCTTTTCGTTGAGTTAAAGATTAACAGAATGCTACGGAATGACAGGACTTTGTGATAACTTAATTGCACGAAACATAGTTGTTCCTATGCAAATCGGGATATAATTTGACACGAAGAAATTGCTTGCCCTGTATAAAGATGGCAAAGTGGATTTTGGACACACGTGGGGAATAATAATCTATTGCCTTTTATTATACTTGAAAAACATAGTTCATAGTTTTTATGATGAATGTTAAACGTGCATTTAATGCCATGAATGCATTTGATTATGTACATTAAATGTAAAGTCTGAAGGCTCTAAAGCCTCCTTCGTTTTAAGTGTATTTTAAGTGCTGACATTGGAATTAACATACCAATGTGGGAGCTCTGATATACGCTCACAAATTGTGAATGGAAATGGATATACCTTTCAAAGGTCCCAGGGCACTTACCAGCCAGAGACAACACAGCGGAAACTCTTTTAAATGAGAAAACACTAAAGAATCTCCCTGAAACAGTTAGGTTTGGGTAAGGATAAATACAGGATTACAGCATCATCTAAACAAATATCGTAAATCAGACAGAAAAATTATATTATAATCACAAAAGGGAACCATTCCAGGGCAATTGGAACAACCCAGACTAAAGGTCTGTGCTAAAGAGCAAGCAGAAAAGCAAGGCTAAAAACGAAAGCTACGCGTGACGACCACGGAACCTGTAATACTCTTTACCGAACAATTTAAGACTTTACCTCTAACAATAACAAGGGATCGTAAACCAAAGTACGTGAGCTAAGCCCTGTCTCGTATCGAAAGAGCGCAATTACAGTGCATCCCAGCCTTCTCCTGCAGCGCTTCGCGGCGGAGGCTCAACACTTTAGGAATGCTAAAGCACAACGGAATGGAAATGGTATTGGAACAGAAAGAGCCTCCCGAAATGAACTGTACGCAGCCCGTTGTGTTGGCATGATTGATACTGGAGCATGTAGGTGTAATGAAACTGATGCTGTCTCTTCTGCACCTGTGATTTATTGAGTACAAATTTAAGATGAGAAAAGGCCCCATACCAGGAGCTGCATCTTCCCCCTCAAAGAGGGTATGGTCATCCATCACCAGCCATTGCAAAAGGCCCAATAGTGAGCGGCTCATCAGATGAGCCAATAGTCTCTTTGTTGGGATTCCTAACAAGTGTTGGATCAGCAAAAGTCTATTTAGGCTGGTGGACCTTTCAGGACCAATTTGTAGTGGGTCACTGATTCTGCTAGTGTATTATCTTCTTTACTACTAGTACCAGTTGGGCAAGCAGCAAAGATTAATGATTTTAGCTGCCGACTGTTTGTGGCAATCTACTGCTTCTGGACCAAAGATTAAGATTTTTTTTGTGCTTTACTAGAAAGGACACACCTTTTATCCAGGACCTGTTTTTATTTGCTGAGTTCTGTACAAATGATAATAATAAAAAAAAAATAATGGGCACCTCAGCTGCCTTTTTAATGGCAATAAAAAGGATTTTTGCTGGTGCATAGCACAACAGAAGAGGGTTTTGCAAGGGAATAATAAAACTCAAAGCTGAGAGTAAGTTTCATTCTCATTGGGCTAGAGAATATGGCACAGCACAGCTCTTTTTCCCATCCCTCAATACACGGTGCCGGGGAAATGGAAAGATCTCCCTCCTCCTCTTTAAGGGATGGGGACGGAGGGAAATGGGGCTCTCTACAGCAAAAGCTCATTTTCCAGGTGGATTTTCATTTTTTTTCACAGCAGAAACCCCATTATAATGGACTTAGCCATGGCGCAAAATAACTCAAGACCCATCCCAGGTAAGCCTGTGCTGGAGCCTCTTGGCTTCTGGGGAGCTCAGTGGGGTGGTTTAGCAGGACACTGGGCACTTCTGGAGAAATGTCACCAACTCCTTATAAAAACTGTGACGCACGGCTTCTTGGGCCAAGAAGGGACAAACCGCTGCTGAGGAAATTGGAAGTGAAAATATGATGACAACTAAGTAATTCTACTGTTGCAAAGAAGGGGCAAAACCAGGACAGAAGAACCCCAAACCACAGCACTTCAGAAAACTCTGGTCCAGGTTTTTATTACTGGTGTTATTTGCCTGTACCGGTGCGATGTGCTAGAAACTTCCCAGCAGCTGAGGAAGTGGCTGCAGCTCTGTCACAGACAAAGGTCAGCATCAAGACGTGAGCTACCAGCAGTGAGAAACTGGGACACAAACCAGCACAATCACTGCAAAGGACTTGGCAGGAATTCATCTTTGCAAAAGGCTTCAACCGCAGCTGGGCCAGGGCTTGTGGGGGAGCTCAGGGATGCCCTGTGCGCTCCCACGGCTTTTGCAGCCCCTGTGAAGTTAAAGACGTCGCACGGCAGCATTTTCCAAGGAAAGCTCGGGATTTTCCCTCAACTGAAAACTGGGACAAAGCACCCAAGTGCGTGAAAAATACGCTCGTCAAGGATCTAATTTTTAAAGAGAAGTGTTCTATAAAAGACCTAATAAAAAAGTGATCTAATTGTTTCCACAACTGCTTCCGAGATTATGAGGGCCCTTTTCCCTGGCTTGTCATTGTTCATGGAGTCATAAATCACAGCCCGGGAGATCACTCAGCTCTTGACAATTTGCAACCATGCTACCAGGTCTTGGATTCGGCCAGGCTGGGATCACTGACAAGCTGTTACTTAAGCAGTTGACAGGTTCAAAATAGCACAAACTACAAGGATAAAATCACATAAGAACTTTTAATTTTTGTTTTTACATGCTTATCTTCTACTCTTGTTGTGAGCACTGTCAGAAAACATGGGTACTCCACTGTAGGTGTTGCAAAATCACACCGCGAAATCTAACAAATATGAGTTTTCCTCTGTGCTATTTCTTGAAATATTGATCTAATTTCATAAGGCAGGTAAAGGACTCTCATTTTGAAGGACATTTATTCAAAAAAGTCTTCCACGTGTTACACGCAGGTTGTTTTTTTACTTCAACTGCCGAAAAAGGCTTTCATAAAAAATGAAAACACAGGAAGCTGAAATTTTAGGAAAACTATCGACCTTCCAGCAAAACAAACAGCATCGTGTTGCATCTTCTTATGTTTTGGTGGCCATCTCTACAGATTTGTCCTTGGCAGCATCTGGGTGCGGTTCCCTGGGAGCGTGGTGCTCGAGCCAGGGCTCCTCTGGTTGGGAGGAGAAGGGAAAGTCGCCTGTCTTGTTCAGCTGCCTGAGCAGCGCGGTGGCGTAGCAAAGCAAACAGCGTTGCCGGCAACACAGACAGGGTGATGACATGTATATTTTAAATCCCAGCTAGCCAAACAACAGTAGGTGTTTCTCAAATGTGATCCTCTGGATGACAAACGCCCTTCTCTCTTTTGTTCCCCCAACAAAATTGAGCTTGCCCGTTTTGCAGCTGTGTTTTGTTCCCTGGTCAGCCTCTCAGACGTGTTTTGACATTGTTCAGTGAACCTGGGCCATATTTTAAACACACAGCTGTGGAAACTGGGGTGCATCTGGCAAGGCGAAACACCACACTGGAATCTCTCTTCTTCTCTTGTATGAATGGCAGAAAATGGCCTTTCTAATCCACTTCACAAATAATCCCACAATTTATGAAGCTCAAACTCATTCCTGTAGGCACTTCCTTGCATTTAATGCCATTCAACAAAAAATTCAGCACTTGATATTAAGCTGAACTCATAACTTCTGGCAAACCCTCCTCTTTTTGGGATGGTCATCCCACGTGCTGCAGCTTCTTTCTTTAAGGAAACTCTCCCATACCCAGGGAAAGTAATAAAACCAGTTTTTTTCAATGAATCATCGGAAGGTGACCTAACCTTTGCTCAGAGGGAACAAGCACCTGGCAGGAAGTTGGGGCTGGGGGATCAGCTTTCCTTACCCATGCAAGAGATACGAAGGAAGGAATTTAATAACTGAGCATTGGCAAGAGCCGTGGTGAACTTCTAAAGCTGTGAACTTCAGAAGTTTATTTCTAAAGGCGAACTTCCCCATTGGAAATGAAACAGAGAATTACCTGTGGTAGGAATACAAGTTGTACAAATTACTTCATAGTGGGAAAAGTGGACAAAAGGGAAAAAAAAAAAAAAAGCTTGCAGTAATCTTATAGTGCAAACTTTTGGGGTTCTTTTGGTTTTTTTTTATCCTCCTAACACGGTCACCCTGGGAGGACACAGCCTTTTTATGTGTTCTTTATTTGATTTTAGCTTGGTTTCATGAAGCCTTGGAGCACTAGCCGAGGACACTGGTGGGCAATGTGCTAGGCAGGGGTCAAGCACTGAGACTGAACTTTTCCCAAACCTTGGCTGGAGAGCAAAGCCAAGGCAACTCCTCATGGCCAGGAACAGGGAGGATATGCTTAGGGGAGATCTACATGCTGCAGTGCCCTTTCTGTGCCCTCCCAACTGAGGTACAGGAGATGAAAATGTTATTTGCACTTACAGGGAAACCTGTTTAAAGTCATGTCCTCCTGCTTAGTGCACATTTTGAAAAAAAAAAAAATACCCAAAATGCAGAGATCCATCGCAAACAGGGCAGAATAGTAACAACTGGAGACTTTGCTTCTTTTCCATGCTAAGTAAAGTGTTATCACATCCAAGTTCAGACTCGGAGACAGTTTTTTTCCCTGCTGAATTCAAAGGCAAAGTGCACAGCTGGCCCAGGCTCCAGCCTTCCGTATACAAAATCGATCTGCCTGAACGGAAGATCAGATCTCTGCTGATGATGCTCAATAGCTGGAGCCCAACAAAGGGGCATCACACGTGGCGGGGCCGTCAGAAATTGCCTGGTGAAACATCGCTGGGCACCAAGCAAAGCCAAGCAGCAGGGAGCTCTGGTGTCTGGATGGAGACTTGGTGGAACACTTAGGGCAACAAGGCATGGAGCAACGCGTGTGTCATCGTTATACAGAAACAGAGAACGAGCCCCAGTGTAAGGGGAGTCCAGGACGATGACTGAATGTGCATGAAAGCATCAGCTCCTCCCGCAAAGGAACGAAATACTGGAGGACAACCAGCAGCCCTGCATACTCACCTTCATGTAGATATTTATGTGATATCCAAGCTCTGCCACAGGAGATTTTTAGCCAGTTAAGGAGGCACCAAAAGGCCAAGTGACACAACCAAGGTCACAGAGGTAATTAGTGGCAGAGGAAAAAAAAAAAATTCTCCCATCCTCCCCCAATTCCATTTGTTGTTCATCCCTCTGGATGATCGTGCTCATAGAAACCAACAGGAGTTTCAGTGGTTTAAAGGTCAGGCCCAAGCACAGCAAAGCTCTGGGGCAAATTGTGTTTCTCCTCCTCTCCCTTCCCTCCAGCAAACGTCTATGCCAGCACTCTCAGTAGGGAAGGCTAGTCCTTCACCAGAATCCCTTGAATAAAAAGAAGCTTCTGGGAGCACACTGAGCGAATGGGTTATTTTGAAAGGACAAGTTAGCTCTGTAATTTGCCTTCACAATGTGTTCTGCACTCTAATTACAAATGCAAACACAGTAATTGAGAACAGCATCATAAAACTCTAAAGGAAGCCATAAGTGATATAATACATGGACATGTTTACCATTTGGTGCAGCAGGATGCCTCTGTGATGTTTTCCCCATGTTTAAACAGGGTGGAGATTTGCTTTTCTTTCATAAAGTTAATTCCATGACAGCAATTCTTCCCTCAGCCTCCCTGCTCCCAAGCCTGGGTCAATTAAAATACAGCTTTCGGAAAATATTTCCTCTCTTTCCTCAAGTGAGAAAAACCTCTTTTTCTTTTGAAAGATAAAAAAATGGTTAATTAAAGCTACTCCAAAGGGAGGAAAAAAGGGGAAAATCCTAGTGTGTTCTCCACCTGTGATGTCCCATTCCTGCCTGCATCAGCACGTACCTCAGCGGGGTGAAACGCAGAAAGGATGGGGGGCTGTACTGCTGCTCCCCCAGCCGAACTGTCTGTGGGGCCACTCCAGCCCTTCCAGTGGTTCACAGGAGCGGGGCTCCCCATGCAGCTTTCTTCTGGGTACCTGCTGCCTGGATGGTGCAGTCAAGTGGTGGCTCTTGATGCTTTTCACCCATTTAATGAACTCTGCCGTGTGCTGGGTTGTGGAGAAGAGTTCAAAGCTCCCGTTTTTTTTTCCCAGTAGAAGAAGAGTGAGTAGTTCAGGCTGATGAATGGCAGATGAAGTCAGGCAAGCTGCTCACAGACTGGCTGGGAGTTTTCTGCATAGAGGGATAGCAGGAGGGTCTACAGCATCTTGCACATGGTGCAGTCACCATGGTCAGGACCTTTCTTCGTCCACTTTTCCCCTTTTCACCCTTCTACCCCTCCTCCTCTGCCATCTCTCTGGTCACTCCCCCCATGTCAAACTGGGGTCCTGCTCCAACAAAGACTTCAAATCAAGGCAAAGTCTATGGGCCTCAAAAGTCTTCCCAGATACAACAGAGAAAACAGAAGAAAAGTGGAAAAATAAATGTAATATCAACCCTGTCCTCTGGAAAGCGCCTTTGGGATGTTGGGTGGTAGGGAGGAGTGGACAGGAGTGATGCTCAGCGCTTCAGGGGGTGCTGCAGGAGGAACGGTGGGACCGACCCTTCTGCAGAGGAGCGAGGCAGCAGCATGGACAAAGAAACGGAGAGAGGATCAGGGCTGAGTGTGTGCCGACGGGGTCCTACAAGCTCACCTGAGCTTAACAGCTGCTAAATAACATGACAAATCATGTGAGTCAAACCAGAACAGTTCAACCTCCCTTTTGAGATCAATGAAGACGTGTGTCGTATCTGCGGCTCGCTCCGGCTCGCACGCGCACACACCCCGTCTCTTCAGATTTGCTGAAAGCTGCTACGGCCTGATTTTCAGAGGTGCTGAGTGCCTGCAACTCATCATGACAGGCTATACATCAAATCCATCACCTCTTGGGAAACTTGATTACCCTAGTGGAAACCCTCATTTCAAGCATTAACTGGTTCCTACTGGTTTCAGCCAGCCAGCTAGGTTTTGGAAGGGATCACTCCATTTGGGCTATACTAAGCCTTCAGGAGAAATAAATCCCAGTCTAGGAAGACCAGTGTAGGAATCTACTGAAATGTCTAGAAAGGTATCAATTAAAAGGAAAAACATTATCTATTTTTAAAACATTGAACCAATAAAAATAACTCACACTTGGCTGGTTAGAGCTGTTCATCAGGTGACTTGCTGCTGAACAGATGTCTCCAGCTGGGAATTCTTGGATTAAATTCTCTATCTTCTAGGTTTTTTTATAAACCAGTTATTGAAGAAGTACATTAGAGGTTTGAAACACGTGTTAATTCAAGCCAGAAAAACAAAACAAAACAGAAACCACACATAGATTGCCAAGAGAGGGGTTGCTGAGGTGTAATCACAGCTTTAAGGGGTGACGCTCTTTATCTGGATGTTCGAGGGACAAAAACACAGTTACTAAAAAACCTGCAAATACAGAGTTAAGGCTGAAGATAAACAGAGCGCTCACACTGAAAGCATGGAGAGGCTTAGAGAAGGCTGGCTGGGAGACTCTAATCTGTTTTTTCACAATGCTCAAAAAATGTACAAAGTGGCAGTTAATAGTGTATATGGAGATCAGTTCACAGCAATCAGAAAGTTTTCTCCCTATCTTTTCAGCTGCCATGGGTATTTATATATATGTGTGTATATATATATAATATATATGTATATATATTTATTATATATATAGAAATCCTAATAAATACCTATATTGCTATTTAACCAAACACTCTGGCTAGAAGAGGGATAACTGAATCTGATGTAGCATGGGTGTATACTGGTTGCTGCAGGAGCTGTTTCTTTTCAGGGCATATGCTGGAAATTTTGGTGTGTGTTTTGTCCCCACTAACGTATGAGGAATTGATCCCACCAGAGGAAATCAAGCAGAAATGATCTCCCTTGGTGTAGCAAATCTGATGTGCCATTAAAACAGACGCAGAAGTGAAGCAGACTTCCCTGACCCCCTTCTGTTCCCACAGCAGCCTTCCCTCACCTCGCGCTGCTCCTCTCCTTGCTGCGTTCCTCTGCGAGCCTGCTCTCCAGCCAAGGAGATGCGGTCGCTGTTTACGGGATCTCAGAATGACCCGTACAGCAACCGGCCGGTTTGACTGGAGAACGTTGAGCTCGGGAAACACCGGGTGAGAATTTGTAGCACCATTGTGCTGCTGGCTCTCCTGAAGAATTTAATTTAACCGTTCTGCAGAGAAGCTCTGGAAGCAAAGAAATAGTTACAGAGAAGCTGCAGCTTGCTCTAGGGACAGCGATCAGCTTTGTGAGCCCTCCCTGTGTCGTGGCCGGGTCACATTGATCTGCTCCCCTTGGACCCTCCGTTGGATCCTTGGAGCGGCCAGTGGTGGGAAACATCTCCAGCTTTTCCAGGGCCTGGAGGTCTACTGGGATTTAAGCTGGGAGGTGCTCACAACACGCAGCAATGCACAGATGCACATGTTAAAATGCAGTTTTATTTCCCCAAAAGAAAAGGGTAAGTTGCGCTATGAGTCAATATTTTGTTCGGGCAAACAGAGCATAATTTACACCATGAGACTGAGTTTAAAAGCATCTGATCTGGGGCTATTCAAGGCTGTGGATCTGTTTATACGTAAAAGAAACAAAGATTGCGAGCCTTTTTCTTTCCCCTGCCTGAGTAACAGCTGAGGAAGAGTTCCTCAGACTAGCAAGGAGAGCAAACAAAAGCATTGTCCCCAGATTATTCCCTTTCTTTGTCTCTTTTCCCTTCTCATTTTTAGGACTTAAAAATATTTAGGGGAGGAAGGTGGAGGCTTGCACAAGCCACCTCATTTCCAGTTCAGCTCATCTTTGTCTCTCAGAAATGCACAAAAGGACTTTAATTTCACTGAATAACGGCTTTCTACTAAATACTTCCTCACTGTTCTTCTGCACCTGGAGCTATACAGCGGGGCTAGCACAGGCAGATAGCTGTGTTTCTTTAGGTGAACAGAGAGCTTCATTCCCAAAGGGCACAATAAACCTGATCCTTCCTCTTCTGATCAACAAGAGCACAGAAGCTGCAAACCTGACCAGTACATCAAAAAGGAGCTTGAAAAATACTTTGAGGAAAAAATGCTAACGGTGCATCCTTCTCCTGTAACTGCACTGATATTAAATCAGGAAACAGCACAGAACAACCACAAACACATATATACAGGGGCTGTCAAAACAGAAACAAAACAAAATCCCTAATGGGGACTAAAGGTGCAAAGAGCAAAAAGAAGAACATACAGTACAGGCTTTATGATTATATTTAAATCCTTATGCTGCAAATGCTGGAAAGGGAATTCCAAAAATTTTCTGTATATAAGCAGGTTTTTTTTTGATCCAGGACTTTGTGCGGTGAAAAGGAATTACAAATCAGTCTGAACGAAAGGCTGGGGTCCCAGCGGGTGTCAGAGCCTGCCTGGGGACTCCCGGGCCGTAACCACAGCCCCCGATCCTGCAAGGGCCGAGGGACGCACTCAGCTCTGCTGTCAGAAGCCTTTCTGGCTGTTGAACCCGCAGCAGCACTGATCTTTCTGAAAAGGTACTCGCTGGGTCCTGGGTTTCCCTAACCACACCTGAGGTCAGATCTCCCTTCCCTCCTGCTTGACTGCCTAAAGATCCGATCATCAAGCAAATCTCTCGCTGAGCCTCTTGGAAAACCAGACTGTGGCCAGAAAAGGGATGCTGACCTTTTCTGGAAGATCTCCTGGCTGCTCCTGACTTTGTGACACGGGGCACAGGTCCAGGACACTTTCCCTGTCTCCCTGACATCTTCCTTTTCTATATCCCTTCCAAGGAAACTAAACACCCTTGGGAAGATCACTTTTCTCACCCAGACATCTGTGCAGTACCTCTGTGTTCGCAGGAGAAGCAGATAAGCAGGAGAGTGATGTTTTCCAGTAAGATGTGGCCCAAGTTCTGAAGTGTTCGAAAAGTGTTTGAACGACACAAAATGCCATTGCAAGATACAACTGCAATAATTACAGTTCTTCAGCTTCTACTGGCTACTTCAGCCCCAAAAGGCAACTCATGATCACTCAGAAAGGTTTTGGTGCTGCTTATTAGCTAAAGGCTCCTAAAGGGGCTCAGATAATGAACCCAACATGCCAGGGTTCAAGTGGGAAGCAGGACTCAGCCAAGCACAGGAGGAAAGCTCATTCTAGCAAGGCTCAAACAAGGGATTTTTGTGCTTCTGGATCAGGTGTTTCTGCTAGAAACAATTTTTACCATGGTGGCAGGGGGAAAAATAACAAGAGCGTGTAGTAGAGAGGGGGCTATGATGAGGCTGCAGAGTTTGGAAATGATGAGAAAGAGACAAATTCCCTTGCAAACAAATTTGGGGCTAAGACTGAAAGAAAGAACTAGGAGAATGTTTCTGCTCCCTCCTTGCCTTGGGACATTAAAGAAAAGGGGGAAATGTTGCCACTTCTTCTGGAAGTCACCCCTTTCCCTTCCCTGGAACGCAGCTAGACCCCGAGCGAGCTGCAGAGGATGATGATGATGATGATGAAGAGTTGCCCTTCTTTCTCTGCAAGTGCACAGAAAGGCAGCAGGAAAAGCACGGCATCCCCCCCGCAGCAGTCCCAGAGCTACCGGTCCAGGCTAATCCCGAAGCAGCGGGGGGCGGCGCTGCCGGGGCGGTTGGGGGGGGGGGGTGGTGTGCCCCCTCCAGAGCAAAAAAAAAAAGGAAAAAAAAAATTTAAAAGTCCCCGCTCACTGGGTCCTGCATCCACGCAGCCTCACGGACACCCGGAGCCTGGCCTGGGTATCATCCCCGCCGTGCTCCGCGCTCTCAACCCCCCAGAATCTCTCCCCAGCCAAAAGCCAGCGTCCCCACCCGCATCGCCCCCCCCCCCCGCCCTCAACTCGCGGTGCCTGCAGCCGCGCTCAGCGCTGGCTGGGGAGGGGGTGGCAGGGCCGGCGGGGGAGGTCTTGGGGAGGGTTTGGGGACGGGCACGGGAGGGGGTCTCGGGGACGCGCACGGCTCTAGGAGGACTCGGGGACGGGCGGGGGACCCCGCCCTGCGCCAGGGACCCGCTCCGCACCCAGTCCCCCGCCGCCGGCACAGGCGAGGGTACGGTTTTAGTTAAACGTGGTGCCTCCAAATCACCCCCCTAAATCACGCCGTGATACCCCTGCGGGTGCTCGTATTCATCGGGATCCCCCTCTCCGCCACCGAGCAACCCCCAAGACCCCCGCTTGTACACACCGAGCGCCCCCCGCCCCCCCGAATCCCCAAGCCGGGATTTAATGCTGGGCACTGGGGAAGAAAAATCCCCCCCCCCCCGCCCCCCCCGAAATAAACCTACCCTTCTGAAGTGTTGCTCCACTCCCTTCTCACAGATCCACCTGTGAAAACCTGTCTAAAGTTAGTACTGGGATTTGCCCCGCTCTTAACTGGTTCAGGCTAAAATCTGGAGAGATCCCAGTTAACCCAGGAGGGCACAAGAGCTTATTTTGGACCGCAAAGCTGCTCCGCAGACTTTGTCCCAACAATGTTGCGCGCTTTACTTGGACAATCCCTGCAGAAAAGAGAGCGCGAGCGAGAGGAAAGAAAGATTTATGATTACCGTTCGTAATTTAATACTAAATTCCTGGGCCATTCCCATCAGCCCGAACAAGCAAACATCAACATTTTCTTTCTCATGCACATGTCTCCGCGATAGATGATTAACCAGGTCCCTCGCTGCTTGCGCAGGGGGGTAAAAAAAAAAAAAAAAAAAAAAAATCCTGACAAACAGCACGGTGTGTGCTTGCAGTTTGGGAAATTAAAAATCAAGCGAGGGGAGGTAAGAATTAGGGAAGCGATGCCCTTTTCCTCCAGCAGTGCCGGCTGCCACGGGGGATTTCGGTTCGGGTGTTTGTTTGGTAACAAAACTCCTATTTCAGACAATATACCCCGCTAATGTAAGGTGAAAAAGCTAATTCTGGGGGAAATGTAGCAGTCAGCTACCAAAAACGAGGAGCGCTTCTCGGAGAACCAGTAGCGTGGAAAATACGTCTATAACAGCCGTCTTTTTTTTTTTTTTAATCAATTACCTAGACCTACCCTTTCTAAGAACTGGGATACCACCACTTCCTAAATGTCACCACCACACCTATAGGTACCTATATGCTCCGGTTTTGAGGGCGAACTTTCAAATTTCGGTGGCTCAAGGGGCCCCACTGCCCTGCCCCGGGCGGACACGCCGGCTGGAGCTGATCTGAAATGACACTCATTTTCTTTGAATTCTTCCCAATTTTGACGAAAGGAAGGGGAAGGGGGGGGGGCGAGGGAGAGCGGGAAGAAGTCATTCTTTACCCGAAACTAACCTTGAAAAAACGGATCTTAAAAACCAGAAAGCATACAGTCACACACAAAAAAAAATAGAATTAAAGCCGCTCGATTAGCGGCTTTCAGGTTTAGGGAGAACGTCGCAATTAAAAAAAAAAAAAAAAAGTTGCTGGGAAGGGCGGGGGGCGGGGGGCGCGCTGTGCCGGCCGTGAGATGCCGGGCAGGTGGGTGCCTCCGCGGGCGCGGAAGGGACGCGAAATCCTTTCCGCTGCAGCCGGCAGCCGCCGCTTTGCCCCGCGGAGGTTTTGTAGGGCCAGGGTGCATGGAGCCTCCCCTGCGCGCAGCACCGCGCCCGGGGCTGCCGGCCCCGCGGAAGGGATGCGCTGCTCGGCCCGGGAACCCTCCTGCTCCGGCCACGCTATTTCTTCCCCAGTCCTTATTTTAAAATAAATAAATAAATAAATAAAAAGCTCGGACTGAGGAGCATCCCCCCCAACACAGAAATCCCAGCGAGAATAACCCGGGGCGGCTGAGTTAAAAGCCCTCCAAGAAACAAAATTGGCCTTTAACGGGGGATTCGGGGCAGAAAGCCGTTCTTGCTTTAGCCAGCCGCAAGTTTTGCGTGATGTATTTTGCAGAGGGGAGCGAGGGATGGAAGAGCAAAGAAATGGACCCAGAAAGTGCCCCGAAATTTTACGGCGATGAAGGATGGACGGGCAAACTCAGTCTGTAGTTCGCAGCTTAAAAGATGAAGAGAAGGGACAGAGTGCGTATGGACGGGGAGATAATCAGATCAAGGCTTCCTCCGCCTTTCAGTAGCTCCACCTTGTGAATATACCTCAGTAATTATGAGAGGAAAAACTCTTCCCCGTCTAATGGCACATTTTACAGGGCTGAACCCGGGCTGCCCAAGCCCTGGCCGGGGTCTCCTTTCCCTCCCGGGCAGCGGTAACGTTTAACGTACCGGTAAATCAAAGCCCTCCCCGAGCAGCTGCAGGACCTCGTCACCAACAGCTACGGTGGACCGGCGTGGGGGTGTCTCGGATCCCCCCAGACTCCCCCGTCCGGGGAACCCCGAGCTCCTGCCCGGCTCTGCTTTGCCAGGGCGGCCGGAACCCCCCAGCCCGGCCCTGGCCTCTCCGCCTTCCCCTCCCTCGGGGGCCTGCTCGCGAACAACCAAAAAAAAAAAAAAAAAAAAAAACCAAACCAAACACCCCAACCCCCCTTCCCCCCATCGTTTTCCCAAATCTGGCACAGATGGGAAACCAGCAGCGCGGTGCCCGTGCGGACCCCGCAGCCCACCGCACAGCTGGGGCTGCGTTGCGGGGAGCGCCCGGGAAGGAGGAGGAGGGTGGGTGCATGTTCCACGCGTGTCCTCCCACATGCGCGTTTAGAGCAGGGCAACCTACGGACGGAGGTCTGCGTGCTCCCGGGAGCGCAGCCCCGCTCCGGTTGGGATGGGGGTGCAGAGGGACTCGCTCACCCGCGGGAAAATCAGGCGTGGGGAGCCGCGGGGCTGAGCGCTCTCAGGCGCTATCGACAGGGAGTTTCGTCCTTTCTAAATGTCGTGGAGAAAAACTCTGCATCTCTTGCGCTGCCGCACAGAATTAAGCCCCGCGGAGCCTGTACTGCGGGGGGGATTTCATCCGACTCCCCCTCCCTGGTTTCCACCTCCTCCCTCCAGCTCGCTACCGGAGACACCCCTGGAAATTGTTGGTTTTTTTTATTTTATTTTTTTTTTTTTTGAGAGGACTTTGCGCGACTTTTGCCTCCTCGGTTCCCTGCGCAGCCGCGGCTGGCTCTGCGGGGATGCGGAGCAGCAGGGCCGGGCTGCGGGCATGGCCCCGGGTACAGCGCTGGGGCCCGGCCGGGAGAGACCCGCACCAGGGCGTGCGGGGTGCTCCGGCTGGGGACTTCGGCAGCGCTGTCCCGAGTTCCAGAAAGGCAGTCCCCTCCTAATTAATTTCCCAAAAGCAGGCAGATCTTGAACTTTTTGTTGTTCTTTTGGCTAAATAAATTGAAGGGGGGATATGGGAGACGCTGGGTTGCGGAGGGGCTCGGGGGTCCCGCTCCCTCATCGCTCCGCGCTCGCGCGCCCGTCCCCTTTTTCCGGGTGTTTTCCCGTGACCGGTAGCTGCTATTCTCCAAAGAGACACTTGGGGTCGCACTTTCTGTCTGTTTGAGCGTAAAAAGTGTAAAAAGAAGCCCTAATCTTCCTTAATCGTTACAAAATGTTAAAAAAAAAATCCTGTTACAGGACCAAAAAAAAAAAAAAAAAGAAACTAAAAAACCTTACGAGCCGAGCGCTCCTTTACATGCAGTCACTCACTCAGGGAACAGCAGAGGAAAGCAAACACGGTCCCCTCAGAACTGAAATGTAATTATATTTTCTCCCCTCTCTCCCTAATATTTGCGATTGTCTGTGTCAATGCCTTTGCTTTACTTTAGGGAGACATTCGCTTCCTGCGGCCCGAAGGATTCCCCGGCCGCACGAGGGGGGCTGGCAGCCGAACCAAGCCAGTGCTGCCGGTGCTGCCCTGGCTGCACCCCCGGCCCCAGCCCTCCTTCCCCGCGCGTTCGCGTCCGTCTGTTTCCTCGGCACCTTCGCATCGGGGCTGCTTACATAAAGTTGGAAAGGGCGATGCGCGGGATGGGGTTGGGGTTGGGGGGATGGAGGGGGAGCTGGAGATTTGCTACGGGACGGCAGCGGGCAGAAAGAGACTTTTGTTATCTTTAGAACAAAGGGACGGGCAGGATGTCCCCGAGCGCTCCTCCTCTGTGGATTGCAGAGGCCGAAAAGCGAGGAGGGGGGGTGGAATAAATAAATAAAAAAGGAGGCGATGGCGCGGGAGGGGGGGTAGCGGGGCTGGGAGCGGCGGCCGGCGCTGCGGAGCTGTCACTGCCCGGCCCGCCCCCGCCCCCGCCACCACCCCCGGCCCCGCCACCGCCCCCTCCGCCCCCCCCGCACCCGCCCGGCCCGGCCCGGCCCGGCCCCGCCGCGCTGCCATTGGCGCGGCCGCCGCCGGCCCCGGCCCCCGCCGCGCTCTCGGCGGGCACGGCCGTATAAGAAGCCAAGGGGGGCTGCGCTGCGGATCACAGCTGCACAACCAGCGCCGGAGGCGGCAGCTACAGCGGAGACCTGGGTTTTTCTCGTCCCCCCTCTCCTTTTTTTTTTTTTTTTTCCTCCTTCCCTCCTCCTTCCTCCCCCTTTTCCCTCCCCTTCCCCTGCGCTGCCAGAGCCAGAGAAGGCTCCGCGCAGAGCCCCGCCGCCGCGCAGCCAGCGCGCTGCCCTGCTCGGGCTGGGAAGTTGCGGCAGAGTCCGGGGCTCTGCTACGGCGGGGAGAAGGCTCTGGACTTACAAAACCCAGCCGGGGGGGGCACGGGCTAGACGTTTTGCACCGTTCTTCTTCTTCCTGCACAGACCCGAAGGCAGCATCTTTGTTTTGTTTTGCTTTTGCCCTTCCTGCTACTGCTCCTTTCTCCTTGCGACCGGCTGTCTCCGTGCCGGGAGCCGCTGCAGCCCGCGGTGCCTTGCAAACGCCGATACAAAAAAGAGAGAAAAAAGGACAGGAGACAGCCAGGCGTCCCCGGCTGTCCTTGGCTTTGTTGCTCCGGACTGAAAAAAGCCCCAGAAGCCGGGAGGAGGAGGCGGCGGTGGAGCGGGGCGGGTGGGAGCGGAGGGAAGAGAAGCGAGGAAGCGAAGCCAAAGTTGATCCGGAGCTCGGGAGCGCGGGCAGCCCTGTGCCAGGCTGCGCGCTGGGCTGAGGTCTCCAGCCCCCTCCGCCCGGAGAGGTGCCCGCAAGACAGCGATGGCCGGAGAGCTCAGCATCGCGGCCGAGCTGCCCACCAGCCCCCTGGCCATGGAGTACGTCAACGACTTCGACCTGATGAAGTTCGACGTGAAGAAGGAGCCCCTGGGCAGGAACGACCGCTCGGGCCGGCACTGCACCCGCCTGCAGCCTGCCGGCTCCGTCTCCTCCACCCCCATCAGCACTCCCTGCAGCTCCGTGCCCTCCTCGCCCAGCTTCAGCCCCACTGAGCAGAAGACCCACTTGGAGGACCTGTACTGGATGGCCAACAGTTACCAGCAGATGAACCCCGAGGCTCTGAACCTCACCCCAGAGGACGCTGTTGAAGCCCTCATTGGGTCCCACCAGGTCTCCCAGCAGCTGCAAGGCTTCGAGAGCTTCCGGGCCCACCACCACCACCATCACCACC
This sequence comes from Chlamydotis macqueenii, assembly GCF_036417535.1. Taxonomy (NCBI): domain Eukaryota; kingdom Metazoa; phylum Chordata; class Aves; order Otidiformes; family Otididae; genus Chlamydotis; species Chlamydotis macqueenii. Next base: position 5,314,832 of record NC_141571.1, on the reverse strand, counting down.
ATCACCAACACCACCACCAGTACCCTGCGGTCACTCACGAAGACCTGGCCGGCAGCGGGCACCCTCACCACCACCACCATCATCACCACCAGGCCTCTCCCACTCCCTCCACCTCCTCCAGCTCCTCCCAGCAGCTCCAGAACTCGCACCAGCAGCATCCCCCCTCCAGCAGCGTGGAAGACCGGTTCTCAGATGACCAGCTGGTCTCCATGTCCGTGCGGGAGCTCAACAGGCACCTCCGAGGCTTCACCAAAGACGAGGTGATCCGCCTCAAGCAGAAGAGGAGGACCTTGAAGAACAGGGGCTATGCCCAGTCCTGCAGGTATAAACGTGTCCAGCAGAAACATCACCTGGAGAATGAAAAGACCCAGCTCATTCAGCAGGTGGAACAGCTCAAGCAAGAAGTGACCCGGCTGGCCAGAGAGAGAGATGCCTACAAGCTCAAGTGTGAGAAACTTGCCAGCAATGGCTTCAGAGAGGCCGGCTCCACCAGCGACAACCCGTCTTCCCCTGAGTTCTTCATGTGAGTGCTTAACAAAAAAATAATTAAAAAACAAACAACCCCCCACACCCCCCCAAACCTGACCCCTGTCACCTTTCCTCCCCCCTGCCCCCTCCCATCCTCCTCTGACATCTCCATCCGTCTGCTTGACTAGAGAGAAAGACGGAGAGAAAAATAGAGACTTGATTTTTTTTTTTGCAGCATCCAGTCTTCTAGAGTAGCTGTGGGAAAAGTAGGCTGGGGGTGGGGACGGGAGAGGTAAAGTGCAACTTTTTGACTTTTGTTTGCGAGTTAGAGAGAGAGAGAGAGACAGAGGCAAAGGAGAAAAGGACAAGTGAAGCGTTTTATAGAGCGCTTGCTTGCAGAACGAGATGGACTTTAAGAAAATAATAATAAAAAAGGACAATGAACAAGCCATCTATTACATACTGCCTGCTTGGAAAGAGAGAGGACATACACAGCACCATCTCATGCACAGTTTACCTGCTCGGAAAAAAAGAGAATAAATAAAAAGGACAATATATGCAAACCCTTCATATATTGCCTGCTTTGAGAAATAAGTTACAAGACTCAGATGGGACATTCAATCTAAGAAAGGAAAGAAAGAACGAAAGAAAAATCTCATCAGTTTTATTGCCTGCTTGATTATATAGAAAAATACGAAAATCTGCATTAAAAATATTAATCCTGCATGCTGGACATGTATGGTAATAATTTCTATTTTGTACCATTTTCTTGTTTAACTATAGCATGTTGATCATCGATCATAGATTTCTGTTGTTTTGTTTCATTGATAAGAAAAGCATCACAAGTTATCAAACTTTTTACTGCTTGTGCAGTTTTGTTCGTTGGTTTTGCTCTCTTATTTTCTTTTATGGTTGTTAGCTTGTAAATATCTGCTACTTCAAACCACACAGGAGAAAAAAAAAACACAAACAAAAACAAAATAACATTTCAGCAGGCTGGTTATACGGTTTGTTTGGTATTAAAGAGATACTTAAGGAAAAAAAGTTATGGGCATTTTGCATTAGAGAAAAACCAACCTTGTATATCTGGTGCACTTTTAAGTTGTATTTTTTTTTTTTAGTTTTCATTTTGGTTTTTGTTTGTTGGGGCAGAAGCAAAACTGCCTGAATGGCATTGACAAACCTAAACTTTACAGGGAAAAACTCTCATCGGTCACTAGAGCCTACTCCACGCTGTTCAGTGGCAGCGAAGCTTGTTCCTTCAGGACAGTTCCCAGGCTGGAGCGGTTGGCTTGGCCGTAGAGTTTCCCTTCTGCTTGTACACTCAGGAAGCAAAGGATGGATGAGATACCAGTTTCCTTGTAAGAAACAACTGCCCCTTGATTTTTTGGTAAATAAATAATAATAATAATTTAAAAGCCCCCTTTCTTTTCATGAGTTAAGCTGCAATAGCAGTGAGGGCTCCGTGTTGCCACTTAAGTTTCTCGATGGTAGCAGTGGATGAGTGGGCTGCAAAAGCGTATAAAACTACAACTTTTTTTTTTTTTTAGGAAGACATACTGCAACTTTTAAGTGTATTCTTTTGCAATGATTTGTAATCTGCTTCTCTGCTTCCCTATGCAGCGAGTGAAAGTTTTAGCCAAAATTTATTTGCAGTTCTGTAGTAGTAGTAGTTTGGAGTCTTATGGGTGTTTTTATTACTTTTTTTTTTTTTTTTTTTCCTCCTGCAGGTCAGTAAAAGGATTTATGTTGCACTGACAAAAATACCAAAATGAAAACTTATTTTTTAGTTTCCTTTTAGGATAGCTGGCACTGCTGGCCGGATGCATTTTAAGTTTGTATTAGTTTATAAATTAACAGTAATAACAAGATTGTAATGAACAGCATGGTGCTTGCAGTTTTAAATATTGTGGATATTAGTCATGCATCAGAAAACGATCTTTGGTTTTTACTGATTCAACTGTGTTGAAATCAAAACATTGCAGCAGCGGAAAAAAAATGTTTTTATTTCATGTAAAGTTCTGAAGGGATCAATTTCAAATCCTGCTTATGATATGAAAAAATATTAAAAAAACCTGGTCTATTGTAGTTTTATTCAGACTGGTTTCTGTTTTTGGTTATTAAAATTGTTTCCTATTTTGCTTATTAAAATCATTGAAATGGCATTTATTGGAGGGACCTGCTTCTCTGACGTCTGGTGTTCCGAAAAAAAAAAAAAAAAATTTTAAAAAGCGAGGAAAGCTGTGGGACCCTTACCTGCCAGCCCCTCTCCCCAAGCCCGGCGCTGGGGCTGGCAGGGGGAGTGCGGAGCTGCTTTGCCCACTCGGGAATGCTGCTGCACGCCGGGTAGGACCGCTCAGCCTTGCACCCTCCTCTGTTTTGCCCGAATCTTGCCCATGGCAGGGGCTGAGCATTCGCCCCCCCGCCCCCCCCCACCTCCCGCCCCGTTCTCCCCCCACTACCCCCGGAGAAGCGGCCCCCCCGGGCCCTGCTGATGGCGGGGAGCGGAACCCTCCGGCCTGAGCATCCCCGGCTGCGAGAGAGAGGGGAAACGCTAAGTGCAGGCACTCCCTTTTTTTTTTTTTTTTTTTTTTTTTTTTTTGCATTAGAAAAGGAGAGGACTTGGACAAGTCTGTCCTTTCCCCCGGCTCCTTTGGGATCCAGCCTGGCCATTCACTTTCCTCCTCTCCATCTGCACATTGTATTTGTTCAAGTTTCTTTTCTTTTTTTTTCCCCCTTCTTTTTTCCTTTTTTTTTTTTTTTTTTTTTTTTTTTTGAGCAAGCACTAGTTTAGAAGACTCTTTATAGATGCTTGTGGAGAAGGGGACAGATCTCCCCCTGCCACCCCTCCGGGCTCAGCACCTCGCAGCCCCAGCACCCAGAGCTGATAATCCCGCAGCTCCCCGAATCCCGCAGCTCCCCAAACTGCAGCCAGAGCGGGTCAGGAATCGCCCCCCGCTCCTCGCCTGGATGCGGGAAAGGGACCCTCAGAGCCGGGTAGCAGCGTGTTTGCTGTGTGAAAACCGCGTTGAACTTTAAATCTCTCTTAAAAACAAAATCCCACGCACCAGAACATCAAAAAATAATAGCCTCTCTCCGCCCTGTTCCTCTTCCCAACACCAGCGAGCTGTCTTTGCGGGGCACAGTTGGACGACAAACGGGTTAAGGACAGAGTGTGGGGGGTAAAAAAAAAAAAAATTAAAAGCAAATACAGTAACTTAAAACCAAAATCCCCTCTTGCATCCCAGAGGGGTTGGGGAAGCTGGGAAGGGGCCGGGACCCGTCCCAGCCCCCCGGCTACATGAGCCAGGCCCGGGGACAGGCTCGTCCCCGCTACCATGCGAGGGGACACAGGAATTTGGGGAGGAAAAGGCTGAGAGAGACCGGCTGTCCCCGCGCAGCCCCCCTCCCCTTGCCAGTAAATACTACGGCTGCGGAAAGCCTGAGAGGAATATTGTTTGTGGGAACTGCCACCGCATATTAATGTCCCCTCATGCATGCATTGAATAAATCACTAGGGCTAATTGAACAACAACAACAACAGAAAAAAAAAAATAGGAAAAACAGGCCTTAGAAAAGCCCTCCGGGTTCCCACCGCCGAGCTGTGTCAGCGGCGGGGCAGCCCCGCTGCACGGGGAGGGGGCTGCCGCGCCCCGCCCCGTCCCTCAGGTTTCGTTTATCTAATTTAAAAGAAAAAAGAAAAAAAAAAAAGAAAAAATTAAGAATTGCATCCAAGCAGCCCCGCGGGCAGAGCTCGGGCTGGTGGGAGCGGGCCCGGCGGCGCAAGGAGCGGGGTCCCGGGGGCTATCCCCTGCCCAGGGGTCGGGCTGACTTCCTTGGACTCCAAGGAGGTTTGGGGAAGGGGGGTCCAACATGCTTGGGGGGGGGGTAACCACCCGCACTTGTGCGCGGCCAGGCCTGCGGCTGGGCAGGGGTCTGCACCGGCGGCACCGGGGCCGAGAGCCCCGCGGGTGTCGGTGTGGGCAGGGTCCCTTCGGTGCCTCCCCCTCCCTAACGGGATCCCCACCAGCCTTAAGTGACCCGCCCGGCTTCGCTCGCCTTATTGCCGTCCCCCCGTATCGACTTCGATCTCCCGCCGTTCATCGCCGATTGATAAAGGGCTGATGGCACCGGAGCCAGGAGCACGATGGAAGGGGGGTGGGGGCGGTTCTCGAAGAGAAAGGGACAACGAGACCCCCTCTCTTTTGCTCCCCGGGCCCCCCCGGGAGTGGGGGGCTGAGCTCGGGGCCGTCCCCCCGGGGTTCCCTGCTCCCCCCGGGGCAGCTGCGTCTCAGCTGCGGGAGATAAAGCACCTTCCCTCCCCAAAACCCCTCTTCTTCCCCTCTCTCCGGAGGTGCTGCTTCGCCTCCTTGTCCTCCACCCGTCCTTCGGATCCCCCCTCCGGATCGACTCCTTGCAGCCTCGGGGAGGATGGGGTCGGGGTGCCAACGAGACAGGATGGGGCCCCGGAGCGGTGCGGGTAGCCCCGGCCGAAACAGGAGCTCCGGGGCTCTGGGGAGCAGAAGCAGAGATTTCGGAGCCCCCCGGCAGCAGCACGGTGGAGCTGGACGGGGAGCACAGCCCCGGGGGTGGTGGGGAAGAACCCAAGGTTCACACCGCTAAATTTAGCTGCCGGCCGATGGCGCATTGCGTGATCTAGTGTAGTGCAGGAGGACCATTCCCTTCAGAGACAAAAAAAAAAATAAATAAAATTATTTTTTGTTTGATCTCACAGTTTTGCAAGAGCTATCGCTACCAGCTGGAGCAAGATCTGCACCCCTTAATCGGGGCAGAGGTGACGACCGGCTACGGCTGCTCCCAGAATCAAACGAGACACTCAGCCAGCAAACACAACCGGCAACACCCCCCTTCCCCCGCCACCGACACAAAACTCACAGCTTCTCTCTGCCAGCCGTGCGACGGGCTCTTCCCGATACTCCCTTCCCTCCTCCCCTCCCGGAGAGCGTATAAAACTGATTGCCTTTTACTTCCAAACCAGGGAAATTTAAGAGCAAAAAGCACTTTTTTGAGTTAAGGACAGCAACACACACACGAATTCCCGAGGATGCTGGGCGCTGTTGCCGGCCGGAGGATGAATGTTGCGGTGGGCAGGAGACGTGTGTTATAAGGATGAGCCAGGGTTTGCGAGACAACTGTTCCCCGTTGGTTTAGGATTTAATTTTTCTTTCTTTTTCCTTTTTTTCCCCCTTTTTCTTTTTTCCCCTTCGCGGCTGGCGGGGTGCCCGCCCGGCCCTAGTAGCTGATGATTGACAGAGCGAGGTCAGGGATGCTCCTCGGAGCTGCGGGACTCATGTTTCGGGGAGGACGGACAAAACCCCTCCAGTTCCCTGCGCAGCCTCCGCGGGGCCGCGCTGCGGGGCTGGGACCAGGGGTTCCGCGGGCGCGGAGTCGGGGAGCAGCCCAGGCAGTGGCCCTGCCGCTCTCCGCCAGCCAGCATCCTTCATCCTTCCCGCTGCTGCCTCCCTCCCGGGGCTGTTCCGCTTTGCCTTTTTTTTTTTTCTAAATTTTAAGTTTTGATCTCCTCCTTACAGAATTGAAAGAGTAGTTCCTCACCGTCGAGGAGAAAAAAAAGCTATTTCGCCCTTTATTTGGACAAGTTTCACTTATGGAGTTTTTTTTTAATCATTATGTTTCACTCCATTAAGATTATAGTAAATCTGAAGTTATGCACACGCGCGCACACACTCTCTCTAAATAGCTTATTGCATAACCCTGCGTAGCGTGTTCAGCAATGTAGCATGAAGTGTTCTAATAGCATCCCACACTGGACTTTTGTTTTGTGCAAGAAGAAGAACAAGAAGAAGAAGAAGAGGGGAGGAAAAAAATGCTTTCAAGCGCTGCCTTTTCTTGATTTTTAAATGATGACTTTTGGTAGGGAATTCTGAACACAGCATGAGGTGCTGCAAAAACGTGTTCTTGCTATTGCACCCAGGGCAGGGAAGAGACAATTTATATTTGTGAGCCAGTCCTGCACATCATAGTGTGTGGAAGTGTATGAAAATGGGTTTGTTGTGTACTTGCGACCTAAGGAAATGCAAATCCTTTGCCTTAAACAGAATTGCTCCAATGGGGGCTTGTTGTATTTACAGGTTTGTCACAACATGGTTAGAAGAAACACTGCACTGAAGAGGGAAAAACCCATTCCACAGAAAGAAAGCGACGTGCTTTCCTGTCCCACGGAGGCTGCTGTTAGGTTTCAGAGATAGTTGTCCTCTGCCATGTTTTATTTCCCCTTTTAAAGTTTCACTGTTTGTCTTAAGGCACAGGCTCAAAACACTGCATTTCAACTTTATACATGTGTTCTCTTAAAATATTTGTTTAGATAAGGAAACCAATGCTAAGTGTTCTCACTTGAAAGAAATTAAATATATAGAATGATAAGCTGCTGCTAAAATATATAAAAAACCCACTTAAATTAATAATAAGAACTTGTTCTGAGGCAAAATTCAATTTTACTTCCTATTATGCAATCTTTGCATGTAAAGTTGCTTTAATGCAAAATAGCAGCTCATCAAAAATTCTGTTTTATTGGTATCAAAAATTTATGATATCCTGAGGCATGAGGGGCAGAGAGCAAGGTAGGAAAGCTGTGTCCTTTTACCAAGTTTAGTGCTTGCTTTAAAGAAACCTCTCAAACTTATTTCTCCTCCCTTCTTCCTCGTTTTTGGAGGCAGTGGGTGAAGGTTTACAGCAGAGAAAACTCCACCGACAATGTCACTGCGCAGCTCGAATACACCATTTTGTTAACTGCACCCTCGCTGCAGACTCCTGCTTTCACTGCAAGACCAGGAGACACTAGGAGATATCCACACGAATACAGAGATGGGATTATTTCTAAATTCTGATGTTTTCATTCAGTATTGCAATAATGTGTATGTGTTGCAAATATGCCTGCATTGTTTGTGCCTGTATTCAAATATTGAAGCCCACAACCTCCCACCGATAAAATATAGAGATCTGATTCCACTCTGGCCTGGTCTTCCCACTAATGAGACTTCATTTGTTTCCAGAAAGGTGCTCCTGGCTTATAAATGATATTAAACACTCAGCGACAAGGGCATTGTGTTCAGTATGATTTTTTTTTTCTGAAATAAGAGTGGCAAGAAATCAGTAGCAAGCACCTGAAATTTGCATTTGTAAAAATTAAAAAAGCTTACTGCTTCTTCAGTAGAACTTCAAGCGGTTTATTAAAGGAAACCACTGACCACTTACAGCCAGGGAAACTGAGGCAGCGAGTGATGGGGTGACTTGGCCGCGGGCAGCTGCAGGCTGATGGCAGGGCTCAGTTTGACAGGTCCCTCCGGGCCACGCTGGGTATCACCGATATCCAGGGGATGGTGAGGGGAGCAGGCAGCCCCAGCCCCTCTAGTCCTGTGTTTTCATGGGTCCTGTCTTATTTACTATTGAATGGAGGCAGAAACCTCCCTGCTGGTTCAGGGGGCCCATTCAGAAAAGAAATCACAGAGGGCAATAAACCTGCACCTTGGACTTCTGCTAACTGCTTCTTCCTTGCTCTTACGCTACGGTGCAGTGATTACTCAAAGCCTTTACAAACATGAGAAAGGGAACATATAATTATAAACAAGTCTCTGAGCTAGCACTGGCCCTTACAGCTCTCCAGACCTGCATTTTCCCCCCCTTTAAGGTGGCCAAAAATTATAGGCAAAAGGTTTTTGAGCCTGAAATCTCTGCTCATGGCATCCCAAAGGAAGGCTTTTACAATTATCCTCAGTCTGCCTCCCATTTTGCTTATCGTTCAACGACATCCAGCTCCACATCTCATGTCAGTGCTACTGCATCGCTGCTGTCAGCTCTAGCAGTGAGCCGCCCTGTGCGGTCGCTGAGGCTGACAAACACAGAGGACACCAGAAACAGAGCTCTGCTAAACTCCTTTTGACACAGGCCATCCTTATTTTTACGTCAGCCTTGACCCGTGGATCAAACATTTTATTCTGGGTGTTGCTGAGGTCCGCGAGAGCACGTGCTAATCTCAAGGATTGGAAGAGCACAGATGCATTCGGCCCAGCGCTGGTTTTACCTGCTCCACAGATGGATAAAAGGGATAGCAAGGATGTTAGCAGAAAAGGGTGTTGGAAAGGCGTCTCCAGGTCCTCGCTTATCTCAAGTCAGGCATCCAAAAGAGCAGGGTATTAAGCAAATACCAGTGAGCCTCTGGGGCTACGTCATGAGTGACTCACGCACCAGTCAGGCAGACAGACAGGCAGACGGGAATCATGATAATAACAACAATAATAAAAAAATGTCTATGGCTTTCTGATTTGCAGTGTAACCAGATCTCTCTCACGCAGTGATTTCTGTCCTGCTGCACGCAGACTTAAACCAGGAGGTGACACGAAAGAAAACAAGTCTTTCCTGGTGACATTAAACAGCAGGTAAGTTGAAATTTGAAATAAAGAGATTTTATAGACATTTTACTCAGCTGAATAATTAATGAAACAGCTCAGATAAAATTTAAAACATAGCAGGGCTATCAGCTGGTCTCTGTTCCAAAATCTAAACCAATGTTTCTGTTAAATAAATCTTGTATCTTTTAAAAGAAGCCCTGCTCCGTAATCTGTTTTCAATTGAACACTACAGTAAATACATCAAGATTACTGGATCACATTGTTTACAGATGAAACAGTTTAAAGGTTAAGTTATTTTTGGTTTAAATCTTCTGTGTTTTAAAATGAAAGGCATTTCTGGAGTAGCTGCTGAAAAACAAGAATACTAGAAAAAAAAAGAAAAAAGGAAGAAGATAAAACGTGGCACTGTGAGGGTTAAGCAAGGTCCTAGGATCCAAGTAAATATTTATATGAGTGCTCAAAGAGGGGGGAAAAATCTCAATATAACCAAAATATAAATCACGGTGCTTTATGTTAGCTGTCAAATTATTCTAGCCCCTGCATTCCAGTACTTGCTCTACTGGTAATGTCACATAGGACGTGTGGGCTTATGCCCTGGTGCAGGTTTGGCAGGTAATTAAAGGCAGTGGCGTGGAGGTTTACACAGACTCCCTCCGACCCACGGAAAGACAAGCAAGCTGTTAGCTGGGATAGCTGCGAGTGTGCGAAAGGGTCCGGGAGCAGGGGTTTTCAGGGGCAGGGGAGAAAAGCCTGACTGTGGTGTGGGGCTGGGTCTCCAGCCTGGGTTAACCCTTTGGTGCTCTTTGCAGAGGCGAAGAAAACTGGGTAGTGGCAAACCAGCAGCCAGGGGTTTGGCAGAGGGAAAAAAAATAATAATAAAAGTAGGCCCTGAAGGCAGCTAGCCCTCAGGTCAGGTTTGCCTGCGTTCTTGACCTGGGGGAGACTTTTCTTGCTAGAAGTCATCTGGGTGATTTAGTCTTTCAGTTTGGTCCTGGCTCTGGTATTGGAGACTCCAATCACGACATTATTATTCCCAATGGCTTCACAATGCAGCCCCATCTCCAACCTGAGATGGTCCTGCAGACCCCCAGCTCCCTCCCTGGGAGGCAGCCTGCAAATGATGCCCAGAGCTTGTGTCTCGTGGCCTTTGATGAAAAACCTTTCATAAAAAAGAACCAGAATCAAATTGTGGGGCTCAGCCCCCCATCTGCTTTCATCTTCTCATTTAACTCCCCTGTGTGAGTAGGTGGGAAGAGAGGTTTTCAGATGCACCTCTTATTTTGCTCTTCCCATCATAGGTGTTCTCATCTCGGTGGGGTGGATCTTTGCACTGGGAGGCACCTGCGCATCTCCCGCTCTGCATACGAAATGGATGCAGGGTTGCAGGCTCTGTGCTGGGAACCGGAGCACCACGAAGCCACACCTGCATGAATGCAACCTCGGTGTCAGGGAGCCGTGCCAGCACCGACACTGTCACCGTGTGACACCCTCTTATTTAACCACAGAATTAGCATGGCACCAGGATGATGAGTTATTGCCCTCCGGCTCTCCCCACGCAATGCGTCATCCAGCCTGTGGAGACAGAGGCTGGGGGCAAAGAGTAAATCCTTCCCCATATGGGTTGCATTTCACTGCCTCTCTATGGAGGCTTCCAGAAGGGAAGTCAGGCTGTGAAGGGGATGCCCATCTGCAAGGATAACCCCACCACTAGCATCCTTTCACAGGGGCGAGTGAACAACCACCATCTGTTTAGCTGCCATCCCTTTGCCTAGACGTGAGAGTCCCCATTCATATTCATTTAACCAGTCTCTTATGCTAATCTCTGTCTACCTCCTTTCTTATCTTCTAGTCATACACAAAACCAGAGAGCAAGGGCCTTCCTGAATTAGCCTGGATTCCTATTTCTCAGCTTGGGAAATGTTGGGTTGAATCCCGACAGTAAGGGAATAAACCCTCCAAAAACCCAAGGCAGTCAGAGATCAACTTTTGGAATCAGCTTAGGTCCATTTATCTGCCCCAATCAACCAGCGATTTGTCTGCCTGATAAGAGTTTAGATAAAGTTTTCAGCAATTTGCAGTAATTAAATGTGAAAGGGGAAGAAGCAGAGGGTTTCCAGGCAACGTGCTGCAGAAGGGGAGTTTTGGAGGAAGGCAGAGAACCCCTTGTTGAACATCTGCCAGACAGCATGGAAGGTAGCGGTGATTTCCCTGCTCTGATGGAGTTCCCCCCTCCTCTTCACTCCCTGCAAAAATGCTCTCCCACTGCTGCTGCTCAAATCAGCCAGGGGAGAGAGAAAATCCCTGGAAAGCAGAAAATATTTTCCAAAACAAGTTGTTGCCTGATTGCAACAAGTGACAGGTATTAAAAAGAAAAAAACAATCCCGAAGAAAGACACTATCACTTGCCCGGTAAGGACTTTGCTCCCATGTCAGAATTATGCAAGCTAGAGTGCGGTGCAATGCTCAGTATATTCAAGATAGTTGTCAAGAGAAAAGTATAAACATTTCCAGCAAATGCACTTAATAGAAGTTTGTTTGCCAAGTGCTGCAGTCTCCTTTCTTGGTTATGGCAAGGAAAAGGCCTTTTTCATTAAGTGGGGAAAAAAAAAAACAATAACCCTCTCCCAATTAAAAAAAAAATCCCAAACCTTTGAATGTAAAGCTTTTTCTAGCCTTTTGCTTTGTTACCCACCAGCTCAGGCAGCGATGTACCCAAAGTCTGCTAGAGTCCCCCTGTCACGTTCTCCTTTTGCAAATGTTTGCTTTGAGAGATCGGCCGCGTTCATGGATGAGACTGAGCTGATCAGCAAATGGATGCGGAGAGTGAACCCGCAGCTGTGATCCAAAAGGGATGCTGAAGACATGGAGCGGAGCCCCTGTTGCGCATAAAACACAGCCACACATTCCTGGGAGAACAGAGTCCGTGGGAATTTGGCCACTGGACTTTGGTGGGGGTAGAGGTTCACCCCAGCCTCCGAGGGGGGTTAGGTGCCTTCTGTCAGGAGATAGCTGAGCACAGGACAGAGGTACGCTGCAGCAGCAATTAAGCTGTAATCAGTATCTGCCTTTGCTTGAATCACTTTTCTCCACCCTGAACATGCAGTACAGCAGGGCTAGAAGCTCCTCCAGCCAAGAACTTGGGACTCCAGGGAAAGGGTGTGTTTGTTCCTGCTCTGAACTAACTACTTCATTCCAAAAGCAACCACAGTTGTCTTGAGCTACTGTCGCCAGTTCAGTATGCCTTTAGCAGGAAACAGAAGCTTTCTGTGAATGAAAAAGGCCCGAAGATGATGCCTCTGTTTTAATTAACTAACGTACCCTATAGATTCATGCTTTTTCCTTGAAATCTCAGTTGGCTTCTTTAATCACTGTTCTCAGTGACACAGTTTAATTCCCCCTTCCCAGACTGCACTTGCCTTTTCCCAGGGAGCTCTCACTGAGGATGCCTGCTCTTGTAGCTGGAGTGTGGGAGGAGGTGCTTCCCATTAGGGAACCTGCTGATGTCTCCAAGATGACTGCAGAAAACCCTCCCTGACTACGTCCTTCCATGCTCCCATATGATAGAAATGTTGGCTGGAGAGGAGCTCTGGAGGCCTCTCATCCAACCTCCCACTCAATGCAGGACTGTTGCCAGCACTAGATCAGGTCGGCCATGGCTTTGCCTCAGCAAGTCTTGAAAACCTCCACGGGTGGAGATCCCACCACCTCTCTGGGTATCTGTTCCACCCACATCCCGTTAATTTTGTTTCTAGGAACCTACCCATCTCTAAAGAACTCTGTTCTACCAGCAGGACGATAACTTCAAGATGTTTTGCAACACACCCCACCCCCTGTCCTTCAAGGACCTGATGACCCAGAAACACACAAGAAGTTGAACACCTATTATGGGAAGATTAAATCTTCTGTTTAGATACTCAAAATCCCCACCAGTCTGTTCCTCAAGCTTACAGGCTGGAGGCACCTGCAGTATTAGAAGTAAGTTCTCCAAGACCCTGAAGTTCTGCTCCGGGGATGGCCAGAAGCAGCTTGCTGTCCATCTCAAGCATAGGTCTCAGTCACATACATGAAAATAAGATATTATTTTCCCTCTCCCAGCTGAAGGCTCAGTTTGCTAAGGTGTTCTCAGAGCACTCCCATCAGATCTATCTCACATTGTAGCAGGATTTATGTGCTGAGAGAGCTGGGGCTGTTCAGCCTGGAGAAGAGGAGGCTCCAGGGAGACCTTAGAGTGGCCTTCCAGTGCCTAAAGGGGGCTGATAGGAAAGATGGGGAGAAACTCTTTAGCAGGGCCTGTTGAGATAGGACAAGGGGTAATGGTTTTAAAACAGAAGGAAGTAGATTCAGACTGGGCATAAGGAAGAAATATTTTACAGTGAGGGTGGTGGAACCCTGGCCCAGGTTGCCCAGAGAGGTGGTGGATGCCCCATCCCTGGAAACATTCAAGGCCAGGTTGGATGAGGCTCTGAGCAACCTGATCTGGTTGGCGACGTCCCTGCTCCTTGCAGGGGGGTTGGACTGGATGGGCTTTAAAGGTCCCTGCCAACCCAAACCATTCTGTGATTCTATGTTCCGAGTGCATGTGTAATGTCCTACCCATTCACCTATACATGCATGTTTGCAATCTCTTTCCTTCCCCTTCTGGCCCAAATTATTCTGTACAAAGCAGAACGGCTTTGGTAGAGCAGGGTAGGAAAGTAATGGTGCCAGGCACCTCTGGGGATGGGTGCTTGCACCTTTGGGTGCAGTAGCAAACCCCATCCCTACCTCTTGCCCCCCAGGCAGGCAGCCAGAGCTGGGGCCTCTTTTGAAAGGAGAGTTGGAGCCCACCCTTGGGAGAAAATCCAGTATGTGACAGGGAGGTAGATGCCAATCTAGGACTGAATGTGGTAGATAATCCCCATGAGAGCATGATTTAAATCATTGGTTTATTTCTTACCAGCTGACACGGATGGCATGGTTTCTTAGCTGGTGGTAGTGCTCATAGAAAAGTTTTGAGGATTACAGTGACAACATCAGTGTCCCGGTATTTTCACCACCAATTAGAAGCTTCAGTGGTGATCTGGTTGCCATCAAGTCCACAGAAAAAAAAAAAATCCCACAGAGGAAGGCTCCAACATCTGCAAATCAGAGGAAGACAAAATTCCAGGCTCAAAACAGAGACATGACAAAGATGAAATGATTGGTGATCAGAACAATTAATGAGCAGTTGCAAAGGTGTATTCCATTACTTGGAAACTGTAGGGAAAAGATTGGATATTTTTTCCAAGAGCAGTTTCAATAAAATTAAGAATTAATCCAGACATGTCCTATGGTCTATTATACATGTGAAATCAGATTAGATGGTCACAGTGGTTTCTTCTGGTCTTACAATCAATGAAAAAAAATGTCATTGTGGTGATAGTGAAATAGTCAAGAAATATACTGCTGAACTAGCAGGGAGGCTAACAGACGTATGAAAATATTATAAATTCTAGAACTTATATAATAGATTGCATTCACTTCAGCAAGAATTCCACCATTGTTTGTTTTTTTTTTTTCTTTCCCCACATTTAATTTAAAGAGGCAATATCCTTTTAAGCATTCATTCTGCAGCAGGGTAGATTAAATTTAAAATAGAAAAGTGCTGCAGAATAGATCTAGGGATGTTCAGGGCTGGAGGACAACTTAATGAAGCAGAAACGGAAATACCATACGTCTCCAATAGCTTTAATTTATACAAATATTATCTTTGTGTCTTTCATAATACGATGCAGAGGAACTCACAGTACGGTGTAATTCCTTTGCTTTTCAAGATAATTTTATCCATTTTAGTACCTGGGTTTGAAATCAGCCCAATTCAAACCAGAAGAGCTATAAAGATTTTTTGCTCTAATTGCCGAAACAGGCTTGCACATATAAAATCAGTTTAATAGCTGGAAAAGGATGCTGGGTGGATAAATAGGGATAAGTACCAGACCACCGAGAACCCAGTCCTGCCGCAGCTATTCAGACTGGTCAGTGCTGTCAGACGCGGGCTGCTCAGCGCCGGTGGCAGAGTTGGCCTCCTGGGCTACGCTGTGACAGGAACCGGGAACTTTCAGATCCAGCACACCATGCTTTAAACAGCTTGGTTTTGTAGGACCTTACTGGGTATGCTTTGACAATTTTTTTTTGGCCTTTCTTGCTCCATGCCAAGCTCAGGAAACAAGCAAATGGGACTGTGGCCCCAAAGCACTAGATGCTAGCAATAAAGCCGAGAGAAGCAGCAGCAGGAGAACACTGTGGTTTAGCATGCTGTCCTGGTTTTATTTAGTGAGGGGCAGGACATGTGGGCTCTAGACAGTATCTATTCCCTGCTGATGGAGGATTACATGCTAGCATAGGCTCAGAGCGAGCTCAGGGTGCAGTAGGGCTGGTAACTCCCCTCTGGTGCAGCTCTTCCTGACCAGGGATGAAGGAGCAGTGCCACCCAAGCAGGTGACTTGCTCTGTGCTCTGGTCCTTGGAGGTCTCCCCTTTCCCTTCTGACTGAATACAAAAGTGGTCAACACTTTCAGGTCAGAGGTAATAACTTCTGATGTTCTTGGCCTCCCAGGCATTTCGGGAACATAGGTGCACCACTTCATACACTCCGCAGGACACCAAACCCACCTCTGCTTCTAACTCATTGCGCAATCTTGTCTAAAGCAGCCTCCGTGTAAATTAATTTCCACTTCTGTAAGGTGACATAATATCATGCACTCATCTCTGAAAAGGACTTTGAAACTCAAATAGCAGGTATCTAATGTCTAGCACCTTATTTATTCACAGATGTTTGAATCTGCTCAAGACATGTAAAACTGGGCTTTTTTTTTTCTTTGCACTCAGTGTGTTAGAAGCGGGAAGAAAGAGAGAGAAAAAACATGTCGCTAGAAGACATCTTCATTCTGAATAAAAGTAGAGTTCATTAGTGAAGAGGGTTCATCTTTTCTTTATTCTTCATAACATGCATTTTCATGATTGGTTACAAGTCTGGCATTGCTTCTTCCTTCATATGCTGCCAACAGTTTTCTATGATCTTAATTTCCCCCCCTGTATGAAAACCTCAGGAAAAAAAAAATCCATCTATTAACCTGCAAGTATTTGATTGACACATAGATTAATGTTACACAACTAGGGAGTGTTATCGGGTGAGTGCTTCAAAAATCACAATATTTCACGGGCAGGCTGGATTCCTGACACCACGGTAAGTAGAAATACTTTATAAAAATTATTTAGAATCACCATCTATCATCACGAGAAACCTTGTGTTGTGCTAAAATAATTGACAGGTTGATAGCTGTGAAATGTTCCCAATCCAATAAAATACAACATATTATTTTCAATAACAACACCGATACGCAAGGATTTACAATGGTTACCAATTTATTATGAAAAATGATGGAGTTCTAATTTGCAAGCAACTTGAGTGTATTTCAACTCCATGATCAGTGTCCTTCAAACCATCACTAATCCAGTCAGTTCTTTCATGAATAAACGAGCCATGAATATGCATATTAGATGTAGCACAGCATGGGCTGCTCTGCCACCTTACATCCAGAAGGTCATGGACATAAATCTTAGATGCTAAATATTCCCTCTACCTCAGCTAGGTATTGAGCAGTTCCCCAGTTTCCTACATCATCAAAGAGAGGTGGAACTGGCTAGAAACCCTCACGTATTCACTCCCTCGTGGTTCACATGGACAAAAAAGAAAGAATTAAAAGGATGGAGCTTGGGATAAACCCACCAGGCGCTCTCAGGCAGTTCTTCTGTCACTTGGCGTGAACCTAACGGCTCTGCCGCTCCCAGCAGCACTGCCCAGTCCCGTGGCTGACATCGGGGACTCATCCATTTAAGCGATCCTCACTCATCCATTTAAGCTACATTGGAAATGGATCCTCTCCTCCACAGCCAGTGCAGGAAATACTTTCAGGGATCTTCAAATAAAAAACTACATTGCTGCACTAGGCGGGCCCCCCGGTGCCAGCGGACAAGGCAGTCAGGCAGTCGGCTCAGGGCCGCTGGCCAGCGCGGAGCTCCAGCCAGCCCCTCTCCCTTGTCCTCTTCCTGATCCCACGTTTCCTACTCTTCCCTTCCCTCCCGAGGAGTTTGCAGGCAGCTTGAAGGGTATGGGCTTCTCGTCTACTCTGAGAATCAAAAAAAGAGTTGGAAGATGCAATACCTGTTCTGTTCCTCATTTATCTTACATCCTTGGAGTTATTTGGGCTAATTCTGACTTTGTTAAACAGGATATTAAGCCACGGAGAATCTCTGATGTTGATGAGGGATAAAGGAATAAAGCTTCTGCTAATGTTAAAAGAACCAAAGAAAAAGTAATAGAAGTTCCCGATTCAGTCCTATTCTCTCAGCTACGGGAACACCAAAAATCAGCAGGTAACATTTTTTGCTTTTTTTTTTTGTGCAAGTTTTGTTTAAAGGAGAAATACCTTTGCACTGTTGTGGTTTTGGTTTTTTTTCTTCTTTTAAGCCAAACATTTGTTTTAAGCAACCGTGGAAACATTTCCAGCAAGGTTCAAGTATCAGGGATTTCCTCTCCCCACCCTACCCCCAAAATTAACAAGAGAGGGAAGGAACATGATATCCTACAGTAACAATTAACCTTCAGCGTGCTTGCTTGTCACACAGCATGTGCAGATGAAGGAGGAAGAAAAGCTCAACCAAATGCACAATCGAAGAACTGTCCTTTCAAATTCTCGCTAGAGGACACAGGTTTATGAAAGAGTTGGTTAAAGAACTGGACCCAATTCTGCAACAGGCTGCTGTGAGGCACGGGGGTAAACGTGGTCGTCTTTCCGCAAGGTCTTACTGCAAGATGAGAAATTTCAACAGGAATTTTCCTAACTCTTGGGTTATTGAAAAAATATATGTAACTATGTATATAACTGTATATATAACTATAATCATATCTATAACTATGTATGTATATGGCTATATGTATTATTATACAGATAGTGGTAATGAATGGTGCTACCACTTCCCTTGCAGCTACCTGACATTTTTCGCTAGATAAGCCCCATGGACTCCAAGAACCCCCACTTAGACCCAGAAAATGTCATTCAATTTTTCCAGCAGTGACCTAGGAAGGGTTATTGAGAGCTGCTTGGCACTCAGTTTCTGCACAGTTCAGCAGAGAGACTTGAGTCTGAAACCCGGGAGCCAGCGTGGATCCCCTGCCTCCTGCTCCATGCGGTATTGTCTGTTCTCCAGCAGTAAAAAAAAAATTCTTACTGTCCAAACTGTAGTAATTCTTGTCAGAAGGATGTTTTTGTTTTCAGAGACATGCTTTTTTTCCCCCGGTGTTATGTATAATTGTTCCAAGAAAAGAGATATTATAGTGGGTTATTGCATTATTTAGACAGCATGCAGGATTGGATTATAATTTCCGGAGGAAAGAAGCCCAACACCCATCAGGAGTTATTCAAGCAGATTAAATATGTCTTAAATCCAGGCAGTGGGCTGATTTCACCACCGCATGAAATAAATCTGGGCAGGTCAGGTTGGCTTTTTACCCCCCTTTTTCTTTACCCAACCTGGCTCAGACAGCTTCACTCAAGTATTTTCTTTCACATGTTGCTGGCAAAAGCATCAAAACCCTCTCTGGGCTTGTATTACAGCTGACAAATCACAGTAATTCATGATCAGAGCTACTGTAGTTATTCAGAGCAACTCGTGCAGCCACGGGGGCTGAGAGTGACTAACTGCACTGGAAAAATTACCTGCTAGGATTTCTTACAGCTGCCAAGTAATTTGGGTTAACAGCTCTTTTCCTTAAAGAAGCACCTTGGAAAAGAGTTGGTCCCATGGTACCTTGTCTCTAGATCAGTCCCAGCAATCAGAGGAGCAGGATCACTGGGATCAAATTGGCCACAGAGGTCTGTGATGTTGAAAAAGTTGTTACTGTCAGTGGGAGAAAAAAAAAAAAAAAAAAGCCAATTCAACAGGTCTCCAAGCATCCTTGGTTAATGGAGGAGGGTAGCCCTGGAAATGAGAAGGAATAAGGCAATACCCCCACTTTTCATCTGCCCGGTCACCTGCTATATTCCACCTATGGGGATGGACGGTCGCAGGTCCCTGCGTGGGGACAGTACTCACTCCTTGCTAGCACGTGCAGACCTTGCTACCACAGTCATTTTACAGCTTACAAAATTACACTCTCATCACTATTTCAAGTTACAAACACCAGTTCTGTTCAGTTTCAGGGCCTCTTTTTCTAAATTTAACCAGGTTTCAGAATTACTGGAGGACAACCAGTCACAGCCTGGATTCCTCATTTGATTTTACTCTCTTTTTAAGGGTTCCTTTATTTGTCTGAAGTAGTATAGAAAGTAGCTTAAAGCTGATGTATTTTGATCCTTCACATTTTAAAACCTCAGTTTTCAACTGGCAGCTTCTGGCTTCTCCAACAAGTGTTTCCAATACCTTTACAAACTGGTGTATTGTCTGACAGACTGCATCTTCAAAGGCTCCCTCTTTTCAGGGGAACAGAGCTGGTAGTTTTATTCCAGAATTTTGCTGCATGACACAGGGATCTTTTGTGGCCACTTTGCTCTTTTTCTTTCTAGGATTCCTTACTTTAAAATAGAAGAAACTTTAGAGGAAAAAAGTACAAGACTGCTCTTTATGTATTCAGCGAGCTAACTGTCATGATTTTATGAGGAGCCTGATGATACTTGGTGTTTTTCTTAAAACCCTAGACCTTGGACTCATATGTATATACCAGAATCTCAGCATTAATTAAGAGACGAAGGTTTCCAGCCTGCATGGATGAGGCAAAAATCTGAAAATGGCAAAACCTGAGAGCTGAAGAAAAGAGCCCTTAAACTGCTTTGCAAAAAGCTCACGTTTTAGGAGCTAAAATCCTAATTCTTGGAGGCGCAGTGCGGTATGGAGGCAGGGGAGATAGGAACCCTCTGCCCAACGTTGAGCGTGATACCTCTGCCACTGAAACACATCCTCCGAAACTCAGTCCTCTGCTTTTATTGTGTTAGCTAATTGAAGTCAGAGGCCATTCAAACCTACAATAGGAAATGGGATTTGGGGAAAACCCACACCCAGAAGACAAGATTAAAAGGACCTTCCTTGAATCCCAGCCCATCTCCTGCAGCAGACTGTGAAAGTTTCAGGTGCGTGAATTCTGTTCTAGAAATTCAAATTCTAAAGTGAAATCAAGCAGAAACAAAATACTGACAAGTTAAGAAATGAATCGGAGGGATCCTAACAGCCTGCAGGTAAGCATCCAGATTTATCCTATCTAAGGCTTTGCCAACTGAAGACCTAACAGCATCTTTCAAGCAGCTCCAGGCCACTGCAAAGCTCTCTGTACAGACAGATGCCGCCAGCCTCTTCTCCCACAATTAGGCTTTTCAGGACAAGGAATTTTTTGGTTAATACAGGAGACTCTTTCCTTAAATCTCCCACGGGGAAGCAGAGAGTGGATAATCCAGACCACAGAACAGGCCTCGCTCAGCTCAGTATTTTTCCCTATGTCGTAACAGGCATTTGATAACAAAGCAAACCTGCACAAGCGAGTCAGCCCATGGCAAAAGGAGTAATCCACTTAAGTTGGGTGGTTTCTGTGGTGCAATCCAGTGTAACACTGCTTCCCCTCTGGCAGTCCTTGCTAGAATCTAAGACGCGTTGTAAGTAGAACAAGTTTGTGAGGCTCAGACAAGAGACCACTTTGTAAAGTAACTTGTGCGTGCATGACTTGAAAGAGCAAGAAGAAAGCACGCTTAGGACACGTTATTACAGGAGCTGGCAGCAGGCAAAGGCTCCTTTCCCAGTTTAGTTAGTTTACTAGGAATATGACTGCAGCACCTCAGCTGTGAATTAGGACTCTGCCAGACCTGGCACCTAGAGATGTTCCTGGTCCTAAAAAGCCCACGTGTGGAGGGGCTCGTCTGAGCTATGCAGATAAAGCACCTTAGCTCTGGAAGTGCCTGGCGCCTGGTCAGAGCCATCAGAGAGTCTGTTCCTCTTGAGGCAGGGTGGAAAGTACACATGTGAACAGTCACGCTGCCGAACAGGGACTAAAAGGCACCTGAACTCTGTTGTACCTGGATGCAGGATAGCTAGAGCATAGCCTCTGAAACCTTCAGGGTTCAAGCCTTTTCTCCAAACATTTCTCTGTTATGCACTAATCCTAAAAGGAACATTTTCATTTAACTTTTCTGCAGCTCATTTAGGATTTTGCAAGCGAGCCCAGGACAGGTTTGTACCAGGCATGAGGCATCTGCTACAATGGCTTCTCCGTCCTTTGCAGCTCTCAGCCTGGTCTGGCAGAGCTGCCATCATCAGCTAAGCCATACCTGAGGCAATTCCACAGATGGAGCTGTGGAATTGTCCCACCCAGTGCAAGAGCTGGACCCATCCCCAGCAGTGAGCGGTGGAGGCATGGACTCTTCATCCTGCGCAGGGCTCTGCTGCTACATGAGGAATGACACAGCCAGCCCTTTGGAGGAGCTTGACCTACTTTGGAAGAGGGACGTCAGAGTTTGTGTTCTTCCTCACCACTTTTACTAGCTGCTGTTAACGCAGGGCCTCCAACACCTCTCATTAGAGGGGTGGCAGCAACCCAGCCAGAATATGCTTCGCTGAGATCAAAGCATCATGCAAAAAGCCCATATTCGGTATATTTATCAGAGATCAAATGACATCTATGAAGTATATGATTTGTTTTTTTAAACTCTACTGATCCTACATTGAGCAGCTGCTTACTTCTTATATTATGGAGATCTGCCTCACAACTACAGGGAGCTGAGGAAGAAAGAACAAGCATATTTCACAATTCCTCCTTTTTCTGACTTTCTCACCCATTCTTCTCTCAGTGCCTGCAAGGAGGACACAAAAGGAGCCTGAAGACTCTCCATACCCTACTACTACTGCTTCTATCACCTCACAGCAGCCAACTAACTCTTGCTTATAAAACCCCTCACACAAAATACAATAATCACCTGCACTGACAAATAAGTTCTAGCACTATCATCTCCAAATAAGAGTTTGCTGACCAGAAAATCTTTACTCAAGAAACTCACCCATTTTTCCCAAACATCCCACTCTGAGCAGAGGCACACGGGCTGTTTATAACCTCACAGCTGCTTCCCCTTTACTCCAGCCTTGCCCCAAAGTCATCAGCTGTTTTTCACTACCATCCCATCAGGCTCGTTAAGATAAGAGACTTTCTTTCCTTCCATTTCCCTGGAGCTTTTGTTGCAGTATCTGCAGGCAGTAATTTGGGGTCCAGACAGGCTGGGAGGACTCTCTGAAGGGTTTTACTCTCCCGCAAGGCTATGCTTAGCGTGTCAAGCAGTCACTGGTGGAGGTTTATGGCAGGATTTACCAGCAAGGAAAGGATAATATGATAGACTCAAGGAAATTTAAAAAGGGGAAGGATAATTTCAGGCTCAATTTGGCAAATGTGTTATACAGACATTGGCTTGGGAGGAAGGATAGTCATACGGTGAAAATACTGCCTTTGTATACAGCACTTGGCCTTTGGCTTTTCCAGGGGCTTCCCATATAACCCCTGAAAAATGACTGGGAGAAAACTGTTTCTGAAGTTCTTTAGGCAAGAAAAATAATGAGGAAATTGCTTTGGAGATCTGTCTTGTATTCATACTTCAGTTTCCCTTATGTAAAAATGAAAGGAATAATTTTACTTCTTCTTCTCCATCCTTCTTTGCTTGTCCCAGATGCAGAGCACAGGGTGGGGAGCACCTGGGAGGACAGATTGCGCTCTGCAGTGAAAACAGAGCTTCAGAAGAAGCCTGCCTGCACCGCTGGCCCTTGGTGTTGTGTGGTGGGGCTGTGCCAGCCTTGAAAGGATGGAGGATCCATCCTTGGAGGATGTCTGGGGAAGGACCAGTCTGGTGGCACTTGGCCTCTGCCAGACACAAGGCTAAGATGGGGCTGGGGGCAGCTGGGTGGCTTGGAGAGGAGGCCCAATATACCTGCACCGAGCAGTGTTGGCTGGTGTTGGTGTGATGCTTCACGCATGGGCTCCACGCTTCCCAGGTCACTGTAGGTCCTTATGCAGGGTAAGGAGCAACTCAACAGGCTTGGGAGGAGTTTGTACATATGTTTTTTCTTGATTCCACTTGGGTTAAAATCACTTGACAATGTTCTTTGATGGGTGGGAGGGAGTAGGTGAAGCCTTGTGAAAAATCTTTACTGAAATACTTCAGGTTACTCATTTTAGCATATCAATTTATTGAGACATTTGGCATAAATTCTGTAGCAATTCTCCCCAAAGACTTCAGCAATTCGATCCTTTTTTTCTAAAGCACTGTATACTTTAATTAATAGCTTTTATATTTTAGAATAGCCAAAGGCAAGCTTCTTTAACCAGAAAAATGTATATATTGACACACCTTTAAGGCAGTAAACTTTTCTGCATATTAATATCGAAAAGAAGCTCATTAATTAGGCAGTCACACACACACACAAATCTTCTGATAGAATAAGTGCATTGAAAGTTTTAGATCACTTGGGACAAGTTCTGCCTGGAGCCAATCTGCAAAGTTAATGCTCTGTATTAACTCCAGCAATCAACCCCAAAATGGCTGTGTCCCTCAAGGCCAGTCGTTCCATTTGATCAGGTTGCAAAGAAAATTAGCATTCTCTTTGCCCCGGCTATGGTGCTTCCTATTCTTTTCATGAATGATTTATTGGTCTCCCCTGCCCAGGATATGCTTGTTTTACTTTCTACCTTTTCAGTGATGTTTGCCCCAACAAAAGGTATCCGGTGTGGTTTTGGCGCTAACTGGAACCTGCACTAGGTGCTGTTCTCTGTCTTGGACTGAAAAGCAGCATTTGCTGCATGGTGGCAGGAGTTTGCTCTGGTGACTGCTTTCCCATTTATCTTCCTTCAGATTCTGGCTTCTTTATTGGGATAAAACTCCCCTTTACAGAAAAGCTCATAGATTTCAGGGAAAGCCCTGCCTTTGCAAGAAGATGATAGCCAAACACTGCAGGGGTGACTCACAGAAGTTGGTCCTCTTGGAGGATATCTTGCAAAAAAAAAAAAAAAAAAAAAAAAATGCCTGGGAGTGAAGCAAAAATTCCCACAAAGTGTGTTTTTTTTCAGGTACTCTGAGCTGTCGCAGGGAGGCTGCAGGGCAGGGGTGGACACTAGGGTCGGGGTGTTTGAGGAAGAAAGTGTCTCATTCAGTCCTGGAGTCACTAAAAATCCTCCTTTGATCTGCACTTTAGGTACAGCAGAGGAGTGTCTGCGGGAACAGCTGAAACAGTCTTTGTCCTAGGGGTTCTTCAGCAACTACTTCTTGTTTGTTTTGAAGATAGCTGTAAAAAAGCAAGGCGTAAGGATAAGATTGGGATGATGCTTTTGCCCTCTTCCTCTCCCGTATCTCCGCACTGGCTTGAAAAGTTTCTTGAGAGACAAAGTCCTCCCCACTTCTCTTTTCTCACTTCCTACTTCATAAAACCTTGTTATTGGTAAAACTCTGTCTGATTTTCAGGAAAACTCTCCTACAAGGTATGGAGGAGTCAGTCACTTTGGCTAAAATCTGAGTTGTTTCCCACACATTCCAGAGCTGAATCAGTCTGATAGTGTTGGTGTAGTCTTTTTTTTTCTTCCTGGAATTATTGACAAATACATGGAGAATCAATTCTAATGAGCTCTACTAACCTACTGTACAGACTCGATGCATCATGTGTATTAAGTAGAGACTCGAACTTCAGACAAGTACTCAAAATGAACATGAAATTTATCAGCTGCAGTTTGACTACCACGTATACCTACACTGATTTCCATGAGTTATTGCTTATTTTCATCTGTTCAATCAAGACTAAAATAAAATCTACATCTTCTGATGTCCACAGAACAGTGACAGGAGAACCGGTCTCATTAGCACTCATGGGAGATGCTGGCACAGCCTTGGAAGAGAATGTGCAGCTTCTGACTTCTTAAAATTTAATGACACAGTTTATAGGGCTTTGATCCTCTAAGTTATCTTTACTTACAAGAAGGCTCATGAAAGTCAATGGGACCTATTTACAATACAGAAAGTTAAACACAGGAGTCAGTCCGTGCAAGATCTATGGCTGTGAAACCAATATTGCCTTGTATAAATGTCACAACATTTTCTAAAAATTAATAAATGAAGAGGTTCTTTCCTTTTCATCAAAATTTTGAAAGCAATTATTGAAAGCAATTGGAATCTCTGTGCCCATTACAAGTATCCCTCACAGGCTTTGGGGAGATTTCAGCACTAGAGCTGAATACATATTACTTTGTACTTTGAGCTGCTCTGTACTTCTGTCGTGGTGGCTACATTTCTCTTTAAAATTCTTGAGGATCCTATAGAATTGCTATAACTGCCAATGAAGCACCTCTTGCCATTTTCATAGGTTTTAGGCATAGCTTAGCAGCAACTTATTTGAGTGAAAACAATGCAGGAATGGAAGAAACGTTCCTTGCCACTTGGAGTTATGGTGTGGGCAGCTTTTTGTTGTGTGTGAGTGTCCATTAGCTACTACAGAAGAGAAGCTGTTAAACAAGTCAATCCAGCACGCTGGTCCAAAACCAGCTAACAAGTTCCTCTGTCCTGCAAAGCTTTGTAGATACAGGATTGGTTTTCCATAGCTTTGCTTCACTTCTATTCTGCTCTCTAAAGAATTATTTTGCACTGAGGGTGGTGGAACACTGGCCCAGGTTGCCCAGAGAGGTGGTGGATGCCCCATCCCTGGAAACATTCAAGGCCAGGTTGGACGGGGCTCTGAGCAACCTGATCTGGTTGGAGATGTCCCTGCTCCTTGCAGGGGGGTTGGACTGGATGGGATTTACAGGTCCCTTCCAACCCAAACCATCCTGTGATTCTATTCTGTTCCTATGCTCATTGCCAAAGTGTGTGAGAGTCTTTGCTCAGAGAAACAGCTAATTCATCGCATTTTCTATGCTGGCAGATGACCGGTATGGAAAAACTTCAGCTTGAATATTCTAGGTTTGGCAAAGATATAATTTACTGCGGATGGGGTCTTAACACAAAAAAAGCATTTGCTTACCTTAATAAAGGGCAGCGTTACCTATAAAAGTGAGCCATTCTGCTGGGAGGTATCATAAAAAATAATTAAAACCAAACTGCTCTTGTCAATGTTGAGAGGCTTTACTCACGTCATCAGCCTGCGATCCATTGCCAGGATGAGGTAGCACTGCTCTGATCCTGAGGTAAGATGCTGAGTATCCTACCAGCTTTAGCAGAAGATGCTGAGACAGCCCAGGCTTTCCTGGAGCTGAGCCCTGGAACCACATTGTCTGAAACTGAAGGGTAGTGTAATGCTCCTGTATTCATAAAGGCCCTATCCTGAAGCCCAATGATCTCACTCCTCCAGTTTTCTAAAGACCAAGCCCTAGCTCTTTCCATAAATGACACACCAGATAGACTGTCTGAAAGGAGCTACCTGGAAATGTAAGACTACAGGAACCAGTGGTTCTTACGGGAGTTTTATTTTGTTCATTAGTGAAGAGGAAAACTTTCCCACCACCCAACCAGATAAAAAACCAGAATCATTGTCTGAGAGCTGGGTGGTTCTTCAGATTTTGTGCTCACTTACTAACCCCAAGCTAATGATAAATGCATCAGCTCTGCTTCTTTAGGTGTCTGCTTGTCTGTGCCCCTGCGTGCTACGTGCCTGTCTTTGCGTGCTCTCCTGTCTGCTGAAAAGGCCCAGCGCTCAGCAGAGGCACAGGGCCAGCCCTTCCACATATGTGAGTGTGAAAAGGCACAAGGCCTTTCCCCAGTGCAGCTGCAGGAAAAAAAAAAGAGGCTTTTCTTGATCAAGGCAAGGTACATGGCTGACCACACTTAGATGAAAAAAAAGTATATTCTACTGCTTTGCTTGGCACTTGGCATGGAGCTTCAAAGTTAGTTTTAAGGATAGGACATCGCACTGCGCTGGCCTGGAGTCGCCCAAGTAGCTCCTGGGCAGTGGAGGCTTGGGTACAGCCAGAGAAGACCTGCCAAGGCACAGACAGCTGAAAACCATTTTCTGGGAGAAGATACGCACCATCAGCAGCTCCCACATGCTGTCCCAGGAGCTCTTTTGGTTGTTTCCTTCTGCTGAAAGGTTCCTTTGCAGCAGTCCTCCAGAAGATTGGTCTCCGTAAGTGCAGAAGAACTGCTGCATCCTGTGTTGATGAATACAGGGTTTGAAGCTGTGTCCTGGTGCTCTCCAGAGAAGCATTAAGCACCAGCTAAGGAAACTGCCCTCCTTTGTGGGCTGTGTCAGCAGCTGCTCAGGACATCTTGCAGGGATCCCTTCCACAGGAAAGTGGGAGTACTGTGAGGCACCCGGCTTTCCCCCTCCAGAGCAGATGAGTCAACCACAGTTCACTACCCCTGCAAAATAACGAAGAAGTGTGACGTCTCCTGAGTCATGGCACTCTTGCAGCCTGGAGCTCCCAGACCCTAGGGACACTGCTCTGACAATTTCTGAAGTATGGTGAGCAGAAAATCACAAGTATTTCCCCACGAAGTATTTTGAAAAAAACCCCAACATTTTCACTTTTTCCATCCTTTTGGAAGAAACTTTCCAGCTACTTGCTTAAAAAAAAACAAACCCCAAAGCAGAAAACATCCAGCTTCTGGCTATTTCCAGTGTTTTCAAATTATTCTTTCAGTTTGGGGATTATTTTTTGATGTTGCTGAAAACCAAACTGTTTAGATATTTGCTTTTTTTAATAGTTTCAGCAAAACACATTGAAAAGATTTGGCTGCATCTGAGTGTGGTTTGGGAACATTGTAAAATTCTCAAATATTTTGGAGGAAGAGAAATCCCTTTCTACATGGCTCAGCCATCTGCCTGCTACAGTAACGCTCATTTCTTTACTTATTTTACCCCTTTCCTTGCTCTTATATTCACACTGTTTCTTAATTTCTCTAGACAAGGACTTTCCTTTACAACTTTTTGGCACCCTCTATATTTAGGGTATTACTTTCATACAGATGAGAAGCAATGATAATGGGTTTGAAAATGTATGTTTATGTCTAAAGGTTATTTAAGATTCCCCATTCAATTTCATAGAATAATTAGCAGGCAAATCTATACCGAGGTCTAATTTTCAGTCTTTTCTGAGGTTAATTTATTCAGGGTTCAGTTGCAGTGCTAAATGTTTTTTTTCTAGAAGTTTCTAGAAACATTTTTCTTGGTCATTCCTCAGGACAAAAGAATGCATTGGCCTTGATTCTTTGGCTTGTGGAAGCTGAATGTAAAAGCCCTTGGAAAAACTTGGACCATTGGACTTGGCTTAAAACGTTCAGCAATTCCATTTAGGCATCCAGGCTTTATTCAAAGTACTCAAGCCTAGAAATACAAGTTTTTCTCCCAAAGGAAAATTGAGTTTTTAACACAACTTCCTGACTGTTGCCGGTGGTGATGTTATGGGGACAATCACCGTTGTGGCAGTTCTTTGATGCCTCTCCTTCTGGCCCTTGCTGAAAAGTAGGAAGCAGTGAAGTGCCTGAAAACGTAATTAATACTATGAAAACTTTGATCGGTACTTTCATTAATGCATCTGCAAGTGTTTCAACTATACCAGGTCATAAAACCTCCCAGAGTCTTTTAATTGCCATTTTGTCACAGATAGAGCTGAGTGCACCACCACCAGTTACAGCAGGCTGAGATTTCACACGGCAAGCAAACATGGCTAGGATAACCCAGCTCTCTAAGACCAGAAAGCACTAAGCAGTGGAACCAGGAGCAAGCCTCATCAGCTTCAACTCGCTCATAGCAATTTCTCCCAGCTTTTGGACCTGTTACCCAATTTTAACCCAATTGTCAGTACATTCAAAGATATTGAGAGCTTATAAGTCTCAAGAAAACAGGTACATGGGTTCAGGAAAGTGATTTTGTCAGCACTTCCACTAAACCTGCTGTATGAGCTCATCCGCTATGAGACATCAGAAAATCGAGTCAGTCTTGAGCTATCTGTCCAAGGGCTACGTTGGTTCTGCTGCTCACGGGACTCTATTTCTGAAAGTGATTCATCTCATGTACTCCTACACGGACAGACACTTTCCCTGCTCTCACCACAAACACTCCTTGGCAGGATGATTTTCTGAAGCTGTGTAGGTACCCTCATGATCTCTTCTTTCTGATGTCCTGTTTATCTCTGGGTAACAGGCATAACCTCTTCACTCCATTCTCCCCTGCTCTGATTTTATGCCATCCAGCTCTTCCTGATATCCAGTCCCTTTCATTAAATAATAGCTCTAAGGTGACTGACTGTGCTTATGCTTCCTTTTTCATGATCCCATCTATGTTTTGCCAACAAATGTCCCTAAAATAATGTCACTGCTTCTTCAATGCTTTCTCATCCTTATATGATAAGATTGATCCATTTTTGATTCCACTCAGGTCTCAGTTCTGCAACTTTGCCTCTGTGCACGTTTTTTTTTTTCTGAAGGCCTTTGGAGTATCTCTGCTTAGAGTCTATTGATTTGGAAATCACCTTCTTATCAAAAACAAGATACAAGTGAAGAATTATGTCAGCCGTCTACTTCTGCTGAGATGATTTATAGCACATTCCTCCTACCAGTTCATTCTTTTCCACACTTTTTTTTTCTTCCAGAAGAAAGGAGCCAGAGGGCAAAGGTGCAATCTGGTTCATGGTTGAACCTTTCCAAAGAGCAGAGGTGTGGGTAAGTCTGATAGAGACATAGGGGTTAAATCTGCCGCAGGGATCTCTGGTTTATTTTTCCCTAGAGCTTGGGTAACATTTCCTCTTATTTTGTTCCCTCTCATGTTTTTATCCTGCAGTTTGAGGTAAAATCGTCCTGAAGTCTCCCACGCCCTCCTTGTCATCTTTGCTCCCCACCATCTCAGCTTGTTTAGGCCTTTCATTACCCACTTCCACCTTCTCTAGTCTCTCTCACCTCTTCTGCACAAGTCTGTGACCTTCAGCCCCCCTGGCTTTCATTCCTCACCAGAGTTTGGTTACGTCTGATGTTGAAATCTCCTCTGTGTGCAAATGCTGCAGAGTTCCCCTTTCCAAGTTGTCATGGTTCTTGTGTTGTTGTAAGAAAACAACCGATCGTGTTCCTACCACAAATCACTGTGAGACCATTTAGGGCAACTCAGCCTCCTTATCTGAGATCAGATCAGGGCCAGAGCTAAAAAACCTGTGCCACAAACTCTGGGGAGCCTGGATCCGATTCTGCATATTATGGCAAGATGAGGAAGCATCAAGCAGATGCACATTTTTATTCCACCACTTCTATCTCCAGTGCACACAGTCTTAGTCTTGCTCAAGAACTTCTCAATACCCTATAACAAGATCTTCAGTAAAAGCCATGAATATGGCACGGGAAAAGACCAGAAGACAGTGAGAGCTCTCATTTATGCTCTAGGTCTCTTGAATAGCCACCAATTTTTAGGTGAAATGACCAAAACAGGGACTCCTTGGAAGTTCACAACTGCCTATGCTGCAGAAGAAGGCAAAGAGCTGCGTATGGTACCTTCTCCTCAGACCTTGGAGAAAACCTCATCTTTACTCCAAAAAAGGAAACAGCTTAACCTTATATATATACATAAAAATGTTTCTGTGCCTGAAGCAAGACACACAGAGAGAAACTGGGGATTTTTTTTTTTTCAATATTCTTTGTTAGATAGGAAGTTCTCTCTTGACTTTGCAGAAATGGACTCTTAAGAGAAGTTGGGGTTGTAACGTCCTGAGCACCTGAATGCAAAGACCCACTTCTCCCTGTAGCCTTTCTCCAAGGACAGTCTGCTTGCTTTTTCATGAAGCTGAGTTGCTTTCTGCTCCCTCTGCTCTGGGATCTTCACTGCTGCTCATCCTCCCATGCAGCCGGTCCTTCTGTCTGTGTTCTCAGGAGCTCCTAGCACAGAGCTCCTCATTATCTTCTGCCAAACTAGTGATTTACTTGCAGTGGTGTTCCCATTGCAACATCACATTGCAATCCCCTGTAGTAGTGTCTCCAGAGAACCGTACGATTATAATACAAATGTTTGAAGGGTGGCTGCGGATCTGAAGGTGCAATGCTGGGTTGGGTTTGGCACATTTGCAGGTAGCGAGCTTGGGTGGGTGCAGATTTCTGCCTGAATAATTAATCCATCCCTACAAGCATTATTTAAGGCTTGGGTGTCAGAGCAGATTTTGTTGAATTTTAATATTTCCTGTAACTTACACATCTCATCATTGCCCAGTTATTGTTTCCTATGCTCTCTGGAATGATACCACCTTCCACTTGCTGGCAAGTTGCGGCTCTGTGAACATGTTAAACCTCTCATCCCATTCCAGAGTATTTTCAGCCCTCCAGCAAAGTGTTTGTAATCTTGTCACCCCATGTGGTTTGATCTTCCAACACTCAGTGAGGGTGAAAAAAACTCGCCTTGTAACAGCTCCTCATTAAGGGAAAATGGCATATGACACACCCAGTGAAACAAAGCAATGAGTAACAGTAGCATTATAGACACATTTAAAATGTAGGTCTCAGATTCCAGTGATCATGGGTCCTCCTAAACCATTTCCATCCCAGCAACCCATCCTGTACGTACGAGTTATCCAAGGAAGGTGGGGAGCACAAGGGAAGGGGAGACAACACGGCGGTAGACCTGAATAAATGAGGCAGCCCCAGAGGCTGCTTTACAGTTGCAACACTGTGCGATGACTTAAGAAAGAAAGAAAATAAAGCAAGCGAAGTGCGTAGGAAGCACTTTTCTTGTGGCAGTCAGGTGACAGCCCAGTGTTCGGAAAAGTGCATGCAGACAACATGTAGCTTCATGTGCAATTACGGGGGACGTGGCCGTTTACCGCAACCGTGAATGCAGATGCAATAGTACGGTCGAAGTATGAGCTTGAAGTTTCCAAGCACAAAAATGCCATTTATACCACTGTTTAGGAAAAGAAAAAGGACATTAAACTGCAGCGGTTCCTGTTTCTTGGCAGGAATGTTAGAATTTTGTCACAGCACAAATTTGTGAATCCTGTTAAGATGTTATTGCTCATGCACAAACACTCATGAGGTGATCCCTGCTTCTTTGGCAAAGTGACCATTTTCTGTAGACTCTGCTCTGTAAAAATAAATTGAATGGAGTAGTTCTTTCCCTTTGGATTTTTCTCACTCAGGAAACACCTATGCCCAAATCCTTAGCTGGTGTAAATCTGCAAAACTCCTCTGACTTCAGTAATGCGATGCCAAGTTCCTCCATCAGAGAATGTGACCTGTTATTTTGGCTGAGCCTGTAAATTGCCAATTCTATGTTTTTGGACCAATTGTTAGGTGGCTAATCCTCCAATTTGCACATGCAGACAGTCTGAGCACTCCCATGTGAGGTTTTGCCTGAGCAAAACTGTAGCCAACACAAAGTGAGTGGGCAAGCGAAGCGCCTAGGTGTGTAATTCAAAGCATGCAAACGTGGAGGCTGAGTTTAGATTTCCCTCAAACGCAGCCCTTTAAATCTCTTTTTTTTTTTTTTTTTTTTCAATCTCCTCACTCACAAAAACCACACACACAGTCCCTCAAAACCCACACTCGCTAAAACAGCTGTAAGGGAAGGAAAGACAATGAGGCGCATTGTGGAGGAGCAGTCAGTCAAATCCCCCCCTGCGCTCCCCACCCAGCGCCAGCACATGCTGAGAGTCAATCAGCTCTTAGGGGAGCACAGGGAAAACAGACACCCACAGAAACCTCTCAAACAATCCCGTTCCCTCCAATCCCACACGGCTTTGGTGGTTTCAGTGCGGGGCTTCCTTCCCACCAACTTCTCCACTCCAAAACAATATTTCAAACTGAAGTTTTAAGGGGAAAAGTAAATGTTTTTTTTTTTTTTTGTATTTTTTCATCCACATTTTGTTGTCCCAGTGAGAGAAAAGTCGTTTTTACAGGGAGAAGCTGAGATTAAGCCTAAGACTATAAAAAACAGAGCCTAAATGGAAGTTTATGTGCAGACACCTACCAGTGCGGTCAGTGAAAGCTCAGCTGTACCCAGCCCTGAGAGGAATAAGGAAGGTTCCTAGCCAGGGGCTTAAAAACCTAAAACTGTAAGTTCTTCATTAGGAGAAAATGGTGCTGGGTTTTTACTTTAATTGTTTGACTCATTCCTGAGAATAGCTGTGCAAACTACTTAGAATAATCTAAATTCTCAACGGGCTTGTTACAGCCCTGTGTGTCCAGCAAAGCCGTCCCTGCCTGACTCCACCTGCCAGCGCTCCCACAGTGAGTTGCCCAGTACAGAGCGGCGCAGCCGAGTAGTCACTTGCAGTATTTTATTTACTACTGTAGTGATGCAACGGCATAAAGAATCAGAAGCCATGGGACAAACACCTGTGAGACCAAGTGTGCCTCCTAACCACTTTTAAATACTCTGAAAATATGATTAAAGTGCTCATGGAAGCAGGACTCCTTGCTGATCAATGCTGATTTTTGGTTCCAGTCAGTACGTGATGAATCATGAGCAGCCTTTCTTCCGTTATTCCCATTTTTCTTCTTCCAAGCAGCCTGGGGTCATGGCATGTCCAGGACTTAGAGCCTGTTTATGAATGAAATGCTAAGACCACAAGATCCTCGTCTTCTGTGACTGAAGCAAGAGCCAATGGAGGAAAAAAGCAACTTTCCCCCCACATCCACTCTCCAGGGACACGTCCCTAATGGTGCCATTCCTGCTACCGGGAAGAGCACAGGAGTGGCGAGTGAGCTCTGGACCATCTGCATCCCAGGAGCACTTGTGGGCAGGCGGAAGATTTGCTGGGACCAGCAAGGAGGATGGGATGTGACGGGGCCCCGGTAAGCTGTGTGCTGGTGTCACCTGAGGCTGCCTGTGCCACGGGCTCCCCAGAGCCGTGGGACCTGAGGAAGGAAGAGCCACTCCTTGCCCCCCTACAGCAAGCACAGCTCGGCTGGGCTATCAGGAAAACACAGGCCTGCACACCACTGCTCTGTGCCCAAATACATCGCACAGGCATCTAATTAGTTCTCTAATTCCTGAGGATTTATGACCCTCCATCTTCGCTGATTTGCCTCAATACAACATCAAAAGGTGTTTGAGCACATCCAGAAAGTATTAACATGGGACTAAGTGCTTCTAAAAATATTATGCCTGCCAGAGAGGGTTAAATTTAAAGTAAAGTTAGATTTGGGTTTTTTTTTTTGTTTTGTTTTTGCCAGAAGCCGTACCCTTGAAGAGTTCAGTAACTTGTCTGCGTCTTCAGAAAATTACAGGTGTTTAAGCGGGCTGTGCTGAGGGGCAGACTGCAAGATAATTGGAGTTTTCCACCCCTCCGGGTTCTTCTGTTGCCACTGCGACTCCTCCTTACCTCGTCCGTGGGGTCTGATGGCGGATGCTCAGCTTCACAGGAGTGGGTCACCCTGAGCCTGTTGGGCAGGTTCAGTCGCTGAGCCCAGGCTGGTGATTACGTACTGGGATGGTTTACTGGGGCTGATTGTGCAGCTGCAGCGCAGGATCAATCCGTTCTGTGTACTCCATCACCACAAACCCGATTCTGGCCTGTCTTGAAGTGTGGTGGGTTCTTATCAATCTTACATTGGTGGCTTCTGATTTACTATGATTTCACTCCCAGCTAGTTGGCTGTTGCTGGGCAAACCCATTGCAAATGCAATCAATGAAACAGAAATGCTCAGTGTAATTTGTAGTCTAGCCTGCCAAAATAAAAAGGGTGCAAATATTCTGCCTCTCTTCTAGATAGGCTACCACCAAGGATTTTTATCTTCTACTCTCCTTTCTGCTTGCCATCCAGACAGCACCTTTTGCCAATGCTTCCCCTTCCTTTTAAAAGATCTAGAGCACAATACATCTGTTAGGAGAGACCTTACCGCTTTTACCCTTCCTTCCCATTTTCCTCCCTCCTACATTTTTTAATGTACTCTTGAATATTGAATTCAATCTTTAAAACTTTGTCCTAATGTCAAGCTAGAGCAAGGGTGTTAATCAGAGCCGGCCAGAGACTTCCATCAACCTCCGCGAGCCCTCGTCGGCCGGAACACCTTCTTGTCCTGCACTGCCACGGCAAGAAGTAGTTTGAGCGGAAAGGTGACAGGGGAAGGTTAGAGGGAAAGAAAAATGGCTGTAGGTAGGCTCGAGGGAAAGGAAGCTCACTTCTGCGACACCTCAAACAACTGCTTAGCAAAAGTATTAATAACTTGCGAAAAGAACAAAAGGGATGGGCGAAGCAAAACAAGAGGACCTGCCTGAATTCCCAGTCGGGTTTTGCACACTCCAGTGACGATGATTCAGTGTCTGGTTTTCACTTTGTTCCCTTCCTTCAGCACTCAGCACTTTCCTAACTCTTGTAAAGCTCTGCCTCTCCTTTCACTTTTCCTGACCCTTTTGCTTTTTTTCTCTCTGGTTACTTTATTAGCAAGGACCAAAACTCCAGAAAATTTGGCCCCCACTTTCTCTTTGTTGATTTAATTTCTTTGACTTATGCTAGAAATTATTGAAACGCTTTAAGAGCATAGATGAGAAAAGAATTATTATGATTTTGTCAGATCTTGCCTCACCATTAATAAGGCATTAACAATGGAGAGTTGATTAAAATTGTCCTCTTGGAAAGAGATATGTAGCAAAATTAAACTAACTGCCTTTATTCCTTTCCCGTTTTAGCAGACATCTTTCCAAGTTTAAACTGTCACCAGATACGTCTACTAAGCTACAGCAGGACTTACAGCGATGCCGCTCCCTGAGCCAACGGTTCCTGCTGCACCCCGTTACCTCTCCTGTCCCCACACAGCGTGGCCCTGGTGTGACGAGTGGCTCCCCGTGCCTGAGCAGTGAAAGATGCCCTGGCCCTGGCAGCTGGGTTTGGATGGGGTCAGGATCTGGTCCTTTTTGTTTCTGGCGGGGACAGAAGTGTGGGTGTGATAACCCTGACAGGGAAACAAAGAGGCAAGGTAAGACCTGTACACATTTTTTACGCTATTTTTTGCCCTTTATGAGTCTAAACCAAGGTGCAAGGCAGACAGGGGAGAGGGCAGGGCGGTTGCCTGCATCTGCCAACGCCGCCAGCAAAGGACGATGGAGCAGGCAGTCCCTGGAGAAATCACTTCTGGACTGTCAAAAACCTGCAGCAAACTTCCTGATAAGCAACATTTTTCCTGTAATGATTTTGCTTTAGTCAGAAACAAACCCTTACCTTGTGTTTTGCTACAAAGTGGGAGGGGAGTTGCTCTTCTTGTCTCTTGCTTGTCTTGTCCTTGCTGCAAATTTCTTCTTCTTAAATTTAGAACAGCAACATCTGCTTAACAAAAATCTGCATGCCTTTCACTGAAGTTCGCTAATCCGATCTCTAAACTTTCAAATCAAATGTTTCAACCAGCTTTTTAATAAACACAGTGCTGAATGGTCCAGCCCACAGAAGGCTTCTCACACACATCCAAATCACACCGCAGTTTACACCATGGAGCAAGGGCCTGCAGCAGGTCCTGTGAGCCCGTTTTCCTCTTTCTTTTTGGGTCCAGGTAATCTTTTTGGTCTGTTCCTCCAGCCCATTTCAGAGGTGAGTTTTTTGCTGCTGTCTCCCCTCGACACCCAGACAGCAGCCCTGACTCACAGCCAGCATGCTCAGCCCCAAAGGGATGCTTTTAATAAGACTTTCTGTTTCAAGGGGGAATGAAACTGTGTTTTCCTCTCATCTCAGCCTCTGTTTCCTTCAGCTCTCGGCAAGCAATGGCTTGGGATATTTATTGCTCTCTGTAATTTCTTTTGGGACCCCCTTATTTTTATTTTATGCATGGCCTAATGCAAGTGTCTCCCAGTTTCAGAGAAGGATAATTATTTTGTTTCCTCTCGATAGCCAAGTGTTTGCTTTTGCTATCAGGTCGAGCTCTAGATGGTATTCACCCCGGGCAGTGGCCTGGGCCTGCACTCCTGCAGGGCTGTCTTTGGGAATAAGCCTCGGTGAATAATTTATTTTTCAGTTTAGCTGCTGGGACTCAAGCGGAAATTAAGTTTAATTCAAACTAAATCTCCCTCCTTCCCTGCATGCATGTACTTTTTTTTTTTTCCCTACACCTAAGCAAGGCTGCACGATGGGTAGTTTTGCTGCTGTAAGCCGTGATGAGGACAAAAAGGTTGCTTCCCTCACCCACTTGTTTCTGCAGTGAGGAATGGCCGGACTCGAGGATGTGGTCGGTGGCAGGGGGCAGCTGCTGGGAGGTGGATGGTCCCTGCGTGGCAGAGGGCAGCATCCGTGTGAGGGGGACAGGAAAGTTCTTCGAGTTCTGTGCAAAGAGGAATCAGGACTCTCGGAGCCCACCAAAGTTTTTCACTTCCCCTGGAGATGGAAACTGTGAAGCAATTGCTGGCACTAACCTGTTTTATCCTTGTCAACCAAACTTGGTATTTGACCCCGTTTTGAAAGGTGAGGAAGGACTCGACTATGTACGTATTCTTCTGCTTAGTGCTGGAGTTCTAGTATTTGACAAGTAAACACATTGCAAAAGGAACTTTGTTGCCGTCACCAACACGGCCTGACAAAGTTCCTGGAACGCTCCATGGGCACCAATTTGCTGCTGCTGCTTAAGGAGATGCTGCTGAAATTTTTAGCCTAACATCCTCCATGACCATTTTATTCCTCTGCAGTGCTGTGTAGTGGTTATTTTTCAGCTTCCACATGCTGCCTTCTCCCCTTAAAGGATTAATTCTTCCTGAGCAACAGGCAGTGTGGTTCTGGACAGATCTTTTGAAAGGATAGTTGTTATTTACTGGAGAGGAATTCCTGAAAGAGGAAGTTGCCCCTTGCACCCCAGTTCCTTTCGCTCTTAACTGGGCCATGTCTCAGAGTAACCCAAAGTAAGAGGGTGGAAAATCACGTGCATCTCACTTCACGGTGCTCCTCTGCTTCCACAACCGTGCCATGCAGGTTGGCAGTGTCTGTGGGAGCTCAGCACCATCAAACCCTCCTGTCCAGGGCAAGAGACCGTTTCCAGGGGTCTGCCCAGTTCAGCCTCTCCAGAAGCCAATGGGATTTTTCCAGGGGACAAATACAGCTTTAGTCATGTACTTTGGAGGTAGAAGGTACCCAGAATGAGGTTTTCAGTTTTCCCCTTACGGTAAATTTTCATTCGAAGACACTTACAGTCTAAACTCTTCTGTTTCAGGCACTGGACTAGAAAATGAAGTAAACTGAGCTAAAGCTTCCCCAGCTGAGGTTAGCCGAGCATTGAACTTCTCTCTGGTGAAACAGGGCTACACGTGTCACTACATCAGTAGGACATTATTTTGAAATGCAACCTACCAAAGCAGGCTTGCTGAGGAATAATATGATGTTTTCAAAACAGAGGGGCTGATTTCTCGTTACTTGGTGAAGTTATTTACAGCTCAGCTGCCTTGTCTAGGTTATACAGGGTCACTCTGTGTCTGAATACCAGACAGGTGAGGTACCCATGTATTATCTCTGATTTATTTTTTTTTACCATGCCTTCCATATAAGGTACATGTTCACTTCCAAACTTAACCTCTGCTTGCATCAGGTTGGGGGAATTCACCGTGCTGTGAGTCAAAGCTCAGGCAAGCACCAGAAGAGATCACCCAGGAAAGGGTGTGGATTTGTATCCACAGACACTTTTGAGAACAGGTTAGACAAACAAGGAGCACTGTGAGCAGACCTGATCCTGCCTTAGGGAACTGGGGTGAACTACATGACCTCTCCAGGTCCCTTCCAGACTATTTTCCACAGCTCCAAGACCGGACTTACAGCAGGAAAGGGCATTTGGCTTTCTCAGTGTTTAGTTACTCTGTGAGTTCTGAATTTAACACATGCCATCGTGTACTCAGCAAGATCTTGAGCACCAAGAATGGTGCCATGAAGTAGGCTCTTCTCTGGAATACAGAAATGCTAGCTTGCAGCTCCAGCGAAGGTCGCCTACTGAGGACGCAGCAGGATCGCCAAAGCTCCGCAGCAGTCTCCAAAAGAGGCTGGACAATGTCCATGTCTGCTAATAACAGGCTGAAGGGGGGCGTGCTGTATCTGTATTTTTTTTTTCCTTCACAAACACAGTAAGGTTTGTTCCCCTCCTGTCAGCAACTGAAACATAGATATCGGCATTAACCCTCAGGCTAACATAAAGCTCATGGACTCATAGGCTCCTCATATCAGGAGGGACTGTTCCGCTCACCTTGCCTGCCCCCTTGCAGAGGCTTGAGAACCTCACCCAGGTATGTCCACATAAATTCCTTAACTTCTGTTCGATCAAGGGAAAAGCCCTCAGCTGACCTGGAGGGAGGAAAGGCAAGAAGGCACCCCACGGCTGGTCCCCCATTCTGTGACCAGGGGTGTGTGTACCACACAAGGTGTCTCAGGGGACTCAGACACCATTGCTTCTCCCAGTGAATCTGCACCTGACTGTCCCGTAACTTCCAGAGAGTGACAGAGCCACCATCTCCCCTGGCTCTAGTAGTCAAAGACGTCTTTTGTACACTTGCATCTGATTTGTAGTTTGTCTTTTTCCAGTTTGAGCCAAAAAAACTATTTGAGCAGAAAGCTGCTTTTATTTTTACCCTCAGTAATACTGCTTAGCTTTTCTCCAGTGCTCTTTATTGGCAGAGCTGAAAGTGATCTACCAAGAGGATCAGTATTTCCTCCAAGCCCCCGTGGGTAAACTGAGACACAAAATAATGTAGTATAAATTGTTTTATTGTGGGTTCATATTTTTAAAAAATAAAGGACGGCAAAAAGTGCTTTTCCTGTTCTCTTGATTGCACATGCACTGGCAATAACAGCGTATGCAAAGTTGTCTTCCTAAAATGATTTCTCGTCATCAATAACACTGTAAAAGTGGCTCTTTGGAAAATTATGCTCCATAAATCTGAACCATTCACTCCTGCATCTATGTTTTCTTTTTATTTGAAAAATTTTGTGATAGTGGAGAAATAAAGCCTACAAACTCAAAGTAATCTAGTCTCCAGCTAGCCCTCAATAAATGTGGTTAAATCAATAGGAAGCCATGCAATCAAAAAGCAGAAAGAAGTAATGATACCCCACAACAGAGGCATGAGAGAGGCAACTGCAGACCCCATGGAGCTGTAATGCTGGGTTGTGGATTAGTCAGAAGGAGGCACAGGCTGCTAAACAGAGCATCCCCCCACCTCCCTTCAGTGTACTAATTAATCAGGCATAAAAAGCTCATCAAGGAGCAGTCCAGCAATGAGAACCAGACTGAAACAAGGATATCCTGAAGGTTAAAGACACAGGATCTTCTTTTATTACTTAAAAAAAAAAAACAAAAAAGAAAATCCCTCTTGCCATCCTCCCCTGATACACCACTCAAGGGCTGACTTAAACCAACCCTTGTCTTGCAGGAGAGACGAGATTGACAGCTGTCGCTGAGGCTTTACATCTTCTCGGGAGGGTAAAGTGAACGACAAGGGCTAATACTGAGGATGGCTCATCAGCTTTGCCTTTCATTTTCCTGCCCTTTGTTCCTCAGCCTGGAGCTCTCACTGCATTTACATAGGTAGCCTTTGGTAGTTTCCCAGCTGTTGCCTTTTCATTTGTCGGAAAAGCTCATCTCTCCAGGCAGACACCAAAATGAGTCTCTGCATGCACAAGTGCCAGCATCATGTGAGCATGGTGGGAGCATCCAATTGCAAAGGTTTTATCCACTCCTATGATTGTTGACATGCACTCAAAAACTCAGGCTTCACTGGAGGTGCGAAACACTGGAGACTGGGGTCTTACCTGCAGTTTTGAGAAATACTGATGAATGCTTGGAAAAAAACCCCATATATCAAATGGTAGAGTGTTTTCTGGGCCTCTGGAAGACGAACAGACTTCTATTGATCTTGTTGCTTAGGCCACCAGGAAATGGTCATCGCCAAGCAGGACCACCTTTGTTCTGTAAGCACCAGGGGTGACGTGCACTACTGCCCTCTACTGCCATCACCACCCGGATTTCACCATGGGTGACGCCTTAGAAAACCATGAATCGTGAGCCTTCTTCAGCTCAAATGAGACATCTGTTCTTGGAACAGGCCTATCTATGCTAGGTCCTTGCAAACTATGTGAAGGTCTCAATGGCCATGGTATGCAGCAGAGAAGCAGCCATGACATGTCAGTTAACAAGATATGATAGCTTCTGGTAACTAACCTTAATATATCCCAAAACAGTCATTAGTTTTTTTTTTTTTTTTTCTTTCTGCATAGAAGTCAGGAGTCTCCTTCAGTTCTATTAAAAAACACTATGTTGAGTCTTTGAGTCTTCACCTTGTGAAGTTGCAGTAAGGTCTCTCTGGGACTCTAGTACCTAGATCTGTATATGACGTTTTTCCTCAGTCTCCTAGGAGGTAAGGACATGTCTTTTAGTACTAGACTGTAGTTAGCTTATGATTCAGAGTTGTCACCTAAATGCTTCATGGAAAAATTGCTGGTTGTCATTTCTTTATATTACTGCAGCTCGTTGCAACTGCTCCTGAGGTGGACAGTCTCAGAAGTGCAGCCAAGAGCTGGATTAGCCAGGACAGCCCCCTCACTGTGCAGGGTTATTTGGAAACCCAGATATCATGTCTGGCTCTGCTAGGTGGACAGGAGTTAGGCACTTGCAGCCAGAACTGCAAAGCATCAGTGGGATTTTCAGTCTTTCCAGAATCTGGGCCTCTTAACATGTCTGCTCCTCAAAAGTAAAAACAATATAATTTCTTTCTCTTGGCCTTTGTCTCTTGTGGTTCTATCATTCTTTTTTTCAGGCCTAGTGTGATGACTTACTAAATGTGATTAATGCCCCTATCCTGAAGGATGTTGGTATTAGACAGAAACAGAAGGGACAGCGGCGTTAATGGAAGCGATGCCGGAGAAGTGCCACTGCTTTGCAGCCCTGCATTGTTGGAGAGCTGACCAGTCTGCAAACCTGCACTCTGTAATACTTCAGTGCTGCTGACCACATTTGCCCAAAAGCAAGTATCATGTCTTGGGAAAAGGGAAGAGGACTCAGAACACACGCGCCATTTGGTGGCTGCTGGCACCAGTCAGGGGATGAAGTGGCCGGAAAGACAAAACCAGAATATAAACAGGCAGAAAGGAGAGGGGAGACAGAGGAAAGAGATGAGGGAGGAAGTGCTAACCAAAGGAAATACAAATTACATCTGAAGTATATAGCACTAAAAAGGTGACTTGGCTGTTACTGAGACGTAAGGATGGAGAGTGAGATAGACATGAAGAGCTCAGAAGTGTTTGCAGAGGGTAGAAGTACCAAGACTTTCACATTCTGTGCAATCTCTGTGCAAAGTAAATACTTCAACAGCACTGAGCTTTTCTGTTGACTACAAGCTGCTTTGGAGGAGGTGTTCTTGTATCTTGTTCTTCCGCTCCTTGCTGAGCTTCTCTTAATCAGAAATGAATACCCAGATTAAACCAGGTAGGAGCTTTGCAAAGCAGAGGAGACATTATTGGCCATAAAAGGTCTTAGATTTTGACTAGAGGAGAAATTAAGATAAACTGAAGCATGCTGGAGTTACTGGAGAAGAGTGGTGCTTTTTCCGAACTTTATGTTTATGAGGAAGGCTTTTTTTTAAGCTGGGTCATCACAGGTGCCTCACCTCTAGGTGTGCATGAGAGATGAGCAGCCCTGTTCTCCAGCAGGTTCCTCTCTGTCTCCTGTGAATCTCTGCAGAGTATCCGAGGGAAGCAAATACTGCTCCACCTTGGGCCAAAGACTGTGTCTACACCTAGCTAAGACAGACTACCTCAAGGATATCCTGAAGCCAAGCACCTAATGTTGCTATTTTGTCCAGCCAGAACTCAGCCCGAGCCCTGTGAGCTGGCAAAACCCATCTACCTCTGCCAGGAGCGGTACTTGGTCCCTCGAGGAAGGGCCCAAGGCCATTTTGTCTGTC
This sequence comes from Chlamydotis macqueenii, assembly GCF_036417535.1. Lineage (NCBI taxonomy): Eukaryota > Metazoa > Chordata > Aves > Otidiformes > Otididae > Chlamydotis > Chlamydotis macqueenii. The sequence continues at coordinate 5,272,135 of NC_141571.1, read as the reverse complement.
CTGCACTGGTTACATGAAAGGCTGCAAGGCACAGCACTGAGTGCCAGTGCTAAGCAGCAGAGGATACACCCAGATCTCTCCTCTCCCAGTGTCACCCACAACTTGCTCCAGGGATGCTTCCACAGGTAAGTGAAGTGAAAGGGAAGTGAACGTTGCTTCAGGTGCCACTTTGAGTTTGCGTTCACAGAGCAAAGTAGCTGCCGTCAGTGGATCCTTACTGGAGTAACTGAAAAGTCTTGCACAGGGCATCTAAATACACTTCTAAATTAGGCACAAGAATAAGTTTCAGTAAGTGTGTCTGAGAAGAAGCAGGAGCATCAACTATAAAACCCAAAGAGAAAATTTACAGCTGTGGTATAAGTTCAGTGTTGACCTGTGTTTACAAAATATGGAGACCCACCAGGATGTTAGGCAGAAATTTAGACACCTGGAAAGAAGTACCCACAAAAAGTCCTGTACATCAAACAGAAAGATTTCATCAGCAATAACTGTCTGTACCTAGAAGAATAAAAAAGCTCTGGATGTACCTGGGACATGCCCTTTAGGTACCAAACATACATCCACATATTAAGCCATCACTACCAGGAGGAAGAAAGGTGTCTTTGAGAAGAAGAACCTTGAGGGCAGAACAACTCACCCAGCATCAAAGCTGCAACAAAGAAAGAAGTGCCAAGATATAGTTTTCATCCTGTGTTCCTGTCTTGGTATTAAAATGATGATGAGCGAGGGTAGTGAAGATGCACAACTGATAGGTGATTTCATGCTAGCTAACCTGTAGGCTCAGCCTGGAGGTAATAAGACCAGCTTAGCAAAAAAATGATCAGCTAATGCTGATCATCAGCTCTGAACTGAAGTTATCAAGGTGTTACCGTCATTTATTGCTATTAATAATAACACCGACAGATAATATATTTTGCTGTGATAACCTCTGATCTTCAAAGATTAGTTTCCTTCCTTTTAAAACTATTAAATATTATCTTGCTTAAAAGATACCACAGGTCACTGGCTCTTCTGGCTCAACATGAGCAGTATTATTTGCATTGAACGCAGTAGACCTTTCCCTCTGGAACCAAAGCAAAACCTTGGAAAGAAGGGAAATGTGTATTCCTTCCTTGCCAAATGACCGGGTGAATTGATTTTTTTTTTTTTTTTTTTTTTTTCACTTGTCATTGTTTTTCCGTCACTAGCTGTCTGTAAATAAGCTTGGCAATGTATCATTTTGAAGCTGCCTTCGCATACTGAACTTCAGACCTCATGGAAAAGAGGGTGAACGGAAGGTGCACTGCACTAATGGGTGTGCTGTGCACCATGAGTGGTCTTCTAGGACAGCGTCTGCAGAAACTCGTGCTGTGCTGTAGGAGTGACTGGCAGCGTGAGCGGCGTGTGGAGGGGGAGGAGGAAGAGATAGGGACCGGGAAAGTCACAGTGTTACAAAATTGCAAAGTATCACAAATTGCAACTTTTGAACAACATCCCGTACTAAAGCATTTCCAAGGAGAAAAAGGCAGGTAAATTCAGATTCTGCAACAAAAATTAATTTCTTTTAAGGAATGAAGTCATTGAAGAGTGAAGAAAAATCCCATTTTAAGCACTTTTCAAATGCCATACGTACAAACTGCACTTTTCTCAATTTAAATTTTTTTTTTTCTTCCTCACCTTTAGAGATCTGCAAACACCAGTGGTGAGGAAACCTTCCTCCATATCATTACACAGTGTTTAATTGGACTGTAGCATTGCAATACTGGAGTCTGGAGTCTGTTTCTCCATAGGGCTGGAAGCAGCAGGCCACTTACAGCCAATGCCTGTGGGGATGGAAGTGGAGAGGTGACTCCTGCACTGTGAAAGCAAGGCCTGAGCACCCAACTTTGCTATGAGGTTTTGAATGATCACAACACACAGAACAATGGCGCCCAAGCCTAAGCAGAAGAAGAACTTCTTAGTTCTGTATCAACCCTGGTGATATCTGGGAAGTTGGTAAGTAGTAGGACCAGTCAACATTTTCTTTAGGTGAAATTGCAACTATGGAAATGGATGATGAACAGTTGCTATGCAGGGGAGCTGGTTCACTTGCTCAGTCAGGGTCACCTTGGTGCTATGAAACATAAGTTTTTGTGTAGTGAGCAAGAGACAGAAGAACAGAAACTTCACTTTGAATCAGGTTTGGCCTGAAACTCTGGCAGTAGTTTTTGCTATTAGAACTGGCAACTGGGACAGATATGGTTAATTTCCTTTTTATTTTCCTGTGAAAATGCAGACAAAAGTTGATGAGGCTTGTAAAAGACTTGAAAGCCACTATCAAAAGCAAGCAGACTATGCACTGCAGGTTTGCAGACAAAATACAGTCATTTGAAATATTGAAATTATGACTACTGTTGGCCTATGCTTCTTGTATTAGTGGAGACACAAGTTAGGTCTGAGATGGGTTGAATGATCTTCTGGTGTCACCTTCTTTTGGGAGTAGAAGAAGCCTTGGGAAAGAGGCGTTTTATTTTAGATACCTAAAGCTAGGTAGGGTGAATCCCCTGGAGGAACTATTCTATTTTCTTGAGGCAAATCCATTCAGAGCTTTGATATTTAGCTTAATCTTGTAGGTGAGCGGACGGCTTTTATGCCAGACTGAAATTATACTGCTTAGTATGAATTCTTGGTCTTCTGAATGAGTTCATTAAGGGATGACAAGAGATGCAAACATCATCATCCTGCTGATTTTCAGAGATTGGGGATGTGCTAGTTCCTATCAAGAAAGAAGGATGGGAACGGAGAAGCCCGTTTTCCACGTTCAGCTCTGCTGTAACATAAAGCAAATTATTGGAAAGTTTGGATTTGAGAGCAGCTCACGGCCAAGTGTAGGAAAGTAGTAGTTCGTAAAGCCAGTCGACAAAGTCCTGAACTGCCCTTTCATAAAGCCCTGATGTGATCTGGCTTCAAGGTAGACTGCTCTTATGAAGTAGTCAGGTTAAGTATACAGCAGATATAAGCTATGACATGGGCATGTAGGCGACAGCTCTTATTAGAAAATTAGGTGTTGTTAGGTCTGTCCTCTGACAATGAGGCCACCTGACCTGGAATGAGCCACGTCCATGTTATTAAGCTCCTCTAGTCACCACACAGGACGACAGAACACTTGGGAACGGTCTCTGGCTGTGCTAACTCCCAGATTCCTGGGACGTGTGTGGGAGAAGTCTAATTGATCCAGGCCAAAAATGTGCCAGGGCAGGTTCTAGGAATTTAACAATATAGACTATTAAATTCCAATGCCTGGGAATATTACCTGCCACTGTTTAATTTACTAGCAGCATAGGTGTAGCCCTGAGGGCTTACGCACACACGCAGACACCTATGGTGCACTTGAAATGTGTTTGGAAAGGTGCCTGGCAGATAGTGTGATAACCAAGAGACTGGATAAGAACAACAAACTCGCTGCTGCCTTTTTGAGCTCACATTAGAGCTTTTTTCATTGTGCTTCCCGTGGCCAGACATCATTCTTTTACATATGGACAGCACCCAAAGTACTGCTGAGAACACCAGAGATAAATACATAAATAAATTATGTCTCCTTTACTCTGTCTCATCCTGTATTCCAGTCCAGAAGACAGACTTGAGAGGTGCATTTCATGCAATCTATGTTGAAAGTGAAAACCCAGTAACTGCATTTTCTTCCATCTGTGTGTGCCAGAGGGAGCATGAGCCACTGGGAAAAGGAGAGCATAGGAGGCTTTTTTGTCCAGATTTCAAGGAAATTCACTTTTCCCTGCAGACTAATTCTGATGGTAGAATGGTGGGTTTTAAATGTTTGGTTCTTGTTTGTGTCTGTTTTTTAACCCGTATCTCAAGAGGATTTAATTAGATTTGATGTTCATGATATGCTATTTACCGGATTATGATGAGATCGGCTGATAAAGCCTGACATAAACTTGGCAACTTGTTTGGTGCTTTCTCAGTCTTTAGAATTTGATTACGGCCATTTCAAAACAGGAAGCTTGGAAAGAACAGGGGGATTAAGGGCTTGCTCTTGCCCCACTGGGATCAGTAAGCTGTGCCGTTGGTCGTCATTGTTGTCACCGGCCCGCAGCGTGCGCAACCGTCTGGGACGTGTGTGCGCATGTTCCTGTTCTGCCTAAAATGGACCAAATGCCAGTGACATTTCTCCTGAGGAATCCCACCAACTCCAATGTTTTTTCAAGGCTTGGGTGAGAATGGAATTAAGTGATACTCAAAAGGACATACAAATACCTGGGATTTAATGTTTTTAATACAGTTTCTCAAGGACTCTGCATGGGTACGTGCCTCAGTGCAGCATAAAATGGGTTCAAATGCGCAGGGCCAGAGCAGATGGAGTTCTTTGCCATAAAGAATATTTGCATGAGAGTGCTATTTTTCCGTACTTCCACTCATTTTAAGCTTTCTTTCCTTTTTACCATGAACAGCTACTTCTGGCGGAGGCTGCTCTGCTCCTCCTGTAAGCCACCCAGACACCAACGGCCAGCACGGCCGTGCACACAAGCGAGCTCCTTCCTAAACCTACTTACGGTTAAGGATCAAAAGACAGTGGTTGAAATGCAGAATTGTTTCTTTTCATAGCTTTCCGCAAGCAGGGAGATCACATCTCTCTCTGTTTAATCTGTATTTTAAGCACCTAATAAACAGCCTTGGAATCAGAGCACCTGAGCACCCACAGCTCTTACGCGAACCAAGGGGATGTCAGTGACTCTCAGAACCAAGTCACAGCTCTCTTGTCTGAGCACTTTGTTACCGAGGCATGGTGCCAGGTAGGTGGAGAGCCTTTCTCCTGTTCTCCAGCCTAAGGTAGTGAAGCAGGCATTCCTGATATTTCAGCCCTCAGATGGTTAAACATGGATTCTTGGGCCATTTTAACAATAGCAAAAGATATAGATGTATGTGTGGGGAGAACCAAGGGGATTCAGGAGCAAATATTACAGCTGGGATTTGAGGGCTTCAGACTCTTAGATGTTTTTGACAGTCCTGTTTCTAACCTTCTTTGGAGGCAACATCTTCTATAACTGCTGAATTCACTGCTGCAGAGAAACGCCCCAAGCCCAGCTACAAATCCAGCCTGTCCGAGCTCTGACAAAAAATGTTTCCAAAATACCTTTTTGAATTAATTGTCCTTCCATAAGGCACTGTGTTGTCCTTCCTTCTTTAGAAGTGTTGGGAAACAAAAAAAAAAAAAGTCCTCTGAAAATTGAACTGTAGTTGGTTAGAAAATATAATGAGGTTTGATCCTATTTCTACAGGTTTGCAGACAAGCTGCATATAGACTCTTCTGGACAAGTCCCATTCTACCCAACCATTACACTGCACAGTAAGGGAGATAGTCTGCTCTGAGGTACGCTACCCACCGTCTGTGTCCTTATCTTAAAGTTGATAATTGCTTGTCAAACTGATTGACATTTGTAGAACTGTCTTTTCCGTGAGACATTACTCCCTCCACACACACCCACCAAAAAAAGAATAGACAATATGATTTTGTACTGTTTTTTCCCTCTTTAAAGCACGGTAACTTTTTCTGCCTAAAAGTAGTAATTACTTAATGAATAGTCCTCCATGTTTCCCTGTCATTCACTCACTGTAATGAACAACTCGTTTTGTCTGCTTTGTTAACAATAAAAAAAGTGTTAAACTAATAATAATAAAGATTTTCTAGGACTTCACTGTTAACACACAGGGTGCCCCACAGAATTTGTGATTGGGATAACAAGAGGGGGAGGGAGAATTTTTTTTCTCCAGACATCAAACAACATTTTGTACTTTTCTTTGAGAGATAGGACTATTTTCCCCTTGCTACTTCTCCTGTATCTTCTTATCTTCAACCACTCTGAATAATTGGAGCATATTTAGGGAACCAAGTCCAGCTATTATTTGTTCCCCCTCTGTGAAAGTTTTTTTTTTTTTTAAGCCAGATCTGTGAACCTTCGTTGAGCAGTTGGTATTGAGGTCAGGGCTTTTTACAAGCTAGAATTTTTATCATGAACTGGAGCCCAGAGTTAATTGTACACAAAGACACATTGTTGTTTCCATTAGGATTTACAGTACCACTGAATTTTAATTATTGGGTAACATTTCTTCCATTATAGCACTCACTCCTCCTCCCCTTTTTGTGCCAACCCATGTTTCTTTTAGTTGCAGCAGCTTGCAATGCAAAGTGTAAAATGCCCTCAATAAATAAACAAATTGTGACCTCAACTTTGACAAAATGCTATATTTGTCCCTGCCTAAAACATAAACCCAACAACAACGAAAAGGCAAGAGAACAATTTAATGCGAGCTACAAACTGTAATCTATTGTTTCCTGTTTATCGGCACCGGTTACTTTTAAAGTTCAAAGCCCCGTCCTAGACAAGAGCTATACAGGAGGTCTTTATCGTTGCTGGAACATTCACTTCTTAGTGACAAAGGCTCTTGTGGGCATTAAACTTTTCTCGGATTCTTTCTGTTTGATGATAAAATAGACATGCTGAAATGCTTCATCAATCGCCATGAAGCAAACACTTCTATGGGGTTTTCATGCAAGTAAAAGTAATAATTCACTCCTAGACTGTGAGGGGTTTCATAGACAGAATGTTTGTACGACTGAGCCTTGAGTCTTTTTTTAAAAGCAACAAGCAGTAATTTCAAAAGGCATCAAATAAACATGAGACTGTATATATTAATTGGCTTGGCTCTTAATTTTCCTCCCAGTCTCCATGCTTGAGTTCTGTGCAAGATGTGGAGCCTCAGCCTAGGGAGCAGAGTTGATTTAAGCAGTCCCAAAACTATAATGGGAAAAAATGATACATTCAATCAATAAAAATCCCTTTTCTGAACCAGTTGTATAAATAGTTGGCATGGGTTTATCACTTAGTCTCTAGCTGCTTCAGTCCTGTGTGTTGTTTTATGAACCGTAGATACACCTCATACATACAAAAAAAGTTTTTTGGGTTGGACCAGGCAACTTGAAATGTATTCAAGCCCGGTGGGGGATGACATCAGAGGCATGGTGAGTTTCCAAGCTGAAATAAACCCAGAGAGGGCCCTGGAGAGGTTTCGTGGGTGGGAGGACTGCAGCGTGTGCAGTGCATGGGGTAGATCCCTGTTGCATGCATCCCAGAGGCAGAACCTTACCAAATGCCTGTGTCCAGTCTACAATGCCAATAATCAACAAGGAGGGAATAAGAAGACTCTTTTTAATGATTTTATGAACGTTTCACCCTCTCTTATTCTTCCTGCTGTGTTCTTCTCCCTCTCCCCTCTGTTTTGTCTTCCAGCTCCCACCCACAGCGTGGCTGTAATTCTGCCTCTGGATAAGGTAATCTCCATGCACTTCTCCTTACTTGCCTTTCACTCACCAGGTCAGAGTGTGGTCTTTGAATGTGTGGGAGGAATCGTTCCCTTTCTAATATCCAGCTGACCATGGCTGCTGCCTCCATGGGCAGCCAAATCTTGGTCAGCCAAAGGGGTGGTCAAATACTTGTTTTCCTTTGAAACTACTTGATAATGAGAAGAACCTATGAGCTGGTCCCTGGGAGAAACCCAGGAGGACCTGCAGAATTGCAGTGGGACTGGGTTGACCTCTTCCACTCCTACATCTCAGGACTGAGTGAAAGGCTTAAATGAGTTAGGCAAAAGTGTCAAAGTCAAGGAGAAGGATAAAGGGGTTTGTACATCTTATGAAGGCATAAATTGCACCACTGCAGAGCCTTTTTCCTCTTGTTGGCTTACTAATAACAGCATGAATGTGCTGAGGAGAAGCAGCATCATAGCCGTGACAAGCAATATTGTCCCATCTCTCAGCCTCTGCAAGATCTGGATCCTCATTTCTGCAGGATGCAGGACCAGACTTTGGTTCTGCATTGCTTTTGCTCTTCTACTATGGGAACAGACCAGTTCTGAGGGCTAAAATGTGAGAGGGGAACACAGAGGAAATCCCATGCCCCAGAGGAAAATCTTCAGCAAGATACCAGCAGTCCCTCGTTCTCCAGGAATCTTGCAGTTGGTCAGAACTTTGGGTCTTTTCAGTCTAATTCCCATTGATTTAATCTCAGATATAGACACCAATCCGTTGATAGTCCATGCCCTAATAACCACTACTAACCATCCTCAGAAGACATAGATTGACTCTTGAGATGAATCAATGCCTGTCAATGTCTCTGGGCATGTAAACACACCAGTTCCTCTTAAAAACCAAAGGGAAAAGCAATGCAGTTGGTTAAGATTTCTGAAACCCATCCACAAGCGGAGAAGCCAATGCACAGCGTGGGTGCTGTGCTAACGGCTGCCTGTCCTTGCTCTTACAGACAACTGCGTGGGGCAATTCCACTTCAAGGAAGCAACAGGGCTCCCCAGGGACCCAAGGAGGGCTCAGCTACTGTAACCATGGAGTGAACTAAAACAAAAAAAAAATAGGGAAGAGGTAGATACTGGTCACTGTGTACCCATGGATGGGAGAAGTGAGATTTACTGTGCCCTGTTATGGGTCAACAATGAGAGCACAACACGACAGCTGGACTGAGTCTTAGCAAAGAAACACCAAATGGGACTGTGCCTTTGGAAGAGCCTTCTGCACCTCAGAAGGGCAAATATGAGAGGATGGATGGGTCATAGCTCTGTTCTGCTGTGGCACGTTGGGAAGCGATGAGAGAAGAGTTCCTGTTGTAAAAACAGCAAAAGATCAAGTCTGTCATCGATGACGCGAGGGCAAGACTTCTATAAAGGAGTGACTAAGATCACCAGCTACTCTCACGCTTGTAAGTAGTGGTCTGGTTCTCCGAGGGGCAGAGCACGCAGCAGCACCTGCTGGTAGCTGGTGAGCAGAGGGTGACTCAGATACTTGGAAACTGCTGCCTTTGGAGCCTCACATCGAAACTCCCAGTTTTGCAAACATAAGTTTTGCTGGTTGTGTGTGACTTGCTGTGCTTGGACAGAGAGGCAAGAGAAATGCAGAAAGGGCTGTCCCAGCATTCAGTGACTGCTCAGAGAGCAAACTGTGGTCTTTGCCACGAAGATGCCTTTTATACTAGGCAAATCTACTTGGCGGAATACGTACATCTTGTCACGGAACATGACCACTGTCTGTCTTTCTTTGGCAAGCTTACCGGCCAAGCAGCAGCCATATGTCTAAAAAGAACCTGTCTTAGCTCTTGTAGAAGAAACTTGGCCGAAAAGTTAGATCCTTACAATGTTTTGGGAGTTGCTGTTATCACAACTGATAGCAGCAGAGCAAACAGTTCCCTGTGCAATAAAGACGTTTTCCCCCGTCAGTGAACTTCTTGCCAGAGCTCGATAAAACAGGATACATTGAATTGACAGATAGCCCCAGATCTACAGAGTGTAACTGAAGAATAGTTTTCAACACTCATTTTTTTTCCACCACAATCTGAAAAATATTTTATAAAAAAAGGAAAAAAGAGAGAGAAATTTTCCTCTGTCCTCCCCACTGCCCCCCCAATTTTAACCGGTTTTGTTGGAATCTCTATAACACTGGGGATTAAACTGAGCTCTGCATGTGCATTTTCTGTACATACAATTGACAAATGCTTGTCTTTCAGTCTTTTAGTAAGCAAAAGAAAACAGAACAGGATTAACGTTGCTGTCCTCCATTGAAAACGAGTTCCCCTACTGAGCAGTAAGCACAGCCATGGAATACACGGCACTTAATATACTGGAAAAATATTCTTTGTTGGACTTATGCTTTCTTTCCTAAATTATTTTGCTTGTTGTTTCTTTGGTTTTTTGATTTTTTTTTTTTTGTTGCAGCCAGAAGGGACAATCAACGTAATTTCCGTATACAAACTGGACACATATATTTTTTTTTCCAGTAACTTTAATGAGAGCCAGGCTTGTGTAAGGAATCTAAGGGTGAGTTTTTTCCCTGCTCCCTCTCACGTCAAAAGTAAAGTCTTCATTGACTTCGTTACTGCTAGGTCAGAATGGAGTAAGATGTTGGGAAATAACACTCTGAGAAGAAAAGTAGCATCAGCAGGATGCTGCGGTATCATTCTCTTATCGCAGGTCACTATCAAATTTACATAAATATAAATCACTAATTGCACTAATATTTTGCAGAGTACCTAATGCAGCAGCTATTTAATAAAGCAGAGGAGTAGCAGCAATGCAGTAGATGAATCCTCCCAGTGTTTTTATGCAAGTTTTGTCAAGTCTAGAGAACCCAGTGAGTTGGAAAGACGACTGCCCTTCATTAACACAGTAATGCAACAACGAATAAATCAGCGTGTCCTTCAAACTCCCAGGAGTCCTCCAGGCCTATACACAGCATGATTGTAAGATGAGGGGAAGGAAGGCAGGGAAGTCCTAAAGATTAATCAGATAATAAGGGACATTCCTTAGTCCTGAGCACAAGGTCTTTTCCCTCCGCAGCCTCCCCGAGATCCCACAGAAGCTGTATTGCCCCGATTTCCAGAGGAGATAAGGATGCCTTGGCCACAGCAAGATGTACAACAAACACAACTTTATCTCCACCGCCACACACGGGCTCAGGATCAATAAGCGGTCATCACTTAGACGTTGTGCAGGAAGGATCTGCGAGATGAGACACCCCCTCGGGCCCCCCCTTTCCCAGCCTTAGAAGTCCCCCAGTCACATAAGTGGGGCCTCAGAAGAAACAGGAAAAACTCTTACCCCAGGTATGAGCCTGGGTCTCTGCGGCAGCAGCCGAACAAATGACAAAGGAGGAAAACACTTGATTTTGACTGTGTTTGTTTTTTCTTGTTTGTAGATTTTGTTCCTCAAAGCTACCATTGGTGAGACGTTTCATTCTGTGTGTGCTTTCCTGTAGGCCTGGCAGGAAAACAGAGACCAAAAGAAAGGAAAAAAAAAAAATCCTGATGCTGGAAACATCTGGATTTTAATATGTGCTCAGTATCTCGGGAGAGTCTGTTTTTGTTTGTCCTTCTTGCCAATAAATTCAATGCTTTTCCCTGAAATATATGGGAGCAGGAAATATATATTAAAGATAAGTATTCCTGTTTAAAGTCAAGCTTGGGTTATTAACAGCAGCGTGGCCGTGATGAGAGGCAGGGAGATGATAACCTTTATGAGCAATATTATGCTATCTCTCAGTCTCTGCAGAGTTAGCTGTAATCGTTGTGCAACCCACACCATCAAAGGAAAGATAAGGTCAGATAAGCAAAATACTGTTGTGATTTTGCATCAATGCTATTTAAGTTATAATTAATGTTTTTCCTATCTTTGGTTAAAATGAGGGTGGAAACCAAATTTTTTTTTTTTAATTTACACACACATATGTATATATGTGAATATCTATAACCTACCAGACTCCTAAAAAAAATATGTCCATATATTGTACTACTGCAGGAAGACTCTGATAAAGCTGCTGATGGCTCAGTCAGGTGGTTTAGCACACAAGCAGGCAAGATGCAGCCTTCGTTGTACAGAGGAAGCCACCTGCAGACGAAAGGTGGTGGACAGAAGCTTTTACAAAGGCGGCGTCTCCTCCAAGAAGCAGCCAAGAGACATCAACATGAGTAACCGTCTTCAGTCGGTGAGCACTGGTCCGGAGCTTACAGTCATCCTGGCTGTAAGCCCCATTCCCCAAAGGAGCTATGGTTTCTGAGACCCAGAAGAATCACAGCTTGGCGAAGTGAATGAGACAGACAATTGGAAATACCTCCTCTGCTGCATCTTGAGTGCCCATCCCAGCCTCCACCTCCACATAGGAACATGTGGTCCCAAAGAAATAATCCCCATGAGGTGCAGTTCTACAAGTTTCATACACCTGTAAGATCTGTAAAAGCAACCTTGGGTCCTTATAGAAATATTTTCTGAGCTAGATGGAATCCCTTCCTTTGCAAAACCAGGGGGTGATTCCATGGCTGGTTAGATAACTGGGTGCTTTATCACTAATTTTGGCTGACAGAGGCTCACACCCTGTAACTTCCTGGAGGTCAAGTTTGCTTCCTATATTTCCAGCACTTCTGCTTCTGGTCCTGAGTGGAACAGACTTTCTTGTGGGTATGTTTGTACTTCCCAGTTATTTGCATGTAATTTCATGCAAACATTTTTATCACAGATCAGTTCACACAACCACAAACTTTGTTTTTATTTTCTCTGTCAGCTGAAAGCTTCATCTACACTACCTTTTTTCATCTCTTTGTTCCAGTACAACTACATTAAAGTAGTTGCACAGGTGCAAACCCTGACTCTAGATGCTCTGCGTTTCTGGAGCAAAATATTCTGCTTTCCATGAATCTTGTGTTGGTTTGAGCCTAGGTATCTCAAACCAGCACCAGCACTTCTGGAGCTTCGGTGAAACACATGCACTAGCGTAATCGCAGTGGGCAAGTCTTTAAGGTAGGTCTTTAAGACTTTTCTTGTCACAGGAGAGAAATAAATTCTTACAAAACAGGCAATTCTTGTGTTGGTGGATCATTTCTTCAAAAGGCTGGCATCAAAAGATCAAACGATGCTATAAAATCTTCCATTTGCCAGCCAATGACCTACATGCACTTGACATGCCTCTGTAGTGTCTGTCTCAAAATGACTGAGAAGGTGAGAGGCAGGGCTGGTGGAAGTAGCAGCTGAAGGGGCAGCAGCAGACCATGCAGGGACCCACCACGGGGAGGGAGACAACGGGCTTGTGTAGAGCGATTGAAACCCTCTTTTTGCCACTCCAGGGAGCAGAGACTTCATGATTTCACGGGTAACAGGCAATAGTGATCCAGAGTGCAGAGCTCAGACCAGATCAGAGTGACGAAAAACATCAGCAAGCTTCAATTTAAAATTGTTGGGTTGGAGCTGACACCTCCACAAGAAAAAATGCTTATTACGTGGTATCCATTTAATGTAATTCTCCTGGTGGATGAAATACTAGCTCTTATCTTACAGAACACTGGAAGTTGTTGCTACATCACATTGTGGATTTATCAATAACTAATTCTTAGTTGGGGAAATATGTATTTCATGTACATATACACGAGGTGCTCATTGCTCAATTTAAAACATGCCTGGTCTGAAGCTAATACTCAGATTTTTTCACTCTTTCTTTCACTGACTCTTGCCGGTTTCAGTTACAAGGAAATAGAATTTCAGCCTTTGAAGATGCCAGATTCTGGTGCAATATGAGAAACTGACTCCCCAGATGAGCCTTGAAATGCCAAGTTTCAGCCTATTGAATTATTTTCCCAGCCCAATTTTAAATCCTAGAAAACAGGCGTTTATGGTGGATCTGCTGAGGCAGCTCTCGGTGAGCTGTAAAAGCACAGACTGTGCTGCGATGCCATGAGGGGCCAGGAACTGCTCATGGAAAAACTCCATGTTTTCACACGCAAAATGGAGTGTAAGGTCTTTGTTAGTACAGCCCGGAGTATTTCACGTTATGGCTCCAGGAAGAGCAGCACATTTAACACAGCGCTGTGATCATGGACAATGCGGCTGCATTCACCCAGTGGTGGATGGCCATAGGAAAGGGGATCACGATTAACTCCATCGGTGCCAAATTGTACACCTACCTTGTGCTCTAGCTAATGCCCCTTTCTTACTACGAACAATAAAATAAAAATGAAACCACATGGTGTGTCAGGAGCTTTTTTTCCTACAATTATTCATATATTTTTACTTTTTTTTCCTAAAGATCAGAGCCAAGGCATGAGCACAGGTGCTGCAGGATTTGAGCTGCAGTGTCAGGCTCTTTAACGTGACCTTGAGCTACCAACCACAAGTACAGACTAGAATATGCTGGAGTGTGCTCTACAAAGGAATATTCACAGAAAACTTAGATTAGGTCTCAAGATTGTATTCATCATCATTCCTTTAACTCACATCTCTGCAAGTAAAACCACACCAGAGAAAGAAACTACTCCACCTTAGTAAAACTAATTCCTTTATAGTTCCTTTTTTTTTTTCAAGGTTTCAATAGAGGAAAGTTTCCTGAGTTATTGGAGCAAAACTGGGAAGCTTTTTGTTCCAGGAGCTAATGGGTTAAAAACAGCTTCAGAGTTTAAAGCTCTGTTTTGCTCATCCTTAATGGAAACTCAGGGACCGAATTTAGAATTGTGTTTGTTGAGAACAAGGAAAAAAGCGTCAGAGGGGAGGCTGGCAAAGAGAGATGGTATGCACAGGAATTAAATGCGGTTGGGTGTCACTGAGCAGGGCGAGTCTGAACTATGCATGTGCGTGTAAGAATTTGTAGTAGTCTGTGTGCTGGCAAAAGAACTGGCCACCTGACCTAAAATATTTAATAGGCTCCTCCTGAGTTTTTGAATCCCTCCTCAGTGCTCAGTGACAGAGGAGGGATCCCCATTTTAAAGCATCCCCAAGTTAGAGGTATGTGGGCTATACATGAGGTAGTATTCAGATTGAAAAAAAAAATTAAAAATTCAGTTTAGACCTTAATAGAACTGGGGACCACGTGTGGTATCTGGAACCAGCTCTTCCCACATCAAAGTTTGGGGATGCCTGGAGATTAGTCATGTGCCTCCTTCAGAGCCAGGATCCCACTTCAGATGCCTTCTCAGTCCCCAGAATCCATCACTGTTTTCAGCCTGCATTTCATGATTCGAACTTACATCGTGTTTTCTGCATAGAGAAATCAAACGAGCTGTGCAAGTTCCTCTGAAAGCTGCTCTCTCAATTTCTCAATATGCAAGAGAGCTTGAAGTTCCCTCCTAAGAAAGAAGCAAGCCTGGCCGGTGTCACTCGGCCTCTTTACTCCTTGCAGTTATCAACTGATTAGTCCAACTTTGGCCATGGTCTTTGCCAATTTAGTTACTAATTTTGGAGGCTGCAGAAGAACAATCAGCAGCAGCCTGATCCATTTGCTCTCTGTCTTGATCACAGCTCTTCTACATTGCTGACTGATGCTTGCCCATGCTCTAGGCTGAAAGCTCTGCAAGAGCTGAGGAAGACCTCAGCAGGGGACATCTGTGGGTAGACCAATCTACCCACATGTGTCCATCTGGATGCCCTGAGGTGCCACAAGGTTCCTGAGAAGTTTACATCTGCACATGGGTTTGCTTGAGTGGCAGGTGTGTCAGAAAGGGCTCTGACCTGCTCTCAAGGAAAAGCGTTCAGTACCTAAAGACACTGAAGACAAGATGGGTAAGAGGAAGAGAGGATATCTCAAAATAGCAGTTCTCATGTCATATGGACTTATGGAAAGCCCCTAATTGCCTGGCACCAAGGTTTTGCATTACCAGATCAGTTTTGCACAAGTCTCTAGTGAAAGCCATTGGACTTCTGCAGAATCCCTGTAAGAGGAACAAACTTGGTCACCAGAACCAAAACCAGCTGTGCTGAGAACTCTTCATCTGCCTCTGATGGCCTCACATGGCACTCGCAGAAAAGCATTCATCCTCTTATTTATTGCAACTATCTAAATGCATCTTTATATGAAAGCCTGGAATAGCTTCAAAAGCCTCTATCTTAGGGAAACAGCATGCATTTAACAACCTTCCAGGAAAGTATCACATACAAATTGAACAAGATCATTTAGCCAAGTAGCACTTAATTACAGCAGAGTGGCACCCAAACTCCATGGCGCTTCTCCATGGAGAAGCTCTTCCTCCTTGGGCAGAGAATAAAATCTGATAAATTAATCAAACTGCCTGTCAAATGTAGATGCAGTTGAAGGCTCCTGCATTTTCCGCTCCTTCATTACCCAGCCCAGACACATGCTCAGCTTTTTCCAGACCCCAGCAGACTGGAGGAGAGTTGTGCTGATGATTGTGCAGAAGCAGTGTGGAACCTAGAGGTGGCATTAACTGATTGAAACAGGCAAAGAATATATCAATCAATGTGTTCCCTTCCACTAATTAAGGTCCTGTGAGGTGTCATCTATGTTTTAATGCTTCCCTTACCCACGAGATCTTCCCAGAAGGCCGCAGTGGAAAAACAGCTGCCTTCCAGCAAGCTTCAAAGTTTCTATCCACCTTCACTGAAGCAGATGGAAGTAGATGTTATCTCCCTAAAATGAAGCATTTGAGTGGTTAAACTGAAGGCCAAAGAGGCTAAATTAGTCTTATTTTTAGACAAAGTTTGCTACCACTTAGCAGAAAACTGCCAGTCCCACCAGCATATTGCTGCACATATACAGCAGCTTTTGGTGCTTGGAGGTGGGCTCTCTGTGAGGCACAGGAGGCCAGGACAGCAACGAGAAGTACTGTACCTCCATCACATGTCCAGGAGGCAAGGCATGACTGGGATATGGGAAAGATCTGGGAGAAATTCCCCTCCCAGACCAATGGAAGAGCCTGTCCTCAGCAGTGGGTGCGCTGCTGTGGCAGAGCAATCCCTCCTGGTGCTGGGAGGCAAACAGTCTACGGGTAAAGAAACCGGGACAGCTCAGCAGTGCTTGAGGAACTGACCAGCCCAGCATCCCAGGAGAAAGGTGATGGGAGAAAAAGGGCCTGCAGTGTCTGTGGCAGGCAAATGTGTTAGTGCCTCAGTCACCTGTGGTGGCACCGACTCTCACTCCTTAAAGATGGGAGGAGGCCGGGTTCCTGAGTCACCTGCCTCCCTCTTCCAGCTCCGTGGCTGGGGCTGGCACCCACCAAGTGCTCCTGCCGATGGTTCCCATCAGTAACCAGTAACCCCTCGGGGCTGGGCTGCCAGCGGCGTGAGGGGACCGGGTACCACAGGGAAGCAACTGACAGCTCTCTCGCTGTTCGCAGCTCCAGCTAGCGTGAGGCAAGGATGAGGAATGCCAGATTTTGATTTTTGTAGACATCTCTAGTGTTGATTAGTTTCGGTGATACTAAATATTAACATTTGCGTCCCCTGAGTTCTTTGCCTTTCAGAACAGGATGCCTACTCGTTAATTAGTTCAGGCTTTTACCCAAAGTGTTATTTGGGGGATAGGCTTAGCGTCACAAAGTGCTCAGTCTGTGTTCTGACCAAGTAGTTTGCTGTGAACGTAGAGCTGACATCACATCATTTAGCTCATTTATTTAAGTGTTGATTTGTAGCTGATGCACCCATGGGTAATGCTGACAGCAGCTCCAATTCCTTCATTAAAACAGAGTGAAATAAACACAGCCCTCACACCTCGCCTTTCTGTAGCTGTAACCTGCTCGCACAAGGAATAGTCATAGCATCCCTGATGACAGCTAGGGCCACTCAGCAGTGGTATCGCTCTTACCCCTGATGTTTCTGGTTGGCATCTGAGACAAGAGAATACCTGGGACTCCACCCAACCTAAAAGATGCTGTCAGTATCTCTGCAGACGCAGGAAATCTCCTGCTTAATTTAGGGCAAGGATGAGATCATTGGTATGGACACAAAACCTCCTGGCAGAGATCTGGACCTATGCTGGATGCATGGCTTGGCCTTCAGAAGGCTGAGGTTCTGGTTCCTGGCCCTGCTGTTGTCCTTTGCCGTGCCTCCAGCAAGCTGGATCACCACTCCACGGTTTCAACTTCCCCTCCACTCCCTTCCCCAACCTTTTTATTTCTCTCTGATATAATTTTCACCTGTGTGAGCACCTCATCAGTTTTAACAGCACCTTGTCACACCGCCGGCCACCAGAAGTAAAAGATCCAGTGAAATCACCTGTTTGTGCTCCAGCGCGGAGTAAGGAACACAGAAACTGTATCATTCCCAAGGGCAGTGAGAGAACTTCTCACTCCTGAATACCTCAAAGATGTAATTTCAGAGAAGGAAAACTGAGGCAAGGTCAAGGTTTTGCAAAACATCTGTGGTACGATAGAGAACTGGATGCAGCTCGCCAAAGAGTCAATTTAATACACAATTCACTGGACTACTCTTCTTCTTTAGCCATATAAACAGTGAGCTTGCCAGGGTCTGGACAGCTTGTACAGCTCCTGGCATCTCTCCAACTCATTTTGGTGGCTCCCCTGTAAACACTGCCTGAACCCCTAAGTTCTGCATTCTCCCACAGCAGGTTACAAGGCTGGCATTTGACATGTGGATGGGAGAGGTTGGGCTCCCTGTGCCCAGCTGTGATTTAGAGCACGTTGCTCCTTAGAGTCATGGCCATGCTGTTGCTGCAGGGATGGTCCCACAACTCTCCTCTGGGACCCCATGCTGTGGCTGTGGCCAGGTCTGGATGAGGAGACACGCGGCAAGGGTATTGTGGGGGGAGGAAGTGCTACGGCAGGAGGGTGTAAGGCAAAAACTAGACAAGTGAGTTTCAGTTACAGATCACATGAGGCTTAGTGGTTTGCTGTCACTGCTGGGAACCCTCCAGAGTATCACTGCGGGTCAAGCACTGACACATGGAAAGCTAAAAGCTGGCAAAACCAGCTCACTTCCACCAGCTGCTAGGACAGTGGAGCACTGGGCAAAGGCTTTGGTGAGAGGCTGGATGTCTTACTGGGCCACGACACCTCCTCTGACCTATGCAGAAGGACAATGCAGCTGTAGATGTCTGTGCATGATCATCAGATGACGAGTGTGGAGGGTATACATGAAATTGGCACAGGTTTATGAGATGCTCGCAGGGAACCGGACGGGCTGACTGTGGGAGTGCAAGGTGCAATCTCCTCTGTGCAGAGAGCAAGCTGCAGCTTGTCCTGCTGTCGGGATCAACATTTTCCCTTTCCCCAGTGCAGGCACCGTACTGCCATGTTGCTGCTCTTGGCTCATGAGAGAACTGACTCCCAGTAGTGCCAGTGGAGTACAGTTTAGCCTGTGGTACGTACTGGGCTCCTTTGGGAAGCAACACACTGCAGAGCAAACAGCCATCCTGGTAGCAGCAGTAGCTGTGTCTAACACTATGACACTGTGAACATCACCGTGGGTAACGTTGTTTCCTCTTATTGATTTTTACTGCAATTCAAACTAGAACATTGAATCAAGGAATTGCCCCTAAATGTTTGTGAATCACCACCTCCTATCTACCTCAGCTATCTGGTTTGGGCTGCTGTCAGTATCAAGATAACAGATAAAAAGCGTTAGAAGTCTAATCCAAACTACCAGTTCCCTGCAATCTGCTCGTGGATCCTAAGCTGGCCCACCTCCAGCTGGAACCGATTCCTAAATCAGAAGGAACATTGGGTCCCCTTAAACCCTGAGCAATTTAAAAGTTCTCTCCCATCACAACAGCTTTGACCTGGACCGCCTTCTTTAAACTGCCTCCAGAGTATTCTGTTTCATAACCAAATTGTTCGTTATTGTTGCTCTTTCCAAAC
The DNA here is from genome assembly GCF_036417535.1 of Chlamydotis macqueenii. Lineage (NCBI taxonomy): Eukaryota > Metazoa > Chordata > Aves > Otidiformes > Otididae > Chlamydotis > Chlamydotis macqueenii. Next base: position 5,253,014 of record NC_141571.1, on the reverse strand, counting down.
TACATTTTCCTGCTCGTTGATTTTAATGGAACTCCTCTTCGAGATGTGCCTTGTGCAGATGCAGTCTTGATGTCTCATTTTGGCCATTCTGTGCCTGAATGACCTCTGTATGGGAAAGTTGGTGACAACAGAACAGCTTCTCTTGCGATAGAAGCACTCCATATTCATTTTGTGTTTGCAAGTGCACAGTAACATCACGCTATTTTAATTATATGTTTTCCTACCCCTTCTCTTTCATCTTTCTGTAACTTTGTCAAGGTTGTAAACACACCTAGGCTTAAGGCTCCTTCAGTAAGGATTGCTTTCAAATCCATCTACGCATTTTCCTTCCATAGAGCAAAATGTTCTGTACTTCTCCGAATTGCAGGGCAGCAGCAAATGCCTGAGAATAATGCATGTGTATAAAGCACATACTGTAAAAGCAGCATCGTGTGACAGCGTTACCACGCATCCCTGATGAAAGATGAACACAGAGGCTGCAAGAGGCTTTCTCACATGTAGCTTGTGAGTGCTGGCAGACTTTCCATTGTTTTGATGCTCGGGTTTATTAAAAACTCACTGAAGTATCAGCTTGTTTCACAATGGGTTACCATTATTCACAGACCCATTCTTTGCGTGTTAGACTGACAACTCAGACGAAGGTTTCCTGTCCCATGTTGGATTGCTTTTGAAATTGTTTGTTTTAATTTGCCTTGTGGGCTTTTTGGGTCTAATGAATGTAGAACTGATTCACTGGGAAGACACGGGATTTTTCTGCAATATAACTATTATCCTTCAAGAAATCCAGGCTGCTTGAAGATGCTGCCTCTTTAAACAAGACACAAAAAGAAATCAACCATCACCTGGATAATGCCATTCTCATCAACATGCAAGGAGCTTGCTTGTCTGTCACGTCGCGCACATCTTCTCAATCACTCCCTTTCATTTATCGTATTATGCCCCTATTTTAACTCATGCTGTGGCTGATACTCAATGACAGACAGAAGAAATCCTGCTGAGCATCATCCCTCCTGTGCTTCCCCGCTGGAGATGCCGGGTAGGACCTTACCTGACGGAGACGAGTACCCATGCACCGGATGGAGTTGGAGTGGGGAGAGACTTTTTATAGCTAGAGGAAAACACTAGCAACTCAGGGAAATCTGGGTGATCAGATCTGTCGTAGGAAACTGTTTTTCTGACTTTTCCCCCCTTCTCCATGTGTGAAGAGACAGTAGGTGTTTTGCAAGCTTTTGCAGTTTGGGAGACATGATTAAAAACCCTGACTAATGTTTGTGGTTGGTGGGTCTGTGGCAACAAGTCAAAGCAAGCGCTAATTACTATAGTTGTTGCTACTATTTTATTTTTTAATTTCACCATATTAGTGTGGCATTGAATGGCCCTAACCTGAAGGCACGGCCCCACAGGCAGGACACTATCCAAACACAGAACAAAGCAACGGTCCCTGCTGCTAGGAGCTTGCAACCTAAATGTACTGGTATGTTGACTCCTGACCCATAACCTGGAGAGAGGTGTTTGAGCCTCCTGACTCTCGGCATCCCAGAATGCATACTGGTCTATGACAGAGTGCAGTGGGGCTCTGTGGTTGAGCAATGGTCTTACTGACCCAAGTTGCCCAACCAGGAGGAGGTACCAGCCCAGGTACTTGCATTTGCAGGTGGGAAGATCTGTGGGAAATCAGTGCGTCTTGTAGATAAATGAGAAAAAAAAATATTTCTGGTATTCAGCAGGAACCTGAGGCTCAAATCTGAGCCTGGAGCGGTTTGCTCCCGTTTAGAAAACATGACTCCTTTCATATGGCTGATTCATGGCACGCTCTTCCTCAAGATGTCTAGCACATGTCTACAAGTTGATGCATTGATACATAGCAGCTTAGGACAAAGTTATTTCTTCCTGGCATGCATACATATGAACGGCAGCCAAATGCAGCAGCCAGCTCCGATGCTGCTCTCTGATGGATCCAGTTCATGAAGACCTGTCCAGAGATTTCCATGCATATCATGTGAAGATTAACACACCATCCTGTCAGGCAGTGTCCCACTGCGCTCCAGGAGAAATCCTTTGGTTAACCCTGTGCTTTGAGAACAGCTGGAACTGGCCGTTTTAATGAATCTGCTGGGTTTTGTACTATAAATGATCTAACAGCATTCTGCTAATTGTGTTGTTGAGTTTCCTGGGTATTTCTTCAAGACATAAAATAATGCTGAGACCCCGGGGTCTTTCTTTCATTTATGTCAACTTAAGACATTCTGAGCTTCTTGTTCCTGTGGGAACCTTGCAACTGTCAGTGATAACAATAATAAAAATACTTAGTGTTACCATTTCTATCTCTCCCTTGATTCAATAGCACTATAATTACCTAGAACCATTCTAATACATGAAACAATTCAGGCCAAAATCCTGGAGGCACTGGATGAGAATCTGACCATTTGTTTCCAAAGAAAAAGATTCCACTCCTTCTGTACAAGAAGACTCATGCCCACTGTGAACTGTTTAGAGTTTGTTGTTGAAACAAATTTAATCTTTCTTTCTCTTTAATTCTATTTTTCATTCTGGATTAGGCTATCCTTGCTGGTAACTCAGATTCTTGGGGTGGGAGGTGGCAGTGACTGGTAGGATGCACAGATCAGGTTTTGTTCAGACTTGCAAGCGCTGCTGTAGTCCAGCCTCACAGCTGGCTCCGGGACTTTGTCTGCAGTATTTGCTTCCCTGCTTTGGCCATTGCTTGGGTACATCAAAGTCAGAAGGAACTGAATCCACGAGGACGACAAGGAGAGGGAGCGTGGGCGTGGGGAAATCAGTGTAAGCGTGCTCTGAACCAGTACTGCACCTGGGAAAGGCAACTCCTGCTCAGCATCTTCCAAAATCAGTGCAGGTAACTTGTGGCATCGGACACTTTGCCGGGTGATGTGAGGTCACCAGTGTCCGACCTCTAGAAGGCAGGAAGAGAGAAAGCAAGCACAAGATCATGCCAGGCAACGTGCTGTCACGACTTGTTCCTCTAGCCCCAGAAAGCTCCACACCCATTTTACTCTTCACTGTTTCCTCACCAGCCTTGTGTCAGACGCTCCTGGGAGGTGAATTTAGGAAAACCCTGTCATTTACACCTTAGTGGCACATGGGGAAACAGTAGAAATCTCCATGGGAACGGGGCTATCCCAGCCTGCCTCCACCCAGCCGGTGAGGATGGATGACCTGCCAGCTTATCGCACAAAAGCACACCGAATGGTGGAGATGGACGGACAGACGGGTGGATGTCACACCTGTGGGAAGCTCACTGCTGGTGATCCTGCCTGTTTGCTCTCCGTAGAGAAGATTTCTCCCTGGCTGGCTTACAAGACAGCCATCTGGCACATGCATAAAGAATAGATGATGGCTGATCACTCCGAGGACATTTATCTTCATGAATGAGGAGGAGAGGGTTAGAGTGGCGAAGCCCTGAGGAGCTGGCCTGTCTCTCCTTCCGAGTGAAGATTAATGCGTTGTGAGATGTTGGCTAACATGTATCATGCACGCAGAGTGTACCTTTCCCTCCATCCCTCTCTCTTTCCCCCAACTCTCTTCTCCTGGACCAATACAGCTTTGAACAATGTCAGGCTACAGGAAATACACTCCCTCTTCCCACAAAATGTAGGGGAAATCTATGGGAAAGAAAGTGCTTAAAATGGGTAAGGGGAACTTTGGTATCCTATGTTATTGACTTCTAACTGAAAAGAAGAACAGCCTATGGCAAGGATTTCACATCTCTATCTCTCCAGTACGAACTGAGTATCTTCTCTTTTCAAAGATATAGCCCATAAATCAATCCTTGCATTTTGATATCACCCAATTAAAGGCCAAATTTGAGGGAGAGTGGTTCACATCTGTGCCTAAAAGCGCAGACTGACTTCCTTTAAAAGTTCAGGTGTAGAAGAGAGTTTTCAACTGAAAACAAATATTTTTGAAACTGGATGGGTACATCAAGGCCAATAAGAAACTGTATTTGATATTAGCCCTGCATTGTTTACTTCAATAATCACCCAGGTGCATGTTGTCTGCAAAATCACTGCACGCGAAGGACAGAAATGAGCAAGGGAGAAAATTTATAATAAAAGACAATTAAATGGCAAATCTTAGCCTGTTTTGTACCTGGTATATATTTTGCCTCAAAAACACAGGTTCAAATTCTGCAGAGGCTGATCTGCACAAAGCCGCTCAGTTTGGGAAGCATATATTTCACAGGTTAAAGGAACGCTCTTTGTGGGGCTCAGTGCAGCTCCAAGCTTAGGGAAAGCTGTGGTTTTCCAAGTAAAGAAAAAGCAGGGCAGCGTGTCTGTCTCCAGACCCCGATCTGGGCCACTGTAGGCAATGGCAAAACTCGCTGTTGTGAAACTTCTGGCTGGTCTGCAGGAGTCAAGAAGAGAGAACGTAGAGTAGCTACGGAGATAAGGGAGCAAGAGAATATGCAGAGCCTTTACTGAGGGAATGGATACATCAGATGTGATAGCAGGCACGGGATGAGAAACTAAAGAGGGACTTGAATGGTGTGAGTTTGCGGCAGAACTAGGAGAGAAGAACTTGCATTTTAAAGTCTCTTGAGGCAGAGGGAGCTGCCAAGGCTGGGCAGAAGCATTTTTAAGAGTTAAGGTGAAAGATGGTCGGCCTTTCTCCAGATGCAAAGACATCCTCGTAGGAGCATGCCCTGTCCACCTGCCCTGCTGCAATCTGCTGCCACAAAGATACCAGATTCTGAAACCCCGCTGAGCACATACAGGAGGCAATTATCCTGAAAAAAGGGGTACTTCTCATCAAATCCATTTTCTCAGCTAGTCTATCACTTACAAAGTCTCAGGTAGGAAACTGGTAATCTACATAAAAGTGAAAGGAATGTCATGCAGAATAGCTTAAAATATGGATCCCCCATCACCGAGCCTGTCATGTCTTCCTACTGTATTTCCATCACTGCAGACAACATAATGCCACTGCACCAGTCATGTTTCAGCTAACACCTCAAGTCAGGTAGACACATAGCAGGTTAATTAGGGGCTTTGGCAAATTGAGTCCACGGGCTGTAATTACCAGCACTCAAGACCTACAATTTCTGTTTTAATTAAAATAAACAGTGTGGAGAAGCTGACATCACACCAGAGTAACCAGCGTGTAAGTCACAGTTAATTATATTAAGCTGTGGCCTCTGTCATAAAAAAATACTCGGTTTGGATCTGGATTTATAGAGACTGGCTTTGCCATTTCGGTGAAGTTTAATTGCTGTACACAGGACACCAACGGGTCCGGACAAGTTGGTCTTTTGAGGTGATGGGATATGCCATGTGAGGAGGAGCTCCTTCTCCTATCAGGATGAAAGCAGGCGGTGCCAGTCTTTGAATCATCCCTTCGCTGCCTCCTGCCAGCCCCTTGCACCCTGGTTGTGCCCCGTCTGCGCTTGGATTGCCTCTGTCACATCAAACAGGAGTGAGTGCTGCTGTCTTTCCCAAAGAGCATCGCCAGAGAAAATGAGGGAAGAAAACTGGGAATCGAGCTTTTGGGGAGGGTCTGGGTGATCAGAGGCACAGGGTACTGAGGTGCTTTGGGTACTGCTGGGTGCAGGGAAGCCCCCAGTGATGGGGAGCCAGACTTTTGGTGCCTGAGCACACCCAGGGCACGGGTGGCCCATTCCCTCACTGCATCTAATAAACGCTTCTACTCCGGCACAGCTCTTGCCTTTTCCTCCACGCTCACTCTCCAGTTAATTCCTTAGGCAGCGTGGCAGAGCACAGCGTAATGCTACCGCGGCCCGCACTGCAGCCTCTCATCTGCCACCTCTCCTGCTTCTCGTCCTCCGCCCAAGCTTTGCTCCCAACCCTGCCTTTTGTCTTCTTCACCCACTTTCAACCTTCTGCCTCCTTTGATGCCACCCAACACGCTAGGTGCAGCCAGATCCACCCTGCCCAGTCAAACACACACCTGTTTTGCAAACCAGTCCAGGTGTATTGGACACATGCTGTTCTAGGATGGGTTTTATTACATTATACAATCCCACTCCGTGCGAGTCTCCGGCCCAAGCAGTCATGAAGGAGCAGATGTCTCACAGGCTTGCCAGGGCTCCCCAGCAGTGCCATGCAATAAATGGGCAAGTAATTAGACACACAGGAGGGCAGATGTGGCAAACTCAGGCTTGTACTTCTCCAGTCTGGTTATAAGAAGCAGGCAGGTGTCCCCACAGCTTTTGCAGTGGCTCCAGGGAAGTGAACCGCTCTGAATTTCTGTATCTCCTTCTATCTTGAAAGCCATGTACTTTACCTTTAGGACCCACCTACCCTGCAGAATCCCTGGAAAACAGTATTTCAGCGGAGCTCCGATGACCTAATCTCCCTGGGGAGCGAGGGAGGAGGCAGCGAAGGGCCAGGCACGCTGCCCTTCTCTGTTGGGAAAGCTGCAGACTTTGGTAATCAGCTCAGGCTCTTGGACGGACGGCTCATGCGCAGGATGGACGTTTTTTATTTTGCTTCTCCTAAGCAAGAGAATGTTTTTTAAATCATCATTTATTATGGTCCTTTTTCAAGCATGGAAAAAGCAACGGAAAATGCCATTTTTTAATTTTTGCACAAACATAACCCTTTTTTTTTTTCCATGAAAACAAAAAATATAATACACTCAGGCAGTACTAGTGGAAGGAGTTGCTATTTACTCATTCAGTCACTTGAGGATTTGTCTCTGACTTCTACTAACACCGGCTGATCCTTATTTAGTGAAATGTGATTTTCCTGCCACCTCTCCATATGAAGTTGTGACTTTTGATGATGTTCTGATCAGCACACTATTAACCAATGATTTTTACTATGTTATAGGCCTCGTTGTGAAATTCTTCTTTTCAACATTTCTTTCATTGTTCTACCACTATTTCCTAACAGTTACTGCAACCTGCAGCCTAATTATTTTAATTTCCACAATGTTTTGAGACCAACCGAACAGCAGCACCACAATGAGTTTTAAACTCCGTAGTTAATCTATAAAACAGATCTCGCTAAACACAGCTCTCTAACTGATCACAGGTATTGCTGTTTACTTGTAGCTCGCCTACAAAGCATCAGAGAAAGATGGTGTTTGTTTGTTTGTGTTGTTTTGATGCAGGATTGCTTGCCTCCTTTGGTAACCGGGTGAGACATCCCATGCAAGCTCAGACACCGGCATTTGGTGTAGGCCTGTACGTTGCCCAAGAAGGAAGATTGCCCTGTGCTCCCTGTCGTGGGTTACCAATACTTTTGGCTTCTGCAAGTGAAAGCAAAAAGATGAAGCAAAGCCACTCATGTCCAGCCCTGAAACACGTGAGTTTTGGCACTGCCTGCCCATGGCAGGGACTGGCATAGCTGACGTTATGTGGGCATTGCCTTTGTTTCTGAGCAACCTGGAGAGCCACAGTTGCTCCTTCGCCACAGAATGAGGAAGAGGAGGCAGGGGAGCATCAGAACCTTCGGGATTCTCCCGCACGTCAGCCCCATGCCCCTGGCCGTGCCCATGAGCTCGGCCAGCCCCTCGTTGCCTTCAAAGCACCAGTTTGCAGAAGGAGTGACTTTCCCATGGATGTGCAATCCTTCCCCAGACACCTGCCCCTCCAGAGCAGGCACACTGATTTCGGGACGTGCCCCAGCCCTCCTGCTACCACCCCATGGCTCCTCAGCCACCACACCAAGCACAAAGGGAGTTTTGAAGAGCGGTAGCCAGCGGGGCACGGGGTGGCTGCCCGAGGCGGTGGCAATGCACTGAGATCTGGGGCAGGGCCACCTTCTCGCCTGGAACCCAGCAGTCAGGACAGCTGCTTCTGAGAGCCAGGACACCCAAATTGCTATTCTTCATGCTGCCGGGATACCACAGTGTTATCCAGGGTTTAATTCCTGTGGGGGTACAGGCCACTCCAGTGTGTCCTGCCCAGCATCTGGGCTTTCCCTGGCTCTGGGGATATGAGGTTTTGAATTCTGGTAACTAATTGTAATGAGTCATTTCAGTTTTTCCTCCTCTTTTTAGGGCTGTTGCCAGGCAATTTTCCGTGAAAATGCTCATTATGGTGGGATATTTTTTTTTTTCCTCTTATCAAAGCAGGATGCCAAGAGACAAAATTATTGTCCTGACTCTGTAACATCCTCTTTCCCGTCCTCCCTTCCACGCTCTGGGAAGAGCAAAGCGCCCGGACATCAGGCCCTTGACAGGTCAGGTCAGAGCAGCCAGTGAGCAGGCAGGAACACTCCGCAGACCCTGCTCATGAAAGGCTCTTACCAAACCCCATCGCAGCGACGGGAGGAGCCTTCCCTGACTTCATCAGACTTGGGAATGGGGCCAATATCCTCCTTGAACCCTCTGTCCCTACGTAAACCATACACTTTTCATTTCATGACCGAGGCTGGGCCACAGCACAGCCAGCGGTGTGAGGGGTCTGAGGGGCTCGGAGCAGCACAGGGGTTTGTGTGTCTGGGGTGTTAACAGGGAGACCCCGCGCCTGGGGGTGATGATGTGCCATGTGCGTTCTCTTGTGTCTTCTCACAGTGCAAGGCATGTGACAGGACCACGGATGTCTGGTGCTGCTGAAGCTGCTACAGGGGTGCATCGCACTTTCTGGTGTGTATTTATTGCATCCCTATGTCTCGAGGGGTTTTGTTAAGCCTGATCGGAAATGCACACTTTTGGGCAAGAATGAAGTGCACTTCGGTTTAGTGAAGCTTTTGAAAAAAATTCCAACTCTTGCTTTTGCTTTCCAATCATTTGGCTTTGGATGCACCCTCAGGCGTTGGGGTTGTGTGAGAGAAAGCAGCTCCCAGTAATTGAAGGGCTGAAGCCATCCTTCCCTCAAATGTTCCCATAAATATTTCTAACTGAGTAACATAAGAAGGAGGCACCCGTGTTTCCTGTGCCCATCTTTGCAGAGCACTATCACCCCTGCAATCTTGCTTTAGAAACGACCTGGCTGTGGATATGATAGTGGGGAAGCTGCTCCAACCTCATGAAAGCCAGTGGAGAACCTCCCACGGCTTTTGGGGGCACAGGCTTTGCGCTACCTGTGTGGTGAGATTGGAGCATGCCACTTTGGAAACGTCTTAACAAAGGGAAAAAAAAAAAAGAATAGACAAACTGTACTTGGTAAAAGCTTTATTAAAAAAAAAAAAGAGTGTTATTCTAATTCCTCACACTTGTGAATTATCATGGGTGTGGGTTTTATGACATGAGAATTAAGGCCAGAGAGCTATCACCATCCTTCTCTGGAGCTCAGAGCCATCTCCAGAGCAGAAGGAGTCAAGAAACCCCAGGGAGGTTCGCTGTCTCCTACAACAGCATGCTTTTTATGACACTTGCATGCATTGAGCAAGGAGTCTGTCAAAAGACACCAGGAGACATCTCTGACTTGTTAAAAAGTACGTCCAGGCTGTGACAGTTACAGCTGCTTTCCCAGCCCAGCACTGACCATGCCTCCTGGATCAGCCCTGATGCTCCCGCAGGCTGTAACACATCCCCAAAGAATCAACAACCAGCAAAATGACGAACCTGAAACCCAGACCACAGCAGACCTCTGTGATCAGCTTCTCTCCCCTCTCCTCTCCCCAGCACAGCATTCTCAGTCCCTCCCGTAACGCTGCAAGCAGCCGTACCCTCCTCCAAAGCTCTCCGTCGAGGCAGCCTGGTAGGATCCCAGCAAAGCGGCCAAACCCGCCAGCTGTGCAAGGGAAGGAAGCAGGGTGTGGGCCAGCATCTCCGTGGGGCAGAGCGGGATGCGGACCCACGCTTGCTGCGGGATGCTCACACAGGGCCGGGATGTGCCCCGTGTCACTCCCCCGGGGCTGGTCCTGGCGCTGGCGGGGTTCTGGAGGACTGTCCAAGCTTTTTGTTAGCTGTCTCACCAGCTGCCCTGTATGGCATCGCTCCCACAACCATTATGTCATCCGCTGGATTGCCTTTGGATTTAAAAATAGTTTAAAACTGAAGTGGTTCGGCCACGACGGGTCAGCTGGTGGGGAAGGAAAAGCCCCCATTCCCCACCCACTGGGTATTTAGGAGACCTTGTGCAGGCAACAAGCCAAGGTGTATGAGTGAGGAGCTTTATCCTGACTGCACTTGGGTGAAGCCAGCTGGGAAAAACAATTGCTTTTTCGTAAAACTTTCTCCCACCCCGGCACCAACGTGTTTCAACATCCTCTGGGGAACCGGCTGCAAGGAGTGACATCGATGCTGCTGAGAGGCCACCTAATAAAACTGTATTTTCCAAAGTTACCCCAACGCAGAGAACAGGCGTCAAAGCGGGCTGAAGATTTTAGTTCAATGAGGTGTTTTGGGAGGGCAGGGAGAGTTTGAGAGAAATTTGACCCTTCTGTGAAATCAGGTACGTGCAGAGTGAATGATACGAACATGCACACATTTTTTTTTTGTTTTTGTTGAGAACACCTGATTTCTGAGGACACTGAGAGTCTTACCTCCAAGTGAAACTTTTCTTTTTGTCACTTTTGTCCTTCTAGTGCTACTCAGGCACACTTCCAGCCCATGCTGCACCGATGTTGTGGGTGACAGGTCAGATACCACATCACACTGAAGATTTTATCATCCTCTCTAGTAAACCACTCTTTTCCACTTTTTCTCTCTGTGAGAGGGGCAGGACATGACCTGCTAAAGCCACTCTGAAGTAAGCAACAGCTCTAACTCTTAAATGAGCAAAATACTGGAAATCTGCACAGTTGCAGCATCCAGACCCCTGCAGACCCTTCCCTTTCCTCCTGTGAAAGTGGCTTCTCTTAAAATGAGCATCACACCTCCAGCTCAGGTTTTTTGGCTGCTCCTTCTGCCTCTTTCCCCCCGACATTCAGGGAAGAGAAGCTAAAGGAAACACCTTTGGCTGCAGTGAATAGGTAGCGGCTTTTGTACTTCCCTTCCCTGCCCTTCCCAGCCCGGTGACGTGGGGATTTCAGAGATTTCCTGAGCAGCTGCTGGATGCTACACCTTTAGGAGCTCCGGCACCGATTCCTCCACACCCTTTCCCCTTCAGCAGAATTCACACAAAACCAAGGGATTAAAAAAAAAACTATAAAAACCAGTCCTGGACGGCGTGACTCTGCTCGCAGCCGGCTGTGGCAATCTGGTGCAACCTGGGTGTCTTGAAGGGACTTTTGGGGTGAGGTGGGCAATTGCGGTGTTCAAACAATACATCCCAGCCCCTCCCAGGTTTACTGGCAGGGCTTGTTAAATCAGGTGTGGATGATTTTTACTAAGTTGGGGCTCCTGAAAAAAATACCTTTTTTTTTTTAATGAATAGATGTGATGTACTGCTTATTCCCTTTTTTTTTTTTTTTTTTTTTTTTTTAATACACCATTCTTCTAAACAAATGCCAGGATCCAGGCGCTTTCTGCCATCTGCATATGGGGCCAGGTCGAATCAGCCCTAAGCTTGTTTTCATGGTAGCTGCTCCTCTGACACCTCTCAGATCACACTGACAAGGAAAACTTTTATTCCTCAGCCTGTAATTCCTGCCTCTGTGTGCGGGACAAGCTCACCCACCTTGTAACTGTTTAACTGCAGCTCAGAACTCATCTCCTCGTCACCCAGATATAATTACGTCTGACAAAAGTACTGAGTGCACCAAGGCACGAAAGGGAAAGACAGAGGGATGAAACCGATACGGGTCTTTCACCCCTGTGAACACTGTGCCCCCACAAAGAGCTCAAGGAGGAGGAGGGTGAAAAATTGTTGAAGGATCTTAGCTGTAATTACAGGGCATGATCTCTCTTAGGGCATCTGAAGACTCCAGCGATTAGGGAAATTATAAAGGAAAATAAATTTCAGTGCTAAGATGAGAGCACAGCGATTTTGGGGGGTTTGGGTTTTTTTTGGTGGTTGGTTGGTTTTTGTTTGTTTTCTTTTTTTTTTCTTGTTTTCTAGCAGCAAACCAGAGAGCCTGAAGTGTGACTTAATACAACATTTAACTTTGCATTACAGGTGCATTTTCAAAGGCACTCAGGGACAGCCTGACAGCTGCCATGAAACTGACGGTTAAAGAGATAAATAAATAGGAAATCATTTTGGATGCATTAACGGCAATAACATCAGCCCTGTGCCAAGCGCTTCTGAAAACAGGGGTAGGTGGAGGAGAGCGTAGCTGACGCCTTTGCTGGGGAGCCATGACCCGCCGCGGTCAGAAATGCCCTGGGGTTGGTGATGCGAAGCCACCGTGGGTGTCTGGTCCCCCGGGTGCTGCTCGGGGCTGGGGGCCACTGTTGGTCCCCCCTCGGAGCCCCCACCTGCCCTGCCTGAGCTGCCCCCGGCCTGGGCGGCAGCCCGACGGCAGCAGGCCTCGAACCAACTTTGGAGCAAGTTTATGTGTGGTTGAAAACCTGCAAAAAGGCTGCGGCAGGAGGACAGCACAATTTTCTTGTAAAAATGTCGCTGATGCATGGTAGGGAAAAAAATCAGGACCGAAGGAGAAGCTGCGGATCACTGGCTGAAACTGGCTTTCCTTGTCAGCTCTCCTGTTTTCTTTTAATTAAAAAAAAAGCAGGAAAAAAACCAACCGAGGTATCTCCTTGTAACAAATGGAGGAAAATAGAAAGTAAACACATAAAGAAGTGCCAAAAAAATTACCTGGGAAATTCCAAAAAGAAAGTATTTTGTTTAAAAATTTTAATTAAGGTTGCTAAGAAACAACAGTGTATCTACTTATCAGCTCATTTACAAAATCTGAGCACTGAAAAGCCAAGATATTAATAGTTGTGGATATCGTAAATCTTACACTGCCGACATAATAAACGTACATGCATTATTCTTATCAAGTACAAAGAAAGTAAAATACATATTTCATCACAACAAGCTTAACACTGACCTCTAAATAAATAGCTGTCTTTCATTAGCAATCTCAAAATAAAACATAAAGCAAACCCTATTAAAAAGAGCCATAAAAATTATGTATGTAGACACTAATGACAGATATCGATCAGCCTTACGTTCAAACCCATGCACATGCATAATTCCACCACAAATCAACATGGTTATGCATTTTTTTTTCTCAAATCAGACGTTCAATAATATTCTTAAGAAAAAAATACAATTACAAAGAATTAAGTAAAAATCAGCTGCCAGTTTGATAAATATGTATTTTATATAAACATACGTGGAAGTTTCGGTGTTTACCCTATCTCTTTAAAAGCACTTTACTATTGTAACTGGAATTACCAAACCAATATGATTTTAAAGGCCAGGGTTAAGGCTCCTGAGTTCTGGTGGGAGGTACTGCGTAGTTTTTTTTAATGCTTCATAAAGCCCCAGCGCGTTGCTGGTGCTAATTAGGATAGTCCCTCGCAATCAGTGGCACCGTTCCAATTTCCATTAGCAAAGTTTTGGACTCGATGGGCTTTTTACTTCTGTGGTTGCCCCATTTCAGCCGAGCACTTAACCATATGCCCAGCCTTATGTAGGTACTTAAGCTCTGAGAAGGGCTTATTTTTAAGTGTTGTGATGGATCACACAGGCATGGAAGAACATGTGCTTGTCATTCTTCAAAACCCCTGACCTGAAGTGCTTTGTGAAGCACTCTTCCTATCTTTCAAGTTTCCGTGGGGCAGACGTTCATCCTTCAGCCAGGTCCGTGTCAGCAGACATCGGCTTCTCCACGGAGCCCCGGCGAAACCAGGCTGACACCGCACAAACAGACTGGCAAGGGCAGGCGCAGAAGGACAATAGCGTGGTTGCCTTGATGGACCAGGGTGGTCCCTGGGGTGATTCATGGTTTGAGTAGATGACATAGGTTTGTTGTAGGTTTTTAACCAGCATCGTTGGGGCTCCATGCCCAGAAGCTGCCATGTCTGGCTCTCCCGAGATCTCCCAGTCAAGCTTTCCCAAATCACATTGATAGACTAGGACTTTCTGATGGATGAACAACTGATTTTGACTCCTTACAGGCAGCATTTGCTCTGTGGTTATTGTCGCAATATACCAAATCCTTCTTAAAAAAAAATCACACTAAGTGCACCGAGGATCATATTGTCGCTGAAAGAAACTTCTGAAAACTTACAGATAATAGTTAAATGCATTCAGTTTTGAACACTTTAAAACTGATCAGACCTCTTTCTTAAAGCCCTGAAGTGCTTTTAACTCCCACTGAAGCCAATCAGGGCTCTTTGAAAGAAGTGAATGGCAGAACTAGCCCCTGAAACATGTGAGCCCTGCTACCGAGCGTGGAAGCAGAAAATAGGTTACCCCTCCCAGCACAAAAATGCAGATGTGAATTAACTCCACATATGTAATGACATTTAAAAGCTACATTCAGTATATCTTATTCAGAGTGAGGAGGAAATCTGAAAGAAATCCATCAACATTAATTTAACTCAGACAAATAACTATTACTCAATGTAAGCCAAATTGCAAACTGCAAAGACGCGTGTATCTAGTCAGTAAGTTTTAATGATCCCCCCGCCTCCAAAAATGTTTAGACAAAAAAATGGATAAAGTAGCCCTTTCATTTAATGTCTCATTTAAAGAAAAAGAGAAAAAATGTGCTGAAATTTGAAATAAAGTGTTCATTTTGAAGTAATGAAGAGCTATAAAAAAATCTCTTCTCTCAGGTTCTTAACTTCTCTCCTCCTGGGAGAGAGAGAGGGGAAGCTAAAGAAGTGTGTATTGCTGTTCACACCACGCAGAAAGAAAGGTTTTTTTCAAAGTGTTTCAGCACTGCTGACAAGGAAAAAAGTTTTTCTTTGAAATTAGTTACGTTGCCCACCTTCCCCACTTTCCCCTCCTTGTATTTCTTGGATGGAGCACTGGGGAGCGAGGGGTGGTGAGGGGAAGAAGGCGTCCGTGTGGGCAGAGAACACCCGAGAAGGGACTTCCTTTTAAAATTTCTCCTTTTGTGCCTTTTGAGCAAGCTAGGAAGGGATAGAAACATGGGAGAAAACGGGGAAACCCCCAGGCATCTTGCCCAGTAACACTGTCTCTCATTTCGGCTGCCTCATCTTCCCAATAAACGCTTTCATTTCCCACCCCCCGAAAAAAAAATAGCCTGTATTTAAATCAGCAGTGATGATAATGAGAGCAATATTGGTTCTGGATTAATGCTGACCATGCAATTATCAACTAAAATGCTGATCGCCCCCATGGCAAGGCCCTTTCCTTCACCATCGCTGGTGAGAGCACAACTGACTGCGACGTGCAGTGATGGGAGAAAAGTATTTCAAGGCAGATACAGGGGAAAATGTGTGTGAAATTTCCATATTAAAACTGGAGGGAATACCCTGTGTAGGTGAATGACGATGTACACTGTGTTCTATGTATGTGTCAAAAGTTTTTTTTTAAGTAACAAATATGTAAAATCATAGTATTTCAACCTTAATCATTTTATAGACTATAATTAGTTTGTGTTAATCTGTCTAAACATTTCAGTGATGACAGCACTTCCTAGTAGCCAGGTAATAAATCAGGGTCTGAGAAGCAAAGAAATCCAGAGAGTTTTTATTTTCTATGATTTGTATGCTGGAAGGAGTAATTTACATCCGTGTAGATTCCCTTGGGTATATTTAGGCTTGCATCTCAATTTATCTTTAATATGGGAGAGAACAAATGCTTTACACCTGCTGATACCTGTCTGCATGTCTGTGCCACTAACACTGTTTATTTTACAAAAACATGTCTTGTTGAGGTTTTTTTTTTTGAGATCCCTTTAAGAGGGTGCAGAACTAATTTTTAGCTCATTATGGAGGTAATCTCCCCTTGCTTGTTTGACTTGGGCTCCTTCCATAACATCTGCTTTCACGCGAAGGCGCGCGGCGCTGTATGGATGTAGGCAGTGCTATGTGTGGTTACATTCACATGTTGTTCACTTAATGAAGTCCTGGCAATTGTCCCGTGTTTGAAACACATCTGAACCACAGAAAACCACTCGACGCTGTTGCTATCCAGGAACCTAGAGAGGAGGGAGACGGCATTGTCCGTGTTTTCTTAAGGGAGCTGAGCTAAAAATATTAGGGGAAAAAAGAGTGCGCGTGCTTTTCTGAAAAACCGAGAACACACAGGGCGATTCTGGATCGTGTGCTAAAAGCTTTTCTTAAACAGGGAGTCCAGAAAAGGTTCTTGCCAGCTCTTTTAAATTGATTTACGCTGATTGTCCTGACCCACCCGCAGAGAAATCTGGGTTCTGCCAGGCTGAAGGGCAGGAGCGGATGAACTTGTTTCCAGCCCTCCCGAGCCAGGCTGAGCCCAAATCCTCGACTGACGTCTGCCCTCCCCTCCTTCCCACAGCGACCAGCACTGGCAGCCCGCTGGGCAGCACAAGGCCTTTCCCTTCCAGAGACCATGTCATCTGGAACACAGTCCGGTGCTTTTCCCTCTCTATTTATACATATTTTCAAATGTATATCACTTCAGTTGGGGGAGAAAACCACCATAAAATAGCAAACAGAATTTTTTCACTGAAAAGTTCAAGTTGTAAACATTTTCAACCAAAAGCAAAGATGTCATTTTGTTCACGGCATTTTTTTCAAAAATATTTCCATTATTTCAATAAAACCGTTAAGTCAGTGCAGTGGGGAAGGAGGCAAGAGGGCGCTGATGGGGCAAGAACTATTAGAGGCGAAGCGAACTATTAAGCCCTTATAAGAATTTTCTGATTAATAAGTTGGACAGGGCTGTCTTTCTTTCTCATCATCTTCTCTTCTTCTTCTTCTCTTCTTCTCTTGGCCATGTCAAGGTAGGAGCTGGCCTTTCAAAAAGCCACGCACATTCCTCGCTGTGATACAAACTCTGTCGTGTGCTGTTTGCTAGAGTGTAAAGACATTTGCACTCCCCAAATCATGGCAGAAATAAATTGATATATTCTGAAGCTAACCCAAACCCGAAGGCTTCTTTATGTATTTGTTCACAGGCTGTTGTTTTATCGTAGGGCATGTGTCAGCCAGCAATTCATCCCTTTCTCTTACAGGGATTTCATGCGATGGGAAGTGATGCGTTTTTTTGAATGAGGCAGCAGAAAAAACCCAAGCAGTGAGGGCTCTCAGGAGGGGCAGTGGGATGGAGCAGGGAGAGGAGCCTGTAAAGGGTGATGAAGAGGCAGAAAGCTTCTCCGGGCTTACGCTGTTTGCATCATTGCTCAGAGTGCCACCTCACCAGAAGATAACGCAATCTGCACGTTGCTTCACAGGGCTGCATCATTACCAGGAACAGGAGAGATCAGTGGGTGTTCAGGTGGAGATGCCCTGAGTCAGAGGAGACATCAGCTGATGATGGAGCAGATAGAGGGCCTAGTTGGGTCCTTTTTTTTTTTTTTTTTGCGAGATGATAGACCTTAATCTCCTCCTAAACTACAGCTTGGTGAGATGAAAGTGCTCTTGTGCCATACTGCTCCCAGCTTGTGAATCTAAACCAGACACACACATACACAGAAAGCGCTGTCATTTTTTGTTCAACGAAGGCATTATGATTTTTTTTCCTTTTCTTTCTTTTTTTTTTTTTTTTCCTGGTACTTTCAGCCAAACTCAGCTAGCAGCGACATATTTCCAGAAGGATTTTAATGCATGTACTTGCGAGAGCAGATTTGGTGTTCCACAGTGCCTGGGTTGTGGCAGCTGGAGCGACTTCCTCGGGAACCCACCACCTGGGCTGTGTGCGGGGCTTCGGCCGCGGGTGTTGAGCGCTCCCATAACCGACCTTGAGATCTTCGAAAACCTAAACCAGCAGAGACTGTGGCTGCACAGGGATGTGTGTGGGTAGGTGTGTTTGAGAGAGATAATTATTGGGACAGCCAAGAAAACATTTACCCACTGCTGTAAAGTGTTCTCAGAAGACAAGAAGAATCCCTATCCTTTAGCCTTTTAATTGATTTTAATTATTCAAAGCTCTTTCTCTCCTTGCCCAAATAGCAGTATGATTCAATATTGTTGCAAGTATCTGGGTGCTTTTTGAGATACTTAAATATGAATAGCTGGGAAGCTGCTGCCTGCCCTCCCTCTGCAAACACAAAGCAAAACCTCGCCGTGCAAGGCAGAGCCCACCGCCCAGCAGCCGGATTATTCTAACAACTCTCTTCATTTCATGGGGATTCGTTTAAGTGGATTCCACACAATACTCTAAAAATGTTATGAGAGATGATTCTAATAAGGCAGAAGCCACTATGGCATTTAAGGGGAATTTAATCTGATTCTACCACCACATAAAAAGGAGAGAAGTGCTGACATTTCAGCCCACCACTGGCCTGTTCCACAAACATTTCAAACTGTGCTTTTGCACTATACAGCTGTGTATTCCACTTACACACATGTCTATATTCCATCAAAATCCTTTTTGTTCACCTTTCTCCTGTTTGGAAAAGGCAGACACAGAGAATAGTCTGATAACACTCTTCACATGCAGAAATGACTCCAGTTTGAGGAGCTGGGCAGTGCTGGGGCTGAGACCTGGCAGCGGCATTGCAGCAGTGAATGACATGTTGCAGTGCTCTCTACGCAATCCAAACAGTCACGAACATTTAAGAAGTGCATGCTGGCACATGAGGCAGCAATTCTCAAGCATGCACTGAGTTATTGCTGTGATTCACTGCTGGGTAGGCATGGCTGTCCAGTCCACCACAGTTATAATGCTAGGAGAAACACGCTGAATCTGTGCTGCTGCTCCTCTCAGCCTTTCTGGTTTCAGCTGTGCTGTAAGAGACCCTTCATAGAAACCCGTCCCAGTGCTGCACTGTGCTGGAGCACTCGCATGTCTCACTGGCTGGTGTGTGACACCATGAGCACGAAGGAGAATGTGGGAGGATCATCACACCCCAGGACCTGGCAGCTAAGGAGTGGTCTACACACTCACACACAAGTTCACCGGAGGAGTTTGCAGCGAACGGAGGACGTATTCATCCCAAGGAGCAAAACCTGCTGTGGAAGTAGCTTGGTTGGAAGTGAGGGGCTTGGGGTGCAGCTGGCTCCCCCAGCCCAACTGGCTGTGCATTTCCTTCTCCCTCTCACAGGGCTGAGCAGTCCCTACTCACAGGCTGGTTTTCTGCAGAGGACTTACCCCCCCTCCAAACTTCCACGTGGTGCTTGGAGCTCCCTGCTCCCGCGGCCACACCACACAGCCCCCAGGGCAAGGCACGGGGTCCCTGAGGCATTGGAGAGCCTTCACTGGGTTCACTCTTTCCACTGCTTCCCCGACTCTCATTGCACAAACCAGCCCTCCTCCTTCCTGAGGCACACACCTGCCATTCCGTACCTTCCCGCGAGTTGGTTTCCTGGGGTAGCCTTCATCCCTATGACTGAGCTGACTTACCTAACCCTATTCTTATGACTCCCTCTGATAATATTAGCCTATCTATTGCACAGCCCAGGTATGAAGTTACAAAGGTAGTTACTCTTCCAGTTGTCCTCTGGAGTGACTGCTTTTCCAATTCTGTCTCTCCGGGCAAGCCATAATTGAATAATAGCTATCCAAAAGTTAGTAGCAGCTTTGATTCTCAGTCAGAAGGTGCATATCCAGAGGAGTTTGTGAGTTGTGGTGGATAAAGACCATTTTTCATAGAGGTTTGCATAGTATCCACCAGAAAAGGTCTTGCTCTCGTTTGCATTTCTACGCACTACTGTGATACTGATGCTAGAAGGAGCGGCCCGACAAGAGTCAGCTTTTGTTCCTTGTGTGGTAGCAATGCTGTTGGGTGGGGATGGTAGCGCTGTGTGTTTGCCTAGGGGATGCCCCAAATGCCCATGCCCCGTGGCAAGGAGCTTAGGGAAGGGGTTATAACCCCTTAGTTTGTCCATTCCTGCTTAATCTGAACCAACAAAGAGCTGTGTTCCAGCATAAAAGGGAAAGGGACAAATTCAAACTAGGATCCCCAGATTTCAGTCTTGGCTCAGACGATTTTCTTTTCATCCTTATGCAAATCGGACTACTCCTGCTTATTTCATCATGAAGTGGGAGGCAGGGTAAGGCTTACGTAGCCTACAGTACCTCCCAGGAGTGTTAGGAAGGTTAATTAGTTAATGTTTCCAAAGTGTTATTATACAAGTGCCAAACAAAACTAACAACAAGAGGAAAAAATGAGATGACAAAGAAAATAAACAAACATAAAGCCAAATTAAACATAGTTAAGGGAGGTAACTCTATGATATTAAATGTGATACTGTAGCATAAAACCAGGGATTGACGTAAGTTTTATGATCTGCAGAATACTGAATGCAAAACTGCTTGTTGGTTGCATTGTATGACCAGACAGAGTGATTCTAGAAAGCAAGCTTTTATTTAAGTTTTAGGCTTCTGTGACAGTGATTTATTTTAATGATATGCAATACTTCACTTTGCATTTGTGATTTCAAGACCTCTATAAGTTTATGTAAATTCTAGCTGCTGGGGCACAAGATAAAATCATGGCTCTTACTTACTTTCATAGTGTCAAATAAATGTGAAAAATTGAAGAGTTGCTCAAGGCCAGCACGCTACATTTTGACATTGTGAGAATCTCTATCCTATATACCTGGCTCTGATCAGAGAACATCTGTACTAGCATGTACTGAGAGAGAAACAGAAAGGAAAGGACAAAGCAGATCATATTATTGAGGATCCAGAGGCAGCGTTCCCTCATTCCCATGCTATTTCACTACGTGGGACATCAGTAAAAGAGGAGAAAAAAAAATCAGCAGGCATTTCAAGTGTATGAAATATTCTCGGTGGGATCCAAATAAGATTGGAACATTTTTTGTGAATATGTCACTTGGCAAACTCAGAATCGATCCTCTCTCCATGCAATCTGAGAGAGGGCTGAAAATGGGGCTGGTTTGGAGTGAAATTGAGTGGTGGAAACATGCCTTGCTCTGCTTTTTTGCCTGGTTCTGTAATCAAATTTCACAATAATGAAAACTGTAAGTCAAGAAATTGAGGAAATGTCATGAAAAAGAAACCCTGAAATAAATATGCGTTGAATAAATCCATCCCCATTAACTTGGAAGAAACAGGAATAGTGGCTAGCACAGCACGTCTGCTTTCTCAGCTGATCACTGAATCACAGTCTGACTTTGAGCACATCGCTTAAATCTTGCTTAGCTTTGGTTTTCTCCTCCAGGAAGGGGAGAGAACAAAGGACACATGCACCAGGCTTGCTCTGAGCAGAGCCACAGTAGGCTCTGCCCCACGGCAGCTGCAAAGGACAACCAGTGCCCACAGCCCCACGCAGCCCCACGGGCGCAGGGAGAGGGGGGTGCACGCGGGAGGATGCTCTGTCAGGACATCCCAGGCAGCACCACATTTTGGATGACTGATCTTCAGGATGGGTGGCAAAGGATTGTAGCGAGGGCAACACCCGTTTGCACCTTGGGGTGCCTCTGGGCACTTTGAACTTGTTGGCCCTTTCCTTCTGCCGTTGCGTGTTTTTCCTGCTAACAAGCCCCGGGCCAGCCCTGCACGTGCGCAAGGAGCTCAGAAGGCTCTGCGCAGGAGGAGCTCGGGCTGTTTCTGCTCTTACAGTCATTTTGGCTTTAAAGACTTATTTGCCCTGCGCTGTGTGGGACAATGGTTTTTCCACGGCTGAGCTGCACGCTGAAGTCTATGCTGGGACCAGCGCCACCGCAGAGCCGAAGCCACTGAGGCTCACCCGGTTTCATTCAAAATCCTTGCAAATGTGACTGCAGACTCCCAGGAATGTGCCAAACTGGGTCAGTCACACCCAGCTTTACCCACGCAAACCCCAGCATGCTGGTCAAGGACATCAGTGTGCTTCTGTGCTTGCAACAGTCTTTCCCCCCAAAGGTGAGCTGGGGAGCCCCTGCGTCGGTCTCTCTGCCTTTCCTCAGAGCGAGGGGAGAAATGCAAAATGTATGCCATGCCAATTAAAAAATTACTGTGACATAAAAATGAAAACTCTGGACCCAGACAAGACCCTAGGAGTCTTTCTGGTACTGCAGGGAATCCTTCGGACAGTTCACCTCAGATTTATTGCACATAGACTGAAGTCCAGTGTCCCCAACTACACGATGCTCATTTTCCCCAAAAGGAAAATTTCCTCCAGTCGAGTAGTATTGCCTGAAAGCAACACTTATACCAACACACATATAACTCCTTCCGTGCTGTTCTTAAGCTCACATCCTTTTCCTCCTCCATCCCACAAACTTGCAGTGCATCAAGTTGCGAGTGCATCAAGCTGAAGGGGCTTAGTCCATCCCAGGTCCCATAAAAGCCACACTCAATAGTTTGTTTCACCTGGGCAATCCTGTAGATGCCACTCTGGGGGTTTCTATGTGAGACAAGCCAAAGAAAGTTAGGGCAGGCTAGATGAAAGGAAATTCTACCGAGTTAGCTTTGGTTGAGCACACTTCTGAATTTGGCCCATCTTTCATCTCTGAATACCAACGGGTACGCGCATTGCATACCTGGTAGTGACACTCAAAGCACACTCTGAAGGAGGAGAGAGGAAGGGGAAAGAAAATGTGATTATGAAACATCAGAGTAGATCTGATCATGTTAAATTCCTCTGGAGAAAAAGACAGAGAGAAAAATTACCAGCACGCAGTGCTTGAAGTCAATAAATGAAATTTACCCAATTCAGCAGAGGCATCAGGGAAATCACTCTTGATTTGTCTTTGATAGGTTGACAAAATCTCTGTTAAAGTTGTTTTAATGCTTTTGTAACTAGCCTTCCAAACACATTGAACCCAGGCCAGATCTCAGCTTAATAGCACCAGCCCTCCATGTCAATCAAATTTGTAGCTGGTGAGAAAAATGAACCTTTTTTTGTGCCCCTTGTTCTCAAGTTGGGCAAAAAGCCCAAATGTGTCTGAGGTTTTACTTTGCCAAGGTTCTGAAGGAAAATTTACTTACAGGAATGAAAAAGCCCCGTGGCCCTCTGTAGCACAATGAAACACATCAGATTGAAAATAGCCCCTAGATGTTTCCATGTGGCATCTGTTGAAGTCAACAGTGGTGTCATGTAGGTAAGCTGAGGGCTGAATTTAACTTGTTGATAATGGA
Organism: Chlamydotis macqueenii; assembly: GCF_036417535.1. Taxonomy (NCBI): domain Eukaryota; kingdom Metazoa; phylum Chordata; class Aves; order Otidiformes; family Otididae; genus Chlamydotis; species Chlamydotis macqueenii. The sequence goes on along the minus strand of NC_141571.1, from coordinate 5,230,090 downwards.
ATTAGACATTATGAAATGAAGGTGTGTTCTGCTCTCTGTCAGTCGGCAACATTAATGAATTGCTTTACTACTTAATTGATATACAAAGCCACAGAGTGCTGCCGGCAAATTAACTGTCAGCAAGACACGTTGCTCCAAGGGTCATTGGGTATTTCTTTTTCCCTTCACCCTCTTGTGTCGGGGGCAGAGATCACATGTTAGGTGCTGAGTCATGGTGTTATAATGGGAACTGCTGGGAGCTGAGCTCTTTGGAAAAGAGCTGCTCTTGTCCTCTCCATCTTGGAACGCAGGAGACAAAGGTCAAGCTTCACCCAGTGTGAGGGACTGAAGAAACCTTCCTCCCTCTTTTTAATCCTACAGTGATACCCAGACAGCCAATGCACCCTCACCTGCCCTTGCTTTATGGCTTAGAAATAAGATTATTTATATTTAAAAAGGTTAAATAAATTATAACTCAGTGTCATAACTGAAGAGAGGAGCTGAAATTCTAACTACAATGGTATGGGAATCTGGCTGAATTTTCCCCAAATCTAGACAGAGTTTCTGAAAGTCATCTGGATTCATAGCAAAGCAGAATCCTGAGTGGTTGCTGTTTTACCAGAGCTAATATTTCTGCCTCAATGAAAGTTAAATGCATGCTTGAACTTCCCTGAATTGCTTGAACTTCTGAATGGACTGAAACTGAGCGGGAAAAGTCGGAAGAGAAGGCATTTGTACAACTCTCGAATTCAGCTCAAGAGTCAGTTCAGGACTCAGCTTCCTCTCTGTTCACAAATTTTAGTTTTGAACACAGAGTACACCCCAGCTCTCACAGCTTCAAGTGAAGCCCCAACTTTTCAGTACATTTCTACAGAAATTATGTGAAATAGTGAAAACTTTGCTAAAAAATGAGCTCTGGTGCACTTGAAAGGTTTAGTGAATCTTTGTTAAATTGCACAGTCATTAATTAAACATTAAACCTGTCAGGGTAGAGCAGGTTGATTACTCAGTGTGTGCACCCAGAGCTCTGCACCCAATCCAAAACTCCCTGAATCCTCTGGGAATCCTTCTGTGCATGCCTGTAGACTTTGGACAAATGCTTAAATGAGAACTAGTCCAGGATCTCTTTCCCATACATGATACAGATGAGGGTACTGAGAGGAGACAGTTGTTTACAAGGAATACTGCATCTGAGAGCAAGAGGAAGACATGATTATAGAAAAAAAATGCTCCAAGTGTTTTGCAAATCTGATTCTCTATCAGAAAAGCAATTTCACAACTATGTAAATACACAGTTATTCTGCGCAAATTTTTTTTTTTAAAGCTCTCTCTCTAATTGCACAAGAGGCTCCTTTGCTGTAATGAAAAACATCTGCCATTATTTACCAGCAGACTCCAATGTGCGTTTGCACTGTGCTCTCTCTTACAAATGCATGGGAAACATGGCATGGAGGAACTTGGTTTATTGACTGGATAAAGATTTCTACAGGGAAAATAGGATAGGGGGAGCTTGGGGAGAGTTCTGATCCTTTGTACACTCTGCTTAAGGCCTGATGCCTCTGCTAGAGCCATGCGTGATCAAGCCCACGACAAAGCCTCCCCACCTTTCAAAATGCACCTCCACAGTCTTCCTTCATTCCACGTGCAAAAGGACAATAGTCACCTTTTGTAGTAAATCTTCAGATGAAGCAGACTCGGCTGTCCTTTCAGAAGGATGCTGTGTTTTACAGAATATTAAAGCTGAATCTGATTAGAGGCTCAACAAGAAAAGCAAAGAGGTGCAGGCACAGTTCACAAAGAGGTGGACCCTAAACTGACCGGAGGTAACTAGTGTCTTTGTGTCGACTTCTGGACAAGACCTAAGGTTGACAGGGGCTTGTATGTGTGAATTTTGAAACTTCTTTGGCACTGAAACATGGGATGAGTGAAAGCCTGCTTAGCACTGAGTGACTGTAAGAAAAATGAGTGAACTGAAAACAATTCTCCACAAAACAAAATTAGTTGACAGTTAATGAAGTTTTTCCACTGACTGAAAACACAAATTGTATGCAAGCTGCTACAACTGAAGTGCCTTGCTGCCCTCGTTACTTGTCTCCTCACTTAGACAGCAGTTATCACTTAAAAGGATGTGCTCCAGATCACAGATGCTATCAGCAGGACACCTTTTAGTCAGGCCTGCTTGACAGACCACCAAAAATGTAAGGGATTTGCTATGAGGTTGAGTTTCTGAAATTTAATTATAGTTATTTTTCTGTATCAGTGTTTTCATTTTGCAGAACACTAGCTTTTGCATTTCAAATCATGGCAGAAATACATTTCTAGCACGCAAAACCAAAAATAATCTTGTTAATCAGAAGCTCATCAAAGGGGAGATGTTGGCTTTTCATTTGGCTCATCTTCCACCAGTGAAAGACAACAGAGATTGTGTTTTGGAGCTGTGCTACCCTAGCTGTGCTACTGATCTAACTGGCTGCATGGAGTGGAGCTATGCTCCTGCAATACGTTCCTGTGGCTCCCTTCCTGCCCCCAGCTTGCAGCAGGAAGGTGTGGGCTCATTTTGCCCTGAATGAGGGAAGAATTGAACCCTGTGCTTTCACATTGAGGAGTAAGAGCCTGCAACAGGCAGGATTCACCCTTAGTTTGCAGGGTTTGGGGAGAGGAAGGACAATGGGTCTTTTAGCTGAAAGCTTCTCATCAGTTTCTGGGCAAAAGGAGCAAAGAAGAGAGCCAGAGTATGAAGCATTTGGGTAGTTGGTAGGTATAAAAGATGATCCTCTACCAGTATGGCTGGTTTTGAAAAAGATTGGCATAGGCATTTCTAGTACCTCTGCGAAGAAGAGAGAGGAGATGTAGGTAGAAGAAATGGGCAGCAACAAAACAATTTTAAAACCTAAAATGAAGGGTTCCCCATAAAGAACCAGAAGCTTTTACTTTTTAATAGTTTCTTAAAAAAATAGCTACTTCAGAATCAGGCAAAAAAAATCTGTTCCGGACTCGCTAGGCCACAAGGTACCATCGATTCATGCTTTCAATTCACACTGGTGTCAAACCCAGTTTGTCAAACCGCTGCTATCAACACACGTTCTCTGAGAGGCAAATAAAAAAAGCCCAGTGAAACCTCCTAATCTTCTGCTAGTCTGGGCTATTAGCGGCTTCAGAACTAATGATGGGTGAACCTCCTAAGGTCTGGGATGTCAGTGGGAGTTATACGCCTGGATCAAGGACATGATATGACCCAGATAAATTTAAGACAGAAAGGTAGATCAAAATGTGGGTCAGGCAGTCGTTAGTGTTTCTTTAAAGATGATAGAGGAACGGTTTTTAACACTTCCGAGGAGTTTTGTTGATGTTCTTATGTACGCTCTTTGTTTAAAAAAATAAATACATTTTTCATGCCTTCAAAATTCCAAGCTGCAGAAAATTTCCTCTTGTGATGAGAAGCATTCAAAACAAAAACATGTGGCCTGATTTGTCTTTTATAGAAATCAAAGGCTGTATTCTAAAGAGACTTCCTTTACCACACAAATGTAGCAGATGTTTTTTAAGATTATAGCTGCACAAGCAATCTACGGCTTGAATCTCAGAACCATTTAAAGTTTTTTTTTAGAGGAAGAGTTTTTGTGTTAAACTGTGATAAACTGCAAGCGAGTAGGAAAGGAATTGTCTGAGACAGGTAATTAAGGTGACAGCGTACAGTAAATTTGGCCAGCATTGTTTTCATTCAGGAAAATAAAGTTTAAAATGATCGGACTGCCTCAGTCTAATGTTTTGCTAGTGGGTTAATTAAAACACATTTTTAATGCCAGAGGTGAAGAGATTAGATCGATGGTAAAAGCAGCCCAACAGAAGAAGATAGCCAACAGTGTGTATTTGCATATGTGTTGTTAATGTGACACTATGTTATTTCCATCATTGTTGTCCCCACGTGAAGCCCATGCGTGCACTGGAGCAAGCGGTGCTGGAGCCAAGGGCTGGGCTGAAGCAAAGGGTTTGATCCTACGTGGGAGCATCAGGAGGCTTTGTAAGTCAGTCCAAAGGCACTGGGTCAAGCTTAAAGCAGAAGTGTCAGGTCTTAATCCTCCTTTCTGGCTGTAATAACGTTATTTTCTCTAACTGCGAAAGCTTGTGCAACCCCTGAACGACTGACTGACCATCTCAAGGAGCTTTGAATGCTGGTCACCTGTGGGACGCTGCTCTGACAGCCTTAAAAAATGGGCTCCTGAAGTAGTCTGGAATGGGAAGTGAGGCTATAAACCATGTCTACAGCCTTTTTAATAGATCTAGAGAGTATTGGTCACTGCATATTCTGGTGAGATCATTTGAGAAAGAAATAAAAAAAAAAAAAAAGAAAGCAGTCAGGAAAAATGAGGAGTGAAAAGACAGATTATGCAAGGGGGAAGCCCTAAGAGACTGGGTGCGTTTCAACATCCAGGACTCTCTGCAGCAATCAGATGCGTGGGTCGTTGCTGGGTGGTAACGCTGAGGAAATTCAGCCAGGGAGCATGAACCCTGCTGCGCTCTTCACTGCCTGTGCCCAGGACACAGGGACAGTCCTGGCTCTTTGCTTTAACCTCACCATCAGCTACAGCCTCGACAGAAAAGTAGCTGCTCGGTAGCTAGCAGAGGAGGTGGAGGACGCTAGACTTCGAGTCAGAATTAGACATCGCAGCTTCTACTTGCTTAGTAAATGTGAGAGTATTGCTGGCAGGAAAAAACACTCTGTTATTCCAAGATGGCTCTCCCGTCACAGCAGGCTTTCATTGATTTTTGTGAACTATTAACCCACTCTTTTCAGGAATACAACAACGGATGGTGCTGTGGGTTGGTCCTGCTTCTCTGATGCAACCTGGTGAGGAAGATGCTGGGCGTTACCTGGCCGGGTGCTCAGTGCGGTCTGAGCTATGACCTCCGGGTGAAAGTCCTGAACCATCTCATGGCGATGGGACAAGAACTGTGGCCACCCCTGTGTACAGCCCAGGCTTGGGAGCAATTCCTCCTCTGTGTTCATCCTCTGGAAAGCCATGCTCATTTTTCATTTGACATTTCTTTACTTTTTTTAATGAAATATATAAATGTAGCATTTCTTTCCTATTTAGGAAGATTTAATGGCAACCTGTGTGTTGAACAAGAGGAACGCGGGTGAGGAAAAAAATAGGCAGGTGAGGGAAGGCAAGTGTAGTGTTTAAACCTCTTTTTTTTTGACAAGTCACTCATGTTGTCTGGCGGAAGTGTAACTTTCATGTTTTGCTTCCCTCAGCGTTGGGCAATCCATCCTGAACACACTGCAAACATGCTCTTGCTCTTGTTTGCGCTCTCACTGGTTTTTCTGATCCTCACAGTTACACATTAACAGTGTCTTCTCCGCACAGATGGGAGTTTCTGTTTGTTTGCTTGTTTGTTTGTTTCTCAGGCAGGACGGCAGCAGAACAATCTGCGGCCCAAGGGCAGGTTTCCTGGTGCAAGAGGTCGGCCTCGGGGAGGAAGGCAGAAGTGGAGGGCAGGGGCAGGGAAGCAAAGGGCACTGTCGCTTCCCCATTAGCTCCAGCGCTTCTGACATTTGCTCTGCATCGTGTTGGGGGGAGCGGCTGTGCAACTGCCCTGTCTCCTCTCCTCAGCAATGAAGCTTTAACTCTGCTCTAAAAATATAAGGAACACATTTTGTCAAAATGAGGAAACCTCTACTGTTGGAAGTATATGTGAAAACACAAGATGGTTTGCTGCACCAAAAAAAAGCATTAGTGGTGAAACTTTTTGTGTGCACCGATGCTCTGAGAGTGTGTACTTCAGAAAAGAAAGCTTGGGTTTAATTAACTTTTTTTTTTTCAGAAAGGATGGAAGTTTTGTCACTTCTGAAATGTTGCCATTTATAAAATTGTCAAGTGATGGCAGATACCACCCAAGAAAAATAGTTCATTATCCTGATGATTGCTCCATAGTACAAGTTGGCATGATTTTGGAAGCTTCAAGAGCAGTGTTAATTTTTAAGAGCTCCAACATTATAACTGCAATGCATCACTACTGCATCGTCTTCCACTACTAAATGCTTTTTCTTTAAAGACTGGAGAGGACCAGTATCATGATCATGAAATTTCCAGCTACTGGACAACACTATACAAAATTCTGGTTTTGGTTATACCAATTAGAATTATTTCACATTTTAGATTTGTCAGATTGTCTTCTGTAGAAATCACATAGAAACATTCACATTTTTCACTGGGTGCAGGATATAACATAGTTTATGAACAAGACTGGACCGGGATGATTTGGTTTCTAGCGTGCCTTTGAGCCAAAGACAGATGGTCCTGGTTCCAGTACTCTGTTTTCTTGCTATTCTCATTCACTTACATGAAGTCATAAGCTGTGGCCCTGAATTAAGAGAAAACACCTAAAAATGAGCCATAGCTCAACCCAGAGACCATCACACACCTTCATAGCAGATCATTGTTCATACACTGTTAAACTGTGGGGAGAAAGTTTGTCACGATGCTGGCAGAGTTGAAGTGTCCAGAGCTAACATCTCGCTAAAAGACATCTCCATTAACTCAGGCCAGCAAGAGTCCCTGCCCTATTTCATTCAGGCTTCCTCGCTCTTTAAATGAGACACTTACTGTAAGACTTTACAGCACTGCTTGCAGGCTGCTGAGTGCAGAGAGAGTGTGTTGAGGGGAAGAGTGAAAATGGAAAAGCGAAAAAAGGCAGAGTCATCTCAGGAAGACTGATGCCAAACAGATCATGCAGAGAATCAGAGAAAAAAGCGAAATCCTTTATATCAGCTGTTCTTTCCTCCAAAAAATGTCTATAGATATGATCTCAGAATGTGCCAAAAATAAATAGAAATTATCTAGTCAAGTAAATCCTGAAATAAAGTGGGATTTAGAAAGTTAATACTGCACATGTCAAAGATCTGGCTTCTTCCTTTCCCTAGTAAGTAAAAAGATACTCAGCATGCTCATGATAAGGCTGAGAAATAGAGTTAGCATAGTTTCAGCAAAAGTGCAAACAATCTTAAACATGATAGATTCTTTAAAATAAACCTCAGCGCTACCAGCAAAGACCAGTAAGAATCGGTAGAGATGGAAGGGTAATAGATTTCCTTGCGTAATTCCAGCATAATGCCCTTCTCTCTAAGAACCAACCCTAAGGATAAGCAAGTAGAGCCAGAGTATTTCCCACCTAAATTTAAATGCCTAGATGGGGTACTTAAAGTATGCACTGGTTTTGCTATCCTTTATTGCAGTCAGTAGAGAGACCATCCTGGGAAAGCGCAATCCACTTGGGATAGCTTACTTTCCTCCACTGACCAGAGAAACGGTCTAGACTGATAGTGTCGCTAAACCAGGTACAAAGAGTTTGGATAAAAGTGAGCAGCAACAGCCCAACCCTCCACTGGTAAGTTTGAAACTTTTTTTTTTCTGGAAAAATATTAAAAGGTGTATGAAAATTCATTACAAATTCTGCTCATGTTCTCAGCTACTTCTATTAGTTTCCCAGGAATACCATAGCAAATTATTTTAATGAGGGGGAAGTAATGGGAACATCTGGGTTTTTTTTTATTGAAAGCAGGAGAGTTCTATATGGCTTGAAAGAAAGACTGAATAATTTTCCAGGTGATAACATTTTGTCAAATGTACTCATACACTAAAGTATGAGGGGAAAGAACTGCCTGAAACCTCTGGCCTGTGCCATTCAAGAAGGTAGAATGAGTGAACTGTTGTATTTTCTGGACCGAAAGTCTATTAACTGAAACAAAATTCTGAATTCTTACCTACAAATATAATAATTCAGGAAACTAAAACTCTTCTAATCAATGAACAAAAAAAATCACTATATCATCAACAGAGTCTAGTCAAAATAACATAGATTACAAATAATTGCTATGAACCGTTCAAGAAATTTCTTTTTTCAAAAAGTATGTGTAGCAAATGATTCGAACAGCATCATAATCTGTGGACAATTTATGAAACAGAAAAAGCAATAAATTCATTGAACAATTTACGTACTCTGCATTGTCAAAGATTGGCAAGAAGCTCCAAAAATGACAACCATCTCCTTCGTTCAGCAATGAACAACAGTCAATAATGGTTTTTGACCACTACTGACCAGAGCAGGATAAAAACAACTTTCCAAACTTTCCAGCTGAAGACAGCCTGACATTTACTGTGGAACTGGGTGCCTTACAAAGAGGACTGTGAAAAAACCTTGCTTTGTGGCTCTCCTGGGGCAGTATTTGGGTCAGGCCTTGAGCAAGTGAGGGGCAATGGCTCTGTTCTGGCTATGCAGTCATGTAACAGTGAATCTGTAACAACAAAACTAAAAAAAAAAGAATGACCGATTATCAGGCACTGTTTAAAAAGCTGATGTGCACATCTCCTGTCTCCAGCAGCCTAGCCTTGTGTTCGATGTGTGGGAGAGTTTTTGAGGGGCAGCAAGTCAATGACTGGCTTCTGCTTGAGTATGCATGCTGAGGACATCGCATAACACAAGTCTACACGCTGTTCCTCAATTAATTTTCCATTTACATCCCCCTGTAACTGACACATTCTGTTTGCATTGAGAATTAATATTTGCAGGACTAATGGAACCATCTTGGGCATCAAGGAAGAGGAAAAAAAAAATGAAAAAGAGGGGAGAGAGACCCCAGGGGAGGGAGAAAAAGAGAGAGGGAGAAAGAGCGAAAGTGTGCAATCCTTAAACAACTTCTTGTGTTCTCAGTAAAAGCAAGTGTTGTGTTCAGCAGCCATTTCAATTAATTTGGCAACAGGGCGTTGGGCTGGTGACTAAACATGGCTTAGCTATAGAATTAGATGATCCCCTCAGAGTTACTTAAAAAGAATAAAACACTCAGGCAAATTAAAAAATATATATCGTATTTCACTAAAGCCCCATTAAACCATCACACTTGTTTCTTTCTGCAGGTCTTCTGGCACTGTTTCCTTGGCACGGTATTTGAGCCTGATCCTGTAACAAGAGACATTAGCTTTCAGCTGAGGGCCTTGCTTGCCCTGCCTTTCTTACACTCAGCTTTTGCACCAGTCAGACCTAACTGATACATACCCAGGATTGTGACTGGGAGCCTAATTTTGCATGTGCATCACCTTTTAGTGTACATGATGGTGGATGGTTCTGGTCCCTGCCATGTGCAACATTTGCCTCAAATCAATGTGATTCTGGGAAGGAAGTTGTTTGCCTGGGTACTAAGTTCAAGGCATTTTGGTTCTGCCTCATCAGGTAAATAAAATGCACCCAGGAATAAGCACCAGAGCCAGCTGGTGGATGATGGCCAGCATCTATGCTAGTAAACTCATTTATCTCCCAAAGAAGTGGGAGTTTCATGTGCACTGTCTCCAGGACTAGTCCTTCAGCCAGACTGTGCCCAAGAACCATTCAGGGAGAGAAGGGGACGGAATGGGCCAAATTCATGCCAGAGAACAGCTTAGCAGTTGACTGTATAAACAGTTTTGTTCTAGTCCTGGGAAAGCTTCCAGACACGTTTGAATTTACTAATTTAAATGTAGCCTTGCAGTCCCAATGCTTGCAATACCACTCCAACATTTCCCTTGCGAGGAGGGAGAGAGGTCACATGAGCAAGATCATAACCACATCGCTTTAAGAAACCAGACAGTAGAAAGCAAGCCATTATAAAAAGGTAGAACTTACTTAATAGGATAGGAACTGAAACCCTTTTATGGAATAGGTTTAGATTTTCTGCATAGCAACTTAGTTTGTTCTTCTCTCCTAGTTAGGAGTGTTAGTAGAAAGCACGTGTTCATCTCTGAAGTGTTACATGAAATCACGTTATTATACTTTATTTTAATAAACAAGGATTCCTACACGTAATAAAAAATCATGTTTAATGCCAGGAAGTAATTCAGAATAAAATAAGCCCCCTGGACCAATGTATATTCCTAGGGTTGAGGCAAAGTGCTATGAAGTTCAGAGGAAGACGCAAGACAGAAGGGTGAAAAGAAGGAGGGGTCCTAATAAAAGAGAAAGCAAGTAAGCCTGGAATTTTACTTGGGACCTGATTTTCATGGTTCCCTTATATTCAACTTCTAATTTTCTGGTTACTTTTCTGATGCAGCAAATGTTTGCATTTTCTTTCTCAGTCTGAAGTGTTGGGATGAAAACGGCAGTGTTGGTCATCATGGTATAGCTTTTCACATGACTCTTCAATTTTTGCAGACAAGTCTGGATGCAAATGTTTGTAGTCCGTAGAAGTAGTTTGGCAACCTAATTTATAAGCATTAATGGATAATTGTTAGCAATTAAATGTTTGATTACCCAACTGGGCCCACAGATCACATTGCTAGATTTCCATCTGCTAATAGCTGTGTGCACAGGGGATCATGAGACTGGAAATGGGAGTGAAGAGAGGGGTTTACATGATGCAAAACTGAACGTGCAAACCTGACGCTCAGCCTGCTGATCAGCTAGAAATCATGAAGCTTCTGCTATCTGTTCTGTTTGCAATTCTTTGCATTCAAGATTGCAGCTTAAATGTCTGCAGGTTTAAATAGCATCCATTATATTAGGGATCAATGAATTAGATCAGTGTGTAATTTGAATTCCCCCTCTGCTTTTGTAAACTGCAGGTAGGCATAGGCCACTTCTCTTCTTCAGTCCTACATAACCTTCCCACATTTAAACCTGCAGATGGTGTAAAGACAAGACCCTTTCCTGGATCTAGCTCAGTTCCTCCCGTAGATAATCTCTGCACCCATGGAGATGGATGGAGCTAGCTCTGGGAGTCCGGGAGGGTGCAAACCGACCCAGACAAGCAGCACTGGAGTGAGGGTCACAAAGGAGTCCCAGATGTTTTCTGTTCAACAGCTGAATCTGTAACTCTCCTTACACCATGATGGAAGACCATTTGTTTCCTTCACAGAGGCTGTTAGTAGTATGATTGCAAGCAAAAAGACCTGGTGGAGCTGGCAGGGCTAGAAGACTCCTTGCCTCTGGTTCTCTTGTGGCCCTCAGCTCTTGCCCACCCTGGGAGGCCTGTACAGCAGATAAAGAGCCCAGAATTAAGCCAATTTTAAATGGATTTAAAGCAGTCTTCTGTTTGTCTACAGACATGGATATTATACAAACATTTCCTTGTCTGTCACCAAAGATTTGCTGTGTCAAGTTTTAAGCAATTGTCCTGCAAAGCCATGGACTCATTGTGTACCATGGCTTTTTTTAAACTTATCTTGTGTTGCGCGTGTTTCCCCTCTGTCTTGCCGAGTTGCCCTTGCAAAAATAGAGAGCAAGAGGTATGAAGAGCACACTCTGATATTGGGCAGTGCCTACTAATGTTTGCACTTAAGTGCCCTGGATGCACTGAGGTCCCATAGGAAATAGATGACTCCCTGCAGAGGAAGCAGCTCTCTGATATCCCTGTCTCACGAGGGAGGGCTCGTTAGATGGTGGGAAGATTCCTGACATCTGAAGGAAAGCAAGATTCCCATCCTTGGTAGCATGGGAGCAGCACAACCACTCTACATCAATAAGTAATCTTATCATGAGAAGCAAAGGTTAATGACTAATCTGTTTACCTGAGCTTCATTAATCAAAGATTTACTAGAAGTCAGAATCCTATCGCTGCTCATGCACAGACAGCTTTGCTTCCAGGTTAAAAAAGACAACTACGCAAACTGCACAAAACGTGTAACTCAATACAGAGCAATTTTCCCAGTGTGTGGATGACAAAGGGGAGCATCAAAGAGAAAAGGCTCTAATCAGAAAGGATTATATCTGGGCTGTGTGGAGCAGAGGGAAAGCCTCAGTCTCCGGTGATGTGAAGAAGAGTTCGACTGTGCCTAGCAGCAATATCATTAACAATCTGAAATGATTACGGGGTATTTTTATGTCATGAAATACTATCTTGTTCTTCATGACAACTGACACCTCAATCATAGCACCTGTAAAGATTTAAAAGTTGCCAGAAGACTGCCAAAAGTGTTAGAGTGAATATCCAGCACGGAGATCTGGGGAACACGATTTAGATTGCAGAGACAGAAGCACTGGAGAATTGCCCTGCCTACCTTTTCCTTAGAAACTGGTATGAGGCACACTGCAAAATACATCTGCTTAATGGGGTTATTTAGATCTTTATGTGTGTTGTGATAATTAATGTCCACATCATGGTTCTAATTATTATCCTGATGTTAAAGGCACTAAAGGAAAAATGAGTAGCAACTTGGGCTCTTGGTGTTGACTGTTCTTTGTGGGACTTTGATCCAATAGTTTTCTCTCTCCAGCACTCCCAGAATGATAGTCCAGTTTTCCTAGAGAAAGCACTGGAGGCAGAAGACTTCCTGATGGGCCCAGTTCTCCAAACCAAAGACTACTGATTACTGAGTCACTCACCAGTTTTAGCTCCAGGGACTGAAAATGTGGACCCGAACAGAGCAAATCAGATTGAAACAAATTTTCTCTACTATGCAAAGCTGATTCATTGAATTCAAAGGACAGTAATGCCTCTCTACATGGGACTGTCACCATGCTAACTGATGTTGCATCTTATAAGTGTAAACCTAGGCTTGGTTAAAAAAAAAAAAGGAAAATCCTTTCCCAAACTAAAGAGTCCAAGGCTCTCTGATGGCCTGTGGTCCCTTATCTTAATCTCTTGTCATGTCTCATGATTCCACTATTGTTTGCAACAAGGAAAGAGAACTCCACTAAGCAGGGAGAGAGTTCAATGACTTCAGGCTTTATAGTTATCGTTCAGTCATGGTAGAGAGGCAATATTGGCCGTGCTGCACTGGGACCTACAGGTACCACAGTCAGTTAGTGTAGCTGGTGACAAAGTGCTGTAGCACTGCAAAGCTGCTAAGGGGCTGAGGGGAGTGAAAACGGGAGACAGAAGAATCAAAGACCAGATCTAGTCCAAGATATAGCTGCACAGCCATCTACTTACTGGAATACAATTTTTTCTTTTAATGCCATGTATTGTGAAGTAAGTAATTTAGGGCCAGATTATGATTTCCTTTTCATTAACCTACTTCCCTTATTCAAATATGAGGCTCAGAAACTCTTTTGGTCTGTCTGTGCTATCTGCCTGCCTTACCCAGGTGTCTGGAGGCTCAGGGGAAGGATGTGCTGGGAGATGTCCCAGCTAATGGAGTGCCAAACACAGCCAGGATCTGCGCTGATGGTCAATCAGTATGGAAAGGGGAAGTGCATATATGCTACATTTAACATTTAAAAAGTATCTAAAACGTTTCTTAGGGCTTTGAATTTCCTCCTCTTCACCACACACCAGCCCACAGACCTGCAAAGGGTTGTTGTTATCAAGTGCAGCACCTCATTTTCTTAAGCGTTTTTCAACCACCAGCACTGATGCCTTCTTATCACACAAAACCAAGAGAAAAATGTTAGTTTGCAGAGGAAGACATCGGCCAGGTACTCTTACTGTTTTATCTGTGCATGGATGTCATTATCAGCATGTGGCAAACCTGACATCATTGTTTGGCATCCCTCAAGTTCAGCAGGAGCGATGTGGCCTGACAAGGAAGATGCTGTTTTTAATAAAACATATTTTGGCTAAAGGCGATGCTTCTCTTTCCCTAGAGAGAATTATCAGTTTCATGTGAAGCTGCTTTTTGCATGCACAGAAGAGAAGCTACAGAATTGCACACACTGGGAACTCCCTGTAAAGTAGGAAAATATGTCTGTATAACCACAGATACACCTTTACACCAGAAGTTATTTTTAAAGACATAACTTCCCATTTAACATTGAAACACTTTGTATAATTTGAATGCTCTTTCTCTCTCTCCATATATATTTAATTTACAGCTCAAAGAAAGCATGCAACTACCCCTGTCACAAATAGACCAATAAAAGCAGGGAAAAATAATTAGGTGAACAATTAAAATTTATTTGTAGTGATTGAATCTGAATGAGTAAGACCATCACTTGGGTTCCTCTACCTGGGAATGTGTCCTTTATGTTGCTAATGTAGTACATGCAAACAAGGAAACCACGTGTTTCTTAGTAAGAAAAAAAGAAGATGATAGGGTCTCCTGTGCAAGAATCAGGAGTCTCTTTTATGAAGACAGAGCGAGAACTGCATAGGGGAAGGAGTTACAGAAATCTTTGGAGGTGGCTGGTTGAGATTCTGTTGTACTGATCAATTAACACCACTAGGCCTTAATTGCATGGTTAATGGCATGCTACAGAACTAAAATCTTCACAGAAGTTTCTTTTTTCTTTGTGCTTTAAATCGAAATGTATAAAAAAATATACATATTCTTCCCCAGAGAGAACTAGAGTATCGCTGGCAATAGGAATTAATGAAAGATGCTGCAGTCCTTGAAATCAATGTAGTTACATTGATTTATACTGGTGTAGGAACTGACCTTTGAGTTCAAAACAAATCTAATGATGTTAGAAGGAAAAAAAAGCCCTAATAAATATACATAAGACAAAATTATCAGAAGTGTCTACGTGAATTAGCATAAAATCAGACTCAAGATTATTTTTGTGTACTACAAATGTAGCTGAGATTTTAAAAAGAAGCATCTATTCTTCATCAGGTGAGAGGCACTCCGAGGGGGTGACTAGCATAGCTAAATACCCAGCAGTTGGGACAACTGCGTAAGAAGAATATGAGAAAATACTCAAGCCTTTCCCCAGACCACTGTGGAACCAGCCTCTCTGTATTCCCATGTAATCCACAGAAATTATTTGTACAAAATGAAACCTCTCCAAAGGGAAGAGCTGCACCCAGCCATCCTCCGGCACAGCCGGAAGCCTGGTGGGGAGGACGCTCAGTGCGGGTATTCAGGAGCAGCAGGCTCCCAAGAGCTGATTATCTTACACATTCAGGGTATTTCTTACACAGTTTCTGATAGCTCTCAAAGACTTGCAGAGAATTCGGAGAAGGAGAGCCACGTCTCCTTCCATGTTGTTCATTGCATGCGTGCAATCAGCGGTATTATACCTGAAAAGTGGCTGGTGAGCATCTGTGAAAGAAACGGTGAAATGATACTCCCATGGTGTTTTCTTAAAGTCTCTACGGAGGGTTTTTTTTTTTTTTTTAAGTGCTCTTTATCATTGTCAGCTTACAACGTACATGCTGTAGAAGTGCCCAGGAATAGGACTTGGTACCACTTTTTGTGGCTGCTGAAGGCCTGGCTGTGGGTGTTCACTCTCCTACCATTACCCTTGTATTCACTTCATTCCAGTCCCAGAAATGGGAATTATGTGCAGTCAAATCAACTTGACCATTACCAGGCTTTCACTTTTTATGTCTATTAAAAAGACTTTCCGTAGCTACTTCTCCATTCCATAATATTAAGGGAATCAGCCAAAGAATCAGCCGAGAATGCACTGATAATGCAATTACTACTAGATTGATGTTTTTAAATGTACTGTTGTTGACAAAAAGCCCTCAGAAACCTGAAATGTTAATCTGTTTTTCTTTTGCAAATTGAGTACTGCCTGCTGTGTACATCCTTTTATTACTGTAGGGCTGCTCATAAGCTCCAGGCTGCTGGCATTTATTTATTAAAAAAGAAAAAGTATTAAGAAACAGTACTGAAATATTTTTCAGTTGGATTCCAAAACAACAGTAATTGGCAGATAGAGGGAAAAAAAAACCTCCAAAATTTTGGCCGAAGAGTACTGACAGATGAGAACAGAAGGAGCAGTGTCCGGATCCCCAGGGATGCAGAGTCAACGAAATGGAGCTGACTTTCACAACTAGTTGTCTAGACCATCAAGAGGCTTTTTACAGATTAATGCTTATGTTTCATAAAGAGGCCAAACTGCTTGAGTCTGCATGAAGCTGTCGGAAATAAAAAGCAAAATTCCACAGAGTGGTGCAAGAGCAGTATAATATAATTGCAGGGGTTTCAGAACACAATCTTTATGAAAATGGGCGGCTTTCCTAGCCAAAAGATACCTTCTGGTGTCATTTATCAACAGCTGCTTTAGAAACCTGAAGAATGCTACAGTGATCACTCATAGGAAGCTTTGCTGTCATTGATGACCGGATTTTTTCCACTTGTTCGTTTTGCTCCTTTGAAAACAAGGAGCTGCACTAGAATTCATTTACCAACTCCAAAGCATGCGAGTCTACAAAGGTGCTTTAAAATGAACATTGCACAGCTACCATTCCTTCTGTAAATATATCTGAGTAGCACCTATAGTGGACATTTTCCCCAGATAGCTTCACCACTGACTTGGAGTGAGGAAATAACCCAAAGGGAGAAGAAAACTGAAATTAAAGTTGCAATCCCCATTACATTGTTACATACAGAGAACTTGAATTCTTAAAAAACAAAAGGAGAAATAAATCAGCAGCAGTCACTTACTCATCCTGAGATAGAGGAGTGTTTATTACCCTGAATTGTGCCTATTTTCCTCTATGGTTGGGAAAGTACTTATTTTCTTGAAGGACTGTGTTTTACTAGTGTGCTTCTTGAATTTCTGTTATTATAGTATTTTTCTTTTTATGTAGAAAAAAAAATTTTGTTTGTTTGCCAAAAAGAGCAGAAAATATTGTCTGCATCATCTGGGTAACTGACCTCCAGTTTTCCAATTCCACCTGCCTTTCACAGCAAGAAACTACCCACATAAGCCACAGGGCCTGAGTGCTGCCTAATGGCGTAGGCAGCATATGACAAGAGAACACGCTAGATTGCACTAGGTTAGTATTTACGTGGTTTTTAGCACTCTTGGAAAGGACATGCAATTCTTGTGCTTTCTTTGAGTCCATACACTGAGGTTTGCGTAATGCAATCTGTGCTGGAGTCGTAGCAGAGCTAGAATGAACCAAACTTTCTTTATAACTCACAAGAAGTTCCTTGGGAGATCTATATTTTTATGATTCCTTCAAACAAATCACAGACAAGACAAATATGAAGAAGAGCTCAAAAGCACATCCCTATATCCGAAAACCTCCACTTAGGCAGGAACAGATATGTGCATGGTTTCAAGGGAGTATACTTCTTGCCTTCTGCAGTTCAGAAGCATGTTTTATTTTATTTATTGACTTCAGTAACTCCTCCGGGGCACTGAGATTTTGAAATCTAAGGCCAAGGTCAGCGGCTGCAATGGGAGTTGTTGGGGTCTTTGTAGGCAGGAGATAGAAGGAGTGAGTTTCGTTCCCTGTCGACACCACTTGGATTTGGGAAGAGCCAAGCCAGTCAGACTGCCAACCTCGTGATGCAGGCTGGAAACTGACCAGGAGGACTCCCCTCAAAAATGGAAGCACTGAAGGTTCCTAAAACTAGATGCTTTTACTTTTTTTTCTCTCACTGTAAACACTGGATGCAAATTTTGCTGCTGGCCTGCATACACAACCTTCCCAGGTCTGCTGGACTGACAGACAGCCTTGCTCATGTAGGCTTTGTGGTTATGGTTCTACTGCAAAGAGAATAACACTGACACGAGCACAGGGCATCTTGAAGGTAAAGGACCAGTGAAACCGTGGTTTCTAGCTTGAATAAATCTCCCAATAAATTGAATATTTGTTCTACTCTGATTTTTGCTGTTCCAAATTATTCTTTTCCCTTATTCTCCTCGTGGTTTCACAACTTGGCAATTCCTACTTGTCTCTTTCTTTGTCTGTTTCTAAAAAGGAAGGCCAGGGACTTTCTGTTGTCTTTTAGGTCAGCTGGCTCACTTGCTATAAACATAGCCTGAAAGCATGAGATGCAATCTGCACACCCAGCCCCGTGAGTGCAATTCTGTGGAGCTGGCTGTCTTCAGGAACAAAGACAGAACCTATGTCCAGCTGTAGGCAGCATCCAGACTCTGGTTTCCAAATGTTACTCAGTAGCTGATAATCTTTGGCAAGGAAAAGAGACTCTTTTTATACTATCCTGAACATTTAAAAAGGAGTAATAAATAGATTATAGCCTTAGAGCTGTGATTTATTTGTTTTATGAATCACAGAAGAGTCCATAATTCATAAAAGATTAAGGCTGAAGCAAGTTGTATGGGTCTTGCATTACAAGTGGAGATTAATGTCTTATTTCATGAAGCACCATCATTAACCGGTCTACATTACAACAGTTTAACATTAGTGACAGAAAGAACTGACTTTTAAAATTTTTTAAAATATTCTGCATTTTGTTTTGTCTTTGCCAGAAGGATTTCTCTGAGATCTGAGAGATTTTAAAGGGAAGAAATCCTATCCCAGCACTAGCTTTCTTACATACACCTGCACCCCACATTGCTATTGCGGAGACCCACAGGATCAGCAAGAACATAACAACAGCTTTCTCCCCATGTGTACGTTGCTTCAAGGCTTTTGGGACCTTTAGTCATGCTGAGTCACCCTGAGACGACTTTCCTTCATTAGAGTATCTCTATTTACTATATGAGTAATACCATAGAGTATCTTCATTGATCATAACAAAGGTGGCTTTTGCTACAAATGCACTGCAAAAAACCCCTGGAATAGCTCTCTCCATTAACTGTGGCTGCTACTGTTTCTATCAGATCAGAGTGGCTTTATTTTACTACTTTCAGGGCTTCTCCCACAATTACTTAAATCTCATCTTTCATGGGAATCATCATATTTATTTTGAACCACAGATTATGTCCACAAATGACTTTATCTTTCATTGTGGTGTGTCGTATCACAACACTACAGTATTGAATACAATGTAATTTACTAAAATCTATTAAAACACTCCCATTTTAGAAATCCATTATAACCTTCCTTGTTGTTATTACCATATCCAAGAATGCCAGCGCAACAGGAGAATTAACTTGATGAACAGTCCTGTGAAATGTGCCATTACAAGCTGTTCTAAAACATCTTTCAAGGCATCTCCGTCAGCTCATGGATTCTCTTTGGTTTTTTTTTTTTTTCTTTTCTAGAACTATTTGCTAGCCCTTAGTTGTGGTAAGCGATTATTTGTGCTTTCAAACAAACTCCATGAAAAACGTTTTTCAAGTGGAGATCAAAGAGCAAAGGCAAACATAAAAGCAGTCTTATAAAAACTGTGTATTAAAAAACCTAAGCTCCATCCATATGCCAATTACATCCAAACCTCATGGCCCCATCTCTCTAAGGTTTCTTAAAGGTGATAGAAATGTCAGATGAAACAAAAAGGGACACATTATAGAGACGAAAATTATAATGGAGATGGGAGATGGCTCTCAGTAACCTTCAACTGAAGGGTTCTGGTTGGAAAGTGCAGCTCCGTAGAGCAACGCTTGCAGCGCAAACTGTGGTCCCCAATTACTACAGTCTGAGGGCTGTAATCATTTCTAATGGTTGCAGGTGGCATTAAACAGAATTTCTCCAAGCCTGGGTGGTAAAATGATGCCCTAAACCTACAAAAACATGCAAACTCCTCAGTCCCTAGGAGGGATTTGTTCTTAAGAGCTAAGGGCTAGTTTTACTCTCTGAGATCACAAACTTCTAAAATTCCGATCTAAAGTGAACTTATATAGTATCCTTCTACAATTTCCCTTTACAACTCTGTACCCAGGTTGTTCATTTTTTTCGCTTCTACCAGTGATGGGATGGTAAGGCACAAATACAGAGATTTCCTCATAGAGCATGATGTTACTGACCACCGAAGGCTCCAGACACTTGGGTATCTGGAGAAATTATATGGTATCTGTGCTCAGTGGACTTAAGCAAACAGGATAAAAGGCTTCAAGGAGTGCAATTATTTTAGATAATTAAACTTCTTGCACTTGCTAACTAAAGTCAGTCCAGATTGCGCTTCCATCTTCACGCAACCATAGCAACTTCTTCCTTCCATTGTGTCCCAGATTAATGAAAACACCTGGAATCAAAAACCTGAGGCTTGCGGGTAAGGTACATAAAACTTTATTGATCCTTTGCGCATGGCATGGATCCAGTCACACAGCAGTGATTCACTTTCCAAAGCCCTGTCTCAGCAAGGAGAGGTGGTGGGTTCTCCAGAGACCCCTCTCTTCTTTGACTGCTTCAAAGAATATTCAGGAATATTTTAAGGAGATGATTACAGGAAATTACACATTCCTTCAAGATATGTCAGGCTTCATTCCTTAGATTTTAGCATATTAATATTTTTTAAAGATAGTTCACAACCAAATATGTTTCTGTCTTGCCTAGTGTTTTTACTGGGCTCATTTCAACAGTTTAAAACCCCTGCATGGCAACAGGCTTCAATGGCAGCAGCCTGTGGGCAATTAAGGTTAAATTTTAGCCTTGGTCATATGTGACTGCTCCTGTAAATGTGGTGAAACAGAGTTGGAGCACATATCTCCAGAGAGTAAGTAGGCAATGCTTTAAGGAAGCCATGGAAAGATAAATGGATGCAGAAGAGGCTCTGGAATTTTCCTTGAAATAATTTTTGCTTTGCTTTTAATGATCAAAACCATTCCTCCCACTGAACCACATAAAAAAAAAAAAGTAGTATTTGTGTCTGTGCCAAAGGTGGAGCATAGTGTAGACCCACTGAAATAAAAGACAAGTGAAAAATTAATGAGAAACTGGAAACCAGCAGCTCCCACCCTGTGAGTAGTAGTCTTTTATATCCTTCTTCCATAGCGAGTATCTCAATGGGGCTAAAATCACAGTAGCTCCTTTGACTTCAAAGGAGATGAACCAGTTGGGAAGTAGAGAAAACAATCTGGAGTGCACTGTACCAAGTCTGCACATCTGAGGAAGAGAAGAGAGCCCCTAATAGAGCAATTCATCACTCAGGAGAGGAGGGAATATTTTTATTATAAAAGAGTTTTAAGTAAAGAGGAGAAGCATCTACAGGTGATCCAGCTTTGACTGAGGGACTCATCATCCCAGGGGGGATGGAGCCTGGAAATTTAGCTGTAATTTCTAGAGCTAGGAAGACACAGATAGGTACAACAGCAAAGCCTGAGAGATACAAGCCTTTTTCTGTAAACCCTTCACTCTCCAAAATCTGCTCTAGAAAAAATTAGCAGTCTAAGACTGTCCTTTCCCAAAGCCTACTGACACCTATCTCCAGAAGCATGACAGTCCTGGATTATGTCCTCAAAGGGTCTTTTTTTTTCCCCTGCACTACCTCCAAAGAACCCACTAATAAATTACACCTTTTTAATCTAACTATGCAATTTTAAAATACCGGTTCCTCACGCTCTTTTGGGAAACTTTAATGAAATAAATGGAAACATTCTCTCTGTTCATCTGTTTAGCAGTCATGCAACACAGTTTTCCAAAAAAAAAAAAGAGAATTTATGGGGAGGAGATCACAAATCACTGAAAATATTCATGTATGTTCTTCTGTTGTTACTTATGAGCCAAAAGAAGCTGTCATACACATAATGTGGAATCAGAAATCCAAGGGATTCTCCTGATTCAGTGTCTTTCCCTGTGTATTCATACAATAACATTTGTCTTCCATAGCATGTTTAATAAATTCATGCTGTAGTTTTGAAATGATGCCTTTGCAACCGAGGGACTTCGTTATCACCTGCTCACTGTAAGTAGTACCTTTCTAAACCCACCATTTCTTAGGATTTAGATATATAGTGTTTTAATTGCAGATGGTTAAATGCTGAATATTCTCTGTGAATTCTATGGGGCCGTCATTTCTTCCCCTGTAATTAACTGAGCTCACATAGCAGCACTGGGAAAGCATCTTTTGGAAGGCAGGAAGGCAAAAAGGATCTGCACTAGATCTGAACGAGACCCTTACGTGTGCTGGTGTCTGAGGGTTTGTGAGCATTACGATGACAAAGGCGAGCAGTGTCACATCGCTCCTATCCCTGGCAGAGGACACTTCTGCTGGGTCAGATGCCCCCGAGCCTCGAGGAGCTCTTTATCCCAGACCCCTGTAACCGTGCTTTTACTGCACCGGATCTCAACAGGCATGCATCTCCGCCATCACCCGCTGTGGCTTAAAAGGAAACAAAACCTCCCAAATTCATCTTGTTTTACAGAAAGAGACACGAAGTATGCGATGGGGTGTGAGAGGCTGACCCGTCAGTCGGTATCAAAAAGAGAGAAGCAGGATGCGCTGGCCAGCCCGGCGCTGCCCGGACCCACCGCCAGCGGCCATGCCCGTGACATTGACCCAGCTCTCCTCTACCGCTGGGGAGGCTCCTACGCTTCCCCAAGCCTGGTTTGCCATGAGCTCTGCCTCCTGCCATCTGGGGAGAAGGAGTTAAGCAGTGTTTTTACACAGGTTAGCCCATTTGTACAGGCAGCTCCCCACCAACTTATTACTTTGGCTCCTTCGTACCTGAAGCCACACAAACTCTTGCTGCAGCAGCTCCTGGCACAGTGAACACCTGTAGAGTCACTCTCTACTGATTTTTATAATGCTTTCAGGAGCAGCAGCACCCCTGGAATCTCTACTCCCCCTGTCAAAGTAGGCTGAAATTGAGCAATGAGTCCAAAAGTTATTGGGGAGGGGAGGAGGATGTAGACACAGACGCACAGACAGCACGATTGCATAAGTCTCGTTCCCATGAGAAACCAGGCTGAAAAACAAACTGTCCTAACATGGATTCTCATAACTCTGCCTGGTAAGTAGGTCACACCAGGTCTCCAACTCACGTAACATTGCCTTTATCACCAACAGGCTCTCCTCTAGGAGGCAGTCCTGGTTTTGGCAGATTTGACCCCTCACGTTTCAGCTCACCGAGACATCCGTAAGGAAAAACCCACCCAACAAACCCCCTCACGGGCTGGCACAATGCAATGTCAAAACCCACCTCAGTCCCGTACCACAGCAAGATTTCTGCTGTGGGGCAGAGTCAGGGAGCTAATAAAGAGGGAACAACTATGACACTGACCCCCCTGCTCCGGGAGATCGGGGGGTCTGAAATGATGTTCCAGATCTCTGTTCTTCCCTTGAAGTAGGAGAATCTTTCCCACTGACATGAATGGGAATTATGTGTCTGACCTAAAAAAACCTAAAACCAGGATGGACATTAGGCCTCTTCCCAAGAAATAAAACCATTGCATGCATGCTACAGAGAGGCACTCTTAAAAATAAGCTGTCAAGAAAATAATATTAATAAAGACAGCCTTTCAGTTTAATCTTGAGGCCCCACACTCTTCTCTATGCATTTATCTCCTTTTATTTATGAACAGATCAGACCTACTAAGTTTCCACTACAGCAGACAAAACCAGTCTGTTTTCACTGCAAACTCCTGGCAATGGTCACCCTTCGGCACGGACCGGGCCTCTGGTGGTCCAGCGGGGCAGGACACCAGTAAGTCTTGCCATCGGCGGAGCCCTGAGCCCTCCTAGAGCTGTGATCCCTTTGCCTGTGAAAGAAAACTTCATCTTCCATCTCATTTGTGCCCACATCAGCTCCCGTGTGCGAGAGGGCCTGCTCAGCTGCCGTCCCACTGACCACCTCACAGTTGAAAGGGCACTGGAGGCATTACTGTAAGAAATTTTGCACCATGGTATATAGAATAGGAAAGATTTCTGCAGTGGATCAAAGCGCTTTTGGAGCCCTTCCCCATACTTAAGTGGGAATTGCAGTGCTGATCGTTGTATCCTGCGCACAGGGCTGATGTGAGAATGGATGGCCCAGTCCAATCCTGCTCATCCACCCACCTTGACAGGGACAGCAGGCGCAATGCACCAGGACACACAGCTGTTCCAGGGTGCTGGAATCCTCCTGCTTTTGAGTGGTGCCTGCTGGAAATGCTGATATGGGAATACAGCCTCACCTCTGACAGCTGAGCTGCTGTAGGACTTGTGAACAAAGTGGCCTTGATGGAAAACAAGAGCAGTCCAAACAAATCCAATGGGAAACCTCACTCATTTCAGCAGATACGTTTATGTAAAAACACTTTTTTTTTTTAAACATAGAGAAATGTTCTCTCTTTCGCTTTCTTTTCTTTGAAACAAATACAAACAAAACCAGAAACTTCTCCAGCTTCTGTAGTTTACCAATTGCTTTTTTTTTTTTCCCTGTGGGGACTCTTAATAAAATATATCCCCTATCAGACTCCAAGTATACACAAGGAAGCCCCAAATTTGTTTTCATCGGACCGTCAGTGCACAGAAAGCACCACTGCTTCAGATTTATTTCCACCAGCTACTGCTTTTGCCTAGCGTGTGCAAAGGCCCTGACTGAGCTGTCACATAACATTGGAGTTTGTCTCTGTGTACCTGTCCCTACAAATTTCAAGGGAGTTGATCATCAAAGTCATCAAGGTTTGGTCAACAGGCTCTTTCTGTATTTTTTCTTCATTACGCTTGGTGATTATGAAAGGTTGTCACATAAATGTCTGCTCCTCACACAGTCTGCTGTGTCCACTTTTTACACATGCTTTCCACAACGTTCCAGTGACAGGCCACAGCTTCACGCAGGGTAGCTGTCTGAAAACGAAATCTGCAGAGTTTTGTTTATAAATTGGGCTTGCATCTTAGTCTAAAGGGCTAACGGCTTTACAGCTCTGCCCCTTGCAAATCGTTCTGTGAGCACAAGCATTACAGGAGCCAAATACCTCTGCAAAAAGGGTCAGGCATAACCACAATTAAAAAAGGCGTATGCCTTTTAGTAACAATTAAAAAAAGCAGAATGCATGCACTGCTATGCTCACTTTTGATTTCCATAACAAGTTACTTCAATCACACATGAGGGTTTTACAGGTGATATTACCTGTCTTGCATGCAGCATTACAAATGGATTTAGAACACTGCTGGAAAAAAAGGGAAGGAACTCAGCTGAACAGAAAAATAAACATTGCTCTGTAAAGTTAAAAAAAAAAATGTATCCTTTTGTAATCTGAGATAAATTGCAAAGGATTTGCAAAAAAAAAATTACCCAAGAATGTTTACTGAGATTTTTTAAAAATTAGATTTTTCCAGTTTTACTTGACCATGGAAATAACCAGTGTTCGTTCAGCTGATTTATTCTCCATAGAACTGTTCTATTTTCTGTCACCTAAAAATATCTGACTCTTTCTGAAAAACTGATGAAGAACCCGGCTCCTTTTTCTTCTCCCAACATGCCTCAGCTTGAAACCTTCAGAGCTGTGATGCCTGGCTTCTCTCCTCAGCTGGGAGTGTGAACAGTGAGGACAGGATTTCTCTCACCCAGTTTTAACCACCGAAAAAGTGGGTATCAAGTGCAAGCTACCTCTCTAGGTGCCTTTTATGACCGGTATAAAGAGAATGGCCCTTTGGAGGTGCCACTGACTATTGGTGAACAGTTTAGAGTAGACACCTGTAAGTAGGTGAGATGAATCCCACCCACGGAGTTTTCTCCTTCCTCGAGGCCAATTAGATATAAATGCTGCTTCACCGTGATCTAGTTTCAAGACTTTGAAACAAGGCTTTCAGTCAAAAATGCAAATTCTGTGAAAACAAGTCCTTTTTGTGGGAAAGGGCTGGTTTCTGATTCCTGTCTTAAGAAGATATTTAGAAGAAAACAATAGGTGTGGTTTCTACATTTTCAAAAAGCAAAATTTCCATTTTCTGTTTGAAATGAGTCTTGCATTTGAAATTCACATTAATGTACAGTCATTTAAAAATAAAGGGTCAACATAAAAAAGAAATAATTTCATTGGCCCAGCCTTTCCCCTTGCATTTAAATCACAGATCTGCAAAGAAATTTAACTTTTTTTCCTTTCATCCTGATTTAGATGAGGGGAAAGAAAAAGAAAATCAGTCAAAATTTCAAACATCTATTTGGGAAACGAACATTATTTCCAATACAGCTTTAATGCTTCATCTGCAGCTGCATCACCCCGCGCTAGAAGATCAGGGAATCCTGCCACTACCACATTTCATTCCTCCTTTGCTGTTTGGTGCCTGCGTCCGGCGCTGGTCACGGGCACCTCAGCTGGGTGACAGGGTGCTGCTGCAGATGCACTGGCCATAAACATTGTGGGAGACAGTGGCAAAAGCAAAGCTGGTTTCATCTGGCCAGAGCAGAGCTGTCCTGTTCCTTACAGACACAGTTTCCATGCCATAAAGTCTTGCAGTGTCCTTGGAGCTGTTACCACCCCGTAACACAGCCGCATGAAAACCAATATTGAAAAAGAGTTAACATCTCAGCACGAAACTAAGCTGTACAGCATATGCTTTTAACATTAGAAAGAGGAAACAGTGCAGGGAAAAAGATGCAGACCTGGCAAGTTTTCCTTTGTGGGGGAGAAAAAAAAAGAAGAAGAAGAAAAAAGGGTGAAAAAAAAAAGTGTTGTCGCTCCCCAGATGGAGAGGGGAGAGAGGAGCTGAGGGTGCAGAGCGGTGCCTGAGGACCGTTGCTGCTGGTGCTGCAGGGTTTAG
Source organism: Chlamydotis macqueenii (assembly GCF_036417535.1). Classification (NCBI taxonomy): domain Eukaryota; kingdom Metazoa; phylum Chordata; class Aves; order Otidiformes; family Otididae; genus Chlamydotis; species Chlamydotis macqueenii. Next base: position 5,203,931 of record NC_141571.1, on the reverse strand, counting down.
TTCGCAGCGGTGACTGCCCCGTTTCTGGCGTTGAGTGCAGGCTTGCTTTCCCAGCAACGGCCCTTTCCTATCACAGCCTCCTCATCCACACGGCTGCAAGATGGATTTTGCAGCGCAAGGGATTGCACGGGCTTCAGGTGATTCCAGAGCGATACTTGGGAGCGTGCAGAGTTGTGCTGGCCAGAGGTGTGGTGCTTTTTTAGACAGTCCCCAGCTCCTGCACCTACGCAGGCATCTCAGCCTTCATTTATTTCAGTAATGAAGTTAGGAGGGTGTTTTGGCTGCAGAGAGGGACTTCAAAATAGTCATTGTGTGGATTCCAAAAACAACAAGCAAATAAGTCGAACATCTTTTTTTTTTTAACTGGGGAAAAAAATCCTCTGTATTTTTTAAACCAGCCTCAGCATCTTGCTCTATTTGAAAGACTGGGGCTGATAACCCTTTCACAGGAGTAAGTAAAAAGTCACACAGATCAGCCCTAGAGCACCAAGCCTTGTTCTCATTTCTCCCGTGGGCCAGCATGGGCGTAGCCGAGAGTAAAAGCAGACCCACAGCAACCGACTGCTCCGGGAGAGGAACGGGATATTGAAAACAGCAGGCCACCGCTTAATTGTTTGGCCAGTGTCTTCGAGACGAGCATTGTTCGCCCCAACAAAGCCACCCGAGCTGCCATCTTGGATTTTCCTTCCGATTTTTAAGCAATGTCATTTGCAGGCCTCCTAATTAATGCCAGGCCAGAAGCCCTGTGGGAAGGCTGACTCACAGCTGAGAGAATGGCGGAGCAAGAGGCTGCCCTGTCCAGGGAAAGCCCTCAGATGCTCAAACTCTTTTCTTCTAAAGGCAAATAGCTCGCTGTGAGCCATTAAGAGCTCCTGAGTTTGTGGGATCAGGATAAGGGCTGATGTCTTGTTGCTTCTAAGAGAGATAAATAGATCCTGTGGTGATCTGAGAGTTTATCGGGGGTTACACACAGTCTCTGGTATGTCTTTAATAAGGACACAGCTCATACTTTGGGTCCACTTTCCCTCCAGGTCTCTTTTCTTCTCTGCCTCCTGTGTGTTTGCTTGCATGTCTGCACACACACATGCGCACGCACACAAACCACAGACATGTGTGCAAATAACACACTGGACTGAATCTGTTTGAAAAAAAAAGACCTTCAAAGGGAACCAGCCCCTCCCCTTTGGTTGAAATCAGACAGAAAACAGGAGTCTGAAATACCACAGAGGAGGTTCTGGTAGAAGACTGGGAACACCTCGGCCTCACCAAGATGTTCTTATATCAGATTAGCACCTGTCCATACTGCACTGTTGCAGGTGTGGGCACTCAGCTTAGTCTCTATGAGTGCTACTTTTATCTTCTTAGCTCCTGATTCCCTTTTTCTTCTCATTTACATCAACTGAGAAAGCTTTACCTTTCCACTCCATGAAGTCCACCTCCAGAACCTCCCTTCTACCTTTGTGGATCTGCGCTTGCGGGCAGGGTGGGAAGGGGAAAGGCAAACCCCTCTCGTGTCGGTGTGTCCGCATTGCTTCTGGGCCTGCTATCATGTATTTGATAATAATTTACCATGGTTCTTCATGCTTTAAGAATACTTTCCCACTTAAATGTCTAAATTTCAGATATTTCCTTCTGGAAGAACCAAGGGAAGGCAGGTGGATAAGAGTTTTGTGTGTGTGTATATATATATATATAAAAAAATATATTAGGGAATCTGGGCTAAAAACATTTGAACTAGCCTAAGCTAATAATTCAGTGTGGCTGTATCAAGTCAGAACAAAGCCCATTGTTTTGATTCACGGGCTCTACGTACAGGGGAATTGTGCAAGACAGACTGTCCCTTTCTTCCTCTCTGCTCATGTCAACGGTATGGAATGGAAAATTTGCATGCGAGAAAAAAAAGGTCGCCTTGGAGTTACATGAATCATTCCGAGGGGCATTGCCCTACCTTGCCTCTTCTAAGTCATCTCCTCTATTTCCTCTTCAAGGTATCACGTGAAGGCAAACCACAGCAGACTGTGCCATCGCTTGCTCAAGTAGCTTATTTTTATCCAGCAGTGAATATCCTCACTTCCCCCTTTTTGACAGATCAATGGCTCTCCCAAAATCTCTTACTGCAACAGAGCTCCCTGCAAATTTAAAGATGTCTTCAGTGCAAATACAGTTAAGAGTCAAACAACTGGCTTGCTCTCATTTTTCTTAAATGGTGACATTTTCATCATTGGAGAGATCATGAGAAAAGTTCAGTGGGGGGGGGGGAAAAAAAGTACTTTCACCTCAGAAATTCTCTCTTGTCATCACAACTGCTCTCATGCCTCTGTTTCCAAAATTAAGCTCATCTGTATTGAGCAAAATCAGTCAGTTTACACTCAGCTCTTCTCCATTCCTTTTTCATAAAAATTTAACGGCTTAGAATTTTAGCTGGCAAGGGCTGAACGAAAATTGGTAAAGGTATCAGTAACTGACCTCTTATTTTTAGAAATAACAAGGTGCACACGGTTCCTCCTCTCCTTTCATGTAATAAAAAATCCAAACCAGCTGATAATACTGTAAAGGCATAAAGTGTTGGCAAGTAAAAAAAATGAGACACGGAAAAAAATATCAATGAAAAAAACACACATGCTACTGCACCAGGTAATGCGGCCCATTGCTGCAGTCAGTTACGGGCCAGGGAATAAAGTACTGGTCCCCAAGTAAGGATTTTACAGCCTTAAATGAGAAAGGAACCATTTCAGCCACAAAATAACACAAAACCAAACAGAAATGTGCTGGAGAGAAGATTTCTAGCCATGCAGAGCAGTGGTGTTCTCCCAATAGGGGAAGCAGCAGTAGAATATTTCCCTTCTTTTCAACCAGGTCTTGATCTTCTTTTAAGGGTGTACAGCAGTTACCAGCAACTGCCTGTGAGCTTTCCTCAGCCCTGCATGCCTGTACTCTTAATACAGTCACTGTAAGGAGAAAACACGGATTTTTTTTTTTTTTCAGTGAGCCTGTCCTGAGCTAGCTGGGAAATTAAAGCAAGCGGTCATTTTGCTGTGCAGTTTATTACTTTTAAGCAGTTTACCATCAAGACTTGATAAGTCCCCTTGTCTCCCACACGAAACCAATGATGATACCATTATACGCATCCTGGCTCGGGAAGGAGACAAGTCTTTTAGAGACTTCTGACACTAGTAGAAATCTGGACATGTGAACAGCCTGGAGTCCTGGAGCTCCCAAAATGTGTGTTCTTCCTCTCATTTAAGACAGAGACAAAGCACAGCTCCCTGCTACAAGTGACTGCTCAGGATTTCATGCCAGGCACCCTCCCTTAGTGTAATATCATGCTCTTCCTCTTTTATCTGAGCCCAGAGCAGGTCCAAACTGGAACTTCAAACATACAACCAACAGATGTTGTGAACATCAAGGGCCCCAGAAAACGATTCAAATCCCATGATCCCAAAAGAGGAACTTGCTTTGTGAAGTGTTTTCTTGCATATACCCGCAGATACTAAAAACCTCATGAGGACAAGTGAGCTGATAACATTGCCACTGTTCAGAAGGAATACTTTTCCAGTCAGAGCAAATAAGGACATTTCAGTAACTGCAAACATAAACCAGAGCCTTGCTTCAGACACACAACTGAAAAGCTGCATCTTTGCCTAACCGCAAACCCCATCTGGATCCTGCTGACACCCTTCTCACTCACATTTAATTCTAGCAGCCATCAAATTGCTTCTCTGACCCAAATTTTGTCTCCTTGTACCTGCTAGTTCCACTATGCCCACGCAATGTTCAGCTCTTGGGGACACCTATGAAACATCAACTACCTTTTTATCAAAGCTTCTATCAGTCAGAAGTGGCTATCTCTTTAAAAGGAGAAGCTGGATGGGTTTCTTTTTCCCCCAGGCTGCCGAAATACACAAATATTGTCACATTTGCTGAGGCTATTTCAAAATAAACACACAGAGCCTGCAGGCTGGGCAGCGATGGAGATGTACAGCTGCAGGGTGTAAAATTGGAATCCCCATCTATGGCCACGCCGCAGGGCTGCTCCCCTTGCACAACAGGCAAAGGAAGGAAATTGGAAGGAAGCAATTTATGAGTTGGCTCTGAGTAATACGGTGATATGGTTAGCAGTGCAGAGGTAGGAAAGCCTGTATGACAGAGTGAGTATACGTGGTCTTGCAAATCAGTGCTGAATGGGAAACTAATGCGAGAAGGAGAAAAGCTGCCTAATTTTATCAGTGTGCGTCCAGTCAGGTCATGTGCAACAGTAGGATAAAGGGAATAGGGGAAGAAAGGCTGCTTTTTGTATTTTACACCTACACCTCAAATCTAACATAAATAGACAAGCAGTGTTTTCCTTTCCTTCATAGCTTCCTCTGAAGGAGGCAACAGCTACAGAGCAAAATGATTTTCTCCTAACACCCAGCCTGAGAAGAAAGGGATATATTTACTTACTCAATAGGTAGAGTACTGATTCAGAGATAATAGAAGGAGGGGTTTTTTTCCACTGTAATTTTTCTTAACATTAACACTTAATTTTTTTTGTAGTTCTTAATAATGAACAACTTCAGATGGAAAAAACCACACTGAGAGTCACTCAGCTCCTGTGCTGAGCTTGAATACAACTATACAGCAACTTTTTCTACACATCCAAAATGCTTAATGAGTTCTTCCCCTGGCCATTTGGCATTTTTGTCAAATTAACTTCTTGGACCCATCGATGATCAAAAATGTCATAAAGCATAGGAGTAAAGGCTGCCTACTGTTACAACTTTAAAATTTTTTTTTTTTGTTAAATTGAAAAAGAACCAGAATTCTGGTACATGTTTGAGTTTTGATTAATCTCTGAAGGTTCGGACAAGGTTTTTGGTATTTATCAAAACCTATACATAAACTTGAGGCTTTTAAGATTTGGTAATAAGTATTTAATTTATTCCTGAATAGACAGCTCCAGCCTACCAATTATGATGCATTTGTTTAAAAGAAGAGGTCTAATGTAATACTTCTGGCTCTGAAGATAAAGTCCAGCATTTAGAAAGGTACAAGAAATGTAAATTGAACAGAGAATTTGAAACCATCTGCTGAATTTTTATTTAATTAAGGCCTCATCTGCATTTGAAACACAAATTAAGGTAAAGTGTGAATTTAAATGAAAAAGAGATTGATGAATAACTTCATGGGCATTTGAGTTCTGGAACAAGGGTGCATTGTTCCTATTTACCTTAATACACTTCGAAATGATGTTATTAAAATTAGAAACACAGGCTTCTCTATTCAAGAGCAGGAGCATCGATACGTGGAGTTAATCAGAAACACTTACTCAAGAGCAATCTATATGCAAGACAGTTTGTAAGAAAAGTTAGTGAGGAATTGTGAAACAAGCTCTGTGCTCCATATGTAACATATTTCATAGAACTGTAGTTTGGGGAAGTTTCAAGTGCACAGCTTACCCAAACCTCACAGAGATTGTTCTGAGTAATATCTTCCTTGGGCGTAAAGCTGCTGTAATGCATAGAAATAAGGGTGTGTTGTTTAAGGACACAAAGAATATTAACCACAAGCATAGTTATAGGCTGTTTGATGTCATATGGGTCTTTTTGGTTTTGCCAGATAGGTTCGGTATGAGCCCAGAGAAGCTGTGAAAATCAAACACCCCAGCGACAGTTTAAGGCTGAAGTCCTGGTCCAGCTGAGCAGAGCAGATCCAAAAGCCTGTCCTGAAACTCAAGATGTCCTGGGATTTCTCCAGCCGCAGAATAAAGGATCCATCTCATTCATTGCAGCACCAAAGAGAAGTCTTTTGTGTTTTTCAGAACAGGACTTGCACCCATGCATTGAGAAATCTCCCCATAAACTTGGCATGAGCTGCAGCAAGCCCGAAACTCCCATTGAACTGCCCTATGAAACTGATGAGATGTTAGTTTTCTAACAAAAGCCCCAGTGGTGAAATACCCTGATTTCAAGTCACACTTTTGCCATACTCAGTTTTTGCTGTCATCAACAACGTTTCTCTGACCCCCCTGCCCTCCAGAATAGGACCAACTTCATTAGAGTTTTAAAGATCCAAAATTTTTATCTCTGAATCTTCTCCCACAAACCAAGCTTTAGTGATTCATAGAGAATAGCCTCTGGAACTGAATATAAAAAAAAATTACAAAATTTAGAGCACCCCTTTTTCATCAGTTGTCAAGATGGATAAAAGCCAGGGCCTTCAATTTGACCTGCACTCGACCACACAGACTTTGGAACCGATATTGCTTTGCTCAACTCAAGGGAGCTTAGCTATTGATTTCAAGAGAAACATGAAAATGGAGACTGAATCTGAACTAACCCGGGTTACTGGTAGGGTTCAAAAAAAAAAGCAAACCTACTTCTTCCTTCTTAGAAAGCCAAAACATCGTATCAATAGTGGGCCTACATGACGTGTTTCGTTACAGAAGGTCACTCTCAAATGCGATCCTCTTCCTTTGACAATTGAGTGGACCACCATATATGCTGGAAGAGTACTAATAGAAAAAAAAGATTAAAATCCTGACCACACTAATAGTCCCATCAGGGAACAGTGATGAACTCACAGCATAGATGATAAAAAGAGCAGCTGTGGCAATCTCATATTCATTGCTCATGTTTATAGCCTTCTGCAGAAAGTAGGAAGCACTTTACTTCAACACCCAAATGCATGTAATCTCCTCCCCCTACCCCCCAATAAAGAAACATTTATTTTAGTTAGATGTTTTTAATTATTTCTTCCCAAATTATTTCTTCTCAGAGTCAAAACTTACCTCAAGATGCACAAAGACACTGCAAATTACACAGAAGCCTAAAATCTGCCTGTAAGTAAATAAAATCAAATAACTGTAATAAAAAAAGTTACTTCTAGCCTTTTGTTTGTTTCCACTGTAAAATTGCCATGGGACTGAGGAAATATAGTAGCGCTTAATTTTAATAGTTCCATCATTGTAGATTGGCTGGGTATTAATTGTGTTAATGGTGATCATACTGAATTCATTTGGTATTTATTGAGAGACCACCTGTGCACCCATATGGTTTCCATCATTATTTAGGACTAGTTAATGGACCCATTAGGAGTTAGCAGAAAGATGTGGGCTGGCAGTACTTCCCGAGAGTGGTAGAAACATTCTGTTGATATCCATTGCATTTTGAGGATTTTCCAAAGAGCTATTTGCTTCCCACAAATTTTCTTTTTCTTTAAGTGATATATAATCTCATCTTAGCGCTCAAGAACTCCTGGAAAAATGAATTTATGTTCTTTTGCCTATGACAAATCTAGGGGGACAACCTTTAGCCTTCTGATTTTGCAAAATATCTCTTAACATGTTTGCTGCCTAGCTCTCGGGAGGATGCAGGGCACAGGAAAGCCTCCAGCATCACGACAGAGATTCTAGTGAGTGGGTGCACTTGTGTGCCGGGGGGAGAGGTTGAGGGAGGATGGGGAAAAGGGGAAATGTTTACTGGGACTCTCGACCCACAATGTGACAAATTTGCCCATGCAATATGTAGTCTCAGTTGTGCAAGACCAGAAAACTGTGGTGGGGAGGGGATGGTGGGGGAGTCACATGCAGGGAGTCAGCCTTGACTGTCAGCAGAGGAGAAGGAAGAATGCTTTGGCTGGGTGTGGTGGTAACCAGGGCTGCTCGCTGACCGCAGTGACCTCCTGCTTTGATCCACAAATCTGAAAAGGCACTGCTAACGCTCTGCCGCTGCACAGTGCGCCTAACCACGTGGGAAGCTGCAGCAAGGCATTTCCATTTTTGGTGCCATGACAATGGGCATATGGAGGAGCATCTGTGTGTCTTCAGTGCAAAAGGACAGTTACTTTGTTCAAATTGGAGTCTCTGAAGTAGTTTAAAATGAGTTAAGTGCTTATTTCCCCATAAACAGGGAATTTAGTTCCCCCCCACATACTTGAAAATTTCAGGCTTATTTTCTGCATACATCCCTAACAATACCAAGCTTGTACGATCTTTGCTCTGTACCAGTATCCATCTGTTATTAGAGTAACATTTGAATTTTTGGCCAGTTGCAACCAAATTTGATAAAACAGTAGAGGTCTCGGAGGTTTTATGTTTGTATAGGTTTTGTAAAAATGGCAGGAGAGACGATGGGGAGAGATCCCAGCTGGGGCTTACACAGAGTACCAGAGGCTCAGTCTCGGCTCAGTTATAGTCCTATAGACAACAGAGACTCCACTCCTTGGTGAAATTTTCTCTCCTTTACAGGCGTCTGAAAGATTTTCTCCTATGTTTAAAGAATTTAAAAACTCTCTCATTCTCACAGACAGACTTAATGAGGAAAGCATTGATGCTGCAGCTCTCCTAGATTTCAAGTAAGTCAGGAAGCCACATGGTACACATCATGAGAAACCAAAATTCATTAGTTCTCTTGCTCATGGAAATACTGGTTTCAATAAACACGGAAGAAACCAAGCTGTCTTCTATTTTTGCTAGAGAAACAATTAAATTAACAGTTATTCATCATGGGTGTACTCACAATGTGAATGAGGTCTGAACAATCATTTCTACATGTAAGAAATGTAATCAAGGTACTGTTAGCATGACTCTGGTGATTATTCATACTTACATTCACAACCTGATCTCATTAAATGAGGCTGAGTTCTCACAAACACACCTTTGGCATTTAAAGGAGGCTCTTCCATAGCTATGGAAGCCAGGTCAGACTTCAGTGCACCTTTGGATGGGACCCCTTCTTTTTCTACTCTGTGTATGTTTGGGTTGTATTCTTAACCAGCTATTAATACAATAGATGCATCTACTTCAACATTTTTGTAATACCCTTCTGAAGGAAATCTCCCAGATGTCTTCATTTGCTATGCGTAGCTTTGAAGTGCACAATAGTTGTGAAGCGCACATACTAGATTATTTTGGGGGAAATGCAAAGCAAAAGGTGTGCATTCAGAAGGCTTCAACTGCTAATAAGCTTTCAATCCAGCGCACCAGCCTAGGTCTACTGCAAAATAGCCCCCAAAACCATGTACAATATGGATGTCAGGTTCTCATCTCCAGCGGTTTCACTCCACAGATGTGCCTCCCTTGCACTGCTCCTCCAGCACAGCACGTCTTTGTGCTGATGCCAGCTCTCTGCGCAGATCAGAGCACGAGTACAGGTTATTGCACTCCAGAAGTTTCTTAAGAACAGATATTGTGAAGTTATTTCCCGAGATTTAAGAGAACTTTTCAGTTCAATTCTTTCGAACTGCTGCTTAATAATAGAACAGTGCTTTTGCTTTTTGTTTCTTAAATCAGCAGTGTAAAACATTAGTGGCTTGAACTGTCACAACACTGAGAAGAAGTGAGAATTTGATGGCTTCACAGCATAATCTAACAGCTCTCCAGACCTCTTCTCCATCTCTAGCATGGTCAAAAGCCGTTAACAGGCAGCTCCTCAGCAGGCTGGTATGAAGGGAGTTACGGCTCCAGCTCCTGTCCTGAAAGATACTGCCTTCAAGGAGAGGAAGCCTTAATTCCCACCTCGCTTATAAAACCTAAGGGCAAAACCAAATGAGATGTTCGTAAGAGCTGCAGCACCTTTTTCCCAGGGGAAGGTCTTCACAAACAGGGGCAATTCAGAGCTTACTCACATGTTCAGTGAAATGAGAACTGCAGAAATACTCAAACATTTTGTGGTAGTTTTGGCTACTTAGGCCTTTAGGGATAATTATAATATCTTCCTTCCGTCCAATTCTAGCACTCTTGCTTTTGTTTAATCTACTTTCATAACTTTATCCTGTCTACTTTGCAAAAATACAATATTAAATCAGTTGGAGTTGTTTTAAATTGGAAAGTTTAGCTTCTCCATGGCTCCCCGCATACGAAGTGTTTTTCCAGTGATGCAAAATGATGTCAAATTTCTGCAGGGCATGCTGCTTCAGCCATAGAAAACTATGTTTGGTGCTGCTAGCATCGGTCTGGCTGCTCCAGTGCAGGAGGTGTTTTAGGGCACTACTGGCCAAGGTGCTTTCTTCTGTTTTCGTTTCTGCTTTCTTACCCTCCTCTCTAGTCTGATGGATCTGTGCACATGAACTTCAAAATTTGGTGTCACATTTGAACCATTTCACTGCCTGCTAGTTAAAATCCCTCCCTCATCTTTTTTTTTTTTTTAGGCTCCACACAGCTGAAATGTAAAAGCATCTCCATGCCTTATCTACTCGTTTATTCCATAGCAAAGCACTTAAAGCATTGAAAACAAGGCAAGTTGAAGCAATTTTCTTTTAAAAGGAGTTAAAAAGCCTTGAAACTCCCATTTCAGGCTAAGAAAGATGAGCAGACAGTGGATCTTCCTAGAAATCCACACCGAAGCTGCTCTCCAGGAGTCCTGTAAGGTACAGGGTTCATCACATCTTCCCTGCATACGTGCTTTTAGGGAAAGTCCATTACATAATTAGCACCTTTTCGTGTGCTTTTGGGGTGTAAACATCAGTAATGAAACACAGAATGCTGACGGTAGTTTCCATGTGTGAAGCGAGGCCTGCCCAAGTGAAAGAGAAGCCAAAGAGAGTGTTTTAAGATTATTCTTGCTCCAAATGGAAATTCAGCAAGAACGAAAAGTGTGTGCATACGTGCTGAATGTTGTGCGAAGGCTGGATGAGGTAGTAGCTGTCTCTCAGCTTTTCTCAGCTCTCTCTTGGGCTTTTCCCAAGCAGTAGTTCCGTATTTAGTGGTCAGCGCTGCACCTGGTGAACTCCTGGGCATAGATCTGTAGGAGAAGAAACAGGCTGTGCCTGTACTTCTCCCATCCTTCATGCGGCACCATTAGTAGTGTGTCACCCGAAGGTGACAGGGGAAAGTAGGCACACCTGCGGGGTGGCCAGGACGCTCCATCTGCGCAGGAGGAGGAAGCAGAAGAGGAACCAAACTGTTCGGGCTATGTTTACATCACCATTTAACAACAGATTTAGGCACGTTGTGTCCAGCGCCGCACGTGTTCTACCCACATTGCTCGGTCACACAGGATAAAAAACGTTTCCCACAACTTCAGATACCTCCTGTTTCTAAATACGTCTGAGTAACCTGTGTAAGCCTTTGTGTAGATGTGACACCTGAGCTAGCTGGCTGGTGTGGCTTTGTTATTAGTGGACAGAGAGGAGCACTGCTAAGTGCTCTTCTGGCTTCCTTTAGATGTCCTTCTTAGAAGGAAACAGGTGGTAACCCTAGAAATGCTTGCTTCTCTCCTTGATTATACACAGAGCCCAGGGTAATTAGCTCAGCAGCAGATATCTGACAATTAATGGGATTAATTCCACCCCAGCTGCACTTAGGAGGACACTTGGACACAGAAAGATAGCGCACATGGTCAGGGTAGAACTGGAAGGTCACTAGACCTTTGGAGACATCCTTGGAGTGTTCACCTCTGCTCTGTGACAGGGACTAAGCTGCGGCCAGCATGTACCAAGGCTGGTCTGGCCACCGAGGGTGGTGTTTGGCTAAGCACTCTTCTTTATGTGGTTTGTGCATTAACATATGAATGATGGAAGGATCTAATCCCGGGATCAGGTGTGAACCTACACACATCTGACAGCACAGTCGTTTTTCTGAGCCACGTGGACCCAGTGACACACAGCTGCACACGGGGGTTTGCCTGTAAATGGGATCCAGCTTTCAGTGCGGGGTTTTAGTACTGCAATGGAGGGTGGTATCTGTCACACAGTATAAAGCTTGGAGAACAGCAGGTAAGTAATTGCAATCAGCCTTTAGTCCTTAACCTGTGTATTCAGACTCCACAGGAACTCCCCCCAAACCTGAATATCTCATTATTTATGTTTATGTTTTTTAATGCACTTCTACTCTTCCTTCCCCTGGGTACAATTTGTGTGACCAGGAATAATGTGAGATCTGGTCTTTCCACCATGTTTTGTCTCCCAGAGAACTGAAGAACCGTGAGAAGGTCTGATCTGATGTTATTTCAGCCCCACAAATAGCTCCCTGAGTGATTCAAAGTGCTTGTGAAAAAAAAAAAAGTAAACACAAATACCTGGAATGAAAATATAAGTCACCAGAGCCACACACACCACAGTCTGTCAGAGCAGGAAGACTGACAACCCAGCCCCTCTTGGTGGTATCTAATGTCTCTAAAAGGTTCTCTGGGTAATTTGTCCACATTTGACACTGTTCTCAAGGGGAAGTTTAACAAGTTGTATTGTTCCTTTTAACCAGTTGTACTCAGCTGCCTGTTGCTCCTCTTCTTCCCTGAGACCTTAGCAGTGACTGACCCAGTCCTCAGACACATAAATCAGTGAAGCTCCCTGACTGTCGGCTACAGAGCTGGATGTGACATTTCCCTCTCAGCCCTCTGCTCCCCCAGGCCTGCCTGAAGGATGGCATGAATCTCAGTCATACCTTGTGTGCTGCTCTGAATGAACAGTTCTTCCCCCTCTAAACACTGGGCTCATCACTGCGACCAGCTACACCTTAACTTAACACAACCCATCTGCTCCCAACACAACTGCCTGCCACTGCTTATCCCACCCCACCCCATCCCATCCCATCCCACCCCAGAGAATGCCTACTCTGCCACCTCCAGGCGCATGACCATGTAGGAAGGATTATTTTATACAAATAAGAGAAGTTGTGTCAGAGAAGACACAACCATGGTAGCTGCTTCCCCTTGCACTGAACTGGGTCTTTCGATAGACACTGTGGGAACCCATCTACAGCTGATTATGGTGTAGACCAGCATGTCTTTTGTTCCTCTATGTGGGAGGCAGCAGATATTATTTTGGGGGGCTGTGTAAACCACCACACTTTAACTATAAAGTCTTAGTCATCTGAAAGAAATGCTATGTCCCCTTCATTCACTACTTCATTGTACGCTTTATTTTTTTTAACTGAATGAAGCTTTATTTAGTTTTCTTTCTTTTAGACATGAACATGTGAATCATATATGCAGCAAGGATCCAAGAATCCATTGACATGAGGAGTCCTAGTTTTAAAGAAAGGACTGTCCAGATATTACAGAATGAAGGGCTTGTACTCTGTGGCATAGCAGATTCCAGCCAGTAAGTGTCCAATTTAGGATAACACTGAAAGGTCTGACCTCAGTTTTACCCATGCAATGTCAATGTTTCAGTACAAACCCAGAGTTGTTTACAGTGGTGCCCTGAGAGAGATGGGATCTGCTGGGACTTTCTGGCTGCCAGTGATGTAAAATGACTGTTTGGGTAGGAAACAGCATGCCTGGTCCACTAGGCTGGAGGTCACAATACCCAAGATATTACTGGTTTTTGGTTGTTCCCGTTTCCCCTTAACACAGGACAAACCCTTTTACCTCCTTGTCTCTCCATCCAACTCTTGTCTATTCAACTGGCCTGGGAATATCTTGGCTGTAGCAAGCACCTGGGGATTTTATTATCCGTATTGACCAAGGTGATTGCTAAAACCAAAAGGTCGATCAGACCTTCACAGAAGTGAACCTGGAAGACAGCATCTTCATTCAGGGAGAAAAGACTCTTTGGAGATGGGTTGCAAATTGCATCTCAAATTCTCCAAGTTTCCAACTAATTTAGGCCCAGGTTTTTAGCTCAAGCACATCTGGAACAATTGTTGCTCCAAACATGTGGTACATGTCCTAGAAAAAGTATTTTAAACCAAAATAATAATAAAAAAAACCCAAACCAGAACCAACCCTCTGGCTCTTCCACAGAAGGGAGGCAGGACTGCTACCAAACTCAGTGCCAGCAACTTTGGAAGCCTAAAACAAAGTTATATAATAATGACAAATATAAAAAGAACTAAAGAAAATGTGGATGGGGGGAAATGCCGCTCTCCTTCTCCCCGCCTCGCTCCTTTCTCTTTTCCTGGCCCACCCACGTGTAACTGACTCCAATAAACCATGAAAAGAACAACTTGGCAGCAGCTGGCACACCAGACCTGGGCAGATGCCAGCCACGGGGCTCCCACAGGTTTTGAAAGTTGTATTTTTTAGTATGTTCAGTCTGAATGGCTAAGTGAACCACTGAAACCAAGATAAGCAAAGGCAGCAACTGGCATGCACTCTGCATGTTCTCCAGATCTTGTGTCCAGTTACTATGTCAGGCCAGCTCCTCTAATGAGGTTCTTATGCAACTTTATTTTAGTTACAGGGAGCCTGAGTCCTTCTTCTTTTAGTCAGTAGGAAGTTTCAGCTAATTATGAAGAACAGTATTTCGTTATGACTTCGTCAGGCACAAGAAACTACAGCATTTGGCTTTCAGTATCAGGAAGATTTCTCAGTGCAATAAGAAATCAATTAGATTTCTCTACGAATTAGATAGAGAAATAGGCCATTTTCTTTCTACTGAGGCCACTCTTGATGCTTCATGAAAAGTGAAAAAAGGACAGTCCATGTCCCAAGAAATGCCTAGTGTGATACTTGTTGCTAATTTTGCAAAGCAGCCGTAAGATCTGCAAAGAAGGGTGTCTCTTTGACCCAGACGTGCAGTGATGAGACCCTTTGGGGAGCAAAGGGCTCACCTGGATCTGAAAAGCTAGAGGCTAAGGCAGCAAGGCAGATTGCTAGCGTCACCCAGACAGGAGCACAACCTGTGTTAAACTCTCTGGTTGCACCCTGTGATCACAGTTCCTCCGTTTGTGTTCAAGGGGGACCAGGGCTCAGATCTGCTTAAGCAAGTCACACCGACATAAGAGACGTGTTTTGCTTTTCTGACCCCTGAAATGTCTTGGAGCATCTGCCCTGTGCAGGCATTCAGCTGTGTCTGAAAAGAAGACTCTTTAGGAAAAGAAAGCGTTTCCCTGTGTCTTAGCTTGAGCTGGAAAATGCACCACGGACTCCAACAGCTCACAGACTAAACATCAGAACGTATTATTCCTTCTTTTGTTTTAGGACTCACATCACAGACAGAGAATGGAAAAAACGTGTGAATCAGGTCATTTCCAAGTTATGTGATTCACTCTGATAGGATGTTGCATTTCTTTGTCTCTCTTCAAGGAATCACGTGGAGCAAAACCACAACAGGCTGCTGACTTGCTGTGACGCGGGGGCGGGCGGAGGGAAGAACAAAAGTGCCCCTTATTTTAGAAAATAATTGTCATGCTTATCTTCTTCCAGGTGTCTCCAAGGCCTGCAGAGGTTTAACAGGATTCCCACAAATCGGGAACTTTTGCCCAAAGTTCTGTCCTAGTATCTCTCTCTCGCATAGAATAGAGTGGGAGGCTTGTGGTCGAGTGACCTCAGCATCCTTGCGAAAGTAGTTTGCTTGCATTATTCTCACAACACGTGATTCCATAAGAAACACCACTCTATGCCTAGCTGCTTTTCATTAACTCTTTCCTGGGTGGCAAAGCACTGAAAAAACCACAGATATGTCACCCTCTCTCTATGGGACCCAAGTTGGGCAATTCTAGGCATTTGCCCACACCACATGCCCTCTGTGGTGGAGTTTCTCTGCCCCAAAAAGGCTACAGTCTCAGAGAGCACTGCATGGCTGCACGGCAGGTCAGAGCTGTGTGAGGGAGTTATGCTGCTTTTTATCAAATGCACTGAAGAAATCTGCCCCTGCCCTCCAGGACAGGGTGCTGTGCACAAGCAGAGCCCAGCACTCACCTCGTGGTGCCTGTTTGCCAGCCCAGAACGTTCTAGCTCCCCTTAAAGTGTACGGTGGGCATCTGCTTAGTCCTGTATGTGTTAGGAGTGCATGAATGGAGCAACAATTTCGGATAAAACAGATTTTTCTCTCTCTAAAAAAGTTTAAATACTAGGGAGGCATAAAATGGAGAGGTCCTGTTCTCTTTAAACTTCTCGACCAAGTGTATGTTTTCTTCTCACAGCACTGCTTTTTCCCTTGTTCTTTAATAGGGAGACTAGGGGCAGGGGCAGTTAGAGAAGAAGTTGTCCTCTCCCTCCCTGAGCCCTCTCTGCTACTGGGAGAGAGCAGCCCAACCAATGTTTGCCACCACTGCGGGCTCTGGACACTGGGGTGTGTAGCTTGTAAAACCGTCTTTCCACATGTTTGCAGAGCACTTAGCACAACAAGGGTCTGATTGTATTACTACAGTGCTGATAATAAATATTGCTAATAATGAAAGCAGTAAGAAATTGCTGCTGGGTGCTGCATGAGAACGGCAAAACTGGCTGTTGCTGTTTCCAAGTGTATGGAGATCGGGATGAGAAATTCTTTGCATCCACAGTGTGGTGTTCAGAAAAGGTTACTTCCAAAATCTAAACGAGGATGTATGGAAGCATTCCTTAACATGTTCGTTCCAGATTTGGTATAAAACCTTCTTCATATTAAGAAGCACGGTCCCACTGCAACTCTACAGGAGTCCCCAGCTGGGAAGGATGCAGTGAGGGAGTACCACAGGTCAGGGCAGGCGCTCCTCTCAGATCTGAGAGGGAAAACAGCGTAATGAAATTCCCTGCTGCCATGCAGGGGAATCTTGTTCATTTAATCAAGTTCTCCCAGTGCGCTGGAATATAGATGTTTCTCGAGGGATGACAGCTTCAGTCAGGAGACTCCCAGCAGCAAAGAAGTAGAGCCAGGAAAAAGATGGGAACGTGCAGTAACCGATCACTGCGCATGGCTCCGGGAGGAAAGTGTTCCTGTCATGTAATGGAGGTCATCATGTTTCACAGAGAGTCCTCGTTTAAACACATTAAGGATTGTTGTCCATAACCTGGATGAAGTCCAGGTGTTGCAGAGGCCAAACCAGCGCCTCCTCCAAGGTGCACCCTGCGTGGTGTGGGTGCGGAGGAGACAGAGGGGTCCTGAGGACCACAAAAGCTTTGCAAACCACAGGTGCAGCCGTGATCTCTGCTCCTGAGTCAGGGTGCTTGCTGGCTGCCAAACTGTACGTGGTGATTATGCAGTGCGGACATCTCATCAGCTGCTAAGATGAAGCCTTCTGACTCATTTCCACTTGGAATCTAGATGACAATTTGGTTTGAATTAGACATGGGCTAAAGCCAAAACCCTGGATCTGAACTTCCTTAGATTTTGGGAAGACTCCAGTCTGGATCTGAGCTCAGCACATGGCTCTCACTTACACAAAGGTTAGAGCCAAACCCTGGATCACAACATTCCCAGAATATGGGGAAGCTCAGAGCTCATCTTTGATGCTGGTATCATCTCAAGCATGTGTTTCCAAGGATTAAATACTGTCTTTATGTTAGCTTATTCTTTGTTTTCTTCTATAGCTGGTGTTTAACAAGTGCATTTTTAGCTCTGCAATTGTACCTTTCCAGTTCCTGCAAATGAGAATAAGGAAAAAAAAGAGATGTGTATATATTTCAGCTGGAAAAGCATCTTCTTTTGAATTTGCTTATTGGACACACAAGAGACTTTTTGGCTTCAGAGCATGACAGTTATGTCCCATTCAAAAAGTTCTGGAGACAATTCCCTTGCCCCAGTCCCCAGCGCCTTTCAGTGCAGGAGTTACGAATGTGGCACCATGACTGCAGTGAGAGCTCCTTAGGCTCATCCTTGTATGAATCCTTGAAAGAAAAGGAAAGGACTGAAGAGTAACAAAATTCCACTTTCAAGCTGCTCAGAAGACATGGTGCTAACAAACAGCCCCCAAAAGGCGAGATCTTGCAATCTGCTGCTGCAGAGAGACGGAGAAGCTGGTTCTCAAGTCCCAGGGATCTCAGCATGTGAAGTGCGGGCAGGGAAGCACGAGAAATCCCACAGAAGGTGTCCCTTCGAACGTCTGGAAAACGTCGGACCGCCTGCCACTCTGTGCTGGGGAAAATCTCAGCTCCAACAGAAGGCTTTGTCAACACAGCGCCGTATCATTAGCTTGAGGTTTATACACTCCAGTTGACACCTCTCCCTTGTCCTACAGATGTTGCACTACATTTAGGATTGAGCCTCTAACAATACAGCTGTTTGAACACATGTGCATTTTCCACTCAACAAACCGCAAGAACACAGCAACAGGGTTACAATGTTTGGATCCTAGGGCTAGAATGAGAGAAGCTGAAAAGGTGTTTCTTTGGGAAATCTCTGTAGTTTCTCCTGTAATTTCTCTTTTCCTGATTTTATTCGCTGACTGTACTACACTCAGGCCATGGGGAAGGTAAAGTCTGATTGATATTGCAAGTGACAACTAAGGCCTTGAAATAATTTCCTCAGTTCATCTTCAGGAGGTGTTAAGCCCATAGCTTTTTGCTAATTCTAGAGAAGCAGAGTCATTTTGACTTTTATTTGCAAAAATCCATTTTATTCCAATTCCTGTTAACCCACTGTTACTTGTGAATAAATTAGAGCCTGCCTCATTAAGAGTTTAAAGACGAATTAACAGATATGCTCCGGAGGGAAAGATTTTATAATATTCTTTCCACTTTTGTCATTAGAGGATAGGAGAAGAGATGGTTAGGTTTCGCCAGGAGCCTCACAAAACCATTGAATGCCCTTTCTGCTACCAATAAAGTACAGAAGTTGGGGAAGCTCACAAGAGCAATTTAATAAAATAAAGTGAGCACCAACATGGACTTCTTAGGGAACATGAGACCTCAGGTATCATTCTTCTCTCATTGCCGTGGGCATCTATTGGAGGTACCTTCAATTATTTGACTCCTGATTTACATTAGTTGGTGTAAGGAGAATTGCACTTCTTTCTCAGCTGATCAGCATCTGGTTTTTTGAAAAACAGATGTGCACAAATCAATCTGATTAATGTGCTTGATTCTGCAATTACTGCAGGATAAATCACCAGTGCACTAAAATCAACCTGGTGTCAAATTTATGCTCCTACACCTTCAATATTCAGCCTGACTTGAATTAGATTTTTGCTTTGCGAAACTTTTTTAGATACAAAAGGGCCAGAATAAAATCCCCAGTGCCAGGACATGGAGCATTTCAGGTGATCTGATGTGGAGTTCCCACCAGCCAAATCTGTCCGTTTGGGGCTGCAACTTCAGACAACTACAAAAGATGAAAAAATGCAATACCTTTAAAAAGGCTGCAGGCTATCTCATGTATAATAGGGTGGAAAAATCCCTTTCTTGCAAAGTTACTCAAGCTTCTTAGATACTAACTGGAGCTGTCAAAGCAAAACATAAATATCTATATAAAACATAAAAAGATAAATAAAAACATAAAAAATACAAATAGATTATACATGTAATATAGAAATAAAGACTGACTCAAAGGAGTTACACCTTTAAAGCAAAGAGGAAAGCAACTGATTATCTGGTGGAGAATCAGTCCCCATCCTCTGTAACTCAGCTAGAAATCCCAGAACATGTTGCTTTTTTCTTTGAAGGTCTTGCTGCTCCAGGAGACAGAGACAACAGAGGAATTAAAATTAATGAAGTTTTCTTTACAGATTAAGTTATGACTTACTCTGCTGTCCATGTGAGGGGAAAGGTGAGTGGGAAAATCCATACGGATCCTCACTTGAGCCTGGTGTAAGGTGTTATTTCCAGTGCCCTGTGTTGTGACAAGGCTTTCACACAGGCGAGTGTCACTCCGCTTCCCCTGTGAGGGAAGCCCATTTTCTGCATGTGCTCTCCACCCATGTGGGTAGGAGCTGGGACCCCCCCAAACCTGCCCAGTTCAGCACAGTCTATGTTCACCTGTCAGTGTTGCAGTCGTCGCCCCCATCATAGGTCTGGGGCTGGTACCGATTGTTAGCACTGGGACAAATATACTCCTTGGCCTTGATATTTTGTAAGGGAGATTGATTAAGATGAGAAAAATTTGAGGAAGATTTTTTTTTCCCTTAAGAAATTCTGTCATAGCTGCCCTTTGTCTCCTGTAAATATGGGCCCTACCATCAAAATTCAAATCCCCATCCAAACCTGCATATTTCCCAAATCTGGAGGTGTTTTGAGCTAGAATCCATCACTTTTTTTTTTTCCTTTTTTTTTTTTTTTAACTGAAACCTAATAAATGTACTCTATTAAAAATGAGTTCAGCCAACATCTGGAGGCAGATAAAAATCCTCCAAGCTACTGTTCCACAATCTTAGGGATCATTAGTACTGCAGAACTTCTGTACAGAATATTTATCTTAAGCATGTAATAAAATGAAAGCTACTGCGCCAAATTCAGAACAACCTCTGATGAACAGAAATGCCTCACATCAACATTAAGCTAGAGCTTTTCTAGCCAGCGAGAATCTTTATCCAAAGCACAGCAACTTGTAGTTACAAAAACTTAACACTAAACACAGTGGGGAAATTAATTATTTTAATTGTGAGACTTCATCACTGGTTAGTTTAATGTGTATTTCCCCTTTTTTTCTTTTAATCACCCTCCCTCTCTCCTTGGGATGGTTTATCGCTTGTAAATTATTTGTCACATCGTTGTAATTCTATCCAGATCCTTAACTTTCTAATCATGCATCTTTTATGGGGTCTCTTTTAAAGAAGCACTATAATTACTTGCCAAGGGTCCCTGTAAATTTTATCAGGCTGTAAAATATTATACTTTAATTATTTGGAAAAAAAATTGGAAATGTTCCCTCTGAAAGGCTACACGATCGATATTGCAAGGAGCAAGGCACCTTCTGTGGTTCTGTGTTTGTTCCTGATGTGCACGTCAGAAGCCTTCAAAACTCTTCCACTTCATTCAGCGTCATGGGAAAATATTAATGGAGAAACTGGCCTTTGATTAAGCTGAAGAAATTGCTTACTGCATGTTTTAGCTGTTGTAAAACACAGTAAGAGAATGGCAAAGGATGGTCTCCCATTCTTCTTGTAGGAGGCCCAGGGACTCAGCTATCAGCATGTGAAGGAGATGAGCATTTAGGAGTAGAGCAGAAATGCAGAATAAACTGCAGAGGCAGAAATGAGTTGAACTTTTCTTACAGGAAAAGAACTTTATTTAGACTGAGAATTGTCTGTTTCCATACAGATTTTGAAACTACAATCTTGTTCATTTCTTTAGTTTTATTAGTAGTAAATGTAGAAATACTAGTAACATTTCTACTACTACTATCTCTACTAGCAATAAGCATTTGAGACTAATTTCTGCCAACCTTTCTTACAGCAACTAGCAACTTCCATGATGCTATTTTCTAGAAAAAGTATGAGGAAATTAGGTACCTGACAGTGACCTAAAGTGGTTTCTGGAACAAGGTTTCCCATGCACCATTCAAAAAATCAGTTTGCAGTTAGTTTAAATCTGTACCTGTATAAGGTGTAAAATTAAGTATCGTACTCATCACCAGCGCTTCAATTAAATGCACATAGCAGCTAAGCTCTTGCGCATTTCTGGTAAGTATGCGTTTCTTTAGATAGCTGAGCTGAAATATGAGGAAGTTAAATGATATGGTCAAGGAGCACACTAAGCTGGAAGGAAAGTGAAATATGGGTCTCACCTGAGCTCCTTGCTCTTAGGGAACACTATGGGACGTGCTTATGAGGAAGGACGTATTACTCTGTACAATTCCTCTTATCCTAAGAGAAGCCCTGAGAGGATCCTAAGAGATCCTCTTATCCTATCTGTCCAGTGGTTTTTCCAGGGACTCTCCTGGGAATACACTATTTTTTCCCCCTAAACAGGACTGGCTCTTTCACACGCTGCTGCCGTAAGACATCGCTCTCAGCTCTGCCATCTCTGCACAGAGAACGTGTTACCCGCACATGTTCAGGGGGTAGAAACATAAATATCTTTCATTCATGATTCAGGCCAAGTCAGCCAAGGATTTTTAATAATTGTTCATGAATGAGGCAGACCTTGATATTTATTTATGGTCATTGTTGACCATCACAAACTCTTCAGTAAATATCTCCTGTAAACCACACAGAGGTAAATAAAAAACTGGCGCAAACTACTATATGTTGTTGCTATTTTTAATAGCTGAGCACTGACAGAAGGCAGTGGTAAGAGTGGTAACCATGTTTAAACACAGATAGAGCCACGGATGGTTGAATTATTTGTTGCAAGGCAGGGGTTCAACTACAGTAACCTTGCTAGCTGTAGGTAGATTTCCCACAAAAAGATCTGTGTTTGCTTCATATCCATCTCCGTATTGGTACAGCCAAATAAAGAAACTAACAACAGGTAGCCTGAAAAGCATAAAATACATCCGCTTGCGATTAACCAGACATGCTGCAGATGTTTGAAAGTCAGTACAAAACTGATTTCCATGGACTGACATCTGGTCCTACAAGGGTCCCTGGGGACCTCTCTGCTGTTGTGTTGGCTCAGGGGTCAGGTGCAAGCCAGCTGCCCAAACCTTTCAGCGGTTTACCTTGCTGCTTACACCCCTGCTCGTGTCTGGAGGGACACAACGACCTCGCTCACTTGGGAACTCAAGTGCCAGGGTTTCAGTCCTCCTTCAGAGCCAGCCCTCCAGGCAGGGATTGTGCCACAGGCTCAGCCGAAATGGGTTCAATCCTGGAGACTGAAAAAAAGAAGAGGAAAAAACTCCAACCGACAGCATACACAGAGCTATTCCGCATCCCAAGGGACAGGGAATGAAATGTGGAAATAGTTGCTTTGTGGAGCCTGTGAAGTTGTCCCTGCCTGCAACCAGCGTTGCCCCGGTGTCCAGTTAATGCAAGCCACTTCACAAACACTTCATCGTTGCTCTTCTATTCCCCATCCAAAACAGCCTCTTCCCTTTTATTCTGCCCCGTTGGGGCCAGCATTTACACCCCAGCCTGCGTTTACGCTTCCCTCCTTGTCTGGATTTCCTGCCTTTACCTGGAGAGCTGGGGATCCCCCCTCTCTGTCACACCGCTTGCCCACCCGCAGGGATGCAGATGCAACCTGGCAGCTCTGAGCCCGGCTCCTGTTGGGACTGGCAGGAGCAAATCCTGCCGGGGCACATCAGCCAGCGTGCCGGAGGGCAGGCAGCAGCTGGAAAGCAAACAGGCTCCCAGCTCTGGGGGTACAAGCTGTCCCGTGGGCTGGCCGACAGCTACAAATCAGCTCCCCGGAGACACTTTGTGCATGTCAACTTTGCAGCCAGGGACTTGGGGACTTGCTCCTTTCTCCTGGCATGCAGATGGTATCCCTCACAACCACCATTTTCTGTAGCAAGGGTAACAGGGAAAAGGAATTAGCTAAAGGAGCAGAAATAAACAGTTTTTCTCTTTGGTGCGGGTTTTTTTTTTTTTTTTTTTCTGATTTATCACTTACGCATTTCAACAAGTACTTTGTAAGTGGTTAGAAAACTGTATTAATTTCTGGAGAGTTTAGTAATCAATATCTATAATAGTGACAAAAGACAATAAAATAAAGCATGTCCTCAAATGTTATTGCTTTAGGCACACAAAATGGAGTCTTATAAGCTATAGATTAATAAAAAAGCTATAACCTCTTTCCTCTTCCTTTTTGTCTTCCATCCATGACTATAAAAGTATCTTAGCTTCTGGTCTGAAAAGAATTGTACCCCACAGTATCTCTCTCCTCTCCTAGAAGATCTACTCTAGAGAATAAATATCTTATTTTATCCAACATAGTAATTAAAAAAAAACAATAAAATCAAATCAAGCAACTTGTACCAGACTGGACACCAGAAGGCTTGCTTAACAATGATGACCTAACGCGCTGTGTTTTGAAGATGACAGGGACAGGAACACAGCCACCCGTGTGACACCTCAGCCTTACGTACGGCGTTCCGAGACCCACAGAGCGCACAGGCTGAGCACGCCGGATTATTACACATAATCACGAAATGCTAATTGGTTACTAAGGCAAGCCGTATCAGATGAAGTATAAAACGAACCAGAAGCTGTTTCTCCAAGGCTTTTAAAGTTAAAAGCATGGCTAAGCTTGGGTAGTTAGAACCAATAACACTCAGATATTCCCTTTGATCCCATATTCCTGCGTGTCCATTATGAAACCATCAATATCGCGTGAAGGTCGGGGGGAAGGTGGAGGCTCTCTGAGGATCAGCCAAATGCTACCTTTGCATCTCTTTCACCTCCTCTTTCCAGTATTTACCGTCATCAGTGATTCTGATACCATGAACAAGGACAGCTCACACAAACTTAAGGCAGTGAGGGGAAAGAGAGGTAAGAGAGGTTTGCTAGGGAGGATGCTGTCCTGGGTCTATGTCCGGCTGCCTGGCCACAGCTTTCCTGTAACACTGCAGCTCTAAGTACTGTGTTTGCCTCAGGCAGCTTCCCTCCATGTAGTGTTA
Organism: Chlamydotis macqueenii; assembly: GCF_036417535.1. Lineage (NCBI taxonomy): Eukaryota > Metazoa > Chordata > Aves > Otidiformes > Otididae > Chlamydotis > Chlamydotis macqueenii. The sequence continues at coordinate 5,179,874 of NC_141571.1, read as the reverse complement.
AAGAGAAGCATTGAATCAACAGACATTTATACACGTTGACTTAGAATTCAGTGAACGCAAAATTAGTTTCATCTCTGGGCTGTTCGGAAGTTACTAGGAGCACAAGGCACGAGTGCAATGGCAATGAAGTTTCCCACCACCCAATCTTGCCCCCTTGGATTAGGTGGGAACTTTCTGCATTTATTTGGGATGGAGAGTAGTGTACAGGTGTGCAGGTTGGTCCTTTGATATCTACCAGATTCCAAAGTTCAAGAAAATATCAGCAATGCTTTGCCAATGATTCCCATAAAAAGGCTGTCATGGGGATTATTTGCCACCACAGGGGTGGAGGAGGCAATAGCCCAGAGATGCTGTGCAATAAGTCCATAATTAAAAGCCTTAGATACAGTAAATATCTGAAAAATTGTTGGAAACGTGGGACTGTGGACAAAATATCTAATGCCGGAGTTTGGAATTTTTTTTTTTACCAGATCCTAAAATCAATGAGCTGAGACAATAAAGGAAGAGAGGTGTGTCTGACATTGAGTCCTTCTGCCTCTGCCATTGAAAACAGTGGAGTTTGTGCCATGGAGAGACTACAATATCTGTTCCAGCTTCCATGGTGTCAGCACGGCATTTTTTAGGACAAGGAAACCCCTATCTGGAGACCATGCTGCGTAGAGGAAAGTGGCAGAGATGGCTGAAGTCCCACCAAGAGACTCGCAGTGGCCGGCTCCTTACTCTCAGGGCAAACTTGGCCTCATGAGTGAGCTGCTAAAGCTCAGGTGCCTCACGCAGCTGGCAGCAGATTGTGGTTGTGCTGGGGGCACAGGAACACTGAGGGCACTCTGCTCCCAAGCAGCCTGAGCTTTCAGATCTATCGGGATAGCCCAGTTCCCCAAGGAGCAGCATCTTTCTGATTAAAACAGACCTCCAGTGCTGAGGAGGAGCAGAGTTGAGTGTGCTGTTACCATAGCAGGGAAAGGGGAATCTATGGAAACCCCTGAAAGGGTATTGCTCTATGTAGTTGCAAAACAGCACAGCCAAAGACAGTACCAGGGCACTTACAAGGCGTGCTGTGAAGCTGGGATCATTTCAATCCATTTAGCAAAGTGCTTCCAGTCCTCATTTCAGAGCAGGTAAGAGGAAAATACAGTAAATATTGAACAAAGTTAATTTGTATCCACAGCACTTTACCCAAGAAAAAGCTAAACCCATTTGACTGTTGCCTGCTTTCAGTTTATTTTTTTCCTCTCAGGTAGAATACCTTTTTTTGTTTGTTTGTTTAAAAGACTACTGCTGTGTGATGCTTAGTTGTGCTCATTCCCCTCCATATACGGACTCAGTAACCCATAAGGCAGAGCTGAAAATCATGGGGTAGTCAATACCCTATGGCAATGGCAGATATTTGGGTAACATGATATGTATCTGTGAGTAATCACACACTTTCCTGCTCAGTTAGGTTGAAAAAGTGTCCTTGAAAATTGCTTACTTTCCCACTAAAATATACAGGATTTGTACTCTAAGAGACAAAGCAGAAGTCCAATGAGTCACTGAAATCAGGAAAAAAACAAGTAAGATTCTTTGAATTTGTCCTTTTGTGAAAAGAATTTCAGGACTCAGTTCTTAAAATTTTGCTTGGTATTGCATTATGCTATGTTCTTGGTTACAGTAGTTTAAGTATCAACAGGTATAGCTAAGTTTGTTCTTGAAATCTGCAAGCAGGGCAACCAGGGATGAACTTCACTTTCAAAGCTAATATATTTATCAATCTGTTTTTGTCCTCTACCACTTACATCATCATAGAAGTCCTTATAAAATGCCTGACCAGAAATGTTCTGTTGAATACATCATGAAGAGACCCCAATTGCTTGCAAAGACTGCAAATCCTTTGTTCTACATAGAAAGTACTCATTGCTCTTTTTCCATCGAACTGAAGCATTTTTGGGCAAGATCATCTTTCATGTTCTCTTTTCTGGGGAAATCCTCACTGGATATAAATAGCTACAGCACTCGAATAACTTCCAGTAGTCTTAGTGAAGATATGACTCTGGTATAGAAACTTAACTGGTTTTGCAAGTTTTGTTGAGACAATTGCAAACTGCCTGCTGCTGTGCTTGCTAGAGACGCTTCTCATCCATTGCTAGACAGGAGGACTTCTGAGATCATGGAAGAATCATTGTGTTTCAAGGCCAACAGGGATCTGACTCTGGATTCTTGCATTTTAATCTTCTTAAGGCCATGGTCCAGTTGGGCTAGCCAGTTGAAAGCAGGACAATGTGGTCAAGAGCATGTGGAGAAATGATTGCTGAGCATCAGCTAACCTCAGCTAGAGTCTTCAGTATATTTGCAGAGCAAGTCTTGAACTTGACCTTCTTAATCAAGTAGGAAGGTGTTTCAAAAGTGCTTTACCACCATGCTTGTTCCAGTGTACGTGACAAAGCTTTGCACAGTTCACAGAGGGCAGGCTCTTATTTTTTGGGTGATGTTTTACTTTGTCCCGAAATCAAGTATGAACGGAGACAGCAGAAGACCTGTCTTGGTCCACCATGAAGGTAGAATAGCTGTAAGCTCCTGCTGAGGCAACTCACAGGAACTCAAGTAGGATTATAGAAGGGCAGCTGGATATTAGGTGAGCCCTACAGAGATCTAACAGGGTGAGTAAGCTCAGAGTAGAAGGCCTGAAGAAGAGGGATGCCATTCCTTCAACTCAGGCAGAGGTAAGGAGAAAAAAGCTGCAGTCCAGGTTGGATAGAGGCTTTGTTCAGATGTTGTACCTAGGTTTACGTTTGCAGACTACTGCCTGAGGTATGTTTCTATTTGAAGAATACAGGTGCTCAGAGTAGACTATAGGTGTCTGAAGTACCCCTTCTGGAAGAGCCACTCTCAGTAAAGGGAAAGAAGCAGTAAATATCACCAGTGACAGGGTGTTTGGAATGCGCACGATCCTTGGCTGTTCCGCACAGCTCATAAAAGAAACTTTCAAGGGCATGTTGACCATTGTGTAGCCCTACCCAAACCAGGTCAGGTTGTATGCACCTCTTATTTGCCCTGTCTAGATTCCTCTTACATTGCATTGGCACGAGCAGAGGAAAGCTTTGAACGGGAATCAAGTACATCTGCAATACTCTAATGAATCATTGTCTGCCCTAGAGCCTGAAGCGGGGAAACACACCTGACTCCATCTGAAAGCCAATGGGACCTTGGCTTTTAGCTCACCTACAGTTGAGATGGTCACTAATGGAAATTTCTACATGAGTATCATATAACCAGAGAAAATACCATGCTGTCAGTATGTCAGTAAGCCTGTTATTCTGGACAATCAGTGTCACCAGAAAACTTTAATAAAAGATATTTCATAATTATCAGAAAGTAGAATGGAGCTGTACTAAGGCTGGCTATAGAGAGTTCCATTTTCTGTCAACTGGAATATTGTGCATCTATTTAGATCAACAAGAGAAAATGCAAAACTTATGCTTTTTTTTTTTTTTTGCAAATATTGCTGAATCCAAAGAAAGCTTCTACACCTGTTTCAGCTTTGTGTGTGAAATACATTACAAGATATCAGACAAAATCTCAAAATTTTGTGAATCCTATTTGTTATTTCATGTGATCTAGAGGGACTTCAGGAGCAGGTCACCCTTTCAAGAACATCCAGACTCTTGAGTAACATCAAGATAAGAAATTACCTTCCTGTTTTGTAGGGATGAATTTCTCAAGCTGGTCCAAAATGAAGATGCTACCCCAGATTGAAGGGAAGTCTCTCTCTCTTCCCTCTCCATTTCTCCAGAGGAAAGGAGATTTGAAAATTGCACTTGGAAAACATTCAACCAAGCAGACGGTCAGCTGTGCTCACACACCATTTGGATCAGGTTTTTAGAGCCATGCCAGAATGTACCTTATGCAAAATTAGTAAAAACAATAACACCAGAGTAGAGGAATAACACAGCAAACCATACAGACCCATAAGGCACAACCAGCCATTAGGTGAAAGGCCAACATCATTTAGCAACTCACAAGTTTATAAATGGTAGATTTACAGAAATTTAATCCCCTTCTACTCATCAGGGGATTTCACTACAGAGCAGAAATAGCTAATTGGGAACAAGAGCAATATGTATTTCAAAAATGAAACACACTTCAGAAAACTCCTTTGAATCCTTCAAAAAGTAAAAGCACTAATTAAAAAAAGATGTTTCTCTAAGAAACAGCCACAGGTTTACAGGGTGGGAATTGGCTAACTTATTAGAGTCTGTTCTGTGTGTCTGGCCACTGGTTGGCAAATGCAGACCTTTACACTATAAAAACTGTTTCAGTAACACTTTGAAATACTTGCCCAATCATGTTTAGTTCACTTGGGATTCATTATAATACCATTAGATGGGATTATATCATTTGGTTTAATGTCAATTGCATTTCCATATTGTGTCCAGTGGTTTTACGATGTGGACAAATATTCCACCAAGGACTAGGCTGAGGCCATCATATTTAAGTTCTTTTCCTGAGTCACAGTTGGCAGAAATCTTCATCTCAAGACATCCAGGCTGCAAAACCCTCCTTGGAAGCAAAGGGGAGACCAAACACAGTTTTACGCTATTCAGAGGATTGCTCCAATGGTGCTTTGTGTTCTGGAATTTGCTGAACCTACCTAAGTGCTCGAGTCAAGCAGAAAATGCATTGCCTGTCTGTCCAACTAGAAAGACCACAGTGAACTACAGATCTGAAATCGTCTTCTGGTTTATAATGTCCAGCCAGAGCGGGAGCGTGAGCACCAAGATGGACGCCTTAGCCACCTCACACTGGAAGAACAACACTAACAGACATCTAAACTACTTGGAAAGCTAGTAATGAACTGAAGCCCTCACACTCAAACGTCTGATCACATCTGCTTTAATATCCAAAACATTAAATGCTTCTGACAGTAATAAGGCTGTAAAGAAATGAAATCATCATCAGTGGCAACGAGAAGGATGTCTGATTTCTTGTCACACAAGATTAAAATCCTTTTGTACTATGGTCCTTATCACTCTTTCAGGACAATAAGTAAATAACTCCTTTTCTTATAAGGAGAACAAGGAAAGCTCGGAGGTATTGGATTGCATAATGCATTTTCAACAAGAATTTTGTTTCTGTCACCTTTAATAGATATTAAAAATATGTTCTAATGGCCTAGGTAACAGGAATGCAGGTTTCTCTTTGTGGAAAAAAATGTTTCTTCCTAACAAGCTTATAATCATGCTAGAGAAGAAGGTGGATTCTGCTATCTAAAGCTGCCTGGAAGCACATGGAAAAGCATAGAAAACATCTAAGAAAAAAAACCCAAAACAATGATAAGAGTATCAGGGCTTCATATTATTAATAATAATCTTAGTAATAATAATAATAATTATGTATAATGGGATTGTACAGACAAAGAATCAGCTCTAAAATACATGTGGTGAAAGATCTGCTTTATTTTTCCTGTAAAAGACTGCATGTTAATGAAGCATTTGTTCCTGATCATAAAATAATATTCATCATTAGAAAGTCAGGTGTTAAAAAAAGTTAGATCTGGTCCAGAGTTGGTTTGATTGTAAAAACGACCATGATGTTCTGATTTCAATGTGTGTGCCTGTGTGTCTTTTGGGAACCCTCTGCTCCCTATCTCTTATAGCCCTCACTGGGTTGCAGCATGTGAGCGGGGAGACCGAGGTTCCTGAAACCGCTCACCCCAGGGTAAGAGTGGAAGGAGGTGATCCCCTGCAATGGAAACTTTGCTGTGGAGTCTTTTTGCAAACCTTGGAGAAATGTGATGTCTTTAAGGCCTCTTCCCCTCTATCATATTTGACCAAACACAGCTACTGGCTCAAAATCAGAGAGAATAAAGCATAATTCTTGGCCACAAGCTCTCGATCTCTTGCAACCTCTGTAGAAGACTTATTTCCAGAAAGACATAAACTGATTTTCCACAAGACACAGACCAGAAGAGAGGAAGGTGTTCAGAACAGTTATACCTCTGTTGGACGTGCAATGAGCTTTGCAGATAGTGCTCTGCCCATGTTGTCCCTGGTGTTAACTGGACAGCCCAAGGAAGCTGTGAAGAGGGTTTCTCTCAGCTGGAACGTGGCCTGTGGTGCTGCTGCTTCTAGTGGAGAGTCTCAGCACGTCTGTAGGGAGGCTCAAGCCTCTTTCTAGGCACCAACCAACATTTGGCCTGGGGAGAGCAAATGAGTCACATCTGCACAGCTCCTTGGCAAACAAAAGCCCTGTAAAACTCTGCTCTCTTTTAGTTAGGAGTTGCTCACAGGGAAGATATATTTTCATGGGAATTTACAATTTTTTGCCCTCAAGAGAAACTTCACCGTTTCCCTTAATCAAAAGTGGTGTCATTTTTACCACTAAACATCTCACTTCTTCCCATCTGGCCAAAAACACTCCAGTGAGACATGGGCTTGGAAGGACTTGCAAGCCTTGGAGGGCCAGATCCAGCGGACTAGGCTGACTCAGTTCCTTTATAGCTCTAGGCAGTGGGCTTGCCTATAAACGCATATCCCTGTGTGGATGTAACCCCGGCATGTGCAGTTCCTGGCAGAGGCAGAGCAGAAGCCAAGAGACAGAGCAGATTTAAACCGCACTCTCTCCTGGAATAGTTAAGTGGGACTGAAGTGTAGACTTCAACGGTGCTTGAGCAATGGTGAGGATAGATCTGGTTTTGGCAGGTGCAAAGCCATATGCTGTCCTGTGGCCTGACTACTGGAAGTGATGGATTTGCTGGGGAAAGACCTTGACTGACCGTGTGGGCAGTGTGGAAGAGCCATGCACGCTGTCCATGTTTCATTTCCCAGAGCTGCTGGGTGGCTGTGCACCAAGTTAGCACCAGATTGCAATGAGATGGTCCGTTTTATTTGGGACTTTGGTCCTCCCAAAGCCAACTCTCCACATCTCAAGCACACAGACTATGTAACCTCGTATAACCTCACGGATAACTGCATGGGGAAGCCATAATTTGGTCTACTTAAGACATGTTTTACCTGTAGGTCTGGTGATCATGGAAGCTACAGAGTGGTCTCAAGAACAGCTGGCTGAAATTTACCATTAGATATATTTTTCCATCATTAGAATGGAAGGGAACCTCAGGGGAAAATGTCAAGTTTTTAATTACTTCCAAAGGAATAAAACCCTGGCAATTGAAAATGTTCAGTTCGCAGTAGCCAACAAGGGAAACATTTATCTAACAGCTGAAAAATGGAAGTCTGCAGTCTGCCATGCAGATATTCCCTGCAATGTTCAACAGGACAGCTTCTTCAGTTGCTGAAAACTGAGGAAAAAAAATCAATGGATTTTTCTTCTTGCAATAAAAAAAAAATATTTTTAGTTTGTGCACACGACAGTTTTGCAGTGGGGGAATATTTTCTTCACCCCTTCTGTGTCCAGCACTACAGTAGTAAAATATAGGCTTTCTATTTCCCTCTGTGGTGTTTTGCTTATGTTCCTCTCCTGTCCCATTAGGATTTCAGCTGCATTTCCCAATTCTGAATTCACGTAGGACAGACTTGGGACCTAGCGAGATCTTTTAAGTCCAAAATAGGTTACCAGCAAGCATGCCAATGGGAGGGTTATCATTGGAAATGAGGTCTTGTTGTGCTCTTATCCGTTCTACCCTGTGCGAGCATGAGAAGTTTGCATAAGGCACATATTTTTGTGGGACACAGCATTGCTCCCTCGCAGGAGGTTTGGTAGGTGAGGCTCTTTTGTAACACTCAGCCTTGCAACACAGGTGTCAGCATCTGCTGCCCTCTACCACAGAGCGGAGGTGGTGGCTGAGGGCAAGAAATGCAGGGCAATAAGTGCTTAGCCTGCTTGCTCTGATAACCTGGAAGAACCTGGTAGTCCTTCAAAGCCAAAAATTATCAAATGCAGAGACCAAGCCCATGAGCCTATCAATCTGAAGTGAGGAAAGGAGACAAGAAAATGAGACCTGATGACTTAGAGCCTGTTGAATTTATACAGCGTCTCATGTTTTCTAGCCCCATTCAAGTTCTTCAGGAAGGTTCCTTTTATTTGGTTAGAAAATATCCAGAAGATGGCTGATGGTTTCTGTTTCAGAGGGCTTCTGAGACATAAATTCCAGCAGGTTGTGTGAGAGGTCTGTCATCTATTTTGTTTGTTGACATGCTACTTTTCCCCAAGGATAAAACCCAGTAAAAATTAATGCTGCCGTTTAACATGTTCCTTCCGAAGAACAAACCTACCCTTCTTCCACTGCCTTCCCTGCCTTGTGGTGTTTCTAAGAAGAAGAAGAAGTGCTGAATGAAAACAGAAAGGTGCATTTTCCAAAACCACATTCAGAGTGGCCAGGTATGTTTCTGCTTGGTTTAAAAATATCTCTGCACTTCTAGACATGGTCAGCTCCCGTCTTTTTGGGAAAAGGTCTCCAGTTGACTGCCGGCACACATGAAGGTGAGCTGGATGGCAATATTCACTAGTTGACGTGTGAAACAGTTGAGCTGAAAAGGAGGAGGAAGACATATTGTCATGGACAGAGAGATATCTGCATGCTGGTGCTGATGTCATTGCATTTAAAAGCAAAGGAATGGGTGAGCACAGAGTAGGTGGCATATTTAATGTAGGGATGATATGTTTTTGTTTCTCTTTCAACAGTGTCTTCAGGAGAGAGAACTTCCACAATATGGAGCTGAGGGCCAAGAAATGTCAGAGTTTAATTTGGTCTTTGGTAGTCAGTCAGTGCATGCCCTCAGGCAAGTGACTTATCTTCCCTCTATCTAAACGTCTACATCAGTAAAACAGAGGCGAAAGTACTTTCCAGAGTGTCAGTGAGTTTAGCATAACTCATTAATGTCTGCTTGGAGCTTTTAAATCCTGTAGTGGAGTATCCTCTGTAGGAACCAGTGGTTAATGCACTCCAGGGGTGATGGGCAGGAGAAACCGAAGCCCAGCACCCTCATTGTGTGCTCTGTGATTGACAGCTTGCGATACAGTTGTAGGCACACGGCTGGTCGGTAAGCATGGTGCCAAGTAAGGGTCCCCATCAGCGTGATTAGAGGATGCTCCCACTGGATAAGACTGTGACTGGGAAGGTGCCAATAATGTCTCGCTGAGAAACAAACAACCAACATATCAGCCCTGATCACTGCATTCAGCTAATGAAAATGTATGTAATTGATATTTTATAACTATATGGAGAAAGGATTTTTTTTTAGGGCTTTAATGGTATCGATTGACAGAAGAAAGCCAGATAGATGTCTCTAAGCTGCAGGCAATAGGGCTAAAGTGCCTTTGAGTCATGAAACATATACCTGTTTAAAATTCACTTCAAATTTTTATATAATTTGCAGCTTTTAATGGCATTTTTGGACCCTGAAAATTAATCATGTAGCCTCTTGAGTCAACCGTTTTTTTTCATTTCTGATCAATTATTGTTGTCAACCCCCTTCCCCTATATTCTGCATACTGACTTGTACTGAAAGAGAATACTTGTCATCAGGCCCTGGGATATGCTTTGGGGTGTTCTCCTTGCAGGTTGTCTCTAATACAGAACTTTAGTCCTCATTCTTTTCAGAGGTTCATCACTGTTCTTTTCATCTGAAGTTGCTTGGAGTGGCCCAGTGGAAGGAATATTACTTCAAAATATACGCAGATATTACTGCTTGCTATTTCCACAAGCCTTTCAAGGCAAAGATTGTCTTTTGTTTTGTGCTAGTACAGCCCCTTGAAAAGAAAGTCAGGGTCTTGATCCTTACTTAGACTCCTCTTGGTGCCAAAATACATGAAGTCATTTGGGTGCGGTTCATACCCAACTGTGATTACACAGGCTGCTTTTTTGTCCATGGCATCACGCTGGGTAAAGCAACATGTAGAAATAAGACTTAAATTTTTTCTCAATAAAATAGGAAGATTAAAGACCAGGGTCCTACTGCAGAGAAGAAAGGAGAACCTGGGCTCCTCATGCAGGAGACTCTAACATGCAACCCAAATCTAGATGAGACTGGGTGAAAAGGGGGGAAATAAAATGAGCTTAGTGCAGCCAAGGCAGGGGTTGGAAAGCCAGGAAGAAGGTTGCTTTAGAAAAAAAGTTTTCTGTTGACTTTATTGAGATTTAAATGGCCCAACAGTGCTGGCTTAGATTTAAGCAACCAGATTGGGTTTGGTCATTGTAAAATATAGTCTCTTTCTGTTGTGAGAAGGGCAAGTGGACTCAGCAGCGGACACTGGAGGTCCAGTTTGCAGCCTAGGCACCACATGAAGCTGTGAGTTGGTTTGTGTTGTTTTCTTCTTTTTTTTTTTTTCTTGAGGGTTTTATTTGTTGCTCATCTTGAGGTATTTTAAAGGTGATCTTAATGTCCTTTCCTTTTTCTCTTTTTCACTCGCACTCATTGGAGCAAAACATGAAAGATTCACATGCAAAGCATAAAACCAAAAGAAGAAAATAAAAAGAGTAAAAGACAACAAGTAAAAGGAAGAGAAGCTGACATTTTCTGATCTACCTCTCCATGCACCCACGCACAGGGAAGTGTCTTGCACATACACATTGAAGGGCCTTAACTGTGAATGCAATGTGAGATTTCATTTTCAATTCTTACAAAATGAAATGGTTACATCGAGAGAGAAAAGGAACGGGCTGGGCGTGAGAGGAAAGTGCAGAGTCATTCTTTCTCTTCTTGTGGTCAATGTGTCATACCTTGGATGTAGCTGTGATTGGGACACTTTGCTGCATAAAGAAAATGAAGAAAATCTTTTTTTTTTTAGTGCTACTGGTAAAATTGTACTGTCAATGGATGCGAGACTGTCATGTAGATACCAGGTCTTAGAGGGTTGCCCCTAAAAACATAACAGTTAAAGTGTTACTATTGCCTTCTCTCCCACCACTTCTGTTTCCAGTTTCTGTAATTTTTGTTCTACTTACTTCATTTGTAAGACCTGGCTTAGACAATTCAACATTACAAAACAGCATTTATGGAGATTGAAAGTTGTGGTAATTAATCATCTTTGGGCAAAATTCTAGCCCAATGAAGTCAGTAGCCAGACTCCCGCAGCTTCAAGGTTTCAGCTCATGGCATCTTAGTGCCATGAATTGTTTGTACTCTGGATGTCTTTTGAAGCTTTGAGTACATTAAGGAAAAATACTGGTTTTGTGTGTTTGGTCATTAGGAAGGAATTAACAATGGCTGCAAGTTTAAAAAGTTATACAGAGAGTTACAGGGTTTGGTATTGCATTTGTGTCTGTAGATCTCAGGCCCAAATCAGTTTTTAAAAGTTTTTGTAACTGCCCTGCAAAAAGTCAGGCATCTAGAAATGGAGCCATGCTCTTTCTGGCTGGTAGGAATCACAATTTAGCTCGTGAGTGTGCCTGAGAAACAAACCAGAGTTATCCTAAGTTTCATTGCTTTTGCAGGACCAGCCATAAAAAAGCTCTCCTATGCTTATGGAGTCTTAGCTGCAGCTCACTGAAATCAGTAGAAAACTTCCCTGTTGATGTCACTGAGTTTTTGGCTCAGATCCACAAAAATCTGATTCTCTTGTTTGAACTGGTATGACTCCATTATGCAATATTTAAGTGTTTGTAACACTAGATCAGAATACACCACAGATAAATTGCAAGCCTGCTTATTTAATCCATGTAATAAAAGAAGATTAATCATTTTTTTCCCCAAATAATTTACTAAAGCAAAACCTAAGGGATTCCTTAAACCCCCAGAACCTGCAGTAACTGGGGCTGCTTACAGCAATCCCTCTCTACCCTTAGAAAGTCAGCCTCAAATACAACTTACAAGCACTTATTTTTTCCCCCTATACATTCTTCTTGAGTTTGTTGCACTGCCAGATGCAGACAGAAAGCGAATAATCTTTGGGGAAGATGCAGACGTCTTATTCAGACTCTGAAAAATCTTGGTCATTCTGTTTATCAACAGCAACTGTCTCAGCAATCAGGTTTGGGTTTTGTATTTTTTTTTTTGCCTAAGTAGTCAAGATGGGACCATAGGTGATGATAATACTGACAATTAAGAAGCAGCCACATTGCTAAATACCATTGTGACCAAAGTTAACACTTGCAGTGCCTCTGCATTTCTCACAACAGTGAAGAAAGGGTTTGCCAAGCTTTAGCAGGCAGGAGGAGGAAAGCACCCGCGAGGACTTCTCTGACTTGCCATGTCACACAGGTCAGTAGCAAGAGTCATAGAAACATCTAGTCATGGATATTTTTTTCTCTTTTCTCAGACAACTATGGATTTTTTTGACGAGAAATTTTCCCTCTTGTATCAGTGACAATGTTGATTTTCTGGAGATGAAGGGGAAACTCCAACTTGCCTCTGGGTGCGCAATAAATCATTCAATATCACTCTTAAGAATTGATTACCCGTGAGGGGCCATGATCTCCTCACTGGCTTGGAGAAAGGAACAGTTGATACGAGGCAAAAGCACTCCTCGAATATGTTGTATAACTTTTTGTATTCACTAAGACGCTTCAGATACAGAACAGCCCTCTTTGTTCAATATTTATCTTTTCATCTGCCCTGACCTGAGAAGTGCAAGCACTTTGAGAAGCTAATTGAAAGCTTGCTTTTTTCATTTTAGCCTTCAGGTCTAAAACTTTTTGCTTTTGGTAATGGTACTGCATACACTTTTGTCCTGTCTGCAATAGCTCAGAAACCTTTTCCAGCCACAACTGAGAATTCGTTATTCATCACCATTGTCTTACTGCAGGAATTCTCCACTTAGATGTTTTTTTTTTTCTTACTGAATGACAACAGGAACCCCCAACCCAAGAAAGGGATTATTTCTCTCATGTTTCCATTGAAAAAGGGTCCCTCAATCACAATGTGCCCTACACAGGATTCCCATATTTTCTGTCCTAGATGGACTAGAGGACCTTTAAGGGTCCCTTCCAACCCAAACCATTCCATGAATCTATGATTCTTTTGGTTTTTATTCCATCCTTCTTCACCCCAGTCCACTACCTGCCAAGAGGAGCTGAGGTTTGAGCAAGGATATATGTCAGAGACCTACACTCAGACTCTGAGCTCTATGAATTTCTCACGGAGCTTTTGGGAAATATTTGTGCCTGAACTGACATCTCTGTAAACTGGCAAAAATAATGATATTATTTTGTTATTAATATGGTGAATAATTTTTTTTTGGAGCAGGGGCTGTTTCTAATAAGATTTATATATAGTACTTTGTACAGTAGTGTCCGTATCTGCTGATAGAAGAAAAGGTTTAGAAGGGGCTTATTAATTAAAAAGAAAGAAAAAAAGTACTTGCAAATTGACATAGTAATTTTAAATAAAGCTTGAAAAGCCACAAGGTGAGTAAGACAGAAGACTCAGACATTAAGGAAATGGTAGAATATATACAGAGATGCATAATTGTCTATTTTTGATAATTTCTAAAGATGGCAATTCATGAAGGAACTGATAAATACTGATTTCTCAGTAGGTCCATGTCAACACTTCCTTGCAATACAAGGTACTTAACTAGCCCTGTAGCATTCCCTTATTAACACAGACCTCTGCTTTACCACAGCTGTTCCCATAACATTTTTGTTTCAAAGGACAGAGCAGGGAAAGCAACAAAACATTTAGGAGCTGAGACAACAGTCTGTCTCCCAAAGCAAGGAATAGCAAACTCGGCCAAGCATGAAGTCTAGATAAAGACATCTGTTCTGGTTTTGTTAGTGAGGGGGGGCCTAAGGTGGTAGCTTCTCTAGGAAACTGCTAGAAGTCACTCCCCTTTGTTCAGTGGACTCGGCCGGGCCTAGGGCGGACCTGCTGCTGGCCAAGGCCGAGCCAATTGGTAGCAGAATGTCCCGTGATAACGCCTCTGCGATAACGTATTTAAGTAGGGGAAAACAGGAAAAAGAAGAAGAGAAGATGTGAAGCAGCTGAGCGGGGGGCAGAGAGGGGGAGGCGCGAGCCTCATGGGCCTTGCAGGCCTCACCCTCTGGCCTCCCGCCGGGCAGCCGACTGGGCCCAACTCGGCCCGGCCTGGCTGCAAGAAGTGGAGAGGAGATGAGAAGTGAATAAGATGTAAAAAGGATCCTGAGAGGCGTCTGCCAGCCTGTTGTGAGGAACGGCTGCAGACGCCAAGGTCAGTTCAGAAGGAGGGGGAGGAGTAATATGGCTCCTGGCCAAGATTCCTCTGCAACTCGTGGTGAAGACCATGGTGGAGCGGGTTGTCCCCCTGCAGCCCATGGAGGTCCACGGAGGGGCAGAGATCCACCTGCAGCTCGTGGAGGACCCCACGCCAGAGCAGGTGGAGGCCTGAAGGAGGCTGTGGCCCGTGGAGGGCCCGCTGGGGCAGCTGTTCTAGAGGGACTGCACCCCGTGGAAGAGATGACCCACGCCGGAGCAGTTTCACGGAGGACTGTGGCCCGTGGGAGGGACCCCACGCTGGAGCAGAGGAGGAATGCGAGGAGTTCTTCCCCTGACGATGATACAGCGGCGTAAAACAACGCGTGATGAACTGACCGCGACCCCCATTCCCTTTTCCCCCTCCATGCCGCTCGGGAGGGGAAGGTAGTAGAGATAATGTTAAGCCCAGGAAGAGGGAGGGGTGGGGGGGAGGTTATCTTGTTCCCTGTCTCATTCTCCTGCTAATTTTAGAAAATAAATGAATAGTTTTCCCCAAGTCGAGTCTGTTTTGCCCGTGACGGTAACTTTAAGGATTTCTCCCTGTCCTTATCTCAAACCTTGAGCCGTTTTTCTTATATCATCTCCCCCTGTTCTCTCGGAGGGTGGGGGGAGCAGGAGAGAGACTGCGTAGTCTGGTCCTGATCAGGGCTGAACTACGACAACATCTTATTTCCAAAGAAGAGATTAATCCCCCTATTTTACATGAGGTAAGAGATGGAGCAGTGGTTATTCTGAGACTGGCCTTGATTCGCTGGTGATACTGGTGATATTAATAAAGTTATTTCAAAATGTTTACCAATGTATCCAGCATCAACTGTGACATCATACCCTTAGGTTGAAAATTCAAGGGTTAAATTGCCCTGAAATCAGAATATATGTTCAAAAATTTGGAAAGAAAAAATAATAAATGCATAAAAATAAGGAAACACCAACATGTTTTGGTGCTGTTGACCCTTTCATGTTACGTTCTTCAATTCTTCTCCACAAGCCCGAGGGTGACACATACTTGTTTTTTTTTCTGGGGTCTTTGCAAAAATCAGCAGGGTGCCAGTAATGAAGCTCAGAGAAATATACTGCCCATAGTAAAACCTGAGGACACCTTAGATCTGTGCTCCAAAGTGATACTGGGAGCTTCAGAGAGCCTTCGCCCTTAGTGCTCTGTCTCTTACTTGGTTCCAGTCTAAGGATTTAAAGCTACAGTATTTCATGCAAATGCTTTATTCATTTCAGTCCAGAGAACGTTGAGTTTTTTTTTTATCCTTAATTAATCCAAATCTCTACATGTCTTAATATAATGAAAGACTAAAAATAACGACCTAAACACTCTCACTCTGCCCCAGGCACTTTTAAAAAAAAAACTTTTTTTAAAGGGGGTTAATTTTAGACTTGGCATCTTTGCCCCATGAACTTCCCACATGTGGTTAAAGCTACAAGCCAGGTCCTGCCACCAGCCATATTTACCAGAAACAGCAGCAGAAATTTCCAGCAGAACAGTAAAGGGGCTGCAGTTCCTGTTGTTCTGCCAGTATATTTCATCTAAAAATATTATTCCTCTTGCCAACCGCTTTAATGCAATTGGGGAATGGCAGAGCTGGGAAGTCAGAAGAAAAGCTCTTTGTTAAAAAATTTCAGCTCAGAAGTCACTCTATTTTATCCTATATTGTCTGCTGCTTTTTTTTTTTTTTCCGTATGTCCTTCTTTCCTGTTTACCCTATCTGCTTCTCAGACTTTTCTCATTTGTCTTCATTATCATTCCCTAAAAAACTGATCATTTAAGATGCCTTTGCTTTGCTTTTAAAAACAACTTTTAAAAACCCTGTGCAAAGAGAGATGATGTAAAAAAATCTATCCAGCTGAAGGATCAAAATCCTTCCTGATGTAACTACCTGGATTTACATCATGGGAGTAACCTGGAAATAGTTACGGGGAGCAGGGCACACAGGCTGGGCTTTGCCGAGCCAACCGCAGCCCTAATCTTTGGCTTTCCCTCGTTTCGTCGACTCTGCCGTTTCTTTTCTTTGTAGTTTTCTGTTGCTGAAGCAGAAGCTGGAAGATGATCAGAGAGGAAAGCAGAAATACTGAGGTCAAGTGTCCTTGAAGTCTGTTTGTGACTAATACGTTAATGAGCTTATTTGGGGAAAATCCAAAACCAACTTGTTCTGCACCTGAGCACGATCATAGAGCAGAGAACTCGTGATGTTCAAACCAGCCCAATCCTAGCAGCAGGGAAGGAAAAAAAAAAACCTGAACACTTGTAGGTTTTTTTTAATAAATAGTAATAAAAAAGAAGTTTGACTTCACTTTGATGACCTGAGAGCCCCTTATTTATGACAGCTCTAACCCTTTCCAAGAGCTGCCGTGCACCAGGCTGGATGCATCCCATGGGATGATTCAGCCACCGAGGCTGGCGTGACCTTGCTGGGAAGGGAGGGGAGGGCGTTGGTGGGCTGGGACTGGGGCACATGCATGAGCGAGGCGTTCGGAGGATGGTCACGGGGGTGCTCTGGGCTTTTAGGTTAGTTCACCATGCTCCGTTTGTCCCAGCTGAGTGCCTCGGTGAAGCTTCGTGGTACTTTGGCAGTAGAAATAAACTTAACCTGCCACCTCCTATTTGCTATTTTATGTAGATATGTAAGAATACATACAAATAAAGAAAAAGCAGAAGAGGCTGGATTATAAAAGAAATTGTTGTTGCAACCAGTCAGAGCCAGAAGAAAGCTTCTATCAAGTGAATTTTAACCTTGCACATGCTTTCATTTATAATTATTATTTATAGCTATTACTATCATTAATTTACTTAGTGAGCTGAGCGTACACGTTGTCCTGACAAGAGTCAACGGAATAAGCAATCTCTTCCCCCTCCAAATCCAATAGTCTAAAAGTGACAGGATGCTAACTAGATCTAGCGCAAGCTGATAAAATCGTTACAGCCTGAACACGGTGTAGTACAGAGGAGACTTTTACGAAGAGTTCTGAAGGAAGAAACTGCAGGATGCTGACAGACATTAATAGGAAAGCTGCCATAGGCGTATGATCCGGCTAAAGGTACGTGGACTGGAGCGAGCAGGGGAGATGAGGCAGGGGTGGGCAGAATTGAGGGCAGGCATCAGGAGGAGCAGAGCTCGTCCCTGCCTCACTGGTGAGTCGGGGCAGTGCCAAGCCTCGCAGACTCATGCTCAGAGACAAGCAGGTGGTTTTTACAGTGTGGTGGATCCAGCCTGCTCACAAAGACTGCCATCCAAGAGGGACACTGCCATCCAAGAGGGACACTGCCTCTGAAGAAGGTGCAATTTGGCCTCATCCTTTGGCAGAGAGGAAAGGGAGAGGATGAAAAATTGGTGATGGGTAATCCATAGCACCATTGATGCCAGGTTGCAGGATGAGCCACTTGCTTGCCATTACCGTGGGGATACATGAGAAGTGCAGTGAGGAGGTCTCTCAGGTCCCCATCGTGCACCAGCAAATCAGGTGGAGGGCTGTCCCTGAGGCTCTGTGAATTGCATTCACCTCCACCATGCTCTCTTATTTGCCATGCAACCCAAATTGGTTCAGCTACCCTTGTATTCCCATCCTCCCACCCCCCTGCCTGTTGTTTTTGCCAGTTCTCAAAGGGTTTCAGTCTTCCACTTTGCTTTGAGTCAAGGCCTGTATTGTTTTGGCCAACTAGCAGCTATAAATATGCACAAAGGGATGAACATTGCCTCCTTACATTATTTTCTGACAGTCTTTTTTCCAGTGAGGAACATATTGGGTCAGATTGTGCAATAGCCAACCATAAACCAAACCAAAAATCCCGAAGAAATAACATCTCTCTACTGTTCTTTTCTCCATTCCTCAGAGCTGAGTGAGCTTGTGAAAACCTGAGCTGTGGTAAAGGAGGCCGTATCTCCAACACATATGACTTGCACTGCCTGAAGTTGTGGCCATCTCACTCCACGAGTCCATGTCTGAGCCTTTTTGTGTAAAGCAGGAGAGCTGGAGCCTGCAGCTATTCATAATTAGGTGTAAAATGTCGAATATGAAGAAAAAATTCTAACTACACCAGTGTTACAAACGATGGAATATTTCCTTTTCAGGTTTTGGAAACATCCATTCGGATTTGGGAAAAGGACTGTGTGTGTGTTTCTGATGGTGCTGGGGTCAGGAGAGCACTGGAGAGAGATGAATTCCCTGACCCTCTTCTGTGGAATCTTAATAACGTGTTAAGTTATTGTGCAGTGGAGGAATGCAATTAGCACAGCAGCCAAATCCTCCTCCAGCAGGTCATTACTGCATTAGTAAATGGAGGCTGTTAAGGCACACAGCATCCCTAAACATACCAGAGGGACTGCTGGCCCAACAGGACCCAGGATTGATGAGAAAACTCCCACTGCTCTCTCCCCTTCTTTATCCACTTTTCATTATTGCTTTTCTGATCAAGCATGCGACCACATCCTTCCCGTCCTCCCCCGTACCCTGTTCCTGAGACACACTCCCAGGAGGCCTCTCTGGAAAACCAAATCACAACCCACCAAGAGGTGTCTGCAATATATGCAAAAGCGACCTCCAGCCGGGAAGAGCTTAGCACAGCCCGCGGGAAGCTGCCCCAGCCAAGCTGAGCAGGCAGAGCCGAGACTCCGAGGTGCGCTCTCCGGTGAGATGTGGAAGCAGAGCAAGGCTGCTGTGTACCAATTCCAGACAAGGAGAGAGACAATGCCATCCCAGTCCTGGGCGCTAACCCGCTCACTGTTTTGTCCTGCTGTGTTATAGGGAAATTTCTATCACATCTTGAGGTGCAGGTTACCAGCAGTCAGCTTCTCAGGCTCAGTGGAAGTGGTTTCTCCACTGAAGTCACTGGACACAAGCTGGCCCTGTGGTTTCCCAGGTCTGACAAATGTCACCATCCTTTGTGTTGCTCCCTCAGTCTCCCAATTAGCCTAAGCAGTTCTAGAGCAGCCTGCTGAACCCTGCAGATTGTATAACAAATGACATTTGTTTTTACATGTTTTAAGCAGCCCTGAACATTTTGAAACTGCTCTTATTAGAATAAATGCAAGTTGGCATCTTTTTCCCGTGATAAGATGTAACAGCCTGAGGTTAGTCATAAGGGTAATGAGAGAACCAGCATCTTGCTCATGGTAAAGGCCTGCAGCACAGCTCGGTCAGGACATCGCTGGCCCCTGATAACTGATAATACATCTTAAATCCATACACCATGTTTAGATACTGTTGCCCCTGAACCATTACACAAAGTGAGCTCTACATATAATGAATAAATCTTTCTCCCCACCAAAGTGTTGAAGATTAGAGTCATTCCAGCAAGCTTCTATTGGAACCAACTACGTGATCTCTTCAAGGAGATGGGGTAGGTGAAAGCCACTGCTAGTATGTCCTTATTTCACTGAGAAGCTGAGAGCTGACTCTGGCAGAGATCTGACTCCTTTGATAAGATACAACTCAATGCAACAACTTCTCAAAAGGCAAATCAAATGACAAGGACAGAGTAAAAAGTAGGTTTTCTAGATTACGGCATTCTTAACCCAGCTATGTCTTCAAACAAGCACAAGTATGGCTAGTAGTCACTGTCTGGCTGAGACCACTGCAAAGCAAATGCTCCAGGTTTGTTAGTGTGTACGCCCAGCAAAAGGCAACGTCTGCAGCAGCAAAGTGGTTCTGTTCCACAGAGCCAGGAACCTGTGAATTAGAGACCATAGTATGTGCTTATAAATAAATAAATAGAACTATAGTTTTAAACATATAAAATAATGTGTTGTTTTTTTTTTACCAGAGTGCTGTTTCCAACTTTTCAGCGTTAGAGACCATGTTTATATTGCTATGCAAATTATTCCTCATAGAGAGTTTAAAAAATTTATGTTCATTATTAATAGCTTTATGAGGTTTTCCCCTTCCTGTTTTGTGCTATCTATAGTGCTTGGGTAATACATAATTAATGTTAACTGCTTGTGCTCTGGCCCCCGTGCCAGTTTACTTTAAGATATTTTTCCATGTCTTTCGTCTCTGGCTGTTGGAAATTGGTGTTCAATGGAAATGAAATACCCAGATTACTTTGTAAGGCCTTTCCAGGTCTCTCATCTGTCTGACTGATGTGATGCTGGTGGATCAAATTCCTAACTTTCTTCCTTTCGCAGACTTGGGTTAAAAAACATGCTTAAGCCTTGGCAAGTTTGGTAAATTCTCCTTGGGCCAGGTCTCATCTACAAACTATTGATAATACAACCAGCGTAGTTAGAGGTGTGGTTCTTCAGTGGTGTTTTCATACCCCAACAGTCCTCGGTAAATGCAAGTATACCATCAGAAACTCCCCCAAAAGTGCCTTTCCTAATAAAATGTGTTTCTTCTGGGAACCTGTCGTAAACCAGAGTAGCAAAACTCACAGTAGAAGCTATGGCTACATGTCCAGACAAACAATTCCCTTTAAAGTAGACTTAACCTTCCAGGTTGAGTGGATTATCTTATAATAGCCACCTGCTCAGATTAATTGGCACTCTCAGTTTAAGTCGCCAGAGCAATAGGGCAGGGATGCATGTGTGGTTGTAGTGATAGTGATGGAGGGAAGTTTCAGGTGAGGACAGAAATGCTTTGATCCAGCCGTCTGTATCAGTGAACCTGCTCCCTGCTTGTCAGGCCAAGCTCTGCCTCGTTGCACAACGTCGGATTGCAACCTTTATCTGCTGAATGCATCTCCCAGAGGTGTAAACACCCAGCGCTCCAGAAAGAGCAAGAAGGTCTGCTGCTTAGTGAAGAATGTCAGCACAAAGGAAATACGGAGAGGGAAAACCCAGTGCGGACACTCTGTGAAATGGAGCCTCTCCCATCCTCACTCCTAAGCCCTGGGAAATTGTACATCTCCTCTCTGTGTTGAAGCAAGATGGTCACAGCAGCAAACTCTGGAACCAACTTTTCACGGAGGTGTTTCCAAGGCAGCAGCTTCTCTCCCCTGTCAAACCACCAAGGTTACCAATAAAACTTAGGGCTGCTCGTATCCTGATGTCTGAAGTGCTATAGACTTGCGACAGGCTAATAGACCGAGATGGCACCATCTTCCCTTTGTGTTAAACCAGTTATTAAACAGGAGAAGTTCATGATGGAGCAACTGTGTGGTAATGGGAGATTTGAATATAAGCAGCTTCAAATCACTCCCACCTACTGCTTCTTGGTGAGGCATCAAGATGAAAAAAGACCCATTTTTGTAAACTTAAGCTTATTGGGACAAAATTCTACACGGTCTGTAGCCCTGAAGGAAGAGAGGATGGCAGAGTTTGTATCCAGAACAAGGACGGACTCCATTTCTGCAAACTGAAGGGCTCTGGACTTTCTACTGTGAATTAATGAACTGAGACCTCTGCCTTATATACAAGAGCAAGGTTCATTGTAGAATGAAGTAGCATAATCTAACATTATATCTGTAAAACAGGATATAGAGCTTGATTTGGTTACATCTTAAAAGATTTTTAAAGTTCTAATCCTATCTCTGTCATTTCTTTCAGTGATACGCTCTTGCTTTTGTGCAACAATAGCAGGCTGTAGTGCCACTTCCGATCCCCAGCAAGTGTTGCAAACATACTTTGGAGGTTCACTTGCACTAGGAAAATGGATTTTGGGGGATCTTGCAACTTTATTAACCTGGGAAACAACAATAAAAACATATTTTACCTCGTTTCAAACACGAAGCAGAAAAAAAAAAATCATGAAAACATACCCAGGTGCTGTGCAGAGGGCTAAAATCCTGTTTTTTGAACAATTGAATATTAGGAAATCAACAGGACTGGAGCTTATTTTATTTTAGACTACCAGCTGTCTTTTTTTCAAAGCTATGGTTTGGCTTTGCAGGTATAAACTCAGCTCTGGATGATGCAAGAGAGACTCTTCCCCTTTCTTGGTGCCATTGCAGCCTCTTGCTCCATGGGAATAAGCAGAGCCCTCACAGTTATCTGTGCCTTCTCTCCTTGTCTCTCTCTTTTACTGTCCATGTCATGTTTGCTCAATTTGCGACACAACAAGTATTTCCACTTCCTACCCTGCAGGGTCAAGTGAGCTCATAGAAAAATCGTTCTGTCTCCGTGCATCACCACTAAGAGTGCCCATCAGGCCCGAATCAGAGCCTATTTTCTGCTGCCGAGACATAGGTGACGGCGTATAAAGGAGACAGGGGTTAATCCATGGGGTTGAGAGCGTATCAGCTGCATGTTTTAACTAGCAAAGGGAAGCACCGATCGCTGGGAAGCTGGTGAGTCAGCAGGCGAATGTCTGTGTTTGTGTAGGTAGGTGTGTGCGAGAGAAGAGAGGCATACCCAGCTGTACACGCTGTGTTGCTCAGGACCAGATTTATCGGGCTGAAGTGGATGCAGCTCCCACTGAAATCAAGGAAAAATTATTCTGTCCTCCCGGCCAAGTGCGCTTCTGTCGAGCACTGTCTTGCCTTGTGCTGAGGACGCTGCTGGGCCTCTGTCAGGATGCATCATGGCAAATTTGCACGGGGAATGGGACATTTCTGTTTTTCAAAGGATAATTTTATATATGTAACATCTAATTCTATCACTTACAGCTGATCTCTGCCTGCTGGCCTCCCTGTGAGAACTTGAATTCTTCCAAAGCCCCTTAAAATCTGGATTGATGAAACTCCAAGAGTTTCATTTCATGACCATCTTTGCTTTTGTTTCTTGCTGGAATGAAAGACCTTTTCCACATCTTCCAGAAAAAAAAAACCCGCACATACTCTGATCTATCTATAACCCAGGAGATGCAGAAGTTGCAGGTTTAGGTACCTTTAATTCATGTCTTCTTTTTCTCCTGCTGTAGTATGACTACCCCAGGTGGAGCTTCTGGAAGTAAAATTTTGTTTAATGATGCCGTCACACATGCCAGTATCACTCGTATCTAGTGTGGTATCATCCAAACTTGTTCCACTTGCTTTTTTGCCCTGTCTGTCAGGGAGCACAATACCACCCTTAGCCAGTCTATTAAGGGATTTGCATGCCATTTCACTCATTTTAGGAAGGAATCTGTTTCCTTTGATGCAGCCATTGAATTTTCAGTCTTGGGGTCCATAGATGAAGCATGGCACAAAGAACAGCTCATACATATGACTGTAAAGGAAACATAAATCTGTCATCAAATGTGCTTCTATGCTCTCTTTCCTTCCCGATTGTGGTATTCAAACACTTCATAAATGTTATTCCGTGTCCTTCCATCACACCTCTCTGTCAAGGCAGCTACTATTCTCATTTTAGAGGTAGGAAATTGGGATACAGGAATATTATGTCACTGCAGGGTCACTCAAGAGGTGTTTCTTAGAATGGTGAACTGAACCTTGGCTTCCTCAGCTCCCACACTACTGTCCTTCCCCTCTGGAAATACAAGTAAACACATGTTTTTAAAAGTGAGGCACTGACAAAACATGTAAGAAGCTCCTTTCCCAGTAAGGATAAGCAATGGAGCAGGCATCGCTCAGCCTCGTAGAATGAGTGAGGAGCCTGAGTCTGTGGCAGATAAGCCCAGCCTATCTCGGAGATGGCAATTACCTGGGCGGCACCAGTGGGTGCTGGAAGAGGCTGAGCCCGTGGGTGGGGTGTGGCGTTCCTAGAACGTGCTGGCTGGATGGGGGAAACCAGCCATGCCCTGCGGCGGAGGTGCTTACTGAAGCGCTGTATTTCAGGGAGATGTCAGAGACAGACTCGCAGCCCGTTCCTCCCAGAACATGTCTGAGTCTGTCTCCTCCTGGAGCAGGGATATAAAAGGACAACTGCAGTAGGTGGCTGATTTTTAGCAGGAAATATGCTGCAAATCAGACCTTCTGGGGTTAAAAAAGGCACATTTGCTATGAGCAGAAGTGGGGGGTTTTCCTGGCATGAGAACCTCCATACTGCAGCCCCCTCAGCTTGAGGATATGCCCTGCCATTAACCTGCATGTTAGGTTTAACCCCGGCTCTCACAGATATAATTAACTACAAAGGAACTTCAGCTTTCCTGCAAAAGGCAATCCTCCCCCTCGAATTTCCAGCCACACTGTTGAGTTCCTAATGTTACTTTAGCCTCAAAACTTTGAAAGAAAAGAGTAAAACATGTTCTTGTTTTTATTAGTAGTAATACATCTCTCGATTTTCTGAAGCTTGCCTCATGCTGATTGAACTTATGGGGCTGAGGTCTTTTAGCTTCACAGTGGGGCAGAAAAATTTCTCGTTGGGTCTTGAAAAGCAATTGCACCTTCAAGCACATGAGACTTCCTTTGAGGGGAGCTGTGGGGGGGTTAAAGAGGAAGAGAGTTTTTCTTCTCTTCGCTTGTTTTGGTTTGTGAGTCTCTCTTATCAACGTGAATCAGACCTGTGTTTATTGAATCCCCACCAGTGGCTGAGATCTATGGCATGATTAACAGGAGATGCACACGGGGAGTGGAGAGGGTGGCTTAGGAAAGGGGAGGTGCCTGGGGCAAGGATGTAACGATTTTCTCATCCTTTGCATGGAAGGAACGCACACATTGAGTGTTTATACAGCATCCAGCACTGTGAAGCCCCAGTGTGGTGAGAGCCTTCTGACTAATATATTCGGAGTGATAAAAGTGACTGCTGTCTGCTAATGAGGGCGGTGGGAATGAAAGATGAATCCTTGGTTTCATCATTTTCCAGGAATGCAGTTTCTTCTGGCTGCCCAGAGGTTCATCTACCATCCAGCTGCTGTGCAGGCTGCGACTGAGCTTGCAATTAGGAGAAGAGGGGAGAAATGCAGTTCTTCAACATCTTGATAATGTAAAAATAGTATATTTGGGTACATGGTACACTTGTTTTCAGATATACTGGCCTTATAGTGATGCTTTCTGAAAAAAAATACCAATAGAGCTTTCTGTAAATATAATATAGGGGCAGGAAAATCAGAGTTTTCAGAGATCAGCAGAGACCAACAATAAAACTCGGTCAAAACTTTGTCTGGAGATGGAGCCTTACACCAGAGCTGGGAAAATGGGTCTTACTAATGCTCTGTCATGATAGCAACTCTTCAGGAGTCTGTTCTTCTGGGTCATCTCTCAGTCCTCCTTTGATTCATATCTGTGGCAAAATACGTCCTTGAAGTTGCCAAGATATGGGAATTTAAAATTTAACAGAAAATTATTTGCTAGAAGAATTATCTTTTACAGAGGAGAACAAAGAAGAATTGACCTATAAAATGCTATGTTGCCTCTAAATGTGAAAGAAGAATCAAAGACCTGGCGTAAAACAAAAGGATCCACCTTAAAAAAAAAAAAAGATAATTAAGACTCTGAGTGTATCAGCAATCAGCTGATGCCACCCAAGTGTTCTGTGAGGTACTTAGGCACCAGTGAAGAATCAGTCATTGTGTGTCAGAACATTACGTAATAATTTTAATGTTGTATAAAAATATCTCAGCAGTCGTGTAATGTGCAGGAATTAATGACAACACCCATTTGTGTTTGAAAAACTGGGAGACAGAGCAACTTTCTGCTTTGTTTTAAATTTAAACCAAAGGAGCAAAAATTGCAGATATAATGAATGATCCTGCTATCAAATCATGATATATGTATATATAGGTGTTGTGATTATATTTTCTCCTGTAAGCAGCTGACACCCATCATGACCAGAAAGAAGATGCTGGGCCACAAATTGTTCAAGAAAATTTGCTATATTGTCCCCAGAGGTGACTGGTCTTTGATCTTGGCTCCTTCCTCTGTTCTCTTGGAGATTAAGGTCCGTCAAAACGTCCAGATGTATTGCTCACTTTGGCGCAGCGATGGAAACAGTCTTCATGGTGCCAGATGGAAAGGGGAAGGTGCACGGATACCTAAAAGCAAGAACATGGAAGCTATGGAAGAATTGGGGTTTTGTGACACGAGTTGATAAGTAAGCACAGACTTCATTTCCAGATGCTCTATTAAAGAGAAAGGAAGTTTTGTTTACATTGTTTAGATACAAAATCTTGCTGTGAAGACAACCTAGATTTTGACAGAAATGGGCTTTCTTTCTTTTTTTTTTTCTTTTTTAAAAAACCCAAAAACTGAATTCAGTTCTTACATCTAAAAAAGGAAACAAGAAGAAATTAATTTCAAACAGAATTTTGTGGAGAAGAAGGACTGACCAGTTTGGGAATCCTAGGTGCTTTCTGATTTCTTTTATCTCCTCTGAGTGCTAAAAGATTAGCTTTGTATTTAAATAATTAAAGAGTAACACAAATACACAAATCTTTCAATAAGGAGATGCAAAGCCACAGTGTCACAGAACAGCTGCTATTTTTTGTATCAGGAGGCTGCCTTAAATTAGAAAGCCAGTGGCAGACAATTTTGTCATTGCCTTTTCACAAGTGAACTGTGCCTCACCTCTAGCGCGACACTATTATTTCCCACATATTATTCCACTTTCTCAGCTCAATGAGCCATTACATAATAATCATATTTAGTCATTATACAATATTTTTCATCTCATGTTAATAGCTAAAAAAGCAAAAACAGAATTTGAGGCTAACATTTTCCAGAGAGACTTCTCATTCTGGAAACTTCAGGTTTCTAACTTGAGGGAACCTTGGACTGATTTACTGAAGACGTGAGCACCTACAGCCCTGTGTTCACCACATTTTCCAGTCATGAATTGTCAGATATGTTTTCTTAATTTGAAAAGCTATTGGCCTGATCTTTAGAAACTGCTGAATACTCAAACTGTGGGAAAACTGGGCTCTGCTAAAGCCTCTGAACTTCTCTTACCAACAGTTGGTTTTCAAAGTCTTGGCAATGGACTTCAACTTAAGTTATTGAAATCTCCAACAGAAACAGCACAACTTCAGATGTCTGATGAGAGACTTCTTTTGTCTGGAGTTGGCACATGATCCATTACTTTTGCTCTTTTCAGTACTTGCATCCAAAACATCAATACTATTTTTTTTTTTTTTATTAATGAGGTAATCTTCCCAGGACCCCACTGGCCAGTACTTCCCAAGTCCCACTGTATCTTTATTCTTGGTGGAATATCTACCAGGTCTACAATCAACCAGCTCTACAACTGGACTTCTTTCCACTCTTTGTGGTATTACACTAGAAAATGTAGGCAACATATTTCAGGAACATCAAGAACTATCTCCCAAATATGTCACAGGAAACCTGACAATACTTGAATGGGAAGATGCAAATAAGATCATTGTGGTTCCCTCAGGGGAGCTGGGATATCATATGCTTAGTTATTGCAAGATTAAAATGATCCTTCCTAGAGATATGGAAGGCACTTGAGAGAGTTTTCAAGAAACTCTTTTTTTTTTTTTTCATTTCAATACAGTTCTTAAAGAAAAAGAGACTGCAAAGACTCCATTGTGTGACTCTTTTTTTTTAATCCTTCTTATCAACTCCAGCTCCACATTTTCTAATTTTACTGGACAAAGGATGATATACTGAGACAAAAGTTCTGCAAACTCCACCAGAGGCACGGAAATCAAATATATTTTGCTTGCTCACAATAAAACTTCAGTAACTAGAACATAGATGTTGAAACTATGCTAAGGCACATGGAGAGCAAGGAGGTGGTTGGTGACAGCCAACATGGCTTCACCAAGGGCAGATCGTGCCTGACCAATTTGGTGGCCTTTTATGACGGGGTGACAGCATTGGTGGACAAGGGACGAGCAACTGACATCATCTACCTGGACTTGTGCAAAGCTTTTGACACTGTCCCGCATGACATCCTTCTCTCTAAACTAGAGAGACATGGTTTTGATGGACAGACCACTCGGTGGATAAGGAGTTGGCTGGATGGCCGCACTCGGAGAGTGGTGGTCAACGGCTCGATGTCCATGTGGAGACCGGTCACGAGTGGCGTCCCTCAGGGGTCCGTGCTGGGCCCGGCCCTGTTCAACATCTTTGTCGGCGATATGGGCAGTGGGGTAGAGTGCACCCTCAGCAAGTTCGCCGACGACACCACGTTGTGTGGTGCCGTCGACATGCTGGAAGGGAGGGATGCCATCCAGAGGGACCTTGACAGGCTGGAGAGGTGGGCCCATGCCAACCTCATGAAGTTCAACCAGGCCAAGTGCAAGGTCCTGCACCTGGGTCATGGCAATCCCAGGCATAAATACAAGCTGGGCGGGGAATGGATTGAGAGCAGCCCTGAGGAGAAGGACTTGGAAGTGCTGGTGGATGAGAAGCTTAACATGAGCAGGCAATGCGCCCTTGCGGCCCAGAAGGCCAACCGCATCCTGGGCTGCATCAAGAGGAGCGTGGCCAGCAGGTCGAGGGAGGTGATTCTGCCCCTCTACTCTGCCCTGGTGAGACCCCACCTGGAGTACTGTGTCCAGTTCTGGAGCCCCCAGCACAAGAAGGACATGGACCAGTTGGAGAAGGTCCAGAGGAGGGCCACAAAGATGATAAAAGGGCTGGAGCACCTCTCTTATGAGGACAGGCTGAGAGAGTTGGGGCTGTTCAGCCTGCAGAAGAGGAGGCTCCGGGGAGACCTGATAGCGGTCTTCCAGTACCTCAAGGGGGCCTACAAGAAAGATGGGGAAAGGCTGTTTAGTAGGGCCTGTTGTGATAGGACGAGAGGTAATGGTTTTAAAATAGAGGGGGGTAGATTTAGATTAGAATTTAGGAAAAAATTTTTTACGATGCGAGTTATAGAACACTGGAACAGGTTGCCCAGAGAGGTGGTGGAGGCCCCATCTCTGGAAATGTTCAAGGCCAGGCTGGATGAGGCTCTGAGCAACCTGACCTAGTCAGGGATGTCCCTGCTCCTTGCAGGGGGGTTGGACTAGATGACCGTTGAAGGTCCCTTCCAACCCTAACCATTCTATGATTCTATGATTCTATGATTTACAGAAACTCAGCTTTCATCAGCTGGTTACCAAACCTGAAACTTTCTGAGGCCATTGGCACTCCCTTTCTCTGCAAAAAACTAAGACAAAATGTTTTCATTCAAGACAACGAGCCGAAGGACATGTCCTGCATAAGTGAGACCAGCCACCTCATAGACTCCTTCTCATACAGTTTGCAAGCTCTGCATCCTGGAATAAAACACATTTTCTGGGCAGAGCCCAACTCTTTCTTCACAGAAGAAGGTATTTTAGATTACTTTCCACTTCCTTTTCTAGCTCCTCATTTCAGCCATGTATACACAGGTATCTGCTTTTACATGTACTTCTAGATGACCTTTTGGGTTTTGCCTCAATTAAGCGTCACTTCTCAAACTAGAGGAAACCATTACATACTTTCCACTTTGCCTCAGCACCTGCAAAGCCTACTGATATAATCCAGTGTAACTGGGCCTCTGCAGGAGAATTTGGTGCTCAAGGAGAATATGTTTCCTGTTCACTGAAGAGGTAAAAATGGAATCACCATTCTGACTCATTCAAGTAGCAAACTCCTCTGAAGATCACATGCCTGCCGAGCCAATGTTATTTTTGGCAGCTCTTCATGGAAAGCTATGGGTTTTGTTTTGCCACATCTGTTCTCTCAAGTATATTTTGCTTTAGATGAGCCTGTTCCACCTTGTGCATTTTCTCTTTTTTTTTCTCTTGGGGGGGCAGGAGTGAAGGCGGTTGAGTTTGAATATTTCATTGCAATGCAGCAGCACATTTTCATAGCAGAAAAAAAGTTCTCCCCTCTGGGCCTTAAACAGTATTTCCAGCTATTGTGTATACTCCCCGACCCTTACACTGTTTCTAAGAGAAATGATTTCTTTTGCAGATGTTGAAAGGAATACATGCACAAAAGAGTCTGAGGACTTATAATAAACAGGGAGATGAGGCATACAGATGTGCCGCGGACAAACAGGGCAGAGAAAGAGGAGGATATTTTATATTGTACAGAATATGTGCAGCTTTGAAAATCTGGAAGACAGTGAGGGTGCTGTTGCAAGGAACCAAGGCTTGTAGGGCTGAGCTCAGAGGCCAGGCTGCGTTAAGCCAGCCCATTGTGTCACCCAGCAGGAATCAGAAAGACACAGTTTAGTGAAAGCCACAGGCTAATCTCCAGTGTTTCTTTGAAATATGATTTTTGGGTTTTTTTCTGCAGTTGGTTTTGATTGTGCTGCAGTTGTCATTACTGGAATGGGGCACATTTTTGTTATTAAAAGGCAATTATTTGGAAGCTGCACATCACTGCTTTAGTGATGCATACATGTGTGTATGACAAAGCATGTGTGTGCCTGTGAATGCACAAACTTTTAATAGTGACGCCCAGAATTTGTGTGATTTGTACATTGATGCATTCCTCTGGTACACTTTGTATATATTTACTTTCCCCCCCCCTATCAATTTTCTGATTTGTATTAGGGAAAGATAATTTGGGGTTTTTTTTTTCTCCTTTCCTTTCTTTTCAGAAGCACTAACCCTATAACCCCTTGCTTGATGACTCATTCACCTCTCCTTCACACAAAACACCCTTTCAACAATTTAGCAGTGAAAACATCAGGCCTGTCTCTTGGTCACAAGGTTATTGTTTTCTTATCTCTTGGAGCAAGACCCTGGGATAGCTTCACTGACAAATTAGCGGTCGTGTTGAATGATCAGTTACGCCAAGTCAATATTAACCTGGAGGCCTAGTTAGAGCAGAGAAGGTGCTTGATTTCAGCATAGGAGGAGGTGCTGAGAGGAAAGCCTGTGTGATCTCATTAGATAAATGGTGGGATCTCATTAAATCTTTAACAGCTACGTATGTTTATATCAGCTTTCCTAGAGAAATGCCTGCTACTCAAAACTAATGACAGTTTTTCTCGCTAAAAATGGGCTTTCTTGTATAAAAGAACCCCTATGAGGTAGACACTTTTCTCCTCTTTTTGTCTCAGTATGGACATCTACATAGGAAATGGGTTTACCTCCAAAACAATCTTTTAAATAAATGGCTGTGTTATTGCAAGCCTCCTACACCTCCAGGCTGAGGGCCCTCAGGACCGTTCCCATGAAAGTCTCCTGTTTTCGGGGTATTTTTGTGAAACGCTGATGAAACGAGAAGCTTCAGACATTCTAGCAACAACTGCTCCGGAACAGGAAAGTTAGTGCTTGCCTTCAATTTTCACAAGCTGGAATTGTCCAGGAAAACTGACACCAAAAATATTTTTGTATGTACCCTCGCAAACCAAAACTGCTGAGTTTCACACGGCTGCTCTGCTGAAGAGCGTTGCTTCCTGTGTGGGCGTTGTACTTGCTGACTTATGCATCGGGGGGAAAACTGAGCTCAGTTCCAACCGGCCGATCCCTGTCCCCAGCGCAGCCCTCTCTCCTGGAGGCACCTGAGTGAAGCCTCGTGGGCCCGTGGGCAGTGGCAGACGCTGTTACCCCTGACAAATCTCTGATATCCCTGGTCACCTGCCAGACAGAAGGGACCATTCCTGTTCTTCCAGGTTAGGGTTGCAAACCAAGAGGAGATAAACCCAGAAGGGAGGGGAAAGGGATGGAAGACAAGGATGTCTGCTGTTGGACCAGGAACATCTTTTAAATAGTCATAAGTCAACATGCATTAATTAATTTGCTTTATTCTGACAGGGCATTAGCACAGCTACACACGGAGTGGTTACAACATGCCACAGCGATGTCCGTCACATAAATCCCTCATACGGCAGGGAAGGGCCTTGTGCAATGGATCTGAACCTTTGGGCCACGGACTGGCTTTTCTTAATTGCTTTCCTAACACCTCCTAAAAGCTGTTCCAAGGATGCACAGCTAAGCAAGCCCCTAACTGAAGGCTCATAGCAAACTGTACAAATATGCAGAGGCAGCTGGCCAAACTGAGGTGGAAATCAGGTTATTGTGGTTAAGATAGTCTCGGTGTAAAGGTACCTCCTTAAACTCTCAATTTTTGGAGTAGCCAGACTTGGGTTGCCAGTGGAATGAGTACAAGAAAATGTTTTTCTGTTGGCTTTAAAGAAAAAAAAAACAAACTTCATTTTTGTGTATAATTTTGTGTAACTTTGCCCTTGGAAAATAATCCCTGCCTCCAAACCTGAGTGCCCGAACCTCTGAGCTCCTCAGCAGCATCCCAGCCACCCGGCACCATGCACTGTTGTGACTTCCATCTGTGAGGTTTGTTCTGAGTGTGTCCATATTTTGGGGTACAAACCATGCCCTTTAAAAAGGGGGACAATCCACTGAAAATGCAAACCTCAGAATGCCTATGAGAGAGGGCAACATCTATCTAACGCATATGTACTTGGTCTCTTCAACATCCATACAACTTGCTATGCCACAGATACGTATGACCTGTAGACACGCTAATATCTATTTCAATATTTTGGCAGTCTGGGCTGTTTCAGTTCTACCTCTTTCCTTAACCTCAAAACGAGATTAGAGCGAGACTCATGTCAAGTGTCCCACAGCTAACCTCTAAACTAATTTTTTATTGCCTTGAAGAAAAGGTTTAAGAAAAATATTTTTAGGCCCTGGAAGAATAGTAAAAGTTTGCAAGCATTTAGGGCTTTTACGCAATAAACCTTTAGGTGCCTTTCATGCACCCATTCAGCCCTGAGAAAAAGTAAAAAATAAAAAATAAAATTAGAAAAGGCACGAGGAAATCATGCTCTGACAGTAAGTCGAAAATCTCATAAATTCCAGATAAAGCCAATATCCACATGTTGTAGGAGCCCATCTGTAGTCAGCCTATTGTACCAGCCCCAAACCAGTGAGATGAGTTAGGATGGTTCATGCTTCTTTTTAGTCTTCTCACTTATCCCTTTCTATTTAGGTCAGAATGCCCTCAAATCTTTTTACACTGTTTTTTAATTTGTGTCCAGCTTCTGTGTGATTCTTCTCTTTTGCTTCATTTTGGTGCTTTACTTCTACTTTTCCACTTTTCAGATTTCTCCATCCTCCTAGCCCAGCTCATAGACTTCTGCCCATGGGGCCTCATGGGCTCAAACCATAATTGCGTGACCAGATCGCTAAAGAGCACTGCTTATGTAAATAACATAGTTATTATTAATTCTAACAAAACTAAGAGTGAAAATCTTTGTAGATCCGCTGTTAGATAAAGCATTGATTTACTATGAAGAATGAGTAACACAAGCAAAATCTAAAAAAACCCTACAATGGCAAAAACTCCCTGCACAGTTATTACTGGGATTTTGTTGTGGCTTTGTTTGGAAGTTGAAACAGAACACGGGACAACACTTTGGTGATACTCAGACGATACACTGTAAAAGTCCAGACGAACCTGAGCAGGTAAGACGAAGTACAGAGGAAAGGAAAAAGCAATGCCTCATCTTCGGAAAACAGGGCTGAGAAGCTGAGAGATGAAATGTCTCACAGAGCAGCTCTCAAGGCAGAGATGAGAACCTAACCCAGCCTGTTCTCGGTTGATAGTTTTTGGTATAATTAATGCGAAATCTAGTTCATCAAGTGATTATAAATATTCAATAGCCTGAGAATCCTTCACTCTGCAGTGCCAGCTGTGGAAATGTTGACCTGTCAAAAATTCATTTGGACAGTCCGCCTCAGACCTTGTCCACATCTTGAAAACACGCTTTCATAATAATGTGCCGTTTCTAGCACAGCCATGCTCAGGACAAGCATACTCAAGCTGCCTCTTCTTTAAAATTGGTCTAACTCCAAATCCAAGGAGAGCACGACACGTGTTTCAGAGGCCAAGGAGAGAGCATGCGGGAGAGGCTGGGTAGAGCCGCCACGGATCCGTGTTTTGCAGCTCTTCAGTGCACGATGACTTTCTGCAGTTTCACTGGCTGTGGCTTGTCTGATCCAGTTAGTCTCGAATACGATCTGATTCCTGGGGGGATATTTTTTTTCCTGTGTAATTTCTCTACTCAGCTTTATACTCTCATTTGTCATTTGCAGTAAATATACCAAATTTCAATTTTTATTTCTTTGCAAAAGAATGTCCAGCAGGCTTTATTGGCTCACTGCTGTGCCAACATGAATTGGGCTGGGGGCTGGGTGGAAATTCCACCTCGTCTGGGGAGGGAGCGGAGGTTAGGCTGTGACACAGGACAGGATGCTGAAGGTGTTTGCAGCTTGAGATTCCTCTCCTGGCCTGGTGGCATTTCTGGCATCTTCTGGTCCATTGCAAGGGAGTTTATATCCAGCTTTGCCTGTGCAATTTGTATCCTCTCTGGTACAGAAAACGAAGGAGGCTAGAGCAAAACTCAAGAAAGGATGGAACTGCAGTGGAGAATCCTCTCTCTGCTCTGCCACTTGACGCTGTGTGGTAAGCGGCTGGGGAAAAAACTTGGAAGAGGGTCCTCATATTTTTAAATTAGTTGTGATGAAGGAGTTCCGATAAAGCTGAATTAAAATAAAAAATAATTACTATGTCTAGGCTTACATGAAAAGAGGAGCACATTTCCGACAGGAAAGACAATGCATCGCAGGACCCTTCTACCAAGGGGGAGATTCTTCATCCCTAGCTATGCTTTACATTGAAAACAAGAAACAAAACAGTGTGATTTTTCAAAAAAACACCTCAGCAGTTTGGGCCTTAGAAAAGCTTGTTAAGAGACAGCAAAGTCACGGCTTGCCCCAGATGCCTAAACAAAGTCAGGAAATAACTGGATAATAACACAGTGGTGTTCCATGGAAGCAGCGAGCTGTTCCCTCTCAAAAGTCTCACTGTGAGCAATAGCGAGCATGTGGGGGATTGCTTTAGGCCCTAGAATGAGACATTTGGACTCTTGAGGATATTTCGAGGCACCTCAAACCCACAACTTCCACTACCAGGGAGAAATACATGGACCTTTGCAAAAGCGCGGGTTTGCAGACACCTACAGAGGATGCCCAGGGAAGTCAAGGTCAGGATCGACCACTTCAGCAGTACAAGGACTCCTCCCCAATGCACCTTGGGGTCATTTTCCACCCAAATGATGCTAAACAATGAAATGGTAGCAAGAAAAGAAACACAATGGGAGAGACAGGGTGAAAGGAGTGAAAAAGAGCAGCAAGTAAATTGGAAGCAGAAGCACAAACACAGACGAGGAAATTCAGGGAAAGTCGTGTCTCTCCCGCTTGCTTCTTCCAGACACGGCAAAGTGATGTCTGAAAAGTGGTGAATCAGGGACCACAGGCAAGGACAGGAGCAACAAGGCTCTATTGTATGACCTAACGCATGGATGGAAAAGTAGAGCAGAAAGAAGGAAAGCAGAGAAAACTGTCAGATTTCTGTGGGCATTACCATGCTGTGTGTGCTCTTCATAAAACATTTATTGCGGAGGATGCCTTGCTGCTTTGATTTGGGATTCAGAACCTCGACCAGATTTAGACCTGGCATTTTCTGTCTCTCTTTTTCTTTGTCCTCCGCATAATTTTAATATAAATTAGGAAGAAATGTACCCTCCTCCCCATATTAGCCTACAGAGAGCAGATAAAAAACTGTATCACACATATCCAGGTCCCTAGAATTTGGGTTTCTCTCTCATTTTAACAGCTTAATTTGAACAGCAATTAAAAAATAAATGAACCCTTTGCTCGTCACAACAGCATTAACATGTGAGCATGAAGAAGCGCTTATTTATCTTGGCAAGACCTACAGCTGGGATAAATGATTCCAGATGAAGATAGAATTATGTCTCTCGACTCCCAGCTAAATTTGGGGCCAAATACGTACTCCCTTTACTGCAGTAAATGTCACTTTCCTGATTCTAACACATCAGTTCCAGCGTATATTGATGCAATTCACTGCAACAGCAAAATCACTACTGCTGTAATATTGCTCCCATAAAGCGCTGGATAGAGGCCCGATTGACTGCATCGGACAACAATTACCTCAAATCAAATTCCCTCTTTCTGGGCAGTGGTGTAAATGGGGAGTATCTTC
The DNA here is from genome assembly GCF_036417535.1 of Chlamydotis macqueenii. Classification (NCBI taxonomy): domain Eukaryota; kingdom Metazoa; phylum Chordata; class Aves; order Otidiformes; family Otididae; genus Chlamydotis; species Chlamydotis macqueenii. The sequence goes on along the minus strand of NC_141571.1, from coordinate 5,144,033 downwards.
ACCGCAGATCGATGGAGCCGCAGTACGGGCGGTCAGGGAGGAACGGGGTGATAAGCAGAGATGTTATGCTTATTTCCATTTTTGCCCAGGGAAGCACGAAGCACTTCTGCCTGCTCCCCAATAACTGTGTGCAAGGAAAAGCATTGATGCACTCAGCAATTATAAGGTGAAAAAGATAATCAGTGGCCAGGTCGCCCCAGTAAAAGGAACTGGGGCTCCCATCCCCGTGCACCGCATCTTGCCTGGAGCGTAGAGCACTGGACCAGGTCCCGGAGGCAGTCAAGTGAAAGGGTCTCACCTGCTACCTGCAATCAATCCTTGCCTACGGTGTCAAGTCGACCTCACTGAGGGTCATTCGGCAAGGCTGAGCCATTGCTCTGTGTTTGTCAGAGGGGATTGGTTCAATGCTTCCTGTAAGGGTCAGTGGCAGAGGCTGGCAGTAATTTTCAGCTAGGTATGTGGAAGGTGGGGGGATGGAGCCTGAGGCACTACTGGCTTCAATAAATACTTAAGGAATTTAACAACCCGGTGCAGACCCCGTGTCAGTGGGTGATGATGATGTGATGGAGCTCACGCTCAGTATTGCGAAGTGCTGCCATTAAACATCTCTGCTGCAGGGAGCGGCAGGGCAGCCGTGCCACGCGGGCGATGGGATACACAAACCGTGTGCCTCGCCTGTCGGGTTCCTCCAGATAATCAGGATCGGCACACACTAACACCGTCAGTGCCCTGGATGTTCGGCACTGAGCTGACTCATGTCAATGGAAAAAAAGAGGCCAGTGGTAATGTTCTGGCCAAAATTGCGCCACATCACAATGCAAGCATTACTCATGCTGGGTCATTTCTTAAATATAGTACAACCATGCAATATGCCTAGGCCTACAGGGTAAGTAAGGGCTTTTTTGTAGTTTTTTAAACTGAGGAATTAGATTTTCTTTTTTTTTTTTTTTTGTTTTTTGTAGCCTTAAAGGACTAGAGATTTGAAAAGAGGTTTCCATTTTGCAGAATGAAGGCACAATAACTACAGGAAGAAAAGGAGATTTTCTGGGCATAGAGCCAAACCAAGACACAGGTCACCTGGCTCCTATAATCCGCTGTGCCATAGGCTCCCCATCTGCCTTCTGGCAAGTCATTTATTCTACCCTCATCCTTTATGCTGCAGCTGTAAGTGGGGATAATAACACATCTCTACATCATAGGGCAAATGTGAGGATAAGCGCGATGGTATTGGTGCCACTATTGCATAATGTGTTGGTGGGCTAGAGGGATTACTGTCCCTAAGCACTCCCCGTGAGCCGCACAGCCCTCTGAATGATCATCTCTCTGGTTATTTGTACCTTGTAAAGACTGAGCTGAAACTTCAGCGTTATCTGTCACCAGTTTTACACATACCGAGACATTCTGCATAGCGAGTTACAGTTCTCCGCTGAAAGTAGGAGATCAGCCCTGCAGGAGATGATGGGGTTCAGCAAAATTAAGTGATGTGTTTCTTAAGTGGACAAATAAGGAACAAGAAAGAAGAGGGATAGGCTAAAGTGAGCGAAGAGACTTCGTGTGCCAGCATCCATTGCTTCTGTCAAGGTTTCCACCATCTTAGACCTGCCAGCAGAGCTGGTTGTGGGAAGGCATTTGGGCTTCCTTCGGTTCAAATGGGTCAAGTTAGCAAAACTCTCTGATCTTGGTAGCATGAACAAATGCAATTTAGACTAAAATGGGCCTGGGAGTAAAACAAGCAGACTAGACTATTGTTGGTGACAACTGCTGGTCTGAGCTGGGAGTTTGTAGAAAGTTTTCCTAGGAACTTCCACTGAGGTTCCCAAGGTGTACATCTGTCCTTAGCCACTGCATCACTTCTGAATGAGCTTTCTCTCTGTAGGCAAATGGTACCGCTCATGGATCCCCCCATCTTGTAGGCCAAAGCAAAAAGGAAGAATAAAGATGTAAGTTGTGTAGCGGTAAGTATGTCTTGAAGATGATATAAGCCAGTGACATACAAGCTGATGAGGCCAGAAGCAGTGGTAAATTATGAAGAATTTTTGGCTTGTCTATACTAATTTACTAAATGAAGCTAAACCTTTTTAAACAAGGCTTAAACCATTTTAAGTGTGTTGAGTTGGCACCAAAGTAACTTGATCCACTTTACATTGATTTAATTACACCACTGTGATTTATAGACTTTGCTGTTGCCTCTTATAGCCTCAGATTTCCTTAGTTTCACCTTTGAACTGGGTTTGTAAGGGAAGAGGTCTCAAAAATATTAATTTTTAATGTAGATTTGGAATGTATTTAATTAGGATGCCACGGGAGTGGGCAGCCAGCATCCCTCCAGGCATCCCCCACTATGGAGATTGGATCTTTAATGCTACATTGAGAATCTTTCCATCTGCTCCTCATAGTGCTGATAGCATCACCTCAAAAATGCCCAATTTGAACCCAAAAGGGAAGAAGAAATGAAATTTGCACATGGCTCAGGAGATTCAGTAATTCACGATATTTCATTAGACAACATCTCCATTAGGAGTCTGACATTTATATTCATGGTTGAGCAGAGGGATAACTTATGAGTTATCTTGTCTGTCTTTGCGAGTGAAGATTAATGTCATAAATGCTCAGCGGTCGTGTATCATGTATATACACACTTACATGCATTCAACATGCATTATTTTTCTCTTCTATGATCTTCAGGAGTGAAAGCACTCAAGACAACAGTTTAGGGGAAAAGTAGCTTCTGAATGTTGTCAGACTGCGCACAAACCAGGGGAAAAATTGTGTAGTCGGTTAAACAGTCTAAACAGTAGACATATATCAAGCCAGGGAGAGTGATCTGTGTTGAAGCTCTCGTACATTTGCACTATTCAATGTGCTGTGTATACCTCTAGGGGCTCTGTCCTAGATGGTGTACCCATTCTTTGCGCAAAATGGGAAGAAGAGGAGGGAGGGGCAATTCACTGCCACCTTCCTGCTCTCAGAGGGCTCGAGCCCAGTAGTGACCAAAGCCCACTCTTTCTTAACTTAGAGAAGTTTGACTGAATTTCCAAAAGAAAGTGATTGCAGCTAGTGACTGCCATGGCTGAATCACTGTGCGCCGTGCTTCAGCCCCTGACTATCTCCTGTGCCAAAAGGCTGTGTGATAAAGAACAGGGAATGCCAATTTTGTGCCATCTGGGGATTTCCCTAAGACAGCTTTCTGGCTGCGTCAGGTGAAAGCAGCTGAGCTTGCAACAGAGCTTGTACAGTCCAAGTTCTAGTGAAAATCTATTATGAGCATTGGATAAGGAAAGTGCATAATAAACACAATTTATCACATGGATCTCAAATTCATTACTGAGCTCTAACCTATGAGCGTCTAGATTTATAGACATCGGGATCCAAGGCCAAAAGGTGCTATGTAAGTGCAAATAGTTATGGTTGTTGGAAAGATCCTCTTGGATTATCCAGTCTAGCCACATGCATTCCCGCAAATGCATAAGCAGGTTCAATGATTCAGTACAAAAAATCACTGCCTCATATTGTCTAAAATGACTGATGTCTCTTGAATTATCTTCTCGACTGTGCTTTTCATCTTAATTAAATAGGCTGGCTGGACCATGCCAAGAGATAGAACAGGCCAGATTTTTTTTTGTTCTGGCTAATAACATCTATTCCAATACAAGTGGATCCAGTGCAAGCCTCTCATGTAACCAAAAAGACAGCCTGCTATGGGATCTGACTGCACATCCACTGATCTAAGTGCTCTGAAACCGCTTCTCATCTGTTCCCTGTCATACCCACACCCAGCATGAGCAAAGCAACTAATTTTAGGTAGTTCAGATAGATTTTAATTTGATTTACTGAACTGCACAGACATCTCTTTGAAGTAATTGAGGCGACAAAGACCAGAAAACATACATAAAAATATTCAGATTAAAGCTCTATTCTTGCTGTAATTTGTGTGTTACTTAGGCAAAACAACCGAAAAATCCAGGGCTGAGAAAGAACCAGAGCTCAAATCCAGGCAGTTCATCAGTAAAGGTCCAACCCCAAAATGCATTCTTTGCTTGACTCAGGGCAGCACGATGCAGAAGAGCTCCAGCTCTGCCGACGAGAAGCAGTATGGCTGTCTGCTGCAGCGTTTTGCCCAAGCTAGTTATTTCCACTGTCATTCATTCCGTCTCCCGTGGCCTTAGGGGAGATCCTGTCTCCTGTCCCCTGTCCCAGCGATGCACCCCAGCAGAGCTGCTGGTGCAGCATGCTCTGGCGCAGCACCGCTGCAGAGCCTGGCAAATCTGGCCCTTGATGCATCCCTTCTCTTTTCAATAGAAATTATTGTATTTTGAAGAGTTTTAAGGGACAAAAAAATTAAAACATATGCCCACAAGGTCTTATATGCCTTTCTGTATATTTAATTTCTTTAAGGAACATACATTTACTCTGCATCTGAACAGGGAAATATCTCGTTTTACCATCCTGCTTTAAAAACAATGCCCTATCGCTGTTCATTGTTCTCTCTGGAGAAATTTCTAAGCCCAGTTGCCCACATGGGCTTGTGTAAGTGGGAGACGCCACTGTGCAAATCTCTCCCGCAGCAAGGTCCAGAGGCTGTGACCACTTTTTCTGCGTGAAATTAATTGAGCTCCAAAGGTCATCAGGTTACAAGTAGGCTCATTATGACAAATGATTTCTGTCTGAGTAGGAAGACCTTTGGGGTCAGTTCAGGATTCTGCCTAAATTTTGTAATTACGCCTGCCTCAGGCCTTAAACAAACTAAGTGTCCCTTAACATGTGGAGGGAGGCAGCCTGGAGATTAAGGAAGAAGTAGAAACAGCATGGCTTAGTCTGGCAGGACAGATTTTTTGCTAAATCTTGTAAATAAAAACCCTGACAAGCTCAACAGAACCCGAGACAGGCTTAGAGCCTGACAGGGAAAGATCTGGAGTCTTGAGGAGCCCTTTATTTCTGCAATGATTACAAGAAGTCCAGCTGGGAAAAGCTACTCTGCCTGCAACGGAGATGCTTCACTTTGCCAAACCCCAAAAGGATAATACGCTGCAAAATATGCAACTCGATGGTACGTGGAGCTGTGTTAGTAACTTCAGGGCTTAGCTTGTGACTCATAGCTCCGGCTGGGTAGAGAAGTCATATGCCAGAAAACCAAGCCAGGTTCTAACATTAAATAAAGTGATTGACTTAGGTCTTTGTGTGGTGCTTTTTGTTCGCAGACAGCACTGGAGGGCTAGGGGTGAGCATGGGGAGGGACAGGATGGCAAGGAGAGGGACAGAATAGTCCCAGGGCTGGGACTCACCTCCCCTAACTTCACTGTCTACAGCTTATTTGAAGTTAGCCAGAGTTATTCACCTGTGCAAACTCAAAAGAGGGGGGGTGGACACTTCCAAAGCATGATTCATCCTGTCCTGGAATAGATGGGAAGAATCCACTTTGGACAATACTTCCCCAGAGAAAGTCTAGACTTCCTAAAACTTGAACAAGTGAGGCTAGATGGAGGCACCCAGGCTGCTACATCCCAAACCTGTAGAGAAAGAGTCCAAGCTCTCCAACCTTAGACAGCACTGATGGGCATGCTCAAGTGCCCCAGCAACACCTTATACCACAGAGCTGCTTTCCAGTTATTTTACATTACGCTCTTCTGCAAAAGCTGTCTGCAGGCTAGTCCTCAAGCCCAGAAGGGATGCAAAATATTTCCTCATGCTGCTGGCCAGATGGACACGGGTGGATGGAGAAACAAGCAATATGAGGAAAAACACTTTCCTGGAAGTCTCCATTAGACTACAATACATGATGGCTCACGGCCACATGGAATATCAATTCATTAGTCTAATTAAATTGTATACGTACGCACATAACACATATTGCTACATTTTTAAATACCTGTGCAAGATATTTCATGATTTGCCCAGCAAATATCTAATCTTGTTTAAAAACATTCCATTCAAAATCATTATTGGCTCTGAAAGCTGAGCTCCTAATAACGGATTAAAATCTGAATTTTTGGGACATTTACCCCTCATATTCTTTCTCCTCCCTGTAGATTTAAGTTAGATATTGTATAATTCAAAGTTGAGGATGAAAAATAAATTGACATTGAGATATTTCTTTCAGTGTTTGTTGACAATCAGGCTAGTCTTTTCTCCCAAATCAGGCTCCCTATTATGATTTGCAGCATTTCATTCATTAGTCTTTCCTTATAGTACATTTTCTCCTAATCTTGATAAACCATAGCAGCATAGGACTGCTTGATTTTATTTTAATTATTCATGTAAATTAAAGAGATAGAATAAAAATTACATATTCAGAGAAAATGGTCTGTCTTTCTCATAACATTCGACTTATAAAAGCAGAGTGGTTTTTGTTTTATCATTTTTCGCTGGTCTTTTATTATGCTTTATTGCACTCTGATCACCATGGACACTTAAAATAATCTACAGACAAACAGATTCATGGTTGTTTTTTAATACGTCTGTAATTGTCTGTGTGTGTGTGCCTGTGTGAAGTATTTTTGCAACGTTTGCATGATTACATTGTGATCTGAAATGGCAACACAATATAGGAAGGGTTTTTAAATCACATTTAATGCAATTTTTATAAACTCAGATAATATTAAAGATAAAATAAGATTAAAATGTTAGATTTATTTTTAACAATGGAATTGTGAGTATATTTCACAACATTTTATTCTTAAAAAGTCTTATATTTGACTTTTATGAAGCTTCTAGGGTTTTTTTTTCTGTTTTGAGATAATTTTGGATACTTCTTGTATCTTAGAATTAACTTTTCAATCTCTTTTTTGAAGCTATTGGATAAAAAGTCGACTCTTGTACACACAGTGAAATGACAACTGTTAAGTAACACTGGCCAGACTAACCTAGAGAAATGCTCTGCAAATATGCCTAGTACTTTTTCTTATGAATAAAGATGATCTCAGTTGGTTTTGAGTTTCTCAGAGAATGCAGTCGATAATGTGTGATGATACTATTTATAGAGTCTTCCCTCTGCAGATCCATACAATGATATCCAAAGAGCCTGGCCTCATCTTTGTTTTGGATTTCAAAAGCAGTTCAGAAACTTAGGCTAGGTATGCAAGTCCAAGAGGAGGTGCTCGGGCAGGATTCAGCCTACTTCCCTCCAAGATAGACAATGAGAAGATGGAAAACATGAGGCACCGGGCAGGAGGCAGGGATGTCATCCAACCCAGCCTGGGGACGGTGCTGTGTCTCCTTTTCTGAGTAGTCTCCCTGTGGTCTTTGGCAATTACCTGTGCCCAGATTTTTAGAACTGGGCACATGCAATTGCATGTTTCATTTGCCCGTGTAATTACTGTAATTGTGACCACAGTTGTAATCGTACATGCGAACAATCAATTAGACATCCAGACTGGAAGATGGCCCTTCCTCCACCGTGCTCCAAACAGTGCTTTCAGCTGTACCTTGCTGGCTGAGCACCTACAGCAAGATCTCCTCAGTCAATGCAGCATTGTGCAGTGCATGCTCTCTTCCTCTGGCAGAGAATTAGACTATACAACCTGATCAGTCATTTCCCTTCAGCTCCCCAAAATAGTGTCTTTTGGAGACAGCGATGCAGATAGCGATTGGCAAATACATCTAGTTTGTGATGTGCCAACACTTGAAGCAAGAAAACAAACAAAAATTGCCAATGAAGCTGTTAAGGCAGGGAACTCTATTAAGACCCCAAGGGAGAAGTTGCCTCCCTGATTACACGTAATATGCACCATGTACTCTTAGCGTCCCCAGCAATGGTAATGAAACTCCCCAGGGGATTGCGTCGTCTGCTGGCCTGCAGCCAGATCTGTCACACTGAAAGTGCTCTTCTAGCCTGAAAAGTGTCTCAGTAAAAAAACCAGCATCGTTGGGTTTCATGTCGATGGTCCCTTAATGATCTGGTATCAGATGTGTTCAGCTAACAAGGGAAAACAATGCTGGGACAGAGGTTTAGAGTTTGGTGTGGTTTCCCTCTGGCCTGACCGGTAATCCTGTGAACTAGAAACGGCATTGGTAACATCCAGCAATGCTCACTCTTTCATCTGATGTTGCTTTTACGAAAGGATTTTATAGGCCAGATCACATCCTCAGGATAGGTCCCTGCAGTCCCTGATCTTTTTGTTTCTCCTTCAGTTTCATATTTATCAGGAGGATTTGAACAAGTCTACATGATGGGAGTTCAGCATCCAGTTCTGATGCTGAGAGAAAGAGGCGATGTGCCCGCCTTGGCTGTATCACCTCAACAGAGCGAGCAAGAGGTAAAAATAGTAAATATTCATTTTTAATCATGAAAATGGAATGGAATAAACTTTTACTGAATTCTGTAGGATGATTTAAAAACCTCGTATGATGGCACACTTAAATTCTGTATATATGCTATTACATTAATAATAGCACCCTATTGATCCCGAGCTTTCCCCAGACCCAAAGTCAATACATAGGAGAGCTCTCATTGACTTCCTTTAGCTTTGGATCATTTCTTTTTGTCTTAGCTGAGGAGTTTTCCAGAGGAGCGAAAGGAAAAGTAGGAAATAATTGTATCTTGAGGGATCTCATGTGATTTGATCCAGTGATAGACTTTGAACAGAGCTGGGCAGAAATTTGTTTTATTTTCATCAGTGCTGATTTTTATTGGAAAATGATATTTCTGTTAAAAAAGGGCTTTTTGGAGGAAAGGAAAGAATGAAAGTCCACTCTGAAAAACAGGACAATAATGTCACATTTTTCAGAGCACAATAACTTTACTTTTTCATGTCATTCAAACCTGTTTCAAAATGGACTCTGTGAAATACTCAAAGATAGAAAGGCAAAAAAATCTCACCCAAATCAACTCAAGTATATCAAAACAGAACGTTTCAACAACCTTAAGAAACCCAATTTTGCAACATTTCAGAAGAAATGATCTAAGCCTTTCAGAAAATACTGAGGTAAATATGGGAAAACATATTTTTAACTTGTTAATTTTTGATTATGCGATTTACTGTTCATTCTGCACATTACTTTGAGATGCATTTTACTGACTTCCAATATGCCATATTTTAAGATACACTTTGGAATATGAACCATAATTTACTATGTTTAAGTAGCTATAAAGAAAAGTGATGATGCCTCTTATTACTGAAAATTGCTCTAATGAAAAAAGTCAAACAATATTGTCAGAAAAGAAGGAAGGAGATCTAAAACGGTAGACAAAAAAAAAATCAAGCATCTAGAAGATCAACTAAAACCTTAAAACTAATATGATAAGCACAATAAGCAGAGATGTCAGTGCACTTTCTTGCTACAATCAAGAGTTTCTCAGGAAAAGTAACAGGGAGAGGAGCAGAGATATCTGCACGTTTCTGTTCTGTGCTCGGTGCCAGGGACAAGGAGCTCCTGGTAGTGATGGAAAGGAAGAAGCTACTGCCGGAACATCGATCCCCCAGAGAAATGCCCAAATTGAGGAAATCTGCAATCCCAGCTCCCAGGAGCCCGCTCAGGGCTGGTGTCTCCTTTAGCAGTCACCTCGCCTTGTTCCACTGACCACTCTTGCTGTGTGTGGTGTTTTAAGGAGCCAGACAAAGGAAAGGTGGTTAAAAAAAATTCTATATCAGCTTTCAACCACTTGCTATCAGAGAAAAACAAAAGCAGAACTTGGTCTTTTGTTGTTGTTTTGGGTTTTTTTTCCCTCCTTTTGAAAAAGGGATTCCTCATCTTTACTGCTCCTTTATATTCTAACTGCCCCAGCTGGAAACCTTCTAGGCCTTTTTAAAACAGGATTAAAAACACAGTTTTCTGCATTAGCACAGCTCAAAAGGATAACCTCAGCTCTTTTCTCTGCCAGCCAGCTTTTTAATCCTGAATCACATGTCACTTCAAATTATGAATATGATTTTCATGTCCCCCTCGGGCCTAAATTTCACCCAAGTAAATCCTCTCATTCAGCAGCCGGAGAAACGTGTCAAAAGCAGTGATCTTCAAGCACCGAGAGTGCTCTGGGAGAGATCAAACTGTCCCAGCCTGAACTCTCCCTGTGCCAGGCATCTTTTCCCCTCCTGCTTATTATTGTTGACACCCTGCATCCCCCCGTCCTTTCCCCCGGTCTGAAAGCCTGGGATGGCAAGAGAGAGAAAAAAATAAGTATCTTCTTAATTCTAGATATTTCTGGGATTGATCCTTTTTGCACTTGTCGGGGCAGAGGGAGAACAAAGACGCACGCATGAACTGGTTCTGGGTAATGAGAAATTAAACCACCCGATAAAGCGCTGCTTTCTTTCATCTCCCAGTACAGCTCTCCGTTGATATGATCAGCAGTCAGACGAGTCAGCTGGCTAAACAGCTCTGATTTCCGAGCCAGCCAGGTCGGTGTGCTGGTGTCACGCTCCATTGGAAGAAGGAAGCCCGTCCTTGCTTGGGTTTCTCTGCTCTGTGCACATCCCCTCTCCTGAGTGTCTTGCCAAAACGAGCTGATTTGGAACATCCTTGTCAGGGAGAATGTGCATTTCCAGCCCTGGTCTACAGATAAACAGAATAGGATTGTGTCTTAGGCAAAAGACTTAAAATCTGAGGATTAAGCCTAGAGTCAGAACTCTAGAAAGCTACACAATGCGTTCTGGAGGTATTTGACACTAGGTAGGTCATCTCCTCAAGCAGAGGAGACCTTCCCAGACAAGAAGATCAAGTCTTGTCTCCTCGGTCTCTTTAGGGAGACTAGAGAGCTCAAAGGGCTGTGTTAAGCTGTCCCCAGTATAGTTTCTTCCACTCCAAAAGGAACTCTATTGTTGGTTTTGATATGCTTATATATTTGTTCCTTTCCAAAGATGACTGTGGCCATTGCCTTTGCTTACTGCAATGGCAGATGCTCATCAAAACTCAAGGCAAGTGTCAACACTTTGCTCACCTTTTCCTAACAGGAGAGATGAAGCATATTAGTACTGTACTAGTGAGGGCCATCTCCATCATAGTAGGATGAGTAGGTAAGTGCAAAGATGGTTCTCAATTCATTCCTTTTGGAGCAAGGAACAGAGATACTTGGGTTTGGTTCCAAAGGAGCTCTGGAGTTAGAAATAATAGCTTTGCTGAGCTCTTTGCAGCATCGATCCCAACATCTTGAGTTCATCTTTCTCCGGTAGACAGTGGAGACACAGTTCTGGTTTGAGGTTACTTCCTTTGAACACACTTTTCCACGGGTTCTCTAGACTTTGTCAGAGAAGGTGTTTTGGCATGCTTTTGGACTTGAATTTTCTTAGGAGTTCTCCTTCTTCATGGAGGAGGAGGGTAAAGATAGACCCAAGACATCATGGAAGGTAGAGAGCACCTGAAACCACAGTGCTCTGCGAGCCCCCACAACCACATCACGTGGCTGCATGACTGCAACGGTATGGCTATTTCCCATTTGAATACTAGTCAGACTAATGTTTTCCTCCTGCAGAAGAGCAAACACAAATGTGGAAAGGGACTAAGAGGGAATGTTTATCGCTCCCTTACCTTCCCACGGTGAAGAAGCCACAGGAGTTATTACAGAAACCTCACCTTTCAAAACATTCCCATGGCTGTGAACATGCTACTGAACAAATATATCCTGGGAGGATTTCTCATTTGCTGGAAGATCAACTCCGATCCAACCATTGCCTGTTGCTTTTTGAAGTTTCAGCAGCAAAACAGAAACATAGTGGTTTGCCAAGAGAGGTGGGCAGGAAAGAGTTTTTCCAATCCACAAGCAATTCTCAGTTTAGACTTTTCCCATCCTAATACTGAGTGAAAGGGAGAAATTTGAAAATTAAAAGGATTCAGATCATATCAACCAAATATTTTTTTAAAAAAAAACTTTCCTTCTTTAATATTTTTGGTGTATAAATTGAAAATATTTTCTTTTAATTTCAGAATGTTTTCTTTTTTTTTAATGTCACAGTAAATTTGAAAGCAAAAATATTATTCTCCTTTAATTCATTTTGCCTCTTGAAGTAAGACATTCAGGTCAGCACCTGTGATTTCCATCAAGTGGCATTTTTCAATTTAAAATAATTGCCAGAAAATCCCAATCAGGATTCAAGGCCATGTTAATGACTGTCTTACTGCAGGCTAGAGGTGGCAATAGTTTAGTGACTGCTGAGCTGCACGTACAGAGTTTGTAATCCCTTAAGTAGTGCTTTGAGGCTTCCAGTAGCTAATATATGTTCACCACCATAGCAAGGAATAAAATGAATATTGCCTCCTTTATCTCTTTATGTTTAGTATTACAAAACCTTGTAGAACTGAATTTCCAGAGTGGTGATTTTTTTTTCCCCTTCCACTGCTGGATGATAAATCTGTTTATCTTTGCTCTTGGCACCAAACTTTGTGAACATTCTAAAAGAAACAATGAAAACCCACTCATGGTCTGCTAAATCAATACTCCCAGTGTCTCGTTCTCCATTGCCAAAGCACCTTGTATAACCATTCGCCGCTCTGCTGGAGTGGCAGTTCGTGTCCATTTTGCACTGGTGGAAATGACTAAACCAGCTGCAGAGCAATGGAGAGTCAACGCTCTGCCTCCTCCCTTAGATGCCGATCTGAGCATCAGGTCTCAGAAATAGACAGCTGAGGATGAGCCTTCATCCCAAGCAGAAAGGATCGAAGCGAACAAGATAAAATGACAGGTGTAACCTCTCCACACCACATGGAGAAGTCACAATATTTCTGTATGGTTGCTTTCTTATACACAGAGACAGCCTGGAGAAGATGTGACTGCAGATGGTATGTGTAAGAGGCTGGAGACTCGAATTTGACAGTCGCTTTGTAAATGAAACCCCGGCTGTGTGATCTCCCTTCCGGTCTACTTGCTGCTGCAGAATAGTTTTCTGTGGGTAAAAATACTGAGTTTTCCAAAGCCTGATTTATTATTATTCTCTGCTAAAGTCTTAAAAACACAGAAATTATTACAGCTATTTGTATCTCATCCTGGCATCATTGTTCTCCATTGCAGTAAGTGGATCTATCTTTTCTTAAAATGCTGGATTGAATCCATATTCTATTTATTACGTCTGAGGACTCCTCTCCTGTAATTTATAGCCTGTTGTTTATGAACTGTGCAGGAGGATAAAAAGTGCACAATCTGAAAAAGTGCAGAAGTGTCATCATCATCTTCTTTTTGTTTTCCTCCAAAAAATAGTGGCCCCCAAAGGCATCTGCTTTTTACACCTTTACAGCAAAGCAGAGCACAAGAGCAAAAATTAAAATCTCTTGTGGAAGGCCAAAAAGCCCATGGCTCAAAAAGACATATGACGGAGATATGAGAGGGTTGAGGATGTCCTCTATTCTGCCCCCACATGCTTTTACTGCTTTGCATTCATTTATTCTCCCTGTAATTTAAGTTCAGGGAGAAGGAATGAACAGTCTGGAACTGGGACTGAAGAAGTGAAGGAGGTAGCAGGTATCTGATAGGGTTTCCACACATTTTAATTCTAACTTGGTCCCACCTGTCCCCATATGAAAGTTCTGTGCATGTACTTTACACATCTTGCACCAGCCTATCTCCATCCACATCCTAGAGCAGCTCTGACGTTGTGCTTTGTCCTGCACCCAAAAAGTCTCTGACAGGGTGAGCGCTGGTTTCCCAAGTAGCTACAAAATATTTGTCCAAATTGGTAAAGGTGAGTTTCCAGATTTTTTTAAATGTGAGAAATCAGTTTCCAGTTGAGTGTTTGTCAGTGATTCTTTGTTCTGTGGACCTCAAAATCTTCCTGAAGAAGCAAACCAAATCAACTGTTGGGTTAGGTGGGTGATCCAGGATGCTGGCTGCGCCAGAGGGAGAAAATAAATAGCTGACCCAGCAGGCTGTGACAGCCCACTGGAAGGCACACACGAACCAGCTCAATGGGAGCGAGTGCACATGAAGGTTTTTGGTATTTGTCCACCTTTCACCCTCTGAGGGACCACAGCTAAACAGGGCAGCATCTGTTGTGCATCACTGTTGACAACATTTCATCCTGTGGCTCACGCAGTGGCACTGGTGCACACCCTCTCACACACGGTGTGTACCAGGAGTTTCTAGGCCACATCCTCCTCCAAAGAACAAGAAGGAAAAGGATTAGGTGCACAGAAACCATTCCTCTGTATGCAGATGGAGTTTACCAGGAGAGGTGGGCAGAGTCCCTGTGCTGTGGTGTACCGCATGATGCAGCCACAACCTGTTCCACCATTCCGACCACAGCTGTGTCCACCCATGTTTTCCTCTGCCACGGGCACCAGGTTTTCAGGAATGCAACCTTCAGTAGAAAACAAAGGAAAGGGAATTCAACCACTCCCAGTCTTTTGGCACTAAAAGAAACTTATTGATCAGTACCAGCACCTTCCACAGCAGGTGTAAAGTTAGGTTTATTCCCAGTGTAATTACACTTTGGAGTAGTACCAATATTGTACTATTATGAAGGCATATGGATGAATTTCTACTACACTGAAGTAGAGAAGTCTCCTATATCCCATCATTGACCTGTGCAACAATGTCCCTGCAGGTGGACAACCACATTAACATGGTTTCTCCCCCAGCCTGGTGAGATCATGAGAACAAGGCTGCACTCTGGCTCTCAAGTCCATCTGGTGTCTTTTGCTGAGATGGAACAACAAAATGCTTGTGTTTGGCTATTTCAGAGGAAAAGACCAACAACAATAGAAAGCAGAGTGGTTTCGTTACATTATTTGTGTAATGGCTTAACACTCAATGTGGCATAAGCAGTATCATGATGTTATCCTCCCATCAAGCAGATGGCTGGGGAATTATGATATCTGAAAACCCAGAGCATCTTTCATTTCTAGACGCAAGTTAATAATACAATGGTGGTGTATGAAGAGACTTTGCTACAGCTTTGGGGCTCAACTGGTCCACAGGGTCCAATTCCCAGTTCGATTGCAGTCCTTTCCTCTCTCTCGCCACATAGACATCTGGTGTTATTAAAAGCTAGTAAAAGAACTGCTTTCAGAGCTAGCTCCCCAACATTGCATGTATAACCATATGTGGTAATATAGCATTACACTAAAAAATTTAAAAAGCTTGCTTATTGAAGATTAGCAACTTCTTTTTAGCATTTCTTCTCTGTTCTTACGGTTATTGGTTCTTGTAACTGTTCTCATCTTTTGAAGCGATTTAATTAGGTGTAATGGGTAGATTCATTAAAATGTCTTGACCACTCTGCTCTTTAGATAGCCATAACCTTACATCTGAGTGTGGAAACCATTCCAAATCTAGCATCTTTAAAAACAAAAAAAAATTCCTTTTTCCCTCCATGGAGTGTACATGTTGGCCTTATGCCTGTTGCGTCAATGTGGACAGTTTCTGCCCCAAAAAGGCTGATAGAGAATCACTTGTATACAGAAAATATTTCAGCAGCATTAGACTAATAAAATTAACTGAACACTTTATAGATTATTGATTTTTGTGGGCCTTGGATGGAAAAGGCTGGAGTAGTGTAAGTTGGAATCACTTCTCAGCAGCTCTGATTGTGGCAAGACTAATCTTGCCACATTAATTGTGCTCATTAATTCTATGTTCAAATTAAGAAAAAGATATAAAAGCATGGCAGAAAACATGAGTAAAAGGAAAGAAGAAATGGGGCTGAACCAAACACTGCCTCCAGTGCTGACCCAGGAGGCATTCTGTAACCTTTCTGTGGGAAAAGCCATCTCGTGCTATTTACTGAGTACTTCACATAAAATGGCCCTAATGCAATATGGGTGATGTTAACTAAATATGGAAAGAGAAACTGGGGAAAAAAAATAGGGGAGAAAATAAGGGACAGCACAGCAAAAGACCTTCTCTGGAGTCAGTAGATTCGAGTCCTGACTTACTCAGGAAAAACTGAGGCTGGAATTTTGTTCATTCTCCTCAACAGCAATGGCAGTAAAGAAATAACGTCATCTTCATTGGCCCTGACCTGTGTATCAGGCTCATCTATAATGTCCTACACTGGCAATCCAGACACTAAATCTCTTAGGTATAGGGTGCTGGCCCTCAGGAATGGCATTTCTGAGCTTTAACGGGCTGTGGAGCAAGGTGTGCCTCCTACTCTTCCTCTCTGGGAAGAGAGAAGAGATGAGTTACAATGTGCAGTGTAGAGGGAAAGAGAGGACAAGAGAAAAAAAAAAAAAGAGAAGGAAAAAAGACTTATTTTATTAAGAAACCTCCTTTGCTGCGGACAGGATGCACACAACAGGAAGGATGTGGACACTGAATAACTCATCTCAGTATTTCTCTGTCATTAAGGAAATGGAGGTATCGAAGCGTGGGTTCCCTTTGCATGCTATTCTAGTGAAAAGCAACTCAGCAATACGGCAAAATGTTACTACTACTTTGCTGCTGCTAAAGGAGAAAACTTTCCCTCTCTTCCTCTCCCTGCCCTGCACCTGCTCATCAGGCTCACAATTCACCAGGACTCAGCAGGAAAATTAATACTTAATTACTTCATGGTATGCTCCTTCATCACAGAAACACACAGTGCATCCACTGCATTCCCGCTTGGACAGCAGTATCATACAACTACTGAACGCGTAAAGCACATCTAGGTACTAACCTTCCCAGCAGCTTCAAGGTGTCTCAGAAACATGGCTGGAGCTGGATTTTTGCCACCCCCAATGGTGAAGGTCCTCAAGCCAAGCTGGTGCCCTTGTCATAGGAGGAGCTAAGACAGGAACAGGGAGCAATGAAAAGCTGGGTTTGCTGCTGCTGTTGCCCTTGGAAAAGCCTGTGATAACAAAGGGGGAAACAACAGGTGGATCACCGCTGGAGCAGCCAGCGCTGACAAACTATTGCAATCAAACTCCCCAGACTTCCTCTAACTGAAATGGTGCTCTGAGTTTTCAGGTGAGTTTTCTTTTTTTTTTTCCCATTTAATTTTTCATTTGGAAATTATTTTAAGAGGCAGAACGGAGGAGAACATCACCTACAGAAAGGAAGGCAGAATCTCTTGCAGGCAGTATACATGTAGGCTAAAAATGCACAACAAGTTCTTTAGTGCCCTAAGTTTCATTACACATCATCAGGAAAGACCTAACTTTAGGTTTGACCTCCACGGTGTTGTATAAATAGAGAAGGAAACCTGAGAAGCATTAAGATGTAGCCTTCCTCAGGAAAAAAAAAAAAAAAAAAAGCAGTCCCTTCATTAATGACTCCCATTATAGCTATTCATTGTATCCTCTTTTCCTTAACAAAGTCTCACATTGTCAGCCAGCCCTCTTAAATGTTCATTGTGCGCCCATTATCAAAATATCATTTTCGGCTTCGCTGAACGCATGTAGGAAATGTAGTAGGGTAAAAAGGAAAAGGAGGGAAGATCGGACAAGAAAAAAGAAAGAGAAAGATAATAAGCTTAGACTGTATTTGTATAATTACCCTCTCCAGAACAATCTGCTGAGAAAAGGATATGTTTAATTTTTGTTATGTCATAAATCTTAAACTCTAAAGTTTTCACTGATTAGACTACTAACTAAACAAAATGGACACTGGAAGATTGCATTTTCTTCTAATAAAGATGGATTTATTATGAATGGAAGGAGACTTCTGTGGTCAATTCTGAATCTGTTTTTAAGGACTGTCTAATAAATTTTATATATCCAAATGGAAAATCACCAGTGGTTTACACAAAATAAAAAATGTGCAATTTCAGAAGCATGAAACAAACCTGTTTAGGAAATGTCCAGCTAACACACCATTTTTTTCTCTTTCCCATTTGAGTTCTTTATCTCTTATAACATTTTCTGACCCCTGATTTAAAGTTAATTCTCGTCCTGACTCAGGCTTTGTTCAAGACCATGACAAAACTGCCATTGAGATCAATAGCAGAAGGATCAACCTCTCAGTGCAAGATTAAAACCTTGGACAATGAAATACAGTAATTGCTCAACAAAACAAGGCTTCTTCTCTGACCACAGCATGCCTCCATTACCTCCAAGAAGTTCTCTGTTTGGAAGCTGCTAATGCTACCAGTTGATGTAGGGGCATCCCCAATTTGAACTGTAGACAGACGTCAACAACTTGCCTGAGACTGAGCACCAAGCACTCGTCTGCAAGGCAGAAACAAGTGACAGTGATGGAAACTGAGGGTCAGGTTCCATTTATATGAAAGGTATGGATAAACCTGCTCATGGTGATCTTCTAGGAGCAGATGAGGGTGTAGCTGCTTTCAAGGATTCCTCACGATCCATGTTCCTCCAAGTAGAGCCAGGAAAGTGCAATGTAAGACCTTTATCACCTAGCTGAATAGCAAGCCAACCATCTCTACCTAAGTAGAAGACAACTCTTCACCTCCATCAACATCTCTCTAAGACAGGTTTATGAGACATGAAGGTATTCCAGCTGCCAGACATGTAAATTTAAACATTATTTAACCAAATAAAACTACAGTCTCCATTCTAGGCCACGTCAGGTGTAGCAGCTGGTGATAAATTAAGACTCTGAACTTCAACTCAACTTTTCAAGACTTTGCCTTTAAAAGCTTACTACAGCCTCACCTGATAAAAATCTACATTATCCCAGTGCTCTCTGTGTTGATTTGTATCAATGGACCAGCTATTATACCAACATCAAAAGCAATCTGCATCTCTATTGGTGGTGATTGAGGGTGGAAAAACAGCTTGGAGGAAGAGAGAATACAATACTCAAACTCTGACGGAAAACCTGAAAGGTAGGAGCCTGATCAATGCTTTTAGGAGTCTGCTGGGAATAGGTTGCACTTATGATTTGACTTAGTTTGCATGGAGCAAAAGTCAGTCCACAGCTGTCATCAGGTCCTCACCCTGGTCTTCCACAATTAGTGACTCTGATAAACTAGGTGCAGGTTTACACCCATAAACATGGGTGGTGGTAATGCTACTTGAGGAGACCTAAGTGAACCCTTAACGGGTCCACATACTGCTTTGGCAGTGCTGAATTTGTGCTTCAGGACCTAGATTTTTACTTCACAGCACCGAATATAGAGTTCAGGTTGGTTTGTTTTTTGTTTTTTGTTTTTTTTTTTTTCAGAGGTTCAGCTGCTGGTCACTTTTTCTGTTTTTTTTTTTTTTTTTTTCTAGAACTCAGTCCCCATGATTTTGAATTCTTCTGAAAAATCCATCTACAGCACTTCTCAAAGCTGCTACCAGAGAGCTCAGCTGCTCCCAAAACCAAGCCAAAGAAACAAGGAATGCAGCGTGTGTTTTCTTAAGAGCCAGGTAAAGTTTGTCTATGAGAGATGCAATCCAGGAACAAGCCTAGAGAGCCTTCACACTGAGAAGCTTGTTTTGTTTTTGCTTTACAATTCTCAGCTTTAAGTCCTTTCAGGTTCTCTTCATTTCTGCTTTAAAAGGCTGAAATTCTCTGTAGTGCAGCCACAAATATCACAGCCCTCTTGTCAACGTCCAAGCAGCTCAGAGCTGCAATTTATTTAAAGCTAGCCTGAAGTGAACTAGTTAGTAAGAGCTGGTTTCCTATCACACCTCATTCCACCTCCTGCCTTTGAAGCCCACTTAACGCAGCCCTACTATTCCTTGGGGATTTCAGAGGGTTAAGGCAGCCCCCTTGACAATGCACTGACTGTTCTAGCACTGTTGCCTTTTCTGTTTATCAACTAAAATGAGAGAGAGTGGATCAAAAATAAAAGACAAAGAAGAAAAGAGAGAGAGGAGAAGGAGTGAGAGATGGAAGGGGGAGGGGAAAGGGAAAGCAAAAGTATTAATGCAACAACAAAACCCTGTGGTTCAGAGCTTTTGTTAACATTAGTAAGCTTCAAGTACAAGGACTTCTACCCTGAATAATGTAGCAGAGAAATAATTTCCCTAAAGCTCCCTCTCCATATGGCAGATGAGTTGCATTTGTTCCACTAATTGTCCTTTTCTAGGGACACCCAGGTGTAAAAGCCCAACGGGGTGTTTGGTTCCCTGTGTCTGAGGAGCCCAAAGGACTGTAACTCTTATTTGGAGCAGCTGATATCAGTATTTGATCCTTACCTCTTTGCTTTACTAAAATCCTCTTGCTGCTGGCATTATGCCTGAGACATCCTCTACCTGCAAAATCTGCAGCATTATCTTACCGACAACAAAGCTCGGATAACACCTTGAAGAGGTACAGTAACACAGGATGAGTGGGATCTACCTGAACTTGTTATTATGCTATGGTCTTGAGAAGGTTTGCTGCTGGATGTTGAGCAACAGGTACTTACCTCTGCTCTGCCCTGCAGGAAGCCTAAATGCTGTGATAACCAGAGTATGGAAGAGACAGGCAAATGCTATGTGTTTTCACGGAGAAGGTACAGAGGACATCTTCTAAAGAACTTCCTCTTAGAAAAAGAAGGATATTCTGGGAAGAGACATGTAGAGCACACAGGTTAATTAAAATCCCAGCAGCAGTGCTGAGATACCCACTGCAACAGTAAAATGTGCAAAAGCAGGGGATGGTGGGACCCCACAACACCAGCCTTGAGAATTAGAAACCTCCCTCTGTCTTTCAAGCCACCAACATCTGGAATACTCATGAGCCAAGTAGGCAAAGGAGGTCTAATAAAAGTTGTTTGAGGCAGCTCAAAAGTTTAAGGAGCCCGTGTGGCTTTTCTGTGGAAAAACACTGTAGAGGATTAGGTACCTGCCACTGCCGCCCATAAACCTTCTCCCTCTCTCACTCTCCTATGTAGTAGGCATTGAGACTTATCTCTACAGGACTTTCTTGCCTTTGTCACTCTTCAGTCACATCCAGACAGAGGAAGAAAAATAAGAGAACCCTATAGCAAGCTATCCATCAGCCCCCAAGGACAAGTGAGATTCCAGCCCATGGCCTGTACTGAACAGCGGGTGGGACAGCACAGGGGCAGGTAACACAGTGCACCATTAATTGCCTTCAGATTTCTTTGCATCATGATAGGGCCATCTGGTCCTGGGGTGAATATAACAATCCTTGATTGCTATAGCTGCTAATTAGCAATACAGCCCAGAAAAGGGCCCGCACTTCTCCAACCAGATAGGTTCTGCTCCAGCTGGAGAGGACCTGCCACCTTCTGCGTGTGTAGCTGGCTCCCGTCCGTCTGTGTTTCCTTTCACCGCCATAGGTCACTTCTGCTCTCCATGGCCGCATCCCTGCTCTGAGTTTCACCAGCGGCTATCTGACACAGCCTCAACATTCCTGTCATGGGAGTAGAGAGCTTTGGCTTTGGCTCAGAGTGACATCCTGTGCAGTCAGCAGGTGCCATGAAAGGACTGTGATTTTGAAAGTTTTCAGATGTTTGCATTATTTGTTTTGCAGCAGCCCAGTTGTGGGAAACTCCGTGAACAGTTTTCCTCCCTGGCTAATGCCTAGTGGGAAAATTCATTTCCTGCTGAGCAGTACCTCTGCCTTGCAAAAGGCAGCAAAACCTCTGCCACCATGTCCCTCTTGGGGACAGGGGTCTTTGTGAACCCATAGGCATTCAAAACCACAGCCCACAAAGCAACCTCATCAGGTGGGAGCGGGTGGGTAGGTTTATACTGGGACTTGCTTCCTCTTTTAGTTTTACTGGTTTCCTTCAGCAATCATTAGGGCTTAACTAAGCTTTTCTGGCTTCCTCTTGTGCTTCTGAAGTTCTTTTGTTCCCACAGTGGAAGCAGAGTTGTAAGGATCCCAAGCTTTCAAATCAAATCATTTTATATCCCTGAAATTCTTGCTCTGGGCTTAAAGCTCAGCTCAATGCTGGCCGTTTGCTCCACACAATTTGGGAAAAAGGACAAAGGGCAAAGCTGGTATATTCTGATGCTGACATCTCTTTGTATTGGCTGATTCTTTTGCTTCAGATTGAAATAGGCTCACAGTATTACAGTGTCAGCACTTGTCACACGTCTCACACGGGCCCAGAGGCAGAGCACAAGCAAGCACCTGTTATGAAGACATCGAGCAATGGAGAAACCCGAAGACACTCTGACGGATTCAGTGTGATAGCTTTTAGACTAAGGACTATCCTGCACCTGGTGAAAAAACAAAACAAAACAAAACAAAAAAAAATCACCCTAGATGCAGGGTCCTGACTTCAGAGGCATAAAGCAGGGTCTGGTCTGCTGGCAAGTGATCTGCTGCACGGCGTTGCCATCACTGGCACTGTGACTGCCCATTAGGTACGGCAGTTTTCCTCCCAAGCCCTGCAGTCACCACACATAGCCCCAGATCTTCTCACCACTGCCTGGAGCACTACTCCATGTGCTACTATAGAAAAGTCACTCTTGCTGCAAATCCAACTCATTTTCCTTCTAAATTAGGCTGAACGTTACTCACATAGCTCCCTGCAGTGAAGAACGCACTGACAGTGACAGCCTCTGATGCTGTGCAACGTTCAAGGCTTCAGGAGTTGCTACCAACCATCAGGATCAGCCACGAATAATCCTGCTCTAAGCTCTGCTGCAGCATGAAAAGCCTTTCCTGGGTGCGTGCGAGCAGCACAGATGTCTGGCATCCAAATCTGCTTCAGAGCATCCACTGAATGCATTTAAAAGAAAATGAACTGCATTCAACTGGATCTCAGCTCATCCTCCCAGACCAAGATTTTAAAGAAAGGCCTCAAGTGGCTACGCAAGATGTAACGCTGAGGGATGAGAGGGTTATTATCTGCCAGCAAATCAGTGGGATTTGGAGCACTCCGATGCAAACAGAGAGTTAGGGCATAGTTACCAGTCTGCTTCACATCTCCAGCAACTGTAAACGTTTCAGCTCCTCCCCGCTCATTCATTTTGGCCTTGCTGTCAAACTAAGCATGGGCACAGTCGTGGGGACAACTGCTTGCAGAAAGAAGGAATCCCTTTCCTCTGGTCTCACTTTAATTTCTGGGATTGTAAAATCCCGGTTGGGTCATAGGCTTCCGCAGTGGTAGTGGCCAGGTTGTAGGACCACTGAGGCTCTACTTCTCCTCCCAAAAAGGATGCAGCAGGTCTTCCTCTCTCCCACACCGTCTATGGGCTCGAGCCCCAGGGACTTTGTTACTCCCTGCAGCCTCCCTGGTGCCGCAGTGAAGAGATGAGCAGCCTAAGCAAGAGCTGCCCCAGCACCAAACTCTGGAGAGGCTTCAGCCCTACCGAGACCACGTGCAGCCTAAGGCAGGGTGCGGGTCTCCGCTAAAAACAAACCCAAAAGTGGCTCCACTGACACACAGTGACTTGCTAGATCACAGTAACTCAGTTTTAACTGCGTGGCCATACTCTTTTGTGTCTGGCAACCCACACACTAGGCCAGGATCCGCATTCCTTGATCATGTGGTGCTTTGGAAATACGTACTGCTGTCCCAAAAGATTTCCTCAGGGCCGCCTTGAACTGGCCTTGGCAGAGCCAAGGAGAACATGCAATAGAAAGTTCATTTTCACCTGCTTCATCTTAGCAGCTGGCATCTTTTTGTGTTAGAAAGGACACAGAGCAGGGATGAAAGCTTAGCAAAACCACCTAACTACATATATAATATTGCTTGGGAAGTAGCTATTATAGATATGAGTGAATTCTTTGGAGATTTTGCTAAAAAAAAATGCTTACTTTTCCTCCCGCCGTCAGAGTGTTCATATAAACCTTATAGGCAATAGCAGAAAAGGATACGGTGTCTATAACCAGTTCAGGCTGTTTCTCCCTCTGGGAGATTTCGAGTGATTTGATTCAGCTATCTAACATTGTTCAAGGTAGACTTCATCTCCCCTAGCACTCATCAAAGCTGCTAATAGGTACTTCAGAACTCATAAAGAGATGACCAAATCTTGGGCATTGGGGATTCTGGCTCATTTATCTTCCACAGGCAAAATCAGATCTGATTTTTTACACTGCCTGCTCAGATGCTAATGCAGTGCGTGCTCTCTGGCACTTCATGGGAGCTTCCCTTACAGTACAGTCTGCTGTGAAAACATGAGGAAAGCAACACAGAGTTCATACGGCTTCTACATTTAACTACATACAGATGGAAAAATGAGGAGGGAAAAGAAGAAAAAGAAAAAAAAAAGTACTTAGAAGTCATTTACTGGGAGTGGGGAGAAGGAGATGTATTTGAGTATATACCAAAACCAACACAAACCTTTTTCACATAAAACCTCTTAATTTGTATAAATAGATACAGAGAAGCTGTGAAGCTCAGACTTCACATACTCTCTGAAGATTTGGTGAGGTCTCAGGTTCTTAGTTAACATGGAACAGGTGGATCCATGCCACTTTCAATAAAATTAGAGTACTTCTCATTTGGATCTGATGCCATAAATTACAGTGAACCTTTTCTCATTTTACAATGAGAATCTAATTATCATGCTGCTCCTCACATAATGCAACAATTAGATTCAGGTCCAGATATACAAGAGAAGTTGTGCTAGTGGAATGACATTTATATGGTACTTGAAATATCTATACAGATTAAGGACAATTTCATGGCTAACTAGCAAGAAGCGACACTTAACAGTCCTTTTTGTCAAAATGACTCTTTCGATATAAAAATGCTTCCTATTGAAGACAAAAATGTGCAAACCTACTCTACAGGGATTATGTTTAGGACAGATTTTTTTTTTAATTTTTTGGAGAGGTTAAACTCATTTTCTCTTGATGTCCAGGACTTTTCAAACTGCTCTTACTGCTGACTGTACTGTAACCTGGGTTTGATAGCAGTTCTAAAAAATAATGGTAGATAATAACTAAAAAACCCCCACCTTTTAGACTGTAGTATATAAAAATAACTTCTACATGGTATCTATTTACATGGCAAATAACCTCAGTTCTTTTCAACATGACACTCCAAACTGCAGGTATTCTTATATACTTGAGAGACGCTAATTCTAACAGTTGTGGTGCATGTTGACTGTGATGTTTGCTGGATGCTGTGGGTGAGTAGGTGCAGGGATTCCCTCTTCCCCAAGGCCATGTCCCCAGTCCAGTCTGGGACTATGGCTGACCTGGGAGTAAGAGTACAAGGCTCAGTTTAGAAGCTTCCACGCTACTGCTATCGTAATCCATAAGCAACACTGATGTCTTCTTCTCTTGTGGAGCTTTGGGGATCAGATCATGTCCTGCATGGTGCTATGGAGTAGAGAGAATAAACACTTTAGCTCTTCTTAGAAAGCCAAAGGAGCATTTAACTACATCAAATCGCATAATTAGAAAAGTGGCCCTACCATTGAAAGTCTAAAAATCGGCCATCAGAGCTTCTTCTTTTGACACTGTCCCGCATGACATCCTTCTCTCTAAACTAGAGAGACATGGGTTTGATGGATGGACCACTCGGTGGATAAGGAGTTGGCTGGATGGCCGCACTCAGAGAGTGGTGGTCAACGGCTCAATGTCCATGTGGAGACCAGTCACGAGTGGCGTCCCTCAGGGGTCCATGCTGGGCCCGGCCCTGTTCAACATCTTTGTCGGCGATATGGACAGTGGGATAGAGTGCACCCTCAGCAAGTTCGCCGACGACACCAAGTTGTGTGGTGCCGTCGACACGCTGGAAGGGATGGGATGCCATCCAGAGGGACCTTGACAGGCTGGAGAGGTGGGCCCGTGCCAACCTCATGAAGTTCAACCAGGCCAAGTGCAAGGTCCTGCACCTGGGTCGTGGCAATCCCAGGCACAAATCCAGGCTGGGCGGGGAATGGATTGAGAGCAGCCCTGAGGAGAAGGACTTGGGAGTGCTGGTGGATGAGAAGCTTAACATGAGCAGGCAATGCGGCCTTGCGGCCCAGAAGGCCAACCGCATCCTGGGCTGCATCAAGAGAAGCGTGGCCAGCAGGTCAAGGGAGGTGATTCTCCTCCTCTACTCTGCCCTGGTGAGACCCCACCTGCAGTACTGTGTCCAGTTCTGGAGCCCCCAACACAAGAAGGACAGGGACCAGTTGGAGAAGGTCCAGAGGAGGGCCACAAAGATGATAAAAGGGCTGGAGCACCTCTCTTATGAGGCCAGGCTGAGAGAGTTGGGGCTGTTCAGCCTGCAGAAGAGGAGGCTCCGGGGAGACCTGATAGCGGTCTTCCAGTACCTCAAGGGGGCCTACAAGAAAGATGGGGAAAGGCTGTTTAGTAGGGCCTGTTGTGATAGGACGAGAGGTAATGGTTTTAAAATAGAGGGGGGTAGATTTAGATTGGAAATTAGGAAAAATTTTTTTACTATGCGAGTTATAGAACACTGGAACAGGTTGCCCAGAGAGGTGGTGGAGGCCCCATCTCTGGAAACGTTCAAAGCCAGGCTGGATGAGGCTCTGAGCAACCTGACCTAGTCAGGGATGTCCCTGCTCCTTGCAGGGGGGTTGGACTAGATGACCTTTGAAGGTCCCTTCCAACCCTAACCATTCTATGATTCTATGATTCTATGATTCTTCATCAAAAGAGAAAGATAACTTTGGAGGACAGGTCACCTTAAGCTCAGTGCCTGTGGCGGGTGGTGGGTCATGCTCTGGGGACGTGTCTCCTTCCCCTGACGCCAGGCGCAGCCCAGCCTATGGGCATCAGCACAGACAGCTCACGCTAGCGGAGACGGATTCCACCCTCCCTGTCAGGTCTTCAGTTCATTGTTTTTATTATGACTTGAATTGACATATTTCATTACATGCGATCACCCTCTGCCCTGTCGTACATTCATCACATGTGTCAGTTCTGCTTTTCCAATCTGCTGCTTGATTAGCCTTTGTTAACAGAAATACCCAAATGATATACATGTAGCTCTGCACCTTTTGCTCGCACATTGGAGGACACCATTGCAAAGAGGCTGCTAGGCTTTTTCCCAGATAAAAATAGTCAGAGTCACAGCAAGGCCCAAGGACATTGAAAACCCAGCTCTGTTCCCAGCGCTGCTCCTGACCTGCGGCAGGGACACGGCTGAGCATCTTCTCGCTCACCCCGGGTGCCCGCAAATTCTCTCCACTCTTTCTCTCTGGAGTTCAGCAGCTCATCAACCGTCACCTCGCTCTGTGCGTTTGTGCCTATTATAGGCACTGTCATTTTGGTAGAGGCCTTTAGGGGGAAAATCACTCTCAAGTTCCCATTGGTGACAAAAGTAATGGTATAAAGGGGCAGTTGGCTGGAGGAATGACAATATTAGAGAAATATTATACTATATCCCCTAGTATTGGAAAAGATCATAGATGCCACACAGGCTCCTGCAATGGCAAGCTAAGCAAGGGCAGTCAGCAGAATCCATTTCCGAAGAGTAGGTCATCCTCAGCAAATATGATTAACTCCTTGGAGCGGAGGTGACGATGAGAGCTGACAGGGCTGAAGCAGCAGACATAATTGACTTGGACTTCCACAAGGCTTTTTTTTTTTTTTTTTCCATACACTACTGCATAAAAGACTTAGAGTTAATAAGTTTGGCATTGATAGTGAAATTCTCAGTTGGCTACAAAAAAAGAATGACTCGGTAACTGAGGTTCGACAAGTTGGAAAGTGGTGATAAATGGATACAGATGGAGTAACGGTGAGAGGTGAGAAGTGGAGTACCGCAGGGAGCAGAGGTGGGGGCTTGTTCATGCATCAGCGACCCACCAGAGAGGGGGATGGGAAGTGTGCACATCGTCACAGGACACAAAATCATAAGAGAAGAAGAGTTAGACCACTTGTGTGGAGACTGAGTTTGAAAAAGGCAAGTGAATGGACACTCATCCCTGCACAATGCAAATTGTAGAAAATGTAATGAGGACTCAAAACGTAAATAAGTGGGGAAAGAAGAGGTGGAATCATTTACTTTCTCTAAAATGGTGATGAAGAATAGGATGTGAGATGAGAGCAGAACTCCCCTCCACAGGTAGAGGGGGATATAGTTTTCTAGGGCTAGGATGAAGCTGTGACTGTGAGTATTGTACAATGAGAGGGATTGGCTGCTATTCTGGACACTAGCACTGTAATCTATTGGTGGCAAAGCAAATTTATTTTAAAGTGTCTCTCTTTTATTCTGTGAACAACTTATCCATTAACCGATGTGTCCATTAACTGATCAACATTTTAATCTGCCTACCTATTACATAGGTCGATAGCTAAGAACCTCAAAATTTTGAGTGATTTCATCCTTGTATTCAGTTCTTTCACATTAAGAAAGTATTATCTCCATTTTACAAAGATCAAAAAAGAATAAAGATATTAAATGTAGTTATCAGCTGTCATAATTCTATCACACATCCTACAATACTTCAAGATTTTATTTTCCATTTCTGACAGTCAAGGAAGTTTCATGATAATAAAATATTTTTATTCTGTTAGTCCATATGTAATCTTCACAGTCCAGACCTTTGAAGGACCTTTCAAAACAGCCAAGTGAGCATAGCTAGCGTATGGTCTTTACAATACTTTGTTTTACTGTGCAAACAAAAGGTTGCTTTTGTGAATGTTTGCAGAAAGCAAGTATCACTGAAGCAAACATGCGGCCTCTCTTAGATAAATGCTTTTTGCAATATTTGCCCAGCTGTAGTGATTTTTCAACTAGCAGTTGGAAAAGTGACCTCTGATTTGACCTTAAGAGACAGGTTCTCAAGCCACGGGCTGCAGGAAACTCTGCTTCTCAGCAGATTAAGACGATCTGACACACACCAAATTTATGGATTGAACAGTAAAGAGACTCTCCCTGTGCACTGAGAACATGAGATAAGTCTGAGGTTTCTAAACATGCAAACATTTAATCCTGGATTCAATCAACAGCAAAACTCCCACTAACTTAGGGCAAAAGTAAAACACATTCGGCCATTGCCAATGTGAGTCTCTGCACTGGTGGAAGGCATTTTCTGAAGCACTGAGATCCACCCTACTTCTCCCACCCACCCTACCAGTGGTAAAGCTTCCATCAACTCCAGCAAAGTAGAGCTGGTTTGGAGCTGAATGCCTCTTGAATTCCACCTGAATGCTTATAACACGCAAATAACTGCAGATATGATATACAAGTTCCCTAGCCCCAGAGCTTAAAGTCTAGCTGAAGATAAAAGCAATGAATTGTTCACATTACAATGAAAAGTAGAATAAATTGAGAGTGACAGTAGTAAGGACCAGACTAGCAAGCAGCTATGACCACATTTTACTGGGGCAAACCTCTCGCTCACTCTAAATAACTAACAGTTATTATTAAATAACTAACTAGAGTTATTAAGAGTGATAAAAATATCCAGCTCTAAACAAACACTGCTTAAAACAATCAAAATCCTCAGGTTCATCAAAGCACCCGAAGCTCACGTTGAACATTTAACATGCCACTCTCATGGGACACGAGCACATCCTCTGGCAATTTGCTCAGCTGGGTTCACAGTGCCAAACCGCGACGCCTTTGTGCCAGCCCTTGCTTGGAGTTACGATGAGATTGGGTTGGTGAAAGAAATAACTGTTCTGCATTCCTTGGTCCTGTTTTCCTTAAAAGCAGAAGCCATTTCACCTATGTCATGTCTAACTTGTAATTACCCTTTGTCTGTTTTGGAGTTGTGCGTTTAAGTTCTCTTTTCTGCTCTTTTCACAGCAGTCCCCTTCTGCTTGTGGTCATTGTTATATAAGAAGAAAGAAAGAGGATTTTTTTTTTCTCCTTCAGTTCCACATTTGGAGATGGAAAATATGTCATCCTTCTTTTTTTTTTTTTTCTTTAATGCTTCCCATGCTAAAAAGCCTGCCTGAACTCTCATTTTATGGACACGCAAAAAGCATGATTTTCTTTGTGTAACTCAACACATCCCAGCGGCAGCATAGAGCTTGATTACTTGATGAGACAGTGTTGTGGATCACATGCACAACGGCCCCCGAGAAAATTATACCCTCCCAGGCTTCAGTGAGAATCCCTTTGATGACCAAAGTGTTATTATTATGAGTGTTATGCAGACACTCAGGTCAAGCTGTTACTAATTTCAGGGGTTTTTCCTTTATCGTTTCTTGACTGATTAGGCAGTACAGATGTAAAGGTAACTTCTAGTCTAAGGAGGAAAGACTGGATTTAGCAAATCTTTAAAAGCATTTGCTCAACTCTTAACATAAGAAACAACAGTTGAATTAAATGGAGCACTCCTGTACTGCACAGTGAGGACGTGCTTTTTCGTTTTTATTAACTGCACTTAATTAAGTTTAAAATATAGATAGAGAGATATAGTTCTAAGTCTACAGAAATCATACTCTTTCTCCTCCTCCGTCAGAGCTGTAGCCTTCATTAACTCAGCATTCTGCAGCCTGGCTAACTAGGGCAGGACTTGCAGTAACTAGTGTAGCAAGTTGAATTATTCATTATGGACTTTTTCTTGTGGAGGAATGTATCTTCTTTTTTTTTTTTCCTACTCACAGATTTTCATGAACATATCATGATCTCTTTTTTTTTTTTTTTTAATGATTTCTCCTTTGTTGAGTATTTCTGCAGTAAGGAAATGGTGCAAACAAATTATGCTTAGCTGGAGATGGACATGATCACAGCAAGACTCTGCTCAAGAGCTCTCCACTGAACCGTGTGATTGGTCACTAAAGTTATAAGATTTCTCTATTTATTAGACTAGCTGAACAAAAGAAGAAACAAAGACTATTTTAATGCTAAGAATTCCTCTGATTTGCCCTTCAAAAGGAACTTTGTCTTTTCAAGATTTCCCAACTTACTCAAAATGTTCTTGCTTATCACCAATATTTTGCCTGTTTCCACCTCTAATGGCATAGTATTCCTTTGGTCTTAACAGCCCGTTCCTAGCAAAAACTTTCTAAAACTCACTACCAGGCTTAATAAGGCTCCCAGTGGGAAGAAATTGAGATCAACAAGGGATGTCTCCCTGCTCATTATCATGGTGAAGCTAAATGGTGTCATTCCTCAGAATTCATTAGTTTAACAACATTCCCAAAATATTCTTGGCAAGTTGTAAATGTATCCTTTCGATTAAATTACTTAAAAGTTAAAGATTTTCTTTGCTTTGTGTATATTTTTGCTGAAAACTCACTCCACTTACAGATTGCCATGAAAGTTTATTCTTTATTGGAATTAACACAAGAAGCAGTGGGAGTATTTTTAGCAATATGCTTTTGATTAACGGATCATATTTTGAACGCTGTTAACAGGGGATTTTTAAGTGCAAGATTTCTTCTTGTAGAGGGTCTCACTCTGAAATTGCTTGCATCAGCAGTCCCTGCAGGAGAATATAATGCAGCAGAACAGAGGGGATGTGTAAGCCAGGTAACTACGTCCATCAGCATATCCCAGAGCAGAAAGCTTAGGCAAAAGAAGCCCAGATTAGGAGAAAGGAGAGGTGCGGTAACCAGGAGCCAGCCCAGTCACTTGTAGAAGGATGTGATCTTGAGAGACAGTCAGGTACAACTGTAAAAATAGGTACTGCTGAAAGCTGTGCTTTGCCTGCAGAACCCCAACTACCCATAACTGTCTTTCTCAATCTAACATGGGTGAACAAAGTCTCATGTTTGTGGTAGTCACATATTGCAGAAAACGAAGCAGAGGTCTAACTGTGGTCCTTCTGACACAAGGAACAAGTCCTCTTCAGCACCAGGGCACAGCCAACAGGCAGCCTGAGAGAAGGGGAGACCCTCCACGTTCAGGCTGAAGAGGAAAAGAGTCCCTCAGAAGAAGGTCCCCGCATGCTACAAGTCAGGGTCTTGGAGAAGTTGAAAGACTTAGCGCTGGATGGTGCTTACTCCTGCCTTAAACAAGAAAACGGTTTTAGCACAAAGTCCTTCCATGAGCCTTCCTGGAAAGACAAGTTATGACAGAGAAGACGCAGGACATATTTATTCCTAGCTGTCTCTCGAGTAAAGATGTCTCTCAGGAAAGGTATTATCTTGTCCAAGAAAATCAGTGGAGTCTGCTAAGCTCACCGCAGCTTGACATCTGCAAGAAACATCGCAAAGAAGATAACGGTGGCAAATAAGGATTTTCTTGAGCCAGCATGTCTGCTATTTGTAATTCATAGGCTTGGCAGAATGATCTGTGATTTTTCAATGGTTTTCTCTCAACCTGCAAAATAGATCTCATTTTAAAAGTGGCATTTTTTCTGATCTATTTTTAACTTTGATATTATGGTCAGAAAGGGAAATCCCCAAAGATACATCAGTGGTTGAGATACAACGTCCTGAGTCTGAGAGATATAGAAATAACTTGTCTATTCTCTCCCATCATTCTGGGAGAGTCATTTCTTTCTGGTTATCTGCACAGTACGGCAAAACAGCACAGATGTTTCGTAACGGTAACACTCAGTAAACTCGCACAATCTCTCTCCCAGTCACTTTTCTATTCAGAAGCTGAGTATTTGTTTTCCCCTCCAGTGCTCTGCCTGGGCAGCGGATTAATCCTGGCCATACAAAATGGTGCCTGATAGAGCAATACAAAATAAACAATTTGCAACAGGTCCTGAACTGAGTTCCAGCAACAACAGAAACACAGGGGGTATGGAGAGAGCTTAGGTGAAGACGGGAGCTTATTTGTCATTAAGTTACTGCATGCTGATCTGCTGGTACTCCTGAACCAAAGAGACTGGAAGAGGCTAACAGGGAAAGAAAGTCGGACAATGCATGCTTATTTGCTTTCACAATATATGGACATGCAACAGCAAAAGAGACGATCCAACAGGTGGGGTCAGGCTCTATCATAGTCTTTTGGACGCTGAAAGAATGAACTTTTGATCACACTTAGTAGGTCAGTATGAGTGATGTAAAGCGCTACTTGTTTTCTTCCCCCTCCTCCTATAAAATCTGAGATTTTGCAAGCCAGCATGTGCCGAATTGTTCAAGATGTGGAACTGAATTAAAATATTCAGGAAAGACTGGGTAACATCTCATGTGAGACTGGAATTGGCCCTCAGGCCCACGATGACTGTTACTGCATAAAATTTTGTGGATAGCAAAGGACAGTGTTATGACAAAGTGACATTTGCAAACCGAACGCTTCTGCTGCCAGGTGAATGGACAAAGATAAGAGTAAACCTTTTAACAGGGCCTGTAGTGATAAGACATGGGGTAATGGTTTTAAAAGAGAAGGAGATAGCTTCAGACTGGACATAAGGAAGAAATTTTTTACACTGAGGGTGGTGGAACACTGGCACGGGTTGCCCAGCAAGGTGATGGATGCTCAGTCGAAACCAGGACAGCTATG
Source organism: Chlamydotis macqueenii (assembly GCF_036417535.1). Taxonomy (NCBI): domain Eukaryota; kingdom Metazoa; phylum Chordata; class Aves; order Otidiformes; family Otididae; genus Chlamydotis; species Chlamydotis macqueenii. The sequence goes on along the minus strand of NC_141571.1, from coordinate 5,111,076 downwards.
TGTAATGAGCAAGACAAAGCAGACCATCTCTGAAGTGCTTGTCATACAGGCAGGCAAATTAGAAACAGGCTGAAGAAATACACGCACAGAGAATTAGACCTGAGTTACCCGTGCTTGTGGGAGAGCTGAGAGCAGTAACTCACATCTCCAGTGCACTGCCCGCTTGCTTTGCATTTGTATGATTCTGACAGCAGAGACATATAAGGGGATTGTTTGGCCTTGATTCTCACAAACTTTATTCTTCAGTGTCTGTTTCTGAAGGTTGGAGAAATCTGCACCAAAAATTAGCTCTGAGACAAACATGAGATGTTGCTAGTCTGGTGAAACATCCTTTGAATGGTACAAAATGCCACTGAATAAAAAGACTGCACCTTTGCAGCTTCTTTTCAAACATAATACTTCTGTTACCTCACAAGCAAAGCTGACAAAGCCACTTTGTTTTCTTCAGACACAAAGGGAAATTTTGAAGTAAAACCCACTAAAACAAACTTGATTATATTTCATTAAAATAGGCAAGGGCAAGAATGCTCATGTTATAGCTGCTTCTCTCCAAAGAGCATCAAAGCGCTTCACCGAACGAATTCTCCAGCTGAAAGCACTTCCTCATCTGAGTAGTCTTGCTGGACTCTTGAAAGTCTCTGCCTCTCCTTTCATGAGCAAGGTTGGCTTCATCAAGACCTAATGACCAAGCCCTGAGAGACGCTGAATACCTGCAGCCCGACGTCTCTGCGAGATTTCCTTATGCCTTTCAACAGCACCAAGACAAAGGGAATGCCCCATGACACAGATGGATAAACTGAGTCATAGGGCTTTTAAAATGACTTGCCCAGGTACTTGAAGCATCGGCTAAACCTCACACACCTCATCAAGGCAATTAGTCTCCTTAGGGTGAGCAGGTTTGGTTAAATTACTGTGAAGGGAAAGATGTGGCACTGAATAAATAGCTGAGTGCACACAGTGTATTGTGACTGAACTGTAGATTAGATCCACTTAAACTTACTTTAAAATGAGCTAGTTCAGATATTAGCAGCAGATCGACTGGTTTAATCTGCTGGGCTGAGCTGCAATGGCTGGCTGAAATATGTGGATCAGCTGCTGGGTGCAGGGGTGCCTCCCTGCCCTCCCTCTTCCAACCATCAAACACTTCGCTGCCCACTACAAATTAGTTTATAACTTGGGAAGAGTTCCCACATCAGAGGCAGCCTGATAGCACGGGGAGGGTAGAAGCACCCCCAGCCTGGGCAGACCTGTTCACCAGTCAAGGATTGTCTAGAGATTTGCAGCAGGGTACGGCCCCTCCTGAAACACCACAGCCCTTTGCTGGCTGCCATGAAGAGGCAGACAAGGCTTTGGGGCAGCGAGCAGAGACGTGTCCACCATGGTCTGCTCCAAACAGCCACCTCCAGACTCCTGTCCCCCTTCCTGTCCCTCCCATCGTGCTGCTCAGCCCCACATCTTGGCATCCTTCTGGAAAATCCAAAGTATGTGGTGAATGCCTGCGTAAATCTGGTTAATTTAATTACTCCTGGGAGATTGATATCTCTGGCTGCCGAGCCACATTAGTAAGACTGATGTCAGCCCCTCCTGCGGCACACGCAGGTTGGGGCAGGAGGGCCGGTGCAGGCGGTGCAGCCAGCTGGGTCAGTGGGTGCGGGAGGGATGCGCAGCGAGACGCACGGCTTCTGCCTTTTGTCAGGGTGCTGGTGGAAACTCTGATTTCAAGGCACAGCCCTGGATTTCTCTGTCTCATTTAGTGCTCCAGGCTGGGAGGGCAGGGGGGGTTGTGGAAATGTGACATGACCCTCCTTCAGCCCGGTTTGCAAAACTATTTCATTGCCAGGATTCCCCATCCGCCGCCGCCTGCAAAAGCTCCTGTCAGCTGCCAGCCCAGCAAGGAGGCTCAAATAGCAAACGAGACATGATGCTTGTTCAGGCCTCAGGAGACTTCAGGCATGAGTTCAGATTGAGTTGGTGTTTTGTTTGTCCCTAAATCCAGTGACAGCCATCAAATAGCACGTATGTCCATGATGCCTACCTAAAGCCAGCTTTGCCTTCCCTGTTTTTGGGCACTGTATCATCTCGGGAGCCAGTGTTAGGCACTCCCAGCACTTGGGCAGAGAATATAGCGAGGCAGGGGACACCTCTGCCATCTCTGCCATCACACAAACCTCCACAATAGCTTGTGGATAACCTCTCTCTTTCCATCTGCTTCTGTAAAATAATTTCACTCCTAAAAACCTCCGTATTTACTGTGATGAGGAATTTAATTCCCACTGTTTTCAACAGGAGTCAGGTACCTGAAGATATCTGCAGCTCTGAGAGCCTGTGTCTGATCTCCAGGGGCTAGTGCATAAAGAAAAAGAATTTCCCACAGAATTTTAAACCCAAATCATATTTCATTCAAATCAGTTAATTTGCTCCATATAATCCAAGTTCTGGGGCAGCACTTGTAAATGAAAGCAATACACTCCTGCTATTCTCCACAGAAGCATTTTCTTCTTATATCTTTCTATGTCCAAAGGTTTTCTGGCAACCATATAAAGGTTAAATCTAGCCTGAAAGCATATGCCTTTCCTCTTTGAGTTTGATTAACTATGGCTGAAAGGATACTGCGAACTGGAAGCTCTGAAAACTGGAGTGGTATCAGACAGACAGACAAGTGGTAGGAGAAATGACTCTTTTTAAGTTTTTGAAGCAGTTCTGAATGAGGTCTAAATTGCACCAAATAATGTGCTTAAATAAACTGCTAGCAAAGGAAACAGCTGTCAGAACATTATACTTCTGTGGATCCAAGTATATACCCTACAGTTAGGGAACAGAAAATTGCTAAATGAAGATTTAAAGTGACAAGATCTGTGTGTGGCAGGAACAGCAGGTAAAACATGGGAGTCATTTCAGCTGCTTTAAATTTAACTGTCCCATGCTCTGAGTATTGAATTTTTTTTCAGTAGCTGCCTCATGAGTTTCCCTCTCCACTCTTTGTCAACACAGCAAGGTTCAGACTACATCTAAGCAATGCTTTTAAACAGTAGTTTCTGCTCTAATAAAGCCTATCTTGGATTTACTATCAAAATAAGAACTGTTTAAAACAACATCCAAAAGATAAAAGGCATTAAAAAAAGGTATTGTTTTCTAAGCCCCTCTCCCTTTTACTTCCCCACACATGGCTTTGAGACTAAGAAGCTATACTGACCATGGATATGGAAGAAAGCTGAACCCACAACCTGGGTAATGTTTTTGCAGAAATTCTTGTATCAATGGCTTGACATAACAGCCTCTTAAGTAACTGTCCCCTTCAAGTGGGCAGCAATTGCCTCCTAACATTTGATGTCAGTGCTATATCATGTGTACAAGGACGCAGGTGAGATGGCTTTTTATCCTGATGTGATGCCTTGGGATGCTGAGATGCGACATGTAGCTGAACAGTCTCTGCGCTTCCCAGCACAAGCGGGAATAAAGTTGGAGGGTGCAATCTTGGCCTTTGTAGTTTACAATCCAGTGGAAATTTCCTTTTGACCTTGGAGAAGAAGATGAGAAGGACTTCACCTTTTGCAGTTTCAGACATGCCAATCAATTGTAAGTATCTAACCAAAGAGTTGATTCTATGATTCTATGATTCTATGATTCTATGATTCTATGATTGATTCTATGAAAGAGCTTGTTTTCGCAGTAGGACGAATTAAGGGTCTCTGTATATTCTACTGGTTTCATAGCCTACTTCAGTTAAATGTCCACACTCAGGAAGCCCAGATCTTTATCTGAGTCCCCAGTTTAATCACTGCAGCCTCCTTGTGCTCCCTCCCTCGCTCATAAAACTGAGAAAACACTTTGTCAGTGCCGCACGTGTTAATTCAAAGTGAGCTCACCAAAGAAATGCAAATACAACATTTAGATGAGTTGAAGTGTATTCTTAAAGATTTGGCAGAGTTAGGTCCCATGACTCTTTGGGTAGAGACATGCAAGTCTGTGAACATGAGCTCCATTTGCGCCAAGGTTGGCCTAGGAGGGTGAAAAAAAGGGTTCAGGTTTTTAATAAGCTAAGAACGTGAGGCAGCCTGCCCAGCCAGGCTATGAGATGAAACATTCAAACTGATCCATCCCTATGGTATCGTGGTGACTGTATTTTTGGAAACTTTGCTTTTTCACATTTCTATTTTCTCATGGCTCTGCCTCTGGACCTCGTTAATCTCCATAGTATTTGCAAGTGAACAATTGCCCTAATTCCATCTGGCTGGAGTACAAAAAAAAAGACTTTTTTTTTAAAAAAAAAAAGAAGGTTGCTCTTTTCATTCTTCTTCCCTTTCCCTCCTTACTCTGGAAATTCCTGGCAATTTAACACTTAGCTACTTCTTAATGATATTTCCAGAGTTAAGCTGGTTGGTACAACTTGAGAAATGGGATGATTAATAGCTGGGCACATGGGAGTGCTCTGCAGCCAGGCTGCTACTGTTGCGTTGACCTTGTTTCGCAGAGGATGATCTTTTCTAACACAATTGAACTGTAATTAGAACCCAAAGGTGTGGACTTAGACCTTGTTCCTCCCTGCCTTGAGCTCTCCTGTGTTTGATGAACTGGCTCAATCTGCTTAACGATGTATATAAGAAAAGCTTCCCTCTTAGGAGCCAAAAATTAGGAATATAACTGGAGATGCCAGTGGATGTAAATTAGAAATGAAGACAGTGATGGCAGAGGTTTGGTTTTTTTTTATGATAGACAGCCAGTCATTCATCTCTTACGGAAGACAAAGGGCTGCTGCTGGAGGGAAACAGTGGTCTAAAGCTGAACAAACTCTGGAGTTAAATGTTGATTGGGTTACTTTTGGGAGAGTTCAGAAAGTAATGGAGAAGAAAGGAATTTTCTGATCTGAACACATTTCTGAAGGCACCAAAACAGGGCCTCCACCTTCAGCTCTTCTGCAATAAAATATACCAGTCTACAACCCTCAAAAAAACTTAAGGAGAACGTAAGGTACCCAAAGCAGTCCATACCTGAGTTTTCAGCTAGAATCAGCAGTTCTGACCTGTAAGGTAATTTTGCCAGGGGTTTTTCATGTCTAGAGCTCAACCTTGTCAAAGGCCTTTTAAAATGTCTGTTTGTCAGGTTTGGGGTTTATGTTTTCTTCCATTCAGAAAAACTATCCTCATTCATATTTCTTATAGATGCAGATTAACACAGTGTTCCTGCTCATTTTGGTACCTCAGCACTGGGGACCACAGGGCAGCATCTGGGAGCTGATGTATTTGCCCTGCTACTGGAACTGAAAAACTCTTGTTTGTGGCACAAATCGTATTTGAACCCCACTTATTGTCTCAAGACTTTTTTAGTTCTGGATCATGAAGCAAAATGTAGAATTTGTGAGAAAAGGTGATGGTAACAGCAGCTGAAACATGAGCATACACACAGAGGATAAATTCAGCTCGCAGGTACGGCAGCCTACACGGCGTCCAGCTCCACAGACTTATGAAATGAATCCTGATTTACAGGCAGGTAATTAAGAGCAGATCTGCTGAGCGCGAAGGCAGTGTTTCTGCAGCTCCTGTTGCCAGCTGGATCACACCTCAATGCACGGCGCTGGCCCTGGGGCCGAGCCAGCCCTGCCGACTCCTGCGCTCCAAGAGCGTTAGCCCCCGGAGCGGGGCCGAGCAGCCTTTCTCTTCTCTGCTGGTCTTCAGGGTCCTCCACCTCCCTTCAGCTTGAGAACTCTTCTGCCACCAGTTCTGAGCTTGCAGGAGGGTTTTGTAGGTTTCTTTTTATTTTATTTGATGAGGAAGGTTTGCAAACACGATAAACATAAGACATGGCTCTGCCAAAGGGCTGACATATGGGATGCCTTCCTAATTCTTTCAAGCCTGTGTTAATCCTTATTAATACCATTAGAACAAGGTATGAGCTGGGGAAAGAGCACAGAAGGAATACAATTTTCGTTTGTCACACTACCTGTTCCACACGTCTACAAATCAAGTAGAAATGGACTTCCATGGCCAAAGTCTTCTAACATGGGCATGTCTGCCCTACAGACCAGATATTCCTAAGGCAATTTTAAATAAGCTGAGTCTGTGGCTGCTTTTCGGATAGCTCCAGTAGAGAACCTAACTAAAACTCTCTGTCCTGTAGCCCTACTTTGTAGCAGCTAAACTTGACCTCAAGTTAAGTAGCCAGTCTCAGGTTAGCTCCCTTTGCAATGCTGAAATGCCCATGAGGGCACCCCGCACTGCTCCCCACGCCTCATGATGTCCGTGAGCCCTGGCTGTGATCTAATCTGTCTGCATGTTTGGGACATTTTTCAGACTTCCTTCACGAAGACTGAAAAGTGGGGAAATTAACTGGGAGAGGGGATATTACAGTGGTTTTCACTCTCAGGTCCCAGTTTAGGTCTCCGCAGGTTGTAAACTGTTTAAGCCTGCATTACCCCGTCAGCAAAGCATTTCAGCATGTGCACGACTTCTACTTAGCTGATTAACAATGCTGACTATGGGACTTCAAGAGGTGCTGTTCCACATTGGGGATCCAGCCAGGAGCTCTATTAAAGAAACTGTTCCATATTTGCAAGTTGAAAGGTGTGAGGGGCAGAAACCGACTTGCTTTAGGTGATGATGTACAATGTCAGAGGCTACGCTTAATATTTCAGGAGAAAAGCAGCTGTGCCTCCTGGACAACCTTTAGATCCTTTAGCAATACACAGCCCAGTCGTACACAGCGGCATCCAACACTATTTGGGTCTACACATTCATGGTTTGTAGGGATCTGGGTTGTGCTGCGTGCGGGGAGCCAGAAAGCTGCATTTCCAAGGATGGATCAGTTAACAGAGTATTTTGTAAAGTTCATCTGCTTCTTTTACTTGATGAAAATGGTAATCACCTACTCTATCCCACACACTCAAGCTTGCATTGATATGAGTTTGGAAAAATACTATATTAAATGATTTATTCCAGCTTTATCCATTTCCTAATAATGTAATGAATTATTGATGGGTCCTAGGAAAAAGAAAAAGAAGCAGAATAGTATTTCAACAGAGGCGGTTATTCAAAACAGTGAAGTGGAAGGAAAGTGTTTTCCATGCCATCAGATTTTAAGCTTTGAAATATTTTCCTATCCAAAACTAGGACGACAATATAAAAACAACTCTCTTCAAGTACTTTTACAAAAGGAAGTCTCCCCCACTGCAGGATCTGGCCAATGAACATGTAAAATATTCTGCTACAAATGAAAGGAAATTTTAAAAGTACTAAGAATCAGTTCAGAACAAAAGTGAGAAAGTTTTCATTTAAAAATAAGACAGAAGGGAGATTTTTGCAATTAAAGCAAATCCTTGTGAAACATCTAAAAACTAAAAAAATTAAGCTGAAACTCACCCTTTCAGTCAGAGAAGTTTGATTTAAATGAATCCACATCTCCTGTGGAAGGTACGTAACTGAACAGATCTCAGCTGTGCCCAGTATGGTAAAACTTAATTCCAGGGTCCTCTCCATTCCCTCTAAGATGGGAATGGAGCCCACAAGCCAAACTGCACCACTTCTTAGGGAAGGAAAACAAGCAACAAAATTGACTTCTAAAGTCTCTGCTTATAATAATACCTACCAGAATATGAGGGTAGAGATGGGATCAGACCTTCCATGAACCACAAAGCTTTTGTATGTGTTCATGGTGCAGAATCATGTGGTCTTGGAAGAGAAACACTTGCTGAAACCCCGTCTCTGAGAAGCAAGTGATCTTTGAGCCATACCCTCAACCATGTTTCTACTGAAGCTATGGGACTTAGGTATATAGGGAGAATATTTGAGAAAATTGGTCATGTTCTGCATATCTTTAGGTCCAGTTCTCCGCTCTGTCTTGAGGACCAATGTTGTGGCCAACTGCTCCCCCAGCTCTCCCTGGCCCCCGAAGAAAAAACCCTGCACAGAGGATGACTCAACAGAAAAACAAAACCCCAGAGAAGAGGACTCTCAAAATATGCTCAATTATCTGCAATACAATGACAGCTTTTGATTCAATTTGAGCATTACGGTTTTATTATTTCTCTCTCTGTCAGGGGGATGTGTACTATGAACAACAATCTTTGCATTTTTTTGACAAAGTAGGAAATTCACAATGGTAAAGAAAAAAGGCAGTGAAATCCTGAAGGTGTCTTCTTCCTCTCTTTTAAGGGACTGGTAATGAGAAGGAAACTGGTTATAGTCAGAGCTGCCAGGCTATCAGATGGAATGAGATCTGAAGGGAAAAAAAAATTAATGGCATGCTAAATATGTTGTTGAAATGCACTGGGAATAGCCTCACGTTAAGAGGAAAACAGCTTAAAATCATGTAAAACGGAGGTCAGGCGTGAGAAGGAATGTGTCTGTAGAGAATTGTGTGCATGCTAAAAGCTGCCCACAAATTCTAAATACACACATTGAGAACTGCACAATAATCTGGTCAAACAAGGTTTTCAGAGGAGGAATTATCTGCATCTGCAGCTATTTTGGGGTATACTTCATCACCGCATACTTTTTCACTTATCACAATCTTGCATTCAGTGACATACACAAATATGAGGATGTGGGTCACTACAATTTTTTTGCAAAAAAAGCAAGAACACGATAAGAACAGTCTTGATTTGCTCTATTAAAAAATGTTGAATACTTTTATCAGTTTTAATGATAGTGGCCAATTTCCTTTTCACTCTGTTCTCTGAGGGAATAAGGTTTACACACTCATGCTCTGGGCATGTGCATAAGCACACTAAAATTTTGAAACAGTTGGCTAATTTTAACTGAATTTGGCAGAGGCATAGTTGTCAAAGTTATTAAGGTCCTAAATGTTTTCAGAGGAAAGGGAAAGGCAGTGTGCACTGCCTTAGTGCAGAAAAATCTGTTTCCCAAAGTTCATGAAATTATTTGCTTGAACACTACAGTAAGCTATAAAAAAAAAATTCATATTTAAACCAGCAAAGTTGGAAGCCTCCTTTTTGACTGAGTAGCTGTCGAAATTTCAAAGGCCACTGTATAGCAATTGATCTCTGGGACTCCAACAGAGGTTACTTGGAGGATGGCATCACAGCACTATCATCTTACATGGAAAGCTTTGAAAATTAGTCTCTCAATACTCAGTCCGTGAAAGAATGAAAGTATAAATGCACCAAAACCTCCCTCTGAAATCCCTTTAAAGTTTCCAAATGATGCAGGTCCTCACTACACTTAATAGAGAAGAATCAAATAAAGCTAAATAAAAGGACATTCAGGGGAAGAGTAACTGAAGTGGTCCAGGGGGGAGCAATCCCACTTGCACCGCTATGAACGTGTGCTCAGTGACAGAGGCAAAGACCAAACAGGATAGATAATTTGTAGGCGTAGACTTTTATTCAGCTGGAGAAAAAAAGCCTCAGCAGTGTTGCTGTAGGAGAAACTTCTGTCACCACAGAAATAAGGAAGCCAGCGGTCCCAGGAAAATGGCATTTTGAAATCACAGCCTCTGAGAACCTGTCTTCTAGGAACAGGGAAATAAAAAACAGTTGATGGAAAATCAAGAATATAATTTTATTTTCTAAGCTATGTGAAGGAAATCTGACGTAAAAATTTGTTTTGCATGAATTTGATCCTAGTGTCATTGAAGCCCAAAGGCTGAATTGCCAATAGATGATTTCAGAGAATATTCTGATGGCCTCCCATCTGAGGGAAGAAAAAGAAAAAACCCTTAAGGCATTTCCATGAGAATTTCCATAGTGACAGTACCCAAAATGACTTTCTAGTTAAAGAACTACATCCATCTTTACTACTTCTTGTTCACCAGGCAGGTTAATAAGCAGGGAGCTAAGCATTTATTTTTAAGAACTAGTCTTTTAGAAAAGACAGTCCTCCTATGCAGCTTGCAGTCTTCCCAAGTCAGAAATCTACTTTCCTAAATATAAAGAGTCAATGAGCTGGTGTCTACACAGTGTTGTAAAATATCTTGGCCAGCTGGAGTGCTTGCTATGCAGTCTATCATCTCAGACAAGTCTGTTCTCTTTAAATTGTATTTACATGGATTTTCTTTCTGGTTTTCTATTTGTTACACTGTGTTAAATAAATCTGGCTTTATTCAAGATAATTTGGATTTATTGATTATTACTGGGGACAATTGCTCTGAGTGATGTCCCAGGGGAAGAAAATGAACCTCTGGTGAGGGGCACGGCGGCTAAGGAACTGTCACAGGCGGTTAAAGGGACAAGAGTTCTCTCACAGAGAAATAATAAGGATATTCTGGCTGTGCTCACTGCACAGATCATCTAACTGGTGATTAAAATGTACACAATGTACTCAGCAACTCATGAGGGATTTTTCTTTTCTGTATCACTACGTTAGAGACCATATGGAGTGACCCCTGTACCAGTCTTGCTGTTGATTCAAATCCACCACTGAGACTCAACCACCAGGTCCCCAAGGTGCTAAATGCCAAAAATTGAACCAGCTTTAGAATTTCTGGCTAAATACATATTTAGATGAGGTCTTGATGGCCTGTAGATGTCTAATATGATGGAAAAATACCCATTATTAAGACTTTTTAAGTCTCTGCATGACATCCTGCACATATAAAGTGCATCTCATTGCACTTTATATAGAAAAATCAAATAGGGCTAAAGAGAAGAATATCTTAATATTGTTTGAACTTACACTTCTTTAAAAGGCAGTGATTAAAACCCTTTGACACAGAGAAAGAAAGGGAAACCTTGTTGCAAAAACAAGCAGCAAAGTGACATAGACCCAGTCCTCTAGAGTTTCAGTTCTTGAAGGTTTAAAAAGTTCATTCAGTTGCAGTTTGTTTCTGTTTAAATGATAATTCTCTTAGTTATAGATGTCGTGTGTACCAGAAATGTCATTCCTGTATTGTGTTTGCCTCAGATTTGTACAACCAATGCCCCCGAGAGCAGAAAAGAGCATGTAGAGATCTCAGCCACATCCCTGGGTGGGATAAATGCAACATCTCAGCGATGCTACCCGGACTCCCAGTGAATGCGATGTGCCGTCATCTCTACAGGAGGAACCCCAGGCACAAACCAGATGGTGCCAATTTGGTGTCACTACACCCTTCTTGCAGATTTTATCCTTTTTTTTTTTTTTTCAGTTGGAGAAAAAAATACAGGGAAAGTAAAAGGAGAGAGGCAGTGTCCCCTTTCCCAAGGCTGATGGATAGAAATAGATGCTGCCATTCAGAAAACTTAGATGGGAATAACAGAAGGTACCTATTCATCCTTGATCAGCCCATTATAAAATTCTCACTTGCTTAAGTCCTGTGAGCAAATAGCAGGGATCTAAAAATCTACCAGATAAAACCCCTGCATGTGCTGACACATCTTGGCACAGGCGTGGCTGGAGGGGGGAGAGTAAATGGCGGAGGTGGAGTGTGGATAGGGATTATTTAATCTTTTTTTCTTTCTAGAGTCGAGGATCTGTGCATGTTCCTGTTCACTTGTCTCTAGCAGGGTCACTGGACAAGGAGAGAGATCATGAAGATTTACAGCTGTTTGAAGGGGGGAAAAAAATCAGGGCAAATGCAGAGAAGCCCTCACTGCTCACATAGTGCTGGGGACTATTTTTTTTTCCTTTATTTTGATTCTTTACTTAAGAGTTCATCAACGTTTAAATACACAGAGAGCTCTTTCTCATAGGACAACAATGGCCATGGAGAAAAAGAGAAGGAAATAAAGGGACTTTTATTTTAGATGCTATCTTCAAGTAGTGTGTAAGATTTACACCAAGTCACTAGCTGGATAGTTGAAAATCCTTAATTTAGTCTCTGTTCACGACTGTACAGACTCCAGCACAGCTTTAGCATGTCCTTGCCTCTCAGGGCAAGGACACACACAAGAATTCAGAGGCTTGAAAATACAAATACAAAATTAAGGAAGACCTTTGTGATTTGTTCCATTTCTCTCATTAATTTTGGTAGCCACTAAAATCACACACAAGCTACTAACCTTAGGACACTAGGAAAGCTCATTGTTCTCTGAAGAAGCAGCAGAGTTTTATGAAGAACGTAGTTATTTACTTTTATTTATTTTATTACTTATTCCTAATCATTCATCTTAGTTACTTATATGCACCACAGTAGCATCAATATGCTTCCTAGTCTTTATTTATCCTGAATCTTCCTTATCACTAATATATTGATTTTGTCATGCAAAATAAAGCACTTTTCTGCCCTCGTGTAAGATGAGGGACCTGAAGCCATGATTTGAATATCCGTGGCCACTCTGTACGGTTCACAATATGAATATACTCCTTCCGCTTCATTTACACCTGGCTGTGAATCTCCACTTGGCAACACTGATTGACAAAGCAGATGTACTCCAGAAGACCACTACATCTAATTTCAATTGAAAGGAAAATTACTTGTAACCAGAGATTTTCTGTGTAACATCGCAGAAAACAAGGACTTTAAATAGAAGGTAGGTTTTGAATTTCTCCATGTAAGTAAGTGACTTAAGAAGCCTGTAAGAAAACCAAAAACTGAACTAACTCTAAACCTTGTCTTTCACCCTAGAGACGGTTAAATTTTTGTGTCTTCCCGTAGTAAAATAAATAACGTAGACAGGTATATCCATCTATTTTAAGAGAGATGTTTTCCTTGTGAATTGTTTCTTCCCAGTTTTATCTTAGGAAACAAAAACACACATTATCATTCCCTGTTTGGCATTCAGGAGGAGGTGTTTAACTCATATGGAAAAAGAAAATTCAGGAGGAGAATGGGGGGAAAGTGAATCACAAACACAGGCAGGGACTGTATTTTGGAAAGTTTCTAACGGTAGTACTGGGTTTCAAACAGAAGCCCAGCAGACAGAGAGATCCTGCACGGATTGCAAAAGACCTTGCAAGTACTTGTCCATTGCAAAACCCAGGACAAGGAGGAGGCACAAGCACGGCACAGTAAGCTCTGCCCTGATCAGCAAAATCTTTTCTACGTAATAAGCCAGAACAGTATATTTTCAGCATTTCTACTTTGTGTTTTCCCCAGGCAAGGGAAACAATCTTCATTATACTGAAAAGTGAATAGAGGCAATGTCAAGGAAACCTTTTAAAGAAGTAGCAAAAAAGTATGTTGTGTAAGGCGCAGGGCTGGGAAGTCGCACTTTTGGGACCAAGGAGAAGGCTTGGTTCAGGAGGAGGGAAAACAGTAATACCTTCATCCGAGCTGGGCTCTCCTGACTCTGGGATGTAGGGAAAGTGTGATTTCTTCACCATAAAATGAATCTCAAGTCTAACATAGGGCATCACCAACTCTGCCCCATTGGAGAGCAGATAAAGTATGAGAAAGACATGGAACCTGTTGGAGCGGGCCCAGAGGAGGCCACAAAGATGATGAGAGGGCTGGAGCACCTCTGCTGTGAGGCCAGGCTGAGAGAGTTGGGGCAAACAGCCTGGAAAAGAGGAGGCTCCAAGGAGTGTTCTTCCAGTACCTCAAGGGGGCCTACAAGAAAGATGGGAGAAGCTCTTCAGCAGGGCCTGCTGTGACAGGATGAGGGGTAATGGTTTTAAACTAAAAGAAGGTAGATTTAGACTGGACATAAGGAAAAATTTTTTTGCACTGAGGGTGGTGGAACACCGGCACAGGTTGCCTAGAGAGGTGATCGATGCCTTATCCCTGGAAACATTTGTCACCTAAAAATCTGAAATTTGTACACCTGTGACTGTATTCCCCACCTTCTCCCAGACTGTATGTAGAAACATGCAGACTGTTAACAGAATATCATATGTCAGAAGGAGATCCAGCAGACTTGTACTTCTAATAAAGGGCTTGATGAAGAACAAAGAGATGCTGCAGATGCGCCCTACAGAAATGCCATCACTGAGTTATCAAAATCCTGCAGTACAGCCTGTCTGACGTATGTTCACTTCAGCTCCTGCTGGATTGCAGTCTATCAGTAGTGACACAGCCAGCCACCCCTGTCCCTGCCACGCCAGCATGGGATGTCCTCATCCTCCCACTTTTTGCATGACAGCACAAAGAGACATTCACACAGGAGACCAGCCTTCCAATGTGCCTGCCTGTGCAGATCCAGAAGAGATGCAAACGCCATCTCTGGTATTTTATTTCAAGTGTCTTTTCTGTAACTCCTTTCTCCGTAGGTTAATGAAGACTTAAGCACTCAGTCTCAGCAGCACTGATGTAAAAAGGCTGCTTATTGCCAGTTCCATCTCACTGACTTTTATTGTGATGATTAAACCAAAATGGTGAACTATTATACTTCATAGCCTGCAAATAAAAGCAGAATGTTAAAAAGCAGAGGCTGTAACCTCTGATCCAGTCAAAATTGCTCTAAATACCTAAGGCTCATAATCTTGAGACAACTTTACTCAGATCCAAAGGGGCAAGTGATGGCATGGATTATGATCCACAGCGTATGAGGGACTTTAATTGTAATGCTACAATTTTTATTCTACCCGTGCTCAAAGATAACAGAAGAAATCCTAAGCCAGCATGTGAAACAGCTCAGCTGCATTGACTTTGGCAGAGTTAATCCAGTTTACATTAGTAGGAATTCAGCCCATTAGCTAGAAGACTTGAATAATCTGCAGCAAGTAGGAGATATTGGTTCTTCTTTTTGTTGGACCCCGTAGAGAAGCCACTCAGCTGACAGCAGCCGATTTTCCCTCTTTCCAAAGACCCACTGGTTCTGCAAATCATTACAACCTCAAACACTGCATTTCCAATTCTGCTCTTCACTGGAGCCACTTGGGCAATACAATATCCGTTTTTAGAGCCAGGAGGTCCTGGGGTCAGGTCCACTGCGGCTTGGGCACAGAAATCAAATAGGAGAAAAGAGAGAGTTGGCTCTCAGTCACATTTTCATCTTCCTGATCTTGGGGAAAGTCAGAGGCCAGCTGAAACTGTGGCTCAGCTTAGAGGAGGGAAGGGATTGTTTTTTGCTGTAACCTCACTCCTTATGTGCATGCAAGTATGTTCTATTAATTTTGAAGTAGCATTGTTTTTAAGGACCTACCTTAAATGTATCAAAGTTAACCAAACTGAGTTTAAGCCCCATATTCCAGCACACTTCCCACCCAGGCACTGGAAGAGCACTACTGGACCAAACACAGTGTGGCTGGACACCTTTAGTAACGCAAGCTTACCAAGTGGTCAAACGTCTCTTACATAGAAAACCGGGGAGTCTAAAAGGAGGGACCTAGGAAAAGCCAAAATGGTTAAGTTGCAAGGATGAAGTAGTTGGAGGGATTTCTGATTTGGCCCAAAGAAGGGAAAATTGGTACTCTCAGAAAGGGAGCTGTTCATGCGGGAGCTGTACATGTTTCGGAGCCTGTCTTTCTGCTTCTGGATTCCTCACTGGCAAATCTGAATAGGTTGCTGGAAGCAATACCTTTGGGGGAACTAGAAAAGAGGAAAAACTCCTATGAAGATCTGCAAAATTAGATAGGGCAGCCATTCAGGAGGATCTCTTTCCCTTAAAACACGTCCATGAAGGCAGTGAGGTTTTCTGGGTTGGAACAAAGGACCTTTGCTAGACCTTGGCCAGAACCCTGGAGTGAAAACCAAGAAAATTGCCTCCCATAGATTACACCATGTAGGTAACCCTGGCTTAATGGGACACTGGGAATTTAGCCAGCACTAAGCAAAATAGCATAGATAAGAGTTTTTAAGTGACTCACTGATTGGAAAGTCTTTTGGGGTGCACAAGTCAAGACACCTAAATCTGTTAAGGAACCGAGGAGGGACCAGGCTTCAAAGAAGCAGCAGATTTACAGATAACATAATTACAGATCAGGTTCTTTAAAAGCTACCTCAAGGTAGGGAATAAAAATAATGTGAAATAAAATAAGTACTACCAAGGCAACCCACAGTCTATATCTGCTAATAAACTGATCTTGTTTAGGATCAGTAGAATTCAAAGCAATTCACTCCTGCACATGGCAGAGCTGAGGAAGTTCTTGCTAGAGGAAGCTGAAGGTGCAAAAGGCTTGAAAGTGTTCAAAAAGAGGTAGGAAAATGTCTTGGAAAACCACCCCTTGGGGTTTCTTAGAAGTACATATTGTCCAATTAAAAAGAAAAAAGAAAGAAGAATTTAAAAACTAACCCAAACAAACAAAACCCTTTGTTGTGGCTTATGATAACATTTACAGCTCAAGAAATACCTGAGCCACCAGATCCTGGGAGAGTGCTCTTGGGAGGTATCTCTGTACGTCCAATCCCTTCTCCCGTGCTCCCCTAGACTCCTGCTATATGGCTGCTTTAAAGGAGAAGAAACCTGGCTAAGCAGGCCTTGTTCTGAATTAGTGCAGGTATTTTCCTGTCCTTACATTCTCATGTCCGATTACCTTCATGGAGGTAATAATTTATGGAGCTCCTGGTAACTGTGAAGATGACACTGGTCTGTACCTAGTACTTTTTGTCTAGATTTTACAATCACTGTTATTTTTTTCTAATTTAGAAGGAAGGAATATTTTTAAGGAACTCAGTCCAGCAGTTTGGCTTCTTCAATGCAAAAAAAGAAAAAAAAAAAAAGGCTTTGGAAATACCTAAAAATAGATGCCATTAGGGAAATAAAGCAGTAGTAGCAGAGTAAAAGTTCCTGTGCTTTACCTCTATGAGATGGCAAAACCAAGAGAGATCTAACTAAAACAACATAGCTCTGTAGCTCCCATTTCCCGGAATTATCACCCCAAAATCTTCACAGCATCCCCAGGGCACAGCAGAGCACTATTGTGTCCTTTTTACAAAACCAGGGAGGCAGAGCGCAAGTAGAATAAGCGGTGTACCCAAGGTCCCACAGGGAGTCTGCAGTGCACCACAGCGTTTAATCCGGGAATCCTTGTTCTTGGACAAACACCGGTGCCCTGAGGCCAGCCAGGCTCTTGGAGGCAGGCTCCAGGTCAGCCCTTGCTGAATTGCTTTGCTTCCCCCTCCTCGGAGGCATCCCCTGACTGCACCAAGCGCCGCGCATACCGTGACCGCCGCCTCTCCATCCATGGCTCAAAGCCAAGGGAATTCAGTTCCCCCTCTTGAAATCCACTCTCTCTCTCATGGTAATGAGCACTTTAATCTATCAGGAAAATGTAGAGCTTCTTGGCGCTGCTTTTTGTTTCTGATCTGTGTTTTCTCTCTCTCTCTCTTTTAGGTTAATTTATCTGATTACACGCGATGCACTGCAGCCGTGTTAAGGTACCGGTCGAGTTTCCACTTGGAGGCTTGGAGGAAAGATTACCATTAAAACGTGACTTCCATCCACTCAGCTGAAATTACTATTGATTGCCAAAGAAAAATATTTGTGCTGTGAAGCTGGGAGCTATGATGTTGAACCGTATTAACATAATGTTAGCATAGCTACGGGTGTTTAGTGGCACGCAATCAGATTTGAAATGAACGTTGATTATAGATTGAGATTAATGTTCACATATTCATAGGAACACAATGAAAAGAGCAATTTCCTTTCTACTACAGATCAATGGTTTCCCCATTCAATTATACAGCTGTAATAATTGCATTATGCGGAAATATTTCTTAATGGCTTATTTCATTCTTTTTGTTTGCCTGTCTGTGTGTGTGTGTGTGTGTGTGTGCGTGTGATCTTGCGTATTTGCACGCACGCATGCATGTGTGAAATCTTTTGTCAGTGGCACTTGCCAAAGCCTGCATCCTATGCAAAATACTTTAATTACTAGTGCAAATGTGTAATCTTTGGCTATGCTAATAATCTCTTGGCATTTTCCCACTTTTCTCTTTATTCTCCAAAAGGGCCCTCAGCTTCCTCGGCGTGTTTAAGGATTGAACAGCTGGATCCCGCTGCACAGCAGATACATCATCGTTTAGGCCAATGTACGGCTCTGAAACCCCAGTGTTGGCCAAAATGGGACCATCACACCCAGAGACACCTAGCTGGGTTCATGCCTGTGTGTCCCACTGTTTCAGTACTGGACTTTTGGTTAGAAGCACTGCAGTCTTGCGCAGCCGAAACTACTTACTCCCTTACCACCGTCCATCTACTCATACCACAGTAACTAAGAAGCACAGGACTAGTAAGCAAAATAACTTCCTGTGAGCTTACAATCTTGTTCTTACCGCTCAGGGGCTTGGACTAAAATTAAAAATAAGGCCTTGAATACTGGAGACACATCCAAAGAAAAAGGAAACAACTGCTACATGTCCTATGATAGGACATCTTCTGAAGGAAAATCTGGTAGTGAATGGAGATTAACTACAAAAACTCATAAGGGATTAGGGTAGAGGAACCTTCTCTTCCTATTTTAGTGCAATGCTGCTTGAAAGAGCTCTTTTTTTCATTTTCCCCAGAAATAAGAGTTCCCACTTTTTCTCTTCTTTGCTCAAAAACCTATCAGCACAGAGGTATTCTCCTTCTATGAAAGGATCACCTTTAGTTTCCTGGTTTGGTGGGTCAGCAGCCCACAGGAGAAGAATGTATCTTACATGAGAAAAGATGTATCTGCCTGAAGGAGTTCACAAGGTGGGTGTGAAAGAAGGAACTTTGCACAGAAATATACCAAGTCCTTCAGAGAGAGGCAGGCTGTAAGAAAATAAAAGAATAGCATCAGGAGCTGATGGAATAGCTCCTAGTACATTGCTTGGCTCTGCTAGTGAGTGTCCTATTATTGAACCTTTTGACTTCAAATGGGTTGAAACCACCTCTGCAGAGATATTTCGTTAGACAGCAGTGCTGACTGCAACGCATGTGCAGAAGCACATTCTCCAAGCTACCTCGCAACGGAAGCCTGCAACATTTCCAAGCTCTGTATCAGACACATCCTACAGACCATATCGTTGGCAATGATCAAAACTAATATTACAATTAAAAACAAATTGATAAGGCACAATTGAGTAATGTACTTCAGAGGCTGTTCAACTTTGAAGCTGAGTGTAAGGGTAAGGGTATTCTGGTCGTACATGGTTTCTGCTGACTCTGCTCTCTGCACTAGCAAGAGTTACCAGAAACCGTAGCAGTTGTCATGTGAGATCTGCACTGTGTCTTTAAATTGGCTTAACTTCCTCAGGAGTATTTGGGGTTTTTTTTGTCTAGGGAAAAAAACTTTCAACAACACAACGCAAAACCATTCCTCAGCGTGGTATGGCTCATTGCATTTGTCTTACACTGCAAACTCTTCAAGGTAAAGGACTAATTTTTGCAGGTTTTTTTTTTTTTTTTGAGTATCTAGAAAAAAAAGGTGTCCACGTTTTGGTATACTCTATCATTCCACACTGCAGGCAAAAAACACAAGCTGCGGACAGTACGTAAGCGGGATTCAAAGGTAGATGTCAAAGCAGTTTCAGCTGCTTCAGAAGATAAACCCCCACCACTCGATACGTGGAAGGAATTACTAGACAGGGTTTACAAGAATTGCAGAGTCACTATTCCCCTTGTGATGCTGAGTCATCAGACGGTAACAAATGAGCAAGAATGAGGCAACACGACCCACTCATTCAGCATTTAAACTGCCTCCCTTTTTCCCCTTTTCTCAAAGTTTCACATCTCTCTTCACTCATCTCAGTTTGTCAGAAGTCACACGGAGGGACGGGTAGAGTTTCGTCTCACGTGCGTTTTTAGTTACCAGACAGTGGAATTTCACAAAAAGTGGTATATTTGAAGGGTCTTGCCTGGAGGATAAATAGTTGGAATTAATAATTGTTTTTATTAAACTAAGTATTTGGGCTTTTGGGAAGTGGGTTAAGATAAGTTAAATGAATGGAGAATGTGGAAGAAACAAAATAAGTTTGATAAATTTGCGTGAACAGAAAATAGCATTCAAAGGCTATGATGTTTAAGATTTTGAAAGCTCAGCAATTTTGAGTGCCAATGTTTCTGAGACTTTTAAGGGAACTCTGTTTTTACAAAAGACTTTTTAGTTTTCCAACTTCTCATTTAACAGAATACCAAATTGTTAAGTCTGTTTTGAAGATCCTGGTTATATTTTTTTGTGCTTCAGTCACTCCCAATAACACAGTTCAGTCTCACCTAGCCAAAATTTACTTGAAAAATAGCAAATACGTATGTTTGCATAGATGTCAAACTGGCGATAGGGCACACTGGTGTAACTGCTGGTAGATGTTCTGCTCGTGGAATCACTCTGAGTTCGTAACAGCAACAAAAAAACTGGAGTTTGACACAGTACCACTCCTACATAAGTGAACTGGTGGCCTGAACTCATCTTTGATGAGGTGCTACAGTTGACTTCAGAACTGCAATCATAAAAGTCTCAATTCTAACTCCATGAACATTCAAGGCAGATATTCCTCAGTGTTCTTTAGGAAGGAAATTATTATATAAATTATTAGATGACCAAGTCAGCAAATGCTGAGAAGAAGCTAGCATGTCTTTACACATAAACTGCTGAAGAAAATCACAATATATACAATTTACAGAGGAGAGAAAGAAAGTGAGTATTTAACAATCTTCCTGTCCAAGACTTCCCTCGGAAGTTGAGGGAAATGTGTATTTCATTCAGCTGCGAATTAGCTTCCTCTGGAGAAAAGCTCTGTCTTTGGCATGGATCTCTTTAGAAACCTCATGAGGGATTAATTTCACCTGACTCCACACAACTCTAGTGTGGACAACTGTGTTTGATCCAGTCATCTATGATTCATTTATGGTTGAGTCAACGGAGAGAAGCAGGGATTTCTAAATCATGATTAATGATCAATTTTTGTCAGGTATATCAAGATGACATGAATTGTTCTATGGAACTGTTGATTATTCTCCATAGCCTGTAGAAGAACCTACACAACTAGCTCATATGGAGATGTATAGACATTTGCAGTATATATATCTACAGTGAAAGTTTGGACAAAGTGAATCTCACATCTTTTTCCTACATAATATGAAAAATACAAAAATCTGGGTATTTGTATAACACAGATCAGAGTGACAAGTTTTCCTGAATAAACAAATATTTGACTTTTTAAAATTACAACAACATTTAGCTAATTACCATCTCTTCCTTCTCGTCGGCATGAAATAAGGAAGAAGAATGTGCTAGAGGCCTGTACAACCACAGGTTAATCTGAAATCACATCCTATTAAGTGGGAAACACAAATAAATGCTTTGTTCACCAGGTTATTTAATACAGATTTTCTGAGTGGTCTATAATTTGGCCTTTACCTTGGAAATGTGTAAGCATACGGCATGACCTTCAACTTCTAATAGCCTTCAAGAAGCTGAATTTGGATTATTTGGGGTCATGGGTAACAACTGAGAAGTCATAGGTCAAATTCAAAACCATATTACATCTCTAGAAAAAAACTACCTTTCCAATAACTTATGGCATGACCTCTAGCTCCGATTAGTCTGTGGGGGGCTCTTGTCCTCCATTCACACATTCATGTATTCAAAATTTCCAGATCAAATATGAAGAAAAAGTTCTTTTACCTTGATTGTTATGGTAGAGTGGTTTGTCTTCTTTCTTTAAGGACAATTCTGCTTTGAGGAACACAGTAGTTACATTAAATACTTTGCCGGTGAAGCCGATTTTAATCGTATGCATGAGCTCCACTAGTGCTGCTCTACAGGGTACAATGGAAATATCGTATGAGATCAAATAAGTAGATTTTTCCCTTTTGGGGACAGATACACTTTTAAGAGAGGCATTGATATCCAATAGCTGTCTTAATTTATGACAGGCTTAATTTTGTGCATGATTACTACAGATGCCTTTATAGAGGAGTGAAAATCCATGTTTTAATAGTGTGTACTCAAAGGCTTTGTTCGTTCTGACAGTATTGCTTGTGCAGGCATGCAAGTCTCCATGACTGATAGGAGCAGCAGACACCCTGGCCATCAGCATAGTGAAAATTAATATTTGAATATCAGTGAGGCAGGGATAAGGGACAAAAGATCTGGAGATATAATGGAACTCAATTTTTGCTTATTCATTTTCTTACTCTGAAGCAAATTTCTCATCAAACTAGAACAGTCTTCCCTGGCATAACGTCCTCAAACAAACTATGATGAAACTTCTTTCTGCCTACTGGCTCAGCACTCTCAGCAAACAAGATGAATCTATTGTTTTGTACATCACCGTAAGTAGAATTTGGCCAGTGCCAACGGTATTTGTATCTACGAAACAAAGAAACAAACAAGTGACAAAATGAAAGTGGAAGGAGCTTGAACAAAAAGACTTACAGGAAAAAAAAATTTTTTTTTTTGTCTATCACTGCTATATAGGCAAATATAGTTCAATATGTCTCTAAAGCAGCAATATGCATTCAGAGCAATAAGTAACATGTGATGTCATTGGTCAGACATTAATATTTTAATAACAGTTCAAATAAACACTAAAAAATCTACCAGTTGTCATAAAAAATGTTACCTGTCAGAAAATAGCGTGATGACAGGTTGCTTGTTTTATAACCTGTGCTTCTCCTAGCTTATACTGGGAACCTGATGGAAGAATTATAGTTCTCAGATGTGTTAAGCATGCATTTAGGAGACCACTGACCAAGACTTGTGAATCAATGTCTTGTGAAAGTTGAGTTATTGTCATAAAGAGTATAAACACAGCTCATTTGAGGAAGCAAATCTCTATTTGCATTAAAGACAAAGTAGTTTTTGTTCGAGAGGGAGAAATATCTAACTGCATAATTATTTAGGGCTTTTCTTTTTTTTTTTTTTTTTTTTTAGGTATGTCTAAAAGCGGTGCTAGGAGCTGCATCTGCAGAGGACGCTTGGCATCCAAGGGAGCTTTGTTTCTGCACTCCAGGCTGGAGCTGAATTTCATCTTTCAGGCTAATTGCTAAAGCATGTTGAAACATTTGTCTCTCACATGGGTTAACAGAATTCCATAAATTTGAGAATTCTGCATATATCACACTGGATTCATAGTTAATCAGAATGTCTTCTGTAGGGATGTCCGTGAGGTAGTTCTGTATTTTTCTTTTTACTGTTTTGTAACCTCCCATATTACAATCTTTAGCCTTCAAATGATATGCTAGAAGGAAAACTTACTTTTTGGGAAACAGTAACTTGATAATAAGAAAGTGTATGTTGTAGCGTGCTCTGCTAATGTGGCTTACAGCTCTGCCTCCATGAGCCATTCCTCCTTTGCACAAGTATCGTCTGCCCCTTGGTCTGAGTGCTCCAAGTCTCAATGTCAGCTGTTTTTGTGTTATGCTGATGAAACAAATCCACAACTTTCTTGTTTTCACAATAAGAAAAAGGGCAGGTTCCTTTTCTGGGCATGTTGGTTTTCCTTCCCAGCGGAAGAGTACTACTGGGAACACACGAGCGTTGTCTGGCTGGTGACTGACCTACCTGTGCCTGTAGCTCGGCAGCTGGGGAAGGACCCGGGAAGCACAGCTGTACGAGTTAATGGGACCGCTAATGTGCTTAGAGGTAGGTGCAGATAGTTTTTGAAGAAGCATGATTTGGAAAAGCCATGCTGAACAGTCTTTTGCAGTACATGCCGAACCTATACTGAGGTGAAGACAGACTATGGCTTTTACCACTGTTTTTGCATTCCAAGAAGGAGGAACAGAGCCCTGCTGGGAAAAAGAATGAAAAATTCAAGTAAGAGACTTTCCATCAGGCTGAAAAGCTTCATCATCACAGGTTAGCATTACGAAAAGGCAACCCTTGTGCTAGGTTATGCTAGGTAGCACCTTGTAACTGGAAGGGCTTATATGTCACGCTACATTGAAATACACAAACATTTTTCACCTCAGCTCAGTAAGTTCTTGGCATCAATCACAACTGCCTCCTTCTTCACCTGAAGTGGTTTACGCAAAACTGCCCATAATTCACTCTTTCTGAGGTTCACTAGCTCAACGAACCAAATCAAACCACCCCTGCAGATTACAGAAGGTTTAACGATGCTCTCTCCCCCGTTCACCACAGCCAGCAGGAGGTAAGTAGAAAGGCTCTTGCAGTGCACCCTATCTGTGTGAACTGGCCTCATTCTTCATTTTGTATTTGAAATTCCAGATTCACCCTCTTTTCTTCACTTTCCCTCCCGGCTGGGTAAAAGCTGTGCCAGATGTTGCTTTGTTCCTTTACTTTGTAGCGATATTGCTGGTGCCCTCTGTGCGCAGATGTTGGGGTCAGAAATCTCAGCATCATACTCCTTTCAACATTTTCTTTTTAACTTTTTCCTCCGTATAGTTCCTCATATCTCCCCCCATCCAGTGAGCAGTTCTGCAAACTCCATTCACACACACGCTCACTCCGCAGGGTCTACGGACCAAAGAAAGCGGCACAAGTACAGGCTGCTGTTCTAGCACAGGGTTTTGCACAGTTCAGCTCCTTGCTGCAGTGGCCAGGCACTCATATACTGAAAATTTCAGCTTCCAGTTGCAAGAGGCAGGAATCAGAAAGCTCCAGAGCCTTCTCATTCAGCAGACCTCTAAAGAAGAATGAGCACCACGACTGTCTCCTGATATCTTCTAGCTGCAGGCCAAGGATTTCTTACACCAAAGCATCAAAGCAGAGTGCTGAGTTGTAATATGAAGGGATACGGAGGAGCAAAAGGATATTCTTCTTTCCTTCCTTCCTTCCTTCCTGGGGATTCCTGGCAGTTAAGCTGAGATGAAAAGCATGGAAAGATCAGGAAGCTATTTCAGTGGATGAGGCCTCTGGCACGTACACTTCAGTCTGGTGAGCATCTTGGTGAATGCTTTGCAGTATGGGAGGTACGATGCTGAGATCAACAAGTCTTCCAACCTTTAGTGCTATTCTGGGTCAGATGGAAGCCCCCATCTGTTATCATCCCCAAGAATCTCCTTGTGTAGCAGGGTCATCCCTGGATGTGGAGCTACAGCAGATCAGATGTTACTTGCACTTCTTCAGTAGGTGGAAAACTAGACACCTATTGACTTACTGCGTGTGGTAAACACCTTCCTGAAAACTATTGCCGTTTGGGGGTTGGGAAGCCAAAACAATGCAAAACCATCACTTAATTGAGTATGACTGGCAATCTCCACTAAAGAAAGAGCTCTGATTGGAATAGCCAAGTTTGATTCAGGTCAGGCTTAAGGTGTGCTACCAACATACCTAAGGGACTGAGAAGAGGATCAGAACAGAGAGAGGCACTTGTGCAAATAATTTAATCAATTAATTTAGCTTGTTTCTTTTTCTCTTTGCTTGCAAAATATTCACAGGCTGATTACAATTTCTCCAATTTTTTTTTTCTTATTCAAATTTACTCAGTAGTATCTTTTGCCCTTTTGAAGATAAATAATATTATTTAATTGAAAACAATTCTCTTGGAGGTTGTGCTGTTCAGTATTCAAAATACGGTCTGACTTAGCTAATGACTTGGTCACATGGATCACATGGCATCATTTCTCCCCTCCAGGTGACAGCTATAAATCTTGCAAGAAAGGATGAAAATCAGAATTCACCAGGGTTACGAATAGTAAGGGAGTAGGATCTGATAAACAAGTTAAGGGAGTTTTAAACTTGGAGCAACCTAGAGGAAAAATCAGCCCTCCTCAGATTTGCTGGCTGGGTGCAAAGGTTATATTTAATTTTCTTTCCTTGCCTATCTCAGACAGTGGCCTACATCAGAGAGCCAGAAAGTCCCTTTTCTCTGTGTGTCCTAACTAGTCCCGAATCTATTAAAAATACAGAATGGAAACTGAGCATAAGAGAAGGAACACATAGGGTATGACAAAAGCTTGGATTTATCATTTGCTGTCTGACCAGCTTGTTCTGAGCTGCAGTGGAAAGGATTTCACTTTGGTGTTACTAGAAGCCAAGAGTAAATTTTTTACCTCCTGGTGGAAAAAGAGAAAATGAACACAAGAATTGTGACTAAAGGAGAGACTGAGACAAAGTGTCATCTCAGTGCTCTTCCTGAGCTGAGGAATTTTACACCCCACCCATTCCCTCATGGCTGTGCCTAAAGTCTGTGTCTGGTTCAAAAGCTTGATGAGTGCCCAACCTGAGGTCAGGGGAGGGACAGGGCGCTCCTGTTCTGCAGTGCATGGAAATGTTTAGACACTGGAGATTGTTACGAACAGGTTAAATAACCATCTGTCAGGAGAGACACCTATTGAATTAATCCGGCTTTGTGGCCAGTTCGTGGTCTAGACAATATCAAAAGCTTCCTTCCAGTCCTGGTTTTGGGGGTATGACTCTCAACACAACATAGGAAAAAAGGTCCCCAAATCCTTGCCCACATCCTGACTGAAAGACAATTTATTCCAGGCTTCCATCTCCTGAGACTCTTCCAAAGAGAGGATAAACTAAGTGACCTTTGAATGCAGCCACTTGAAGTTCATCATTTACTGGGTTCCATGCAAGTAAAAGTTGATTGCCTCAAATATTTGCATAGTACAACGCTAGGAAAAACTGCGAGTACAGATCATGCAAATCAAACTTATATCTGAATGAAATCTGCAGTGAAGTCTGTTTCATCTTTTGCAGCATCATCAAGGCCTAAGCAGATGTGATTCTGGCCAAATCTGAAATATAGGACCAGAATTAGATCAAAATATCAGGAAAAGCATGGAAGAGTAAGGCTAAGGGGGTCTGGCAGAGCTGTGCGGGACATCACCTGCCTGGACGGGAGAGCCTCTGGGGCGTTCTGCTCACAGCAGGACCATTTTTCTCAACTTTACACTAAAGCCAAATTTAGCAACACAAACAATATGACAGAGTCATATGGAAAAAAGGCTCAGAGACTGTGAATCCATAGCATTATCACCAAGACAGAGGTATTTCAAAGCAGCTGTTAAGATGTAGGGGTGCATATATGCATAAAAATCCAAGTCGAAATCTTTATGGTAAGAAACATGTGCTTTCTCTTTTATAAATCCACCTCCCACTCCCATTTTTTTTGCAGTTTCACCCTATTGTCAAATGCTGTTTCTTCCACTACTTTCAACTTCCAAAGAAAGCAAACATGTCCCATTTCCAGCAAAACCCTTATTCAGTGCCCATCTTCCCAATGCTAATGGCTTTCTCAGATGGAAGATGTCATGCTAGGCAGGAACAAAATGAAAAAATAAACAATTAATGGGCAGGATTCATTGTTTTTAACATGCCTTAATATTTTACTTTCCAGATTGGCAGCACCATGGGAAACCCAACACTTGGATGAAGAGCAGTGCATATGGTGAATATGGAGGAAGAATTTTGAAGCTGTAATTCAGGTAAGTGAGAGCTGAAAGTTTTGGGTTTTTTTCTTCTTTTCTTCCTCTCTTTTTTATTTTCCTCTTTTTTTTTTTTTTTTTTTCAGGCAATGATTTTATAGCACATATCATCAAGTCTGTATTAATCAAAGTTTCTGGGCTAATGCTTTCCAGCCTTGACTCTCAGACTTAGTAACTGTTCCAAATAGTACTTTTAAATGTCTTAGCTGTATAAATACATGAGACCTCAATGTTTCCCTTGTGGACTAAACCAAAAACAAGTTAAATTAAAAATAAATGTATTTTTTTAGTGTTTCCAATTATGTATTGGCCAAAGAGAGAAAAAGAAAGGTCTATCATACGAAAAGGACTTGATGTTCCTAATGATATTTTTAAATTGACCTTCAATTTGATATTAGTTTTGGGTGCAAAAAAAAAGGCCTCAGGGAAAGTCTACATACATTAAAGCCTACAGAGTAGACTTGCAGAAGAAAATCAAGTTCAATAAGGCAGTGACTTGCTCTTGGCCATCTGACTTGGGCTAGGGACTCCCCAGGGTCTGATGAGCTACCCTTATGGCAAGCACCGGGAGAGCAAGGTGCCAAGGTTTAAGCTGCACAAAGGAGCTGTTATGTCATGATAAGGATTTGAAATAAGCTTCATTCCATAGTAGAACAATCTATCAGGGTCCCCACAACATCCCACTAGCAGCACAAAGTTGTTTTCTGCACAGAGGAGAGGAACTGGAACTGCTCCACATGAATTAAATGACAAAAGCACCTTTGAATTCAGTGGTGATAGCTTTGTCCAGTCTTATTTTAAACATCAATTCACCTTTTTTTTTTTCAATTTCCAATGATTCTTTTGCCATCTGATTACATTTTCTTAATTAAACTTTTGCTATATGTTAACTGTCCTTTATTAAATGCATATTTGCAGAGAATTAAACCATACAATAGATCCACATTATACTGAATATCACAGTAAAATCTCAAAAAGCACGAGTGTTTTCCTTTGTTTTAGAAATCAATGGATATTTAATTAAGATGGGGTAATAACTCCTGCAACTAGAAGAATCCCTTCAGATTTAAATGAAATCATTATTGTATGTTAAATGGGAATATAGACACATTTGAATAATTTCAAATTTCTCTACAAACAAGAATGAACTGAAATACTCTCTGTTCTTCCAGCCTGGTACAAAAATTTGATGCTTTATCCCCAACATCCTCCCAATCTGGTTGCACACACCCAGTCAAGAAAAAAGGTGGAGGACTGCTCAGAGGCCAGGATGCCTGGCTCCAGGAACACAAACCCATGCCATTTCCCGAAGCATTAGGCAATTTTTCCTGGAAATGGCTGGTAGTTACTAGAGACCGTGTTTGCTAAAGTTTATGACACTCACGTGAGAAACAAGCGCTCTTCCCCGAGCCTTGAGTTGACTCTCACACACTAAAAACCCTTAAGAATTGTCAAAATTTCTACTCATTCTGGGTGTTTAATTTGAATTTACGGTTGCTCAGCCTGTCTGTCCATCCAGCCCTTGATATTGCAAAGGCTACTGGTGAAGACGTTACTCTCCAGTAGGGACTGCTGACATCGCTTAATGATGTCACACAGACCGATATTCCATGGGAGCTGGGTGCCTGTGACTCAGACACTTTGTTGATAACTCTTGTTTTTAATCTCTCTTTTTCACCCCAAGGAAATCTAAAGGGTATTTTCACTCATGTAGTGTTTCCAAGACAATGTTAAGGCAGTGTCTAATGTTTGAGAGTGGAATTAAGGAAGAATTAGTGCAAAGCCAGCCAGTAGAAAGATACAATGAAAAAATTTAATGTGACTGGAAAGAATATTTTCTGTGAATTCTGAAAATTCCTATTTTTCCTATCAGTACATGGCCTATGTTGTTACACATGTCCTTGTTTCTGAAATAAAACTACTGAAACTTTTCAGGTAAAAGTAATATATCTCCTTTGTTGTGTCACTACACGTTCTTCAGCTTAGCAACCTCTGGGTAGATTTTCTTAGAGGGAGGGGTATAAGTCTTGATTTCATGGGTTAAAAAAATTATTTACACAATAAAAGGAAATAATTGACTCTGTAATTTATTTTATTATTATTATTTATTAATTATAAATGAGGAGTAAAGGGTTTGATGGTTTGGGGAAGCAAAAAGGTTTTCTCTCTGTTCGAGCCCTTCTTCCTCCCCTCCTCCTAACGCGATGGCATCACCTCTCCTCAGTGCTCAGTGTTGTCGATGAAGGGCTGGGAATCCTGCATCCTTAATCACTGCACCAGAGAGGGAGAGGGGGCTGGCGGGAGTGAACAGCATAAGAAAAGAGCAAAGCTGACTTAGATGGATGGCATCGTTTGTGCCAGGACTGCAGAACTGTACACCTCAATCCGGCACCGACACTAAATAATAGTAAGCCCCAAGATTATCAATAGGCTGTGGAGTACAGTGCCCGGATATGGATTTTATCAGATAGCGACCCAGAGATTAACCTCCTGGCCCCCTAATCGGGATTGTGCTGGTACACCATTCATTACCAGAGCTGGGCAGGGGGTGAGACTGGGAGGGAGGGGGGAGATGGCTGCAGGCGGAGCATGCCCGTGGTGCGCTGAGCCAGGCCAATTTCACAACACGCCGCTCTGTCTCCTGCTGAATGTTTTGTTTTGTTTTCTTCGCTGGATTCTAGGGTAAAAATTCTTGGAGTCTTTATTTACTGCCAAGTGGAACCACCGTGTGACTCCGGAAATACCTGTCGCCTAATTAAATTGTTTAGAGAGGAATTTTGGAAAGTGCTTCTAATTCAGGAGCTTAATTTAGGCTGGGCCCGTGCACCAGAGCTTTCTGTCTTATTATTAGATGGAATTTTAATCATTGCAGATCTCCCCCAACTCCCAGCATTTTTTTCTCTCTCCCCATCTCCTAACAACCTGATTCTGGCATAATTCCCTTCCCCTTTAACCCTCCGGAGCTAAAAATAAGATCTTCTTGGAACTAGCCAAAAAAAAAAAAAGGAAAAAAAAAAAAGGAAAAAAAGAGAAAGAAAAAATGAGCAAGCAAGCACTGAACCAGAGGTGTTTAATTAGCAGGAGCGAACTGGAGATGGGTTCAGCAATCATTTTACAGCAGCCTCTCTAGAGACAGACCAAACGCATTATGAGAAAAACCCGGCTCATGGGTCCCGGGAGTAAGGAAGGTGGTGTGTTCTCAGGGCAGCTTAAGCCTGTAGCATCTGTAAGATGCAGCCCTTATATGCCTGGATTAAAATAAAAAAAAAAGGTCTTGTGGTGAGTGAAGGGACGCTCTAAGCAAATGACTTTAATGTTTCAATCTGGCCAGTTGCTCTAGGCACTGCTACTCTTTTGCAGTTAAATTGCACCTTTCCACATAACTGCACGGAGAACGGAGATACAGGGCTCAGGAGTGATGGGAAGAGCACAGGGTGGGCAGCGATGGTACCCACACAGATAACAAACATGCCACTTTTCTGAGCTCAAGACCTCAAGTGGTTGCCTCAGAGGTGGTTAGGCACCAGCAACATTCCTTTGAAGTACATTGAAATCCTCAGATGGGGAGTATAAAGCACAGTTAAAATGAGTAAGTCAGACTCAAAAACAGTGCCTGCATGTGTGTCTGGGGCCAAAGGTAACAGCCTCTGATCCTGGCATCTTCACACGATCATCGCAGAGGAAAACGCTAAAGCAGCTCCATAGCCAAGTTGAGCACAGGCTGCATGAGAAGAGCGAGCTTTGCTATGTCCAGTGGAGTCACCCTGCATTTACAGTGATGTAACTGTCACCATGAGCTGACCTTTGGCATTTTCCACTGGAAATGGAGATCCCAGAACTTTCATTTTCCTTGCAAAAAGGATAGCTGCAATCAAATTTCACTAGGATTACAGGAAAACCAAGGAAATTCCTCTTGCTAATCAAACCTCTGTGAGAGAATTACAACACACAAGCAGCTCTGCTTTAGTATGAGGCTTTAAACTGGATCTGTGTGGACAGCATATCTACATTAAAGAGTCTTTGCTCAAATAGTTCATTCTGCAGCACTTTCCCTACAGCTGTTTTAATTCTCCTGTGTTGCATCAGCTTCGGGCATCTGCCTCCACTCACGCTGGAGTGCCCTGCAGTCACCAGCTCTGCGCTGCTGAACGGCGGTGAAGGAAAAACTTGTCTACTCTGAGGATGGAAATCTGAGATTTTCCCTTTGGACAGAGCTCAGCAACCCTTCTCCCAATCTCAGCAGCTGGATTTAGTCTGAATTCCCCCCTAGGATTCTCCTCCTGCTGCAGAGAGGATTTCTCATCTCATCTGGGATGATATTTGTAGGCCAAGACACCACAACATCAATATTGCTTTTAAACACAGAAAGAGCAATAGAAGCCACGGGAAATAGAACAGGATAACGCGTTGGCATCTAGAAATATATATACATCTATACGTGTGTATATATATAGGAACATGGTGTATCTATCTATAAGATATGTAATACATCTGGATTTATGCTTCTTTCACCCCTGCTTCTGCACAAAGCACACTGCTACCTGGAGAAGAGGCGAAACGACCGCCTGACACCTGATCCGGACAGCGAAGTGCTCTGAATCCAGCTGGGAATCTGGAACCAGGTTTGCCAGCCTGGCCACCTTATGGGTTACACAGGAACTGCTGGGAGTATGAGCTCAGATCTTGTTAAAGGCATTCATCTGCAACTCCAAACTGAAATGCTTTCATTTTTGAAAGCATACGTGCATTCACATATGCACGTATGTATATAGACACACAAAACCCCTAAACTTTTGATGTCTTGTAACTTTGAATTGCCTTTTTTTTTGTTCAGCTGTATTTACTGGGCTGGATTGCCTGCCAAGATCATTAAGTATCAATCATTCGTTGTTTCATTAGTGCTGAAATGACTTTCTAATTGACTTTGTAATTGTAGTTAAAAGCAACTTTAGCACAGGCTCGAAGAACTCTTCCTAGAGGCCTCTCCACGTCCTGCCTTCCATCTGCTGTCACTTGAACTTAATGGAGATGCCTCCAGCAGAAGAACAGCATCAGCCACATCACTTGTTTGTAGGATATTGCTTTATTTTGTGTTTAGTTTCATTTTACTCTTTTCTTCCTGGGTCTCATAATGAGTTGATGTTTCTGCATTATGGGATACTTGTCTGATAAGTACCTAGCCAGGAGCTAAAACATCACCATAGTGATGCAAAAAATACACGTGGCCAGCATGCTGTGGACAACAGAGGTGCCAAAATGTTCTTTAGACTTTCAAAATCTTGGCAATGCTTTTTAAATGCCATTTTGTTTTTAATCATTCTGTAAAGGCAGATATTTTAAATTAAGTTTTAGGTATACGTGCATTTTCCCTGGCCTGATTCCTGTCACACGCACTGTGGTGCACTGAGTGTCTCCAGGCTGACTCACAGCCCCCTACTCCTCACTTCATCCAGCCGGAACGGGCTGAACCGGAAAGGGAAGCAGGAGGGAATGCTGCTTCCTCCAAGCTAAAGATAGAAGGCAGAGTTCTCCTCTGCTTTTGGCAGAGGAACAAGAGTGGCTTTTCACCACCTACTTCCCCTTGTGTTGGCCCTACCAACGTGAAAACCAACATGCTACCAAACCGCAGAGGAAGCAAACTTGCAGTTAGAACAGACACGCTGCTAAAAATGCCAGAAAAAAAAAGCAGTTATGGCTAGGAGGCAATACATGGGGTGACGGAGGGCCAGGCCTGGCTTATTAAAAACTATGCCTAGACCTTGTGGGGCTGTTACAGGGAGACTTCAGCAGGCAGTAATGAATCCTTTTGAAAGGCTCCACATCTTCATCACTGCCTTGGAGACATCAGCGTCCTGGGGGCTGTTAACCCCAGTTAATCTCTAGTGCTCTGAAAAGACCCTGCACTGAGGTCGTTGTTGCTATTACAAGATTTTAATAAAATAACTACGCTGTTGATTTAGTTTAAAGGATAGAGATTTCACTGTGCTGTGCTCAGGCCAGCTGCAATTCCCAAGTCATTATCTCACCTTTCCAAAAGCTCCTGTTGAATACTGGAGCAGAAATTAGCCTGGCTGATAGAATCAAAGGATTGAGTTGATGACCCGTCACCTCCTTAGAGCATCATTGCCTAATTTGTAGGATGGGTTAGATCTCAAGACCGTTTCACAGAGGTGCAGAGCCACCAGCTCGCTCCTGCTGGAGCAGCATTTCTAGAAATAAAGAGCCAGGATCTCCATGGACCTGATAGGATTTCTCCCAGTCTGCTCCAGAACGAGAGGAAGCTCGGACCCTGGCACAGAAAGCATCAGCAGCGAGGGCGGCCCAGGCTGTCCCACATCCCACCGCACCCCAGCGCGAGGGAGAGCTCTGCGCTTACTGCTGCCGCGAGTTCTGAGAGGGTGCCCTAAAGCACCCGGCTGCTGCCCTTGAAGGAAGGGCCTTCGCCCTAGTAACTCCTCTAATTTGGCATCCGCATGCCAAAATGAATAACAGCTAGTTTTTAAAGTAAACATGAGCATAAAAAGAAAGCAGAGGCATAAGTGAAGTGAGAGGAGAGGGGGAGAAGAAAGAAAAAAAGAAACTCAAACAGAACCTCCCCCTCAGTTAAACTTTGCTGGTCTCCAGGTGATTCTTCTTATCATTTTCTGGTGTCTCCTGATCCTTACCACCTGCCTGGGGATCTCACTTTGCACTCTTCATTAGATATAAGCAGCGCATTAACTTGTGGTGTGCTGGGGGTTTCTGTGGGGCTCAGAAAGACAACTTTCTGTGTATGGGTTTTGTGTGCAGGCTGCCTCAATGACCTGAGCTGCTGGAGGTGTTTGATGTGTTGGCTCTGTGCGTGTTTTGCTGGTGAGTGTGGACAGCAGCGATACCCAAACAGAGCAGATCAGAGCAGAGTGGGTTGGATAAGCAATCTGATTTTCATTTGGAGTAGCAGAGCTGACGGCAGTTGTTTCTTTCAGAGCTAACTGGTCGGCATCCAGGTAAATCAAAATGTTTCATGCTGTTAGCCATGCCATATGCTAACCCCTCCATGGCAGCATATGCAGAGAGCTGCTGCAGGGAGGAAGCCACTAAAAGGTCCAGGCACTGCTTAAATTTTCTGTGTTATTTAAAAAGGGATTTTTCTGCCTTTGCACAGCCTGGGTGCAGTATGTGAAAGTTTTTCTTTGTGATAAGCAATGAAATTATTCCTCTCCAAACAAAAAAAAAAAAGGAGTTCCCTAGTTCCCTTGTAAGAGTCTGTTTTTAAGATCCATCTTTTTGTAAATCCCATATTTAGATGGATTGGAGGGTGAAAGGAATGACACATCTTATCTAAAGGGCCAATCTGGAGCTGCTTAGGTGGTTTCTTAAGATAAATCTTTGCTGGAGGCCAGCACTGAGTGGGTGACCTGACCCCTTGGCTTCCCAGCACAAGATTTGGTACCACTGTGGGCTCAGAGCAGTGGCAGAGGCTGGCCTGGCATGTCATCGCTTTGGCACTTCTAAATGGCTTTTGAATGTATTGGCAGTTTGAACAGTGCCAGCTGCAGTGGTTTTATTAGATATTTCCTGGAATTTGACACTAATTTGAAGGCTTAAGTTCCTAAAGTCAGGAGACTCAGTTTTTTTCTGCCACTTTCATCAAATCAGACAAAAAAATTGGATCCAATTGTATCATGACCCTCCCACCTTGGGTAAACTTAAATGAACTAAAACTTATTGTGTAAAAATCTCAGCTGCATCAATTTTGTGATAATCTCGGCAAAGCCACTTTGGACAGTATCTGAATTCTTGGCCTGTGTGGACACCTGAACACCTACAGTTTAGCTTCCACGACTTCAGTAGAGCTCTGCGCAGTGGAACAGATTAAAAAATGGGGAAAAATAGTCTCTCATTCTCTGATGAACTGAGCAGAAGCAGAACTGACTGTCTGGTGTGGTCTGATCCGACATCTGTGAGAATTTGGGTAGATGCAAGGATTGATCTCTATTCATTTCAGTGCAGGACTGAGCTTAAGGTAGGCACTCATAACTGGTTGTACTGCCTCTCATCCCTTGTCACCATGAAAAGCAGAATATGTGTTCAAGATCAATGTAATACAGGAAGTTATAGCGTGATTTATGCAAATATATTCAATTTTATGCAAATGTATAAGTGCCCTTTCTTTGGTCAAAGTAAGTTGGCAGGGGCAGGTTTTTGCAGAAAAATGAAAGGTGTCTGCATCATGCAATGGAGATTTCTTCAGAGAGCAAATATCTCCAGTTACCTACAGCAGAGACTGTGTGACAGGACATTTTGCTAACATTTCTTGAAGAGATGTCCCGAATCCTCACAGAGAAAAGCTGGTTGGACTTTTAGTAGAAATTTGTTTTAAAGAGAAATAAGATGTTGCAGCTGAAGTAAAAAGTATTTGAAAATAATAAGTTTTTAAACAGAAAAAGGCAGCAGCGGAAAACAAAATCTGAAAGGTGTTCAGCGATATTTTTTTTGTTTGTTTGGATTTCAGGAAAAAGCGTTTTTCAGTAAGCTGGTTATTTGTTGAAAATCATCTTCAAAAATACATTTACTTCCGGTGTTACTTGTCACTTTCTTTAAAACACTTGCAATCCCTTCTCCTCTAAATTTTCTGTGAAAAAACAACAGTGTACTTCCTGATTAGGAATAAATGCCATTGAACTCAACAGCTGTTGGGAGTTCATATGAATGTTCAGAAACATTATTTTAGAAGAATCTGATGAATTCTGCTTTCTCAGCCGCGATGAGTTTTTCTAAGCTGATATACCCCTCTCCTATGCTGATATTAACTGCTCCTGAGTTTGACTACACATTTTCCAGGTACTACCTGTGTATTAGCAACATAGCTTCTCTGTTAGTCATAACAGGATTCAGGCAGCTAAAACCCGTACACAGCTCTGAAAATATACCCTCACTAAGCACACAGTCAGGAAACAAAAGGAAACAACATGAAAAAAGAGGAAGAGGAGAAGGCAGCCATGTGCCTGGGGCTCTGGAGTTTGATCTGGGCAGGGCTGATGAACCCTAGGAAGGACAAATGCACATCACAGGTCAGAAGAACAGCAGTGTGAAAGCGGGAGGCAAAACAGCAATTTTGGTCATCTTGTCTGCATAAATAAAAAGCTGAGAGCATTCTCATTGAGGCAGAGTTAATCAGGGATTTTAAAATATTTTTTCTTTAAATAAGAACTGAGCCAGGCTTAACTCTAGATTAGACCTGGCCCAACAGCATGGAGGTGCCATCGGAGCTGGGCTCAGAGTCCTGCCAGGATGGGATCAGTCCTCACTGAAGGTCAATCCGACATGGCAGGGCGAGTCAGGCTTCCATCGCAACAACAGGGTGGAGGAGCTGGCTGCTCCTCAGCCCGCACTCCCAAGACTTGGTCAATGATATGAAGGTTGTCTGGAAGCTGGACTCAGATTTAAATCACAGCTTGGCAATCTACAGGCATAAAACATCAATTATAGTAGTAACCTGGAATGAAAATACAGATATAGAAATAGTGCCAGCCCTAAAAATCAGGGGAAATCAAAGCTTTGATTGTGTCTGGCACAGCTGAACTGGTTGATCAGAGAGGAGCTAAACTCGCTTTAGGACTAAGCTGGGCATCCAGGACGAGGAAACCAGCAATTGTAATGTGCAACACTAGTTAGAAACTGCACCCACTGCAATATTAGGCATTTAACTCCTACTTGGGTGCCCAGTAGATCGTTTTAGAACCTGAATACTTTAATAGATCACAGTCTTGGTAACTAGTGACAAAGAGATATCCCCCATAAAAACGTAGGTGCCCTGGCTATGTGGCTCTCTTTGCGTTTCTGAAGGTTTCAGCTGTTTAATTTGCTTAAGCAAATTAAATTTTGAGCATGCCACAAGGTGCTTTGAGCACGCAGCCCCCAAACCCCACCGCCCACTCTGGCCCGGGGCTGATCCTGTGCTGACGGCGCAGAGCAGCCCCAGGCGGGAGCAGGCCTTCCCGCTCTATGTTCAAACCCAACGCAGTGTGTTTTGCAAAGCTTCAAAGTGCCACTTAACGGGACTTTCATTTTCCTTCCAGCTGAAGGGAAAGTGTTGTTAAACTCCCAGGCTGGCAAGTCGGAGTTTACACAGATGGAACAGTTAGCGCAGACCGCAGAACAAATACCAGCGACCAACCCGTTTCACACTTCTAAAGAAAGAAAGAAAGGAATGGCAGAGGCAGGCCAAAGCAAACAGGCCTTGGAAAACTCGAACCCGCTGGCTGGAATTTTCAGCTGTTACTTTTCTTTTCACATTCAGGCTTTTTTGGAGATCTCTCGATTCAGCAAAGCAGAGAGGGCTTTTGCATTCATATGAAATGATTTAAAACTCCGTGAGGAGTGCTGTGCTCAGTCCCAACAACCACAAAACATACATTGTTTGAAATTTTATAAACGTGGTTTTCACTGAGAGCCAGATTTAAAAAAAAATACATTTTCTTTCCAGCAAATAATGTTGTTGAATTTCCCACATCTTGCCTAGCTATGGCAGTGGGGTGTGTCATTTTATGTGCTTTCTGCTGCTTAAACCTGAGGACAACCCCTGCGCTGCTGAAAGAGCCCCAGGTCCTCTTCCTTTCCCTGGGCTGTCATCTGCCCCCGCTCCCCTCCAGCGCTGCTGCCCAGCTGAGGAGGGCTGGGTCCCGCGGGGACTCGTCCACGCTGCCCCGCAGTCAATCAGAAAGGTCATTGCTGGGTATCGCCGCCCAAAACCTCTGCAACACCCTTCGTCAGAGCAAAGGACCAGAGCAGGAATTAATCCAGGTCTCTCCCATGGCAATGGAAGAGTAACCTCTAGGGCAACCCCAGAGGATTTTATTTTATTAAGACACAGAGGTCGTGCCTCCCTTCATTCAGCCAGCCTTTCATTCTCATCCTCCAGTAACAAAGAAATTGCTAAGGAATTAAAAAGGCATCTCCTGCGAATATACAGGCAGAGCCACTAGTGAATCTCCACTCGGCATCCGAGACCTGCTGGGTGAAATGGTTAGGGGTGGATAAATCGGTTCAGATAAAATTATCCTCTTGTGTTCCCAGAGACCCATATTCAAATGCAAACTTCATTATGAAATTGAAATACTTCATGCTGTGTAAACTATGACTTGTACTAACAACACAGAGGCAAGTTCTGGTCCCACTGAAGCAGATGTTGATTGGAGTAGCTTCGGATTGCTCCATCAGCTCGCCGGGTGTCTGCAGGGGCCTTCTCTTACTGGGATTTACAGCTATGGAGCTGAGGCAACATCTCGTTCTGAGCTGTTTCATCAAGAGTACCTGTTTTTACTTCCACATAACAGAGGTTTGTGTTTTTCTCCTTGCTGCATTAGCAACACCTTCCTACCCCATCATGTAGAGTAAGAGTATCTGGTACCTCATGCATTGCTGACATCAGACTTTGCCGAATCAATCCGTACTTCATGCAAAGCTACACAAACCCCGCTTAATTCACTGGAGAGACTTCACTGTTCCTTTCAGCTGAGACATTTAATGATACTATTCAGGGGTGTAAAAATTAGTGGAATTAACTTATGTGATGAAGGAGGAAGCAACTTGACAGAGTAAAATAATAAAACAGTTATTCTCACCAGAAGAGTCAAACCTTAGCATACATGGGGCTGTGGCCAAAAGTGATCAGTGCCCACTCCACTAATGAGTATAGGGACCAGTTGGAAGTTTAAGGCAAGATGAGGTTATCCCTGTGTTAAGTGCAATCCAAGACAGCAGTGTAGACAAACCCCTCCAATTCCCTCCTGCTTTATCTTGCTAAATATTTTCCTTGCTACACTACTTTGTACCCACTCAGGGTGTAATTTTAACTTGCTCTGCCTGCTCACTGGCATCAGGACAAGGTGCTTCCACCAGGACACCTTTCTCCAGGAGGACGGATAGGCAGTCGAGAAGGTTTCCCAGGGAAGCTGTGCTGTCTTGCTGTTTCAATCCATGGAGGTTTTAAAGACAAGGCTGGATAAAGCCCTCAATAACCTGGTCTGATCTCGCAGACCCTCCGGGGGTCCTGTCCAAACTGAATTATCCTGTCATCCTAAGGTGGACAACTGTGCTGTAAAACTGGGGCATGTTTTCTGGGGAGAAGAAGTTTAAGGGACTTGCAGGTCCCTAGAATCGGTATAGTCTCTCCCACATGGAAAGAAAGAGGTTGCACAGACACCTGTGCCCGTGTCCCATCCACCTTCTCCCTGGTGAGATGTTGCCTCTTTGGAAATGGTATCATTAGCCAGCCTCAGGACAATGCGACAACAGAGCTAAAACCTTCCCTGGTGAAACCACCGGAGCCCTGGTGCACCATCAGAGACATTGTTGTAACTCAGTATTACTTATAATGGGGTTTTTTTTTTGTTAATATTGCTGTTTATACAATTATACTGAGATTCCTGAGTTTACAATATTTTTCTTTTATTTCAATGCCAAGTGCGTGGAAATCCGATAGCGTCTATAAAAGGGGGAAAAAATATTTCAATCTTCCTCTTTGCTCTGCAGTTCTTGCTTACGGTGACGAGTCCCTCCCTTTCAAACAACCTTTGCTGACAGAAACCCGCAATGATACATGGCAGGATGCACTAGAGTACCATGGAAGCCGGTGCAACGTGACGCATTTACTGTACTACAACGTACTGTATCTCAGTGCTAATGACGTCTGGGCATTGAAATAGCCTCCGCAGGGAGCAACGCTGCAACACCTGCTTCTTCTGAATAACTCGGTCTTCATCTCCTTGCTGCAATGGAAAAAAAAAGACCTTCTCAGAGAGGCTGCTGAAGTGGAATGTCACATTAGGGCGTGCTTGTTAATGACAAACCATTACAAGGTTGCCAAGTGCTCAAAAAGATGCTCCCAGGATCGCTAGTATTAGAATATTTTATGTAGCATTTAATCATCCAAGGTTCAAATTATACACAGTAATATAAATAGTAAAAGCAAGAAAACCTTTCGTTAATTGGTGCTTAGTAATCGTTAATCACATATTTATTATATGATAACATACAATAATATGGCTTGGAACATAGACCCAGTGGTCGAAGCATCTCTGATATTGCATGGAGCTAATGAGGCTTGAGGGTCAAATTCTGCCCTCAGTTAAATCAGCAACGTGTGCAATTGTGTTGGTGTAACTGAAAACTCGTACTAAAGGCCGCTTCTCAGGAGTGTACCCGTTCCAAGAATGGGCAAAAGACCTTGCCCTAGGTAGGATCATCCGCTTTT
The DNA here is from genome assembly GCF_036417535.1 of Chlamydotis macqueenii. Classification (NCBI taxonomy): domain Eukaryota; kingdom Metazoa; phylum Chordata; class Aves; order Otidiformes; family Otididae; genus Chlamydotis; species Chlamydotis macqueenii. Next base: position 5,070,778 of record NC_141571.1, on the reverse strand, counting down.
CACCAAGTATTTGTGACTTTGAGATGGATTACTGTGTCCAGCAAAGCACACCGCCACTCTAGCAATGCACAGAAGGGAGATTCAGATATCCTGTTCCATGGGCTTTGCATTCCTCTGGGTTTTTTTCCTGGTATTACTCCTCCGCAAGGTTAATTGTATCCAGGGAAGCTGCTAGGAACTTCAAAGTGTGATCCCTGAGGATAATTTTCCTTTCCTTCTGAATATTTCAGGTGGGAATTTCTAACAAGTTAGCACAGCAATTTGTGAGATCACCCTCTACTTTCTTACACGTGTTGCTAAGAAGCAAAATGAGTTAATACTCAACTGAGATGAATACAGGTTTTAGTTATCTATACTTTTTTCAGGCTCTTTTCAAACTCAGGCAGGTATAGATTATGTCATTTGCAGTCAAGTTATTTCTCAAAACTTCCCTCCTATAAAAGGAATACCTAATCTTATACCTATTAGAAGAGGTATAAAATTACTTTTAATTTTAATTAAGATTTAGATTCTGGAGGAAGAAAGAGCATTTGGGGGCAGCACTGATGCACAAATTTACTCTACTCTCTCCTAGTTCAAGTCTTGTTCAGAATCAGTATGAGACACTGGCAGGAGGATTTTCTGCTGCAGAAAGGTGGATATACACACATCTCCTTTGTATTTCAGTAAATATTATGATTTGTGGACAAACAGTCAATGGTCAAAGGGTCAGTATTTACCCAGTCAGAAACTAATATCTGACAGCCATTTATCTCTGCAATAATATTGCCTGTACCCATAAAGATTCTGTGATTTACTTTATCTGAAAAAAAGTCTAGACAAGACATAGTCTTAATACAGTGGGCACATTGCTGAAAAAATAGAATTGAAATACCCCCTCAGCTCAGAATGTTTTCTTTGATCTCTCTTCTATTTATTGATTGTATTGTTTTCATAAATGCAGTATTTAGTTTTTGCTCTCCATTTAAGATCATCTACTGAAGTATGACCATTCCTTTAGTTTTCTGACGTATATAAGATACTACTTCTGTCGTTTTCTCAGAGGAGAGAAATGTCCCCATAGTTGTCTGAATGGATGTGGAAAGATACAAGTGCATTTTTTTCTTTATAGAATGGAACCATTGGCAAATTCAATAATTTGCAGAGGAAATTATCCCTATTTACAGACTATAGAAAGTTTACTCTTAGGTGCATACACATAATTCATGTTAAATTCACCAATAGTAAGTGGCAATGCTCATGTGGCTTGTATGTGTCCTTTGCAACTTCAGTTGCTGTTTGGGTTTCTGATCCCACAGATAGGAAAGGACATTGTGTTTGCAGGGTGAATAAACTGCCTCCTGGGCTGTGCACACAGGAACGTGCGCACTTAGTTTCATTCAAATACAGGATGGAGGTGAATTCAGCCATTTATTTGAGATTCCCATGGGAGACTCCTATGGAAATCTAGCTGTGGCAAACTATAGTTTACAGTTTGGTGTTGTGTCCCATGTCAAAGAAATTGTAGATAGGAAGGGTATTAGAGGACTGTGTTGAACTTCAATGGTTCTTTCCCTGTTTCTCTACAGCTAAGCAACCTGAGTGGAATTGGAGCCCAATACTGCATCAGTATCCCAGCTAAGTACAGAACCAGCCCAGGAGAGGCTTGAACTTGGTTTAGACCCAAGTAAGGACCCCATTTGTAACCACTGCACAGTGAATATACAGTCCAAGCAACCACCACTGGTATCAACTTGGAGCCAATGTTAAGTATAGAGGTCATCTTTTACATCTCATGAACTTTAAGCTGGAAATAGAGCTTGTTGCTCTGATACTCTCTGCCTCACATTCTTGTCTCCATGCAGGCTCCATATGTTACTACAGACTGCTTCCTCACGGAAAAATAATTTCATGGTGCGACACAGCATCGTTCCCAGGTATCCCAGGCGAAATCCAAATGAGCAAGTCCTGATAAAAGATGTCACGTCCACTTGGCTATCTGTGGTGCAGGACCTAGCTCAGGTGTCTCTTCACCACCCTTTGCAGTGCCGGGTGGGGACATGCTGGAAAGACCAAGCCCCCCCTGCCCTCCCAGCGACAGCATTGGCAGCTTCTGCATGTCCCAGGGGAGCATCCGGCCGCTGGTCCATGTCTGTGGGCTGAAGGGGCTGTGCAGGGCTGCCTGCTGTCAGAAAGCCGCCACGTTTCTTCCAAGGGGTGGCTGCGTTTTAGTGGTGGCTGAAGTGCTTCCCCTGTCTACACTGGAAAGCTCGTTGGGATAGTTCTGGATGACAGATATTATTACTATATTTAATTTTTGAAACTCCACTGGAAAAGTTAAGCACTTAAAGAAATCCCTGCACTTACTACATTCAGCTTTTTCCCTCGTAAGAAATGACTGGAGAGTTTGTGCTTTTAATTATTATCATTCTCCCTTGAAATTATAGGCAAAGCACTCAGTGACATTCGAAACATAAATTACTGGCCTGCAGCCTTGTGCTACTGTTTCTCTATCTCTCTGCCAGAGCTGCAAATCAATTTTCTGCATTTCTTTCGGATTTTTTGAAGAAAATTGTGGAAAATAGCTGTTGGCACATGGCATTTTTCCACAATGTTTAAAACTATTGAATAGGGCTGTAATAGGCTGCCGTGGAGAAGCCAGTCCCATTAAAATGCCAACCTCAGATGGATCAGAACACTCTCTCAATCTGAATTTCATAATTTTTCCACAGGAAGAGCTACATAATTTTCCTTGGTTTTGCCTACAGTCCTGTAGCTTTGTTAAAAAAGAAAAAAAAATTAACTGCAGTTATTTTCCTTCTCTTCTCATTTCTTCTCTTCTATTTTTTTTTTTTCTTTTCCCCTTTGTTTTGTTTTGCTTAAGTTCCAGCCATGGTGCCCTCTAACCTTGATTAGATATGATTAGGGTGATTTCTGGAGGATTTGGTTTAGTTCCGGTTTCTTTATTCTGGTTTTGTCCGGGTTGTTCCTTTATAAATTGACCCAGAAATTCATCTTTTTACAGTGTCGATTACTCAGCCGGTAAAATGCCTTTCCCTCAAAACTGTCTCCACTCTGTTTTGAGGTGATACTGGCCATACAGAGACATCATTTTCTGACTGGAAGCATCTTTTAATCTAGCCTGGCTGCCTTGGAGTTTAAACTCACGAGGCATTGGCCAACACTGAGGAATTTTACATCTTCAAGTTTGTCTAATTTTTTTTTTGGGTTTGGTATCAAAGCCCAATAAGATCATTAAGAAAAAAAAATATAATAAATGACAGGAGCCTTTCAGTCTGTAAAGCCTTCAGCATTCGCAGTGGATTGTGTAGGATGAGTTGCTGGGAGGAAAACAGAGCAGGGCTCTATGCAAGACAGCAGGTTGCACAAGAGCTGAGAGCCAGAAGAGCGAAAACAGCAAATTCTTGGATTTCCAAGGAAAAATTCTTGCAGAACTTTTGCTGATTGCATTGGCCTGGTCAAATTGTAGAGGTCGTTAAAGAAAAAAAAAAAAGAACAGTGTTATGAACTTACTTACAAGTTGTTTTGCTCAGTAGGGCAAAAGCTTAAAGAAGCAAGGTCATCTCAGCTTTTTCTCCCTAAAAACTGGTTCTTCCAAAACCCCTAGAGAGAGTCAGCTTCTGGGTTTTTTATTATATGTTTCATTGCAAGGTGGTGATGCAATGTCGTACATGATAAAGCGAGGGAACTGAGCTCACGCCGGGAGCAGTGGAAGCTTGCTTGTTTAATCCAGGTCTGGGTACTTCAGATACATCTAGCCGTAATTTCAGAAGCAAGTATTTGAGGTCAGAATATCTTGCTGCTGGCTGCTCTGCCGCCTGTTTTGCCAGGGCAGGAGGAACTGCTGCAATACCGTTGTAAAAGGATTGTTTCAGAAGCGAAAACTGAGTTAACCTCTGGGTGTTTCGGCTAGTGTAGAGTAATGAATTGCTATCTTCATTAACAGAAAGAATGCCAAAGAGGCTAAATGAGTCAGAACAGGCAGAGACACAATCCTTTAATGAGTTGAACAGGAGCTGGTTTGTAATGTGAGGTTATTGATAATCCCAGGGTTTATATAACAGCGTGATTCTAGGTCAGGGAGCAAAAAACACACATCCCTGTACACACACACTCGCTCGCGCCCTGTAAGATGACACATTCTTCTGAGCAGATGGCGTCAGCCCTGGTTCAGCATATGCACTCAGGAGAGATGACTTTTTTTTTTTTATTTTTCCCCAGCAGGGTAAGTCCTCCTGCCTGCTTTTGCAGCTCAACGTGTAGGGCAGATGTAGATTTTTTTTTTCAGTTTTGCAAAGGATCACCTGTGCTACTGTGGCACAGGATCAGTTTAATTCATCCCAAGAAACACCATATTTAGGGATATTTTTTTAGAAACACTGCAAACATCTTTTCTGCAGCTTGAGAGACATTCTTTTATTTTGCTGACTTCCTGCATGTGTTCGGGGAGTTTGACACCCAGTCTGGCGTCAAGAAGCTGGAGCTGGAAGTGGGAGAACCACACAGGGTGAAACCACCATCGCCTCTCGGCTCTTCGCTCAATCTTGCCACTGGTGGGCTTGTATTGCTAAGGAAGGTGGTTTGCTTTCCCAGCAAGGTAATACTAATGTACAAAATGCTTTCACCATACAAAAAAAAAGCTTTTTAATTGTACAGCTAATTTCCTTTTTTTTTTTTTTTTTGCTTAATAACCTGTTTAGTAACAGTGTAACATTGAAGAGAAATTACATTACTTTAGCCCTGCCGGGATGCTGGTACGAAGGTGATGCTGGTTGTGAGTCCAGATCGTCGCCCGGTTTTGCTATCCTAACTGCAGTCATTTTGCAAGAAGCCGTTTCTACAAGCTCTTGTGACCGCACAGGTTGTCAGCGCTACGCATGGCACACCTGCCCATACTGTCTCATCTACTGGTTGTGGTTCTGGAAAAGTCAATTTATGTTAATAAAGAAAATTTGAAACATTCTAATTCTGAGTTCACTAGTCAATTGTGGCTTCAATTCCCTCCCACAGCATTCTGTCAGAGTCCTTAAATTCCCAGGTTTAATTTTCCTGTGGACTCCATATGGACAAGCCTATTATTGAACAAAATAAAGGAAACTAAAAGACGATCCAGAGGAACATAAGAGTGGCAACTCCTGAGTCTGTGAATGACATTTTTAACCATATTTTAACCATATTCATATGAAATTGAAGGCACTTTCATTCTCTGAATTGTTGTGGGTTTTTTTTTTCTCAGATAGCAAAAACAAACCCCACAAACCATCTAAAGAGGAAGATGGTAACAGGCGTCAGCCTAACACCAAGTCTCAGACCTGTTGCTCTCCTGTTGCAGGTAGTATTGGGTGACTGCTGTTAAAGAACGGCTGCTGGTGAAAACTTTCCACTTTTTTTTTAACAGAGCTGCTGCTCATGAAGCCTGGTAGCAGAGTTTTTTGTAGAAATGAACGTTTCAGTGGCTATCATCGATCATTCACATTTAAGAAAGCCACAGCTGAAAAGCAGATGCTATCAATATCAAAGGCTAGGACTACACTCTGGCTTCTGTCATTACCACTCACAGGGGACACAAAGTGGAACAGGGCAAGAAAAAACATTTAACAACTGCAGATGAGCCCTGGAGGAATTTTGAAAGGGCAATCCTGAGCACGTTGCAGGTGTTGAAGTGCTCGGAGAGCCGGCACAAGCGTTAGCACGCGCAGGGGTCGGTGGCTGGAAAGCCAGGGTGCCAGCTCCAGCGTGCACCAGCCAAGCCGGGGAGCTGAGGTGCGGCACGGTGAGGATCTCTGCGCCGGTAACGTGCTCCCTGAAATTTTGTGTGCTGTTCCATTGTTTTTTTTTTTCAAAAGCCAGCTTCAGCACAGGTGTAAAAAACAGATGGGGTGTTGCAACAGGAAGAACCTGCCCCCTTCCCTCGTACTCCTGATCGGTGGTGGTGGTGGTGCTGTGAAGTGGTTCCTAGAAAGCGCAGGGCTGAGCCAAAAATACGGCTGAACTGGTGTCCTGTTGCATTGGCAAGAACAGTGACTGCATGTCGTCGAACTCCCAGCGTTCACAGCACTGAAAATAGCAGGAATTTTCTCTTCTTGAACAAAATGATACATTCCTCCCTCGGCTATGGAAAAGAAACAATGGAGAAAGACGATCAGGTTTGCCAAGAGCGGTGCATCGCTTTCGTTTCAGTGTTCTCCCTGACATGTAAAAATCGCAGAATAATTACAGAAGAGATCTAGCAAGTGCTTCATAGTTTGGAAATAAAGTCAAAATATTTCTCACAAAACATTTTTCCACCAGGAAGAACCAAAACACTGTTTTGCTGAAAACAGAAATGAATCAATGGCAGTTATTTTGGACAGATTACTCAGGTTAAAACAGCAAGAAAAACATCAGGAGATGTCTATATCAGACTCTAGAGGTCAAAAGTTCTTCTGAGCTTCTCCCAGTAATTGGAATAGAGTATTTGGGTTCATTTCTAAGTACTATAAAGAGCTCTGGCATGATGAGAGTTGGAAAAACAGGCTTTTGAATAGGGGAAAAATAAATTACAATTAGAGAAGACGCTGTGTAAGGCCCAAAAGGCACTTTTCATAAAGTCCTGCAAGCCTGGAGACAGCCCTGCTGCCCCAATTTGAATTTTCCTATTCCCTCTGCTGCATGAATGCACTCCTCACGTGTTTGCTGTGTCTCATTTAGTTGCACAAAAGTGAGTGGGTGAAATAGTTTAGATGAAAGAGAGTGTGTGGCAAGAGATCAAGAAAATAATTACTGCTGTGATCCACTGTTGGAGCTAAAAAATCTCAATTAAGGGAGAGGATGAGCAGGAAGAGCTGTTGGAAGGAAAGAGATGTATATGTGTACACACACTCCTGTTCCTTCTTGGGTTTTCAAGGAATACTGTTGAAATTGGTCCAACAAGTCCTTTGGATAAAATCCCCTCCCAACTCTGGAGTTAGTTTGGTTTCTCAGAAACTTTAGAAATTGTCTCAGATCTTGCTTTGCACAAAGGTTTTACAGCATCTTTCAGAGTGATCGTTTACATTTCAGCGGGGAGTAGAGTGACTTTGTACAAATCTGTGGAGACTTCACAACTGCAAGTAGCCTCTCTTTTTTTAAGCAGCATACTTGAAGACCAAGCAACCTTTTTTATTGAGGATGCTACATGGATCTTGCACAGCCAAAGAAGAAACTCCCCTTGTCTGAGATGGTTTTGTGCCTTTTTCCTGGGGCAGCTGGTGACCATGACTCTAAGAAAGACAAAATGGGCTGTTGGGCCGATATCTGGTGACAGCTGTTGTTATCTCCTAAGCACGGATGCTGCGAGATCTGATGGGGAGATGGTGTATGGGGCAGGCCCAGGGTACCTCTGCCAGGTGGGGGGGTTGATAGGGATGGAAAGCTACAGACAGTGAGAGTTTCACAGCCCAGCCTGGTAAAGAAGTGAGGCTGGTGTGCTGCAGATGAGGCTGTGAATGTGTGCACTGTAGGGATCTCGTTTACTATTAGTCAGTTAACCCTGCGTGGATGGGTGTGAACTAGGGTATAGAACGGCTCCATGCAGAGTACGTAAGCTCTATTTAAACTGTTGGTTTATCCGTTAATGGAATGACACATAAATCTGTCACTCGTGCAGGTTTGCTTAGCCTTCTTGGCTGAGAGCAGCCATTCATTTTGCAGCAAGGATCACATGTGCCCTTAGACTGAGCTTTAGAAACACCAACACACCGCAGATGTGTGTGTGTGAACTGGGGAATTGCATCTCTTTCCTTCTGCTTCTGCTTGCCAAATAAATACCCATTTCACTTGTGTAGTGACACCTTCTGTGTGCCCTCAGTGCCAGGCAGCCTGGCCGGATTGGAGGCCAGGCACAAAGCACAGGGGTGGCCGGGAGCACAGGTGGGCTGCTGGGACCATGGCTTCCACCAGACCCATATGACAGCACCTGCGCTCACACAGGCTTCATGCAGAGTGGATGGTGGCCTACAAAGTGAATATTTCTGAAGGCAGGTGATGTGAAGAGTTTTATTTGTCCCATTGTTTGCCCACACAAAATGTATGGAGAGGATTTTTTTTTTTTTTGGCAGGGCCTGTTGTGACAGGACAAGGGGTAATGCTTTTAAAATAGGAAGTAGATTTAGACTAGATATAAGGAAGAATTTTTTTTATGCTGAAGGTGGTGCAACACTGGCCCAGGTTGCCCAGAGAGGTGGTGGATGCCCCACCCCTGGAAACATTCCAGGCCAGGTTGGATGGGGCTCTGAGCAACCTGATCTGGTTGGAGATGTCCCTGCTCCTGGCAGGGGGGTTGGACTGGATGGGCTTTGAAGGTCCCCTCCAACCCAAACTGTTCTATGATTCTATGATTTTTTCGTACAAATGCACATTTCCCCCCCCGTGCAGAGAACCCAGGCTTCCTGGGTAGTGAAAGAGGGCTTGGATGTTACTGAGCGATGTGGTCCTCACCACCTGCAGGAATGTGCAAGCTGTGAGTGCCAGTCTTTCTGCTGAAGAGCCCCAAGGAAGCATACTGAATATGAATGAATGAATAAATAAATAAATAAATAAACAAACAAACTAAGCTGCAATTAATCACGTGTTGTGAGTGTCTTCTATCTCTGAGTACAAACAGCTCTCTGATCTCAGAACTCTAGAAGACAAAAGCTTAATCCAAGTTCCCAAAAGACTCTGTGTGTCTAAGTGTACCCCAGCGCTGATGTCAGCATGAAAGCTACTGCTGCACTAGTGCAGTCTTAAATGCGTGTATGCAAAAAATACAGAGTCAGGATGATCATGGGGAATTGGTACTTGGAAAAATGGGACATTACAAAAGCTGTAGCTCGTGTCATTCACACTCCTTGACGGTGGAAGTTTGTTGCAATTCTTGCCTAGTGTGCCTTGTATTCATTACTTCTGTGACAATAAAGGCTTCATTTTTATGGCCACAGCAGCAATGGCAGAAAATGTCAAAGACATAATAGAAAACATGGTGTTGCAAGCTCCCTAAGTAGGTTCAGTCAGGCATTTTTTTTTTTTTTTTCTTCTGGGAAACTCCTGCCTGTACAAGGATATTGCATCTGGCGAGGCTGTGGGGATATACACGTGGGTGGTTCAAGGTGTGGAACGATGTCACCGTTCCAGTTAGAACATGCCAATTGTGATGTCGTATCAAAGAAAACCGCTTGCAAAATGACTGTCGGATGAACCCTGTGCCAGGGAACATAATGGTTTGTATGCATATGCAGCATTTGAATATCCGTGTGGCAGCCTGCGTTCCTGTACCTGTCTGCAGAAAGGGAGGGAGGGGGACCTTCACATGCTGATACAGTCTCATTGCAGGACAACCCATGGCGGGGGGGAAAGGTGTCTTTTAGCTTCTGCTTCAACTTACAGCTACCCTGAGGACCACCAAGGAGGATCCGCAGTGCTAACTGTGTTTAAGCTGGGTTCCGTACCGTACAGCTGGCCTCAGGAGCGCACCCTGAGGAGCAACTCCTGCAAGTCCAGCTCCAGCTCACAGTGGCACACTTTATTATTAATACCAAAAGAAATAGGATGTGTCTGGTTTTTAGCATGGTGTGCTGGCACTTGAAAAGGACGTCCTCTGCTCTCCCTGTCATGTGGGTTGCTGGCAGGAGTAGTGGTGTGTGATAACTTCGCTGTGCAGCAAATGCGAGTGGAAACATTTCCCTGAGTAACACGCCATGTGTCATCAGTCTCCATGCCAGCTGTTAGGGAAGGACATGGGATGAGATCTCTGCCATTCCTCTCTTGTCTGTCTGTGCTAGATGAGAGACCTGACGATATTCTAAGTTGGCAGATCCCCTGCCTAACAGAGAGCGTGCGAGGAGATGGGCCATGTGTCACACCACAAACCCCCAGCACACCATCTCGACGTTGCAACAGGTAATTCACACAGGTTACCACGAGTGCCAGGACAGCTCCTGCGCCTTCTGGTACCCCTCTGAGAGCAGTGGCTATCACCTTTTCTGATCCATGGTTTTTTCCAAAGGAGCTTCTGACTGTGACCTGCCTGTCCTGGTTATTTTGAGCAGGTATTTCAGGATCAGGCCAAGGATGCAGAGAGGTTCACAAATCCCACATGGCTTTACAGACAAGGTGTAAAGTCTCACCCTTAGTTTCCCATAGATCCAGTCTGGCTGACTCCAGCTGAGGATCTGGCACTGTGAACTTCTATTAAAAAAGCAATCATGCAATATTATATGGGGAAAGGCAACAATTAGTAAACCATCACATAATTCCGATTGTCTTAATAAGTCTAAACCTGTGAGATGCTGACCAAATTTATTTCCCATTCACATCCACGGGAATCAGAAATTCCTTGCACCTTTCAGTGCTTCACAGTGTGAGGACGTTTTAAGATCAGAACAACGGGCTATGGCTTTCTCTGTTCAAACTTTCCAAAAGCAGATGTGCTGTGCCAGGTATTTCCAATTACTAAAGAGGATCAAAACACAATCCCTGTGTCTGGGCTGTGAGTCGTCGAGTTCCAAGTAGGTCCAGGACTGAAATTTCTCTGACACTCAGGAGCATTTTGGCTTGATCTCATCAGGCCTGAAATTCCATTACTTTACCCTCGCGTGCAAATAAGCACTGGAATAGTTTCAGTCACTGCTAACGCAGCTATTACTTGAATAAAATGGTTCATTTGTTTTAAAGATCTAAATCAATGCTCGATCCATATATTTTAAAAACAAAACAACCAGAGGACACATTACATGGCATGAAATCTGGTTTTGGGAGGTCTCTTCTCCTGTGGTTTCTGAAGTCATCAGAGCTCTTTGGCTGAAATATTCCTGCGTAAATCACCCCAGCATCGCTCGCTGCTCTCCCTCCCCTCGCCCGTGCCGACAGCTCTGCCTGCTGCGGGTGACAACGCCAGCCTGGCCACCCGAACGCCTGCGGTGTAAAACAACCCCAGAAGCAGGAACGATGCCTTAAATCCCCCAATCCCTAAATCATATGTTTCCGTCCTGTGAATACAAGTGACGATCCTCTTCACGGTGTGTGTGGCGGGGGTTAGTGTGAAATCAGCAGGCTCAGAGCAGTTTTAACGAAGGTTCATCTGAGGTAAGGCAGTAAGCTAAAGGCCACATGTTGCTTTTATTGCAATTTTCCCCCTTGCTTGCCGTTCTGCGCCAACGGCTCCCTCGCAGCCCTTCGTGCCTACACACACACACTGGCTGCACAGACACACAACAGGCAGGCGAGGCTTCCCCGCCGAACGCCTTTAATATTCGCTCTGTGCTGGCATGCTCGTCTTGCTTCATAAAACCTGTTGAAAGCCAGTCAATTCATTAATCTTTTGCCAAGAGATGTTAAACGCCAAACAGGGAAAGATGATAATGACTTGACAGTTCATCAGAAAGGGCCCGATCCTGCAAGGTGCTGAGACTGGGAGCCAGCAGGAAGAGAAGAGTGCTTCACGTCACAGGACCGATGCCTTGAACATTTGTTTCTCTCTCTGTGCCCCGGCTTGGCGCACAGCTTCCCAAGTGAAGCTAGTGAGGTGCCAGAGTATGACAAAGCCATGACCATGATGCTGTCTTTCCAGGAGGTCTCTGCAGCCTGGCCAGTCTGACATCCCCCAGACAGAGCCTGCATCAGGGGAGTTAGTTGGACCTATGGGCCACAGCACACAGAGGAGAAACTGGAACAGCTTGATCCATCACCAACGTGAAGCCAGCTCTCCTCTGGTCCCATGGCTGCCTGACAGACAAAGCCCTGGCAGTGGAAACTTCAAACTGCTCGCAATGAGCAATCACCTGTGCTGCTCGGTCCAGCTTTAAACTGCAGAATCACCAGAGCCAGGGCTGCAGGTGATGCTTGGGGGCTTGGGAACACCAAGTGGAGCAGCTGAACCCCGCTGCAGCTTCAACACCTCTTCCTTGCTCCACCACCACACCGGGAAAGGAGGAAGAAGCAATCCTGCCAGCCTCAGGCGATCGGATAGCATGAGTCAGGCTGCAAAAAGGCAATGAGTTTTGCTGAAAGCTTGTAGGTTTAGAGAATAATAACTGTCAAAGCCTTTTGATTTGAACTTTAGATCCTGAGATTTTAGGGCTCAGATTTTTCAGGGTTTTTCAGTATCACGCAGGAGGTTACAAATGTTTAAAGAAATAAGGAGAAAAAGAGGTCTTCACATGGTTGCATGATTCAAGGATCTGGAGCTTTACTATTGAAACTGCGGTTATCACAGGGCTTGCATTACGCTAATCGGAGTGGGTATCGCTGAGGCCAACCACAGCTTCCAAAAGGCACCACTGGTTCCAGTTAGCGATGCTGAAGTAATGCACTAAAAATCAAGTACGCTCAGCCCCCTTGGTGTACAGGAGAAGTGGATCAATACTGAATTAGAGGTGGATAAACTGCATTTAACTATATTTAACAATACCACTGATAGCACTTAAACTTATTAGGTATCAATTATCCCTCAGTTTCACAGCAGCTCACCTCTGTCTCATATCTGAAGCATGTGACTGTTCCAGCCAGAGTCTGTGGCAGAGCTGATGGTGTTCTGTCCCTCAGCTGATGAAATCAGAGTCCAATTTTGCAGAAACCTTTTTTTTCCTGAGTCATTCATCAGTCCTAAATCCCCAAAACGAAGCCAGGCTGGTGTATACCATTCTTTCTGATTTAAAGTGCCCTTCCCACCCGAATACTTAGGCGTCCTCTCCAGTTTGAAGGTACAAGAAAAAGCTGGCTTGGTGGTTTCCAGTTACCGTGTAGGCTGACAGACTTCATAATGAGAGTGCAGTTTTCTGCAACGGGGGCTACAAGCAGGAATTCCACACACTTTTGCAAAATGATTCCCTTTAACGTACGTGGTGTGCAAGGCACCACAGGGTCTGTACCTCTGGGTCGTGTTGATATTGCCAGTCTCTTCACTGCAAACAAAAATGGTCTTTGCTGTTTGTTCGCATATACCTCTCTACACTGATTGAGTATTTCTAATTGGATGCACTTTCTGGTAGAGCAGGAAGAGGACTAGCACTCAGGCATCTAATAATCACAGTTCTCAGAACCAATTTGCTCTACAGTAGGTAAATCAGGAGACAGGGACTGGAGGAGCATCCAAATCACCCACAGACAGGTTGTCTCCTTGGTTTGAACACAAAGTTCCCGTTCCTCTGCAGAAGGATGCTCTGCCAGCCCAGACTTTTTCCTTTTGCTTCCCTTGCAGGAAGGGCTTTCCTGCCTGGTGTCAGTGTTCAGGAGCAGGAGAGATGATTTGGGGCAGGATGCAGGCAGTGCTGCTGGAATCCAATGCTAAGAAAGGCAGAAATACTCTCAGGTTGTAGAGCAGAGAACAGATTTTTTTCTGTTCTTTCAACCTTGCACCCAAACTGGGCACAGCTGGGCTCTGCCTCTGCCACTCCTGGGGTTTGCCTGGCCATACCAAACCTGCAGCTGAGGATTTGGGCAAGGCAACAATCCCCCCCCTCCCCATATCGAGCCTGTTCCCACAGCCAAACACATCAAGGCAACTGAGCAGGAGGATTCCCCTGCCCGGATGTGCAGTGAGGCGCTGCCGGTGTCTTTCGCCCTGTACGATTCGGGAACACCTCTTGGGCTGGCGAGCGTGGGGCGGGGAGGGCGGCCGTGGGGGATGCACGGAGCAGCTGCCAGGAGGGATGTAAGGCCAGGGAGCAGCCTGGATTTCCTGGATACACCCTGTCTTGCAGCTATCTGCAGCTCGTGAGTGTTCGGATCAGCCTCTCCCGGAGCGCTGCGAGCGCAGAGCCTCCTGTTCCTGGCAGACTTGTTTATCGGGGTGTTACGTTGCTTGAGGCCAAGGCTTAGTTTCTGTTGTACTTGTGCCAGTGTATACAACCCTGGCAGCTTTCAGTACATGAGAGGAGTGTCGTTTTACCCCAGGTCTCCCTCTGGAATTGATAACTGTTTAACAGAAGATCAGGGAGAGGATGGAGCAACAGGAGGGGTCCCAGCGTGGGGGGAACGTACCCTGGGAGCAGGGAGAAAAGGCTGGACAGGGAATATGTGAATAATAAACTGAGGTGCTTTAAATTTTTATTTTTATGGTCTGGTGGTGGTGGTGGTGGTTATCTATCTCCAGACTAGGATTAATGAATCCCCCGCAGCTATTCTGCTTTGACTAGATCTGGCAAAGATTGTATTAGAGAGAAAGGGAGTGGGGGGATGGAGGAAGAAAAGGCACCACTTATGAGCATGCTTATACAGATAGGAGCTAAGAGGTGTAACCTGATGAGACATCTTTCATTGCAGACAATGCAAGCCGTGCACAGTCCCTCTGGGTCTCTTAGAGATATAATAAGCTCTTTGGAGCCTCCCAAAAGCACATTGCGCTGTGGAAAGTGTGAGGAGCTAATTATGCAGCGGGCTGAAGGAGCCAAGGCACCGGGCTGAGACCGAGAATAAGTTTTGTACCCGAAGCAGCTCTGGAAAGCTTGGCTTTGCACAGCGGGATGTGAAGACCCAGGTTTCCCTTCTTGCCATGCACATCCTTTCCCGTGTGCGTGCACATCCACAGTGCAATACAGATGCTGTTGGGCTCAGGCCGTCTCATAAGGACGTAAGTCTCAGGACAGTTTTGAGTGGTCTGCAGCACAGCAGAGGCCCACCATCTGTGCAACTGGCAGGTCACCCGTGACAGGATCATTTGCAAAACTTTCTGTGGAAAAATATGACCTGTTTCATAAAAAAAAAACCCTGTACTGAAGTCAACCTCCCCTGCCTTGGCTGATTGGGACCCAGGAATTTTGCAGAGCACTTTTGGTTGCATGGTGCAGTTTTCAAATATGACCAAAGCAGCAAGGTGCAGGGTGAAAATCAGGGAACTAATATTTTTCATGTTCAGTGCTGGTGGCAGTGAAACATAGAAGAAATCCAGGGAAACCTACAGACTCCTCTGCACCCAGTTCACATCTGTTCACAATTCACTGCTACCTGCCAAACAATTAAAAACAACAACCTGTTTTATTAGCTGTCACATCCCATAAAATATTTCAGGGCCCCTCATCAGCAGCTGACACCCTGTCAATAATAGCTCTCTGGGTTAAAAAAAAATGTTCACAATGTTATTTCAACGTCTGGCTCTCAGAGGTTTATCTCCAGTGCCCATCACAGGAGTATTCAAGCACTAAATGCAAGGTTAACAACTTTACAATTAAGGATGTGAAAGATATATAGACACTGATTTTCATCCCACCCTAAGTCTGAGAAATACAGGTCTTACAGGTTGAATTTTTCCATGGCTGGTCCTCCAAGGAGCGGTGCATGGGCTGAGCTTTGGGTGGGCAAGCCTCTGGCCTTGACTTCAATGGGAGATAATCAGAGGAAAGCTCAGAGGGGCACCTCTCCCTCCTGAGAACTGGGAAAACTGGGGGGTGCTGGTGGCATGCTTTCCCTCAATTTTTGTAATCTAGGAAAAAAGAAGATGAGGGAAAGATGCGTCATTGCACAGAAGCCAGTGGTCAGAGGCCCTGACCCATAAATGTATTTAGGAGCATCACGATAACCAAAATGAGTGGACATGGCATCGCTGTATCTCTGTGGATCCATGGAACTAGATACAGCTCAACAATCTACATAATAAGTACAAGATCCAGCTCTGCTCAACCCTGTAACTGTTTGTGGATCCAACCACTCATTTTATGAAGGTTTCATGGGAAAAATACGTGCAGGATACTCAGGTGCTGTCCTTGCCCTTGCTTGTGGCACTGCTGGCATTGCGCTCCTCAACTCGTTGGCCATTGTGTTGATGTTGTTAAGCCCTGGCAGTCCCCATCCTGCTACCAGTGCTCTGCTTCAGTAACTGTGAAGTGTGTAAGGCATCCAATCTGAAACAGATTTATCCCTTCAGCACAATCCTAAACCTGTCGAGGCTGCCAAATTCTGCCTTTTTTACCTCCCACAGGAACAGGAAGACTTCCCACAAACTTTCCTTTCTAAAATGTGTTTTTCAGAGTTTTAAAAAACTCCATTCACCTATGTTTGAGAATATGGTGCCCAAGGCTGAAATAAAAAGTAGTCAAGATTGAAATCAGCATTTTGAAAACACAAAGTCTTACTAGCTCTGGTTTTTAGAACTGAAGAAGTGAGTGACCATGTTCTGAAAACATGGGGAAGAGATTTTCTATTTTTTTATATACAAGAAAGAGGTTGAATTCCTTTTTTTTTTTTTAAATGCAAAGCCAGATGCAATCTAAAATAAAAATATTTTCCACATTCTACGTACTACACAGCCACAGAATTATGAGCTTCGACCCACGGTGCTCACAGTTTAAATAGGCCAAAAAGAGATGAAGTATCGTGTCCAAGATCAAACGCTAACTTGGTGGCCAAATCGGTGAATGGAGCCCAAGTCCCTTGATTCAGAACTTCTGGCCTGTTCATTCCAGTCATCTCTCTTGACATACACTTTAATTTTCCATCCAGGCCTTATTTTGCAAGAGGTAACGTTACATTCAGTCCTGCTGTTTCATTTCACAGGTACTTTCTATCTGGCAAAGGATAATCTGTGATTAAATCAACCGGGATCAAACAAAGTAAAATGAGGAGGAAATCAGATATCAAAATCCTATTAAACACCTCCCAAGCCAGGAGCTGACAATTTGTAACTGATGGCTGCACCTCTGATCTCGCAGGGGTTGCAATCCCTGCCATGAGCTGTGAACGGAGCCTGTGGCATCATTTTCAGGATGAAAAATGGTTTATTTGCTTGAAAAGATCTCGGTTTCACATATCTGTTTTCAGATATATTTTCAGCATTCATACAGCACGGTTGTCTAGCATGGGGGAAATCTGGGGGTCAAATTCTGCCCAGTGCTACCAGCACACAGTCCACACTGTCATCGTGTGCAGCAGCACGAGTGGGACCAAAGGCAGATTTTTAGATCTGAACAGAAGAATTAGGCTTGTGTTTGTTTTGTTCTAGATGGAGATGTTTGTCTAGTTTTTAGATGGCATTATTCCTAGCAACTATCTCAACTGAAATGTGATGTTTTGACCCTATTTCCCTGCCCAAGGATCATGACTTACTTTCAGTGAATGGCAGTTTCTTGGTCACTTCTCACCATGGCTCTGAGTTCTTCTAGAGTAGCTACTGGGCCTCAGAAGGTAATTTCCACCCCAGGAATGCCAGGGCCTCTTTGGCATCGCAGTGAGCGGGTTAATGCTCAGACCTTTGTGGCTTCGTCTTGTTCCAAACCTCCCTATGTAACTTCAGATACAGCCTGTGCATCTGAGCCCCTAGTCCACCTCAGGGTGGCATAGGACATGGCAAACACTGCTTTCACAGCAGGATGGAGGTGGAAAGACACTGTATACCTCTCTGTAGCAGGAGGACTTCATTTAACAGGAGCATCATTTTCTGCCGGTGTACATCCCTGTGCTTGCAGTTGTATGCAATTGTTCACAGGTCAGAAAAGAGCCACAGTAACTGGCTGTGGTGAGAAAAAGACATGAAAACAAAATAAATTCCTGGTACTGGGGTGGTTCTTCAGAAAAAAAAAAAAAGAAAGAAAAAAAAAAGAAAAAAAAGAGAAAAAGAAAAAAAAATTGCTTTGACTGCAGATGTTTGCAAAATCCCACGTCAAACTGCCACAAAGGCAGATTCCTTGGTGCAAGTTCACTAATAGGGGACCACATGTGGTATCAGCTATCTAGTCCTACAGGCAGTTTCAAAAGAGCCTCAAGGAAATTCCAACGGGATGTGAAAACTTTTCCTTTAGAAATCTCAGTTCGTACGGTATATTTTCTGTTGCATGATGCTCAGTATTTCTATTAAAAAAACCCCAACATTGGGAATAGCATGGGTAAACCTTGGGCAACCCTTTGAACCTCTAGGCCCTTGGTGATCTTAGCAGGTGAGCTGAGATAAATCGAGCTGCTCCGGCAGGCGTGGGGCTCTCGCTCTTTCAGAAGCGCGCTGGACGGCTGGAGTAGAAGAGGCGGGTGGCAGAAAGTGCTCTTTGATATAATGATATAACGTCCCCTCTCAAACCTCAGGGAGCCCCGTCTCCCAATATTATTCTTTCTTCGTTTTCAATTCAAACCAAAAGTGAAAACAGAAAGAAAATAACTCTCTCTTCTCTCCTTGCTTGCTTTCCCCTCTCTCTCCCCTCCTGCTGCTGCGACTGCAATGGGAGGGGAAGAGAAAAGGGGCCAGAGCCACTTAGATCGGTTTCACGCACAGGAGAAGTAAGACAGGAATTATTTTTCTTGTTAGCCTTTTTTTGTAAGAAGACAGACAACCCTTTCAGCCCAAATACAATATTGTAATTGCTCATATTCAACTGACAGAGGTTCCCAGATGAGCTCCACTGAGGCGTCATTTACTAATCTGTCATGTTCTATAGCACCCGGCACAGAGCGCTGTAAAAGTGTCTTCTTCTCTTTAAGTTATTTATATAGTTGGCTGAAAGCGCTTTGCTTGTACAAACTAGAAACTATTAGATTAGACCAGCGGAGACAGCCAGAGGCAATCTTTTTAACAAAGTGAGTGGGATTCAAAGTAGGGTTGGAAAGCAAATATTATTTCACTGGAAGTCTATTAGAGGTAGTTCCCTGGATAACAAATAAGTGCTTTGTTAGCTTAGCTTGAAGAAATGCACTGGTCAGGCTGGCAGCAGCTGGGTCTAATGGTAAACTGTGTGATAGCAGATGATAATTCTGTGATCAGTGCAACACGTAAGCCAATTTTGCTCTCCCTTCATAGCCTGCCATATCCCTGGGTTTACTTATTTAAAGTGCATGTCAGAACTTAGCAGCTGGGGATAACGCCGTTTGTTTTAAAACTTCTCATCCTAACACACACGTACACACACAGAACGAAAAAGTATGTAAATTTAGCCTATCAGAAAGCAAATATTGGTCTCACCAGTGAAGGCTAAAAGGTTGTACGTGTCGGAGTGCTTCAATAAAAGTGGAATATGGGCTCAAGCCAAGTTTTAGACATAGAGCTCATCACGACAAACAGAAACTCTAAGAGTCTTTAAGTATTAGGTGAGATTAAAGCATATTCATAAAAATATGCAAAACAAGTCAGAGTCACTACTAGCTGCTAATTCCGGTAAATATCGCTTTCATTCAACCCCTGAGACAGCTGCTTTTAACAATGGATAATGTGATTTTGCTTTGATAGAGGACAAAAGGTCTCTGTGCAGTAAATCCATACGAGGGTGATTCTTAAAAGCAGAAACATGTCTGTATAACAGCTTGGGATCTATTCCTTTCTATGAGAGGTGCTCCATCTATGTCAGAGATTGTTTTTATTTATTATTAATAACCGCTTGCCTGCTTGGCATTTCCCTGTTTAGAGCTTCCATTCTGAGGGATTAAAAATAAAAAAAAAAATTATACAATTTCCTGTGTAGCAAGGTGGCTAAAAGTCAGTCAAACCATGGGATGGATAAAATGCTAATGGGCAGATGATGAGTTTTCACAGAGTAGAAGCCTGGTTGTTTCTGACTGTGGTCTGGAGGGCCAGAGACACCAGAAGGCTTCCCAAAAAGCCATACTCAACCTCATTCCTTGTGTTCACATGCAAGACTGGCTCCAGGCTGGAGGCAATAGGAATGCTAGGTTACCCAACGGAGTCAGAGAAACCATGGCCCTGTGTCCTGCTCAGCTGCACCCAGAAGAACTGGATTTGCCCTTGGGAAATGCATGACACGGCCTCTTAGGGAACAGCAGTGGGTGGTCTGCTCCATGTAGCTGTTGGAAAAATTGGACTTGGTAGTGGGTACTGGCTCTGCCCCTTTTCTAAAGGGAACGGTAGTGCCACCAAGGGCTCTTCATGACCTTTATCCAACAACTATCTATGTTGTATCCCAGAGGCAGATTCATCCCCAGGATTAATGTAAACACCTTCCCTGCACCCTCTCCACATCCATCCAGCCTTCCCCATCCCAATGGGCTACAGGATCACTAATTAATAATCCTTTTAGCTCCACAGATTGTCTTCAGCTCCCTGTGTCCCATACTTGGGACTGACAACACAAATCTGTGCTGGAAACCTAAAAGCTGCCAACTCTGCAGTAAGAGAGCAAGTAACATGGATACGTCGAAGCTGAAGCTTCAAGTTCGTGCAGGAGAGCTATTGAACAGATAAATCTCCATTTAGCTTGTCTTAAAAAGCCACCTGAAAAATATGCTTTTACCAACATCCTCCAATGTCTCACTAAGACTATTTACTCAACCTCCAGATCTCATGCAAGTTGATAATTAGCTGGACCCTGTCTCAAGGCAACCAACACTTATTCAGAGGAGAAAGTGCAGAACTTGCCCAGCCTGCTCACACTCCAGCACTGGTGGCATGTATTTTCTGGAGAATCATTTTACTTTCTTAGCCCTGCTTTAAAACCTCGAGGAAGTTTGCCCTTTTGCCCTTGTCCCTCCCTATACTCCAAAAGCCAGAGGGGAAAAAAAAAAAAAAGACAGTAACTCTTGAAGAGGATACTTGCTTTTTGTTTTCTGGGGGAGATAAGGAGAGAGTGAAAGGTTTTGTAGAGGCAAAATTCAGCGGGAAATCCAGTCCAGAGGAACCTATGAGTTGTGCAGGTGAAAACCATCACGCACTCGTTAATACTCCTAAATGAGTTAAAAAGCTAGGGATTCCCAGGGACACACCTGGGTTTTACCTTGCCAAAGGAGTGGGAAGAAACAAGGTCCCCTCCCAAGCCCGAATCTCTCCTACGCAGTGGCATAGCCCCAATTCCTCCGCCTGCCAAAGATCCTAAGTGCGCATCCCTTCCATTCACAATTCACCTCTAATGGAGCTGCTCCCTGGTAATGACGGGTTACCCTTTCTGTTGCTGGAAGCAGGCAGCTAAGCTGCAGCTCCCTTTGATCGTCCCTCTCCACTCTTCCCGCGGGGCCATATTTTCCTAAGGGAGAAGGGGGCGAGGGCGCAGCCATGTCACCAGCTCCCTCTGGAACAAGCCGGACGAGTCTTTTATCTGCAGGGAGGTTTCGCTCTATTTAGGAGGGTTAAGGCTTCTCCAGTTTGACTAGAAGCCCTTGCCTGCTGATAAAAACCACATTTCAACAGCTTTGCGCACCTGGCTCAATGAGCTGTAAGTAGCTGCTTAAGTGTGTGCATGTTTAAAGCATCCTATGGGTGCTGGCAAACCCGCAGCAAATGGAAGTGACGAGGGGGAGCACAGGGATGTGTGAATGAAGGTCCCTCTTCCTTTTCCTCCTCTATTAATGGAGACTTCTTTCATTCTCCGCAAAGTGTCAAATTCCACCTCTCTCTTCCATAAGAAGGTGAAAATTACAGCAAATTTCTTGACAGGCAAGGAAGGATCAGGGTCCAGAAGAGGAATTTATTCTTAGATTTGTCTGCAGTGACAAGGAGTCATTGTGTGTGATTGGGTTTTTGCAATCTCTTGCTCCAAGTTTGGCTCCTTTACAGGTTATCAGTGGATCTGCTAGGCAGGGAAAGCTTCAGATAATGCAGGTGATGTGCAGGGACATGGAAAGAAGAAAATGCCCAGGGGACAAGCATATGCCCTGAAAAGCTGGACACCTGCTGGGCCAATCCTCGGCTGGTAGAAATGGTTGTAGTGTAGGCAGATTTAGGCTGGTGGGATTCACAGCGCTGTAGTCCTGTAGGGCTCTTCAAATGCACCCGAGCAGGCTCCTGGCTGCAGCACGTGTGGTGAGGGCAGCAGTTACGCACCCCTCACCACAGGGTCCAGCTGGCCTGGGACATACCCCATGCTCTCACCGGCTCGTACTGAGCACACAGGAGAGGCAAGCACCTCCCCAGCTCCCAGCACAAGAGAGCTTGGTGAAAACAGTGGCTTTTACTTTTGTGTCTCCAGTAAGAGGCCAGCTTCAGCAACTCGCTGATGTACGGACTTATGTAGGAGAAGGATTTCTTCTTTTTGTTTCTTTCTTGTTTTTTGATTGCTTTTCCCTGTCTTTTAAGTGTAACTCACGATTTCAGAAGCTGGATGTTTCTGTGGGGGCAAGGAGGGGGTTAATAACTTACTTTAACTACTGCATGTGTTTCACTGACAGCTGCTTACAGCAGAGTGGGAATTCAAAGGCAGTTGTCCAGTCTGACAAAAGAAATTTTGTCATGTTGATATTTTGTTTTTCATTAGTTAGTTTTATTTTGTTTCTCTATCAGCAGCTCTTTCCCTTCCTAAGGCTGGTTCACTCTCTCTAGTTCAGTCACAGGCAGGCTGTAACGATCTTAATGCAGCTCTGATCTATACAAGCCAGCAGCCGAGTCTGATGATATATTGCAATCTTTATTGCCCTGTTAGTCCCATTGTCTCAAGTACTTCTCCAGATCGATGGTGAAATTCCTCTGCTTTAGTGGCCGTAAGCTGGGAGGCCACTCATTCACCAGATGTGTGATGAGCTGAACTGTCACAGGTTGGGCTTATGGATACTCAGCCTACAAAAGACATCACACAGATCCATTCTGCAAAACTCTCAGCAAGAGAAGAGTGAATTCCTGCTAATGTCACAACCCTCTCAATCACTAATTACATTTGGAATGTGTTCTCCCAAGTGGATCTGCGTTCTCTCCTCACCATCAGGTTGTCAAAACTATAATCTGATAAAATTATGGAACAGAAGTAATTCAGATACAGAGTCAGAGCTAGGTTTGTTCAGGAGAATGAAGACTTCTGTGAGAAGTCATAAGGATGCTCACAGGCAAACGAGTCTGAATGTTAAACTGCAGGATGTTCATGCTAAGGCCCTGAGATTAAGGGGTCTGAAAAACAATATTGTGCCATTAGGTGTGTCATAGGATTTTAAGCCTGAAAGCCTGCTTAGTGGTTTTGCATATAGCATCTCCTCCACATAAATACAACTCTTACTAGCTGTTTCTTCTCAAACCTCAAGTTTAAGTTCACTCATTTTATTTCCTACCCTCCCACTATGCCGTTAACTCTAATTCAAATCCATCCCAGCTGTTGTTTGACTCCACCACCACCACATCCATTCTCTGCCTTCCTCTGGGCTTTGTTACACCTCTTCCCAAGCTTGCAACACAGTTACAATAGGATCTCCTTCTTTATCCTCATAAATTCACAGGGAAGACAACGATTTCTGACATTAACTGCCTCCCTTCTCACTATATTTGGCATTGAAAAGACGGGAGTGGAGTGAGAAGAGATTGATCCAATGTCCGTAGAAGCAAAGGAACATAGAGCATTAGCTGCTCTTCCTTTCCTTCCAGCTCCAGGTAAAATATCATGTAGACTCCTAAAGGGATCTTTTTCCTTAAAAATACAGTGAAATAGAATCTCAGTTTTCCATTGAGAAACTTACAACTGAAAAAAAACTGTTCCGTAACTCTCAGCAACTACAAGCATTGCTATGTTACGTTAGATATGTTGAGTATCTGTCTAAAATAGTGGGACCTAGAGGTAGTATAAGAATTTCCCAAATTTTAGCATTGGCTTTATGTTGTTTATCCTTTGAAAACATATTTCTGGTCTGGAAACTCTTCTGGTCAGGATTTCCAGCATAGAAATACATCATTCCAGAATCCAGGAAAAACAGGAACTGCTCAGCAAAGGGGTGGCAGAAGAGGTTTGGACAGCCTAAGATGTCAGAGGAGGAACTTAGTAATAAATAATGTAAAATCCTCAGCTTCAAAGGGAGAAACTAAGGGCACAAACACAAAACTAAAGCAAGGAATATAACGGTTCAGCCAGAAATGTGAGGAAGGAAGTCAGGTCTCTCGCGACTGGTCCCGTATGAGCCCCAGGACAGAGTGCCTTATGAATAACACTAAATTAATCTTGTCTTCATATCCTTTCCTTGTTTTAAAGCCATGTTGCATGTCTGCCATGGGGTGCCAGGAGAACCAGGCCTGAGAGGTTATTAGAAGAAAGATGCAGAAGAGACTGATGGACTGGAAAAACAGTCCCCTATAGGAACAAATCTAACTGCCAGCATGTACGAGAGACTGCAGTAGATTGAATGACGTTGTGTGTGTTGGGAGAGCTTCAATTACTTAATTAAGGAAACGATGATACTGAGAGCAGTTTGAAGAGAAAAGCTCTCTCATTTGGATTAATTTCACTTTATATCTTTTTGGTGAAAGATGGAAATAAAAACGGAAGCAGACATGAAATTTAATAATGTTATTGCTAGAAATTAAAATGGAAAAAATACTGGGAATGAATTAAAGCCGAGGCATAAAATGCTAGAAAGGGAAAGAGAAAAATGGTCAGGCAGAACCTAAATAATTAATTTATTTCCAGCAGTGGAAGAGTATTAAAAAAACAAGGTACAGTGATTACAGCAGGCAACTGGGAGTTGGGACTCTTGAATTTTATTTCTTTTCCTTAACATATGTCATTCCGTAAGCCAGCCTTTCCATGCTCCATTGTACCCAATACTTCTTCACATGACAGTGATGTAGTTGGACTTAATTTGCTGATGCCCTGTAGGTGTAAATTGTTATGAATTGGCAGAAATCACTTGAGATTTAAGGATGAAGTTATCTTTCCATTAGGAGCTTGGCTACCAAAACAAACTCTCCATTGAACTCCCCCAAAAGAAAATGTAGCTCCCACTGAAATTTCACATTTCATATCTCACTCCAGGTAGAATTTTCCCTTCTGAAGTGATACTTCTAATTGAATATCTCCCTTCAACTCCCCGGTGTGAGTGTTGCTTCTGGGTAAGCAGTGTGAATTGCCTCTCTCCTGTTCATAAAGTTGAATCAAAGCTCCTGTTAAGTCTATTATTATTATACTTTCCCTTGCAGGCCTCAATATCATCTCACATCCGAAGACTGTAGGCAATTACAGATGTGCCAGTGAGATGTACTGTCTACATGGCCCTTTCAAACAGGCTTCTCCCTAATTCCTGACACTTGACAAGAGGAGGATTAGGGCTTTGCCGCTTTGGCTGGGCAGCTCTGGCATTGCCAATACAGGCTGATAGTGGTCTACAGACACCTTGAAGAAGCCAGTTATATCTTGGTGAGGCTACATACTTAGAATCATGGAATCATAGAATAGTTAGGGTTGGAAGGGACCTTCCAAGGTCACCTAGTCCAACCCCCCTGCAAGGAGCAGGGATGTGTCCAACCAGATCAGGTTGCTCAGAGCCTCATACAATCTGGCCTTGAATGTTTCCAGGCATGGGGCATCCACCACCTCTCTGGGCAACCTGGGCCAGTATTCTACCACCCTCATTGTAAAAAATATTTTCCTTGCATACTTTTAAAACATTGCATTTGCCATCACTCCATGGATTGCTTTCCTACACGTGTTTCTGGAAGATCCTCGTTTCCCCTCTGGAAGGTTTAAGTGAGGCCTCCTTTCCTAGCAGAGAATTTATGCCCATAAAACCTGCAAAAGCACACTCAGCTACATGGTGATGTCAGTTCAGCTAGAGCTGCAAGCAAAGTACTCCAAAGGAAACACTTTCAGATTGTTTATATCTATTGTAGATTGTCATGGTACTGACATTGCTCCTGCAGATCAGAGAAGCCATACGAGAGTTTGGTTGTCCATGATGATGTAGATAATTCGTTACCAAAAATGACTGCACATTCAGATAGATAGAAGTGGTCTGTGGCTCATCTGTTTTGCCAAGCTCAGTTGCTGCATCTGGATTTGAATTTCTAAAATCAGCACAAATATTATTGTTGAAAGCCGCAGACCATGGTTTATGTCAATGATAGAGAAACCTCAGAAGGTTTGGAGGTTTCCAGTCAGCACCCAAAAGTTTGGATATTTCTCCAGCTTTAGCCAAACAATTGAAATACTACTGTTTGAGAAATTTCAAATAGTAAACTCTGGAAAGCAAGTTGTTGCACAAGATTTCTGATATCTCTGTTTTCAGTCTGAGGACACAAATGTTGCAAGATCACTCCTTTGGTTCATATATCTTTGTTACCTCCATTGCTTTTTATGAATATTATCGTGCTGTCTGAGAATTCCGTGATGTTAATGAGGTGATACTGTGGTAGGTTCTATCCAATCCTACAAACACAACCCTTCTCAAAAAAACCTTCCAATCTAGGTGAATATAATGTCTTTAAAAGCAGGAAATGAATTAATATTGCTCCAGTGTCATGGGGAGAGGACAGAACTTGCCTAACATCATGATTGAGATTCATGACAGAGCCAAGGGACTGAAGCACGTTGTAGATAAAACTCTTCACTTCCTCTTTTTGCCAGAGAAGAAGCACAAGTATGGATGCTGAGAGTCAGTTATCAGAAGAAATAATTGCCTGAGATATTTTTAATCTTCAAAACAAATCCCTTTTTAGTTTTGAACAATGGCTAAGGTCATTACCAAATCGGTACGAATGGAGTTGACTATCCCTGAATCAGAATAGCAGACATCAGCAAAGCACCAGCAATTAACCAATTTGCTAACAACCGCTCTGTTGGAGTGAGGCTGGGCCAACCGTGCGGGAAGGGAAAGAAGGCAGTTCACTGTAAATTTTACTGAACATTTCAGCTTTGAGGCTGATAAATGGTTTCTAAAGGATTTTTCTGAAGTACCTGGGACTCCAAGGAGAGAAAACATTTCTCAGCCCAGATGCTGTGAGCCAGAGTATCCTACCTGCAACACCAGATGTTGAAGTAGAAAGATAAAGGGGACTTGTGCTTCTAATAGAGAAATACAAAATCCAGCCTGCCTGGGGTGGTCTTTGCAAGCATTATATTTCAAATATTAAGCTGGAACATAAGTACTGCAATTTCTAGTTGTCGGAGAAGAGGAAGAAGAGTCTCAGATACCCATTTTTTAAATCATGAGTATGAGAATTACAAGGTCTGTGTCTGCAGATCATTATCAAAATAAGTACTGAGATCTTTAGCTCCTATGTACAGAACTGAGTACTGCTGAGTGCTCAGCTGAGCATCCTCCTGAAAATACACCCTAAATGGCTCTGTGTGAACAGTTAGGTGCCTTTTCCTGAATTTGGAATAAACAACTAGGTTTTTTTTTTTATTTTAATGGTTTAAAATGTGTACCCTTTCAATCTTCATAGACACAGACTCCAGTGCTGGCACATAAAATTTATTTTTATGCCCTCCTCTAAGCAGGCCCTTTCTTTTCAGCGAGTCTACTCTCAAACTGATGAAACTTCTCAGTACCAGAAATTTAAGTCTGTGGGTTTAAACCACTATTGTTCCTTATCTTTCCATGTGAAACTTTTACTTTGGCATAAGAACTCTTATTTCTAGCTTGAATAAGTCAACTGAATTAAAAAATAAAATTCTGAAATAAAAAATGGAATCAGGATATCCATATGGATAGCTGTACAGCTATAGCAGCAGCAGTTTAATTCTACAATTACAGATTTGAACAGAACTTTTCCTTAGTAAGGATATAAACCATGCACTCATATTTCTCTGTAAGGATCAGTAGACAGAGGAAACTCCAGGTACTCATTGCACGAAAAAAAAAAACAACCCACAAAAAATATCCTTTCTAATATTCCAATAGCAATAGGACTATGAAGGGGTGGGTTTTTTTCTGTTTCCCTGAGTTGATGCTTTTTTTGTCAAGCCCAAATTTTACTCCTAATATTTGAAACCCATTCTGCAGCTAATTGCAAACACTCTAATTCATCTTGTTTCTTTCCAGTTTACACACAGCCCCAAATACCTAGGAAAAGTCTCAGAACCTTGCATTTCATCTTTCACTTGACAGTTACAAATCAAACTTACTAATCTGGATTCAGAACAATTTAGGCGCAGTTTGCTCTCTAGCTCAGTAATAATTATGAACAAAAAATTCTCCTTGCCTGATGGCTATGTGTGTGTGTACATAAATATATGTCTGTAATTACAAAGAATTATTCATGTTTCTTTGTATTTGCTATACGCTTACTTTAGGTAAGTGTTTATGGCCCATTAAAATGGAGCAATTCCAAAATTTCCTAAGCATGATGAGCGGTACCATAAATATGTGTAGGCCGTTGCCAATTACTACGTGAATAACAATATCCTGAATGCCATATGCCTTCATTAGAAGGTGAGCTTGGGAATATTCTCAGTTTCTGCTTTCTCTGCGTTTCTTGAGCAGACTCCAGCCTCATGGTAGTCAGCAGCAGCAAGCAGTGGGGAGCTGCAGTTTTAATAACAAATTGCGACTCGTTGCTGCCGGCTGCAAAGCGGCTCCCACTGAAGCGCGCAGCCCTCGAGGTTGTGGGAGAGGACACAGGTATTCAATTTAATAGACGGTCTTTTGAGTGAAATGCATCAAAGCCTAAGCAGACCCTTTGCTGTGGGAGATATTACCCTCAGCTGAAACTAGGAATAGTTTCAATATCAATTTACCGGAGACAATATCGTCTTTAAGAGCTGAGAGTGGGAGGAGGGGGAAGGAGGCAAAAAAAAATCACTACTATTCTTTTAAGAGAGCATTGTAACTAGCTACTTCTCAGAGATGAACTTGTTATGAACACACGGTCTTCAATCCAATGACAGCAATGCTCTCGAAGACTTGAGCAGTTTTACAGCCTTTACTGGTAATCACATATACTTATTATGTCAGTGCAAATTATCATCATTCATTATTTATACAAGAAGAGATTTTCCAAAGTGCCAAGGACAGCCAAGCACCCCTATCTCTTCAAAAGTCAGTGTGGGATTTAGGTTCTTGGATCTATTTGTACCTCCAATGTCCACAAACGGCCTGGTGGATCTGATGGGCCTGACTTGTTTATTGAATTATCCGTAAGATTAATTTCTATGTGATTTACTTTGATTTGCGGAATCTGGGTCCCAGACAAACAAATTCTTTATTCAGTTCAACTAGGCACTCCAACATATTTTGTTTGCATTAGCTACCCTCTGTTGCATTAGTAATGTCCCATCATATCATATTAGTAGTCTGCTTTGCTAATACAGGAAAAGTCGTTCACGCAGTACAAAGTCTACTTGTGTTAGCAGTTGTTTTCCTTTATATCTCATTATAGGCAGAGGCATTGAGCTCTGGGGGAGGGGGGATTTCTTCAATACTTCAGATTAGATTTGTCCAATGGGATAACAGGCAGACATTTTGTTTCATTTACATTTAAACAGGGAGAATATAAGTACTTTGTTTTCTTCTTTTTATCCTTCCAAATGCAAAGAGATTTTTGAGTGATTTTACTTAACTGGAAGGAGTTCATTTGGCTGAGATTTTTTAAATGTGGGCACTTCAACTACCTTTACTTTTCAAAATGCATTCCTGTATATGGCATCAATTCTTTAATATTGACAGCTACTGCAAACTCCTTCCTTGAGTTTCCCCACTGGGAAACTTCATGGTAGTAGACTTTTGTATGGGTTTCAGCGCCCAGGTAAACATATTGCACAGAGGGATTGGAGGCAAATAATGCAATCTGCTCCTCATCTTTCTGTTTTTACATCTTCCTATCATCTAGAAACTGTTACCTGTTTGTGCTGGGTATATATTGTTTACTAGGGATCCAGAATTAATTTTATCATTGCATTTTCAGCCGCTATCCAATAGCAAAGGAGGAACTTAGTTTTAAGAAGTCAAAGTAAAATTTATTCAAAAGTTGATAGCTATCCCAAAATGTACTTTATGGGCTAGATAATTCTCTAACTCTGAATTTAATGAGAATGAAATCAATAGAATTATTAATATTAAAACTAACATTAGTGAAATCAAAATCTCCATTGACTTCTAGGAAGCCAGATTTTACTCTGCAGAATATTACATACCAGCCTAACCAAGCCATGCAGCATCAGCCATGCAACAGCTCTTCACATCTTAATGCATGACAGACACCAAGACATGAAGAATTCTGATAAAGTGATACTGAAATGGTTTAATATGTTGGCTTAATATCACTGACCTTGTAAAGGAGACACAAGGGCAAAAATGGGGCTGTGTGTGGCGAATGCATGCTAGAAAGTCTCTGCTTTGCATGGTAGCTCTATTTGCTGATGTCAGAGAGACTTCAGAGTGATATAGCATTAATACTGTCTTGCATGTCAGATAATGCAAATACAGAAAATTACAAGTAGTGTGAGCATGTACTGAAGATGAGCTCTGTGACATCCATTATGTAGAAGCAAAACCATCTTACCTCATGAAAGACGGCAGCTTGAAGGCTAAATTTAATGAGTCTGATTCTGATCTCGTACTAGGTTAGACCAAAAGTGACTCCATTTCAAGTAATGAAAATGCACTGCTGCTAAGCAAAAAGAGAGTGGGGTCTATTAATGCAGCCCGCTATGCTTCTGTAAAAGTTGACAGCCTACTAAAGGCTGCTCTTCATTAGTGTCTGATTTCTGACAGTCATTATAATTGTTATTAGAAAACCTCCAGCAATACTAAGTTGAGATACAAATTAAAAATAAGCCACTGGTACCTTTAAATGTGCCATGAGCTTTGTTTTTGGCACTGGTGTCTTTAAGCAGAGGCTTACAGTTCAATTCAGAGAGTTAGCAGGGTGCTGACAGCAACACGTTGGTACAAGACTGTACTTCTCTCTTTGGTTTTGTTTTAATTAAAGCCGCATTTATTTTTTAAAGCAGGTCATAAAGCTAACATACTCTGACAACACAGAATTACATTATAAAATCGTTCCTTATAATAATTATAAATCTCTACTAAAGCAAATTGAAATGAAATTAAAGTACCAGCATACGTTGCCTTTCCTCCTGATAGGAGGAATTCATCTGATCAAAATTACCACCAGCTGCTCAGAGTTTGCAGGAAGGACAGATCCAGAAATGATGCTCAGTCCTCAGCATCCTGCTCCTCTGCACCAGTTAATGTAGAAGGCTTTACCTCCATGCCATCTAAGCACCTAACATGTCACCACAAGGCACAACTACAATTTCTTTTTTTCACCAGCTAAAGATGGCACCCTCCAGGTAAGTCCTATCCTTCTGCGTTTTCAGAGGGATTGATAAATATTGGTGTCACAATTTTATTTTAATTGAGGTAGTTTAAAGCAGAAGGAAAAAAAATATAAAATTATATAATATTATTATGTAGCCAGAAGTATTGAATGCAGCAGGCTGACTTCAGAAGGTTTATAGTCTGGGGTGACATTACTTATATGACACATATGGAAACTATGGCTAGGAATTTCCCTGAAAACAGTCCTTCCCACAAGACTTCTGGCACTTTGGATTCTCTACGCAGCTAGAAATCCTGTGAGGACAATCTGTCTCATTGTACTTGAGTACTCCTTGGTTTGGTTGGAAACCAGGACCCAGATCCTTAATTTACGTAAATAGGAAGAAATCTGTTGCAACAAATAGAGAGGAATCAAGGGAGATTCTCAATCCAAAAATATAATAAAGAAAAAATTTTCTAAATCCTTCAGGACCTCAAAAAATACAGACCAAATCCCTTCACAGAAGTGAGTGGCGTGAGAAGAGGAGGAGGCCTAATGGCCTGCCCAGAACAGCAGACATTTTTCTGTCAAGAAGTTTACAGTTGGGGAACCCCCTTGGTCTGCTGCACTGAGGTATTCGGTATTTTGGCTCTTCATTTCTCAGTGTCATTCAGAAATGGGAATCAGAATTAGCTGCTAACTTCAGAATGTACCGAGCCAAGAATTTCAGGATTGGAGAGAACACAGTGTGCTACAGTCTGTAAGATGCGTGTATCATCATCAAAAAATCATCACCAGAAGATCAAGGGAGGTGATTCTCACCCTCTGCTCTGCTTTCCTGAGACCCCAACTATATCCAGCTCGGGAACACCCAACATAAGAAGGACGTGAACCTGTTGGACCGAGTCTAGAGGAGGCCATAAAGATGATCAGAGGGCTGGAGCACCTCTCCTGTGAGGACAGGCTGAGAGAGCTGGGGCTGTTCAGCCTGGAGAAGAGGAGGCTCCGGGGAGACCTTAGAGCGGCCTTCTAGGACCTAAAGGGGGCCTATAGGAAAGATGAGGAGAGACTCTTCAGCAGTGTCTGTTGGGATAGGACAAGGGGTAATGGCTTTAAACTGGAAAAGGGCAGATTTAGGTAAGACATAAGGAAGAAATTCTTTACTTTGAGGGTGGTGAAGCACTGGCACAGGTTGCCTGGAGAAGCTGTGTATGCCTCATCCGTGTTAGTGTTCAAGGCCAGGTTGGAGGGGGCTTTGAGTAACCTGGTCTGGTGCAAGGTGTCCCTGCCCAGGGCAGGGCATTGGAACTGGATGATTTTTAAGGTATCTTCCAAGTGAAGCCATTCTATGATTCTGTGATATATTGCAGGGAATGTCAAGGCACAACAAGTCTAGAGATTATGTCATGGTGGCCAGATAGTGTGGTCATTGAAGAAGTGGACTGAGCATTAAAAGGACAAAGAATGTTATAAAATGGAGTTTAACCTCAGTGTCCTTTAAGTGAAAGGGACAATTTGGGAGTTCAGTGAATAGGAAGATGAGAATTGCACTTGCTCTCAGTACACAAGTGACCCGTAGGAAGCCTGGTGGTGCTGATGGCAGAGAACAGTGACTCCCAGCTCAGCCTGGGAGCTCCAGGCAAAGAATAGCTCCCTGAGAGAGCAGGTGCTCTGCTAGTAGGCAAGAGCAGAAAGGGCCAAGTCCCATTTCTGTCTCAGCTTTCATTTGAGTAGCTCCCGGGATGACCCTTCCATCCACCATGAGCCACTTGCGTTTCAGTTTCTTGGCAAGGCAAGGAGAGAAGGGATGGCCTACGTAACAGAAAATGCATTAATGGACGGCTTTCCAAGGATCCTCCTGTGTCTCCCTCCACTCTCCAGCACCTAAAGTTTTGGTTTTTTTTTTCCTGGTTGAAATACATTGAGTTGGTGTTTGCAGCTCGGGAAGCATTGCCTGTTAGTGGCAGCTCAGTAGCGTAATCTACTTCCCCAGGTCTCTGGATTGTGGCTGCATCAAGCTGGTGGTGTTTAAGTTCCCAGAAAGAAATCCTAGCAAGCTAAAGTGTAGAGTAAAGTATGCTGCTGGAATAACCTATCAGGGAGGTTATGGGGGCATTCATTAGTTGCTGCATTGCTTGGCAGGCTGAACTAGTTACCAGTTTGTTTCCAGTTGCAATGGAATCCGAATTCCCAGTTTGGATGTCTCTGAGCAATTCCCAGTATGGTTGGGATGCTGCAGCTCCTTTCATCTCTACAGATGTTGAAATCAACTACAATCTTGAATCCAAGTGATCTGAACTTTCCATGTGTGCAAGTGGGGTTGACATATACCTTTGTGGATGAAGGCATTTCCTAATCAGGAGGTTCACCTTAAGCAACAACTTGCTTTCCCTAATGGTTTGGCGACATTCATCTGTATTGCCCTTCAAAGCATCCAGCAAGGCTAGCTATTCACTCAGATTCCTCCTGAGAAATCTGCCTAGGGAAGTGGAAGCCTGGAGTGTGGATGGGAATGGGTGAGAAGGAACATAGTTGTTCACATCTGATATGGTATTATGTTTTAAACTGATTTGCAAATGCTCTGAGATATCATGATAGAGACAGAAACTGAAAAATATGCAGATACATCAAAAATTACTTCCAGGATATGGAATACGTATTGCGACTTAGATCACAGTTTTCCAAATGTCTGATTTCTCCACAAGGGGTGTGGTGGGAAACCAGGGAGACACTATGTAAAATCAATCCCTCAAGAGCTAAAATTTTGAATGATAAAGAACGGTAGCTGATATCTAGGAACTCATGGGCTATGAGTGAACACAGCAGCTTCTGCTTCTAAGAATTAGACTTCCACTTTGCGGTGGTGTTTATCTGGGACAGCCCACGAGAGTCTAAACCGGCAGAACAGGCAGCAGCAGACTTTCAAAGTGTTCCTGACGTTGAGCAAGTCACTTCCCTTCCCTCTTTTACTGCTCTTTGTCTGCCATACCATCCTTAAAGCCGAAATCATCTTGCTTTCAAGATCTTGGTCTAAACCTTCCAGGGCAAGAACAGTGTCTATTTTCTTGTCCATACAAGTGCTAGCACAGCAGGTCCCAGTCTTGCTTAGAGCCTGCAAGTGCTATTACAGAATACCTGGTAATAATGGGAAAAAAAGGATGAAGTCATCCTGAGCTCTTGTCCCATTTACTTACCACCCATGGAAGTTTCTGTATTTGCATCTCTGAGAGATTTGGCCCTCTGGACCCGAATTTGGAAAGATCTACCTTCTTCCCCACTTCCACTGGCTTTGATAAAACAGGTTCCTGCCAAATCTGCCAGAGGAATGTTTTTCCCCTGTGTCCTTTAAGTGCCCAGGAAGCTAGGCAGGATGTTCAAAGCCGGGGACCGCAGAAGAATTTGGCATAGAAAGCTTTAGCAGCCTAGGTTACTCTCAAATCCAAAACCTGCCAAAATAACACTGACAACACGCGTAATCCAGCTCACATTTGTGTGTCTGGAGTATCTATGTTTAACTTGACTACTTAGTGGTTTTGCGGTATTCATGGATACACAAAAGTGGTGCTTGTCCCAAAACTTAGACAATGGTTTATTTCCTGTGCAGTGATTATATATTTGCTGCTGTAGCAACTGAGAATGGGCAGTATGGTGACTGTAAAGCACAGCAAAAAGTGGTCTATGAACCAGCACTGAAGGAAACCCCTTTACGAAAAAGAAATGCTCCTTGGAGGGCTGTTTCCAGTGCAGTACGAATGGACAAGATTTAACTACGGGTTTACATTAATAAGAGCTTGTGGTAAATTCCTTGGCATTGCATTAAGAGGTACCTGAGTATGAAGATGGCTATTGATTATTTAAACTGGTTGCGCCTTGCGGATCACGTTTTCGTGAAAGCATGCACATCAACAGGTATGTGCATTGGCCAGGCATCTCCCGTAAAAAGTAGTTTTCACATCTTAACACTTACACCTGCATTTTCCACTGTTGCACATGCAGTTACGGTGTCTATCTGTTCATGCCAATTCAGAGACTTCAACATCTAAATATCTTGAAAATCCATTAACCAAAGAATTCAACTTCATGAACTAGTTTCAAATCAACACTTTCCCTACATTCTCTATTTTTTAAATGTCTCCGCTCATTTGAAAGCCAAGCAGATCTGAATCTCACTTAGTAGTTGAAGTAAAGTCAGCCTGGTAACTCGTAAGCAGGGATTCATATACAGCACAAATGTGTAAAAATGGTCCTTTCAAAGTCTTGTCCTCACACCAGAAGTGATTAGAACATAATGAGATGAGCCACTGCAGTAGTTCACCTGCTTAATTCCACAACACAAACTTTTAGTAACTGGTAGAAGTAGGCTGGATGTGCCAATCCTTTCAGGATAAAAAGTGCAGTAGTATCGTACGTGGCATACCAAATAAGGCAGCTGACTGAAAAGTACGAATTCTTACTTTAGACTCAAACATTTGAGGAAACAAAATGCTTCATTTTTGCTATTCATGTAACTCTAAAAGTAAATACCAAAAGCTGTAGGTTCATGCTATAGACTACACTAAGTACTCCATACCATGTGTAACTCTTCTGATTTTTATATTTCAGGTCCCTGAAAATATGTTTATGTATATGAGTACTACCGATGAAATAATGGTCCTAGTGACATTAGTAGCAATAGACGTATTCAGGAAGATTTATGGAATTCTCCAGTCTAAAGAGATTGCTTTCTTCCCTTTTCTGCTCTGCTTTATACATGTACCCAGAAATATCTCTGTGCATATATATACACACATATATATTAACACAAATCCAGCCACCAGCTCCATTTGCCAGTTACTTCCCACAATTATTTTATTTAGGAATCTCTGATGAAATACCTCTTTTGAAAATCCAGCTCCATTGCTTTTAGCATTTTAGCTGCAAAGCAATTATTCAGCCTGTCAGGGTAATCATCATAAATATTGCTGTCCATGGTGTTTCTACAGGCCAATAGTAACTGGTTGGGTCAGTTCAGCTCAATTCAATGACCTTCCAAGAAAGAGTTGCATTTGTATTCCGTTCCCAAACTACAGACCAGCATGCAGGTAAAAATGTGTCATTGCTAAGGCATTGACCTCTTTCCTGTGATTTCTGAGTTGTAATCACTGACAACAGCAGATTTGAGCTCTGCATCCCATCTATCTGCGGGTGTATTCTCTCTTTTTTCTCGCAGAAGCTTGAAGCATATGTGCTACCTTATGATGTCAAGAATCTGTCTGGAAAACAGATACAGAATCATGGGTTTGGTTCAATTCCTCTCTAATGAATGGAGGGAGCTCTTAAGTTTTTACTGATTAAGTAAGCAAATTTGAACTGGAAGCCATCAGCTGAGAAGAAACAGACATCAAGATGGAGTCCTTGAGGGACTACCTTGGAGGGTAGTTCATGAGGGATCCAGGGATGAGCTCTCACTGGGTATAAATCACCCCGACTTCCCAGGACTGAGTGATTTACACCCTTAGAGGCCTGGCCAGAGAATATTATGCTTATATTTTAGGCACTATTTTTTGGCAGCACTGCAAGTCCAAATAGCCTCCACCCCAGGCCTACTCAGTTCCTTGGCTGGTGCTGGCACAACATTTTGCATTGCCGAAAGCCATTGTCCAGGAGCTGCTGCCACCAGGCACAAGGAAAGCTGGCTCCAGCCCAGCCAGCGACATGGTCCTGACAGCTCTCACAGCATCTAGAATAGGAATGGTAGCATAAATCACTCCTCTTTCTTTCCTTTGCTCCCGGTCTAAAGATGCATGTGTGGGATGTCTCCCTCTTTTATCCTCTTCTAAACCACGGAGAGAAAGCAGGCTCCAAAAAGGTCACTAGCATCTGCCTCAATATCCAGCCCCATCCCTATTCACTCAGAATATTTTGCACATATCAGTCAAATATTTTACAATCAACCTCTATCCACATTGTACCAACAAGTAAACTGAGGCCCAGAACAGTGACGCTGCAAGATCACGCAGTGAGTTAGCGGTGGAAACAAGAATAAAACTGAGGAGTCAGCTGCTAACCACATAAGCTATCCCTGCTGCTGGCCTGGAAAGTAAAAATAATGGTTTGGAGTCTTCCAGTTTTCATTATTAGCTTTTTGGATGAGTTTTGCCTAAGGGGAATGAGTTATTCTCCGCTGTTACATCAGTATGTTTCACTTCAGCTGAATTATGTGTCACTTTATGGTAGGGTTGTCTTCATTTTTTTCTCAGCTGTGCTTAGGGAGATCTTTGTGAACATCATGTTTGACAAATTCTGCACTGCCCACATAACCACTTTGAGGCAGACTTAGCAGAGTCAGAGACTGAGCTGGCCCGCTTATCTTTGGTGGATCTTGTCTTCTTATTGCTAATTGCAATCTGCAAGGCCCAATGGCCGGAGCAGACCATGGAGCTTGGATCTAAGTATGGGTGCTTCACTTTGTTGTTTTGTCCTTGTGGCTTTGGGCAAGTCACAGAACTTGATTGATAGCGTGTTCATTTATGTGCTTGTTAGTTTCTAATGAAAATTTCAGCCAATGCAAAAACTATTTGCAGCAATATTTTTATGCTTGTTATTTTTCTAGGGAGGAGAGATTACATTTTTAAAAAAAAAAAGCTTTCTTCTTTTTTAGTTTTCTGAAACACAACATGGGAAAATAAATCATCCTTAAACCAAGAACTGCAGCTTCTCAAAGAAAATCCAGAAAAGAAATTTCTATTTCAGCAATTACTTTTTTTTTTTTTTTAAAAAGGATAACTTCTGTGGAAGTATTTAAGCAATAGAAAAGGGGCAGAGAAGTGCCTCGTTTGTAACGTGCCCTGTCTTGATCCTGCCGCTTCAGTCTCAAATGTCAATAAATACTGGTGACTTTCAAAAATCTGTAGGTTGTGTTTTGGATGATATTTAGTTAAGCAACACTTCTTGTGTGTAGAATAGTCTTGATTACATTATCTAGCAGAATAAAAACAGATGGCAATGAAGTAACTATTTATGTTCCTGGTGAATTTTAATACATGGGAAAGTGAGGGCATGAAAAGATTAGTTTAAACTTGGCATAATATGGTCACTATGGAAGCTTTTCCCAACCAGCTCTGCTCATGCATCTAATCTTGACCTGAAGGCACTGCTATGGCTATAACCTTCTCCTACTCGAGCAAAAAACATCTTATTTCCACTTCCTCTTCTCAGCCTGTTCCTGGTTTGACTTCCTCTGCACCATCACGGTTGCACACCATCTAGTGACCCGGCACAGCAGCGCAGCTCAGGAAGCACAAGTACATCCATCCATGCAACAAGACTGGACAAACGAGAATGATCCACGGCAAAGGCAGAAAATTACAGAACAGCTCACTGGAGTCAATAACCAAAGTGCTGCCCAATGTTGAGAAGTTTACTGGTGCTCACTCAAGTGGGGAGAATATTAATGTACTCCTGGTGAAAACCTAGCCCACCCCCATGTTGGACATTTGGAGTTTTCTGTGATTATGGCACAGCTGTTTCAGAGCTGGTAGCAGGCTTGAGTGATATTCCTCCATTGTACATTCAATGATCAAGACCTGCTGCTTGTGTTTGCACCGTTTGAGGTTATACAGAGCACCCGTTCGCCCCAAGAAGTGATTGCTGGGGCCTACACTGTGGAAGAAGTGCAGTCAATGCGAGAAGCTGCTCTTGGGGGCCAAGAGGACAATCTGACAGGACAAAACTGAGCCCTGAGCCTTTCGTAATTCAGTATGCTCAGCAGCCTGGGCGGATGCTGAATTTCATTATCCCTTCAAATTGCTGCAGATTTGTTCAAAGGAGCTTTCCCTTGTCGGTAGGGCCACAAGACAAGAACCAGCACGTTCCTATCTGACAACAACGTTAACCGCCTTTGGAGTGGCAGAAACAACCGCACCAGCCAAGCCGTGCTGTCTGCCAGCCTCAGAGATAGGCGAATGGGAGTATTCCTGCAGACACCTGCCAACCACGATCCATCCCCTTCTGCCTCCCCTCCAGGTGAAACTCTGATTCAGCATCTTAAACAAAACCGCAAAACCTGCTTGTCAGTCTGGGAGCTCTCCCGTCTCTCTCTTCTCTCTGCCGCAAGACTCTACATGCAGCCGTGCTGCTGCCCAGGGGCTGGAGCGCAGGAGCTGGGTACGTTTGGTAACTGCCTGACACGGGCTGCTGTTTGAGAAACTGCCGGGCTTTGGCTTGCTCGGGGAGAGCGGTTGATGCTCCCCAGGGTTGGCAAAGCTGTCCGGACTTGCACTGCCGAGGAGTGCTTTTCAGCATGGTCTGGGCTTTGTCACCCAGATAGGACTGCTTTGGGGGAGTTCACTGCTTTTCAGAAGCAGAAGTCTGGTGGTTTGGCTTTTTTTCATGTAATTTAATTGTATTTTATTTTTGCTAAGTGGCTTGAAATGACAGTGAAGTAGAAACACAATAAAAGGATAATCCTGAATGCAATTGTTGCTCCAAGCAGAGACGTTGGAGCCTTGCCAACCCCAGACTTGCTTTGGCCCCCAGAGCAGCTGTCTTTCAGGTGGGGATGAGGGCTGAGAGATAAGTTTTTAGCTGGCTGGACTTGGCCAGAACTCCTCCTCAATCTGATACAGCATTTGCTGACAGTCTGATAGTTGCCTAAGTCATCCTCGTCCTTATTGCAACTCCCCCTTCCTTGGTTCTTTGGTTTTTACATTTGATGGGGTTCACATGTCACAGTCAGGTTTATTTACTCTCTGGAGCCTGTTGGATTTCTTTTCACATTTTCACTGATTTCCTACAGCACAGAGTACAAGCAGAAATAGCACAGCCTTCGTCCTTATAATTCAGCTGGCCTCCTTACTGTCTTCTTCCCTGACAAGTCCTTTTATTTCCTTTCGTAACCTCTTTTTTTTTTTTTGTCCTGTTCTTTGTAGTTAGTCAAAAAGATCCATCCAAACTATTAAATGCAGCCTTTTCAGAGTAGAAGTATGCAAGTTTTTATCTCTTCCCTTATCAGAAGTACAGGGATACAGACTCTTGAGTAAGTGAGAAAGGCAAATATATTAGCTTTGGATATCAAAAGGAAGGAAGAAAGAATTTTCCTACCTAATAAAATGAAAAATCCTGGGTAACATTGTATTTAGGAAGTGGAGAAGATTAAACACCTTCCTTTCCTCTCTGCTACCTGTCCAAAACAGTCCCAGACGCACCATTAACCCACATCTGGAATTTAAGCCCTTTCCTCATCTGAGTGGCTGCAGTGGTTGAAAACAAACATCCCAACATCCTTGAATTTGAAATTGGGTCTGAACTATGCCATTGCAGCCCCTTTCCACTCCCTCATTAAGCTACATCCGAATACAGGAATTTCGCACCTGAAGAATTCTGACTTTTGCCCTGTAGTGAACGCATTCTGATAAGGTCCCAGGAATATTCCTGTAAATCATGATAAATGGCATAAATATGTCATTAAATCTTGAAAGAGAAGTTGACAAAGTAACAAGAAGATACTGATTGTATTTAGAAAGCTTTTCTTTAGACCGAATAGAAGGAATTAAGCTCCTCTGTTCGCCTCACAGACGTAGCTAATACGATGCTTGCAGAGGTCTACAAGAAGTAGACTGTGATTTGCAGAGACTTGAAGTGATGTGGAAACAAAGCTCAAGGCTTTGAACAGTCAGTGAAAGTGAGATTAAGAGAAGATAAAAACAATACTACACTGAGAAAGAAAAGCATGTAGAAGAATAAAGCAACTCTTATCTAATAAGGAAAGTTGCATTAAAGTCCAACTTCTACAGATACGGACATAAAAACTTGGTTCCCTTCATTGTCTGGGCCACAGTCACTAGCTTCTAGACAACAGCTTCTAGACCTTGTCCTCAAACACAGCTCTAAAGTCATCCCAGAGCTGGGAGGGTCCTTTTCTGACCTTAATCTCATCAGTGCTTGAAGCTACAAAACCAGAAAGCTATCAGGCCCATTTGTATCCAGCCTTCAGCCAGAAGCACTGTGGGTCTTGGGCAGCCTTGTAGCTAGGTGCTGCATCCATCCATCCATCCATCCATCCATCCATCCATCCATCCTTATGGTTTTATGTCAGTTGTCAGATTCACTACTTAGCTGAATATAGAAGTAAGAAATCCCCTTGCATGCTGTGTTCTTTCACAGAGAGGAATGGTGGTGGGTGACTGTAGTCTCCTTAGAGAGAGAGAGGCAGAACTTCAGCACTGCTACACTACCTCAGGGTCTGCAGCTTCTCTAGCAGTTTTCTAGTTCAGGTTTTGTATATTTTTTTGTGTGATAATGGATCACATGAAGCTTCCACCATAAACAATGCAAAACAATTTGCAAAGTTTCTGGCACTCCAGAAGCGAAAACAGAACCTAGAATCCTTGGTTTGGACAGGCACACACACAAGTGTTAAATCTTAGCCTAAAAATAATGCACTGAAGAGCTCAGCTGGAATATCCCTGCATAAGATCATCTGTCATGTCTGAGCTGTGAACAGTTTCGTACATTGCTGATCTGTCTCAGCGTGCCATTAAGTTGTTTTTGTCTCCCCACTGGTGAGGCACATTCTTCTCCTTCACTTAATTTGTTTCTCTCAGAGACAGTTTTTATTCAGCAGTTGTCACCAAGTCAATGTGACGTGAAACAGGAGGGAGGAGAGGGCCATATTCCACTTGACGTATTCGAGGTCTCCATTGCTGTGGCTGTACAGGATAGCTATGACCCATTCTCATGTCCATCCTACTGCTGCTTCTCTGACCCTCATTGCAGACCCTCCTGTCTACCTACTTGGAGGTGAATATAATCTTGACAATGCCTGTTGACAGTGGCTGGAATTTTGTTCCTTTTCACATGCTGATGACTACTGGAGCCCTTCCAGCCTTGGTAGTGAGTAGTTTCATCCAGTGACCTGTACTTTCCTGAAACCCTTCTGATCCTTCCACAGTCCTCACTGCAGAACGCTGCTTGTATGGAGTTACTTAGAATGGGTTATATATGAACACATATTTCAGCGCCTTTGGATTTTTTCTTTCATGTCCTCCTGTCCTTCTCCCCTCCCTCCTCTGCTCCCTGTATGTCTTGTTACAGCTTGTTTCTACGTGCCTAAGTCATGCTTTAAATAAAAGCTGTCTGATTCTTTGCTTCTTCCCATACCCAGCTAATTATTTTCAATTTATTGATTTTCCACATGGAGATTAATGGGTTATTCAGCTCTCAAAGCCTATATCCACAGAGCTGTGAGCATGGGTATGGGAAGGGGTGGGGGTCTATGTGTGTTTGTGGTTGATCACCTTTCTGATGAATCTGTGTAACAAACCAAAGGGATTTTTCTCCTCCTTACTCATTATAAAAAGCCACCAAGCTTCAAACTTTTGCCAATGAGTAATCACATTTCACAGCGAGCAAAAAGTAGTAAATAAAAACCTGATAAGTTTGCAGTAAGAAAATTGTTAACATGTGCCTTTCCTATACCTTTAATTCCACTGACTAACGTCTTGTGGTGTGAAAGAGCCAGGCACAATGGAATAGCTCCACAACATAGGTGTGGGTGATGTGGGGTCAGAAGCTCCCCAAGGACCCCTCCTCCCTTGGTCTTACCCCTCTGCCACCACTCTTCCTGCTTCCTTGTGCTGCTGCATCAGCCCATGGAGCACAAACAACCCCACCTTTCTTTTGTTCTTTCCAGACAAAGTCACTTTGGTGGTCCAGTGTACGGCACAGCATCTGCATCATATGGCCAGAACAGGTGCAAGAGGCATTGGATTCACTACTGATGGAAAAGTGCCATGGAAACGTAACCTCTGGGTATGAAACAGTGATCTTACTGGTTTGTCTGGCCACTGAGAACCCATGGAATTGTGCTAATATAAGGCTGTGGATTTGAGCCTTATATATCATTAATTGGTAATTTGGGGCATAGGAACT
Organism: Chlamydotis macqueenii; assembly: GCF_036417535.1. NCBI lineage: Eukaryota > Metazoa > Chordata > Aves > Otidiformes > Otididae > Chlamydotis > Chlamydotis macqueenii. The sequence continues at coordinate 5,028,063 of NC_141571.1, read as the reverse complement.
TTTTTAATGTTTTGCCATGTCCTCTATCAGCAGTTTTCACACCACTTTATTATGTCAAGTCAAGTGTGAGTGTGACCAGGCTCTATCTATAAGACAGTAATTGTCAAGGGACTTGGGGAGAAGTGGGAATAAGTGGCTAAGAAGTACAATCAGCAGTTAAAGTCAAAATAAACGGAAACACTGGCAAAGTGATTACTGTTTAGCAAATCTGGGCTGAATATTTCCTGCTTTCCTGAAGCCTGTCAAAATGGTAGCCTAGATTCTTTGCCTCAGGATCCTTTGGTGTGTTTGGCTTGCTGGGCCCTGAGATGCAGATTTATAGTTGATAGCTGAATGCTGCAGGTTTCACTAATTTTGGGGCATGTGCATAACTCTTCAAAAATCAACTCACTTGCTGACGTATGGGTTGAGATGTTCAGCTTAAAAAAAAACCTGGTTGCTGCATTGAAGCCCTTTTTAAACCTCTAACTGCGACTTTAATCCTTATTCCAATAACAGCAAAGCAAAAAATACCTTTTCTGGACCTGACCTTCCTCTTGTTGAGGCTGGGCAAGGAGTCCCTCCCACATGGGCTACAGCTTTGCTTGTGACCGCTGCTCCAAGAAGCCTATGTTGTCATGGGTAGGATGAGTTAAAATTACAATGTCCCAGTTAGAACCACTGGTAAGATTTGTCTGGGAGGGAGTTAGAAATGGTGATAAGGATGCAATTTTACAACCAAGGTTTAAGAACAAGGGACTTAGACACAGCAGACTTGGGGTAAAACATAGAATTCTTCTGACCAGAGAAACATGGTTGAAAAGCAAGAGAGAATTAGATACAAGCTAGAGGTAGTTTGGTTTTTTTTTAAACCAGTTCAGAAAGCAGATGGTGGGACAGCTGAAATGTCTCCAGATATTAGTCATTTTTTCCCCTCAGTGTTAATCCTCAACACAAATTAACCTCATTCCTTTTCCTCTTCCCTCTTAGACACACGCTATTTGTCAAGCCATGTTGCCTTAACACTTCCGAACCAGCTGGAATAGATTTAGCCTACTTAAGGAAAAAGAGTGCAAGATGGCAGCCTTTGGATGAAGGACCAAGCATGTCTCTTGCTGACTGCGACCTCTTGTAGTTCCTCACAGCACATGCATGTCCCTCTCCTGCCATGGCTTTTGTTGAAAATGGCTCAAGGTACAAAAAAACCTGAAGCTTCCTGTTAGGATAGGAACAGATCAGTGTGGGTAAGGTAGCGTGGGCAGGAAGGCATGCAAGCATCTGGTTTGAATAGCTCCGTACGTGCAATATCAGCCAACTTTCTGTAGGTTTCACGGTTGTTGGTTTTTTATTCCAGAGCTCCAGAGCAGTGATGGACCCCACCCCTCCCTGTGCCTCCCGGGAAGGCTGTGCGGAAGCTCACTGAAAGGGGGTCAGCCTCCTTCATTTACAGGAGCCACTGAGGTTAGAAATGACTCTGAAAAGCCCAGACGTCCTCCTGAAGGTCAAGTGTCTCCTGTGACACTTGGGAGGCAGGAGGACCTGGTGCTGTGACATGCTTCAGATGGGAAAGCAACATGTGAGACGGCAGGCGACTGAGCGGCCTGCAGGATACACATTCCTAAATGTCACTTAGCCATACAACCTGCGAGGGCGGAAAAGTGGGCAGATGGAGAAATAATATTTTCATTGAAAATTCTCTACCTCTAAAATATTTCCTGTCAGGTTCCTTCCAAGGAGGGCCAAAGCAATAAAGGAGGGGGGCTGGAGTGGGATGTGTGGCAATGGATACGAGTTTGTGATTCCTCAGGCCTCTCCATTTTGAGAGTGTTTAACTCAATCCCCTTTTTTCTCCCCCTCCCTGAGAAAAGGATCATGCTAAGCATTACTGGAGCCGGAGGCAGTTTGGGAAGTGAAATAAACACCTGACTGTTAAATGCTCAAGGTTTACTCAACCAAAAATAAAAATAGTTCTGGTTTCCTCCACGACGCTCTAGAGTTACGTTCATCAGTGCACATGAGCTGGAGGTTTGCACTGGGGGAGTCTTGAAAGGCTGCAACTCTTCAGAGGGGAAAATTTTGTGGCAATAAGACAGGCCTTCCGCTGTCCTGTGAGAGCTCTTCTGCCACGGCGAAAATGCCGCAGCTGTTTCCCTGGTGCAACCTAAAAATAAACTTCCTACTCCTTTCCTAACTGCTTATATCAGTTTCATGGGTGCCATCACAAACCCAAGATGTTGAGTGCGGTGGGTCAGAATCTCAAGGGTGGGGACAGTCCCCTTCACATGGTCTGAGGGGTGGAAGGGAGCTGTGCCTCGACACCTTGGAGGAAATCTGGAGGAGTTTGGGGCTAAAGTCACAGTGGCCTCTGAGTGTTTAGGAACAGCAAGTGGCAAATGATACACAGCAAATACTACAACTGGGCAGTACGAACACGCCTGTTCAGGGATGGTCCCATACAGCAGCACAGAAATTATGGTGCAAGCACTGACATTAGGAATCCTCACCGGAACCATTTTTGCTGTAGCTCTGCCCACCGAGTTGAAGATCATCATCATGTGGTTGTAGATGATCTGCGCCTCAGAGAGCCAAACTGGAGCACCAGAAAGTTGCAGCATGTGCAAAATTATTCTGCTTATGTGCCACATCCAAAATGCAAGATGGAAAATGCTATGTGTTACAACAGATATTTATTGGAGCTGGTCATATATGACACATACATTTGCAATATGTTTCCTTCTGTCGGGTCATCTATAGGTGGACTAGGAAATACCATTTAACACATGAAATAGAGCAGATTCCTTCCCTGTACAATGACTGCATGTTGATTCCCAAAGCTTGCCAACTTGTAAAGTAGCCCAGAAGGTCTACATGTGAACTAAACCATACTTTAATAGCTATTGCATTGTCCTGTGTAGATATTCTTTTTAGGGAGCAAAATCGATTAAGCAAACTGGAGAATAGGGCACCCATTCTGCACATTTTTAGATGGGGGAGGGAAATAGGGTGACTAATGGGAGTGCAAACCGGTGTCTCTGTTCAGGCCATCTACTACCAACTGCTCGGTGAAAGAAGTCCATACTTTTCCCCTTCTTAACTGAGATGAAGTAAGTCCATGGGATTCAAAATTATTCAGGACTCCCAGATGGATAAGCTGAATTGGAATTACAAGGCTCCCAAACTTGCATTTACTCTTGGGAAATGGGAAGCCCAGTGGGAGACAGAAACACCCAGCCTGATCAGAGGTAATAGCAAAGCTGGATTAGTATGCAACTGCTCTCGCTAAAATGAAATTTGCTGTAGTTAACCAGAAAGTTTTAGGGTAAGAAATTATAGAACAATTTGGGCAAAGAGAAATTAAAGCCACCTGTTTAAAGTTAGCCTTTAACCTATTCCCTCTGCCTTCCCTTTTGCTTTCTCTCTCTTTCAAATTCTCCCAGTATCTCTGCTTTCCATAGAAGCAAATCTTCCCCAGGGAAAGTCAATTCTGAAGGCAATTTTCCAAAAACCATTTGGCAGAATTGGCCAGTACTTCAACTGCAAACATGAAAAGGCATTTATTCCACTAACTCAAACGTAGTTTGGAAGAGACATTACTGAACTTGTTTTAGGAATATACTTTGACTGCATCAGTTTTATTGCTTCTTGTATAAATGTCAAACTCAATTTGCCTCAAAGCAGAAAAAACCTCAAAGTACATGGTAACGTGTATATTACATACAAAAACTGGGGGAAAAAGTGTTATCTCCATGGTAAACTCACGCCCGTACAATGATAATTGTGCCCATTGTAAACACTCAGTATTTCATTGGTGGTAAGAAGCAGCAGCAGTGTAATCCTGGTATTGAAGACTGTTTGGGATTGTTGTTAAGCTGGTCAAGATCTACTAATTCTTAAATTTTGGTTGCTTAATTTCGCAACCTAAAATTTTTCCTTTTCATTCATTAAAGGATTGTTTTCCTATTCTGTAAAGAACTTGTAACCTCATCCTTTGTGCACCGTCAGCAGCATTTAACCTTGCACTGTTAGCGCATCAGCTAACACACATCACATTGGAGACCCAAGACACACAGCAACAAAGGATTTTTTTCTTGGAAAGTGGAGGGGAGAAAAGAACAAGACTTCTAAATTTCTGTTTCAATCAGTACTCATTGCCAAATTTTCTAGCAAGAAGTGAAGTGGCTATTTCAAAAAGCTTCATCTCAGCAAAACTATAGTTGGAATTTCTTGGGGGCTAAGGAAGAAAGCACATCTTTAATCCAAAGGTTATCCCCCTGATGAATTTCAAAGGCTTGCTGCAGACAATGTGGGAGACAGAGCTTCCAGAGAATTAAAAAAAAATGCAGATAATTTTTTAATAAATAGAAAGTATTACACAACCTAAATAATCTCCTTTATGCCATTTTACTGTACAACATAATTTGCAGAAATTTTAGGTATTAGGACAGACTGTATGTTAGGTGCTGCCGTTTGTAAAATATTACTGTGAACACATTAGATTTTGCAATGGTTTAATTTGCATTTTAAGGTCTGATCCTGCAAAACCGTAACTTCCTTCATATAAGTAGCTGCAATGGCATCAGCAGTGCTTCCTATCTACATAAAGTTAATGTCTTGCACAATTATTTGCAGGATCAGGACATAATCCTGAAAATGCAATTACTTTGTGAGTTGCAAAAAAGAAAACGCTCTTTGGAATAGTAGGTGAGATTCTCTGCCGGAGTAAATGATATAGGACCCATTGAATTCAATGGAGTTATCCTGATTCACACCCACTGATATGGCCCATTAATTTTAGTGTATGAAAATGAATCTCTGCTCTAAAAATACCAATTAGTAATAAGCATTGAGAAAGAAGGAAAAAATCAATTTAAATTCATTTTGTGTAATGCACATTTTCTGTTGCTATTTTAGTTAAATTATTATTATGCATAATAATGGCAGGCCAATAGGTGCTGTCACTTTAGGAATTTGCAGCTATGATGGGTAGTATAAAAGTTAGTGATAGGGAAATTTCAGAGCAGCCCATCAATTTCATACAATTGTCATTATGATTTGGACTAGGGTAGTGCGTCCCTTTCCCCACTGCGATCTCAGCCCTGTAGCGCTGAACACATAAAGAGAGATTACAACAGTTCAATACAATCTCCAGCCTAACCAGAAAAAATGAGCAGAGAGGAAGAGGGGAAACTGAGGCGAGCAGAGCGTCCATAAGTAACTGGGCTTGAAGTCAATCTCCTGCCTCTTGACTGATGGCCAGGTGTGCTATTCAAGACATCAGGATGATCCTCAGGAAGGTGTTTCTTTTTTGTTTTTATTTTTGTTTTTTAAGTGTATGTGCAAAAGTGAATATGCACTTTTGCACTGAGCCAGCTTCAGCATTCAAACAATCCAGAGATGAGCATGCCAGCAAAATCCTGTGTGAGCACCCGGCTCTGCAGGCATCGGAGCACCAGTGGGTGCACGGGGTTATTCACGTGCTCAGTTTACTTCTATTCGGCACTCAGCCCACATGCATTTGTGCAAAGACCACACTCCTGTGCTGGAAAGTTAAGCCTTGTCTCTGTGCACTGCCATTCAGCACTGAGTTTTCATGAACAGTAAAAGCCTTTTGGGATAAATGCCACTCATAGAGGAGTCAAAGCTGGTTTCCTCGTATTCCAAGCAATCCTGAGATAGTAATGAATTGTAGTCATAGCTGGATTACTCATCGTTACTCATAATGTAATAGGTAAAATTAAAAAAAAAAAAGTTTTGGTTTATGCAGCGCATAATTGAAGGGTGGAACTCACATCCATAGGACATTGCAGAGGCCAAAAGTACCAGTTCATTCAGCAAGGGATTTAAATCCCGGAGGACAAGCATGGCAAGGACTATTAAACATTATTGTCACTAGCTGCAGATGACTAGAAGTGGGGAGGTCATGCTGAGGAGATCAACACTCCCTGATTGCCTTGTTCTCACACTCTTCCCTCTGCACAGCGTCAGCGAGCACTGGGTACGCTGGACCTTCCTTTCACCTCAGTGCGGCTCAATAAGGGCGCACAGACTGGATGTTGCCCTGGTCCCTGTGATTAAGACATCCAAGCCCCAGTGCCCCACCACAGTGATTTATGAAATTTAAATCTGCAGATGCGTTGATAGTGAGAGGAGGGTTTGGTTTTGTTTTTTTTTTTTTAGGAAGTAAGAAAATAAAAACAGGTCATATGAGTATATCAACTCAGTGGTCTTATGGAGCTGTTTCAGGGGCTGCTGTGGAAACCTGCAGCTCTGTACCTGTAAGTGTATTGACTTTGAAGACTTAAGCCCATTTAACACTGCTTGGGGTGACACTGAAGTCATATGGCAGCAACTAAGAGCTCAGGATCCAAAGCACAGCAAGCTGCTTCGTGCGACCCGGGGTTGCTCAGACTCTGCAGGTACAGACCATACAATACGGAAGATTGTTATTCTCATCTCACTTTCAGCAGCTCAGAGATCGACAGCAGCAGTTCACAGAGGCAAGTCGTCCTCGGGACATGAACTCCCTTCCTCCCTGATCCTCCTCTCCCACCAGCCCCTGTTAGCAGTTTCACCTTGTTCTGCAGTTATAAACTTGTTACTCAATGGCAGAGAAAGAAAAAAAAAAAAACAACCTCACAACCCAACATTTCTTCCTCTAAGAAACCTATTGACAGGCAGATCCTGTGGATTCCTCCTCGTACAGCTATCTTTGAACTGAGGACTTCTTAGTGAAGTTGGGGAGTTTCCTGGGGTTTTACTGTTTTTTTCCTAAATTGATTGTGGAATTTTTAAACAAGGTTGGTGCCTCTGATCTTTTTCTCAGCAGCTGCAAAATCCGTTTCTCCCCCCACAACTTGTTCCATAGAAGCTAAGTATTGGAAAAATTAAAGCGGAAAGTACAGCAGCACCATTTGCAGAGCCAACCTCAAATGAAGCAAGGACCATTCCTCTTGCTTTGTGAACAATCAAATATCCAGAAGGGCTTTGATCAAGTTTTGGGCTTATAATATTTGTGAATTAAGGATAACTGCAAAAATTTATTCTAGATTTTGATTTGAATATTAGACACTCCTAAAGATCACTAATCCCCACTGTTTGGTTCAGGTCCCTGCTGTGAAATACAGATTTCTTGTTGTTTCTTGTGTGCAGACTTTATTTTCCCAAGCTTTCAATAATGAAGTGTCATTTGTAACTATTTTTTTCAGTGTATTTTCCATGTATTGTTCTGTACCTTTTTGTTACAAGGACGCTACCCTCACTTGTCACAAGCCAGCTTGGTTTCAGTGAACGATGACTTTACACTGTGCCTGGACCTGGCCTGGAATTTTTAATAGCAGCCTGTGTCTATAGTTAGATGCAGAGAGGTTACGTTGCTGTGAGTATAAACCCTTTCCTAGGTTGGGAGACACAAACAAGTGTGGTTGTAAGAATGAGAGAAACCTGTAGAGACAAAATGATGCTGAGCTGAACCCTTGTTCAGAGGCAGAATGGGACATTTTTGGAGTTACGTAAAGAAAGGAGGGTGAAGACATCCACACACACACACACATTTTAATTTTGAGGTGTGCTGTATTGTGTTTCCAACTGGAAAAAACAACAAAAATGCTGATAACTATATGAAAAGTTTTTCTTAAGAAACCTCCATCTTTCTTAAAATCAGCAAAAGTGCTGAAAATCTGTACAGCAGTGTACTCCACGGAGATTTCTAAACCCAGTTTGGCTTTCTTGGGTCGTCCTGATAAAGCAAGGATCAGCATCCAATTATGTAGGTGACTTTTTACACCAATCTTTTTTGAGGGACTTCTACCACCAACTGAATCACATTTATTTCACACTCAACCTTTCCAAATAATGTTGGAACCAGAAAATCATTTATGTGACCTGCTTAATTCAAAGAGCATTTGCTGTCAGTAGTCAAATAAACTGCTATTGATCTTCAGCATTGGAGGCTACTCACATGGAGCATTCTGGTATATATTTTTCATTAAGGCACTTTTCAGAAAAAAAGATTCAGAACACAAATGCAGTAAAAAAAATTAAAATCCTATAGAGTACTAACAAAAAAAAAAAAATCAGAAAGTTTTGCAAGTGACTCCAGAGAACAGAAACTGTGCAAAGCACAAAATAGCAACAATACCAATGATTGCACAAAAATGTAAAAGCTTCAATTATACAACATCTTGCTCTGACCTCCCAACACTGAGAGAAAACTATTTTAAATCACAGAGGAATGGCTGGGCCCTTCATTTGGGCAAACAGAATGAATAAAGGTGCAGCCATCACTCCTGCCTCCCTTGAAATGAGGTACAAATTCCTTCCTTAGCCCCTAAGAGTGATTCAAGGAATAGATGCAATGAAAAAAAGTGAGGAGCTCCGATGTCACGGTACTGAGGTCATGGCTGCTCTAACTGTCCTGCTAAATAGAAAAGAGATAGGGAGCAACATCCTAATCCCAAGGCCAAGGGGTCAGGCTGGCTTGTACCCGTGCTGAAGGTTAGAGCTTATTTGTCTTACAATGGGCCAAATGCAAGCCAGGCTGTAAGACAGCAACTAACTTGTGAGGGTCGTGACAGCCCAGGCTTTGAGCTCACTCCTTGACGCGCCTTTACTTAGCAGTATGGATGTGCAAAGGAGGGGACGTGGCAGTCTTCAAATTCCAGCACTCGGTGCTTTTCCACCTTTTCTGAGCTTGAGAACAGAGACTGAGACACACATGCTGGGTATATACAAGCAATCTGCTGGTGCAAATGCATCTCATAGCAGAAAAAATCCCTAAATTGTTGATGACCAGATGCTGAGAAGTTATCATTCCACACGCACCCTGCCCGTGCAGTCTTTCCCATACATCCAGTATTGACGCCTGTCAGAAAGAAACCCTGGGATGGATGGACCTTGCTTTGGTCCAGCATGGAACTCCTTATTTAAGGTGAAGTTTAGGATCTGTCTCATTTGTCACTAGTTCTGTGACAAAGCTATTGCCTACATCATGTCTGAGAGGGAAATACTTGTCCTACTTCTGTAGCTGAGACCAGAGGCTTCTGTTGTCTTATGCCTTACTTCTTACAGATTCCTCTGATTGTGCTTAGGAAAACTATATCTTCAAGGTGTATACTTAGAACTACGAAGAAATCGGGCAGAATTATCTTAGCTCTCAAACTATGAAAACATTCACAGGAGAGCTGCTGAGCTAATTGTTACACCCTTCCCAGGCTGCAAATTCACCAGGCTGTGGATAGAATGTAATTTTGTCATTCTGTTGGTTTTTTTTTTTCTCTATTTTTAAGTGAAATTTTATTCAAACTTCATTTTTCAGCAGGATTTTTTCAGTCTCTTAGACTAAAATACTTTGTATTTTCCTTACTCAGTTATTTTTTTAAAAAAAGGAGATCAAATCATAAATACACTCTCAGGCTACAGCCATTTTACTGACAGAATTACACAGTTCTAAAATATAAGGCTTATAATGGAAACAGTAACATAGTCTTGACTACCACAGCCCTGCTCTAATATCACTGAACTTCCTCTGGGGGTGAAGCTTTGCCTCAGGAACCTTAATTATCTGATGTGGTCAATTACTCCGAGATAATGATGATTTTATCAGGTATTACTGCTCAAATATTTTACGATAGACAGGCTATTTAATTGCATTCCTGACCTACCAAAACGCTTACAGATGACTCAATTAAATGCTAAGAGGAGGCAGGGGGAAGGGAGGGACAGCACTTAAAATCCTCGCTTGTAGTTCATTTTGAGAATTTTGTTTCCCTTGAAAATCCTTCCATCCATCCTTTCATCCACCCATCCGTCCAAGCAAGTTGCATGTGAGGCAGTGCCCGGGCAGGAAGTTCGGATAAACAGAGTCAATATTGATGTACAAATGGGGAAGCATGTCCAGCTGCTCTCCTGCTGAGGGATTAGCGTTGGATCCTGCACAAGACCTGTGCCGGATTAGCAGAGTTGTTCTAACACCCCCGAGTTTCCCAGTGCAGACTGGTGAAAGGAATTCTCTACCGCTTTCAGGTAAAGCCTAGTTCTTAAGACAACGTGGAATTGTCTTTATCACAGCATCCCCTGGGGATAGTCTCAGCCCCTGCAAACCCTTCAGATGCCCAGGTGCACGACACAGCGAAGTCAGCAGGCCAATCCATTTTCTCTCTGCTAGCCCAGCAGTTCTTGGTGCTGGGCTGACATTTGCCAGGGAGGCTGAGGTTGCCCCGAGGACTGCTTTAATTGGCATCTCTGCCTCACTGGTCATAATGGGCTGTTTCCCAGGCACAAAACTGCCACCTCTGAAGAATGCTTTGGCTGCGAAGCCAGCGTGCCTCAGCTGGGTCGGTCCCTGCCCTGGATGCTCCTGCCCGGGCGGTGCAGACCTGGTGACCACTGATGCACTGAGCAGTGCGGGGAGCTCCTCCCAGTTCCCCCAGTCAGGGGAAGAGGAGGCTATTCCCCCTGCCAAGCAATCAATTTGCTGCTGGTTAACTACGAACTGCGTGCAAGATTTTGAGGGCAGATTATTTCCCCGCTGCTTACAATAACCTTACTGTAACATTTTCAGCAACTGTGTTAAGGACTCAGCCAAGAGTGCTGAAAACAATGGCAAGGCTGCCCTTCCTTTCAGCGGTTGCTGGAATTCTGCTGCATTTCTCCACAAAGATCCATTTGTCTTTCCACCCTGGAAATAAAATGTATTGTTGCAGTATTGTTGCAAAAACTGGCAGCAAATCCTCCCGGGTAAGAATGTGGTTACCCGCTATTGCATCAGGCTAGCAGAAAGAAGGGATGACATTTTATGGGGTTTTACTCAGAAAACTTTTCATGAGAATATTATTTCCATTTTGTGGGGTTTCACAACAGAATTTTCAATAGGCAGTGTTTTGATAGTTTTCTGTTATGTTTTCAGCCTCACTAATACCCTTTTCAGTCACATTCCAAAGCACAGCATCCACAAATACTCCCAAATATATCCCAAATTGCCCAGGAAGGAAACAATTTTCCTATCTGAAATTAGAACAAAATATGACTCTGAAATGTCAAGTTTTAGCAAGCCAAATGCTGCAGCAATTGGTTTGGATAAGTGAAAACAGTTCAGTCTGACTTTTAAAAATATTACTATCATTAGTTTTCATATCAAGATGAAAAGTCATATTGAAACCACTGTAATGCTTTCATTATTAAGAAGAGTGACAACTAACAGTCAAAGAAAACAGAAAAAGGCAGCATTAGCGTGTAATGCCCCGTTATTTTGTTCAATATTATGTAAGGAAGGAACCAGTTTTACTGAGTGAAAGGGTGAAGTGAGGCCAGAAAGCATGGGCTCTGTGCAAATCATGTGCAACAGCAGCACTGACCCAAAGAATTTCCTGTGGAAGCCGCCTTGCTTGAGGCACCTCCTTCCACTGCCCAGGCAGTGCTCTCGGTGGGCACTGAGATGTACTTCTGCCACACAAACTGCCACGGATGGCTTCTCTGTTTTCTTAACGATATACTGCCAGAACTTTTTATTTATGAAACCCAGGGCAAGTCACACATTGTACACCGTGCTGTGGTGTTTGCAGGTGGAACAGCTTCACTGGGCTGGACCTGCAGAGCAGCCTTCCCCTCTATTTATTAAATAGGCGGCAAAGCGTGGGCTCGCTTAAATTGGTGCCTGCTGTCATCACTGGGGTCACAGCAATGATGCAGGCACCAGAACTGCTGTGCCGGACACAGCAGGCACTCAGGTCCCAAGGGCTGTAATCCCTGCAGCGAGGGATTCCCCATCCACTGACACCCCCCTGTCCAAAACTGGACCCCACTGAGCTACTGCACTTTCTCGCACCAGTTTCTGTACAACCAAACCCCCAGAACTTATTCCAAATATTGTAAATTGAATTTTTATGCCTGCAATGCTTCAGCTCCTTTTTACAGTACATCCATATTTCAGAGTTACCACTTAATACAATTATAGCTCATTTAGCCAGCAATTACAGTAATAGGAAGACTGGCAACCACTGGCATTCAGACTGTGGAAATCAATGCTGCAGAGGTACTTTTACTCATCCTATGGAGTGCCTCCTTCGTTAGACGCGCGTACTCTGGGATCACAGGGAAAATTTAAGATGACTTTCTCTCTTTTTCTTTTAACATTTATCCATATACTATTTGGTTACCAGACAGAAATATAGTGAACAACATCCTGAGGCCCCTTCCAAGCTGATTTATTCTATGATTCTGTGAATTATCTGACCTGTTCTTTCATAAGTCCCATTTTCTATTGCGTTTCAATGACAGAGGACCTTTGACAATGCATTTCTTAGAGGCAACTCAAAATAGGATTGTCCACAGGCAGTGAAATAGAAACTTTTTAGTTTTTCTTAAACATGTACGCTTTTAGTCCAGACTTTATAAACTTTCGTCCAGGAAAGCATTTAAATAGGTGTTTCAGTTAATCCTTGTTTTAACAGAGTTCTGAAGAATCCACGTAAACATATGGCTATGGTTAAGCAAATGTGCACTAGACAGGAATGAAGTGCCGAATTACAGATGTAGTGCTTCCAAAAGAAAGTGAAGACTATAACCACGTCTCCCGAGTTTTAAATTCTCTTCCTCAGTCACTTAACCATGCTGCAGCAAACCTACTTTGGACTGATGGTTTAAATAGCTGTTATATTTGCATTTCATTATGTGAATGGCCTTAAAAATTAAGACTTGCATAGGGCGAAAGAGATCTGTAATTGCACCTGGAATATATAGTCCCAAAAAGGGGGTGGGTAGCAATGGGAGCTTCCCTTTGTTGTCCAAAAAAAGAAAAATCCTTAAATCACTGCCATTACTGCAAGGAGTTGTTTCAGCAAGGAGAATAATGATATTTTCACAGGTTGCCAAACTTTTGCTGCAGAAGAGCCTCTTGGCAGCAGCTCCACTTGATTTGACAAGCATTACTGAATTTCCTCATTGATCTGTTTGTCTCCGCATGGTGCCATCTTTTGACGGTGTTACATTATAGCCCCTTGTTCTTATGATAAATTATTTTAATCCATCATCAGAGCATACTCTTGCTCTAATGATGGATTAGTGTTATGCATCATCAGGGCGAGAAGCATTGATAATGTTCCATAAGAACCCCCACTGACAGTGGAAAGATCTGCCAAAAGAATTAATTTTCTCTGCACCAAACTGAAACCAGAGATAAAGGTATGGTTACACACAACAGCAAAAATTCCATGCAGAAGAAGCCATTCCAGCTCCAGTGGCAATCAGGGGGAAGAATGCAAATGGAGACATGGTCACCTAGCCACATGGCAGTGCCTTTGCACGGGAGAGTTGTGCATCTGGGGTGGATATGCACAAAGATGTAGGTGTGTTGTGCGCGTTCAGGGCTGCAGCGGTGTCCCTTCATGCTATCAGAGTGACTCACTTTGGTGCACAGAGGTACCTGGCTCACAGAGGAAGGTGCAAATCTTTGGTGCAGACAGCCCCTATTGTGCTCCTCTCTCATAGAGCCAAACCACAGCTGTCTTCTACATTCCCCAGCACCAGGCCAGGTGCACGGGAAGATAACAGGAGGAGCAGCCCTTAGAGATGGTGCGTGATAGAGCCTCGCTTCTCAGACCCCACACCAGATCTTCCAGGATTTAGCTCTCTTTGAGAGAAATCGCAGTAGATATTTGGTACCTTCATTACATCTAGTGACTCCTGCAGTACTGTGGACACAACCAGACTGCACCAGTGTGGGGTCAGAGCTAACCAACAATACAAGTCTATGAAATTACAAATATATGTTTTAATTTCTGAAACTTAAGAGCTTTATTTGGGCTCTATCATGAGTTCCTTCAATTTTATCTTTGGAAACTGAAAAAAAAAAAGTGGCTTCTTATTTACACTATTGTAAAGAAATGTAGCCCTCAGTATACTTTTCCTCAAATTCATAGTTATATCTATTCTAGCATACCTTGTGTTACAATCCTGATGATAAACCTCAAGAAAATGTTGACCACCAAAGAAAACATACAGGAAGTGGAACAGGCTATCATTCACCTTCAGGTAAATCCGTAATACAGAACATTAAACAATACCGGCATCATCAGAGGCTGGGCTCAACTCATCCTGTAATTTCAGCGGTAAAAGTGAACCAGTGTATTGGCACCTGGATTCTCCGGGGACGGCTCCGCACTGCACGTCCTAACACGTCTGCAACTGCCTGCAGATCGTTCTCAGAGAATTTTCCACACTTTGAAAGGCAAGCCGCAGAGCCCAGATACAGAGCTTTAGTTTGTGACCCCTGTATATCAGGCTGGTACTTTCGGATCCAGCCATCTGTCTCTCTCTGTCGAAACCGTCACACTTGCTCATCTATGTCAGCGTTTTGCCTACCCGACTTTTCCAAGGAAGGTGGAAAAAACTTTATAAAGAAGCAGTGATGGAGCGATCTGCTATGATGGGGTGGATTTGGGGACAGAACTAATGTTTTAGAAAGAGATTTGGCAGGGCAGGGCATGTCCTGCAGCACAGGACGTGTCCAAGTTAAAAGATAAATGATGAAACTAGTAGTTACGCATTAAAGCTAAGGACTCGCTGTAGTTTTGGTAGAAGAAAGGCTTTCTTCTCATAAACTGCCTTTGGCACATGGACTACCCTGCCCGCAGAGATTACTAAAAAAGGGAAGCAGCGGGGGGAAGCAGCTGTTTTCCCTATTGATGCAAAACATGTTTGTCCCCACACTGCTTGTCCCAAGCAGATGCTGCAGGATTTGGAGCCGCTGATGACACTGAGACTTTTTTCATCAGCTTTGCTAAGCTTTTCATCCACTTACTGAGTCAGTGGTGTGCGTTTATCCCTGTCACTTTTGGGTTGGGCAGAGAATGATTCCAGGCAGCTACCTGGACTTGCAATTAATTATTCATATAGTGAACTAATGGATAGTTGGTCTAGGAACTAAACTTCCTGAAGTATATAATTGTTTTTTTTTTTCTAGTGCAACCTCTGAAGAACAAGTCTGAGCACATCTCCTGTCTGCCATTTCATCTGCGGTTGCCTTCTCTTAGCATGAGCCTCACTGCTGCATCTGACCTGACACCTGGAGAGGATCCAGGGTGAGATTTGACCGCGAAGGGGAGTACGACATGAAGCTACAGGTTCTTGACTTCTGATTGAAACTCTTCTGCCAACCGTTCCAGAAATATACCCTAACGGCTGTGATTTATTACTGTGTTATCATGCCTGTCTCCCTCATTACAGCCTCTGAATTTTATCAGGCAGCTTGTCCTCTAGTGTCTGGTAACCAATTACTGTGGTCAGCAACGAAGCCTGAAGTACTTTGCCAAACACTGCTAATAAACTGGGAAAGAGCCTGAGTGCAGGTTCAGGTTGCCTTAAGGAAATTCCAGTGAGCACTTTCCCCTTTATTGTCTAAGTCACAGTATGAACTGGGAATTATCTCAAAGAGTCATTCTCTACACAGAGCTCCACTCCCCTTTAAAGATTGTGCCACACTGGATTACTGCACATGGACCTGCCTCCATCCAAAGACTGCTGAACTCAGTAGGAGTCTTTCAAATGACAACAGTGAGAGCAGGACTCAGCCCACACTCTGAAACCAGATACTTCAGAAGATAATGAAAAAAATCCTGTATTCCTTTTTCTTTTACTATAGCTAAAGCTCGTAGGAAAAATCAAAATGGGCAAATACCTGCACTGCGAGGGTGACATGTACCTGTCGCTCCACACTTGTTAAAAAAAAAAAAAAAAAGTGTTTTAAGGGCTAAAATAATCAATAGTGCCTTGTGCAAGTCCTCTGCAACAAATTGAGTGTCATATGAATCTGCAGTATGTGCTTAGCTATAGATTTAATATTTTCTTTTGAAGCTGGCATGTCCTACTGGTCCGGGGAGGAATGACCTGGGGTCTGTACTGCAGGAGTGACCACCAGCCAAAAAAATCTCTCTTAATCCTGCTCACTTCTCCAGCACTTCAAAGGGCTTGACCTGTGGTCTCGCTGCTTCAGATGGCTTGGCTGGTATCGGTGTAAAAGGCGAGGAAATGGGGAGCCCTGCTCTCGGAGGCAGCTGCTGGGAGCCTGCAGAGCTGCCCTGTTCACATCCCATGGACACACACACAAACACTTGCTCTCCCCCCACTCTCTAATTTTTCCCCGAGGGCAGTCTTCTAAAAAGTTTTTTTCCAGGTTGTAAAAGACCAATTCCATAAAGGAACGGCTTAGTGCTACAATGACATGATTTGTGGCTTCCAGGCTCCGAAGCTGTAATTTATTCAGACAATTAGCAGCAGCCCTGTACTCTTGACAAATTCTTCACTGGTGTGCAGCTACTGCACAACAAGGTGCTTTTAAGAACTGTGCCTTATGGATTAAAAGACTCCCCCCCCGCCTTTTCCCTCCTTATTTGACAAGTTCTTTTCACAGTCAATGGAAATTAATACAGCAGGTTAGAGAGGTGATACACAATAATCCAGCCAGCCAAGAAAGCATTGTCTGAAAAGAGCAAGAACAGAGCCTACGGGAATGTTCAATACACAAAAGGGAATGCTTCAGCCTTTGCCTTTTGGTGAAGTTATTTCACCCTTCACTTCACGTAATCCTCTGCAGTTACTGTACCAGATGTCACCGCGATGCCATTAATAGGTGTAAATGGTATTTAAGTGCGGGTTAGTTGTCCAAAAGCGTGCGTCTGAATGCCTGCCCTGGCAGTGAGGTGGCTTTGCCCAGATCGCAAACCGGCTGGACCATCAACTGGCTGTGCACGCTGTGCCTGTGTGGAGCCCTCCGCAACGCAACGCTGAGACTCACAGAGGAACCGTATAAATCAGTCCAGACCCTTTTCCACACGCAAGCCTGAAGTTAAACCAGAGTTATAAAATCCAGATCCAGCTCTAAATCCTGCCCTCCTCCAGCACTGCTGGAGTTCAGCCCAGCTGAATGCAAGGCGCTGGGTCAAGGTCCAAAACCCGTTCAAACTGGGACCTTGTATTTCAAGAGCAACAACCTTGCTGAAGCTAAGGCTCTGCTTCCTGGCACGATGTGAACTATTTTTTTTTTTTTTCTGGGGATCTGTTAAAGCTACTGCATTACTAGTGCAATAATCTGCCAGCCTTTGCTCCAGCTCATTCTTACACCAACCTCTCTCGGCAAAATGAGGACAAAAGCAATCAAATCATTGAGGACTTGGGCAGAAACCTCTTTCTCTTCAATGCAGAGGAAAATCCTGAGCTGATATTTGGGCTAGGTTTTTGGGCTGATACACTCTGTCCCACCTCACTCCAAAGAAGTGTGGACCTGCAGCGAGATCTCTGCAGAGCATCCTTCAGAGCCTCCTGTGTAGCATTCAGTGCAGGGGCACAGGTGGGAAACTACGTTAATGATCTCTACCTCCAACTTCCTATTATGCTCTATAAACAGCAACAACTTGGAAAAAAAGAATTTTTTTTGGCCAGACAGAAATTTGTTAGCATGAAATTTTGAGCAAACAGCAAGAAGATAACAGATTTTTTTTTTTTTTTCCCCACTAACTGTGGGCAGAGGAAAGGAGGTTTAACAGGCCATGTACTCATAATAAATGATTCATCTGGAGCTCAGCTGCTGGTGTGAACGGCTATCTCAGAAATACTTTGAGGGTTACAGAGGTTTCTGTAAAACCTGCAAGACTTGGCCCACTATTGCTGTTACTCTAAGTTATACAGCATTTGGTTCAGTAACAGCAGGGCTTCACTCACAGCAAATGAAAATTCAAAGTTTTTGGCCTCATGCAGTAAAACAGAGTGTTTGTTCAGTGGAACTAACTTAAGCAAATTCCTCTTAATTAATAACGGAAGAAGTTTCTTTCAACCAAAACAAGACTGATATTGAAATATAATTAAGATCTTTTTAAAGGTCTTGGTTTTTTTAGCACTGGATTTTTTTTTTTTTGCTACACTGAAAGGGGAAAAGATACAATGAAACAGAGATTGAATCAACACATCTGTTAATTGCAAATATTTGTATTAGTGAATCAAAACACGTGTTAGAAAATAACATCAATAACCTAAAAGAACGTGTAAGTTAAAAAGAGAGACCTGTGGAAAGAAAAGCAAGTTGGTGCAGTAGGGCCCTGGCTTTAACACCTCACCCTGGGATGTGCCTGTTTCCCTGGACCCAGGTCTCACGTGAATGGATGTAGTTACATCCATCTCTGGGGAGCCGCTGACTGATACCTACTGGTGATACGGCACCTCGGTGTGCAACCCTCAGATGTTAACGAGACTCACAAAGGAAAAGCAAGCCATTTTCTGTGCAAAGTTAACCCATAAAGCCACCAGGATACAGGATTTCAAAGTGTTTCTCATTTATCTGGGAGCCTTTTGGCTTCCTTTTGTTTTCTCCTTAAAGAACAAGTTTCTTCTCCTCTCTCCCATTGTCTTCTTTTTCAGCTAACACTTTGTTTTGAGTTAATTTCCCTAAACAGAGACATAAATACCATATCAGATTTTCTCCTTTTTGGCTGCAAGTCAGGCCTGCTGTGCTGTGAAAGCTTGTTGAAGCCGCAGAACCTGTATTTGCAAAACCAGCTGCGCTTTGCATTTGGAAAAGGAGTTAGGAAAGAGCTACCTTCCCCCGCACCCCCAAGTCTTCATTAATCATGTAATTTAACTAGGGGAAAAAAAAAAAAAAAAGGTAAAACAAAGTGGGGAAAAAAAACCCAAACCAAAAGGGAAAGGAAAGATGGGATGAGTGTTCCTCACGTCTTCTAGCTTTCAACATGTCTTTATTCAAAGACGATCAGGAATGTATGTGTAAGAGAAAGAGAAAAAGACTGCTGGGAAGAAAGAGATCTGTTCACGATCAGCCCAGCCTTCTGATGTGACTGCCAGGGAGTGGGACTCCGCCACGGCAAAACGGGGTTTGACTCGCCGGTATGGCGTTTCGCATTACTGGCAAGCACCAGTGCAACCAGCGGGACCCTCTGGGTAGCATTTGTCAGGAAAGAAGGAAAGAGGATCTTATTCAGGAATATTTTAGGCATGCCTTATTAAAGCAGAGAACATTTCATCCGCCTCTGCTTAACCTCGCCCGGAGCCCCCCAAAAGGCAATAGAGCCCCTACGGTGAGGTCTGTTTATTTTCTGCTCAGTTGGAAAGCAAAGGTCCTATTACCGTTAAAGGGAGTTACAAGTATTCATCAAAGAAAGAAATGACCCATAAAGGCAGTTAAGTTAGTTTTATTCCCGCTGCATAAGTCAACCTCTTTTCTATATATAAAAAGATGGGCTTAGAAAAGGATGTTCACCAGGCAGCCCACTGGTTTGATTGGCTGCTCTTCCTCAAGTACTTTATAATTTGTAGTTATAAATAAATATGTTTTTAATAATCAATTGGTATTTAAATAACATACAATAACTGTCTTATTAAATCCCACTTTTTAGAATGAATAAGCAGTCAGACATTAAAAACGCGGGTACCAAACAGCCACAGGATTTCAGACCATTTTCTTTTTTATATACCAGCCATAAATATCACTATGGAATTATTTGGTTAGCCAAGGCCATAGATGAAGCCAGCAGAAGACCCTGCTCTCTGATGTTGCCTTTAAGTGATATACTTTTCTGGTACGATGACTTTTTAAACAATAACCACACATTATTTTCTTTGGCCACCCCTTACAGTCCAAAAGGGGCGGCCTCAAACTCCAGAGTTGAAGTAAACTAATGTGTCCTCAAACCAGAGCCCAAAAAGCAAGGAGCGTCTAATAGCAGGTTTGAGATTATTGGTCTCAGTCAGCTGGGTCCACACTATTTCCAGCATTTAAGTTTATACATTGCCTCAGGAAGGGGGAAAAAAAAAATAAAACAACCCAAGAATTAAAAAAAAAAAAAAAATAAATATATGTATATATACAGAGTACTCAATCCTACATACACAAAGTAATCGGATTTGTCTTTCTCGGATGGTGTTAGGAGGGAGAGGAGGTGGTTTGGCATCATGGCACCTGGCCCTGGGTCGGCTGCAGCGCTTGAATTCCTTGGTACTGGTTCACCCTGCGACAGGGAAGTCATCTTCAGGGCAGGGGAGAAGCCAGCTTTGCCACTGAAACATTGTGTTTTTCCTCAGATCTCTGCTGGAGACAGAAGCCATCCTGCATGGGGCATGCCTTGGGAGGCAGTTCCTGGCACCACGCTGCTGAAGTAATTTCTGGGTTTCAGGTTGTATCTCAGCCTGTTCCAGCTACCAGATGCCATCTGCCTCCAGCCCTTCAAATCCCTTCACATGCCACAGGACCGGGCTGAGGAAGGACGAGAGGTCTGGGTATAGTGAGAACCCGAGGGAAATGCAAGAAACCAGTTTACAGCTTGGCCTCCCCTTGGATGGAGAAAAGAGCAGGGTCACTGCTGTGAACTGAAACAGTATCCTCCTCCCACTACCACACTTCATCTCCTCTCTTTACATTCAGCAGAGGATGCTGCTGGTGCTTCAGGGCAGGCTGGTGCCGGTACCTAAGCCTCAGTTTCAAGGTGGACCTGAAGCTGGTTGGGAAGAGAGGCAATTTTTGGCCATTGTGAAGAGGCAAGTGTGGGGGCAGTGGCAGTGGGTCCCTGAGGCAGATGCCTGCACAGCTCAGGACATTAATGAGTGCTGGATTTGTTCCTGCTCCTAACCTACAGCCAGCAGCTCTTATACCTCCTGCCTCCAGCAGCTCACCCAGCCCTTGTCCTCTTCTTTTTTCTTTTAATTTTTTTTTTCTTTCTTTCTTTTAACCCCTTGGCTGCACTGAGATTTACTCCTCGGCACAGAGCCCCTCTGGGATTTGTTGCCGCTCCATGTGTGCAGTCCATTAGGCACCGGGGCTGTGCTGCTGGCAGCCTGGCAAACCCTCCAGAGGACAAGAGCAAGTCACAGGTAAAGTTTACCAGCATGCTTGCTCCAATAACTTTTCCCGTTGCACTTTTTTTCCCCAGTTATTATTTTTTCAGCCCACTCCCTTCCCCCCTGCCCCCCCCCCCCTTATTTTATTTTAGGCGCCTCTGAGAGTTCAACTGTCGCCTAAGGCTTCAAACTAATTTTCTCTTCAGAAATGATTGCAGAAAGCCGCATGCATAATAAATCCCGTTATTGCTCTTGTTATTAAAATAGGTTGTTAGGGATGTGGACTTGGAGGCCTTTTTGTCTGATGACAGCAGTTCTTCTTAGCTAGGCGCTTATGGCTTATTGACTAAGGCTGCCAGGTTCAAAAAAAAAAAAAAAAGAATAAGAAAAGAAAATCAAAAGAGAAGGAGCTGTAGCTGCTGTTTAATAGTGAGAAAGTTGGGATGATTTGAGGCAGTTCTCTTAATCATGTCCATGGGCCACGTTCGAAAAGACAGTGCATCTCCAGCAGCTCTAAGGCTGTACTGGAGGCCCTCAGAGACTGTCTGTGGTGAGCTCTTTTCTGGAGCAATACTTCTTTGATATGATTTATTTGAATGATTAATTAATATTCTGGCACAGACAGGACTGCATACCCTCACCATGCTGGGCACCCTGCAAGCCCCAGTGAGAACCAGAGCCTCCAGCAAAGAGTTCGAAGAGACAAACAGGCTGAAGGACAACAAGGGAAAATGAATAGGACCCTTCTTTATTGAATAGGGAGCTGACTCGCATGGAGGCAAAGTGACTTGCTCAAGGGCACCCAAAAACTGAGTGTCAGGGCTGATAACTGAAGAAACACTTAAGTTCCTGCTTGGCACATTGACCATGGGCTCACGTTTCCTCACCCGACTCCAACAAACCACATGCTTCCCCCAGCAATCTGAAAGCTTTAGCAAACCAAAACAGAGCCCCTTTAAAATGAAATGTGGTTAAAGCAACAAGTCTCCTGTGAGAATGTATTCTTAAAACAATAAGAGGTTTTCAAGCAAGTTTGATAAAGAAAAGTACACTGTCCAGTCATTAAATGGAAACATTTTCTGGTTACCACATGAAAATATGCTTCATAAATCACTGTTGCCCTGTGAAACAAAAATCTAATCATAGATGAGGCCGTGCACTTAGCAAGTTTCTTCTGCATGGAAACCGTGAAGTGGGGTGTATTCCCACCCAGTGAAACCAAACATGTCATGTCCATCCGAGAGCCGGTGCCAGAACTGGGAAAGGTCTCACAGGGAAACATCCCGCTGCGGGCACAGGGGACGGGGGCCACGCACACACCTCCTGCAAGGGAGTGGGATATTTCCAGGGCACTTCTGATGCAGATCTGGAAAGCACAGAGCACTGCTCTGAGCCATCACCTCTGCAGGAGCCACTGGCATGAGATGAACTGAGAGATGTCCAACAGCCTCCCTGACAGTTTGACGCCTGCTTGCCTCTCGCTCCCAAAGGGAGGACACTGCTTGCCTGCCGGTACTGGCTCTGAAATCTCCCCTTTAATGTACACACAGACAATGATATGCAGTGAAAATTAATGATTATTTTAGCATCAAAGAAATATGAGTTATATTTAAATGAGTTATTTAAAGATGTACTTTTTTTTTGTCCAGAGTCAGGATAGCTTTTATACTGTGGCATCCCAAAGAAGAACCTCTGAAGGTTTTGCTGTCAAAACTGTAATATGGCACTCAAGGCCTTGCTCTCACTTTCAAGAGCCAGGAGATATCCATATGATCAGTGAGGTCAACCTCCACAGCACGTAAGCTACCAGTTAGCACAGTAAGCAAGGTTGGGCACACGGTAGGTACTAGCTCACATGTCAGATTTATCCTGGGAACAACTAGATCAGGTCCTTCAGCTCTGAGGTGCCAAACCCTATTACAAGCTCAGGGCAATGGGAATGTACCTTCTCCTTTCTGGTGCCCTAGGCTGAGGTTTTGTTGGAGACTTCAATGGAGCAGGAACTTAGATTCATAGAATCTTTAAGGTTGGAAAAGTCCTCCAAGATCCTCAAGTCCCAAAGACTTGAACTGCTCTGTTCAAGAACCATGTCACTGCCTAGTTTAGGGTGCTATAAACTAAATAGGTGCTATAAGCTAAAAAGACAACTGAATGTAACAACACAGAAGAGGAAAAAGAGCTAAATCTAGGAAAAACTATTACCCAAAGGAGAAATATGGTCATGCAAAAGCTGTCAAGACTAGCTAAATGCAAAGATTCCTGGAGAATATATATAGTGCATTAGAGAAAATACAGACCCAGTTGCATATTTAACAGGTTGAGAGCTCCAATTTGCAATTCTTGATCAATTAATTTAAGGTATCCATTTGAGTGTGGAAACTGACACCAAATGTGAGTAAGTGAAGTTGGATATTAATACTTGAGGTGCTCAAATTAAAAACAGCATGCCTGGCTTCAGTAAGAAGAAATTCAGGCACAGCTTCCTTGCCCATGTTCCATTTCTAGGTGGATTTTAAAGAATGCAATTCATGCCCCTGCAATACAGAAGCAATTACAGAAATGGAAAATGACCAAGTCATTCTCAGGTATTCATAGAAAATTGGCATCTCCTGAATATTGAATTGTACTAGGTCCTAGCTTTCTATAAATACAGAAGATCAATAATTATCAGTGAAATGCTTTGCTAACATCTGAAAGTTGGCAGGACTGAAATAAGAAATGCCATTTATATGTTACTGTCTGAAAGAGAGAAATAGTCTTCCCTGTTCTCTTGGTGTATACACCACTTGGCCCTGTGGTGAGGAATAATTAGGGGCCACTCCATTTGCACACTCAGGAAAGGAGTGAATGAACAAATGTCAGCTACAGCTGACCAGCTGTTCTCTGTGATGAGCACTACAATGTTCTCAGTCCTTCTTTTCTGATGCCTGCAGAGATGCTCCACCATACATACTCACGGAGAGATGGTAGTTAAGAACAGCTGCTCTTGGGAACCACTTGTAGAGCCACTGAATGACAACAAAAAAAAAGTTTATTGCTAACCATTCTGGGGCACTTTCTGAAGGAGATAACATCCCCAACCTTATTGTATTGGCACAGATGAGTGAAAGAAATCACTCAAGCTTTTAGGAGCAGGGTAGGACGTGAACTAGAGGTGATGTCTCTTGCTGCTGAGCATTGGACTCCTGCCTGTTTACTTTCTTTGCCTCTTTCCTGCACATTTCCATCCAGGAATACCACAGAGGCAGCTGTGCAGCCCAAGGACTGCAAGTTCCCCCTTCCCAGACTCCAGCACCTTGGGATTTTCTTCACTGCAGAAGACTTCAGAGTTTGGGAGAATAAAGGCAGAAGGGAATAAGTAAGCTAGAAAATGTATCATCATCATTACAAACATAAAAAGCTACAAATCTGTCACACTGCAGAAACTCTCACTTCATTGTTACTGTGATTTATTGGGGAGCTAATTTTAAACAAGTTTTCTTTTCCAAAACCACAACACAAAAACAAACTGAACAAGCAAGCCAGAGGACAGAAGCTAGTTGCTACCGGACAATTTAAGCAATAATCTCATTTGCTTTGTAGTATAAAAAGCAATAAAGGGCTGTTTACTGAGTGAATAAACACTGAATGAATCACAAAAAGCTCTTTATTGCGATTATACTCCAAGGCAGAGGAGATTATTGTTATTACACAAGAAGGCACAATGTGAAAATTTAACTCAATGCGCCAGATTTTCAGTGTTTCAGTGGCACAATTGTGCTCAGGGAGTACATTGTGTCTAATCTTAGCACGGCTGTTTTGACAATTCCGCATGCAAATCAGGTGGTGGGGTACAAATGCATTTAATTAACTATTTACAGCCAATTTATGCAAGCCCAGTGGCTGGACACGTGTTTTGCACAAGCAATGGCATGCTGAACCGGTTCGAAAATCAGTTGCCCTGCGCGGTAGGTTGAGCCCTGCAGGAGGCCCGCAGACGTTCTGCAGCCAGCAGCCTCCCGACCGCAGGTTCACCTGCAAGGTGCTCGATGCCTCCTCTTCACGGGGCAAACCTGCAGTTTCCATGTCAGGTTAGTTCCAAGGAGGTGGAGGAGGGGAACATAAGCAGTAAGAACAATACTGATGAGTAGAGCGTTTTTCTCTATTTTTTTTTTCCCTTCACATGTTTCTAACAAGTGTTTTTCTTGTCAAGTAGTCTTGTCTTGCAGCCCTGATAAGGTGGTTGTGCTGAGAAAAATAAAGTTAATCCACATAGACTTTTTTTTTCCCCCGTGTGGCTATTCTCTCCTATTTTTGATGGTCAAACTATTAAAAATGGTGCTAGTTCTGAAAACAGGATCTCTGTGGCATGGGCTGCTTCTCCTGGCTGGTCAGCAGGGATAAACTCTGCTTCATCCAGGTGTGCAAGAGCCATCAGCCTTTCGAACATGCGTGTGCCAGGCATGCGTGCGGACTACAGCACTCTTGTGCACAGGGATGTTGGTCAGTCTCTTGGTGTGTCCCCACGTCTCCTTGTGCACTGCTGCTTCAAGTGTTACTAGCTTCCTCTCAGCTGACCCAACCAACATTATCTCCCTCACATAATTATCTGCCTCTGCGTCTTGGAGATTTGCTAGTTCTCCAGTGAAGGCCTTTGTGCCCTCATCCAGTAGAAGTAGTTGGTGAGATGTGGTCTTTCACCATTGCCTTGTCTTCCTCTGAAACCTGCTGCCTTGGGAAAGGCACTAGCATCCCCATGGAGAAATGGCAGAAGATGCTCCACACTACAGGAAATGCTCTCAATTTGAGAGGCTTTTGCTGCTGGGACTCTTACAGATTGAAGACCAGCATAGCTCATGCACAGAGCTGGATTATTAACATGTGGTCACCAGGTAGTTGTTGCTGAATGAGAAAAGTGGGTTAAGCCCTGAAGATCTGATGGCTAAACACTTCATTCTCCTCTTACATGAAGTTAGAAAGCTGCTGAGAACCATCTCCAGAGTAGCCTGACTGGCATATGAGCATCAGAAACACTTAGATAATACATGAATTGGTTTTGGTTTTGTTTTTTTTTTCCTCTTTGTTTCCACTTTTAAGGTGCTCTGTTCTGATGTTTGTAACTGACTGTAAGCATTCATGGGCATAGAGGAAAGCCCAAGGGGTCAAGGACCTTTCTACTATATAGTCATTAAAAAAATTAAAAAGAGACTATGCCTACGGCAGAAATAATATAGTTTGTTAGACAGGAGATGCAGTTAGAAAAAGCGGGCTTGAAAAATATGCATATGAATGTCATTACGAATTTGTTTATTTTTAATTGCTTTTAGGTTTTGCTTCCCCCCTTCCCCCCCCCCATTTGAAATGCTTCAGCCACACAAGGAGGGAATAGAAACAATATAATGTGATATTGGCAATCAGTCTCATCAGACAAGATGAGTCAAATCCATCTACTTGGATGTAGCAAAAAATCCTCATTATTTTTTTCCAAAATTGTAGGTCTGCTCCATATATTTGGTTTGATTTCTGAACTACCCAGTAAGCAAGCAAGGAGCTAAACTCACAAGAGTAATTTAGAGCAAATCGTTCAAATTAGCTCTGGTGTTTGTCCAGTTTTTTTGGCAACTAAGTAGATCCCAGGGATTTGAGTTTTATTTCTTTTTAAATGAAACTTAAGCAGCCTACTGACTACGCTTTTTGTGAGGCTCACACCAATTCAGTGCTAAAAGCACGGGGAACAGACACTGGAGAAACAGCGCGAGTGCTGATATTTGAAAATACGGCCTTTTGGATCTATTTTAAGCCAAACCTCCCATGTGGAAAAGAGGCATCAATCTGGACCACTCAGGTAAAGAGGAGCGTAGGATTTTTTGTCATCAGCATTTCCTCACCTTACCTATCGTATTGCCAACATAAGGAAAAAGCAAGAGCTGTAATTGCCAACAAGAGCAAAGGATGGTTAAAGTAAAATAACAAAAGGAAAAAGAAAATATAGAATATTATGGGAAGTGTACATGGAAAAAAAAAACCCACAGACCTTAAAAATATCAATCCCCTCAGCTCAAAGCAATGGATTTATTTTTTAAATTGTTAAATAAACATGAGACAGGAATGGAGGGGGCTGCCGTGGATGAGAATAGAAAGTGTTTTGTTGCTAATATTTCTGAATCTCCTTTGAAGGTTTATTTTGTGAAGGCCGAAGCTTTCAAGATCCTGAATTCAATTCCTTTGGGCTGCTGGCCTCTGTAAACACGTTCACGGACTACCAGTGTGGAGAGAGGAGCTCTGGCCCTAGAGAACAAAGCCCTCATGTTCAAGACACAATTTCTTCGAGTAAGATGTGGTTTTGGCTGTTCTGTTGAAACCACTTACACCTGGTTTGCTTCAGCAGTGCTGGGCAGGATATGGTAAAAGACCTGGAGTGTGAGGACCAAACATACCAGATGTTCCTACACATACATTCCCTGTCACAGCGAAACTCCTAGCAACAGCCCTGTCCCCTCTTTCATTCCTTCAACCACAATTCAACAATCTAAGCAAACCAGTATTTTTTAAGTATGCTTCTTTTTTTTCGTCCAGCTCTGGCTCCCATTACCCTTTTGGCCAAGTCCAGCTTAGCTTTAATTCTCCTCAGCAGCAAGTCTCTTGTGTTAGCATTTGCTATGTTTGATAAACTCGCTGGTCTCACAGGCGTATTTTTGCATTCGGACAAACTGTTCTCTTCTGACAAAAGTGAGGGATTAGCATTGGCTACCCTGTTTTCCAGTGGTGATATGTATAGCCTCGCCTGTATGTGCTCCCACCGGGACATATGGGCATGGAGAAAAGCAGTGATGAGCAGGGGAGGAAGGCCTTGCATTACTGAATAAAACCTTGTCAGATCAAGTAGAAAAAAAAAATCTAACATTCCCAGTGAATTCATCCTAATACCTCCTGGGACAAGACTTCAGGAATATAAGGAACTGCTTATAAATCCTCAAGCTGTTCAATAAATCTCCTTTAGTAGATGCAAACTGGTCACGAGGAGCAGTAGGACCTCCAAACCTGACTTAAGTTTTCTTTTAGGTCAAGAAAAATGATAAGCCAGCAAAAACAGAGTAAAAAAAATCCTCAAAGAGATCAAACATGCTTGTCAGAGCCGGCATAGCAGCAACACCTCCAAACTACCTCTTCCCCAGACAGCAGATAAGCCACTTCACCTTTCCAGGTGATGTAACCCAACCACTTATAGCTACAGACAGTCAGCAACAACTACTTGGGGCGTGAATAGGGCTGATATGAGTGAAGAAGTGACCTGGAGGACAATGGTTTTGCCCTTGCAAGAAGCCAACGATGTGACAGCAGCAGTACCAAGGTGCAGACCTGTCCACATAGCTTCAGTCTACCAAGAAGCAATGACAACAGCTGACCACTGAAGCTGCCCAGGCTTATTCTGATCTCCACCTACCTACTCAGTGGAAAGCCTGGGTCAATAGATTATCAGTGTACCTGTAGACTTCAAGGTTTCTTTTTTATCTTTTTTTTTTTTTTCCCCCCATGGCATCAAACTCTACATCATCTTAAATTCTGATTAATCTAAGTCAGCTGAAACTTGTTGCAGTTATTTTTAAAAAGGAGAAAAACTAAACCAAAATAGTGCTAACACTTCCCTGTCTTCACTGTTTCTGACTTGTCCACCTAAAGCCATAAGCTCCTTAACACACGCTATGCCCCTCAGGTGAGAAGTGTGCAACCTGTGATTCCCTGTAAGTCTGTAGATGCTACACTAATACAAGCAATACCTGACAGTGTTTAAATACTGACATCTGGAGTTCACTTCTTGAGAATTTTATGGGGAGAAAAAAAAACCCTCACTTTATATGTAATTTTACATGTCGCAGCTTTGTTTTCATTCCCAAATATCATCCCTTTCCCTCAATTAGCCAGCCTTCTGTTACATAAAATGACTATCATCTTGTGAATATTGTAATTGCCTTTTGCAAGATGAAAATCAGGTATAGTACTAACCCCCCCCCCCAAAAAAAAACCCCAACAAAATAAGCCCAACCACCTAATGGGGCAAGTGCTGCATATACTCACGTAACTTTGTTTAACTTCAGAAGTGAGAGTGAACAGGCTTGAAAAGACCGTACTCCATAGCAAAAAAAAAGTTATGTAGAAAAATATTTAGGCCCTGCTTTGTGATTTAAATAGTAAATTTAAATAATTAACATTGCATCCATACATCTTTATCATAAGTGATTTCAAAGGCCTTCACAGCACAAGCAGAAACTCTTCTGCTCTGTCCTGAACGGTGGCCAGCCCTGGGGTGAAGCGGCATGGCTATTTAAAAGTGATTTACAACATGAGGTTAAGAGGAGCATTTGATGCAAATGAACTCGCTGGATGATTTCTGACGGCTAACATGCCGTTAGCCTTCCTCATACCAAGCCAAGATTTCGGGCTTTTGTGAAAACCACCATGATTTTTTTAAATAAAAGAAAATTTTAAATGCTCAAAGGGCTTATCCAGGTGGAGCTGGGGGAGAGGAATTGAACTTTGTTCATAAGGTGGTTTCTAGATGAAATTTTACTTACAAAAGAAATAAGGTTAAAAAAAAAAACCCAAAAAACAAAACCCAAAACAAAACCAACTAACCTGTCTGGGTGGAACCTGGCAGAAGTGCCTAGACAGGGGACTTTCCCTGTTACCCTGCACTAACTTGTCCCATTAATCCTTTTAATTTCACGTATTCATTTTTACACAGCTTAGCTTGTTCACTGCATGCCAGTAGAAATCATGTTTTGCTCCCTTCTCTCTCATCGTGCTCTGTTCTCTGACAGGACCTCGCTGCTGCTTTGGTAACTCGTGTGTCAACTGGGCCATGGAGATGCAAATCTCTTTTTGTCCCCTTGGGGTGCCATCGATACTTTATTAAGAGTTTGCATCTCTCTTTATTGAGGGAGTGATGGACTAACTGCATTTTCCTTCCTCTCCAGTGGTCTCAGAGGGCAATAAATAAATAGATAATCTCTAAAAATGTCTAGTAAATAATGGCTGAAGGAGAATCAACTCATAATTTATCTAGGCTTTATTAAAATGAAAATTTGTTTTAAAAAAATTGTTTCAAGTATCATGCTCCCCTTTTTTTTTTCCTGGAGCCATGACATAAAATAAGATATTGATACATAACTGAGGCTAATTTGCACTGAGTATCCAAAACTCTGTCTAAAAGGCTAGCTCATCCATCCAGCAGATTTTGGAAATATATGCTTTATACCATATTCAAGTCAGGACCTGATCTGGATGTGATAAGCCTGTGGGGGATGCTTGGAGCCACCATTTAATTTGAGGGCCAGGTTCTAACAAACAAGCACCTGAAGGTTCACCAAAGCTTCAAAGCTAATTGTTTAAGTTTACCCAAACCCATGCTGACTCCCCATGTTTGGTGATGCTCAATTTGTGCTTAACCTTAAGTAGATGGCAGTCAAGTCCTCAGAGAAGCTTCTCAGTGTGAGTAAAGCCAAACACATGCTTTACCACTTTTCTCAGAACTGTGACATTCTAAGTGTTACTTCCAACAGCAATTTTGGCATGTCAGGAGATGAGAAAGCAGTTCAGCTTCTCAGGGGAATATAAGAAAAGACTTCTGTTCCTCAGAGCATAATGTAGCAGTAAGGATTGAATGATCCAGACTGGTGTGTTTGAACACACAACTCTTGCAGTTTTCAACAGAAACCCCTACATCCACTTCTGGAAATCACATTACCCAAGACTTCCAAATGTTTGTAAGACCAAACTCTTTTGGAGTCACATCTTCACATGGAAGACAGACCGAGAAAGGAATATGAGAAAACAAGCAGGCCCTTCTCTAGGTGGTTTGGCAATGTGAAGCTTTGGTCCATTTTAGTCCAGAGCATTCCTCTACTATCTGCTTTCTTTTCTTCTGATGACCTTCTATGCCTGATAGAAGGTACTATTTCCAAGACTTGGCACTTGGCCTTACTGGCCCCCACACTGACTGATTCCAATCTGGCTGCAAATACTCTCCATTCCCTGTTTTCCCCTAAACGTATCCCTGGGTCCATACTCCTCAAGAGTCACTGTCTTCCCAAAAACAGTTCACCCTGTTTGTCAGCCTCATCTTGCTTCACTCCCCCTCCATCCTTCAAAACAGAAAGACTTATGAATAAGAAAGGTTTGTTTAGCAAGTTAAACTCAGAGATTACTTTAAACAGAAGGTTAGGAATAAACAGAAGATAAAGTACAGGCATTCAGCATTGCAATTGGATCACTCTCCAGTTGCCTTGTCTTTGTCTAGCATTCAGGAGGTCTTACCCTGCACATCAGAGTGTGCACAGCAAAGTTTGGGACATAATAGCAAATACTCAACTTGAAACCTAGTGCTTTACGATTCCCTGCTGCACGCCCGCAGGGGTGAAGGCCATCCCATTTCCTCACATCATATTGTAAGCAAATGTTTCCTTCCACTCTGCAATCTCCTGACTTTGTAGGGCTTACTGTCAGCATCCAACCTCAGACATCCTGTCATGGTTTAGCCCTACTCAATAGCTAAAATACTACACAGTTGCTCACTCACTCCCCCCTCATCATCCCCCCGCAGTGAGATGGGGAGGAAAATCAGGAAAGAAAAGGCAAAACTCACAGGTTGAGTTAAAAACAGTTTAAGAGAACAAAACAAGAAAACAAAACAGAGATGGAAAACAAAAAAAAGAAA
Source organism: Chlamydotis macqueenii (assembly GCF_036417535.1). NCBI lineage: Eukaryota > Metazoa > Chordata > Aves > Otidiformes > Otididae > Chlamydotis > Chlamydotis macqueenii. Next base: position 4,996,559 of record NC_141571.1, on the reverse strand, counting down.
AAGGAAAAAAAAAACCAGAAAAAAACCACATAATTTACAGCACAGTAACTTACTGTGGATCCTGACACCCAGCTCCCTCCAAGGTAGCAGCAACCTCCCCTCAGCCCTGTCCCCACTTTATATACTGAGCATTATGTCACATGGGATGGAACAGTCCTTGGGCCAATTTGGGTAAACTATCCCAGCTGGTGGGTAATTAGTAACCTGTCCCAGCTGTGTCCCCAGCCAGGGGTGCCACCAGCTGCAGCTCCTCTCCCATCTCAGGTGAAAATTAACTCCATCCTAGCCAGAACCAGGACACATCCTCATTTAGAATCATAGAATGGTTAGGGTTGGCAGGGACCCTCAAAGCCCACCCAGTCCAACCCCCCTGCAAGGAGCAGGGACATCTCCAACCACATCAGGTTGCTCAGAGCCCCGTCCAACTTGGCCTTGAATATTCCCAGGGATGGGGCATCCACCACCTCTCTGGGCAACCTGGGCCAGTGCTCCACCACCCTCAGTGTAAACATTTTTTTCCTAATATCTAATCTAAATCTACCTCCCTCTATTTTGAAACCATTACCCCTCGTCCTGTCACAACAGGCCCTCCTGAAGAGTTTATCCTCATTTATGCACAACATATTTCACAGGTCAATTAGACACATTTAATTTACTACTGAATTTCATTGGTACAGTAAGCACGGGCTTGTGCTTCACACAATTCAAGGCTTCAGTGCTGTGTCCCATCCCAAGGATGTCCCAGCTTTTCCAGCTGCTAAGGAGGAGCTGCCAGTGGGTCAGCTTTTCTACCACACCCACAGGCCACACAAGCTGACTTTTGAGGACCTTACCCATGGGCTGGTTTCTGCCACTTCACAGTTTCATGAGCTTTGCTCCTTTTCTAGTTGGAGCCCAGAGCATGAGTATTTGCAGTGCATCTTTTCCCCTTTCTCCAGAATCTCTTTTTGAGATTACAACTGCACCTCCCCTACACCGTCTCTTTTATTTGTATGAGTACAGATCAGACACAACAGCTTAAGACATTTTATTAGCTTCTTCCTAATTACCCTTGCCACAGCATCCATGGATCAGCAAAGCAGGAGCATTGTTGGATGCAAACACACTACATAAGGTTCGACATTGGCCCTTGTAAGTCTAATCTCAGTTTCTCCAGGCTGTATTTCCTTTGAAGGGTAAAATGCTCTCTTCTCAGTATCACTTCTGATACTCTTACTCTAAATGGAGGAATCTCACTTTTCTTTTCATTAACAGTAGTTTCCTTGTTCACCTTCCCATCTTCATAATAAGATACAGATTTACAGTTCTGGACTAAACCTACAACCTCGCTAGGATCCCAAAAGCCACACTTCTTTTGGAAGAATCAGGAGAATTTGAGACATTAAAGAACAGGTTTGACAACTGTTAGATGATCGAGCCAATCCTGCCTTGAGTCAGGCAGAACTAGATGACATCTTAAGGTCTCTTCCACACTATCCTTTTATAAGCCTATTATTTTATACAACTAAAGATGATAAAAAAGCATAGATCTTCATTGGCATTTCCTAGCTTTTAAGTATGTTATTTTGCAATCTTAAGTATGTTATTTTAAGTGGAGATTTCTGCACATATGGGCATGCTTAATGCAATAAAATAAAGAAAATAAAGTTATTTGATTATTGTCATACAATCAATCATTCCTCTTGTGAAGGGAGCATTTGTCCTAGATGCTGTCAGCCACTACCTGGAACAAAAGAAGAATCGCTAAGCCTCTTGAAGCTGAGTAACCCTGTGGGCTAGCACCCATACCCTGTTACATGGACCCTGTACCTCCTTCGGCAGTGAAGCAGTTAACAAAACATTTTTGTTCATGTGAAAATACAAAGCAGCTGCTTAGTTCTACACTTGGCAGAAGAAGGCAGCCCCCTCTGCGCTCCTTGTCTTCTGCTGCTCTTGGATCATTGCAGAGTTAACCAGCTGTTGCATTCCACATGCCAGTTACTCCAGTTCGGAAAAGCAGGGATAGTTTTATGGCTGTACAAAAGGCATGAGAATAATACACTACTGAACCAGAAAGGACAATATTTATATAGTAAACATTTTCAGGAACATAACGATTCCTTTGTCATCAAAATTTTGGAGTGGTTAATTGCGCACACAAAAATTGCACCTAATCCACATGCTCAGTAGCAGTTAATACGTTCTCAAAGTGTCTGTGCACTGCAGACCTGGCCATCTGCACAGCCCTTCCTGCACAAATCCTCACAAAATCGGGTGGTCAAATGCACAAATACTTCTGAAAATATGGTTGCATGTACAAAATGTCTCTTTTTTTTTTTTTATATCTGTGAAAATGCAACTCACATTATTTTTTTCCAAGTTTTAAAATATCAGAATAAACCAAGCGCTGAGGGTTTATTGCAAAAATTGATACTACGAGGGTATTGAGGTATTAATTACAATTTGGTCTTGCAATGTGGTGGACACAGCTGCAGATACCAGCTACAGACTGAGATTCAGAGTCAGAACCTCTCTGTTGCTTCAGATGTTCATTTCAGGCTAAAGTCAAGTGCACTGAGTTCTGTTTCTGACTAAAATCTACAGCAAAAATCTGTGTGAGTCAAAATAAGCTCAGTGTGAAAACTTTCCTAGAAGCTGAAGTGTGGGTAACTGGGGTACTTATTGGTGTCTTTTCAGAAGGTCTGTCCTTAGCTTCCTAAACATCGTAATGAAACTCCCACACTACTGCACTGATGACCTGGCAGCAGATCAGAAAGAATACCTGAAAATGAAACAGAGAAACAAGAGGCCATTTCCAAAAATGAAATCATGCTTATCTGGGAAAGTTTACAAAGAGAAGCCAAAGTGTTCACAGAGTTCATGCATGATTTTAGCTCAGAAGTGATGCTCCCCATACCCAGAAGTCTATGCTAAAATTTACTCTGAATAAACTGACATCCAGTATTTCATTATTTCAAATGAGTTCTTAATAAACAAATTTTAGGGGGGAAAAAAAACCTTAAAGCAGGCATTGCTGTTGTGGGTTAGCCGAGCCTCTCTGTCGCTTGGAAATACAGCACTGACACGAACTCAAATCAGGAAAAGAACCACCCTTCTTGTTTCTTTCTTCTCTCTGCCCTGCTACACTCATCCTTCTAATCCTTAGTGGCTGCTTTCTCAGCTCCAGTGTCGCTAAGCCCCAACACTGATTTTCCATCCCCCTTGGCACCAAGTGCTCAGGCCTTGATAGTAGTGACTCATGGATCTTCTCACTCCCAACAGGATTTCCCTGGAAACTCTGTTTCTAGGAGTAGATTTCCTGCGTTTGATTTCTTGGATCTGCAGCTCCTGGCAACGTTTGCCAGTAGCACAAGTCCTCAGTGGCTACCACATGGATTTCCAAGCTCAATGCAAACTGAAAATCTTTAAAACGGGAAACTTAGCCAAAAGTAAAACGAACATTAAATGGTATTTGAGCAACCGGTACTTGAAAGAGGAGGGAAAAGATCTTCTTACATTCAAGACTTCTTGAAATTTCTGAATCACTTCTCCCAACAGATTGTTTCTTTTTTTTTTTGGTAAAGGAGTTATCTCACATATTTTCCTTTTGCAGTAAGAACGGTAAATGATACATACCATAGTGATACCAGCTCAATAGAGATAAAGAAAAATTAAGTACATTGTTATTTCAAAATTTGACAATTACCTATCTACAAAAAGACTATTCAATTTTCAAATAATAAAATCACCTTCAAATGAGAAACATAGCTTTCTTTATGAAAATATTGAAAAGTCTCACTCCAGTAATTTCTTCCAGAATTCCTTCAAATCTGAGCATTCGTCAAAGCCAGCCTTTGCCAGAGAGTTAGGTAGATTTCACTGAAGCAGCAATCATGTAATAAACCAAAGTCCTTGAGCAGCAGAAAAATTCTTTACAAAAAAAGTGCCTTTTTTTCCCATATATGTATCTGGAGGTGAGCAACAAACATAATGAAGTATGTTGCATAGTTGTCTACTCTGGTTAATTTGTTATAACCTATAATGCACAGAGCTTGGAAACCTGACTTGCCTTCCGAACAGCTTTCCTAGCCCCTTCCTTCCCCATCCAGCCCAGGCCGTATTGTGACCTAGAGAGTAATATTTCTATAGGATATCTGCGCTCTGCTGTTCCTGGCAGAGAACATGCTGGACCAACATGCTGGAATTACTCCTGGGAGTGCCATAATCAGGCAGGATTAGATAATTACGATGAGCGCTGGGTACCGAAGTGATGCTCGCCTGTGCGCTATTATTTGTGGGATGCAGACTAACGGCTTATAGGTCAGGCATCCCACCTCCAGCGGAGCAATGTCATCTTCACGATGGAGTGAATTGTTATTGTTAGTTAGCAGTGTGTGGGATTTGTGTGCATTACTAATAGAGTTACTAATGCAATGACAGCGCCAGGCTGTTAATTAATTGCTTGCAGGACAGTTTTGGTATCCAGGTCTGCCTGTGACTGGAGAGCTTCAGGTCTCTCCTTAACAACTGCCCTGTGCTCGTCAGCGGTGCGGTCACTTCAGCAGGAGCACTTCTGAAGGTTATTCCTCCCTGCACAAGTTGTCAATATTACCTTTTAAAGGAATGCTCTCATTTTTGAGAGTCACACAAGTCCTTAAACTGATTATGCTTCCTGAGAAATAGGAAATAATCAAGAATCTCTGCTCAAACAGGGAGGATCTCTTTGAAGCTCTTGCTCTACAGTTTGCTTATGCAGAGTGAGTACAGGATTCTTCACGACAGTGCTATTTTTTTTACATATAAGTAACTTGCACTTTCACTGGAGCTGGGACTTGAACACAGCTCTCCTTTACCCAGGGCTAGTGGTTATTCCAGAGTTTGTCCCTCTTTGACACAAGAAACCTTCCTCTTTACTCCAAAAAGTTTGTTTCAAAGAATTGGCATTTTCCAACCAAAAGACTCTTAATGACAAAATTCCTGAACAGCTCTAATTATACCCTACGGCTCAGTCTGAGGGAAACTACTGTTACCCTCTGTAAAATAACAATCCAGCATCCCATTATGTGTCCCTGATCCAGGGAGGAGGAGCACTGGTGAGAAGCACAGACATTTGGGGGGCTATTAGGTGAGCACGTGCTGCTTCTTTGACCACCCTGGATAAATAAAACCCTCTGTGGCTGCTAGGGAATCAAAGCTGGGTGGAAAAATGTTACAAAAGCAACCGGTTTCCATGTGCTGCACACAGTGGGAAACCAGATGGACAAAGGATGTACCCATCTTAACCGTCCAGCCCCTGCTGAAGGCAGGCGAACGTCAGCCTCGTGCTGCACGCAGCAGCACCCGAGGCACAGGCTGGCCCTGGTTCGAGCGCTGCCCCGCCACCCCGAGCACCCGGGGCGATGCGAGAGGTCGTGCGTGGGCTGGGATTCTTTGGCACATCACCCAGCTCTCCCATCAATTTTTAAAGCACGTCACAGAGCTTTGGAGCTAACTTTCTAATGAGGATAATTATAATTATTACATACACACACACACACACATATATATATATATATATATATATATAAGCCCCAGATCCCCATGAGGTTTCTTCAGACTGTCCCAGAAAGAAAATATTTTCATTGTGTGGGCTGTGATTGGGAACACATGTACGCGCCCCACCCCACTTCACTCCACTCACTCGCTCTGGTACTAATTACAAAAGGAGCAGAGCCCAGTGCAGAGGTTTCTTTAATTCCTTGGTTTTGGAGACTCAGCAATCGAATTACCTGAAGAGGCTGGAGCTTCTCTGGGGCACAATCCGTCGTGCAGCATTTGGGTTAGGCCAGGGTGGGGAGACACGGATAATATACACGTGTTGGCAGCTTTATGAAGCCACACAATTGGGGAAAAAGGGAATTTCTCTTAATTAATGGTGTGATGTATGACACGTTAGCAACACAAACTCTTTAATAAACCCTGATGCCTTCTTTTACAATCCACACAAGATGAAAGCACGCTGGGTTACCTGCAGGAACCAGGTATTCAGAAATGCCGGTAGAGAAGCTTGCGGTGAGAGTTTTAATAGCTGCACATGGTGTTTTTGATTCTGGAGTCGATTCAGACAAAGCTGCCTTGAAGCAAAGGAAGCAAGTTTCACTTTCAACCTCGCCCAAGGCTGCTGCCCAGAGATGAAGATACAGGTGAAGACAACTGAAATTTTAATTTAATTAACTGTAACTCCCAACAGGACAAGCTTGGGAGGTTTGGTTCGGAGCATGATTATCTGAACAAAATGAGCTAAAGTATTGGCTTTCCAAGTTTCAGTTCAAGTTTTTGCTTGGCACAGGCCTGAGACACAGACTAGATGTGAAGCTCAGATTCACTCAGATTTGCCCAGAGTATAAGGGTATTCAGATTTGGCTCATCTCAAAAAAACCCATGTTTACAGTTACAATGAATTTGGCCTTCTCCCACGCTAAAAGCTATTTATTTAAACCTCTCATTTTGGTCATGTCTTTTCCATCTTATATTTCTTACCCTGCTAGGTCAAAAAGTGAGTAAATAGGTCAAGTATTTCATAAAAAAAAATGGAATACAAAGGAGATGTGGCTAGAACTTGGACTCAGAGCTCTAAATTAAGCATATTAGCAAAGGCAGCTATGAATTACTATTTATTCTTGTGCTCTTTGATGGTCTTTGCCTCCTTGAAGACCAGTTTCTAGTTTAGACCAAGAAAGGAAAGGAAAAGGAAATGTCCCAGCTCTTGGCAGCTGTGGAGATCCCTCAGCAGAGATCCTAGAAGGACTAAATCCTCAGAAAGATAAAGACAAAGAAGACAAAATATGAAGAAAGGAATAAAAATCTTCATCAGGGCCCACTAAATTCAGCAGAAAAACCATGCCTGAGTCCCATGGCCTTCAGAACAAGCTTACAACTCAGAGAAGGGCCACAGATCCCAGACTGCAGACATGACAGTAAATCTCAAACTCGCCTAATCACAAAGACGATAAAAAAAACATTTCAGGACTCTTCTGTAATAAATTTATGGCATCTTGTGTCCTTACACTTAAAAAAGGAAGACAGATCCCTGAGACCAAGACCAGGTCTGTACTCTCCAACTCTGTATCCGCAGGATCTGTGCAGGGTGACCCGTAAGGAAAGACTCCAGAGACCAAACACTCAACGTAGGCCTTTTTCTCTGTATTACACACCACAATCACTTTGCCTTTCTTCCGTGGCTCTCCATAAAGGCAAGAAAGAACAAAACTCTCTGGTAAGTAAAAAAATTGCATTCTCCAAAAGACAAAAGAGGAGAAGAGTCTTGCTCCAAACACGCTTCTTCATTCTGGTATAAAACTTTATTCTTTTGAGAACAATTTAGTGTGGCCAATAAAAGCCCAGCTAATTTTTAAATCAGCATGTAGCCAACTCAGCCACCCAGTAGCTCTGTCCTTGGGCAATATTATTGAAGCACACACAATCTATACTAAAGTGATCAGCTTCCCTCAGGCCTGCCAAGGGGATGCGTTAGGCGAGCCCAAAATATGACAGAAGGAAATTTATGTGCAACTTTTACACATAATATCTCATTATGACTCTCCCCAATCTTTCAATTTTAAAAATAAACGGCCTTTGTAATGATTTTACCAGGAGCATGTTGGAAGGGAGATTGAAAAAGAAAAAGGAAAGTGGCTTTGGCTACAGTTATTTCTTTTGCTCTTCTCCTTCTCTCGGGTTTTTCTTTAATTTTCCTGAAGATGTTTCCACTCAATTTAGGAAGAAATGGAATTTCCCCCTCCCTGCCACCACGCTTTCTCTGTTTTGCCCATGTTTTCAAAGAATGGAACGGCTGACATAATGAAGCTTCTGTCAATAGCAAAATCACTTTGACCGGTTGGTAAATAATGAAAGTTTCCACTTAACGTGCAGGCCAGCTTACCCAGGGGACGAGCGCTTGGTCCCCTTCCAGGCCAGCAAACTGTTATCCCTCGCACTCCGTGCACACACACACGTGAGAGAATCGCCTTGCAGCAAGGAGAAATGAGGGCGAGCAGCTGAGATGAGATTAGTGGCTGCTTTGCCATGAAGCATCTTCACTTTGGGCAGAGGAGAACGGACTGCGCAACCAGCTGGTGCTTGCAGGATCAGGCCCAAAATGGAATTGAAAAGAAAGACAGAATAAATAAATATGCACAGAGAGGGGAAAAAACCCAGTTACGATTGATCTGCAAACACACAATGGCCAGAGCTGAACTGCAGGACTCGTTTTGATAAAGAAATGGTAATGCGGTACATTTGCCCTTCTCCGCTGACATGCCAATCGTTGCATGATTTTCTAATGTTTCCTTGTGGGTATCAGCAGGAATGACTTCATGTGCTATTCATACTCCACAGACCACAGATTGAGAACCCACGGGAGAAAGTAATACCTGAAGTGAGAATCAGTTATAAGCATTTTCGGGAACAACCTCCTCTTGGGGGGGGGTTAAGGAAAACAAACAAAGCTAAACTCTCACTGCTTCTGCTGGTAGCAGAGTGGTTGTTCTCAAAGAGGAAAGCGGAATCGCTGCCAATGTACACTGACTGGTGGAAAGAGCTTTCCCATTGCGGGCTGATGGGCAAACAACCATTATCAGGCAGAAAGAACTGGAGCAAATGTGAAAATATTCCAATCTGTACCAAAAAAAGCTTTCATTGTTACACAGTACTGCACCTCCCTGTTGTAGTAGACCATATTCCCTTTGCATTCTGAGTTCCCAAATGTCTTCTCAGGAGACAACAGGTTTTATGCCTATTCCCCTCTAGTTAGTTTCTCCCTTCTTCTGAAGTCCACACCCTGGGACAGCTTGATGTTTTAAACCTTATTCGCTTTATTCATTTATAAATTGCTGCTTACTTTTCCATATGACTATACACGGTTTGGTTTTCATTTATTATGTGCTTGTGAAACCAGTAGTAAAGTTCTTAGCACCAAAAATCTGTAAATACCTGTCGGAGGACTCATTATTCTCCTCATCAATCCCCACACCTCTCCAGTGAGCCCAGCACTGACAGCCCATCAATACCTGCCCTCACGGAGCCTGTGGGGTGATCTCTTCCCTCGGGTGCCTTTCAGCTATATCTTTTCTCTAAGGGCTGAGCTATGAATTATTTGTGTAATTCTGGGGAAACCACAAGAAATCTTGAAGCTGGATACTGAAGTAAATAAGAAGAATGTATATATATTTAGTAAATGACCATGACAAAAATAACATCAGAAAACACAGAAGAAAAAATATACATCTTGGCAAGAAGACAGTGTGTTTTCATTGTATTTATAATGTATTAATTCCACATTTGAAGAGATCATTTGGTTTAGGAAAGACAGTTTTGCTTCATTTATGCTCTTCTAGGAAAAAAAAAGACTGAGGTCAAAGGGCTGGTCCTCAGTAGCTTATTCCACACTACCTAAGACAAAATAACTGGGAGTGAGAACCAAACAAGAATCTCCCCAGGGTGATTTTACAGACTAATGCAGTTCTTTTACCAATCCCACCGAGGTGTGGAAAAAACCTGGTATTTAATGGAAGGAGTTTTCCAACAGAGGGATAAAACTGACCATACTGCATTTAGAAATACTTAGAAGGAGATTTACCAGTTAATGTTGCTCAACAGGGATTGTTTGTTGTAGTAGCTTCACTGTAATATTTGTTTTGGGAGGGAATGGCTGCACCATTAGTATTAGTGACATAAAATATCACTAGATGGAGAGAATTTAGGAGCCAGTGGCAGAAAATCGTCAGCCTGGGGGTTGCTGTGGGTTGAGTGGGTTGAGAATTCTCTGGGCCTCTGTTTTCCCCACTGTAAAGTAGGTAAAACCAACTAGGCTAACAAGAATTCACTTATTAGGTACTGCTTTGAATTTGGCATCTGCTATAGACACACAAAGCATGGAAAGAACTTCAGACTTAGCTCATTTTGAATACCCCTGATGCAAGCCGTACATGAAACACATGGCAGTAAAACACCTGAACATTTAGCAGCCAGGGTGGAATTTTGCAATTCCTCTGATTGCAGTAAATACATGTTTGTGTTATACCATAATTGCTCAGCTTTTAAATCAAACAGCACAACAAGTAGTGCATGGCTGTTCTTCGTGTACCTTAACATCCCTCACTTCACCCAGTGCTTTATATGAGAAATTTCACCCCTTTGTTTGAGTGGATTTAAAGCAAATCTGCCTCAAATCTTTCCAAGCTTGCTCCAGGTATTACCTGGCAATGCTACTGCTTTTACTGAGCAGTCTGAGGCTGGAAAACCCTCTTGAAGTGAAGTCACCTTTGCTCCACCACTGGTTTATTTGTAAAAATAAAGCATTTGTCACATCCCAAACCCATTTTTCCATCTCTAGAATGGTGAGTCTTTTCTATTGAGTTGCTATAATGGGACCCACCACTACAGAAGTTGGGCATATCTTTGAAATATTTTCTAGGTGGGGTATGGACACATATTTATTGCCCTACATATTTCTTTCTAAAAGAAAAGATTGACTAGAAAGCTTAGAATTTAAGAACATTGAAAAGGGCAAGAGGCTGGGAAAGGGGAGAGAAGAGAGCAGAGTCCACTATGGTGGGGCTATTTCACCCTCCTCTTTTTCATCTTCTCCTTTGAAGACCTCCGGTCAAAGGCCAATGTCACACATTTGCTGCTGGCAGACCGAGCACAGAGGGGAGGACCTGGTCTGGCTGCTTGGTCACAGGTCCCTAAGGCAGCCAAAAAGTTCAGCGACGGCTTGTGGTTTCAAATCCCAGAACCTGTAAAGCACAAAGACAGGTTCGAAATGCAAGGCTGTGACCTCTGCAGTCACCAATAAAACATGCCCAAAGTCATAATAAACAAATCATTACAATTCAGGGTGGCAAGGCATAAACCAGTCATACGTATTTTCTTTCTGGCCACTTAAGCAAATCTTAGCCTTTACCAAAAACTACCTCGGTGAACGGAGTTAGCAAAACAATCCTGATTACAACATAGGTTAAAAAAAAAAAAGTCAAATAAACTTAACCTACAGTTTCTCATGGGATGTTTTATGTTCTTGTTGTTGCAGAGCAGAATATGGGCCAGGATAAACATGGAAGGGACACAAGTGTGATAATATAATGATACCTTTTATTAGCTCAAAGAAGAAAAAAGAATAACAGAGCTTTGGATACATCAAAGGTCTTTTTTTTCTTCACTTTCAGGATGCAGAAAGGAAAAACCACAGCTTGTATATTCCTGACAATACTCATCTTGTCAGGAGCATGAACTCACGTTGTGGGCTTTTCATTTCTCCGCTAGCCAGCGGAGGAGGAGGAAGGGGAGAAAAAGAGTTGCTTTGTAGGGATTGAAGGAAGTGACATCTGGTTATACAACGATACAAATTTCCAGGTCATACTTAACAGCATGAATAATAAACTGAAAAGAGTTGCTGGCTACTTTCAGTGTGACACCGTGGTAACCTTGTTAAACTGTTTTCCATAGGCTACCTACGGAGCTGCAGCGGATCGCGGTCAGGGAAGGAACCCAGGCAGGTTTTTAGGAAATACTTACTTTTGCAGAAGATAAAGATGATAAGATCAGAGATCTGAGTCTTTTCACAGAGGGGACAAGACTCAGAGCTGCTGGATGGGAAAAAAAAAAAAAAGCCAAATCAAAACACAACAAAAAAAACCCCTCATAACAAACAGTGCACATGAGGAGATAAACCTGTGGAGAAAAGTGATGTGCTGGCAGTCCGGTGTCTGCTGGCTACCATCAGATGCAGCCCAGTTGGGGCAGTGAATTAATGATTTCTTTTCCATCCTCTTACATCTTTTTCAGCCCCTGCTACCATTTATTATAGCATTCTTACTTTGTTACTCAGACTGACAGAAGGGGAATAAACTTTAGCCTGCAGGTGTTTTCAGGAGAAATTATCTTTTCCCCATGAACTGGATCCTAGATTTGGTGAGCAATAGTTATTTTTCCCAGCAGTTCATGACTCTATTTTAGCAGATGCTTTTTCCCTGGGCATTTCAGATATGCCCACCTACATCCTAAACAGTATTGGTGTTCTGTGAATATATGTTTGTAAATGTAGGAAGTATTTTAGAGTGTTAGGCTAGAAAGCATATTAAAATACCTATCAGTTACATTGATTTTAAAGCATTAACTTTTGACATCTTCAGTGCAGACACACCAAGAAGCTTAAAATGGATTTATCACACAAGAAACAGATTAAGTCCATTTTACCCTTTCAAAGTGGATCTCAAACTTCAAACTATGCAACAATGGCATATTTTTCAATTCACTAAAATAAAAAAGGGATTAATAGGATTTAGGATGACTGGAAAGAAGGAGCCATCTCTAAAGGAAATTTCAGAACATAAGGCAAAGGGAGATGAAAAAGGGGGACTTTCCCCAAATTTTCCTTTTTTGATAATATCCTCCCATCTTCATTTAGTGCAAAAGTGATGCCCAATCACGTTTCCCTCAATGTTAGCATAAGAATATAAAATATGTATGTCTGTACTACATATACACACATATACTATACTGCAGCAGCGATGCAACAAGAGGAAGCATGAGGAGCCTGATGCAGGCACATACTTAGGAGGCAGCCAGCAAAAGGCTGAAGGAACAAGAGAGAAACCATCAGGTAACCAGCTGTATCAAAAGCCAAAGATGAGGATGGCAAACATTAGAGAGGGGGACAGGGACAAAGAGAGACCGGCACAACACGGTGATTGCAATGGCTAATGGAGAAGCCACAAGCCTTGCAGACATACAGTTTGGGATGTGGTGCTGACTTCTGGCCCCACATCTCTGTTAAGCAATGTCTGATGAAATAAAATTATGCATTTTGATTTTTTTTTCCCCTGCCTGCAGCAGCATTACTCTGAAACACAGAGGCACAGCGCAAGAAGGATTGAAATATGCATTTACAGTAGGAGCAGTTTCTGTACTTTCCATAGAACAAGGAATTCTTGAGCAAAGCTGATCCCTGCGGGGCAGCCACGGGAGCATGCTCGGGAGCTTCGTACCACCACACTGCAATTCAGTGGCTGATCTGCTCGGTCTCACCCATCCCGCTGAGCTCCAGTGCTCTGGGAAAAACCTTGACGAATTTTAAGAATGGCTGGAGAGAACATGTTAAATATCCAGGGCATTGCCTGGAAGCCTGGACCATAGCACAGGAGGAGTTTACCTATTTCAAAGGATTGCAGGGAGGATCATTTTGCTGATGCTAGGCGTGCCCTAGCTGGTTCAGATATTCAGACATTACCAGGGCAAGCGTCCATAGATTGACAGATAGAGTTTTAAGTGTTCCTTCAACCTGTAAGAGAAAGAGAGTGCCAGGCGCTGGCCAAATCACACCCAGTCACCTCACCACCTCTATAATAACACCTAGGAGTAGGGACCAAATGGCAAAAGAGCATGCCTTACATCCTTTTCCTTCTTCAAAATTGCTTTTCTGCATTTCTTCTGGTCTTCTTCCAATCACTGAGCAAGCTATTGTTTGCTGCAATAGTACGCTAAAAAAAAAATTAGGCCTCTTTAAGGTTATTTTTACAGACTATACAGCTTTTACTTAACAATTAGCTCTGCCACTATGGCTAGCATGAAAGAGCTGGTCTCTCTTGTGGAAGGTTCACCATTGGCACATGAGCACACTGAGAATGCCAGGCTGCAAAGTGCCTGTTTGCTATCCAGTTAACATATGGACAATTTCACTGGACATAGTCCATAGACTACTTTTAATTATTTGACACAGAAAGCTTTGGAGGATGAATGTTTCTGAACACAAGGATCTTTCTTGGCCTACTCTTCAACATCAATTTTACTTAAGTGCACTGGGCCTTTACCCAGGCCTAAGTTTAAATGTTGTCACTCTTTGCAATAAACATAACAAAAAATAAGGGAGCTGTTTCCTTGTCAGTTTGGGGGCTGTGTGTTTTTTTTTCTATCATAAAAGAGACCAAATGGGGGAATCTAGTTTGCCTGTCCACACGTTGCTGCATTTGTGGAAGGCATACGCCGCTTAGACAACAGCTGAAATTGGCCTTGATACAGGAAATGCAAAAGAAAGCAAAATAGATGAGTGATCTATAGCACTATTTATTGTAGCAGCTTTGGGTCATGCCACAGGTCACATATTGGTTTTATTGGATTAGCAGTGAACACGTGTGTGCATCACGCACACACACAGAGAGAAACTTCTTGTCTCTTCTGGTTTGGCTTATTGGCTAGGTGACAAGAAAATGGCATCTCTCCTTTATTGTAGGGGAGCATTGGCAGAAAGCTTTGCCCAGCACCTGTCAGCTTTATCCCAAATTCCTGTCCAGCCCTCCTTGCAGGTTCTGCCCTCCAACCACGTGTAGGCCTCCCCTTCGTGGTCCCACAATGGTGCCATCAACCTGAACCACTGCCTCAACCTCCCCTCCAAGCCCTTCGCTTTCCCTTGAGTAACGCAGAGGGGCAACTTGCTACCGGTCGCAACTCTGGTTTTATGGAAATCAAAGACAAATCTCCCACTCCTGGCAGGAGTAGCTGCCCTAAATCTCTGTCGCTAGTGCAGCTCTTTAAGAGCACAGTACTTCTCTACCAAATTGAATCTTCTCTGACAATTGGCAGCACATCAGAGACAATTCACAGGCATATTTTTTCCCCTTTCCTAACAGGAAATAGGGCTTGTGTTACATTTACAGTGACCTGGTGCTCCAGGGGCAGACTAATATCTCATGTAAACAAACAGACAGTATTTCTTCCTCCGATAAAGGCGGATGGGCTGAAAGGGAAAGCTGACTTGGCTGTGGCCTTCCCGGCTCCCAGCAGCAGCATGGGAGGTGTCAACAACGCGCAAACCTGCGAACACCAGCACAAGGATCCCCGATGCAGCCCAGGATGGTTCAGAAGGTTTGGAGCTGCACTTTGCACTCGGCATTATTTTTTTTGTTTTAATGAAATGACCATTGTCTCATCTCCTATGGACCTCAGTGGGGTTCCCTCTCACAGTCTGAATTGGGAGTTTCACTGCTCAACCCATGGTAGGGTGGAGAGGACCCAAATATCCCCTTCTGCTAAACCTCTCCACCTCCTTGGAGTCTGCAGCACTTTCCCAGGAGATTCCTCGGTGGGGACAGGGAGAAAAATCTGTGTTTTGTCTGTGGTGGAATTAAAAAAGCAAACTCCAAACTGTGTGAAATTACTCTGGGGGACAATAACTTGCAACAGATGTCATGATTGTTCAATGTCCAATTGACAAGAGAGCCTTCAGAAATAATAAACCCTTACATGTGCTTGCTTGTAAGACAAACAGCATACAGATACTATTTTTCTTGGATTTCCCTCCCCTGATATACTACTGTATGTTTTGCCCAGAAGTGACATCCTGTTCATCCCTTGTAAAAATCAAAGAAACAAACCAAACCTGATGGGGAAATCTACCGATTGCAAAACTCCACACCATACGTGCATCACACTAAACATGCACACAAAAAGCAGAAGTGAAAGGTCTGGTTTCACACCCACTAACTCCAAATGCCAAAGGCACCAGAAAAACCTGCATGTTTCAATGGTTTGCCTATCGCAGCAGCAGGATTCACCTCTCTGCTACCCAAAACCCCACTCAGCTCAGCAGCAACCATATCTCTGATATAAAGAGGCTTGGCGTTGGACCCTCAGCTTCTCCCAGTGTGCACAGGATTGGACCTCCTGAAAAACTCATGCCCATCAGGATATCCAAGGAGAACACAGTTTAGAGCTGAAGGCAACATGTCTCCCAACTTCAGAAATTTTTGGCTGGCCAAAATACCATGAAGAAATGAAAACTCTGCAGCTTCTCCCCTGCACATCTTTGCCCATATCGCAATGAGGGAGTCGCAGCAGAGGATCTCCCCGATAGCTGAGGGTGAGCACCGTGCCAGGGAGTACTTCTGCGCAACACCTCCCTAAGCCTGAACCCATTCCACAGCATCCCTGTCTTCTTGTACAGGAAAACACACACCTCAGGCTCCCGAGAATCAGAAAAAGTCTGTCTTTATAGACAAAAGCAGTACAGAAGCAAGAGAGGCAAAATCCAAAGTAGAATAAATGTAGCAGAAGACATTCTCTTAGGGAGCAGCAGACAGGCGAGGGAGCGATACTGCTGGAATGACTGGCTTTAAGCTGTTGTTTTGGCTTTTTCAATGCAACCACAAGTCTGTTCATGTCGGGCACAGACCTCTCTCTCTCTCCCTGGTTATTTCCAGGAATCGCCCATCAACAGTTGACAATTAGAGCAGGGCGAGCGCTGCGGCTGGCCGGTCTCAGTAGGTCTGAGGTTCTTGGTTCTTTTTTTCTTTTTTTCTTTTTTTTTTTTTTGCAATAGAAACAGCTGTTGACCTTGTGCATTTCAGTGTCGCTCATTGTCATGGTCTTGAACAGAAGTATGTCAGGGGGACGGTATCTGTTTACACCAACAGTTACAACATATCCCCTACAAATCCCACTGTTAGGTGGAAAAGCAACGTGCCAGCCAGCATCACTCCTACTCACGTGGATGCTCTCTAATCATCCCCATCAATACTTCTGCTAGTCCAGAGTTGAATTTGGGAAAGCAACTGAATTTCAACTCCCTGAATCTGTTTTGAGGCCCCCAAAACCTCCTGCTGAAGCTCAGAGTGAAACCCTATGCCAGCCTCAAACGAGTGAGAATTTTCTGTGACTGCATCCTGTGGTTTCAGCTGGTTTTGCAATTAAGTTTGTGTCCTAGTTTCGTTTTGAATTTCAGCTGATGCCATGCTCAGCTCAGATAAATCAGAACCTTAAAACGAAACTCAACCCCATATGAGTCTCTCCTCTGAACTAACTGTTGCCCTATGTATTTTTTTTTTTTTGTTATTCTATTTCCCACCTCATTTCCAGTCAAGTCAAACTCTACTCACTGCTCCTTCCTTCACAGCACAAGTGAAAGAAACCTCCCAGGGCATTTAGAGGTGGCTGCTAGGCTTTTCCTCCAAATGCACATTAACCAGTGGCTTTGCCTTCAGCCCTCATGCAATTCTGAAAACATAAAAGCAAGGAGCTCTGTCCTCCATGGATGAGAATCAGTATCCACCAAAAGCCAACTGCATGCACACATGGACGACTGCTGTCTGTGCACTAGAAGGAGGCTTAGATGATACCACAGTGGGTTTGTTTTGTAGCCTGAGAGGCACTTTCTTGCTTTGTTAATAGTCCAGAGCATGAAAAAGCATAAAAGATAAACAAGCATTAAAATGAAGAAAAGAGGTCAAGTGGGTACTGAAAGGCTTCATATCTTTCCAGAAGTCTGAAGCCAAGAAGCTAAAATTTAGTCTAAAGCTGAGAAACCAGAGGTCACAGAAAAAAGCCTGCATGTCTCTCGTCAAGTTTTGTAGATGCAGTTATGTACTTTTGTTTTCGCAGTCAAATGTGTTGCCTCCATCTCTGTAAACAAGAAGCAGAGAACGTTAACATTGCAGGAAAAATACAGTAGAGGGAAAGAGAGTCAAGCAGGTTTTTGGCTGCGCAGCAAAGAAATTTGATGGGATTAGGGCTTCAACTCAGTTGTATCCTCATTTTCCAATCCAGATGAAGAACGACTGCCCAGCAAAAAGGGGAAAGACCTTCAGAGGACTGTACCAGCTCAGCCAGCAACATGACCTGTGAGAACTCAACTTGATTTTAGTGTGGTGGAAGTGCACCCGGAACGCTAAATACTGCTCTGTGCTGTATGTGATGTTACACAGAGCCTCAGTCAGACGGGGTCCTGAGGCGACACAGCTGGAGGGAAAACTCCGCAGGACCCCCATGCTAAGCAGCAAATAAATAAATTTCAGCACCAGGTTTTAGGTACAAAAAAAAAAAAAAACCACCAAAAACAACCCACAAAACAACATCAGCCAATAAGGTCCTTGGCTATATTTACTTTGTGGGACCAGTGATTTTTATGCATTACCTCTCCACAAATACATGTATTTCTCATCGGTCTTATCCTCTCCTGCCTTGCCCTGCTCTATATCTTCCACCACTTCCTTTCTTTCCCCCATAACCTTTACAGAGGCTTTCTGATACGCAGTTTCACGTGCATCTTATCTGCCATATAAGACACTAAATTTGTTCATTTTGCTAAAAAGGCCCAGGCTAAAAAAGAATTTGCTTAAAGTATGTCATCTATTAATAAAAAACTTTTTGCTTAAATAGGGCTATAGTCAGAACTGTCACACAAAGAGTTAATGTGATTTTTGAAGAAATTCTTAAAAAAATCAGATCATCAAATCTTGGGAAATCTGAAGTACCTCAGGATCTGCCTAGACTGCAGAGAAAGGGTGCTCCACTGCAAATCTTGCATGCTGGGCACCCCAGTCAGGATACCTTTTGGATGTCACTGCAGATCCTTTCCGGGCTGCATTTCCCTGAAGTGGAAACCAGGTTTGATGGAGACATGGAGGAGCGCTGCTCCAGCACCAACTCCCACCCAGGAACTGCAGGGGCTGGGGCATGCATCCCGCCCAGGGTGCTGGACGTGCTCCAGGCTCCCATGTTGGAGCTCGGCCAACTTGATTAGAAGGAAAATATCACTGACAACAATTTTTTAAATGCTATAAAGGGAATAGTAACAATTGACAAATAGAAAATATATGTAGCAAGTAGAACAGAATGATTTTAAAAAAAAAAACTTAGAAGCTTTAACAAATGGTTGGCATTGGTTCAGTCTGTATATTCAGTTTCCATACTAGAAATCTTCCACAAAATTGAAAGCTCTGGAAAATCTGGTGAAATTTCCTTTTCTTAGCTGTGAGTGTGAGGTCCTAGATGGTTTAAATTTTTTAAAAACTATCAGATAATAACAGATGCACAAAGCTTTCCCTGTGACCCTCTCTCTCACACATACAGACATACACCACCCAAATCAAACTGGGTACTGTGGTCAGAACAATGGGAAACAGATAACATCTAGTTCTTTAAAGCAAAAAAAAATAAAAAGGGGACATCAAAAAAGAAAAATCACACGCAAAGTGGTTAAGTAATTGTCTCCTTCCCTCTTTCACCTTTTTTTGCTAACTTGATTGAAATCCAAACCGCAAAGCAAGTCTTTGGGGCGGGGAGCCATGGGAGGAGAGCAGGCAGAGGAGGAAGGAGATATCCTGTCCTCTCAGCCCACGTTCTTCCCCTGTGCAGGCAAAGGGCAGGGGAGAAGAGCTGCACCGCGCAGGGATGCAGGCCATGTCCTGCGGGCACCATGCAGCCCTCTCAGCCCACCACCTCTGCCACGTCAGGTACTGGAACTCAAGGCTGACGGATGTATTTGGAGGCACTTTCATAAGATCAGGTCTCTTGCCTTTTCACATGGATAGTTTGGTGAGAGAAACTGGGCAACAACTTCTCTACACAGGCCTAAACTTGCGAAACTCAAGGAGGAACACCCCATGCTATCAATGGACTTTGATTCTACGCTTAAGTGAGGTTTCTTGCCATTCAATATCAACAGCATTTACTACTTTCCTACTTCAAAAGTGTCAAGCAGTGAGTCACGGAGTGAAAGAAATGCTAGGTGATTTGTGTGACCTATCTTGTACAGGCAGTAATGTAAAAGGTGCAAACAATATATTATTGTTGTCATTCCCGTTGGCATATTACTAAGAGCAATCAAGAATCCACTAGATTCCTCTACCACAGCCCAGCACAACATCTTTGTCTGTAGAAAACACATAAATTGTAAAGGTAATTGAAACAAGTGCACCCAGGGAAGGCTCACGGATCACACACTGCCAGGATCTAAAGTCACCTTCAGGTCTGCAATTTTTCTCTTACCTTTTTTCCATGTATCCGAAAAAAAAAAAAAAAAAAGGAGTGTCAGTGAAAAATCAAAGGCTGCTTTTAAAAAATTGGAACTTAAAACAAAATAACGTTTTCACACCACACAAATACACACAATTTGTACTGCCAGCGTGAGTACGTAAGGAACCAGCCACGTGCTCTACCCTTCTTCTACCTCTTAGCTGCGTAAATTACTCAGAACTGGAGGGCACATGTCACCTGCACTGACATGCAAATCATTACTGCTATGTCTGCCAGGAAATCTGTGTAAACCAGTGCTGAGTTCAGGTTCATTACATTGACATTTTCACCAACAAGTAAATGGAAAGGTTAGATTGTTGACATACCAGATGTTACGCAAACTGCTTTTCAAACCATAGTTTCCATACTTCTCTAAATAAATAAATCAGACGCTTACAAATGGTGTGTGAATCAATATATGGTAAATCTCCCATTTACACACACACAGCGAAAACTACTGTGTGTAAACCTCATCTTTCACACAATGTCAAAACCTCCTTTTTCACCCAGTACTTCTCATTTTCCTGAAAATAGCTGTCATCTATGTAAATGTTTTCCCTCAAGACCAACTGTTCTCCGTAGTAAGAACATTACATGGAAACCAGGGTGCCTGAATTAGCACATGGTGTTATCAATGGGAGTTAAGCACCCAAGTGAGAGTTAGGCTACGAGGCATCTTTCAGGATGTGAGTTTATGTATCTAAAACAGTAGATTTGCATGTGCTAACTTTAGGCACACTCACATTTTTAATATGGATTTGTTCCAGTTTAGATGTAGCCTCAGGGTATTTTGACCCTCTCCTTCTGCATTTTTTCCCCCTTGACTCATCTCTAATAACACAAACAAGCAAAATACCATTTGTTGAATGAGGCACTTATTTGTGACTGGTTCTCCTTTCATGGCGATGCAAATCAGGACTGACCTTGCAATTACAGTCTCTATGAAGTACACGTGGTCCAGGATGAAATCACAAGCGTTAATAATGTGATTTTAAAATGATCTTGCACTCCCTCAGTCTCAGGACTAAAACAAAGCAGGGTTGATCCCAGCTTAGCTTACAAAGGCCTTCAGGTACCTCAGACTTCATTACTGCAGGAGAGAAAACAGTGTTTGGTCCTTGTTCATCAAGCTCTCCCACTGTGATCATTATTTCTCTAGAAATTCACCTGCAGTGCCAGTGATTTCTTGCCATGCCCAGTTTCCAATGTATGAATTTATTCTGGTGTAAATCAGGGCAAACCAGATTAATTTCCTAAATCTCCAATTGCAGAGAAATGAGATTTCTTGGAATGATGGTGATGCCAGTTGCATCATCTCCTAATCAAAGAAATGTCATAACAAATCAGCTTTTCTGTAGTACCTTATATACATTCAATACACAGATGCAGAATGCTCCTCCAAGCTGGAAGAAGCCTTGATCAATTCAGAGCCTTCTCAACCAGCTGTGACACAGGACTGTGCCTTTCCCACTTTATAATTCTTCACTGAGTGCTCATACTGAAATTGTTTCATAACCACATGAATTTGGAGTTTTCATTTCACCCTTGGAAGAAATGTAGACTCTGGCACAGTGACAAGTATAACAGTGTGTAAAAGCACAATTAACTTATGCTCCCACCCCATTTTTTTTTGCATTTCTAAGGAAGCTCTGAGATTTCACAGTGATTGTTTTCACTTCAGAGCCAGCAGCACACGATCCCTTCACTTCATCAGCAATGCAGTACAAAGCTAGCGCGCTCGGTCACCGGCGCGAGCCCCTGTCCCACCGCCGGAGGAGAGAGGTCACAGCACACAGCATGCTCTGCATCTTCCCCCAGCAACAGGCTTCCTAACCCAGGGAAGCAGTAATTAAAAAAGGCCGAGTGGAGTTACATACAGCACTAGCAGAGTGAGGCACCATAATTCCTAGTTTTTTCCTAGTACAACTGACTTTTCATTTAAAAATGTTAACTTGTTTGCACATAAACAAGTAAGACCTTAGAGACTAAAGATCTAACAAAGTTTTTCAATGTGATTTAAGTAAGAACATGCCCAAAGATGCTGAAGTTATCTGTTTGACAAGTATTTGAGATCTTGAATTCTCAACTCAGCTTAGTGAAAGAAAGATGGCTAAAAAGAAAACGGTCTCAGACGCTCCCAAGATCCCAACACTGCAGATGTTTATGAATTTTTGTATCTACCTGCTTTCCAAACACAGCTTGGGTGAGTAAAGTTAACTGGAAAAGTTACCAGAATATTGCCCCTTCTGTCTGGCGATGATTTGCTGTGTGGCTGAGACAGTAGTGTGTGAAAATGGTGGTTACTGAGTTAAGAAACTTCTTTATTAGTTTGAGGTTGTTGAACAAGCAAGGCTGAGGTTCTCTGTGCTGAATATGGATGCTGTATCAAACCATTGCTTTGAACTTGGGTCCCTGATGACTTCAGTTTACTGCCACTTGCTTCCCTGAGATCTCTGAGTGTCAGCATGTGGAGTATCTCACTTGCATTTCATCTTCTTCCTGATGAGAGTGGACCCTCAAAACTCTGTGTTGATCTCCCAATATATCTAAACAACTGCCTATTTTCCTTTTTGTCATCTTTTAACTGGCCTTTCTTTTGCGGCTACATGTAGATATCTCACCACAATGGGTGCTAGGACAGATCAGAGGCGCTTTCAGATTTAATCACCCCGAGCCCTAATAATCTTGAGTTAAAATAAAAACCTCCAAATAAAAACCTCATCTGTCTTAAATTCTCTTAAAGTTTGTTTCAGATATTCATCAATCTTGCCACTTCTAAGGGAAAATAGTTTAAACTCAATATCAAGGAGTCTGTCACTGCAGAACCACCATCACTTGGATCATAGATGGCACGAGGCACCAGCCAGCTATCATATTTCCAGCAGCATTCAATAGCATTACATATGCTTTTCCTTACCACCAACACCATAAAGACATTCTGCCAGACACAATCATCTCTATCTAGCCTGGCAATTTATAAGCTATCCTAAGCACATGGTCTGAAGAGCCTGGCTGTTAAAAGAGGAACAGCCAGCTGCAGCAATGGATAAAATTGCATCTAAAAGCAGAACAAAACACCACCACGCCGAGCCTTTTCTAGTTCTCTTTCACAAGCCTGTGCTCAGATTTGTGCAAGGTTTTAAAACTCTGTTTAAATCAATAGATAAATAAATTAAAGTATTCTGCCACTCCTAATGGCAGAATTTGCAAGAGTTGCAAATTAAAAGCAACACATGCTCACATTCACAGGAAAGGCAAAGGAGACTGGATAGGTTTTATATTGTGAGGCTTTGCTCTGCGGATTCTGATTTTTTTTAAGTCTTGATTGTTCATTTTTAATGGAGTTCTAATGAAACACCCTCAAGCTCTGCAGCGGTTTGCATCTATGGTTAGCAAGCCAAATACCAGTAATGTTTTGTTTCGCAAGTAGCGTTATCGATAAGAGAGGGTAACATCGTGCCCTGGTTTTACAAGGCTGTAAGAGGCACTTAGGGGCCAAATAGTCCCCTGCCTGGCTGCCTAGAGCCTACTCTGGTCATTAAATAATGTGAAAGGCTTATAATAACAGCTGGTGACTAATACATTCCCTTTGTACAAATGTTTTACGTTTGTCACTATAACCACTGCAGAGAGACAGCTCTGCTCTCCTAAAGGCTGGATCTGGCCCAATATATTTTTTCTTTTCTTTACTCAAAACTGCACCATTACAAGTCACTATTTGCCAAATACCACCACATCATGGTGCGTATTTACATCCAATGGTAAGTATAAGTGAAAAGATCGTACTCATAGGATCTTTAGGATACCAAGGTAAGATAAAACACCTTAAGCAGGAAAAAGGAGTGGGAAAGGTGTTAAAGAAGTTCTTTCCTTAATCTACTTGGAATCATACTTTCCAAGAGAAAATTTCTCAGCTTGGGAAAGGAAAATAACCCCACAATATTGTGTGAAGTGTTAAAAAAAAAAAAAAAAAAAAAAAGTAGTGCAGTGGGCACTGAGATGCACCACAAGTATCTAAGTTCTCTCATGTCACAACTGAGGTCTGTCAGATACTGACTTTCTGCTTTCCAGACACGGTTTCAACAGGTAGCATATGAATTGCACATGAGAATCGCATGCACAAGACATGTCTCGCTGTTGATTTAGTGCCACCGTTCTCTTATTAAAGAAATAATTTTGCATTCTTGGATGTCCTGGGACATCTGTGGGTGATCCTAGGCAAACAGCAAATTATTTCACTGAATCGCTTTTCCAGATGCCTTTGTGACTTACACAGTGAAGTACAACCTGACAGTGAGCATGAACCTGGACTTGGCCCTGAGATCCTGGAGAAGTACCAGCAGCCTCCTTCTTCTAAAGAAATTTTAATTGATCATATTCCACTTCTTGTGGTCATTTATTTCTTTTTCACTGGCCTATTTCCGAGTAAAGGTGCAAGCATTAACCTTGCTTCCACCACTTTAACTGCCTTTCTCCATTCACAAGGAGGATCAACAGATGAACATACATTCTGCAAGTGGGAGGGACTTTTATTTCTTTCTTTGGGAGCAGATGGGCAGACACCTTTTTCCATTGTATGCAAAAACATGCATCTTACTGCAGAGAGCACCTGAGACAGTATAAACCCACAGCTCAGCAATTTGGCCAATGCTGCCCGAGACAAAACGATCCCATGCAGAAATATGAAACACACCGTCCTCTGTCATTTGTAGCATAGACTCCCTTTTCAATTACATCTGTTTTCCTCAGAATGTCTGCCTTTCTGACAGTAATATGAACAGTTCTCCATTATAAACCCTTAGAAAGTCAAAAATCCCAAGCAACGGAGATGATGATATCTTTTTCTCTACTTGTATATGACCAAACAACATTACAGACATTACCTTGAGTCAAGCCACGTACTGTCTTCAGTAGTGCTTCAAAGAGTTTACATAGTGAGGGTGAAGAGGCAAGACTGATGCTTAGAGCTCATCAAAGTGTTATAGCAAAGATTTTGCCAAAATCTCATTTCTGATAAACCAAACTATTCCCCAGCTCTGTGCTAGCTCTGTCAAAATCTAGTGGTTTAAAATAACCATCTCAAACAATGAAAACAGTTCAAAACCTTGTTAATGTTTAGTTTTCAAATTTCCAAAAGGAAACATCTGCATCTTTCATTAATAGTTTTAAACTTCAAATTTTGTGGGGTTTTTATTTAAAGCTTAAAGAAAATTAAATTAACAAAAACAATTAAATGAACAAAAATGAAACGAAACTTCTCACTCAGCCCAAGAAGGAAGGCTGACAGCTTTTCAGTTCACACACTTTATAAAGACAGATTGCTTTGAATACACTCAAAAAGTTCTTTACACATATTTACCCTGCATGTTTTCAGAATTGTCAGAAAACAAAAATAGTCCATTATTCACATAGCTTTGCCAGTAAGCTCCACAACTGCAAAGGACATAGACTCATGTGGCCTCCAACAGCTGTATTCCATCTAATTCTCCTAGTTCAGCTTTGGTTTCCTGTTGGTTTGGCAACTCTGAAGATCCAGAATATCTTGTGGATAACATTAGGCACAAGAACACAGGTAGAATTTAGGCTGCCTGAAAACAGCCTTGAATTCATGGACATTTTCCATCTCCTGCTGGTCTTCCAGGAATGGTGCCACTCTAACCTACCTCTTTCTCCCCTTTGTCCAGATTGTATTCAAATGGCACACTTAGGCTCAGCAAATGGCATTTAAAAGCATACAGGTATCACAATGGTGCCAAGGAATAAGGCAGGACTGGCATCAGATGAAGAGAAGGAGTAGCGTGCCAAGGAAAAAGAAACCCAGGAGCAATGACTCAACTAAATTCTCTGGAAGTGAGTGATGAGATGGGATGCTCTGGTGACAAAAGGATATATGATTCATAGGAAAGTCACATGAAATATTAAACGTGTGACCTGATGTTCTCTGCCATGTCCAGGGATGGATAAGCACTCACAGAGATATCACCAGGAGGAAACTTCTAGATGCATGTGGTCACCTCTTCCCTGGAATACATCAGGCTGTCATACAGCAGGGACTGAAAGAGGAACTAAACATGACTCCGTAACATGACTTATTTCTCATCAACCTTTTATAATGTTGCATTTTTAAATTCAAGCTCAGCTGTGGAGCTTTCTTTTGTGACTTACATGCAATATCTATTACCATCATCATTCGGTCCCGAATTGTGAGCTTCTTTGGAATAATGACTGTGTAACCACAAATGCCAAATCACACTCTGCCCAAGGAACCTAATATCTAAATGTAGGACAAGAGAGAGACAAACAAACAAGAAATAAGAGAGATCTATGTGACAACTATGGTAAGCAATAGTCTCAGCACATCGTGTTCCCTGGCATTGCCAGCTCCTTTTGTAGGCATCGTGGCAGAGGAAAACTGTATTCTCTTGGTCCAAAAATGAATGTTTTGTTATAAATCTGGTTTGATCACTCACACGATCTCTGGAATGAGAATAAACATAGGCTGTCTTAACATACAAATAATTCATTGGATATTTATCTTCTAGCTGTTTTTCGCAAATAGTTTTATAATCTACACACACATGTATTTAATTGCACGCTTTAAATGAACTGGTGTTCATGCTGTGCCTTAGTCCCATTAGGAAAACACATTTTCTGGATAGATGAGACATTTTCATAAAACAAGATTTTACGACTTATTTGTTATGGACATGACCTTGTAACCGTTTCTGGCTTGTCAGGTTAAAGAGATCAGGTCTCTGCTGCACATACTGCATTAGGAAGCGAAGATCTTTCTTATATGAAAATAGGTTGAATTAAAGAAATTGACAAAGTATCGTAAATTACATGGTCAAAAAAAGATTTCTAAGATCATCCAGCTCAAACTAAACTTAGTGGGAATACTCCAAATAATATCAGTAAAGGCAAGTCCTAAGTACAGAATGGATGGTTTGAAGGTGGATGTGTTATATTTTATTTACATGGCAGAACTGTAATTTTTTTTTTTTTTGAGATATTCATACGCAAGGTCCAGTTAAAGCGAAGGCTTTGTCTCTATCTGAATTACTACTGGAATCTGATGTGACTTGGTCTGTGTTCCCATACACAGGAAGGACTGATAGACTGGCCACAGCGGAAGGAGCAAGTTTAATCTATTCGCCGCCTTTCTCTTCCAAGTAAAGAGTGGAATTACAGGGGAGGAAATGAGGCGAGCCTCAGCCCAGCTTGCTGGCAAGAGCATCTTAGGCTGTGTGGGGTAGGAGACGGGAAGGCGAAAAGGCCTCCTGAGGTTAAACGGCCACCAGCAAATTACTGGCCTCCCTCAAACTGGAGGAAGCAGGGAGGAGTGGGATTCCAAGGGATACCGAAATTCCTGCTCAAATTAGCCAAAGGATGCTGCAGTTTAGATGCTACTTACTGCACTGGGCGATACCTGTGGGCATAACCCAGCGCAGAGAAATGCAAAGACATCTGAAATGTAAAAACATAGGTCTGCAGACAGGTACAGATCCGTAAACCTCCATCTGGCACTACAGTGTATAGGGAGCTATTTTTAAAAAGGCCAGGACAGTGGCTCACACCCGCAATGGAGCCTCTCTAGCATCATCCCCATTACGAGGGATTTCTGTTTAATTCTTCACAACCCATAGCTCAGGACACTAAGCCATTTTCCTCTAGGTAACTTGTTGAAATCAGGTGCTGAGTAACAAATTAAATTGTTTACCATCTAACAACAAGATTTTGGTGTCTGAAATAAGCTGCCTATTGCACTGAATCAGACCTAATTTGGGCAGACTTTAATAACCTGTGCAGCTGCCTGTGCCAAGAGACCCACCAGCACAGCGACCTAAGTGCAGTGCTGTGCCACCAGCGTTGCCCAAAGCAGGCTAGAAAAGGATTGTCTAACCGCTGCTTCCCCGGGGACCTCCAGGGAAACGAGATGTGTCTCATGAGCCTCTCAATCAGCAGAAATTGGAATAAAAACAAATAAAACGGTTGGTGGTCTCAACTGTGTTTCTTGTGGGCAAAAGCTTTCCTTGTGATGGGCACTAATTGCTTTCTCTTGCTAGAGGTCTTAGTCAAGAAGTCAGAAGTGAAATTACAACAGAGGGTAAAGGTCAAAAAGCACTTAGGTGCCTTGCCCCAAGTAAGGAGCCTGAAATTCCACCAGAACCAATCGGAACGTTGGTCCCTATGTAGGAATCATGACCTTGACTCACCTGTGATTTTCAAAATGCTGTTGTTTCAAGTTTTTCTATAAAGTAGGGAAAAAGTCACCTCCACAAGTCAGATCAGAGCTTTGGAGGGACACTCAGCTCCCCTGAAGGTGCCCATCTCATGCATGAACCGGAAAGAAAGACCAGCATCACTCCAATGCTAAAACCACAGAAAACTGTCCAATCTGAGATGTTCTGAATCTTGACCTGTGTATCTGAGCCACTCTGAGGACCAGCCCTGATCGTAGGATCTCTCTCACCTCATCCTAGTCACTAAAGCTAGTCTTCCTCGTGCTCCCTCTGGGGAAGAATCTCTCCATTGATCTAGATGGACCCTTCACTTAAATTTGAGGCTCTGAGCTTCTTTCAAGTGAGTTTGCTCTTCTCTCTCCTCTGTATGATCTGTGCAGCATGAATGAGCCTTACAGATGCTGCTAGCACAGAGATAGAGATCTTGAATTTTGAATTTGAGATCTTGATTTTTGAATCAAGCATGAGTTACCATGGGTTTCGGTAGGTAGAAGACTGAAAGAGGTACACTCTATCTGCCACAAAATTTGTGGGAAAATGTCTAAAGCAATGTGAAAAAGCAGCTCTGAAACTGCACATTTGGAAAGAAACTAGATTTAAAAAGATAGGCAGTGATTCTCAAACACAAATGTTAGTTCTCTAGTCAGAAAGCAGGTCACTGAGTGCTTACCGTGAGCAATACATTTGTGGTTATGCAAACCTTATAGGCACAGTTTCTAATACAAATGAATTATTTTCATTTCTAGGAAGTTCAGTGCAGATATGTGTCTTTTCCAGCAAAAATTATTATGTTTTTAACTGCATTTCTAATCTTATTTTCATTAATTACTATATAGCTTTGTTAATAGAATTGAGATTTTATAAAAAGCAATTGTAGAAAATACAATTCCTCTGTGTTTAGATTTATACTCTGAGGCTCATGTCTATCTAAGAATATATCTTAGATATTCATCTCACTACAGTGATAGCCTTAAAACCTTAATTTTAAGGAGTTCCCAGTAACCAGAAACCTGCTCCCTCATGAGGAGCTGGCAGAAGGTTCTCATGAAGGACGTTGTGAAGTGGTACGTACCTGGTGGGAAGAAAGTGGTATTTGGCGTGCGAGAGATCTGCCCTTTCAGATAGTCATCACTGCAGCTTTTCCCGTCAGAGGTGTAATCCTAAGTCTTATTCTTCTGTGTGTTTCCTGCAGGAATAATGTAAGTGGCAAATCTTCAGGCATGCAAACTTACAAATGGACTATGTCATGCAGAATGTCAGAGGATATATTCTGAAGGCTACAAAGAAACAGAAAACAGAATCAAATGAAACATAAATAGTCTGATTATACAAGACAAAACTGGTAATATTGGGTTTTACTGAAATCCAATTAATATTTCTAAGAAAGTATCTGGTTTTAGTGGGAATTATTTTGTTATGTGGTATTTCAAAGCTCAGAAATGCCAAATGTTTAAAAAGTCACCATTTCAAAACAAATGGTGGTGTTTCAGTGGAAAACATGGACATTTTTTCACTTGAACATCCCTGATTCGTGGGGAATATTTCATTCTAAAAAAGCTTTCAAAGTCTTATCCAACTCTACCTACTACTCTCAAAACGAGAGTAGAAGGGGAAGGGGAGCATTCTTCGCAAAGTAAATGGGGCTTCGGATGACGGGAGCAACTTGATGCTGAATGGGAAGTGCAGTTTGTGTAGTGACTGCCCTGCTCTGAAAGGCCACGTCCAACCCATCTCCTTCTTGACTTCAGCTTGGAGCGAGTGTCAGATCCCAATGTAAACTCTCCCATCTGTGTTATTCTATTAACTGAAAGGGAAAGGGATTAGCATGTGTACTTGTCACATCTTTTGACCTGTTGCATACTGAGACCGAAGGTAACGTTAAAGCAAACAGCATTCTTCTCCCTCTGCCAGGATAAGCAGGGCGCAGGGGTGGCGTTTTGTTAAAAGAACAGAAAGCCAGACCACGTAAAACAAAGTATGTACCCTGTGCAAAAATAAATCTTGGAAGCTGAAGATTTTCAAAGGGTATACCTTAAACAGGGGGAGAGAGAGAAAAAAAAAAAAAACATTTGAGAGGAAAGTTCCCCTCCCTGCCAAGCACCAGATGGAGGGCCTTCCCACGGAAATAGCTGCAGAAGACAGATCGCTGACAGAAACCACTGCCAAGTGAAGGAGGTCCCACTCATTGTGCTCTAAAAGCTTAGTAGACTAGAACAACATAATACTCTGAGTAAAACCCAGGCTCCAGAGAAGTGGGTTGGATGTGGCACAACGCTCTTTAACGCGACAGAGAGTGGCTCGTACCCCCAAAAGGAGTGCATGTTTTGGAAGGTTGACGTGGCTTGGGGCTCCGTTCCTTCTTTTCATACAGATTCTTTTTTTCCCCCCTTCACTGTAAGTTTATAGAGCACACGTGCACGCACACAGACATGCATAATGGCAACAATAATCTGCTTCTCCTGTCCCTTCCCCTGCATTTTATTTCCACAAGGCCTTTGCTGTGATTGGGACAAGATGAAGTGTTGGGTGCTGACGCTGATAGAGAATACATTTGGGGATAGAGGGTTTAATGAAGCTAGGCACCAAAAATCTCTTTTTCAAATGTTTCAGTTAACTTGGCACTAAATTATTCATAGAAAAAGAAATTGAGGGCTTTCCACTCCTTCTGGGTTTTTTTTTTCCTAGACTTTTCTTGTTCCTTTGTAAAAATCTATAGGAGTATAGGCACTTTGTCAAAGAAGAAAACAAATTCAGCACCTCCAGGATGATCCAGTCAGTTCAGCAATGAGAAAAAAAAAAAAAAAGGCAATTAACTGTACTGCTATCACAGAGAGCCAAATGAATGGGACAGGATGACCTGGGCACAGTGCATTTAGTAAACAGGCACTTCCAAGAAGGTCAATATTCGACGTAAACAGAGTAGACAGCTAACAGAAAATACTAACCAAAACTAAAACCCAGTTCCACTTTTGGACCGTTTTCCCTCCTCACAGTGCAAGAAGGATATAAACAAATTAGATCAAGTCCAGCAGTGGACTGTCAAGATATCTGAACACGCAAGGAGAGGCTGAGGGATGTGAATTCGTTCAGTCTGGAGAAGAAAAAAAAAGTTAAAGGAGGGGATCTAATTGGTGCCTTCTACTAACTGATAGATGGCCACAAAGAAGAGTCCAACTTTTCTCAGATATGCAGAGTGAAAGGATGAGAGCTGCATCATGACAAATTCAAACTTCAGTCAAAAAATAAATTAAAAAGAAGACAGATAAGTTCTGGAAATGGTTGCACAGAGAGATGGTAAAACACCTAACCTTGTAGATTTTTAAAACTTGACAGAAGGTGTCCCTGAGAAACCTTAGCTACCTTTGAAGCTGGCCTTCTTTCAAGGAGGGCCCAGATCTACAAATGCCAGTTCCAATTTCAACTAGTCCATGACTCTGAGAATATCAATTATATTTTTTGCAGTGCTATAGACAATCACCTTCAGAAATCTCCATTTCTTACCTCAACCCTAAAGTTCTTCTCTAAATGAAAATTTTATCTTTTGCTCCTACAAACCAGAAGACAGAAAAGAGCGTTGTTGAAAATACAGTCTGCACCACCCACCATTTGTGCCTGCATGGCAGGGCTTTTGATTCTCTGTGAGCATCATCACCATCACTGTCTATAACAAACAGGCCACGGCTCTCCCATTGTGGAAGAAGGCAGTGTTGTGCTCAGAGCTACACAAACACATGGCACAATTTATGGGTGACTGGGACCAGTTCTGCACTGCTCCACGCTCTGTCATCTCAGGAAGTGAGTAGATCTCACTGCCCTCCTCACGGTCACTAAGACATGGGCATGGATGCACTCTGTGGACAAAAAGCAGCTTTGTCAGCTCAGTTCACATGTCTCCAGAAAACAGTGTAACAATATTTGCAAAAGAAATTCTTTTAAAACATGAGGTATCAGTTCTCACTGGCAGAGTCATAATGGTAGAGAGTCTGCAGAGAGAACTAAGGCTGACACACAACTTTCCTGCAATGACAATTAGCAGCATCAAAATGAATTTATCAGGGTGTGACAAAGAGGGATATCACTGTCTCCCCTTGACCTTAATCTTTTTGACGGGAAATATTTCCCCATACTTTGCGAAGTATTAGGGAAACCTGGGTTGGAGTTGTGGGGAAACTCAAAAGGGCCAGAGCATGGACTGCAGTGGGTGACGCAAAACTTCGCCTGTGTTGCGTGGCTCCAAAAATGATCACAGAGACTACTGCTGGGATTCCTCAGCACTGATAACGGTGTTCCCAGAGCACGTGTTAGCCCCTCCCAGAAGAGATTATTGAACCAAAGTTTATTGGCAGGCTGTTACAATAAATGCAACCATTTCAACGCAGTGATTGGGAATGGTTACAGGGTGTAATTTTTGGCTAAAAAAAGGCGGCATTTTTGGGAGGCCATGTGGCATGGGTCATTGCTTTGCTGAAAGATGCAAGGAGATAAGAGCCCTCACACTTCACCAGACTCACTCTTTTCCCTTTACATGACTGGAAGAGTCCATGCTGATAGTACCAGGCAGCAGTATTGCAAATTCCCCCAGACAACGCCATTACCTCCTCATTTTCTTCTCAGCTCTTGAATTACCTTTATCACCTTTTCTTACAGCAGCACGCAGCTGCCCCAGCACAGGCCAAGGCCATGATGCACTGTGCAAGCACAGAACGGAACCCTGACACCACTTCCAATGGGCCATCAAGACTGCCATTCCAGCAGAGATGTACATATTGGTGTTTGTATACATTGATCATCTGATATCACTAGTTTGCTTGCCTTTTAGAGAGACCGTAAAGTTACATTTCCCAAGGCAAATATCTAAATGCATTGTATGTACATTGACTGACAGAATACTTCCAAATACGGAGTCGTGACAATATCCACATGGAAGTTCCTGGATTTATACACCTCTGAGCTTAGATATTACCCAAAGTCAGATGTGAAGCTGCCTGGGTTCTAAGTTTGATATCCACATGAACACACTGTCCTTTTTAATAAAGTAATTAATGTATGCTTTTGTATAGATGTATATAATAATGTATGTGTAAGTATGCATGCAAATAATTACAGAGACTTACACACACGTATATGCAACACATACTACCAGATAAAAAGAATAACAAAAACCATATTAGGGCACTGTTTTACATCACAGATTTGCAGTCTCCTGAAACGGACAGACAATATATACTTTCTCCAGGATTACTGAGTCTGTGCACCAAGTCAGTGGCTTTTAAAAGTCTACCAGTTTGCTCAACAGAACTTACTAGCACTGCCTGGCAGCTTTCCACTCTGTACTGGCCAAATAATCTGCCTAATGCATTTTAAGTCTTAATTAGATTTTACTTACTTTATATTTTTTATTCTGTCTGAAGAGAATATTAGCTCAAAGACCAAGTATTTACAGCCAGCTGGTGGTGTTCTGACACTGAAATGCCAATATTCCCAGGCACTGCCAAGGCTTAAGGATGCACACATCTATATGTATGCACAAACAGGCACACGCACACCATATCCTTGAATGCTCTGTAATGCCAAGAGAGACCTGATGATTTGCCCCTATTTTAGCAGTGGAAAAGTGAAAGGAAAACATGGTGTGGGGCATTTTAATATCTTAAACATTTCTATTTACTTGTTTAAGTAATGACGAAGTTTTACGAAACAGGATCTTTGAATATTTTTTTCTTTGTCTATTTAATTTAACCACAATATCCTTCTTCAAATTCTCACAATTCTTATAATCTGCTTTTATTTTGTAGCTGATAGGGTCTAAGATCTGTACAGGATGGTGACATTTCTGACAAGAATATCTGCAATTTTTTTCTATTTCAGAATAGGCAAACAAAAGGAGCACAAAAGCATTGCTCCAACTTTTTGCAAAGTTATAGACCTTCCTTTACATGAAGGACTTTGGATCAAGTCTCTCTCTAATACAATCATAGTGAATGACACTTGTAGGACCTCACAGGTAAAAAACGTTGGGTTTTTCACCTAAGTTGTGAAGGACAGTAAACTGCAAATCACCCACTGTCTTCAGTGAAGCTGGAGTTTTACACTGAGGTTTCTGAGGGACCATATATCCTCTGATTAACTAAGGGATAGCAGTATAGGTCTTGTTTGCACTTGATCCTCCCCAATTCCACTCATTACCTGCCAGCCATTGGAGTACCTCTAAAATCAGTGTAGACATTGTCCTGTCAGCTAACCACCATCTTCACTGCTATCAGTGCTGTTCACACAGCCGATAGGAATTGTGGCTCGTGTTACATAATTTACTTCTACTTTAAATAACAAGAAATTGCACCAGCATTAAATAATTTCAAATTTGTCTGTCTATGGTAAGTAGACGTTGGTGCGAACAAGCATATCAGGATCTGGTCCTTGCAAAACAAAAATAAGGTTCATTCAGCATCAGTTTGAGTTTTGAACCAATGGTTCATCAGAATCTGGAGGCAAACTAATTGCTGTCACTTACTCCGTCGTGTTATACAGTCCCACTACACTAATGCTAACTCCTGAGAGCAGTCTTTAAAAGTGAAGAAAAAAAAAAAAAATCAAGCTAAATCAACTCTCAAATTCCCATGTAAACTGGGTTTAAGAGTGGAAAATTTCTTTTACCTATTCTTTGGGTGGTACAAAAATCTAAAATTCCTATAGCCCTGCTTCCCTGGGCCAAGTCAAACAAGGATATTGTCCTTCTAATGTCTTAAAGGCTCTGTTTTCTTGTAATGCCAAATGCAATATTTTTTTGAAAACACTACACCAGAAGTTTCCCAGCTGAGAAAACAGGCTGGTGAAAAATGGTTTCAGAAAACGAAATAAACCATGCAAAAGCTGTTCAGGGTGTGTGTATGAAATGAACATCTGGATTTGGCTTGTTAAACTGCCTCCTTTTTTCTCTCTTCCCCCCCTCTTTTTTCTTTTTCTCACAGCTGTTCGAAAGAGTCCTAAGGGCAAAGAGACAGGTCAGTGGACCGGGTTACACCTTTTTTTCTTTTTATTTTTTTCAAACCTCTTTGCACCTACGCAAAGAATCCAGGCCACATGTGTGTTTAATAAGTAGGCACAAACACAAGAGAGGAAAAAAAAAAAAATCTCAATTCCTGTTGGTTCTTAGGAGAGACACTGAAGGAAAAATAAACTCCGGATTTCAAATTTTCTCCCTCTCTAAAAAAAAAGGAAACTTTGTGATTCCAATAAAATATTTCTTTAAAAGCCCAATGGATTATTATTTATTTTTTTATATAAAGGTCTTTGCAGAGTATATATTTTTCTCTGTTCTTTTAGAGAGAAATAACAATAGGTTAGTCCCTTACCTGCTGGAGCAAGAGGAAATTATAAAATGCCCATGGCCTGGCTTCACTGAACTGAGTCCTCCCACACCACACAGTAGAGACATACATTTGTATTGAATGGATTCATATTTAATTTCAGGCTGCAACTTCCCCAACTTGAGCAGTCCAGAAACGAAACAGAGAATAAAAGGAACTAAGAAATGATCTGGAGATGGTATTTTCTAAGAAACAGATGATTTGTCTTTTCCTACTGACACAATATCCCCTGGCATTGCTAAGGCGATGGCCAACAGCAGAGCATCTTTCGGCTGCAACCGGCTTCAGCAAACTGTTCCTGGAAGAGCTGCAGGAAGCCCTGTCGTGTGGCTCTCCAAGAGAAGGTGCGAGGGCTGGTTAGGTCTGACCCTGGCCTTGGATCCTGGGTCAAAGGACTGTACTACGTATTTCAGCCAGCAACCAGGGCTGCTAACACAGCTCCAGCCCACCGACAATTAGCTGCATGAAAATACTCCGTTCCTTTTGAAATGCAGCCATGTGGCACTGTACCCTGGTATAGAAACACGGAGACAACCAAGGAGCAAGGCCACCAAACCTGAGCAGACACTGACAGTTACCATACACAAAACCACTCTCTTTATTTCACGCTCCATTTTCTGCCCAGCTATGAACAATTTCTCTCCTCCCTGTGCTCATCTACACTTGCTGCACAGATTTTCAGCACAGAAGTATCACACTTGTGCACAGATCTCTAGAAATACATACCTGCTGCTGCTTAGAGGGTTTGCACGTACAAGCAGAAGAGTGTTTACGACCCTTGTAGTAGCAAACCTGAACCATGACTATTTACTCCATCTCCTTTTACTCTTGCTCCTCTGAGCTCTGCTTGGAGTTGGTCTCAATATTGCAGTCCAATAAGAAAAAAAATAAGTCCCTAGATCCTTGAATTTATTTGGGGAATCTTACTTTGGCTAGAAAACTGACACTGAAAATCAAATACCTGAGCAAAAGCCTTCTGCAAAACACAAATCCTAGCGCCAGGAAAGAAGCTGTAGTGCTTAACATTAATGCTATAACTCAGGCAACACAGCGATATTTTTTGGAAAACAGCCTTCGCACAGTAGCTTCCATCAAAAAGCCAGCGTTTGTCAATAGGCACTGCAGGTACAGACCAGATTAAACACACAGCGACAGTGGTGAGCTTTGGGAAGGTCTTTCCAGAGAGAAGGCAGTGTTGTTTGTTGATGTGATGACCCTGGATTTGACCTAAGTACGTAAATACAACCGAAAAAAAAAAAAAAGTTAACAACAAACAAAGGGTACATAGAAGAAAAATCCCTCTTCAGTCCCAGTACTTGCTTGCCTGTCCATCCTAGGTCTGTATGGGATCCACAACAGCAGGCAAACCTAAATCTGAAATAGAAATAGAAACTTGCCTTGTGTTAAGTTGGTCCAATGGTGGTTTTAGGGAACAACATTTGGTCAGCAAGGAACTAATTTGCCCATATTTTCCAAGATCGTATCTGCTTCAGCAGGACTGAAAGACAGAATTAGCTCAAAATCCAGCTGAAGGCAAAGCAAATTCCCCTTCTCCTCTTTCCTCCCTCTTTTTTTTATAAAAGACCACGAGAAGAGCACAGCAGTGAATATTATTTATGGAGCACCTAATAAAAATGCTACAGGGAAATAATTACTGGAAACATCTGACTGTGTGACTGTAAATGCCTAGACCCCGGCGCGCTGATTTAATGGACCGCTGCTTCAGTCTGTTACGCCTTGCGCTACCGACTTCAAGCCCCCCTGCCCTCCTGTTAAACCGCTCGCGCCGCTGTTAGATCAGGACTTTATTCTGCAAGGTTTGTGGCAAATTTCCAGAGAGGGATAATGCCGGCAGGGATGATTCTGTGCTCACAGGGAGGCCTCGAGCCATCCATGAGGAAGAAAAAGGGCTTCATGAAGAAATCACAGTGAAAACCTGAAGGTTTTGTGGTTCTGGGGCTGAATAATGTTCCATAGTCCAGAAGCCAGTTGCTTTAGGTATTTCTGAATGGCATTGGTTAGATGTGAATTATTCCCTCTATTTTTCTCCCCATTTATCATTCACAAACCACCAAACCTTTTTTGGGTGGTGTTTTTTTTAAATATCCCTTTCTGACCTCCTGAACCCAGCGGTACAAACCCGTGCAGCCTCCCCGCACAAAGGGCACTTCTCACTGGAAATTATTTGTGCCCTTCGCCTTCTCGCAAAAAAAAAAATTAAAATTCACGAGCACCTTGTAATAAGCGATAGGAAAAAACACAAGGATTTGAAGTTCCTACTTTCATTTGAAAAACAGTCCTGAGGAAAGACCAGAGGGCTATCACTTAACTAGTGCTGCTGACTTGCTAAATGAAGAGGAGAAAGCAAAAGGCAGCTCACTGCTGCAAGAACAAAATCGCATCCGCTCTTTCTGAACGCAGCAGTTAGCACACTCTTTCTTTTTCTCTTCGCTATTGCTAGTTTTAATGTAATATTTAAGTTGGAAGTAAAACAGACCGCAGAACATTAAATCACTAGCCAAATGCAAATTTACCTATAGATCTGAACTAAATTTTCTCCTACATTTACAAAGCAAAACTCTACCATTTGAACTACGAGATCCTCCTGCATTTAATAGGAGGAGGCAAACTCCAGACACTGCTTGGAATATACATGCACTTATCTTGTTGTTACAGGGCTCCCTTGCAGAACTGAGAGAGAGCTGTAGTACCAGACAGCATCTCTCTGGGGTCATACCCAATGAATAGTGTTTTTTGAAAGGATTATTTCAAAGGAACTCTGAAAAAGAATCTAATGACTTGCAAGCTACAGGATTGCAGCATGGGAGGAAGTAGATAATGGAATATGACAGCAATGCATTTTTCATAAACCCGGTGATTTCTATGATAACAAGAAACCCATCTATAATTCGGAGAACTCCCCCCTCAGAAGGAAACCTGCGCTGTTGCAGAAAGTGCACTGAAGTACGAAATGAAACAATAATGATGATGATGTTACTGATGAGTCCCATAGCGCTGTCTTCCTGCCTGTCTCACCGAGGTTTCAGGCGCAATTCAAGAGGAGCGGTTTGAATCCCTCTCCACCTCGGCATCGCTAACCAGGGAAGCTTGCAGGCGTACAACAGAGACCTCATGATAGATGCGAAACCCCAGAGAAGAGACTGCTCTTTATCTGCTGAAAGTTAAGGCCTGCATCTGCTCTCAATTAGCAGGCAATTAGGGGAGTTGAAAACAAACCTGTTTACATTGGCTATGAAGTCTAAAATAATTTGTGAGATGTCAGGATGGGATATTAAGATGTTAATGATCTTGTTTCTTTACTTCTTTGCATGCAGTGTAGCATCGCGTCTTCCTTTCGCACCTCCACGTACAATAACAGATCGATCGACTTCTGGGAGGGTAAGAAACCACTGGAGGCTGGTTTGGGCATGAGGAGAAGTTGTGTCCTGTGGATAGTATGTATGGGAGACCTGAGGATGGGGAGTTCTTTGGAAAAAAAGAAGCTTGTTATTCATTTTTGATGGTGAATTAATGCCACGTCATGGATTACAGCATTCAGAGGTTTCAACCGCAATTCCGATCGTAAAGGCCCAGTCTGCAACCTCCTGCACAAGTCAGAAACAGTGACTGAACAAATCCAAAAGAGACTGTTTGCAAACCTTTGCCGGATTTGCTCGAGTGGAACAGTTCTGACCCCAGTTCTCCCTCCACAAAAGCCAACACGGGTGAGTGACCATGCTACAAGGGAAGCTGTTTGCTCCCCCAGCAACCGTCCTGTATGAGATATCTAAGGAAGACTGTGATCTCCAAACTTCAAATTAAGATTTGGAATGTGATCCTGCTATTTCTGTGTCGTTTCCTTCCAAATATCTATTTACAGCACTAACTCTTTCAGAAGAAAATTTTCAGCACTGACCTCTCAGTTCAGCAGCGTCCACCAGGATGAGGTTGCTCGAGGTCCAGCTCACGCTTCTTGGTTTTCTTGGGTCACTTCTGATCCATCACATGCAAAAGGCTTTGCAGAAACATGTGTCCTCCTTGAAGAGAAAATGAAAAGCAGCATTAGTAGCCTTTGCTTCTGAAATCACAGAACTGGTAGAAGAACAGTGGAATAGATGAAGAAAGCTGCAGAAAGCACCTGCCTGGAATATGCTTTTTTTAACCTTATTTAATACAATACATACCTTTCCTACTGACTGCCCGGGTTAATTCTGTCAAACTCACAGTGGGGCTTATTGCCTTACTTCTATGAAACAGTCATCGCATCTTACCTTTGACCCTCATAACTAAGCAAAAAATAATTCAAGTAAACAATCCACTCCGAGTTGGCAAAATTACATTTTTACCTTTACAACTATGCTACCGTAATCATGTATGTCATGCAAACAGAGGCCTAAATCCACCCTGCCCTCACCATTTCAAAAAGCTAGTGAACAAAAAGTGCACCACAGGTGCCACTGTGCCCTCTTGTGTTCTCCTTTGGGCCATCTCCTCTCTTGTCCTCTTTTTTTTTTTTTTTTTCACCACACACTATGGATCCAGCTATAATAAGAGCCAGGTGTTCAAGCCCACAGGCTACAAAATAGCTTTAACTATAATATTAATAGCATTCTACTAAATCAGAAAAAAAACCCCAAATAGGTCAGTATTTGTGGTTACATTTTTCAATGTCCTGGTGTTTGTTTTCTTTCCAATTTTATGTTTCTTACTGGCATTTATAATGCCTAAGAGATATCCCAGAGGCCAAAATACAGGCGATCTGATCTTTGCATGATAGTCCTAACGTTCCACAAAAAGAAATACCAGGAGGAGATCAGTTCTACATTAAACCAGCCCCAGAGGTATACCCTTGGGTCTTGACCTCCTTTGATGAAAAGCAGAAGAGCTCAGCATTATTAGTATTTATTGTTATTACCTTAATTGCTGCTATTATTAAGCACTCCATGAAATATAGTAATATAAATAACACAAACATAGAGATTTGAAACACAAATTCAAGCACAAAGAAAAGACACCTCCTATTTACCAAATATTAAACCAAATTTATTTAATACTTTCCATTAATAACTCTTGCAGATGCATGCTGCATGAGTCAGTCAATAGCAAAGGTTAGGATGAACGTGTACGGTATGGGAACGCCAGCTGGTCTCTTTGGTGGATACTTATTATTTAAAAGATTTTTTTATAAAGGGGGTTTCTTCAAAGAGAAGCATTATAGTAATTTAGTTTCTGCCAGTAACATTCAAATCAAGTCAGTTCAGTTCAAAAGTCAAAAAAATTAAGCAGTTCATTTGCTGGTGGAAGGAGCCTGTCCTGCAGCGGGGGGAGAGGGAGCCACAGGGTGGCAAGAACAAGCATCAAGGCTTGGGAAGACACTTCTGTTCTGGAAACAAAACTTTTCAAATGCTTTCACAGGAGCAGAATTGGTTCATTGCCATGGGCACCACGCAACTCTCCTGACTGCGCTCCCCCCAGAGCAGCCCCCTCCCCATGGGGTGCCAGGCCAGAATCTCCCCTCGCTGGCATCTTGACACGAACAAACCATTCCCTTTGCTGAAATGACACTTGAACTCAACATTTGCTTGCCAAATCATGCCCCTTCTGCCTCTTACATCCCTCCCACCAACAGCAAACCCTGCGTACGCATCGATCCCGGTTGTTTGGTGGTAAAACTGCAGCGAGCTCAACCCATTCATTCCCGACTCTACTGACTCCTCACAGCCAAGAGTAGTAAAACATGTTTTTGTCAGTAAACAACACGACCGTGACTCAGACGTTGACACACAGGGTGCAGTTACCGTGTGTACAGTAACACGGTGCCATATTTAGAGTTCCTAACCATAACCACACTTGCAAAAACTGCTTTAGATCAGCAGTCAGCTTCCCGGACTCCCACTCCTTGTTTCTGACTTCAGGAATTCAGATTATTTGTCTTGTACCAAATAAAGTTGCTTAGGAGATAAATCACGAGGAAGGAAAAACAGAGGGGCCTAACAATTAGTTTTAATCTGTTCTGGCTTGAATAGATAATGCTTATAGGGGAAAACAGCAGATAGTAAAAAAAAAAATATTAGTAGCAAATTGAAATCTAATATGAAAATAATTTTTTTTTCCTCACTTTTTATTTTTTAAACTTTTAATGTCATCGTTTGCAATACATACTTAATTTACAGAAATGCTGGCCAATCTTCGTTAACTACATTTGTCCTTGTTAAGACAAAGCAAGAAGACCACAGAGGAAAGTGTTGGAGTTCAGCACTGTGTGACCACTGCTGCCTACTGCAGTTAGCCCTCAGGAGGGAACATGTCCACTGTCTTAAAGATTTTTTTTTTCCCATAAGGAGCAGATTTGGTGCAGCGTAAAGGCTCTCTCACTTTTTTTTTTACTCTTTAAAAACGATGAAAACAACAAAAAAAAAAAAAAACCCAAGCCAGGTATCAGTAGTAAGATAAAGAAACTTGAGACACTCACACAATCACAGAGGATGTTTTGGGATTAGAGAGGATCAGAAGCTCATGCTTTCATTGCAAGAGGGACCGTTTAATGGTGAGGTCAGCCGAGATCAAAGATACCTGTCCTGGGAAAGGAAAGGTAGATAAACATCGTGAGTTAGAGAAGGTGACAAGCACAGGAAGAGGGGATCTGGGACATATCAGGTAACTCTGACGTAGGTCCCAAAACATCTACTGCCTGGTAAGGAAAAGGAGTCCTACACAGGTGTATTTACTATTTTGTCTACACTTGTTTCTTTCCCATGCTATTTCAGAGAGAATCATTTTAGTACCGTAGGCAACACCTGCACACAGCTGCTCCCAAGGAATTACACGGGGAATGCCCACGGGGTTGGGAGTCTAAGAAAAAGCGTGGACTTCAAGTCCAAAAGGTCACGGCTGGTCCTGTGGTTTTAGGGCAGCTGCACCACAGAGCTTCTCTGCCTTAAGTACGCTACCAGACACTGAAGGGCAAAACAGATGAGACTTGGCACAGCAGCTGGGGGATGTCCAGCGTATGGGAGAGCTGCCCTGGAGAGCGGGAGCTGAAGCCTTTCCAGCGTCCACTTACTCCTCCACCTTCACGTCCAGCTGGTACATCCCAGTCAGTGCGGTGCTACGTGACTTCTGCACAGCAGAAATTAATTTAATCCACTCTGATGGCAAAACTGGGTTGGAAAACTGTTCAGCATATATTATTCTTTATTTTTCAGTCATTCTTTCAATTCTTTCTACTCTGTCCTGGTGATGGTGTTTTGTTTTGGCTTTTTTTTTTTGCTTTTTTTTTTCATTTTAATAGAAAGAAAACAAAGGGCAACAGTAAAATGACCATAAAAGGGAATCAACTATTGCCTTGTTCAGATTAGTTTAAGTGTTGAGCTCTGAAAAGCCCTCTTCTATCAATAGCACTAATCTGTGCTACTGACCTGTTCCTTTTGGTCCATTATCAGGGTAGGGACACAGTTGTGTCCAGTTATTCAGGATACAACTGAGACTGAAAAAAGAATAAAAATCAGAACTGTGAAAATTAAGGCACTTAGCAATATTGCTGTTTTACAGCGGACCCTGGGAAGTCCCTTAGGTGAGATCCCTGCCCTTGGCACACTCTTCTCCATGGCAAAAGGCTCAGACTTGCTCTGGGTCCATCCATCGCCTCTCTGGAGGCCAGCAGCTCAGGGACAGGGGGTTGGCTGGCTCTGCTCTTGCTGTTTATTTTCTGGGAAGTCAGGCTTGGTCAAGTGGAATGAGTCTTGTGTTCATTTTAAGGAAGTTTATATTTGACTCTGGTAAGGCTGGGGAGGAGGTGAATGGTAGGAAGAGGAGGGAAGGATCTGAGATCTTGTGGGGCTGCCCCCACACCGCCACAAGCAGCCCCATTACCAAGGCAGCAAGAAGACGAAGCAAAGCACCAAAATCAAACATGCCTGTTGGTTTCCTTTTTTTTTTTCCCTTCAAAGCTCAGAGATGACTCTAAATCTAAATCCAGCTCTTACTCCATAGCTGACCTTGTGGCCCATGAAAAAAATGTAAACTAAATCCCCTACTTTTAAAAATAATCTTCTAAACCATAGAAAAACACTTTGTAACTGTGCAGCTCGTCCCACAGCAATGATCTCTATTTGCTATTCACATCTCAAGG
The DNA here is from genome assembly GCF_036417535.1 of Chlamydotis macqueenii. NCBI lineage: Eukaryota > Metazoa > Chordata > Aves > Otidiformes > Otididae > Chlamydotis > Chlamydotis macqueenii. Next base: position 4,953,015 of record NC_141571.1, on the reverse strand, counting down.
GTCTCAAAGTCTCATCAGCCACTGCTGCCCTGCAAGAGAGAGTAAGGGGATGCTTTTTTCATGGAGTTACTGGAGCCATCCTGCTGGCACAAGGCACAGGATGGGCCGTATCCTACCAGCAGGATAATGGAAACAGTTGCCCTTTTGCAGGGCAGGCAGGGCGTTATTCCCTCCCCGGTAAGCGTGCACTGGGAGCGTAAGCCACCCTGCCCCGGCGGCACGCGGAGGAAGCAGTAAATGGAGATGCTCTGTGCAGACTCTGCGTTCCCCCGCGCGGTGTAAACCAAAACCAGTTCCTGCAATCCTGTGCAATAACATAGACAGCTTGCTGGCTGCTTCTCCCATCCGTCTCCTGTGGGTATAGACTCCTGGCCTCTGAAGAAACCAAGAATGCCATCCTTCTAGATTTATAATCACAGGGATTTATAAAATACAGTGTTGTTAGGTGCCTTGAAGTGAAAGGGGAAAATAAATAAACTACATGGGCGTTGCCACTGGAAAAAAATAAAAACTGATCTCAATCAACCAACCACATTTACTACTCTGCATCCATGGCCAGGCTTACTACACAAACCACCACTGCCATCCCTTCATTCTTTTCAACACTTGCTAGGGGCATCCATCTTCCTTAACACAGCGTCCCTGATTTCAAAAGCCAGACACTAATTAATTCCGGGAATCCTACGGTGGGGAGACATTAAAACCCATTTAGAGTTTTTGTGGCAGCCCTCTCCGTGCTTCTTTCAGCCAGCTCAGGCTCCGTGCAGCGTGCTGGAGCCAGCCCGAAGGAGCAGGAGGTTATAGGTCTGCGACAAACCGCGGGGACATGTGGGACTGGGCTTATGGAATAACCCGGGGTTTGTGTTCTGTGGTAGGCTGTCGATGGTGTGTACGTGGGAGGAGGCAACTGGGCAGAGCTGTTTTAGAGAATTAAATTAAACATTTCTTTTCTTTTCTTTTTAACTCCTTCCTTCTTCGTTAAGGCATTAAATCTCATAAGTAAGTTTCATTTCCAGAGACCAGCTGCCTTCAAGATTTCCTCTACAGCTCTCCTAGGCTAGGAGAAATAAGGGTGGAAAGAAAGGAGGGGGAGCTGAACCATGGTATTCAGAAGAAATGTGTCTAACACATCTCCTGGGCTCTGAAGAAAGAAGGCGGCTTCCTACAGGCTTGGGGGTTTAAATTACCCCTCTGGCTTAGGTGTTAAGAAGCGTCTCTCCTTCCAACATGTAAACCTTTATATTGCTGTCTCACTTTTCTGTTTTCTAATGGTTGTTTTAAGGCATGCAAAGACTTGAGCGGATGGGGACAGGGAACTGCCTCCTGACTCACCTGGCCCGCAGACGGCAGGGTCCACGGGTCACACATCAGCTGCACTGCGGTCGCCCAGTTGCACTCTTAGCCGCTGGAATAGAACATTATGGCACATTTTCTTTTATCTAGCTAGCTCATAAAAATCACACATTTTGTCAATAACCCCTCCTATTTTTTATAGTAATTTTGTGGGGATTTTTTTTTTCCGGGTATTGTCGAAACTTGCTTCAGACAATCCATGCGTAAAATAAACATTTCCTGAAGATACATTTCCTTCCTTTGTGCTTCAGAAGAGGAAGAACACCTTGTCCTAAGCGGATATGCTGAAAAGTTTGGGTTTTCTCAGAGAATTGACCGTTATTGGGAGCTAAGCTCACACCTTAGTTTGTGACCTACCTGCTACATTTAAAAGCAAAGACAAGCACTCAGTGCCGTATCCCCTACCAGGACTGGAGGGGTCCATACCCAACACCTGCCTCCAAACTCCCCGCACGTGCAGCCTGCTCTGCCTGGATCCACACCCGCATCTACAACTGAAGTTGGTGAACTTCCCCCACCTTCAGCAAAAGGACAAACCAAAAACTCGGCCCTGCGCACTCCCCTGGTCGCTGGGAGATGTTTATATGATTACACTGGTTTCTTTCCCTTTGAGAACCATGAGTCGAAGCCAAAGTGGTCGATTGGCACTCAGGGAAAATAACTGGTGATAAGAAGATAAGAATTTGAGTTGCTGTATCGCAGCTGACATCCTCCTCGCACCAACAGCCAGGATTTTGGAGGAAGGTGGTAAAACTCCCCAGAGCTTCAGGCATTGAGAGAAACAAGGAACAGAACCTTTTCCAGTCATCTGGGGCAGCCAGCCCAATCATAGAGACACTGAGAGGAAATTGAAAAAGGACCGATCACATTTGGGGGAGGCTTGTTCTTACCAGCACTTCCACATCCCACTGTTTTTATGAGATTTCTGCATTGTTTGCAAAGTGAGATTACAAAGCCAGTACAACATGCTGATATTTCCAGTAAGGACAACAACAGCATAGCCATTTTTCATTAGTAGATATAGACAAAAGAGTCTTGTTCAGAACTCCTCGAGTGCTGGGATTCAGACTCATTTAGTAGGTTTTAAAGCTCTATTTAAGTTTTTCTTTGTGTTGTTAAAAGGACAAGACCTGTTCTGGCCTATGATGCTGACCTATGGCTTGCCTTTGGCAAGTCCACTTCAGCAGGCTACGCCTCAGTTTCCAAATCATACCATGAGAACAAAGACAGGCATCTATCTTGTCACACACTTGGGGCTAAATGCTTTTTGGCCATAACAGACATGAGCTACTATTAGAAAACTGCCTTAGAAGGTCTATAAACGCTTGAGAAGATAGACTCAAAAGCAGCATTTCAGGGAACAGAAACTAAATGCAAAGGAACAGAAGCTAAATTCCTTGAAAGATCTATAGGAAAAAAATACAACAGACACATTAATTATTTAGGAAAACTCAGATATCCATTAATGGCTACTCAGACAGCGTTTTGGCAGCATATCCTGTCTACTGCACCACTGTTGTATCCCTGTAACTGCACATTTTGCTTTAGTATGTTCAGGAGCCATTTCTCTTGCTCCTGTCAACGAGGTTGAGGATCTGCAGTTCTCTGGCCCATCATGAGTGGTCTCTATTACCGTACTTGCTCCCAAAGCCAGTACCCAAAAAGCCATCCATGGACCGCTGAACAGCAAAATGAAGTCATCAGCCCTGCAACAATTTTTTTTTTTTTCCCAGCTGTATATCAGTGAAGCCTCATTTGACTAAAACATGGGATCAGATCCTCATCTCCATCAGCCAGCAAAGCATTGTAACAAGAATGAGATCAAAATTTGGCCAATAAAAACAGAAAGCTTGGAGAAGTCATATTCAGTGCTCTTGGGTGCCGCCTGCAGGTTTTGAAACTGCAGTTTACTAATAACTACTCCAAAACAACGTTGAACATAGTAATTTGTGGAATAAAAAGAGGACTTATTACACTAAGATTCCTAGAGAAATCATGGAGTGAAAATATGAGCTTTTTTTTTTATTCAGTTTTGAGTAAACAGAAGTCAAGATGTGCATTCTTTTCTCAAAATGAGTTTTTGTGAGGATTTAAATCCAAAAGGTAAAATTTAATAAATAAACCAGAGGGCCATAAACTCACACAGCTCAACCTGGGAGGAAACACGCACATTTTTCCCAGATGTTGCTCTCTGTAACACAACATTGCGCTTTGACGAGGCCTCACAGATCTTTAGCCACATAAATACCTTTGAGGATCCTCATTCCAGCCCCTGAAGGTAGACCACAGAGAGAGATTTACAAAGTTGCTGCTATTTTAAAGTTCTTTTTTCCTTTTTTTTTCACTCATTTTGGTTACATTTCCTGCTTCTGGACTGTGTAAGTCCAGAGGCTCAGGCCTCGGTGTCCACAGACAACCTCATCAAAGGTGTGATGACAGAGCAGGACAGCGATGTGCTTACCTGGAAGCATGGGCAAACCCTTGTTGGAGCTACCTGCCCATGGCATACAGCTCTCCTGGAGGTCTGACCATTAATGGTGCCTTCCTGTACCTCTTTGTTTTCTGACTTTTTCACGAGGCCTCAAAACGGTTTCCCAAAAGGCTCTGCATTTGTTCTGGCAGCCATCCATATTTTGCTTCCTTGCAGTCCTTTGGGTCTGAGGCTGCCGCTGTCTCCCCTTCTGCTCCTGGTCCCACCACTTCCTCACCACGTCCCGTGCTTGAAGTACAACCCAACTCATAATGACCGAGTTAAAAAAACACAGGTTATTTGTTTACGGAGCACATTACACACTCGAAGACACAGTGAAAAAGAGCATAAAGGGGATGTGGGGGCCTCCTAGGTTAAGTAAAAGTCATCTCTGATACGCAGCTCGCTTGGACAGCCTGGGCCTTGCTGCAGACGTGGGATTTGCCCTGTGCACGTCCGTGCATGCAGCTGGAGGGAATAGCAGCACGCCCCACACCCCAACTGCACCTCGGCACAGGGGGACCCATTGGGAATGGGGGAGAGTGGTGAGGAGGGCGATCAAGTCCTTTGCAGGGGTGTGCGGTCCATACTCAGTTCTGAAAGAGGTGATCAGTGGAAGGTAAAAGAGAATTAGGAAGGAGTTAAAACAACTCCCACAATGGAAAAATTAACTTACCTTTTCTGACAATCTCAGACCCTGCATTGGATCCCGGCTGTATTGACCTGTGACATTGATGGCCATTAAAATTTAGCTTTTAAAATCCTTTCTATTTTCTCCATAGAGAAAGAAGGTTGCTTCCCCCCACCCTGGGAAATGCATACTCGTTTCTATAAAGAAACAGTAACTATTTTTTAATAATATTTACAAAATTATGTTCATGTTTTTGCCAACTTGATTAAAATTGAAAATATTGATTTGGCTTTAAAATTAATAGGATCATAATAGAGTCTGAATGTTACTCATTTTAAATTATTTATTTCTGGCATAAATATGGAAGAAAAAGGAAAAAAAAACAAAAGAAGGGGATGAGAGGAAAAAATCAAGCAGAAATACTGACCTGATAAGTCTGTAAAAAGACTGTATTCATTTGCAATCTTTTTTCCCCTGAAAAAAAGGGAAGCCTTTTACCACTAAGAATTTTTCATGGAAATTGCTGTATTGTCCACACGACTATATTCAACTTAAAAAAAAATAGTACTTCAAGAATACAGTTTAACCATCACTCATAAAATACAGTCTTTTCTCCTTCTCAATGCTTTCCCCTCATATGTCAAGTCTCTACCCGAAGTTCAAGGCCCTTCTCATTGAAAAAGAAAGAGGAGAACAAGAGAGAAGCGAGAGTGAGTGCCGGGGGGAGATGCAAAAAGGAGGAGACAGGAACAGCCCTGACACAGCAGAATTGGTAGTGGTTCAGTGTCCTGCTGAAAATCTCCAGCGGGAGCCACAGAAATCCATCAGTGTCCCAAATGACTGGTCACTTGAGGTTTATACGGCACCACACGAAGCATCAATTAGAAAAGGAGCCAGCTGGCCGGACGGCGAACATCACAGAGCTGCAGGGCCCAGCACCGCAAACGCATACGGAGCAAACACAGCACTGCGCACTCAGCGTGTCCAAGGCTTGCAAAGGGACGACTGCATCTATGGATTGCCATAGAAGGGGTAAGAGATGTCTGTCTGGCCATTTTCAATTAGCTTTTAAATTTTAATAGGGGCCTGAGTGATATTTTGTTTCTGGTTTAGATCAAAGCCTCTCTCTCTGAGGCTGGCTGCTTCTTCCCCTAGAAAGCAGAACACCAGCCAAATCTTTCTAAAATATTACCACTCTTATTAGGAGATTTTTCTCCAGAAAGAGGAAGAACTAGGTCTAAAATGGACGTAGGGAAAGTGTTGTGATTGCTTTTTTCCTCTTACAGATAACCTGAGACCTGAGTGTTAACATCCGTGCGTGGGAGCAGAGAACAAGGATTAAAAGTCTATCTTTATGGAGTGTTTTTTTTTTCATCCAGAGGATCCCAGTGTCCTCTATACCACCAGTAACACTAATTTCACTGGAGAGCTATCAGCACATAGCAAGTAAAGGACAGCCAAGACAGCAAGGAAAAAAGGTCCAAGGGACCCAGCAATGTCAATAACTTCACCAGTGAAGCATACAAAAAAATACACAAGAAATTAGGAAATAAAAACTCCTGTGCTGCTGCTACCCTGAACAATGTAAGGATAGTCAACAGAAAATAAGAATAAGGCAAATAATAGACACATCACCCACTTCTGAAATGCAGGCACCGACTGGGTGGTGCCCAGAAGGCAGGCAGACAGCATCGCTGTGTGACAGACTTCAGGAAATGAAGTGCTATGTCTATGTCAAACTAAAGGTGCTATTTTGAACAGAAGTTGCTTAGAAATGGGAGCAGCAGAATAAAATCAACATCAATGAGAAGGAAAACAAAACCATAGTGTGCTTTTCAACTCTCAAAAAAAAAAAAAAAAAAAAAAAAGGGCACATTTGAAGCAAAATTAAGTAGTATTGGCTTTCTTATGTACACAGGTTATTTACGATTGCTTCCACACGATATACTTACACAGGTACAACAAAAGCCCAGCAAAGTGGAGTAAGCAGTCAAGCACAGGCCATTCTCACGCTGCACTCGAATAGAGCGTACCGTATCCCTGCGGATAAGTGCAAACTGTCTAGTGCTTCCTCCACCCGCACTCCAGCCAGTTCCAAGCCCTGTTTCTGTATTAGCATGGTGTCTTCCCTGAACTGTTAAGCTCAGATCCCTCAAAAAACCCTATCAGCACAAGTGCAGTGCTGTGGTACAGACACGGCCCCTGGACCATAGCTGGCCTGCCTCAAAACCAGCTCAGCCCACCCACAGAGCGGACATGACTGCACCCATCTAGCTGGACACGCCTGTGGATTCGGACAGAGGCAGTATCTTTTCAGGTTGCCTGTAAAGGACACATTTCTTTCCAAAATGCTTTCTGTCCACAGCTCTGTCAGGATGGCATACGGTCCGAGTCTCACAGAAGTGCAGCCCCTACCTTTTGCAGACCCCAGCTACCCCCATCTCCCTCGATGTGCCCAGACACGTTCCTTCAGTGTCAGTGGCAAATCTCCCTTTTGCCTCAGCTTGTTATGGATTTCGTCAAGCCTGGTCTTGTTTCTTTTGAAGTCAGCAGGAAAAAACTAGTGGGGGATAGGATAAAATCTATTCCCAGTCTCTAGCTTTGTTTAAATGTCAGATTATCCTTATGCAAGGCAACCTGAAGTCCTCCACTGTGATCGGTCCCATTCCTTCAGCCACTTGGTTTTATTCTCTGGAGTTCGTATCCTGGAGTCCCAGCAGCAGCAGCAAAAACAGTTGCCAACATCCTGGGAATATCTGCCTCAGAATCTCAACTACTGTGTGAAGTTGCTGCTCTCTAGTTTGAGATGTGTGTTTGCAAAGGAAATCTGTCCAACAACAACACAGAGACAGGAAAAAAAAAAGGAGGGAAAAGGGCTTTATGTAACAGAATTAACAGAGCTGTTGCAATAGGAATGTGAAGTTAACAGGCAACTTTTCCTCCTCCTTCTCTGCCCCTACCCCAACCACCTCCTCTAATGCAGTTTCATTTGTTTTTGTTTCCAAGCTTCTTTTGCTGGCCACTCACACAGCCCCGTTCCCTTTGTCTAATTTGGATCTCAAACTTCCATGCAACCGACTCTTGCTGTAACTGTAAATCTTTTTAAGGCCCTTCTGCCTCTGAACTGTAAAAGCAATGCCACTGTAAGCTGCTTAAATGGGTCATAAATCCACTTAGTGCACTGAAGGAGGAAAAAAGTTTTTCAGGGAAAGAAGGGGAAAAAAAAGACAAACTAAGGTGGCTGGAGGATGCAGGGGAAAAAAAAAACCCAGAATGTATTTGCTAAATTGAACCAAAATAACAGGAGTCAAAGGGAAAAGAATTGTCAGGGGGGAAAAAAAGATTAAATAATGCATCTGGGTGTGAAAAAAAATCTGCTTATGAAGGGCTGCTCAGTGTATTAATGCCAGCGACTTATGGGAGGATGGTGGTTGCTCTCCACTCTGGTCAGCATCACTAGGACCTGGCAGCACCAGGACAGCCTACGAGACTTCTAGCAGCTAATGGATTCTATTTTTCCACTGGGTGGTCCAGGGTCTGCTATCTGGGTGTAATTCTAACTATTTTGCACTGCCTGACTCGCAGGTTTAATCATGGCTCCATGCCTCAGTTCATTCATCTGTAAATGGGAGATGAAGATATTCCCCTTATTTTTAAAATGTTTTCAGAGCTGCTTAAATGCCACCAGGGAAGGGGCAGAGCTGATTCCTGTGGCAGTCAATAGCAACAGTTTAATCTGTTTCTGTAGAGGCAGAGCTAGCCCAAAATGGGCAACTTTTGTCTATGTAATTTACTGCATTTATCACCATGGTATCTGAACTCCAAGAGTATTATCCAAATTCCACTGAATTCACTGAGTGTCTTTCCACTGCTTTCAATAAGTTTTGGATTTGACTCCAAAGTCACAAAAAAAAAAAAAACCAAAAAAAAAAACTTGAGGAATATGTCAAAAGAATGTAAGTGGGTGTGAGCTGAAATTGAGGAGTTTGGAGACTGGAGTATGCAGAACAGTAGCTATTTAAAGACCAAGTTTGCTACCGAGTGTTCCCTTTTAATAGGGTTATATAAATACATTCCCGTCTCAATATACGTGGAAAAACAGGCGGTGAGGTGAGACTCGGTTGCATTATTTCTTATGGGAAATATTGCACATAGCTAAACCACCTCTCCCCCTTTCCTCACCCACCACCCACGGTCCCTGGAAGCCTTCAGCAGCTGTGTGCAGTGTGAAGAGGACATCCGGGAGCGCTGCGAGAGTTAAAAAGTTCACAGCCCTGCCTTTATAATAAAGCCCCTGTTTTCATTGCGTTCTGACTTTGCCTTCAAGACTTGATCTGAGTTTTGGCACTCAACATGCCAGAATGGGAAGGGAGACTGGTTATGCCTTTTTATTATTATTATTATTATTATTTTATTGCTCTGCTTCCTTGCAAGGAAAAGAGGAAAAAAAATAAGGAAATGTTCTTGCTTGGTTCTCTGCAAAAACCAAATCAGTTTCAGTACAGCTCCCTGAGGCCAGGTGTCCCCCCCTGCAGAAAGTCACTGCCAGGGTAGGCACCAATTGGCATCTCAATCACCTTTCTCAGGAAAAAGTCAGTGACCAGGGAGGACTGAGAGGTGAACCCCTCTCTTTTTCACCAGTACGGTATGTGCGGGTCAGGAGGCGCTGATACTATAACTTAAAAGAATCCTATTAAAATGATGGAAATCTTTGCCTATGAAAAGTGGGGTCTACACCCGGGTAGTAATTATGTTTCAAAGGAAATCCATCTGGTCTTTTATTGCTTATTCCCTCCATGCATTTTGTGTACAAGAATAGTACAAGGTCTGGAATATTTCATATCAGAGGGCTTCCAAAAAGCTGTTTACACTCTGTCAGGTCAATAAGCTACACAGATTTTTGCAATATTATCTCAATTATGGGTAACAACTGGAATACACTTTTTTTTTTTTTTTAAAAAAAAAACCTTCTTCAAAATACTAGCATGGATCCTTGGAGCAGGCAAACTCCTGCAAACTCCACCAAACTCCATCAAGCTCATATAGTAAAAAAAGCAGCTAAGCATTCAGCATCTGGAAAGTTTTATAACTACAGCTGAAGTCTAGTGAAGCTTATTTTTCACCTTCAACCAAGACAAGCTGCCTGCACTGAGGGTTGAATCCTTTCTGCATGTATGTGCTGGAGAGCAGGACGCAAATGTCATCGGGTGCAGGACAGCACAATGATGGAGAATCCTCTGGCCAAGTCAGAACCAGCTCCAACATGAAGACTGTATTCATGTACTAATAACACCAGGCTTGAGCTGGATTGGGTCTGTCTGTGTGCAAACAACCATGCAAACATAATATAAAGAGCACATTTTAAAAGGAAAACTGTATAAATTCTATCAGAATTAGGTACCAGTCTTTAAAGACCCTGGGAACCCAACAACTGTCTTACAATAAAATCACATACAGCTAGAGCGACTTGGTTACAAGGCAACCTCTCCTATGTTGGCAATTCCAGCAGTTTTATTAACTCCAGTGAATATATCACAGATCTCAAGATGACTGATACTTTCATTGCAGCCTGGGCCTCAGCCACTAGGTGATTGTTATGAGTCTCAACTTTCATTTTTTAAAGTTTTAGCTGTCACCATGTATTAAAAATAAACTATGAAAACTTAAAAGTAAGAAAGAGGGAAAAAAACAAGGTAAACTCTATAGAAATGCAGAAGATAAATAAAAATATTATTATAGTAATTATTTCTTACCTATCTTGAATTTTTGGTGGTCACGTTTGATGGCTAGAGTAGATGTTACTGGCTGATCGCAGCAAAGTTACCTTGAATGAAATCCACGTAACAGAATTTGGCTATAATCTCATTTGCTTTAAATTTGAGTGACCTGTAGTGCAGAACTAAGAAAGAGTCACAGATTTAATTTACTTTTCACTTCTGATGCTGCTTGTATATTGTGAGTGATATGAATTTAGCAAGGAGTTTGCATTTATTAGCACATATAAATTTACCAGGAATGTTTAGTCTTGCCGTCAAAACCCAGATCTAGAACACGGGAATATGTCAGAAGCTGAGTGTGATTTTTAAAAGTAAGCTTAGAAACCATTCATCTCTGTTGAAATACTTCATGAGTAAACCAACTGCACCCAAAAAATTGAGAAAGTAGAAACAAGATATACCCTGAGATATTATTTTTAAAAATCTATTTCATTATTTTCAAGATTTGGAAAACTCTACTCACAATTTCTAAATACTTGGAATTGGAAATACTACTGTTAACTGCTCATCATTGCTTCACACAGCGTCACCCAGATCCAAGGACAGATTTCTGTCTCCCTAGCTACATTTAAAAGAGTAGATTTATTGAAATAACTTGCAGAGTCATGCTTTAGCAGCTTTGATTCAACAGTAGATGCTGGCACTTGGTCTCCTACCCACTCCTCCTACATAAACATCACTGCAGGCATTGAGGTCGAGCATCCCAGGCCGCTCTGGTGCATTTTGGAAGATTCAGGTACGACATTTGCTACGAACTATTTCATATGACCCTGGCTGACACAGATAAGCCCAGGTCACTTAGGAGAATTATATGCTGGGGATCTGGACCTTGACCTCTCCTGCTTGAATTCCCCAACTGTGAAACGCAGGCAGTAGCACTGCTAAGCCACAAACCACTAAGAAATAAGTAATTAATACAACGGAGCCCAGAGCATCATGACACCATACTGGGGAAGCTGGTAGGGACTCACCTTAGGACAGCTTGTGTGTATGAAGAGCAAAACGTGGTGCAGAGAAACCATCTCAGGAACAGAAATAGGGTAGGGAAGCACTCTGTGACTCTTACATCTGTGAGCCGCCTCCACTGCAGATCATTTGGGTGAGTCACTGACGTGTGCGGCAGCCTGATGGGGGAACAGCACTGTGGTGACATCGCACTGGAGAGAATAAAATTGCAAAAGACACTAAAAATATTTGAGGTTTTCAAAAAGCTATTCAGAAGTGTTAGAGTTCAGAAAAGCCCTTTTTTTTTTTTTTTTCTTTTCTTAAGCAGGTGTAGAAACAAAAGAGATGTGGATGGAAATTTGTGCCTAGCTCTGACCTGCTTCTTTATTTCTGTTTGCTTTGCTTTTCTCCTCTTGCCAATGCTTAGGATGAGAACAACTTGTTTTGGGGTTAGTCTCAACTTTCTTGTTCATTACAGTTTATTTTGGATTGGATTCCTAAATTTACGTACGCAAACTCAAACAACTATTTACATCCACGCATAACCTACCCATGCTATTACAGAGAAAATCCTCCCCTCAGCTTGAGGAGAACCTGCTGTCGACACACTCCTTCCCCTCCGAACCATAACCTTTGACTCGTCCCGTGGGGGATAAGGAAGAAATGTAATCAGGTGCAGAATGCCAATACGTCCCTCTGGGGTGACAGGCATCCAATTTCTAAGCAACCATTAAAAGGTCCATATGGAATTTCATGTTTAATATGAAGAAATAAGAAACAGGAAAACCCAAGAGCGAACACATGCCATGTGTTACTTCTGCTTGTGAGCTCGGGCCAGTGTCTGAGCCTTTCCAGGTGCTCTCTTCTGCACTCAGAGTGAGCTGTGGGGATGTTCAGCACACTCGGGGTGCTCTTACATGCTATTATTATTATTACTATTATTTTAACTAAGAAACTAGCTGCTTGGTCCATTTGAGGAGCGTATGGCTTTGAGACAGATGTGGAAATAATCCGAAAACATGAGGGTCAGGCAGCGGAACATTTCCAAAACTGTATGAAACATTAAGCAAGTGAAGGGAAAACATTTATTCTTCCATCTCATATTCCACAGCAAACTAGGATTTCTCAAGCTTATCTTCATATCCACATTTTAACCAAAGACCAATTGTGTTTTCCTCCATATTTTTCTGCAGATCAAAAAAGTCCAAACATAGTCAGTCCATTTATTCTAAAAAGTTGTTTTCCCCACCTCTGGCATCGGCTCAGCAGCCAGGAAGCCAGTGTGCAAGGTTAGAGACACTGCTGGACTGCACAGAACTGCTGCAGCCCACGGGCCCCTGGAAATGAAGACGAAATGAGGCTCAGTTGTGTGCAGCACGTTGATAAGATGTTGGCCCCCATTTCAGCATGACCCAAGAGGTTTAAATTGCTTCATTTCTCAGCCAGTCAAGAGCAAATGGGTGGTAGATGCGATATGGCTGTTCACTGGAAATCACTCTTGATTGATTTAGCTTCTCCTCCTCAGTAGCGTATGGGCTCGGTACACGGCTCGGGCACATAAATTACACAGAGAACACCGTCCACGGCTGTGTATGGTGCGTATGTATGTTGTCACCCCATCAGAGAAAAAGCTTTTGTGAAGAATTAGCTCTAAGTGTACACAGAATAGAAATGATCATGTTTAGTGGTTCAACAAAACCAAAGTCACTTCCAAAGCAATAATTCTGAATTAGAATAAAGTAACCAAAGAACTTTGATAATTTTTTTTTTAGTTAAAGAAACAAACAGAAAATGCTGCTGCTGGCTATAAAAACAAGTTAATTTTTAGGAGGTTTTTTGTTTGTTTCTTGAAAACTAATAAGAGCTGTGAAATTCAAAAAAAGTTTTAAGTTCTCATTAACAAGATTTCAACAGTTTGGGTTTGCTTTTGCCTTTTTGAAAGAAGATACAAAGATTTTTCAGTTTCATTTTAACATGTTAAAAGAAAAAAAATCTACTAGCACTGCTACATTGTTACTTCTGGGGGATGAGTTAGAAGATATTGGAGAATTATTCATAAGAAAAAAATTGGGTGATTTATTTACTTACTTGTGATGGAACAAAGACCTCATGTCAGGCTGCAGCACTCTCAGTTCCTACCCACAGGCGGACACAGTATTGAGAACAGCCACTTCACCTCAATTAGAGATTAAAATAAGTGAATAAAGCTTTAAGACAAGGCGTGTTTTTGTCTCTGCACATGACAGCCAGATCCTGACTCCAGACGGCATTTCCCAAGGGACGCAACACTGACAATCGTAGGGATACACACCAGCAGAAACTGGTCAAGACTCAGGGTGTTCTCTCCAGGCTGGCTGGAACACACAGGAGAACCAGGCTCTTGTTGGAAGAGGAAGGCTGTGAGAAGAAAAGGGAGGAAGGAATTTTGCAGGCATATGCTTAATCTGAGTATCCCAGTTGTTCAGACACCCATAATCAAAGTAATTTTCAAAGTTATTTTCCATCCTTAAGCTCAAAACTTCAAAACTACCCCAAGTGGGAAAATTTCTTTCTCTCTTTACTCAAGCCAGGTCCCACTGAAGGCAATGGAGACATATTTTTCTTCCCCCAAAGTCAGGATAGGGTTACAAGATTCAGATCTATTTTAATATTTCAATGTTTCCTCAGTTCTGAAATCTGCTGTGCTGATCTGGTTACCGTAAGGTAAATCGTGCGTAACTGCTGACTGCAGAAACCTTGGAGAAAGTTACCATCACAATAAACATCTGATAATTAATAGTTATTAGCAAAATTCCACTGTTCATATCAGTTTGGTTAAAGAGGAAGGGAAATTAATATATTTTAACCATAATATGTTACTTGCTCAAAGCAATACGAACTCAGGCAGCATAAAGACCATCCGCGTAAACCACTGCCAGAAATCCCTACCACTCTTGCAGGATTCCCAATCAACAACTCCCCAATTTTCCCAACCAAAGCTACGCACTCAGCAAAGCACACCTGCCATAAATCTCAAAGCGTTACCAGCTTTCAGCGAAAACTGGTAACATTATGGCTGGGGGATGATGTATGGGGATGTCACCAACTCCCCCTTCACACACTCATACCCCTTTCCCCTACTGCAGGCATTTTTTATCTGCTCCAGTGACTCAGCCGTTAAACATCTCCCAGCTGAACGACAGCAGGCCAGCGGCAGCTTTCTCCCTCGGTCAGCAGCGAGTGGTCAGCGGCCGATGTTTATGGGAGGGTGGAGGAGGGAGACAGGAGCTGGGCATAATTAACGGGACAATTGAATGGGTTCTGCCTCTCTGATTTCAATTAACCTCTGAACCTCGCAGTGACAAGATTGCACGGTTACCAACTAACTTTAGCAAAAACCAGATGTTATAACTGGTGAATCCAAGATCTCAAATAGGGTATGGGATTTGGTGATAGTCTGTTTTTAGATCACTTATTGCTCACCAAAACAAAAAGGAGTCTGAAGAAGACTTCTTTAATACCATTATTGTGCTGGAATTGGGCTCTGATTATTGTATCAGAGCTGGGGTCTGGTTCTGTTCCCATTTCAAATCAACTGCTGAATTCACCACTGGGAAGAAAAAGAAGTCAAAAGACCCGGAGAAATATATCAATGACATTAAAGATACAGGCATTCAAAGCTTGCAAAACAGATCAGTGTATATAGACAGATAAGTTAGAAAATCTTTGTTCAAGAAAGACTGAGATAAGCTCAGAGCTGACATTTGAGAATAAACCAATCTAGCTATGTTAAGGACAGAGTTTTGGACTACAAAGATTTCTAGCATGCAACAAAGCTACAACTGAAAATTAAAATTGATCAAAAGAATGCAAGTTTAAAAAAAAAAAACAAAACATCTTTTGAATACTTCTAACTTTTAAATTCAGAAACTAGAGAGAGAAATCCTGGTTTTGTCGGCCTTTGTTTTCAATACATTTCTGCCACTTAAATTGCTGACCATCTCTCGTTACTGGAAACATATTTAATTCTGCTATCATTTATAGGACCTCAATGGCTAAAGAGGATAAACTGTTATCACTTTGCATATTGGCTTAAATGAATTTGTTCCTAATCTTTAAGCAGCCATAAATGAGAGCCAAATACAAATTTATGATAGCAGATCATGCATTTTAATGTAGCTGCATCTACAACACCAGGTATCAGACACGCTGAAGGATGTTCAAGCAAAACCAAAGCCTACGGTGTAAAAAAGATCATAAATATCAGAAAATGTGACCAGACTCATAACATTTTAAACAGATGTGCTATCCTAATAAGCAATTTCAAGACAATTTGAAGAAATCAGTGTGGAGGATTTGGATAATAAACATCTCTTTACAAATGCATTAATAAAAATATAAGTTTAAAAAGAAAAAAGATTAAGAAAGATTATCAATTCCTTGAACAAAATCTACTGACTGAAAGGCGTAGGCTATTGTCAACCACTTCTGGGACTTTGTTATGCAGTTCTTCATAGTTTAACTAGTACAATCAGTCAAATTAATTGCAAGCTTGCAAATTCTTTATTCATAACAGTAAATAACTATATCTATTAAGTAACTTCTTGTAATATATATCTCTCAGTCTAGGCTGACATTATCAAGCATTTTTCTCATAATGGATATTTAAAGCATCTGCAGTAAATAAGAGCCAAAAGTCCAAGCTTCTATGAAGCACAATATTCCACTTTTCAATCCTTAAGAAATTTCAGTGTATGCATTTAAGAAATTCCTTTTAGACATTTGAAGATTTCCATGTCACAGCAGACTGCAGGAATGCCCTTCAATTTCTCACACGTTACCAGCCCGATCTAATAAAGCCTAATGTCCCAATGATAGATGCATCTGGCTCTTCTCCCCTAATCAATAATATTCAGCAAAAGTCCCTTCTTCCAGCAGCAGCATAAATTATCAGATATATGCAAATAGACTTGCTAATGTTAATTGCCAGGGCTGATTGGTGATTAATTTTTTGATTATGATCAATCATTCTGCAGGAATCTTAATAAGACATTCAAGGCAATCTGCAAATTGATAATAATTAGGGATCCCAACTGGTAACGCATCCACAGCACGCTGTAAAACATCCCTGTGATTGAACGCGTTCCTGTCAACAAAGTTCCCCCCTTTTGAAGAAGAGAAAAGGAAACAATCCAAGTCTCCGGAACCTGATGGGACCATGCTATCACATGTAACAAGAAGTTCCTTTTTTGCCATTTTTATGGTAAGATGGGTTATGGCATCCTCTAACGCAACTGGCCAACTTCTTTGTGTCCCTCACAGGGCAGGAAATGAAATGGGGGGTTCATTTACATGACAATGCTTTGGAAGCATTACCCCACTTCACAGCCTTCCAGCCTGGAAAAATAAGTGATTTGCAGGAGCACAGGATGCTGAAGAAACCAACCTCCACCCAGCCAAGGAACACCTCTCAGAGCAGTCCTGTGAGACCTGTGGGGAACACTGCCAACAGCACGATACAGTAAGAATTTCAGGTCAAGTAAATTTAAAAAGGGCCAAACAGGAGATTCGCGTGATGCCTTTTTTTTTTTCTAGTGCAGGCCAGGCAATAGCATTCAATTTCTAGCAACAAGTGAGAAGATAAATGTTTTCCCTGTGTGATATGTTTGTGTACTTAAGGGTGAAAGTCCAGACATGTTTGTAAACATAGCAGCTCAAAATGTAACATGATTTATAATATTTTCTTTAAAAAATGAATTATCTTGCAAACATAAATATCCTCGTACATGTTAAACCCAAACACGAACTATTGCTGTGTACACACCAGAAAGTACAAGTGACTGGAAGAAGACATAGTTTACCAAACTAGCCCTACAGACAAAACTGCATCTCCCCAAACACCGGTTGTGCAAGGAGCTTGTTCCGGCTGCACGCAACTCCTGGGCTCCAGCAGCTCTCTGCTTGCACGTCCCAGCGCGGCATTTCATGCACATAACCAAGCACTGGTCCTTGCAGAGCAAGCGTTCGACTTCGCTCTGTGTTCAATCTGGGCAGACAGCTCTCGACACGTGAACAGCCATCACCTGCTGTCAAAAATGAGTGACGTGCAGCAAGTGAGGAGTATAGTGGAAAGTAAATTAAGAGCGCATCGTACCTTGGTACTGACCTGTCACGTCCTACTAATATCCAAGCTTTCGAAATTCCTGTCTTCATGGCTTAATTCTGATTGGCAGAAAATATTCCTTTTTACACGTTAGTGGTGTAAAAGAGTTTGAATATAAATGAAAATAAATCCCTGAGGTCTACAATTCCTTCAGTTCGTTCAGTGCTGCCAAATGTACCATTTTATAACGGAGCCCAAGGTATTTGAGCTTTTATCTGAAAAGCCTGCAGTTCGTACTCTGCAAGTAGCTCCGCTTTTGTTTTCACTGAAAGGAAAAAACAGGATGGGCCCTTTCTTGTATGTTAAATTTCCTGAAGAGAAGCTAGGTTGCAGTTGAATGTTATTTTGCACAGGAAATATCTTCTTTCTGAATACGTCATCGTTTCAACAAGAAACTGAAACATAGTTTTACAAAAAGTCCAGCGTTAAGTGTAAGCTTTTACACAAATAGGAAAATATTTTCTTTTTCTCCCAACAGTTTTAATAAGAAAAAAAACCCACCCTAAAGGAGTACATGATTGCTTTCTTTCCTATACAGTGAACAAGAAATGCTTTAAAATGGCATGTGTATACATGAGGTTTTTAACTAGAAAATGCCTTTTAACTAGAAAATGCCATTTAACTAGGCATTTTTGAAAGCCTAGCTCCATTGCTTGTTTAGTCTCATTATTTCTCATCCAGTTTCAAGAATTTTAAACATTTATAGAGTGAATTTAGTGATGTCAGCAAGCACAGAGTGTCACAAGGAGCAAACATGAGTATGTAAAAAACACATTTACCTTAGACAAAACTGGCCCAGTTCCTTTGTAGCTGTCTCAGATCAAGAACTCCTCCTCTGTGGTCACTGAAATAATCATATTGTTAAACTGGTGTCTGTGACAAACAAATTAGGTTCAGACATTTTAAATTAACATTCCTTCTTTTTTTTTTATTCTGCATATTTTCTCAACCCAAGTAAATTAATAAATGTTTAAGTTATCTTTGCAGCTGAGATTCCTCACTGCTGCCTTTATAAATCTTGCTCAGGAAAACTGAAATGCTAACACGTTTCTTGGATTTGGTCTGTCATTCCTCTCCAGCTCCTCGCACTTTTACAATTCACAAGGTCATGAGTACAAAATGTGCTTGTTAACTTACACAAGAATAAAACTGTCAGATGGGCTGAGGCCTCCTTGTGTACCAGTTTAGTGAAATATGATTATCCAAGCTGTAAAATGGATAAACCTATTAAATGAATAAATCTGCTGCCCTGTAGCCTACCACTGATGTCATTGCCTTACCTACAAGGCACCCCTTCTTAAATTAATACTTGATAAAGGAATAAATCTTTTAAAGACATGCACTAAAACTTTGCATTGAAGAGTTATCTTTTGTGTTACAAACTGGAAGTATTTTTTACTGCAATGGACATAAGTGAGAGAAAATGAATTCCAGAAAAAAAAAAAAGAAATCTTAGAAAAATGTTATTACCTAGCTAACACTGTGGACTGCTGCTTATCTGTACATAACTAATCACTTCTCTGTTTCTTTTTTTTTTTTTATTCTAATGTGTGAGTGGACTTTAGTGCTCATGAAAGTGAAGGATAATTATTGGGTAGTGGGTAAAGTGGAAGGGCACTGCCTTATCAAAGACAGATCGAGTCAGCTACACATGGGCAAAAGAAATCATGATTCGCTACTTTCAGCTTCTTTGATTTATTACTCTAAAGGTCCAACAATGAAGTTTCACATCAGAGGAGATAGAAGGAAAACGAGTTTCAAAGCGTTTGTCCTTCTTGACTTCTTTGAAAGCCTTTAGCATATTGTATTTGCTAGAGTATAATATTGCTGTCCGTTATTATTAAAAATCTATTACACAGACACACTCACAGAAACAAACAAACAAAAAATGCACTCCACAAGGTGCTGACCAAATATATGGAAAGACAAAATCTCTGCCCCTAAGAACTTACAGTCTAAGATACAAAAATCAAAAAATGGAAGAGAAACAAACACAGACATACAAAAGGAGTTGCTTTAAGATCACATGGCAAACAACCAGCAAAAGTATGACACAGAAAACAGATTCCCTAGATCCACACCAGTACTCACAGATATACTTATCCTTCAATAATGTTAAAAATGAGACAAAAATAAAATCCCAGCTCATCCAAAGGCATCCAACAACGTGCTCAAAACTCAAAAGTGAATTTGTAAAAGGAAACAGGAAATGAAAACTAAAGAAGGTTGACATGATTACGGGGTGTTAATAAGAAAAGACATAAGCCAGGGGCCTTGATGTACAACTAGACAACAAGAGGTTAGGCTTGGAGTCAGGGCTACGCTAATTTGCAAACTTGGGTCCATTTCATTAAGTGAGCTGAGAGACAGGCTGTCTCAGTCCAGCAGAGAGGGATCTCATTATCCATGTAGGGAGCAAGAGATAAGAATCTTTTAATAATTGCTGGGAATTTTTTTTTTTTATGATGATATGGAATGCCAATTTATGCCTCTCCACTCAATGTGGATAAAAACCAGCTTCCTACACAGCTCATACCAGCCCCCCTCCTGGCTGTGGCCATTAGGACAGGGAGGGAAAGCAGAGACTAATATGTTTGCCTGGGAGACCAATGCTGCAAAACTCCATTAAATGCACTTCATAGTGGAAAGATTTTTGTTTACAGTAGATGAAAAACTTTGCCAACCCTTTTTACTTAATTATTAATAGGCTCAGCTGTAGGATTTAGAGCCCATTCCAAATCGCAGTACAGGCAAGACTCCTAATGACAAGTAGCCTTTGGATGAAACCCTTTACTAATTTCTTATTGAGGAAAGGTCCTGAATTGACACCTTTGGAAAAAGCTCAAGAAATGTATATTACTTTGTCAAAAGCATTATTCACGCTCCTTGTCCCTCTCTCCAAAACACATCCACTGCAGCCATGAGAAAGGAGCTTGCTAGAAGCCAGAGGTTCGTACAGTTATTCCCTTCCCTGCAATAAGCATCCCACTTCGAGCTAAGCACATCACAGATTTTGTTACAGGGACAAGTTTAGTCTGTAAGGGACTAATTTTGAGAGACTTGCATCTTTCACATGGCTGGAGCAAACACACTTCTGGCTACCTCTCAAATACTGGCATAAAAAGCAGGGGTAAAGTCAGACAAGGTCTCATGCTCTTGTTTTCCTGCATAATATTTGCTAAAGGTTGAGATACGGACACAATAACTTATCAAAATAACACTAATAGTACTAAACTTTAAGAGTAAATTTTTCCCTCTGCCCAAACTTATGCTGCAAGGAAAGGAGGAAGCACAAAAAAAAAACAAAAACCAAACCTGTTTCCACAGCCAAATCTGCTCATTTGCTTAAGTCACTGGGTTGGACCGCACATTAGTGCTGGAAAACACTGTCCAGGGAACTCCGAAGCTGTGCTTATCTCTAAAGTTGGCTGCAAAATTTGTTTTTATGCATTGGGTCAGCCTAAGGACTATGTACAACTTATCTATCTCCTCAGCAGGAACAAAACTACAAGGCTCTCTTCAACTGACCGTGCCTCTTTTTCCAGGTTCTAGTTGTTAATCAACAATCTTTAATTTTCCATATGCCCATTTACTATTTGAAACAATTTGGTAAATATCTCATGTGAAAGGCACTCACAGTCTCCACTTCACAGTGGAGCTGGCTTTTCTGGATAAAAACCTCAAGTTCTGGCTCTGTAATTAGATAGGTAAAACTTGAGAATCGGCTATATGGGCACAAACACTCACCCAGAATTACAAAAGTGCTTTCTGTGAACATCTTCTGGAAGGAAAAAACTCTGTCTCCATAGATATTCCTTCCTGTAAATCCATTCCTTGGAGCAGTACTGGGAAGCAAAGTCCATGTGCCCCTTAGCAGCAGTGCTGTGAGCGGTGCAGCGACGCTTGCCGCGGCGCAGAGATGCTTGCGACGGGAGGGAAGGAAGCACGGATAAAGTATGCTTACAAGGACAGGGCTTGTGGAGGGAAACCCAAAAGACTGGAAAGGAAGAGAAGCAGAGGGCAGGAGCGACTGGAAGGGGTGCACATTTGCCCCCACTGTCAGTGCGACTGCGCTGAGACAGCTCTTGACAAATGCTGGGTGCAAGGTGTCCCATCCCAGACCTGAGATCAGTGCTGCTGCTGTGCAGCCCCTCCTCTTCTTCACAGCTGGAAGAAAAGAGCACAAGGCTTATGTAGAACACCTTCTCACATCCATACTGAAGTAGCGGCCAGATCCACAGTGTTCCTACACAGCTGCTGTTCAGTTCTCCTCAAATGAACAGTGCTCACATCGAGGGGTGAGAGGGACTCATACTCATGAATGTCACTTGTTTTTGACAGCAGCAGTTGGTTCTATGAAAAGGAGAGAGACAAAACAAAGTGGATGGCATAAGGAAGGCTCAGATGTCCCAGGAGAAACCCCAAGACGTGCTAGCTGGGAGCACGGCACAGCCTGCTGCTGCAGAGGAACCAGGAGGGAGTGCGCAGGGATTCACAAGTGCTTGCTCTTCACCTTGCAAGGACAGTGCTTCAAATCATCCTCCTCATAAAGTTCTGCTAGAAGTTACAGTCTCAGTTCTCCACTCTTCCCTCCCTCTTCACCACCACCACTACTATTCCACCCCTCAGAGACATGAAGAAATACAAGCAAAGGCCGCAGCTGATCATGTCAAGCCAGTACTAAATGCCTCTTAGATTAGACCATTGTTCTTAAATGTCTGGATGTTGCCTGTGAACACCCAGGGACTCTGCAACTGGAAGTCCTGATCGCTGAGGAAGGAAAGGTCAAATACCAGTCTTGTGCTTACAAAAGGTCTTGAGTTCTTGATGTTTTAAGATTTATCCTATAAAGTGATGTTTGCAGTCCTCTCTCGTTAATGTTTTTTAACTAAATGGAAAAGTGTCTGTATTAACAATATCATTCAAGTTTTCCTTACTGTACACTTCACACCAGAGTTGAAGGATCCAAATAACACAGTTTCAGGCTTTGAGTGCATTCCAGTCAATGCTCATCAAGTCAACAGGCAAATTCTACCACTTCTGTAGTTTTGGGCTCCCCACATCTATGCAATTGCTGTATTGCATCACATTTCATCCCAGACAGCTGTGGGATCATGTACATCCCCCTTCCTTTAAAAGTTTCCCCTGTCTCCCAGTCCTCCCAACTAAGGATATTCCGAGCTTTACTTTCTAATCAAAGACCTCATCATGTTAAAACATATGGTGATCTTTTCAACTGGATAAATGATGTCCACTAGGGGCTTGTATGAGACCACTAAATTTACTTTTGCTTTTGAATTAAGTCACCAAATTTCAGCCTAGGTATTTCAAGATGGAAAACTAAAATTCAAGATGTGACACTCAGCTTCATGCTGATTGCTCTGCTCTGCTCTCTTCTCTCTCCTGTCCGCAGGTTCCTGTTGTCAAGTAGTGAAACATACAGTCAAACTATCTCAGTCTAAATTTATTTGCAGTGTATCAAGATAAAAATCCAGCTGTAATACAATTAGAATTTAGCAGAGTAATAGGCTCCAGATTTTTTAAAACCTATTTTCTATTAAAAGGAGAGAGATCTCTCTCTGCTTATTTCTCATAATTACAATATGAATTTAATGTACTGTAAAATTAATAGAACACCGACTCTAGAGACCAAAGTCTCCTACACAGGCAGACAGCCTGTCCCTGCCAGTGCCCTCCAGCTGTGACCATAACCCTACACATGATAACAACTGGTTCACCCATAGGCAAACTCATTTATTGACCCTTTAAGATGGATGTTAAAAGACCAATCCAAACTAATAATAATGTGTAATGGTTTTTGTGAGCTGGATTCTTGACCATATGGAGCAGATATTAAATTACCCACCTCATTACATGCCACAAAATAGCTGTGGAAAATTCACCCTTTGCTACTGAAAGAAAAAACATATATATACAGACATACACACAGAGAGAGGGAGACTTGCAAGCTAGAAAGTGCAGATATGATAAAGCTACCTTCAGTCTATGATGGGTCTGATTTGATTTCATGGTTTAGGAGGTTTTGGTAAACATGAGTAGCAAAATCAATCTTCACTGCCCCCATTCCTTGCAAGGTACCAAGGGCCAAGGTGCATCAGGACGGGCCTTGCAGCTGGGTGCTGGTGTCTGAGCAGGGCTGGGCAGACTGGAATGCAGTCTGGAGACCTTGCAGTCCACTGCCCCACAGCCTTGAGGTTCTGCAAAGGATTTTGGAGCTGTTGCATTCACAAGTTCTCACTCCATCTGTTAATCTGGCAACAGCAGCCCTGAGAGGCCTGGCCAGGAGAGCCGCAGCCATGGCTTGATGTCCATCAAGGAGGATCTCTGCCCTCTGGCTTGCCTGTATTGTGCATCCAGATCCACTCTGGAAAAAATACACCTGTTTTCTCTGCCCTCATTTCAAAAATAGGTGTGGTTGTAGATGGAAGGCAGTGGCTGTGTGCTATGAATACAATAAAGAGGAGATGGAAAAGACGACTCCTGTTAGCAGCTTCTGAAGACTGAGACATTACGTCCAGCCACATACCTACGATATGTACAAGTAAAAGAGATTTATGTACACACCCATATTTGCTAAAGTGTAGGATATGATAATTAAATAATTTTTCCTAAGATGCTTTTTAGAAATCAAGTTGTTATCTATTCCTCAGACTGTCAGTATACACATCTCTCTCATGTACCATATATTTAACTTCTGCTTAGGTTATATTACTCATATGCAATCCTTGTGGTAATTAACAACACCTCTATCAGTTCCTAGCTTGTCAAAAACCCTGCAAACAAACATAACTATCAATAATTGAGGGAATTACCCTTCGCTCATTTGAGACGAAGTCATGACGGTTGGTTTGTTTGTATTCCTTACTACTTGTATATTCACATACATCTTCTAGAGCTGGGTAAGGAGTTACTATGACCCCAGTCCTGGGGAGACTCATTCATGCCAGCACCTTCAGGCAATGAGACATATCACATCCAGGAACTGAAAAGTTCAACTTTACAAACCACAAGTTTTGCTTTGCTCTGTGTGCATTCAAACCTGAGTGCTGTTCTTACACTTCACAGATGCAACTATACACATGCTGATTTTGGTTCAAAAAGACACTTATTTTTGCCGATGTATACAGACTTGCATGTCCTGTAAAGGCATACAAGCAAGCCCTGGACCTGTGGCCCAGCTGGTTACAGGTCCATGGGTTACGTCAGTTCCAGCTCAGTTTTCAGAAGTTATGTCTACATTTTTTTCCTTGCATCAGGCAGTTCTTTCACAGAAAGCTAGTGCTGCAGTCATAGATGAAAAATGATGTATTGCCTGGGTCCAGAAATGTCAAGTGGACTAGTGGTAAGCGCATGCTGGGATGTGCATAGCAATGGCACCACTGAAATCCAGTGTGCAAAGCTGGAAGGCTGTCTTAGCCCATCTAGAACCTGGGCTTTTCCTTGACATCTACCAGCGAGACTCATTTTAATCCCTCCCAACAGCTTCTGTCTTTATCCTAAATAAGTCATGGAGCTTAAACAATGTTATTTAACCTCCCGTGCCCTCTCCCCATATGTCTACCAGTGCCAAACACCCATAAACTCATTCCAAAAAGCCACACGTTACCCAACCAATGCTGCCTAAGGAAAGCATTCAGGAGTGTTTATGGGGCAGTTGAAGTGTAATGATTTAGTAGATGTTTATAAATGTTTATACTGTACAGATTAACATTCCCCAGGGGGCCTGTAATGAAGAGAGTGCTCCAACTGGAATCAAACCAGCCAGCCTAGGCTGAATGAGCATGAATGAATCCTGCTGGCCTACCCTCATGAGCTGTTTACTCAGTTTGAATGGATTTCCTCTATCCACGCTCCTTCAGCGCTTTGTTTTGGGAGAGGCAGAAGAGGAATCTGGTCTCAGAAAGAGCACAGTTTGGAAAAAGGCTAGAAAATCCAGCCCATCACTTGGATCGTAGCAACTACTCACAAATTGCACTAGACAAAAGAACAAAGAGCCCAACCCTTCTGCTGTGGAAGTTGAGGCTGAAACTCAAAGGACTTCAAAGGAAGCTGAGTCTCAGACTTAGAACACAGTTTTCAAACATCGCACCCAAGTGCAAACACTGAAAATCATGGAAGGAACCAAGTCCTGCTTGGATCAGGGTCTCAGTATTTAGAACTCAGAAGTTTCATGTTAGGTCACCATATTTGAAAAACATGACTTCAGATAGTGTGACACTGTTCACAGCAACGGCTGGTGAGCTTCATTTTATGGAAGAAACACTGAACAATAGTGGTGGACAGCTTCACTGAATATCTAGCTGAAGGTGATGGACATCTTTCATTCAGAGTCAATGAGGGAACAACTTCAATTTCTTCAGTGATGTCTCAAAGAGTAAAAATATTTGCTACTGGTGCTGGGATGCATGCAATAGGTTTCTAATTGCCATAGGTTATTAACATGAACACCAAACACAAAAAAGTAAGGTTGGGAACTGGTGGGTGAAGCTGTGCCTGCCTTGATGCCTCAGAAGCAATGAGCAAGCAGGTTTTAAAAGATACAGCAGTTATGACCCTGGGAAGTAAGAGAGAAAGATACTTTCTTTTGGGCACGGTCCCAGGTCAAAAAAAAATCAGCCTGTGAAATCACAAGTAAGGAAACAAACCCCTCTGGATTTCTGCTGTGGTCAGGAGAGTAAGACTTTTTATAAATGACACATGGATATATTCAGAAAATGAATCATCTCAAAGAGGCCAGGAAAGGGTGGGAAGAAAATAGAAAAGATCGTGGCATGGCCATAGCCAGCACGGGCCAATAAAGGTAGCCAGAAACACCAAGCAGAATTCACTTCTCCAAGAGGGTGATACCACTGCCGGTGGATTTCTGCAGACTGAGGGCCCACAGTCTTTTCCAGGCTGGGCTTTTTTTGCTGATGTGATAAAATTTTTCACTTCTCCCAAAATTATTCTACCTCCGTCTCTGAGAGCTACATGTCTGCATAGGACAGACAGTAGCATCATGCACTACAGGTGTTCTCAAAATAAAATACAAAATATTCCTTGCAAACTCTTACACCATGAGCACTGAAGGTGGTCTCATTGAAAACGTCTGCTGTGATTCTGCAGCCTCTCTAATGCATCACACAGATGCAGAGGGCTCAGTATATAAAGACATTTCTTTCAAAGGGTTTCTGAGGTGTTTTTAAAGGCTCAAAAATAAGTTTGCTTTGAATCTTAGATGGAGACACTGGACAAAAGCAATTTTGTCTCAGTGGTTTATTTGCCCATCTCACTAAGCTGTCTGAGCTCGTTACAGTGTTTGGCAAACACTCCTGGTACAAGTTCTACACTCTAACCCCACTTGGGTCTTTAGACTCGTGGAAAAGACAGATATTTGAAATCTTCTAGAGCACTGTAACCATCAGGTAATTAGCTGTAGCAGCCTTATAAAGTAGGAAAGGCTCATGAGAGCTCTGAAGTGAAAGCACAAAATGCCTCCTGGAACTAATTTTAGAGTGGCTTGAAGTATTTAATCCTGCAAATTATTGCCAGTGAGGAAACATCAAGGTACTGCTCGATCTTAATAGTGGCAAACCAGCAGGAATGGTTCACCCTAAGCTGCCTCCTGCTGATGGCTAAGCAATCAGACACACTGCACACCACTCACAAGGTGCAGGGGCAGCTGTGTTTTGTTCCCAGTGACTTGCAAAGTGGCCTGGAGTTGTTCCTCTCTCCTTTATGTCTTCAAAGGATCCTTTATCAGCAACGCCAATGCAGCCCTACTTTGCAAACAGCAGAGAATAAGGAAGAGGGGGTTCAGCCAGCGCCCCACCACTGCAACATGCCAGATCCCTGCTCCACGGATGCTCTCTGTCCTTCAGAGGGCAGGCAAAGGGAACAAGCAGGCAGAGTGCTTTTCTCTTTCATAACTAGGGTCTGTCTCATTTTGAAAGATGCCTTTCTGATTCCTTGCTCTGCTAATACGTCCTCATTAATGAAGCTGAGGAGATTGGATTTATCCTTTCATCCCTCTAGGAGTCAGTTTCTCCATGTGTGAAATTGGGAAGCCTTGTGAGGGCTGCTTTTAGGGATACGAAATAGCAGATATGGGACTAGAAACAAACTTCCTAGGTTCTTAAACCCAATCAGATCTGCAACATCCTTCTTTATTTTCATCAGACACCATGTGAGGGAACTAGGAAACTCCATGTTTCCTCCCACTGGGAAGCCATTCAAGAATCCTGTTGCTGGGGTGGCTAAAAAACTTCATTTATTTTCCAGCCTGAATTTATTCATAGTCTATTAATACCCATTTGTTCTTAAGCCAAAATATTCTTTTATCTTTAATAAGTAGTCTGTCTAGCTCTGTGAGAGCTATATGCTTGATTGCTACAGACCCTAGGAGTTTCCTCTTCCACAAGCCGTAGGAAGAAGCGTTAAGAACAGAACGTACTGTAATGCCCCATGCAAATTTTGCAGGAACTCCTCCAGGTGTGTGCAAGAATCTATGTATTAATTTCAAAACTATTTCCACTACCAACTTTCCCAGCTGGAAAACTTGTCCCATCTTTTAAAAACAAAGAAGAGGCAACAAGCTAGAGTTTAACATTTTCTTGAAAACTGTTTCCCAAATAGTATAAGCTGCAACACCTCTTGCTCTCCAAAACCCACCAGGCACCAAGAAGCATATCTGCTACAGAAATAAGAATTAAGATCTTGCATATTTGTTTGAACAACAAGTACTTTGGAACTCAGTTTTTGTTTGTTTTTAGCACAGGCATCCCTTTGCACATGCACCATTTATATCTGCAAAGGGAAGCGATCAAAATGTCACAACTAAAGTTAACCAGAAAACCTTATTCATCTGTATTATGATTCACCCTTTAAATATAGGATTATGTCTTGTTTTCCACCAGATTCTACCTCAGGATGGACAGTACTCATTTAATGAGCAGATATTCAATATTTTGTTACACTGTCATTATTCAGCATGTGGCTTGAGGCCTTATTTACCACATAGTATTCAAAACCTGCTTGGAAGACACAATCGCTAATTTTCTTGTGCATTTTTCTAGGGCTCTTATCAGTATGGCTTATGAGTACTTCACAACACTGATTTACTTTAACAACACCCCATAAGATGAAAGAATATTATTATTCCTGTTTAACAGATGGGAAACTGAAACACAAAGAGATTCAGGTCAAAACAGCCTGCTAACGCTGGTTACCCAAACTGAGATGTCTGGGAAATGATTTCTCTGAATGTTTAATGTTGTACAGCATCATGTGTCAGAAGTACCACTGTCAATGTATTCTGCAAATGGGAACACAGAAAACAAAATAAAATTGAAGCCAGTTGGGAAGAAATTAGTTTAAATTGACTCCTCTAAGACTGGATGAGATTTTTGCAGTATTCCGATGCCTTAGCCATGAGATCCCCCATTTTCTTCTCAATCCTCTGCCTCTTACTACACCTCTCCCAGCTTCCATACCAAACACAGGCAGAGTCCATCAGACACCAGCTTCCTCCTCTCCCCAGCCATGACTCATCTCCTGAGCTGCTCCACCTTCTGAACCAAATGGGACCAAAATCCCCCACTAAATACAGTACACAGTCATGTAATTAAAGACTATATCAAACATAAGTACAAAAGGAAGCCAAATAAACACTATGCAGGAAACCTTAATTTCATGATTTCCTGACACCCTTTTCTAAAAAATAAGCTTTTCAAGGAGAACACTGTCTCCATTATATATACATACAAAAAGGTAAATTTTTTATATAAAACTGATATATATATTTATATGTATATATAAGGTAAACATATATGATAAAAATGTCGTAAGTGTAATAATATAAATTTTCATGTATTTATATTCTTGTTCTTGAATCATATCAGCTCAAATTTTCCAAAAATTGCAAAAGGTACCTGGTATGGAATACTAAGCCCAAATGCTTAAAGTTTTCAAGCTGAAATTAGAGGTGATCAAAGTCTGCCTATAGCTTTCAGTTCAGCATTTGGCCTGTGTCTTTCTGTTCCAGGGAATCAGGGTATACATGCTTCGGTGAATCAGGACCACCTCTGTTTTGCAACGTTCACTGCTGAAGGAATACATAGAGGCAGTACTCCAAATTTCCAGTATGCAGGAAATTCAGTTATTTGATAATTTCATTTCATTCTGAATTGGTAGAACACCTAGGCCTCCCTTGCCTCAAACTTTCAAATTCCCCTCAAAATTTTATTTGTGTTGGGTTTAAATTGTTCTAAGTAAATCAAGCAGAGCTCATACCAACATGGGAAATTTCTATGTGAATGTTCAGAGTTTGACAGAGTTACAAGGAAATAAAGCCTGGAAAGTTTCAAGCAATCCTAGTCTCAGGTACATCACCAGTTATTTCTAAAATACCACTGTACTAGAATATAAAACTTGTAATTAACAACTTATTGAGAGCGCTATGTGTTATTTTCAATACAGTGATACCAGATACTTTTACTGCCTCTCCCACTTAGATATAGCAGATCGAGGAACGGAGCTCTGTACTCCCCCCACCCACAGGCCTGCCTCATTTCATACGTTTGAGAAAAAAGGACCCAAATCTGAACCCTTTTAGTCTAAACGAACCAACACTAACTGGAGAAACAAGGAACGGCAGCTCTGTTTCCCATACAGATGCAGCGACGCGCAGGCAGAGCCATGCCAGGCCCGCCCACTTGCGGCTCTGAGCACGGGTAACAACACTTGTGGGCAGATACAGGGTACTTCTGAGAGGTAAACCCAGGGTTTGGGCTAACCAGGCGTTAAATGTCATGACAAGCTGGACAGTCTGGCCGTTTCACTGCTTTATATCTTGTTATTTTGTGTTTTCTATTGAGGGGACCAGAAGAGTGCAAAATGTAGCTTGACCCAGATGCCTTTGAAGGAAACCCTAGGGCTTGCTGTGAACCTGGGCTCCTAGTTCACAAAGGATCCATCAGAAGAACTACATCAGAACTGTTCGATCCAAAAAAAAAAAACCCAAAACCCTATGTCAGGATCTTCTATTTTGAAGGGAGGTGAGAAATCAGGATTAAGCTCTCAGCTGAGAACGGCTCTTTCCGTAACGCTCCGGCAGTGGCAACCACTCAGCCCCGCGGCTGCCAGCAGCCAGTGAGGAATTCCCCTGTCATGAGGGCCATGACTCACGCGTGCCCCTGCTGCTTCTCTTCCCTCAGATGCAGGGGCCATACTTGTGGTCTGGGATGTGTCAGGAGAAAGGACCTGGCAGCGTTCCCCTCTCTTACACAACCTCCCTGCTCCTGCCCAGAGGCACCATCCGCCCAGGGCAGGGAGCCGCTGCAGGTGACACGGGCTAGACGATCCTTTTGCAGCTGGTATTCATTCTCCTCCTTCATTTTCCTTATTCCTCTGCTTCTCTGTAATAATCAGAGTAACTCGGTCGGCTCCCAAGCAATCACGATACTGTCAGAAAAGTCAATGGGATTTTTAGCATCGGTTTCAGTGGCGTAACAGGAGGCTCCACACACAGCAGCGCTGAAACAGGTATCGAGGTCCCCCATCGCTGCTGTCGCTACAGCAGTGTGAGCAGTTTGCAACATTTGTATTTGTGGTCTGGGTATTTATTACTGTGTTTTTCACCAGCCCTTTTAATGCCTCCAGGAGTAATTTACGGCGACAGAATAGCATGAAAGTGCAGATTCCACTTATTTAAATCTCTGGATCGTATGAGAAGAGCAGGTTTCACATTGTTTCCTCCCCATAAATGGCTTTCTGAGGCAGTAAAAGCCATGTAAAAGCAAACATAAACACTGTATAAACACCAAGATATTCAGGTTTGTTTGGGCTTACCCAAATACTGCATGGAGATTTTCAGGTTCTGGTTCAGGCTCCGTTTTGCTAAATCATTCCATAAAAACCTTGCAGGTTTTGGTTATTGTTAACATAACTAACTAGATACATGTACTAAAATGTCTTCTAACTAATTTTACTACAGGAGAAGATTATAAAAACAGTTCTTAGCATTGAATTTGTTACTTTTCAGATCGATGAGTAATGTGTGTGACCGTTGTGGTTCTTTTTTTTTCTTTTTTTTTTTTTGGCAGCTCTTACTGCTCCTGCTCCAGAGCATGAAGCAGACTGCTCTGGACACCCAGGACAGTCCAAGTTTCCAGCAACTGACATGCTGGTTATTTATTTTATAAAATAAGTGAATTAGTGAAGCATGACTAATAAACTTTTTATTCCAGTGAACACTCATCTGTGCAGTCACACTGTGAATTGTAAGCTTTTGGTGCTAAGAGCAATACCGGTGACCTGGGACATCCCACCAAGTTTCCATCCTGGGGCTGGGTGGTGTAGTTTTGGAGCTATCCATCAAACACACAAAAAAAGCTTTGCATTGTTTGAAGTGTGATATGACATTTCTGAAATAAGTAGCATTTGCCTATGTAAGGCAAATTAAAGAGGTTTCTTTGCCCTGTCTTTTCTCATTAATTGGTACTCTGACTCCTTAATTTCCAGATAAACTCATAGACCATAAGATACAATGTTTGTCTACTTCAGTTCTACTGTATTTAATGCTTTGCCTCATGAGATTTAATTTATTACAGTGATGGATGTAATATAAGAGTATATTTTAAACAACCACAAGTGTACCTGCTCGGCTGCTCATTTTTCACAAAGTCATTCCAGGAAGCATTTAAAAGTCAGAAGACTGCCCCAGAATTTGTTTGAATAATCCAGGCTTCATGATTCTGCAAGACAGGACGGAAAGTTAACTTGAACGGTTTCCTTTGCTGCTAGTCAAACCAAAATGCCATAAAGGCATCCGGATCCTTTAACACACTATTTTCATATGGTGTCGTGGAGGGAAATCTCA
Source organism: Chlamydotis macqueenii (assembly GCF_036417535.1). NCBI lineage: Eukaryota > Metazoa > Chordata > Aves > Otidiformes > Otididae > Chlamydotis > Chlamydotis macqueenii. Next base: position 4,920,819 of record NC_141571.1, on the reverse strand, counting down.
ATCTAGACCTTCATCCAGAAAAAAAAACCTGCACGCATGCTCAGCTTCCTTTACTGTTACCTCTGTGTAACCAGAGGAAATAATCCACAGCATATAAAGCTGCAAACATGTTCAAGTCTCTGCAAAAATCACAGACCTTTTGGAAAGTTGCAAGATTATTCATAATTTCACCAGCCTGATTCATCAGAAGGAGCATGGAATCACTTCAAGTTACATTCAAAGCTGTTTATGGGTACTGGGAAAAGATGTGTTGCCTGAACAAATTGTAGCTTTCTCCCAGCTTCTCTTCCCTGGGTTTAAGGAGAATTAAACCTTCCTGAAACTTGCTGGGAAAGGTGGGGGCGGGGGGGGTGGGGAGGGCAGGGAGATAGAGGAAGACAATGTATCTCAAAATTACATTGCTCTTCAGAGTAAACCACAGAAAGCTGTAATGGGACGAGTAATTTTTTTACATGGTATAATTAATTAGAACCCATAAAACCCAATTAAACAGCACTTTTGAGACTATCAAGTGGTGCGTGTTTGAAACTGCAAATATGACAGTATAAGTACATTTTTATAGCTGGGCACACTCCTTAGGATTATTTTCAGTGCTCTACTAAAATGGGAAATGGCACCAGTTTGGCCCCTGCTAATAAATCTTTTGGAAACAGGCTATATTAATAATCTTTATGGGGGTAGGATGGAAGTCAGATGGGGCAGAGAGGGGAGTGCGAAGGTGGTATAATATATTGGCCTGGAAAATATAATCCAGGCCAAAGCAGAAATTTAATCTTGGTGTGTATCAGAGAGGGCTGGGAATATAAAAGGAGAGGTGGTGGGCTGAAAGGAGACTCACCCTGGGAGACCAGGGAGAGCATTTCCAAGTGAAGGAAGGTAAGATCCTACAGGATAAGCATTGGTCCATGGGTGTGATAAAGGAAGCAAAGAAAAAAGCAACGCTCCAGCAGATTTAGCAGACTCTAAAAAGGCAGGGGCCTCGTCCCCTTGGCCAGTGAATGAGAAATGGTGCTGGGGAGCTGCCTGTCACAGCTGTACCATCCAGCCTTGCCTTACTGCCCTAGGAGGGGGCTGCTGCGTGTGCACGCACGCCATGGGCTCGGTGTGTGCGTACAAGCTGGATATACAATCTAGTGTGAGTAAAAGCTCACTTTGCCCTTGTTTATTTACACGAGGCCCCATTTATGTTTAACTTGGCAGCCAAGAGGTCTGCACCTTGTGCCAAGCACTAATTCCTTGACTGCCCTGACAGGCCCTGGCCTGCACACCTGAAAGTCATTAGCGCTCGGACCCATTTTGTTCTCACATTTCGAGGCAGCGACCCGCAGCCACGTACGGCTTCAGCAGACACTTTATCATCTCCCCTGTCATCAGCTTCGAGCTCGGCAGCCCGGGCACTGCCAGACCACAATAAGCAAGGAACTAATGAGGACTCAGAAGCCTCTAGCTTAGCGAGCAGCTCCTCTCTTCTGCACGCAGGGCAACTGATACTCAGCAGAGGCCTTCTTTCTTCTTGACTTATGAGTTTGTTTGGTTTCGGAACGTTTTATCCTTCAGAAAACAGCAATGCAGTGTGATAAGTAAACAACCTGTGACAGCTGAGCTTCGGTGACAGAACCAGACAGATTAAACTCTAACAGCCCCTTTCAACTGTACAGTGCTCCTCGTGCAAGCTGCTCCCAAAATGGGTAGCTTTATCTTTTCAGTCACTCACAAAACTCCTCCAGAGTCACCTATCAACACAGGAAGAATATTTAATCTAGAAATGCAGAAAAATATACGTTCAAATGATATTTGGAAGGAGAAACGTAGTGAAGAGCTGGTCTGGACAGAAAGCATTGCAGTGAAGATTTGCACCATCTACGGGAAGAATACAGGGAGGACTTGAGAGCAGGGAGGACTTAAGAGCAGAGAGGAGATAAGAGCTTTCTGCAGAAATGCTGTTGCACTAAGTTATGCTCTCTGAAGGTTTGCAGAGTGCCGTCACATTCTTTATTACACATGGGGAGGCTATTCATCTCGCAGTTTTTAAGAATCCATTTACTAAATTACAGAATCTTATAAATATTTGCATTTCATGTCTTATGCCATTTCACCTACACTGAGACCCTAAGCTTTCTCCCCCACATAAATTATTTTAAGATCTCAGTCTCCTTAGCATCTCCAGATGCTGCCATTTTAGTTAGCTAGAGACATTTCTTTCCCTCCTATTCTCTCTGTGTGTAATACTCTGTTTAAAATAAATACGGACTGAGACTCTGACAAGTTAACAGTCAGTCCTAGACCACAAACAGGTTCTGGACTAAGTTCTCATGACCTTGAAAAGGAAGGAATGGGAGACTTAAAACACTGGAGAGCCCCAGATTTCCATGAGAGGGAACAGCATTACATATTCTTCTAGGGCAGTCTCAAGGCTATGCACTTCACAGTCATCATTTACTAAACATTTATTTAAAAAAAAAAAACAAAACAAAAAGTCCAAACAAACAAAACGTCACTTTGGATTCTTCTTGGAGGTTCTTTTTTTTCATGGCTTTTCTGAGCCCTGAGCTGTTGAACATGTGGTAATTTAGCACAAGACCTTACAGTCAGAACACAACCATGGACATATTAAAATGCTTACAACATGCTTTCAGACATTACAAAAGCAGTATTTGCTCTGAAATATATTAGATAGTTGCTGATATTGGCCTTTTTTTTTTTGTCCATAGGTCTACATAGTTCACCCACAGCTTCTTTACAAGTATTGTACTTCAGGTCCCTCACTTCTTTGCTCTTTAAACTGTAGAGCTTTTGAACATTCTTCATTTTTGCAGCATCCCTTTTAGATGAGCTAGGGCAATACTTCCCCTTTGAAAGGTGAGGCACTAGTACAGAAGAACTTAATGGTTAGAAATTAAAATGGACCTGAACATGTAACAGCTGGCATGATTTAATGTAAAATATGTGAGATGTTTGCTTTGAAAGCCCATAATACAGGTTTTCTCCCAAGAGATTTTCTTTTTCTTAACCTGAAAAAGAAAAGGGTGCTCAGCATTGTACAAGGCATACTGAGTTGAAGAACCTTCCTCCTCAGTTTAAGCAATTTACGTGGTAAGAATAATCTGTTTGGGCATTGTAGAACTGGGCATTTAGTAGAGATTCACACAGACACAGAGAGGATCATCACGTGAAGGAAGGACAGAAAAATCACTTCAATCTTAAATCTTAGTTTAGATATTTCAAGAAAACAGCACATATTAAGGAGTTTGGAAAGCCAGGACTGCAGCAAACTCATGGTTTAGTTAGTTAGGGGGTAGAGGCAAAAGAATATCAGCAGCCATCAACAGGATAGCAAATGCCATTTGTATAGACATGTGTCATTCCTGTACTGCAGCCAAGTGAAACTACAAACACTATTAAAAGTATAAAGAGGCTTTAATTTACATTCCTGCTAAGGCACCTTTATGTTGCCAGAATATTGCAAGTGGGCTTACTATAAATGAGAATCTGACTGTAATATGTTTAGACAGAAAAGTGAAATACACAGACACATTGACTTGGATTCTTATCCTCTCTTCCGTTAACCCAAGGTATCTGCACAGACCAAAACTGGGAGAAAAAATATGAATCTTCATGTAATTACATTGCATAGCAGCTTCAATGAGCACAAATGACCAAAAGAGTAATTTCATCTGACAGCAAAAATGGCCCTATACATCATCACATCCCCCAACATCACAGCAACATACAGGTAGAAGCACTGCCTGGACCATCTCATCCCTGCCATCACAGCAATCATCATGCTAAACTCAGAACTTCAACCCCAACATCCACCTAAACACAAGCCATTCAGAAACCTCCAGTACCTTATAAAAAACTTTCAGCACAAAAGCCTTGAATGCCACCAGTGTCTTGGGAGAAATCTGTGTCCTTCGCCGGAGAGCGGCACAACAAAAAGCAAACTGCAGCAATCCCTGCCAACGTGACCGGGGGCAATACACGTCAGCCAGCAGCTTGAGGAGCTTCTCACTACCACTGTAAGCATCTATGCACCCTGTGCCCATTAGCCTATTTCTAGCTGTGGACAATTCCAGGAGATTCAGAAAAAGATGGAAGAAGAAACAAACCCAGAGGCCAGGTTATCAATGAAAGGCAGGGACACACACACACACACACACACACAAACAAACAAACAAAAAACCCCTCTCATGCCCGTGAGGACACCCTCGAGCAAAAGAATGAGACATGGGTTTCAGAGCAGACTATAAAGAGAGCTTTCCATCGGAAAGAAAAAAATCATCATACAAAAGACACACAAGAAAAAAAGATAACTCTAAAACTCCAAATAAATGTAAGCAAAATGAGTAAAATTCTGAGGCCTCTGAAATCTGTAACAAAACTGACAAACTTTATCTGGGGCGATATTTTGAGTTCAACATATTTAAGTAGTTTCCTACATGTATTTCTAAATAAGAGATCTGTAGCTCTTGAAATGTCTTCTTGAGATGTGTTAATTTTGATAGGAAAATGAAAGGTGCTAATTTGTCCCTGTCACCGTATAATATTAACTAGTTAAATGTGGTCTGAGTTTGGAAACTGTATACAGAAGACATCCTTAGAAAATTCATTCAAAATGTATTGAAAGAATAATCTTTTCCAAATCTGTCAACAAGATCCTAGCCACTGTTGCTGGCAAGAAAACTAGCTTAATTTGGTAAAACAATCACTTCTGCTCTCACAAACATTGTAAAACAAATGGGGTCATGGAAAGAAAAACGGGAACATTAAAAAGACCCTTGATACATCCTCAGCAGCATGCTGCCATGTTACCGTGGAGTATTTCCAAGGAACCGCACAGGTTTTAAATGTACAAGTAAACGCAGAGGACGGGAGGGAGATTAAACTGTAAGCAAGGGCTGAGGTACTGCAAATTCAATTCACCGCGTGGTTTTGCTGTGAATGCTTTTCCAGGTCTCACACCATTACATAGGATGTAACATCATAATGATGTCAACTCTTGGACCAAGGAATGAGCTGATTTAAGTTTTACGAGGGGAAGGATGAATACTTTCAAAGGAATGGTGAGTCGAATAATACAGAACTGGTAGGATCACAGTGCAGGGAGCTCATGGTTACGCTTTGAACTATTTTTAGCAAGGTACTGCAAGTTCAGGAATAGTTAGTATAGAAAGGGCCTGCACAGCTCAAGTGAAGCACAGCTTCTCAAAGCATTGACCATTTTCTATCAATTTTGCAGAGAGAGAATCAAAATCTCTCATCCCTTTCACTAAAGGTGACTGCTGTAGCAAGGCTGCTGCTTGCAAATGGCCGTGTGTGCACGCGCGTGTGAATGAGCTCCAGAGCTGGTGCAAGAAGGCTTTCCTCCCCGTGCTCAACCCCGGAACGAAGGACAAACACTCACCTCACATTTGAATCAGCACAAGCCCCTCTCTGCTTTCTTCAGGATGCAACAAGCCATCATGTAGTGGGGAGGGTGCTGCAGCAGGACCCAGGCTTCCTCCATCCCTGCCCTGTCTACAGCACGAAGTGGTCCCTCCCCATCACACGCCATCTCTCTCCCGAGGGTGCTGAGACTTTCTTCTGCTCACCCAAGGAGGTACTTGATAGACTCAATTTTAGTCCCAGCATTTTCAATCTGCACAGAAACACAGAAAAAAAAAAAAACAAACAAAAAACCAACAACAAACCTGAAATTGAGCTATAAGAGAAACCATAGGTAGGTAGATAGGTTTTCCATCAAAACTGTTGCTGTTCCTGAAGTAGGAGCATATTAATAAAGATTTTTTCCCCCAACTCCCTTTGGAAAGTCACTGCAGATGCTAATTTCTGCCAGGTCTTGTTATGTTTTTCCTTCTTAAAATGCATACTTAAGAATATCCTGTTATTGCAGATCACCAGGAATATACACGGAATGGCTTGCTTTATAAGCTTTGCCACCATAATGGATAATGTTGGAAATCTATACTGTATATTTCCTGCATGGAGGACTGCTACGAGCACAGAAAATCCACATTGAAGGGGATTTCTATGCAAGCTACGCAGCAGATGAAGATCGTATTACAGGCTTGAATTACTGATTCAAGCTTCTTCGTCTCCTCTCCCCACCCACTTCTCTGATAGCTTTTAAATTTAAATAGCCATATAAGTTCAAATGTTCTTTTATAGGGTGAAATAAACAGCTTTTATGGTTCAGAAACTGCAAGCTTAGAGATCAACACTCTACCACTAATTCATGCAGGTTCAAGCTAAGGAAATGGCTCATTTTCCTCTCTACAGTTGCTGAGATTTTTTTCCCTAAAAAAATTCAAGATGTACTTTAAATTAGATGTTATGAAAATACTGGATGCAGACGATGCTTTCTCTTGAAGTGCATCTAGCTTTCTGCCTTCCCATGAAATCAGAGGGAAATTACTGCTGAGAACCTCAGAGTAAAAAACATTACAACTTATTACTCATATTATTGACAGTGCCTTTAAAAAACCACAAAACACCCCAAGAAAACAAAACACCAAACACGAAAAAGCTCACAGCAAAGCTTTCATATGCCACTCTGGAAATCTAAAAAAGTCTTACGAGTGCAAATGTAATTCACACTGAAACTACTACTTAACTGTCAAAGTACTGTAAAGAGCATGTAGCCCCAGTCTGGTCAGTACAATCCTTTCCAGTAGGATAGAAGGAGATAGCAGTTCCAGCTCTCACATGGAACCTGAGGAGAAGCAGAACTGTCAAGCCCCATATCTTATACAACACATTTCCATTACAAGAACCACCCATCTGACGTCATGGGTAGCTCTGGCATTTCAGTGAGCCAGGGGAAAAACCATGAGCCAGAGATGTGAATTCCAGATTCACCCAGAAATAATTGGAGGGTATAAAATCCAAGGAAGATACAGCTTGGAAAGCCTGGTATGACCTGAATGCACAGAAAGTTATTTTCCAACCCAGGAAGAGCAAGGGCTGTGTTCTGCTGTGCAGTGGGGAGACTCTGCCTTAAACGCCCTAAAGAAAAACCACAGTATTCTGCTTTATCGTGAAACTTACAGTGAGTATATGTTTAATTTATCCATCTATGTTTTAATTCATGCTTTACCACTGTGATTTTTGAGCATCTGACAGATCAAGTAACAGCATGGCAGTATTTTTCTTCCCATTTATCAGCTACATTCACTAGCATTTAAGTGGTTAAAACGGAGGCTTTGTTTCCAAGCAGATAATCCTGTTCCTGAGGACACCAGTAATGGTGGTATATGACAACATAATCAGCAGTACAAGGATATAAACAACTCCCAATTATCCCAAACCAAAATTTTTTAACATCTTGTTACATTTTTTCCTTAGGCCTTAAAATTACTGAGTTGTTATGGTTGGATGCTTTGTGGTGAATAAATCTAGAATAATTCCCTGGAAAGAGTGAATTGCCACCAAAGTGCTGTTAGTGCAAAAGACCACAGGATCCAGTTTGCCCTGGCTTTCCCATCCATGAGGAAAAACCCATACAGTGTTCTCATCCTGTGGGGACAGGAAAGAAATGGGGAGGAGCCGCGGTGATTTGATTTCTAGGAAGCGGGAAGAAGTTGCACACCCTGCGCAGAAAGTACGCACGAGGGAGAGCACAACGAGAACAACACACAACATCGAGATTTCTTGCACACTTACTTCTGTCAAAATGCCAAATTCTCTAGGCCTCCATGTCAGTAATAAACAACCAACCATTAAAAAACCCATTGCACATGAACACCATTCTGAATCAAGTTTGAGAGGATCAGTAGGTGTCATTTCCCACACGAAATGCACTGAGGCATTCATCAAGGCTAAGAGCTCTCACTGAGATAGGAACACAAGATTTTGTTCTAGAAACAGATGTCACAGGACATGGTATTCAGATCTGAAGTCAGATCAAAGTAACCATGTTGAGAGCCAAATCCAGGCTTGAGCTTTGAATATACCTCCAAAACATGGATGTTTTTGGATCTAGGGTTTGAGTTCTGTCATCCATCTAATCTTGAAATGGGTGGATCAAAGATGTTCAGTCTGAGGCTTAGCAAAGTGCTAACAGATAGTTTTGAATAGAAATGATTCAGTGAAGCGCTCCAAGCAAGGAATAAATTTCTTGGTGGACAAGTTGTGAACTGAAAGAGAAGTGAAACTGTCTGAGGAAATTACCACCTACCTATTGATTGCTTTAGTATGTTACCTTGCAAGGTTGGCTTTATTTAAAAATGAAGGGAAAAAGAGGTACAGTGTTGCTAAGGAATTGGACTAGAAAGTTGGTAGCAGTGCCAGAAAAGTCTGGAAATTAAGAAGGATGTCCAGTGGTTTGAGAGTTGGCTTAGAAACCAGTAGTAATCATCTGTTTGGTGATCCATCCCAAATTTCCTGTATGACCTTGGCCAAGTCATTTACTGTCTCAGCTTCCAACTTGTCAAATGGAGGTAACAAACCTTGCTAAAAAGAAAAAAAAAATTGGGGAGGAGGTGAAGAACTCTGTCTCATCCTTTGCAAGCTCATGATTTATAGGTGGCCTGATGTACTCATCGGACAAAGGAGACTGGATGGCATCCTGAATTATCCAAAATAGAAATACAGAAATACAACTATAGGAAAGAACTGATTGCAGAGCACTTAAAGCTATCAGGACAAGCCTGGTGATAGGGTTTCTGACATTTCTGTGCTTTAAGGAAGCCGTGCTCCTGTTCATGCTATAGGACAAACACACAAAAAGTTTGCACAACTCAAGCTGGTACTGGTATTTGCTCTGCAGATGGCACAAATGCTAACATTTTCTACATTGTTTATGCCAATGTAAAGTGAAAATAATTGTAAGCCACCAAGGAATTAATCCTGACATACATGTGTGTTAGATCTGGCCACATCAACCATATTATTTATTCCAGAGCATGCATTTTCTTGGCCACCATTTTTCAGCCTGCCCTGGTCAACTGCAATAACATTTTTGGCCAATACAAACTTTTGACCTGATGTCTGTGTAGATCTGAAAGGAATTTCCCCTCCATACACATGACCTTCCATTATGCAAAGACAGTTCCATGATTCCTGGAAAAATTAAGCAGTACAAATATCCTGTAACTCTGGATCCTTGCAGTTAATGTTGTGGTCTCCTTTTAGGGGACAAGAAGGTCATTCTTTTACATCTAGTGTAGGTGGGTCATTTAGGGATAGCCTTATACACTGAGTGAGTAAAGGTAGATTCCTAAATAATTCAAAAGGGAAATCTCAGATATTGCTTATTCTTCTGCTCTAAGTGACCAAGTATTATGCAAATTTTGGAGTGGAAAAATATGCATTCAGCCTTGCAAATGGAATTACACCACAGATGAGTTGCTGTGGTCTGGAGAAAACAAAGAATAAGAGTACAAGACCTTATCTACAGACCTTTCAGGTTTACCAGTCATAGAGAACCGCAATGTTTCTCCTGCTGTTATATACATTCACTTCAGCAGTGGTGACAATTAGAGAAGGCCAAGCATTTCTACCTCTGTGTCATCTTAATTTGGCTCACAGCACTTGCTGATGAAGGCTTTTTCTTGAGGCATTGCCATCTTTAGCGGAACAACACTCATGGGCAACTGTTCTAATATAGAAAGGAACCAATCTTTTAAATACTTACACAATTAGTTAGCTAAATTTCTACTGAAAGCCAAGTGACTGTTTGCATTAAAGGTCAAGCTTGATAAAGATATTTAGGCAATAAAACAATAAAAATAATTAAATCAATCAGTAAAATCAGAACAACTGTGTTAATCAGCAACAGTGACATAAAAAAAAATATATATACCTATGACCTTACAACAAAGTATGGCTTTGAAAAAACTTAAAAGTTGAAACTCATCCTCCTCCTAACCAGCTGTAGGAGAACAAAAGAGGCCCCTAAATTTCCTACACTGAAATCAAGAGCTTTCCACTGTAGAAGTTAAATAATTCTCCCTGTCCTGGAGTTAACTCTCCCCCTCATCCAGCATTACCTCTGGTCTGCCGAAGTGTGCAGGTTGGGTGATTTCTCAGACCAGTTTAATCCTGCTAAGGAGATGAGGAGCCTTTGAGATCTGCTACAACAGGGCATGTACGTTCTTGGAGGTGCTACCCCTATGTGCCCATATCATGTGTGAAAATGGGCATGAAATGCCTTCAGGAATATAGCCAAAGGCCTTTTGAACTTCAGTCATTGGGGGAATTACTCCTCCCAGAATCCATCTGGGAATTTTGGATTCAAGCAATTTGTTGTAACTTCCTCAAAGTATGATTTGAGTCTCCTTGAAATTCGCACCTATATTTTGGGAGAATATGTTTAGGTCTAAAATTTGGTATTTCCTGCCTCCTGCCCGAAGGTCACTTGACAAAGGCACGCAGTGCCAAGCACATATCACATCAGGTGTGGACATGGTGTTTTCATTTTCCAAGCAAGTCCAGCTGGAAAACACTGAAACTTCTTTAACAGTAGAGACATAAAGATACATTAGAGAGCATCTTCACAAATTACATGCATCTTCATGCAAAAGCAAGCAAAGCCAAAGTTGGCTGTTTCCCCCTGCAGAGTAGAAATTCCTACACACATCACACATCCCTATTAATTCTAGACCAGTGAACTTTTCTCCGAGTTCGTAACAAAGTGTCACATTATTAGTCAGGTTTTCCAGTATCTTTTGACAAAAATGGTGTTTTTATTGCTGCATAAAAAAATATAAAGTGAGTTAAATGTTCAGATTTTCTTATATTTAGGTTTAGAAACTGTTGCAAACAGGCGAGTGTTTATACAATATTCACAGACATCTGTAATGCCTCTCATGAAAGCTAATGTATAAGCTCTTAGCTGCTGCAAAAGGGTTTTAAAGATGCTCTGCCCATCTTAAAGTGTAATTCTACATAGTCTGAAGAGCTACTTTGGTAACAGTTTGTTTTGAGCTTAATGTTTATTCCTCTCACTGCTATCTAGGTTGAAATTTGCTTACTTTGTGAGTGAAGGTCCCAGTGCATTTAAAATTTAAATACCTGCCTAGGACACCCTTACTCAGCGAAACACATCCACATGCCTAATTTCAGGTACATGCTTGCATCCTTGTAAGTCTCAGGGCTCAAATCACATGCCCACATTATTTGTTTTCACAGACAGCAAAGCAGTTGGGAATACAGGCATTTCGGAGGCAGAAGACTGTAGTGCACAAAGGAAAGAACCTCTAACGACTTGTTTTCTATGTATCACCCAAGTATCTACCACTACTAAGAAACAACTGCTGTTTCAGTTTCTGTAATTTTTGTTGTTGTTGTTGGTTTCTGCCGCACTGAAGTTATCCTGTTGATATTTAATTTTTGTTTCTTAAAAAAATAAAAAATAATTAAAAAAATAAAATAGAACTACTCAGTCTACCAGTACACAATTGCTCCCAAGTTAAACAAAAAAACACCTCCCAAGCAGAGGTGAGATTCTTCTCCCACCATCAATAGACTGTAGGGTGTTACATTTGCACCTTGCGTCATTTTCTTGTCAAACTACAGGAACAGTCAATAATACTTATAATTTTGAGTGCCTTGTTTAAAACAGAACAATGTCAGAGAGACTTTCCTTGGATTTCTCCTTCAGCTAATTCAGAGGCAGCATAGCTGATGCAAGACGACTGCAAGTCTCAACCGCACACTCATGCCGATAGCTGAATAGCACAGTCTAAAGAGCGTTACAGCATTCCCCTCAAACTCATTTCCACCACACATCAAGTGTAAACGTTGATCAAATGTGGTTCTGAATCAAAAGGCTTACAGTGAGGATCTCGGGTTACCTTCATCTGGCTCCATTCAACGTCTTCAGAACAGCCCTGCCAATCAATTGCATTATGACTTCTGCAGATGGAGCATTTGCAGCATTTCATATTTTCAGAGGCTAAGTGGTTGATGATGCATACCAAACAGCCAGCTCCAGAGAAAGACAAGCTTTCTGCTTCCTCACACAAGTCTAACGGACTGGAAAACAACCATGCAAGATGCCAAAGCAGTGTTTCTCTTAATAAAGGAGCAATTTCCATACCTACCTCTATCTTCCAATATCTATCTTTTTAAGTTTCAGCATACCAGATTCCCACACAACAGGTGATGGTCATAGATGTGATCTCAGATTGAGGCAAGCACTAATCACTCTGAAGATGTATACATATGCATTGGACCAGGTCAAGACAACCACAGGCAGGATGGCAATTCCAGATTTGAGGAGCAAGCTGCTGGCTGGGACCTTCAAGCAGGAGCAGAGCAGGTGAACTGTGAGCAGTTACAAGAACCTGAAATGGGGACCAGATTAGTGCAACCCAAGTAGACCCTATGAAAGAAATAGCTCTGAAATTCAGTAAGATCTAGAAATCCCAGCCTTAGCTGTGAGGACATGACTTGCAGTATACACAGTGAGCTACTGGCAACCTTTCTCCATCAGATAGACTCAGTTACTAGTTGTCTCTACTACTCTACTCTGTTCACACAGTCAATACTGTGGTGACATTTTGAAAAATGTATTCGCTCAGGGAGCTTCTGCAATCCTTGTACTGAGTTGCTGTACTTCAGTATACCGTACCATAAACTCCGGCTGGCGTACCAGTGCTTTCAATGGGTATATTGCCATTTCATAACAATAATCTGTATGCTAGATAAATAACTCTCCTAAAGTCCCCAAAGCAGTATTTGCTTCAAAGATCCAGCCCTTCTGGAGCTCATCCTCCACCCGCATCCAACTGGCCATCTTCATAGATTTGCAAGCCAGAACTGAAGAAAGTGACAGCTGCTTTCTGATATCTTTGTATTTTAATACACAATAACTTCACCTCTGGAATCTAGACACAGTGGATGGAAAGGTGCCTACTTTTTCCGGTATATAAATGGCATCTGGTACGTAGAGCAACACAGGGCCACAGAAATACTTGCACAGACAAACAGCTGTTTTCAAAGGGCCTCTGTACAATGCTAATGGCACTGAATATGACCTTCAAAAACTCTTTTCATAGTAAATTAACTTTCCTCAAAGCATGAATTTATAGAAGGGAAAAAAAAACCCCACCAAAACTGAAGAGCTTTTATTTTCAGGACAAGTATGTCATGATAAATTAAAATAAATTTAGTCTTTAAAATCAATTTAAATAATTATAAGCTGAGGAACACCTTGAAAAGATTCCCTTCCCTGCCTCTTTTAGTTTAATTTAATGAGGGACACTAGATAACAAGGTCAATAATAGACTGTTGTGGTAACTCATCATGGCCACTACAACTCAGCTGTAATCAGACAGAAAAGTATCAAGGGTTGCTTAGTGCAATCATTATAAGATTGAGATTATTAAAAAAAAGAAGTACAAGAAATTTTTAAAAAGACACCTTTGTTTATTTGATTAACTCCTTGCCATCTATTTTAATGCTTTCCTCTTCTTCATGTAGTCGTTTTCCATTCATCTCTCCTAGCTTCCCTGCTTGCTTTGCTTAGCAATGCACGTCTTGCAAGCACACGAAAACTATTCCTATGGTACCAATCACACACATTCTTGAAAGGCAAGCTTACCCTAAAAAGCACTCAGAGTCAGAACAAGATGCAAGACAAGTGGATCCAGCAAATGAATAGGAGGCATTACAGTGAGACAATTACGATGAATATAAATAAGCTGAAAAGAAAAAATATCATTTCACTGAAATATGCAAATTCACTGAACCCGAAATCATTCTTGGAGACAAATCTATTTTCAGAGATCTTTCACCATGAGGATTTTTGAGGCTGGGTAAATTGTGATCAAAGACAGCAACATCCCAGATATTTTGACTGACTCTCCACCTTTTGCAAAGGAAATTTTCAATGTGAGAATTGCCATTATCTGGCCATTTCATGGTTCAAATTTAGCAAGAGCCATCTTTGGGAGGGAGAACGTTCTTAAAGCCAGTTAGTCCATACCTGCTCTTGGTTTTACTACAAACCACTGTGCAACACTATGTAGAAATACTTAAGCTAATTCAGAATGAGCTACCCTGAGCTCAAGAGCGGTATAGGCATGCTAACCTAGCAAGCTGCCCAAATGAATCAGGTGGAGTTCCACACCGCACAACTGCCGACACCGCAGTGGGAACGGCCCGGTCAGACACCTCCGTGCAGCACTACAGAGACTCCTCCAGACGCTGCACGCCTGTCTGCTTTATCCTCAACACTCAAAGAGAGAAAAAAAATCATGCAACACTGCACGTTTCTGACACGGTGCGATCAAATCAGACAAGCCCAGTCATCCAGACAGTGCCGGTAACTCTTGTTAGCAATGATCTACAGGATGAAAAACATCCAGCAAACTACAGCAGTTTTGTTTTGAGGTTTTTATTGTGGCTTATTTCTTTTTTTTTTTTCTTTTTTTTTTCCCCTTCCTCTTTTTTCCCCCATTGGGGAATTACTAATTGTTCCAAACTGCTGTTAATTGGCTTACAGGTCCCCATACATTGTCAAACTTCTGGTCAGCTGGTGGGCACACCGTGCTTTCCCTACAGATTTATTTCACAGCTGGATTTGCAGTCTGAAAGGTCCGTCCCATTTCCAGCTCTGCAATCCTTCCAGGCAGAAGGGAGGAGAGGAACAGACAGATGCCTTTCCACAGAAATGTAACAACCCCAGCAGGTTCTTAGCATGTCAATAACAATCTAATCAGGCTGCATTATATTGAAGGGAAAATGAGATTTCTGAATTTGCCAGAACACTTCACACATCCGCTTGCTCTCACAAACACATACAACACGCTGCAGTTTCCAGATGCAGATAAGGATAACCACAGCATGGAAAACAATCCAAGAACTAGTCTAGCCAATTCCTAGCTGGACCTCAGCCTCTTTCCATCTCCTCTCCTTGCTCTGGAATAATCATTGCTGCCTGTAAATTTAATGAAATTTCATAGACAACTCCCCTGTGTTTATGTCGCAGACAGTGCCCTGCTGCTCTCAGGATACGCAGGAAAGATAACCCAACAAGCTGTCCTACCTTGTCTCTGCCCCAGCCTTGGTAATCACAGGGAAATCTGCAAACCTAGCAGTGCCCAGAGAGCAGAAATTTAACCTGGGAGAGTCCTGATGACACCTCTTGAGGAAGAATAGCTTTGAGGACCTCTCCTCCACACATGGCCGACCAACTGTACAGAAATGCCATGAAGCTTGCCCAAAAAGTAATGCGCCAGCCTTTTCTCCTGCTCAGTGTAATTCCTGCTAGAGCTTCCTCCTTGGGCAGGGCTGAATAAAGCCCTAACCCAAACTGTAAAACTGGGGGTATCACCCCCAGATGACCATAATTAAATTAAATACTGGCTCACGAATTGGTGAGCAATGCACCACCCCGGACAGCAGAGCTGCATGCTGGCTCCTTCTCCAGCATGGTCCGAGGCAAGGATTCATACCCAGTAGCAATCTGTCCTTACAAAAAAAAAAAAAAAAAAAAATTATAAAATAACACAATAAGATTCTGATTCCAGATTCACTGCCTGGAGGAAGGAGAAAGATATTTTATTTCTTTCCTGGCTGATTACCTAAAGAAAAAAAAAAAAAAAAAAAGAAAAAAAATTACTAGCTCCAGTGAATGAAAAAGAACCTTTTAGTCCAAATGCCTCAGTCAGGTCATCCAAATTCCCAGTTGCCTTGATCTCTTTCCCAGCCAATGAGCTTCTCCTAAGCTCTGACTGATGGTGTCGCATATTTTAAAATGTGTTTATTCTGACAATTTGCTATGCTTTCATGTAAGAGGACAGGCAAGCAACTCATCCTCAAAACCTCAAGGAAACAGCACAAGCCTTGGCTGCTAGACTACTTGGCTCCCTGTGGACTGTTGATTCTTGGACAAACTGTTATTCCATCCTTAAAATATGTACTTACCCTGAAAAAGAAAATGCACACACAAACATACAACTAGGTATTAAGAGCTTTGGTAGATCTGTGACTGATCTTGTGACTAAGGTGTCAGCTGCTTCTGCAGAAATGAACATGGTAGTGGGAAAAAAAAAAAACATAACCCAAACAAAAAAACAAAGGACGAGTGAACATTGAACTGCCCACAGCTGGACTGAGCTGAACTTCCACTGCTAAGCCGCTAACACTAGGTTTTCCTCATTGCTTCAGTGTCAGTGAGGTTATGGAAACCAGAGAGGCAAACAACTGGGAATTTCTAAACAGATCAAGGGCTAAAGGAAGGGGGAAAAGGGGTGTGGGGGAGAATATTCAGAGAACATCCGTTCTGGGGAGAGTTGTGTGTTTCTCAGGGTACGCAAGAGAAGGGGAGATATGACTACACAAGAGAGGTCATCGGGTGTCAGATCACATCACCCCTTTCCTCTTTCCCTTGGCTGCCTTTTAACACTCCCTTTTGAGTACATTTCCCTTTAGTTGTGGGAAACGCATAATCCACCAGCCCTCTTAAAAAGCATGTTGCAGTGGCACCGCTTGAAACAGAAACCAAATTTCTGCCTTCAAGTGCCTTGCTCTACCCTCTACTGATCAGACCCAGCCTTAAGCTGAAGAGAGAGGATCTGGGAGTCGGGCACAACCCCACCATATACCAAGAAAGCACATTAATTACTCCAAACACAGCTGGTGGGGCTCCTTGGTCCCACTCACTCCCTCCCCCTAAGGAGTTCACCCCTCATTTTAACACGAATGCCTGCCCTGCATGGGCATGGTGGAAATGCAGTCCCAGCTCTGCATATGCATCGCCATGCTCAGGGGTCAGCAGCCCTGAAAACGATGCCTAGACAGCAACATGACGAATGGAGCACAGGGACTAGATTAAAATAGACTTTCAAACACAGTTCAATTTAAATAAATCCCCCTATTTTTGTTGTCATTGACTAGCTTAAACTACATTTAGTCCCTACCATTTGTCTTCTTTTTTTTTTATAACCTATTTGTGGTTAGCAGAGATCGCCTTTAAGAGAGTAACAACAAAGAGAGCCACATGAGCTCATCATCTCCTAGGATACACCCCCACACTGCATGCTGTCTCATTCCCATGGGTTGCCTCAGTGAAGATCCCTGCTTACATCCAGACCGTGAGCTCCTGGGATGACCACCTACTGTTCTGCGCTGCACGGCGATGTCTGTCCTGTAGCCCTTTCCCACCCACCCTCATCTCACACCCTAGAGTCCTGGGACACAGCCCTGTCTTGTGATCTTCTTCCCACAGCTACGTCCAGCACCCAGATCAGGCCGGCTGCTTCAGCATCCTACCACAGCTGATGTACCTGGGGATACAAAGCACTGAAGATTTCACTGAAGGCTGGCCAGGGAAGGGGACTGAACCTACATCAAGGTGGCACACAGCCATGTTCATCTCCAGGGCCATGGGATGCACCAGTCAGGGTTGAGAGAGTCCCTGCCCAGCACAGCTGAGCTGCTGGAGGACCCCTCATCAGACAAATTCTCACTCAGTACACCACCCACAGATCACGACACCCACTGGCAGCACCCAACTGACCTCCTCCAGGCCCAATACCACACTGCTAATAAGAGAATAGGAAAGGATAAGAAGTTCATGCCTGGTATTTTCAGATGGCATCAACTCCAGAGAGCAGACAGATAGCCATCCCAACTATTACCAACTAGATTCTGGTCAAAGCAGAACATTTTTAGCTGTAAGGCACAGCAATGTGACACCAAATTCACCAGTGCCAGAACTATGCCAAAGCAAAGCATCACTGTCACTTTCAAAGACGTCCAGAACAAGAAGAATGCAATTAGGAACTACGACATTCCTATAAATAGCACAGCCGAAGAGAGGACATGGTTTTCCATCCAACATAACTGCAATTAGCCGTGGATTATCACCAGTCTACAGGGTGCCCTGCAGTAACACTCCGGACGATGCACAAATGCTCACATTATAAATTCAGCCTCGTGGACCGCATGTCTCTGAGCTCCCGCACCTGCAGTTTGGGACAAGCAGGTGTCTCCTTTCCACCACATGGCAAAAGCATCTATCTGTAATGGCAATGAGGTAATTTCTCAGGTATCTGCAGCCCCATGATGCTGACCTGCACAGCTTGCAGGTAACCCTGCATTTCTGATGTTCTCAGAAAGACTCTGATGTCAACATATAAAACCTTTCCCTGCTATCAAATAAAAGCAGGATAAATTAGTCACACAAAAAAAAAATACTGACAAAGAGGAAAACCCAGAAATCCAGCCTCCACTTAACATCAGCCAAGGGGACCGCCTGCTCCATCATGGAGAACCATTTACTTACAAAGACTGGCAAAGAACAGTCAAAATTCACTGCTGTAAAGTATTTTCATCCTTTTTTTTCTTGTTTTGTTTGGGTTTTTTTCTGGTAGGACCACTTGACAGTCCAATGCTTAACTGGATAAAGTTAGGCTGGAGATTTGTCTTCTCTAGATTTGGTAACTCAAGAAAAATTCTCCAGTTGCAGGATCCTGGGTGCATGCAAAATCCTGCTTGTGTAGCCAGCTCCTGGGCACTCGGAGGCAATGCAGGGAGACAAGTGGCCACCGTGGGACAGCAATGTCAGAGAAGCACTTCTGCAGATGGTGGTCCATGACACCACCAGCTCCTCTCAGGTTCTTCTAGCGCTAGTGTCTATCTTCTTCACAGCACCGCACCTGCACAGCTGCCGAGCAGTGTAACATTTTGCCCACTTCATTTCTTTGATTGCTCATCATGTTTTGGTGTAAGTCATTACGGTCTCACTTTGCAGCAGCCAAATAGCACTATAAATCGCAGGGGTGCTAAAGCTGCGATAATCGCAGGCTACCTAGCAGCTTCCTTGCCAAAAATTTCCTGTAAAACCTCCTACCTGAGGCAGTCCTGCATTTCCCACCCACATGTTTTTTCCTGAACCTTTCCAGATGGGACACATTCAGACAGCGCTGGAAGGGCCCAGCAGCCTGGATGCTATCAGCAGGCTGGGAACATGACCTGCAGGGCACTGTATCAGGACTGCACAGATCCCATTGATCTCCTCCTTTTTAACTTGGCGGAAAGCTAAAGTTTTCAAAAACGATTCTCCTTAACCTCTGTGAAGAAGGAGAGATCTTGGGGATTTGCACACTGACCGTCTTAACACTGCATTAGCGGGTGAAGGAGCTTGTTTGAGATTCTGATAAGCAAAGTGCAGCTCAGAGGAGCGGGTCAGAAAATGTCGAAGAAGGATCAACACAAAAAAAAAATGGTTGTGTTTTTCAACAAGCTGCTAAAAATGCTAGGGAGCAGCAGCTAGGAGGGAGGGAGGGAGAGAAAGGGTGTGCAGCGACATGGAGGAAGGGAGAGAAAGCCTTAGCCAGCAAGACGAGCATCCTGAGTCACTCTGCTGGGGAGGTGAGGCTGCTTTGCCAAGGAAAGGCTGACAGAGTAAGTCAGATGCCTGGAGTAATTCCACAGTATTAAAAATAAATAAATAAATAAATAAATTAATTAATTAATTAATTAAAGAAAGAGTTGTTGCAACTCTAGCCACAACCAGAACACAAAATCCCACTGCCGTGAATCCCGGTCACCCACTGCTCTGACCTCAGGGCTGCCCCTGTTCACACATACAAGCGAGGGGGTAAGCGCAGTCCCTGCCCGGCGACTGAACGGGCCGCAACCCTGGGCTTCGCAGAGCAGCTCCTGATGAATCACCGGAGCGCGCGAGGCAGAATGCTCCATGCACTCTCTCACGGTCATGACAAGCGTCGCTCCACCGCAAGCATCAAGAGGAGCCGTGTGCTCAGTCCCCACACCAGCCCTGCCTCGCTGGGGCGTGGAAATGCTGCAGCTGCGAACATCTCCAAGATGAACATTTTTAGATGAGAGAGGAGCTTGTTCTGCTGACTCATAGATGTGATTTTCATAAAGAAGCAGTGAATTTGTTGAACTCTGATTTCACTTTGCCTGGGTCTCCATGGCTACTTTCTGCGGCTACAAGCCATCTAGGTTATTAATGTCTTTTTTTTATTCTGCTCTAAAACCTTCTACATTACGCTGAACTTTTAATTAGAAATGCAACAATGAAATTCGGATTCTTTTTTAATATATAGGAAAAGCACTATGCCACACACCAAGGCCTTTGAAAACATGCCATAGTTTGCCTACCAGCAAACCTCAGCGTTTTTTTTTTAACTGACAAAGTGAATACAAAAACCTGAAAAAGAAAATGATGTTTTTTCCATCATTACTCAAGCACTAGTAAAATAAAACATTTCATAGCTCCCTGAGAACTGGGGTAAAGTTGGGACCAACAACAGGAGGAAACCATGTTTCCATTTTGTCTTGTAAATATTTTTCTTGCAATGCTTTGCTTCAGCACTGAGGGTATAAGGACATAGGCACAACAGTGTTTGTAGGCAGAAATAAGATCTTTCATTAGATGAACCGGAATAGCTGAAAAAATTAGATAAGTTTGCAGGTGCTTCCTAACCAGTCTCTCTTACACAGTCACTAAGAGCAGTCTATTGAAACCCTTGAGTTGAAGGACTCTGTGGGGTCTGCTTACGTTTTCTTTCAGCCCTTGTTTCCAGAAACGTAAGCGCTTTTTACAGCTTACTTGACTGAAGGGGAAGGATTAGATCTCTCCAGTTTCAGAGAAATGTCTGCCCACCCCTCGAACCAGTCAGAATCATTCCAATTACCTTTGTAGCTTTGCTTTCTCCCAGGCTCTTTTCTTTTCATTTGTGAAAAGAAATGGCAGAAGATTTAGAAAATACACACACACACCCCCCCCACAAAAAAGCACAAGTAAAAACAATCCCCTTTTATGACATATCATATCTATTCTCCTTGGTCCCTTACTGAGTCAAACTCTCACCAAAATCCCCATCAGGTAAAGTTTGATTGCCCCCAGTGCAGTGCCCTTGTGGTGTAGCTGCTGGAGAGCAAAGGAGATGCTGTGGCATTTCATACGCCAACGATCAAGTCATCAGCTCTATCCTCACTCCATCAATTTCATGGAAAGAGAAGGAGGAGGAGGGTAAAGGTGCCCAAGCAGTGTGCTTCTCCCAGGTACCACAGAACTTCTGTTCTGTGAACTCAGCAGATATGAATGGAAATCATCAATAGAAAAATGGGACACCAGAGAACACAGAGCCCTCTTTGCGATCTTAATCACAGCTTAGTGCCATGTGGGGCTTCCACACATACAAACTGCAAGCATGGCTGAAGAAAAATAGCACTCAGTGCTGTTAAAAATTATCTTATTTAACCTTTGAAAATAAAAGCAATGATTATGAAGGAGGTGACAAGGTTGTTCTGGATATTCTAATTGAAAAATGCTGCCATTTTCCTGTCTCACCTGGATATGGGACTTCAGTTAATCAGAATTAAACGATAAATAGTGCTGGGGAAGAGAATGTGTTTTGGATTATTTGCTCTAAGCAAAAGACAGTCAGCAAAAAATCAACAAGGGGCTGTGAGGCAGAGATCAGCCTACCTTGGTGCGTGGATACCTCACAGGATTTCAGTGTCATCAGAAGAATGAGCAACGACCATGTTCAGGGACACTAAAGCCGCGCTCACAGTTCAGCAGCCTGCGGAGCTCTTTCACACACCACCAGCAGACCTCAGCAATGGGGTCGGACTCACATGCTTTAGCAACAAGCAGTGCAGAAAGCCCAGAAGACAACCAGAATCTGGAGTCTTTCTTTGGAAGAACAATGGCAAAATAATGCAGCCAGGATTTGAATCAGTAGCTGGTCCTGATACCGGCACTACCAGAAACCCCAAGGGCTGCTTTAAAGAGAGAAACAAAATCACAAGATCTGTCAGCAGCTTTTCATTATGAAGAAGCTGAGGTCAACCATATTTCTAAATTAATTTTCTAGTACATATTGGTTAGACTTTAGGTAACTGTCCTTCCTCCACTTCACCCCCCTTTTTTAATAAGTACAATTTACTAGAGTTGCATAAAAATGAGTAATACATTAGTTTCACTTAGACCCAATATGAAATGAGTCATTTCTTTCCAGCACATGACCAGGCTATTATGTCTCTCCTAAGCATACTGCAGAAAGAAGGGAAAGATGTTACTTTTTGCCAAAAAAACGGACACTGAAAATAATCTGATTCTTCTAAGCGACAATGAGTTCGCCTCCTGAAAAGGTCCATTTGAAATGCACCTTTCCCTGTCATACCCACATCCCCACAGCCGTGACAAGCCCTGGGAAAAGGGCACATAGTTTGTTCTCACTCACACAAACCATGTCTCTGGCTGACAAGGGAAAAAAAGTCTTTTTGACAACGGGGCCCCGGAGGGAATAAGCAGGGTACCGTTATTTATAGATCCAGGGCTCGATAGGCTGATCACTAGATGCTCCCTCCACTTCAGGCTTTGTGTAACCAGTATTTATGCTCGCCCTGTTTTTGGCTTTTCTGCCCCTCTCATCTTTCCAGCTCTCCACATGTCAGACACACTCTTTAGAAAGGTAGCAGGTTCTGGCTAGGATGAGGAAGTGCAGCATTTGCGTAGATGACATGATTACATGTTCTCTCTTCCCCAGGCTCCGCTTTGCCCTTTGGTTTTATCCCTTATGCCCGAACTAGACGAAACATAGCATGAGCTAGGGGTTCCTGATCTTCTCATAAACTAGGCTGAATTTAAGAAAATCTAGCCAGCTAAACCAAAAAAATAATTGTCTTTTAAAACAGAGAAATTGGTATTTAAAATAAAAACTGAAGTAGAATCAAACCCTCCAAAGCAGTGTAGAACCCTTTGACCTTTGTGTCTCACACCTCAGAGCAAAAGAGGGTATTTTGCCATCCATGAGGCAGGATGTGCTCTGCAATGCCTGCAGGAACTTATCAGGATTTGGGAGCTACTGTTATCACAGGAGCACAACACCCATTTGCTTCCATACCCCAAATCATTGTCCTAACACACAGGCAAGGCAGGAGGGATCAGCGCTATCTTGCTCCGTAGAGGCAGCAATGTTCCTCCATAATCTGTCAGGTTATGCTGAAACTAGAGTGGGTTCACTGAATATATTTTTTTTCTTTGCTAAGTTCACCTCTGACCAGTCCCTCTGGAACTATACAGCAAACTTATACTTAAGGGGAAACCAGATAGAAGATTAATGGTTAAAAACCAAAACAGTTATTAACCTTTTCACTCTAACACAGCCTGACAGAAACAAGTTACTTCATCCAAAATCTCACCTTAGGGAGAAGCTCCCATACTCCTTTCACATCTTTTATATCTTCTCTGGCCTGCTTCACATCCAAATTCAGAGAGCATGTTTTAAACATGCAGGTGGACACTCGCAGTGCCATTCCCACTGATGGCTCCAATCACTGTCAGCAAACCTACCCTGGCAAATATCCCTGCGATAGTCTAACCTGACCTTGCCCTTCGCTGCCATCCAGAAACCAGCCCATAAATTAGTGACTACAGAATACATCTTTTGCCTTTCCAAGGAAGTCTCTTTACTAGACAAACCGATATAGCAGGAAGAGACAAAATACCTTTCATGCTCCCAAGTCTGTTCTCAAGGTCAGGAGTGGGAGTAGGAGATTTTTCATTTACGTTGGAGTATTAGTTTGTTCATTGGCATCGTACAACTGACTTCATTTGCCATATTTCCAAGTCCATATGCAACTCTCAGCTCTCATAAAGTAGTAACTGGTGTACTGATTAATGCATTTGCTATGTGGGGATAGCGACCCTGCACATGAATATACAATGGCATTGATAATAATCAAACAAAGTATTCACTACATGTATGCGTACACCTTCCTTTGGTCCCAGTAAAGATACTTCAGCATCCCACTGTGAACAGAGATTTAAACTTCCCCGTGCCCTTGCTCCTTAATCAAACCTTAGTTTTAAGAAAAGTAGGAAAAAGAGAAAAAAAAAAAAACAAAACACCTTATTGTCACTTTGAGTCAGAGGCAGGCACAAGAGGATCTCTTTTCACATTTTTTTTGTTTGGTCCACAATATTGGAAGAAATCGTTAGTTCACGCATCAGGACAAACATATTCCTCTGGATTTACACAAATGTGACCAAGACCCCACAAAATTCACAGAAGTTGCTCTCCTGCTTTCACATCTGCAATGCAGATCTCCATGACACTTCTGCAAAGTTAACTCCCACTCACTTAGCTCAATCCACAGAGCTACAAATAAGTGACTTGAAGCTCCTTTTCAGATCTCAAATCCTGGAACTTCTCTTGTATTGTTCAAAGTTTGAGTTAGCAACACTGAAAATTCATTTTTTTCTTTATCTGTTTATATAAACTGTATGTCACCATCTTCTCACTTCGCAATCTGAGCCAGTTTTTAATCCATTCCCTCCCACTACCTCAGTCCTGAGGGTACACTGAGGTCACGTTTCCTATATTTTCTTTGAAATTATGAAACCTACAGGGGAAGAGGGGGTTGGGTAGAATATATTTTAAGACCTTCCATAATTCAAGACCTGGAGCTATAAGAAAGGACTATGCATTGCAGCACTGATGATCAAATCATGAGTTGGCAAGACTGGGCTTTCATTCAACGGAACCACAAATGCACTTGAAACAGTGACTTGCTTTTTTCCTTTTGTTTCAGATCAGCCCAGCATCTTTTCTGACACAAAATGACCCAAGTCATTTCTGCTCTGAATCATCAGCAAAGAAGGGAAAGGAAGAAAAGTGAAGATATCACTCTCCACATCTTCATCCCACAGCATATTCCAGAGGGCACAACTTGATCATAACTTCTCTAACTCTCCCATGACCTCTTGCAAAATAATCCCTCCTCACATCCAAGTTCTAAAGCAAAGCACTTTCACACTTAAAGTGCACACTGTCTGTGATGGCAAGATAAAAGCCATCCAATAATGCACACAATTTCAGCTTATCTTGAGAAAAATGATACCTGAGCCACAAACAGTGAAGGCTGTTGCAGTGAATGCAACTTGCCCAAGGTTACGGGGAGATGCACATTAAGGAGAACTCGGACTCTCCACCCCTACACTGCTTCAGCACACAAGCGAAGCAAAAGGAGTGTTGCCCTTGAATTGTGGATACTGAGGCTCCATCACAACCAAGCCGCACAACAGCACTGATCCCAGGGAGCTGGCTGCCCTTTCCCAAACCTCAGGAAGCACTTATAGTTCATGGCTGTACTGGGCAGCTACCCGCAGATCAGTATCCACATGATGCACCCACGCACAGCAGAAGGCTTAACGCTTGCCCTAAAGTAGGACAACTACGTTATTAGATCAGGTTTGAGGCTGCTTGTTACTGAAGTCCGTGCGGGAGGGAAGCCCACCTGTTTGGGACCATGCTTCCTCCTCTGTTTTCAGTCACACGGACACAGCACGTGAATGTAGGAGCTACAGCAGCCAGGACCATAGCCTCACTGGGAAGCGTGAGGCCTTCCCCAGCTTTAGGACATGCAGGCAAAGTAGCATTTCCAGCCACGCTCCCCTTCATCCCCAGCCTCTTCTCCAGTGGAAGCAGCCTTCATCACCCACCTCTCCCTCAAAAGCATCATACTTATTTCGTTGCACAACAGAGAGGCAAGCACCGAGCTGCAGACCATCAGCATCATTTCAAGTTCCTCTGTGTATCAATGGCAGCACCTGAGCCAAGTCTGGATGCAGGTTTAAGCTCTCTTTGGTTGCAGAGTGCATCCAGGGAATAAAGCACATCTTGATACTCCACCAAGGACCTCTGCTAGCCATCAGCCTCACACCGATTACAGCTGAGGAGGGAGAGAGGAGGAGTATATTACACTTCTTTCCTTTAGACAACGCTTCAAAATTCCTGTGTTTGACTACGGAAAACACAAATGATGTGGTTGTTTAAACTGATCGCCCTGGCAGTGATTTAAAAAGAAACAAAACAGAGCCAGGAAAACACAGATTTATAGAGCTGCAGTCTATTTCCTAATAGCATGGAGGAGAAAACCTGCCTGTACACACATGTTTTTCCAGCCCCCAAATTTGTTATCTGTACCGGCCTTACATCCAGGGGTATTTCTCCAAGATACCTCCAGGTAAGAGGGAATATAATCGCAGCCCGTTTTGGTATGGGCCAGACGGCACCAAGGCAGCCAAGGGGACGGGGCTGCCCTTTTGTTTGCTCCTAGAAGCAAACATTAAGGTCACTGAGGGGAAACGCTGAAGCAGTTCCTCCTTGGGAATCCCTGGATACATTTCCAAACAACAAATTACACACTTGGCAAATGGGACAGGCCTGTTCTACTGCCGTACGCTTATCTTCCACACAGCCTTCATCCATCCATTTTCATCATTAGCCATTTCACTGCATAATCATGCCTTTAAAAAAGTGCAATGCCTCCTCTGATAACATCACCCTTGGGAAGCCAAAGCACTTCAAACGCAATGGATGGCATTAAACAAGGAGAGTTATTGTTATGCTTTTACCTCTACGCTTGAGCTCGATTTGGGCAAAGATCAGGAGTGCAGAACAGACAGACAACTGCTGAAAGCAGAGAAAATACCGAGGTTCCTTGTCCAAGGCAGAAGAGGGGGAGGGAAGCAGGCTGGAGGTGACTGCTCCTTAGCCAGCCTCTGCTAATCGAAGCGAGCCATCCTCATCAATATCACTTTGCTTTGGCAGCTTTTCAAGAGAAGAAAAAGAAAAAAAGAACAGGAAAAAAATACATATATAATCACACTCCCTTTGTGCAACATGCTTTAATTGCTGTGTGTACAGCACTCCAAAGAGGAAATCCACAGGGTTAGCAGCAAATGAGGAGCTGCACTGCCTTTAATGCTTTAAAGAGAAAATTCCTGCAGTTGGGGAACAGGAAGGGGGAAGGCGCATCCCCCTTTGACCCACAGGGCACATTCTTTGCCACTCCATCTGCCACCCCCAGCTGCTAAATCCTCCGTCGCCAACACAAGGTGATCTCAGACCGGAGCACGCTGCTAACACATGAAAGGAAACAACTTTGGCTGGTTGCCTGCTTACAAGCCCCACTCTCCCCCCTTCCCTTCCTCTCTGACATGTTTAAAGCATCTGAACACCAAGGTACCGAGATATCACAGGGCGAGCTTCCCTTCCCGATCCTGCTCAGATGGCTCTTGTCAGCAGCTCCCTCCAGCCCTGCTCTCAACCCCCTGTTTTCCATGAGGATTTCCCTCCTGCTCTGGAGCCGCTGCTCTGGAGCTCGTATTATTTCCTTTCTTGGAGCCTACAGACTGGAGCCAGCGAGGTTTGCCTGCTTCCCTGGGTTCAGCTAATAAATTGGGATCAGGGGGTCACACAGCAGGGGACTTGGAAGCCTGAGAGCCTCTGACACCGTTTTTATTAGTTTTTACTATACATACCATTTCAGGAGCCGGGATGCCATCCCAGTGGGGCCCTACCCATTGCTTAGTAACTAAGATTTTGTAATCTAAGTTTTGACAAGGTCATTTTTTACCTTGGGAGAGGGTGGGGGAGGGAGAACCCCCACGTACATTAATTACACAAACACTGTGGGGACAATGCAAATAGGAACCCATTTCCCTTTTGCATCAGGGCTAAAGAATGAAAAAATCTTTTTACTCTAGGGCTATTACAAGCCAAACAGACCAGGATATTTTAAATGACACACTGATACAGGCCCATCCTCTGCTTGCAGAGTGGATGAGCGCATTTCAGCCTTTCCCCTATCTACCCCTAATAAAACATGCCATCGACAAAAGTGGCCAAATCTGGAGGATGTCACAGATGCCTGGTGCCCAGGTTATATTAAATATCAGAGCCCTGATGCCCAGGTTATATTAAATGCCCCCATGCCTTTGCTGGAAGCATAGGTGTGACCCTGGATTCAGCTAAAATTAAGTAACAAAACCTCCACCGGCTTCAGCATCACTGTACCAATTAAGCCTGTGTTTAGTTAATAACAACTATTAAATTAGTTATACCTTTATTAGTTATATAATAAAGGTATAAATTACCTTTTGGCAAGCTCTAGTTCCAGCAGACAGAGGTGTGAAGAGCCCAAACACCCACTGGCCCTCAGGTCAAGCAGAGACAGTTTTTTCCTGATATAATATTTCTTAGGCTAACAAGCAGGATGTTTCAAAAGCATGGAAAACAGGGAAACACAGCCACTGAGGCCAAGTCAGCGCTGGGACGGTTTCAGAAGAGCAGGTACAAAGCCAAACCGGTGGAAGCACTGTGGTGACAGCACACTGCTGTTGTTGGAGGGAAACGGTGCTGGTCCAGAGGAGAAAGCTGCCTAACCAGCCCAGCCCAGCCAAAACAGTCATTTGGGCCCACAGCCACACGACATGGTGCAGAGAAGGAGCCAGTCTGCCAAGCTGGGCCTTTTCTCCTGCACTTAGAGCTGCTTTCTTCAGCTGCAGCTTGGCTGTGTTCAATAACCCTAAGCATAATTCTTTTTCCCATCTGCTGCTCTGCTGTGATAAATTCATTTTGGAAGGAGGAAAAGGTCCTTTGGTCACTGCTACCTTTCCCTTCCACCCTCTCCCCGATCCAGAGCTGCGTGAGGTGTATGCCCTCTGATGTGGTTAAAGTGGGACCGCGGTTGAGCAATGCTTTGAGGTCCTTCAGTATGCCTTTTACTGGCTGTCACCTCATCGGGCTCCAGCATATGCTTTGAGGTTAAGGCCCAGTGTTTGTGTTTTGGGCCTTTGTTGTGGTTGCTTGATTTGTTCATGATGGCCTTGGCTCTGCCACCCCACAAGCAAATGCAAAATTCACGAAGTGGTGACTCAGTTGTTTTATCCACTGGCAGCAGCAGCTGGCAGGGGCTCAAAACAGATCAGAGAACAGGGCAACAAGTGTCTCCAAGATGGATTTCAGACAAACAAGGAAAAATGAAAAACCTGAAAAAGCAAGGAGAGAAAAAGCCTGATATTAAATAAAGAGACAGAAAAAACAGCTGGAATGTCAAGTATAGACTGAAGGAGATCAAAAGTAAATCGGCTCTGTGATAGACAAGGAACTGTGCTGTGCTTCTGAACAGCAGCACTCAAACCATGGCAACTCACTGGCCCATACGGCTTTTTCCATTGGATAAACTTGGCCTGCACGTCCAAAGAAGTTGCTTTCTGCTGCCAGCACTGGAAGCTCAAAGCAGAACCTACAGATCAAGATGTTTTCTTCCTGCTTCAGGCTTCAGTCCTGAAAAAAAAATGACTCCAGAGGACTCAAAAACTGGCTTGCTCCTCTGGCTGATAGTATATGAAGTAGGATAGCAAGGCTTGGGCTTGTTATTCTGCAGTTGTATGGGCTCTGTGGGTTTTAAAATAACAAAAATACGTCCCCAGACATGAAGAGGGAGCTTCATCCTGACCTAGTTTTACACCACGGTAACGCTTTCCTCCCTGGAGAAGAAAAGAGTGATCCTCACAACATATCCTCTCCTGTCTGAACATACAGTACCAAAGGCACTTACTCAGTGGACATATAGAACTGTGAAAACATCAATGGGTGAGCACGGTACCAGACCACATGTCTGAACTGTGAATTCTCCAATAAAAGCAAGACGTTATGAGCTATCATGCACATAACAAAGACATTTCTACATTAACCATGCTTCAGGCTGAACACACAAGAAAGTATCACGTATGAACTTATACGATAAGGTACTGTATCATAAAATATCAAGTTCATAGAGGGAGGAAAGATGGTCTTGTGCTCAAGCACAGCACTGGAGTCACAACGTCTGGATCCTGTCCTCAGTATGACCCACGGTCATCCTGTGAGACCTCAAGTAAGTCTTGCCTTAGCTACATAGTACTTATGAAATCACTACAGCATTTTTTAAAACAGTGCTCAGCAATTTACATTCAGAAAGCTTTATAACTCATTTCTGTCTGTTTGATCTCCAGCCCCAACTTTTCTGGCAAAATAGCAATTAGAGCACTAGTGCTGAGCCGGCTCTTTGTTGCTGCCCATGTCCTATCAGACTCAGAAAATGATTGTGACTCAGTCACCTAAGCTGCGTTCTGTTTATTCATGTGTAAACTCAGAATCATCATAATTGCTTTCTAAGCATTAATTGATTATTTCTGATACCACTACTACAGAATTCCTAGAACAGAGAGGAAGAAAACCAACAAGAGGAGAAGACAGCAGCAAAACTGCAAACTCCTTTTTTGTTTACTTCTGTTTTTCCTTCTTCTGAGCACTTAGATGCAGGAAGTTCTTCCCACTCATGTCCTGATTTCAACACAGTATGCCATGGTTTGCTCTGTGACTTCAGTCCATCCATCTCAACTTTTCTTTGTTCACACACAACTCCATCTCAAAAGTGAAAGTCTGCATTCCCAGGGGTGACTAGCAGGGGTTTTCCTCATTCCCATGATGGCAATGAAGGTATGTCTGCTAATATCACTACCTGTATTTGCTCAGATCAAGAAATCTTCCACCTTTCCCTGTAATTAGGGGGGAAGATGGTGAGATGGATATCAGGAGATGATTCATTCATTTCATTCATTTCATTACCTTCTTCTACAACTTCTCTATTCATCTGTGTATCTCCAGCTACCACTCTCACATACATATGCACATTTTCTCCAGTTAGCTGAAGTCCTTCTATAGCTCTGTGTGTCTCCCTGCCTGCTAGAGCAAGAGGCTGGAAAGCAATTGTGACCAACACACTGACTTGTATAAAGAGAAATTAATCCCCTTCCTTCCTGGGGCTGAACTGCTTTGAGCACAGTACGGATGGATCAGCAACTGAAATCCCAGAGCAGGTAAGGAACCAAGGCAGAGTGGCAGTAGAAGTGTTGCATGGGCAGATTAACTTCACACACTTAATCATTTCCACCAACGAAACAACCAAAATAAAACACAAATCCAACTACAAACTCAGGTCTGGTTCTGCCTCAAATAGAAAAAATACAAGCCAAAGAAAGCAACCTTTGTAAATCATGTATACTGGAAGAGGCAGGTATATACTATAGCTCAGTAATGTAAACAGTCTCCTTTTCTCTAACGGAGTACATGCTCAGCTCATAACAAGTACTGCTTTACAGAGTCATAGCTTTAGTTTTTATGGTGTTAGGCTAAAATTATTTTACTCTTACGGTCATTTAGTCACAAGTCAATTAGTCACACAATACCAAGTGCTATCACGGAAGATTAACTGGAACTATGGTCTGCACATTTTACTCTTAAAAAATCAGTTTCCTCTCATTTCAGGTAACAACATGGAGGCGTATTGAAAGGACAGAACGAACACTCAAACAAAATAAGCAGGGCTAGCTAGTAAAGACTCAAGTAGGTATTTTCTTCTCTCTGTAAGACACAGAATTGTCCCACCTGAAACTCAGAAGTTTCTCATGACAGAGGAGAAAGTTATTTGGGAAAAATATACAAGTGAAAAATCAGACATTTCTACTAGCGAGCAGCTAGCTGAACACTCATTTCTCTCCTCAGTGGACATTTTAATGGAAAATCTGACTGATCTGGCAGAGACCGTTCCAAGACAGTGATACTGAGTCATAAAGCAAAGCTGGAGCTACCATGCAGCCCGATCCAATGCCCCTAAAGTCAATGGGAAGGCTCTGGAACAGGACCATACAAATTAAATAAAGTTTGCAGCATGGCTGTTATTAGCTTAGACTCACTGGAGGAGCTGGCAATGAAAAGCTGCTGCTGCTGCTTTCACGAAGACTCTTCTCTCGCTGTTATCGATGTCATTTCTTTCCAAGGATGTTCTGCAAATTGAGACAGGCATCAAACCGAGGAGCGTTCTTTGGACTTTGTTGTTTGAAGAGGGAGGAAAAAACAGTTTCACAGCTGTAGGTTGAGCATGAAAAAATATGGCAGGTGACAGAAAGAGGGTCACCACGCTGTGAGAGTGTCTCTGTTTGACAGTGTATGGGCTCGGTTTTCTGTTATTTTGTGTGAATTTAGTGCTGGTAAAACAGGGGAAAAAATGCTAGTCTATTTAAATCCTGGGATAAGGAGCAGCAGCACCATCACTTAATAGGAAAAAAATATTCTCCTTCAGATGAAAAAGGGAACAAAATCTGTGTAAAGGAGAAGCAGTACCAGAAATCAGACGTGGAAGCCTAAGTCAGGATATAAGAAAAAAGCAGCTCCAGAAAGGACACTGAACACGCCTAATTGATCTCCTGATGTCCCTTGAAGTCAGACATCTCTTTCAACAGGGGTAGGGATCAAAAAACGTCAAAGCACAATAATCTGCCATTTCAGGAGGACAGAGAAGAGCCAGACATGACTGTATGTTGTAGGACAAAAGAAAAGCCACAAAGGGAGCCCTTGACCTCCACCTCTCAGCTCTCAGTTTAGATGCAAGACAGGAATAGCAGAGGCAGTAGCAGCTTCTTGCTCAGCTCTCACTTGGAAGGACCCCAGAGAAGTGAGGAGAGCACTCAACCATCAACTGCAAACAGTGGCATTGGTAAACCCTTCCTTGATGGATTTCCATTGGAGACTATGGTCAGGAAGAAACCGAATGGAACAAGAGCATGGGAAGAAGAAATTATTTAATTAGCTATACACCAATGCCAAAAGCCTGGGTAATAAACAAAAGGAAACAGAATTAGTCATTTACGAGCACTAATTTGACCTAGCTGCTATTACTGAGCCTTGTAGAATGATTTGCATGACTGAATGTTTAAATCAATGGTTGTACTTTACTTAGATAGGGCCCAGGTCTTAGAAGAAATTGAGCGGAAAAAATGGCTTTACCTATAACCAAGTCACTAACAATTAAACAAACAAACAAACAAACAAGCTATCATGAACACTTCCTAATTAATGACCCAGAAAAAGCAACAAGATGGCATATTAGTTGGCATCTCCCACCATCATGTTAGAAAGCAAGGTGACTAATACAAAAGCTGTTTGTTTATGAGGTGTAGGATGAAAAGATAATCTACTAACCTCAAGCTTTCCCGTGAGAGATCAATGCTAACCCCACTTAGAATTACTAAATATCCTTGCTGTAAACTACGTGACAGAAAAGTCACCAGGCTGTGGAAAACCTGTACAAGTTTCTTTTGACAAACAAAGGAACTGGTCACCCAACAAATATTGGTAACCTAAGTACAACTCATTATGAGTCAACCACACCTGTTACACACAACAAGATCAAACTATCTAAACTGGCAATGATAAATACTTGGAGCCCTGAAAAGTTTTTCAGCTTTGTGAAATTGCTATGGGCATTCAGTTGAGGGAAAAAGTCTCACTGACCAAACATGACTGGGAATTGTTTATGAACATCTTACTAACAGCCCCAGATGCCACAACCAAATAATCAAGAGATGGCATGATAGTGGTCAAATAACTAATCTGCACTAACAAATTGCTGAAATCTAATAAAATCAAGGTAAATTATATAGCCAGTAGGATAAAGCATAAAATAGACTAAATCTGAAGTGTATTAGGAGTCTTAAAATGGAATTTGTGCTTAGAGCTAACATTGAAATGCAAAAGACTATTACCAGAGGAAGACATTTTTCAAGACAACACACCTAAGCAACTCCATTTAAGAGTTCCCAAACAGGGAACTGAATGTTTTCAGCATGCCTTGGAAGAAGGAAGATTCTAGAAAATAAACCTGATGTTCTGCCAATGTCTTAAAAGATAACAAACAGATATATTACTCTGATACTAAGACTGATGAAAAGAAAGAACCAAAGGAATAATGTCAACCTCAAAGCATGGAAATGGACAAACCTATAAGCAATCAACATGAGTTTATGGAAACCACAGCCTACCAAATCTATTTGATTTCTCTATGGAATTATAAATGGAGCTGATAAAGTCAATATCTTATGATCCAAATTTCTGAGGGGAATTTGAAATCGTATTTATACAGAATTAAGCGTTATTTAATGGATCAAAATGAATAGGTCTATTGTACCCTTTGGCTTCATAATACGTGTTACTAACAAGGCTGAGAACAGCAGTGCCAGGCAAGAGCTGACTGCCACCATCAACAAGGGGGTGCAGAGCAAGGCATCCTGCTACTTCTACCACAGCAGCACCACTGTTAAGGCTGTTTAAAGGCCTCAGTGTGGATAGATTTTTCAGACATAGTAGGAGCAAGAATGGTCTCAGCTTAACAAGATTTTACAGTCATGGTAAACTAGACTATTTACTAGTCTAGTTCATTGTCTCCAGAATTCCTCCTCCTGAAACGTGGACAAACACCTGAGGAACGGCAACACGAAAAGAAAATGTCTTTCAAAGGTATCATACTTCCCTGAGGCCAATTACTAACTACGCTGTCTGGGTAGGTCCCAGAGGGTATCCCATATTCATATCAATACTACATATCTCTGTTTGCTGGTATAAAATTACCAAGTTTTCCTTTGGTTTAAACCCTACCTATTATTTACTTCCGTATCTTGCTCATCTCCAAAACACAGTCTGAATGTAAAGCTCTAACAAGCTACAACGGCCAGTATCACTGGTATTAGAAGATCTTGAAGAGATCAAAACAGAAGCTTTTGTGTTGTTCACGGACCTAGCATGCAGAGCATACAATGACCTTGACCTTATTTTTAACCTCTTACATGCCATGCCTTGGTGCCAGCCCTGCAGGGTTATGCTAGTTAAAGCTTCAGTGATAATTTCCAAGTGACAGATGGAGTGTCAAAGCAAACAGCATCTGTCCAGAGGGCCCCACTAGGTGATGCTTCACAGAGTATCTCCTGAACATCTGCAGTAATTAAATGCTTAAGTCGAACAAAATTTAATTTTGCAGGCTGTGTTGAATCAGATATAGTTCACTGCACAGTGCTCCTTGATCTGCCCTGCTCTCGTAGAAAACAGTGTTGCTTCTCCCTAAGTCCTCTTCACCCTGAACTTTGGAACTGTGGCAGCTTGTTTGTTCAAAAAATAGGCCTTTAGTGGCTAAATACCCAATTTGGCACCCAGTGAAGTTGTTTCCCATGTCTGAAAGGAGATCACAATCAGAATTTTAAAGGGTGTATCTCCTCTCAATTCCTTTTATGAAAGGAGTAGGTTCTTTTACCAGAGCGGACGGCTTTTTTTTTTTTTCTCTTGCAGAACTCAGTACTGATATCTTAATAAATTTGGGTTCTCTGTGAATTCCAGGCAAGCTGAAAAACATCAAGAGATGTTCTTACTCCAGAAATGTTACCAGCTGGAAAAAGCATGAGAAGTGGGAAAGGCCAGAAGCTTACCAAAGTGGGAGACATTTGAGTTTGATAGCCAGTAATCTTAAAAAGACCAGTGCAGGGATAAAATACCCTCTCTTCCCTCTCATGGAAGGGAGGCAAAGCTCAGCAAATCAGGACCAAAGACACAGTGGAGATCAGTTAATTTGCTTGTATTTACAAATACCTGGGGTGGGATCCACCATTCACTCCTTCCTACTTGTGGCGTTCCCAGCAGTTTGAATTGACATGCTCTGTAGTTCACTCGGCTCTCTCATTTTACAAGTACAAGAAATAACTCCTAAGGGAGAAAAGTGATAAGCATGTTAGCAATTTGAAGAAGAATCTGTGACTGCTACAAGCCAAAAAAGCAGCCATAGAGTCAAGCCAAGCAGTCAGGGAGTAGACAGGTCTGTAGAGAGGAGATAGCACTTCTTAAAAGAGATGACGGCTGTCAGACTGATATATCAAGCCTTACTGTAACACTCATGGACATTTCTGTCCATGAGTAGTTGGGTTCCTGGCTACAGAAAAAAAAAAACATTGATATGTCCTTTCCAAGACAGAAAGGGGCAAGGAAACGAAAATCCTTTGTGCTGCATGGCAAGAAAATATTATTATGGAGGGACAATTTTTACAGAGTCCAGAATATCTGGTAACCCTGATCGTTCTGAACAGGGAACGGGTCACAAGATAAATGTTCAGCCTTCGGCACTTATTACTCAGAGTGCAAGGTTCTCATATGAAGGTTACCATATAATATTGGATTATGGTAATATATTACATTGCATTGCTGATAGGGTTTTTTCATAGGTTTTCACGTTCATTGTTTAACTCTCCATAGTTTATATTATTTTCTTCTGTCTATCTAATCTATCATATTTCTCAGGCATGTATCACTATGAGACTCCTTCTATAAGCAGAATATATTTCTTACACCCTGGACACTTGGTTTCACCAGTTTCCTGCCAGCACTGGTTCCTTCCCTCTCATTCTGTTGGAGGACCCAAACAAAAGATGCACTGTTGATTTCAGCTTTTCCCAAAAGCTGAGGCTGTTGGTCTGGGAATTGCATGTATTAGGAAATCCGTTTGTTCTCCCTTGTCTTACTCACTGGCTTTTCCTTTTCCAGCCACAGAGCAAAAGTCTGCAAGTCACTCCAGAAGAGGATAATTCATTATTTTTGCTTGACAAAGTTGAGAGTGAGAAGGAAAAGAGTTGAAACAACGGAAATGCTGATCTCATTCTAAATCATGAATTACAATTTAATTCTCTGTTGGTGTTTTTTCATTGCTCACTGAAAGTAAACTGTTTGCACATCTAGTGGGGCAAGCTCAGAGCCAAAAATGTCAGCAGGCATCGTAACTGGAGAATGGGCAGAAGATGAATTAATGGTTGGAGTTAAGGCTGGTATATGCCCATGAGTCACATTCAGATATAATCATCCAAGACTTTCCACTCTCCCTGCAAAAGTGTGATCACATTCAAAACACCCAGCAAATTTGCTCTCCTAGAACTGAGCTCTGGCTTACTGGGACCCACAATGTTACAGTCAGCTCAAGTTTGTCTTATCTCTGAAATTCAAAGCTTTTGATTCTGTACATAGTTCGCATAATTCTGGATTCTAAAAGATTATCAGGATAGACTTCTCCATGTGACAAACCCCGAACCTGCTATTACAGAAGGCCTAACTCCTCTGGATCAGGGTACGTCCTGCACCAAATACCACTTTGGACAGCCAGAAAAACTCAGGAAGGAAGGAAAGGGAAAAAAGAAAAAGGCCATGCGGAGGAAAGGAAACTCACAACACAGATAATATGTGAATGGGGGGTGGGAAAAGAGAAGATGAAATAAAGCCCATGTCAAATGGCTCTGCTTTCCCCTCTATTTTGTTTGGAGAGAAGATTAGGTTACTACAGTTCAACAGGACTCAGTTTGCTTATTGCTTTGGGCATTAAGAACTTAATGCAAAAGTAATGAAGTTAAACCTGTGGCATAGATAATGGTCATTAGCAGCCTTCCTTCCCTGTCATAAACCTGACCCTTGTTAACTCCAGTTTTATCTTTCTATGCAGATGATTTTGTATGGGGCAGGAAGCATTCTCTATTCTGTCCAATTTGGGGAAAAAGACAGCTAGTGAGTATGGACTGATATTTCCCAAACTGAAGCTCTTCTCCCCCACATTGCAGTCCAGGCTGCATTACAAACTCAAGGGAAATGCTAAGAAAAAAGAGTAGAATTGGAGCCCTTGAGAGAAAAAAGCGTAATTTGTAGTAGGCACAAGAGCTTCAAGAAGTCAGCTGGGATTGATATTTCCTAACAGGAGGATGTTATGGAAAAGGGAAGGATTAAAAAGTTTCAACACAAAACAAAGCCTATTTACTACTTAGCCCCTTTCATTTCGTCCTCCACCTCCCAGTCAATGGAGCGCTTTCCTCACTCATTAAGTAGAAGTTCTTTTCGAGTTTATTGACTGAGGGCAAAATTGCCCCTGCAAACAGATCCTTGATAGCTGTTGCAGCGTTCCTCTGCCACTGCTCTGACAAAGGGAATCCTCTTACCCAGTTCTGTCAAGGAACATCTCCCCTGGATGAGATATACTTGAATATACCAATACAACCAAACATCCTAATTCTTCAGTAGTTATCCAAAACTCAAATTTTCTTTCACCAGAGACCCAAAAAGAGCATATGCATAGCCAAAATGAACCCATTTTTCATGACTGTATGGGGAAAACTGTCTCATTTGTGTGGAAAGATGATCTAATTCATCTGCTTTTAGAAGCAGGATGACGATTACTAACTTTTTTATATATTTGCCTAATAATAATGGTCAAGCTTTTTTTCATTCTGGGAATTATGGGGTGGCATGAAGAAATGTAATTTACAGTTGCAAACTGAGGTGACCATGACATTGTCTATCTACAAATGGAGAAGGGCTATATAGCAACATTGACCTTAAAGATAAATTAATCAATTTTGAGGTTTCATCACTAAATAAATCCAAACATACTAAATAGGCAGTAATAGAGCCCTCAAGCCAATTGCAAAATTGCATTACCTTCAAAGGAAGGATCACATGGCCCTCAAAGTGAAAATGCTTCATAATACTATCAGTCATCACAAGAGTTACACCTATATTTGAGTAACAGGGAGTGGATTAGTCATCACTTCATGAGCAAACAAAAAATGAATTTTTGGGTTATCGTTCCAGAGAATTATCTGTTTTCCTGTAAATTCACTAGAGGAGAGGAAAACCACAGACTAAAATCTCAGCTTGGGGTAATTCTTTATTTCATGCTGAAAAGGGGTCTGTACAGGACATTGCTGAATAGACAGATAAACCAGCTAAATTTTAAGGTGTAGAAGCCAATATGACTGCTTGAATCATCTCCCAATCTCCTGTTCAGCTTCTCATCTACTTTATTTACACAGACATATGTGATTTTGTTGCCAGCTGGTGATTTGGCAATAAAATGAAATCTGAGCCTAATGTGCCTAGAAGATTTGTTTGGAAAAAAATAAACCCAAGATTAAAAAAAAAAAAAACAAACTAAGTAGTACTTGTTTATAGAAACACTACGGTACCTTTGATCCTTTCTTCTGTTCTGCTTCAATATGCTTGAGTAAAAAGAAAATACGCTGTAAATTTCAGAGAGCAGCATGGGGGCTCCTATGTTTGTGTTGCAAAGACAGACTGAAGCCTTTAATCAAGACAAACTCCTGTAGGGCAAATTTCCCAATCCTGCATTAGTGTGGTGGTGTTGCCAGGTGGATCCCCATCCAACCAATCTACAGTTCTTGTAACTTGTCCGACCCATTTCTGTGGCAGGGCAGCCCTGCAAAATCATATGGCATGAGAGAAGGTGGGGAGACAAGAAGGTGAAATACAATGAACGAAGACATAAGCTAATAAACACATAAATGCATGGAAAAATAATGCAGGACACTTAAGAATGGCTGAGATATCAAACTAGAAATAGCAAAGCAGAGATATAAAAGTTATAGAAAATATAGGATCCATATGAAGAATGTTTCACATACCCACGACCCTGAATAAAAACATTAACAGTAAGTCCCTTGACCTTTTCTATACATACATATGTCAGACAAATACGTACATGCTGCTCTTTAAAATCTGATATTTGTTACATCTCACATCAAAGCCTAACTGCATATGGACAGATTCTCATACAATTTGAGCATGGAATAAACACAAGGGGAAAAAAAAAAAGAAGGCATTAAATCTGCCTGTCGTAAGAGAAGTGCTAGTCAGGTAATAATACCTAAAAATAGTGGAAACTTTTGTATATGAAATTGCTGCAGTAATTACACTTAAAATCAGATGTGCAAATGCACCCTTAAGGTCTATCAGGACACCTCCTTCATAACCTAGAATTTTTCACTGGGATTCAGAGTTAGTGTCTTCACAGGAAAACCAGTGCCTTTTCAAATGCTTGCTGTGCTATGAACTGAAGTACATTGGGAAATACAATGCAGTACTCAAATAAGAATACTTCTAAAAAATGCAAGACTATTTTCTTTAAAAACCCTGTTTTCAAGCAGTGTAATGAATTCCTTTCAGACCAAAATCTTGTCGCTTTTCTCAGAACAGCTGTGAATATACTCAGTTGATTCTGAATTCTTTGTGATCAGATAAATACTTACAGTTAGAAACTCTTAACAAAAACAAATCAGAAAGAACTCCAGAATGGCCAAGGGAAAGCATCATTTGCCTCTGCAAGGATCCTATGCACAACTGACAAAGAGAAAATTAAAAATTAATTTTTAAAATAGAAGTTAGAAATTATCACCAGACTCCTGAGTTATGGAAAAGCAGTTGTACTGTAACCCAGCACCCAGTGTACCTGGGAGTAATGGAAGAACACATGCAGAAGTGTATACTGCTGGGGCTACTGCAGTAGGAAAGGGTTTAATTTAGCCACCTCCGCACACTGACATGCTGGAGATGGCATCAGGAAATCCCACAGCAGCCACCTGATGAATTTACATGGATATTTCCAAAGTTTTCTCCACGGTTCCACATTTCTGCTAGGTCAAGTCTTTGAATGCAGATAGTGCTCCATGGATAGGTGGAATGATTTATATTCTCTCAGCTAAGGGGTCACAGCACAGAAGTGGCTGATGGCTATCTGCTTGGAGGGAGCAGGAATCTGGGCCTTCTCCAGCTTTTTAACAAGTGGAAGCCATATGCAACTTCCTACAGCCATCCAAAGAGAGCAGGAGCTGAAAGGTAAACTTCCCCACCCATCTGGAGGAGTTTAAAGCCTGCTGAGAACTTCCCTCAGCCAACTGTTCAGGCTTCCTGTGCTGTAGTGATTTCTGCAGCCTTCTCTATCTTTGAAACGTGAGTAAGTTATTGTTGGCATATAAAGAGGCTGGCAAAGTGTCATCCCATGATTCAGCATATCAAGAAGCAAGATAGCATAACGAATCATTGTGCAAAAGGGTTGCACAATGTGGACTGAAACAGTCCATATAAAAGCTCTGTTGTACCGGCATGGAAATGGCTTTTTCATGGAAGGGACTCATCTGCCAAAAAAACCCGTTGTATAATTAATGTTTTATGAGCAGAAGATCCAGAGGCAGATAGAGGCATCGATGCTAGGACCTTGCCTTCTGCGACACAGACATACGAGAAGGTACTTTGGTTTGCCAGGATGATTTGTTTACAATTGTAACATCTGGTACAGAAGGTTTTGAAAGAGATTCGTGAATTGGAAAGAGGAGAAAAGAAGTCCTGCATTTGATTTAAATTGCTCTGTGAATTGGAGATAATCCATTGGAATCAATGGAGATAACCTGGCACAAACCCCTCCTCAATGGAAGGAGAACCAGAGCCAAAGAGTGTCAGTGTACAGAGCCTGACTGCGTTTCCTTATCCAGCCCATGGGAAAGTCTGCAATACCTCAGGTTACTTCAGCTATTTCCAACATACAACTGTCTTTTCACCTCCATGGCACTGCCCAACAGCCCCCATCCCCATTAGCTCCCTCCCAGGTGCTCTGACAGGGTCAGACACCGGCATCCCACAAGGATGCCAACACTGCACCCCACAGGGGACCATGCATTTGTCTGTTACCACCCCTCCATCTGCCTGGGGAACAGCTCCCCAGGTTGCTAACCAGATATGTTGAGCTGGTCTCCATCAGAAGAGCACCCTCACACCCTTCTTCCCAGCCTTTCCTCCTCTCTGGCAAAAAGACAGCATCATTCCTAGATGAAAAGCTCCAAAAGATTTTTCTGTCAAGATTTCAAAAAAACACCCAGCCTTTAAAAAGACAACTCAATAGACTCTTTTTGTTGGAAGAACTGATATCCTTAGAAAGGAAAAACCTTCTATTTCAGGATTTTTCAGCTTGCCTTAGATTCATGGACTACTGCTAAGATATCTGGCAAACATGACTATGAAAAGCAAGCTCACACATCCCATAAAGCTGTTGCTTTAAGCAGCACTTCTAAAGGGGGGGCAGCAATGGCTCTGGAAAAAAATTAGGGTCATGTACCACAAAAAAATTGAAAAGCATTGGTCTTTTTTTTGTAGCTCTCATTTGTGAACTGATATTGCACAACCACTATGCAACATGCTTCTGTCCCAGTCTCGGGGGCAAGGCCAGCCCACGCCGGCAGCTGTGCACCATGGGGACGGAGACCAGCAACTCCTTTTGCTGAAAAGCCACCAGGCTGTCATCAGATGGTAACGGTGACAGACTCTGGCCAAACTTGCCGTGATAAGCCAAAGAGAAAAAGCTCTGCAAATCATTACCCATACTCCTCTGCATCCTTCAGGCATCCAGTCCCCATCCTCTACTTCTCTTAATTTAGATAATTGGTTTTAATGCCCTGTTTAACTTCTGTTTTCCCTGCCTGTGCTCTCTCTTTGCATCAGCTTCCTCCCTGCTGGCTCTCTGCTTCCCTGCCCAAAGAGCTGTTTTGTCACCATTTTTCATACTCTATTTTCCTTCTACATCTGTTGACTGGCTCAGATGCTATTAATTCTATTTAATAAAGATGGGAGAAACAGGCAGTGAGGGAGGACACGCTGTTAGAAATAATGTAAACAGATCAAACTTTCACCCTACACACCTCAAATTATGGGAACTACGGCGGCAGTTAAGGGCCTCAGCCACTTATATTGGCAAACCCGTCTTTCATAAGCATGCAATTTAGATTTAATAATATGCTTAATGAATGGTAATTAAAAACAAATTGCAATTAAAACACTACTTAATGAGATTTAGCAGTGATGTGATAGATATGTATCTATCACCAAGTTCAACTTCAATAAATATTTTCTTAATAACAAACTAGCATTTAATTAGTATGGGAAAAATGCTGCTGTTAAATCTAAATTAAATTAAAACATACTTAGGGCACTTACCCATTTAATAGTATGTGTTAATGAAAAATATTTAAAAGGCTTATTCTTTCTCCTTTTTTTTAACGGTAATAGTTACAAGAATTAAATAAAAGGAATTTAATTGATTGCAGTATGTAAAGGCATCATCCAGCCCTACACATAAACACTCGACTGATTTAAGAATTTCCTAACCCACAACATCTACACTTTAACACATGTAAGTGAACAAAAAGTCTGGCTAGAATTTGAAGTTTGAGATTTAACAAATGCGACAGTTTACAAAGTCATACTCAAAATTCCCACCACACCTTTCCCACTAACCTTTCCATGTCATTTTATGATTGGATTATCATAAATATCTGAGCACCTGCCAAAAATTTTTAAATAGAAATAAAGCGTTTTCTTTCTTCCTGCAGATATAAAGTTTGAATATTTCATAGATCTTTATTTGTTTAGTGGGAGAGGGCAGGAGAAGTTGTTTAGTATTTGGAGCTTAGCGTATGTCAACTATTTTGTTTGAAACTGAGGTTTGTGAAACCTTTATTTCTCATTAAAGGTATTTTGGTAGCTTAAGTCCTGATCCTATCTGTCTCCTGTGTTCCCAAGACTCCTTATAGTGGCTGATACTTTAATTGCTCCAGCATTCATTATGACTTGGACTAAATTCAAAGAAAATATTTTATAGTGAAAAATAGCTTTAAGAAGAACATAAAATTTTTGCAGAAAACATGGATCCTTAAAACATTCAGTGTTTTTGATCAACTAGCTGGAACTGGGAAGGATTCATTTTGATAGAGCCTGTGGAAACACAGAGTAAAATCTGAAGAAATAATTTCTAATTCCCTTTTTGCACCAATCTTTACTGAGTATTTCAGGACAGAAACTAGGAAAAAAACCCAATTTCCTCACAGATCTGTCCAGGACTCCTTCTGGGTCTCAACAGTACCTACTACAAGGGGTCTGGTTCACAGGGACGCAATGGTAAGATAGATTTACAGTATAAATGTAAACAGCTCCCTAAGGCAAAAAAAACCATAAATGACTTTTCAATGTTTTACTCTGCAGAATTTTTGTATATAATGACATTCCTGTACAGCAACATATGTCACATATACAGGTATGGTTTTTATTATCACTGACAGTATGTAACATATCTATTCGCAGACAGACACAAGCTTATAAGAAAAAAAAAAGGCCCAATATTAAATGTAATTTAAATAAAGAATAAAAAAGCGTTGGGCAATATTTGCTATGAGTTCACTATGGCTTCCTTTTCTTCTTTGTAAGTGGAAAAGACTTACAGGAACTAGACATTAAAGATACAATTTTAGCCCTTAGCTCTTTTCCTCTTGAAGACAACATCAAGAACAGGAGATGATAATCATAAACCTGGTCTCTCTGGATAGCTTCCCACTTAATCCCACCAGCAGCTGCTTGGCTCACATCTCTTCTTTTTCCTTACATATCACAAACAGACTAGAATGAAGACTACTAGTTTTCAATTTCAGTTATTTTCTATTAAAGTGCCAATCTGGGTTTAAAGTGATTGGTCCAACATTGCACAGTATTATTTTATAAAACAAAATAACCAGCCGTGGAAAATAGGTAACAAATAAGCAATATGAGTTACCAAATATAGCATATAATATTGTGCTGCACACAAACAGAGAGAAATAACGTACGTACCCAGCCAACTCAGGATTGATCCTGAAAGCTCGGATGTATTAGTTGCAAAATGTGAAGGATATTTTCCTGGCATGTTCCAGCTTCAGATATGATGCGGATAACACTTAGCATTAAATAATGCTCCTATGATTCCAGTTTTCAAGCATTTCACAATCCACTGCTAAATGCGACATCCTGGATGAAACAAATGACTTGATTAAGGACTTATTAACATCGAAACAGAACTGACTTCATGAATTATGACAGGTCCTACAGTACATGTCACACTGCATCAGAGCTGAAAGCAAAGATATTGTCCTGACTTTGGAAAAACACAACCAGTTAGTTTGGGAA
This sequence comes from Chlamydotis macqueenii, assembly GCF_036417535.1. Taxonomy (NCBI): domain Eukaryota; kingdom Metazoa; phylum Chordata; class Aves; order Otidiformes; family Otididae; genus Chlamydotis; species Chlamydotis macqueenii. The sequence goes on along the minus strand of NC_141571.1, from coordinate 4,876,369 downwards.
ATGCCCACTCCACAGCAGTAGGCACACAGCGAGAGCCTGGTTCCAGTGGGCAGAATAGAAATTCACACCCCAATTTTCAGCCCACTATCTCCTAGTGCACAGTGGTGCCTGACATATATCTTACCACGGCTCTTGGCTGGAACAAAAACCATTTCACTTGAATCAAATATCTGGGTGTGCTATGAAACTGATGATTAAACTGTTGTGCTTTGAAGGAGACAATCTTCCTCCACTTTCTCCATTTAAACTGCTTTCTTAGAAGCCAGAAAGACCCAACAGGAACCTTGGCAAGATGATTTATGGATTACTGGATAATGGTGGAAATGCCCCAGTATTGCACCCAGTTTTGATGCCAAGACTGCAGCTGCAATGTAACACATAGCTGAGTGTCACTTTGTCCACAGCGTACCTGGTCATCTCATGAAAGCTCCCAGTCACAGACAACCTGCGGAGCTGCCCTCTGAAAAGTCCCAGGGTTTTGGGGTTTTGGCTATGTCAGTACCCACTGCAGTAGCTGTGATGGTTCAGATTAAACTGGAAGTCAATCAGATTTGTTTTCCTAATCACTTGGGGGTTCCACTTAAGATAGAATCAAGAATGGTTAGGGTTGGAAGGAACCTTCAAAGGTCATCTAGTCCAACCCCCCTGCAAGGGACATCTCTGACCAGATCAGGTTGCTCAGAGCCTCATCCAACCTGGCCTTGAACATTTCCAGGGATGGGGCATCCACCACCTCTCTGAGATGCAGGAAAAGAATAAGGAGATGGGAAGCACAGAATCAGAAGCTCTGAAAAATAATTTGTTTAGCATTGGCTAGACCGCACCAAGCTTGCCAGTCTCAGCCAGAAGAACTAATGCTTTTATCAAAGGGAGAACAAACTACCATCGCTGATGCCACCAAAGATCTAAACAGCCAGGAACTACCCCTCTTCCCTCAAGGATCTTCCACCAAAAATGGCAGAGATGCTGATTAAAGAAAGATGGTGCTTTATCACTCTCAGCTTGTGGCTAGCAGTCTGGCATCTCTGGTGATGCTCAGCTCAGGCTGAGACAAACAGGAGACCCACGCCAAGTTGTTTTGCAGTCAGTGGCCTGTTGCCAGAGTGTCATTTTTCACAGAAAGGACACAATACCAAGCAATCTGGCTGAGAATGAATAAAAATGTCATCTGCGTTCACTCCTCTTCAAGGGCTCATGCAGTATTGTTCTCCTCATGTGCGATACAGTTCCAATTGATCCAACACACATCACAAGATACTTCTCAGGGACCTATTGGTCAGTTTTCCAACCTTAGCAAGGAGCTCACTTCAAACTATTACATTTTATAGCAGTGATGAAAAAGGGTTCGTTTCTTTCATGAATTGGAGATGGTTTATTTTTTGCCTACTGGAAATTTGTCTCCTCTTTCACCCAGCAAAAAAAAAAGCACAAGAATTAGACAATGAGACAGCATGGAAAAGAAATATGCTTAGCAAAAATAGCAAACCATCAGATTTGCACATTGCTGGAGATACAAAAGGAAAGATGATTGAGAAGAGACTGCAAAGCCAAAAAAGCACTGACAAGATTTATCTGCCATCTGCAAAAAAGAAAGGAGCAAACAGAAATAAACACACGCGTGAGGAGGCAAGAAGAATGAATGGTGGTTTATTATCATGGGGGAATCTTTCACTGGCTGAACTCTAAAGACTTTACCGATACAGAGACGTGGTTTTTGAAACAGAGTATACGTTTTTTCTGTCCTCAGTAGTCATGGCTGAATATGCACAGCGAGACAGCCTCATCTTGGGCTCTAACCCAGGAAAAGCACACAAAAGGTACCCAAGGAGCATAAGAATCATGGCTGGCTTTTATGTGTTTCCCTAGAGAGAGGTCTCCATGTTTGACTGGCCATTTGCACACCATCTGCACACGCTGTTAGAACATAAAGTTGGAACAGTCAGTTCTGCAAGGTAAAGAGGATTTTTTTTCTCCCCTGGTTAGATGGAATTCAAGATGCTAAGTATCTCTTGAAAGTTGTTCAGCCTCCTCATCTGCTAACAGCAGTGGATGTTGGAGATGTTGAGTAACATGCAGAAAATCCCAGAAAAAAATGGGCTGTACCAGCTGGTACTAATGGGAAAGAGTGGCAGGGAGCTGGGGAAAAAGTAAAGCACCCTTTGCCATCTCAGTGCATTCCTGCCAACAGCTACTGATAGGATCTGATTCTAAACACAACCCTCAAGACTAGATTTTCATGCTTGAAGAGAGATGAGGAACAGCTTACAACAAGCCTCTGTGAACCATCATAATGAAGAAACTGAAAACGTCAGATACAGCAAAACACACTCTGGCAACAGAGGAGAGCATGCATTCCTCACCTACTGTTGTGCAGGGAACAGAGGTGCTGGATATTTAAAATAAGGAGCTGGTTTTCTGGTTCTGCATCCCAACTAATGAGTCAAACACGCTCTGACAGATAAATCCTTGAGAAATAAATGAATTTGTGTCTTGCAAAAAAAAAAAAAAAAACAAAAACAACAGAGAATCCCATATGAGATCTCTCTTTTTTAAAGCTGAAGAATGACCCAAAGAATAAGAGCAAATAGCACTGGAAGAAGTCATGCCTCTTTTCTCCCATCGCCCAAGTCAAGATATGCTCTCTATAAGCCAACCCTGAACATGATTTGGTATCCCCTGACTTAAAAAAAAAAAAAAACAAAAACCAAAAAACTCCAGTAGAGATGCCCGCACCTGCCTTAGCCATTGGCATCAGAAGTCACTTGAATGGGAGCTGCAGGGAAGATACTCCAGCCACAACAGCATTTCACACCAGCTTGCTCTGTGACATGGAGAGTCACCTGGCTCCAGCCTGCGAGAGGAAGGCCATGGCTTCATGCAGCCTGGTCTGTCACCTCACTGCGATGACCAGGCACGGCACCATGCTGACACTGTCCTACCCAGAGAGAAAAGGTAGGACAGAGCACAGCGGCTGAACTGGATTCAGCATCCAGGGTGCACTGCACAAAACATACACATGATACATCACTTAAGAAGGGCTGCAGAAAGAAGTTACTATAAAGTTTCCATTCCAAAGCACTAAAATCTTACATTTGCTCATTAAATTTCATTTGGGGCCCCAGGCAAGTGAACAGAACACTGGTCTAGCTAGTGCATTTTGCTTTGCTTACTGCTACTGACATACAGACATATCTTTCAGAAAGAAATTGCAAAACTTAGGACTTCAGTCTTGGCTAACCATCCCTCCCCACCTCTGGCTTTCAGGGTAAAACCAACATCACATTTCACGTTTGGTGTTTTGGTTTCATTGCTTTCTTTTCTTTTAAAAGCATTATGGGAATGTGGAACAAAAGAAGAATAGCATATCCTCTATTTAAGAGCCCCCAATTCAAAGACCAGTTGAGACAATGGCAGGATTCTCATGTATTGTGTAGGCATTTAATAATAACCCAACTATTCTATTTGGAAAATCAGTGCTCTCAGGGGCCTGCTGGGAATCTCTGCTCCCTCTGCTTGCTGGTGCTTTCACATGGCTGCACACACAGACGTGTAGCATCCCTGCACGTGCTGACACCGTGGCAGCCTTGAGAAATCCCCTGGCAGCCAAACTCAGACCCCCAGTCTCACTTAGCCATACATGCAAGCCACGTGCTGTGTTGGGGCTCTGCTCCTACATGAATGCTGCAAAATGGGCTCAGAGAAGATGAAACTCATTGCAGCTGTAGTTCCTGCTCTTTGGCAATCATTTTAGATGGTTCAGACTTGAACCTGAGCCTCTGTCATGTGGTGTTTCTACAGTGCTCAGCACAGCAAGGAAGGATGTATTTTCTAAAAAGTTCAATAAAAATCTGATTCCCTATAAGCTAGGCTTCAGGGGCTCAAGGAATTGTCACCACTAAGTGCTGAAAACCTGTCAGGCCTCAGAAAGCCTTGAAAATAAAAAAAAAAAAAAAAAGAAAAAAAAAAAAAAAGAAGAAATGTAGGGGACTTTTTATTTGCTTTTTGATTTTTGGAGCCTAGAACATAAAAATCCCATCATGTTTTACATTCTTCCACCACATCACAAAGACTAGAAATGTGTGGGTTTGAATCTCTACAAAGAAGAAATGTGCTGTGGTTTATTTTTTTTGTATATTAAAAATGCGAATTCAAAGAAATAGTAGGATGACAAGAGCTCAGGCTTTAAGAGAAATCCCAAGCATTACTAGAAGGATTCACAATAAAGTTACCAGGCTTGGTATCTTCACAGTCTTCCTTCAAGGCCAATGGTCTCCCCACACGGCTGAGGATCTGCTTCCCTCACGTAGCTCTACAGAAAAAGGGTTAAACAGTAAAAACTTGTAAAACATCTAGCAAACAAGCAGGCTAACACTACTCAGCTGCTGTTGTGACCCCCCAAAATCATACTGGATAATTCATATATTAGCCATTCTTCAGCATTTGCTAATTCCAAAGGTTTATTCCGGCCAGTCAAAGAAATAAGATAACTCAAACAAACAGTAGTGGCACATGCTGGAGCATAGAGCTCAAGCACATGCTTAGATCTGATGAGCAGGAATGTGCACATGCTTAAAAAGTTAAGTGTGGAATTAAATATTTTCCTGGATTAAGACCAGATGGATTCTGTAGCTAGTTTATTGTTACCATTACTACTATCACCATTACTACTGAACAGAGAACAGTCCATTTTAAAGCTGGCTAACCTTTTTCAAAATAATGTTTTCATGCAATTTGTCCAAAACATACTGGCATTTCCACATTTCAAGTTCATATTTCAAAAGAGCAAGATCAGTGACTATCCAATTTGTTATGACAAAGCTGAGCAGGTCTAGCTACCAGTTTGCAACACAGCAATGTTTTTGATAATTTTTACCTCAAGAAAATGGCGCTGAACACTAAACGATGGAGCTGAATGTGCAACAAGTAAATAATAGGAATATTTGGATATGCAGAGCAGCAGAATGAAGGGAGTTTAGGCATTCTTATCTTGTTTGTTTTTAAACACAATGTTCCTGCTATAAAGAGATGGTTAAGAGCAGATGTTGACATTCAAAACTCCCTCTTTTTCTTTCTTAATTTAAAATACTAATATTGGATAATATTACAAGAGATGAGGGGATACAGTGCTTCTTTAGAGAGATTTATTCTTTACTCTTTTTAAACCGACAGGCATTTCAGATGTTCAGGAACTGTGACTGTAACACATCTGTATTTTTATTTAATTACCCTTTTCCTAAATGAGATTACAACGTGGCATGTGGTGTCTTTCAAATCAAACACCTGTAGTCAGAATGAGAAGCTTTGCAACCACCACCGCTTAAGTTCCCAGGGGCTGGGGAGGTGGCAGGGAATTGTTCGGCTCAGGTTCAGGGAAAACTGGCAACCTCATCAGCAGCGTTATCAACGCCTCTCCAGATCTGAATAGCTTTCCTGTCTGCATATTTTTATATGGTATGTATATATATTTATTTATTCATTTTATTTTAAGGCTAGTTCCAACAGGAAAAAAGTAATAGAACAGCGAGAACTTCCTGTGACATTATAACAGAAAAAAATAAAAGCCCATTAAATAAAATAAACCCAGACAAAGCCTTATGTGAAACTGAAATAAGGATGAGATGCCCCAGGTGCGACACGGGTCAACTGTCCCTCTTACAGCTCAGTGCTGGAAACGTGCCCAGCTTTTGTGAAAGGTCCCAAAGCCACGGCAGAAGGCTCAAGATGTTGACTGGCCTTGGGCTACACACTTGGCTGCCGCAGAGCCAGTGATCTTTGTTCTGACCCAGGGCTGGATTATTACTTTTTTTGGTTTTCACCACAGTTCCTTCTTACAGGAAAAAGAACTGCGCGGCAGTTGGAGTTTGCAGCCTGACATTTTGGCATCCGATTTCTTTTTTGCAGGCAAAACTCTATTTAGAAAATGGATTTCGGCCCATTATTCAAACTGGTTTCATGCAGCTGGCAGCTTCAGGAGACTGTGGGCTGAAGTATAGCTGCAGAGCGTGCTGCAAAGCCCCATCAGTATGCATTGGAATCTATCCTGCACAGGCCAGGACTGGAGAGAGAGCACTGTGGACTCCGCGTACAATGACAGGCTTCTCCAATGAACATCCCAACAGGAATAAAGAGTGGAATCAGATGTGGACCCATGACATTGCTCTATCTCTTCTCATAAACAAACCCCAGCTCATTTTCTGCAAGTCCCCCAAACTATCTACCAACTGGCAATGATGTCTGAACAGGGTGGACAGAAGACCCAAAAGTGGAATTGCGTAATGCTGGTCCTACCACTTGCCATCCTGCTTTTTAAGCCTTTTAACTTCTATTTAATGAGTGACAGAGCAGTGAAAAGGCTCTGTGCAAGAAGCACAGAGTAGGGACGGGAATCCACTCCTCCACATTTTTCCAGAAGCAAGTAAAACCTGGCAACTTTCTCCAGGATCAGTGCTTTTTCAGTGTCATACAGGTAACAACAGACTGGTGGCAAGAAACACATGGTGCTATTGATGCTTGATTTTTAAATTATTATTATTATTTTGTATTACCATATCACCTGTGGACTCCCTTCGTGGGACAGTAACCCACAGCGACAGACACCATGCAAAGCCAGCACGAACAGATGATTCTTGAACAAAGGAGTCTTCACTCCAGCCAAAACCCAACAGATGATGTTACAGACAAGGGGAGCCCATGGAAACCACCGAAGTTTGCGAAGTCATCACAGAGCTCAGCACACCAACATTTTCACTGCTCTGAAGGTTTTGTAGCCATCTTAGGAAAGGAGTTTTAAAGAGAAACTGGAAAGACAGTAAAGAAGCTACCTTAACAGCACAGGAAAAAAACATGAAGGTGCTTTCAGATTTGAAAAAACTGCGCAATAGAGAGTGGCATAGTGAACCGATCAGAGGCCAAAACGGACATCTTAACTACAAAAGAAATATGCTGAGTGGAGAAAGGCATGAAAGACCTTGGGGGCAAAGACAAGCAGAGTATGCTTGAAATGATCAAGAGCAGAGACTTGTAAGAGACGCAGCGAGAGGGGTGACAGGCAGGTGAGGCAAATGATCGGTTTTTGCAGCATAAAGAACACGCGTGAACAGGGTGAGTTTGGATTTGCCAAGGCCAGAATTAGCAACATTCTAAGCGTGATTAAAAAGCATGGTAATGACAGCCTGAGCAACCATGTGAGTCACAAGAGGGGACAAAAGTGTCAGACAGTATTTTAAAGAAGCTGTGCAGAAACAAGTGGCAAAAGTTCAACATCCCCTGGAGGCACGAACCAAGAGAAGCATCCAGGTCAAAGATAACGTCCACAGGTCCAAGTGACAGACAGGATTGTAATATTGTCCACAGCGCTTAAGAAAGAGCAGATCTAGGGGGAAGAACTTTGTTTTAGGCACGTTGAGTATTAGCTGCCGGCCAGTCACCTGCAAGGGGACACGGGGGAACAGGAACACTACTGAAAGGTAGTGGCGTAGGCAGGTGGATCTCTGTGGCATCAGCACAGAGAGAGAAGCTGAATTTGGAGTTGAAAAGAAAATTACCAACAGATATAGTGTAGAAAATTAAAGGACAATGACCAAAGGTGAGTCCCTTTGAGCCTCAAAGGAATGCTGGGGAATGCTCTATTTTCTTTCCATCCTGCTAAATTACAGCCTCCTGAGAGGGCTTGTCTCTAGCGCTCATAAAAATACTTCCAAGAAAGTAGCTGCGTTCTCTCCAACCTTCATGCCCCCCCTTTTGAGCCAAAATTGAGTAATGGAAATAGGACAACTTTTCCAGCAAACATAATTTTACAGCACAAGCCTCATCACTCCTCCCTTCTTATTACAATAAGGGAAATTTTGTTTGTTTAAATGGGAAAAACAAACAAAGGAATACATTCCACCTTACATGCTCCTAACCCTTACCCACAAAAACACTCCTAAAACATGAGGTTTACAGCTTGCTGCTTGAGAACTCCCTTTCATGTCAAAACCCACATTGAGACCTTGGCAGGACAAAGTGCCTGAACCAGTGCCCGCCCTCTGCTGCCACCCCAAACTTCCTCCTCCTTCCCTCTTCCTAAATACTGCCCCACCCTCCAAAAAGTCCCTCACCAAGAAACAAACTAAAGTTCAGGCTTTACATAAATTAAAAAGCAGACCATTTTGCATAGTCCTTCACCCGCCATCAACCTGCTCCTTCTGCAAGCTGCAGAAGTCTCACTGATGTTCAACTAAGAACGGGCACACACCACCACCCACGGAATCGAGAAAGAGCTCTCAATCTGTCAATCCTGTTCTATGATTCTATGTTCAAGAAGTGATTGTAAGGTTGGTACTGAAGGTAGATCCCATACATACCAAAATAGACACGTTATCATACGTGCAGCTACCAACGACCTGCTGCGTAGCGCTCCTAACTCTTGCGATGTTTTGACAGCAGTCACTGCGTCCAGTCCCACTTCAAAGCAACCTCTGCGCTTTCAGAATCACGGTAAGTGCTCTCTCTAATTATTATGTGTGTCCAGTATGTTTTTAATCATCATCATTAAGGGACTGAACATAACCCACTGAGATACAGAAGTGTAAACATGAGCAATAATTATTCCAGCCTCTTCCCTGGTCTCAGGTAATGATGACAGCACACATTTAAAGCTGCTGCTCAGTTTATGACCGTCTGTTTCAGAATCACATTATCCTGGGTGTTTCTGGTTAAGGCCGACTCACGTTTAAGGTCTGTAGAGGAGGGGAAAGCTTGTTTTAGAACTATTTTAAAGGCTTTTAATTATTTAAAGTCAATGCCTGTCACCTGTTAAGAATCAGCAAAGATGTGGACATCTGCCTTATGCTGTTCCAGAGTAAACAGATCTGCTGCAGAACTACAAGACAACTTAAAGTCAGAACTTCAGTTTAATTTATGGTCGACATGCCACTGGCATTTCTCAGTGTAGAAATGGTCATGTTAGTTTTAATCAAGCTAACACGGGTGCTAGAAGCACTCTAAACACAGCAGCCCAGCACTGTGCTAATATTTGCCCTAGTTTTCAAGAAACGAGTGGGAGAGGAAGGGAGAGCTTGTCATTAAGGCATGACATCGAAAGGGCCTCTAAGGCTATCGGTCAGTGCCATGCTCACCAAACATCCCATGTAATACAGAGCATCCTTTATTATATTCTTCAACCCCATCTCCCACTAGCAAAGTGTACGTGGTACAGTTTTTCCCCATATAATTTTAGGGGTACTGGTCATTTTTCTGGTCGCTCAGCTGCCACGACTGGGCTATGTGCAGCTGAATAATATATGCCCAGAGCTCATCTCTAGCTTACCTGTGTGCCTGACTGCAACCACAGCATAGCCTGTGTGATTTCTTGTTCAGGGACTGTCCCCGAGGTAACCATTTAAATCTGACTGAACTGTGATATAACAGGAACCTACAGACTCCCAAATTCTTAAAATAAGCTTGAGGACATAAGAAGGATATGGGCTGGCTGGACGGGGTCCAGAGGAGGCCACAAAGATGATCAGAGCAGAGGGCTGGAGCACCTCTCCTATGGGGACAGGCTGAGAGAGTTGGGGCTGTTCAGCCTGGAGAAGAGGAGGCTCAGGGGAGACCTTAGAGCGGCCTTCCAGTATCTAAAGGGGGCCTACAAGAACAATGGGGAGAGACTGTTCAGTAGGGCCTGTTGTGGTAGGATGAGGGGCAATGGTCTCAAAATAGAGGGAGATAGATTCAGATTAGATATTAGGAAAAAATTTTTTACTGAGGGTGGTGGAACACTGGCCTAGGTTGCCCAGAGAGGTGGTGGATGCCCCATCCCTGGAAACATTCCAGGCCAGGTTGGACGGAACTCTGAGCAACCTGATCTAGTCAGGGATGTCCCTGCTCCTGGCAGGGGGGTTGGACTGGGTGGCCTTTGAAGGTCACTTCCCACCCAAAGCATTCTATGATTCTATGACTTAAACACATGAGAAGGCTACCTAAGGGCTCGCTGATGTGCAGTAAACACCTGCGTACACCACTTAAGGAACACAAGTATGAATTTGGGCCAGTTTAGCTGTTTTTCCCTGAGAGTCAAAGTAACATAGAAGACTTCACATTTGCCATGTGTGGCAAGCTGTGAATGTCTGATTTTGTGTGTCTAATCCTAAGCTACAATATTTCCTGAGCAAAAGAGCCTGAATTGTTTTCACCAGGAGGTATGTTTTATTTGGGGTTTTGTTGTTTGACTACTATCTTGTTTGTGTTTTTAAAAATATTTTTCCTTGTTTTTCAGTGAAATACTGGAAATGGAAAATTATTGTTGACATGGTTTTAAAATGTCATGTTTTTTATTATTTTTCTTGGTAAAATATAAAGGAACTATCTGGCCACTGGAAAGTCTGAAATAAATACAATATTTGCAAAATACCTTCTGAAAACTTTTTGATGACCTTCCACTAGACCTGTTCCAGTTTATCCTTGGCTCTGATGTCAAGCTCCTGGGTGACCTTGTGACACAATTTTCTGCACCACCATTCCCTAGTTGTAGACATAATAGGAATTCTAGTCTCCAAAATAAGTGATTTTTCATCAGAAAAATGACAGTTCATCAGACTGAAGGTTACTGCAGAAATATATTGGCTTTGAATAATTACAGCTTTTGTGGGAAATACTTCTCCAGTTCAAGATGGAGATTCCAGAATAAAAAAAACAAATAAAAACCCACTCAATCATCATAATCACAATAGTAATAATAAAACCCCCCAAACAGGCTATTTCAAACTATATCCAGGCTCTGTTTTTTTCACAAGCTATCTGGCATAAATAATAGGCCAAGCTTTGATCACGGCCCTAAAGGTGGATTTTCACTGAGAGTGCGCTACCACCACCCACCATTCATGCCCAAACATCTAATATGTAAATGAAAATTGTTAGGCATGTGGTCCAAGCAGGCTGACACCCACTTTCGTGGGCGCTGTCCAAGGCATGTCCCAAACTGCTGCACGATGTTGGCAGAGGCACCGAGGGCTCCCGTCAGCCCCACTGCCCATCAGCCATCTGTGCCCGCAGGTGGAGATGGGAAGAAAGGCAGGCTCCACCCTGTTCCCAGAGGATGGGTTCAACCTCTTCCCCCAAGAGAAAAGAGCTAAGCCAGGCTCACTGTCTTCAATTCATAAGTGTTCATCTATGAAATCAGATTCCCACCCCTCTCCGCTAAGAATCTGCTATTTCAACGAAGCACAAGATGTCAGGATTTCTGCCAACATGAGCACAGCTGTCAAAATCTCATCCTTGGAAAGAGTCCCAGATAGACACATGTTTTACCCCAGCCAAAATGGTCAAACTTTGCAGAGAAGCATTCAGAGAGGAAAAAGGTTCCATATTGTCACTGCAATATCTTGGGATTGCTCACAGCCAGACAACTGGGATGCAGTGTTTTAATAGCTGAACCATTAAAAGCAACAGGCATCTCGCTATTGACAGCAATACGAACAGATTCAGTGCCTTTGGCACAAAATTATCAAAAGCAGCATTGCAGGAAAGGAAATAAGCTTGTTTGGATTTGGGAGACAACAAATAAAAGGGAAAATATACTTACAATTTTCTATTTCTATAGTATGTTTTTCTAAGTATCTCCAGCACTTTTGCCTGTCATTTGCAATGGCAGTCTGAGAAGTCTTGGGTTTATATTGTCCTCAAGTTCACGTTCTTTTGAGCCTAACTGGAAATCAAGGCATAAGAGACTTGGCTGGACTTGCCACCAGCGCATGAAGAGGAGGCAGAAAGCTTCCTCTCCGGGTTACGCCGGGACTGGAGATAAACCCAGCTCAGCACCCTCCTGGGCACGGCCATGGGCAAACTGCTGTGGAAGGCAGGGAGCAGGAGGCATGCAGGCTGCGGCCCTGCCGACAGCGCTGGCCTCTCATGTCCTGCGTTTGGTGGGGACCTTGTCAGGAGGATCCCTAGCCTGGAGTTCTGCAGCTTTCCATCAGGAACGCATGATGTCCAGCCTGAACCGAGCAAGATTCCCAACCCTCTGAGTGGGCGAGCAACCACCTATTTCTTCCAGTCCAAGGTGTGAAGAGGACAAACTTTGCTCAGGTCACATACAGGGGTAGTGACGAAGCCAGCAGAGGTCCAGTAACTTGTCGATCCTTCATGCAAACGGGACCTGTATGTTTCCCTTCACGGCCCAGCATGCGTGCAAGCAGCAGACAGCCAGCAAGAGGTGAACTCCTGCGGCTGAGGGGGCGGGGAGGGGAGGTGGCATCAGAAACAGTAATCATTATCCTCTTTACTGGAAAATGTGTATCTGAATGGCCAAATTTACTAGCTGTTCCAGATCTTTATGAGATTTATGAGGCTTAAGAAAAAAAATTTACTAGGAAGACATAAAACTTCAGTGGTTTGAAATGGAAATGTTTGCAAGGGACGTGGGATCAGCTGGTTTCAATTGCAGGCCTCTCTGAAGCAGGGAGGGCTTCACTTCAGGGCTGAGGACCTCAAACCTCTCCTGACCTAACCCTCCAAAGACAGCTAGAGATTAAAGCTGACTGGAGAGCTAATGCTCCATCATTGGGAGGAGCTGTGGTACCCCAGATAAAGGGAAAATACTGATAATGGAGATGATGAGGAGCACATGGCAGAGACGCTCAAGTCTTCTTGCACAAACTAGCTGAGTCCTGCAGGGCCAGTCCTGAGCTCGAGCTAACAATATCTGGCAAATTTAAATTGCTTTCCTGACTCTGCACCGCCCACCCTGGCACTCCTGGCTCTGCAGAGCTTATTAAATTGCATGGAAAGCTAAACCAGAGCCGGCTCTTTGCATTTACACCCCGGTGGGAGCAGTACAACTGTATCTCCTGTCACGCAGAGCTCTGGGAGCACAGGACAGGGACACCAGCATGGCTCTGCATTTTAGTGCTCTCAGTTCAGGACATGTTCCTGGCAGAGGCACATGAACATCTCTGTACCCTGCTCCTCAACTTCCCTCTGTTCTCAGGGAAATCCATCCTGCTTCTGGCAAAGCATACTGCTCCCAACTCAGTTTCTGCCTTCGCAGAGGCAATCCCAAACTCTAAACTTTGTGAAGAAATCTTATCTCCAGGCTGAATTTGACCCAGTGGTAAAACCGAAATTGAATTCACCTCCAAGCGTAAAAACAGGACAACAAAACACTTGGAAAAGTGTTTTCCTGTATCAGAAGCCCAAAACCACATTACACACCTCTCTTAATGAGGGTAATAAGCTTTAACTTAACAACCTCTGAACTGAGCTCATCATCCACTTATAGTAACATTCCCCTCAGTGCCTTGTAGGGCATGTTGGGATAGGTTGGCCAACATTTAACACCTTTGCATTTGCCAGTTCCAGGCTCTGAAACAAACACAAAACATGAAGATTTCCAAAGGGTATCTGAGTGGGGTGGGGGGTTGTTGCAGACACCACTGACAGCACTCATACCCCTCCTCACCTTGCAGAACACTTAATTACAGCGGGCTCGTGGGCGATTCACACCCAGCACCTCACAACTGCTCCACTGGCGAACAGATTTGATGTGAGCTGGAGGGTTCGCGGGGTTCCTTCCGCCTCTCTCCTCCCGCCGAATTGCCGGAGAAGGTGGCCCATCCTTCTTCCTCTTATTTTCTCTTACATCCCACAGACCAAGCATATAGCTGCCTGGCTCACCTGACTGGCAGATACTCACTGAAAATAGCCAGGCAGTTCCCAGGTCATAATCCTTTTCACTGGGTCTGTCTTTAATCCTGTGTAATTGAAAATACCAAGCGTTGCATTCTCTTATGTAGGAAACTTTTTTTTTTATGTAAAGCCTTAGAGACTATGACAGGAGTACTGCTGTTGATATATGATTTCCCACAGTGGATCAGCTCACCTGCACAAGCTCCTGCCTCCACGCACCACTCACTCTCAGTGATGCCACATCACAAAATACACCTGTCAATATTCAGCATTTCTGTCTGAGGAGACAAAGTTTTACATAATTCTGCTCAGGCATCATTTATGTCTTGAAATGTGATTTTTGGCTCGCTTTCCCTGGCTTGCAAATTACTTACAGCATGCACTTGTCTACCGATGTTCAGAATACCATCTTGATCTCGTTCAGATACCCAACTTCACAGCTTGTCCTGATAGCATCTTGCAGGAGGAAAGTCCACAAATTCACTTTGCTCTGTATAAAGACATACTTACTTGTCAGAATTAACATCAGCATTACCTTTGTAAGATCTCTTACCAGACAAACGTGATTATGAACCTTTTCTGGTCCTGAAAGCTGTTTACTCAGCTAGTTTCACTTAGCAATTAGGTTTTGAAACACAGAAACAAACTTCCCAGTCTACTTATAGCAGAAGTTAGGAGCATCTCACAGGTTGGCCAGTGTTTTATCAAGATTTTGATAGAAGTGGCCAAACATATGCCTCAAAATCTGTGAGTGTGAGTTTTGACAAAGAAATGCAAATTTGGATCTAGCTTGGAATATGCTGAATTATGTTTTCCTCAGCAGCAGCAGCAATGCGAACTGCTGTCTAGAAGAAAAGACAATTCCAGCCCTTATCTACTAGCTCGCTGCATGACACGAAACTTATGCAGTTTACTTCCAAGCAATGCAGTTCAGCACACATCCAGCTGTAGCTGTGGTCCTGCTGTAGCTTCTCCAAGAAAGTAAATGACTAAGAAGTGTTTGCCAAGCCTTGATCTTTCAAGATTCACTTTCCCCAGGACTCCCATTTGCTTCTTACTGTCCGTGATATCAAAAAGAAAGCTTGCTGTTACTGACATACTATTAGAATTAGCTAAATCATCTGCAGTGCAGTGAACTGTTAACTGTTTTTCATTACATTAAGCCTCAAACCAGTTAAGGTCCATTGTCCTCAGTGCACAACAGGGCATTCCGTGGTCCAAGCAACTTACTACCAATTTTTTTTCATTTCTCCAGTAATATGTAAATAGGTTTTGATTTTTTTTTTTTCCCACATTTCACTATATTCAAATTTATTAGATAAATGCTTCACCTGAACATATTTCAGCCAGTGGATTGCTTGCAAGCTCTTCGCATTGATTATCGACCGAAGCGCCAGTCATGATCCATGACATGTGCTGCACGACCGCTCGCTTAAGTTACACAGAACCACTTGTGTTCCTGGCTTGCAAGAGTGATAGCTTATATTTGAAAGGAGGGTTTCAGTAGTGCACAGGCAATCGTTTTCATTAGTATTGCTGATTAATTTATCTTATTTTCTATGAATTTTCCATAAAAAGAAAACCAATGGTAATGTGAATAAACTAGATAAGGAATGAATGTGACTACAGAATTTTTTGTACTTAATCTCATTAATATTTTCCAGTGACAACACTCACACTATTTTCGCAGGTATTCCTCACAAAATAAAGTACTATCTAGCCTAACATGAAAGAGAGCGCGATGTGAATTTCTGCTTTTTACTCAAATATGCTTTTATTTATATTGTTTCCACATTTAAAAGTGAGAGCGCTATTCCCTGATAAAGCATTTATGCATATTTATATTTACCTGACTATAAACTACTGATAACTTCTTTATCTGTCAAACACTGCATTCATGAACAGTGATATATTCAGCTATATGAAAGACCTTGAAGTTTAGATTTTTAAAAATTAAACACAGCCTTATAACTAAATTTGGCCTTTTATATCTGTTCTGTATTTACCTGTATATTTTTCAGACCATTAACTGAATGCCCACATGTTAACCAATTAGTTAATGAGCAATGTTATTAGGAAGGAAATGCAATTTCCCAGAAACCTGAGAAACTGTGAACACTGAAATAACAAATCTAAATAAATCAACCAGCTTCAAACCCCTCTCTTAGTATTTGTTAATACACAGGACTGTAAACATTTTATCTGGTATTATTCTCTCTCCCTTTACCTCCAGCTCAAATGCATTTGTAGCCCGGGTCACTGTAATATACTGCACTTTAACACATTTCCCCTGAAATCTCAAAAAAAGCATGCAGCTCTTTTTGGCTTTCTACAAGCATCAACTACGAAGTCTTTCAGGTCTTTTTTTAAATCTCAGCCTTCAATACTGCTGGATATTGCAGCACATACCATAGATTTACTATTATAGCTCTCTTTAACCAACCAAAAATAAAGCATGACAATATGACATTGCCACTCTGGGGAATAGGTTCCTACAAAGATGACGTACTTGGCCTTGAAAACAATTGTTGACTTTTTCAAATTTTTTTCAAGATCACCAGGACATATATAGAGGAAAAAAAAAAAAAAAAAAAAAAAGAAGGGAAGAGAAAGATTGTTTGTAAATGTAGGCAGATCCTTCTTCAGACATCGTCCAGGGGATATCTGGTTTCACTGGTGAAGTACAGTTTGTCTAATCTGACTTCAAAATCACTGTTCGCCCCTTAAAATACCTTGGTTGTACGAGACAAGATATGAGTCTTTAGGAGGCTGGCAGGGTGAAGAGAGGAAGAGAAGGAGGGAGACAGAAAGTCAACAGATCAATAAAAGCACTTTAGGTTAATGGCTCTACCTCGAGCAGACCAGGTCTGGATTCCAGGCCAGCCCCAGCACTGCCAGGAAATGCGTATTTGCGTGAATGAAAAGTTAAATCCACAGTGTCGTGGCAGAAGGTGAGGTTCTGGTTCTGTCCCTGTCGTGTTTTAGGAGCGCGTTTCCCTTCCTGCTCATCCTTGAGCACACTTGGTGTCCTGGCTGTAGGCAGCAGGACCAGAGTGAGGGAGCCTGCCCAAACTGAAGATGTGGGTTTGCAGCTTTTTGGAAAGAACAGTAAAGGAAAGCATCAGGAGAGTGGAGTGAAAAGATGGGGGCACAGTGGTGCTTGCACATTGGTTCGCCTCCCTCCCCTCCACTCTCTGCTTTTTTTTTTTTTTTCCATGCTGGGCAGTTACACGGAAACAACTAAGTGCCTGAGACAAGTCAGGCCTGATCTTCCAGGAGTCAGTGCCAACATACGGCATCTGAGCACCATCTCCAAAAGGCTTCCCAACTTGCTGGAGTTTTATTACAGTAAGGGCCCCATCTACTGCCAAAAAATTGCAGTGAAACGAACCTCATATTTAAATATCTTTTGTTTCATTAAAACACTTTCATTAAATAACTCCCAACCGTTTCATTCCCCTTTCCACATCTCACCCTCATACCCGACACATAAGAGAGCATCCATGAGCAACAGCCAGCTTCACCAAGCACACCCACAGTACAAATCAGAAAAGGTCTTCCTACTTTTTATATTCCTTCAGAGTCCACCCATCATGGTGAGCCACCAAAAAAAAAAAACAAACAAAAAAAAACTATCCCCCCTCCTACATCGCAAACTAGATGAAGGACTAGTAAGCAGCAAACAAGAAGTGGGTTTCCTGACCCATGCTGTGTAGGTCAACCAGTCAGGCAAGGATGCTCATGGAACAGGAAACATAAAAAGTCACGCAAAGAAGTTTACTTTCTTACTGTACACACATACAACCTGCATTTAAAAGGACTAGAGTTTGCTTCTATATAGCCCAAAGCTTTGGGCTGCTCAGGAGTTTTCAAGAACATATTTGAAATCCATAATCTTATGACTGTGGCACAAAATCAAGCGTTGGAAGCAGAAGAACTGGGATCTGAGTAGACAAAATAGCTAAACCAAATAGAACAGAATATTTATACTAAAATAAGGTGGTTAACCATGGGGCATTCATCACTCTTAAGGTTTAATTTACACAGTTGGTTACCTTTCAGGTGGGGGGTTATTTTAGAAGCTATCAATAGTTTTCAGGGGAAATTTTCCCCCCATTAATGCAATAAAAATTGTCACACAAGTGGATGGCCCTATAGTCTGATACCTAGAAGCTCTGCTAGGTGCCAGCACTTCGGTACAAAGGACCTTAATTCACTACAGAGTGCAAGAGCTCAGCAGAACGCGAATAACAAATCCCTGCTCCAGAACTGCCCACGCAGCCACCCACGTGCTGCCCTCCCGAAAAGAAAGCAGCAGCTCTGTTTCTCAACACTGGGTAAGGGGAGCACAACAAAATGAGGAGAAACTGTAATAAGACAAACATCAAAGACTGTTTCTCTTTAATTACCCTCTCTCAGTATCTTTGCTCATCAGCTGGAACTCCCTGTTGCTTTTTTAAAGTAAACAAAACAGTGAGGTTTTAATATTGACCCACCTCACATCTTTGCTCTGACTAATTGCTGAAACTGGCCATAAATTGTGCATTTTGTGACATTCTGAATAGCCTCATTTACTCTGGACAGCACACATCTGGTTTTGCGTGCGCGCACACGCACGTGCACGCCTACACAAACACAACCCTCTCACCCGCTGCAGGGACGGCCAGGGACAGGGATGGCCAGTGTACAATTTCAGCCCCATAGTGAGTTTTGGCTGGTGCTGAGGTCCCCGAGTCTGAAGAGAAATAAAACTCTCAGAGGGGAAACAGCGTGTAAACATGGCTCTTATGTTTGCCTGCATGGAAAATGTTCCCTTCAGACAAGGCTGGTGAATGAATCATGTGAGAAAGGGATTGCTAGTGTGCAGGTTGGAAGCAAGCTTACTTGAAACCAGAAGGGAAACATTGCAAAATGCATCTGTGCTTTCTCCTCTCAGAGCAAACAGAGCCAGTTTCCTACCAGCCTGAGAAACCAGCAAGAGGAGAGCACCACCAGCCAGGGGAACACACACTGCTGAACCATCCGGTGCCATTTCAGACCCTTAAGACCACGTTTGAGACGCAAAAGAAGTCTCACTTCACACATATCGTAGGAACCTGACGTAAGACTAAATGAAGGAAAGATCTAACCAGCCAATGTAGCTTATTTTCTTCCTCTTATGAAACTGAGTAACAATAACTGCAACCACTTTAGCTGTAACATTCTATAAGTCGGGTATTTAATTTTAATCAGCGATTTATCACATACACAGAGATCCTAGCTTGTTGCTCACTTAACACCTATGCTATTTCTGTAATCAAACTCCACTATTTTTCATCAACACATTGATGAAAGACATGGAAGAGGAGCAGAAATTCTTTTCTGTGAAACACATATGTTTCTGACGAACACCAAGATGGGGAGTGCTCGTCCAAGGTGATGTCCAAAGGCGATGTCCGAAGCAATGGCCTTGGCTCTCTGTTTTGGTGGCAGCACAAGCAGCCTAAGCCCCTTCTTTGGCCAGAGGCAATTCAGAGCCTCCTCCCCACCTCCACGCTCACCTGCCCTCCTATGCTTCTGTAGAAGGCAGTGCAAACCACTGGGAAAACAAACAAACAAAAAAAGGCTCTCTGGGCAAGTGCAAAAATTCACCTTACTCACTGGGGAAGATGTTCAGACACACAATTCACCCATGACCATGCATCAACACAAAAAGGAGAATTTCTCAAGAACTCTGATAGCACAAAATGTTTTGGGGGTTTAAGTGGTTTTGTCTCTGGTTTTCTAGAAGATTTTTTACTTCATTCCTGGTGGGAAAGCTTATGCCTTTAATTCTATAACTATAAACTAAATAATATATCAGGTTTTTTTTTCTGTCAGGCATGGCAATGGTACTGAACATATGCAAAGTTTCCACTAAAGGTTTTTGTAACTTAATTTTCCTCCAGAGATTAGAGGAAGCCAGATATTCTGTTTCTCGCTGGAACTTGGCTGGTCGCCACACTGCGCTCCCTTTCTCTGTCATCCATCCCCGCACTGTTAATCAGATGGCTGCATCTTCCCTATATTTCTCCTGTCAAGCTATTAAGGGATACGGAAGAGAGAAAGAAGAGAATCAGCTGAGATATAAACCAGCCCAGCTCCCAGAGTGCCTCTCCCCCCTTTTCAAGGTTGAGCTTGCTGTATTACTGCACACATGCCTGTCAAAGCAAAGGCGAAGCCTGCTTTCCCATGCTGAGAGTAAATGGCTGAAGTGTATTTCCCACATGAAGAGGGGCAGGCAGAAATTCTTCTGCATAGAGCCATCCCAGTCCTGTGAAAACAAAAAATCGCAGCCCAGAGAGAGAGCAAAATCACTGAGCCTGGGCTCCACGCTGAGGATATTCCAGTTTGGCCGCACCATGTCCCTGCCTGCACCAGGGAACGCACGGCGCTGATGGGGAACGTTATGCTGTTCAACAGCAGAGGTTATCGCAGCTCTGTGAGTTCTGGCAGCTTGCTTCGGTAGGGAATTCCTGGCGCGTGCTCAGTGGCGAGTAGAGGTGGCTGGCTGGAGAAAAAGCTTTATGAGGTTCACAAAGAACCCCCAGATCCAAGTCAGACTTAGAGCTGAAAACACTGATTTTCTCACATCGCTCCCCCTCCTTTGAGTTTGGAGCACAACAGAAACGCTCAGTTCAGCATACCTGATGTCTGTGGAGAGCTTTGCCTCCCATGGAAATGTTCCTAGGGGACTCTTTCTTCACTAGAAGACAAAAGATATCCAGAGGTGGGAGTTCATTAAGGCTTTGAAAATAGTTGGATCCCAACATTTTTGGCTGGGTCTACCTCCTGTTCTTGCACATATCAATAAGTGAGGAAAAGAAAACTAGCTACCATGGCTCCAACACATCAGAAATGAGAACTGTTGCATGATTTTGGCCTAAATTTTGTCTTTGTAACCAACCAGGTAGCAAACTAATAAAGAACACCATAAAACCCCTTAATTTTTCCAGTAATCTTGAGAGTTTCTGACTGCATCAGAGATCAGGCCCTGCACTCCAGCAGCACACTGCACAAAGATTGATTTTATTTCAGTCAGGTCCACTTTGCTGTCCAGTGCTCCAATTTTAACAAATACTTATAGAGGTTTTTAAGAGACACTCAGTGAGCTGTGAGCTCTCAAGTACCTCAGCTGTTTTGGAAAAATGAATTTAGCTATTTAAAAAAAAAAAAAAAAAAAGAAAAAAGAAAAAAACCTTAGTTGGGTAATCCCTAAATTCCTTTGAAAACAAAATGTTCACATACCAGATAAACATCTGTGGATAAGCATGATGGCACGATGGGTCACTGGACAGATTTTTTCCCAATCTATGTTAAACACTGAGAGAAGAAAATTAAATTAATTTACCAATAGTCAAGTTCCTTATTCAGGCAAAACATTTACTCACTTCAAAAAGACTCTCAGACTAAGGAAGCTGACAACTTCTGACTGCATTTTAATGAAGCGTTTGCTCTAGCCATCCCCTCTCCGAGTAAGGTTGAGCTGATTTCTTGGTTTTAGACCTGCTAATAAAGTATCAGTCCCTTCTCTTCGGGATTTTTGCTTCCTTTTTGTACTTAGAAAGTGAAAACAAAAGACATTTCTAACACTGCTAGATAACATTTAACACATATGCAGCTTGTGTTTCTAGTAAATGTTTGACTGCAAAAAGTCCACGTGAAAGGAGGTGAGAAAGAACATAGGAACGTGTGCGCGTGCCTGAAACAGCGAGCACACCTCCGCACCAGGCACACGGGTAGGAAAGGTGTAACTGAGTTCTTATCATGCCCTTCCATATTCCACAGGCAGACAGCTTGCCCCGTTCAAACACGCCTACTTGAGCATCCTCCCCAGCCACGCTGCCCTTGCTGCAACCTTTTGTCTTTCACTCGCCTTTCCTTCCTTTATCTCTGTTCTATAACCATTATCTCCATCAGCAAAACTCCTTAAGATACACCTAGACATCATTTCGCCAATGAATGCATTTCACACAACATTAGTCATATTGTACTGTGGATAATTTTTATGATATTGCGGTGCCTCTCCTTGGTACACTGTTACAGTTTAATTTGTACATATCCTGCTGCTGATGTAGTGTCACTCAGCTGTAACCAGAGAGAGCGTGATGGTTCTGTATTATTGCAACACATTTTCCCTTAAAAAAAAAAAAAATAGAAAAGAAAATAGAAAAAAAATATCAGAGACACTTTTTTTTTTTAAGAGTAAGTCTGTTTGCTTTCTAGGACTAGTTAACTGTAGGTAGGCCTGCCTGTAGGGTCACAAAGAGCCAGATCCGAACTTTGTCCAGCGAAAAAGGATTTAGATTCAGGGTTACATCTCAGACTCATTACATAAATAAGTGTATGCTGCAAATTTGTGTTTTGAATCAATTTTTCACAAGGTTTGGGGTACGGGGTTCATATCTGCCACAGCTCTTCAGACCCTTGCTAGCTACTCGTCTTCACCAGATGAGCTAATATCAGCTATCTGCTTCTCTTCCCAACAGTGATACCCATTTTGTGGTTAGAGTTTAATGCTATAGATCAATTTTCAGCCCCAGGCATCAGTTCTACATTTAGAAACGCAGAGTGGCACTGCTGAAGCCTATCAACTGCTTCAGGTATTCAACAGCCAATATCAGTATCTACACAAAGAAGTGGCCACACTATATTCAGTGCTTCTGCCCAGCGACTGAGTTTCCCATATGGAAACGTTTTGTAAAAATAAGGGATTACTTGGAAAGACACTGGGCTAACCCTGCTGAGTATCTGCTTTTCTTCTTCTTAGCTCTATAGCATGGAATGTTACTGCTGGTATTTTTGACAGTGACCACAAGGTCGTAAGACTGAGTGACTGAGACTCCCTCAGCTCTTTGTTTACCTCCAGAAGACAAAACAATTGATAATTTCATCTAATAAACAAGAGGTTTTTTTCATTCTTTAAAAATACTGATTTATTCTTAAAGGAGCTAAGTTTGTCCCACATATTTGAACTCTGCTTGACAAAATATGTTCCCTTGAGTAATGACATCTCACTCTTGCTTTCAGCAAATCATAGTGGTAAGTCTTTTTTTTCACCCCTATTGATATTAATCTAAGACATATAAAAATATTTCTTGCCCTACAGATTTACTCCTCCAAGTTAAGTATATTAAGCAGACATGACTGGCTTGTCATACTGTACCATAAGTAGAGTTATTCAGCTCTGAAGATAAAATAATCCGAGTTGCTAAAGAGCTAATCTGAGTTGCTAAGAGCTAATCTCTTCGGCTGAGATTCCTGAAAGCATTTTGGTACCTTGAAGGTGTTGGGTGTTCACCTTCCTGAGTTGTTATGAAGTAGTCATGTTCTTGCAGGTTGAGAGAATGCCAGTACACAGAGTGCCCTCTGTTCTATTTCAGGTTCCTATTCTGAAAGAGTAATTCACTATCTTAAGCCTCTACTATTTCCTTTAAGGAAAAGGGTTTTTTTCATCTTCTCTGAGGACCAGTCACAACAAAGGACCTTAGCATACTTAATATGCTTTTCATGCCCTAATCCTGAAACGTGGGCAGATACAAGGAGAAACTGTGGTGCAAAAATCTTCTGCTTTTATTCCTCCTCAGATCCTCTAAACACATTCATTCACAAAAACTGCCCTGAGAAGGGAAACATGGTCATCATCTTCCCCAAATCTCTCACATCAACTGCTCTATCAAACAGATATTTAGAAAGGGACTTAAAGAGGGCAGAGAGGTTAAGTTCTGTAGCTGCAACACCTGTAGCACCAGCTTGCATAGGGCTCACTACATGATTATGACATCCCCAACTTGATCTGTTTATATTGAGGCTATATTCACCCCAGTCAGATTTGCCTAGATTCATTTATATAGTTGTTCAGACATGGATTTTGCAAAATATTCTACTTCTTTATGCTATTTTATAATTTAAGGACCTATTTAATTAACTGTAGTATCAGTTAAGACCAGAGAAGTTTTGGCCTGAGAAAGCAGGTAAGCTGGAGGTAAGAGGCTGACATACGGACTAACAGTATCATCTCATATGGTTAAAAGGTGTAGACAGTGATTCTGCAGACCGCATGGGTTTCAGGCCTCAACCTGAAATATTATAGAACATAATGAGTAATTTTGGCTTACAGCAGTTTGATGCTGTGAAGAAAATCACTCGACATTATCCTACTGTACATTGTACCAAGAGAAAACCATACTGTAAGGTTAAAAAGTCTCAAATTCTATCTATTGAAAGAAAAAACAGTTTGTAAAGATGTAAAAAATTAATCCACTTCAGACTAGAAAGCTGATTCATAGTCATAACATTACTTGTCCTATGCTTATAGGAATCTGTTATGTTAGTATTTTCACACAACTGGAGCACGTACCCTTGACACGTTGATACACATGCAGCTTCTCTAGACAACTGTGCCATCTGGGAGACCAGGCCAGTGATCCTGCTGCTTAAGTCCTAGGTAGGTCCCCTGCCTTACTTTAAGTGGAGCCCAAGAAATTAGGTCAGATATTAGAACAATGAAGGTTTTTCCTCAGTGCCTATGACATTCTTCCACAGAAGAATGAACCCAGGCCACACTGAAACGAAGGTTTAAACTGTTCATAAGCACTTGGCCCATGTAGAAGTTCTTATCACGCTTTGCTCCTCTGAATCAATCCTTTCAATTAAGGTAACTAGGGGATATAATGATGTTTTTATTTGCAATTACAGCTTTAAATTAGGATCAATAGAGGCAGATACAGCCCTACCATATCAACAGTCCTAAGAGGTTCACAGGTTTTCAGAGAACACAATTCTGGAATAAACCCATCCATTTCCTATTAAAAATACAACAAAATATCATACAAAAAAGACTTAGACCTTAATACAGGAAAAAAGACTTAAGGAATCTTACTATTGTTTGTTTTGTTTTGTTTTTAGGCATCAAGCCAGCAAAGCCTTCTTCCTTACGGTTGCCTCCCCTTTGGACTTTCCATGGTCACATCTGGGATAAAAGCGAGTGGGCACCAGGTCAGGTCAAAGATGACTCTGTCAGAAGAAAAAAAAAAGAAAATACGCATCTATTTAGTTACCATCCTGCACTTCTGACTTCTTGTTCAGTGTAAAATTTTGCTAAATATGAAGCTTGTGCCATAGACAAGATTTGTTTGGGGTTTTTTGATCAACTCTTCAAAGACAGGAGGCTGTGTACCAAAACACGCAATGCTTTCAGTTTGCACAAATTGCACTTATAGAAAACAAAATAGTCATTACTAAATGGAAATATTAATGCAGCTTTCTAGGGAATTGGGGCTGTTTACCCTACTTTTAAGTAAATCCTCAAAAAAAAAAAAAAAAAGGTATGAGCTTGTCTCAGATTAGATCTTTTCTGAGAATAAAATTGCAACAAAAGAATCTATTTCATGAGGTTTACATTTCACAGCATATTTCATAGTTGTTGTAAAAGTTGCGGTAATATCTGCTATGATTTATAGAGGGACAGCGCTGTAAGAAGCCTCCCTTCTAATTATATCTGGTTATGAGATACATCACTTATATCAGACTGAAACTTACTTCCATCTCAAACATGATCTTTTTTTGCCTGTTTATTATCATAAACTGGCCACAGAAATGCTGATAAAGAAATTACAGAAAAAGTTATCAACTTAATTCCTTCCAGTTCCTTCTTTTAATACAGACTTACTTTGAGTCTTTGTTTACACGTTGCGATGTATCTGACAGCAAACACTATCTCTCTTCTGGAAAGTTGTGCAATGAAAGCCTTTCCTGTTCCATGTGCTACATTAGGCAGAAAGGCTGACTTTGACAGAACGTGCAGAACAACCTATAAATCCAGTGATTCCCTTTCACAGACAGGGTGTGCAAGGGCTTCACATGTATAGTAGATGTTTCATTTGAATGTAAAATATGCTAAAATTTGTCCTGAAAAGCACTTATGCTTTAAAAACATACCATAATTCTAAGAAGAAACATGCCTGACATGTTTTTTGGCTGATTTCAAATTCAAATATATTTTAAGTGATCTATATCCCCTAAGCTGTGCATTTTATACAACAGAATCATAACCATTACCATTCCACTCCATCTAATCCACTGATGGTCTTGATTTATTGGCTAGTCGTGTATAGTGCACTGCCCCTCCTGAAGTTCATGCTGTAATTTTAATTTTTGTTGTTGCTGCTATTGCTGTTATCTGTAGCACTTGCCATGAAGATACCACGGTCTTACTCACCCTGTAAACATAATTGATGCTATTGAAGATAATGATTTAGGATATCATCCATCTCCAGTACAGCTTGCCATTACGTGACTTGTTCTTGCAGGTATCTGATTTGTATCATAGACGAGTTGGCTTGATTGCTGTTTTGCCATAGAGTAATAGTTGCCTGGTTTCCACTGACATCCCGGGTCTCCCTTGATCACTCAGGTGATCAGTCAACATACAAGTTAATTATGGGTGAAGGGGTGTCTGAAGCCCAAAGATCAAAAGATGCGCACAAGGTCTTCTCCAAGTCATTATTCACCTTCTTAAGCATCAGGCAGTCAGTTCAGATTCCTGTCTCTCGCACTGTCCCTAAATAAAGTGGTAACAGTAGGAAACCTGAATTAGAGCACATAAAAGACAGAAAATGAAACTGCCAATTTGTCCAAAAAAGGAAAAAAAAAAAAATCAATATGGGCACAATTGGCTGCATGAGGGAAATCAGGAGTACTCTCATTTACTCACTGTTTAAAAAAGAAATTTAAATAATCAAGGGTAGTTGTTTAGGGGTGGACAACCTGACAGTTTGTCACAAGGCTCTCACCTGCTTCCCTAGTACAATTTCTTTGATTTTAACTGGAATTGCAAGTAAACACTTTCAAATATTGCCATCATTTTTACTTTCACACACAAAGAATAGAATTTACTGGCAGAAATCAGGAGCTACTGGACAAAACCATTAGAAGCCCTCCCAAAATGTAAAGGAAAAGTAGTTCTCTGATTTTTTTTTTCCATATTTCAACCATCCTCGAAACTCAAATGCATGCATTAACATTACCAGCAGCTAATTACAATTACTATCCTGAACCCCCTGCGAAGGATTCACTCTTTTGGGCCACGTCCCACACTACTCTGTGGAACGGGAATCACAGCACCGCAGTCTCCCTCCTGCTGCAAGACCCCATGAGCCAAATACAACCTGATGGACAAGTCCGTTGAACAGGTGGGACCTACAGCAGCAAAGAGGTTGTGGTGATGTGCTGCAGCCCCAGGGTTATGTTTTTTGTGGGTAGAAAGAACAATCTCCCTGTCAGTAACAGTTTGTGTTCACTGGAGGCTTGGGTATCGGCTCGATGCTCGCACCACAGAGCTACACCTGCATTCAGCCACCAAAACTGGTTTCTCAGTCTCTGTGGTTTTCATGTTACTAGATTAAAGACGACGTAACTGGGCAATATGCCTCAAAGGTTTAGTTCCTAAAATAATATCATTATTACTCCACCCAAAGTCATCCTGCCTTTATTTTTAAGGCAGAAGGAACTGAATCACCGAGTTGCAGATTTGAAGAGATACTACCTAAGGTCAAACGTTCAGAAGAGTTCGGTGCAAGCATAACTCAGTGCACACAATTCCACATATGCTTTCTGCCATGTGCAAATAAATGCTACAGATGCAACAACCCACTTGCACGTATCTGCACATGCCAAAGGGATTTACACATGTTAATACTTGGAAAGCAAAGTGAGAATGTGTATAAAATGGCACGCACAAAGTACATTCATCCGTGTGCATATCCCTCTGGGGGCACCACTACTTGGATGTATTTCTAAGCGGAAAAGCAGTTAAAAAATTGATATGTCACCCTCTCTCCAAAACCCAATGATTACAGTCTGTTAATTACACTGCATCTGTTGGAACCTATAGCAAATAATTTGTAGACCTGATCTATTATTTATAATACCAATAGAAATTACAAGTAATGTCTTAAAGTCACACTTATGCAAACCATGCCATGTTATCCCTTTCCTGCAACTTCCCCATGCAAGTACTGCAGATTGTGACAAAGCAGCTACGATAACCTTTTCTAAATTTTACTTTCTGCAGATGGAGAGAAAGCAGTGAGAGAATATGAAAACTCACATAGAGGAAGGAAAAGAACATTAAATGCATGTTTTAAAATGTCATTCACAATTAGTCCCAGAGTAGCTCTAAAATACTGTAAGCCACCTATTGCCATTGCTTTCAGGCAAGTTTCCCACAGCCTAGCATCCACCGACAGCTTTCCAACGCCCAATAAATAGGTGCGTGGCAGGGTCTGCTCGGGACAGGGTCATCTTAGCACAGCTATGCCTTGAATGTAGGCTCTGATAGTGGTATCTCTACTCCTGGTGTGAAATCCATACGGGTTTGCCAAATCCCCATGCTTTTTAAAGCACTTTAACACTAGTACAAATTCACAGAGCGGCTGATCTGCTCGTATGTGGGGAAGCAGCTCTACCAGCCCTACCTAGCATTATTATTGCTATCGCTTCTCCAATATAACAATTCAGTATTCAGGCAAAAAATAGATTTTTCTTTTCCAACAGCTGGCCCAGCAAACAATGTAAGATTTGAAAGCCAAGCTAGATCCCTTCTTCCTTGGCTTTCTCAAACCAGTAACAACAGTTCCCCAGAGCAAATCGCAATTGTCTGGTGTAA
Organism: Chlamydotis macqueenii; assembly: GCF_036417535.1. Classification (NCBI taxonomy): domain Eukaryota; kingdom Metazoa; phylum Chordata; class Aves; order Otidiformes; family Otididae; genus Chlamydotis; species Chlamydotis macqueenii. The sequence goes on along the minus strand of NC_141571.1, from coordinate 4,848,018 downwards.
GCTGGAGCAGAATTGCCACCCTCTTCTGTGTAAGAAACAAGAGCCTCTGCAGCTTATTATTATTACTATGGGACCTGAGCATTAGTTAGCTGTTCTTTTTATACTGCTTTACCCAGCCCACTTATTCACCAGAAAGCAAATAATCACTCAGCCTGAAGTTTATGAAACTTCTGGGATTCACAAACGTGTTTCATGAATTTCTGGCAGTTGTCTGAATGTTCACAAATAATGTGATGCCAGTAATCAGAACAAGTCAAAACTTGACACTTCTACTCATAAATCAGGAGATGTTTTATTTTTACTGCTTGAACAGTTCTGTTCCCAAGCACGACTGGATTTGAACCACCAATCTGGAGGTGAAAGGACCTTTATTTAATGTATTTGTTTAGGTTTATACGAAATATAAAAAAGTGTCTATCCAGGACTCTAGCCACCTTTGCCATATATTAAAAAAACAGGCCAACTCACACAGACAAAAATAAACTCAGCAACTTCCAAAAGCCAAAGAAGACACAAAAAACCCTCTTGGCCAGTGACCTCAAATCTTTTTGTATAAACTGAAAATTCTTACACACACTATTTCTCTCTTCTCCAGAGCCTGGGACATGAGGAGATGTGTCCCTCAGGTCAGCAGCACTGGACTCTCCCAGGCTGGAGTGGAAAGAGAGCATTCAGTCATGCTCCTGCCGAGGAGACCTATCCAGTATTTTCTCCTTTAAACCAACAGGACTCCAGCCAAAATGTCTCTGTGGCTTGCAGCTGCAGTGGTATCACTAGGGAGACAGAGCAATCTATTAAGCAGAGAGGATCCAAGATCCAAGATCTTATGCCAAGAATCTATTTTAGCCTCCCCCGCGAGCCCGCAGACACAGCGTAGGTCCTGGAGCACCAGTGTTAAGTGCCGACTGTGAAAACTCCCACTCATCACTCCACGCACATGGACAGCACTCTGCAGACCCACATCCCACCGCTGCCTGACGTCACACGCTGCACGTGCACCCCAGCCATCCCCCCAGGCCCAGGGAGGTCTCCCACTCTCGTACATTACAAAGTAGTTGCATTTAACCAGTTCCTCTTTCCATGGTAAGAGAATAGTAAATTTATTACTCCAAAAATAGGAGAGGGAAGAGAAAATCAACCTATTAACTTCAAAGTATAAAACAAAACAAATCCCTATTAGGATTTTCTACCTCAAGGTAGAAGAGTCCTGCAGACCAAGTTCTGTTCTTCAGCTGCTGGCGTGGTCCCTTCTGGTGCCAGCCAAGAGCGCTATTCGCTGTCCCACTCAGCCATCCTCTTCCCTCTCAACCTCCTTCTGGAGTGGGGACAGGTAGAGGTGGGGATGCAAGGGCAGAGAAAGGAGGCACATCTTTATAAAATTGGCTTTTCTCCTCATACAGTCAGAATACACGAGACACTTAATTACAGTCTGGTCTCTTAGAGACAACCCCAGTTCTGCTATAGAATGATCCCTTCCAAAGTAAACACAGACGTAACAGAGGATCGGCTCTTTTGAATGCTGTGGAAAGGAAGTGCCCATAAAAAAGGTTGCAAGAGATTGGTATTCTCTGACACGCCATAGATTGATTTTCCAAACCCTCTATGCAGACACGAAACACTAGGTTCTTTTGTTTTTTTTTTTTCTTTTTTTTTTTCACTAGAGGCTGGCAATGTTAGGAAAGGTTTCCATTTAAAACACTGAGCTGAGGTTTCTCTCAGACAAGAAGTGCCAGTAGGAGACAGGTTGAGCGAAGACCAATGATCCCCATCCCATCCATCTGCCCTTCCTCCCAGCAAGGCATGCATCACACCAGCAGCTGCCAGTGGCTTGGGGAGGCTGCACGCAGGAAAATAAACTCTCTCCCTGAGTTTCTGCTCTAGCCAGAGTTGATGTGGATGAGGCACACAGAGCACAGCTAAACTTCCCCCTTTCAAGTATCTAAAAAGCAACCTGACCGGATTTTCTCCTGGACAGCTCAGCATTTAAACGGGCCAATTAACCAAAAGCACCTCCCAATTGAAATTACATCCCGCTTGCCTTCTGACACTCACCACTTCAATAACATCATTTATAGCTCCATTGTTGCAATACGAAGCCCTGAGGAGAACTGGCTCCTACAACACGTTGCCATTACATTTTAGCCAAGGCTGAACATAGCTGAAAATCTCTCTGCAAAATACAGCGGAGATCTATTAAATGCATAACTTCCCTGGCACCAAAATGTTATTCTTTTAGCAGGTTTGCTTCTTCCCTGGGATTCTGATGAAGTGTCCTCTGCTATGTTACGAAATACACCGTATTTTGGTGTGATACACAGAAAATGTCTTTGTTCAATGCAGCTTATCTTTTATCATGTCACTTTTCTATTGGATTTCTTTTCTGTGCACTGGAAGCATATTATGGTGATAGATACAGTGCTTTACCGGGGGCTGTGCTATGTGACCTGCAGTGTCAGTCAGGATCAGATCCTCCCTGAAACACAGGCTGGACGGCTTGGTACCGAATAAAGGAATATGGAGCAAATAAGGAACCAGGAAAAGCAACTCAGCAACACTCCCATCTAAGCGGGCTGCAGAGGCTTTTTCCAGCCTGAAACACTGGCCTTCTACAAAAAAAAAAACCCTGAAAACTTAAATGTTAGTTGCTGTACTATGTTCATTCTTCCAGTTATACACATTACCGGAGTTAACATGAGAGCACAAGAAAGTCAGGGAATACCTCCGGCACGCCTTTTTTCTAGGAAGAGGCAACATGGTAACAAAGCACAAGTCAATCTCACCAACCTGGAGTACATCCCTTCTCATAAGTGTCACTCCTGTAATTTCTTCCAAATCCTGCAGAAACTGTAAACAGGAACGCGTGGTAAATAAAATTGCTTGGCAGAGAAGGTGCTAGCACAGTACCCCAGATGCAAGGATTCCATTTTCTCCTTCTTTTTGAACGTTTGTGAACGCCTTACAGGATGAAGTCCCATGAGATACTTGCTCTGATAGCTCACCACTGCTGCAGTCAGTGTGGGGAACTGGTTCAGCAAAGATATAACAAGAGCTGGGTGGTAGAGAGAGACTTCCTTTTTTTTGGCAGGAGTGAACTTTCAAAGCAGCTCAGCCACCTTGTGCAACTTGCCCTTTGGGCATCTTCAATGGAAGAGGCGATGTCCTAATCCCTAACTCTTTATGCATCCTTGTCTCCAGCGCCAGTGCTCCCTACACAGCTCAACATCTGTGAATGTCACCACTTGAGCCGTGCTGCACACCAAGCTCACACCTAGCCCTCCACAAAACAGGCTTTTATCTGCCTAAATCACTTGCAGGACCTGTGGGTGAGTGCCAGGCACTCTTAGGTGGGGCCTGCTCCTCCCAAAGCAGGCTGCCTGGGCCTTCTTCAGGCCTAACCGCGTCACATATATGTCACTGCTGCTTCACTGAATTACTCTGTAGCTCCCACACTCCTGCAGAAGCTCCAATTCTCAACCAGAGGGCTTCAAATGAACACTTCCCATGCCCCAGAATGATGCTGTAATTCCCTGGCTAGCCGCTCTTCTTGGAGGTGCTCTCCACTCCTCTTGTCAAAGCCTAGCTACTTCACAGAAAGAGTTCAAGTTTCATTGAGTAAATGCGCAGAGGAAACATTGCAATTTTATCTTTCATCTTATGACCACCCTGCTTACTCAGGGATTTCTGCTACTGCCCTATGAGCTTTTTCTGAAAATAATATAATGTGAAAGACAGGAGCCATTCTTAAGAAAAATTATGTCACAACTTATGTACTTTCTGTTTCAGCTTTGGCAACATCGCAAACCCCCAAAAGAAAGGATAGACAAAAGCTCCTTTTTAGGACAACCTAGAAAGGTCAGAATTTTTTTTTTTTTTTTTTTCCTGGAAGAGACAAGATTTGACCTCTAAGTCCCTTGTACACAAATCAAGCAATCTGAGTAGCTGATTGAAGTCACAAACCCTGGATGAAGTTAGAGGTTGCAGTACCAAAGTCGTTGCTCACCCGTGACACATTTGATATCTGCTCATGTTTTCCAGGCTTAGTGTCTTGGAACCAGTCATGCCTTTTCCACATAAGGATGCTCAGGTGGGAACCAGCATTTGACAGGCATGTTGACCCAGTCCGGAGGCCAAACCAACACCTTGACAGTAAGTAGATCTGGTTCAAGTCCAAAGTCAAGGCACAATTTCACTCAAGAGTGGGTGAATTTGTGACTTGCCCTCTACACCTCGCTCCCTCCTCTGCAAAGTACGCAGTAGCACTTACTTCCAGAATTGCTTAATGGAAAAGTTACATTCAAGGTTATTCAGGTGCCTCTAGTAAAGACCACACAAGTAGCTAAGGCAGGGTGACAGGTATGTGACAAGCTTCCTTCCTACACCCCTCAGCAGAGGCGACTTGCCGTGCCTGCTTGTGGTCTTCAGATTCATTACAGCCAGGCAGGAAAAGATGGCTCATATGCACACAGTGCTTATCCTGCTGATCAATAAGCTTCCTTCCTGCCCGATAACCAAGCCACTTATAATATTAACAGTGTTATTTAAGATCAGTGGAAATTTTTTCTGATCCAAGCAAACCAGAAATATCTTGACCTAGATACTGAGAACAAAACAACGTTGAGTAAACTTCAGGATTGCCAGTTCATCTATCATTGCACTTGACATTTTATTGAAGAATCTGAGCAAAACTATTTTACCCCAAAGATTCTTACACCAGCATATTTATTCAGCAGATGAGAGAGAAAAAAAAAACCTTTCTGACACTTTTTTCCCTCTCAATTTAGGTTGAAAAGGGGTGCATGTTATAATCCGTTAATAAGGGACATGAGTTGCCTATGGGCCCCTTTCAACGCCTGCAGATAGCAAACACAATTATATCAGAAAGCATAAATGAATGAGACTCATCTATACGTCCTTCTGAGGAAAAAAAGGAGTGTGATGAGAGAGCAAAAGAAGAACAAAAAGAGAATTTCCACCACGTTACAAGTGTGCAAGCTCAAGACAGTGACCTGCTCTGTAAAAGATGGTCACTGATGCAGAATGGTTCAACTTTCAGAAGCACTGTCAAGCTCCTTCTGGCTTTAAGCAATGCCGGGCACATGCAGCACCTTTGAAAAGCAAGGCTATATTTTCTTCAAGTTCTGTACCAAAATTCGTAACATTTCCTACAAGAAGGCATGCCTACACTTGTCTAACACATCAGATTGCAAAGCTAAGAGACAATTTGAGTGCCAAACGTTCTGTTTGGGAGCTGAAGCCCAGCTGAATCTCACAGTCTAATCTAGCAGATTTCTGCCTATTCCTCTTATCCATGCAGATTTTAGTCACCTGTACATATTTCAGTAGGTGGAATATTTTAAGTATTTTACCTACCTGGAAGACAGACCGCTTAACAAAAGGTAGAAAAGGAAAAGAAGGACTTCCAGCAAAGATCAAATACATCATAAGCTTGGCAGACACTGTAGCCCTGAAACAGCAGTTTGAAACTTGCACCATAACAAATCTTCTCCTATACATTATCTCACAGGAAACAACACATGATAAATTCTTAGCACAATGTGATTCCCCTTTTTCCACCTCCTCCCCACTTCAGAAAGATTTAACATCTAATTCAGCTTTTGACGAGCTGCTTCATCACTGCGGGAATGCTGTTGATCTCTGTCGGAACCCTGCGGCCTTGGACAGAACAAACTGAAAGGAAAAAAAAAAATTTGGCCGTCTGTAATGATAAATAAATACATTACAGGATACAACTCTAGGGAATGGAGGCTGACACTGACTGAGCACTGTGACCTCCATGCAACTGCCAAGTCTCAGCCGCCTAACAAAAGTCAACTTTTGTTTGCATTCTCCCCCTGCCCCCCAATGACAATTTCTTAAACTGCAAACACAAGATGGAAAAAAAAAAAAAAAACAAAACAGAAAAAACCCAAAAAAACCCCCAAACAATAAAAGATAGAGGAGAACTCCAAAATCCTCCTCATCTGCTGCCCAGAGGCACTTTGATTTTGACAGAACAGTATTTTATTTCTTTGGTCTCCTGGAAATGGGGGAAACCAGTCCATGCTGCATCAGTGGCAGCAGGACAGGAAAGCTGTGCCTCAGGGAATGCTCAAATCTCTTTTTTTAAAAAAAAATTTTGCATTAGGCTGTGCCTGCCTTCAGGCTAGTTCTTGGCTCCATTTTGATATTCTGTCTACATAAGTCCCACTCACAAAATAAAATGTGTATGGCAGATATTGGGTCTTCACATTGATGGCAATAATAACAAAACAGAGGCACCAATTGGTTACCTCATCAGATAATCCACCTCCTTATCCCTGGAAGTCTCACCTACTTGTGTCAACCTACCATCTCCTGGACTCTCCTTTTCAGTATCCGATTCCCATTCTTCTCCAATTGTAACAGAAAGGTGATATACACTACCACCTCTCCTCATTTTACAGATGCAGAAAGCCATAAATGAAGTTTCAGCACAAAGTCAATCCAGTTGAAAGCCAGGTATGGACTGCAAGCGTTAACTCTTGTGCCTGCATCGTGCCTACCAAATGTACTATTCCATTAACTCCACGTGCTTTATGGGAACCACAGAGGATTCAGCTTGATTGAATAAGTTCATGGTCAAGCCCTCAGGGCTCATCAGCACCTTACAGCAAAGCCCAGCACAGAAAACCCTTCGCTAACACTGACAAAGAGAATTCCAGTGCAGAAAGAGAAGTGCCTCACCAGCGTGGTGCTAATCAGTCCCACCAGCTTGTTGAGCTGTTCATCTCAGGCACACAGCTAATGTAGCTACATCACTCCTGAAGCCCACACCAGTATTTCTTCCCAACACTTCCCTGCACAGTGCGGACACTCCAGCTCACTCCGAGCTGTCTCAGGGATACACAGCACAGCTTGTTCCAAGCATGTCTTCTGCTCCCTTCGCTCCCCGAAGAAATGTCTCCTGCCGGTCACGACCACTCTTACTGCTGCCGACACCAGGCTCTAGCTTCACCGATCCTGACTTGCAGATCATTTAACCCAGCTATGCACCAAAACACCTATTTAATCCGCTCTGCTCACAGTTACTACTATTAAAACACTTTGTATTTTCAAATGTCCTGTGACTACTTATGCTTCATAACGTCCTTCTCATTTCCCGTCGCCTGCCCTTTGTATACACAGGGAAAGCGGATAAGAGGGAGATGATTTAACTCACCCAAACAGTGGAAGACTCATGATTCAGTCACTTGATCTTTACTCTCTGGTTTACATCTGTAATTTCTCAATCCATCTTCTTTCATTTTTTCTCATTCTCTTTGGGTTTAGAGGATTTGAATGGTTCCCCTTCAGTTAAAGGCAGGATCTTTCTAACATGTCTTTTCACATTTGAATACTGTCCTGAAGATTTTCCATTGCTTCAAAATTGCCCTCTGAGAGTAACTAGAGAAAAAGGGTTTTCTTCAGCTTGGTCAATTCCCTAAGTCTGTGCTGTCAGCGAATACTTATTCCATGTTAATTATATCTTTGATTGTCCTGTAGTTGCTTCCTGCAAGAGTAAGTTGTGTGCATTACAGTCTCTCTCAGTGAATGGCCACTTGATGCACCACAGGAGCTAAAGTTACAGACAGATTTCCATAAAACCAGTCAGGATTTTTAAGTGGACACAAGCAGTCACTGAACTCATGCCTTGACCTGCCCATCAGTACAAGATTGACACTTTCTAGCAAAGAGTGGATAAGGAAAAAATATATGGGAAATAAATACTAAATGCATTTTCAAAGTTATAATTCCCAAACCTTTCACCTGGGTCAAGTGCAACAAAAACTAAAAAGCAGAACAAAACAAAACAAAAACTAAACCAAATAAAGAGAAGCTCTACCTCTCAATCAGCTGCAGCAGAAACATGGGCCCCTCTGGCTCAGTAAAAATTTTCAAATGTGAATTCCTCCCTTTAGAAATTAATGAGGCCTTTGCCGTACCCCACAACTCATCCATCGCAAGCAACAGTGGAGGGTATCTGCTGTGATCTATGCCTCTCGCTGAGAGGAAACGCAAAGTTTCTACAGAAGTCGAAATGGGGGGGTGGAAATCAGACCTGGACATCTGGGTGGACATAATCTACCAGTGCAGTCCACTTTGCTGGCATGCCTCCTCTCTTGCTACAGCAGATATCCTACGTGTGCGCGCTCTGCGTGTATGTTTAAACAAAAATGCTGATAAGGAGTACTTGTCTGTCAGCAATATCTGAAGCCCACGGCTCTTTGAGAGCATTTGGGTTTACTTGGCGGGTCACACTGACTCCTTGTGAGCCATTTATCATCACAAAAAACTCCAGAGGTTGGCACCATGCCAGCGTCTTGTCTTCTCTTCCCTCCCCCCACTCCTTTCTCCCCTCCTGAGTATTGATGCTACATCAAAACAAACCTCCAGTTCACATAGCAACAGAACATTTTTATATAACCTCTGCATGGGAACGCTATGCAAACCACTGGACAATCACTTGGAGCACGTTAGGTAATTCCAGGATATTTTGCTGGTTTCTGTCAAAAACACTCCAGATCAAATGAACTATAAAAAGGGAAGAGGATCTCTGGCACACAGGCCAGACTTGAAACATCTTGGCACCAAGGATGTCAGGGGAATAGTGCACCTATTGGTTCCATGTTCTAAATTTTGCCATTTTCTATGTCACTTGGAATCAAACTGAGGAGTCCAAAGCATTTAAGCCAGTTTGTGCATAATGTAATTGAAAGCAAAACGATGCTGAAGGGATCTGCTAAGTCAGGGCTTTAATAAGAGAAAGACTGTAATTTAGATTTTGGTGGACACTGAGAACTCCCATTGCTATCTGAACCAGAGATATCTGCACAGACTGTGTACTTACATAGTTATAGAACAGCTAGGTCATCTTAACTTCATTTTCCCTCATCCCGTCACAGAAGATTAATACTTTCAACAGAGACATAATAAGTATGTTACTTCAACTCTTTCCACAGCATGCCCACCTCATCTTTGTGTTGTGTTAATCCCAGATTCCAGGGTTTCCACTAGTTTGTTGCAAGTGTTGTTTGGTATATCTTACTTGTGCACAGAAAACTCAACCCATCACAAGACTATGCCTTAAGGAAAGATCTTTCCTCCAAGTCATACTGACAGAAATCACTAAAGATCTTTTGCCTGCACCATCAGCATCCTAGGATTACCTGGGAATTTCAGCAAGTTACCTGCTGTTCCAGACCTTAGGATGCTGCTGATGACTTTGATTTCTCCTGCTCTCTTCCTCTAGTGTATTATAGCCTTCTGGGTTTTTTTCTTTAAGCCTTGAATAAGTCATTGAAAAATGTTCTGTGAGAAGTAGGCGGTATAAGAAATATATTCTGTGGACCATTCCAGATTGAACACCTATGGCGTGACTGCTTGCAATTGTGGTGTAATGCACCGGTCCAGTGCTCCTGCACCATTTGGGAAAGATAATAGTTAAGGTGTATCTATTTATCTAGGTTATTATACAGTGCACATCACTAAAGGATAATTTATGCAGCAGCTAGAATCAGTTAATATATGACAAAAATTATGGACTAACTTTTGTAGCTCTAGAGAAACTCTTCTATACACAGCTTTCAGGATTGCAATGACAGAACAGGTAGAACGCCTTAATTAAGACATTCTATCTCTCGCTTCCCTTGGCTCATTCCTTTCCTGACATTGACCCTTTAATTGTCTGCAACTAATTAGCATGGGCTAAAACCAAATCCTTTTCGCTGCGATATTTTAAACTCAAATATGTTTACTCACCTCATCCACAGCAGTGTCACACAGATATATCGCCAAAACTCAAAGGGTCGGCACAGGGCAGCAAACGCCTGGAAACAAGCAGCAGGCTAGGGGACCAAGGCATTTCCCAGTATAACCACCACAGCCCCGGCTGCAGAGCTGTATTATCACTGCAAGAAAGGGACAGATCTGAGAGCTTGCAGCACCTAGAACACAGACTGTAAAGCCCCATACGCAACATGTCGGCATTGACACAGAAAATTGTTTAGACGTATATCCCCCAGTCTCAAGCTGGCTCAAAAAACAAACAAACAAAAAAAAATAAAAATCTGAAAGCCTCCAGTTTTGCTGCCCAGGAACACTCATGACTTCATAAGGGCTTCAGCTTTTCAGTCCTTATTTTAATGCCTTTCAGGTTCAGAGAAGCTAAGCCATACAGGGTTTTTATGAAGTGTTAATGGGCTGCAGTGACTCTATATAATCCAGCACTGGCTGGCAAGTTATCGCACCCGATTGTCACTTCATTAGTCGGCAGCCTGGGAGCACACAGGTACCTCCTCTGTGCTCGGCGGCGTGAGGTTGCTCATACCCAGTGGAGAGCCCAGGAAAGCACCCACTGGCAACTTCCCATCCTCAGGATCAATACTGAGAGGCCACAATACACTGTGCAATCTGGATCTTGAGAGGGAATTTGCCTGATTTTCCCTAGCATCTTGTTCAGTAGTACACCCATCAACTACTTTGCCAAATCTGCCTTTGCACTTTTCTTGTCTCAGGCTTTCAACAAACTCCTATACTTCTGCTTCTGGGAACAAACCTGTGAAACCTTTTGAGGAAAACTTAATTCCTTGTTCTGTAGAGATAAAGAAGTACACAACCACTGTATCTGAAAGGTTAAACACATCATCTTTTTTTAGGTGCATAACACAAGAGCAATGCAAAGACACACACATCAAGGAGGAAATTCAAAGCCATAAGAAAGGTTCTGAGAATCAGCATGAAACCTCCCTAAAATGTAAAAATAAGGGAAACCAAATGTATGCAGCCAACTTCGTGAGGCTCCATTGGCAACCTATTATGCCCCGAGCCTTATTTTCAAAAGTGAGTGCATGTAATGGTGTGTGCAAAAATGAACAATCAATAGTCTCTTTCATTTATGTGACTTACCACGATTGCATCTTGCAGCCATGGTAACTGTGCACCTACCTGAGGAACCGCATGAACAGATACGCAGATGTGTATCTGCTGGGCGAGTTCCCATCTGCTGAGAATGACTTGGTTCGCACAACTCGGAATGACAAAGTCATGTTCTACACAGTAGCCTTCATAGCAGCAGACTGATGTGAGTACATTACCTGTGTATAAAATCACACACGTATTCGTAGAATCATAGAATCATAGAATGGTTAGGGTTGGAAGGGACCTTCAAAGGCCATCTAGTCCAACCCCCCTGCAAGGAGCAGGGACATCCCTGACTAGATCAGTTTGCTCAGAGCCTCATCCAGCCTGGCCTTGAACGTTTCCAGGGATGGGGCATCCACCACCTTTCTGGGCAACCTGTTCCAATGTTCTATAACTCGCATCGTAAAAAATTTTTTCCTAATTTCCAATCTAAATCTACCCCCCTCTATTTTAAAATCATTACCTCTCGTCCTATCGCAACAGGCCCTACTGAACAGCTTCTCCCCATCTTTCTTGTAGGCCCCCTTGAGGTACTGGAAGACCGCTATCAGGTCTCCCCGGAGCCTCCTCTTCTCCAGGCTGAACAGCCCCAACTCTCTCAGCCTGTCCTCATAGGAGAGGTGCTCCAGCCCTTTTATCATCTTCATGGCCCTCCTCTGGACCTTCTCCAACTGGTCCCTGTCCTTCTTGTGTTGGGGGCTCCAGAACTGGACACAGTACTGCAGGTGGGATCTCACCAGGGCAGAGTAGAGGGGGAGAATCCCCTCCCTCGACCTGCTGGCCACGCTTCTCTTGATGCAGCCCAGGATGCGGTTGGCCTTCTGGGCCGCAAGGGCGCATTGCCTGCTCATGTTAAGCTTCTCATCCACCAGCACTCCCAAGTCCTTCTCCTCAGGGCTGCTCTCAATCCATTCCCCGCCCAGCTTGTATTTGTGCCTGGGATTGCCATGACCCAGGTGCAGGACCTTGCACTTTGCCTGGTTGAACTTCATGAGGTTGGCACGGGCCCACCTCTCCAGCCTGTCAAGGTCCCTCTGGATGGCATCCCTCCCTTCCAGCGTGTCGATGGCACCACACAACTTGGTGTCGTCGGCGAACTTGCTGAGGGTGCACTCTATCCCACTGTCCATGTCGCCGACAAAGATGTTGAACAGGGCCGGGCCCAGCATGGACCCCTGAGGGACGCCACTCGTGACCGGTCTCCACATGGACATCGAGCCGTTGACCACTACTCTCTGAGTGCGGCCATCCAGCCAACTCCTTATCCACCGAGTGGTCCGTCCATCAAACCCATGTCTCTCTAGTTTAGAGAGAAGGACAGTGTCAAAAGCTTCGCACAAGTCCAGGTAGATGATGTCAGTTGCTTGTCCCTTGTCCACCGATGCAGTCACCCCGTCATAGAAGGCCACCAAATTGGTCAGGCATGATCTGCCCTTGGTGAAGCCATGTTGGCTGTCACCAACCACCTCCTTGCTCTCCATGTGCCTTAGCATGGTTTCCAGGAGAATCTGCTCCATGACCTTGCCAGGCACAGAGGTGAGGCTGACTGGCCTGTAGTTACCTGGGTCTTCCTTATTCCCCTTTTTAAAAATTGGGGTTATGTTCCCTCTCTTCCAGTCATCGGGGACCTCACCAGACCACCACGACTTCTCAAATACGATAGCCAGTGGCTTGGCAACTTCATCCGCCAGTTCCCTCAGGACCCGCGGATGGATCTCATCAGGTCCCATGGACTTGTGCACCTTCAGGTTCCTCAGATGATCCCCAACCTGCTCTTCGAGTACAATGGGCGGTTCTTCATTCTCGCAGTCCCTGCTTGCACCTTCTACAGCTTGGGTGGTGGGACAGGAACTCTTGTCGGTGAAGACTGAGGCAAAAAAGTCATCGAGAACCTCAGCCTTCTCCATGTCCTGGGTAACCAGGACACCAGTTCCCTTCTGGAGGGGGCCTACATTTTCCCTGGACTTTCTTTTGTCCCCTACGTACCTATAAAAGCTCTTCTTGTTGCATTTTATATCCCTGGCCAGATTCAGTTCTGCCAGGGCTTTGGCCTTCCTCACCTGATCCCTGGCCACTCGCGCAGCCTCTTTGTAGTCCTCCCAGGCTACCTGTCCCCACTTCCACCCTCTATAGGCTTCCTTTTTTACTTTCAGTTGGTCCAGGAGCTCCTTGCTCATCCACACCGGCCTCCTGGCCTTTTTGCCCGACTTGTTTTCCATCGGGATGCACCTCTGCTGAGCTTGGAGGAGGTGCTCCTTGAATATGGACCAACTTTCCTGGGCCCCTCTTCCCTCCAGGGCCGCCTCCCATGGCACTTGGCCCATCAGGTCCCTGAAGAGGCCGAAGTCCGCCTTCCTGAAGTCTAGGGCAGAGAGCTTGCCATGTAGTTTCCTTGCTGCCCCGTGGATCTTGAACTCCACCACTTCATAGGAGTTCTTGTTTACCTATTCATAGGTAAACAAGACAACATGACAATCTACTACATTAGTGGTGATAGTAAAGAAGATGCAGCAAGAAAACACCTTGAACATGCTGCTACTGCAACCAGCGTCAGTGAGAACACTGCTGTACATCCATTCATCATGTACCTATGTATTAGCAGATAGGCATTGGGACAAAGCGGTGACATCTGAACTCCAGATACAGTCCAGGCAAAGGGAGAAGCGATGCAGTGCACGACTTCACTGATGAGCTCAGTTGCACGAACATCCGTGCAAAGCTAGTGCTAACAAGAGCAAGGCCAAACAAGCATGCACACAACTTTTCTACAAAGCACGAGAATCCATTAGCACTCAGGTCTAATTAAATGAGTCATAAGGAGACTTCTGGAGAGTGAAGAAACCTCTTACTCCATCTTGTGTTAAAACAATTACAAAAAACATGCAGAAAACGGAGATTTGCCTCCTTGCCTTTTCTTTAGAAAAAGTCTTATTCACATTTCCAATAAGGAGGAAAGGGTGGTCAGTCCCAGCCAGTGAAGTTTTTGGAATCCCAATCCTCTATGAGGAGGAGCCCAAAGGTATGATGGGAAGGTGAAATTACCAATGCCATGCAGTTAAATGGGGAAGTCTGGCCACAGCTGAGATGACTCCCCCCCGCCCCCGGAACAGGCCAGGAAAAAAGCAATAAGGAAACAAGAGAAATATTTATTGCTGTTCTGATGTTGACCATTTTGAAGAGAAAGCTGCACACTGGAGGAGTCAACAAGAGGAGTCCAAAGAGAGATGCAGCGCACTGGGTGAGCATCAGAGGTGTTGAAAATGGACTGAAAATTGCTGCTTTCTACCTCTCAGCAAGGATTTTGCAGTCTGCTCTGCAACAGACACAGTTTATGTCCTGTGCATTGCAAACACACACACTTGGGCTGGCCTTGATGCTGTTCAGGGCAGTGAGCTCCTCTAGGGTTTTGTTTACTGTCTGTAATTTTTGAGAACAGTGTGTGGCATCTCCTGCTGAAGAAGTCCTAACACAGAAAAACAAGGCTCCTTTAGCCAGTTTAACCACTGGATAAAGCCTAAGCACATCAGATAAAGCATTCTACAGCCTCTACATTCATTACCAATTAATTATTGAAAGGGTATCTGTTGAGTGTTTTAATATGCAGAAAAGTAAAGACAATTCCAGTTGCCATGCAACTGGCTAAGAATCATGTAAACATAAATGCAGTAGTTTCATTTTCATAAATAATCTTATGTATCTGGAGAGAAGGGCTCAGCAGAGCCACCTTACACCAGAGCAGAGAAGCAGCATTAAAGGTGCAGGGGAATTAACCACTGGGTAGCCAGGAGCCTACATTTTAGGGATTAATTTGATTATCAGAGTAGCAAAAAAGACCAAGGCCCTCTATCTGTGGACTAAAGTACCGTTGTTTGGACGGTGGAATTGCATCCCACAGGTTGACATGGAATATTTATACGAGATGCAATCAAGAGAGGTCTTATTGACAATCAGACATAGCACAGCACGCAGCCTGGTAAGACTTGTAATTATACAGATGAAAAAAAAAGTGACAAACGATGTATGTCATCATTCCAGCTGATCTCTACTCTTTCACACAGACAGCATGAATCTCTGTTTAGTTTGGTTTGAAGTACAGATGGTTGCACTAAGCATCAGAGATTCCAGTACACATCCAGAATAGGATTGCATACTTTCTCCCCCAATAAATTTGCTAAAGAGATGAACTTCAGAAAAATGAAAATATTAGTGAATTCAGGCCAAATCTGAGGATTATTGTTGTAAAGAAGAAAATTATTCAGAAGGTTTTTTTTAAATAGAATTAAACAAAATATTTTTATTTCAGAAAAAAATACAGTTTGAGTTGAGCAATTTTTTTTTTTTTTTACATTATTTCAGTTTTCCTTGGAATAAACTTTACTTTTTGGTTGGGTTAAAAGAAAAAAAAAAATATTGCCAATTGCACAGACTGAATAACATAAAACCAGCAAAAATACCTTCCACATTTAGAAACAGCAAGTAAACACATAGTTTCAATTCTGTTCCATCTCTTTCTCAAAAATCAAAAACCCCTTTCTCCTGTAGTCTAAATCTGATTTAGTTGTAAGTAAGCCCAAGTCCTGCCTTAATATCTCGTTTACAAACTCCAGAGGTTGTTTATTTTTCCTGCTGTACTCTTGCAAAGCCTGCAGTGTGCCTTATTCGCACTGAAGACCTGCATCCTCCAGATGATGTATTGTTGTTCTCTTTACCTGTTTCTCAAACTTTTCTCTTCCACCTCCCCTTCTCGTGCTGCTGCCAGACCTGCCAGGGAGCAGACTCTCTCAGGTTGCAGTTTAAATCACAGGAGTAAGAACTTGAACCAAATTTCTCTAAGTGATTGATAGGTTTAGCCAGTACACATTTTTTTTTCTTAAGGTTTTGTTGTTGCTGTTTTTTTATACTTGCATGCAATTTATAAGAGCAGGCAGTATGGTCTTAAACACAACTAATATTATTCCTTAATCCACTCAAAAGAAATGTTTTGCATTTAACTTTGTAATAAAAGGCATCAATTAGGAACTGTCAATGTTTTCAGTACTGATATCTAATTACTGTAACTTGCTATAGGCTATCTTGTTAAATTCTAGTTGAATGACTAAGTATTCCTGACAAGTTTAATGCATTATTAAAGGTGTAATTACTTGGTTATTGCTCGTGTAATTCTGAGTTAATTACATGACATCTAAATTCATCATTTTTATGTTTATTGAACTTTGGTAAATTCAGTTTTAGCTATTGCTGGATATTTACACCGTGACTCCCTCTTCTACTCATTTTGAACTTAAAGGAGAATGGTGCTGCATTTTGTCAGCACATCAGGAGAAACAAGGAAGGGAGGAGGGACTGTAATGATAACAAGTCTGATTTTCCTATCAGTTTTCCATTTTCCTATGCTTTCCTTGCCTGCTAGCATTTAACCACATCATGATTCAGCAGATTTGCTCAATTTCCAACAGCAGAAAATTCGGCTACAAGATTCAAAAACAGCTGAAGTGAAAGTGTGACCCTATTGAAAACCATGGCAAAGCTCTCGTTGTCTTGAGACAGGATTGTACCTTTCAGAACGCCTGTTCTGGGGATAGACAGCAAAGTACCCAAGGGGCTTTGGGATACAAGATTTTATCAGCTTGGCATCAGTAGTCAGACTGACTGACATGAGTCAGTCATTGTAATTTTCACTCACAGTATTCAGAAGAAATCTATAAATAATGTGTTTGAAATTCCCTCCTAGTACTTTGCTTCCTCCCTATAGAATGCCTCTTTTTCCACCCGTGATTTGTAAACACGGCCTCTCGTGCTCCACACTGTACATGCCCATGTCCTCTGCTCCCCAGGGCCTGCGCTGTGCTGATCCATAGCAGGCGGAAAAAGTAGATGCTGTCCATGCCACAGCTGCCAAATGAAAACCTTGACAAGCTCAAGTGCCATCATTATACCGTCAGTGAATCTGAGGTTATAAATCTTGCTTCATTCCCATTTGGAAGAAGGATCTTCAATTAAGCAAAAATTGATTTTCTAATGATTTTTTTTTTTCTGCTCACGATTGGTAGACTATTTGAAACTTTTCCAGCCCAAAAACATCCAGGCAGAACAATTAAACATGCATCGTAGCTGACAGCAGGACTGATTTTAAGTCAGTGAATGCAATTTAGCCCTTTGATTTTTGGCAAGAAGTGCACCTTGCAACAATTATGAAGGAAGCAAATATTATTCTAGCTGAACATTTCAGCTATCGAGCCAGTCAGAAAGCAAGGAGGAAATGCAACAGGGCATTGGGAAGTTGTTCCTAATCTGATGGAATCCCTCACTGCTCTGCATCGCATGTAACACTGAAGTGAGTGCACTTTCCAATTAAGTAAATGACTTAAGTAGTTAGTAATGGCTGAGACATTAGTAGGGATTTGAGTAAGTTATTTGGCAGATCAGATAGCACATTGTCATTGTTGATAATGACTCTTAGGAAATTAGGGACCCACAGTCAAAGTTTTCAAAGCATATTTAAATTTTAGTGTTGATGGAAAGACTCAAAGCTGACTGAGTCAAAGCCCACTAAGCTCAGCTGGAGTTTTTCCATTAGTTTCAAAGCCCTCTGGACCAAACTTTAAGGCATGGGACTTCTTTAAAATCATACTTTTTGATGTGCATAGAGAACAATCAAAATAGGATTAACATCCTATTAGATGTAAACTAAACTAATAATTTAAACCTTACTGTATAATGATACATTGACAGGCACTGGTTAACCATTAAATTCTCTAGATATAGTTCTAATCCTGCTCATTTTGTTAATAAGGTACAATTAAAATTGAGATTCTTGCATCTACAGGACAATAGTGAACATAATTATCCATATTGTGTTGATGTTTAGCAGTATCACCTCCCAGCCCAGGACACAGCCGGGACAGGTATGATACAAGCGCAGGACAAAAAGACAAACTGTTCCCTGAAAAGTTACAATACCACTGTCAGAGCAACAGACAAAAGTAGACTCAGAAATACGGAGAGTGCAAATCAGCTCAGAGACAATATTTTTTATCAAGAAAGATAAGAGATAGTAGCATAGTAGCAATTTATTCCTTGTTGTAACTTTGTGGGCATCATAGCCTTGAACAAAACCTTTGGAGCACAAGTGCTTCTGAGCCAGCCTGTACTACAAGTCACTGTGTTTTTCAAAGCTGGACCATGGTATGTCTGCAGTTTAATCCAGTTTAATATTTTTCATCTGCAGATGATGTTGGCCAGGACAGTCTAAACCTTGCTGGAATGAGTCAGTAGAAGTAGGTGCAACGTTTTCTTGAAGCAATCAAAGTAAATCCCGTTTTCTATCAGTCTAATAAGGAAAGTTTGGAGATTTTCAGCTTGCATTTCCTAGTATGTTAATTTCATCATTGCCCACATATTATTCTGCTTGATCTGACCTGAATCTGACTTATTGCATTTCCCAAACTACTTTTCACTCAGCGGTTAATTAAAAGATTTGGTCCCTGACACACTGCTTACAGCCCCTATTGGCACCCATTAGCCCAGGCAGACTAATTCTCCTGAAAAGCAAGCCTCCTTATATTCCTGGGGTCAAAAGTTCACAGCCAATTCCCTAAATCTTTAACATTCGCTATTAGTTCATTATTTGAGCCTACTCTGCTGTAAGAGGCTGTATTCAAATGTAGGCATAAAAAGTCATTCAAGACAGTTTCTCACACAGATTCGTCACTCGCCACTCTGCTCCATCACTGTCTATACAACATTGGGACTGTATAGTGCAAGAGATAGGAAATTAATATTTTTTAACTGTCCTTTGAGTACATTTTTGTTTAATATACAACCAAAAAAAGAAAGAAAGTGCACGTTTTAATTTACACTAAGCAATTAACATACGTATCGTGCCGCAAAATTACCTCAGCAGTTGTGAACACACCCAGAGCATAGCATTGTGTTTCAGGCACAGACAGGACTAAAATCCCTACATAGACACCAATGTTGCAGTGAAAGTACTACCAACATCAGCATTCTGATAGTCCCATTTAAATAAACAGAGTCAAATTCAAGACTAGACCTCAGCTGAGACTAAACAAATACACACGCTTGTTCACACACACATAACCACATTCTCACACACACGTGCATGCTTATAGGCACACTGAAATCCATCCCATTCTAGAGATAAAAGATAAACCACAAAATTTAGATTTCAATCTAGGCAGTAGAGCCCCTAAAGCCCGAGAAATCTGGCTCCCGGGCTTTGGTTCAAGCCCAGATTTACTGTACCAAGATAAAGCTAGAAACAAAGTCCACTTGGGTAGGTGTGTGGGAGGAGAGAAAGGCAAAGTTTAATTATTAAAACTATGTGGCTGTGCAAGCATCCTACTTAAGTTGAGGAGTTGTCATTAAACTCAACCTTTCCCCCTTGAACCCGAAGTCTGGAATAGCTCAGACACCAATGACGACCTTATGTTTTTCTTTTAATTATTCTGAACTAACCTCCTCCAGCTCACTACAAGCCCTCAGCTACTCCAAGCAAAGACATTCTAATGATTTCGATTACATCTTGGCCTCTCCCCAACAGAACACAAATTAAAAGCATTACTAGGAGGATACAAGCTTCAGCGGTTGGAAGTGTTATATAAAGAATGGGGAAAGCTGCCAAGAACTTGTTGTCATTTCATATGTGGTGGGGTATGATTAACCCCCTGGTGGCTTTTCATACCCTGGGAAGATGGCACATCAGGTTCCCCAGGGGTTTCCTCCTCATAACTGTCCCCCACATTAAGCTTTAAACTCTTTTTAATTTGATATTTGGAGAAAATGCTTCTTCCAGTGAAGCATTGTCATATTTAGGCTCCAAAATCAGCTGTGTTTTCCTGACATAATTTAGAGAAAAGAGGTCTAACTGGACTCTCCAAATCTTATCCCAGAGATCCTCTAACCTATCCTACACATGGTTGCACCTTTACACATAATTTTTATTTTCTCATACACATTGCCTCAGTAGAAATCTGCGAAGGCGCAGAGTTTGAGCACAGCTTTGCTGACGTGCATCACTTCAGCTGAAGGACCAACTCCATCAGCTGGTAGCAGCAGCAAATTGTTATCCTCCAGTGGCCCAGCCTCTAACATTTTGCTAAGGTAGTGTCCACCACACTATGTTACATCTCCCACTGCCAACATTAGAAGTGTATGTCCAATCTGTGAACAGAGGGATTTTTTAATTTTTTTTTTTTTTTTTTTTTTTACACAAAATTGTGGTGATCAAAGCAAAATCTTTCTTTTAAAAAGTAGCTCTAAACATTTTTTTTTTAACAGCATATTCAGCTGATACTGATTTCAAAAAACCACAAACAGGGGTAACCATGAGGCATACCTGAAAGAAATACACAAAAACCTCACGTAAACCAATTGCCACAAAGTGAGTACGCAAGAGTGGGAACTAGGCAAACTCGGTTTAGATCCTGAGGTCTTTATAAGCACCAGAGGCTTGCATGCTTAGCATCCCTCCACTTTCTTTTTTTTTCCTGTATTGTTAAAATGTAAATAACGAATCTAAATAATCAAAAAGCACTTTGAGATTTTTAGATAAACAAAATTTAAAAGGTAGATACAAAATCAAACTGCCCCTAAAAAGGAGTCATTGTCAAAACAGTCATCAAAAGCTGCTTTACCCAGGTTCCTTTTGAAAAAAAAAAAAAAAGCCTACAGATCTTGAATCTTATCCTTTGCATGTGGCCATGCACTCAGGCAAATTAAAAGCAGCTATGAAATCGGCACCGTCCGTCCACTCACACCCACTTCGCACAGTGGTAACTGAATACCTGGGTACCTGGCAGCATCCATTCTGTCCTCTGAGGTGCTAGAACACCTCAGCATACAGACATCCCACAGGGTCTCATGGGCGATGGAAATCAGAAGGTCAAAGTTAATCAGCTTCCAACAGACAGGTAAAATCAGGTAAGAAAAAATCGCTATAGTCAAGCTTTTGGTCCAGTATTAAGAAAAAAGAGAGCAAAAGCATCCCATCAAAACCTTATAGCATCAACTCAGAAAATAAATTTTGAAACGTGGCTGAGATGAGACACTGTTACATGGAGGTGGCGTGGGGGAGCTGACGCAGCCTTGTGATGCCTCATTCTCCAGATTTATATTAACAAAATCAAGGAAGCACTAAAGCAGCAGGGGATTATTATCTCTAGAGATAGCTACAGACAATTTCATTTTAAAAACAATCAGCACCATCATCACCGTATTTTCCATTTCTCGAAACATCTCGAATGTGATGGAATATCCAGCTCCTTCCAAAAGTCAGAGCAACTTTCTCCCTGAAGAAATATCTCTGTAAAAAGAACCAATTAACTTCATCTGTTCAAATTTTTTAAGATGTCATTGTGCTGAGCCTGTGCTTCCCCTCTGCCTGCATCTCACCAGCCCTAGTGCTCACTAATATTACTACTTCTTGCCCAACAGTAAAAAAAAATTGACTACATCTTCATTTAAAGGGTAAGGACATAATTTCTCAAATATTTCTTCTGATGGCAATGCCAGATCAAACACTACCCAAGTTTGAGTGGTCAGGCAAGAAGGCACTGATAGAAACAGCTAATTTAGCCAAGTTGGTTTTTACCCAGTCAGTCTCAGGAGCCAGCCCAGCACAGCAGAATGGGTAGCGCTGAGGTGGGCACCGACATCAAAACCAGGCCATGTGAAAGCCCACCACAGCAGCACATCACATCCCATCAACCTGGGACCAGACCAGCTTTCTGGTCTGACTGAAGGCTGCTAGAACTTCTCACAGTTTTTAGGAAAAGCTGATGTTCAGGATTGCCAAGATGATGTGGAAGAGAGCTTAGACCTACAGTGATGCTACTAAACTGGATTTTGCTCAGCCGAGCAGACTGAATTTTTCTTTGCACAGTATTTTCCTTAACAACTAAAAACCTCCTCCAGTGTCCTCTCTTCCTCTGTCCCCTATCATCTACATGTTTGTAGTTTCATAGTGAAAATATGGAGACTGTCAACTTTTTACATGAAGATGCTTCATATTTTTCAATTGTCACTATTTGAAAATTTTTTTAAATGGAGCCGCTATCTTTAAAAAGAAGCTGTGAAGCCACTTCACAGAACAGAAGCATAGAGTTGAAGGTAACAAGAGGAAATGGAAAAAGTATGCTTAATAGTTCTCCTTTTTTGGTTCATCCCGACATCTTCATTTCTATCCTCCTATTGCAATGCACCAACACTGCTTTGCTGAGCAATTCAGGATGAAAATTCCTTAATATAATAAGAAATCCCCAATCAATTAGGATGTCAAATCAGGAAATAATTCCCTACGCTACATCAAAAGACCCACTCCTATCTTTTGTCAGTCATTGGATTGAAATAAAGAGGTAGTTACACACAAAGAAAGCTGTCATGTCAAACCACACATCCTTCATTCGTTCAAGATATAAACACATTAAAATGTGGCAAGAGAAGAAGAGTCAATTGAACCTGTTTAATGGAATCAGCTAATTGGATAAATTACACTTTCATAATGATGATAAGCGTTGTGGAAACATCCTGTTCTGGAGTTTTACTGTTCAGTACTCTTGGTTCCTACATTCCCTTCATCACTTGATTCCTTGCGCTAGAAAGCGTTCTGTAAAACACCAAAAGAACCAAGCTCTGCCTGACTGAAGGTTTCACCCATAAACTTGTACATAACCCAGGCTTCTGGAGTCGGAGTAATAAACTCAGTAAACAGGGATTACAGGCACACTCTTCGAACCAGGTTCCAACAGATGATGGGAAACTGAAAAATTACTCGCTATGAATACACATCGCTATTCATGCACACAAAATTATTTCTAAAAATCCATATTGCTGGAAATCATGGAGGCTGGAATAAATAACATCAACCAGCTTGCCATTAGCATATGGCAAGCACACACTTTGACAACTTCTAACACTAAGCAAACATTCAGTAATTAGTGTAACTATGTATTTTTTTAAATTGATATATTTCATTCTAAAATAATAAAATTTTAAAAATTAAGGGAGTTTTAACAATCAACCTCTCTTCCCAAGATGAGTAAAAATTTAACAAATATACAATAAAAGCTACATATCTGTTTCATTATTGTGCTAATTCACACTCATTAACATTGTACAGAAATCAACGCAGTATGACTGGTGTTGACTTCCAACTCAGACAATTTTTTTTTTAGTCTAGAAGTATGAAAAGCAAGAATATTTGGAGGCACAAAAGCCCCAGTTTTACACTCCGTTCCTCAGGGGCACAACCAGCATGAACAGCACCCACATTCCCCCGCCCACCACCACCGCCCAGCTGCAACAGCCCGCAGTGCTGCCCTATCGATCAAGTAAGGGCCCAGTTCAAGTTTAACACAAGAAATTTCTAGTTATTTATTTGCTTTTACAGCAAAAATCCAAGCAGTACAGCCATCAAAGAAAACTTAAAGTGAAACTGCAACCTAGAGTCTGGGATGCAAGGAAAAATGCTGACCTTGACAAAATAAAGAGACATCACCAACTTTCTGCTCATATTCTGCATGCCCCTGACCATCCTAAAAGACTCTCAATCACAGTTCCTCTCAGAACTGGACATTTCCAAATTGTACGTAGAGTAAAACATGAAAAGGAATGAAGTGAATCTTGTTATGGGTCATTGGGCTTTTTGTTTTTGTGATTATTAAGATAAACTGAGAGAGGCAAAAGCTTAATGGTCTGCAGAAAAAGAAAAGGCCCTGTGAAAATTGATTTAAGATGAAAACTGTCCAAGTAGTTTTTGTACGGCATTAAAGAAATGGTAGTTCTAAAAAGTAATAAAAATTACAAATATTCATTTCTTATATCCCCTCAAGATACAGGAGGAGTAGCCAGCCCAGATGCACTTATCAGATGGCTGGCACCATCCAACAGAAGCAGGCTTCATTTGCAATTTGATTTGTACAACACGAGGTTGAAAGGAAGGGCAGTGAATTTCTGAACTACTACATTATCTGCATCCAGCCTGGAATTTCACTTATCAGAAATATTTTTTTTTAAATTAAGTATCTTTTAGTCACACTTAATATTTGACTAAAAAGTGAACGGTCTTAACCATGTTTACTGCTGTTAGCGAAGATGTAGAAAAGGGGAAGCAGGTTCAGTAGTTAATTTAGTCAATTTTGGTTTTTCATGCCATTTTGGCATGAAAACTCATGAAAACTCATGCTTACAAAGGTTCATGGTCTGGCAGTTCTGCAAGATGTAATCTTCTCAAATCAGGACTCTGGAGCACAGAAGTTAATGCTAGTAGGGAGCTATGTTATTTGACTCCTGGGGAATCCTCAAGATACAGAGAATGATTTCTCTTCCCTCTTCCATCAGCAGAATCATCTTACACCACATTCTAAGAACAGATGACTAAGATTAATAGCTTACACAGAACACTATGGTGTAAGGAGACCATTGTCCATGAAAAAGCCAACATTTACAGTTGAATAAACAAAGTCTGCATTAAAAATATGACAGTCTTCTAAACTAAGAAGTGATTTGTCTTCATTTGCCTTCTTATTCAGAGGCTACTTGCTACCATAGTGTCCAAGCAACACCACTTAGAATAAAAAGTCACAGCGAAATCACGAGTGGAGTTTGTGATGTCTCCCTTTGCCTAGGAAAGGGGTGGGAAATGGAAGAGAAACAAAAGCTCTGCCTGACCTAGGTTTAATTCTAGATTTAAACTTTAGGTTGTTGTTTGCCTTGTTTTCAAGCAATGAGTTGCATTATCTTCTTAATAAGATTTTTAATTGTTGATTTGTCAGCTGAAAACTGAGTAGAAAGGATGCTATATTGTTGCTGTATCATTTAACAGTGGAAAGACGGCAACATTTGTCAGAGATAGCCATGCCCTAAAAAGTCCTTATCTTTCAATAAACTGTTGAAACATCACTTAGATCCTAAGCCACAGATTCGATAGCATCAACAATGGCTCTGTAAAACAGCAGGAGAATCATCTCTTCTTCCTTCCTTCCTCTGGCCAGAAGAGACTTTGCTCCTCTTCTAGCCACACATCAACTGCAGGCTAAAGTTAAGCCTAATCCTGCTGTCTCTGTTGATCCCCAAACCAGTATCTCTCAAACTACTCTTTTTTGTTGTTGTTGTTGTAGTCTTTTTTTTTTTTTTTTTTCCCCATCTTCAAACAGGTTTCTGATTAGGTAAGCAATACTTTGGATTATCTGGGAGCAGAAGAAGGAAATGGGCAAGGGAGGAATAGGAAAACAGAAGGATTCAACTCCACAAAAGAAACCATTTTAAGTTGTTCTGTGATTTCGCTTTCATTGAAAGGGCTGTACACCCAAAGGAGAGAAGACATACCTAATCTTCCCAGGACTTTCTTACAGGATTCCCAGTGGACAAGTAAGATTTCACAGAAAGAAAGACTTCATGACAGATTTCCTCAGGCTCTCTCCCATCCCCTATTGACAGGAGGTGTTTGCAGGGTGCTTTAGAGAAACACAAACACTAATCTAAAAAAAACAGTTGGGGAGTAGGAGTGGAAAATTCCTAAATTCTTAACGGTGCAACATGCAGTGTTTCAACAGCTTTTGCGAAAGCTTTTGAAAACATCAACAAGCCATGCAGCTCCCAGCACTTTGCAAAATAAATGTACCCAAATATTAAGGCCACAGAGGTGACTTTGTCAACCAGCAGAAAACATGACAACAGCAACGCAGGGAATGCGGGGGAAGTTGTTTGGAATTTTTATTATTGTCAACTGTGGAGATAAAAACGCAACGGAACGCAGCAACTACTCCCACAGGAAAATCACATTCGGCCTGCAAGTCTACTTTAAAAGAAAAACAACAACTAACAGAAAACGAGCAAGAAAAAATAAAGGCTTTTGAGCCAATTTCTCCATTCCCTATTTGGCGTAAGACTGCAAGAAGGAAAGGAAGAGCTAAGTTTAACATATCTTTTCACCTCCTGCACTCTAACCACCTGATTAGCTGGGACCAGAACGAAGGCTCAAGCTATTCCTGCAAGAGTGTGGTTTAACCTTGACGCCGAAAAGGAAGGTCCCAGCTCCCCCCAGGTTACGTGGCACCTTGTAATAAACTGCAGAACCCCTTCAAGGAGCAGTCTAGGGAGCAAAACCAACACAAAAATAAGCCTTTAAAAATATTTCCCTTCCTAAATTAGCTCAGCTCAGGATTACAATGGAGGAAGTGGGAATGCACAAGGAGGGGCAGGAGTGGTGGCGGAGGAGGGCTGTTCCTTTCAATACCAAAAAGCCATTAGGTCACTTGGGCTGCCATGTCAGCAGTACCCTATTGTCTGCTACAGCAACACTTCCCATGGATGCCAGAGGTCAGAGTATTCCTCCCATACCCTGCCTCTCTCACACCTTATCCCTGGAGGCATTCATCCTATGGGAATACACATGCTGTGCTCTTGGTGTGTAAAGACCACAAGTGTCACAAAATACTGGAGGTATCATTTGAGAGTCGATTCTGGTACCAGCACCACCCCATCCACACTCTTACCTGCCCTTCCACCCACAGTTGCTAATGAAAGAATTTCTAAGGCATCAGTATAAAATGATGCCACATATAAATAAACTTTGCAAAATGAAAAGAGGATAGTGAAGTGCAGATATTAGTCCTGATCACCTCAAAGATCTAACTCAAGGATCAGATCCACAAATGACTGTATCAGCCCTCACTGTACCAGGGTGAGGAACGAGAAACATCAGCATGGTACCGAGAATGGGGTCTGGGGGCTACAACCTTCTTAAACCATATTTTCTGCAAGCACCACACAATAGCTACACTGGAACAACCATGGAGCAGTTTAAGATGGGCTTTTTACACTTCCTGAAAAACTTCATAGTCCATGCTATTGACTTTAAGAGGACTTGTGAGCCAATCCTCTTCTAAAACATATTTTTCTCAGTGCTTATACTGCAGGTTGGCACATGCACAAAAGCAAGTGGAAACTGTTTGCACTTATATCGCTTTAAAGGGGATGGGGGGAAACCTAAAAGGAATTCCAGTTCTTTGGGGCCAATAATGTTCAAAGATAAGAAGTTTTTGGTATCAGGCCTCCATCTGGGCTGTACCCAGGATTCTCATCTCAAAGTCACTGAACCTTGCAGGGTTTTGTCTTATAGCCCTCAAAGGCAGTAGCATGTTGAGAATGATCCATTTTTTAAACATACAAAGCAAAGGAATATATTTTCCATATGTTTGTCATATGTTTGGTTCAAGTCCCATTGCCAACTCTCAGAACAGCTGATATGCAGCGTATTTGTAGGGCCCGGCCTTGGAAGAGTTTAATCTCCACTGAGCATTTCCGCCCGTTTAATTTGTGCATGGCCACTACAAGTGTTTGTACACACTGAACAATCATGCCTGAAAGCTTCTATTTCTCAAATACCTACCTGCTATCCCATCATAAAAGATGTTATACAACAAAGCTACAAAGTTTGTTAAACCCTTTTTACTCTTCTTTAAACAAGCACATGTGCACACCAAGCAAGGGCTACAGAAACTATCTACAAGAAAGGCCAAAACCAAAAAATGGTAACGCTAACAGAATAACGCTACAAACACACACACCACTTGTGCACAGTTGTCGTGGTTTTGTTAGTGAGGGGGGGGCCTAAGGTGGTAGCTTCTGTAGGAAACTGCTAGAAGTCGCTCCCCTTTGTTCAGTGGACTTGGCCGGGCCTAGGGCGGACCCACTGCTGGCCAAGGCCAAGCCAAGTGGTAGCAGGATGTCCCGCGATAATGCCTCTGCGATAACATATTTAAGAAGGGGAAAACAGGAAAAAAAAAGAGAGAAGAGAAGATGTGAAGAAGCTGAGCAGGGGCAGAGGCGCAGAGGGGGAGGCGCAGGCCTATGGGCCTTGCAGGCCTCACCCTCTGGCCTCTCGCCAGGCGGCTGACTGGGCCCAGCTCGGTCCGGCCCGGCTGCAAGAAGTGGAGAGGAGATGAGAAGTGAATAAGATGTAAAAAAGATCCTGAGAGACATCTACCAGCCTGTTGCTAGGAACGGCTGCAGACACCAAGGTCAGTTCAGAAGGAGGGGGAGGAGTAATGCGGCTCCTGGCCAAGATTCCCCTGCAGCCTGTGGTGACGACCATGGTGGAGCAGGTTGTCCCCCTGCAGCCCATGGAGGTCCACAGAGGAGCAGAGATCCACTTGGAGCCCGTGAAGGACCCCACACCGGGGGAGGTGGATGCCTGAAGGCGGCTGTAGCCCATGGAGGGCCCGCTGGGACAGCTGTTCTGGAGGGACTGAACTCCGTGGAAGAGATGACCCACGCCGGAGCAGTTCCACGAAGGACTGTGGCGTAGGGGTGGGACCCCACGATGGAGCAGGGGAGGAATGTGAGGAGTTCTTCCCCCGACCATGAAGCAGCGGCGTGAAACAACGTATGATGAACTGACCGCAACCCCCATTCCCTCTTCCCCCCTGTGCCACTCAGGGAGGGGAAGGTAGTAGAGATAATGTTAAGCTTGGGAAGAGGGAGGGGTGGGGGGAGGTTATCTTGTTCTCTGTCTCATTATCCTGCTGTTTGTAGTAATAAATGAATAGTTTTCCCCAAGTCGAGTCTGTTTTGCCCGTGACGGTAACTTTAAGGATTTCTCCCTGTCCTTATCTCAAGCCTCGAGCCGTTTTTCTTATATTTTCTCTCCCTGTTCTCTCAGAAGGTGGGGGGAGTGAGAGAGAGACTGCGTAGTCTGGTCCCGATCGGGGCTGAACTACGACAACAGTTACATGGAGTTTATCGCTACAGCATTTGAACTTTCTCCAGTTAAACAGTTCCTTCCTTTCTTCTCCAAGTATAAAAGAAATAAATCTATTTGTTTACATGGATTTATATAGTGTATGGAAACAAAGAATTCATGTTTCCATTTTTAGATTACCGAGCTTTGTTAAACTATATTCTCACCACAAGTATCCTTTCTAGAACTATAGTTTGGGGTTTTTTTTTTTTTTTACCTAAATGATTTAACTGATTAATAATGGCACATTCAAATAAAAAGCAGTGTACTGTTCAATAGAAGTTTTTAAATTTTTTCCCTAGAAAAAGTCAACAAAACGCTTTTTGTTTCTTCAACCTAAGAGGAAAAAGTAGAATTCATCTTAGGCAGAGGGGACAGCTGTGACATCTTCCAATTAGTTTTAACAGTTACCTTCCAATGAGGCCTTAAGAAACAGTCTTGGCGTGTATGCCATTTCTAAGGTGTTTATATTGCACAAGCAAAACAAAACAAAACAAAACAAACCTCAAACCACCAGGAACGCATGCACAAAATTCTTCATCCTCAAACTGTGAGAACGGAGCAGAACTAGTAGAGAAATTCAACTACTTTTGTGAGTAAGGAATATGGCCACTTAATCCATTGCAATCTCAGCTGCACCAGACTCCAGAACTCTGTTCTGGTTCTGCCACCAGTGCTACATGGTCTTGGGCAAGTCACATCACCTGCCATCTTCCCAAACCTTCTCCAATTTGTGGTTTGATTTTCCATTTAGATTGGAGGCTTTTCAAGTCAGGAACCCAATGTAATGACTTGTGTGCTCAGAGTTTACCACTAACAAGGTCAGCTTTCCACTATGGCCCCAGTACTTGTGATGATGGCCAGGGTGAGACAACACGAGCATCTCACATGGCTGTCATCTCTCTGTGCAATTACAGAGAGGCCAGGCCTACTTCTACCCTTCATCTTTTCAAATAAGGGCATAGCCCAAATCTCTTGACAATCCTGAAGAGCTAAAAGGCTCATGGAAACCCAAGAATGCAGAACAATCTTGAGTTGCTAAAGAGGCAAGTTGCTGGGCTTCCCTGCCTCCATGGGTGATGGGGAGCAGGAAATAAGTTTCTAACCATACACATTCAGAGTTCTTCAGATTTAGATACATTTTCGTTTGGGATACTTTGGGGAAAAATAACCTCTCTACAGCACCAAATTAACCCAAGACATAGCATGTTTAGCTCAAGCCTGCTCACTCACACACAGCTGAGCTGGGTACTTAAGCTGGCCGTGGCAGCTGGGGTTAAAAGGCAGTCATGCAGCAAACTACTGCCAGTGTCCCTTCACAACAGCCAAGAACAAATGTCCTCCCACAATTCTCCTAAGACTCCTTATGTTTACATCATCTTTCCTGTTACTTACTCTGGGCTCTCAGATTGGATGTTATTTCCCTATATAAAAGGACAACTTACAATTCTTACCCTCACTAAAATTTTCTTACTGACCACAATGGATTTGTTTCTGCCCTGATCAAACCAGAATACTCCAAGAAGCAGGGAGAGAAGAGTTGTTCCAGGCCCTGCTCCAAAGGGTTGAGATCTTTGAAAGATCTACAGGCAACTGTTGCTAAACCACATTCTGTGTCTACTACTGCATTTCTAAGTAGCTGGAGTACAACAGTGTCCTTTGTTAATCAGGTATTTTCTCTTTTATTTGCATATCCTTAAAGCTGCTGTAGATGTTGACTTCAGTACTATGGCTGCATACACAATCTTCCACTACACCTTCGCACACCATTTTTTGCAACAAATCGTCATTATCCAGCATGAAGGTGGACACTCTACCTTGTACTACAAGCTCCCTGCACAAGTTATTAATGATTAAAAGCTATTTCCTACCTTTATGTTCACACCTCCATTGCTCATGCACTTTGAAAAATGGTACCTAATACGAGTGACATGGCTTTCAAAAGTTTCTGCTTTACCCCTGGGCAAAAGTCTTAAGATGCCATACTTAACACCAGGAACAACAGCAACGTACTTCGAGGCAAAACAACAATATTACTCAAAAGAATGTGAACGGCATGTTCTGCAATTTGTGGAGGGAGATCCCATTGATCAACTTTATTGCAAATCACAGCATAATGTAGGATTCATTTTTTTTTTTTTTTTTTCAAATATAAAGCAGAGGACATAACTCTGACCTGAAATGATTTTATTTTGTATTAAATTGGTGAAGCAGCAAATACTATTTCATGTACATTTACCAAATATGAATAGCTACGTATATTGGGCAGCACACAACATCACAAAATTATGTTTCAATTTCTCTAGGGAGTAGCTATGAAGGTGCAGATAGCCCATTCCTAATCAAACTCCAATTATCATATTAATAGTCAATGCAAATCAAAATTTTGATCCTGGATTGATTTAGCAGCTGGACCTACTCTGAGCAAGCAGTGTAAATCCAGAGAAGTTCCTACGAAGTTCCCCTGGTTTTACATCAATCTGTTTGAAATCGGAAACTTGGCCCAAAATGCTAAAAAGCACAGAACAGCTGCCTATTGATGTCTGCATAGATTTGAAAGCTTGATGCAACAGTGTTAGCATATTGATTTTCCTACCACCCCCACAAGGAATTTGCAAGAAAAGAAATTCAGTGTTTGATCCCTAATCTGAACAAACTTCAGGGCTTGCTTACAGTTTGGTACAGAAAAACAAAGCAAGGGAGATAACGTACAGATTTCGGTTCGTAGCAGGCAGTTACAAATGGACTGCACTGACCACAGAGAAGACAAGAGGCTCTTTTAAGTTAAAAGAAGAAAAGAAACATCAGTTGGAAATTATTTTCTTAGAGTGGAACATCTTGCAATGAAATGACTGAACACAGAGGATATCCAATTACTATTGTTGTGGGGAAAGAAACCTTTACAAATGGGCTGCTTAAACATGAAAGCAATCTTATTAAAGATTTCTTAATCAAACCTAAGGTCTTATTGGAATTACAGATTGCTTAGGTACCAGTGTGACAGGCATCTAACATCAGAGCCAGCTTCTACTCAAGTAACTGAAAAAGTCCCACTTATCTCAAAGGGCATTAGATCAGTGCTGAGAAAACCAAAACTGGAAGAAAAAACAGTTTGGATTTATAATTAATGCAATTGCTGGTGTTAGGAGTTGATTATAACCAAGGATAAATTTGGAACTACGGCAATTTCAATGGAAATCAGTTTGCATGTTTCCCTTTATTTGAGTAAAACCAGGTTCTTTTATATCAAAACTTCAGGAATTATCAAAACTAATTAGCATGTTTTAAAGCTTACCTTGATACTCAAGAATCTTGACCATACTTTGGACTAATCATCTAGAGCCAAGGGGGTTGAATTCTCCAATCTCAGAACTGGTAGTAGGGTATTTCTAAGACTGCCCTAGAAATTATCCTGGGATGCAAGAACAGCTTGAAATCCCAACATTTCTGCTTTGTAGCACTTCAAGAAACAGAATAATGCTCTTCACCCTAAGTTTGACAGTTACACAGACAAAAATTAAGGGGCCAAAAAATTGCAGCCTAAAAATCCAGTTAGGAATGTCTACAGTGGGCCTGGGTCTGTTCTGGCCTTGCTCCTCCAAGGAAATTTTCCTCAGTCTTGTCCTTCCTGCCATCAGCCCAAAGTCAGGGTGAGGAAGCTTCTTGCTCTTAAAGGGCAGAGGAGTAGTGAGTTTGGTGTTTGGGTTTTTTTTTTGTTGGGTTTTTTGTTGTTGTTTGTTTGTTTTTCCCAAATAGAGGATGCAGTGAAAGGCTTGCATGTCAGAAAACTGTTTCTGCATCTACGAGCCCAGGTAAATCAGTTCTACAAATACATGAGCCAGTATCTCTTGCCAGCTACAAGTATCAGCTACCAAGATGAGGAAGCATCCCTCCTGCCTCTCTCCTCTGCCCCTGTCCCTGATGACGCATCTTTCCCACTTCTTCACTCTAAATGTGGTATTCGTCAGTCCCCATCCACAACCTGATGCAGCTCTCCAACCCAGTGAAAAAGCTCTCTTTTGGCAATGCTCAACCTTTGCATCTCAACACACATTAAACTCTCCAGGCAAGATTTTCATTTTTTGCTTTAGTCGTTTACTCCCTCCATCTCTCCTTTACACCCCAGTAAATATCCGATAACTTATTTATTTGAATAGAAATGAAAATACATAAAAACCGGTCTGAACTGTACCAGAATGAGTATGAAACTGGTACGTAAGCATGCAACTTGAAAGCTTTCTCTCATCATGTACCCTGACTCCGTATTGGGAAGAGCACTTAAACTCAATCAATGCCCATGGGAAGCAGACCAGCAGCTATTTGCTGACATGAATGCAGAATGATGAAAATATTTTCCTGCTCAGTATTTAAATCTTGGCTGCTTCTTAAGTCTACACAGCGCTACGCAGAGTGCCAGCTCTGAGCATGACCCGCTATTTCCAGGCACAGCTCCGCAGTACTCCCCGAGGACCACAACTCAAACAGCTCGTTCTCGGAGTCCCTCACGTGCAGACACGGGCTGTGGTGAGGCATTCTGAGAGGTTCGAGAGCAGGTTAAGCTGCACATGGAGACATAGCAGAGTGAAATCCTCATCTTCAGTTGGGAAGTTAAGCGTTTCCACAATAAACATAATAAATAACTGTGACAGCAATCGTGTGCCAACTCCTCATTTTGGTACTGACACAGGTGCGAAACTGCACTTGCACCCGAATTTTCTGTGAACTAGTTAACATTTCCATTGGACTATTCATATTAAAAAAAAAATAAAAAATCAGACAGCTCTTCTAGCATAACTGCAATTTCCAGCACGGCTTCCAAAGCTGGAAACATGGGTCAGCACTGGAAATAGTTCACATGGCACCTAACCAGTGTGGAAACAAATGCCAAGCATGATCTAGTGTCATCCAGATTAGCTCCCGCCGGTACTTGGATTCAAATTAATGAGTTACCCTCCCAACAAATGTCTCAGGAAAACCTTGCCAGGAAACAGCTTACCAAAAAAAAAAAAAAAAAAAAAAAATTAAAAAATCCTATTTCATCTTGAATGAGGGATTCCATTTCAGTCAGAAGGTTCCTTCCCAGAGCCTCTGTCTGAGCACAGCTTGGGAAATACTTTTGGGAAATGAGATCAAACAGGCATAAGCAACACCAACTTACATGTATGCAAGAACCAACAGGGCAACTAAGCATCAAGACAATTCTTGCCCCCTGAGCCTATTCCCTTTCTTTAATATTATCATTTTGAATGGAATTTAAAAAAGGTATTAGACATCTTCCAGAAATAAGAATGTTAACAGTAAGCAGCTTCAAAAGGCTTTGCCTTCATTCCTTCTCTGGAAGAGGTTTTGACTCTGACAAACAGCAGTCTAGGATGGGAGGACACTTCACATAGTGTCTAAAAAAATGGGAAAAGTTCCTGGAAATCTTACCGACTAGAGACAAAGGGCTATCAATTTTTCTCACTCTATCTTACCTACAAGCTTTCCTTCTTCAGACAAAATTCCCATTTTAATTATCTTTGTATACTTCAAGGGAGATAAGTGTCCTCTTTTGGATCCAAGGGGCTGGAACTGATAGAGAATTAGTCTTTTTGCAATGGTCTTCCTCAGCCACTTTAACTTCTTAGCCCAGCTTCTCTCATAAATGCCAATGAACACCAAAAAATAGGGCAGGAACGAGCAGTTGGAGATAAGAAGGGTGGTAGAACTGACTAATTTGATGCGAGCTGAGGGTTAGAGCATCACACTCATAAGCGGCACCCTGGGCTAACCCCCTGGTCCCTCACAGCCCAGACTAACAGCTCATTTTTAAGTAATTCTGAAGAAGTGGTAACCCCAGCACAGCCATTTGTAGACTACAGCTTTCCAGAGGTACTACAGAGAGGAGTAATAGTTGTGTGGTATAATTTCATGCACACCTGATGGAGTTACTTTTCCCACTGCAAAATATGACAACTTAAGTTAATTTCTTTTTTGGGAAGCTCATACACTGACACGCTCTGGGTTTCCTCTATAGCCAGGAAAACTAGAAACCCCCTTTCTTTTTTGAGTGAGATTTCTTGCAAAATGAGATTACACAAAGGAAAATCATTAAATAATGCTGTACTCAATTAAACCGTTTGAATTGGTATCAGCGGGCCTTGCCTCCACACGTTTGAATTACTTTGATAGAGCTATGGTTTTAAATCTACTGTACAGATAAACATCTGTAATATAATTTTTCAAATATTTTCTGATGAAATTCAGAAGCTTTCTAGGTAGCCTGAGATATTTTTTCTCTGAACCAACATAATTCAAGTAAGCGGATGCTGTAACCCTCCTACCAGACTCTCCTCAGTGAAACCAGGAAAGAAACAAGTTTGGGTCAGTGTTATTTCCCTCGCTGTAGTGAAATGCTGTGCTCGCTGTTATGAGGCAATACCTGTGAATTGCTGCTGTCAGATGAGGCCATGTCAACCAATGAATATTCTCCAGTAAAACCAGCATAGCTTCTCCTGGTGACTCCAAGAGTCATGCTCGGAGCTGCCTGCACTAGGGCTGGGTATGTACCACTATCCAGCTGCATCAGCATCGGTTAAGAGACTTGCCTGTAACTTTGGGGAGGTGCATGCTCACCCTTTTTCTCACCACAACTAGAGCTGGGAGAAACATCTGCACAGCCTTGTGAACAAAGGAAATAGAGACTGCCTTCCTGTAAGGTGAAAATGTTACATTTACTAATTCACCTAATATTAGATGTGATCTAAAATTAATCTGTATTAGAAATTAAAAGTCCTTTGCGCTTATAGTATTACGACTGGGAAAAAAAATAGTTAAAAGTCAGTTTACTTATCTTTTCTGCTGTTTGTTTACTCCTGTATGCCAGATGGCTTGGAACGTGAAAACAGATCCACGAGATGACACATAATCCTGCAAATATTCAGTGCCTGGACCTCCGGTGGAGCTTGCTAGAAGTCCCTTGCACACGGTGCCTGAATGACTGTTTCATTTCCGTTGATAATCAGCTTCACTTTCTCATTTTCTCAAATTAACAAAGTATTGCCACATTTGGGCTGCAGACAAAGAACGTACGCCCCACATATAGCTGTTCTATAAATCGTTTTTCTTCATAAACAGCACCACAAAACACTGTTCACCTCTTTCCAAAGACGGCTCTCCACAGACCCCTTCGCCTATCAAGCCTCTTGATTTTTTTCTCTTTAGAAGTTCACTACTTACCAGACTGTTTCTAAAGGCGACTTCCATTTCTTCTCCCATGAATTAATAGATTACGTTGAATCTTTGGCATTACACTGATTTACGTAGCACCACGCTGTAAAGTTACAAATACAGGAAAGATCAGAGTCACCCATCCCCAAGATTGCCAGCTACCCATTTAGGACACTCCCGGCACAGGGGAGCAGTGAGTCCCCCCTTCTTCCCCTTCCCTCGGCCATGGATGTCCACCTTCTCCAGGGAGGACCTCACCAGGGCTTTCCCGCAGCTCTCAGGGAAGCCGCGTACAGCCACCATCTCAGTTTGCTACTACTGCTGTGCTCCTGCCTTCCCTCTTTCAACCTCACCCTTCTCCTCTCAGAGCAGGATCAGGGCATGTACGTCTTTGTGGACACCATCTGCAGCAACAGACCCACTCACAGAAGCAGCAGTTGAGCTGGAATAGCATCCCTGAGCACAACTACATACGCGTGCCGTATAAGAAACACGGAGGTTAAGGCAGCCTTGTGCACACATTCACAGCTTCCTCTCCAGATGGGGCAAGACCTCCCAGACAACCATCTGTATTCACATTCCTGCTTGCCTGGATCCGCCCGCATGAATCTTTGAGAGCCTTAAGCAGCTCCATGAACAACCTAAACAGTTTGTAAACAAATTCATACTCTCTTAAAATGCTAAAGGAAAGGGGGACTGTCAAAGGGAAAAAGTACAATTAAGAGCCCAGAGCTTAGTGGTCTTCAACACCACCGTGATGTTTGATTTCTTTTCTGTAGCAAATTAACAAATACCAAAGTCTTCCTCGAAGTTGCCTTCTATGATCTCTCTACAGAAGAGAGATCTCCTTGCCTGTTCACCTATCTTTAATATTAAACTAATATAAAAAGTGCCAAGCAGCATCAAGACTAGCGCATGCTAGATGTTGTACAGGCAGAGGTACGCATCATTCTCTACCAAAAATTCCAGGAATATTGCTTTACTTCTTTCCTGAAAAGCAGCTAAGGATGTTGGATGTCACCAAAAAAGAGTGCGTGTATATCTATGATGGTGCAAGGATGTGCTCAGATTTCCTTGCAACTACTGTGAAGGTCTACAATTATCAAAAACAAGAAAAAAATAACAGGACAAGAGAAGAAAAACAAAACTAGAAGGCAGAAAGGAGATGCTGTGAGTAACTCTATGCTATTTTGTAGGTGTAAATCTGTAAATCGTACTTAACGATGTATCAGTTTTAAATTCAGATGCCAGCTGCACCTGTCCAAAGGTACTAATGCCTAATGAAGTCAAGACAACTAGAGTAAAATAATATTATTTTGTAAGGTAAAACTTTTGCTTTCCATTACTTTATCTGCATTTAACCTCCTAGAGGCTTCAGCCCAGCGCAAGCCCACAGAATTAAATTCATTATTATTCATTATTCAAACACCATCCCTTTGTTTTCTGGAATAGCTTTGTAGCCTGGAGTCAAATGAGCTAAAGTAAAATTATGTGACTTGGCATTGAAAATATATTACCTCAGCTGCCAGAACGGATTTAGCAGAATATGTGCGCAGTTCGTCACTTCTTCCACAACTGCCTTCATGCACACAAAGGGGTATGACAGCCCCTGAGTTATGAGGGGCCATTCGAGGGGCTGTGATGGATTAGATTGTTTTATGCACTGACTTAAGATCTCATTTCCTGCAACATTCACAAGTGCTTTCTCCACGGCTGAATAGAAACCTGTTCTGTCCTATGTATATTGCCTCCCCTTGTTAGCCAAGGAAGCTATAGACGCGGGGAATTCACACTGGAAAGAGCTCCCACTCGCTCAGGGATTCAGGCAAAGGCTCCAGACAGGCTCTGACATTTAAGAAGTGACAAGCGGGTTCTCCCCGTGCTTTTTATTGAGTCCTAATCGATTTCCTCTAGAATAGGGGGAACAGTGAGTCTCTCACAGTGAGAACAGAGCGAGAAGCAAATTCTGATCGCATCTCTGACAGGTCTCACTCTACAAATCCGAACACGCAGAACTCCAGCTATTAACAGAGGGATGACAGCGTGAACTCTTCATCTGGGGCTTTCCACACATTGCTAAGCTCCTCTCTTACCAGACCCTACAGTCTGATGAGGTGCTAAATCCTGTTTTAGGTGTAGTACTACCAAATCAGAAGTGCCACAGACTCAACACTAATTCAGTCGTACTGATCCAAAATTATTAAGAACCATCAATTTTTTAACTAGGGTAAAGCAAAACCCTTTTTAACTTCCTTTGCCACCACATCCCACCAGCCATGGCACTATGGTCTCACTGTGCAGGTTCCAAGTCTTATGGTCCCTCCTGGAGCCAGCAAAGCTGGCAGGAAAACAGAGCACCAGTGTTGTTTCCATGCTGTGCCCTGGTTAATTTGTCAGAAGCGCAAGCATGGCCACTGCAGATCCAGCTCAGATTTGTGCCCTGGGTGATGGGGTAGTGCACAAGCCCACTATCAGCGACAGCTGAGCCAGAGCCCAAACAGCCACGTGTGAAATATGAATAACAACTTCCCTCGCATGTCTGCTGACAAGATTAATTTCACCTATTTAAGCATTAACAATTTTAACTGTACTAACCTGACAAATATTGCCACTAATATTTTTTTAAGTCCTAGAAACTCATCAACGACATTAAAATTAATATAGATGGGAAACCATAACCACGCAGCCGTTCTTGTATCATGCAGTGACAACCAACCAACGACTGTAAGCACAGGCTAACACATAATCACAGGCTAATCAGCTGCGTTTTTCCCCCTGTTCTCTTTGCTTCAGCTGTATCATAATAGAATCTATGAACGGCAAGGTACATGGCAATTAATCTTTGAACCACTTGTTAAGTTAAAGTGTGAGTTGAATATCAAGTCGAGTGTGTTTGCAATCACTGCCTTCAATAAAGGTGTGTGGAAAAATTACCAAACAGAATTTTTAAAAAGAGACCCGAAAGAAAACAGAGAAAGCATCATCCTTTCCCTAAGTAGAGTGTAAAGTGGACTAAATAAAGTCAGTAGTAAAAATAATATCTTGGCAAGTTCTAGACCTAATTTACCCCAGTGCTGCATCATGTAGAGGTGCCCTGCAGTAATACAATTACAAGGCGGCCACCAAAATAGGCCTTCACCCTGGAGAATTCACTGGTTTTACACTGTAAATCTGGCATGTCAGAGAAGAAAACTTTTAAAAGTGTCTTGCCTCCCCTGCCTCCCCAGTTTCTGAGTTAGATAAGGAAAGGCAGAACGGAGAAAACACACAAACACCTCTCTCTCCCTCATGCATTTTTAGTGTAAAGGTGGCAACAACAATATTAACAAAAATTAGTGCAGGAAGGCGTGGGGAAAATATAACACACTGGGAAAGAGATACTTAGGGAAAGCAAGACAGTTTTTAAAGAGGAATCTGGGAGGCTGAACAAAAAGAGACCTTGATAACTATTTTTACGGAACATTAAAAGTTTGAAGACTTTCCCCTCCCCCCTGAGCAATGCTGGAGAGCAGAATGCTGAGCTAATGTTTACTATCATCAATATGTCTCTCATATGGTACTAGTCCATCAACTGCACTGT
Organism: Chlamydotis macqueenii; assembly: GCF_036417535.1. NCBI lineage: Eukaryota > Metazoa > Chordata > Aves > Otidiformes > Otididae > Chlamydotis > Chlamydotis macqueenii. Next base: position 4,808,530 of record NC_141571.1, on the reverse strand, counting down.
ACATGTGCCATAAAACAGATTCTGAAACATGTTTGTAATTTGCATTAACAAGAGCTCCATCCTATACGTATTTAATAGCCCCAAAGATACCAAATAATCCCAAGTTTAATTTTAACCCACCTGTTTCCCACCTTGTCTCCCTGCCTTTCCACCAATTTTAAACTCTTTAGCTCAGGGCTCATTGGATTCAATGGAAAATCTTCTATAGAGTCCAATGAATACTAGGTCCAACCATAAGACAAAAGTTAATCAGCTTATTTCTAGTTAGCATGCACTTAATACTGAACACATGTGCAGCAGATCTGCTGAAAAGATAGATTTAAGCATGGGCTTAAATACCTCCTCAAACTAGGGCCTAAAAAAACCCCATAAAATAATAAAAAAAAAGTTAAAAAATCCTAAAATACTGCACATCTATCAAAATATTAATTTATTTCAATAAGCTGTTTAACACATACTTGCTAATTCTGACCAGAACATTATGATCCTGATATTTTGTTTTATAATTAAATGTCCATCAGTATACACTTAAGGGACAGAAGCATAAAAGGGGATATAAACCAAATCATTTGTACATGTCTTAACAGCAGAATATAAAGCTCTGGAGTCAGGAATATCAGATGAAATTGGTGGAACAATCAGATATTCTGTGGGATCTGTTAATGAAACAGCTCATTTATTGGTACGGTTACAATCCGGATCAGAGGTGTGGGTGTCAAACTGCAGAAGTGTCGTATTTACATGGGCCTAGAAGCAATAAGGACTGACACAGAGCTGGCTTTTTTCCCCAACAAATATTTCCACACCTATATTTGTTCTATTTACTCCTCTTTATTTTTCTTATTTCCCGTTTTTTTCCCCCCCCCCTGTTGAATCTGATAAAAATATCCCAACAGTCACTGCATACATGAACACAAACCTGAGCTTTGCTCTGTGACATCACTGCTTTGGACACTACTTGGGGTTAACGACCTGTGGACGCGGTGCTGGTACAGGACACACAGCGCAGAGTGCCGCAACAAATTGTTTCCTAATAAGATAACATTTGGGTGGGGTTTTTTTGTTCTTTCCCGTGAGGGAAACGATGAGCTGAGCTAATTTCTCAGATGATTTTCTATATATTATACAAACATTGGTATGTTGCCATTAATGTTATTTGTAATATCCTATATTACTGTAATTATATTACTATAGTATCTTATTAACTGCAAAGAGATATGCCTAGTTGCAATATAGTTATTAGATGTTCAATTTCAATTGATTGTCAAGAACACAGTCATTAAGATTAAACATCTGTTTAATAGGTATATCTTATTGCATAGTTGTACTTAAGTCCACAGGCAAAATCTGATTTAACATGAGACATAGTTTAAATAAACTAATTATGCAAGCATGATCTAAAACCAAGCTAAACATGGACCTTTGAAAATGACACATGAATTTAATCAAAGCCAGGGCCTCAAAGTGAGCAGAACCTAACCACTGGCCTGACTCATGCGTATGTTTTGATTTCACAGCTGAAACCAGTAAAGCCAGCACCCTCTGGGGGCTTCCTGACTCAACAGAGCCTCCCCACCCACAGCTCACAAAGCAGCAAGTTGTCTCTTTGTTTAAAATTACAGGAAATATCTCTGTGCTTTGTTTGGGAAAGCATCCCAAAGCAAGGCATCCCCTCTCCAACAGTAGTGAAGTCTCTGGGGGTTTGGTCTGGGAGGCTCAGGACCGGTTTGCTCAGTGGAAGGCAGAAGGGGCTCGCTCCATCCAGGGATAACAGGTGCTTCCACAAAGCCCTGCGGCTCCATCCGCCTCCCACCCCGCACCCCGGCTGTGCCGAAACAGGTGATACCAGACCCATCGCAGACCCCGTGCAGCCCAGATGCAGTTTTATCATTTGTGCAGACAATCAAAACTTAATGCTCCCACACTGAGTGAAAAAATCAGGCATGTAAGAGGGCAGGCGTACCTAAAGCAGAGGTACAGCAACGGAAAAGCAGTCCTGCTGATCAACAAACGGACCCGTGTCCCTGCAATCCAAACCCAAGGTCCGGCAGCATTAACATACTGAAATTCCTTACCTGAGAGAGGAAAGCCTGGTTTGGTTTATTTTCTGCTAAATTTAGAACTTCAGAAGAATAAATCATGTATTTGGATCCAGGAAAACTGACAGGTGTTTCCACAAACTCAAAGCAGGTCTCAGACAAACCTCACTAATATTTTTCCTGTTTTATTAACGGCCACACCGTCAGCAGGCTCTGCTCCGAGTCTCCAGGGAAATAATCCTACGTGTCTTATTGACAGTGGGAGACCGGCTGAGCCTTTCGATTCACCCATTCTCCGGTTCTTTCAATACCTGATGATTTTCTCAAGAGCTCTAGCTTATTGCCACATGAGAAATGGAGCTGGTCAGGAAACCAGATATCAGCTCCATTCAATTACTGAAGTTTGGGAATTTTTTCCATCTGGCGTCAGATATCAGCTGCATGTCATGGAAGTGAAATTCAACTTCAATATCGAAATATGTCATTTCCAGAATGAATTACGCTCTCTCAGATGTCTAAATACCTTCCTAGAGGTCTGTAGTGAATGAAACAGCCCTGGTCACTACAGCCCAAGCCTGACAAAATTTTCGTTGGCTTCAGCATTGCCCTTCATTGCCAAGCGAGGGTGAAACAGCATCTCAGTAATTTTGCCGTTACTACTCCGTGCTGAAGAGAGTCACATTCATTTTCAAATCTGTTGCAGCCATTTGGCAATTAAAGACCTCTGAGATCCAAAAGCCTCTGAAACCCAGGGGTCATTGGCAATACATCAGGTGGGTGAGGAGCTGGGAACCCAGAAACACCATTTCCGCCCCAGCTCCAGTGCCCTACCTCAGGATGATGTTCCCAGACACGCTTGCTCCTCTTTGACCCACCCACCCAAGTGACTTAGGCAACTGCAGCTACTGGACTGGACTGACTCTTTGCCTCAGGTTCACAAATAATTGAAACAAAAATCTGATGGAACCTCAGAAAACAAACTGATTTCTAACAAAACGTTTTTGTTTCCCATGAGAAGTTCTCAAAATTGAACCGTTTCCATAAAATCTTTAAATGTATCAAGTCAGTGAGTTCTAATGGATGGAAAAAAAAAAGTTTCCTTGAGATTTTTTCAATTGACTTTAATTTTTCCAGAACAGCTTCATCTTTTTCAAGCACAAGTGCTATAGCATGCTTAAAACCTCAAAACCAAATGTGAGTGCACCCTATTGATACCAAGTCCAGAAAAAAATGTCAAATTTTTGTTCTCATGGTTTTTAATTGCTTAGAGATGGCAGTGCTGGCAATTGATGCTATGGAATGCTACTTCTTTTCCCACATCTCAGTAATTGTTCTAATGACCTCCTTGCAACATATTGGTGGAAATGTCAGGAGATTTCATGTCAGATATAAAATTCATGTGATTGCCAGTAAAGCAGTATAAAGACTCCAACAAATAGCCCACAAATATTTCCCCACATTTTTTAATATAGCCACGTCAGGACTGCTCGCAAGCTTTTGTATTTGTTACGTGAATTGGGTGCCCACATCCCATCTGAAGACAAGGGTGTCCAAGGGCTTCCAAAAGTCAACAGATATTTTTGTGTAGTTTTAGGAAACAAATATCAGGCTCACATTTGCCAAAACTGAGCCTTTTAGACTGCAACATATAATAAACACTAAAGACAAACATATTATATGAACTATAATATCTGTGTTTACAAAAGAGTTCCCAGTGATCTCTATCTACCCATGTTATTAAACTCATTAAAGATATCTCTTCTTACTACATTCTAACCTGCTACACCAACAGAGCAAGTAGAAATAATGTAATAAAATATACAGAGTCCATCCCATGATGAGCAGGTTCCCTCAGCTATGCAAAGGGGATATCTACTTATTTCTTAGCTGCAAGTGAGATAAGCCATTTATAACAGGTACATTACAAAGATCAGTTCTGAAATTAATGCCAATATGGTTACATATACACAAAACTACCTCAGGCTCAAGCTTAACATTGTAGTTTACTTAACATATTTTCTACCTGGTTTAGGTTTTTTTCCATTTTGATTTTCTTCATTCAATACAACGCCCTGAAATGCAGAGCATATCAATGTCCTCAAGCCAGTTCAGAGTTCTTTTCCCCGCCCAAGACCTCATGTCAACCCTCTCTACTTCTTTTTTTTAAAGCTATCTCTTAGTTTAAAACCAAAAATTCCCAGCCACATCACAACTTCAATATTCCTGCAGCAGAGAAGCCTGTGCTCCCTGTGTCACTCCACATCAATGCTCTAAGTTTTGTGACGTATCTACTGCGCTTCCCCATAGCAGCTCCAGCTCCAAGGACCTTTAGACATAGCTGTACAAAGCACCCAAACCCAGTCAGCGTGCCTCCTGGCTAATTCCAGGAGCAACCAGTGAGTTTTGGTAACACCTCAGTTAAATAACGAAGTGTTACATTCAAGGATGTAAGTCTAATCATTAATTTAAATTGGTCCCTTTATCAATCACTTGCTGTTTGGCAGCATTCTGAGAAGGTAGAACGATGCAAGATCTCCAGAGGAGTAAATGATCGCTAAACTGAAAATAAGTGCAACGTCCAAAGGAGATATTCAAGAACGGCTTTTACAGATTTAACCCCAGTCTCTCAAATGGATCCATTCAGCCAGCCACTTCTCCTCTGCAGAGTATCACCAAAGTCTGTATTTCTACAAAGCTACAAGAATCTCAATCTAACAGCAGGAAAAAAAAAAACAAACAAGCTAAACAAACCCAAAAAACGAAAACCAGTATGGCCGATCCAACATTTCACAAGCAGTTACTATACGTTATTTTACCTTTTTGTCAGTACAAACAGAATTAGCAGGAAAGTCCATATCTGAAAGTGTGTGAAATCCCGTCCCAGTTCCTGGGTCATTTCAGGTCTGCTTGTGCCATGCTCTGGGCCAATCGCTACGATGTGCCAGCACTATTTTTCCAAATTTGAAGAGCCTCTGACCTTCAGGAGAACTTTCCATACCTTCATCTGGATCTGATCGCTGAGAACCTGGCTCACCTGTGTTAAAGATGTCCTCAGGTCTTGGATTTACATCCCACATTCCTCTGCCACCTAGAGAGTCTGCAGTGATTAATGTGCTCCCAATGAAAACCTTAGGAACTGAAAATTATTTGCAACCGATTCATTAAAATAACATTAATCATGATAATTCATTGGTTAATTAATTATGGCCATAACGCGGATACTGTCTGCATTTCCATAGGAATTCTTTGGTAGTTTTTGAATTCATTCATTGAAGTCAGGCTAGTTCACAGTGCCAGTCGTGCCACAGCTTCTCACAGGGGAGACTTGCACCTCCTTACAAAGTATATCAAAGACAGTTTCTTTCTAAGAAAAATGATATTTTCTAGTGCTGTAGAGGAATTGCTTCAGCAGCAGCACCACCTCAGCCTCCTGCAGTGCCTTTCATGACTAATGCTGCACATGCTAGAGATGTGACCCAGCAGTGGGTCAGCATGGACTCCTCATATTGTACACCGAGCCTGTCCAGACGAAGCCATTTTCACTTGCAGAGTAGATATCTGTTGGGAGATGGTCATTAAGCAGTGAGACAGCACCCACAGCAAACGACGCACAGGAAGCGTTGTTACAGAACAGGAAATGCAGAAGAATATCTGTTCTTATGAAAAATGCCAAAAGGATCTTTCTTGTGTTGTACATCAAACAGGATAAGGTTTGGGGGGATCTCATTTGAAAGATGTAAGGAAGAGCCAATCTATCTTGCTTGGAAGGCTAAGTCAAACTTTTTGAGTCATAAAGTGCTCATTGTCCAGATGTCCGTTACATTGGCAAGCAGAGCTGTCTGTCAGCTGCTTGAAGTCTCTACCTTTACCCTGGTCACGCTCTGGTGTGGAACAGCAGGTTTAGAAAGTCGGACTCAGCACGGAGCAGATGTGAAGCCTGACCTCACCTGAAAGCGTTACGGCTCACACAGGCCAAAGGCAAGAATGTTCTCCCAGCTATGATCTGATATAGCAGAGAATGAGTTATGTGGATTAATTTCTTAACTCTGCCATAGGCTTTTCTGCATGGCCATGAGCAAAACCTTCCTTCCTCTGTGCTCCAGTTTTCATCTCTAAGACAGAAATGATGGCAACTCTCTCTCCAAGGCGATGAAGAAGATGCGCTCACAACATTAATAACTAGGAAGTGCTTAGATGTTACAGCTTTGGGGGACACGGACATACCCAGAGCAGCAATCCACAAAGAGCAGCACAGAATGAAGAACTTGCTGAGGCTATGTCCTCCTTAGTTCTTCCTGCTCACCTCTTGGTTTTTTTGTTTTTGGTTTGTTTGGTTTTTTTTTTTTTTTTTTAATCTCCTGATGTCTTAAGCAGTACTGGAGTACTCACACACTGTTGTTAAGACAGGTAGATACCTTAGGCTGAATCTTCAGCTATGGAAAAGCAAGGTCAGCCCATTGACTTCAGATACACCCACATCAATTCTCACCCTGAAGATCCAGCCCAACACCACCTTCTTGTTCTGCTCAGGAGCAACATACATCTCCCTCAGCTCTGAATAGAGATGTCCCTGCCCAGGAGGAGCCTGCATGGGCAGAGGCCACCACAGGGACCCTCACCAGGTCCTGGCAGCACTCCCGGCACAGCATCACTTGCTCTCAGGTGCTTGTGGAGCACCACGGTCGTGAAGCCATCAGAGGTGTACACACAGCCTGCTGCAGCTTCTCAGAATTGCTTTTGTTTGATCTCAATAATTTTAAAAGGGGGGGGAAATAGTAGAAACAAATGTAAGCGTTCCCCTTTTCATTCCCTTTCCCGAATCTCTGATCCTAGTGGGATAAAAACCAAGTTAGGAGCTGGAAAAGCTCTTTCTGAACCAGTACGCAAAAAGCACAGGAGGGCTAGTGGAGCTCTCTAATGCCGGATGAGACATGGTGGGTGTTTCTGTGATTTACCATTCCTCATCTCCTCCTTTGTTCTATCTTCACCTCGACTGTCAGCTGTTTTGCAAAGGGGCCGGCAGCCGGGAGAGGGGGAGAGAGGCTGGTGTGTGCGTATCCAGTTCGGGCTGGTTCCTGGCTCAGGGAAACGTTTTATTGGATTTGTTACTCTTTGATGCTGATTAAGCCCATGGGGTAGAAAAAAGCAAAAGAGAGGGGGAGTTTGGGGGGGAAGGGAGAGATGCAGTTTCCCTGTGGCTGCAATGTTTTTAATTTATTATTAACCATCTCTCATGTGTTATCTGACAGCTCTGTTGAATTCTGGATGCAAAAGAAAGCAGCGCTTGCATTTACAGTTTTCCAGAGTGTATGTCCCCAGTCTCCCCAGTCAAAGTCTGGGCTGTTCAAGGAGTTAACTTTGTAGATACTAATTTTAAACAAACAGATTGCTAGGAAATTAGTTCCCTAGGAGCTGGAAGACTGAAGCATTTCAAGGCCGGCATTGCACAAGGGAAACCTCAGCGATAGCCCAGGAGCGCAGGGCAAGACACCAAGGAGCGGAGAAAGCGAAAGGAATTCTGCAGCAAGGCAGACACCAGAACAGCCCAGACTGCTTTTCCAGCTTCTTCCTCAGGGTTTTTCATCCTGAGCCCCAAAACGGCTGAATATCCCCCTATCTCTGTACTCTCCCCTCATGTCACAGCCATTTCCATGTCTGGACACAGCAGCACTACAGGCACTGCTCTGCTTCAGTTTCTCCAGCAAAACGTTTACCCTTTCAGATGACCTTCCAGGAGGATCTTCCACCTAGGCGCACAAGTGCTGGTGCCTTGATCCTACCTGAAAGCCTGCAGTACCTCGCATGTCCCCAGTTCTGCTGCATAAATGCAAAAGTCAGAAGCAGTTCAGTCTGTTACATAAAAAACAGAGGCTGGAGATTTGGAGTCTTGTTCTCTGTTGTCTTATGGTCACGTACAAAGCAAAAGTTAAAAACTCTCTAAGCACTCCATACAGTACCAGCACACTGATTAGGTGGCACATGGCATAGTTACAAATGTGATCCTGTAAACCCAGACCATAACGTTAATTGGGAAAGCCACCAAATTTGGCGATCCCAGCTGGTAGGGATTGCTTTTGACCAGCATTTCTACATAGCCAGTGAGAACTGGCATTTTTTCCTGACACATCTTTGAAGAAAATGTGAAATAGAAGGCTAGAACATAATTCAATGGTTATTGGATAAGCACATGTTGTCACTGATGTTCATCCCATTTTGTGCTATGCTGCTTACCAGCGCTGTAAGGCAATGTCTCTTTAGAAACAGACTTTTTATTTTTGCAGAAAGCCACAGCTGAAGAGCAATAAGATTTAGCACAAGAGAAAGCCAGTTAGGTGGGTTTTGTTTCTGCAGTACACACAGCTGCAGGCTGGGACAGAAACAAAGCTACAAGGTCAACATCTCTAAACATCTTGCTACAGACAAGCTCAAACCAGTAACTAATTCAAATCAAAGACCACCACAGCTGACATAAAGAGGTTCTGCTGCAACAGATCCCTCTCTCCATCCTTGGGTCAACCCATGTTTCTTCTTCCATCAGGCTGCTACCATGATATCCATGAATTACTGATCGTTGAGAACCAGGGTTGGTGCAAGGACATGAGGTCAACGATGTGCAAGACGCTCTGCTAATGCTCTTAAACACTGCCATCTCCTGGGACAGAGGAGATAACACAGTTCCTCTTTCATCAACAAGCTGTATGTTGTAAACTAGAGTTTGACACCATCCATGTGGACATCAGCAGCTCTAACACTCAGCAGGGGCTTCAGCCACAAAGAGCCAGTCATTAAACCAGAAATCATCTGGAAAGGACACTCTTACTGTATCTATCAACAAGACCTAACTGCCAATACGCTCAGTTAAAGGATATTTTTCAAGGCCACCTAAAACATGGTGCCATACAACTTCATGCAATTTTAGGGAATTGTATGTATTTTGCACACTATGTAAACAAGTGCAAAAGCAGTCTCCTTAGGGTTCACCTCAGGGGAAAATAGAAAAATAAATTTCACTCCTCCACAAGTATTACTCCCAAACCATCTATATCTCTGTCGGCAAAACCCTTCACACCATGCTTTATCTTATTGCTAAAAATAAATCACTTGTAAATTGTTTTATAAATTATGTATAAGAAGAAACCTCATAGTCTGAGATGTGCTACCAGTGTATTCTACATGATAAAAAAAAAAAATTAAAAGGATCTCCAAGGGTGGGAGGGGGAAGGGAATGAAGCACTTTTATAAATAATATATTCAGTGGTCAAAGAAAGTTATCACCTTTTATGAAGTGTTTGGGATTCATTATGCATAGAAAGTGCAGCACTGCTTCTAGTATGCCAGATATCAGGATGTGATTATTAAGCATTACAGCCACCAACTAAGTGATTATTGGTGTCATCATTTGTTTATCTAACCAAAACCTAGACTGCCACCTCTCATCAGCGGAAACAAACAGCTGATGTGTTTGACTAGTGCCAAAGGAACGCTGTCGATTATGCACAGAAAGATGATGTCCCCATCACTGTGGGTTTCATTTGGTATTCATTGTAATAGCGCTGATCCTAATGAATTCATTTGGTATTCATGTGGATGTCACATGTATTTCCAGAGATGTTCTGCTATAATTTAGCATGGGTTAATGGACACCTCTATTAAAGTGTTATTGAAAGTTTGACATTCAAATAACCCAGTTTAAAATCAGACAAACCTAGATATTACAGTTGAAGGGGAAATGGGAGGAGGGAACTTGAGTAAGAAGCAAGACTGAAATGCCATGTTAAGACAGCAACACTTATCCGCCTGCTAGGAAGAGAAAACCATCCTATCCCTTCCTCTTTCCTTCCTTCCCTTCCTCTTTCCTTTCTCCCCTAACCAACCAAAAGCACAGCTTCAACTGTTTTCAGAGACTTTATGACGAAACCACTTTTCATGCTCGACCCAGATCTCCCGTCAGGGCTAGCCTGGCCAGCCATTAGCCTGCCGAACACTGCACCAGGGAGGGAAGAGTCTTTGGGAGCACATACAACCACAGTCGGTGTTCAACAGCACTTCCGCCTGCCTTTAGCAACAAGGCGTGGAGGCATCGCACCCCCAGTCTTTGACCCTACAACTCCAAATGCATCACTAGGACCTAGAAATGAGGCTGAAAGGAGTAGAAGCACTTTTATTTTCCATGTTGTGCAATTATGAAACTAATTTTTCTGTGGTACAAATTTAGAAAACAGGTGACAAGTATGGCAGGATTAGCCCAGAAAATGGCAGGTTTACAGTCCTTTATGTTGTGACCTAAATATCACAAGCTACTGAAAAGAGCAAATTCCCTGTTTACTTTCAAGAAGCTCAAACCACTTAAGCCTGCAGTGCCAAAAAAACATCTTGAGATGACACAGAGAATCACCAAGCTATTACATTATAAAGAAATACTATCCAGCAGTTCTTAATGAAATTATCTTTTTTTTTTTTTTCTCTCAACAGTTTGTGCCATGGGACTTTCGACAACGAAGAAGTCGACCCTTCCAGGTAGCATCGCACTAGGACTAAGCAAACACTGAACCTATAATATTCCTATCCAATATGTGCCAACAGTGGAACATATGACGGTAGACTTGTGGTGTAAAGGTTTTGCTCGCATTCATTTGGGATGACCTGCATAGATATTAAGATTTTGACCAAAAGGAAAGTCTGAATTGGTGAGTAATGCGACCAGCCCAAACCTGATAAAATCTCAGTACCACACCATACCATCACATTACAACCACACGTGCGGCCCATACACAGTGATTGTTTATATTAGACACAGAGACAGCATACCACATACTTGGGCAACATAATCATTACTTAAACTGATATTTCACCAGCCATGAAATAAATCATAAGCCACAGAATAAATTGATTTTTTTTTCCTCTATCATAGTAACACCACTCAGCTCTACCCATGCTAATGCAGCCTTGTTGTTTCCACGATAAGTACAGCATCTGAAATACAAGAAACCGAAGAAATATATCCATCATGCAAAATACGTGAGGCTGGGGTAAACTCCGAGGTTTGAAACGCCACTTGTTGCTCAACCTTCTGGCTTTTGTGAGTACTTCCATTATACAACACTCGCAGCAATGCAAACTTCATGCTATCATGGATTTTATACGTCCGTGCCTGCAGATTAAATTGCTAGCTATAACACAGCATGTGCTGTTTGTGGCCGTTTTCCTAAATGCTACTTTGGGAACAAAATACACAGATGCCTAATGTAAACTAACCTCCTCCCATTTTCTTTGCAAAGGTTGAAATTCAACCCTGTGCAGAGGTTCTCCACAATCCTATTTATTAAATCCCACTGAAATGCCCAAAATAGGAGTTAATTAGGATTTAAGTGGTACATAACTTTACGAAAGCCCATTAAACAGCTTTGACCTTTATTATCTCCGGGTTTTTATTTGCACATTTGTGCTTGTTTTTCTGATAAAATACCTTGCTGTGTTTTCCACCATGTATAAACAGTATATTTTTGAGAACATTAGGGCTGAAATCCTGCCTTAAAAAGTCAGTGGTGAAATTCCCACTGACCACAGCAAGAAGAGGCTTTCTCCTGATCAGATCAGCTACTTGACGTTTCCTGCTGAAGCTCTCAGGCACCGAGGGGACAGGGACTGGTTGATTGAGAGACATTCCTAGATTGCACAGACAAAACACACCATGCAGCAGCATCTCCAAGAAAGGACTTCTCTGTCCAGAAAAAAAAGAAAAAAAAAAAAAAAAAAAAGGAAAAGGAAATCGAGGTCAATAGGTATGTTCTGAGAAAAGAACGAAGCTTTTCTCAGCGAAGCAGAGGTTTGCATGAATTGGAGATTACTTGCTTCATGGCCAGCCCCAGACTGTCAAACTTCCCCTGGGAAAAAAAATAAGGACTGTCATAAACTTCATTATCTTCTACTCCTAATTGCAAAGAATACATTTCACATTAGGTAAGACCTTAGTATTTGGGAACTGAATGCTAAATGCTTGGCCTTTACCCCATTTCTGCTATATCTCGCTTTATAAGAAGGAACTATACAGCTTGATGTAGCAATAAATAATTTTCATAAGTTTTATTGCAGCGCTAGGTGCCACTAATGAACAATTCCGTACTATTTTCAAGAGAGGGCAGCAAGCTGAATCACAAAGCAGCCATTACTGTTTCATTAAAAGCAAAATGTCCCTTCCCTACTCCATTTCAAACACCAGTCACTTTTCTTTGATCATTTCTCATCTCCCACCAAATTACAGGGAGATCCAGCTCTTCCCATCCAACAGCAATGGTCTCGCAAGCTCCAGCCCTTACCAGAGAGTGTAATTGGGCACAGTTCTGTTGAGGTGTTTTAATGCAGCCATGGCTCCTGACCTTCAGTCAGCAGGAGGAAAGAAAAGACTTTGCCCAGATTCATCTAGAGGGGCTGCACACCAACTGTACTTCTCTCATCTGCATTTTCGCTTGAGATTAATGAGCAACGGGAAAGGTCCCTAAACTTAAATGAGCTGGAGTAAAATTCTGAAATAAGCCTTGCCTATTAGCTGGTGTTGGAAAGATATTTTCAGGGAAAGTCTTTCTCTGAGAGCAATCATTATGAGAGCAAGGGCTATTTAGCTTTGTGGTTCAGGAACCCAGCTAAGGTCTAGTAGATGTAGGTTCCACATCCATCTCTGTTCCCTGCTTTTCTTGACTTGCGTGTGCTCTTCTACCCCTGCACCTCTGGGCTGTCACTCCTCAAAGACATTGAATGTAGTGCAATAATTCAAAAAGAAAAAAAATTTTTAAGCCCTCATAAATCCATAGACCCAGCTTTATGATGAAATAACCCGGTAACGGTACTGGGAACATGGCACAACAACTGAAAAAGGCACTTACTGTGCAGAAATTAAATTTACGAGATGCACCATCAGATGGGCTACTGCACTTTCTGCTTTGGTGGTCTGCAGGGCCGTGTCGCACCGAGGCACTTGTAGAGGCAGCCTCAGCGCAACCACACCTGGTCTGCTGCTGTAGCGGAGAGGGCTGCAGAGGCTGCGGCTACAGCCGATTTAGGGAACCGCAGGCAGATTTTGTTTGTAAACTGAAGGGAGCTGATCTGTGCCTGCTTAAAAACAGATTCTTGATCTACAGTCCACAAACCATAATGAGACTTCAACTGCCACACTCCTCTCAGTGTGGCTTATTTAACCATGAAATAAGCCATCTGAATTCATATTCACCTAATTTAGAAGTTTGGAACGGTTTGGCCCCCAGCTTGATGCACGTCTTTAGCAGCAGACCTTTTCCATCCCGTTCTTTTTAAATTTAGACCATGCATGTTAACCTTGTTTGATACATTTTTTTGTTATTATTATTTCAAAGGTATGCCTGTCTTTCTCCGTCTCGCATGCAAAAACATTCATTATTTTTGGTTCCCTTTGGGCCAGATCCAAAGGTCTTCAAATCAACAGGAGCTTTTCATTTATGTCCATGGGCTCTGGATCAAGCCTTTAATTATAATCACATCGCCCCTTTAAGATGCAGGACCCTCTCATTTCCCCCGCAGGTTTCTGCTAGCAACTCTAGGATCCAGCACGAGGCTCTCTTAACATCTGATTAAATATTAATCCAGAGGTGGGGGCCTTGCTCTTTTATGATCCTTTCCCTAGAAGCTCCTATTAGTAAATCACAGTCCAGCACAAGAGGAAATGTGGCCATTCCATTACCCTCCGTTCACAAAGGGGCATTAATTCTTAATAAACTGGCCTGATTACAATAATACTCGAAGGATGCAAAATAAGGGACAGACAGGTTTACACCCACATCTAAGATTAAACACATGTACAGCACGGGTAGAGGAGGTGGGGAGGGAAGGGCTGAGAGAGGAGGGAGGGATGTGAATTGTGACTTGAATTCTCAGTGCTGACAAATTATTCTGTGCCTCATTCACAACTCGTTTGTTTCTAAAAGAAAAGAAAAATAAAAATCAAGCTTTTTGGTTTTTAATTTAGAGCAGGGCAACCCTACTCCCAAGAAACGGCTACATCTTACACAACATTTCAGACTTCAAAGTAAGCAGTTTTCAAAGATTCAAGATAAAATCCTGTATTATCATCCCAAAATGTTGGGTAACACGTACCTAAGTTAACATATAAGCACCCTCAAGTCCAAGTTCAAAAAAAAGGGAAAGATGACTTCAATATTCCTACAACAGTATTCCCGCACTTTTGGTGTTTTACAGACAGCGATGCTGGGCAAGGAACGTGCTGCAGGCCATGCACTATTTTATTCTCGCTGTCAACCTGGGCTGCTACGATAGCAACCTCTTTTAACTGTAATTTCCCATGGCTGCAAGCAACGCTGGAAGGTCCCTGGGGCAAACCATTGCCAGGAAGTTATGACACAGGAATCACTGCAATCTCTTCTCAAGTCTTGCAAAAACTAAAATACTAAGCAATATGCATTTGTTTCAACTGTGCCTCATCCCACAAGTTCTTTCGCATCCCTGCCAAATTCACTGAAACAACTCGCCAGTCTCCACAAACACCTTTGTAACACGCTGATGAAATACAGGAGGCACATCAACACTCATCAGCTAGTTCGCATGGACTGCAGCTTAACGCGCTTGTAGAAGAACAGCCCAGAGCCCACTGCGGGCTGTCGCTGCCAGCAAGTGCAGCTCAGTGGCCTCCAATCCCCCTGCTGCCTTCTACTAACAACATTTCTTTTTAGAAAGGACACTAGATAAACTAGTCTGCTCTCGCATGGCATTATGTAGCTAGGTAAAGAAAATGGCGTTATAACTGTGCCTGTAACACGGGCACCCTTGAGTGCGTGGAAAGAGGTAATGTGAATTCCAGCTTCCCCTATCTGATGGCAGATTCCAGCCAGTCCTCCTCTCACGGTGGCCTTGCCTCCAAATCATTTCAATATGCAACAAGTTTGGACTTCAGCATGGCCTCATGCTTAGAAAATGATATATAGGCACGGCCGTCAATGAGAACAGCATTCAGATGTTATCACATAAGAGAGTCATTCCTCTGACATGAGTGGTAGTGATGGTCCTCGCCGATTAGAGCAGTTAAAACTTTATAGCACACCATAGAGAAAGGCTGCTACAGCCTCCAAGGATTGACACGCAACTTCTCACATGCAATTTCCACATTCAGCCTCTCCCAAGAGCATTATTATCTTTTACTGTAGTGACCAAAACATGCAATTCCTCAAATCCTTTCCAAATGTTAATGAAATCGAATAAACCATCACACACGTCAGGGAACTGTACAGAAACAGCAAGCATTTAAGAGGAACCAAACACTGGCAAACCTCTCTGGAATCGACTCTTCAAATCTGAAAAAGGCAGGAGCCTCTTTTTACAGGGGGAAAGCCTCAGGCTGTTTGGAAAATTTTGAAAGAAATTTTGATAGGTATGTAAGAGAGATCAGTTATAATGCAAAGGTATTTGAATCATTTGCTGCTTAGTCATTATCTAGTTATGCCAGACCTAAATTCAGAGTTTAAGCCAGAGGATTTCAATGTTTCCATTGAAGCTTAAGCAACATCGCTGGCTGGACTTTAATTATACTGACACACAGTCTAACATAAATAGAGCATACTGGTCACTAAAGGCTCTAAAGCGAGAAATCTAAAAGCTATAGGATAAACATCAAGTACATTTACTGATTTCAAGGAATCTGGAATGCTGACAATGCCTGTAATTTAAATAATACCATTTCAAAAAGGCAATGTTAAAATACTGTGATTTCTTTTTTTCCTATAATTTGTATTTGCAGCTGGAATAACTAGAATGTATAGGATAATTTCCTATTCCTGTTGGGTTACCTGTTGGCTATCTTTAGAAAATATACTACCATCTAAGTCAAAGCACAAATGAAGGAACTAAGGAAATAGCTGGAACAAGATTGTACTTGATATATAAATTATGAATTTCATTTAACAGCCATTCAAGCAGTGGTGCTACCCACACTTCCACTGCTCGGTTTTCCGGGTGCTCAGTTCACACCAGAGTTCAGACATTTCAGGGCTCCAGCCTGCCTACAGGGTAGCCATAGCAGTAGGACCAGAACAGATCTATTCGAGCCCTCTGGAGACTGATGCCAAAGATACTGGCTCCCTGTATCTTAGCTGAACTGGGATTAAACCAGCTACCTACACTGCAGTCGCATTTTCCAGTGCTACGCAAACTTATCAATCTGCTTTGCTGAGGGAAGATACACCGCCAACATACACAAAATACAAAGACAAGAATATCTGTGGACCCTGAGCAATCAACAAGAAAAAAAGGTGGAATTTTTTTTTCTAATTCTTTGTTTCTTTCACAGACTGGGGCTAGTCACCATCCATAACTCTTGCTGATCATAACGATAAAATTTTGAAGAAATATGAGACCCACCGCTCAGCAGCACAGAAAAAGATACCTCGAGCTTCCTGAACGAGGCCTGAAGCCCAGCAAAGTCACCGTGATTCGCTCTGAAGGCATCTCCTCATTCATTTCAGTGGACTCTGGAACAGAGCCTGTTAAAGCCACACGGAGGTGTCTCCAGCTCCAACACGGTACAAACCTACCCCACTCTTAGTGTAGGAAAAGCAGCTTGAGGGTGTGTGTTGCCCTGTTCTGTGCAGTTTTGCGTAACTTAAGTGGCCCCTTTAAAAGGTCACAACCATTACGCCGCTGCAGCAACAAGACCACAGCTGTCTTCAACACATCTGGTCTGGAGGATTAAAATAGAAGCTGCTGCTGTTCTGCAATGAGCTTTCCTGCTTGTTATCTCAGAGTCTATTCAAGGTCTCATAAATAGCATTGGAAGGATTCCACTGAAATTGCAAATATGAGTAAACACAGATTTCACTCCACCCCAAAAAGATAATTGTTCCATTATCAGTGCTCCGCACTTAGAGAGAGGAAAACCTATGAAGATACCTATCCTGTGATCTGTGGAGAACTGGTGCCCTCTTTTGTTGTCAGTTTTACCCAATAATTAATTAGGATTTCATTTAATTGCTGTACTTGCAATGTATTTTTTATTTCCCCATATGCTATACTTTGAGTACAATAATTAACTCCTGAATTGGTTTTACCTGACAGGACCAGGAAAATTACTAAACATTTGAAATAAAACAACACTAAAATATCTGTATGAGTATGGCTTCAAACCGCAACTCAACAAGCAGGTTGAGCCTTCAACCTGGCCAATGGCTTTGTCTGAAACCCAACAGAATCCATGGGAGCTTTCACTTCAAAGGGGCTGAATGAGGCCACTGGGGTTCAGTTAAAAGGCTGTGTTAGGTGTCACACACTGACCACACCTGAACTCTGGGAGGAAGAAAAAGAGCAAGTGTAGCTGAGATATTCCTTTTGTTCTGCACATGCCTGCAAAGTCACACAAGTTCTCAAGCTGAGCCTTGAACAACTTCCAATACTGTTCACATAAACACCAAGAAACTGAATTATTTGCTACTGGTTATACGTATTGTGAACCCAATTCAACTTCCAACTGAAGTATTTTTTATCATAAGTATCAATATGATTATCTGTTATGTCTTTGACTTTTATGTCCTTAGTGATGGCTCAGATAGTGACTTTGCCTTGTTATGCAAAAGGCAAAAATCTACGTGATTAATTTAAAGCTGCACCTTCTGCTATACTTTCGTGGTTGTGAAATATTTAGACACATAGATTGATGAATTAAAAGATTACAATGGATTATAAATTTATGCTTTCCCATAGCCTGAAGGATGTTCTCAACAGACTTTTCAACAAGCGATTCTGGAAAAAGACAGTTATCTTATAACCAAGCTACTAAAACCAAGGAAACCCACATTAAAAAAGGCAGTCATGCTAACCATACATCTCTGTTCTCTTAAAGCCAACCATGTTTAAACAAAGTTTGACAGGTTCTACTCACATTTCTTCTGCCAACACTGTT
Source organism: Chlamydotis macqueenii (assembly GCF_036417535.1). NCBI lineage: Eukaryota > Metazoa > Chordata > Aves > Otidiformes > Otididae > Chlamydotis > Chlamydotis macqueenii. Next base: position 4,790,560 of record NC_141571.1, on the reverse strand, counting down.
TGGTACCAATTACCGCTTTTAAAATTTCATCATGCATCTGATTACATTTTCATATTCAAAAATTTTCTATATTTCATTTATGATGGCATAGTATTTCACAAACAGGTACAGTGTTTTTTTTTCTGTAGAAGTCACTTCTGAATCAAGAAGTCATTGAGATATATGTAGACAAGCATCAAGTAATCCAAAGACATACGGCTGCTCCAAAGGGAGAACACTGCATTAGAAAACTGACCTCAAAGCTATTTTTTTCCATTGAAGAAGATTTCAAATGATTTTGAAATTTAAATTTACATTTTCTTTTGGCTTACTGTCACTGCAGTTTTATAAGTCAACATCAAGTACAATGACAGAAGTCAAAACTAAATAAAAAATGCAGACATGAAAATTCAAGCTTTAGCTGTACAAATATGACTCACAGAAATACACAGGCCTTTTCTTGGCCTTCCACATGAGAAAGTGCAACATACTATACTTGGTAGCATGCAGAATATTGAGTAAATAAAACAGGTAAATTACCAATGAGCATGTTTTTGTTTGATTCTTGTAGCCATATTAATAAATCTTCACAGGCATGCTTTGTTCATCAACTTTTCACTGCTGAAAATAAGAAAAAATGCTTTAAAAAAAAAAAAAAAGGAATGAGAAGAGTTAACCACAGCCACAGCATTCTGTTTTTTCCTGATCACATAGACAGTGACCAAAAATAGACCGAGTGCGTTAGCATCACTCGTGTCTTCTTGCTAATTGGAGTGTTTTAGATGCAGATGTTCTTCACTTCCAGAAGCTGATATTTTTTTGAGGAGTACAAAATGTGCTGCTTTGGCATTTCTGAACCCAGTAAAACTTCAATTTGCTGTACTGAAGGAAGTATCAAGTACCAGCAAGGAGTAGTGGTTTTGTTTTCCATGATCTATTATTATGAAGATTTTACCTCTCCTAAACTCTGCTGGACACCAGTGTGTGCGATGTCAGGCACTGAAAGAGACAACCACACTTGAAATTAGTCTGCTAATAACAGACTAGCCATTGCAATTTATAATACAAATAATCAGAATACTGTTCCACTCCATGAAAACTAGTGCCTTAAAAATCAATAGCCAAATGTGTATTCGATCCAACGTCTGCAACGTGCTTATATCAAATCATATCGGACAACTGCAAGAGATTTGAAAAGATCAGGTTTGTTTCCACAGAGCACCTACATATCCAGACCCTTCCCTAATCTCTCTGAAACTCTAATCCATGTAGTTGCAATGCTTTCAGTATTTTCAGAGTTGGCAGAAGAGTTTATATGTCAGGTGTTTTAGCATGCTATATACAAACACTACAAAATAAGATGGAAATCTGCAAATATTTTGTTCTAACAATAAATAAACTGAGAGTCAAATTAGCCATATTTTCATTCAATTCAGTTTTCACATCAGCGTGGATATTATAGACATCACTGCAATATAATAATGATGTAATAGAGAATGATACTCTTTCTTTTATGTTAGACATTTCATAAACTAACATTCACACTCATGTTTACGTCTGTCTGTAGCATGCTTAAAGTGATTTAAAACAGACTTTTAAAGTGTGGACACAACTACTTAAACTTGCAAATGAATGGGATTTGCACATCTAGACAGGATTTGCACTTGTAGGTCAGTTATTCAGCGTGCACCGGTACAAGGCAGACACACATGCATTCGCAAGTGAAAACGGTTGTGAATTATTTTTGAAGTCTGGCTCAGGTAAAAGCGTGAGAAGCCACTTTCAGCTGCATCCCACAAACCTAAGTTAGTGCTTTTCAATTCAAAGAGTAACATTGTTCTCAAGTGTGGACACTCTTAATAAAGCAAAAGCCCTCTCTGACTTTTAAAATAAAGTAGTACAGCAGAAATACTTCAGATTTGGTTAAAACAGAAAATTAAAACATTCAAAGAGCAATAAACTAGTTACTGTTCCTTATTAACTTCAAAATGTGTATTATTAGTATGGGCTTTTTAAGGAAATACTAAGTACAATTGCTACTGGCATCAGATCATCAAAAAAACCCCCCCATACATACAGTTCATATAGAATATGAACACAGCTTCTAGTCTTAGGATTGACATAGGGTGAAGACTTTAATCACAGAGCTTGAAAGCATCGTCAGAACCTCCCGATTTCTGTGCTTTTAAACCCAAAGTGATAGTTGGATGCTTAGGTAACCAATTGCCTGCAAAAAACCACTCAATAGGCTTATGCAGCCACTAAATTAGACGTGAAAATTATATCCAAATTGCATAAAAAGCTGTAATCCAGATTCAGATCTTTTTGAAAACGCCAGCAAGGATTTCACTTTCCAAAGCATCTCACAGTTCCATTCAGTTCAATTGTAATCGGTTGTGCTCAGGACTTTGTTAAAAAACATGATCACCACTGAAAATGCTTTCAAAACTATGTCCTTTGTAGTAGGTTTATTCTATATGTTGAATTATATGCCATAAAGTGGCTCTGTCAGGCATTCAGAGCACAGCTGTGATGAGCAAGAGCCCATGATTAATTCTGTCCTTGCTCTTCATAAACTATTTGCCTTGTCTAATTAGAAAAAAAACACAATAGAAGTTACAAACATTTTCACTATTTCCAATTGGCTGTAAAAAACACAAGAGAAGCCAAGTTGTCTTTCACTAGGAGCCATGAATAATGTATAGAAAGACAAAATCTCCAAGTTTACCCCATTTTGTATTGCGTTGTTCACATTGCCTTCCCCCACCTCATTTTCATTTTTTAAACTGTTCTGAAACCTGCTGCAGTACTGCTATCTGAACCTTTAAAAACTTGCAAGAATCATTTTTTAGTGTTGTTCTTAATTTTTCAAGCTTCTTTTTTTTCCTGTCACAACCATCCACTCAACCTCCAAAGTCCAGTTTGCAGAATGTAGTGAACAACCAATATAAGAAAATTGTCCCAAACCCTGCACTCCCTTAAATGCAAAACCAACACAACGTGCAACGGCATCGATGCCTTTAAGGTGCAAGCAATCACTAGAGCTCAGCACAGGGGTAACTGCATCACTTTTGGAATAACTGCTGGTTTAGAGGAAGCTCAGGAGCATGAGGATACAGCAAACCTTGCCCGTTCACGTTCCTGAAGTGCACTAGGCCACTCCCCGGACACACGGGCTCTACGGTGAACTGCTGAACTCCAGTAACCTACTCCAGTATCCGATGCCAGAGATAACGCGTATATCTTCTGCATTTGTGTACATCTTTATCGCTAGCCATGGTGATAAAACTGAAATACACCAAACATATTTTCAACAACCTTCTGATGCAGAGTTTGACAGATTCCACCTAAAGTTACCACAGGGAATAGCACTAAGTCTGTAAGTCCTAAGACATACTCGGCTTTTAACAAGTATTTCACAATGTATTCAGAAACCTGATTCAGGCAAAGCTTAGGCGACTAGAATAGCTCAGTGGCTGTTACCTCCTGTTCACTTCAGAGAAGCCCTCAGTGTTCCAGCTCCATCATTTAACGTCCACCTGAGACATGACAACCTCAGAAGAACTATTTGAGCAAATTATGAGAAATATCTTCATCACATTAGACAAGGATTTTCAAAACCACTTGAGCAGGCATATAGTTTAATTCTCATTGCTTTAAACAAAACTAAAATACCCAATCCATCATGGTCCCCTGGAAAAGCGAGGTTTAGGGCATTCTGGTTTATTTGGGTTTTTTTCCCCCCTGCTTAAATGCTACAGATTATAGCTTGTGTTTAGGTCTGGTACAGAGAATAGCACACCCCTAGCAGGTTTTCTGGTGTCACCAGAAGAGAAGTGATCAGTGCTGTAGCAGTATCCTTATGAAACACTTCAGGCTGTACAAGAGGGTCACACCCAGAGCCGACCACGGCTACCTCTGACTGCGAGAGCAGGATCTCCGGGGCAGGAAATTGCCAACAAAACACTGGAACTGCCCCAAATTACTCTGAACAGGAGGGTCTCTCCCCTCCTGTCTCACACTTCTTGGCACCCGACATCTGGCTTGCTCATGCTAGGAGTCAAAAAATCCCCACGGAAAGAGCTTTGAACCTGCTGCTGAAGTTACACAGGTGCTGGCAGCACCCGAGGAGCACAAAGCGCTGCTGATGCTGCCCCATGAGCGCTGCTCAGCTGAGGCAGCCCCTCTCGGGGTGACACTCCTGATAACACAGAAAACACAGCAAAAACAAATTTATGGGATCCAAATCAAAATCATTCTCCATTTAAAATTAGTTTTTTGGGTTTCAGTATTTTTTGTTTGGGTATTTTTTTGTTTTGTTTTTTAATAAAAAAAAAAAAAAAACAAGTCATGATTCTTTGTTAGTAGGCAGCCTGAATACGGAAATATTTGTCTGCTGTAGAGTGGAGCCCACAATGTTCCCAGATTTTAAGTAAGTTGGATGGACCAGGGGCATTTGTTCAGCTCCTTGAGGAAGTCAGGACGAGCTGCCAAGTCTGGATCCTGGCCTGCACTTTCAAAAAAACAAACAAACAAAAATGGTCAGGATGTTTCAAATAATGTGCATCCTTTGTTAAGGGAGAACTTTTTCAAGCCAGATTTCACTTTCACAGCTCAGGCAGCTTCTGGGACTGCGAAGGCTCAGCTGAGGTACTACACGCAGAGCAGCAGCCTTTGAACCTCAAAGACGTCTTCCAAGGGGATAGTGTCAGTCATTTGGGCTTTCAGATTGGCGGATTATACATTCGGAGGCAGGCCTGTCATAGATTAGACAAATAGAGCATTTTGCAGTGTGCTCTGACTTTCCGCAAAGCATGAGATTAACGTAAGAGAGTGGCAGCCATCTGCTGGCAGGTAGGAGGCAAGGAGGGCTATCTCACAGGGCTTCCCAAAAACCCAGGGTGTGTAAGCATGGAGAAGAGCCACCTACACAAGAGCCCCCCAAAGAAACCTGCTCTGCTTTATTACTTTAGATTAAATCCTTGAAACAGACACCAGAGATAAATGCAACTGGGAAAATGCATACTTAAAAAGTAGGAAAATATCATAAAGTGTATCAAACAGTCCAGAGAACAGGATCTAAAGTCACAAGTCCTTTTCTGGAATTCTAAATCTTATCTAAAGAAAGAAAGATTGCCATTTCTTTAATCTACAGACGAAAAGGAGCCAGCTGTACATCTGAAAATCAGCTGCGTATTGATCCCGCTCCGGTTAATATTCATGAAGCTATATCGTAAGACTGGAGATTTTAACACAGTGCCCCCGGACTCTAAATCAATTCCCATTGATTTCAATTGGCTTCTCCCATCCCGGCATCGACCTTACCCCTCCCCTGGAAACATGCTCTCAAGGTCCTTTGAAACACACTTGCTGTATAATGAACTCTGAAGGATTGCATGTACTTATTGGTATGTTCTTTTCTTCTCCACCCGTTGAGCTTTTGAGGGGGTGGATACCATTATCTGATTTGATGTGAACATTTAAAAATTTGAACCTACGCCCTGCAGGGCTTCCATCAGTTTCTAGAAGCCAGAACAAACTCTTTCTCTTCATTTAGATTTGTCTGAAAAGTTCAAGGCTAATGCAGTCATCTAACAAAACTGCAGTTCTTGACACTGTCTGCTTCCAGGAGAAATATATACTGAAATGTTTCTGATTTCTGTTTGGTAGACTTCTGGGGACTACAGCTAACACAGGTTTACAGGAGTGGCAGATTCTCAGAGTAGAGGGCTGAACTTAATTTGCTCCTCTCTCTTAAAACGCTGGGCCCTTGGGTCCGACCTTGCTCGCTGCTGAACTTTCTAGCACGTGACAGTCAAGTATTTTCAAAGTGAGTTATGAGGAGCTAAGGAAACTCAGCAAATAAGCAGATACATGCCAAAGCTGATGCCTACATTGGGAGTTTCTATCTAGATGTTCATTATTCCACTTGAACATACAAAGCAGTAGTTAGCTCTCTGTGCTTCCATTTAGACCTCAAGTGCAAAACGAAGGAAAGCACACTTAAAAATTAGACCTTTTTCCTATCAAAAAATCTCACTTTCTAAGCTTTTACTTCCCCAGCTGACTAAAACAAAAGGTACTAATATTAACAGTACTTCACCACGTGCAGGTATTTTAAGGCCTAGTTAGCTGATGTCTCAACAACAGGTCCCTACACGACCACAGAGCTATCCCTCAACTTCATCCGTAATGAGAGTGATTGTGTATTATGACAGCCAAAATGACAATCCCTTATATCCATTCTCTTTTAAATTTCAGTTGAATATGCGCAAGATTTTCTTCCTGCATTCAACTATTCCCCCTTCTCTTTATTTGCAGATTAGCTATGCCTACGTCTTAGTTACACATACAGTATTTGAAAATGAAGCATTTAGCAGACATTAAAAATAAAAGAAAAAATAGATTCAGAACACTATTACAACCAAGTGGCTTTAAAAAACTTAAATATATGGGTTTTGCCATGTATGTTAAAGACTAAATACCCAAACTTAATGTGGGTTTCTAGCTGCCCTCAAAATGCTTTCATATGTAACCAATTGAGTTACACTTGGTCAGTTCCAAACAGCAGGACTTTACTTGCATCTTTGAAAAAAAAAAAAAAAACGAATCAGTAATATATAGGTTTGTAGTGGGAGTCTCACATCTGAGATTCTCCAAATGTTACAGCTCCAGACAGGGCTGCTACCCATCCCAAACCAGCAAAACACCGTCACCATCATTCCAATACAATATCTATGAAGAGGCTGAATAGCATGGAAATTTAGAATAAACAATACTAATTGGCATTGTAAAAATAAACACATAAATTGAAAACTAAGCATCTTTTTGTTGTTTTTCTTCTACAATTCATTCCTCTTTCCAGTCTTGATACCGTACTCTACGGAAACGCAGACACTAACGCTTTCATGAAGGTTTACCATCAGCCTCGCTTACTTTCTGTAGTGATGCTCCTTTATCATTACACAAAAAAAAAAAAAAAAAAAAAAAAATGTCCCTGGAGAAAAGGCACCTCAAACTGTGCTCTCCATGTAAGGTCACCAAGTCGAAAAAACAGCTACACTGTGTCAGAGTAAAGGAAGGGCAGATCTCAAAGCAGCGAGAACGGTAACTGAAGGGACAACCTCCTCTGCAGCTCAGTGACAGCCATGTGGGGAATGGCTGCAACATGATGGGGTTTTGTTTGATTTTTTTCAACTCCAAGAAACTTCAGGGAGTGAATTCAGAGAAAATATTTGGATCAGTCCATAGCACATCAGTCTGCCCGTTCCCCAGTACAAACTGGAAAACGCAATACAAAACCAAACCCCAGCATTCAGTGAGAACTGTTAGGGCCAAGCCTGTTTGCGATATAACCCCAGCAACTTCCACACAGACAAGTTAAGCTCTGTAACTACAGATATCCCCTTCACAGCTTCCTGAGCTCTCAGGGCGAGATGCTACTTGCATGCCCTGCTCCATTTCGCTTTTCCTTACTGACACGGGCACTCCCGCGTGCTTCCCTCCCTCCCGCCGTTTTCCCTTTCTGCGAGCTCCTTCCTGTCTCCCAGCAGCTTCTCCTATCGCTTTCACAATCAGAGAAGGCCGGACATCGCTGTGCTGAATGGGAGGAAGGCTCTGTAATTAACTAGATCCTTTGCTGTTTACACAAACACTTAAAATATACAGACAGCTGGAAGGTCAGGCTCAGCTACATAGGGCAAATTAAACTAAATACGACTTGATTATTACAGAAAGCCATTTAACTTATGAGGTGCTGTTCCTTTTGGAAAATATTTGAGTTTTTCTTTGAATACTATTGCTGTTCTGAATTTTTTTTTTTTAAAAAAGGAATCTTTACATGTATTTAACAAACCAACCTACATGAAACACATTAAGCAAGCTGGTTTCTGAGCAGGACTAAACAAGTATAGAAGTGGGAAAGGGATATTGTGAAAATAAACTTTTAATCTTTATTTATAAGTATGTGAACTAAAAGATGATTGGAAAATTATACATAGACAAAGAATCAAGAAAAGGGCACCTGGTATGCTTTGTTGTCAAACTACCATAAGGCCCATTTCAAAGTAGTCCAAATATTCATGACAGTTTCTCAAAAAGCATTGTGTTAGAATATTTACAAAACCAGAAATTTAATGGAGATTTATTCTGAATAAAATAATAAATTAGAGTTTAATTACTGTTAACTGGAATCCGGAAAAACCATCTGTTCTTATTTATACATCAACCACTGTAAGCCACATTCATGTCATCCATCTTCCAAACAACGCTGAAGCTTAGCTTTAAGGACTTATTTAAGCACCACTCAAGACTACAGAGCATAAGCATATGCAAAAACTTTCTTCAAGTCAGGTCCTCATCAAATAATTGCTGACATTTATGATCCGAAGAGCAACACAACAATAACAGCGCACAGCCTGCACTTGTGTCTCCAATGAAGTTCAGACTTGGCCAACTCTAACCTAAAAGTATGTTACTGAAACTTGCTGAGTGAGATTCTTAACAGAAAAAGGGGAGTAAAAGCACAAATAAGAAACAATTAAAAAATGCATTCCTTGGAGATCAGTTCAGCATGAATAAAGGAAATAATTTAAACACCTTGAGTCTCTCTTGTGCTGTGTTTCTGATAACGGTTAGGCAAACTTACCGATGGCACACCTCATAGAAAGAAAGTGTTAAGCTTATACAGTTGAATGTAATGTAGTATTTTAAAAATTGTTTTGAAATACTTTTTAAAAGCAAGGCATCAGAAAACCTACATTTCACTGCATTAGACAGAAACACAAAGTAGCAGAATAGAACCTTGCCTACCTACCCACTTAATATGTTAAAATTAGAGATGAGGAGGCAGTGTGAACATCTACGCTAGCTTTGATGGAGGATGTTAATTTGAGCTCAAGAGAAAGCTCTAGGTATAGAGAATATTGAGATTTACATGCTTGAAACTGCCGAATGAAAAGTCTTTTCTTACAAATTTCCCTCAGACCAGGTGTTCCAATGTCCCCTCTCAGATGACAGGTTAAAGAACATACTGTTTTGCTAAGTCAGCCTATACCCAAAACAGTACAAATTTTATCTTCAATGGACTGACCTGCAGGTATAAGGACTGCAGACAGTAACCCCCTCCCCATTTTCTTCTGACACAAAACAGAAAAGAACCTTTCTATTGGTGAGTCCTCCATGCTGCTTTATCTGACCCAGGTGGGAAATGTAAAAGAAAGATGCTTGCCTCTGACAGACGCTCATGGGTTTTGCATCTCTGCCATTGTGCCACAACGGATTTTAAAGTTTGATAATCCCTTTTTAGCCCTTTCAGACTAAGGCCATAACACGCCACAGCTCAAACAAAACCGGGTCCTGTCGGCCCATGTTCATACAAATAGTCCAAACCAAGAATGATTTATTTACAACAGTTAATACAATTGGTAGTAACGACTTTATAGGCAACCTCTAAGTGCAGGCAAGATGAAAAATTTACTAAATTGGAGTATAAAAATTCATAAGAAAATGTACAGAATCAATATTTCATGGGACTTGCTTTACCTTGCCTTACACAAATCTACTCCGGAGCTCACATTAAAATTTAAACCAGCTTCGTGCGACAAGTTCAAATGCTGGGGCTGTTTCATATTAGTTTAACTTTGGAGGGTATTTTTTTTTGTTTTGTTTGTTTCATAAATTGGAAAAAAGCACTTAGGGAGCTGCACAGTTTGAGTGCTTGTGTGCTGCTTTTTCTATTTTCCTCCTTTCTTTTAAGAACAAACTAATTGCTGACATAAATAGGGAGGACATTGCTTTAAAAAAGAGAGAAGCTTAAAATATCTTTGTTTTCTGTTTAATACAATGTAGGAGACAAAATACTTTTACATTCTCTTTAATACAGCGTACAGAGACACTGCTTAGAAATAATACCTGAATAATACTCCTCAGAGCCCCTAGTCTGGGAACTGAGGATGAAAAACCCCACAAGCCAGTTTTTTTACCAGCACTCGTATAGGAACACAAAGCTGTAGGCACGCCTGTGAGAAAGATCAGTGCCTGTCACAGCTCCCATCGCCCCGACAGCTCCACACCACCCAGGGAAACTCACCCACCGCGTTCGGGTGCTGGAGCACTCTTGGAAAAGCCCAGTGCCAATAGCAGCACCTCGTACTGCTGGGAAGCTGGGACTGCTCTTGCGTGGTGGTAGCTGAGTGCCAAACAATCACAGGAGAGGAGTCTATTCTAACTTTAGGGAAGAGTTAATTTATTCACATTTACTTCAACAGAGGGACCAAGTCCTGGGCTGGCCTTGGAAGAATCTTTCACTGCCAAGATGCCCATTCGCAACAGGTCCAAAACAACAGCAGCACTTTATTGTGGAAAACTTGCAACTAATGTTTTATTCCCTGGGTCATTCACAGGCATGCGAAAGTCCTGTCCTTCGCAACAGCCTACCTGGCCCTGTTTGCGCGATTTCACAGTTTTGTGCATCTCTTATCTCAACATAAAGCAATTTGTTCAGAACAACAAGTAAGATTTCTTTCTTCTTGAAGACAACAGAAAGGAATGATTACAAAATGTCTCCTTGATGTTTGCGTATGGTTCACAAATAATAGAAGGAAAGGATGGCGCCCAAACATAAAGGACAGGGAGGGTGAAAATCACCTGCAAGTATTTTATTTGTGTGCATATCGTCATATATATTCTGTTGTGGTTCACTGCAAATAAATTTTAAAAAAAATAACAGATGTTTCTGGAGGACACCAAGTACACCTGGGAAAGGATATCTGCACTTCTGCACTCTCAAATTCCACAAGACTATTTTCATCAGTTCGAACAAACGTGGGGACTGATTTTCAGTTTAGCTGTGCAATTGCATGTAAAAGTGGAGTTAATTATATAAGAAACTAATTGGAAGAAACAGAAGTATTTGCAAAATTTAGGAACAAAAATTAATCTAAAAATGTATTCAAATACATGAATCTTAAAGGTACTCTCAGCTTTTCCCTGTTGACATTATCCTACTGGACAAAAAAGGTCTGTATTCTGTTAGTTACTATGTTACTTAAATCTTATCCAGTTATTAAAAATAATTCTTTCACTGACAGAAACAAGTGGGCTAGAAAAATTTTATATTCACTTTCTGAAGTTAACAGCAGACTTCAGCATCTTAGCAAAAACTGGTGATCATTTATTACTTATTATACTGTAATTCATTAATTCTGTACGAAATATTTAGATACTTAATTGGCATTTAACAAGATAGCTATAGCGAGTAAATGAGACATTAAATCCTCTTCTAAAATGCCCATTAGGTTTGCTTTGGAAATTAATTGATCTAATTCACTTGCTGTAAACCACTGTGGGCTGTGCCAGTTTAGAACGTTGAGATATTAATGGCAGACAAACCCAAAGCTGGTGGATGTCCTCACACAGAGGCAGATCAAAGGCTAACATGTTGGCCACCTATATTTACGGTCCCAGTGAACAGGCCGGTAGGAAGCATTTATCTTAAACGACTGCTATTCATCCTCAGGATCTCAGTCATGGCCACGATTCTCCTGGGCATCATCCACACCGTAAGAAGGGCTCTCTAAAGGCTGCAGAGCACCATTTGCAGCTGCAGAGCTGCACTTACCATCCCGACGTACGGTTTTAAGTTCTGTTAGAGCCTGATTTCAGCCTACAACCCCAAGTGAAACTGGTAAACTCAGTGGATTTCTACTTTTAGGAGCCCCCACCTGGCCTCCTCAAATTTTTCCAAATGCATTTTTTTCGTAACAGCTGATATTTTCAGAGTCCATTTCCTCTTCATTCTCTTCAATAAAACTGCTGTCCCTCAAATGAGAATATACAGCAGGGAAGAAAATGCAACAGCCTTTATTAACTTGCTGCTAACTTCTGTTTCTCACCAGTCTAAAGCGATGTGATAAAACCCCAGGAGAGTCCTAACTCTTCTACTGAGCCTCCATTAGTATTTCATATCTGCACATGGAGACACTCATATCAATCACAACAGTATGCAGGAGTCATATTCCTTAATTGTTAATAAAGTGCCTTGAGGTCCATCAGCCTCTGCCTGATAGATATTAAATACTTTTTACACTTTCAGTGACTATTTCTAGGCAATTTATTGCACGTTTTTAGGAATAAAACACCTTCAGTGTTTATCCACTATTAAATATCTATTTTGATACCTTAAAAAGTTTTGAGCACGCTTTGATTAATTCCTAGGAAACAGGGGAAAGCACGGGGAGGTCCAACGCTCTCGTAACACCACCAGCAGTATAAGACTTGCACATCATTTACATTTGGGTTCAAAAGGCTACTTTCAAACTGAGACCTAAGAATATCATGAGAGAAAACCCCAAATCTTTGCCTCAGTCTACATCTTTATCAGATGTTAAAATATGTTTAAAAGAGAGAGAGATTAGCTTTTTAAGGCCAGAATATAAATTTTTTTCATGGCTCTAGAAACATTCTCATGCCTTGGGGATAAAGCTAAATTCACTGAGACAGTCAATTCCCTTCCAGCAGTGGTGTTATTACACACATCAAGTCACGCCTAGAACGCACAGCTTTGCCAAGAATACAGCCACTCAGACATACAGTGACACGCAAGTTCTAACCAACGTAACTGTGCCAAGGACACAATCATAACAGCAAAATCCACTTTTGGTCAGATGGCTCTTTAGGTCTCCAACTGGATTAGGAGATACTGGAACACGAGGCCAGGAAGGACAAAATTTTGCTGGCTTTGCTCAAGGAAGTTTGCCAACACGGTTACCAGTAGACCAACACTGACAAAACCTTTGAGAGCTGACAAGGCCACAGGTACATATTTCTGCCAAGGACTGTTTACAATTTATGAAGGTCAGCTTTTCCTCTGGTGTAAATAAATTTCACTCCACCTACTACAGCAGAGACCCACCAGTTTACACCAGTGGAGGAAAAGGCTCTTCCCATTGCAGGAGTCACACTGCTGACACTATGGTAGCAGCAATGAGCACACAGATTCAAACACAGCCAACTGCTCTCCCTTCGCTATCAGACAATTGTATTTCATGTTTTGATTTTTCTTTTTTCTCCATGGAAACATCAAGGACCTACAGCTGAATTTTTAAGGTGACTCATTAGTATCTGATAGCACCAAGTGCCTGCTGTGAAGGATTCTCCAGTTCAGGAGAAAAGCACCAAGGCCCTAGCAAGAAGATGCTCAGGACCTCCCAACATATTGCCTAAAAAACATTATACAGCCTATAACTTTAATGAAGCACTCCATAGTGGTTATTTACATGGCAAATGTATTCCAAAAAACCATATCTGCTCCAAGAAAAAACACTGAGAGCTAATAGAATTAACTGCATCCCCTCCCCAAGTTTTGAAATTACCATTTGTGATAGGAGACTTGCATTTAGCTGAGCCCAGCAGTTTTTTCCATCCACCAAGTCATGTGTGTGCCCCTCTTTTCAAATGGCATGCCCTTTGCCTCCCAAGGCATTGGAGGGTTAATCTTGTCATCTCAAGATCTTTCTAAGATGCCAGGCAAGCTCATCATCAATTTGACATCAATGTCTTTTGGGCAATCTGGGCTGCACTTTCTGGGAGAACTGGCCATTTGACAGACAGGAGGCTGTGCTGCAGCAGCCCCATCAGAATCCTTAGCTGCTGCTGAAATCGCTGAATTAAACATTTAAAGCTGCAATTAAATAAAAAAAAAAAAGCAGCAAACACGTTTACAGAACTTCATAGCTAATTCATAAACTTTATTACTCAAGTTCCCATTTTGTTTAACTACTATAATTTGTAGGAGGAATGCATCTCTGATTGTGCAGGGCGAGGGATCAGAATTTGCCCAGGGACAGGTAGTGAAAAATGCAAAAGGCTGAGCCGACATCACTAGGGTAATTTTTGACATGTATCTAGTTTTAAACAGCTGCTCAGAAAATTAGGGACATGTATTTTTTAAAAGTTTGTCACTGTGTGTGTCTGTCACAAGTGTGCTCTTCCACAAGCGCTTATCCTTTCCGGCAAGAAGAAACGCAGACTGAAAAGAAATTTCACATAGAACAGACAGGTATGGAGAGATATTTCTTACTTCATACAGATGAAGGGGCATAAACACACTCCTCTCTGCACTCATGTTTTTATTTTTTTTTTTTTTCCATGCTGGATATACAGCATGAAAAAAACCCTAACTTTTCAGTTCAGGTGGCAAATAAATCCTCACCAGACACCTACACACATGGCTAGATTTTCAGAGACGCTAAAAATAAACATCCACAACAGCTTTACAGCAAACGTCCTACCTCCGCTAGAGTCAGTGAAGTTCAGGGCTGAACACAACCCAGTGCGAGTTTTGCTGAAAATAAGTGGTTTCAGTTCACTATGGTTCATGGGAAGTCTGTTTTATTTTATCTGAGCTTGCAACCCTTGAATTTCAGTGTCTGGAAGAACTTCAGAAAAAAAACTAGCAATCAAATCACGTTGAGCCCATGCACAGCCCGTGGTTTGCAACATAGGCTGACATAAAATTTTAGTGCAAGTTTTCCACCAAAAACTAGATTGAGGTTTGACTTCATGCACACGAAAAGAGCTCAAGAATTATCCAGGCTTTGGGGTTTTAGGACAGAAGCCTCCATGTTTGCTGGAACGCATGCACGTGCACTTTCAAAATAATGTTATTTGTAATACAGACTGTGATTCCAAGAAGCATCTGTGGGATTATCAAAGAATCCCAGACGCATGGGAACACCAACTGCAACGACAACACGAGGAACAGATTTGCAGCAGGACTGAGCTACAATGAAGAGAAACCCCTTCAGCGAAAAAAAAAAAAAAGAACATCCCTGTAGTGGGTTTGTGTCCTTTTTCTTTTCGGCCTTTAAACACCCAGCACCATTTGAGTCATCTTGACTCTCCAAAGTCTCCCCATGTATGCAGTTTTTGACTACATCCCATTTCAGCATCAACCAGCTCAGGCACACAGCTCCACCTGCGTACCGCAGCCCACACAGGGGCACAGCTGGGGGAACCAGAAACAGGCACAAACCAGGAATCACAGAGGAAACAAAAAGCTTTACTTTTCTTCATCAGGCAGAGCCAAAGAGACATTTCCACACATTTTTCACGTTCACCTCTATTTCAGAAAGCTGTCCCTGGTGTCCAGCCATTTCGCAGTTTGCCGTTTTCTCCCTCCATAGCCTGGCTGTTTAAATTTCTTTTTTGGGACCTTGTGGATTCAGAATCTCTCCTGGCAACTCAGCAAGCTCGGTCTGACAAGAAAACTGAAGTATTTTCCCAGCAGCTCTTATCAGAAAACAGTGTGTCAAACAAGATGAAACTAGCTCTCCATTCTTGGAAGATTTACTACAATTCCCCCTATGCTCACAGAAGCGATGTTAACACTAACCAGCTACACAGCCATGCAGTGTAAGCATGGGCTGCTCTCCCAACTAACAAGTCCTATAAACGCCGTCTGTGGTAAGCCTGTGCAGGTTTCTCCATCCTACCATTTGCACGCTGATAAACATCTCCTCAGGGGTCTATACACTGTGTTCTTTCCAATGGAGACCTGCCTGGGAAGAAGGCACACAACCTGAGTTTCCCTGAGGAGCATCCCTGTCCCACGCCTCTGCCCAGTGCACGGACGTTCTCCTGCCAGTGCCTGCATTCTTCTACATGGACCAGAGGCTGAGGCGAGAGGTCAGGATGTTGGTGCAAGAAACAGCCAAGGTGGGTGGGATAAAGGGGTAGCAGCTCCAGAAACGACTGCAGAAGAAGAGGGGAGGATGGGAAAAGAGTTGGTTTTCTGGGATCCTAGAAAATCACCAGCACAAAGGGAGGTAAATGGAAAAAATGTGTAGATGCTCACCTGGCACCAAATCTATTACACTATTTATGACCAGTGTTCTTCCTGCTTGGAAGCAGGGATATGAGCGATTATTGACTCCTTTAAAAATAGATGTCCATTGCTAAATAAATAAAATAAATGCAAACGTGTTCTGAGATGTCTCCAGCTTTGGGCTTTTTTTTTTTTTTAAATCTGATTTTTAACAGTACAGCACAGGGGAACATGAAGACTAGGGGTTAAATGAAGGCTGATAAACAGAACAGAAACACCTAATCTTGTATACATCTTGGTTTCAAATCCTTCTCCTGAGATTCTTTTTTTTTTGTTTGAACACTAGGGTCTTTCTGAATCCAAGATCCCTTGTTTACACCAGCCAGAACAACGCTAAATCATCATCACCCTCATTATGCCATTTGATAAGGCCTAACACACAGAATTAGGAGACTTTAGGATCCCGAGTCTCCAGGGCAAATTAACCAATGCTATAAATTAAGAACTCCACTCGTGCCAGCAACTACATCCTCCAAAGCAAGCAGCAAAACACAGCCCCTAAATATTTTGCTAACTGCTTGTCTGTACTAGACTGGGGGGTTGAAGGAATTACGGGTTGATAACACTGGAATTTATTAGGGACTGGGTGGTTTCTGGGTTTGTTAGGAAGCCAGGAAGCGTGGAAGCAGAACACGCATCTGGCTGGGGGTGTTGGCCACAGCGTGACCAGAAACGTGGAACCCACCAAGCAAATACTCGCACACAATTCCCCAAGGTAAAAACGATCTGTTGCCACATTTGCGTGCACCATCAGGGTCCTTGTGACACATAGGCAGGGTAAAAGGACATCAGTGTCTTTGAGAATACGACCCAGATGTTTGAGCCTAAGGTCAGAGCAGGGTCCAAGGCGCCACTTGCGGAATTCTGGTTCCCTTCCCACTGAAAGCAGCACCCCCTCCCCGCCACCATGTCAGCCTTCTTCCAAACACATCTGACAGCTTCTTCCACAGTTTGTAAAATGACACCTGCTGAAACTTAAGCTATTAGTGAAGATAATAGAGCCATCACATGGAGAGCATTTGTGTTTTCCATGTTGTCAGAGCAATTTGTTTTGCTGTTTGGGATAGGTTCTACAAAGCATAAATATTTATGTCTGTGCAGATGTCAAATACTTTAATTAGGAAATGCATCTAGAACTGGGCTGGGTTTAATTGAATCTTTGAGCTCACTAGACATTTCCAAGACTTCAATTGTTTGTCATATAAATATATTGGACCAGACCTCTACTGGGATAAGTTTTCTTTAGGAAAAAAACCTCTTGTCATTATCTGGAGTAACTAACTGCAATAGCTGCTAACACTGCAGGACTAGCTACCTGCAGCTAGAAGAACCCATAAAGTACCTGGAGAAGGAGGAACAAACCAAAAAGATGGATAGTGAGAGTCCCTATGCTGAACTCCTTACATGCCTCGCTTCTGAGTCAAGCTGCAGTGCAGCACAGCACGACCCAGCCAGGTCAACAAGCCAGTTCAGTTACTGGAAATGTCACAGCACTCGACAAGAGCTAATTTTATTGACAAAGAGCTAAATTAGTGCAGGTGTGCTGCACTGCAGAGGCTTCCAGTACTATATTAAAGCTACTCTGGATATTACTGCCAATGGCTCCCAATTTAGTTTGATTGGGTACTGCTGGAAGGAGCACCCAGTGTCAAAAGTAAAAGAAACACCAATATCACCCATCTGCTGTGGTCCCATGCTTTTTCCTAAATTCCCAATGAAGAACTTTATCCTTTTCTCCTCATCACTGCCCCTCTTCTGCCATTTTACACCTCCCTAAACTAGCATTTCATCCCATGTCCTTCCTTACAGCTCCTCTTAAAACTGGAGCCACAAAGCTTATCACCTGTGTACAGCGCAGCACATTTCACAAACCCTGAACCACGCCTCATCCTGCCCCACAAAAACAAGTCCCAGCAAGCTGAAGTCACTTTAGGTACCACCACACATAGTTCAAAAAGAGAGATGGGAGGCAGGAGATGCTGTTTCACACAGCAATGAACTGCAGTCCCAGAACCGCCTGCAGAGAAGCTCTTACCTTGGAGTTATAAAAAGCAGAGTCTCTAGATGCCAAGAGCTGCTGCTGTATCACTGCCAGATGCTTCCCAGAGCACCGGAGGCACGGGTACCCAAGCATCACAAGTTCCTGAGAACATTTTTAAATACAGAAGGTATCTAAGAGTGAGCAGGCAAGGAGCTAGCATCCTCACCTCAGCTACGGAGGAGACAGCACCAAGCTCTGCTCTGAACCAGCCGGGGAGGAGATCTGAACCCCAGCCCCTGTGCAGCAGGTGGGTGCACTAATCTCTTCATTACCAGCTCAGGCTTCACCTGGCCCAACTCTGTTACACACACAGGTGCAGATCTCCCAGGATGGGACTGGCAAATGAGCACTTTTCACAGAAACAGGCTGTTGCATCGTTCCTTGACGGCAGCGGCTTTTTTACTTGCACAGATTTTAAGATCATAAAAAATCATTATGACCCTCCAGTCAGGTTCCTCGCTGGGAGCACTGCGTACAGCTCGGCTGTGGTTTCAAAACACAAAGAGCTGTCACAGGGGGAGCCTCAGAGGAGCCCAATTCAATTTCCAGGTTAGCCACAGACTTTTTACATGTTTGTGGGCAAATTCTATTCCATCTCTTTGCCTCAGTTTCTCATTCTTCCCACAGGACGTACTGTGAGGGTAAATTCACTGCTTCCAGAAAAACATGGATGGGATGTTATTCAGGTACTTGAAGACCACAACTCAAATCATGATCTTCACTTTATAAAAAAAAAAAAAAAAAAAAAAAAAAAAGAGTAAGAGCTAGGTGAAGTCTCTGCAAAGCAGCATAGTGTGAGCCTTGTATGTAATAAAACAACAGTAACTCTCAACATGGCTACCCAGCTCTGCAGATGACAGATTTCAGGATTCAAAAGTGTCATATATCAAAAATAAGATCCCTCCTCTAAAGTCCAACCCTGCAAGGCTGAGAGCATACAGCTCAGCTGGGGATTTCGCAAGGGCCAAGAAGTCAGAAAATTACTTCATTTTGTGATGGCTTTGTGTTTGGGACACCTAATCTCTGAAAATTACATGAAACTGTATTAAACACACTCCACAAACTGTACTGAATACCCATCAAATGATAACAGCTGTCATCATACCGCCCTGGTCGGAATTTGAACTTCAAAGCTCTCTGTGAAACAGTTTATCAAAGACATATCTACAGAATACTCCAGACGGAGAAAGCTATCGCTGTGCAATCATGGTCTAACACAGCTGATGGCTTCAGTATGCTTTTGCTACTCTTTAAATAATCCCCAGTTCCTCTCAGGAGCATTAAAATCCATCCTTTGGAAAATAAAGTAAGATAGAGTATTAATAAAAAGTTTGAGCACTGTGCTCAGTTCAGTTGCGTTTCTATTGACCGTCACACATTCAAAAAACATCAGAGAAGGTTGGTCCTCCAGAGACCCAACCACGACTGCAGAAGAAAGCCACGGCAATTATGTAAAGGCACCACGCTCCTGTTTTATTTAGCAGAGAAAGGTTTTTTTTTTTTCTTCTTCTCACAGCCCTTTTGTGCTCCCAGATGTTTTAATTACTGAGGAAAGGGAGCGGATGATTCTGGCCATATGTCTCCATTCCGCATAAATAAATACTGTCGCCAGCCCAGCTAAGTTTCGCGGAGCTGCTGATGATCCCACTGACACTAAAGCTGTCGGGCCCGATAAGCATCTTCAATCCTTCAGTGAGCATGCTAATTCCAGGAACACCGAGACTGATATCCCATGAAAATATTCAATCTAGAAACAATTAGGCTCATATTGCTGCAGAATGGTACCTCTAGGAATTTGGGTGCTCGCTTGATTGGAGCCTGGAGTACGAGCTTTAAGCAGAGACGCTGACAGGAATGAGGAAGGAGGAGAGAGCAGGTGAAACGGTTTCTTCAAGGCAGCAATGACTGCGCCGTGTGTTGAAGCTGCTGTGGGCCACGTTTGCCTTTCTCTGGCCCATTCACAGAGACTTGGGGCACAACAACTTAATAAAAAAAGGGATTTAGTTACAACTGTGTCATAACTTTTTTTTGATTAATGCACGCAACATCAATTGTTTTTATTGCAGTGCATTTTGAAATAAACAATGCTCAGGCTTTGTTTGTGCTAGACAGCATGAAAACACAGTTGCAAACCTTCCCTTAGCATCTTTCAGCCTAAACAAACAGCCGGTTACATCCCCCAGAAAAGAATACACAGCCACAGGGATTGCGGGTGGTGGCAAACAAGTTGTGAAAGCTGTTAAGCAGAAGGGAGTCATTTCAGAGGGAAGGAATTAGCTAAATCAACTTGCAGGGAACAAGGATGCAGGACAGGGCAGGCAGTGACACTGCAAGACTGGAAACATGTCCCCCCTTTTTACGACATGAACACAGTGTCAAACCCCCCCAGCAGTCCTGAAGCATCCCACCGCATCCAGGAGTGGACGGGCCCCGTGGCAGGTGCTGGAGGACAACAAACGAGGATGCTTTTTGGTCAAATGAGAAGCTATTTCAAAAGCTGAAGTTCCAGGACAGCAAATGAAGGTATTGGCAACATGAGTACAATCCTAATTTCCACAATCAATTGCAAATTGTTTTGCAAAAAGCTTCAACCCATACCCTGCAAGCTTGTGAGCCATAGCAGTCATTGCCATGAAGCAAGAACCACTGCTTGCTGAGTTCTGCCAACACCACTGTTGTTAGGAAACCTGCACAGCCAAAGAAAGGTGCAGGAGGACTAGTCAGCTCCCCAAAACACGCGATCCAGCTTCTGAGGACTCCTCTGGCTCTTACACTGATCCCTCAGGGATGGCAGAAGAAGAGATCATATGCTGCCATACACGCCCTCCTTGGCAGAAGAGGAAGACAGGAGAGCCCTTCCATCCAAGGCTGGGGACACCCAGCCCCTCTCATAGCTACATATTTTCTAAACTGCTCAATTGTAAGGAATGGGTTTTTTTTGTTATTGCCTCCTGACTTAACTCTGTATACAGGTGAATCCTGATTTTCATTGACAGTACAGCATGAAAAGGTCCGTTTGATGTGACATGCAAATAAAAACACAGGACTGGAACGTGAATGTAGAAATTAAGAAATACTGAAAAAAGACATGGGAAAAAACCTGCAGCTCATCCAGTCAACAATCCTGTATTTGTTCTCTGGGTCATGACGTTAGAGAATAATCACCTTTGAGGAGTACTTACACGTGGTACACACCTCAGGAGATGCACTATCCAAAACCAGTGTACATGGACAGGAGATAGGAAACATTCATTTGTTCTTTTCAGTGAAACTTTTTGCACCAACTCTTATTTTCAATGCCAGCTCCCTCCAAGACAACACGCAAAGTAGGACAAGCGGAGATACCAGCACAAACCAGACCATGCACACAGGTTTGTGGAGCAAGCCAGGCTATCTAGCGCTGTCTCCCATTAGCAGAATATATGCGGTTGTTCTCATAACCAATTATATGTTGATATAAACATCTGAGGATAAACCAAGATTCAGGAGGTCCTTGCTGGAGATGTAACTAACTGAGAAACTCATGGCTAGGCAAGCAGTCAGTCAGATCTGTTGGAAAAGGGATAGTTCTATGAACAAGCAGGTAAACCTGAAACATGTATGCAACTGAACTTTGCCTCCTTGCATCATTACTACCAGTGTATGCACACAGAAACAAAGAGAGAATGAGAAAGACAGGACAGTTTCATGCACAATGCCCTATGTCGACTGCCAGATGACTGGGAACTTATGAGCTGCATCAAATATTACCAAATAAAATTCTGCCTTTGCTACCATGTAAGTGGTGAACGTACAGAAAACATAACAATCATTTGTGATCTCACATCCAGCTACGCAGCACTCTTTGAAAAATACAAATGTTTTCAGCCACTGAGACACCAATCAAGTAGAATATTTTTCAAGTAGAATATATATGTTGTCTAAAACATTATAATGTGAATTTTGTTCTATACTTCCTGATATTGTGAATGGGAGCAGAAAGAGCAGCCCTGAAACACTGCAAAGAAAGCTGCTCCTGAGACATTTCTGACACAACCAGAACAGAAAACTCCAGCTGGGATCTCCAGTTCTCCTTTGCCAAGAGAAGAGACTGAGATAAGCATCTGATTTTAAGGCTCATCCAAAAAAATAGCATAAGGAGAAAGAATTATTTTTTGCTGAGCTAAAACACAGGATAAAAAAGTCTGGAAATGTGAATTTTAATCTTAGTGACAGTAATATTGTATCAAAAGTAATCTACTGACATTAATAACAAGAGAAGATTTAAGATGAGCTTAAGCAAGGTCAGAATCAGCATGTAGGTTCTGGGCCCAGCATTATCACAGACTCCCACTGTGATCTTGGGCAAAATCCATGTAGCGATGGAGTGATTCCATGGAGTGATTTTAGGAGTCTTGAATTTTAGATGACTACATTAAGCAATCTCAAAGCAAGCAACCACAAAAATGATGTACTTAAAGTGCTCTGAAAATCCTGAGCTTAGCTCTTCTATGATTTAGATGTCTTGTCTTTTAAAAAATTATTATCGTTACAATGATGGCTATTTTCATAACAGTGGCATCCCTCTTTAATTCTTCACTAAAAGCAAATTACTTTAAGATTCTCAGGAGGCAATGCAGAAACTTAAAATTATATTTAATTTACCAGTACTTCTTCAGATGTATCAATTATCACTAATGTAGACTAGAAAGACAGAGGGGGAATATAACACTTCCTCAAAGAAAAAGAAAGCACACCATAAAAAAATAAGTCATATTCCTTTCCTATTTTCTTTGACCATTTAGCAAGTCATGACAAACTTCCCTCAGCTCAGCTATGACTATTCAGAATGTATTTTTGCCCACTTGTAAAGAATATATATAAAAGTATACTTATTTATGTATATGGTACATTTCTTGCTGTAAATTGCTGGTACCCAGAGATTTGTCACACTTGGAAATTTTGTGATTATATCTGTACAAAACTCACATCTACATTTTAGGGTGAGCAGTTTATTATCATGGCTTATTTCTAAAACTTTATTGTTTGTTTGTTTATTTCTTTGGGTTTTTTCAGATTACGATCAGTGAAAAAAGGGGTCTAAACTCTGGTTCGCCACTAGCAAAACTTACTAGAACTTGAACTTCATTAAGATGTGAGTGCTAAGTTGCCAGCCTCAGAAAATGATGTTCTTGCAATTCTGATGACACGTGTCGTAGTTCAGCCCTGATCGGGACCAGACTACACAGTCTTTCTCTCACTCCCCCCACCTTCTGAGAGAACAGGGAGAGAAAATATAAGAAAAACGGCTCGAGGTTTGAGAGAAGGACAGGGAGAAATCCTTAAAGTTAC
The DNA here is from genome assembly GCF_036417535.1 of Chlamydotis macqueenii. NCBI lineage: Eukaryota > Metazoa > Chordata > Aves > Otidiformes > Otididae > Chlamydotis > Chlamydotis macqueenii. The sequence continues at coordinate 4,767,323 of NC_141571.1, read as the reverse complement.
CGTCACAGGCAAAACAGACTCGACTTGGGGAAAACTATTCATTTATTACTACAAACAGCAGGATAATGAGACAGAGAACAAGATAACCTCCCCCCACCCCTCCCTCTTCCCAAGCTTAACATTATCACTACTACCTTCCCCTCCCTGAGTGGCACAGGGGGGAAGAGGGAATGGGGGTTGCGGTCAGTTCATCATACGTTGTTTCACGCCGCTGCTTCATGGTCGGGGGAAGAACTCCTCACATTCCTCCCCTGCTCCAGCGTGGGGTCCCTCCCACGGGCCACAGTCCTTTGTGGAACTGCTCCGGCGTGGGTCATCTCTTCCACGGGGTGCAGTCCCTCCAGAACAGCTGTCCCAGCGGGCCCTCCATGGGCCACAGCTGCCTTCAGGCATCCACCTCCCCCGGTGCGGGGTCCTTCACGGGCTCCAAGTGGATCTCTGCTCCTCCGTGGGCCTCCATGGGCTGCAGGGGGACAACCTGCTCCACCATGGTCGTCACCACAGGCTGCAGGGGAATCCTGGCCAGGAGCCGCATTACTCCTCCCCCTCCTTCTGAATTGACCTTGGTGTCTGCAGCCGTTCCTCACAACAGGCTGGTAGATGTCTCTCAGGATCTTTTTTACATCTTATTCACTTCTCATCTCCTTTCCACTTCTTGCAGCCAGGCTGGACCGATTTGGGCCCAGTCGGCCACCTGGCGAGAGGCCAGAGGGTGAGGCCTGCAAGGCCCATGAGGCCTGCGCCTCCCCCTCTGCGCCTCTGCCCCCACTCAGCTTCTTCACATCTTCTCTTCTCTTTTTTTTTCCTGTTTTCCCCTTCTTAAATACGTTATCGCAGAGGCGTTATCAAGGAACATTCTGCTACCACTTGGCTCGGCCTTGGCCAGCAGCAGGTCCGCCCTAGGCCCGGCCGAGTCCACTGAACAAAGGGGAGCGACTTCTAGCAGTTTCCTACAGAAGCTACCACCTTAGGCCCCCCCCCCATTAAACAAAACCACGACAACACGGTTCACAAGAGAAGGTTCCTAGAAGGCTCCAGGTAAGGTTCAATCAAAAACAAACTTGAGAAGAGCAGTTATGAGCCAGTGGAGGGAACCCTCAGTTGTGAGAACAAGAATATTGCAGGAGAAGCACATTGTGCTTCCAAAACTCAGGCTTAGTGGGACCCATACTGGGTTCATGAGATGAAGAGTGGTAAGGGACAGATAAGGTTTTCCCAGGTAAAGTTTGGCTCCAAAAAAATCAGGAGCCAGTGAAATGGAACACACTCTTCTCTTTGCACAAAACTGCAATGAATCATATGAGCTTGATAAAAACACATTTCAAATACACCTCAAGCATTAATTGTGCATGTATCCTAGCACACGTGAGGACGAATGATGCCTTCCCTAGGAGTGGTACTTGTACCCATCCTGCCATGCTTCCATGATGCCTCCTGAAGCTTTAATTGTGACACATATTTCATCCAGCTTAGATTTTATATGTAAGGACATTTTCAAATCTAGAAAGACATGAAACCATCTAAAAGCTGCCATCAAAGGTACATCAGTAACGTCCATCCTATGGGATGCAGAGAAAGAAGGAGCAAATGATTGTTGGCACAGGATTTTTACTCCCACAGTAATGGCAGTCAAAGATCATAAAAGAAGAAACTACCATCTTATTAACAGACTACAGCCTCTAGCCTAGTTCTAGATCTCAAGAGATTTTACACATAATTTACCCCAAAAGACTTTGAAAAGCATTGGATTTTTCATATAAGCTATGGAAAAGTACAAGTAAAATCTGTTAATGCTATGAAAAGAAACATATGATTGACTCTGAGGACAATATCCCCACCTTCCCAGCAGTGTAAAGGGGCTTTTGTTTTGTTTTCAGGGGATTTTTTTTTTAAAAAAAAAAAAAAAAAAAAAGCCTTCCTCTTGCCAAGACTTTATACCATAAATTGAACTACATCTCACGGGAGTATCAAGCATAATAGAAACACAGTAACTGCGCTTTTGATGAGCAAACAACTTCAAAGAGCACGAGCATGTTTATCTTGAAAGCAGGGTTCCCACCAGAGCACAGATGAACCAAGTTCAGTTTCCAACAGGACATCTCCCTGCCAGAGCTCAGCCACAAGCGTTTATGAGGGGTGGGGGGAGGCTTTATCATCAAATTGATTTCAGAGTCATCATTTTTTCTGCGTTGCAAGTGTGTTTCAGGATGCCACTGAGAGCAGAGTGGATATGGCTTTCTCTTAAACAAACAACAGTTGCCTTCAGGAGGAAGTCTCTCAGGAAACAGCCCTTACAGCTTGCAATGTATGCGCCTCAACACCTGCCAGTCTTCTTGGACCCCCACTTTGCCTAGAGCTGTGTAATGTGACTGAAACATGGGTACACTTAAAATAAAACTTGAGGGGTCAGCTTTGAAACCAAAGCTCACTGATACACATTCAAATAAATGACATCTTGTATTTCCAACAGCCTAAAATCTACTTATTACAACACCAATAAATGAAATCTCAACAAAGCACAGAAAAGTATTACTTACGTGTTTCCAGAAATGGGAGATATGAATTGTCAATTAAGAAAACTCTGTCTGCCTAAGCAAACTGCTCTCCTAGCCCTGTTCCTAGGGTAGCAACAGGTTTCTGAAAGTTAATACAGAAGCCATTCATGGAATTATCTCCAACTGTAGACTCAGACATGGATTGCCCTCCTCATATTATCAACTTCGGATTGATATTTTTCATATTATGTCTTTGGATAAGGGAGAGATGGAAGTAAGAGTTGAGCCTGTTCTCATCTCCTGATTCTAGAACAAGGACTGCAGATGTGCAATGTTACTCCGTTAGTGTAATGCTGGGAAAGGTAGTAAGAGGTTCGTCTGTGACATCAAGGACAGGGAAATGAGTACTGTATCCAAATGGATCTTCTCACAGGATTTGCTATGCTTCAGTCCCAAAACAACTCTCTCTCTGAAGAGGCAGGCACAATTATCTTACAAATTCATGAGGAAGCTAAAATTTTGTAAGAACCTGATGGCAAGGAGCTGTTTTAATTATTCTCCAACTCGCTGACTCCACCTTAATCAGAATATATTAAATAAAATGTATGGATGCTGGAGACTAGAATGCTGCAGTTCATAACTACAATTAACCACTATTAATTAATAGCTGAAAGATAAATGAGCCATGGGATCCATTTATTCCTGGGTTGGGAGTATTTAAATTCACAGTAGGATGCCAGCCCATTTTTCACAGCAGTGAATTAAAGGAAGTGTGAATCAAAGCTCACTGCTGTAAGATGCAGGAGACATTTTCAGATCTGTTTGGTTCTTATCATTTAAATGGTAAAAGAAGAGATAATGACAGAGGCACTTAGTTTTCACTAGGAGAACGTACAGAAAATAACAGTATTTCCCACTCAGATGAGGTCTAGGTCTCAGATCTTCCCCTCTTCTTACCCACTTCCAGCTCTTCTGGGTGGACAAGGAAGATGGATTTCCCTGAAGCTGTACAGTGCAGGTGTTGCTCTGCTCTCCGTTTACCCGGAGCCCAGAATGCCAAAGGACTCCTGGCCAAAAAACACTGTTTGCTCAGCATGCGAGCAACACATTCAAGCGAATATTCATGTTCTTGCTTATTTCTCCTTTGTATCAAGGACATATCCTGCCTCATGTGGATTCTTAAAATTTAGTCAAGACTTGTTTTACCCTCTATTGTCTACTTATGCTTGGAAAATCCCATCCAAGGCTTGCCATAAAATACACAGGTACTTTCCATGGCTTCTCCAGGAGAGTTAAAATGTGATTTTTTTTCAGAATATGTTACAAGATAACAATATTCTTTCCAGAACTATAAGGAAGATTGTCATTGAAGCCTCAGTAGAACAATGATTACCATAATTATCAGCAATTTATTTGACAGCAGCCTGGGGCTTGCACAGGTTAAGAAAGATGAGCCCAAGTCCTTATGTTGGAAAAGCTGAGTGAGGTTGTCACATTCCACAGCTGCTTGTGACAGAAAGGAAAGACTGCCCAGACCTTGTGATAACCTAGATTTGGTTTATATTCTACTACTCAGAAAAGTGCTAAAATGAATAAATGAGACTCTATATTAATGTAATAATGTAAGTTCTAAAGCAGAGAAATGATTGAACCTTGGAAGGTAGGAAAATTGGATCCACTGGAATTCATGTACTATGGAAACTCCAGTATTTCTTCCTTTGATTTTCCTTCTCAATTAAGATTAAAATAAAAATCCTTGTCAAGAGGAAAGGGTAGAGTGGAAAGTTCCAATACAATATTTACTTCAGAAAGCAGAATTATTTTTTGTCATTGTTAATACAAAGCGTTTTAATATCCCCTGTCAGAACCAATTGAGATTCCATTCAACACTGAAGCGCATCTTCTTCAAACGTTGTGATGCCTCAGAAGAGTTGGAGCTCAATGCTACATGGCCCCTATTCTCCTGTAAAGACCATGTTATACTTCCCTTGCAAAAATCTCTCACTTTTAAAAATTTATTTTCCACCAAAAGTCCTTCAGCAGAAATTTTCTGAATAATTTTCTCTCTAAAGCTTCAATCTGGAAAAGGATTTCCCAGTTCTCACAAAAGTAGGCTCTCATGCAAGGTTAATAATTTCTCCTGCTTCATTTTGAGATCAGAAACAACAGATTTCCATATGGTATTCTGACACTTCCAATTCTCCAGTAATAAAAAATATGAAATCAAGAGGTATTTATGTTAAGTATTGCTATTTTTTTCTTACCTGAAAACTTTTCAGCACAAGATTTAAATGAAGATTTAAGATGATTCTTCTTGCAAGAAAACCTTTGTTTTGTCCCGAGTCCTTGACATCATAGGATCTTCTCAGCGTCTAAGAATTTTGTGGTGGTAAAACACATCAATGATAAAGCCTTTAAGAAGCCAGGACATAGTTTTTGCTCATACAAAACTGTCAATGATTCCAAATAATCTTAATGTGAGTTACTACGCAGTGATAAAGGACTTAAGAATTCCCCAATAATACACAGATGTTATCAATTCATGCAGGAAATAACCAATCTGCTCATTTATTATTTGTATGCAACGAAAAGTGAGGAATATGCAATTAATTACTGGTATGAATTCTCAAGAGTATGGTTTCATTAATGCTAGACCCACAGTACAGTGCATTCTTTCCCACTGAAAAAAATATACCAAAAAACCAATACCTTCCTTGCTCCAATATCACAAAATCAAAGAGAAATTATTTTGTCACTTTTCTATAAAGATAAAAAAGCAGAAATGAAAAAGAAATCAGATTTCACTATTAATTCTTTAGCAGGTTCACAAGAAAACAAAAACCACATGGTTGAAATAATTGGACCATAAAGCTCTTCGGCTGTGAGAAATGACTTTCTGTTTTCAGCTCTGGCCCTCCAGCAGGTAGTGTGAAAGCAAGATTTCCTGTAGGCTGAAGAACTAAATATGTGAAAACGTAGCTGCTCTTTTCAGATCATGCTTTTATTTTTTTCTGAATACCTGTTGTGCCTACATGTACTTTGATTTAGCAGATGGTGGATTTTCTGCCAATGGATATAGGCTGGACACGTTAGAGAGAAGTCTTGGTACTCCAGCAGCCCTTTACCCTTGCTCTCTGCTGTAGGGCTGCATGAGGAACGGAAGGGGCATCCTTGCTGGAGCATGGGAGGAGGGAACAGGCTCTAATGGGGTTATGATGCAGTTGGAGCCTGTACACAACCACAGTGGGCCACTGCAGCCCCACTGTTGTGCCTCAGTAGGAGTTGCTCCTCTTGGTTTGGGTCAGGCTAATACTCCCTGGTTATAGTGACCCCTCCATGCCCAGGTCTGCCAGGCAGATGTGGGCTCTCAACAGCACTGTTCTTGGTTGGTTTGGGACCTAAGGAACCATATCTGCCACCACCATGTAGCCTATGCAACAGGAAGGGTTCAGCTAAAAAGACCAGGAAACACTGCTCTACTGAAGCCAAAATATCCTTGTATTAGTAAAGAAGATAAAGAAAGTGGCTGATAGTACTTCCTTGTACCTATAAATCTTAACTATCTTAGGTCAAATTCTGCCGCGTTCGTTGGAGACGTGGAGTTGCTCCCCCAATTCCACTGCTTTTTCCAGTGAAATAAGAATACACTGATTTACAGCCTCTAGCCCAACAAGAAACCACGAATATCAGTTAATGTTTGTAGAACCCTATTGTTGGAGTTTGTCTCTCCTCTGACCCTGAGTCAATGAAACTCTACTTCCAAGCTGCGACAAGAAGAGGAAATGTAAATTAATAGCATTACAGATCGTTAATCCAGAATACAATTCTCTCCACAAAACGCACAAGACACGACAATGTTAAAAGGACACAACTGAACGCTCTGGTGTTCATTTTTAACCTCGTTGCCTTACCTCCAGTAGCACAACGAAATGTAATTACAGCCAGCAGCAAGAGGAAAATCAAGATCACAGGCTCAATCCCGATTAAAATAAATAAATACAGAAAATATAGAAAGCATATGGGCACTGAAGAGCAGCATATGGATCACGTCCTGAAGTACAAGGCCTACCATATGCTTACAGAGCCTGGTTCAAAGGAAAACCTTGCTCCCTCCTCCCGATGTCTTTGGCTAGGTCACGAATCAGCTGCCTCCCAACATCTTGTGCTATTGGGCAAGTTTGCTTGTGAATAGTAAAGCAAGTTTCAGCTCAGCATGGGGAGAATCCCAGGTAGAAAAAGGACAGATGGCTGGTCGTAGTTAAGTAGGCAGAGACTGAGACGAAGCATTCCCCTTTGCCTTCTCTCAGACCAACCCTTGCATTGTGTCCACACCAGCTGTACGTACCCAACCCTCTTTACTTCCTGTTTCCTTAAGAAAATAGTTCTGAATTTTTTTGACCTCCTGTGCTGACCTGCCAGTCCTGCAGGGAATGTTAATGAGCTGTTAATATTGCTTGGGATATGGCACTCAACCAGTTTGTGGAGTTCTTTAGCCTCTTCCCACCAAAGCCCCCGTTTTTTCATGCTTCGCTAGCCCTAACCAACCCCATCTGCCTGTACATGTCTAGCATATGTTCTGTGCCTGGCATTGCCCTACAGGAAATGATGCCTTGCAGCTCGTTCAGTGTCTGGCATACGATAAGGACAATTTAGATAGCAATCAAGGAACAGGACTGCTCAAGTGTGGGGCTAGAAGAGGAAGAAGGAGACAGCGATGACTAGGCCCAAGAGAGAGGATTTCCTGCTGTACTGCAACTGCAGCAATGAAGGGAAGAGATAGACGGTCCTAGATAAATGCAAAGCTAATGCTGAAAACTTAAAAGAGCCAGGAAACACTAAGGTCTGCACTGCTGCATGAATTCCACAGACATCATACGTGAAATGTACTTGTAATTATCAGTTGTGTCAGTATGATCAAGGAGAGTAAAGGCAGAAGCTCCCCTGCTCAGGGAGACTTACTGTCTTCAACAGATTGGGCCAGGGAACCACGCTGGGACTTGGCTTTTTCAGTGCACAGGAGCAGCGTGTGCTCCAGGCTAGTAGTTGCTGCTGACAGCAGGACTGATGCTAGCCAGCTGCGGGGCCATCGCGTCTCCTCACCCACAGCCAGCAGCCCCCGGGGAGGTGGGGTGAGGGCTAACGCATAAGCTGACCATATGTCCAAGAAGTTTAGAGGAAGGAAGGACTCCTGCGCTAGTGACTGCACAGAGAGCTCAGACTGTCCAGTGAACGCCTCTCTTCCTCTGGCTTTTGGCACAGGGCAATATTAAGTCTCATTTTTCATGGGGGCCACTTACTGAGCATACACCGTGGCAGAACTGGGGTGTTTGGGTCAGTCTTCCCTACCAGGAATGGCTGTCCACTTCACATTACTCCAGGACTGTCAAATCTCAGCATTCAAAAATCAGGACTCAGGACTTAAAGGTCATGGAACTAACTAAAAAAAAAAAAAAAAACGAAAAAAAAACCCCACAAAACAAAAAAACCCAAACTATTTTAAACTAATAGTCACATGTCTTGATTTTGAGTTTTAAATCACTATTTTTGCTCAAGTTGCCAATTTTTTTTCTTCCATCTGTTAGAACCAGATATTCACCTAATTCTAGAATGCCAAGAAGTCTGGTTTTAGGAAAAACATAGACAAAACCAGGTAGGACTGACATTTAACCACATCACCATCTGTTTTTTATGACAATATTAATGTTGATGTGAGAAAACTTGCGTTTCCTGCCTTATGCTGTGTATTCAAATTGCATTAATATAGAACAGTTATTATTTCATTTCCTTGTTTACTTTGGAGTTGTTTTTCTAAAAGAAAAAAGGACAGAAAGACATGGACAAATAAGGACAGATATGGAAAAGCTGAAAGATTCAAACAATCATTGTTGTGTTATTAAAAAGTATAATGCTCAAAGCTTGGAGCAGCCATCGCTAAAACCAGGAAGAAATTTCATATTGTAGACTTTTGAATTTTGGAGACAGATTCAGAGAGGATTAGCCTTGAAAATACAGCTCTGCACTTAAGCTTCTTTTCAGTTCTGTGCTCAGCACTTAATTCTTTCTGGAGCAGAGTCTGTTTCTTTACTCATTACAAATATTTTACTATAGAAGGTACTACTCTAGCATGCAGAACAACACCCATTCCTCTTCACAGACAGATTTGCCTTCCTCACATTCTCATGTCCAGCTAATCTGATTGCCTCCACATACTCACCAAAGTTCTGCAAAAGAAAAGGAAAAAATCCAAGGAAGCCAACAAAAACAAAGCATGGAACATGGAAGGTGACTTACAGCTTCAGTGCTATGGAAATTAATCCCCTAGGAAAGGTAACGCTAGAGCAGAGTTAAAAATTTTTACATAAAAACTTCGCTGCTTTATCACATTCCCCTTTGGGATTAGGTTTTCCACACACTTCAGATGGTTTCACAAAACATGTTGGTCTCCAATTTATGAAACCGGCACAGTATAAAACAGTACAAAACTGACCGATTCCTATTTCTTAGAAATAGCTGTTAGGAGAATATGCTTTAATGTATTGGTATATGAACTGTAACAACCCGATCTGCATTTCTCACACAGATCAAGACTCGACAAATCCTGGTTTCCAGTAACACACCATCAATTGAAAAAGTCAAGTCAGAAACTCACCTAATTAATGTAGAATGCGTGAATTTCAAAGGGCCTATCCTAATTCTATCCTTAAGAGCAAACTAAAATATACTGAAAGCATGGAAAATTTTGTTATTTTTGTGTACCTGTACAAAAAGAGTTAATGTGTAAGTCTTCCAATGAAAAACATTCACTTTCTGTCAGTAAACAAAAAAAGAGAATTTATTAAACAAAATACTTCAGTTTAATTTTCCATCAAAAGTTAGTTTTATATTAAAAAATAAAAATATTATTGTGAAAGATCTGACTAAATGTATACCATCCTAACTGTGGCGGACGAGCTCACATTTTCTTGTCTTTTTTTTTTGACTGCTAACAGAGAAAGAGCCTTACAGATTTTCTCACATTAGCTCAGTTAAGTTTAGAGAAGAAAAAAACTGAACATGTAATTTACTTAAGTTATTGAGTAACTCAGTTTGGTTCTAAAATAGTTATGTGATTGGATAAAGTTTGCTGTTTGCTATTTGCTCCCAGTGAGGAGGTGCGAATGCCTGCAGACATCTAATGCAGCAAAGAATAGAGGTTCACATTTCAGTTTGAATACAAAAATATAAAAATCTGTGTCTGTCAAGTAGAGGCAGAAGAAAACAAGTATGTAATTGAGTGGAAGCAGTAACAGAAGTTGGAAGATGTCCACAAGAAAACTTAGTTTAATTGGAAGATCAATTCATAACCATACCTATCTATAAAACAGAGTGGTTTTGTCAGTGAAAATATATTTCGTGGTTGTCTAGGTAAGTGGATCAAACAAAGCAACATCACTCTGATGTGAACTTCAAAAGTTTAAAGTTTGCATCAGGAAATCATGAAATAACAGCAAAATATAGGGTAAAAAACCCCAAGTTGTTCCCAAATAAAGAGAAGATAGCATTGATGAAGAAAGACATATCCGTTGTTAACAGTGTTCTCTTGGAACGCTGAAGATTTCTAAAATACGCCAACTAATTCTCACTCAAGTTAATTTGCGGTTCAAGAGGACTCGTGTGTGTGCGTGCAGAGCGCGCAGCACGTCTCGCGTAATTCTGGTTACGAAGAGCGACTGGGCAGCAGCCAGACCTGGATTATCTCAAACTGATGGAGAGCACACACGTGTTTAGAAAGAAGAACGAGTGCCAAATATCCAGCTCCTCGCTCCCATAAAACATAAGGTGTTTTATTTCTGCGTCAGATGTTTCAAACACAATTGACTTCTATTAAGTTTCAATGTAAACCACTTTGCTTTCCTAATGTAGCATGAACTTTAACTGTGGCCATTTCAGAGACATTACATGGAGACCACATTACCAAACAAGAAGATACACATTTACTGTCTCTCAGAAAATATTTTTTTTTTTCCTATTCTGTCTCACCCTATCTGGAACCTGGACTTTTTTCAGCTTTTCAGCTCTTTTTTATTTATATCCATACATATGTTACAGGAATTTTCCAAAATATTTATTATAAATATTATTTCCTTGCTAGTAGATAGCCAAAAAGAGAGCTGGCATTGTTTTGTTTTATAGGATGTAAATAGAAAGGAGCTGAAATAACGTGCTAACTAGAAGGTGTTAACTGACTCATGGTTAAGTACCTCGTGGACATCAAGAAAGAGAATGTCCCTTCCATCATGAAGGTCAGCTAATCAGATGTCATTGCAGTAGGTAGTGCAGTTGTGTTAAAATACTTCTGACAGAAGACTCAATTTTTCTGCATTCACAGAATTCTGTTTTCACAGTTACTGGAATACACATCATATTGCATTACTGACCAAAAGGCAGGACGGTATGAAGGATTTCATTTATTCAGGCGATAAAAAGGCTGCTGATTAGTTGGCTACTTCTGGCTCACAGGCTAAAACCTGGTCAGAGATTTTCTAACAGCAGATTATAGGTAAAGGCAAGAAAAAGTCAGAAATTTCAGCTGGCAAAGGTTCACGGAACTCCTTTTTTTCAGTTTTGATTCATAAACAACTTTGTGCAGCCCAAGTTCCAGGTTTGCAACTCAAAACCTCATAAGGAAAGCTGAATGCCCTGTTCCATGTCAAGAAAAAAGTGCTGCACGTTCCTTATGAGGGCTCTGCTGATGGCAACTTCAGGCTCAGGGCTGCAGTTCCTGCTGAACTCCTTGGCCCACGTTTTGCAGGTTGCATTTTGCCTGCTTCTTCATACAACTAATCCTTCCTCAAGTAACTAGAGAGAAACAGATCTACAATAAACTTCTACAAAGCCTCTTTATAAGAAAAGTAAACAGAAGAAGTGTAGGGGGGGGAAGATAAAAATAATTTTAAAAACCTAACCCCAAAACCTTATCCTGAAAACTGTTATTTCACCTTGCACCAAACTTGCCATGCTTTCCTTTACAACTGAGCTTCTAGGAAGTGCAACCACCCCATCTGAGAGGGGTGGCCCCAGTACAATCAGGTTGGCTTGTGCTACTTTGGTCCGCTTTCTCCAAGCTGTGCCTCTGTGTCCTGCCTGCTTCCAGGCTTTTTCTCCCAGAGGACATGCACACATATACCTATACCAGTATGGGCATATGTTTCCATGCCAACAATCCTACAATGCAATTATTTCTCAGCCTCAGTTGCCAGAACCTTTTCAAGGATGTCCAAATCAGCCAGTTGATCCAAACCAACCAAAAAGTGGCCTGAAGCTACTCAGGAGCAAACAAGACCACCACAATAGTATTGTCTCTTAAGAGGAAGCAAGAATTGCCAATGTATGTAACATGATCTTGCCCTCTGAATTAGGCTCTGCCAATGCAGTCCATATGAAAATAGAAGAGGAAAACGATGTCGTGTCTTTGGAGTCTGCACCAGCTGCAAGAGCAAACAAGTGAACCCACTGCGCACAACGGATGAAGTGTGAAATTAGTTCTGTCATCTCCACACACACCACAGTGAATCAGGCCTTCCTGAGGAGTTCAGCAGATCAAAATGTCCAGTTGTTTAATTTGAGATCAAGGCAGGAGCGCACAGGGCCCTGTCCCACTCCTCTCCATTGCACTAAGCGACCACAACAAAAATGAGGCTAAAAAATCTACTGGGAGAAGAGCTGAAGGTGCTGGGGGTGGAAAGAAATGACCACTTCACCTTTTGCTGAATCCTTTTGAGTGGATTCTAATTAGGAATCTGGCAGTCCCACCCCCTCAACGGGAAGCCCACATTATTAACTCTGGCATCAAAAGCTAGCCGACTGCAATCTGCAGGAGCGGCTGCCGAATTGGCACAGCCTTCCCCTCCTGTTCTTGGCCGAAACACCAGAACAGATGTCTGAAGGGCTGGTGTTTCTTTTCTTATCCCTACCCCCTCTTCACATGACCTTATGCCAGAGATTACATGCACAAGTGCCAAGGTAAAGGTTCTTAATGGGTCAAAGAAACATCCTTAAGAGGATATTTCTTTTAAACATCTCTGCTTTTAAATGGCACATTGGGGCTGCGAAGGAGCACACAGTCTTGTGGGGGGCACAGAGAAATGTATAACCATTCAGCTGTAATTATAGTAATCTGGTATAGTCAGTGAAAAAAAAAACAATGGCCTTTCCTCTCTTGTTATTCTGAATCATTTGTAGATGTTCATGTTTTAATCATATTTTTCCACATGAATCAATACAAGAGAGAGAGCGACAGAGAGATAATTATGTGCACAGAACAAATATTCTACCTAACTGAGGTTGCGCTGGGAAGGGCTGCTTGTAATTAATGAAGTACTGCCACACACTTGTCAAGTACAACCAGCTCTTTAAGGGCAAGCCATCATTTCAAATTGTGAGCTCGCTGAAATTTAACGAAATTAGAAAGAAAATAATAAAATTTTGTGCCATCTCTCACAGCACCAGCTTCCAAGGAGCAAGCGAAGGAGGTCTGCTCATGGAATGCAGAAGGCGCCTAGTGTCCAGTCGTGCTGTGAATAAAAGTGCAGCCTTGGCTTATTCAAAGCGTGATGGAGGGGCTCAATCTTCCCAAAGAGACATGGAATTACAGGAAAGTGTTACGATTGCATGGCTGAAACACTAAATGGTTATTTCAACTCATTCTCTCTCTCACAAAGTCTCTCTTCACTCACACTGTGGAAAATAAAGTGAAATCTCTGAGGTGCTGAGTGGGATTTTTAAAGATCCACATTTCGGCAGTACTAGTTGAAGACCTTCTTTAGGTACAGACACAAGTGGGAGAAAAAAACAAGGCCAAAACAACAAAAAAAAAAACCACCAAACATTTCTTTTTCATATAGCAGAAAAGTGACACCCTGATCTCGGAAACTCTCAAGCAGCACCCCAAGCCGAGGGCTCTCCAATCCTGTCCTGTTAAATCCAACTTCCAGCATTCAAATGATTGTTATAGTCACTCCAGCGCAGCAGTTGTCTAGCTTGAATTATAATACTCTACCAGCTCAATGCCAAAAGCACTTCCCTCTCTCTCTTTCCACACTAGTTCTCCTATTTTTCAGCTTTTAAATACCTCCTTGTTCTTTCTACGCATTCATTGTGCAACACAATTTATTTCTGCAACACATTGTTACAGCAAGAGAAGTGTGAGAGTAGGTGGGGACAGGAGAGGTGCGAATGGGTGGCAACGTACTAAGTGCTACAGCAAGCGACCAGTCAACACCTCAAGGTTTCAAAAGAAGAAGGAAAGGAGGAGAAGAAAAAGAAATGTACCTTCCTGTGCTTTACAAGTTGCATGAATATTAGAGAGCTCTTGTGCCAAGGCAGACGCTGCCTTACAGAGGCATATACACAATGTGCTTCAGTTAGCCACAAATAAAAGACAGACCTGTAGGTATGCCAGTAAAGCACCCCATCATCTATCCCGTACAGCGATGCAGACCTCTCTTTATCTTCTTTCTTTTTGCAAAGCTTCTTTCTCCACAAGAAGGAATAGATGGCGGGGGGGGGGAAATCCTGCCATTTCACACATGCATCCAAAAAAGCATTCCCGGGCACAAGATAAAGACACTAAACAACCATAGGGAAAAGCTCTTACATTTCTCCATTCATAATTTTTCAAAGCAATTTTTTTTTCATCCAAAATGCTTAATAGCAACATTAATTTTATTGGGGGGTGGGGTGAGATTTGAAGGGCCTGAAATTGTCTCTTGCCAACCATTTAAAAATCATTCAGGGAGAAAATGCAGCTTAATACAATGGCTACAGGTTCAGTGAAACAGTTGAACAGAAATAGTGCACCACCAATCTTAATTTCTATGGGTGTGATGAAACTCTACTCTTACTAGCATCACAGAGAGTACAGCTTCATCCAAAACCCCTCCAAAAACAGGACAGGAAAATCTGTAATCAATGAGGAAAGCAGATGGGTGGGGGGGGAAGGGGTGTGGAAGAGAGAGAGAGAAGAAAAAAAAAAAAAAGCAGCTTAAAATGATTAATTATATTAAACTAATATCATCCAAGCAGCCAATGCCAGACCCAGTGTTCTGCCACCTTCACCTTTCATCGCTTGACAGACTGGGGAAATGCTGTCACTCTTGTCAGGCAGAACCTCACATGCTGTGCCCACATTGCTCTGGTACACGGGGCAAAACACCTTGTAAAAAAAGTCACACAAGAGGCCTCTAGGTGTGAATTAGGTCCTCAGCTCTGATGAGACAAACCAATCTCCATTCTATGGGCTGAGGCCCCAGGAAAAGACCTGTACTGTGATGGAGCTTCACAGAGAAAAGACTAAACCCTTAAAATGTCCTACAACTTCCAGTATAAGTACGGGGACTTGTACCCCATATTCCTTGCAAGGGGTGCTGCTGCAGGTGCAAGGACGCCTTTGCAGTAAATGGGCAGCCAACAAGAATATCTGTTGTGCAAGGGACACCTTAAGGAATAGTCGGATGGGACAAAAGGAGAAGGAGGGGGATAAACGGATTGGCAGCCTTTTCCTAAAGACTAACATCCCGACCCTCTAAGTGAACTGCCCCATGCTTTTCATGGGGGGCTTGGTGATCCTTGGAGGGGCGAATAACCCATCTGTAAGTATGTGAATTTGAATTAATCTTGGTAATTAATACAAAATTACATCCCCAGAAGCAAATATTTTCTGCACTTCCAAATTAGGACAGGAAAATCACACACATCATTCAAAACTAGGAGAGTGCAAAGCAATTGGAGTTAATGGTTTCAAACGGTCTCTGCACTAACAGCTAGTTTGTGAATCACATTTTTTTTTATAAGCATGGAATCCATAAGATGGCTCACTGACAATGCAAGCCTTGACTTGGCAATGCTGCCATTTTCTTCCTTGGGCCCACAATTTCACTTTAAGTTCTTTTTTGGATATCAGTCAGCTGCATGTAATTCTGGACAGAGATTGGGAACCATCATGCAGGACTGATTAACACTGAGTGACCAGCACATGAAATCCGTTATGAGGACTAATTTTTTTCTTTTTTTTAATGTTAAAAAATTATAAATACTTATACATTGTTTATCACATTAATTCAATGAAGTCTTTTACCACATGATCCTTGCAAGGACATGAAAATCCCAGTTTATGTGTATGCTCCAAATCATATTGGTCATGATTCTCTCATAACATCCAGCCTTAAGGAAGGAGACACCAGAGGCATGATCATTAGCTATGAAACCCTGCAGCATGAAGTGTTCTGGGAGATGAAAAGCAATCTTAGAAGATACAACAGAAGTAGCCTCCTTACGTGTGACAAATGAGAGAGAAAAGAGAATGCATTAAATGGAGCATAATTTTTATCCTCAGTGTGACAAACACACATCTCCAGTACGATCAGGAGAAACTGCAACCAGTATTAACTACAAACAAGACCTGGATTGCCTAACAGACTTATTTCCTGGGAGATTCTCTTTTATGAAAACGTCCACAGCTGTATCTATTTAGTTTTAGCCTCACTGAAGTCTACTGTCACCATTCAGCTGCTTTGTAGGTGGGTCACCCTCAAGAGACAGCATATAAAATGCATTTCACACTTCCAGAAGCACAGAGGGAACCACTGTTCTCTGGTTTGCACATTAGCAGTTCACTGTAATCACTACAGAACACTTAAATTTCTTGTGTACATTTCTCCTTTCCTGTGGTAGGGACTTTCTTCCCATCCCGGTTATTCCTGTGTATTGTAGACCCACATGCTGTTTTGCTCGCTGCTGTGCCTTCAACAGGTATTTTTTCTTAAACATGGGAATCCTTCCTTTCCAATCGGGCCATCATCCAGTCTTTACAGAACATACCTTACATGAGCAGGTGCTTTGTATTGAGCAGAGATGCCCAGAAATTCATAAGCCGATACATTTGGGTAAGAAACCTTGCCAGCTCAAGCTTCCTCATTACATTTCAGTTCCATCCTAACTAATGCTGCAAAAATGAAGAAAACAGACTTTCTCATACAGCCTAAGCACTTCTGTACCAGCCAGAAGTGGTTATGACTGAGATGCACATGAATAAAAAAATAAACAAATCCACTATATTAAAAAGAAATTATAGCCAAGTCCTGTGTTCAAACAGGGATCTCCTGGCAATAGATGATGGATGTCTTCCTTACCTAGCATTCGGTGGCAGTCTTACAAGAGTAGTATGTATTTTTGACACACACATGCACAATAACACATTTTTAAAGTCTTATAATTAGAAATATGTCTGTGCAAAGGAGGAAGTGTATCCATATATATGTCTGTACCTGCAAGCTGAGCAACAATCAATTACAAGTCAGCCATCCATGGCTTGTGTACAAGCGCACATCTTTGAGTGCCAAAGATGTAGTAGACAATTCTGGCCAAATACAACTGGAAGTAATGTTGAGGCTCATGTTCATATTCACTCTGCTATGCCAGCATGTTCATTTCTGAATGAGCCCATAACACATCACCCAGGTTGCAGTACAGCCATTTTTTGGTACTTGCAAAGCAGACAGTGTTGAGTTTGTGTAGTTTCAGAATTCCAGGGAACCTGCTCACACACCTTACACGTGCAGAAGCAGCAGGAAGAGAGACCAGGTGGATTTGTGGATGACTTAGCAACTTAAAAAAAAAAAAACATTTTAAAAAAAAAAATATATATATATTTCTATCTTTCCACCAGCTCAGCCTCAGCACTGCTGGAATGTCTTATTTACTCACATAAAGAGGAGGTGGTTGTGGGATTGTAGCTTCTCTCAGTCACTCTTATTCAGTTGGAGTGGAGGTGAAGAACAGAACCACATTCAATTTAAGTTTGTAAAGTGGCTCTCTGGGTTTTCTTTTTTTTTTTTTTCCACCTCCCTTTTCCTTCTTTTCTTAATCCAAGATTCAGATAGGAGGGCAGCACTGCTTTCCACTGAAGCCAGAGTGCTTTGGGAAACACCTAAACCAGCTTTTGAAATCTTATTTCCAAGATATGGGAGAGCTTTCCAAAAAGTGCTGTGGCCCACCCACATCCAAACAGCATAGACTTTGGAAGAATCATCACCAGCCCCAGCCTATTGCAGGACACATGTGGGTGGGCTTCTGTGTTTTGGACATTTGCTGGAAAAAAAAAAAAAAATTGAAACAGAACTTCAAAGGGAACTAGCTGAAGCACTTCAGAAATTAATCACGTCTGGTGGAAAAGATGATTAGTGGCTTCTTGTGCTCTGTTTTTAAAGCTATTGATCTTGGACACAGGAAGGAGCTTTCATATTCTCCACAAGCCACAGATGGTCAAAAGGGTCCTAAGAGGAAGAGACAAAAAGCAACCACAAGGAAACTCCAGAGAGTAACAGAACTCAAGGTGTGTCCCAGGGACCTGATATCATCACCAAAGAGGATGCACTAGAAAACCAGATATAGCAGCAGCTTTTGCTGTTTTCTCTTTCTCTCAAGTTTTCTCAAACTGCTGTCTAAGGTTTCTGCCTTTGAGGCAGGTAAGCTCTATAAGCCACTTCCCAACACACCAGATGCACCACACCAGAAACACCAAATAGTCATTTGTTAAGACTTCCGTGCTGTTTTCAAATCTACAGACTATAAACACATGGCTCACAAGCAATAAAGCCAAGGCAGAAATCATAAGACAAAGACAATAACGCTTTTCATTTAAACCAATTGTTTGGCCATTGAAAGTACTCGATTATTTCTCTCTCTGGTCAATTTTGTGGACTTTCTGAAAACTGAATTTTCCACATAACAGACAATTACTTCAGAAAACACAAACTATGATCCCTAAATTGCTTCCAATATAGCCTTGTGCAGGGTTAAGCTTTCTTCTGAGAAGCACTGTCCATGTTCACCTCCAATCAAAACACAATTAGGTGTAGGAACTAACCAGCTCTACAGCTAAGATGATACGTATTCTTGTTTTCATCATAGCAAAACACATATCTCTTAATGTACTTGCTTAAGAAACCTAAAGTTATGTTAGGTAATAAAATTATGACAAAGTAAACAGGACAAAATTTCTCACCCAGAGGTGGTGAGGGTTACCCACAGCAAGTCCCTCTACTCTGAAGTGGGATTTACTGAGCTTCCCATCGTAGCAGGGGTAGGTGGCATCAGGCTGTTCAGCAGTCCTGCTCTTCACATCATTTGGAAATCCAGACACTGGACATTCTACATCCTGAAATATATAAAAGCTTTTGTTTTAATACCTGTGTATTAGCATACTCACACTGGCCAAAATGAAAATTCAGGCAATTATGTTTACCTGTCTGCCATTTCCCTTAAATGACCTCAGCTTTAGGCACTCGGTTCCCTTGTGGCAACGAGCAACAACTGTAATGGCACAATTACAAGGACGGAGCAGCAGAGAAACAAATAGCAGGTGCGTGGGTGAGGAGGGAAGATGGAGGTTGTTTAAGCTGGCAAACATTCCCCCTACTATGTCTTTAGGAAGGAAGATAGAGGCTCCAAGATGCCTTCACGGAAAATAAAGCATATTTAAACTCTAAGTAAAGAACTGCTCCTCTGACCAGATCTCTCTTTTTGAAGCAGATTCAAATAGCTGAGGCAGCATGGGAGCTCTTGATGACTATATTAACTTTTTGACATTTCTTTGCACAGTCACTGGAACTACATTATTAGCAAGGATCTAACAGCCTTATGCTCCACTGTATCAGAAGAGTGGGAAGAAAAAAAAAAATCAAAATATCACAGTAAATTCTTTCCTATCCTTCTGACAACAGTCTTCTACCCACAGAAAATAAAAAATAATGCTTATCCTGTCCAATCAGAATATGTCCCCACAGAAGGAACTATTTGAGAAAAACAAAAATTCAGACAGCTACTGAGTTGTCTTTTATATAAGTAAGCAAATTTAAGAAAGGCATTTCATCCTACTTGTTGTATTAGAGGCTCTTCTTCCTACTTCCAGGGCTAAGACAGACAAGCAAAAGAAATCAAAGGCCAGAACACATCACCTGCAACACTTTTTAGTTGTTTGGGAGCAGAGAGAGGTGGGGGGAGAGAAAACAGAGACACGGGATGGTAAGAGTTCAGTCATCTCACAGCACAGAGCAAGTATATTGAAATATAGGGTACCACAGTGCCAGACAGCCAAAAGTCCCACCTGGGGAACAGAGTGCGATTTTCCTGCAATGCATCCAAGATGCTCAGAGAAACTGGGCTACAGCAAGCATAAAACAAGTCCCTAATCACAACATGCGTGACTGGAAAAGCATCAAAAATTGTTTCTGTGAAAAGTAAAACGAGTAAGCTTTGGCTGCTTTGGCTCTGTAAACAATGAGACAATGGAGGTATTAAAAAAAAAATTGTCAAAGGAATTTTTACAGGCAGAACAGTGTTGTCTAGAGGCGACAGCATGGAAGGTAGGAGACACGGCGTCCATTCCTGGTACTGTCATCAGCTCGCAGCAGCACAGTGAGTGGCTTAACATCTCTCAGGTTCATGTTACTCCTCTGTCACCCAGGCATTATGAGAGAGCCCCAATCCTGCTATCAGATCCTCTGTATTAATTTGCTATTTCAAGCCAATGTGGCTTCAAAGGAACTCAAAAACAGGGTGATCCAGTTGCCTGATCAGGAAAAAAGTTCTCAACCCATGCTGGTGTGGGACCAGATGAGTATCTCTCAGGAGAGGAGCAGCACCAAGTGAGTACTCCAGCCTCTCAATTTTCCTTGATCACAACACTTTTGGTAAAGTATCTCTCAGTGAAGGCTTGAGACAATTAATTAGGAAGCACCCTAATTAACAAAAATTAGTGTGAACAAAAAAGTATTCCTGTCATTTGAAGCCAATCTTTATTAATCTCTCAAATTTCTGTTAGGGAAGGTTACATAAACCCTGTTCTGTTATATTACACATATTTGCTTTGGGTCTGTCTTCTGCAGGGGTATAAAACTTAAATGCAGAGACCTTTTTGCAAATTTTTTTTAAACTCAGCTGCTAAATATCATTTTACTAATAACTTACCCCATTTTGCCATCTAAGCGAGCACTTCAAAAGGATTCGACAGGCTTTAGTGTAGGAATCAAAGAAGAAATATTGGGTCATTTTCCACAAAACACTAATTTTATTTTGAAACCTCGTAGGCACTACCAACCTGAAGGCAAAAGAGTTTGATGTTTCAGGTTTTTCTGTATTGAAAAAGGCAGAAAAAGAGAAGAGACCTTTACCCTGGATGTCTCAGCTTTTTGTATGGGTGGTTGACAAGCTGGGCTATAGGGTAAACCATAATGTTCCAAGCACCACGTAGCCTGGAGCCAAGAACGGGATAATTTCAGGCAAGACCCAGTCTCCAGAGCCAAAACCACTGGACTGAAAGCTTTTCTCAGAAGGTTTGCTGTTCCCATCACTGCTGGGATGAATTTAACTCATTATTGATCAAGGGAATTTTAAAATCAATTTTAATTAAATAAAAGATTTCTATCATGGCTTGTTCTGTGTGGAAGTCACACAGGCGACATATAAAAATATATGGAGGCAGATCATGCAGAGCAGATTTGTAGCAGTTAGGCTCTAAACAGGTGAGAAAGAAGCCAAAGTTACATCTGAAAGCAAATTTGTTACAGTAAATTATCTACAATAGCTGTCTATTTCCCCCCTATTTTCGTCTTTGCTATTGGAACTTAGTCAAGACCTGCTTTTTTATTTTTATTATGTTTTCCTCATACCCCAAAATGACTGGAAAAAGGATAAGGGAGCCTACTACATGGGAACTACTGAAAGCCGTGGATTGCTCAGCTTGCCCCAAGCAGCCACGTCTTAGCAGGGTGACGAGGAGGGACAGTCCCTCAGCTCAATCTCTACAGACAACACTTCTTTCAGATCTCAAACCACCCGTATTTCCAGGGCAGGTATGTACTCAGATCTGCTGCGCAAGACATAACAGAAAGGATGGAAGTAACAAAATAAAATATCTAATCAAAAGATTGATCAATAACTTCAGGTAACTGGTCAAACAAACCCACTTACTCCTTGCTGCACTGAAGGGACCATGGGCAGGCATGTTACGCCTTCCTCCCGTGAGGAGCGAGTATATCCCTTTGCTCCCCCATGCCCTTAGCTGGACTGGGGACTGTCCTTGAGATACCTGAGTCTCCTCAGATTGCACCACGCATCAGAACAAGGGTTTTGTCTCATTTCAGGTGCAGTTGACTGACCATCCTACTTACAGGCAGGCTCTGAGAGAGCTCCACAACAATCAATGGACTTCATGCACTCACACCCTTGTGCAAAGCTCAGAAAGAGCCAATCCACGTTTTTCAACACCTACTTACTTTTAAGAATCCAGTTCCTAGTATTCTGCCTCAGGCAGGCCATCACGCTGCCAGTGCCATGGGTCACAAGTTCAATCCCCAAGCTCAACCTTGGGTTCAACTGAGGCTCCAAAGTAAATCAATGGGAGGCAACTTTGTCATACACAACGTCGTACAGACTCATGAGACTCCTGCACCATTTACCAACATTACAAGGCATCCCGTGTACTACAGGCTTTACAATTATTAATTCATTAACATTAATTCATTAGTCATCACACCAAGCTGTCTGAGTAGCATAGTCGTATGCCAGTTCTTTGGGTAAGAAATCAAAGGGCCAAAGGGTTAAGTGACTTGCCAAAGGTCAAATAAAAAAATCAATGGGAAAACTGGAATTAGAACTTCAAAATGCCCCACTCCTTGCTTTGTGTTTAATCCACTTTACTTCACCTAATCAAAGCCAACAAATAAAATAAGTAAGGTCCCACAAGGCTCTTCATAGCCAGAAGAGTTTTTTTCAGCTTTAGGGTCTCTACCAAGCCCAGTCAGAATCTACAAGGCTTCATTGTGTTTTCAAATACAATGCACACTGCAGCAAATAGGTTATTTTACAACCCTGGCCCAGTTTTCAAAGTGGCCTCAATCAGTGTTGTGCAAAACATTCATGTCCAACCACAAAATTACAATCAGTCTTTGTTTGAATTCAGCCCGTGTCCCTGGCCAGCAGTGGTTAGTCCGAACTCTCAGGGTCTGTGAACTGTTAGTCAAAGGTTTTTGCAACGGTTTTGCCCTGCCTGGATTTCTCTGAATATTTATAGGCTGCTGTTCTCCAGTGACTTTCATGTGTCGGCTGGTGGGGGTGGAAAGGAGATGTAAATAATGGATACAGTCACATGTTTTCCACTAGCCCCACTTGTTTTGCTTCCAGTAAGAGACACGTATTGCAAGAAAACAACTGCAAGGCTTGACTGTGGGACATTTAAATTAGTATAACAGTATTTCTACACACTTTAATGTTTTCAAACACCCAGCTATTGTGAAATAAGAGTCAACTGTTTGGATATTCAAGCAGACCTGCAGAATTAAAATTTTTAGCATTGCTCAACACTTCAGGGGTGGGGATAAGAAATATCCCTTCAAAAACTCTTGACGAGGACTATGCAGTACCAGCAGAAGGAATTAGCCTGAAAAATCCATTCCGTGTTCTTTTCCCTGCAATCAGTGCATCCCAAAGCAGGATCCACAAAGTTCAGTCACTGCTGTGTGGAAACTCCTACAGTGTTGATGCAATCAATGGAGAACATGAAGCACGTGGTGGTTACTGTCATCAGTACTTACGTAATATCAAACAGCATGAAGAAATCAGAGAAGTATGCAGATTTCCAAATAACTTTGTCTGCTGGGCATAAGGTGTAAACAACATCTTATATCATACGCATCTCCTGCTTCGCTGGTCTCTTAAATTTGCGTAAGAGGAGGGTTTACATATTTCTTGCAGGGTTACCTTAGTTTTGAGAAACAATGCTGAGGTATCTCTATTCTGATGAACCCCAGGTTCATGTAGATGTAGATTTGCCATCCTCTGTAAACGGGTCCACGTATAACTGACTGTGCATGCAACCTTGGCTTTAGATGGTTTCCTAGTACGAAACACAAACAAGAGCCAATTTTGTACATGAGGGAAATAAGCTGATGGCACAATCTTGAGCTGATTTTGGAAATCAGGCCCTTGTGGGCTGCATCTGTTCAAAACATTCCCAACAAGGCCTAAACAAAGGAAATACCATCCTTGCTTGTGCTGATGGCAAAATATTCCTTATTCCAAAAATCTGATGAAACAGAAGTCTGTCTGTATGAATGACAACTCATCCTGAGTGGAGATGTCTGCAAACCTCAAGTGGAAACTGCTGAAACCATAAAAGTTAACTGTTGATAAGACACAGCTAAGCAGCAAAACAGAAGAGAGAAAGATAGCCTACGGACATCTAACGGAAACTGTCACTAGAGTGTCAGTGTAAAGCTGATCCACACTAGTAACACAAAAGTTTTATGTTGACCCAATCCCTTTGTAAAATACTCAAATCTCTGAGGACTGCATGGAGAGTCACTTCCTCTGTGTGCAGATTTTTTTCCAAGAGATCTCGGGTAACTCCTGTCTCCTACCAGGACAAAAATACTAGGAGAATTGTCTGGTTTAATGCATGTTTGGACTTTTATATAAATCTGTTCTAAAATCTAAAAGTGTACATGGTTATAAGAAGGCAAAATATAAGGGAAAAGTACTAAATAGGCAATAGAGTTGGTTTTGTTTTGTTTATTTTATTTTTCTTCCCAAAAGTTTCACTACTATTGGTGTAACTGTTACGGAGAAAGGAGATGGGTTTCCAAAGCTGGCCACTGAATCCTCTGCCTGCTGCTCATAAAACTAGCTGGATAATTGCATTAGAGGCTCACATAAATGTTCTATTAATGCAGGCTATATTTTGCTTTCCCTAGCAATTTTGAATAGACTGTTTGTCTCTACAGCTTTTCAGTTTTGACTGAAAGGAGAAATCTTTTTGCTTTGCAGCTATGATAAAAAGACAACATTTTCTGTTGAAACTACTTTAAAAAAAAAAAAAACACAAAACAAGATTATTCCTTTAGCAAAATATTAAATTTTCTGTGCAAAACTCATAGTCAATAAAAAGTCTTTCATTGTTTCTAACTCTTTGCTAATTCACTTTAAAGTATATTAGAGAGGGAAGGTTTTTTTCCCAGGTTTTGTTTTCTTTTTCTAACCATCCTTCCTGCATTTGAACATAAGAGGATTTCAGCATTCATTAAAACTGCGATACAGACTGGCTGAAACATGAGCAGCGCAGCATACAGAGTAAAATGCAGTTACATTACAATGACCTTTCATGATTATCTTGTACTCTGTCACAAGTTAAATGAGGTCATTACTGATGTTGCTTGCATTCCTCTTCCTTGGACCATGACTTCAAAGACTAATCGACCCCTTTTGTCACTGGATTCTTGTCAAAATGTTCAGTCCAATCAGGCCCCTAATAACTGCATGCAGGGCAACATTCACAGATGAAAAGAACATGTAGACACATGCCTTATACATAATTAATCCTTCCAATGAACTTTATGAATTTCAAAATTACACAAAATGGAACAAATCCAACAGATAGTCTCCTGTGGGCATATGAGGTCACGTATCCTGCTAGGAGGGCGAGAAAGCGTTATTCTAACATGGATACCCAGCAATTACTCACACTGCTTCATTAATTGATTTATATTCTCTTCCTGCTGCCATCTCTATAGCTAACCTGAGGTCTGACAATGTTAACAAAGACACCAAGACACCTGTCTGTCATCCCAGAAAACGAGAACAAAAACTCTCACTGGAGCCTGAAGAGGTTCTTGCCTTGCTATCAGCACTGCTGTCATTGAGGGGGTAAATTCTGTATCTGGCCAGTTCTAGGTATTCACACAATCAACAAAATGTTCAGATTTCTATCCATAAAGCTCTGCTCCCCACTCCCCACCCCCCCAATAACAGTATTGGAAGTGGAGGTGGGGTGGAGGGAAGGATTCATTCTTGGAAGCATGAATCAGTTGACGATTTTCTTTCTAATGAAATGTTTGCCTAATTCGGTCCTGGCAAGGCCGTGCACATGTGGCAGCCACATCAAACACATGGGCACTGGCACGAAGAGCAGCACGGCCTGAAGTGGTTTTCTGTGCTGCTCCATGCCAGCTGTGTGCTCAAACCCCAGCTCTCACACTTAGGTCTGTCGTCCAAGCACTTATTAGCGTTGCGTTAACTAGCAGTTCTGTTGTATTTGTTCAGAATCAATGAGATTAACCTAGTCTGCTAATAACTATATGGAATTAAGAGGGAGGAGGAAAATATTATATCTATCTCTTCATGTGTTATTACTGATAGGCATCAAAACATGCCAAATGTATCAAAATTAATATTTTACATTGACCTTTCCCAAAAGTTACGGAATTTGTTTGAAAAAAAAAAAACAATAGTTTTCTTTCTTCATGAGTAGATAAAGTTCTAGAAATCTCAATGTTTTCAATATAGGAAAATATCATTCTCCATCCAGCTCTATGCATGTCTTAAAGCCAACACACATCCACAAGTGTGAGGCAAAATCAAACAAAACATTTAAGAGAAAAAAAAAAAAAGTGGAAAACAGTCACAAAACCAGCTTTAAGCATGAGAACTTTAGAAGCTTAATTTCTTGTAGGCAAAATAGCAGGAATTGATTTTTGAGACAGATTATCACAGGAAAGGAAGACTCAAAAGGTCAGCAAGTTCTTTCCCTTGCACAACAGTTGGATAAATATTTCAAGACCACTCCTGATTGATTTCAATCTAATTTGTTGCTAAAAATGTACAGTGAAGGAAATTCTAAGCCTCCTTGGATACATCCTTCAGTGCTTCATAACTTTCATCACTCAATTTTTCCTAATATCTTACATAAATCAACTTGCAGCTTTGTAGTAATTGAATCCAATTACTTTTTTACGTATTCCATCCGACATGGAGAAAAATGTCAGTGTTTCCTTATAAAAGAACTTCTTACATATAACATAAGTAACCACCTCTTAAGCCCCACATACGGTACTCTTGCAAGTATGCACCGGAATAAGATGTCTTTTTTTGCAACCACATACCATCCTTGACTCATCTTCAGTCTGAAAGCTTTTACAAACCCCACGTCCTTTTCTGCACTTTGACCAACTTGCCAGGTAATCATGCATTTCTCTTCTCTCAGCGTGACACTTTGCATTTGGCTTTACTGAATTTCAGCCTCTTAGTTTTAAATATTTCTTCTTTTTATTAGAAAGTTTTGAATTCCAGCATCGTGCTTAAGGACATCTGCAGCCCTTTCCAGCTCACTCTTCTTTGCAAATCTCATGCTTCATCTTTTAAATACATAATCAAAGATACTAATAACACTGTTGACCATACATGAGCCAAGCCCAGTCAGCTACAAAACCACTTCTTTTTATATAACCTCCAAGTCTGACATGGTACCTTTTTTAAATATTAATTTAATGTCTGTCCCCATCCCCCTGCCACCAACTGCACATCTATTCTATGGTCACTTAATCTTGGCAGCATTTCCCTCCTTTGCCTACAGGATACACTGTCAAAAGCCTCATTAAAATTGGGACTTACCATTTTTTTTTTTTCTCCTAAACTACTGAACTGGTTATGCAAGAAAGAATGAAAAACTGGAGAGTCATTATTTATTTCACTTGCAGTAGAATTTAGGCATTTAGCTGAAAGAGCAAACCACACAAGTTACATCTATAGACTTACGCTCTGCAACTTACTCATCGTACCTGGGTAGTTCAGGACCTGCTACTAGATACATCTGTCCCAAAACATCAGAAGCAGCCCTGTACAGTAATTGTTCCCTGAGCATTCTTAAAGAGGTACCAACAGCAAGTGCTTAGTGTAAAGCAAGAACTACAATTCTGTTCAATGAAAAACATGGCACAGGGAGGAGATGTTAGTAACAACAACAGTATGTTTCTGTGTAACAGTCTAGAGGCAGAAGCACTTTCCCAAAGCTAGGAGACATGGGCTGAAGACCTTTTTAACTTTTTAATTTAAAAAAAAAAAAAAAAGAAAAAAAAAATCAAGCCCACATCACCAAATGATTATAAACTCAAAGGCCACAGATGAGCCATTTAAAATAATCACTTGCCATTGGAAAACAGTGGAATGTGCAGACCAACTGCCCAAGAAAATGATGGAAGTTGCACTTAATATAGAAGTTGCACTTCAGAAGTTAGAGGGGGCTCAGAAGACCAGTTTTAAAATAAATAAATAAATAAAGAAAGAAACCATGTTATAGTGAGATGCTTCTGTGTCCCATTCCAGTATCAGAGTGTCTAAGAAGCTGTAATAAAATTTAAAGACCACTCCTGAATGAGGGATGCTGAAAGCCTGGGAAGAGGTAGAGAGAAAAGAATTCTTTTGAAAAGATTATTTTGCAGAGAGACAGCAATGACAGATAATTTTTTCCAAAACAGAATATAGCTACCACTCCTAAT
This sequence comes from Chlamydotis macqueenii, assembly GCF_036417535.1. Taxonomy (NCBI): domain Eukaryota; kingdom Metazoa; phylum Chordata; class Aves; order Otidiformes; family Otididae; genus Chlamydotis; species Chlamydotis macqueenii. The sequence continues at coordinate 4,739,464 of NC_141571.1, read as the reverse complement.
AGAAATCATAGGAATAGAGACTGGTATGCACAAAACAGTTAAAACTATATATTTTGCCCTCAACAGTTAGAAGCACAGAACTATAATCTGAAGTAACCACACATACATTTGCCCTGCAGCAATCATATGTCAGTACCAGAGACTAGAAAACAGTAGTTTATAGTAGTCTACACTTAAACTTGAGGTTTTCAGTTTCTCAGTGGTTAGATCCAATTCAGACAAATAAATTCAGAAAACAAACAGCGATACGTAAAATTGTAGCAGCAGAGAGGTACACACACTCCATAGTTATCAGATATGCTACCACTATAAGTAAAAATCAAGTCTGCTGGTACTACATTTTGAGAAGTACAGTTTATAAAGTTGACTCCAACTGGCTACGACGCTTCTCTAGAAGAGGATGTTTTCAAAACAAAATCCACCCTTCACGGAAAGGAGATAGAAGGTCATAATCCTCCCAGAGGAGCCATAAAGAACCCGAGATAAGGGCAGGGAATTTGCTGAAAGCGTGCTCTCGCGCTCAGCCCGACAGACTGTTCTACTTGTTGTCCTCTCCTGCAGATGTAATCTTGAAGGACACAGTCATGTGCCACTGACTCATGGCAATGCTTATGAAAAATAAGCAAAAAGTTTTTTTTCCTCTACATCTTGCACTTTATCAAACATCTGCTTTAATTCATACAGAAACTCCTGATCAGTTTCTGGGAGCACACAGGAAACAAGGCCAGGTTTGGACTCCATTAGTAATGTGGCATGAGATTAGCATTGTTCGTGGGCATCTTCCAAAGCAGCTTAACCAAAGCCCTCATCTTGGTATATATAAACCCCACTCTAGACATAGATCTGAAAATTTAAAATGGACAACCCTGTCATAATGAGGCTGGGGTAGCAGAAGAGATGAACAAATCACTGCAAAAGAAAATTCTGCAGTGAATGAAACCAGACCGCATGATAACCATTGGATAATCCAGCTACCCCCAAATCACTGTTCCCAACCAAAGCACCTCTTTGTGTCTTTGATGCCTGGGAGACCTCAACAGCTACTAACAGGTTTCAAAGGAAAACTGCTTCTACATTCAGTATCCTGATGAAGCATTTCAGGAATGAAGTGCCAGCCTCTCCGTAGATAAGATTTGTTACTGGGATTCTATCAATAAACTTTATTTTGTTTCATTTCTGTGTCTTCCATCAAGGAATGTTAGCCTCAGTGCTAGAAGATCAGGTCTAATGACAAGGTAACATTTTATAGCTATGCTGAGATGACCTAGAAAAAAAACAACCTTGACTTCAGTAGTTGTAATTTTTTATATAAGAGTGATACACTACCTAAAAACCTTACTTTTTAGAGATTTAAAAAGCTGAAGCCAGGCCAAGACAAATGAGTAAACATTTAAATTCTATTTTAAAAGCAGATTTTGAACACCAGTACCAACAGAGCATGGTTCTGAGGAGCTGCGTATAGACCTTGGATCATATTATCTCCAGAGACAGATCTCCCCTTCTGCTGCTGTCCCTCTTTTGTTCATCTTTAAGGTTAAGCAAAGAGGAGGATTAGCTCTGAGATTTCCCCAGAGACCCTTACAAACTGCGTACCGGGGGACCTCAGGAGACTTGTATGTAAAGACAACACCGAGATTCTACTCAGAAGTATAATAGTTTCAAAAGACTTTTAGCAGGGCCATAAAGAAAGCGTGCCAGTATGCACAGGGATTTACCAGCGCTAGTCCCGTGCCTGTTTTCCACCCACAGACTCAAATGAAAATCCCAGGAGCCTGTACAGGAGACGGTGGCTATTAGGCAACTATTTAGTTTTTTGTACCATGTTTATTTGGGGTAGAAAAGGTCATGTCATATAAGCAGTGATGACATTACAGCCAAAATCTGATAGTTTTGTCAGTACAAATGCTCTTACACTGGTGACTCTTGTTGGAATAACTAAATTGGCCAAAAATCACAAACCAGCCCATCTCTGCCCATCACATCCCAGTTAGCAGATGTCGGTACTGTAATGCAGGCTGTTTGCTGAACTATAAGCATAGGTTTTCTATTACAGAACAGAGCCCTGAAACAAACCTGCAATCAACTCAAAAGTCAGAAACTGTAGAATTAAAAAAAAAAAAAGTAAAAACAAAAACCAAACTGACTGGCTCTTTGTTTCTTCTCATTTCCCTAATGGTACCAGATTAACTTTGGAAGTAGCCACAGGGAAAACAGGTAGAGAATGAAAGCCTCCCAGTTTAAATTGTCAACATCTTGATACCTCTGGCAGGGATATAACATTCGCAGATCTCAAGAATTGGAGGCCATTCAGCTGGAAACTTTGGCATGTGACTCTAATTCCTGCCCACTTGTATTTGAGAAAAACCTATGTGGCTATATTTATTTAAGAGATGGCTTAGTTTTATCTTCCAGGCCAAGTGCCAGTGCTCCTCATCAAGCTCTGGCTCCCAAAGTTCCTCCTGCAATTACAGCTAAATCAAACCCTGTTCCCTCCCCGTCCTTAATGCTGAAAGCAAATCTCAAACTGCTCCAACGCTCCACTCCAGGGCTCCTTCTGTGATGGAGGGAAAGGATGCAATTTCTATCTAGCTATGAATAAAGAATTCAGCTATTAAGATTTTCTCAGTTTTGCATGAAGTTTGAGACCGGGCACAGTGGGGAAAAAAGAACAAAGAGGTTTAACTGGAACACAGATAAGCAGTTTTGAAACATTTACTAACAGAGAGAGGAGGGTGAGACACTTATCACTCGTGAGGATTCATGGAACAACAGACATGCCTTCATTTAGCAAAACGATCTATAAACAAGGTTATGAAGTAGCACAGCTGTATTTATTAGCTTTTATACTATTTTGAAGACTAAAGTGACTCCTGTGCACTGGATTAAAGGAAAAAGCCATAAAAATTACAATACTAAGCATACACAGTATTCTTTATAAATAGAATAAATAGTTTTTGGAATACTTTCTTCCTAGAAAGAAGAATAGACTTTCTAAGTTTGTTATTTCTAAAGCAAAAAAGGACTCTCAAACACAGCCAACTTCTCTGTGCTACAAGTTCCTATTACAGCCTTCATCTTCCTGAGTTTCTGCAGAGCTCAGAAAGAAAAAGCCCGATTTACCTATTTTGGAATTCAGCTTTTTAAACCTCGTACAGGAGGAGGAGCGCATTGAAAAGGTATGGAGGAGGAAATACTAGGAGCTCCTCCTCAAGTACTTTCCTATATGAATAGATTTACCAGAAGTCATTTTATGAAGGTTGCATAGTGGTCTTGCTACACCGCTTTCTGTGTGCTTTAGCCCCAGACTGTAAAAGAAACCTAGCCATTAGAAAACATGAGGTTCAGGGCTCTGGATAGAACTTGGGTCACCTCAGCACAGCCCCAGGACACACTATCGAGACTTCTGAATGCTCTCACAAGACAGAGGAAGCAGGAGTCCAAAGCGAAAAACCCCTGCTCCTCACAAGCAAGAGGAGGTGGGCTTCCTAGTTCATTGCTAAGCAGCAACAGTGCAATCCAGTAATCTCATCTACAGTGATAAAACATTTGCAATCAATGCATTTACCCTAAATTGAGAGCACCACAACATAAAACAAAGCCAACATGGTCTGTTTAAGATAACAGTGATGAAAATTCATTATGTCAAATACCAATAGAATGAAGGACTGTCAGCAGAGAGACAGGAAAACCTAGGATCTGGAAAGCCTTCTGACAGTGGTTTTTTGCCTTACTGACTGCAGAAGGATAAGGACAAGGATAACCAGCCTTCTAATTCAGGTGAATTATTTAGTGTCTACAGGTGTGGTTCTGCAAAAGCTATAACTCCTCACTCCCTGCCTCCATCCCCGTGCTATGTTTATGACGATTCCCTTGTGCTTCTCTGAATTTGCCATGAACTCATTCAAGGAGCTAAACCAAAAGAAAATTAATCACACAACAAATGCCGATAGTTTGCTGCCAGCTTAGCTCCCTGAAGCAACTTACCAAGCGTTTGACCTGATGCAAGAGAAGAGGGCGACCGGGGCTGCATGGGACTGTGTGTGCATGCATGGTTTTGGATTGCTTAAAGAGTTTAAGTCAAATACATTCCACACTTCAGGGTTTATTAAAAGCAAAACAAAAGCTTGTCTTCCTGAAATAAGTTGTCTTTTGTAAAGGCTATGGCCAAAAAAAAATTTGTTCCTATTTTGTTAATAGCATTGTGGTTTAAGCAGCATTTCTTTAAAAATATTTTCTGGCATATGACAATACAAATTCAGGGTCACTAGATCCAGATAGGCTATCTAGTCTATGGGAAATTGGCTAATAAAAATGAAATTGAACTTTCATTACCAAAATAAATTAAAAATAAGTAGGAGGAGATATTAAAAGACAGAAAACAGCCGTAGGGGGAAGAATATTGAAAAAATGAAAGGGTTAAATAAGTACGGGGATAACTTCAATCATTTGATGCAGGAACAAACAGGCGTAAACAAAACAAGAACATTTCAAAGATGAAATAGATGAGGAAAGAAAACCATCAGAAACCATAGAAATAAAATTAAACCAATTGAAAACAATGAAATGTTGCAGGTAGTTCAGATTACCTACTGGTAGAACCACACTTTAGAGAAGTTCACCTGTCCTTCCTAATGGTACAGAGAGCATAGATACCTGTGCACTTAAAAAAGAGTTAGTTCTGAGTCTTTGGTTAGGTATTTAAATTCAAGCCCTAATTATTACCTCTGTAAAGTTTTTTTTAAACATTCTTATTCTGCGCTCACTTACGACATCTGCACATTTCCCATAAATACCTCCTGTACAATTTATTTCAGTACCTCAAAATCAAACCTTCAATCCATTGCAAGAAGCAATCTGAAACCCAAAGAGGTAAAGCAGCTGAAGAGACGCGATTTGCAGGAGCAAGACATGACTAGCTGTCAGTCCAAAATAATGTTTGTTAGGGCCTCTAGTGGGTAAACGGGCACTAGCAGAAGTCTATGGGTTGCTAAATTCAAATATAGTCAACTTTAGCTTTCAAACGCTTGCTTAGCTCCTGTACAGGTGAGGGACGATATCCAATAATGCCATTTCTGAAGTGCTCTCAGATGTAGAGCATCCTCACTCCCGCAGCCCGAACAGGAAGATGTTCAGTATCTCCTCTCGTCTCCCATTCATCTGTATTTTTAATACACACAAGCCCAGTCCTGTTGCCAGGAAGGCAAAGAAAAGGTCAACAAACTCCTTTGCTGCAAGTTAGTTTGTCAAACTCCGTTTTCGGCAGCATGACTTTACATGTTAATGTGAGTGTTTGCCTCCGTGTCAATAGTGCCTATTGTGTGCATTTGTAGCACAAGATTTATGGTAAAGCTTGCAACATTTTTCAGGAATAATAAGCGTTTATTCACCATCCCAGGTCTATAAGCAGAGGCCTGACAAGTAATTATTGACACATTGTGCAGAAATAAAAGCGGTGGGCGAGCTGCTGTTGCGAATGGCAGCGTGGGTAGGGGGAAGGAGTGGCTGTGTCAAAGGAGTGACAGCCTTGGTGCCCAACATTGTCAAAGCCGACGTTGACTTGCACTGTTCTGCGTGCCTGACTGTATTTGTGCTCCCTGTCACTTGGGTGTGACATGCCAAAACATGAGGAGTGCTCCTTTTCTCATGCTAATGCTTTGTAATGACAGCTTTGTGATCCCCGGGCTGTGTTAGTGCTCAACAAGTCAAGGTGTGACAGGCAGCAGACCCCTTTGTCAGCAAGTGCTGTACTGCCCTCGTCAAATACCATATTTCTCCCCAGACTAAAATGGACCTAATGCCTGAGAGAACACTAGCATCACTGAGCAGACATGGGGGATATCGACCATACGTGTACCCGTATGCACAGCCCTGAGCAACGTGTTCCCTGGTCGCACGCCATGCTAATTTATCTGTCTTTATCACAGATCTCTGTGTCGCCATGAGATGAGAGAGATGGAATTTGAAAATCTATTCCCAAGCCATTTTTCATGAGCTGCTTCCCTCTTTGGGGTTGAAAACTGCTTTCCGCTGTTGCATGGGGAACAACTCGTTAGCTTCAAGCTAAGCCTCAGAAAGCTATGCAGCAGTTTTATGGTGTTTCAGCATAACTGGTAAACTCTGCTCAGAATTAATTCAGCCTCTGAACAGCACAAGGCATCACCAGACAGGATTAGGATGTATTAGCAAAGCAGTGTGAAGGAAGGTTGCACGACGCCTACTTATGTTATGCTTGGCTGTAAAACTGAAAGTCACATTAGCACCAAGTTCATCCAGAAAAACAAAGCAGCCCTAAAACCGTGTTTTATATGTGAAAGAAAGCTTGGCAGGAAAGGGCAGAGTTCAGGCTGCCTAGACTAAGCAACGAGTTGGCTTCATGGGATTTGGAGTTTGCAAATGGCTTGAAGAAGTACATGAGCTTGGCTACTTACATGAAGTTTATCCAAATGATCCAAAACTCAATGATCAGCAAAGCTGAGCTAGGAAACTTGCCAGAAGAGGTTTTTTTTCACAAGATTTATGGTTCTTCCTGCTTCTTGTTCCCAGGCATAACCAGGAAGTGAGCTGAGTAAAAATGGAAAATATTTTTTAGAAAAGTTATGAATCTCTTTTTCAAAGGTCAAATAAGTTCATGGTAAAAATTTTATGGCACCTTTCAGATCTTTTTTTTTGTTCCTTATCCAAGTTTTACCCAGCTGCTGAGTGATAGATTATTAATCTGGAATGTTCAAGGTATTGATGAGAAAGACAAAGAACAAGCTAACTACAATCCAAAGTCAAAGCCATCATATTAGAAATCACAGGTTACTGTAATTATTTCTTATCCCCAGTGACATCACTGGGGACTAAAGATCCCATTACCTTAGGCATCCCAACACAGAATGACAATCTGCTCCAAACAGCTTGGTCCAAGATTTCAGCATACTAAGCATGGGGGGCAGGGGTAAGGGGGAGAGGAGAGCTTGAATGTGAATTGCTTACGATCTGAATTCTAGTGCAGAAGTTGAGATTTTCAAAGCTGTCTATAACATCTGGACACCATCGCTCTCCACAGAGGTACCACCATCTCATGAATTCACAGAGCCGCGTTACAATCTTTTTCCTGCTCTATCACCCCACATGTCAGATGTAGCTGAACTATGATCTGCTGAGCAGCTGAATCAGGGAGGGAAACACAATGGTACTGCACAGCAGGAGTGACGATGCTCAAAGGACGCTGCTTGAAGGTACTTGCCCAGCTGCAACGCAGAGTTGAAGCCCAAACCCACCACAAAGCCCAGTGAACCAGACAGCCATTCCTGCCATGTGATTTAACCCAGCACAGTCTTGCAAGTCTCAACTTACAGGAAGTTCAGGTGTCTGCACTCACATCAAGCCTGAAGAGCAGCCTCCGGAGCTTGAAAAATGTGGTACTTGGCTTTAACTGTAAGGAAAGGCAACGGTTTTGCCCTCACCCTTCAATGTGCTCATATGATTACATTAGCAAAGATTATCCAACAGAACCTGTAGTTTTGCGTTCCCACTCCTTGCTTTACCCAATATCTCAAGATTTCTGTACAACATATTTGGCTCTGTTCTAGCACCTTGTGACATATCTAGTGTCCCTGAGACGGGCAGGGTATTTCTCTTTCAAAGCGTTTTTAGGTGCTGATCTAAGTGTCGATAAAATCTGAAAACTAATTTATTTTCCTATTTCCTATCAGATCATTCATTGGCTCCTGGGGAATTAAAATACCTGTAGGAACTTTTAATTAGTCTGAAGCTGGATTCAACTGCACAAGAAGAGCTTTATAAAGCTTCAGCCAGGTCCACAGTCTGAACAGTTCAAACAAAGCAGCAAACTTCTGAGATCAACGTAGGCTAGAAACAAGCACTCCATCCACTCGGGAGCCCAAGTGTCTTTCTGTATCTGAGGGCTGACCTGCATTTTCTTCTGCTCTTTCAGTCCCCACTCTTGACTAGAATTAGCCTAAGTCCAATGATTTTTCGCAGCTTTCTCTGCAGATCCTATTATTCTTCTTCTGACTTCTGAAATCCTCTTTTTTTCCAACAATGTGCTCTCATCTTTGCAAATAACAACTTGCAATGAACCATTAGCTGTACCTGCTGTTCCCATCCAGTACTTCCATACGCAGAGAAACTCATTGGATGGCTTTAGAGGCTCTATTTGCACCTTTTATTTTGCTGACATCACTAATTACCCTCTCTTTCTAGGTTTATCTTTGTCTTCTTGGAGCCTGGGCTCCACAAGCAAAATCAAAATAGGTCAGTGCCATTTCCCTCCCTTACCTTTCTTGGCGTGCCTAACTACTTTCCCCTCCTTAAATCTAAATTTCCTAGATAACATATCTCAAATGCTAGAGATTTCAGATGGGCCAGGGTCACAGGCCTCAAAGTCTTGATATATGCAGATTTTCTTGGAGAGGAAATGGGAGTAATAAAGAGAAAGTGGTGTAAAACTCAGCCGGAGTAACATCATCAAACCGAGCTCATCTGGCCAGGGCTGATCAGAAATAGAAGATTCTGCAGGTCTCCAGCAACTAATCAATGTGCTGATACAAATCTGCCTTCAGCTGTTTGGAACCACTCTGTTAAATTGTCTTGCTATTAGATATTCATTTTACATGTCCAGTAAGACCCAACTTCACAGCTAAGCCTGCCTCAAATCTACCTAGAGAAAGGCAGGGAAGGGAGGGACCATGCCGTCCCGGGTGGAACTCAGTTGGGTTCCAAGGGCTCCAGCAAAGCCCGTGGTTGCGCTTAGTTGGTGTAGTACCAGTCAGAAGCCAACATTTTCTGTAAACAGACTGAGGATATTTGCCACATAAATTGTGGTTTAATCAACAAAAGAAAACCTTAGATTTTGCTTGATCTATTTTAATTTAATTAACGCAAACGTTCCAGGACAAGAGGATATTTTACTGTAAGTGTTACTGGGAGAACTACTTCTGGCAAGGCTTGCATCGACACTAATACAGACTGAGAATGGAATGACAGGCTTCTGTGCTTGGGCTGCCACAGACACACGTTGCACCGAGCTGCCTTGGGGCCAGCAGGAGATGCAGAACTGCCAATTTTAATCAAAGGCATTATGGCCCAAAGGCAACTCACCTGCCCGTGTGCCGGGAGAGGTGCTGCCCAGCATGGGAATCTCCAGCATGCTGTGCCAAACACAGTCTGCCACTTCCTTTTAGTGTGAAACCATTTGGAACGTCCCTCCGCTTTCCCCTCCCCCCCTTAAAAGTGATGATATTGATGGATGGGCAAGGTCCCGTACGTGGCAGCCGTGAGATATACAAACATACTGCTCAGTGAGGGTAAGCCTGTGATGTCTATGCTCTAACATTTTAGTCCATTGGGAAGGGAGATTGCTTTTCAACAGGTTGACAGGGCGCAGCTGCTGAGCTCTTTGGAAACCGTTCTGTCTCCTCTTGGCTCCAGTCTCTCTGGGGCACAGCAGCATGGCAAGCCAACATTGATAGCCGCGTGGACTTGAGGGCAAGAAGCATGCTTTCCAATTAATAGAGATTTGCATGGGATTTTGACCAATGTGTCCATCTACTGTCTGGTACATCAAGAGAGCTGAGGTGGTACGAAGCTATGCTGGGTGATGGATGGACATGTCTGCTGGGCCCTGCAGGACTGGGGTGGGGAGAAGGGGACACAGGAGGATGCGATATCGAGGGTCCAGGCAGCTTTGGTGAATAACACATGTGACCATTCATCTTCAGCAACTAAAGTTTGGCTTTTGGTGGTTAAATTGCAGAAGATATGGTCAAATGCAAGGCTCAGGGAATATAACACAAAGCGTGTATTTACTCTGCCTTGGCTTAGACATCAGTTTAAACCATACAGATGTTATTTTAAACTCCAGTGCTTACAAATAGCATTATGTTTACTAATCGTTAGCATAAGCCTGCAGCTGAACACTCTTTAAAGTTTTTCTCCTCCTTTGGATTTTGGTGGTGCCAAAAGTCACCATCTCCATCAACACAGTGCCCTGGTATATACTGTAAAACTACGCAGGGAAAGCAAAGCAAAGCTTCCCCCAAAAGCTATGGCATCCATAAGCAAGAGAGAAGTGCAAGAGGGGATGCAGAAAGCAAGAACGTTTTCAAACCCACAGGATAATCACAGGACAATCAAGAACAACACCCAGATCTTCCAAATCTGAGGTCACAAACTGGCACACTCATGTGTACACAAATGCACAAGCATGAGTGCACATATACTATAGCTACATAGACATCTATTCCCAGATAAAAGTTAAATTAAAATGAAATTTGGATTAAAATTGGGTAATTATTGACCTACTGAAATAATTTCATAACGAATCTTAAGAAAATTAAATGGCTAGGTTAAGCCAAAAAGAAATCCAGACAAATTATGATTTAGCCTACATTTATAGTATCCCCCTGACTTCATCTCTGCTCTGGAGTGATGCAAATTCCTTTGGTTAAGGTATTTGACTGTTCTGGGCCCAGGCTGACTTATAGTTAGTGATACCATACTTTAAAAAAAAAAAAAAATTCCTAATCTGAGGGGGTTTGGTTACTAGGTTCACATTTGCCACTAACTTTTAGATACTTTTTGCAGTTTTCATGAAGACTTAAGTCAAATGTTGGTTCATATTTCACACTTGGGAACGACCAGAAAAAAAAAAGCTATCTTGCACATCCTAATATTCTGGCCTGGAAACATTCTGGTCTGATCCAACGTTTCCTCTTAGAGCGTTTTGTTTTGGATGTGAGCTATTGTAGTGATTGCTCTGTTACTCCAGGCATCGGGAGCCCAACGAACACACATTACATAGCACTGAAAGGCACCCAGTTTACAGGTAAGAGCCGTTTGAGCCTCCACCCGTATCTCTGTGACCACAAGATCAGACCTTCTGCCAACTGCAGAGGGAGGGTCTATAACTCAACAAAACCAGAGCCAGCACAGCCTGGCTGGCCTCGTTGGGTTTGAGGGTGCCTGGAGAGTAACTTAGGCATGTAATCAGCTGGTCCTAAGCCCTGTCTCATAGCAGTATGTGATCATGATTTGAGCAATCACAGTACACGTAAGTAGAAGCAAATATTTGTGTCAACAGGAGGAAGATCAAGTGTCCAACCACAAATATCTAGTGGAGAAAATTATATTCCAGTTTCTTTACTAACGCATTGATTTCCCAAGTAAAGAAATCCATTCTGCCAGCCCAATAAGTGCTTTTTGTAGCCCTACACTGTTGCCAGGCCTCGTTTCCACATTCCTTTTAATTAGACCATACTGCTGTTTAACAGTAATCAGCAAGAGGCCTTGCAGAGAGGCCTTTCAAGGTAACTTTGAAGGTTTATAAACATGCAAAGACCAATTTTATCCACACTGAACGTAACACATCTGAAGTTCGGAGCCTTCCAAGTCCTGCTGAGCCATTCTATTTTCCAGAAAGCAAGAGACTTTGAAACATTCTGCTCATCTGACACAGTTATCAGGTACCTATTTACATGCAAATACAATAAAGTGGTATTTGCAGTTAAATATAAGATCACTCTAACCTAGCTGTCATGGAACTGGTTTCCTCTTAGTCATCTTTTTTCTTCTTTAAATGAAAGTACTCTAAAAATATTGTCGCATGTAACAGATCCTTGTTGAACAGGCCAGGCCAGTTCAGTGAGTCTTGGAAAGGGAAGCGGTACCAGACAAACCACTTTGGCTAATATAATTTGGACAGGTGCATGGCTGATCTACAGGCTGATCCAGTCTCCATCAAGTTCAAAACAAAGGAAGGCAAACCAAGGACATCCTTCCCCTCTCATCATTATACATTTACTTATTCAGCACAGTCCTCTCTTCATGCCTCTATGGAAATATATATTACATAGCCTTAATTTTCCAACCATAATAATTCATTTGTAAACTTCTAGGAAATTCCATTAGTACAAGATCTCCTTTAATTGAGCTTCACAACATCTGGTGAACACGACAACAGTATCACTCACAAAAAAAACCCTTTCAAGCTGAATTTCTAGTAGGTTTTCAGGGAAGATAGAAGGACATCGTGGGAAAGCCAAACACTGATCAGCATACAGCAAAAGTTGTACACCACTCCAGGGATGCCAGGGTGAGTAAAACCACTTCAAAACTTTTTGTCTCTAATTTATGACAGCTGATACAATTGGTAGAATGAGGAAACAGCCTGATTGATCAAAAGTAGTACAAAGCCTTGTATACAAAGGACCAGTTTTACTTCCATTGAAATTATTGACAAAACTCCTATTGTCTTCAGTAAGGCATAATTTCGATTCCAAGTTTTGATGACGGCACAGTTTGAAGGCCTGCCATAATGCCTTCCTTCACATACTTATGCTTCTGAAACCACCCACACACAGATAATACACATAGTGGGACTGGGCCATCTTCCACTCCACCCCCAGTAGTATTGCACAAACGTCCCAGTCCTGTCCTGCTGTTAACTGACACCCTCGGTGTTAAACACGTTCACTACAACAATAATTTATTCATTACTGCTAACGTAACCCACACCAGCCCAAGGAATTCCAGAGTAATAGCGCAATTCAAGCTTACCTCTGATCCAACTTCCCAGCTGCAAAAAGGAAAACAGCTTGGCGTTCCACACAGTTCCTTTAAAAACCACACTAAAATGAAACAGAAATATGAATTAATGTCTTTCTGCTTATCAGTTCCTTCAGTGGTTGTTCAGTCTGCCTGGCCAGGACAGTTCCATATATATTTAAAATATCAATCTAATCTGCCCAAAGAGCTATTGATTTATCAGCTCCATCTCAGTGTCACTATTGAATGTCTTCAGAAATCTGCCAAATATGTCTATCCTTTCCACTACTTCTATCAGTCCTCCCTCCTCAATGTCAGCTCATCTATTGATCCAAAAGCAGTTCTGGTCTTCCAATCTACTAGCTCTCTCTCCTCTCTTCATATTAGAGATGCACTCGTAATTGGTGCATAAAATCTAAGGGTAATACTGGCACTCCGTCCCCAAGAACATTCATCGTATCAGTCCAGTTCACTGAAATAAAATTTATGAAATGGAAATGGGGGGGGGGGGGGGGGTGAGGCAAAGTAGAGAGAGAGAATAATTTTTAAAATATATGAGTAATAAAGAAGGAGAAAGTGTATCTTCCCCCTAGTGTATATTCTTCTTATTAATTTCAGTGCATATTTTGAAGAGTAGCCCAAATTTGCTGGGGATTCAGTTTCTACTAAAAGTCAAAAGAAGTTCAGAACTTCCTTCAGGCTACCTTGCACAATTTGAGCTCTGTGTGCTAGAACCCATCCCATCCTTTTTCCATTAGCCTGACCCAAAGCCCTTTGTAGAGACATCTCTTGAGACATATTCATCGTTCTGTCCACACACTACATCCGTATATCAATCCAGAAAAGAGGCTTCCGTCACAATTCATGCAAAATATACAAAAAATACACTAAGCGACAACTTGAGGAGTGAAGAGTCACCCATTCAACCAGTGACTGGCTGCTATTTTTGAGTTCAATTAATCCATAAACAATGATTGTTCCCTGTTTGCCAATGTGTTCTAGTCACCCATCACTTATCTACCAAACTTCTGCAAGAGCACAAGGCAGAAAGGGGAGCTGTCGTTTGTTTACATCTGCGCTGCTTTGTGAAGTCAGTGACATCTGGAAGTTTGACACACCAGTACAAGGCAATCCCCAGTAGAAATGAACAGCTCCCATTTACAGGATGTCTTTCACACACTGTTCTGCTGATAACAGAGAAGTGACTCAAGGAGCCAGCTGACAGGGAAACAAACTTAGCTTAACCTCTCCTTCCAAATTCCATTTTAATGGTCAATTCATGGCTTAAGAAGAGTCCAAAATCTTTAGAGACTTGAATTCAGTTACCCAAATTTTTCAGTAATGGGATTTCCTCTGAGTAAATGCCATATGAAAATAGACTTTATTTAAGGAAGCATTTCACAAGCCTACTAATTATTCTGCATGCAAACAGGCAGAGGGGCAGCAGTCATGGGGGTAATCTCCCCAACAGCCCTGTTCCTGGAAGGACGTGCACTTTGGGGAATGCTAGATTAGGCAAAGTGTCGGTGTAACCACTCTTTATTTAAGAACAGAAGAAAGACTGTGTCCTACCATATCTGTTTGGGGGATTAAATATACCAAAAAAGTACCTGGAGCTTTTGAAATGCTTTGTAAAGTAAAACAATAAATTTGATTAAATTATAGAACAAACTTATAAACGTGAAAATTAATCAACTTCTGTTTCTAAAATGCATTTAACAATTGCTTTTACTATACTGAAATGTAACACACTCAGAAATCAACTGTGAAATGAACTGCTGGTATTTAGTTGCATCTATGTATATTTAGATTTTACTGATAAAAACACTGACTAAGGATATTGTATTCAGGTCTCTGTTTTTTCTTTTTTTTTTTTTTTAACCAATTATACTGCTAAAAATTTTAATGAAGACTCACTTATACTTGTGTAAAGATTACTTTCTCCAGCGTAATTATGTTGCTATGAATACAGAATTGAACACATCTTTAGAAAGCAACCTTATGTAACCATACCTGTAGAGGATTCTGGACTTAAAACTATAACACTATGTTTAAAGTGGTGTGGTTTTCTAATGTAGGCAATGCTGTAAGGTGTATTTATAAGCTCTGCCCTGTGCAAAAATCCTGTGCTTCATTGGGTTATACACAGAGCTCTTTGCAGGATCGAGGTCTCCATAAAGTAGTTTATATATATAAATAGAAAGCTGTTTGCACAGAATCTTACACCCAGCTTCTTTATGCAAAAGGAAGCCACAGAGGTTTGACTGGTCCTAAATCGTGTCATAGCTTTGTTGTTCTTCAAACAATTAAAAAAGAAAAGAAAAAACGGGGGATGTGTTTGAAAGAGAAGGAATTATAGCAATGTCAGCAAAGGTAAGCTTTTCATTAAACGTAAAAGGTTTGATAATTTCAACATGACCATATGGGAAAATAACAAAGCAGAATCTATTCCTTGTGCTTTGTGGTTCAATAGAGCAAGTTTTTATCAGTAGAGTTACACAGAAGAGTACTTCGGTACCCAGGAAAGCTCTGGCCTGGAAGGGAAACTGTCAGAGAGAACAAGAGGTCTCTGCTTATCTCAGTAACAGTGACCAGCTACCCCTCCACTTCCCACGAGAAGCGCGGCACTGAAGTGGACCAGCCCTGACTTGTTCACACTGCTGACTGTCCAGTGGACAATTTAGCAGCTAAGACAACCAAACAGCCAAGACCTAATACCTACCTGATGCTGCTACAGGATGTATTGCACGCCTATACCACTTGCTTTCTTGCCATTTCATACAGGTTTATGTCACAGGGCTCATATATTTGATGTACCTCTGGGGAGCTTCTCTAGTTATCCAGATCGGTTACTGCTACTGAGCTAAACTCTATCAGCTGGAAAAAACTCTGGATTTCTTTAGTCATGGCAGCAGCCTGCTCCACCATCAGCATCCCTCTGCAAAAGCCCAGAGAGATGACCCCCACAATCCAGCATATAACTTGCCTGCGCATAAAATGAGCCCTAAACAGAGGAGAATTTGAATGGTGTTATGAAAAAAAAAAAGAAGTGTCCAAGAGATAAATATTTACATTGCATTTTCAGTGCAAGGAAAACAAGCGGTTAATAACCAAGCTGCTCTATCTTCTGTGATCATAAGTCATAGAAAGCGGAGAAAGAATTCAGAAAACAAAAGCTTCAGGGTGTCAGCAAGATAGAAAGGGAAGAAGAAAAGCAAGCAATAGTAATCAAGGATTTCAGGCCCACAGCCCAGGCAAGAGTCTGAAGCAAAAGGATGTGTTGTGCTAAGCTTGGCAGAAACACTCCTGCAAAAGGTTCCCTTTGATGGTTTATTTACAAACCAGGATTATAGTTACAGATGTTCTACCTTTTCAAAACCTGCTCCTCTTCTCCTGCTGGGCGTGAGAGGGGGAGGCACAAAGCCTGGTCCCACAAGAGGCAGAAGTGCTTGGCTCTCCTCTCAGTACACTCAACTACGTACAGGCCCAGGTCAAAACTCCATGTTTGCGAAAAGGTTTCATTGAAGATGGTTAAATATTTGCTTTTTTAGTCTTTGTGGTTTATGACACCCACTTAGAAAATGGAAAATAACGTTCTTTCCCCCTTTTCCAAGCATGCATACTACTAGGCAGACACCGGGAGCAGGGCTGCCCGTAGGAACCTCAATCCTGTTCCTTGGCTGACTGCACACCTCCGTTGCAGTAAAAG
Organism: Chlamydotis macqueenii; assembly: GCF_036417535.1. Classification (NCBI taxonomy): domain Eukaryota; kingdom Metazoa; phylum Chordata; class Aves; order Otidiformes; family Otididae; genus Chlamydotis; species Chlamydotis macqueenii. The sequence continues at coordinate 4,723,203 of NC_141571.1, read as the reverse complement.
GCAGAGTAATAGAAGCACAGCAATGCAGGAGGGCACATCTCGGCCCAGGCTGCCTGCCTAAGTGTTCTCCCCGGCGCTGAGACATCTTTGCTGCCGATGGTGAATCTGTGCTCCCACATCACATCCTATAAGGAAGGGCAATTTGACAGATGATAGACTTACACTCAAAAGATGGTAGAGAAGCTTGTGGCAGAACTGAAATCCAAGACTAGGTTTTCCAAGCCCAAAGTTTATCTTTGTTGCTGCATCATCTTTCCATTGTACTGGCTAAACTTCTGCAAGTCACTTCATCTTTCAGTCTGGCAACTCCAAAAAGGGAATAAAGTACCTTAAGATACACAACTAACAAAAGAGGAAGCTGCCCCTGAAAATACCAAAGGCATCTTTGCATGGAATAAATCTTTTTTTATATCTTTGTGCGGATTCTAGGACTTGGTAAGAACATGCCCCAGGTGAATTACCCTGTTATTGTAAGGTAATGCAGCTAATGCTGCAAACCTGATTGGACATGAGTACAATCAATAGAGATAAGCAGAAGCAGCAGCCGGATTTGTTGAATAAATGAATTCTTGCAAGTTACTTGCTCAGCTGCTCCATCAATGACAAAACTCCCATCGATTTCAGTGGGAAGTAGGATCATGCCTTGATTTCTGACACTGCTGAAATCAGGAGTCTGTTATATAACAAGTGTTACAGAATTAATTAGAATTTAAAAAAAAACAAATTAAAAGAAACCTCTTTCTCTGACCCCAAACTTCCATGGATCCTTGCCCTACAATTAATCATCTCTATTTTAAATCTTTCCCCCAACCTGTAAAGCAACAGAGCAGAATGGCAGCACCAGCATTCCTGTTAAGATCCACAGCCCTCATTAATAAACTTAATAGAGGCACTGGAGTATTTCAGGAGCGTAGCACATTACAAACTAAGGGCTTTCCCTTTGGGTATCATTTTATGTTCTTGCTTCACACTAAAGTAATGTATTTATTCCAGGGTCTTTGTCTTTTTCTGTGTTGATTTGTTGGGGTTTTTTTTAAGCAGTCAGTTTTGCTCCTTTAGTAATATCCACAAAGTGACAAACACAGGCCTGCCCACTTTATCAGTCGAAAAAAAAAAAAAGAGAAATTAAACCCTGGATTAATCTACTTGCATAGTGTGAAGACTTACTCCCTCACCTTACAGGTCAAGCATCCTTGGGGCTGCAGAAATCTTGACTTGTGCCCTGAAACTGCTCCTTCCACAGAAGCAGGAGGCCAACGCAGAGAACAGCCATGGGCTAAACCCAACAGTCAGTCCCTGTTTAAATGGGTGTAAAACTAAAGTGGTTAAAGTTTCTCTAGCTTTCTACCTTCGACGATAAAAACAGCTCCAGATTGAGTGCTTGCATGTCTTGTTCTAAGCAGAATGGCACATATGGATGCAAAAGAGTGTAAAAGAAGAGAGGTTATTACTATTACCTGCCCAGCTGATCACTAACTGAACAAGAAAAGGATGCAATAAAGCCATGTAATCTTGTCAGGAGAGAAAAAGAAACCTCAGAAAGAAAGTTCCAAGTCGCAGTTCAGAATACAGCTTGACAAGGAGCGTCTGGAAAGCACTCCTCCGCCTGTAACCTCCCTGTTGCTGGTGAAAAAGGATCTCTGTAGCAACTGTAGAAATCAACCCCTTGAAAGATCAAAGTTAATGTACTTTTCAGCTGTCTAATACAATGCAACAAGCAGAGAAAACCTGCAGTTAATGTGGAATCCTGAAGCAACAAGATTCAACAGGATGCGGCATATGCACGAGAGTAACAGAGCACTGAAGGACTGCCAGTGTGTTGGATGGATGAAACAAGACAACTCTCTTTTTAAGGAGCCTTGCATGATCAGAGCAAACTTTCACTGAAATGCATTTGGTATTATTGCATCAAATGCTGCAGTTGATAGAAAATAAGCTTAGGGCAGACATTTCAAAACAGCTCTGTATCAGTCAAATCATTCCTAAGTAGAAACCTCATCAAATTCATTAGAAGCTGAGTTTGGCTAAATATGAGCATTTTTTAAAATCTTTTGAAATTCAAAGGCATTTTAGAGATACCTAACACTAAAAACCTAAAATTTTGTAATTATTTTTAATGTTATTTGACATTTCCCTCATTATTTTATTGTTTTTTTCTTTTTAAGTTATCAGATCTTGCTAGGAAAAAATCATCTGGAAGCAATGTGAATGTGAAGTAAATGGGGTACAAAAATAGAGGCCAATAACGTACTTTGTACTATCCCTGGGGCAAAAGGAGATGTGTCCAGCAGTGTTTGGATTAAAAATAACATCTTGAAGTAATGTGAATAACCCTAAACCATAAAAATGTAGTTATTTTAGTTCACAGATTTAATGTATTTATTTATGTCAATTAGAACATGATGGCTTTAGTTCATTACCTAGGTAATAAAGTGAATTAGAGAACGTTAGTGCAGCAGTTACCACCAGTGCTTTCTATTTTCCTAACAGTGTCCAAGATCCATTTGTCAGCAGAATGATATTGTGTGCACGGAGGGATTCAGCAACAGTCTGACATGTGTTATTATGTGATGGGTCAGTTTTTGATTCTTTTCTTCCCCTTAGGAAGGGACCAACACTAAAAACAATTCCACTATTTCAGAGAAAGTAATTCCTTAAGGATTAAGCATAATCAGGCAGTACTTTTAAAAACACATCTGTTTTTGTCACCACAAAACAATATTCTATTTAAGACTTTGCTAAATATTATTCACTGCCTTTCCTCCAACATAGACTGCTTTTTGCAACATACAGGAACATCAGAAAGGTTTTGCTCCAGAAGAGGTGTTATATCTTCCCGAGTTTGTAAATAGTCTTATCTACACTGTCATACTGGAAGGGAAACCAGACAAAACCAACGGGATCTGAGTAAAATCTAGAGTTGTGAGAACTCCGGCTGTTTGAAAGAAGTACCTACACAAAAATCATGGAGATGCATGACTTCCTACACAGCTACACTTAATGTATTTGACTTTTGTTTAGCTTCTGGAACTCAACACTGGGTTATACTTGAAAACAGATACTTGCTTTTTTTTTTTTTTTTTTCTCTTAATGAAAGAATTCTTTTGAGAAAAAAATTTACAGTAGAGATACAGTTCAGTGTGTAGAAACTGATTTTAATCTACTTTCTGTAGTGAAGGACTAAAGTAGTGCTCTCCGCTAGGAATGGTTTTACACAACATAATCAGGTATACAGGAAAGGAAACAGAATGTAGACAAGAGCTTGAAAATGTTATGACAATCTGTGCCAGGCTGAATGTGCTCATTTTGTAAATTAAGCTGATTTCTTCAGACACTCTATTTACATGCTGTTTCCTTCCTTTTAATTATTACATACTCAACACATGAACAGTTCCTTTGCATTTACCGTTTTCTCAGGTGTGCAAGAACTTGAAATGGGCTCAGAGGTCCTTGATGGAAGTCGCATATCTTCCCTGTTTGTTTGGCTCTCTTGATGGTCCTTCTGGTTTAGCCTCTGTAGAGACGGAAAAAAAAAAAGAGTGGTGGGAAAAGGAAAAGCTCCCATTTATCTACACCTATCAGATTATTTCAAACATGAAAACAACATTAAAAATGGGTCTATAACCTGTAGATTACCAAGAACTACAGAGAGTGGATGTGAGTCTTCTATCACCCATCCTACAGCCCTGGGAGAGTCCATGCCTTTTCTACCTATTGTGTGCCAGTTCATTAAGTGTCCTTTCCTCTGCTTCTTTCTCTATACACTCTCATACCCACACACACTCATTTTGCCCTCTGAACTGAAGCAATGACCCATTCCTTGTGATTAAATTAGCGTAAGTAATAAGATATCATAGAGTTGATTGATTTCCCCAGCAATAGTTATTAACCAGCTCAATTCAGAGGAAAGCAGAGCCATTATTCCAAACATTGATTCCTGAACAGGACTGCAGGAGAGGAGTGTGCTCAGATATATGTAGCGTGCATGCAAACAACTCAATCCAAAAAAAAAAAAAAAAAGAAAAAGAAAAAGGGAGGCTCCCACTCCCAGCTGTCTACACAGAATCAGTTTCCCCTTACAAAAAAAAGAGACACACCGGATAATGAAAGAGGACTATGTGAAAGATGTGCTAAAGTTGCCACAATTACAAATTTGGTTCAAGGCAGCAGAGACTGATTTTTTTTTTTTACCCAGGCAGTAGCTGTTTGGGAATTTAAGCTAATCAAATTGAGGAGCTTCACCTGTTTTCTCATGGCTGATTTGTCTAGTAACGGACACAGCTGGCACAGCTGCATCTCTCTGAGAGCCTCGGTCAGCCCGATTCAGCACGTGATCATCCAAACACAAAGCCTCTGAAAATACTCAGTTACTAAGCTTACTACACACAGACTTCCCCTCTCATCTTTTGCACTCACTCCTCCAGCTTTTATTGTGATCCAAAACCTCCTGTTAGATCCTTCCTACTGCCTTCAGCTTTCCTTCTCCTCTGCCTTTTGCAGGATTTTGTCACCATACATCACCACAGCAAGGATGACTGTGGACTGAATTCTCCGTTTCACTGTAAAGTACCAGTGTTGGCTCGCCAAGTCAAGAAGCCCAAATTCCTCTGTAGCGTTCAAGGTCCAAAGATAAAATGCCAGTCCTCTAGTTTATATTCAGAGCCAGAAGACAACTGCTTTTGATCTTTCTCTCAATCTTTCAGCATCTTGGTTTCATCTGCTTGGCACCAGTGTGAGGAAACCCACAGCCACCTTTCTTGGAGCCCTCAACCCCAAGACCTCATCAAGTTTGGAAAGACCACATCAGCACATACAAGCACTTCTGCTTCCCAAAGATGCTGCCTTCAGTTTCCTGCTATCCTGCTTCTTACTGGGCTCAAGCATTCTTCCCACTTTAGACAGGATAGCAACCACCTCTCTTTCTCTGGGCTGCGCGTCACCTCTGAGAAGTTGCCACCCATCCCTCAGTTCTCCACAAAAGAGTATATTCAGACTGGGGTGTAATCACCAGTGACTTCTCTGGCGAAGCCTCACCAAGATTCAGCATGCAAATTTTACTCTGAAAGGTCCCAAGGCCCTGAGAACCACCAAAAGCCTACCTTCTTACAGGAGAGATACCCAAATCTCTCTCACACAACTACACAATAAACTCTTTGAAAGAGAACACTCAAGCCATAAAACGTTCCTGCAACTAATTGTATGGTTGCCATAAGGTAGAAGAGGCCAGAAGAATAAGAGATGCTAACTCACAGCACCAAATAGAACACGTTCCCCTTCTCACATCAGTCTTGCTGTTATCACCCCTAGAACAGAAGAGGAAGGAGTCTAGCTGTAGGTTCAAACCAAAGGCATAAAAACACTCATTGGGTCGTGGGTCTATCAGGAGGGGGTTCAGGGAAAAGCACCAGAAATGGAGGAAGGCACACAGTGGTGCTGGTTCTACAGAATCAAAATACTCTCTAAGCTCCTGACCATGTCCAAAACATTGGCTTCCTAAGCCAGAAGGATTTTATTGTCTTTAATAGTCCTAGATGGATTTTTCTTCAGTGAAATAACCTGGAAGCTTTTTGAGCCCACGTGAACTTTCTAGGATCTGTGACATGCTGTGGCAAAGACTTGCATAGCTTGAATCTTTTTTTGAGGAATAACTTGTATCTGTTTATTTTGAACTTTTTTCAATGGTTTATCTCATTTGAAGCTCTCCTGGTTCTTGTACAGCAGCTGGAACTTACTATGTGGAGGGGAAAGGCAGGCATACTAAGTGACACAAAAAAAAAAAAAAACAAACCATGATGTGGGTAACCTCGAGAAAGTAGACTGGTACAGATTACAGAACAAAACCATGGCATAAGTCAAAAGGAAGTTCGTAGAGCCAGTGAATGAAGCAGTCGTACATTCAAGCTATTAGAAACACTAAATAGCAGCAAATAGCCCCACAGTAGTTCAATTATACTACCATCAGTTTCAGTTCTGGTCCAAATAGCTCTTTATTCTTCCAGAATTCAAAATGAGATGTATTACACTTTAAAGAATCTGTGTGAGTGTATATCTGCCTATGGGACTTTTTCAAGTCACTTATTTGTCTGAATGCCATTGATTTTTCTCCTAATTGTTATTCACTATGCTAATTTCCCTCACAAATCTCACATGCTATTGATCAAAAAGTAATAAACTCTCTAGCAAACAAAACAAGCATTATTGCAATGTTGGGAAAACATCATTTAATATCAATACCATATTTACAATTATCTTTAACCCAAATTTCACCCACGATGCAATGCATAATCAAAATCAGAGACCTACAGGCCTCTGATATCCCTAAAGGGTAATATTAAAAGACTCCCACTGGACTATTTTCTAGTAGATTATAAGAAGAAAGGCTGAAACAGGACAAACCCAGTTTAAGATACACAGTTAATGCTGCTGAATAAAGTACAGCCTCCCTTCTTCTGTTATTTGGAGACAGCCACCGTGAAGATAAAACAGAAGTAAATGCAGCATCAGTATCTGTGCCAAAATATCAACCTATGGAGGATCAGGCCTCAGTTAAATTGTGGTTTCTGCATTTCGTTTTATTTTTTTGATAAGGACACACTGGATTCAATCCAGTTTCCAGTACATGTCCGCTGATTTTCCTCCTCTTGAGTGGTAATGCTAGTAGCAAATAAGTGGTAAGAATTTATGATCTCTGCAGTCCTGAATCTTGTCCCAAACATTATGAAATCCACCAAACCATCAGTCTTCCTTTTACCCCCATAATTTTCTGGATTTTGTCTTTAATTTCTTATTTTCTTCGTGTTAGCTTGAAAATTATTGTTCCTCTTCTTTCGTAACATACTTTCAATGCAAACTCCAGGCAAATTACTGCAAAGTCAAGGGACTCAACCTGGTGTAAAGCAACTACGAAGGAGAAGATCAGGTCCTCTAGGGGACCAGAGAACTATCCCAAATGTGGACTGTTAACTCAGATTTTTATTAATCCAGAAAGAATACATTCAGGTCTTCTTTTGTTTCCTCTATGCATAAAGTATTTCTCAGTAGAAAATTAACTGTTCATGCTTCAGCTCACTGCGTACATTTTTTATGAACTCAGGTGGGAACTTCACCTTCTACTGGTGTCATGGTTTTGTTGGTGAGGGGGTTTGATTGCTGACTGCAGACAAAAAGGCATCACTGGAAGCAGATATATAACAAATCTTAAAGGCTGGAGGGTAAGGCAGCTAGACAAGAGCAAGCACACAAAACTGGATGCCAGGACCAACACACATAGTTGAGGGGAATTCAAAATCTGATTGAAATCCCAGAAGACATCTTTATTTGGCACCATGGCTCATCTTTCTTTTCAACATGAGCATGGTCTCTCATATTTGGGTCTGAACCTTCAAAATTCATAGGGTTTGGATCAAATGTTCCAGTTCAGTCCTACTCTAAGGGAATCTAAAGTTCCCGGTTATTTTCCTGTAGTTTTCTCTTTCTGCCCTCTCTGGACAGTTTAAATTCTATCTTTTATTAGTCCAAGCACACTCAGATTCAAACATATTATTTCCAAGTTGCATATTTCCAAGAGCTACATGTCACAGAACGTGACGAACACAGAAATCTGTAGCGTGGGTGGATTTGTGAAAGAAGAGCTTTTGAGTGTGGCCTGCCATTCAACTCTGCACCTGGCAAAGAGTGAAAACAATCCTCGCAAGCCAACTAAAACAAAACAAAAAGCAGGAATGGAATCAGCAATCTCAGGGCAACTCTTGCCACAACCCTCCTAAAGTTTCACGGATCCCACATTCCCTCCAGCTGGAAGAGCAGCCAGGTTTCTGTCACGAAGCGAAGCCACCAGCGTTTGTGTGACTGGCCATCCCCTGAATGAGGATTATTGAGGTAACGGGCTAGGTCCCTCACTGGCGTAAAGTGGCATCAGGCCAATCATGACATACCATCCAGTCCATGGTTTTTTGTATCTTAATAGGCAGAGATGGAATTATTTTGTCTCTGCAATTATTTCTGACTAATTTCTGCCATTAGACGTCTCTGCATCCAGCACACCCCTGGGGAAAAGTAGATGATTTCTCTGGTGATATCAAGCTAAGGTGCCAATGAAAACAGAGGTTATAAATATAACACCAAAAAATATCTCTAATTAATTTCACAATATTTGAAATTCACATTCTGTTCCTGACACACCCCCTTCAGTAGAATTTTGGAAATAACTCCATTTTTGGAACAATCTGCAAACAACACTACTAATAACATTCAAAAAATTGATGGCACACCCTTCCTTGGATGGCTGTGTTCACTCCTCACTCCAGTTCAAAACCAGATGTAGCAGAAATAAGCAGCCCAAGAAAGGACAAGGAAAGGTTTTGGATTCAAGGACAGACTTCCATATATTAGTGAAAAGATTTGATTTCGTGAGAAGATCAGGAAGAGTGAGCAGCAGAGACCATAGAGTGTGTGTTCTTTTTTACCCTTATAAGACAGAAACAAAGGAATATCAGGTAAAGATGAATGAAAAGAAGTTCAAAACCAATTAAAAAAAAAAAAAGAAATTGTTTCCCATGCACCCCACAACCAAGTTATAGATCTGATTGCCTCAGATAAAATATCACTGATTTAAGTATTTCTAAAAATCAAAAAAGGATTAGTCATTGGCATTTATAATCAAAACAATAAGTTACAACAAAAAGATAAAAATGTGGTTGGGCACCTGCCAACTATTAACTGCCTGAGATAAAAATACCTCCTGTGCAAAACACAATTCCATAGTTGTAAGGTATCATGCAGAGTTTCTTCTGAAGTGTCTTGGCTGGCTACTGATGGAGGCGGGATGTTGGGCTAGAAGGCTTATGGATCAGATTTACTGAGGCAACTCGTAATTTCTTATTTAGTGATTCAGAGGGCAACAGGTGAAGTAGCGTGGTGGTGCCAGTCAGGGAGCCACTGACACAGGCACTAAAAGCATTTTGAGCAAAGGTGTCAGTGAATAAAGATAATACACCTGAAAATGAAACATTTTTTTAAATGGAAAAAAGGAGTCACGTAATGGAGGAAGCTAAGGAACGTGCGTATTGCTGCAGCTCAAACTGTTTCCAGCACACTGACAAACACAAGATTCCTCTCTCCTGGCACCTTTTGTGTACACTAAAACTAAATGAGAATTTGTAGCTGTTCAACAAGCATGCGCATAAACACACACACCCTCCTTCTCCATAGCAAAAAATGCATATCTCTGGTTCTCAATTTCATTTCCAGAAAAATAGTGTTGGGGTGCCAAAAGAAGGAAAAACTAAAGATGGGCTGCAAAGTTTCCTTGTCCTGCAGAACACCGAGATTAAAAGATTTTTTTTTTAATATATATATATATATACACACACACATATATATATCTAGCTGTGCAGCGCAGAAAAGGACTTCCTGCATTTTTTCAAGAGCGACAGACAAGAACAGTGCATAACCTGGTGGCCAGAGCATTCTCCACAGATACAGAGACTTCGGGTCATGTTTGTGTTCTGCCTGATTCAATATCTGATCAACTGGGCTCTTATTTCAGTTAAGATATCTCACGTTTCCTGAGATCACTTTTCTGAAAAAAAAAAAAAAAACAGTCATCAAAACTGTTAAGTTCTTGGAAAAAGTTTGAAATTCAATGAAGAATTTTATTTCAAAACCGAGGCTTTCCTTCAAGCAGATAGCAACTAGCTTTCACAAGGACAAAAGCTCTGAAACACCACTCAAGTGTTTTGCTTTTCTTTCTGCACTGAATCCACATACACCAGAACACTCAACTATTCAGTGTGACAACTTTCACTTAGTGTAACAGCTTGTTCAGCTTCACTACTGTCCTCTCCAAACTGCTGTGTGCTATAGGACAACAAAATTAACCTAGCCAGTGAAAGTATCACCAAAAAGCCCTCCCAGGACTCGGTGGTGAGAGTTGATAATGATCTCCTGCTTCACTGGGCAGTTAGCATGGAAAGCTCTCAGTCTTTCTTGTAGGATCTTGCCTCCTTGCATTAACAAATACACTGTGTACCAAGAACTGCAGCCCAGGTGTCCCACTTGCTAGATGGACGTCCTAAGCTTATGTTATGGAATGAGTTTTATACTCCTTACAAATAAAAAAAAACAGTGCCAGTAGAGGAAAGAGGCACAGCATTTTGCACCAAGTAATGGCTGAAGTCCTCTCCCAGAAGGTAACATCACTTTCCCCAAAGCAGAGGAAGAAATGAAACATGGATCTCATGTATCTATTGTTCAGAAAGCCTCTCCCATCACAAATCTCTCCCTTCCAGGAAATATGCAAGTATTTAATGTCTTATCAAAACAGCATGGTTTTGAATGAAAAAGTAAAGTCAGAAAAAATACATTATTTGTGCCTATAATCCAATCATTTCTCACCACACAAGTTTTTTCGGTATCCAATACACAAGGTGCACTGGCTCCATGAGTGGAAACAACGGTGCAGTTGCACTAATGCAAGACAGAAAATACCAGTTTTCCAAGTGAGTGTACATGGGGTTACTGCTTCTTAATTAGATGTGTTCCCAAAGAAATTCCAGCCTTTCTTCTCACCATCTCTACAAAAAGCTGTGAGGATGTCTTGATGAATGTTTCCACGATGAATGCATTCACATAAAAATGCTTCCTTTTACTGTCAGCACGACAGAACATTTTCTAAAATCTATAAAAGTCAAGGAAAGGGGATACATCCACTTGTTTTCACTATACAACAGTGAACTAGACTACATGGGGCCAGTCAGAATCATATTCCTTCAACTTTCCAAATTCTCTTGTCTCCCTTGTCTGGAATCTGTACCATGTCCACAGTCACCCTAGTAGAGAGTTGTGTTTTTTCATTTCTAAACCAGCTCAGTCTATTTTTCCACTCCCAGTCCAGTCCTCCTTGGTCAAAAGTTAGCTTCAACATAGCTTAATAGCAAGAAACATTCTGCAAAGGCTGCACAGGATTATTTTGTTCTTAACATACTGGGAAATGAAGCGTGTGGGTTTGGGATTCTAGGATCCAGACCATCTGTTAAACCTATCAGAGGTTTGAATTCTAATTTGCTGTTGATTTAAAAATAGTCCCAGCATTACCCTGTCATTTTCTGTAAATTATATATTATTTAGTTTGCCATTTTTAAATATTATAGCGTCTTCTTCTCTCTTCTCTTATGGTTTAATTTAGATTCCTTATCATCTGCACTGGTACCATTCTTCCCTCCCAGTAACTGATCCTCACCTCTGTTCTATGCCAGGGAACCCACCAGACTACTCACAGGCTGGAAAGCTGGCTCAAAAACTAACGCTAATGTTACAAGCTGAACACAACTTCCTCACTGCTGCAAGATGGCATCTCTGGATAAAAAGCAAAAACCAACAAAGTTCATTTATTCTCTGGATTTGATCAGTTTACCTATAGGCACCACACTAATAACATATCTTGCAGTAACTTGTGTTACTATTTAAATAACTAGCAATTACGGTATCACTGTCACTATACTAAAATGACAAGCTTTGGAAAAATCTTCCTAGAGAGCCTCAGTCTGCATCCTTCAAAATGAAGATGGATCTCATTCTCATATTTTATCTTTTGCCATGGACTGAGCACATAGCATCATGGACTCTGCCATGGTATTGCCTTCTCTGTCCATCCCACAATATTAAATGTGACCTATTTTCTAGGAATATAAACAGAAAGGCTTCAAGCCCACTCCTAACGGATATGCAAGAAGCTAGTTCTGCCCAATATATACACAGTAGGGTATAAAGATATTTTATTTTCTGGCACACTCCTGCCCCCTCACTTCAGACACTTGCTAGGAAAAAGAGAGTGTGTGCATGCCCTCTCTTATTAATTATTTGTAAAACACACGCGTCTAAAGCAGCGATTCTCAAGCATGGCCAGTGTACAATAAATTTATTTCTCATTATTCAGTTGTATTTTGGTTGAGCTATCAAAACTACAGCTGTCATGAATTTGTGTCGCTGTAGATGTGGCAACATCAAAAATGAATTGTGTACAGTGGGTTACATACAAGCAGCTCCTGCCCCTACGAATTCACAGACTAAGCAGACGATGGTCAGACAAAAGGTGAAAAAGAAAAGAAGAAAAAACACGGAAATCATAATCTGACAACTCTTGGGAGTTTATTTAACCCTCAAGTTGATTTTTGTTTTTTCTATTAGTTAGCAATCTCAAACCAGGCTATCTTGGACTTACCATCCCTGCATGTGCAGAGCAACTCTACTCTCAGGCACACTGCAACATCTGTGTAACATTCCCTGTAGACAACAGACCTATTGCAAGCTATGTAATCCTCAAGACAGTTCTTCCCTGAACATCTAAGTTTTCCTATTACAGATGACTAAAAATTCAGAGTTCAACACCAAAACTCAAAGTTAAGAGATGTTATTAGACACAAACAGCACTACACCCCTCCACATACTGAAATCAACTACTGCCCCAAGTGCTCGGTACCGGTGAAGATTTCACCAATTTGTCTCATTGCAGTTTATAATGGTTTACAACGCAAAAATCTTATAATATCTTTAGAACTATAGGTCTTAGTCCTTTAGAATTGCAAAGATCAAACATCACAGTTTTGTCCTTTTTTGTACAGCAGCCTTAGAAAGGACATGCTTATTATTACATCTAGTGTTTTGGGGATTATAACCAAGAACTGTCATCTACTGACCCTAGCACTGGGAATGCCAAAAATTCCTGCCACTGAGCCTGTTAGTCACAGAGTCTCTGGATTGCAGATGAAGATTGGTGCATCTCCCAGAAGTTCAAATTACTACATTTTTCCACGTAATTTTAAATCTCCAGTTACAGATATGAAGAATACAAGTCATTCTTCAGCAACTTTCCCTTTCCACGTCATAAAAACACAATGCAATCTGACAGAAGTACTTGTCCACATTTAACGAAGATGCATTTGAAGTCAGGACCAAGGCTTCTAGGAAATGTACCACAACAAGAAGTTCAACACGGCTTGCTCCTACTATGCTTCAGTGAAGCTCATGTGACAAAGTACAACTATACTGACAAATAAATTACTAGGGAGAAATCACCAATGAAACAGTCATTTCAGCCTGTGAGTTCTTCTAGGGAATTAAAGACCAAGAAGGTAAATAGAAAAAAACTAAACTGGAAAAATGCAAACAGGAACAGCGCAGATCACGAGATCAGAGGAAACAAGCCACTCGGTAGTAAAACAGGCAATGGTAGCAACCTTCACAGAGAAGCAAATGAGATTTTTATCATTTTCTCAGAGAGGTTTTAATTCCCTCCATGGACCAACTCAATGTTACAGCACCTTCTCCTAATACGTAATGTACTGAACTTTAGCTGCACGCCGAAGCCTGGACCATGAAAGCCACAGTGACGCGTTTGGCAGGCCTGCTCCAAGGAAGGTGGTACCCCGGCTGCTCAGCCTGCCGGCAGCTCTGAGAGCCGCCCCGTCCTCGCTCCTGGCCTGGTATTTGCTCGGTGTCAGAGACAGACACAAGAGGGCTGTGGCAACACATGGTGGTGGCCTCCGGCAGACTCCTTAAACCATAAGTGTACATTAAGACTTTGTTTTGGCCAGACTCTCATTTGAGTGGTTTATTTTTACTACTTTTTAATTACTCTAATTGAAGGGGGAATATTTCCCTTCGTTTCTCCCATTCAGCCACTTTACCTCCTCCCACTCGCTACTCCCTTTTGAGCCTCTGCCTGCACACACCACCATCGTTAGTCATATTTCTGTTACACTGGAGGTTGGTTGGGCCTTCCCCCTCCCTGCAGTTCTGTTGGAAAACAGAGAACAGATGAATTTAATTAACTCCTTTGGCTTGTAGGTTGACACACCCTACTATTCGTAAACACAGGGATTAGCTAAGTCCTTCTAATAAACAGAAGAGTGAAAAAAAAGATGTCTGCTATTTGTTTAAGGGATTTTGTATTTACAAAGGAGCAGGGAGCACATGTGAGCAAACCTGCTGTTTAGCACTGATTGAAGGAGGGTGAAAGTGGCCCACAATGAGGAGAGAAAGGCTCTCCTCACCACCACTTGAACTTTAAGCGTCCCCTCTACATAAAGGCTGCAGCCATGCATGGTCCTCTTCACAACCCTTTATAGACCAGCATCTTCACAACTCCTGCAACCACTTGGCTAGAGCTTTTTTTTTTTTTTTTTTTTTTTTTTTTTTGCTGGAAACTACAGCTAGAACCCAGACCCGCACAGCAGTCTTGATAGGTAATTAACTGGACTAATTTCATTGATTTTGTGCATGTATTCAACTAAACAGCACAAAGCAATGCTCCCCATTCTGGCAGATGAAAGAAAGAGAAATGCCCCCTGTGCTCTCAGATAGTGTGGAAAGGAGCAGGCTCTTCCCGAATAACTCAGGAAGCATTCAGCACCTGCTTCGCTAATGCAGAACAGGCTTCCAAATCCCCTGCAGATTTTTTTGCTCAACTTTTGATATCCATTTTTCACATCCAATTATTAATCTGCATATACTGAATTATTTGGTTTCTGCAGATCTGAAATAAGCCCTGAAATAAGAAGACAGAAAATAAGAGAGAAAATGAAGATCTGATTTCCAGATGGATGCTCAAACTGAGAGAGAGGTGGGAGCACACAGAATAAGTCATTATAATTCAGGATTTATTTCTCGTACTGCAGCCTTACTAAACAAACATTTGGATTCAGAAGAGGAAGAGTAGTCTGGGATTTAGTAGTGATTGACTCTGATTTATTCCAAGTTCTCAACACTAAAGCCTCACATTTCAAGGTCTTCCCCATCCTCTGTTTTCCAGGACCCTTGGCCCAATTTTACATTTCAACTCTTAGAGGAGGAACCATACTTTAACAAACCTATCACTGCTGATCAGACATAATGGAATGCCTTTTATTTTTAATACCATCAGGATATGCACTGTTATAGGCATTCCCAAAAACAGTGAAAGTGAGGAAGTCTACAAAATAATCTCATAGATCAGTTTGTAAAAAGACACTTCTATGGATAACCTCAGGTTCTTCTGGCCAGAAGAATAAAATTCTCGTACAAGTTTTTGTGTAAATGTGTCTTTTCACTAATCCATTTTGAATTTTCACAAAACCTCCAAATAATAATAATAATAATAAAGTTAATTCCTCTTTTAAAAATGTTTTCATTTTCTGATAAGAAATCAGATCCTGTAAAGGTCAAAAGCAGTACCAGCAGATTAGTAGGTGCTTCCACTGATTGCAACTGGGTTATGCAAAACACATTTCATTTCCTTTGAGCTCTCAAGCCAAGGTTTGAATACTGAGAGTGAGCAAATATAGAAGCACAGCTGCTTTAAGCTTCCTCCGATCCTCACTCATAACCCATAAGTGGTGCTCCTGCTCCAAACAGCGCTGCGATCAAAACCAGCTGATCCCGAGTTTATCGGAAAGCTACTATTTAAACTGCACTTGAGTTTTTACATTTGCCCCTAGTATATTTTACTAGGGCCCTCGTAAATCTGATAAAATGCTGGAGCAGTTGTAGCTACTAAGTGTTGCTAATGTTTCCCTTCCCAATTTTTTCTGATGCTCTCCGCTGCCTCGTGTGGTCATTGGGGTTGACTGCCTCTAACTCTGCTCAAAATAAATCATTTATCTTCTTTCCCTGTTCCAGTGGCTCAGAGACAGACACATATAACACCATGTGTATATGCCAGAGTCCTTAGCACTCATTAAAATAAAAATATGAGAATACAAATTGCAAAGCAAGGCAAATTAAACAATTTTTTAAGACTTGCTTTATGGTAACAGAAATTTTTTTAAATGGTGGTGAAGGCCTCGCTATGTAGGTAGCTTACAAGGTAACACACTGAGTCACCTTGAGTAGTTTCAAGCCACATATGGGCAGCTTAATTAATGGAAAATATGATTATTTTTACTTCTGAGCTTTAGGAACTGTGTTAACAAAGACTAGAAACTTTGAAGTGAGTGTCTAAAATCAACAACCCATCTCCTAGCCCTGCCTGGCTGCCTGTGGGCCCAGCTCACTGCATCCAGACAAGACTGCAGGGTCTTCTGATGGAGGTGACGTGAAGCATGCGCTCTCTTCAAGGCTACGCTGCATTCCAGCTGCAGCTATCGAGTAATATTTAAAGCACGCAGTGATTGCGTACTCTGTTACTCCTTAGCACCGAGTGTGGCCGGTTCACCTTAAGTGGCAGAGACAACATGCCAAGCTGTTAAAACTGCCCTCCTTGAACCTACAAACCTCTCCAAAGCAACATCTCTGTACACAATCAGCTTTGCTCCAGCTGAAACAGCTCTGCTTATCCATGTTAAGCCTGCCATGGAGGAGACCATTTCCTCTTATTTTCCCCCCATAAAAAAGTTAAATTATTAAAAAAAAAAAAAAAAAGACAAGAAACATTTTCTTGAGTGGTTGCAGGTCACTCTGGATCAGTGAGGTTTAACTTTAGTGTGTTGTGATGAAATATTAATACCAAGTCAGTGTGTTTATTTCTTCAAGCGTCTGGAGCCGCTGAGTGTTTATGCCTCAAGATTAGCAGGAAGTGTGCCCATGCATAGCAGCCCCGTACTTAGAAAGTCCGAGATTTCAACATCTGAAGACTGTCCACGGCAAATCAGCTGCATCGGATTGTGTGTCAGTTGCGAGACAGGGAGTTGTTCCCACGAGATTTCAATCCCATAACAAACCAACAGATTGTCAGGTTAATAGCAGTGTTAGAAAGGCATGTCTCAGTCCCTTTGTTTCCACGGCAAAATATTCGGATTTATCTGGAGCAAGAGAAATGAGGCCATAAACCAATCACTCGCAGCCGAGATGGTAAGAGGGTCCCAATTTATTCTTTGTGACAGCAAATACCTGCTAGTATATAGCTTACTTCACGTTTCAGCATCTAAAACACTACCTGTTAAAAAGATAGAGAAAAACTTGGTTCTCTAAGTTTTGAAGAAAATATACAAGCTCATCATATGGTAAGGGGACATCATTCAGTGGGTTATAAAAGCCTTCCAGAGCGCCTCTTGTAAGACCCAGCAACAGCAAGCGCTCAGAGGTTGGGCTGGGAGAATTGTTTGCACAGAAGGCCAGGACGCCAAGGGTTGAACGAGTGCCAGGAAATCTATAGCCTCTCTCAAACCCAGCCCGCACCAGTTCACTCCATAAACATGCAGGACAGGAAGCCACTTGCCTTTCCCATTTGAAAGGTTAGAAGGGTCCTAAAGGAAGGGCAAGCGTAGGAGCAGAAGCAAACGTAGAGGAAAAAGGATACTGCAATGTCCTGCCCCAGTTTCACAGTCTGTTTGGGGGCAGATCCACTTCCCCTGTTCCTACAACAAGTGGAAACAGGATTTGTGTTTTGGCCGAGAGCCTCTCCCGTGTCATTTACACATGGTCATCTCAGAATTAGTCCTTTTAGGCGGGTGTTTCTCCAAATGGATGAGTCACGAAACCAAGGTCCTGGCCCCACAGCAATGTTCAGTCTAGATTTCCTTGCTATAGTTTTCAGTCTGGCACTGACAATTAGTGCCAAAGCAGCTAAAGCTGCCTGAAAGGAAATGCGAGCTACCAGACCAATTTGGCTTTGCTGTACGGGAGGAAATACTGTACAATGCATTACAGCTTACTATGCCGAGCAATTTCCCTGCAAACAGTAGCCCAAGCTGCCTTTCAGAGTGAAATACAAAATACTAGAGTGGTGAGAGAAGAGTTACCGGACATAAGGATTCTAATGGGACATACAGAATTTCTGCATGTGCAGAGATCGATCAGAAAATTGTCCAATGCAGAAGGCTAAGAGGATGCAGCTTGGCAAAGCTGCCAAGGAGATGGCTCACACCGACAGCGATCAGGTGCGGCCGAGCGGACAGAGGGAAGCCAGCACTAGTTGTCATGGGAGAGACACACAGGTGAGGTTTCTGAGGTTATATAGCAGTCTCCTAAAACGCTTGAAGATGATTTAACATTCCACCAAGTGCAATCTAGTCTATATACACACTGGTGCCAAGGATTTTTAATTCTAGTCCAATTATGTAAGAAAAAAATTAATGAAAATGACTAAAAAATTGATCATCTCTACTATCTTAAATGCGTAAGTCAATAAATAGTCCTTTCTAAAGAATGGTGCCAACTTCACTGACATTATCCACATCTCAGTGTATATTAAAATAATTTCTACCTGCAGCATACAGCTGGGTAAATTTGAGAGCAGAGACGCTGCTGCCATCCTACAGAACTGTAATCATTAAGATAGCAGCATGATATTCAGAATGTGGGCTGGTTCTGTCCTTTTAATAATTCTTATATACCTGAAAAAGAGGGGAAAAAGGTAAATATTCATGCCATTTTAAGAGCCTCTCCTAAAATAAAGATATGTGTGTAGACAGAAACACACACAAAGCAATTATCTCTGCTTGACACAAACACTGGCAGTGTAAGTAGTAAGATATACACACTCAAAGAGGAAAAATTAAATTAGGTAAGTCATAACAGTACTACAATAAAACTATAAAGCAGGAGACTGCTCCAGGCATTTGACATGCATCTTGGCACTTTTAATGAGGGAGAACAAAGGACTCAAAGTGGATCCTCAAGAGCTTGTGTGCACGCATGTCTGTGTGTGCGCAAGAGGGAGAGAAGGCGGTGATGGTTCTCAGGGGGAGGAGGATGCTCTTCACCGAGGACCATCAGGTAGCAGTAAATCTCCACCGTCGCGCGCACCCCGCCTTGCTCCTCACGCTACATTAGGCATGTTGCACTCCCTTAGGTTTATGGAGGGCTGTGGTGCTAAATGAGCTAGAACGAGAGCTGCGGTATCAGGGGATCTAGTGTCTGCCTCTACCAAGCAGCTCCACTAAGGGAGGATTTCCCCTTTTCCCTCTTCCTTCCCAGGAAAGGAGTCAAACACACACCACGCCCCTCCCCAGCTCCTGCAAGGGATCTATGCACACTCCCAGTTTCTGGTTCTGTATTCTGCATTCCAGGCTCTCGGAAAAGCATCATTTATCTCAGCTGTCACTAAAATGCAGTTTTGTGACTTTTTTTCCTGATTTCTTATCCTCTGCTTTGCAGAGGAGCAGAGCATCTGCAATTTGCTAGCAAACCACTGGCATTTATGGATGGACAGGGCACATGGCAGAATCCTTTGGAAAAGCAGAAATACGTGCAAGCGTTCCTTAAACCGATGGGCTGGAGTGTCACACTCAGAGCTGCTGCTGCCCTCTGGCATTCTCAGCCTCTCCTGGAACCACCTTGCATCTTATTTCTCCCTCACTATACTTCAGTTGTCTCTTGACCTTTCAGTATTTTCAATCAATTCACTTCCATTTTTTATTATCTTTTGCTAACAGCCACAGTTCAGGCCATCGCTGTATTATTTTCACACACTAAAAGATCGAGAGCAAATTTTGCACAAGTGCATAGGCCATGCAGGAATATAGGTGGGCAAAAATCCAAAACCAAATCGTTTGCCAGACATTCATAACATTTCAAAACATGTTTTCATGTCACATTGGGGAAAAAAAATCAAAATGTTTTAATGAAAAAAAGAAATTAGATGGGATGTTAGAGCAAAGCAGCAGTCTGTACATTTTTAATGTACTAAATGTGGATTCAAGTTTCTCCTGGAAAGTAAAGGCGCAGCTTCAACCTTTGGTTTTCAGAGCATTCCACTGTGGGACTCTGATCTGTCTGATAGCTGCTGAATTCTGACCAATATTATGAAAACACTCCTTTAACAATCACACTGTTGTCTGCATTAGGGAACAGATATCTGTGCTGACAAAAATACGCACAACAAGAAAACACAATTTGAGTTAGACCTACAAGATGTTCAGCTTAGTATTAACCACCACATCTCAGAACTCGTCGTGTTTTTGTCAAAATCTAACCAATACTTAGCTATAGATGAAAAAAAAAAAACAACTGAGAAAGCCAGAAGATAAACTTCATTGTACTGCCATTGAACTCCAAGATCTTGAATATCACATGCAGTTCTCGTTGCCTCAGAGAAACCTAACAACAGAATTACGAAAAGTACAACAGAAAAAGCCACAAGGTTGAACAGAGATACACATGAAGCACTAGACAGATTAAATGCTTCTAGAAAAGAGGAGTGACTAAGGAGGCATTACAATAGAGGTCTGCAAAACCAGAGATGGGTAACAACTACAAGACGATCAACCATAAGAGGACAGTTATTCGGAAATGATTACTCACTGGTTCTAATCAAGCAAGAACTAGGGATTTCCCAGTGAAACAGATGGAAGGTTTCAAGCTAGAAAAGAAAGGGTCTTTTCATCTTATATGTATTTAAACTGGCACTTGTTGCTGAGGGATGTTCTGAAGTCCAAAAAATATGAGCACTTTAAAAAAAAAAAAAAAAAAGGAAGTAGAGAATTTCATGAGGACAAGTTGGCCCACATGGACAATAACAAGTATTTGATGGGAGGCTGGAGTACATCAGGACATGCAATCCCAATCTTGTTGCAGGACAGGGAGCTCCTATCTTGGATGCCACATGCTTTTCCACCTGAGTTTCAGCTGATCACAGGAAGTTTTAGCCTGTAACCTCCTGCGCTTCCCCATTTTCTCAGAATGTCAGGACCTTCCTTTTCTCAGCATAAAGACTTTCTGGAGCTGTGTGTTTGTAGGACACATATGACATGGTACCTAGAAAGCCAAACTGCTAACCAACACCACCACCATAGCAGATTTTTAACATAAGTTTATACATATATATAAAGAAAAAGGAAATATATTTCATTGTCACCAAAACACCCTGTGATTTTTTTTTTTAAAAGCAGCAATCCAAGGACTCAGGATGGACAAAACCACCCCGGAGGTTTAGTTCTGGTTTCTTCCCACACCCGTGATGCCATTTGCTCATACAGAAGAAACATTCTCTACAAATATCCAAATTATTGCATATCCTGATGGCTATAATCACCCATATGGAGGGCATTATGATAGCCCACCAGGACAAAAATAAGGAAAATGATTTAGAGGCAATGCTTAGCAGAACATATAGTATCCCACCCTCTTGCTTCCTGACCATCTTGGTAAGAAAGTATTTGCTTGATTGCTTTAAGAAGTTCTTGGCCACACCTCATTTAACTTATTTTCCAGATCAATCAGGTCAAGTCCCTGAAAAATTGCCTCAGGTTGCCTTTTTAAACATTGACTTGTTGCCTTTTAAGCAAACAAAATAGAAGTTTCCTTTTCAGCTGGCATAAGCTGGAGTCCAGATGCAGGGCTCCAACCCAAAAACAGCATTCAGCAAAGGACCCACATACCAAGCAGGATGACTGATTTTTGCCTGCACTTCCCCTCCCCTTTTTTTCCTGCTTTGGGAAATATTTGGGATGCATAAGGAGACGGCCTTTTTTAGACATCGTCTGCTTCTAGGAAGAAAAGAGTGGGCGAATAGATACAATAGGCCCAGAAAGTAGAGCTGTTTAATCAAAACCAGTCACGAACAAAAGAAAGCCAAGGAGCCCAGGAGGATAATTATATTTTACACATCAATTAACATTCTTTCACTGCCACTTAAGAAATCCCATTTCATTGCCCTGCTTAAGTCGTGATTGTATAAGATGTCGTACAGAAGGTGAATTGGCTGCAGCACAGGGTGCCATGTTACAGAAAGCATACAAAGCTGTACCAGTAGAAAGTCTCTCTTTCTGGAGCGTAACCCTGCCTGCTCACTTGCACGGATAGCGCTAACGCATGCTTAGCTGTAACAGGATCGCAGGCAGCGATCCAAAATCTCATCTTGGCCACCCTTCGGTACTTATAGCATCAGCTCTTTACACTCATATCACAATAGCAGCTAAAGGCTTCGAGAGATCTATATAAACACAACAAGATGCTTTCTCCCTGATAATCTTAAAGGCAAGGAAAAGGAAGCATGCCTTCAACTAAAGGCAGGGAACCCGGCTTTGGATAGATTGAGCAATTTAATTTAGCAAGGTCATGAGACAAGAGCTAGGAAGTGGCCTCAGATCTCCAAGTTTCAGCTTCTTAATATCAGGTATTTTTCTTTCACTGTGATGTCTAGACACTACAGTAACAGGGGAAAAAAAAAAAGTTATCATCATCCTCATTCTCAAACCTACTTTTCATTTAAAGAAGAGGGAGTTTGGGAAAAGGCCAATATGCCCAGTGTTTTGCAAACATAAAATACATTTTTCCAATGCATAGAAACATAAAAAAAAAGTTTGAAAGCTAAGCAAATAATTTCTACTGGAAAATCCACAAAAAAGTAAGCCAACATACTTTTACAGTTATTTATTGGAACACATTTAAGCATTACACGGGTGGCAAGTCAACGAGCATCCTCCGCCAGCCCTCTGGGTCACACCACAGGCATCCTCAGCAGCCCGGCCCAGAAACCGTCCCCAAATCTTTACTCCCGTCACAGAGCAACCCACCTCCTTCTGGGGTAAGATTTGGTAGCATTTTTTGGTTGGCTTTTTACTAATTAGACTACATTTTTCAGAGGCCATCCCGAGATCTCCTATGCTGTTGTTTCCATAGGAGCACAGACCTGCCTCATATACCAAGTCTTCATCGCAGCTGGTGCCTCAGCTTGCGCCAAAGAGTTAAACCAGGATGGTTCATATTTGCCATTTCTTCTCCCTTTCCCTAAATTCTGCCAAAAACGACTTTGTGTAATTGCATCTGCAGGGGCACTTCTACTAGAATAATTGTGTTGATTTGACATCATAAAATAGTTTGGGTTGAAAGGTACCTTTAAAGGTCATCTAGTCCAACCTCCCTGCCACTACTTCTTCCATCTTCCTAACCAATTACACCAACAAAACTTTCACATTTAGAATAACCCTCAAATATAGAGTGGATTCAAAGTGTGCTAACACCAGGATATTTACAGAATTCCAGATTTTAATCCAACCACCCAGAATAATAATTTTTAAAAGTCTTACAAGAAAAATAAATTAACTTCTCTCTGTTTAGTAAGGATAATGAAAGCTGAATTGCTCAGTGTGCCTTTGTTGGGTGCTGTATATCTGATAAAGAAAAAACATACTAAAGATACAGCACATTGTTATTTTTAATTCATATGATTTCCTCTGTCACTAAGAAGTAACAGATTTTATTGAACAAAATAGTTAAAAATATACAGATTGTGACAGCGACCAAAAAAATAAACAAACAGGAAATAATGAAGTTTCCTCTTCTTTGAAGTGGAGATTATTTTTTTCACCTAAAAAAAATACTACATGGATTTAAATTAACTGAAAACACTACTACTTTTTTTGATTAATTGCATGATCCCTCCACAAAGTATTTGACTCCTTTGGCAGTCTCGCCATATGGACTTAAAAGTCTCCACGGATGGACTGCAGCTCCGCCATAGATCTGTTTCAAATCAGCTCTGAGTATCTACAGAAGAAGCTATTTAGGAAGAGAGACTTAGAAACTTCTCATTTGAGCATACTAATTTTTTCAAGTATTAATAAATAATACATTTTACTTGCTATTATCAAATAATAAATATTATAATAATTATTAATTTCTTATTAATACAACTACACACCACTTTTTATAACTAAGGGGTAGGGGTTTTTTAAAGAAAAAAATAGTTTTTTGTTTATAAAACACATCTTTAGAGAATAAAACAAACATATATAAAATTTAATTAACTACAAACTTGAGGTAAAGAAAATATGTCTCCACTTTGTTCACAAGGAGAGTGACACAGAGGATAAATCTTTTATTCAAAGCCCTCTGGTAAATTTGGTCTGACAGGAGCAAGATTATAGCTAAGGGGTTCCTTGCTCCCCATCCAGCACTTACTCCATGAATTCCTGCTGCCTTCACAAGCTTCATAAAGTTTCACTGTGCAGCGCAGGTTTGTTGAATAGAACATAATCTCCCTGTTGCATCAAAATCAGTATTTCAGGCTGGCCAGCTGGCTCCCTTCCTGACACTAAATCATGCCAGGCTCCCTGCTGCACTTCAATAGTTTACACACACACACTTTTCTCTAAACCCTCGCATCTTCCTGCTCGATTAGTGGGGAGGAGGGAAGATGGGAAGATGAGGAGGCAAAGGCAGACACATGAAGTGGTCAGTCACTGGGCTGGTGATGCCAGAAGGCACTGCGGTTCGGGCAAAAGCATCCAGAACTAAGCACTATGTGAAACATAGGGTGGCTGTTACAGCCACAGTGGCCATAGAAGACAAGGTAGAGCATGAGCATACTGGGAACACCCAGCCCCAGGGTACCTGCCCCAGTTTATATCAGATTGCAGCACCCAACAGCCAGGCTCCCAGTGCTCCTCTCCAAAAATATCATCCTAGATACTCATAGGCTATAGACTGGCTTTAAGTTTGATAGCCATCCTACAACACTTTGTGGCCATAGTAACAATAGGTCTGGATAGCTCATCTCTACGTTTAAGTGTCCAGATCCCTCCCGCGTCTGACCCATTCGCTGCCGTGAGTGGTAGCCTGAAGTCAACAGAAACTGAGCTGACGCTTAATGTTTAGTGCTACTTAAAGTGATGTATTTTAAGAGGAAAAGAAAGGCTTTGGATTTGATTCACAGAGGTACTAAGGTGCTTGTGCTGTTCGTTTAATAAATTTGTAGAAAGTAAAGAGAAAGGAACCCCGGGCATCACTTGAAGAAACTAAAGCAAAAGATGAACTTTTACCATCAGCAATGAGGATGAATTAAAAAAGAGAAGAGGGCCACCATGGTGTTCCTTTTTTACCAGACAAACAGATACCAACTTTAAGATTATATATCCCCACTGAACCATTAAAGCTTATTTTCATATGTAGCCAACATTGTTGTGGATGCTATTTTACATCTGCAATTTCCTCACTAAGACATGCAACTCCTTGTCTTACTCTATATAACCTCCCCACATAGTCACAAGCCTTGCTACTTTATTTCTGAGATCAGACTACTACAAAGGCAAAAAAGGAAGTAATTTTAAAATGCAGATAATTTCTTTGAACTCTGAGTGATGCATTAAATCAGCACTGTAGTAGATTAGAAAGTGAGAGTTTCCAAACCTGAGGTCCAAGACTGATACTGCCAGGAATTTCATAGTAATAAAGTCTCTCTCCTCAAATTCACAGCAGAATTTTACAGGGTACCTCATCAGTAACACAGACTACTGCAACACATCAAACAAGTCCCTTGTATCTTCAGTGATTTTTAGTAGAAGATCTAATCAGTCTACATCTCTGTTCTCATCTTAAAGGTGCTCAATGCCTGGACTCTGAAAAATTAAAATATTTTAAATGAAGGCTGCAACGGATAACAAATACCACCAGGAATTAAGGACCACCACCAACCCTACTGTCTTCTGTACTACTTTCAGAGCACCTTTCCATCTTCCTTCTCAAGTACACGCACAGAGTGGCACAAACATTTAAAATCAAGCAAAGAAAGAAAAAACCTCCAAACAGGCTTTCTGAACAGTAGAGAATGCAGTCAGAGACAAGGCCCTTCCAAAAAAAAAAAAAAAAAAGGGTAAAATTAATAAACCCATGGCACATTATTCATATCTCTCAGGGCACTACAGTAAGATGCTTGGAACTGCACTAATGAGAAATATATATATATATATATATGTATATGGAACAGGACAAAGAAGAAGGATGGTTTAATGGCTGAAGGACTTCACTGGGAATCAGAATTGTTGGTTTTCTATTTTCAGTTTGCTAGACCTCCCAGATGATACTAGGCCAGTTACTTAATTTACACATCAGTTTTTTAAGCAGCATAATAGCTCTTCTTTCCCCATCCCTGCATCTCCCTCTCAAAAAAAAAAAACAACTCATTGGACTGTAAGCTCTCCAGGACCATCACATTGTACACCACAGACAACACATCTTCAGTCAAAACACTGTTGAAATGTAAAGATTTTTGATTAGGCTTTTTTCAGCAAATAGGCTTAGAAATCAGCATCAATCACAATTAAATTTCCTCATTTATTGTTATTTGTTATTAAAACCTGTTTTATTAACATCTTTATACAGAATAAGTTTTCAGACTACTACTTAGTGAAAAAAACCAATATTTTTTGTCATCATTTTTTAAGCCCAAATTAGCCTTTTATTGTGCAGCTCCTGTATGGGGATACATTCACCCTCTGATGCTGAAAAAGTTTCGATTCTCCTCATCATTGGCTGTTCAGAAAAACAGCCATGGCCTGCTGCTGCCAGATCAAGGCCAGCGAAGGCTGGCATCGCATGCCAGGAGTCTGGACCAAAGCCCAGTCATGTTTGAGCTATTAGAGATCTGAGAATGCAAAGGGAGAAAGAAGCAAATGAAAAAAAAGAAAAAATAAATAAATAAAGGAGGGTGTTTAGAGGAGGGAGGGGAAAAGAAAAAATACCGGCCCTACTGGAGATCAAAACTTTGTTCGGTGTCCAAAATTCAAAAGCAGCTCTTCTGTGGGTTGGCTCCTGCTCCTCTACAAACAAGTTGGCCCTGCTTATAACCTGGATGAATTTACACAGCCACCAGCAGTGCCAGAACCATACAAATCTCTGCCCTGCTGTTTGCCGAACGTTTAAGAGGCAGATCATTTTGAGCGAATTGCTCGTTGGCCACTTGTCAATGATCTCCTTTCAGCTACGCAGGACACCTCTCGCCCTCCCCATTGCCCATTCTCCAGCCAAAAACGGTGCCACTGTCCTGCCTGGGACTACCCCGGCTGAGTAACTCCAGAGGCATTCAGGCTTACCACAGAACGTCCCCGACGTGCGGAGGGAGCCTGGTCTCATGGCCAGCTGCTCTGTGCGTCCTGATAAAGGGAGGAGAAACGTGCACGGGCCAAAAGGACGGGATCACCTTCCCTGCTCCCCCATGCACAAGCTTCGCTTGTAAACCAGTAAAAGCCATTTTCAAACACACATTCGCGCTCAGAATGAACACAGTGTGATTCTAATTAGTCCCCAACACTGTTTATTCATTACGGCAGAAAAAGATAACCTTTAATACATGGCATGCCAAGGTCACCACTGTCTGAATTCTGTGGCAGCGTGCAATGACTGCCCGGTGGATTGCTGTTAGGGACTGAGAGGTCTGATCCTGAGAGCTTTCTCTCTCTCAAACGTAAGCAAAATAATTTACTATTTTAGCAGGTAATTGTAAGCAAGTTTACACATCTTATAGACTAGGCACCCTGTGACTTGTACGAATTACAAGACTACAATGTATGTACAACATGCCAGGGTGCCACACAAGATGGATTACCCAGACAAGCTGAAAGCCATTGAGCTCTCCCCATCCCATGCAAAGACATCAAGAAGATCAAGCCATGTGCTTTAAAATAACCAACCAGACAACCAGCCACTTCCATCCCTACTCTGCTAATAGCAGTTACAACATCACACCCATCACAGAATCACAGAATGGTTTGGGTTGGGAGGGACCATTCAAGGCCACCCAGTCCAACCCCCCTGCAAGGAGCAGGGCCATCTCCAACCAGATCAGGTTGCTCAGAGCCCCGTCCAACCTGGCCTTGAATGTTTCCAGGGATAGGGCATCCACCACCTCTGGTAGATGCTTTTATCATGCCTTTAAGTTTACACATTACAAAGCACCATTTCTTTTCAGGACATAGATCTGTTTTTTCTTTATCACTGATAATTTCCTACATTATTTTTTTTTTCAGGTTACTCATACTAATGAGCACCTGTGAGGTTCAGACGGCTCCTCTCCAAAAGTGTTCAGCTGGGTTTACCCAAAATCAGTTCAGTTTTCTTGTCTGCTGTCCAAACTGCTGATTCTTTCTGTATTCCCTTTGTATTGCTCTGTCTTCCTCACAGAGTAAATACACACCTAAAAGCTTGAGCAATTCAGTGCAAATGCAAGAGAGTTGCTAAATGCTAGAGAATGATTGATGCCAGAGTAAGGATGGATTAGCAGACACTAAGTAACTTAATTATGCCTCTATAAATATAATGTTACTGTTAAGACCAAGGGTCCAAAATTTAGACATGCAATTTCAGCTGGACATTTCACTTTTTCAGAAGCATTCCTGCTCTCTTCTCGGTTTGGGGCCAACATTTTAAGTGACTGAGGAGCACATTAAAAAATCATGCACATCAGTAGTTTTCTTGGTGAATTCAGAAGAACACAGGCAATTACACATAGCATTCAAATGTTATAGCAGAATCATAAAATGTAAGTCTAACACACAATTTCAAGTGTGCTGTTGTTAACTAGATAAATAAATTAAATGTGCAAACAAAAACAATGGCAGTACAACAAGATGCCAGTGAACCCCCCACAGTTGCAGAACTGCTGAAGAAATGCACTAAAAAAACCGAACAAATCCATAACATAATGAGTTTTTCTGCTTCATCACGTACCAATCAGAACGCTAAAAAGAATCAAATTGGTAAAAATATTTGAAACTCGGAAAAGACTCATTTCTTGTGATCAGGAGAGAACTGTTCACTCTAGCATAGGCCGTAGAAGCTGCTACATTTGGGGCTCCGGTTACTTCGTTGACAAAGTGAGGAAATCAACGTCATTCAAGAGCCAAATCAAGGCTTCCAGACTACTGCATCACGTGTGGTCTTTATGGAAACTCAGCTGTTACTTCAATTTTGGACCTTATCAAAGATGTTATATAATAATACCTTTTGCTGCTATGAAAACATTTGAATGGTAACAAAGCCATGAAAAAGCCTCAACATAAGCCATACTGCCTGGGAATTAGGCAAAGACAGGCATTCAGTGATCTTCCAGAAAGCTGAGCGATCCTAACGCAAGGAACCAGGATATGAAGTCAACATGCATCACTGCTCCAGGCACACCTAGCCAGTGCTGCACTTGCATTCACACAACCAACTGGTGTATCAGCAGTTCTGCTTAGCCCTAATTTCCACAAAAAATAATTAGGAAAAGGCCGGGGCGGGGCGGGGGGGCGGGTGCGAAGTAGAGCCACCACACTGTTTTGAAGCCTGATTTGCACCCACTGGAGCCATGAGTCCAATTAGCATGAGAGGAGATGGCATCAGGGTACGCGCTCGATGCCTGCTTGTCTGAGGCATGGCTCTTAAATCACCGTTCTGCTGTACCAGCTCAGAGAACATCCCAGGGATTCCCAAAGCACCAACAGGGATCAGGGCTAACACCAGGCTTTTTCAGTCTGCTCTTCACAGACTTTTGTGGGGTTTTTAAAAAATCTTTTGTAAACGTGTTTCCAAAAATCTCACTCACAAACTTAACCCCTTAGCCAGAGCAAGAGGTGTTCTTATTTTAGACTTGTCGAATGATTATATTGCACTTCGTTGCAGCAGATAGGCAGCAAACCTGAATAAAAAGTTGGGGATGGACAGTCTTCTGAGGTCTCTGGAACTGAGAAAAGTTTGGTGTCCCTGATGTTCAGGTATGGTTCTCTCTAAATTTCCAGGGTGAATTTCATATGCCAAATATTTTATATCTGGTCTCCTACAGATTGTGTCATGCCTGCCATACCCATATGAATGTTACACTACACCAAGGATTCCAAATTATACTAAAATATATATAAAAATAATATATTAAATATTTTGTTAACTTTCTTCCATCCT
The DNA here is from genome assembly GCF_036417535.1 of Chlamydotis macqueenii. Classification (NCBI taxonomy): domain Eukaryota; kingdom Metazoa; phylum Chordata; class Aves; order Otidiformes; family Otididae; genus Chlamydotis; species Chlamydotis macqueenii. The sequence continues at coordinate 4,693,635 of NC_141571.1, read as the reverse complement.
GACTGCAGAAATAAACCTATCTTTAAGACCGTGTTAAGAAACTGCATGCAAAGTAGTTACGTCTGGCATCGAGTACACCAATGCCACGTGCTCCAGAAACATACAGAAACAAGCTTGACTCCCCAAATTTTGCAATGGTCCGCCTAAGTTGCACATACTGATGCACTGGCGTAAAGTTCATTAAACTCTACAGTAGCAATCCAGGGTTTGGGCATTTGCACTTAGAAAATACAGGGTTTATTTTTGCCGTTCACCTGCTTATTCCTATCTGCTACTAGCAGCAGCTCCAGAGTTTGCACCGCTGAAGAACTTTTAGTGTTTATTGAGTCCTTATGAAGCAAAAGCAGCTCTGGAAGACTTCTGTGCTTACTCTTACAGCCTTTATGTTGTTGCATGCCATGAAATTCACACTTTGCTGATCCAATTGTGAGCTTGGAGACAGCATCTTGCAAAACTAGATTGACAGTGCAAAAGCACACCTGCATCTGTTTTGATAACTATCTTCACAAAATAAATATTTTCTCCCTTTCAAAAGTAAAGCTTCATGCTTCATTCAAAGAACATAATGTGATACATAGCAAAGTTAACACGGGACACGCAGGTCTGTGATTAGTGACTCCTGAAATATCTTTCAGCATTAACTTGATAGAAGCAATCCCCTAAGTAGCACAAACTACACAATGAGATATCAATCAGGGTATAAAATGGGGCATAACTTCAACAGAAATCCCATCTCAGGTATCACCAATATATTACTTTCTTAAAAGAAATTAGGAAAAATTACCCAGCCTTTTTTTCCATACAAAAGTTGCAGTGGTCATTGTGAACTCAAGTTAGGTAGAATTTCAGAGTCTGGGTTTGAAACACTTTGTATTTGTTAGAAACATTTTTTTTTTCTTGCCACTTGGAAAGCATTGGAGAGTGTGTTCTACAGCTTAGGTTTTCAGAGAACTTTTTACTCTCACATAATGAAACAGAAATTGCTGGATCAACTGCTCAATATTTTGGAGACACCATAATTTTTGACAGTCGCCAAGAAACAAAAATTTCAGCCTAATAGGTGATTTTTTCCAAAGGCCTTAAGCACTGAAAACTGTCATAATGGAAGATGTTTTGCATCCTTAACTGCAGAGCGGTTGCTCCTGGCGCCTGCTCTGTTACACCGACCTTCAGAGATACGTATAGCGAAGAGGCACTGTACATTTCAGTTGATCTTTTTTCCCCTCTCTTTTTAACTAAAATTATATGCTGTAGTCCATCAGATGAGTCCCTTGGCTAGAGTTGTATCTGAAGGAAACTTTGTCCTCATACTGCAAAAGGAAACCAAAAATAGAGGCCTTGGCAGTCTGGGGCTTTCCTAGCAGCCCACTTATAATGAACGCAGGAAAGGACATGGTGGCCTACTTTTAAAAGGATTTTTCTGCCAAGTCACAAAGTAATCAGAAAAAGAATATATGGTATAACCAAAAAAATAAATATCTTTAGGTTATGGAAATTATGACTGATGACATCTCTTGCCCCTGTTGCCTGTGATCTATTTGAACATATACAAGACCTTAATTATAGACTTGCAGTAAATGATCAGGCTTAAAGCATGCTCTCAGCCCGAACGAAGGAGCAATCCAAGCATAGAAACTGAGTTCTATTCAGTAGAATTGTCAAAGAACTGGAGTGGACGTCAAACCTAGGGAAGAGGTTGACTCGAAGGCACCAACATTTGTCCTATTGCCTTTTAAGAGAGGCAATACAATCTCACATACCAAATTTTTATTAATTCATCCTCCTCTATTCTCTCCTAAAGAGGGCCAGTTCAAAGAAAAATATTGGTAGAGAACCAATCTCCCTCTCAAGGCACTGGACCGCAGTTAGCTCATAGCACTGAGGGTAAAGTAGGTTAGCAATGTGCTCCATGCCCTCAAGAAGAGCTGGAAAGAAATTTCCTGAGAAAAAAAAAAAAAGAAGAGGGGGTGGGAGGGGTGTTTTGTTCTGTTTTTGGAAAAACTGATTAGTTAAAACCTGAGTGTTTGAATGAAATATGCCAGTTCGGTGTCTTCCAATAGAAACAGAACAAGGAATACAGAAACCCCAAGAACTGTAGCTCGAATTAAAGTTCTCAGGACTCCTGGAATTGCTCTTAGGGCCCAGTCAGGCTCAAGGAAAGGAGTTGTCCATGTTTGGAAGCAATGTTATTTTTAAACAGAGATAATGCCATGTTTCCAAAACACGTTTCTTACTTTTTTCTCTATAGACAGATTCCATTTCTATTTACTATCATCTCTTGTACTCTTTCAAGCACCCATCCAGACTATTGGGAAGAAATGTCAGGACATGTACGTTATTAGCCTTGTTAAAATTCTGAAACACGTGTTCACTTTAATTACTCTGAAGCATCATTATTCCCTTCTCAGAGCTCATCGCTTCTTATGCAAAATTATGAAATTACTCACAAACGGTCAGTGAATATGAAAGTGAACATAGAGGTCACTATATGTGCAATTTTTTTTCCCCTCACATCTTCTTTTTTCTTTGCAAACAGAGAACTTTGCTTTGAAACAAACACACACTTTCTCTACAGAGTAGACATATGTGGTTATAATTAATTGTTCTAAAGAGTGGAGATACAGTAAATGCTGGCTACCACCTCCCAGATGAGACAATTTCTCTTCTTTTTTTTTATATGTATGTCTCTCACTGAAGAGAAGTAAAAGGTGTTCATCATTCAGGCTGGGTTTGACTGCAGTAAGTTTTATGTCTTTTATTTCTAAAGACAACATGAATGCTTTGTCGTAAAATCATCATCTCACAAAATTAGATATTTACAGAAACAGATTTCTCAAAAATGATTCAGTTGTGATATAATAACATTTGTCAGCAAAAACATTCCCGAAAGCTTTACTTGGCACAGCTACCTATTAACGTTATTTTACCTTTAAAAGGGTCTAAGAAACAAAGTTAAGCTCTATTCTTACCAAAACAACAAGGCAGGGAGGGAGCAATCTGCAGCAAGAAGATAACAAAGACCATCTTTAGATCTTTCACAAGGGTGAAAGAACATTTTCTGAGAAATCCACAAAGTAAACAATATAATCCTACCTTATATACTACTCATATTCCTGACTCATCTTTTGAAACCACCAAATAAGAGCCTGAGCCTGTGGTAGGGTAGGGTCAAAGAAAAGGGGGTCTGGGGAGGGAAGTGAAGCACCCCTCCACCTGCTCTGGACCAAGGAAGGGCCACATCCCGGGCTGTCCTCAGCTCAAACAACAGGCCCGAGGTCCATTTCACCAAAGATCACCAAATTCAGACTGACACAGGGAGGTACTCGGATGCCATGAGGCTTAAACATTTTTGCCAAAACCATAAACACAGAATTGATTTTAGGTCCCAAGCTTGTCTAAGGAATTTCAGACATCTTTTTAAGAAGGTCCCTCACCATGACTCCGATGGTACCAAATAGACTCTACAAGTATTTAGTTTTGCAGTTAGATATGAAAGGTTAGAAACAGCAATAGATTTTTGCAAGAATGGTTGAAATTTGACAGGAAACATCAAAGTCCTTGTTTACTTCAACCGGGACAGAGAAGATCATGCCGAATATTGACTAAAGTGTATAAGACAGTGTCAGAAACAGCACACAATGGCCCAGATCAAAAGGTCACTGTAAGAAATAAAACACAAGGAAAACCGTCTTCACATCGTGTAGGGCCAAGCTCTTGCATTCATGGCTTTAGAAATTTAGAACGAAATATTGTAGCTGGGTTGCCAGAGAAGCTAGCTCATTCTGTGAGCAGTAATAAGACGTGATTCTATAGAAGATACAGCTGACTGGATTTCACCACACACGAAGTAATCACTGGAAGGACCCTCTCTTTCCACATTTACTGTTATGAGTCATCACCGTGAAGAAATTCCCTCTACAGCAGGCCTTTACTTGCCTCTGAAACACTGGTCAGCGCTAACATCAGTAGGCAAAACTGATTGGCGTGGCAAGTCCAAAGGCAAAAGGAGGTAGGTGCCCAGTGCAGTGTGTTCACATAAGTCAGTCTTCATAGACAGCGGATTTCTTTCTTTTTTTTCCTATTTTGCTAACAAAGCAACCTCTTCAAAATTAAGGGTGGGGGAAAAATAAGTTGCAAGACCAAAGGAGGACTACAAACATCTACTGCAACCACCCACATAAAATAGGATACAGAATCCCATCTCCAGCAGAGGAAGGTTGTGCTTCCCTTCTACATCAGTAAATATGATTTTGCACAGTACCTTCAGGCTGACCTACAGTCTTTTTCTACAAGACCCAGTCTCAAGTTATAACCCAAGTGGTGATGGATTTATCACTTCCCTTGGTAAACTGCTCCTATAGCTAATTATCCTTACTATTTAAGTCATCTCATTTCCAGTTTAAAAAAAAAATTGCTGAAGGCCTCATAATATTTTTTTTCTACAATATGTGTCTGGATGCATATGTTTTTGTGTGTGCACACCCACACACATATTTGTTTAAAATAATCCCACTTTAATTCCTACAGAAGAGTTCTTTTCCACATGCAATGTTGTATCATCACTGGATGTGAGAATTTGGAATTTAATTCAGAAGTGCTGCTGGACTGACTGCATGGCAAAAGATTCCAGCTCACTACCCCAAGTCAGGCTTCTTAAAGGCTGGGGGCATCTAAACAAAAGCAAACTGACAGTCAGCACTTGGATTTCCCTTAAAAAAAATAAGGATTTGTACAAGGAGAGTATTTTCTTCTACATTTTTAGGCACAGAATTAAATGCACATGTGTACTTTGTCAGTTATTGCTGAATATTTTACACTGTAACTATGAGAAGGCTGGCCACTGCCTATAATCATTAACTGTATGCTTACATACAAGTTTACACATGGTTTGTGAGGCATCTTGAGAAAAACCCCTTCAGCCAACTTAGGGTCAACATAAATTTTTCTTTTTTTTTCCTAAAGGTCCTAGAGGGTTGATTTTTTTTTTTTTTTTTTTACAATTTTTCTTTTTCAGTCCTGTCAAGCTTGCTCTTATTAATTTTCTGAAGACTTTTGAAAAGGCTGGAAGATAGGGAGAGGTATGGAGGAGACTGCAAGAAAAGAGCAAGCGCTTCATCTCCATTCCTTCAAAGTTTCTGCTGTCCAGCTGCAGCCTCTCTCACAGACAATGAATCATATGCCTAGAAAGAAACTACATAGCTGGGTAAACCACATTCAGAGACTGTCTCTGTTGGGTTACATATTAGGCAAACCTAACCAATCAAAGCTCATCAGCTGACACAGAAGCCAGTGGAATTAAAACACAGACATAGAAAAATTCTTGTAAATTATTAGCAGGGTCATACAAGGCCTTAAATATTGAGAAAAGCTAAATAATCTAATAATAAGCTGAAACACTGATAAAGTTTCTTCATAGTCTATAAAAGAAGAGAGAAGGAGGAGGTAAAGTTTCCAAGTTTCTGCGGTCAGTGAGGTTTTTAATCTGATATGAAAATGCTTGCGTGCCTCCATGTCCTGAGACAACCAGGATTCAGGATCGGAGAGACAGTTCAACTGGGGGTAAACGTATTAAAGGATTACGGACAAGGAGGGAAAACGAAGGTAAGCAAAACACTGTAAATTATCGTTTGCAAAGCGAAGCACGTGTTTATGCAACATCAGAAGCAGATAAGCTGGCACAGTTAGGCTGTGACCTGACCGGTCCAGCCTCTATCTTTTCTACATGCCCTAGAGTTTTCATCAGACCTTTGTGATTTTCACTAGCAGGAGATCAGAAACACACTTTTCAAGTTCAAGCACATGGTCTGAAGATATAAAATCACTCGAAGGGCTATCGCTGCAGTCAGAGCGGTGCAGAGGTCCCCACCGCCGCCGCGCTGCCCAGAGCCACGCGTCCCGCAGCGTGCCACTCTGCCGGAGCGCGCGGCCAGCGCGGCTCAATAAGCTTCATCTGCCGGCAGTTAAACGGTGTCTTCGGGAAAACGATGGCATTATGCGCGGCAGCGTGCAGCGCAACCTGATCCAGTCCAAGCTTGTGTCATCTCAGGTCAGAAATTACAGGGAAAGAAAAAACTGTGGGTTTTGTTTGTTTATTTGGTTTAAATACGCGGCTAGAGCAAAAAGCAGTTGTCAGATGGAAAACATTGGTTGAGAAGTACTGAAGAAAGAAAATAGTCCCAAGAGAAGAGTCCTCTGTGCCACTGTATAAAATCCATAGGTCTCCAAACTCCTTTAAGGCTCTGAGCAGGTTTAAACCAGATTTCCTACAGATCCTAGAAAAACTGCTTTGTATTATATCCAAATCCCAGCATTAGGCTGTAGAGCTGCAAGGCATAAGCCGGTTTGCATTGGAACAAAAGAAGTCTCCCTTAACACCAAGTTATCTGATAACTGTCCTTTCCAAGAATATATAAACTTCCTGCCGAAGTAGCATCTGGTTCTGGCCACCGGCTGGAACACGACACTGGGCTGAGTGAACCAGCGGCCGGATCCGGTAACACTGCGTCCTATGGCTCTGGTGAGCGCCCAGCGGAGATACGGCCTGGGGCAAGGCATTTTCCCGCTCAAGTGCAAGCCATACGTGGGGAATGAAAAGTCAACTTCAAAAAAAAAAAAAAATCACACGGCATGCCACTGTTTTTAGAATAATAGCCTGGCTATCAAGTACACACAGCAATGGCTATCAGCCTTGTTTCTTTTTCCCAATTTGAATTGTATTTAATAATTATTTTAGAGACATCAGTGCTCTGTCCACAGCTTACAAAATACTTCAGCATCTTTTGAACAACATTTTGTTGATGTAGTGGATGGGTCAACACTGTCGTGTCTGACATGCCTCAGGGCCAAACTCCATATCCAGTTCACTGCCCAGCTTTGACCTGGTAATTACCCTGTGTGTCCATTCTGGGACAACCTACACAGCTCTTTCAACAGCCAAACTTTCCCTGTGCTTTCAGCACACTCAAACACACGTAAACCCCCTCCATGGGGACAGCTGTGGTGGTACGTGCAGCAAAAATTTATCTCTCATCAGCCTTTGAGGTGTTGCTACAAAGCCAGCATTGGGTGGATAACACGGTCAGGGATTTTCATAAGATAGATTGGCACTGAATGTGACTTAAAGACAGTCTGAAACCAGGCTGAATCTCTAGAAAGAAAATGGGAATGTTACATGAAGGGCCTTCAGAGCACACTGAAGTTCAAACCAGCTCTTGAGATCACCCAGCACAACCAAGTGCAGCCACTGAGCCTCAGCCTCCCAAGTAACAGTCCCTCCCTCCTTCGTTCCAATAGGAATTGGAATTTAAGCAAACAAGCCTAAAAGTGAAGTGCTAAACGCATCTCACACAAAAATCTCAACCTCTTTACGGCTGTCATTCAGCCTGTAATACCAAAGTATCACATCACTTGGGTGGACAGCAACATCCAACAGCTAAACAGGGATTAGAAGATACAACAAGAGAGTGTTCATCCCTCTTTGACAGATCTGCCGAATGAGATCATTTAAATGAGAGTTCTGCCAGGAACAAAACGCTGGTGAGTGCCGGAAAGCAGTGATGGTCCTCCAGCCCAGCCAAAGAGCCACAGGAATGTTGAGTCCATGCCTCAGATGGCTAGTGTGTCTAAATATACATTAAAAAGCAAACAGCACACAAATACAGCAGCTGAATCGATGCTGCTTGGCACGGTGCACTGTTTCCATCACCCCCTGTGCAAAATACAATGTAAGTCAAGGCAGCTTTAAATACAGTGAAGGTAGAGATGATCATGAAATGCGTTGCCTTTTTTTCCCCCCTATTTGGAAACATAACATGCTATGAAAGAGTGCTCAGTTACTTGGAAAATTAGGCCCCCGGTTTGAATTAAATTACTTTGTCCAATAACTGAATCAAAGATGCAGCTTCCTGTTTTTCAACTGCAAAGCAAGCCTGCCAATCAAAAAAGTTAACTTTTATTTGAAGTCAAATGTTATTGAAAAATACCATCTTTTTCAAGTTCCTCTGATGTGTGTTTTGCATACAAAGCACCCATTACTTACACCTTTTGCCCCACAACAAGAGCAAGGGAATCATCTGCCATGGCCAGTTTGTCTGCTTCCTCGGTTTCAAAAGAAACAGAGACTGTTGCAGTTTACCCCCATCAACATTTCAGCCTACCAGGTGACAGGTGTTTTGTTGGTTTTTAGGGGATGTAGTTTTGGGTTGGGGGGGGTAAGGTTGAGGGAAGAATTGAAATAACAAGAACAAATCCAGTGACAGTTTTAGAATGGGATACAACACTAAATGGAAATAATTACATGTCAATAAAGAACTGATCTCTGTCCTTACTTTCTTGAGGCACAAATTACAGGCAATATTTTGGTTCTTAGACCCAATCTTCAAGTGCTATAAGCTCTCACAGATCCACACTGACTTATACCAGCAGAAGATTTGTCCATTATTCATGTGCTGGTGGCTGATATATTTGAATGGAAGGCTGAAGTCCAAGCAAACTGAGGGAAAACCAAGTTATTACAGTAAAGGCACCCAGTCCACAGGCCAGTTGAACAATCCTTGAATGAAATCCAGAAGAAAAAAGTTTGGACTTAGTCCATTCACAGCTCCCATGGGACTGGAGAACAAGCAGCTAATGCTAGATTGCAGTTCAACCTTGCTTTTATCTCTCCCACCTTGTTGCGGTTCTCAGAACGGCACCAAGAAGATGATGAATGTTATTCTGCAGTGACCCCTGCTCCGTAGAAACAGCATGGCAATCCCTCCCACTCCTTTCATTCCCAATCCCTTTTCTTCTCAAGAATCACTTTGAAGGTTCATAACATTCAGCCCTGAAGGCAAGAGGGTTTTTCCAATGTAAATTTCTTTTGGTCACCGCAATATGAACAGAAATCTCGGGAAGCTCTGTTCCGCAACAGGGTTTTCATATTTCCTTTGCCTGCCCAGCTATTTATCATTTTCCAATAATCCTGTGCCCTGGAGATAATAACAACTCAGCAAGTGGCCTTACCCTCCCCTCCCCCTATCCCACACACACAATAATGTTTCCATGCCTGAAAGTCTGTCCGTCAATGCTGATCAGAAAGATGTTTATCTCTACATATGGCAAGCCACAAGAGTTAGAGATGGAAAAAGATCTATTAGATCATTGAGTCCGAAACTATGCTAGTGAAGGACAGAGACCCCAGAGAATATAGAATTGTTTTTAAACAGATGCAATAAATCGTCCTTCATGATGTGGTGGCCAACAGAGATATTTCCCATCCCTGACTTTGAGGTAGGAGAAGCTGCAATGTGGAAGTTTTTGTCCTTTCCCAATAGATTCACGATACTAAATTTGTTGTTGGTTTCTGCTAATACGCTCTAGTTTCCAAAAGACAGACCAACCACAACCAGAATTCTTCTGTCACTGGCTGATCCTAATTTATTTAAGATACTTGCTGAAGTCATCATTTGGACTGCTCTCAAATGACCCCAAGCTAGGATCACATATGGAAATATGGAAAAGCAATATGTTGCAACAATCCAACAATATCCTTCCAATTAAATCTTAAACTTTGGTAGGTTCAGTCGAACACCACCTCTTTGCCCTCGTATCTGTCTCTTGTTTGGTTAAGGGTTCACACTCCAGTTCAGTGCTCTGAAAATGCCTTGGATACACCAGGACCAAACAAAAAAAAAAAAAAGAGGTTTCACTGCTAGCCTCTATTGGCATTCAAGGGACAGGGAGAACACAGTCAGAATTTTGCTTACGAAAAATACAGAAGGACAAACATATCTCAGTGTAACTCAGGTGTCTAAGAAAGCCACCGAAACACACCCTGAGAGTCACTCATTCTGTGAACACTCCTCTCTACGCACAGAGGCTGGTAGATCAGGGCTGATAGTGACCTTTGGAAACGGAATAACCTCAGCACAAAAACTAGCTTCAAGGTCAGAAGTATGGCTGTGTTTGTATACAGTTCCAAATAGGTATTTAAATTACAGAGCACATGGACTAGACATTCATTCAGATTCATTAACATATTTTAGAAATTAGAAAGTTCAGTTCAATGTTAAATCTAGAGCTATAAACAGTTGTATAAAAGTGAGACACCTCATAGAAATGAATACCAAGTTCCAGGCACATCTGAGACTGCATATCAATGCATCCCAACCGAAGACACAAGCAGGGACAAGGCATGCTCTGCAAATTCTGTGCCTGTGATATTTCAATAGCCCACCGGGCTTAGCTGCACTGGAACAATTTTAGAAATTCTTAAAGTCTTTTAATCAAAACTTTTTTTCAGCAACAATTAACAGATAGGTAGGAATGGTCAGAATATCTTAGGGCAGTTGCACATTGATATATGCCCATGTAACATCGAAAACTGGGCACCTAACTCCTTTCACTCCCTATAAAAATCCTAGTTCTAATGTAAAAAAAAAAAAAAAAAAGCCTTAGTTAAAATTGGATTCTGAAAGCATTTAAGAACATTCATCTTTTAAACACGGCTATCTGAATCCAGATTACCTAGAAAATAGAGATAGTGACTATTCATCTCTCAAGTCAGAGGACACATCTTGTTTCGTGCTGGACTCAGCTTTCCCAGCAACCAGGGAATAAATGCCACAGCTCTGGACCGCTGCGGCATCACTGCTTTCCACACTGAGAGCAGACTGACCCAGTCTAACTTTTTCTAATGTAGGCACCAGCAGAGTATACACTTAAAAATAAATAAAAGATATTGCTCCACTGGGGAAACAGAAAATGACATGTGTGTGACAAATGTAACTCCTGTCAGTTATCAGAAAGTGTTCAGATTTGACAGCAATGAGAGCAACAAAAAACTAGATGGGGAGTTTGTCTGTGCTAGCTAGTGTTTCACAAAAAAATGCTTCAGACCATTCATTTTCCATTCTATATAAAATCCTTGATACAAGATTTGACTTAATATATTGACATACTGGTTCCCAGGAATCCGATCCAAAATTGCCCTCTCATCTTCCCTCCGCCTCCGCCCAAACACTTTTTAAAGTAATATTGACACAACTGCAAGCAGTAGCCTTTCTAAATTAAAACTTCTGTATATAGCCTGGGCATACAGCACAGAGTTTACAAGGCTCTGTTAGGGACATCAAATACATTTTGAAAGACTGTGGTTACACTGTCTGTGGTATTAGTCAAGTAACATATTGCCTGTCTGGGACTTGTGTAACAGGCACTAACAAATAAAGGGCTCAAGTTGTATCGCATCGTGCAGTCAAGCCTTGCTGGGTGACATTCCCAAACGGAGGAAATCTTTCAGACTATGCCCCAATTCATGTCTCGAGGACAGAGCTTGGGCAAATCACACAATTTGTTGTTTATCAGAACGAGGATTGCAAATACCGGCTTTGTGGTCTGCTCTTGAAAACCCAGGGCAATGTTCAACTGGTCCATCTGTGCTGGCACTGAAATTCCTTGGGATTTGCACATTAGGAACAGTTTTTCTGCAAAGCTGGAGGACTAAGACAATACGAAATACCCAAAAACTGAGGTCTAAATATTCAGTACCACTCATCCCTCAAAAGATTATTCAAGGCTCTTCAGGCTTGAGAAAGAGCAACGGAATCTCCATGCCTCGTTAGCACTTGGCGCTGTCTGATTCCAGCCAGAAGCAGGAGCAGAGCTGCAGGGTTGCCACAACTTAACTTCTTGCACTTGTAATTGGCCTATGGAAATTCTCATTAACCTTTCCTAAAAAAGTGCAAAAGGAGACATTTCATAGACACAAAGAGCTAGTAGAGGGAAAGGGAAAGAAAACATTCTACATCTAAAACACTGAAGACACTGAAATTTTCCTCTGAATTTACACATTCTTCTCTTTACATTTTGTTTTTGCCACATGACCCTTACTAAAGATCTTTATTTTCAAAACTGAAACAATGAAGTAAAAAAGATGGTAACAAAAACCTGTCAAGAATAAAAACTAGTATCAAGAAGTGATTCTTTTGTATTGAATGACAGAGAGAAAAGAGAAAAGGGTATTGAGCCCTGAAAGACTGAAAAGTTTCAAATTTTGAAAAACCTATCAAAACTTAAAAAACGTTAGGTAACAATTGCAGTTTCAAAAAAAAAAAAAAAAAAAAGATTATTTTCCCTTATAAGAAGTGCAAAAGCATCTCAGAGTCATAGGGTGCTGAAAACAAACAAAATATGAACCAAAAAATTGAACCAGATCTATTTCTTATATCTCTGCTTGGCCCTAAAAGCAAAAATAAATACCTTCTGAGATTTTCAATCTAGTTTTACAGTCCCAAAAGGCTTGAATCATTAAAATATCATGTAAGCTTTTATTCAGACCAACTACTTTGAAGTCCATCTGTTTATATCAGAGTTGGCCTCAGCTAAAATCTGAGAACAAAACACACACACTGTGTGATACTGAAAGCAGATCCAAGTTTTCTTGGTTGGCCCCTTTTCTACCGTTTCCTTTGAGCCCATTAGTCAAAGGCATTCTCTCCAAATGACGTGGGGGAGTACCTCTTTCATGGCACCTCTTGAGACCTATAATACAACAACATGCCTGAAAAATGAATCTCTTCTCTTGATAGCAGAGAAGAATATCAAGCAGTGCTCCATCTTGGGTTTCTCTTCCATTCCTGTTGCACCCTGCTACATCAACCTGTTTTTCCAGCAAGCATCCCACCAACAGCCAAACGAACGCAACTAGGAGTTTACTTTTTTTTGTGAAGCACTGCCTGTACTCCGAGTTATTCCCCTATTGCATCCGATGAGGTGAGGGTGCAGCTACCCATCCCACACCAGAGCCAGTATTTGGCCACTACCTACTCTTTTGTGCAGGCTGTTGGGCCTTTTCTCTAGTTCGCTTAACAGCGTCACAATAAAGAGGCTTACAGCCGCCTCTTTCTCTAATTGCATTGGGTGTGGACTGCAAATGCTGCTTTTCACAGTAATTCTTCCCTTTTCCCAAGTACATGTGTATATACTCACGCGTGCATGCCTTCAGTCACACACACACGTTTGCCTTCAGAGGATATTTCAAACCTACCCAACCTAAATAAGGAGAACTTTTAAATGTATTTTCTCTCCCCCTTGATGTGGTGAGATTCACAGGCTGTGGAAAAAGAGGCTGGGACAAGACACGGTTGCATCTGGAGCGGGGGAGGCATTCTTTTTTGTGGTTGTCTGATGAATTATCAAAGCCGACTTGTAAGGAGTTTGGGGCCCAGAACTTTAAACAGATAGAGATTTTCTTCTCTCCTTCCCTTTCTGTCTCCAACTGTCCTGGGGATTTGACTGAGTCATGTTACACTCGCTGTGACTTCAGATCAGTCGTATCTGGCTTTAATAATGTCTTTATTTTTATTGCTATTATTTTTGGCTGCCTGGATACTCTTAAGAGCTTTGTTGTTGCACTCCCAGCAGAGGCAGCAGCATGCACTCAGTGATGGGAGCAACGCAAGGACATGACTGAACTAGAGATGGAGATGTCTGCATTGAGTCTCTCTGAGCTTCGCTTTGGGCCAGCTCAGAGCTCACATGGAAGCCCAGATAGGAATGCCTGGTATTCCCATCCCTTCACGCAAGATGACTTCTGACTCCCTACCTCAAACATCTCCCCAACTGAGCTGCACAGAAATTTGTTTTAATAGACATTAAGACATTGGAGGGAAGGGAAGGGTGGAGGTAAAGAGCTCCTGGGACACGTGAAATACATGTCCAAATGGTGTGGCTCTGATTCAAAGCAAAACAAAACCAACCAACCAACTGAGGTCAACCTCAAAGGCTGCAGCTGACGGGAAATCCCTACGGGGAGGTCCAGGTGTTAGGCAGGAAAAAAAAATGAAACAAAACTTCCCCCACTCTTATTTTTCCCCTTTTTTGGTAACCGTTTTTAGATCCTGAAGTTACATAAGCACGCCCCAACAGAGACAAGAGAAAAGGGACAGAAGGAAGGATTTTCACAGGTCAAGTCCCTTCCATTACATGTTTTTATTTATTAGTTTATTTCTAATAAAAGAGACAGTACATCTCCACCTTTTTATAGGAGTGCAAATATGAAGCCAAATAGCTTCCTTCCCAAGGTGGGAGGCAGAGAAGGGGGAGAAAGAAATGGAATGGCTTATTAGTGGCTACATTTCATCTTTCAAAGGATCATCTTGGAGGCCATCCCAGAAGGATCCTGCTGTGTTTCAATAAAGTGACTATGGGGATGGAAAACCCAGTCAAAGCACCTAAAGAACTGAGCCAAGAAGGCAACCTATACCATTAGGCATTTATTTTATTCACACAGAGAAGATACAGGGGGCCAAGGGAAGACTTCAGAAACACATCTTGGAGACACAATACCATGGAGGGCTTTAGGGACTGAGGCGCTTTGCCCATTCCACCAGTAGAATATCTAAAACATGTAAGTGACTTCTAAACTTCCTTGTGCAAATCAGTTCCACTACTAAAATCTTTAGATCTTCATGCTAGGGATCTCCAAGAACAGGCCTTGGAAGAAACAAAAAAGGCTTTTATCTACAAACATAAGTTAATTTCAGCTACTTACCAAAAATATTCCACCAGCATTCATAATACTTTTTCTTCTTTGTGTCAGCCATGCAAAGCACAAAGCCTCCAACACCTACAGAATGTCTCCAGAAGCCAAACTTACACATATTTATGTAAAAGAGAAGGGGAAGTTCAAGACAGGAAAGAAAATATACATTTCAAACATCTTATTGCAGAGCAGAAACAGTAATAAGCAACTTATGCAGCCATTGCTATACCACGTATGCATATAATGAAAAGGTAAACAACAGAACGGAATGTTTTTTGGGGAAAAAAAAATGGACACTGAGTGGGAAAGCAGAAAGGCTAAAAATCCTGAACAAAGAATTTTCATTATAATCAGCAGTGGTTTGTGAACATGAAAACAGAGCTGAGTGGCATCAGATCAGTCATTTATATACAGTTGCTCACCCCATCTTTGGGCTGCACACAGACTCTACTTGAAATAGCCTAAAAAGCCATCATCCTCTCATTCATTCATCTCGTATGAAGCAATTAATGCAGACATACAGTCCCCTCAAGTTAATCAGTTTCCTAAAAAGCCTCCAACACTTCTACTCCGCCCTTCTGTCCTGAGCCTCCTCTCTGTTCCTCACCTTACTCCAACTCCCTCTGTCAGTCTTCCTCAGACAGATATTGCACAAAGGTAGGGGACAGGAACGTCACCTAAATACACACGAGGAGGCAATTCGCAATGATTTTTTCTGTGTTTCACTCCCCAAACCTATCTGAAAGTGCTGGGTTGCAAAGGGAACATGGATCAAGCTCTTCCATGCTCTTTCACGTGCTCTGGAGAGAACATGCCATTTCAGAGCGCAGCAGTTCAGCCTGGAAGTTTTCTTCCCAAATGGTTAAGCCACTTTCCATCTTCTGTTTATATGTTTTGTATCAGAATGAAAGCTTTTTAGAAAGGCCTGTTTTAGAAATTAGACACCTAGCATTTCACTATTTTCTGAGGGCATGCAAGAAGTTTTGCAGAGGGAAGTCTACAACCAGAAGTATGGATTTTCAACTCCACACGCATCACTTTTCCTGTTTATTTTCTTCTTTTCTTCTTTCTTCTTCTTTCTTCTTTCATCTTTGCACTGATGGTAAGAATACAAGTGCAAAAGATCAAGTTTGTTACTCCAGAAGAGAGGCAAGAAGAGCAGAAGTCAAGTTGTTAAGGAATCCAGAAGTTATGCAACTCCAGAAGATAACTGTCTGGAGCAACACTGAAGAAATGCCATTGTTTAAGACCTTTACAGATAGATAGAGTTTCATTTTGATGCAGCTATAAGAGGCAACTACCATTATTGAAAGAATAAGAATCTACTGAAGCCCATCTTATACAGCAGAAACCCAGATGTTCTCTCAGCCTACTTGGCTGTAAATACATTTCAGCAAGGAAGAGCTTGCTTTTTCTTATTCTGAATATGAACCTTTGTACTCACAAGAAATTACATTCGTTACACATTTTTAGCTTAAAATAAAAACAAACAACCTTGGATGCAACACAGTTCAAGGGCAAAACAGGTAATGGTCATGGTCAAAATGCATTTCAGCATATCCTAGTAGTCCACTTCCGATTTGCGTAACTTCCTGAGCATCTTTGATGCGAAATAAAAATAGCAACAAGTAAGGTAACTCGTATCTACTTTGCCTCAATAGGTTATAGAGATACTATATGATTCTGGAAATCAGTAGGAAAACTTTTCTTAACTATTTCCTCTTCTCCCTATACAAACTAGTGTTTTGGTTAGGACTTAAACATTTATAATCAATTAACATATTTTGCCCATTCATTATGAGGAAAGTTGTGCTGATTTCAGACACATAGCAGCTGAAAACCTGTTAAAGGCAGTCAGAAGAGGGGCCTACTTCAGCCTATCACTTTAATTCAGGGAGTGATTTCAAAGAGTACATCAAGCAAATATTATCTGTTAGGAAACTGTTTTGTTGGTTTAGGGTTTGTTTTTCTTGGCCAAGCTGCAGTACTAGTAGTATAAGAAAGTGCCACAAATAGATTAAATTGATGCAGAAACGTTAACCTCTCAGTGTTTTTTGGGACACATCATCACTTCGTCTATATCGTCATTGCAGAAGAAGGTACATTTTTCAAATGTATAAGCTAGCTTAGGGGAAAAATGTCTACCTGAAGAGCAGGTTTTATCCTCACTCAGCTAAACAAGGTGAACCTTAAGTCTTGGCCTCCCCACAGCTTAATTCAAGTAAAACCCTCTCATGTTGAAACCATTAGATTTTATATCATAATACCTGTGTAAAGTTGATTTTTCCAAAGTTTAAAAGATGTTTCATATATCTCTTCTTAACATCCTTCCTGCTACAGAGTTGTTTAAACGCGTGTTCAGACACATCAATAACAATCTCCCCCAGATAAGGAAATAAATAACTTTTAACACCTTTATTTTACACAAAAAAAATACTACTTACTATTTACTAATTCATCAGTTAGAACTTTCATCCTCAAGAAGCCTAATCTACTTCACCAGCTACCCACAGGAGGTGGAGAGGCCTGAGCCAGACAAACGTCAAACATTTTAGAGACACGCTGCACAATAAAAGGTAGGACGGGAAGTATTACCTTATTAGAAGTTAAGGTTTTGCATACTGGAAATCGAGGAAGTCCAAAAACTGAAACCCAGACAAGGTCCCAGAATCAAGTCATGTGGGGTTCTGAGTACCAACCTCATTTTCTCTTTGTCAGAAATAAACTTACGCCCTGCAGCTCCAGCTATGGCTGAAAATGTTAATAAGAATATTTTTCCATTCCTATATGCTAATTCTTGTTTCAAGATAAAAATCACTAGTCCAAGTGAGAAAGAAACAGACCTGTGCTTCAGTGGCATGCACTTTGGCAGGCAGAATATATATTTGGACAAGGAATAATACCAGAGGGGCAATTTGAACTTGGATCTCTTAAGGGCAAGGAGAGTACCTTCGCCTACACAACAACAAATTACAGAGGAATTTTTTTTTGAGGGGTGAGAGTGGGTAATAAGTTTTAAAAAGTCTTGATGCCATTATGATGCACAATATGTGTTCCTTTATAATTCCAAATGTTTTATGGGGACATAACATATCCTGCCAACCTTTACCCAGTGCTTTGTGCTAGCAGTGTTCCAACATCCTCCTAGATTGGACACAGATGCCACACTGACTCGGAGAAGTCTATACACTGAATTAGTAATTACCACATCCTACAGCACCTGAGTTTTCCTTGGAGGTCTCCCAACCCAGTACTGACCATACCCCGCATTGCTTAGCTAGTGAAATCTGACATGTTCTTGGCTGGCGGCGTAGCAGTGTTGGCCGTGTGTCTAGAAATATTCAACCTGCAAAGAGATCAGAGCCAGAAAGTATTTCTAAATAATATAGCAATTCTACTTTGCCTGTTACTGGTTCCTTCTCGTGTTCCTCTTACACAAAGAGAAACTACACCAGACTGGTTCGGTTATTTTTGTGTGGCAGCTGGGTGGGTAAGGGAGAAAATTCAGCCTGCTGAATACTGAGCACTTCTGAAAATCTGGCTCTGAGTTGTTAACATACACAGGTTTGCAGAGGCTCCCCTATCAGATATCCTACTTTCAAGCTGCTCTCTGTACAAAACAAGAGTATTTAACTGCCAGAAAGCAAAAAAAAATATGCAAAAGAAATAAAATAATAACAAAACAGAAGAAAGCCCTGACACCGAAGAGCAGCTCAGTACTGAATGAAAGCGACCGCAAGCTGTTTTACATGCTTTTCTTGTCTTCCTTCACTCTGTTGTCATCGGTAGTTTTGTTGTTTGCAAGGTTGGAACAGAGGGGGAAAAGCTGCGTGTCAAGTATTGAAATTTGCCTTTGAAGGTCGCTTTTTCAAAAGGAAAAAGGAGCTTCAGATAGAGCTCCTGAACCCCACTCCGACCTTCAAAGTTTGACTAATCCTTTGTCAGAGCGGCGTTTGCCACTCAGGGCATAAAGCCCTTTTTCACACTGGGAGCGGGAGTCTGTTTTCATAACACCTCTTTAAAAGCATACCCACAGCAGACTCATTCATCGTAGAAGTGTGGGAAGGGGTTGTTTTGTTTGTGCTTTTATTTGCCAGAGAGGGGGCTAAGAATTCAGCTTCACGTTCTAGGGAAAGACACAAAACTTGTAAAGCAGGAGCTAATATGCCTGTGCTTCAGCAAGACCTAGAGAGCATTTTGGGTCAAAGAATACACAGATTTGTCATGAAGGCAAGCGAGTCTGTTTGCAGTCGCTGCCCACTAAAGGCTTGTCATCAGGCAACGTGGGTGCTAAAATTGTGGTTGGCACATGACCAGATCTAGTGCAAAATCCACAACCTTGACGTTTTTGGTATCTTCAAAGTAAGGAAGCCACACATTTACACATAATTTAAATAAGAATGCAAATTATCTTATTCAGAAGGTTCCTTATCCTAGAGATAGTTGAAAAACTGCTAAGTAATACAAAGGGAGAACTTCAAACAATAGTGAAACATGCTGATTATCGGGATAAAATAAGGCACCATTTGGAAGGCTCAAACATTTAGAGATAGGGATTTAAAAAAAAAAACAACAAAAACCAACACACACAAAAAAACTCAAACCATCTTCATGCGCTATTTCATGTAGAACTTGAATACACAGAACACTTGCCCTAGTCAGAACTTAGCCAGATCACTGTATTTCATCCTACTACTCTTGCAAAAGTTGGTGCAAGATCTTTTCTTGCAAGACTGCAAAGCACGGCACATTGGCAAGCAACATCAGGAGGACACCAGCCTTGCCTGCAACAGCAGCTTCTGTAGCCTGAATAAAGAGCCATTAGGATGGCATTTCTAGCCACCACAGCCGGGGTCAGCTGGGCATAGCCTTTAACTGAAGTCCAGATCAAGGTTTAAACTTACAAAAACCAGAAAGGTATGACGTAGCCACCTTCCCACTATATTTTCATCTAGTAGAACACAAAGTCATGCCCAAACAGCAGCGTAGCAGTGCAATTTTGACTGATGCTAGAACTCCCAGCTCAGTTCAAAGGTACCCCAGAATTATGTTACGCCTTTAAGTTTACAAAATTCACAGATGCAAACTGCTAGAGACATTGAGCGAGGAAAGATTCTGGGTCAAACACAGGATAAATGTTTCAGGTAAGTATTCTTCTACAAGAAAGTTTATATACCTTGTTGGCATTCTAAACATGTGCTGTTCAGAGAAAGCACAGCCTGTTCCTACCCTACTAAAATGAAATGTATGCAAAAAGTGAGGAAGATCTTTACAAGTGGAGAACAAAAGTGAGGAAGATGTGGTGGATCCCAAAGGATTTCCTTCAGGTCAGGAGACAAACTGGAGTTCAGATTTAACAGGAAATTTTTAGTCTGAAACATAGACCATAAAATATTTTTGGATGAAAACAACAAACTTGAACCTTCACCCACAGCTGAAACAAAACCTGGAAGCAATCTTTGATGAAGTTTAAAGTTAAGAAATTAGGGGACTCAATCCATGCACCATGGCATACCAGAAGTTGGAAAACATACTACCACCTCCATTTACAGGGCCAGTGAAAGAAGTAAACAAACAACATCTCTTCAATCTTAACTCTCACATAAAAGTATTGAAGCCAAGAAAAATCCATACCTTTTGATAAAAGATCCATATAAAATCAATCTGTACAGTCCTAACAATGACACCACCATGAGTATCCCTCTGCCTGAGCTACCAACCTGGAAGCTGCTATCAGAAAACATCTCAGGTAGAAGGTCAGAGTAGACAAAGCCTCTTTTTCTTGCAATCAGTGGCTACAGGTGGCAGCCTTAATGAGTAACAAGCTAAGTCAGACTGTACCAGTAACACCATTAGCCTCTAAAAAAAAAAAGTTTGGTGGCTTTTGTTCCATTTCTTCTGCTAAAACTTTTTTCTAAAATGAAACTGATTTGCACTTAGTTAACTCAGTAGAGTCTACACCAACCTAATGACTTCAGCGTTCACAATACTAACCGAATTTCCAAGATCTAAAGCAGTAAATGCATGATTTTCTGCAACTCCCTCCATTTTTTTTTTTTAACTTCCACTCATACACCAACAAAACAAACTGACTGCTGATCTGTCACACCTGCTTGGGAATAGAGGATTGCAAAATCCTAGTGGCTAAACATCAAAGAAGCACAAGAATGATGGTCATATTTGTAAGCCATTCAAAATTAATCTACTACAAGCAGACAATCCTCTGATGGAGAGGTATTTCAAGTTTCCCATCTGCCTGCACAGAATATGAGAACCCAAGTGACTCAAATCAGAAGTCAGCAACCTAACACCAAGCAATGATCACTGTTGTCACTAACTAACAGCCACTGATGGACAGCCTTCAGTAAAGATAGCACACGAAAAGTAAGCCTTCTCAGAGCAGATCAAAGGTCTAAATTTTTTAACAAATCAACTACAAGATCTTCTGTAATACCTTAGAGAGAGATAATGAAATATGTATAGATAGATCTGGTGAAGCCTATTTTTGTGATTTAAATACAAGACAGAATTAAAACATTCTTAATTAAATCCTTCAAAGCAACCTTTAAAAGGTTTTCCAAAAACAGTTCTACAACAAGCAAATTAATGGTATTAATGACCCTAAGTTTATTTTTAATCCTCTTTTTCTCTGTCATCTTATATATCTTTTTTCAGCTTATGAAAAACCTAAGCTAGCATTTAAAAGGAGGAGTTCTACATACCTAAAAATAGCAACCTAACACCTCATTAAAATTATTACAAGAACAACTAGCATTCCATACTCTAACAGTGGTTTTCCGAACGACATCTCCATCATGCCACTGTAGCGTCTGGTGTTTCTGAATGGCCGCTCTGTCATTCTGCCTTGTGGCCGATTGGTCTTCACTGTCCTGCTGAAGCTGTTTGCTTACTTGTGGCTGTAAGCTCAGAAGACTGAGAGACAGAGAGCAAGTGTTTATAAACGTAAGACTATAAACTTCAGAGCCTAACAAGGACAAGTATGACCAAGAGGATCCGTTCTCTTTGGTCTGTATTCTTTGCTGGATTAAAATACCAACCTCTGAAGCCTTCCACTGTCTCAAACCTTTTTATCAGCTGTTGTAGGAATCACCAGTTAATTCATGAATATGCAACCACCTAAATCCCACACAGCAGAGCTGCAGTTCATTAGCTCTAAAGACCTACTGATTTTGTCTTCATGATGGGAAGTTCTCAAGGCATCTCTTAAGGAAAATATCTGAGTCCTTTTAGTCCATGTATTTACTGCACTCTCTCTTTCCTTCCATCAGAATGAAGAATCTCACTAGAAGACAGGTTGAAAATCCATTTCAGGATTTCAGCCCAGGTTCCTGGCAGCAGCACGTGACAGCTCTCCTGACATATATAGGTGGGTCCTGGTATGCCCCATATGGAAGAGATTCAGTTATCACCTGCCCCCAGAGAAAACTTTATTCCTTTTCTGACTACTAAAGCATGAGCACTCAAACCAGTGGATGTTATTGCCATAGAGGCACATCCTTGTCCTCTTAGGATATTTTAAAAGTATATCCAGTCAGATGAAGCACTTCTTAAAGGGTCCCGACATTCCACTTTATAGATTTGCTTTTATTTTGAGGAAGAAATTATTTGCCTTTTTCTTCATCTTGAAAACATCCTGAACTAAAGGTAAATTAGGATAAATACATGTACTGTTTACAAACATTTATGACATCCAAAGATGTCCTAAACTTACCTTTGGAAGACATTATGAAGAAAGAGAAAGGAAATTACTACTACATTTCTGTATGTTAAGTCTAAACCTAAAGCATTTCTTTCTCTTATACCCAGGTGCAGAGGTTCTCCTGTTCACTCTTTCGCAGGCTATCTTCTTCAAGGTGAACCTTTTCTAGGAGAAGCATGTTAGTTTATGTAGCTAACTCCATTTCTGGAGTCCTCCAGTGTATCTGAAAAAAGTTCTGTCTTTCCCCTAAAACTTTTTACTTCTTTTCCAGTTCCCTCCATCCCTTCTCTGCAAGATCAGTTCCTTGTCCTGGAGAGGATTTTCTGCATTTTAGGTGCAGACTACTTCACATATATGAGAATGAGAAACAGAAGTAGCTAAGTATCAATTAAAACCAAAACATCCTCCTTGCTCCATTTCTTCTAAGAAAATCATTCCTGGACGAAAGCCCATATACACACTTACACAATGGTAGATGTAAATGAACACGTACACCTGTAGAAAATCTACTCAGAACTCTGTTCAGTCCAAATTGCCACACACAAGAATAACAATTGCAAGCACACGAGAAAAAAAAAATAAAGGCAGGAATAAGTAAAGCCAAGAAGAAAAGGAAATAGCCAGACTTCTCTCTGACTCTTGCCTAAGACTCTTACTCTAAGAAAGCTCTGCCAGCAATTACTAGTAATCCAAATGAGTATTACACAAATATCACTGAAGTGTGAAACATAACATAAACGCGAGAGCAGAGATTCTTCAAAATGAGCTGGGCACTCAGACAGTTTTGATGCCCAGTTGTAATAGGTGGATCTAATCTAAGACTTCATGGAAACTTTGGAAACCTCAGCCAAAAAGATAGCACAATTTATTTTATTTTAAGCCATCATGAATGTGTTTAATGATCAATGAAATCTAATCTTCCAAGCTTTACAGAGACAAGTATATTATGAAGACATCCAGGTACAAGGAAGATACAAATTTTTACATTTATAAAACACAGTAATTCAACTAACTGTAGGCCAAGAGAAACATACCACAAAGGGTGGCTGAGCCATAAAATTCACGTAGTGGGGAGTCACATCCTCGTGCCACCTCTAGAAGTGAAAACACACTCCAGTTCACGATGGGTACTTAGCACCGGGCATAACAAAGATTTTTGCAGACTTGTGTATTCATTTGGAAAAACTGGCCTGCAAAATTCTGGAAAAGTAAACCAGAAGGCCTGACCTAACACAATCTATGTGTTAGTGAAGTACCCGTAAACTGACACTTGGTCTAATTGTGCAAGATATAATATCCTGCAATAAGCTGTAGCACTTCCTTTTTAACAAAAATGTCACGTTTCTCCATTCTGCAGCGAAGTAAAGAAGAGAAGCATATCAAAATAGGATTGGTTTGAACAAATCTGTCGAATGAAGCAGCAAAAGGAAAGCCGATAGCTAAAGTGTTAGTGCCTACCCTTGAACCTGAGGGACATGGATTTGTTCTGTGTCATGTGGCAAGCTTTGAAATGAGTTTCACAGCTTCAGTTTCACTCCCACAGGGATTTACCCGTCTCATCAGAACCAGAAAATACTCATGTTCGTGTTTCCTGTTTCAAAGAGGCTGGATTAACTGAGCCAGAGGAAAGCCAATCCTGGAACAGATAGGCAAAGAAAACGTCAAGAACCATAACCTGGAACTTTAGTGAGACATGAAGAAAAACAGTAGCACAAGCAGCTCAGTAAGTAGTTTCACTCCAAGTATTTTCACTCCAGAGCATCAGATGGATGAAGCAAGAATTCAGAAGCAAATATTAAAGGCAGGATGAGAAAGGTACCTGAAGAACGGCAAACATACCTAGCTGGTGGTGTGAGGGCCTAAGACAGTCTCTAATAAGATAGAGGGAAACTTTCCAAAAGGCAGGGTCCCTCAAACTCCTCTGAAGTAAAAGGTACTGATCACGACCAGACACACAGGTGCCAGACAGGCAATGTCACGGGTCTGACTGAGCAAAGCCTGTTACAGAGAGGCTCCTACCAGGAAAATCACACAAAGAGTCAAGTGCCTCTCCAGAGTCTGAATGCTCCCTCCCTAGAACAAAACAATTTACAAGGCATCATTTAGTGTAACAGAGAATCAAGATTAAAAATAATTCTATTTCTTCTCAGAGAATGAATAAAAATCTCACAGCAACCCATCAATTCTAAGACAAAGGAAAAACTCCCTTAACTTTGCAGTTACAAATGATACATGATTTGAATGTGAAGAAATGACCAGGAATTCTTTTGCCTGTAGCACAGTTAGTTTCCCCCCATATAGGCATAAATGATGCTCATCAATAGAAATGTGATATTTCTGAATATATATATTAAAAAAACCCCACACAACAAACCATAAACTGCGCTTCCTAGGTCTCCTCCGGTTCCCATTTAATTTCTTTTGTCTAATGTAAACTCACTGGGCTATGACTAACAGCTAACATATAATTTCTAATTGTATGGCATTATGTTATGTTAGTACAAAAACATTATCAGAGCCAAGAGAGAGACAGAAGCATATCGTTCAGTCTTACTGGGAGTAGACAGGAATGGAAAAACACCATCAGTACCAAGTACATTTGTCAAGGGCGTAGATTAAAAGCCAGCTTTAATGGGAAAAAAATTCTCCCCACATTTCGCTTTCCTGCTTTCTAGATGATAGAAATGTTATATAAACAAACCAAAATATGTTCACCTTTACAAGGGCTTATGAAAAAGCAACTAGATGATATAGAACATTACTATTTTATACTTTGGAAGATGTTCTGTCTATTTCTACAGAAATGGCCTAAAGCTTTATAGGGATAAAATGCAGCCACATGATTTGCCATAGAATCCATTCTTGTTACAGAATTATGTTCAGATTTACATTTGAAAGAATTATGAGCCAGAGCCTCTGCCAAAAAAAAAAAAAAAAAAAAAAAAAAAAAAAAATCTGATTTACACCCTGTAGAGATTTCCCTCCCTGGGGAACAAACCAAAGGAACATAAATCAAAAGTAAGGCCATGCAGAAGTATACTCCTGAACCGGCAGATAGGCTGTAACAATAGCTGCAAGACTTCAGATCAGCCTATATCCTCTCAATGACCTAATCATGAGGTTCAAAAATTGGCAAATTAAATGGCAAACGTGATGGACTGTGTCAGTTTTGTTTGTTTACAGCTCGCTGCACAGGATGCTCCTCTGGAGCAGCTGGGGCTGGGCAGCAGGCAAGGGGTTCGGCAGCTCATCCCACGCAGAGTGCGGGCCAGGGGAAACTCTCACCAGCACAGGAGATCACTCCAGTCCTGTCAGGGACCGAGTGTGCCCAACCTGCAGTGCAGAGAGGGATGGACGGGGAGAATGACACCAAACAGCAAGCAGGAGCCTGCGCGCAAGCAAAGACGGCGACAAAGCTGAGAGGAGAAGGGAGAGTTGCACAACAGAGTCCTCAAAGGGGGATGGATAGAATTCATTTTCCTAGATACTTAAGAAGAACTGTGTTGAGCTCGTCACACAGAAAAAGCCAATGATTTGCTGAAATTGGAGCAAATCTGAAAGACATCTATCCACATGAGAGGTGAAAGAGAGGAGGATTTTTTTATGTTGTCCTTGGTTTATTCTGTCTTAACCCAAGTCAAGTTTCTTGATCTGAATTTGTGCTATTTTAAAGTATCTATATATTGCCTTAGTTTGGGGTCCAACAAAACACAGCTTTTGCAATTTAAAATCTTTTTCTCAAGAGCTCGCTTAAGGAAGAGTCAGATCCACCTGAAAGCTCTGGAAACTTTGGGGTCTTGTTCAAGTAATACGTACTAACAATAACTGCTGTATTGCTATTTACTTCAGATTAAGTTTCGTGAAAACTCTCACCATTTGATTCACTGAAAGCTCAGTCTATTGAGTCTGCAATCCTTGGAGCATGTGGTAGAAATACGGGAAAGTGCAGGCAGAGAGTTGTGGTGTGTGTTAGGAATATTGGGTTCTCTTCCAGCTCTCAGGGGAGCCCACAGATGTGTTTATAGCCTGCAACGCAGCCCTCAGCACATCATCCCCCATTCCTGTGCGCATGCTCCCCTTCTCACATAGCGTATCAGTCCCGTTCATTACAATTATAAAAACTCTTCAGGACATTTGTATCTTGCTATGTATTTGTTCAGGGCTTAACATGAGAAAGCCCTTATCTCAGCGGGGGAATCCTTACGTTAGCAGAACACAAACACTTTCTCGCACTCTCCCTCTGCACAGGTTGAACCATCATCCCCTAAACCTGTACAGTTCTTCTGTATGAAAAGAGATTCCAACTCCCCATTATTTTTTTTTTCAGCCAGGAATCCCAGCATTAACAAAAAAAAAAAAGAAAATATATCCTAAAACTCCATTCAACTGACCTTTAATGTCATTGTCACCCAACACGCACCTGGCAGCACCCAATCAAAATCTTCCAGGGCACTGTAACCTTGATGCTATTGACCAGCATTGCTCTCATTTAAATTTCAAACAGCCTGCAATTTTTGATTCCTCTTTCCCCCAGCTCTGAAAGCAAACATTATGGATTTTATAGGGAAGGTGGCCCTGGCCACACACTTGATTTGCACAAACTTTGCATACGTGAAAAGGCAGTCAATACAAATGGAATTAATTTTAATTAACCTTAATATGCTGATGAAAATGGTGAGGAGTTTTTATGAACAAATAAATAGAGCCACATACACAAAAATATCTGCATTGTTAATTACACATGCACACGTCCAATAATACAGTCATGGTTAATTATAGTACTTGTTTCCAAACTTACGTTGTTACGACCAAGCTGAGGCACTGCTTCAGTCAATAAGCACGTGTCCTTTTTTTTTTGGTTAGGCAGAGTAGAACCCAGCACTGAGATTTTGCTTAGCAGCTTTGTCAAACATCTTCAATTCTCCATCGCATCATCAGGTCTCTGGCACCTATTGTGGATGGGAAGAAACTTTTCTTAATTCTCCAGCCCAGAAAAACCACTGGAAGAATTGCTCCTGGATCACAAACAGGCTCAACTGCAGCCCCTCTTCAAGAAGTTCAAAGAGTCCAACTCATTCAAACAAAATCAGGAGCAACTATCAAAACCATGGTTACACTGATGTAAAACCAGTGAGAAGAGTCAATCAAGAAACCAGTCTATGAAACTGCTACCAGTAAATAGAAGACAAATACCACTAAGTGAATTGAGATATCTATTAGTCAATTTAAACCTAGGTAGACATCCAGATTTAAAGAGTATTTGGTGCACAAACCCTTAATGTGCACGCTATAAGAGGAGAAGAGGGCACTTCCAAAGAGGGCATCATAACAGGGTAATTTCCTTGTTTGTTGCTGAAAAAATGTCAAGTCAAACCAGACATCTAAACATGAACAGGTCTGAGTTTCCTCACTCTTTAAAGAGCCAAAGCCAAGCCACTTCAACCAGCTGCTTTCAAATGTGGTTCTGCATCCATACAGGACACATTTCCATGCTGCCTTTAAGACTTACCCAGGCCCAGCTCAGAGAATATAAAATGAAACTTGTATGGAAAAGCTAAAGGAGTCAAGCACTTTGAAGAATACAGCTCTCTTGGAATTGCTTTTGGAAACATGTAGGGCGTGATTCTGAAGACCTGATATGAAAAATCTCTATATTGTCCGAATTTCTGACCAGGGCTGAGATTTTTCATTATTTCCCAAAAGCAGAATATAGGAAAGTGGGGGAAAAGTGCCTTCTTAGCTTTCCTCAGCACTTTTATCGTCTTTATCAGCATAGTGAACACGTGCTGCACAAAGCAAGCAGATGCAAGACACAAAACTAGGTATTTAATATTGTTCACTTAGAAGAAAAATATTGCCAAACCCATGGATGCAAGAATAATAGAGTTATGCCCTGAAAATCATGAGATTTGAGATTCCTTCTCTTTGCTTTCTATTTTTTAATCTTCCAGGGTGCTTTCGCATTACATTTCTACATTTGAGAGCCTGCAGGCTAGAAATTCATTTGAGATACAGCTAAGAATCTCATTAACAATGTGAATCCAGGAACTGGGTTTTAAAGAAAATATACAGGTAATGCAAAATTTAAAGTCATGACAACTGGCAACAACGCATGCAATATCAATATCTAGCTAATGGACCCAGAATGATTACTGGTTAATGAACTGAAGCACACAACAATAATGGAGAAAAAAAAAGAAAAAAAAGAGATCAGAATAAATGTTTCTAGTATAACATGGCTGCTTAGAAGGATCCCAAGTTACTCAGAGTCACATCCTGTTTAGAATCATAGAATAGAATGGTTAGGGTTGGAAGGGACCTTCAAAGGTCATCTAGTCCAACTCCCCTGGCAAGGAGCAGGGACATCCCTGACTAGGTCAGGTTGTTTACTTAAGTGATGGCAGACTTGGCCTAATTCTAATGACACTTTAAAGTAGGGAAATGCCTGCGATATCCCTTGATTTGCACCTATATAACCAAGCAAAAAGGAGCCCAAACAGAATATCTCTGTAGTGAAGGCAAATATGATGTGGTGTTAAGACTGGAAACCTAACCACTCTGTTTAGTAGGATAATCATAAATAATACTATTGATAGTTATGGTTTGATCACGTCCAAAGCCTAGGTAGTGTTAAGATTGTAAACCTAACCACTCTAACTGTTTAGTAGGATAATCAGAAATAATGCTATTGATAGTTATGGTTTGATCATGTCCAAAGTCTAGGTAGCGTTGAAGTCAGGCTGTTAAATTTCTAGCAACAGAGGACAGTCAAGCACGTTGTAAATTGTATTTGGAAAAGCTTCAAAACGACCTCTGCGGAGTAGCAGCAGACCGAAACTCCCTTCTTGAAATATCTTCTTCATGTTCAGAACATATCTGACATATTTTAAGTATATTTTCATTACCTGAACTTGTACAAACACTGCTGCTATCTGCCCTTCTCCCTAAAATTATCGACTAAACTTGGAAAATGCAGGAAATAGCACTGCCAAAATTCAGGCTTCAGACTTAAAGATGCAAATAATTGTGCTTTCAGTCGTCTGCTTGATGCTGAAAAACAGCACCGCAAATACTCTGCCTTTTCTGCAACAACTTCAATGCAGAAGTTCATGGGCACAAACATGGAAAGTACATTCCAGGCCTTGCAGCAGTGTTTCCCTCTATTTCACACCTTAATAACTGCATCATTAAAATAAACGTTTACCTGGCAGTTGACCTTAATGGCCGTTCTCTCCTTTTAAACTGATTGAGAGCGTTAGAGTAAAACAAAAAAAAAAGCACAGAGGGATGTACATCAGTGAAAATCTGGAGTTAATGAACAAAGCCACTTATTCCCTCTCAAAGGCACAGTGAGACAGAGAGGGAGATGAAAGCTCTTGTTCCATTTTATGTGCAAAACAGAACAGACATCTCCCATAGACATGCTAATGAAACATTGATTTGCTGGGGTGATGGTTGTTACCACAGGGCTCTCCACCTTGGACTTCCAGGAGAAACGATTCACAATTAATTAACTCCTTTCACTGATTATCTGAAATCCAACTTGGGCTCCATATCACTTCATGATCATGTTCATATTGTTAGTAATATGCAGATCAATTAATGTATATACATATAAAAACAGATATATTCCAAATTTTTAATATATTTATAATATATAAAGTAAATTATACGAACTATATCAAATGTACATGTATTTGCAGCCATGTAATTCCACTGCTGTAAGCACACACAGTTTTCTGCCATCACCTCAGCACTCCCATGGGAGAACTCTGGCAAACTCCCAACGCTTCACAGGACAAACCCTGACTCACTCACCTTCCACTTGACCAGGTGGCTCAAAGCCCCATCCCACCGTGAACACTTCCAGGATGGGGCATCCCTGGAAGTTAAAGATTACCTTCCCTTTAAAGTTGTGAGGAAATTAAGGAAAGAAATTATCTGGATATTCTTTCTAACCTTTTCTTGTTTTTGTTGTAAAATAATTGTATAAGAAAAATGGGTGGATTCTTTTTATAATCAACATATTTAATTTTCAGCAATGAGAATTCCAAAAGGTTGCACAGAAGTGGATATTTCTTTCTTGTTTAGGTGAAAACCATTTTTTTTAAAAAAAAAACAATAGTTCAAACTCTGTGTTTAAGGCCTCATGGCAAGGCCTCAAAAGCTGTGGGAGATTTAAACTTTACTTTAAATTATTTGAACAAGTCTCACAGTGACTTTATCATTTTCCTTCTAGAATACACAAAAAAAATATTAATACGACACAATAAATAATTCTGTTAAATATTTTGATTTACAATTAAAAGTAAAATTGCTTTTAAGTAACATATCCAGAAGACCAAAAACCTGTGGAGCAGTAACACCATAAATAGCGTTCAACCTACATTTTTTAAAGATTTTAATCTGAGAATTTGAAATAAATCTCCAACTGTACATACACACATTCCTCCACTCCTTCCACCATGAATATCATTAACGTGAATTTCAAGCAGGGCTCACCTTCACAACAGCTGTTATTGACACAGGGTAGATGATCAATACAGAACAGACTGGAAGCTCATTTTCAGAAATTGATAAAAGTTCAAAACCCCAGAGGGGTTAGATGATTTACAGCAAAGGTTAAAGCTATGCATTCTACTTTTCTCAAAAAGCAAGGGTTTTCTAGATGCTTCCAAACCTTTTTTTCTTAATGTCTTTAGATTTGAGTAACTTTTTATTTTCTTTCTTAGAATTCATAGTTACAGTAGAAATTGTTTGCTGAGAGTTAGCATCTATCAAGCACGCAATATATCTTAGCATATTAATAACTTTCTTTGTATGACAGGTGCAAGAATCACAGAGCTGGGCCTTACTAGGATCTACTCTGCATCTCCCAAACCCAAATAGTGCCCAGTTGTCCTATACCACTCATTCCTGGCTGCCACCATCCTGCCCTGGCACCCACGTTGGTCCTGGCTCCCTCCCCATTAGGATACAGGTAAGTGATGAGATGGAACTGAGGGCCAGCAGCCTTCCCATCTCAGATCCTGCTTCAAGGAGTTCACAAGCTTATGATGGGATACGAAGCTGCAGTGTATCCAGTAACCATAAAGTATATAGAAACAAGAAGGAAAACAATACTCATCAACTCCATGTAGCACTGAGGGTATGCAGTACTGCCACCCCAGCCTAGTAGAAGCAAAGGTCTCAAGAAAATGAGTGGAAAAGTCACCTTCTCCAATGAAGTAGCATAGACCAATGACAGTAACAGACCTCCCTACGAGCAATGTGCTTGTCCTTTTCCAGTTCATTACAACTTCTTACTCATCTCCTTTCTTCAAGGCATCTCTCTTCTGATTAGGAGGCAGCAGCAGCAAGTTAAACACTGCTTTCCTTCCCAAGTCATCAATAAAGAGCAGCCTCACTGATGAAGTGCTCTAGCCAAAATAATAAAAGACGGGCCAGTACAGAGTTCCTGTGAGTCCTGGCTCAGTCCAGACCCTAATGTTGATGTTATTATATAAAAGTACCACAGAGTATGTAGGGCAACCCCACGTCTATCACAGCAGCCAGAGCAATTTATACTGTGTGCGTTTAATTATGTCAGCGACACCCTTGGACTTGATAGCTGCCTGAGTTTTCCTGTCAACAGTTTGGTCCTTGATTTTCTTCATTAAATCACAGTTTCAAGTTACTTTTTTTCTCCACCATCACCCCAACTTTTTTTTGGTTTCTAATTCTTTGAATGCCTCACGCTGCTTTGAATTACATGCTCATTTCAGAATACACAGACTATTTATCTAGGAAGCAAATTTCAGAGTCATCTGTAATTAATTTCCCAACCCCAACGTTCCTGGGTACCAGCTTCCAATTCAGCCATGGAATTTCCTGATGGAGCTGCGCGGTTCGGGTTTCTCCACACCTCCAGCGAGCTGCCCCACCAGCCGCGAGCCTGCGACACGTGCTCCCTCCTGCTTCTGTTCCTTCCTCCTGACCTTCTCAACAGCAAAATAAATCTGCCTTAATTAATCTGTAGATAATAATAATTAGGCTATATAATTCTTGAACACTGAACCCACATCTTGGGACGTGAAAGTGTTTCCAACAGTTGAATGGTACACAGCATCTAGCATAAAATTCAGCCTGGAAAGTTGCATTAATTGTTGTGCCAAGTATATTAACAGGAACTAGCTGCCCTGTATGTATGGAAACGCAATTCTTCTAAGTATCAAGTACCCCAGGTGGCTTCACTGGGACTTTGGGCACCCACACCATCTCTAACAGAGCTGTGGGCAAAATTAAAATTGTTTCAAACATTCCAAACATAAAATTAAAACCTTCTGCCACACACACACAAAAATATTGAATTGTATTTTGCATATCTGTAAAGTGTCCAATCTGATTGGAGAAATTTTAAATTCCCTGTTGTTTTGTTAAGTATATCAAAACACGTTTCAAGTGTAAGAGAGGTTATGCCTTGTTTTAATGGTGAAGTTTTTTCAAATAAAATTATTTTTCCTTAAAATCATTTGTTCATGTTAAATCAATTGTGACATTAAGTTTAACATGTTTCTCATTTGAAGATGGACACTTTTCCAAAAATGCCACAATTTGCTTTTTTGGAAAAAAGTTTAATGACAGTTTCCCTCAAAAGCTTGTAAGACTTTTGGAAAAATTTCCGCCTATAACTTGCTGGGGAACTAAATGTTATTTTGGAAGTGAGGACAGAGAATACATGATTTTGCAATACCAGACCAATATTTAAATTTTTATTTCCTGGTATTTTTCTGTGACTGAAAACAGTTTTTATGTTTGTAACCAGCAAGTGAAGTTTTCCTATAAACTTCTTAATGATTGCATTTTCAGTATCTTCTATGCGAAAATTACTGTAATCCGCTCCTGAAGTTATTTTGTACTTTAAAAAGAATCATACTACAGCCATTAAACAAGGGGCTTTTATACATCCACAACTGAAGCATCTCTTACAGAAAAATTCTCAAGAGTCATCTGATCATAGATGACAGTTTAAATCAATCATGTCATGTTACAGGATATTTATCAGAAATCATAGAATCATAGAATGGTTAGGGTTGGAAGGGACCTTCAAAGGTCATCTAGTCCAACCCCCCTGCAAGGAGCAGGGACATCCCTGACTAGATCAGGTTGCTCAGAGCCTCATCCAGCCTGGCCTTGAACGTTTCCAGGGATGGGGCATCCACCACCTCTCTTGGCAACCTGTTCCAGTGTTCTATAACTCGCATCGTAAAAAATTTTTTCCTAATTTCTAATCTAAATCTACCCCCCTCTATTTTAAAACCATTACCTCTCATCCTATCGCAACAGGCCCTACTAAACAGCCTTTCCCCATCTTTCTTGTAGGCCCCCTTGAGGTACTGGAAGACCGCTATCAGGTCTCCCCGGAGCCTCCTCTTCTCCAGGCTGAACAGCCCCAACTCTCTCAGCCTGGCCTCATAGGAGAGGTGCTCCAGCCCTTTTATCATCTTCATGGCCCTCCTCTGGACCTTCTCCAACTGGTCCCTGTCCTTCTTGTGTTGGGGGCTCCAGAACTGGACACAGTACTCCAGGTGGGGTCTCACCAGGGCAGAGTAGAGGGGGAGAATCACCTCCCTCGATCTGCTGGCCACGCTTCTCTTGATGCAGCCCAGGATGCGGTTGGCCTTCTGGGCCGCAAGGGCGCATTGCCTGCTCATGTTAAGCTTCTCATCCACCAGCACTCCTAAGTCCTTCTCCTCAGGGCTGCTCTCAATCCATTCCCCGCCCATCCTGTATTTGTGCCTGGGATTGCCATGACCCAGGTGTGGGACCTTGCACTTGGCCTGGTTGAACTTCATGAGGTTGGCACGGGCCCACCTCTCCAGCCTGTCAAGGTCCCTCTGGATGGCATCCCTCCCTTCCAGTGTGTCGACGGCACCACACAACTTGGTGTCGTCGGTGAACTTGCTGAGGGTGCACTCTATCCCACTGTCCATGTCGCCGACAAAGATGTTGAACAGGGCCGGGCCCAGTCGCCGACAAAAATGTTGAACAGGGCCGGGCCCAGCACGGACCCCTGAGGGACGCCACTCGTGACCGGTCTTCCACATGGACATCGAGCCGTTGACCACTACTCTCTGAGTGCGGCCATCCAGCCAACTCCTTATCCACCAAGTGGTCCGTCCATCAAACCCATGTCTCTCTAGTTTAGAGAGAAGGATGTCGTGCGGGACAGTGTCAAAAGCTTTGCACAAGTCCAGGTAGATGATGTCAGTTGCTCATCCCTTGTCCACCGATGCCGTCACTCCGTCATAGAAGGCCACCAAATTGGTCAGGCACGATCTGCCCTTGGTGAAGCCATGTTGGCTGTCACCAACCACCTCCTTGCTCTCCATGTGCCTCAGCATGGTTTCCAGGAGAATCTGCTCCATGACCTTGCCAGGCACAGAGGTGAGGCTGACCGGCCTGTAGTTGCCTGGGTCGTCCTTATTCCCCTTTTTAAAAATTGGGGTTATGTTCCCTCTCTTCCAGTCATCAGGGACCTCACCAGACCGCCACGACTTCTCAAATATGATAGCCAGTGGCTTGGCAACTTCATCCGCCAGTTCCCTCAGGACCCGCGGATGGATCTCATCAGGTCCCATGGACTTGTACACCTTCGGGTTCCTCAGATAATCCCGAACCTGCTCTTCGAGTACAATGGGCGGTTCTTCATCCTCGCAGTCCCTGCTTGCACCTTCTACAGCTTGGGTGATGGGACAGGAACTCTTGTCGGTGAAGACTGAGGCAAAAAAGTCATTGAGAACCTCAGCCTTCTCCATGTCCTGGGTAACCAGGACACCAGTTCCCTTCTGGAGGGGGCGTACATTTTCCCTGGACTTTCTTTTGTCCCCTACGTACCTATAAAAGCTCTTCTTGTTGCATTTTATATCCCTGGCCAGATTCAGTTCTGCCAGGGCTTTGGCCTTCCTCACCTGATCCCTGGCCACTCGCGCAGCCTCTTTGTAGTCCTCCCAGGCTACCTGTCCCCACTTCCACCCTCTATAGGCTTCCTTTTTCACTTTCAATTGGTCCAGGAGCTCCTTGCTCATCCACGCCAGCCTCCTGGCCTTTTTGCCTGACTTGTTTTCCATCGGGATGCACCTCTGCTGAGCTTGGAGGAGGTGCTCCTTGAATATAGACCACATTAGCTGTTTGATCCACACCTGCCAGTGGAAAATGGACCGCTCCATTTAATCCTGCTACCACCACCCTTAAAGAAAGTCTGGAGCCTGGAAACCCCAGATCCCCCTTCACTGGCAGAATTCAAGGAAATCAAACTGACTTGTCAGGTTGAGTTTTTTGTTTATTTGGTTTTGGTTTTTTTAATCACTTGCCTTCAAGTACACCCAGGCACAGACGCTAACCCTACCTCGGGCAACACCTTACTGTGTTGCAAGAGAGGCATCCAAGGATTCACTCCCGCACCAGGGCAACGCGCAGAACAGCCCACGAACAGAGATGCAGAGATACAGAGACTGCACCCAGGCCCCCACATCACAGCCTCCTCTCCCTTCTTTCAGAGAAAGGAGTCTCCATACAGAATGGGTCAATGGAAGCAGCGACACTGAACCTTGCCTGTAAGCCTTGCCATCTTGAGTACAAGAGATGTACAAAGTGGAGGTTCATCACCAGAATTCCAGCACACTTCCTCCCAGTACCCTGCCCCATGTATTCCTTGCTGCTCAGAAACCATGCTGTAGTGGTGGATCCTCATACTGTAGCTAGAAATATTGGTATTTTGAGATGAACAGAAGCTAAAGCAGCCCCCTGGAAACTCCAGTCTCAGGCTACTCAGGGAAGTAAGTGGCAAGATGGTCACTATGGATGAGAGAGCAGTAATACAAAGAAGAGCAGACCAAGTCCAACTATACATTCTAAGAGAGACAAAGTTACTCAAAGACCTAATAACAGTATTTCCCCACAGATTAAGTAATTTAGTTCAGTTTTGCTACCATAAAAGGTTTTTTTCCTTTGTTTGTGTGAGTTCATCTATTGTTTGGTTGGTTGAAGTCAGACAACAACAAAAACAGCTGCTGAAACTAACAGCAGCTCTGCTCTGCCATCAGCATATTTATAAAACTATGCTGGAAAAAAAACCAAACATTGGAGGATAGATACATTTGATTCTTCCTTAAACTGGTTCCTTTACATTTATTTAAACAAACGGAGATTTCACCCTGCCAGTTGCACATTCAGTTGCTGTGGCAGCCCAGGCGTGTACAGTCTGGCTTCTTCATGGTGACTTTTTTTTGTGGTAAACACTGCCTACACCATTTGAAGGATCCACCACTCTCACTTGAAGAAGGTGGGATGTGGGATGTAGGGATGAAACAGAACTCAGAGCAAACTCATTCCGCGTTTGTGCAAAAGCTAGAGGTGAGGCAGGCCAGCATCAATTGACAAGAACAGCAGCAGGCATGTATGGTTAGGTGTTGAAATCCCACCCTAAAATATCCTGAGGAAAAAAAGAAGGGACGTAAATTGAAATGAAACAATATTTTGATAGCTATCTCCAAGTACTTGGAACAGCTGGAGCTCCTAAATACATCCCTGTCCCTTTACAAGGATTGAAAAGCCACATTTTAAAGAAAAATACACTGTACCTAGTAACTGCACATTAAAAAGGAGGGGAAAAAAAAAAATCCATATGTCCACCTTGATCTCCAGGTGAACAAAAACCTGATTTAGACCTCCACATGTTTTACATCTTCCAGGTCTCAGCTAGGTATTTTGGCATGGTTTTTTTTGGAGGGATGGGAGAATTCCTAAAACATTTTCTTAACATTTAACCTCTTCCCATTACCATTTTCATAAACAGAGGTTAGAAGCAGGGAAGGGCAAAGAATCTTCAAATGTTTCTAAAGCCTTTAAGTGCTACCAGTAAAACCTGCTGTAACGGAGAGAAAAAAAAAAAAACACTACCAACTTCAAGGGCTTTTGGTATCAATGACCATTTCTTTCTCTGCCATAAGGTGGATGCTGAAAAGTCCTGAACAGATCCTGAAGAGACAAGAGCCCCACCGCATTAAATTAAGAATATGTGGCCAATGTCATTAAACATTTAACACCTCAAAGGCCTCAGCTTTTCAAGAAAATGAGGTACATCGTAGCACACGTACAGTAGAGTCATAACAATGTTCCCCTTGATGAATGCGGCATGACCACATAAAACCCCCCAAAATCGTCTTTACATCCAGTTCATCCACATCATTGAT
The DNA here is from genome assembly GCF_036417535.1 of Chlamydotis macqueenii. Lineage (NCBI taxonomy): Eukaryota > Metazoa > Chordata > Aves > Otidiformes > Otididae > Chlamydotis > Chlamydotis macqueenii. The sequence continues at coordinate 4,656,158 of NC_141571.1, read as the reverse complement.
GTTTATCTAAGCAGGACGTACTAATTCATACACATCACTAGTTGCACCACCCTCATTGCTTCTGGATCAGAATTGGCTCCCAGTCAGCTAGTGCAAAGCACATGTTGAGAAGTTCCAACCTATCTCCTTCCCTTCTCTCCTACCCTACAGCAATTATCATCACTTAAAGAACGAGGTAAATCTGCCCTGCAGTTTTTTCCTCCAACTCTTACTACTTGAAAGAAGAAAGACTCAGCTGAGTGAAAGAAACAAAAGCAAGGACACTGGTAAAAATCTGTACTCAAGCCGTCCCTCACGTATAAACACTATAAATAAAGAGCTGACTTTACAATACAGCAACTGATTTGCATGCCTCCATGCTTCACGGCTGCATTTAAGATCTCAAGAGCAACTGGATGTTAAACCTGGATTAACAAGGACAATCATTAATTTCCCGTCCACAACAAAAATATTTTTCCAAAACTTAAACACCTAACACAAAGACTGGAGAGAAGGTAAACGCTTCCACAGCCACCCAGAAGCAAGTCACTGGCAGTAACTATGGATATTTGACTCCTTGACTTGAGTGTGCCTGAGAAAAGCCAGTAAATCAGCACATGCTGAAGGTTTGGGGTTAGCACTAGAAGGGCAGGGCTAGGTTTTGCCACACCCAGGCAGGGAAACTGTCGCAGCCATCCGACATCAGTGAGGACAGACATCAGACAACCCTGCCACTGCCATTCCCACAGCAGCGACAGAGGGCCAAGCAACTTGGTTTTAAGACGTGACTATGTTCTAGCCCACAGGAGATGAGAGTCGCATATCTCTGCTATGTATGCATCTACTTCTTGCTACAGGAAAAAAAGAAAAATAAATGTCCAAAATATTTTCTGAAAATATCTCAGTGAATCCAATTAGTAAACTAGTATGTTCACAAGATGCAGACCTTGTTCTTAGGACTGTAAAGGAAGTTATTAGTACAAAAACACCATTATCATGGAACAGCAACATGCAACTGGCATTACTTCATGGACTTTCAATGGCTAAAGGAAAGAATCAGGTTGTCCAAAAATTTCTCCAGTCTTAGCTTTGGAAAAATCCACACTTGCCTTCATCTTCTTGTTCTCCACGTGTGGATTTAGGGAAGAATGGACTTTACATTTCATGTTCTCTTTTCTTGCTTTCTCTCTCACTTTTTTCCAAGCCACCTACCCCAAAGTGGCCCTTACCGCAGTGACAAATGAAGCAATAACAAGGTTAGTCATTTAACTCCTTGCATCCTACTTAAAAATCACCCTAATTACTGCGTAATGGGTCCACAGAGGCAGAAGAGTCTGGGTGAGATCTACCCGGAGGGCGTCGGTATAGTTCATCTGTCCGTTCCCTAATAGCACTCTAAAGTTCACCCTTATAAACATGTCACCTAGTCCATAATTAAGTGACTGGTCATTAGATAACATATGTGGTACCTGTGGGTCACATATCAGTCAGCTGGTGATGGATCTTTATCCAATAGTCGTGCAGAAGCAGCTCCATAGCTCTCTGTCACCACAGCATTACTCTCAACGCACAGCACACTCACAGAAGGGTGTGTGTAGGTGGGTTGTTTGTTGTTTGGTTTTTTTTTTAAGAAATAAACTCTGTGTTTGTGAAAGGTGAGAAACTGAGGGGAGGAGGGAGTGTAGGGACTGTCACAGTTCAGTCTTCATCCCAGCAGCATGATAAAAAGCTGAGTTTTTCCTTTATATTCTGCAAGCATATTGGTTCCTAAAGCACTTGGCATATTTTGTTGGCAGGTGAATTTCCTATTTACACTCAATGTCAGTAAAGATTACTAATTACTATACTTTTATAAACTGCAAGAGGACATCCTCTTTCCTGGCCATATTAAAATATATGTATATAAATTTCTAAAAATCAAGTTATGCTTTTTAACTCCTTCAACTTTTATAGATGTGCAAGGCCATGATGGGGAAAAGCATAAGGCAAATTTATGCTTGATTTTACAAAAAAAAAACCCCTAGAAGAATCTAGAAGATATATCTGAATAAGCTCTCAAGCAATTAGAGAACTACACACTTAGGCCAGTCCAGCCATTCATCAACATAGGCACACGTACAGAGAAAAGCACCCAGTATCATTGCAACTCCCTTCCTCCCCTCACTCTGTGCAAGGTGAGGGGTTTGATCAAAGGAGATATTAGAACAGAAGCAGAATATTCAGGTCAAGTTTTTCCTCAGACTACATAAAAGTGATGGCTTCCAGAAGCTTTTGTTGCCCCCAAGAGACAGAAAAGGACGGGTCATGTGAAGTCTTGAAGTTCAGATGAGTCGTAGAAACTCCAAGGCTCATACTTCTTACAAAATTATTCAGTTGTTTTTCAGTTTATAAATTATCTGAACGTGCAAGAGAAAGGCAATTTCCTTGAGGAAGGCTCACGGACGCTGTGCCATGTAGCCAAAAAAACCATTTTGCAACTGATTTTATCTGGGTACAAGAGGAGTGTAACTCTGCCCGTGTGTTGCACATACCATTTGCAAGGAATTTACTTTTACCTTCTGCATTCTTGGACCACACAGATTTCCAGATGGTAAATGAAATTTGAGCTAAGCTTTTCTGGGTAAGTAAATTATAAAGGAAAGGAAAAAAAGAAAAAAAAAATCTCATGCCCACAATGTTTAAAGGTTTATAATTGCTAGTTTAAAGGTTTATAATTGCACCGAAGGAGGGTGCCCAAAGCCATGATATTATGGCCAACAAAACAAGATCAGACCTTGAAATCAGACCTCTGACCCCAACTGTTGACATGTGCTTTAACTACCATACGTACCAATCTCCCGTGGCATCTCTTCTGGCAACACACCTCTCTGTTTGATATTCACTGCAAACCACTTGGGCTGCCCACAGTTTTGGCAACACAGAAAATGGAAGATTTGGCAAAAGCATTACATCGGCCAATTAATTCCAAGAACAAAATTCCAAGATCAAGGAGAGACATACGTCCACCAATGACTCATTTACCCCATCATAGTTAGAGAAATAATTAGATATTACAGTGAAAAAAAAAAAGTATTTGCAACGTTAAGAAAAACAACGCATTTTGACTCAAATCACATTGGAAAGACAGCAGAGATGCACACGTTTTGTCCCCTAGAGAATTTGATTGCTTTAAAGTCTACAAATCAAGGAAGAATGAAGTCTATAGAAATGCATTCTTCTTTTGCATGTTTTGTAGAAAAAATGCCTGCCCCTCTAGCCAAGATGCAAATTTATAGACCGAGACATGCACTCATTACAAGGCTGTCCACCGCTCATGTTCTTACTGGACTTCAGTAAATTCCTTCATAACCAATTCCATCAGTTTCTGCCTTCTTCATAGCAAGAAAACATCATGCTGCTTCTGCCCTCTCACATTTTGCATATTTTACCAAATTCTTAGGTTCTTTAGTCAAAAACAAGATAAGCTAAGGAGAGTAATCTCGAACGATATCTACAAAAGTTATTAGTAATTTTAAAATAAAGCTCATTAAATACACGGCTTAAAGCTGCTGCCTAAGGAGGCTTGTACAGAGATTGCTTCTTCCTGGTCTGTTGTTCTATACTATGCCAACACCATAATTTAAAATACAGTTTGCAAACATCCAAGACAACTCTTACATTTCAAGCTCTCCAGTAAAGAATTCAAACCTTTTCACTTGGGGGTGTTTTACTCTACAAGGCACCTCTAGGTCTAGTATCAATCACCCTGTGACAGATAGTCATCCCATACCGGGGTCATTCCTACCTCCACTGTTTATTGAACTGCAACACCTCATCCTCATTGAATACTGACGGCTGATCTATACGATTCAGGTCCAATCAGAGCAGCGATTTTTCAGTGTTAAGGACTCTTCCACCTGACATGTTTGCACTGAGACTATAAAGGATCAAAACGGAGCACAGGAAAACAGCCCTCAAATAAGAGGCTTAGCAGGCTATTTCTGCGTGTTTGCACCCATACTCCGTGCACCATATAAAATGATAAAGCGGTCCCTGGCTAAGGGAGGGGGAGTGGCAGGAAGAAAGAGAGGGGAAAAAAAAAAGAAAAAAGCCTGTAATGCAGAGTCAGTGTTGCTTATTCAAAGGCATGTGACTTTATTTGAACACTGAGCTGAAACATATCGTTAGGACAATTATGCTTCAGGAGTCTGATCACTAACTGGCAAATGCAGAAGCATAGTACAAATTAAAGTTACCCTTCAGCATGGCAAGATATAAGAAGTCATGTCTAAGGAGAATGTAGAAATGCAGAATAGCCAAGAAGATGGGCATAACACTGAGAAGCAAAGTTGTTTAACAGAGAAAGAGTAGACTCAGCAAACTCATTTACTGTTAGAGTGGCCCCTGCGTTAAAAAAAAAGATTGCTTAGAAACCTGTAAGTGGGGAGAGATATGAGTCTACTTAAGAGAGGAAATCTGGGGAGGAGATTCTTAACACTTCTTTTTTTATATATATAACTTGGTAGGTTGTGTTACACAGTCAAAGGATTAAGCTAATCTCAAAAAATCTTGTATCTAAACAAAAATGAAGTGGATTCCAAATAAATAAATAGATGGGTTTGAGATAATTTGCCTTAGGTTTTATCCCTGATTAGATGCGTCCATAAAAGTGACTTTTCAAAGTCAATAAGAGAAACCATTACTCAAACTGCAATTTCTTCCCATGCCAGTAAGGTGGTCTAATTGCCTTTTTTTGGCACTCTCTACTGTATTCAACGCAGCACGTGCTCTTCCCATGCAATTGCCATGCCCTGAGAAATAACCTAGCTAAAGGCACCAGAATACTGACTCTAGATCTCCATTTTAGCTTAAGCCAGATTTCCTTACATACCTGGGAGAGACATGTGGCAAGATCTGAGACTTCAGCTGACCAGTAAGAGCTGGGTTTGTACTTTCCCTGTGGTTACAGCTGTTCACACTGGTCTACTGCAATGCTAAGAAAATGGAGAAACACAAGAGACTGACATAAGGAAAAGCAAATGAAGGAAAACATTGTCCTTGTTTAGTGAACATGACCAGAAAGACGTTGGGATTTGCCTGGAACGGAACACAAAGGGATTGATTCTTTACTGCTTGCATCCTGTCTTATTAGTTCTCTGCAAAGTGGATGCAGGTCATTGCTCTATTTACAGAAGTATAGGTGACCACACAGAGACAAGGCAAGATATAATACAGCCTTTAGAAACAAAACTTCTGCAACTCTTTCCCCATTTAACAGTAGCTCACTGGGTGGTCTTGAGCCATAATCAAAAGGCATAGCTAATACTCTCTTACACAGTAATTCCAGGGTCCAGCCACTCCAGTGTAAAATATTTGCACTTTCTTAGTTGAATTATACTTTTAAAGTATAACACATTTGGTCTCATTAGTGTTCAAGATTATTTTGACTTTGTTTTGCTCCACTTAGTTAGAATTGTGTGTCCTGGCTTACAAGGGTCTCAAAAACAACTACCATTCTGTGAAACAGGAATATGTCATTGTTCCCACCCTACGGAACTGACCTACATACAGGTCCACAGGATTGTGGGTCTGCCTTTTGATACGTACGACATCCTCACAGAACACCTTTTGCAAGTTTGCATCCACGTAAAGAGCTGCCAAATCCTTCGAGAACTCCTAGTCTTCCAGTGCTTCCCAAGAACTCGAGTTTCATAACAGAAACCTTGTACAAGAGGACCACACCAATCACATTTCTGCTTTTTGTCCTCAACACACACATCTGACACACTAAAGAGCACTTTGATAGGATTTTTTTTTCCCTATTTTTCTATGGTACCAATCACAGAACCAATCTGAGGGTAGATGTTTATTTTATTTTTATTATTCTGCTAAGCACAGCAGTCTCAACAACCTTCAGGGAAGGGGAACGACAGCATCAACTTCCAAGAAAATATCAAAAGCTAATAACCATCACTCTGAATTTTAATCCATAGCCAACTCCAAAATAGCTCATTTCATACACTCTTTGCACCTTTGATGAGGAGAAAAGGAGGTGCTTCATTCCAGAATCATCTTAAAAGGGGGAATGTATTAATAATTGCGAATTAACACTGATTCTTAAAGCTTACAATTTTCTTCCTAAAACAGTAGTCAAAAGTTGAAATTTTTGCAGGAATTCAAGATTAAAACACAAATAATAGTTCTCATGTGAATGTATATTTCATAGAAGTTTCTTTTTTAGCTTGCCCTGTGGACTCAAAACACTGGCAAAACAAGTTTCTAGAACAGACCGGTGGTAAAGCGCTTCACATTAATGGGCTGACTTTAGGATCACAGCCACAGGGTGGTGCTGTGGACGGGTACCTACATTTGCCATTCATGCTGCATGCAGCTGGTCATCACATGCTCAGAACAAAGAAATCAAGAGCATTTGGGCACAGTCATTTGGTGCCTGATGTCGAGACTCCTAGTCGACATCATCTTAACCTTAACCTACTTCAACCCTTCCAACATCATAGCCATGCAAAGCAAAGAGGTTAACTTACAAATGCCTTCAGCATCTCAACATTCATCCTGTTGAAAATCTGTTTTCTAATTTGTCTTTTCAGTCCTCTAGCTGCATTAATTTTACTACAGGTGAAAGATAGGAGTATATTTATGCAGCAGAAATTACCAAATAATAAAGATCACTACAACACTGAGATTTTTTTTTTTGAAGTCCATTGGCACAGAATCAAAAAGAAGCACAGCACAGGAGTAAGAATAGAAACTGCAACCCAGAATTACTTAATTTTGACAGGGAAGGCTAACATACCTTTTAATAACGTTACTGCTTTCAAAACTGCCAAAGGATTTGTAGGCTCTACAGTTACTCTGCCAATCTACTGTTACTTTCTGATTCTTTATATAGGCTTATTACAATTGGTTGAAAAATAAATTAGCATTAGAGTTTCACTGAGATAAAAGGTTGAGATTCCTTTTACCGCTTTACCTTCCAATTTTTATTCTCTATTGTATTTATTTTATATTACTATCACCTTTCACAGGCAAAGATCCTGAAAAACATCCAGAGTGTAGTTTGGTGCAGGTTACAGTCGTTATCCAAACAGATCAACAGCTTTGACATCACAGCTATATATGTAATTACAAAATAACATTTGTCTTCTACAAAAAAAAAAAAAAAAAAAAACACCTGAAGCAAGCTGTATGAGGATGGTTCTTAGAAAAATATGTAGGGAGAAGAAACAGTAAGGGTTTTTTAATAGGTTTTAAGATTTAGTTTTTATTTTCTTATTATCCTACTCTGATTTTGATTTGTAATAAATTAAACTAATTTCCCCAAGTTGAGTTTGCTTTGCTCATGATGGTAATTGATGAATGATCTCTCCCTGTCCTCATCTCAATCCACGAGCCTTTCGTTATATTTTCTTTTCCCTGTCCAGCTGAGGAGAGGGATAGAGCAGCTTTGGTGGGTACCTGGCATCCAGCCATGGTCAACCCACCATAAAATGAGAAGTAGTCATAGCTAATCTAGTGGGGGTGGAAATAAAATCTAGGATTGAGTTTTGTTCTGAATGGATTTTTATGCTAACTGCACAAGATGCCTAGTGACCCCAAGCAATGAGAACAGTCTTGTCTTCAATCTCCTCAAAAAGACAAATCGCATTACTCCAGCACGTAACACTAGCCTGATGAATTAGCTTTTTCTTCACTAAAAGATTATTTCTATGTAAATGTGAATAATCCCTGCACAGACGAGAGAAAAAGGGCAACCCTTCCCACCATCAAGACACGGAATTATACTCGCATTTAAAAAATACAAATAGTTCTATTTCATATATAAAATATGCATAACGTTAGGTCAGAGAAGTTTAAGTATTAGTGATCTGTTAAGACGTTGAGAATATCCTGAATCCAACATAAAGGTGGAACAGACAACTGAGAACAAGGCCTGGAAGGGGGCCCTCAGCAGCCTCACAAGTGGGCAGACATGGTCAGTGGTTCCTACTTCTGTCACGAATTAGCAGCACCCCATGCCTTGCATAGCACGCTTTCCCTCTGAGTCAAACTGGAGTTCAGAGAGAGAAGCTACGGAATTTATGACATCTCTCTGTAAGAATAAGTACTGGGTTAGAACAGTATAAATATTGGCTTTATTTTGGAGAGTTCGTGTAACTGTCTAAAAGTGAAAACTTGCTGCAGGGTTCTGCTTTTGCTTCATTTGAGTTTCTTGCAACTAAAAGCTGGGTGAGCTTCATCATTTGAAATGGCCAATGCCATTCCTGGAGTTAGACTTGAACTGAACTCAAGGTCTCTGCAGTGGGGTCTGCTGCACCCACATGGTTTTGAAGGTGGTGTCATAGAATCATAGAATGGTTAGGGTTGGAAGGGACCTTCAAAGGGCACCCAGTCCAACCCCCCTGCAAGGAGCAGGGACATCTCCAACCAGATCAGGTTGCTCAGAGCCCTGTCCAACCTGGCCTGAAATGTTTCCAGGGATGGGGCATCCACCACCTCTCTGGGCAACCTGGGCCAGTGTTCCACCACTGTCATTGCAAAAAAAAATTTCCTGATGTCTAATCTGAGTCTACCTCTCTCTGTCCTATCAACTGTGTCAACTGCGTGCAGTGTTTAACAGACTATTGAGCTCTTGCTGCCTTTCATGAACAATTTGCAAATGCTGTTGAGTCATCTATGCAGCAGTGAGATTCGCATTAAAGCCACAATTTGACCTGCAGCATAACACACAGTCTCAGTCATATTGCTACAAAAAGAGGAGCATTTTGATAAAGAAAGGGTCAGGATGCCAAAGATGAGCTCCTACTATATAATCATTATCAACACGCTCCCAAGTGGAGAAATCACTTTCAACACAACACAAAGCATCTTCCAGGAACTCTCATGGACATGTGTGTTACTGTCAGGTAGAAAGGATGGAGAGGGGAAAAACCAGAGGCACTTCCGTGGAGCACCAGCGACAATTTCACATGATGAGTATCAGGTAGAAGTCGGACAAATACCACTTTGACTCAGAATAATTTTTGAGCAAGAGATGTGAAGGATCATCTCTGAAACTCTTATTAACATTGCAATACTGATACGTCACTGCTAAAAGCAACCTGCTACCATCAGTAACAGCACACTGATTTGCTCACATTGCACTGTCCACTGAGGATTATTTATTGCTCCAGTTACAGTCATAACTAGCAGGCGAGCCTTGCAGCTCTAAGTGCTTTAGAGATATCAGTAAATACTTTAAGTGCTTTAAGATGACCCTAAACCTGTTAAATTGCAATAATCTCCTGAAGTGTTTAAGTGGCTTAGGTCACCAATAAGCTGCTTTTGTGACTTAACCAGGAAGGCTACCTAATTAGGACAACAAGCTATGAAGAAAGCCAATTAACTGTTAAAAGTTACGTACTTCTGTAATTCCATGGAATTCAAACCATTCGTTCAAGCATTCACTAAATAAAACACACACACAAACCTGCACAAATCGAGCGTAGCTTGTGCTTAACCGTTATTTAGTTCTACGTTTTACACACACAAGTATGATGTTTTATTTTATGTGTTAGGTACATGACTTCACCAGTTATATTTTGCAGAACATAGCACACACTCTACACCACGACATTGGCCAGTATAACTGCTGAAGAACACCCAGCCTGATTGTTTCTTTTAATAAGGAAACACCGGCAAAAGAGGTTTCATCAATTTATCAAAATTTCCAAGCTTAGAGAGAGAAAAAAACAGAGGAAAGAACAATGCTAAAGCATTTGAGCTAGGCTTTTTTAAAAAGCTTCTCTCTTTATTAATAAAAAAAAACCAACACTTTATAAGCATAAATTTCAAATTACTTGCTCTTCTACTATAAGAAACAGGGGTCTCTAGAGTATTATTGACACCACAGGAGTCCTATTAAGTATATATCATTCAAATGTAATTGAAATTTCACTTTCTAATTCAGACTGATACTCATATTTATTTTGTGTTATTTGTTCAGAGTCAGATTACAAGAAAAATCAAGCCAATAGATCACAATTCAGCAATTCATCTTACAAAAACAAATACCCTCTATTATCATCATTTTATAATAAATTGTTTGAGTAAGAATTCAGGGCTAAATGTAAGCTTGTCAAAACACATGCAGTCAAATGTAACATCACAAGATTGCACAAGCAAATCAACAGGCTTTACATTTAGTTCCGTCAAACTATTCAAAAGGTGTTGCCAGGCTTGCAGGTTAACCCGCACACGTGGTTTGGGAATTAGACCGCACATCTAACATAGAAGTCTGGTACTAATTTCCTGTTACAAATTACCAGTATGCTGCAAGTAGATTCATAACTTATTGGAGAACGATTCATTATAAAAATGTATAAAAAGTAGTATGCTGAGGTTACTTGTGTTCAAAGCACCAATGAGGGGCGGTGGGGGAGAATATCTAATCTTTCAAGTCTTCACCAAGCTCATATAAATAGGGACAGGCCAAAATTTTAGGCAAACGACCAAACAAATACATGATTCAGGCAGGGGAGGCAGAACCAGCCTTGCTGACCCAGAGCATAAGGAACTCATCAGCCTCACGACAAATATGCAAGGAGAGATTTCATAGAAGGGAACCAGTCATTCATTGCGTATGCCGAGTTTATCATGCGTACAGACTCCGTCAATGGACACACAAGAATATTCTGGTTTTCTTTTGTATTTACAGTCTCCTTTCTCTTAATCAGAGAATAAAAATTAACAACCTCAAAACCAGCTTGGGTTGTCAAGCGTCTCGGCTGGCCTGACTGCAAGTCTGGGATAGACAAGATTTAACATGAAAAAATTCAGGTTGGGAATGACCTTCTGCACTGATTGACTTTAGCGGAATGTAAATGATGGGCAGTAAATCAGGCAACGTGCATGCCGCTCAGTGAATCATACCATTCCCTTCAATCCCATCTAGGGGGAGAGACATAAATCCTCCCAGTTCAAGCCGGGCCATAAGCAGTCCTTTATATTTCCAATTAAAGATGTACTGTCCTTTGCCCAGCATTCAGTTGGGATGCCGCACATTAATATGGTAATCAGCAACCCAGCAGCAGGCCATGGGGGCCTCATTGTCTCTGCCACATTCATCCCCAGGCTTCCTCCCAGCTGGATGGAGGAGGTTTTGGTGTGACAGGCAAATCCCAAGAGACACCAGAAAACCCTTCATTAGAACTGATTATTAATGCCGCACTGCTGGTAGGCAACACGTTTTGATTATCAGGGCTTTCACATAACTCCTCTGGGGCTGGAGGCCAGATATGGATGCTTCCCGGCGCTACACAAACAAGCGCGCGGTCCGAATGCAGCCTCGTGGCTTGAATACCTTTCAGTCACCCTAACGTCACCCCCCAGTGTGCTGTAACCATGAGGCTCGCTCTTACGGGAACAGCTTCACTCCTCATCTGTGAAATCATGGGAGGTTACAGCAGAGAGCAACCAATGGCTCCACAGCTGAGAAGCACTAAGGGACATCCAGCCACCCCCAGCATTTCTCTGGGTCCACTGGTGAAGGCAATGTTTGGTAGGGCCTGGAGGGGGCTGCCTCTCCATAAGAGCCTGGCAGCAATAACCAACCCTCCTGTTGAGCACATGTTCCTCGTTACTCTGCTACGTAATAACCCAGAAAGCCAGGAAGAATCCTGGGAGATGCAGGTGGTGGCCACTTACTGCAATGGTGTTTGAGATGATCTGAGTGATTATGAGTTTCGGCACATGACTGAAAGACAGTAAATCTCAGACCTCCACAGGCGACTACAGGGAAAGTGATTAACGACACAGATTTAAGTTAATGGACTTGGGATTTTAGGCAATGGAAGTGAGGGCTGGACAGGCACGACAAGTCCTATCACTTCGTACAGCAGTAAGGACATTTTGCCTAAAAATGTGAGTCCAGAAACTGATCTTTGCTGTTGTTTCCGCTATTTTGGCGACAAGCTTTTTCAGGAGTGGTTGACCCCATCCACCCAAACATAGATGAATGAACTTTAGGCCTTTGAGTAGAAGCTGACCGTTGTAATTCACAACTGAAAACATCTAAGTTCTCAGCAAAATTTCTTATACAAGCATCCCGTTATTTAAACCACCTCATCACTCTGATGCAACCCTTTTTACACAGAACTTTTGTAAACAGTGGATGGAAAGGGTGCAAATAGACCCTAAAATCGGGGGTTGCTATAGTTTGGAGCTGACCTTGTACTCGAGCCCCTCCAAGCTACGCTGCGTGTAGTTCAGCCACAGCTCTGGAGCTGATCCCACAGCTTTTTAGGACCTGATGCTGTCAACAGTGGACAAAACGTAAGATTCCAGCAGGTAAATCAGCACCTCCCTTTGTGGCTCGGATCAGGATTACTAATTCATTTAAATTGTGTGGCTAAATTAAATGGATGCCCAGTTCCCTCTCCAGAAAGTGGATTACGCTGAGCGATGCAGGGAAGGTGTCAGCTTCGAATTCCTGTGTTTCAGACCAGCAGACACTGGGTGTTTCTAAAAAGACGAGGTTTTTACCTGCAACAAGCAAATAAAAGCTGTTTTACCTGTAGAAGGTAATGCCTTATAATCAGATCTGTTTTGGGAGGTTTGACTTCAGGGAGGGATTTAACTTCCCTAAAAAGATGGAAAGATAAATTCTGGCCACCTTACCCCACCATCCTGCTCTCTTTCAATGCTCCATAGCTATTTTTAACATCTCATTTCCTCACATTATGGCAATTTACATACTTAAACACATCACATTAGCGTCCAAAATATAAACAAAGTGAGATAATGCACTGTAAAGAGAGTATTAAAAAAACCCTGCAGTTACACACACAGGAGCTTTTGGAAATCAGGCGGCTCTTTGAAGCAAAGCAGTTGTCCTGTATCAGTAATACGAGGATTTCTCAGCAACACTTTACAATAAAGCAGACTTAATGAGAGCTGAGCAGTGGTGTAATTCCTGTGGAATTGCATATTGAAAGCTACATTCATACCCAAGGAGCCCATCAGGACCAGTATTGTCAGCATGAATGCTAAAGGAATTGCAAAATGAATTGCCATTTTGTTATCAAGTGCTTCCGATTGGCTCTATCCTGCCATCTGCGCCATTAGGAGGGTGGGAAGTAGCAGAGGTCCGAACTTGGGCATCTGAAAGGTGGGTCGAGGGGAGATTTTGTGCTGCAGCATCCTCTGCTTCTTCACTGGAGAAGTTCAGGACACCTGCCTTCCTGTTACCGTGCGAGAAAGAAGGGTCAAAACGTAGAGCAGTTTGCCAGGGACTGAGTAAGGCAACTCTTTCTCTTTGGGTGAAGGGGAAACACCATTTGTTGATCAGCCATACAAAACCTGATGACAGATCATAGCAAAACACTGCTTAGAAACAAGAGGCTGCAAATTATCTGGCTCTTTTAAAGCTCCAGCAGCCTTCTTTATTTCTTCATGATGCTACTGTAAATGGTGTAAGATTTAAAAACTTTAAAAGTCCCCGAGGAAAAAAAAAAGGAATGCGCAGGTCATGTCTCATTTAGCTCTACAGAGAAGGAACGCATTTCAAAATTGCCTGAGTGATTCAGAAGCCTAAATCACTTTCCCAAAACATCCAAATCACATAGAAGGTCACTTGTAGGTGTTTAAAATCCAGTCAGGATTAGCTCAGCTACATACTTCTTAATTGGATAGATGTACAAAACAATTTTTAATTTTTTTTTAAGTTTTCATTTGTTAGCTTCCATTAGAATAGTCCTTGATAAAACATCTTAAGTGAAAAATGTCTTTGTTTCCTCACCTTGCTCTATAACTGAAGTACCAACACTTCAGTGAGTTGGATTTGGTATCTCTAAATAAATTCACATTTCTGGCTTTATTTACAATCCCCTTTCAGCCTTCAAAATAAAGAATTGTTGTATTGTTCATCTCCTTATGTTAGTATTGCCATGTTGGGATGCTTTACAATCAGAAAAGCATCTTTTGACTCTTGGCACAGCCTTTACACAATTAATAATCTGGAAGAAACAAAGCACTACGTGTCCTCAAAACCCAAGAGACATACCAAGACTGATCCATACATACACGCTAGAGCAAACCACAGTATCTTTCATTTCCACTTCTTTTCAAGTTCTTCCAGCCTGACGCCTCCCATCCTGCACACCTGTTACGCGGTTCACACAAGAGGACAGCAGGCACAGCTGCATGCTGCTACAGAGGAAATGTCCCTCCCAGCCCAGGAGTGCAGAGCATGGGTCCCCACCACGCACAGCGCCAAGCTGCTTCGTCCCCAGGTCCCAGGCACAGCCGGGTAGCAAAAAAGCAGACACACCGAGTCGCTGCTGCTGGCATGCGGAGCCTGACAGCATGGGAGAGAGAGTGCTGCTGCCTTCCAAAGGCACATCAGGCTGCTCAGGGCTGAACTGAACTCAGTGAATACCAAAGTTTGAGAACACCCTACGCACCTCCCGTTAGCGAGCTGCACACTGATGGGTCTTGCAAGTTTGCAAAACGCTATGCTTTATGGTGTAACATTTTCCATCTAACAACTTCATAGCTCCATAATGGCCAGGGCAAGGATACTCCTACCCATTTTCATCTGAGATAAACTAAGGCTCAGAGATGAACCTTTGTAATCCAGGTTGCACAGCAAACAGTGGTAAAGGCAAGACAAAGATATAAATGTCACAACATTTAACGGGATGGAGCCAAACACCACAAACTGGAATGAAGCAAAAATGGACCTGTCCTCACAGACATGCATCCAGGTTGTACTTCTGCCATGTTCAAAGCCATCACTTGGCTCTATCCTCCTGCAAATTCTTTGTGTCTTGATGCAGGCATAGGATCCATACCAAACTGACTCACTCAGATGATGACAAATGTCATGCAAATGCTACATACATTACAAATGTTACAACGAGTGCTTATGGGTCCATTCTATGACAGTCAAGTTATACGACAGAGTAGAAGAAAAAAAATTTATATATTAAATTCTTTAAATTTACTGTACTATAAAAAATGAATGAGTTTAAATATTTCCAGATCTACCAGAAGAATTATTCAAACTAAGTTTATAGGTCTGACTTTCCCATACATCACTCTAAATCAAGAGGGATTTCACTAGACCTGAACGTAAATAATTTATAATCTAATGGGAAATGTTCTTCACGTACCAAAAGCTGAAGAATAGTTCCCTCTCCAGAACTGAGGTCCCAATTCAGCAAAGCACATACTTAACATTACAACTGCTCAACTGAGGTATCACGTACGAAAGAAAAAAAAAAAAAGTCACCTTTAGAAAGGCTTGGTTCTAGTTCCAGCGATGGCAATAAATAAAGCTTCCTCTAGCGCAAGTGTTACTCCCAGAACCGTGCCTACATCCACGATCACGTTGCCGGTGATAGACACAAGAGAAGGTGTCCTCCTTCCTTTCAGCTTTATTACAACTGAGAACAACTTGATCCTGTAACACCGGCTCACAGGAGTGCTCGTACAGGCTTCAATGAAATGAGAGACTGATGAACGTTTTCAGAAAGAAACTCAGACTTAACAGAAAGATATTTGCTTGATAATTTGAGACAAATAGCTATTTCCTTTCAGGCAGTTTTTCCCTGTTAGAAAGTAACTGAGCACCATCTCTGGTTCATATCCAGTGGGAGGAAGAGATTAACCCTTGTATTTAAACTCAATCTGTTTAGCACAGTGTGTCTACCTGCAAAACTGGTTGGATTGCACTTTTGTGGATCCTATAAAAATGGCAATGGTTGAACAATAAGGGGCAATTCAGAAAAAGCCTGACTGCTCCCTACTTTTCTTTCCTTTGAAATAAGAGAGGGAGACAGGCATCTTATAAATTCTGCATTTCAAAGTTATCTTTTTTTCCTTTTGTTGGGGGTGGCAAAATCAGACTATTTAAAGAATTGTCTGATGATATTTTAAAAGGCTTTGGTTACACTGCCTGAGGGAGCTGAATAAAACAGAGGTAATTCAAAGGTATGGCAGAGGTTTGTAATCTGCCTCAGCCTGGTTGCTCTTGCCCTTAATTGCATGTATCCTTCTTGTAGGGATTTCAAAGGAAACTTCAGCACCTGAAATACAGTACCTCTGCACCGGGAGCAAGTTCTAAACCACCAGTTATGCACACACAGCTCAAACAAGTCAACAGCACCAGTCTTCGGTACAAGTCACAGATCAGATGCACTCAGACGCTCCCTAAAGTAGTCCACGGTAACACATCCCATGTGGAATATGGTTTTATTCCATGTTACTCCTTATAAACAGTATACACAAAATGCATGAAAGAAGCCAGAAGACACGTGTACAACCTGGTGCTTAAGCCATGAGCATCACTAGTCTCTGTGCTATGTCCCATTCCCTTTTGCTATTGACATCTTTAGCCAGTTGCTTAGCGTAGAATTAATCTCATCTAATTTGGAGAAATAAAACAGAAACATCTACATGCAGGTGCATCATACAGATTCCTCTCATGATCAGTAAGGAAAAATGGTGTTTCCAGAACATTATTTCCTTCTCATGGGGAAAGGTAACAATAAATCCCATTGCAGGAGTGCCTGTTTCACAGCGCTTCACACCAACCGTTCACGGCGGTCAGAGGAGAGCTCCAAGGCGTAGCCTGTACGTTTGGATGAATCCCACCCCGGCAGACACAGGCTGGGCCGAGTGAGAGCAAGTAGAAAATTCCTGTTCATCTCAGCAGGCACTGAAAGAGGCATGTAACCTCCTCCCTAGTAACTCTGGGGCTTGTTCTTTTTGTTTGGTTGGGTTTGGGTTTTTTTTTTCCCTTTTCTCCAAATTGCTTTCAGTAGTTTAATGATTCCTCCAGCCAGCACCAAAACACAGTGGAGAGTCAGGAGTCCAGGCCAGTGCTCCAGGCTTGGGAGGCTCTGCACCAGTTTACCTTTTAAAAATGCTAGAGCTCCCATATCACTGCCCTGTATCTAAAAAACAGAACCTGCTACGCTTTGCTTTTCTAGAATTTAGTACTACTGTCAACTCTTACCTCTTCAGATATGAGGACAACTCATTTAAGCACAGTACCTGTTACATACTAGCACTAAGAAACGAGTTGTATAGTTTTTATTCCTGTTTGGAGTAGCTTTGGGAAATACAATGTATTTTCACTGATATAGCACATAGGTTGAATTCAGATAAATGAGAGAGAACATTATATTTGCCTGTTTCATTCACAAAGAAAAAAAATAACTTTTTAAAGTGAGACAAAACGGATGTTGCCAAAATAACAGCGATAAATCCAGCTTTGAATTGAGCAGGCACATTTCTACAGCTATTCAGTGCACGTGCCTGGGCCAGAGATTCAGACACAGGTCCAGTTACACGTGAGTGCCAAACTCAGGCTTAGTTTCTAATACATATAATGATTGGATACAGCCAGCTGCAAGCTGTACACTGTCCGGGCTCCAAGCTGGCCAGATGCAAACCAGTCCTCCTCCAAAGCTGAGACTGGGAGGATTTTGCTGGGGCGCACCTTCGCTAACATACCTGAAGAGGTTCCGAGACGACACTGGATCCTGACCAGTCATCTCAGGCAGCGACCAACAGTGAACACACAATATTAACTGTATTGTCCTTCTGAGGCAACAGAGCTTGCATCATCTTGCCCTATTTTCGCTACCAGAAGTGGAATTTCCTTCTTTCTCTAGGCTGAGAGGTCTGTTGCGGGTAATTAGGAACTAAGCCTGCGATGTACACACCCAGTATTTGGTCCTTAACAGTTAGTGCTGAGAAAAACTTCTGAATCCAAAAAGTTTTTAGCAAACATCATTCTGCACACAGATACTCAGACTAAATCTAGTGATTAGCAGTGTTAGCTATATTCTGTGTTAATTATAGTTTAAGGAACCAAATATGAACTATTTTATGGCTATAAAACCATACCTTTTTTTCCTGTATGAATCATTGTATTTTTCACTTTTGATTCACCTTCAGCTTCTCTCTGGCCTATATCACTTTGCTGACAAAATCTTTATTATTTAGGGTTTTCCTCTAAAGCCAAGGCTGCTTTCCTGCATTTGAAATACGGCCAGAGAACACTTAGCATGGAGATCTTTCAAAAAAAGGTGGGGTTTCTTTCAGCTAGAAGGGTGGAGGTAGCTACTTTTGAGAGTTTTCTTGCTTCCTGAAATGCCTTTTCACCCGCAACGTAAATGAGTGATGACCTTCTGTTCTGATCCTCGGGTCTGAAGCAGAATGGTCCTGCACATTCTTATAATTTCCGCAGGAACTGGTGGATTGCCAAGTTCATTTCAGCTCCTGAAGGAAACTGCTATACCTCAAGTTCAGCAGACTTAATAGCCTTGAGCCCATAACATAATGGCATTATTCTGTATGTTAGATGGTGCATAAAATGCATTACACCAATATTTAAACTATCATGGACCTGATCAGCTCAACAAGAATTGTGCCAAACAAAAGGGAGCTCAAATTTGAAATGCTCAATCTTGGCTTTGTTCCAGTTAAAGCACAAGTAAAATAAATAAGATTATTGTAAATTTTCAGTATTAAAAAAAAAACCAAAACCACAAAACAAAAAACCCCAAACAAAAACAACAACAAAAAATCCCGACACAAAATACAAAATCTGATTGTGATTCCAATGCATTTACTTCAATATTTAAGGGAAAAAAAGTGAAGGTAAAACCAAAATGAAGTTTCAAAAGAAAATTCAAAAATATTTCACTCCAAGAATCACAAAAAAAAAATCTTTGTGGTTTTCTTTCAAACTGAGATATCAGCAAGATAATTTAGCAATTTATTCTGATTTGACAGAACAGAAATCAGATGGAGCTCTACCAAAGTCTGCCACAAGCTTGTATTTTATCTTCAACTTCACAGCATCCTCTGCATCTTTAAAACACTGAAAACCACAGAAGCTGTTCTCAACTGTTACAGTTAAGATAGGAATCAAGTCATGTATCTTCATATTCTGTTCAATCAAAACGCCTCTGATTTTACAAGCTTGAGATGACAACACAGCAAATCGGGGATATTTCCTTTGCCTTGTCTGCAGAGTCACAATAAAGACAAAGCCATGTTACTTTGATCATATACAAAGATATCTATATACAGATATATTTGTTTCTACAAATAGTGAATAATCTGCACACACCTATATCTGCTACCGGCCTTACTTTTTTTTTTACCTTTGTAGTGCTTACAGTATATCATCGTGAAAAAGTATTCCAGCCTTAGAAACGGTCCAACACTATTGCAAGTGCTTTTTACTCACATTTGCATTTGAAATGCAGACACCGTTCATTTACTCATTAACAACTCATTAACAGTGTTAAGGCGACACATAACTCCACACAGACAATAGAAATCTAGCATGTTGTCTGTGTTAACACCCAGTGAATTAAGGTAAAATATCTACCAAGCTCCTTCCAAGATGCCTGTCTGCCTAGCACCAAGGTACTTTTCCAAACTACAGAATGTTCATGATTAAGGCTCCTCCAACCTGTTCGGTGATAATTGAACATCAGATGATGTTTGATCAATATATTTGATGAAAGATTTGTCTTTCTCGTTGTTGCTGTCCATGAGGCAGAATTAGGAATAAAGGGGTCCCATTTTCAGAATGAGCAATTACATTACCTCCTGAAATGCAGTCTGCATAAAAATATTTCTGGGCAGATAAAACTCAATGCTATCTAAAATCTTGCTTTGACATCTCAAGTTTAGAATACTTCAGAACTGGACAGTACAATCACATAGAAAACACAAACCGGGCACCAATCTTTCGCTAGGAAATTACTCGGATGGAAACCCACCACTAAGTACCATCTCCAACATTGTTCTCAAAGAAAATTCGTTTGCCCTTCTTTCATTTTTGGGTGGCTCTGGGACCCAAAGCTGAATTGGCAGGTTCAAGCATAACCTCCTCGACAAAATAAATCAGTCTGTGATACATTCAAATTGGCAAGTCCAGAAAGAAAACCACATTGATACGGCCAGAATTTAAACTGTGAATATTCAAAGTAGCACCATTTCAGCTTCCACATCTTTTAGTATAAAGGGCTTCAGCTGTCTGATCCAGGAAAAATAAAAATATTTCCAGGTACTACTGAAAACACTACTGTTTTCTTGAAAAGTTTGGTCTTGTCCTCCCTTACACTAATCAATATTTAATAAGTAATATGTTTGTTTATCTCATTACTGATGATAAACAGATCAATAGAAGGTTATTGCATTATAACTTCCCATTGATATTGTAATCGTGCTCAGTTAATAAGCATCACTTCTTTGTGGACCACTCTTTGCACTGCAGACAATATTGCAAAAGAGATAGCAAAGCAGAAATTGATGCAAGGAAAACCACGCCTCCCCCAAGAACTGAGAGTAGCCTGGATATTAACACACAGTGACGTTTTCAACCATTTCCAAAAGTGTATTTTCATTTAGATATTGTTCTTCCTACTGCTGCAAGGAACACTCAAAAAGTGAGAAATGCTTGTAATGTTTAAAGATGTCATTGCAGTAAAATATTAATATATTTTCCTCCTTGCAGAACAACAGTGTACTCCTGTTTCCATAGAAATATGCACTGGGTTTATTAGAGCAACTCAGTGTGTACCATGCAAGCTTTTTCAGCACGCGCATCGCGCCCAACACTAACTAGGACTAATGCCAACAGAATTTGTACTGTGGTAATCTGTTAGGTTCAGACAGACTTGCTTAAGCCTGAGGGGCTGAAACAGAGCAGCTACACCGGGAAAGTTTTGCACAACCCAGACTTGAGACAGAGAGGAGGAATGACACCATCCCAGCACTACAAAAGGCTATACTAGCACCAAGCTTTGCTCACCCCACATGACAGCCCATGCAAGCAGGGACAGTGGATCACAGCACCTCACCCTCACTGCCACGGAGATGGTGTATCAGAGCCTTCTCACTCTCCTGGTGCTGAATCTGCTCCTGTCAGTCTCCAGTTCCTCTTAACTTATTTGACCAGAGCTTGAGCAATACTGCTACCACTTTCAAATTATCTGAAGTTCAAAATAACTGCTGGGTAAAAACACAATTCACTATTTCATAAGTTCTACATTTTCAGCATGCCCTTACCTAATCCTTTGTCCTTCTGCAGCTCCGTGAGAGTGCTGAGAAAGCAAATATATTGTCGCGGATGGCCTCAGGCAAGCCTAGGTTGGCTGTCTGAGGTCAGCCAAATTTGGCAGTTGCGTTTTGCCAGCCTCTGCCTTCCTGCTCAAAGGAAAACAAGCAGCAGCTTACACCTTTACTGGCCTCTTCCCCAGCCATGCTCCCGCAGAAGGAACTGAAGGTCTCCTTTCCATTGCAGCCAGTCCTCAACTCAACTGAGGTTTCCCACTGTAGCTCTTCCCCAAGACTTGACATGGCCTTAGGTGTTGAGTACAAAGATTATTAGTTTTCCAGAAGTTTTGGACTCTTCTTTAGTTCACATGGAGGCTTATGGGCTCCATGAGGCAGACTTTCAGTGCCAATTCTCCCAACTCCCCAAGATAAAACATGTGATGCCCAACTTTTGGGGACTAGGGAAGAAGCAATACAAACTCTGTACGCTCTCTGTCTGGGACAAGAGTAAATGTGCGTGCTCTCTCTGTCTCTTAACATCAAAGAGGAACAGAATACGACAGCTGGGGCTCTCTCCAACACTTTCAAATGCTTCACAGGCCAGCACTTGCTTTTATTGTTATTCTTACGCTTCTGAAATAAACAGCATGGAAAAAAAGCAATGCTAATTGACAACAGCTTGCAATATGACAGCCAAATAAACCAAGCTCCAGATCAGAGTGGAAAGGTTTTAATTACCCACTCTTAGAAATCTAAGGATAAGGCTAGGAGTAAGTACACCCTGGGCCTATCTGCTAATCCCACAGCTTCTCCTCCACCACTCCAAAGATGTCAAATTAATTATTATTATTAACATCCTCCCAGCCTTTACAGTTAACACTGGAGTGTTAGAAACTAAAGAAATACACTTAAGACAGATTGCTTGCATTATTTGAATGAGACAGGCTTAACTTTGGAGGTCTGGGCTTTCTAATAGTTGAAGTTTGTCATTGCTTGCCTGTTGTTTCCATGAGCTGATGCTATTAGAAGTTTAAATACACTCAAGTCTACAATATTAATTTTACAAGTCTTTGTAAGTAAGGCTTGGGTGTGTACCCTGCACTTAGACGAGAAAATGCACTATAAAGTGAATTTATTAGCATTTGTAAAGAGGAAGTCAGAATGATCTGAGAGCTTTTTTCCCCTGTAACTTGGAGAAGTGAGAATTCACTAAAAATTGTGTGAGGTAGGGAAAGAGTTGGAAGGAACATGAAAAGAAAAAGGAAAAGGCAACAATAGGAACATAGGAATATTTCAAAAACCTATTTGTATACCATGCATTCCACACAACTAACGTGTATTACAACAGGTTTGCAAAACCTGTCATGAGGAAAAGGTTTCCGACTCTAATGGCATCTGACTGTGTTTCCTTTTATCCCGGAGGGAGTGTGCTCAAGTGGCACAGAGTTTTAAAAGGCCATGAATGAGCACAAATAAAATTCAGTGACCTCCGGTGTCCTTGTCACCCGCATGTGATATTTATGCATGTGAGGCTGATCTGAAGCCTCTCTCAAGCTCCCATTCATCATTAGCCCATCAGATGCTGTCTAGACCATATATCTCTACCTGGATGCTTACTAATCTTGGACTATTAAACAGGGATAAAACAAAAATTTTATACTGGGAGCCTGTCACTCAACTACTTGGATCTAGTTTGTGGCCAGCTCCTTTTGTAAGAGAGCTGAATATAACTTTCATGTAGGACTTCTCCTGAGCACGTAATACTGCTTAGCAAGAGCACTCACAAGCCAAATTCCCAGGTTATATACATCAGCGCGCGTCCAATCAGTTCAATGGAGTCATGCCAGATTACACCAGCTGAGAATCTGGCCATACATTTTGAAGGTACCCTATAAATTAATTAAGCTTTATACCAACCTTGCAAGGTTAAGCTGCGGAACAGTGAAGCAAGAAAAGTGCAAGAACATCAAGCCAATGGCACACTAGGAAATGCTACCTCCCAAAGTGCAAATATCCTGACTACTTTGCCTTTTAAATGTACATTCTGTCCTTCCTCAGATAAAATCCCCCTCTAAACTCCACAAAAATCAAAAATAGTTGTAGCATCAGGTTGCAGCATTAAGAATTGAACCTGGAAGCACTGTACCTACACGTTTGAGACTACTGCAGGAACTAAGAGACCAAGTTGGGCAGCTGAAGCTGTATTGAGTTCATCCATCTGCTTATCCTGGCCACAAAGAGAAGAGAACAAGATGCTGAGTTGCCTTGCATTCATAACAACGGTCAAAGTGTTGTCCTATCTACTACTAAGGCTATTAACTGCAAGAATAGAAATAAAGTGCTTAGGTTCGTTAAGATTTTTTTTCCTAGAGATTAAAATAGCAGTGCATAGTCAATAGAAATCTTTCTGCTTCCCATGTTCTCACAGAAGGCAGCTTGACACCAAAAGAAGTTTTGAAACCTCACAGAAAAGCCTTTCCACACACTGCACTGAAATGGTGTGTATGTTCTTATTCAGAAAACACTGACAAAAAGACTGAGACAAGGAACAAGTGAAAGCTAGCCTAAGAAGATGGAAGATTTGAAATGTATGAAAACACACCCAGAAATAACTAAGTTCTCTCCCTGCATAACCAAAGACCATGGAATTTCACCGGATAATTCTTGCAATGATTCCACCTGTTTCAACTGTGTCTTATTGCCCCATACCCACTCAGCCCTAACCCAACTCATTGCACTGAAGAAAGGATCAGTAACATTAAACTTCTAGATTTGCTGTATTCACAAAGGGTCTCGACAGCCTGTGCTGAAAGGGCTTGGGAAGGGCTCCCAGCATTCTCTTCTGCTTTTGCATACCTACAACCTTGGCCCAAATTACCCCATTACCCCATGTATAGCACTTTAGCCTCACAAAAACGCAAACAGGTTATTCAGAGCATCTTCCTAAGCCACAGATCAGAGCCCTGCCTGGCAGAGATGACTGAAGAGCAGCTGGAACAAACTCCACCACCAAAACAGCTCCTTCACTTCAACCCCTGTGATCGTGCAAGCACAGCTTGCGGAGCAGGAGCAAGTCTTCAAAGGCACACCCTGAGCATCGGCTTGACCTTCAGCATCCAGAGCAACCCCAGGCCTTTATCTGCATGAACACAAACATCCCACCAAATTTAAATCACAGCCTTTCAAAGACACAAGTGTTCACAGTTACAAAACAAACTCCCTCGTAGCTCCAAGACTCTGCTGTGCCACATGCAGTACGGAAGGTTTCCGGCTGTCGGTTGGAGTGTATAATAGGCCTGATTTATAGTTATCAGCATGGGACTCGATTCGAAAGCTCAATCACCGTGACTTCTCACAGTGGGCTCTGCATGCTGCAACGGGTCTCAAAATTGGAGAGGAATTTACCTCCTGCTGCCGAACATTACATAACAATCAACAGAAAACAAGCGGAGAGCAGCAGGAGGTCCCCATCATTAGCCTGCACAGTCATGTTAATGGAGATGTACACACACTCATCTATCTGCACTTATTATGGAGCTTGCCAGATTGTGGGATTACATGGCAAGAACTACTCTAGGACAGGGAGAGAGACAAGATACAGGCAAAGAGCTTCAAAACTCAAGTCGATCCACTGATATTTCCCCATTAACTTGAGAGACCGGGCTCTGGGAGGTCTAAATCTCACATGTAGCAATGAGGCTCAAACGCTGGGAGGTGTGTGCGGCCTTGTGTATTGCAAAATGCTGCTTTCCTCTACAGAAATAACAGCTCTACCTTCACATCTCTGCCTCTTTGGAGCCTGCTGCCAAGGGGAAAGTTCCACCTCCACGGAGGGACGCTATCTGCCCACAAACTTTTCCAAAGTTGCAAACTTTAACAGTATGTCCATATTGGTCGGTCTACCAGAATAGTCACAGACTTCAATGCCAATTTGGTGTTTCAGATTAGACAAACAGTAGTCCTTGTAGGTACTTCTGCTGGCTTGGCATACAGAAGAAGGAAAGCAAAAACATAAATTAAAAAAGCCATTCAAATCAAATGAGCTCATTTTAAATCTTAACATTTTGGATAGCTATAACTTTCATTTCAAATGATAGATTGTCTTCCATCATTACAGAAGTACTACAAAACACGCCTAAATCTCACAAGACTGAGGGACAAACCAGTTCCATTTATGGTCTTTTTAATAAAAAAAAAAAATGTGAACATATGATGTGACTCACCAAAGGTGAACCAGGTCAGCAGCAGCAAATGACCACATCACACCTCTCTCTGCAGCCATCACTTCAACTTTTCTAAATATTCCCTTTTCCTCCCCAAGACAGCAATTTATTTCTGCTCCCCCACACAGGGTAAAACCAGCAAATTCATTCTAAAACTCAAGTATACAAGGTTAAGAAAAGGTCGAGACACTCCGAGTCTCTTTGTGCTAATTTAGCATGAAGGAGGCAATCCATTTCGCCTTCCCAAACATCTACTCAATGCAGAGCATCTCTAATGGCCTGAGAGTTTTCTCCTTGACGTTTCAAATATTATTCCTATATCACTAAGTTAGGGATCTAACTCGAGTTATTTCTTTTAACAAAATTAGAAGTGACAGTTTTTAACAATCATTATCTTATAATCAAATCAACTGGAATGTCATTAGCTTTCTAGATTGCCATTTTTGTTCTCTGATTAATACTGTGGTTCCTGTAAGAAACACTCTTTTCTTAGACACCATAAACAACTAGTACTTTAACCCCACTCAGACTGGTTTTGCCCCTGGACCAATTACTAGCCAAAGGATAGGTCTCACCATTTCTTCCCCCCTTACCTCCCCCCTCAAAAAAAAAAAAAAAAAAAAAAAAAAAAAAGTGTTTTACCTCTGTTTCTCCCCATCAATAAAGTGACTCAAATATTTGCAAACTTCTGGACACATTTTATATTTTTAAATGAATAGCCCCCTGCAGAATTCAGCCACAAATTTATCTGTTTGCACAAGGATCTGTTCTGCAAGGGCTAGACAGGCCAACTGAAGAGCCCCTTGCTTGCTTCTTCGCATTTTTCTTTCAGACATCCCTTAATACAGAGTAAGCTGCCCTACTTTATCCATTTCAGTCCCCCTTTAACCTGAATAATCACATGAAGTTCATATGGGGAAATAAACTGGTAGCACGGAGAGCTACAGAACAATAAGGGACCAACACATCACTGAATTAAGTGGCCAAGCACCTTTAGGCTCTGCTGTAGCTGTGTTAAGAGAGCTGCCCGTTTAGCAAACGTTCAATGATTTCTGAAAATCAGGTGTCTAGCCATAACACCACTGAATTGCTCTTATTCAACGTTACATTCCCCGCCCCTCCGCCAGACATACAAAGCCACAACAATGGTTAAAGTCTGATGAATATTAGCCATTGTGTCAGTGAATCACTCCTTGTTCTTACCCTACGGTTAAACTATTTGTACTTTTGTTGCAGGAACAGATGTTTTGGTTTTTTTTTCCTGTTCCACCACGGGAGCCATGACTAGCGATTGCTAGCACAGTGATAAAATAAAGTAATAACTACTAGGAAGAGCTATGACATACAATTCACTAGTTTTCAAATATTTTAATTTTTTCCTTTAACCTAAGGGGGAAGAAACTACGCAATAAAGTGCTTCTCTACTGATTGTGCCTTTTCTCAGCAAACTTTTTGCTACAAAATCATTTGGGCCAGAAGCCCATCTCTAGGTTAGTGAACCTTGATTCAAAACAACCAAGCGTTGTCAACTCAGGAAAGTCAAGGACCTCCTGCTTCCATTCCAATTGCTTTTCCTCTTGGAGGTGATCAGAAGTGATCCACTAAAAATGTGTGTTAGAATGCTTCTTGCTGTAATCCAACAGCAGCACTTCTTCATTATCTTACCTTCACTGTCATTGCATTTTTAGAGTGATTTAAAAACAAAACTCACTAGGAATTTTTAAACAAAAATGATTTCTTGGGACAGAGGGAGAAAATTAATTCCATAAAAGCACAGAAATTATGTTTCCGCAAACAGTTAAAAACTTATCTCCATATCATCATAACTCTGCCATGTTTTATCTTTAATCAAAAATGCCTCATCCTGTCCCGCACGATGTGCACAGGTGAGGGACCGGCTCAGTCGTCACACCAGCATCCTTCCCTCCCCGCAGTAAACTGGCACCGGCTTGCTCAGCCCCGGATTCCTCACTAGGGATTGCTGCAGCCCTGCTGCGACAGCCTCACGGAGCGGCGTGTGCCAGAACAGAGCATAATCTTACCCTCTGTGCAAACCCAGAAATTCAGCAGTCGTATTAGAGCTCCACAGTTCAGCGGAGAAACCGGCCTTCTGCCACACAAAGCAGCCAATGTGGAAACCAAGAGCTCCAGTTCTGCAGGATGATACTGACTCCCACCATTCCACCGATGGCAATCTGAAAGAGCACAAGACTTGGCTTTTAGCACGTCAAAAGCACGTCCTGAGCAGGGTCAGGACATACATCAGTCAGGAGAAAATATTTTAACTGCCTTTTACTCTTGTTTTTTACCATGGTTTATGTTGTGCAACTGTGTCAAGCACAGAAGCAACATGAATCTCATCTAGTACCGCTTCTAGATTAGGAACGTGCACGACAACAGCCAACCAGGGGCAGCAAGAGATGTCACACTGCAGCACAAGCTACATTCTGTGCTTTTTTATCCATAGTCAAACTACATGATCAAGTCAATGGATGGGGAAGCCCCATCCTGAGGTGCACTGGAGTGCCAGTGAATCAGAAAAGCATTATGGGAGACAGTTTTAGAAATATAGTCCAATTTACAGTTCATCCACAGTAGAACTGGAACTATGCTATATATTCTCGCATGCCACCTACTGGTGCCTTGCTTACCTACCAACTGTATCTTATAGAGAGCCACATATACATGGTGCATTTATGAATAGTGTTCAAACTCATTTTTTAATGGACTCAAGTGGGAAGGCATGAAAGTCAGTTGAGAAGACAGGAGGTCCCTGTTCAGGTACCTTAAAAGATGATTAATTATTATTGCTGACAACTTCAGTAATTAACCAAGACCCCACAAAGATGGTGAGAAGCAACACAAAGTGACTTAGGACAGAAAATGCTGCTCAGCACTAATGAAAATTTCCTGTGAGAAGGAAAACAAAACAGCCCCACACATACACCAAGAGACAGGATGAGAGGAAACTTCTCACTGCTCTCCAGAATGCTACTCCTACTGCAATCCCATTGCCAACGCAGCCCACGGTGCTATTGGCATTACAAGGGTTCTCACTTGCACGTTACAAACAAATAAATAAATAAATAGTTTGATCAACCTAAACTACTTTTATTTTTTTATTATTAAACCAGAAAAATAAGAATCTGTCCTCCTCTATTTAAAACAAGAGCTGCCAGGTTCTGACCTAAGTCTAACCAAAAGGAGGGATGAAGAGGGAAATGGGGCAGGCTGAGAAAAATCAATGAATCCATGCTAATAAAGGTTATAGGAGTAAAATTTACGCTGGATGCAAGTATGATCCTGTAGTCTTTTTATTTTTTTGGCATGCTGCCCCAGCATGATTTACGTGGAGATAACATGATGGAGCCTCCACCATTGAAAGGAATTAAATAAAAATGCAATAAAGGAGTACAAAATCAATCCGCTTACAGTTTTGTTTAATAAAAATTCATGAAGGATGGGCGGGCAGGCCCATAAGAAATACACCAGTTCAATGAGGGGGCTCTATCAAGCCCACAGCCATTAGAGTGTAGCAGCAGGAGAGGATTATTGAACATTAGCATGAGTTAGCTGTGTGCCAGTGTGTTGAATATGCCTCAGTTCCCTCATCATTCCAAGCTCTGTCATTGCTGCCAGTCAATAGTGCATCTATCACCTGAAATAATGGCCAAGAAAAGTACAAAAGATGGGGATTTGACCTTGACTGAGAAGCTGATCCATGGGGATTTTCCAGCAGGGGAGCTATTTTTTTCTGTCAGGATGCTGGGGGGGGAATTAAAAAAACCCCAAACAGCAGACTCACTCTATCCCTGGACATTACATGTGCTTTCCTCAGGCTGGATTTGGCCCCCGAGTTGTCACTTTTCACAGGTGAGTGACCCTTCTGCCTTCTGGAGACATTTGCTTTGAAGTTAAGTTTGCAGTCATTTTCCCAACTACAGGCTGAAGCCTGAATACACAGGCAAAGGAATGTGCCCTGTGGCATGGTGAAAAAAAAAGAATTTCAAAATCCCATAGCTACCTGATTTTGTAAGAGAAGCTGTAAGGCTTGGCTTCACCCTTTTTCTCCAGCGGGCATTTCAAATGCTATTGCTTGACAAAAAGAGGATTTTAGTCGTCGCAGGTTACACAGGCAAGCAGCTACGAACCGAACTAGGCCAAACCCATGCAGCATTTCTGAGGTTTTCCACCAAATGAGCAGTTTGACTGATAATGGAACAGAACTATTTCAATTTCTACCAGAGCAAGCTCTCTCATTTTCAGAAGATTAGTTTGCTGTGTGCTAAAATCCACATTCTTTAGTTCTTTTATTATCACATGAACTTCAAGTACAAACATGGCAGAAAGACCGACACGTGCACTGCCTGAGCAAAACCAAGTTTGCAGGTCCGGCGAAACACTCCCACTGGAAGTGCTCACAGTACACCGAGTCTGCGATGTCACCTAGTGGCCAGGACACACCAGACTGGCAGGCAATTAACATTTTCAGCTAATTCCTCCACTAGCTGAAGGTACATGCTGACGCTTCCCAGAATCCATATCAAATGAAGACCGCTGCAAGTAGCATGAGTTGGATTTAGGTTTACACACATCTGATACACACAGAGCAGAAACAGTGGGATACAACTCATTTCTTCCAACACCAGTAACCAATACTGGTAATGCCAAACTGCTTATTCCCTGTGCTCAAGCCAAGCCAAAAAAGTTCAGTCAAGCCTTTTCAACAACAGTGACATCATTACGCTACCAGTCTGCAGACACCCATGAGCAAATAAAAGCAATCACCATAAACTATCCTTGGGTCTGCTTTGTGCATGAAATTTCTCTTGGAGCTTGGCTGAGCACAACACAATATCTTCACACACATCCCAGCTTGTGCCAACCACGCACCTTGTTTCCCAAACCAGGTGATCTGCCCACGCTTCTCTCCCGACACAGGGAACGAATGCCTAGGGAAGCCCTTCAGCTTTCCATACACCAGCCTAGAGGCAGCACAGCTTACCGCCATGGGAGTTGCTCTTCAGATCTCCCTGCTCTAAGCACTTGTCACCATCTACAAACACAGACAAAAGGCAAAATGCCACATTAGCCCACTTCTCACCCAGCTCCTGAGCTTCCCCAAAAGAAGCCTCAGGCCAAGCAGAACTGCCCTGTCAGTGATTCCTTGGTAGGCTTTTCTTGGCTATTCCAGTACGTTGACTTGAAGGACAATAACCTCTAGCTTGTTTAACAGCTTGTCTCTGCTGTGTAATTACACTCCTTTTAATTGGCTTGTGAGGTTTAATCATCTCTCGGGACCTAGCTTCCAGCATTTCTCATTAACTGCCAGCACGCGCGCTTGTTCTGAGGACACGGGGAGGTGCTCCAGAACAGCACACTATGGAAGGCCTCTCACATTCAGAAATTAAAGACTAATAGTACAGTTTACAGCCATGCCTACCCAGCCTCACCGTCACATATACTCCTCCGAGTCAACTGTCCCATCCATAAAGTGCACAGCCACCTCCGCATCCCTTGGGAGAGACAGCCAACCCCACTGACATCCATTTCAACTTCTTGAAAGAATTAGAGAAGGCAGAACACAGCAAGGGTTGAGAAACCACGTCAAGGAAAATGCCTGGCAGAAACACAGTGAATATGGGAGCCACGCTGAGCCCTGACACATGAGGAGTGTCTCCCCATTACCTCCCATAACCTCACCATTCTAATATTTTTCTTAGAAGTTTGCAAACTTAAATTGTTCCCAAAACTATGTTTAAAAATATATCTAAAATTATATCCAGAATAATACTAAAGCTCTTCTTTCTATGCAAAATGCCTTTGCTCCGTCCTGAATGTGCACCAGCAAGCAGAATTCTCTGCAGTGTTGAGGACACAGTAAACAAAGGAGGCTGACAGGGGTTAAGGTTGGAAGTAACCACCAGGAAGCTAGCAATGAGAAGGAGGCCAAGCACTGGAAGGACTAAGCGCTAAGATGAACATTTCCGTGCATTAAGCACCCATCTTCTGTAGTTACCACTTGCCCACAAAGTCTGACAAACATAAGCCCGGAAACAGCTATGCTGGCATATCACATAGTGGCAGGAACACATTTACATCCCAGCCCTATCTCCTCTGTATACTGTCCTACAGGACGTACCTGTGAAAGATGAAGTACATCCTGGAGTTACAGGATGGTCAGAATGACTTATTACACCTGCAAACCCTTGTCGCACTCTGCTTCTGGACTGCAGATGTTGGAAAAAACCTCTAAGAATTAAATTATAGTTACTATTATAAAATGTTACGAGCGTTGGCTCATCCTTAATTTCCTCTAGACTCCAGGAAGAAAACTATTCTCAAGCATGCTCAGGCTTTCAGAGACCTCAGACTAACAGTACCGGAGGAGAGATGGAGTTGCAGTGGGCAACTTCTGATGTGGAACAGCTGGCCTCACTCACAGCTTCCCAACAGAAACAGACCTGTTCATGCAGTCGTGCTTATACCAGCTTTGCACTCACATGGTTTCCTGAAATTACAGATTTGTTCTGGTGCAGTTTAAATTCTCTCTGATGGGTCAAAGGAAGACAGCCAAGGAACAGGTACCTATTTCCAGGGAGTCTGTTTTCCATTTAATTTCTTCCACCGAATTAAAATTTTATTCTCCCATACTTCATCAGTATAAAAAGGGAGAGGGACAGAATGAGGGAAAAATTATACTTCTTTTCAGTATTATAGGATATAAAAATCATTACCAAAACCCACCACCACAAATCCAAACACTTCTTAAAGTAGAAGTTAGTTTTTCTTAATAATGATCCACAAGTAAACATTTCAAACCAGATATTTGTCACACACACCAGAATGTGTGCGTTCCCCATTCCAGTCACCAACGAGCCACGATGCAAATAACAGGCTGGTGGCACATCTAACTCACCTTCATCTTCCCTGCATTAGAGCTTTCCACACAGAAACCCCTCACGGTTTGTGGAGTACAACTGCCCGCAGCGTGTTACAAAGCAGACGTGAACTGCCTTCCAGTAAAACAAACTCATGTCACATCCCAACCAACCATAGTCAAGCCAAGGTTTCCGGAGAAGAGACTATGATAACTTTTGCCTTTTTGT
The DNA here is from genome assembly GCF_036417535.1 of Chlamydotis macqueenii. Lineage (NCBI taxonomy): Eukaryota > Metazoa > Chordata > Aves > Otidiformes > Otididae > Chlamydotis > Chlamydotis macqueenii. The sequence goes on along the minus strand of NC_141571.1, from coordinate 4,623,784 downwards.
TACTGTTTTCCTTCACCAGAACTGAAAACCCGTAAAGTTTGACCATCTTTGTGTCATTTGTACTATGAGATACGCTATAGAAATGCATGCAGGACAGCAAAGCGCGTTGCGCAGCAGGTTAGGAAGCCTCCGCAGAGGGGTTACTGTTACATCCCAGGCAGTCAGCACCAAAGGCCAGTCACAGGAGAATGAACCAAGGACACAACACATTGCAGAAAACGGAAAAGGATATCTGACATCTGGTGAAGGAACAACACCGTGTTAAACTTATGCTGGCAGGGCCTTGAGATCCAAGTAGTTTTCTATTACTTCTCAGCCACGCTCGGCAGGTTTGTTTGATTTTTCCATCAGAATCCTGCAGCTCAGTTCGCTTTACCAGAGTGGGAAGTTGCTGGGAAAGGGACTGAGAAACAAGAATCTGTCAAAGAGTTGTTTTATTTCCTACAGCCCTGGCTGACTGACCAAAATCCTATTAAAAAAAAAAAAAAAAAAAATCAAATTCAGGAAAAAGCCCTGAACGTGTCAAGGCTTTTGGAACAAATGGCACAATAGGTTTTTCCTGTAGCTATAGGCATGTATTTCTTCTTATTTTTTATTTATTTATTTAAGCCCCTGTAACACACCATTTCCCCCAAAGGGCTGCAAAGGTTCAAAGGCTTTGAGAGCACCAATAAATCACGACCACATAAATGTCCTGTACTGAAGTTTGATTCTTATTTACCCGGGGTCTTTGGGCCAGTGCTCAGTCTGTGTTGCAGGAGGCAGATTTACTTCTCCTGAGATGCCCTCAATTCACAGAGTGCTCATCTTTCAAGCAGCACCACTCCAGGCCCCGGCTGCCAAAATACTTCTAGCTGCAAGTTTCCATCATTTGCTTTATCACACTTCCCTTTCCCCTCCCAGATACTGGTCTAAACTAAGTTATGTTTAAAAATACCTTTCCAGTGGCCAAACTGTGAGTCAATGAATCCCTATAAATCACTGCCATATGCAGAAGAATTTCAGCCTTCAGTGGGCTTTCTCCTTACGCCATCCTCATCTGTGATTCCCCCTGGAAAATAACGCTTAGGAGTATGACGTATTGTATAGCATGGTAGGAAAGCTCGGTACGTGTATAAACAGAATACAAGACTGGAGCATAAGAAACTTAAAAACAGGACACAAGTACTATTTTTAGATGAGTTGGATGCCCAGTTGCATCGCTAACGTGCAGTTCCGTCCCGCAGGCTGTAAAGCGCCATAACAGTCTCTACTCCACAGCACCAATGTGCTACGCATCCAACTCCACTGAGAGGAAAACATCAGCAACAGAAGTCCCAGCAGTTCGATTAACATAAGCACCTGATATTCTAGCTGCCTCTCCACATTTTTCCCCGGTTAGGTTACTTAATCTAGCATTAATTCTTTAATGTCAATGAATATCTGCACCAAATCCACTTTATTCACAGGTAAAACAGCTGTGGGTATTCACTAGCAATTTGTGAACAGAATCCATGTTAGTCTGAATTTTTTAGAAAGTCATTTGGACAGGGAACAGAACCAATACCCAGTGAAGTAAATTAACCATTTACAGGACATAAAACTGAAACACTACAGACTCAGATGACTTTCAAATATTCACATGGAAAAGTAAGAATTATTAACAACTAATTACACCAAGCCAATTGGCTATAATACCCTGAACTTTTTAAGAAAGACAGACAAAGTATTCAAGCACTTTGGAAACATCACAGCACCGTGCATCGTTCATTAGAGAGAGAAATTTGCCAGACTTACTAACAAAAATCAACTGTTGGGTTCAGCGGAACGTGGCTGGGCCGTAGGTGCAGTTTTCAATTGCGGCGGTGACACACACAGGGAATCTCACCCTCAGATGTCATCAGCCTTGAACCCCGCAGGGATCCACACAGCTCTGACTTCAGGAAAGGCCTTTTGTCACTCATCGTTCACAAGTGTGGAAGGGAAACGTTGGCAAAACCCCAGCAGCAGATTTGAATGAATTAACTGTAACCCAAAAAACAAGTGGGCATATTAATCTGCAACAAAGATCATTTTGTTCCCCCTCCATCCAAAAAAGCAGTGTCTAAATGAGGCTCTAGCACGCTCCAAATTCTGTCTACTTGACTTTTATTTAATTTGCCTTCACTTTCCAGAGCAGGGTGGTGGGTCAGCAAGCTTAAAGGCAAATGAATCCTGTGCGTAGTAAGGTAGCCATGAAGTGCAGGCTGCCTTCAAAAACCAGCACAAGGCCATGTCAGGAAGCTTGGCATCCACCTGGCTTACACATAAACAGAAACCTCCAGGCTCTGGGCTTTTTCTTAGCAATTACGAACCTACTGAGAACTATTCCAGTGGAACAACATTATTACTAATGAGATCTCAGTAAATTTAAGTAATAATAACATTTAGCTTTTTATCTTTTCCTGTCTCACTGTCTCTGAACAAACACAAGAAGTTAGTCTGCAAAATGTAAAATAATCACTGACAGGGAAAAACAGCAAGTGCAAATTTAGAGGGAAGAGTACCAAACAATTAATTAGTAAACCAAGCTTCACCAGTAATTTTCCACATAACTCTGGTAAAGCGTTTAATTTCTGTATTTCAATTTTCCCAGCTGTAAAATGGCCTTGTGTGGACAAGAGGTTCAATCTATTAGTACAATAAAATAAGAATCATAAAATGCACCCTGTTAGCAAAAGGTGTCCCCTCTGAATTCCCACTCTTTTGTCTCACAAGTTTTGTCTTGGGATTGCAGAAACTCCTGGCCAGAAGACACCCACTTTAGCTGATTTACACACCATGTAAATGTATTTGGATTACCTTAAATTTAAAGCTATTTTTATTTATGCCATGATTTTTTTTTTTAAATAAAGACAGCTAGACATTTGCCATATAGTCATCTCTTTAAAGTTTTTTTGGTCAATGTGGTCACCACATTATGCTATGGCATTTGTGTTGTGTGCCCTGGATGACAAGTTCATTGGAAAATGAACAAGAACCCATCTCGCAGGCATTGACAGCAAAAATCCATCTTTAACATAATGGACACATATAATTGTTGTGCACCCTGTTAGACACACCAAGTGATTGATACAATGCAAAAAGGAGGGGGCTGAAATTATGATGATCTATAAAGATCTTGCTGGAACAGAGAAAGAGGAAGAGAATCATTTTTAATATGATTAATATCGCAGCAGAAAAAGGAAAGAGATGGGATTTGTTCCCTGTTACAACACTCTGCTCCCATGCAATACTGCTTAGCAGGAAAGCTTCCAGCTGAGGGCTATGAAACAGTTATCACTGTTAGGTGATTAAGTTACTAATTCTTCAGGGAGAAGACATTTAGAGGCCCATATTAAAGGAGAGCGAGGCAAAATTACATTCCGTTTCAATTTAGTTTAGCAATTCTAGTGATTTAGTTAAATGAAAAGCAATTGTTCCAATTAATAGTATTGAATGTTATTCATCAAAAGTGTCAAAACAGCTGTGTTGGTGCATTAGTAACCTATTCTCTTGTCAGAGATATGGATAATTCCCCAGGATTGCAGCAGGGAAATGGCAGAGCAGTCAGGAGCCTTCAGAGGGAACCGCACGTCCTGCGGCGTTAATGACTGCAGATTCATGGTGCTTCTGTCAGACCCCGCGCAGCGTCACGCCGGGGTGGAAAGGACAGCCGGCTACACAGGGGTTCGAGAGGGTGAGGGGTGTGCCTAAACACAAGAAACTGGCTTTCTCCTTCTCCAGCACCATCCACAAGCGTGCTTTGAGATAGTTTGACAGGCAGAGTAGCCTCAAACTGCTAGCAAGAGCAGAACAAATGCAGCTGCTCCCCTCCTCTCCAACCCACTCCTTCCTTTCGTTTTCATGCAGGGGAGGGTAAGACTCCCCTTGCTTTGCTTAGAGCTGGTGCAAGAACAATTAGGAATCATCAGCAAGTGCAGAGCAACCATTTTGATCCATACCAAGTCCTTGGCAGTGACAGCAGCAGCCACAGCAGCTTTTCTCATGGAGCTCATCCATCACAACAGTGATTAAGGAGCTAAGAGGAAAAGTTCGGATGTAACCTCTGAATACAATGGGGTAATAAAACACAATGGTGCTGCTGGCCTGGGAATATGACACTCTGGCACAAGGCAGCACCTTCTATTTTGGGATAAACAGACCCTGGTCTGAACATGGCTGAGGGCATCCTGGAGCTCATTAATCTGTATGGGAATGACAGAGACAGGATAACAGGTCTGATAAGGGTTTCCTCCAGCCTTTTCCTCGCACCAGGCAGGCCCCTGCAGCCAGCTCGGCTACCTCCACTCAATAAGGCTTTATACACTTCCTCCCAGGACCCATAATTGCTGTCTCAGTGCAGGCGATACTATCGTCTTCCTTTCCTTTCAAATTTCCATAGCCCTTTTATGGGAGATTAGAAAATCCTGTCTTTTTTGGATTCTGCTCTTTGTTTTCTCCAGGAGCTAAAGAAAAATAAATGCATGCTATGTACCTGAGTTGAAGGACAGGGGAAAAGAAGGGAACCAAGGGCCCAGAAGCAACCAGCTGTAACTTGTGCTGCTTCTCAGCAGGGCACCGTACCCAGGACGATGCCTTTGCACTCCTCAGCAACAAAGCGAACTCCATGCCAGTTGCATTCCCCAGTACGGCACAGGGCAGTTGTGGGATCTTTCAGGTCACAACACGAGGCAAGAGCTACAACAGTCTGATGTGTCAAATGATGTTTCTATTCTCTTTAAAAAGAAGTTAACAGACAAAACCAATAAAAATATGGGGAGCATTCAAGGAGAAACAGAGTCCTTAACACCTCATAAATGAAAGAAAACTCTGATTTTTCTCCCTGTCTCTGATTGTACCCATCAGTCAACGCTTCCAGCCCAGCCTTCCTCACAAAGATAATAAGTTTTCACAGTGGGATCTTTCTTGCTTCCTCTTCCCCACTCCAGTCACTGCCACAGATTATGTCCCAGCAGTTACCCTGCTCTAACACCACTCTGAAATAGCCAGATGTTCGTGCTGAACACAAGCTAAAGTGAAAAATGCAGAGTACCACACCATACTAGCACTGAGTAACTGAAGTGTTATTTGTTTGGGATAGGGAAACAATCTCTTATCTATGCAAACGCTATCACTCACACACCAAGGAGGAGGGAGACTCAAGAAACCTGTAACTGTAAAAGCCTTCCCCAGCCTTACACAAAAAAAAACCAAATCAAGCATCCTCGCTACGCTTCACACTCCATGATGTTCCCTCTAAGCCCTGGCTTGGAACTGTACCTACATCAGCTTTTATCGTAAGAGCTTGAAAGCACACAGAAAATATCGCCTTAACTTACTTGCTGTGCACTTCGTTACGATCTCAGGTGCTTTGCTTCCTCAGCCTCACGGCTGCTGAAATGCAACTTGAAGCCAGAGCAATTAACAAAATCCCCACATGCTGGTTTCAGCATGGGCAAGTGAACATACAGCAAGTACACGATTAACTTCTGATTAAGTTGGGAGAACAAGCACATTAAATTAAGACCAGTGACCAGATGAAGAGAGAGGCACTGAAGCCCTCACAGTGTTACAACTCAGGCATTTGGCATGAAGGAAGCTTCTGTTTGGCAACTCTTAGTTTCTCATTCCCACTCAGGACAATAGGGTTTTAAACACCTGCAGGGCATAAACGGTGACTGATAATAAAACTGTGCATTTTAATACACCAGAGTTACTGTCAGTAGATGCCTATTTTGTTGTACATAGCTCTCTCCTAGCTGTATTTCAAACATGCCACGTAACATTTATTATGAAGAAGAATTAAGGAGCCCTCCATTAATTATTTGTATTACCATAGCACCTAAAGGCATTAATCACTCATTAAGGCATTGTTCAGCAAACAGTGCTAGAACATGGTCTGGCCAAAACCACAATTCAGAGCAAAGCAAAAAACCTGCACAGAAATAAAGGAACACACACAGCGTGGGAAGCATGGGGTGACAGCTTTAGTCCGCAGGAGAGGCAGGTGACAGGGCATGTCCCCTGCCATCAAATTACCTGTACACATCCCAGGTGAGGGCATTTTTTCAAAAGAGATTGGGTGAAGATTGCTACCACCCCACAACAGTCAACAATAAGTGATCAGCATATTGGAAGCCAAACCTGAGGAGCAGCTGTGGAAGAAAGTGGGCAACTTGCAGTTGTTGCAGAAAAGAGCCCAAGAACACAACAGTGAGCAGTCAGGCACAGTTTGAGCCAAGTTATGGATGAAAAGGACTCTTGGAAGACGTTTTGCAGGTCCATTCCTTTGGTTTTTATGGTATTTAAAATTAATTTTAAAATAGCTAGAAAAGTTCTATAGCCAGCTTTCTTAAACTGGCCTAAGCTTTAAATGATTCATTAGAAGCTAATATCAGCACTGTCCCTTTGGTCTGAAAAGACAGGGCACAAGAGTATTGAGAACTGCACCTTACCCACGACAGATCCCAAGGCAGCAAATCAAAGCTTCAGCACAGTCAAGATCGCTAAACACCAGTAATAAACAAATACCAGCTTCTGATACTGAAATGAACCTGAAGCAGAAAATTAAAGCTCAGACTCTGTCTAGATGAAGATTAGTAACTAACATATCACGTAAGTTCTGTCCACTCTTCCAGTTCATACACCAGCCAGTCCCCTAAACCCCAGGCATTTAACCTCAGTTCTTCTAGCACACGCCCAGCGCAGTCCAGGAGCAGCCGTTCATCCTCAGTCATCATTTTGACTCTTAGTGCTCCATCACTTGGAAAACCGAATGTGTCATAACATAATAGGCAGCAATTATATAGAACAAATATTGTGAAGTGAGCTGATCAGGAAATTAAGTTGATCTCTCCTACTCACACAAGATTTTGATGTTTTGGTGTATTAAACAAAAGCAAATTTAAATCTGAAAAGCCATTCGTACTTCATGTGCCCCATTTTCCTCCCAAGAGGAGGCTCCTGCATTAAACTACCCTACTCATCACACACTGCGGTCAATAGCAAAGGGTAGAATGGAGCAACAAGGCGTCACACACAGAGATAAAGTGAAACATGAAATTCTTGTAAAATAGCACATTGGCACATATCAATTGAAGCACTTCATTTCCCAGCTGAGACTTTTTAAAATTCCTACTTCACTTTTTGTTGTTGTTTTGTTTTAAAATAAAAACAAAGTTATGGACAGCAGAGTAAGTAAAAGTGTTCTCTTTAGTTTAAAAAAAAAAAAAAACAACAAACCAAACAAAACAAAAAAACAACCAACCAACAAACCAACTGAACCAATTTTCCATTCAGAACCCAAAAGAACTGTTCTCCCAAACCTGACTGTATGGGAATTTGGCTAACATAGAAAGGATTCCTTTTTTTCCTTTAATTACTTAGGTGCCTTCTCAGAAGTTATCAACTGATCTCCTTCTCTATTTCCTAAACCAAGAAAAGGCCAGATGCAGTAATCTATTACAGACATGATATAATTGTACTGTAATCATAACAGAACAATATCTGCACATATGCTTTTGTTAAGCACAGGGCACAGCCTGACACTACTCATTAAGAAACAAATGGAACATTCAACTACAGCTTTCATTTGATCTTACAAAGATAAACCTCAGTATTGTTATTCCAGATTTTCAGTGTGTGTACAGGACACAAAAGCATTCTCTGGAGAAAAAAAAAAAAAAAAAAAAAATCAGACTGGTCTACATTGAGCAATTGACCGGTGGAACAGTATATTCTGCTATTGTCATCCTGGAATAACTTCGAAGTCACTCTCTGCACACAGCAGTAACACTGAAAAGCAAGCCTGAAACAGTTCTATCTCCCTGCTATCGTCATACTGGTCATTTTTCCTAGACAGAAGCTTGTTCACTTCCAGTTCCAATTGGTATTGCAATTTATAGTGTATTACAAACAGTATTATACTCATTGGTATTGTAATTTAAACCTTGTCTATGCTTTGCATATGAAAAGTTCTCAGCATAACAAGTAGTTACACCAGAAGGGGGGGGGGGGGGGCCAGGAAGGGGGGGGGGGGGGGGGGGGAGGAAAAAAAAAAAAAGAAAAAAAAAATCGAACAAGCAGCTAATGTAGCTTTAGAACTTACTGAAGGTTGTGCCTGGCAGGAAAGCAGTTAAAGAGAGGCAATGTGAAATTGCATATGATATAGCACAGTGATGCTGCTGCGTTATAAATAATGCTGGAGGATGCATTATTTATATGTTTAATATTGGGCTCGCTTATGAAGTAAGTTTCTTTCTCCAGTTTGTGTCCAGAGGTAATAGGAAGGCAGGATCACACAGCAGAGCCTGGAAGGGGACATGATAATTCAGGAAAGTTTGGGAGGGAAAACACTGGAAAACATGGAATGGTGATCTGTATTGCATTTCCTCAGTTTAATAAGTTAGCTGAAAATTTCTGAAGGTTAGGAGCTCAGCTTTCATTCATTTAAACACCCAAAAAAAAAAACCAACAACCCCAAAAACCAAAAAACACCACACTTAGATGTTTATTTGAGCCTTATCCCAAGTCTGTATCCTTTAACAGCTGCAGACCTGGCACGGAAATATTCTGAGATTTCTGGCACCTCCATGTCTGATCACTGTTTTAAACCAAAATTGGAGAAAGACTCTCTGCCCCGTACAAGTGTTTAAATTGGCTCTCACGAAAGGGTGGAGCCTACAGCCCCACAGCGAGCCCAATCCTTTACCACGCTCATTTTCTGTTCCTGGGTTGAATATAGCACTCTGCATAGATTCAGTGGAAATCCTGTCGCTCCAAACATCTCCTTCCCTTGCTACATTAAAAACCACGCTAGCGATTTTAGAACAAGTGCAACCATGAGGGTAAAAGCACAAGTAAATCTGGTTGTCATCCCCCTGCACTAGCAGGGGCAAATGCAGTTTTTGCTACCACCAAACACACACCTTACCCTTCAGCCAGGAGTTACCAACTTTGTAGAAAAATGCCTCAAATGGGGATTTTCTCTGTTCCTCATCCCAGACAGTTTCACAGCCTGAAGTGTTAGGTATGAACCACTGCCATCATTTATTTGCATCAGCATACAAAGGTGTAACTGGTGGCAGCTGAGGAACGGAGGTAGATCCCATTCATCCGTTGCTGCTAGAGGGCAATGAAATTTAGCTGGACTTTGGGTGGACAGCCCAAGTTACCTGGAAAAAAAAAAAAAAAAAAAAAAAGTCAGTTTCAGCAAGTTAGAAACTGCTCTCAACACTAAGTACAGAGCTGTTACAGAAGTTAACGAGGAACAGCACTGTCTAATCCAGCCTACGAAATCCAGGGCTTCAGGGAAAAGGCGTTCTTGTGCTTTTTTGTTGCTGTTGTTCCTTCAGTCCAGCTTTGGCTCATAAAAGCAAAATAGGCCTATGCTTGAGACCATGGTGCTGACAGTCACGTCAGCTCATCACTCCAGCTTGCTTAGCTTTATTTTAAGTTTTCCAGTTCTTGTAGCTGTAGGAAGAAAGAAAAAAAAAAAAAAAAAAAAAAAAAAAGGCTTGACGACTAGAATGGGACAATGACCCCAAAAGACAGTTAGTGAGTTTTGTTGTTTGATTTGGTTTTTGTTTGTTTTTTGTTGTTTTTTTGTTTGTGTTTTTTTTTTTTTTTTGTAAAAAAAAAAAAAAAAAAAGAAAAAAAGGGTATTCACTCCAAAACCACTGTTTTTTGGAAACCTGCTTTCACAGTCCTATGCTCCAAGGTCCCAGATTACCCAAATTCCACGTATTATCACTGAAAATACAGTTGTCTCTAAATTAAATATTCTCCAAAACCCACCGTGTTAAAACTCACTAAAATGGAGTTCAAAAATAAAGGTGAAGGATGGGAAGGAACTGAAATTCTTCCTCAAGATCAAACGCTATCTGCTAGGTCCAAATATTTGTTATGAAGCTTTTCAAAGCAGCGCTTTAGCACATGTACTAACATTTCAGTTCTTTTCTGCAAGGTTTTTGTTGCCTCGTCATCTTTGGCTGCATAAAGTATTTAAGGATAGGATGTTCTCTGTTCAGAGGCCGTGAGGAAGGGCTCCCAGCCTCTCATTCCTACCCGACTCCTCACAATAACACGGGTAGGGACAGTAATTGGCATCAGCCCATTTGGATTGTAGCAGCTTTTCCTGCAGGAAATTTTCCTGAATGCTTCCCATTGATGCCTGGAACACACTCCTACCTAAAACACGATGACATGAGAAATTCTGTGTTCATTTTAAAGTGTTCTGGACATGCCTAGCTGTGTACAGAAGTTGCAGATACAGCCTGAGCACACCCTCCAGCCTCCAAACTGAAAGCAAATGAACGATGCTCAGACTGTATTACACTTAAGTGAGTGTTACGCTACTCGGTTTGCATTTCCACACGATTAATTCCTTCAGCTCGGCATAGACAACTCTACGCCTTATCCACGTAGAGTTTTTGGAAGAGGGATGCAGAGCTGAGGTCGACTCCTCCCAAGACATGAACTTAGCAGTAATTCAGTTTTCACCTACAGATTCTGTTCTGGTGACAGTCCTCAAGATGAGGAACTCCACCTGGTGCAAAAAGCTCTAAGTCCACTCACATAAAGGAACTTGGTTTATGCTAAACAGCCTTTTCCAGATAAACTTTTGAATCAATTCTATCCAGCACTGTTGATTCCAATTCTCCACTTAACTGTGCAATATTAGACAGTTTAAAGTGGAGAAGCCAAAAGCATCCAAAAATTAAAAACCACTTTCCCCATACTCCACTCAGCAGCTGTCAGAGGAAACGCAAGTGGCGTGATTAATTCTTCGGGTTACATTTCTGATGCAAGAGCACCAGCCTCTCAGATTTGGGCTTTATTACTATGCTCTGCCTCCCCAGGCCACTTGTAGGAGTCAGATTTTGACAAATTTCATACTGTGAGGCTTTTAAACAGTCAAATATTGCTTTATTATTTAGGACATAATTTTTCGGTTTTGTTTCCAGCTGTATGTAGTACTGAAGTTCGCATTAATGCACTGCATTATATCATCCTTATCAGACAAGTTTCCTAGGTACAGCTGATTCTCCTTTTTGATTTTCTACAAGAGCTATTAAAAATGCTGACCAAAGAATATAGATTTTCATTAATATTTCCTCTCCTTTTGATCTGTTCCTTTGATTTACCTGACTCTACAATCCAAATAATCAGAGGAGTTCCTGTCTTTCATGCAACAAATGTAGTGCCAAAACTTAATCAAACCAAGATTTTTAAGAAGGAGGGGGGGAAAAAAAAAGGCAATATATTTAAAGAGCTTTTCCTCACCCTATCTCAACAGATGACTTTGAGAAGAGCAGGCCTCAAGAGGAGGTACCAGCAAAGTATCAAACATCACCAGCACCTTCAGAAGACATTCTTTGTTTTGTAGGCATGAAAAACGTTTCTGCAAACAGCAATGCTGCTGAGGATAAGAAACTTCAGATTGAGAAGGAGACAACTTTTTCTTCTGGCAGGGGAAAACAAGGTGTTACTCTAAGGTTTTTTCCACGCTGTCTCTTGTTTTAGCTCACTTTTCTCTGCTAGGTTAAGTAGTCAATATGTTCTCAGGACATCCAGTTGACCATACACTTGTTTTTCAGCCCTGCTTTGGCATAAGGTGCTGTTCTTATTCCTTTTGGTATTGTTCCTGCACAGGAAGGCAGGAAAATATGTTTCCAGGCTCCTAATATATGTTTGTTTTCCCTTATTGTTGTTCACTTTGTTTACACAGTGGTTGTTTTTCTTCATCTTTGATGATGAAATTTAAACACTAATAGAAGGAGAGAGATTTCAAGGGGTGGAAAATACAAAAGCAGATAGATTAACGAAGCAAAACACAGACTTCATTTTCAGCGCTATTCTCTCGCGGAGTCAACCTTGACCCCAAGATGCCCAAGCAGGTAGCAAGTGTAACACATGCACTTTTGGAATAAGACCAAATGCCTCTTGTTTTTATACTATTTTTACATTAGTGAATGAGGGAACAGATGTGGTTCAGAGGAGTCGAGACGCCCCCAAATACTACACTGCAATCACTCCGTAATCATTAAATCACCATCAGAACAGCTTTTTTTCAGGAGTCATTCCGTTTGTTTCATGTGATTGCTGCTCAAGCCTAGCTCTAATGTGCACTTCAAACATATGGATACTCTGAATCTGAGAATTAGTAATTCACCACTCTCTGTCTCACAGTCAAAATTACTAGTGGGGTTTCTTGAATAAAGAATACCAGGTTGGTAAAAGCAGCTATTTGCAAGGGACAGACTTACCAGTGCATGAAAATAGCTGTTTATATACTCAGCCATCTTTTTTCCACATTTCCAGTATTTACCTGTTGATAGAATAATTTGGATATGCAAATGCGGGGGGATATTTGCATAAGCCAAGGTAGAAAGAGCTTGGGGAGAGGGGTTTGCTAACACAGACATTTGGGTGATGTATATAAATAAATACAGGAAATTTGCAGCTTCTCAAAAAAAAGGGCCAGAATGACTTCCAGCCAGCTAGACAATGAACAAGCTATCTTTTCTTGATAACTTGGGGGAAGCCTGCCCTTTCTTTTTTTTAAGCAAACAATGAAGTTCAAATGCACATAAAAAGGGGAATAAAATAAAATAGATCCAAAGGCTTTTAATCCTCACAAATGGTTGCCACATCACCCCTTTCAGTGAAAGGCTCAAAGCCTCATCCTTCAAGCTAATACACTTAATTTCTTCGTAGAAAAAGAACAGCAACCCTTTTCTCTGCCAGTTTCCCCTCAAGGAGAGAGCTGGCATCATTCATTATCTCCTCCTTCCCCTTTCACAGAACTGCTTGCTGCCTCAGGTGCGTTAGTGCTACACCTGGGGTTCCCCTTACAGTACCAGCACACCCCAACGCAGCCATTTCACTCAGCATCATCCATATCCTTTGCTCTTACAGAGGATGACCTCATCTCAGACCAATTCCAACTGTTTTCCACAGCAAGATAATTTCCATACCTAATACCATATGGCCAGAGCCAGGTTTGAGCATGAATAACCTCAAGCCTAAAACCCCAGAAGGAGACCCACATGACTGGATGATTTCACAGGTAACCTACATCGGTCGGGGACCTTCCGAAGATATTTTTCCCCATATCTAACACAGCTTCACATCTGAAAACAGAAACAGCTGTTCGTCTCCCATTAAAATGAAGTAACAATGAGCCCACGGGATATTCTGGGGACATCCAGAAAAATCCCTGAACTGTCAGTAAAATTCTGGGAATCAATGGCCAGCTCAGGAAGGAGCAGGAGCAAGCATAAAAGAGAAATACTCCTCTGAGCATACCATTATTGTTAAATATCACCATTCCAAATGTAAGAGATAAATTTTCAAGTGTTGCAGCAGGTCTCAGAACCCTATTAATAGAAATTAGAGAGAAGTCTAATAGAAAAAGACAGAGGAAGTCATTCTCTCCACTGCTCCCTGGGGAAGGCACGAAGAGACTGAAAGATGACACTTTATCTCTTCTAATTCCCGTGGGACCCATAATCACAGCATTCATTCAGCAAATAATAATAATAAATATGGTCTGAAGTGACTCCAGCTATTTCAGCTTTAATAAATGGGTTGAAATAGTGGCAAATTCGGTTACAGAGAGCATCTTTTCAATAAAATCTGATAGGGTTATTAATAACGTTAATGGAGTACCATGCCGTCTCCATTTTGTTAATAGTCGCCTTATTCTCCCCCAGTCCATTCCCCACCCCTGCGCACAGACACAGAGAAACACACACACTTTTCCCTCCAGCGATGACAAATTCAGACTGTCAGCTTTCTGCTGGCAATGCATCCCAAGAATTAGTCAAATTTGACATGATTTTATTGTTTTATGGGAACTGCCAACAGGGATTTTTCTGCCTGAAGTACATTTATATCCCAGTTCAAGTCAGATCCTGGCTTAGTTCATGGACACAAAGAGGATAAGCCAGGAAACCTGCAGCTCCTCAAGGAGAAAAAAAAGTTATGACTATGACGGGATGCTTTGAGCCTTATTCCAGGTAATTCTGCCTTTGTTTCAACTTGTCCCTTACTCCTAGGACAGCTTTACCTTCCAGCTTATGGTTCCCCTATCAGGGAATCAATCCCATGACCACAATATTTGGGCTGCTAGTCCAAAAGCAGACTTTTAAACACAACTGAAAGTACTTACACACAGTTTTAGAAGAGCTGAAAATCTGTCTGCAGAAGAACAAGTTCAGACACGTAGATATGCCTCATCTGTCCAGTTTTATTCCAAAGGGACAGTCTAGAAAGGTTCTTTTTATTTTCTTTTATTTTTCCTCCCCCTCTTCCTTTTTATTTAATTTTTTTTAATAAATTGTGTCCTCAGTCCCACCATATTCCATGAAAAAATGGCTATTGGCTCCAGTTGTACAGGATCAAATCTTAACTGAGGGCTTCTGATGATTTAGAATTCACCCTCATTTATCCCATTTCACATTGGCCTTTAGCAGTATTTTCCAAATGTCATGTTTTTACAGTCTTAATGAGATTTAAAAACATGCTCTTTTCCCTTTGCGTTTTATGCTTTCAGCTGTGACTTCCATAAAATTATTTTGGTTAGCAAACAAGATGGCTATACGATTAAAGAAAAAAAGCATCTCATTTTCCTAGTCCCATATATAGATGGGAGGAAGGAGCAGCCAGAGCCAAAGTGGTTTATATCACTGTGCTTCCCTAGCAGGGAGACAAAAAAGAAGAGAAATAGAATTATAGAGTTGCAGAGAAATGAAACGTTTGAACAGAAAATTATTTCCCTAACTTGTAGCCTGCAGGCATAACCTGTCATAACTCTGCATGAATCGAACAGTCAGGGAGTTCAAGTTTTCTGCAGCTTACCATAAACTAATACACTCTGTCCTATCATCCTCAGGAGACAAGGATTTGAAGGAGCCACTGTATTTAGAACAAGAAAAGTAATTTTGTGGTTTAACAGAATTAGAGGGAACCATCAGAAGCCCACCACAACCCAGTGCAGAGACTTGATGGAAGGTGACAAAAACAAAACCCCAATCCACACTCCACACCAAAGACGGGAGAGCTAAGTGGTAATTCTATTTCAAGCTCTTTTAGAGACCATGGACTTAACAGTTCATATCATACAAGAATTCCACTGTTTTACACACATACACTTGAAACAGGGAGCATCCATACTGTGAGTCTCAGTGTGGTGGGTCAGCCTCAGCAGCTGCTGTAGAAGAGAGTTCCCCAGAGCATGCATTACTCTCTGAAAGGTAGAGTAACAGTGCTAAGAAAAACACTCAAGGAGGAAGTAAACTACTCAACAGAACAGGCAAGATTCTCTTCTAACCTTTACATCTGCAGTCTCTTCTCCCTTGATCTTTACAGGCTTACTCAGCTCTGAAATTAATGCACAAAGCACACTATGGTGCAAGTCCTAGAGGCTACTCCACAAACAAGACACAGCTGGAGAAAAAAAAAAAAAAAAGTTTTTTCTAAAATATTCTGTCCTTCAGCCTCTTCAGGACCATATATATAGCGCAGCATAGATACAATCCTAAATTACTGCAATCCACCAGAACTGGGAAGAAAAATTTAAAAAAAAAAAAAAAAAAAAAAAACTTCTTGTTCTCTGAACTGCTCATGGGTCAGAACCAAAATACAAAGCTCTGCCAGAGACACAGGCTGGATTATGGACTGACCACTGTTGTCTGGAAAAGGGCAGACTAAGGAAAAAATATTAAAGCACCTCCAAATGGTGGGAGGAGGCATGTTACACATTCTCAGTCCAAAACCACTCCTCCTCAGTTGCTCCACTATATTACATTATGAAAAGTTTCCCCCTACAGAAAGTAGGTCTTTACTGGGAAAGTCATAGCTGACCTGGTGCCAAATCTTCTCATTGCCTTAATCGACTCATTTTTCTCTTCCCATGCTTCTATGAGGCAAATATCCTTTCCTGGATT
The DNA here is from genome assembly GCF_036417535.1 of Chlamydotis macqueenii. NCBI lineage: Eukaryota > Metazoa > Chordata > Aves > Otidiformes > Otididae > Chlamydotis > Chlamydotis macqueenii. The sequence goes on along the minus strand of NC_141571.1, from coordinate 4,607,834 downwards.
TGTTTTAATCTGTCACAGTTCAAGTCTCAAATCACTAAAGCTACTCCAGACCCTTGAGAGATCCAAGTGCTTCCCCAAAACCCGTATCCTTCTTTATGGTGCTTGCCCAAGCACCTTTCCCACTTAAGTCCCTGGCAATGTCCCTCACTGCAGTTAGAGCAGTCATCTACTTCACCTTTTGACACCTACTTCAGAGCAACCGACAGCTGTCCTCTTCCTCAGACAGATCTTCATCCTCTTCAGTTCACCTCCTGAAAGTTTCTCTTCACCTCTTTCGTACTAGGGTTTTGGGACCCAGCACTCTTTGAACTGTGTGTTGCTCTCCTGGAACAATATATCTCTGCCATCCCTACCCCAAACTGTGCAGCATCCTCCTCAGAGAGAAGTAAAGCCCACACTGCTACCCTCCTGGCCTAAGAACAATCATGGCAGATGCCTCAAGTACTTCATATTCTCTCATATACTGTGACTTCCAGAGTTCCCCAGCCCTAGACACTGCATGAGATACAGTCTGCAATATATAGCAATTCCTTTGGCACACCTGAATGCATCTTATTTGCATGGGAGAATGGGTACGTAGCTCTGAGTTACCTACAACTCACAAATGCTTCCATTTCTCATCTCCACAGGGTAGTTAACTTCATTGCTTTCACGTGAGGTAATGCTCAGGCTGGCAGCTGGGACAATTTGTTGAAGGACAGAAGGAAGTCTTAAGCAGACCTGCAAACTGCATCCAGACCTTCCAATGCTCCATCTAGCATCCTACCACTGGATCTCTTTCTCTCTAGGAAGACTCTTTTCTCAATAAAGGAAAATGTCAAGAAACCAGCTTTCAAAGACCAAATGAGAGAAAGCAAAAGAACCTGCATACACTGACACAGAGGAAACCACTATACAAACAACTGCCCCCACAACTTCAGTGCTCGCTGTACCCATTTACCCCTTTGAACAAAGGGACGACACCCACAACGTGACCTGCTCAGCAGCTGGGGCTTCTCCAAAGCACTCCATCTGACCTCAGTGTAATGAACAGAATTAATATGGCAAAGCCTCTAACACGGCACCACTTCCCAGCAGCACAGCCACAGCCTCTAATTGATTAGTCCATAAAAATCTGTGCACTAAATTGAAAGGAGCTGCACTAATTCTCTTTTATGTTAAATTTCTGTCTCTCCTTTATCGAATCCTTCGTCGAATGTCCCTTCTGCTGCCTATTGTGGGCTTACTCTGGGCCTGTTTTCCTCTTGCCCAGATTAAGTACCTAATCAAAATCTTGTCTCCCTTAATGGCATAAAATTGAAAGATAGATATTGCACTTTACACAGCTGATTAAACACTAGAATGTGGCTAAATGCTTTACAGGGCTTGTTACATTAACTAACTCTGTCATCTGCCAGCTATCTTATAATTGCATATGCTCATGTAGCCACTGGTGAAGCCAAGGTAAGATTTCTTTTCCCTCCATTACCTCTTTCCACTCTCCCTCCCTCCACATTGCTACTCACCAGCTGCATGTCACTGAGGAGCTAAGAACTCCCCTGTAACAACCACCTGAAGATGCTAGTCACCTATAATTTTCTCATCTATGTTCAGTTGTCAGTCATTGGTTTGTGACCATGTAAGCAGCTGATGTGATGGAAAGCGATGGTAAAAGCACACAGCAATTTTTTTCAGAAGGAAGTAGGAACAATCCTACCCACACTTGGATTCTTCACAGTTTTGATGCTAGACACCTTGTTACAAAGTCTGAAGAAACCAAGGATAGAAGAAAAAAAAAAAAAAAAAGAAGTGCTTACACTGGCTTGTATAAAAATGTGTATTAAAGAGTCTGAAATTCCAATGGGCTTGTCACGGCATGGTCTGATGTCGGTATCCAATGTTGCACATCTTGGTTTTTTCCTTACATTGTAATAATAATGATGCAGATGGACTTTCTGAAAGACTTACAAGTCTATCCCAGTCAATTTGCTTTTCAGAGGAGAGTTTTGCCTTCTGCAAGATATTCACAGAGAATGAACCCTAAATACAGTCTTCAACTGGCGAAAAACTCAAAAAGGCTTTACCAGAAAGTTTTTTGGAAGAAAGAAATGCAGTAGAGATTTTTGTAGATATTCTTAAGAATTGATAGTGATTGAAACATTAATTAGGACCTATGTTTTGTTTTAAAATACAAACAATTTAGCCAAATATTCCACAGACAAGGTAATTTCAGAAAAAGATCCGCTCTTTGCACAAATACAAGTATTTCTATGTAGATTGCTTTAAAGTAATTGCCAAAACACTCTTCCCTTTTAGCAGAGAAAATAGACTACATATTACACCAAGACTGTAAAATGTGGATAGCTGGTTCAGCTCACGTGCAATTTCTTCCTGACCCCAATCTTTTACAGAGAATCTATTTGTTAAGCCATAAAATAACATGTCATCTATTTCTGGTCCTATATTACCCTAAAAATCTTTTTTTTTCTATTCCAAAATTCTTCTGCAGGAAGTGTTAGAAGTCACTTCACCACCTTCTTTCTAATTCTTCACCTTACTATAGAAAAGCAGGACTCCAGCCAGGCAAGGAGGATCTGTCTGTCCGCATGCCTCCACGGGGCTGCGTTCACAGCCAACTAATAAAGCTAACGCTAAGCTCTGCCCTAAAAATACCCAAAGGTCCAATTTTCTTCCCATGGGATAAACAGCAAGGGTTTACTGGGTAGGTCCTCCCTCCCCAGTTTACACGGTAGCTAAATCAAGTTGAGTTGAAGCAAACATTACAATTCTGCCGGCAATTAATAATTGATTAATTGTTTTCTTATCCCACAAGGATTCTGCACCCTCCTATCTTCCATTCTTTGGCTCTGCATAGAAACCACACAAATTAGTTCATCATATCACTGTTAATGGTTTATAAAAGCTTACTACAGGCTATTATGAAATCTTTACTAAGTGCTTGTTTTTAAATATTCATAAAGGTACAATATATATTTTAATAAGACAGGTTGCAAGATACAACATTGAACCTAGAACTAAACATTAAGATCCCAGGAAAGATTCAGCTGAAAGCACAAGACTGGATTATCCCCAGAAGAAAGGCACCCATATCTCTCTCCTAACCTTCCTTTTTCTTGATCGAGGAGGTAATCTTGTCAAATCCTTTTGCCTGTAGTTTTGCATTTATTAAAATTCTTTAGTTTAAACCAGCACACCAATTCCAAATTTCCTTCTGCCATTTCAGGAGGAGGAGAATATCTCCTCTTTATATGAAGACTGGTATCTAATAGTAGATAGAAAAATTAATTTGACAGGTTTCAAGGAACAGCAATAATTTAGTTCAAGATAAACACGCAGGTAGCAAAGGTAGGTAGAAGCTTACAAAAACAAACATGATCTCAAGCTGGTCATTCAATATCGACAATTCTTTGCCAGTAAGCACTTCCTAAACAGAAAAATGAGTGGCCTCGTGACCTGCCAAACTATTGTCTACTGCTGAGTTTTGAGTTGGACCCACAAATTTGAATAGATCATAAAAGCAAGACCACTTTTGACAGTTTTATCCCAGTGCTTAGTGGACGTTTGACCAAAGCCACACTCACTTTGCAGCCATGAAATTCAGCACAACTCAAACCCCTTCTAGCAGAAGCACAGCAATGGAGCTACTACAGCAAGATATTAAGTACACTACAGAAGTACAGAAGGAGGAATGAAGCTTTTACTAGGTCTACCTAGAACCAATGCCATCAATTCCTCACTTTCAGGATCAGATTCGCAAAGCAATATATTCAGTCCTTTTATATGTATAAATCCCAGTGCCATAATCCCTGCCAAGCACCTATTTCTATATTGCAGCCATTAAATTCCCATAACGTATGCTCCAGCACGAGAACACCACCTGTACCAGCGTGCAACCAGAAATGTTACATTTCACAAGGCTGATCTGATGAGGTGCTAAACATTACTTATGGAGTGACTTACCAATACCACGGCAGCATCACAATTCAGAACAAACCCGATACCCCTGCTACCAGCCAGCCAGAATAGTGCTATTGTGCTGGCTTGGGTGGTCCAACCCAGCCTCCCTCCACACCTCCCAGCCCATATCCTGTTCATCTTTCCAGAGCCAGAGCCATTTTATCTGTGTGTCTCTGCTACTCTTTCATAATAATCTGTGTTGACCTTCTGCAATACGTGGAAAGGAAATATTAGGAAACATCTAAACGAGACAGCAGTTAGCAGGATATATCTATCAGCTTGCATCCTTGGGTCTGTCTTCTTCCAAAGACCTTCCAGGCAGTGGAGGGTAGAGGACAAATTGGACACAAATACGACAATAAGGAGTGAAAGTGAAAAGCCATGAAAGAAAATTCAAAGCAGGAAATTAGGAACTACAACTGTTTTCAACTGAAAAGTCACCATGAGTTATCAGTGATGCTTGGAAATGCCTCACCAGCAGGACCTGAATGAGCTTTAAACAGCTTAACTGGATGAGCAGCCTCTGATCTACCCTTCTGAGATGCTTTCTATTTTTATTTCTAGGGAAAGAAAAATATGAGAAAGACATACATTCCTAGAAATAACAAAATAATTCTGTTACTTCAAAACCCTGCATCTTCTCAGCTAATCCTCACCTCTTAATCCCCCTTGTGTTTCTCCACAGGGACTGCTTGATTAAATATATGTGAATAAAAAGTATCAATTCCTTTGGAACTATGTTAAATTAACAGTGACCTGAATCAGACCCCACAGTCCTGACAGCAATTACTTATCAATGAATCGTTATCCAACTCTAAATACAATTCCTTGCTCTTTCCAAACTTTGACTTTATGTGCAAGGAAAAGTAGTAGCGCATTTGCAAAAAAATAATTCAATAAAGTGGAGATGTTGCTGGGGCTGTGGGGTACATGTAAGACAAAGAATAGACATTAGAGGACTAGAAAACAGTTACCATTTTCTCAGTATCTGCTTTCAAGATTTTCTTCACATTTCCAGAAGACAGTCAGAAACAAAGTTAATTCAGATCCAAATGGAAACATAATGAAACCAAAAATCATCTTTTTTACTATGACCACAGTTGCTGTTTTAGCACTGTATTTTCTTGTTCCCTGGTCATCACGTACGGCGAGGAAGTGAACTCAAGCCATGAAATGCAACTTCAGAGTTCTTAATTCTCCTTCAGAGAAATGTTTTTTTTTTGGGGGGGGGGGGACAGTTTCTAAACTTTCTTTTTATTTACACACCACCTTGAACAACAAGATCTCAATGCCTGAAGGTCTACCACGAGTAAGTGCAATGAAAAGAAACTGAAGCTATGAGATTGGAAAACCTCTTCTGGTACTACCAAGGCTACGTTATGAGTAGCCCATCCTGCTTGCCTAACAGAAATATAAATGGAAAGCAGTAGTAGCATAATTTATCCTGTAGGAACCCTCAAGCTGATTTTTGTTTAACCAGACCTTAACAAAACAAAACAAACAAAAAAAAAGGTGTAACATTTTGGAAAAAGAATAGCTTTTTCTAAAAGAGAATATTAGGTATTAAGGTGTTTGGATGTAGTCTTATATCTTTGTCACAGATGAATTACCAATTTTAAAACACAGCATTAATTCTTGGTGGTTTGATACAACCTGCTTGCTCCTCCAACAAAAAAAAAAACACCAGCCCTTTGGCACCTCTGCATAGAGCACTTTGCCCATTCTGCCAACACAACCCATTAACTAGCCTTCACAGGGAACTGCTCTGACCAAAACAGAATTCAGCCACAGAAAAACGAGTTCAAACAACATTGCTTACCACACATCCCAAATCCTTGTGTCTACTTTGTGCAAGCGATGGAGCAAGGGCTGAGTGACCTGTGAGAGGAGGAACCAGGACTACCCAGCAGCACCTTCCACATAGGTCAGGTATGAGCTGCCAGCATGTTGACAGCTGGAAGTGGGGTTTTGCCGCAGAACAGGGGTGACAAGTTTCCAGTGAGAGGGCAAGGAGACTGAAATAGCACAGTATTCCTAATTGTTTAAACCTTTTGCAAGTCAGTTATCAGAAATGCTAGCAGGAAAACAGTTATACTCATTTCTACCCAGTTGTTTGGCATTTGTTTATTTGGTTTCCAGAAGCTTCCATACGTGGGAGCAAAGAGGGGCAGAACCAAAGAGCACCTCCTGATTACATTTCCAGCTTTGCCCTGAGGAATGCTGTTGACTTTCTCTCAAAAATACCACCAAAATGCATTGTACTTATTCTGGATAAGAAGCTTTTTAAGCCACTGCCTACAACTGAGAATCAAGAAAATACTATTATCATACTTTTCATACAAACAGATTTTAGATCTCAGTTAGGGAAGCCCAGTAGCAAGGGAGAAACATCCTTAGAGCAAGTGATTCAAATGACTTCTGGCTAGTGTCAGAAATCTGCTCAAGTGGAAATTAAAGGTCTTATTGCCGGTTTTGAGAGGTGTTGTGCCTAACACTCCCTCCTTACACACTGAAACAAGATCTATTTTTCAAGTCTCTGAATGAACTTGACAACTTGTCCCACTTGCCTATAGTAATGGAACTACAAATAACTACTCGTCTTAAAGCAATTTATATAATCATATTTAAAATATAAAGGGGCTAACACTACCTTAAACTGTGACATTTACCTTAAGGTTTCAGAGGGATATCTTGATTAAGCGAGGTAGCTACCTGGCCAGGCTGGAACGTTCCTGGTCATAAATTCCAGCTCATCAAAGCTGGTTTACTTTGCAAGGAGTTTCCACTGCTCAGCAGTTAAAAGTCTACTGTTTTCATGATCCACATGATTGCAGCCGTTAAATGTCAAAGAGCAATGGCATTATTTTTAAAAGCCACAATTAAGAGCTAGCTTTAAAAGATTGACAAGATTAAAAAATACAGATAGCTAGATAGATGACCAGCGCTGGCATCCTTCCATTTCAAGACACTACACTCCAGAAAGGTGAAAGCCAAGGAATAGATCCATAGCCTAAAAAAAAAACCAACAATAAAATGGTGTAAACCTGGATGGGCTGCTCCAACACAGAGCTACACATTCAACGCTCTAACCTGAACACACGTCCATCTGTTCGGTTGGATGGTGGTCCACTTCCATTAGTACATTATTGAAATTACAAACATAACTTTAAAAGGCTTGGCCCTTGCTGTTACCTGCACTGCAGGGAAGGAGGGCACCAGACAAACAACAGGGCACAAATGAGGAAAGGGACAGGTTTTGGTGTGGATCTGCAAAGTCACAGCTCGGGTGATAGTCTCGTCTCTGGAAGGCAGAGAAGGCAACACCGTTCTACGCCATCGTAAGGCTTGTCTTTACTCCATTACCTTTACCAACACTTCTTATGCTCTCAGCTGTTGTATCAGTACATGAACAGGATTTAGTTCAGCCCAATGACCCAACTCAGCAGTTACCTGGAATTCTTTTGGGGATCATCAACAGCATTGGAAAGCTGTTTGCCATTAAGACAGCAAATACCTTAAAGACTGAGACATCTATGTTCCAGATCCAAAAGTAAAAGACATTTGTGCTGTATCATATGATGAGAGGGAGAACAAATCCCCCTTTCACACTCTTCCAGCATCACTTAATCCCACTGACCTCAAAAATTAATCCTAATTGGTTTCTTTCATTCTGGACATTGTCTCTGAAGTACATTGGACGCTGCTTAGTTTATGGATAGGTAATTATGGTTTGGTCCATATATTAAAATGAAGATTGGCAAAGCTACAGAAGAGTAAATTTGCAAATTGTCATCATTTTGGGTTCAGGGTAGATTCAATCTAGATTTCAATTTTATGAAAACCTGTAAGTTTAGAATGGTTGGACATAAGATTCTCTGTTGGGGCCATCCATAAATGCAAGATAGCCATCATCGAAAACAGAAAATAAATAAGTGAGATAATCAGAATTTAGCGATAATGAGAATTCAATTCCTTTTACTGTAAAGGGAAAGTTATGCTTGCAGGCATAAGTTTGCACCTTGTTTTTAAACGCAGAGAATAGTAAAATAGATGCAACATTTATGAATTATTAAAACCTGCAAAAGGATTTATTTTCCTCTTCCACAGCTTCTTGTTTAATCCTTGTTCATTGTTGGAGGCTCAGGGGATGACTGACATTTAACACATCTCTGGCATGCTTCCTCACCACCAAATGCCCCACACGGGGAGAGAGAACAACCGCACAGACACACACAAACATATGCAGATTACAAATGCTCCAACCTATTTCATTTCTCTGCACTCCACACATTCCTTGAATCAGGTTTCTTGCAAAGAGAAGAGAGAAATCTTACCATCTGGAAGAGCATCCCAATATCATCACTTCATCTGTTACGTGAACAAGAACCTTTTCACATCTTGTAAGTAACAGATATTAGGAATTAACAAAGTTTAAAAAAAAAAAAAAAACGAAAATAATGTCTCTTTCTTATAGGGACTTTGGTGGTAAATGGATGTTTCAGTGTAACGATACTCCTCTTTCCTGAGAGAGGAGATAGTGCAGGGGGACATATTTAGGAAGAGATATACAACCTTGAAATACTGGAGCATCACATCACATACCAGTCTAACTCAAAGTGATCCCCACGGAGTGCAGGCTGGCAGTGTCAGCTGCTCCATTATTCCCTGGACATTTACAATATTTCATATTTTCATAGGGAACTACAACAACAAAAATCTAGGCAGGAATGAATCACACCCTCTCATATGGAGAATTTTGATCCGATGGTTAATTCACTACCAGCAGCATTATTGTAGCAGTGATGGTCTGAGCATAAACACTAAACAAGGTTCCAGGTGAAGGAACTGATAGAAACAAAAGGGAAAACAGTCAAATTTGGGACCTTCTGTTCAAAATTGTGGCTATTTATCCCCAGCACCCACTATATCAGACACTCTAGTAAGAGGATACCAGCTTCCCTGATAAAGCCTGCCTTGCTCTAAACACCACGTAGTAGTACTTCTAGTAGCGATATATTTTTCCAGAAGGTAATTTAACAGGTTTAGGACATGGAGACTAATTCAGAGTATTTGAGACACTGAGGAGTTGCAACAAAAAATAATTTGCAAAAAGTTGGCCCACATTAGACTACTCATCTACATTAGTACATCCCTACTATTGTGTCGATGACAAAGTTCCTCTAAAAAAGCTTCATGCCAACCACTTCCCCATCCACCCAGTGCGTACACACAGTCCACCTGCTTCAATCCCAGTGCACAAATTATGCCCCAGAGTCTGTTAAAGTTAATGGAAACCCACATATTAATGTACGCACGCTGTACCAGCCTGTACAAAGAGGTTTGAAAGACTGCATTTAGAAACAAAGAAATAAGAATCCAAATTAAAAACAAAGGCAACATGAGAGGAAATGCTTGTAATCCACTGCAGCTTTTGTGCTTCAACAGCCGAACAGTGTGCTTGTGCCTCCAAGCACAAACACCCTGCTTTTCACCAGCGACAGAGGATTTTTTTGTACCTTTTTTGAAAAAGAAAAAAAAAAACACCAACAAAAAAAAAACCACAAAAAAACCAAACAAACAGAAACAAAATACCCAAAGTATCAAATGGAATAAAAGGGGACCACAATCTCAGGTAACTAAGATGAATTGGATTTTTTAATTAAATCCCGACAGGACCCAAAATTCTTCCTGTGTCTTTCTCTAAGAAAGCTCTGTGTATGCTGACACATTTGTGTATGATTTGTACCTGTTACTCAGGTTTACAATTCTGACACTATACAGCTCGTGCACTAAGCAAGACTGATGAGATTGTTAGGATTTCCACCAGCTGGGCTGAGTTTCACACTAGCTACTTCAAGCAGAATGCGTGAATCCTGGAAGAAGATACAAGAACTACAGCTCAAGCCCCCTTGCATGGTGTCACAGTCTGTATTGATGTATCAAATCAAGAATCATTTTGGATCAGGTTACAGAATACTAAGTGAAGCTGAAATATTTAAGGAGACATCAGCTTCCTTGACAGTTCTTTTAGAAGTACTCAAAACTATTATTTCATCAGAAGGATGATACTCTAAAATCTATTCTTGCCCTGAACAACTCTAAGCTTGCTGTAGTTCCCCAAGATGTTCACTGCTCTGTGTAATCAAGCTCCCTAATGTAATTGATAGTAACAGGTTTTGCTGGTTTTCTGCATCCAGAAATTTTCCTTTTCCCTTTTTTCTCCTCCCTAGTCATCCACAAATCCATCTCTGTACATAAACAAACTTTATTGCCATATTATCTGTGGCAAATGGCACTAAAATAAAACACATCTGCCTTGCAAATGAGAAATGGAAAAAAAGTCTGCCATGGTTTTAATGAAATTGTGTATGTGTGACGTTTTCATTGCATAAGTGAGACGTTTTCATTGCATAAGCGCAACTATTTAATTGTTCACAAGAGAGGTTTAACAGAGAACATGTCTGTGCTAAAAAGATGAGCTTAATGCTTGAGATTACTGAGTATTCCTATGTGAATTTCTTTCCAGTCTCGTGAAAGATATTACATTTAAGTGTTCTTTTAATTTAGTTCATTTTTTTTCCCCTGTTAAAAGCATTGCTTTTCCGAAAAAAAACATCAACCACCATTCTTATGCAGGTTGAAACTGCTGCCAGAAAGCTTTTGTTTCCCTATGTTTATTAATAAGCTCTCTCTTTAAATCTGCTCTGCTGTGCTCTACAAATTGTAAAGAGCATACAAATGAGAGACAAAGCAGCTGCCAAATGCATAAGTAAAGCTTGCCCTGGCCAATAATAAGCAAAAACTATTTAATCCTCCTTAACACTTTGCAATCTATGCAAAAAAAAAAAATTATTTATGGGAGCAGCATCAAACCCAAGATTTATCAGATAAAGTTTTGACAGCTAAAGAAGAGAGATGCAGAAGAGCTCAATCTTTTCCTTGGCTAACATAATCTATTTATAAGTTGATAAGGATAGTTGATCAAGAATTTTCAATCAATTTTTTTTTTCCATTGCAAAACAAATATTTGGGAGAACCAACTGTATTTACAAAACAATTATTTTCAGAGTGGACACTTTGTAACCATGGAATAGTTTGGTGACAGGCTGGGTCCTCAGACGACTCATATATGAAAACTCACAGGCTACTTTGTTACCTTACAAAAAAAACAAACAAACAAACAAAAAAAAAAACAACAAAAAAAACTAAATACAGGGTGCAAAGAAAACTAGCATTGGTCTACCTGTAAGGACACAAGCGATTTCAGTCAAATATGCCATGCAATGCTGGAAAAGAATTCACTGCCAAAGGACGGGGTCTGCTGCCTGTCTCTCCCCCAAGCATCCTGTATCACCTCTCATAAACGCCAGACACAGCTCACAAACCCAGAGTGTGTTATTTCTCCCAGCCAGCTCAAGTAAAACGTTTGCATCACAGACTGATTCTTTGCCACAATTCCTCTTCTAAAACACAGCAAAAGCTTCCCAGGGCTATTGCTTTCAATGAGGAGGAAAAAAAATGAGCAGTGCCTGAAACAGAATACACCAAAGATTCTCACGCTAGCACAGCAGCAAAAAAAAAAAAAAAAACATGAAACAAAACACCACAACAACGTAGCATGCCTGCTGCCTCCCCAGATTTCCCCATCCCACTTTCTTTGCATAAAACCGTCTGTATGAGATGCTGTGCATTACTGTGCTTCTTATGCAGCTACTAATAGGTCCAGTCTGGTTTTGGTTGGTTTTTGCAGTGGCCTACGAAATGCAACTGGTTTGAATTTTGCAGCAAGTACTGCATTATCAGACAGTATTAGTTTCACATAATTTCTATGAAAGGGAAGTATTTTTACTAATCTATGGATCACCTTTAATAACTTGGGAAGGAAAAAATCCAAATGTGGCCCTACCTACCCTGGACAAGTAACCTCTCCCCCTGTTCCTCCGCTCTCATTTCACAACAATTCACAGATGATTTGGAGCAATCCTTGGCAGGTCACTCCACGTTAGGGAACGGTTTTTGTTATCCACTCCTAGTGTCACACGTGACACGCAGCTTCCATCCTCCCTGCTTTGACTAGAACATGGTCAGCAGGAGAATTACCACCAGTGCCTGATGTGTGGAAAACACAAGCTTGTCCATGAATAGCCATTGCTAGCACCCAAAAACATGTCTTTGTACATAGACCTAAGAACATGTGTCAACAAAATTCTATTTTAATATTTTCCAGAAGAGATACCTTGGCATTAAAGTAAGCAATTAGGGGGGAGATGTCCAATATGAGATTTCCTCAAGACTCTAGCTGTCAGACATCACTGCATACCTACTGTCCATCAAAAATCCCACCCTCAGTCATCCTCACTCAAAGCATGAGAAATTACATGCTAAAAATTACTTGTCAACTGAATATTTGTTCTCAATTTAGTGTCTGTGGTTGGAACTCTCTTCACACAGTAATTTTCATCCTAATTAAGACTTCTGGGTGAATCCCCAATACAAATAAAATTAATTTGTAAAGAGTAAATACAGAGGAACAAATCACAGCCCAACTGCACAGTCTCTTGGAGCCTGTGAGACTGTCTGCTGAATCTTTCTTGCAGATCCTCTCAGCCAGTTCTAATAATTTATTTAAAAAGAGACTAACAGAATAGTCTGTCCTGGAGGATGAAAGCATATGTTAGTCTCAGCGTGGATTCCTTTAGGAGCTAAGTGCAATTATCACATTCAGCATTACCGTAAGCCAGACCTACTCTTTCATTTTTTCTTTAAATACTAAGTGAAGTGTATATAAATAACTTGGCTGCACAAAACACAGCTCTCCCCACTGAATTGTTATCAAGTCAAAGTCACCAGGACAAAGGACAGTCCCTATGGCCCCATCACAGGGTGCTGGTTACAGCTGCTCTACACTTATGTCCCATCTACATGCTAGCAGACCCCTGATTTTTGGGTTTGGCTGGTGCTGGTTTTGGTTGGTTAGTTGTTTTATTTATTTTAAACCAAAGAGACCGCATCACAAAACAGGTGAGAGTGCTATCTTCTACCAACTGGTAGTAGTTTTGGGAACTCTAGGGATCATGTTGATATTCGTCAAGTCCAGGGAGAGCACATTTGTACCTGCCAGATCCTTTTGGTTTCTCCAAGGTGATGGTAGGCCGTCGGGATGGTGCAAACCTTGCACATGGATATGAAGAGACTTTTCTAGTTCATGGAGAGCAAAAGCAGGATACATTCCTAATGCAACACAGAAGTGAGAACTCTGTAAAATGAAAAAGCAAGAAATGGCATCCTTGCGTGCTAAAGGACCATCTCCACCCTGCAAATAAATTCCTTAGGAAAAGATTTACTGAACAAGCAACTCAACGTAAGCTCCCAGCACAATGTTGTGACAGAAATGCTAATGTTGGTTTTAGAGGTATAAACAAGAGGAGTAGTAAGCAGGATTGATGAAGTGATTATACTTTTATTTATGACATTGGTGAGACCAGTAAAAGGCATATGAAGCTCGGTTGCAGTGTTGCAACTTTTTAAAGAGCGTTGAGAAAAAACAAAGATCTGAGCAACTTAGGGGGGTATAACTAAGATCTCAATGAGAGCTGAAAGAGCTCAATCTACTTAGCCTATCAACAAAGATTGAGAGGCAACTTGATTAGTGTATAAGTACCTTCATGGGGAGAAAACAAAGCGTATTAAACGGCTCATTAATCTATCAGAGCGAGGCATAACAAAAACTAATGGCTGGAAACTGAAGGCAGACTGATTTAAATTAAAAACCAGGCATAATTTTTTTTTTTTTTAAAACATTGCAGGTTATTCTCCAGCTTTTTATATATTCAAATCAAGAAACGGATGCTATCTGGAATACTTGCTTTAGACAGACACAAGTTATCACTCCAGTTAAGCACAAAAGTTGTTGGGATCACTGCTGTGGTAACCAGGCAAAATGCAACAGCCTACGATATACAGTAAGGCACAGAGACAATCTAGTGGTCCCCTCTTGGCCTCAAACTCCATGAATCTATGAACTCAGAAAAAAGCCATCTTTCTGCCTTCCTAATAAATCAAATCAGTCTGATTTTCCACCCATGTTCCGTCACTGCTGCAACTTCTATGTTTTACAACAGGACCATACAAAAGATTGGGGTAAAATCTGAAGTTAAGTTCAACCACGTGCTGATGCATAACTCAAGAGCTAATTTATTTTGTTTGCTTTTTAAAAAATGGGTTTTGCACTAGTGAGGAGTATTAGATTGATGACACTGATAAATGGTATGAGGGGCAGTAGGACTGGAAAATGTAGGAATTCAAAATGGTTCAAGCACACAAAGTACCTCATCCAACAAGATGCCTGAAGGAATATTCCGTAAATTAAAGGGTGCAGTTCATCATGCACATTTGTAATGCCCCAGCCTTGCAATTCAAATAAAGAAAAATTAGCAACCAATTGTGTATTTACCAAAGCAGATTCTTAGAACACAGCTTTAAGTTATCCAAAGCTTTTCGTAAATACAATCAATGCATTTGGAGAAAAGGGAAAAAAAAAAAAAAAAAAAAAAAAGGGTGGTGGTAATAGGCCATAACTTTTACAGTTTTCTACATATATTACACAACAAAAGTATGTAATTCACCTAACTAAACTGAAATTTACAGAGTTAAATTAATATTGCATAAACAAAATATTTTCTTTGGCTCAACATTTAAAATATTTTAATAACGTATTTTTCCATTAAAATCATCATCTTTGTAACTTTAAAATCTGGTCATCAGGCTGAAAACTCACTCACATCTCTATAGAGTACTGGGATAGTTTGTATAAAGGGTAACACTGCGGACAGGATATCAAATGACGCGCAAGTCTCCTGCGCGGAGAGAGACAAGAACAGCACAGACTATTTGAGCAGCCCATCAGATAATGCTCTTTGTGATTAGGGATTCTGAGCAGCGCTGAACACACCAAGACATCTCAACTTTCTCCTAAGCCTTCGCCCTGGTTCCCCAGGCCACGCTCCGTCAGCGCAGGAACACCCATCCATCCGCTCACACAAGCAGCGGCAGTAGGTGCTTCCTGTCCCTCATCCTTCCATGCCGCTTCCTTCTGGGGTTATGAAACGTTTGCTTTCAAAGAAGGATCAGTTCACCCACAATATCAACGGAGATTTCAGTTTTCCCTTCCCGTACACGTATGCCCTTGTGAATGAAAATCAGCATGAATGAAGCCAGCTTTGTCCGCACTTGTGCTGTAGATATGCACAAACTCCAGGAAGCCAAGACTTAATTTGATCTGAAAACCCCCATAGCCAATGCATTTTAAAGACAGAACCACAAAGCCAATCAATAGGGACCATTCAGATACTTGCTGTCAGCGGCTAAAAGAAAATGGATACTGAGAAAGCCATAACTATGATAAATTCAGGCGCTGCTTCTCTCTGACTAATGTAGGCACTAAAACACTCCATGAATATCCTGCTTTGAAACGTGTCATATTTCTGAGAGGCCAATCAATCTCGGGTTCTCTGTGGACCACATTAAAATACATTTGTCACTGTAAGTTTATGAAATATTGATGGTGTTTTTTAGGGGGGTGTTAGGAGGTGGAGAGGTGGATCAAAAAAAGGGGGAGGGAAAGCTACTTTAATGAATTATCTTTAGGCTAGAAGAAAAAGAAGAAACAAATGTAGGTGCTTATTGTGGATGAGGGTGAAAAACAGGAAACAGAATTGCTTACTGAAGGAAGACATTTGTTGGATTAATAGAAAAGATCACGTGGATGAATGTGTTAGAGGCACTTCAGTATTTCAAGCTCAATTTGACCTAGATTTACGTTTTTATTAAATCTTTAATTTTATAAATTTAGTAATTAATAAAAATAAAACCAGAGCTTCGTTAATGACATTCACAGAGGAAAAATTAAAAGCTTATCTGTCTTCCAGAGGGGAACAGGGTTCCATTGCACCAGGCACTGCACCACATTTAAACCTGAAAGAGGGAACAAGCCCATATGTACTAGCAGGCTCCACCAGCTCTTCAAAGCAGAGAAACACATACTCCACGTGGAAAAGAAATTGAATAGAACAAGGCAATACAGCAAGACCACCTTTCATACTTTCATCTACACGTGCTCAATACATGAAGTGTCAGATACTAGTCACCAAGAAAATTCCCATCTTAAATAACTTATGATTAGAATAGGAAAAAGACTAAAAACAAGCAAGAAGAAACTGGGAAGCAAGGCGGAAATGGGAACCAAGTGACCCAGAATAATAATTTAAGATTATAAAAGAAGCCTGTTGCAGATCCAAGATGCGAGTTTGCAGCCAGTCCAGAAGACCACTCTACGCTTCCGAAACCTAGTCTGCTAAACACCTAGCAACATACCAAGCTTCTTCCTACATGAGCAGCTCCACTGAAGTCAATAAAGCTATTCACAAGTGTAAAGTTAAGCTTGAGCTTAAATACTGTGGTACTGTGATCTATGTTTGTAAGTGAAGTGTGGAACTAAAGCTAGTTTGTATAAATAATCTGAAATTGGGTCATTTTTCACCATTTCTGTCAATGCAAAAAGCAGTTTTTCAGATAAGAACAACAGCAGCATTCACCAAAGGAACAAAAAGTAAATCCTCATACACATTTTTAACTCACAGATGCTAAACTTTTTGGTAAAGACATTATGCCTTGTTGGCAGGAAAAACACTCAGGCAATAAATAGCACATTTTGCTTTAGTGATGAGTAGTAACAAAAATAAATTGAGGCAGAAGCATAAAATTTTTCTTTTTTCAGAAATCTGGAAAAATATGAACTTTTCTATTATTTTTGGCCAGGGCCCAAACATTTTCCCTTCAGCCTTCAAAAGAAACCCCACTCTTCTTACTGAGATTATCCAAACAGATACACAGATCTGTCCTCTATTTCCTTTGCCACAGTGTAGGTATTTGGCTATAACAATTTGACAGCTTAGAAATCTTGCATAAAATAATCATTTTTCTATCCCCTTCCCCCAGCAATTTCAGCCACATTGAAGATTTCCATGTGCACGGAGGGCAGGAGGAAGGAAGTATTTTGTTTCCCATCAGTATGATGCAAATTTAAACATTTCAGTATGTTTTAAGTGAAGCAGAGTGATTTGCTAAAGCGTCAGTTCAAATCTGAATTACACCTCCTGCAATGCTACAGCGCTTCCCAAGAACAGTAGCTCAGGTGCCCAAATCCCTACTATTTTCCCCCAAAGGCTGCAATCGTCATGGAATTACTTGTCCCACCACACACCTGCAGTTCCCTCTCTCCACAACATGCTTGTGCTTCAACATTACTAAACTGATTTTCTTCTTCCCACCCTGAATCTTATCTCAAAAGTTAGCAAGTTATCATTTCCCTCTACACACCTGTGGCACACACAGACTCTACTCACGGGGCTGTATTATGTTAGGTGTTGAGCAACTAAAAAAAAATAAATAAATAAATAAAAAGGACTGTTTGAGCCATAGCTTAGTCTTAACTTTCCACACTTGATACGAATGAAGTTTGGGCTCAAATCTGGTGTCAGTGTGTACCAGCGACTACCTGCTTCATTGCAGCAACACATACCTCAGAGATGTGCTGCCATTGCTCAGATTCATGACAAATATTACCAAGTACCATATTTTAAAAACATATAACAGACTTTGGGGTGTACAGGAACAAACCACACCTCCTGCAGTCAAGGCAATGTACACAGCGAGGCGGCTGGATCCTTCCTCTCGGGGAGTCACCAGTTCCTGAGGCCATGGCAGTCTGAAGGCTCCTTCCTTTTAAGAGAAGTTCCCAGTACACCCAGTATCTACATCCCCTCTCCCCAGGGAGATGTTAGCACTAACAGGCAGGGATATGCCCAAGGACACCCCCAGCCTCCATCTATGCACCCCATCAGTGCCAGCCCCAGGCCTGAGCTCCGCATCCCTGAGCAGCAGGGCTGATCCCTGGGGATGAAGAGCAGGAGATGAGGGCCCTCAGCTGGACTTGGTCCTCATCGACAGGGCACAGCCCTGCCCAGATGAGCAGAGCAGGCTGGGAGAGTCAGACCCACCAACAGCCCTGTCAGTGACAAGGTGGCAAATCCACCCCAACGTCTATGCAGGAAAATCAAGATATTCAGGCATGGCAGGGAACCAGACTGGGCACAGGGGCTGCCACGGCCCAGCTGGGGCCTGGTGCCGGGGCCAAAAATGGAGCCCCATGCCCCTGACTGGGGGCACACAGCTGGAGGCCCCAGGGGACCATCTGGGCCTGAAAAAAAGTCACCTACATTTGCCAGCATCAAACAAGGCCATTGATCAAACGTTTCCTTCCCGTAGCTGATAAACCCTTAGCACACACTCTAGCACTACGGAGATTAGGACTTTTGAGACCATTGAGTCAATCACCAAGAAACCAGGTCTTTGAGCAGTTCAAGCTCTGCAATTCCAGCCACCAGAAACATAACGGATTGAAAGGAAGCAAGCAGTCAGGAAAACATGTTTTATAGCTTTACCTGCACACATAGCATCTGGCTTTGCTTCCTGGCAATCCGGCCCACCCCAGTGTTTCAACAATTGCCTCTTTGGGTGTTCATGATCCCCCTTTTCCTCCAAGGCGAGGACAGGGAAACCTGATCCTTCTGGGGCCTCCATCCCCCAGTGAAGGGCTCCAGCTCTGTAACCAGGACCCCTGAAGACACCTGACACACAGCAAGGAAACACCTAAATTCACTTTTTACTGTACCACAGCGCTAGAAAGAAAGGGCTGACTACATACAGCACAGATACGTTGTGCCATTAGATGGCTGTAACATCTAAGAGCTTGTTAGGAAAAGAAATGTCTGTCCCACAAGATCTTGATTAGTCACATCACTCCCTTACTTCAAGATGGGAGCACCACCTCCTCTTTCCTGACACCACTTATGCTCATCCTCTCACTTACGTCTCCCAACTTGCTTGAGGCTGCTTGTAAAGCAAACGTGCCTTCCCCCGACCCCATTGTCCAGTCAAGAGAGCCAACATGACCAGACAACACCATCTTGCTTAAGCATGGCTCACCGATTCTGCAGGCATCAAATCAGCCTGTCAAATAAACCTGGACTGCTTCCCCTCATGTGGCCCCTTAAGGTTTTTCATCTCAGACAAGCACATTCAGGGTATTTTCTACAACTACAGCATTGTTCCTGGCTGTACCCTGTCTAAACTGCTTGTCAGTATCTCAAGAAATGGCGGCTGCATGGCTTCCTCATTGAGACTCTTTGGTCAGCTAGTAAGTCACAGTGCCAGCAGCCGTTCCCTGATATTTAGACTAGGTTTCCCCTTTGATTTAAATCTATTATTTGCATTACCACCCTTTTGTTATCGCTCTGAATAAAATCCCTCACCAGAAAAGAAACCTAATAGTAAATTGTGTAATAGTACTTGACATTGTCTAGACTGGGATAAAGCCAGACCCCGATCCCTCTGAGCAATGTGAGGAAGGGCTGGGTGATCTTGACATCTAAGTTCCAAACCTCTCAAAAATGAAGGAATTAAATGCTTTTATATGGTCCCAGTTACACAGGAATCAGATAATACAGTCTAATGACCCCTCTGAGCCTTAAAGCCAGCGATGCCTTTGGGTATGTTTCTAAATAAAATGCAAAACCCATGAAAAACCCAATCCCTCACCTCCAAACCCTCTTGTGCTTACTCTGCTGCATAAGTTCAGATATGTCACAATAGCTTGGGGCAACATTTTGAGTTTCTCACTGCTTATTAAAGATCTATGTATATGATAAAATACACTTAAAATGTTGTAAAGCTGGTTGCTTACATTCATTAAGCACCAGGACTCATGTCATCTTTGATAATGTTTTATACTCAGCATTTTCCTGTGCCCTCTATTTACATTTCTAAGCATGCTATAAATATCTTCTATAAGTATACAGAGGGCTGGCAGGCCAGCTTTCACCCGCAGGCCTCTTGCCCCCGTGTAAGTCATTCTTCCCAGAGGACAGCCTGACATTTTAGGCAATGCAGAAGACATTTTTATTTGATGTATCATCAGTTCATGTTGGTTTTGGTTTTTACTTTGCCTTATTTCGTATTTCACCTTGTAATTGTGGCAGCAATTTTTGCATGTTGCTTAATAAATCTTACAAAGAGGTCCATCCATGCTACCTTTCATTAGGGCAAAGTCCTATTAAAGACGTGTCTACACAAAAGCTGTTGAACTATGCTTTTGGGAAGATGCTTACCTTAATCTCCAGAAGGATCTTCAGCTGGTAGTCAGAAATAGCCTCCTGAAGCCAGTAGCTGCTTAAAAAGATTTGAACTGAAGTGTAAAATCCAGGCATATTTCTAGAGTTAGTGTGATATTACAATCATGAAATATCCATTTTTCAGGGTTCTAGTGCAAGAAAATGAGTTTCCTTTCAGTATGGCCAGTTATAGTCAAAGAAGGGAAAGGTAGTTAGCAGTCACATGTTTTCCCAGAAAATTTCCCTTTCCTAGATGTTGTTGCATAGGTATTGCTACCTTGCACAGCTAACGTGACCAATGCCACAAAAACCTAACTTGAGACTGGCTGTAGGTCAAGCATCAACACAGGCCATTTAGAAAATACATTAAAGAAAAGAAATTATAAAATTGTCAAATACTCACAAAACAGTTTGCAGGGTGAAAAAAAGTAAAACATTTATATTTAAAACATTTTATTTAAAAAGTATAACCATTAATCAGGTGACATCCTAGCAATTCAAATCATGACAGTTACTGAGGTCTTAAGTATTTGGAAATAGACCTTTCAGGAAAATTAAGATCAAAGTATATGGAAAGCACAAAATTCACACTCAGAAAGTTCTAGACCTTCCGAAGACATATACTATTTAAAGTAGTCTAAGATATTAAGCTACTATCTCGGAGTTTGTTAGAAATTAATCATGTTTTAATGACTATTTTTATTATATATATTGAAATTATGCCTTATATAATTATAGCAAAACCAGATCTCTCTGCATACAACTTGAAAACCCTACAGTTGCACTCCAGTTGTGTTTTCCAGTCATCAACACTGATGTTTCTAACTTAATAATTTCTTATTTTAGAAAGATGTCAGACAAAACCAGTTTTCCTGTATATGTTATTGTGCTCCATACTTAACACCGCATAAGAAAAAAAACTTTCATAAATGTATGTCAAAGTATGTTAGGAATGTTAATTCAAATTACACATGACAACACACTCAAAGTGTAAATAAAGTTTTATTTTGATAAGTTATCTGTGCAGCTCCACCTACGTCTTTTGCCAATTGCAAGTTTGTATTTGTTTTCAACTTCTTCACAAGAAATAAGACAATTGTCCCCCACATGTTCAAAATTTCTAGATCCTTTGCCTGTCACCAGATGCTGAAGGTAGTGGTTTTTATTTCAAAAGTTGCAGCACAGATTTAGAAATCTGGGATGTTTCAGCTTCCCAACCTCTTCAGTTTCTCATGCAACTAAGACTCTGCTACAAAATATCCTAAGCAATTTATTGCATAAGAACACATATCAGTCATTTGTTAATATTAATAATTAGAAAAAATAATTCTGACCTAACGTATGACTATAATCAAACCCCTGTGCCTACTGTGTAGGCATCTTAAAGCACTAAAGCCCACATAGATGCAAGTAACAAATTTAGTCTTCCAAATAACTACTTTACCCAGCAGGCACAACGAGTACTCATACTTTCTGATGGAAAGACCACTAACAAACCAACCACTAGAGCATGAGAGTGTCCAAAGCTGAGACTCTGGCCTTAGTTAGGCTTGCCTTGATTGTCTTATTTCTGAAATAAGGATGAAAGTGCTCATCTCCTGCATAGCATTGATTTAGACTTCGGTAGTTTCCCTGGAAGTTTCCAGGGGCAGATATCTGAACAAAACACATTCTGAAAGACTTTTAGTATTTCTTCTTCTATTTCTTTGGAATTTTTATTCTTTCTGGGTGGCATATCCATACAGATCACTTAAGATGTGAGATAAGCCATATGCTTAGCCTAGCAAGAAAAGAGAATACGGAAGAAAACTAGGAATGTGTCAACAAATTAGTGACTATTTAAATATTGAGTAAAATTCTGCTTTGTTCAGGAAGTGTCTGTCCAACGGAAACTCTCCTGTTTCAAAATTGGTGTCATCTTGAATGCCAAAAAGGGAAGAAAAAGTCATTTATAAAACAATTAGAAATAAGGTTTCAGCCTTGGGGGTCTTCCTCAGGGCATGGTGAAACTAGGACACAGCAAAACTAAACAACATCCTGTTCTTCTTTAGCCTAAGGAAGGCCCCATGGCCAAAATGCCGTCTCTAATCTAATTTTGTGGTTTTGACAAACAGGTTGACCCTTCCCCTGCTAATTACTGTTCCACAACTTGCGACATATTGCACCAAGTTTGTCCCTTCAGTTTTAGAGGTCACACACAATGTAAGGCATTTACCCAAGGCATCTTCAAATCCCACACCTTCATTTATGTCTGGAATGAACAACTTCGAAACGCTCACTTTGGGAGAACAGTGAAGCTATATAACTCAATTCTCTATTGCCTTTCACTTCTACCGACATTAATTCTCCTGGGTAGGAGGATGAAATGCTACTGTTTCGGTCTGGTAGGAGTTTGCATAACTGGATAAGACCAAGCAAGGTGCAAAGCAATGGAGAATAGGATCCGGCAATTTGAGGATGTCACCTGTAAAAAGAAAGAATGGTTTCTGTCACACAAGTTTATTGCAGCCCAGAAATGTCTACAGTAACTGTGGGCATATAATATGATGTGCAAGGCTTTTATGAATGGGACCCTTGTGGCTTCTTGTCAGAACTGAATCTGAAGTGATGACAGGACATTTGTAAGAAGTCTTTCCTGAGATGCTGAAGGACTTCCATAAGGAATCATCTTGAAGACTGGGCTCTTGAGGCCTTCAGTCAAGAGGAGTCCTTCCAAAAAATGTTGAAGGTTTTTGGTAAGGAGCAACACAGATAGATACCCTCAGAAATACAGAAAGAGTTGAACTGCTGGGTTTGAACCATTTGCATATCTCAGAGTTACAGAACAGAAGCATACAGGGTTCATGAGTGGCCAGTCTGCAGGTTTAAGGAAAAACATGGAAAAGGAAAAACAAGAAAGCCCACTCCTTCATACTGTTGGTACCAACAATATCACTGTCAAAAACATGACAATAGTTTGTCTGCTGAGGGATTAGTGTGATTCACCAAGTACATTAACAGTGGACATAATCTCTTTCTATCTGCATGTTTTCAAAAGATTACAAGAAGAAACTGAGGAGGCTACAGAGGGCCACTTCGCCCAGTTAGGCATTGCTGAGAACAGCTAAGTCTGCAGGGTATAAATTACATCTGCTCAGCTCACACTGCCCCAAAAAGCTGGTAAGCATCTGTAACATGTCTGTAGAAGAACTCTGCTAGTAGTGTAGGACACACACACAAAAAAAAAAAGCCTTATGTTCCAGTTTACCAGAAATATGGGTAGAAACACTGACAAATAAAAAAGCATAAAAGTATGAAAAGCATTCTCTTTGCCTTTGGTCTGGATGTTGGAGCTGAGAGTCTGGCAACAGAACCTCCTCCCCCAAAACAGGGAGTTTATCCTGCAGAGGCTTCAGCATGAGCTGCTTCAGCTGTAACCTACCTGGTCCCATTAATTGCTATTCGTGTCTCAGTCTGGTATCGCCAAAATGCAATTGAGGAATATTTTTTTTTTTTTTTAATTCTGATGAGGAAAGGATCCTGTGGGTCTGCCTCCCTGCACGCTCCTCTGCACCCTTGCACTACTTTGGCTCATCACCATCTGGCTTCATGCTCACAGGCAGCATGACAGTATCCCTGTTTCCAGATTCCTATACCTGAACTTATTTGAAGCTGTACAGCCTTACATTTTCTTGAAAATTAGTTCATTATAAAAATAAGCAAAGGATTATATATAATATATATAATAAATATAATACATATAATATTATAATATTATATAATATTATATAATATAATAATAATATATATAATATATATAATAAATACAACAAAAATGAAAGTTGTTCCTTGTCCCACTGATGAAATCAGTGTGAGCCTGCTCAGATATATTGTCTGTCTATAAAACAAAGATAACATTTGCCACTATCACAGAGAGATCTGATGACATGCTCATTAGTGTTCCTGGAGCAATTAGAGTTTGGGTGAGAGACTACAATGAGAAAACAAAGAGATATCTCAAATGGATATATTTCTGCTGTGCCTCAGAGCAGCTGCAGCAGAGCAACACCCACAGGGGATTCTGACTTGAGCAGTGGGGGAGAAAGGCAATGAGGGAATGCTGCTTCAAAAAAAAAAAAACACACAAAACAGAAAGCAAGTTAGCTCTCTGCCTTTAAAGGGAACAAAAATCCCTTCACCTTTACAATATGTGCCTCGATGTTAGCCCTGGAAACACCAGTGAAACCGAGGGCTGTCATTTTCTCATTTCCCAAAATGTTCACATAATTAACACGCTCTCTCTTCCCCCTCACTCTGAACAAAACACCAGGGTCTCAGGCAGAAACATTTTGTCTGAGGCACTGACGAGAAGGCACTGGGAGGCAGGGGTCAGTCAACATTGCTCAGCATGACTCAAACCCACCCTGGCCCTTCGGCTGCGTTAGGCATGGTTTTCACCAGCATCCCTGGCCTGTATCTGCTGGGAGAGCTGCGTGGCAGCAGGCCTTTTTAACTGACCTCAAAACAGAGGCAGAGCGCTCTTACCATAGCATCTCCGCCAGCACATGGCTGTCGACAACACACGCCCGATTTGATTTTAAATACAAAGCGCCTTCCCTTTAATTGAAACTTTGGGCATGAAAAGTTTATTAAGTTCGACAGCGATGCCGCAGAGAAGCAGTGGTAGAAATTGCCCTCAGGCTGATCCTTCCCAGCCTGCCATTAGGTGCTGTTACACTTAATTGTTGGTGAAGGCAACTTAGTGCTTGATCACATTATTTTCACGTTAAACCTTTCCTTTGACACAGGTTCTTTGTTAGAGGCAAATCCTTCAAATATACTTGCACAGACAGAAGTGTCTTAAAACCAACAGGATCTTTACAACTAGAGGAAGTTACCAATATTAAGAGGCCTGCAAGATTAAAGCCAGGAGAATTCAAACAGACATTAACAAGTATATTTTGTACTTTTTTTTTCCACACATTTCATTCTACAGTCTTCAGAAAGATCTGTTCCCTGTGCCTGAAAGACTTGGACTGATAACTGACCTGGAGCATCATGTTTAACGACAAAAGCATCCTTAAAAACTGTAAACCGTTCAGGGACTTTCTAGTGGATGCTGAAAAAGCCAGGATTACACAAATAATAAATAAAAATAATTATATGCTGGCCAAAAAAAAATATTCCTGTTTAAAAGATGATAAAAAGCAATAGTAAAAAGTTAAACTGACAAGATGAGGCTAATGGAATAAACAAATCATCAACAGACATTAACTAAGCAACGTATTTTAAAAACTCACCAAAACTCCTATATGCAAGCATACACTCATTGCTAAATACAGACAATAAAACTATAAATGAAAACACTCAAAAGGCAGGAATGTTTCACAGATACTTTTTTGTTCAATAGCTGAAAAAAGACACCAATGTATATATGCATCCCTTATATGCTACAGGTAGTTTAGAGAGTTATGGCTCTACTTGCTTTGATCAGATTTCTTACTGTCAAGAAACTAAGTTGCCTGCATTATCTTTGGCTGTCTGCCGAAGTTTTTGAGAAAATTAAATCAACGAGTCAAGATAACAGAGACCAAAGAGCTTTCAAGGAACTAGTGGACTGTTAACTTTTTAATACATCATGGAAAACAACCTCGTAAATGCCAGAAATTGTGGGATTGCCAACACAATTTCAATTTGAAGAGAGTTAGGGATGACTCCAGAGAACTTTGGACCAGCTAGTCTAGTCTTAATAATTGGCAAAATAATAAAATATCTGTCCATGAACTATCAACAAAGAATTGCAGACTAGAACTAGAATTGTGATGTTTCATGGAAAATTGGTTTAAACAAACCACACTTATCTTTCTTTTGACAGGATTACAAGTCTGATTGATAGAGGCAGCTGTGATAATAAAGTAGACTTGGACTTCTCCAAGACTTCTGACTCAACTGTACCTAAATTCTTACTTAAAGCCCCACATTCTAGTCACCAAATGGATTAAATAAGTGGTTTGCTGACTGACCTCAAACTGTAGCTGTTAATGGAGAGCAGTTGCACTGAGAAAGGTTTTTCAGTCCCACCCTGTTTAGTATTGTGTAAAAGATCAAGGTGGAAATGAAACCTTGTCAATGAAGTTAACAGATGACAAAGACCGGAGTAGTGGACAGTTCTGTTTCTTTGGAGGTTGCTATCAGTAGTGACAAGACAGTTATCATTAAAACAAAGTATGAGTTATTCAGGCCAAAATGTTTTAAAAGAAAATTTTTCCTTATACAGGCTCATCTCCCAGGCAAGCATTCAGCCTGCACGCAGATATTCTCACAACTAAAGCTTATGCCTCTCGGTTCTGGGTTGTGAGTCTCCCTCCAGCCGGGGCAGAAACATTGGCACTTCATGAAACTGCCTGGCACTTTCCAGCAGCACTCCCAGTAAAAAAGGGCAAAATGAGTTAACACTGGAGAGAAGAATCCCACCAGACTATCCTAAACTACCCTGCTTTTGAGAATTAATGCATTCACTGCTTGCTTATTTAATGTATGATTACACAACTCCATGTCCTCTCCCACAGTCTCTGAATAGTACTGGTAATTAGCAAGACGGAAGTAAAGCAAAATAAGATTTATTGACAGTCTTTGAAGTTTTAATATTTGGTTCAAACCCACATCTCACAAGTTGAGCAAAGTGTCAGTGAGGCTGAAAGCAGCATGTTCAGTAACAGACAGAAAGCTGGATGTAAACAAGTGACTTACGACTGCAATAAGGGTAATTAGCTGCTGCTTCAAGTTCAAATTTTAGCTTTTTGGACAGCACTTTTCCTATGCAACCAAACCTGGGTCTCCACAGGAGGCAGACTGCAGTCTGGTCCTGCCAGGTGCTTCATTTATACGCTTTCTGAACCAATGCAGACATGAATTAAAGACAGCTGCTTTTCTGGTGAGCCTTAGAGTCCTAAATGAATGCTTAAATGGTCTAACAGAGTACCGTATTTAAGATGTACCAGGTTATGTGTCCCCACGGCTTTGTGCCGCAACACGCGGACGCTAGCCCCTGGCAGCAAGGCAGCCAGCTCAGTTAGGAGTGTGCTGACACTGCTTTTGTACTGCTCCTCCTCCTACAAAATGGTCTGATACACTATTGTGAACTGCAACCTAGATGTACAAGATCAACTTTTTACTCCAATGCACTGAGCACAAGACCAGGAATCTAGTTTCCTTGGCCTACTAAAAAACTTATATATTAGCATAGACATTATGCCACCATGCTTTTTTTTTGTGATCATTTAAGAATATAACTTAGTATTTCCAAATTTCTTCCCTCAATATTTCCCCCAGAAAGAATAATTGCTTTCCTTTTACACAAATCTTGTCGCTACTGTTGCTACAACACTTGCAAGATATAAAATTGCCTGGTGTCAGTGCTAATCTATATGTACTTCAAACTGACTGAACTTCCCTGGATTTTATTGCAAGTAAGAAACGCTATCGCTCTGCTAACCTCTCGTGCTGTATTCAGTCACAACAATTCACAGCACAGCTGTAAACAGCAGGTTTTGGTTTTGATTTCCCACAGTAGAACAAAGCAATTGTATGCACACTGGCAGGAATCGTAGTTAGAAGTTACCAGTATGACCACTCTCACCATTGGGCTCACACTGGGAGCTGCCCTTACCCCATTCACACGAAGTGGGCTGTCTCTCCTGACCTGCTTTATATCACAGGGCTTGGGGATCAGTCATCCAGGGCTTGGGGATCAGCCTGCTTTTCCTCAAAGTCAAGTCCTTCTAGGTATCAGCCTCACCTAAATACACAAAGTCAAAATTTGAAGTAACCTTGAGGGACACTGGAAGGAAACCATGGGATGTTAGGGAGTGTGGTGTGCTTGAAGCCCACGCCTGGGTGGACATGCTCTGCAAAGGGAAAGGCTTCCAGGGTCGGGCTGAGCTGCTGCCAGAGGCTGAGGGGAGCTCTCTATACAAGCGGCTTGCAGATACAGGTTTGAGAGCAGGATCATCTATCAGTAAAAGGCCACTCTAAGATTTCACACTTGCACGTTCTGATTTACCTTGGATAGAGTAGTGACAAATAAGAAGCAAGCAAACCCATCTGTTTGCTGCACATGGAAAGCATTTATACTTTATATTCAGCAATTATTAGAAATAGATCAAATCTGCTGAGGAAGGCCCTCTCTGACAGCATACCGCCTTTCCTCCAGATACCTGTCTGTTGACAGCTTTTATAGCTTACCCTAGAGTCTACATAGACAAGGCTAACATCTGCGGTAACACAGTGCCCAATCCTTTTTAAGCAAGCTACTGAGTTTGCTAACACACTGCAAGAAGTTCCACCAGCAATTTTACTACACAGTTCCTTGGGTTATGGGAATTTTAACTTTTTTTTTTTTTTAGAGCAAAACCGCAAACAAGTCAGTTTGCAGTTCCATAACTCTTCGTACGAAGCTTTATATGGCACCATGTTAGCCAAACATAACCCATTTTCCAAAACATGTCCACCTTTGACTGATGCAGCTTTGGATTTTCTGACACTTACACACTTATGAAGGAGAGGGCAGGTAGGTAAGATGACTTCAAGGAGAAGGAACTGCTGAAACCATCACTAAGGTCCCAATAAATATTCCCCATGGACCTCATTACACATTTGAGCAAACATTACCTTCACTCACATAGCTAAATTTCCTGTTTGCTTGGCTGATCAATTCCTCATCAAATTTTCATGTGGGGTTCAGGCCGTCTGTGGCGTTTTAATTAGCCCGAAGACTCCACAGCATTGGAGATAAAGCTAAGAACCACTGAAGCCCTCTCTGCCTAGATAGAAAGGTGGAAGGGGGCTGGGGAAGACGAAGAAATGAAGAAGCCAAGAGCTAATTAGTAACTAGCTCCTGTTACTAGGTTAAGCCTGCTCTCTAGTGGTCACATCACACAGCACCAAAAAATGCCTACGGAAAGCGGTACCTTAAACTGTAGCTGAATTCCTCTTCATCAAATAAGATAAAAAATTTGCAATATGCATCATGCTTACCCCTGTTGCTGCAACTCCCAGCATTTTGTTTCCTCCCCCCACTCCAGGATTTTGTGTATTTTAATGTGCGCTCTCATTCTTGCCACGAGACGATAGCGCGATGAACTGGAGCTGTTTAAAACCAAACGCACTTTACTCCAATCAGCACGGATAGTTTTGAATGATGAAGAACACACAATCTATACATCCTGCTGTCCGTCCGTAACCGTGAGCCACAAACAGCCACCTTCTGCCCTAGGTGTTGTCTGGAGCATTTTGCTTATGCTGGCAAGCCCGAGCACTATGCATTTTGCTCTCATTACATGTGAAGCTTTTCATTTAACTGGGTTTAACTTGCATCCTTCTTTTTGGCAATCAAGACAAAATTTTGAACGGCAATACAAGCACGTTAGAGGAACCTAGCATTCCAGCAATATTTCTCCCACCCTTTTAACGTAAACCATACCAAAGCAACACTGAAATGCAAGACTTGTATCCATCAGTGGCCTTTGAATGAAGCAGCGTGTCACAAGTGCTGCGTGTCACAAGTTCCTGAAGAAGAATCTGTACCCATTCCCCAAAAAAGCACACAGACATTGCACCAGGGGTGTGTAAGAGCAGAGCAGTTCTCCCCACAGAACAATTAACTGTTCTATTGACCGATGTTGCTGTATGGCAATAACCTGCTTCATCCCAAACTCAGGGACTGGGGCACTTCAGTCTCAAATTTGAGTGGCTTGATACTAACAGAATTATATTAGCCAAACTCTCTGAAATCTACCTGATTTTCATCAAGGCTGAAAAGGTTTAAATTATATTAAAATCTGTAAAGATTTATGGAGAAAAAATAAATAAATAAATAAATGCTGGAAAGAACTGAAAATGAGACAAATTCCTTATTTCCTTTTGCAGTTTGGGAGTGGTTATTTTAAGTATTAGTGTGCATACTGCAAAAGCGATGTAAGTATTTCAACCAGCTGCTCATTTCACACAAACAGTAAACTATATCCAACCCTGATTTGCTAAAAACCACAAGTTCTTTGAGATTATATGAATAACATCAGCATCTGCAAGTGCACCTATTTACTACAGAGAGGGACTGTAGCACATAGAGCTCCTGGTGCTCTAAGCAAGAGCCACTCCGTATCATTTACAGAACAGATCCAAAAGTTACCCAGCAAGTGTATATTTTCAGCTCAAAGTTTGAATCTCAGCTGCATTAATAAATGGCAAGATATTTGGCTTTATTCTGACAGACAGAAGATTTGCACTACTACACTGAAAAGAGCAGAACAAATAGTTAACCTGAGCCTAACCTCCCTGCTTGAAACCTAGATGCACTTAATTTAGCAAGTACAAATTAATTAGTATTATTACAGTACCACTTAGCACCAAGTACAGGCAGAGTGCTAGTATTTAAAAAACACATTAGCTGGTCATCATAATCACTGTGTCTCACAAGGCATGGGCCAGCTAATGCTCTTTCTGCTTATGCCAGGAACTACATGTTAAGAGTTGGCAAAAAAAAAAAAAAAAAAAAAAAAAAAAACCACACACAAACACCCTCTTTTTCCAGGTAGTGCCAGGGTCTAAACAAGGCCAGACTTTGATCCCATGCTTTAGTATAAAACCTCATCAGTTTGGAAAAAAAGCAGAATCAAAAGGCAAATATCACTTTTGATATGGTTAGAAAAAGACTGAGAAAAAAAAAATAAAAAAACCACACTTAACCAGAATTCGTTTACACAAAAAATAGGCATTTTTATAAGCAAATGCAATGGGAAGGGTTTTCTGCCCCAGCTCTAATTCTTTGCAGTGTTTCTGAGACGTTTATTGGTTACAGATTATGTCAAGCAGCAGCAACAACTTTGTCTTGCTTCTCTTCCAGCTTTCACAAATAACCTTCTTCTGTATTTATTTGGATTTTGTTCCTTGCAAATAAAAAGCAGCTATCCACAGGCTTTAGCCACTTTGTTTAACAAAAAAAAAAAAACAAAAAACAAAAAAAAACAAAAACACAAACCACAACAAACCAAGCCACATGCAGTACATTAATACAACAGTATTAGCTCCAACGCTCATGAGTAACCAAACAAGGTGAATTCCACTGAGTCCGCCAATAAACCTTTATCCCCACATCAGCAAGAATCTTCCATCTCAAAAAAAATCTACAAGCCAAACCACGGCTCCAAAGCTTTCAAAACCAGCACTTCGCAGGCCAAGGCATTCCTCTCTCCCCCCAGCCCTCAGAGGGCAGGATTTGGCCCTTTATTTGGTGCTTTGTTCACACCTCAAATGCCACCACAGCTGCAGCACATCAACACTCAGTAACACTTTAAGACAAGGATGTTCACATGCAGACTCATCACACTGGAAAGGCAGAATGTTTTGAGGGGTTTTAGTTGGCGAACAAGGAACAATACCCCATCTCTTGAAAATAATCCTACGGGGTGCTTATTAACTTCAGTCCTGTGCCTTTTACAGACGCAATATATACCACCGATGTCAGAGTTGTTAATAGTGATAAATGCAATACAGACAGCATTAGCTGCAAATACTTCACACCCAGAAGTAACTCCTTCCTCCAGCTCAGACCTCAGGTGCTGACACAACAACTGGGGTCAGGTTCAGCCCCACAAACCCAGAACAAGCATCAGGCTAAAGCAGGTGTCATTTACCACAGGCAGCTTTCGTTTCCAAAGGGTTTCCACTGTCAGGAGTGCGCCCCAAATCAATGGTATCAATCCCACTTGTAATTTTACAAACTTCAAAGGGTTAAGACAGCAAGCGCGTTTATTGACTAGTGCTTCTTGGTGGGTTCAGCAAAGCATGACTGATTAGAGACCAGTTCTAAAGAGCCCAGCTTTGTGAGGCTGGAATAGATGGGAGTC
This sequence comes from Chlamydotis macqueenii, assembly GCF_036417535.1. Lineage (NCBI taxonomy): Eukaryota > Metazoa > Chordata > Aves > Otidiformes > Otididae > Chlamydotis > Chlamydotis macqueenii. The sequence continues at coordinate 4,575,763 of NC_141571.1, read as the reverse complement.
TGTCGATAACTTGGATCCAGGCGTATTGACATAGTTTACAGCCTCAATAGGCAATTAACACTTTACAGTAGATATTACCCAGTGGCCTCCCCATGTTTTACTGCACATTTTCTGCCGTCTGCTGCAATATTGAAGGTTTGGAATAAAAATTATATTGGATAGACAGCACCTTTGTTCAGCTGCACAGAAACTTCTTTAACATCTGGGAGAGATCACAGCTTCGTTCCTCTTTATTCACCCTCTCACACCCCTTGTCTCACTTTCTTTGTCATTTACAGTTTTTAGCCTGCTTTGGTGAACTCAATAAACTCTCTTAACTAACTAATTAAATCTGTTACATGCCAGAACTCTCTAGGGCAACCTCAAAAGCGTGACAACCCCAGCCTTTTCTCCTACCATGGGAGAGGCCAGGTAAGTTCACAAACAAATGCCTCTTTGGCAGACAAATTATATTGACAAGTAACCAAAATTCTGCCAGCAGCATTTAAAGCAGAAATAGCTGAAAAACAGTTACATTCAGCTCACAGTCACCTCTTGCAACCAGGTCCAAGCCCATACCCCACACTGATCGAGACACAATTACCATACAGCTTCCTACTGGTTGAACATTCACAGAAAATGAGGGAGAAAAAAAAAGCCAAGAAGGGGCATTCTTTCTTGGTTTTTAATCTCTGTTAAATACACTAGCTTAGCACTTTGACACCACTATCACAGTCGTTTAGCTCAGTCCTTTTGCACCAGCAGCAAAGGCCAAAGTCCTGAAAAGCAACCCAGAATCTCATCCCGAGTTCACCGGGGTTGGCACGCACAGACACCTGCCCTGGCAGGAGATGGCTGGAGAGACCAAGCACGAAAGCAGAACCCAAGAAGATTTACAACGTTCTGCATGACCAACTCATAAAGAACTCTTTCTGTTTCTTAGCAATGAAAAAGATACTACTTACCCCAGAACAAAGCATCTGAGAGAAAACCTTAACAACCACCCAGCACCCTACTTAAAGGCAGAAGAGAGAGCTGGGAGAGGAAACTCCCACCTATAAAGTGGGTTCAGCTGCTCCTCGTTACCAGTTTGGAGAGGAGCCTGCAAAGTGGCCTATTAGGAGAAGGCCCTGAACCAGGAGCTCCACCTGGCAGAAGCGAGGCAATTAGTGGGAAGGGAGGAGAAAGGGGGTTTTTGGGGGGTGGGTACCCCCCTGTATGCCCCGAGTCAGGGAGTGGTTCAGAATAGGCAACACCAGCTGCAGCGTGGTGCACTGCATTGTGATGTGATGGGATGGGATGGAGATGCAGTGCTATCAAACATGAACTCTTTCTGCCCCAAATGTGAGACTAGCCCTGAAGTTGCTCCCGTGGTGTGCAGTGTTTCTGTCTTGTCAGAGAGTTAGCACTTCCTTTTCCCGGGTGTGCTCATCCACACGGAGACTGCAGCGTTCCAGAAGGCTTACACACGGAGGGGAGAATGAGAGGGGTTTATTCTTTAAGACTACACAAAGTTACAGGCTCTGAATGAAAGAGAAAACGCCTCATCATTGATTCATACAAAGGCTCAAGTGAAATTACACGAAGATGTAACACAAGCCATAGAATTCCCACAGGCACCATTTTCAGCAAGAAAAGGAAATCATTTGCTCTATCTATGTCTTGCAGAGGATTCTCTCTCTTGCCTTCCTTTTTCTTTTAAGGGAGGAAAACTCTGTAGATCACAGATTACATGACTGTGAGGTGTGATAGGGAATTGATCTTCATTTATCCCGTGTCCAGTAGCAAAAGACACCAGCAGAATTTTCCAAGACCGTGTATTTTGCTCCTCACTTTTCTGACTAGCGAAATATTACATTGATTTTAACTTGTTTTGGTTGGACTGAATTTATCAAATAATTGAAATTAACATCCTGTATTTGCATGCATCAGATAGACTGGCAAATGGATTTGCCATTGGCAGCTCCCATTTACTTTTAGACCAGAGAATTTGGAATTATAACGTGTTCAATGGAAACCTCGGACAAGAATAATTAAGGACAAAGTCACCAGGTTTAACAGGAGGAACAATAAAATTTTCAATGATGCCTGAAGTGCCGTGGAGTCTTTAGTCCAGTATCAATGGCTTCCTACACACTCAGCATCTGTCGGTGACATTAAATGCGGTGTTGCCCAGCTAAGGCTGGACGACCTAGGTCCTGAGTCAGGACTAAGCTGCAGCCATGCCAATGAGGTTCAGCTGTACACCCCTGCACCTCTGCACACCACAGATGTGTTCTGCCTGGATGTTCCAGCTTGCTCGGCGATAGCCCAGGGTCTAAACAGGCTCTGCAGTGAATATGTTCAGGTATCAAAAATTTACATCTCACTTCTAAAAACAAACACACACACACACAAATAAACAAAACTCACTGGGCTTAAGTTTTGGAGTCACTTACATGGTTCTGAAGATTTTACCCCAGGAGTTATTTCAATGATTTTTTTTTTCTTTTTACCAAAGTAGAAAACCAGATTCACAGACCAGTGGTAGAAGGGCAACTTTTTGCTCCTGCATTAATGTCATATGTCTCCCAATCACAACCCCCAATTTCATGAAAGAAAATAGATAAAATAATTAGGAGCAGGATTCAGAGAAGATAAATGGACATATGTAGTGGCTGGCTTTCCCCTTTGAATTTTTCTTGAGGGTTAGAAATAGAAATAGCATAGTAGCTTTCTTCCCTCTCCATGCCCCTCCCAGGGCATGGAATGGAGTAAGTTAGAGATGTAGTCTAAGAAATACGAGTTAACATCGTATCTTCCTTGCTAAGAGAAGTCAGTGGGAACTGTTTCCTCCAGCAGAAAAAGTAAATCTTAAGTCACCTTTCCAAAGGAGGAAAAGCTAAATAGCAGCCTCCCAGAAATGAAATCGTCTCTTTCTGTCTGCCGTTTCTACAAGAACAAAAGCAGCAGCACCCTAGCAAACTGTTCAGAGAAATGCAGCTGCAAGTTTGCTAAAGGAGACAAAGTACAACCTGTTCCTGGTTGCTGCTTGAAGAAAACAATCACTTCATTTTACTGAGGTACCAAAAATGAAATACATACATAAGAACAATATGAGCCATACTCAAACAACATGCTTTTTCCCAAGCAGGTACAGTCCTGGAAGTCTCAATTCTGGATTTGGAATTGCAAAGGCACCAAGAGGCAAAGGGCTCATCAGGAAATCAGATGCTGCTCAGCCCAAGCATAGACAGGCAACTCTGACCTCAAAGCATCGGAGTAGTTAGTGCATATAGGTTAAAAAAAAAAAAAAATAAATAAAAAAAAATACCCAAACAGTAACAAAATCAATCTCCAGATGTTGCTATGTTTTCACTAAGCTTATTTCTTCTGTGGTCCCTTTTTCTGGCAACAGGTGATGTCCCCATCCTGTTCTGCCGAGGCAGCCAGCCCAGTCTGGCAGCCTGCGCCGTGACCCCGGTGTGGTATTCTACCAGGCAAGTACATCTGGCAGCTCTTCTCATCTGAAATCCTGCGGTTTCCTTTGTGATGTGGCAAAGCACATGGCCCCCGTACATCTGTATAATTAATGTGAGGGGAAAATATGAGCAACAACAGAAAGAAAAAAAAAAAAAAAAAAAGAGCCCTCAAAGAACAGAAGCTGTTCAGGGTCAGCAGAAGGTCTGATAGCAAAAAGATGCAGCACAGAGACATGGGATGGGTTTGCCTCCATACATTGGGGTATTTAGGAGATGAGGAGAGTTCTGATTGCACTGTGTGCCACGAGTTCTCCATCTCTTGGGACGTTTTACCAGTTTCTGATAGTTTACAAGCCATGCAGGGCAGGGAAACTCTCTGTATTTACATATAAGGTCTCAGCTGGACCCAACAGCAACATAGAAACAAGAATAAAATAATCATCTGCCTATTGCAACCAGCAGGAGTTACCACTTTTTAACACTGTTGTGTTTAGCCATACTGGGTTTTTTAACATTTTACTTAGCTGAGTGGCAGGCTGAGATAATGGAGACAAGTGTCCTGTAAAGGCCAGCAAGAGGTTCAGCTGCAGCAAGGGCTGTGGTTCTTGAAGAGCAGAGCTGGCCAGCTGAGTTCCTCGCCACAAGAAGCACCAAAAGCAGAACTGCAGTGATGCTAAGCAAAAAGCATCTGCTTCAAGTAAGGACCCCAGGACCGAGTAAGGACCCCAGGAGGTAGTGAGGACACCAGAGGACAGGAACTCCCAAAGCCAGGGTTATTTCTGAGCCCTGTTGCACTCAGACCTTGGTTCTTTGCAATTGCACCGTTGGAAAAAAGGAGAAACAAAACCAAGCCTTTTTCTCTTAAAGGAGAAAGGGAAATCCTGAAATTCAAAGGAAACTTCTAGTGTGATTTATAATATTTATAGAAGCCCGTTATCAGGGAAGTGTTGTATTAATTTCTTCCCCCCCATACACAGTGGAGGTCATAGGTAGGGAATGAATTTCCATGTTTTATGTTATGAACCCTCTCCTGTTCAGAACTCCTTTATGCCACCATCCTTCATGGGGATTTCATTTGTATTTGTAAAAGTCTGAGTGTGATTCTGTTGCATTAATGGATACTTAACACACTACTAACTATTTTCTGGTAAACCTTTATTTCAAGTTTCCCATGATTATGAATTCATTTTCCATTGGAAGCAATAGTCCCACTTGTAATGAATTCAGCTGGTGTTAACATGCCTCTCACGAGTGTGTCCATAGGTGCTCAAGTACAATTTAGCATTAGTTAAATGAGAGTTAATGGACACTAAAAGTGCCACTTATTTTCTAAGTGATCCATTAACACAAAAAAAAAAAAAAAAAAGGGAAGACAAAAGCCAGCCAGCAGATTCCTTTTGTAAGATAACCCAGAGATCTGTTCTCCACATGTAAAATTTGTTTGGATACCAAGGGTGGCTTTGAAAGCACTGGCTGAGCAGATGCATATCGCAGGTGTCAGAGGGCAAGAAGCTGGTGTGAAAAAGGGGAGAAGAGAATGAAAATTTGTACTGAAGACACAGAGGAAAAGGGACAAGCCCAGGACAGCACGAAATTATGTCTGATGCCAGACAGACAGAGATGATGTGGCCAGCAGTTCTGAACAGAGTTAATATGAGTTAAACTTGTTTTTACTTTAAGTCCTATTGTTTCTGGTCAACTGAGATGATAGTAATAAACACACCAAGCCTATCTATGTTTAGGTTTCATCTTTCATAAAACTGTAACTAGCAATTTGAAATATCTCTGTAGTAAATCAAAATAGTTTTAAGGTTGTTAATAAAACATAATAATTTCAACTAGGTGAGGAGGAAGAAACGATGCTTTTCCCTCGTATTCAAATTTAAGTGAAAGTGAAGAGCACTGTGCCTTGTGAATCATTTTAACTAGAAATAAATCACTGAAATAAATTTGATGACGAGGCACAAGATTCTTCACTTTATATTCCATAACTTTTCTTCAGAAGGTGAGACACCGGAAACCCAAACATAAAAGTTCTGCAGCAAGGAAGCTGCAGGCGCTACAGAGCTTCTCTTAGTGAGCAACACATCCAGCTCAACCTAAGGCCTGTCCCAGCAAGAGGCACACATCCAGTGCTCCTGCAAAATGGCATACATACTTATTAATAAGCCTCTTCCAAAATTACCACACTTACAATTTTTTTTTCTTAAATTAGATGCTAGCATTCCCCCCTACTAAACTGCAGTTCATCATGTTGAATGCTCCAAATTCACAGAGTTTGTTCACCCCTTAGTAGTACAGGCATCTTCCGAGTTCTCAGTCCCACATCAGGGCTTATGAACGACAGCACTCATTAGAGTCATGGAAATGGAGCACTGGGGATGCTAAAGTAAGACCAGAGCCTGTTTTATGCATTTTGACTAAAGAACAGAGATACTTTTAAGAACAGAGATGCATTATTCCATTTGGATGGGAAAGACAAACACAGATGCACGCTGACATTATTTCCAAGCATGGGGGGGGGGGCGGACAGTATAGATATACAGATATATGGGAAAAGGGATCAGCAACGGGTGCTGTGACCAGGCAGGAGGAGCAGAGAGGCTGCAGTGCTCAGCAGGTCGTGGGGAGCAGATGGGAGGGAGATACAAAAGCAGCAGAGAACTGTGTGAAACAGAGCGGGGCAGAGGCAACGCGGGCCATGCGTTTTGCTGCCAGCTTAATCCTTCCTTCTGCTGGTGCCAGCCTCCAAAATCCCTTACTACAGCTCTGTTCCTCTCTCCGATGTAGGTAAGCATACAGCTTAACAGAGCATGCCATAACAACTTCATAAACGACCTGAGAAGCAAATAACTGAAAGCATTTTACTTTTAAAAATCTACTTTCATCAGTTTAAGGTAATTAGCTCTGGAAGACGATGATAGACCGGTGAAAGTTGCTGCAAGTGACAGCAGTGAAACTCCTGACACAGATATGGTACAGATTGCACGAGCAAATAACACTTCCCATGTTTCAGAAATCACCTTGTCAACAGTGTTTCCGAGCCCTGAAATTAGCTGAAGTAATCAGGAGCTGTTGGCAGTAAGCAGCAGGCAGCTTGTTGGATTGCTTTTCATTTTCACTGCAAGAATCTTCTGGTCATAGCTTAAAAATTCCCCACACCTGTAATAGCTTCAACTGAGTTTCCTTCTGTCTGTGTCCAAGGGACAGCCTCCCACAAGCAATCCAAAAATCAAGGTCCCTGGGCCTTCTGCAAGACTTTCCCAGCACCTTCTGCGCCTCAGAGAGAAGTACGGCCAAGTGGCCTTGAATTCGGTCCAGGCTGGCTTTGTTCTAGGCAGAACAGATCCCCCCAGTCTTTTGTTTCCATCAGAAATACAGAAAGGTCAATGTTATAGGAAAACATTTAAATTGTCGGGATTTTCCCCAAAATGTGTCTTGCTGTCTTCTAGGTTCTCAGATCTCTGTTGCAATATGGGTAGATAAGAAATCAGGCATGTCATTGCTGTCCGAATGGGCTCATTCTGACCACCTTGATCTACTTTACACAGGACTTGATTCAGCTGACAGCTCTGAGAACTGGACCCTAGTCAGTTATAACATACAAGAAAAGCAGACACTTCTGCAAAGATCCCTGAGATACTCACTCCTTGGGGTCATCTCATCTATCTCATCTCCTACAGCCGTGTTACCAGGCACCAATCTTCCAGGTATCCCTTTACACCCCAAAACCAGAATTTGGAGGAATTTCCCCTGCACTGCTCCATCTTCCATGACTACACAACAACGTGACAAAAGCTGTTGGAGACCACTACGAGCAGCTGAAATTTCAGTCCCCATTCATGTGTCTGATCTTTGCTTAAATCCAGAATGGCTAATGGTTTAGCCCAGCAGTGGGCTCAGCTATAAGGCTGATATGAAGGAAAATGCTTCCTCTCCTGCCTTCCCGCTGAAGCTCTAACCACGCAGCGCCGTGAGAAGCCTTGCATGAATACCCAGGCTGTCAGGTCACTTCCCTGAGGCCAGATTCTTGACCCTGAACTATTTCAGAGATCTTACAAAAGGACTATAGCTGTTTCCAGCATTTTGTTCCCATGCGGGCACAGTACAGGACCTGAACACCAGAACTGCCACCATGCAGGACGGGTCGCTCTAGGACACCAGAACACAAGTCAGGGACCTTGGTCCCCGAGTGGCCGAGGGAAGGCTGCCTCTCAACGGGTCTCCGCAGCTCTGGAGAGCTGCTGGAAGCCAGCTCCTGACTTCTGCAGAAGGCAGCACAGGATGAGGCCTCTTCTGTTTCACTGTGAAGGTCAGAGGTGCCCTGATGAACAGGGATTTTCCTCCCTCCCTGGCCCAGCACCTGGTTTTCTCCATTTGCCAATTATCAAATGAAGCATAGCAATAAATCATCATCAGTTTAGAGGCAAGTCCCTCTGCAATCACGATGTCCTTATTCAGTGAAAGACTCACATGTTCCAGAATTAAATTGCTGCATGCTCACACAAGGGCACATCTTGTTCTCCTTGCTTCTGTTTCCCACCACTTTCCATGTTCTCGCCTGTTCCGTAGTATCTTCAGACTGCCATCTCTAAGGCAGTTACTAGGGTTTTTTTGTTTGGGGCATTTTACACTCCTTAAAACCCTTGAGGAAATACCTAAACAGAATTTTAATTCCCATACACCATTTTCAAGCCTCTCTTCCTCCACAGAAGTTAAAAATAGAAAAGATAGTTTAGCAAGGCAGACAGGTTGGTGGATAAAAGCCCAGGAGTGCTGAGCCTTAGGACCTGGGTTGTTAACTAGCATGATGCAAGTGCTCAAACTGGTTTCGTCTCCAAGGTCTTTTCCTTCTGCCCACAAACCTCACTTCAATTCACCGATCCAGGCTGTATTTAGTCAGTGTTAGGTACGATATACACAGAGATGGGCCTTTAGTTCAGGAAAACGTAATTCTTATTTTGTGTGTGTTAGAATCATCTCAAGCAATCACACACATAGTAAAGTCGATCTGTGTTCTATCTTGGGAGGGAAGAATCATTAGCTATGTAGTCAATCTAAAATGCCAGGATAATGAAGAATGACACCTCTCAGTCTGATAAAATTCAGGAAATAGAACTAGTTTTGAAGGAAAGCTCGCTCTCCTAGGTTTTCCTACCAAGCTTGTAGAGGGAAAAGCCTTGGAGTAAAATTTCTAAACCCTTACCCTTATCTAAACCCAACTTTTGAGCAGCCATTATAAAGTTGCTTTTTATTATATTTTGAGTTTCAGAAGAGAGAATGCGGAAGGCATTTTTAGGTACCCAATAGAGAGGTGGAGAAAATCAGTATGAATATTCAAGTAGTCAGAAATCATGAGACAAAGTCTACAAATGAAGGACCAAACTCATGTTTCACAGCTTGAACTTGCCTTTGCATTTTGACCCTATTGGGGTACAGTGAATCGTGTTTTCAACCTTCTCGTAGTAAATAAGAATGGGGGAAAAATCTTACTTTTTTTTAAAACCACCACAAAGTTTTTCATGCAAGTGGAAGTGAAGGGGTAGAGGGGGGGAGCCCAACAAATACCAAGATTCACTTTGTCTTGATGTTACTGAAAAGTAACAGAAAAAAAAAGCACTGGTTGATGATACTGGGATCTCAGCCATTGACTCGATATGTGGCTGCAAATACAAGAGAAACTAGAACATACAAGAAGAGACCGGAGTTCATCAAGTCATTTATGACAGCACAGGCAGAGCAAGGGAGAGTCTAACATCCTTACAAAGAGGGGCTAATTCAACAGAAATCTTACTGCCAAAGGCCGTAATTATAACTGAGCCGTTTAATCTTGCACCAGGTCTTGATTTAGCCTCCAGATTTGGCCTTTTGTCTCTGCCCACAGGCTTTGTGTACACAGTTGGCACATGTGACAATGTCTCATATCCTTCTTCTAAAGGTAACAGAAAAATGGAGTGGAGCCTCCAGTTCTTTTTTTTTCTTTTTGATGGTGAAAAAAGAGCTGACTTTGAATTTGTCCCTTTTGTCTTCTTTTTTATATAGCTTGTTTGTGGTTCAATTATTCTCCCTGCGGACAGTGATGCTTGGGGAATCTGGTAACACTTAACAAAAATAAAAAACTCAAAGGATCCTGTCTGCCAAGCAGAAAGTAATTAAGGATCTTGGAATGCACAGAGGGCAATAAAGTTATTGAAGGAACAGGATTCATTAAGTAAGATAAAGCACAGCAGGGCATGCTTTCCTGGCCCTATCCGCTGTGCCCTACGCAACATCAGGTACCCAAGGGCTAACACCATAGTGCTACGCGTAGGACGGTGTGAGGCTGCAAGCCAGGAGCTGGAGGAACAGAGCACTAATGAGTGGAGAGCCCAAACTGCAATATCTCACCAACCTTCTAAATCAGCTCTTGTTTAAATTAAAGTTCAGCAGTCGACTGAACAAATAATTCCCAACAACATTCTTAGCTTCAAGTTGCTCCTCGACATTTTTCTAGTACAGTATTTTGTACAGATGAATTTCAGATTGGTTGAAGAATATAATTATTTGTTGCTCTGTGTCAGAAATCTGTTAAATTCTGACCAGCTGATACAGTATTGCCTCCTCTGAACAGGTACCTGTACAAAACAGTAAGAAAACAGAAATAAGACATGCAACTCCAAACTCCGTGTTTACAAGTTCAGTTTCTTCAAATGTGCCCACAGAAATCCTTTAATCCTTTAGCTGGTGTCTTCAGGCAAGCAGCAGTAACAGAAACTCTCCAGAAACTCTCAGGAACACTTATTCTATAAGGTGACAGCTCTAATTCTGAGGCATGCCATGTCCCACCCCAGAAGCCACCACATTTCATTGCTGATTGAAAAGATCTCGGGTGCATGGTAAAGACCTTCAGAATCATCCATTTGTAGTCAAAACTTTCTCTTAAATAACTATGGTCATCGCTGCAGCATTTAGTTTTTACGTTGCCACAACACAGGAAGTTGTTATTATTCCAACTTTCCAGAGACAAAGACAATTGTCGCATTCAAAGTCACACAGAAAGCACGTGGCAGGAATGGGAAGTGAAGCCAAGTCTCCCAGCCCTCGTCATACCCTAATTCCTGACCTCCTTCATGGTGACCTAAGAAATTCGGGGATTTTTTTCCTTTGTTTCTTTTTCTTCCTGTCCTCACAATGTATTTAGGTTTTATTTTAAACCCTTTCCGTTCAGCTCTTAAGGCTAGAAACATGATTTGAACCACTAATACATGACTCCAGGGCGTAACGCTATCTGATAATTCCTCTCAACTTTTGCCATCTGGTTGCAATGCTTTCACAACAGGTAATATGCACATAACCAGAAACCCTAGATTAAGTTAAAACTATTTAAACATTTAAATAGTCCCACCAAGGCCAATTCAAATATGCAGCGCATGTGGTACTACCAGTGTTTAATTACATTCCACAGTGATGTACTCCAGTTAGATATTTCTCAAATACATAGACTTTAACAGACCGTACACAGGAGCTGCTCGGAACACATTTACAGATGATGAGTGTTTTGCTGGTACAATTAACTACACGATACCAAGACTAACATTTAGCTAGACATGAAAACTGTAGCTAGACATCAATCTCAATGGATACTTGCTCCCCAAGGGTGCAAGGCAGGTTCCAAAAACCTCCCATCTAAGCAGCCCTGTCACCAGGCAGCCCAACCAGATCCAGCCTGGCCCCGTGCCACACAGCTGAAGCCTGGCATATTCATGCCAACAGCCGCATCCTTATGAAATGGCAACGGCACTGGGACCGCGGAGCTGGGCATGCTGACAAAATCCAGGTGGCTCAATTTACATTCATTTGCAGCATGCTTTGGGGAAAGCCAGGGAGAGGAGGAGCCCGTGGATGCTGGGGTTGGACCTGGGATGAGACCCATCATGCCTGGGCAATGGAGGTGCAAAGTGCAGCCCCACCAACCCCAGGTTATGTTTGCAGTCGACGGTCAGGTGTCACAATAGACCAGGGAGGAAAGCTTCACGCAATATGACAACTCATGAATGCATAGGTCCTCACTGCCTGGCTCCGAGCCCTTTTACTGCTGAAGCTACAGAGAATGTGTGCTGTTAGCATCTCTCAGTATTGCCCAAAATCTCAGTTGTGTAACATGGGACCCACTACTCAGTCGCAGGGCTTCCCATCATCAAGACCTTAGCTACCTGCTTGCTGCAGCTATCCTCTTCATCCAACAAACCTCAACAAAACCAATTTGCATTTAGTCCTGTTCTACAGGTGCAGGTCCAGAGAGCTCCTGCTTTTTCAGTGCTGCTTTTCCTTATTCCCTTGTTTCTAACACGTCTCCTCCTGCCTCCTGATTGCCCATCAGGTCACATTCTGCAACCCCAAAGTTTACAAGACGTTTTCTGAATTTATACAATTTCCCCCCTTTAGTTTTTGTGTGCACAAAAAGTACCTTGAACTCCTCAACTCCTGACCATACCGCCTTGGGCTGTCTCAATTGAGTGGGGAAACACCATTTATCCACCTAAAAATCAAGGATTTCCCATTTAAAGGACCACTCTGAGTGCCACAACCAATGTAGCTTACCACATGGCACAGAGATGGAAATATCAGGAGAAGGAGGGAGAAATCCAGTGTTTGGAAGAGTGGCATCATTGTCTGAGTATATAAATAAAGCAGGAGTTTATCATAATTTATTTATAAAAACTATTTCTAATCTAATTCTTTGCATATTATCTAGGGGCAAGAGAGACGAGACAGAAAAAAATGGTTCTTAATCAGGAATTACCACATGGAGTGGTTTTGATTAATATGCAAAACATAGATTATAAATAGATTTATAAATAAATGATCAACTACGGCTGCTGCTTTATTTATCTATGGACTTGCAGAAAATTTGAAGGCTGAATTCTGATTAAATGAGAATTGCCACTAATGGTGGACCGGCTGGCTCAAAGGGACTGGTGAAAGAAAGAGAGAATATATTTGCATAGCACCTTTGATTCATAAGAACTCCCAAATGCTTTGCAGAATTAATATTATATTTTAGGGGTCACTTCATCCATTACTGAAATACAGCCTCTGAGGAGGACCAAAGATAACTTTCTGCATCTATTTCACCTTTGATCGAAGATCTCAAAGCACTTTGCACACTAATTAAGCCTCCTACTCTATCTATGCAATCCTCTCCTCCTGCAAATTACTAAACCAATGCAACCTAAAGTACCAGGAACAAGACCAAGGAAAATTCATCAACAGTTCCTTGCTATGACTTCATTTCACTTCCAGATCATCAGGTTGAAGTCAGCTGTACCTCAAAAAGATGCCCTCACCTGAATGGCAGTACAGATCCCAAATAACTATGTTCAGACAACTTAGAAGTTAGACCAAGTGTCCAATATCAGATCAGCCCAATCTTCTCCTGTAAGAGCACTCTAACATCTCATCATAATCAAACGCTCAGCCCTAAGGACTGCAGCTCTGACCTAAGAGCCTGCATGTCTTTTCACTGATCCATTCTGCCATGGGGACACACACATTGCTGGGAGACTGAAGTTCAACGTGACACTGGAGACAAACTCTCAAGACATGACAGTCAGTGCCAGATCTCTTCACCTGGGTCAGACTTGCCCATACCCACCCAACAGCAGGGCAAGGGAAAGCCAAATACCCGCTAAAAAAAGCCTGCAGGTCAATGCAGCCTCTTCCATTTACCTTGCCTTTCAAAAATAAGAAAGTCAAAACATTTTTTTTTTTTTTCACATAGCAAAGCTGTCTCACCAAGTCAGTTTTCACAGCTGAACACTTCCCAAGGTGCCAGTTCTGCGATTCGGGGCCTGGATGTGATCCCTGGAGCATGATAGATAGCTTTAAAATGAAGGCACTGCGAGAAGTACCAGCTGTCCAGGTGCACGTTGGATCAGCATGGCTGAACCCCCCTCCTCCTCTGGGGAACGAGCAGGAGCTCATCCTGTGCACGGGGAAGGCTTTGACGGCAGGAGAGACGCGTGAGACCAGCAGACATGAGCAGGGACACCGCCACACGTAGGTCACACCTCACCCTGCTTTTACTATGTCAAAAATGATTTGCTGTTACATGGCAAGTTTGGGTGACTTTTTTCAATCCCCTTTAATTGGCCACCTGATCTCCAACCTCTTAATCCCAACAACCAGTAGCTGAAAGAAGAGGCAGATGAAATGCAAAAGGAACTTATTTTCTCCAAATAAACCAAGTCAGCCTCCAAGTTCAACCCCCCTACACACACATTCATTTTCCTCCCAGTGCCCGTTCCAGGTTTCCAGATGTCCCTAGAAAGGGATTTCATTCTGAACCACCCTGTTAATTAACAGTTTCTCTTTTGAGTCTGGACTACAAAAACCAGCTTCAAACACTCCTTCCATCCCAGCAATGCAGCATGCTCTCGCTGCACAAGGTCAGCAAGGAGCACGAGACAGCGTCAGCAATGGGCTCCTCTGCACCGCTTGTTATTTGAGGACTGGAGGCCTGGGCTGAAATTCAGCCGTGCCACGCAAGAAGGACACCACTGTGGCTCATTGCACATTGTGCGGAAGCAACCTTAGAGCTCTTCAAAGGAGAAGATTTGACACTATACAGGTTTTCTTGTCTTACAGTGCTTGTTGAGGCCGCACAGTAAGCGTTCCAGGTATTCTGGGCAAGCTGTTTCTATAAGTGAGACAATTCAAACTCAATTTAGTAGAAATCATATGCCAATACGGTCCTACTTCCTCTCTCCACCCAGCAAATTAGCAACGTGGACAGTCTATTGACTAAACAGTGCAAGTTTTACCACAGCAATAACAGTCTGCTGCTGCACTCACTGCTCAATTAGAAGAACGTTGAATGCACGGAAATGCCTTTTGAATAAACACTTGATAACCCTCAATAAAACTGCAAGAGAGAGTTGCTGCAGATTTACTACCCAGGAAAAGAAAGCTCTTCACTGCGCAGCCACGAGCTTGTGGCTTCTTATTGAATGCTGATGAACACTAGGCCTTCACAGTACCACAGCAACCTGGGTTAAAGCAGCTTAGCAGGAAAATAAAATAGGTCCCTTACGACCTGCCCGCAGAGAGATGGTGGAGAACCACAAACTTGCCACAGTGACCGCAAGATGCACGTGCTCGCTCCAAACTGTGGGGTTTAGTGATCCCTCCTCGGTAAGCCAGCTCCACACAAGCAGCACACGCGTCCTGGACACACTGTGGGTTCACGTCCCAGCTCGCTGCGCGGTCACTGCTGGTGTGCTCGGGCGGGATTGCTGCCCTTTGGCCTCTGTGCACCCCTGGTTCTCCCACAGAAAGCACCGCTGTGATGCACAGCCACAGCGCTGGTAAAGCCTCTCTTCCTGCTGCCTCGCATGGAGAAAAGGAGCACCACCAAACGAGACAGGTGATCAGCCCACCACCAAAAGAACCAGGTGATCAGCCTTACTGCAAGGACGCTTAGACAGTATGGGGTTTTCCAAAAACATGTGACTGGCCAGGAGGAAGGAAGGGGTTGGCTCTGTTTACACTCCTCCAGGTCTCCCATGAGGGCTGCCCAGCCACCCTGGGGCAGAGCCCTTCCTGCTGAGCACAGTGGGGATGCCTGCAGCCCAGGGAGGATACCAGCACATTTGTTCTGCAAATGAACATTGACATACAGGTCCTGCCCTTGCTGATGAGCATTGATGTGTCCTTTTCTGTATTCACAGCTCTTGATGACAGGGTATTAACAGGGTAATTTTGTTTTCCTCCCTAAGAAGTCTGGTGGGGAACAGCCTGGTGCTTAAAAAATAAACACCCAGCAAAAATCATTGCTAATTCCCTTATCATCTTTACACACTTGAACACGTTTCCTCCCTGGTAACCCTGTAGCTGGTGCCTTGCCTTCTTGGGAACATCCAGGGTGCTGGGGAGCACAAACCCTGTCTGGGGTTTGAATGGCAGATGCATTCCAGTGTTCCTCTTCCAGTTCTGCTTTTCCAAGAAAGGATCAGTGAACGGGCGCAGCCAAGGGTAGTCTCCAAGGTCTAGACACTTGTGTGTAACAGAGCTTCACTGTCCTCTTCAGCTAATGGCAGCTCTGCCCATTGCATGGCCAGTAATGGGTGATGTTTGTTTTATTTTAGCAGCAGCTTCTGCAGTCTTGTACGGAGCCAGCCAGTAAACTGCGCTTTGGAGACCTCTCCTGCCCATGCTGTTAATGCCTCAGCAAGCAAACTTTGGGGAAATGGAAGGGGGCAACCAAAGAAAATTTCCCTCCAGGCTCCCAGTATTCTTTCCTGTCCAGAAAAGTAATATTAGATGTGACCTACAACTATAGTAACTAAAGGGATAGTGTCCTATTTTATATATTATTGGAGCCCTCACACAAGTAAGCGGAGTTACCTACCTGCTGCTGTTCCAGCCGCTTTCTGAGTGCAAAAACCCAGTGAGTGCCCAAGAAAGACAAAAGAGCTGAAGCCACTTAAAACGCCGCTGCACTGTTCCTACAGCACAAAGGGTGCATTGCTGCTCAAGCGAGGTGCACCTTGAAATCTTTCCTCATTAAAGCCTTAATCACCTTTAACAGCAGAGATGGAGCCGTGGTGGTTTTCTACGTGGGGAAACTGAGGCAAAGATGAGGGGAAGAAAAAGGATTCGGTCGGAATGGTAGTGTGGGTTGGTGCCATGCTGGGACAGAATCATTTTTGTTTGGCTGAGGATGGATGTAGATTTAGGAAACTAATGCCCAGGCAGCTTTGACTTGTCAGAGAAGATAAAAGATCATTCTAACCCAAAACATCACCTAAAGAATAAAAAGCAACACTCGGATGGTACTGAGGACACTGATGCTGGATTGCCCACATTTCCTGGTGATTTTTTTCTGCCTCTAAAACAACGGGACAAGCCTCGATGGTCTCTTATATACATGTTAGAGGTGTGCTGATCAGCATGGGAGCTAGCAAACCTCCACCTCTTTAGCATTTCGGAAAACACTTTCAAAATGTGGGTCCAAGTTTGTGCAAAATTTGAGAATACTCACATGCAGCCACTGGCACATCCCTGGCAGGCTTCTGCAGTTGTTCACGCTAATTCAGTAAGAGAGAAGTGTACAAATTAGACACAGAGCTCGACTGTAATCAGCCTGTGCATGCGATTAAGCAACTGTACATCCTTTTACTCCAGCTCTTGAGTCAGTAAATAAAAACCAGTAAAAGACCAGTCTCTGCAATATCGGATAAATTGTCTTAGATTTGAAAACAGAAACTATTGAGACACAAAACTGACAGAAAAGCAAAGGCTGTCAGAGGAAGATCTGATCCTGACATTTAAGCTAGAATTGGTTAAGGAGGAATAAAAACTCTGAAAGATACAATCCCTCTATTTTCATAAACAAAATATCCAAACCGAGAATCCTTCCTGTGCAATGTTTTTAATTAATTCAGGCACCAATTTTAAATCTTTTCTGTAAATGCTAAGTGTGGTTCATATCTTTTCTTTCACTTCATCAAATCCAATGAAGTGCATGCTGTTATACCATCCTGACTATTGCCTTTTTTTTTTTTCCCAGACAGAATGATATCCAAATGTTTCAATGTTTTTTAATGCTCCATTTCTCTTAATGGCAAATGAGGTCTCAAAACGTAGAGGAAGTTTTGAAAAGATACTTGTTAAACAACAAATTGGAAAATAAAGGGAGAGAGAAAAATGAAGTAACACCTGCATGACATTATTTAAGTTGTAGGGCAAAATATTGGGAATATGAAGAGAGAAAGTTTTTGAACGCTTACAGTATTGACTTCTGCTGTTTTCTTTCTTTGTTTCTTCCTAGAAAAGCAAGAAAAAAAATATTAATGAAGATTTAGCATAATTTTGGCTTATAGAAATGCAAATATTTTCATTGCAATTAAAAAAAAAAGTCTAATTTAAAATATTTGAAATAAAAAAAAATTGTTAGGATTTGCATTTTTAAATTATTTCTGAGGCAAAGTTTGTTTCAGTTTGACTGAAGCAGCAAAAGGCAGCGGACTCTTATTCAGCCCTGCCCTGCAACAGTCTATTGCTTTGCTATTTATTTATTGACGCTGCTTGAATTTGTCACGCTCTCTCAAATGACACCGTATCTCTACCACGTTCAGTTGTTTCCTTACTCATGTTGCAAAAGATGCAACTTACACTGAGCAAAGTTTTCTTTCTCATAATATTTATCTTTAATGATAAAGATTTATCTTGAAAAAGCAGAAAACAAGCAGACAAGTACAAGCTCTGCACTCAAGGCAATGTTGTTCTCTACAAGGAAACAATAACACTTGTGTGGTTGGGTTTGTTTTTTTTTTTCCCCAGAAAAGTTGCATTAGATGCTGCTATATTTGGAAGCACACAGATATTCACTGTTACTGCCGGTCAATGACTACTACAGCTACACAGGGCAAGGTGTGGATGTTGAGTAAATGAATTATTCAAACCAGGGAACTATCCGTGTTTGCCTGAAGTAGAAGGGAAATATCCTCTAATAAGGCAGGGTCCTCCAGCACAACTCCTGAGCCTGTGCACAATACCCTTGTGAAAAGCGTGCCGTACATGGGAGACAGGCAGAAAACACTAGTGCGATGAAATCATCCCTGAAAAGAAATGATAAAGAAAAGCTGAGATTGAAGGTGGTCCTTCTCCCTTAGAGAAGCAGAAGACAGACTCCCAGCAAAGTTCTGTCAGCCATCACCGTCACGCTGATGTGCGAGGGCCAGCGGTTGAGCATCCAGCAAACCTGCGCTGAGGGAGCTGTTTACACAGGTCCCATCAACTCACTAGGAAAAAAGGCATAACACACAAATCTTCCTACCGGCAAGATCGCCCTGTGGATTTTGACTTTGTTGACTTCTGCCCAATTCATTGTCCTAAATGTTGATTCATACAGAATTTCTGATGCGTCTGAGAAGACCAAACCAGGCTCTAGATTTTATAACTCAAATATTTCTCTGTTTAATGTTTCTTTATTGCTTATATTACCATGATCACAATGGTAAAGCAGCTTATTCAGCATTCCTATCAAACAAATCAAAGTGTGTTACATAGCATCTCAAGTGATAAAGTCCAAGTCTGAAAACGCAGCCTGCAGATTTCTGTATGAAGTTACCAGAGTTGAGAGGAATCATAGAAATTACCGTAATGATTTATAGAAAGTAGATTAACATGCAACATCTATTTTAGAAGTGCATATATACCCCAGTGCTTGCTGAACTCACGTGGTTATACAGTGTCTTGGACAAGAATCAGGGAGTCCCTTTTCTCTGCAGGACAGAATTTCAGCTGCTCAGAGAGACAGAACAAGGGAAAAAGCAATAACTATTCTCAATTTATAGGTTGGGCAGCGAGAAAGATTTTCAGGCTCATGTGCAAGGTCATTCGGGAAGTCGGTGGCAAAGCTGGGAAAGGACTTCCAATTCACAAATTACAGTGCAAGTGTTAATTGAAAAAAAATCTGGTTTAGGATCACACACAGATTTAATTTGATGAGCCAAATTCTGACAGTTTCTTCTTCATTAATGTAGTTCCTGCTCTAAATTACTGAGTGCTATGACAGTCAAGGTAAAACAGTACAATAGCAATCATGGGTCGCTGTATGTCCCCTCCCACAAGCCCCACTGCTTCTAGGACTAGGAAAAAAAATTACATCTTTAGGAATCATTTTGAGCTGACACAGTGCGCCGAGGTGGCTTTTTCCCTTCGCAGCTTGTGTACAGCAGTTCAGCTCTTTCTGTTTTCCCTACCAGCTGCTCTACGAACACTACCCCTTGTCAGCGGGAAGTTACAACAAAATGAATGAAGGATGATGATTAACGAAGAAAGAGGGTGAATATTAATCATGGAGTCAACGTTTGATGGGAACATTGATGGAATAGTGGTTCCACTGGAAGTTGTTAGGAGTTGATTTTTATGCCCCAGGGCAGTAGTTTTAAACCAGGACTCATGATGGAAGAGGGGTTGCTTGTAATGTTTTAAACAGGCCAATGTGGAAAACATACCTTCTCCCTCCCCTCCCCCTGCCCCAGCTCCGTCCTTTGTGCTCAGATGAGAGAGTACCCCAGGTCTATTGTGCACCCTACGTTCTCCCAAAACTAAAGATCAAATCTTTAAACAGAAGCAAAATGGGAACAAGACATCTCTGGTTTCCTTGCTGAACTGGCAAACCAGCCCTCACCACCTGAGGCCACTCACATTAATACTGATGTTCCTAGTTCTGAGCAACTTTTCCATTGTTCAACACACCAGGAAAAGAAGAAGAACCCGGGACAACATGGTTATATAGCTAGGTAGTTCAGGTTTGAATTTTGCGTGTTTGCAACCTGATCCAAACTTCTTTGGAGGCCGCAGGAGTCACAGCTGCATCAGGGAGCAGTACAGACCAGCCCTTGGCTGGAGTTTCCTGTATCTCACAAATTAAAAAGTGTGCTTCTAATCAATCCTGTATATGAAGTGCGCAGTTGATACTCTTTTCTTTGGTATTACACAGAATCATTTATTATGCCAGATCATTCATTTTCCTACTGAGGAAAACCTTGCAGTTCAGGCAAGCTTCATCCACATACTAGAACTAACTACTAGAATCCTGAAAGTAAGAAACATATGAAATACTGTAAAGATACTGCAGATTTACTGCACACGTCAATTTGGACAGTCACAGAACGGACTTGCAAAGTCACTCAAATATGGTTCCAGTCCAACACTGAAGTTAATGTGAGCTGGACGCACACCAACATCCAGCTCTTCCAGCAGTCCCATCATGCAAAACGGGCTTTTGCATATAATTTAAAATTTCTACTGCATTTGTTTCAAAGGGGTTTTAACTGGGGGAGAAGAGACAGCAAATAAAGAAGGGCTACATTCAGAGTCGGTACCGATGCTGTGATTCTGTTGAGGTCAACAGACTTACAACATTTCTCAGTGACATCTTGTTGGTTTTCCTATGGTGCTCCCTAATCTAAGCTCCACCTGTCCTCCAAAACGATGCAGAATCATGGCACATGGCCTCTTTCATGAACCCTGCTCTAGAAATTAATCCATACCGTAGCTCTTGTCAGGAGGACATAACAGCTTCACTCAGCCACACACCAGCAGTTGTGTATATGGGCAAGGTTATTTTTCTAAATAAAGGTCTGGCTTGAAAATACAAATGTATTTAATCCTTGCAGCAAATGTTTAAGCAGACCAATGTAGAAGCACGATGGGTTATGCATGCATTTTTCTGTAGATTTAGGCTGAGGTCTCTTGCCATTCAGCAATAATCAATTTGCAAGAAAATGAAGCGTGACTGCTCATTGGGTGCAGCCTGGCTACCCCTCCACCCATCTGTCCCGTAATATGAAGATAAAAAGCAAATCTGTTCCTTTAGCTTCAGCTGCAGTGAAGACTGAAGTGGGCCACAGTGCAACAAGTTGCAGAGAATCCCAAAGTCACAAAAAAAGAAAGTCTCCCGAGTGCACCGAGGCCGTAAGAAGCTGAACAGCAGAAGTCGTTTAGTCCTCAGTGCGGCATTTTATCCAGAACATTGGGCCTTTAACAGCCCAGAAACCTTCAGGTGCGTTTCCATAGTTAGTTAAGGCTGTTCCGCAGGCGATTTGCAGATATGCAGGTTATTTGCTTGGGAGCAGCCTGCCACTGTGCACGGACCCTGCTCCTTTTTTTTTTACCTTTCAGCTCACAGAGCATCACTGACAAACGCATACGATTGTCTGCTTGCTTTCACAGCAGCTGCTTGTAGAAAGCGAGAGGTACATGAAGCAGCAGACACAGAGGAGATGGCTCAGGCAGCCTTTATTCTAATGCTCTGGCAAAACTAGGTGCTACCTTGCAAAGGGTACGATGCGCTGCAGCCCTCCTAAATAAATAACTTTTTAATGCACCTGTCATTTCAGATGTCAGACCGGAGACAAGGTCAAGCTTGGAGAGAAATCAGCCTGCTCCATCCTTGACCCGTCATTCATCACTGCATTTGTCCACAGCCACGCAGCGCAGCTGGTTAACAGGGAAAATACCTTATCTGAGCTCGAAAAGGGTCCCATTTCTGCTATGGAGAACTTTATTAATAATACTCTCCAGAAAGCAGCAGGAGTTCTGATGGACAGCTTTGCAGGGACATTTTTCAACAGAGAAGCTTAAAATCCTATATCTATGCACCCGATCCGCGGGCTGGAGGAGACGAGAGGTTAATTTTGCAGACAGCAAATGGTGACTGTTTGTAAGTTATCAGAGATTCAGTGTTATGGGGATACGTGAGCCTTGCCTTCACCTTTCCTCATGTATCATGCTGCATGCCATCATCGTGGCGTTAACACTGCCACGCTTCGTGCAAGTCCCTGCTCAAATCACCGGGCAAGAATTAGCATGGCCAACTCCTCGTTCTTGGCACTGCTTTCGCAGGACTGGGCATGGCTCTTAAATTACACACCTCCTGAATTCCTGCTAATTCACAAGGATTTCAGCTGTCTTTACAGGAAAAGACTCCTAGTTCCTAAGGGAAACTGTAAAAGGTGAAGCTTTGTCCCTCAGGCTAATTATGTGTCTTATAAATTGCTAGCGTTTGTCTGAGGGTTTGGGATTTTGTGGGGTAAGAGGGGAAGAAGGGAATGAGAGAAGGAAAACAAAAAAAAAAAAGGCATTTTTTTTAGTACTTGAAAGAAGTAATAGCTTCTAAATGAAGGAACACTAACAAAAAGGAGGAGGCAAAGCAACCCTCATGTGACGCAGAGTGTTACAGTCCTTTGGGTTCTTCCACCGAACACCCCTCAGGCAGAGCAATTCAGCTAAAGGAAGAATTACACCTGGCTCACTGAAGGGGAGACATATTTTTTCTCTTACAGATATTTGGGGGTTTTCCCTCTCTGGACTGAAATAAAGTTAAAGGCAGGGCGTCTCTTTTGCTCCCTTGGATGTAGGATAGGCACCGAAACGTGAGAAAGCGTTGGCTTTCTAAGCATCGTGCTTACCGGTTAGGTGGTGGCAGTGACTCCGAGATGACTGCAGTGTGTTCACTAGCTTACTGAACCTTGTAACATTAGTAAACAGAGGACGTGGGACCCATACCAATTCGGTACAGACCCAGGCTGACTTCTCAAGTTTGACTCCTTTCTGCTGAGACATCAACACCTGCAACATTTTGAGAACGGGTCATTTTTGACCTGCATACTGCGGTGAAGTTTACGGGCTCAGACACAGAAGCAAGTTCCCACAGTCTAAAAAGTTTCCAGATCCAACCTAAGCCATCGTAAATGTTCATGTATAAGCACTTAAACCATGACAATGCGAGAATTTTCCACTTAGTGCGGCTTTCCTTCATTGCAAGCTGAATAAAGTTGCGATATTAACAGATGCAGCCCCGAAGAGTGCTGCAGACAACCCACCGCTCGCAGAACGAAGCACATCGAGCTGATTCTGTGTCAAGGCTTTCTGTCAAGGGAAAGTAACGTGTTAAAGGCATGTGTGACGGTCAAAACAGAGGAAAGGCAAACACTATGATTACACACGTCACGTTATCTCTGACCTGGCTCCTGGGCACGACGAGAGCCTACTGTGACCTGTTGGTCTTTCGGTGCTCCTGCAGCTTGCGTTCGGCTGCCGTGGTTCACAGGCACTGTGCTGCTGGGCGCCAGTGGTGAAAGCTGGCTATAAGAAAATTAGCTCCCCAGCTCATCATACTCTTTTCTCAAAGATTTTACATTCATTTATGCACATCGGTTGTATTATCCCAATATTCCAAGAGCCACTGTATTTTGAGAGACAGCATGACCGTCTTACTACTACTTCAGCACTCAACTGGTACAAGGAGGTTGCCGAAATCGGCAGTGCTTTCTGCTCTGCCTACTTAAGAAAAAAAAAAAAAGTCTTCGGCTCACCAAAGTAACATAGTTATTTAAATTATGGCTGAGATTTTCAGAGACACACACTAGATCCAAAACTCCTTGGGATGGTGTTGGCTGAGGTGTGTGCATGCACCAGTCACCTTTGAAATCCAAGGCTAAGCACACAGGACTGCCTCAGTTTAAGGAATGAGTCTCTTGTCCTCCAGCATTTGTTACCCCACATCTTTTAGCATTCCTCAGCTAAGATCACACCATCGCTCTCCCGGTGCCGACTCAGCGGCTCCATTAGCACTCGTTTGTTTGCTCTGAAATGCCTTCCTCTGCTTTGTTTCTCTGGACCTAACATTTTTATTTTTTTGCCTCTTTTCTCCCTCCATGGGGTGACAGCTATTTTATCACCTCCAACAAGAAATGCTGAGCCTGTTGTGCAGGCAAAACATTTGCAAAGGGGCAGGGGGTACACAGAAAGCAGTGGGAAATTGATAAGGGCTGTAAAGTAGCTTTATAAAAATGCCGACAAGCCTGTTCAGGGCACAGAGCACCTGCACCTCTGCCCCCGGCAGCGCTTCCTTCAGATGCTCCTATTGTTTTCATTACTATTTGTGACTCGATCATTAATAAATTACTATTTTTTTTCCTGTTGGCTCCAGCCACCAAGGGAGCCAGCAGGTGCACCACTTTTACAATTAGCCCTCCGTAATGCATGGTTGGCAAGAAAAGTTGTCCAGAAGCTGCAGAGTTTACCAATTGGATTTCTGCTTGATGGTCACAGCACTTGGAGCAATTAGAAGAGAATTTGCAGGAAAGCACCTTAATGCATCTGTTCATGTGGCCAAAAACTTTGACAGAGGGGCTAAATCCCAAACTTTGAGTCCTGCTCAGTGAAACTGGGTGATACAAGCAGAGGGAGAACGTGCAGAGCAATCCGCAGGGCAACGAGAGCAAGCTGTGTGTTTTAAAAGCATCATTTTCTACCAAGTATTATGCTGTCCTGCTTTGGTTATCCTGTACTACATGTTTCAGATTAAACAGAAACTTAACTGAGATGGGAGTAAAAGACTGACAAAACTGGGCTGATTTTGGTTTGAGAAGGGGCAACGTAGCAGCAAAATCAGAAAGCTGCTTATCTCCATCCTTCAGTAAATCCAGGTCCACTCACAGTAGTGCCGTTCTCTGCATTCATATTGGTAAAATTATGGATATACTGACTTCCCTGGTAAGATTATGGATATACTGAAATCCCCTTCTAATATGATATGACTTTCTTAAATACTATCACAACTGCGTTATTCTACAGAGGGATGCAGTTTGAACAGCAGTTAAGGGGCACAGGCTGTGGGTTGATTTTGGGTGGAGGAATCCTTGGGTCAAGGATTGTCAGCATCTGGAGTGGAGATGCTTTCATCTCCATTGTATAGTTTTTCCCCCAATGGGAAAAAAAAAAAGCCCCATAAAGGAAAATTTAAAACAGGAAGCAGAAATTACTTATAATGCTTAAACAAAAAGTGAAAAATCCAAGGCAGAGTAATTTACCGCAGATTTCAAATCTGGCATACAGTCAGCAAAGGGGAGAAGTGGTGTACCTGTTTGCCTGAGAGACAGTTTTCCTTCAGTCCCTATGAACTCAGATGTTTCACACAGTTCTGGTGAAAAAGCATGTTGTCTTCTTTGTTAGTGAAACCCAGCTGGTACAATCAGGTTCTAGAGGAAGAGAAAAAAAAATTAAAAAATTAAAGATGACATGTCATATTGAAAACCACCAAAATCAGAGCTTGCACGGAGCAGACCTGGCTTCATCAAATCTACTGTCCTGCCTTTGATAGCAGCTGCTACAGGATGCTCTGGAGGAGGAGAAACAAGGCTTGCAGTGGACAAACCTGGGATAGTCTACCCTTTCCACAGCTCAGATCTAGAAACCGATTCAAGCTTTGAATCACAAGATTAAAAGTCCTCTTCAAAATCTATTTCCAAGAAAAGCAAAATTTAACACTATATTAATGACTTCCAAACAAGCATCCAAGCTCCTTCTATCTAGCTAATTTGAACTGAACAAGAAAACAACCTTAAAAAAAAAATTAAAAAAAAACCCCAAATAACCGTTTTCCCTCACTTTACAAGAGGGCAAAATCAGAAATCTTTCAGAAGAAATTTGTAAGAGATCTGTAACTCACTGTGGATTCATCTCAGCAGCTACCTGAGATAAGAAAGACCTCTCTCTGCACTTGATTTGAAGCAGAGGTCCCAATCTCTAGTGAGGATCCTAATCACTACATGATTGGGTCATTCATTGTGACCCAACAAGCCTTTACTCGTAGGAAGAGCAGAGTAACTCTAACAGGAGAGACCAGAGTTGTGTCGGTAGCTTCCATAGCAAGTTTAATGCACGGGAAGAGTGTAAGAGCACTTTGGGAGATGAATCCTATCATCTGTGCCTGATCAGCAAATCCGTGTCACTCAGTTCACATTCGGTGCAACTTCTGTTACCTTCCTGAGAAAAAGCACACCGAGGTGAAAAAAAGCAAAACTTCACATGATCCAGGAGACTTCCAAGAAAGGGAATTTAAGGCAGGACCAGTTAGAAAAGTGTTTTAATGGAAATCCAATGAACACTTGACTCAGAGCCACAAACTGAGGAATTTCTAACATGGAGTCAAACTGATGCTTTCTGAGAAACATATACTGGGATAGAACTACAATCATGGTTCTGTCCTGCCTGTGATATTATCCCAATTTTCCTGTTCCCTGGGAACTCCAGGACAAATCGTCAATGAAAAATAAATTTTTTTTACTGCAAATTTTGGTCTGAGGTCCATAGGACCAAGCTGGCAGGCTACACCTGCACTAAGTCTCTCCTGCACACAGCTAGGCTCTCTCCACTAAAAACATCACAGTCTGAAATTATTTGCAAAATTCTTTACCTTAAGACGTTACTTATTTATAACAACAAATTACCTCATTCAAAATAAAATAAGAAAACTTAGAGCAAATTCTCCCTGCCAGATTTTTGTTATACAAGGTCTAAAAGAAAGAAAAAAAAAATCCAAAAGCATTTTTGAAAGCAGGGAGAGGAAAATCACAGTGTAGTTGGAAACAAATAAATAGGTTACATAAACAAAGGGCACAACTGTGAAAAAAAAAAAAAAGAAAGAACTGAAAAGTTAGAAACTGAAGTGTAATGGAATAGCAGCAAGAAAAGTTGGAGTACAGTTAAAGTCAGAGTATAGTTTAGTCTCAGCTTAAAAATAAGTTCTTAATTTGGTCAAAATAGGCCATCTAGCCCTGATCCTTGGAAATTTGGTATCTACATGAGTTTGTTGAAGTATGCAATTCAAAAAAATAAAAAGAAAGCACATATTCCCCCTTTGCACCTCAAATACACCGTTTTCCCTATTCAGAAAACACTGATACTTTCCTTTTTTCTTCTTCACTCTGAGAATTAACAAGGCTTCCCCTGCACGTTTGCTTTGCCGTGCTGTGAGCGTTAGCCTCGCCCCAGCAACGCCAGGTTTGTTAACGGCGATGTGCCGGATGGATGCAAGGGGTGCGTCTCCCCTCGCTACCCCCTGCCCCCGCGGAGCTCACCTCTGGCAGCAGCCATCGTACGTCTTGTTGAGGCCACATATTGTTAAGCCATTAGACTTTCTCCTGCAACCACCACACAGAGCCCCTTAGCTCCTTCCTTTTGCTTGACCTGAACCGTAGGTTCTACTGGCAGTAAACTCAATCACTGTCCTTTCCAAGCCTGCTATTAAACCTTGGCTCGAACCAGCCAAGAAATTAATCTCTGGTGCCCGACCTCTCTCAGCCCCAGCGTGCTCTACAGCAGCTATACACAACCTTTGATCCCCATCTGCATGGTTTCATCCATAAACAAAAGTACCTTGTGGAGTCCAGTGAACCCAGCTGGGCCCTCACTAACATTGTCTGGAAAAAAAAAAGCAGAGCACGGAGTCTTTCGGCTTGGAAGTTTCATGTTCTGCTGCCGAATCATACCCTTGGATTAAAAACAAAACAAATTAAACCAGAACCTCACGTCTCTGGTCTGTGTTTTCTAGGGTCCCCATATACATGCACGATGTAATGGATGAAAAACATCGCTTTCTCCAGTTGCCAGATCCTGTTATTGAGTGAGACAATGCCACACATCCTTCTTCTCTACATATCTGGAATGCGTGTCACTCAGGCAGTATTGCTTGTTCCTGGAGAGGGACTAAATCATTACACGTTTGTTAATCCATCATTCATCCTGACAGCCACTGGTGCACGTTGACAGCTACGGGCAGAGGACAGCCACCGAACCCAAGCGAGCTTTACATTCAAATTCTATTTAAAGCACCAGCGTTTCAGGCAGGTTAGGTCTGTCTCCAGTAATTTTATTTTACTGATCGTTATAAGGACCGCTGCAATATAAACTGCTCTCTAGAGCACCAAGGAAGGAATGAGACCTCACTGCAGCAAGCACAGTACCAAACAGACAGGAAGAGCATCCGTCGTGAAAGTGGTGCCCGTATAAATAAGCGGGGCACAGAGGAAGTATTTTTCCGAATTTTACAGCTGAGGAATCAAGGCTAAAAGCAATAAATCAATTTTCTTGAGGGTACGCAGGATATTTACAGTAGAAATAAGAACTGAGCCTCAAATCTTTATCTACTACCCAATCCTTTTTCTGCCTGGAGAGCTGATGAAGTCCAAGAGAAGCCAGAGAAACCAACCTCTCTGCCCTGCTGTTCGGGAGACCAAAACTGGCTACATCCCTCTGAAAAACCCCACATCCACATGGGCAGAAACTCACCTGTGGCAAGCACTACACTGGAACACAAACGCGGTCTGGTTTAGCATGGCTAATCAGTCACTCTGGGATTGAAACAAGCCAGTGTTTTCTTCTAAATGCAAACAG
Source organism: Chlamydotis macqueenii (assembly GCF_036417535.1). NCBI lineage: Eukaryota > Metazoa > Chordata > Aves > Otidiformes > Otididae > Chlamydotis > Chlamydotis macqueenii. Next base: position 4,547,591 of record NC_141571.1, on the reverse strand, counting down.
TAGATCTCCCTCTGTTTTATAATGCTATCTTTTCTTCTCCATATAAGCTGTTCAGCAGTCACCAACTGACTACTTTGCAATTTTAACAGTAATCAGTTTCTCTTTCATAATTTCCAGAAATTCTCTAGAGACCATTCCCCCCTCACTGGGCGTGAGCACACAAACACTTGACTTGGCGATTGCCATGAGTAAGGAGACAAAAGGCTCCAGTATGGGGGGGAAGAATAAGCATTGAGAACCTTGTAAAGCATATCTCCTTGGAGAGTCTCACCCCCATCTGCTTCTTCCCCCCCAGATTTTCTGCCTCCTCCGTTGTGCTGGAGGCTGGATCAACTGCATATATGGTTGTGCTCTGACCCAGAGGGTGCAGGGGTGTAGCGACAGAAACAATAACCAAGTTCTCCTTTTTTTCAATTCCATTATCAGTTGTGCATACAAGGCAAAGTTAACAATCCTCCTCCTCTCTTTATACTGAAAAATACCAGACGGCGAGCTCCCTGCCTTTTCTCACTGCCCCGTCACTGCACAGCAGCGGGGCTGCAGCTCTCCAGCGAAGACTCCATCGCAGAAACAGGCTCCCAACCTCAAGGGCAGTTGCAAGCCCAGGAGGGAAAATACACGTGAGATCACCAGCAGAACTATTTGGGCAATGCTGCCATCCAGCCTTCTAAGGAGCAGCCCCCAGTTAATTCCTTTAGAGGTCTTTGCTCAACCCGTCTCCCTTCTCGCAGATCCCAGCTAGAAGCACAAGGAGACACGATCCTTTCCACCATAGAATTGCTGGCCACAACTGTTCCTGCTCAATAATCTTTGTCACAGACTTGAGACTATTTTTGGAAGCTTTAAAAATATCGAAGGGGCACCTTTCTTTTTTACTCAGACGCAGCATCTTTTTATGTTTAATAGAGAGATTTAAAAAAAAAATAATTTCTGCTTAGTATCAACATGCCTTTCTGTTAAAAATAAAACAGCTGAGCTAGCAAGAAGACTTGAGCAGGAGGAAATTCTATTTATAGAAACTTTTACAACAGTTATCACAAGATGATAAGGATCGCTATGAACCACAGCCTCCACGGAGGGGTGATGAACCAGCCGCAGAAGGAGGCAACTCAGAAGCTTCCAGGGTCACACAGAAACAGGGACACCAGTGGGTTTCCTGGAGCATGAGGGAGGACCAGACCTGAAGGAGCAAGATCAGGAGCACTGTATGCTCTGCTCCAAGGACAGCAAGCCCAGGATCTGCAAGGGGCGGTGTGAATTACCGCTGTCCTGAGCCACGCCACCTCTCTTTTGCATTTTAAGCAATAACCAAATTCAAGAGTGTCTGCGTTGTTTTGCTTGCTGGCGTGGCTGTGATGGGGTACAATAGTCAAGGACCAGGAGAGGGACCTTTGTCGCGCTGTGTGAAGAAGCCATTTTCTTGGGAGTATCCATTGTTCCTGCTATCAGCCAGCCTTCCTCATTCTGCACCCAAAAACGAAGAATAATCAAGATTTCTGAGTTATCCACAAGGAAAATTATGGCAAAAAAAAAAAAGGGGGAAGAGAGACATTGTCCTCTCCTTATAGTACCGCCAAAAATTACAGCCTTACAGCCATGAACAGTAGGAAAGTAGGAGAAGATCTGATCTCAAACAATGGAGCAGATAAGATATTAATAGAAGTGAAATAATAACAAGGATGTCAGAATAGGTGTGAGTCAGAACTACAGGCTTTTCTTCCAAGCCCTGCCACCAGCGTGCTGCGTGACTTTGCACAAGTCGCTTCATCTGTTTGTGCTGCAAATTTATCATCTGCAAACCTGTGTTTACCTTCCCTGGAAAATGCTTGGGCTTACAGAAATAAAACACTGAACACGAGCCAAGTATTGCTGCCACCTTGCTACCCCGGCTCAATGTAAACATTTCTCCAGAAGATTAATCAACTATCTCTGATATTCGGTGATCAGAAACTCTTCTGGAAGAAGAGACTGGGTCAAATCCCAACTACATCCTCTTGGCTTTCGTGAAAGCAGCATTTTCCCTTTTGTACCAAAAAAAAAGAAGGCATTTTCATGTCTTGCTGCAGTTAAAATAACATATTTTGAGCCTTCAGTACAACATCATAGATGTGATGTGCTAAACCAATCATTTCTGATATTTCACCTGAATTCTCAAGTGTCTGTGAGTTCCCATGGGACCTGCCATTACAAAGAATGATGATACAAAAAGCAGATGGTTTAAGGCATACCACCCTTTGACAATCAGATAACATACACACAAGTCTTTTCCTTATTAAAAAAAAAAAAAATCCCTGACAACGAAACAAGCTTACAGGGGCTTATTTGGAAGTAAAGTCAATTTAAAAGTAAAGCTGATCTACATTTCTGTTTACATACTTAGCAGTAAAAAGAGATGTGAAAAAGAGAAGCGAAGAGGAAGGGAGAGATAACCAGAAACAAGCGTCCAAAGCAGATTATCAGAGGAATTACATTCTCATTTCTCAATTCTTTACAAAGTTGCTCTTCTTTGGACTGTATCGCTTGGCAGTTTCCCACTGATGATAGTCAAGAGTGTCTTTTAATTGTCCAAGTACTTTCTCTGCAGGTTTTTGATGAGACCTCTGTAAGCAAGCCCAAGAAAACTACCAAATCGTCTCTTCAAATTTGCAGCCAAAACATCCTACCAATAACAACACAAAATATTTGCACGCAAGGCTGGATTCAAAGCCCTTCTCCTTGGTGAGGAAGACACCGTTTTGTCAGTGTGTACTCTACACTGCTTAAAGAGGTCCAGCAATTTTCAGTGTCACAGGTGTTCCAAAAGAAATCACCTTGCCTCACACTTCCCAAAATGCTGAGTGAACCCCCCCCACACCCTGAGAAGTTGCAGCCCCCGGGCAGGCAGAAGCAACCTGCGTGCACCCCTACCAGCCAGCGCTGCCCGCTCAGGAGCTTTCTGCACTTTGCGCTACCACTTTCTACAGAGTTCTCAAAACCATCCTCCTATATTTCTCTGAAAAATGACCATTCCTTTAAAATACGGCGCCTCTTCTCGTGGTACGCTGTGGTGTGACTCAACGGCACCAGAGCCACAGCTCGTATTTCCACAGGGTGCCAGTATCTCAGCACCAAAGTGCTCCTGGCGCCAGGCTATCATTTGCACTGTAATTAAATTGAATCCACTCCTTGGCTTGGCTTTATCCCTGAACAATACCAGCGTTTGAGTAATATATTCTCAGGGCACTAATACATCACCCGGGCGAACCCTGTCCGTGATGTATTGACGCAATACATCAGAGTGCACTCCCGCTATAAGGATCTATGGGCACCATACATCAACAAGGTGAGGCTGAGCGGTGATGTATGGCTCAGAAGATGGTACCGTGCAGCAGTGGACTAGGCCAGGACCAAGAGGATAAAGGTTGGCATCGCGTTTATCTGATGTCCCAGCGTTATAATGCTGGCACTGAATCAGCCTTCCTGAACCAGCCTCTAACTTTAGCCCCTTATTTATTTATCCCGCAGCATCGCATCACTGAAAGCGCCTCGCCTCGGATGCATCATTCTCACCAAGGTCCCGGGAGATGGCTGGTACACAATTAGTGGGAGTATATTCTCAGCTTGATGTGAAGGGTTTTAGCCGATTAACACTAATGGCAGCTGCAGCGCCGAAGCTCCGTATATCACAGGAGACACACACGTGTGCGCACGCTAAGCTTTGCGTGCATCTCACCCGCCCAAGAGGCACCTGCAGGTTATCGGGAATAAAACATTCACAGTGCTCAGAAATCCACTGAAATAAGCAGTAATTTCATTGTTTTCAAACATCCACCCTCTTAAAAAAAAGAAACATGCAAAATCAAAACATAAACCTGTCCAGTACGTGGAGGCAGAGCATGCTGTGTTCCCTGATGAAAGTGGCAGCCTAGAAGCGTGGACCATGATGCTGCCACGAAGCAAAGCCACCCATTCCCTTGGCCAACCCATGAGACATGAGCTCTGTAGGGAGCATAACTGCGTAGCTCTGCTGTAGGGCCTGGGGGAATGATCAGTGCGGAGAAATGTTAATATCGCTTCACAAAACTGAGGCAGAAAGGAGCCAAAGAGAAGCATTTGCTGCCTGTGAGTCCTTCACCCCTCTCTTTTGCAAATAACAAAGTAAAATTAAAGTATATAGCAATATAAGGCTCAGTAGAGATGCTTGGGGATATTTGCCCAGGAGGAGAGTGGCAGAGGATGTCCCTGAATGAGCAGAAAGACCAGTTCCTAGGATGCATGCCATGCATCACCGGAGCCTGCGCCTGGGCACTCTGATCCAGTGTTTGGGACAGCAATGTCCTGGGGAGCAAAGGTGGCTAAAACCAATCTCCGTGCTCCTTACAGAGTCTCTCGGGGTCTCCCATAAAGCAGACTTATTACTCCTGTGAAAGAAATAACAGGTATAATAAAATACCTATATCCTGGGCAGCACCTCTGCCCAGCCCGGCCAGCCCCGAGGGGCAGCAGGAGCACCGGGGAGGACTCTGGGCCAAGCCACCGCAAGTCCTTCTACCCTCCAGCTCCACAGGGCAGGACCTGACCCACCACACACAACAACCACCTCTCCAGACCATCCTAAGGAGGATCCCCCTCCTTACGGCACACAGGGAGGAGGCTGGCACTGCCAGTGCTGCCAGTTTGGGAAGAGCCAGCAAGCCCTGCCCTGTACACTCAACGGCCCTGGTTGGTGGCACGTAAACCTGAGCTCTGTGTCTTTATTAATAGGTCAAGTCTGGCTGTCCTTAAAAACATCAGCACAGCAATTTCCCTCCAGAGGTATCCCCAAACCAAGCAACCAAGATGACAGTTTTCTTAATTTTTTTTTTTTTTTAAAAGCTATCCTAAGGCATTGACTGAAATAATTCTCAGACTCCCCATCTAGTCTTTGAAAGCAGCGTGGAAATGACATTCTTGTTAATTACACACCGTGTACCTGAAAAATGACAGCACTGCCGAGCTGACAGCAACAAGAAAACAAAAACCAGCTTGGGCAGGTGGACACCAAGAGCACTATTATGAAAAAAATACTCATCTTCATACAGACAAGGCTGGCCAGAGCCTAGGGAGGAGCAGAAGCAACGCTGATGCTGCTGGAGCCACAGTGAGCAATGGGTAAAGGCACCCTCGCATCACACCCAGCCAACACAGAGGGAACTTCCAGCAGCGTTTTTCCTTTAAAGCCAAGACAAGTTCAGCCTGGGGAACTTATTCATCTTTGCTTACTCTTTAAGCTTCTATCAGTGCAGCATGATGAATTACCAGAGCTGGAAGGCTTCCCCATCACGACACGGATTGAGAGCAAAGTCAGAGGTCTTCCCCTTGCTGACTCCTGTACAAGTCAATGGTAAGGAGATGTAAACCATAGGCATCAACCTAAGTGGGCAAAATGCTTGGTGTGTGCTTCCACAGCGACAGGCTTTGTGAATTCATTTAATGGAGAACATAAAGAGCAGCAAATCCTCTTTAAAACAGGAAAGGAGCTGGCTAGGGAAGGTTGTGGAGTGCGAAAAACAGCCCTGAAGTTAACAGGCTAACGCAGGACTTGGAAATCCTGAGTTTACTGGTCTGCAATGAACCCATAAACTTCTGCACACCACCGGTGAAACTGGAAAACTGCACTTTCCCCTTGGAACTCAGGAACCCCTTACAAGAACTTCACCAGCCAGATTAAATCTCATTGAAACCTGCAGACGTGCTCACTTTGTTGAAACCATCACCCGAAACAACAGCGTTTGTGACCCAGCTTGCAAAGTGAGATACTCGGACGGAGCTGGCACGGCACTGCTCCAACACCGGCTGCAGCGAGCAGGAACGAGAACAAGCACCCGCGAGCGGCTAACGAAGCTGACTGCCCAACTTCCAGCCTGGGGTTCGTGCTGTGCGTGCTGCCAGCTGGAAGAGTCCTTAAAAAACAAGCGATGAATCTGTTTCTGGTTGTTCAAGCCTATGTAAAAGCAAACAGGACTCTCATGTGTTCTTTAGTAACAACAATAAAAGTTACATTAAGAAACAAAAGCAGCTTGAGAATAGTTTGTCCTGTCTGTTTGCTATTTCTTTTTTTCCCCTTTTTTTCTTTTTAATTATTTTTATTTTTAGCACAGCACAAAGCAATACCTTACTTAGACCAGATCCAGATCCACCTTTACCTGAAAGCACAACGTATTGGCAACCTTTGGCTTGCAGAGCCCCGAAAGCATCATCGTCCTCGCAAGGGAGGGCAGAGCCGAGCTGCTGCGCGTTGCGGAGGCCACAAACAGGAACCAGAGCTCTGCTGGAGTCAGGCACCCACAAACCCACGCGAACGCGGCGCCCGCACCGGTGGGGATGCGCGCCGGGGCTGCTGGCTGCTGCAAAAGCCGACACCAGTAGCCAGCTGCGCTGGTGGCTCCGCTGGTTTTTCTTGGCAGAGATCTGTTGAATTCTGGAGCAAGAGGGAATAACTTGGTTTCATTCAGGAGTTGTTTGGTTTAAGAACGTGCACCTCGCAGGTCGGAGCTGTGCAGACAGAGTGTTTTCATGAGAGAGCAAGTGAAAATGGAGCAAAGTTTCTGAAAGAAAGTTTATTTTAACCTATTTCCTACCGTCTGGTCAGATTATACTTTTAAAAGTTCAATTATCTTCTGATAAACTTACCAGCCAAATTAGGAAACTAAATACAATTATTTAAACATAAGAGAATAATTTTAGATTTGCTTCAAGTGCCAATCCAAATTTAACAAGCCCGCAGATCCTGGCGGATAATTCCAGAAAGAGCCTTCAGCTTCATTTCAAACTAGAAGAACAGATGAATGGCTGGGATATGATTTACATTTCTTCTCATGTTTTTAATCAAAACTTACATAGTCCTTTTAGCTGGCCAAAACCAGAACCAGGATTTTATAAAAATGTATTCAATTTCTCCATGGAATTGGGGGATTTGAGCAGCTCTCTGCTGAGCTGTTGAAGTGCTGCACAAACCTTACCTCCAGCGTGCAACACAAAGTCTAAAAACCTGGGAAAAAATTCCATGTACCCCAATATTTTCAGAGTGATCTTTTATCCAGACGCTCTCCCAGCAGCTAGATTAATCTCCTCAAGAACTTTAGTGTGAAATATATATATATATTTTTTAAAGAAAATTTCCCCCAAGTGTTGGCCAAGGGTTCAGCGTCCTGTGAATTCAGGCACAAACCAACAGCATTGACGTTCCCCCCGCAGACCCACACCCTGCCACGCACCCCACGCCCGGCACAGCAACGCTCCTAAACGATCGCTAGCCTAGCTGATCTCCAACAGTAACAACACAGTCAACAGAAGGGACTCAACGCTGAAATTACCAAGAGTGAAAGCATCAGGATGCAACAAAGCCACTGGTGAAACTATTTCAGAGGTGTTTCACCTTATGCTTACATTTTACCTGTTCCTATACGCAACGCAGGCTTCTGGACACGTCTCAGTGGCATTAATTAGGATCAGAAATTGCTGACCACCAGCCAAGAGACATCAATATCTTACTGAGGAGCTGGTTCGCGGGTTATTAATGCCATTATGGTTAAAAGGCAAAGCCCAGAAGGTGTGAGGGTAACACTGCTGGCTTTGGTAGTGCTAATGGGATAGACCCAACAGCAGAGCAGGCCATACGGTTTTAAGCTGCCTGTATTTATAAATTCTTGTGTCCCATATTCCAAGGAAACAAAAAACCTTCAAACCTGACAACTCCTCAGCAAGTTACAAAGAAAAGAAAAAAGAAGAAAAAAAAAAAAAAGTAGAGGAGAACAAGCACTCCATTTCCTGATATCACCACTCCTCTTGCACCAGGGAGAATTTTGGTTGGTGTATTTTTGTAGGGGGGTTAAAAAAGGTTTGATTTTGCAGTTTAGCATGTTGAGGCCTCTTGGTGCTTGCTGTCAGAGGGTGCCTATTACCCAGCTTCATTCATCAAAGTGTCACTTTTCTGACAGCCATTAATAAATATACTGCCAGAGCCCCTCACACCTGGCAGCCATGGCACACTGCAACACGCCGCTAACCTAATTTGCTAATTGCTGCTTTCCCCATTAATTTTAGTCCTGTCTTGTTTGGTGTTGACATGGAGGGAAAAAGAATTAAGAGTGGGGAAAAAAGCAGGCAAGGAGGAAAGTATCTGATGATTTCTCTCTATTTGTTAATTTATTCCTCACCCTCCATCACCACGTACTTGGGGATATCAACTGCTGTTAACCTCCTGCTTACTTTCACCCTTTCAGCCAAAGGACTAAGAGCAATCCTAATTTTGGCACTGCTGTGTGAAGGGTTAATAATCCACACAGTGGTTTTATCCAGAAATAAGCCCAGGGTATTGTACTTCCAGTTCTGCCAGCTGATAACCTCCTCCTCGACCCCCAAAGCCACCCCCACCCAGCGGCTGCACCCCCGCAAGGCCAGGAGTGCTCTGCCTCCCCAGACTGGGGTCTCGGCTTTGCCAGCGCTTCACACCTGCCAAAATCCCTCTTCTGTTAATTCAATTCCTGGCCATTCTTGAACAGAGATCACTCAGTTCCATTAATCATGTGATTTTCTGATAAATCTCCTCTTTAAGGCCCAAGCACAGACCAGGTCCTTTGTGACTGAGCTGGACTGAAACACAGGTCTCCAGCCGAGGTCAATTAAGACGAGGAGTACCAGACCCATCAAACCTTCAGGCAATGATGAATTGTTGTTGCAGCGCTAGTAAAAGTCTCCCTGCAGGACACTCACCAAGCTGTTGTACTTGGACCACACATTGGGGTCCATATGCTCCAAAGCTTTTCTTTGCCTGATTAGATCCAGCAACCTCTTTCTTTGCCCACCACTCCAGCTGTGGTGGTAGACTCTGCCTCCTCTTTTCAGGAATGGAGCATTAATCCCCAGGAGTAGTGAGGTTCTTTGAGCTCCAGGTAGGTGCGTGGCCACAAATGTCTGGCTAAGGAAGCAGAGACACCTGGGCTCTGCAAAAGTTTCCAGATCAATCACCGTTTTCTCTAATTAATGGAAGAAATGGGCACATCTATCTCAAAAGTAAAACCCATGGGCATCCTCTTGCACACTCAGCCTACCAGCTTGGGTCCTTCTTACAAAGCTTTCTTTTAATACCAGCTGCTAGTGCAAGAATCCTAGTCCCTTTGGGTAATTAGAGCCTCCCACTGCTGAAACTCTCAGACCCAACCACACAATGCTCATGTTGAGAGGAACAATCCTCTGCCAATCCAAGAGCCTTGTCTTGGAGCAGACAGCCAGGACAACTTCTACTGTCAGCTTGTGCCAAATGCAAGAATTTCCAATGTTTCATTAAGACCTGGAAGAGGAGAACACGGGTGCCAAAGGCAGCCCAATTCCACCTTTACTAGGGTCTTGCAGTCTGTCATCCACACACTGAATATCCCAGTCTCAGGAATAATGTCAAACCCTGGGGACACATTTTAGAAGCAGTTGCAGTAAGTTGCAACTAGATACTAGCAAGAAAAGTTTTGCTTCTTCTGGATAGAGTTTAGTGCAGAACCAGTGTTTTTCCTTAAAAGAAGCAGAGGATGTAACTAGATTAAAATTGGAACATATCACCAGAAGGGTCAAAACCAGGACTAGCTTAGGTTGTTTCAAAGTATGTAGGAAGACAACATCTTTGAATCAGCATTCATACGACTGCTGCTAGGGGACCAGCTCCAGCCTGGAAGCAGCAGTCAAATGAACTGCTAATTCAGGACATTGGTTTTTTTCCTGCCTTTGAAACGTGCATGTGTGTGTCCCCCTTCAGCTTTTCTGGCACTTAAAATGGTACTGAGACTTCATTTTGCAATGGCACAGTGCTCCTTCCAGCTGGTGGAAGTGTCACCCACATCTCTCCTTCACCTGTTGATGGGATCTTTTTATATTTCACTTCTACCCAGAAAAGCTGGGCTGATTCCTGTTCACCTTGAAAGGTCCACCACAGTGTTGGACTGCTGCTCCGCAAAGCCCCAGCTCCCAAGGAGCTGAATGAGACCTGACACAGGCAGGGCCTTCAACTTCCAAGGGCCTTAGAAGTAAAATATACTATCCGGTTCCAAGTGAAGTTAAAAGGTCCCAGTAAAGAGTAACAGCATTTCAGCTCTTAGCCAAAAGCTTCAATTCATGGTCCTTTAAAGTTAAATTTACTGCCTCCATTTAGCAATGTCCCTGTAAAAATCCCTCCTGGCACAGAAAAACCTGTGTGCAGCTCAGCAGTGCTATGGCAAACAAAATATTTCATCCTAGGGATCTAGGTGTGCATCTATCTGCCTTTACTTAGGTCTTTGTGTCTTTTCCTTCCCTTCGGTGCTCAACAGCTCTGAGCAATAAGGCAGCACAGGTGATCATGCTCACCACTTCTCAAGCCCAGCATCTTCTGCTGCTCGCTGAAGGGCCCATCAAAAGGGGGAAAACCACCAACATATAATCTACCCCTGCAACAGGGAAGGATGTAGCTATATACAACTGGGCTCCCTCTCCCAGTGCAGAAGACCAAGAAACACTAGTCAGGGCAGAGCTGAGTTGAATGATCGATGCTCTACCCAATGGTATAACTCTACTGTATACACTAGCACGATAAATAACCCTGTTCAGAAGTCAAGGTTACCTCAGGGCTTTAGCTGCTCTGTAGTATCACTCCTGTCCTTTAAAGATCCAATCCATCTTCCTGCACAAGCCTCACCATGCCCTGACCCATGGCCACCAAAGTTTGCCGTGCGTGTTTTCTGCCTACGGGCAGGCAGGACGCTGAAGCCGAGAAGCCTTTCCCAGGAAAAGTTTTGTCAGGGTGGACACATTTGCTGTAAAAAGTTTTGTTTGAGAGTGCTGTCTGACAAAAGGGAAAACAAAGGAAAAAGTTTTGCTGAAAAATACCAGGTTGGTTGGTAATGGAAGCCCTTTCATCTTTCATTCTCTGGGTCGGTTTTATTACACCACGAAATCATTTTACTGAATTAGGATCATAATCATGGCAATGTAATGGGAGTATTGAGCACTGCAGCATGAGCCAGATCCCTCAGCTGGTACAAACCAGCACAGCTCCATTAACTTCAGTGGAGCCGATTTATATCAGCTGAGGATCTGCCCTTTAGTTTTTACTACAGGAAAGCCAGACTACAAATGGGAGAAACCGATATTAAAAACAAATATCTTCAATCACAGCAGCAGGAATGCAGAAAAATATTGGCTGAGTCAACTTTTATAGCAATGTTTCCTTTCTCTCCTGAGTGCTCAATTTTGAACACTCCCCAATAAAATTTTCCAAGCCTGGAGCAACTTTCCTCCGTCCTCTGGTTAAAACCCACCTCACCTGATGGAGGCAACAGGGCTCTGGAGATGCCATACTACTTCATCCACCTTGGGGAAGCTGGCAGCATCCTTGTGTTGAGACAGCTCAAGCCTGCAGCCAGCCAATGGGACAGTTGCGAAAATGGAGATCAGGCCACAAACATCTGCTCTTCCTGAGTAGTGTGACCCTTCCCATGAGGAGAAGGTTGCTCCACCAGCCCCCCTTTGGAAGGCCACCAGGTCCCTTGAATGAAAGCACACTGAAGAGTTCAGGGCCCCTTGGCAGCCTTGCAGTAAGCGCCTTTTGTTCAAAGCCCAGAGCTGTTAATTAAGGACTGGTGATTAATGATTAAGCTCCACGTGGTTCCTATCTCAGGCTTTAAAAGTCCTAGGGATGCTGACTTTGCTGAAGGCTTCAGTGTGAGGTTCTGGGATGCGAGTAGCTATTTATAGAGGTGTCCATCAGAGCTCTGAAAGGAAGTGCTCCTTCCACGTAATTAAGAGGAACGAAATACCATTTCCAAAATATATAAAGGTCAAATATTCAGATTAGGTAAACAAGCTCTCTGCTTGTATAAGCTGCAGCCAGAAATGGGAGACTATTTCAGCATGTGCTCTCCTCAACGGGGTGCATTCAGCCCTCCGACTCAGGTTTCTGTAGCAAATACTCTCTCTGAGGGGGTTCAGAATTCATTGTCCATAAAGCTCGTGGATCCTCATGCTGTACTGCATTCATAAACAATGAGCACAAAGGGCTTCCACACGCAGGAACTGACTATCTGGTCAGGGCAGTGTTTACTGAGTGCCAGGGGCTGCTTTTAAAGGGCTTTCCAGTTGCATTTGCTGTGCAGTACACTCTTAGGTAAACATCTTACCAGTTCAGAAAAGCTGTCACACCTGGAGCACATTTTAAGAATAACACAGAAGGACCCTTTGGTAGTACAAGGCTGGTTTGAAAAGCTCCTCAGTCCCTGAAGCTGGTGCAGGGTTCTTGGCATTCCTAAAAGCTGGAAAATTGTGCTACTCTAATGTTTCTCAGCCTGAAAATGTTTAACACAAAGCGAGGGCTGCCCAGGCATATCGCAGAACTGGTCCAGCTGGATCCATCCATCTTTCTTGAATTGTGGTCTGAAAGCTTCAGTGTAGGATCTGGACCTCCCAGCTTCAAACTCTCATATCAGACAATGCCAGCAAAGTATTGCGTGGTTTCTGCTAATTGCTAATATAAACAATTCACTTGGGTCCCCAGATTTTGTACATTGCTAACCCGGTAAAGGCCAGGCTCCTTTCCTGATTATAAGCTCTAGCTCTGACTGTATTCAACCAAAGAAAGTTGATTTATGCTCTGAATGTTAGGGTATAGCCTCTCTTCTTATAAAAATGTATACACAAATATTCTGACAGCTCCTCATTTTGCTTCAGTCCAGCACTTGATTTATTGCGGTCCACAAAATCATAGAAACAATGGGTGGAAGGGCCCGCTGGAGTTCTCAGATCCTACCTGCTCCTTGGAGAGGGACTACTACCAGCACTAGGGCAGGTCCGCCATGGCTTTGGCTCCACAAACACTTTGTCCTGTGCTGTATCCATACAAGCAGTTATTTCTTAATCAAAAGCAGTCATGTTGCTCAAGTATGATTTGCCTTTCATAAACTCATCTTGTCCTTTCAAGCCTATGTTTGAAAATGGGTTACAAGAAGACACGCTCCATGACCTGCACACTGACCGACTGGGCTAACTGTATCCTGGGTGCTGCTCATTGCAGTTCTGGCAGACTGGAGTAACGTCAGCCTTTTCACATCATCAGGGACCTCCCCCAGATCACCATGATGCTCCTCAGACAGCAGCTCACAATCACATTGGCTGACTTTTTTATCACCTTTGGGTGAATTCCATCCGACCCCATAAATTCAAATACATCTAACTTATCTGAGAAGTCCCTAAATAGTTGTTCCTCCACTGCTGGCTGCCCCTTTCCTTCCCATGTTGATTTTGACAAGAACATTATGTACCTTTTCTTTCCTTTCACACCACTGCTGTAATACATACTCCTGCTGAAACACTGCATTTTCAAAATTTAAGTTAAAACAAATTAACATCCCCTTAGATAAATGTTGCCAAGTCTGAGTCCTGCTGCCACTGTTCCACATTTTCAGGTCTCCCTGGGGAGCAAAAATTGTTAATTGTGGTTTTGGGGGGTTCCCCCTCCCTGTCCTTCAGTCATATTTGTGGGATGCAAGTTAGACATGTTTATGTTGAGAACTTTGGTAGCAGTTCTCAGGACCTAATTATTCCCTATCGAAGTGTAATAAATCCTATAGCTTGCGTAGGCTTCAAGAGATTGTGGATTAATATTATCCCTTTTTGACCTTGGCAGTTAGCCAAAATATTTTGGTACTTGCATGTTTTTTCTAGCATAAAGGGAAAATAACTGAAGGTGGAGTTAATTACCAGATCCTGTTTGTTTACAAAGAACATTAAAAGCCCCATTCTTCCTTCCATGGCATGAACTGCAGGAAAGGATTTGTTCTACGGAACTGCTCACCTCATGGCCTTTCTGACCAGCACTCAGCCCAGAAATCTCTCTCTAGGCTTTCTTGATGAAATTATTTTCACTGCTGTCTCTCAGGTTTCACGGTCTTCCTACAAATGTTTTTTACAAAACACTCCAAAGCTTTAGCATATATCCCACATGTGCCCATTCCACAAGCAGACAGATGTTTGAGTTTTGGCTGGTGGCTGCTATCACTTACACCGTGTGGTTTCAAAAATGTCTTCTTACAACGATCCTAGTAAAGGAGTGGCACTTCTACTTAGCCCATAGTGTTACACAACTGGAATTCATTATATGGTTTTCTCTGCTTTGTTTTAGCCTTTGAAAGAGCACATTTGCTACACGGTGCCCCAGGCAGTTCATCAGCAACAGGGCTCAAGACCAGCATGACAGACATTACAGAATCATCGAATATTCAAAGATTATATTAAAGTTACAAACACTACGTCTATACCTCTATCCATCCTAGTGATAGTTCTCCTGGCTCTATGAGTGAAATATAAAGTGCTTCCTGAAAAAAAAAAAAAAAAAAAAAAAAAAAGACGCCATTAGTGGGTAATTAATGCAAGCCTTGAATGCTCAAGCAGTATGAGTAATACGTCTTTTGAAGTTTGGCCACAAGAGGAGGGGGGGGAATCTCACATATCAATTTGACCTGACTCAAAGCTTTAACCAACAAAAGGTCCAAAATGATGTGAAATAAAGGTCCCAGCCTGGAGGAAATGGTCACTTGTTTTTAAGATCTCATAGGCTGAAAACTACGCAGAGGAGCATTCCCTTTCCCTTCCCAGTCTATCAGGGAGTATGCAGACCCCAAGGTCCTCACCGTATTATGGAAAACAATAGAAGGAAAATACAACCGAGCTGCTTGTTTTTAAAGATAGATTTTCCTCAAAGTACTCTTGCTCCAAATAAATAGGTCTACTGCCTGGCAACGAGGTGGTCCATGTCCCTCCGGTCTATGCACCCTGTAAAAACGGGACATCAGCCTCTATAAAAGGACAGTAAATTTCAAGAGCTTGAGGAAAAAAAACCTGGCTCAAAACTAAGGTTTACCTGAATAGAGCGTCTTTAAGTAAGGTCAAAAAGGGTCAAAAGAAAGATAAGACCACATCTTCAAGAGCAAGTTTCTCATACTTAGAGCTAGAAGATGATCTACCATTAGTGGTGAGAAGATTCAGAGCTCTCCATAGTCAGAAGAAGCAAGCATGGGCTACACCACAGCTTTCGAACTGAATGTAAAAAAGGATAAAACTTCAATAGAGATAAACCCATGGCCTGTTATTCTGAAGTAAATCCAGCAACTCTTTGGTTTAACTGAAAAAGTTTTGCCTGATGCTCTTAGTAGTTGCAGCAGAACACAAACATCTGGGTCCTATTCCCCACTCATCCGAGTCCTTAGTTACCACAACTGTAAAATACCTATTTCACAAAAAAGTTAGAAAGCCAGCATGAAATGCCTTTTTGTGCTGACAAATGCCATTGCTGTGAAGTATCACCTAGGCTCAAGTCCAGCCAATTCCCTTTGTTTCCAATTTTCACACGCACCAAAGACTTATCCTCACTTAAGCAAAACAAGTCAGTAAGGTGACTGTGGGAGATAAATGTAGAATACATGAACACCAGAGGAAAAGAGTTAGAATGGGATTGCAAGTACAACGATAGGTCCGTTCCAGAGTGGGAATAATTAGCCCTTTAATTAAACTTATCTTGCTGCTAGACAAGAGCAACGCTCAGCAACACCTGGCCTGGAACATTCCCGTCTCTGCAGGCAGCAGATGGCATGGACACGATCCACCTCCCTCCTACCAGGTCCGCAGTTGCCTGTGCCAGTAATTAAGGTCTGGGACAATGTCTGAGTTATTGTGAACATGGCCAGACATTTCCTTATCTGATTCGCCCTCAGTAGGTAAAGGTGGGCTTTTCTTTTTGCTGATTTTCCCCTCGTCCTTCCCCTGCTTTCTGCCATCCTAATGTTACACCCCTCATCTCATTCCTGTCCGGGGCAACACAGAAATAAACTCAGATTTTGCAGCAACTTGCATGCAAGTATTTCTCAGGGACTTCAGCAGAGCTTTGCTGAAACAAATTCATCCAGGTGACAGCCAGTACAGGCCTGGAAGTGTTAGCCTCCAAGTTAACTGCTTCTTTGACCCCTTTTTCATGCCCTGACAGGGAATTAATTTTGATGTCAGGCCTTTGGGATCCTTTTCACATCCCTCCTGAAATTATTACAGCATAATGACAGAACAGGGGCGGGTTAAAAGACTAGCTGCTCCCGTAACCCTCCTCCAACAGCAGCCTGTTTGGGAAAAACGGAATGTAGGAACAAGTTCAGGAGATTTAGCAATGCAAAATATGTCAAAATATATTCAGTATCTAGAGATTATACTGTTTTTATGAATTAGGCTATTTGAACCTAGGTAAACTTCACGCATCCCATTATCTCATAGTAAGTTACTCCATTGTATAACTCCATTGTATCTCAAGAAAAAGTAAATTATTTTGTTTATATTAAGTCTGTGACCTGATAAATTATTTTGATGTTCCTTATTTTATCTAGTAAGAAACACAGTGATGAGCTGTTCCCTGCTCTTCTTTCTTCTCGCACCTCAGGCTTGTATGCTCTTCTAACAAAGCAGAGTTTCATTTCCCAAGCAGAAGAATCCAAAGTTAGCATCTCTATACAGAGTGACTAATTGTATCATACATTTAATCACATTTTCTGCCCTTTGTTGCACCTTTGTTATTCTAAACATGCGCTTGAGATAGGAGGACAAACACTTCAGAGGCTGTTCAGGCTGTGGATACACCAAAGATACCTGCAGTGAGCTGGTAAGTGAGACAGTTCTGTGGAAATGACTCCCAGACTTCTTTCCTAAGTAGTAACATCTTGCTTAAAGCCCATTACCGAGCTTAAAAAGTTAGGATTTATTTTCCCTATTTCCTTTCCTTTGCATTTAACAACATGAAATTTTATCCACTTCGTCAGTCACTCAGTACCAAGACATTTCCTAAACCTTTGTCCGATGTAATGCAATAGTTAATCTCAGTTCTTTCCATCTTAACCATTTCATTGGGGGATGGCAGGACTAACCACGGACAAAACAGCTTTCACAACACAAAACTCTCACCTGGCCAGAAACACAAGGTCGCATTTCAACTTAAAACTCTCCATTAATGATCTTAAATTAAGAGGTGTTGGCATTGTGTTCGTTGTGGTGTAGACCACACTGAATTGTGGCAAAGTGTGAATGTTAACCTGAAATCATCTGAATTCTAGCCCATGACTTACCTTGAACCAGGTAAAACCAATCCACTTTTCTCCCCTTAAAACATGCAACTTGGAAAGGCTTCCTAGTTTGCTTGCAGTGAAAATTTGCATGAATTATCAAAACGGCAACCACTGGCTGGATGGATAATGTTCTTTATCCGGACTAATTAGCCAAGAACACAATCAGTAGCCGAATAAAAAAAAAAAAAAAAAAAAAAAAGATACATCCAATACTCATTGTATAATAGTTTTGCTTACCCCTTGTGTCCACAGTGTCCCTCACAGTGGAGCTTAGCGAGACAGAGACACTTAAATGGCATGAGGAAAGCGATATCTATGATTTCTATAGTGCCATCTGCACACAGGGGACACTTAAAATCTTGAAAAGCCAAAAGTCTACTGTCCTTAAAATTTAGATTGTAAAGCCAATGAAAAAAAAAAATCTATAGGGATAGAGAAGCTGGGAAAAATAAGGCTTACACTAAGGCATTAGAGCTGGCCGAATAAAACTAGACTCATTAATATGTTCACAAATAAGCAGATTTCTGGGGTGACATTAATCATGGCTTGCAATTATTCACTTGAAAAATCAGCATGATAAAGTGAAGCATGGTGTTTCATCCATTTTAGTACGCACTCTTTGTGTGAAATTTCATACCAGAATTTAGTGATTGTTATTCTCTTGTTAGGAAAGGTTCTCTCATCCCATGGAGCGACACAGATTTGGAGCGCATTAGCACTAACCAAAGGAGAAAGATCGTTTTCTCAGGTAAGCCAATCCAATTCCCAGAAAAAAACAACTGAAAAGACACTTACCAAAAAATGAGTGCATTTTCATAAATTAGTATATTTTTTACTAAACAGAAAATGAGGATGGGTTTGTAACTGATTCTATACAAGAAGCATTTGACTTGAACTAAGTCATGTTTTTTCTGCTGTGAGAGTATGGCTGAATATAACCGAGAGCACGATGGCCAACGAAGTGATCTGTAAGTTAGTTTTGTCTGTCCGTTTGTTATAATATCCTGCTCTGTTACATCCATAAATTAAAAGAAGAAAAAGACAGTTAAGGTAACAGTAGAGAAGGGATCTGCTGAGATTATCATATTTATTTTTCTACAGAGGCGAGAAGTGAGATTTTATTGCATATTGCATCTAGAGAAGAATTCCAGAGATAAGGGAGTGGAAGGAGATAATGAAGCCAGAAGTCAAGGGAGGTTACCCAGCTCTAAATTAGGTCCTAGTTTCAAACAGTGCGAAAGCAGTAACACAGGAGAAATCTACAACAGACCTAAGCAGGAGCAGCATCTGGAGCTCAGTGGATCTGTTTGGATTAGCAAAGGAGAAATACAGCTTGTGCCTTTGCATAGAAATGCTAAAATATTTTGATATTTGTTTTGTTTTAAATAAAGCATAAGGATGGTAAAAAAAAAAAAAAAAAAAAATCAAACAAAAACCATGGACCAGAGGAGTGTGGGTGGTATTCTCCTCTACTTTGCATCTCAGCTCCTTTCCAGTTTGCACAGAGCAAACTGGTCTCTGTTATAGGAGGCTGGAACTATTTGTACCATCCTAGCTGCAGTTGATTTTCACATTAAACTAAATTTACTAATTTGTTACTGGGATTGAGAAGGTGCATTTTAGAAAACATTTATGCACAAGCAACTGCTAGGATTTGCACCCCAAAGCCCATGAGCCCCAACATTTTCCCTTCTCCAACAACCTTGGCATCCACAAATGCAGTGTAGTTGTGATGAGAAGTTATTTTCTAAGAGAGAAACGTGTTTTTCTTAAAGCCAAAGGTAACTTTATTCCCAAACAGAGGGGGGAAACTAAAAATCTAACTCTTTCTTCTAAATATTTTTGACAGTTTCCTTGAACCATGACTCCTGGCAGCAGTGCGTAACTTTCCTACTGCCCAATGTTCCTCAGGACACAAAGGGAGAGCTAGATCTGTACTCTGCAAGTATTAGGTCCAAATACCAGTCACGGTTCTGGAAAGTCAAGAGGAAAAAGCTAAGACTGATCATTAGACAATAAGGAGACCACGGAGTACAGGTAAGAAGATGGTTCTGTCTGGCAATAGACACAGCTCCTACAAAAGGCTTTGCCAGAACACCGTCATTACTGCTCCATGGCAGGACCCCACACCCTCCTGAAGAGATGTTGTGTAAGAAGTAAAGGTAAGATCTCAGTGCCCAAGCACAGCTGCTCAAAAAAACAGCAGAGGCCCACCAGCAGAAAAAAAAAAAAAAAAAAAATGTCCCCAGTTGCAAAGAAGTTACAACTGATCCATTTCCAGTTCAGACTTAGCCTCCAGTCCTAGACTCCTTGAAGTAACTTACAAGAGCAACCACGCAAAAAAAACCACAACAGAGAAGAAGAAAAAGTGTACAGGACCAACCATAGAGCTGATGTGAATATAAGCAGAACAGCTTTGATTCAGCAAAAGCTCACTCATTGACATCACCAATGCGTTTGCCCCTCTCCCTGCAGGTGAATGGGGGGATTGCTCCCTCTCCCTGCCATGTCTTGCTACCTGGGCTTCAGCTGCGGCTTTCAGCAGGACCCAGCAGCCCAAAGAGACGTCCTGCCCATAGCACGCACAATCTGGGCACAATTAGAAACACAAATTGACCATTACATCCTTTATTAATCTACTCAAGTTTTTGTGCTATGAAAACACCTAATTCCTCTGCTTTGGCTACCGGCCCCTAGCATAACAAGCTACATGGGACTTGTCTCATCAAAATATCATCATGTCTAAATAGAGGATCTGTCTGAACCACAGAGAAAATGAGTAATGATCACAATTATGGGCTGTATAACAGTCCAATAAAATCTAATTAAAATGATCCACATCCCATCTGCCAACAGCACATAAGCAACACCAGCCATAGCAGGGTGGGCAGGGGGAGAGAGTAAATAACACTGTCTCAATTTTAAAAATATCAAATATTTCACAGTGAAAAAGCTACTTCTATTTTATAACTAGCTCCAAACTGTATTGCCAATGAACTTCTCTGATGACTGGAGATTCCTTACCCTTATGTTCTGAGAAATTTTGGGGGCTGCTCCCTGGAAAAAAAAAAATCCCAGGAAAAAGTTTCCTCAAAGTAAACTTTTCTGAAGAGCCCATAGAGTTTGAGGTCCTAAGCCTATTTTCAAGCTGATGTAAGAACTAAGTATCCTGGGTTCCAGTGACTTTTAATGACATAAACACATTTGTAAAAAATTGGGCATAATTCCATTTATTGCTCCTTTCTCAGGACAGCAGCCAAATAAAAATATCATCATGTGGTCTTACTTGCCATACTTAGTGCATCTTCAAACTTGGACATTTCTTGGGCTTTCTACAGCCGACATCAAATACAGTTCAAGTTACTTTCTATCACCTATTCTGTGATCTGTTCTCATTTTTGAGATGGTGAAGATAATAGTTTGCTTTCTGATAATGTTGAATACGAGGTTATCAACAAATTGCCAAGAAGCAAAATAGTACCATCCCACTCTACCTGGAAACAGAAAGCATTTGGAATAACACCATGTTCCCCTCATCTCATTGCCCATTTAAGGGAACAAAAAAATCAAGGGACAAGATACAAAATATAGGAAAAAAAAAGTGCTGAAGCATGGTTTGAAGGAAGAGAAAAGAAACACTTAGTGATGGAAACTAGATTATGTTCTCTCACCTGAAGGTGCCATGAAGTGCACTGCAAAGCTGTGCCTGGAAAGAAACTAAGATGAGAGTAAAGAGAGAGCAAGCTGATGAGCAGGAAAAGTACACACACCAGTGTGCTTGAGATGGCTTTGTAAATGTTAAAGATTACACCCAAGGTAACAGTCAGGGTCTGAATAGTTTTCTATATTGAAGAGAAGTGACATAAAGCTAGAGACAACCTATCCTAAAAGGCAGCAAAAGCTTGTCCTAGATTTCAGCGTGTTTGTCTGGCTGTAGCTTGAGCTTTGTTACAAGAAACCGACCACGATTTCAGAGGGAGCATTCAACTTTGGATCCGACTTCTATCTGGAACCCACCCAGGGAACAGCAGGAAGTGTGCACTGCTTCAGCAAAGGTATTCACCAGTGCAAAGACACTCTTTTGTTAAATTGCCTTTGTGTTCTACAACTGATAGCTTGGTGAAAGGATGAGAACTCCTCCATCATTTCTCCATAGCCTGCCTAGTCTTTATGGTTGCCTCTCCAGTGCCTTGGCCTTATAGAACGGAGAGTTCCTGATGGATTGAACCACATCCTTGCCCTATTGCTAGTACCAGCTTTCATCCAAGCGTTGTTCACTTGAAATTAAACCAGTCTGAGCAGTCCTTTCTGCACTTACAAAAACAGGTGCAAAGGAATGGATGTGATCCTCCCTCCTGGTCTAGAAGCTGTGGGACTGTTTCTTATAGTTCAGTAGGAAGTCAGCCTTCACCCTATCTCTGGTGTTTTAATTTGGAAGAAGTGCTCCTCATTACTCTTAAAATCTTCCTAAACTCATCTTGCTACGTCAGCCTAATTACCTAGAAGCTAATTCTAGAATTGCATCCTTAAAAAGCTCTCTGACTGTGCACCTCCCAGGCTGCGTCTCTCTGAAGGGGCACATGTGCCTTTCCCCATCCTCTGATCATCCTTAGCATCAAAAAAAAAAAAAAAAAGAAAACCAAAAAACAAAAACCTGTGCTCTAGCTGCCCAGTCCAAAATGTTGATTTTTAGTGAAGTTAAGAATGTTATCTCTTGAAATGTTACCTCCTGAAATTTTATCCAGCAATCAATTTTTATATACAATCTTGTGAACATTTTGATGCCCAGGTACCAAAGCTATCCAAAATTCCAAGTTTCCTGACCAGGAAGAGACCAACAATGAAAAGGATTTTTCTTCTAGCAGAATGCACCTGGGATGGTGTCTATTTTTGCATTTTTTTTGTGATTAATCTCCATCCATCTCGAAAATGATCGTCACAGGTTCAGTCTCAGCTGCCCCGGCACTAAAGACGTTTGTTACTCCCTGTTTATCATGTGGCTATGGCCCATTTTCGTACAAAGCTAAAGCCGTGCAATTTTGCCATGAGAGGAAGCAGAAGGCTTCACGACTTTGCTTTGACTGTGGTTGCTCAAATCAACCTAACCTTTGACTGAGGAAGAAGTTCGGGAATGCAGAGACACAACAGTCACCAGCATAAGTGTTATGATAAAATTAGAAAGAAGGAAAATACATATTATACACTTCACCTCTGGGAAATAGTAATCACAAAAGTTATTAAACATTCTGTCAAAGGCTCTGCAGACCCCTTTTCTCTCCTGCCTGGTTTTGTAAGCAATAAAAGCAGGTTGCTAATATTTGTCACTTTCAAATTCATAATTTACTACTCAAAAGCCAGCAAAGATACATTATATTTTCATAAAAAAAGCTATGAAGTTGTCCAATTTTCCAGAGCTGCAGGAGGACTAAAACCCTCTGCTAAGGCACAGGTCTATTCATGCATTATGGATACGATGATTTTACAATTCAAAGCAATGGTTCTCACCTTTCCCAGTGCCTGGCATCGCTGAATGATGCTGTAGGAGATGCAGCGGCTTTCAAGATTGCAAACACATACCCTTGTTGAAAGCAAAAGGACTGATCAGGGTACCCCAAATGCCATCAATGTGTTTAGGGCAGGGATTTGGCCCCCTGGCACTTCTAATACTTCAGCAGTTTAAAAAAGTATGCTGGGAGTCACTGGGACCCATGTTTTCACTGCTGATTCAGAGTTAGTAACCTGCAAGAGAAGCAGGCAGATTTCAGAAACCCACTTGGTGTCAACAGCCAGCGAGGACATGTAAAACTTTGACTTCCCAGGCATCCTAGCTTCAAAGCAAGATGTTCCAGCAGTTATCAAACCTCACAGATTAACATCACATCTTTGGATTTCCCCCATTATAACAGGCTCTAACGAGGTTTTAGTAAGCATATTCTGATTGGCTTGCACTTGTGGATTCTCTGGAGTCTAGTAAGGTGTTGCACTCATCAATAACACTTTTTTTTTCTGTAGCTAGAACCCTTTAACACTGGTCATCCTACTTTAATGAAACTTGTAGAAACTTAATATCTTTCAGACCTACACACAGTATACGCTTAAAACAAGCTAAAAAGGATTACCTGTTTGCCTGCCTGCAATCAAGCTTCAGCCTTTTCCAGCTCTCAAAATGAAATCTTGCCTCAGCGGGTTCTCTGAAGCCAGCTTTGCCTGAGACATTAGAGCAGAGAACAGCATTTCATTTTTCCCAAGTTTAATACAGACATAGAGCACAGTCTCTTACTATATCGTTAACTCCTATTGGCTTGAGAAAGGCTTACTGAAATTCTTCGAGGGAAATTAAAGCCCAGAGACTCAGAGCGTGCATATCCATACACATGCCAAGAGACATGCCAAGCCTCAACACATCCAGCAAAAGAACTCCCATTTGAGAATTAAAGACAGGTTCCAAAAGCTCTCTCTTCCTGAAGAGAAGTTTTGCTATGTAGTTAATTTTGCAAGATTTTAAAATTTACTCTATATATCCTTCTTTTTCTAATACATCAAAAATGTCTGTTGACAACATTTTTTATGCTCCTTTTCACTTTAAATTGAGTCTTATTCCTTGTTCTCTTCATTCCCTCAAAATCTTCATACTATCTCCAAAACTATACTTCATATACTAGAGAAACATAAAAGAATTTCAGGTCTTCAGTCTGCTCAATGAAGCGTTTCGTTATGACCAAATTTGCTGTAAATGGGTGCAGCTATAGAGAACAATAAGTGAACAGCATGGAATGGGACGCATGGCATATATGTGTGTAAAGGGAGGGAAATAGGAAGGAGAGATATATTTGCAAAATAAAAAACTTTATTTCCAATTGAGGATGAAGGTCCCCACATTGCTATCCAGAGAGGGCAGTGCATTGTATTTCCCGCTATGGCCAAAACTATGGGGGAGCTTCTAATGCCTGAAAAAGACTGAAAAGACCAAGCAGGCAAGGGAGAAGGGAGGTTTATTAAATCAAATGAGATTCAATACTAACATAGCTCACTGCTATAGATCCAGAATCCAATATCCTACATGAGACGGATAATGATATAGTCAGTGGGAGGTCCTTCCAAATGCAGAAAAATACAGCTATATTTTTATTTTATTTTTTTTATCCCTTTCTATCTCAAACCTTTGCAGAAGGGAGAGGAAGTTTTTCTTTTTTCTACTTTTTCCCTGCTCAGAAAAAAAGAAAAAAAAAATTTCATCACATACACAAGACACCAAAGCCAGACATTCACAAGAAAGTGGCATTCAATCAAGAATTTGAGAATTGGGCTAGGAAGAGCAGGAGATGAAGTGTTCCGAGTTGTGGAGGCTTCTGAGTTGGTTTGCTGAAACTGTATTCAAGCAAACAGGGCCAACTTTCCAGCTTCTGTAAATGAAATCAAAATAACTGAAGTCAAATTAATTTCACTGATTTACCTCAAAATCCTATGTCTTATTTCTGGCCCATTCACAACCAGCATTACTGAGTACATCCACTCTGAGCACACACACATAAGCAGGAATAACAAATTCCCATTTCATAAGAATCCTGGTAGCAGAAAACTGGTATTTCTGAGTTCCTAATGAGCAGTGGAGATTTTTAATAGGCATTAAACCAGGGTCTCTCCTACACAGCCCCACAGGTACAGCTCCCGTACTTGCTCGTTGTGCATAAAGCAACGGAGAAGTCCAGTTGCACGGCTCTGATCATCCCTGTGAGCTGCACAAGAGAAAGACTGAGTCATCTTGTAGCACAGCTCCAACAGTACAGTAAATATTAACATACGGTATAAATTACATCGCTATTTCCTTGATTTACCCAGGCAGGCTAACATTACAAACAGATTGAGGAGCAAAGCAGGTACATTTAAGT
The DNA here is from genome assembly GCF_036417535.1 of Chlamydotis macqueenii. Lineage (NCBI taxonomy): Eukaryota > Metazoa > Chordata > Aves > Otidiformes > Otididae > Chlamydotis > Chlamydotis macqueenii. The sequence continues at coordinate 4,522,567 of NC_141571.1, read as the reverse complement.
CCTAATGCTACCAATCCCAGATGCGTTATACAAAAAGGCTACTAGCAGATAGACAGCAACTCACAGAAGTCAGCAGAAATCTTCTGAACACCAAAATTCCAGTAAACAAGCACATCTAGCAGGTTATCAGGTAAAGAACCAAAATACAAGGCTTATATGTAAGTTACTCTGTGAGCATCTCAACACAGGATTTTTTTACTCTGAAAAAAAAAAAAAAATGCCCCTTTCAGAGATGTTTCACAGCAGTGTTCAGGGTGAAGACAGTAAGATTTCTGTAAGCCGTACTACCTGTTTTTCTCTACCCTGCAAACAAGGGGTAAAGTACATTTTATCTTTAGACATCAGTCAGATACCAGCTCTCCGGCCAGCGTAAGCCAGGGGAGCTCTTAAATATTTTCAAATGGAAAAAACAAGCTGAAAGTTCCAGGCTATTTTTGCTGACTTTTACAGAGAATCTGAGGCTTTTCAACCTGCTCCTCTTCACCTTTTCCCCAGCCCCACGGAGATCCCGACTCCACGGGTGGGTCCGGAGCCCCCCGCCCCGCCCCGCTACCTGTGGTTTGAAACCACTGATGAACGTTCAGGATGTCTGAAAGAGCCCGGGGGGGAGCCAGCAGCCTGGCTTCGCTACGAGGGGCTGCAGCTGGGGTCATCATGTCACTCCCTCTTGTGAACTGGCCAAAATGATCATTGAACTTGTTAAATAAGTTATTGCTCTATGTGGCCGCCTCTGTAAATTAACTAAACCAATGATTTAACAAGTAATTTGCAAGATGTGTGAATATATAAGAATATATTAGGAGCTAAGTCTCACAAAACAACAGAGAAAATACTCATTTTTTAAAATCCTGTAAGATAAACTATGTAATCATAAAGAAGACTGTCCATATTATATGACCTGTAGCCAGATGTGATCTGAGACCCCTCATACTGCATTATCACAGGCTTGTTTTTAATATAACATATTCGACGTTCCTACTGATGTTGCCTGTTTACATTTTGTGCTGTCAAAAAGCTGTATTAGGAGTGATACTGTGGTGAGTTATATCAGCTCACACAAGTCTGCCCAATGTCACATCAATACTAACAGGGCTTTTAATGCTGGCTGCTGTTTTATGGGAATTTTCAGACTCTATTGTGTATAGAGTATAAATATTTATATATAATGTGTGTTTGTGAATACATGTACATACACAGGACCAGACAGACCCAGTTAATCAGCCAGTTTGAAAACTTCATTGCTTTCAGATGAAAAAGCAAATTATATTAACATATCAATAGCATATACATGCTGAGAGAGTGATTACCCTTCACATCTTCAGGATATCCAAGCACCCAGACAGGCCCGGCTACATTAACACCCGATCTGAAATATTCTGTCTCGGCATCTTTCATTTCTCTCCTACTCTTTCTTCAGACTTTCTTCTCTCTTATCTGCCTTTCCTCTTTACCCTTTTCCATCCATCTCATTTCTCTTCCCATTTCCCCTGTTCATCCATCTTTCTCCCCTCCTTTTTGTCATTCATCACTCCCTTGTCCTTTTTTTTCCCCTTCCTCCCTTCCCCCCCCCACCTCTTCCCCTCCTGTGCTCCCTCTCCCACCCCCGTTCCTCGCTGCCTGTTTTGCTTGAAGTTTCCACCTTGTGGGTGCTTACTGCTGACTTCACATTTGCTGTGGTGTGAACTTCACATCTGTGAATGGATGACAGGAAAGATTAATAACCCTGCGTTCCCCTTCTCCTTGACTGTGGGCCCACTTAATGAATAAATATATAAATAAATAAGAGCTTTAAAATCACCTAAATAGAGACCTAGAGCCTGGGAGAAACAATATTTTGCTGAATCTAGTCTTAAAAAAAAAAAAAAAAAAAAGCTACCACACCACAGTAACAACAGAAAAAAAAACCCCGCAACCTCTAATGACCTCTAGTTTACATACTCGGCAATTTTTTTCCTAAACACTTTATTGGAAAAAAGAAAAATTATAGGCAAAGGAATTAGTCCTTTCTCCCGAGCCAACTAAAGGAAGAGCTATTTAAAAGCAATAATACAGAAGATACAGGAAACGTGTGGGAAAGAAATTTAGATACCCGCAAAAAGCAGAGCTGTCAGACGGTGATACCCGCATGAGATCCCTGGCAGTAAGATCGCTCACACAGCCATGCAGAAGTTACACTGTGGAGCCATAACGCTAGAACAAGGACGGTATTTCTGACTAATCCCAGCTTTTCCATGCAAGCGAAAATCTCTGCCTGTGGCTCCAGACCCGATTACACCATGCACAGCAACTCATCCAAATAGGTGTTTCCCGTCACAAATTAGGTTTGAAGCCTTTTTGTTTAATTCCCCATTTGTGAGTTGACCATTTGACTCAATTAACTCTTACATGAAAGCAGAGACAAATAGAGCAACAAGGTCCACACATAGTGCATCTTCAGCATCTTTGGAGTGGGAGGCAGGGAGCTTTGCTCCCAACTCATTCTCACTTTGGTCCTTCACCTCACTCTCGAGAAGATCTTTTATTATTGAGGGAAAAGACGACCCATCAATGGATGGCTGTAGGAGGAGACATTTCACCAGCCAACACCAACCTGCCCAGCCTATGGCCATAGCTCAAATCAGATGGAGGTCATAATGGCAGCAAGTCTTGGGGTCTCTTGGGGTCTCATTACCCCCAGGAAAACACATGTGAAGTACCATTACAAATATTGCAGTTTGATCCAAAGGCATTTGGCAAAAGTTGATACACAAAAACAACGGAAAGTGGGGGGAGAAATAATTAACTTACTTAGCTTTCTGTTGCTGGGCAAAGTTGTCACCAGCTTCGCTGAGTCTTTCGCACAAGTACAAACGGAGACCACTTGTCCCCACATGCCTGTTTGCTCTGCTGGGGTCTGAGGAGAGGATCGCAAACGAGCCGTTCTGCGGTCATGGAGCGTTTCTCCCCGACCCAGAGAGTGATAAATCTGTCCCCTGTGAAGCGGGACGAAGATGACCCTTCTGTGACTGCACATCATCTGCTGCCGCCACCTTACCTGCTCTTTGCGGGGCCCGAGCAGCCTCTCCCAGCGCCGGGCAGCGGCAGGTTTACAAGGCAGCTGCACTCCTTCACCGGAGCGTTTCCTTCCCCTGCGCTCGTTTTCACTTTCAGCGATGGTGCTCGCTCCTCTTCCCTGAGCGAGGGAAAAGGAAAGCAGCAGGATGGACACACTCCTCCACTGCCCTTCCAAACCTCACATTCCCCCTGTCCCTCTGCTGCTGTGATTCAGGCCCGCGGGAGCCAGATTAAGCATCTCCTGCAGCAGGCAAATCCCCAGTTTCTCCCGTGTTTCTTCCCAATACCCGAAATTAAACGTGACCGCAAGGTCCCGGCCTCAACAACCGTGTCTGGGAATGGGTGGGGATGCCTGTGTGGCAAAGCCTGGTTGCCCTTTCGAGCATCAAACTGGGTTATTGCAATAGGAAAAGACCTTTGAAACCTTCTTTAAAAAAAAAAAAATCTTCTTAAAAAAAAAAAAAATCAGCAATGTAAAACATACAAGTTACTCTAAACAGTTTTATTAGGCTGAGGAGGGCTGCTGCTGCACGTAACACCTGGCTTTTAAAAATGAAACAAAGAAAAACAGACACACAGCACATCCTTGCTAACTCTTCCACACGTGGGTAATTTTACTGGTGCAAATTTACCACAGAATTCATATAAAATCATGTGGGAAACCCTAGGAAAAGAGATAGATATCCTGTCATCTTTTCATATGTATGTATGTCACACAAATGCACATTTTTTTAAAATGGTATTTTTTAAATTACTGCTAGTAATGAAGAAAAATATTGGGCTTAATGCTGCAGTTTTTATTTAGCAAAACAGCTACTGTAATGTACCACAGAACCAGGGCCAGTGCAGTCAATTTTACAATTCTTTTCTTGCAATCTCACCTCAAAATAAAGCAATTCTTCTCCTTCGAAATTTTGCAATATACGTGAAGAATAAACTGCTCTGAAATGGTAGTGACCTTCAGGTTTTAAATTTGAAAAGAATTCTAGATGGAAGAAACAAATGCAGTGTAAATAACCACTGGGTAATTAAATTTATTTTTAAATAGCATCAAAGTTCAGAAGAAAGAGAATAACAAAGAATATCTCATACAGACATGCACAAAGGCTGTGTCTGTATAATTAGTTATCTAGCAGTAACCAAAGTCTTTTTTATACAGATTTGATTATTTTTGAGATTGCATCTTGCAAATCTGAACAAGAAATGATTTTTTGCTGCGTTCAAACACGAAGATGCCTTTGGTAACACTACAGGCTGGGGATCCCAAATAGATATTTAATTTAGATTGAACAGGACACTTACACCACGGTAAATAAATCAGTTTATTAATGAAAGTCTTTCTGTTGATGTTTAATGGCTATCATATTTATAGAACTGCTGTTAATCCAAAATAAATGTGTTTAATAATCGATTGATATTTGTTTATAATGCAGTAATTGTCTTATTAAATCAGAATTAAATGCCTGTTAGGAGATGTTAACTTAAAGCTTTACAAAGACTTCTGAATAAGGGTATAATTAATAATTTTCTTACTTCATGAAAAGGATTAACAAATTAATTGTCAAAATATTGTAATATATGTTGTGAAAACCCATAAATGAGAACTTTGAATGGTTAAGTACAAAGAAGAGATAACTGTTCCTAAGAGCAGATTAAAAATTCTACATTATAATTATTACATTTAGTAGGATTTCTTTTTCTGGGTTTTAATAATTCTGAAGGGTTGTTTGTTTTTTTTTTTTGATCAAATTGTTTGATGACTGAGAGAAGAAAAAGAGAAGAGATATCTTTAGTTTCCTTACTTCCTTACAGCTACTTGCAAAATGCTGCTCTCGATTCGGCAGATTTTCCTCTCCAAAAGCAATTCTGTACTATTGAAAATTCCAAAGTTCTTTTTCTTTTTGATTCCTTTAAAACGTGTGTTTTCTTTTAAAAGCTGGGGAAAAAAAAAAAAAAAAAATACAGTTAACTCGTTGGCTTTAATTGCAAACATATCCCTTCCCATCAGCATGGCACTTGATCAAAATGCCAGAAATAAATATATTAAGACATCCATCAGTTCCACCGTCCCCACTGTCATTTTTTCAAAAGTTGCAAAACGTCTGTTATCCCCATCCTACGGGCTGGGCTGAGTTGCAGTGGGGCTTCAGCCACTTTTCAAGGACTGCAGAATTATTTGTTTCGGGGGTGTCAGCCTTGCACCCCCCGGGAAATGTTGGCAGCAGATGCAGGAGAACCACAGGGCTGCACAGCTTCGGCTGCCCATGACCCGCAGCAGCGGCTGGGGAACGGGCTCCTGAGGCATTGGGGGATCAAGGAGAGAGGGAAAGAGGCTCTAATCCACGGGTCAAAGTCAAATCATAGATGCTTGTGGGACAGAAGTACATGGATACTCTTACAGCAAAGTAGTTTAAGAGAGGAACCTGGGTACTGGTGAAGATGCTCTGGGCAATTTGTGTTTGGCCACATCAATGTTTTTGGGTTGTTTTTTTTTTGTTTTGTTTTTGTTTTGTTTTTGTTTTGTTTTTTTTATAAATAGGTTGTAGTGAGGAGGGTGTAAAAGCAGCTCAGTTCTATTTAAGGAACTGAAAAGGTTTGAACAAAATCACACCTTGTTTTTCTTTTCGTCACCACTCAGGAAGCCTTGTCCGCTTCTGACAATTATCTCTATTAATGCCCCAAAGCACACGCAGACCTTCAAATTGTTCTTTTCTTAACATTTTAAAAAAAAAGAAAAAAAAAAAAAAGGGATTTGTTATGTTTCAAAGTCCTTTCAGACAGCTACTGGAGTTATAAAAAGAAATAATGCCCACAACTCAGTGCCCAGTTAAAAAAAAAAAAAAAAAATAAAATAAATCCACTATTCCCTTGAGTTAGCAAATCGAACTGAAACAAGCAGCGCTCTCGTTCTGTCTTTTTGCTGTTTGTGACGGCTTCTAGCACAGGAGTCTCCTGGCACAAATATTTATAGCCATCACCAGTTCAGGGAATCTGGATTTAGAACACAAAAATCCATGTTGCATCTGTCTTGTCAAGGCAGAAAAGCACCATCGGGTGATCTAGCCCTCAGTCAGACTGGAGGAAAGGGTCAAAAATGCGCAGAAAAAAAAGATTAGTAGCAAAGTATCCAGCACGTAATGGATAGAGGGACACATACAAAAACCAGACTGCTTGGACAGTTTGCAAATAAAAAGGGAATAAATTCTCTTAATGAATTATTCAGGATGTGATCAGCTCTACCTTGGGCCAAATTTATCTTCCACGTGAGCAAATGCAACTCCCTGTAAAGTTCGCGGCGCTTTTAACAGGTTTACTGCGCGCTCATCGGCACGCTCTCAGAGAGTTACACTGCAGACTAATTTCTCTGGAAGCCTCTGTCAAGTGGTTCAAATTTCTAATGAAAATGTTCACTTCCATAAAGGAAGGAAGCACATTTTTGGTAACAGATATTGCACCCTCCAGTCCAGAAGTGTTTCATAAACCTTTTAAAATATTTGCTTGTGTTGCTTAAGTAATTAACAATATTCCAGGAGATGATCAGCTACCAGAATCTCATTGTCCTCTCTGTATGTGAGCTGGAGTGTATAAATATATAAAAAAAAATTAATTTCTTGTCACTTAAACTCTGTGTGTGCACAGCTATTACAACCAAACTCCAGCGAGTCAAAAGAATCACCCCGTCCGTGCAATACAACCATAATTAAACACTCAGGCCTGTCATAACAGCAGGCAGAGCTGAAAAGATCTGACATCCTCAGCACCAGTTCACTTCGACAAGAAGCACGTTGCAGAAGAGAGCTCACCCCTTTTGAAGAGGAAAAAAAAAAAAAAAAAAAAGAAAAAGAAAGAGAAAGATGGAGAGAAAGAAGAGAAGCTATTATTTTGCTCAACAGAATATTAAATTCTTTCATTTCTTTTTAATTTCTATGTAATTTAGAATATAAAATGCTTTCATTTTAATTGAAGAAACCCTTTCTAATTCACTGCAGTGGTTTAAATTTTACCAGCTAAGTTTTCATTGATTACAAGGAAAGAGGAGCACTTCAAAACATCATTTATTCCCTTACAGACGGAAGGCTCAGTGTTTGTGTAGAGCCTTGGGTAGGTGTGAGGGCTTCCTGAGCATCGCCCTGGTGTCGTTTAGAAGCACGATCTGGTCTAGCACTGTCTCTGGGATGCCAGCCTCCCAAAGATTTAAAAATATTACCGTTACAGTTGTAAAAATAAAAAAGAAAGTTCTGAGCCTAAGGAGAAAAAGTAAATACCTTTGAATAGCAATGATAAATTACATTTTACAATTATCATATCTTTAACATTTACCATTTTAAAAGGAATGTAAAAATTAAACTGAGTGAAAAATTAATAAAAACCATTATTTCAAGGTCTCCAAACAGCTTTTTACCCGTGAGCCAAGCCCGGCGCAGTGGGAAGCCCCAGAGCTCCATCTCGTGGCTTTTCTGGTTCGAGGAAGGGAAAAAGCATTAAAGGTAAAAGCAATTTTGTTATTAAATCACTCTAAAATGCAATTTCTTTTGCTGGCATCACTCGTAGAAGCAAGGCAGAGAAGAAAAACAGCCAACAAACTATTTTTTTCTCTATTTTGCAGTGCAATGTCATCTAATTTTTGCTTAAGGAAAAATTCTCTGCTTTTTCCTAACCCACAGCCCATTGCAAAACGCTTGCCAGGAGTAGGACCTAAATTAAATAAACCTGTGGTCTGGAAGAGAAAGTTGCTGGGCTGGAGAATGGCACAGCACAGAGCAGAGAGGCCGCACGGCTTCCAGTTGAAACCAGTTTGCAGCTGCTCGGCATGATTGCTCCTCTCCCCACAAGCGCCCTCCTTAATCCCGAAAGAACGGGGATATTTGGGCCAGACCTCCTGCATCTCAGGCCCTGCTGTTATTTTCTGCTTTTGGTATTTACCATTTTACGACCTTTGCAATAGGATGCCGGGGAATTTCTGGAGCGCGTGTTCTCGCCTTGTGCGTGAGCCGCACCTGCCGCAGGGACGGCCCCGGCTCCGCTCACTCCTCTGCCTCCAACCTGCCGCACGAACAGTCACACTCTGCTGCCCACGAGAAGCTCGAGGATGAATTTGTAGGTGCTATGGGGAAAGAGAGAGAGGATAGAAGACAAATAAAAATCAAGATGGCAGAACTCGCTTATCTGACGGAGAAATGTTCTAGCTCTGCCGTGAAATGGGGCTGTTTCAGTATTGCAACACGAGGTTTTGCTGCTTTTGGAGACACAAGATTCTGCTTAGGCTTTACTCAGACAGATAAAGCAGACAAGTCTGCTCTTGTAGACTTTTGTAACATGATTTTTTTCTTTTTTTTTTTTTTAATCCTGAATCAGTAACAGATAAATCCCAACTTAATTGTTGTTTCCCCATTCTGAAACGGGATCCTTCTTGGGAGGCTATTGATCCATTTCTCATGGGAAACCATGCTCAAAATTCAGGTCTCTGCTCTATGTTCATTCCAATCAAGGAGCGTCCTTGAAGATGTATTTCTGGGAGGCTCATAGATCTTTGAGCCTCATTAATTCAAAATCAAGCTGGGGGGGGGGGGGGGGTGTGTGAATTCTTGTAGAAACATCTCCATTACGTGACAAAACGAGCAACACCAGACCTATAATGCACTGTGCGTCTTATCAAAATACCCCCCACGGAGAAGCAAATGGCTTTATGAATTTGCAATGAAGCAAAGCATCTGTTGCCTTCAGGTGACTCCTTTGAAACCGGCTGGCTTGCCACCCATGCTCACCATCATCAGGCAAAGCCAGCCCTGCAGTGGCCATGGTGAATTCACACTCCAGGAGAGGACAGTGGCAGGCATGGATTTAGCCCAGGTAGTTGGAATTGAGCTAAAGAGAGATCGGCCATCGCCCGTCCCATGGAGCCCTGGGCGCTGGTGCCGCTGCAGCCTGCCGAGGGCTGAGCAGAAGCAGGCAGACTTCTCTGCTGTCCTTGTGAGGGTTGGAGGTCAGCCTAGGAACAGCTGGCTCAACCGCAGCTCAAAATAATCAGCCTCTTCCTATATGTGATAGGAATCTTAGGAAACACATTGTCAAGTTCAAGGAAGGGCTAATGGCCATTTCCCCAAATCCATTTGTCTTCTGGCACTAGGTCGTGCAACCTTTACTCATCCTGGGACAGGACTTTGCTTCTTCAGGGCTTCCACTGGGAATAATGTCACTCTCCTGGATTAAAAATAAAATAATGGATGAAAAGGAGCAGGGAGAAGGAGAATGACAGGGTGCCGCTCTGGAGACCTCAGAAGACCTCTGCAGAATAGCCAAGGCCACGTTGCCAGCAAGTTGAAGTCCACAATTACTGTATATTAATTAATGCATATTTGTATTTCTCTTTTTTCCTAGATTCATTTATACAATGGGCTGTGTTTGTATTTCAAAGCACTTCCCCTCAAAATAACTTCAGAGGATACAGTTGTTGACTGACATCTTATTTCTCTGTGTTTGCATTTTTTTGCCATGCAGGGCATAATCTGGTTCTTAGGGAGTTAATGCACCTGCCATTCCAGTGCTGACAAGCAGTTTTTCAGAGAAACATGGAATTTATTTATTTATTTATTTATCTAAGGAGCCCTGAAGATTGTGCTCGGGAGACTTCTCGAGTACTGCCAATAACTAGCAGGTACCAACACATGTACGTTTTTGACTGCGCTATGATTGATGGTGCTTATTTGTGGCTTGCTGCCTAAACCTCTCCTTTTCCTTTGCTTGGTGTCTTTCTCTCTCACTAGGGCTTTTTTGGGGTCTGGGTTTTTTTTTTTTTTTTTTTTTAAATAAATAATAAAGATACTCTAGCCATTTGGGTTGGGGGGAAGGGAGGAGGAATGATTTATCTGATGCCTCTGCTGTCTTTGAGCTGCTCTATTCTGTGGAGATTTTCACGGCAGCGAGCAGTCAGTGGAGAGAGATTGAGACCTACGGGCAGGGAGGGCTTTGGAGCTGTGGACACAAACTGGCAAAACCCTGGAGGAGCACAGTGAGAGGGAAACCCACCTTCTGGGTCTGGTCCTGCTTCCAGAGCCCACGTTGAACTTCTTCCTTTCCAGAGTCAGGAGACCCAACTCCCATGAGCAAACAGATCAATTCTCATTTCCCTGCCCCTCCTTCCCTATCCTTCACCTTGTTGAAGCAGAGAGTCTGGGGATGAGAAGTCCATATAGGAGACATAAGGCTCTAGAAAATAGCAGAAACCTGTAAAACCCACCCAGTACAGCATTCGCTTGCCCAACCACCCCTTTACCAGCCTCCATCCAACCACCAAGCCGATCTTAATAGGCTCACAGTGAACCCAGACAAACCTCCGAGGTGGATGCTATTTCTCTTTCAATTCCACAGAGGACTAATTGCTTTTATCACTTCTTCTAACCCCCTCTGCACCTGCAGGGCACATTGGGGAGATGCAGAGGAGTGTTTCCCATTTCCCTCACACACAGGTTAACCTGCTACTTTTCATTCAAAGGAAAAAAATTGATCTGATGAAAGCTTAAGCACAAAGCACCTGGCAACTAGACAGAAATAGCAATAGGTCTACCAGGAGATCGTTTGGACTTTGCATAGCTGAGTCCAGCCAGAAGTCGCTGCTTTGCTCCATGCAGCCACATGGGAGCTATTTGCGCCGGCGCGGTCGAAGTGGGGCGCGTGGCGCAGCCTCCACACCAAACGAGACAAGCCACAAACAAAGACCTAAAGAGAAGTTCAAAGCTCCTGACACCTCATCCACAAGGCAAGCCTGCAAGGAAGTCAAACGCTGACTGAATTTCAGCCAGATACAGGGGCGCCTGTTTCCGGCGCTTTTTACAAAGACGTCTCCGTGTGAACGTGCATGTGTGGTACACATGTACGACACGCTGTGCCGCCAACGCTTGCTGCTGTGTCGCTTAAACACGGGGCAAAACAGCTGTATGAGATGCTGCGCTGCTGTTTGCAGCAGGTTTTGTTTCACCCTGAGCAGCGAATGCTGACGGGGTGGTGTAGGGTTCCCAGGTGAGCTGGGAGATGCACAAGTGCGTGTGAGCTGAGAGGGCATCTCACTGCTGCCCAAGGTGTCCACAGCACAGTAGGAAAAAGCAAGATTAATCCCTTCGCTAGGTTACAGCTGAATTCCACCTTGAGTAACTGCCCTCTCCTTGGGGATGAAGCAACACCACAGGCTGGGTCCGAAGGGAAAAGATGAAGGAGAGGTGATTTCCCACATCATTGACTTTAAAGGATCACGGCGGCTTTGGGACTGAAATGAGGATACGTGCAGAGAAAGGGGAGGACATGACCGAGTGCCTCCCAGCAATGAGCTAAGCACCACTGGCTCTGCACAGCACTGTTCCCAGAAGCAGAGGAAAACTGCAGAGGACACGGCAGGCCGCTGGTATGGATGTACAGCTATTTAAACCCAGGAAAGACAAAATTCTCCTGGGCTAGCACAGTGCTTCTAATGTAAGCTCATGAACAAGCAAAACATCACATTACATATCACAAAAACCTAACCAGAAGCATGAAATGTATATGTGTAAGCCCACTACCCCTTCTCTGTCTCGTGCTCCGCGCACTAGTTTCTTGGAAGAAACCAGCATCATCGCCTAGAGTGGCTTTTCTCCAGCACAGCAGCTCTAGCCAACGGGGAGTTGATTAGATCACAGAAAAACTCTGACCCTCCACCCAGATAAGGCCCTTGAACTCCTTTTATTTATTTATTTTATAAATAAATAGTTGTAATTATTACCCATCGTGCCAGGATGCCTACATTAACCCTGGGCATTTGCCACGCTGCCGATGGTTATACCTACAAACTCAGTCTTACACGGCACCCTGGCACTGTCTCAGGAGGCTGCTGGGCTCCTGCTCCCCACACAGGTGCCTGACCTCCCCGAACTCACCCAGAACCTGGGTGTCCCTCGGGTGAGGGGTGCCTTTTGCCCTTGCACCCAATCCAAGAGCAGGCAAGGGTAGAGCGCTGCCCAGCCACCCTGCTGGGCCCGGACACTCTTGCAACACTCACCCCAATATCTGCGCTGGTCGCTACCGTGGATGGCTGCAAAACGGTCAAACAGTACCACCTTCAGGGATGAGGAGAAGTTGCAGTAGGTGCCTGATGGCCAGGAACACTTACTGCAACCAGAGTGGGCTCTGGTGGGCTTCGGCTCGCACGGCTGAGTTACCGGCTGCCTTGACTCACCTGAAAACAGGTTGATGAGAGGGATATTTTATTTTTTTTTTAAGAAAAAAAGCAACATAAGAAATTTTTAAAACTTGCAAGAAAACCGTCGTGAGGATAGTAGGAAGCTCAGACGTGCACAGCAGAGCAGGCTGTTGCTCGCTGGCAGCTCGCACCGCAGACCTCACCCCGGCGTCACGCAGACACCCCACGCGCTCTCGGGAGACGTGAGTGAGTAACGCTGCGCAGGGATTCAGCAAAAGGAGCTCAGAGCCGGGAGGACTCACTGGACACGAGCACGGGATCGAGAGTCTAGCTCCCCAGCCGACTGCAAGAGAGGAGTTTTCAGAAACCAATGCATGGGTAACACTCAGATGTCCATTGTGACCAGTTCATCTGGCTGCAAACTGGTAGCAAAGGACTCCTAGATTCATTTGCTACCCGTTTATATATTTCTTAGTAAAAGATGTCTCCCAGATAGAGAATTTCTCTGTAGTATCGAAACACCCATAGCAAGCTAGCTCATCAAAAACAGATTTATTCCATTAATAATTCCTGAACTGTGAATAAAAGGTATTTGTAAACTGCACAGTTTAAGACATCACACTCTCATTGACCCAGTTTGTGGCAGGGTGACCACAGATCCCCCAGAAGATGAACCAGTTGCTCATCTGGTGGATTTTCTCCCATGGAATAAGACGTAAGAGGAAGCAGATCGCAAGCACAGCCCAACCTGTCGCCAGTAACATCAGCTCACTCACCTACCGAGGCTCCTGACAGGGCAGGAGGGGACTCATCGGTGGTTGCCAGCAACCTCAGCAGACTGCACCCAGAACTGGCATCCTGCTGATGGTGCGCTCATGGTCACGGGCAGGTTTCAGGCCAATCCCCCTTTCAGGGCCATGGACACTCTCTGGGCTCTATCATCTACAAATGACCTGGGAAGGTTCGTTCTGGGAGAAGGAATGCTGTGCTTTGCCAGCTTTTCCATATCTTAGCCAAAGAGATTATCTTTAATTAACATTTTAATAGCAGAGCCACTTATTGAATTAAAGGTTGTCAGGTGTCCAGGGAGCCCAGGTTATTTATCCCAGACTCCATCTGGGATTTTTGCTGCTTGCTATTTGCTACACCAAGAAACATCTCCACGAGTCGCTGGGAAACAGCCCCACAACACATCCACGTGTCAGGGCCTTCAGTCTTTCCGCATCTCAGTTCCTGACCTGTGAAACAAAACAAACACCTGTTTTCTTTTGCCCTGCTGCTTTAAACCACGCAGATCAAGCGCTGTTTAGGGACAGGGCAGCTCAAGAAAAAGGGATGTGTTTCTTTAGCTGTTAATTTGCGGTGCTTCCCCGAAAACCACCACCACAGTAATCCCAAATAGCTGCAGCCGCAGCATTTACTGCACATTATGGCATCTGCAAAAGTGCTGACAGGGACAGCTGACAACCGCTCTGCAGTGTAATTCACACCATAACATCATCTCTGGGCTCTTGGATTTCTCATTGAAAAATTATGCGATGCTTTTTTGGAAATCCAGTGCCAATTTATTGATACTCAGCCTGTGTCAAATAACGAGCGAGGCCTTCAGTAAATTAGCTTAATTTTTTTTTTTTTAATCGAGTAATGTCTGTCTCATGTCTCTTACGCACCATGTTAAAAGTCATTGAATTCTTCAGCTGTAAGAAATGTATTTATTTCGTCATCTGCCTCTGTCTCCCCACGTGAGCAACTCCATGTAACATTCCTCTGACTCCAGCCTGCTCACTTTCCGATTTCTGTCCTGAGCAGTTTTATTTGCTAAACCCTACACCAAACCATAGCAAAGAAAACTTCTAGCACTCAATAAACTCTTTTTATTTTCTTTCACAATATAAAATGCACCTACAGGTCAAAGCCTAGCAACGACCTACCTCTTTACATCAAATATTTTACTTTACCTAGTCCGCAGCCTCTTTGAGTCAGGGACCACTCAGTTACAAAACATAAGCCCTATTCCTGGCTTAAGTCCATAAGCACCACTGATTTCCCAATATCAAGCCCTATATAGGATTTGCCACATCAAATCAGACTTTTGTCTCCTAGGTTTTAAATCCAATACATATGACAAAAAAAAAAAAAAAATAATCTTTGGTTTTTTCCCCACTTACCTGAACCTTATGTTGAGTGTCAGCATGCAATAAGCCACCAGAATCCTTGTGGGTGCTTTGAGCTCTGGCTTGATGGTTTGTTCCTGCTGGGCTCCTCTCTCCAAGGCTGTATCTTATGTCTGGAAATCAGAAAGGAAAAGGACAACGCAGAGACCGTCTGCTCCAGGCCTGTTGGGAAGTGCAGGAGTGAGGATGTGTTGGCTGGGGTGGTTCAGAATCCACCCGCCAGCTCCAAAGCTCAGGCTGAACAACACGAGGGAATGGAGATGGGCCAGGACAGGAAAAGGAGGCTCATTCTGGGATGCAGTCAAACCTGCCCTAACGGTGAGCAGACCTGAGTATTTTGTCTGTGTGCCTCCAAAATGACCAGGAACCTGAACAGACAGAGCCCTTGCAAGATCTAAACTGGTCCATGTTGCCTTTTACTGAACCCCAGGTGAACAGCAAAGGGCATCCCCCCAAGGAGGGCCATGCCAGCGTTCAGGAGAGCTGAAGGTTCCCCTTTTCCTTGTCACAGGAGCCATCTCCTTGTGCCCCCTGGGAAATCACGCACCAGAGTCCAGAAACAAAGAAAAATGGGTGTTTAGTTCATCCACAACTGAGCAGACTTCTCGTCCTTCTCAGCTTTGTTCCAAAATCTGCTTCAGTGTCAAATTGGTAGCTTTGGTGTCGTTAAGTTCAACTGTTCCTGCACATTTTTAATATCTGTGGGAAGGAGGTTATCTTAAAACAGTATTGGATGCTGTGTGTTTAGCTACAACTTCAAGCTTTGCCCATAAGAGAAAGTTTTGCAAGAGCAGATGAGGGCATATTTTAAAGCTGGAAATCAAACCTGAATGTATTTTCTAAGAGCACCTTTTAAAAAAAATGCAGTGGGAATTACCGTGATCCGATGAGGTCAAGCGTAAGCCTCTGTTCCTGCTGAAAAAGCCAGCCCCACCCCCTTGCCCCTGCACTCCCCTCACCTCCATCTCCACGCTTAAGGCAAAACCTCACCTTTTCATGTCCCAGTCGGGTCCACTTTCAGCATCACCCAGATCCCAGCGGAGCCGGCAGCAGGAGTGGGGAGCACCCCTTTAGCCAGTCTTGTCCCTGTTACGGAACTGCACTTTCAGGAGGTTTTAAAATCTGCCTGTGTTCACTTCACAAGAGCACGTGCAATACAAGAACTCTGCAAAGCAGATGAAAATCATGATGCGAAACGGACAAAGAGGGTTTTAACCACGAAAATTGGAGGCACAGGCATTTCCCTATGGCAGAGCTGGAGCAGAAGCTGTGCTTTGCAATCTCAGTGCCCAGTAAAACACGCTGCCAGGGCACCGGGGCTCCTCCAGCCCTTGCTCCGGAGTTACTGAAGCTCCGGAAAAGTGAGTAAGGACTTTCCTCCATCCCACGACCCACCGACATCCGCTCTGGGGAAGGAGCACGTGCTCAGTGCTGACTTTTGTGGGTTTTTCTTCCATTAGTTGACACTGTTTTTTGACACGGTTTACTTTTTGCTGCCGAACGTGACAGCTCCGCGTACTGACACCATACAGTATATTTATTCTGGTTTAGCGCGATCACTGCTCCACAGCATTTAAAGCTACAGTCCGTGTTCAATCTGTGTCGGTTTAACACGCCAGCACCATATGGCATTCTGTAATCAGCTGCAGCATTGCACTTCAAACCCACTGCTGCATTTATAATATTATTGTATGCTGCACAAACACCAATATTTAGAAAGAAAAATGTCCTTTTTATTGGACTCCTGCTGATATCCCAGCTGTCAGCCAAAGCACGCAAAGAGTTTCTCTTTTTTTGCATTCAAAAAAAAAAAAGAGCCCGCAGCATTTTTTAAAAATCTTACATCTGAAAGGTACATTTTGTCCTGCCCCAGTAGGTCTGTATGACTGAGTTCAAATGTGTTTTTTTATTAGATGAATTGCATCATTAAATTACATTATAAAAACTAAAAATGCACCATTAATTTTCAAAAACAATAGTAAATACATCTCATTTCTGATACATGATTCTGCATTTAATTTTTGCCCCGGGCCACATTTTTCTAACACGCTCGCTATCTTCCATTACACAGCCTATACAAATGGAGCTAAATTGCTGAAGCTGGGGGGGATCAGTTCGTTGGGGGGAGGGAGCTGTTGGTCAAACGTCTAATGTGAAAATAAATGAATTTCTAATCGGCTGTTGCAAAAAGAAAAATTACTTTTTGATCTCGGCTCAGCCAAGCAAGAACCTACCTAGCTGGAGTAATAAGATACAATGGCAGTGTGGAGGATGCGAGAGACACAAAAGGCTGGGCAGACAGATGGACGGACACGGCAGTAAATTAGGTTAGGGCACTCAGTTCTGTACGAGTAGCGTTTCTTAATTAAATGGACAGAAGTTCCCCCCAGCGCAAACCTTATCGCTGCAGGGTCTTCGCCACTAACGTAGCTGTGGCTCTGAGCATCCATGGGTCGCTACGGTTTGGAAGCGAGAATTAGAGAGAGTGCATTCAGCCCTGTAGTGATGGCTGAGCAAGGGGATGGAAGCAGAAGAGAAACAACCATCTCAGAACTTTTACACATGTCGTGAACAGCTAAGCCGAACCTTCCAGAAAGTCTCAAAAGCCTGGCAAAGTCTCAGGACACGCCTGTGTGTTGGATGGCCGTACCCTGCTGTAACGCCACGCACAAGTCTCTCTCCTGAGAAAGCTGCTTGCCAGCAAGCACACGTGCTTTCCAAACCAGCCCATGGCAGAAAGCTACAAACACCTTCAGTTTAAAAACATCCTCCAGAATGGAAGTCTGCACCCCAGAACATACCGAACCAGGGTACAAGCAGCTCCCAAAGTCAACTACATGGCCCCATCAGGTCTCCTGTCCACGTCTGAACCCAGCAGGTGATGTTCCCCATCCCAAATGGCCACCTAAGCTCTGCCAGACCAAGCAGAGGAGCTGAAGAGCCAGGCTCCCAAGGACTCAACATCCCCACCAGCCACAGCTGAGAAGTTTTTCTGTTCCAGATTAGTTCCAGCCTGGTCCCATGGACTACATACCCCTTAGTGGCTTCAGGCACATGCTTGAAGAGCATTTTCCGTTTCACTTGGTTTTAGAGGAATTTAGGTCAGACACGGAGAAGTGAAAGGAAACCAAAATGCAGTGAAGTGGAGACAGCCAAGAGGTTTGCTTCAGAAGTGCCTTCCTGGTCCGAACTACACCCCAACTATAGGTACACCCAGATGGCCCCTGGCTGCCAGCATCTCTGAGGAACTGAGCACACAGGAGAGATTACCGAGGGTATGGAGAATTTCCTTTCCTTCAGAAGACAGGCAAGGATGACCCAGACCCAGGCTGAGACAGCCAAGTCCATCAGAAGCGTTTTATTTTCTTCTGCCATTACCTACCCCTATTAAAAATTACTGTGCTTTTTTATGGCGAGAACGAAATCTACTCAGTAAAATTGACAAAAGCCGCGGTGTTTAGGACTATAACTGTAGAATAATGCAGCGGTACTATAAGGTAGTTATGGCTCAGTATCATTTTACACATAAAGAGGTTGAATCCTGCCTTTTGTAGGAAAAGCACAGAATAACTGCACAGAATTATAGCACTTTATATGTAACACTATAGTAAATAGTTACCAATTTATATTATTAATCTTTTTTATTACAGTAACAACAAGGGGTCAGTGCAGAATGAGGCCACATTCAGCAAAAAATCCGTTCTGGTCTCAACAAGCAGGTCAGACTGCGTGGGAGGGGGGACCAAGCACTGATGCAGTCCCTGGTGTTTCTAATATTTTGTGCTGGTTTTATGGAGCTGGGATAAGTAAAAGTTTAAGGGAAAAATCTCAGGAAGAGAGAACGGGTATCGGAAATAGAACGAGAAAAGAAAATAAGAAAGGGACATACATAGAAACAGATGGAAAAGCCAAAAATACCTGCTGCTTTTTTTGATCTGAATAGTTAGTTTTAACACAAAGATATGTTTGTGCACAAGTCAGATGTTACTGTGAGCCCTGTCTCCCAGATCAGCCGGATGAGTGATGGTACCTTACCTTTTAAATTAACAACCACGCTCCAGCTCTCTGTCCTCGATGCCGAGCAGCAGTGTGATGAACTGTTTTTATAATCCATTAATGGATGAAAAATATTTACCACATTACCCTCAGATAGCCTTGTCAAACTGCGACAGGAGCCACTTTGCTCCACACATCCCTGTTTGAAACCTTCTGTGCCAAATTAATTAACATGCAACAATTTTACGCAACGAGTCAATGATAGGAGTAGAATAGCGTAGAAACAAGTGCGATTACCCTGTGAATATGTTCAAGGTTAAAAGAAAGGCTATTTTCTGCACCTGGGTGAGAAATCTTTAAAAAGGAAGAAAAAGTAACATGTCATAACTTTCTGGTCTCAGCAGAGCACGAGGAGGGAAGGACCTGCTGCTGCTCTGCATGAACAAGTCCAGGGAGGCTTCCCCTGGGTCTCGGCTCTACTCCCTGCTATAATAAATAAGCTCAGGATTGTAAATCATGAACTGCTTACCATAAAACTCAGAGAGAAGGAAAAACCAGTGCCATTGCCTTGAAATGGTCAACAGCCCCCGACAGCAGGACTCTGAACACAGCCTGCCCTCATCCCACCTGAGCCTCTGAAACAGCCAGGCCTCCTGAGAAATGGGCTAGATCCTTCCTGAAACAAACAGCTACTCTTGTTTGCTTGGAGCACACAAACCCTCTCCACAAGCCCCCTGTAAATCCCATCACGAAGCAGCCTGTCATGCAGAACAGGCTTTGCCCGTGGAAAGGTGCAGAATCGGGCCCTTCCCAGATTCCCTGCATCATCACCGCATTTTGGGATTCTTGTGAATGCAACACTCTTGTACACCTACAGCTAATTCCACATTCCTGATCAACAGCCTCTAGATCACTAAATGGATTTCTTTTTTTTTTAAGCAGACTCTCTATTTTTAGAGTGGATATTAATTACCCTTAAGCAGGTGCAAAATCAACCTGTTTATTATTGTTTCTTCAAATCCTTAATTGGAATTGCAAGCAAATAAATCCAGTTAATGCAATAAAAGGATTTATTGTCACCCAAATTTATGCCAGCGGTTTAATCATAACACCTTTTCATCTGACAGACTTTCTCGAGAACAATTTGCCCCACGATTTGTCAGCAGGAAAATGGCTTTGTATAAATGCGCGGAGAAAATAAATGCTAATACGTGGCACCGTCTTTCATTCTTCTAATTGCCCAGGGAGTTTAAGGGAGACAGACTTATTTACTCACCGTAGGAAGTGTGCTGTAATAAATTATCACTATTATGGGTCTAAATAAGTCCCTGACAGGGACAGAAGCGAAGGTGAAAGGGAAGCGAGGGGAGATGACGGCATCCTGAAAACGTACCTGCTGGTGAGTGGGTGTGTGGGCACGTACACCCCTGTTAGCAATAACGCCCTGACGTATTAATATTCCGGGTCCGTATGGGAGCCCTGAAAGACATTTCTTGCATACTGAAGGCCGCCTCAGTGCTCAGTCTCTTCTAAAGAGAGATGCAGCCCAGGCTGTAACGCGAGCATCCTCCTTGCATGCTGCTGGAGGACGCTTGACCTTCTTCAGCACTGGGCTGCGGCAGCAGTGTCCTGCCACCCCCCCATCACCGGCATTCACTTTGGCCCAGCCTAGAGCTGGTGTCATCCCAGTATCAGAGCCTCCAGAGCTGAGCCCGGTCCATGACCACCACAGGCTTTTAGAGACCAGCACCCTTGTTGGGCGAACCCAGGCAAGCATATGAACTCCTCAACTGCCCCATTTAAGTGAGTGGCTTGAAAAGTTTATCTGCCTGCCTGCTCTCAGCACAGCCATTTGTTAGCTCCTTCAGAAGCTGCCCAGATACCATAAATAACAGGAGGTGCCACTGGCAAGGCAGCGGAGAGGCAGAAACAAAGACAAACCCAGTGTCCCCAGCCCAGATGTCTCCTCCTGGGGTCCCTCCCTGTGCGCCGGGCACCGGTGTGAGCCAAGGACCCCAAACCCTGTCCTTGAGTTGAGATTTGCCCATTGCAATAACAACAGGCCAGTGTTACCACAATACAGACAAGCTCTGGGTACTTCCCCCCTCCTATTATTTCTTTATTTTCTCTTTTTTCTTCTTTTCCTTGTGTCCCTCTCTACAGACTCCCTCATTTCTCTGAAACAAATTGCCCACAGCTTGCTTTCCCATACATCACAGAGTGAGGACCAGGCCTTATCAACGTTGCTCTGCTTTTCCCATCTATTACCCGGTTTGTTTGCACTTTTATCCCATCGTCCTTGCACAAGGGAGAAAACATCCATCATCTGTACATCTGCCAGCTGTCACCGGGCTGTCAGCACAGTGACAGCCTACATGACAAAACTGTTGTAACGGTGCACCGGCTCTGGGGCTCTGAGTTGAGATTAAACAGCGCAGAAGAAAAAAAAAATAATAATAAAAGGGGAAAAAAAAAATGGAAGCAGATTTAGAGAGAAGAAATTAAGAACACAGAGGAGAGGGGAGAGAGGAGAAAGCAGAAAGCAGCAAAAAGTGAGGTGAGGGGGTAGTGGAACGGGGTTTGTTTTCAAAAAGAAGGTCTTAGAGCACTGATAAAACAGAGAGAAACTATAATGTTCAGCACTCAGCTGAAGCAAGCATGGTGCCTGGCGCTTCGCCCCGCGTCCCCAGAAGCCGATCTCCTGCAAGCGTGGGACCTCTCGGCGGGGACAGCACCCTACCCCTGGCAGCGACCCGGCAGCGAGGGCTGGTTCACGGCACCCACATCTGCTACCACGGTGGGCTTGGGGGTTTTCCTGCTGCTTCCTCTTCTCTCCCAAGCACTGTCAATAGAGCTGGAAAATTAAGAAGTGCTTCACCTCTACCTCTCATTTGGCTGCTGTCAGAATAGAAACCAGTTCTAAACCCTCAGGGTGGAAGATGCTCTTGTGTTGGAGTCAGGAGAAAAGTTAGCATCCATGTGGGAGGGGGGCAATCCGCAGGTTGTTCAAGATGTCTTTCTCCGAAGCACCCAAACAGCAACGTGTCAGAGACACGGAACAACACTGCCCTGCTCTGAACAGACAAAGTGCACGGCAGATCCAAAAACCAGGACTGCAAATGGTCAAAGTCAGTTTCAAACCTATAGATCTTTCTTTTCATAAAATATAATAGAATAATATAAAAATAGAGCTGTAAAACTAGCCCTATGTTCATTTTTTTCCTGATTTATTCAGGGTGTACAGTCTGAAGGTCATAGTCTGGGAATATCAACTTAACAAAGAGATGTTTTAGCTTGTACTTACTTTTCCAAAACTTTCATTTTGCACCCAAAACACCATGTACCCAGGGACGTACCTTTACTTCTTTCATTTCTTTAGGACTTTTAAGAAGAAAAAGTTAAAGCAAGCCCCAACCCCTGCTTGATTTTTTAGCCAAGACACAACACTTGCCGTTACAGCCTCCGAAATCCGCAGCTGTAAACCCAGCCCTGCTCTGGGAGCAGCACCCGCATTCCCTCAGGAAGGTTTTTTGGTCCATAAATTATAAGTCAGCCTGGGCTCCTCAGGCTGGGAAAGGGATGGCCAGACAAGATGAGGGTAGGAATCTTTAAGCTCATGGGCATCACTGGGCTGGTAAACAGGCGGTGATTCTTCACAGCTTCTTGCAAAGCAAAAAGCAGGGCATCCGATGGAAAGAGAGCCAAGCAGGGAGTCTAAAAGTAGAAAAATTGAGGCTTTTTTTTTTTTTTTTTTTTTTTTTTGCAATCACACAACATGCTACAGAGTGGAAGCCATTCCCGTATTTTGCTGTGGAAGTCATGAGCATACATATGTTCAACTCAATAAATTCACAGAGAAAAATCCATCAAGGGCCATTAACAAATGTGTTCCCTTTGGCTCATAAGTTCCTACATAATGGATTGCTGGAAGGATACACCAAGAGAAATATTGTATGCATATATAATTATACTGTTCCGCTTCTGGCCACAGTGGACTGCAGGTCTGAGACAGAGCAGCCATTTTTATATTATTTTTAAAAATTTCTTATTTCCATTGTCCTAAAAAAAATTTCTTAGAAACAAAAGCAATTCAATTTCTTCAAAAAACAATGCTTCATCCAAATCATGAAACAAATATTTAAACTAAATATCTTCAGAGTCTTTAAAAATATTAAGTAGTGACTAAAAAAAAAAAAGTAAAAAGGACATTTGAGATCGCAAAGTCCATGTCAGAACAGGGATGAGAGCTTGTCCATCTGCACCTGTCAGATCTACAGTTGAGAAAGTTCTTGTTCAGTGTTCCCACCTAAGCAAGATCACCTCAACTACTTTTTCTTTCTTATGTTCAGAGATATGCAAGGAGCATCAGGCAATCCATCTAGAACAGTGACTTAATTTACAAAAAACTAAACCATGCCATGACTCAGTTTTGATTTGAGTTTTGGAAACCATAACCTTTAGCAAAGGTTACAGACAAGAGGGGAGAACTCGGCTGATCCCTTTCCCCCACGCCCGGGTGCCACCACTTTCTCAGCATCACGAGGACCAAATTCAGCCATGCGTTCAGGTTACAATTAGGGGTTTCTGTCAGGTTCCTCCTCTTTTGGGACTACATCTAACTGCAATTTAGCCAGGGAGGTGCCTGACACAGTGGCTCTGTAGGAAATAAGGATTGTTATGGTTAAGAAAGCATGGAAAAGCTTGTGTGTTCCTTTCCCCAACTACTTTAGTGTTTCTGCTAAATAAAAATCCATTTTTATTCTTAAGGGAGCTGAGTGGGGAGATGTTGTTTTACATCCTGGCTTTTGCCGGTGATGATGTATGTCCCTTTTACAAACTTATCTCTGGGTTTTTGCTCAGTTTATAAGCTAGGAGCAATCTTTCTTTCCTAAAGCTTCCTTCTCTCACAGTCTGGAGGAACCTTGAGATTTCCTGCCGGTGATTTAAAGGGCTATAATACTCGCAGGCTAGATTTGTTTTAGTGTCCATAAAACTCAAAAATTTCATAAAACAATTGGTGAAAATAAAATTACCAAAAAATGATGTACTGCCAGCAGACTGTATAATAGTTACGGGGGAAATGGAGAATATGATTCACTGGGGTATAAAAATGACAATGTATTTATTGCAGCGCAGTGACAAGAAACTAATTTGTCCCTTTTACTTTTCAGACAGGGCTCAAATTCCGATATTTCTCCTTCGCCTCCGCTGTGGCAGGGTAGCAATGTGCACGCTGCAAGCACTCGGCGGAGGGACAGCTGCGGCCGCAACGCAAGTTACTGCACCAGTGCCAGAA
Organism: Chlamydotis macqueenii; assembly: GCF_036417535.1. Taxonomy (NCBI): domain Eukaryota; kingdom Metazoa; phylum Chordata; class Aves; order Otidiformes; family Otididae; genus Chlamydotis; species Chlamydotis macqueenii. The sequence continues at coordinate 4,498,881 of NC_141571.1, read as the reverse complement.
GGAACAGAATAATAGTTGCTCTCTATCGAGCTAAATCCTTGCAAATCTGCAGAAATATTAACTAAAAGCAGACGGCTTTGGCTAAAACAAGTAGGCATTCAAATATTAATTTAAAAAATCAGTCTAACTGGGTGGGTGAAAAAGAGTTAACTCTCCCAAACCCATTTTCTGCTCTTCTTGAAGTCAAACCCTGTACTTCCATGTCCCAGATGTTTTCCTCCTTAGGCTTCTCCAGAAGCTCATGGGAAAACAAACCAGCCTTCAAAGAAACAAAAAGCCAAGAGTAAAGACAGAAGCAGCGAGTGAGGGGTCTGGCCAGAGGAGACGCAGCCTTCCCACCCTTTGGCCTTTGGACAGTGTGGGCCTTTGTGCTCCGGTTGCTCGCTCAGCGTGAGGAGGTGGAAAACAGAGTTAAAAGACAGATTCAGCATCAGGTCTGGAAACAGGGGAGTGGGAGGTTTAGTCCCTGAAAAACAAAGTTATGGAACTGAAGCTATTGCAGCTATAAAGCAATGGTGGAGAATAGGTACACAACAAAATTCAAACACTACTACAGAAAATTCAACACCAGAAAATGGTGATCCCTGCCACAATGGAGTCAACTGCACAGCGCACACCAAATTCCTTTTTGGATGGCATTTTGGGGTGCCTCTCTTGCTCAAGTTATGTTACCTAGTGTAAATAAACTCAGAAGATCAGGTCCTGGAGAGCAGACAAGTGCCCTCAAACCTTGATCTGCAGAGAGATGTTCTCCCCATCCCACTGCAGGGGTTATTTATGTCTAAATATCTGCTTGCTATTGACCATGGAGGTGAATGCAATAGTTCTGGTCTACGTCCCTTTGACACATTAGCTCTATATCATAAAGTGCTTCCACCGGCAGTTCCGGCTCTGGAAAGCCCAAAACAGAACAGGATTGATTCCAGGATTGTATAAACTGGGTTTTATGAGGCAAGTGAAGTAGCTAAACACATTGCCCAGGTCATTGTCCTAAAATGCACCATAAAAATGCTCTAAATTCTCTACATTTGGGGGATGGAATGAAAAGCTTACTTTTTCCCTAGCTTGCACAGGTCTCTGAAGTTAATAAGTTTCTGTGGATTATAAAACCTCAGAATTGGATTTCAGTGCAATTTCAATTTGTTGTTTCATTCTGTGCTATTAAATATATTTACTTTTATGAGCCCCCTTCCTCTCCTCAGTCCCCAGAAATATAGGGCACATCCTGCCGTTTGCTCCTGGCCCGTAATGCCCTAAGTCCTCCTGGGCCCCAGCAAAGCCTGCTGAGAGCTCCCACATCACGTAAGAGGCACTGGACCAGTTGTACTTGGGCTGACAGTCTGGGAATAACTCTAAATGCGGGATCGTAACCTGAGGAACTACAATAACTGTCTTACAACAGCACTGCCTTTGGAAAACACCCCGCACACCAGCCTGGATACGTGTTATTCCTAAACTTTAAGCAATATTGCATGCTTCCTAATATTATTCCAATTTCCATTTTAAAACACTGACAACAGGGGAAGAAGAGCATCTTTGGGATCTCACCAAAGTTATTTCACTGCACCCACTCACCTTTTCTTTTAAGCTACGCTATTTCCGCTCAAGTCGGTAATTTCAACATAGAATCACATTGCCATGGGCATCAGAGCGTTACAGCCAGCTCCACTGAGGTCAGGGGAATTGTGTGGCACAGAGAGACGGATCAGCCATACCAGCTTGAGAAAATACTTTCTAGCGTGAAAAGTTTTAGATTACTTACACAAAGAACCTGGCATCTGACATTGCAAACCAGCTCCTACCTTTCCGCTTGCTCAGTCTCGGCAGTTAGGGGCTCCACGCGCGCTTGCCTCCTCAGTATTTGTCCTTAAGTGAGAGATGCCAGATTTTTCTCTTAGAAAATTGCTTAGCAGACATCTTAATTCAGTTATTGTCCTTGAGATTTTATTCATTTAACTGCTAATTTTGATTCTATTTTCCATCACAGTCCTATGAGAGAAAAACTTAATTCAGGCTCTTTCTTGGCGGTAACCTGATCAGAGAGCAGTTCACTTTTGGCAAGGGTTGTTATTGCCAAAAGGAACTTACAAACTGGGGGGGGAAGGCCAATGGTGTTACTGGAACTATACAAAGTTTGTGTATTAACTGCCACCCACATTGCTAATTTACAGTTGGCCTAAAATTTGTGGAGGAAAAGACCCAGATTTTTTACATTAATTAATTCAGCTGCAATACACAGAAGGCAAGAGTCAAAAAGCTGACTGTTACCCACAGAAAATGTGTCCAGGTGAAGCTGATGTCCACCAAGGTACTCTGCAAGCACTCCACAGCAATTACTAAAAGCACATAAAGCATCTGCTTTGTCTCTAGTAAACCAAGCTTCTGGCACTTCTGAATTTTCCATCCTGTTACAGCAAAATCCTTATCCACCTGGCAGAAGTATGGGAACTATTTTATGATGATTTCTAAGCAAAGGAGAGGTTCAGTCGTACATTGTTTTGCTTTTTCCCACAAAGATGTTAAGATGGTTTTGATTTAGGATTGAGGATTTTTTTTAAAAATACAGTTGCTAAATTAAGTGTGAATCCTAATAAGTATCCTTGTACAAGAACGTGAAGCATTCAAGCAATTAACATTTTCCCAAGATAAGGGTCTTGAATCTGGGGCATTTTAGAGGTAAATTCACTATTTCTAATCACTAAAAACAAGTTGGCCTGTGCTAGCATGTCACTCGTTCTCCAGAACAATAAAAATTAAAGTCTGAAGTCATTTTCACGGTTCTCAGCAGAGCCAGGAGGGCTGACGCTTACACGGCAGAGGTAGCAGCGCCGACCTCCCCTGCCCCGCAGCCCCAGCGCGCTGCCTGCTCGGCCCACGCGCGGTTCTCTCCCTTCTGCTGCTTCGGGCTGTGCAGCAGCCCGCGAGACAAAAGACACCTTAAAAAGGCATTGCTCCAAAACAACACGGTTTTGCTCCACTGGCCAAGAAGGCTGGTGGAGAGCCAGATGTTATGAAATCGGTATAGACAGTAACACACAGTTTCTACACCTGATGGAGGAGCCGGTAATTAATAAAATAACAGGGAAAATGCATTTCGTTGCCAAAAATCACAAGCAGCCCCTGACTCAGTGAGGTACACAGTACCTCAGGTCTATCTACAAGTTTTTCTGAGGGTTTCAGCGCTTCCCTGCAAAGATTTTCAAGCAGCATTTTTCCACAGCAGTGGGATTTGGGGTGCATTCACACAATGCAAACGTGCACGCAGGTAGCTTGCTGCAAAAAGAATCATTGCAGCGAGACACACGAAGGTGGAAGGAGGGAGCGCGTACATCCACTCAGCCCATGTACCTGGATTGCTCTAACTGATGCGACCAGACCAACCAGTTCAGGCAGGTAACATACCCGCTCCTTCCCTCTTACTGTCTCACATGCACTCTTCACAGAGCTATTTCAAAGATCTGACACAGAAAACACAAGCAGCGCGTGGTGAGTAGATGGTGGATGCGCTCTGCACGGAGAGTTGCAATGATTAAGTTCTCCCCTGCGCTCTTGCACTTGGCTGCCCTCTCTTCCCCCCTCCCTCCCCTCCAAGGAGTTTCTTTTCAAACGTTATTGCATTTGCACCACTAATGCCACCATCCTTTCTCAACCTGGTTACAACAGCCCTTAGACCGCAGATTTATTATCCAAATGCCACGAGTCTCGTTATCACTAACAAACTTCAGGAAGCAGGAAAAGTCGTACATGAGGGTCCGGGTTTATTTACTCAGACAGCATCTTTAACTACTGAAAAATGTTATCCCTTTAAATCATGTAGCCCCAGATAGATCTGCTTAAAGCCGGGTAACTCTGCTGACAAAAGATGTGATCCTTCCCCAACACAGCTGATGGCCTTCAAATATTAAACAGGATCCATTTTCTCAGACTTTGTCTGAAATTGCTTTCAAGTCCAGAAATCTGAGTTATTCCAGTCAAAAGAAAGGAAATCTATGATTTTTTACACTGGAGATGTATTACCTAAAAGATGAGGAATACATGGACGTTGAGATAAGCTAGCCATCCCTTCTGCCGCCATCTAATTTGGTTAAAAAAATAATGATATATTTTGCTCAGCTAATAATTTACTACAAACTACTTCATTAATTTCCAGCAGCAAGTCTCACTACTCTACAGATCAGAACTCCACCATATACGAAGCAACTTTGTGATTAAACGGGTAAGTGACACACTGCCTGTGTCACATAATAAACATCAGCTGTGGTCAAAAACTGTGAACTTAATACTTTGATTGGCACATGCAAACTATTAGTTTGGGATATAGAATACTGCTGCACACAACTTTAAACTTTACAGAAAAAAAAAAAGCTTTCATAGCAGCAGGATTTTATAGTCCAAATTTTCATGGGAAGTACTTGACAAAAAGGCGTGAACACAGCTGAAACATATTCGCCTAAGATGTTACACACTTCCTGAAGACTGCACGTGTGTTTAAGAGTTCTCCTGGGCTATCAACCAGAAAACAGTCACAGAAATCCTTCTTATTCACTCTGAAATTTTGTTTCAGTACTTCTGCTTCATCCACACCCAGGCTGAAGTTTCTAACAGAGATCTGCAATAACAGAGCTGATGTCCACCACAAAACTCTGCTTCCTTTTACACAGTCGGGCAAGGCCAGCTGCTGTCAGATACCTCAAAGATGGTGGGAAGTGTCCCATTTTAACAGTACCTCACAAATTCATCCTGTTTCTCTTCAGAAATCAAAAACTGCTTTCAACATCCTGTTTTGAAGAGACAACTCAGACAGCTCGGACTCCTGACACGGTCCAAGAGCAACGGTGATGTTCATGGGCACGTGGAGTGGGAGAGCAGGCACTGCAGACCCCTCACTGAGTGAGGGAGGACAAGGCAATTCTGTCAACAGAAGAAGATCACAGAAAGTTTCTGTCAACAGTTAATTGCACTAATTCAGTCTTCTTCGCAAGTATATACACTACTCTGATATACAGCATATCTTCACCTAGCTCTGATTGTCTGTACAAAGTGTAGCGTGTTGGCTTGACCAAAAAAAAAATACAGAAATAGAAATAAAGTTATACCATTTAAATGTCTTTTTTTAAAAAAACAAACAAATAAGCAAACAAACAAAAATACCGTCAACCCAAAAACCAGAGACAGTTAAGACTTTTCAGATAACGGCAGTCATCTCCTCCTCCTTTTTGACCAATGAATCACCACCATCGCCCAAACCACTCAGTGCCACATCACCTCTTGCCCATCCCTTCAGAGCCTGCAGTGCTCCTTGATTCCAGCTGCAGAAGTTCCTGCAGCCACTTCCAGCTTTTCAAAGTGGAAATAAAATCACCATGAAAAGCCATTTCCACAACCCAGCGTTCTGCCGCTTTGGCTCGCGTTGGATTCACAGCAAGGGAAGGAACACAGGAGGATGAGATGAGAGCAGTTTCAGACATTTGTGTTGCAGTTGATGGTAGGTGCTTGCCAATTCCTTACTCAGATCTGAGTTTCCAAATGATAAAAACACAAGTGAACATCTCCAGATAGATAGATTTAGATATATAGGTATGTAGCATGAGTATAAGTTTTCTACCTCCCCAGAAAAAAAAAGCACAAGTAGCTGAAAAAAATAATAGGAGTTGTGCTTTTTTTTAGCTTAAGTTTTTATTTGCCTTCTAGTTCCTGAGTCTTTACAGCGGAGCCAGATCACATTTTAAAGCCATTCTCTCAAACCACAATTGCTAGAAACACTTTAAAACAAAAGCCAAGATTCTCCTGCAGTCGTTTGCCCCCCGGAGCTGGGACTATAAACACGAGACCAAATATCTCCAGACTCAGTAAAAGCACAAGAGCAGGCAAAGCTGTCTCCGTTTCAAAGCATTAAAAAGTATTAAAGCTCCGGTCACTGGAGGGTATAAACCAAATACTAGAGGGTCTGTGACTAGCGATCCTATTACACAAATTGGTTGGCCCAGCTCTAATTTTATAGATAAAGCTCAAAAAAAAAAAAAAATCAAATATGCCATATAAAAGGTTATTGATGAATCCACCTGGGGCAAGAAACCCTCGCGGCGATGGGCAGAGGCGATACCAGAACCGCGTGCCAACTCGCTGTGGGCTCAGCTTGGCTTTACGGAGGCAAGATCCAGACTGGTCCCTTGTTAGACTTTATTGGCCAACTTCAAGAAACCTGCCTGGTTTTCTTCTAACTCCTGAACTTCTCTTGAAGACAAAACAAGAGGGACAAAAATTGACAGGGAAGGATTTAGAACAAGATGGGTATCTGAGAAGAGTTTAAAAGTTAAATACGGTGGGAGTTGGCACACTCAGGTTTTATTGCCAATTTTACATTCACATAAAATTTTACTGCCTCCGATGACCCCGCACGCTACCATGTGCCTCGCCTCTCACCGCAGGCGTGCTGGCGGTGACCTGCCAGTTGCCCCTGCTTCGCTCCTTTGTCTCCTCGCCCCTCTCCTTAATTGATTATTTATCCAATACGAGGTTGAAATTAAATCCTCGTGTCAGTTTACTGTAAGGGAGAGCAGGGGGCAGCAGGGATGGGAACACATCTAATCAAGTGTGGATTTCCCCAGCTTGCACGTGCTATGGGATTGATCTCTGGGCCCTGATGTGGCTGATAACAGCCCCGGTGCATCGCTTCCCACCGCAATCAGGGACGGGGGACGAGCTGGGATGCAGCCCTGGCTGCCATGTGCAGTGATCAGCCCCCTCCAGCAGCTCGGGACCCTCTCCTGTTGCATTTGAGCAAAGTCTGAGGAATAGGAGTGAGAAAGGTGAGTTTTGGGAGGTGCTGGAAGCTACAGACCCCACTTGAGTTACCCACTTGTGGAAACAACTGCAGGTGAAAGCACAAAACTGAGAGGAGCTACGTTACACCAGCAGCAAGGGCAGAGCACCGGAGCAACGGGCTTTCACAGAAGCGAATAAAAGAAAAGGAACACAGCTTTCACCCCTTCCCTTACACCTTGTACACCCAGCTGTAGGAGAGCTCTCCTTGTAGCATGCTTTTTGGTGTACTTTGAGGATAAAAACAAAAAACAAACAAACAAAAAAAACAAACATGAAAGACTGGAGAGTCCAGGATGAAAGAGGATGACTGAGCGCGGAGCGGGGACATCCATCCACCTCCTGTGGCTGTGGACAGGGGAGGAGGTTCTGGCCAGGAGTCCTACAGGTCTTTAAAATGAGGTAGATAAAGAAAAACATTGCACAAACGCAGAGGCTTTTCTTCTTTCATCCCATCTCTTCCTGCATTTAAACAGCATGCCACTGAAATTTGTCTAGTAAAGGCAGAGCAACAAAACAAGCAGGAGATAAATTCTGTAGGAACATCTCTGATCATGGATAAATGCAGGGTAAAGTCCTTTTATCTCAGTGGATCAGAGGTGTGTCCGTAAATCCTTGTCTCTCATCTTTGGCCTCTCAAAAGAATACAAACCTTGCCTCTCCGCAGTCCCAAATTGGCAGTGCAGCACAGAGGTCCCTTCCTCACCTTACACTGATACTCCAAAACATTCCATTTAATTACTGCTAATACTTGTGAATTTTACCAGCTTTAACACCAAGGTGCATCTCATCCTTGAGCAAAATCCTTAAGAAGAGATACTCACATTTGCAGTGGGGTTAATCTAGGTTGGAACATCAGCGGCCCCGGTTCAAAATAAGCAATGCGGGCTGCAGATTCTCAGTCCTTCCCCAAACATCGTTAAGCTAAATCAGAGACGGGAAAATCTGAGTCATGCTGTTAACTGCCTGACCTCTGTGTCCAGCTGGGAGAGGTGGAGACATGACTTGTGAAGCAGCTGCCTTAGGCACAACTGGGATGGGGCTGAGGATGCAAACCAATTACAGAAGTTTGGGAAATCAGCTAATACTTTCCAGCGTACCATACTGTTAGTTGTCCTGAGAATCGGAGCGGGGTGAAGTCATTGCCCAGTAAAATCTTAATTGGCTTTTCTTTTACACTGATGGTATACTCAGCAGCATTAATCACATTCTGATTAATGATTGACTTCAAAGCAGGACGCTTACTTCACTGAAGGATGTCCAAGAACTCTTGCCACCATTAATGGATTTTACATTATTCTCCACTTCGTTTTAAAAAGAGCAAAAACAAATTAAGGAGATGCTCATGCTGTAGCGCGGCACAAGGGAAAGAGCCGGGAAGGAAACACAAGAGCCTCGACTCCCCGCTCCGTACTGCGAGTCAGGATTTCTGAAGTTCAGCGGGTGGCATCAGGAATAAACAGCCAACCCTCCGGCTTGGGTTACCCCTTGTATATACTCAAAGTGCTAAAAATAAATCTGCAAAATAAAAGCTCCTGCCTGGCACACCAAAACACAACGGGCATCAAATTGCATTAGAATGTTTATATGGAGGAAAATTGCATCCTGCAAACTTAAATTATCTCTCTCCTCCCTCTTCCCTCCCACCTGCCACGGCCCATTTCCTATTATATTTTTCTAACAAACCAATAGATGCTTGAAATCACGGAAAGCCATAAAGAATTGGAATCAAATTAAGTCTACATTCTAACTGCATTAGGTGCTGTCAAGCATAGTTTACTCACTCTTCACAGTTCTATCTAGAGGCTAAACAATTTTGTACCCTTTCTCTACTAATCAAAACTGATTACTCCGATAATGGACCCCTGACGCTGAACACTTTATGAAGGTAAATTATGCCATATCGAACAGGAAGGGGAATGGAAAAATCACCCAGAGATAAATAGGTCTAAAGATGCATATATTGATCTTGCACTCATTCTTTCTCTCTCTTTCAACGTCTGCAATGGCTAAAGGTTCAATCAATACCTCCAGTGCTGTAATGCCGTCTTTTATAATATCATCATAATTGGCTGTTACCACCGCGTATCCTCAGACTGGCTTGTGCTGGGGCCTTTTATAGCTGAGGTCTTTTGTTTCTTCCCATCCCAGGCCACATAACTGAAGGGGCAGGTTAAACGTGGCCCCGGCGTTCTCCACATCAGGCCCCGCCTGCACACCAGGGTGAGGGGAGGACAGGCATGCTCAGCTGCAAACTGAAACTACCAGGAAATTCAACCAAAAACTACCTTCTAATTCAGTTACCAAGAAACGGTCAAGCATGAGCAGATCTTATGGCTGAGCATGTTGATTGCAAGAGACAATATCCCTTTGTTGTTCTGGAGCTTCAAAACTCATCCTATCCCAAAAAGAAAGGATGGCTTTGGGTTATAAGGCTGTTAACAGTTAACAGAACAGACTGCTCAAGGGAAGGAAATCCTGATTGGGTGCCTTCCCAGGATGAATTTTAATAATTTTTGACTACTCTGTCAAAGGGCAAAGAACAAACCTGCTTCCTATCCCAGCAAATTCTGCACCTTGGTGGCCTTCCCCACGGTGGATTTAGGGTCCCGAGAGATCAGGGTGTTACAGGGAACGTGGTGCACACCTCCAGAAGAAAGGGGAGGCAGGAAAAGGTCTTTGAGGGGTTTTGTTTTCCCTGTGGAAAACTTATATTGGGTCACGTTGGGTTTTGGCTGTATGGGTTTCCAAACACCCTCTAAAGTGCCTGCACGAGGCACCACCAGTGTTACCCTGGAGCAGAAACCACTCTGTTTTCAGTCCAGGCCCAGCATTTTCTGTTCATACAAGTGTTTATTTGCTACAAGGAGATACTACTTCATAGAAACCAAGAGCATGCTGAACAGTAACACATCAGCTGCTGGTTTTACCCACTGCCCTCTCTGGAACAGCATAAGAAACGTTTGATTGCGTTGTGAAGGCCTCACCTTGCTGAACATGGCTCTACATCAACAGAGGAAGAAGCCTCTGCTATCAGAGCAGCCCCAAAATCCCCCACAGCTACAGAGAGCAATATAAGCATGAAATTCTCTATAAAAACAGGTTACGGCATGATATGAGCTTTTGTGGACTTCAAGAAACCTCCTCTCGGGAATCAGTTGGCAAAAAAAAAAAAAAAAAGAAAAATAAAAACAAACAAACAAACAAACAATCAGCTGACAGTGCTCTGCACAGCTGCATAAAAGCTCCATGGAATAAGAGTGATCTCTGATTAATTCCTGCATGGCATCCATAAATATTCCATCGAATTCCTTCATCGCCTCTATAAATATTCCGAGTTTAACTCATCTGTGAAACAGCAAAAGCCAGGCAACGTGTGTTTGAGTTTATTTGGTTCTAGATGTCTCAGTGTCACTCAAAACAAGGGGGAGATTTATTGCATCAAACACAAGCTCTGCTGCAGAGGTACAAGCTGCTCTTTGCTACCCAGCTGTGGCCAGTGAAATCCAACCCACTTACTGGCATGGTCAGTTAGCCTGCTTGTTGGAAGTGTCCAGCTTTTTAAAGAAAACACAGATGATCTGCGTGAAACATAAATGAAAATGTTCAATTAGCAAAAGCTCAGTTGAACCAACACCAAACCATATCTGCTGTTTTGACACATCATTTGTGCATCTCTCCATGTAGCAGGAATTAATGCTCCATTCTCCTCCCTCACAAAACTTTCCACTCTCTCTCCACCTCTAAAGCCCCAGGATGCCAAAACACTTTGCACTCCACTAAAACAGAATTACTGACTCCAAATTACCTCAAAAAAACCACAGAGAGGGTCCCTCTGGGAGGTCAGCAGCACTGTTCTGGGAACTTTTAGGTCAAGAGAAAAAGACAAGCAAGGCTACCAGGAAGCAGGTAGATGTGTACACATACACACACACAAAAAAAAAAAATTTAAAAATTAGAAAAAAAATATATACACATGTACCTCAGGGGTCTATTTCGCACCCATCATTACACTCATTCTAGACAAGACCATGAGATGTTCTGACAAAACCACTGTGCCCAGAGGGGTAACTGTGGTTCCCTGCAGTCACCAACATGCCTGACCAAAGGAAGGCTTGTTACAAAGCTACGTCTGCTGTCCCAATCTGGATAAAGATTTCTGCCCTGAGAAATCTAGAATTGTCTTTGGCTGTAGGAAGAGAAAGTGACTGTTTAATCTTGTTTAATTCACAAAACTAACCCTTATGCAAAGTGGGAGATTTTAGTTATCAAGGATGAGCACAACAGCTTGGATCAAGATCTGAGAAGTCTTCTCTACGTGTCTTCAGGTCTCATCAGGAGATGGCTGGCTTTCAGAACAACTAGCCGGTTCAGGAATATTTAGAAATCAAAACATGAACAAGGGATGCTCACAGATCAAAACAACCTTAAATACCACCACAGTCCCCACCCAAGCCCTGTCCGTCCCCACGGGCTGACACCCACACAGGCACCTGCATGCGAACACCACGCGCCAGCAGCCAGGGCTGCCCATGGATGCTCAGCAAGATGAATGTCCTCCTTTCTGAGATGAGATACCTATCCCACAAATCACTGCTCTCTTCCCCCTGCACCTTCCCTTCCCTCTAACCCTTTTCCATTACTCATCCACTGGAAGAAAATGCAAAGAGTAATAATAATTAGACAAGTACAAATAGCCGGACGGTGCTGTGGATGGCGCCTTCCACTAAATAACGGGCCGTTACCATACCAACGGGTGGGACGAGCACTGGTCTGACGGAGCTCACAGGCGCTCCGGCGCTGGCACACCATCCATTATCCCACTGCTTGGGCTGGCCTCACCGAGGCACTGCCCAGCTCCTCACGCCCCATCAGTTTAAGTCAGGAGGAACCAATATTTCTCATGAGAAAGCCTCTGTGTTAGCAATGAATTAGGTGAAGGCTCAGCTTCGCTTTGGGAGGGGGAACAGGGATGGAGTAAGCAGTTATGGGGAGGGGATGGACTTCCACACTCTCATCTGCACTTCTCAATCTCTGTAGACAACCTGGCTAACTGGGCTGTCTCCTCTAAAAAGACCGAGGTTGCAGACAGAGGTTGATGAACTGGAAGGGAGAAAGCTGGAGAGGATTTGACGGGCTTGGTCCTTGCAACAGCAGGAGATCTGCTGGATTCCTCGTGTGTCCAGCGACACAGGTCCAGCAAAGCGATCTTGCTGAAAGGCTGAAATGCTTGGTTGTGTCACAGGACGCAGAAAAGAAAGATCATCCAAAGACAGATCAACAGTCAGGTGAAGCTCTGAGCCCTTGTAACTGCAAACAATCTTCTGACATAACACACTTACAGCAACAACCCAGCTACACAAAGAAACAGAACAGAAAGGAAACGCTCTTTAAGAGGGAACATAACAAACATTCTCTGTGATCCTGCTAGGAAAGTTAACAACAAACCAAGTCCAGACATTTTTTGAAAAAGCCTGATGTAGAGGACTGATGCTCTTTGAAAAGTCTCTCACTCCCCCCACCCTCCAGTGGGACAGGGAGAAGAACTGGGAAAGAAAAGAAGGCAAAACTCACAAGTTGAGATAAAAACAGATTAAGAGAACAACAGAGGAAAACAAAACATAGATGGAAAACAAAACCAGTAACAGAAAATACATCGGCATGTAATTTCCAGTACCATAACTGACTGTGGATCCCGATGCCCAGCTCCCTCCTGAGTAGCAGCAACCTCCCCTCAGTCCCCTCCTCACTTATACACTGAGCGTGGGTCCCAGGGGATGGAACGGCCCTTGGGCCAATCTGGGTAACCTGTCCCAGCTGGTGGCTGATCAGTAACCTGTCCCAGCTGTGTCCCCAGCCAGGGGTGCCACCAGCTCCAGCTCCTATCCCAGCCCAGGTGAAAACTAAATCCATCCTAGCCAGAACCAGGACAAGAGTCTACAAGAAATACTTGTGCACCCAGTAGCTGCCTTTCCAAGATCACTGACCTTTTAAAAATCTTGATCATTGCTCCTAAGTTAGGTAGTGAAATCTAATTGAAAGAAAACATCTGGAAACACCACCAAGGGAGCAAAACTGTACCGTTGTGAAGGAATGGAGATACAAAGGGCTGCAGTGCAGTTTCCTCCTTTTGCCACTGTCTGTTCAAACCTTCAATGCTGGAAGAGCTAACAGCCAAAAGAAAAAAAAAAACAACAAACAAAACAAAACCCAAAACTCTGCAGTACCAGTTACCAGTTTTTCTATCGTGTGATAGGATGGGAAAATGGGGAAAGGAAGAAGTCGATCATTTTTTAAAATGTTGTTCATGAAATACAAAGTATTCTGCAATCAATTTCTCTCCCCAAAGTTTTTATTTAAGGTTTTATTTCCAGGTTTAGTGACCACACATTGATTTAATTAAATTAATCTCTCTTTGCTCGCTGGTCTGTCCTTGCTGCATATAAAATAGTCAATGTCCCAGCTGAAATTTGCAATACATTTCCAAAGGTAATCATGTCCAGCACAACAAACACATCCTCTGGTTTTAGTGTCTTCAGATAGGAATTTAGGGTACAGCTGTTTCTTCTGTCGTACAGAAAGCTGATGGAGCCAGCAATCCCTTGAACCTCACTTCCCTATAGCCAAGCCGCGTAAATTCCCTTCTCTGCCTGCTTCCTTTGCAGTCTCTTCTCTTTCGCCCTGAAAACCTCCTTGGGAGGACCTGTCGGTCCCTGTGCTAAAACTATTCAGGGCACACGTGTTTTTAGGGCACTACATGACCATCACAACAGGGATCTCATGCACACCTTCCATTAGTAAGTTAGTATTTATTTCATCTTCCTTTCCTTCTTTACTCCACAAAGGAGGTGAGCAAAAGCCAGAGGAAAGACACAACCCATTGGAAGCTATCTTTTGAAAAGGTACACCCACAAAAGGATGGGTTTTTTCCTTTTTGTTCTGAGCCAGAAGAACAAGTCCCATGCAACTCTGCTTTCCCAGTATTCAGGATTTTAACAACCTCAGCAAAGGCACGTAAAAAATAAAGTGCACGTAGACAACAGTTCATGTGAACAGGTAATGATGCAAGTGCTAGGATAATTATAAAAAAGCTCAACAAAACAGCCTGAACAGACCCTTTCTGCTATTTCTGGCTAGTTCTGGGAGGCTCCTGTTCCCAGACATCTTAAAAACTGGAATAAAAGGGCATTTTTGCAGCGAAAGGGTCAATCAAATCATTCCGTTCCTGCCTCACACTAACTTCTGAAATATGTGAAACAACAGAGATTTTGCTGGAAGATACGAATACTAAACAGAAGGAGTAACTCTAATTTGCTGCCTTTTCACAGTATGGATGAACATATCCATGACTTAAAATCCACATAACTACAAGGAACCAGCTGGGCCTTGGTCTAAGCTCATCTCAAGCACTTCACTTGCACCTTGTGTTTTTTCCCCACACTGTTTCCATTGCAAACTGAGGCAAAATACTTCCCCCTACCTATTTCTGTGTCCGCCTATTCTTTGAGCCAAAAGCCTGAAATGTCAAAATTCAAGTTTCCTGCTAGATTTTACACTAGCAACTCAGCTAAAAAGCCTTCTCTAAGAACCTATACGTTAAACCAGGGAGGTTTGATTTCAGGTGATGCTGTACGCAGCTCTAATCTGCCGGGGAACATTATCTAGCTCAGCAATTCCCAAATAATTGTTCCAAATTAGGTCTTTAATTTCACATCTCTAGGAAAAAGAAAATCACCGTGCAGTCTTATTTTCTTAATTGAGACCAAAGAACAAATATAGTGAATTAAAGTCACTCCTATACCAGGACAAAGCAATGGCAGAGTACTTTATCTTAAATCTTAGAATCTTAGAATCACAGAAGGGTTTGGGTGGGAAGGGACCTTCAAAGCCCACCCAGTCCAACCCCCCTGCAAGGAGCAGGGACATCTCCAACCAGATCAGGTTGCTCAGAGCCCCGGCCAACCTGGCCTGGAATGTTTCCAGGGATGGGGCATCAACCACCTCTCTGGGCAGCCTGGGCCAGTGTTCCACCACCCTCACTGTGAAAAATTTTTTTACAGGTTGATTTCAGTTCACAGTAAAGGTTTTATTTAGGCTCTTCTATTTTTCCTTTAGCACTTACGCCCTGTGACAGACAGCAGTTTTTACCCAGATTGGCGACCCCTGATTTTTTTTCAGCAGAGGTGTGACGTGAGGTGCCCCAATACCAGCCTTTTGCCACGAGCTGCCTCTCTCAGCAGCCTTTGTGGGCAGCAGGTGTGAGACCCCAGGAGGCTGCCTTCTGGCTGGAAATGACTCTTAGAAAGGTACCATGGTTCTTCCATTTGAGTTCAGATTCAATATTTCCCAATACAGAACAATCATTCAGGAACTCCTCTCATTAAAAAGCAGAGGAGGTGAAAAGACTCTCTCGATCTCTTTAATTCCTAGAAAAGAGGAGTGGGTTTTTCCTTGTTTTTCACATGTATGCAGGGACAGCTCCCTACATTTAGTAGTGCCACGAGCACACTCTCCTCCAGCTCTGGGACAAGTTTCGGTACACAAGATGGTTAAGGAGAGTTGATGGTTGTGGCCTCACCAACACAAGAAGCTGACCTGAATTTATTTCAAAAAGAAACGAGGGCATCGGATCCTCCAGGCACGGTTTCAGGCGTTTCAAGGGGAAGGAGGCAAGGGATAAACATCTGTTAATTGAATTATTGGTCCCATTTGAAATGTCCATGTCCTGTGAGAGACCTGCTCTACCCACATCCCTCAGCCACATGCAGTGAGAGGAAACCAAGCAGTACAGAGAGCTCCATCTTCCCTCAATAAACTCATTCGAGGCCAGATGTAACGCTCCAGCTCTGTGGGACGCAGCTAGCAGATGTTCAATGCTATGGTGGCAGGAGTTCAGACAGACAGGAGCACCCATTTAGTTTTGCAGCCTGAATTTTGGGGCGTGACTCCAGTCGGAGAGATTTCTGAGCAGAGGGAGGGCAGCACCCGCAGGGGTCCTGACAGAGGAGGCAGCAGCAGCTTGCAGCGTTGCTGGCCCTCCCGGCATCACAAGCTCCTCTTCTTTCTCTGCTTCAAAATCCACTCAAGTTTTCAACCCCCACTTTTAATAACAGCAAACCTTCAGGCGTTTCAGTTCGCTGGCTGTGCCTCTCCACAAAGCTGCTTTGTTCCCTTTGCACTGACCAAGACAAAGAAGATGGTTAACAAGAACTTTTGCAGATACATTTTATTTTTATTTTTAAGACCTTCGGAAGCCAACTCATCTGCTCTCATGGGCTTCTTGCTGCTACGTCTCACTTTATTAGTGACTTTGGCCTTGGATGCCTCAGCTGTTGATCAATACTGCAGGGGGTCAGTGATATTTTCTCACTTTTAGTGTCTCGCTGCCTTTAACTTTGTCACCTGATGAACAGCACTACCCCTGGAACACTTATCTCGTATCGATTTTCTCCAGCCTCCCGCTGCATTTCCAGCTGTCCCACCATTTCCCCCCCCGTCACCGCATGCCCATTTAATGTTAACTTATCCCCTCACTCCCAGGCTCCTCGTTCTCACAGGATTTTACCCTTCCCTTCCCCCAACAGCAGATTGTCAAAAAAACAATTTCCTTTTTTCACCTGACTCATTGTTATCCTTCAGCCGTTTGTCAGCCAGGCACCCACTGGCCACTGCTCCACACTGGGACGGCTGGAGGAGAGGTCCAAAGTTGAAGCAGATGTTCAAAAGCCACCTGCCCCACGGCCGTACCGCTCCACCCAGGATGGATGGGCTCAGATTTACTATGGGAGCGATGTGGCCAGGTGACAGAAACTCCCAGCCCTCCACCGCTGCCGTGTCTTTCATCCCAGCCTGGATTTGGAGCCTGTTGCAGGCTCCAGAAAGCAGCTTGACATACTTTGCACCTCTTGATACTGGAGAAGTGACCGACGGCTACCACAAGCTCTGTTTATGATGGAGTGATGGTTTTCACACTGCTGAACCGAAAAGGGTACTGACACCGATGCCTTTGCTGGTGGAACGGGCTGCGAGCCGGGTACACATCTCATCCCTGGGTAACACCGGGCTGCATGGAAGAGCAGGGAAATGAGCGCTGCAGGTTTTACACCAGTAAGAACAAAGAAACTGTTTCTTTGTGGATTTTTTCCTGACACCAAAACCATTTCAAAAGATCCCTGTATGCGAACGCTGTCCCTTGCAGCCACGCGCCTTCCACCAGTTGAGCAAAAAGGCTCCTAAGCAGAAAGCCTGTCTTCCTCAGCAACAGCAAAACTTTTCCTCTCACCTTAGCAAAATAAAAGCAAAAAGAAATTATTTTCGTATAGCATAGAAAAATGAACAGCACTGCCAACAGCCTCCAACTGTCTCTTTACTTAAAGACCACGGATGTTTTGGGGGGACCCTGCAAAGCACAGCCCTCCTCAAGGCACGGGGTGTTTAATCACCATACCCTGCTCTGAAACAGCCGGAGGCTGAAGAAGCCTTTCCAGCCACATCACTGGCAGTAGGTAACTGGTTTTAAGACTAACAAGGTGCTGCCCAAGGAGAATCATCTCATTCCGTGCTCAACATGAGAGAAATATCCCCGGGTACAGAAACAGCTGCTCCTGCATCGGGCTCATGTCCAGCGCTTTGGGCTCTCTGCCCCGTGTGCTCTACCCAGCAGCTGCCCAGGGCAGAGTGCTGTGCACAGCTTCAGCTGAGAAGCATTTTCTAGTGAGACAATCTCACAAAGGTACCTAATGTTAAAACTGGGAGAAAAAAAAATTGTCTGGAATTCATAGGATCCAAAGTAGTATTTCTGATTTTGTGTTCCAACAGAAAAATACAAAGTAAGAAGAAGTTTCACCTGGTACTTGACATTTAAAATTTAAGTTTATCAAGAAAAAAAAGCAACATTTGAAAAAAAAAAAATCAGTGATCTACACAGTTCCATTTTCAGAGCTTCCAATGACTTCAGTGGACCAGATCTCACAAGTTTCCATATTGTTTTCCTGTAGCCTTTAGAAGTTCTGAGATCAGGGATGCAGGGATGCTGAGAGGCAATGGCATACCTTGCTCTATTTTTACTGTAGGTCATTGCCTTGAATTGCTCCATTTTTAGGCAAGTAACATGGCGAATTTTAGGGAAACCACTCCAGTACCTGTATTAATATAGACAAAGTCCTCTGCAGTACTTACATTGAAAATTTCCTAATTTATACATTTTAAAATGTTTATTTTCAATAAACACATTACCCTTTAGCAGTTGAGTCTTCCTACCTAAACTAAGAGGATACAGTTTTAGCTGTGCGACTGTAAGCATTCAGAAAATCGGTTCTTATATCTAACAGATAATACCATAGAGGGAATAAAGTCTTATCAGGAGAAAAAAAAAAAAACAAACAACTTCTCCCTTTATAAGGCCTGAGGTCCTGTTTGTTCTAGGAAATTCCTTAGGGAATCAAGGTGAACCAGTTCTTTCTGGTTGACTTCCCAGAAGGGTCAGGGAGGTTGAAGGATTTCACAGGAGCTTGTTTCCCCACCAAGGCTGGTGGGAAAGGAATCAGAGGCACACAACCCTCTCTGCCCAGCAGGAAAACCGGAGTCGCAGGGAGCGGAAGAAGAGCGTAACACAAGTGCTGCAGAGGGTACCTCCCCTCAACGCAAGGATGCTTCGTGGATCCTGGCCTCCCAACTTGCTTCTGCTGAACCCTCTTGGTCCCAAATGCAGTTATGAACAGGTCTCACCCACATCCTGAAGTGGATGAGGACAACACACATTTCTAGGGCTGCCGGGCAGCTTGTCCCTCTCCTGCCTGTGAGCAGCTTTCGAAACCCCTCAGTCTCGCTGTGCCTTCCTCCAAGCCATCGTAGAGGATGGAGCAACGCGGCTGAAGGGCCCTCAGCAGCTCTCCAGCCCTGCACATCCCTGCCGAACACCGAGCATTTCCCGTTCCTCAGCGAGGAGCGGCATCAACGCCGCACGGCCAGCGCTGCGCAGCCCTCTCTCCATCTCCAGGCATTACACTCCCTGATTTAATGCATATGTGCTCTTTTATTCATCTAACAAGTTTATTCCTTTGTCAGGTGCAGCCTCACATCAGAGGGCTGCACCGAGACAGATACGGGGGGAATTTATTGCTCTAACAGGTTTATTCTTACAACGGCTATTCATTTATGCAGAGTCCCCTCTCGCTGGCATCCCCGTGCGTAAGCGGAGGCAGGCAGGCTGCCGCAGAGCGAGCCTGCATTGCCCTCCCGCGGCTGGCCGCTGGATCGGAGAGCCCCTCCATTAATCATAGCAGCGGGAGTGTAAAATTCAATTTTACCTCTCCATTCATTCTGAGATGAGTTGAAGGCCGGCCTTGTACATATAAACTACACTTTACTTCATCAGAGCCCTGGTAACAAATGGAGTGTCTTCTTCGGGGAGTTTAACCATCAAAAAACACCGCGCCATTTAATTCCATGCGTGCCTAGGGTCAGAGAAGGAGCTCTCAGCATCAGCAAATGCTTCAGCCCTCAGCTGCGCAGTAAACTATGTTTTAGAGATTGTTCCTCAATACGAAATGATCAGTCCATTTATCTGCTAAAGCAGCCTGTCTCTTTGTTCAGTCTCCCAATATTTTTTCCGCTGACCTGATCTGGACAATAAACCAAAGTCATCTTAAGATATTCACCGTTCAATTTGTTACTTGAGTGCCTCCGAGCCCGACTGTCCCTGCTGTCAGCATCGCAGACTCGCCAGCCTTCACCATTAACCCCAGTGCCTGCGCTGGGCTCCCCCGACCCCGGGTCCGGACCAGCGCAGCGGCACTGCCCGCTCTGCCCGGCTCTCCGGTCCCAGCTACCACCACGTCCCAAAGCCCTGGCAGGGTGTTTTGCCCAGTGTCCCTCTCACGTGTACGAGGGCTGGGTCTCTGCTCCCTGAGGAGCTGCTTTTGTGGAGCTGCAGCCACACGCCTCTCCCCAGGCCGTGCTACAAGTGGTAGCTGATCTGCACCCCAAATGTGCTGCGTACCTCCTCTTCACCCTCAGGCTCTCCTCCGGAGGTGGCGAGTTTTACCGCCTTTGACTGAAGAGAGCCCAGAAGCCCCATCGCTGTCCCCTAAGTGAATGCATCCAACACTGAGCCATCACACAGAGCAGGAATTTACCGCTTACCTATCTCATCCTGTAGTTATAATTTTGACTGTTCTGCCCCAGAGTGTGGTGCTGAAGTCAGCAGGTCATCATCCTTACGGCTCTTTGCACGCTTACCGGCAAAGGCCCCTGGCATGGTGTGACTTTGTCCATCTCTCTCAGAAGGACGTGTAACTCGTGAACAACTGTATCGCTCTTGGCCATCAGCATCCCACTGGCGCCTGAGTTCTGGGTGTCCGGTTTTGGAACTGGTTCATGTATGTCTACATCACCTTATGGGAGGCTTTTAGAGACTCACTTCCATGGGAGTTTTCACAGTACACCAAAGAGCTGAGCTCCCACCACAGCACTACCACCTCAAACTCACTTTCTCTGGCTATCTTAGGTGGGTTTCCCACTAAGCAAGCTGAATGCCGTCAACCTTATCCTTGGGCATCAACATCCCTTTGCACTGCGTGGAAGATTAGACACCTACACAGGGCTGTGGTGTCCACTGCAGGAGCCAGACGTCCAGAAGTCAGACCTCACGGATCCCTGACTCATGCCCAGAGCCCTTTCATGCCCGTCGCCGTAAATAACTCATGCAAGTTTACACTACGGTGATGGAGGGATTTAATCTTTGGAGATGTTAAGAGAGCTTCCAAACCACTGAACCATACTTGCTACTCAGACAAGAAGCTGCCTAGAAACACTGCTCCTTACGATCATTAATTGTGACCCACTTGCCATTTCTCGTGACGTACGCGCTACGTGTTGCTCCACTTCGGAGAGCCGCATTGCCTGTTCAGCATCACCCAGGCACCGAGATTTTAACAGCAACCTGCTGACAGCGGGAGTTTTCCCAACGCTTCCCACCTCAATTGCCTCACACCAGCGCCTCAGCCAAAAGAAGGCAGGCGTGCAGAAGCAAATGAGAAATGGCCGAAGCCTCAAGAAGAGCACTTTCATGTCATTGTAAAGGCCCCGTGAGTCGGAGGGCTGCGAGCGTGCACGTGTGCATGGAGCACAGTTTGGAGAGATGGAGCCTAAATGGCTGGGCAGCTTCTGAAATTTTTTTTTCCAGAAATCCTTCCATTAAAAAGGTTTTGACCTGTTTTTCAGGGAAGATTCTAAAATTTTATCCACACTTTGACGTTTCACCCTGCTTCTGCTGCTTTTTTCCAAATAAAAAAGGAGGGGGAGCAACCCTCACTTGCAAGTCTGCATCTTTCTGTGGTGGAAAAGCACGGGCAGCAGAGACGTGGCAAACTGCTTTCTGCCACTAGACAATACTAGGAGAAGGGAGGGATGGAAGACTTACTTTCTCTACTAGTTTTTCTCCAGTGACCACAAAGGAGGAATTAAAGGGAGACAAGTGACACAAATAAACCCCAAAATCTAAAAGAGAAATTGAAGGAAAAAAGCGCACCTCAAATCAAGCATGGCATTTAAAGACCAGTCAGCACTGAGAAATACCAGACGTCAGCAATCTGCTAATTCCAGTTTTAGACAGAAGAGTTTTCTCTCAGAATGTTTCAGCTAGCTTTGGCGAGAAAACTCCCAACATGCAAACCCACTTGCCAAAAACATTTTTGCCTTCCAGAAAGCATCGTGTTTGTGTCAATATATCTGACAGACACTACAGTCTCCTCCTGCCGCAGCAGATAAAATTTCACCCGTATTTACACTTCAGCAAAGTGAACTGCAAGTGGATTTACTCAGTGAGAGACAAAGTCAACAGTAAAATTCAGATGTTCCAGCTCTTTCTGTCTCCAACCAAAAACTCATTCCAGAATAAAATTCTGCAGGGAGGAGGCTGATACAGAATGCTTATCCCCTAACTTTTGTAAAAACACACAAAGCAGCCCACACCAAAACTGGGGCAGTTTTGCTAATCTTTTGTTTTTCTAGTTCAAGTCCATCTCTTGCTTCTCTGCTCTCCTAAGCCCCAACATGTTCCCATCTCTGCAGCGCCTGAAGGCATCTGCTAAGGGCTGTGCCTTGCTGTCCCAGACACCCAACACCCATGTGCGTACCCACACACTTGGAAACAGTCCTCGGCCTCCCAAAATATTAATAGGAAGAATCGGAAAGAGGAAGGATTAAGTCTACCACCGTACAAACAGATCCTGCACTCGGTGCAGGCATGAACATGAGCCCGGCTCTTTCAGGTCTGAACTCATCTGAAAGGTTCCCTCCTGCTCTCACTTCAGCGGGGCTGTCGCACGGTTTGTGAGTCGCTTACGAAACCCCGGGGTCTCACCAGATACCGAAAAGAGAAACAGCAGGAGTTCTGTGAATCCTGCCTCATGGAAGATGCTTCTTGGCATCAAAACGCTCCCTGCCCCACGGGATTATCGTTCTGCCGGCAGGCACCTGCAATGAACAACCCACGTCTTGGCCTCGAGGGAGGCAAGAAAGCGTTGTGATTTTCTGTTCTCTGTCCTGATCTGTCTTCTGTAAGTTTTGACTTTGTCCAGCGAAGTAGTGCAAGCTGGAAAGCCTACAGAGAACCGGTGGGTGATTCCCAGCCAGGTCTGGGACCCGCTGACCGTGTGGGGAGCCCTGCAGGCAGAGGATGCATGAGCCAAGCAGGACTTGGGCATCTGCACTCGGGGAAACCTGCCCGCTTCCAGCTGCAGGGCATCTGCGAGAGGCGACAGACAACTCCGTGCGGTCCAACACTCACTCCAAGGATGGGTGACGTCCTCCTCTGACTTCCTCCACCTACAGAACTCTTCCATCTGAGCCCTTTTCCCCTCCTGCCTCTCCCTGCAGCACCCAGCTTGGGAGGAGGAGAGCACCCGGACCAACCCTCAGATCCAGGAGCCCTTGTAGAAACAGCGAGGGTGAGACCTGCAGCTGCAGCCATCTCCTGCGCTTACACCATGAACGGCGGTCGGGGCTCTCCTGGTGAGGTGCTCCCTGTGCCGCTGAGTACTCCAGGATATGCTCAGGAGAGCTAAAACAGAATGGAAAGAGAAATGAAATACATTTATTTTAAATTATAATTGTGTTTCTAGAAAGGAGGTAAAGGCAAGTGTTTCCAGGCAGTTTTTGATCTCTCGGAGCTGGGAACACAGCTAAAAGCAACCTCTGCATCCCACGTCCTCGCAAAACCGCACCCTGCAAAAGGCGATTTCGGAACGGAGCAGGCAGCCGTTTTCGCATTCTCTGAGAGAAATCACATCTACCACGCTGCCATGAACAGAACAGGGTTTTTTTTTCCCCTAAACTGTTAATTTTGCATATTACAACAGTGGCTGGAATCCAACACAGACTAGAATTTTTTTGTAGTGAATATGACAGCTGCCGCCCTGAACTGTGGGCAAACTGGGGAGGAGAGAAAAGCCAAGCGGGAGGGCGGACTGGATCTGTTACTGGAAACACGCACCCAGGGGCTGCTGCAGCGGGGCACCCCAGACCCTCCCCCCGCCGGCGGGGAAACGGGAGCAGGCGCTCACGGAGAGGAACACGGCCCAGCCCCAGACGTGCAGCCCCTCAAGCGCCCCGCGGGGCTGGCCTGCGCTTTTGGACACAGACCGGTGTTTGCAAAACACAGCCCGCAGACCACTGGTCCTCGCGCTGCTCCGAGGGACGTTCATGTCTCCAGAGCTCCCCGTGCACACCTCAATAAAGCACCAGGGAACAGCTTTGGCTATGGAGCCCGTTGCTCCAGCCTTAGGCTTTGATTCCACAGGAGGAACTCTGGACGTGCAGAGCCCTTGCGCTGGAATTTTGGACTTGAAGGATTCTGTCAGCTCTTCGTTTTCTTATTACAAAAGTATTTCTATTTAGTTAATTGAAAAGCTGAGAGCTGTTGCTGAAAGTAGGACAAAAAAAAAAGTGTAAAAACTCCAAATCTTGTAATTTCAGCTATGGCTGGTCGCTTGGGTGAGCGGAGCGTAAACACCAGTGACAAATGCTGTCCATCTCCCTGCAGCATTTACACGCTCCCGCCCGGCACACTGTCACAGCTCCAGCTGTGGTTTACAGGAAAGGGGCTTATTTTATGGCTCGGCATGGAATTGAAAGAACTGCTATGGAATTTATTGATTGGGATTTTGGGTTTGGGGGGCATTTTTTTTGGTTGTTATTAAACCAGTGGGGGGACACAGGACTCTGGGCTTTTTCACTGATCTCTGCACTTCAAACACTGATTTTGTCACACAGCCACTGATAGCTTTTTCCTTTTACCCTTCCCAAACCCACTTATCACTAATTTAATGCTAAAAGTGAAGAACAAGAAAAACTTCCAAGAACTGGGCAATAATTTGTTCCCCAAGATGCTGCTGCTCAAAACTGATGCCTGCCATCTACCGGCACCTTTCTCAAAATGCAGCCAGTTTTAACCCAAAATGCACATCTCTGAGCAAGCTTACAGAGAAAGACAAAGTTGTTAAGTGACAGACGAAAACTCCCTAACAAACTCTCAAGCACAAAAGCTCTGCAAGTCTAAGAACAGGCCAGAAACTGGATATAAGGACATTTTTTCCATATGCCACTTACATTCATCTTGCAACTTGCTTGTCCTAGGTCCCAGCCAAGGAACTTGCCCTCAATGCTGAGTTGTATTGTTGACTTTCTTTGCCAGTTGTTGATAGTACGGCCACTTGATAGAGAATAATATAAAGTTATGAAATTACTGTAATGAATAGTGGTTGCAGGTTGCCTTCAATGAAATTGATCAAAGTGATGAAGTAGTCCAGTAAGTGACCCTTACCAGAATGATGGGATGACACTAATGACAGATGCACATTGATGCTCTCAAATAAGGGGGTTCTGAAGGGCTGGCGGGGAAAAAAAAAACCAAAACCAAAACAGATACAGCCAATTCTCTAATGTAAATAAAGCAGCTGAAACATAAGGAATGATTTTGACAACTGTATTTCGGAACAGAACCGCCTTTCCAGTCCAAAGATAGTGTGCCTTCTAGGTGGCTTTCACCTCCAGCGTGACAAGATGAACGGCTGAGTCCAGCCTCCTACGGCCTCCATCGCACTGAAGTCACTGTGCCCATGCTCCTGCATCAGCAACTGCCTGCCCCACCAGCAAGGACTCTGGTCCTTGACCCCAGGACTGCTGCGCGGGGGTTTTAATCACAAGAGTCACACGAGGGGGTCAAGCAGAGCAATATTGGCTCAGGTAGTGAACTCCCAGTTCAGTTTCCCACCAGCCAAGCCAGCAGCTCAGGAACCACCGGCTCAGCTGCAATCAGAGCAGTAAACAACCCAAGCACTGCCGCGAGTCACCACGTGAACCAATGGCGAAGAAACCCTGCACCTACTTGCACCTTCCCTGCAGATCTCTCTCTGCTTTTTTCTTGCCCTCCTACCCTGCCACGGAGGCTTCCCACAGAATGAGGGAAGCCCAGCTCTCCCTCATAATCAGAAGGTCTTTGCAGAATACGGCTGGAATTGCTGAAACATTTCTAGTGGCTCACAGCCCGGCCATCCCCCACGCAGAAATACTGCTCCAGCATCTTAGTGTCTCTGTCCTGTTTCTCCGTGTGCTGGAACAGGGAAGTATTCACTGTTTGCACTTGCCCATGAGCCAGAAAAGATCTGAACCACACACATATCTGATTCAGGTAAACTACTTTTTTTTTTTTTTTTTCCTTTAAAGGTGCGTAGTACCTGACTTACCACTTTTTCCCGATGCCTGTCTGTAACGTGCTTATTGTAACACATGTACAAAATTAATTCAGTTTTAAATGTACCTTTAGAGAACATTGCTGTGTGCACAATTACATAGTGTATTACACAGGCATTTTTATCATAAAGCACTGAGAAGAAATGGCCATTACGTCTCCCTTATTTATTTCCTTTTTTTTTCATTTTAGTCTTTTAATTACTTGTCTCTTTCTTGAAAACAACCAGGAAGACTTGTAACTGTTTTCCCATCAGTTTATCAGAATTATTTTCAATCTACAACATGAGAAATAGATTTCAGTTAATAGTCTTGGCTGAATTTTTATTCCAATTTCGCTTCATTTATTCTATAACTGGCAATACTAAAGCCATGAGTAGAAACACTGGAAGCCCTTTCTGGTGGACTTCAGGAGTACAGCTTCTTTTTATCTCCATAGTAATTTGTCATTCATGGACTTAAAATTTACCTTTTTAAAAATATCTGTCTTCTTGCCAGTGGTGGCATGACTTCTTTTTCAAGCAGCATTTTGATTCAAAAGCCTAATGTTTTAACCTCATTCTCTAAAAGCCAGGTTTAAGATCCTTAAGCTGCTTCATAAACTCCTGATGATCATCTTCAAATGATCCAGCCTCCCCCACCACAGCACACAGACTGTTTATGCAACGAAGAGCCCACAAGGCACAGTTGCCCATCTCCTTAACCACAGTTATTGAAAGCGTAACGCTATGTACAAATCTAGCAGAGCTGTAGGCCAGAATTTTACAAAGTAAAGAGATTTTCAGGCCTTTTAAGTTTTGGGTCTCTGTCTTCAAACACCTTCAAAGAGTCCACATTTCTGATGCAAGCAGTGCTTGCTCTCTCAAGGTAACCTTAATCTGGATACTAAACCCATTTATTCTTAGCCTGATTCTCTGGTATAAAGTCAGCCTGCTCCATCTCTGCACCTCCAGCAATACCTCAATGGTTTGTAAAACTGCTAAAAAGACAAGTCTCAATTTCTGTTTTTGTTTACAGAGACCTACGGCACTCGTTCTTACAAAAGTACAGTTGCTTGCAGCATGTTACAAACCTTGTACAACCCCGGGTTCTGAACTCAGCAGGAGTCACAATCATTCCAAGAGAAAATTTTGCAGCTGTACAGCCAGGTAAAGAAAAAAAAAAAAAAAACCCAAAAAAAAAAAAAAAAAAAACCAAAAACATCCGGAGAAAAGAGTTCTCCAGAACACTAGAAATTCTCAGAACTGTCAAATGAAGTGGCCATCCACTCACAGCACATCACAATCCAGACCAGGACAGTACAACCACCCAGTGCGCTGGGAAATCATCCACCACTCCGGCCGAAGTGATGCATTCTCAAGCCTCTTTGATTCAATGGTTTTATTTTTCTTAAGAATACTTCCAGAGGACAGAGAGACACGGACATTTCACAAGTCTTCATATTCAGTTCTTTCTCCGATCCTTTAAGAGAAAAAAAACCTGCGAATTCAATCTTTGTAGTAAGTGCCAACACCGCTCTCAGCTTGGGCTAGGAGACAGTCCCTGCCCCGAAGAGCTTCCACTCTAAGAGGGAGAGTCATACAAAGGGGACGTTCACAGGGAAAACAAGGAAGGTGACATGGTTTGTCATGCTGCCGGTGCCATACATGGAGACTGGTACACCTTTTTGTGCTGGCAGTCAGTACATAGACACTGAGTAGACCACACACTGCACATGACAGAACATGTTCTCTCTGCAGGTGTTTGGAAGGGAGAAGGTAAAGAAGCTCTCAAAGTTTTCAAGGCAGTCCTGTGATGAGGAAGGCATTTGTTCTACGTAGAAATGTTTGCCTATTTACATTCTTTTTTTTTTTTTTTAAAAAGAAAACAAAATTATAGTTAACATGCCAAAACCACATTCATCAAATCAGTTGCCTTACAAAAATAAAACTTTCAACAACGTGTTTATAAAATAAATATCAATAACGTTGGAAAAAATAAATACAAGTACCCAAGCTATCTTGTTAAAACATGAAAAGGAACAGTTCCTTACTGAAAAGTAGCCATGGAGTCCTGATTAAAGCAGCAACTGTTCAGAGCATCCTTCTCTGACAGTAATACATGAAGAGTCTCAAGCAGCAAAGAACAGATTCTTAATAAAAGAAATATATAGGACTGTGTTCCTTATAGGAAAGCACAGAACATTTTCATCTTTACTGAATGACAGACTAAAAACCAGTGTTCCATGATACACCTCTGCTGAAATGTTCTGCTATTTCCAAGCGGTGGGAGGTTAACATCTCTTCCCTTGTTAGGAAAAAAAAAAAAAAAAAAAAAAAAAAAATCAAAGCCCCATCTCTGAATTTGAGAATAGTCCCTTGATTGAGTAAAAAAATTAATTCTTCTTAAAAATACTGAGCTACTCTTCCTCCCCCTCCCCAAACAGCAGCTCTCACGTACGGAAACAAGCCATTTTAATACGCTACCTACAACAGAACTGTTACAGCATAGGGAGCCAGGGGTAGCTGGCTCAGGCAGGAGACTTCTACTGCTTGGGAGCACAAGCTGCACCAGTTCAGGATGGTCCAACATGGAATCAGCGTTTCCATGGCAGTCCCTTGCATTCCAAGGGCTAGCTCATTGTGCTGAGCTCCTGCTGCCAGGAGTCAGTCTCAGTTTGGCCGGTAGTTGTCACAGTGCTCTAGGTAATGGGAGGCAGGGTACCCTATTCCCCACTCTCATAAGGCAGCCATACCACTCCAGAAAACCAGTTTCCCTCTTGAAGGTTTCAGTTTTCTATGGTCCTGTATGTCCTCTTACTTTTTAAATTTTTTTTTTTTCTATCTATTTAAAAGGAGCAACATGCCCAGATTAACAACAGTGGTCAAGTAGGCAAAGAATAAAATGTCCACAATGCAAGCTCTACACAGGTTTACAATGTACTGGTCATGCATAAACCCCTACAGACCCTGGCAGGCATTTAAACATTTAAGTGGATGTACGATCAAATTGCTAATGAACTGACTGCTTAATGGACTCTAGTCAGCTTGAAATCACTGGTAGGTTCTGCATCTGATGGCACAAGATTTAAGTCATGTGAAATCAGTGGTCATCCACTTTAACTCTTTTTGCTTTCAAGGAAAGATGCTGAAAGAAAAGAAAAGAAACACTGCTTAGCATATGTACCACAATTAGAAAAAAGTTCAACTAGGATGCTTTCAGTTTTTAATCCCAAATTAAATAAGTTATTATACAAATATCAAAGCTCACATTTCCCAAGCTCTGCTTGTTACTGCTGTAGCTAAAATAAACCTATGAAATAAAAAAAACCACATGTATCCCAAAGTGACAGTCTGGCTTGGTATAAAATATCATCATCCACTACTTCTGTACTACCTGCAAGCATAGGAAGAGTTTCCCATTGGAAGCAAGTTGCCAGAGTGTAAAAATAGTTAGCAGTCTCCTATGGGAGATTCACATGCAAGACCAATTTGGTTATCTGGCCTGTACAGTATTTACATTCAACTGCTCCAGCATAACTAACATTTAGATAATATTTGATACCAATCCAGTCCTCTGAATGACCAGTGAATAAGGCTAGATTGATGGATTCACATGGGATAGAGTTGGTAAAGGATGCTGGCAACTATTAAAAGCTAAAGAGAAGGTATGTATATCACATACAACAGAATTTGCAATAAGGTTTACACAAATAGCAGCTGTTCTTTGCCATTTCAAGTCTGAACAGAGCAGAGCTGTAGTAAATATAATCAGCGCTCAAAAAAAAAAAACCACCTCAGGACTTGCACAAACACTTGCAAAGCATGCAAAGACTCCTCTAAAATTCTTGTGCAAAGTATGACCACTGCCTAGCTATAGAGCTGCTCAGAGAAGTGCTTCCAAGTGCCTACGTTTAAGTGTAAAAACATTGAAGGCTTCATTTACCAGAGTGACACACTGTTTTGTAACTTTGAGATCAGGTCTGCTGGCTGGATAATAGGGAAAAAGCTTTCATGCATCAATTTATTATCCTCCTCCTTGATATTAAAACTACTACAATGAACAAAACCAAATTCATTTTTGTACCATTAAACAGACAACCACAAAACATAAACACGTAAAAGTTCAGATACAAGAGCTGCTAATACAGCAGTGGTACCGTTTGGGCTTTATGCCGATTCCGTACCGTTCCTTGCTGGTAAAAATGAGGCGCCAGTTCCAAGAGCCAGGCAGATTCAACGGCAGTCACGTCTCTCATGTAGTATTTAGCAGTCTGTATGACTTCATTATAGACTACCCTAGGAGAAAGGAAAAAAAAAGTGTTTGTTATAAAACAATGAGGGATAGAGACGACTAACAGCGTACTTAGACAGCTTCACATACATGCTGCCAGAGGCAGTATTTAAAGAGTGACAAGAAATTATTTAAGTTACAATGCAGCTTCTTACCTCTTTCCCTCTGGTTGTTCAGAGCACTCCGCATTAAGATAAGAGTTAGACTGCTGCTAAAAACACCTTCAAACACTACCAGGACATATGGATGCAATGCATAAAAAAAAAAAGTATTTCTTATAATGGGGTCAAGAGGGACTCATAACAGATGCTCTGGAAGACAGAATGTTAGTTACTCTGTGATATCATGAGGAAGGGTGTCAAAAGCACCAAAAGCCTGAACCCACAACAAGTAGGGCAAATCACAGCATGACTATCGCTAGTGCTTGTCTGCAGACACACAAGATAAGGATTAGAGGAAGAAATCAGTGTTAACTACTGCCAGAACATCTCCTGATAAGAGATGTAGAAACAAACAGCCATGTGGACTCAATCTCCACCGCCAGCATGAACAGGTCGCCAACATGGGCAACCTACTTCTGAAGTCACCCTTCAGTAGGGAAAGTCATTTTTACCAAGGAAGCACAAACCCACGCGCTGAAGGGTCAGTCACCAAGACCCTAAGTCATTATCTGCCTTCTACACACAGTCGAGCAAACCCACAAGGTTTGTGGTCTCTCATTAACTGGTATTTTGCTCTCAAAAGCAAAGAGGAGAGAGTCCAAAATGCTCTTCGCCAAATGCAGCCTGAGACACACTAATACAACTCAAGAATAATCTGAGGAAAATAAACAAGAGTGACAACACATTTTCTATACACCTGTAACAGGGAATTTAGAAGGCTTCAGTATAGCATGAGTGCCCAAGCAGCAGTACCACTGAAATTAGGGTTCCTAAGTAAGTTAAACTCCTGCCTTACAGGATGCCATGAGCCAGCTGCATCTTTAGGCTGGCTGTGGCAATACCATGTGGCCTTGGAACACAGCTCTGTGCCTGATCTGCAATGCAGGGGTCCAAAAAGAGATTTAAGCCCAGAATCAGTATTCCCCAGAACTCCAGCAATACCGCTGCCACCAACAGCAAACAGGCTGTGAAGCAAAGAGCAGTCTTCAGGTTTTGCCAGTTAGGACTTTCAGCTACTGTTCTGCTTTTCCAGATGTCTGGAAGTGCCCAAGGCTGGGATGGGAGTTCCACGCTGAGGGCTCATCATCTAAAAGCTGAGCCCTGGAGGAGGTGTGTGCTAGAGCAAAGAATTCTCCCAGTACTCTCCTACCACTAGACTTTCTTTCCAGACTAATTTATTCTCAATTTATTCTTCTTACTGTCTGTCACTCTCCCCTAACCCAATCTCTTTCAGTATGTTACTTCTGAAATTTTCTAGCTTACAGTAGATATATCTGCAAAGTATGATTTTTACTATCTCAACCAAATTGTGTTTTGTTTTTAATAGCAGTGACAGGAGGTCAAAAAAACTGGCAAAACAACCCAGCTGGTTTCAGCGGCAAAAATTACTTTAGCTACACTCTGCTCAACTCAGCCCTGAAGAATTGGTACAGTGAACTGGACTCATGATTATTTTGTGAGTCAATATAACTGGAGGCCAAGTTCCAACGAGTTACACTTCTGCAAACCCTACGCACCAGGTGTAGGAGCCCAATTCAGAGATAACAGACAACGCTGGCCAGGTTTATCCTTCCAAGTCTCAGCAACAGGCAAAGAAGGACAAGAGTCCAAGTACTTCAGGTGGATTGTGCCCACCTGATACTTAAACACATTTCTATTTGTTTTCTGAGCATCTCTGACATACAAATGGGATTGTAATATCCCAGCTAATACAAAAGTACAGCTATTTCTTCCCTCAATCTGCTGGACAGCCACAACTTCTGCATCATGCATTTCACATGTATGTCTTCTCCTAGCAAGCCACTTGCAATTACTGCAGCACCTGTTTGACACGGTATTTCCTTAATAGGTTTAAAATAAATTAAACCTAGTTCTATCCAAGTACATAGATTACTTGAACAGCAGTTTGCAGTGCCAGATACGGTGCCCATTAAAAAAGGGTCACCTGACTCTGCATTCCAGCCTCTGCAGGTTTTCGTGATGGTTAAATGTCACTCTATTTTCCTGATTTATTTTTTGGATACTGCCTATGAGAAGTCGCAAAGGAAATACCAATTGAATTCTCTCTGTGGGAACCATGACCTTTTGCATCTATTCCTCCACTGATGGAGAAAAGCCATTCACAAAAATATGTCAGGATGCTGGGAATGTCTTACAGAGATCACCAAACAAGTGAAAGCAGCCTTAACTTACCATCGTGGAGGTTTCTCTGCGTACAGCACTGAAGTGGGATGGATATGAAGCTCATGGTCATCACGGATAGTCCTTGAAAGCAAGATACTACTTCAGACTGTGTCTATTTATTGTTTAACATTTGGTTCCTTTCATCTCCAGTAAGAATGTTAATAAAAGGCAACTATGAAAGAGCTGGAGCAAGTTAAAAACATTTGCATTTAATGAACAGATGAAACCAGGCTTAAATCCCGGCCAAAGGAACAACTGATAACTTAACGTTCTAAAAGAGCTCTATCTACATTAAATGAAAAAGCAGTGTTTCAGGCTTTTATTCAGTGCACTGGGAGTGCTACAACAGAGACACTGCTTATATTAACACAAACTAATTACTATTTATATTTTCGAGAGAGAAGAGATAAACATTGAAGCAGTCTGAAAATACAAAACTTCAAATATTTAGTAAATCAATTGCCATGTGTTTCTTACTGCCAGTGTCTGAAGAAGCACCTGTTTGTTGATTATACTTAGATTTGTCAAGTCAAAGGAGCTTTTAAACTAAGCAACAGTTGCAGAGAAACTATATATATTTACCTGTAAGCTCCGGTAGAGTGGAATTTAGCTGCATTAGCAAAGAATCCAGAAACTATGCATCTCAAAACAGGGTCTGGATCACCTGAAAAGAAGAATTTTTCTGTAAAATGAGTCAACGGAATGACAAAAATCCCTAAAATACCACTTAATCATCTCAAACAACTTTTCACAGTGCATTAGGCTTTGACAGCAAAAGCTCCAAGGCAGACAAACCCCGCAATCTCTTATGACTTCAATTTCACAGCGAATCAAAACGACTATGTAAAAACCTACTGTTGCCACTGGTGTCTCCATGAAGATAGTTTCACAGTTCTTAGAGCAACCTTGTGTGACAGCTAAGCATTGAAGCTTGATTTCGCAGAGCAGTTACAGATAAGTGCTGAGAACGAGCTATGGCATCCATGCACACACAGCACTGCTGGAAATCAGATCCTAGTGATGGTACATCATTTTGAACATACTAAAAAAATGGCTTTTTGAAAAGTCAAAAAAAAGACTCTTTTGGTAAATCTCTCCATTAAATATATAATCAGTGGTGATGATCTCTTGCTGGAAAACTTAACTAATGAAGAGTGGACTAAACATTAATTGTAAAAATAAGCTAAAATGCTCTTCTACAGTCATTCATAGGAAAAAAAATGGGTTTTATTAACATCATTTTTAGGCCAGGGAGAAAATCATAGAATCATAGAACGGTTAAGGTTGGAAGGGACCTTCAAAGCCCATCCAGTCCAACCCCCCTGCAAGGAGCAGGGACATCCCCGACTAGATCAGGTTGCCCAGAGCCTCATCCAGCCTGGCCTTGAATGTTAATTAAAGGTTAATTAATTCAAAGGTTACAGGAAAAGCAGAAAGCAGACTGGAAATTTGGAGAATACCTTCAACATGTATTGGACAACAGGTTAAAAAAAAAATTTCACCTTCACTGGACTTCTTTGGCACTTTAAAGCGGACGAGAAGCTTTTTCAGCTGCTCTCTTACAACAGAAGCTCTAACAAGCCCTTTGTAGTTCAGGAAGTGTTCCTGACACCACTGAGAGCTCTTGTTGTGCTGTACAGTGAGAAGAACAGAAAAATTTACAATTAAATACCATCAGCAAAACAAAACCCAATCTCTTTTGGATCACATAGTCTTGTTCTGTTTTCTTTTATCTCCTACAACACATTGATTGTAGTTTTCCCTGAAAATTACCTATTTACATAGTAACTAACAAGGGCACATAACACCAGTAACTACAGAACATGTTTCAAACAACATCTAAATAGCAGCAGCACAAATGCCACGGGGTATTTTCAAACAGATGTGCTTCATTTTCTCATATGTGGTAAGAGAGAATAGCACCAGTCATTCCATTCTCACACACAAATGCATCACATCATAAACCAGTCTGTTTCCAATCTCAAAATGTAAACAACCTTCTCTATGAAAAGAACTGTTTCTCCAGAAGCCAGTACTCCAAGAGTCTCTGCATTTGGCTGTTTCTAAGAGAGTTTGGCAGATATAAAATTGAAACGGTAAAATTTCAGTTGATGCCTGATTGCTTTCGGGTTGGGGAGAGGGAAATCGTCTTTTAAACACTTGAGTGGTGATACTGCTTCAACTCAACACTGGTGCAAATCTATTATTACAGAAGTGCTTTATACCAGCAAAATATATGTGTTCCAAACAGGTATAGCACTTCAAAACAGTTAAGTAAAACCTCAGCTTACAAAGAGGTACTAAGATTGGTGTTAAACCGTAGGGTAAATACATAAGGCCAATGAAAAAGAGGATATGATGATCAGTGAGGCATTTTTTTTTTTTTTAAAGACTGCTAGATTTAGATGCACTTTATCATCAGTAAAATTACAGGGATATCTATAGAAAAGATGAGAGAACATGAATTATATTTGTAATTTGGATATCTGTTTTTCCCAGGCCCTTTCAAAAATCTCAGTCTCCTTGAAAATACAGTTGTCTACCCATAAGACTTCCATGCTGAACCCAAACCAAATTATTTCTATTCTCTATTCAGAGGAAGTACAGAATGTCTGTGGAAAAAGATAACATTTAGACATGTGCTAAATGTCTTTTAAAGCAGAGTTATCACTTAATAGACTTGGTAAGTCCTCAGCCTTGAGGGTTCTATAACCAGAACTTCCAGAATCAGACCTGAGGACGTCAAGTTCTTCCCATTCCTGCAACCCACATCACTTGAACTGACTTACCTTGACAAAGGCTTCATAAACGTTAAGCATAGTGAGATGATCACCTTCTTCCACAGCAAACTTTCTGTGTTGCCTGGCCTGGAGAAGAAGAAATATATTTTTTAGGCAGATTGATTTTTTCAAAAATCATGTCCAATACGCTCCACTCCCATCATCTGCGTATTTCCTGGTGACTATCAAAACTCTTACCAAGAGCGTAGTTCCTCCAGCAGTAGCTATTATTTTACTATCCCACCTATATTTAGTAGCACCTCTAAAAATGAAATTAGAAAAGTGAACTGAAAATGAACCCTGAAAATCCAGTAGAGGGATGCATTAATGTTAGGCTCCTGCTACATATTAAAAATTTTCTACATCCCAATGCTTTCTTTTTTGTTCCTCTTGAAAGAAAGTGGTATTTAGGGAGGTTTGATTTTGTTGGTTTTGGGGTTACCCCCCCGCCCAACCCTTATGCTGACCAATACTGGTTTATAATCCTTCATGTTTCTGGTCCTCAGGAGGCTTTTAACACCAGTAAAGGACTCCAAGGTTCCCACTGTTACTCAGTTTTTTCTTTTACCTATAAGCAATAGGTACAGTTCAAGACCTTGTTTGATTTTCATACAAACTTGCAGTCTGGAAGGGGTATCAATAAAATACCTGTTAGTTCCACATTTCTGGATTTCTGTTAAAAAGAGAGACAACTGAACTTACAGCCTGAGTTTTTTGATTTGGAGGGATCACAAAGATGTTTTGAATCTGCATCATGGCAGCAATTGTCAAAATCTCCTGGGAGCAGCCAAAATTTCCTGAGGAGTAAGTCGAAAAATTCAGTAAAGGAAATCCTCCTCCATTCAACTAACCCCCACATAGATTAAAATGGAAAAGCAGTGGAACATATTTTTATAGTTTATAAAAACAAAATATCTCAACTCCTGGATTTTTTAGTATAACAGTGAATGTTTTTAAAGGAAAATTTATTATGCATTAGAGAGGTCCACGAGTTCAACCAATTATTTTCACTAAACACCATGACGAAGCATACAGTCTGTTGAGCAAACATCTAATACTACACTACAACTACAAAAGGCAGTGTCCTCTACTCAAGTCTATGAAAAGAATTTGATTTTTTTTTTCTCCTACCTGATTCCAGAAGCATCTTTGCAAACATAGGATTCAAAGGAAACTCTGCTATTCTTATTCCAAGAGGTTCTGTTAAACGGCAGTGCATATCCAAACCTGCAGCATATTAATAAACGTAGCTGAGATATAGGCAAAAGTAGCACAGAAAGTCTTAAACACACAAATTTCTTCATTTTGACCAAGTTCCATTGCTACTGCCAAGGATTTGGCCACGAAGACGATAAAAGGGCTGGAGCACCTCTCTTATGAGGACAGGCTGAGAGAGCTGGGGCTGTTCAGCCTGGAGAAGAGGAGGCTCCGGGGAGACCTTACAGCGGCCTTCCAGTGCCTAAAGGGGGCTGCAGAAAAGATGGGGAGAGGCTGTTCAGTAGGGCCTGTTGCGATAGGACAAGGAGTAATGGTTTTAAAATAGTGGGGGGTAGATTTAGATTGGATATTAGGAAAAAATTTTTTTACAATGCGAGTTGTAGAACACTGGCCCAGGT
Organism: Chlamydotis macqueenii; assembly: GCF_036417535.1. Lineage (NCBI taxonomy): Eukaryota > Metazoa > Chordata > Aves > Otidiformes > Otididae > Chlamydotis > Chlamydotis macqueenii. Next base: position 4,462,296 of record NC_141571.1, on the reverse strand, counting down.
TGCCCAGAGAGGTGGTGGATGCCCCATCCCTGGAAACATTCCAGGCCAGGCTGGATGAGGCTCTGAGCAACCTGATCTGGTTGGAGATGTCCCTGCTCCTTGCAGGGGGGTTGGACTGGATGGGCTTTGAAGGTCCCTTCCAACCCAAACCATTCTGTGATTCTATGATTCTATGATTTAGAAAAAATCAATGCAATAGCCAGAGTGCCTATTAGCTGTTCAGACTCATGCATCTCCTTTTTAAGTATTTAGCAACATCTTTGTTCGTGGGGACGGACAGCAGCAGGAGTCCCGATGAGAATAAAAAAAAAAAAAAAAAGGGCATAATTATGGAACAGGCATAATTGCAGAAACAGGAAGCACTACTGGGGATGGGAGTAGGGTGTCATTTTTCTGAGTCACATCTGCTTACATGACAGAGAAAAATTATTTAACTTTAATCTAAACTAGTGATGTACAGCTGATGAAGATTCTCTACAGTTTAGTCTGCCTCATGCACCAATAACTAAACTGCCAGCCACGTTCCAACTATAATCTTGTTACTGGAGATAGTACAGGACAGAGCCATAACAGCTTGCTTTTCGATTCCCAGTTAGCACTGAGAAACCCTGCACATTTACCATTTTAGTTGTATGGCTTCCTACAGACAAATATCTGCAGTAAATTTTACCCATGCAAACCACTGGGTCACACTCCAATGCAGAGCACTATGTTGAAATTTCAGGGAACGATGTACATTGAAAAGCTTTTCCTTTGTAGGAGGACATAAGAAATATAATATACTGTATCTGTATTATTTTTTAATTTTAAGAAAAGAGATTGCTAAGGAAAGTAGCACAGAGTGAAAATTGAAAGAGAAAACTGCAAGTAAGCCAAGTTGTACAAGGCGTGATAAGGAGGCAGCGCACAAGAGAAAAGCTACACAAGGAGGGACTAACAGGAGCCCAATAATAGGACTTTCAGGCACTGTAGATTGCATAAAAAACCACAGCAGAGTGGAGTGAGGAAACACAACTGTGGCCCACGCATTATATAAACATATTATTTGTCAAACTGCCTGGTGGCACAAAAACCACAGTTGTACTTCAGCTGTGTTTCACAGAGAAAAGCAAAGCCACAAATCCAGGAAAGGAATGAGATCTCCTATAACTCATGTCAGTATATGTAAAACCACAGATACCTCTGTCCTTTATTATGTGATACACTAGCATCTCACTCACTATAACAATGTAGTAACTCACTCACCACACCCCTGCACTGCTCAGCAAAACCTGATAGACATTTCACATAATGTCAAAACATTTTCCTCAGAAACAGGTACAAAAGGCAGCCTGTGTGAAATGATAAAGTATTATATGTAAACACAAAGTCACAGAAACTGCAAAAATTAAGGGAGGATAGCTTTCATCTGACCACTGTAACATGAGAAGTTCAAGTGCTACCACAGTTAATAGCTTAGAATACGTTGTCTTTCATGTACAAAAAGATAACCGGGTTCCTAAGTAGGAAAAAGGCGAAACTGTGACCTTTTTAACTTTCCACAGGTGTATCAAGCCATAACCCTTTGGCTTCTGCTGAATCCTACAAATCTCAGTGCAATTTTGTATGGATATATACAGCTTGTGTACAGATGTCTTTGTAGCAATAAGCCTGAACATAAACAAAAGGCCTGCAATGGATACAGGTGTGTGTATGTATATATAAATATACAAATATATATAAATAAAATATATAAAATTGCAGAAAATTGCAGATATGAAGCTCCGCTTCGAAAAAGATACTGCAAAGATTTTTATTGAACGTGCTCAGCAGAGATTATTCAAGTACCATGTCACTAAGAAGTTTAAAGTAACAATCACTACTATGTCACAGCCTGAGGGATTAAAAAACTTTTAAACTCAGACAGAGTGGTTGTTTCTGACATGTGACAACTTACAAACAAATCTTCAACAAAATCTTGGATCTGAAATAAAGCTAAAAATAAAGCCACTTTTTACTTGCTTATTTACCTCCTGAATTATGCTTAAAAATAATAAACTCCAACTGACCACTCAGACTTTCAAAGGGGCATCAAAAGAGAAGGCTGAGAAGAGACACTCCTGATGTAAGCACTTTGCATCACTGTAAAAATAAGCAGTCTAAAAACAGTGATGTGTTTATTCAACAGAACTACCTCAACCTTAACAGCGTCTGCTCTGCCCAGGTTTCTCTCTTGGCACCGCACTGGCACAATGGGGTTCTGACCTTAAACTGCACATTTGCATGCTATTACGACACAAACGATTAAACACCTGCTCCTACTTGCATAAGAGAAATTTAATCCTTACTGCACCTGCAAAAGCTTGGGCAGCTTCATCTCAGCAACTTAGATAAAATCTCCAGAATAAACCATCTAAAATGTTAAACTTCAGCAAAAATTGATGAGTGAATCTGTGTATCACACATACACACACATTTATTTCCTTCTTAAACACCAACATCAGCACTTCTCTGCTTTGCTACAAAAGCTGGGCAGCCAAGAGAGTAACAGCTCTGTACCTTCCTGTGAAGCTACCATGAGCATAACACTTGAGCTGTTTGATGTTTTGCTAAATCAGTGAGTTTATTGACTTTTCCTCTCCACTTCCCTAAGGTGGTTTTGGCTGTGAATTCATCCCTGCAACATGCTTCCAAGCCAGTGTGAAAGTCCTTGTTCCAAGCTGGAAATGGTTGCCAAGAACCAAGTGCCTGAAGTGAAACCCTCCCTTGCAACATGGAATCGAATCAGCACTGAGAAAAAATCATGGCCAAGCAGAGTTAGAGCTCCATGAGAATAAAAAGAGAGCAGACTACCACACATTACAACACAGCATTCGTAAGTGATGTAAAACCAGCCACAAACCTCTGGAAGCTTCCAAAACTTACACAATCTCCTTTACACTACCCTTTTCCTCATGTTTATATTATGGAGCAAATATTGTTAACTTTGAATTAACTACAAACTCTGAGTTGAAGTCAAACAGAGCTTCATTTTGATTACTTGTTCTTGTGTCAAATTTCTGTTTTGTTTAAGTTTGTTGCACTCGAAAAGATTAAACATCTGTCAAAAAAAACCAACAATGTAACATTTTTCCCATAAACAAAATTAGATAGCATACATTCTGCACACCACAACAAAAAGGACTTGAAAACTGTGTATAAAAATATTACTACAGTGTGATTTGAATGTTACAGCTACCCAGCAGTAGCCTAATGAGAAAAAACCAAAAATGAACACATGTAAAATCACAGAATCACAGCAAATCTCAAGCTGTAAGGGACCCAGAGGTATCAGAGTTCAACTCCCCACTCCTCTCAGGGCTACTTAAAACCAAACCACATGAGTAAGAGTGTTGTTCAGACTCCACTGAATTTGAGAACAAGCTGTGATTATAATCCAGAGAACATAATAAAAAACAAAAACAAAAAACAATTAAGTAGCTAAATAGTAGAAAAGTACTTTGAATGTTTTTTCTTCTTTTCACTGGAAGTTTGTGTGTATCTGCTCATTTGCCCATAATCAGAAAGTTCAGTACTAAAACTCAAGGCAACTCTCTTTGTGAGCTGCGTGCCAACGAGCTCCTAGGCATTTAAACGCACGCAAAGCAAGCAGGCTGTGCTCAGAAAACACAGCCATGAAGTAAGAGTAACGTAGTTCCAATCCATCCAGGAGGAAAAGGGCTGCCTTTAGGAACGATGAGGGGGATTTTTAGTGGTTGCATCATGTATTCACAGCTAATAGAATCAGAACAGTTTGACTTGCTACAGGCTTGAACTTTGTCTCAGCTGCAGGACCAACACCACTAACATCAATAGAACTACACCACCTAAGGTGTAATAAGCCGTACTACATTCAGAGCAGAGACACAGACTAGAACTAATTTAAAAAATTATAACTAGATTAGCTTTTAATAAGTTTTGGCAGTCATACTTTGAAAATCATATCAATGACAAGGTCTGAAAACTAAGATGTGACATGTGCTTTGCTAAGCCATCCAGAAGCACGCTCTCTATCAGGTTTAATTCCAGTGTCCAGTGACTGGCCTCTCCCAAATTCAAGCATCAGATTTTACTTACAGTGTTTAGGCAGAGTTACTGCGCACACATCAAGATGAGATAATGAATGTAACATGCCAACAGAAAAAATTTAAAATAGATACACTATGCTTTTTAAAGTCTGACCAAGGAATAAACCAAGTAGCAATTACAGTAATCTTGCTAAATTCTAGGTTATTACAATCAGTCTGATGGTGAAAGAGATGTCAAACCTTGACTTTCAACGTTTTTTGTTTATACTTGCAAGTGCTACATGTTTCCATCATTGGCACAGTAACATAAAACAAAAGATTACCACATTAAGAGCTTCAGTAACTAACAGCTTACGTAATTGGATGCAGGTAAATTTAGTGTTTAAGTCATGTACTGGGTCTAATCAGTGTCCGAACTCCATTTGTATCTTCATACCACTCTGTAAGGACGGAAGAAACACAAACGGATCTGCCTGAGAGAATCAAGCCAACACCCTCACCAGCTCAGGGCTGTTCCTAGCAAAGACAAAAGGCTGGTTCCTCCCATGCAGGTGCAAAAAGATACACAGAAAGTAGATGTAAAATATATGTCTGCCCAGCCTAAACAGTTAAATTCTAGTCTATACTCTATGCAATAGATTTCTATTTCCTCCCAAAAAGTTATTGCTGCTTTTTGCTTGCTTACTTGTCTGAAATAACCAGAGGAAAAGAAAGGAAATTCAGAGGAGACTGAGAGATGCTTTAAAAACACACTAACAAAAAACTTCCACCAGTCAAGGCTCTGTTTTCTGTAACTTTTTTTTTTTGTGTGTGTGTAACTCCAGTAACATAACTACAAATAAAGCAAAGCATAATATTCTCACCTCCTAAAGCATACAGCAATTCTAAAGCTTGCACCATTGACTGTGCAGGAGGTGGCTGCGAAGAAAAAAAATGTGTATAGTTTAAAGTTATCATCACAGAACACACAAGTTTTCACACAAATTTTTAGATCTTCCCCTTTGCAAAATTCTTACATTCTAACTACCTACCTTTCTACTTAGGCAAAATGAAGAAAGAGCTCTCCGACTCTTCCTATCATCCTTCTGCTGACCATCAGTGCTGCAAGTCAAAACTATCTCAACAGGCTCAGCGTCATCACTACGATGCTCTCAAGATCTGAGCTAGAAAAGGCATACTTGCTTTGTCCAACAGCAATGCCAGCAGTGATCAGAACAGTTTTTTAACTTTCTCTTCTAACGCTACTATATTAGTTTTTCACATCAGTACAAGAGTAGCTAGAAACTTTACAGAAATCAACTCTAAAATTTGGGATGGCTCTTTTAAACAAGATGGACAGCATAGGTTTATTTCTGTAGATACCAACCTTTTCTTCCCCTTTTTCTTTATAAATTCCGTGCAAAGGGATTACAGTTACCGTTTTGCAGAATCTCAGAGTCTGTCTTTCTAGGCCTTTCTCAGCTTCTCAACACTTTCAATAGCAAACTCAGAAACAACTGTTTGTGTTGTAAAGTTGTCACACACATTACTTACACTAGCTGATTTCCCAAAACATACTTTGCTGCCTGACAGCGGGCAATGAGTTATGCTCTCCAAACCAACAGGGCAATGGTTACTGGTGAATGGTTCTGTGGGTTATCAACAAGTTACGTAGTGATGTTTCTTCACGCTAAAAAAAGATGACAAACTAGGACTCACCGAAAGAAAGGGGAACCTGAGCACATTGTCAATTCCCAAAGCCTTTAGCTGCAAGATGACAGGTGCAAGGTTACTGCGCTGCATCTCAGGAACAGTGGACTTGGGCAGCTTCTCGAAGTCCTCCTCTGTTGTGGGAGAAAACAGCAATTTGGGACTGAGCTTCAATTCCTACTCTATATTTCAAGTTAAAATTTTCAAGTATGAATAGTTCACAGGGGTTAAAAAGAACTCTAACTCAAAGATGATAATCTTTCTCCAATTACTGTATCTTAAGATAGTTTAATTTAAATAGAAAATTCAATGTATTTGGCTACACTGCTGCTTTTGTAGTTCATCCATCCATATTTCAACTTGAAATGTAATAAGTTCTTCACAAAAATCTGGAAATGTTTTATTTCTCTTCTGTTTAACATTTTTTTAAATCAGGAAATAAAAGGTAGGGTGCAACATAACAAAAAAAAAAAGCTTTTTTTTTTAAAAGAAGTGACACGGAAAAGTTCAAAGAATACTATTTTTAGTAAATACTCAAACAAAAGGAGGTTTAAAATGTACATTTAAAATAAAGACTAAGTATTGAAAAACAATTTATTTAACAACATCTTTTTAAAAGCACGTTCACTATAAAGTCTAAGTCTGGAAAAATACTTCATATAAGGTCAAAATCCCTGCACCTTTCAGTAATGAACTCTTCTGCAGTAAAGAAAAAGGCACACACATCCCTATATTGATCTAAAACTCCAAATGAAGGCAAGAAATATATTATTTTCACCTGAATTATTTTAATTTCTACACAGAACCCTCTTTTAGCCCTGGTCTATCTCAGACCTTCCCTAAGAAAAAGGGAAGTCCACTCAGTGCACTTTCTTCTTTTCTTTTTTCCCTCTCCTTTAAAATGTTTCTTAAAGCACTCACTAGGTCAGCTCCTGAGTATACAAAAATAACTTCAGTGTAGTCATGGTTTCTCCAGTAAAATACTTCCAAAGCTGTGTAAGCTTGGTATATTATACCTGGTATATTCTCTCCTGATTCTTACTGGACACACAAATTTAGAGAATAAATCATGACTTTGTTTAACATGGCAACTGCTGGGAAGCACACACACATTCTAAAAGAACGTGCTTGATCTCTCTAAGTCTCAAAGCTCCAGTAAAACTAGAGGGGGCACGTAAGCAATGGCAACACTCAACTGCAAAGCCTTTTCTCATTAAACAGCTGAGAACAGAAACAGCTGGATTACAACTTTCTGAACACTAATAGGTAGCCAACAGATTTATCTGTAACAATTATTTTTGAACAGTGCCAGGGTCATTGATTCAAGAGAAGCATTTGGGGTTGGCACCTATTCCTGCAAAGGAGGGGACTCAAAGAAGTTTATCTCACTTATCTAAAGGATTTCCAGAGTCCTTTGTTAGACACACAGTCTAAAGGAGACTTCAGACACAGAAGAGAGCATCATAGGTGGGTATTATAAACGGAAGCAATGGCTCAGAAACTAAGATCATAAGAAGATAAACTTCTTAGTAGACTTGCCAGAGTTGCGTTAACATTACAGGTTTGCAATTGCTGACAATGTTGTAGCACCTACCCTGCTCAGTTTGTGTTTCCGTCTCACGAAAGGATTCAGTGTCCAATGCTTAGCACATATTAACAATGTATTTCTAAATAAGCCAGAGGAATAATGAAGGGAAATTTCTGTCTCTCACTCAGAGAGAAAAGAGGAAAAAAAGAAAAAAAAACAAAAAAAACCCAAACCCCACTGTTTTTTTCTTCTTTATCTAAAACTAAAACCACCGTAAAACAAAGTGCGAGTCACACCAGCAAGTTCACCTTCCCTACACATCAAATTACTGACCTGTATAAAGTCTGTAACATTTTCCGGAGCGGTTCCGTCCCGCACGCCCTGCTCTCTGATTAGCCGAAGCTTTAGACACCGGCACCACCACAAGGCATTCAATGGCTGTTTTGGGGTTGTAGGCCCGGAGCTTCACAAAACCACAATCGATTACGAATGCAATCCCGTGAATTGTGATGGAGGTCTCGGCAATGTTGGTGGCTACTATCACCTACAGACACAACAAAGACACTGTGAACTCAATCTCAATTACACCGTCAAGCCCCAGCATCAGTGCAGAAGAACTCCAACACAAGCCACTTAAATGACCTCAGATATCACAGCTCCAGTAAACACTCCAGAGTACAACAGGATACAGTACATGCACAGAAAGAGCTGTCGGCTTGAAATAAGCCCAGTTTTTATAGCTTCACAATCACTCTTATTCAAATTTATTCTCTCTTAATAAAAGAAGAATTTGGCAGTGTTTGCAGAGAAAAGCATTGACTGTAAATCAAGTGTTCTTATGTAGCAAACTAAAAATATTTTCTTTCTGCTTCTCAGTTAGATTGAGCTATTACTTGTAAGGTTGGAATGAGGCAGCGGATAGGAGGGGAACAGAGCTGATTAAGTGTTCCACGTTCAGTATTCCTGCAGAGGTATATACAAATGTCCTAAAATATTTTAAAAAACAATTGTTCCCAGATGACAGAGGGCAGTTTAATCCTTAGTTCACCTGAAATCATAAAATAAATCTTGGTAGTTAATTGACTAATGTTATATCCTGGAGACAAAAGAAGCATTTAAACACTCAATGTTCTCACATACCAGATGAACAATTTTACTTCTTAGATGCCAACAGGCTCAAGAATTACAAGAAGTCACCCCTGTGTAATTCTGTCATCTTATCTCAGCCCCAATACAGGCTCTGCCTAAGCAGAAAGCACTAATAATGAACAATTACATAGTTCTGTGACATTAAATGTCTGAACAAGACTTACAGAAAGCAAAACAAAGCTTTTTTTCTACTAAAACCATGGAAGTTTTAACTTGTTTCTTAGGTGAACATAGAGCACTTACCCACTCTGTCACTGATTTTTCCATTATTGATGGAAAACAATCATAGATACTTAGACCACAAAAAGAAATAAAACCCAGTAAAAGTAAAGGACTTCAGGGTGCAAGAAGCTGCAATGGGACATAGAGAAATACAAGGCTGAACGAAGACTCTTAAAAACTGAGAAGTTTATGAGGAGGGAGGAGAGTTATTAGGCAGGAGAATTAGAACTAACAAGTGTAGGACTGATAAAAGACAAAAAGGGAAGTCAGAGAACAGGTTCTTGGTTCACAGTCTGAAAACTGATAGGCAGCGTCAGGAGATGCAGAAAGCCTCCCTCGGTAAGCGTTTGCAATACTCGCACAATGTAAACCTGATCTGTATGATCTGTGCAATGCAGACACCCTTCTGGGTGGTAGAAATTGAGACACACGCAACAGCCTTACCTTCCTGACGCTGTGAGAAACTCTCTCAAACACTTTCATTTGGTCAGGAGAAGGCAGCCCAGCATACATGGGGAGAACGCGGAGGTGCTTTTTCATTCCAGTGCGAGAAAGGGCCCGAGCCTGCTCTATGAGCATGGAAACAACAGTCTCCACTTCCTCCTAGAGTCAGAGCACGACACAGGACAGAACGAGAGAGGTGTCACTTTAACATCACATAGCTGTCACCTATATACAAAAAATGCACCAAAATAATCCAAATATAATTTTAGTTGTCCAAACTCCAGGATTTTTTTACTAGCTCCTTCAATTTTATAATTATGTAAATGGTTATTCATAACATATATGTAAAATATTTATGTTCATTGTTATTTGAAACAATGTCACAAATACATAAGAAAAGTCACAAGGGAAGGACTGAACATCATTCAGGAGGGAGCAGGCATGTTTTCCCACGTACGTCAACTTGTGAGAGCAAAATGGGAGGCCAATCTGTTTTGACTGTGCAGAATGCTGTGGGTCTTGATCAGGAATGACACAGTTTACACCTATTGCTCAACCTCAAATTTAATCTCAGAGATCAACCATAGCATCTCACTCTTAAAAAACACAGACAACAAAACACTTAGACATCGCCTTGTCAGATACAAAATTCATTCTTTTAAAGTCAAATCAATAATGGAAGTGAAGAAATTATTCTGAAAATATGCAAGATGTTATTGAAGTTCTTCAAGGTAGCTCCTCACTGGAAAAGTGATAAGCTGCCTCCCACTTACTCTTCTCAGCTGCAAAACAAACTGACAAACATAAATAGAGCAGAAGAGATGAGCAAATTTTCATCTCACAGCAATTTGTTTTTCTGTCAAAGACTTCAGATGTTAAGCCTAACAAATGTAAATTCTGTTTGCCTTAAGTCAACTTTGTAGGTGCGACTAGCACTAAAACCCACATACTGTTCCACTTATTAACAAGGCCAAAAGCATTAAAGGAGAAAAACTCTCACCCATCACCAGCTTTAATAAATCCAGACCATAATTACATTTTCCAAAAAAGTCTTTTGGACTGGCCTAATTCTGCTTCTGTCAACGCAGAAATATTTGTCATCTTTAATGAGATTAAAGTAAGCACAACTAAGGAAAGCAGGAGACTGAGGCAGCTTTGTAAAGCCCACAATACAGCACTGTAAAGCAAAAAAAAAAAAAAAAAAAAAGAAAAAAAGCAAACCAAAAAAAAAAACCCAAACGAAAAAACCAAACGTATGTCTATACCTGGCCAGTTAAAAAAGCCAGTATATCACCATCATTCTCCATCTGATGAATTTTCATTGCAGTTTCCACAGTTGATTTTACGTAGTCTGGAACAGGACTACAGGGAGAGAAAACAGGAGAGACATGAGCAGAAAAATGGGTACAGGCCCCTCACTGCTATAAGTAACAAACAGAGAGCCAGCTTTTGGACACTATATATCAGCCACACCACACTTAGTTCATGATGCATCTTTGGGAATCAGCCTTCAGCAATTCATTTGTTCCCTTTACACTGCAGTAAGCTTAAAAACATGTCTGCTGCTACAAGCAATATCCAAATGCTTCCCAAATTGAATACTACACCACCTTACCATTGATCTGGGAATTTTGTGAGTTCCAACCTAGACAAAATGATACCACAGCTCCACACTCTCATAATCACCACTGACAGGATCAAACAGGAACACACCTCTGTATGTAAAAGATGTCCACCGGAAACGTTCTCCCCTCAACAGTCAGGATCACACTGGTATCCTTGCTGGGGTCACCGGTATCATTTTGATTAAAGAAATCTCTGAATTTCTACATTGAAATAAAAACAAACACTTTCAGTTTCGTACTTCAAAGAATTGAGGGAGAATCCTAAAGACACGAAGAAGTGAGATTACTACTACTTTGATGTTTTCTTCCTAAACTTGACAGTGCCAATTTACAAATTTTAAAGTTTGATTTTTTTGCCTTTTATTCAGTTTGGGGTTTAGACATTTACCACAAACACTGTCTTGCACGGTTATTACTTTGAGAAGCAAAGACTAAAAAGAGGTAATAAAATTCACTAGATCAGCTGATATAGCTGGAAAAACCAGATATATAAACTTTTTATTGCATCGGTAACAGTGACAAAGTCATAAATAAGAAGAACTTAGAAATGACTAGTCCTAAAAGTTCTGGGTAGGGCTTGCATATTCCCATCCATTTTTGGATGAGCAAGTAAATGTCACAGCTCTTACTGAACACCAAGATCTCACTTTATAAAAGCAGAGTTAGGCTGATTTATGTAAGTTTTTTACTTATGTGTTGCGAGACACCTTCATAAATTTAGATTTATTGACATAAAGTATTTTAAATATGTAATAGCAAAAGAATGAACATTAAGAACCCAAATAATCCATCTCAACTTTCATGATCATTGTAGAGACACCACAAACTTCCTGTATTTAAACATGTTCATATACTCACACTAATAATTTTGCTCTTATTGACTCATTTTTATACTAACCATAAGCTATTTGAAATGTGTGATTTCTAGCAGCTAAAAATTTTGCAAAGGCAAAGTATTGTAATGTTATCTAACACAACATACAGAATACATAGTGCTGCAAAAACTACCATGCACAGCGTACTATCAAAATCTATGGGGTACAATATTTGCCACTAAGGGAAATCTCAGCACATCTCCATCTTCAGTGTTACATGCAAGCTCTCACCACCACACCTCATGAAGGACACAGAGCTAGGAGAAGTACAGAGAAAAGCAATGAACATGATAAAGGAGATGGAGTAGCTGCAATGTGAGGAAAGACTGAAAAGGCTGGGGCTCTGCTTGGGAAGCAGAAGGGTGAGAAGACACGGAGCTGAAGCTTACAGAATCAAAGGTGACAGACAAATGTAAAACTGGTTTTGTTTTTTTTTCTGTTTAAAAAAAAAAAACAAACCAAAAAAACAAATCCCGCACTATTAGAATTAGGAGGTCCTTGATGAAACTAGAACATTTAAAAGAAATTAAAGTAATTTGTTATATACCAGGTGGCAAACTTCTGAAAATTGCTCTCAGATGATGTCCTGGAGACTAACAGCTTCATCAAGCAGAATGAAACACAAATTAACAAACAGCAGGTCTGTAAACACATACTAGAAGGAAACAGCAGGACTGTGCTGTGTAATATCTGTTACAACCACTGCAGGCACTGAAGAAGCTCAAAGAGAACAGACCCACAGCAGGTGGACAGGCTCATGTGCTCTCCCTAAACAGCATCTCCTATTGCTGCTGCTACAGACAGAGCACTGGGCTGGATGAACCACTGCTCTGATCTAGGAGAGCACTTCTTCTGTTCCTACTCAAAATTAAATTAGTTATGTTTAATTAGTAAGTTGCACAAGTTTCCACAGGCCACAAGTCAATCAAGGATCTAGTAAGATCTCACTGAAATTAAATCCACTCACAAAATTTATCACTTATTTTTACTGGTCTATGGTTGTCTCAAATTACTAGCACCAGCAAAACAGAGCTAAAGCAATGCCTCTCACTAGAACAGATTAAGCCAAGAGAACATCATTTTATACAATACCAGTAAGAGGAAAAAAAGGCATAAAAATACAAAAAGCAGATTCTTATTTAAATTCACTTCCAAAAAAGTTTGCTAATACAAAACCCAAACCAAACATAGCAATCTAAAAACAGCAGATTTTTTTCCTGCACTCCTTCCTCTCTTCACCACTCAAACAGCAGTAATGCTTCACAAGAAGCAAGCAGCACAGAGGATAAGCTGTATACAAATAGAAGTGGAGCTGCCACTTAAGGTGTCTTCATTTCAAAGCAAATCTGTGAGCTATACCTCTGCATCCAAGGTGGCTGAAGCCACAATCAGTCGAAGATCCCCACGCTTCTTTTGAACCTAGGATAGAGACCAAGAACATCCAAAGTAAGCCTCTTTTCTGAGATAAAAGGCTAGAACCAAGTTTTAGAGCATCCAGACTATCAATAACTTATCCTTAAAAATACTTTGAAACTACAAGACAGTGGATGAACTGAAGCACCCATATCACCCCACAGATCCAACAACCTGATGACTGCTTGGAGTTTTACATATCCATTTTCAGGGCATTTGGTCTGTAATCATTATAGCTTACTCTTAATTTCTAGTAGAAGTCAGATCTCTAGTAGGTTGAAAGTCAACAACAATCCTCTATCAGATCACTTCACATGATCAGCAGCAAATGAAGACCACCTTTTTGCTAATATCATCTAAGGAGACATTTCAGCATCAGGAGGAGGAAACAGAGGATCCTGAGTGTCAGATGTCTAAAGTAAATAGGTGGATATGTACAATAGGCTGTAGGATACATGAGGAGCTAGAAATCACTGTCTCTCAAATTGGTTCAGTAATCAGCCATTCGGATCAGAGGTTTAACGAAAAGGATGAAAATGAAAATGGTTACAGAGAATATTTTTTAAAATCACCTTTTTTAGTAGGCCAATTGCAATGTCTGTATAAAGAGTCCTTTCATGGGCTTCATCCAGCATGAGGACACTGTGAATAAAGCAGAAAGATTTCAGAAATGGTTTGATTGACACAAGAATCAGTGTCTTCTTGCCTTCTAGAATTACCACTATTTGAAATCTGCTGCTGGACTATTACTGTTTACATCCACTTACAAAACTATGAAAGTTTAAAAAAGCACAATGACAAAGTAGGGAGAAAAATTTAGCTAACATGTGGTACATAAATACTGTTCTTTATTTGGGACAGTTTCTGGAAAGGGGTAGGAGAAAAGGTCTGTTTTCCTTGTACTGCACAGGTTTTCTGGATATCAGAATAGTCTGTGTTTGTATTTTTTTTTTATTTGATAAGCATCAGAAAGCAAAAGTGAATTTAAAACTAGCAAATGAAACAATTCAGCCTCCATGAGGCCCATTTAGCTTTTTTCCAAAACCATAGCACCAAATCCTGCCAGGTTTGGATCAACTGATTTTCTAACAGTCTTTACAACATAAAGAAGTCAAACTCTAAAATAATTTTCATATCTTTTGATATTTAATTTATAATAACTACACCTTGGTCTAAAAAAATGCGGTGGTTTACCAAATTACACTTCAGCAAGCATTCACTCCATGTTTCCTTACCTGTATCTTGTTAATAAAGGATCAGCCATCATCTCCCTCACCAGCATACCATCCGTTAGAAACTAAAAGTGAATGCAAAGAAAAACATTTTGAAAACTCCTATCAGGTAGTCTGGATTACCCATGTAACTTTTAAAGATTATTTTCTAGGCTTTTGCCGGAATTTTTCCTTGCCTTTAATTTTCTAATGATCTGTTAAATTGATCTATTTTCAGCTATGGAGGTCAAATATGTATTTCTGAGTGCTAACGCAGAGATAAGCAGAGCGATTGCTTTTTAGTATGTATTGAATTTTTCAAAATTAGTTACTCATGTATTGGAAAAAAATAACAGATTGGCAGCGCTGGAAGACAGCAACAGAAGTTTCTTCCCTCTTGTCTGTATCACGGCTAAATCTGTTGTACCAGTAACATCCTCTGTGTCAATCCAATCTTGACCCTCTCAAAGTAGGCTACTTAACAACTATCACACACTTCTGACCAGAAAACAAACCTTAAGATTTTAACAAAATGCAACATTTTAATTTAATTCTTTCTACTTGCCAGTGGAAACTCATCAGCCTCATAGAGCCATCAATAATTTGACCTGGGACTCCAGCTGTGGCTTTGAACTAGGCAAGAACTGGTGTGCAAGGTAAAAACCTCCAAATTTCCAAATCCAAATGCTTAATCAACACAGTCAAAAAGAGAAAAACAAAACCCAGAAGATTTCAGCTGCATTTAACGAACAAACATCTCAATTTCTTTAACTCTGAAAGGGCTACCAGACTCAGAAAAAAATAAAAAAGTAAATTGTCTCATTCATCATCATTGCTACTCCAGCGTAACTAAAGCAAACTCCCATCTGTACCAGCACAAGCAACACTAATATTGCTCACAGCACTAAAGAACAGCTGTGATGCTTGCGATTTAATCCCCATCAAATTACTCTCAGTTAGCCTACTCATCTTATGTTTTCTCTGCATTTTTAATCAAAATCTATTTTTAGGGTGGTGAGGATATTTCAGCTGTGTGATTCACTGCAGCCTTTCACTATGACTGTGAGTGACATACCAGGTCACACTAGCACTGTACCAACATCTGGCCACACTTACCTTGAAAAACCTCCTTTAGTTTTAAAATGGTGGTTGCCAGACCAGCAGAACAGAACACATGCCCATTTTATTAAGGTTTGGATAGCCACAGCCGTTTCAAGCACACTTTTGGGGTACCCACTTGGAAAATTGAAATGCTATCTATTCTCTTTACTGGGCATCACAAGTTTCTCATTAATTTTGCAAAAGTACTTGAAGAGGTTCAGATAACCCTTGCAGAGTAACCACACATTGGTCATGTTTCACCTTAATTCTTGTAGCCTGTGGATCTGTGCAGTCATCAAACCGAATACAATATCCAACTTCATGACCCAGCACTGCACCTCTTTCATCAGCAACTCGGCCTGCAACCTGAGAAAAGAGATTCTTAAAAAGAGACAGCTCACAGCACACTTCTGAGTTGTATGGTTATTTTATCCACAGAGAACAGGCATCAAAACAGAAACAGAGCTGGTGCTTCCAAATAATTATTTGTTCTTGCTCAGACACAAAATTCCATTGGTGCATACTGAATATACAAGCAGCAAATACTTTAAAAATGTTTTAGGGTAACTTAATAAATCTATTTCACCTTGCTTCTACTCAGGAAAGCTAAGAGGTACCTTTCTGTGACAAGTACTCTGACAGACCTACAAAGGCAGCCACTCAATGAAGAAGAACCACCTACCAGCGAATGCTGGACTGCAATTTAAGAACACAGTTAGCATGCAAAAAGGGAATACATGGATATGGTACATAGAGAAAAGTTATCAGTTAAGCTGATCTGTCTCTGAACTTACTTAAACTTTTTTTTTTTTAATTAAAGATGCTACTGTACTTTTCATAATACAGAATCTTCTAAGCAGGAAACAGACAGAGTACTGGCAGAATAATTAAAAGCAGCATCAATTTTTTGGAACAGCATTACCCTGGGCCAGTTTTAAGCCAATAGCTCCTTTAGCTAAAAATCTTGAGTTATGCAGACTTATTCTACAGAATATTAGGTATTATCAGGCCATGGTTTCAGCCAACTACTAAAGACATGTAATAGCTAAAGACACAATAAAACTCCACAACAAATACATTAGTCCTAGTAGAATTCCAAAAGGAAGCTACTTTCAGTCATTTGAGTGACATTGTAAACCATACCAACAGGCAGTGAATTCATGATTTCACTTGGAATCTCATCACCCCATCACTTTCAGCTCAAATATTCAGGATAATTGTCAGCCTGAGTACTGCAAATAGAAGTTCAGGAATTTCTAAGCTATGCCTTATGCCTCTGCAGTAGCTCTCTTTACTTCTGACAATCTCCATACCCTAGATGGGAAAGCAGATAAGCACACCAATTAAAATAAAAGATCACTTTCAGTTCAAGACAAAGCAACAAATCATCAGCTACATCTCTAACCTCCCTGCAACAGCCACACAGTCCAGGCAGTTTGCAACAACACTCTCAAAGAAAAATCCTACTGTGTCTATATAGCAAGTCCTAATTGAGTAATATTTTTATTTTAGGCTCAAAAATAACGTGTTAAGACACCAAAGGGAAAAAAGAAGTAAGCTTGTCATGAGAAATTATTGCAGTATACACAACGTCTCCTGTTAGAATCATGCACTGTCAGCTGGATGTCCTATGAAGGAGAAAAGGGAGGACACTGCAGGCAGACTGCGCAAAGCACAAGATGCAGATTACTGCTAGAGACTGTTTCCTTAACCACGTTGGATCTGGTCAAAGAATACTGGATGAGATGAAACAGCAAGTTGTACAGCTGCTCAGTCTACTACATTTTTACCAGAGGCATAAGCTGATTTGTTGCAGGTACATCATAAAGAACAGGCAAAACGAGGGTTATAAAATGGCACCTCAGTTTTCTGTACAAAAAGAATGCTGCAGCAGAAACTTCAGCTCACCAAGTCAGTGTTGGCAGCAGTTACAAAGACAAGGAGCACTGGACACTTTCTGGGCAGACTATTACCAGACAGTCCAAGATGTTGCCCTCAGCACCCCCTCTTGTTCCTCTCATAGTACATCGAGATGACTTATGCTTTCCTAGATATACTATGTATATGAAAAGAATTCTCACAATAAAATTTTTTCTTCTTTTCCCTGACACTTAGAAGGGAAAACAAAACAAAACAAATCAAGAACCCCACCCACAACAACAACAAAACCACAGAGAAACTATTTGAGAAAACTAGGTATGAATGACCAAAAAGAGGTACACAGCCTCCTCTTTCTTCCACTGGTTCTGTTACTACACAAAGATCTACACCATTACTTTACTTTGTGAGAGAAGTTAAGGGTCACACAAGCACAGTTCTAGTCCAGAGGCAATCATAGCTCAACGCTGCGCAGCCCTACCTTCTGTACACAGTTCTGCTGATACCACTTTGTTTTATTTCAAAACTTCTACTTCTGCAATTCCGGACTTGGAATCCTTGGCAAGCCCTAGTGTATGGTACCAGCAATTCCGTGAGGAAGATAAGTAGAAATGTCTACTCATTCAGGAGCTCATGCATTTGCCATTCCTGCTATTCAGCAAAACCTGCTAATAAACTGGAGGTTATAATGACAAGAAACCAGGAAAATCTGGACATGGAGAAACTCACTGAAACAGCAGCTACCCGACGAGGCTGCGTCACACCAACAACTCTTCCTTCAGCTGTCCAGCCAGCTTCTGCTAGGTACTGCAAATAAATATTGAGGATAAGAAACAAATTGATCATGCTGTGACTACAGCAAGGTGTTAGTTCTCCACACTATGTGCTTTTTCCTGGTTCTGACACTAACTGATGCATGACCTTAGACAAATCAGTTACTTAGAGATTTTGTGCATTATTAATCTCACTATTAAAATTAATACAGTACAATCCCTACTCCCTAAGTACATGAGCTTTCAGAAAGCACCTAAGAGCAGTTCTTTGGGTCTCAAGTATTCTTAACTACTTCATTTTTTATCTCTTCCTTCCTTCACTTTATAATCCCTTTAAGAAAAAAAAAAAAGCTAAGCAGCACATGTCCTGCACTCACACTGAAGCAGATGATATTCATCATTAGTCTGCAATTTTTTAAGTTAAAATCAAGAACTAACTTTGAAACATTCTCAGTCTTTTTTCCTTTCTGTCACAAAAGAGAAAATTTTACAAAACCATAAAAATACAATATTCCAAAAATTTCCAAGAGGAAGACTCGTAAGAAAACTGTACCTTTTTTCTTTCTTAAAAACAGATTCTCAATAAAATTTTAAACATGACTCTGATAGAGTAATAAATACCCACTATAGCTAAATGACTACAATTTTACCAGCGTAAGTTTATTTGTTGTGTAAGGTCCTTTCCTGTAGTGGGAGAGGGTTTATATTACACCTATACCAGCTCCTGCTTTCAAAAATGAAATCTTATATTTCTCTCCTTTTGGTCACACAGGTGAATTCCATTCCCACAGTGCTGTTCCGGGTTGCTGGTTTAAACATTTCATGTAAAATCACCTGATTTTACCAAGTTAAACAGACACTTACTTGCGGAATCTGCGTTGATTTCCCACAGCCTGTTTCCCCAACAATCACCAGAGTCTGATAATTCTCCACTAGATAAAGTATGTGATTTCTTAGCTGAAAGAGAAGATGACATTTAAGTATCAAAAACAGATGTGTATAAAAACAAGAAAATAATCAAAATGACAATATTTACAAATCTAACAGACACAGCAAATTTATTTAACATGGAGTTTACTGCCAAAAGCTAAACAGTTCTTTAAAATATATAAATGACACATACAACATATAGTAAATAACAAATCTACAAAGCCTGTAAAACTGTCAGTAACAGTTTTACAACAGTAAAGTTATCAAACAGGACAACCAATTCCAGCAAATAAAGAGGGCAAGGTCATAAAATTATTATTTTATGTTGTAAAGTGATTCTATACTGCTCTTTTTAAAAAAAAAAAGTAAGAGCCAGGCATCATGCAACAGATTTAATATACCAAAAAGAATTTCTGTACCTTAAAAACAGGCAGCTTTTGTCTTTGTTGCTCGATAGAAAGGGAAGCATAAGGATTATAGATAACGGTTATGCCGCTGCTCTCAGCAGGACTCTGTCTCTCCTCTGAGACACTGACACCTGGACCTTCCGTGCCTAGATGACATAAGTTAAAATTAACTGGAAGAATAGACTTCTGCCTAGCATATCACAATACAGCCCAAATAAATATGTTCCTTACAAGGAGGAATCATGGGTAGCAACACATATCAAAATATTAACTTTTCTATTAAAATAATCAAAATAATAACTAACAATAAACATGTAGAAAATCTTTCAAATTAAATGTGTGTCTCCTGCTCATTAAAAAAAAAAAAATATATATATATATATAATGAAGGAAAAAAAACCCACATAGGAAAAACATTCAGCAAGATCTTGGAAACTTTCTTCTTCTTCTGTGCAACAGTTCAGATGTATCTTGAATATCCTTCTCCGAAGATTTTAAGCCAGCCAGTCAGACGTGTAACAACTTCCCTTGACTAACATCAGCTGTATAAACATTCTACCTTGTGTGCTTATGATATATGCCTCTCGCTTCAGATCTGAATTTACCTCAATAACTGACACTTGATTTATTCCTGCTGCAGGTTACCATAAAACTACTGAAAACGCCGAATCATGTAAGTGAACTAGAAACAAAAACTCATGTCAATAACGGAACATACCATCTCCAGCTGCAGATTTGTCTGGGAAAGTCTGAGAGCAAAGAGCGTTCCCCTCTTCTGTAGGATTTGCTTGTTTGGGCTTTTTGCACTTTCCCCATTGTTTAAAAACAGTTAGTCTTTATTCAAAGCTGACAAGCAAGTTTTATAGCAAATTGATTCAATTTTAAGTGTCATTAGCAATTATTCCAATGACTATTCACTCCCCAGGACAGATTGGGACTTGAAGAACCAGAGACTTAAATAGCTGGATCTTGACAAATCAACAAAGTTAACAGATATTGCTTCTCATCACCCACTGATGTTCTTTCACAGCATTTTCTATGTTTTTTTTTAAGAGGCAACTGTCAATCTATTACTATATATATGCATACTATATATACACATGTATTATTATAATATTAAAATGATTAAAAAGCTGTTTGCTAAACTAATCTTGACTCCGGAATAGCTTTGCAAACCACAGCATATCACAACGCAGCGAACAATTTTTAAAAACTACCACACTGAGACCCACCAAGCTTCCCTTCGGGTTAAGTGAACAGGAAGGTACACAACTGTCCAAAGCCCGAGGGAACCATCACAGAGTCACAGCACAGTGAAGGCTGGGAGGGGCCTCTGGACACCTTCTAGTCCACCACCCTGCTCTCCACAGGGTCACTTACAGCAGGCTGCGCAGGTCCTTTCTCAGTCAGGCTGGACACCCCACAACCTGGCTGACTGTTCCCGAACCTGCTCACTCACACAGCAGAAAAGGTTTTTCTCATGTTTAAGGCGACTTTCTCATATTTCCGCTTGTGCCCATTGCCTCTTGTGTGGCTTCATCTCCTTCAGGTTCCCCTATCAGGTATTACATACATCAGAAAGCCCCTCCTGAGACTCCTCTTCTCCAGGCTGCGCAGTCCCAGCTCTCTCAGCGCCCCGTTGCATGTCGCATGCCCCTGTCTGTCCATCATCCTCGTGGCCCTTGACTTCGTGGACCTGCTTCAGTGAGCACACGTCCTGCTGGTGCTGGGGAGCCCACAGAGCACCCCGATACGGCTTCTCCAGTGCTGAGGGGAAGGATCCCCCCTCCCGCAGCCCAGGGCGCGGGTGACCTTCTCTGCCGCCATCACCGGCTCACGCTCGGCTTGTACCCACGGGACCCCAAGGTCCTTCTCTGCCGAGCGGCTCTCCCCAGTGTGTAGCACACGGGGTTACTCCCTCTCGGGAGCGGGAAAGTTGTTAAACTTCTTGGGGTTTTTCCGAGCCCCCCTCGAAGGGCAGCACAACCACCCGGCGAGCCATCCACCCCACCGGGCTGAGGGCGGACGCTCTCCCCTCCCTTGCCACCCCCGGTACCGGGCAGCGCCCGGCTGGAGTCACAGAGCCCGGGACCCCCGCCGCCACGGGACCACCACTCCCCGCGTGGGCTGCGCCCCCTCACCCGGCTTCCAAAACTTCACCGGTCCTACGGGCGCCGCCATCTTGAGGTGAGAGGGCAAGCGGAAGCGGCGGCGCCCACGTGACGCGCCGCCCGTTGCCATGGTGAGCGGAGCGGGCCCGCCGGCTCTCCCGGCCCCGAGGCGGCCCCCGGCTCCCACCCAGCCGTGCGAGGTGCCTTTGCTGGGGGAAGCCGGCTCCCCTCCTCTAAGGGCAGGCAAAAGGCCCTGCTACCAACACCGTAGCTGTTGCGGCAAAGCATTAAGTGCTGTAGCTTTGGGTATTTTCCTATTTTAACAGCAAAAATGGCTCCCAGTTCGTAACACCGAGTGTAAGATCAGTGCTGTCACGTCAGACCCGCAGAAAGCAGTGTCGCTGAGGAAACGCGGTTGATAAAATCATTCTCAACTGCGGCTGAAGCCCACCCTTCCCCTCTGAACCAAAAGAAAAATAAAGAATTACAGATAAAGACTAGGGGCCAAGCCCCCCAGGCACTACTCCTGTTACTAAAATCACGCATACAACCTGGGGGAAGAACCTGGGATTTAACAGGATTGAAAGGTCGCCTCCAAAATGTCTTTGCCTCATTAATTAACCAAAGCTAATTGCTTCCCTGCTCCACATGAAGGATGCCTCCATGCTACCTGCACCACAGCTGTTGCACTTCACACCGGGCAGCCGAAGGACTAGAAAAAAAAACAAGTACAGTAACAGTTAATGGACTCAGCTGTGCCCTACCACAGGCTCATTACAGGCCAGGAAAGTTATTATTGAATCACATTTAATGTAGACTTGAATTAATTAAGCACAGGCTGGCATAAAAAAAAAAAACCCAAACAAAAAAAAAAAAAAACAAAAAAACCCAACTTATAAGCAGTTTAGTAATGCTGCCAAAAAAGTCATGCTTAAGGCAAAAAAAAAATCCCATTTTATTTTCTTCTTAATCATTCTCATTCTTCATTATTAACTTTACACGCTAGCAGGGCAGTTGTGGTGATTAACACAGGCTGCACTTCACAACACTGTACCTCCATAG
Organism: Chlamydotis macqueenii; assembly: GCF_036417535.1. NCBI lineage: Eukaryota > Metazoa > Chordata > Aves > Otidiformes > Otididae > Chlamydotis > Chlamydotis macqueenii. The sequence goes on along the minus strand of NC_141571.1, from coordinate 4,439,832 downwards.
TCACTTGTTACGCTAAGTCTCTAGGTAACCACTTGAAAAAGAGGTTATTCAGTTATAACCAAAGACATTCTTCAAATTCTAGCTATTTATTTCACTGGACTTTTCAGATTAAGTCCACTCTAGCAAAGTTAAAAACTTATATTTGAGAAAACATTCACAGACAAGAATTGTCAAAATAAGATTGTACAAACAATATTTTGCATAGTGTACATTGTATTTTTTGTGTGTTTACGGAAAATATAGTTAAGAATAAAAATTCATGTTTCAAACTTCTTTACATCTGGATAAAATTTAGGACTGTTGAACTATTGAATATTTACAGATCAAGACAGTCAAAACTATTACATTTCTATGATTGTAAGCACAGAAGAAAAAGGCACAGATGAGTTGCATCCTAATCAGTACATTATTGCATTGCCCATAAAGACCATTTCATAAGCTCCACATGTCCAATTTGACATTATCCTGCTGATGTTTAGCACAGACCTGTAAGAAATTCCCCAGTGAAGTTTTAACCTTCCCCTTTGAAGCCCAGAACCCACAAGACACTTATACAAGCATAAACCCAAGTTTTTTGCAGAGCCTCAAGAACAATTTGAGAAATGGTGTACCTCTGCTTTTGCCACAGCTGCCGTGGTTGGACTAACACGAGTTTCTGCACTGGCAGGCTGCTGAAAGTTCAGTGCCTCAACGTACAACTGTTTGGGAGGACAGCTTATTCATTTGAGGTTTTTTGTTTTACTTCAGGAATGGACGGATTAAAAAAAATAAATAAATTGAGCTTGCATGAAACCTTAAAAATAAATGGTTCTATTTCTGATTTCCATGTTATCGCACATCTAGTGGACGTAAGGCTTTTGAGAAGTAGCAGCAGCTTCACAGATTTCAGATCTACTCAACTTTTCCCTTAAGATCAGACAGCAGTAGCATCCATAAAGAAACCAAAAAAGTATATATAGTAATGACAAGAAAATGGCCTCTGCTACAAACATAGTAGGTTAGGAAATCTATCCCTTGCATGCATTTATTGCATGATGTCCAACAATCCAAGTATTCTTATAATTATTAAGAAAAGGTCATTTGAAAGTCAATCATTGCAAAAGCCTTGTAAGCCTTGTTTGCCTGACACATTAGCTCCTTCTGCCTGTTCTTTCTTGTGTAAAGAAAATGCGACACTGGAGGACTGGTAGCATTGTACTGATCTACTTGCTACTCCACTTCAATTCTGTCTCATGAAACAGTTCGTGGAGAGTTTGTGCAACGCAAGGCTAAGCTTATACTGATCTCAGAGCCATACAGCAGTCCTGCTACTCATCTTTAGAAGACTTCTAAGCAATATTATTTTCAAGACCTAGATTCCTTAAAAAGAGGTTTGAGCTACTGAGCTAAGACACTGCTAACCCATCAGCTTAAAACATCTGAGGATAGGTTGAAAAATGAAAATCTGACAGAATACTAGAAGCCAATAATGGCTTTACAGGTGGCAAGAGTTTTGGTTTTTTTTAAACACATCTGAGCCTAAGACAATACCATAATTGTACCTGTTGATCTGCATTACAGTGGTCTTAAAACAAAACCACAGTTAAAGTATCACTTTCTCTCAGTTTGAGGTTTGTTTCCCAGCTGCTCTCACAAACATACTCTAAGACAGTACTGGACATGGACAGCTGGACATGGTTCCTGAGGTTCTGCTTCTCGCTCTGAGTGAACACGCGATTCATCTCGCTGCGATCCAGTGTGGCCTCATAACTAGAGAGCCATTCCTCTTAGTCAGCAAAGGAGAGGTATGCATTGCATTACTTGACACGTAGACTGCCTCCCTTGAGGCATGCAGATAGCTTCGCTTCCTTTTTACGTTTCCTACAAATGCTCTAAGATACAAAAACTCCATTCTCAGGAAATTTTCCCTGGTCAAGTCTCTGGAAGCCACTGTTATCCTGACCAGCTGGTCCAACACCTTATTCTTCTTGCAGCTGGAGAACTCTTTGAGGTTGATAGGCTTTGACCGTGCATAAAGAATCCGAAATTCCAGGTCAAAGTGTGCAACTGCAGGGCCTGACAGGATCAAAATGTTACTGCTGTTCAGCTTCCCATCTGTCCACGTAAAACTAGCAAAGGAAGGATGAGAAAATTCTGAGTTAATTCAAAATAAATAGTAAACAAAGTATTAACTGAAAATACTCTTTCATCACATTTACTTAAATTGTTCTTACAATCCAAATGATGAGCAGTGCGCTCTTTTTAGGACAAACACTACACAAACTCTGATAAGGAAAGCAGTTTTGCCATATGGCTGTTTTTCCTCTCCATGTAAAGAAATCGTGAATCAACAGAAAGAAATGGGCACTTGCCTGTAGGAGCCTGTTATCACTCTAATGCCATCAATTAACATGAACTTTTCACGGACTTTTCCAACAATTTTGACACCCGATCTTGTGTAGTATGTTTTCCCAGTGATATTTCGAATTCTCATCAACTGTTAAAGACATGGCAAGCGTTATGCACATTTCAAAGTTAAACAATTTCATTTAAAGGAGGAACACACAACAATAATGATCACTGACGAACTGGCAAAGGTTGCTGCGCAGCGGCACAAGATTCACTGTCTAGGAACCAAACAATAATTTTGTCTTTAGTAGGCAAAGGGGTGGCATTAAGGGGCAGACCCATAAACTGAGCACATTGTGATTGTAATAACTCCTGTCGCCTCATCTTGGAGGGACCCGAACTCCGCAGACTCCTGAGAACCTACTTCTCCATTAGCCTTCAAAGTCTCGGCGAGCCTGAGCAACTCCAGTGATGCTTTAGGAACTGGACATTCCTCCTGCATTCCTTGAATATTCAATTAGTATTTGTGCTCAGAGAGCAATAGTAACATCCACTTAGAAAGATTTCAGTTTTTCTATTGCCTTCGCATGCAAGAATGGTTAAATCTTCCAAGAAATAGCCAGAGCTACATAAACTCCATTTTAGGTTGTGCCAGCAGGCAAAATAGTTCTTCTTTTGACAGCTCAAAGATTGTAAGAGGATTGCCTCTCTATCCCTATAAATATGACAAGGCTCACCTTTTCCTGTTCCAGGTCAACTCCTAGATCCTTGCACATTTTCAGAAAGTGGGAAAATGAAGACTGATCTAGAAGGATATATGCTTTAACTTGCCGCTGGCTACAAGCTTCCAAGAGGTCTCTGAAGATATCGGTATCTGTGAAGGAATCCATAACCAGGGCAATCATCTGCAACGAGTTTCAGAAGAAATCATTAGGCTGTTTCCACAGCATCTCAAAGGAGATGGCACATGAGGAATTTGACTTTCAGATTAAATATTCCCCCTCCCCCCTTTTTTTTTTCCTGGTGGTTACGGAACATGGTATAGTCTTTTGTAATATGGTGTATTCTTCTGTTGTTCACAGGAGTGCTGAAACATTTAACAGACACATAAGAAGGAGAAGGGAAAAATAACTCTGATTAGAATAAAGTTATGTGAAGCAAATGGTGTTTTGGTGAAGGTGATTACTGAGCACAGTACGCTGAGGCACAGGAGACACAATATACATCACCCCTTCACTATGATCGCGTATGCACGTCCCTGTATAGTTAAATAGGAAAAAAATATATATACATTGAATTTATTAACAGAAATTTTTGTTAAAGATTATTTGCCCCAATCTTGTTGTCACTTGACTGACTTGTAGCAGATAACATAATTTACAATTTTTATTACTGCATTGTGGAATTTCATTTTTTACTATAATTCTAGCAGCAGACATTGAAGCTTCTTTTGCCAGGATATGCATCTTTTTTAGTTAATTAGGTACAAGCAATCTATCCTGAAAGCCTTTTGTGAAAAGACACATTTTCTCTATTTAAAAATCAGAGTTCATCACTAATGAGCAGCAGTGATAGCTCCTGCATCTCTTTAGTAGCACGTTGCTCATGGTTTTTAATTAGGGTTGTGCTAAACTCTTCCCTTTTTTACTACATAACTTCACCTTCAAGAAAAAGATTACAGAAATCGGAGCACTTTCTCCTTTCCCCCACCTCTAGAGAAGTGCCAAGACCTACCAAGGCAGAAGGAGATAACACCTCTCCAAAAACCGAAGGGAGCTGATAAAAAAAAGTATTTTGCAAGAGGAAAAGAAAGACATTTTGCTGTCAGTCTTCTTCAGCTACATCAGTAACTTTTGGTGTAACAAAAGCACCGAACTGATTGTGGAGACGTCTGGGGGTGCTGAGAATATCTCGGGAGAACCACAGCACTGCCAAATGTATTGCTTCAGGTTTCTTCCTCACCCCGAGGTATGGCAAAACCAGGGGTCTAGTTCAGTGTTAGACAAATTTCGTCTCTAAATCCCAGACAAGAGGGTTTTTTCCTGAGAACAGATGCCTCTTCCTCAAAAGCATTGCCTGAAGAAAAAGGTGAGCTTATTTCCAAAGCTTAAGTTTTCCAAAGCCTTTCACACTTTTCAAATATGAAAAGTAAATAAATAAATCACCAGTGTCTGACTGCTCTTGACACCTCACCTCTCTATTCAAGATAAAAGAGAGGTCTGTCTGCAACTTATTGTTCGGAGTCTCGTCTTCCAAGCCGAGACCGGACAATCCGCCCGAGCTCCTCCGGTAAACCCTCCCCGTTCCCGCCCCGGCAGAGCCCCCCGCGCACTGCCCCGCACCCCGGTTTGCACCCGCCGGACGCTGGGGAAGCAGCGGCCGCTGAGCAGAGCGGGGAACGGGCGCGGGGAGGAGGCATCGCTCGCAGGCGCCGGCTCCTCCAGTGAGCGCAGCGAGGCCCGGACAGCCCGGACACGGTTTTCACCACTATGGGGAGAAGGGGAGGCTGCGGGAGCGAGACCCCCGCACACTGACCTGCCGCGCGGAGCGGATCTGCCGCCGCACCGCCTCCTTGCAGCAGCCGTAGCCGCTCTCCCCGCAGCCCGGCTGGAAGTGCGCCTCCACCCGCGTCAGCCCGCGGAACGCGCCGCTGGCGAAGCCCGGCCAGCCCAGCTCCAGCGCCGGCGGCTCCAGGTCCGAGCGCTCGGGGAAGTAGGTGAGCGAGGAGGCGTCGAGGGAGGCGCCGAGCGAGGGCTCGCCCGCCGGCTCCGGGGCCGCGGCGGGCGGCCGGGCGCCCCGCGCGATGGCCTGCACCTCGGGCTCCGACAGGAACGGCGCCAGCTGCTCCCGCCGCAGGAAGGCCCGCAGCGCCTCGGGGCCGCCCGCCACCAGCTCCTCCAGCGCCAGCCGCTGCGCCTCGCTGTACGGCCCGGGCGGCTGCGGCGGCCAGCGCCCCGCGCCCTCCTCCAGGCACTGCGACGGGTTGGCCATGGCGCGGCACGGCTCAGCCTGGCCCGGCCCCGCGCCTTTATAGCGGCTCTGCGGGCCGGCCCTACGCGCGGGAGGCTCTTCCCCGCCTCCCGGCCGGCCCCGGTTGGGACGCGGGAAGGAGCCGGGAGCCCCCGCTCCGCCCGGCCCCCGGCAGGCACAGGGGCGCTGGGGCAGCGTGGCCCGTGGGACAGCGACGGGTGGGAAGGCCGGCTGGCTTCCCCCCGCCCAGCGAGGCGTCTGCAGAAAAAACAAACTGTGAATTAAGCAGGGACGGCGAGCGCAGCCCTCGACCCGCGCCGTAGCCCCTGATCAAAGGGCTGCTCCTCAAGCCAGGGCTCAGGAGCGCACCGACAAAGGGGGAAGTGCTGCCTGACTCACCCAGAGTCAAAACGCCAAACAAACAGAAAACAAAGCTCCTTAATGATCAGGTGTAAACCCCCATGGCAAAAGTTTATTTGTAAACTGTTTCTTGTTCCTGGGAAAGTACCAAAACAGCTGCACAATGCAATAGTTAAAAAGCACTGAGAACAAGTTGATTTTACATACATTCAAGCACTGCTGAACACCAGCTCTTAAAAATACAACTCAAGACTGGCTTTCGAGGCGTATCTTGGCTCCTTCTCTGCAACTTGCTTCGCTCCCAGTGTTCCAGCTCCAGGCCAGAATCTTATCTTTTTAAACAAGTGCAGACAGAGCTTTTATTCCACACCTGCTCCTCCCTGTACATCTGCCTTACAGCTTGAGGGAGCAGCTGCTTTGAAATCCAAGCTGTAGAAGTAGCTAAGCCTCTTTCTCCGTACCCATTTCAGAGACAGAAATGCCAAAGACAGTAGAATAAACTGTTGTTGTCACACTCAGCCTTGCTGAGTTTTGGCTAATTTTCTGTTCATTCACTTCTTCATTGCTGCTTATAATCAAGACAACGGCTGAAACATGCCATCTGCTGGGCACCTGTGCCCAGGAGTGAGAAGAAAATACATTACCTGGACTCTGATTGGACTTGGCAGAATTCAGAGTCTGGCTGGTCACTAAAATACTGGGATGCAAGCCTAAAGAATAACAGTACAGGTCAGAGCTCAGAGGGAACCCACACAGTGCTCCAATAAGCAATCCAGCAAGCACAGGCGTGCACCACTCACACATGGTACTGCTAACAAATATTCAAATAATGTGTCCGCAAAGCAAATGAACCCAAGACCCATTTAATAGTGAAAGCAGAATATTAAAAAGTTAAAATAAAAATAGAGTGGCCCTTCAGCTCCTCAAATCAAGTCAGCAGCGGGTAAAGGATAAACAGAACAGGAAACAGAGTATTTCAGATAGTACAGTTTAAAGAGAAAAATGTTTTGTTATTCACTTTACAGTTACTTGTACAATAACATTAGCAAACATAACCCATAACATTTTGTAGTGCATTTGTCAGTTTACTTTTGTCATGTGCCCTCAGTGATTGTCTTGCCTGTAAATTCACTCCAAAAAAGGAAGCTGTTTACAGGTCTCAATGGAAAGAGAATGATTCGGATATTCCTAGACCCAGCCAGAACAGCACACTTTACAGTGCTAAGACTAAAAGTCTTAATTCCGTGTAACAAGCTGCACAAAGTTCTTTGAAGCAATCCCAAAAGAAAAAATACAGGAGGTATGCTGCATCAAGACACTGAACTCCAAGTCACCTCATCTCCCACAAGTGCAAAAAGAGAACAGTTCAGCAGTACATTCCCATTAATATTCTTGTAGGTCCAATATATCAAGGTTTTACTTCCAAATATTAGAAACATTTTCATCAGGACTGTACCTAAAATGGGTACAGCTATCTTGGAGTGCTCAGTTGCTACTTCCTGGCCTTGGTTTTAAAAAGATGCTATTCTGAGAATGTGTATATATGTATATATATATATAAATATATAAAATGTATGTACCTACACAAAGACATGAGAAGATAAACTGAAGAGCTAGTTAGCTCAGTCCATTTCAGAAGGCTTAGACAATGGAAAAAAGCATACAGTTGAAGATAAGAGCCTGCAACTGCTCCAATAGACCCTTCACAACTTTAGTGGAAGGGTAATGTATAGATCTCTGAAGTCAGAATAAAATTAGCTTTAAGGCTCTTCATAGAAGTTGTTTCCCCTCATGCTAAAGTAGAAATAAAAGACAATATTAAAAAGAAAAAAAAAATTTGAGTATACCTTGATGTAAGCTAAGTCTCCAAAGCCACTCTGAGCAAGAACAGTCTGACTCAGATTTTTTTCCAAGTTTATATAAATTAAAGCCAATCCTAGAAAGCAGCAAGAAGCTTACTTTTCAGGTTAGACAACCAGAATGAAAATGAACCTTTACCACTAATGCATGTAAGAGGAACATGCAAGTAGTTACAGTATAAATAAACCTCTGAGTTTTTTTATTGCTTAAGTTGCAGAGTATAAAACAAAATGCTGGAGAGTGATGTACACATGTAGTAAAAGTGCTGGAAGGAAGTGGAAGAATCAGCAGGTACGAAGTGACTGCAGTTTGAGACTGGAGCTTGTGTGTTCTGCATTCAGTGCAGTAATCATTTATTCAGAGAAAAGAGTGAAACGTCCCGGAGGCTGCGCAGGCTGGCACTGATGTCACGCCGCTGTTTTAGATTGCATCTTCCGGTGTATTGGGTCATGTAGTTTTCAGGCACACGTCCCCCCCGGGATAGGATATCCACCATGTGGCTAAGCTTCGACCTGATGGTCGAGTAGTGGAATTGCCTCTCTTTATGCAGTTTTTGGAAATATTCTGCCCTGTGACTGCCAGAATATTCAAAGGACCGGAGAGAAGATAGTGAGCCAGTAGAGCTTGCAAGAGAGCACTGGGATGATGATGAAGACAGTGATCGCAGACTAGAATTTGACACAGTCTTTCCAGACAGGAAAGATCCTTCTTTTGACAGCTTTCTGGGAAGCACAGGTGTTTCTGTGTACCCGTCTTCCTTTGTCTGCGTCACTGCAGTCTTCAGCAAAACTGAAGTCTGAGTGCCCGTCACTCTAGCAGCGACAGAAGCCTGAGTGCCAGTTTCTGCCGTTACAACATTGGTCTGCGTGGCAGCATTACAGGCAGTCGCTGCAGGCTTCTCTTCCCACGGGCCAGTTTGAGTTGATGCGCTTTTCCGTTCCACTGTGGCCACTTGATCGCTGAACCACTCCTCTTCACACAGGCAAGACTGCCCCAGGTTACAAGGTTTGCCTTCAGGGGTATCTTCAGGTAGATCTAGTTCTTTCAACAGTTTCTTTGGAGTACTAGACAATCTGGCAAATTCCGCGGTCAGGTTGCCTTCCACAGTATATTCTTTAGGGGACTCCATTCTGTTCGCCAGGTGGTCAAATATCCCACTGCTCCTGCAGCCGGATGGCCACTCGGGGCTGATGGGCATCGACTGGGCGTAAAGAATCCTGAACTGGAGGTCAAAGTGTTCAACCACTTGCCCTGACAATAGCAGCAAGTTGCTGCTGTTCAGCTTCCCATCGGACCATGTGAAACTATTGAAAACAAACCAAGACTCACAGTTAATCTCCAGTGCATTTCGACACACACAGTTACAGGTAGCAAGACTCAGCTTAGAAGTGCTGTGCGTAAGGAAAGAATAAAGCAGATAGACTACTCACTCTCTCTTCTTCAGGAAGAACTCTATTTAGCCATAGCCAAGTGCTTTGCTAGCAATAAGCTGTGTAAACCAGTTTTCCAAAGCTGCTTCCAGTTTTGCGTTAGTCCCACTTAGACTCAGCTAGTCCACTCGCCACTGGCATTCATTCATCCCAGGCAAACAGCAAAGTTCATGCTTCTTTTTTGCCAGAACTCCCCCTTTCCGCCAGCAGACCCCAATACTCGCCTGTAGGAGCCTGTTGTCACTCTAATGCCATCAATTAACATGAACTTCTCATGGACTTTCCCAACAATCTTGGCGCCTGACCTCATGTAGTATATGTTCCCCGTGAGAGTTCGAACCCTCAGCAGCTGTTTCAGAAAAGAAGGGAAAAAATAACATTGGATTTAAGTTAACTTCCAAAAAGTTTTGATTAGCAATTTAACCTAAAAGCAGCTATACTGTACCACAAAAACATAAAAGCAAACGGCACCCACTCACGTTTAGTACTCACACTTTCCTGCTCAGGACGAACTCCTAAGTTCTTGCACATTTCTAAGAAATGCGGCAGAAAGTCCTGGTCAAGAAGGATATAGACAGGGACTTTGCGGTTTTTATAGGCATCCTGAAGGTCACTGAAGATATCAATGTCTGTGAAGGCATCCATCACAAGGGCAATCACCTGCAAGAAAAGTGACAACACTTGTTCAAGGGCTTTATTTTACACAAGGCTAGACCACTGCCCCTCCCAGCCATTTTCTCCTGCTGCTGTCATCGAGGCCAGATGCACATTTCTTTGTCCTGCTGGGTTGGCCCTGGCAAATTAGGAGAGATTTCTATATTCCTGCAATGTTTCTGTAAATTCACTGTGCCCTAGAGTGCAAAGCATAAGCCTGAAGAGGTTTCTCCCTCACATCTGCTCCTGCTTTTGTACACTTTCACAGCCTGCTTTCCTACATCATCTCTTGTTGTCTGGCCTTTTGGTAACACCAGAGAAGCTATCACAAGCAGAATCGGGAACCCAGACAAGCTGTCTCCACTCCTGTTCTCCCAGCGCACCATACCTGCTACAGAGAGCCACTGCCTGCAGGAGAATTAGCTTGAGTGGCCTCCTCACTGTCCCAGCTGAACTTCTCACAAACCCCAACTGATTTATCTTTGTGTGGTAGGAAGGAAATGCTGTCCCTATATAAGTTATCAAGGGATAAACTAGTTCTGTGACAACATAGAAACTGAATGCACTATTTCCAGACACTTACTAGATGTATTCCGAGTTTCCATTCTATACCTTCACAAGAAATCCTTCCACTCACTCAACTCAACAGTTCTTTATAAAAGGCAAGTCCTGAGGTGGGAAGACTTTCTTTCAATGAGCCTAAGACAAGATGACAGTCCTACATTTATGAACAGTCTCTCCAGGTAATTCAGAGCCACATCGCGCACAGTTTGAGTGCTAAAATTCTCACCCTTCAAAACCAGGAACACACATCTGTGTGGGGACACAAAGGCATAAAGGACTTGGCTTCATGACTTATTTTTCCCATTCTCTTTCTATTAGACCAGCATTGAGGACAACGATTACACAGCCGCTGTGGGTACCTGGCACCTGCCCTTATCAGATAACAGGGCATCCACGCACCGCTGCAACGCAGATGCTCTGTGTGCGGCACTGCCTGTACTCAGAGGGAACGTTTCCCACAGGAACGGGCTACGCTTCGCATTCACACCTGCGCCCTGCTCCCTAAGGGACTGGCTCCATACAGATGGGTTCTCAGGTGTAACACACACAGGCACGTTGGTATTTCTAAATAAAGTTAGTTTATGCTTGTACCCCTGGCATGTCTCCTCTGCTTTTCTCCACCCTTGTCTAAGTGTCAAAGAAGATAAAGAAAATTAAGATCCTTTTGGCAGGACCAGATGAGTAAGAAGTTAACCCCTGAAAACAGCGCAGCAGGTACATAATTCTTGTAACCTCGGAAAGAAACACTGGTGCCTTCAAATTACTACTGCTCAATTAGCAGCACATTCAAGTTCTAATCCCAGAACTGGCAGCTGAAAAAGAAATACACTTTTACTCAAAATGAGCAAAAGTACAGTTATGTTTAGAAGAGAGAAATAAAACCCTTTTCTCTACACTCATCCATTCAGGATAGTGGAGACAAGATAGCAAGTGTCCCCTTTAGCCACTCAAGCTAACTGCATTTGAGCAAGCCAAGAAGAAACTATACAGCATCTGAAGTTTTCCTGTTCCTCACGTTAACCCACAGAACTCAGACATGACTGAGCAACATTGCACAGGATTGGATATTCAGTAAATTATAGAGGGTCAAGATTTCTCTCCATTCCATAAAAATGCTCCCTGGGTCAGATACGTACAGAGCGTTGGCAGGAACAGCTTGGCTCAGTGCGAGGGAACGCATTTGGCAGGATGCTACAAGCAAGGACATTACAAACCAAGTACAGCTTCTTGGAGAAATAGATGCTTTCATGGAGTTTACCTGAATCACCAGACCGATTGGTATCTATCTATCTATATCTACATACATGTCTTGTGTAGATGTGAACAGAGCTTCCTCTGTGACCGTTTCTGGCAAGAAGCCCATCGTTCACGTCATCCTCACACACCCCCTAAGCTTCTGCGCTCAGAAGCAGGCAGGAGCTGAGCTCAGTTGCTGGTTCAGGCTGTGCCATGTGCGAGGAGATGTTAGGCACAGAGCCAGGGGTTGCTTCACCTGGCCACCTGCAGAAGAAGCTACACATTTAAATTTCAGCTAAGCCAATCGAATGGCTGCTAACGAGAAGGGTGGTTCCCTTCTGAGGAGGACAGTTGGAGGCTATAAACTCAGGTAACACAATGAGTTATAGAGAACAGTTAGAAGATACTACTCTGCGTGATTTTTTTTTTAAGCCATGTTCTGCATCAGATCAAAACCATCCACTCCTGTAGGAGGGAAGTCCTGTTAAAAGCAGGTCTGCATGTTACTGAGGGGCGATAATGAGGAGAAAGAGATAAAGAGATATAATCATAGGGTTACGCCTGTAGATATTCTTCTATAATAAAGGATATGACACAGAAAAGAACAGTGGGACGTTTCTGCAAGCGAACCTGTCTTGCAGAGCACATCAGCAAGGATTCTGGCGGAGGAAACCCTCTGCTCTGTACAGCAAGATCAGCTCGAAGCCAGCGGGTGGTTTGGCCGCGGACAGCAGCAGCGGCCTGCACCGGGGAACTCTTGGTCACCTCCGGAGCAACGTAACTGCCACAGCGAGGCCTCACGGGCGTAGCGCGCAGACCGAGTGCCACTCGCTGCGTAAGGACAAGCGCAGCCTCCTGAGGGGGTTTCTCTGCTCCACAGCCCGCTTAGCATCACACGAAGGAGACGCCCATCGGTACCGCCGGTCATGTCTGCCCCCGTTCGCAGACCCGCCGGAGGAGGGCGCCGGGCCGGCCGCTTTCGGGGGGCGCCGCCGGCAGAGCCCGCACCCCCATGGCCTCCCCCGCACACTGACCTGCCGCGCGGAGCGGATCTGCCGCCGCACCGCCTCCTTGCAGCAGCCGTAGCCGCTCTCCCCGCAGCCCGGCTGGAAGTGCGCCTCCACCCGCGTCAGCCCGCGGAACGCGCCGCTGGCGAAGCCCGGCCAGCCCAGCTCCAGCGCCGGCGGCTCCAGGTCCGAGCGCTCGGGGAAGTAGGTGAGCGAGGAGGCGTCGAGGGAGGCGCCGAGCGAGGGCTCGCCCGCCGGCTCCGGGGCGGCGGCGGGCGGCCGGGCGCCCCGCGCGATGGCCTGCACCTCGGGCTCCGACAGGAACGGCGCCAGCTGCTCCCGCCGCAGGAAGGCCCGCAGCGCCTCGGGGCCGCCCGCCACCAGCTCCTCCAGCGCCAGCCGCTGCGCCTCGCTGTACGGCCCGGGCGGCTGCGGCGGCCAGCGCCCCGCGCCCTCCTCCAGGCACTGCGACGGGTTGGCCATGGCGCGGCACGGCTCAGCCTGCCCCGGCCCCGCGCCTTTATAGCGGCTTTGAATCCAAACAGCGCCGCCGCCGCCGCCGCCACTGGGGGAGCCGCGCCCCGCCCCGCGCCCCGGTTGGCTGCGGCGAGGGTGGCCCGGCCCCGCCGCCCGCCCGGCTCCGGTGCAGCCGAGAAGCGGCGGGGCCGGCGTAGCTGTTCGTCGCGGAGTCGGTGCTGGGTGTCGGGCAGCCCCCGTTGGTGCCCGGCCCTGGAGGCTGCACGCCCCCGCGGTCCCGTCCTCAGCCTCCGGAGGTGCCCCCGGCCTCCGCGCCGACGCCCTTCCGTGCGGCCTCAAGGCCCGACCCAGACCGGCCCGGTGGCCAGCCCCGCCGCGGGGCCTGGCCCTCGCTGCTCCCCTCGCCCACCATGTCCCGTCAGGCAGGACTAGGAGGGCAAGGGTGCTTTTGCCTTCGCCAGAATCAACCCCCCTTGAGAACCCTCGTAACGAAGCACATGAACAAATACCAGGCCTAATACCTTGGACATGACAAAGTCCAGAAAAGACAGTTACAGTTTTGACCCTTTTGCTTGTTCCCATCATGAATTACTGCTACCTGCTGAAAATTAAGAAGTTTCACCTACCCACTGCCTAGATTTACTCTTCTACACAATTCCTGGCTGTACTTAAGAGAGTGGCAGAGACATTTAAGCAGAGTCCCCAAAACGTAAACCAAGTAAATAAAAGTCAGTGGCATTTCTGTATTATTAAAAGAAATTTAATATAATCTTTAAATTAAAAAATTCAATTCTCTATTAAAGACACTGAGTCAGGTGCTAATACTGTCGGACATACCCTTTTGGCATGAGTTTTACATACAATTTAAGATTTTATGCATTGCTTCAACATGTTAAGAAACCATCTTTTCATACTTAGAGTAGCAATAAAGTCAGTTCCATACAATATCAAATATCCTTTTTAAAAAAAGTTTTAAATATATTAGACTCTGATTGCCAAAATGCCATTTTATACACAAAGCTGCTAATACAATATACAGTTCTTACATTATTTTTTTTTCACATAAAATACATTTCATCAAGTTTTATTTGTACATCGTTTACTACCGATGGATGGAATTATGCGTTATTGCAGAAGGCTTGCCGTCGTTTGTTAATATCCCGTACACGCAGCAGTCGCACCGAGCTGTACCAGGGTTACCGACGCTCCTCTCGTCCACTCTCACACTGCAATCTGTGGCCTGAAGACATAGAGGTGGCAATGCTAAGGCTGCATCTGCACCGTTTAAAATCCCGTATCTCCCCTCCAGCTGCGGGTGGAGATAATTTTGTTGGTGTAGGTTTAGGGAGCAGGTATCTTGAGCAGAATCTCCTCTGCTACAGCTTCCGCACTTGAAATACAGCAAAATATTCTAGGTGGTAGTTGTGCCACGGCAGACGTTGCCAGTGGTACTCGAATTGTGTGGGTGGACTGAAAAGTCCATTACCAGTTTGGCCAACATGAAAATAGCAAAATAAAGCTGAAGAACAATCAGGGACAACAAATTCTGTTGTACAGCCACAAGGCAAAACAAACCAAAAAAACGTAAATATTAGCTGTGTTCTGTAGCAAGAGGCTAGACCTTGCTGCTACAGGCATATTCTGGACTCTGCCTGCAGAGAACTGCTGTAACAAAGTAGGTCAAGGTGATTTGTTAAAGTAGAATTAAGACCCTCTGCATTTCGTCTCTGTGCATCTAGGAAGAGAGAACCGGCGACCATGAAATAAACTCCAAGAGCAAATAAAAACTTAAAAAGCTGGTACGCTCTGAACTGTTAACCCCTCGCTAAATAGTCTCCAAGTTAAAGAACAGCACTGTACAGTCACCACAGACGTTTCAGAGACTAGTCACCGAGTCACCTTTAGCAAGTACGATAAGGCACGGAAATACCCAGACGTAGGGAGAACACTTCCAGCAGATGGACAGCAGTTCACCTATGGCTCTCTGCAGACCTGTGCTACTGCGTTCCCCGTTAAGATACTCCTGTTTCATGGTATTGCTGATTTAGTTTCAGCAAAGATTTGGGTAAACAGAGCTCCAAGATTAAAGCAAAAGGACACTAAACAGATGCTGTAATGACATTTGGGAGCTTGTAAGTGTTTTCAACCCCATGAAATAAGACCCTGCTCAATAAACTTAAGAATTCACTGCGTCCATTGAGTATTGCACTGATTCATTATTGCTATTGCCCTGCCGTGCTCCTCTCCTTCCCTACCAGGAGTTCCTTATCCACGTGGTTTTTCAGCCACACCTGAAAGATGGTACAGAATCAGCTCTTCCCAAAACTGGGAGGGTTTTAAGATTCTAGAGCACCACAGAAGTGAGACTAAGTGGGCTAAAATCGCATCACTTGGTACGTGAAATACAGACCCCGGTCCGACGTCAAACAGATCCCAGCATGGTACTTAAGCCCTTATCTAACATTTCCGTGCTGGGACTTTCTTGGTTGAGCTCAGTAAAGCAGAGATGCTGTTTTGAGAGATACCATCTTCTCCATCTAAAAAAAAAAGTCTTTCAACATCTAAAGTAAAGCTGCTCTCATAAACTGGTTAGTTTGCTGGAAACAGTCAGCATACAGGAAGGTTTCTCAAGCAGAAGGGTTATTCTCATGTGCAGCTCTGCCTGCATAGACCCTACATCCACCTTCTCAAATCTTTGTGTAGTCTCTATGAACAACTACAACCTTTAGCTTCCTGCTAACAAAAATGGGACTCTAATCTGATACTGAATCTGTACTTAGATGTACATCGAGCCTAAAAGCACTGAGTATAGCATAAAAATCTCCAAATCTTCCCCTAATTCAAGTGCTAGATATGCCAGTCACAACATGATTTCTAGTTTCTACAGCTTCTCAGATCCGATGAAATAGTCAAGTGCCTTCTGCTGTGTACTTCACAGCATTCCACTGGGATGGCCTTTAAAATACATAGATATAAAAAACCCCTGTTGTTGTAACACTGCTAAATTTTATAATAAAAAGTCCTATTCCTAGAGGTAGGCTTCTAGAATGCACGTATAAGAGTATCTCTGTGTTTATTATTCCCTCAAAAGCCCGTTTGTCTCTACCAAACAGTTTACCAGAGGCCAGTTAAATATCCAGTTTACAGAATTGCTCATCCCAGACCTACACCCGACAACTCTGCATGCAGCAGAAATTGCCAGCTCCTTCCTTGAGGGCTGCCAGTGCCCCACAGGCAGCGACCAGTGTATCCAGAATGTCACCAACACATAAGCATGAATCCAGTTCAGGTCACTCTTCAGCAACCTTTACAAGTCCCGCTGTGATGCAACTTTAACCCAAAGCCAGTGGTAAACAAACACTTGGCATGAATATGAAACATATCCTGGAGGATTTATCAATCACTGACTCTGCTGTCTGAATAAGAATTGATTACATCTCATCAGACACCACTAGACTCCAGTGAGCACGTTAGCTTAGTGCTAAAGCCAGAAGAGCTGTATCACAGTCAATTTTACAATCACAATACAAAGTCCCATTAGGGAGATGTTTTGTAATCTAGAACCTGTAATATCTTTCACCTGATAGTAAATCAGTTATTGGTTTGCTCAAGATCACAGCTAGAGTGATGAGTTCTTGGAATTTTACATATAAACGGAGTGAAATAGCAATGGACTAAAAGCTGTTTGTCTAAAATGGACTGGCTTCCTAAAGTTTTAACGTATTAACAACCCTCAGTGAAAGCAAGCCTCCAACTGCTTAACACTGCTGCATTCAATGGTCTTTCCACATGCTTGGAGTTAGGCAGGATTCAATACACTCAGTAGCACAAAAGTGCTTGGAGAAGGAAAAGGGCCCGACGACTCCTTCCCTGGGAGGGAAGGCCTCAGCTGGGCCTGAATTTTGGACCTCTTCCAACCTAGTAGATAGCACCAAAAAACAGTGGGTTCAGAAGTCTCATTAAGATGGACACAGAGAGACAACTCCCACCACCATGGGAGAAAAGAGGCACCTGAAAGATCATCTCCCCCCGTTCAGCAATACCCAGGCTACACTTGGTGCTACCCTAGAAAAGTTTTCTCGAGGTAATCAGAAGACCCACTGTTAACCACACACAGATGCGACAAAGTCTTTCCAGTTACCAAATCATCTTCTTTCTACTAGAGAATGTTTTTAAATCCCTTACAGCACAATAATATTTCCTATTTTTATATCTAGCCTATGCGTTTCAATAATGGAGGAAGCCCAACTTCTCTGAATGTTTCAAAACATAAAAAGAAACCTCCTGCCTTTAACTGAACAGAGGTTTTAACAAACATCAGATCAACGACTACCATTTTCTAATTTGTTCCTAAGACTGGTGAGGGAGGACAATTGTATCTTGAGGGTTCAAATGACTAAACTGTCAGCCAGCACAGCATGGTTGTGGTGGTGACACAGCCACCTCTGCCGCCTCGAGGAGCTGAGAATGAGGAGCCCAAAGCCCTGTGTCATAAAATACCCAGCCCCAGCGACGGGGTAGATTTGATGGGGAGCAGAGGGCAGCACTTAACAGTCACTAGCAGCCTAAATCAATTTTTTACAGCCTAGAAAAAAGGAAAAGCTGTGAGCATTCCCAAAGGAGGAGTACGTGTGAAGTGTAATATTGATGTCTAACAGCTGCCAGCTAAAAGGAAGATTGGTGGAAGCTGCATGTGCTGTTGCTTGGCTGAAGGACAACCACATGAGCTGGATTTAATCCACTGATGGCTTACAGACACCCACACAGGCTTATGTTTTCAGAGTTTGGAATTTAAACTGCCCAAAAAGACACATATTCATGCGAGCAAAGAGTTATGTGTGCAATAGCCCCTCTGGGCAGAAAAAGGGTTGATGATTTACAGTTACTCCTGTAGATACAACTCGTTGACTCAACTGCGGCCAGTTCCTCAGAGCTGAATCCCACAGGACGCTCTCACCTTCCCCAGGTACGCAAAGCCTTAACTTGCTGAGCCAGTGCCAAACCCCAGATGATGCCACGCTGGTGTTTCTCAGGTCGTCTGTCAGAGCCAACATGAACTGCGCCCAAACGCTGGTGTTGGTGTGCCAGCCGCTCTACAGCGGAGAGGCTTTGCCAAGTACTGCACGGCGCTGGGCAACTCCCTTACACATGGAGGCATTTAAGTCTTCTTCCAACACCTACTAACCACTGCTGACAACTTCAGCATGGGAGCTGCAAAAAATAGACAAAAAAAAATATCCTGCCCTACTGCGATGTTCAACTACCAAAGCAATGACGTAACATGAATTTATCAGCCAAAGACTGCAGGTTAACGCAAGTGTCATAACACCTAGGGAGATCAGAAACACTTCCCTGACATTTCCAGATGGGTGTCGGCAAGCCTTTCCTCCTCATCCCTCCCTAGCCCTGTGCTTCTGGAAACCCAGGAAGATCAGAACGCAAAGCATACTGCCCTTAGTATCTGTGCTGAGCGTACAGAGTAAATAAACAGAATCAATAGGAAAATGAGATCAGCAAAAGTCTTTTCAGGTTTAACAAATTAAGAGTCTAAATAGTACAAATAAGGTTTTAAAATTACTTATCCCAATATAGACCTTTGTCAGTATTTTATTGCAGTTAAATTCTATTGCCAGGGCCCCTTATTGCAACATCAGTTTTAAAGCCTAGTGAGTGAAGCCTGTTCCAGAAAAAGTTCTGCTTAGAACCTGGTGGCAGTCTGCAGTGATGAGTTTACATGAGCACAACAGGACCCAACCAGTGCAGTTTGTGATGGTGAGCTGTCACTGCAAGGAGATAACACCTTGCAAACTTCCTAAAGCAAGCGCAGCATCTACACCTGCTTGTTGCTCAGGCCCCGTAAGTGCTGGATCCAGCCGTAGGGAAAACAGCTCTGTCCACTCTTGCAAACCCCATGTGGGGGCTGATCTCCTCTCCAGGACATACGCATCACCCAAGAGTGAAAATTCAGGTCGGAACTGTCACCTTCCAGAAGCTTGGTGACTTACAGCAAGAGGCTCAGATGCAAAGATTTTAATTCAGATCCTTTCTTCGTTCCAAGACATCTCGTGACTTCCCAAGGATGGGGAGGCAGTGCACCATACCTTCTTCCTCAGGAAGCAAGACTAGGGCGACTCTTTTTACATCCTACTGATGCACATCCCTTCCTCTCCTAAGTGCCTTGCTCCACCTGCGTTACTCATTCAACTGCCACAGAAGTAATTGGCAGGGTAAAGTACAATTCAAGATGCACGAGGCCGCTGCAGTCAGGATGTCTATAACCAAATTCTCCCTTTGGAATGCAAACAACCTGGCCACTGCAATGGATCCAACCAGCCCACCCACGTCATCTTTCCTCTGGAGTGAGAAACAAATGGGACTAGGAAATCCTGCAGCACCCATGCACCTTCTCTTCCATTTCCTCCATGGGAGCTTTGAATTTCAAGAGGGGGGGATCACCACTGGACACTGTGTAATACACTGAGGTCCCGTTGGAGCTGTAGGGAGAAGTCCGGGATCCGATTAGGTGTGACTTGGCCTCACCGCTGTTCTCCGCAACTCCTCCCATGCCACTGCCGAAGTGGGTGCTGAGGAAAGGGTGATTGAGGAGTTTGGCTGCAGCCCGCTGCCGCTTAAGTTCGGAGAGCGTTTGGTGGTTATGCTCCTTGTAGGCACCCCAGAACTGCTGGGCGTCAGGGAGCCCAGGGTTGCCGTAGGGCAGCATGTGGCCTGGGTTACTGTCGGGGTCAGCGTGCATACTCCAAATGTCCCCGTTGGAAAAGGTGTACTGGTAAGCGCCGGCTGATGCCATGAGTCCATTCTGGAGGGGGATTTCAGAGTCACACTGGGTGCTTTTGTTCGCTAGCTCCGGAAGGAGGGAAGAGTTCTCCAGCACTGAATTCTGAAACAAGAAGACATGAAAGAAGAGCATCTTCCCTTGTCCCTCATAACCCAGTTCATTCCTGTGACAGCTTCCTAAGCCTGCTCACACCAAGCCCTTCCACCAGACAGGTACTGCTGCACAGACAAGGAATTCACCCACTGATGGGACCCTACAATGCTGTGAGCCCCAGCCAGGAGCTGGTTCCCAACCAGGAATACGGAATGCTAACTCAGAAGGAGTTACAAAAAAAATTATATAGATAGATAAGCATATTAATATAACATGACTGTAACTGAATTAAAAACAAATAACTGCAAAACAGTTATCACGATTCTTTTGTGATTGCTAGTTTGTTAGCTGGTAATGTAAGAAAAATGCACACATGATTTTTTCTGAACTTCCTGATTCACTGGGGCTGTATCTCAAAACTATGCAGCTGTAAACCCAAAACAGTCTCTCCACATGAGTGGGTTATCCGAGTTTATACCAAGTGAGAATTTGGTCTTTTGCTTACATCTGATGGACGCAGTGTATGAATTTTTCAGCCACCTTCCCTCCCAGGGCACCCACTGCTATTGCACCTGCACTACCAGCCCTCCACGGTGACTCCCATGATACAGAAGAGATTCCTTACGGGGTCTGTATTCTCCTGGTCAGACCGAGTCTCCCCAATTTCTCCAATAAGACCCGAGTTTCTTCCTTCTTCTGCTGCCCCCAGCTGCTGCCAGACAATGGCTTCTTTCTCGCACTCCTTTCTGTAGAGGTTTGTTCGGTCCGAAAGGCTGGCTCTCCTCACCACCTTCCTGCGGGACAGGGAGAAGGGGCATCGAAGCTGTGAGTAGGGCATGACATTTCCTCTTACCCTGTGCTCTCCTCACCTCCTCCTTCACAGCCTCTCCCACTGGAATGTGAATTTAGCTTCCCGGCACCCACGCAAAGCAAAGGCACTAGTGTGAATCTTAAAGGTGGGAGGAATTTTAAGGAGTTTTAAAGCAGTAGTGCAAATCTGCGTTAGCTCTCATACAGCTCACCTAATGGATCTGCTCTGCAAGCAGTGAAGTAAATGCAGAAGAGAAGGGCCCACGGGCTGTTTAGGGAGTTTTGTGGTCTGCAGGAGTGCTTTGGTATCTAGTAAACATCTTACAACGACCTGCGCAAACTGTGTCTGAGCACAGTATCTTGGCCATGAGACACACTACTGAGAAGCTCAAGTTAATCTGTTTGAAGCACTGATTCCCAGACACCGGTCTCAGTGGTTTAACAGGGTAAGTTCTCACCACTTGGTCCTCTGCTCAGAGCAGTTCTTAAGCCACGACAGGGCAGAGCCATCTCCCCCCAGGAAACAACACCTCTTGCTAGTGAAAGAACCACGCTTCAAAGGACCTCTGCCTTCGGCAACCAAAAGTCAGTTTCTGCTTTTCAGTGTTCGTTCAGAAAGGACAGACGGGTTGTTCTCCACGCACCGACTGCCGGGTGCTCTGCAGCCACATCTTGGTGGCCAAGCTAACACACTGGGTGACCTGCGGGGACAAGGCACTTACCCCCGGCTGCCGGTGCTGGAGGTCCTTCGACTCAGGGAGGATTTATGCCTCATCTGAGACTTCATGATCACATCGTGTTTGTGTTTCAACTCCAGGAGTAATACTTTGAATTCCTCCTCTTCACACAGATCTACAGCACACACAAGCCAAGCCAATAACCAGGTTCAAATGTGGTAACATTAACGTTATGTTACTAACTGCACCTTCCTACTATATACAACTACAAATGCTCGGAGGAAGAGAAGGGAAATTTAAGCAGAATATGCTTAGGCACATTAATCTCTAAACAAATTAGGGGAGGCAGAATGGTTTGAACACCTGAACAGAAGCAGAAGACAAGAGCTGCTGATTGTGATGGGGGTGCAGCTTTGTGATGATGCCGCTGTTCAGCTAGGTTTTGTCCCATCCCTGCAGCATACTGTGCCTTTACCCGTGAAAGGGTGACAGATACACTGACTACTGTATCAAGGCTTTAAGATGGGAGGAAAAGAAATTTCTTTAATTACTAGACTGCAGCACCCCTGCAGAATACAGCATTTTTACTTAAGCCTCCAAACCAAAAAAGAATATAGACAAAAACAAAGCAGATCAGGGTAGAAGGCAAGAACTTTCAACCTTCAAAACAAGGATGCACAGATTTTTCAATTAAGGCTCAGAAAACATTTTTCCAAAAGAAAATGTGGCACAAGGTTATAATGCACATGGTCAGATGCCAGCACTTTGGCATTTTCACTTCTAATCTGTTCCAAGACTTGGGTGTACTTTCTCTTTCCTCTCCAACCCCTTCTAGCTTACTACACTTCATTGCCTGACTTGGTGCTTGAGAAACTGCTTCTCCCTTGGTTTTAGGAACAGGAAGAAGCGTTTTCAGAAGTAATAAAGGAAGCACTTTAAAACTTCAGTCCCAGTTAAAATAACTGCAACTTTGATTCTGCAGACACCTGAAAAATAATGCTAATGCTCCTGAAAGCACTGTGTGAAGATTCCTGCAGGCTTAGGGGGAAAAGCTTTTCTAGCAAGCTCTTCTTTTTTTAAGCTTAGTAAACTCACCTATTGGCATCTCATCCAAAGATGTCCTGGCACTCAAACTAGCCCCATGGGACACAAGCAACTCTGCCATCTGCATCTAAAGAAAAGGAAAGAAAGCCAAGTTGATAGAGGTACTTTAGGGAATCTATTTCCTCCTCAAAGCTGAAAAGCTGGAAGAAGATAAGAAGCAATAGCATGCATGCTCAGCTCATCTCAAATTATTCTGGCACATGTGTGGTGTGTGATGTTAAACATTGTTCCTACCATTCAACTGCACTCCCTGAACCTTCTCAGCAACAGGTTCTTTTTGGAGCCCCAAGGACCTCATTTGACACTGCCAGTGAGTCCAGCCCTAGTACAGGTTTCTTCCGTTTGCAGAGTACTACACAACTTGTCCAGGCAGAAAGAAATGTCACCCTCATACATGACATTTGCAACAAAAGCATTACCTGTCCCCAGAAAGCAGCAGCATGAAGAGGTTCCCAGCCGTCCCAGTCCTTAACATCCAGGCTTGCCCCCTGGTCAAGAAGGACTTCAGCTGCATGCAGATAACCATTGGCTGCAGCTATATGCAGCTAGGAGACAAGGAACAGAGCATGAGCCACCAGCAAGGACCACGAATGGGTTTATACGCCAAGTTGCAGTGGAATTTCTTGGATAACATCTGAGTCTAGATCTGGACGGGCAGCACATTTCACATTCGGCAGATGCCATCAGGTCAAAAGCAGGTTGTTCCTGTTACTAAAACTCAGTATTACCTGCATATCATTCTGTTTGGAGAGGAAACTGCTTAACAGTTCTTAAAATAAATTACAAATATGGGTTAGGAAAATAATGTTTTCACATTTTAAATCAAGGAATCTTAAGTGCTTCCCAGTCTGTAGGGAAATAGCACCATCAAAACGCAACCCTGCAATGGAGAACATCATCCACCGCAAACTCCGCATTCTTCATGCCAGAAGAATGTCTCCTCTTCCACATTTAGGTGCTGTGGGTGTGATTTTTTAAATCAAATTTTCAGTCTGATTTAGTCAGGACTCACTTCATGTAAGTGCACTTCCACTCACGCTATAATTGTTTTCACCATTTGAAAATCAAAACCACTTAAATCTGGGGCTACTTTTAGTTAAGGGAATCTGATTTTTCAGGGACTGGCTTCCAACTACAACCATTACTTTGGAGACATCAATAACAGCTTCCTTCAGTCGCACACCACACTTCGTGTCTTGGAAGATTTTCATAATTGTGGTCTGCTGTTGCATCTCTGAGCAAAACATTGACCTACGCTCTACTCAAAGTATGAACTCCTCTCAGAGCTCATCCAATTTCATCTATACTGAAGAGGAGAATTAAAGCTTCTTTTCAAAAATTTCCATGTAGATTCCACCACACAAAGTTAAATCCTCATCTGGAAATAAATTCTCATGCTTTCTGGCAATTCAGTTAATTTCTACATAAATATTGTGGCATTGGGTCATACCCTCTAGAGACCATATGAATTAACAAGGAATCACTTGGGGGTGATAAAAAAAGGGAAGCCAAGAGGTCATCTTGAATTTATGTATATAATCCTTGTTAAAGGGGAAAAACATGTTAAAAAAATAAGCTGCAATAAACGCTTCAGTCATCCAAGTTTATCTTGGAGGGAGCTGGCCCTCTCCTTACACTGGTAGATGCTATAGGTGACAATTTAGATTAAGAAACCTGAATGCACTGCCATGGTCTGCCATCCAACAAATGACACCAAGTGGCCTGGATGTCAGTTATATCTGTGCCCAAGCCTCCAATGACCAAGGTTGTATAAAAGTCCCAACATGTATGACAGCATTACTGAACTTTCCCTAAGTTGGGACTGCTCTAAGCAAGGGCTTAAGACACGTTTGCAGGTGAAAAAGAAGGGAACAGGACTAGGATTGTTCAGCCTTCTTGGTCCCTGACCAGTCATATCAGATGCCAGCTTGCTTTGTGCTGCACATTTGTCCTCTGCCCAGGGGCAGATGCCATCCTACACGAATAAACTCAGCGCTCCGTTGACTCTGTATGAGCCAGATGCTATGCAAAGCAGAAAGAAGAGGAGGCAGAAAGTCTCCAGAGTGCTTAACACCAGCTCCAGCTCCCATGAAAACCAGAGGGCTCTCACGTCTCCTCCATGGGAGTCAGGTCAGACTACAGGACTAGTGAGAAGCAAAGCGTTACTGGGGGGTCGTTCAGTCTCCATTTCCTCAGAGGTCAGCACCAGTGTTATGTTCTGCAGCTCATCATCACAGGATTTCTTGCATCTTTCTTTGGTACCAGCCACTGTCAGACAGGACCCAGGAGCTCCGCAGCCTCACTGCAGGACCTGAGCTGCTGGACAACTGACAGAGCTCACATGAACAAGGGATTCACTTCAAAAAAGCACGGCTTAGACACCAAGTTATGTCAGCTGTACTTATGGACAGAGCCTGTTCCTACGTGACAGTAAACTAAACCAGGGAGAAGATCAAAACAGCTTCCTCGCTCCTCTCTGTGATTGTACGTGTTGATGTTGTATAAGTCCTGCCTCAGGGCAGGTTTCGTAACCTGCGGGCTGAAGGAAGGCAAAAGTGAAGCCACGGCAGTTTCACTCACCAGCGTAGCACCTTGGGCATCAGTCCTGTTCAGGTCTTGTCCAGTTGCAAGTATGTCATGAATGTCACAGATCATGACCTGCTCCGGAGCAGCCCGCATCTCATTGATCCTTTCCTGTGTAATTCCTGTTAAAATTCGGAGTCAGAGAGAGAAGAGTTGGAAAGGGTCTTTGTCTCCACTGGTGGAGTAAAACAAGACTTATGATTCCCTGTTGATATGACCTCACATCCTTTTCAGAGGCTATGTAGCCGAGGGGACTGACAGCTGTCCTTCACCCTCATCATTTCTTAGGAATCAGAGAAACTAGACAGAGTTAGGTTCCAAGAAATTATGCCAGGCAGCAGCTCTCTGCTTTTCTCCAAAGGCAAATCAAGAGCTGAGAAGCAAGGTAATTTTTAGCACTACATCGACCCATTTTTGTATTTTGCATGAACTCAGTCTCCTTACCTTGATAAGCCATGCAAGTCTCAATGACATCCAGAGTTGGCTCATCTTCACAGAGGTCATACGGCATGTTGCCATCTGCATTTACTGCTAACAAGTCTGCTCCACTGCAAGGAGAAAGCGGAGTTACACAAGGAAGGACCTCAGACATCCTTGAGCAGACAGTGCCAACCACTGGGATAAATGCTCAGCAAAAACTAACTGGGGTTTAATGGTCGCCCAGATGTCACCAAGATTTGTGTGAGATACGAAAGATTTAAAGCAAAGCCATGGAGCTGTCAATGGGGAAGATAAACTCCAGAAGTGGATGAAAGGCAGCATGCTACACCTCCTTCATGGGCTGTGGGGCACACGAGCCACCGAGCTGTTCCTGTCCTCTCCTGACCCTGGCACTGGACAGACCGGCAGCTTCTCAATGACAGAAGTGATTTATTTGCTGAATTTCTGGATAACAATGCCAAGCAACTACCAGGTGCTTGTTATCTGGGCATCCGGCAGTCCTTCAACGAAAAGTTCACAATGACCAGAAAAGTTGGGAAAGATAGGAGCTGAGTGGTGGAGGAGCCTTCCAAGTAGCCAAGGGCATGCTGGCATAAAATAGTAATTAAAAATACCCTGTCAATGGTGAATTTTTCTTTCTGATTGTCCAAAAGCACTTCTCTAAGTGCTTTAGTGACCTCCAGGAGGTCACTATGTGGAATTAAAATTACCAGCTAAATTAATCACTGTCCCCATATTCCCGCATAGTAGAAATTTTCCAGCACCTTCTGAACTGTGCTATTTCAGCTAGCAGTTAAATAGTTTCAGCTGAATTCTCATCTACCCTGACAGCTACCTTGCAAGGACAGCAGACAGTACCCATTTGCATTTAGATTCCTGTTTCTTCTTTTGTGTTTTCCCCTCTGCCTGAGCAGAGCAAACTGCATTGAATTCACATTTGCAAAGTACCAGCGTTTGTTTAGTCAGCAAATTAAAAAGCAAAGAACTGGGCATCTTGTGGGCTACTTCCTCTGATGGTCTCCAGGTGTTCCAGGTCTCACCAACAGTAACATTGCTTTTACAGGCAGTGTTTAACCAGTCATTTGATATGTGACACCTCCTGTGAAGGACAACTTTGATTGTCACAGACAAATTAAATCACCCCATTCCTCAAAAGTCCAGGAGAAGACTGTTTCTGAAGACAGGATCATGTCATTAGGCTACTAGTGTCCAAATTTGCTGGCAGCTCCTTACCACATGGCAGTCTGTGACAACCAGGGCCATAAGCTCCAGTTCCTCACCTTGCCACCCATCCCCATGACGCTCCCTTATCTTCAGTTAAGGGTCAGGAATGCAATATATTGTCCTATATTTGTGTGCTCCATTTTTATGACCCCCATCCAAAAGTTTCCTAACCCAAGTAGGAACGTCCTTCCAAGGGATGACTATTTGCATCCTCTGCTCCACTTCCATTATATGGCCAAAGAGCTTAATCTTTAATGCGAGTCTCCCAGATGCATCCCAGCATCACAGGAAGAAGTCTCCCTCCCTGAGGGAGAAGCAGCAGACAGTGCTGAGTGTTAACGCTCCCAAAGCACATCCTGCCCTCCATGCCGCCACTCTGGGAAGTGGAGGAGAAGGCTCCATACAGAGTCAGGACCATCTGCTCCAGACAGGATTCACAGCAGGTGCTCATTAAACGCTGCACATGGTACAGCTCAAAACACCTTCTCCTCCTTGCTGGCAAGTCTAGAAAAGACTTGAGCTTTAGGGCCTTTGTAAAGGCAAGTGGAAAGTCCAGTGCGAGCACCTTCTCTCACACTGCTGAGGAACAAATGCATTACAAGAGGGTAACTAGTTACTAATTAAGAGCCAGTAAGACAGGTCACAAAGTTCACCCAAGCATTTGAGCTAAACGAAGATGCTGTCCTACATCAGTGTCTCTTTGGCTGTGGCTGGAAGACCTGAAGTCATGTTTAAGAGCTTGAAGGTGGATCCTGTTGGTTGCTCCTATTTCTACCCATCCAGCGAGCACAGTTCAAGCACAAACACAGCCACATACACACAGAATACAGACAAAAAGTGGCAAATTTTGTCTCAGTCTCCAGAAACTTCATGCAACGGAGTCAAGTCATCTAAGGTTTTACTGCATGTCCTCAGCCTTTCTTGCTCTTCCTCCTCCACCCCTTTTGCCCCACGCAGGAAGGAGTCCAATGAATAGCCTGAAAGCAGGGAATAATCACCACCGCTGCAATCTTGCAAGGAAGTGAGCAGTCTCTGTTTCCATCCACAGAAGCTGTGGGTAGAATCAGATCTGTGGAAAGGGACAGACACAAAAAAGCCACCTACTGCTGGATGAGGATCTTCACCAGGTTGATATGACCACACGTAGCTGCTGCATGCAACGGAGTCCACAGCTCATTGTCCTTTGCATTGACATTGGCCCCATGGTTGAGGAGAAGCTTGACTATCTCTTCATAGTTGTCTATGCAGCACTGGTGGGGAAGAGATGCAGACAGATTGTTTTTTTAAAACTTTGGGAAGACAAGGAGCTGTCTTACTGCTCAGTTGTACCAGGATGTGGAGACGTACTTCATCCTGCAGTGTTTGGCAACAAGCATCTCCGACAGAGTTAAACACTAAATTGAGCACAACCAGCTCAGAAAGGAACCATGCAGAACACCTACACTGGGCAGAGTGAAGGTCACTGGTGTTTTACAGGGCCTTCTGGTTTGAGGGCAGAACCAGTAGGGAACGATAGCAAATCGGCTCACAGCTTCTCTTCCCCTGGGTCTTCCATATTCAAGAGCAAACACAGCAGAAATTCAGCGTAACCAGTATAACCACATACCAGGGGGTGAGTTGACAAGCTGACATTCCCTTTTCTTGGGGAAAATCCCACACACTGGCATGTGATGAGTAAACACCTTCCCAGCAGCTCACGCTACCTACCACAGTTACCTGAAGAAATGCAAGTTGGATTCCCAGAATTATGAGGTGCTTCACAGGGCACCTTTCATCTCTTGGAAAAAAAAAAAAAAAAAAAAAAAATCAGCACCCTCGGTGCGCTTACACCACAGTCCCCAAGGCAGCCTGCGAGAAGGGCCTCAACCGCCTTCCTCTGGGGAAGGTGGAACTTGCTCTTTGATCCACCTTGTGCTCGCTTCTTGACATGAACGTCCGTGCAATAAAGATACAAAAATAAATTCATTCCTGCGCAAAGAGCCTGTTTGTGGTCTGCGCGTTCCTGCAGACCCACACAGGAGCCTCACAGCTCAGCGCCGCAGTATGGGCTTCTCATGGGGCTGAACTGCACCCCACAACAAGCCCTTCAGCAGCTGAGTGACACGGACCTTTCATGTGTTTCTATTTCTGTGTACTATTTGGATAATGTGAGGTTAAAATCACGCCTCTCACACAGCCAAGTTGTCACAGAAGTATAACTGCTAATGGGCAGTAATGTTCACTGAGGAGCTTCTCCCTGTTCGGGGATTCAGTTAATTCTAGCGGATGCAAAGTTCCCACCTCAACTCTCAAAAGGCACCTTTACAATAACTGATCCTTCAGTGGGCTTCAGTACCTCGTGGGGAAAGCAATGACGCCATCACACATCTCTGCGTGCAGAGTAACATCTCTTTGGAGAGGTGGTGGTGGGGACCTTTTATTCTTCTAGAAGCCAGTTTGCATTTTTAAGCAAACATCCATTCAGCTTTAGAAGAGAGCAAGTGACTTGCAGAAGAATCCCAAATCCCAAGTCAATGGGAGCATTTACAGCAGGGACTAACGGCAAGAAAACCACGAGTCCCCGTTCCGCCCTCGGAGCCGGGGTGACAACCGCGCCACTGTTTTTGGTGGCGGTGGAGGCGGCAGCTGCCAGGCGTGGCGAGTCCCACGGCCTTCCACAGGCTGGCTCTCCTGATGCTTCCGCACTGAAAACCAGGACTCACGAGGAGGGGTGGGGACGGGGGCCTATTAGAAGAATAGAAAAACCCTTATGGGAGTAGTGCAGAGGCTCTGAGGAAGGACACAGTTACACTCTACCATAGCAAGTCTGTATTTTACTGGCGATCAGGTCCTTCCATCTCACATGGACCTTTGGAAGTCACCAAGCCTACAGAGAGCAGCAGGCTCTCCAAGCATCCTGTGCATCATTTATCTAATCCAGGTTCTAAACTCATAGGTTGCCAAAGTCTCTAAATTTAGAGTCAATCTGCTTTAAGAGTTTACAGGCCAGCCCCACAAAGATTAAAGGGTGAGAGAAATGTTCTTCACATCTGAAATTCAGCCACAATTCCTGAGCTCTTATCACTGAGCAAAGTCTGGGATAAGGGAAGATAAGGGTTTGATCTCAGTTTGCTCTCCAAAAAATAGGATCGCCAGCACAACACGGTGAAGTTTCACTGCTTTAACACAGCAACAAAATGAAATACAGGAGCTTTCCCCATTCTCCGTGGCAGGCCTGCTCAGAGGGCAGCAGGAGACGCGACGGCGGGGAGCGGCAGGGAGCTGCGACCTCCTCCCGCGCCTCACCTGATGCAGTGCAGTCAGTCCGTCTTCGTTGCACAGGTCTGGGCTGATGTTGCTCTTCAGCAAGTAACACACTGTAAGGGAAGGGGACAGGAGGAAAGGAGTCAGATCAGGAATGATCAGTGATCCTAACACATCTCTTGTCCTCAGCTAGCCCTGGCCAGTTCAAGCCAAAGCCAAGTCACCCCGTCAGGGTGTCCCAGTGCGGGCAGAGCTGCAGGAGACCAAGAGCCACCACTGGTGTGAACCCGCAGTCACCGCAGTGCTGGTGAGCAAAGAGCCTTCTTGGCTTTATCCAGCAGAGAGCACCAGCATACAATTTTCCCCCCCACTTCCTTCCAAAGGAGACTTTGCTATTACAGCTGTCATTTTGAGATGGTTGTGCTGGAACCATCTACATTTTTATCTCGTGCTTTGCAACATCCCAGTGCAACATCTGCGCCCTGCAGCCCAGGAGAGCTCAAAGGCAATCGGGGGATTTTTGGGTCCCGAGTTAAAAGCGTAAGAGAGATCTCACTGTGGAGGGGATGAGGTCTTGCCTCCAGAAATTATTAATCTGGGACGAGAAAACCAATAGATTCAGGGGTCTGCCAGGTTGAAAATACACTGAGGTCACTTTGGACGCTTCAGATGAGCTGTTGGGTATTTGAAGAAAGCTTCTCAGAGGCTTATTTTTTTATTGCTGCTTTGGGAGGAAAGGATAAGATTTATTCCATTAAAGTGCAAATTTCTGGAACACATGAAAAGCCATTAGCCCCTAGGTAAAAAGTAAAGTTTGCTCTGAGGTGCAGATCTCGCATGGGGTAACAGCAATAAGCCTGGGAGAGGAAGGAAATCAACAGCAACACCAAGAACTCTTCCAATTCAACACTGCTGACAAATCTTGATGATCTATACCCATCTTCTGTTGTTTACTTGCTCATTCCCTGCTTTTTCTCCAGAGATTTCAGGACCTAATGCTTTTCCCACCTCAGATGTCACTGACAGCACAGGCACCAGCCAGAGGTTCATAGTCATCTCCCTGGGACCAGGGTAGCAAGAGATGTTCAAGTCCCACCTTATCTGTTGGCAAGGATGCAACCATTAAGCTAAACCAGAGCCACAAAACAAGCGACACTAACAAAACTGAAGGGGCAACAACCATCTTCAGAGCTGGCAATCAAAAAAAGGCTGCAAGGCTGGTCGCTCCCAAAGCATCCCGCAGCCGCTGCTGCTTTCACCTGATCCCATCCCGCTGTTGGAGGGAGCCCTTTCCCCAGCACATCACGGCTGTCCCTGGGGACAGAGCACTTCTGGCATCCAAAGAAGAACACGGAAAACATGTCCGCAGTGACATCAGCGGTGATTTATGAAGCTTTGTTTAAAAGATCTGGCAAGTGCACTCGCAAGAAAGGCAAATAGAAAACAAAGTGAAATTTTGTTTGGAAGCCACCAAGCTGACGTTATCAAAAAGGAAGGCAAAACCAGACAGAAGTGAAATGAAACCCTTTATATCACAGGACTGTTTCACCTGACCCAAAATGGATGCTGGAATTTATGTTTACTGGAAATAATTTCAAGGCATTGACACCTGCTTGATGAAACTGATGCAAAAAAGCAGAATACAACCAAGAACAGAACTCATCCCCCACCGCGGCGAGTCCAAAGAGCCTGGCATTTTTCCAGCTCAAAGGCCAGCGCAGGAAGCCCACGCCCACAGGCAGCTCACACCCCCAACACTTGCATGCTCCACAGTAACAAGAGCGCTGAACCCCAGCCAATATCCAATTTAATGACCGTGCTTCTACTGTTTCTGGCCAGCCCCGAGCTCCTGCTCTCCTAATCCAAGCTGAGCGATAGGCAAGTCATTCGCCAGCGGATCTGGTTGTCTTTTATTTACTTTGGATGCTCTGCCATTAGGGTTTTAATTCAATCTCAGTCATTTAAGAGCCATTGTGTGCTAATGGCATGCAGCTCCATAATCATGTTTTGCCTGATCATGAAGAGTTGGACAAGTAGACGCTGGCAGATTAACCTTACAAGTGCTGACCCACCATGGGAAGAAGCAGTAGCATAAATCCCAGCTTGTTACGGAGTGTTGGGTTATGGAGTGTCGGGTTTTGTGTTGAAGACTCTGCCATCATGGCTTGACAGAGCTTGTAAGAGTCCTTGAAGGGTTCAGATTCAGAGAAAGATTTCTCTTACCCGAAAGCAGCTTTGAATTCTCTACTAACCCCAGCAGCAGCCCTCATGTTCACAGCACACCTCCCTTGACTCTCATACGCCCTCGGGACCAGCTCTCTGCAGCCCTCCAAACATTCCTTAGTATCTCTCAACACACTGAAGACTGACAACCACAAGACATCAGAAAAGAGTATATAGAAAAGTCAGGTAGCGAAGCTAGGTATGGATGTAGTACCAATGAGTCCAGGCACAGATGGCTTGAAGAAGAGATCAAACTGCTTTCTAATCAGTCCTAAGCTGAGGTTCACATCTCGGGGTTCGGCAGGGGAGCACAGGGCTGGGCAGCAACAAGTTCTGGCTCTTTTCTCCAAAATTAGAGGGATGTTGCCTTCAGTATTCCTCATGCTCCAGAAAACAAATCCCAACAGCCAGGCAGAAGTCTGCGAGATCTATGATTTCCTATCACATACAGACCCTTTTACAAGGGAGGGGATCTACCCAGTGTCCCACCGAGCTCGCAGCAGAACGCAGCCCTGATTCCCACCAAGCAGCAAAGAGCGGCTTTGTCAGCTCCTGCTCCCTGTGGGCAGGGCTGCAGAGGGACGTGGAGGGGCAACAGGGATCTTCCCCATGCCCACTACCCAGGGATGGCCCAGGTCAAAACCTCCCACCTGGCTGGGAAGAACAAGCCCTCCTTTCTGATGGA
This sequence comes from Chlamydotis macqueenii, assembly GCF_036417535.1. Taxonomy (NCBI): domain Eukaryota; kingdom Metazoa; phylum Chordata; class Aves; order Otidiformes; family Otididae; genus Chlamydotis; species Chlamydotis macqueenii. The sequence continues at coordinate 4,407,067 of NC_141571.1, read as the reverse complement.
CTTCAGGAGAAATGTGCATTGGTGGGTTTTCCAGTGCCTTAAGGGCAGGAAAAGAGGGGCACAACCGTGATGCTCTGCAATGCTGGAAGCTGGACCCTCAGCTGCAGGGCTGTGGCACTGCCACCAACCCGCACCGCTGCTTAATACACATCAGGGACAGGGACCAGAGCAAGCAAAGTGCTTCTCTTCCAGCCCCCTGATACCACACGCCTCACTGCGAAGCCCAACACCTTCTCCTCCCACCTCCAGGCACGAACAGTGCCATACAGGTAGGAAGCATACGCTTCAGCTCACAAGGATGCAGACTAATCGCTCAACGTCAGCCGATCGCCTTCTGTCAGCCCGAGCACATCCCTCGTGAAAGGAAGGTCCCCCCAGATGCACGAGGTGTGGCACGGACAGGGGTCCTCTCTGAGCTGAGGTCACCGCAAGCCCGACAGAATGAACTTTTATGGGTCACATCGGCGGGCTGAGCAGGCAGCAGCCTCCACTGTAACACTTACGATTAAGTTCTTAGAGAGAGCTCAGTACCTGAAATGCCGAGCTCTCTAAAATCTGTCCTCCTTCGCACGTAGGCAGGGGGAGGTGGGGAGAAGGGGCTGGATGCGTGGATGTTCTTTATTACATGTCAAGCAGAAGTTGTGGGAAGCAGTTTCAAATGCATAGCGAATGAAGGAATGAAAATGATTACAATAAGACCTGGGTGAACAAATTGTTGTGAATAATTCATCGCAAATTATATTAACTGAACAATCACTCAAATGTATTTTCCATTATTCAGCTTGTTCTGCCTATAATTGAACCTCTCACACGCCAAGATGGTGTACATTAATCTTCAATTTATATTTTATCATTCACATCTGTGCTGTGTGAAATGGAAAACGCTCCCACAACAGCTGTGAAAATACACCCTAGGTTTTAAGTCACCCTCCATCACATGTCCTGGAGCAGCCTCCGACAGCTTCTCCTCCCCAAACACAACAAACCCCCTTCTCAGGAGCCCTCTCTCCTCCTGAGCATGGCCAAGCCCTGCTTACTCTCCCCAAACCCCATAAATCATGGGGAAGACAAAGAAGCCACTGCAGAAGCCCTAAGGAAAATTCAGTGTGGGGTCATCAGCTCTCTCGCCTGAAGAGATATCCCAGCACTACGGCTTTTCATCGATGTCCCTTCCCACTGAGTTTAAACGAGAAACAGCTTTGCCAGAAAAGTTCCTAAACCAGATGAACGCTTTTCCATGGGGAAAAATATGCCTCTGTCAATGCAGGCCCCCCCAAGTCAATAAGCTACCCCATAAAAGTCTGGATACTATTACGCTCTCATCCATACCTTAGGTATTAGTAACTCATAAGAGGAAAAGCCAGCTGAAACTGATATGGATACCAGGGCTGGGAAAAAGCCCCGAACACCTTTCTGACAGGAGGTGCCGATTCCTCCCAACAATAGACAGTGGCAAACTGTCCATACTGGCAAGCAAGCTTACCTACGCGCTCCAAGTTTACATACACATATAGGCCATTAGTTTTTAAAAATTCAGGTTTATCTTGATCCTTTGCACTCAACAATTTTCTTTTTGAAAATATTTAAACTCTTTTAGTTCACTTTCTGGTTCTCAGGCCCCCTTTAAAAGCTCCTATTGCACTGAGGTCTCTATGGAAGCAGATATTTCTTGTACATTTACACCTGAGTTCAGTGAATTAACCAAAGAAGTTTCACTTGGATTAAGATGCACACTTTTCCACATTGCTAGAAGTCACTTCTCCCCAAGTGCAGCTTTAGTCAAAAACCCAGTGTGGCAGAAGAAACTCTTCCCAGTGTCGCTTGTGGTGAGATACTGGTGGTGCCTGAGCCACGGGGATGTGCTGGCAAAGGTCTAGAAAGCCCGGTCCCCAGGCTCAGCTACTTCAAAGCTGCATTTTCACCGCTATGGTTTTGCAGGGAGATTTATTACACGGAAGAAACACTGCCAGGAGAACAGCACTGAAGCTGCGAGCGCTCTGGCAGCAAAGCAGCCAGCTTCCTAACACAGCGTAGCGTGACGTTCGCGTTCAGGAGCGTACCTGAACCCGAGCAGTGACAGCATGAAAGCACTCAGCCTTATCCTCCAGCATACAACCGGCAGCCCATGCTGGTCCATTGATAAACTCTGCAGCTCCCTAAAGCTATTTGAAGGACAAAAATAAAAACCCCAGAAAACAAAACCCCGCACTCAGACAGCTTCAAACATGTAGCGCACCTAAAAAAAAACACGGCCCAGTTTGCCTGCTGAGCTAGCAACTGAGACATCCCGTCACGACTGATCCCCCCGCGTTCCCGGGAAGGTTCAAAGCCTGTTGTGACACTTCCCACCCAGTTTATAGCTGGGCACACACATTCCTTCCACTACACCCACCAAAATCTGGGAAGTCTGGAAAGAGGCCAGCAGAGCCCCATCTGCTGCGTGCCACGTTCTCGCGGGCAGGGACATTTCGTGCAGCTACGCTCAGCCCAGGTGCTGCTTCTCTCAAGGAAAAACTATTTCTGGCTTTGATGCTTCTTGCTGAAGGGGGCACATCCTTCTGCAGCCCCCAGGAACCTGCTTCGCACAGCCAGCTCCTCCTGCAGAGCCTGGGGCCTGGCTCATACACAAGCTTTATCCTGACAGCAAGTGAGAGTTATCAACAAATCACACATTTATTTAACGTATGGGGCCCAACTCTTTCTCCCCCTCTTTGTATCTATTTCAATCCGTTTTTGCTTTATGCTTTGACCCCTGTCCGTCGCTGCAGTACCAGAGCACCAAGAATGCTACAAGGGGACAGCTGCCTGCAGCTGCGTCTTGGATGAAGGGGCCATAGGCAGGCACCCAAGCTCTACTGCATCCCATATTTTTCTTGTTCTGCATCTACAGGGCTTCAAGCTCTGGTAATCCACTTAGGGCTAGTGATGCTAAAGCATCTTTCTTTCTTTAACGGCTGCCATCAAGCTGAGATTACTCAGATAAGTAACAGCGTGCAAGTTACCCGTCTGTGACAAGCAATGCTCAAAGGACGCAGCAGAAACAAAGCCAAACTCATTTCAGTAGGGAAAATGAAAATTAAAGGATGCTGCCATCTGACAAGCTTTTCTGAGGATGTAGTGTCACGTTCAAAAGCATCCTTATCCTCTCCTCCTGCTCAGACTAACAGTGACATTGGTGCACACCAGAGATACCAAACACATACAGGAAAACTAAAGTCAGAGATTATTTTCTTGGCTTCCCATTCCTCATCTGTTACTGGAAGAATAAATAAATCATTTTGGTACAGTTTTTAAACAGATGATGGGCTTTAAAAGGGATGAGTGTTTTACATAACCTTCAGGCTCAGCTGCCTTGAGCAGGATTTCTGCAGGCAGGCAGCCAGGAAAGCAGATTCCCCAATATCATTGCGACAGTGACACCTGGGCTGCCAGAGAGCCTCTTCTCTTGTTAAGAGCCATTTTGGAGTAAATATTTTCTATGAATGGTGCCTATTTAAAGGGTGCTAAAAAAAATTTTAAGTTAGACTTAATGAAGGTATGGATCAAGAGACCAAGACCAAGTTTCCCACGAGTGACTCAGAAGTTGCAGCAATGAACAGAGCAATGTTGGCTTTTAGGGTGCGGTGGTGCTCAGCAGAAGGCACGGACAACGTGCAGAGGGAATTGTCCTGCTGCAGTCGGAGCCACACGAGCCAGTGGCCTGAGCAGGGAGCACCAACGGAATGCGAGGGAGGGACAGCCACCTCCTCCAGCAGCAGCTCAATAGGAACCTGCATCCCCCACCTCTTGAGTTCGCATCCGAAATGCTGGGTTTGGTGGGTGCAAGCTGGCAAGCAACTAATTTCACTTCCCTTCTTGCTTCAGGCAGAGTTAGACAAAGGGCACCTACGGAGTCAGTAAATGCTTAACCAGGACCTCCTCTTCTCCTACAGCTCTGGCTACTTCCAGCTTTCTTCCTACAAAAAGCTCTTCTTGGAAGTCATGACAACACACGCAAATCCATTCAAACACAAGATCAAAGGCTTTTATCTGAGTAGCACAGAGGATCCCGCTCATATACCTGTTCAGAAACCTATTTTGATGTACTGGACCAAAACCCATCTACTGAGACATGCAGCAGCCATCACCTGCAGTGTCTGTACTAAGCTTCTTAGAAAATAAGTCTTTCAGGGTACTAGAAAGGAATTGCAGAAAAAAAAAATAATTGGCTGTAATAGAAATTACAGCTTAAGAAGTGTTTAGATAAAAGGGAGCAGCGGTGTCAGGAGGCAAACTCTTGCAGCTGTCCGAGTACATGAAGAGGTTCCCCAGCCCCGTTAACACAATAACGTAACAGGTGATCTGGAGCAGAACTGCAATATCCCCCACGTGCACCCAGAGCCAGCCCGTCAGTGTCTGCAAGAGGATACTCTTGTGTGCTCCGTGTAGGAGGAAATAGTTCATCTGGCCATTTGAAAGTGTTATTAGGTTCCAGAGTCAACAGCCTCTGCCCCAGCTCGTATTTCAGGCATCCTGTGCCCTCAGCTGAGCAGCTGTACGCTGACCTGAACCACACGAATGTTTTTAAGTCTCACTTATAAAACAGGAAACTTTCTATTTAGAGTAACGGAAAAGAGGTTTTGGTGGAGGGGGGGGAAACACATAGCTGCTTTTCAAGCTGCCCTGAATTAATACCAACGATTCCCCGCAGCGACAGCTCGCCAGCAGACTGGGCTCTCCCCCTCCTCCGCCAGCCCCACTTCAGAGACCCTTCTCTGTTGTGCATCCTTAACCTTGCCCTGCTCTCCAGAGAAGCTCCAGCTGCTCTGGCTGTTTCAGTACCTCTTCCGTGCTCAGCAGCATCCACTCTGACCTCGATCAGCACATTTCGGGTTTCTTCCCCTCTAAAAAACCAGCTCTGTGCGAGACGGCAGTGGCAGGAGCCAGTGCCAGCCCCCAGGTTGCACCCGGCCCTGTCGTGTCTCACACCATCACCCCGCACGGGAGACCACAGGGGACACGGCAGGGGTTAAGGTGCAATCTGCTGGAACATCACCTGCTGCTCCACAGCACCATGTCTTACGGGAAATGCTGCACTGCTGCTCAGTGCTGGAAGGGAAATGTCTACACAGGCAGAAAGTCCTCCCCTTTCTTTTCTTTAGAAGAATCACAGAACAGTTCAGGTTGGAAGGGACCTTTAAAGGCCATCCAGTGCAACCCCCCTGCCAGGAGCAGGGACATCTCCAACCAGATCAGGTTGCTCAGAGCCTCATCCAGCCTGGCCTGGAATGTTTCCAGGGATGGGGCATCCACCACCTCTGGACAACCTGAGCCAGTGTTCCACCATCCTCAGCATGAAAATTGTTTTCCTGATGTCCAGTCTGAATGTACCTCCCTCTATTTTAAAACCATTACCCCTCACCCTGTCACAACAGGCCCTGCTGAACAGTTTCTCCCCATCTTTCCTGCAGCCCCCTTTAGGCACTGGAAGGCCGCTCTAAGGTCTCCCCGGAGCCTTCTCTTCTCCAGGCTGAACAGCCCCAGCTCTCTCAGCCTGGCCTCACAGGAGAGAAGCTCCAGCCCTCTCATCATCTTTGTAGCCTTCTCTGGACTCACTCCAACTGGTCCATGTCCTTCTTATGGGTCAAATAAAGAGAGATTGTGGTTTCCTTTTAAAAAGCACATGCTACAGAAAGAAGACTTTCACACAAGTTTAGCAGCAACCTGAACTTCACCAGAGAACCGTGGCCTGATCCTTAGCAACCTTTCTGTTTTTGCAACCTGTAATTATTCAGCAGGAAATTTTACATGATGCTGAGATTTGAAATTCAACAGAGCCTTTCATCCCGAGATCCCTGCAAGCGCTGCAGCCGTTAGCAGAGCGAGCTCCAGGCTGTCTCCAGGGATTTTACAATCAGTATTCGCCTCATTTCACAGATGTGACATCTCAGCCCGAGTTAGACCAAGACTCTGGAGGCTCAGGTTTCTTGGCCAAGGTCACAGTGACGGTCCGCAGCACAGCTGTGACAGTGTTTGAGTCCCAGGTCCCAGCTCCACCCTTTCAGCACACGAAAAATTTCCTTTCCTCCCCCGCATCCTCCTGGTTGTTCAGCCGAGAGGAACTGGGCAAAGCAGCTGAGGTCAACGCTAACAGCTTTGACAGGAACCAGACCCCAAGGTGAACCTTGCATTTGACAGAGCTCGGCAATTGTGTCCACGGGTATTTTCACAAGAGCAACGGAAGCTGTGGCTCGGCAGCCACTCTCGGATGGTATTGCTCCCTCGGGAAGGTCTCCACCACTCAACTCAGACCTATTTGCTGCCCACATTGAGGACCTGGGCTGGCCAAGAAGAGTGAGTCACAATGGGTGGGGGAGCAAGGTCATCCGAAGGGCTTGCAGCATAGCAACACACTTCACTTAGTTACGTGTCAGGAATGGCGCCATCACCAAGGTGGAGAATGAAGCACGTTTGGTCGCCAAGCCTACATTTGACAACCATCCCTGATCTTCACGAGCAACCCAGACAGGATAACCTCTTAAGTCCCATCTCAAAAGCCCAAGTTCCAAAAGTTTGCAAGTTTTCAGGGCTGAGCAAATCCTACTATTCCCCCAGAGTTTCAAACCACTTCTCTTTCAGTCTTCATTTCAGCGCCTGTCACACACAGACAAATCACACAGTCTAGAACTACTTTTTCGGTATTAACGAAAAAGTACATTCAGTTTTCTCTCCAGGTCAAACATCTCCAATCCCAAAGCAACTCCCAATGCCGAGCATCACCCCGGCGCAGCTGCTGCCTCTCAGTGCCTGCGACAGCCCGACACCAACACAGGGCAGCTGTCACGGGCCTCCAAGCAACTGCACAAAGTCCCACAGCTGGTGGCACGCTGCCCTTGGTGGGACCCGGCTGGGAGGCGTGGGCAATCCTTGTACCACCGCATACCAAACAGGGGCATTTCCAATAAATACCTTCTCACCCCAGCTCTCCATGCTGCAAATTTCTTTTCAACGTAACCAAACGGATTAGAGAGCCAGAGCAACTGCTCTCCCAGCCCCTGGCAACCAAGAAACCCTTATCAGAGAAGTCAAAAGAGTTTATCTATGAACCATGAAAGGTATTCAGCACTATGTGAAAACCATTTCATACATTTAAGAGCTGAATCAGAAGTTAGCACCTGAGCTTGGCAGAAATGCAAGTTTTTCACAGCTACAACAATGCTCATAATCAATGAGACAGGCCTGACAGAAGGTATAGAAAGAAATCTGCGTGATGGCTGCTGTGCACAGAGGGCACCAGTCCCCACAGCCAGGGGCTGAAGCTGGAGACCATCCACCTCGTGGGCCCTGGGCCTGATCCAGGATGGTCTGCTCAAAGATCACGGCATAATCGTGCAATCCAAATCTAAGACTCATTCTCTCAAGCATCCAAGTAAAAAAAAAGTATTTTTAAAAAATGGACAAAAAGTAAATTTTCTTAACGTTTCCCAATTTCATCAAAGAAGGCTTGAAATTCCTGGTTGGTTGACTCCCCAACATTGGACACACTTCAGATTTGGCTGGAGAGGGTGCTGGGCCATCTTGTCTAGACCGTGCTTTTACCAAGAAAGGTTGGACCAGATGATCCTTGAGGTCCCTTCCAATACTATGATTCTATGAAATCCCCATCCATGACTCCTCAGAGACTGCACAAAAGACCTTCACAAACTAGGTCAAAACAAGTGGGCTGGTCTATAACCTGACTGTCAAGTGCTTTGCATACAGACCACCTTGTTTTAATATTTGTTTCACCTGCCCTATCACACGAAGTTGAAAACTCTCTCAGACTTCTTCTGTCACAAGTTCTACATGATTTCTGCTTCCTGCCACCTCAGCTAGTAGAAGATGAGTGTTCCCAGGCTGGATTCATCATCATGCACTGTGATTCATGGCTGCCGGGAGGTCAGCACGTAGGAAAGCAGCTTGAGAGCTTGACAGGGCATTTAGACTTTTCAGAAAGAAAGAAAAAGTCCAACTTGCTGCCTTCACCCATCCCTTTCATATCTGCAGACACCAAAGCTCAGAGCCTCACATGAACTCAAAACAAGACAGTTTTTACTGCCAGCTCTCCTCCACCGAGCTTCCTGTGCTTTGATGCAGCAAAGAAAGAAACTGCGCATGGGGTGGGGAGCACTTTCCTTTTTAGCGAGCGGCTCCTTCACTTTCAAAAGCCATCTCAGCCAGCTTAAAACTTTCATCTGCAGAATACAGCTTGGATTAGGCAAAACCCTTCCAATCAGAGCTGGCGGAGCGCGAAACCCAGCTCCCTCTCAATACTGCTGACGACGTCGTGGCAGAGGACCAAGGATGCTCCCTGACAGGAGGGGAGGTCTGGGGTCCAAACCAACGGGCACAGCTCACTCCCAACACTTTCGAGACTGCACTAACAGACTTGGGGGTCAGCTAGGAGTCTTTTACTTACTGTAAAAATGAAAAGAGCTGAAAAGCTCCTCCAGAAAGTGCTTTGCCTTAGTGCTTCAGATCAGGTCACTGATGTTTCATCCCATTTTCTGAGATCAGCACCTTAATCTCAGCGCATACAGTGATTTTTTTTTAATTTATTTTGCTTTGTATGTACACTCTGAGCTCATTAATACTAACAAAATACATAGTTTAAAAGACCAAATTAAAAATACATTATTGCTACAGCTTTTATACAGGTTTAAAGCATCCCATTGATCAGAGCAGTATCTCTGAAGGTTGAAACATAATTCCTTGATGGTGGGAACGAGGAGTTGCAGGCAACAGCAGAGAGCAGAGAGAAAGCAAGAGAATCCACTTCTCTCCCTTCATCCCTTCAAGAGGTCTCCTGTCCTGGGCTGAAAGACCCTGTCCAACTCTCCACGTTAGTCAAACGCCTCCCACACCCTCTTCAGCAAGAGCCAGCTCAGAGGAGTTACAGTTTTCCCTTCTGCGGCAGTGGAGAAAAGCTTCGGTTTGCCAAAGTATATTGCCTTTCCCAGGAAAACTGCAGTTTTCAAAATAATTAACAGTCATTAAAATTCCCCATTAAGTTTTGCCATTAGCAACGACAGGACCGTTCTTCTCTCCACAGTGGGGAAAACTCTGCTTATTTCTGTATTAAAACCAGTTTTGTTAATGAACCATTTTATCCCATCCTGTTTGCTTGTAAGAGAGCTCCCTCACCAGCAGATCCCTCACATCAGGGAGTTTTTCATTACATATTTAACACGACAAGAGCCCAAGCACCGTGGGCCACCTTTTAGCTGTCACAGTGCTGGAAAGGTGACATCCATCTCCTGGGTTTGACTGGCAGATTGCCCTGCGCTCACTGCAGCCCTCACACCGAGGTGTGAGCAGACTGGAGAGCCGCCGTACGCTCCCACAGCTGTTTCTGTGCAGCGGAGGAGAAAAGACTGCAGGATTAAATTACCTAAAAAAAAAAAAAACCACCACACTTTGGACATTAAGACAAGAGGAAAGCCAGTCTCCAGCTTTGCGTTATCCCCCGTCAATTCCGCAGTCTAATATTTTGACTTAAAAATTTATAGCAACCACAAGATGCTCTAGTAGCTAAACCCACCTTAGGAAGTTCATAAAAGTAATTAATGCTGAAGTGGCTGCTCACACCGCTCTGCTGGCAGCACTAATTACAGGTTGCAGAGGTGGATCCCAGTGACAGCGCAGGGAACCAGGAGCTGGTCCGAGGCTGCTGCACGGTACTGGGAGGACGTGCAGTTCCCTGCCTGGGGAGGGACCCAGCACTTGCTTACCTCTCCCTGCTACTAAAACCCAAACCCAGTATCTCCAGCACTGCGTATAGCTGAGCTGCACCCAGCAGAAGAGGCCCGCAGCATCACGCCCAACACCCTTTTCAAGAGCAAGTCGGGAGCGGGGCTGGAGAGCCACGGTGGCAGGGTCCTTGCAGACCATTGTGAGGACAGGAATCAAAACGCTCTGGTTCCTGGAGACGCCACGGACCGTTTTATCGCTCGTGAAATGAAACGGGAGGGTTGCACTCACTCACTCCCTAAACCAGGGGTGTAACCTTCCTCACACAAGCAGTCCTGTCCTTCAAACACGGGCAGAGATCCACGTGCTCAGCGCGACCTGTGCCAGGAGCATTTATACCTGCTTTGGGAGACGCAGGAGATCTGATCCTCATTACTAGAGGATTTGTGAGCAATTATAAGATCCCTTCTCAACTGTTTTTGGTTCTACCTTTGTCTGGAAAAAACAATCTTAAAAAATTTGATTTATTTCCAAGCAACTGCTTGTGACAAATGCTCTGAGACGTTCCCCACATTTCACAGACCAAAGCAAATCCCACTCCAAGCCTCCACTACCACCCTAGTGCTACAACAGAGAAACCCTGTTTGTTTCTGTACATCATATCATAAAGAATCGTTCCCAGGGAAAGGAGCCCACCAGAACAGGAGCATCCAACGAGGTCTGGATCTCGCACGAGCAGCTGCAACCAGTTCAGTTGTATAATGGAAACCTGACCTACAAACCTTGAACCAAATTCCAGCTATATTCCCCTTCGGAAAGCGAGTGCGTGAAGGCTGCACACCTCTGCTCTGCTGCTGCCAGCTCTTACAGGTGGAAACTCTGGCTTGGCTCCATGCCCTGACAGGACCATTACCTTTCCTCCATCCGGAACACCTGGGAAGAAGGGGATGGCCAGGAAAAATAGAGTTTAAATGCGCCCTGGTTGTGTAAGTGTGATCTGTGCAACCCGTTAGCAGGGGATGGAGCGTGTCGCACTGGCCCGGATCCCCACGCATCACCATATGCCTTCTGCTGAAGGACAGAAGAAGGAGCAGCAGCCTCTGGCGCTGCCTCTTCCACCGAACAGGGCTCCGGGAGCCCTGAAGCAAGGGACACTTTCCCAACAAACACGCATCCCTTGTAGATCAAATGGCTGCACGCAATGCTCTGGGGCCAGAACAACTGCGGGGCTAAAAGGAGCAAGATGACAATCAGGCTTGGTGCGAGGCACAGTTTTTGGGATGGATCACGTTAACCTCTTCACTGCTGAAGCTTTGCTCCCCAGCGGGGCCATTCCTCAAGAGGGTTGTTTTTCTAGACAGACCAAATAAACCTAATTGTTTGAGGTGTTTCATGCCTGAAACACGCAACAGCGGAGATTCAAAAGGAGAACATATGCACCAGGGTTTTCTAGGAAATAAAACACCCGTAAAGCAGAGATGAACACTCGGCACATGCAGGCAAGGTTCAGGCAAGGCCGTCCCCACCGCAGGCGAAGAGGAACAAATCACGGCAGCTGTGATCTGCAGAGTCACCATGGGATGGGAACGAGATGCAAGGCAAAGCCATCTTCTCCACTCCAGCACCAGCCCAGCAGCACCAGTCAGGAGAGCCCGGCCAGATGGAAATTCAGATCGACCTGAGCCCCAGAGGAGCTGGGCAAGACGTGCAAACCCTCCCTTGGATGTCTACTCTGCAGTAAAAATCCAAAAGCATGAGAAAGAGGTGCTTCAAGGAACTGTGGGAGAAGCAGGAGCTCTCAAAGAGGTTCTTACATCGTCAACAGTTTGCAACCATCTGATCTCTCGTTCCTCCACCCCAGAGTATTTAAATCAAGGAGTTTCTTCAGATACTGGACTGAATTTGAATGACAGTGTTTCTCCAACTTCTCGGCTGGCAATCCCTTCCTTTCCCACGTTCACTCTGGAAATAAGGAGACGTTTGCTGTTGATGGAGCACATCCCTCCGGACTAACCCAGCAGCGAGGGACAGGGGCCAGGCCACGCTGACCCACCGACGGGTCCTATTTGGCCACATTTCTGGATCAGCTCCCACGTGCCCGTGTCACGCACGGTATCCTATCTCCCCTCACAGATACCGCTTCCGTTTCACGAGAAAAAGAGCTTGATAAGAACCGCTGACCCCTGTGCAGCTTATCGCAAGAGAAAAAAAAAAAAACGAAACCAGCCTGGAGCCAGGAAGGGGCTACGTGGGCCTCCTCGGAAGTTGCCCCTTCGCCTCCACCCGCCCTCACAGCCACGCAACTCCAGTGCGTTAAACACCACAGGAGCCCAGCGAGATGTATTTCAGCCATCACACGCAACTGCAGCAGAGAGCAGCTCACTAAAAATCTGATTTACTTAACGACCTTACCAGTCGCTTTGCAAAGCCCGGGTGATTTCAGAGGAAGCGGGTGCCTTGCCGCCGCTCTGAGTCACGGGAAGCGCGGCACCGCGGCCAAGCCCCGGCGCGAGGCAGGAACACTGAAATTTCCCCCAACCGTTCTTATCTTCTCTCACAGCAACTCAAGGCCCGTTTTCAAAACCGGGGCCCTATTCAGAGCAAACAAACAAGCCGCTGCGTTTGGCCAACCCTGCTGCGTCCGGGAAAGTGCCGTAAATCGCGGGCAGAGACAGGGTTTACATGCAGAAGCGACAAGGAACGCGCATCTGCAATGATTTTATGGCACACCAGCACAGATAGCGGTTTTATGCTCCTAAAAACAGGTGATTTAAATTCAAGGGTGTCACAGACTCTAATTCTGAGCTAATTTCTCCTCTCTTCTGTGCTCTAGCGTACATTACCATTATTGAGAGAGCAGAACACAAAAATCTGGTTTCCTGAAGACAGAGTACAACAAAATGATGTTTTTCATGGCAAATCAGTTCAACAGAGGCTCAATAAAACAGGATTGATAATTAGCATTTTCTTTTTGACAGCTAGCAGCGATTGGCTTCGCCTTAAATCTAGCACATTTGCCTATTTAAAACTAAATCTGTCCAAAAATGAAACAAAACATCTGGCAAAAAGCTCCCAGTGAATGCTGGCTAAGATTGACAGCGTCATACACCAGCGTCACCGGCTACAGCGTCAGACAATGCAACAGTGACCAGGGCAGAACGGCGGCGGCCTTCTGGAAACAGCCATCAGGCGAACGGAAAATGCCTCGGAATAGCTAAATCAGTTTACGTTTTCCCTAACAGGACTAGATCAAAAGAAAGCTAACCTGATTAGGAAGGAGAGAGACACTGATTTGGATGCATGGAGCAAAGCAGAACAGCTATAAAGTGATATTTACGGTTGCTTTCCTTACCAGGGTTGCACAGAGCAGCCAGCAAGTACCAGCAGGTCTGGCCCACGTTTATGGGCTAAGGGTAGACCCTTTGAAACAAGGACAGCTTCCCTTTCCCAGCTTACTTTCCCAGTTAAGCAGCTATCAAAAAAAAAAAAAAAAAAAAAAAAAAACAACCAAAAATGTAATTAGAGCAAGCAATGCTCACTCACTGCCTGCTGGCAGTGCCGTTTCTCCCTGCACCGGGCAGCTTGCCCCGATCACGGGCAGGTCGAAGCCACGTTGCCAGACCACGGCTTTTGGCTCAGCCCTCTCAGACAGCGAGGGAAGGGAAGGGCCAGGCAGGACTGGGTTCAAGCACTGGCTGTGCCTACACGCAGGTCCCCAAGCATCCTGCTCTGAGGACGCCGGCCGGTGTGACTACGTGGCTTGTATCAGGATATAAGCTGGCGTGTGGACTAAGGCTTGTTGGTGCTCCCCTTGGGATGCTCGCAGCGCTGAATCCTACGGGAATACGATGCACACACACCTCAGGGACATTGTGCCTGCCTTCCCAAGGGAAGCCAATATGGATCCTGGCACCTGCGCCAGCCAAGGCACCTGGCAGCCATCACCTCCTCCAGCAAATCCTCTCCCCCGTGAGATTAGCACTCTGCTATGCACAGCTGCTTACAAGGGGCTAATTTTAGTTAAATGTGACCACTCAGTCAGTCACTGGGTGCCTGGGCCCCTGCTCCACCAGTCAGTCACTCACAGCTCCCCAAAACCCCTCTGCCACACACAGCAGAGCTGCCAGGCTTCTCGTCAACACGGGGGCCAGCCGGCGCAAGCACCCAGGCTGGCAGGGTCAAAGCCCTGCGGAGCACCTCGCGTGCTCGCTCTCTCCAAACCCCACGGGAACCAGTCAGTCCCCAGGGGCGATGACAGAGCAAAAAGCTTGGAGAAGGCTTTCTGGAGCTGTGCACATCCCAGGGGATGCCCAAGCACAGGGTCACGTTTTCTTTCCGAAGCAAATACCCGCCCCAGCCTGTCACATGTCTGCTCAGGTGAAACGCTTAAGCCCACAAGTCAGAATTTTACACAATTACTCTGTACACTGCAAACTGTGCCCATACTATCGAGGTTTTCACGGCTCCAGGAGGCTGTCCCAGCGCTGGGCTGCACCGCTCGCCCTGCCCCAGCATCGCATGCGTCCTGCTCTGGCAGGGAGACCTCCAGCCTTTCCTCCGCCTGCCCCACAAGCATTTCCACCAACAAACCCTCTCCAGACGCAGCTCTGTCACCCCGCTTGCCTTTGCTAACAGCCCTCAAAGCCGTAACGATGAGACTTCAGATGTCCACAACAAACCAGCCAGTGCCCAACGTCCTCTCATATTTTAGTGAGAGATAATAAATGCGGGCAAGGCTTTGCATGAGCCTCACCAAGCCTCCATGTCCACGCACGGGTCAGACACTATCTGACACCTCCCAGGGAGCCCATATGGAGTTGGATGGTATTAGGCTCTATGACAGAAAATGCTTTAGGGCAAGGGAAAAACTGCCAGACCAACTTTGCCCACTGCAGGGTCAATAAATATCCTTCTCTTGCCCCTCAGTCCCAAGACCTCATGGTATGTGGGTCTTATTTTCACCTCCCAGTTACACAGAAACCAGGGCTGGTGCCTCAACCCCTCGAATTAGCCTGCTGGATTTTGAAATGCTTTGCAGCATCCCAGCTGTGGCATCTCAGGACCTCCACGCATGGTGCTCCATGGAGGAGCTCTTTCCATGGCATGGCAGGGACAGGGCAGACGAACAACGAGGTGCAACGAGGTTTTAAATAGATGTGAACAGCTTGGTGGGTAGGTAAACAGGATCCCCGTTTCTTTCCTGTTCCACAGTTGGAAAACCCACAGCTCCTCCCTGTGGGATGGAAAGGAGGAGGGTTGGGAGCCCACAGCACTGGGGCTGGTTTCCAGAACTGGGGAACCACTTCTCCGCCCCAGCAAAGAGGGGAGACCTTTCCACCGCTGGTGGGAACTTGGGCAATCCCCACAGGGCACAACATGCCACATTGGTATATTTTAACATCATGGGGCAGGAGTGCTTAATGGGGTGGTCTTTATACCAGCATGCACCAGAAAGGAGCTGAGCCTTTTTCTGATGGACTTGGTATCCCTAAGGAACACAAACACATTAGGTGACCAAACCAAACGACTTCAGGAAAAGTTGAAATATCAAAATATCTTTAGAGATCTGTGCCAAAACGCTCAGGGATTCACAAGAAGCCCCCAGTTAATGGTAGCTGAACGTGCTCCTATCCAAGCTTGGTCCAGGAAGGCGGAATGAGCAATGTGTTTCAGGAAGCTTTCAAACCCCAGAGAAGGGCACAGGGATTAAGCAAAGCCGGGTGGCCAGGGTCACCCTTGCACCACTCTGGGCATGGCTCCTTCCACCTCCAGCTGCAATTCAAGCAGTCAATCCTACTTCACAGGAGGAAATCAGCCAACAAATATTGCCCTTCAGCCAGAAGACAAGCCTTTGAACGTAAGCGAAGCAATGAACGTTTCCTGTTCTCTTGTTCCCCTAAGGATAAGTGGACACATCGACACTGCAAATATTCCTGCTACTAAACACACGGGAAGTCTCAGGGCACGGGGCAATACAATGCAGTGATGACGCAAATCTTGAACCCACGCTACAGATTCAGTGCTGACCAGTACTCAAAGGACAATTTTCCTTGCTGCAAAGAGTGATGGAGAATTGCCACAGATGAGAATAATTTGGGTCAGGGGCAGAGCAGCAGCTTGTTCATAGCTGTTCCACAACTGCATGATTAAAGTTATAGAATAATAAATTTACTATGAAAGCGTACGGGGAATCCAGCTTAGATGCCCTTTAAGACAAAATTCTAAACACACTGGCTCTTCTAATAAAAACAAAATGGACTTCCAGCATCTCTCCATGATCCACTGCCACCTACGAACCCAGACGCGTTGTGTTTTTGGCACAGCATCCAGCAGTAGGCTGGAAGTTGACTGGTCACAGCCT
This sequence comes from Chlamydotis macqueenii, assembly GCF_036417535.1. Lineage (NCBI taxonomy): Eukaryota > Metazoa > Chordata > Aves > Otidiformes > Otididae > Chlamydotis > Chlamydotis macqueenii. The sequence continues at coordinate 4,390,998 of NC_141571.1, read as the reverse complement.
AGACTGGAGTTTCAGGTCACATTCAGGACTTGCATAATTTTCTTGACAGCATCAGCTTTAGGAGGAAAGAAAACCCTGGGATCAGCTGCCCGACAGCCAGGAGGATGTCACTGCAGATCCTCATGGACTGTCCTCCTTCGCTGCAGCTGTGGCTCTTTCTAATGCCTGCTATTTCTGGCTAACAAACCAGAATTTAATTAAGAGTCCCATTTACCTTCCCGAGCAGCCCTGCTCTGGCCTTGCTAATTAAAGACAAACCAACAGAATATGAAGCAAAAAAATAAACCAGGTCTGAAAAGTTCGAGAGTCACACATAGTCTGAGCTCCTAAGTAGGTTGAAACCCTCTCTCCATGGGAACGTCACATGTTGTCCAGCCCCGGGTTTCTAAGTTAGGACCTGGTCTCTGTACAGCTGGTGGATTCTCCAGAGGATTAACCACAGCACCCCAGTTCAGATCTCGCTGACAATGCATGAGGACTGAACCCAAGGTTGGTAGACAGATGCAGAAAGTGCTCTTCTCGCCAGGTCCTTCCCACGAGGGAAATAGCTGTCCTTTAGCACAGAGCCATTGCTCCCGCCCAGCTCCAAGAGGCTGAGAGCTGGTCCAGACTTCCTGGTCCCAAGCCGTTGGGCAGAGCGGAGATGTCCTGCAGCAAGGAAACCTCAGCACAGCAGAGCTGCTCCATTCCTGTGCAAGGACTTCGTGTTCTCATTCAAGAATATTCCTGCTGGTAAAATTTTGCTTTTATTGAAATAGAGGATCCTTCAGATTGGGCGATTTGGAAGACTTTGTTTGAATACACCAAGCCACCGTGTCTCGCTACGTTCCAACCTCATCATTTCAACCGGAACCAGGCAAGTATCAGCACTTGATCTCCAACCTTTGCTGCTCTGAATCAGACCAGAGTGGAAATACTTTGAAGGTGCCAGAATCTCCCCCACCAACTCAAAAGGTGGATGTTTCCAGACAGATGTAGGTGTAACAGGACAAAACACGCGCTGTGTGCAGATAACGCTTCTCTATGGCGGAAACCATCGGCTGCCAACCGGGTTCAAACAGGGCTGGTGCAACCAGTGAGAATGGCGTGAGGGTGACATTCAGGTTAGATCCTGCTCTCCTCTCTGTTTTTAGAGGTGAACACTATAGCAGTAGCCCTTAGGAGAAAAAAAAAAAGTGGGCTTTTCTTGTATGGTGGGAGCTGGGGTGTATTTTGTTTGTTTGGGGTTTTTTAAACTAACAGGATCTCTCTTGTCAGCCACAAAGGCACACAAAGATGAAAGAGACTTTGGAAGTTTCCCAGTGCAATTCAGAGCGTGGGGGTTTTAAGGTTAAGAGAGGGACCGCTCCTCTGTGCCACTCAAAGCACAGCCAGGCAGCGCATACGGGACCACCAGAAAAAGGGACCTGAGATCCACCTTGAAGTCCTTCCCCAAACTGACAGAAGCTGCAAACTCATAAAACATACACAGAGCAGGAGAAACACAACTGAGCAACTACAGCCAGTTTCCTCCACCAGTAACCTTTACAGCCAGCCTGCCTCACGCCGTCAAGGGAATCCGGGGGCCAAATGGAGCAATAAGCAGTTGCACATTGCAGGGACCTCGGCGGAAACGGCATCCGCTTCCTAGGAGCCGCACACGGGCTCTTGCTCCCCGAATTACAAGGAGCACAGGGTGCTTGATTGCATCTTGGCTCTTGATTACAAAGGCACCAGCAGACAGAATTAAACAGTTCCTGGCCTGTTCAGCATCCTTTGGGTGACAGGTTAGAGGGCAGGCAAGGCTTAGGAGATGTTTTTAACAGTTGTGCCAGAATCTGAATTTTTTTCTTTTATTTTTTTTTTGTCAAGACAGTTGCACCTTGTGATAAGGTTTCCCAAAGACCTGGCCAGGCTCCAGAGGTAAAAAAAAAAAAAAAAAAAAAAAAAAAAAGCAGTGGAAGTGTATGTAAAAGCAGCTCTGTGCGGGGTTATAAGGCACTGCCTGAACGAGCTGCCATAGCAACTGCGATTAAAGAAAGAATTGGAGCATTCTTCACAGAAGTATGAAAACTCACAGTCAGTAAGCATAAGGATGGGAGGCAAAGCAAACTAGAAGTGGATAAATACAAGCAAGTGGGAAAAATATCCCGAAATGAATGAGACGCAGGGCTGCTTGCACAGGTATCTGCTCTCGTGTTGCAGAGATGCCTATAAATACACGGAGATACCCAACTCCAACCTCATTAGCAAGCGTTTTAGATACAGTTGATCCTGCCTTGGGGCAGGAGGTGGATTACGTGACCTCCCGGAGCCCTCTCAACCTCTATTTTCCATGATTCTAGGAGGAAGAAATCTACACCAGCTGAGCTGTGCTGGCCCAGGTCCAGAAAGGCAGGAATTTAAATCTGGAAAATATAGATTTAATCCACTTTTCAAGTTCTCCTTGACCAGGAGAAGGGTCAGAAAGCAGAGCCTGCAGCCAAGCTCTTCCTATCTGGAAACTACGTCCAAGCGCTCTGTTTTCAACTGCATCAGGGTAAAGCAATCACGTGAAGCCTAGCCATGCAAGACGACTTCACCTCCAAAATTGCCTCACCAATATTCATTTGCAAACAAAAAGAGTATTTTTTGTTTGGTTTTTTGTTGGGTTTGTTTTTGCTTTGGTTTTTTTTTTTCCCAAAATATACTTGAAAACACAATGATGCTGCAAAATGCCAGGTACCAGCGAGCTCTCAAGCATGATCAGGCCAACATCTTACATCCTTTTGGCAGAACTGGATTAGATATCACAACACAGCAACGCAATGAGACGGAGCCCTTGCTACCGGAGGTCACAGCCAAGGTGGGAAGACAGACGATATTTCACTCTGGATTGCTTCTGCTTATTACACAGAAGATACGAGAGGATCCCGACTGAGCAGCTATTTACGCTCTCTGGTTTCTTGTTGCTGGAGCGGGACAAAACACACAGTCAATCGGAGCGTAGGAAGCAGCACACGCCTGGAAGGCAGCCAGGCAGGCAAGAAACACGTTGCCTGCAAGAAACCCCATGGCACAGCCCTCCGGAGCAAGGAGCTGGCCGGGTGCATCGTCAGCCCTTCCACGCTGTCGACCCACCGAGCAGGCAGGCAAGCACTGCATTCAGTGCATGATCCGACCCACATCCACGGCCATCGCTGCGCTTCCACGCCTCGGTCCCCCTTGCCCCGATGGCAGGCAGTGATCCCCCAGGGAAATCGTAAGGACAACCAAGCTGGGAAGTTACTGGCTGGAAGAAGCCACTGATAGACCAGCAAGTATTATCACGATCGGATTGGGAAGGTCTGGCTTCGACATTTGGCAGCCTGTAGATATCAGAAAATAAGCAGCCATCCAAAGCTGCCTCCGCATCATCAGAAGCAGAGCAGCCAGGACAGGGAAGGGAGAGGTTAAGCGCCAGCGATTTAGCACTTTGTTGTATGCGCAGACATCCCTGGGCACCTGGTTGAGTTAAGGTCCCATGGATAATCTGCCTTTGGCTGACAAAAGTCCTGACGTTCCCGGTGAAGGCAGCCGTTCCGTCCTGAGCCCTCCCTGCTGTGATTTGGCCAGGCAGGGTTTGCAGAGCAGATGGTGACCTTACGTATCCTACCTGCTGCACCTCGCACGAGCAGCCCAAAGGGTTTCAGCCTTCACCTCCCATCGCCCAAGCCTCCTTTCAAAAGGGAATACTCCTGACTCATGGTTGCATTAAGAAGCAACCATCGACAACACTCAAATCGCAGAAACGCCCAGTTTGCATTTAGGGGTCCGTGCCACCAAGGAGACATCGGTTCCGAGTTTCCCCTCCAAAACACACTGTAGGGAAATTTTAGAAGCCAATTAAGTGATTTAAGCCACTTCTAGTAAGAAAAAAAAATCTGGGATTGGCAAAGTCATTGGCCAATCTCCATTTGACTTAAAACATCTTGAATCCAGGCAGATCGTCCTTACTGGAGGGACACGTAGCGTGAGTCCAATGTTTATTCATTATCTTGTAATACTCTTACAAGATACAGAAGAAATATTTTCAGTGGTATCAGAAAGGGTAGAAGCTGACACAGATGTAAAAGCCAGAAACCGAAACAATGTGAAACCAACCCGGTTCCATCACGCAAGCCAAGAACGTGTGCTTTGCCAAAACAAGGTGCGAGCGGAAAGATCTGCCCACGGAGGCAGGGGTGGGCAGCCAGGCCAGCAATAGGAAGCTGGGGGGTTTAAATTTTGATCAAAAAAAGTTCCAGCCAGGATCTCTACATCATCATTTCTTAACAAGACAGTCGGAGCGCCTTTGCATGCACGTTTTCGGTTCCTGTCTTAGTCAAGAAAAGAAATTGCTCATTGTGCGGGGCGCAGGAGGGAGACTGCTTGTGCTACAGGACTTTCTGTGACTCGAGAAACTCAAAAGATGCAGAATTTCTGGTCTGTAGGGATGGAAAGAGCCTGTTTCTGAACTCGCACGTCTTGAAACAGCAAGCAGCAACACTCCACACGCACAACAGCCAGCACTCCAACCACAGGCGCCCGAATCCTTCTGAAAGGGATTAAGAGGTTTGACCCACGGAAACCAAAGCTCTTCTACAACAGCTGGGGTAATGTTTTATGAAATGCATTCTGAAGTTAAGGAAATACCTCATTTTGTTATTTAAAAAGTAAAAAAGAAGTATTTCTGATCAAACTTATTGGATTAAAGAAGGGTTTGAAATGAAATGTTCAAGCTGACTCCAGATTTGGAGAGGGAGAGGGCCTCATGCCAGAAAAACTCGAGATGAAGTTTCAGCATTCACTTCCAACCAGAGAAGTTGGCATTTCAAGCCCTTATGGAAATGGAAATCATATTCCCACTTGACTGAAATTCTAGGAAATGGGGGGGGGGGGGGGAGCTTATTTACTTGCTATGACAACAAAGCAAGTGTCATACTCAATATTGCTCATGCTCCCAGATGCCATCTAGTTAGCTGCCACATGCAAGCCACCCTGTGTCGGCATCGCATCCCGATTGCCTGAAAAAGCCAAGTTAATTGTGGCCAGATACACGAATCTGCTTTTGGAAGACATTCCAACCACCATTAACAAAATTAACAAAATCCATCATTGCCAAGAGCTCCCACGCGCAGCTTCCCACAGAGGATGGGTTTCATTTCCACACCTATGGAGTTTAAAATTCAAGAAACATCTTTGCTATTGAACAGAAACTTTTCATTTCTGACTCAAGTCATTCCCCAAATACCCAGATATAGACTCACACTGCTAGTGATAAAAAAGGCTTTTTTTTTTTTTCAGAGCCCTTCAAAGGGCACGAAACCCAGAAGAAAAATCTTCAGACAGATAAATGCACTTGCTCATAGACTCAGACACAGGAACTCCACGTAAAAAGCTTCAGGAGACTGATAATGTGGGTGGAAAATTAAAGCACCTCATAAAAGGTTTTTAGTAACAAGGGAACAGATCACATCAACTTGGAAAGGTTAAAGAAAGCAATTTATAGACACTAATTAGGGCCTCTTTTTAAAGTGCCTTTGCAAATGACGAGGTTGGTTTTATTCCGGAAAGGTGCAAAGGGAGCGCGGTGGGAGCTGCCTCGGGACGGCTCCCGAAAGGGTTTGCCACGCGCGGTGGCAAAATCTCGCTTTTACAGGAGATGGAAGGGTTGGCACGAAGGGAAACGTTGTCGGGGATGTACGTACACAAATAAGCTGTGCAATATTTATATCCTTCCCAGGGAAATCCTCTCCACACCAGCGCAGGACCCAGCGAGCCCCAAGCTTGCGCCCCACTGCTCGCTGGATGCCAAGGCCATCAAACCTGAGATTTCTCCGACTTTCTGGCTCGCCAGCTGCAAGGATCTGTGCAGTTAAAACTTCTGCAGAAAAGCTGTTTTATGCAACGCCTTTGCTCTGACAAAGTTTTGCTCGCAGGATGAGGTGCCAGGAGGTGGGAGCTGAAGGACGTTCCAGTGATGCTTCCCGGAGCCATGGCGGCAGCGGGCGCCCGCAGGGAGGCAGCTCCCATCCGAGAGCCGGAGGAACCAGGGCACCTCCAGTGCTGCTGGAAGGTGAATCCGTCCTTCAGCGGGGCTTTACTTCTCCGTTGGTTCGCTGAAGGGAACGCATTACACCCCAGCTTCTGCCGTTAAAGTCAGAGCTCCCCTGCAAACAGGCTGGGCGTGCAAAGGGACTTGCAGCCAGTAAATGCCACCCATCTGTGCAGGCAGCCACTGTACCCACCTCTGGGATCTCTTTTTTTTTCAATTTCTACAACACCGGCTCCTCTCCCCGTGCTCTGGGGCAGCTTTTACAGGAGCTCAGCGATGCAGAAAGACCTGGACACGACAGCCTGCAGCAGCCGGGGCTGCTTTCGGGGACAAGGCGCTGCCCTGGCCATGGTGGGACCAGCCTCCTCCCTGCAGTTTCAGTACATCACACCCTTCCCAGCTCCTCTGCCAGGGATAGCGGAGCGGGTCCAGTGTGGCAACTGGGAGCACTCTGCTCTCACCTCGGAGCTGAACCGCAAGCCGTCTGTAGATGTTTCAGCTGTCCAAAGGTCCCGGCCAGCGCAGTGCAGCCCAAGGGGACCGCTGCCCTCGGCTGGGGTCACTGCCCATCACCTCCCCAGCGTGACCATCCGCTCACATTTGCCACCAGCGTGTTTGCAGCATGCTCCCTACCCTGGTTCTGTCAGCAGGGATCCAAAGGAGCTTTTAACAGCAGCTTGCTTGTTAAACTCGGTCTGTTTTTGACAGATCTGTTGCAGAAGACGCGAGGATGAAGCAGGCAGAAGCTGTCACCCCTTCGCAGCTCCTGCCCACGCCGGAGCCAGCACTCCCTAGGAGCCCTTGCCTTCAGCACCACACCGAGACACAGCGGTTCTGCAACGCGTCCAGTCGCCCACGGGCTCATCGGCCACAAACTTGGATTTCTTACACAGGAAAGAAGTCCTCTGAAACCATCATGTTTGCACAGCCAGAGAGGTCACAGGCTCGGTGGGAAGTAGGGGTGGCTCAGTGCGGCAGCCGTGCCGTCAGCAGCAAGAAGGACGAGTGAAGATGCTGCAGACACCCACGGGTGCTGCTCTTTCAATGACACCTGGGTGAGGCGCAAGCAAAGGACAGTGAAGTTGGCAAGTCCAGGTCCTCAGGGACGCGGGGCTGCTCCCTGAGGAGCAGGGCAGGGATTTGCACCCGCCAACTCCATCCTACGTGGCTCAACACGCTGCTCCATCAGTGGGTTACACCACAGCATGAGACACCTTCCGGACAACGAGCCAACTCGCTACCCAACTCCACTTTCTTTTCCCCCAATTCCATTGCACGGTGCCTACTACCATCCCCTGTCCCCATTCAGGAGTAAGAATGCTAAAAATAAATACAAAAGTGGAGAAAAGTGACAAAGCTTGGAAATGGCACACCTGCTCAGAGGTAGCTCGGAGGTGACGCGTGCCAGCTACGCCCCCAGCTCTCTAACCTTCCTCACGCTAACTTCTGAATCATCTGTATTTCACCTCCCCCTCCACTTCCCACATGGAAACAAAAGATGATTCATACACCAAAATAATCACCTGGGACCTCCAACAGCCCACAGCTTCCCTCACTTTTGTCCTAGGGCACTTGATTAGGAATTTTCCCAGTTTGACACCTGGATAATGGCATGGGGGCTACTGCCCATGCCCTCCCTGGCGGGTGGAGAGGTTGATTTTCCACTGAGCAGGGAAGCCCCTCTGTCACGTTTGCTGTAACCAGCATCACATCGGAAAGAGCGACTGATGGTTAAAGCTCGCTATCTGGGCTCGCCTACGGAAAGAGGTCAACATGATTATAGCACCAAGAGAGACCTGTAGTGATGGATTTTCCCTTACAGGAGGAAAAGAGTGAAACCGTGAGCTGCAAGCTCAACTCCTGCATCCCCCAAGAGTAAAGCATCCATGTCCGTGTGTGGTGGCAGACCGTTGTCCCCAGGACCTCTGACACCAGGCACGTTAATGCCACTGCCATCAGGGTGCACAGCGACCTGCGCCAGTGCTGTGTGGGCAAATACGTCTGCCAGCTGTCCATCTCACCAAATGAAAATGCATTTTTAAGGCAGACAGTGCAGGAGCTTTCCTCCTTCCAAACTGACCCCTTGCCCAGATCCAATGCCAGAAAGCCAAACTAGAAGGCTGGGTCTCTGGCAGACCTGTTGGACCCATCACACCCTCCAGCCCAAGAGCTGAGCAAAGATACCACTGGTGCATGAAGAGGGGAACGACGAAACGCTCATTAGCCACCCCAACACAGTGCCCTGTCACTTACAAGTATAAAACCCAAAGCCATGCCCTACCAAGTATCTGCCAGCACAGGCAGAGGCGAGACAAGTCACAAATCTGTCACCTCAGGCAATGCCAACAGACGCAGTGTCACAGTAGGGCTGGGCTGGCGTTTGGGGCTCTCCTGGAAAACCAGAACAGCTCAGACTGGGAAAGGCAGCTTCAACAGAGCAAAGAGCTGGAAGCAACTGTTAAACCTTTAAAGCAAGGAAGAAGCAAATAAAAACCTGCAGTTTCCAGGGCATTATCGCAGGTCTGCTCTCCTAGAGAGAGGCTACACGTGTCTGCAAAACCCCAGACACACTGCAGGGCTTGGCAAACGCTTCTCACGCACCGCCCAGGCAGGCATCACCAACCACCACGGTGCTCTGTTTCCGAACGGGTGCAAAACATGCACTGGTGGGACGCGAGGGCAAGTTACGGTGCACAAGAGGCCTTCTCAGAAACAGGGATGTGACTCTGCGGAGATTCCTCACAAGACGAGACAAGGTCCTCACCCTCACCCGCATACCAGACAAGTATACACCGCTTCTTGCAAAAGATGCTGGAAACCAGAGCAACACTCACCAGCAGAGACGCAACTCAACTGGGCAGGTTTCCTAAGCATCTGCCCCGTCCCTGCCACACCAAGGGATCCAGAGACGACACCGATTTCGGTACCCGGCCACTCCAAAAGCTACTCCAGTTCTCCTCCGAGAAATGCTTGTACTTCTCTGTGGAGAAGTCAGCTCTGGCTCCCCGGAGCTTACAGGTTTCCCTCCCCCGTGCTGTGCTGAGGCTAACAGGGATCGACTTTTAGACATATCTTTTTTCTTCTCCCTTCAGATTTTGAAGCAAAAGCTTTGATCTGCTTTGAAATGGTGCAATTAAACCAACTCCTGAACAATTTGTCATTCTCTTCTATAGAAAGCATTAAGCAAAGCCATGCTTTTCAGTATTTTGAACAGGGAAAAATTTCATACATCCGTGTAGCTCTCCATCCATCGCCCACAAGCTGGGAAGCTGAAGAGATTTACACTGACATGTAAATCCCTGCGACAGACTTGTATAAAACCACTAACAGAGGCACACCCAGAAGGCAAAGAACTGTTTCACACCTTCTGCAAGGAGAAAGTGTGAAAGGGAAAGAGATGAAAGCCGCCTCCCTGTCACCATCCCACCCTATCCTGCCATTCCTGATGTCAGTTTAGGTAACGCTGCTGTCACACAGGGCTGTGAGACCCCACAGCTATACCAGAGATGGCAACACTCGAGACCAACACCACATCGAGGGCAGTCCTGTCCGTGGATGTCAACGCTGATCTCTGCACACCACAGCGCGACATGGAGCTCGCACGCAGCCTGACAAAGAAATGGCCAGATAAGAGTGCCGTACCTTCCTCCACGTCGTTCCTCAGAGAAGCCTCCAGCAGAGCAACGCTGGCTTCAAAAGACACTTTCTTTCGGTTAACAGCGTTTCTCTTCTTTTCATGCTTCCGCTTCTTGTGCTGCATCTCCTTCTCGTACTGCGCCCATTTCTTCAGCTGCTGCGCCCTCCGCTTCTGGGCTGCCCGCAGCCTCTCCAGTGTGGGCACCTTATCCAGCAGCTGCAGCTCTGTCAGGAGGTCCACGTGGGCATCCATCGCTTCTGCTGAGAGAGGTGGGGGTGAAGGATGTCCCAGTGGGAAACAACGTCCCACCGCAGGTCCTCCGGATCGCAGCTGCCCGCTGCTATACCAGCATCTCGAGGCCGAGCTGGGAAGGGCCCATCGCAGTGTCTGATGAAAATACAGCAGAAACCTGAAATGAGGAGGGAAGTGTGAGGGATCAAGTCTCATCACAGCAGGAAACACCTGCCATCTCAAAAGGTGGTTCACTTAATTGTGTTTTAATTGCTTGGTTGTTCTCACTAGCCTTTGTGACTCCACCCTTTACTCACTCTAAACACCCAAGCAAAACCCTCTTGATTAAGCTGCAGTTTTGGCCTGCAGTCCATTCATGGCCATAGTTCAAGGTATCCCCCCTTTATGACCACAAGAAAGCCTTAATGAGCAAAGATCTTCCACAGCATCCAACACCATTCCTCACTACAGACACCCCCAACGCCGCAGCCAGGACCGCACTGAATGGATACCCGCAGAGCCATCGGCCGGGGACCCGTGGGCAGCCGCCCAGCCACCTGCTGCACAGAAGTGCCCCAGATTTGAGGAGCGATCCAGCAGTGAAAGGTGCGTTTGAAATAAAGCCAACGTCATGAGCAACTTTCCAAACAGACCCGCACAGAGCACATCGAATGCCAAGGCGAGCGTGCCAAACCGAGGTCAGCTGCAAATAACCACGTATGAGACAAGAGCTCCTGTGGTTCAGCCAGCTTGGGAAAAATCTTGATGGGGAAGGGAGACTGTGGAGAGCTTTCACAAGCACCTGAGAAAGCCCCAACAGAGCAGCTGAGGCTGTTCTTTCCTCAGCCCTCCCGCTCCAAAGGAGAGGAAGCAACAGTCTCACAAGCAATGGATGCAAAGCATCTACAGGGAAAAGAGCAGCAGAACTAAACCAGGTAACAAAAGCGGGCAACTAAACCCAGGTGAGAGGCGTGGTGAGGACACCAAACCTCACCTCACCCAGCCAAGCCAGGAAAAGCCACCGTCCATCCCCCCTCAGAAGGCGAAGCCGCGTGGTCAGGCAGGCATTGCGCCGGGGGGCTGCAGGGAAAGGTCCACGCCACGCAGCGCATCCACCACATCCCAGAGAACTGCGCAAGGTTGAGACATCCACTCCTTTCAAACACTGCTCCAGACCTTCCGCAGGGGTTTTGACCTTACCTATAAATATCTCAGCAGACTGACAACCAGGCACAGCATTTCCTCTGCGAGATAATTGGTTTGAGAACCAAAAACAAACAAACTCAGCCAGAGCACGCAGGCAGGTCCCAAGCAGTCCCTTTATCCAGAATGAAGGGCCAACATGAGGTCAAGGGCAGCTCCAGCTGCACCTGCAAACCTTCTTTTGAGGGTTTCAGAACAGACCTGAACAAAAAGAAAAAAAAACAAAAAAAAAAAACCACAAAAAAAAAAACCAAAAACCCATCCCCATTCCATCCCATAAGAACTTAAGATTGCAAACAAATGCAGCCTACTTTCTAAAAAGCTTTTATTTTGGGACGGATGCATTTTCCACCGCCCCTCACAGGCGTTCCTGGGAAGGTATCTTTTTTGGCGATCTCCGCTCCAGCAACGCAGGCTGTGGATCTGAAGCCCCGTTTACAATACCTCGAAGGAGGGGAGACAAGGGCAGGAAATGCCTCTCGGCATACCGCGCGCGGCACTCCCACCCTGCTCCCTTTCCAGGCCACTTCTGCCATTGTTCGCTGAAAAATGAACAAACATTTTCCAAAACACACCTGAAGTAGCAATGAGGACCTAATTCTGAAAGTTTGTTAAAGCAAATGAGCCTTATTTCAGCGTTTCCCTGTTTACCTCCAGAAAGCTGGAAGCTTTTTTTGGTGGTATTAGGGCTGCACCGTAGAAAGAGCCACAGGACACTGATTTACAAGGAGAGGAGAAGCATGGCTTGCTCTGCTTGCCCGCGTTTCAGCTTTCCTGCACACACCTCGTCCTCCAGCAGTTCCTCTGCTCTCACAACAGAACAAAAGGGAGACTCAAGAGGGGATGGAATGGAGAGGGGAGATCCACAAACACCAGGAGACATCCTCTGCTGCCACAAGTACCAGACACCAGCGTCTCCTCAAACCAACCAGCAAATGAATCTCTAAAGAAGAAAGATCTCCCCGAGAAGCCTTCCCGAAGGGAACACAGCTCGACTTCTCACAGACCTAGGTACAAGCTCCCCAGCATCCTCCACAGACCCCAGAGCCCCTGAAAGACTTCGGCTCTACAACTCCAGCTGCGTGTTTTACAATGACCTGGTTTCTTCTCTGTACCAAAAAAAAAAAAGGTACATTGACTTCTCACGGCACAAACTGCTCAGTCTAACTATAGCACAGCTTCAGAGCCCAGCATTTGTTTACCTGCAAAGCAAGACAGATGCTGGCTGTGTGGGTGTCTGCGGTTTGCAATGCATCACATTTTGGTTTCTGATTTATTTAAAGAAGAGGAGGGGAAAAAAAAAAAAAAAAAAGTGCCATTCTTTGTGTTCGACCAAGCTGAGTTTCCATGAGCTCAGCAGATCCGCCTGCCACCGTGCCGAGCACATCCTGCCAGACGCATGTGTGGCCCCTGGCCCTGCGGGGACAACGGGCGACTATTTCGGGGCCGAAAGGAAGGTGAGATGCTCGCTGTTGTATCGTGCTCGCGCCATCGCGGTCCTCTTAGCGCTGCAGCGGGGTAAGACCCGCTCCAGCCACATCAAAGCTCAGTCCCCACAAAGGCCGCGCAAGTGTTGGCAAACACAATTGTCTTTTTCAAAAAGCTTGCGCTTCCTGTACGTTTTGTCTCACCTCAGTACAAGATCCAGCTCACTGAGCTCAAAGGACCGTTTCAGGGCACTCACTTGGGTTACAAGAGACAGCGATTCCGTGAAGTGAGGGTTTACTGAGTCAGCAGCCGCAGCAAGCTGCCGACCTCGACCTGGTACCATCAACCCCGGCGGGCTCCTGCGCCTCCTACACACGCACCTCTTCCCATTTCACATTTAGAGGTTGCCACTTACATCCCACAAAAGGAGAAAACCCAGTGCACTTGCTTTCCCGTCCCAGCACACACTCAGAGCTGCCCCCCTCCAGCCTCCTACGCTTTGCCATAACTTCGCCAAGGCTGGATCCACTGAACCAGCCGTGATGCTGGAGAGCCTCCTCATCTCCCCGTCCAAGGATGAAGCTGGAGCCCAGACCTGCGAATCCTCTGTCGCATCTCCCCAGGGCTCTGCTTATGGCACAGCATGACACTGAAGCAGAACACAAACACTTGCAAGAGTCCTTCACTCAAGTGTCATCAATTGACTTCGCTTCTACACCACTTGAAAAAAAAAAAAAAAAACCACACACAAACCATGCAAGAGCAACCCTTGAATGGGACACCTTGAAACAAAATAGCTCAGCAACTACAGAATTCTTCTAAGCTGTGCATCTTTCAAGCAAAGGCAAAACTCAAGACCCAGGTGTGTGAGCAGCCACTTCTGAAGGAAAGGAGATCATCCCCATTCCCAGGATTGCCTGCAGGGAGGAACCTGCAGGATCGGGCCCAGCTGATGAGCTGAAGCATTTGTGTTTGCAGCATAAAGTCAAGGCAGTGGCATGAAGAGGGACAGAAATAGCTCTCTCCTCCCACCCCAAGCTAATCTTCTCTCAGGTGGAACTGGAAACCAAGCACGAAAGCCCATAGCAGGGATCTGAGCGCATAAGCGGCCTGCAAAGGAGGTGGCTGCCTGGTTTATTTATTCCATTAGCATCAACTCCTGCACCACGGCAAGGTGAGGAATTGCCACATTTACCCCTTCTGCCTCCTATGAGAGTCAAGCTGTGGTGTTCTCGCTCCATGATAGATGGGGCCCATCTAGATGATCAGCCCATCGCAGCCCTTTTGCTGAACCCACCCTCCAGCAACAAGCACCAACGAAGAATTCACAGGCACCACCTTCAAGACCGTCACTGCTCGGTGAAACAAAGCAGCTGAAGACGTGTTCTGTCTCGTTTCCGCCGTTGGCCAGGATCTCCCCAAGGTCTGGAGGACACAGTAGAGCGGCTCTTCATCGCTTGCTCCCCAACAAGCAGCGTTCCCCTCCCTCCCCAGAGGAATACAGTCCAAGTCATTTCCTAAACCCTGCCACTGCTGAGCACGTAACCCCACCGGCTCTGCCAAGGCACTCCCACCCTAGCACCGGCACTGCTCCTTGCGGCAATCCACAAACCTTCAGGAAGGTGGGAAACCTTCCTGCCCATTGACGGGAATGATCCCTGTTCGGGATCAAGAGCTCTTGGAGTTTGTAGGGTTTTTTTTGGTTTTTTTTTGTTTGGTTATTTTTTTTTTTAAAACAGTACAGGGTACTTCAAGACAAAAGGGTCTTTCCTGCTAAGCAGACCAGAGCCTAGAACCAGGGTTTCTTTCCTTATCATAGCTGCTTCTCTCACTTCCTGCCTTTTGGAAAAACATTTCATTAGAGCATCGTCAACGAGAACACTGCATCAAGCCCTACCATCCAAACCATTACAGCCTGACCCACCCCTAACGGGGGACTCAGCCGCCGGGTCTTCCAAATCAAGACAGAGGGTCAGATACCAACAGCAAACACACAGCAAACTGGGAAGGGGAGTTCAAATCCCAAGAGACACGCCTACCCTTCTGAGGAATCCCAGCCCCAAAACTCTTGTTGTCCCCTGCAATGCTACAGGACAGACACGTTTTCTGCAAAGCCCAGGGAAGGAGTAGGAGAGAACACCCGTGGTGAAAGGCTGCAGTGGTAAGCAATTCAAAACACGGCGTTTCCAGCCTCCTGAAGGGTTTCCTTTCTTTTTGAAACTGAAATCTTTATTCCTCAGCCCATTAAACAACAGCTTGACGCACACCTAAGCCAGTACTTTCAAGATAATATGCAACAAATCCTTCTCTAGGGGTCAAGAGGATCCACTGATGAGCAGAGGAACACAGAACAAGGTCACCTGCCTGACTTGGGGCAGCAAACTCACTGCAAGAGCTACACCATCACCTCAGGATTGTTATTTCTAGTCCTGTGCTCCAGCCACGAGGAACTGGCAAAACCCTACTCATCCCTCAGTGCTGCTCTCACAGCGCTGGCTGTTGCTTCTGGTGGCAAATTCTTCTTGCACGCACCATGCAATTCTCCCCGCGCCGTGCTGCGAATCCCACAGCACCCGCAGGTTAGAACCACACAGAGGAGTGAAAATTATGAAAACTGTTGCTGCATGATTTAATTCCACCGGTATCTTAGAAGCAAACTGCTCCTCTCCTCACTCAGGGCTTCTGCAGCATTTTGAGAGGCAGATGCTCAGGGCTACCAAGTGAACGGTTCCTCCAGAAGGAATGAAGCGGGGAGCGACAGGAAATATCACTTTAAAAATTTAAAAAAAAAAAAAAAAAGGAAAAAACAGATATTTCAGCCAAGACTCCTTAGGGAATACAACTCCTACAGACTGCCCTGGAGTGCTGGTGGAGAAGAGCAGGTACAGAAGTCTTCTGGGTAAGAGATCTCATCAGACATCGGGAGTTTCGGGCGAGATTCCTGGCTTTCCCACAGGTTTTTTGTATGCAAAGTGAGTAACTTAATCTGTGCCCCAATTACCTTCTTAAAGGGAAGATACTGCTTTCCCCGTCCGCAGCAAGGGAAGTCTCATTGCTGCCTGATGCAAAGGTAAGTCTGGTGGTGAAGGTGCATCAACACAAGTTATTTTTCCAGTTTAATGGAAAGCTCAAAGTTTAAAGCTACATTCTCCCCCAGAGAATTAAAACCACGTTGGTTTGGCCGCTTTATCTCTCGTTCCAGATAATCTCTCCCTCTTCAGTGAGCTCCTGCCTAGCAGTAGGAGTGAAACACAAGCAAGAAGAAAAAAAGCGAAACAGCACGTCAAAAAATCTCTTTGGAGCCAATGCTGTAACAGAAAATTTTAAGTGCCTCATTCTTTTCTCATCTCAACTGTTCCACTCCTAACAATATTGGCAATTGTTTGAGGAAAGCCCCTCAGTATTTTCACCATATATTTCCCATAAACATTCAACACAGCACAATATACATTCTTTTTCCTATCAATATTTCAATGTAGGCTTCCATAAAAAAAAAAAAAAGAGAACTTCTGTGCCAAGCAGCCCTCCCCCACGTCAGCGCGCTCGGAACCACGCTGCTCTTCCCACTGGCACCTCAGTGAGGAGCAAAACAAAGCTGGTGCTGGTTCCCAGACACACACACATTTATCAATGGCTGGAGAGCTGGGGCTTTGGGATCATTGGGCACGGCCACTGCCATGGAGCGGTTGGCTCTAATAGGACACAAGCCCAAGAACAGCTCACTCGTGTGATTTAGGAGCAAGCTGGGGCATCAGAGATAGACCAGCTCAGCACTTCCTTCCCTCCACATGGTTCTTGTGCAAAGCTGCTCCTCACACCCCATTTCCAGTGCGAGGCAGCCGGACTTGGAGGCATTTTAGAAAACCTTGATCTAGAAGGTCTGTAGAGCAAATAGATAAAAGAAATTAGGAATTTTTTTTTTTTTTAACACTGAGGATGGTGGAGCACTGGCCCAGGTTGCCCAGAGAGGTGGTGGATGCCCCATCCCTGGAAACTTTCCAGGCCAGGTTGGCCGGGGCTCTGAGCAACCTGATCTGGTTGGAGATGTCCCTGCTCCTTGCAGGGGGGTTGGGCTGGATGGGCTTTAACGGTCCCTTCCCACCCAAACCCTTCTGTCATTCTATGAAATGCTCTTTTCTATGTCTGCTCCACACAGCTGCCACCTTTCTGCATTAAACTGCCCTTGCCTGGGTAGCTTTTCAAATCCAGAATGTTTACATGGATCATTTTTACGCTCCCTACAAGTTTGGGGTTTTTTTCCTCCCCTCTCCATTTTCAGTCCCCAGCATCCTTCCTAGCACCCAGGCTCCAGCCCAGCTCCGCTCGCGCTGGCTCTCCCTCCGCACCCACAGGCGGAGCGGGCTCCTCCAGCCCTGGGTCCCGGGTGCCCCTCCGCGGGTGCTTCGGAGCCACAGAAACTGCTCGGCTCCCTTTTGCTTTCCGAGGGCGACAGCTCAGGTTTGCCTCCTGCTTTCAGGTCAACGGGCGAATCAGTAAAAACAGCCAGCCTGCGCTCTTGGCCGTGAGCTTAGCACGCAGAGAAAGGTGAGTTTGAACTTGAAAATCTAACTGCGATTCAGAGTCAAGTTAGAAATCAGAAGTTCGGGGCTCAATTTCAAACTAGACACCAAAACAAGGCGTCCCCTTTTAACCCAGTGCAATAGAGAAAACCATTCAGCAAAGCTGAGTCCGCAGAGAGCGCGTACTAATTGTACTGATTCTTTTTTTTTATTCTCTCTCCTTAGATGAGGACTGTACACATCAAACCACAAGCAAAGCTCTTCCCTCTGTACCCGAGACGGCACACGGGACTCTAGAGAAGGCTACGCATGAAGACAAGGAAATTTTATCCCTTCAAGAATTCATTACATACCACTCCCCTCTCCCCTTTGCTCTCCCCAAAGAAAAGTATCTGCTCACAAAATTTATCTCTCGCATCAGAGGAGCAGCCGGATCCCTGCCCTCAGGCAAAGACAGAAAGATCAGAACGGGATTTCTGTGCAAACACGAACCGAATCCCGGCTCCCCTCGCAGGAGAGCGGCCCCGTCTCCTGAGCCAGGCGGTTAAATATTGAAGGAAAGGCATGCAGCAGCCCCGATTATGTGGAACAAAAATTAATTGAGGGCATAAGTCTCCGATTGGGCTCTCCATTTATTTTTTCCACAGCACATTATACGTGTGCATGGATGGCAATGCAGACACTTGCGGGGAAAGCAGCCCGGCCCAGCTGTGACAGCGATATTGACGCCTTTTATTTGTTTTGTTTTCCTGGTTAAAGCTTCCTTTTCTTTTTTTTTTTATCAGCCCTGCAACAGACAGATGTGTGGAGTCTTCCAAAACCGCATCCCCCTCCCTGACATTTTAACCTACACATTTGGAGACCTGTAATTTGAAAAACAACAAAATCTTCCCCAAACAGGCTTTAAAACAAGGCATGGGGAAAAACAAAGCTAAATTCCAACAGGATCTCAAAAAGACCATTGCAAGAGCCCCCACCCTTCCCTTAAGAAAGAAATTAAGGCCCGATTCGCCTGCACCTCGGTCTTTTTAACAGAAATCCTTCTATTGTTTAAATCCACTTGCACAGATTTTGGCCCATTGAAAAATAAATAAATAAATAAAACCCCTGGGAACAGCCCAATTCTGGCTCAGCAACAAGTGAGATAAGTGCCTGGATTTCCCATTTACAGCTCCTAGGCACCTCAAGGCACGCCAACGCGGGATGCTCCAGCGGCAGGGCTTTTGCAGGCTCTCAGCTGCTGACGGGGACGTCTGCTCCTGTCACTGCCGGTGCATCGCAGAGGTGACAGCGAGAGCGCGATCCCGCTGGGCCCCATGCAGCTACGCAGCCTCCCCGGGCTGGGGGACACGGCATCCCCCGGGGAGTTACCACCTGATGGGATTACGTTCCTCTTTTTTTAATTTTTTCTGGTTTCCTTGCCGCCAGAAGAGAGTCCTGCCTTGCTCTTCTCCAATGCTTACAGACACTATCGAGCAGATCTATAACCATTCCAATAATCCTCAAAGGATGTTCACTAAATAACACACAAGGGTGCCCTCTGACCCATCCTGCATCCATCAGGGAGCCTGTACATCCATTCAGGACGGTGTTGCCCACCTGCCTCTGCTGCTCAGGGACCAGCACGGTGCCCAAGGGCTCTGCTGGGAGAGTACAGAGGTGAGACTTCGGGAAAAACAAATTATCCGCACTACGGTGCGGGATGTTTTGCTCCACATGGCTCTAATATCTGGATTTGTTATCCAAGGCATGGCCCTTATACCTTGGTGACCTCCTCAATGACTTATTCCACTGCTAAACCATGCGCGTGCCACACTCTGACAAGCAGCATCATACAGTTTCTGTAGGGTACCGGTATCAGCCCGTTCACAACAACGGCAGCGAAGATCAGCACCACCAGATACTGTTACTGCAGGGCAATCAAGACCGTTTTCCCTTGAAGCCTGCAGGAATACTGTAAGTGCATCTTCTAGAAAGTTGAACCATAATACTTCAAGAGGACAACGGCTCCTTAAAATGCAGATCAGCAGAAACCCCGCATGGGAAGTAGGCTGCTGCCGGCAGCGCTCGGCTGAGGAAAAGCATCTCCGCTGCCTCTCGCCTCCACCTCTGCCCAAGCACAGCTCCAGAGTAACTTGCCTTATCTTAGATGCAAACCATCAGACTGAAACAAGTTTGTTTTTTTTTTTTTTGCTAGCAAAATGCTAAAAAAAAAAAAAAAAAAGTTAGCACAGCTTTCTGCAGTGCCAACATCACCAGTTTCAGTCTTAAATCAGACACTCGGCGCAGCTTGCCACCACCGTGCTTGCGAGGCAGATTTGCTGTTTCTGAAGTGCCTTATTTTTAGGTGCTGTTATCAACCCCTTCGTCACCATCCATGCCCTACTTTCTGTGTTTTCTGCATCCACTCTTGGCCACAGTCAGAGATGGTACGTTGGCTTGACTTGCTGCCCTGACAACACAGTTGCTTTGACATTCAGTTTCATCAAATATTTACCACTTCTTAGTTTGTAAATACGATTTCGGATACTTTACACTAACTTGACTATGAACACGGTACCAGAATTGCTGGTACTGCCCTCTCCTCATCCGTCTAGTTCTTACTCTGCTTCTGCCATTCCAGAGATCACAAGCTCTAGGGCTCTGCTGCCACAGGTCAAGAGAGACCAAGGAGAACCTTGTCCACCTACAAGCATGAGGTTCAGCCATCCTGCTCTGCTTTCTCAATGTGCACCCGCGCCCGGATACGCAAACAGCCAGACCTGCCCAGGAGAAAGACTCTTCCCAAAGATATTGGGATTAAAGGGCCAGAACTCAGCTGGAAAGAATGGCTGCTCTTGAGGGAGACCTTCTAGAGGGCTTCCCGGGCACAGGTACGCACCCTGCCATTCGGTATGTACCTCAGCTGAATATTTGTTCTGAGAAGCAGTTTTATTTGTGTGGCAGAAAAATCAGTGTTCCGGTAGTGAAAGTCAAATTCAGGTAGCAGGGGCACCCTAAAGCCAGAAATCTGCTCTGATCCTGCAGATGGTGGAGATGGTCCTGCATCCCGCTGGCAGACCTACAGCACAGCTCCCACCAGCCACTTTGGTGGGTTAAGCAAGTAAAGCCCACCCAGTACAAAGCCCCTCTTAACTTCACATACCAGATGAACTCTTGCTCAAGATCTCGGCAATAAAAAGCCAAGCCCTACACTAATCCCCAAATCTCAGCTCAGCACCATGAAGTAGAGAAAGCGATGGCAGGCATTACTAGACACATCACAGTCAGCATGGGGCTCATGTCTTCCTTGGTCTTTCTCCTCAAGATTTGGGTTTTGAGCTGCTGAGCAAGTAACCAAGCAGACGTTGCGGCTGTGAAATGCTGCCAACATCCAGCGTTGCCACACAGAGCCACTGGAGAGCAACGCCTCGCACTTGGGGTTTTCCCATACGGATCATTAGAGGTGCCACGATGTCACATGGAGCTGTTGGGACAAAACTGAGGCCGTTAGCATTGACAAGTGAAGCTGTGCATCTCCAGCCTTCCCTCCTAGGCTGCCCCCTCTTCTCTTCCAGAAATACCCAACCTGCACCTCCAGCCCCTTCCAGCTGCAGGGCAAAGCATCAAGCCGTAGGGTGTCAAGCAGCCCCTCACCTACAGAGTTGGGGGGAAGAGCTAATGAGCCAGCTCACAAGGGTGGTCTCTTGGCAACATGGGGTGAGAGAAAAGGAGGAGAAAAATCGCTGTCAGCTCGTTTGTGTGCACTTAGGGTGGCATTCCCAACCCTGTAATTGTTGCGTAATGAATTTAGCAATGGAGTTCAAGAGTTATGATTCATTCAGGCCAAAAAAACCATGAGTCAGTCCCCAAAGAATCATGAGATGTTAAAATTATACACATTTAACTTCAGCCTGACAAATCCAAAGGAGTACTGTAACAGCAGAGTGCCTCAGCACAACTCACAACATCACGCAAACATCCCCACTCCTCCTCCCAGCCAACGCAAGACGAGAGCCGCACGAGAGCAGTGCCTGGGTCTGCCGCTGCAAATAATTTACGCCTGCCGCCTGTTCCCAGCTCAGGTTATCAGCCCCAGCTCAGAAAAAAGGCACCTGATTCTGCCTCTCAGCCAGTGCTCACGCTGACTCACCGAGAAAGGCGATAAGGTCCCATCCAGCCCAACAAAAGGTCTTTGCGCAATCTCGCAGGAGGTGAGCTCTGGGGATGCCCAGCACAAAAGCCGGTGAGGGGACAGGGGAGGAGAGCAGAGGTGGCTGCGGGAAGTGGGCAGTCAGGGTGCAAACCACAGGGCTGGGGAAGAAGCGCAGCTCTCTGTGGGGATCAAGCAAGGAACGGGGCAGATTTATTATAGAAAAGGATGGCTACGTTGAGGAGCATGTGTGGGTCACCAGGAGGCAACGCAGAGAAGACCTCGGGAAAAATAAGATGTTTTCCTAGCTCTGTTGGGTGATCTTGCTTAAGTCACGTCCTGTATTCTGTGCTTACGGAGCTCACATATATGGAGAGGAAAGCTATTTTGAAGTGAGACAGGGCGCGAATTCAAAGCAGAACAATTATTCTGGGTTAACTCCCCAGGTGGCTTCTTATTCTAGAGTGGCAATACCTTTTTCTAGTTTAATGCACTTCAAAAATAGATTAGGCCAATGGTTCTGATCTGCAAGGCTGTGGTAGCTGGCCTGCTGCTTTTAGAGCATCCTTAATTAGAGCCTGGTACGGGGACATGAGGGCTCCAGGATGCAGATGTGATAGTCCAAGTTTAGAGACATTTTATTAACTGGGAAAGAAACAACGGCTTGCAGGAGGGTCTGCCCAGACATGGCTTGGGCAGGAGCTGCTGCAGCAGCCACTCCTGCGGCAGGCACACGGGACACAGCCCAACGTGCCAATGCGCTCTGCCAACCCAAACCCAAACAGCGCTGGACGAAACCGACACGCCGCACCTCCTGCGCAACCAAAAGCCTTCTTGTAAAGCCATTTTTCTTTGAGGTTCATTTGAATTTACTATTTATCAGGCTTCCATTTAGCCTCATTAATCACAGCCTATCAAGCTCTTTCAAATCAAACATAGAAAAGTACCCAGCAACTGCACTGCTGGCTTTATCCTGCTGGAATTATGGAAGGCTAGGAAGCAAGAATGCCAACCCACCTGTCTCCTGCTTCTCAACCACTTCCCCTGGGATAAAATCAGCTGACTCTTCTGGAAAAACCCACGCCGGTGTCTTTCCCTGCCAGCTAGCAACATTCAAGGAGAGCAAACAAGATGTCATGCAGGAGAAAGCGCATCCCTGCGAAAGCCGAGGGAAAGGCAGATGCGCAGCTCCCAGCAGCACTGGTACCAGCATCAGCACGCGGACGCTGTCTCTGGAGCTGGGGCAGTCAGCCACCTTTGTCAGAGGCATTTCCTACCCGGGCCTCCCGAGCCGGAGATCCGGCAGCTCACCTAAGCCATGTCAAACGATACACCATTTGTTTGCTTTGTACGGGTATTAAGGCTTAGCCTTCCTCAAGCTATTACTTTATATTTTTTCCCCTCAGTGCCTACATGGCTGTTAACCCCTGTATTGACATGCTTCTGTGAGACCTGCAAGGAAAAGCTCCATGAGGAAGAAGGGCATGACTCAAAGTTACGCTTGCCCAGCTGGTAGAGGTGCTGAGGGGTGCCACCAAGGCTCGGCCCAGCACCATCAGCTCTCACTGATGAACCCTTTCCTGCTCAGCCGTGAAACTCGGGGTGTGGCGTTCATTGCTCCCACCTCCCAAAGTCTGACAGCTTTTTGTACGGCCCTTCACCTGTGTTCTTTGGGAACAAAGTGGGAACTATCCTGATTTCAGAGGAGAAGGTGAAGCAGACAGTGAGTCACATCCACAATTACTGGTCCCTTACGCCGCTGCCAGCGGCAAGGCAAGCTGTGCTCCACGCCGAGCAGGACCTGGCGTAAGACTGGGCTCTGGGTTACTCAGAGCTGGAGTCTGACTGCTCCTGAATCACTGTACCGTGATTCTCCGGCACCTCCACCCCAGCCAGCAAAGCACCCGGGCTCTGCCCTCCTCTCAGGAGCATCACCTTAAAAAAAAAAAAAAAAAAAAAATCTATAATATCTATGTGTATATATAAAGAAAAACTGTGCTGGACAGCAAAAAGTGACAGTCTATAAAGGATCATGCCCTCAACAAGACTTTGGCGAGTGGCACGGCCAGTGTCAGCGCAGGCAGAATGGCGCTGGCGTGATGAATGAGCAAGGGAGCACGTGGAAAGGAGATGAGGAGAGACAAGCAGGCTAATAGAAGACGACAGATTTCTAGTAAGATTGCGATAAGCCTCTTTAAACTTCCCTAAAGGATGAGCCAGCTGGCAAGGCCATCCTAGGAGGTGGTGGAACCCAACTAACAGCCTCACAAAAAGCCGCCAGCTGACCCCTTTCACACATCCCGCAGCTCTGTGAGCAAGGAGGGCTGGACTCTCCTGCGCCGGCGCTCACCTGCCGTTCCAGCCTTCCTTGCAGAGAAGCCGCCAGCCCTGAATGATTTTCCACAAGCAGTGAGGTCGGGCTGAGCATTAGTGCCGGCCGAGCACACTGTCCTGCTCCCTCCGGCCCCAACTAGCCATACTGCATGTTTCGTAGCCCACACCAGAGCTAATCCTGACCCACACCCCCAGCATTGGGCCAGGAAGCTTCACCTCCTTCCTAAATTTGGGATCCCTGGCAGAGCCAGCTCCTCCAAAACCATTACACCCCGGTGAGCAGATTCACCCACTGAGAAGGAAGAGGAGAGGGCTATCCACAGGGGAGAGCAAGCTTGAAACGTTAAGATTTTCATTTTTAAAAATTTTTTAAAGGGATGGTACCTTCCAAACCTGCCGAAGGCGGAGCGGATACCACGCACAGGTATTTCTAACACAGTTTACTATGCCCCCCTTTCCAGTGCCTCCACAAAACCCCATAAGTATCTGAAACTGGAGGTATCACCTGGCGCAGCTGAGGGTTTTGGAGTGAAGAACAACAGCAGCCAGTTTGATATCAAGCAAGTTTTTCTTCTTAGGCCAATTAGCCAGTGATATAATCTGCCCACTAAGGTCGCTGAATCATCATTTAGCAGTTTCAAAGGAGACAAGATGAACCGCAGGCCAAGTTTCCCCCTCCAGCTCAATGAGTGATCCAAGACGCAGTTAATGATAGTGGCTCATGAGTATCTGCTAGAGGATTTGAGAGGGCAATTTATGGCCCAAAAAGAGACTGACCTCCTTCACACCAAAGAAGCGAAGCCTGTGAAGATGCAGGACCTGATTTTGGGATCTTAATTCACAAGCATTAAACATCCGAGAGCTGCCAGACTTGAGTCAGACAGGGGTCAGAGCAAAAAGGGACCCAAAAACAGGTGAAGGAAGGTCACACTAAAATCCCACTTCGTCACCAGCGGGCAAGAGACCTTTTTAAGGCTGGGAATAAGAAAGGAGTCACATCCCTAGAAGACTCCTAGCACAAACCTTGCATTTTTGTGAGTTTATATAAGACAAAAAATGAGACATCCCCTCATCCACAAAAGCTTCATTATTTGTCAACCTCAGGCTGTAACCAGTAAACACTGGTTGATGTTTTTCTTCTTACTGGATGTAATGTGCCTAGAGGCAACAGGCATTTTATAAATTATTAAACCAAGGGAAAATAAGGTTCCAACAAAGTGGCTGCAGAAGCACCAAGGAGCCAGTACAATTGGTACCAGCGCACTCACACAAAGCCATTTTTCCTGCAACGCCGGACTCAACAACAAGACATTGTTAGAAACAGGCAGCCTGGACACGTGGTCTCGGTGGCAAAAAGACGACGCGCTATCTCAGCGTTTCATCGCATCCACCACAGTTATCTGAAGTTCAACACTCGAAACATAGTTTTTCCTATTAAATAGTCACTTATGTTCTCCAGTCAGAAGGAAAATAAGCACTTTTTTTTAAAAAATCTCACGAGAGATCTCAGGACATGAAGCAAAACCCACAAAAATAATGCAATAAGAGTATTTTCAATGTCATCTGTAGGTTTTGGTCCAACCTATAGTGTAGAGTTAAACAGGGAAGGGAAAAACATAAATGAAAAAGTATTCTTCACATTCAGGATTTAACACATTACATCTCTCATAACAAATATGATCCCTCATCAGACTAAATTCAGTAGTAGCCAGAAAAATCCCTTCTGCTTTCTGCCCTAACAGCCCTCAGCCCTTCCACCTGTGAAAAGCACCCGAGAGTGGCCGGGCTCAGGACACCTGGCCAGGGCTGGGTGAAGGTGACAGCACGGGCAGCCCAGGCACCCGCTGCTCCCCCCGTTCCTGAGCATTCGTTAGAAGCGCAGGAGGACGCAGAGATGGGTTTGGTTTTTTATTTTTCCCCCAAGTTTGTGAGCCCTCTGCTTTCCTTTTGCACTTTCTCTGCTAGTCCACTGTAACTGGAAGCATCCTCCTCCTCCTCGAGCAGTTACCACAGCGCAGAAAAGATCTTTTCACGATAAGGAAGCAAAGATATGAACACAAATCACTGGCTTGCCAACAGGGTCAGCCAAAAGCATCTCTGCCACCACTGACACCCCACAGCCCAGAGAAGGGGCTGAAGTTGGGGCTGAAGTTCGCCGGGTCCACCAGCACCCAAAGGAGACTCTCACTGAGAAAGACCTTCGCCGCCTCACGCGGGGACCAGCGCTCGCAATCCTGGTGCCATTTCGGGAATTACGGTTCCTTATGTTTCTGCTGCCCCCCGTACGTTTCTTCCACAGCCCAATCACACCGACTGGGAGAGGGTTTCCAAGCGCAATACGCAAAACCCAGCCACGAACAAACGCAAGGAATTCTCCACCCAAGCGTCCCGGGTTTTGCGCGACGACCCCACGGCACGAACGCGGGTTTAACCACTCACGCCAGTGACCCAGTGCAGTAAGAACTGCCTCGAAGGACGGGGGAACTGCACCCTCACCATCACGCGTGTCCGGGACCCGGCTGGGCGGAGGGACCCGCGGGTGCTTGGTGCTACCGGGAAAGGCACCGGACCCCGTTACTGGAGTGGCTCCGACCGGCCCGGTCTGGGACCGCACTGGGCTGGAGTCACCGAAACTCCGCGGCGCGACTGCAGCCGCTGCCCCAGCCGCAGCGGGGACCCCCCCCCTGCTGCGGGCCCGCGGAGAGCTCCGCGGCCCGGGGGGGACACCCACCCAGAAAGCGCGAAGCCCCGGGCATCCCCCTCAGCCGCTGCCCGAGTCGGCCCCGCTCCCCGTCCCGCACCTCCAGCCCCGCACTCACCCGCGGCAGCTCCGCGCGGCGCAGCGGGCCCGGCCCCCGCGCTCCCGGCAGCCAGCGGCGCCGCGCAACCCCGGCCCCCGCCCGCCGGCTGCGGCTCCGCCCCGGGGGGCGGTACCGCGCAGGGGGGCGGGGGGCGGGCGCGGCCGCGGAGGGGGCGCGGAGCGGCCGGGCCGGCAGGTGGAGGGTGCAGAGCGGGGGCGGGGGGGGGCAGCCTCCGCGGAGCCCCCGGCTGCCCGCATGACGGCAGAGGGGTGTAACTAGAATAAATAAGGAAATTAAAAAAAATACTAAAAATAATAAAAAATGTCTTCAAGTGTTGGTGGCAGCCCTGACTTCTGGCCGGGCACAAGATGGGAGCTGCTGTGCTGAGGTGGGGAGGGCTGGGGAGGATATCCGGGTGAGAAACAGGGTTTTGCCCCTTTTTTGGCATAAATAGCCCAGCCCGGCAGCAGGCTCCTGTTTGCCACAGAGCAAGTGGACGCTAGGGACTGGGTCCCGGAGCGTTTGTTAGGAGAAACTAAAAGCCACCCCAACGTTCACTCAGGTTTTTAAAACACAGTGACTGATGCTGAAAACAAATGCCGTTCCCGGAGTATGGCTCATGCCCACTTCACAGACGGACAAGGAGAGGCAGATAAGAGTCTTTGCCAGGAGCCAAAACCCGTCGCCAGTGCTGGGACAGAAGCCAAGAAGCCTCCTGGGCCAGGGAGCGGCACCCGGGAGCCCACGCTCAACCCGGCACGGGCTGGGAGCGGAGCAGAGAGGATTCCTCACGCTGCCGTCAGATATTCTGTCTGGGATGGGTTGCCTTTTCCAGGGTGAAATAGGTGTGGGAAGGTTTGGAGGATTAATCACCATGGGCCCCATTTCTCCTTGGGGAAGGGCCTCCGCCAGGACCGAACAGATGGATGAGGGGAAAAAAACCCTGGAAAACGAAGCTGATGAGAAGCAAGTACATCCATGTCCTCCTCCTCACTGGATCCGTAGAAGTGTAGGTGCGGTATGGGAGGAATGGGAAAAGTTTTAGCCAAGTTAAAGCTTAGCTACAGATCTGGGACTGGACTCCTCACCAGCCAGAGACCTTGGCAGCCCTGGGTGGAGGAGGCTTCATGTGGCATGAGTCCGGCTGCCAGAGCTTTAGCCCAGAGCGCTGGAGAGCCGAGCAACTTTGGACTGGTCTCTGAAGTCCGTAATTCGGTCTGTTTATATCAAACGTGTTGTAAGCACAGCTGCTTTCTGAGGCACGTATGGTAGTGATGGGGGGAGTCACATAAATAAACTGGCTCCGTGCCAGACCAGTGAGTCAGCATAAAGAGCTGAAATACTTCTTAACAGTCAGAGGATCAAAAAAAAAAAAAAAGAAAGAAAAAAGAGACTAATTTTCTATTCCAATTTGGGTATGAGCGTTGCGATTGGGGAGATAAGGCCAGCTACCACGGCAGCAGGCCCTTGCGATGCCCAGAGCCCAGGAGTGGAGGAGGTGAAGATCCCCAGGGCAGAGGGAGGTGAGCACGGCAGACAGAGCCCGCAGGCATCTGCATCATCCTCGTTTTTTCTGGCAAATCAAAGCTCTCGGTTCAATTGCCAGTATGAAGATTTGGGGCTAGAATGGAAATACAGTTTGTTTGTTTTCTAATGCAGTCAAAAATGACTGCATCAAGTTTTCTTTTTTGTACAAATTAAAAATATTACAAAGATTTAGGTTTAAAAAAAAAAAGCTATTTCGAAAGTGAAGTTTCTTGAAAAGCACTGCTAAAACATCTGGCATTTTCAGAGACCCAGTTCCTGACATTTCCTTCCCCATCCAGTGTTCAATCCAATTTTACAGCTAGTTTTGGTCCCTCAAATTCCTTTCTTTAGCAAGCTCACTATTCGCTGGAAAGACTTCACCTGGCTGTGAGAACAGGATTTTTCTCTTGTGCTCTTATAACAAATACATTTCTCAGCAGTCAGACTAGATGCTGCCAATCAATTGAGTCTTCTGGATTAAAAAAAAAACAGGTAGGGAGCTGCAGTGATTGAAGGTCACTGAGCCCATCCCGTAACTCGGACACAGAGACAGAGCCGCCAGTCTTGGGCTGTGCTGGGAGCTGAAAAATGTACAAGTGAGGGGACAGCAAAAATCAGGTCCCTGTTCTGCAGGCGTACAGCACACGTGTGCTTGTGATTGCTGCTTCGTCGTACACTCGCGTGGTGACAGCTTGTCAAAACAAGCCAGCCGAGCGTGGGTAGGCTGCAGCCGGAGCCGAGCGCCGTGGGAAGGTGCTGCCCCATTTTTCCTCTCTCCTCTTCCATTTACACTTCCACCTCTGCCGTTTGAATTCCCTGGCAAAGCTTTCTTTTCATGAGCTTTCAAGGTCTCCTGGTGTATTTTATTCCGGCTAAGAGCCACTGTCACTAAGAAGCGAGCAGGTAGACCATGTCCGTGGTTAAACCCATGGCGAACGAGCACGAGCCTCTGCAAAGCAGAGGAGCAGCCCACATCCCAGCACCTGCGCGGCACAGCACTGCTGGGCAACACTTGGAAGGGCTGGGGAGAAGAAACAAGCCATGAGGCAAGAAGTGAAGGTGGAAGTTGGTCGCAGTCGGTGAACTTGAGCTGCTTTGAGCACTGGGGCTGGCCCAGCAAAGCCAGCTGGGGAGGCATGGAGAGCACTGGGAAGGTGAGGGAGATGAGGGTGGGAGGGATGGAGATGGGGAAACAGAAGGAAATGGCCCATCTCGCCGTCTTAATGGTGAGAGCAAGAGGTTTTGAATAGACATACTGGGCGGAAATGAGTGGTGGCAGGGGAGAAGCAACTCAGTGTGGGGTGTGGGTTGTCTCGGAGGAAGCAACGAGGGACAAGAAAAGGAAATGATGCTCAAACCAGGGGGTTGCCAGTGGTGAAACACTGTCTTAGAGAAAGATACATGAGCAAAACCACTGTGTCAGTTATTCTCTGAAAAAAAAAACAAAAACAAACAACCAGCGAGCAAACAAACAGCAGATCCAAGGGCTTGGAAAGAGCTGAAGCCATGGGAAGGCTCTCCAATGTCTTACAGAAGGGCACATGGAGTAACCAGGGGCTGACTGAAAAAGTACAGGAAGAAAAATCAGTAAGAGAAGAGAGGACACAGGACACCAAGGCAAAGCTGAAAGTGGTAGCAGAAATGTGGGACTAATGAAGAGATAGATGGGTAGAGCTGGGGTATTCGCGCTGATTTCAGTGAAGGCCATGAGAGGAAATCAATGATCAGACAAAGAATAAACCAGGAGGCAAAAAGAGAGTGTGCACAGATCTGGCTCCAAGGCAGAGCCTTGCCTTGTTAGCAAGGCAGGTAAGCAGTTTTAACTCACAGGATGCTCAACCACCAAGTAGTTCAGCTTTTCACAACCAATCCTATTCCTCAGGCAACCCTCACCCCCACCTACATTAAAAGCAGCTGGAGACTAACTTTACACAGCATGTCACCTGAAGAAATTCTTAAGATTGTGGGATGTTCCAATGCCTTGGACAAAATTTCAGTAACTGATACAAGTGCTGTAGCAAGAGAAATCAAAAGTAATTTGTCTTTCATACTTGAGCATGAAAGCAGTAAAAACCAGCTTTGTGAAGGCTGGCAGGAGGGCCCCCAACCTCGGGGACCGTTGCTCCATTGCGCTAGGAAAGCCTGCGCCAAACCGGGCACGAGCCAGTGAACTGGCACAACGACTTCCCAACGGCCCAACGAGTCGTCCAAGCGCATCCTCACTGCTGCAGAGAAACTAAGGCTTGGGACGGCACCAACGGCAGTTTGTACCGTGTAAATATACCCAAAGAAGAAAAAGACATTAATTGATCAACCCCTGTATTTGTACAGCTCATCCTTATCAAAGGCTGGCGCTCATTCCTCCTCTTTTCTGCAGGCACAAAGGCCAACTCTGTGCAAGCAACGCGCCCAGTGCCAGCTCCAGCAGCAGTGACCCAGAGCAACGCCGCAGCGTTGGCATCCACGGCTTTCCCAGAAGAAAGGCCGTTTGCAAACACAGAAGCCAGGAACAGTTTTGGAGAGTAAAGCTCTCCAAATGCACAAAGGGCCAGGACCCTGTTGTCCTATGGAAGATTTCGTGCCTTGACAGGAGAGAAGTATTACAGACTGGTGGGCACAGCTTCGCAGCTCGCAAGGTTACCGGTTAAAATCCCCGTGGTCAGGAGCTGGCCCCCTGCCCGGTGCCCAGCGTGGAACCGCGCTCCTGTTGTGAACAGCGTGCTCCTCCTCCTCCGCCTTCGGCCGAAGGAACGGGCACCTCTCGCCCCACTTCTCCACCGGGCCCTGTGCCCACATCTTTCACCAGGGGCACGTCCAGCGCCCTCACATCGGGGGAGCAAGCCCATAGGGTTGCTTGGCGTGAAGTCCTACAGGGGTTTGCTTTTGGGACGGGTTAGAGAGAAGGGGTGGTACTTCGGTGGTGGTTTCCTCCTCCCAACTCCGCACAGCCGCTGTGGTGACAAGCCGGAGTTACCCCGCAGCGGAGCAGAGCCCACCGGCGCAGCGGTGGACCTTCAGCAGCAGTGGCTTTAATCTTACTATTAATCCCCACATCTTCTCTAACGCTTAAAGTCCTCTGCTGTGGCTGCCCTCTTGCTGCAGCGAAGTGGAGAAACGTGTGGGGTAGGTGCCATCTCCACCCGTTTCTGCGGGAAGACCACCTGGACAGCACAGCATTTCTGTTCTGCTGCGGTTCAGGGGCAGAGAGCCTTTTACGTTATCGTGGCTCTGCACCTCGTTCCCTTCCTCTAATCCTCAGGACTGCAGTTAATGCCTGGTCCCGACCTTCTTCACAGCAGGCTGGGAAGATTAATTAGGAAGATTGTCTCAAGGTGCAAACTTTGCATCTGGATGGAAATTTTGAAGGTCAGAAATAAGCTGATTTAACCCCGTGTCTCTGTGCCTGTGAGAAGCTTTGAGGGGAAGACATTTTAAGGGCTAAATACATCTTACAGCCAGGACATAAAAGCGTGGCACACTCCTAGTACTGCACAA
Organism: Chlamydotis macqueenii; assembly: GCF_036417535.1. NCBI lineage: Eukaryota > Metazoa > Chordata > Aves > Otidiformes > Otididae > Chlamydotis > Chlamydotis macqueenii. Next base: position 4,359,656 of record NC_141571.1, on the reverse strand, counting down.
GCTCATTGGACTGGCTTACTAGCAATAGATGCTGTCTTAGGGAGTTTAAAAGTGACAGCAGCTGATGAGGAGGGGAACCTCAAAAAACAGCCTCCAGAAGGACTTTGAATTAGAGGCAAGACCCTCTGGCATTTCTGAGCAGCCCTAGGGTCAGTGTTGAAGGCCTTCAGAAAGAAAAGATCACGTTAAGCAAAGCAAGATGCTCCTAAAACACCTTGGTGCTGGACTTTACTGAGGGATGGTTTAGCTTTTAGATAAAACAATGCTCTTTTGTTTACAGCCATGTCTACCCTTGACTGAAATAATCCATTCTTCCTGACAGTGTCCTTGAATTTCTCAGTTTCTCGCCTTGAATAAACCATCCAGCCTATAATTCACTTTGTGGAACAGGGGTGATTCCTTCACCTATATTTCACAAAGCTGATAGAAATTTGGACAATAATTGCCACACTCCCGTTCTCCAGCCTGCGGGCTACACCTGGAGAAAACAGAGACTTCCACAGAAACCCAGAGAGCAACACTGATTTTGAAAGCAAATGTCACTTTTGCAGATGGTTGTGGTGGTTAGAGGGAAGGTCAGAGCCCTACCAGAGGAGAAACACGACATATGCTACCCAGTTATGACATACTGGTCCCATTAAAGGGTCTTCCACCTTCTATTGGACACCCATTGATTGGCAATTAAGTCAAATATCTCCTGTGCACTGCACTTGAAACTCATCAGTGCTTTGTCATCATCTGTGAGCTTTCTCCCCAGTTTAAGCAAATATTGTACAATAATCTGATTTCCACTAAGTGCACAGAACATGTAGCCATAAAATCCTCTGTGGTATTCAGGTATTTGACAAGCTGAAGTGTTTAAGGGTGTGCCTGGCATTTCTGTTGAGATATACAACTGTTTAATGTGTTTTTTAATCCAGTCTCAGAGGGAAACTTGGCCTCAGAGCCTTTTGGAACAAAGAAACTGCAAATAGGTTTCCTGAATCATAACTCCAAGCCCTTGGCTTGGGCAGGCGCTTGCACCGTGTAACCCTTGAGATGAAGCAGCCGTGCTGCGTCTTGCAGCCAGCTCAGTCCTGTAGAATGGTTTGGGTGGGAAGGGACCTTCAAAGCCCATCCAGTCCAACCCCCCTGCCAGGAGCAGGGACATCTCCAACCGGATCAGGTTGCTCAGAGCCCTGGCCAACCTGGCCTGGAATGTTTCCAGGGATGGGGCATCCACCGCCTCTCTGGGCAACCTGGGCCAGTGCTCCACCACCCTTAGGGTAAAAAGAATTTTCCTGATGTCCAGTCTGAATCTACCTCCTTCTATTTTACAACCATTACCCCTCATCCTTTCACAGCAGGCCCTGCTGAAGAGTTTCTCCCCATCTTTCCTGTAGCCCCCTTTAGGCGCTGGAAGGCTGCTCTAAGGTCTCCCCGGAGCCTTCTCTTCTCCAGGCTGAACGTCAGTGTACCAGACAGCTTTACCTGGCTGGGCTGGCTGCAGAGATGCTCTGAGTTCATCAGGTCTTGACCATCTGTGAAGCAAAAGAGCACAAGGGGACTCTTAATGCTGGAGCTGCTGCTCAGAGCCCTGGGCAGCACACTCGCCCGCCCCGTCGGGAAATGGAGATCTTGACAGTTCATGAATCTTTAACGATGCTGCTCAGCAGAGTACACATTTGATAGCTGAAGGCATAAAAGCCTCACCAACAGCAGGAGTGTTAGAAACCTTTGTGCATCTTTCAGGGCCAGATCTGGTTTCTACGGTTAATGAAAGTCCTCCTGTTAGAGTTAGCAGGACTGGACCCAGCGCCTGAGCAGCCACACGCAAGGAAAGCTACAGCTGGGACGTGCAGCTGTGAGACTCACGGGCCGGGTTGTAGGGATTTAAACATGGATATTCCATGTTTAGGGCTTTCTCCTCCGTAAGTGGGGTGGCTTTACCGGTCAAGTGCCCTGACAGCACTGTTACTGTACAGAGACAAGAGACTTTGCAGCAGCGCTCAGATAACCGGGGTTATATTGTCAACGGCATCACAGCCTGGCCCGTCACACACATCCAGTGTTTCCAAATGAGGACACAATGCCTTTAGTCTTGGAATCCATAAATGAACATGTAAATAATCAGCAATTTAGAACAGCGAGAGCTGAGCAACACCAACAGACACATCACAGGCACCAGAAGCTCAGCTCTTTATCTAAGTTACTTAACATCAGAAATACGGACTCAGGGGTGAGGTATCCAGCCTTGACTGTGTATTCCATGTTACACAACTCACACAGCACTAAAAGTAATGCCAGCATTTCTTTTCCCCCGCCCCGAGGCTATGGAGACCTGGTTTAATGATGTATCACAACAACCCGCCTGAGGAGAACACACACGGAACAAGCCCTGCGCGTGAACGGTTATGGGAACGCACAAGTCACCCCCGCCACGAGCTTGGGTTTTATTTTGCAGCATCCCAGACTTTTCCCAGTTTTACTGAGCTTTTAGAAAAGCAGATGAATGTGTTCTCCTTCTTAGGGCCTTCACCAGTCAGCCTGGGCATGACTCTGCATCTATTGCAGGTCAAGATTTTTCTAAAATCTTTCATAGGTATTCCAGTTAATTAACTTGGTTACAGAATAAATGAAAGACCATCTTTCCATTGCCATCCTAATGAGTAAACAAAAATCAAGATGACAGCTGTAACAAGAAAAGTGCTGATGACAATGTACACTGTGCTACAGCAGCTGCAATGAGAAAAATTGTTTCTAATCAATATTAATTGGAAGTTTCCTGCTTTGAGAGCTTGCATGCTTGTTAAGTGTCCGGTTCCCAGTTGTACCAGTTAGTCTAATAACAGACATACTGTCCTATAGAGTTCATCTTTCTAACTGGTTGATGTAAGGATGAACTTACAGGAAAAATAAATTCTAAGGAGCCATTGTGAGTTGGCTGTAGGGATGAGAACTCACACCAGCAGGGATGGAGCTGTTGGAACGGAGCCCTTGCCGCTTGCATTGCAGAAACATCTGCAGCATAAGCACCTATTCCAGTCTGAAAGCGTCAGAGGTGTTGACTCGTTAGCAAGGACGTGAGCAGAGAGCTCCCACCCTGCCCAGGTTGCCAGGAAAACAGAAGCGTGGAAGGGAAGATGTCATTATGGAAATGTAAAAGGACATTGGGTCAAGTTATTGCAAAGCACGAGACACTTCTACATTTTGATAACTGCTTAGCATTTAATTTCTCTCTCTCTTTTTTTTTTTTTTTTAAATCCCACCCACAGGCAAAGGAACAAAGCCCTGATTTTTTAAAATAAGTCCTGCCTTGAACACGCCGTGCCGGATCCCAGCACGTAATGGTGTAGCCACTCGGTGCCGATTACCAGCAGAACTTGGATTGGGGACCTGAGGCACCAAACTCACCCCAAAGGGAAGGGGCCGGCCAGCAGCAGCGCCTGGTTGCCCCCAGTGCTCTGCAAGCAGAACTGTTAAGTTATTCCCAAGGAGCACTCGCACTGGTTAAAGTGGGAGTCTTCTGGTCTGCCTTGTGCCAGCAGACATCCAGCTTTGCCAGTTTGGGACGAAGGCTTTCAAAAAAACAGCCACTGAAGCCTCCAGATGTGGTGGATTAACCTGCTCAGCTCTGCCTCAGAAGCCCCTACTCAGCATTTCAGGATGCGAAATAACATAACACAAAATGCTATAGCTAAGCTTCTTTGGTAAGGTCTTAAATTTTCTTGGTGATGGTATTTTAGGGGCGTATGGAGGGGGAGGCATCAGTGAAGTCACCAGAAATACAGATTTATATCAAGTCTCACAGCTGTGGAGAGTATTCTCAGTAAAAATTATTTTCTTGGCTGTGCCTTAAATCACACTCCAAGAAATAATTGTGATACCTGGACTACAGCAGTCTGATGTTAAAATATTGGTACCTTGTATCAAGGAGATATTCCTGTCTCTGATCATGAAACAGTGAAAAAAAAAATCTGAAATAAAGCAAGAAGAAATAAGGCTTCCAAAAGCAATAAATATCAGTTTAAGTCTGCTCCCGTGGACATCAACAGAAGCCTTCTCCCATTATCAAACTGGGCACTTACAAATCCCCTAGCGATGCCCAGTCCTGAAATATCAACTCTGCTGAGGCAAGGGGCAAAATCTTGCCTTTTACTCTGTGTGGTAGGCTTTAAATCCTCGGAGGACTTAAAACTTAATTTAGAGACAACCAAGAGTGCTTGAAATGACACTGGACAGGCAGGAGACCGGCCCGGCCTGGGGGGCTGCAGGAACAGAACAGCAAATTGGCAGAAACCCCAGATGAAGACGAATTGGAGGTGAGTACCTGGCTGGCCCCAGGCTTGCCCTGGGTCACAGCCTTGTTTGTCCTCTGACCATCTCAGCTGGGTGCTACAGGAAGCCTTAGTCTGCTGTGAACTTTAAAATGACCAAAGAGACTTCTGTTCAGGGCTCTGCCTGCTCTGGCATTGCACTCAACATAATGAAGCCTCAGCAGCATTAACCCCTGAAGAACTCAGCCAACACCTTTGCACCTCTTCTCCACTGAGAGAGCCATCCACTTCCTCTCCTTAAAGTCCAACCAGCTCATGCCTTCCACGATGCGCCAAGGTGGCCATCAAATCAGATTTGTGAGTCTCATCAGAAACGCCCGTGATCAGACACATCACACCCAGAACACAGGGCACCACTAGCAGAAAAATAACTGGAATGGTTCACTCGTGTCCTGTTCACTGTGCCTTCTTCATAGAATCTTAAGGTTGGAAGAGACCTCCAAGATCATCAAGTCCAACCATCAACCCAACCCCACCATGTCCACTAAACCATGTCCTGGAGTGCCACATCTACACTTTCTTTGAACACCTCCGGGGATGGTGACTCCACCACTTCCCTGGGCAGCCTGTTCCAGTGCCTGGCTACTCTTGCAGTAACGAATTTTTTTCCCTAATATCCAATCTAAGCCTCCCCTGATGCAACTTGAGGCCATTTCCTCTTGTCCTATCACTTGTTAATCAGGAGAAGAGACCTGACCCACAACTTTCAGGCAGTTGTAGAGAGGATGAGGTCTCCCCTCAGCCTCCTCTTCTCCAGACTAAACAAACCCAGTTCCCTCAGCTGCTTCTCATCAGACTTGTGCTCCAGACCCCTCACCAGCTTTGTTGCCCTTCTCTGGACACACTCCAGCACCTCAACATCTTTCTTGTACTGAGAGGCTCAAAACTGCACACAGTATTTGAGGTGGGGCCTCACCAGTGCCGAGTACAGGGGCACGATCACTTCCCTACTCCTGCTGGCCACGCTGTTCCTGATACAAGCCAGGATGCTGTTGGCCTTCTGGGCCACCTGGACACACTGCTGGCTCAAGTTCAACTGACTGCCTACCAGCACCCCCAGGTCCATGCGTTCATGCAAGATGACAGTCCCTTCCCAGCCGGCAGCAGCGGTGGCCAGCACAGCCGCTGCCAGGCTGTGGCTCAGCGAGTCCCCGGCAGAACTGGCAGGACCACAAAGGGAAGTGCTCAGGTCACAGGCACACCTGACTGAACTTGTTCAACCTGAACGCTCTGCTTCAGCTTGAGCCTTAACATACCCACGCCGCCACCGCTCGCAGCTGGGTCCCCGACCTCCTGGCACTGCTTGGCACCGAGCCCGCGAGGAGCAGGCACTGGTTTCACCGGCGCGTTCAGCAGCGCTGCCGAAGCTGTGGTAACAGAGATTAACAGAAAGACTAATTCCCTATGGGGCCACCAGGCCGTTGTCCGCACTGTGGCAGACATGTCAAAGCGCAAGTGGAGAAAGCAAAGCTACAGCAGCTCTCTGGCTTGGTTTTTTTTCCTTCCTCTTAATTATCCTTAATCACCTCCAGCGTTCAGCCTGGTCACGCACAGCTATGGCCACAGCGTGGGAGGGCTTCCAGGGGTGAAGGTTAATGGCCTCAGGAGCAGGAGAAGCCAAGCACCACATTATGTACTATTTTCAGACCATGGAGATGTAGGGAAGCAGCCACTTGCTCTGATGCTGATGAGACCCTTCCCTTGAGAGCTCTTCTCTGAGGAGCTGTAGTAGGAAACCCTGTCCGACAGTCACTGCTGAGCCTTCTCTCAATTCAGTTGGTGGCTTAGGTCTGTCCGCAGCTTGCCTTCTTCTTGTTTTCTGTCTGGAAACACAGATCTTCTACCTAGAGTGAAGGGAACAGAGGGACTCTGCCACCATTCAGGGTTTCTGCAAGCAGCTCTGCGCAGTAGGAGACAGACGCCAGAGGCCCTTGCCCAGCAAAAGCACCATCGCGAGCAGCCACCCATCCCTCAAAGCCGAAGCCAAGCAAGGGTCTGAGCCAGGGGTGTAACAGGAGTTACAGTACTGCCTGCGAGCGCCTGGGGTGGGACGTCACTGGAGTCACCCCAGTACAGGAGGGAAAACAAGTGACAGAGAGGACCAGTACCTGTTTTGGATGAGGCAGGCTGTTTCCTACCTCTCCAGCAGCGCCCATCAGCAAATACAAATCAACAGACCCAGTTTCTGAAATTACGTGGTTTGGAATAAAACCCCTGTGAGATAAAGCTGCAAGTCTCATCTGGACACCCCCATGCTCATTTTCCATGCTGCAGCTGGGCAGAATTGCTTCTATTCGGCGACGCTAGAGATGCTCCAATCAAAGGTGCCATGTAATTGCTGTGGTAATGTGAAGCACGGTGGAGGTGGCGAACGGCTCATGCTGCCTGATTTAGCGGCAGGTGATTAGTTAAGTTGCAGGTTCGTTTTTTTTTTTTTTTCCCCCTCCTTCTTTCCCTCTTCTGCGAAAAATTCAATTTGCCTCAAGGCAGCTGATACTGACCTAATCCCTCAGCAGCCCAGCCCTGACCTGCTGCAAATTCCCACCTCTATCAAGAGCACAGACCCACATTCCTCTCCCTGACAACACAACAGCCCCCGGATCCGCTTACCTTCAGGCCCTGCTTAAAAACCTGGGCTGCAAAACACGTTATATAATCATGAAACAAAAGTCAAAGCCGCGTGAGCCAGCAGGTGAAAATGCTCTGATGCATTGTGCTTGGTTGGCAAGCCCTGAAAAGCGTCGTTAAATATTTCCTATAGCTCTTTCTGTAAAGGCTGACAGTTCTTCCTTCTCCCTTCTCTGCTAGGGTCTTAAATCCTCTCTGCTCAGCAAACATTATTTTTCTTTTGTCCTGCTAGTGCGAAAATTCACATCTCTGTTTCTCGCTCTTCCTCCCTTCCCAGTACGCCTAATTGACCGTTATTGCTAATAACCTTAGCAGGGATCTGGGAGGGCTCCTTAGTACCACAGTACTCCTGGGGAACGGGCTCTGGCAGCGCCCACAGGCAGAAAGAAGCCCTCATTTCTTCTTCCAGCCTTGCAGAAACAGATAGCTTGAGGTATACTCTCCTCCCTCAGATGTTTCCTTAAACATTCAGATGTTTAAGGAAATAATGTGAAGGTCAGATTCTGAAGCACAAGTTGTTTCAACACCCTCTTGATGATGCCCTGCTCAGCCTTGTGTTCTGCCAAGGCTGGAACATGAGTGTGATGGTGGCCTTTTCCTGCGCAGAGGTGGGCAAGTGGGTGTCAGCGTGCAGCCACGTAAAAGGAAAAAGCACAGACGTATTTATGTTGCACTAAAAATTTGGGATGATGGCTAAGAGCTCGGAAGCGAAGCAGCGATGTGCAGACAAGGCTACAGCACGTTGTATCGGAGCGCGGACGAAGCGTGCTCCAGCCGCGTAACTGCTCCTGCTGATGTCATTTGTGCTGAGTTCCCACCAGGAGAAGATAAACCCTCCCAGGCTCAAGCACCCGGCAGCAGCAGATGTGCTGTACAGAAGATAAAGGGACGGGGTACCATCGCTGGGATTGCGAACCCCGTGGGTTTACCGGGGCGTTGCAGGGACGGGCAGTGCCGGCTGCATGGTGTGCTTCCCCTGCGGGCAGGGCAGCTGGCGCAGGGGAGCTCCCTGGTTTGTACAAGCGCAATAGGACGAGGGGTAATGGTTGTAAAATAGAAGGAGGTAGATTCAGACTGGACATCAGGAAATTTTTTTTTTACACTGAGGGTGGCGGAACACTGTCCCAGGTTGCCCAGAGAGGCAGTGGATGCCCCATCCCTGGAAACATTCCAGGCCAGGTTGGATGAGGCTCTGAGCAACCTGATCTGGTTGGAGATGTCCCTGCTCCTTGCAGGGAGTTGGACTGGGTGGGCTTTGAAGGTCCCTTCCCACCCAAACCCTTCTGTGATTCTATGCAATTACAAAGAGGTACCAATGCACCTTTCCAGAGCATCCCTGATTTAGACGGCCACACCAGCGCGCGTGACGCTGGTGTGCAGGCACTTGGAGGTGGGTGAAAATGCCTCCCTGCACTCGGGCTCCCAGGTTTCCCAAGCCTTGGCTGAGATGGTGCCCATGCATCAGCTACCAGCACCTCTGAAAAGAACACGCCGAGGGGATGGCACAACAGCAGGGTCATTTCTACTTCCCTACAAGTTTTCTGCTTGCCAAAGTGGCTAGTAAATGCAGCTTAGGCAGAAATAAGAGAGAGTAGAAAAAAACTAAGCATGTCTTCGGCAGAGCTCTGCCAATGGAAGGCTTTTCATTCCGTGTTTTCCAGGAAATGGTGCTGGGAGGAGGAAAAGGGACAACTTGAGAAAACCCCGCTGCTCCCCCCGCACCTCGTCTGCAGCCGGGGAAGAGGGATGCTGCCAACACAAAACAAGGTTCCCCGGGATTCTCTCTCCACATCTCAAGCAAGGCATTTTGCATTTTATATCCTTCTTCAATCTAATGGCTTAAAATTATTTTTCCAAAAGCTAAATTACTTCAAAAAAAATCTTTCCATTTAGTCATTTGAGGAAACTCTCTTTTCTCTGGAGAAATTATTCTATCTTTATGTTGAGTATGGAAGAAATTAAATATGATCGTATTAATTATGGTTCCTCATTTAACATAAAACTATAATCAAATGATTTAAATGTCTAAGCAGTTGTGGTAGCAGTACTAAGAAATTGTGACATTAAAGGCTTGCACTTAAGTTAAAAATGTTTAAATTATACATCTCGGGAGAAACTGATGCTACATTTAGAGAGCTACAACCTTTTTATTTTCAAGTAGAAAGATGAAGGAGCAAAACACTTTCACGAGACACATGCTTTTGCTTTAATTTTGAGAAAGTCCTTAGGATGCCTATGAAACAAAACTAGCCCCCCCCCCCCCCAATTTAAACCATGGTGCCTTCTTTAAAAAGGAAGGGGAAGCCTGCTTGAGCATCTTCTGACAAAGCCCATGAAGCAAAAATATGCTGAGGCCACGAAGTCTGCAAAGCCGGAGCAAAGGAAATTGTCATTTCTGGCAGGACCCGGCTCGCTGGGTTTCTACCAGCTTGGTGGGGAACTTCTGGTGCCTGTGGCTCCAGAGTCAGCCTCAGGTTTGAGGGCTGATTTCCTGAGCCAGAAAACCCTGGAGCATTTCTGTCTGCATTTCAGGAAAAGACTTCCTTCAATTCAGGAGCTGGAGCTGCCCGAACACCCTGCTAGAAGGAAGAAAAAGAGGAAGCCGTCAGTATAGCTGCTCAGAACAAGTCATGGGGGGTTCCTTCTGTGGGAAACACCAAACTGCTATTTTTGGGTTCAAAATCAGCACAGTGGGGTTTGGGGGGGTATTTTGTTGTTGTTCTCTCAGTCTCCACTTCTTGCAGAATAGAGACGTTCACACGTGAACCAGCGCCGCGTCCCACATGGCTCTGTGTAGCTCGGTCCCCCTGCTGCCGGGCCGCGCCGTGGGGCGTTGGGGAGTACCTGAAAGTCAAAGGTCTCCTTGGAATGGTGACCATCTACTGAAACCTTCCCCACAAAGCCTGGAGCTTGAGATAAAACCCCTCTTCATGAGCCCCTCATCCCAGATTGCAAGAATCTACTTTGATACCGGCTAAAATCAATTGTTTGGGACTGCTGGCTCCTGTGATTGAAGTGACGACTGCTTGTAAAAGCCGCCGTCCCCAGCTCGACAAATTAAGGACTCGTTTGCCATCTCTGTGTACAGCACACAGCACAACCAGTGCTTATACATATTTCAGATCCCAGCGTGTAAAATCACGGAGTAGGCTGAAGGTGTTGTAACATCACAAAGCGCATTCTGGGTTGGGTAAACACACTCAAGGGGCTGATGGCTCCCGGGAATCGTCGTCTTTGGTGCCAGGGGAATCCGTCTTGTTGTGAAAAAATAGTATTCAGTGGGATTTTTAAAATGCATTCAAGAGAAAGGGCTCAGGGGTAGGGTAAATATGAATTGTCTCCTCCAAGTTTGCATCATTATAAAATTTGTTTTCATTCAATACCCAGACAAAGGGATCTGGGCAGTGAGGGGCAGAAACAAAGCCTCCTGCAAACAGCAGTTATCGCTGTTAAGGTACGGACGTGTAAGTTTTACAGCACGTTGGGAAGCCAAGCCCTCAGGAGCTGAGGAATCATCCCTTCCAGCCTCAATTCAGCCCCTGACAAGAGGGGTTGGTGGAGCGGCTGGTGCACCCCCAGGACAACGGGGACAGGAGGCCTGAGCGGAGCTCCCCTGGGTCACGCATGCTGGGCATCTCCCAGCTCTTCCAGGCATGAACCTGCACAGCCTGAACCCAAGACAAGAATCCTGCAACCTCCTCATTCTTCTCTTGCTAGGAAAACATGACAAATTCTCATAAATGCCAGATTCTCTTTGTATCTTCTCCACCCGCTGGCAGTGCAGCACCATCAGCTGCTCCCGCGTGGGCAAGAGCTATTGACCATCTCTACTGCTGACGTGGGACGCTGCTGTGGCCAAGGAGGGCAGATGCTGGGCCGAAGTCATCAACTTGGGGGCAGTCTGCAATAGGACGTGACTCATTTGTCTTCCCCAGGTGATGGAGAGATCCATCGCTGCATGGTGTCACCACGGCAGGGCACCAGCCCTTCTTCCTGGGCTGGAGTGCGCCTGCGGGCAGCCGGGCTCAACTCTTCCCATTCCCAGGCCAGAGGACACTCCTGGGGCTGAATATCAAAGCCCTGCTGCGAACAATGTCAGCCAAAGTGCATAAACAAAGCCCAAAGACAGGTCACAGCAGTTCCCACAACAAGAAGTCACCAGCGGTTTACAAAGGATAAAAGCAAAAATAAAAAAAAAAAATTAGCCCCCAGTTCCTTCCATCTGCACCACCCCTGAGCCAGTGTCCATCACTGTGAAATCAAAGCCTTCCTCTCCATTGTTTCCTCAGTAGCCAGACAGCCCGTGGCCCTCCGCTGCCGCGGAGCTGGCCGAAAGCAGCCCGGGGCCCCACCCGACAGGACCCAGGGCTCTCGGTGCACCTGTCCCGCGCAGCTGCGGCGCAGCCCCTCTCCCAGTGCAGGAGGCAGAGCCGGGCTCACTGGCCAAACCTCTGTGTTCGCGTGCCTCCCCGGCTACACAGCATTAACCAGCTGGGACTATTGACAGCCTTCCTGCTTCACACGCACGCCGCTCTTGCTCCACGCCAGCCCTATGCTTGCCCTCCTCCCTCAGCATCTCCTGGAGGTCACTACCAGGACCAGGCTGGAAGAACCTTTGATCCAATGCCACTTTATGTTTGAGGGTAAATTAACAACGAAGCCTGGAACAAAACTATTTGACTTGACAACCTTTACATTCCCTTCTCTATACGGAGAGTTTGGCCAGATTGCCACGACCAGTAAAAGCTGAAGTGCCAACAGCCCAGGAGCTGTGCCGGTGCCCCTTTCTGAATTTGCAAGAGTACAAATCTCCTCTGCTTCACCCATGACACCAGGAGCTCGCTGCAACGTGGCCTCCATCCACAGCAATGCTTACAACAAGGCCCAAGCAGAAAGTAGCTATTGAACAAGGAACTGAAAACCCTGTTCACCATTAAAAGCAAGGTTTGCCGTGCAAGGACTATCTTTTGGGGAGATTTCTATCCTAAATGGGGCTTTTCATGAGAAATCCACTTAGTATTCCTCTAAAATTCCAGGAGGGTGAAATCCCCCACTCCATCTCATTAAGGATGAAGGAATGCCAGGTATGTGGCAGGAATCTGGGGTGAGAGGAGGAGTGGGGTTTATTTTAACCAAGCTGTAGTGTGAGGGGAAAAAAAAGTAGTGATCTAAGGGTGAGGATTTGAAACGCATTTCCCAGTGCTGAGAAGCGATGCCAGCCAGGAGCATCATGCTAATGCACGTTTAACCCAAGGGACACAAAACTAAGTTTAAAGATGACAAAAAAAAAAAAAAACCCTAAACCTGCCACATTCGGAAATCAGAGGTGCTTTTCCTAGCACTAGACAAGCTATGCAAGGTGTTATGCAAGAAGCTTACTAATAGCTCAAACCCAGTGCGAGCGGATGGCACCTACCTTGCGACAACCTTCCTCGTGCCCTGTGAAAATCCACGATGGAATCCCAGGGCACGGCATTGCGGTGCACCTAGGAGAACAGCTTGGGGCCTTTTTAAGGCATTTTGCCTCTGGAGCGCTGACAACATATTCGTTGATGGCTTCTAGATTAGGTGGATTTTTGTAAGCATAGCAGATGAAATGCTGGAAGGCAGCTCAAGGTGAGAAGAGTGACGGGGAGGCCACCCCTGAGGAGCAGGCACCCAAGTGCCCCAGGGGACTTCTGGTCATTCTAACAGTGACACAAGTTATTTCTAAAATTGTGTGGAGGAGCCCTGTGAAAGTCCCTGTTAGCCCTCAACGCAGAGCAGGAAGACCAGTTTCTTATTTGGACACAGCTGGGCTGCCAGTCAAACACAAACAAGTGTCAGAGAGGCAGGCTATTTTTTCTTATTTATTCCCATTCTCCTCCGAAGAGAGCGACAACACCCCGAAGAACAAAATCACATCAAAATCTCTAGTGGAAACATAAGACTAGACAAAGATGTTTGCACAAACTCAAACGTGCCTCCCAACAAGCCTCAGGCACAGCAGCAAGTGGCCAGCCTCCCGTGCTTGTACGGGACAGTTTTCCCACTGGGCACACAGAGCTGAGGGTGCTGCAGGAAGGGGTGCACAAACAGGGTGATGGTTTAGAGAGCAGAGGAGGAAAATCAGCCTCAGCTGCAGCCAGCAGCCTCCCACCCCTCCTGAGCATCAGGGCACTCAAAGTGCCTACACAGCAGCCCCTGTGCCAGCTCCATGTGCCCCTGCAGCAGCTACGAGGCTTTTGGGGCTGCAGGTCACCATCACCGCTCAAAACTTCTTCCACCCAGAGGTCCACCACGCACCCTTGCCCTTCACCTATGGGGGGTACCCAACGCGTTGTGGTCTTCCTGCTGTCCAATACTTTATCATCCACCACATTCCCAAGTCGGTCAAACATGAGGAGCTTAGACACTTTCCAAAGGCATCTCTCCTCTGGAATTTGTTTCACCTAGGTTCAACAAAGCCACGCTTTTTCCTTGCACGTTGTAAAGCTCATTTCTCCAGCCAGACCTGCCAAGAGCAGTGCCCCAAGCTTCCCCAGAAGCTTCCTCTTGATGTTAACTGCCTGACGATGGCTACTGGAAATGCAGGAACTGGGATGCTTTCATGGAGTCTCACTGGCAACATAAAAGATGCTTTACCCATCGGCACAGCACAGTTACTTCCCAAAAGATAGATGGGAGAAGCTGCTTCGTACTTCACCTCAGTCCTGAAACAAATAAAAAGCTATAAAAATACTGTCCTGTTTCAAACTAGGAAATTTCAAGAGCATGAAAGCTTCTGAGTCAGACCATAAATCCAGCTTGCTTCATATCCTAACTGACAGCAGTCAATAGCAATTGCTTAAGAATAAAAGCATACCTGCATGGAGCGGTTCTTACCATACACGCTTCTTCCAGCTCCAGGCAGTGAGTGGTTTGAAGACCTCCCACTTGGACCTCTGTGCATTAAGGAGCTGTTCTCCATGATTTTATTTTACCTCCCTCCTTCCCCACAAACCCCTTTCCAGCCTTCCCATCACCCTTACTGCCTTCTACAGTAATTCAGTGCTGTGTGAAAGCACCTGCTAGCAACATTCTCGGGTCAGCTTTGCTGTTACGGATGCTGAGGCACAAAACTGAGGTCAGAGCAAACAGACCTGGCTTGTCATGAGTAAACAGAGATGAAAATGGATTCAGGTCTCCTGACTCTCAATGCAGTACTCTCATCACAGTCTCTGCTGCCTTAGGAAATGGAAGCCAAGCCCTCTGCTCAAAAAGAGGAAGAAAAGATCCCTAAGGATGTAAAAAAAAGCCAAATACAATTGAAAAGAAAACAAACCAACAAACAAAACCTTTAAACTACAGTACTTTGCACCCTAAGAGGTAGGACTGGGCTCCTGTCATGAACAAGGAGGGGAAAAGGTGCTTGTCAACAACTCTATTTCAGGCCAAGATGGACAGGGCTCTGAGCAACCTGATCTGGTTGGAGATGTCCCTGCTCCTTGCAGGGCGCTTGGACTGGATGGGTTTAACGGTCCCTTCCCACCCAAACCATCCTGTGATTCTAAATATAGGAAACCAAGCACCTGAAGAGAGGGAGCAAAAGTAGCCTGGAAAATTCTTGGCAAATGATGCCAGGAGTTTGAGCCACTTAAAACTGAGAAGCTTTGTTGAAGGGGATGCTGAGGGACCAGCTCTGTATCTGCACAAAGCAGTGGGCGTGAGCAACGGGAATCGGCACAGCTGCTCTGTGCCTGACGTATCGAACTGGGGTGGAAATCCCACCATATGACTCTGCGGATAATGTTAAATCCATTACAGCATTCTCCCCTCCCCTGCTCATCCCACACAAGCTTCAAAACTTCTGGCTTATGACTGGCTGCTAGAGGATCATTGCAGGCTGTCTCTGGAGGGATAATCCTAAATTTTAAGTGACAGTTCATGGGCATCTTCTCTTTCTTCTGAACTGCTGTCTTACACAGCACATTAAGTATTTCAGAGATTAATAACTGGAGCAAAGAGTTCTAATCTCTGTGTCCTAGCGGAGATTTAGTAAAGAACAGTTAGTGTTTGAAGTTGCTATGGCACAGGAAATGTAAGAAGCCTTGAAGACCAAAAGCAAGGCTCGCAGGCAGCAAAAACGGAAATCTGGGACATGAAACACGTGATCTGTGTTTAGTCTCCAGGGCTTCGCACTGACGTGGTATTTCCACTCGGAGCAGGTCTTAGGGACCCTGTGAAAGGTGGAACCCAGTTCGAGCTCTCTTTTAGATTAAATAGACCAAGCTCACCACGCCTGTTAAACTGCAACTTGTACTTTTGTATTCTCTGACCTGAATTAGGTGATAACTGAATTGTATAATAAGGTTACAGGTTGCTTTGAACTTTGTATACTGAGGGTCAACTGGGAACCACTTGACCATCTCTGAACTGGCAATTGCACCTTGTCAGCTTGCAGGACACCCGCCAGGATAAACACACTACAGGATTTGAGGCTGCCTGCACAGCAGCTTGCTCAACAGCAGCCCTGTCTCTTGGCAAAGGCCCTCACAGTGCAGCAGTTCCGCCTACTGCTCCTCACACAACCAGAAGCCCCATGAAAAAGGAGCCAAGGAGGCACCTTACTGGCCTGCCCCACTCTGAGGTGGCATAAGCCAATGCACAGAAGAAATATTCCAAGCCCCTTGTGGGTTTGGTGAGCCCTGTGCCAGTTATATGTAGAACAACCAAATTATGTACACGGGCATGAGAAAACCTTGCCACAAGTGTCACAGTGGTGGAGCTCCACAAGAACTCCAACCAACGCCACCGTCAAAAATAACGCCGTTGTGTCCTCCTGCCCTCAGCACCATGCACTCCTTCCATTTTTCTCCTGCGAGCACCCATGCCCACATAGCACCACAGCAAATTGTGTGGGGGAACTGAATTTAAACTGGTAGAATGAATCCCATTTTGCAATGTTTGCGCTTTTCACGGTGCTACTCCAAGCAACAGAATGCCCACCAGCACACTCAGAACAGCCTGTGACTGCGATCACGTTGTCCAAGTTCATTAGCTACTCCATTGTGGGGATAAAGTAACAAGTTAACAGCTAATATTTAGGAGATTATAAAATTATGCTTCCTTGAAGCTGTTTAAGCAGCTGATCTGGCATCTCTGTACAGAATTAGAGAGCTCTGCTTCGAATTAATGCAAGTGAAGTGGTTGGCACAATTTGGGCAAACATTTGAAAATACTACAACCATCCATTACAGATACCCTTCTAGGCCTCCAATCTGGAACAGTTTTACGCACAACACCCTCTTATCTATTTAGCAACCAACACCACGGACTGGAACAAATTTCTGTATCCTGAGTAGCCACTGTGCCACGATAGCTCAAGCTGTGTCAGAAAGAGGTCAAATAGCAGTGGGATATCATACACTCTACTCCAGGTCACTGATATGAACCGAGATCAGGAAAGACACTGCTTTGAGGTGTAACTTTGCCCTGAGTTTCAGCACAGCATGTTTTTCCACATTCTTTACAACAGAGAGAATTGCCTTAATGGTCCTGAAAATTAGCATGCCTCCAGGCAGCTAGGGATAGGATCAATAATCCAAATTTGAGGTTACCTGGACTTCTCCTCCTCCTCCCCTGCCCAACAGCCTGTTATGACCAGCTCAAAGGTCCATCAAGACCTGCACCCCACCTGAGCACGACCAGTGCTGGGTGCCACAGGACCCACATAAGAGAGCAGGTCTGTAACAACACCTCCCTCAGACCCGCTGCGGAATATGCGACTGCAGGACCTCCTATGCACAGGTGAGACCTCTGTGTTTGATGGCAGATTTTTCAGCTCATAGATCTGGGTAATACTTTTTGAATCCAGAAATGTATGTACCACATCCTGTGGCAACAAACTCCGCACTTCAGCACCAACAAGCACCTCATCTCCTTTGTTTTGAATCTGCCAGATGACAACTTTTCTTGATGCTCCGCAGCCCTTGGGGACAGTAAGCCACCACCTCTTCACGTTCTTTATACCAGTTATGGTCTGGATATTTTCCCCATAGTCTTACCTATTCCAGCCTAATGCTTTACAGCTCTTGAAAACTGATGCAGTCTGCTTGGGTTTCAGTTCAGCATTTAGTATTCATTATTCTTTTGGGAAAGCAATAGCAAGTTGCTCTGTGCGAGAACTGAATCCCCAGTCAAATTCAAACTAGAGTACGCCGTGCAGCAGGATAGGGGCCTGGCTGCAAAGGTGCATTTTTCAGCCAGGTACAATCAATCAAATACATTCTTATTGCTATATTTTCTAAAGAGGTCAAATCACTGAAACACAGAACTTAGCGTTAAAGTAAAAGGTTGCTTTACTGCTAAAACAACTTCTGATTAAGAAGTCCCACCGGTCCAGAGCTGCCCTGCTGAGGCCCCACTCTTGCAAACCCACTTAAGGGCTGCACAAGCTTTGGCAGCCCTTCTGGACTGTACTTTACGGAGGGTTTTGTCTTTATAGCTGGACAGTGCTTTATGTGACCACGTCTCCAGTTTCAACCAAGACATTAATTTTACTGACATAAAAGAAGTCAAAAACTATCCGAAATCCCACTGCTTATCTGGCAGGGGTTTAGCAGAAAGTGTTTGCCTCTTCCTGCTGCACAAAATGTGAGCGCAGGAGGCCTCAGGAAGAAAGGCACAGACAGATCAGCCCCTCGGCCTCCAGCAGCAGGAGAACGCGTCCTGAGCAACACATCCTGACAAACGCTGGCTGCAGCGACCGAGGGAGACGCCTGCTGGGCTGACTCGCTTGATACAAGCCTTGATCCAGCTGCCGGATCACACCATAAAAGCCGTATAAAACCTGTAAATTTTAATTAAACTTTAAAAAAAGCTGTAAAACAGATACTCTCAAAAACCTCTGAGTCTTACTATGAAAGTCCAGAAGATAGTATTTTTCTCTGGAACACACTTCAGTTGTGTGCCTCCTTGCTGATGCACACCCCTGTGCTACGCACGAGCAGCACTGTGCGTTGCAAGCGCTACCACCATGCCAGCTGCTGCCCCAGCGCAACTCGTCCTCCTCGTTCCAGTGCCAGGATGAGATGCTTCGTGCCCTCTGAGCAGCCGGCAAGGCTAGGCTGAAGCCTGCACTCCGTGCACAGCTCATACTGCAACCCAGTAACTCTTCTTTGCACTGTTATCTCCAGCCAAGGGTCTGCGATGAAGGCGCGGCGCTACGCCTGCTCACAAGGATTGCCTGTGCTGGACGTCAGCGCTCTGCCAGATGCTAATGCCTCTGTTGTCCGTGGGGCCTGCTTTGGAAGGCGAATGGGAACGTAGACATTCGAAGCACAGTGTTCCTTGAGGTATTCTCCCCCTTTTTCTTCATAGTCTTTTCTGGTTATCCAGCCTTCCTCACGGCTCATGTATTCCACTGCCCAATCCCTAGCCCCATACCAGGCATCTAAAACAGGACTGGAAGCAAGGTGAACCTGGATGGAAAGAAAACAGAACAACAACATCAATTCAACACAGGAAAAAGGCCCTTTTTACCCTGATTACAGAAGTATACAACATAAAACCAAATTTCAGCACTTTGAGCTGATTTTTCAGTGCCTCTAGGGATCAGTAACGTTAGGAAGGGGTTGAAGTGTGTTTTCACTTTGAGATCAATTCTCCATGAGCCTGCTTTTTTCTACAGGTTGAGAAAGCACATGGCTATATCCCATTCAAAACCAACAACCCTCACAGCTAGAAGCCAATGTTGGAAGAGTTGGTGGTACTGCAAAACAAGTATCAAGTGCTCCAGCAAAACTTCCTCTCTGCTTGAAGTAGCAAGGAGTAACACTGCAGGCTAGAAAAATCACACGTGCTCTTTCCACTAGTGCAGATTCATACTTCCACTTAAACCATTCCTATTTCTGTAGCATGAACGGCTTTCCTGGCTCAGCTATAGGCTTGCTAGACACCATGGAAATCCAACATGTGATATCTGAAGTGACAGGTTTCTGACAGGACCACACTATGGACCATATTTTAACGGAAAGAAGAAAGCTCTTAGTCAGTTACAAGCAGCGACATTAAAAGCAGATTTCTCCTCACAGACACAAGTTACACACTGTAAACTTAGCAAGCAATATCCTTCCTAAAGCTACCAAGCAGATGGCTGTAACTACGCTTCTGTCAGTCACACCTGGCTCACAGCTACATACAATAACTACAAAACAAGGGTTGTGGACTCACAAGATTATATTTGCACTGATTTATCTTTTTTTTCTCTCCAGTTTATAGGCTGATGTTGTATTCAAGAAGATAGTAGATTTGAGGAGACAAGGTGGTTTCAGAACAGCAAAGGAGACTCTTGCAAGTGTCCTCACAAAACGTATGGCAAACTCTGGGACTCACCCAGCTTGTACTGTGCTTGCTACTAAAACAGTTGCAAAGGATCCTAGGTTTGCAAGATACTCGCTGAATCTCTTTTGCTGCTGTCCCACAGAGTCATCACATGTAACAGACCGAACACGTAACTTCGTTTTGAAGCGAGTACAGTTTTTCCCAGCAACTACTCCTAACAAAGGTCACTTGCTCCAGATAATAACGGTCCCAGTCCTAAAAAAAAAAAAAAAATCAATCTGCACACTTCCAGTCAAACACACTTGTGCATCCATGGTCCTTTAGCTGAAGCAGGTTTTCCTGTTCCAAGGCTTCTACTCTAACTCTCTCTAATGTCTTCAGTAAGAGCAACTGTATCTTTGCTTAACCTTCAAATCTCAGGTCAAAACAGCTGTTTGTAGTGTCT
Organism: Chlamydotis macqueenii; assembly: GCF_036417535.1. Classification (NCBI taxonomy): domain Eukaryota; kingdom Metazoa; phylum Chordata; class Aves; order Otidiformes; family Otididae; genus Chlamydotis; species Chlamydotis macqueenii. Next base: position 4,339,964 of record NC_141571.1, on the reverse strand, counting down.
TGTCATAAAACACTCTGCATTCCCATGCTCTAAGCACACCTGCTCTGTACCTCTCCCAACCCAAATTACTTTTGAACGTAGACAAACAGGCTGTTCACGCAAACATCTCGTCAATAAACGTACCTGAAAAGATGACTGGAAAGGCCTCATTTCAAGGAGTTCCTTCTGGACTCTGGCTTTCAGTCCAGGGTACATTGTATTTCCACCAGTGAGAAAAACATTCTGGACAAGAATAGCTTGCTGTTCCTTTGGATACCTACAAGGAGCAAAAACCAACTTCAGGCTTTCTCAAGGACATGAACTGAACAGCTATGGGGAATACCGATACCTTGTCTCCAGGACTCACTTTGAAAAACTGCATTCACTTCCCTAAGCATGAAAACCTGCGTTCATTTGTTTTCTGGAAATTCAGGGGGTGGCAGAAGAAAATCCTTAAAGCACCTATGCACTGTACGCCACAAATCAACAACTCAGCAGAGCTGGAATTCTTACATTTCCGAAAATGCAATCTCGTATGTCCATACAGTTCAGGGGCAACATTTTGCTAAGTTGGAAATACATGGAAATGTGTCTGCTAAGCACACCTGTATCATGATTTTAAAATATCACCCCTGATTTTGGTCTAACAAAAAACAGGGACTGCCAGCTCATTTTTTCAAGGGACAGCTATTCACAAGGGTTTGTTGTTTCCCCTCTATAACAAGTTGGACCAGGGGTCTCCAAAGTGGGGAAGATTTTTTGGTACCATAAACAAAAAAATTAAAATAGTGTTTATCTCACCTTTATCTCATCCTTTTCTAATTTCTGTTTTTGCAAAAGTTTTAAAATGTACATAATATTAGTTCAGTAATACCTGTATGTAATTTATAAATATACATATATCGGAGGTGTGTGCTCAAAACTTTTTTACTGATGGGGTAATCAATCTAAAAAGTTTGGAGGCCACTGACTTAAGACGAGCAGAGTCACACATGGTTTTCAGAACAGGAAGACATGTCTAACCTGCAACGCTCAACCCCACCAAAAAGAACTATTCAAACATACTTTCTCAAATTATTATTAAGTAACCAGCATTGCAAAAGCTGATATCAAAACAAGACTAGCTTGCCTGAAGTAAGTGCCAAGTAGCTTTGTAAACTCACCTCTCAAGGACATATTGCATGGTTTCTGCTATACCAGCCTGGTCTTCTCCTATCAGGGAGGGCTGGAAGACAATCTCAGGAGCCCTGATTCTTTCAGTGCCAAGGAAAAGCTGATGGTACTCTGCCAGGTTAAACACGGGCTTTAAAAATATGAGATTGAAAAGTAGTGGGAAATTATGTTAAAGACGAGTAATATTCTAGAATAAGCAAAGCTTTCAAACAGTTCTGTAGACAAAAACCAGACGGCAATGCTCTCCCAGAGAAAGGGTCATGCCGTAAAAGCCTCAAAAAGGCCAAGAAAGCTGGACTTTTCCTGTACTTGATTCTGTTTGGTGCCACTCAATCCTAAGGCTGAACTGCACAAGCTGAAAGCTGCGTCCACTGAAACGTGATATTGGGCTACAGATCATATACCAAACACTTGAGCAGGACTTGTTTTCTCTAATAACATGGTACTGCTACAAGAGGCACTGCCTGCAGAGTGAGCCAAGTGTGTATATTCCTGCTCTAAACCATCAGTTAAGATTGCAAGGACATCTCCTCTCTTAATGTCCTGTCCAGATAGTTTAAGCTTCTATTTCAACATCAGGCAAACAATGTTTGCCTTTGGAGAAATGTTAGCAGACCGGCTGGACAACTGAGAGGCAATAACATCTGGCACGAGGTATAGATATACAAATCAAACCTGCACTGCAGCAACAGGCTTCTCAACTTCAGGCTGTTCCTCAGCAAATAAAGGTTCAAACTCATTAATACTCTCCACATCCTCCAGCGAGTGTTCACTGCCTAATGGATCCAAATCAGGAGTCTGGAAACAGAGAAGGTACATCAAGGTAGGTTAGCTCAGGTGTGCTAGGCACATACATGACTTCAATTCTGGTGACAGATTTGGAAAATTCAATGCCAATTTCCTCAGATCTTAACTTTTTAACATGCCTGAAACCAAATATGCTGTTCTCCAGCACTAAAGACAAAAATCAAAATCGTGAACAGCCCAGCAGACAGGGCGTAAGCCAGACATTCAGTCAAAGCATAAAAATCAAACACTTTCAATAAACTTATCACGATGCCAGCTCAGAAATTAAAGGCTTTAATCAACAGGCTGAATGCCAGGATCCTAGCCAGCCATTTCCTAAATATAACAACATACTAAAACTTATTAAAATAGCTTTTTTTAATTGGTGCACTCCCAGCACTTCTAACTGCTCTGTAATTACCATTGAATTCCTTGCTTTGCTTGTGTGAGGCTGGAAAACAAGTATTTGCTAGCTACAAAGCCGCCACACGGTTTTTGGCAGTTTCAACCACCTCGCATTTGCACGTGGAACACACCAAAAGCCCTCAGGTCTTACACAGACCTGCAAGTGCTCCCAACGCTCTTCCTAATGAAAAGTATCACTCAAAAGCCTGAAGTACTTCACTGTTGCGAAGTAGAGGAAGCTTTTTAATCATCTTGTTTAGTTTTGTGTTACAATATTACTTTTGGGATTTTGTTGCTAAAGATCTGTTTTTGTTATTTTAAGGTTGAAACATTTGTTGCAATGTCTAGCAAACAACGCCGGGATGAGATGGAGCTGGCTCATTGAAGCGTTCTGAAGTATCTAGCTTAGGTCCACTTAAAACCCAAGAAATTACTCAAACTGCAGTTTAAGCAGTGTCCATCGGTAGAGCAAACAAACAGCAGTCCCCAGAAGTTATCTCCAACACTTATGCTTTTTAAAAATGCATTTCTTTTTATGTCTTAAACCTAGCAACAGAAAGATAGAACTGTGCTGAAGAATTGGCACAGACCCTAGGATAACATAATTAGCTTTTTTGTCTCCTTTACACAGCCACAGAAGGATGGCCGATCTTCACAAATGGTGTCAGTGATAACTGTAGGCACAGACCAAACAAAAAGGCTTGGCGATTCATTCCGAGGTCTGGGGTTACACCTAGAGTAAAGAGGAGGAGCTCAGGATTCAAAACAGACGTGTTGGAACTTAGGCACCACCACTGGGCAGAACTACAAGGAGCTGACGGTCTTTCAGTTATCTCTTTCCAGAACATTTTCTTTTGACAGAAGGCAGGAAGTTTCTTTACCACAATGGTAAGACCATGTGCACTGAGTTCTTGAACTTCCAATTTTGCTCAAATGCAGCCATTCTGATTCTTACACAAACCTTCCTGTTAAGGATAGGCAAAACATAACCAAGACACCAGCTCACCTGCTAGTTCTGTCTACATCGCAAGTCCCACATAAGACACAAAAACTGCCCTATCCAGCACCATTCTCCTCCACGCTTCAATTTTCAGTTTTTCTCTACCTTTTCCTGAGCAAAGACTGATATAACTAACAAAGCTCTATCTCAATTTCAAGCAAATGCACAAACAGCCTTAGACCAGCTCTAAGAAGCAGCTGCTACGTGCTGGGCCTGTATTAGTCTGGCAAAGCAGACAAATAAGCTTCTCATCTTCAAGACAACTCCAACAACCAAGAGCAGCAATTAATCTTTCATTGTTAAGTAAACAGAATAGAACGTGCTGTTTAACTGCACCAAAAAAGACAGCCAAAATGAAGGCAAGGGTTAGTTGTTTACCATAAAGTTCTCTGCACCTGAAAGGGAAGAACAGAAAGGAAAACAAACACTGTTTTTAACAAAAAGCTTGATAGGTTCTACTATATGATTAATACAAGGCTAGAGACATTTAAGGACAGTTGTCTTAGGATTATAACCAGTTGAGATTTAAGTACTCAGGACTCCATGACATTTAATTTTCAGAGACTGGAACAAAAAATAAATCTCTAACACACCAGGCCCACTTACTTCATCAAAATTATTGCAAAAGCAGAGCTAGAGGTTGGTTTAAAGTACGAACAAAATCAGTATGCTAGCTGCTGCATTTACAACTGTCTAAGTAAGTCAACGTTAATTAAGGACACCGGCTAGCACATGCTGCCAGGAGTAAGGACAAAGGGAACTGTGGTACCCTCCGTGGTACTTTCTCTGACCGGCGAGGCCTCTTTAATTTTTTCTCCAACTTATTAAATATGTGCAAGAAATTTTAAAGGAGATTTAATGATTTCATAGAATTGTACACTTCAACTAGTGTCAGAAAGCCTTCTGATTATGCTTGGATCTATATGGAATCAAACTATAAGATACGTCGCAGAGCACGGTGCAGAACAGCACAAGGAGGATTACTGATTTCAGGCATATTCTGTAAGATCAAAACTGTAATCTTCTGTAACTGCACAGGAAAGCTGGAAAAGAGAGGAGCAGTTGCCAAATTAACAGTGAGTTGCAGTGTGTTAAAGGCAAAGTTTAGCTCATCAGTAGAAGTCTGAAGGGGCACATTCTCAGGCATAAAAGCTTAATTCTCTCAGAGAAAAGAACAGAATTAAAGTGGTGAAAATGTTGTACCTCTGGTTTGCTGTCCACAACATCCACTTCAATATTGACTTCTGCCTGGAGGATTTTTTGCTTCGTTTGTTCAACTGACAGACTCAATTTGTTGATGTAAGACTGAAGTTCTTCTGCAGAGTCCATGTTCAGCTCCACTAAAGCTTTGTGGAATTGATCCATTTGACCATCTTCTAACAGTTCCTACAGACAGATCAGAGCTCGCTGTGACGAACGGTACGATACAATACAATAAATATTCCATCAACTGTGTTTACACAGACAGTTTGCTTTCATTACTATTGCAATGTGCACACTTCAGCAGCATTCAAAAATATTTCACAAAAACCTGGGAGCATGGTCTGCATAATCTCTCCCTTTTATCTTGCAAGTAACCTTCAAAAGCTCCTCTCTGAAAACTCGCAGGACAGTTGTAGCTTCTTTACAGCTATGCATGACCTTCTGACAAAGCCCTGAGGGCAGCCTGCCCCCCTCCCGAAATATCACACAGAAAATTTTGCCTTGATTACCTGTATGTATAGTAGTCTGTCCAACCTCTCTTGGTCAAGTTGCAGTTTCTCTTCTCTGCGACGTGCATTGAGTTCTTGCAGTCGACGTAATTGCTGCTGCCGCCTCTCCTGCTTTTCCTCTGATGTCAGAGTGCTTCCCAGGAGTTTGTTAGAGAAAGGAAGCTGCATCTTGTGCATGTTGTTCTCGTAGTACTCTGGGGACCGCCACTTCTGTAGCTCTGAATGTTTTGAAAGCAAAAGAACTGTTTTGTCAGGCTGAGAAGGACGATTGGTATGCTGTAGGCACTCCAGGCTAAGTACAGACTTTGTGTTCTGATCTCCAGCGTACAGGAAACACAAAGTACTAACAAGTGGGAAGTACACACTAATGTCACTTCTCTGTTCCTGAGGTAAGGGAGAGTTCTCACACACTTCTAAGGATTCCTTCAGGCTCTTTCATAAATGACAAATTCATGAAAATACTGTTCTTCAGTCTCTATTTAAGATTACATTTAACACAGAAATTCAAAAACTTCTGTAATTCACAAAAAGTCATGAGAAGTGTTCTCTGCAATTCTGAAAACCTTAAAATGGATATGCCAAAAACCTAGAGAAGAAACATGGTCAGATGCAGAAATCATCCTAACCAGTGCCATGTTTAGGTGGAAGCATAGAGTAAAGTAACTAATAAAATAACCTCATTTTAAATTATTTTCCTCTGAAATAATTCCAGTTAGGATTCACGGAGAAATCTGAACTAATACAGAAATTTTTTTAATATAGTTTTGTTTCTCTCTTACTGCTAAATTTGAAGCTGTTGTCAAGTGTTTCCCATGAGCTAGATTACCAAAAAGACAGCTACGAAGAAAGCAAGATAGTAGTAGAGTATTTCTGCCAGAATCCCTGCCAATTGGAGAACAAAGGATACAGAGGACAAAACTAAGTTGGATGAATACTATGTAGCAGTAAACTACAGCTGGTTTTTACCTTCTATATAGTCCTCTGCAACATAGCTATGCTCATGCAGAATTTCCTCCATGCGACTGAGAGTGATGGCAGCAAAATGTCCTGGATATTTCAGCTGAAGGAGGCGCTGGAGATACACAGCTGCTTGACACCCTCCAAGATTAATACGTTTGCAGTTTTTAGCATCCAACCTGAAAACGTGAAGAGACACGACTAAGACTGGAGAGATCCACAAGTTCAGTGTTAGTGGAGCTACAAGTACTTCCTTTACCCTTTGTAACACTTCACAATTGGCCAGGTGTAACCCCTGAAAATCTGAAGCATCTACCAGATATAAATAAAGCCATTTCCTGAAGTAAGGATTAAAAAAAAAAAAAAAAAAAAAGAAAAGAAGAGTAAAAAGAGTAGAGCAACATAGCAGCAGAATCAGAATGATAAAAGCCTCAAGAACCGCAGAAATCTCACAGAGCACCTTCTTCTGTCCCAAAGCAGCTTTAAAACCTAACATATACTTTTCAATGCCTGATCTTATTGGGGCAGATATTCCCTGCTACTTTTGAAAGTACAGATCTATGCATGAATAGCAACTCAAAATACAATACAGACAAGAACAGCACTGCTTCTTCAATTCAAAACTCAACAGAACTTAGCAAAATCTGCAGACTTAGTTTTAACTCATCAGTATAAATCAAGACCCGATAAGAGATTATACTGCAGGAGCTGGAATACTGCATGCTAGAGGAACGGGTACTTGCATCACTGAAAAGTCAACGACTGACAAAGAGAGGCTGTACCGTGCTTAACACACCAAGAACTCACCTGCCTTCCAAGACTGGCAAAATGTGCGTGCACTGATAACCTGAAGATATCACCAAACCACTGCAGGGCCACTTCTGCTTTCTGTTGTGGTAAAAACTGTACAAGCTATCTACGCCATAGGAGACTTTTGGCACTTGGTAACACTCGAAGAGAAGCTCTGACATCATTTGTCTCGAGTACAGAGGATTGCACACTGCTTCTGTCAAAACAATGGGATGATCAACACAACCCTGTAAGAGATAAGAGTAAAGAAAAACAACAAAGGAATGAAGGGAAAATCCAGGGATACTTATCCTTGCCTCTTCTTTTGAGCATCAGCAGTAACACCTCCAAAACAGCAATGAGAAAGCACGTCATGTGTAGGCTATTAATCATGTAAGGCAAATTGTATCTACTGCTTAAGGGAGTAAAAAGAAGCCTTGTCTATAGCAGGGCTTCAAAGTTAATTCAACCAAAGAATAAACTCCTCAGGGTGGAGGAGAATACATTTTTTAAAGCATATAGGAATTATTTAAAAAGTAAGTAACCAAAGTCTATGCAACGAGGGGGTGAAGTGCAAGTGAAAACTGGTGGAAGTTCAGTTCAGCACTACGTAAAGCTTTTAAATGAGTGTTGTTACACATTCAAAAGGCTTCACGGTCTGACGAGCAACTCTCAACTCAGCTGGGTATACAAACCAGGTAGTCAACGAGCAATGTTAATAAAGAGCACTATACAAAACTAGTAATGTTTCATGTCCTTCTCAAAAACTGCTCCTGGACACCGGTGCTCAGCCACAGCCTGATAAGACACTGCAGTCCAAACCTCTCGCCCTGCAGCTGTATCCTCCCGCTTTTGTTTCACCACAAAACTATGAAGAAATTAAGAGAATAGGGAGGTTCAAGAGACACCCCTGGGCAGCACCTGGCCTGGCCACGGTCCCCTCAGCAGGACCCAGGCTGCGAGTATCAGCGAGAGGACAACACAACGTCCCTGGACAAGCAGGGCGATGCTGGACCCCTGCATCCCCACCACGCACCCAGGCACAACCTCCCCCTCCACCCAAACCCCCCACCCACCCCAAGGCCCGGCTTGGTTTCACCGGTGGCTTCAGGGCCTCGCCCCGGAGCCCCCCCCCCCCCCCGGTACCTGCGAGGAAACGCCGAGGCGCTGGAAGACGTGGTCGAGGAGCAGCTCCTGCAGCTCCAGCTGCACGGGCACGTTGCGATCGAAGGGCGAGCGGAGCAGCCAGCGCAGCGGCTCAGGGCTGCCCAGGTCGTTGCCCACCTGCGTCTCGGCGCCGGCCCCGCCGCGGGCCCCGCGGCTGCGCGCCGCCAGCGAGCGGAACCGCAGCAGGGGCTCGGCGGGGACGGAGGGGTCGGCGGAGGCCCAGCCCGCCCGCGTCTGGAAGGAGCCGTTGTCGATCACCAGCGGCACCGGGTGCGGCGTCCGGACGGCCGCGCTCGGCTCCAGCACCGGGTCCGGGGCCCAGCGCGCATCGCGGAAGGCGAACACCCGCGTGCCCGCCGCCATTTTGCGCCCGTCCCCGGCTCCCTCCGTCCGGGAACGCTGGCACCGACTCACGTTCCGGGCTCGGCCCCGGCCACGCCGCGGGGTGGGCGGCCTGGACCCCCTCAAAGTGCCTCTCCCGCGCCTGCTGCCACTCCCACCCCGACACTTCAGACCTTCACAGTGTCTGTGACCTGCGTGGAAGGGAAAACCCGCGACCCTGGCCTGTGCCAGACCGCCCTGGGAGGTCACCGGCACGGCCTGTGCTTCCTCAAGGCCTCGCCAGCCTTCAGCCTGCACATCTCCCCATTTTCAGAAACGCCACCAACCTGCAACCCAAACTGTGTGAAATGGGGACTGCAAACATCAGCATCCTTGAAGCTCGGGTCATTAATGGCTTTTCTCACTTGTTTACCTGATGCACAAGGTAGAGATAATAGCTTTCTTTCATCACACAGTGTTGTTATTAACATAAATTAATAAGAATTTGCAAAATTCATTTAGATATTGGGATTAAAAGGCTCGTTTCAAGGTGTTGTTGCTACATAAACACATCCACACAAGCCAGAACATTAAATGCGTGCAATCATTCATAACGTGCGCTTGCACAGCTGCTCTTGTCTAAGGTTTTCTGAGTGCTACACAAACAATTAATTTAGCCAAACAACCTCCTGTGAGGTGAGCAAGAGATAATGGTTTTATTTTATTGAAGGAGAAACACACAGTGTAATGAATATCAAGTTACCAAAGTCACATTTCTGTTCCTGCTTTGATCACCACTGAACTCCTTTACTATTAAGCAGTGCGTTTATAGACACATATCCTATGAAACATGCTTGCTTGCCTTTCTTAGAGGGAAGGGAGATAGAAAGGTAATGAAAATACGAAGGTTTATTTTCCTAATGGGTAGAAACGTAGGGAGCAGGTTAAAAATAGGGCCCAAGTTAATATAGAAAAGAATCACAGGGTGGTTCAGGTTGGAAGGGACCTTTCAAGGCCACCCAGTCCAACCCCCCTGTAAGGAGCAGGGACATCTCCAACCAGATCAGGTTGCTCACAGCCCCATCCAACCTGGCCTGGAATGTTTCCAGGGGTGGGGCGTCCACCACCTCTCTGGGACATATTTCTGCTCCACATCAAATAAGAAAGCCTGTGAGAAGTTATTTTTACCTCACCATTCTCTACATATCTCTGCAAGGTTGATTCTGTTTTATTGATTTCTCAAAACTAACCTTGGCCATCCAGTTGCAAAGCAGCTGAAGTGCTTGATTATCTCCTTTATATCTGAAGAGATAAAGATACCTTTAACATTTGCCTTGAAAGCTTCCTCATTTGTGTTTATCCTTTAAATGCCAATGGAAGAAAGGACAATCAAATCAGATGTTTTCTCAGTTCTTCTTATCCCATGTTTAATCCTTATTACTCCCTCCCTGCATAGCACAGGCCTGCCCCTCAGCCACGCTGGGTCCATCAGCCGTCTTCTTGCGATTAACACAGTGATGCAATTAGTGTTATTAAAAGGTAGTTAGTAAAGCAGAGCAGGCAAACTGTTCTAAACTTAGGGTAACCTGAAGCAAGCAATGAGGTATCCTCTGGATCTTTTGGTGAATGAGCTGACCTTTCCTCTTCTTTTCTTCTGGCTTTGTTTGCCATTTCTAATGCTGTTGATCGCAATAATTATCTGGCTACAGCTTCTACTTAATGAAGGTAAGTTCTGCAGTTGATCAGATAAAACGCTCCTGCATAAAGGCTTTATCTTTTAGCTTCATGTGGCTTGTCACGGGAGGAAACTAAAGGTTTTTTAGTACTGTTGGTAGCATATGGAAAACCAAACTCAAATTGTGCTTCTCTGTTCAAAATGCTTATAAGAAACAAGCTGCTGCCAGCTGTTCTTCCTTACTCTCTCCCTTTTTCTCAGAGGTAATTTAACTTAAGGCAAAGGACAAGTGATTTTTGTAAATTTGTATTTAAAAATCCCCCAAGAAAGCAAACCTAACCCTCTAATTTTGTATACTTCCAATCTCTGACATTATAGTTCTCTTACACTTCTCCTATTCTTTTCTTGGGGAGAGGTGTTACCGGGGAGCTGTTAATGGATTATTTTATCAATGCTGAGACTGATTGATAGAAAATTTTTCAAGGGAGCAAGACTTAATTTTCATTTATTTGTGTTTTGCTCCTCTTTCCAGCCCATCACCGATTCTTAATTCTAACATGTCAGTAACCAGTAACAGGCTCTGGTTTAGGCTAATAATAGGCTTGTTGATGTACTTATGAGGATAAAGCCTTGCTAGTTCGCTCTAATCCTGGAGCACAAGCAATCCCAGCTGAGGAATCAATCCTAAATTCAAAATCAGTGATTCTGCCTGTGCAGAACATCTGTAGGAAGGAAAAAAAGAACAAAATTTGTCTTCAGCAAGCTTTTACTTCTATTTGGTGTCCAGTCCTATAACAGATCAAGTAGGAGTAGCAAGAAGACGATGCCTTTGGACCCACAGACAGCAGAGGAACAGGAGATGCTTACCACAGCAGAGGCTTGTACTCCTCTCTCCTTTCCTGTTCTGCCTGTGCATGCTGCATTTTCAACTTTCAGCTCCCATTCTGCAGGCGTAGCACACAATTGCTGCTCCTAACAGCCTCTGCTTGCTGCAGTGGGAAAGCACCTTCCCCCCACACACTCAAGTGCACTCTTGCAGGTAACCGAGCATGGTAATTAAAAGCGCAGGTTGTGACAATGGTAGAAACTACCCTGAGCAGCACAAGAATGTCTTACTGCTGATACCTGAAGAGAAAAATATCTGTTTTGCATAGGTAAAGGGTAGCTCTGCCACATACTTACACTTAAGTTGAGTATCAGCTGTTTGCCTGGATGGAGTAACTCTGGAATATCTTGATGCCTTGAATGAGATGTTTCAGGTTATGTGTACGGTATTTACCTTCACAATTTCTGGCCCTTGAAGGTGACTGTTGTTAGCACCAGGCTTCCAAATTCCATTTTAATAAATATGACTATACACATTACTAAATTTTTCCGTACTAGCATGTTTACAGGACTAGAGCATTAACATGTTTCTTAATCACTCTTAAGAGAATAAAATAAAACTGTTTTCTTTTTAATATCTTCCTGATTAACTCAGTCATACCCACTTATTTTATGCTACTTCGCAACAGGTACAAGTAAAAAGCATTGTATCTTTCAGCTCCTCCTTTAATATCGTTGCTGATTAAGAGCTAATTGGTTAAAATCAAACACTTGTACAGTCCTCTTATTGCCTCTACAATAAGCTGGGCTTGTAAATCCTTTATTTCAGGTGAAAAAGATTCAGAAGAACTTTGTCTAGCTCCTAGTTGGAACATGCTTGTAGATAGGGAGAAAAAGTCCCATTACAGCTGTTTTACCCACTCTTTTTCAACTCTATTTCTAGACCAGGTGCCTAGTGCTGAAGAAATAAAGAAACAATCTTCTTATGAGTCTGATTCCGACTCTAAATTTGAGAATGAGCTACCAGCGGAAGAAAACCAGAATGACATATGTAGTACAGAAACGCAAGAGGAGATTCAATCCATTGGATCTCTGGAAAAACTGAGGCCCAAACCTGCTTATTTGAGCTCAAAACCAAAAAGCCAAAAGCAAAGTTGTCCTGCTGCAATCTCAGACAGCTGGTCTCACAGCCAGAAGATAAAACCTTCCCGCACTGAGAAGAGCGATCTCTGTAACATCGTGATGGTGAGTAGTGTGACCAGACTACCTCTTTGCATACCTACTGCTTTTGTGCATCAGCTCTGATTTTTTTTTTTTTACTTCTTCCTGACTCCCCTGCCTCTTGGGTAAGAGAAAGGTGTAAGATTGGTTTCTGCTTGGTTAATAACTAACAAGGGTGGTTTTCCATCATCCCTGTTTGGAATGACTCCTGTTGTAGATGGGGTAAAGGTAGCACAAAATTGCACAGAATAACTATAATATATATTTAGTGTATAAGTATGTGTATAGATATATATTTTAATATATGAATAGAACTTAATTTAAATTTATTTTCAGAATTTAATTTGAAGCAGTGAAAATTGCTACCTATTCCTCTAAGATAAGAAGTCTAAATGCACTGTGTATAGAAACTTTCCTGGTACGTATGGCTGATATGTATTTTTAAAAGCTGCTTCAGATTTTTTACAGTGGTGTATGTGATTAAAAATTAGATCTATTTCATTTGCTCAATAAGAGCTGAAGCCAGAACTTTATTTGCAAACACAGTAGTTCCAATCCTCTTAGGCTTTATACAAATCCCAGAAGATATATTTGAGGCAGTGGAAGAGCTTAGTGTCTTGTGTGTCTTCTCTTTCCTGGTGCCTTGTCTGTGCGTCCCTTTGCATAAGGGGCTCAGAAAGGAAAGCTGGTGTGTGCTCTTCACAGTTCTGTCAGCTCACTTATGTTGCTTGGACTTCTGAATTGTAGCAACTGAGGTACTTGCCCACACTTACTTCCACAAGCTTTGCTGGAGCAGTGACCTTTATTAGGCTGGAATAGCTAAGAACCAGTATCATCTTAAACTGCTCCAGCTGTTTGACTAGCACACTCTGAGGCTGAGCTCTAGAGTGGAATCAGTAATATCTCAAGTCAAAGTATTTTTTTACATCATTAATACTACCAGGTCAGTGTAGGAAGATTTTTTTTTTCATTGTTGTTGTTCAGAGACTAGAGAAACGATACGAAGAATGACCTTGGATTTGTCTAGGGTACCATTTGGTTCTTCTAGAGCTCTTCACATGTACAAGAATTGATTTGAACAGAGCCGTTTAAAGAGCTGGGGTTTAAACTTATCCCTTGTAGGACATAAAACTTATTCTGAAAAGCTTGCTATTTGTGTTGAGTGGATGAGGGAAGGAAACAAGAACTCATGGTCTCACAAAACCTATACTCTACTGAAAACTGAGCCTCTTCTGAAAACATCATTGCCATGACAATTCTCTTCTTCCTTTTCACCAGCTCTTGTGCACCATGCTCTCTTCTCTCGCCTGGAATTTTATCTGCCAGTTGCTCCACGTCTCTAATGTCCTGAGGATTCAGCTGCTGCCATCCTCTCTGACCATCTACACAGATCAGCTGTTTGTGCTGCTGGGTGAAAAAATTGTGAAAATCCTGGGCTTTCTGAGACTGGAAAGCAGAGGGCTGCTGACTTCAGTCTCGGGGAGGAGACATAAGAAAAGCGGAACAGAGTGATGAACCTCAGAGAACCACCTCAGGGTGGAAATAAAGCAGGTATTCCCGTGACCATTAGTAGCAATCCTGGTGAGCTTCACTGAGAGCTACTACAGCATGGCAGAAGGCAGTTGATTCTCTGAAAAGGAAACCTAGTCAAGACTAAGTTGACACATTTGGGTTACAACAGCTACTTTCAAAGTGAACAGTATTGACTAAGCAGTTAAATGGATGACAGCAGCCAGCCTCTTGTCCAGTGCTTGGGTGCGTACTCTGGTCCCCTGTCACTTCAGGGAGGGACACATTGCTCTTTTTGTAAGGACCAAACACTACACCAGCGCCAGTGACATTCTGTTCACCACTACTAATCTTTGATTTCAACCAAATAAGATCAAGGCAATAGCTCTCAGTAGCAGTTCTTACTGGAGCTTTAACACCATGCAGCCCAGTGATTATTTCACTCATACTGCAATTAGCACTTTTCTGATCTCCAGCTTGTCAGTTTTTGAAGTAGGAAACAATTTTTCAACGCTCAGGTCAAACAAGTGAAATGAGCCTACCTCCAATTAACAAGAAATAATTAAGCCCTTTGCAGATACTGAGCATGCATTTCCTTCATTTCTGTCCAGAATATGCCTTTTCAGCACAGCTGACAGGCTGATAGAAGGTTATTTATCAAGCATATGTAGAGTTATACATGTTCCTTCTCTGCGGGAAGTGAAAGTGGCTCATCCACCTAGATAAAGACTGGTCATTATTGTCTTTTAGCAGAAATCATGATGCGTTGTGACTCCAAGCTCCTTATTGTCCCTGCATATTCCATGTGATGGGCATTCACTTTAGCTAGATGGAATCAGTTTATTTACAATCAAGTCATACATTCACAATCAGATCTTGCATGTTTCCTGTGTACAGTTCTTGGAAGTCCATAGAATTACTGCACAAAGATGTTCCGCCACCTCCAACAGTTCTCATCTCTGGCTCCTGTAAGATGGACATCCAGGACCTTCTCCATCAGTGCTGTAACAGATGGAGGATCTTTTCTGAACACCAGGATAGGCACTGGTGACAATTGTGGCTCCTGGTGAGAGGATGCCCCTGACATCACTGAACCCTTGTTGTCACAGTCCATATGAGGGCAGTTTTAAGTCAGGCAGCCCACCCTCAAGAGCTGCCCAGCTGTGCCCATCTTTCCACCTGTGGGCTGAGGATATGTGGGTCAGTTGCCAGATTTGTTTCGCCGTTGGAAATACTAGCAGTAGGTTGGTGAGGCCAACTGACAGGGAGGAAATAGCTATAATTCCTGCTGGGGCAGAGTTCAACTTGGTTACTCTGAAGAGCATCCAGTGGGACCATGTGGAGGTGTGACCTCTGCGGCTCTGCCCAGTTAGTAGCTATGATCATGTCTGAAGAGAGGCATCGTTCCTCCTGCCAGCCCAGGGACGCACTCGCCAACAACTTGAATGAACCAGTTGGTGGGACCACAAGGTTGGCAGGGCTGGAATGAACCATAATTTTGTGGCCTCAGGGTTTGTCCAGCTGTTGGGCTATGAACAGAAGAGCTGTTTGCTCCTGGTGTTGATGCACTCATTCAACAAACTGTTTTTAAAGAGGACGTGAATTAGGAAGTCGCATCCCAAAAAAGTACATCGCCACTGTGGAAACGTTTGTCTCTGCTCGTGGTGTGGAGTAACTGTGTCTCTCCGGAGTCTTGCAGGGGCAGGCTGTGGCAGTGACACTAACCTGCGTGAATCGTGAAGCATGCCTTGTTTGTTTTTATTTGTCTTTCCCTCCCCATCTCCTGAAGTCTGCACGTCCAAATATTTGTCCAGAGCGGTATGCTCTTAAATAAAACTTGTTTGTCCACCTCTTTATTTTTGCAGGTCCTTTATTTAGAAAAAAAATAAATATTTGCCATTCCTCAGCTGTTTGCCGAGGAAACCTCCGTCTCTCCCTCTGTCCAGAGGGTGACCCGGGCTGGGGCGCTTCTCCTTCGGGGGGGGCCCCGTTTCTTCCCCGCCTGCCAGTCGGGGAGCGGGCCGAGATGGGTGCTCACGGTCGATGCTGAGGGACCGGTTACGGCCGCCGCTGTTAGCGGGGGCGGCGCGGAGCGAGCTCGGGCAGCGGCCCCGCCCCCTCGCAGGAGCCAAGCCGAGCCCCGCGGCTGCCCGCGGGCCGGCTCTCGCCTGCCGCCGGTGCGGTGCGGTGCGGTGCGGTGCGGTGCTGGGGCTCCGGGGAAGCCGGGAGCGGCGGCGGGCGGTGCCGCGCCCGGCTGCCAAGGGAACCGCCGCCTCTCGCCGTCCTCCCCCGCGGCTGCAGCGCGGCTCGGAGCAGGTAGGCTGGTGCTAAGTGGCGGGGCGGGGGGGTCTGGGCTCTGGGGGCGAGGGGCTGCGGCGTTTAGTGCTGAATTGCTGCTTTTCCTGCAGAATTTGGCCTCCCCTGCCCCCTTGGGGAGCGGGGTTATTGTTTCAGCTTAGCCCTTCTGCTCACCCCTCAGAGCTGCTGCCCCTCAGTTAGCGAGGAAAATGCTTTCTGGTAGCCCCAAGGTTTTTGTCTTTTCCTTTTTCACCTCATCTGCGTGCAGTTAAAGTCGTGTTGGCAAGGACTTTGTCTTGCAGCACTGGGGATGCCTCCTGTCTCTGGAAATTCACTTGTTTAGGCTACTGGGATATGCTGGTAAATCTCAGTTCAGTAATAAGAAACCTGATTATCTTGAGGCAGTTGCCACCATTTGAGTTAAAAAAAACCTTTTTACCGAGATCGCCACTGCGAAGAAGCCGATGACCTGAGATGAGTAGGTAGCCTTGTCTAAAGGTCTAGAAGAATACTGCTGTTTCTTGTGTTGCATGGTGATACTGAAGTATGTGCTTTGTGTAGTTTTTAGTCTGTGAAGATGCTCAGAATAGCTTCAGCTTGGCTGGGCTGGCTGTCGCTTGCAATATCGCTCTAATAGCAGGGAGGTTGATGCCAGCATGCAAAACCTGCTTGAGAAACCTACTTTGAGGATTGCTGGTTCCTGCGGAGTTGCCCAGTACCACAGCTATGCTGGTGGCAGTAGTGGTTTGTACCTGGTTTTCCTGTCACTGAGTGATGAGAAATACTGCACGACTGAATATTTGGGTATTAAGAATAAAGCTTTTATGTGGGGATTTGGCTAAAAGTAGCACAGAAAGGCCGTTTTGGCTCTGCTGTGGGTCTGTGCTTCTTGCAAGAGGCTGGTGATGTGTGAAGCTGATCTGGAGGACGAGCTCAGACCTAAAGACACGGGGACTTGGTTTGAACCCTGTAGATTGTGTCGTGGTCCACCTGCGTTAAAATCTTCCTTACCCTTCGTCCAGCTGTAACACCTGCCCCGGTGCTGATCTTTGCTGAGCTTTTGGAGTTCACAGGGGGAACGTGGCATGGCCTCTCAGCTGCTTTGTAGTCTGGGAGCACTTGAATGGCATCGGAGAATTTGTGCTTTAATTTCCCTTTTGCTGTTGTGTGCAAAAGCCGTTTTCTGGCCATCAGCAGGAGCGTTAGAGCTTGCAGACTTGGATATTGTCGTAGAGCTCCTTCCAGTGTGATTGTTTGCAGAGATTGCAAATGGATGACTTTTTTTTTTTTTTTTTTTTTTTTTTTTTTTTTTTAATGAAGGCTTTTCTGTAGTTTTGGATTTAATTCACCTGTAATGTCTCCTGTTCACCTGGGGAAAAACATCATTTCTCATATGCACCCAGCAGCCTCCATCCCAGAGCACTTCTATGTTGCAGCAAGTATGTTGTTTTCTTAGCTGCCAAAGTTTGATATCAAAACCTGGACTGAACACTTTGAAGCACAGCATCAGTGGTAGTTTCTTTTTGGTAGTTTCTTTTGACTGAGGTTAAGCCTACTGGGAGAGAGAAGGCTGCATTTCTGTACTGTTGATGTTTTATGACCTTTTGTATATCACTGAATCTCTCTTCTCTTTTTTCCCCTTTCGTATTGATAAAGCGTTTACTTTGCGGGCATGTCAGAGGGGTGGGGTTTGTTAAACATTACGACTCCATTGGGAAGCATTGTATGTTGAAAAACGTAGGTATCTGCTTCTTTCTCCTCTGAGCTCAAAACTCTGGAAGAAGTTGATAAAAGACCCAAACTCTAATCTAGTGTAAACTCAAGGAACCTGATGTGGTTTGATGGATGTCAGTGATAGACACATCCAGAAGCAGTATGTCAAAGCATTTGGGGCTGAGGTCTTGCAACACGTTGGGATCCCTAACTTGTAAGCGGGGCCTCTCTTGGTAACAGCTGGGTGAGCTGTGGCTGTTTACATCCTCCTGGAGGAGTCATGGGATGATTTAACTTGGCCGACATCTGTTTTTAGTAAAGAGGAATCGGGGTTCCTAGGTCCAGCTGCATGTAGAAATATAATGCTGAAAATTTGGCTCGTGGTCCCTTGTGCCGCAAGAGTGCGCAACGGCAGCAGCGTGGCTCTGGGTTTCATCAATACGTGGTTTTGAGATGATGTTTTTGAGTCACTTGTGAAAGCTTTGTAGGTTGAAATGGGTGAGGGTCCAGCTTGCATTAAGGAAAAATACTGCTGCTGGTGAGTACAGGATTGTATTGAAAGGGGGACCCGCAGGAGTTGTGGCACCTCAGGCCTTAACAAGACCCAACTGGCCAAAGCCCTCAGCATCCTGGTCTGGCTTCTGGTTTGACTCTGCTTTAAGCAGGAGGTTGGATGAAGTGGTGGCCTGAGGAGCGCTTCACGTGTGCTGGGGATAGCACGTGTAAACTGTTCTGGGCAACAGTGCCCTTCTCTGCAGAGGGCAAAGGACCCCTTGCTCCTCTAGTGCCGCGTTGAAGATCCCTGTGTGACTTGCACTGCGGTCTTCTGCTTTGGCTGGGTGAGAAGGGAACTCAAGGTTACAAGTGTATGTGCTACACTATCTTAGCTTTTCTTTATCCTTTAAAAGTTAGAGGCTACAATGCATGACCAAGAATGCAGTATATTCTAGCTTCGTGTGTCTTTTAGGCTCTCAGTTGAGCAAAATGTTTGCTTAATTGGGGATGTTACAGCCCATATGCTTCTGTTCCAAGCAGTTTAAGTGCTTTCCGTTGGAGACATAAAAATGTCTTAGTTGTGACATGGTGTTTGAGCCTTCCTGCTGCAGATGTAAAATTCATATGGCAGTGAGTCTTAATTGAAACCTGCTGGAGTTACTTTTCTCCTGCAACACAGTATATGAAATATTCTGTATGCAGCTGGCTTGAACGGAGTACCCTTAATGAGATATTGCTAATCAATTAGTGCTATTGCTTTCTGTAATGCTGTTCCTTCCTAAGAAACATGATTTTGAGTTATGTAAGGCACTTCAATTCGATATTCTACATATCAAATATGGCCTGTATGATTTAGTCCCTATTTTATACCATGGACTTCAGGTAGAAGTCATTCACTGCAGCATTGTTAATCGGGCGGGTAAGCCCCTCCAGGTGTGTTGTGTAGTGAAAAGCTTGTCAGAAATCAGAACCTGTTGCTTGAAAAGTGAGGTCTCAAAATAGTTTTTAGATACAGATGTTTGTAATACTTTCTGGTATTTGTTGCTGTTTGGTAAGACCGTTAGGTCAGTTTGCAGGGGAGTGTGTTTGGTGATTGCAAAGAAGTTTGGAGAAAGAAATCTAAAAGCTGATGTAGCTTAAAGCGTATTCCCCAAAGTAGATTACTCCAAGAGTCTGGAATGTGTCGGTGGGAGGCTTCAGTTTTAGTGAGATGTTGCTCCATGTATGCAGGAGTCCTTCCCCTCCTAAATAATTGTTTCCATCTGCATAGCTTATTCCATCAGCCCCAGGGCTGCTGGTGCCTGGACTGTTGAGCTGTCTGCAAAATTTGGGTCTCTTGTAAAAATGAAGATCTTTCTCACTAAGTCCTCTGTGCTAGCTAGGTATGAAGGGACATTTGCTGCTGTTATACAGAAAAATAACAGGGCAACCCTCACTGCAGGACCTTTTAAAATAAGCAACATTCTGGCATTTCTTTCCTGTCCTGTTAAACTTTTAGAGGGAGAAGTTTGGGGACCCCCCGAATCTTACTGCATAATGTCTGGCAATTCACTAGTTGTCTGAGAGTTGTTTAGTTTTTATATAATATGATTTTTTTTTTCCGTCTCTGATAACAGGCAATGTCCCTGACTACTTGAATTGAATACTGTGCCTTATGGTCTGTGAGATGTCCACGTGAACATACACGCTCCCATCATATGGTGGAGCCTGAGAGTAGGAAATGATACTGAACGCAACGTAAGAGTTGAGACCGCAGCGTTTCAGTAAACAGCTTGGCTGAGACCCAAGCACACTTCTAGTGCGTGAATTTGTGTTTGTTGTACTTTAATTTTGTGTTGTACTTGTCCTCTGTCCTTTTTTGCCCTTTTAGAGAAGGTTTCTTCTAGGAAGATGGACTTTGTTAGCAGTGGAGGTTGGTGCCGCCACATTACTATTAAATAATGGGAAGGGACTGTGAAGGAGGTGGTGAGGGAAGAGCCTGCTCGACCATTATACGCTTACAGTTCGGCAGCAGCGTAGCAGGCAGCCTGTGCATTGATGAAGCAGTGACAGCAGGCTCCTGACCAAGAGTTACCACTTACTTCTTCTCAGGGTCTGTTGTGATAGGACAAGGGGTAATAGTTTTAAAACAGAGGGAGGCAGAGTATGACTGGGGCATAAGGAAGAAATTTTTTACGCTGAGGGCGGTGGAGCACTGTCCCAGGTTGCCCAGAGAGGTGGTGGATGCCCCATCCCTGGAAATGTTCCAGGCCAGGTTGGACGGGGCTCTGAGCAACCTGATCTGGCTGGAGATGTCCCTGCTCCTGGCAGGGGGGTTGGACTGGGTGGGCTTTAATGGTCCCTTCCAACCCGAACCATTCTATGATTCTCAGTTATCCTTGCCTGGGTCACCTAATGAAGCGTGGGAGAGAGGTCATTGTAACTAAGAAACAGTGCAATGGCACAAACCTGGAGTACCTTTCACTCCCTTGCCTCTGCGCTCTTCTCTCTGAAGGGTCTCGGTTCTGAATTACTTGAGGTCAGTTAAGTGCCCATTTCCTGGAGGAGGTGGCATGACAGATGTGTTTTTCCTTAATCTTCAGTTCTTGGTGAACCTTCTGTGGGCCTAGCCTGTAGTGGATGTGGAGAATGTACACACCAGGAAAGGCAGTCTGCCTGCTGTGGTGCTGGGGCATTTGAAGGGCTGTACACTGCTGGTTTGGGGAGGAAAGATGATTATGGAGGCTGTCTTTCTGATGGTGGTTACCATTCAGCTGCTGTAAACTTAAATTTTTTCACTGCTGCTGCCAAATTAGCAGTTCTGCTGGAGTCCTGGGAGCTCAGATTTATCAGTGTCTCTGTATGTGCAGAACTGAGCATGCTACCAGTGCTTGAACCTCCTGACAACCCTAACCAACTGACCAACATTGAAAATTGAAGTGATATTTCTTGCCTTGAGGGTGCATGTAAGCTCTTTGAGCGAACAGGAGCCTGTAACTCTTGCGAGATCCATAGCAGGTGGCCAATATATAATGGAACTGGAAGGATATCCTCTTTAGGCAACAAATAAATACAGCTTTGCTGATGAAAGTTGTTTTTCTCAGTCAAGGTAAAGCTCAGACAATGTTAATGTTTGAGAACAGCGGGGCTAGCACAGTGGAAGGAAATCCTCACATGCCTCATAGCGGAAGGTAGACATGAGCCTGCAATGTATACATCCCTGCAGCTGATCTGAGATACAGTTGTTTTGGTCAAATATTCCAGAATCCTGGAGTCGTTCCAGCCTGTGCACAAGAAGGGTAGAAGCAGATAAAGGTAGCAGCTGTATTTAGATGCAGTGTTTCCTTTGACTAACGGGAGAGGAAGGATACCTCCGGGGAGCAGTCCTTCCAAGAGATCCCGAATCCAAGAGTTTCAGAGTTCATTCACTTCGCTCTTCCTACGCTCTCTTGGCCAGCGTAAAGCAGGCGTGAAGCTGCTGGATGTTTGCAGGCCAGGATGTTTGGAGCAAGTCCAGAGCTGTCAGGCCAGTTGGGAGAGTTCAAGGCTTTGTTAAATACCAGCACGCACCGTGGAAAAAGCTTTTTTTTTTTGAGAATGGCTTTTTGCAAAGTTTATTCTAGCTGCAGCCATGTGTTAACTGGAAGAAAACCTAACTGGAGACCAAATCTATAAGTAGGACCAAGGAATTGGTTCTTTAAGCAATTTGTGAACTCTGCTAGCAAGGTCTGTGCAGTTTTGTGATGGATTAGCATTACCTCATTGTCAACAAGGCAGATGGCAAAGAAAAACTAGTCTGTAAGGCTCACGAAGCTGCCAGTCCATTGCTCGCTGGGGAGCTGTGAGTATCATTTAACCCTATACGAGTATTTTTTCTGACAATGGTACTGAATCAAGTGTCATGGTTCACTTGGACCTCTCAAAGTTACAGGAGGAGCTACCCTGCGAATCCATGAGCTCATGTGGTAAAAAATCAAACAAGGACTCAGTCCCCTTCCAATGGGCTGGTGTAACTTGTTAATTCTCTAATTCACTACTTCATTAATTCAGAAATTCATTAGCTCATGTGCTTATCAGGAAGCCAGTTTCCCAGCTGATGGTGAGAACGCTCATCCTCCTTCCTCCATCGCGGTGCGAGTGTGGCAGTGGGAGGCCTGGGGGCCTCAGCAGTGTGGATGCTGATGGGTCAGCGTGAAAGCTTTTTGGGTAAGGTGATATGCTTACACCTTCCATCATGGAAGCTTGGTTTCTGCCATTCCTGTGGGTTGTTCCTATTAATTCTGAAGAGTTTCAGTCTTACCAGAAACTGCCCAAGAGTTGCTTTTGCATAGCTGCAAGGACAGCAGGTCTTATCTCCTCCTCTCCTTTGCGTCTGCCGTACGTGTAGCTCTTGCTTTAACCCAGTGGTGCTGCTCCCAGCACAGATCAGGCTGAGCTGTGTATTGGGCCAAAACCTGAGCAGGAGTTGAGTCGGCAGCCACAGTCCAGTGATGCCTATGTCAGAAAACGTCCGTTGTACAAAAGTTTGGTTGCTTAGACCAGCCTGGTTAAAACACTGTACTGCGTGTCAGTTTGGTTATGAGTTTGTCTCTTACTAGAGCTGTGAGGTAAAACGTAGTTGCTGTAGTTCATCTGCTCGTGTGTGTGTCTTTAGATTTACTTTTATGAAATCTTTGTAGCTTTCAACTCACCTGGGCGTCTGAGTTGAATTTCTACTTCGCTAGCTTGTTGGAGTGCTTATTTGGTGGATGATCTATGCGCCGTCGTCATTTTGCCTTTGCATTAGCACTGTGTTACTCTGAACTTGCACACCGGGTGTAAACTGAAGAATGGAAGTCTATCTTGCAGCATCACTTGACATGGATACCCGAGACTTCATCTTCTCTTTGGCCCTGCCGTGAGAGCGGTGGGCTTTTATAGAAGGATAAGCAGCGTGTGGGGATTTACAGGCACTGCTGTGGTCTCTGACCGAACTTTGAGATGATCCTGCACCACGAACATCACCTGCCCCATGTTCTTCCTTTAAATCCTGCACTACAAAGCTGTTTGGAAATGTCTGTGGCAAACTCTTCCATCCCCTTGTTGGCCCCTAAGTCCTAGATCGTGCCTGCAGTTCTCTAATCCTGGTTTTCATGAAGACTTGTGTAATTAAACTGTCATGAGTATTTTGGAAAAACAAGCCCTCTCCTAATGAGTTAAACTCTTGACTACTAATAGTTCTGTAAGAGCCGTGAGCTGGATTGTGCAATCTGGTTCAGCATCTCAAGCAGTTTTGTTCCAGCTGTTGCATCGTTTATAGACAAAACCAGTACAAACAAGCTCTGTGTGGTGACTTCAGAGCAAGGTGCCAGCATAGCAAAAATAGAGACAGCTGACTTTTTT
Source organism: Chlamydotis macqueenii (assembly GCF_036417535.1). NCBI lineage: Eukaryota > Metazoa > Chordata > Aves > Otidiformes > Otididae > Chlamydotis > Chlamydotis macqueenii. The sequence goes on along the minus strand of NC_141571.1, from coordinate 4,316,578 downwards.
TTAAAACTACTGAGCCTTTAAAGCAGTAGCCCAGTTTTGTTTCTGTCTCAGCTCTTTTCTAGAGGACAAATGAGGAGAATGACCATAAACATGAATTATGGGCCAGTTGTAATCTCGCCACGCTCGGAGGAGTTTGGATTCCTCCTGATGGACTTGTTACTGCTAAAGAGATGACGAAGTAGGGCAGAAGCCTGATCAACAATGGCAGTTCTGAGTATGAGCACAACTGTTGCTTACGAGTGGAATAATTGGCACTTACTATTGCCCGACTGCTAAATAAGAACTTCTCCTACTAGGCTGTATTAAATTTTCTTTTTGTTTTGGAAATAATTGATTGAGCAATCAGGATCTATGAAAACGCTGCTCCCTTTCAGAGGGTGGTGTCGCTCTGTCCCCTGCTCAGAGGCTGATGGATGTCCCACCCACCAGTGAGCACAGTGGCATCTCCTTCCCCAGTAGATGCCCTACATCCATGGGTGCAGGGACAATGTGTGGGCACCTGTTTGGTAAATATTTTTCTCTGGATCTTGAATTTAGAATATTTAGGTAAGTGGATTTGGTTTTTATTGTAAACATTCAACAAGAGAAACTTCAATAGCACGGAGGGGATTCCAGTCTAATCTCTGAAGTAGTTTTAGCTTGTCTGACCCAATATTAAAACTCCTGAGGAGATTTTTAAAACTGTAGGATGCTAAAATCTAAAAAAAAAAAAAAAACAAACCCTAACCAAGACATTGCTTTGAAAATGGCATTTGTACTTAGTCCATACTCTGGTCTTTAGGTGTTTCACTTTTAATCTTAATAAATATCTTAGTTGTGTAGCTGTGATCATGTCACTCCTGCCTTTCTCCTCCTCTTGTCCTACCATCCCAGCTAAAACTCGGGCTTATCGGAGCCAAGCTATCAGTAGCTGTTGTGTAGCTGTCTCATAACCTTGGTAGCTCGGAGCCATTTGCGTCTGCCCTGATCGCGGGGCCATGCCATGTGCATGACTCTTGTTCTTTCCAGAGTGGATGTTTGGCATTCTTTGGGCAGGAACTCCTGTGGGATGCCTGAAAACACACTGACTCACGGTGAGTTCAGCCCGTGGAGCCCATCCCGCTGCTTGTGATCACGGTGCAAGAAATAAACAAGATGACAACCTAATCTATCACGTCTGTGGGCTGAGAACTGGGGCAGCAGAGTAAGTGTATTTCTGACAATTTTTCTATTTGTAACTCTGTCGCCCCATCCGTTTCCCAGAAGGGAGCAGAAAATTCAGCTTGCAAAAATCAAAATGAGGTTTGTGAAATGGGCTGGGATGCGAGCTTGGGAGTTGGAGCTCTTGCAAATTCCTTTTTTTTAGGACAATTAAGGAGGTGCAAAGCACTCAGTGAAGGTGGTTCTGGGGGTGAGCTCTGCAGTGTGGACTCCAGTCCCGTGCGAGCTGGACTGGCACAGCTGGTCTGGTGTGAGGTTGCTCATTGCAGCCCGAGAGGGAACCAACTGCTGATCCTCTGTCCCTTCTGCCTCTCTTCTGTCACACCTTAGCAATGATGTGTAGCCCTTTGTCAGCTGGTTACAGCAATAACAGGTCCCTGTGTTTAAGGGAAGTGAACAGGCATCTTGGTGGTTGTTAATCTGGTGCCTGCCACTTCTTTCTACCTTGAGTGTCCGTCAGGAAAGAGACGTTTTTGGGAGGCACAGCACCCGGTAGATATCAGGCACGTGTTTGAACGGGGAGGTAAACGAGGTCATCCTCAGAAACCCACTAAGATGTCTAATTTTATACAATCTGAAAATGCCCAGGAGGCAGAAACATGTTCAATTTAAATTAGTGAGTAAGTCTTGGTTATTCATCAGAATAAGTGTTTTTCTGTATCAAGAATAGCCGCTGTGTCCTAGCGCTTCCTCCTATTGTTACAGGTCTTCCTTGAGCAGTGGAAATGGTGGAATGGAGTGCTTTAAATTGCGTTTACAGTAGTAATTAGGTTTAAGCAACTTTTCAGTTATCTAAAAATACAGGTGTCTAAAGAGCATATTCCCCCTGCCCCGCCTTTACCCCCAGGCCATGACATTATCAAACAGGGTGAGCAGCTGGAGGCAGTCGTGTGCCCAGCCACTGGCCCGTGTCTGGTGGAGTCTCTGCTCAGAGCTGCTGCTTGTGATGGAGAGGGGATGCGGTGGCTCTGCCTTTGACTGCCAGCCTGCCAGTCCCGCTCTGCTGCAGCATCTCATCCTGCCGGATACCAGCGGTTCCTCCTTTGCCCAGTGTTTTTATCTTTTTTTTCTTAAATATGAGATTAATAGCCATCTGCGTACAAACAATTTCAGCTTAGGAAGCATCTGTTGTTGCTGTTTATCCCCTGCCTGAAGCCCTAATCCTCTGTTTGCTACAACTCCTGGGCGTAGTAAAGCAGATTATGCGCTCTGCCACACAGCTTGCGGCTGCAGGCAGGTTGGGTTTTACCATGAGTGGGGTCTGACCGTTCAGTGTTGGCTCCGAGCTGCCCTGAGCGTGGGTAGAGCAGGGAGGGTTGAGGGGAAGTTAAGGAAGGCGATGCTTTACCTCTCTGCTTGCGCTGGATTGATACCCCGGCTCCCATGGGCTGCACATCTCCCAGTGGGGTGACAAAGGAGGTCTTGTCTCGTGAAGTCAAGTTACCTGACAGCTGCTGGGCTGAGGTGCTTGTTGGATCTCCCAGCTCGGGGCAGAGCAGAGCCAGCTGGTGTCGCAGGGCTGGCTGCTGGGAGCCGGTGCCTGTTACCCAGACGTGGCCACAATTCAGTGCCTCGCCCCGGGCACCCCTGGGTGCTGCCTTGGGAACAAGCCGGGGCTTGGGTAATCTCACCGCCTCGGTGACTCCAGAAACTGTAATAATCTCTTAATCTTAATGGGTCCAAGTGATGATGGGTAACACTACTTGAGGATTTTCTTGATATGTGACGGGCTGAATGAATTATTTTCAGGCTTTCCTAGTGTTATGCACTCTGTAAAAATAAACTTCCTGGAGAAAAAAGAATTGCATATTAGGGATTTCAGCTATGTACAGGTTTTTCCACTCTACTTCACATTGCAGTGTCTTTCACTTGCATTTGATTTTCACAGTAACAAATTACTGGGGACGCTTGAAAAATGTAATGCTGTTTTACAGTCTGGTGATGCAGTTCACGACCATTGTGTCCAAGCCAACCTGAAGGCGTGGTGCTGAGCTCTGTCAGGGGCAGGTCTCCCAGGCTGGTGGGTCCCTGTGGTCTGGCAGAGGATTGCTGTAGTCCTTGGCTCTCCAGCCTGCACATACTTTGCCCGGCTGAAATTCCAGATTATACAAAAGCATGTTGGATGTTTTTCTGCCTACTTTTTTTTTTGTTCTGAAAACAGTCAGGTTTACTGAGCAAGCTCGGTTGTGTCAGTTCAGCAGAACATGTTGATACTTTCAGAAGTACCGCGTGCACTAAAGCTGTGATGGTAACAGCGCTGTGTCTGTGCCGCTGATTCATGTGAACTAATTGGCTGCTGAGGGCATTGGTATGTCTCTTTATCACCATATTTGAGTAAGATTCAGCTCCTTGGATTGAGACGATCTCATCCCAGTGAGCTAATCTCTAATGATGCCGGGAAGGCTGTCCTGGTGCATGAGACATGCTGGAGAGCTTGAAACTGGAGTTGGAATATTTATCCTGATTCACTCTGTCCGAAAATGCAGACTCAGCTGGCCTCATGTCCTATTCCTCCGCCTCTTTTTTCACAAGCTAGGAAATAAACTTGCTGATTATTCCTCTCTGATGCCATGAGTAACCCAAGTCCAGACAGCAGTGAATATGTGAAAGGCTGTAGATGGTAGAGGAGCTGTTATTACCCACAGAGAGCTTAAACTTTCAGCAGTGCTTGTGTACTGCTTTAGGTGAGTAATCAAAGCTGAATGTACTATTAAAGAATTTTATTTTCATTCTGGATACTTTAAATTCGCCTCAGTTGTGCAACAAGCCTGGCTGAATTATTACTGCCGTGTTAGAAAGCTGTGAGGATGCAGCTCGCTAGCATGAATCTGCCTGCCTGAAAATCTGCTGGTCAAAAAGGACACGCAGCTGGCTGAAGTTATTAGAAGAAATGTCATGAGAAGGAACCTAGCTGAGGGGTAAAGGAAATGTAGTGGGCTGTGGACTTGCCCTCCTGGCGGCTTAGATGTGTTTGTGCGTACGGGAGAAGGAACGGCCTGAAAGCCAACCACTTGTCTCGCGGCACGGCGTGCTGGGTGGGAAGCCTTTTTGGAAAGGCTGGCTGCTCCCTGGGGAGGAATAACGCTTTCCTGCGTTTGTAAAACCGGTGAAGCTTAGCGCACCAGTATCTCCTCTCATAGATGTTTGTGTTGTCATCCATCCTTGCTCTTCCCTCCGGTGTCTCAGACCCTGGGCAGTTTGTGTGGTGGCATGCGAATGACGTAGGCTTCTGTCCCATGTTGCTTTCCAAAAACGCTTGCCTGTTTACCTGATTAAAAGCATCAGAACTGGTTTGATTTGCTTTGTGCACATTGGTAAGCTCTTCAGTAGCGCATGCATTTTTTTACAACGTGCTGTCTGTGTATAATTCAGTGCTGTTGTAAAAGCTGTGGCTCGTGGGTGGGTTTTTGTCGTAACTGAATTTCACAAACTGAGATTCTTCCAGGCTGGTACGTGCTGTGGCTTATCTTGGTCTGGGGCTGGCGGAGGAGAAGCTGTATGGATAATTCGTGTTTTGGATTTGATCCCTTATGATTCTTATTAGCACCACTTGTAGTGAACAAGCTGAATAAGAAATAGAACGGACGATGTATGTGGAAGGGCTGTGGGTCTGTTGGGAGCAGGAGTGAGCGAGGGAAAGCCAGCTCTAACTCCAGCTGTGCATAGGAGCCTTCCCAGAGATGCTTCGCAGTGTCTAAAATCTTGGGGGAGGCATATAATATTGCAAGAATTTGGGGTAAGTAGAAAAAGGGAGGGGGGAAACATCCCATTAATATTTTTGCATACTTTTAGCGTGGGGAGTTTTAAGAGTCCCAGACCAAATTACCCTCCCTCCACCTCCCCGGAGGGCTGAAGCTGTGCTGGGGTGTAGCCGAAGGCACAACCCCAGCCCGCAGCCTAAACCATGGAAAAACCAGTGTCGTTTAATGTAGCGCAGGGGGTGTCCGTCAGGGATCCCTCTGGGATGCAGCCGGGGCTCTGCCTACAGCTACGCTCAGGACAGAGCCTGGGCTAATGCCGCTATACGGAGGGTGCGGAGCGGGATGGCAGCAGGAGTTTGGGCAGTGTTCCCGCTGCAACATGTTGTCTACGTGTTCGCAAGGTGGGGTGAAAGCAGCTGGACTAAAGCAGAGGCTGGGAAAACAGCTGTGTTCGTGGGTAAGGAGCAAAACTGGGACAGCCTCTGCATGCTGTCCCAGGGACAGGCTCTAAAATAGCTACTGCTGCCACAGACCCAGTCTTACTGGGAGTACTGGAAGCAAGGAGCGGGGTTATTACCTGTACTGGAAAAGCTTTGCATGTCTTTGTTAAGGAAACTGTAAATAAATGACTGGCTTGTCTCTTTAACTTCAGGATTATAACTAGTAAATGTCAGAGGAAAGGGGAGTTACAGAAACGCTGTGAAAGGAGGTTTGGAGGGTAACAAGGGAAAAACAAAACCTGTTAGGACGGCAGGGAGATGGAAATTTGATTGCTTTAACCCTTTGCTTGCTCGTGTGTTGCTTGTTGATGAGATTTTAAAGAAAGATCTGGATCTTGCAAAATATTCTCTGTGGGTGTTATGGGTTTACGCTGCTCTTTCAACACCGGTGTCTTACATATGGCTGGGATTTACTCACTGCTCAACTATGGGAGGAAATGCTGAATTTGCCTTTTTCATAAGCGCTGGGATTTTTTTGCTGTCTGCTCTGAGTCCCCAGGCATATACTTTCTGCTTTTCTTCATGTTCTCTGGTTTCAGAGAAGTACAATTTTGAGGAGTGCATGCGCTGTTTGGCTCCTCCCTCGTTTGTGGGAGTTACTCTTTAACGCAGCTGAGGCTTGAGTTAATGTTTAGCAACCCTTCACTTCAGCCCAGGCTTGGAAATAACTCCTTGCTCTTTTCTGGTGACGCCGTGGGCTGGGTGCTGGCCGTGGGCTGCGTCCTTCAGCCCGCGTCCCTGGCGTGGGCGGCTCGGCCTCGGCCACCGCTGCCTTGAAGGTGCAGGTGGATTTACTGTGAATTCTGCTCCATCCGCCCGGGCAGGTGGATGTGGGGAGGGAGGAGAGGATGCTCAGGAGCACCCAGTCGGCACCTCGTGGGTGACGAGGAGCGATCCTTTGTTATCAGCTGTGGGGCTCAGCAGCAGCTCCTCGACTCGTCAGTGGCAACGGGATGGACTGACTGCTGCTTGTCTTCACATCTGGACATGGACCAGCTTGGCACACGTGGCTCTGGGGCCACCAGAAGTGGGATCCCCCGGCCTCGGGTGGTGTTGACGCCCACCCAGCTCGGCCACCTCGGCAGGTATGGAGTGCAGTCGTGGGGTACAGCTGTTTGGGGTGATGACTGCTCTTCCTCCGAAGAGCAAGGGCAGTACCTGGGGCAGGATAGGTGGAAACAAGGTAAATTTCTAGAGGTGAGCAGGTGACAACATGCTCTTTAAAACTGTGCTTTGACGGCCTCGATCATGAAATGAAACCTATTAAAACTCCCTTTTTTTTTTTCTGTATTAACTCTATAATTGGGCTTGGTGCAGCTGTGAAAGTGGGACCTGGGGGGTGCGTGCATGCCTGGCAGGGCCGAAACGCAGACTGCGTGTTTCCTTGTGCCTCAGCGGTACCGCTGCCCTGGCTGCCTGTGGGGTTTGAGGGCTCTTCAGTGATTTGTAGAATCATATGAAGCGGAGAACTGCGTATTTATAAATATTACGCAAAACACACATACTAAAGGATACAACTGAAAATTGAACTGCTTTACTTAACATACACCGTACTGCTTATCTGCTGAAATGACATTAAATGACTTAAGACTTCATTTAACGTGTATTTGCATCAGCTTAGGAGTTGTACCGAGTTTCAGAACATCTTCCTGCTGCAGTAATCAAAACCTGTTGGTTTTGTGTGAATGTACTCAGTGATTTCATTTCTAAACATAGCTCACGTTTTCATGTTTCTGTCTGACTTCTCATTTTTCCTAGTCTGTTTGACCTTCTCTGTAGAGCCAGAAAGGAAATATTTAAAAGATTCCAGGCAAAATCTGAGGTGTGGAAAAAAAAAAAATTAAAGAATTATAATCTTAGGGGGAATGAAACAGGAATAATATGGTAAAATACTTTTAAATTACACGTGTGTAAGACTAGACTAGCACCTTGAGTATTGCAGAGTTTCTTTGATAAAAATCAAAATATTGAGGAACAACTTACATTTTTTGCCAGACAAGTGAGTTGAGTTCCAGTGTCTGTACTGGTGCTGGAACACCTCTGTGGTCAGGTCTGAAGAGGTGCTACAGCAGGAACCCCAGATTTGCTCACTAATGTTGACCAAACACTGAACTCCTAGCAAGTGGCGCTTTACATCTGTTCATTTGGGACTTGCCCAATCTCTGCTGGGATTGACCTAAAACATGGCTGTGCAATAAGGGGATGATGCGCCAGCTATCCTGGTTTTCTCATTAATTGCCATAAATGACTATTTATTTTTGCAACGGTAACTGTGGTGTGCTCCTTGGCTCCCATTAAGACACCTACCGGCTTACCCGGCGGTGGTAGTGCCATGCCTCCGACGCACCGCTCCGAACCAAGCTCTCCCCGCCTCGTGCTGCTCCTCTCACTGCTGTAAAGCTCATGGTACGTGGGGTGGCTGCGGCCAGCAGCCCTGGGCTTGCAGGTGGCACTCCACTTATTAGTTATACAATTAGTTATAAACCTCAACCAAGGGGAGACTTTTCATGGCAGTGTAATAGCCCAGAAATTTGTCTTATGTGTAATTACTCTTACCTGAGAAATCCAAGCAAGGAGCTTATGACTGTCCTTCCCGTCTTCCTGCATCCCGAAACCTCTCATGCGTGAAGTATGGCTGGATTCCAGCACGTCTCTCAACCCCTCCTGACTTTGTGCTGCTCGACAGGTTACTCCTGTGACTTCTTCAGAGTCTCTTGCCTGTTCCCATATATCTGAGCAGCCTTTCCTCTGAAAGCCACGTGGTCCCTCATCCCCTTTGTCCCTCAGCTGGGCAGCTGAGTCATGTAGAGGTTCAGCATCTTGCCTAAAGTCACAGCAGTGATGGAAATAAAGTGAGGGTGGCTTGTCTGACGTAACAGTAGCGTGTTTTGAGGAGATATTGACTCATACCTTGGTAAGATCCCTGGCAGTGTGTGCTCTAGGGCTGTGACAGCCGCGTCACTAAAGGGCAGCGAGTCTGTGCCAGCTGCTTCACAGGAGTCCCGAGCCCAGGCTCAGCCTTGCGACAGCTGGAGGAAGCCCAGGGCGGCTCCTGTACTGAGGACAGGGTGATGGAGCTCCCGTCTGTAGCCAGTGCCACTGGTCTGTGGGTTTGGTAGCCCCATGCTAACTGGTTTGTGGGCTTTGGCATCCTGGTGGTGTGCTGATAGGCAGAACCTGAATGGCAGACTGGATCTTTGTGGCTGCTAGACGGGCAAAGCTACTTGCATATTTAGATGAATGTGGATTGTGGAGTGTGGAGATGGAAATGGGGATGAGAATGCCACCTTTTAATTAGCGATTCTCGCATAATCATCTGGTATATCAGGCTTATCAGTTCACAATTGCATTAAAGATCAGAGTGCTCCTAAAGCTGTTTTGGCCATGCACCCCTCTCTCGCAGGCGGATTTCCGTGTCAATGAAAGGCCTTTCCTGTTTGGCTTACCGTGCGAACGCAGGGAAAGTGAGCAACGGGCTTGTCTGCAGTGACCTTCCAGTGAAAGAAAAAACACGTACAGAGAGCATGGCTTATGTCTTCTGAGGCCAAAACAAGCTCTAGGGTGATGGGACAGACACCCAGCTAATAGACTAAACTAAACATGGCTTTGAATATTTTTAATTGGGCTGTGTCTGCATGGGCTTATCAATCTGGTGTTTGTTCTGCCCCGAGACACCTCCAGGCAGATCTGGAATTCCAGGCAAATTTTGCCATTCCTTAGCTTGCTTGTTTAGACCCTTACTAGACAGAGAGGAGACAAGTCTACTGCTGCTGAAGGCCTGGGACACAGATGCTGAGATGAGGTTTCTTTGCCCTTAAATGGCAAGGAACACTTATTGTCAGGTAAGTTATAAGCTGTTGTTCTGGTTTTTTTTGGAGCTCGGGTCCATCACAGCGAGCGAGGGGGATGCTAAGCTGGAGCAGTGTTCCACATGAGCATCAGGGTGCAGGTCTTTGAATCCACAGAGCACTGGGCGAAGGATCGCTGTTTTGTCTTTCTAGTGTCTACAGGAATGGCGGGACGGGAGTTGGGGAGTGCCTTGTTGTTGCTGGGGGGAGGAAAAGCTGGCTGTGGTGTGAAATACTCCACGCAGGCAGAGCTATCTTGGCACGTCCTCTTTATCACTTGCAGAACAGGCTTCTTCAAAACAACCTCAAATGACGCTGCTCCCCGAGCTGCTTGCATAATGGCAGATCCTGATGAACTGATTGCTGTGTTACTGAAAACAAGCTGTAATCCCATTAGCAAATTGTAGCAGTGACAGCTTGGCTGTTCTTGCTGGTGCTGTAGAGACAGACCTTCAAGTGTGCCATCCTGTGGGTGCGAAGTCCTTGATAAAACGCCTTAATGCCAGCAGAAGTGGTGGGTGGCAGCAACGCTGTGTAAAACGGTCTGGACTAGAGGCACTGGGACTTCTCGTAAGGGATGCTCTCAGTGAAACTGCTGTGTGAGCAAATCCCCTGCGCTTGGGGAGATGCAAAGGTGTATGTCAGCGGTGGCAGCCTGCTTCTGAGATTGCCTTAATTCTGGCCCTTTAGCAGCATTGGTGTAGTTAAGCCAGGGAAAGTAAGGCGTGGTAGGAGTGTATCGGGTAAGTTACTGCTCATCGCTGCCGCCGTAATTTGATAATTAGTCTGTCTTTATGGTCTGGTCCAAGGAATTTAAATAGCTTTTCATTTTCTCCCAAGAGTACACTTAAGTTTTGCTCTTTTGCTGCATGTTGTGAGGAGGACAAGGGAATTGGTAGTCTGTGATGTTTGTGTACAAAATTTGGAGGATTGTAAAAGCCAGGCTTTAAAGATTGGCAGGAGAGCTTTCTGTTGGTTTAGAGCTTTGGTAGGAAAGTTGCGCAGTTTGTGTCCATGTGGCATCTCCTGGATAAATTTACTGCCTCTCTGTTGAGGTTGGAGTCTTGTGTAATTCTGTCTGTTTGAAAGAAATAGCTGATGATGTGTATTTTGTCTAAGATTTTCATAAGTAGATCGACTTCTTTCATATAGGGAGTTGTTCTTATATTAACATTGATGTCTTTGAAAGGCTGAGGTTTAAACTATCAATACTTTCAGTAAGCAAAATATCTATATTTTATATACATATAGCTATAGATATGACTTGCTGCTTCAGGATCGTCTCCAGTTTTTCAAATATTCTTATCTGTTGTTTCTAGATGTCTTTGTCCTGATTTTAAACAGGAAAACCTATCATGTTATGAGCTGTGATGGAATGACTTTTAGGTGATTCTTTCTCTTCAGAACTAACTACACAGTTCTTCATTTGGTTTTAAACTGCTTGCATAGAGTAGGAACTTGGAAGCAACGTGAAGATGGACTTTTTCCTGCATGGACTTTTTTTGTTTCTTTTTATCTTGTGCTTCTGTACTCATCGATTCGTGTTGACCTTGAAGTAAATGGAAAGCTGGTAAGAAAAGACGTGCGTGTGTTGTAACGCTAACGTATTTTTGTTCTCTTAGTGTCTTTATCTGTCAAAATACTGCAATCGGTTGATAGAGTAATTGTTCACTTTCTTTTTCCTTTCAAAACAGCTTGTGTTTCACACTAGTGGTCTGAATTGCTGTGATGGTGTGACTTGGTGTGCTGCTCCGAACTTGCTCTCGAGGTTAATTCAGACTCCTTCCATCTGTTTCTCTGTTTCATGTGTACCTTTGTGCTTGCTCCAGGTCTTTGGAAAAAACTAGGTGCTTGAGTGTGGAAGGACTGCCCTGTATAATTTAATTCTTCTGTTCCTGTTGCCTTTTTCTCATCTAGTTTTTCTGGAAACAGTATTAAACAAATTCCATTTTCTTGGCTTACGCTTGTCGCCTCCTGTTCTGTTTGAAATGCTTGAGAAGGAACCTCTTTATTTATCCATCTGCTAGAGAAGTATTTCAATGAGGGAGGGATGTTGAGCAAGCGGTGAACCAGCCTAGGCAGCTACAGATCCTTTGAGAAGCTCTCTGATGGGAGTGATTTAAGCCTGAAATCAACTAATACATAGCAACAGTGTTTATTTTATTTTGATATTCAAGAGGGCCAAGAGTCTCATGAGTGTTTGCTGTGTGTTGACAGTATCTAGGAACGGATCAAAAACTACTCTGAGACTGCATATTCTGGCCCAGGACTGGGGGCTTTGTGGGCATGCAGATCTTGTGAAGGGCTACCAGTGTTCTACATGGAGAGGATTTATAGAAGAAATAGTAAGAAAATGAACCGTATAAGGTCCATGCTCTTCTAATTTCTCATAAGTCTGCTGTTAATATTCTTAAATCAGGGTTGTGGAGTCTGCTGAATGAATCTCAAGCCTTATTAAAACTGGCTGTGCTCTTAAACAAGAGGAGAAGGTTGCGTTAGGATGGTCAGCCTTTCCTCAGGGTCATTCCTTTATGGTTGGCCTTAACTAGATCTTTCTGCCAGTTTGCTTTTTGTTGGGTTAATTTTTAAAGCTTTATCATCTTAAGCTTTTTGTTAAGTTGACAGTGCAACCGAGTGAACTTGATTATTCCACCTGCTCTTTGCCTGGTTGCAACCGAGCGATTAACATTTTAAGCCAACAATCTACACTTTCAATCTGAACTGTTACTGTGTTTAGACGTCACAGATTATCCTCCGTTGACTTGGGAATGCAACGAGGAAGAACAATCTCTTGGGTGCACTGAATCTAAAATTAACCTTCCACCTGAGTGGTTGGATTTGTGAAGCACTGTGCAGTGTGTTCAAGGAAAAAAAAAAAAGTATTTAGATCAGAAAATAAAATGTTTTCTAAATGTAAAGACCTGATTTTGCTTTAGTGTTATCCTGTGAGACGGCACTAGCTTAGGACTTGTAGAGCTGGACTTTGAATCCTGCTACGGCTGTGTAGAGCTGCTATGTGACATCAGCATCCTGTGCATCAATACATGAGGTTCTTGAGGAAAAAAAAAGTTAGGATGGTTTTTGGGCTGTTTGACGCACAAGTAGTTCAAATATGACTCTCCTAGAGCAGGCATGATGTGACTGGTGGTGGAGATTTTGGGTGCAAGCACTACTAGATCATCTGTATTTCCAGCTGTGGAAGGAAGCAGAATACCTGTGGGTGGTACAGAAGCACAAGTCAGAGTGGGATAGGGGTGCAACAGTTCACTGTTGTCTGGCAAGGCTGTATCCTTGCACCAGTACTGTGTTGTCTTGATATGGACTGAAGGTGCTGGTAGATAAAAAGTAAGTGCTGGCAAGGCTGTAGCCTGGAATCTGGACTGTAAGGATGTTGTGACCCTTCTCAGATGTACACCAGGCATCTGCCCTGATGCTTTTTAGGTAAGCATGGCTCCACTTGGACATAGCATCTCCTGGACTAGAACTTGCGTTCGGGATCTGGTGCTGGGTAAGTCATGCAGAACATCCAAGGCAAGAGTCACCCTTTTGAAAGAGCTGAAGTCTGTATTTATGTTGACTTTTGGTTTGTTTTTTTTTTTCCAGGCAGGCCTGTAGCAGGTGTGGGGAAGGGATTGTCACATCCACGTGTGACACACAGGCTTGTTGCAGGGCCTGTGTGCTGGGTATAAGCTGCTGCTGGGGTCTCGGGTGGGTTCTGCTGGATCTGCAAACTTAAATTATCTTTCAGTGTGAATCCGTGGAGATTTTGGGGATGTTAGACGGGCTCTAAACCAAGCTGAACATGAAGGAAAGGTACATTTCAGAGCTGCTTTGATCTCTATAACCTGGATCCCACAGTACTCTGGGGCAGTAATTTAGGGAAAGAAGAATGAGTAGCTGAGTGCCTTCAGTAGAGCGATTAGGAGAGCTTGCAAGGTGGTTCCTTGGCCTGTGAGGTGTTGTGCCCTGGCAGACTGCTCTTTAGTGTAAGTTCAGCTGCCAGTGCTTCTGGAAGTCCTATGGCCAAAACCAAGTCCCTCAAGAGAATCTAAAATCCTCCTCCTAGTTAGTTTTTTGTCACAAGCGATGGTTTCTATTGACTGGTGTGTAATAGAATTCTAGTGAGATATCATGGCAATGGTTTTGATGCTTGCCAGGTGGCTTTGTTTAGATCTGATCCTCTTAGGAGAAAGCTGTTAGCAAATGTGAGAAAATGGAGAGGAGCACTCAAGATTAAGAGTTAACGTGTGATCTAAAATTTTAACTCCTGATGGGTAAACTTTTAAGGAAAAAGTTGAAAGGTAGAGTAATGATTTGGGATGGTAGCTGTAGCAGAATTGAGAGAGATGGACATGAACTATGAAGGTTAAATAAATAATTAAAAAATCTTAGATTGACTCTTTAAGTGTGGTACCAGGCTATGGAGTGGCATCTCGGCTGGAGGCCAAGTGCAGAATATCCTACAATGTGTACCTCTGAGCTGTTGGATCTTCGAATTTAGTCCTTCATGACTTGAAAGGCTTCTTGTAACAGAAGCAAGTTAGTGCCAGAACTACTAATAATGACTTTCTGGAATGAAAGGAAAGTCTTTGAAAAAGATATACAGCAGAGTTTAAATGGTTTGTGAGCCTTTTAAGTGAATTAAAATTCTGCCGCCCATGAATTCATCAGCAGGGTGGTAAGAAAATTCTTTGTTTGGGTTTCCCAGGAAACTTGTGCTGTTTCACAGCTGAAAAATCTGGTCTGGGCAGGAAAAGAGGGCCTCAAACATCTGAGTGATTTATTGCATGAGCTGAAGTGCCGGAGATGGAGCTGTGCTGGTTTTTGCATACGGAGGACAAGCCTACTGGGTTCAGTCTGCTGTGGCTGGGAGATGTTGGGCTTGCAGCGCGTTGCAAATAAGCAGAGCACGCATGGACCAGGCTGGAAACATCTTGGTTGTCTGTGAATGTACAGAGTATCTGTGCAAGTTTGCAGGGGAGTCTTGGAAGCAAGTGTGGGAGTGGTAGGTGGTGTCTGGGAGGTCACTGGAAGGACAGCATCGGAAAACCCGTGTGGATACTGTGTTCTCTCACATGTTTGGACGACAGTTTTTCCCCTTTCCTTGGGATTTCATCCCAACCTTGTCTGTTATTGCTAAACAGTAATCAAAGGAAGTCTAGCACTTACCTCTGTTTGGCTTTTATTGCAGTCATTAATCAATGAAGACCGCTGTATTGTGAATGCCGTATCAGAATACGTGTAGATTAATCTCTCTCTTCTTATCTCTTCCTCTCTCAGTACCAGAAATTGCCCTTGCAAAATGAGCCAGCTTCCTCCGAAGAGTCCTTTGGCATCCTCAGTGTCAGAGGGCACGAATTCCAGGGTCGAGTCTTTGGACAGCTTGTCAATGGACAGTTTTTGGCTGGAAGTGGAAAACATTAAACAGAGTGCTGAAGCCGAGCAAGAGGAATGCAGCCTTGCAGATGTCAAAACACAAGAGGGTAGGTTGCCAAAAATGTTGGGAGTGAGAGGAGGAAGATGAACGTCTTAGAAAATTTGCTCATGCACTTGAATGGTTTAAAAGCATGTTAGAATATTACCCGTCAAATCACAGATATAGATATATATTTTTATTTTTTTTATTGGGTGGTGCGTAATGCCCTGCGGAAGAGGAGTGCTGGCCTGGCCTAGTTTCAGCTTCTGAAACAAAGCTGACTCTAAAGGTCAGTCAGGAGAACGTTCAAGGCTCCAGATTTTTTCCAACAGCCTCCACTGAGCGTGGGGGCTCTCGCTTGCCATGCAGGTGGCTGTATGGTAAACAGGCTGGGAGAGCCGATGGGGTTTTGGAAGCCTTGTTTGTGTACGCGGTTCTGAGATTTCATCACAGTGGCTTTTAAGAGCTGCTTTTGTGGAAGGCAAGCTTTTTCCCTCTGATTCACGACTCAGGAAACCATAATAAACATCCAGAATGACTTGAGTCTATCCACACAAAGTTTTCCTTAGATATATACTTTTTTTGTTTGTTTTCTTCCACTTTTTTTTTCCTTTCGAAGACTGCTTCATGTACATGGGGTGTTTCTACTGGGCTTTCTGTAGGCGCTGATGTTATCCAGTGTTTTGGCATAACTGGAACCTGGACCATGTGCCTTTTGACAAGGGTGGTACAACATCCTGGGGTGCTGGCGGGATGATGAACTGTGACAACGCCCAGCGGTCCCGCAGATCGGGATCACGCATTTTCCAGATCCATTTTGAAGACTGTGGTTTAGCTGGCTGTACGTCCTCGGTTTGTGGCTGGTACAGCCTGCAGCTGTTGTGCTGGCCTGATGGTGAGACGGATCCACATTTGAGTGAAAGTTCTGGTGTTTAGGAAGGGTAAATTGCTGTCCTGGGTGCACTGAGGGGGCTCTGGAAAGCAGGGTGGAAAAATCATCATCTGTGCCTGCCATAGTAGGGAAGACGCGGTTAAACATGAAGGTCTGCTGTTCGTGTCCCTGCATAAAAGATGTAAGTTCGGTTTTTAGAGCTGGAAAAGAGGCAAAAGTGGCTCGGAAAGCGAGTGCGCCAGGAAGGAGACTCTGGAAAAGAGGCCGTGCCGTGAGATGAAAGGCTGTCTGGGACATCCGAAACACTGATGCGCTGGAGGCAATTCGATGGACGTCACAGGGCAAACCTTAGCAGCTCTCCAGGCTTAAACCCACAGCTCAGCTTGTGCAGGTCTCTCAGTTCTGACCTGTTTCTCCGTGATTTCCCCCTTCTCCCTATAAATAACTTATTTTTGCTGATTTCCTTTTGCGTTACTGGCAAACGTATCTGGGCCAAAAATATTAAATAGAGGAATTAAAATCTGGTGCTTTGGCATCAGACGGAGGCAGTAGGCTCACACGGATGTCCGATTCGGGGCCTGCTGTTCAGTGCTGTGTATTAGATTAGTTTCCTGTTGTGACTGGAATTGGGTATTTTAAAAATTTGCAAGCAATACACTTAACTTCCTTTAGTTCCCAAAGACAAAATGCACCAGAAGTCTTTTGCGGGCTGTGCTGCTGTGAAACCACAGCTGTGGGACAAACTGCTGTGCGGTGAGGAGCCATCAATGGGGCCAGGAGCGCGTGAGCAGCGCTGAGGGATGCTCTTACCTGTTAGCTTCTGTAGAGCCAGGCAGGGGGAGTGACCAAAACTTAAGACTGTGTAGGAAAGCTAACCAGGTTGCTAGAAGATTCGTTAAAGAAAATACTTGACTTCAAGTCCAGCTGTATTTATTGTGGTGTGATCCTGAAAACAAAGTTCTGTTTCATTACGATGCCTGAGAACACAAAGAGCACGCTCTGAAGGCTGAAAATAGTTTTAATGGAGTCACAATGTGTTCTGCAAGTTGCATGAACACAGAAGTTTCGCCAGAAAAATGAAATTATTTAATCTCTCACAAGACCTGCATGGCTTTTTTATTATGGCTGCAGCAATAATAAAATTTTGAGCAGCTGTGTTGATTGAGGAGATACCAGTTTGCCCAGGAAAGGAAGAGTGGGAATTAACTGTTCTGTTTCAGTCAGTCCAGTTGTGATTTTTCTTTTTCCCAGTATAACCTTTAGTAGGGCTATGCTGGAGCTGCCTGCGGTGACTGAATATGGTACATAGAATTGAAAAGATAAAGGCTTTGTGGTGTTCTCCCTGTTAAAGTTGAAGCCACCTGTTAAATTGCTTCTTTTATCCTTGGATTTCAAGTAGCTGCACTGCTCAGGGCACTTTCTCACTTGCACAAAGGATGCAGCCCATAAGGAAAAAATTGTCTTCTGTGTCTGAAGTGCAACTTTATATATATTGAAGAATGAAGTGGAACTGAGCTTTTTTGAGTCATGCTGCTGTACTGTCTCCAGGCTTCTCACACTTCATTCTGGAACTAGAATGGTCTTTAATTGTAGTGGTGTTTTGAATAGGCACAGACAGAAAGCAAGTGCACGGAGTAAGAATAATGGGTTTGCTTTTGTTGAATGACTGTACGGGTACTAATCCACTTTAAAAGATAAGGAATGGAGATGGTGCATACAAATAATTCTGCCAGTATATTAAATAAAATACACTTGAACCTACCAGAGCAGTGTCTGGATACTTAAAAGAAAAAAAGGCAAGCCTATCAGTTGTGTGCCTGCTCTAAAGATTGTGATAAATCTTCTGTGCAGACGAACTGTTTTGTCCATTTGCACTGACTTTGCGTGTTATATAGGCATGCACATAGACAAATAAAAATTAAAAAATATAGCCAAATAATTGGGAAAAGTACAACAGCCAAATGTGCGGTGTTGTGCGTCGTGGCTTCCCACAGACCTGTTGCCCATCCTCTGTGGTGTCAGGGGATCGGGTGTGCTGCAGGGCGGGAGGCTCTGCCGCTCATTCTGAGTTTGCTACGCGTTGTTGCCTGCTGCCAGAGCTCCCCTTTGCACAGGCACTCCATGCAAAGGCAGGTTTAAGCAAGTGTGCCTGACTTTCCTTCCATCTCCTGTGAAAGCCCCCACTGGGTACAGTTCCTGCTGCAATCCTTCTGCTAAATACCGTGCAGAGTCACGCTCTGCCCAGCTTCTGAGGGAGCCTAAGTCCCTGGCAATATCCATGCCTCCGTAGTTGTTTTCTTCTCTTTCTCCTCACCTAGCATGAGGAGAAAGGAGTATGTTGGTTGTAGCTGCCTAAAGTGCTGTCTCTCCTCTGATTTCACCCTGATACCCGGCTGGGTATGTGGAAATAGGGGTAAGATTTTGAGAACAGCTGTGGCTTCCCGAAAAAGATGTTGCTCCCTCCCGGTGATGTCCCATTGCCACCCCAGAATGGAGATGGCTCAGGCTTCTGTTTTTCTGCCTCTGAAGTGTTTCAAGCACTCAAATTGCTGTTATCCTTCTCACTCGCCCTCCTCATCCCTTGCCTTGCAGAGGGAGAAGCTGAAGCCGAGTGGCTCCAGGACGCAGGATTGTCCGACCTCCTCGGGGACCATGCCTCGGAGAACGACAACATCGTGCTGCTCTCCACCCTGACCAAGACCCAGGCTGCCGCTGTGCAGCGGCGGTTGGATACCTACTCCCGGTCTCGGAGGAGGAAGAACAAGCATCCTGTGCGTGATGTCCGAGACATTTTTGGAGTGGTCAGTTCTGAGGTATGTTGATTTAGTGGGATCTCCTGAAAGACTTTGTTGCGTTCTGGTAGCTGACTTGGCTTTCTGGATCTAGGGTGACTCTCATTTCGAAATAGATGACTTCATCTTTTGAGCTGAAATGAAGCTGAGATTGTAGAAATTCTGCATCTGGGTTGCAGGGTTGATAAATTGCTAGAAAACCTGCAGATCCATAGCTTCCTAGAGACCGCTGGGAGACTTCTGTATAGTACCTACAGCACTGCAGCCTCTTGGAGCACTGGTATCGTTTGGAGCCCTCTTGTGTTTTCTTTGTTCCAGTGACATGTTAAATTCAATTCTCATAAGCTGATCTTGTACAGCTGGTAATTCTAGAGAAACAATAGCTGATGAAGGGGAAGAAAGACTGATCTCAGCTTAGGCAAATTGACAGTGATTTCTATGTAAAATTATAAACTTCTGAGACATTAAAATATTGCACTGGATGTAGGCACTTAGCAGAAGTAATCCTTTACCTTTGAGTAATTCCTGGAGCAATCCTAGAGGGAAGCAGGCTTTTTGGTTAACTTTCCATGCTGGTTTGCTGTGTCATCCCAGTTTCAAGCACAGCTTTGGTGCTCTGAAGGATGCGTTAGAGATCCGTATGCCAAAACAGACCTGGTGTTGCTGTAACACTTGTTCAAGGCACGTAGCCAAACATGATTAATCCCTTATTGCACAAAAGGATATTTGAAATCTCCACCTTGTAGGTGGGGTTTGCACCTTGTAGAAGTGCAGTGAACTGAAGTTTTGAGGTTTGGTGGTTTGTTTTGTATGTTTTTGGTTCCCCCCGCCGCCTGCTCCCCGCAATCTCAGAAATTCCTGATCTGGTGCCCAGATCCCGTATCTGTGCCTTTACTCCTTAATCAGGTTTTGGATGCTTCCTGCTGCTGACTGCTCTCTTGGTACACTGGGAACAGAACTTTTGAATGGGTTACGGAAAAAGCTATGTTCAGCAAATCAAGCTTAAAGCTAATTCATTTCAGCTGCGACTTGAGTGGAATCAATTTAGGCTGTAAGAGTGCAGGCACCAATGTGTCAGTCATCTGCATTTTTATTTCCATCAGCATTTCAAACTGGATTTGCATTTTGCCTCCTGTCTGTGTCTATCATGAGCTACTCTCAGGCATCAAAGCTGTTGGGATTTCTATCAGTACCCTTCTGCATACGTCCCCTGTATCGCTGTTCGTTATGGCCTGTTTACACAGCAGCTGGATCTGAAGGTCCTCTGGCATTATTCATTACCTGTTCTGTGATTAAACCAGATGCTAAATAAATTGGTTCTGCTTTCAAGGCAAGCACATCCGTTGTGCGCCTCCTCTAAAGATGTAATAAATCTTCTGTGCAGGTGAATTGTTTTGGCCATTTGCGCAGGTTCCTTTTAACTTCCAGCCCTTGGTCTACAATTCCGTGCTATAAGCAGGTTCTCAGAAAGTTGCTAACTTTTGGTAATAGACTATAGGAAAGCATATTCTAACTAATTCTAGCAAAAATAAGATTTTTGTTAATAGGGCTGCCTGCCAAATGCCTCCTTGTACTTTTAAAGATTCACTTCTCTCTCTAGACATGAAGAGGTAGGTTATGAAGCCCGTGAAGGGAAGCTCTTAGGTGCTGATGCCCACTCAGTGTGTTCTTTCTCGTGAAAGACCTTGTGATCACGGGCAATGGGTAGATCCCGTGCAGCTTGGTTGGTCCACTGTTTGTTAGGCTCTCAGTGCATGAACTAAAAGGGGGAAATAGGCCAATGATTGTGTGAAAGGAAGAATTGTTTTATTGATGTGCAAATTTATCAAATACTATTAAAGTCATCTGTTTTCCATCTGCCTGCCAAACCCTTTAATTAAGATTCTTAATTTCAGAGCAGTCTTGTAGCCCTGAGCTTGAGCAGCATTTTCTTAGACTAGCAGACGATGTCAGGTGTGTGTTTTCTGCCAAAATTGGGTTGTCTTCTAAATAACTACTGCATTGTGTAGGTAAACATGTTCTGGTTTATTTTTTCAGGAGACAGCAGTGGAGAAAGATGATTCCAGCCCAGATCAGTTGTGGCACAATCTACGGACTTCAAACGTACAGAAATGTAAGGAGGAATAGGTAGAGTAGGATTGGAGGGGGAGTAGGATCTGAAGCAGGGCTGGACCTGGAAGGGAAGTTACACTAGTCTGGGCTCTGATTGGCCTTGTTTGTTTGGGTTTTGGTTTTGTTTGTTTCTAAATACATGATTATCCACAGTTGTGGATTTAGTAAACTTCTCCAGGCTCTAGTGTTGTTAGGAATTGCTGCTGAAATTGATAACTGTAACTCTTCAAGAAAGAAATTGGAAGATGCAAATAAAATCACTCGAGCAAAGATCATATGGTGAAATCCTTTAAACACCATGTGGGATTGTGTAAAGAGAAGTTAGCCGTAGGTATGTCCTATAATTTAAGGCCATGCTCATGTCTTACCAGTGATCTGGTGATTGTAGCTGTAATGTTATGGCTTTAAGCTAATCTTACCCTACTGATCAGTGTCAGGACTGTGCTGTGACAACACTCTTTTCAAATGTTGATACAGTTTTTTATTTAAAAATGGTCTCCAAATCCATCTCAAATTGCTCTTTTAGCACACTTGTTCTCAAAGCTTCACCCTTCTGGCTTTCTGAAATTAAGACGTTTTCTCCTCTGTAGCAGAAACCCAGGATTACTCCTGCACGGTTCGAAACTCTGGGAAAGAGGAGGTGTTCAACATGGACGTTGCCTACTCAGAGCAAGCGGCTGTCCTGCTCAAGGGATCGTACCTGTCTGAATCTAGGAGGCTAAAGGATGGCAATGCCCTAACTGTAAGGACCAAAGGAATTTTTCCTGTTAGAATTTATTAGATCCCTTCTTGTGTAGAGGAGTACAAGACATTTGATTCGTATGATCAACTCTTGGAAATGTCCTGTGTGGGTAGTGTTGGAACAGGTCTATATTGGGTAGGTATTTTTAGACAAGTAATGCTGTTAGCCTTGCAATTTTGGGCAAGGATACGTATTGTGTAGTGAAGGGTCAAAAAAAGTAGTAGTAGTGTGTGAAACTAGCTATTTTTATTCAAAATCTGGGTCATTTCCACTGAAAAGAGAATAACTGGACGCTTTCTTACTTGTAATGCTGACAGTTTTCTTCTCTGCATATGTGCTGGACTGCTTCCAAAGTTCAAGTAGATTAGGGTGGGTATCAGGCTGGCTTTAATTTAGATAAATAGGCATGTCCAATACAGTTAGAGTAATGCCGAAAAGGGAAAATATTTATTCAGCTGTGGACTGAGTAGAAGTAGGAGTAGTTTGGGGCATTTGCCTGGTGTTGAACACAAGAGAATGAATAGATGCCTGGTTATAATAAGGAATGATAAAAATGCAGCAAAACTTGATACCAACGGGATTAGTAATGATACTTGCACTGAACCTTGTTTGTGTATGTTTTCCCTTAGAAATTTAAGATCCTCAAGGGCAGACTAGGAGTGACCAGGATTGGAGATCTATCTGCTCAGGACATGAAGAAGATCCCCACACTTGCCCTTATTGAACTAACAGCTCTCTGTGATGTTCTGGGCTTTGAGCTGAAGAGGAACAAGGCAGCAAAACTGAAGACAACAGGTTAGTTGTATTTAATCTTGTTTGGGTTTTTTTGTTTGTTGTTTTGTGTTTGGTTTTTTTTTTTTTTGTGCATGCGTTTTTTTGTTGATTTTTCTCATAGACTTGTGTTTGAAATGTTAGGGCAGAAAGGGTCTTTGATAAGAAACCTTGTGAC
This sequence comes from Chlamydotis macqueenii, assembly GCF_036417535.1. Classification (NCBI taxonomy): domain Eukaryota; kingdom Metazoa; phylum Chordata; class Aves; order Otidiformes; family Otididae; genus Chlamydotis; species Chlamydotis macqueenii. The sequence continues at coordinate 4,294,426 of NC_141571.1, read as the reverse complement.
AGGAGTGTTTTCCTAGGTCAGAATTTCTCCTGGAAGTCACAGGATCGTGACCTCAAGACCTAGCACCACATTTATGTCTGACTGTCAAAAGCACTTGTCCTTCTAACTGTTCTTCTCTTTCTCCAGTACCTACACTTATAGAATGTGCCCTCTTAGTCTGTGGTGGTGGCTATATCTCTGACATCTGTATTGGTGATGATACAGACTTAAAACATGTTTTTTCTGTTGTAGAGAAAAGACTCTTTGGAGTTCCACTCAACACTCTGTTGGAAAATGACCAAAAACTACTCCCCAACACCAAGGTCCCTCTGTTACTCCAGGCAGTAAGTTCCCTTCTGATTTCATTCACGCCTCTGATCCTCAGCGTCAGGAAAGCTTTGAGGCCTGTGATAGGGAAGGGCTGAATTCTCATCCTCTGTGCCTAAGAGCATTCTTTTTTCCCCCTTTAATAGCTGCTGTCCTGCTTGGAAAAGAGAGGACTTGAAACAGAAGGCATTTTGAGAGTGTCTGGGTCCCAGACCAGAATCAAGGTATGAGCTCTTTAGTCATGTTCAAAAGTATCGAGGTGATCAAGGAGCATGTTGCTGAAACAAGTGTCTAAATAACCTGACTTGCCTCATCTCCCTTCCCAGTGTGACTGGAAATGTCTGTTCCTGGGAAATCTGGGAGTGCCTGCTGTGAGGGTCTCTGCAGTATTTTGACTTGATGGGTTCAGCTATAGAAGCATGTAATAAATTCAATCTTTTTTTATAGAGTCTGGAACAGAAGCTAGAAAGGGACTTTTATACTGGCCTTTTCCGTTGGGATGAAGTCCACCAGAATGATGTATCTGGGCTACTAAAAAGATTCATAAGAGAGCTTCCAGCCCCACTGCTGACAGCAGAGTACCTTCCTGCTTTTGCTGCTGTACAAAGTGAGTCCCTGCTTTTGGCTGTTGAGCATCAATTTGCCAGTTTGTGCTTTTCTTGCAAAGCTCTGCTGGTCTTGGGCTCTCCTGTCAGGTGTGTTTGGAGCCTGTGGATTCCATGGGAATACAGAGCATGACATGAACTGTAGCCAAACGTGTGCTGGGTGCTGTATGTACTATTACGTGTCAGCCTGAGAGTCATAGTCACTGGTACTTGGTTGCATACGTCTTTGTGTAGGTGGAGTCTTAAATTATGTTGTGTCATTTGAGGCTGAACTGTGGCAGCTGGGCAGGGTGTCTGGGTCTTGGCCTGTCTGTAGGTAATGCAGTGTTCTGTAAGCATCTTATTTTGAGATTTATGCCTCAACAGATGGTTAAAATGTGTTGAGATAACTGTTTAAGTGCACAACTTTTTTTTTTTTTTTTTTGTACAAGAAATGGAGGATGGAGTCTTTGGATGCCCTTCAAGGGCATCAGACTTGCTGGTGGAGTGTGTACTCTGGAACAAATCAGCCAGTCTTCTCAAACACAGGTAGTTCACTTCATAGGGGCTGTATGAGCCTGATTTACTTCTGTAAAACAAGGTCTCAAATCCTAGATTCCTAGATGACAAACACTACGATAAGTAATTGCCTTACCCCTGCTTTCAATGTATGTGACTGAGGAACGTGATTTCTATTTTCAAAAAGAGCCTGAATCCTCTGTCCTGTTGTTGCTCTCCCTTTCTAGATATTCCAGACCTGAAGCAAAGATTGCAAGCACTGAACCTCCTGATCCTGATTCTTCCAGAGCCCAACAGAAACACTCTAAAGGTAACTCTACCTGTTTGGGATTTAACTGGAAAAACATGATCTCATTTCATGTTTTTATTACAGGAACTCTATCAGTTTTTGCAAATAACATACGTCAAGTTATTTGTTCTTGTTTCACTGACTTGAGAATGGAAACCCGTGATGGGGGGAGCTGGTGAATCTCAAGGCTGTGCAGTGAAGGCAAGCTGTAAGCAGAGTCTGCCTTTTGGGTACAAACTGAAGAGCAGTAGGAATCCACGTGGCCTCAGAGCATTCTCCTTGGTAACACGCTCTTCTTCTTCAGGGTGATAAAGCACTTCACTGTGGAGTGAAAGATGTACAGGTTTTATGTTGTCTGTGGGCCTGCTAGGATATAGGGGAAGAAATTCAGGTTTTTAATGGTTTGTGGTACTGTCATAATCTGTGAAAGATGGTTTAAATTGAAGAAAAAAATTATAAAAGCTACTGAGCTTAAAACTTCCTACTCTTTTCTAATAGGAAAACATTTCAAATCTTTTCACCTACTACTTTTTGAAAGCTTAAATGCTGATAGGATCAGCTTCGCAGGCAGTGCAAAATGCAGGCAGGTAATCTGTCATGCGTCATGGCTTTGGTAGAAATGTGAGGCAGAAGAGGTGGTCCAAAAGGTTTATTTTTTCAAAACTGGGATGATCTTTGAAGGGGATACTGGGTGAAGGAGAGGGGTCATCCTTGGATTCCATAACTTCTATGAATGGATTTTGTAAATTGCCACCTGCCAGGAGTAAGAGCTCATCTACTTCTCACACAGATTGTCTCTCCTGATTTGTGAGTGCTGGACAAACTGTCTCTCCTTAGTATGGTTATTTGCTGCTATCCTGGTATTGGAAATTGGTCACTGAACTTCCTGACTGGAGAAATAGTGTTTGCTCATGGATAGCAAGAAAAAAAAAATGCTAGTTAAATTATTTATCTAGCAATTGCCACAGTATTTTCTTGAGGACTGTCACTAATGAATGTCTTAAAGTCTCTTCCTCTCTCTTTAGGCTCTGCTTGAATTTCTTAGCAAAGTGGTTGCCAGGGAGAAGAACAACAAGATGAACCTCTGGAACGTTTCCACAGTCATGGCCCCAAACCTCTTCATGCACAAGGGGCTGCCAAACAAGATCCCCGAAGGGAAGGAGAAACAGCTGGCAGAGGGGGCAGCTGACGTGGTGCGGATGATGATCCATTACCAGGATTTGCTCTGGACAGTAAGTTGCGCAGGTGTCTTGTGATACGGTGTAGCAGTGTCTTGGTCTGCCTAGAATTGGAGCAGAGGAAGGAATACTCTTGGAAATTTCAGAGGAGTTAAATGTCTGTAGCAAAACCCTCTAGCTGGGTTCCAAGACTACTTTTTTTCAAGGTATATGGATGTTTTGTCTACATAAGGAGCTTCATAAAGTGATGTTTAGTTTCTTAAATGACATCCTCATCTCTCCTTGATTTTTATTCCTATCTTCCTTCTTCCCTTCCCAGGTGTCCTCTTTTCTGGTAGCTCAAGTGAGGAAGCTGAATGAGAGCAATAGCAAAAGGTACCAGTTTTGTGACAAACGAATTAAAAATTTGTTGCGGAAGATTCATGCTGATAAAGACAAGATGGAAAAGAACCAGGCAGCGGTGAGTTAGGACTTGGGAAAACAGAGCCCTTTCATAACAGTGCCAAATACTTCCTCTTTGTAAGTGCTTTCATGAGAACTCAGAAAACTGTGAGGAGTGATGCTCTTTCCAGAGCAAAAGGGAGAAAAATCTGCAGAACCATACAAAACAGATTCCCAGCGGCAAGTGTACTAAATGAATTTTGGGCTACAAAACACTTGGTTAAGACGCTATGTTTTTGCAGGAGAAAGAGGAGGAGACCAGAAGCAGAAATGCTGGTCTTTACCTCGCGTGAAAAGCAGACTCCTCGTGGCTCTACATGCCCTGTGTGTTTAGGCAGATGGGTCTGCTGTGATAAAGGCAGATTTATTTTCATGAACTTAAAGCAAAAAATTAGGCTATTACAGTAGTGTGCAAGTGTATTTTTGCATCTAATTTTCTTTTTGTTCAATAGTGCTGCTGATCTGTATGGGAAGGTTTGAAGTCGAGGTTCTTGACACTTAGAAAGAGAGAATTAATTTCCTTGATAAATGAATTGCTTCTACTCCTTCTTGTGTGGGTGCAGACTGAGATTTTTTTTTTTTTTTTAAACAGATGTTACTAACAGATCTATTTGTATATTAAAGTTGGGAAAAGATCCTTGGAGTCATTCTGCCCTTTTCTGGTTGCCACTGTTAGTTGAATAAGCGTAAGTCTGTGGCAGCTAAGTTACAGCATGCAGTGCTGCATTTTAAGTATTGCATAGCAGCGGTGGTGCAACTCGGATGCTCTAAGGACACAAGCTTGATGGAGTCTGCAGGTGGAAATAATATGTTGAAAGCTTAAATCTGCAGAACCAAAGAAAAGTGCTATTACTACTTCCTAATGGTTTTGATGTTCAGCGTTGTTTTTGCAAAAGATTTGGGACTGCAGAATTAAATTGCTGCAGATCAGACCCCATTAGAACTGTTCAATATTCTCCACGGAAGTTCTGAGAAGTTACTTCATGAAGGAGTTGATTAAAACAATCCTGAGAAAATAGCACTTGAACTCTGCTCTGTGATACCTCAGTGCTTCCTTTTTTTTGAAACCACCTTTCTGAAGCTCAGTAGTCTGCAATTCAACTGTCTAAACTCCTTTTCCAGTAGTTTAAATGAATTCCAGAGAAGTCTATCAGACCTGAGCAAAACAGTTTGTCAAAATTTATTCTGACAAACCCTATTTTCATCAAAGCTTGTGTCGCTGCTGGTGCCGGTGCTGTATTTGAACAGCAGAGAGCACCAGCGCACGCTGATGGAGAGCGGTGCTTTTCTCCTCGGCCACAACACCAAAGCACCAAAGCTTCATTTATAATCATAGAATCATAGAGATTTCCAACTTGGAGGTTGGAAAAGACCTCCAAGATCATCAAGTCCAACCATCAATGCTCACCTTGATGCTTCTGTAAGCTTCTGGCTTGTAGTTTGTGTGGGACAAAAAACAAACCTAAGTTTTCTGAACAGCTGACTGGATAGGTTTAATTCTTCACACACTCCCATCTATTTTGACACTTGATGTTTCAGCTGATACCAAAGTCTTTATTTAAGCACTTTCTTCTTTTTGCCTGCCTTGCTCAGCCTTCCAAGATTGTGAAGGTCCATGCTTCGCTTCTCCTGAAGGATTCGCTAGAAGTACATTTGAACAACACAACCAGAGTTGCTGATGTCTTGAGGCAGTTTCAGAAGAACCTGTGCCAGAATGGCTGGAATATTGTTAACACTGTCAACCTCCTTAAGTGGTAAATGGCTTTTTCTCTGCTTTAAAAAAAAATTATATATATATGTAAGAAAAAGTACTAGGTGGTCTAGTTGCTGTTTTCTGTCTTCTGGCAGAGCTGGTGTGGTGGCAGTGAGCTGTTAGGAGACTGTTCCCTGCTCCTCTGTTCTAAGCTTTGGAAATAGTGTGTTGGATGGGACAAGCAAATGTCAGTTCAGCTGAGTGATTCCATCACTGTGCTTAGGCTGTCAGGAGCTCAATAGTCCCCTCTGGGCTGCTGGACGGCAAGTGAACTTTAGCAGCCTTGCTGAAGGGAGGAGAAAGTGGAATAACATTGACCCTGCAAAACAAACCCTCTCTAGCTCTCCTGGAGGAAAAACATCACCTGGCAAATTACTTGCCTGGAGTAGTATTTCCAACGTGCATAGGGATTTCAAAAAAAAAAAAAAAGCTCTTCAGTTCCCTCCAATGTTCCAGTGGTGAATTGCTGAAATAACCCAAAAAATGAACAGAAGAATTCCTGCCTCCCTCTGTCACCATGCCTGCAGACCGTATCTAGTAGGCGAAGTCTTAGTGCATCTCCTAACTGTGTCCCTGGGCAGGAGATGTCTAGACAGGGAGGGTGGATGGGAAGTTGGCTGAGTGTGGGTCAGCTGGTATCTCACTGAGAAGCTATTACGGCTGCCAAAGTCTTCCTGCAGATGAGCTTTTCTAGAGCAGCCCATCAGTTCAGAGGAGTGCTGCCAGTGAACTTTGGTATTTATGCCTGTTGTCTTCCTAGTGAAAAAATAGTGTTTACATATAGTGTGCTTCTTGCTACCAGTGAGGATTATCTGCCTTGTTTTCTTTTTTCCAATTTTGCCTGTCCTTTTCAACAGCTGCGCTGTTCAGGAGGATCACCAAGGTTTCTGTAGCTTCCTTGATCATTGCTGCCCTCTGAACCAGAAGCAATTCTTTTGGAAGAAACATTACTAAACTACCTAACCTGCCTCTCACAGAGCTTTGTTCACTTGAATGTCTTTTTTCTTTCTGCAGTAACAACTCAATGGAGTGCACAAACTTGCTCCTGTATGAAGTGGGAGGCAATATTGGTAAGTCTGGATGGTAACTGAAAATAAGGACTCTGATATCCAGTTTTCATGCTAAACTTGTCTTAAGAAGAGGGGTTATAAATAGATTGAGACTCAGAGGGGGGTCCAAAAATTAGAAGGTAAATGAACAAATGTGGCTTAACCTCACCCACAGCAAAGAGCACCTGCCAAAGCTCTTGGGTTGGTAGCTCACATGGCTTCCAGCCATCACTGCAAAGCCTTTATCGTGCGAGTATGTGGAAGTTGAAGCTTGGACTTCCAAAAATACTTACTTCTAATGGATCTTATTCAGAAGCTGCCTGTCAAGAAAAGTGGAAACTCAAAAGTCCAAAAGTCTTGAGAACACAGACATGCAAAATTTTATCCATCTTAAAAACAAACAAACCTCCCATTCTGTTAAACCTACCATGTTAAAATCCCTCTCCCCTCAACAATAAAGGTTCATGTTTGCAATTAAGTATAGAACTTAAAATCATAAACAACATTTGTCGAAGTGAAGGTAAACTTTATCCTATGCCACCAGGCTTTTAATTGTGTGCTTCTTAACTGGGCTTTAAGTGTGGTAGGCTGGCAGATGGCATCTGTACTAACGCCTGCCAGCTCCAGGTGTGAATTCTGTCAATTTTCTGACGAAAGAACGTGTGCTAACTTGGGTGGAAGTTTCTCAGACCATGTGGTTAAACAAGTTGATGAAGTTCATTAGCCACTGATCTCCGCTTGTTGATAGGGTAATGTCATCAGATGGAGAGGAGACTTAAATAATGTGCTCACAGCAGCAGATTAAGGGTGTCTGGAAAAAAAAAAAAAAAAAAAAAAACACGGAATTTTTATGCCCTGTTACAGCTGCTTCTGGAGACTATCGGTTACTGGAGTGCTTTGGCTGCCTCTTAGTGTTTCTCTTAGTGAGAGAATAAACTTCTGTCTGTAGGAGAAAAGCTCTGTCACTGGAAGCAATTCAGTCTCTGGATTTCATCCCTGACATATTTCATGATGGTTTGAAGTGCTAAAGTTATTGGGTGTTAAAGTTACGGTACCTTTCCACAAAAGTCAAAGCTTGGGCTTTGTATAGTTTGAAGAAACACACATTCATTGAAACATAAACAACTAGAACTTTCCCAGATTTGTGGAAACACTTCTGAATGGTTGTGATATTGAAATTAATGAGAACAGATACCAATTTTTTTTTTTTTGGGGGGTGGGGGGGAACAAACTAGCAGCTGTAGGACTAACAATGTAAGATAAGCTTTTTTTTTTTTCCTGAATCTTTTGTTTTGGTAGGTGAGCGTTGCCTGGACCCAGACACTTACCTCTTAGACTTGTACCACGTCAATCCCCATGCTGAGTGGATAATTAAGCAAAACCCATCCTGCCCTCGGATGTTCTAAGGAAAGCATAAGCAAAACAAAGCTTTTGGTGGAAATTTTTGGAAGGCGTGGAAAAGCTATAGACATGTTCCTGCTATGGTCTCAGACTGGACAATGCTTGTGTCTTTGAAGGAAAACCAGCTTTATTTACTACTTCCATGACAGCTGGCTGTGAGAGTACACCAGCCTACATGCGAAGAGGGGCGTTAATAACAAGCAGCAATTAGCATTATGTAGCAGGACTTGCAGGGGATATAATTAGTCTTAAATAAGGTAACTCTCCCCAAAACAAGCCCTGCGAACAAAGCTACAGGGATTGTGCAGCAAAGATGGGACACAAGAGGAGAAATGTTTTCTTGAAGATGGTAGAAGACGTCTAATTCTTCTGGATGTGCTCTTTCTTTGGATCACATCCACATTTTGGAGGAGAGACAGTTGAATGCTGCAGCGGTACTCACAACGTCCCTTTGGTAGGATCCACTATGGACTGTTGTACATCACCAGAAGCAGTTGTGATCCTGGGTTTCACTAACAAGATGCTGTTAGTTCCTTTGAAGAATTGAAAAGGATGCTTCCATAAAGGCCAGATCAGATATGAAGCCAATATCCTGTATTTATTGACTACAGTTAAATACATATATGCAACACAAGAAGGTAACTTTCCTTGGAAAAAAAGTATGGGATGGACAGCAGGCTTTCAAATGCACGATTTGATAGAAGAGTTGCCTGTCCTATACAGATCTTCTGGTACTGCAAAAATAAATGTACATGTTGCCATTTGTGACCGTAAAACATGCATTTGTTTTGCTGGACAACCTACATATCAACGAATAACCAAGGAAATATTCTGGGGTTAATTTGAGGTTAGTAATCTGACCTGGCCACATTAACTGACCTTCTTTTTGGAAGACTCTGCGTGAACGTGTCTGTTTAAAAACAAAACGAAACCCCCCTAAGATGTGGAGTGGCTGAAGTACAGGCTCCATGCCTGTGTCTGGTCGCACAGTGGGTACTGACTGAGCCTGTGCTGCTCTGCCTGCGTGTTTTCATCCCACGCAGCACAGTGATCGCTGTGGTCTGGAGAGACGAGGGGAAGGGCAGAGCGCTTGCACCTCGCGTCACTGTGTCATCATCGTACGGCCTCAGCTCAACCTGGACTGCGCTTGTGGAAGAGGAGTGCAGAACTGTTGTTTTCCTTTGTGGTGATGCTGAAATACCTCACGTGAGGGAACCCACTATGCAGTTACGGGGAATGGAACACGCACCATTCCTGAAAATCCCGATGTCTCTTTTTTACATACTGTTTTTAAACACTGTTGGATATTTATTCATGCGGCAGAAGCAGGGCTGCCCTGCAAGCGTGTACTCAGTGTATTTCATTTGCCAAGTCTTAACTGCACTATAGTGACAATATCCAGTATTATTTCTTTTGTTTAACCAAATTTGTTTCCATTGCAGTCTGAACATTCCCTCCTCTGGGTGGGTTTTTTTGGTGGTGTTTGGTTTTTTGTTTGGTTGGGTTTTTTTTTTTGTTTTTTTTTTTTTTTTTCTTCCAAGCTGATGTGTAGCTATCCCTGTTCATTATCTCCAAGTCCTAGTTTCTGTTGTAAGGGCACTTCGTTCTGTGGTGTTTCTGTCTGTGTAGTTAAATTCTCTTGGTTGAGATCCTTGCGGAACAGGTGAGCCATAGTCCATATTCCTTCTAACCTGTTATGAATACTGTATGAGTGGTGCTGATGTCTTGAAATGATGCATATATTAGAGCGTCTGTCTACTTTTTTTTTTTTGTTGAGATGATGCAGATGCAGTGACTAGTGGGATTGTCTTCATAGTTGTCTTTTTAAGAACCTGTAATAGAAAGTTGCAAAAAAACCACCTCCCAACCCAGAACCCCAATGTCAAGACTTCTCGAGGTGCCTCTGTTTTGTAGGGCTTAAACTGTGCCTAAAAGGGCCTGACTCCTGTCCTTGAGGCTGGGCCCTCTGTGTCTCTTGAAAGATCAAGCTGCTTTAAAATCGGGCATTAAAAATCGAAGGTACCTGTTCACTCGTCACTTCTGGAAATTGTTGTTGCAGTGATGAAGCTTAGAAAAAAGCAAATGCCAGAGATGTGATACTGTAAAAAATACCTAACTCACAAAGGTATTGGAGGCAGAAGAACCAGAGATGCTTTGTAACCTGAACTGCATCCTGCAAATCACATAATGCTGCATTTTTTTTCCACCTCTCATACTGGATGTTTTATTAAACATACTGGTTTCCATACATATGAGGGGGAAATGCTACATCACAGCTTCTGTCAGCAACAAGAGTGGGGTTTTTTGAACACCAAATAATGTGAATTAGTGCTGTGAAAAACAAGGTTGGTGGGAGATTCTCATGAGACAAATATCGGTTCTCAAGTGTGAAAGGAAATGCAAAAAAAAAAAATCTTCTCTTTTGAGATGATGGATATGCTTTCTTTTTCTTTCCTATCTTTGTACCAAAAAGTAAGTATATTTTTTTCAGTTACTGATGTGCAACCTACTTCTGAATGCTGGCTTTTAATAACTTTTTTTACAATTTTTTAATTCTGTATTTAAAATTCATTTATTCAGTAAAACAATAAAAATATAGTAAAATCTTTTGGCTCCAGTTTCACCAGTGACTGAGAACAAGTTAGCACGGTAAATGGCACCACATCTGTGAATGCCAGGAAGATTTGCCTCATGCCTGAAGAGGGATGTACCTGGGGTCCAAGTGAGCTTGACCAGAATTTCATGTTACAGTTTCCAGAGAAGTTCCTCTGGGGATGATCCTGTGGGGATGCTGCAAAAGAATGATCCAGGAGGAGGAAGAGGAGGTCAGTGTTGGGTATAGGAAGTCTAGAGAAAGGTTGAGAGCGGGCTGAAGGTCTGTGAGCACCAAGGATGAGTGGCTTCTGAAGGAAGAAGAACTGTTAAAGATTTAAGGTTGAGGGAGGATGGCCATGTCCTGTGAGAAGTCCCCTTCCCACCCCTCAGTCCCTTCTCAGCTGAGCTGTGCTCAGTGATGTACGTGCTGACCGGACTGCCAAGTTGGCCAAGAATAGGAATCCAGTGTGAATCTCTGGTTAAATTATGACTAATATTTTAGTGTTCAATAGCCAGTGATGAAATGCGGCATAAATCCACTGCTATTTGTTTAACAACAGTAACAGAGGCAGCCTGTCCAGTATTCCTGATGGAAAAGCAGGACTTGCCATCCTATCCAGAAACAAAGGGAAAGGGAGGAGGATCCAAGAGCCCTTAGAAAGCTTTCAGAGCAATTATCTGAGGAAAACACCAGCTTATCAAACTCATTTCACCCATTCATCTTCAGTGTATCAAAGTGCTAATCTCTCCCATCCCCAAGGGCGTTTTTTGATTGATCATTACACAGCTATCTCCCCTGCTCAGAACAAAACCTCAATATTTATTCTGTGTGCAACCTAAAGTCGGGTGTGCTGAGATAACAGGACATAGCATAAAAGAATCTTGCAAATGCTGGTTAAGCATATTTGTGGATGAAGTGGAACTGAAATATCACATTGAAAAAAAAATAAATAGTTTGCTTCAGGGAAAAAAAAATCTTTGCAGAAATACAGGGTCTTCACGGGAACAAATGAAGCTTCAACCCTCGGAGAGAAACGCTATAGGAAAACAACCAAATACTTCCTGGAGCAAAGTAAGTAAATGATGGTAAATCCTCTTGTAAACAAAATACAATTGCATTTGATTAAATCTTATTCCTTCCCCTAGTGCCCTCCCCAGTGTTGAAAACCAGACAAATGGCATCTGTGGTTTTGCATGCCAAAGAATGAAACTTCAAAGTTCTTTCCAGATCCTGCTTGCTCTTGGTTGCTCATGAGAGTTGCATGTGTCTTCACCTTGGGGAAACATGTGAGAGGCTCTGGTTCAATATTTTATGTTATTAGGAAAGAAAACGTGCAGCTGCACTGACTTGCCAGCTGGGAAATGGCCATGGCAGGATCAGACCCTGTGGTCTTCCCCAGCCATCTCTGCTCCCTACAAACTCAGGCTTGTACACTTTTTTTTGGTTTTGTGTGGTGACAAACGCCTTCTTTCTCAAAGCAGCTTTGCGTTGGCTGTCCCCTCCTGGTTCCTTGTTGTCCAGGGGGAGGCAGGTGACCTTGCCTGCCTCTCCCCAGCACCCAGATCTGGCAGGATCCACTGAGCTCAAGGGGTTGAACCTTTTTTCCCCACGCTGTGTTCTGCTATTTAGCTCTATCCAAGGGCTGGTCTAAAGAATGAGGATGGGGAGAAGAAATCTTTTTTTTGTCCTTATTCCTTGGAGAGGAGCTTGAAGTACTGATGTTTTCACCTGTCTGACCCTCTTGGCTGTCCCGATTTGCCTGGCTGGTGAAGTTGAAGGAATAATTAGGGGATAAAGGAGGAAAAGAGGAAGAAAACCAACAGGAATGGAGGGTGTAAGCGTACCTGTGTGGGTTGTTTGGTTTTTGCTTGCTTTGCAGGGTTTGAAAGAGATGCAGAAGAACATGAGCTCTGCTGTCCTCTTCCCCACTCATCTCAAACCTTGCTCTTGGCACGCTGTGGTAGAAACCGACTTCAGTGGTTCCCCATCCTTTGCTGGCTGAAAACCAAAGGCTGGTTTCCGTTGCCTTCAGCTTTCGCTAGCACCCCTTTCTATGCTGGGAGGGTGATGTGAGCCTTCAGGACTGAATGCATTTCATGTTGGTCCATGTGTGCAGACGGATGCTCCAAGCTGTGCATGGGCGGCTTGTGACTTGTGTTGAAACAGAACCTTTTGAGCCTTACCCAGAATTTTAAAAGTCCTGAGGAGTGTGGTTATCCATCACCCACCTGTGTTACCTCCTGTCTCAGCTCTTTGTGCCTCATCAGTGCAGCAAGTTGCTCTTCTCTGTGCTGATGACTCTGTAGTGAGCCTTCTCTGGACACAAGAGGCAGGCAGAAAGTGGAATAATTGTCTTTTACTTATAACAAACCAGCAAGCTGGCTCTGAGTTTCAAGAGAGACAATTAAAGATATTGCATTGTTTTCTTCAAAAGGAGAAATAGACCTAGGGGTTCCCTAATAGCCCTCCTGATTCTGCGCCACGCTCTCGGAGCGCCTTGTTGTGGGTTGCATTTGTTATGAGCCACTTATTATCCCTAATTATTTAGCAGGGGGGAGGTCTCTCAGTAACAGGCGAATTTGTGACTTGATGAACACTCAGCTGCCTGTATTTAAGAGAAAATTACTGTAATTAACAAATCGATCAACCCTACTTTCACTCTGCCTGGCTGGGACAGAACAAATGGGCTCAATGAGACCTATTGAGTACAAAGGTAGAGAAAGGGGTTTGCAGACCTCGGGATACACAGGATTAAAGCTTTTTTTTTTTTTTTTTTCTCCACACACTGCTTTTAATGGTAATGTCACATAATTGTCTCTTGTTAGATAATTTTGTCTCCAACAAAAAGCACTCATGCTGTGCTTTCCTCAGCCCAGCGAGGCAGAGTCACGGCGGGTGAACAGCCAGGTGGGTTTGTTTTATCACAACCTCAACCTGGAGCAGGGGTGGGTTGGGTTCCCTGGGTGCTGTGCTCTCTTCTGCCTCTGGTTGTTTGCAGAACTGCTGTCTCTTATGCCCTGACCTAGCTCACAGTAGTTTCCTCATGAAGCCAATGCTTGGAGCCATGTGCTGTCTAGAAAGCAGTCAGCTATTGGGATTTGACCCCCTTTAAGCTTTTGAGGCACGGCTGTGCACCCTGGCAAGCTCCCGCTGCCGGTGTTGTGAGCCCATCCTCGCTGCCCTGTCACTCCAGGGCTGTGCGGCATCTGCACGTGTGTTTAAGGTGATCCCGTTAAGTAGGCAAGGTAGTGGAGGGTCAAGGAGATTCTCTCCATTTCACTATATTCTGCTGTCCTGTGAAATGAACTGGTAAAGGGTGGATCTGCTATGGAAGAAGAAACCAGCTCTGACCATGAGCATGAAGATGAGGAGGGTAACTCAAGTGTCTTCTCTGAGAAGTGGAGCTGTCCCTGTGATCGGATCCATGAAGGGCAGATCTGGTAGTGACGGAGGGAGAGATTGTCCCAGTTACAAAATGAGGCTGCTTCAGCAACAGCTGGTTGCTCTTGCAGGAGAACAAAGATGTCTTCAGGGGAAGCTGGCGCTCCTTGCCAGTGATGGCGGTTCTTCCTACACCCGCTCAGCTCGCAAAAGAGGGCTTGCTTACATGTGCTGCGTAAGAAAATCACAGTCAAATTTATTTCAAGAGATTGTTAAAACAAATAATCTGTGAGTGTTTCAAGGAACTGCAACTGCTTAAACAGGAGAGTCATCTTCGTCCCATCCCTCTTTGCATACACCGGTAAGGGGGTCTATCCTTGCTGCACCCATAGTCGCAGGCAGGCAGCAGCTGTGGTGTGATAAGGATGTGACGTCCGATGGATAAATGGGCACTGGAGGATGTCTGGCTTGGTCCATAGTGCCGACGGCTCAGCGTTTCAGAGGGCCTCATCATCATCGCCTTGTTTTGTGGCGCGTGAGGCTGCTCTCTGTTTTGGAGGCTGGTTGCATCTTTTGGTTTTGCCTCTTTCCTCCAGTCCTGCCCATCGCTCTCCATCAGGCATTTCCTCCATCCAGCTCCGGAGACATCCCTGGCTGGAGGGGACGTCGAGTCACTGCTCTAACTGTCACATACATGCCAGGAAAACCCGTGTTGAACCATCAAAGGCAGAGCCAAGAGCATTTGAAAGCTTCATTAGCCAGGCTTTGTTCTGACAGTGCAGTCAGGCGGGGAAATAATGCCGTGAGTGTTATCAGCCATGTGCAGGAGGCGGTTGCGTAGCAACCCCGATCGGGGTACCGCGCGGCTTTTCCGAGAGGAAAAAGAAATACTCATTTTCTTCAATTTAGAGGCATTGCAAACAGGAATTCATTATTGACGAAGGATTCACTTGGATTTTACAACTTGTAAAGAGATGGCAGGTGGTGTTGGCCTGGTTTCAGCATTGTGTAGGTGCAAACTCACCAGCTAAACGAACCTGGGACAATCTAGGTTTTGGTTGTGTTCTCAGGTGCTGTTTTTTTATCTCTTTGTCCTGCTGGGGCTCAAAAAAGGATGAGGACTGGAAATTTCATTGCTCCTTTCTGACCTGATGTAAAGGCATCTCCGGGGAACCCTCCTTGGTATCACGTTGATTATTACAGGTGAGAAAGGTGACTGTGCTCCCTCGTCCCTCCGAGCCGTGTTCAGAGAGCAAAGTGCGGAGGCGGGGTGGTTCTGCTGCTGTATCTCCACGTCAGGCTGGAGAAGTGGCCGGGCTCCAGAGCCCCCGCAGCTCTGCAATAGTTGTGGGGCTGTTAAGGAGCCTTGGATGTGAGGTGGGTGCCTGGATAGGAAAAGGATTCACCAACCCACTTCTTTTTTGGGGTCCTAGGTGGTGAGATTTAGGTAAATGGAGACTGTCCAGGGTTGTTTTGAGGAGTGGCATGATTACATGGCACAAATAAGAAAGGGGTTCCAGCACTGAGGAGCAGGATTGCCAAACGTACCGGCAGGACAGAGTATCACACCATCTCCCCGTCTGTCTGCAGCTCTAGCTGTTTCATTCAGGAAGGGCAGAGAGAGCTTTTTCCAAACTTGGTATATATTGTGTAATACAGTGGTGGGGTAGGGGCAGCTCCACCCTGAAAGAGGAACCGGGCTGCTTGAGACACCATGTGGGCATCCCTAATGCATCTGTCTACATCTGGTCTGTCTGACTCCGTCTGACTCAGTACTGAGACACAGGCTGTCCATGTGCCATTCAGCCAGACGATGTCTCTGGCTTTCCAAACTTGCATGGACTGTGGAGCACCTACCCTTGCACACCCCTCTCTGGGTGCCGAAGAGTGCTAGCACAGAAAGGGCAGGCCTGAGTGCTACCGAGGGAAGATATTATATATAGAATTAACTACTACGGAGTATTTATTGTGCTTCTCCGTCTCTGTACAGTAACGTGGAAATCGGTGTTGTATTTTCTGTTCAGCTGTTAACATCTGCATTGCCAGGGTGTGCAGGTACCGGCAGAAGGGTGCTGGTACTGCCAATGAGCTTTGGGATCCCTGACGGAGGAGACCTGAAACAAACATCCCCTGTGAGGCCTCGCCTGCTGAGAAAATGGAGGCGTTTTCTGTCACGGATTAGCTAGTGATGGCAAGTAGAAAGAATATTATTTGTATTTTGTGAAACTCTCTTCTTTGCTCTATCCCCTAACTTCATTCTTTCAGTACTGAGCAATAACACACCTTCCCTTCGCATTAGCAATTCGGCTTGCAAGCTGATTCAGATTAACTCGGACTCACACTGTATTAAACACTTCAGGAAAAAAAAAACAGAGGAGCTCAGAATGTTTATGAAAAGCAATTTCCTCAATGCCAGGCAGTTTAATAACTCCATAGCCATGGCATTCAGGCTCATCCATTTTAAGCTCTGGTTCCAAACTGTGACGGGTCAATAATAAATAAGGCAGTGTGGCAGATTTTGCACAGAAGAGATCTCATTTCAAAGAAAAGAATACGGGCAAATTCAGTCAGGAGTGCAGAGAATAGTGCTGCTTTTAGGTCCACCAAGTCCAACGTTCATTTGAAAAACTTAATCTTCTAATAATCCATATTTTCTTGCTGAACTAGTGGCAGCAAGTGAACATTTGGAGAAGTATGTGACAAAAGGGAGAAATCTCTGCTCCTCTCTCATCTAAACAATTTTGTTTCTTGTAACAGTAAAATTGTTCTTCTGCGCGTCGGTCGGCTTTTCTTTTCCTTTAATCGAGTTCACGGTGGAGAGACACATGTAGCCCCAGGCAGTGTTTTGCACCTGAGACCTCAGACCTATTCAAGCAATAAATACACACGTCGCCGTGTGTTTCAAAGGACTTGTCAAAAATATTGGAAATCAGTATCTTGTAGGAAACAAAGTGAGTTAATACTCTTAGTTGGAAACACCTTTTACAAACCATGTGGGACGCTAAGCAGGTCAACTGGAATGTGTAACAGCATTCACCTATCTCCTGCTTTCCCTCTGTGGATATTCCAGCAGGGATGTTGGTGTTTTTAGCTTTTATTATCTGCCTTGGAAGCATGGAGCATGCTGAAGAACCAAGCTGAACTGGTTTGCTTTCTGTTCTGCCCCACTTACAGAAACCTTGGGCTCTCCACCTCAGGAAGATCTTGTCTTCTGCATCTGCCATGCTCAGGGTGGCAGGTTAAAAATGTAAATAAGGTTCAAAAAGTTGGAATAGCCAGATTGTTGTTAATATACAGGGACTGGGAAATCAGCTTCTTTGAGGTTGCCTTTCAGATTCCTCCTTGGTGGAAGGATCCCCCTTCTCTTCTCTGTGGAGTGCCAAGTGCTGTGGATTGTTCCTTGCAAACCAAAACATTAAGCTTGATTAAACTGTTGTCTATCTCACTGTTATTTGAGATGCATCTGTTGGATAATTTCTGTGAATAACGGAGCAGATAGGTTGTTCCTGCTGTTCGTTACGAGCCCAGCCCGGAGGTTTTGCTGTGGCTGGCCAGGGAGGTGAGCTGGCTCTGCTTTTGTTTTGGTTGAACAATAAATTTATAAATCAGGTGCCCAGCAGAAATGTTTATTTAAGAGTCCTAACTTGTTCATAATGTTCCTGAGTGCTCACTTATTAGAAGCTCACACTGTGAATCCCCAGGAATTCATGAGATGTTTTATCTATCCGTGTACTTTAAATAAAACTCAGGAGTGCCAGCCGCGGGTCCTGGGTAGATGTGCTGTTTCTGAACAGGCTTCCCACGCTGACCTTCCCCTTCTCCAGCATGGCAGAAAGAGCTGCACCAGAATCTTGAGGTCTTTTTCCTGTTGATGAACTTACATGCAGAGTTTCTTATCTGAAACAGGGGCTTCAATGGTGGTCGGGGTGACACTGGAGATATGGGTGGCACTGTCTCCAGGGGTTATGTGGGTAATAGTATGAGCAAATAAAAAAACAAGTCCATAAAAGCTAATGAGGAAATATAGTGACATCTATCATTGCCTGTTCATGATGTAAATCTGTGTTATGACTAATAATGATTTTTATACTGGATGGTGTCTGCCTGTGACACCTGGTGTGTCAGTGCCCTACAAGCATCAATACCTAAAATGCTGTCCCTCTGCGCTGCAGCGTTTCCGTAAGGCTGTTTCTGGGATCAAGATCTCAATCTTTAAAGAAACCAACCCCCAACTCCTGACCTTCTGAGAAAGGACAGGCATAAAAATAGCTTCACCCCTGCCTGCTTCCTCCCCTCTGTCCTAAAGCCCATGATCTCTGTGACCCAACGAATCAGGACTCCTGGCAAGTGTCTCTGCCATCAGAGTGCTACAGCTGGCAGGCTAATGAGACAGAAACAGAATTCGTCTTGAACTCGCATCCCCTCCGCCACTCCTGCGCAGTGCGCATGGCTCCTGCTGCTCTGCCCGCACTGTCCTGGGTATGGCCGTGTGCACGCACGAATACCTGGAGCAGGATGCAGATGCAAGGCACAGGGACAAATACTGCTTCTTGGGTGGTTAAAGGATTTTATTTTTTAATTTATTTTAATTTTAATATTTTTTTTAATTTTTTTTTTTTTTTTAAAGACCATAGCAAATTGAGTCCTATAGCCTAATGGAAAGAAAGTGTTACGCCTCATCCTCCCGCAGTCCTGTCCTCAAGGATGTCTGCTCTCAAAGCCTATTTTGAGTCATTGCTTGATGCGTTTGGCTGCAGGGGCACTGACGAAGTCCCCAGCGTTAGTCCGAGGGTTCATTCCAGCGTGCCGTGAAGGGATGCCTGCTGTTACATGGGGTGACTGGGAGCGTGCGTTGCTGACTGCTTCCTGGCTGCTTTTTTTAGTCCTTTGATTTAAAGGCGTTCTGTCACTGTGTGGCCACTCATTTTGCTTAGATGTGCTAGTTACAGAGCCACAGACAGCAAGAATTGTCATCTAAATTGTTTGTAATATTTTCAGGAGTAGCCTCCAGTTGTGGGTGCTGATTTTGTTAAGGTTTTGGCTCATAGGTGCTTTGCTTTTGATCCAGATTTGGAGGGATAAAACTTCTTTTTCTGCCTTTCTTTCCCAAATATGCTGTCTACTGCATACTGAAGGCTGAAGAAAACTATCCAAAAAATTCTACCTCATTTAAGGCTTCCCTGCCTTATGGTCAGGTAGCTGGAAGTATGCATAAAAATGATAGAGAGAGCAGATAGGTTGACAGTTTTAAGGGTGTTCAGCTCTGGTGATGGTGTCCCAGCTCTTTCCAATCTTCACTTTGCTGCAGAACCCACTCCCATGATGATAATCATTTGACAGCTTTTAATCTTCCAGTGCAGATGTGACAAAATAGCTTCATAATCTGCTTTTGTGTGTTGGGCTTCTCACTTCTCCTCCTGGAGATCTGCGGCTGACTGACATACGGCTTTGTCCCGTGGTATGCGACGTAACCGCGTCTTAAGCAAGTGCCTCCAGAAAGCAACACAACCGTTCTCAGTAGTTTTAGAGGGATCTGAGGGGTTCAAGCCAAAAATAGGAACCAGTGACTCACTCCTGCTCCAAAGGGGTGTGGAGCAGCAGGCAGCGGCACGCTTCTCTCCACCGCAGAGGATGCCAGTTACGCGAGAAATCCCCAGAGACATTTCTGAGTCATTTGTGGGAGGCGAAAGTACGAGGATGATGGGGGAAAAATTTGAACGTCGTGTCGTCTGAGGAGCGCTTTGCTGCAAAACTCGTGACATGGGGCAAAAGCACTAAAATCTAACAAATTTACATTGAGGTGAGTGTGGGGAAACATCTGATTATACATCCAAGTGTTTCATTATAACCTGCACATGTGGTCGTTTGACTGTGTCTGCATGTCTATTTACACTAACAATACGCTAATTTGATCTCGTTAAAGCTGAATGAAAGAATGGTCAGACGCCTGTCCAGAGTAACTGTCCGCATGTTCACTTGTTCCTAGATGACCAAGGGCATTTGATTAAAAATAATTAAAATTTCAATTAGTTTCAATGTATAGATGGCTTAAAACGAAGATGAAACGTGGTTGCAATACAATCAATACCTTGATCAATCCAATAATTTACTTTTGGGAAGTGGCAATGAGGCCTACAGGGGAAAAAATGGCTTTTTCTCTTGAGACCATACTTGATCAAATAAGAAAGTTGGTAGAAAGACAAAGCAATTTTCAGTTGTGCCTAATGAAAGCCTGTGTAAATATGTGCATGGAAGGTTTTGACAAAGAATCTAGCAGTTGTTTTGCTAATAGTAACAATACTTAGATATAGGTAAAGATGGAAACGAGTCCAAAGCCAAGTCTAGGAGTAAACCCTATCATTTGTCATCTATATTCTTTTAGAAACAAGAAATGACTGACATACATGCTTAATTCAAACTAAATAGCCTATAAAACAAGTTCCCCAAGGCTAATAATAATAATATCAGGATAAATGAGTGTAAGGATGATTGAATACAGGATACACTGAGGGGTGAATATGGGATATAGATACATATCGCGCTGGCTAGAATGGGCTGGGGTTTATGGTACGCTTGAAAGTCCAATCCATCATCTGACCGGAGAATGTAATGCAGTTAGAATCAAAAAAGATGCCTCTGTTCAAAGCGATACGAGAATGTTATAAACCAGCAAATGCAAATAATCAATCAAAAGCAGCAAGCGGGCAAAAGTGGAATATCATCAAGCAATAATTCAGATCACAGCTGTGATTATGAGCAATAACCTTAGATCTGCTATTTAATTAACATTAAGCTTCTGACACCCTCTAGGACAGGGCGCACAAGCCTTCTCCAGCTAATACGATAATAGTAAGAGAAAATGTTACATTCCTTAGGTATTTCAGAAAGCAAATTAACCGTTCCTCAAAGGCTTTCTGGTCTGTGTGTATGACCAATGTTCTCCTTGCTCAAGCAATGGCGGGCTCCCTGGGATCGAGCATCCCTTGTCAGAGCCCCCAGTTCACACTGGGGCAACAACAGATCGGACTTGGTACCCCTGTCATCTTTGAGGTCCCTCTTTTGGGGGGATCTCTGCTCCATGGCTGCTGTGTAGCCTGGTCTTTTTTCTGCTACCCAGGGAAGAAGCCTGCTTCTGAGCAAAGCTGGCTGCAGCCGCTCTTTGCCCAAGGCTGGTGATGGAAAGTTGGTTGCCTTAACGTAGGGTGAGGGTGCTCAACTCAAGGACCTAGCTTCGGAAGAGATGACCTGGCATCTTCAGCAGCCTGACGTACGTGGAGAGAAGTGGCTCCCATCTGCTCCCAAAGCCTGAGTGTTCATATGCGTGCAGGTCTAAAGAACAGAGCTTTGTCTGGGTGAGTGCACTGGCTATAGATAGATTTATTTTTGCAGTAACGTTGTGGATTTGCATCGCTAATGGAGTAAACGTGATTCCCAAGTCTAGGAATTGCTTCCGTCAATTGCCTGCATCAGTCTAGGAATAGCAGCTTCCATTGCTTTCCCGTGTTTTGTGAGTGTGTGCGTGTGTGTGGTAAATGACCTTTGAAATGAAAATATTAACAGAAAAGGAAAACATGATTGTAATTTATGAAATGTTAGCCCAGATGCCTCTAGGGGGGAACAGACCTTTCAGTCTCACAAGCTGATACATCGCTGGGGTGCCGGCATCGACACAGGTGCATTTTAAGAGTCAATTAAGGGGAAACTGTGTATTTACACAGCCTGGATTAATTTGGGGTTTTGGCAACTTTCTTTTTAAACAGTTGAGTCTACTGATATTGCTTAAAGAGTTTGCTTGTTCAGAAAGTGCTGGAGAAGGTACCAGAAGAAAGAGGTGAAGCACAGACCTCTGGTGACAAAATATTTATGGGGATGCTCCTCCGGGAGTCAGGCCTGAACAGCCTCCAGCACATGCTGGAGCAGCCCTTGATGGTGGGATTTGGGCTCTTGGATGAAAATGATGTTGGAAAATGGCTGCAAATAATCATCCAATTTCCAGGCATGTTTTCTGAAGGAGAACAAAGAAAGCGGGTGCTCTCCTGGAAGTTGCTTTGTGCAATTCCATTTTCTGGGTAAAAGCCCCGAGTTTCTGTCTTCATTATTGGCCAGGAGCTTCCATGCAGAGCTATAAAAACCTTAAAAGACTCATTTTGAACTTTGAGGCAGATCAACGCAAAATGGAATGGGGGGAAATTGTTTATTGCTGAGGAAAATACAGCACTGTGAATAGCAAGGAAGAAAATGCAGCTGAGGGCTCAAATTGAATCTCTATTATGCCTATGATTAAAGTTAATGTGCTAGGAAAAGGGAATTACAGAAGGGTTTCTGTGCTAGGTTGGATGGCTAAAAATGTGGTGATTGTGGCTGCTGAGCCCTCATTGGCCTGGGCTTGATGCCTAAATTATAGGGTTATTACAGGGAAATTAGCTTGATGCTCACTCTGAAGTGCAGAGCCTCTCTGCTACCCAGCTGGCTGGGGGGGGATAGGTCCTGCTTGAGGCCTGGAAACTCTCCATCTCCTCATTTTCCTTGGTAACTAAGGGTTTGTAGTGCTTTACATGACCAAGGAGCTGGTAGGGTTCCTTATTTGTCCTTTTGTCAGCGGTGAACAGGAGACGAGCTTGTTGAATGCAGGAGAGCAATTACATCCCTGGTGCTGACCCAAGCCCTTCCCGAGTTGCCTGTGTCTCCCTAGGCTCCGGCACCGAGCTGGTGCATCCGCTCTGAAGCACTCTGTGGGGCTAGGACTCAAATTATCTGACCTGTAGCTTTCCTTGAAAATCTCAGAAACCCCAAGTCAAAGGAAGGGGAAGAAACCATATCTGACATAGCTCAGACCCATGAGATGTAGTGGACATGGTCGTGTTAGGTTGATGGTTGGTCTTGATGATCTTGGAGGTCTTTTCCAACCTTAAAGATTCGGTGATTCTATGATCCTCCTCCAGCAGGACTGGTGAGCAGAGTGAGGGGAGGAGGGATGTGTGTTGAGTGAATGGGATGAGGCTGAGAAATTGCAAGGGTTGAACTTTGTTTTGTTTTATTACAAACGTCATTACAACCTTGAACACATCACTGGCCCCCTCAGCATCTCCGATACCATGTATAGAACAGAATAATCGTGGATACCATGTATTATCATAGCATAATACACCTTTGGTGTATTCTGGTCTGTGCATATTATAAGGTTTTGGGTTTTTTTGCAGGAGATAAAGGGACATCAAATTTGGTTAAATCTTCTGGCCTGTAATAAAATACAGTAATGTATACAACACCCTTGGGAAGAAACTAAAAAAATTATGGAGACCTCTTCGCAATCACCAGGAAAGCACCAGCCTATACTCTGCACTCCTGTTCAGCAGTGCTGGTATACAAATAAACTGTTTAATTTTACTTTAAAATTTCACACCTAAAGCTTTTTTTAGGAGGCAAAAAATATCAAATATGTATAGGCTCTTACAGTCACCTACCATTCCACGTAAACTTCCAGCTAGCTCCTGAGTGACTGCTCTGTTTTAAAACTGATTTTTTTGTTGTTGTTGTTTATTTTAATGAAGTTTGTGTCCCTTCATTAATAAGGGTCACGTGAGGGAAGGTGGTGTAAGATTTGTGATGTTTTCAAGAATAAACTTGCGTGGTTTTCAGGAGTTAGGATCGCAAGTGGTGGCTGGGGAGTTGTTATTTGGCAGACTTAGTTACATTTGAAATGTATCAGGGCTTGAATTTGGGAGATACTGCTTTCTGTTTGAAACATAATTGTTTACACAGGGATGAGAAGAAGATTTCAGTGACATGTGTTTATTTAGTAGGCTCAAGGCCCTTTTCACTAACTTCAGAACCGCTCAGCATCACAAGTCATTTTCTCAGGGAAATCTTTCCTGCTCCGCATCCTCAGCCCCCAGGAGCCTTGGTCTGGGAATTGCTGCTATCAGCTGCCCGCAGCGCTCTGCTCTTGGCTTATCTTCCCCTGACACAGAAAGGACACCGGCAGCTGCTAATCTGCCTTGAGCCCGCAGGTCTCCCAAAAACATCAACAGCATCCTCGCTGCCTCCCTTTCTTTCTTTCCTTCTTATATTATTGGGGGGAAGCATCCTTACTGTCTGCAGTTTCCTCAAGCTTAAAAATTGAAGCACAATTTATTATGCTTATTGAGTTGCAGCATTGACATTTAGCTGAACTTTGTTTTTAAGCACAGAGCTACTTAAATTTGGAGTTACGGGGCACACAGTTATCTACTTAGTCTTCAAATATTAAAGGCCAATCTCCCCCCAGCACCAGTAACACCAGCAGGTGCCATGGCGCTGGGAGGTGTGGCACTACTTCCACCCTGGTTTTGTCCCCGTTTTAGGGGACATGCTGCAAATCCTGTTCCCTTGGAGCCCCAGGCAGGTCGTTGGCTGCTTGGTGTCACCTCTGGGTCACCCTCCCTGTTAGTGCCGGCCACTTATTTGGTGACCAGGTTCTGTGGGTGCCAAGGGTCTGGCATGGCCAACTGGAATTCCTCAGCAAAGGAGGAGAGTAAAGATGCTGAAGTGAGAACTACAGCTTCTGCAGGGTAGGCCAGATTGTAATTTGGTATTTTGAACTGGGGTTTCTAAACTGTGCTGAGCGCAGCCTTTCGAGCCTCTATTGACCTTGACGTTCCTTGGATGATTTAGTTAAAATGACACACAAACAAACCTCAGCTTTTATTTCGGTACTCCTGTCGCCACTCCTGCTGCTTTGGCTGCTTTTGCCTGGGACACTGATATCACAGTTGTCATCACCGTGCCAAAATGTGGCAGGAATAGCAAGTGTTTCTGCAGGAGTGCGGGGGCAGAAGAGGATTTGGAGTCCTGGAGACTGGAAGTGTCTAGGAAGAGTTTGGCTGACGAACCTAGGCTGCTGTTTGGTGTTTCTGTAATTTTACTGAGAAATCAGATATGTGCAGGGTAAACCTCCAGCTCTAAGTTTTGTGCAATTTTTATTCTCTTTAAAGGAGGAAAAATGATTGGAAGTCAGGAGGCACAGCCTGTGCTGTTGGGCTGTAACGGCTCCAGGCTCCGGTGAGCGACGCAGCACTGGTGCAGCGTAGATGGAGATCTGCGGGTGGGTGATGCCCGGCTCCACGGTGAGGATGAGGCGATGACATCGGTGTTTCAGGGGTCTTGTATGACTGGTTCCTGCGAATTTTCCAAGATGCCTTTGTGGCTAATGAAACCCAGCCTGTGCCCGTGGTGAGGTCTAGCCTGACTGTGCCGTACCCTGGCCTCCACCCTTCCATGTCTTGTTGTTTAAAGTTAGCAAACAAGGTTGAAGGTACAATAACCCCCTCCTCCTTTTTTCACAGTTCTTCTGCTGTGGTTGTTTAAGAGCCAGCCATGTGTGAGATGAGGCCAAGGTTAAATTGCAAGGCTCCCTTAGCCAAGGCAAGATTTGACACTTAGCCTGAGGCAGGGGTGTCTAACCTGAGCTGTTATATCGCTTGTTAGATTCTGGTTTTTTCGTAGGCAAAACGTATTGACAGCATAACCTCACTGTCCTTGTCTGCTGGGAGGGGTGGTGGATTTTAGTAAATCTGTGTAAACCTGATGTAAAACACCCTGTTAGCGAGTTGTCCACAACCCATCCGACTTTGGGCTGCCAAAAAATGGGTGGTATTGTATACTTTTTCTGACTTGTGCCAGGAAGAAGCAGTTTGTCCCTCTGCATCTAGTATTCGGTGAGTGGGAATCAGGAATTATTAGATGTCTCTTCAGATTTATGCTACTGCAGATGAACAAGACCTGTGTGTCTCGTGTGTGTATACAGGGCACAGAGCTGACTCATGACATGGCCATGGGAGCTGGCTGGTTGCCTCTGCTTCGTGAGCGAGTTGAGAAAATTTAACTCTCATTGCATGAGTTCACCCACAATGAAATCTATACAAACGCAACCTGGAAGCATTTTGCTGCAAACACAGTAGATGGCAGGTCTGCTTGGGTGTGCTGACGGACTGAGGGGGAACCTGCAACGGAATAACATCCCAGACTTCGCTGGTCCTGCCAAGCCTTTGTATGGCTTGTCATAGAAAAAGAAAATGGAGCTGCAGCACAGTAAGCCGCCACCTTAAGACTGCAATGTGGGACCATCCGTATGGACCATCTGGCCGGCCCCACTGAGTCGCTGAGCCTGCAGGGCTCTGTGTCCAGTGACACGCGGAGGCAAACCATGCGTAAGCAAAGCATTGCTCCTTTTATCGGCAGAACAGTGCTTACATGTGACAAAGGATTTTATAGTGACAGTCATCTTCTATGAAATCTATTGTGGTTCATTTTTCTTCGTGGTGCTATAGGCAGACCTCACCTTTACAACATGCTGTGTTTTTCTTGAACCTGCATAGATGCTGTGTGCTCCGTTTTCTGGTCCTGTATCTGATGATGAAGGTAGTGGTTTCTCTACCTGATCCTTCCAGGTTTCCTGAACGTGGATTAGATTTGTAACCAAGGAAGAAAACTGCAAGAAGCCCAACAATGTTGCTTAAGTCTCAAACATTCTTTGAGATATGGCTCAACAGAGCCTTATCTCAACAGACATGGCTGTTCTCTCCCTAGGCATCCCTGTTTGACTAATATACTCATTAAACAAATATTTTGATAATCAGTCCACACATAGCATTACAGAATAGCTCCAAGCTTCTTTAAAAAGCCATAGGAACCATTTTTGATGATGAATAGTGGAGAGGGGTGAAAGCCCATCCCTGTTTCATGCAAGGCTGAAACATTGAAAGCCACCTTCCAGGTGGCTTAGTGCCTTCCGGTTGCCAAATTAAATTCTTGCTCCTTTGGGCTCCCAAATATTTTAAGGCACATTAAAGCTGTCAGCATCAAAGGTGAATTTTGGAAGAAAGTATAGTTGACCTTTCTTTCCATTACGTGGACTGCTTATTTCTCCAGTGTCCGTGCAATGTATGCCCCTGCAGACAGAAAACAATCTTTGCTTTCACATTGGGATGCAGGTAAACAAAGGCATCATCAGCTGCCTCCCGAGAGGCTGGGCTGTAATTGAGGTTATTAGCTTTGCTATTTTTCAGCGCACGGAGCGGGCTGATGAGGAGCCAACCCCTCCCTGCGCTGGCAGCATCTCCGCTGCTCCCACAATCGCGGCATCCCCGCCGGCCCCCGCCTCCTCTGCTCACTCTTTCCCAGACTGCCAACCCCCTTCTCACCGGGGAGCTTTTGAAACGGCAGCGCGTCTGGTTAAAAATAGAATTAATTTTTAATGGCTGCAAAATATCCCCCTTTTCCATCCAATTGCCCTCTGGACGAAGCTGGGGAATGCCCGAGAGCTGACGCAGGAGTGATACCTCTCACCTGCTTTACTGGGGTGTGTGGTGGGAGGGAGGAGAAAAGAAATAGAGCAGATATTTGAATTATTATTACATTTTAATGAACCAAATTAATTTTTTTTTCATTGCCTTTTAGTATCAGAGATGAAGAAAAGTGGCCAGGGAGTAATTTGTTTTACTTGGTAGTAGCATATGCAGGCAACCAACTCCATTCAAATGGTTGTGGTGCAAATGGTGCCCGAACACTGAGCATGTTTTGGGGCTCTCACCGGCACGGCCATATCTGCCCAGGCCCGGGCACTGCGCAAGAGCCAGGTTGGCAGAAACCCCTGAGCACCAAGCGCTCACCATCCCATCTTCATGGCAGGCTCCCGTCAGGGCACGTGAGCGGAGCTGCCGCGCTGGCATCCCCGGACCTTGTGACTGGTTTTCAGACAGAGCTCAGTGCTGTGGCAGCTGTAGTCTGCTCGGTGTGCTCAGTCTAGATTGAATTTGCCACTTTTCCTTGGGTTTTTTTTCCTGTGGGAAAACACCATATTGTAACACTTGGTGTGTTGCAATGGGTCGCCCCAAGAACCAAATCTGTCACACAACATCTCATCCTGATGGCTGCTGGCGAAGTTGTAGGGAATCCCAGAGGTCACCCAGCCTTTGCTCCTCGGCCAGGTCAGTGCTGGTGTGTGCCAAAGCACGCAGGTGGGCGCAAGCCCTCCCATGCCTCGCTGCCCCGCGGGACTCAGCAATCACGTTACCCTGGTGGGATTCTTTCTCTACAAAACCCCTGTGACCCACAACCACTTTTTCATCCTGTGTTTGCTCCCAGTCAGAAAAGATAACATTTTTTGTGTGCTCTGTGACTCCATAGATTAATGTGATATTTCCGACTGCTGTAATTTGATGAGGAAAACAAAGTATTGGCATCTAGAAATTAGTGATGAGTGCTTTACAAATGTCTAGATACCTAAAAATAGCTGCAGAAGACAGTGCTGCTGGTACATTTTAAGTACAAGAACAAGCAATGAAAGCTTCCCCAGAAATGCTTGAGGGAATAGCAGACTTTTCATTTAAGGCTGTATTATTTAATTGGATAATCTGATTAAATATATAGGTTATGCGAGGACTTGATGCAATCCCCTTTAGGAACTGCTGCACATAGGTGGAAATGGTGTAATGACCGATGGTATATGAGGGAGAGTTACAACAAATGCTATTCTGGATGCAATTGCTCTGGAGAAACCGGTGGTATTATGCCACGATTTGGATAAAAGGGCTGTTTTTTCCCACAGCAATCAGTTTATGAACTGCAATGAATTGTCGTTAGCAGAAATAATTAAGTTGGAGTCCTTGATACTGGGTATTTTGTTTGAATTTCCTTGTTTTCTTTATCCTGTCCTTGGTTTCCATGTATATTCCTAATGCACATACTCTGGCACCGGCTCTGCGGTGTGAACAGGTCTGAGTCGCTGGAGCTGCTGTTGGATCCCTGTGGTTTTGGCAGCAGTCACGCTGGTCCTGTGCATTGGGTAAGATGAATATATTTAACCTGGGGCTTTTTCTGTGCCTGAGCAAGGGATTTGCCATACTCTGCAGTTGGCTGTTTATTAGCATAACTTAATGGCTGGCTATAAATAGAAATAGAGGGAGGTGCAGACAGAGATTTGCCTTCCTAAGCTATCTCTTGGGTGGTTGCTTGTGATCTTCCTTTTTTCTTTCTTTTTTTTTTTTTTTCCAGCTTTCCACAGTGATAAATAGTTAAAGGCAATTACAATGTTAATTTGTTGTGTTAATGTGCTACAGCAGGAAGGCAAAGGGAACCGCGCTGGCAAGCGTGGGGAGCCAGTCAGTTCCCATTAACCATCCAGGCTGCCGGGGGAGTCCTCCGCCGCGGAAAAACGCAGAAACACAATCAGCGTCTTATCAGGTCTGACACTGTAAATGATGCAATCACGATCAAGTGTCCCAGAAGGACCACGGCGCTGAATAAAGATAAAGCCACTCAGCCTTTCCTTTCTTCACTGGGGTCATTGGGAAGGGAAGGATGTTATTAGCCAAGCAATAAATCTCACTCCTGAGGCCACTAGTTTTGGTTTTCTCCCCACACCTCCTCAGTTACGCAAGGGAGGGGATGGCACCCAGCAGACCCTCGAGTCCCTTTGCGGAGGGTCCTCAGCAGGCAGCACCACAGCAGTGAGATGCTGAGCGCAGCAGGCACGCCGTGAGTGCCAGTGGGAGAGGTGCATCCTATCGTCCCTCCGTGGTCAGTCTCTTCCAGCTTTGCCATTTCCTCGGCTCAGCTGCTGCTGGAGCGCTGCCCTTTGAGGACACCGAGACCAAAAAGTAAAACTTCTTGTCTTGTCCCGTCCTTGCTGGCAGTGAGCCTCAGTGTGTTGGGGAGGGAGCTGTGAAGCTTTATGTGGACCACATCTGGGCCGCATTTGGCAGAGAGGGAGTTCTAGTGGGGGACAGTCCCAGGGTTCATGGGCTCCGGCACAGGTTATCATCCTGCCTTCAATTCTATCCTTTATTTCTGCTTCTGCTGATATGTCACTGAGGGCTTCAGTCCCTCCTCACAGTGTTCTTCCTGGGTCTCCTCTGCTCCACCAGCAGCTGAAAGCTGTCCAGACCACCACGCCGTATTCCAGAGTACGCTGTTCATTAAGGAGAACAGCAGATTTTTCCTCTCTTCTCCCCATTTACTTGACGTTCCACGTTCCCTCCCTAGGAAGGTGGTAAGAGGCAGAAGCATTGCATTTTCTGTTCTTGAAACTGAGAAAATTTCTGTCACCTTTGGAATCCTTTTCTGTAAAAGATGGGGCTGAGGTTAGGGGAAAATGATCCTCCCCAGACTGCGAGGAGGAAACCAATGAAATATCCTGGCTGGTGTATGGCTGAACAGACTGCGTAACCCCTCCAAGAAATAGTACCACCTTTTTATTTTGGGACAGAACAGCAAATAATTTGCAATGGCTACAAGATCTCCCTGGAAAAAGCAGCAGCTGGCAGCCTCTTCTCTCATGTGCATCACTCCTCCCTTTGCCTAACAGAATGTGGGTGAGGAGATTAATTTTTCTGGCTTCCCATTTTTAAGCAATAAAGAACGGGACTGTCCAACTTCTAAATGGTCAGGGAGAATTAGGAAAGGGCTGTGTGTCCTGTCCCCCTGAGATTGTCTTCTCCTCTGGAGGTCCCTTACCTAGCGATGGTCGTTGGAATAATCTGCAGCAGAATCTTGACTGAGCTGGGCGTTAATGCATATGAAAACTGTTTATATACCAGGGTGCTGGTAAGAATGTTCACATTTTGGCTTTCAGCTAATAGATTTATTTCATTCCACCTGTCCTTCCTTTTGAATGTTTACAAAGAGAGGCCTGCTCCAGCGGTACTCCATATAATTTATTGCATAACAAAACACAGCCTTAATCAAATGCTTTTTGGTCGGGGCGTACGTAAATAGGTAAACCAGCCTCCAAATCAAGTCCCTTCCTAGTAATAGAAAAATCC
This sequence comes from Chlamydotis macqueenii, assembly GCF_036417535.1. Classification (NCBI taxonomy): domain Eukaryota; kingdom Metazoa; phylum Chordata; class Aves; order Otidiformes; family Otididae; genus Chlamydotis; species Chlamydotis macqueenii. The sequence continues at coordinate 4,264,127 of NC_141571.1, read as the reverse complement.
CTTTTTACTAAAGTAGCTGACCTTCCAAGGAATTAAAACTCATTAGCCTCTCCCATTTAGCAAAAATAAGGCTTTTAAACATCAATTTAGAATCCATTTGCCAGCTCTCTTGAGGCCCTGTGTTGCTGCTTGGACCCAGTGGAAGTCTCCCTCGTAAACAGCTGGAAAGGGCAGAAAACCAGGAGTGATCTTGAAGGGAAACTGGAATTTCTGAAATATTTTTTTTTATGTTAAAATAAATAATTATTTACTAAATTAGCATTAAAAAAAAAAAACCTGAATAAAAAAAAACCTAAACCTTCAAGCTTCCATGGCTCTTGTAAAGAGGAGAGAATTAGAAATGCAGTGCCAAAACACGCAAATGCTGCAAAGTTCGAAGGGGACAAACGACGTTCCCGCTCGTCACAGCCCCGGCCTGGCACCCTGCTGAGTGCTTGCGCTGTGCGCTCCCCAGAGAGGACAAGCAAGGGATATTTGCATTAAAATAAATGTTGGTAAGCTGAAGAATATTTTTCAAAAACTACTCATTGAAGAGCACGTGTAGGGCGATGGTAATACTTCACAACAATTTCAGAACCCTACGACCTGATTTTTTCAGTGCTACAGCTCTGCTAGTCTGCAGGGAAAGCCAATAGGGTTTGGATCTTGAACATACCGGTTGCTGAAGAACATCAGACTCCGCTGGAAAAAAATGAGATCCGGTGTGTTTCGAGCTGACGATACAATTAAGCACCACACTTCACAGGTAAGATGAGAGTAATGGTACTGCATCCTGCGCAGTTGTTGTGAGGATGTATCTATCAGTGCTTAAATTCTGGTTGCTCTATTGGCCATGAGAAATGGCCTGTGGGGAAACAGGTACACGTGCATTCAGGATACTGTCCACCTCTATGCAATGAATGGGGCTTGGGGGCACACAATGAAAATAAATGAAAACATTGCTATCGATTCCCTCGTGGAGCGTTACCTTTTCCATGCGCAGAGTGGAGCAGGAGCCATGAAGAAGTGTGCTGGCTGGAAGGTCAAATTTTGGATCTGCTTGAAGATCCTAAATTAAGGGTGTAGGGAGTAGTTAAACTCCAATGCTTTGGGACTCCTACGTGCTCCATTTCACAATGGTCACCAAGTTCTGTGGATATGGTTTGTGCACACTTCCCTGCCTTTAGAGAGAAAATCGTACGGGGCTTTGTTTGCCGTCGCTTGTGAAAGCCAGCGGGCAGTGCATTGGGGTGTGCGCTCGGCTGCTGTTTAATAATCCTAATGCTGTGAGAGCTCTTGGCTCTAACTTAGACGTGGTGGAGCTTTTTTTATTTTTTAAAAATAATTTCTGTTTTAAAAAGTACCATGGATGCTGTAGATCTAGTGAACGCATCGTTGTCCCTTGGGATAACTGATGAAGATGCTGTGGGAGGTTTTTCAGCTTCCTTACCTCGATCCTGCTGCTACACAGGAGCTAGTGCGAGTAGGGGTTAGATGCTATTGCAACCCATGAGGTCCTATCCCACCTGTGTCACTTCCAAACGTTGCATGCAGTGGTAAGGTGTGGCAGGTGGTAGATGAGGACATCGGAGAAGGGAACAGCCCTGCTAAGGAAACCCTTGCCATGGCAGAAGACAGGGTGTGCGGCAGCTTTCCGGAGTGAGGAGATAAAATTAAGAAATCTAGATTGAATATTTAAACTGGGCAGCTAGTATTTGAAAAAATATTAGTGAGGACTGTCCATGTCCCACTGACATCTGCAGAAGTAGTATTTGCTCTTCAAAAAATGTAAAGTAGCCTGAAAGAGAAAGGAGGTGTAAGTAGGGATGTTGGCGCGTTCCTGATTTTCAAAGATGATGTTTTGATGTAGCTCTGCCTGCTCTTTCCCCTTGTTACACCTCATTTTGATACCTTGGGTCCTGTCTGCTCTATTATCATCACGTTAACGAGCTTGTGCTTCTCGTAGGGGTTCTTGCATGGTGTCCAAAGGCACCTCGTATCCAAGAGCGATTTCCAGCTAAAGACCAGGCGGGTCATAAGACCCGTCCCATTAGAGAACTTAATGACATCAGTGATTGCTAACACAGTGTTAGTATTTACCTACAAACTGAGATGCTCACAGCCCCAGTCGTCGCTGGGAGGTGGGAGGTGGCTCTTGCCTACGTCTTTTCTCATGCCTGGCCAAGGGTTGGGTGCACGTGTGTTACTTGACAGCACCAACGCAGTGCCAGGTTTGCCATTTTTCTGGGGTATGTAGTGATAAACAGTTGGCTGACTCCAACATGGCACAACAAACATTGTGTTTAGGACAGAAGTAGGTGTGACGTTGTCATTCTGATTTAGTTTGGATGGGGAAAAAGAAGTAGAGGGTCAAACTATGATGTCTTTCATATACATCTTTGCCATAAAATCCTGTTTAATAGTGCTATATCAGCACAGTAAAGGAGCAAGGCATATCACTGAACTATTCTTTTTAAGGAATATTTTTCTTTCTATGTAAATTTAAATGCTTTGCTATATTTGCCAAGAGAGACAGATTGTTAAAGGCCAGAGAAGCCCTCTCCCTCTCTTGGCTCTCCGCATGCCACACAGCTGGTGTGAATTTTAATATTATCGTCTTCAATTAAAAAAAAATTAAGCCAATTTTAGGAGAAAAAAAAATAGTCAGGATTTTCCACTAAGCCTAGCTCACCCCCACCTCGTACTTTAAAATGTTATAAATAGAAAAACATCATCAACAAACTCCGTCACTGTGCAAGAGCCTAATTTCTTCCTCTCCGCTGGGATCTGGTGTGTTTTTCAGACTCTGTCGTTAATTGTGCTGTATTGTGTGCGTTTTCTGCTTCACTAGTCAGTCAGATAGGCAGCAAATGGAGTGAGCTCTAGGTCAGGGAACACAAAAAGCCAACTCCTGCTGCCTCCCAGTCAGGTAGAGATATTGAATTGGGCTTCACGTAATTGAAAACATTAGCAGGCTGGAAAATAAGCCAATTCTTAAACACACGAGCCCGAAATGCAGAAAAGAAACAAGGTTTGAAATTCTCAACGGGCCTGATCAGCATCCCCCTCAACGCAATAGAAATTCTCCCACCTCTTGCGGTGGACCCAGAGTGGGGTGCATGGGGAGAAAGGCTGAGGGCACAGTGATTTAAAGGTGGAGATCAAAATATTTAACAAATAAATGATCCTTCCCCAAAACCTGTGAATAAAATATGATTTAGCATTCCCATTTCTTGAATAGGCATGCTGAGACATAGAAAAAATGTAGAGTGTTTTGCCAAATTTTGTTTTAAAGTGAACGAATATGGTTTTTTTCTTACCTATGAATAAAGTAAATAGGCACATCTTGTTTGTCCAGAGCCTTTCCTTTCCTAATTTGATATCTAGAAGCTGGTCTATTTCCAAGAAAGAGGAATGTTTTGAAAGGCAGAAAATATCCCACTATTACGTGGTGTGCTGGTCTCTCTTTTCCAGATGAGGAGATATCCCAGACTGACCCTTTTTTTTTTCCTGGATATTCTGTAGTGAAGTGCAAAACAGGGACTCTTCGAAATAGAGATGCTAACTGGTGCAAGAAGGACATCTACACTGGGTAGTGGTTTTGGTTGATGTCTGAGTCAGCAGTGATGGAGATCGCCTTGGCCGTGGGAGCGTGCAGGGGAAGAGGCTGCAGTTTCTCAAAATGCTCCGATTTTGTTCGCAGCGTAATCCGACTGCGGGAGGAAACCAGAGGCTCCAGCTCAGACTGGGTGGGTGCTGCAGGACAGGGGCAAGGGTGCCCTTGGAGACAGGCTGCTCTGTGTGGGGAATCGCAAAATGCCTGCGCTAAGTCTCATCTCTGCTGTTAACATAAGGGAAAGGGGGAGCAGAGAGGGAAACGCGCACCACACCTTTTTGTGCAGACAATTTTTTCTGGGGTAACTATCATATTGTTTCCCACCAAATATAATGGCATTCAGCATAAACTGCCCTGTTACTCTGTAATGTGACAATATCCTCCAGGTCTGGTTCCTGCTGTGGGTGCTGTGACACCCACAGCCCGTATACGCGTTTTAATCCTAACTAGTTGTGTGTGCTTTCTTCCAAATCTCTGTAGATATGAGAAACGCAGACTGAGAGTGGTGGCGATGCAAAATATGGATGGAAAACAACTGTACAAACATCTGCGATGGAGCTTCCCTTATCAGGTGAGCGGCGCTGGCAGATGAGTCCTTCTGGGATCTGCCAGGTTGGGGAATGGCAGAAACAGTAACGTACACTGAACGGAGGAGATAAGGCAGGGAATAATTCCCCAGTGCCTGCTGCTGCTCCGGGCATCCTATCTACATCATCGCAGCCCCTCGGTCTGTGCGCGCCGAGCAGCTGGCCGTCTGTCACAACAATACCCGCGCGGCGTATCAGCGGCACGATGGAACGTTTGGGGTTTGTTGCTCTGGATCGGCTCAGCTCAAGCGTTTGGAAAAGCGTGAGTGGGAGTGGGCTGCTCCTCCATTATCGGCCCAAAAGAGCGGTGTGATTCCCTGAGCAAAGGGGCGACTGCGGTAAGCATGGATGGATGTTGGTGAGTGGCTGTACCTCCAGTATCTGCCCAGTAACCTACACAAAAGTGTCCTGGGGAGAATCTAAGGGCGTAGGACAAATGGACCAAATTACACCCCGCTGTAACTCCACGAGGGTTAAAAAAAAATAATCTCCTGTAGCCACTGTATTCGTACATAAAGCAGTTACATCTACATGGGGCACACCTGGACATTTCGTCACCTCTGGGTTTTAAAAGACAATTAATTTTATTACAGCTTAGGCAATAAACTTCCTTCTTTCAAGATGCAGCACTGCCGAAGGGTGTGCACCTATTCAGAAACGCCTCTCTGCAACTTCAGGCATTTATTTTTGCTGATGCAAATCACACCTCAGAGGCGCAGGACAGCTCCCCGGTCTCGTTGTGGCACAGGGAAGCGCTTGGGTCATGCAGCCGGATGCAAACCAGAACTCTCGGCACTCCTGTTCCGGCATGGGACACGTACAGGGGGTTGTAAATTCAAAGCCGATGAAATATGTGTGAGGTGTTAAATGTTCAAACAGTAAAACACGCTTTTAGCTTTGAATTTTTTTTCAGCATCGCTCTACAGAGCACCTCAGAGCCGTATTGCAGTTTCTGGTAGCAGGCTGCTGGGGAGAAGGGGGAAGCACGGCTGTGATGCAGGTAAGCGTGTCGATGACGCAAGAAGAAATCCCTTAGACACGGTGATGGGGTTGGGAACATCTGCCAGTAGCTTCCTGGGATGCCGTTGCTGACTGCGCACTTTCCTGCTGCTGTAACGCTGATTGTACAGCCACACAGTTTGTGAGGATCACAGAAAAACAGCTGTTTGCAGGTAACGTGGATGTACAGGTCACCTTCATTAAGCTTCAGAGTAAACACCACGCAGGGGTGAAGAAGGCAGTTCACAATGCTCAAAGAACAGTGAAAGCAATTACTTTTAGGATTTGCAATGATTTCAGAAAGGTGAAAATGAATCTCCCCCTCGACCCAGCTGTGTGCCATAAACCGACACCTTTCACTGTGTGCTTTTCCTCCCGGTGTTCCTGCAGCTGAGACCCCTCCCCAGCTCCCTGCATGCGATGCCTGCGCTCAGGTCCTCAGAGGAGAGCAGTCGCCATCTCAGCCAAGTGAGACGGCTCCCCTGGGCACGCTGGCAGGGAAGCGAGCCTCTGGCTTTTACAGCCATTGTAAATTTGGTGATGGCCCAAGGCATGCGAGTAGAAAAAGCTGTTCTGCAGTTATGGACGGAGGGGTCTGGCCTCGTGTCGGGATAACTCTGTAGAGAGCTGTATGGAGTGGCTTGAAGGCATCTGCAGGTGCTTTTGAACTATCATGTCTCCAGCAGTGATGTTTGAAGCCAACAAGTTTTGTTGTGCAGCAGGAAGAGGTTAGGGATAACCACACAGCGACTGCTGAGATGTGGGTGATGCGTGGTGACTTCTGTGCCACAGCAACCCCCTTACTGTCATCGTCTGCCCACAGCGTGATGACTTCTTCGGGCTGACCTGCCCTGATACTCCTCACCCCATCTATTCTAACGCTGCCGTTGTCTTGGCTTGTACTCATGCACTGTGGGACGTCTACGTAAATTCTGCTGGTTAAACACACTTGCTTCTATTTCAAGCTATAAAAGCTGTGTGTGGGGCTCAAACCTTAGGCTGATGCGGACATCTGGAAATATTAGGTCAAAGCAGTGCTTTTCTCTGCTATTGCTAAGACAGAGATTCAGAGCCTGGCAAGGTTTTGCGTGTGTGCTGGCAAAACAGCATTGGTACTAACAGAAAATCCAAGGAAACAGTCCCAGAATAGCAAGGAAACAGGAAAAAAAAAAAAAAAAAAGAGAGAGAGAGAGATACAGATTTTGATCACAAAATAAAACTTCAGTTCTTATAAAGCCCTGAATGAGACGCAGGAATTGCAAATATTTGCTCTGCTGCTGACCTTCTCGGGCAAATAGCGTGCCAGGCCCTGTGGGGAGCTGAGGAATCGCCGAAAGCTGGAGGGGGCTGCAGAGAAGCAGCTGATGAGTTCCCCAAATTCCAGCACAGTGAGAAGCTCTGTCGGGATGAATGTGCCCAGATAACCCCCCTGGATTTGGAGGATAAGGTCTGGGTGCAGGAGCCCACCCTTTCCTCGCTTGGCTCCGGCTGCGGCCCGGGCTGAAGGCCCCGCCGGGAGCAGTTTTGGGGAGCTGTGCGATACCGGGGTGCCCCCAGGTCCCCTGCCCCTTTCTTAACCAAATGCTTTACTGGAACCCCATTGCTGAGGACGTGCTTAGACAGCGACTCGGCAGACAGAGACGAGCGGTGTAGCTGAAAATCACGAGGCACATACGCAGCTCCTGAAGGATGTGAAGCTCTTTTGCACGACTAGTAAAACAGTTGCGCTTACTTGGATTTGCTATAAACTTTATAAAGCTTAGAATGGCAGCGTTCCCTGGGTTAGTAGATTTTCCTCCAGCAGCAAAAGGTGTTTATTTTTGCACAGTTGCTCATTGCTGCCAAAGAGAGAAAAATACATTTCTGGTGTGAGTCTAGAGCTGAAATTTAATAATAATTTAATGTATTTTCAGCATACGTGTGATTTTCGGCACCTGAGTGGTCCTGCTGTCTCTGCTACAGAATGGTTTTCAGTATTTTGAGCTGAAAAATGATAGAACAAATTTTGGTAGAGTTCCCCATTCCATGGCACTGAGAAGCTGATCCTGGCGATGTCTGTGCATCCGAGGGCAGGGCACTGCGGTCACACGGGGGGAAGGTGCCCACCTGAGCTGGACACAGTGCAGAAGCAGCCACTTCACCTACAGCTCTGAAAAGTGTTGGGTTTTTTCTTTTTTTTTTTCTTTCTTTTTTTTTCCTTTCTTTTTTTTTCTTTTTTTCCTTTCTTTTTTTTTCTTTTTTTCCTTTCTTTTTTTTTCTTTTTTTCCTTTCTTTTTTTTTCTTTTTTTCCTTTCTTTTTTTTTCTTTTTTTCCTTTCTTTTTTTTTCTTTTTTTCCTTTCTTTTTTTTTCTTTTTTCCTTTCTTTTTTTCTTTTTTTTTCTTTTTTTTCCTTTCTTTTTTTTCTTTTTTTTCCTTTCTTTTTTTTCTTTTTTTTCCTTTCTTTTTTTTCTTTTTTTTCCTTTCTTTTTTTTTCTTTTTTTTCCTTTCTTTTTTTTTCTTTTCCCTCTTTTCCTTTTTTTTTCTTTTCCCTCTTTTCCTTTTTTTTTCTTTTCCCTCTTTTCCTTTTTTTTTATTTTTTCCCTTTTTTTCTTTTTATTTTTTTTTTCCATTTTATTTTCTTTTCCTCTTCCCTGGAGTGCATGACTGGGGAGTGACACCCGCCACCAAAGTGGTGGTGGCTCTGCTTTCTGCCAAACCTGCAGGTTAGGACAGATTTAAGATGAAAAGGAGAAAGACTAGCCAGGAGAGGAGCTGCACATACTGGTACCTGGCTGCTGGGCTAACGGGGTGTGCATTACTCATGGCTCCTGGTCTCTTCATCACAACCCGTCTCATCCTGAGAGCACCCCTTCATCGAGCCACTGTCTTTATTTTGGGCAGCTGATCATCTCAGTAATGATGCTGTTTGTGACTAATCTTCCAGGATTAAAAATGAACTGTAGCTGCTGCGGCTTCCACCTTTGCCGCATAGCAATGAGAGCAGAAAGTCAATTAATTACCTCCTCGCTGGAATCCAGGGGCCCTTTCGTCCTCTGCTCAGCCGAGTGTGTAATGGAAAAGGGAGCGAGGCAGGCTGCGGCTGGCCAGCTGGGAACAGCGTGACAAAGTGAAAGATGAGCTCTGGGAAAAAGAGGAGAGGATGGGCACTGGGGGGAAATCCTTGTCCTACAGGTTCATTAAAAAAAAAGTAAGATGCCACTGATTCCATTGTTGTTGACTTATTTCCCTGCTTCCAGCCCTGGCGATGGTTCTGCAGACCTTGTCTCCTTGCGGGGCACCAGCTGAGCTCCTGGGGACATGGGATTATCTGCTCTGAACTCCTCTCTGCTTTGAAACTGAGAAATTTCTTTCATTGATGGTCACTTTTTGGATGCCATAACCTCTCACGTTGTCCCAGAGAGACGCCACGTGGCAGCTGGTGCCCAGACCTCTGTTTCGTTGCTCTGAGAGCTGGTTCCAAAGGTGACCACTTTATTGTTCTTTCAGATGGCTTTCTACAGTGAAGGTTAACAGAAAAATCATGAACAAACTTTCCTGGGGCAGAAAAGAGGTGACAGTGGAAGGGAGGAGGGTGAACTCCAGCATGGCTGGTGGGTGAGGCAGGCAGAGCCGTGGGGAGGGGAGGGGATCCCTGCGGAGAGTCTGTTGGGATGGCAGCCAACGAGATGTTAGAGGCAATATTAGAGGGAAATCTGGCATCAGATGACCAGGAAGGCATCCTGGTTTGTAGAAAGAGTTGAACCTAGACGGGTCATGGAAAGTGAGACCCTCTGGTTTAACTTCACCTCTGGGCACTTCTGTCCCATTACCAGCAGGGATGTGAGCTGAACTGGGCTGAAATGGTTTATCCAGAGTGACAAAGCTTCAGTGACTGAAATGGACACAAGGAAGTTTAACCTCTGCTTTCCTGCACAAGCTGGTAGAGTCTGGGATCCCAGGTGGCCCCTTCCCCATTGGCAAATCCCAGGTGGGATCCCAGGTGGCCCCTTCCCCATTCCTCTTTTGGCAAAACAAAGCCTCCAGCTTTATCAGCCACAGACTTCTGACACTGCAAGAGAGATGTCAGCTCCTCCTAAAGAGGTTGACCAGGTGCCATCCTCAGCTCTAAGTCTAATGAGACCTGCAAGTCTTGAGAAACAAGTTCTGAGGATCTTCTACTCCATGTGATCACCAAGAGATGTTTAATTAATAACTTAATCCTAAAATTAGGTTGTTAAGTATTGGAAAAGCGTTTCTGAATCACAGTCCTGCTCTCAGACTGCACAGACCTCTCCTTTCCCAGGCTTGCAATCTTTCCCTCTGCTTTCTGACGCACTCCCTGGAGAAGTGGTAAGTTGAAGTCTCATTATTATTTTATCTCAGCCACAGTTTACGTGTTTGCAGGGGGAGGTAATCACAGACCTACCTTCCCTGCTGTTCTTTTCCTGAGGTTTTACACTCTCCAAATTTCTTTTTTTTCATAAATCAAATTAACTAAATTGCTGAAGAAGTACTTTTCTATTAAAAGAAGATAGTGTTATGACACCAAAAGGTTTACTGTGAGAACCGTCTGTTTAATAGGAATATCTTGAACTTATGGGCTGCTGTCTTCTCTTCAAAATTTAAGGGCTTTGAACATGCTTAAAAGTCGCCTCTGGAATTAATATTCTGGTATGCATTTACAGAGGTCTGAACTGGGGTACAAATGGACAAAAAGTTATTAAAGTGGCTGAAAGATTGGTTCCTGTGTTTGCTGAAGATCCTTCATCCCTGTGCAGAGCAGGAGCGGTACCTGGAGTCATGGTGGACATTAATTGCTGGGACAATTAACAGTTCGGATCAAATCAAAGGGAGCTTTAATTTAAGCATTTACCTGAAAAGGTTTCCATGCTAGCCCAGCACAACACCCAAGCCAGTGAGACATGGTTCTAAGGTGGTTTGGTTTGGTTAGACCACAGCGGTGCTCATTGGTAAGTCAAAGCTCTGAGTCTGGGACTTACGGCTTTGGGTCTTTAGTACTTGGGGATTTCTGCCCTTCGTTCTATCTTATGATGGAGACATCATTTAAGAGTTCACAGAGATGGAACAATCCATAAGTTCCTACCCTTCCTTCCCTTGGGGGTTGCCAGCAGAACTGAGGACTCGAAGGGGCTGGTGAATTGTTTCCTTCTCCAGGGACCATTCCAAGGAAACCACACAAACCAGTTTGATCACCTGAGCATTGGCAGCATTCAAATGAATTCAGGGTGATCAACCCCATGGTCCTCTAAAGCATGCTCTGAGAGTGAACCTAAGCCCCTTTCACCCCTAAAGTTTCATGGCTGTCAGGCTGTTTGCTGTGGTGGGTTTTTAAGGCCAAAATAGGGTCAACACCATAAAAAGAAAATGCAAAAAGTCAGAATTTTTTTTTTTTTAAAGAAGGTTTTTCAGGCTGGAAGAGCATGGCATATAAAACAGAATCAGAGCCAATGGCTAAAGCATAAAGAGGATGCTCCTGTGACAAAGGTACAGATCTGGCATTCAGACATTATTAGCGTGATGTCTGGTGTTGGGCAAAAAAATCCTTTGTTTGTTCCAGTCATCTAGGCCAAAACGTAATGAAGTGGTTAACCGCACTTTTCTACAGGGGATGATGTGGGAGTTTTAGATATGTACGTACCTGTTGTACCTGTCTCTTCGTGGCTCCATTTACTGTGTCTGAAAGGCAGAATGATGGTGCTTCCCACTCACACAGCAGTGCCAGGAGCACGATGCCTTCCCTCCGAAACGCCCGGGGCACTGCTGGGGTGGTGGCCCTGAAAACACCTCTGGGCAGAGCAAGCACGGGACGGGGGCCAGGGAGCTGGGATCTAGCATCCCCCAGGTGAGAGCTCTTGGTTCCTCTCAATGAGAAAGAGGAGGATTTTTGCCCGGTTTTGATGGGCAAGGAGGTCCAACCCAAGGTCTTCTATGATCTGTGAGTACATGTATGTATATGTACATGCATTTGGGGATGATGGGGAGAAACTCTTCAGCAGGGTCTGTTGTGACAGGACGACGGGTAATGGTTTTAAAATAGAGGGAGGTACATTCAGATTAGATATTAGGAAAAAATTTTTACTGAGGGTGATGGAACACTGGCCCAGGTTGCTCAAGGAGGTGGTGGATGCCCCATCCCTGGAAACATTCAAGGCCAGGTTGGCCGGGGCTCTGAGCAACCTGATCTGGTTGGAGATGTCCCTGCTCCTTGCAGGGGTGTTGGACAGGGTGGGCTTTAATGGTCCCTTCCCACAGATTCTGTGATTCTGTGGTTTATGTATATATGCATATACGGTGTTCTTTACATGGTGGGGGGGGAAGGTGCCAATCTTCCAAATTTTAATCTTCTTTCTCTCTGTACATTACATGAGACGGAAGAAGAAAAGCTGCTCTGCCATGATCTGGTCTTCCCTGCATGAGGTGGATGCCGAGACCCCTCCGGGGCTGGCTGGACTCTTTTTGTGCCCCTCCGCGGGGAGCTGCTCCTGCAGCAGGGCTCACTGCTCACCTCTTCATGAGGACAGTAACTATGACCCCATCCCAGTTTTCCTAATCTGAAGTGCTGACAGGAAAGCTTTCCAGGTCAGGGTGTTTGATAAACTGTATAGAAATGCTACATTTAGACTGTAATGAACACGTGCTGTCCCCGTGACGGGAGCTGCACGCAGGAGCTGTGACGATCCCCTGCTCCGGTGCATCAAGGATCGGGCGCCTGGCAGAGGCAGGGTGCCACAGCACACACTATGGCGTGGAGATGAGCGGACCTCTTTGAGCCGTGTGAGAAATTAGCAGGATCCCTACTGCTTGCCTTAGACACAGGTAAACTGCATTTCCTGGCATTTTCCCTCGGTTACGCCAGTAGTCCCAGGAGGGCTGGCTCTGCCCCACGCTGAGCGCCTTTCTGGCGGCAGAAAGCCCGGTGCTCTCGCTCTCCCTGGGCTGTAGCGAGTTTTCCCAGCACTGCGCGTTGCGGTGCTCGCACTGGTTTGTGTGGGGTGGAGAACGACGCGTGTGGAGCCTCTCTACAAAAAAGATGATGGGTTGTTTTTTCTTTTTTTAACTTTGCCTTTTTTTTATTATTTTTTTTATTTTTTTTTTTTTTAAGAGCAGGACTCTACCCGCACTGCAGAGCAAAGGAAGCCGACTGGAGCGCAGCATCCGGTTGTCGCCCACGAGCACCATACCTCAGTAGATAGCAGTGGGCATGCAGACGACTCACAAACACCTCACCAAGGTGAGGTTTTCTGCCTCATCCTCTCCAGCAGCAGACTCAGCAGCGCTGGACGTATTGCTGTGGGCTGAGCTGCCTTTCCCTTCGGATCAAGCAATGATATACCTTGCTTTGCCCTCTAATTTTACTTCTGACGTGGTAACAGCCTCACGCAGCTTTTTTCTCAGCCCAGATTTTGACTCTATCCTTTACGCGGCTTTTGTTTTTGGCCTCTGGCAAAAAAAAAAAAAAAAACCAAGCTAATTGCTGATACCAACGTGCAGAGGCTGCGCATCCCAATCCTGCCTCTGGAAACAGCAGCCTCCGTGCGTGAGGCTGCACAGAGAAGACGCGGGGCCGGGTTCAGAGACCCGACTGCAATTTTGCCGCTAGCACCGGTCCCTGGCTTAGGCGTACCCTGCCTGTGCTGCTCCGAAATATTGAGCAGTCCCGCTCAACGAAGACACAAGCCTGTGCCTGCTGCCTTCCCTTGCCAGCTGCGACTGAATTGCTGTGAATATCCCAAAGTGGGGGTGGTTTTCCCAATGTGCTTCTCTTGGATTTTGTCTTTATCAGAAATGGACACAAACTGGGGAAGGAAAAGGGTCAGATGGGGGATGGCGCTGGCTGAGGCTGAGCCCTCCTGACAAGAAACAACCCAAAGGTGAGCTGGCTGCCAGCGCCATCCCTCTGCTCTGAGAGGCCCTTCCTCACAGCCTGCTCCCATTTAAAAAAAAAAAAAAAGTTTTTAAAAAACAAGAAAAAACATAAGGAAAAAATACAGATGATATAAAAACTCCTGTACCAGGGCATCATCAGACCACAGGCTGCGTAGGGAGAAATTTCCTGTGCAGACCAGTCACTGTTCGTTACGGCAGCTCTTGTTCCATGCTTTGAAGCATCATTTACCAGCCAGGATACGACCAGGTACGGGACCAGGAGGAGGTGGGCTGGATGCAGGCAGTGGTTGCTGAGTCCGGAGGCTGCTGTGCAAGGAGCGGAGCACTCCGCAGGGAGCGGGACTGGGGTCAGCAGAGCAAGCAAGGGACATAGAAAGTGTTTGCCCCTTGACCGGGCTGAGCGGCCGAACACGCGCCCTCCCAGACAGGCTCCTTGTTCCTGCGCTGCCCGGGAATACGCCGGGCTGGGCTGGGTGAGACAGGCAGGGATGCTGCCCGTGCCATCACCGCCGGGTAGCCTGCAGCTGCAGGTAATGCTCAGCTCTCTGCAACTTGCGCTCTCATTGCAAGTTGGCCCCAATTTTGTTGAAAATCACAAAGAAAAAATACCCAAACCCAAAAAATAGCTTTATGTTGGAGGAAAACAGCCAATCTAGGACTGAGGAGCAAGATAAGATAATTTTGAAAAACAGCATTTAGACTCTACAACCGCAGCAGGAGAGAAGGGCTTTTTATTTGCAAGTTGACCTTAAAATGCTTGGCATGTATGAAGTATGCACATTCCTCTCCTAGCCCATAATCATTTCCTGTGAAATACAAGAGCATGTACACGTATAAATATCTAATTTGACAGCTATGAAGCTTTATATATGAAGTCAATGAAAATGCTGGTTAAGCTCGTGGGAACAATACTACTTGCGTAGTGAGCTGGGAATTCGGCACCACAAGTAACCAATGGCTATCACTTAATTTTTCTGTCAACAGTAAAGAAAAACCACGAGTTAAATTTAATTCAACTTACTGGAAGTACCTTTGAGAACATATCACGGTCAAATTGCAAATGAATTTTTAGTTTGTGGGTGATAATGGTTCATCAGGGCTTTTCCCTTCTGGGAAATTAAAATCATAAAAATTCATATACAAACTGTCTCCCAAAGTACAGATCAGAAGTCGTCTGTTTTAGGAATAGTGAGGTTAAATAGAGAAGTCTTCATTTAGTTTTCATGTATTCTTCAGGAGAATTTTCTCATTGCAACCCACGTTAGTCTAAAACTGTGATATTCCCAGCCCCTTACATGCTCTGTCTTTGTTTTATGTCTCTACAATTTAGGCAGCCATTTTATGTTCAGGGGAAAAAATTAACTAAAGAGAGGACATCCATCGCGGGCTTTCTCCTGGAGATTTTGCTTTTGGATTTTACTCTGCAATGGTTACCTTACTGCAAAGAATCCGTCACTGACTACAACTGCCTTTGTCTCAAACACCACACTCCGCATAAATTCAGCCTCGAGATCCGCAGCACAAACCGAAGAGCAGCCTGCGCCAGAACCAGTTCTGCGCCCAGCGTTGTCGCTTTGCGTCCTGATCGCTGACAGCAAATGCTGAACATGGACAGGACGTGTTCGGTACGCTATGCTGGAGCTGCTTTTTTGGGGTGTTTCCAGGGGTGGGTGCTGCAGACTCCAGCCCTTCAACACCCCCTCGACCTGCACCGCGTGCTGACAACCGATGCCGTTTCCTTCCCTACCCCACTGAAATTCCCAGAGCTATTAACTAGGTCACGGGAGCTGGTCCCAATCCAGCGCTTTCTCTAATTGCCTTTTTATAGTACATTGTGCAACTCTTTATTATCCTGTCAGAGTCCCCCCTGCGCAGTGCCGGAGGGGGGACAGGGAGGCAGAGCTGGGATGAAGCTCACCGCTGCGCAGCCGCTCGTGGTGGAGAGCAAAGGATGAGCTTGCGCATCTCCGACGCTGCGGGGATGGTAACGGCCTGGTCGACAAACCCAAGAGGTGATTTTTAGCAACGGCTGGAGGCAAGGTGGACTGCTTCTGACTCCTGCGATCGCATCTCTAGGTACACACGTACATCTCGGGAGGGTGGCTGCTTCTCCAAGAGCCAGTCTTAGGTCTGCTCTGGGCAGGCTGGTCCTTGGGCAGACGTGGCTGAGGAAGCTTCTCAGCTGTTTGAGCAGAAGATGACCCCCTGGTCTTCTTGTCTCTGCAGCTGACGGCTCTGCTGACAACGCCCAGCAGCGGGTTTTAAGGGTGTGGGGAGATACTGGGGTGTAAGCAAGGAGGCTGAGCAGCAATCGGAGGGTCACACGCCTGTGTTTGGACGCCCACACATTTCGTGAGTATTACAGAGGAGGGTGAAGCTGAGCGTGCAGAAATGTCAAGTCCCCTTTTCATGCGGAGATGGTTTGCAGTACAGTGCAGTTGAGGTGGTTCACAGCCCACCAAACCCATGAGAATCAAACCCTTTGGGGTGCGGGAGCCTGGCTGAGCAGTGAAGTAGGAGTGATGCTCGTCCTGCTCCCAAATAATCGCACCTTCATCCAACTGTGCTGCCTTGGGCTGGCGGTGACGGCTGTAGAAAAGCAACCCACTGGGGTTGGCCTTTCCTGCTTTCCTTAAATGATTTTTGAGTGTGAATAGCTCTTTTCCCTCGGTTTATCAATCAGAAGACCCAGCCACAGCCTGGCTGCCCCCCACCCCCGAGCCTGCGCTGCGGAGATAAGGCAGGGTCCCTCCCCTGGCTTGGATTTACCGGTGCCTGGGGAAGATGGGGAAGGTCTGGGCGAGCTCTTCCCGGCAGGAGCTGCACCCCACCAGACCTGCCAGGGCTGCCCGGGGGAGCGGGGGGGGAGTCGAGACCCTCAACCCTCCCCGGGGAGCGGCTGCAGAGCAAGCAGCTAGCACCAGAGCCCCCTGGGCGGAGGCGGGGGGCTGGGGGGGGGGGCGCTACGGCTCGTTTGTGGGCTCGCTCTCTGCTTTGAACTTCACCCGAAATGATTCGCAGCTCAAACGCCCCCCCGAGAGCCGCTAACCTTTGGAGAAGGTTTGGCACTGTTATCCTGCTTGGGTTAATTAGGAGTCAGGGGGAGCCCAGGAGTGACGCGGTTGCCTTCATCCCTCCTGCATCCCACTCTCCATCCCTCCATCCGCTCCCCGCTCGCTGCACCCCGGAGCGCGGCAATGGGCAGAGAAGCAGAGGTAAACGTCCCGATCCTCCCCTCCATCTCGCCGGGCTTCGCTTTCCTCTCTTCCTCTGCCTCTTTCCTCTGTTCCCCCACCCCCCCGCCCTTCTCTTTGCTGGATGCTTCATCCCCGGTTTTAGCCTCCGGTAGAAGTTCAGGGGGTCTTGTGGTTTTGTTTGTTTGTTTGTTTGGGGTTTTTTTTTTTTCTTCCCCGCCACCCTGCCTCTGCTGCAGAAAGTCTCTTTCTCCCTCCTCTGGAGGAGGATCCGCCTTCCCTGGGGCAGAAGCATCCTCGGGGTGCGAGGGGGTTCAGCCAGGCAGCAAGACAGGGTGCTGCCGGGAGGGCGAGGGGGGTTCGGGATGAGCCCCACAAGCGCAGGAGGGGGCGGAGGGATTAGCGAGTGGGCACAGAGGCACCCCCAGCTCCTATGTCCCTCGGACCCCCTGCAGCCCCTGAACTTCCCCGCATCCCCCCGCATCCCCGATCCCTCCTCACCTCGTTGTTCGCCGTGGTGAGGGGGGGGGAGTTTAAGGTGAGTGGTCCCTCGAGCAAGGAGCAGCGGAAAAAAAAAAAAGGTTCCCTGCCCCGAGAAATTTTCAATCCCCTTGTAGTTCTGGGGTTTGTTTTTATTGCTGTGTTAGTTCGGTTTTGTGGGGCTTTTAAATTTGGTTTGGGGTGGGTTTTTGTTTTTGTGGGTTTGTTGGGTTTTTTTTGGTCCATAAGAGGTCTCTCCCGAGCCCGGCGCACCCCTAACACGCCGGATGCTGAACGCGCAGCCGAATGCATCCTCCCCCCGAGCCGTGATACCGGTGGCCAGGACCCTCTTCCCCCCACCCAGCATCGAAGGGTGCTGGGGGGGGCGATGCCGGGCTGGGGCTGGGGCTGTGCTCGCCGCCTCCCAGCCGGGATAGGGCCAAGGTTTGCGGGTGCCGGGGCAGGGGAGGGGTTGTGCCAGTGTGATTTTAGGAAATAGCCACGCACCAGAAGGCGGTTTGGGTGAATTTTCGTTCCTTCCTCCCTGATGACCCCTGCAGCCTCCAGAAATAGGGCTCCTTCGCGTCTTCTTTCGCAACGAACATGTCTTAGGCTAAATTGGAAAAATAAAATAAAATAAAATAAAAAAGGAAAGAAAAAAAAATCGTTGAATCAACCCCCGAGGTGCTCACCGTAGCAGTCGTTTTCCAGGACTGGGAAGAGGCGAAACCGATGCTGCGGCGGCGGCAACGGCCCGAGCCCCCCGCCTCCTCCTCCGGTTAAATTTTGATTGTCCCCGGTTAAATCCCAGCCAGCCGGACCCCGCCGCGGTTAAACCCGGGCCGAGAGCGTGCCCCGCTCGGCTTTCCCGACCTATTTGTGCACTGAGATGTGATAATCCCTCCGCACAGTCAAGGATGTGCGGCGCTCGGTCGCCCGCCTCCCCTCACGGAGGAGCGGGCGCTATAAAACAGCCCCATTTTGGGGGGGGTTGGGGGAGAGGGGGCGTCTGCCAGCTGGGAGCAGCGGCCGAGAGACCCCCTTGGGGGTAACGGGGGTAAAACCCTCACCGGGGATTTAATTTTTTTTAAAAAAAAAATATTTCGACGCATTTCAGTCTCTTTGCACCCAATTTCCTTTTGGATTGTGGCAGGGAACGAAAAAAAAAAAAGAGTGCTTAAGGGTTTTTTCCTAGGAGCCGGGGGTGGGGGGGTTTCGTTCCCCACCTCTGCTTCGTGCCGCATCCCAGCTGCAACAGCAGCCCCAGCGCTCCCGCAACAACAAAATTAGGAACGAATTTAAAGGTGACTTTTCCGCCCATCTGTAGTAAAAAATTATTCTTTTTTACGTTCCAAAGCAGCAAACGAAATACAGATTCCCATCCTGGCCTTTCAATGAATATCTATTTTTTTCATAAAACAGCCATCCAAACGCTCCCCCCGCGGCAGAGGGGGCCGTGGTCTCACAACTCCACCTCCAAAATGCCAGCGCTCCCCCGGCCACCTTCCGCTTGTCTTTGCCACGGCACAGGATAGGGATTTCTCCTTGCCGTTGTTTGCTTACGTCGGGAATATTTTAAATAAAGGGAAAAAATAAATAAAGGAAAAAATAAATTACAAATAAGTACAAGGGTTTGGAAGCAAAACGAAAATATCTGTGTGTTTTTTTTTTTTTAAAGAAAGGAAGATCTGTGCGTTAGACCGTGGGGACGGGGAGAAGGACGTGGGGACGCAGTCGCCCATCCCCGCGGCTGCCGGGCGGCCCCGCTGCGCTCCCCAGGACAGAGCCGCTGCCGCCGGGGCGCGACTCCCGGGGTGGGGCGAGAACCCTTTTCCCTCCGCATTCGGAGCACACGGGTCCCAGGAGTCGTTAGGGACCCCCGAGCCTCCGCTCCCCGTGCGGGGATCCCCACGCACGCGTGGCCGGACGCGCTGCCCGCGGTGTCCCCAGCATCCGAAGGGGCCGCACGTTTTTGGGGGGAGAAAAAAGAAAAAGGAGGGGGTGCGGGGAGGAAAATTCCGTTAAACACCGGCGGAGAGCCGTTTGTCCGCCCCTTCGATGTGGGCTCTCGCTTCGCTGTGGGAAAGGGGCCGGGGACCGGGTGCGGGGCCGGGCGCGGGGCCGGGCGGGCAGTGCAAGGGGCTGCGGAGCCGGAGGGGGCTGCGGAGGGGGGGGTCGCTGCGGCGCTGATGGCGGGGCCCGGCGGGGGTGGGTGGGGCGGGGGGGAGGGGGGGCTGGGCTTGGCGGGGAGGCTGGTACCTCCCCCAGAAATGCAGCAACTCTCTCCCCTCGCCCCCTGCGCTCCGCGCACTGCGATGGAAACTCGACGAGCGCTGCCAGGGGCTTGCGCTGCCCGCCCGGTGACAGCCGCCGGCTGCTGACAGCCCCCCTCTGCGGTGTTGTCCCCTCGACCCCCGACCCCCCCCGCGGGAGAAGCGGCGCGGAGCGGGCAGCGGGGCGAGCGAGCCCCCCCGGCGGTGTCATGCCCCTGGGCACCCCGGCGCCCAGCCCCGAGCCCTGCGCGGGGACGCGGAGGTAGCGGCTCGCAGCAGCTCCCCCCGCTCCACCCCACCCCAACCCCGACCCCCAGCTCCGGGCGCTGCGGTCCTGCCCGCCGCCCCGCCGCTCTCCCACCCCGTCGGGTCTCGCCGTCCCCGGGGGTCCCCGAGCCGGGCGAGCAGCCGCCATGGCCACCCTGCTCCGCAGCAAGCTCTCCAACGTGGCCACCTCGGTGTCCAACAAGTCCCAGGCGAAGATGAGCGGCATGTTCGCCAGGATGGGCTTCCAGGCGGCCACCGACGAGGAGGCGGTGGGGTTCGCCCACTGCGACGATCTGGACATGGAGCATCGGCAGGGGCTGCAGATGGACATCCTCAAGCCCGAGGGCGGCGAGGAGGGGGTCGAGCCCCCCCTGGAAGGAGACATCCACTACCAGCGGGACGGCACCGGGCCCCCGCCGCCCGTCCCCAAGGAGGGGGACGCCTGCTCGGAGCTGTCCGGGCAGGGCAAGCCCAAAATCACGGCCTGGGAGGCGGGATGGAATGTCACCAACGCCATCCAGGTACGGCCCGCACCGTCGGGTACCGCCGGGCACCGGGCACGGCTCGCCGGTAGCGCCGGGCTGAGGAAACGCAATTCGGGAAAAAGGGAGAGAGGTAGGGGGGAAGGAAAACAAAGAAAAAAAAAATAGAGGAAAGATTAAAGAAAAATTGGAGGGAAGAAGAGGGGAAAAAAAAAAAAAGCAAGCAAAAAGATACAGGTAAGATTGGGAGGGAAAAAAGAGAAAAAAAAAAAAGAATAGAGGAAAGATTGTGGAACAGAAAAGATAAAAAAGAGAAAAGGGGGGAAAAAGAAAGAAGAAAATGGGGACAGTTTGAGAAAAAAAAAGGAGGAAAAAGAGAAAAAGGAAAAAAGAAAGAAATAATATGGGAAAGACTGAGGAAAAATAGGGAGGGAAAGAGGGGAAAAAAGAAAAAAGGGGAAAGATTTTGGAAAAAAAGAGAAAAAATTAAAATAGATTAAATATTGGGGAAAATGAGAAATAAAGAGAAAAAAAGGAAAAACAGGAAAGATTCAGGAAAAATAGAGGGGGGGAAGAGGGGAAAAGGGGGAAAAAGAAAGAAAAAAGACAGGGGAAAGATTGAGGAAAAATCGGGGGGAGAAAGAAAAAAGATAAGGGAAAGACTGAGGAAAAATAGGGGAAAAAAGAGAAAAACGAAAGAAAAAAATAGGGGAAAGACTGAGAAAAAATTGGAAAGAAAGGAAAAAAGAAAGGAAAAAATAGAGGCTAATTTGGGAAAAAATAGAGGGGGAAGAGAAAAAAAAAGAAAAAAAGAAAGAAAAAATTGGAGAAAGATTGAGGAGAAATAGGAAAAAATAAAAAAAAATATTTTTTTAAAGAAAAGGAAAAAAACCCACCGGATCTCTGCTTTGCGGGTGTGGGGGGGAGGGACGGGGGGGGCGGAACACGGCGCAGAGCCGGGGAGGGGGGGGCCAGGCCCCAAGCCCCCTCCCGCTGCACCCCCGCGGGGCCGGGCTGGCCGGTGTCCCGGCCGGCTGCCCCAGCACAGGGGCCGGGGGTGAGGGGGGACCCGCGGAGTGCCCAGGCCGGCGGTGGGGCTGCGCCGAGGTGGGCCTGGGTCGGTCCCTCCGGGGGTCTCCGTCTCTGGGGGTCTTGGAGCACTGAGAGGGGCTGGGGACAGAGAGGGCAAAGCCTGGGCGCCGAAACTGTGCTGGCTTGTTCTGGGTGCCCCGGGGTGAGGGTACGCGGGTCTGCGTGGGTGTGCGGGCGTGATTGTGGGGGTGTGATTGTGGGGGTGCTACGTCAGAGAGAAAGGGGGGCGGTGTGTAACCGTGTGTGGCCGCGACAGCGTGGCGTGACTGTGTGACCGACTGCGTGGGTGTGATGGTGTGCGAGCGAGACAGCGAGCGTGCATGTGACTGCGACTGTGCGGCTGCGTGTGCCCGCGTACCCACGCCTGCCTGGTCCCCTCCGTGCGACGAGCAACACGGTTTCCATTTTGTCTCCTTCTAGGGGATGTTTGTTCTGGGCCTGCCCTACGCCATCCTTCATGGCGGATACCTAGGACTCTTTTTAATAATTTTCGCTGCAGTGGTGTGCTGCTACACTGGGAAAATCCTTATTGCCTGTCTTTACGAAGAGAATGAGGATGGGGAGATAGTCAGGGTGAGAGACTCCTACGTGGACATAGCCAATGCGTGCTGCGCGCCCCGCTTCCCCACCCTCGGCGGCAGAATTGTGAACGTGGCTCAGATCATTGAACTGGTCATGACCTGCATTCTCTATGTGGTGGTCAGTGGGAACCTGATGTACAACAGCTTCCCCAACCTGCCCGTCTCCCAGAAGTCGTGGTCCATCATTGCCACAGCAGTGCTCCTGCCTTGTGCGTTCTTGAAGAACCTCAAGGCAGTCTCCAAGTTCAGCTTGCTCTGCACGTTAGCCCACTTTGTGATCAACATCTTGGTGATCGCCTACTGCCTCTCCAGGGCACGCGACTGGGCCTGGGACAAAGTCAAGTTTTACATTGATGTGAAGAAGTTTCCCATCTCCATTGGCATCATTGTCTTCAGCTACACCTCTCAGATCTTTCTGCCTTCCTTGGAGGGGAACATGCAGAACCCCAAGGAGTTTCATTGCATGATGAACTGGACTCACATAGCAGCTTGCATCCTTAAGGGACTCTTTGCCTTGGTCGCCTATCTGACCTGGGCTGATGAGACCAAGGAAGTAATTACAGACAACTTGCCATCCACAATTAGGGCAGTAGTCAACATTTTCTTGGTGGCCAAAGCCTTGCTCTCCTACCCTTTGCCGTTCTTTGCGGCTGTGGAAGTCCTGGAGCGATCCCTTTTCCAAGACGGAAACAGGGCGTTCTTCCCCAACTGCTACGGGGGTGACGGGCGGCTCAAATCCTGGGGCCTCACCCTCAGATGTGCCCTGGTAGTTTTCACCCTGCTCATGGCAATCTATGTCCCGCACTTTGCCCTCTTGATGGGTCTTACTGGGAGCCTCACAGGCGCAGGGCTCTGTTTCCTGCTCCCCAGTCTTTTCCACCTCAAACTCTTGTGGAGGAAGCTCTTGTGGCATCATGTCTTCTTTGATGTCGCCATTTTCGTTATAGGTGGTATCTGCAGCGTCTCAGGGTTCATCCACTCTTTAGAAGGCCTCATAGAGGCCTTCAGAACCAACGCTGAAGACTAAGGAGGGGCCAGAGCCGGTTGCAGTAAGAGAATCGCATCGAACATCCGCATAGCCAAATAATTCTGCATCCCTTTGATGGAAAGAGTCATTATTTTCGTTACATGCATCCAACAAATTCTATGTCATAGAATCTGCAAATTAAAGGAAATAAGAAGAGATGAAAGTGTTTGCCCTGCCGCCTTTTTAAATAAGCTAAGATTTAAATATATTTTTTTGGTTATTTAGAAATTTTTGAAGGAAATTTACCAGTGCCCCACCTCTATCTCCTCACTCGTTGCCTGAAGCTTGGCCCCCCCGTGAATGACCTGTTGGGAAGCAGCGGCAGTTCTCAGCGCTCCTTACAGATATGCAATTCAGTGTTTCAGGAGCCGAAACACAGGTGCCGATCAGACGGGACGGGATTATCGTGCCCACAGACCGAAGCAAACCAGCCGTGGGTGCTGGGAGCAGGGACCTTCGTTTCACACTGTGGGAGATGGATGTAGGTGAGACCTAGATTGTACGTCCAAGCAAGTGGCTGATGACCAGCGATGCCAGTTACCTGCAATGTTTACACCGTAGTCACACAGACGCCAGGACTGCTTAATTCTTCCACCCAAATTCATACCGAGGAACGGCGCTTCCCATCGATCGCAGTATTTCGCCTCTGGTTGAAATCGCAGACCTGGAGTCCACTTCTCGGTGACTTTCGTTTTGTTTTGTTTTAACAATTGTTATTTCCAAATTATGAAAAGCTAGGAAAAAAAAATATATATATTGTTGGATTTGACGTCGTTCAGGATACGGGAACAAAACTACGACACAATTCATTCTGTGCAATCTACCAGATCCGTGGAGCTGTTTCCAATGTACGTGTGGTGTCATTGTGGTAAATAAGATGAAAAATGTGTATCAGATGAAAAAAAATAATCTATCTTTAACATATAATGTGGTACATAAATATATCAAACAATAAAGAGAAAACATAGCTGATGAGGCTGGCCTGGTTCGTGGGGTGCTCGGAGGAGCTGGGGCAGAGGGAGGGTACCCCCCATCCTCGGTGGTTGTCCCCGACGGTGGGATTAAGCAGTTTGCCAGCGGTAGGAAGCTTATATTTTGGGAATATTCATCCCACCCTCCTTCCCAGCTTTGCTTTATCCCGTAGAGCTCGGTCCCTGGGGATGGATGGAGTTTGCAGACGTACGCCGAGATTTTTCTTCTTGTGAAGGAGAGCGAAAAAAAAAAATTAAAAAATCAATTTACCAACAAATAAATGCAGCGGAGGGGAGGAAATAAACGAAGTTATGGGCTGAGGGGGATCCCCTGGCTTGGATTAAACTCACTCCGCCCTTGCCCATGGGTGCGGAGCGTGGGGCTGATCCCTGCGGCGGGGGCGGTCGCCCCCGCCGCGGGGATCAGCCCCACGCTCCGCACCCGTGACCGAAACCACCTCGAATTACACCAATTTAAAAACCACAACAATTAACCCCTTGTTCCCTCCGTTGCTGCTGCACAGCGAGGATGACGATGGGGAGGACGGACACCCACCGGCAGCGCTCTCGGTCACAGCAGAGATTTCTGTGGGGCTCCTCTTTTTGCCCTCCCCCTCCCCAAAATCACGTCGAGCCACTGATACAGGTTGGGGTCCCCCCTCCACTTTTTGCCCGGCGGGAGCTGGCGGAGCTGCCCCCCCACCGCAATGCGGTACCCGGGAGGGGGTTGGCTGCGGGAAGGATGCGGAGCTGGGGGGGGGGTGGGTGATGCTCTTTCCCGGAGGAAAGAAAAAAAAAAAACCAAACCGCATTTTGGGCGTTTTCCCGGGCAGATTCCAAAAGAAAAGAAAAGCGCAGGGGAGCAGTGGGGTTTATTCTGCATGGGGATAGGGTGTAGGGGCACTGTGGTGGGGGTCCTGCCCCCCCCCCCCGGATGAATCACATTTCTCTACTTGCCAGCCCCCTTTTTTGAGCGGATGCAGCTGTGCCCCATCCTCATCCTCATCCCCATCCTTATCCCCATTCCCTTCTTTGTTTGCATCCCCATCTTCATCCCCATCCCCATCTTCATTGCCATCCCATTCTTATTCCCATCCCCATCTTCAGCCCCATCCCCAATCCCAACCCCATCCTCATCCCCATCTTCATCATCTTCATCCTCAGCAGCAGTGAGGACGGGGGTGGGAGACTGCTTGGTCAGCAGAGCTGGGCCAGCAGCTCCTTCACGGGTGCCTGCTGCCTTCTCTTCCGCCCTGAGCTCTGCTCCAGCTCTGTTTTCTCCCTAGGGTGCTGAGACAACCCCTCAGATCCCGGGATTAAGCGGCGAGCTGAGGAGCCCTGGCAGGTTAACACGCTCCCCTGCGCACCCGTGGTGTGCGTCTGCTTTGCAGGCGGTGGTTTTAGGGTCCTTTTCTCTCTGCCTTCCCCGGTTTGGATGGCAGGAGGCAGAGACGCAGCCAGGCCAGCTGCCACGCCGCAACGGTAGCGCAGCTCGCTCGCCTCTCTGCGGGATGCTCGCAGACTAACCTGTCCTGTGTCTTCTTTGTGTTTTTCGGGGGTCAAAGGTTCTCTGGTTCAGGGCACAAGATGATGGAAACTGTTTCATGAAGCTTTAACTTTGCAGAGGTTTTAAACCTCATGCAGCATTATTTTTTTTCCCCTTGTGAACAGAAATGGCTCCTGCTTTGAGTGTATTTGGGGCTGCAAGATGATTTGTGCTTTTTTTTTGGTGACAGTGGGGGGAAAGTCGGAGCAGCTGAGGGCTCCTTGCTCCTGTCCCTCAGGGTGCAGAGCAGGGGAGCAGAAGCAGAGTGTCCTTCAAGGGCACCTCAAATCCCGCGTCCTGCCTAGGCAGAGCCCCCCCCAAGCCCCTGCTTCCCGGGGAGCGGAGGTATTGCCTGGCCAGAGGGACTCTGCGAAGCATTTCTGCCTCCCCTGCAGTGCCTGGCAGCAGGCTGCGTGCGTCCCAGGTCTGGGAGAGCATCTCAGCGGCTGGTTCGCTGTTGTTTTCAGCTGTGGCAAAGCCAGCGATTGTCCGGAGAGCCCCAACGGGCTTTATCTGGCTGTCAGTTCCGCTCAAGCGCTTTCCTCCGTGTTTCTGCCGGGTGCCGCCGCACGCTCGTGGTTGACGTGCGACGAGCTTGCGAAACGAGCCCGCTCAGCAAGCTGGAGCGATAAGCCGAGGCTTTGTCCTCTAAACTTGTCCGTGGCTGGAACGAGTGTGGCTGTTGGTGCAACCCTTGTGAGTTGGGCGTGAAAGGCAGGCAGCCCCCTCCAGCCTACCGCAGAGGACATTTTGATGCTGCGCTGATGCTATGAAAGGGTACGCGAGCCTGGTGCTGTGGGAGATGCACAGCTTTTAAAGCTGGGGATGCAGCAGAGTGAGCAAAACCAAACCCAAAATAGCAGCAGGTTTAACTTGGACAATGCAGAAACCTTCTGAAAAGCCAGCGCAATGGCAAATGATCTCTGTTCCAAATGGCTTTTGTCCGCAGCTTCGTAGCTTCTGGTCATGTGCTGCAGCAATCCTCTAAACCTTCTCATTCTGAAAACGAGACAAACAAAGGCCCTCTCTGCACTAGCAGGGAAAGGATTTATTCCTCCCTCTGTGTCTTTACGGTTTCTCCAGTACAATAGGGACCTCTATTTGGGTTTGTCCCCGAGACATGAGGGTAATACCAAATCTCTGTTGTCCTCATGCACCCACACAGCCATGCTGCCGGACGGGACCATCGTTGGGAGCGGGAGCGAGGCGAGGGCCGAGCCTGCTCCTCTCCGCGTGCTGCCACTGCTCACAGAGGGGCAGGTACGGCTCTGCCTTCTCCCCACGTGCTTGGAGCCAGAGACCTTGTCTGTGGTGGCAGTTGGCTGTCTTGGCCTCATGAACCTTGGATGCCCCAAGTCACGTATTCCAGACTGTTTCAGAAAATGCTTGTTTTGAATGGCAGCACCAATGTTTCCATCATCTCAACGTTTCCATCACCTCTGACCCCATCTGTGTATCCAAACCCCACCTCAGCTCAGCCTTTTGCTGCTGCCGTGGCCTGCCTGTCCAGCGACCCTCTTCCTTTCTCCTCTCTGCTCTGGGATTCACAGGCCCAGCTGGGATGGGCACGTGCCAACGGCAAGAGGTCAGTAGTTTGACAAACGCTCTGGGAATTGTGCCGCCATCCACGTTTTCTCAGAGCTGTGGGACCTATCGACCAACTCCACCACGGTGCACTCCCACGAGAAGGGCAGGCACCGAGGGGCTTTCGAGGGTGATCGAAACCTCACCTGGGCAGTCAGAAAATGCCTCTTGCATATGAAATTTGTATTTTGGGTGAGGAGCTGGAGGCTCCACCAGTGACCAGCAACCTCCTGAGCCATCGAACTGTTATTTGGGCACTCACCCATGCAGGGATGTGGTGAACACCGGTGCTGGGCACCGGCAGAGGGGAAGGGAGAAGAACAGGGAGCAAATTGTGGAGGGTGTGAATGGAGGGCAGCAGATTTTGGCTCCAAGAGGGCTTCTCTGGGCTCAGCTCGGAGGCTCCCATGGGGTTCTGTCCTCACTGGCTGTTCAGGCACTTGTTCCTGCGTCTGTTTGGCCCAGGACGGGGAGCGTGGAGCCGGGTCACACAGGAGGCAGGAGTGAAGTTGTGGGACTGCCGCACCGGCAAAGTTCAAGCATGTAAAAGTCCCTGGATCTCCCTCCCCGGATGCAGTGCTGCCAGGGTACAAGGCTCCACCTCGATCGCCCATGGATCGCTGGTGGGTCGCCAACGGGTTGTGTCCACATCCAGGAGGCCTCTCTGGTGTTTGCGAGGTGACCCATGCCTCGTTACCTCTGCTTGTGTGTGACCCGGCGCAACCTCTGGCGAACAGAGCGCTTTGTTCCAGCCCTTGGCACTTCCCTGCCGCCCAGCTGCCCTCTAATCCCCACCGAGGAGGGATTTTCCTCTCCCACCCCGGCTCCCTCGGAGAGCGGGAGCAGGGTAATAATTTACTTCCTGCCACAAGCCACTCCTTCGGACTTTTCCTTCGACCTTCAGACCGAATCACCAAAATAAAAACAACGGGAGGGCGAGCGGCACAGGCTGCTTTCCGCAGCCGGAGCGTGACAGTGCCCGTCGGCCCCGCTGCCGGAGCCCAGGAGCCCCATTCCCTGCGCCTCGCTCCCCGCAGGTAACGCCGATTTACTTTCTCTGGGGTGATGGAGACTTTCCCTTTTCTTAATGAGGTCCTGAACTTGCTTGGGAGAGGCAGAGGTTTTTACCCAGGTCCCTTGCTGCCAGGGACCTGGCTGGCCCGTGTGAGGGCTGCTCTGCGCGGATCTGGCTCAGGGACAGCAGCTGGAAGTTTTGAGTTCCAGCAGTGGGGTTGTTTCCAAGCTGTGGAGAAATCCAGAGACGAGATAAGCTGCCTGCTTGCTCCTCCTGGAAATATTGTATGAGGTGGAAAGGTTTCTTCCATTAACTGTGCCTTCCGCAGGGCAGCACTCACCAGGAGCTTCCATCACCTCCCTGGGTGAGCTCCTGTGGGGAGCAGCCACAAGTGTTTCTGACTCGGGGTAATTTCAGGAGCTGGCAGATCAGCAGAGGTAGCTGGTGTCCCCGAGCCACCTGCACAGGGAAAGAAGGCTGGGCTGCACTGGGATTTTGCAGCCGGCACAAGAAGGGTGAGGTTTGCACAGAAATTCCAGTTCATTTTGGCTGTGGTCTCCAGGGCTGCATGTCCGCATGCTGGGCCTGGCCAAAGCTCAGGGATGCTGTGTCCGGCATCCCTCTAATGGGGCATCCCCAACCCCTTGTCCCCGACGCGTGAGCCCCTGTGCTGCTCCGAGCAGCGCTTGGCCCAGCTTGGACTGGGCTGCCCACTGCACCCAGTATCTAGAGCTCTACTGGAGGCAGTCGGTGGCAGTGCCAGCACCAGCTGCTTCCCAGGTTTTACATGTGGATAAAAAAGGGTGAAAATGTGCATCCCATGGATGCTGGAGTCGGCAGCTCTTGGGGATTGGGATGGGGACGGAGCGGGGCAGAGGGGACGCATTCTCAGGGACACTTTGCCCGCGAGCTCTCCTAATGAGCCCAGCGCTGCGCCAGCAGCGAGGGGCCTGGTTTCGGGCTCCCTGAGCCGTCTCCGAGCTGTTAAGCCCTGCTCAATCCGGCTGGGAAACGGCCTCTCTGCCCTTGTCCCCACCAGGCTGGCCACGCTCAGGGCTTCAGCTGCGGGTGGTGGCCCGGAGCGTGCGCCCTGCACCAGACTGACTGCGCTGCAGGAGAAAAGAGGTGCTCATCCCCCAAAATTATTTGGTTGGTTTTGTGTTTGGTTTCTTTTTTTAAGAAAGGCTCTAAAAAATAGGCTGTAATGTGACCTGAAGTCCTGCTGGGCAGGAGAGGAGAGGACAGCAAGCAGGAGAATTGCCCCTTTCCCCAGGACAAGGCTGGCCAGCCAGGAGAGAAAGGGTTGCTTCGAGTCAGGCTGTGTCCAACTCCATGTTATTTATTCACCGAGACTGTGCCTACACTTAAAAAACACTTGGGAGCAAGAAAATCCTAGCCAACTCACTTAATGGCAATAATAAGATCAGGATCAGACATTTATTCCTCTGAAGATGTAAAGGCTTTAAAAGACATCAGTAATATTCTGCCACGTTCATATTTGTAGAAACAGAGGCACAGACAGTTGCAAGCATTGCTCAAATGCACGTTAGCCGCCCTTCAGAATAAAAACCTGATCCCGCGTGGCCGCCTCTCGGCTCCTTTCAGCAAAATATGGGAAACTGCCCAGCACCCATGTCGGACTCCCTGGCGAAATCAAGGGCAATGCCTCAGGCAGAGCTCTGGCTTTTTGGAGCTAAAAGAAAAATAACATATACAGAAGGAAAAAAAAAAGATTTTAAAGAACCCCACTGGTCACCAAAAGTCTATTCAGTAGTTCTTGAATCAGCTTAAGATGAAGAAATAGGCTCTGACCTTTTAAAGAATATCCTCCCCTGTCCCTGTCCCTGTCCCTGTCCCTGTCCCTGTCCCTATCCCTGTCCCTGTCCCTGTCCCTGTCCCAATCCTATTCCTTACCCAACAGAGATAACCAAGTAGCCAAACATTTCAGGTCACCTTTCACTGCAGGTCGATGGAAACTTGCTTTGTGCTTTCCAGATAAATGTTTGTTTTACCCTTATCTGGACCGTTCCCTGCAATTCCGATTGCTCAGGACCGTGAGGTTCCACTTCAGTGATACTTTCATTATTATTGTTATGGGTATTGCTAGACAGGGAGATTAAGACAGTGCACTTTTCCCTACAAAACAGCATATATGCATAGCATATAAAATACTATGAGAGAGAGAGAGGTGCTTCTCTGCTTGGAGAGACAACGGGCTGGACCTGTTGTCCCCTGGACATGTCCTGCCCTGGAGAAGTTGACTCTGACACCACATCTGACCAAATCCAGCCCAGGCAGGAGACATGCACAGAAGGGGTTAAATCACCCAAAAGCTGCCCATCACCTCTAGGCCCAAGTCCAGCCAGAGCACAGTCGTGCTCTCTGAAGAGCAGAGGAACACCACCCCACGCAGAAGATGGCAATGGTGGCAAAACCCAACACAAGCCGCCCAAGGCTTTACAAGAATTGTTTGGTTTTGTTTAGGAGCATGCCTTGCAAGTGCTCCCATAACCAGCAGCCCTTTCAGCGTGGCACTAACGTGTCCCATCATGGGCAAGGGGCGAGAGCCGCTGCAGGCTGTTCCTGGACGTGGCTGTGGGCGCACAGGGCCAGGGCGAGGGGGAAAGGCTCACCTCTTGCACGTGGGGATGGGCAGCACGCTGGAGGCCAGCCCTGCTCACATCTACCTGTCCCACTCATGTCCCTCGTCACGGGACAACCGCTCGGTGGGACACCTCTCCAGGGAGAGCACGGGGCTCTCCCGGGCAAAGCCCTCACAGCTGCCCCAGGTATCTGGTGGCATCTGACATTCAATCCCCAGGTGAGGACCTGCCCTATGCTGGGGATTTACTGGTGGTTCATGCGTCACCGTGCTCCCAGGAAATGTCTTCTCCTGTGCCAGGGAGCCGTCAGACCCAGGGCAGTCTCCTCCGGCTCAGGGAGGACAAACTGGGTCTCAATGCCTCAAAAGCATCAAACAACAAAATCCTTTCCTGAGAGCAGAAATCTGTGAATTTAACAGCTTTAGGGTAAACTTCTTCTGTTGTACAGAAGTCAAGCAGCCAACCAGTACCACCCAGCTCTCTCCCAGTGCCCTCCATCTGCCAGTCCCAAAGCACTTTCTGGAGGAGTGCAAAGAGAGGGGCACTGCGCAGAAGTGAGCAGCTTTTCCAGGCTGTCCCGCTGCGGCCTGGAGCGACCCGAGCACCCCGATCCCCACCGGACCCAGCACCAGCGGGTGACCTTGACGAGGGTCAGGGAGCCGGCCCCGCGTCCCAGAGCCGTGCTCGGCTGGCGGGCAGCCAGCGCTGCGCCCCAGGGCCGGTTTCTCCTCTCACTCCTGTGCCCTTTGCCTTTGCAGCCGGAGAAACATCCGCACACTCCGCTTCCCGAGGACGCCTGCTGCCGCTCGCTGAGCTCCTGCCCCAGGAGAGGGAACTATTTCGGCTGGCTTTATGTACGTGGCCTGGATGGAGCCCTCTTCCACTGCCCTGGGAAAGACAAAGGGTAATGCTCCTGGCTGGTATGATGGCACTAAACCCCCGGGGATGGTGAGGCCATGGAGGAGGCTTCCCCACGGAGGTCTCCTGGCAGCGGTGGGGTGGGGAGCAACTGGCAGAGGGCAGAACCCCATTGCACGCCCAGCCTCGCAGGCGCGGACAGCGCGGGCTCACCCTTCCTAGCGAGGGCTGCACGGAGCCCGGCTCCCGTGGGATACGGGGGGGACGCAGGAGGTGGTTGTGTGCAAGGGGGGTGGCAGCTTCGCATCGCACGCCTGGCCCTGAGAAACATCCAGGGTTGGCACAGACCACCCTCAGAAACGGAGCAGGCAGGATGGGCAAAACCACCCAACCACTGCTTTGGACACCAGCAACTATTACCATGACTGGCCACACTCCAGATTAGATATTTTATGTATTCCAGCTGGTAAAAACTTTTCCTTCCAGGATACTTCAGCTTTGTCTTCTTTGGCTAAAAAATAGGTTTTTAATTAAAGATGCCTTTCTGTGGAAAATAAAATCAAGTAGATTTTGTCGATAATACCGAGGATTTTATTGAAAGAAAGAAAAGCAGAAGATATTGGTTTGAAAAGGGAAGTTAGCTGCTGCAAGTATTCTGAGACTTGACCATTTCAATGCAAGTAGAGGAAAAATCAGAGAAAATAAAAACACAATAGGAGATCTTTTCAAAAACTGACAATGCTAATAGCTTGAGGATGTTGGCTGAGCAAAATATTCAGGCTTTGACCCGAGAGAGAACAGCATTTCAAGCATCACACTGCTTCCCCTCTCTCCTTACACATGGGGATGAGCACATCAGGTGTTGGAGATTATTTCCCCCGGTAGCTGTAGTTTGGGGGAAGGGACCAGCCCCTCTGTTCCCCCCAGGAAAGGCTGCTGAGACCTCTGCCTTCACTGCCTTGCACCCACCGCTTAATTTGCTCTGTGAGCCAGCTTTTCTCCTGCTACAACCGTGCGCAGGGAGATTTTATAGGAAACGACAACAGAAGCAAAACCCAACTGCTTTGTTTTTAATGAAGAGAGAGGGAAGACAGCAGACCTCCTCTAACGTCTCCCTTTGCTCAGAGCTTAGCCCCTGTTCTCTCAGATCACTGCGTGCCCCCCACTCCAGGTTTTCCCCTCCACACATTCATGTTTGCATTAATGGTCCTGCGAAGTGCCGGTCTGGCTGCCCTGGGCTGGTGGGGGACGCTGGAAGGAGCGGCTTCTTCTGGGTTTGACCTGAAACAAATGACAGTTTTGACCTTCCTCCAAACCACAGGAGAGTGGACAAATTTCCAGTTTACTAAGGTGTAGAAAATCATTCTGAACACCTGAGATGCCAGTGGGGGTGTAACTGGCTCCTGCCCAGCACCTGCACCCCTCCCTCCTCATCCAAAACTACGACCCCACCTCAGTTCTCCTCGGGTATATCTAGCAGGTGTTTCTTCATGGTTTTTTTGCAGCTGATCAGCTTTTCCTTCTCCCTTTAAAGGGCTGCAGAGAGCCAGCAGTGGAGGCATGATCACTCTGAGAAGGTGTTTGTGTTCATGGGCTGAATGAGCTGCTGCAGGAAATGTGGCTGTTCCCCTCTGAGCTCTAGGAAAAAGCTTTGGGCTCGGGCTTCTGCTCTGGCAGGGTGGGCTGGTGTAGGCATGGGGAGTGAGGGATCTCTGTGCTCACCAGCTGTGGACTGCTTCCCCTGCTTCAGGACACGGCCTCTGCTGGCAGATGTGCTCCCAGGTGTGTTTGATGCTTTGTTCTTTATTTTCATGGGATTATTATTTTTTTTTTTTCTAAATGCTGCAAGCTTTAGCCACCTGCTTTTTTTTTTTTTTTTTTTTCCCCTCCCTTGGTTTTTACATTGCTTTTCTCTAAAATCTGGAGGGTTGTTTGTGGGTTCCAGCTCGCTCAGAGCCAGGGCTGCTTGGCTGGGGTTCCTGCTCTGGTTTGCAGTGTCCCTGGGGTGTAGGGGAAAAGATCCCCAAGAGAAAATTGGGCAAGACAGGAGCTCTGCAGAGGGCAGCAGAGAAAGGTTCCCCAAGTGAAGAAGTCCTTTAAAGTCTGTCCTAACCTCTTCCTGGACTGGCTGTGTGCTGAAGTGTCTTAGTGGGAATGGAAGTGGAGCTCAGTGCTGGCCTGGAGCTATCTCTTAGATCTGCAGTAGAGGAAAGCTTGGGCTGCTTTTTTTTTTTTTTTTTTTTCTCTCTAGTAACAGCATGTGTTTGCAGGAGTCCTCCTTCCCACATCCCCCTATGCACCTTCTCTGAGCTGAAACTGGGGCATCTCCCCCTTATGCTGCTGGATGGAAGCTTTGGGCTGCCTTAGGTGCCCCTCTCTCAACCCTACCCCTCCAAACCCTGTGCTTCTTCCAAAACATCGCCTGCCGTCCCAGCGACAGCCTGCCAGGCCTCCTCACCTCTCCGCGCTGGCAACAAGCCCTTCCCAGAGCGGGAAGAGGACGAGGGGTTTGCAATCTAGGTTAGGTAGGGAAGGATGCCGCGAGCGGTGACATCAGGGAAGAGGGTGGGAGGCAGCCTGCGGATGACGAGTGGATGAGGTTGCCTCTCCGTGCAAGGTACGCGTTGCATTAGTAATGTGTTTGTAGCAAATAACGCTGGGCTAGCATGGGAATGTGGGTCAGCGCCGGCAGAACTGTCGAAGGAAGAGGGAGCTGCTCGTGCTGCGCTGGGAAGAAAACGTATGTTACCGGGGGATGTTGGGTGGGGGGAGGCTTAGCTGCGGTAACCGCTCCAACTTGTAAGGAGCAGCTCGGTGTTGTGCGAGTGGGTGCCGGCTGCCTGGGGGATGTCTCTGGCCCAGGTGTTGGGGTGAAACGGTCTTTGAGGAGGGGGGTGTGGGCTTTGTGTTCCTAGTGTGTAACAGCCACGTCACATCAGGAAATTCTTTGACTTGCTTGCTGATGCTCTCTGTGGCCTGGCTGTGCCGGGAGCATCCCTGCTGCCCCAGCAGGCACGCGGAGGGATGCAGCTGGGCATGTATAACTGAGGATTCCAGCGTATTTTCCTGACCTATTTCCGATTCTGTTGTTCGGCGTGTGTGCGCTCTCAGGAAATCTTTGTGCTTTAGGGGGAGCAGGGTTTGTCAGTGATAAGGAAAAGCCTGTTTGACTGCTCAGGAGACTGAAACCAGAAACTAACCTGGCTTTGGAGTTGGACTCAGGCTGGGGAAGGTGGCTCAGAGCCTGAACAAGAAGTGACACGGATTGAGGATCTACGTATCCTGAAAATGTGTATGGTACCTTGGTGCAGAAAAAGAGATTCTTGCCTCAGAGCAAGCACGTTTAATGAAATAGCTTTGCTGGAAATGCTGCCCTTGGTCAGCAGGGACTTGTTGAGTAGCTGCACTGCCAGCAAAGCAGCAGTGGAGCAGAAAGGGGCTGGTGGGGGGAAGTGTGAACGAACTGCCAGGCTGTGGCCCTGGAAGAGCTGCGCAGCCTTTCAATGCTCCTGCTGAACCGCAGGCTGTGGGGACCTTGCTAAAGCAGCCTTGTCCGAGCCCCTCAGACCAAGTCAGGAACTTGTCCTGCATCCTGCGCTGCTGGCAAATACCTCCAAGCCAGATGGATGTGTTTCCATGGCTTGCCCATGTGCTCCTCAAGATGCCCAAGCTGTGACATGCCCACCTGTGCCTCATTCATGACTTTACCTCTGCATCTGGGATCAGAAATGGTGTCAGTGGCAGCAAGCTGGCCCTGGGGCCAAACCCACGCTTGTTCCCTCCCTTCTTGGAGGGAACAGCTGGCATCAGCTGGAGCAGCACGTGTGGAGTGGGAGTGAGGTGTTAAACCTTGGTTGGGTTGCTCTGGTAAGAGGGCATGTGAGCCCTGCTCCTCTCTCTACTGCTGCCATTTGTAGCCTGGGGCTTGTTCCACACACAGGTGTGCCCCCGACCTCCCCCCTGGCACTGCGTCTGGCGTGAGCACGGCCTGCTCTGAGACGGCAGGGCTGATGTCCCTCTGCCGTGACTGTGATAGCTGTCGAGCAGCCTGTGGGACAAACACAGCTCGTAGGCAGGCGTTCGATGACCTTCTGTAGACCTCAGCGAGCCAGGGAGAGCCAGACTGTCAGGAAAATAAGGACTATGCCCGGTGGGAGGAGGTGGGGATGGATCCGTCTGGGCGCTGCCTGCATGCTGTCCCTACTGGTGGGCGCCTGCTGGGACAAGCGCTTCTATCTGCTGCAGGGCAAAGTATTGGGCAAGGTCAGGGTCTCAGACCAGCCTGATGTCGTAAGCTCAGTCACTGAATGGTTTGTGGTTTTTTTTTTTTTTGTGCGTGTGTGGTTTTTTTTTTTTTGTTTGTTTGGGTTTGTTTGGTTTTTTTTCCTCCTGTAAATTCCTACTTTCCCATTCTTATCCAGTCTAAACCCACAGCCTGTTTTTTGGCTCCTCATCGGTGGCGGGGGGGGTGGCGGCAGTGGGGTGGGAAGTGAATGTTTTGATTTTATTTTATTTTTTTTTCTCTTCTATTTTCCTCCAGTAGCAAAACTAGAGAAAAGCCAGGGAGTAAAACTGCATCTTGAAATATTTTTGTTATCTACTCCTAAGCAAAACAAGGAACTCCACCATACAGGTTGCCCTTCTCAATCTTTTCTCTTGCTCAGCCTGTGCAGCAGGGAGCAGGCTCAGGACTTTGCCTCTCTGCAAAGGGAGAGGTGGTGGTGATGATGATGATGATGATGATGATGGGTGGTGGCAACTCACCTGCACAGCTGAGCAGCAGGGATGCTCTGTGGTGGGAATCCCAGCTTCTGGCACTGGCTGTGTGTCCTTGGGCAAGTCACTTAGTCGTGCGACGTGTGCGTGCTGGCTTACCTCCTGCGGGGCCCTGAAAGGTTTCATTCACGTCCCTAATTACGCGCAGAGTCCTGAATGAAAGGGCCAGTGGATGTGCCAAGTGCGTGACGTATTCCTGTACAACATCGTCCTTGTGAGTGCCCTCCTTGTCCCTCCTGGGGACCCAGGGGTGGCTCAGGGAGGCGTGATGGTGGTGCTTTAGCCCGAGTCCCTTCTGCCATGGGAGAGAGTGTCTGTTTTGTCGTACTTATCCCCCGTCCTGTGCGTTATCGAGGGCTGGTGGCTGGGCTGGGAGAGGAGCTGTCCTGGTTCCTATATTTTCCCGGTTATTTTGGTATGTGGGTGGAAGGGGGAGGAGGGCAGCTGTGGAGGGAAGAGCAAGGTCAGTGAAGAACAAACGTGCCTCTGTGCACTTGTGATCGTGCCGCCAGCTAATTGCTGTCGGTGCTCCAACTTTTTCCTCGCAGAACTCATCAAGCACGGCCGTGAGAGGATAGGACAATCCATCAAGGCCTCTGGCTCCCGGCTCTGCTCGTAGTGAGTATGAAAGACTCCCAGTGGGATGAGAGCCCTTTAAAATCTCATCCCGATAACCCTGAGCTGGCTGGGCGGTGAATGGAGCTGGCTGGCACCGGCCAGATGTGGGCCGGCCGCCAGCACCCGGCATCTCCCGCCATGGTCAGCCTGGCCGTGGAGCAGGGCGGTGCTGGGATGGCCGTGGGTCTGCGCCGGGCGGTGCATGGGGGTAGAGAGGGGGAGCACCCATAGGTGAGAGCTGGGGGAGGCTGGTGGGAAGTTCAGGCCCCCTTTTTGGGGAGGGTGGAGGGTGGCTGGGGGGGACAGGAGCTGTCAGAGCCTCCCTGTGGTGTATGGGAGTTTGGGGCAGGGGGGAAGGGTACAGAGCCTTTTTTTCTTTCTGCTTTTTTTTTTTTTTTCTTCTTCCTGCCCCCCCTCCCTCTCCCCCTCGGGTCGTCTTCTTCTATCTATTTAATCCTGGCTTTTGCAAGGAGCATGAGGGAACCCTTAAAACCCAAGGGAGGGATCCCTGGGGTGGCAGGACCCATCTCTCCCCAGTGATGCTCGAGCAGGGTGGGTCCGAACCAACAAGTGCTGTTCCAGTCCCACTTATCCAGCTGCAGCAGCTGTGCTGGGTAGACGACAGCCCTGGGCTTTAATGTCTCTGCTCACCAAGCCCACCCTGGCTGCCACGGCCAGCCCTTCTCTCCTGCAACGTCAACAGCCCCAGATTGCCCTGACCTGGGGAACAGCCTGGAGGGGAGCACACACTGGGTTCCGTGCAGGTTCCTGGCAGGTTAACGGTGTGAAGCTGTTTCTGTCTTGGATTTTGTTTTCAACACTGGGTTCTTCTTTTCCAAAGTGCTGAACGAGTTGCTTTTTTAATGGATCGTTCTCGGAGCCCGGACAAAAGCACCCAGGTGAGATCATGGCTCTGAGACAGCAAGTCCTCACCTTTGGGATGGAGAGGGGTGGTGCCTGTAGGAGAAAGGCCAGGAGGAGAGCCTGTGTTAGCCTGCTGGGAATCTTACTGTTTGTCCCTATGAGTGATGCTGGGTGGGGAAAAGGAGAACAGAGGGACCCTGAGTAGCCTTTTAGACAAGGCATAATGCTCCCAGAGTCCTGGGGAGCAGGAACAGGAGGAAGGCCCTGTGTGTGCATATGTAGCTCTGTTCTCCCTTTCTCCATCACTTAGTTAATCAAAGCATCCACTGTGTCTTCTTCTGATGAGTGTTTCTCAAAGACTCCATGGAAGGGATGCTGTATTGGGAAAGAGAAAGCATAACCTGTGGTGAGGTCCTTGTAACTAATGTTATTGTTCTCCTTCCTAGCCTCCAACACCAACTGACAACATCAACCTCGGACCTTCTGCTAACCCAAAGTAAGCTCCCTGCAAAAGCCAGGTAGGGTGTGAAGCATGCAGGGAAGAGATCTGGGAGGGGGATGCAGTTGGCCTCCCCGTGTCTTGCATGGGTGGTGTCTACAAAAGTCTTAACAATTACGTGACTTGGCCTTTAATACCATGTGTATCACTAATGCACCAGCCTCAAGACAATCAGCTATAGCTGGTCCCTGTTATCATAATCATCCTCTCCTGTCCATGTCTGCAGCCCCTTGTCCCATCTCTTTTGAGAGGTACTAAGGGAAGATCTTCCTCTTTGCTGCTGGCTCCCTGACTATCTTTCTGCCTAGAAATGAGGACAAACTGTCCCCAAGTGAAGGTGCTGCTTGGTCCCGACAGGTGCCTTCACTTGCTGCTGTGTTCAGCAGATGTGTTGCTGAGGGATTGCTCATCCTCTGCTGGGTGCACTGGCATGCACAGTGCGAATCCTCTGCCTGCTGTCAGTCTCCTGGCAGCGAGGGTCACCCGTCCAGTGCCCTTTAATCCCTTTCACAAGCACTTGTGTTTCCAAGAAGGAACTCTGCTTTGATGGCAGTGTTGCTCTTGCATGTTTCTCTCCCAGAAACATTAACTTGCTTTGTTCTTGCCCAACAGTGCCAAGCCAACAGACTTTGACTTCCTGAAGGTCATTGGCAAAGGAAGCTTTGGAAAAGTAAGTGGACTTGTAGAAGTGGGATGTAACTCTTTAGAGGCTTCTTGGAAAGAGACTTTCTTGCTGAAGGAGTTTCTAGCTGAATCCTTTGCTTGCACCTCTCCTGAGGGGTTTGGTCTGAGCGTGCCTGATGAGACCTGAGATACGGTTTTCACAGACCATTCTTACCTTGAGCTATTCTGCAGCCTCTCTAAGGACAGAAGTGTGAGGTGTTTTCTCCTCAGGCTGGTGATGGTGAGGAGCAGTACCTGATTCAAAATAAGCTTCAGGCTTGTTCAGCTAGCAAAAATCTCCAGACCTCATGAGACAGCAAGCATCGACTTCAAATGGAACTGTCCCCAAATGCTCCAAAATGATTTTCTGTTGGGTGTAACAGATGTAGGTAGAGATGTTGTGTGCTGTTTTCCAGCAATAAGAAAGTGCTGGGAAGTTAGAGGGCTGGAGCTTGGTCTTTAAAACTTTGTACCTGACCCTCTGAAGCGCTACTCTGTGTATAATCACTCACAAGAGTGCTGAGCTAATCTATCTCCAGCAGTTTTTTTCCTCATAACTCATCCATTATGGAAACGCACCAAACAGCATGAGGTGAGATGAAACCTGTGACCAGGACCTTCTGTTGCAGGTTCTCCTGGCTAAACGCAAGTGTGATGGGACTTTTTATGCTGTGAAAGTCTTGCATAAGAAAACAATTCTAAAGAAAAAGGAGGTACGTTTGCTCTCCTTGGCTACTTCTGCAAATAATGGTCAGTGTATGAGCAATCCTGGTAATGCAGTGGAGGTGTCTTGTGGCAGAGTGAGCATTTGCACAGACAAGTCACGTGTCAAACATGGATTTCTTGGTGTAACGGGAAAATGGAGAAGAGCTGGGACGAATCAAGTTAGAGAGGAGAGTGGTTCCCTTTTTGGGGCTGGAGATGACCCCCTAGAACTCCCAGCTTCTACTTATTTTCAAAAGAGCAATGAGCCCATATGGCAGACTGCACTGGACACCTGCCTGAAATGCTAGCGTCTTGCCTGCTTTTTGACAGCAAAACCACATCATGGCAGAGCGCAATGTGCTCCTGAAAAATGTCAAGCACCCCTTCCTTGTGGGACTCCATTACTCCTTCCAGACTTCAGAGAAGCTTTATTTTGTGCTTGACTACGTAAACGGAGGAGAGGTGAGTGCACATACAAGCTTTATTTTAATCCTCTGCGTGATCCTTCCCAAATATGCTGCTTTATTGCCTAAAATTGCTGCTTGTCAGAAGGTAATGGTGTTGCAGTATAACATGGCCTTGACTGCTGGCAAGGACCAGCTAGGAGTGGCTGGCATGCTATCTCGCCTGTAAATCGAGTGAAGAACTTGCTGGGTATCTGCTGTGCCAGGTGATTCTCAAGGCAAGGACACTGAGAAAAACATGTGCTAGAGGCATTTTAAAATCCCATGGAGAACATGGGGAAATGGTGATGTTGGTGAACTTCAGGCAAAATGCGCTTGTGGGCCAGCTCTGGATTCCAGTCTAGTGCTTGGGTGATTCCACTGCAGCGTGTTAGACTTCTTTTTCTGTCCTGTAGAAGCTCCTCTTTCTTCAGCTGTCTCTCTCTGTGCTATCTGAAACGGGCTGGGAGATCCTGTTAACATGGATGTCTTGTCCAAGTCTGAGTCATATTGGGGATCTTAGCGGGTTCAGCTCTGTGCATGGCTGCTCTTCATGGCCATACTACGGCTACAATTGGCCTGTGGGTTGCAGCAAGCTGGAAAGCTTAACTACATCAGCAGGTGACCAGTTTGGGGGCAATTAATTAAGGGAGATGGTGACATAGGAGGACAAATGAAGCAATTTTTGGAAAGGTGTTTAGATTTATTGAAGTCACTTGGTTAGGGCTTACTTGGTGCTGTTCATGTGCCACTTGCTGCAAATCAGAGAGTAGCTGGCTTTCAGGCTTGCTCCAGATATCCCTCAATTAATAAGAGAAGAAAAAATCAACCTCATTATTTGCTTGTAGCTCTTCTTCCACTTGCAAAGGGAGCGCTGCTTCCGTGAGCCCCGGGCCCGATTCTACGCTGCAGAAGTCGCTAGTGCAATTGGGTACCTGCATTCCTTAAACATCATCTACAGGTAAGGCACGTGTCCTGCTGCGGAGAGCAAGTGCTGGTGTTTTACCCTGCGAGAGGAGCGCTGTCTGCACAGGACCTGATGAGCAATAAATATTCCTGACCCTGATAGTGGGAAGGAGAATGGTTGGGTGAAAAGATGTAAAATAAACCTGGCACGAGAAGGAAGAAATTTCCTCTCAGTCCTGACTTACATGCAGGGGTATGCAGGCTGGTATCTGATTCTGTGTGAGAGCAGTCTTTATGTGCACGCATCCAGTGTATGTTGATACCCAACAGTGATGGGAATCTGTGCTTTGGGAAGGTCTTGGCGAACTGGATCGGGAACTCTTGCTAGCTCCTGTTCTTAGCTGATGCTGTTTCAGATCAGGGTTTTTCTAAATATCTGGACAAATCTGCTCAAACAGCACTTTTTGTCTTGCAGGGACTTAAAACCTGAGAACATCCTCCTGGATTGCCAGGTATATTCACAGCTCATGCTGCCTTCCTTCTGGCTTTAAAAGCATCGGGACCATAACCAGAGGGCTATGGTTCTGCAGGCTGGGCTATGGCTCGCTTCATTGCCCAGATTTTTGTATGTATGCACCACTGCATTGCTGCGCAGAGCCTGCGGGAGGGAGTGAGCCTGCCCTCTGCAGAACTGCACACCCGAGGCCCTCTCGGCTCATTCCCAAAAGCTGGGACCAGACTTTTAGGCAGGGATTAAGAGTGCTAAGAGCAAGTAACTGCTGCTACTGTGGTGGTGACTGCTATACAAACTGGTTCTGGGATAAAGCGGTGGCAAAGCACAGTAGTGCTGGATCTTTTCATAGCTATGCAGTTGTAGAAAAAGAAATAATTCTAGACTCTTTCTCTATAGGCTCCTGTACTTGTACTATAGGGTGCCCAGAAGGTGAGGGAGGGGAAGCAGATGAGCAGTGGGAAACTGAGAGAGGCAATGTGAAGGCTAATGCTTGGAAATCCTCCCTTCTCCTCTCTAGAAAGACTAGGCTAAGGTGAAATTTCCCTCTCTTTTTTAGGGACACATAGTATTGACAGACTTTGGACTCTGCAAAGAAGGAATGGAGCAAGAGGAGACAACTTCTACATTTTGCGGCACTCCTGAGGTACAGCACATGCTGGGGTTTCACTGTGACCTGGGGGCTGAAAGTCTTCAGAGGCTTGCTGCTCTGGGTCTCAGACTTGTGTGGGTGCTCAGCATCCCAAAATATGGGCTCTGTCAGTTAGATCAGCTCTTTGAGGCTGTCAGCCTGAAGCTGGTGTTCAGGTAAGGCCTTTCCTGCTCAGCAGAGACAGTCCTACCTGTAAGACCTGTCTGGAACTCTACATTTGCTGTGCTCTCAGGGGCAGAATCCCTGCACTCAGAAATAGCCAGTCTTGTGAAACTGGGGCTGCTCCAGGTGGCTGTGGAGACAACCTTGACCCTGGGAGCCACCAGCAAGCCTGTGAGCAGGCTGTTTACCTGCTCTGCTGGTACTGACATACACAGGACCCCGCTGTGCGATTCTGCATGTCCTTGGTACACAGGAGCTGTAAAACACCCTGCGCAGAGGAGAGGACCAGGCTCTCCTCGGGAATGTGAACGCTGCTTAGAGGGGAGAAAATGCCTGGTCTCCCATGCACCTCACATAGATTTTTAGCAAAATCTATCTCAAATTTGGCTTCTTGGAAACTTTTTTCCTTCTTCTTACTGAGCTGGGGCTTTTGGTAGCACGTTGGCCTAGGTAATGTCCTGCTGCCCTTCCTCAGATAGCTTGAAGGACAGTCTGTAAACAAGATACCTTTCAGAGTTCAAGCTCAATAGAAGTGGGCAGGAACTTCCTGGTGGTAGCTCTCAACTTTCCTTGGGGATCCACTTGCGTAATAGTACAGCATGAACCAAGCAGGAATGTTTGAGCTTTGTTTTGTAGTTTTTGTTGTGCTGGGGTTTTTTTGGTTCTTTTTTTTTTCTTTTTTTTTTCCTGCCCTAGACAGGGAGCCTGATAGTACACAAAGATAATCCTGTGTGAGACCAGGCTCGATGTGCTGTTTGTTCTGTAGGTTGCCTGAATTCTTGCCTGTTGCTCTTTGGTGGTGGTTATTGGTAGTTTTGCTGCTTTGGACAGACTTGCTGGGATGGAAAACTACAGCTTTCTCAAAACTACAGGAGCCTCTTAGAGGTGTCGTGTCAGTACAGGACAGGATTGTTGGCTAAGTTGTGGTGGGTGGCAAATCCTTGTGCAAGTCCTCTATAGGATGAGAAACTTCTGTAGCCCAGAAAAACACTTTGGGGGTTTTGGTAGGTGTCTTTTAAACCCGCTGCTCTGAAGCAAGTTGAGAGTCTATCAAAACATAGTAGGAACTGCATCTGCGTGCTTACTAATGCATCTGCTCAGCTTGAACTGCAGCCACGTTTGCATACTTATGAGCACAAAGCCCTTCCTTTATATTTGACTCAAATACTTCTGACTCTTCCCAGTACTTAGCTCCTGAGGTGCTGAAGAAGCAGCCGTATGACAGGACAGTAGACTGGTGGTGCCTAGGAGCTGTCCTCTATGAAATGCTCTTTGGACTGGTAAGTTTGGAAGCTGTTTGCTTTACTTGACACAGTGGAGAATTTATTTTCAAAAGCTGTGGTGTGAAGTTGGTCTGGCGTTCACGTGGTACCTGACACAGACAGCTGAATACTGAATTAGATGACCCGGTTCAATCATACCGTTGCCCTTTTAAACAGATGTATGGCAGGTCTCCCCCATCTACTTGCTGCAGGACCCATTTTGACCTGCAATGTGTGGTTCCTTACAGTAGCTCATGTTTAATCTGGCTGCTTCTCCTCTCTTTCAAATTAGCCTCCTTTTTACAGCCGGGATGTGTCTCAGATGTATGACAACATTCTGCACAAGCCACTCCAGATCCAAGGAAGCAAGACCGTGGCAGCTTGTGACATCCTCCAGGGACTTCTCCACAAGGATCAGAAGAGGAGGCTGGGTGCCAAGACAGACTTTGTAGGTTCACTCTGTTAGGATTAGGAAGGAGGCTGGATAGGAAAACTTTCTATTCTGAGCCTTTCTTTTATGATAACAGCACTGCCTTGGAAAAAGCTTTCCATGCAAGCTGATGTCTCTCCAGCCCCCTAAAAGGGGCATATGGGGTTGACTTGGATTTCCAAAGGGAAACATTGGTGTCCTAGCTTGCCACCACACCTTGAATCAATGTGTAGCGGTGTCATCTCCCTTCAGGAGATTACTGGACCATGACCCTCATGTATTAAGGGTCTGCTACATGGCCCCTACATGGATATGTGGTAGCTCCAAGTCTTACTTCAACCACTTA
The DNA here is from genome assembly GCF_036417535.1 of Chlamydotis macqueenii. NCBI lineage: Eukaryota > Metazoa > Chordata > Aves > Otidiformes > Otididae > Chlamydotis > Chlamydotis macqueenii. The sequence goes on along the minus strand of NC_141571.1, from coordinate 4,220,249 downwards.
ATGCTATGAAACCAGCTGGCAGGTGATAGAAAAGGGGAGGCTTGCAGAAAAATGACTCTTTTTTTTTTTTTTTTTTTTTCCCCCCCCCCTTTCTATGCAGCTTGAGATAAAGAACCATGTATTCTTCAGCCCAATAAACTGGGACGACTTGTATAGCAAGAGGATTACTCCTCCGTTTAACCCCAATGTGGTGAGTATCTGTTGGTATCTATTATGCAGTAGTGCAAAAGGAATCCTCCCCATATCTCCTATGCTGACACTCGGGGATGCTGAAGTACAGCCTAGGAACCGCAAATGCGGTGGGGATGATGCTTTTGGAAGAGCAGCTGTGTCGCTGTCTGAACAGAAGCAGTTGGTTGGGGTCTGCTCACTCAAAATGACTGTCTGTCTGTCTCTCTGCTCCTTGGCTTAGGCTGGTCCAGCTGATCTGCGACACTTTGACCCAGAATTCACCCAAGAAGCGATCTCCACCTCCATCACCCACACACCTGACCTAGCAGCCAGCAGCTCCAGTGCCTCGGATGCATTTTTAGGATTTTCTTACGCACCAACTGAAGAGGGCATCTAGGTTTTACAAAGGCTTTGAGAAGCCAGATTTTAACTTAATGGGTTTTATGTTTGGGGTGGCTTTGTGGGTTTGTTTGTTTGCTTGGTTTTTTTAAAGGATTGGTACTGTCCTTTTGCTCATAGTTTAAGGAAATTGGGACTAACATGCTAACTGGCTGGGATGGAACAGAGCTCTTAACTTTTGCTGTTTGGTGGATTTCTCCCCCAAATGACTGTTCCCCTGGCAGGGGAAGTGGGACACAGATTATTATTACTTTCCCCTGAGTGTCTTGTGCTACTTGGCAGAATTGTATTCACTCTGTGGTTGCATTTATGGTTAAGGTATGTACTACCATTCACAGCACCAGCCATGTCCCTGTAACTGGCCATTCTCTTTTTCTTTTTTTTTTTTTTTTTTTTTTTTTTCCTTTTCTTCCTTTGGTGGAGCTAACTGCCAGCTACTCTTAACTGCTCTGCCCCCCCAGTAGAGAGGGGAAACTATTCACACTACCAAGAGCAGTGGCTTCTTTTCTTTAAGCGGACTGTGCCACTTAAGCCTCTCATCCTGGGCTGAAACACTGTTCCTCAGTCATAGCTCCAAAAGTAGCTTCAGGTTTGTAAATCCTGAACCACACTGCAGCCTTTCACACCAGCCAGTCCCTCCCCAAAGTGAGCGGGTCATCTCTCTCTGGTCCAGGATTGGGATGCTGCTGAAGCAACAAGGAGGCTGTTACGGAGGAGCCTGTGCGCACAGGGGCAATCCCAGATAAAATGGGTGGGGAAGAATCTGAGTTGCTTGGCAAAATAGAAATGTTATGGCCAAACCCTGCTTGGGGTGGGGGAGATCCTTTCACAGCATGTGCTTGACTTGCCTGGGGCACACCAACACTACTGTAACGAGCACGATTTGGAGCGGCGCGGAGCCCGGGAGAGCTCACAGCGAGGGGAGCAGAGGCCAGCTCCACACCGTGCGCTGGGGTGGCCATCAGCGCTGAGCCCTCGCACGCAGGAGAGGGGGAGCAGCAGTAGGCCCCTGGGCTCCAGCACCCACCTGAAACTTCCCATCACTGATATAGAACGGTTATTTATTCTGCCTTAATTTAAATGCTGGTATGCTCACTGAATGTCACTTACCACTTTTTTTTTTTTTTTTTAAGTTGTTTTGTTGTGTTGCTGTGGGGAGGAGAAAAGTGGCTGACAGCTTGTAACTGCAACACAGGGATAAACGAGGGCATTTCTAAAAGTTGTATGATAATATGCTGGAACCAATTTTTTTTTTTATCAGACTTTCTTGTACGTGCCAAAGTAATAAAAAATATGCCATGGTTTATATTAAAGTGCATACACTGACGTGCTTGCAGCTCTTTCCTGTGTGTGAGGGGGTGCTGGGGGTCAGGGGAGCAAGGCGGGGCTATGCTGTGCCTGCGAGGGGCTGTCTGCCAACACCTGGCTGCATGCAGGAAGTCACCGAAACTTTTTTTTTTTTAATTAAATAGAAAATCCCTACTTCGGGCTAATAGTAGAACTGGTGTTTTTGTTTTTATCTATCCCTAAGGTCGAGAAATCTGGTCGCAGGAGGGCAGCAGCCCGCCCTGGCCCACTGACAGACGAGGGCTCGCCCGGCGCAGGGCTCGGCGGTCACTGCCCGAGCGCCGGCCTTGCCCGGAGCCAGGCCTACACTGCCGCAGCTGGAGGCCGAGCAGGCGGTGCCTGCCGCCGCGGGTCCGGGCAGAGCGGAGTCCGACCGGGCAGAGCGGAGTCCGACCGGCCCGGCTCTGGCTTCGGTACCAGCGGGGCGCTGCGCCGAGCCCCCCGCGCCCCCCAGCCCGCCGCAGTGGTACGATCCCGCCCGCCCCTCCCGCCGTTTCCCGCTCCGCCCGGGAATGGAGCAGGCCGCCGCCCCGAGCGCAGAGGTCGCTGCGGCGGCCTTCGCGCATGCGCCTCAGCGGCCGGCGCTGTTGCTAGGGGAGCGGGCCTGGTAACGGCCGCCGTCCGCGCTGTGCCCCGCCGCCGCGGCGGGCAGGCCCCGGGCCCCGCTGCGGGGATCCCGCCGGGGAGTGGGGGCGGTGGCAGTGGCAGTGGCGGTGGCAGTGGCAGTGGAGGTTCGCTTCTTCGCGTCCCGGGAGCTGGCGTCCTGCGGCAGCCCCGGGTAAGCCTATGGAGAAAGGCCTGCGGAATGCCATAGTCTTCAACGCCTCCAAAGGGGAGGCTTTCACTCTCGCCAGCAGCTACAAATCCCTGCGCAAAAGGCTTCGCGGTAACTGGAAGATACAGAGGTGAGGGCGGCTTTCTCAGTAACTCTTGGCAGGTTTTTTTTCAGAGCTGGCGTGGGAGAGAAGCCGTGTTTCTGTGGTGTGAGGGTCCTTTACAGGCAGGGCCGAAAGTACGCTTGGGTTTCTTGCAGCTTTTGGAGCGGAGTCTTCTCCCAGCCTGCCCAGGTTGTGTGGGGTCACCTCATCTCCGAGGCAGAGACCGACCGCTCCTGAGTGAAGAGGCCAGGATGGCTCACCCTCCCCACTGTGCACCCCCCCAGGGGTTGGGGCACCCACAGTCCATAGGGAGATCCTAAAATTTGTGTGTGGTCTGCATTGGATACCCAAATTGTCTTTGGGAATGTGTATCGTAAGCTGAACCTCTTTTTTTTTTTGGTGTTTTTGTGGCATTAGCTGTATTTTCACTGTCGGATGCTGTGCAGAGTTGTCTTTGGAGCTTTCCTATCTTATCTATGGAAGACATAGAGTGTAAGTTGTATGGATGAAACTCCAGATACAAGTTTTTGAGTCTATCTTGATTCAGAGTTGGGGATAGAAAAGACAACAGCCCTGGTGCCTATGATAATGCCTATCTGTCCACTACAAAATGTGCCCAGAGCCAAAAGGAAAAAAGAATAAGAGGAAGCTCATCAGGTGCAAAGCTTAATAGCAGCTATGACAGTTCATACCAGTTCTGGATCTGCCAGAACACCTCGTTACAGCGGCTTTACTACTTAATGGGTTGACATTTGTAAGGATTATTTTTGCTCGAGTTGTCAACCTTAAACCCAGATAAAAGGATGCGAAGTAACTGAAGTGATTTGCTTTGTGTTTATTTGCCAGTCTTAAAAAAAAAAAAAAGAGAAAAAAGTTGTGGTTCAGGACTATATCCAAAAATAATGTGTCTTTATTAATCTATTTGCAGCCTAAAAGATGAGATCACATCTGAGAAACTGTTTGGGGTAAAATTGTGGATTACAGCAGGGCCAAGAGAAAAGTTCAGTGCTGCTGAGGTAAGAAGTCAATAATTGTTTGCAAATTCATTATGCTTTAAGATTTGCATCATGTGAAATAGAAAAGAACAACACAGAAGACTTTGCAATAATACTGCTTTAAATGAATTTACACAAATTGAAATTTGAATGCTTTTCTTATAGGATCAAGTTAATTGCAAGTAGTAAGAATCATTTACCTTCCCTCATCTCAGGGTAGATTCCTACAGTCTTGTGTGTAGCTTTTTTTCACATGTATTTATTGTGAATCTTTGTTATCCTCTAGTTTTCAGTTCTGAAGAAATTCCTGGAGGATGGTGGAGCCATCCTGGTTATGCTCAGAGAAGGCGGAGAGTCTCAGTGTGGCACAAATATTAACTTCTTGTTAGAAGAGTACGGGATCGTTTTCAATAATGGTAATGGAATTCATCTGTTTTCCACAAAATCTAAAGAGCAGGTTCAATCTTTGTAGATAAAAGCCAAGCACATCCCTCTCACAAAGTACCTTTTGGTCGAAGAGGTGTTTTTTTGCTTGAAATCTACGTGTACATGACAGTGTAATACTGGAGCACACCGAGGGCTTTCCATGGGCAGAGTACCTTGATAACAACTGAGCCATCTCCATTCCTTTGCTGTAGTTGTTTGTTTTAATGGGATTTACTAGCAAAAATTAATTCAAGTGACATTTCTTGGTTAAAAAGCCTTTAATTTCAAACGTTTTTGTTCCACGTGTTTTAATGACTTGAGTAACTTCATACCCTCAACAAACAGTGGCACTTCTTTTTAGCAGTCCAATAAAATGCCATGCATTAGGTTCTGTACTGTCAATGTGGAAAAAAAAAACAACCCAAACCAGATGTCTCTCAGTGTATATAAAGTATTTTTGGGGTCTTTGGTGGCATTTGTAGACTATGCCTTTTTTTTGCATCAACAGTATTAGATTCATCATGCTTTTGGAAGATGTACTGAAAAAGAATTTGAACTTGTAAAGCTTGGTACATATTCTCTTAACTGGATCATCCTTTTGCCTCTTCTACTTTGCAGAAGGCTTGGAGATGTGCTTATTTTTCACATTTTTATTTGAACTTGCAAATATATTCCTGTTCTAAATCTGTATATCCAAAAGGAAACAGTACTGAAGGCTGACTTGAATCCTTTTGGGAGGCACATGCCAGCTTTGTGGCAGTAGAAACAAACACCAAGGGAATCCAAGAGCCAAGCTCATTATTTGTTGCTATATCTAGCACACTGATCGGCTAAGATGTAAATGTCTTTTTTTTTTCCTTTTCTTCAAGATGCTGTAGTACGAAATGTATATTACAAGTACCACCACCCAAAAGAAGCACTCATCTCTGATGGAGTTTTGAATAGGTAAATACTTGGGGTATAGAAATCTTTACAGCAAACTCTTATAGTCCGTATTGTTCTCAGTAAGCTTTGGTTTCCAACATCTTGTAGGGGAATCAGTAAAGCTGCAAGAAAAACAGTGCTTGAGACAACAGATGAAGATGGAAATGGACGTGACTCACAGTAAGCATGTTCCTTTGAGGGAGCTTATGTAAAAATATTTAGAATAACTCAGAATTAACAAGTTTGTAATCTAGCAGGAGTATGTTGCGCTTGTGTTGAGGTTTTCTACTGTATTTCTTAGGTCAACTTCTTGCTTCTCAAGGTTATATCTGGAAAGAAGAATCTGTGTAGTACTGCTTGATAGCCAATGAAGGAGCAGGAGTGATAGGCTTTAAAGGGAATTACTGCTCTCCTGACCAGATCTAGATGACCTTTAAAGGTCTCTTCTAACCCAAACTATTCTGTAATGATTCTGTGATCTTTTTTTTGTCCCTTGTCTGGATTTTTATTTGATTAAACAACGTGAATATGAATAATCTCTAGACAGAGAGTGCTCTGGCTGCAGGCATGAGTGACGCTACGTCTTTTTAAAAAGTCTCAATCCGGGGTAAGACAGACATTTATTGCAGTTTTTAGCTTTCCATCCCTCTGTGCTTCAGAGTGAAAAGGCATTGAGAAGAACACAGATTTTCTGTAAGTTTCTGTTCTTCCTTGCAGCTAGTTTTTAGACTAATAAATGACCATGTGGTTGATTACAAGAAAAAAATCTAAGTGTAAAAACATTTTATTTAGTTTTGTTCCAGAATTCGTCTGTGAGTTAAGTACCCTTCTCAGATACAGGAATGTGCAGAAGGAAATCAAAAGTGTTCTTTCTTTGTTCCTTATTTAAGACAAATTGTCAACTTGGAAAAATCTGTAGAAAGAGACTAAAATGTCATTATAATGATCTGAATGTTCAAAATTGTGCCTCTTGGCATTCCACCACCAGTGCACAATTGCAGTTTGCAGTTTAGGCAGACAGACAGAGTTCTGTAACTATGTCCAGCCTACCTGATACGTGCAGGTAATTATGGAGTTTCTGTATTTCCTGCAGAGCGCTCTCGTTCGTGTATCCATTTGGTGCCACACTGAATGTGATGAAACCAGCAGTGGCTATTCTGTCAACAGGATCCGTCTGCTTCCCGCTCAACAGACCTATCCTTGCTTTCTATCAGCATGAGGTATGATTCTGTGTGTAACAAACCATGTATTTCCCCCCTGCCTCCCACAAAAATTGAGAATTTATTTTATGGGAGTACTTACCAACCCAGTTCTATTTTTGATGCACCTGCAAACTCCAGGTGAGCCTAGTGACTTCTGCTTCACCTTATGGAAAACTTCTTTGCCTGAGGTTCAGAGGAGAGTTAATTCCATGGTTGGCAAAGATTATATGTTTGGTTCACAGATGGATATTTTTAGTTCTTTAAAGTTTCATTGTTTGGGGTTTTTTCCACTGTTTTAGTGATCATTTAGTAAGTAAGGTTATTGCTAGCTTCATAAATATGCCATATTGAGTTAAGGAAGAGGACTGTCACCTTGGAACCAGTAGACTTTTATGTTATCTTATTCATTCAGCCCTTTTAATTGTTAAAAAAAGTTTCAGAAATCTAGCAGTAGTTGATGGGAACACAGAAAGAATTAATATTGTTAGTGAACATAAACACATTAACACATTTTTTTACCATGTAGATGAGTTTCTAACACTACTGTGGGTTTTTTATAACTTTGGTAGGAAGCTGATGTTTTTTCTGAGGATGCCCAACTTCATCCCCACATGTTGCAGCTGAAATAAACCCCATAAATCAAAGACAATACAGCAGCATGAAGTGAACTTAAAAGTACACTTACTGCTTGCGTTTTATCTGCAGATGTCAGAGTAAGATATAATAAAATCCCTTCAGCCACACAATACCTGCACATAGATCTAATGGACCCTTAGACTCATGCCTAATTTTGCACCCATGCTAATACTGAAATGATTTGCATTGATGATAAGAGCTGTCTTTTTGTAACATAAGTCATCTAAGTTATGAAAAGCCTTAACTGTGCTGGGTATATAGCCTTGCTGGTTGCTCTTCTTGTTTCAAGACTCTGCCTGTTTGTGTGGATTCTCATGTGCTTCACGTGTTGAGCGTGGAGAGGAGTGTTTTATTCTAAGAATTCTAACAACTAAATTGTGCTCTAAGTGAAATCCGTATAATTTGCTTGCACCTCCGTGAAGTGTTTTGCATGGGTTGACCACTGAAGTGTAATAGGTTTGTGCAGTGGAAACCATTATCATAGAATCGTAGAATCATAGAATGGTTTGGGTTGGAAGGGACCTTCAAAGGTCATCTAGTCCAACCCCCCTGCAAGGAGCAGGGACATCTCCAACTGGATCAGGTTGCTCAGAGCCTCATCCAGCCTGGCCTTGAACGTTTCCAGGGATAGGGCTTCAACCACCTCTCTGGGCAACCTGTTCCAGTGTTCTACAACTCTCATTGTAAAAAATTTTTTCCTAATATCCAATCTAAATCTACCCCCCTCTATTTTAAAACCATTACTCCTTGTCCTATCACAACAGGCCCTACTGAACAGCCTTTCCCCATCTTTCCTGTAGGCCCCCTTGAGGTACTGGAAGACCGCTATCAGGTCTCCCCGGAGCCTCCTCTTCTCCAGGCTGAACAGCCCCAACTCTCTCAGCCTGGCCTCATAAGAGAGGTGCTCCAGCCCTTTTATCATCTTTGTGGCCCTCCTCTGGACCTTCTCCAACTGGTCCATGTCCTTCTTGTGTTGGGGGCTCCAGAACTGGACAGGTACTCCAGGTGGGGTCTCACCAGGGCAGAGCAGAGGAGGAGAATCACCTCCCTCGACCTGCTGGCCACGCTCCTCTTGATGCAGCCCAGGATGCGGTTGGCCTTCTGGGCCGCAAGGGCTCATCGCCAGCTCATGTTGAGCTTCTCATCCACCAGCACTCCCAAGTCCTTCTCCTCAGGGCTGCTCTCAATCATGGTGATAGTTCTTCCTTTGATGTTGTATCGTGACGTGAATGTCAAACAGATGGCATAATTTTTCTTGTCTAGCTCAAGGAAATCGTAGACACAAGGGTAGGAGATGAAGCCAGAGACAAATGTTGTCTCTCAAGCAGAGCAGCAAAAATTTGGTAGAAGGAAAACAAGGTCTCTTGGAGTGAAAAAGAGATGGGGCAGCAGCAGAAAGTAAAGGAATGGAAAGTAAGAGCAGGGATGCTAGCCGATCATGCTGTTGTGGGTAAAGTAGGTAGAACTCAGGTTGAAACCATGCAAAACACCAGAGTATGAAACATCAGCAATCTGTTAAACAAACTGGATCTTTGTTCAATGTATCTTCAAATCCCTTACAGCAGTATTGTTATATTATGTTATGAGTTTCAGAGTTGGTGCAGGGAGCATTACAGGGTTTCTCTTTCTGTTAAAAAATTTATATTTCCTATGTATGTCCTTGTGGAAGGATTAAGGGGTAATCATACAGGAATTCCGAAGATGTTTCATGAATGCATTTTCATGCATGTTTAATTTAGCTAAATTAAAATATAATGTCCTGCATATTTTGCATTTTATCTTACAGATAATAAAACTACCAAACTCTTCTCTCATTATCTGACAAGAATATGTGCTGTATTGACATGCATGCATGTCACTGGCCTTTAGGTTTACATTCTGAACACTGAAGAATGGGTAGCAGGAAGTTAATAATGCATACATTTAACTTAATTCTTTTTTACTTGAATGAAAAGAAGTGTGCTTTTTCTGCAAAAATAGCCTAAGTGCAGCTGGTTTTGATGATATTCTCTGTTCTGTTGTCATTTTATTTTTTTTTTGATTGCCAGCCAATTCTCTCTCTACTCTTATGAAATGCAGATCAGTATTTTTAATGAATTTCTGAGCCTTAGGAGCATATGCTCTTATAATAATGCTGTGTTCTTGTGAGCTTGCCAAGTTTGCAACTGCTTTTGCTACTCCTTATTCCAAAATTTCCTATTTCTTTAAATCACTTTGTAATTACACAGCATTAAGAATTGCCTCTAAAACCATGATTTGGAACAGTATTTGCTATATTGTATTTTTTGTTGATAGAGTCAAGGTGGAAAGATGGCAGCGCTGGGATCTTCCCACATGTTCAGTGATCAATATTTAGATAAGGAAGAAAATGGTAAGATCATGGTAAGTTGTTTGTTGGGGCTTTTTTTTTTTAAAAAAAAAATTCTCTTAGTGGCTATCTACAGCATTTACAAAGCAATCCAAGCTCCCTGGCTTCATTTTAGAGCAAGACAGCTGTGAAATGGATTCAGTGTGGAGATTCTAACCTGATACTGAAATCCTGAGGAATTTGTTAGAGTACAAGTAACAGGAAGAGGTTTTTAAAGATATAGTTTGTTATTTATGTTATAGGATTCTGAAAAGCTTTTCCTACTTCTGTTTGCCACTTTATTGTTATTAATATTTAAATACTCAGTAAGGGAGGTTTTTGTTTACTACTTTCTCATAGCTTCCTTAGTGCTTGATTATGGCTACATGATTAGTAATAAACCTTTCCATCTATAGCTCCTGATACCTGGAAATTGTAATGCATTTTCCGAAGTGGGGTATGTGACGTTGTTGTGTGTAAGGAAGGGAGTTTCCTGCTGATGTGTTCCTGAAAGTCTGCCCCTCATACGGCTCATTGCTTCCAGATATAAATGCAAATGAAGCTTGTATTTTCTCCACAGATATTCTTTGATTTATTACTTTTTCCCCCCTTCTTTTTAATGCTATGTGATTTAGTTGGTTTAATATGAATGTTTAAGCATAGTATAAGGTTACTTGGAGCCTCCAGAAACTAAATAAGTTTTACCCTTCTCCAGGATGTGCTTTTCCAGTGGCTCACTACGTCAGATATCCATTTAAACCAGATGGATATGGAAGACCCTGAGGTAAGAGAGATCCATCACAAGGAAGTAAATAATAGTGTGATCCAGCAGCGCTAGTTCTGGCAAACCTTGTATTTAGCACAAAGTGGCTGTTGTTGTTGCAGACCCTTTATTCAGGGTCCGAGATTGAGTAGACAGATGGACTAGGCATAAAAAAATGATGGCATTATATCTCTGTCAGACTTGGATTGCTGTTCGTTATCAGACTTCATTTGTGAGAGTCTCTTCCCAATTTGCCCATGTTTATGAGGTCACTTGCTGCTCCAGCTGAATAAGTTTGCATTTCACTCTGAGTTTTCAGACAAGAGGAACGTGCATGAAGTGAAGGTAGATTTCTGTATATGAGTAGGGGTCAACCCGTCTATCAGTTTTACTGTCTTTTTAACGTGTATGCAAATGCTATTTTTATTTGGAAATCTCGTATGTGATAAAATTATATACTCTGTGTGCATAAAAAGAACAACAGTCTTGCATGGTTGATGAGTAAGCTGTCTCTTAATTTTAAAGAAGTAACAGAAATCCAGATACAACCTCCATGTGGCGAGTAGCTTTACAGCTAAGAGAACAGAGTTTGCACAGTCTGCTATTCTAGTGAGCTGCACTGCAAATGGTCATACCTGGAAAGAAATAGTTCTTTCTAGATGAGATTTTTAGGTAAGATATAAACTAGAAAAAGACTATGTAAGTAGGTTCTTAAATCATAGGTGTGTGGGTGTGTGTGTGTTCAGATTTCAGACTATACCGTGCTCCCAGATACAGCAGCACTGTCTGAGCAACTGCGAGTCTGTCTACAAGAAGGAGATGAGAACCCAAGAGACTTCACAAAGCTGTTTGATACATCCCTTTATCAGCTGGATACAACTGCCCTCCCTTCAGTTATCAAGTCAGCAGCTGTGATTTATTTATATTTCCATTGTGTATTCTGCATTTTCTGTTTGTGCTTAACTGTGTCTGCTTAAAAGCAGAAGGAACTGAGCTCTAGGCAGCATTCTGAATATGGATAGGCCAGAACATTGATTTGTACAGCGTGACAGTGATGGTTTCTCTTGATTCTTGTCTTAGCTGTAGTGTCTGACATTGTTTTTTTCCTTTTTTCTGACTGCTGCTGATTCAATGAACTGGTATTTTTAGTAGAACTGTCTACAGTGATGTCAGGTGCTTTCTGGAGTGATAACTGAGAGCTGTAAGAATGGCTTGGCATTTTCTGAAGCTGAATTTCATTCATCTTTGCATTTCCCAATAATTCTGTTTTGAGATTTATCTGCTGCTCAGTTTTATCAGTTTTGTATCTCCAGCAGTTTTGTCCCTCGTAACTCATTACCCAGATCATGAATGAACATGTGGAATAGTAGCAGGCTTAACACAGATGCCATGAAATTCCACTCTGTTGTGGACACTCTTTCTTCTTACTCTGTATTTCTTATATTTTTCACTAGATATGAATTCATAGTGGGATCTCCCTTCTCATCCCATAACAGATAATTTTTTTCAAATAGCTTTTGTTGTGGACTTCCTGAGAAACCTTAATGAAATCCCAAGTCTGCTCTTTTTGAACTGTATGATTTTTTCCTTGTGCATGTTCATCCCTTTACAAGTTGCTTGAAGAATTGAGGTGTGACTTCTTTTTTTGTTGTCTTAAACATCCACCTATCATTATCTTCTTCTCTGTCTTAAATTTAACTAATTTGCTTGCTGTAGAATTCAGTTGTTACTGATATGCAGTTCTCGGGGATCATCCTAAAATTAGACATCGGATTTTTTTTAATGCTGTGACTATGCGTAATGTTGACCCTGGTGTCTTCGTAAAAATTCATCTCTACAGCCTGCAAGTGGAAATGGGTGCTGTATCATTTCTTCTCTCATACTTTGCCTTTTTCTGTGCTGCAGAGCTTATGAACAGCTGAATGTGAAACATGAACCCCTCCAACTCATTCAGCCTCAATTTGAGACTCCACTACCTGCCCTCCAGCCGGCTGTGAGTAATCTCCTTCCTAATGCAGCGCACAGAGAATCCTGTTTAATGTAAAACCCCTGTGTGTCATTTAAAAAAAAAAAAAAAAGTGAGAAATGCTGTTGTAATAATTAATCACTTGGGAGTTGAATACATTGCAGGGAGGAAAGAACATTTACTTATGCTTCTAATTTTCATCTACAGAGCTTGAAAATGTAGCATCAGGTACTGCTGCAGAATGCCTTGTGTATATAAGCCTTCAGCTGAATAGCTGCTCCCAGTCCTTTGAGGTGGTGGTTCAGCCTTTATTGTGAAAAAGAATGAGGTATTTCAGAAAGCAGTGATGGTGTGAGTAAAATACTGACTGCTGCCAGGGGAGGAGCCAGTCTATTCCACTCTCCTTCCATCTCCCATATACTTTGGGGAAGTAGAAAGTGGAGTGTTGGTCTTTTACAGCAAGGGCTGGCCAGACTTTTACCAGCAGAAATTTAGGCTGGCAGCAACAACACAAGCTATGGTGGTGTCAAACTTATTTTGAAAAGCAGGTATCTTTGAGTATCTTTGAGTTTTGCCATCGTGGCTCCATCCTTCTTTACCCTAGATGCTGAGAAAGCATTACTGGGATCCTTATAGCTGCAAGGTTGCAACTGAAAGTAGTGTCTCATGCACTGCTCTTTAAAAAAACAAGTCCAACTTGTGGCATAAGTGGTGACTGCATGAAAAAGAAAATACTCTTACCAGAATTAGTGTGAATGTTTCCAAGGTGAGCTGTTATGGTGAGCTTAGTACCTCAGCTATCACCTGGATCTTATAGAGCAAAACTAAAAACAAACTGCAAATGCAGTATGTCTAGTTGTGATGTGAGGTGATTAATTCTAGCATATTTGTGATTAAGCTCTTTTGGAGTATTCAGTTATTTTTACAAAATGTAAGCATAATTTTTAAAAAGGTGCATCTTTGTACTGTGGGCTTTGGAGTTGCTTTTGACTTTATAAAAGGTTTCTTCAAGTCCAGTCTAAGTCCAAAACTGTTCTCTTGGAGATCTGTAAAGTGTAAGAAAAATATGTGGCAGTAAACCATGCTAATCCTTCTCTTCAAGGTTTTTCCACCTGCTTTCAGAGAATTGCCTCCTCCTCCTCTGGAGCTGTTTGACTTGGATGAAACTTTTTCGTCTGAGAAAGCTCGACTTGCAGAGATTACAAACAAATGTAAGCGGAGCAGACTGATAAATTACGCATTTATGTATTGTCCATTTATATGAAGTAAAAATTTTTAGAGGAAATTTGTTGTTCTACTTAGTTTTAAAACAGGGGCCTCATTTATGAAAATCCACTGCTCTCATCCTGGGTCAAGCAATTGGAAGGCCTTGGAAATTGATAACGTAACTTTATGTACCATGACATTTTGTTTGTTACATGACATTTTATTATATTTCTGCTGCTATTTCCTATATTGTGCATAAATTGCTTTGTGCACTCTTGCTGATTTATTTGACATTTTCTTATGCTTTGAAGTTAAAATGTTAAGATTATTCTGAACGCCTGAAGTCTAAATGAGATGAGAAGGTACTAGCTTCAGGAATACATCATGGCTAGTCCACTGAACTTAGTTACAGGACTTAACCTTCCAGAATGCTAGCAACAAGTGAGATTTGTAGTACATTTTTGCCCAGCTGATACGGATATATGTGATACTCAACTCCCTTCTTCCTTGGGATGCTGGTTTAGGTACTGATGATGACCTGGAGTTCTACGTACGGAAATGTGGCGATATCCTAGGAGTAACAAGTAAACTCCCAAAGGAGAAGCAAGATGCCAGATATATCCTGGAGCACATCTTCTTCCAAGTGGTTGAGTTTAAGAAACTGAATCAGGTATTTTTAATAACAGAATTACAAGTAAATAGTGGATGGTATCAGCACTGAGGTTGATGTGTCTTCGTAGCAGCTACATTTGTCACAGGCAAGCGGTACAGTGATGTGTTGAGACGTTTGTTGTACGATAAATTAACCAGTGAAGTGTGATCCAGAACACTTATGACTCTTAGAATGTGTAGTGTTCAATTTATTAAGTCTCTCATTTATTTTAATCGGGGGATTCATATCTGCAAGCATAATTTCGGTAATTTCAGCTAAATACAGTTCATTAATGGTGCATTGTGTAACAGCAGTGTGCCCTCGTGAATGTTCACAGTGCTTGCTAATGCTACAGTGTAGATGTGAAACCAGCATTGTTACTCACAAGCAGCTCTGTGTTGAAATAATTCTTTATAGTAAATTTGATGCTTCAAAGTCTGGTTGAAGCATATTGGCAGATCAGCTGTTTCTACTAACAAGTATTCACTGTTTCTCAGATAGTCTAGTTAAGACAAAAATCTGACATTTCTACCCTATCGTTAAAATTATTTTTCTTTTCTTTCTTTCTTTTTTTTTTTTTTTCCCCTTTCTTTCCTCACCTAAGGAACATGACACTGACACAAGTGAAGCTGGATTCCAGAACGGTAACTGAGGTCTGGCTTTCCCCAGTTTGAGATGAACCTTCTCATCAAACACACTTTTCCATTTTTTTTCAGCCTCTGTGTTCAGTATATTGGTTGGGACTGTCTCAGCAGTTCACCGAATGTTCAGCTCATTTAAGTGTAGGAGTTTGGATAATTAATGCCTTTTGAGGAAGTGCTTGTGTTTTGCAAGCACTTTCCAAATAATTTCCTATTTTTCTACTTCTTTATTGAAATTGCAATTTTGTAATATATGAAAAAAAAATCTTAAACTAAGAAAATGTGGTTTTGGTCCTTCTTTCTGGCTCCAGTACTTATTTTCTTGTAGTAAGGTTTACTGTGGGTTCTCTTGGTGTACGTGTAGGCTTTAATTGCATTGTGGGAAAGGTTGTTATTTTAGTTTGTGAACTGCAGAAAAGAAAATACAGCCATAAATAACAGCAGCTGCTGAAAATATGCTAGTATGTCACCCTGAGACAGTCTCCTTTTGTCTCTCTGCCGAAGTGAATGGAGGAGAGGTGGGTTTGTTCCTGTAGAAGGAAAACATTTCTTCCAGGGGAGGGGAAGGAGTGAAATAAAGCAATCCTGACATTGTTGCAGATCGCTACCTCGTGTAAGACTGGAAACAGGTAATTTTGAAAAGAAGGGACAGCATTTGGATGAAGAAAATGTAATGGATCGTTATTAAGAAAACGTGATACTGTGCAGAAACTCGGGAATGTTCTTACTTACACTTATTTGATATTTAGCCTATTCCCAGAGATAGTGAGCTAGGTAAAGTACAAGAACAGGAATTCAAGTGAAATTCATTGACCATGAAATGTTGAAGCTCAATGCACAGCAAAAATAGAGCCAAAGATAGGCGTGGTGAGATACTGCGTGTCTGTGTTGCAAGGACTTTTTTTTATACCAACACTCAGATTGCATTTTGACATCCAGAAAACTTTGTATTTAATCTGACACCCAAACTGTGAAACTTACATTCTTCCCCCACTCAAGCCTTCTCTGCAGCTTTTGTGCCACCTGTGCTTTATCTTGCTCTGACGTGGTTTTTTTAACATCAGAGCTGCTTTTTCCAAAAGATCTGTTCATCTTTTATCCTACCAAAAAAAAAAAATCCTTTCATTTTGCATTGTTTCATGCTTTGGATGCCAACTTGGCACAGGTTTTTCTAAAGGAGGTGCCCCAAAGCTCCTGCTAAGATACTGGCCAGCCGAGATGTGCTAATACAACGTTAGCAGAAGTGGTTGCATCTCTTCTTTCTCTACAGACGTTCCTTTTTCATAGCAGCATGTTTGAAATTTTTCATTTCTTGCTCTTTTATTTATTTTTGTTTAATGGCATGGTTGTGTTTGTCACACAGAGTACTTCGTACATTCCAGCTTCAGATTTACACAATAAGCTTAATCTTTCCTCTGCAGTATCAATACCAATCACTCAACCGGCACAGACTGCAGTTGAACCAAACAAGCGTGTGATCCTCTTCCTGATTGTAGATCTGGTTTGTACTGTTCTCTGCTGTTTATACTTCAAACTGTAAATACTTTGGGGGCCCTTTTTCTGGGTTGTTTTGTCACCTGTTCCTGATGTTGTAACATGGTTTAGAAAAAAGTCATCTGAGCAGCCAGAGAATACAAGCAGCTCCCTGTTTGCTGTTTGTCTGCAGGGCCATGCTGACAGCTGAAGTGAAATAACAGATTTTTCACTGAATGGATGTTTTGTTTTTTTGGCCAGAAGCTCTAGTGTGAAATGCATGCAGAGGCAGTAGCTTTCTTCTCTCTTTCAAAGCTCTCCCTTTGGTGTTTAAACTTTTTGTAAACAGAAGTGCTTGCTTTGGTCATGGAATATGGTACGCACAAAGTATATGGCTGACTGACAGAATTTTTAAGGGTGAGGGTTTTCAAGAAGTGAGGCTGGGACACTGGAAGGTTAGGCACACGGCTAGACGTGGAGTTTATATTTCAATGAAATTATTGCTGCAGTTCACAAAAAGTGGTTCCAAGCAATTCTTGCAGCTTTCCCTTTTTTTTCTCTTTGTCCTCTCATGCAACCCAGCATGACTTCTTGTCGCTTCATCTGTCCCTAAAGAGGGATATTGGTTCTTCAGCAGTAAATGCCCTGGAAAGCTGGTTTTACGAAGTAACCCTCCGTGTCTTTGTGGCAGCTGTAAGCAGTGATGCGAGAGGAAAAAAGGGAAGGAGAGCAAGCAGCTGTGTAAGGCTGGAAGCTTTAATAGGAGAGCAAGAAAATTTCTAACGGGGTGGGGTGCGTTTGGGGTGGGCTCGTTTCATTTTCGGCGGATCAGGCTGTGGAAGTTGGGGAGTCCACTCTCGCTGCGGTTCTGTGCGTCGGCAAATGCTGGCGGTGCGGAATTCCTCCCGCTGGGACGAGGAGTAAAATCCTGCCTAACGCTCCCGGCGGGAGGGGCTCGGGAGGCCGGCGGGCGCTCCCGGGAAGCCGCTTTCCTCCGCCGCCGCTCCCCGGCTGTTTTTCTCCCACCGTGCCAGAAGAGGGATCCCCTGCTCCGCCGCCGCCTCCCTGCCCGCGCCGCCAGCCCCGGAGCCTCCGCCATGGCCCGACAGCGGGTGCCGGGGCCGCGCTCCGCCGCCCCTCTTTCACCGGGACCTCCCCGCGCCCCTCTGCCAGGTAACGGGGCTGGGGCGGCGGCTGCCGCGAGGTCGCGGCCCGGGGCTCGGCCATCTTGTCTCGGCGTCTCGCCGCTTCCTCAGCCGGGCCGCGGAGCTCCGTGGCGGCCCCGCAGCGGGCGTGGGAGGGGGGTTCCGTGTTCGCGAGCGGGGAAGGGCTGGAGGCGGCTGCTGCCGGTTGCGTTTCACCGGCAGCCGGGCCTGAGAGCGGCTGGAGCCGGGCCCGGCGGAGCTCGGGCACAGGCCTGGCCGGCAGCGAGCATCAGAGACCAGAGGCAGAGTGAAATTGATATCTTTATTACATCGATACAAAAGACAGAGATCGGGGAGGAGGGGGAGAGCCAGGAGGGCTGCTGCTGAGCCGGTGTTTGCTTTCAGGGGCTGCATCCACAGCCTCGGCGTCGTCCACCGGGAAGCTCCATCAGCTTCCATGCTGCAGCACAGAGGGTGGCTCTGCACGGTGCTCGGGCACAGAAGATCCCCGGGCAGCAGCATCACAGAGCCTGGTGCAGAAACACAGGGCCGGGCTCCGGATCGCTCGGCTGGGTCTCCACGGTGGCAGACCTGTGGATCAGCGTGGGGTGCCTCTTGAAGGTGCCGGGCCAAGCCAGAGGAACGGCTACAGAGGTCTCCAGGGATGATGTGTCAGGTTTGGAGCATCCCAGTAACCTTAACTCCTCGGTGCTCACATCAAGGGACAGGCTGGTGTCCAGGGGGGCTTTTATTGCCGAGATCTCCCATCTAGGTGCTGGTGTCTTCCCAAGGGTTGAGAGGTCGCCCATGAGCTCAGTGCTCTTGGAGAGCAGGCTCTCCAGCAGCGTGGGGTGCTTTTCTTTCTTGCATGGCGTTGAGGTGTTCTGCGATGCCATGTCCATCAGGCAGCCAGCTCTGCTGAGGTGCTCAGACGGAAAACTGGACACATCAAAGGCAGCCTGACCGTGGTGGGCCTTGCAGAAGCAGACAAGACTGAGGTCAGAGATGCCCTGGGTCAGGTTGTGCAGGTCAGTCTTCACACAGCTGCTCAGAGACTCTGACTGCTTGACAACACACAGAGAACTGCCTTTTGTTGCGTTGTCCAAGTCCATGAGAAGCTCCCAGGTGTCTGTTTTGGAGGCACTGCTAGAGTCCATGTAATAGCTGCGGACAGGAGAAGGATGGGTATGGCTGGAGGCCCCGGCAACAAACCCATTTTCTAGGATTTCCTTTATGGTCAGGATGCTGGTACTGTGTGTCTTGGTGGACAGCATGGTGCAGAATCCCACCGCTGTCAGGCTTATGGAGACCAGGACGTCCCTGTCAGAATAAACGTGTTACTGTTAATTACTGCTCGCTAGCAAGTTGTGGAGTTAGAGTAGCAGTGCTGCTCTCTGCAAAATCCTGCCTCAGGCTTGCTCAGGGGAGTGAGGAGCTGAGCGGGGTGCAGGGCAGGTAGGTGGGCATCCACCCTCTCATTGTCTTCTAGAGCAATGTAATTGCACCACAGGCTGTTTATTGCTTGGAGGTCATCATGGACCCTCCCTAGACTTGTATTTATTCAGCCTCTGCCTGCATACCACCACTCTTGGCTTTGTACAGGGCGTAGAGTCTCCCTGAACCTCTCCATCTGCTAGTGGTACTGAGATGGAGCTGGTTTTCCCCAGAGATAAGACACTTTATCCTTGTTCCTCAAGTCAGAGGGCCACTAACCCCAGTTAGAATTGAGTCCTTTGTGAGGGAGGCACTAAAACCAGGCTAGGTTAGGATGGGAGAGGCTGAGGAGCAGTTCTCATCTTTAGTCCATCACAGGGTAACCCCCACTCGCAGACTTGTGGGGTCCCACAGCCCACACAGGGCACCAAGGAAGGGTCCTCAGGGACAGGCCCTCCTCGCAGGTCTCGTCCTGCGTGTCCCTGCCTTCTACTCCTCGGGCAGAGGGATCAGGTCAGGGAAGGCAGCTGTTGTGGTCTGAAACCATTTTTACACTGAATGCATTAAAAATAAAGCTAAAAAGCTCCTGAATTTACTGTAAAGAGGGCCTAGGTGGTCAGTCTAGGAGGAAAGTCCTTAAGAGGCTGAAGTACTTTTTCCTTAAAGACAATTTGTGTAAATTAGTGTGTGAAAAATACTAGGGAAATAGAAAATACATATTTAGAGGGATAGACTAAAAAGCACTACTTACCTTCAGCTCCTCAAGAGACCTCCCTCAAGATCTTGATCCTTTTTTTTTGCCGGTATTACTTACAGCAGTTTTATAGCTGCGGTAATTAATTAGCAGGCTAATTTCCTAATTAAGCTAGTTTGGGAGAGGGAGGGGTTTTTGTTTGCTTCTCTTTAAGCGTGGGGCAGTGAGTGAAGGTAAACTGGGTCCTGCGAGGGGTGGGCTGTGTTTGTAGCCCGTCAGCGGGCAGCCCCGGAGAGCAGAGGGGTGTTTGCGGGAGCCGTGCTCCTCTGCTGCAGGAGGATGATGAGGCACGGAGCCTTCCTGCCTGGACACAGCGCTCAGGGAGGGTCCCCAACACGGTGACATCTCTTGAGTTTCGTGGTGTTTGCGGTGAAACGATGACCCTGAGCACGCGTGGGCTGAAGGCGGGTGCTACAGAGGTGTGGGCAGCGGCAGGTGTGTGTGGAGGACAGGAGGAGCGCGGGGTGCGGGTGTACAGTGTCCCGGGGTGGTCAGCACAGCTGTCACCGCGCTGGCTGCGCCTGTCACCGCGCTGGCTGCGCCTGTCACCGCGCTGGCTGCTCCTGCTGATTCTTCTGTCCCGCTTTTCGTGCGCGGTGTGACACTGCCACTGCCCGGCCGCGGGGAAGAGCTGAGCTTTTCCATGCTGACGAGCTTCAGCACTTTCCCTTCTCTTCAGCGATTTCTCTCCTCTCCTGACCGATTTTCCTTCTCTTTTAGGAAGCGCCAGACCCCGTGGACCCCTGGAAGTGCCATGTCCCCTGTGCTCCGGGGACCCCGTAGCACACCCCTGGAGCCAGGGGCGCTGCAAAAGCAACCTGGGGAAGGTGGCTGAGCGTAATGTGCTTCTTTTTTTTTTTTTTTTCCTCTCCCCATTTTGATAGGAGGCGGCTGCCGGGGGTCCCGTGCCCCATGGCCGCCTGTGGCCTGAGGTGACCACAGCGGTGACACGGCAGAAGCCAGCTCCTTCCTGGGGGGGAAGGGGGGGGGGGAGCGGGTCTCGGCGCACCCCAAACCCGCCCAGAGCAGCGTACCCAGGAGGGGCTGCAGTGGTTTGGGGACGGGTAGAGGTGACCCGAGGTGGGGAAGGGGGGACTTCCCCGGGGGCGGGGCGGCCCGGCCCGGCGGGCGCCCTCCCGCGCGCGCGCGCCTCTTTGTGCGGGCGGGAGGAGGCAGCGCGCATGCGCGGCCCGGCCCCGCGCGGGGGGTGCCCGCCGTTGGCGCGAGATAGGAAAGTGCCGCCGCCCGGCCCCGCCATGGCGCGCCGCAGCCGCGGGTGAGTGCGGCCCCCGCCGCCGCCGGGCTCGCCGTGCCGGCCCCGCCGGGGCGGTGCGGGGGGAAGGGGGAGTGCGGGGACCCCTCGGGGGCTCCTCTCCGCCGCACGGCCGGTTCCCGCTCTGGCCGTTCCCGCTCTCCGGCGGGGCCGGGCTCGGCGGGCCCCGCTCGGCTCCCCCGGGAGCTGGGCGCGGGCCTGGCTTTGCCCGCTCGGGAGGAGGGGGGTGAGAGGGCAGGACTGGGGGTCCGGGTGGGTGAAGTGCGGAGCCCTTTGCTGCCGCTCTCCCGCGCTGGCTGGCTGCTTCTCGCGTCCCTTCTCTTGTCCCCGGCGATCGGGAGGCCGGTGAGCTGTAACGAGGGGAAATGGTGCCGGTCCCGAGGCACAAAGCCCTCCCAGAGGGTCTGAAGGGAGCAGAAATCAAGAGGAATGCTCCTTCCCCTGCTCTCTGCAGCGTAAAAATTGCTAGGACATGCCAGGGACCCCTTTAAACCTGGGGTGTCTGAGTGAATGGCTGTGGGGTGTCAGGGTTTGGTGCTGGGAGAGACTAGGTCTGGAGCTCTGCCCTGTGCGGGGAAAGTTCCTCCTTCTGCTGCGTTTCAGAGGTAGAAATTACCTTTCTTTATCCATCCCTTTAGTGAGGACCAGGATGAGCTGCATTGCCAGGATACGGACTCAGATGTGCCGGAGCAGCGGGATGGCAGGTGTAAAGTCAAGTGGACACAAGAAGAGGTGAGTGAGAGCCTGGTGCTTGCTGAGAGCAGGTGCTTTGGAGTAACCTCTGGCATGGCACCTGGGGCTTGGGTGGCTCCGCCCCAGCCATCTCCCAGTGGCCATGACACCACCTCCTCCTGTCTTGCTGCTAGAGAAAACCTTGTGTCTGTTTTGCTGGTGTGATTTGAAGTCTTAATGAGGTTCGGAGGTTCAGGGGAGTTTGAAGTGTAGCCTGGAGAGCAAGAGCTATGTCCACTTTAGCTTAAGCATGTGAGGCATCTGCAGCCTGCAACACTATTGTGAGCAAAGAGGGGTTCCAGAGGATGGCTGAGGCCTCCAGCAAGCTGAATCATGCAGTGGAAATGTCCTCCCTTTTCTGTGGCAAAAGCAGGGAGCATTGAGACTACTGGTATCATGTCTTAGTCATCCTGGCTGAGAGCCTGAAATTAGTTGGGATATTCTCTTCCCTCCTCCCAGTTCCTCCATCATCTTTTTTTTCTGTTTGAAAACTACAAGATGTTCTGTCTCCCCTGGGATCTGAACACTGAGAAAGATGGCTTTGTGCAGAGATCAAAGCCTTGGGCTTGTATTGGACAGGGAATTATTTCCTGCCTCTGTTTGCCCAGCCAGAGTGCACCGGCAAGGACACCTGTAGTTGGCTTTTTGTGATCTGTAAAAGTCGTCAAACCTAGACTACAGCAGAGTTCATGAAAGAAATGCTGTAGATCCCAGTAGCACCAAAGGCCAGTAGACCACTGGGCTGGTGGTGATACACTATCCGGTCAGCTTTCTTGGCCAGGCCAAAGTGGTGGCTGAGCTGGGAGGTGGGCTGTCTGGTCAGGGTGTACTGGGGCTGGACAAGCAGGTAGCCTTGACCACAGGGTTTGAAGCAGACCATACTAGGACAGAGCTGAGCTCTTGTTTTGTACTCACTGTATGAGCTCACCCTAGTACAGACTCCAGAACCAAATGGTCTGTTGCAGTTGGGCTCCATCCACTGGAGTGCTGCTAAGAGATAGTGTGAGCTGCCTTCCTCCCCTGAACGCAGAATGCCAAAAAAAATGTGACAGTTCAAAATATCTAGCTTGTTTTCTTGATGCTGTCAGCCCAGCGGTGCCTGTGGCACGTGTTCTCTCAGCGTGGATGTCTTTGTTCTTTGCAGGATGAGCAGCTGAAGATGTTAGTAAGACATTACGGGCAGAATGACTGGAAGTTCCTGGCCAGTCACTTTCCTGTAAGTGACCCCTTGCCCAGCTGGGAATCATGGTGTTTGCATGTTGCTTCTTGTGCTCACTGCACTGATTGTCTGTGTGTGCAGCACCTTGCACTGTGGGATTCTGTTCTGTGGCTGCAGCTCCAGGCTGTGAAACGGTGCTCCTTCAGGGCAGGGCGACATCCTTCTTGGATAGAGGACTTTAACGGGCGAGTCTGTTGGAGCTGGGATGAGGAACTGAGGTTCCTGTTCCCTTTTTCCACGCCCAGTGCCCCAGTCATAGTCTATATTCTCCATGTGCTTCTGTGGATTTTCTGTGGGACAGCTTGGTTGTGTGCAGACCGCTGTTGTTGTTGGGGCTTCTGGAGCCTCTGGTCTAACGCGTGGCTGTTCTCATTCCTTTTCCTAGAACCGCAGCGATCAGCAGTGTCAGTACCGGTGGCTGAGAGTGTTGAATCCAGACTTGGTTAAGGGCCCTTGGACCAAAGAGGAAGACCAAAAGGTAAGTCAGGGCCAGGAGTGTTGGACTGTGACTCTGCCGAGAGGATGGAGATTTCAGACTCTTGGATCTTTTTCTAAACTGTGGGTAATTCTTTCCCGTGGTGGATACCTGTGAGAGCAGCACTCTGACCTGTTTTGAGCAGGCTAATGCAGCTGTGGTCATGAGGAACAGAAGCAAGTCTAGGCCTCCTCAACTACACACCACCTCCCTTTCATACAGCACTTCTACATTTGGCTGCCAAAGGAGAGAGCAGAAAAGGGATTTGACAGATCTCCGCTTGACCTGGCCATGTTGGACCCAAGAGAAAATAAAACTGACATTTCCTGTGCAGTGGACAGCCCGAAGTGGGTGTCTGAGGCTGGCTAGTTGAATCATGACTTCTGTGAGCCTGTTTCTCTGCTGATTCCAGAGTGAGCTGAGATGGGCTGGCTCAGACTCATCATCTTGATGTGCTTAAGAAAAGCTGGAACAAATTCCAACTTCTGTGAAGATTTTTCTGATACAAAATGTCCTAGTTTGTCAGATTCTATGTAACACTTCTGCTACCTCATTATTTTTTTTTTCTATTTTGGTCCCAGTACAGACTTGCAGTCCCTTTTGCCTCTCAGCTGTGTGTTAAGTCAAGCATGTCCTGAGGAAGCTCCTCATTATGTCCTTCCACCTTCCTACAGCAGAGCAGTTGTGCCTGCTTTCCCCTTCCCTTTACATGCCCTGACTCTGCAAGCCTACCTGTGCTGGCCAGGCTGGGCTCCAGCTTTCTCTTGCTGATACTGCACATTGCTCCTTGGCCTGTGCCTGCTTGGTGTCTTTGGTCCATTTTTCTGTGCTTGATGGTCAAGACTCTGCAGTAGGGACGTTTGTTATGGGCTAAGAGCGCTGTGAGCATCACTGCACCTGCACCTTTCATCTGAGCGCAGGTGGCCAGGTTGGAAATGCTCTTTGAGAATTCTCCAGCCTCCTAAGATTTTGACGGGCTGAACGTTTCAGGCAGTAGATTGTTTCGTCCTGACCATGCCATGAACATATCGCAGGGACTTGGAACAGATTCCGTGCCCAGAAGCATTTGTATTGAGCCTCAGGTGGAAAGGACAAAGACCTGGGTGAAGGGGAGGTGGCAAAGTGGATGGCTCTTAAGTGAATCTGGCTCGTTTATGCCATGGACATCTCACTGTGCTAGTGGGGCCTGGAGTGGCAGTCCTGGCACGTTCTTAGTGTGTGTAGCACACCAAAAAGTTGTGCCTCTGAACCAGTGGGCAGACAGTGCAGAGCTGATGGGGACTGCTGTCATGCGGCCAGGTCCTCCACAGGCGGGAGGGAGGGCAGAGGAGCCTTGGAGCATGTGGGACCTGGCCCTTGCTCAGGAATGGGCATGTGTTTCTAAATCTGAGCCCTTCTTCCCCGGTCCACCTGCCATTGCCACCCCATCTTCTGTGACTGGTTATCTGCATTCAGAGATGCCATGTGGCAAAATTTCTGCATGGAAACAGCTGAATTGTTGCTCTCACGAGTGTTGGTACACCTGATTGTCAGTTCTGGATCCCTTCAGCTTTTTCTTGTAGGAGAGTTTCTCTGTCTTCCCTTACCTGGTTCCAAGAGAGGTGAAGAACAAAGCCTGAACATGACTGTATTGACCTTGCCCTCCTTTATTCCATTTCCTTATTTCTCTCTCGCTCTCTTCAAAGGTAATTGAACTGGTAAAAAAATATGGCACCAAACAATGGACCCTGATAGCCAAGCACCTGAAAGGGCGGTTAGGGAAGCAGTGCCGGGAACGCTGGCATAACCACCTGAACCCTGAGGTGAAGAAGTCCTCGTGGACAGAGGAGGAGGATCGCATCATTTTTGAGGCCCACAAGGTCCTGGGGAATCGTTGGGCGGAGATTGCCAAGCTGCTGCCTGGGAGGTAGGAGCTCTTTGCTCACTGTTGCCTTCACAGCTGGGTGGCCTGTGGAGATCCATGTGTTGGGCTCACAGGACAGAGCTGGAGAGCATGTAGGAGCTGTTAGCTGTGCTTTAAAGCTGCTGTAAATGGTGATTTGTGTTTCCTTCTGCTTCTCTGCAGGACCGACAATGCTGTGAAGAATCACTGGAACTCCACCATCAAGCGGAAGGTGGACACAGGAGGCTTTCTCAATGAAACTAAGGAGTCCAAGTTGTTGTACTTGCTTGTGGAGGTGGATGACAAGGAGAGCCAGAGCCAAACAAGAGCTGAGAGCCAGGTACTGCACCAGCACGTTTGCAGTAGGCAGCTGGGTCAGTCTCCTGCTCTGCTAATGTATCTCAGAGCTGCTCATCTACCCTTCTGCTGCCTCTCATGGTGCCTTTGCTACAGCCTTGTGCCTACTTAGACAGTCTGTGCCTTCTCCAAGAGACTGACTCTTGGGAAGTCTCCCTCCAGGAGACAGAGGTGTAATGTGAGCTCGAGTGTGTTATCCGGGTGAAGGACAGTGGCCTGCTAGTGCTGCTGTCTTGCCAATCCCAGCATCAGGTCTGGCTTGGAGACTGAAGCTTTTTTTTTTTTGGCTCTGTTGTGCTGTTGCTGGTGAGAGAAGGAGGCTGCTTCAGATAGTGTGCAGGGTGTGGTGAAAAGGTGTTGTGTTGTGTTCCTTTCCTTTTTTTTTTTTTTTTTGAAGAAAACATAGTCTTCAAAGGCAGGCTCTTGGAAAGTAGGAAATGCAGAATAGTGCTACCTGCTCAGCCTTCTCCTGGGACATGGTTAAGTGAAATCTTCAGTTAAAGAGTCCTGTGCTCGTGTTGCGTGGACTCCTGCTCAGATGATGTGTGGGACAGAGCAGAGAGGAAGAATGGGGATGTGAAACAAACTGAATGCCAGGTAGCAGAGCAGGCAGAGCTGAATGTGTCTAGGCACCCTTGCTTTTTGTCCCCAGGACCTGACTTTGTTCCCTTGGTTTCTACTAACGGCTGGACTTTCTTTGTTTTATGCGCAAAGACCGTCCTGCCGAATGGGCCAGCCAATATTTCTGAAATAAAGGAAGAGGATGTCAGCGATGAGGAAGTGACGGGTGTGCAGGAGTTACCCTCGGAGCTGCCAGCCGTCGAACTGCCAGAGCATAATGCTGAGGGGACCTCAGATGATGCGGTGCCTGAGGATCCCTCTTCATTTGTCACATCACCGTACAAATGGGTTGTTGAATCTGCCAACTATTTGTACCCAACATCTGTGCCAGCCTTCAATGAAGCTCTGGACATGATTGAATCTGTAAGTAACAGACTCTTGCCGCTCTAGCTAATGTAGGGAGACTGATCCCCATGCTTGTCCCTTGAGTGAACTTTGGGAATCACTGTGCTCATCACTGTGGGCAATCCCGTCTTTCCACACCTGCCTGTATTGCTCTGGGCTTGCACGTTCCCCCGGGTCAGTGTCCCTATGGATGGGCTCTGCGGGTGTGGGAGGCTGTGGATGCTGGCAAACCTGATCTCAAGCCCTCCTTTATCAGCCAGAGAGTCCTCAGCTCTCCCTTTCTTAACAGTTCAGGCCCGTGCTCATGGACAGAGCACTTTGCCATCAGAGGGCAATGTCACCGCAGCCCCCGCCCTGCCTGAGGAGGCTACGAGCTGATTATCTGTGAAGTATCCACTTTGCATGTGTATAGGGGGCAGAGAGTCTGTGCCCAGGGTTTAAGGGCCCATCCGGCCCTTAGGGGCCTGCTTGTGTGGTACTTTGAGTATGGGTGGGTTGAGCTGTGAGGCAGCTGGTCTCTGAACTGGTCTAGTTATTTTTAATCCGCTTCCAGTACTGGGCGTTACAGCAGAGCCGTGTGTCCGGCTATATTGCCGTGCCCAAGGCTGTGCTTTGGTTTGGGAGACAGGCGCTTCAGCCAGCCCCTGTCCCCAGCTGCTTGTTTTGTCCCCTCTGTGTGGGGGTGCAGCTGTTTGTGCAGCTGTGCTGTGAACTGAACTGGAAAACCAACCTTGTGTAAATAGAAAAATCTGCCCTAAACACAAGCAGCAGCTTTCAGCTGGGTCACTTCCCTGGTGTGGTTCTCAGCTGTGCTGGCAGCAGAGAGGAGGAGGAGGAGGGCTTGGGCTCTCTTCTAGGCAGGCTTCTTGAAAAAGCCGGTGCAATCTCACACACTCACTTATTTCACCTCCCAGTTATCCCCACATCTGCACCAGCTTTCTTTCCTGGGCTGCCTCTGATGGTTTTTCTTGTGTGCAGGACCCAGATGGGTGGTGTGACCTGACCCAGTTTGACCTGCCTGAGGAACCCTCCGCTGGCAGCAGCAGCAGCAGCAACAGCCCCGTGAGGCAAACCCCCAGCAAGCCAACCACGTCCCTGCCCAACGTGACCGAGTACCGCCTGGATGGCCACACCATCTCTGACCTGAGCAAGAGCAGCAAGGGGGAGCTCATCCCCATCTCTCCGCACGCAGAGGTGAGCTTTGGCACGCCGCCCTCTGTGCTGAAGAGGCAGAAGAAGAGGAAGATCTCTCTCTCCCCCGTGACGGAGAATGCCACCAGCACAAGCCATTCCTTCCTTGATTCCTGCAACAGCATGACGCCCAAGAGCACCCCTGTCAAGACGCTGCCCTTCTCTCCATCTCAGGTACGGAGCAACGGCAGAGCCTGGTCTGTGCTCCTCTGCTTGGGCTTGGTTGTGAGCAAATAAGCATCTTAGCGTTCTGGCTACTTGCCTTAATGCCATGTATTCCCATCAGCGCTGCCAGCTTTGTGTTTCTCCTCCCCTGAATGAGGCAGTGCCAGCGCACAAGGTGTGTCTCTGCCAAACCAAGGCACAGAGCTGGCTTCTGGCACTGCTTGTCTTCAGTGCTGCCCTTCATGTGGGAGCAGCAGCCTGTGTCTGCCCCTGGGAGCGCTTGCAGTGTCGGCGAAGCCCAGCTGCCCTGTGTGAAGGGCAGGGTATGTGCTGTTTGTTAGGAAGGAGCACCACTGTGCAGGTGTACATGCCTGCCAGCTCCAGGATTGCTGGAGAGCACGGTGCTTCTGTCCCCAGGGTGTTGCTGCCCCAGCTGTGGGTAGCAGAGCGGCAGCAGTGAAAAGGGGCTTACCCTGTTCATTTCCAGTCATGCGGGACGCGGGCAGACTCAGCAGCACTTGCCTTGTGCGCGTCTCTGAGCTGCTGTGCTTAGGAAAATGCTGCTGGGCTTGCCTTTGCAAAAGGGGCTCAGGATCTTTCAGCCTTTGTCATGACTCCTACAGTGTGCGCATGCGTGTGCACATATGGTCTCCAGCACAAACGCGCATCATCTTGGAGCACTGTTGTGTTCAAACCTACTGTTGTCTTGTGCACTGGTGTGGTGGAGTTCTGTCTGTAAAAACAGAGCAAAGGCTGCTGCATTGCTGTGTTCTGCAGCACAGTTCCCAGCTGATCAGACAGTGTCTATCCTGGCATTCCAGGCCTTTATTTCTGCTGTTACGTTGCACGTGGGAGAGCACCACAGGATAGTCTGACACTCAGGTTCAGGTAGACCTTGAATGCAAGGCCAGTAAGAACTGGGAAATCAGAGTGCGATCTGAAATGGGCGGCTCTGCAGAGTGTAAAAGGCTGGAACGCCTGGAGTGAATGTAAGAAGGCGAATGGCATGTCCTGCCTTTCAGGCTGAGCTTCAACCATCAGTGACTGTAACACGCACCACTCCTTTTCTCCTGATAAATCCTTGAGTACAAACCTTGTTCCTTACAGGAGTGAAGTTGTCACTTACAGCTGTCGTGAGGTAAAATCCTAGCAGAGAGAGACAATTTGTCATTTTCTCACAGTTTAGGCTGAAGACAGCTCAATGCAAAATCTGCTAATTTGTATGCTGTCGTGTTACATGGTGGCATCACACCTTCTTCACCATTTTCCTTGGCCTCCAGTGCAAGGAGAGACTTCTCTCCCATCCTGTAGCTGCTTGTAGTCATATCAGCTCATCCCTTTTGGGAAGTGAATGATCCTACAGGTGTGAGGCACCTCCTGGCAACTTTCATGTGTGTGTTCATATATGGGTCTGTAAGAGTCATCCTGGTTTACACTGGGACAGATCCCTCTTGTGCCACTTACTCTGGGAGGATTGTCCCTACTTCAGGTTTTCCGCCGGATTTAGGAAAAAGTAATATCTTGTGGTACTATGTTGGGATGCTTGAGACTGAATGTCTTCTCTTTCTTTCCTGTGCTGTGCAGTTCTTAAACTTTTGGACCAAACAGGATACACTAGAACTGGAGAACCCCTCTCTGACCTCCACGCCTGTGTGCAGTCAGAAGGTGATTGTCACCACCCCTCTGCACAGGGACAAGACCCCTCTGCTCCAGAAGAACTCAGCGTAAGTCCTTTCCTCCTCGTCCTCCCCATCCCCACCTGAGCTTTTTTCCTTTTCCACACAGGAGTCTGATGCAATTCAGACATACTTCCCTCAGTCCTTCTACTGGCACTACTGGGAGAGGAGCAGGGCAGGCTGAGGATTTCCTTAAATTGGTGTTTCCTCCCAAAGACAGCTCCTCCCTGAGCTGCAGGGAACAACTGTCCAGGCTGACTGGGGCCACAGCCAAGCGACCACCATTGTGCTCAGCTGCTGGGTGGGCTGTTGCCTTCTGTGCACGTCTTTGGGAAATGTTGCCGTGCTGTGAGCTCTGTGCCAGCAGGGAAGGAATTTGATTTCCTCAGCAAGAGCTGTTCAGATCCATCCCTTCAGCTCTGCACGCTCTGCTTTGCCTGACCTGAGGGGGGTGCTCCAGGACGATGGTTACCTAAGGCACCCAGGCGGGTGAGAAGGGGTGGACTGGGGAGGTGCTGGCTGTGCTAGCAAAGCTGCTCTGTGGCTGGCATGGTCCAAAGCAACTCCCCTCTCCAGGTGATGTGAGCTGGCTTGGCCGCTCTAAGTGCATTTGCACTTCTCCTGGTCCAGCTATGACTGTCACAAGCCCAGGCTGAGCCTGAGCAGATCTGCCAGCAGAAGCATTGCAGAGTAGCGCTGGCCCGCAGAGCTGGGTGTTGCCTGTCAGGGTCCTGTGCTGCTTTCTGACAAGGGTGCTTGGTAGCTGGCAGAGTGGAGCAGTTTAGCTGGCACGTCTGAGGGATGCTTTCCTCACTAAAGGCTCCTCCATGCCAGTTTGTCATGCCTGCACCCCAGGAACAGTCCAGCCACGCAGGTGGCTTCTGCTGCTGCCACTTCAGACTCTGCAGGTGGCTCGTGTAACGAGAGGGCTCGGAAGGACAGGGGTTACTTTGCATGGGTTACAGCATGTCTGATCCTTTGTCTTTCCCGCTCTCTGCTGCCAGGTTTGTCACACCAGATCAGAAGTATGTGGTGGACAACACACCTCACACCCCAACACCTTTCAAAAACGCCCTGGAGAAATATGGACCAATTAGACCTCTGGTAAGTACTGGGCAGGTCTTCTGCTTGCTGATGGCAGAAACATAACAAACGCAAACACGAGGTGGGGTAGGTTTCAGCAGAGCTGTGAGCCAACTGTGCCATAAACTACAGTTTGGTAGTGCCAGGCTGAGATGGGAGGGATGAAAAGGACCACCAAGAAGTTCACCACTAAGTCATGGTGAACAAGTCATAGTAAGTAGCAACAGGACTTTTAACTCCTCTGTAAACCAGCTAAAAATGCCAAAAACTCCCCTTGAATTGGGCTGCAGTGCTTGGCTACTGATGACCTTGAGGAAAAGCAAGGAAACAATCTGCCTAGGCATGCCTGGGGAACTGGGTCTCTTAGCGTGGGTGTTTTGGGGATGGCAGTTTCTGGTATCCTGGGCCTTCTGTGCATGCTGGTCTCTTGATGGCACATTTGAGGTTCAGCTGGTAGCAGTTGCTCATGCCTGGAGATCCTATAAATCTGTCAGGCTAGCAGAGATCTTGTCGTATCTTTTCCAGCTGGGAAGTAAATAAGTCATCTTTATGTGTGGGCGCCCCAACCCCATTATCCCTTGTGAGACATACTCATGAGTCTGCCCAGCATACAGATTTTGACTGCCTTGTGCTCTCTTTCTGCATTTTCACACCAGCCCCAGACTCCTCACCTGGAAGAAGACTTGAAAGAGGTGCTCCGAAGTGAAGCTGGCATCGAACTTATCATAGAGGATGATGTGAAGCCTGAAAAACAGAAGAGGAAACAAGGGGTGAGCTGATTTTGCATCTAGTACCTGCTGCTGAGCTGCCCTGTGCTGTTAAAGGGTGCTTTGGCTGGCTTTGTTCATCCTGCTATTGATGCCAAAAAGTTTTTGGCCCGTAGCTGCTGTCTTTTAATCCACAAGAGGTGCCTGAGGCTAAGGCCTTCTTAAAATACTGCTGACTGTATCCTAGCTCATGCTAAATACAGGGCGTGCTAGAAGATGCCGTGTCCCTAACTCACAGGAGAGACCCATTGCACACTGGGAGCATCTGTGGCAAGTTGGGCTCCCAAAAGGCTGTGGGCTATTGGCTTGGTTCTTTGGTGGCCTTCCTTTCCTACTGAAAGGGGCTTCCTCTTGTACATCAGTGGCTCTTCGTGCCAGGAAGAGAGCACTGGAGGCTTCAGCATGTGTTCTGAGGTGCTGATACAATGCAGACCTGAGGCGACAGGGGCTTGATGTGCGCCCTAGCCCCTCAAGATGGCAGTTCACTGGGTTGATTCACGCTGACGCTTGTTTTTCTGTGTCCCACAGTTGCGCAGGAGTCCTATCAAGAAGGTCCGGAAATCTCTGGCCCTGGATATTGTGGATGAAGATATGACGCAAAATATGCCTGCCCTCCCCAAGACTCTGTGTTTCAAAAGAGCCCAGGTGAGAGGTGCTGTGCTCGGAGCAGGAGCAGAGCTGGCTTCTGCTCCAGAGAAACCCGATGCAGAGCAGTGGTGGCAGCTCTGCTGCCTGCAGCTGCCTTTGGACAGTACATGCGAATGTAGATAAAGGGCTGAATTTGTTAGCTGGCCTTTTGGCCTGGCCAAATATCAGCACTGTTAGGGCAAATTAACTTGTTTCCTTATATCTTTCTTTTTTTTTTTTTTTCCCCTTTGCAGCCTGTGAATTTCCTGTCGAGGTCCCTGAACCTTTCCTCCTCGAGCAGGAAGAACGACAGTGGTTTGCTCAACAGAGCCTTCGTGCAAGTGCAGCCAGAGAAAATGTCCTACAGGAAGATGCCGAGCCATTTCAGACCACCAGCACTGGTAAGCCCTGCAGCCACTGCCCTCCTAGTCAGGAGTTTAGCTGGTAGTGCAGCCCTTGTCCATGCTCCTCAGGAGGAGGAGGGAGGGGATGAAGATCTGCACACTCCTGCATAGGCATCCTTTTTTCTGTCAGGTTTGCACCCAGGTTTGGAGCTGCTTGGGCCAGAAGTGCCACGCTACAGCTCCCTCCAGGCTCTTTGCAAACCTGTCCTTCTGCCAGAGCCCAAAGCCCTGGGGCTGATCAGAGCCGTGGCCTGCTTGTTTGGCCCCAGATTTCCTCATGGGAATCCACATCCTGTCCCAGTCCATCAGGGAATTGAGAGGGTTGACCCAGCAGTGAAGTAAACTTAGCTTTTTTCCAGTGAGCACTCCTTCAGTGAGCAAAGCAGGCTCATCATTTTGCCTCTCTGTGCATAGCAAGTGTGTGAAGTGCTGTATAAATGCCAAACAAAAAGACTTTTCCTGTCTCTCTGATTTTAGGGTGTTTCTAGGTTGTGATGAAGACTGTGCCATAGGCAGCATAGGCTGGCTTTATACTGCCAGAATACCTGGCACTAGAGAACAAATACGCTCTGAGGCATAGACGTGCTCTCCTTAAAATCTTCACCACTTGGTGTGTTTGCGGGCAGAGCGCTCTAGTAGAGGAGTATCCCTGCTCTGTTAGGCAGCGTGGCTTAAATAAGGGGATTTGGACTGTGATTTTGCAGGCATCTGCTTGGACCAAGTTGTGGGAGTGGTCTGATAGCTTGAATGAGGATGGAAATACGTGTTCTCCTTGGCAGGGGGTGAAACTGCAACTGGGCGTGAGTGTGGGGGTGTTTTTAGAGCCTAGGTACGGTGGTGTCTTCACTGAGCAGCCTTGGCTCAGCCTTCCCTGAACGCTGCAGCAAGGAGGATTGCAGCCATCCCTGGGTTAGAGCTGTCTGCTGTGAGAGCTCTTTCTCTGACAAGTTGCTTCAGCCAGAGTAATTCCTTCCCCTTCTCAAAATAAACCCTACTTAAACACATCCATTTCTCCTCCTGTCCCAGGCAGGGTCGTGTTGCTTCGAGAGCTAATAGATCCATATAAATAAAGCTTTGGGAGTGACTTGAAGGAGGCAGTAAGGCAGCTTGCATGGTGAAAGAGTGCAGGTGTGCAGCGAAATCCTCATGCCCAAAGACAGTAGAGCTGCCTGCGATGTTGCTGGGCTCTCGGGATTGATTGTGCCCGACTGGTGTTGCCAGCAGTGGCACACCTGATTTTTCAGCTCTTCCTGTGTGCCACAGGGCCCTGCGGAAACTACAGGCACCAAGCTGCTGTGAAGGATGGTCTGACCAATCTAGACCTGGGGCTGGCTGGTCGTGTAGGAATTGAACTGGTTGGGAATAAACCCCAAAGCTGTTCTTCAATTCCTTCCATCCCTCTGGAGTCCCTTCAGCACAAGGAGCCTTAGTGGGTTTGTGCTTTGGGGTTTTTTGTCCAAGCCCAAGTAAGGGAAAGCCCTGAGAAGGCGTTTGGGCTGTCCTGAAATGGAGCACTCACCTGGGAAACTGCTGAAAGCAACTCCCCTCTGCTAGAAGTGACCTCGGTGTGCAAGTTCCTCTCGGTTACAAGACAGGTGCTCCTAAGTCTGAAATGCTGTTTCCCTTGGGTAGCAGATAGTTGTAAGCTTTATTTATTTTTGCAGTCTTTTTAAAACAGGATGTCGACATTATGTTTGTCCTCTCCTCTAACTGTCATACACATGCTGTCTTTCCCTCTGTAGATGACCAGGGCTTGGAAAGCAGTGGCCTGTGGTGGAACCCGAGACCAACTCTTCATGCAGGAGAAAGCTCGACAGTTTTTGGGCATGTTGAAGCAGAGTCACACATCAAGGACCTTAATCTTATCATGAAGGATTGTTTTGCTTTTTAATTTTATTATTTTTAAATTTTTTTTTTATAAATGGAGGGGAGGGAGAACCACAGGAATATGTTGCCTCTGCCAGGCCATAGTGTGTGTGTGGGGATTTTCCCCTTCTGTTCCCAGGTAGATCTGTATTGTAATACTTCGGGCTAACTGCTGGCTAATGTGTGGGATGCACGTTTTGGGACCATTACAGAAAAGCAAACGAGGGAGGGTGGAGAGCTAAGAGCAAGACCTCTCTCTGCAAGACCTGGGTTCTGCAAAAGTAGAAGCACGCAGCCTTGTTCCGCCTTGGAGCAGCGTGTGCCGCGGGTGGTGGAGACCGGCCGTGCCTCCCTGGATTTTGTGCTGGCTGCTCTGGTACCTCAGGAATGGCTTTTGCGAAAGTTCCTGCACATCTTGGTTTCCCCTTCCAGCTCTCCCCAAGGGCTGGAGTGCTCCCCCCTCGCTCTAGGAGGAGGAGGGAGTGTTGCGTGCTCGTGGGAGACGTGCTTTGGGGTGACCTGGCCCCCTGCTCCCCGCGGGGCTGTTCTGTACTGCCGAGCCACCAAAGGGGAGCGGCGGGCGCCTCTCCCCAGGGCTGTGCTCTCTCTTCAAATAAACGATGGTGCTAACATCACCCTGTCGCGCGGACTCTGACTCTGCCCGCAGCCTCACGGTGCTTGGAGGGAGGCAGCGCTGTGCCGGGGTGGCGAGATGCAGCGAAGCGCCAGTTTTCCTGTGGGATCTTTCCTTTCCTGGGAAATGGCTGAACTGTTAGCCTCTCAGTGTGGGCGAGAAGGGATGGTGTCCTGCCTTCCCCCTTAGTTGTTTCGTCAGCTGTTTAGAAATTACTTTGATTCCCTTGTGGGAGGATGGGATCTTAGCGTGGCTGGGATCTCTGCGAAACTGCGGGAGTGGATGGAAGCTGCAGAGAGCCGTGGCCTGGAGAACAGCAGCAGGGGTGGGTGGTGTAGCAGAGCCTCTTCTGACCCGTTCCTTTGGAGCTAAAGCTGCATCCGTGTAGCTGTTTCAGTGCAATAAGAATTCACCCCTGTGCCTCTTAACAGGATCGCTGTCCCCAGTCCCTTTGCCTGGTGGAAAAACAGAGCAGGGCTGTGTAAAACCTCACTTCAGGTGGTGGCTTACATTGGAAATAGGAGTCCAAGTCCTTACTGACAAACTTGTTAATAAAACCTTGGATCCTGGGAAAAGAGGGAGTTTTAGAAACCCAGCTCGTTTTTCATTTCTACAAGCTCAGGGCTGAAGCAAGTCCATGAAGTCATTTTTATTTCTGTTTCTCAGTGCTGCAATGTTTACTTTGGAAAGACTGCTGGGACCACTTGTCTACAGCCTGGCTTTCACTGCATCCATTCTGTTGTTATTTTAAGAGAAATAATCATAAAACCATCCCTCTCTGCTCAGGTTTTAGTTGACTCGGCCGTTCCTGTGCTAGGTGGCTACAAAACCAAGCCCAGAATTGCCTTTCCTTCCTGGAGCTGACGTGAGCTGGGAGCTGGGAGCAGGCTGGCTTGCTGGAGAATAAATCGGTGCGTGAGCCTGGCACGCGTGTTTGGGAGCTGCCTCTAAATTAGAGGATTACGAGGCTGAGAAGTATTAATTGCTGCTCTGATGCTGTAAATCCAGATAGCGCTGGGTGTCCTGCATTGCAGAGCGCTTATGAAGAAAGATCAAGGTGCAGAAAAATACTGAGGAGAATGAGTAAGGCCTGGCATGGTTAATGAGTAAAAAGACAATTAGCTTTTAATTGGAAAATAGAGCTCCTTCTGCTGTGGATGTTACCAGCCTGGCTCGGCTGTCCTGGGGCTTGGGAATAGGCAGGTGTGGGGAAAAAAGGCCCCACTTGCTTTGTTTTTCTGTTAATTTGGATGTTCTGCTTTATTTCTGGTAAAAACCTCGTAGAGGTTGAACTTCCCAGTGGCTGTGGAGCTCCTGGCTGGAGCTGGGGGCTCCTCTGTGTCCCTGGCTGTGCCGTGACCGTTGTCCCTTCAGAGCCTCTGCAGTAACCCAGCCCTCTCGACCTGCACAACCCTCATTCACAAAAACAAACCTGGAAATTTAATTTCGCTTTAAATGAAAGACCGGGATGAGAGAGTCCCAGCAGGCTCTGCTGTGTGGGAGGGGAGTCCCCTCCCATGGCCCAGCCTTACTGGAAAGCTGCAAAAACCCCAGTTTGCTGCTTTATTTTAAACTTTGTATTTGCTTTTGGTATTTTGCATTCCACAACGGAGCAGGCGACCCCTTGTTTGAATCCAGACATGGAAAAAGGATGGATATTTGGCAGAGATGAGAGGGGAATAGCAGAGCTGGAGCTCCTGGGTCATGGCAGTGCCCAGACTGCAAGTGGGATGTTGCTTCCAGCTGGGAGAAGCCTTGGAAAACCTGGGGAATGCAAAAATACTGGGGTAGGGGGGGGGGGAAAAAAAGGAGAGGACATCCAGGGTTTTTTTTTTTTTTTTTTTTTTACTGGTAGGGTTTCTTCCAGATGGTGCCTGGGTGGGCAGTGGTGGGGCAGAGTGGTGCTGAGCCTGCACAGCTCCGCAGCCAGCATCCTGCGAGCCGCTACGTGTCCCTCAAAGTGTTCTTGGCTGCTGGGCTCGTTCCTGCTGGTTGGAGGGATTTCGCAGCCTTTTTATCTTGTTTTCACAGCTAATTCTGCTGAAACGCTGTGCTAAGAGCAGCTTGCTCACAGGGGGATTTTTTTTTTTGGCACGGCATCCATGGGGAGAGCTGTCCCTGCACGTGGCCGTGGAGGGAGGCAAACAGTGAATCCAGTATTTTTTTTTTTTTTCCTATTTTGGGCATTTCCTGTAACTAAAGGAAATAAAAGGCAACCGAAGTGATGCACCCTGTTTGCGGCTCACCCGCGAAATCAGCCCTGGTGAAGCGAGAACTCCGGCTGCACCCGATTTCCCATGGGTGGCTAAGTTTGAGTTGGTTACACTTCGATAGTGTCTCACGAGCTTTATCGCAGCTCGGCGCAGGAAGGGACCCTGTGATGGGAGGGGATGCTGAGGTCGGGGTGAGCGGCCGGGGCTTCTGCTTTGCCAAAAAACGCCTTGACCCTGGGGATTACTCAGAGCAGCAAAGTGCCTCCTCTCCCGCCTTTGCTTATGGTATTTATTGAGCAGTTGCTAAGCAATAACCTCGTAAAAGTTCCCGTGTGCTTTTTGTGACACTCTTAACCGGTGGGTTTAGAGGTTTAGGGAGTTAAAAGGACAGTTTTAGCCTGGTAGACACACACTGAGGATCAGCTGAGCAGCTCCTGGATATTGCAAGAGGTGGTGACCACTCAGGTAAAGGACTGGCTGCAGCTGGAGAGGACACTAGTTGTGCTTTGGAAACGTCAATTTTTCTTTTTTTTTTTTTTTTTTTTTTCCCCTCTGTTTCTGGAGTGAGGAAACTGCAATTCTTCATCTCCACTAGTGTGGAATAATAAAAGATTAAAATATGGCATGAGGTCGGGGAAAACAGTTTGCTGTGAAAATTGAAGGTTTCGGAGTGAGGAAATGAATATTTCCATTTGGAAAGATGTTAGAAAAGAGAAAATTCAGGGAGTTAAACCCCCCTATTTTGAAAAGACTCAGCAGAACTGCCCGGGGGATGAGCCCAGGCTCAGCTCCCCGTGCCACGGGCAGCGTCTGGTGCGTAGCTGGCAGCAGTCAAAGCCGTCACCTGCGGCTGTGACCTGGTGACGTACTAGCTTGTGAAAGGCAAATTTAATACTTGTTGGGGTTTTTATTTGTAAATTTATTCAAGTTTTGTATTTTTTTTTCCAAAATACTAGATTGGTGTTGTAGGAAAATAAATAGAAATTGCATTCCTAACTCCCCTAGGTATTTTTTTTGGTTGGTTTTTGGAACTCTAACCCGAAGCTTTGGCGTGGAGTGAGGCAGCCAGCCCAGGGGGAGGGATGCCTGGGATGCCTTACATCCCATCGAGCTGGAGCTCGGATGCAAAGCCCGGGGCACCGAGCCGTGTTTTTACCCTCCTGCCTTTGCAGAGGTATTGCAGCGCCGGCGCTGGGGCCGACGCTGCCAAGTGCCTCCGTCCGGGGAGACTGCTGGTCTAAAATCTCCGCTACCAAATGAGAATCTGCAGCCCTGTAAGAATAAAGCCTGTTATCTGCAGTTGTGCAGCAGGTGACGGGTGCCAAAGTGGCTGTCAGATCTGCACAAAAAGACTAGATAAGGGGAAGGAGGGGAAAAAGGTAAGAATTCTAGATTCAATTCCGCTGATGTACTCCCCTCTTCCCAGGGGTCGCGTAAATCGAGGGTAGAATTAAGCCAAACCAGCCCCAGTTAATGTCTAAATCTGCCATTTCTCAGGCCTTGCAGAAGCAGACAAACGCAAAATCGATATTTTCTTTAACTGTTGCTGTTTCCTTTATAGATTAAGCCCTGCGGGTGCAGAGCCCTCCCTCCCACAGGGCCCTACCCCAGTTGGAGCTCCTGGGCTGCCGTGGCAGCGGGGAGGTGTGAAAATCCTGCTTTAGCCCCAGGACCAGGGCTGCTGCTTGAATCTGTCCTGTCCTGCAAAACCAGCCCTGCTCTGCCTTTGGGAAGCGTGCAGCATCCTTCCGTTGCAGGAGGGGATATTTTTTTTTTTTTCCCTCTTGCTGTCAGGCATCTTTTTCTAAAAGGCGATGGTAAGTACCACGCTGTGGAAGTGCAGCCGGATTAATACCCAGATTTACGCGCCGGCCCCACGTTGAGCCTGTTTTGTCCCTTCTGAGGGCTGTTTGGGGTCCGAAGGCTCGTTCCCGGCTCCCGCCGCTAAGGGGGGGTGTTGCCACGCCGCAGAGCCGTGCC
Organism: Chlamydotis macqueenii; assembly: GCF_036417535.1. Classification (NCBI taxonomy): domain Eukaryota; kingdom Metazoa; phylum Chordata; class Aves; order Otidiformes; family Otididae; genus Chlamydotis; species Chlamydotis macqueenii. The sequence continues at coordinate 4,181,380 of NC_141571.1, read as the reverse complement.
GGGGCCGAAGCAGATCCCTTCCCTCCTCGCAGCCTCCTCTTCCTCCGGGAGCGGTGGGAGAGGTGAAGGACGCCCCACAGCATCACCTGGAGAGGGCAAACACCCTCCTGCTTTAGGTCGAAGTGGGGAGTGACACGAATTTCGGACTTTTCTTGGACTACAAGGGCATCCATCATCCTTCTCGGAGAACCAGATGGGTTTGGTTGACCCCCGAAGCCCTCTGAGGCTGGAGGAGGACGATGCTGATGAAGAGCAAGGAGGGAGAGCACGATGGGGGTGCAGATGGGTGGGTGGGTGGACGCTCAATAGTCTGGTGAAATGGGCTTTCCTGCTGCAGAAACAACTGGATCAAAAAGAGAAGAACTGCTCCGAAGGCTGCTGTGGAAGGGGTCCCCTCCCCACCTGGAAAAAATGGGGCGCAGTCACTTGTTAGGGCAGGGCAGTTCAGCAGCTCTGCTTCTGGGCTCTTTCACATGGCCTGGTGCTCATGCCATAATTTATGTGCTCGATTGTCCTCAAGGTGATTCCCCTGCCCTGTGAGATACAAGTGATGTACGTGCAATTCAGCCCTTTCCCTCGTTAGGACCCCAGTCCCTTTGCCTATGAAATGCAGATAACCCCATTCATCTGTTTTTTTTCCCTCTACAAAGGGTTTTGGGATCTACAGATGCCAAACACAATTGCTTACAGCTTGCTGGAGTTAGACTTGTGAGTTTTATTTAAAAACATGTTCTGTTTTCAGTTTCTTACTTCATTTCAAATGTCATCCTTCTTCTCTTCTTCTTCCAGGGCCACCTAGGGATTTTATTCACAGAATTGGAATGAGCTGCAAAAGGGATGAAGATCTTTTACGGGAACCTTGAAAGAATTGCGTGAGCTCTGTGAAATGAAGATTAAAAATAAAACAGGGAGGTGAAGCACGGGCTCCAGCACAAACATCTTGTAAATACTTGTCTGCTGATCCCAGGGCTCTTCCTCCCGCGCTGCGCACTCCGCACGGGAAGGAGCTGCCGTATCCATCCCGCAAGTGGGTAAACGGGAGCACAGCCCGAGGGCAGGAGAACACGGCGGGTTAGAAAATCTGCCGGCTCTGTGAAACATGTTTCTGCCGCTTCCTCCACCGGAGAGGTAAGCTCTGCCAGGGGTTATTTGGAAGGGCTTTGCGGAAGGTGTGGTGTTACTTGGTGAGGGCACACATCTGTTTATACATGAGGATTTTGTCTTGCAAGTTGATGGAAGTGAGTGTCCTGTAGCCCAGCACCTCTCATCCCGCAGCAGGGAGCTCCTCCAGCCCCGGAGGTCTCGCTTGGTGGCAGCCCCGTCCAGGTCTGCCAGGGATCTGGGGCTCTCCCTGCCTGCTCTGCCTCTTCCAGACTGCAAAACAGTGGCTGAATTGTGCTTGTTATGCTTTGGAAACTGAATCTTCCCCTGCCGTGCACACACATCCCTGCAAAAAAACGACAGGACCCGCAATTCAGTGCAGACGTGACGCGTTCGAGTGGGAGGAGAGCAGCGGCTCTGAGTGCTTGCCCTAGGTAGGTGGGAGAGGCAGCCAGGGATCAGAGCGTCGCCTTAGCTCAGCTTTGGGAGCAGGGATAACCCCCGTGCGGGTGCTCGGGGCACAGTTCCTGGCTGTGGGTGAGTGAGGTGGCCAGTCCCTGTGGCTCCAGTCAGGGACCAGCATCACGCAGATGGCAAGGGACTGATTTGACCCAAAAAGGCTTTTTGGTTGGCTTCAGCAGATGCCCATCCAGTGTGCTGGGGCATGGGGCTTGGGGTGGCCCTCGCGATGGAGCTGGTGCCTTCCCGTGCGTTACCCAGGCAGTGTGAGATCTGTTACACGTTGATACCCTACGTCCTCTGCCAAAAGCTCTTCCATCTTGACAGACCTTATTTAGAAGTCAGGCAGTGGTGCACAAGCACTGCAGTCCTCATACCAACGCCTCAGATCAGCTGAGCTTCCCCGTGAGCTGGTTCCATGCCTGTGTGGCAGGTGCCTCCATCCAGCCCACTTTCCCCTTCTCCCCGTTCCTGTTGGTGGACCCTGGACCTGCTGAGCATCCCCAGCTTTGGGTGTCTCTGGCATGTACCTCTCATGGGCCTGTTCCTGGGGGCTCTCTGGGACCAGGGCAGTGCTCCAGCAGTGGGAAAGCTCCCTTTGCCCAGGTAGATTCATCTGTTATGCGTAGCTGGTGGGTCTGAAAGGCAATCGGTTGCACTACATGTTATTTACTGCCTCTTGGATGAAGTAGGTCACCAGTCCATCATGGATTTGTTTTGTGTGATGCACAGAAGGCAGTGAGATCCTATTTCTTCCCTGTCCTCCTCCTCCTCACCCACAGGCAGTAGGATGGAGGACTGTGAAATCCCAAGGAAAAAGGCCGATCCAGCGCTGCATTGGCTCTCGATCTGCCGGAGCAGAGACTGTGGCCCTGGGGAAGATGGCTCGTGCCAGGGCAGTTGGCTGATCAACTGCCCATGTGCTGATTCTGGTTTGCCTTGAGACGTTGGGCTGCAAATGTTGGTGGCCCATGAGATGCTCTCTGGGTGATCTGTGCCAGTCGTCCCCAAGCAATTTGCCCTGGTTCTGCATCAGGTAGGGAATTTACGTGTGGTGTTTCTGTTAGAAAAGGCATGCTTAAGCATAAGATGTTTGTGTTCTTCCTTCTGTTGCTTTTTCTGAGTACGTGACCTCAAGAGGTATTTTTAAAGTAAGGGGAGGTGACCCCTTTTTCTGCTTGATAGAAAGCCACGCTGTGTCTGTTGTGGGTGTTCTGGAGCATTCTGGAGACCTGGTAAGTTTTTCTCTGTTTTCAGGAACAACCCACAATGAAATACAAAACTTCCCCCATCTTTCTCCCTTACCTTGTTTAAGATTTTAGTTGGAGTTTTTTTTTGGTGTCCATCTGACTCTGGGATGGCTGCTTTCCCCTCCCGCCCCTGGGGCCACATCCCTGGGACAAGGGCGATGCCAGGACATCAGAATCACATTGAGAGGTGGAGATGACCAGGAGACAGGTCGGGGTGGGAGATGGTGAGGATGCAGCAGGAAACTCAGGAAGGGTTGCAGAGCACTGGAACAGGTTGCCTAGAGAGGTGGTGGATGCCCCATCCCTGGAAACATTCCAGGCCAAGTTGGACGGGGCTCTGAGCAACCTGATGTGGTTGGAGATGTCCCTGCTCCTTGCAGGTTGGTCAAACTGGGTGGGCTTTGAAGGTCACTTCCCACCCAAACCATTCTGTGGTTCTATGATTCTATGATAAAGAGCTCCAACTCTGCATCAGGCAGCAAAGGCAAGGAAGGCAAAGCTGCTGTTTCTGAGGATAAGTCCTCCTAAAAAAAAAAAAAGAAAGCTATTTGGAGTGTTACTGATAAGGAATCAACTAAATTTCTCCTTTCTGTGTCCCCATCTCTGCAAGAGATCATTCAGCTGAGGCGTAACGCACAGGGCTTTTGAAAGCATCTTGGTGCAAGCGCTTGGAAAATGCTATCGTTTAAATCCGTAACAGCTCTGTTAGGAAACGCCCCAGGCGTCGCACGTCAGCTCTGGGTGCCGCAGAGCGTCTGGCTGCTAATGCTTCGCATCACCCGCGCCGTAAATAATGAGAATCAAATGGAACGCGCCGGGCTCACAGGCAGCCTCAGGCCATGGCCAGAAAGCGGTCCAGTGTGCCCAGTGGGCTCCCAGTGAAGGCTGTGGCTATGTGACAACCCGGTGTCCCCGCAGGCAGGACACCCTCCCAGGAGAGCTTTCCTAGGATGTCTGCCTGCTGCCACTGGCTCTGCTTGTCCTGCTCTCCACTGGGCCTTTTCCGTTGGGTGGTGGGAGAGGCAAAGCAAAGTAGAAAGGGGTCAGTGCGTCATCTTCTTGGAAGGAGGAGGTACAATTTCTGGAAGCAAATTTGGGAGTAAAGAGCTGAGTGTGGTCACCTGTGAGCAAACCCAACCAAGCTTTTGGTGGCAGTATTGAGGTTGAAGATCTATCAGATCCTCCACTGATGTCTCCTCCCCATTGTTCTGCTAAAATATGGAACTAGGAGATTCCGAAAGCGCTGCTGCAGTTACCAAAACGCTTTTACATCACTTAGTGCTTGCTTCTGCCCACACACGCTTCTGAATAGTCATAAGTTTCTTCTATAATTATGTTTATTACACACTTGCTATGGTGACAAACTATCCCACACCGCCGATGAGACTGCAGCCAAGCTGGAATTCTGCTCCGGGCGAGCAGCTGATTCCCGGGCTGCTGGCGAGGTGTGGGAGGGAAATCCTTTGGCAGTCGTTCGGTCAGGCTCCCCCTGCCTGAGACGGCCTCACAGCAGGTTGCACAGAAATTAATAACGTGATCATCTTTTTTGTGTATTTTGGTACCAGCAAGCTAATTAATAATGATGGGTCAACAGTTTTTAGGCTTTTAGGATTAGCAGCAGGTTTAGGGGAGGATCACACGCCTGTCTGAGCTGCAGGGTGCAAACGTGGGCAGGTAGGTTGTGGTAAATGATAGATGACCCACATTTTAAAGTAGGTTGTTGGTTTTTTGTTTGGTTTTTTTTTGTTGTTTTTTTTTTTGTTAAAAAAAGGTTGAAGACTTAATCCACTTCTTCTCCACCTGCCCCAATTTACTCAATCCCTCATATTTAGGACAAACAAAGGCTTTTGATTTATCAGGTAAATGACGGCTTGTGGGTGAGGTTGAGGTGGCCCTGCACCCTAAAGGTCACATTATTTTATGAGTTGCCTCCTTGGCGTGTCGCAGGGGCCAGTTGGTAGCTGAGGTGTTGGTGGCATCTCACGTCCCACCAGACCAACAGAGGGTTGCTGAGACTCAGGAGTTGGTGGAGCTCCACGTATGAGCTGTAGTTCAGGAAACCTACGATGTCGTGGTGCCTCTGTCACGGGACAGATCCTGGACAAGCTGTAGATGCTGCTGCGGTGTACGTATTTTTCTGATTCACACTTCAGCTTCAAAACTCCACTGCTTTTCTAAAGGCTTTTGTTTCTACATATGTGACTTCCAGCTAGAGAAAAAAAAACTTTGCACTCTGCTCCCCGCTTTCTAAGGTGCCTGTCCGCCTTTTCAGGTCTGCTTCTCTCAGAAGGCAAAGTGAGCAGAGGGTTGGGGAGTGCTGATGCTCTGGTGGGTACTGGCCCATTTGCCCTGGTTGCACTCAAAGGTTGTACTCAAAGCTCAGCTGATGGACCTGCCCTGAGATGCAGAGGAGGGTATCTCCAAAACAATGAATCCATGTCAGAAGATTTTTGAGTGGCCAGCCAAACAATCCCAGCCACCAAAAGCCACGAGAAAGAACATCGTTCCCGAAAGCGCTGCGTTATTGATTAAGCATTTGTGATCCATAAAACATAGTAACAACCTGGGGCTGGCTGTGGGATGGATTTACCAAAAAGGTCGTCTTTTACTGCCTCTGGTCCTCAAGGACGAGGGTACAGAAAGTTTAGTACCGAGCAGGAATTCATTTGTATAATAATGGTTTTTGATGACTTGCAAAGGTTATTTTATGATTAGCCATCTAATTATAAAATGGCCAACAATTTCATCTTATCCAAATCTGCATCAGCTAAATTATGAAATGCCCTTGTTTTATGCAAATTCTGGAAATATTGCTTCTCTAACCTCCCAACCCCGCTGTCTGTCAGTAAGGCTTGCGTGGAGCCGAAATCTTAGGGCAGTGCCAGGGCTCGATTCAGCTGTGAATAAAATGTAGGGAATTAATTCTGCAGGAGTACCCGGCAGCGGCGAACGACGGCCGTGGTGCAAGCGCGGGGCGGACGTGGGTGCCTAACCCCATGGGGTGGCTCAAGGTGCTGGGGCTGGCACTGGGAGGCAGGAGTGATGCGTATTTCTAAGGAAGGATTTGCTCATCACCTGAGGGACCAGAGGTGTGAGATGTCCTCATGTGCAGATGTGCGAGGAGAGCTGCTGCATGCTCCATCCCTCCTCGCCCTTCGAACCACCCCCAGTTCCTCTCTGCTTCAATTCCCTTTGGTCAGCTGGGGTCAAGAATATTTTTCTCTTTGTTTTCTCCACGTTGCAGGTTGATGGTTCTGAGGAGCATTGAGCCATGAAGTGCAAATACCTCCTGTGGCTTGTCCCCTCCCGGTGCTGCAGAGAGGGTGGGCAGGGGAAACTGAGGCACAGGTCCCTGCCCTGGGGTCCCTGCCCCATGTGGGCAATTTGTGCTCTCTGGGCATCAGTGCGAGTTCCAGGGGTCAACAGAGAAGGCGATGAGGCCATGCTGGACGCCAGCTTGGTTAGTTCTGCAGTTGCTAACGAGCTGCTGGGTGCCAGGGAAGGTGCAGGGTGGGCTGCTGTGACCCCCGGGGTGAGCTGGAAAGCCCCTCTCCCCCTGCGCCGTGGGACCTGGAGCAGCACTTGGGGGGATAAATCCATCTTCATAGAGAGCGGTTGTGTTGGTGGCAGAGATCAGGCAGGGCAGGGAACAAAACCGATCCGACTTTGTCCCTTGTGCTCTGTGACCTCCAGCTGGCTGAGAGCTCTGGGGACAATAAACTTTATGGTTTGGTTACGGTGTCCTTCCTCAGATGTGAGGTGTGCTGAAAAAATAGTCGACCTGTGGACAGTACAATTTTAAAGCACAGCCAACGCAGGTATTAAAATTGACTGCTGAAGGTACTGTGACCTCAGGGGTGTTTTAGGAATGGGTGCCAGCAGCAGAAAGGGAATGGGAGGGCAGGGCACTGCAGCTGCTGGCGCAGTGCACGCGACCCTTCCTCAGGTTGGTACCCACCAGGAGCACAGCCCATCACGTCCATCAGGGTGAAGAAATCCCAGCCTGGCCCCATGGTTTGTGTTATTTTGAAGGTTTGGACTCTAAGCACATTGGGGAAAAGTGTCTTGAAATATTTGCGCATGACAGAAACTAGATGGATGCGTAGGGGCGACTTGCGTGCCTTGAGGTGCTGGCAGGTGTGGGGTTTCTGGGGTGCAAGCCGAGGGGCTTTGCTGTGCTTCGAGGTGGGCACGGCACTGTTCAGAGCTGCTGTACAGACACTGCATGTGTGCGTTTATGGCTTCTTTGCCTGGAAGAGATGCTGGTTCCTCGTGCGTGAACTTTGTGAAAGAAAGCTAATTTTAAAGAATTAAAATAGTATTTTTCCATGGACCTGTGAGGAGGCAAAAGAAATTGTTGCTTCAGACAACTAGTTGCAACTCTAAAACCGACCAACGCGGCTACTCCTCGGAGATGACCTTCCTTCCTTCCAGTGTGTGCATCTTCTCTCGTAGCACTGGGAAAGGCAATACTGGAATAAAATAGTCGGAGGCTGGTGATTCTTGCAGAGCAGGATGGAAAAACCCCTGTGTTTTTTGGGTTTTTTGCTACTGTTCCTGTTAAAACAAGCCTTTAACGATGGGCTTGTGCCCGTATCCCTGGGACTGGGTGGGCTCCTGAGGAGGAGATTGTGATGGAAGAGAGAGTGCTGTGGGAATGAGGAGCTGGTCTGGGAAGCCCTGGAGGGTTTTCAAAGGGGATGCCTCAAACTGGTGGTTGCTTTGGGCCAGTCCTTGCCGGAGAGGCAGGGATCTGCTACAGCAGGGATGGGGGTCTCAGTGCTGGAGGCAGGGAGAGCAGAAAAGGAGGAGAAGAGACACCAGAGAAGGGGGGGGAGAGAAGGATTATAAAGATTAGGTCCAATTAGATACGTGCACTTCAAACATCAGATCCTATTAAACACTCCTGGTTTAAAACCAGGCCCAATTATATGGTTGCAGCTTCCAGACAAAGTCCCATTAAGTGGAGCTGCTTTGAAATCCAGGGCCTCAGACACAGCCGTTGTGACGATCAGGCCCTGTTAAATACATTCCGTTTGAAGATTAGGCCCTGTGAAACGCAGGCAGTTCAAAGCTGGCCTCCAGTTAAGCAGAGGTGGCTGGAGAAACTGGAGCTTGTGGGGAGAAGGGGACCTGTGGGGCAGCTCCGTGCATCTGGGGGGAATGAGCCTCTGGGCAGGGGCAGGCAGGATGCCCGTGGTCCTGCCTGCACGCGGTGAATCACCCCAAATCAGTCCTTCAGCATGAAGGAAGCCAGGGTGGTCTCCAGGAGGGTGGAGACTGGAGGCTCGAGGCTTCAGGAGAGGCTTGGAGGTGATGCTCACTGGAACAACTCGGGGCTGTGGGAATATTGCCGTACCCTGTCTCCAACCTCAGTTTTCTGTGCCTTTCAGAGATGCGTCAGTGGGCTGTAACACCTGAACCCCTTGGTCCTGGATAGGGCTAAGGGCTGTGCCGTGGGTGGGGTGGTTGTGTGTCTGGGAGGTAAGTCCTGGGTGGCCCCAGGGTGTTTGGGTGCCCAACGAGCTGTGGGTTACAAGGAAACGTGGGCACTCGCCTGTCTCCCAAGACCCGAAGAGCTGTGCGTGGCATGGGCAGGGGTCTGTGATTGGGGTGTTTGAGACCACTGCCCTCAGCATGAGCTTGCCTCTTCTGCTGGCCACGACGGCGCGCGGGGCAGACAGAGTGCGTGGGACCCGGCAGCGATTTCTCTGTAAGACTGCACGGTTCTTCCCGATTTCTTGTGTGGGCTCCGTGGCTGCTTGCCTCGTTAATGGGCACGGTTAAGAAATGCATCTTGGTGATGGGCTGGGGGAGATGATGGGGACAGCAGTGGTGTCCGATCCAAACCCTCTGCCCCACAGCAGAACTCCCTTCTTGGGGGCGCCGACCCTCTGCGATGGGTGGCCCAGAGCGGCTGAGCCGCGGCTGGAGGTGACTTGCCTACGCAGCTGACGCTTCTCCTGCAAAACACCATCGCCCATCCCTCCTCGTCCCGCTTCTCCACGTGTTCCTCACAGCGCCGCTCCTGCTCTGCTTTCGCGGGTGCGATGCACAAAGGTGTGAGGAGCAAGAAGGGTCATCTTCTGCCTGGTCGCCACATCGATACAGGTCAGTGAAGAGCTGCCCAGATGCTCTTGCAAACATTACTGGGACTTTATTTGGTGCTGGTTTTGGTCCTGAGCCTCAGTAGCCTCAGATAAATGTACCTGGCACTAATTAAAAGTTATCTTTGATGGAGCAAAGGGATTTTACCATTTGGATTTTAGCATATGAAATATTAACTTAAATATATATATTTAATTTTCATATTAAATATTATATAGCAGCACAGGATTAATATTAAAACTTTAATACAATGTAAATGTCAGAATGAGTTGTAGGGATAAAACCTAAATGAAATGTATTTACCTCTCTGTTTCACTTACTGTAGCAAAAGATTTTCAAGTCAAACCAGATTTTTTTTTTTTTTTCACTTTTCAACAGAAGTGCTGTTTCTTTGTTCTACAAGAAACCGTTCCATTAGAGGTTGGTTTGGGTTTGTTTTTTTTTGTTTTTGTTGGTTTTTTTATTTTTTTACCACTTCTCATTCGCATGACTTGAAGACCCAGGGCTTTAACGAGCGCTGAGGCTGAGACCTGCGGTGATAGATGAGAGCGCTGCCAGCTCTCATGTCTTCTCAAGTCTTCTCATCCTGCTCTTTCCTCTCCGGTTTGTTCCTCTCCCTCCCCCGTTCTGTTCCTAGGACGGAGATGCGCGTGCCTGGCCCTGGCTGGTGCTTTCTGTGCAGCAAGTCTCGGGGGTTGGTGGAAGGGTGGCAGCTCTCTGACGCTGGGGAAGGCCAGAGAAAATAAGGAGCCCCTTTTCCTCTGACACTCAGCATGCACACAGCCCAGGGCGAGGATGAATTTGCTGAGTGAACACTTGAAATCCTGCCCGGCGCATGGTGCTGGGGTGGGGAAGCAGCCCCTGAGCGCGCAGAGCGGCACAAGAGGACGCTTGGAGCCCTCACAGCCATGGGCAGGGGGAGAGGAGATTTTGCTTGGGGACCGGTTGGCTGGCCTTGCCACCGTCCTGGCCATACCTTTGATGGCCTGGGGTCTGAACAGCCCGGTCCCCACCAGGACGGGTGCTGCCTCCCCTTGCTCAGCGCAGCGAGGTGGAACTGTGGTGCGTGGGCCACGCTGCTGGAGCAAGTGCAGAACAAGCACATCTCCTGGTGCAATACGTACGTACAGGAGGTTTCCTTTCCCTTTCATCTCTTCATCCACATCCTTTTCTGAAGAAGCGGCAGATGAAAGAGCCCACCACTCACATCAGACTCCAATCAAGAGCATTAAAGGAAATGTTTTGGGCTTTACGGTTTGCTTTGAAGGAGCCAGTGGCAAAATGAGCTGGGAAGGCACAAAAGACACCCCGGCTAGTCTAGCTGCATCTCCAGCATCAGAAATTTGTTCTCTGAAGTGATTAAGACACAGGTGTTCGGAAAGGGCACGTGAGGCCGCGTGGTTGAGGTGCGCTTCTGCTCAGTTGCTTGGTTTCTGCTGTGCCCCAAGGGTACCTGCAAACCGCCCCAAATCACCTCTTCCACTCAAAACCAGTCACAGGCTTTTGGGATGGCTGATGACCTAAAAGAGACCACAAAGAAGAATTTCCTTCCTTCAGACGCTGCTTCAGCATCTCTTCCAGCTGGTCATTCCCTTGGTCCTCACCCCTTGCCCTGCAGAAGGACCTGGCAAAGAGCTTGGGGTCACCCCAACCCCACAAACCCATCTAGGGCTGCCCCTACACCTCCATCGATGTGGCCAGGCTCTGTCAAGCAGCAATTTAATGCATGGATGGTGTCTACAAAACTCCCTCCTGTTTTTTCCAGCTGCATTTCCCAGCCCATTGGGAGCGGGATTGGTGAGTGCGATGCAGCAGGACGAGGGTCTCTGGTCTCTTCCCATCTTGGCTTTGGGATTTCTGGGTCCATCTTGTCACCTTAAGAGCAGTGGGGCTTGTTCAGGTGGAGAAGGAGCATCTGGGGCACAAGGCGGAAAAACTGATGTTTCCCTTTTGTGAGGAGAAAAAAGTAAATCCTCAATGCTGGTGTGAAATGGCGTAAAAAAAAAAAAAAAAGGAGTTGTCTGGGTTACAGGGAGAGAAATACCAATTATATTAAAGTGGGGGTAAAATCAGGAAGGCTTCATCAGGGCCGTTCACTGACAAAACTTGCAGCTACAGGCTGTGTATGAAAAGGCTCAGATGTGAACGCACAGAAACATTCTGGTTCTAACAAACCTGCAGTATTCAGGCAAAACTCCTGCGGGGTCTGGCGGGAGCCTGGCTGGGGGCCCGGGGGATCTGCCTTAGCAATCTTGTGAAAATGTTAAGGAGTTTAAAACCACTGGCTGCCTTTCCCGGAGGGAGGTGATGCGTGGTGGCAACGCTGACGCCTGCGTGTCGCAGCGAGAGCCAGCGCGCAGCGTCTCCGCGGAGGCGCCGGGCTCTTCTCTTTGTCCTTTCCCGTTCACCGTACGGCAGGAGGAAAGGGGTGAAAGCGAGACCCTATGAAGTTTCTCTCGCCACGCTCTGTCAGGTCCTTTCTTCTCCTTTATTTCCTTTGCGCTCAGCTGGGCTGTAAAGTCCTCTTTGTTCCTGGCTGCCCTCTGCCCTCGGTGCTCAGCGAGGACGCGAAATGGCCAGCGCAGGGTCAGCAGAGGAGCCTTCCTGGGGCACACCGCGCTTCATTAGTGGTGGCCCTGCCACATGACCCTCCCTGAAGGCTGTGGTGCTCGCTGTGAGCTGCCCGGGCACTGATGTGACCCAGGAGGTGAAGCTTTTCTATAGCCCTGGGTACCAAAATGTCCCGATGTTGCCTGTATTTTGCTAAGGAGACAATGAGCTGTACCAGCACCTTGGTCTCCCAATGCATTGCAGTGGGATTCAGGCACATAGCGGCTTTTAAATACCAGTTAGTGCTGCAGAACGTGGTCACTGGGGGCCATTGTCACGGCCCTCGACCCGGGTCGGTGGGAGATGGCAGGCTCTGCTTTCGTGCTGCTCTGTTCTGGGGGCTGCCGCAGCGCAGAGCTGCCCCATGCCCCTGGCCGCGGTGCGGGATGCACCCCGGGCACCACGCTGGCAGGAAGAAAGAGACTTCAAAAAAAATATTCATTAACCTATTTCTGTTTTCTGGCTGCAGCAGTTATTTTTGGGCCCCGTCTCTTTCCCACGTGACCTGAGTTTTACCACTCGAGGCAATGGGATTGATGAAAACCCTTCTGCAAGGTTGTTAAAACCCAAAGTGAAGTGGAATGAGGAGAGCTGATGAAAAGCTTCAATTTTTGCTTTTCAAGATCTCCACTTTCCAATGTATGATGAGGAGAAGAGCCGGCCCTGGCATGCCGTAACCCTGCGGTTGTGCTGGAGTAGGTGCAGCTCCTCACCAAACACATCCCTGCTTAGAAAATGGGACCTTCTGGAAAGCTGGAGACAGAAGGACATCCTGCTGTGGAAGGAGCTCAAGTGAGGAGCCTGTGGGCACTTGTTGAAAAATCAGACATGGTTTTAAAATAGAAGGAGGTAGATTCAGATTAGATATTAGGAAAAATTTCTTGCTCTGAGGGTGGTGGAACACTGGCCCGGTTGCCCAGAGAGGTGGTGGATGCCCCATCCCTGGAAACATTCCAGGCCAGGTTGGCCGGGGCTCTGAGCAACCTGATCTGGTTGGAGATGTCCCTGCTCCTTGCAGGGGGTTGGACTGGGTGGGCTTTAAAGGTCCCTGCCAACCCAAACCATTCTAGGATTCTCAGTACATCCCGGGCAGCTCAAAACACTGGGGCAGGACCAGCTGCTGCGGAGGGTGTTCTTCCTGCCACACGTGCTGGCAGCTTCGAGGGAAGGATGGCGAAAAAATGGTGAAGAAGGAAATTCTTCATGTGCTCAGACAGCACTATGTCCTGAAGGATAAACCTCTGTAACCCACGTGGCATATGTTTTCTCTCGTGTTTCAGGTGGCCGTGGCTCTTCCCACCATCGACCTGAATGTCCGATCAGCGCGAGCCCTGCACCGCAAAAACCTCGGAGGCTGTTTGAGGCAGTGTCTTCCAGAGGTTAATAACACGCTGTGGGAAAGCGGTCAGTTTTCAGTTCACCGCTGTCTGATTTCACTCTCTGTCCTCTTGTAGTTGTGCTGCTGCTGCAAAAACCCAGCTCTCGTTGCGAGAGCGCCTGGCTTCCACCCGATTATATCATTTCACTTCTTGGTAATTGGTGCTGGGTGGCTGAGGGGAAGCCGTCTGCGTGACCGGGGAGATTTAGAGAGTCGGTAACAGAAGGGATGTTATCAGAGTCTGGTACTTTAGAAGACTACGGTAATCCAAAGCTGATTAGAGCTGGGCTGGTGCCGTGGGAAATTCGGGACATCTTGGACGCCGACTCTTTCCAGCAGCATCGAGCAGCGCGGGGCTCTATGTGTGTGTCGGGGGCCGGGAGGGCTCTTCTCCGTGTTTGGATGGAGGGGGACAAACAGCGGCCCTTCCCCTTTGAGATCATGGGTGCTGGTCTCCTTTGCAAAAGGCAGTGGAGGAAAAAGGAGGTGGAGAAAAAAAAGAGATGGGAAGAACAGCACCCGCTCATTGGGCTGGCGATGGGTACGTGGCTGTAAGGGTGAAGGTGTCCACGGCCAGCGCTTGCGTTCCCCTGCCACGACAAAGTCCCCAGCCAGGGCTGCTCCCCGGGGGCCTGGGCCAGTCCAGCACAGCCTTCCTGAGTGTGCGGATTCATCTCCTCGGGCTCGGCCGTGCTTTTCTGTTGCCCCCGATGAGTAATGCAACCTGTGCAAATCCAGCACATAAATTCCAGGCGTCGGAGGGAGCGATGATGTATCCCTGCCGGGGCAGAGAGGCGTCTCACTGCTGTCACACTTTATTAACAAATACTGGGGATTTGATCACCTTCAGGCCCATAAATAAACCCAAGGGGGGGTTGCGTTGGTGCTGTTCTCAGAAGAGGACATCGCTCTTGGGGCCGGCGTATAAAAAGGGATGTAAAAGAGAGCAGGGGCCCGTGAGCCACTCCTGTGCCTAGCTGTTATTTGAGGTGTTTATTTTTTTTATCTCCACTGGGCTCCCAGTCCAGCACCGCTGCGATGGGGCGTCCCCCCTCGGCTCTGGCCGCGGCACGCGGCTTTGGCAGAGCCGTGGGATCGCACACGAGATCGTGCTCAGGCCGCCGTGGATCGAACAGAGCTATTGATTGCCGCTTTGAACCCCGCTGCTTTATTTACTTGCTCGGTAATAATTTGCTTAATAAAACCCTGCTATGGCGATTACCGACCCCCCAAACCTTTTGGTTTCCGATTGTGTTCCCAGCCGCAAAGTCTCCAGAGTTTCAGGGTTTCCCTCGAGGGACGGTCTAGGGTTTGTGTCGCGTAATTTGGGGTTGTGTGGGCTGACCCTTTGCTGCTTCATCAGTAGGTACCGGTAGATAGGTGCCACCTTGGGATGTTGGGGTGCTCCGAGGAGCTCAGTGGCACCGGTGCATCCGGGGAGACCCAGTCCCGGGAAACGTTTACCCACAAACCCCAGGAGAAGAAAAGCAGCAACAATTCCCAGCAGCCCCAATACCCCAACTGGGAACACAGGCACAAAAACCCAGCAAAAACCATGATGCTCTGGTGTGCCTGTGCGGGCCTGGGGCTTAGCAGCTTGCTGCTTGTGCAAACGCAGTTTGATTTATGTAGCAACGCTCCATGGTGAGGAAGGCATTGTCCTCCTCATTAGTCCAGCACCCGGCACGGCAGGGGCTCGGCTGCGGGCAAGCCGGCAACGGAAATATGAACTAATATTAATAAAAGGAAGCAAAAGTGGGGCCTGCCAGATGCAGGCACGCTGGGGATTGTCAGGAAATGACAACACTGCGTGCGGGCTCTGAGCGAGATTAGAAAGTGTTTGGGAATGGTCCCCCAGAGCCTGTAACCAGGAATGGGCAGTATGCAAATACCGTCAGTTAATCATCGCAAAATAGGGCAGCGTTTCCAGGGATGGAAGGCAATTTTATTCTTTCATTATGCAGGCTCCTCGCTCTTAAAATATGTTGAAGAGAAATCTTTATTTTTTTGAAAAAAGAAGCGGACAAAAGTGAATGGGAAGGTTTGTACCATGGAGATGCTCCTGGAGACCCTCGCTGCTCCAGGGGGGATGGAGGCAGGGACCGCGGGGCTGTACCGGGGGCTTCGTGGGGCTTGGTGATGGTGCAGTGTCTGGTCCCAGTTTTGGAGCTGGTGTCACCCTTCCTGGCTGTGGCTGGCTTTGGTGCGAGCTTTGTCCCGTCCTTGTCTGCAGACCGGCTATAAACCCTGGGGGTGGCTGCAGCATCTCTCATTTTCTCATTTGATATTTTTCCTGAACTTTCCATCAGTGAAAAAAAAAAAAATAATGTTCCTGTTTAGCTGTTTCAGTCTAATTTGGGATGAAAACGAAATGCTGAAATATTCCTCTGGCCCGAGGCAGTGTTTAGCCAGCTCTGTTAATACAGCTGCATGCACATTAACAGCCGGGCCGCTCGCGAGCGGGGAGCGTGTTCGGCTGCGCATGGGTCCCGCTCTTGCAGGCACGGGGCCGTGGCTGCCCTCACTGCAATGCCGCACAGGACAGGGGTGTGGGATGGGGTGCTGCCGGCTCCCCAGGGCTCCCAGACCACGAACTGGCTCCCCATCGGTGTATCCCATGGGGCAGCGGCCAGCGGGGCCGGTGGCTCTGTGTCGCCGGGGCGAGATGCAGCATCTCCTCTTGGGTCCCCTCCCCAACACGCTGGGGCCACGCAGTCGCCGGGTGCTGCGTGACCCTGGGCTGTGGGTGCTTTTGGGTGCTTTGGGTGCTTTTGGCTGGTTTGCTGCCTCTAGATGGCACTGACCCAACGCGCATGGCTTTGGAGCAGGATGGTTTCTGAATTATATCTTTTTCCCCTGCTTTGGTTATTTTTGTTTTGGAATATTGTAATAACGGATGCTCAGTTTCGGCAGCGAGGTGCTGGGTACAGAAATAATCGATGCCATTGAGAAAAAAAGAGCCCGTCCACACTGGGTGCTTCCCCAATCTCCTCCTGTGGGAGCTGGGGCTTGGTGGGCGTCCGTGCCCCGGCTGTGAGCTGAGTGGGGACACCGGGGCAGGAGGGGGCTGGCTGTGGACTGGGGGGAAATGGTCTCCTGGATGCCCTCTTCCTTCCCCACGTCTGCGTTGTGCCGATGTGAAATCCCCTGCACGGGAAGGCGGCAGCACAGTCTGATCCCGGGCAGGGTCCTCGGCCTCGAGAGGCATCCCCTGTTCTGCACTCCGTTATCCCTGGTAACAGCTCTGCTCTCTAAATCCCATTTTATGCTGATTTCCCACATCCCTTGAGTCAGGCGGCAAGAATCTGCCTTAAACCCTTGAGCAACGTGAGATCTGTGGAGCTTGGGGATGCACCATGGACCAAAGGCATGAAGAGAGGAGAGGAAAAATTCCCATTCCTGCTTGGAGGACAAAACGCTGCAGCTTGAGCGGGAAGCGGGATTGCAAACAGTGCCTGGTCTCTGAGCGGCCCCATCCCATCTCCTCCCTGCGGCATCCGCGCCCCCCAGAGCCGCCCTCCTCTCCTGCACGTGTCGGGATGCGCCTTTCCCACCACGGGGTTAAACGCCCTGTCCCGCAATACTCACTTGTAGGTGTCTGGAAACCAGTGGGACTGCGTGCTGTACTGGCTGGGCAGCTTGGCGGAAGGTGTTGTGTATATATTTGTCTGTGTATGGGTGTGTATTTGTCCATATTTCTTAATATTCTCCCCCAAGCTGCCTAAAGGACAGTGCGGCATTATTTAAGCATTAGTTAAGGGACAAGTCAGGGGAGATTTCTGGGAAACTGGAGCTATTCCCCACGCAACGAGGGAGGGGAATACTTAATTCCCTGCTTTCTAGCACAAATTAGTGAATGCGTTTTGTCTGAGCAGGAGGGATTACAACGTGGTTGGGAAACTTGTATACTGCAGGGGCTGCTGTCCTCACTGTCCTGATTTCTCAGAGGTGGATGTGTCACTGTGTCGGGGTCCCTCGCCGGAATGTGCCTCTGGAGCAACTTCCCCAGTGCACCCGAGAAAAAGCAGATTTAAACCCGTGGCCGTGCTCACGGTCGGTGTTGTGTCGGGAGGACTCCCCAGCGTGAGAAGCAGCGGTGGGTGCTCAAAAATCAGTAAAGGAGGGTTAAAAACGGCATGTGGCTTGCAAGATGCCTCTACCCTTTCTGTAGGAGGGAAAGTGAGGACTGGCGCGTTCTCACCTGCCCAGCAGGTACGGGCACTGCCCTCGCACCAGCCCTGCTGTAAGGATGGGGCAGGGCTGGGGGCGAGAGGGGAGCCTGGGGCTGGGGTGGCAGGGGCAGAGCATTTATTGAAGCTAAATCGTCACTTGGGAATCGCTTGCTACTAAACCTGTGCTGTCCCGAAGAGGAAGACATGTGAAAGATGGTTTTGAACCCCATCCCGTGCACTTTGGGAAGGTCTGACTGACAGGTTCTTAAGCTCCTGGAACTGGCACTGTTGCTTCCCGAAAGAATGAATCACCAAAATGCACATTTTCAAGGAGATTTTGGGAAGAGTCATAATGACATTGAAAGAAAGATGGATGTTTAGTTGCGATGAGGGCTCATAAATTATCTAGGGGACAAGCGCCTCTACTGGGAAATACAAATGTGGGTAGAACAGTCGCACAGTCTGCTTTTTGCAGAGTTATCAAAGCCTCCAGAAGCGTTGCTTTAGGACTTGCAGTATGTATTTAACTCTTCCTTCAGCAAATGTTTCTGACTTTTATTTGCTAAAAAGTTGGCATGCTTGGGAAACTGAAAGGAAAGGGGTGGGTGGGCTTGCTGCATCCCTCGTCGCAGGAACATGGAGCTCAGGTCTCTTCTGGTCCTGGTAAGACCCTGTTTGCTCTCCTGTCTTGCAGCTCTGATTTTTTTTTCAAGGCTTTTCTCCTCCCTAGAGAAAAGCACATGGTCATGAGGTTTCAGGAGAAAAAAGTCAAGATTTTCTTATTTTCTTGCCCCCTCCAATGGTGCTCTGGGTGGTCCCACCACCCCTGACGTGGTGAATCTGCTTAGGTACTTGCAGGGCAGGGTGTGCCAGGTGCCCTTCAATATCGGTTGGAACCAACCAGGAGTCTATGGTGAGCTCACAATTCTGCGCAACCAAGGGCTCAGCAGCAGCAGTGGGTTTGCCTGCCTGCCCAAATACCAGGCGGTTTTGGGGGCAGGACGGCAACGGCAGAGTTCTGCATTCCGACGCATCCCTGGGGAGGAGGGAGCAAGGTCCAGTGCCCTGGGCTCGCACAGAGAAAACGAATCCTCCAGCCACAGAGACATAAAGATGAGGAAAATCAATCCAGAGCACTTATAATGAATAGTAAACAAGCAAACATGGGCTAGCTGTCTGCACAGGTATAGAGCTTTGTCGGGAGACGGCTGGCACTTACGAACAGGATCTAACATCCTCGTGAAGGGAGCAGCAGTCACCCGCTGTCAGAACAGTGAGACAGAGTTTTCTTGTGTTACACTTGCACAAATTGCTTGTGAAATACGGGCAGGCGACGGCGAAGCGCGATGCCATCCCTTCCCCCTTCCAGGCCAGAACAGGACTGGCTGCCATGCGTGTGCGGAGGGCAAGCGGCAGCTGCGGTGGGTGTCAGGGGCCCCTGTCTGACCCGTTGTGGGGGGTTGCTCTGACCCAAAAGAGCTGGTGTGGATGGGGCCGTGGCACCAGGGCAGGGGCCGGCCATGAGGCAGAGCCTTGCCGAGGCCGGTGCATCCTGGAGGTCGCGATGCTGCCGTCAAGAGGATGCTCCCGGACACGATCCCAGGCTGTACAACCAAAAACCCCCGGCACAGCCAGAGCTGGTGCTGCCTCGGTGCTTAGCCCAGCAGTGCAGACCATCCACGGTAATTCCAGACTTTCCCACCCTGTCACAGCCCTGCCGAGCCCCGGGATGCTACTGTAGACAGCTCCGCTTCCTTGGAAACTCCGCGTGCTCTGGATGTGCAGAGCTCCTTTGGGAGCCAGCCGGGCTGTGTGTGGGGGGCAGCAGCTCACCCCCTCCCCAGTCCCCGCTCAGCGCGTGCTGCAAGCTGTTGGCAGGCTGTATCAAAGGGGCCTGTTGATATCGTGGTAGCCACAGGGGTGAGACGTCATTAGCTGGGGTTGTGATCAATAATTAACGATGGTTATTTATTATTTGTTAAGTGCTGACGCTGTGCTCGCTCCCACATCCCCCGGTGGGTAGATAGCCTCGTTCAGCGTCCCTGCGTTGCATTTCGATACTGCTCGTAGGTCACAAAAGATTTCACAGAAAGAATATTTTAAAAATCTGTGATCCTTTGTACAGAAAGAACAGAACACTCCACTATTGTAAAATTTGCTGTAACCAGGGAGAAAAATTCTCTTTTTTCCAAGCAGTTTGATTTCAGGACAGCTCTCAGCCAGCTCGGGATGGCCCAGTCTGCGGGTCAGAAGTCGGTACGGGAGCAGCGCAAGTTCATTTCCGCAGCTCCTCTGCTCCACATGAAGCTGGAGTGCATCAGAGCAAAGAGGAGTGAGATGCAACGCAGCTGGATTTTAAAAGATTTGGGTAGTTTAGTGGGCCAGGTCACGGGCAGGACGTGCCGCTTGCGGTACCTCTGGAGCTGTGTTAATGCCTGAGGGTTGCGATTCATCCCGGGGCAGAAGGTGGGGAAGGTCCTTGGCTTCCCTTTGGCTGCGTAGAGGGATGCTGGCACCACTGTGGTCCCCGCTGCCAGCTTGCAGTGTGTGTGGGCAGGGGGCAGAGGTGTCCCTGAGGTGGTTTTAGCTCTCAGGAGGTGGGGGTCTGTGCCTTAGCTCTCAGGAGGTGGGGGTCTGTGCCTTCAGTTTGACTCTGTACCACAGTAAGGGATTGAACAAGAAGAGGGGGCAATGTGACGAGACGGAGCAACCAGGTGGTGGTGTCAGGAAGACAAAATAGTTAGAGGTTCAGGAACTGAAGTGGATGTAATAATTTGGACCCTGATCTGAAAATCAGCTTTCTCTGGGCACCCTGCACTGTGGGAACAGTGTGCAGTGGGCAGGGAGGGGGCTGCCCTCTCTCTGCCCACCTCTGCCCTTGCCAGGCAAGGTGCTGCTCCTTGTGCCGCTCACAGGGATGACCTCCACCCTGCTGAGCCCTCCTCAAGCATCGAGTGAAAATAACGCTGGGTTTTAATGAGGAAAACCAGCTGGGATCTGAGCAAACACCACAAGTGGTTATGTAGGACTCGATAGACTCTATAGACCCCTTCCTACAGGTCCCTTTGGAGATCTCGAGGGTCTAGGACTATGGACTCCACTTGTTGGCCTCTTCCCAGAGATCCCTTGGCTGCCCTGGGATCAACAACTCGCTGTTAGCAGGAGAGATGGGGAAGTGCCCATGGGGACCTGGGGCCGGGGGACCCTGCCAGCGGAGCTGCCATCTCTCCTACTCCAGTGTACTGGCTCGTGCTTTATTTTAATGAACTTAGCAGCCTTTTAACACTAATTATATTTCTCGATCTGTCGCTCCAAGAGATTAGAGAACCTCTTTTAATTTCCAGCCTATACGTAACTCCAGCTGAAGCCCCCGGTGAGGCGAGGCTGGTGCCCCCCGGCACTCACGGGAGCTCCCCGCGTGGTCTGGAGGGCAGGGGGTCCCCCCGCAGAGCCCGTCGGCACTCGCTGTGGGGTGTGTACACACGTCTGCTCCGTGGCTGCTTCGTAACTCCCCTCCGTTCCCGATGCCCCCATTAATTCTGCCGTGCTCTAGCTCTCATCCTTTCGCTCTGGACTTCACCGTGTCGGCTTAAACTGGAGAGCATGCGGGTACGGACGGTGCATGATGGATGTAACCGTGCGCCTTCCGAACAAATGTGGGCTGGGTGTCAGCCGTATTTGTTGCTGTCTGACGGCAACAAATCAAATTTTAAGCAAACTCTGGATACTATATGGCCCTATTGTTATCTTGCTGGTCCCGGTGACTTGGACAAATCACTTAAGCTTCATCCTTGTGGTTTATATTTTTTTTTGCCAGAAACCTTTATTACCATTCTGTCCCAGCCTTGTCACGCAGAGCGGCAGAGTTAATCTCCTCTTGCTCTAGAGAGAGAATTTGGGTGTACGGAGCGTTGTTTTGTATGGAAGCACTCTCTAGTTAATCCCTGTTTTGATGCAACAGGAAAGGGAATGGAGGGGTTAATGAACTCTCCCCGGAGAGATTAGTCTGGAATTTTCAAGGCTTCTTTAGTCTTGCAACATTTATTAAAGACTTTTTTTTTTTTTATTATTGTTGTTTTATTGTTGTAATGCTCCATTCGAAGAAATCCCTCCTGGAGAATTCATTCAGTTTGGTCTCCAGCGCAGAAATAAACTGGCTTATCTGAGATCTTTTAATATCATATTCAGGGCTTTTAATAAATGTGAGTTTCATCAGGGCCTTTTTTTTTTTTTTTTAACTAGTGAGATAATTTAATATTAACACATCACACCTTATCACCCAATAACACTTAGTCCCTGTAATCTTATGACAGGCTAATTTCTGTAGCAACATCCCCTGTGTCAAATCGACTCCGTTCCGTTCCTACCCCGGCTGCTCGCGGAGCCCGAGTTGGTAATGAATATTCTGACTTATAAGGTTTTATCTAAGGATTATGAAATGAATTTGGAGTTTAGCTGGAGGAAGTTACAGCTTCATTTTGCCTAGCGGAGCTCGTTCGTGTCATTGGAATGAATCGTAGGGGGGTTTTATGCTAAAAATGTAAGATGGAGAACCAGAAATACAGATGTGGAAGATCCCCTGGGTGGGCTGGGGTGTGAAGTGCAGAGTCTGAGAAAAAGGGTCAATTGAAAAGAGAGGTGGGGAGATGGGGGGAAGCTGATGTGACGCTGCAGGGCACCTGGGGAAGGGGCAGAGCGGCAGCGCGATGCTGCGGGAGCCGGCCCCAGCCCTGCTGTGGGCAGCGCTGGTGGGTATGAGGTGGTGGTTTGAGTTATGTTGGTCCTCGCTCTTTTAGGTGGCTCATCTGCCGAAGCGGCAGCGGTGGGGGACCCGTGGTGACCCTGCCCCATCCATACTGCACAGCAGGTGGGCACCTCTCCCCTCCCGCCTTCCTCGACTGCGACATTAACGGCTTTCGCTTAATTTAATATGTGCGGCTCGGAAGGCTGAAGATGAGGTGAGCTCATTTGGCATAATTATCGGATGTGTCAGGAATGTGAAAGGCGAGGCAGCGTAACTGTCCTGGAGCCATCACACCTCCGACAGCCTGTCGGCTGGTGATGCTGCAAGGATGGGAAATGCACCTGCTTCCTCAAGCAGAAAATAGACTGTTAAAAAAGCCTGGTGAAGGCTAAACTGCTGTGGTGGTTTTTATGTTTAGCATATGCTCCCCATCCCTTCTCCGCTGCCCCCTCCCCGCCTCTCCTCCCTCGGCTTCCACAAGCCCCCCGGAGCAGTGCCAGGGTGGGCGATGCCACCCGGGGCAGGACGTGGTGATGGCAGGCTGCGAAATGGGAGCTCTCTCCCATGCGTCTGGTTGAACGCAGCTCCGGTCGCAGGTTCGTAGCGGAGGTGTGGGTGCTCTCGCCGAGGTGCAGAACCCTTCCTGAGGTGGGAGAGAGGAGAAAGCCATGTGCTGCACGTGGGCTGCACGCTCAGGTCGGGGACTGGGGCATCCTCAGGTGTCCCTATCCCCCGAGAGCCGGTTTTTCAGGGCAAGCCACAGCCACTTTTCCATGGTGCTTCTACAAAGCAGCGTGGGGCAAAAATGCAGCTGTTGTGAGCACAGCTGGGGAGCTGTTTTATTTTTGTCTGATTTCCGCCTGGGTTGCTCTATTACTCCTCACTTTATCTTTTGAAAATCCCATCTCAGTAAATCTCCCATCCCCGCTTCCCTGGCACATGATTTGGAGCAGTTAGGCAGGCCCTTACCCTGAGCCCCCCAGGGAGAACGGCTTCAGAGCGCTAAGCGGGGCCGTTTCAGAGCTTTGAGGCTGACTTTTCCAAGCTGGCCGATGCGCTGTTCCTATTTTTCCCATGCAAACGATGAGCGCATCCCCATGGCGTGTCCTGGTCCAGGTGCTCCTTGCTGAGGGTGCCCGTGCTCGCACGCCGGCTGGGTGCCAACGAGTTCCCCTTCGCCCACCTGCCTGCACCCGCTGCCTGCCAGCCCACCCGCTACCCTGCGGAGGGTCCCACATGGTGCCTGGGAGCATCCCCTGGCTCTTGCAAGCACCAGGAGCTGCTCCGAGGAGGGACCAGCTCTCCTCCAGAGATGCTGCCAGTAAGGAAATAGACAGCTGGCACCGGGATGCCCGTAGCGGGCCGGAGGCAGTGGTGTTTGGCCCGCTCCGGCTTACACCCGGGAAGCGGGAGGGCGTTACCTGTGCAGTCCTGCCCGTCCGCGCTGCAGAGTGCCAAAATTCACCCGGCTGCCCGCCTCTCCCTTCCTCAATGAATGCCGAAGAAAAAATGTGACAAAAAATAATTACCTTGCATAAATTGGGTATTAGCATATGAAATGGAGTTTAACATATGAAAGGGGCTTTTGATGCCGCATAAAATTAATATAGAAAATGACCGTAACAGAATAACAAATTATACTTTAAAAGTCAGCTCCATCCAGCCTGGCTGACGGCGTAATAACGGCACAAGGATGCCTGAGCAGGGTTGGGGGGAGAGGCTGGGAGCGGGGGGCATCGCTGCTGGCCCCCCCAGCCTCGGGGCTGTGGCAATTCATGCAGGTAATCCCCTCTGTTTATATTCTAGCACTTGCTTCTCGTTTATTTGGGCAAGTGGCGGTTTATTTTTGGTCCGTGGCTTTTGTCCAGGGTGGTCTTTTTTTTTTTTTTTACAGATGATTAACCTGGGGCTTTTTTCCACTTGAGTTTTAAACACCCTGGCCAGGCTGGCTTCCAGCTGCAGTGTTAATACATCCAGGCCAGAGAGGATTTGAGACAGCTGTTCAGGCGTATTGCGATATTGTTAAAAACAATCTGTGGAAAAAATTATTGTTCACAGGCAAAAAGTTTTCTAGGACAGAGTTAAGCTGATAGAGACAGGCTGTTTATTTTCTGAGAGGGGAAAGAAAACCCAGCTCTTGGGATATGAGAGGTATGAAGGTGATTAAACGTGGTTTGGGTAACGGCAGCTCGAGGAGCTGCTGCTCGTGGTGCTGAGTTGCCCTGCGGGCTCTGTGCGTGCTCTTAGATGAGCCCAAGGTGTTGGCTTAAGTTGCCTTCCCTGAAGTTTAAAGTCAACGCATTTTGTCTTGTATTTACAGCAAGAGAACTCATCCTGTGAAGAGCAGCCCGCTGACAGGCCAGAACGCCTTTGTACGTCGTCGGGCGTCCACCCAGTGTAGATCTTGGAAAATAGTTGGAAAGCTTGGAGATGTATTTTTTTTTCCCAGCTAAATAACTAGAAAAACCCCAGAGCACACCTCTGCAGTGAGCAGTGGGGGTGGCGGTGCACGGCCGCGCCAGCGAGCTGCCCAGTTTACATGGTTTGTGTGGGAGGCTGGGAGGGTCTCCAGCCAGCGGCACGCAGACACAATACAGCGGCAGAAGGCTGAGGTGTCAGTATTTTCCCGCACCTCTGGGAGGGGGACAGGGCTGGCTTTGTGCGCTGTCTTTGCGATGTGCAAAGCCCTCCGTGCTGGCTTGGGTCCGGTCTGAATCACGAGAAGTCCGTGGTTTCATAGCTGTCCCTTTTCTTCCTCTTTGTTTTCTTTTTTTTTTTCTCTTGTTTTCGTCTGTGAGCAGAAAACCCTTAGGTTGTGCCTGTGCCTAAGATAGTAACATAATTACACCTTCCCAGCTGCTGTCTGTAAATGCTCTTGCCATGAGTGCCAATTAAAATAAATGCAGATTATTGGGAACTTAAAGGACAAACAAACCGCTGTTTGTCTAAATATCAGCCCGGATGCTGGGGCCATTAAGGTATTTTGCATTTATGACCCATACCGGTTCCTTTTAGCAGGGAGAGGACCTCATCCTTGTCCCTGGAGCGGTCATCAGCGGAGAGGTGGGAGGGTTGGGGACGTGAGCGTCCCCCACCAGCATGTCACTAGCATGTCCTTGGTCACCTAAAGCACCCCTTTAGCTTGGATGCTTGTGCTCAGCTTGGTGGGTCCCCAGCTGGGCCCTGGCTGCTGGGAAGGGCTGAGGTGTCCGTGGCCACCACGGGCTGCTTCTCCTGGGGTTTTCTGTAACCTGGGCCAGGTTGCCTGTGGTCACCAAGGAAATCACCATCATTTGTGTCCATTGGTGCCTTTTTAAGGGTCTGGATTCCCAGTGAGACCCCAAGTGCTGCTGGAGCTGTGGTGGGATCATCCAATAGGCTGGATTAAAACTTCCCTTTCCTTCCTTCAGGCGATTATTTTAATTGCCGTACTGTGATACTACTAATAAAAAGAGGGATTTCACAGTCTCACCAGCTCTGGGAATCTATTGTTCAGGCTGTTTACCTATCTTTTTGTTCTGAGGAATGATTAATTTTCTCCTTGGGGAAGGTTGTCCTCTAAATTATACTAAATTGGTGGTAATTTCTGTAATATTTCTCACTTCGTACAGTAGCGATGTGCTGTTTACAGATGCTTCTGCTGGAGACTGCTTTTGGGGATGCTCAGCTCTGCGGCTGAGTGGTCCTGGAGGGACTAGAGCAAGCCCAGAACCTCGGCTCTGTACCTCGAGGTGGCCAGGCTCCCAGGACCTGACCTCTGCTGTCCCCGTGTTGCTTCAGTGCGTTCAGCTCCTCGGCGGGTCTTGAGGAGCTTCTACTTCTGGCATCTCCAGTTTGTTTGCAAGGAAGAAAGAGCAAGTATCTCTTCTAAGTCATCTTCTTTTTGATTCGTGCCAGCCATATTTTCCTAAACTCACAAGTTACCCATAGTGGAGTTACCAAAGCATTGTGTAAACACTGCAAGAAGTACTGGGTCTCTGAAATATGTCTTGGCACCACTTGGTTTAAATACTGCAGCAATTATTTTTTTCCAGACTTTTTGACTAACCTCCTGGTTGATTTATTTCATGGACAAGTTGGGCGAAAGATTAAAAAAAAGATAAAGAATAAAAAAACCCTAATATTTTCTCCAGAGAAGAGCAATGAAGCTGGTGAAGGGTCTGGAGAACAAGTCCTGTGAGGAGCAGCTGAGGGAACCGAAGTTGTTTAGTTGGGAGGAAAGGAGGCTGAGGGGAGACCTTATTGCTCTCTACAACTGCCTGAAAGGAGGTTGTAGTGAGGTGGATGTCGATCTTTTTTCCCATTTAACAAGTGATAGCATGAGAGGAAATGGCCTTAAGTCGCACCAGGGGAGGTTTAGATTGGATATTAGGAAAACTTTGTTCACGGAAAGGGTTATCAAGCACTGGACCAGGCTGCCCAGGGAAGTGGTTGAGTCACCATTCTGGGAGGAATTCAAAAGATGTGTAGATGTGGTGCTGAGCGACCTGGTTTAGTGGTGGACTTGGCAGTGCTAGGTTAACGGTTGGACTCAATGATCTTAACTGTCTTTCCCAGCCTAAATGGTACTATGATTCTATTCTGTGATTCTATAAAGCATCTCCTAGAAGTCTCTAGCCCAGTCTCCTGCTCAAAGAAGGACTGTCACCACAGTTAGATCTGGTCAGACGTGGCTCTGTGTGCCTGTGTCCTGGAGACCTGCAAGACTTGCCCACCTCTGATCTCTCAGGAGACTTTTTTCCCTAGTATCTAGCCCGACATTATATTTTCTGTATTGATATTTACAGTCTGCCACTGCGGTGAAGAATCATATTCGAAGCTGCCCTTTGGATAGCTGTAGGCAGCTATCAGGAGCAGGAAGCCCTGTGCGTGGCACATCCGCGTGGGAAGGAGAGCCCAGGTATTGGGCAAACATCCCTCGGCACCCCCTTACCACCTCAGCAGATTTCTCTCGCTTGGAAATGAGTGGCAGAGCCTTGGACAAGTGCGCGCCTTCAGCACCAACGTGTGCCTTTGCCCTTGCTTGCCTTTTTTCTTTATTCACTACTGGGCTGAAATTTCAGGTTATCATTGTAAATTTATCCCAGTTGTATGTCTTCCCTCCAAAAACAAAAGAAATCATTCTTTTATTTTTCACCTCTTCAGGCTTTTTTTTTGGCATAAGTTTTAGTTCTGTCTTCTTGTTAAAAGATAAGTGGTATTTTGAATGTCCTTGTTGAGTCTGTTCAGTTTGGGGGTGACTGTCTGTTTGATATTATAATGCCACATTTTTTTTTTTTTAGTTTGAGATTTTCTTTATTCTTGCCAATAAGTACTGAAGCTGGATATTCTGGCGTGGAAGAATTCAGAATATTGTTTTTCTCAGTTAACCACAAGGGCATATCTCTAAGCAAAAATCTTTCAATTTGGGAAGAAGAGAATTGTGCAGGTGACCTGGAGAAAACACTGGGGTGACAACCAAATTTTTCTACAGATAAATATGCCCCAGTCTCACTCACTGCTGTAGTTCTGATCTTAAACCTGAGACTCACAGAGCATCATACTCATCTGATACAACCCTCGCAGCGTTAAGAAGCAGCATTGGCTGTGCTGCCAGCAGCCTCCCTAGCAGAGGCCAGTAGCATTCTGGCATGTGTTTTTACAGAAACACCTACATAAATCCCCTAAGGGCTTAAGTTAGGCTTAGAGCAGAGGAGGAGGGATATTTGCTGCCTTTTTTTACTTTTGTTGTTTGGCCAGTTGTTCCCTGTGGAGGATATATGTTCTCTCTCCCTTGCTTCTTTGCCATTAAGGGTTTTGTCTGCAGTTCAGACTCACTCATCTAAATGAACGGGGTAAGTATTTTTTACTAAATGCAGGCATTGGATTAAACCAGTATTGGGATAAAAAGTCCTTATTCTCTGCAAAAAGTCTCAATACAATGTGATTATCTATCTTGTGATTGCATTGCAGCACCTTGTGTTTGAGGGACACAAATAAGCACGTGAACCGTCTGACTTTGTCCATGCAGGAGTTTCCCAGAAACCTCTTCATCCCATGGCAGAGGGGTTGTTTCCTCTTCTTTGGCAGAGGGTTTGTCAGTGTTTCGTGGTCCTCCCTGGGATGGACAGGGACTCATGGATGAGTGGTGGGGCTGTGCAGACCGTGTCAGGCATGCAGATGTGGTTGGGTGGCATAGAAATAGAAGTAGCTGGAGCATTAGGATAATTTGAAAACTTTGGGTTTTCCTATCACTAGCTCTTGCCTCCTTTGTTGTAGGTCACCTACAAGACCTAAGATGAGACATGGACGAACACCCCACCAATGCACCAGGGTCCTGGAGATACTGGGTAACAACACAACCTTTTCCTAAATATATCCTGTCCTGTGCTCTGTCACTCCTCTCCAGTCTGCCAGCTCCTTATTGCCTCTTGTTAAGACACATGGAAGCGGTGCAGAGAAGGGGCTTTGCCGTGAGCCTGTGGACGATGAGGGGGCAGGTGTTGGGGCTCCGCATGCTGTAGGCACCAGCTAGTCTTCGATGAGGAGGTGCTGGTGAAGCAGGAGGTCCCCGCTCCTGCAGCTAGAACCACGGTCCCAAAGGTGAAGCTGCTCTGCTATACTTTTTTTTTTTTTGCTTTTGTTATTTTTGCCTTGTCTTTGGAGGCACTTCTGCATTTGAGGAGTGTCACGGGCCTTCCTGCTCCGTCACTTCAAAGCCTGTCACCCATAATGGCGTTTCTCTCCAGCCCATTCCCACCCACCTCTCCCATCCTGGTGCATCCCCCTCCCTCCTGTGCCTGCCGCCTTAGTTCTTTACGGACAAAAGCTGACTTTAGCACACATCTCCTTTGATCAGAGGGAGCCTTATCCAGTCCCAGAGACAAGCGCATCCTGGGGAGATGTCAGAAATTAGGTCAGCTCTGCAGTGTTCAGCGTCAGGATGACGGGGCCGACCCCCACCTCCCCTGCCAGCATGGGGCTGCCGGCTGCCCTCCTCCTGCCTTTGGGGAGCCCCCAGGGCAAGGCTCTCCTTGGAGGCACCCAGGGTCCCCCCAGCCGTCCTGCCCAGGTGAGGAGCTTGTCCTCCACCCATCAGCCTTCTCTTGCTGCCTCCTGTGTCCTCCAGTGCTAGAGCCCGACCGGCAGCTCTTTCCCTTTTATCTCACGGTGCCCTGAGATGTCCTGGGGCAAATGTCTTCATTCAGGGAGATGCTGGCCTCTGCGACGCTGTCGGGATGGGGTTTGTCAGGCTGGCAGCAAGAAGCTGGGCTGGAGGAGGCTTGTTAGAAACGGAATTAATTCCCTTTGCAAGCTATGCCACTGTAACACAGCATCATCTACATGATGGGACCAAATCTCACTGGGAATGGGATGCAAAACGAACTGCTACCGGGACACGAATCATCTTGCATCTCTGAGGTGACTGGGTGCTTTTTTTTTGGGTGCCGGGCAAGCCAGTGGGGAGCACGGGAGGGAAAGGAGGGACCTGCAGCTCAGCTCGATGGGCAGGATGGCACCACAGCATTCAGCTCAGCCCCCTGACCTTTTGTACAGCTCATTAACAACAACTGCTGAAGAGAAGGAGGGCAGAGCCATTATAGAGCAATTTATATGTAAATGCCTCAAGTACCAAATAAAAGCAAGCCTACTGGCATTCATTAGGAAAAAAAAATTATTGAATTTTCTTCTATGTGTCTGTGTTTGGTTCTTTTTCATCTTGGCAAGACAAAGCACACTGTCAAACCACGTGTTTGGCTTCTGGATTCTCCAGCTGCATCCTTGCTGCACCCAGGCACAGATCAGGGCCAGGTTTTCCCCTGTCCAGGTGAGGTGAGGGGGGTAAGATAGGGAGAGTCTGGCCTCTGGGGTCCCCAGTAGCCCCTGGAAGGGGACATCCCACCTCCACTGCCCACCTGGGACATCACGGTAAGTTCTCAGTGAGAGCCTTTGCCGTCCCCACACCAACACGGGAGCCCAAGGTGTTCACCATGCAGACCTCCCTTCCCCTCGAAGAGATGGTCCAACAACTCCAGCGTGGAGGGATTTCCATCCAAAGTGAGTTTACCTTTAGCTGAAACCTGAATTTTCTCTGCTGTGAGGTTTCAGCTTTCAGCAGAGGGCTGCTTCTGCCAGCAGCAGTAGAAACAAGGTAGAACGCGTATAAATTCTTAATCAAACCATTATCTGTAATGGCCCCAAGTAGTACAGCTGGTGGCACTGCTGCTGGAGAATGCGTGCTGATGTCTTTGCATATTTGAAGAACATGCTGATTTTCCCTTCCTAGCACTGTGTTGTCTCTTGTCAAGTTGAGACCACACAATGAATGACTTGAATACAAACTGGAAGAGCTCTCTACAGTGAAAGTTAGCTCCCTAAGCAGGTCTTTTTGCACCAGTGATTGTGTCAAAATCCCAGATCCTTCTCCCTTCCCAGCATCCTTCCATGCTGGCTCCTTTGCAAAGCTGAAAACCCTCCCTGCATCAGCTCCGCACCCATCAACAGCAACCACAACTGT
The DNA here is from genome assembly GCF_036417535.1 of Chlamydotis macqueenii. NCBI lineage: Eukaryota > Metazoa > Chordata > Aves > Otidiformes > Otididae > Chlamydotis > Chlamydotis macqueenii. Next base: position 4,151,061 of record NC_141571.1, on the reverse strand, counting down.
CCTTATGGGCGTATCAGCCAGCAGTGGAGGCACAGCGAGGTTTTTTTAGATTCCCACTTGCTGCCATGGAGCAGGCTGTTTATGCAGCCCTGCTCATGCACCTCCCAGGCCATCCGCAGCGTGGTACCTGGCTCCGGCTGGCTTCCAGCTGGCCACTTGTGGGGTAACACCATTACTCCCCACCTGGAGTCCTGTGTCCAGTTCTGGAGCCCCCAACCTAAGAAGGACATGGACCAGTTGGAGAGGGTCCAGAGGAGGGCCACGAAGATGATAAAAGGGCTGGAGCACCTCTCTTATGAGGCCAGGCTGAGAGAGTTGGGGCTGTTCAGCCTGGAGAAGAGGAGGCTCCGGGGAGACCTGATAGCGGTCTTCCAGTACCTCAAGGAGGCCTACAAGAAAGATGGGTAGAGGCTGTTCAGTAGGGCCTGTTGCGATAGGACAAGGAGTAATGGTTTTAAAATAGAGGGGGGTAGATTTAGATTAGATATTAGGAAAAAAATTTTTACAATGCGAGTTATAGAACACTGGCCCAGGTTGCCCAGAGAGGTGGTGGAAGCCCCATCCCTGGAAACGTTCAAGGCCAGGCTGGATGAGGCTCTGAGCAACCTGATCTGGTTGGGGATGTCCCTGCTCCTGGCAGGGGGGTTGGACTAGATGACCTTTGAAGGTCCCTTCCAACCCAAACCACTCTATGATTCTATGCTGACCCATGCTTGGCATTCTGGATAACCTTATGCAAATGAATGTAAATACAAGAAGACCTACCTTCTTGATGGGGTTGGCTGCCTTGTCAGGTATTAGCTCAAACTCATTCCTCTCATGATTCTCAACCCTGGGCATCTGGAGATTTCCAAGACAGACTTTCAGCAGCTGTGCAAGGGAAAGCTGTTCAAGTGGGAGAGAGGGAAAAATGGAAAACAATCAGTGTTACAGCATCACTATAAAAAATGTAGGAGGCCATGTCCTGGAAAAGATATGTTCATTATCTCTCAAACTGTTTTGGTTGCATCAAACACAGGAGCTCATTCTGGGATGTTTGTGCCATCGTACACCCCAAGCAGGTGCAATGAGCAAATGTGTCCTCAGCCTTACCACTTCCTCTCCTCCAAACAGGCAATTTCCTTTTTTTTTTTTTTTGGTAGCTTATATCAGAGTTAGAATTAATCCTCGCCATAGGGATGGGGCAAAGAAATAGCAGCCCTTTCTTCTCTGGTTTAGTGAGGAGCTGAGCTGCTGGCAGCTCCTGCGGAGGATGAGTTTAGAATGGGCACATCTCGCCATGCTGAGGTTTTGGCTGCTGCAGGTGCACGGCCAGCTTCGGTGAAGCTTTTGACCGTGTCTGCTGACGTGACGGCAGCACGGTGGCACCCGACATCGCTGTCACAGGAACCATCACTTCGGCTGCGGGGCTCTGATTTTGAGACCGTGCTCTGGCCTGGCGGAGGCTGGGCTTGCTGAGAGCTATGGCAAAGCAGATCAACAGTCAGGAGCTTCAGTTTGCCTACAGGGAAGCTCATCTGCTGGGAAAATCGGTGAGGGGTAAGTTAAAAAGGGTTAGAAGTTGTCTGGGCACGGAGAGTTGGGAGGTCTGGCTGGAGCAGGAACAGGGGCTGCTACAGCCTCAGCCTGAGCCGGATTTAGAGCAGCACGCAGACCTGGCACGTTAATGAGCGATTTAACGAGGAGCCACATCAACCAGCAGCTGTTGGCTGCCTGAAGGGACAGAAAACCTCAGCCTGGTGCTTGTATCGTGCGTTTTGCTGCTTTCCCGTGTGCTACGGTACCTCCGCTTGGGAGCAGAGGAATGCCTGCCAGGACTTGCAGGAACTGCTCTAGATGCTTGGCTCTCTCTTTGTTTATCCAAAATGACCAGTTAGGTGGGCTGGGCCCTTAATCAGTGTGTTCACGATTGGACTAATGGAGAAAAAGACCCAGCTGCCAAATTTCCCAGTGACTTGGGCAGCCTATTCTGTGTGTGCCTGTGTTGACCCTCAGAAAAAAAATCACAGGAGCTCAAAGAATCCATCCCAGAGAGAGCGTTCAGGGTAAAAGACTAAAATAATGTTGCTTAATCATGTCATGCAAGAAGTTGATGAAGAGTAACACAACACAGATCTGACGTGGTGAATTCATATCTGAGCGCCAGACTCCACTTCTATTATGTCCATAATACATCTCCATTGATGCAAGATAAATGCGATAATAACGTTTCATCTTCATCTCGAGGAGATAAAAATAATGCCTGCTGGCGAGATGGTGCTCCCACTGTTTTTCCTGGCTCTTAGCCCATGGGAAGCATTGCCTCATCCCTGCCAGGCATGCGCTTTCTGATCCTATAACTTCCACTGAGCTCCACTAAAGCTCAGCTCACCCCAGCTGCGTGGAGTTATTTGTGTAAGGTCACATCCTACTCTCTGCTCCTAGAGGCGCGTGGTGACCTCCTGCAGCATCGTACCCTCCATCGACCCCCCGGTGCAGGAGGGCTGAGCCCTGGCAGGACCCCAGGGGCCACCTAGCTCCCAGGAGGGAAGAGATGAGGAGAATCATAGGATCACAGAATAGTTAGGGTTGGAAGGAACTTTTAAAGCCATCCAGTCCAACCCCCCTGCAAGGAGCAGGGACATCTCCAACCAGATAAGGTTGCTCAGAGCCCCGGCCAACCTGGCCTGGAATGTTTCCAGGGATGGGGCATCCACCACATCTCTGGGCAGCCTGGGCCAGCGTGCTACCACCCTCAGTGTGAAAAATGAGAAGCTCCCAGAATGTACTTTTCCCAGGGCATTGCCAGCTCGTGATGGAAAATCTGAAGCAGGTCTTATCTCCCGCATAGCACCTCCTGGGGCATAAAAATTAATCAGTCTCCAGCTGCTGTCTACCTGGGAATTAGCTAATTTCCTGAGGATTAGCCTAATTGTCTAATTATTCATTATATCGCCTCTCCTCCTGCTCCTCATTCACCGTTTGATTGTTTTATTTGTAAAATATCTTTAGTCACTACTATCTGAAGACATTCAAGGGACTTATTTTGGGGTATTTTTGCACGCATTTCTTTCCTGAAGGGTGTTTGCTGACACAAAGGTCTCCTCAGCCTCCCTGAGAGCAAGGACTGGGAGGTGTGGCCCTTACGGTGTGTCATCTCCCCCCTGCCTACATTCAAGGCCTCTAATCCATTTTTGTTCTTGTGTTTGCCTTGCCTGACTGGCTTCTGAGACAACATCACATGGCGAAAGGGATGCGTCTCTCGAGAAGCTGCTGTAAGAGAACTCCTAGACAGGAGTTCTAGGCTTAGGGCATAAATGCAATTTTCTCCTTCAGTGGGTGTTTAACTAATTGAGTTTGTCCTTGCCTCTGAAGAACGCACGTGCATTTACAGAATCTGCTCCTGCCTCAGGAGTGGTTATGTGCCAGCGCTCTGGTCTTCGTTCATAGGGCACAAATGGTGACGCCAAAAAAAAAAAAGCAAACCAAAAAGGAAATTGCCCACAGAACAGCCTTATGTGATCATGAATGGATACGTTTGGAAGTGCAGGGATGGATATGTTTGGAAGTGCGGGGATGGATTCTTGTTCCAACAGCCTTTGCAGAGGGACTTAGAGGTTCTTCTAAAGAAGCAGCCAAATTGCTGAGTCCTCTGCAGGACCTCCATGCTGTAGGCTTACTACCCAGCGTAAGCTCCCACCAGTTAGCTCCAGCTAGCTCTTACCAGCTGGTGTAAGCTCCCACCAGTTAGCTCCAGCTAGCTCTTACCAGCTGGTGTAAGCTCCCACCAGTTAGCTCCAGCTAGCTCTTACCAGCTGGGGAAAGCTCCAGCTGGGTTTTACTACCTGGTGCATCCTTCACCTGCAGTGATGTGCAGGGAGCTGGTCTAAATTTTGATTTGGGGCTGAAATGAGCATGGTTGCGTCCAGAGTTAAATGTGAATTAAAATATACCTTCCCTGGTGAAAAAGGAGTGCTTGCTCTTTCTTCTCGGCTTTGGTGCTAGAGCTGGGAGCCGATGTTGGGGTAGCAGTCTGGCAAAGCTGCAACCGTCACTCAGGTAGAGAGTGGCTGAATCGCTGGAGATGATAATCCTCTATTAGTTTTGCCTTGTTTTTACAATCATTTGAGAATTTTTCACTAAGCAAAATGAGAAAATCTTCTGATCCCCCAGAGGGTTCTCTTGTTCCTCTCGTTCTCTCAAGGAAATAACAACAAATAAACAAAAAAAAAAGCAAAGCAGAAAGATTAAAGTCGTAAGTAAACCATAAATAATGGGGTAGAGCTGGCTGAGAATGCTTTGATATTCCAATGCATCAGTTGCTTGTTTTGGTTCTTTTCCTTATAAATTTCCTGTATTCTTAACTTTTCACGGGCAGGATTCCAGTACCAGGCAGGGCTCCTCAGCAGCCCATGAGCATTTCCAGCCCTGCACGGCAGAGCATGACCCGAGCTGGGCACGGGTGGTTTTGTTTCTTGGTGGAGCGCTTGTGTCGCAGGCTTTTGGGGATCTGCTTTTGGGGTCATCCCTCTGGGACAAGTCTGTCTGGTACGGTCTTAGCTACGTTTTGATGAGTTCCCAAAACATGTGTGTGTGTGTGTTTGTGCATTGGCTCACTGCGGAGGTCGATATTGGACTTGGGTGCCAGGAATGGTGTAGGCTGGAGGTTGTGCCCATGTGGTGGTTTGTCTCTGGGGCTTCTTGTGGATTGGAGGTGACTCTGAAGAGTTTCCCATGGAGGGGGGTGTGTGGGTGTGGGTGTGCCTGGGGACAAGCGTCTGCACATCTTGTCCAAGCGCCGCGTTTGCAATAGGAGCCAATTCCAAGCACCAGCAGCCCCGTTCTGCTGCTCAGAGGTGTTTGTTGGCTCACACAACTGAAAAGATTATGATGTTCAAAAGAAATAATTTATAAACAGCAGATGTTTCATAAACGATGATAAAAAAAACCCCAACATCCAGAACACCAGCCCACCCAGTACGTGCATGTGCCTCGACTTGGAAAAAGGTATCTAGAGAGAGCAGCTGCTGAGAGCGCCGAGGGAGATCAGCTCCGAGCACCACCCAGACGCACATGATGCTGAATGGCTAATAAGAAATTTCGAAGATACAAAGAGGGCGTCTGAGGGAAATTAAATTCATGCATTTTTTTATAGGAAATAGGGGGAAGAATGCTACAAAGTGGGGGGATGTAAAGTGGGGAATGGGGAAGGAAGAGAGAAAAACAACGAAGATGCAGCAGAGCTGAGCCACGAGGTGAAACGCTCGGAGAGCGAGCTCTGAGCGAAGCTGGAGCACTCTGCAGCCGCAGGCAGCGATGTGACCCTGTTCCCTGCCCTCCCCAGCCTGGCAGGGGTGAGAGCGGGGCTGCTGCCGCGGGGACGGGGCCTGGCGAGGGGCAGGGGTGGCAGAGGCTGTCGCTGCCGTGTGCCCCTTCCTAGAGTGCCTCTTTGGTACAACTGTAAAAAAATTTGTTTCAATGTCAAAGCAGGTTTTAATTTGAGCTTTCAGTTTGATTGATTTCATTTCTTCTGCGTGTGCTAAATAATGACACGAGCACTGTCAGAAAATGCCCTTCTAGTGCTCTCTACTTGTTTTTCGGAGTGTAATCAGCCCTCCTCCTCCTCTTGGTTCCTGCAGCCCCGTGCTGGGTGGTGGTGGCAGCCGGGAGGAGAAGGTGCCCATCTCCCTGTGCTCCAGCAGGGCTGGGCAGCTGGGGCAGAGCATAATCAAAAGACATCTCCTGCAGCCCCAGCCTTGGTGGCCACCAGCCTCCCTGCTGTGATTACGTTGGACTCCCTATGGATGTAACTCATCTGAAGGACCTGGTAGTTCTTTCCCAGCTGGCTATTAACCATTGTCTTTGCCCCAGAAACCCTTTGGCAGAGACCCACATCTCCTGACCAGCTTTTAGCAACCCCCAAAGCACTCTCCAGGGGTAACCAGTGATGTGGTTTCCCACTCACATCCATAAGTGCCTGCTAATGTGTTCATCATCTGGATGAAACAGCTGAATGTCTGGTACTGCCACCCGAAAACTGCAGGGCGATGCAAATGAAATAGGGAATATAGAAATAGGGAGTGAAGGAGGCTTTGGGAAGGATCAGGCCAGCCCCTCCGCAGGGAGGCTGCACCAGGGAGCCCTGGCTGGCAGGAGTCAGCGCCCACCGTGCGAGAGAGCTGACAAATGTGGTAGGTGCCAGCCCAGAAACCTTAGCTGGGATCTCCACCTCACACTGGCTAAAGACAGAGCTTTCATGGCTTCCATTTTTGTGATTGCTATGTTCATGCCCTCCACATTGTGCTGAGTGCCAGGAGTTCCCAGCCCATCAAACATGGAAAACACAGCCCGCTGCGGCCATGAATGATGTTATTTGTTAAAGACTTCTGATAGCTGTTCCTCCTTCTAGCTTGTGTTTCCTTTTACTTGTTTTTTTTTTCAGTTTGTCCCAGTCTGGGAGCCAGTGGAGTTTCTGGACTCGGGGAACTTTTTCCCTGCTAGATGTGGAACGGTATCCAGAGCCCGGGTTTATGCAGCGTTGCCAAAACCCGGGCATCCTGGAAGAAGGAGGCCACGTTCTGGTTTAATAATAACTTGGTCTCCCTGGAGACCATCACATGTAGACAAGCTTCAGGAAAGACTCCTAAAGTGCCTTAGAAATCCACCTTATTTTCACTCCCACTCCTCTTCACACGCCCCAGGTCCATCACGGTTGAGTTACTTGGGCAGAGCAGGCTGTGCACTTACAGGTGGTTTAATTTTTTTCTAGAAAGACAGAGGACTCATGCAAACCTGGTGCTGTCTCATCCCCTGGGTCTGGGCTGAGGGCTCACGTTTGTGTTCAGCATTGCTCATTTCTTCCTTTTTCCACGAATGAATCGATTTTTACCAGATGTTGACATTAGAGGGAGCTCATTCAGACAGGAGCAGTGCTGTCACCATCACGTGCGCCATCCTAGACTTTCGTGCTCGCAACTGCTCATGTGATGCTGCGTCCTAATGGACGTGAATTTCTGCAGTATCGAAGAGGACAGTGGCCCAGCCTGAACATGCTGAATGAGCACGGAAGGCAACCCTGCCTGCCCTTGTGCAGTCTGTGCTTTGCTGCAGGAGCTGGACCAGCCACCCCAAAAGTGACCTTCTCCAGCGGGTCTCCCTCTCAGTGGGAGCTGTCTTGTGGCCATATGAAAATTTTAGTATTTTTTTAAATAAAGTGAGGGCTCTGAAAGGTCAGCCATCCCTGGGCTTTTCCATCAATAATAGATTAATTTGGGGATGGTGGTCACCTGTGAGAGCAAAGGTCGATCTTACCCCATCACCCTCATCTCCAAAAGCGGCCAAGGGAATGGGCTGGATTAGAGGAAAACAGCGGCTGCACTTCCCCAGCTCGCAGCTGCTCTCCCCGCCTGTCACTTTCCTGAGAGGCTGTGTTTAATAATGTTGATGGACTTTTATTTTTTTTCCCCATGATTTTGTCTAATTGCTTTTTGTATTTCTGGATGTCACTTGCTGGCGGCAGCCAAGGAAAGGTTAATGAATTAGAGCCCTTAAAAGCACCCAGAGGGCTTTAAAAGACAGGATTCTCTGAGCACTACGCCTGGTATTCTCGCGCTGTCGTTAGGAGCCGCAGGATCGTTCCAAGGGTGGTGGGTGTGAGTGTGGGGACCCCAGCCCTGCCCCTCTCCCGTCCCCTTTCCCCACTGAGAGAGAATGGGGTGGTTTCTCTGGGTCTGCCTGAAACCTGCTGCTCCCATTAAAGCTGCTGTGTTCCGTGCTTGGAGGGCTTGGTTTCCTTTTATTTGGTTATTTTCTGTTAGGGGAGGAGGGAGAGTTGGGACTTTTTATTTCAAACATGCAGCGTGAAAATCAGCAGCTGCTTATTGTGGATGAGTTTCATGGGGCCCAGAAAGCAAAGGAGAGGAGAAATGTGAAGGGGAGAAGTCTGGAACAAGTGGAAATGATCAGCATAGACACAAACCAGCTGGAGGAGAGGTGTCCAGAGGAGAGAGGTCCCAGCAGCGTGCCAGTAGAGCCCTGCCGAGCAGGATGCACGGCTGTGGGAAGTGGGGACGGGGGTCCTCACCCTGCTCCCCCAACACTGGGCCAGTTTTGCTGGTGGGACACTCAAACCGCTGCAGGGGGCTGAGGTAGCTGCCGGCCCTGGAGATGCTCTGCTCATCCCTCCCCTCCTCACACCACCCCTAGGTCTGTGCTCTCTCCCGTCTGGGCTGGGAGAGGACATCTGGGTCTGGGAGAAGCGTAGCTTTGCATCTGCCTGTGCATGGGCAGGGAGAGCAGTTGCTCCAACAGCGCACAAGGATGGCACAGGGACCAAAAAGGTGCCTGGGGACCATCCCCTCTGTTCGTGGGGTGTTCAAAAGCAGCGCTGGTCTGTGGCTCCTGGCTGGGAAAGGCTGGTGGCTGGGGAGCAGCAGAGCAACGTGCTCCTGTCCAAGCAGGGCTTGTGCAGGGAACACGTTGGTAACTACTCAGCCCCCAAACCTGGAATTTAGGGGGGTAATTAGCGCAAGTAGGTTGTAATTAACCACAGGGATCGGGCACACAAACTCTCAAAGTATAAGAGGAGCTTAGGAGTCTCCTGGAGTCTCCCACAGCAGTGGCTGTGGTACCCCGGCTCCTTGGAGAAGGCATGGGTGTAAAACCTCATCTTGTCTATGCAGCTGTGGGGGACCTCTGTAAGATCACCTCCAAACGCATTTTATGGAGAGGGTCAAAAACGGGACAGGTGAGGTTACACCCCACATGGTGGGTGCCTCGGGCTAGTCTGGGAGGACAGCGGTGACACCCCAGCACCAGTGCTCATAGGGTAGCGCCAAGCCCCCAGGACCACGGAGGAAAGCTCTCCTGGAGGTCAGCATGCATCTCCAGGCTATAATCACCCCAACCAGCCTCACCTGGGGCCTGTTCTCACCCACTGACCTCCAGCCCTTGGGCGGGGCTCCATTTAAGCTCAGGCTCTTAGTACTTTTCCTTCCTTTGGCTGGTCTTGGTGGCTGCTGTACCTTGCCTTGCTCCTTGGTCCTTTGGGGTTGCACTTGGACCTTCTTTGTTGCTACGGACCTGTGTGGTGGCAATCACTGCCCCAAAACTGGATCTCCTTGCTCTGATATTGAGCCCCTTGTTGCTGTTCCTCCTGGCTCCTGGCTCATCCTCCTTTGCAGAGCAGCCCCCTCTTGCTGCTTCCTGACGTTTTATCTCCAGGTAGGTCAACTTTGTTTTATTTTATTTTTGTTAAATGTTTGTTTTTTTTTTATTAAGGGAAGAGCTGACATCAAGGTGCAGTGTGGTTTCTCCCTGAAATTGTCTCATCTGCTGCTTGGACAGATAAGCAACACTCCCCCAGCAGTGAAAATGTCAGCGCAGACCTAGAGGAGGGGGAAGCCGTGGGAGTCTGTGTGGGGTGAAGGGGTTGTTGGAAGGTCCATGTGTCCCTACCACAGCTCTTACAGCTGCCTGTGTCCTCAGCATCACGTCCAGGTGAGCAATGCTCGCCAGCGCTCCGCTCTGCGGCAGGTGGAAGCTGCCCAGGGTAAAGAAATGCTTTTCCTCAACTTTTCCCTTGTATTTTCTTCCTGCCGTTCCCAGCCTCTGAAGGCTGAGGGGTTGCATGTGCCAGGCTGCTGCAGGATTTAGAGCTGATTTTAAGGGCTCAGAGCGAGATCCCGCTCCGCTTCCAGCTGCTGGCAGAGTTTTAAAGCACCAGATTTAAAGCTTTCTGCAGCACAGCTACCAATGGGGGCATGGAGGGATGGGTACAGCAGGGGAAAAGAGCTGAGGAAGCACAGAGTGTGGAAATAAAGACGCACCAAGGGAAGGAATGAGAACTGGAAGCAGCTGGTGGAGGAGTGTAATAAGGTGCCAAGAAGCTAACACACCAGCAGCTGCTCGGTGCACCTGGTAACCTGACACGTTTAATGAGATGCTGCTAAGGGAAAGGGTTGGTTTCTTTAAATAAATATTATAATAATAATATGCAGGGAACCGCTCTAACAGAGCGCTCAGTCCCCCCAGCTCTCCCTGTTTCAGCTGGCAGTGCCCTGCAGAACCCACTGAGCTGCTCTCAGATGCGCGGTGGTCCCTCCAGTATCCAGCCTCTGATGCGTGTTACCTGGAATGATACCCGCAGTTGCTTTTATCAGCTTAGAGCTGACCTGAAATCCACTTTAATCCCTTCTCTCCTGTGCTGGCCTGATGATTAGTTACCAAATCTGGTTGCTGTGGGTGCTGTGGCCGCTTTCTGCGCTGGCTGGGCACCTGTGGGAGCCTGGGATGCCGCTCTCACTGGTCTGGGGAGGGGCTGGAGAGGAGGAGGAAAATTAAAATTTGATGGGCAGGGCTGGGCTGAGGGTGTTCGATCAAACCTGGGGGGATGAGCATGCAATAAGGCTGACACCACTCCGTAGCACGTGTTTAGACCTCTGGGTGAGATGCTGGTGTTCTTAACTGGGATGCTGAGCTGCTTTTTGGTGAAATGTGCTGTGGGTTTTTATGGATGCATCAAGGTGCTGTGACCAGCCTTGAGAAAGGCTGAGGCAGCTGCGCATAACGGCAGGGCAAATGCCTTCCTGCAGAGGTGGCAGGTTCCCTCTGGAGCAGCTCTCAAGGAAGACAAAGAGCTGGGAATGGTGGCCAGGTGATTGAAACCGAAGGAAAAGGTTAAAAGTCCCAGCTGCACAGCTGTGACAACAGGCATGCGGAGTGCTTTGCTGCGGTGCAAGTGTAAGATCATTCCAGGCTTTATTGCTCCTCCTATTAACGCAAAGAAAGGATCTCTGGAAGAGAAGAACATGAGCTGCAGGCTGAGATCCTCCTGCACTCCGCCACCAGCCGCAGAAGTAAGGGGCGACAGGAGCTGGGAGGCCAGTTGTGAACCAGGTGGGGCTCCTCTGCCTTGCTCAAAAGTGCAACTCTTTCCATGCAAAGTTCTTGGTTTTTAATCTACTTTTTTGATAGTTTCTCTCTAGCTGTTGTGGCCAAATACTCACTGGCTTTGCGTCACTGAGCAAGGTCAAGCGGTTATTCTCCTGTTTCTGTTCTTCCCAGAGTGCTAATTTTCTGTGTGGAAATAATGCAGGTTTCTCCTGTCAGAAAATAGTTGACAAGCTGAGCTGCTCTTGAGTTGCAAATGCACTGTAAGTTGGCCTCCAAAAGCTGGGCAGGCACCATAAAGGGTTCCTCCTTCACCTGAAATCCAGAAAAAACGCTCCTAAGGGCTTCATCTGTGAGTTCACTAAGTGTGGAGGAAAGCTTATGTTACACCCGTTTCTACACTGGAAAAGTTGTTCCATCATGAAGAGCTCAGGAGGTGTCCAGGCTGTGGGTGGAGATGGTACGAAGTCGCTGGGGCTGTGGGCTGCTTTGATCTGCGACCTAAGAGAGATTCCTGCCTCCTGTCACTCGCTGCTGGCTTTTGTGCCACTGAAAGACAGCGAGAGAGAAATGATGTCTGCTCGAGGTTGCTGAGGTGACAACAGGCATCTCCTGCCCCTGAGGTAGGCAAGGGGTGGAGAGCTGTTTCTGCCCAAGCTGAGCCAGGAGAGAAGCAGGGCCACCATCTGAACTGAACGTGAGCGCTTCCCAGCTGCAGGCGCTCGCATCGAGCCTGTCTCTGGGATACGAGCAGAAGTCGTGCTGATCCACTTCTTGCTGGAGCCCGGGCTCTGGGCTGCAGGAGCAGCCATGGCCTTGGCCACCAGCGGCCCCCCTGATGTGATGGCAATGTTCTCCATCCACCCCGTAGCCCTCGTCTGCCTTACCCATAGCTTTGAAGAGTGCTAGAGCGGCCTTAAAATAGATGGTAAAAGACAGAAAATGCAAAAATGTTTAAATAATTTCTGCAAAGTTTGCTCAATTTAATTGCAATTTGATAAATGAATGTGGGTCAAAAATGAGGGAGAGTTTGCACTTTTTCTTTTGTACAAAATCCAAGAGAATTTTGGAAAACTGGAACAGCTCAGGCAAGGACTAAGTTGCTATGGAACACAAAGCTTGTTTCTGCCTGAAGAGCAGGCTCGTTGTGTGGTGGGCAGGGAGTTAATTTTTATTTTCTCCCAAAATGATTTCTAGTTTGAACACTTACATAAAAATTGTGCCTCAGCCACAGGTTTCTACACTTTCTTGGGTGCCTGCACTCATTTTTGAACAGGAGCGGGGGGCTGGTGCGAGCCTGCACAGTGCCTGTGGTGAGCAGCCCTGCTCAGCCACCATCAAGGCCTCCAAAGTGGTCCCAGCGGGGATGAGAACGCCAGCCCTGCAAAGGGGGCCGAGGCTGGCACACGGCGCGTGATCGGACAGCGGTGCCTTAATACGGTGCTGGGTTACTGGGGGCAGAAGGGGTTTTAGTACAATGAAGCACTGGGAGTTGGGTTCGTCGGCAGCTCCAGACACACCACTAAGCTGCCTGAAGGAAGAGCTAGGATTTGGGGGCGTTGCTCTTGTAAAATACACACCAGGCTTGCTCAGCAAGGGACTGCAGGAGAGGGCAGGACACCTAGGCCTCTGGCACAGGGGTGAGAGGTGCTGCTAGATGGATCTCAGCTGGTCCAACTCAATTCTGCTGAACTATTACTATAATTAACTGTTTGATGCCTGTGATGAGGCGTTATGGGTTGTGTATCTATCGTGAGAGATGACTTTTAAAGAACAGGAGGTTGATTTGTGTGTTCCTGGCTCTTCTGCAGAGATCAGGGGCTGAAACTGCTCTTGGACAAATCGACCCCCTGAGCTGCAGGGTCGGGCTGAGAGGGTTCCTCAGTCCGAGTGGTTATTCAACAGTTAAAGAACAGCAGACTCCCCGGTTCCTTATTATAGCTGCTAGAACAGTTATAATTTAACCTACACTTAAAACAAAAAACAAACAAACAAACAAAAACAAAAAAACCCCAACTCTCTAGAATGGAACTAGACTTGATATCTTTTTTTTCAACCTATTATTACTTGGAGTATATGGCACGTGTTGGCTGTTTGCTGCGGAGCACTTGAAATACCCACCAGAGTTGAATGAGAGATGGTCCAAGGGATGTCCCCTGGGCAGAGGGGCACTGAAGTCTCTTCTTGGACACTGCTTAGCAGGAGGGCTGCTGGGACAAGGGCTGAGCTTCATCACAGAGTGAAGAGGCTGGTATGGTAGAGGACACCTGAGGATGAATGTCCTTGGTACACTGGAAGGCATCCCCCTGTCAGCCCTCAGGAGGCAGGTTACTGCTGTGGGTTGGCTGGGTCCCTTTGCTGCAGCAGCTGAATGCCATGGGGATGAGCCTGGAGCTGCAGAATCCAGGAGGGATGCTCTGAGCTGTGCCTTCTTCCCATCTTCTGCCTTACCCCACCCTGTGAAGAAAAGTGCCAAAATAACTTTCTTGTTGTAGTACTCAGTTACCTTCAGGACACTTGCGCACTCCTCTGCTAGCTTTCAGGCACGTGCAAATGTAATTAACATGTTCTAAATTAATCTTCGGCGTGCGGGGGAGCAAAAAGACACAACCTTGCATGACTTTCTCCTGGTCCCCATTTGTGCTAATGATGGTGTGGAATAATAGGACTGCAAGAAAAAGCATTTGATATCCACCTGTGCCGTTATGAAGGTGTGCTCACAGCTCTGTGTGGCAGGGTAATGGTTGTACGCGCTGCTGTTGGACTTCCCAGTGTGAGCAGGGATGGTGGGCGCCCGCTGAGGGACCATCAGAGAGCTCCATGCCCTGGTCAACCCTGCCCCAGTTGGGGAAGCACATTGCACACCAGGAAAACGAAGGACAGAATAACCACAACTGGAAAAAAAAAAAAAAAAAGAAAAAAGCAAAATATCTGATGGGGGCTGATGCAGTCTTTCCCAAGCCTGACTCAGCCTTTGGCACATGCGGTGCTCGAGCGGTCACTGGCAGCCTGTTCAGCCTGGTCCAGGCCACTGCTGGCAGGGTGGTCTTGCTGCTGCACTGTGCCCTGAGTCGTGGCACGGCCGTGTCCCAGGCTGCACGGCGGCTCTGGGAACGCAGCAGCGTTGGCTTGGGTGGGAAGCTTCGAGAGCAGCAGGTTTTTGTGTTGCCTCTCTCTCCTTTGGCCATTTAAAAATATTTACGTATTAGTGGGAGATATGCAAAGTCGCTTCTGTGTGCAAATCACATGTTTAATTATGCGTTAACCTACATTAACAGCTTTTTATCTGGAAACATCAAAGCAATGGGCGAGGGGAGGAGCTGCGTTGCTGTGATGGTGCCGGGGGTGCGGAGCATCGCTGCGGGGGTGCGGGCGCCTGTTCACGCACCGCGTGATGAGCGGCTGTTGGGGATGGCCATGGCCTGTTCCTGGCTGTCGGGGATGGTCATGGCCCGTTCCTGTGTGCCTCGATGAACCTGCTCTTCCTCGGTGTGTGCGTGCAACACCTTGGCTCTGGGTTGCAGGGAGCCCTGTTTGCACAGCCCAGCAGAAAGCCAGGCCCTCCTTTGCTAATCCCTGGCGTTGAATGCTTGCTTCACCCCCCGCCCAAAGTGTTGCTTTCCTTTGAAAGGGTATATGCAATGGCAGTGCTTGCGTCTGCACTTGAAAATCTGGTCTTTAGTGCATATTTCCAGTGTTTTCTATAGACACACTCCCATAATATCTAAAGCCTCTTCTGTTCACAAGTTTGTCGGCCATCAGTGGCCAGAAAGTGGTCTACGCAGAGCTCAGTTATCCTGTTAACGACGGCATGTGCCTGACTTGTGGCAGAAAAGCGGCTTTTTTTTTTTTTTTAGACTTAGCTAAAGCAAAATTAATGGAAAATCAATGTGTGTGCTGTAAATTCAGTGTAGTTAATACATACAATATTTTAGAAGTACAAAATAATAGAAAAGCAGGTAGGGTAAAAAGACAGTAATTGATGGATTGCCTTTGATTTTTTTTGTAGAGAGAATAATTGTGTGTGTGACTCTGAGATGAGGCACTTAGCAAGCTGACATCATGTTCTGCAACTCTTCCATCCATTTAGTCATGAAAATCACTGTTTTCAGCATACCTGGAAAGCTGCACCAGAGAACAGCTCAGCACATTTATCATCAAGTCTCAGTGGTATGTTGTACATGAGGAGCAGCTGGGGAAGCTGCAAATGTGACTTGTAAACTGCTAACCTTGGCTTTTGTTGGACATGGATGCTCTGAGCCTTGTGTGCTGGCTCCTTCCCATCACCACCAGTGTCTTCTAGGCAGCAGGTCTGGCTTCTCTTAATGGGTAGGGAGTTGTGCTACCCTTGGCATTGCTTTTTTTGAGATGAATGCCTCACGAGAAATGGTTTGCCAACTGCGTTCCCAACTCATTAAATCCCATGGGAGTGAATGCTCCCTATGCTTAATACTTTGTCAAATGTAACCTATGGGGAGCAGGAAAGCTGTAGTACTTAATTTTCATCACTTAAGTGGGTTACCTGGCCTTCTGGGCAATAGTCTCATTAGCTAAAGATACACAAGCATCTCTGGAAAGGCAGTGCAGTGTCCTGCTGATCATTCCTGAGATGGTTTTATTGGGTGAGGTCTTGACCTTAGGAAGAGGAGGGTTGGCTGATGGCAGCATAAATGTGAGATTCCTCCATGCTGCTCTTTAACCTGGGCCAGGCTCTGTGAGAGCTGCTTAGACCTGTTAAAAGATCCAGTGCATTGAGCACTTGTAAGCATCTGCTGGCATCTGTGGATGCTCAGAAAGACACACATGGGGGGTCAGGGCCCTATTTGGATGGCTGTACAGGAACCAAGGTCCTAGGAGACTCCATGGGGATGAGAAGTCCTTTTCCTGAACAGCTGAGTAGCTGTCCTGATTGTCTGACTCATGTAGTCTTGAATCCAGATGCTGGTTCTCATCTTTATTCCCTTGCTGGCACCAGGTTGTGGATAAAGCTGTGGTGCTAGCCAGCACCCCTGTAACAGGAGTGTGGGATGGAGCCTAGCTGCGAATTGTACCCCAAGGAACCACTTCTCGTAAAAAAAAAAATCCAGGATACCCTGAAATTCTCAGGCATGAGCACAAGTGCTATGCAGGCACAGCTACTCCTGGAAAGGCTGGTCTTTTCACTCCAGATTGATTGCTCTGCCTCAGCATGTGTTATTGAACATAAAAATACAAGGATGCAAGGGAATAAACTAGTATAAAAATGCAAAGATTTATGCTTGAGCTTTTCCACCCGGCTTCTGTGTTTGTTTTACTGCTTACTTAAGGGGCTCAATTATGTCTTGGAGGAGGCGGGAGGCAGAGGGTGGGGAGGAAACCCGTCACTGAAATGACAAGGCGCAGTGCTTCAGGGAGGTGTAATGCCTCCTGGCTGCTGGGGAGAGGAAGAGGGGCTGGCTTGGGTGGCAGTAATTTGGCAGTGCTATGTCAGCAATAGCCCTGTTAATGCGCTGTGTGGCGGATGGAAGCCTAGGTGTGAGGATGGGTGGGATACGAACTCTTGCTACTTGGATGCTCTGCTGTTCCAAAAAGACCTCAACCTCCTGCCTGCCTCCCCCCTGCCAACCTCAAAGAACAAACATTAGCAGTTCCTAGTGGAAAAGGAAGAGGAATAAGACTCTCCTGGGGAGTTTGGGTTTTTAAAGTAGAAAAATACAACTTTCATGCAATTCAATAGGCAGTAGGATCTGAGTTATAGCTGTGTCCTGGCTTTGGTGTATTTCTTGCTACTTTAAAACTGTTCTCAGTTTTCCCAGCAGCCTGCAGGGAAAGGCAGTAGGCTCATTTTCCTCCACAAAATAATCCCACGCAAGGAGCAGAAGTGCCCCTGCGGTGCCTCAGCCTGGGGGGTGTCTGTGTGGGGTGCCAGCAGGAAGGGAGGGTCGCTTGGCTAGCGATGGCCGCTAGTGACAGGTGGATTTGGGATGAAGTGGGGACTTTGTGGGGCTTGGGACATGGGGTGTTTGCTGCTGCAGGGCTCCTGGCTGCTCTCCTGGCACTGCCAATGAGCATTTGGCCAGAAGAGTGACATTTTCTCAAGGTGGAATTGCAGCGTGTCGAGGGGGTCCCAGTGGGTCTGTTGGCTCCTGTGCGCAGCAGGGACCCCAGGCTTCTGGTGCTGATGGATGCATTGTTTTGGGGAAGGCACCTGGGAGTTTTCCTGACGTGCCCTGCTGCTATACCCATCACCCAGAGCCGGATGGTTCCTCTGTTTTCTCGCTGTCCCTTTCTCTGCCCCTAGTGATGCTCTGGCCAAGCAGTGCCTGGGGTCCCCAAGTATGAAATGGGTTTGGGGTCCTTCTCTGGCTCAGGGCACAGCCAGCTGCCAATGACTTCAGATGTGAAGTCTCTTTGGTGACACAGCTTTGCTAGGCTGAAAACATAAACAAGGAAAGTAATATATTCTACCTAAATGGTAAGAATTAGAAAAACCAGACAAGTGGTCAGGCGAAAGAAACCTTTTGTTTCTGTCAGTCCTAACAGCAGCTGGGTGTTGTTCCGTGTCCTCCAGATTTCCAGCTCTTTCATTCAGCAGTGATTCTCCTGGGGTTATAAAGGCAGTTGTTCTTACTCTACAGATACACTCCTGTCTTTCAAACTTTCACTTTTAAAAATATATTTAATGGAAAAAGTACACAGAGTAATTTATTGCAGCTGGTTCTGTCCTGTCACCAGGGAGATACTGAATGAAGAACGCATCTGGCATTGCAAGAAGGTGAGAAGGCTGAGGGAGAACAGAGATGGGAGATGGAAAAGAACGGACAGAGGGAGGACAAGAAACACTGTGTGTGGACATGTATGTGTCCATAACGTGTATCTGTGTGCATACATTTACATACACATATGTACATATAAATACAGATCTGTATTTATGAATGACAAACCAACTTGGAGAGCTTATTTATTATTGCTGTTGTTGGCAGGAACTTTTTCTGCTTTTGCTTGAAAAACAAGAAAAAAAAATATATTATTGTTTCATGCCATGTTGTACAAGATGCTGGTACACAGGTTAATGAAAAAAATGCATGAATCTGGATGAATATATAAAGGTCCTTTGGGTGTTCAGTCATAAATCTTTGTAGCTGGAAGGCAGTGCAGACATAAATGGCCCTGATATAACCAACTGTTTTACATACAAATGAATGTTTGCCTTTTATTTAGTTGACAATATTATTATTTGGAATCCAAGGAGAATATTAAATGAATTCTGTCATGCTGTCTCTGTTAGGAGTGATCCTTGATCTCTGACTGCGGTGCTGGCGTTGGGCTCCATGCAGGGCTGTACCAAGCACAGGAGTGTGTGCAGCTATGTGCATTATTTCATGTAATGGGACGAGTGTCACTGAAATGCAGTTGGTTCTTTTACAGAAATGTGCCTTCCCCATAAAGCTCCACTGGGAAGTAGGGAAAAATGGAATAATTTGGCTTATAATGGCCCCATACTTGTTTAAGGGTTCTGTACAATGGATTTCTACTGAACCAGCAGCAGGAAAGAGCTTATTTCCTTTTTAAATATAAATTATTTATTTTTTCTCATTCCAAGAAACGCGGTCCTGGTGTGTGCTGGCAGCACTGGGATCCATGTTTGCTTTTACCTGGGTGACACTTTTTTAGCATAACTGATTTTACAAAGAATAGCACTTACCAAGAAAAGGGGAAAAGCGTTGGCTTATTGGCTTTATACAGCTGGTACTTCAAGCTATTTGTGTGTCTTTGCATAAGCAATATTAAAATGACTCTGAGCACTCTGAATGCCTCAGGATAATTGCAGGGCACAGCATCTCTGATTTTTCTGGGAGTTAGGATTGATCATTGCTGAGCCTATTCTTTTGCTGATGAGATCTCAGCACAGCTTGCCTTTTCTGAAGCTACTTAGTGGGGTCTGTGGCTCCAAGATCACCACTGAATGCTTGAATATGTGATTTCTCACTAGTCTTGTGTCTTCATGCTCACACAATCTGTATCATACCAAACGGCTGGGCCCAAATTCCCCCGGCCAGGACTCGGTTCCCACACATGGAACACCCTCCATCTGCAGCAGTTCGTGCAGTTTTAGTTTTTCACCATCCTTTTTTGGGTAGAGTAGATGGTACCCCAGTACCAAAAAGTGCCTCTGCAAGAGTTTAAGCAGCCTGAGGGAAAATTTAAACCCAGGAACATTGGTGGATGTCTGAATTGTGTGCTGAGGGCACTTGTAGAAAGGACCTTGGTTGCCCTTCCAAGTTATTCCTTTGTTGGGTGAAATAGAAAAATAAGCTGGGATACCTGAGACACCTCAAATCCTTTATTTTTGCCCCAGCTTACTTGCTTTTGGCTGCTGTGGCATACTGGCCTCAACAATGGGCAGCTCTCCTTGCGGAGCTGATGCTCCGAGGCAGCTGAGTTATGCAGAAGATGCCCTCCCTGGTGCGGTTGCAGTTTTTAGCACTGCCAGACACACCGTCCTGCCTTCTGTTCCCTGAGCTTAGTTCTGGGCTCTTTCTTGCTTTTTCAGGTGCACAAAGCAAAACCCAGCTCAGTTGGCACCGGGTCCTTGGGGTCGTGTTTGCTCTTGGCTCACCTGAGCCCCAGAAATGCTGTAGCTATTGAAATCTTTGAGGGGAAGTTTAATTTTAAAACAAAACCTTCAAACAATCAGAGTCAGCCAGCTCAGAGGATTGTACTTTCCATAAAAAAACCAAACCAAAACAAAAGAAAATTAGCATTTGAAAGCAAATTTCCCTGATTCTATATTAAACTGGAAAATTAAAATAAAATAATTATGGAGCGCTGCAGTATTCTTATTCTGTCAGAGTTGAGTTGCTGAAGCCTGAAAGTGGAGACTACTCCTGAAGCTAAAAATCCTCAGACTTTTAAAATTTTTATTGGAGTTCTCGCTGCATTCTCCACAGAGCTGACCCGGCCACGGGGGGCAAGCAGCGGTCTTGGCCACCCTGTGTGACCAGCTGAGCGTTCCTGGGCTGAGTGACCTGCTAGTAAACTGTGGGGGATTTACTTTTCCTGTTCCACAGGGATGTGGAGGAGAGGGGTGGTGGAGAAACATGGGATCTGCCTTGGTGTGTGGAGAGTTGCCATCCAAGTGTGGCTTTGGGCAAGCTGCTGGACTCACGGACCGCTGGCCTTGCGGATGGTTCCCGTGCTTGGATCAGCTTTGTGTCCATGCGAGGGGTTATAGGCTGGTGATAAAAGAGCTGGCAGGAGAAGAGGGCAGGGGGAAAAGCCTTCTGACAGATACGTGTATCCTTGAACTACAAATGAAATAACGAGGAGTAATGCGCGCCCTTTGCCTCCGTTGCCGGATCCTCTTAACTGCCTCTGTGCCACAGCGAGATCCGTTGCAAAGCCAAAGCTGCCTTTGAATAATTGTATTGAAAAGGAGCCCGGCCAGTGTGGGGGTGGTGGGGATCTGGCCCTGCGGACGGAACCAGGCACGGAGCAGGGCTGATGGGCTCCGGGGCCAGCTGCTGCTGCTGCTCTGCAGTACAGCACGGGCTGGATAATCGTGGCAGCGTGCAGCAGATAAATGTCTTGGAAATTATTTTTGGAGAGAATTATAATTAAAAATAACTGCAGGACAGAGAGCAAGCACAAAATAGAGAGGACAGATGCAGATGCATTTGCAAATCCTTTTTTTTTTTTCTGTTCTATTTTCGAATACTGCTGAACTGGGAATACTGGGGCAGCAGAGGGTGGTATCTGTGGGCTGGTGAGGCAGAAGGAGAATGAGACCTGGCACCAGGCGATGGCTGGACCTTGTGGATGGAATGATGCCCTCCTGCATGGGCAGTGAGGCTTTCTGCAGCCATTGTGTTAAGAACATCTTTGGTGTCCAGTTTCCACCTCCATCATTATCAGCCCAAAAATATTCCCTAGCCTTAGTGAAGCCCTGTATGGGTAGCAGCAAAGGCCAGAAGTGCCTCAGACTGCCCAACTTTTTGCCTTGCTGTTAAAAGTAACTGAGGAACACTGAGTTTGCAGTCACTTGCCATGGGTGCCCCAACAGCAGTTTACAAGCTTTTGTGCCTTTGTGGCAGAGATCTGTCCATATCTCGGGCCCTCTTCCTCCAGTTCTGTGGACCATTGTGCTTCTGGATGTTACTCTGCTGGCTTCCTAGGATGCTGTATCTTAAAGCCATGTTTTTCTGCTGCTGGATGTGTTGCAAAACAGCTCTGTTCAGCGTGTTGTAAAGGGCTAGTGCTAATAGCTAATATCCTGTGTTCCTTGTTTAATTTGTCAGACATAAGTAAAAAAAAAAAGTGGACAACACTGGCTCTGCGGCATGTTTGCTAATGTGGGAAGCAATTATTCACATGACTTCTGTTCACGGCTCCCAAAACAAAGGGAAAGAAGGCAAAGCGCAGTGAGCTTTGCAGAAGTGGTTAGCAATTTGCACTGAGGGCTGTTGGGGAGCTTTGGCTCCTTTCCTGGGAAATGCTGCTGCGAGCCCCTAATCGGAGCGAGCTTCCCTACCGTGCGCTGTGCGATGAACTGCAGCTTAACTTATTCCTCTTTTATTTGCCTTTAATGTGCTACGGCTGAGTAGAGATGCAAGTCTGTGTAATGAACACAACTGCAATCTGTTTATATAGCAAATAAGAGGAATATTTTCTTTATATAATGCCTTGTAGCCTGCTGAAAGCTTCATTGAGCCGGGTGCTCGGGGACTTGGTATTCTGGCTCCGTGTCTGCTACGGATGCTATTTCTGTGTCTGTCGTGACCTTGGCGTGGTTTCAAGTCCTGGGTTTCTTGCAGATTTCTCACAGCAAATTTCGTTTGGTGCCTAAATACCAGCTCCTGGGCATGCTGAGAAAAGTTAATGCTACTGGTGCAGAGCAGCCAGTGATTGAGACATCAGGATCTGTGAAAGGGCTGTTGTCATGCAGCACATTGGCTGATGTGAAGTATTTGTTGGCATTACTGATTTCTGTATCGCCTACTCCCTACCACCTGCTTGGTTTTAAAAAAAAAAAAAAATCCCACCTCACTGACACCTTTTGCTGGTGTCCAGTGCCAAGGGATGGGTGAACTGTGGCCGGTGTGGGAAACAGAGGATGGGGATGGGTTGTGCCTGGATTGTCCCCAGCCACTGGGTGTTAGGAAGCCACAGCTCAGTTTTAGCTCAGGATGCAGAAGGAGTTTCAGCACCAAATTTGGGACTTTAGCTCCCATCTGGCAGCAAGGCATGGGAATATTAACCTTTTGCTTTCGATCTCAAGCTGAAGTGACTGAAATGCCTTCCTTTGTGAGCATCTGTCTTGGGCATGTGTGTGGGTTATTTGCACGTGACCTGTATGGAGGAGGAAAGCATACCTATCTGTTTCCACCAAAGGAGTTAAATGCTGCTCGCGCACATCACGTGTATGTAGGGGAGTGGGGAGATGGGTCTAGGAGTCAGAGCTCTGGGAGGATTGCTGAAAAAACTCTACATGCAGAAACTGTATGTTTAGATGTGTGGGGGCTGCTGTTCTGGTGTGATGAAAACGTAGCGCTGATTCATTTGTACAGTTGGTTAATTGGAGGTTTCTCTTTAGGGAGCAGCAATCAAAGCCTTTGTTTGACACTTGGATTCAAGGGAGATCTCGCGATCCTGCCCAGAAATGGGGACAACTTATCCTGCAAGCCTCAGAAAGATCAGCGCTTCAGAAAGATCAGCACTTTCTTTAAGGAATGTTTTCTGTAGAAATTGGCTGAAGTTTCAGGGGGACTCTTAACTGTACGTTTCCAGGATGAATCCTTCGCAGCCTGGAGGAGCCCATGAATCGTGGTTTGGTAGCTCAACATCTGCATGACATTTGTTGTAGATGGGGCTGGTCCTGCGGGATTGCGGGGTGTTTCTGTGGGACAGAGCAGGGTGTGATCTTCAGTGTGGCTCATCCTGTGCCAAAGGGTTCGAACTTGTTCATTGACGAACAAGTCGGCAGCCTTGCTGCTGATGTGGGATAAATGAGATGCTGTCCTTGTCCCAAAGGTGGTGGATGTGGGCAAGTTCAGAGAATACAAAAGTGCTCCATAATCAATTATTTAGTCTTTGGAGGGGAGGAAAAAAGCCCCATATACTTATGTGCACTTCTCCGATAGCTGCTCTTCTGCATTGGAGGTGGGAACCAAAGCGAACAGCCTGGTGAAAGCCCACTGGGGAGTGCCCCTTCCTCAGCCAGCCCTGACCCTCCCCTTGTTTTTGGGGGGGCAGATGGAGACCCGGAGCTCTGCTCTGCGCTGGGCTGCTGCAGCCGTAAGCTGGTGGTGAGAACAGGCAGCACTGGCTCCTGGCTGCCAGCTGCGTGAGGGGACTGTGGCACTTCCAGCCAGTGCTCTTGAAAATTGCGTGAGCAGTGTGAGTGCTAAGCAGCGAGGATGGAGCACACGAGGTGTCGACAGCTGTGAGACGTAGACTGAGCAGAGATAACAGCATCTATTATGTGAAAGAAATCCTTCCTGTATCTAACAGGCTGCTATAATGTTATTAGTTTGCTGCCCTGCTTCCTTCGGTGTAATCCTCATCAAAAATGAACTCTGCTGTTCTTCCAGTAGAACTAGAGGTTTCCTTGTTATGATTTCTTTATCCTGAGGCTCCCTACATCTCATCTCTCATCTGCACAGAAGGGGGTGGTAAATACTTGAGATGAAAAAACAGCCAGTTGGTAACACCCCTTTGTTGATGTTCTCTGCATTGTCTGCCCAAGATAGGTGGTCTCCAAGGCTGGGGGCAGAAGACGAGTTCACTGTTTGATGGATTAAAATGAGAGAGCATCTTTTAAAATAAATTCCTCTTGTTCGTTTCCAAACAGCACTTTGTTGCTTCATGGGGTGTATTATTTCTATTTTCTCCATTTCTAAGAGGACTTGGATTCTTCTCACTTTATTTCTGGGGTCAAGCCTGTCCTCCCAGGGAGAGAAGGGACCCCTCTGACTCCTCTCCTCATCTGAGCTGCTCCTGTGCTCAGCGGGGCCAAACTGCAGCTGGTGGGAGAAGGGGAGGGGAAGATCCTCTTTACATATGTTTGAAGGTTAGAAATATCAAGGATGGGGGAGGTCATGAAAAATGCATGTCCCTCATGTGCAGGCTGGCCTACATTTCCCACCAAATGACTCTGTGCCTCCTCGTCAATGCTTTGAAGATGTAGCCTGTGTTCTGAGTTGTTTTTCCTCTTGTTTCTCTTCCACCCATGCTGGGGATGAATGCACCATCTTCATACCATTGGTGTGGTGACATGTCTGGAGCATGGCTGCTGGGGTGTGTGGCCCCAGAGTCCCCTCATGCATGGTGGAGCATGCTTTTCATGAGTGCTACTGAGCCCTGGTGAGAAAAGCATGACGTGTATCTGTGTTGGTGGTACTGGAGTTTTTTTCCAGTGGGGGTTCCTTTTGCTGGTGTGGGCACAGGGGCTGACTAACTGTACGGGAGAGAACGTGAAAATTATAATAAATTAATTTTTATCCCTAAAGCCCATGTATGGGTGCATGGGCTTTCTACAAATACAATCACGTGAAAAGAGTGCTGGCTAGAAGACTGCTCCCACACCTCTGTATTTAGTACCTAGTGCTTGCATCTGCCTGCTCATGTTGTGCATCTCAAACACCATCCCCGCTATCATGCATCTCATTTTTCTTGCTTTTTATAACATACACTATTTGCCCTTTGGAAGAAATTACCTCTCTACACATCTGAGGTACTGGTTTGCACTTGCGAGGAGAGATGTGCGCACAGGATCACTAACAAATTGAAGTTAGAAGGGTTGTCCTGCTTGTAGGCTCTTCCTGAGCTGCCTGCTATCTCTACTCTAGTCAGTGCTACACAGAAGGGGGCACTAAGTGAAGTAATTACTCATGTCCAAATCAATTTGCTGTCCTGTCTGCTTCATTTTGTCTTTGGAGACAAAATCAGCATTGATTCTGGAATTCACCCTTCGCATCTCCAGCTCTATGCACAGAAACACTCTTTCAGTGACTTCTGGAACAAGGTCTGAAGGAAGACTTTTTCCTTCTGTGGAACTTGTTTGCTGCACTTTGTAGCAATTGAAATAACTTGATGTGGGTGCAAGTTGTTTGTCTGGTAGGTCTCAATGATCTGGCAAAAAGGTAATAAAAATTTAACACTGTTGCTTAAAGGCAGCAACAGACTGGTGTAATTACAAATGTGGGGTGCAGGACGGGGCTTGCTGTTTGAATGTTAGCTTCACTGCTCTGGGAAATTGGATTCTAGTGAGTGGGCCAGCTGACTGGAGATCTCTGGAGGAAAAGCCTGGGATTTTGCAGAAAACATTAGTGATTTGTCATTCTTCAAGGTCCAAGGCTGCAACAATGTACCAACAATAGGTTGGGGTGTTTTTTTTTTTTTTTTTTTTGAGGAAAGCAAAGCTCTTGCTCCTTGTCATGCCAAATAGGTGCTATAACTTTTGTTTAGCTTTCAAAGCAGAAGACTGTGACCCTAGGAGCACCCGTAGCTCTACAGGCACAAGTTGTCATCCCCTGCTCGTGGTCTCTGGGCTACGAGCTCCAGAAACAGGGATCCAGGAATGGGCAAGCGCAAGGTGGTCCTGCTGCAGTGGAAATGAAGCTTCTCCAACCTCCACCCACAATTTCGGAAGACAGAAGATATTTTGTCACCTTTAAGGTGCAAAATGTGAGATCACCATCCAATTTCACAGCTGCCTGGTCCTCAGCATTCATCCACCTTCATCTCCTCACCCCTGTGGGATGCAGGACAAACAAGGTGTGCAGAGATCCAGGCAGTGCTCTCCAAAGCATTCTACTGCGTAGGGTAATACGCAAAAAAATGAATCTTTCATTTTCATATGTTAAAGTTTCAGGAGCTTTTGCACCTATGTGCTCTCCCTTGGCCTGGGTGTGGCTGCCCGGCCTGGCGTGGCGGATGAACACTCAATGTGTCCAGCTGCAGGTGTTCATTTCTGTTCTGAGAGCCCTGATGAATGTTCTGCCCGCAAAGGAATCTTTACAGGACATGTGGCAGATAAAAGTACACGACTTTAAAGTAACTAGATTTTTTTCTTAGACTAGAAAATTAAGTGTGAAAATTTAACCATATCTATTAGGATCCTAACTTAATTGAAATTAAGTGAAAATGCCAAAGCAACATGTTTACTGCTGAAGCTTTCTCATGCATCAAACCACTTACATGATGGATGTAACCCAGCTAAACACCTGCAGTGAGCCTTGCTGAAGGGCTGTCTTGACTTTAAAAGCAGGTGTCTTCAGGAGTTACAGAAAGAATAAATTTTTAATAGCAGATTTATCCAGTAGTAAAGCTCAAGAATTAATTCTAATTTTGTAACAGAACAAAACACAACCTAGAAAGTGGTTTTTCTTCTGCAACCTCTGAATAAAAATCAGCCGCAAGAAGAGAATATCTGCTAGCTGTAACATATTGAGGGCTTTGGCCTCAGTTATGGGTAAAAATCAGTTCAGTTTTAGTGATTACATATAATTCATCTGCATAGTAGATAAGATTTAAATGCAGAGCTTATTTTAATAAAAATATTTTTTATTACCTAGCACACATGAGGAACTTGTAATTAGTAAAAGCTATTTGAAATGCTGATTTGTGCATTTTCATTCAGTTCCAGTTTTGGTCCAGATATAGTTTGACACAAGTGAAAAATAAACTATCATTTTAGTAAATCGTAAAGGCATCACTTAGCATTGTTTAACATGGCAAAAAATTGGAAAAATTCAGGCTCTGAATGAACGCAGGTATCTGCATTTGCTTAAATGCGTACAGATGGAGCAGTGAATTGAATGTAAAAGCTAGATTTAATTGCAGTTTGTATTTTAATGATTTCCCACAAACAAGAATGAACGTTTGTGCTCAAGAGTTACTCAAAAGTACAAATAGAAATAGGATCGAGACCAGTGATGCTTGCTGAAAGCCTCTTGTGTAAATCAGCCCATGTCTGCTAGAGAGGACATAAGACCTCTCCATTGTTGGTGCAAACCAAGGGTTCTGGCCAGTCACAGTGCCTCTCTGGGTGGGCAGGGGATGGACCTTGGGGAGCCTGCGGTGGTCCCTGGCACTGGGAGCTGGAACTGCCAGGCTTCTTCCAGTTCAGGACAGAAAAGGGTTTCCAGCCCTTCTGAGGGCAAACAGTGAGAAATAGCAACTAATCAAATGGAGCATGATAGGTTGCTGCTAAAGGAATAAGAACCTACTTGCACTGATAATCAACATCGCAGCTGCTTCCAAAAATTACTCCCCAGGGCAATTTGTTCAGACTTTAGTTGTGGAGGGAAAATAACAGTGCCCAGTAGAGCCAGTCCATTCAGTAATTAAAATAAAAACCCACCCACCAACAGGGAAAAGCCAATGTGGAAGAGTGGCGTTGGTGTCTCTTGTGGCTTTTGTCAAGGACATTGTGCTGAAGTGACCCTGAGTCACCAAGGTGGGACAGTCCAGCTGGGTTTGAGCTTCAGCTACTCTGCTTGTCTTCAGTCCTGCTCCTTCCTCATGCCCTCATCCTATCTGTGGTGATCTTCAGGTTATGTTTGGCCAGAAGTTTCTAGGTAGGTTCATAACTGGAAGGAGGAAAGGCACTAAAAACTGCTTTAATACTTTTTGTGCGGTTCTTATATCTCTGTTTGGGGATGCCCTCACTGATTCCTCTTCTGCTTCTGGCTCCCTGCATCATCTGAGGCTTCTCAGCTGGTGTCCATCTGCATTGGCTTCCCATGTCTAAATTTGGTTTAGCCCTGATCAGTCTTGCTGGAGGGCTGGGAGGCCAAAGGTGCTTAGGGTGAGAGGGGATGTTAGGCTTTGCAATGCTCCATGAATGTGGAGCTTGACCCACCCTCCAGGCATCCCTTCCTCAATTAGAGGAATCACCAACAGCCTTTTTGGAGACCTCTCTCTCTTCAGCATCAAGGTTAAAAAAAAAAAAAACGGATTATGTCTGTCCTCTTATTTCCTCTCCTTCCTAAATAAAAGGAGCTGGGGTCTTTTGGTCCTCGCCCTCCAAAACAGCAAAAAACAGCAAAAGAAGTGCAGAATTGGCCTTGCTTTCACCCATCTCCCTTCCTCTTCAGGAACTGCTTCTGGAGGCTCCTCCTGCCTTAACAACTTAATTCTAGTAAGATTATATCCCCAAAACATTGTTCCTGTGAAATGCTATGCTTAATAAAATGTGTTGCACATCAATAATTTAGTACTTGTGACAGCACATGAAAGTCTGTTAAAAATATTGCAAACTTGGCCCAGCGTTCCTGACAATTAAAAATGGATGCAATGGCGAAGTGTGGTAGGCATCACTTCATTTCAGATTTTCCTTGTTTTTAAAATGAGGGACCATAAATTTTAAAATACCATAAAAAGTGTGGCAAGATTGTACTGTTTTAAATATCTGATGTATTGTCCCATATATTTAAATTATTAATATGCAATGCAGCCAACAGGAGTCTAAATTCTCCCCAGCACAAGCTCTGGGCGGTCGTTATAGGAGTAGCTTGATGAGCTTTGGGGGAATGGAGATAAACCTCAGCAGCTGAGTGATCTGTGGGCTGAGTCTCCTCTGCCCTGTACGGACCTGTTTACACCTGTGCTGAGTGGGGATAAAACGCTGCCCATTGGAATTCTTCACTGCCTCGCCCTCGAGGTTGCATTTCACATCTGTTTGGTGTTTGCGGAGCCAGGTCGCAGCCTTATTGCTGCTCCTGTAACCTGGGCGTTGCGGTGGGGAAGGCAGGTCTGAGTCAGCTGTCTGAGATTTGCGATGGGGTGGCTGAGAGCAGAAACCGGAGTGTTCTTAGCATGGGAAGAGAAATTCAGTCATAAATGCCTGGAATTAGTGACTTGCTGAGTGCAAAGCTGGGAGTAGCTCTGATGGGACGGGAAGATTAGGAAGAGAAGTGTAAATTAAATAGAAGAAAGGAGAGACAGAAGCCAAAACTATAGACTTGTGATCAGACTTTGGGTCAGATACAGCAATATTATTCACGCTCCTACATGGGGCCAAAATAAATTGATCCTTTTTTTTTTTTTTTTTTTTTTTTTTTTTGTTCTTGCTTCAGGCTGTGCCCTACTGCAGTGACTCTGTCTTTATTTTGGGACAAAAGATATGAAATGAGAAAGTAAAATTTCTTGGGGTTTTTATGTAAGGATTGCCTACAGGCTCAGGAGGGCATCATCTCTGCTTTTCCAGCGTCTCTCTGAGAGTCCTGGCTTAGGGAAAATTTTATTTTAAGGAAATAGAGTTGGCGTGGGGTCTAGGGTGAGAAGGGGACGCATCATGAAGCCCCAGAATACAAGACAAATGCTCTGTCCTGGGAATTACATTTTGTTTGTAGGAGCCTACAGACTGGGAGGTCAAAAAAAAAAAAAAAAAAGGGACATTAATTCAATTTAGTTTTGCCTGCAGTTCCTGGCGGTGCTGTTTTGGAGGCGGTGTCTGAGAGCAGTGCTTAGTGCACCTGGCCAGATGATGAAGATTTTCTCACAGGGAGAATTTATTCCTGGCCTGACAGAAGTGGGTGACTGCTTTATGCCTTTGATCCTGAGGATTTACAGCGCTGTGCTGTTAGGGGGGTTGTGCGTCAGTGTTTGCTCAGGGCTGGCTGGATCCTGCTGTGGTCCTGAGGAGCAGGAGGATCCAAATTTCCCCCACTCCCCTTTTAATTTCCCATGGAGAGGTGGTTCATGCGTTCTCCCCTTGGCTAATCCAGCTGCGTAAGTGCTCCTGGCCGCTGTGTTGTATCAACATCCCCTTTATTCCTCCGAGGGTGAAACATGTAGGGGATATTTTAGAGAAATCTGTGTGAAGCGAAAATTGGCAGCTTTGACTCTGCATGAAAATGACAAGCACCTCATTATTGATTCCAAGATACTTTTTTTTTTTTTGGTGGCGGGGAGGGTAGCGGTGGTGGAAAATGTCGATGTTCTGTTTTTCTCTTTAAATGGACTCAGATTATGGTGGCTGTTATGGAAGTGTATTTTATTCTCCATTTAGTACCGTCTTCATTAGACACCAGGATGAATCTCTCCATATGGCAGAGTACATAATGGAGAATTAACTGTCCTGTGCACAGAGGTAGTATTTTCATGAGTCACTAACAGTGATGAGTGCAGTGCTTTCTCACAGGATATTTTTATTGAAGAAAAATAAACACTGATAATGGATAATAATAAAAATAAGATAAAGAGCATCGTCCTGATGTGCAGTGTATGGTGCACATCTCGCTGGGCAGCCAGGCAGCTGGGTGCAGAGAAGAGGATCTCAGGATGACTCCACTGCCCACTTGCCCCTCCAAGTGGGGCATTTTATGTGATATCATCCTCCACGTTAGTTTGCCTGGCCTTTCCTCAAAGCTTCAGCGATGGCTGGTTTTGCTTTCTGGACAGTCAGCTCTAGTGGTTCGCTACCTCTCAAACTCAACTGTTTCTTTTGATGCTGACCCTAAATGTGTATTGCTGCAATTCCAACATGTTCCTTGTCCCTTTATCTGTAGTGGATATGCAGGATGATCTATCCTTCTCCCTTTCTGAGGCTGCATTGCTTTAACTTGACGGTTTCTACTCTTTTCCCTCTACAATGTTTCCTCTTTAAACAGAATACCAGCTCCTTCGTCTCTCTTCACAGCTGCCCCTTCTTGGCTTCCCAATCCATCCACATCCTTCCCAGGTGGCAGTGCCCCGGTGAGCAGGCTGAAGATGCCCAAAGGCCTGACCGCTGCTCCATGGCTCGCCTTACCCCTCTTTCCTTGCTGTTGGCCCAGGTTTGGCTCAAGATGGTCCTCAGCTGGTGGCCACATGCTGGGTCTTTCCTACCTAACTGTAAGTCTCTGTGCAGGCCCTCATTGACCTGCAGCTCACTTTTTTCCTGTGGAGCATTTCTCTCATTTGTCAAGACTAGTTCAACTGCCTGTCATCTCCTGTTTGCTTGTAGTGCTGCCCCAGCTGATGTTGTCTCCAAACTTATTGTTTCACCCAGGTCAGAGAGTGAAAGTAGTGGATAGAAATGGCCCAGGACAACTCCTCACCCAAGGCGTAGTGGGTATGCTCCTCCAGCTTAACAGTCAGTAGTTTCAAAGTCGTTGAGAACTGCTTTCTGAGTATGGTTGTGCATGAGGTGGAAAACACCTTAACAATCTTGTCTAATCTTATGTCTGTTCCTTGCTTAAGACAATGTCATGTAATATGGTGTCAAAAGCCTTGCTGAGGTCATTGTATACAACAGCAACCACCTCTTTCTGCCCATGAGTCCTGCTGCCCTGTCACAGGAAAACTTTAGATTAACTTGACAAGCTTTGTTCTTGACAAATCCGTGTTTGCTGTTCCTCACTGCCTTGTTATCTTTTAGGTGCTTAAAGCCTTGGATTTGTTGCAATATTATTTTTTTTCTAGGAATTGAAGTTAAGCTGACTGGCCTGTAATTCCCTGTGATGTTTGCTGTTCTCTGCTCTTCTGGGACTCGCCGCAGTTCCTGAGTTTTCAAATATAATTGTTAACAGCCCTCAGATTGCCTCCACCACTCCTAAGTACCTGGCAGTGAATCTTGGCAGACTCAGATGATTTGAAAACATGTAATTTATATAAATAACTTCCAGACTATTGCTTGTAGTTTGAGTTCTTACCTTTTTGTCACAAGTAACAATTGAAATATTTATACAAATGAATCCATCATTTCTAGTAGCGAAGCATTAGCCTCTTCAATGACTGTTGGTAACAGTGCTGCTGAATAATGGGGGAACTCTTCTGGTCATTGAATTATTACTAACTTGACTTAAATGTTTGGATTTTTCTTGTTATTATTTAGGTTCCTTACAAGCTCTACAGCAATAGACTTGACCTATTTTTTAGAGCCTAAATGCATACCCTTCTCATTTACACAGTCCTTAGCCATTTGGATCAGTTTCTACAAACCTATATTCTGCTCTCCTATCTTGTCCAGGGTGTTGTCCTCAACCAGATGCTTTTCCATAGTTTATTTGGTGTATTGTTTTTTTAATAATCAAAGGCAGCTAGGTCAGCGGGTAAGAAGATTTTATGCTGGAGATGGTAGAAATTCCCTGATGTGCCACAACATCCCTGCTGTGCCCTGGCAGGCTCTGGCAGCTGATGGCTGGGGTGGGTGCCCTGTGTTATCCCACCAGCCACAATGCCTAGCAGACAGGTCTAGGGCAGTAAATAAGCTGTCATTTTCAAATACTTTAACTTTCCAAGTGTAAACATGTCTTTAAAACAGACCAGAAGAATTTTCACTTTGGAACTCCGACACTTTAAATTTACTTTTATCTTTGTCTTGTTTTACCATCGTTTTGTGACACCTTGTTAATAGTGAAGAACAGATATCATTGATAATGATGTAGTATGACAACCTGTTAAGCAAATCACACTGATGTTTTCCTTACTTGCATTAAAGATGGCTGGGATTTGGCTGGCTGAATGAAACATCAGATTTTTCTTATGTTTCAAAGTGCTTCCCATCTAGTTTGCAATGAAATGGTTTGACAGTTTTCAAGTAGGCAACACTTTGATCTATGTGTCAACTTGCTTCAACTCCCTTCATTGGAACAAACAGGAGGTATTTTGTTCTGAAGAAGTAGTATTTTGTATCTGTTGTCCCTGTTATTTTTAAAATAAACTGTCAAGAGTGTATCAACTTATACATTCAGTTGTGGTAGAACTTGTCAGTCGTGGTAACATCTGTTGTAATTTATAGTGGTCTTGTCATAAAATGGAAAAAAAAACCCACCAAAGCTGTACAACAGGATTGAAACTAAAGTCTCACAATTCTGAAATTAAATTCTTAATGGAAATTTTGAGACAAGATGATGTCATGCCACTTCATAATTTTTTTAAGGGCAATTGACAGAAAGGAACATTTTTAAAAATAACTTCAGTTTCCGTAAAGCTGAATCATTTTAACCGAAGGACATCTGGATGAGAAACAAAACCAAGCAGGTTATTTGCCTGCACTATGAGACGGAGAAGTGTGACCCCTGAGAGGCTACGTGGGTGCTAAGCATTGGACCGTGTTGGGAAATGCCTCTTCCCATGAATCATTTAATCTAGTGCTTTATATGCTCGCAAGAAGAGCCCTGGCAGAGACAGGTAGCTCCTCATCTGTATAGGAGCGCTTTCCCTTGGGGCAAAACCAAGCGTAAGCTCGGAGCACTGACTTTGCTGTCTTGCACCATAATCAGTGATGGTCTGACTTGCCCAAGGAGATAGACCTGGAAGGGAAACTGCCCCACATCCTAGTTTTATGCCATAAAAAAAAAAAAAAAAAAAAGCCAAAAAACCCCCACCAACCTTTTTTTTTTTGTTCTATAAAGGATGATGATCCAGTAGCTAATTAGTACAGTATCAGCGTATTCCTACAAGACAGACTAAAAACAGGAATACCACAGACTGAGTTTATACCTCTGCATTTTGCAGTTCTTATGGCTGCAGAAACCTAGATCTGTACCATCTCTGCCTCAGCCTGCCTGCTTGTGCCATACAGCATCTTCAGACCTCATCTGGAGGTTTCTTTGCAAAAGATTTACGTAGAAAGATGGTGATTTGATAAAATAATATGATTCTGCATGTGCAGCATGCAGAAATGGTATTGATCTGACAGTTTCACTTTGCAGGGAAAAAAAGCAGCATGGTGGAAACTGTCTGGATTCAAATGACAGGTTTTGATATTTTTAGTTTGAAATAATGTTTTAACTCAAAATACAGAAAAGGTAGAGGGAGGAGAAATCAAGACCCAAAACTGAAGAGAAACGTATCGGTTGATGAGATTCTTTTTCTCTCCTTTGGAAAGGTATTTCATAATTTAACGAAGGAAAAAATAATATTTTACATTTCCATTCAGGACAAAAAATAGTGCACAAGTCCCTCTGTGGCCAGCCCTATGCAGAATATCTACCAAGAGCAAAAGAGCTGCAGCTATGGAGAAAGACTATTTCTGTGATGTTAAGCCTTCCTTCCCTTTCACTTCTCACGCCGCTTCCATTCAGTCCTGGAGAGTGTTTATTTTGGAAAGCTATCAAGACAGTCAGAGCCACGATGACCTGGTGGCTGTGATTCTGATCTCAAATGGCCACCTCCGGTCTGAAGCCTTACAGCTTGCGGTTGTGCTGCTGGTGGGATTACAGCTAGCGCAAAAGTCCTCGTGCTCTGCGTGCCGTGAGGCATGCTGGGGTTTGCACAACAATAGAGATGTAGTGTGCATGAGCTTTCGTTTTGTGAGGAACCGTTAAAGCCAGTGTCAGGCTGCTAGGCGTGTGCTGTCTTTAAGTTAGGCAGGGTTTGAACGGTTTAGGTCTGAGCATTACTGCTGGTCGGTCTCTGCAGTGCCCAGTCTAAGCTCGCTGGTTGGCTGGCTCTGTAAGAAAAACAATAATGAATGTAATTATGAGTAACTTCCAGTTTGTAGTCAGAAGCCAAGCTGAATAATTAAAGAATCCTGATTTCCTTGGTGCAATGATGTCCTGTGCAGGATTGGGTAAATAGCACAGAGTTTTCCATTCATGTTCCAGTCAGCGTCTTAAAACACGTCCAGATAGGGACTGCAGCCGGGAGTGCAGGACAGAACTTGCTGAACAAACAGTGCTTGGGCATGTTTGGTGTATGGCGGGGAGATACTGAAATGCTGCCCTTCATACCCTTCCCCCCTGCCATGCAGTGTGTGATGAGGTGTAAGTCCTTTTGGTCTTGAGAAAAATGCCGTGGGATCTTTGAGTGCTGGTCGTCAGGAGAGCATCCTGTCTCTAAAGGCTTTTATTTGCTGTAAATCTCCAAAGATATTTAAGATCCCTAGTTCTTACCTTTGAAAGTCTACTGGTAAAGCCCCCAACTAGGAAATACATGTGCATGCAGAGCGCTCCACGTACAGGAGGACTCACATCCAGCTCACGAGCATCACTCGCATTTGTAATATTCGTTCCCAACAAACTTGCTGCATCGAGGCATAAAACTCAGGGTAGGGGAAGGTTGCTGCTGCGGGGGGAGCTCGGGGGATGCACGGGTACGGGGCTGCTGTATGGCTACGTTTCTTGGGGCAGTTCCCCATCCTGGTGCCTTTGGCTTGGTGAAAGGAACTCAGCTGACTTACGGTGGTGGGAGAGGGAGTAGGTACTCATGAAGGATCAAACGTCTTTCTTGCCAATCTAAAAGTATGACCTCATTTTGAGTTATAGTTTCACTGCTGCCACTATTTTTTTTTTTTAATTATTTCCAAACTCAGAAGTATAACAAAGGGGAAAGATAAAGTCTGAAATCCATTAAAAGCTTTTCATTCTATGGGCTTTTAAAATATCGCCTCACCTTGATGTTGTTTGAGTTCCTGGTAGCTAAGCTGAATTCTAATTTTACTCCGGTAGCTTTGCTGGCCAGCTATACCTGCCTTTCAGGCTCATATCACATGGAAGGTTAAAAAAAAATCATCCAGATTTCATTTTTAATCTGCGTCACTTGAAACAATTTATCCTTTTTGAAATACTTAATTACCCAACCTCTCTTAGATAACATGATGTGTGTGTTACATCTGTGGTGGCAAGTAGAATATCTGATCCCTGTGGAATGATCCATTGGGGAATGAGGGTAATTAGTCTCTAACAAATACAAATTTGGAAACATCTGTGCAGATTTTCAGCTTAGGGAACAGGACTGGGAGCAGGTTTCAGCAATGAGAAGAGAGCAGAACTCAAGGTACTAGGCAAATATTGCAATTAAATTAGTCAGCTTGAGAAAATTAAATCAAGGGAAATTGGAGTGTGTCATATTTTTTGATCTGGGTTTCTGTCTGTTATGAGATTTTTGAAGAGAGCCCGTGAAGAAAATAGAAGATAATAAGTTTTAATTTTTTCTTAGTGACTCAGAGGAGAGCTGGATGGAGCCCTTTCTGATTTTGTGATAATTAATGCAGCTCCCGTGGCAAAGGGAAATGTGGAGATGGGTTATACGTCGGCTGAACTGTCAAAGATTTTCAAACAGCTTCTCATTGTTTCAATCTGCACAACCTTCCCCCTGCCCCCCTGCTTCCTAAAGCTGAGTTACTCTTGCCCAGGCCTGTCCTATCCACAGGGCCAGTGTTTGAAGAAATCTGGTTGCACACTTTTGGGCAGCTGGTGATTTTTGCTGATTTTTTTTTTTTTTTCTCTTGGGGGCCAGGTGGGGCTGTCATCAGCTAATGAGCAGATCTGAGAGCTGCAGAAATAGAGGTGCCTGCACCTTTTGCCATGTGTTATGGCAGCGTTAATCTCTGGCAGGGCAGCAGGATCCGGGATTACTGGAATATTGTGTGCTGGTGCTTCTGGGGGACGGGTCAGAGACAACCTTGCTGCTGATGAAAGGGGAGAGGATGCTCTTTGCTCCCTGCCACCTTTTCCCACAGCTCACACCAGCTCTGGGACTCCTTGAAGGCTTCCAGGAACCAGTTCAGCTCGTTAAAGCAGTGGGAATAAACTAGTTTTTGGCTGGGAGAGTTGGGCTCCAGGGGCACTCTGAGATGGAGGATGGGGTAGAGGAGAGGTGTAAGTCCTTCCTGGCAGCTGCAGATGGTTGGACTGGCAGCATGGGGACTACAACATGAAAGTTAAAGCTTTTATTTCTTATTTACTGGAGAACAGCTTTAGAAATCTCCTGCCTTCCTCTGCATTCAAAAGAGAGCTTCATCTTTCACTCTTAAAGGAAAGAACAAAGTTCCCTGACTTCTAGGGGAATTGGTTCAGCTTCCTTTACGTGTGTCTCAGCGTTACTAATTTGGTTGTCCTCCAAGGTCTGCATTGGGAAAAGCAGTTAAGCGTATGGTTAATTTAAAATGCACAGTTGGGTGTTGGTAGTTATGAACAGATGCTTAAATGCACTCGTGAAGAAGGACGCTTCTGAGCTGTGAATGTGCAGATTCAGCTATTCCTTTAAAAACAATTGTGTAAGGTGTCACGAGTGCCTTTAGAGCAGTGCCCACGTAGTGATAAACAGGGCACGTGGTCAAAGATGACTGCGAAACAAACCCGGGAACCTTTCTTAAAGATTTCTGTTTTCGGTTTCTAATTTGACTGACTTTGATGCCAGTTTAAACGGTGTTAGTTTGGGCACAGTTTTGGTATCCTCCTGCAATCCAGGAGGATGACAAGTTGTCATAACCCAGAGCTCCTGGGCTCTTAAACACCAGAGAGCAGAGCTCTCCGTTAGCAGCATAATTAATTTCCCAGTGCTGTGCCGGGCCCCGTGTCTCCAGGAGATTTAAATTCAGCAGTGAGAGCAGAGGAGGCCAAAGGCCTTTTACGCACAGGCAGATGAATTACTGCTTCATTTGTCATGATTACTCAAGTAGGCAGCACCGTGTAGACAGTTAATGTAGAAAATGGAATGTGTCCTCCTCTGTGGGGACTGAGCAAGGGAGTGAGGAAGGAAGGATGAGTTGATGGAGAGACCGGCAAACTCGGTACAACTGTTGCTGTGCACTGTGGTATGAACAAAGTATGCAAGAGAGAATTTGCAATTAGTATCCAAGGAGGTGCAAATTAGCCATCCCTTTCCAAAAAGCGTTACCCCCAGCTCCTTCATGAGTCTGATTTCTTCTCCTTACTCGGGATGGAGTGTGAGGAAACCCAGGGCTGGTAGGTCTGACTACATCATGCTTCAAGGGTCCATGAGGAACATGCTGTGGAAATAGTGTATGCCTATCCTAAAATTGCAAAAGCTGTTACAGTCAGGAGGTTTGCAGAGCCCCAGATTCTGGACAGAGCAGGTGGAGGAGCGGAAGGTGAGGGGAAAGCAAAGGTTTGGTGTCTCCCCCTCCTGAGGGCCCAAAAAGCTCTTTCCAAGAGCTACAAAGGACGTGCACTGGAATCTTACCAACCATGCAATTCTTTTACAAGAGGGCGAGAGCAATGCATGAAGATACTGGGTGGTCTTCTTGTGGTCAGTGAAGCAGGCTGTCATGCCATAAGTGTCTTTTTTTTTTTTTTTTTAAATAAATCTATTAATACTATGATTAGGAAGGCTTTCAAGACTGCGTGACCACAAAAGAAAGTCCTTTCCTTTAGATGAAGTACATGCTGATGCTGAACGTGTGTGACTGATTTTTGTCCACTTGTTACCCCAACCTGTGAGTGCAAAGGTAGCTGTTGAGTATTTTTTGCAGTACATAGAAGCTTTGCTTTTGGAAAGCATAACCCAGAAGAAACTTGAATTATTACTTTTCAAAACTGTCAACTCAATCTTTTAGACTTTTTCATAGAAAAAGGCTGATGTTCCAAAGACTTGCACAAAATCTTTCCAAAACAAGCCATTATTTCTGCTTGCAGAAGAAAATAAATGTTTGTGGGCTTGCTATGGAGAAAAGTAAGGGACTTAGTTTATTTCTGTGCGGCCTCAATGATTTTATGTTAATATACGCCATGAGATGGCTTTTTTTTTTTTCTCTATTTGCACTTTATTGCATCCCAGGTATTTATTTCAGGTTCCTGACAGGCTCTGAGAGTTACCTCTGGTTATTTTAAACAAATAAATCATGTCTTGTCTGTAGGATCCCTCCGGGGTACGCAGCGAGCGCGGTACCATTTTCCAGCGGTTCGAGTCCCCAGGCGGAGTGTGGCAGCCTGGTGATTGATTTCTGCAGTCCTGGTGGAGAGCACTGTCCCTGTGCTGCGGGCCAGGGCAAATGACCTGTCAAACTCGATGCATTTACCTGATGGTAATGCGAACCACCCAGATGTGGAAAGAGGAGGCTGGGATGGTGGAGTCGTTTGGGAAGGGCAAATTTCTGTTTGGACATATGTTCCTTGGTTTGTCCTTCTAGGTTGCATGTGGGAAGGTTTTGCTGTGGTTTCTGAAGTTCTGCAAGTGACTCCATTAGTCTGGGTGATAAATGTTGGGTTGATCCTGTTATTTCTTCGTCTCTGATAACTAAATGTGGAGTCAAATATGGGAGCACAGCAGGAGAAGGTAGCGTATCTCCAATCTCCTCTACTTACAATGTCATTTCTTTCCGAATGTTTGCAAGTAAAAATAGAAAAATAAATAGATGTTGAAGTGAATCCTAGATACAATCTCTAATTTGATTAAGACCTACAGTTATGGAATAATAAATTATCTAACTACCACGGTACAACTTCGCAATGCTTTTAAGATTGATTTTTGCTTAAGGCCCTGGGAAAGTGACTTCAACGAAACTTAAAGAGATTAAGCCTGGTTATTAAGTGAAAATACTTTTTTTGATGCCCCTTCCAGACTCATGAGCAACTCTTAATGACCCTGTTAAAAAAAAATGACACCCTGTGTAACTCTGGCAGCTGTGCGCAGCGTGGCTTGGTTCATTTACCTGTACCCAAAGCAGAAGTTAATAAGTCAAATGCTGACCTGGAAATGTGACAGTGAGATGATTTTTTATTTCAGCCATTTTAAATTAAAACGCATGCCCCAGTGTTTCAGATACGAGGACTCTATTAATTTCTGTCGTTTTGTTACGTCTGTAACTCAGAAGTGATTCGCAGCACCATCCATCTCCAGTCTAATTTTATCGAGCTGAGCCGTGCAAGGCCCATTGCTAACAATGAAACTTTATTTAATCTCACCCATTTGCAGCGTTAACCAGCAGTGCTTTTGTCCCAGCTGGTTGGTCACCAAGTGCTCCCAGCAGCACAGGGACAGCCACAGCCTTTTTCCCCAGGCGTGGGAGCCAGCAGTGCCAGGAAAGGGCTCCTGGTTTGGAAACGGGGACTTCAAGCTCCCCACAGTCACCCCATCACTCTGCGCATCACTTGCCTGGCTGGGGAACACCAGCCATGGCCATCCAAACATCTGCTGGGCTTGAAGGTGTTGGGTGCTGCATGTGAGACAGATAAGTGCCTGCCTGGATTTTAAGCTGTGAGTCTGGACCTAACTTCTAATCATCTCTGGCATACTGACTGTTTTTTTTTTTTGTTGTTTTAAATGGCTTTGGGTGATGAAGGTATGTACCTGGCTCATAGGAGCGTTAAGAAGCAGCAATTAGACAATGCTTGTAGATGGCTTTGAGAGCCTGGGGCTGTTATTTCTCACCTGTGGTGCAGTTAACTGTCCATATACTTCTTTTCTTTGCTTCACAGCGCACTGCAAGTAGTATATAGAAAGGAGCAGCTATCGGCCACACGAGAGCTTTGGAAAACATTGTTATTAAACTAACCCAGATGGCTTGACAATGCCATCGTGTAGGGTACTGGCCTCTTATCTCTGGATGTGCAGGAACATTCAGGCTCAAAAGTGCACATTACTCACCATCCCTCTTCACTGCGAAGCTCTCTGGTTTTGCACTGTCCGAGGAAAGCTGAGGGAGTCGGTATGTGCCAATAAGTGTGGGGAGTCAGTTCCACCCAGGCGTTTTCAGCAGAGCTCAGACTGATGTGTCTGCCAGGCAGGGACTTCCAGGGTCCCAGCCGGGCTGTGTGCCGTGTCTGATACAGCGACTGCTCGTTTGCCTTTCTTGCTTAAGAGGTGAGCAGCAAGCAAACTTTGGAGTAGCTTCTTCATGGACAAACGGACTTCAGGGCTTTAAATATGCAGCAGGTATCCAGGGGGCTGCAGATTGCTGCAAAGGCTAAGGAGCATTTTCAGTTTTGCTGCCATGATGCTCCCTGCAGAATTTGCCTCGTGCTTGTGGCTGGAGTTGTACTCAGGCTCTGTAGCTCAGCAGAGTTTGGAAGGGGATGTGACTTTTTCCTGATGAACAGGAGAACGTTTCCTGTTTTCCAACCTGTACTATTTAAATCGGAGCCCAGGAGTGAGTGTAACCAGTTGAAAATGCACCTCTCTGCATTATTTCTTATCAGTAAAAGTGAGTTTTACCACCCCATGTGCCCACCTTAGCCTGAAACTCTTTGGTCCTTTCTAATCTCTCGGCAGTTGTGCTGGCTGTGGATTTGGCCTCCCTGGTGTTACGCTCCAGGAGCCACCTCGGTGGTGGAGCAGCATGCTGCCACTCCTGCGCCGTGCTCACCGCTGCCAGTCCTACCCCACGCTGTGCTCCGTCCCTTCCGAATCGGCGGCAGGGCTGCGCCCCTCACCTCGCATCCACTTATCCCCCTTGATGGTTTCTTGTGCAGACTTTGATAAAGGTTT
Source organism: Chlamydotis macqueenii (assembly GCF_036417535.1). NCBI lineage: Eukaryota > Metazoa > Chordata > Aves > Otidiformes > Otididae > Chlamydotis > Chlamydotis macqueenii. Next base: position 4,110,111 of record NC_141571.1, on the reverse strand, counting down.
ATCAAAAGGCCCAGTGCTTTTACTTGACCTGCTTTTAGTCATTATTTTAATGATGTTTTGCAGAAAACTAATTAGGGGCTCAGCTGCTTGTGATGGGAACTTTGCTGTTCTCTCCTGTCACATCGTGTTCACTGTGGTACTTCATCCCAAAATAGATCCCTGCCTGACCCTGAGGTAACGTCCTTCAGCTTTGCGCTCTGTATAAACAGCCATCTCCTCTCCATTTGGTCAGGCTGCGTGTCATGAGCGTTTAATTTAGAGCAAGGGTTTGTGCTGAGTGAGAGAAGAGGGGGCGGGGGGGGGCAGGTGATGCAGGGGGTGGATGCTGGAGTGATGGAGCTGCCCCACGGAAAGGAGACCACTGGGTGGGCAATCAGCCCTTCTCCTTTAGGAAATCAGGGCCACCCCTGGACTCTGCACACCGGGACGGGCTATGAAACATCAGTGGTTTTGTTTCTCGATGGAAGAGAAAGGTGAGGCTGTTCCCTGGCCCCGTGGTGTGGCCTGATCTGCTCCTGCTGGGATTCAGAACTTTTCCCTGCCTCTCAGGAGCCCCTGCGATGGGGTTATACGCTGTCAGGGAACAACTCGCAATGCTCTAAATGCTTGAAATGGAGAAAAATAAATGAACTTCACTGTGCAAATAGTTCCCAAAGGCACTCACATGGACTGTAGTCCTGTGGCAAGAGGAAGCACGTGATCCGGGGGTTTGATGTGCGGTGTAGGAACAGTGAGGCACGGTGTCTTGCCATGGGGTGAGGATGGGCTGGCCTAGCAAGGCACGGCACTGATGTTTTAAACACTCCCTCTTACGCTGGGTGCAGTGTCCATCTGTGCAAAGCTGGAGTGGCCACCATGCCTCCAGGCTGTTGAATGTAATTTTTCATTCCTTTTTAAATGATATTAAGGTCAGGGAGGGGTTAGTAAGCCCTCTTTAGGGGTGGCCTGTCTCTTTCAGTGCACACATGGCCCGTTTTGCTGTTCCTAAGGGCTGCCGTGATGTGGCAGAGCCAACACGGAGGAGCAGGGCCTGGCAGCGCTTGCGCGGTCTCCACGGAGCGATCTGCGCAGCGAGCTGTCGCTGGGACCCCATGCCTCTGCTTCTGCTGCATGCGGAGGGGAGGATGAATTGCTCTTTCCATGGGTGTTAAATATTTTAGTTTGTGACCTTCCTCTAATCAGATGCTTTATCTCAACCATATATAAAAAGAAAAGTAATGAAAAAAGGATTTTAATAAACTTAACCTCCTTAAATTGTGTAATTGTCACTTTCCTAGGACATTAGGGAAGCTGTAAGGGGGGGGAAATATGTACAGAGCAGTTTTTGATGCATTGATAATTTATTATCTAATAATCTCTTCTCTTCTGAGCTATTCCCTGTTTTCTCATTACTCGTACGCAGCATAACGCCCCGTTGCTAGCAGCAGGTTGCTGTGCTACTGTGGAGCCGGATCTGCTCCGTGCTGGTGGCAGGAGGAGGAGAGACTGTGCTGGGCCCAAGCACAGCCAAGACCCAAAGCTGTCAAAATTGTGAAGTGAGTTGATTTCTCTCCTGTTGCCAGGCTGATTCTGAGAAGCGCTGTTTTCAGCTGAGTGGTGGCCAGCTTTCCTGCACTGACAAGCCATGGCAGGCGTTTCTCAGAAATGCAAAGTCATGGCAGGAGGTTCAGCCCCATGCCAAAGGGAACCACCCTTGAGGAGCCCAGGGGACGTGGGTTGGTCCACCCCTATTTGTGTGTTAGGATGCTCTTAGGTTGATAAGTGGTGGGGCCTGGCCATCGTGTGCTGTGGCTGCTCCTCACAGGACAGCTTTGAGGGTGACTTGCAGCCTTGGAAGAAGAAGAGGGACGTGTTAGTGTGTGGATCAGTTTGCTTTGCTGCTCTGCATACAGCGCTTGTCAAAGCCTGCAGGGTTGTCGGAAAGGCAAAGCGCAGCAGCAATCCTCAGGGCTGCATCCTAGCATCCCAGGGCTGTGTCTGTGCTGAAAGGTGGCACTGCTTGAACCTTTATCAGTGTAACTCAGGTGGCAGAGGTCCACCCAGAGTGGATGTGATTGTCATGGTGTAGAAAGCAGATGTGTGTGTAAGTCTGGTGCATGGTCCTCAATTTGTTCCGTTCCTTTCCCCAGCACTCTTAGCTGGGCGTAACTAGGGTGGGAAAACAGATCAGAGCATCTCCAAGTGCAGCTTGGTCTCTGTTCCTACTAGGGGGCAGATCCACCCTTGTCTGTGGTGGGCATGCATATCCTCAGGCATGTGCTGGGTGAAGGCGGTTTCCATGAAGTTGCTCAACTAGGTACGAATCGGACCCTGTGGATTCCCTATTTCTCCCAAGGAACGCATCCCAGATAAGACTTCTTCTGGTTTGACTAATCTGAAGGATACTGATAGAAGTTTGTCTTGAACATTGCACAAATGCTGAGAGCACAAATTACCTCCTTGGAGAGCTCGCAGACCTGCTAGCGCAGGCGGTGCCTCTGCTGCACAAAGCTCCTGTTTAGACTGAAGCAGAAGACCTGAGATAGCTGAGACGCTGCAGGGTCCTGGAGGAGATAAAGCAGAGGTTGTCCTGGCCCCAGCTAGCACCTTGGAACTACCTGGAGAACACTGAGGTAAAAGAGACCTGTCGTGGTCTTCACAGGGGTGTGGGTCTACCAAGTTGTCGATCAAAACGTAAAATGCATGTGGCTGTGGAGTGAAGAGGTATCACCAAGCCAGGTGTTCAAGGGGAAACAGAGGTGCGATTGGAGATACGACTGCTCCTCTCACCTGCTCCCCATATTTAAAAGCGGAGAATTATCTCCTTTTACAGTTTACCTTCATACAAGAATTGGTGCGACAGTTTTACCTACACCAGAGAGCTTTTCCCAGAGATTAATTCATATGACAGGTCCTCTCTGGGTCAGAAGGTTACTGATGAAGAGTGAGCATGGGTCAGAGAGCTGATACCTGCTGCAATTTGCAATTACGTACTGCGTTTGGGAGCACACAGGAGAGCGTTACCGTCGTTAAGCTTTGGGCTGGGTGGATTGATGGATGTGATTTGATGGAAGTTGTGTAGAGGGTGATTACAATAAGGAGCTAGGAAGTTAAATGAAAATACTACTGGTTAGGAACCACATGTAGATGATTTGTTTCTGTTCTTCGGAGCTGGATGTGTGTTGATTTGCATTTGCATTGCCAAGGAAGGGTGCAGTGCAGAGGAAACGGATTACAGGCAGATAAATGTGCTGCGGCTGTAACTTCTTGAGCAGAACCTCAGCTCTGGCTGCTGGGCAGGCAGGTATTCCTCTTCAGAGAGCAGAGCTTGAAAAGTCTTGCTTATCAAGGAGGAAAGCAGGATAGTGCGTGGGCTGGTAGTGGAGGATGAGGAGATCGGAGTTGTCATCTTGTCCCTGCACCCTACAGCAGTGGCGGGGGCAGCTGGGGAAGGGGTCGATGGCCCACCACTGCCCATGACAGCCTGGGGTGCAAGCTGCTGGAGTTTTGTAGGTATTTATTTAGGTATTGTAATGACTTCAGATGCAGGGAAAGTCACGCAAATGCAGAAATAGGAAATCAGTGTGCAATGGCTAAGAAAAGGATTTTAACAGGGATTTGCATTGCAGTCTGAAGGCACAACTGGGTAGTTGGAGGCCGTGGTGGGAGAGAACGAGTTGTTATCAGAGCTCAGCTTCTGTGTACTGGTGGCAAGGTTCAAACTCAGACCGAAACTCAGCTGCAACGGAAAAGGGCTTGGACCTTATTGCTGCCCAATCTGGCCATGGAAATTGCCACCTCTGCCCCTACCCTGCTCTCCTCTTGATTCTTGTGATTTTAAAGTATGATCAGTCTTATTATTCATGAAAATCTGGGATGCCTGTCCCCACCAACAAATGAGATTCTGATAAAAGAGTCAATAAGGCTAATGTTGTTTCCAGTCACTAAATTTGACTTAAAACTGGCCTAGGAAAAAAAGGAATTCATCTCTGAATACATTAGTTTGACTGACAGAAAAATATTGCAAATGATGTAGTTGGTGTATATTGTTCAGTCACCTGTTAAGATGGCTGAATATTGGAAAAATGTTTTTGCAAATGTATTGTAATAATTGGCAGAAAAGAAAGAAATGAATATTATGCAACCATTTCCCCCACAAATTGCTCCATTATGTACCTACAGAAGCAATAACTTCCTAAATCAGGAGTGGATTCAAAATCAGAATCCCCATCTCGGGCTCTGCAGGAGCTCTGCGAGGCGTGGAGGTGTGCTGATGGGACAGGTGGGCGGGAAGACGCTCCCCATAGCGCTCTGTTATTTATAAGCTACACGTGAGCGTGTCCCCAGGAGCACACACCTCTCTTTGGGTGGTGGAACTGCACAGCACAGACCTGGTTTAGACAAGTCAGACCTACCGATGTGGTGAGAGCTGGAAGGTCTTTGCTGGAGCAGATAGGATGCTGCTTTCTAGGAGAGGGTTGTGTCTGCCAATACGTGTATCAGAGTCTGCGTTTGTCAGCTGACATAAAACTGCTGGAGATTACATCACCAGGTTGATGACACCTGTGGGCACAGTGTGGTGTGTGTCCCCAGGATGGGCACTGGCTGGGCCTTGCCGGCCACCTTGCTGCGTGCAGCAGCTCCGTGGCCACTGGAGGGAAACTGGCACCTGACAAACCCAATTCCTACAGACTGACAGCGAGTCTGGAGAGATCAATGAGAATGACAACTAGAAAAGATAACAGATAATATTGGCAGATGGGAGAGCAATGGAGTAGGAAGAGGAGGAATAATCAATGAGGGGGTTCATAATGGAGATGGTGGGTCTCAGGAGGATGTCCAGGGCCCGTCCAGCCTCGATATGCTGCATCAGCTCCTTGCCAAAGGCACAATTCCTAGAGTTAAAGATTTAAAAAAAACACCAAAATTTCAAATGCCAGTGTGCTACTAAGATTCAGAACAGACTTTAGCTCAGATTTCCATTGGCTACAGACAGGACATGATGTGCTGACTCAGTTTTCCAAATGAAGGCCATAATGTTTCTCCCTTCCATTATCCTGCCCACTTTGTAGGCATCTCCTCAGGCTATCAGAAGCCATCTCCAAGGAGCCCAGAAGGAGCTGAGGAGAAATAGGACATATTTGTGCCCTGTCTCATGGAGCAGGGCACACACAAGCTCCTGTTCCTGCTGGCTGGGTCCCTTCCACACGCGTTTGTTGTGGCTGTTGATTCTTCCTCTGAGCTGTGTCCCCCGGATCTAAAACGAAAGCAGTGTAATTGGATGCACGACCATAGTGGCCAATGACAAAAAGCATTTTTCTGAAAGCATTTTTCCCTCCTGTTGCTGAAAGATTACATCTATTGTTACAAACCAGCATCGCTCCCAGTTGGTACCACCACTGAGTAATTTACCCTTCTAGAAAAGCTTCTTGTTGTTGCAGCATGTTCACTGCAGCCATCTTGGTAAAATTCTTTCTTTCAAGCTAGAAAAAAAGATGACAGGATTTTTGTCTTGTGCTATCTGTTATTTTAAAACCCTTGGAGAAAAATAAGATAGATCCAAACCAAAAAAGGGAGAACACGCATTACAGAGTTTTATTTTTAGTGTAAGAGAGAAGCAAGGGGAGCAGGGTCTTGGTGGGGAACAGAGGAGCACAGGCATCCCGGAGGGATGCTGATCCTACTCAGACAGGGCTTACATCAGGAGACCTTGAATTCTATAGCTCAAAGTGGGATTTCTGTAGGAATTTTTCCTGACCACAGGTGGATATTTCAGAGGAAAGAAACTGAAGTTCCACCAACAATGCCTCAGCAGTTTTGTGAAACTACACTGTGATCTTTGCAGGAGAGGGGAGGTGTGATTTGACTACATATGATTGCCCCTAGTGTTACCTTCCTTCATCCAAAGAGAAACTTTTCTTTCCTTGCACGTTCTACTTTCTCTTGCTCTTTTTTCCACCTCCGTACCTGGAAGCAATGTGAGATGTTTGTTGGAGGTATCCAACCACAGCTACGTAATGCTCAGATGTTTGTTCCTCCCCCGGGATCATGTACGATGGTGGTGGCCCAGGGGTGGTTAATCCCAGAGGCACCAGCCTCAGCAGACTGGCTGAGAGGAGGCAGGTATGTCTGTTGTTTTTTGCGTGCTGCTTTACTGCAGAGAACAAGGGCTGCGGGAATACCAAATGCGTGTGAGTCTGTCCGTCAGGCTATTCTTGTTAACTTGTGAAGAATTGACCAGTTTCAATGCAATTGGACAGACAAGAGCTCAGAAAGGTAATAGATTTCTGAAAAGCACTGTAAAAATAGCTGGACAGGTGAAGAGGCTCTTCCATGGGCTCAGCTGAGAGAAAACCTGCAGCATGAACTTGTGTCTTGGGGGATGTAAAAAAATCTGTGTGGGGGCTTTCCCTAAGAAAGTAGAACTTGGTAATTTTCCTGGCTACTCAGGAACTTAAAGTGTGGGGGCCTTTGTTTTTCAGCTGAAAGGAAGGAGGAGGCTGGGGGGCTGGATATTCAAAGTGTCCCATGCTTGGGGACCATGGCAGTTATGTGAATTAAAGTGGACATTGATAGGAAGAAGAATCAAGAAGGGACAAAACCGTGTTTAGTGGGACATGAAGGAAATGATGAGACTATGTAATATAAGAAAACTAATATCTTGCAGTTCCGTAATACTTTCCATACAAGGATGCTGTAGTGCTTTTGTACAGAGTTGGTGGGTATTTCCATCACTTTTTTTTTTTTACAAATACAGAATTGGAGGCACAAGGGCATGGAAAGTCTGTGCCAGGACCAGACGTGGTCTCTGAGCTGAGCCTCCTGATTCTTGTCTCTGAGCCTCAGCCACAGGATGCTTCATTTCTCATAGTTGAGGAGAAGGCAGAGGAAAAGGAAATGAAGAAGCTGTTGGTAGCTGTCATTTCTCAAGAAAAACTTGAGTGGTATTGTCTATTTTGATAATAGGTTTTTTTAGAAAGTCTGCCAGGATTGATTTCAAAACTGTAGAATTAGAGAATCTCTGACATCTCTAGGTCAGTTGTTCCAAAGGTTAAAAATTTCTATTAAAAACAACCTTCTGCTTCTCACAGAGTGTTTTGAGATGGGGACTGAAGGCACAGCTCTGCTTTCCTTGATGCTTTTTGCTGGTTGATAAAGCCAGAATTTCTTCCAGAGCCTCTGCATGACGACAGGATGGATGCTAAATTTAATACTGCTCCCAAATGTCCAGACATGCAGGTGGCTGACCTTCACACCTGGCTAAATAAATCTGCTCTGCACTCCCTGCCCTATGAGGAGGTCACACGTGAAAGCCCCGTGGTGGGGCTGGCGGGAGCCTGCTCTCCTGAGGGAGTGTTTTGCAAGCTAAGAAAGCAAGCTTAAAACCATCAGGATGTCTCTCTGTCTGAGAATGAAAATCTATCAGAGATTATTCTGAGCCTTGTTCCCAGTCGACCCGAGGTGACGGGACAATTGTATGCTCCTGTGATTTCATCAAGACAGACGCAGCGTGGTCCAGCCGTTCCTCGGAGGCTGGGATGCTGCTCTGCGCATGGGGTACGGTGGCGGCCTACCCAGGCAAACCAGGGCCTGGGGAGATCAACCATCTGAAAAATGGTTACTCCCTCTACCCTGCTTGGCCTCTCCGTACATGAAATGGCCAGCTAATAACAGACAGATCCTCAAATCACCATTGAAGGTGTTGTGAGAGGCTGCCTCACTCTGCTAACTTTCAATAATTGGTGGAGCAACAGCAATAGAGTTTGTGCACTGCGCTGGAAGAGATCTATTAAGAGTCCTTTCCAAGCCTGTGCTGCTGGGGAGAACAGTTAATTGAAACTATAGTGCTTATTTTAATTGTATCTGTCCGTAAGCTTCTGCTCGAATTGCTCTACCGAGGTTGCTTCCCCGCTCTGGCAGCTCTGCTCCTGAGCTGGGCGATGCTGCAGTGGCAGTCGGTGATTTTTACAGCAAATTTGGATTTACTTTTGTGAAGCGCAGCAGGACCTCAGCCTGCGTGTTCATGCTGAGCCAGCTTGCTTCTCGCCTCAGAGGAGAATGGCACCTTGGCTCTGGTTTTGGTCCTCAGGAACCCAGACTTGGGGCCACGCTGAGGCTGTTCGCCTTCTGAGCGCAGAGGCAGCATCTCTGAACGCTGCAGCGCTGGAATGCACAAGCCAAGAGCCGGTTTGGGGACAGGCAGAGCGTGGCTTGTGTGGCAGATTTGGACTTGGTTAGTGGCAACGATGTGTACAGAGCGGTTGAGATGGAGAAGGGAGGTTGTGTGATGGACGACCCCAATACGTTCCATCCAATTAACTGCTGGGAGTGCTGTCGCTGCTGACGCTGGCCAGCCAGAGTAGAAGAGATCAGGAAAAATGGGATAGCAGTGATTAACGTGATCCCAGCAGACTGGGGCGATAAAGAAGAGATACCCAAGTTGGGAGTCGGATTAGCACGTAGCGAGCGCTGGGGTGGCTGTTGGCCAGGCTGCTGCAGAGTAAAAGAAAGGCCAAGGAACAGCTCCTGCAGAGAAATCCTGTTGGTTCTGGGGAGGTCAGAGACCAGGCTGCACTGCGGGTCCCCTTGCCTTTCTGGAGGGTCTGGGCACTGGTGCGCTGAGTGGGAGCCGGGAGCCCCGGGCCGTACGGTGGCTTTGCCAGCCGTGTCCCTTTTCCCTGGCGTGAAGTGAAGGCAGTGGCATGAACAAGGGCTTTGAGAGAGAAAATTTACTATTGAGTGTGAGTGACATTGCTGGGAGGGAGATGGGTGTGAAACGGATGGAGGTGGCAGCCTGGTGGGGTCTGGCAGTTGTGTAGATGGGAGGAACCGACCCGGGGTGGCTCAGTCTTCGCTCCTCGGTGCCTGGACCCATCCCTCCCCTGCGGAGGAGCAAAATGAGCATCCAGCATCCTCGCTGTGCAGGCCAGCCCCAGCGCTGGCTTGTACTGTGTGAGGGGGACTTGGTGTAAATTAAATTGAGTGGAAATTATCCTCATTTCAAAACCACTTTGCAGTGCCAAGAAAGTATAAACTGATTTTAAGGCTACACGGGAACCAAGCTGTTTATTTTAAAAACCTGATCACCTTGAGCTTGGGACCCCTGGGAGGGTTCAAAAGTCTCCAGCAGAGTCTCGCTTTGTTTGCATGGATTAAAAATGTAAATAGATTTAGGCTATGAATGCAGAATGGGAAGAAAACAAAAGATTAAAAAAGTATTACGCATTTCCGATTTTTAGATTTATGCTTTTCCTCATAAAAGTGTCAATGACACTTATTTGGCTGGCTGCATAATCCATGTTAACAAGACAATTAGTATGTGCTGAAAGTTATTATTTTTCTCGGCATGTCAAAGTCAGGACTACTGCTGGATTTGGAATGGAGCCCTGATTCATTTCTTCTTGGCAGTAAAAGATAATATCAAATTTTTCTCCAAAGATCCTTGGCAGCATGTAATTAATATTTTTTTTTCTTTTCTACCTTAAATAAAATGGAGCAAAACACAGCAACTGAACTGGGGAAAAATTCAGACAAAAATGAACATTTCTTCTTTAATCATGTACTGAGTAAATTCCATGGCTCTGGAAGGCAGCAGTGACATCCACGGGCGGGTGCTGCCGGCCCCCCTTTCCTGGAGCCAGCACGGGGCTAGCGAAGGCACTCTGCTTTTTGCAGGCACTGTGATGGGTCTCAAGAGGTAACTTTTCTGGAGTTTCTCCCCTCTGTTGGAACTGGCTCAAAACTATTTGGGTGGCAGAATCTGGAGTTCGGCAAAGCCCCTGGATGCTGCTGCATTACGCGACTGACTTAAACCACAGCAAATACTGTGGTCACTCTGTGTTTGGTTGCTGCAGATTTCTTTTACAGTGAGGCTCCAATTAATTTATCAAGGCTTGTGTCTGATCATGGTAGGGAGCTTTTAAAATACCGCTTCAGAGCAGTGCGTTTGACTTTTCCTGCCTTTCTGCCCTTTCCACACACTGAGCAGTACACAGCCAAACAGGGATGCTGCCGTTCCGGCATCAGGGAGCCCACAGTGGGATCTGCGTGGCTGATGCGCCAGAAAGACCTGAAACATTGAATTCAGAGCTCGCCTGGTACCTGCTTTGCAGTCAGCCTTGGAGGGGGACAGCCCCTCTCTCCCGTGCCCTGGAGAAGCACTTATTCAAGAGCTGCTCTGAGCAGAAAGGTGTGGGCTTGCTGGAGAGCTTGTGGATGACTCCATTTCTCAGACTTCATGTTCTTTTTTAGTATAGGACTTTGGAAATGAAGCCTTTCTTGGCTGAGGAGTGGTGGCAGCTGAGGCTGAGAGGAGGCTGGAAATCCAGAAATGCTGCGTTTCAGCTTATCCATTTCATCCTGTTGTCACTGACTCTGTGCTGCTCCTTCCCGTGATCCTGCCCAGCGGTGGTGCCAAGGGGAGGGAATCTGGATTGAACAGCAAAGGAATTGCCTTATGAGCAACTTGTATTGTAAGGGAGACAGAACATAGAAAAATGAGGCTCTGAGCAACCTGATCTAGTCAGGGATGTCCCTGCTTCTTGCAGGGGGGTTGGACTAGATGACCGTTGAAGGTCCCTTCCAACTCTAACTATTCTATGATTCTGTGATTCTAAAATGAGAATGTCAGTGCTGGCAGGCGATGCTGGTTCTTATACCAGGAGAGCTGTGTGTCCCTGCCTGACCCTGAGGCAGTATCTGGTACCCAAAGAGCCGGTCCCCACCCCAGGGCGGTGGGGAGCATCCTCGTAGGCTTGATTTCCAGCTCTGCAGTTGGTTTTCTCTGGCCATCACGGCTGTCCATCTGCCTTGGCTTCCCCACCCTGCAACAAAGGCAAGATCCATTTTCTGCTTTCTCCTGGGAAGAGGCAGAGAGCAAGTAATTAGCATTTGTGAGGCAGAATGATGGATACCCCTGGAAAGACCAGGAATAACCCAGTGCAAGGGCGGGAGGGGTGCAGTAAATAAGACAGAGCTTCTCCATTGAATGAGAATGAATTTAAGCGCTGAATAACTCTCCTGTTTCCCAAGCAGTGCCTATCCTGTGCTGCATGCAAGGCAGGGGTCCTGTGGATAAAAAAAAAAAAAAAGTGATTAAATCCTCAAAACATCCTTCATCCAGGTAAGGGAGTTGGCAGGATGGGGCAGCAATTAGTGAGGAGAGGGCCTGGCAGGATGAGGGTAGAGGGCAAGTCTGCACGTACGGCGCTGATGCCACCCACCACAGGTAACGCCACTGCCTCCAGGAGTGCGGAAGCAGGGTGAGATGGGGCCAACCAGCTTTGATAAATAGCAAATGTGGCAGGGAAATTGATGAAAAGCTTCAGAGAGGTGAAAAGATTTAGGGTTAAGTATGAAAAATGTAAGTGTTCCTGGCAGCATGACAATCTTCCCAGTCATATTTCAATTCCTAGATGAGTGCTTTATTTAGGAAGGTCACTGGTTTCCTGGCTGGCCACCACAAATATTTGGCCAGATTTGCCCCTCTTGAAACATGGAGGCATGAACAGAATTGCAGTGTGTATTTTCTTTTTATTCAAACCCAACTCCTTTATCTCCCCATCTCCCTGCAAATTATTAGTTGATGAGGGACTTTAATAGTTCCCAAGCTGGTTCTCTGAGAATGGCTTAATCCCTCTTATCTGGCATCCTGGTGCGTCGAGCTCGGCTCGCTCCAGACCACAGCGAACTCATTTAAGCCGTGAACTGTGACGGAAGCGAGCGTGAGCCTTGTGAGAAATGCTGTTGGATGCCATGCGCACCCCAGCCCCAGATAAAGGTTAATATCATTCACTGGGAGATGTGATGAAACCACTTCAGCTGGTAGTCGTTGTTCTGGGTTGTACAGCCCATCATGAGCATTGACATAGACTGATTCAGGAGCCGTGATTTCTGTGTTTTCTCTTGCTGTTCAAACACTAGAATAAATTAGACCCCAACAACCCTAAACCTAAATAACTCCTACAGGGTTTTTTTCTCATATCTTGGCCAATCACTGTTATTATTTTCATAATTATGCCATTCTCCATCTGCTTGATGGAGTTAATGCCTCATTTTGTCAATCACTGGCCCATCTTCCTGCAGTATCGCGTCAATAGGCAGCCGGAGTACGCAGAAATTAGGCTATTTTCCAGGCGTTTAAATGACAGCTTTTAGTGCATGTGTGTTCATCTGTGCATGTATTCATTGACTGGCTCCTCAATTCTGCCTCATCAGGGAGAGATGCAGGCGCAGGAGGGGCTGGATCCTGGTGCATGAGAGAAGCAGCTTCATGCACCGGCACGTGAGCTGTGTTTTGGGGGTTGGCTTGTGCAAAGCCCCTGTTTTCTCACTTATGTGATAACAGCCACAGGGCTCAGCAAGAAGCAGAATGGAGACAAAGCACTATCAGGTGTCTTGTTGCTGAGTGCCTCCAGGAAGGACCAGTTCTTGCTAGCTCACTTTTTTTTTTTTGGTGGAGAACGGCCCTCTGTGCTTTTCTTGGATGTTTTAGGTGCTCCAGCCTTGCCATAAAGGAGTGAGACAAAAGAGAGGGCAGGGTTGCTACTCAGGGACTGTGGACTGGGTGGGGCGAGCTGGGTTTAAATGTGCTGCTAATCACAGAACAGCTCAGCACTGCCTGTAAAACCTGCAGGACATCTGGGTACGTCCCCACCAGCCAGCCCGCCCTGACCTGGCACGGATGCCAGCAGCATCCTCCTGCGTCCCAGGCGGCAGGGTGGTGGGGGGACAGGAGATGCTCTTCCACCTCACGGCAGGGTAGGGGGGTTATTAAGAGTATCTCTGTGCTTTTACCCATTTGGGCACTGAGCATAGGCAGGTTCAGATGCACACGAATAAAACTGAACTAGAACCTCTGCCTGCACAGCTCTAAGTGGGGCTGCGCAGGATCCTCAGTGGATCCTAAAATATCTTAATGTCTCCCCAAAGCTCATTAACATGGCAGAACCAGTACAGCACCCAGGCTGGCTCAATTAAGGTTAGTTTGAGTAGTTCTGCGCAGATGTACCCTAAGGGAGAAAGCCCTGATGATTTGTTCCTCACAGCAGTTTGCCTACCTGTAAACAGACACGGATCCTGCTAAATGCATCTGTGGTAATGAGCTGAGGCCGTTGCATAATTAATATTTCAAACATTCCTAAGCTAGATTGATATACTGTAAATGAACGGTGTCAGATGATGACAGAAATTAGACAAGGAGCAGCTGGAAGTGATCTGCTTGTATTTAAGATCTAGCACTACTAGGAAACTGCTTTTATTAGCCGCAACTTGAGAAAACCTCAGGGATTTTTGGAGCAGTACTATATATACTGAGTGAGAAGGTGGGGACTCATCTTCTTGCTTCCCAGTACCCACCGTGAGGACCAGGTTCTTCATTAGCACCAGTCAGCATCACTGTACGGTGTGGTGCCAACCGCGTTCGTTAGCTGCATGTAATTGGCCTGGGATTTGGAAATAGCATGCAGGGTTTGGGGACAAAGGAGCTTCTCATTTTATTCTGAAATTCAGAAGGAATTGGGTAGCTGAGCAGAGAGATTTGAATTTCAAGTGAGGATGCTCCGCTTAATGAAAGGTAGGATTTCTTCGGTGATTACCAAGGGTTACAATTTGTAGGTTCCCCGAGCAAAAAATACAACTGCACCACCCGCATCCTGGTGACAAATTTCCCTATTTCTTGTAGTTATTATCCATCTTGGTGTACAGTTTACAATTAATTTCTGATGTGTTATTTGTAGAGTGTGGATTTGGTTACAGATCTCTGATTGCTAGTAGATTATTCAGTTTAAGACTGTTTTGTGTTGTGTGTTATACCTGCCTTGAATATTTGCCAGATTCCCATTATTTACTTCAGGGGAGGTGCTGTGTCCCCTTCAACCTGGGTGGTTGACACAAGTTTGAAGGTTGGCTGATTTGTTTCTGTCAGGATGAGAAAGCAGTGATGTAGCAGCCAGATTTTCTGCTTAGCCTTTTTTTAATCATTCACATATATAAAAAAAGGGAAAATACACATCCGTCTTGTTTCCTTAAGCACAATGGGGATAATTCAAGCAGATTCTTAAGCCAGAAATCAACACGTCTGCCACACCACCAAGTGCTGTGACCAGAAAACGAAATCTCTCAAGTCCCACGTTTGTGAGTTCTCTTGGCTTTCTGCCTCTGGCCTCTGGAGCGGATGAGCAGAAGGGTGGCTCGCTGACCTCGCCTGCCTCCCACCCATACCTCCTGCAGCCTCCCAGACCGCAGGCATCCTCGCTGATGAAGGTCCCGACTGACAGAAGGGCTCCCTGGCAGGCTGGCTGGGCAGTCCAGATTGCCTGGCAGAGTCTGAGCCTCAGAGAAAGTCTTCAGGATACTTATTCTGAACCAGATTTTAGAAAAGGCATTTGGAAGATGATATTGTCCCATATGGCGCCATCTAGAAGATAAGATTTCTTGTCTTTCTCCATCATGTCCAGCCATGAAATACAATGTTTTAGCATCGTTATAGGATACTGTGGGCTGCTTTTCTTCTGATAAAATATATTCTGTTCAATATTGAATATAAATCTGCTCTTTTTAGTGGGTTTCAGGGGTCTGTGACTATTCTTGGGTCCAAAATACACCTGCTAGAAGCCATTAGCCACCTGGAGCTCAAGTCCTATTGGGAAACAAAACAACTTTTTAGTCCTTTACAAGGTAGGGTATCAAAAAGAGGTAATTTACTTTCAGTTTGGATGCAGAACACTTGCAGAATAGAAACCTCTATGATAGTAAAATTCATTTCAGAAAAGGAAGAGGAAAATATTCCTTTTATGAAGTGTAAACTCCCTGCTGTGGAAAACTGTTGAGGTAAGTAGATGAGTAAGATTATAAAAAAGGATTAGATATGGATTATCCAGGATTAAGGCAGTGAACTCTCTTGGATAAAATTCACAAGAGGTTTTCATCCTAGTCTGCTTGGGGTCCTAGATAAACTGTTACTTCTATATAGGGAAAAAAACCCAAAACAACCCTCTCCTGCATTGCAAGGACCAACAGATTGTTTGGGTTTTCTCAATTTCGTTCTTAAAAACCCCCCAAACTTCCAAAATGAACAAGGGCTGAGTGTAAAGACCACATAGTAGTGAGTGGTAATACAGTACCCAATGACGTTCAACATAATTGAATATAAAGTACCCACAACATTAGCATACTTATAAATATACATACATATATGTATATATATACATACTTGTATATATACTCTGGTGGTCCTTGACCTGACTAGTGCCCTGAGGAATGAGATGTGGGACTTCTAACAGAGAGTCCCTAGGAAAGTGTAAGCTTGGTGCTCAGGAGCAATCAAATGGGTGGATCAAGAGTGAGAAATTGCCAGGGAACAAAACAGAAGATCTCGTTACGGCACAGTGTAAACCACTGCTCATCTCCTGCCCAGCCCAGCAGCCGGGTCTGGCTCCCTGCTGCGGGATGTCCAGCAAGGCTGGGCAAGGGCGTAGAGTGGCTTCTCCCCCACGGACCAATGGCAAAGGAACCAAGGAGTCCAACCTGGAAAAGAAAAGGTGGAGCGGAAAGTATGGCAGAGCTTGAGAAAACCCACAGAGATGGGTGGTGGCTGCAGGAGATGGAAGAGCCAGACCAAGGCTGTTGTGTGGTGTGAGTATGGCTACAGCGCAGCTAACGAACTGTACCACGCTGGAAAGGAAAGGGTTTGTAGAATTCATTCTCTGAGGCTTCCAGTGCTGTCCTGCCAGAGTGAAGCTCCATTATCTGTGTGCGGTCTTACAGAGCTTCAATCCACAGCATCATCTGTCACCAAGTGTTTGGTCTTAAAGCAAGTTTGGAACTGCAACAGCCCAAGATATCAGTTCCATCCCTGTTTTCAATAAAGGAGCTATTGCTTGGCTGTAGACAGCAAAAAATAATTTTCAGATGTTGCTGCTACTCTCAGCAGGGTGTAATGGAAACTCATTATCGTTCACAAGTCTAACTTAATTACATTTTTTTCTTCAAGGATGTTACGCTGGCTCAGTGGAAAGGGGAGACTCATCTACATAACATTCAGGGGTTGTTTTCTCAAAATTTAGTAATATCTATGGTAAATGCCTAAGAAAGGTGGGGAATTACTTTAGGACCTTTTTTTGATCAATGCAAGCTGCAGCATGAATCCACGAGACCCACAAGGAACATTATCATGCCCAGGATCTGAGTCGATAGACAATGAGATATTACCTTGCTTCTTTTGTGCTTGTTTTCATTAGATGGTCACAAAATCTGTAAATCAGTAATTTCTTTATTGGTCAAATCTTGAGGGCTTGGTTTATTCTTAGATTTCCTTTGCAGAAGGAAATTTTCCTTCACATAAGGCTCAAGGCTTTACTGAAAATTGAAAAAACAAAAGAAAAGATACTGGAATTCAATCCGGGGCGATAAAACCATTGTTTGGTTACATGTAGATGATGTCTGAGTATAATCTGGCACTGGACACGGGGGTGTGTGTGTGAGGTAGGTGTCCTTATCTCTGTTCTGTGGCTACCTGTGGGGTGCATTGCTGCTGGTCAGTCACCAGTTAGGTGTGGAGAGCTTTTCTCCGGGGACAGGTCCATCAAATGCTGCTTTCTACATCTACACTGTTGCAGCAGGTCCTGGCACGCCATGATGCAGAGACCACGTCAGGGAGGTGAAAATACCCAAGCTCAAAATGCCTTTGAGCATTCACGGAGCTGCTTTCTGGGTCAGCCTGGAAGGACTCTGCAGTCTGACCCCAGCCCAGCGTTACTGCTGCTCAGCACAGATTTGGGATGGGTGGTCGTAGTCTGTGCAGCAGTGGGTCAGAGAGGATGAACTTTGCATGCAGGCTCCAAGACAGCAACAAAAAACGAGGTGAAAGGAGGCAAACCCAGCCGTATAATTACTGTGTAATTAAACTTTCTCTGGGGCAAAGAACTCTGGACCGGTTCTGCCTCCTGTGAAGTGCGGTGACGCCTCCAACACCTCTGACTTAAGAGAAACAAAAGCAGTGCCTAGGAGTGTTTCTCAGTGGCGGTTCCTTTTGCAGGTTCAGCAGAGGTTTTGGGGGTTAAACTGAAAGACTTTAGCCATTGGTATGGTGTAGGGGGCTGCCTAGTAATGCGTTTGGCCCCCCTGGGGGAGAGGGAAAGTCTGAAACAAAGCAAAAGTAATTAAACAGAAGCAAAGCAGGCAGCACTTCTTTGCTGATAATCTATGCAAACTACAAGGTTTCTTATTTGGGCGATCAATAAACCAGCCCATTTCATTTTATTTCTGTGTGGTTGCATGTACTGGCTACATTGTGGTAGAAACATTGCAAAGAATTGATTCACGGATAGAAATATATCTGGGTTGCTTGTGGTTTATTAAGAAGATCAAGATAACAAGTGCTGCATTATTGATCAAACCCAGAGGGACACTTCCTTTTTTTTTTTCCTGCTTGTCGATGAAATCCCGTTGTAATTATTTTTTCCCCTTTCTCATTCTTCCTTTCCTCTCACCCCTCCCTAACTCTCTGGAGATGCAGTAATGAAGTAACCACAAAAAACGTCAGTCAGGGCTGGCGATGGGCAGGGGAAGGGCAGGAGGGAGACGAGCAGAGACGCTGCAAGGAAATGATGCATTTGCTAGTGTGTTGGATGTTAATGCTCCTCATTGGAGCTTAACAGGGACAGGAGCTGAAGTAGCTTTTTTTCGTTTGCACTTCAGAAGTCTTTTACTGTGGATTTAAATATTTATTTACAGCATAATCAGGCCTGCCTATACTGGGTCCTGTGCAGAGCTGGATTTAGCAAGCACTGGGCTTGCTGTGGGCAAGGGAAGGGAAGAGCTGGTCATCTGCAAGTTTTATCAGAGAAAAAAAAAAAAAAAAGGGAGTCTTTTCCCAAAGCCCTGCAAAGAGGAGACTGGTCAGTGTGTGCATATAGATTACAACCACGATGCAGCAGTTTTTGAGACAAGCATGGAAAAAAATATTTTTTTGGCTCTTGGATGGATGGATGAGCTTTGAAACAGGAGCAGAGTTTAATTGGGCAGGGCTTGGTGAGTCCCACTGTCTGAGTCCTGGATGAAGCTTTGCTCTTCTGTGTCCCTCATTACATTCTGTAAGTGAATATTTTGTCACCCATCAGCATATAGTTCATATAGAACTGGGCAGGTTTCAAGTGCACCTTATCCTTTCTGCCCCCTCGAGACTTCCCTCCTCCTCTGAGCAGTTCAGAGGGGGTAGACTCTACAGGTTTTCTTTCTCTATTTTTTTTTTTTCCATGTAGCTGTGGGCACCTTGGCTTCACTCTCCTGGTGAACAGTAGTCCTCAAGGATGGTCTCCAGCTCAGTGATCATGCTGGAAAGCTGCAGCTGTACAGATCTGCAGTGAAGAATGCCATTAGACATTGGGGTGAGCCAGTTGTCCTGCATTGTAGAGTCTGCTTGAAGTGTCCCACAGGTGTCCTTAAGTCAAACCAGTTAAGAGTTCGTGGTCCACCACGAATTTATGTTGTTTTTCCTTCTGTTGTATGTCTTTGCTTCCCCTTGTCTTCCTCTCCTGGAAACAGGAAGGAGCTCACAACTCAACCGATTTTTCACAGGTAGGAAACAGTGTCAGCTGCATGACTTGCTGCTGCTGTTCAATGCCCGGCCACCCCAGCACTGCTCTGTCAGGTCTCATCCCAAAGCCTGGGGCAGCCCTGGCACATCTGTGCCGTGCTGCTGGGGCTGTGCCGTGTGCGAGGAGCCAGCGAGAGATCCCGGCTGGCAGCTCATCCTCATGTCTCCTGCTCCAGCCTTAGGGACTGCAGGATGGGACAAAGCCGCTGTTAGCGCTGGGTTTGCTTGTTCACACCAAGTTTCCTCCTTGGTTATTGACATACTGGTTTTAAAGTTCTTTCTGGAAAGCAGGTTGTCCTCCCAAAGCTCCTTCAACAGCGTGCTTGTACTTATCCCCGTGGTTATTGCTTCCACTAATGTGTTACTGTCAGTTAATCATTAGCTGGAGAGCTAACGGATGCCACATGCATTGCTGCCATAAAGATGATGCTGCAGCTTATTGAAAACCTCTGTTCCCCTCCCTCCATGTGCTTAAGCACAATTCGAATGCCTTTTCCACTTAGAGGCTGTGGAACATGTTTCTGTCCTTTATATTCAACATATCTCCTGTACTCAGCGTATTATTTCCTTACCAAATCCTGTGCCTGCCAAGGGCACAACATGGGGCTCGGCGAGACCTCAGCCCTCCCTTGCACGGCACCGGCGAGGGCTGCCTCTACTCCACGGTTGCTCCTGCTCTTCCCGCTGCCTCTATTTGTTGTGCAATTCGTATGGGCTAAGTTTTCCCACCACATACGTCCCACAGTCCCATAAAATCTAAAAGACTTGCCTGAGCGTAATTGGGTTGTGTTTTGTTTATATAACCACAGAAACAACACATTTGAGATACTAGTCCAGCATAACCAAGTTAGGAAGTGGTTTGTACACTTGCCTTGTGCACGTACATGTTATGGCTATCTTTAATGGCATGGTCATGTTTAAAAGGTCCCTGCTAGCACTTCCCATCCTTGCAAGGAAGAGGAGATGCTCTGATGCTCCCAGTAAGAGCATCACTAGCTGGTTTGGTTTTCTTTTTAACATAGGAATGATTTTGTGTTTGTGCTTTTCTCTTGTTTTCTAAAATACCTGACTCATTTTAGCTGAGTTATTTCAAACCTCTTTAGACTGACATAAGCACTAAAGATATAAAATTCTAACCTTGTAGAAAATTTGGCATTATAATCCAATGAAAACAGGTCTAACAAGTGGTGTTTTTACTGGGCAGTGCTTTTGGTCCTGGTGATGCATGTGGCTGATAAATAAAATTTATTTACTTAGAGAAGTAAAATACAGGCAGATGTTGGAGATCTGGAGTTCCTGTCTTATTTAAGAAGTGATAGACAGGTGCTGGAGTAAACCAAGGGTCAGAAGCTCCTAATATGACAAAGATGGATGGTGCTGCATATCAGCTTTCTCACCGAGCTCAGATTTGTTACTAAAATTTAGAAGGTTTCTGAGGTGTTAAGACCCAGTGGTCAGTTTAGGTTTGTCCCACTGTCAGTGAAGAAAAAGGCAAGCCCTGAAAGCAGTTCAGGCTTTATGTAGTTTACAACTACACTGCTAATTTAGGTGGATGAGGCAGGTAGGTAGACTTGCTTTTGTCTTACTTGCAGGCAAAATGTCTACGATATTTCCTATGGCAGCACCAGCTTTGCTTGCAGAGGTGGCAGAGGGCATGAATCAGAGAAGATAAATTTTATATTCAAAGGTAGTCTGGCAAGTTCTTATGGCACTTAATAGCTGGCATACTCCCTCTGCAAGGAAAGCAGAAAGCAAATTCAATCATTTATGTTACAAAAATCCCACCGCTCTTTATTATGTGCACAGATGGTGTCTCGGGAGCTTTGCTGCCAGTGCTCTGCATGCCTAATGCCAGGCGGGGAGCGTTGCTCTTCCAGCACAGGTGACAGTGGGAAAGCTCCTTTTTTCGTTTGCTAGAACCATGTGGATTTCCAAGCTCTTCCATTTTTACATTTCATTTAAACCAACCTTCCAGCAAAAAGTCAAAATATTATGGAAGACTACATCCAGCGGAGGTGAAAGCAGAGAGACAAATGAGAACAGATTATGCTCCATGGAGGTGAAAAGCTATTGCAAACAGAACAACGAATAGACAGGTATTGCAAGACGCCTGATATGATGGGAAATGGAGTTGCTTTGTCTGAAAGCCTTTCACACATGCAAGGAACTTTTAAGGGTAAAATGTGGAATCAGCAAGATTTGTGGAAATATTTCAGCTCCAGGAATGGAATGATCTCACCAAGTGCCTTCTTGGTTTTTTTATGAAAGCTTCTCAAAGCAGCAACACTTTCTGTAAGAATGGCATTTCTGCAGCTATTTATAAATGGCCCTAGACTGGTCTTTTCTTGAGCTGACCGCTCTCTGCTGTAGCAGCGTGCTGTGAGCCGGCCTGACTTCTCTGCTGGGTGGGTTTGCGATAGTCTGCTCAGTAAAAGTCACAGGGCTGGAGAAAGGTCAGATCTGCTCAGCCTCTTTTTACAAGTGCTGCACTGAGGCTACCATTTACTTTAAGTAATAAAATTTGTTGTAGGTTTATGCTTTCTCTCTCCAGACTAAAGCTCTTCTAGCACTTAACAGCTGTTGTGTTGCGATATATGGCACAGCACTATCCCGGGTTCATAGGCAGGATAAAAGCCGTAGAGAGCATGGCTGGTTTTTGAGAATCACGGATCTTACCTTAAAAATTCTTTCGGCTGGTAGATTTAACTCCAAGGTCCTCCAGCTGATCGAATTTAACATAGATCCATCTAATTTCATGCTGATAGAAGAATTGCTGTCAGCTGAGACTTTTGCAGGCTTTTTTTTTTTTTTTTTTTTTTTTTTAAATAAAAACCCAGAGGAGATAAATACCATTATGCCATCGTGCTGTAGTTGGTGGGCTTTCTCCTTGGCCTTACTTCTGTAGGCTGTGTGCTGTTCAGTGGCAATGTGTTTCAAAGAGGCCAGAAGCCCCCAGGTATGTGGAATAAGAGTAAATATTTCACTTCCACTGCATGGGTCTGAAGTGCCTGTATACTGAATATATTGGAGGCTGTGGTTTTAATGTGTATGACATTTATCAGACTATGGGCTAACTGAGATACTGACTGCAAAGAATTCCAGGTAGAATTGTTTCTGTTGCAGAATATTTGACCCTTGGTTAATTGAAAACCAAAGGATTTCACCAAACCACAGCGCCTCTGAGATGCCTTCCTCTCCTACATCTGGGCCAAGGTAAAAGTGAATTCTACAGGAATATAGCTTTGGAAAACAGATATCAGGTTCTTGATTGAACAGGCTTTGTGCCTCTACTTCCCATGGACTTCATGTTAAATATTCAGATTGAGACTGTCAGGTCTAGATGATCAGAGCAAAGTTGAACATCCACAAATAGAGACAGAAATTACTGACGGTGTTGTCCTACATTATTTTAAAATTTTCTCACTTGGTGTTTAAAGGCTCTTTGCTACAAAACTTTCCAGGTTTCTCTACTGATCTTAATTTTATTAGACAATTGCAGAGCACTTTACATATCTGTGATCTTTTTATATTTAGTGCGTTGCTGCTATAATCAGGTCTTCCTTACTAATTTATTCTTGTTTGTGAATTAAAAGGCCAAAGTGAAGAGCAGTACTTGTTAGCCATGCTCAGATTGCCCTCATGCCCTGGAGAACAAAAGGGGATGCTCATCAGGCAGTTGAGGGGTGGTCATTTGTCTTAGCATATGGTTCTGCTGACTTCTGAAAAGTTTAACATTTCTAGCTTTTCACCTTCAACGATACTAGCATGGCTGGCCCAAAGGAAGCTAATAAGATAGCTTGCGCTGCGAAGCTGGAGGAGTCGATAATAATGAATATTTAAGTGGTGGAATTTTCCACTGCTACCACCGAACTTTATTTTTCTACTAATTACTGCCATTAATAAAGTCCTGCCAACACCTGACTAATGAGGAATCAGCACCAACTTTACTTAAACTATGGCCTTTTGTTTTCTTGGTTGTGCAATGTGTGTGACAATTGTTGAGTTGCTGAGCATGAAGGTTTTAGAGAGATTAACAGAATATGGGAACAGCCTTACATGGACTGGAAACAGTCCATGCTGATGAAAATAAAATTATTATAGAAAATAATGCCTTTTGGAGTTTAGATAAATGCTAGTTCTGCTTGTTTCATAGAATCATAGAACGGTTAGGGTTGGAAGGGACCTTCAAAGGTCATCTAGTCCAACCCCCCTGCAAGGAGCAGGGACATCCCCGACTAGATCAGGTTGCTCAGAGCCTCATCCAGCCTGGCCTTGAACGTTTCCAGGGATGGGGCTTCCACCACCTCTCTGGGCAACCTGGGCCAGTGTTCTATAACTCGCATTGTAAAAAATTTTTTCCTAATTTCCAATCTAAATCTGCTCCCCACTATTTTAAAACCATTACTCCTTGTCCTATCGCAACAGGCCCTACTGAACAGCCTTTCCCCATCTTTCCTGCAGGCCCCCTTGAGGTACTGGAAGACCGCTATCAGGTCTCCCCGGAGCCTCCTCTTCTCCAGGCTGAACAGCCCCAACTCTCTCAGCCTGGCCTCATAAGAGAGGTGCTCCAGCCCTTTTATCATCTTTGTGGCCCTCCTCTGGACCTTCTCCAACTGGTCCATGTCCTTCTTGTGTTGGGGGCTCCAGAACTGGACAGGTACTCCAGGTGGGGTCTCACCAGAGCAGAGCAGAGGGGCAGAATCCCCTCCCTCGACCTGCTGGCCACGCTCCTCTTGATGCAGCCCAGGATGCGGTTGGCCTGCTGGGCTGCAAGGGCGCATTGCCTGCTCATGTTGAGCTTCTCATCCACCAGCACTCCCAAGTCCTTCTCCTCAGGGCTGCTCTCAATGCATTCCCCTCCCAGCCTCTATTTGTGCCTGGGATTGCCATGACCCAGGTGCAGGACCTTGCACTTGGCCTGGTTGAACTTCATGAGGTTGGCACGGGCCCACCTCTCCAGCCTGTCCAGGTCCCTCTGGATGGCATCCCTCCCTTCCAGCGTGTCGACAGCACCACACAACTTGGTGTCATCGGCGAACTTGCTGAGGGTGCACTCTACCCCACTGTCCATGTCGCCGACAAAGATGTTGAACAGGGCCGGGCCCAACACGGGCCTATCAAATGTTCAGAGGGATGATGGGTGATCTTCTGCTTTCTAGGACAACTCTCGATGTTTGAAAGGTGTGTTTGGAAGAATTAACCTGAGTTTACTCCAGTGTCCTGTTCTCCCCTGCAAGAGAAGGTGTATCTACTCCAGAGAGAAGAGAAGTGAGGACACTTGATGCTTTATGCATGTGGTGTTGGTTGCTTTCTGTCATATAATAGCAAATGGTAAGGGGCTGGAGTTTTGTTTTCTGCTGTTGGAAACCAGAGTGGGTCTTTGAATTCTCTTGTTTCAGTTTGACTCATCGTACACAGCAGTTTACCAAATGAAGTGTTCGCGGGAATAAAAAAAAAAATCTCCCTGTGCCTAGTTCAGAGTTCTTGGTTGAAGCTCCTATCTGATATCTGCCTGACTGACTCCTTTTAGGCGTTTAGACAGAGTTGAAATTTTACAGTGCATGCAAGAACTTCCCTTGCCCCTAAAGATAAGTTACCACAAAGAGAGATATTCATTGTTTAAATTGGCTCAGTTGCAGCTTATCAGTAAATCTTACTGAAGAGGCAGCTTTTAGCTGTAGGACCTCATGCTGTTAGCTGGTGAGTAACATGCTACGCTGAGTTAAATATCTCAGTACTTGGCCTTCTTGGGGACAATGCTGTCCCCTTTTGAGTGCTGGCGTGGAGATGTGGTGGGAATGCCTCCCATCTGAGTTTTGAAGGGCTTCAGGGGAGTCCGTGCAGAGCAAGCCGAGAGCTGGAAGTCAAATCCTTCACTCAGGAGCAGATCTGACTCCTCTGAGAGTGTGGAGTCACTGTCACTGTTAAGAAAAGTTGGGGGTGTAACTGCAGACCCAAAAAGTCAGCCTGACTGAGATACAAGGTTCAGGGCTGTGAATTTCAGTCAACACCAAGCTCTGGCTTTTATCACTTCAGAGTTGTTTCATGTTTAAACAGTGCAATTGCTGTTAAATGCAAATTCTCTGAGCTTTAATAAAAATAGCACCACATTAACCTAATGAGTTTTTACAGGCAGGATTGATAACATTTATTAAAGGGCTTATATAATGTGTTTGCAATAAAAAATGATAGGACTAGGTGACCTAAGAGGTCTTTCTGGTCCCAGTGCTTCTGTTACAGGCAAACCAGCCACGAGAGAGCAACAGAAGCTCGTGTGGCACTGGTGGGGCTGTGAAAGGGGTGTAATTAAAAATCTTTTAACACATAACAAATCTGTCAGCTCTGGGAAAAATATTTGCCGCTGTTTACTGGAAGCTGGTGTGACAGCTTCCTTTAGCAGTGCCACTTCGTGGAGGTGGTGCTTATGGAGAACATGGCTGGATGCCATCTGGAATGAAGAAGGAATGGGCATCAGAGTTGTCTTCTGTGCTGCAAGAGTTGCTACCAGGAGCTTTGGAGGAATGCTCTCCCTACTTCTGTGTCTGTTGCTTTTTGGTGGGGGACCAAAGCGATGACACCTCCCAAGCAGCAACAATTTCCTCTGTTCAGTCTGCAGGAAAGGTTGGCTCCTTGTGCCTCTGCCCCATTACTCAATCACTGCGAGACGTAATGGTGCCTGGAGTGATTCATGGCCCTTCCTGCCCATTTCTCAGTGTGCAGAGGACAACCCAGCTTGTGAGTCATGGCCTTTAAAAAGCAGGAGAACTAATAATGATTGTATAGGCGTGAAACATAGAATCATCTGTGATAGATTTCAGGCCTCCTTTTCCTTAAAGAAAAAATATCGAAAGGCAATTGTAATTGCAATGAGCTTGATGACGTGGGCAATTTCCCTGGACAAAGTAGAGCTCAGGTCGGTGCTGACAGTGTGCAGTGTAGTTGTGGCCAGACCCTGTAGTATTGCTGGACAAGACATTATAGAAATCAAGCAAGATTGTCCTAAATATACACATTCATATTTTTGCATCTCTATTTGGACTTGTCAGGGATCCTTTGCAACCTCTGCTACTAGAAACTAAGATTTCTTAATCTCTGGATTCAGCTCTTCAGGTTAACCTCCGTGTAAACTTTTAGGTTTTCTTCCTTGGATCTGCGAGCCCTGAAGAGAAGCAGACCCCCATGGGTCTCTGGGTGCTTGATTTCAGGAATTCAGTCCCACTTATGCCAGCAGTTTCTGTGGACTACTGTGATACTGTGGTTGACCTGGTTCCCCATCCAGGATGCAGTTGCCAAGACCGTTAACTGGAGCTGGTGGAGATTTTCATGGGAGTTAATCCTGTGTATCCTGTTCCCTTAGCCCAAGCAATGGAGAAGTGGCCAAATCTTGCCTTTACTTTGGAGTTTGCCTGTGCTATGGTCTTAATTGAGAAGACGTACCACTGCTACTGAGAGCTTGTGACTTGCATCTCTTATTTTCCTCTGGGTTTTTGAGGAGCCCTTGGGGACTAAGCTTGTTCTTGGAGTGCAAATAAACGAGCTTTGACCTGTGGCTGCAGCTTTTCTGTAATGACAAGGAAACAGGTCCTTGTACCTACTCTTGTTGCCTGTGGGCTCACCTGAAGGCACATTGTGGTGAGAAACCTTCACCATGTTTCTCTTCCCCTCTTCCACATTGTGTCATAGCTTCTGGGCACTGTGGACTGAGCAAAGAAACACGCTGCAGAGGAAAACCTGAGTTTGGATGCATCCCCTCCTGGAAGCAGAAGGGAGACTCTGCCCTGGCTGCTGCAATGTCTGGGAAGGTGCACAGGAGGGGAACAGGCTCCTCTTCCCTGCCCTTGATTAATGCGAGACACCCAGCAGCAATGTTAGTCTGCACCCTTTTGCAGTTCATATAGTTTCTTTCATTTTGTCTATCTTCACTCCCAGTATATCTTATTTTCTCTCTCTCATCCTCACTGTTGTCCTGGTTATAGACTTTCTCATTAAGGTCTGTTTGCAGAGCTCAAAGGAGTGTCTCTGAATTTCCTCAGCAGTTAATGTACAAGGATTGCCCCAAACTCTACCCGTCATCTAACAGCTCCTTGTGCATTGGTAGCTAGAGCAGTGGGGTGGGACAGGTCAGAGGGCTCCTTCACAGCCTTGAAATACTTTCCTGACCGAACTGAATAAAATATTTAGCCTGGAAAGAAATTGCGTAGATAGGAGAGGTGTGCGTACAGTCTTGTGTGAGACTGGGTGTGCGGCTGCCTGCCCCCGGTGCTGTGGAGATGATTTCCAATGCAGTGTCTTGGTGTATGTATGGTGGTGGCCCTGGGAAGCCCTGCTCCTGGCCCGGGGTTCTGCTCTGCCAGGCAGTGCTCAAACACAAAGCAAGGTGATGAAAAGCATGGGAGTGCAGAGAAGTTGCTGGCTTTGGGGAAGAGCCCAGTAGGTTTTGGTGTTTGTCATCACGAGCTGAGTTCAGCTGTGGGGCAAATGGATGCAGCTCCCCACCAACAAGGAAAGCCCTGGGGAGTGCTGATGCAAATTTGCAGCAGATCTGCTGTGGGTTTGTTAGTGGTAATGAATCCTTTACCATTGCTTACTCCAATGAGCATGTTTAGTTGTTGACATATATTTTGTTACTGGATTTATTTTTTTTTTTTTTTTTAGCTTAATGAAGCCCAAAGTTTCCTCCAAAACAAATGAACAAAAGATAGTAGAGGTAAAGGTAAAGAGAGTAAAGGTAGACTGCAAGGTGGAAAGGGTGATGCTGAATGGAAGACTTGATGGAGGAGATTCTGGGGAGAAGATTGTATGAAGCCTAGCAAAAGTGGGGACAAGGAAAAGGTGCAGAAGAGGAGAGAGAGAGAGACTGTTGCTCAGAAGAGGGAGAAAGAGTAGCTGGAAAAGAGGTGATGGAAAGTCTGAATCGCCTGGTAGATATTTTTTCTGGCCTTGATGGTCTAGTAAGGAGAAAAGGTATCCGTAAATATTTAATACGGAGGATCTTGAGGGGAAATTTCCTCCAGCCTGTTTGTCTGGGGCAGTATTTGACCCGCTTTCTGACGTGGCATGAATGCAGACAGCACCTTGTCAATCAGCTACCCAAGGCCAGCAGGGAAAGGACGTGACAGGGATTGTAGCTGTGAAAGCTAAAGATCAAACACTACTCCTTCCACAGGCTTGGAAATAAGCTTCATATGGCATTTTCTATTTCCTTGTGTTGTGTCTTTGTTTTTTAAAGTAGAGAGAAGAAGGTTATTTGTGGAGGTGTGAAGTTAAGCAACAGAAAAATCTCTGACATCAAGTTACTGCTAGTTTTTTTTTTTTTGACCTTAGATACATCACTCTCCACCATCTTCATAGGCTGAGGAATAAAACATGAAGTAACTAAGACATACAGTGTGCTTTTTGGCTAAACCGTGGGACTGGTGAAACATTACCATCATTTTTCTGGCTTTAATTTGAAATCATGAAGAGTTAAGTGCACCAGTTTGCTGTGGTTGTTTTTTCTCTTCCTTTCTGTGAATAAAAAATGAAGGAAGAATGTGGCAGTTAATTTAATAGTTTGTGGGGAGAATATACTGATGTATGACATCACTGATTGAAATGAAGGGCAGAGAACGTTCAGAGCTGCAGGAAAAAATATATAAGGGAATGTCTGAGAAATGACGTAAAATGTGATATCTTAGGGCTCAAACTTACTACTAATCCAGTTTCCAGATACCATTCTGTGGCGAATGTTAAGGAGCAGGGAGTAGAACAACAGGGTGGGCTTTTGTAGAGGATCTGGTCTTGAGTTTTTTTCCAGGATACCACAAATTAATAGATATTTCTCAATGAATATTTACTGAATTTGTACAAATTAGCTAGCTTTCCCTTTCTCTGTTTTAAGGATTACACAGTAGTTGTGGAGTGAGTTTCCAAATGTAAGCATTTATTAAGGTAGGCATTAAATCCATATGTAGATACCCAAAATAAATATTGGGTATTTTATCTCCAAAGAATGACAGCAAATAAATGATAAAAGGTGTCTCTGGGTGCCTGGGATGATTACTTAGCTGTATTTGTAGATGACTTGGAGGACCTTAGGTACAAGATAGGCTGACCGTGATGGGTTTATTTGTTATAAGTAACATCCAACTAATAGTATTGTAAACCCAAAGTGCTGCTCTTAAAGATGGCTTTTTCATCTTCACTTATTTTGGTTATTCTTAACCGTTACACAGGATGAAATTTTAAAATTTCATATGCTGTAATTTCATAGTATATTAAACCCTATAACTGCTCTTGTTTTTCTGACAAGTATTAGTGGAAGAAGGTGGCATTTACCATTAAGATTTCATGTCATTCTTATGGATGACATCTCTGAATTCTGAGAAAGTGAGAGGAATAGTATTGTGGTGTGAAACCATGAAGGAGAAACACCTCTCCGAGGGCCCACAGCAGCACCAGTGGAAGCTTTAGCACCTCTGCCTGTGAGCTAAATGTGAACAGAGGAGCTGCTTGGAGGAACCAGGTTCCTGTGGTTGTGTTCCTGACTCTTCTGATTTTCATGGCTTTATTGTCCCATTTTAATGATGTCTGAAGATGCTAGACAGCTGAGTGCTTGAGCAGATCTTGAGGAAAACAGCATCCTTCTCTGAAAGAAATTGACTTGTAAATACCGGCAGAGATAACAAAGGAAATCTATAGTGTGATAAGCATGCCAGGAATGCTGCAGTGACAAGATCAATTTGTTTTGATTACCGTAGCACCTTACACTTCAGCAGCAGCTCTTGTTGGAAGGCACGCGTGCCCAGGGAATGTGGAGGAAAGGCTATCATGCGCTGGTTGTGCTCTGAGTAAGCAGGGTTAAAAGTGCCACCAGAATCGATGGAGAGACACGTCTGGGAAACGCAATGGTACACCTGTGTATCTTTTTCAGAAGATGCTCTGCCTTGAAATTTAAAACTTTAGGGGTGGGATGTTAGCACAGAAATTAATTTTTAGACATCAGTGCTATCTGGTTAGAGTAATTGCTTATTACCTCCTTCCCTGGGGTTTTAAGCTCTTGGAAATGACTATTTACGTCTCAGTGCGTACTTAAAGGATGGAGAAAATTGCACTCCATCGTTTCCAGGCTCTATTGTCTCTCTGATACATCAGGAGGAAAAAAGAATTTAAAGAAATCTCTCTCTCCTGCCCCATCTCTCCCTGAGAGTACCAGAGTTTGACATCTTTGTTTGATGGGGTTGGTAGCTAGTGGACTATGAGATTTGCCTTTACACATTGCCTGTCTTGGCTAAGCCTTGCTGACAGCCCAAAATGATCCCCATGAGCCCTTCTAATCTGATAAAAGGGTGGGTTTTTTTTGTTTTTTTTTTTTGTGTTTGTGCAGTCTTTTTGTTTACTTAAATAAAAAGCAGATCAAATTATCATGTAGGTGCTGTGGAACCTTGTCTCATCAAAAATCCAAAACAAGTAGAGAAATCTAAACTAGAAGCCAACAGTAAGCTTCCAGAGAGAAATGTGATGGTTTTCTTCACGTTGTCAGTAACTCAAATTTGCAGTGGGGTCGTTGGAGGGGAATATTAGATCCTGTTTGTGTACATGCCAGGTCAGGTGTCAGCCAGACTTATAAGACATCCCTATTCCCAAGAGGTGGATGGCGTCTGGTGGCTACGTGACAAAGTGTCCGAGTAGCTCGGACAGTTACCACCAGGATCTACCTGTTTAAGAAAATGGAGGGTAAGAATTAGTCACAAGGATTGTTTGCCTGGAGTGTGTTGTAAAAGCTGGTGGAAACCAGAGCTGAGGTCAGGGTCTGAAGTGCCTTGTGCTCTGCAGTTGGCACCCCCAGGGGACCATCAAAATGGACAAGCTAGAGGTGAAAATATCAGCATGGTTGGGGAACCTGGGTGCACAGAGAAGGAGAAGCTGCTCCCAAATCACACATGGAGTCTGGGATGTGGGGAAGGACCCATTGGCTAACCAGGCCAAGCAGTGCCCTACTCTCACCACATATACTGCAGTGTGTAGCTCTTGGGACTTGAGGTTGTGGATGTTGTGGGATAAACCCAGTCATCGTCACTTTCCTGTACTGTGCTATCCAGGTTGGGATCCGGTACCATATGCAGTCTCTAATTTTTGATGTTATTTAAGCGGTGAGTAACCTCAGTGCTGGTTAGTGGGTTAGAAGGCACGCTGCAGGGTGTGAGGAATAGAGAAGATTTTGTCTTTCTCTTTGTCTTTTTATTTATTTATTTACTTGTTCCCAAGCCTACAATAAACACTGCTATGAACTATGCTGATGTAAAACAACTGCAAATTGAGGCATTATTTCATGTTATTTGTACCACAATTTTATTGCATTCACGGTTATTTACAGGATGTAAATAAGCTTCATAGTGTAGAAAAATGTTCTGCTATAACTCAGTTGTTTAAGCATTAAAAAGCGGGGGGGGAAATAAACCAAAACCCGTAGATGCATGCAGCAAGAAAAGATTACGGATAATATTATGAATTTTTTGTGTTACCGGATTAGCTCTGTTTGAAAATAGTAGCCATTTCCTGAAATGCTGAAATTTGTGTACTTCAGCTAGCTGCATTGTGTTATAAATCCATAATGACTATTTTCTATCAAATATTGTGTTACAATTTGAATTATTAAATGCTAAAAGGCTGTGTATAGGTTGCAAGGCAATGAGAATTTCCTGCCAGTTGAAAGAGAGACCTGGTACGGGTAAGAATATAGCTGTGATGAGCATTGCAGCATCTGTAGACATAAGCAATTATATGCAGATGGAGCACAGGCAGTACAAAGATAAATGTGGGGTCATTTTAAATCCTACTTACTGTATTCCCTACATGAATATGGACTGCAGTGTGATTGTCTGGCTCTCTTAAGGCTTAATTTCCATCCCACCGAATGTAATGGCGAAACAGCTATTAATTTCAGCTGTAGCAGGACAGGGCGCTCTGGCTCTAGATTAAAGCAGTCTAAAAAACTTTGGAGAGAGAGGTAGCGAAGCACTTTGGCAGAAAAATATTGCTTGGGTGTCTGTAGTTTGAAGAGACTGTTCAAATGGAGAAGAGTGTTCTATGTTTGCCTTTCTGCTTTCTGTTAGCAAGTCGGGCATGATCCTAGGCTAGTGTTAAGCTTTTTCTGGCGAAATCACATTTGACAAATATAGCATGGAAACAAACCATTCTAATAAAAGGCAGCAGAAAGGAGAGATCCATTCTGGTAGCCCTGGCTAAGGAAGGAGGATTTTGAAAACTTAGGTGGAGCTTGTGTTTGGTGGATCCAGTGCATGTACTGCCAATAAGGAGACAAGGTACCTCACGGTGGTCTGTCTTACATGGGTAGAGGAGCAAGATGGTGTATCTGGACAGGGATGAAAGGTGCATCCTGTTAGCTCCACACGTTTTGAGATTGTGGAGATATGAGCTGCTCTATGGGATCCATAGGCAGCCGTAAGTGTTTAAATTAGCATGTCACGCTGTCATGGCTGATGCTAGATATCCTTCTGGTGTATCATCCAGCCACTGCATGTCTCATGCTCTTTGTGGTTACAGACAGGACATGATTGCTGCTGAATGTGAGCACAAAACTCTCCATCCTGCGTGGAAATCATCTCCTGGTGCACACACAGATGAACTCTCAGCTTTCCTGCAAAATATTTAGAACACTAGACAAATCCCTTCTGTCAACTTTGATAATTAAATGTGATGTTGAGATGGCTTTCCACCACCTCTGCCTTCTTATTAGGACAGGCAGTGCCTGCCTTGCAGCCTGCAGAGCTGACCCTGCCTGCTGAGTGTGTGCTGGAAGCTGGGCTGTCTTGGAGGGACTTTGTTTTGGGGGCGATAAATCTCCTTTTTGGGCAGCAGGGTTTCCCACTGCTTTTCCCACCGGCTAGATGAATGCACCTGCGTGTGGTGTGCTGTCACGCTGTTGGTTCTGGCTGCGAGCTTGGCACCTGAAGGTCATTCCCTTGGAAACAGAAAACCTTGAGGGCCTAAAAGGTATCAAAAGCAAATGTGGTTAAAATCCAACAGTGACAGCTGCTGGGTCGCATTGGAGCTGGGAGGGTCTGGTCCTCGCTCTGTCCTTCTACGTTAGCTTCTGCTTTAAAGCCCTTTGCAAAGGGCATGGCAAGATGCTTCGGTGGTTGCACCGTGCCCTAGGACAGAGCAACACGTGTTACACTTTGTCCACTGCTGAACTGGTCTGTTAAGCTGTGGAGGTAGATGATCTGTGATGTATTCACACGGATGTTTTGAAAGCAAATCAACTTTGGTTCTTCACAAAATTATTTTGGATAAAAGCTGTGGAAACGATATTCCTAGCCTCTTGTTAGACCTGGTGGCACCGCAGCGAAGCAGAGAGAATTTGAAGTGGTTTGGAGGCAGCCTTTAAGGAGCAGAAAGAAGCACAGCTGTTCCTTCATTATTACTTTTTCAAGTAGCACGTACATGGTTTCTCAACTGCAGCCTTGAGATTGATGATGTCAGGTACGAGCTTTTGTTTCTTTTCACCTTCAATTGCTTCCCCCAAACACTTTTATCTTTGCTGCCTTTCCCCTGTTCCTAAGAGTTGGGGAAGGCACCTCCCTCCAGAGCTCAGTGTGCTGGGCTCTTAATTGGTATCAGAAGAAAACCAACAGAGCAGGACGAGCTCTGTCCAGGGCTGTTCTCTTTCTTTTCACCAGCTGTCGTGATCAGATCCCCAGTAATGTGCTGTAATGAATCAACACCTTGCAGATGTGGAATAAATTAGTCCTGTGAAAAGAACTTTGCTGTAGAAGCAACATAAACTTTGCTATTTTACCCTAAGGTGCCCGGTAATTGCTCTTGATTGGGGGAAAAGCCGTCCAGAGGAGAAATGCAGTCTGTTGCTGT
Organism: Chlamydotis macqueenii; assembly: GCF_036417535.1. Lineage (NCBI taxonomy): Eukaryota > Metazoa > Chordata > Aves > Otidiformes > Otididae > Chlamydotis > Chlamydotis macqueenii. Next base: position 4,076,666 of record NC_141571.1, on the reverse strand, counting down.
GGCTACTAGCTCCCAGATTTATTATTTTTCCCCTTTCTCCCTGAGTATTGTAAAACACACCACAAATTCAGCAGCTCCAATGGATTCTTTTTCTTTCATTTATTTTGTTTTGTTTTGTTTTCCCTTTTTTTTTTTTATTTTAGAGTAAATTCTGTCCACAGGTTTATAGCACTGACGAGCGCAGCATCACCGTTGCACTGCAATCACTCGGTGCTCTGTGCGAGTTAGCTGGCATCGCTTGTCAGATGAAAGGGTGCCATTTAAATGTGTATTTAGTGTTAACACCTTGTCCTGAGCGTCGTCTGAGGCAGAGCACAGCAGCTCGGCACTGAAGAGCAGCGAAGCCGTGTGTTAAGGGTGAAATGGAGAAAGTATCAGGTACATCGGAGGGATGGTTCAGCGGGAATATGTTTGTTGTGCTAAATAGTCCCCTGGAGCCACGAGTCAACACATGCTGGGCTGCAGAGTTGATCATGGGGAATGTAAGAGGGCGTTGATCCTTGTCCGATTGTTGGTGCTTGCTCCGATAGCTGGGATGTGGAGGAATGAGTGCTTCCTTCTGTCCCCAGAGCTGTGCCTGGAGACCTGGCCCAGTGCCGAGGTGGGGACACAGGCCTTTTCGTCCCCATGGAGCCAGGCGTTGGCAGCTCTTGTCTCATTTCTAGGACCTGGCTCTCCATGACGGTGTGCTGCGGGTGTGTGTTTCACGTCCCTTTGGTGCCAGGAGCCTTTGTTCACTTACACTTGTGTGTGTGCACGAGCAACAAAAATCAATGAGGGCCCTTTCAGGAGCCTTCCAACAATGGTGAGTGCTTGCCACTGCCTGCTGCAGGGTGGGCCCCTGCCTGGAGAGGACTCATCACTGCCCAGTGCCTTTTTGTTTGCCCATCACGCTGCCTCGTGTCCCCTTTCTAGCACTGAGACTGCCTGAGATGGACCAGCATTGAGGAAAGGGCTGGTTCTCCTGGTCCGTCTCTGCTAGGCCTGGTGGACATCCCAGCTTCACTCCTGAAGTGCTGGTGCTGTTCCCAGACAACCTTCTTGACCTGCTTTCTGTGTTGCTGAAGAACACATCCTACTACTTTTCACTGTCAGGGGCAGAAATGGGTAGAAACTGTTTATACCAGTTACAAGTGTAGGAGTCGTTCTCAGCAGCCTTCTCTCAAGGCTGAAAGGAGCCTTCCTGGCTGGTGGGATCGGAGCAGCTGCTCCTCGATCTCTATCAGAGGATTTTCCCAGCTTCCTAACGCCACGCTGCATTTTCTGGAGACAGAAGAGCTGTACTAGCGGCATCCCACAGAGGTGAGAGGGACACACTGCTGCCAGGCCTCTGCCCGCAGAGACGGGTGGGAGCGCTCCGCGGGCTGAGCTAAGGACCGCGCTCACTCCGCGCTGGGCTAAATAAACTCTGCATCCCCCTGGCCTTCCTGGGTAGAAATGTTTGGCTTTTTGGCCAGGGCAAAAGAAGATTTTCACAGTTTCAGGGAAACATAGATGTATACATACGTATAATGTATAAAAAGTGAATATATTTATTTCAAAGATAAATTGCATGTGCAATCTTTTATACATGTAAAATTGGGAAGGCAGCATGAGGCAGAGAGAATATTTTTACAGTGTGGGAGAGCAGCATGTAGTACCAAGGAGAAAGGAAAGGCCATTCCCTACAGGAGGAGCCGGGGCTGATTCTCCTGTTCTTCCCTTGGATTTCTGGGTGAGCCTGGTCAAGTCCTTTCAGCCCCTGTAAAACTGAGTATGGTACCAGCACCGTTCATCCTGCTGCTGTGAAGTGGTCAGGTGTTGCTGCCAGTGAGCTAGAGGTGCCTTACACTGTTAGGGATGCTACTGCTTTTCTCCGTTCTGATAAAACTCTTCATGTGGTGTCAGAAGATGACAGCAGTGTGAGCGTTTCTCCTCTGCTTACATTTGCATCTGCCTTCCGCTGATATGATTTTGCTTTTCCTGGGGTGACTCCCAATTTCCACTAGCATATCTCAGATATGGCCCATGGAAGGAAGTCATCTGGAAAACATGGCACAGAAACTGTTAAATCGGGAGCAAAAGCTAATGCATCAAGAGAGCATGCTGTTGTTTCAGAGGCCGATTTTTAGCGTAGTAAAAGGTGAGAAGAGGACGCTGTAGGCTCTTGCATGGTCTGGGAGTTAGGAAGTCTCAGACATCTCTCCTTGCCAGGAGCCTGGGAAAGTGGCTGTTGATACAGGAATCTCTTGGGCCAACTGTGGCTTTCTGAGACTTTTGATCTTCTAATTCACTATGAAAAGCTCCTCATAGCTTTAGTAGTTGGACTCCCAAAATTATTCTTTAGACTAAATATCTTGATTTAGCATTTTGTGAAAAAAAAAATAAATTTTTTTTCCTTTTTTTTCTTTTTTTTTTTTTTTTTTTTTTTTTTTTTTTTTTTGCTTCACTGTGGAAGAGGGTAATTTAGGTTAGCTCTGGAAGAGAAATCCAACAATGGCTTGGGCCATTGTGAGTATACTCATACCAAAGAGTAGGAAAAGAGAGAGTGGGGAAGGGGCATATAGCTGTTGTAGTTGCCATTTGACCTGGCAGACCATCACAGTGAGGGGAAGAAGGGGCAGGCACCATGCTATAACAATGCAGGTATCGAAGGTGAGGATAGCCTCCACAGTGTCATCTGTGAGATTACTACATGTGTTGTCTGCTCCCACGGTGTCACTGGTAGAGTTAATTTTTGTTAGAGAAAAGGAAAGAAGGAATGGTCTCAGTGGGAACGCCGAGCAGGTTACCGCTTTAGAGAGAAAGAAAAATCCATTGTGCACTAATCCTGTGTTTTGTACCAGTGCTGTCAGCTGTTTCCCAGGCAAGTGGACCATGAGGTTTAGTTAGTCATGGGCATAATGCAGCTGGATGGTAGGTTGACCATCACGGGTTGTCCTGGTTGCAATTTAGTTGGATATTCTCTTTTCTCAGTAGGTGGAGCACCAAGATCAATTTTTGAAAACAGTGTTCAGCCCACAGGGCTTCCGGTGGGCCCATATAGATGATTCAATTGATGAAGTACTTTGGAAAGTCAAGTATCCCACTGGGCTCCGTGTGGCTTGAGGCTCCTCTTTAATAAGCCATTAGCTCTTTTTACCATCCCTTTTGATTTGGGGTAGTAGGGGGTATGAAATACTGATTTAATTTCTTCCTGTTTTGCTTATTCTTGCACTTCTTTGCTGGAAAAATGTGAACCATTGTCACTTTAGATCACATCAGGGGTCGGCAAGCCTGAAAACCAAGAGAATAATCCTCTAATGGTGCTCTGGCCATTAGCCTTTTGGCATTTAGTTGCCATAATTAGACCTGAGAAAACCTCTACTCCTTTAATGATGTACTGATATCCTGAGGAAGGTTTAAAGGGTCCTATGTAATCAGTTTCCCATGTTGACTGTAGGGTCTTTCCTTCACTGATCTGTAGGGGCAGTGTTTTAACAGGGTGATCTGTTTACAATATCAATTTGCATTGAAGGCATTCAGCAAGGACAGTTTCACATGTTTTTCTGTTCAGAGACCAACCTCTTCTTCGGGATACACAGTAAAGTGCCTCTTGGTCTGTGTGGCGTAATTTCTGATGTAACTGTTCCCCTAGTCGATACATCAAATTCTGAATGGTATCTCCTGGGTTTTTTTTCGCAGATTCTAGTTAATTAATATACTTGTTGATTCAAATTTCTGGCTGGTTTATTGTCATTGGTATAAGCTTTCACCCATCCTATTTGGAATGGTGTTTTTTTGGCTCTGTTTAATAGTAATTGCCAGTCTTCAGCTCTCCAGATTGGGCATCTATTTATTTTCCCATTTTAGGGCTTCCCACTGGCAAAGCCACTGTGTAACACCTGCCCAAAAAGCATAAGGGTTCACATATATGATTTTTTGCTCCATTTTGTGTTGCTAAAATGACCGCCCTTAATTCTCCTGCTTATGCACTGCCTTCACCTTCTTCTATCACTTGTTTGCCAGTGGTAATTTCCAATGTGTCAGCTTTATATTGCCACTTACCATCCACTCTCTGTGGTGAGCCATCATTAAGCCAACTGCCCTCAGTCAGTCAGTCTTCAGTGAAAGGAGGTGCATCTAAAACTGGTGAAGGTTTAAGTGGTTGTTGTAACGCTAGTGGGTCGGTGTTAATAGATATTTGTAATTTAGAAACTTCTGTGTGTCTGTCAGTCAATTGCATTTCATCTGATACTCTCAGGAGATAGACATACCACTTTGTTTTTGTGCAATTCCTTTTGGAGGAGCAGTCCCATTTAAAATCGTGTCTAATAAATTAAATGGATCTCTAGTCTGAATGGAGTATCCTTGGTATGTTTTCTCAACTTGTTTAATTACATGGACTGAAGACAAAATGCCTCTTTTTTGCTTCTTTAAATGCAGTTAAGCTAAATAGTAGAGGTCTTTTTGGTTTGTCAGGAGCAGTTTGAAATAAATTGCAATAAGTACTGTGCTCTTCAAAACTTGGTTCCACTATAATAGGGTTGTGGGGATGGACAGATCCTAGAGATTGATAAGTTTTAACTCCTGTATTAGGGTTTTGACTGTGTCTTCATATTCTGAATTCCATTCCCACAGTTTTCCTTTTTGTAAAAGTGAGTACTGTGGGTGAGCAATGATGGAGAACCCACGTATGTGTTTCTCCAGTACCCAAAGGTGCCCATTAGTTGCTGTAATTCTTCTCTAAATCAAGACACCTGTGATTGTTCTGTTTTGTTTAAACCATCTGGTGGGATTGCTGCACTTCCAGCAATCCACCAAGTGCTCAGAAATTTCACTTCTTTGTTTGATCCCTGACATTTTTCAGCTGGGATCTCAACTCATGCTTTATGTAGTGCTTGCTACACTGCTGCTCCTTCTCCCACCCTTTCAGGGGGAATATCATCTGAGTATTGATACAGTTTTACCCCTGCAAGGAGTGAAACTGTAAAAGTTCGGCAAATGCAGCACAAGCACTTGTGGGTCAATGTCTATATCCCCGTGAGTCTGTTAAATGTCTGTTACACACCTTCCCAAGCGAAAGGAAATTTACTTTTATCCTCCTCCTGAGAGGGGACCATAAAGGACGTATCTTTCATGTCTAGCACTGCCATCCATGGATGTGCAACAGCTTGTAACGTAGCTGTCAAGAGTTGCAATGTTGGGGACTGTGGCCATCAATGGAATTGTACTGGCATTTAAACACTGATGATCAATTGTTTAATGCCATCTCCCATCTAGTTTACAGACTGGCCAGACTGGACTGTTATATGGAGAGTGAGCTCTGAAAAGAATGTTGTTTTTCTAAATCTTCAGTTACTTCAGAAATTCCAGTTCATGCTGCAGCAGAAATCAGATACTGCAGGGCATTATTGAGCTTTGATTCAGGAAGTGTTGGGGATGCACGGAACACATGTGCTGTGGCAGTTGGTTGATTTTTGTTAGTGTTAGGGTTGAACGGAATAGACCACAAACTGCCATCTGGCAGACACCAGGTCTGGCTGTTCAAAGCATCAAAACCTAAGATATTTTCATAGTGATCTTTAACTGCAAAGTAAAGAGATTATGTGCTTTTTACCAGGGAGCCATAAATCAACTTTTGCAGTTTGGCACACGGCACAAGTTCCCATAACTCTGGGAATTCTAACTCTCTGCCATCCAGGTTGTATGCCCAGCTTGTCAGCATCCTGTTGTGTAATTATTGAAATTTGTGCTCCAGTATCAATTTAAAATTTTGTTAATTGTTGTCGAGGACTGACTGGCATTAAAATTTCAGGGCCGTTCTCATTTAGTTATTGATAAGCTTCTACTTGCAGGACAGGCAGGACCAACTGTCATCCAGGCACTAGTAGTTTTTTGGGTTTGTATCTTATAGTTGATCCCTATGAGGAAGGAAAGGGCTACCTCTCTCTCTAGGAGCCCGCATTGGAGGAACTGGAATATTTGGACTGTTGCGTCTTTAAAATGCCTGAATTAGAATAATGCCGGCAGGCTGTCTCTGAGCCGTGGCTCTAGGGATTCCTATTGCTAATGCTTATTTCCATAGCTCAGTTCTCCACTCCTGGCCCTTTAATTGTTGTTCAGAGGATTTTTGTTCCTGAGAGCTGTTTTGATGTGATTGCTAATTTACCTAACAGTTCTACTTGTATTTTTCATTTCACTTGTAATTTCCGTTCATCCCATTTCTTCTGTGTGATTCATGGTTTCATGCATTAACATTGCCCAGGTGGGTACCTCCTGTTGCTCCAATCCTTTCTCTCACTGTCTCTAATGACCTTTGTCAAGTTTACTAATTCATTATGATTTAAGTATCTCTGGATTTAATCTCATTTTGCAGTGAGAAAAGGTTTGAGTGTGGCAGGGGCTCCTTTTATTAGTGGCTCAAGTTAGATCTACAGGTGCTGGGACAGGAACATCAATAGGATCATGTTGATGCATGGCTTGAATACAGGCAGCCTTGTAAAAGCTGTGGAGAACTCATTTAGAGATTTAATAGGCATTAATAGAGGTTCTCTTCTCTCTCAGACGTCGATGCCAGCGGCCCAATACACTACTCTGCTGGTTATTGACTGGGGATTATTTGGGGAGTTGGGGCCAGCATTTAAAAAGACACCAGGACCCTAATAGTCATTGGCTTCATCACTGCTTAGCAAAATTCTGCCTGCTCCAGTTAGAAACGCTTTCCATAGGTATTCAGTTTCTCCAGGCTTACGACTATATCGATCTTGTAACTGGCCATTTGAATTGGGTCAAATGGGGTTGTTTTACTAGCGCAATTTCCTGCATTGTCTTGAGGTCCTGTGATTGCTTCTGTTTAAATAACTGGTCTAATTTCGAGTGGGATGTGCTCAGGCAGATGGAAGGAATTGTCTTTGAGTTGTTTGAATCACCCCAAATATTGCCATCCCAGTCTTCATGAGATATAATTAATTTTCTAGTTTGAACTGTGTCGGGGGTTTTGGAGATTGTATTAGCATCATTTCAACATGTTCTCAGAGTTTTTGTTGCTTTAATTGTGATTCCTGAAGTTGTTTTTGGAGGTGTTCTATTGTAATTGATAACAACATCTCAGTAGACTTGTGTCCCTCAGTCTTATCCTCTAAGCTTTGTATTTTACGGACCAGTTTTCTGCTTTCCTGACAGGCAGCTTCTAGGCACACTCCCAACATTTTACAAATTGTATTTTTGTCTTTTCCAACTTTAGTTTGAACCTCTAGCATCAGTTAACTGTTTTTCTATCGCTTCCCGGTTAAGCCAATTGTTACAAGCCCAATTCTCTGCGAAGGTGGGATTCAGTTGAAAATAGTGTCTCGTAAATATTTGGCAATTTGTGGCACATGAAATATTTCACACGGTTATGATTTAGCAGCTAGTTGAGACTTACTAATGGTGTGAGGTAAATCCAAGGCTGAATTTAGCAGCACTTAAACTTTAATCAATTTAGAGATTAATAAAGTGATTCAGTAGAATATGTTATGATTAAAACAGCGACTTAATTGCAGATTCGCAAATGACAAGATTCACACTAACTTCTACAGGGTATCCTAAATCTATAGAAACGTATACATACAAAACACGCAAACACAGAGAGAAATACTTGGATTCAGTGAAATATATGTGCGTTTGTACACATATATATGTGTATATATAGATAGAGCAGTGGATAAAGGAGACTTGGCCTATAGTTAACAGTTCCTTCTTCTTTCTCAAGTTTACAGTAAATACTCACAACATATCGACACTCCTCAGTGGGCAATGATTGAGCCTTGAGAAGTGGAACTTTGCCCTCGCCTTTTGTTGACTTTGACTTTTGAAATGGTCCTTAAGCCTCTTTGGTCTAAGCAGGCTGTGCCTGCGTCCCAGCTGAGAGGAGATGCTGGTCACAACCCACTATGATCCAGGAGAGCTCCATGGGTCTTGCTTAGGGTCAATGTTTATAGGGCCTCGGATAATTGACTTTTGTCAGGTACTTCTCCATTTCAACCCAACTTAGCTTATGAAATATTCTGGTGCTTTCCACTAGTTATGCAGGCACAGAATTTGTTAGATGTGTGAAACTGATATCACTCCCTTTGGGCTCCGACCCAGGTCAAGATGTACTTGATTGTCAGGAGGTGATTGCCTGTTATTAGTTTCCATTGTTTCCAGTAATGTGGAAAGCAGGAGCCAGGTCTGTTAGGGGATGCCTCTACCCTTGGGTTCACCACCTTCATGATCCGTTCCTGGCTTACCCTAGGTTAGTATGTGTCTGAGGAGGGGAGGAATTGTACCGAGTGTCTCAGATGGTGGAGGGGTTGTACCACCGTAGCCTTACCTATTAACTCCCCAATGAAAGTCTTTATAGCCAAGTTTTGAAATATGGGAAGCTTACATAATGTACACACATGTGTAGGTCTCTCTCTTTTTTATTAAAAAAAAATATTTTTTTTTTTAAAAAAGGATTTTTTTTCTCTGGCCTCCTCATGGCAGCCTGAGCTTTTCTACAAACATAAATGGCAGCTACTGAGTGCTGTGCACTTGCAGAAACATGAGTGTTGACGTGAGGCAGAGAATAACTGTACAATCCAAAGCCAGCGTGGCACATGAACTCATACATAGGGTGTTCACGTGAGCCAGCAAACTGGTCAACACAGTTCACTAATTACCTCAATTATTGTGACAGCTTCCTGATCCAGTGCCAGATTTTTGGCTTGTTTAGCTTGATCCCTGTTAAATGATGGAGTAATCCCAGAGTTACTTTTCATATTTATGACCCTTGCTGTCATATTCCTGAGGTCTGTTAAATCTTATGCTCTGTAAAACTGTTTATGATTCATGGTGACCCTTGTGCTACTCTAGCTGCTGTGAACAGCTGTAGAGCTGAGTACCAAAACCAGAGCCATCCAAGGTTGCTAGATGCTCACAGAAAAAGATGATGAAACTTAAAAATCCTGGTGTAAAAACTTCAAACTGGGCAAATAGGAAAAGTGTTCTAGAAATTCTCCTGTCTCTAGAACTGGTATGTATTTCTGTGTTAGGAAAATGCTCTCAAACATTACGGAAAGATCTTTGATTTTTTTTCCTCTACTTACAATAGGCATTATTTTTCACAGGAATTAATTGTAAAAATCCATGCGTTGTCTCGGGAATCTGGGAGCTTTCAGATTTGTTTGGCTTGTATTCTTTATCAGATAGTAACTGTGGCTTTTTAAAGTGGTGATATAGCTTGCCATGATTCATTTACAGTTTCAATCAAATACTATTTAAACTTCGGTGGTTGTAAATTCTTATTTAATGTATATAAAAACTATTACTTTTGTCTTGGATTTTACTAGGTTCACAGGCCAAGTTGCTGCTACAATTAAATTGAAGGCATTTTTGGTTTTCAGTTCTAAATGAAGTTATTAGTTCAGCCACAGGTTTTTAGGAGAAGCAGAGGGATGAATGTTGTAACCCAGGCTAACTTCTTGTATAACACAAGCCATAAAATTTCACTCAGTGATGAATCCATCCCAATAACTTCTGGCTGACCTGGAATGAAAATGTGTGTATGTGTATATAAAATTCAATCTTCTTTGAAAGATAGGAGGTGATGGAAAAGCTACTGCATCCCTTGGCAATCTGTTCCAATTTGTTAAAAAAAGCTCTTCTAACTCTTCTTCAGACCTTCATTCAGATAAGGTTGGAGTCATTTAAACTGCCTGACTCATCACTCCTTTGCCTGCAAATGTTTCCTGGTTGCCAGCACTTCCAGCTACTATTCAGGTCACCCGCATACTTCATTTCAAGAGCTCATTGGAAGGTCTGATTCTCTATACAGCCTCTGAGGTTTTATTGTACTTGAAAAATGAAAAAATATTTGTTTGGATTCCCTAACGAAATGTGTGTGAGAACCTCATACAAGAAAGCAGAGGACATCTTGGCAACCATCTGAAGGTAGAAAGATGCCAGCTAACCCTGAATACTACTATGTAGATGAACAGCAGAAACATTGCTTGTGGTTTTGATTTTCCATCTGTAAATAACACAGTTGCTTTTGGAGGCCACACATGATTTAGTCCCAGAATCTCAAACTTCCATCTGTGCTGAGCAGACTCGTGAATCCGTGTCTCCATCGTGGAAGCTGCACTTCAGAGCACCTGGTCCAGCCTGGTTCCTGAGTGTGTGCACCTGCTCCTTGCACTGCAGCTTTCCCTGGAGTCGGTAAGCGAAACTCTTGGGATTTAGCTGGTGGCATTACTTAAGTTGCATTGCACTGATGTAGAAAACATACATCCAGTGGTGCTGGCACTACCTTAAAACAAATCTCGAGTTTGATCCCACCAGTTTGATCCCATCAGTTCCACGCTTTCAAACTGAACCGGTGCCAGCATGGCTGCTTTCAGTTTACCCTGGTGTCAGTGGAAAACATAGCTATGTCATTTAATTTTATTACACTGGCCAGTTTTCTTTGCACATTTCACTTCCTTCTGATTCTCTCTGCTTTTCCTCCTTGCTTTATTTCCAGGCTGTCTCCCTGAAGCCCTCCCTGCATTACCCTTCCACTTGGCCTCATGTCCACGCTGGCTGTCCTCTGCCTTATTCCCCTCACAGTTCAATGTTTCCTTGTGAATCCGCATCAGCAGCTCCATACCTGCCTCCAGGCACTTCTGCCAGCACAATTTTTGAAAATTTTGTTGATGCTTCCGTCTAGTTACCCAGCTGATCTGCTCACCATATGAATTGCCTGTGTCTTTTCTTTGCTGGTCACATCTTTGAGCATGAAGGGAGAAGAAATGGTTGCTGCAAAGACAGGGGTCAGGCTGTTTAGTTGGTCCTCTTCCACCCAGCTTTAAAAACCTGAGTGTTGGCTGTTGACCATAGTAAAAATGTCTACCTACTTCTAAAGCTGAGTATCTAATGGGAAAACACAGAAATCTGGATATACTGTTTAATATCTAGATTTTTAAATTCTATTTTTTTAATTCTGATGACTCATCATATTTTTACCTTGAGCACTACCATTTTAGAACCACAATAACCCATCAATAAAATAAATATTTAAACCTGTAGATTATAGTAAAGAAATGTGACCACAGGTGGTAGCCACTGCTACTGCTTCCATATGAATTTCAGTGCAGGGATACTGGCGTTAGCAGATGCAAGGCTTGCCCAGCACCACATCTGCCAAATCATTGGATTTGTGCTGTTATTTAGCAGTTTGGAACTGCCAAGGGATGCTCTGATGGAGCGTGCAGGCATCGTGTGGTCTCTGCGTAACCAGACCTGCCTCAGAAGAGCTGCAGCCCTCAGCTGATGGTTGCTTGAGGAAGTGCTGCCCACACCTGCTGTGCAGTGATGCTGAAGAGAATCCATGTTGTTGCAAGCCTAAAGGCAGTTCTGGAGAGGGGCCTGATGTTGGTTTCCAGTCTTCACCACTGAAGTTGATGGCTACTGAAGTACTTTATTATACTTATTATACTATATACTTTTATTATACTTTATTTTATACTTTATATATACTATTATACTTTATTATAATATATATTATACTTTTATTATACTTCTCTACACATTTCAGTAAAATAGACCTGTGACTGTCAGACATCCTTGAAGATGCCAGCCTTCGACTATGCAGTCCTGAAGCTGTCTCCTGTTGATGGAAGTCAACAGCAATAATGTTACGGAATTCAGTGGAGATGCGGTTGCTTTAAATGAGCAAGGGAAGTTAGAATGGGATAAAGGTTAAAGAAGAATTTGCTTGTTTCAAATCAAGTGATAGACTGCTGCATCTCTGGGATCGTGCCATCCCAGGGTATGGTAAAGACTGACTCTGCAGAAGCGCCCATGATGTATGATAATGAATGCTTCTTTGCATAGGATTTTCATTTGCTAGAGAGAAACATTTATTATTGGGGAGTGATAGTGTGGTCTTTGGTTTTTCATCTACTATTCCTAACCCACTGATAAATCCTAACTATTCACATTCTCTAAATGATCCTTTTCAAAGATGATTGGCGATTGGACAGGCTGGGCAGCCTGGCTCAGCAGATCTGTTGGAAGTCTGGTCCAAGCAGAAAGGCAAAAGAAAAAAGAGGAGAAAGCAGAACTGATGCAAAGTGCCAGCCAGAAGGAATGTACTGGCTTCAAGGTGAATTGGAGAGTTGCTTCCTTTGGATCTTGACTCCAAGCTCTCCTTTGCCTTTCTTGTTCCAAGCTCCTGGTGTTAGCTGGCTTGGCTGAGATCAGCTTGATTCCCATGAGACACAAAGTTGAGCCAGGGCAGGTTCTTGGGTGTTTGAGGGAGCTTGGCCCTGACCTTTGTCTTTACCAAAGAGGTTTTGGTTGCTGCTCCAAAGCTACAATGCTGCCAGCTCAGGAAATGAGGTGGCTGGGGGGAAGAAAGGAAAAATCCCGCACAACCCACTGAATCATAATCTTTAAATCATGAGATTTGGAAAACAAACAAAATGCCATTAAGAATTGTTATTCTTTTGACTTTTAATCTTCTTACTCTCATGTGTGAGATTATTCTTCCATTTGAAATTAACCTTAACTGCAAACTCCTCTGACAGGGACCGGGATAATCCTTTCTGAGGAGAGTCACTGTGCAATAATTGCTTGCTTTAACTCTTTTCCTTCCCTTTTTCCCCCACTTCACCCTACCTTGTTAGTTGTGCAGAAACCTGCACTTGAGCTACAAAATGTGTCTGGAGAAAATGATTTAAAAACCCCTGAATATAACTACTTCTCAGATATTATGTTCTCTGATTATTTTTCAATAAAAAATATCTTGGTTGCAAAGACCTTATACATAGGAGTGTAATTGCATCATCAACCACTTTCTAATTGCTAGAAAAAAAACATTACCCCAAACAGAGCTTTCTGTAACTTAGTGTTATAATTAGATTTAGAATCTTTCAGTATATCTTTAAAAAATATTTCTCACACATTAAAATAATTTAAAAGAATTCTAATTTCTTTTTACAATTTCTGTCAACTGCACAGTGCTATAAATAATTCAGTAATTACAGTAAATATAAGCTTAATATAAATATATATCATTATAATTAACTGTCCAAATAACTAGAAGTAATGTATTTTTGTTTTAATTCTTTTTTCATTTCACGGTTTCAAGAGTTGTCCTTTGCTTTAGAACCTACATGTCTCCCACAGTTTATCCCTACAAGTAGGCAGTCTCTAACTTACACGCTCTGAATTAATGTCAGGAGGGGTTTCTCCTTCAGTCTTAGAAGGAGCCTGGCTCTTCATGAGCATAGTTAGCCGCTTTCACTTGAACCGTGTTGCTGCCTGCAGCCCTTAAATCCGATGTCTTCATGCCGGCTGTGGCTCATGGAGCCTGAAGCACCTCTCCTCTACCAGTGACATGGAAGCTGAGAGCTGGGTCCTCTTGACATGGCTTGCTGAGACAGCCAGCTTCTTGCAGGAGACAACAGCCTCCATGAAGGTGCTGTTGATCTTGGTGTGAGTGGGAGGCAACCTCCAAGAAGTCCAGGCAAGGAAGGCCAAAGGTGAAGTCAGCTGTGCTGGATAGCACAGCATGGTGCTAATGTTATGCTTCAGCTGAAAGCCCATGTTTGTGGGGTCTTGACCTTTGTCCAAAGACAGGTGTTAAAAAGAGCATTCATCTCCTGTGAGAGAAGGAAGCAGCTCCCTTTTGGCCAGGACTGGGAGGTGTTGCTGGATGTAGGCTGCCCAGGAGCTCCCATAGGTGTGAAACCATACCTATGCTGGGGTCCATGCTGCCTTTTGTACCCTCTATGAACAGGAGCGGTTGGAGATCTTGGTGGTAAAGAAGAATGTGAGATGATGACCTCTGCAGAGCAACCCAAGCAAGAGGTATGAGATAAATGCATACCAGGAAATGGGCACCTCCAGCCCCTCACCTCTTTCGCCTGCAGCCTCCCGCACCAGCACATCTATCTGAGCCCATATCAGCATCAACCTTTGTTCAATAGAGAAAAAAGTGAGGTAGTTGAACACCCTTTGGGCACACTGGTTGTTTACTTGGTCTGGGTCACCTGGTCTTGTTTTCTATTTTGCAATTGTGGAAAAACACATTCATAGAGCTTGGAATTTTTATCTACCCTATAATGGGTGTGTTCTTGCCTCCCCCTTCAAATGTCTTCTCCTCTCTGTTTAGGATCAGGGATGTTAGTACACCTTGCTCAGCCTTCAAACTTCCCTTTCAATTGGAAGGAAGAGTACTTGGATGGCGATAAGACTGTCTTCTGTGTTCTTGGAAAGCATTTCCTAAATTTTGCCACCAGCAAACGTCAACTGTCCTCTGCTTGAATGAAAAGCACCCTGGCGCTTTGTGGTGTGTTGGGGATGTCTCAACCCAAAGCGCACAGTGTGTGCCTGTTTGTCATGGCCATGCTGAAATGCTCTGGACCATCTGCGAAGATGCAGGTAGGATCCTGCCTGGGACACCTCAAACACAACGGAGGTGGGAGCTGAAGACTGCCCCTGCGCGAGGGGATTTGCACTGGTAGAGCAGGGGGGTGATGGTGGTGGGGCAGCACAAGTCCAGGGACCAAATCAGAGGAGTGAAGATATATCAGAAAAACAATTGCAATGTTAGGTCCATCAGAGGCTGCTGGTTTGTTGTTTGGGTTTTTTTTTTTGTGTGTGTGTTTATTTTATTTTATTTTTTTTTTTAATTTGATGGGAGGGGGAAGGAGAGGGGAGCTCCTGATACTTTTATTCATCTGACTGAAGAGCTCATGTTAACATTTCTTTTTAAAATACAGCGTTGGCCCGCGTGTAAAATGAGCTTTGAAGTGCAGAGCTGACAAACCCCAGGGGAAAGCATGTCTTTTATTAACAGTACACTTCAGGAACCTTATTTTAATGTTTAGTGAAAACGTTTTCTGTGTGAGCAAAAAGAATGACTGGGCTGAGGCATCCCCTGGCTGCAGCAGGAGGCTTCGGTGCCCATTTGCCCTCCTGCTCCTCCTCTGTGCAGCACCTTGTGGTGGGATGGGAAGGGGACCAGCCTCCAGTGACAGTCGCTGCCGAGGCTCCGTGAGTAGTCACAGTGTGTTGTAGCTGCTTGTGTTGTAGAGTAGTGACATGGTGGTTCTTTTGGTTTGGAGTTGTGGGGTTTTGTTGTTTGTTTTGTTTTGTCTTTTTGTTGTTGTTGTTGTGTTGGGATTTTCTTGTTTGGTGGTTTATTTTTTTTGTCTTAGTTTTTTTTTTGGTTGGTTGGTTTTGTTTTTTGGGGTTTTTGTTTTGTTTTGTTTTTTAGTGTTGAGGGCCCAAGGTTGCCTTTGGGATTTCAGTGACGTGCTGGATTCTGGCTCTTCAGAAGAGACTTAGGTGCTTTTGGAGAACATTTTAACAAAGAAGAACCATTAGTGTGTTATGCATGCATGCCTCTGTAATTTATTTTAAATATATTTATATAATACAGCAATTGGACCCGTTCTTTCCTGTCTTTGATCTACCTTAAACAAAAAGAGATTTATCTGGGAGATACAGGCCTGCAGCTCACTTCTCCCTCAAGTGCTATGCATCCTTGCTCCCACACACTTTCTTTACTTGACAGGGCCCCAGATTCACCCAGCATCCTGATGGTACTGTGCTGAGGACAAGAGGTTAGAGGAAACCCCAGTCTCCTGCAGATGGTTATTCCTGTAACCTGGGACTAGGAGTTGTAGACTGCTAGAGAAGGGTTATGGACCTTGGTGTTTTAGGTCTTCAGATCACATCCTGCTGAGGGTGACAGTGGGCAACAGTGACGTCATAGCCATTCTCACTATGAAGCCATGGGCTGGGCTCTGTAAGGTCTTGTAGATGTCGGTATCATAACAGTCTTTGAAATTTTCTCAGTAATCGTGATAGAAAAGCCACTTATCGAATGAGCAATGGCAGTCTGGCTTCTGTAAGAGAAGAAAGCAAACACGCTGTTGTGATGGCTCTGGGAAAGCTGTACCACTGTGAGCAATGCAGAATAAATGGAGAAGCCTTCTCCTCCGCAGCCATCCAAGTCACCCCTTCCCTATAGCTCCATTCTTTGCTGTATGGCTCAGTCCCTCTACTGCTGTAGTGGGATCTGTCCACTCTTTCTGAAACTTGAATAATTTGCTGTAATCCTTGGCTATCATTGAACATCTGAAATGTAAGGAATTGGCTCTGAAATGAGTTGTTCCCTGCTGGCCTGCAGTTATGGTGGTCAGGAAGAACCGGACCCCTGGATTAAAGGCAGTGGTGGCAAATCTTGCTGGTGAGGCAGAGGCCAGCAGTGTAGACGAGTGGCTCTAGTCAGTATCTAAAGCAAAAACAGTGTGAGGAACAAATGTGTTTGAGAGCCAGGACAGGGTGAGCAGTATAGATTTCTACCTGCCAGTTTTCAGGTAAAGTCCATGGGATCTCCACAAAGCAATAGCCAGAGCAATCAGGAGATGTGGGGCCTTCTTGTCTTTCTAAGATGATTCCCTGAATAAACATGACAGAGCATCAGCTCTTAGGAGTCCTTGGACCAAACACTAGTATTTCCATCCGCAGCCCTGGACCTCACACTAGCTAATTGCTCTCCTTGCAACGATGTCTTAACTTTACCAAATTATGCACAACTTCATAAGGGTTTCTTCTTCTCTTAAGACCATGGCAAGTTAAATGGCTTGTCTGGGGCTAGAGAAAGAGGTCAGTGTCAATGCTGTGATTCGACATTTACAATTCTTGCCTTTGAGATTTGGGGATCTGAGGATGGCTGATGCAGAATGAAATACGAGCATCCTAAATTTTTTATGTTGCAGTTCAAGTATATTTGGGCTAGATTCATCAAAGGAATAACCGGGAGAGATATTTTTCATTTGTAGAATCTTAATGAATACATGACACTGCTATCCATTATTTATCTGCTTTCACATATTTATTAATAGTTCTACTGGACATTTCTGATTTTTTTTCTATATTTATAGAAGCCATCACTTCAAAAATACTGAATCATGCTGCTGTTTATTACCTTTCATAAAATTTCCTTAATGTTAGAATGGGCTGAATTTTGCTATAACTCTTAAGTACATAAATGAAGGAGAAGAATATAATGTATTTTTCTAGTCCTTTGAGTCCTGTCAGAAGTTTGTGGTTTTCCTTCCCTCAAATGCTTGTACAATGCAACTGACATAAATTAGCCAAGGAAGCCGTTTTTTGTGTGGGAAGAAACCACTAGAGGACACCACCAGACGACTCATGAAGTGCAAACAAGCTTAGCCATAAACAGAGAAACTGGGACAAAAAGAGTAGGGATGAGGAAGTGCTGTTTCCAACCATTTCCTGGAGATAGATAGAGCTAATCCAGCACCTGCTTATTGCCAGCCAACAGACACGAGGTGGGAATGCACAAATCCTTGCAATACCTCTTCATCCTTATTTCTCATGATGCTAGACCAGATCTGCCCAGAGGAGCTGCTCTCACTGACCTGCAGAATCTCTGGGACCCTGTCACAGGGTAGGGGTGTGGGTGAGGTGACATTTCTCACCGTGGGAGCCCTTGCCACCCCTTCAGTACTGAACTTCAGCGGTTTATGCAGGATGGTCTTTCTAGCACGACCCACGCAGACTTGTAGAACGCTAGGGACATGTTGCACAGAGAGTTTACCAGGGCAGGATGTAGGAAAAAATCTCTTGATCTTCTGAAGCTAATGGGGAAGATGATGGAAGTGGAAAACAAAGTGATTGCAGATTTTCCTTAAAGGAAGGGATTTCAAGAGCAATGAAAGATTTAGAAAACTTTCAGACAACAGGTTTAAAGGCAGGATAATGACCTCAACAAATCACTTAGGGCTGGGAGGTGATTCAAATGTGAGTATTCTCCCCATACAAAACCAATGCCCGAGCCAGGTACAAGGATTTCTTCCACTTGTGAAAAAAAAAAACAACATAAAACCCCTTCCATTTTAAGTGTTTTTTAAATATTCAAGGAAAACTATCTGTGAGAGTATAGGAACATAAGGAAGCATCTGCAGAAGAACCAGATTATAAAGCCTTGTCCTTGGGCTCTTGGCTGTAAACCACAAGTCTTTAGATCAGCGAGTTCATTGTTTTACAAAGCTCTGCAATCCGAAGTACAAAATTCTCATGAAACTCAATTGAAAAAGTTGCCTCTTTTCACTGTGGCTTTCACCTCTGTGCAGTGTTGTGGGTGTCAGAGGAGCAATGAGCACTGAGACTTTCTTAAAAGTCTTTTAATCCCACAAAAATTCTGTAAATCATGTGAAATCTCAGCTATGCCGAAGATGACGGCAAAGGCTCCGCTGATTGCTTCAGTTGCAACAGGGTTTGTGTTTGGCCTCTGACTTCCCTGCATTGTTCTCTATATCGATACAGCTAAACCCTCAAATACCAGGGATTTCAGGCAATGGAAAGGCATCTAGGAAAATGCTGGACTTAGTTCTAAAATGTGATTTTAAATCGCTTTGAGTTTGCTTCTGAAAAATAAAATCACATCCACACAGATGTACCTGCCCACCAAGGCTGTTCTTAACGTCAGAAGCTTTGCCTGTGAGTGACGGGGCTGTGCCAAGCTTGGGGGTGTTTTTCACAATAATTTTAACCAAATCCACTCATATTTGTTTATCAATATTTCTCTCAAGATGGCCAAAAAACCCAAAACATGTAGTATGGTTATTGATTTCATCTTTTTGTTAAAAATGATAACTAAAAAGGGGTTGTGGTTTTTTTTTTTGTTGAACTTCCAGCATTTTTCAGGCCTAAAATTGAATGTACAACAGAATATTTTAAAAATGATAATACTTGGGATTTCCAAGGTGGAACTTTTCTACTCTGTCTTTTAATTAAGACTTTTAAGAATTTGAAAGCTTTTTTTACCTTATTGGAATGAAAAATATTTGGAGAACACTTAGGCAGACACCTAATGAATCTGCTGGTACAGTGTAGTTTTGTTGTTTGGTTGGTTGGTTTGTTTTTTGTTTTTTTTTTTTCCTTTCCTCATTGTCAGTAGAAGGCAAAATATTTTTTACTGGTTGCATCATAGATGAGGAATCCCCTCAGTAAACACTTCCTCCTCTAATGCTCATATCTCGAGTTCTTTATGCAGGTTAAAAGTTGGTCTGGCCTAAAAATGTCACACAAAACTTTCTTTAATGGAAAACTGGGAAGTTTCCCTTTCTCTGAGGATGGTATTTGCTTTCAGCGGGAACTATCCTGCTTTTCCTTAACCTGGATCAGCAGTGGGGTGAAGCCTGTCCTTCAGAGGAGCAGCAGTAACTTCCCCCCGAGGCTGGCGAGTGGCATCTTGCTCTGCAGGTACAAAATCTTCACAAATACAGTTTATTTTCTGGAGAAGCAGAGCATTGCCTGCTTGCTGGGAGTGTTTTCAGACCCGGAGCAGCATCTCTGCTCATGCTCCCAATGAGGCAAGTGCAAAACTGGCCTTGGTATAGTCCCTACCCCAAGGAGGTTACATTGCATTGAGTTTTCTCTTAACCGGGCGTTTTTCAGTTGAGCTTTTTCTTTTCTCTTAGTTTTTTCTCTTTTTCTTTTTTTCTTCTTTTTTTTTTTCTTTTCCTCTTTTTTTCTTTTTCTTTTCTTTTTCTTTTCTTTTTTATTTATTTTTTCTTTTTTTCTTTTTATTTCTCTTTTTTCTTTTTTCTTTTTTCTTTTTTTCTTCATTATTTTCTTTTTTTTCTTTTTCTTTCTCTTTTTCTAATACTTTTTATCTTTTTCTTTTATTTTATTTTCTTTAAACCCATGCTGTGACTACATCTCCTACTTTAGCAGGCTGAGCCAGCTCCAGCTTTTTACCTCTGAGCCCAAGGTGCAATCTTCGGAGCGGCTCCTTCTGCTCTGTCCTTCCGTGAACCGGTCACCAGAGGGGGACAAAGCCCCACGCACGGCAAGAGTGGGTTCCCACGCCTTCCCCCACGGAAAAAAAAACTCCATCTCAGAGCTGCCAGGGCGGGAGATGCTGTTTGGGGTGGCGGGTCCCCAGATACACCCCTGGGTGCCTGGAGGGGGTGGCTCAGGGACCAGCCCGCTCTTCCTTTGCCATCGCTCGGCCCCGCTCTCCCTTCACCCTGGGAAAGGTCTGTGTGCATCTGAAAAAAAAAAAAAAATCTTAGTAGCCCTTAAAACTAAATTGTAGATTTTGGGGGGGTGAAGTAGAAGATTGAGCTCATGTTGCAGACTCGGTTTCAGAACTGCTCGGTTTTTTTTCTGTCTTTCATTGCAACAAAACTACTGTTTAAAAATCGCTGTTTGTATGTATAAAGGTATCTACTCCCCCAGTTTTGAACTAGTTCACTGAAAACCCGAACGCAGCCGATGCGCAGGTATTTAAGCTAGCACCACCCATCCCGGAGAAAAATTTGCAACCTATGGCATTGAAAATGAGAGGAGAAGCAAATTTGATGAGTATTTGGCTTTTTCAATAGCTAGCTATGCCTGATTGGAAACTGTAGGGAAAACAAACACAATTATTTGTGTGAGATTGAATTTCATTTCCAACACAAAATATGAAATCTGTCACTTGCACGCTTGCTGTAAGCCGGTGGCGGGCTGGAGGATGCTGCAGCAGCGGTGCTGGTGGTACTGACAGTAGCAGCCAGCCCTGGGTCAGGATGTGTCCCTTAAAATGTGGGTGACCCATGCGGCAGGACTCAGCTCCCTCCCAAAAAGCGTGGAGATGGCAAAGCGTTGAGGACCCGATGCTGTCCCCAGGGGCATGTCCCACAGGCTGCAAGCTTGGATGCGGCTGCTTGGCAGGCCAAGCCTGATAGAGCAAAATCTGTGAGACCTTAAGATGTATAAATAATATTTGGCTTGAGTCTGTTTCCTCAGTGCCGGATAGCTTGCTGCTGAATGGAGTGTTTTGTGGTTTGTTTTCTGTTTTTTTTTTTTGTTGTTGTTGTTTTTTCCCCTCCGTGTCCTCAGAGTCAGACCCTTGCCTGGATCCAGCTGTCCCTGGTAATTAAATTTTAATGCCTCAAGCTGGGAGTTTGTAGTGGCATTTGAAGTCGAAGCATGTTAGCGGCCCTGGCGTGGTCACCCACAGGCTTTGAAGCTCCTTGTCTGCCACCAAGGACGGCAGGGAACAGTCCCACCTCCGTGGGTGCAGCCGCTGTGCTTGGTCCCAGCTGAACCGGTGCAGCAGCTGTCCACTGATTTAGGGAATCAAGGAGTTTTCTCCTGTACAGACAGGAGGGATTGAAAAGCTAATGAGGGTTTATTCTGGTGGATCTGAAAAACATTAAATATTCTCAAGGCAGCCTTGAAGCGATGCCCAGGGCACTGTTTGGACAGCTGATGGCACCTTTGCTGCCTGCGTGGTGGCACCTGCTGATGTGGTCCTGGTGTCAGGGATGGGGTGCGGGGCATGGAGCTCCCCGCAGCCCGTCCTGAGCAGCAGTGTCCCACGGACCTGGAGCAGGTCCCCAGGGCCACAGCTGGGGGAAGTCAGGAGCCAGAGGGTCTCGTTTGCTGCAGAGGAAAGGGGAGTTTAAGATGGAGGAGGTGACTAGAAAACCAACCATGCTGATACACAAGACTTTTCCGCCTCCTTAAACCATTTCACTGTAATTACTGTGCAAACAGAAGGCCTGGGTAATTATTATGTGGTTTTGTGGGTGTAAATGTAGCGCGTCGTTCCTGTGCAGCCACTCTGGGAAGGAAGACTTGTTCCTCTGAGTTTTTCTCCTTAATTCACTGCTTTCAGTTTTTGTATGGGTTGAGTACAGCCAGTTAATAGTCACCTGAGTGGGAAATAGCTCTGAACTCTGATCAGCAGCGGGGACCGGCGCTGCCACGAGGCAAAACTGCTTTGCAGGAAGAACTGGGGAGAAACAGCAACTGGTTTTGCACATGTAGACTGTGACCCAGCCCAAAACACAGGGTAAGGGATGCAATGTGCAGTTAGGAGGTCTCTTAAGGCTTCTGAGAGCCTTCTTGTACCCACCCAAACCATGGTGTTTAATGAGATCCAAGGGGACACTTCAGCTAAAAAATCCCATATTTCAGTGCTGGGGGCTCATACAGGGATCCTGAGGGAAAGCGGCGCTGGGTTTCACTTCTCCAGAGCTCTGTCAGTCACAGTCACTGAGCTGAAGCACCGGTCTCTGTCCCACGCGTTAGCACAGAACAAAGGTGCAAATGTGTCTTAGGGACACTCTTTTGCGTTTTTATTTCTGACTTCAGCATATTGCACAAAAAGCTGTGAAGCTCAGCTCATATGAATTCATTTATTGTAAGAGAAGTTTCTGTGGAATTTGGGCAGCTTCCCCTTTCGACTGGGCGTAATATGAATTTTGTCAATGCCTTGTTGGTTTGGCACTAAGGACGAAAACAAATCAGTGCAGATGTGGTTTGTTGAAACAATCTCGGCTCAGGATGAAAGAGGTGGTTACAAATAACTTTGAATGTTTGTGTGCTTATGTGTCTGTGTGTAATTTAGTCAAACAAACCTCTGCCGCTGTTTGAGCTGCAGAACAGATGACTTGGAAAAGCCTCTCGAGTAAGTTATAAATTGTTTCCTGTCGCCCATGCTGCTGTCTTGTTCTGCTGCTCTGCTCCTTCCTATTGCATTTGTTTCCTTCCTCCTTCCCTTTCCCTGTATGAAAGCAGAGCTGACAGTGCTCGTGCCGAAGGCAGCCCCACTTACGCCCCGCTCAGGGTATTTTTAGTAGAATCCCCCAGGTTTCGGCTGCCTGGCTCACAAGTAAACTAGCCAACAAAGCCCATTGCTGAGCCGCTGATTTTTCTGCCGGTTGGATAAAGATGCTGTCTGAAGCAGTTTCATCTTTTCAGTTTGTCTTTATTTCCCACACGTACACTCCATAGTATAACGCATTCTGCTGAGAATTGAGCCTGTCAGTGCTTTCCGACCCACCTCCGCTGCAACAGCTGATGTTTTGTTCCAAGTCCCACTTCGTGCAAAAGCTGTCGGACTTGTCCTTCCTCTGCACACCCCCTCCGAGGTCCATGTGGAGAGCTGGAGGTGTACATTTGTGCCCACAAAGACTCAGGTGTCCTCTGGAGTGGCAAAGGGCGCTTGATTTGCTTTTGGCATGTGCGCAAGCACAATGCCTACTGTATTTTGAAGGACTTACTGTAGAAATGACTACGTCAAGTAGGTTTGGGGGCAATAAAGGCGGAAGCATTATGCTTTTCTTTTGTTTCCCTTCTTGAAGTTCACTGGACCCGTTTTGTCTTTGGACTATGGGAGGAGATGAGTGGAAAATTAAGATCTAGAATAGAAAACCCCAGGCAACTTTATTGTGCTGAAGGTTTCCATAGTACCCCCACGGAGCCTGGGGTACCTTTCTGCTACAATACCACTTCAGCTGGTGGTGCTTTGACCATGGAGGAAGGACGTTTTTACAATGTGATGGTTACGTGCCTAGACCTTGCCTTGTGACAATAAGACCCAGGTGATTTTTGACTTTGGGTAGGTACTTTGAGTCAGTCCAAGCTACTTTTCTCAGTATAAAAGCACATCTTGCTCACAGCTGAGAGAAGTACAGGGATTCTTTATTATGGAAAACATTGAGCATGCGGGGAACATCCTGAGGATCTGTGCTGCAGACCACTTTTGTTGTGAGTGGAAAGTGAACGTGTCCCATTGTGCATCCCGCTGTCAATCGAGGTGATGCTACTGGGACAGGATTTACCAACACAGCACAGGAGAAGGTCAGCGCTTGTGGGAAGCGTTATGTGCCCCTGTGGAAATGATACTTGGTCAACAGTAACCTGTGTTTTAGTGACCTATATCTGTGTAAGGGGGGGAAATCCCCAAATTATTTACTTAAGAATGGAAAAATTGCTCTCAACAAGTGATTATGAAGAAAAGATTCAGAAGTGTGATGACAATATCTGATTTGATATCATAATAGGAGAAATTATTTTCTTTTCCCAGGAAAGCGCGTGACATTTCAAATCAGGAGGAACAGCTAGAATCTGGACACTTTTGCTAGCCAATTTTATCTGAACAGAATTAATGTTTTCCTACAATTTAAAAAAATCATTTAACTTTGAACATTTTTAATCAGAACTTTAAAAATATCTTTCTGACTGTTTTTTTTTAATCAAGAAAATACATGAGAGTTACCTTTTCTTCTGATCAGTGTCCATTTAATAGGTGTGCATTTTTTCAAAGGGATGATTACACTGAAGTTTTCTAACACGCTCCATGGATTGGGCATGCCTAAGAAAAGCACCTGGCTTAGGTTCTGTTTGGTTTAGTTTCTCCCATCTGTGGAATAAGTGGAGAAGCGATTTTGTAGGTGATGAGATGAGAGGAGACAAGCTGAAAAGAACCAGTGAGAAAAAAAAAGCCCCTTATAGCTGATCTTTTTTTTTTTTTTTTACAGAGATCTAAAGAAAGCTCTCAACCTTGTACAACAGAATTACATCCCATTAGTGTGACCATTCCTGGATTTTTTATCTGCCCTGATATGTCTGGGAAATTACTTATAATGTTTAGATGCTGCCATTATTTCCATAGTTTTGGGTTTTCATTCTGACTTGTTTCTGGGTTTGAACTTCCCCATGGTCTAGAGGTTACCAGGAGTCTGGTCCAGGGTAGTCTCTGGGGAGGGAGGCAGAAGTGGTCTGCATTGTTTCTGTGTCTTTTGAGTGTAAGTTCAGACCTCTCTTTTTCAGCGCCTTGGAAAATAACTGTTGACAAAAGAGATTTGGAGTTTGGATAAGATAAGAATTAAATTGAATGTTTGTCCTGAACCCACAATAGACTTCAACTATTGAGGAGATTCAAAGAGTTGTCCTTGTTTTTAAAACAGTTTCTTTGTTTTCTTCATTTCCTAAAATTCTCTGTGCTGATATTGGACTCGAGTACTAAAAAAATCAACAGCCGCAAACACCGTGGAACGAGAGTAAATTTGTCTTTTTAAAATGTGGTAATAGTGACCTTTCCCATCTCTCTTTCGTCATGGCAAAACACCACAGGAGTTATAAACATCATGTGTAACTCAAAGCTTTGGAGATATTTTTATAATTTGCCAAGAAGGGGATGATTCCACAGAGGTGCTGAATTCAGAGATGAACGCAAGCTGAAACGTTCATATTGCCCCAGCTCTTAAAAGCACTGAAGCTCAGCTATAAGCATGTGCTTCCATTTACCAGATTGGGCAAAGCACTTAAAGTCAGCATAATTAACCACGTGCAAGCGCACCCCTGAAGAGGAATTACAAACTGCAGTTCCAGATCAGTATCTCTGAGCCTTCTTGCTTTGGTGAATTGCAGTTTATTCCTCTTGGATCGAGGCCTAGTGCCTTCCTCCTTGGAGACGATTCCTGTAATTCCTGTGTAATTGGATTAGCGCTAACTAGACCTACCTACAACAGACAGAATAAATTTTTCTAACCTCTCCAGATCCTATTGAAAACCATGCCTGTGGTCCCTCCACGTGGGAGCTTGTGCTCAGTAGAGATCACAGTGACATAAAAATATCCTTTTTAAAATGAAGAGTTACATAGCATTAACAACAGGACTAGTGAAGCTTAAGAGCAGAAGATGTGTTAAATTATAAGGGGTCTCTGTTTTTACTTTTATTGTCTGAGTCCAGTAAACTGAAATCAGGAAACCAGAAGGTTCCATCAGGTGGTTGGGGTAGATACTGAAATGGCTGGTTCTTCACTGTCTCTTAGCATTCATTTAGAAGGCACTAGAAAAACCACTGCATTTTCTGACAAATCTGCCAATAAATTTGCTCGACAGGCAGCAATAATGAACAGCATAGGGAAATAGCTGGCAGATGATAGCCCTACATTTTTGTAAGCAACTCAAAATCCATTACTGTGTGATCAAAACTAGGTAAGAGTCTAATGAAACACTGAATCAGGGTCTAAAATCTAAGACATCCGTTGTGTTATGCTATCTAGAAATCAGCTATGAGAAAACATATCTTGCTCAGGTTGTATTTCTAGTTAGTACAGAGTGTGAAAATTAAAGAATTAGCATATTTGTGGCAAATAAAATACTAAGCTTTCAAGCAAGTGACTGTCCTTATTTAATGGCCTGCTTTGTATTTAGAATAGCTACAGAGGCGCATCCTATACGTGCTCAGTAGAATTAGCTGAATTATATGTTTAGAATAATTCAGCAGATGAAGTCATGTCCGTGAATAATCTGCATTCAGATCATGACTTTTACTAAGCTGTGCTTTTTTCCAGAGCTCAGAGCTTTCAGCTGATGCTGAGAAGTGACAAGAGGAGCACAGAGAATCTTTCTTCCCATCTTCTTTGCTCCAGTAGCCATCCTCATTGTGTGAGCGGGGCAGGAAGCCTCAGCCCAAGGGATATTTCAAATTGGAAAGAAGGATTTTTCTGAGTGCGTTGCTAGAGCTGGGGAAGCAGCGGTGTTTTAGGTACTGCGAAGGGGTTGGGAACACCGGTGGCCTTACCGTAGTGAGCCGAGATGAGAGAGCTGCGTGTGGCCCGGCGGTAAGCGCATGTATTGCGCCTTAGCTTTGTCAGCACAGACTCTCCTGAGTCGCGCTTGCTCTCACGAACCGTGGACTAAGAGCAGAAGCACAGCCCTGAGAACTAAGCTGATGTGTAGCATCTTGCCAAGCCACAGTCACTCATGTGTTTGAGCCCTGGGAGTGGTCAGACAAGAGGCAGCTGCTCCTGGCACCTGCCCCCAGCTTGGGGCACTGCTGGGGGCTCTTGTCTCAAAGCCTGGGCTGCGGAGGTGAGTCCATCCAGGCAGCGGACAATGCTGGAGTTGCGTTAAGTTTTGTTGCACCGTCGCTGGACTCTGGGAAATGAGACAGGGCAGCCTGTCTGGGTGGTGTGGGTTCACATATATTTGTTCACTGAAGCAGCTGGCTGCTTCTCCCAGCACCAGCCTGATGGGAAAAACACTAATGAAACAGCTCTCTGCTGATGGCAGCTCTCACTGTGTGAGCTGAACTCATTTCGCACACCTTGGTGCAGTAGAGAGAGGAAAATAAAATTAAAACGGCATCAGGCCCACGGACAGAGGCTCAGAGAAAGGCAGATTAGCACTACGAGCAGTTGTAAGGTTTTACTCATCATCCAAAAATTAATAGGAAATAAAATAGCCAGAAAGGAACAGGGCTGTGAAGTGTCAGGAGGAAAAAAAAAACCATGTAAGTCAGATATTTCCATTTAGCAAATATTACATTTTAATACTAGCGAAGTTTGGTGCTGGTGATTTTAAAAGTGAACTTTAACATTTTTAGTATGAAACACTTACATTCTCCCTCATTTGCTTTCAGTAGTTTCACAGAGCTTCGTACTGCTCTCACACAGAAACGTGTTATGAATTCCGCTATGTTCTTTATTTATGTCTTGTGTTTAAAACAGTGAGTAAAATTTTGTATAACCTGCCACTGTGGGAGTGGAGTTCCCCTGTGGCACATCCCTCAGGTCCTCTGGCTCATCCGGGTGAGGGAAACCTCAGAGGCTACAAGTCCTGGAGCTGCTGTGGCAGGGGCCACAGTGTGTTTAGCTCAGGAGACCTTAATGCATTGATAGCAGGTCATTTGAGCTGGTCCTCCTGCAAAATGAGCAGCAAAACAGTCCTGGGGTTGGATTAGGTGTAGAGTCTAGTCTTTGCTGTTCCTCCTCTGAGTGAAATCAAGTGCCTCAGTTTCCCTGTCTGTAAAATGGGGGACAATGATGTCTTATTGTAAGTGTTTGCAGAGCAGAGGAGAAGCACAAAGCAGATGACGATGTTCTGCAGAAAGTGTTCTCTAGAAGATACTGTTTTGTAAAAATGTCTGTGAAGGAGAATTGCAAGGGTTTCAGCGTTCAGCACTGTGTACAGTGAGGTTTATTTGCTGTTTCAGCTTGTTTTTTCTTTTACCGGGCCATTAAACAACAGCCAAAGAAAGGGGAAGACCTGATATTTTTTTTACAGGATATTACTGTTCCTGTACCCTTGAACCAATTAACTAGTAGCAGGTTTGTGGTGCAGAATGCAGGATTCTTCCTGTTGGGACTCTTATGACTGCTGCAAAAGCAGAAGTGTTACCGAATGGGGCTTTCATTATTTCTTTTTTTATTTATTTATTTTAGGCTGCTAAAGAATTAATGTGAATAATTTTCCCATTTCACCATCTGCTTTAGACTCCATCTCAAAGGATTCTCAATGAGTGCAGCACACGAAACCCTTTAAAAATTATCCTCTCCATATTTCCTGCACTCAGCAGTCTGCTAATGTGGCCAATAGATCTAGGTGATGGGCCTGCATGATTTAGAGAGGATCATTAGGGTTATGATGAGCTATGCAACTGTCCTGTTTATTCACAGTTAGCAATTTCATCGCAGTGCCCTTTGTCTTAGAAAAATTTTTGCATTTAAGTTTTTACAGAGTAGTGCCAGAAACGTTTAGCCAGTGAGACTTCCACCTTGGGCTCAGGAGCACAAGCTACTCGACTGCTTCCCGTCTTCTTTCCCTTATGGGTTGGGCTGGAAACATTGAGGAGCTCTGGTGAGCTCTCCATAACTGACGTGAAGGTAAGTGCGCACCTCCCACTGACATTCAAAGGGTTACTCACAAAGAGCTGATATGTCCTGACTGTCAGGTCTCCATCTCTATGCATTTCACACTCCTCCTCTCTCTTGGGTCCAAGTTTTTTTTTGCTGTCCATCTTTGCCTCCCAGGGTCGACCTCCACGGAAGCCTCTATTAAACACTCTCACCATGACGCCTTTCAGTGCAGTGCATGAATGCCCACCTTCCCTGCAAGGAGGAGGATTAGAAAGCTAAAGTATTTAACCTGCCTGTCAAGCAAAATTATTCATGGCAGGTGAGTGGCTGAGCAGCATTTTGCAAGGTTCCCGTGAATAATGCATAGGATGGTCAGTCTGGACACTCCGGCTGTAGAATAATTCACATACCTGAAAGAAAAAGGCGAATGTCTTAATTTTGTTCATTTTCAGTGAGCAAAAGGATACTTTGGTGGTTGAGTTTGAATGGTCGCAGCCCTGCCCATTGGGACCATGCACCAGGTCTGACCACAGTTGCTGCCTGGGGCAGGGCAGAGGAGCACAGACATGCTCAGCTCTGCCCCGCGCGGACCTGATGGTGTCTGAGTCATTGCGCATCCCCAGGCTGTGCCGGCGCGTCGGCGTGTGGCTATGCCTGCAGTAATGTGCGCAGATAGATTTATTAGCATGGGTGAAGTTGGATCGTAATGAGGTTACACGGCTCTGGGACTGCACCTAACTCACCTCCTGGCATCGTGGGACCGGGGGAGAGATAAATGTGTGGCTACCCTCATCTCTTCCATCTAGATTTTGTTTGCAGTTCGGAAGACAGATGGACAGCCATGTACACAAATATGCTCTGACTTCTCCCCGAAGAATGATGTCATTCTAGTGTTTTTATATTCAGGGTAAAATATTATAATGGCACTGTTTCCTTCCTTCAAGCAAGAAAATAGTTGAGCAGATCTTCTATTCTTATGAAAAGCCTGTGAGTCTATTACTTTGCTGGGAATTGGATATTTTTTTTCCTTGAAAGGGGATGCTTTCCTCACCTGAAAAAAACCATCATGTTTTTGCTGAAATACAATTTTTACTGTGTTTTGTAATAGAATGCATAAAGGACTCAGAATATTTTCATTTTTGATTATATATAGAAAGTCTTAGCTTTATATTTTGAACTACTGCCATCATATAAATTAAATCAAACAAACAAAAACCCTCCAGCTTTTTATAAGCTTTTATTTTTCTTGGCCTTTCCTTAGTGAACCTGCGTTGGCTTTTTACTCACCCTGGCAATCCACGTGATAATAAAAGTGAACACAAATGTTCTTGAAAACTGCATCATCCGGCACTTCACAAACACACACACATCCCTCATGGTTTGAAAACTGCATTTTGCTTACTGATTTGTTGATGCTAGTGTAAATGAGTCACAAAAATCTTGATGTACACTCCGTTAAGTCAAAGAGAGCCTGTCCATTGACTTACTGGACTTTGACTCAAGCAAAAGAGTTTGAGACAGGGCTGATCTGAAGAGGTTCCGTTGACAGCAGCCATCTATGAGAGGCAGCAGAAGGCTGCGGTGGCTGGACAGGTAAATGGAGTGGGTGGTATGGCTTTAACGTATGGCTGCAAGGGCATTGGAGCAAGGCCTTTAATTTCACATTAGGATTCTTCTCATATTTGTTAGGTAGAACAATATTAACCTTTTGAATTTATTTAGAAACTCATTAGTGCTTTTTCTATAGTCCATTCTTTTCCTGATTAGCTCTCCTCATTACAATTCAAATTTCTTTCTGCTACATTTACCACATTGTCCTGCTTTCCCTCATCTCTATGGTTGCTCGGCTTAATTTATTAAAGCAATGAAAAAGGAAGCGGGGGGATCGGTTGACATAGCAGTCTTCCTTGTCTTTGGTGCTCAAGGAAGAAGAGAGAAGGGAGACATTCATGAGCTTGCCTCTTCCAGGGTGGGCTGAGCATGGTGTCAGCAGTTTCTGTATTGGTGCATGATGCAAGCATGGTTCATAGTGGCAGCACCAGATAAGACCACTTGGATCTGCCTTCTCTTGTGCCCAAAGCTGCCAGCCAAGGCACTGAAAGGCTGGGTGAAGGCGGCTGCCCTCACACGTGCCTGCAGTGCCCCTCGCTTGCTGTGTTCCTTTAGCTTGCGGGACTTGACTTTCCTGCTTTCTCATTTCAGTCTTTGCTCAATCTGAGAGTTTTAAAATGAAATTCAGTCTAAAAGTTCAATGTCCTCATCATGTCCTGGAAATGCACGCAACTAATTCCCCTGACTCCTTTGGCATTCCCTTTCTAAGGTTATTTTTAAAACCATGTATATGCCTTTAGTAGCGTTCTTTTGTGTACTTTTCCTTGATGTCAAGATGGAAGCCTGAGAGTTGCCGTAATTGCTTTTGACTTCACACATCTCCAGTGGAATATGAATTGACATTTTGGTCAGGTTTTTTTTTAGTAAGAGAATCGAGCTTGTCTCTGTTTTGGGGGAATTAGAATGGGGAGATGCTAAGCTGCAGATGTACATTTAAATATTTACTGCCCTGCTTTGCAAAATATTTTCTGTTAGGAACATGGAATATTCTGCTCTTGTTTTTTTTTTTTTCCTTTTAGTACGGTGCTTGTTTCTCAAGAGCAGCTCTGCTGTATCCCATGTGCTTGTGATTAAAGATGCATATGCTTTTGACAAGAGATGATTAAATGCAGCCAGATGATTGCAACGGTCCCAGTCGTTGTGGTTCTCTGGTTACTGGTGTATCTGAACATCTTGCAAATGTGAATGAATGTGTTTTCGCAGCAGCTATCATAAAACAGGGAAGTGCCAGAGTATTTTATTCGAGGCACAGAGGGATTAACTCGCTCAGCAAAGGTTATAGAGAGAGTTTTTGGCAGAGCCACAAAAAGAATCTGAATTTCTAAGTTTCTACTCCAACGCCTTAATCGTAAAATCATCTTTTCTCTGAATTCTTTTCTGTCTGTGGTAATTATAGTTTTGGCTGGTTTTATGTCCTTTATAAAAACCTGTCGTTCACACATCTTGTGAAACTAAAAAAAATAAAATTAAAAAAAAAAAGATAAAACAATCATAATTTTCCAAGTGTATAATTCTGGACTCCAGCAGAGGCCTAAAACAAGTAAGGTAATTATTCCACTCAGTTCAGCACCATTTGGAGAATTAGGCTATTTCATAAATTGTAGTTTTAAAATAAGACACATGAACTGGAAAAAGTTCAGTGAGCAACATGTAAAATAAAATAAATGCTTGCAAACATCAGCTGAAAGGGAAAAGGAGCTGGCTGTAAGCCTTTCGACATGAAGGTGATGGGAGGAAGATAGGAAAGATCAATTCTGTTGAGGGAAGGTTAAAAAAAAAAAAAAGATTTTATTATTTCCTTTAGGTTATGGAGAAAATGCCAGGGCATGTTTTTAGGGCTAAGTTAATTCCTGGTGCAAGCTAAAGAAGAAAAGGCTTTCTCAAAGGCTGAATTTGGCCCGTGGGCAGTCACAGGAGGTCAGTTGGGGAAGCTGCCAAGAGGAGGTGAAGCCAGCATCAGTAGAGTTGTTAAAAGTCTAGACTAGACGTGCATTTGTTAGTGGTGGTTAATTAACTTGTTCCTGGCAATCAGCCACCGGGGCAGGAGGTGGACTTGATTTGCAAGATGTGATTGCCAAGAAAGTCACCCATAATTGCCTGTGATCTTGTGGCTTTCTGATTTTCACCTTGGTTTTGTGTTCCTCTGTAAATGGCTTTTGTGTAGCTTTTTTTTTTTTTTTTTTTTTTTTTTTTTTTCTTCAGCAGGTTCTTTGCTTCATATAACGCCATTTTCTTGCTTCTTGCTGCTGGTGTGATTGAACCTCTCTGTGGTCTGATTTTGGGTGCCGATGGTAACTGGACAACATCAGCCTTTCACAATGGTAAGAGGAACGAATTGCCTATGGTTGCAGAGGGGATTCAGGACTGTTACCTGTGGCTGAGGAGGGCACAGCACACTTGTATGTGGGCTGCAGGACACCCTTATAGTATTTATTTCTAGTTCTAAATAGATTCAAGGTGTTAACAGCCCTGTAGGATTGGTTTCTACCTCCTTTCCCCAGGCAATCCTTCACTTTTTGCAGTTCTGGTTTACGTTCCGTAATATCCGAACACCCTCTGTACAGTAAGCAACATCACCAAGACACTACTCGGTTTTCTGGGGATGACAAAGGGGCTGCTGGACAAGACCAGAGCTGCTGGAGGATCAAGCGTTACCCACACAACCCTTGGTGGTGTGTCAAACCGCAGGTCAGACAGGGCAGAAGGAATAACATAAACTTGGAGTCTCCACGTAGAAGGAACCAGCCAAAGCCTGAAATGATTTTCTGTTTAATTAGAGGTATGAGTGCCCATAACAGAAAGCAGGCTGAATGTGCAGTGCATGTGTAATGCAGAACCAGAAGCTGAAGATCAGAAGAAAAGGAGATTTGGGAGTTATTGCTCTGTGTTCCTAGAGGCAAGAAAGCGGTGGAAGTTGCCAGGCTGCAAGTTTCCAGTTGGTCAACTTTGGACCATTTCTTACTTTTAAGTGAAGCAAATCAGGAAGGAGGGAAAATGCAATAAGCTTAATTGATTTTATTTTATTTTTTTTTAACTATTTCCCACATACAGAAGTGAAAGACAAGGCTGAGGAAGGTTGAATGCTTGAGTGGGTCCTTCTAGCAGCAGATTTACTGCTGGTCGAAAGAAGTTACGTGAGTAGGAACTCAGGCTATGGTCCAGCCTTCTCCAGGCGTGGAGAAGTCTGGAGGAGGGCATAATGCTGGGGCCCTTTCAGGGAGAGAGGTTGCTGGATCCACGGTGAAGTTGTTGGGTTTGGGGCATTTTGGGGAAGGATGTTGCATTTTAATGAGGGAAGGTCCACCGTTGAAAGACAGTGGTAACAAATCTGAGATGGGAGCAGCTGCAGATGCGGGAGGAGACAGAGGTGAGCGAGTTGCTGCTGAACTGGAGATGAATAAAAGCAAAGGAATGACATTAGCATATAATTTCTGGCAGTTGTTGCAGCACATAATAACTTCAATTTAAAAGCTCCTCATTTTCCTCTCTTTGTGCCTTATTAAGTCTCCAACCTGTATTTAATGGTGGGAATATCGCTTTTTGCTTCCCTAATTCTATTCCTGCAAGTGATCTACATACCCTGCTAGATTTCCACTTGGGTTTCTTAAGCATGTGAGGGCTTTCGCTGTGTCCTTAAAGAGGTAAAATTATAACTCGAGCCCTCTCTTATGGTGCATATGTTATTTTTATTTTGGTCCTTTTCTTCCTTGAGATAAAAGCATGGTAACAAAAGAAAGAAAAATATTGGGTTTGTGGTATCTCAGATATTAGTGTCATGTTTTCAGGGGTGTTTCCAGCACGCCAGGCAGATTTCCTCTCAAACCACTCTCAATCTCTTTTCCTTTTCATGACAAGTTCTGGGTCCAGGACTAAGGGCCACCTTGCCACACGACCTTTCTTAGCAGGAACCCAGGACCTACAGCACCATGGCAGCCCAGCCAAGCAGAAAGCCTTAAGGAGTGAGTCCTTGGGGTTTCTGAGACTCTAGGAAGCAAAAGTCTAGATCTAACAATGGTTTAGCAAGACTGTCACGCTGATTTGTACCTTTTGAGCTCACAGGTTGTGTTAGGACAGTGTCCAGTGCTAACACAGTCCAGTTAGTCCAGATACATATATAAACACATTGAGGAGTTCTACTTCTGGTGAGGTTAGTTGTCTACAACTTTCACATTTTAAAAAAAAAAAAAGGTATATATTTAATGTTTAAAAAAAGATTATATATCAA
The DNA here is from genome assembly GCF_036417535.1 of Chlamydotis macqueenii. Taxonomy (NCBI): domain Eukaryota; kingdom Metazoa; phylum Chordata; class Aves; order Otidiformes; family Otididae; genus Chlamydotis; species Chlamydotis macqueenii. The sequence continues at coordinate 4,042,415 of NC_141571.1, read as the reverse complement.
GTTGATTATTTTACAAAGCAGGTTTTGTAAAGATTGAGCTCAGGGAAATGTCTCCTTTGGCAAATTTCCTATAAATCTCTAGGTTACTCACATTTCACACAGTCTGGACATTTCTACCCTTGATGTATTGTTCAGTGCCAACTTCTCCTTTCATTTTCCTGTCTGTAGTTGTGCCGTAGATCTTTTCCAGAATATTTTTTTCAATGTGACTCACCCAGCTTCCTAAGAGAAAGTGCAGCTTATTCAAACTACTCTAAATCTATTTATCCAGGCAAATATTTGGACATGTAAAACAGTAGTAAAGTGCTGCAATGTCTATCAGGGCAGGAGAGAACACAAAATCTTTGCAATTGTAAGTCTCTCCCTGGTGTGTTTTATCTGGAGGTATTAATTGGCAAAGAGCAATGTAGAAATTTTATTCACACACGTACACATGCAGACCCAGAGAGCGAAAGCTTCGTACATGTTTGAGCTACATTTTCTCAGCACTAAGTTTAGTTTGCACAGGCTTACTGCTTTATCAGATGCTTCGTCGCGAAGGAGCTTTGAGGTTAGGGAGCTGATGTAGATCTCTCTCCTCCGTGTCACTGGTTCAGTCTTTAAAAGCCACTAGTTGTCATGAGCTGTGTAATGGATTCCTCAAAAGCAGCTGGTATCATAGTTGAATTTTTCATGTTCTTACATTTTATCCAGAATAGATTGGATGCCTGAAACTTACCCTTAAAGAGAATTTCTCATGCAGCTGCTGGTCAGTCATCTTTCAGGATGACTGAAAAACGCTTGGAGCAGGTGTTGTCACTGCACTCAAGCCCTTCTTGCAGCAGGACATAGTGCCTGCAAGGGAAACGTCCGAGATGTGATTTTTGGACTGGTCAGAAATTCCAGTTTAAATTTTGTTCAATTGAAAATTGATCCTGACAATTTCATGTTCTCACCATGGAAGAGAGTCTTCTCCTGTCCCCAGAGGAAGAGTGGCCTTTCTCTTCTGGAGACTTGTTCTCTGAGCTGTTGACATAGGCTACTAGAGTCCATGTGGGGCGATGGGAGGTATAAATTCCTATATAAGTGGTTAGGAATTTGGCAAGATTTCCTTGCTGCCAGGGCTACAGATGTGAAAGACTGGGGTTTGTTCTCCTTTTTTTTTTTTTTTTTTTTTTTTCTTTTTTTGGCTTCAAACTTTTGGCTGCCTGAATTAATGTATTTCTTATTGATTCTGTAATGAAGGCAGAGGCCTGAATTCATATGTTGCTTTTTATTTGCATTTTTACTACAGTTAGTCTTATTTCCTCGTTGCTGAAGGCCATTAGTGAGGAGTTGGATAACTTGGTCTAGGTTTCTGCTTTTTGTAGTTTTTCAAAGTTCTATACATAATAAATCAGGCATCCTTTTTTTTTTTTGCTTCTGCAAATTAACGAATCTGCAATGTAACAGGAGTAGTAGAATTAATTGAATACGTCAAGTTTTAAGCCTTAAGAAAAAAATGCAGTAAGATAAGCACACCCATTAGTGGTGATGGTTTTCAAAATTGTTGTCCTCATTCTTAGCCATGTTCTCATCTATCCATGAAATGAGGATGAATAAAAGATTTTGCCACTATGTCACCCTCCAGTCGATCCTAACCTGTGCTTGAAATGAACTTTTGCTGTGACGTGTTCATCTCTGCAGCACACACGGCTTCATCTTTCTGTTCATCTCAACAACCGATAGCAAGTTTCTTTGCTCCCCTTAAGGTAAGATGTAGTCCAGCAGCAAAACCAGCATACACGTTGTCTGGCATGGGTATCTTGACTTGTTTGTTATAGCTATGCCATGGCAAGACCTTGTCACTTTTTCCTTTATTAAGACCTCTCAGCCTCATTGCTTTACCCTCCTTGCCTGAGTGAGGAAGATTGAAGCAAAGGAAGGTTGAAGAACCTTTCTCAGAAACATCTCTGAAGTTGCTGACTGGGTCTGAGCTGTGATCATTAGTCAAATCCACATTAAGCTGCATTTCAACAAGGAACTGCCTCAGGTCAGCCTGACCTCTTTTCTTAAAGAAGAGTCTGAAAGTCCTCTCTTGCATAATGGGTTATGTTGGCACAGCATTGTGAAAGCAAAATTGGGTACTGGGTTGCCTCTGTATCAGGAAAGTATTCCCAGGTCAAAAACTATGGCTAAACTAAAATCTATCTTCTTTAAAACATGCTTGTCATTTATACGGTTAGAATAGTTTCCTCCTTGTGATATTTTACCCCATGAACTTCCCCCTTGTCATACAGAAAGCCATGGGTCATTTATTGTGTACTTCATGCTCTCAGGTCTTCTGTTCCTTGTTGACATGCTCAAACCTGAGTTCCTTCTGCAGCTCAGACTCAGTGAGCTTTTGCAGTTCTGCTCTGCACAGTTATGCCACAGAGACCATCTGCTCACAGCCCCCGCTGTGTAAAACTCCTTGAAATCAGCTCTTGCAGAAGGGTGAAACCTGCATGAAAGAGTGAGGTTCACATCAGCTTCCATTTCTTTTTTTTTTTTTTTTTTTTTTTTTTTTTCATGGGCCCTCTGGTGCATACTGCCTGTCAGAAAAAGCTATTTGGATGCATCAGCCTCTCCAAAGGAGATGTTATACTCCAGGATTAGATGCTAGAGGCGGCAGCTTTAGTCTTCCTGCACACTGGCCAGAGTGAACTGATAGAACAAGAGATTTTTATTTTTCTTTAGAAAGAGACAACTTCTCTAACCTCCTATGGGCAAAACGCGCAAATAGTAACCACAGTTATTTTTGTGCAACATCTTTCCTTCTAAAGAGAAGTTACTGAGTGCTGGAGTCCTCCTTTCTTCCCAACGGACAAGCATTGGCCATTCCAGCTCCGTATAATTGTTTCCCAGCTCCCATGTACACCTGCGAAACATTGCTTGCAGCAGAACATTGGAAAGCATTAAAATAATATCTTTCTGTAAAGATGAAAGATTTTATACCTCTTTGGTGAATGTAAAAATACTAACTGAACTGAGGTATTAATTGTCAGTAGAAGAACAAATGTGGCTTTAAAAGTATGTAAAGATGCTGGAATTTACAAATTAGCTGGTAATGTAGGAGGCGTAAAGCACTAAAAATACTTAATTACAACATACACATCTGAGGGGGGAAAAATTTGTAATTTGAAGTATTCTTCATTTTAATAGATATTTCCACAACTTCACTGAGCCTTATTGCTTTGTATCACAAATAGCTCATGTGTGCTGTATTTCCCATTTATTAAGCAATGACATATTTGCTTCTTGTTTGCTACTCTCAGAATCTGCTTTTTGGACTTAAGTGAAGAGCAGCTTCCACTGAAGGGCTGTTTCACACCCGTGAGCATGGTGAACATCGCAGTGAGGACTATACATGTTCTGGTGTTCAAACCCAAAGCAGTGAACAGCTACTCAGGAAAAGTGAAGGTAAGTTTTTTGCCTGGTTGTAACATTGAAAACCAGCCAATGGCTTCGGCATTTAACATCTAAAAAGCTTAGGACAAAAGTCACACTAAATTTTTCCTCTGGACTGCACCTAAGTTAATCCCTGGGGTGCAGGACTTCGGTGTACTCCATGTCTCAACATCTGCCCTTGCACCACTGGGCCCTGCAGACATGACACAGGTGAGGGAGCTGCCTTCTGTAACCTCTGATGAGGAAAGTGTTTATTTTTACTGTAAGAGCAGCCTCTCTCTTAAACTGTCACAGTCTGGGTGAGGAAAGTATAAGACTGTTCCCTTGGGAGCTGGTTTGCTTTCTCATCTGAGAGTTAGGTAGGCATTAGTCATAGCTTTGCTGGGACCTCTCTTTGCCCTCTCCAAATAAATGGCTTTGGAGGAGGAGGGCAGGGCTGTGAGTCTTGGAAGGGATGAGGCACCCTCTGGCCAACCTCTGCTTGCGACAACTGATTTATGGAGTTGGAAGGGAGCTCTGGGGAAGCCATCTGCCATTGCTGAGCAGGAGGTCAGCTTATCTCATTTCACCCTGGGACTGCCAGGCAATGATCGTGGACGAGGCTTGCTCCCTGGGGTTTGCAGCAACTTGTGGTGGCTGTGTCAGAGGGGACCATAGGCACTCTCTCATGTGCAAGGTAGAGATTATTTTCTCCATCCCACCTCAGTTTGTTAGGAAGCATTCATTAAAAACCATCAGGGGAACCTTACCTGATCTCTTACAATGGTGATGGAGCTGCAGAAGGAATGATGGACAGAGTGAATATAATCCTTACAGATAAAATTTTCTGGGCCTGTCTGGATTTTACTAGTGAAAGAAGTTATATGACCCTATAGAAACCAGCGGAGTTTTCTGCCGTTCTCTTAGGCAGGGATTTTACCCTGTGGTTCTTCAGTTATTTTTTTTTTTGTCTTCTCTGTCTTTTCTATCTCTTTTCACTGACTGTCTTCTCTATTTTCACTTTGTTGAATAGAAAATATTTGCTGGTCTTGAATCCAGAGCAGCTAGGGACTCCTTCAAGGTACCCTGCGTATCAGAGAGGTTTATTTCAGAGACAGGAAGAGCTGAGATACTTGAATAATGGCAACTCACAAGGTATTTGTTCCCCCACCCTTTCTTTACCAGAATTCCAAGACACGTGAAGGTTTTCTGAGTTAGTCACGTGGAGCTGATGGATGTTTGGCTTTTATTTTTGTGTGCATCTTCTTTTGAAAACTGCATTAAAAGTCAAAAATGACACAGTGATTAATTTTTGGAGTAATAGTGAAGGTTCTAACCTCAAACCTCGGACCCAGGGCTGGGCTGAGCTCTGCTTAGAGTGGGGGTTGAGGCTTCCCTGCCAATCCGGGTCCCTTTGGCTGTGCACCTCTGGAAAACTGGACCCAGGCATGTTGAAAAGAAATAACACGATAACATCTTCCTAGTGACCTGTCATTAACCTCTGCATCCTTTGTAGCTGAAAGCAATGTTGCACATGAAAAAAAAAATCAGCTTTTCCAAAGGCATTCAAACACTGTTGTTCTTCATTGGCTCAGATCTTTGCTGCCTGGGGCTATGTGAATCATTCTTCTTGCTAAAGTGTAGGGATGATTTTCTTACAGCCTGAAAAGTTTACACTTACAAGACTCATGCGTGAAGGACCAAATGGCATTTAGGTTGGCTGCACAGTAAAATGTGTTTTCATTGCCTTACGTGGTTTGTTACAAACCAGCTTCACCATACCTATAACTGCTGCTAAAAATCCGCACCTAGGTCCCTGCACGCCAACGCACAGTGCAAGATGTACAGTTTGCACCAATTGTTGCTGTGTGCTGCTAACAGCCGGCATGTAAAAAAAAATTTTCTCTCTTCTCCAATTCACATTCTAAATTTGTATCGTGTGGGTGTTTGTCTGTATTTTCCCATTTTAGTGACTTTGAAAACATCCAGCAGGGCAACAGGAAGCATCCGGAATGCAATAAGGAGAGATGAGGTGCTTGGGGAGCACGGTTAGAGGCACAGAAGGGTAAACCTTGAAGTGGAGCGGGGTGCAATGGGTCCCCGTCAGCCTGCCCTCCTGGCAGGTAGGGCAGCGTCTCAGACCCAGCATCTCAAGGTGAGTTTCTTTGATGGCGCTGGCTCTGTGTCCCAGTCCCCTCCCATTGTCTGAAACAGGCTTGACTGTTTTGGATGTGTGTAGCTAGTGAGGGCTAAGTGTTATAATAAAGGGAGAGATAAAACATTTTATTAGATGATGAGATAAAGTTAGGCAAAAAAAAAAAAAACTTTTTTTTTTTTGATGTGTAAACCTGTCCTCCAGGACAGGTTATCCTTCATGTGGCTGCTCTGGGAGATTGACAGGTAACAACAGCAGCCAGTCTGGTAAAACTTTCTGTAGATTTACTGTCAATAGCATCGAGCTTGCTTTCCCTGAGAATGTTTTTCCTTAAGTCTTTTTTTTTTTTTTTTTTTTTATTCTCCCCACTTCAGACTTAAAAATGGTTGGAAAATTAGATTTTATTGATGGAAGAATTGCACATAAGCCTTTGCTTTCACCTACGTTTCCAATGGAAATAAGTCTGCAGCAACTTAACTTATTTTTCTGGTGGTGCTAATCCGTTTCGGGCTAGTTACTCAATGCAAACTGAATAATAACAGCTGCATGAAAACTGGGGGCTGTGCCTGAACGTATCCTTTTGTAGAAAATACCTCTTTTCTTGGGGGGAGGGAAACATTTCACTGAAAAATTTTCAACCTGTCTCAATTTGATTTCTGCCTTTTCTCTTCTCTTTTGGCTCTGGTTCCACATCAAATCATTCAGTTTTGTCTGTGCCCCTTTCCTCCCCATCTGCCGCACTCTAATGGGAAATAAATCTCCAAGCTCTTTTCTATTCCTCACCATCCCATAAGTCTTCTGCTCTCACTCAATGACCAAGATCATGCATCTCCTTTAATAAAATACTAAAAGTACTATTTATATTTTTTTTTTTCCCCAGCATCCCTTTTGGGTGCTGTTAGATACAGAAACACTAACAAAATAAGCTTCTAGGATAAAAAAGTCCTTGTGGTTCTACCTGTAGGAAAGATAAGATCCTTTTCCAATGGAGATGGGTGCTCTGGCTGCTCTCCCCCCTCTACCCCTTTGCTGTTTCCCTCCCAAGCCAGAGCAGTCTTGCCCTGCATATGGTGGGATGGAGGTTGGCTCTTGTGTGGGCTGTGGTCACGCCACATCACATACTATGTTTCTCTGTGCTGTATTTTCTAGTCCAGACCTCTCCCCAAGAACGTGGATCTGGGTAACCTGAGCTTCACGCTCCAGGATATGGCTTGAACCAAGGCTTTCTTGGAGGATGGCAAGCCCTTGCCTAGTATCAGGAGATGTGTTGGTCCTTGGTGGGATTGGAGTTTTGCAGTGGTTTCCAAATCACATCTGCCCTGCTTTGTGTCAGACCTGTGAGTTGGGCTGATGCTCTCCGGTGATCAGCAGGGTTGTCACCACTCTGCAGTGCACTCTCAGTGCAGAACTGCTCTTGAAGTCATCTTCCTTGCTTGCACTCCCGTGGGAGGATGAACTCCCAAGCAATGTGGTGTGACCTCAGCGGGGGTGGCATCACGAGCCCACACTGGCTCCTGAAAGCACCTTGGCTGCATCAACCAGACCCAGTTTCAGCGCACAGCACAGCCTTGGGGTATTAAGGCGCTGTCGGCGTTCAAAGGCTGGTGAGCGATCCTTCCTCTAAGGACAGGCATTGAAACCTTCAGAGATACCATTTGGCAGCAGCAGCTCTCCTGACTTTCTGGTGGATCTGGTTCATTTTCGTCTGTCCACATCCACCTGCTACCAGAGGCACTGAACAATGCTGCTAGTGCAAGGAATCAAATGTGAAGGGAAAGGGGGAAAAAATAATTTGATTCCTGTCAGGTAGATGAAAATTTAGTTTTCCTCCTCCTACCTCTTGGTGAACATACTGTATGTAGAAGGTGACCTTTTGTCTCCTTTCTCCCCACCCGATCCAAAAGAGATTCGGCTGACACATCTGATGACAGATAGATACCAGCATGAGCAAATTGTGCTTGAACTTGCTCCAGAGAAAATTGTTACGAGGCGCGCGCAGGCTTGGCTGCGTTAGGGAGAGCACAGATCATAGTCAAATGTTTGTGCCATTTGCAAATGCCGCTGTGAGGGGACGTGGATGGATGAATAGACGGGTATTTTGAACTCTAAAGGTTACTGTAGAGAACATGAAATAGGTCTCTCTGTTTGACTTTTGAAGGATATTCTCAATTTGGGGAAAGTTCAGAAGAAATCAGATTAATCCTTACCACTTGGGGTTTTTTTTTTTCTTTCATCTTCTGGTTTTGTTTTTGTTTAATTTTATTTTAAAGTTGATTTCTTGTCTTTTTTTTTCACAGGAAGTTCCTGAATTCTTGATGTTCACCAAAGCTTTGGTTAATGTATATGCTGAGTCTTCATGGTATGAGTAGAAATTAGGGAGGATAGATGAAAGTGTTTTAAAGCTGTAGAAACTGTTTTTGAGAATAAAACCCTGATCAAAAATCCTAGATAAAAAAAAAAAGAGGAAATTTAAATGCAAGAACTTTGAAAGTATATTTTTGCCTGTCCAAACAGCACTTCTAGGCTTATCTGCAGAAAAGGCCCCAGTGACTCATTAACTCATTACAACTTAATGAAGAACTGTGCGTTCTGGCCACCTCCATCAGTTTGCTGATCCGGTCTGAACAAACCGAAGATGCACAAACCTGAACCCTGGTGAGCTCTCCTTTCAGGGCAGTGAGGACTTCTTTCCAGGCATCTTATTTTAAGATGTGAAGAATATTTTTGGGATTAAATGCATACCATATTAATGATATCTCTCTCCCTCTCTCTCAACCTGTCATGATGATACCATACCTCTCCATCCTTTGACCTTAGAAAGACAATCATTTATGGGACTGCCTAATGCTCAGCCATCCTTCAGGGTGTTCAGGGATGCAGTTTCACTCCTTCCACCTATTGAATCTGTTCAACCCATGTCCATTAAAAAACTGGACTCTGCAGCCAAGAGGACAGCAAGAGATGGATGATGCTGGCGTGCAGCCTCTTCAGAGGTCAGAGGCAGGATCAGCCTGCTGTGGACAGAGACAGACTAATGAAACCTGTAGGACTGGCATGCAATTACCTTGTTCGCCAAACTCATTCTGGAGAAGTCATGTATTTCCAGTATTCTGCCCCTAGCCTCAGAGACGAAGCCATCATCTGGGTTATGGAGAGTTTCAGGCCAACTTTGTGTAGGGCTGGAGCAGATGTAGTTTCAATGAAGTTGGTTTGCTTGGCCCAGCTGAGACCAGAGTCTGGTCCCTCACATGGTGGCTTCATCCTGGGATCACCCAGTGTGGGCTCAGGACCACTGAGTTACATGGGACTGCAGTGACCCTTGCTGTGCTGCTCTGAAACTTGTTAGAGCAATGCGCTGCAACAGCATCGTCACCCCAGCGCGTGTGCCTCATAATTCAAACCTTGCAGATCCTCAGAAAACACAATGTACAAGTGTGGGAGCCTGAGCCAAATGTGATCTTACAATGTTAGTGTTAAACCTATAGCAGGAAAAACCCCTTTTGTCCCAGCAAAGAAACGCAGTAGTATTTGGATTGTTTGGGGAAAGGTCTGTATTTCAGGCAGCAGATACCATCTTGGCCTTGGCGTGTTAGTCAAAGTCCAGTTACAATTTCTCAGGGAGGTGCTGGGTCATGGCTTAAGGCAGAATCCAGGTAAAAAATAATTCAAAGAGCTGCCGTAAGGAGCTGCCAAAAAAGAAATGATTGGTAGTGCCAAACAGCTTCCAAGCCCCAGGACCACAGCTTCATATTCCTGACTGCCATCTACTGTCACTTACCCATTAACTCCTCACCCACAAGCGTGCAGGGTCCTGGTCCCCCAACGTCCCTGCAGCAGCACCCCCTGGCCGGGTCACCTTCACAGTGGTTTGGGCTCACCCTGACCCCTCTCTCTTTGTCGGGTGGGAGTCAGGATGTAGGTAAGCGTGGCAGCTTGGTTCTGGCGAGGAGAACGCAGCTCTGAGGGCGATGTACGTGGGCTTGTCTTAGCAGGAGCCTTGGGATTGCCGTTGCCGAGGTGGTCCCAGCCACTGCTCATTCACAATCTCCAGACAGCAGACTGGAGCCACAGCGAGCAGCCTGGGGAGCTGTGTCAGAGACGGCAAAATGCACTGAAACATCTATTATGGCCATGAAGGCTTGTTTGTCGCACTTGCCCCGGTGATGGGCTGTTATGTGAAATGACACATTGATGTTGAAGCCTTAAACGTTCCTCGGGCATATTGACAAGAACTGCGTGCTTCTCCTTAGGCTGCTGAAGCAACAGGGAAGAGAATATTTGTTTTTATCTAATAAAACCTGATTTTGGTTTTGTGTTGTTTTTGTTTTTTTTTCTACTGCTGTGGAAAAACAACCCATCCTCCTGGACTGCATCAGAGGGCTGCAGGCATGTTTCCCATCATCTCACGATGTCCTCGGGAGCTTTCCTGGCTGCGTCCCACCTCACTTCACCCCTGCTGTGGTTTTGATGCCGGTGCCATGTGCTTATTGTCCTTTATCCATCAGGTAGGTTGTCATCACCTGGTACCTGACCTGCTTCAGATGAGGACAGAAACTCCAGCAAAGAATGACGATGACCCAAAGCCAGCATCAGCTCCTTGCACCAGCAAGGCTCAGGCAACTTCCTGACCAGCTTCTTTCATTTGCACCACTTAATTCAACGTTTATCTGCCAGTTCAGAGGAAGCCACAGCACGATGCTACAGGAACCAGCCAGGTTTCATTATTCAGCTGTAAAAAGCAGACACCAGATCTCTTTGCAGAGTCTCAGCATGGAATTTCAGAGGGAAAAAGTGGCCTTATCTTCCCATTTTACTCCTCAAAAGTGGTAAGAGCCCAACATAACCCATGCGCACCTTCAGGGAACTCTATACACGCGATATTGGGAATCAAAGCTGTCTCTAGATACTTGGAAATGCATCACTTAATATTATGTGTAGAAATTTAAATCAGCTTATGCAGTTACATGTGTGTGTGGCAACACATGGATCTTTCTGCTGAAGTTCTGCTTTGCTCAGTGCTCGGCCAACCCTGTGATATTTCTCCCTCTTCTTGGGTCCTTCTTCACCGATCTCATGTGGGATTCAGGTTTACTGCTTCCTAACTGCACTTCTCTGTGGTACCTGTGCTTCTTGGTCATAATTGAATTTTTAATTTTTTTTTTTTTTTTTACAATATCCCAGACATATTGTACAGTGTCTTGTTTTGTAATTGAGGTACTGAGGCACAGAAAAGCTGAGAGCAGCGCCCACTGATTTTTATTTTTCCAACTTGAAAATTGCTAGCGCTGATTTTTTATTTATTTACAGCATTTTTTTTTTCCCCAGTGGATTTCCACAGCTTTCTGAACATTCATATCTACAAAACCTGTCCCTGGATGCCTCAAACTGTAGGAACAGTTTACCAAGGGAGAGCTCAATCCTGGGAAGTCTTTTGCCTCATTTCTCTCATGGCTTTTGTGGCAAATGACACCAGGCTCCTACAGAGAGGGATCGTGTTCCTGCCAGAACCCTGGTGTGAGGGCTTTGGTGATCATGGTGCTCCTCCATGGCTGCGTTTTGACGCATTCAAGCAGAACTTCATTGTCTGAGCCAGGGGATGATATATACGGGAATTTTGTCAAAATGTTGCTACTGAAACTGCTGGCTTGTGCATACAGTGTTTCTTGTCTGATGATGTACATGGTTGGAAAGTTAATTTACTCTGTAATTAATTGCTTGCCTGTTTGCCCTTGTTAATCTTCCCTTCCTATTTTGTATTTTACGGCAAGCGGCTTAGTTTTCTAACGTGCAGCATCACTCATTCCTGCGGGTTTCTGTTTCTAGATATTTCACAGCTTGTCTGTGTTCAGGAAGGTACCTGACACAGCCCACCCTGCCTGCACTGAACTGTGACATATCATCAGCGGCGCTGGGCTCCTGAAGCAAGACTTTGGTCGATATTTGTTCTTCTGGGGAGCCAGGTTGGATTTTGTGGACCCCTGTGGGGTCTGGGCTGCGGCAGAGTTAAGGTTTCAAATGGCCTGTGATTTCTGTGGTAGCTGGGAATAGCATATGGAAGATGCTGTCAGGACAGTATCCTGTAGTTCAGTTCAATTCTGCTTTCTCAGACTCCAGCCTACATTTTAATACCAATCCATTGCTTTACCTAAGCATTTTTGAAACCTATCCAACCTCTTACCCCTGTTCCCTCCACCCCTTCCCCTCTCTGAGCTTGTTCATCTCACTTCATCCTGCCTCATCTGCTTTTCCTGCGTCTGGCTTTCAGCTGCTCCAGGCTATGATGAGCCACCACTCATGCCTGCCAGCCATTTCAAAGGATTTCTTGCATGCAAGCATCGTTTAGAAGCTTTTCTCCAAAAATACTTTTGCTCCAGAAGGCCTCCTGTGAGTTGGAAGGCACCAGTGGCGTTTTCAAAAGGACTGGTAGAGCGTAGGAGCTCAGGTCCCAATGAACAGCAGTGATGAGGGGTGCCTTGATCTCTTGTATGTCTTTTAAAATCAATGCCTGTTGTCTTGAAGCAAGCCAGGCAGATGATGAAACATCAGTAAACAAGGATCTGCATTTCTCTCCTGTAGTCAGTGTAGTTAGACAGTGAAGTTATCGTGTTTGTGGTTGCTGAATGAGTTTTCTGTGGGATTGGATATGTAGTTTAAGAAGCATTCAGGAGATAAAGATTTGAGGTGGAGTAAAAGCGTGGTTTTCCATCTGTCTGATCAGGAGGTTGAATTGACTGGTTTCAGGACATACCCTTCCTCCTCAGAAGAAACAAAACTTTGAAGCAGTTTCTAAAAGCCATGGTTTCTCTCCAAGGCTGCCATGGACCAAGCTGTAGACCACAGGTTATGTGAATGTGAAGCTGTTCTAGAACAGCTGTATGACAGACTAAACCAGTTAAAAATCTCTCCTTGATCAACAGCACTCGCACTACATTGATGGGCTTGGACTAGACGACCTTCCAACCCTAACGATTCTATGATTCTGTGATGAACGGCAGCATTGCAGGTTGTGAGGCAGTGAGAGGGTTGCTGTAATGTCTGAGCAGGTGGAGCAGAGGATGGTTAGAAACCATCCAGTTATGGGAAATCTGAGTCATGAAAACTATGGGGTAAATTTAAATACATTATTCTAGCTTGGAGGAGGAGACCATCTGGGTAAGTAGAAGGATGTGTGTCTTAGTGAGGGAATAGTCCTTTCAAATGACAAAAGAACTGTCCTGAGCCTGAAAAATCTGTCAGACTTGAGACAAAAAGACCAGCTTAGAATGACGCTGATTTAATGTTTGCATGTCAAGAATCCAGTTAAGGGGCATCATATTAAAATACTTTTTAAAGTGATAAAAGACTTCTGCTGATATTTGCCAGCTATATGAAGGACGAAAGCCTGGAAATTTCATCAGAACTTCACATTATAAAGGCTCTTTTAGAGACTTTTTTTTTTTTTTTTTTTTTTAAGAAATCTTGTATTTGAACTCCAAATTCCATGACAGCTCTGCTTTAAACAAAAAGCTGGGAAAGAAATTGGAGAATCTTTCTGTGGCCAGATGGCAGTGGGCTCAGAGGCTGGTAAGTCAACTTGGCTTTTAACTTGTTTTTGAGAGTTAAGGCTCTGGTTTGCCGCCTGGCTCATCCGTGTAGGTCAGGGTTGATGGCTGGGTAGCCAGGTGGTCTCCTGATGCACATCTCCCATCTGTGTTTGCCCTGGACCCACTGCCACAAGACGCATACTAGGCTGGAGTTCTGCCTCTCCCTCCTGGCACTTGCACTGGCCTCAAATAACGTAACTGACATGCTAGCAGTATGGTCAGGTAAACTCCAGTCCAACTCTATTCATTTTCACAAAGAGCAGGTCCTGTGTGGCAGAATCCCTCCTGGACGCCAGCTGAGACAAGGCAGAGAAGTGAGAGAGTCAAAGCGGGAGTGGAGATGTGCCGGTTGACCCAAGTAATGATGGAAAGAGGGGTGATTTACCCAGCACTGAGCCTTGATCGTGACTTGGGAATTGAAGCCAGTGTGAGGGAAACAGTCTGAAGTCAATGGCTCCATCCCTTGCACTGTGTTAATGGATTGATAGCCCACAAAGTGCGTAACGAAAGCACCCTCTGTCATCATCTCCTATCATCTTCTTGGGAAACAACCTGCACAGCTTGCTGGTATCACCGCTCCTGGGGGCCCAGTGACAACAGCAACCCCCCAGCTGCACCAAGCGTGAAACTGTGGTTGCCAAGGTGAGTTGGGGGTGGGGGGGGTCAAGTCTGATGCCATGGCAGGACAGGATGTGCGAAAAAGATCCATGCAGGTACTGCTGCAGAATGTCCAAAGGCCTATAAGGGTTCCTCTCCACCTTTGCTTTAGGCAGTAATGGTAATTCTAAGTTTTATTGTGTTTTTTACAAGCATAGATCTCAAAGTCCTATGGTACAGACTCATCATTACCATCTTACAGATGGGGTTGCTGAAGCATGAAGAAACAAAATGACTTTTCTGGAACCATTAACTGGGCTAAAAATAGAGTCCAGATATTCAACCTGTCATACAACCCCTTGCCATTCCCAACTCAGAGGAAAGATGCCAAGGAAGTTAGTTAAAGCAGGTGACAACTATTTAACTGAATACAGTTACTGAAGCCTCTTGGTAAGATGCTTCCATGAGATGCTCCACCTAGGTCACGCTGATAAACCAGCACATTTTTGGAGAAAAAACAGTTGAGAGAAAAGACAGCAAGCCATATACAGCTGTAGTGTACGTCAGTCACACAAACCCTAATATGTTGAGAAGTTCCAAATGCCTTTTAAAGCTAATGGTCTGTGCACTAATAGCTCCTGGCCCTGGCATCCAGGCTAGCAGCTGGTGCCACTAATTGGTAGCCCTGAGGATGAACACGTGGGCAGCGGGCAGGCGACTGGATTTCAGGAGCGGCAAAAAAGATTGGGATTCCTGCCTTGCTAATTCTATCATTCAGCATAGTCTTTAATCAAGATGAAAAGTCAAGAGACCGCGAGGGGCTAACAAACAACAGCTTTGCCCCCTTACCAGAGTCCAGCTCGCTCAGACCTGACAGGCATCGCCTGGAACGGCCGGGCCAGTAACAGCTTGTAAAAGCGCCTGAGCTGCAGCTGTTCTTCTTCCCTGTGGTGTCTGCTGGGCATGGCTAGAAATAGCATCAGAGAATAATATGTCTGTCTCTGGCCTTTTTGGGGATGCAGGGTGGATTATTTGAGGGGTGGATGTCAAATCATATAAAAGCACCATCCAAACACCCCCAGCTAAGCCCAGCAGAAATAAACAGTCTGTCTGGTGCAGGCTTTTAACAGCGACCAGTTGAAAGCATTGGCATTTCTCTTCCTTTTCTCCTTCCTGGTCTCTGCCCTGTGGAGTGTGGGAGGAATGCAGCCTTGTAAGGCAAGGCCACGGCAGAAGGAGCACGAGCACTGAAATGGCTCGAGAAGGCTGGCAGGGAGCTGAAGCTGCCCAAGGAGATGCCGTGCGTGGCTGAAAGCAGTACGGATCGATCCGGCCCATAGCCAGAGGGCAGTTTGGAAAGGCGGTTGTTACTTAAGCTGTGCAAAGCAAGGGGTGCCACCTGTTTTCTTTGACAGCAGGAGGCTAGAAGGCATCCTCTGGTGTCCCTTTTTAACCCTGATAATTAAGGTTTTGATGTTTCCTGTGAAGCCTGACAGGTACCCTGGAACGAACCCTCCCTCCCTTAAAATAGAGAGAGGTAAATTTAGATTAGATATTAGGAAAAAAATTTTTTACACTGAGGGTTGTAGACCAGTGGAACAGGTTGCCCAGAGAGGTGGTGGATGCCCCATCCCTGGAAACATTCAAGGCCAGGTTGGACAGGGCTCTGAGCAACCTGATCTGGTTGGAGATGGCCCTGCTTCTTGCAGGGGGGTTGGACTACATGACCTTTGAAGGTTCCTTCCAACTCTAACCGTTCTATGATTCTGTGAACTTATCTGAACACCATCCATCTTTGTCCCCTTAAGAGCTGAGCTGGCCCAGACGTGGGAGTTGCAGAGTCCCTGCAGCTGCTGAGGATCTCCTGACACTCTGTGGATAGTCTAAGGCCCGCTCCAATCTCCTGGATGAATTGGCATAACTTCAAATTGAGAATCCTTCGGGGAGACTCCCCATGCATTGCTGACTGAGGTTTTGTAGTCCCCAGTTCCCGTCAGATCTCCCAGCTCTTATTATCTTCCCAGTAACTTCTTCTTGCTGGTTCCAAATCATACAGTGGAGACCAGAGTGTCACAGTGAGACACAGAGAGATCACCAGCTCTAAGTGTATTCGTCGTTAACCTTCCCACCATTCTCCAGAAATATCCTTTCCCATTATGCTTGTGACTGAGTCTCAGCCTTGCTCCAGATGGCAGTGGGCTGAGGAGATGAAATTTTACTGCAGTCAGAGCTCAGAGATGCACAAAAGAGGGAAATTGTGAAATTGCAGTGACAGGGTTGTTTGGGTAGCTTGTGATGTTCTGGCTTTAGAGAAATCCATGCCTAATGTGCCTGCATGGCAAGGTAAACTAAAGACCATGTAATTCTGTTTAAGCTTAACATAACAGAAAGCCATGTTTTCTGGAGTCCTTGCAGTCTGCAAGCACTAAGGCTGGCTTTTGCATGTGTAGCTCAGTCGCCAAATGTTAAAGAGCTTAGGATAAAGTATTTCTGGGATTTGGTTACTACAAGGTTTAAAGGCCTGTCTCTGCTTTTTTCATACTTTCTTTGGATGATGTCACGACCAGGCGCAATGCGACCGTTTGTGCTGGTGCAACCACACCTCCTGAGGCATTTGGTGCTTGGCATGATTCTTCTCCTAGGTAACATAACATACCAACCCAGGGGAAGTCAGGTGAATTTGGCAAGCCTAAGCATTAAGGCACCCCCATAACGCATCTGGGTCCTGCTTTCCCTGTTACTGGAAACAATGGAAATGCTAATAACAGTCAGTCACCTCCTGACAACCGATTACATCTTGACCTGGGTTGGAGCCCAAAGCAAGGTGATACCAGAATTTCAAATTCTGGGCCTGTGTAAGTAGTGAAAAGCACCAGAATATTACACCATCTGAGTTGGGTTGAAATGGGCAAGCACCTGACAAAAGTCAATTATCTGAGGCCCTATAAACAGTGACCCTAAGCAAGACCCATGGAGCTCTCCTGGATCGCAGTGGGCTGTGACCAGCATCTCCCCCTAGCTGGGACGTCTCTCAGGCAGAGCATCCTTAGACCAAAGAGGTTTAAGGACCATATTGATGCATTTTGAGTATTTATGCTAAACTCAAGAGAGAAGAGGGAACTTTTAACTATGGGCTGTCTCTTCTATCCACCTCCCTACCTATATAGAGAAGAGGAGGGAACTTCTAACGGTAGGCTAGTTCCCACTACATAGATACTTAATTGGATTTAAATATTTCTCTCTGTGTTCATGTGTTTTGTGTTTATACATTATACATACATATTGGTTTAGGATACCCTGCAGTAAGTTAGTGTGAATCTCATCATTTTGGAATCTATAATTAAATTGCTATTTTAATCACAATATATTCTACTGAATCACTTTATTAATCTTTAAATTGGTTAATGAGTAAGTGCTGCTAAATTCACCTTTTGATCTACCTCATAGCATTAATAAATCTTAAATTGCTGCTAAATCATAACCGTATGAAATATTCCATCCGCAACACCATTCAGGGGTTGATGGAGGAGAATGACCTCCTTGGTCCTTGCACCGCCCTGTCCTTTCTTCCTGCCTCCCTGCTGCTGTAGAGAGGAATCTCACTGCTTAATTTTTCTAGTCATCATGAGGCTGAGCTCGAGATGAGGGAGGAAAGCTGCTTGCAGAAGCCAGACTGGAGCTGTGAATGGAGTTTGCTTCACAAAATGACAGGATGAGAATCTGGTATTTGAAGTGCTGGGGTGAGCTGCAAGGCGTGCCCTTGGTGCCTTGCAGAGGTGGAGGCTCAAAGGGGGAGCGAGGAAGCACCTTCCCACGTCGGGAGGTGTGGTGTTGCATCACTCTGTATCATGGTTCGGGTGTCCCATGGGGGAGATGAAGTCCTAACTTGGCTGATAGAAGGGAAGTCGGTGGAGTCTGGGCATACCTTGAACTCCATCTCCACTCCTCCGCTTCCCCTCTTTTTGTTTCTCCTACTTCACTTCCATCGGCATTTGTCAGTGCATTTTCTCTCCTCACCTTCCTGTTTTGTTTTTTATTTATTTTATTCTCTTGATGTTCTCAGTCCTATTTCCAAGCCTGGAACTCTTAGGAGTGTTTGAACTTAGTAAATATTTTCTGTTCTGTTCAGCGTGGGACTTCTTAAAAGGTTAGCTGCACGTTAACATGGCATCAGCAGCAGCAGTGCGTTGAGGTTAGAGCATCATGCATTAAACATGCAAACAGATACTTTTCACAACAACTGCCTCATCTTTCACTGTATATTAATAATGCAGGGAGTTCTAGGTAATCTGTCCCTGTCACTGCTACTGCGTACTGATACTGTCACAAGGACCAGTTGTTAGAGAGCAAAATACGCGAGGATGTTCCCTGACCTTTTCCCTTCCCTTCTCCCCACCAGTAAATTCTATGGATTCTGTACAGGCATCCAACGCTGTATCCTGGCAGCAATATTTTGGTAATGTCCTCAGTGTGGGGTCTGGATACAGCCAAGCATGGGGTGAATGCTTTTGAGAAAGGTTATTTCAGTGCAGACCCTGATGGCCCCCTGATTTATTTTTATGATCCCCTTCTGTGCTAAACAGTGAAATCTAATTCCCGTTCATGTCTCTGATCTGTCTCGCATCACTGCAGGGTACAAGCATCCATCACTGGACACAATCTTACCTGGAAAGCTGTAGGACGGTAGAAAGGAGGGTGCAGGGAGCTTGGGGAGTTTATTTAGTTCACCCTACAACCCTGAGGTTGTGGTGGGCTTCCACAGGATGGCGTAGATTTTTGAGGACTGATTTTGTGAGGTAGTATATGTCTTCCATAACAACTCTTTTTGTTGAAGAAGGAGGAGGGAGCAGTATTGCTGAGATCCAAATGTGGGCAGAGGCTGCACAGATGGGATGGGTTGCCTGCCTACAGCTCCCCAGCTACTGCCGGGATGTCACCAGGGAGGGTCTTTCTGCTGTCTCAGGCCTGAAATGACTCCGGTCCTTGGAACCAGGACACTCTCCTCACGCACTGCAATATCTGTGTAATGAAGGAAAGCCAACCCTCTATTTTACTTCATTAAATTCAAGCTCCCCTCAACTGGGTACCTGCAGGTGACAGGACCAAAGTGGATGGCACCCCTTTGCAGTGGCACCCATACAAGCAGGGCTGGCCCTGGTGAATATTTGCAGGCATACAGAGTGGAAATGTGGGGTCTGGGGTCTACCCTCCAGCTGGTGGGCACAGCTACCACCTGCCCGTATGGGCAAACGCCAGCAGCTGCTGTTGAAATGTTTCCGTTCCCCTCGCTCTGAAAGCCACAGCGCAACACTGCCTTGTTGCTCCAAACCCGGTAGTGCCAAACGCTCCTCCTTTAGACTCTGTTATGTTCTCAGAGCTGATGGCAGTGGCAGGAGCTCAGCTCAGGGTTGGGGTTTCCCTTGCTGGGGTCAGAGCTGGGTGCCTGGCTGGAGCTGTGCCCCATTTCTGCGGGGTGAGCACGAGGAGACACGTGTCCTCGGGGGCCGGGGGGCAGTTTGTGGGAGGGGTGACATTGCTGGAGAAATGCGCGCTGGTACCCACTGGCAGAGTCACAGCAAGGGTGCTGGGAGCTGGACCCTGATCGACAGCTGGGGTGGGGGTGATGGGTGACTTTCTGCAGAGAGATGCTGTGGGACTTTCTGGAACAACGAGGACAAGGACTGAGTCTCCCAGAGCTCTACCAGGCACTGGTACATTATAGCCCCCAGACTGCTGTAATTAATGAGACATCCTGCTTTATGTAATGTGTTTTGTGTGACTCACCCTAATGAACAAAAACAATACCATGGGACTCCTGGTCTTTGTGTCCCAGTGTTTGCTATGAATTATTGAAGACATCTGGAGGGATTTGTGAGTAATGAAATCTCTGCTGATTCTGTCTCACCTCAGATGATTCCAGAGGTCTGGTTAGCAGCTTTGTTCTCTTTCAGGGTCATCCTTCACCTGAAGATCAGCCAGCTTGAAAATTTATCTATGTTGTTCTCCGCTCCTTTCACATAGCCCTTGACTATCCTTCCATTGCCTTGCCTCAACTTAGCCTTGGGTGTGCTAAGGCCAGGTCTGTCAGAAAAGGAATAAAAGTAATTTAAGGGCAGTAGCAGTAGTCATGGCAGGATCTTCTTCAGGGAAGCATGTTCAAAGTGTGCTTAAGTGCTTTCTGGTATTCAAGCTCTTGGACCTCATGGGCCCTTCTGCTTTCATTGCAGGTGAGATCCTTAGGGTCAGAGAACTGGAGGAGCAGCCAAGGGCTTGAGGTGCCCTTTCCTTGTGGCCATCCAGGCTTCAGACGCTCAGAGGCACCTGGAACTCCTTTGAAAACCATGGTTACAAACTCTGTCATGGATGAGCCAACGTGTGAGTCAGCCGTGCCCACAGCAGGCTCAATGTAGGCAAAGCGGATGAGAAGGGACAGCTACCATACAGATTGTAGGACCCATTGCAAACCGAGTGGTTCAGCGCCTCCATGGTTGGTGTTTCTGTTGCAATAAGGAAATTTGTTGAGGGCAAAAGAAAAGGATGAGGAGAGAAGGAAACAGAACTTTTTGGCTTTGATGCTCAAAGGAATGAGTGGACCAAGTCTCTTCATGGGTGGAGAAGCTGGCAATCACTTTAATGGCAGGGTTTTTTTTTTGTGGTTTTGTTTGTTTTGTTTTGTTTTTAAAAAAAAATATCCAAAACTTTCACATTCACTTTTTCCCTCTATGCCTTGAGGTTGCATTGCACTTCTGGACTTTGAGGCTGTGTGAAGACATTCTTCTAGCTGCATCTTGGAACAGGGAGCTTGAAAGGAACATTGGGAAGATTAAAGATTGCTTGAAGACAATGAATGAGAGCAGGCAGCTGGTGTTTCCCAGAGGTGAGAGCTGGTGCAGAGCCTTAGCACTTTGCAGCAGCTCTGAATCTGCCACTGCCAATGGCCAAAGGGGATAAAACCAAACATCTGCCATCTGTGACTTCTGACCCGAGAGGGGTGATCCTCCTTATTCCAGGGAATGAGATTCGGCTTTAAAGCACTTCATGCCCTGCTTTTCCTGACATTAGAAGAGCACAGATGTTAGAGTAGTGTTTCTATTTTTAGGAGCCTGCTTGAGATTACAAGCCTACAATAGAGCAATGGAAAGGGAGCCAGTCTCCCTTGAAGGAAATGAGTTCAGAAGCTTTTGTGCAAGCACAAGTTAAAGGGATGGGTATTACAGTGCTACAGTGAGTGGGGCTCTGATACTTCTACTGGATTAAAATTCTCGAGTTCTTGGCCTTTTCTGTGATTTGGTGGACATTGTCTAAATCCTGAAGTATCTAACCTGTCAAATGCTCAGAAAAACAGTTTAGGGGACAATATCTTGAAATACCTATCCTCATAAAGCAGAGGCTGCCACAAGTGGCAAACCTAACCAGGTGTGGTGGGATATTTTTATCCTCTTTCCCTGAGTAGGAGAATTTAAGAAGACTTTAAAAATGGAGTCAATGTCAGTTTTAAGCACAACAGTTTAAATAGCTCGGAATTTTTCTACAGCCATCATAGACCAGATCTGTGTAAGGTCCACCCTCTTTGTCTCACATTTAAGGCCACGCAGGGGACTTTAAAGCAGAAGCCAAGGGGATGCACATGTCAAAGTGGGTGGTGGGGATGTATCCTGGATGACGATATGGCCTTTGTTAGTGGTTATTTATCACTGTTAGTTAAAAGAAGCTATGAAGTGTTTTTAAGTTATAGCGGGAGCCAAATCGGGAAGGGTGGAAAAAGGTACATTTGCATCCCAAATTCCCTGTTGTTCCCAAGTCAGGGCTGGCAAGGCTCAAAGGAATGGCTCCATGCAAATACGTGGCCTCCATAGGCTTAATAGGACATCTTCCTATTCTTACCTTCTCATTCCTCCTCTCCTCAAAAAAGCCCTAAGAAAGTTAATCTGTCTTTGCATGTATAGTTAAAAAGAAGAAAAAAAATAATTATGCTAACAAGATTTACATTTGTTCCTGGTATAATTTCCCCCCCTAGAGAAGTTTGTCTTAACCTCTACAACAGACTGGAAATGCTTTGTCCAGTAGATTGATGTGCGTTGTGAATTAACAGGTCTTAGAAGATGACTTGGTTTTGCTCCCCTGAAAGGAATAGGAACATATGGGAAGAAGATGTAAAAAAATCTGAAAGCTCTAAGAACAGGGATCCACCAAAGCATGATTGCTAATTCTTCCCAAGATGCAAAGTTTAAAAACAATTAGACAGAGGAACAAACTGTGCTAGCAAATCCATCTCCATGTAGAAAATTTTCTGTTAGCAATTGCAAATTGGACAGTGAGTTGAAATTGTCCTCAGTGGAGAAGGGGAAAGCACAAAGGCTCCTGCCCCTCTAAAATCTTGTTTGTCTCTATGGTACTTACAGAGCCCTCATTAATGAAGTATTTAAGCATGTTACAACCTTATTGCAGCCCATGAGAATAGCATTCATTTTGCCGGCATAAATTGAAGTACGGGAGCAATGTTAACACTTACCTTGGCTTGGCTGTCCTGGGAACAGCAGCCTGCAGCATCCCAAAACTCAAATTTGCACATTCGTGCTGCCCTCATGGACAGGCTGCACGGCAAATCCCATCTGCTACAGTGGAAGGTACCAAGATCCTTTGAAGACCCTTGGGCCATTTTATCTCCCTGGTCTCCATCATCAGGTGACTCTTACAAAGCAGATATGCGGGGGATGGCCCATCTACCTTGTACTCACAGCCCACCTTGCAGATACCAGAGCTGCCAGCAGGGTGAGCATCCAAATCCACCACCGAGTGAAGAGGAGGGGCCATCTGTAAGCTGGGCCTCTGGCCAAGTCTTGGGGGTGATATTTCACTTTAGAGCAGACGCAGAATTTAGGTGCAGCTTGTTTAAGGGTAGGCAGAACATCTGTGGGCAAATCCATCTTCAAGTCATTGAAAGCTTGGGGAAGCAGCTATGGCTGAGGTCCTTGGGTCTTTCTGCCTTTTTATGGCTCTTTAGGCCTTGTAAAAGTCTCCCTGCCTTGGACCGTGGTGTGGATGGAGCACAGCTCAAAGTGGTCACATTCAAGGCAGAATCCACTGGAAAAAGGAGCAGATTTCCTAAAGTGAGGTTGGAACCTCACCTCAGAGCTGGAGTGGCCTTCGGTAACCTCAGGAGGAGGCAGATACACTGTGGTCCTTCCCATCAGGATGATGACACAGGAGGGCCTTTTTCAACCCTGAGTTCCTATAGCTGTCTATTGTCTTCTGAGAAAAATTTTAGATCGTTGCTGAATTGGAGATTATTCTCATCCTGTTTGTGAATGCTCTCTTGCTTCCAGTAACGCAGGTGACTGAATGCTTTGCGGATGAATCAATGTGGAGGAAAAAAAGTCCTAATTAGCTGCATGCTTTGACTTTCAAGTAATGACGAAGATGCTTCAAAGTTGTGACTCAAAGGTACTTGTTAAGATATCTAAATACAATATTTTTTAATCTCTGTTAGGTGAAACGTTAGATGATTTTGAAGCAAGTCAAAACAACAAGGCAAAGGTAGAACAGTAGTACATGAAGATGTTGTTTAATTCACTTGGAAGCCAGGAATTTTCCTGTTTATCCCACAGTGCTTCTCTGGACTGCTTTAAAAGCCAGGAATTAAAGATCATCTTCTAGTGCCGACCCCTTTCCGTATCTGGAATATATTTAACAACACATTGAACATTAGTTTTCAGTTCTCAGCTTTCATGAGGAATTTAGGTCTTGAGATTTTCTGCCCAGGGTATTAAGTATAAGAAAGTTTGTTTAATGAGCAACAAATTGTTTAATATGAAGCAGTGATTTTAGGCAAAAGTTTCCTTCCAGAAGCAGCTAAGCTCAGCAGCTGCCATCCCATGGCAGGGATGGAAGTTGTTTGTTGTCACTATTACTTTAAACATGTTATTTAGTCAGTCTGTGCCTCAGTTTCCCCTTCTGTGTGGAGGAAATAAGTCTTTGCACACCTTTGGGTACTTCCCTGATCCATACAGACAAAACCCACCAGGTAAAATAGCAATGTTAAAGACGACTCATCCTGCTGGGTTTTTTAACTTTGTCGTGCTGTGGTGCCTGGAAGTGATGACTTTGAGCGCTCCATGTGCAGTCTCTGCCTCTCCTCCCCCAGCACGCAGGGGACCTCCAGGGACATTGTGGGAAGGGATGCAGATGTGGCAACACACTTTAACCAGCCTGACCAACTCCATGGTCACTGTTACTGCCTTTCAGTGTCCTGGGAACATCCCCTCATTCTGGCTCAGTTTCTTCGTTTGACCAGTTTTCCACTTGTTTCTGAAAATTCAGCTCTTGTCCCAGCTAATTCAGAACAAGGGGCACTGGGGAAACTTTACGAAGTGTCCCTAAGCCAGAAGAGAAAGCAGCATCCTGCTCAGAAGGAAAACACAGGCTGGATATGGAGACACCTGAATGCTACAGATGCAGACCAAATTAAAAAGCTTGTTAAAAAGCAGGGGAGAGCTTTCAGTAGGGAGAGTGCTGGGAGCTGTCGCTGGTAGGATACCCTGCACTGGCAGGGAGGCAGCAGCAGCTTTTTGGTGGTTTGTTGTCTTAAACAGGCACAATATAAAATTCACTTAAACCCCAGAGCAGCACTGGGCTATGAAATTAAGCAAGTCCAAAGAATGCTGTGGGGAGAGTAAAATAGGAGAGTCCTTGGAACTATTTATTGCTCCAGAATACGTGCTTTTTGGAATATGATTACGAAAAACATGAAATAAATTATTAGCAGACTAGAAATCAATTTCCTTTCATGCACACTTATCCTTGGTTGTGATAATCTCTCCTCTCAATAATTTTTAAATTCAGAAATGGGTTCAAACTTTGTTCCTCAGTAGGAATATATGCCGCTATGAGGCATCGGAAATCTTCTTTACCGCTTTTGAATAAAGACCAGTTGACAATTATATGAGTCATCATGGGAGTAGGAAAATTTATTTATATTTTTTTTGAGACATGCTTAAGATCTGTGTTCCCCCTTCCTCCAACTTTGGCACTTTTTTTCAAACCTCTTGTTGCCACCTGGAAGGGAGATAAGCAAAAATTGAGCGGTGTGCAGGGCTGAAGGAACCCTCATGGGATAATCAGATGGAGCTGTACCAGTTCATGTTACTGCCCGTGGGCCCGTCCTGCTCGCATCTCCAACCCAGCCTCTCCCAGCACCTTGCAGGGCCGTCAAACCCTCGTGCAACCGTGGTTTGGGGGACTGAGGGCAGGTTGGGCACTATCCTTTGCTTAGGGCTGTTCTTGTGTTTCCCTGTTGCAGTTTGCAGACAGAAATGTATTCTGACTGGGGGGTCTTAATGTTTCTCCATAACTATTTTTACACCCATTTTATGGTTCCAGGAAGCAGGGAGTAAGAGGATGTAAAGTGACTTTACCGTAATTGAGAATCAGGTCCTATAGCTAGCAAGAAGTCTTGTAGCAAACTCATCATAGACAAAACTTATCATAGACATGTGTGTTTATTAGAGGTGCTTAAGTGTTCCTGTACGTGGATAACACAGTTTCTGTAAACAGATCAATTTTTTCATGGGAAAAAAAAAATTTAATTAAAATCAATACATAAACTTTTCTCTTTCATCAAAAAGATTTAAGTGAAACACATCATTCCAGTCTAGTGGATCAAGATCGAACTATGTTGGCATATTTAAGCCCAATCAAAACATGTCATTTTCAGTTAATTCCACATTTCTTTGTGTTTGCCAGCGCTGGTTCAGTGCCCTGTGGGAGCTCAGGCTCGGATGCTGTGTGCCGTCCTCCCGCTGCCCCGAGAGCACGGTGGCTCGCGCGCCTCCCCGGGCTCGGTCCAGCCAGCCGTCCATCTGAGGCTCCGCTCCACAGGAGAGCTGGGAGCTGCTGGTTGGGTTGAAAGCCCAGGCAGAGGAGGTTACACTGCTTGGCTGCCCGAACAGGTCAACAAGGCAAAGCGAAACATTTTGATTTACCTACCAGGAAACATTTCTAAACAAAACACATTAAGGTAATCAGATTTTCTGATGGATGGGAACTCCAGTTTGCAATGTTCTCTAACAACACTTGCCTATGACTCACACTTGATTTACTTTTTCTTCAGGCAAAACTCCCACTGCGCTACACCTTGCTGTCTTCTGGTCTGAACCAGCACTGCCCAGATCAGGAGAGATCACTTACAACCCCCTTTTTTTTTTTTTTTCTTTTTTTAAATCCTGAATTATTTTCAGATTCTGCCGTATCTGAACTCCTTTTCTCTCTTGATCTCCTAGTTTGCAAAGCTTCACAGAAACTTTCGTAGCTGTAGGCTTGCACAGATACTTGAAACCACATCGTTTGCAGCGCTAATAACAGGTGTCTGACACACTCAGAACAGTCTCTGTGCATCTTATAGGATGATAGAGCCAGATTTATCTCTAAGCTACTTACTTTAAATGAGTGAAATCCTCTGGATCTCCATGAATTTGCACAAATATAAATCTGAAGTATCACAGTGTATTTAATGAAGTTGAACGGGTCCATCTAATTAGGCAAAGCCTTTTCCTAGGTACACCATTTGTAAACATTGGTTGTGGTCAAGTGAAACGTCAATTGAGTTTAATCCAGACTTTGCCCCCGGTGAGGAGCAAAGATCATAGGGCTGCCCACAGATTCTGCTTTTGTTCCCCACACCGCGGCGTTAAAGCCGTGAAGGACTGGAATGGCTGGCAACCACTGAGTTTGCCTGAGTAAATGAGTAATGCTGGCTTTTCCTCCCAGGCCCACTGGGTGCTGAGTGTGATTAAAGGCAAGTCAAGGACTGTGTACTATTAATTCTATAGAGGAAATCGCTTGCATTATTCATTAGATGTGTACGGCTCCTTCTAGGAGTAGAGAAAATAGAGAAGCACCTTTGGTTGCATTGTAACATCTGTGAGTACAGCTGGCTCTTTTTCTCAGTGTTCTACTTATTATGTGCAATTTGTATGTTTTCTTCTCCATCCTCAGATAAAAAAAGCCAGCTCTAAAGCCAGCAAAAGAAACTTGCAATGCTTGTTTTTACCAGGGCAAAACTCCCACTCCTCCTGTAGAGACAGGAATGGCCAAGCTTTTGTTCAGCCTTGGCTTAATATCTGCTATCATTTGTCAGCCTTCACATAATCAGGTAATTTAATGTAATTCCTACACTTTCAATCAAGCCTGGTGAGCAGATGGCAGAATTCAAGCCTGAAGATTTTGTCTAATGATGCAGTCTGATTCCAGACCCGAAGCCGGCTGCTGGTGCCATCTCTGCGTTTGCAGCAGGGCTGAGCTCCACTTGCGCTGCTGCGAGGTGTGTTCGGGAAAGGGGAGGCTCAGGGCTTGGGTGGGGTGATCAGCCAGGCAGCCTCACCTGGATGGGAATGAGGTTAAACACCTCTTTTGTTAATTTGCTGGAACAGTTTCTTGTACGAGAGAGGGTGATGGGTGCACTGAGATGGGCAGCACGGGGTTTCGCAGGGGACTCGGCTGATGCTATGCTGCTGCTGCACCTTCCCACACCCAAACAGAGGCTGACACCCCACCCATTGGGGTGTCAGCACCCAGCTTTGAGCGGGGCGTTAAGCATGGATCCTCTTGCTTGTCAGCAGAAGACAATCGATGACAGCGGTTTAGACAAAAGCTTGACGGTGTCTCCAGCACCGAATAATGGTGTGTAAGAGATCAGGCGCTGTGTTTCAGAGTCACGATGCTGCCATCATCTTGGCTGATAAGAAGGAGCAAATGCATGAGAGTGAAGGAGCACAGATGTCAGGGGTTTGTGTGAGCTCCACTATACCCTGATTCATAAGTTTGGACAAGAAATTTGATGTTCCGTATCTTATTTCTCCTGTCTCTGAGTAGAAACACTCATCTTCCATGCTAAGGAAGATGTAAAGCTTAACTCACCACATATGTCCATCAAATGCTTTGATGAAAAATAGTGAGGAAATTTAAAGTGTTTGTTACTGGGCGAGATCTGAGCAGCCCTTTCCAGATAGCTGCTCTGAAATAACATTTTGCTTTTGAAACAGAGAAAGGCTTGTGTGTGCTGCCTGTATGCCGACAGGAAGGCGGACCAGCTTCTTCTGGGAAGTTTGTCTCCACCAGCCTCCTTTGGGAAGTGCAGCCTGGCACGTCTGCTGCTCCAGGCTTTGGTAGCTGGATCTCAAAACACAGGACATCTCCTTCCAGCCTCATCTGGCTTGCTGCTGTCTGAGCCCTCCCGTTTGTCCCCCAGCTTTGCCCTTTGCCTGAGTCCCTGGCTCAAAGGCAGCTTTGACAGGCAGCAGCGCACACGTGTGTGTGTTTGCACAGTGGCAGCACGTGTGTCTGTGTGTGTGTGTGTGTGCACGCACTGCTGGGGGCTTTCAGGGCTCCTGTCCTAGGCAGAAGCAACGTCAAATTAGATGGACCTGCTGCTTAGGACTAATTTATTAAGTGATAACTAAGGATGTGTCCAGAGAAGGGCAACAAAGATGATGAGGGGTCTGGAGCACAGGTCTTAGAGGAGTGGCTGAGGGAGCTGGGATTGTTTAGTCTGGAGAAGAGGAGGCTGAGGAGAGACCTCACTGCTCTCTACAGCTCCCTGAAAGGAGGGTGTAGGGAGGCGAGCGTTGGTCTCTTCTCCCAAGTAACTTGTGATAGGATGAGAGGTAATGGCCTCAGGGTGTGCTAGGGGGGAGGTTTAGGTTGGATATTAGGAAACACTTCTTTACTGAAAGAGTGGTCAGGCACTGGAACAGGCTGCCCAGGGAAGTGGCGGAGTCACCATCCCTGGAGGGTTTCAAAGAACGTGTAGACATGACACTTTGGGACCTGGTTTAGTAGGCATGGTGGTGTTGGGCTGACAATTGGACTTGATTATCGTAGAGGTCTTTTCCAACTGTAACAATTCTATGGTTCTATGATGTGTAGTCTTTTCATGCTGGCTCCCAGAGGCAGGCTGGAGGTGGCTGCTTGCTGTTTTGCATTAACGTTACTTTTCTATTTCCGAGTTGCTAAGCACCCAAAGAAACAACTTGAAAGCTACCTTGAAGAAAAAAAAAATCCAGACCTATGGATATTGCACAAACATCAGTGACACACCAGGAGAGTTGCACCGTGCTTGAGATTAACGCACAGTATGTGGCAATCGTCTGTCCGTCCTGCCGTTTGCGTGAGGATTTCTCTTGCTGCTGTGGCACTGGGGGAACGTGGCCTCTGCCAGAGGTGGGGGACACAGAGGGGCCAGGGATTTGGGGCTGCTGAGCATCACAGGGCTGTCCCGGGAGCAGGGGGTTTGTAGGGGGCTTAAGGGGTGCGGTGAGTCTCACTGCCCTCTCGAGAGGCAGGCTGCTCCCTTCTCCAATGGGGCTGAGCCCAGAGGCACTTTGTGCCAAGCACAGATGTGCTCATGATTGTGGATTTCTGCTCAATTAGGACTAAAAGGGGCTTAAAAGGCCTCCTCAAAGACATAGCTCCTGCACGGATAGTCATCGTTTCAGAGTGACTAGAGCCTTGCAAGGGAAAAGGCACAGATATATATATATGTAGATACAGAGACATATTTGCACACATTTACGACGCTGGGGTGTTTGAGCACTGTGATGCCATTTGTATGGGCACTTCCCCGGTGTCTGGCTGAACCAAGGCAGGAGGTGAGCTGTTTTCTGCACGTGTGGCTGCTAAGCTGGTGAGCTTTGTGGGTAAAGCTGAGCCAGGCTGTTGGAAACGTTGCCCAGGGACAGTAGAGAGGCATTTTGTCTGGTGGGAAAAATGACAGAAACAAGAAGGGAGACAAGCGCGTTTCTGTCTTGCTTTTGTTGTGTGTGCTCGTATTTTGACGGATGGTCCTGCTCACTGGTGCCCGTGGCTGCTGTCCTGACGTGTGTGGCTGGAGGACTGGCAGTGACTGGAGGGCTCCACTGACACCCTGCCTCCCCTCCCTCCTCCAGCTGTGGAGATGAGAGATTAATTTTCAGCTGTGATAGTCATTGTCTCCTCGTGCAGGTTCATCAGGTGCAACACGGACTCAAGCTTGTCTGAACCTTGATGATAAGCTCTCCTTGTTAAATGCCATTATATTCACTCCTCGCTGAGTATAATTCTGACTGACTACAGCAGTTCTTCCCTGCATGTAATTGAATTCATATTCATCATGAAGCAATGAAAAATAAATTGTGTGTGTGTTTTTTTCCCCCTCATAAAGCAAGGCATGCCACTGGCTCTGCCTTCCCTGTAATCTTCCCCTTTGCAGCGTTTTGTAATAGAATTAATGGGAACAGAACAGCCAAAATTGCTTGTGTGTTTTTGACCCACCTAGCAGAAAGTGAGCTTTATTTCAGTGCCAAAGAGGAGTTGATTAATTCAGTTGGCTTCAAGGGAAAGCTAAAGTCTAGGTTCAAGATGCTGCAGTACCAAGGAACAGTGCCGGCTTAGTTGCAGGCTGGCTGCAGTGGTGCGTTGTGGCGGGGCTTGCCAAAACATGGCACTAAGCAGTTGGTTTGAGTCTAAGGTCTCACAGACTTTGTGCATTTTCTGTGCAAGGTTTCCAAGTTCAAGCCTCTCTAACTTGGGTGCTTGCAGCACACAAAACATCTCAGTTCTAAAGAACCTGCTGCTCTTGAGCGCAGTGCTGGTGGGTCAGTTTGAGTCTGTTGTACCGTCGTTATTTGCTGTCCCCATGGCAATGACGTGAGCTTGGTCCAAAGGTACTCCTGCCCTGCAGCTGGTGGCTTCCTTGAGTTGGTCAGCTGTAGAGACATCGTTCTCTGAAGTAGATGTCAAACCACTGATGCCCTCTAAATTATTTTTAAAACCCGTTTGTCTGGGCACCTCACAAATGGCAGATAGTTGGTGAGAAGCTGGTCAGCTGAAGCTGATGCCTCCTCCCCATCCCTGTTTAACTTTTTCTTTTGTTCTCCTGTCTTTGATAGGATTCAGAAACCAGGAGCTAATGGTGCCTGCGAGCAGAGCTGCTATTGTGCTGCAGAGGCCTGTCAGAAATGCTCTGACAGAAAAAAAATACAGATTTTCTGCAGCCCCTGGCTAGCTGCCAGCTGTGGGATAGCTGCTACAGAGACAGACCAGACCAGACAGTCCTAATGCATCATAAAATTAGCGAGTTTTGTTCAACAAAGGGTCCAAATGTCTTTCCAGTTAATTATTAATTTCATTATGGTGAAATCATTAATTACATTTTAATACTGAAAGATGTTACTTCTGCAATTCATGAAATGAACACTGGGAAAAGAAATAGAGAGGAACTCATTGGTAATGACTTCTGGGAGTTGTATGAGTGGCAGCAGGAGCTAGAGAGGTTGTGGTCCTCTGTGAGGCTCCCACTCCTCAGCCTGTCCCTTCTCTGTGTCCTCCTTCAAGTATTGTCCTGGCAAGAGCATAGGAAGAGGGTGCCAAGTGAGGCAGGCATGCGAGCAGCACCACTCTTGTGCTGCCCTGCTTAGGACTTGCGTTCCATCCTAAATCAGTGCTAGTGGCACGCCAGCAATTCCAAATCCTTCCTTAGCCTCACTCAGGTTGGCTGTCCTTCCTTCCCTGTTGCAGAGAAATTTCCTCAAAGTAATAAGAAAATGTAGAGCAAGGTTTTAGTCTGCAGGTTCCTGAGGAAGACCTCTGTCATGGGAGAAATCCGGACCCATGCCTCAGGAGAGGAAGATGTTCCTCTCTCATCACTCCAAATGATAGCAGCACCCTCCTGTGGGGACCAGGACTGGATCACCTTTGCACTGGGTGGTTTGCTCTGGTGGCTGTGTTGTGTCTGAGGGAAGAGCTGAGGCTGTGACGATATAATTACAGTCAGCAATTGTTAAAATAATTTATCTGTTTTCTGTCTTTGAGGGAAGTCAAGAATTAAAACCTGCACAAAGGAAATCTGGTGCATGATACAGTAAACCTACTGGGCTTTTGGCAGTCTTCTCTAAATTAGAAGTCTATTTTGATGGCTGTTACTTGGAGTATTGTGTTATGCGTGAATAATTTCTCTGTTTTCACCCTGATAGTTTTGATAATTTCTGTAGCTCTGTAAACATTTGACACCGGAGATAAGAGTTGCCATGCAGGATGAGAAATGTGGTTTCCTTAGGTCAGACCTTTTTCCAGGTCAGTAGAGAGGGTTCAGGTGCCACCAGGTATAACCCAGAGAAGCATTTTAAATTAAGTGTATTTGCAATATGAGTGTATCATCCTATGGATCGTATCATGCTTAAGTGGACATTTTTAAATTTTTTTGTCAATATCTTTCTTTTCTGCCTAGAAATTGGGCACTTACAGTACTGCTGATAACCAGAGAGAGACTAGGAAGAAAATCCAAGGTGGATCATTGATTAAGCTGGAAAAAAGAAGCAGGAGCCCTGAGGCCCAGCTCCTTCAGAAGAGAGAATCACCATGAAGTGTTGTTTGGACTGTGGCCTTCTAAAGTTTGATGTTCAGGAGGTAGAAACTTAGCACCTGGATTTTCCTGCTCCCCTCCTAGCCAGGCGGGATGCGTGTCCTCGCTTGGCTCCATCGCGGTGGGCGACTGCCAGCCGCCCTCCCTCTGAACTGCAGCACTCTTCAAGAGGATAACCAGCACGTATGCTCAGATGCTGAAGCTGATTGCATCCATGGTGTGCCCGGTCAGCCTCTGAATACCACTTCCCCTTGCTTGAGTCATTTAATCACCGCTGCCAATCAGCGCTATTGAAGAGAGCAACAATACGTTTCAAAGCTCAATCGCCTTCCTAATCGTCTCACTGTCAGCACATGTGTCTCCCCGGAGGGCAGAATTACTGATGGATGAGATGCAGGGTCATTTTGCAATTGAAATGTTCGCTCCTATGTGTGTGTCTGGTGAGCACACATATGACTATACATGCATGTGAGTATGTATGTTATGCTTTTAAATGTAGACTAAGCACTGGGAGCAGCTTGCGTGAAAACAGGGAGCTATGCATGTAAACAGAGTTTGGAGCTTCTTAAATGTTCGGTCAGGTGAGAAATAGGCTTAAAGCAACAGTGTGACAAGGCATAGGTGGTCAGTGTTTAGATGTGCTTACTGGAGAGGCTTCACACGCAGGTGGGTCCATGATAATCCCTGTGCTGGAAGGTCTTGCTGTTGCTAAATCGCCTCATTGTCATCAAGTTGTGTAAGCTGCTCATTTTTTCTTTTTAAATCAGCATGGACAGGAGCCTCAGAGAACCTGCTCAGCTTTTGGAGACCATCAGTCACAGGATAGTCCATTCCAGCCCATGTAGATGCTCCAGGGAGGCTGGGAAGTCTCTCTGCCCACCTCCCATCTCTTGCCCTTCCATGCCAGCAAAAAAGTTCTCTGAAGGTTCATATTTCCCTGTAGAAACTTTCAATTTCAAAAGATGGGTGTTTTCCTGCAAAAACCTCTTCAACTGAAAAATTTCCAACACTGATATCTATCTACACATTCTTTTCCAGCTTTTTACCTGACTTTCTCTCTACTTTATCCCTCCTGACATGCAGCAGCCAGAGATAAGCCTCCTTAGTCTCCACGCTCTGGAGTGGTCTGTCTAGCGCCCATCAAGAGTGCTATCTTCAGTTTTGGGGAAAGCACAAGAAGCGATGTCACCCGTTAGCTCTGAGGCATGAGCACGGGCATCTGGTCCTGCCGCGCGTGTGCGGGGTGGCATTACTTGGATCGTTAGCTTCTGACCTGCAGCATACTGCAAGGCCGATGGTATATCACACTCTGTGGTCATTCATCACCTGAGAGATTAGATGCTAATTGTAATCTGCCTCTCATATATGCCACTAGCCTATAATTTCAATCCCAAACATTTGCGTGTGTAATGAGGCAATGTTTTTATGGCTTACATCCTGGTGTAAGTCTGTAATTTGTAACATGCTGGAAATACAAAATCAAAGAGGGAACAAAAATAAAACAACAGCAAACTTTTGCTCTTTGAATTTGTTATATAAAAAGTGTTTGGACAACTTTAAAATTTGCAAGGGAAACAACTGAAAGTGTATGAGTCTACATCTGTGTACTTCTGATTTTGTACATCTATATAACAGTAACTTTCATGGCCCAGGCTTTCTTTCCTGATGCTCAACAAAGCAAATCCTGATATCTGTTGACGCAGAGCGAATGCTGTGAGCTGGATGAAATCAGAGTCATTTCTGCCTTTGACTTATCAAGACGGAGCGTAAGTACAACTCGATGCACGCAGAGCTGCTTCCTGCTGGCCAGATGCTTTTCCTGGAGGCTCTTAGAAAAAACTTCACTGTCCTTGTCGATAAATTCCGGGCTGACAGGCAGCCTGTGCTGGGACTCGGACTGAGGGACGTGGGGTCTGGTTCCGACCTAGGCGGTGCTTTTATTTGCTGCACACTATTGTCAGGGTGCAGATGCAGCTTCTGCTCTGTTACCGCCACCTTTAACTGTGTGATTCCCACAACAGACGTCACAGACCCCAATGGCTGTGCAAGCTTACGGACTGGGGCAGAGCGAAGAAGTGCAAGCTATTGGGAAATGCAGTCTTATTGATTTGTACCAAATCAGGAAAATGCCCCACAGGGAGGAATATCATCAGGAAGGTGATCCATCAGGGCTGATGGACCAAGCCTTGGGGCTTTGCACTGGGGAACCAAGGGTTTGAAGTGCTGGCCTGGGCTCTCCTGATGAATTGAGTAGGTGTAGGGAAAAAAGTCCATGTTGGTCACGGACAACTCACCACTCTAGCAGGCATGTGAACTAAATAAATGTGTGGAGAGGGAGAGGCATATACTTTCTTTGCATGTTTTTCCTAAAGAGTATATTTGATTAAAAGTTAAGATTACACGAGAGAGTGAGCAGACAGCAAACAACGTTGGGATTTGAGCACTGGAAGAAGAAACCAACTTTCCTTGGAGAATGACATTGAGAAGGAAAAGAGAAAGTACCAAGCAGAAAACAATCAATGTTGTGTTTTAAAATAGCAGTAAAAGCATAAACTATTCCTTTTGGCTCCTTCTTCAAGCAAGCCCCTTTGGATGGAGGCTTTTCCCTCTAATGAAAATTATATTATCTCATCTTGGACATTGGAATGGTGTAATAACCATGGAGGGAGTCTTGCATGGGTCATTGAAAAACTGCCTGGGAAACTGGATCACAGACTACAGGGAACACTCCTGCTACGACAGGAAAATGGTCTGGATATAGCAAAAGGTGAACAAAGGGTTTGGAAAAATCCCACCGTATGTAGCAATTGTTTCTAGTTGTAGTCACAGAAATGTATCTTATTTTCCCTCTCTTGTTTTTTGTTGTCTTTTAATACAGCCTTTCTTCTCATTCAATAACCCTTCTTATACGTTCTTTTTCCCTCTATTTTAAGACCTGATGATCCATTAAGGCAAATCCTATATTTCAAATCGCATCTAAATTGATGCTGGAACATGGAGTGCATGC
This sequence comes from Chlamydotis macqueenii, assembly GCF_036417535.1. Classification (NCBI taxonomy): domain Eukaryota; kingdom Metazoa; phylum Chordata; class Aves; order Otidiformes; family Otididae; genus Chlamydotis; species Chlamydotis macqueenii. The sequence continues at coordinate 4,007,292 of NC_141571.1, read as the reverse complement.
CTCAAAACCACTTCCATTCTCTCCTGCTGGAGATTAGATGGACTTATTTATTTTTTTTTCTGAAAAGAAATGAAAATTTTGATTGTATGTGTCATTCAATTCCCTCTTATTGAATGGTTCCAGGCAGTTGGTGCTGGGAACATTGTAACAAGGGCTCTAACATCTGACAGTTTGGCTGAATCTGTTGGCCAATTCCACGCTCTTAGTCAGGAAATTCTGGCTGTTGTGAAGTGTGCAAACTGAAAACCATATGAAACAATGAAAATAAGTGTTTTATTATGTCACTAATATTTAAAGTGGTTTGGGATGGCAGCTGTTTGTTTCTGAGTATTTCAATGCCTTAAGGAAAAATGCTCTCTGGACTTTTTGCTTTTAGTGTATGCCTTGGTGTTACAATGCCATTCATCTTCCCTCTCTGACGTCCCAGATGTCCCTGAAGTCATTGAGAAATGAAACCACACATGAAATAAATACTGTCTTAGACTAAAAGATTACATTTCAAGTGTGCATTTTTTTCTTCCCCACTCCCCCCCCCCCCGCCCTCAACAGGTGCCAATTTGTCAGTCTAGGTCCAAGAAAGGTTCTGAGCTTTGCATTCTTCATTTCTAGGCACCAAGGCCTTCAAGAGGAACCCAGCGTCCTGGGGAGGTGCCTGGCTCTATACAGCACCAAAGGAAGGTCCACCTGGGATCAGAGGAAGCCTGTCTCAGATCTGCTTTTTTCAATGGAAGCTTCACAGCCTGGAACACTTTCCTGAGAAAGGTACTTATTTAAAATAGCACCAATCAGGCTTTTATTAATTCACACTTAAATGCACCCCTCTTATCAAGCCCCAGATCACTGAGGACAAGATTGTAGTGTGCACTGAGTCCCTGCTACCTCAAGGTTACTCTGTAGAGAGGAAAAAAATTCATGGAGGGAGAAGAAGAATGAAAGCAAATAGGCGGCATGGCATCACTGTAGGTTTGTGGAGGTGAGATTAAAAAAAAAAAATAGTACAGGTTTTATTAGTTTGCATGGGTGTCATTCAGGCACGGGTTGTATACACCCATGTGCTTTGGAAACAAGGAAAACCTCCCCTGCCTTTTGGTTAGCTGAACCAACTGGAAGGGAGGATGATTTTTTTTTGTTGCTGGGTATTCTTTTCGAAGTCTGATGTCTGTTGAATGTGCAACGCAACTGATGCTGCTGAGAACGGCAAACAGTCCGGTACAAAGAGGATGAGTAACGCTCCATCCTGCTGCAGTGGCAGAGTTAAGGAGATTGGAGCTACCAGCGCCACAAAATCTGTAGTGTCTTGTCACTGCGGTGGCTCCTGCCTGGAACCTGCACAACACCTTCCAGCTTAAAGGAAAGGTTTTTATCCCCCCATCAGCAGTGCTTCCCCTGAAAGCCCATACAGAAATCGTTTTCTCCCAGTGGTGCCAGAGCAGGCTGGAAAGTATGGACTGGCGGTTAAGTAAAGGTGGGGACCTTTACTGCAGAAAGGAGGTTGGAAATACCTGCCTTGCAAGTCACTCCATCTCTCTCCACCCTAGGCAAAGATTAATTTTTAGGAGCCTTTCTTGTGATTTGAGTAAAATCCCACGAAAAGGCCACCAGAGGGGGCAGCTGCCAGCGCTGCACAGGAGACCGGAGAGCTGGCGCCAGCGTGGCGCGCATTACGGTTATTATTCATAGTGCTCTACCTATACTTATGTAAGTGGTGCTAATTAGTAGATGAAATTAGCCTACTGCTCTCGGCAGCATAATTGTAAATAATTTCCTAACGTTTCGCTCGCTGGGTAATGAGTTTCTCCTGGAAATACAAAAGATGAACTAATGATAATCTGGCAGTTTGCAGCAAGATGACAAACATTAATTATATGGGATTATGATGTGATCTTCCAATTTAAGTCAGTTTGGCATTACTAGGCAGACTTGGATTTTAGGACTTGAGTGGACGCTCTTGTCCACAGCATTTTATGCTACCTTTTTCCCTGATTTCAAGCAGCCTTTCAGCTTTTACCCACAGATCTAACCACCATCAACTACTTTGCAGGCAGAATTACTAGGTCAGATTTTTGGACGAGGCAGTTGTATAAATGTGCATGAAAAATATGTACAGTATCAAGCTTAATTTGCATTTTAAAATGACCGTGCCAGCAGACCGGACCAGTGCATGTACAGGGATGTAACTTGGCTTTCATTACATTTCTGATCAATAAGCTGTAGGCTGAAACATGGGATGTGTGATTTACTAAGGTCAACTCCAGAAGACTGGTAAATAATGCTGGGATACAAAATATTCACTGAATAAGGTCACGTCAGCAAACTGGACCGTATATTTGATGTTTGTCAAGGGACTCTGCTAACTGCTGACCATCTTTGGGAATTCCTTTGAGCTAAGGTGTGAATCCTGAATTTTCCAAATTTCAGGGAAGTTTCTCTCTGCCTGATCACAAAGAGAAGTTCTGTCTGCTGACAAAGACATATTTCTTCCTGACCTAGGAAGTTTTTTTTTCAGGTTCCTCTTATCCAAAGACTGAGTAAATCCATCCTTCTTTGGGAAGATCAGAGCTATCACACATAGGGACAGAGACATAGTTAGGAAACTGGCTGTAATGATGTAGACTCAAGCTGAAGAAGTTAATTTTTAAATTTTTAACTGAGATCTGATCATCCGTATGCATTGTGAATCAGACCCAGGATAATTATAGTTTCCATATTTGTAGGAAATTGGAATTTGGAATACGGTAACCTTGCTGTTTTCTCCATAATCACTAGTTTTCTATAAATAATACAAATGCGTTATAATCACCACTGGAACTCTTCACTAAAATGAGAAAGGAGACTTTATTCACTGAAATGAAAAGTTATTCATAGGCATTGGCTGGCATGAAATCCCCAAACATCAGGATATTCAGAAACAGTGTTTGGCTTCTGAGCTTGTGCAAACAGCCGCTGTGCTGGGCATCGGCAAAGTCGGTTTTACTCCTGCTGCCGCTGTTTGCTGCTATGAGATCTTGGGCTCCTCACAATCTTTTACTTTCTCCATCTGCACCCTGGGGATAACAATGCTTTGTCATTTACACAGAGCTCTGTCTCTCTCGATCCCAAGGTGGTACGCAGGGATGTGCAATAATTGCGGTAATTGTTGTATCGCTGCCAGCGTTCACGGGGCTGGAAGGACGTGAGCTGACTGCACATGTGGGCTGCATCTGCTTAACTGCTTGTTTTCAGGTCCCACCAAGCCCACGTGGACCCATTAGCTGCTAGGAGGATAAATACAGTGTGGTTCTTTCTCCATTTTCCCAGAAATCTTCCAGCGCTGGCTTGGCTTACTTTGATTTGCTCTGGTTTCTCTCAGTACTGCAGACCAACACTCAGACCTTTCAAAGTAGTTTGGTGCTCGAGTCCTATTGATTTAAAAGGGAATTAATGGTTTAAACGCCTTTGAAAATCTGCCCCTCAGGGCCTATTTGTGCAGATACATCTGCAGACTCAGCCCTAATTAACAAATTTGGTACATCAGTAAAGTGGGGAGCAGTCAGGTAAAAGCTGGCTGATGTCCTTTAACCCACAGAGTATTTACCACCTTGCACCATGAAAAGCAGAGCCAAGTCTGGCCTCAGGAGCTGATGTTTCCAATTTAAGAATCATTATCTTAGCATTTACATTCGCAGCCATTTGCTGAAAAATATGTTGACCTTTATCTTTACCTCTGTAGCAGATGAAATCTAACAGCACCGGGCGCCTTGCAGCAGCTGCCAGTCCTGTAATTCCATAGAGCGAGTGCTGAAGGGTGCTGTGACTCCCTCCCGTGCCACCCCAGCCCGCATCCCAGACCTGCCAGTCCTACCAGGCTTCTTCCATTTGCACAGAAGAATAATGGCATTCGGTTTCCCTTCCTGTGACTTTTCAATCAGTAGAAACACCTCTTTCCTCAGCTCACCTAATTAAGTGTCAGGAGTTGATCTTTGGGTGAAATTTCTACTTCAGTAGAAATGTGTGAACAAGCTTTACTGATAGATTTCATTATTGCTGGCAAGTCAAAGACAAACAGCTCCAGACCTGGCTCAGCTGAAGGTTACTTAATCTGTATTTTGTTTGTTGTTTTTTATTTTAAATGTAGTAACTAGATATTGAATTAATTTGTTCACTACATTGTCCTCAGTCTCATCCTTCCTTTTAGATGAATCTTACCTGACCCCTTAAAATTACTGATAAAATCAATCTTTATTTTTACTTTTATCTTTCAGTGTCCATCTGCTCTTCAGCCCTTCTTTGTGCAGGGCTATGTCACTGAGCCTCTAACACATCTCACTGCAAACTCCTCGTGATTCTGCCAGATTTTAAGTATTTGGGCTGAAATTTCCTGCAGCAAGTGCCTGCCCCCGGCAGACTTGGTTAATGGAAGACTTCAGGCAAAACAATGTTTAAGTTTCCAAGACAGAGGATTAAGAAAAATATGTTGTTTCGCTCATCCTAGCAGAAACAAAAAATCTAGCAATCTCTCTTCTTAGAAGCTACACCTTGCTTTAGAGCTGGGATTTGAAACTTCTGTTGCGGATTTTCCTGTTTTGAAACTACACCAAGTATATCCCCTCATGCGTTTGGAAAACTGCAGTGTATGAGAAATGGAGATCTGCAAGGTCTTTGTTGCTGGAAGTACTGGATTCTCGTCCTGTTTGCACCAAGGGTGTTCCCGTGTTGGAGAAGGAGGATTGCTGCTGCGAGCAGGGAGCATTAGGTGCTGTGAACCTGCGGAAGCCAAAGGCACATGTAGAACAAAGAGCTTTCCCTGGTATTTAAGGCCCCTTGCTGATGCTCAGAAAGGGTGAAAGGAGAAGATATCACTTTGTCTTTCAGATGAGATAGATAATGACCAGACCTGTGGAAAAACACAGTGAGACTGGGTTGGGATACGTACTATGGGGAATATGACTGAGCTTAGAGCTTGGTGGCAAGGAAGAATAAAACACACATAAAACCCCCAGGATCTTAATTTTTGCCCATTGGTGTTTTCTGTTATCTCCTATTTTCTTCCCTTCACATTCCTTTTCATCCTCAAAACATCACAAGGAATCCCTAATAACTAAATTGATCGGTTCTTGACCTGTATCTAAATGTGAACAGTCCGATCCCAGAATCTGAGCTGTCACTTCATTATATATCTCCTTTAATTGTGCTTATTTGGAACCGGATAGACAAATTCTCTACAGGCAGAAGCTATTGACACTAGAAGATCATTTGGCCATCTAAATCATGTACATTTTATTGTTGTGTATTATTTACTAGCTCATATAGCACTGTTAGTAAATGCCGCTGCACAGTGATGGATATCCATTAATTTTGCATTAATGCACACCCTATCAAATACATTCTGGAGTCTGGCACTGAGATTTCTGGGCTGTTTTGCCTCAGATACTTGTTCTGGCCTTGGATGTGTCAGATAATCACCCTGTGCCTTAAAGGAGCACTGTGAAGTGGGTGGGTTAATGATAGCTACCTGAAATGATGCTGTGAGACTCGATCAATGCACACTTTTACAGCAGTACTTAGAGATCTTTCAGAGAAGGCACGGTATGAAAACAGTATTTAAATCTGGATAGACTTGTATGATAACCCTTGGTTTTCTGGATTTGTAAGAGAGGACAAAAAGATCTGCAAATATTTACTCATGCTTTAAAAGCTCTTGGCATACAGCTGCACAGTAAAGTACTGCACTAAATAGCAAAAAAATACTTGACAGAGGTAGAGCACACACTGGCTAGGAGCGAAGCTTGGAGAGCTCAGAAAGGGATCCCAGACTAGTGGAAAACTTTCTTTTTGCGTGATGGAGACTCAGTCCTGCCTCTCAAGTTTGACCCCTTTCTTCGGGCTTCTGGGCAGTTCAGCGTTTCTTTGCAGAGGTGCCCGCACAAAAGAAAGTTGAAACTCCTGAATAAATGAGAATTCAAAGTTTATTTAATTCACATCTAGCCAAGGGGACTGGAGGAAGAGTTTCATCCGGGTGACTGCCCTGGAGCACTGTGTAACATGTCTGGGGTGTCCTGTGACAAGTTGGAGAGGAGAGGAAATTTGGAACAAAGAATGAGCGCTGGGCAACAAACGGGCACGGGATGTTCATTGACATCTGTGAGCTGAGTGGACTCTCAGCTGGCTCAATGCTTATGGACTGTCTGCCTGCCTAAAGGAAAAGAAGTATTTATTTCACTTTTGTTTATGGTCAGTATCTGCTAAGATCCATTTTCTGGCTTCCGTTACAGTGTTTGGGTCACAGAAATAATGAGACCATATTTCATGCCCTGGAAATAGAGCATAAAGTCCTGGACCTCCTGAGTGCTGTGTAAAGGTGCCATTAACCCTTGAGGAGCCAGAACTTCATTCCAAATCCTTCACTGAATGTCTCATCTTTATTGACCCTGGAAAGCTTTCTAAAGAAGATACTTCTGAATCAGTCACCAGGTAGTCAAAATTATCTTTTGATTCTTACTTGGAGGAGAGGACCCAGGGTTTGTTCCAGCATCTTCTGAGCTTCGGCACAGGAGACATTGGGCAGTAGCAGCCTTGAGGGAAGGTACTGCACCCCCATAATTTGGTCCCATTGGTCTGTCACAGAGGAGTGATGGGGTGGTCCCAGCGGGAGCCACTCACCAGTGTGAACATAGGAGCCACAAGCTGGACTATGCAATCCACCGCTGTCCCCTTTTGTTTTTGTCCAGTAAGCTCCCGGTTCGGTAAGTGCCTTTAACACTGTCTTCTCCCCTCAGAGTGCGGTGCTGCCTGCTCTGCACGCACAGCGCAGCTATAGCCGTGATGGCCTACGGGTTTGTGCCAGGGGTGATATCTTTCACTGAACTGGCTGCTACAGATGGGAAATCAGCCACGCTTTCTGAGAGGGCTTGTGTGCCACCAGCTCTCTCCGTGCAGAGGTCGTGTCTCCTGGCAAGCATTGCTCCATCCTGGAGGGTGCTGTGCATAATTATTGCTACTGCTTGCCGTTTGCTGGCAAGATGGGTGCTTCCACAGCTCCAGACACCCCTGACGTGTTGTTTCCACCTTTCCCTTTCTCTGCTTCTACAAAGCATCTCACATCAAACAGTGAAATGAGTCTCCACAGATGTGTAGTGACACCCACGTCCTCCCACGTGTGCCCCACCGAATGGAGCTGACATGGATCTCCGAGGCTGCCCCACTTCTCCTCCCACTTCCCTCCTCTTTCCCTGTCCTCCTTAAGCTTTGCCACCCACCTGTGTGCGAACGCCGGGAGCAGTGGATACTCACCCAGCACCGGTGGCTGCACGGCAGAACAAACGCTCCATGAAACAACAAAGCATCCTGGCAGACCACAGCCCGTCGCCTCTTCTCTCACTGGCATCTTTCACTCATTTTACACCTGTTAGGCTGCCGCTGCTCCTGATCTCTCGGCTCCTGACACCTTCCCCTTCCCTCTCATTCTCATGGACTGTCACATCCACCAGCATGAAATACGCGTGTCTCAGCAACGGGGAGATTCTGGAAAGTTGCTTTTTTTTGAAGCACTGCTGCTGAGAGGAGTCTGTTTTATCTGTGGTCTCCTTGCACTCACCTCTTCCTCACACCTTGCTCTGCCTCTCAGTATCTCTTCTTAAATTAGCATTGACTTTTCAACTCCAAGCCCTTCCTGAGTTGTCAGTGTTGTCTTAGTCCCACCCAGGCACATTTGGAAGGGGAACTGGGGGAGGGTGGTTGGAGGAGGAGGAAAGCTGGGAAGGAGACAAAGCCTACTCTTTAAGATCTGCCCCAACTACGCTTTGTTATGAGCGCAAGTGTGGCCTGGGAAGGAGCCTTCGCTTGCGTTGACTCCAAGCTGCTCTGAGACACACAGAGTATTTTATTTCTGGAGGCATGTCTGCAGGCAGCATAGTAATGGGATGGATCCTGATTGTACAGACATTTGTCCAGCCTCCGTGCTGGTGGGCATGTGGAAAGAACGAGAGCAGGATGGATGAGACCAGCCTAGAGCAGATGAGCAGTCAGATCCACTGTGGGCACCAATTTATACCAACCAAGGATCCAGCCTGTGCAATCTGGTTGAACCTTAATTTCTGCTCAGATTCCACTTTCCATTAGCACTCTGTGAGCATTTATTTGACAGCAGAAATTTTTCACTATCTTAGAAAAAGCAGTCACGTTTCAGGGAAAGCTACTTCGTTCGGTTCATCCGCACACTCGCGTGCACTCCCAGACATGCACGGCGCTTAATTTTGCATAATCACATTGGTTCTTAACCGTGGTAATATATTCACATCTGCAGACACCTGAAAGTCAGACCCAGCTCTCTAGCAGCCTGCCTGCTGGAAAAGCAATTATATTTGTGTAAAGGCATCAATGGAGAGTTTAAAGGTACCTACCACCCCAGCGTCAGCAGGGAGTCTTTCCAGCTAACTGTTGCAAGGGGACATCCCACCCAAACTTGCTATCAAGGTAAAACTCAAGTAATCAAGTGTAATTGTAAACTACATCCAGCAAAAGAAAATGAACTTGAATTCACTAATGAGTGATTTGATCAACTTGTCTTTCACTCTGTGGTGATCAGTCTGCTTGTTGAGATACATCAAATTCCAGGGATTAAATCCTTTGTCTATCCAAAGGGGGGCAGACCTTCTTTAGCTGAGTCAAGGGGAAAAAAAAAAATAATAAAAAGTAGCCATTTACTACTTCTCCTGTCCAGTTTTAATTCTGCACAAACCAGAACACAATAATCCTCCCAGGCTTCCCCCACTTCCGCTCACTTGGGCCGAGCTTGCGATAGTTTGGTTTTCTGCTCACTTTTAAAAGAGACTATCTCCAATGAAACAATCCCAACTAACAAAAATTACATTTTCAAATTAATAGTTGTTATTGTTGGATGCTGGTGTACTTCATTGAATTTTGGTGCCGTTCCCTGTGGTCCGGCTGAAGATGTGTGTGGCTGACATCTGTCAGGGATGATGCGGGTAGGACGGATGCCGCCTTGGGCTGAGAAAATAAACCAGGCGATCTCCTGAGGCTCCCTCAGGCCCTGAGCTCCTGCAATGCGGGAGTCGCACGCGAGCTTTGCCTATCTCTGTGTATTTAACTAGATAAAAGAAAGAGCCCTGCCATATGACAGAGAGATGGCACTGCCACAAAGCTTTTTTTGGGTACGACAGACATGGAGAGTCGTAATGCTGTCTTTCCCGTCCATCTGCATTTAAAAAAAAAGGAAAATGTTTAGGGATAGAGCCAGAGTATGACCTCAATCAATGTATCCAGATGTAATACTGAAGTGAATCTCCTGCTATAAATGCAATCAGTTCAGGCTCCCACTTGTGTGTTAGAGGTAAAAATCTAACACAGAGGTTCCAAAAAATTCTCCCGAACCTTCCGAGGCTCAATCAGGCCCACATGCAAATACTCCAAAATAAATTGAATTTACTGGAAAATCCCCAAGTTTATGTCTAGAGCAATTCCAAGACTTTTCTTTTTTCCAATTCAAATGAGCCCTATCACACATTGGGAATGTCTGGAGGAGAAATACAGCCTATTTCATAAAGCTTATTATAGATTTTAATGCACGCAAGGTAAACACGAAAATGTCTCTTGGGCATTTCGTTGTTTCAATTTTATAATTTCCTGTGCTCTTTGGTTACTTAGGAAAAGCCTTCAGACAAAACACTTCTGTGATGTTTATTTTATCTCCATGAGGGCTACAGCTGCTAAATCAGACTCTCTGCGTCGTGGGTGTGTTGTAGTCACATGGTTAAGTCTGATGGATGGACGAAACTGTAACAAGTCCCAGTGAGTCAATTAACACCCATTTGGAAAAAATCCTCAAACCGAAGTGGCAATAAGCCTGCAGCAGATGATCATCCACCCCAAAACTTCTGTTAAAGATATTCCTCCCTGGCTCCATATGACCTCCAACATCAGCTGCAGGCTTCACTTCCATCACCAACGGATGTCAAAAAGCCGTGTGTACCTTAACATCACTATACATCACAGATGACCCTGAAGAGAGTCCCTTCTGCTTTATGCCACCTGACCAGCGCTGGTGGCATGCAATGCGTGTCTGAGAAGGGAGAACTGTTGCCACAGATCCTGTTAGGGACTTTCACATTAGGTACAAATTGGAGAACAGGATAAAAATATTAGCTTCTGCCAGTGGGATGAGGTACTTCTGGGTCAGCTTTTTAATCTTGCCACCCTCATCTCTCTGCAGCTAGCTGCTGTGCACTGCACAGCGTGGTAAAAATTGAGGTCAATATGAAAAAAGGTCCATTCTTCAAGGAAACAGTGATGGGTGCACCTGTAGTCCGTAGCTAATGGTTCAGTTCTAGGCTACAAAAAGAGGGAATTTCAAATTCTTCCAGGATTGGAGAATAATGCAAAGAGTAAAACCCAAGTGAGTTTGCTTGGAACAAGCAGCTCTGTAGCGGGATCCCATGTTGCTCTGAGCCAAGAGGGCAGGCTGGCCCTGGTGAGACAAAAGCAAGCCAACGGTGTCCATACATCAGCACAGCTCCTGTACCAAAAATGGGCAGTGTGCAGAGAAAATCCTATTGAAGAGATTTATGTCTCAGGGGCCCAGAGTTTCACACAGTGCACGGAAAAATTTTCAGCCTCAGAGAAACACAGAAACAAAATGCCTGCTCCTCCAGCAGTAGGACAGTGACAGCAGAGCAATGCAGACCAGTCAGAGGTGTAGTAAAAAGGCTCTCAAACTCTGCTTCACTTTGCATTTTCAATTCTGGCTCAGATAATGGGAGCTCTTGACAAGAAAGGGAAAAACCAGCAAGAGTCTCCATTATTTACCAATCTAGAGAGGTATGAATCACAGAGCCAGTAAAGTCCTGCTCCTCTGATTTTGGTTTTATGGGTCATTACTGTAACTGGCTTGCAATGTTCTTCTTTCAGCGTACAAATGGCACCACTTTATTTACGGTGAGTGGGATTGATTCCCCTCCTAAGGGGTCCCCATTGAACCTGGCTTTATTTGCACTGAGCATGGACAGAGGAGCAGTATTTCTTTAGCCGTGTGAAGCCCTTTTGTAAGGCTTAGCTTTGTTTTCCCCATCGCTGAGCACCCTCATGGCTGATAGCTCTTGTGGCACTGTGAGATCTAGTAGGAGCTAAAAGGTGTGTGGTGTGATGGACATTTGGTATTCTTGGGTCTGTTGGAAGAATGGTCTCTACTTTTCTCCAACTAGATACTATATGTATATATGGCATCAGACTCCTAAGTGATTGGTTACTTAATGAATCTGTGCAGATGTTCAGCATATGGATTTCTCTTCTGTATTTCTAGAGAGAGATAAATTGAACAATTTCCAAAATCCTCTACTGCAAACTTTGTCTCACTTCTAGAAGCCAGATCGAAAGAGGAGAACTTTGTCAGCAGTGCCCTGTACAGTGGAGCCGAGCTGAAGATGGGTAAAGCTCTTCCCAGATAACTTTTTCAATGTGAAACACTGGCAGATTAGATAAATAGGAGGATAAGTTACAGGAGGAGGGAGAGGGGCAGGAGGGAGGCTGCAGGAGAGGAAAGAAGAATGGTTTGTTCTGGTTTTGGTTCTGATGTAACTCTTTCACTACGCCCAAGTGGAATGACAGGGGCTGCAAATATAAATATTCATTTTTCTTCCTGTAATAAAACTGTCACTGGACAAAACAAAACATCAGGCACAAGCACTGCTGCTTTCCAGATGAGGAAGCACCTTTGCGGTATGAGCTTCGTCCTGAGAATGAAGTACTGATTATGGGGCTTGGGGGGCTCAGGGATTTTGGTGAGGTTTTTTTGGTTTGTTTTTGAGTTTTGGCTTTTTTTGTTTGTTTGTTTGTAAGGGAGGGGGTTTGCTATGGAGGGAGCCGTACCTTCCCCATACACAGAGGGGAACGACTGCAACGTGATGCTGCCTGAAAGCAAGTGAAGCTGCAAAAGCTGGTGATCTAGCTAAGTGGACAACAGAACAAACTGAGGGCATTGGGGGCATAAAGTTGTCAAATAATTGCAATGCGCAATGTTGGAATGTTGCGTAGCAACAATAAAGATTCTCTGTGTTTTTGCAGTCAGTGTGCATTATATACACGCCTGATCTGCCGTTCTGTCCGTGAAGAATTGCATCCAAAAACCCGAAGCCAGTGGGTAGAATATGGCCGAATACAGTCAGTGGAATTATTTACTTGCTGTGCTTTTCTGTGTTTGCAGTCAATGTTTTCAATTAATCCCTCTTAAAAGCCTATCGTTGGTAAAAGCGTTAAATTAAAACGCAGTTCTCTATAGCTGATGAATACCTTTTCCCCTGTTCAGCAAGGGGATGAGCCTTCCTACATATCACTCCCTGTCTCAGAATAGCCACTGCTTAGTACATTTTGTTTCTGAAGTATGAGATGCAGGTTCACACGCCCACGCCAGCGCTTCTTCACCTCCATCTTTTATTTGGATTTCCTCCTCCCTTTTGCTGTAATCTTTGTCAAGTGGGGAATCTCTTCTTCTGCCAGCAACGTACTGTCAGATCAGTTTTGTGAGAGCCGCAATTAGCAGTAATGTTAATTGCTAAATAGTTTAGCCCGAAAGCAGCAGTGAAGAGGTTCCCACACTGCGCTCACCCTCCTGCACCACCAAAACTTCTTCCCCATATTTGCCACAGTGAATGTTGACTGTTCTGATTGTTACTTAACGCACGTGGGATGAAGCACCCTGCATCCTGCTGACTGGCTTCAGACTGCATGGGCTCAGACAGAGACATTTTTGATGGCCTTTTCTCCATTGCAATTACAGGGGCAAGGTCAAAAAAAGACACAACAGAATCACTTTCTGCTTCTTTACCATGATTTTTTTTGGACCTTATGTACATCCGCTGGAGATGGCTTTCATGTAACCTGGAACTACTCCAGAGCTCAAAAAACAACAAACCCCCCTGCCCCGAAACCCAAACACCAAAAGAGAAACTCCAAAAAAAAGCCCCCAGCTTTAAAGGTATTGCACACTACTTGGTTGGACACAGCATTCTGCTTCCTACTGTGAAGGTCAAATAAGCAAAACCTCTTTTTTTTTCTCCCTAATGCTTTTTTCCCCCAAATGCTAACACTGGCAGCCTTGGAAATGAAAGCTCAGCTTCTATGGTCCAGGCAATGTCAGTTTGGTCTTTCTCAAGTGTGTATACACTGGATGAGAGCCCTGGCTTAGCCTTACACAGGCTTCCCCTGGGAACGAGCAATCCCCTTAGGAACGCATCCCTCGGCTCGTCCTGCAGCTCCGACTGCCCACAGCAGCTGCAGGTCACAGACACTTGCCCACAAAGAGCTGTTTGGAGACCTCCCTCAACTGAGCTTACATGTTGATTTGGATTCACAAGCAGCTCATGTCGACTCCTAGCTTTTCATCCAAAAGCTCAAATTTCTATATACTACTGCAAATATCTTTTGTGTGGAATCAGATGAAGTTAATGACAGACAAGACAAAACCACCTAGGCTTTTTAGTCCTTCTCACTCCAAGTTGAAGAATGTTCAAATACATCCTTCCCTTTACTGCCAGGATCCTTCTAATTTCCAGCCTAAACTTATTCTCCCCCAGGGCATCATTTATCATTTGCTCTTGTGTCGCAGTTATATTTTATATCTGCAGTGAGGACAAATTGCAGATTTAAACAGCATTGATGCTGCAAAGTTTTGCACTATGTACAGATGGAACAACTTGCTTGCAATAATTACAATATAGTTACTGTTTTGGTCTATTTAGCTGGAAATACACTGATTTTTTTCCTCCCATACTTCACATAAAAGTTCATTTTTATCAACAGTTTATACAAATGATACTCTATAGGGGGTTGCTGTAGTTGCTCAAGATTTAAAAAACACAATAGCTTGTTTGTAAATATGTCTGATCATTTGTAACGCTATCTATTGCTTCCTTTATGACATTTTCAAAAAGAAACAGCTGAGGAGGACACGGAGATCTATAAAACTGCAGGAGGGAGGAAGAGAGAGGGTGGATTGAGACTGATGGCTCATCTTTCCCCCCATGCGGGAATCAGTGGCCTCATGTGAAGCCAGAAGAAGCCAGCTCCAAAACAAGCGTTACTAAATTATTCTTCTCCCAGCTGATAGAGGGTGGATTGCTGGACTCCAAGCCACAGACGCGGTGGATGCAAAAACCTTACGTGGATTCAAGAGGGGGATGAGGTCATGGAAATTGAAGTGTGCAGCACAGCTGCAATGGTACCTGGGGCTTTGCAACCCTGGCCCGCAACAGTCACGTTCAAATTCACACGGCACGTTCCCCCTCCAAATGAGCATCTTCACTTCATTACATGAGCATGTATGATCTCCCACACTATTCACATTTGTAACTTGTCTAAAATGGAAGCGAAGCCCTGATTTGAAGGCACATTTTAAAACCAGAAGACTTGCAGAGGTGGCTAGGGGAATTTTTAAACACACCAAAGCTCTTCCATTGATTTCAGTAGCAGTCAGCTTTGTAAATGTACCCAATCTACAACTGTAAATAAATACTTTCAACAGTGTGAATCATTACAGCTTTATATATTGAAATTCCAACTACAGTGGCTTCTTTTTCTCTCTGACCAGTTAAAAACATTTAAAAGTACCAAAGAGCTATTGTTTCCGCTCTCACAGTAAAAAAAAAAGACAATAAAGTTTGCTGAATCTATTCCAAGCAGCATGTAATTGTTCCAACATTGTTTCTGAATAGGCTTGATTGGAAAATGTCAGGAAATCACTTTCTTCCCAGTAAAAGTGTGTTCCAGGTATCTTGCTGTTAGGCGGAGGCTTGTGCAAATGCCATTCCTCATATCCCACCTCTATATTTTTTATAGCTTATAGAACTTTGCATCTTAAGGAGTTCTTCCCTGGGCTAGGCTAGCTTGAATATGTACCAAAGCCACAACACAGTTATACTGGCCCAGCAATTCCCATTATAAGACCTTTTTATCCTCTTTGAAACAAACAGCTTAAGATGAAATTTTCTGTGCTGAGAACCTGTCTTGGTATGATTCTTTTTTGAAGGTCTCAGCAAAAGTGACAGCTATTTTTGTGAATAGGGCTACGGAAAAAGGATTATTTTATGACTGTTAAGGATGTCTTCTGTTGAAAGAAGAAAGAGAGGCCATGTGCTGGAATATGGTCTTGAAGTTTCAGAGTGGGTTTGCTCTGCTGACGTGGTGTTGACCTACCCTGCTCAAAGTTGGCCATGTGTTTAGCTGTCCACAGATGCTCCAGCTGTCACACTGCTTGCCAAGCCTGGCCAGTCCCAAGCTGGGAGAGGGGCCAGCTCTTCTCCAGGGAGGGGGATTCTCCATCACAACCTGTGCCAGTGGCACAGCCACTACGTTAAGGACCCTGACACCTCCATGTACCAATGTCGACTCTCCGCAGAGAGAATCAGCTGCTGGGACAGCTGAGGCAGAGGGCGAGATGAAGGTTTTTCACAGCAGACACCTGCCAAGATGCACTGAGAAGCTAGATGAAGCTCTTTCTGATAGGCAAATGTGTTTTAACTGGCTTCAGCACACCCATATGTACAGCCAAGGAGTTACATTCCCCTTAAATAAATTCTCTTGATGTGAGCTTCCAGTCTGAAAGAGTGGTTTAGCTACAGGACCTTCTTAGTGAGCACATCTGCTCTGCAAATTTGCGCAGCGTCACATCTGCCACATGATTTAACAGAACCTGCAGAGCTTCATGAAAGAAAAAAAAAAGAATGGATTCATTTCTGGCTTGCACATTGCCAACAGAATGAACTCAGGACAAGTTGTGGCTTCAAGCTACCTAAAAGACCAATGCTTTTACCATGTGCGACTGGCTAGTTCTGCTAAGCAGCGTATTGTGGGGAGGAGGAACACCAGCAGAAAGAGTTGGGCCAGGATCTGAGCCTTAGGGACACTGCGGGAGGAAGATCCTGCAGCTTTTGAGTATGGGAGCAGTCTGCTTCCATCTTAGCCAATGGTTCATCTGCTGTTACTAGTTTTTTTTTGTGAGAAACCTTTTAAAGAAAAAAAGACATAAGAGCTGCAGTGGGGAACCTTAGGGAAGAGCTGATGGGAGCAAGGTGAGAAGTAGGCTCTGTTGTCCATGCAGAGGTCTCAGAGGGTTTCTCGTAGAGTTGTTTCTTCTGCCGTTGTTTTCCAGTTGTGCACACAGCAACACGCAAGTGCTCCCGTGTCATTGTTTACTACTCAGCCAGTGACAGGGAAAGTATTTCTCTCCTCCTAGGCTACAACTGCCGACAGTTAGCCTTCAGGAACATAATGACCAGCCAGTGTGAAACTGTTAAAATTACCTCATAAATAACTCTTAATGCACAGAGAACTAGGAGTTACTGTTGTTCATAGATAAATTACTCACTGCC
Source organism: Chlamydotis macqueenii (assembly GCF_036417535.1). Taxonomy (NCBI): domain Eukaryota; kingdom Metazoa; phylum Chordata; class Aves; order Otidiformes; family Otididae; genus Chlamydotis; species Chlamydotis macqueenii. The sequence goes on along the minus strand of NC_141571.1, from coordinate 3,990,937 downwards.
ATTATGGAGCATTAAACCGTGGCTAATACGGAGGTCTCCATAGGGGTTTCATTAAACACCAGAGGTTTCCTATAGATTTAACCATCAGGGAGCTACACAGCTCTTGCTGCTTGTCAACTCTACCATGTTAGACGTAATGCGCTTTTGCACAGGAATACCAGGGATGCTAATGGCCAGGAAAATGCCTTTTATGAAAAAAAAAAAAAGAAAAAAAATCCCAACATTGTTAACATTCACTAGCAGACTGCTGTTTGTAGCACGATTTTTGATCTCTGTACAGTTTGGAAGTTGTGTTTCTTTTTGCATTAAGACATTAAGGGAGTGTAATTGCAAATGATCCTCTTCCATCAGGAGCCAGCGAAAGGGCAACACTTCGGACTTGCCTGTCCTGCCAGTGGTGGAGATTTCCAAATCTCTGCAGTTATCTTGCCTGGGAAAGATGTGCTGTGGCAAGTTCATTTGTTACCTGTGACAGAACACAGCTACTACAGCCATGTCTACCTGCGTTACCATCACACCTGCCTGGTAGATGCACCCTCTGACAAGACACATCCTCATCTACACCTGTGTTGCCCTGTGACTCCACTGACACAGGGCTTCAGTCACTCAGACTCCTTCCACCCAACCGTAGTTACTGAATGAAGGTAGAAGACTGCCCAGGCTCCCCGTGATCAAAGGTGATAGCAGTTGAGCCCATGCAAGGTCTATATCACCCTTTGGAGCTCTCCATCCATTGTGGACTGAGTTGCAATGATGATCCTGCGCACAACTACGCTGAGCACTGAAGGTGCGTTGAGCATCCTCAGTTCCTCAAACTGAAGCAGGGCCGTGCAACTTCCAGCAACTTTCCTGGTTCATGGGCATTCCTGCTTGCAATTCACACGCGCTCTTACAGCAAAGGCCAGAAGAACAGATGGTGCCTACCAGATGAGATTTGGGAAGGCTTAATGACCACCATGAAAGTATTTATAGCTGTGTCTTGTTAGAAAGCTTTAGTAAGTAATTGCCACTAGTATAGTATTAATAATATTTCTACAGTGTGTTTTTCCTTTTTTTTTTGCCATCCTTTTTGTATTTACTGTAATCCACTCTATTTTAATATTAAAATCTTTAAATCACAATTTATTTCTTAATACATTCAGTATTTGTGTTATGTCGAAGATGTTCTTTTTGGCACTCTAGTAAAAATTGTCCTTCGTCTCAAAGCTATTGTAGCTGTCATTCACCTGTAATTAATATGACTACACCGTTAGTGACTCCACTGACACTAATTAGAGGTGTGAACAGGAATTCACACCCAGCAATGTTCCCTGTTGAGTGTCCTTTTTTACCTTTCCAGCCCACTGTTTCAGTTAAACAGTGAGTGAACAATGGCAAAGTAACCACATAAACGTGGACTTGTTGTGGCTCAGTGAACACTGCATCCATGGGAAAACTGTAGTTTTTCTTCTGTGCAGCTGGTACCTGATGAAAGTCACACTGTTGTGATGGGCTGACCCATCGTGAACTGTTTAGAGAACTCAGTTTAAAAAAGGGGAGAGCTCTTGTGGTTGCCAACACAACCCTGAAGGGATTCAGCCATACCACAAGCCACTGCCTGTCTCAAGTGAGCTGAACCAGCCCACATGGCAGCATGAGTGTGCTCATCGATACACCCTTCTCCTTATCTACTGGCTGGCCAGAAAAGAATCTGTCTGAAACGTTCCTCAGCTCACTTCCAAAAGCAGAAAGGGAGGTGAACCCGTGGAAAAGGAACAAAAATTGGAATAAGACAAGGGTGGGCAGTGCTCATAAGTTTTGTGGCTTAAGCATAGCTTGAGTCTCCCTCCAGAATCACCACCTTGGTCTATTGATTATATAGGGAAACACGGCTTCTGCCATTAGGAGACTAAACTGGGTGATGTGATTACTCCTTTAAACTCAGATCAGATACTAATCCTCCAGGCACCCTGATCTTTCTGGCTTCTCTTCCATTCCATCCTCAAAGTACAAATTAAAAAGGTGAATTATTATTACTTAAATAGTTTTCAAAACTGATTATTTTTCTGACCCCCCATTTCTCCCTCAGCAGGATAGAAATGATGCTCACTGAGTCTGGAGCAAACCCAACCCTTTACCATGGAAAAAATCAGAAATCTGAAGGGAGAAGAGAGAGGGGAAAATAATTAAATGTATTACTGAGTGATCAAGAATTTTAATCCTTACCTGCAGCTGGGCTGTCTTTTGCTGATAGGAGGAGGAGAACATGATTCAGTTTAGCCAGTCCCACAGCATCCCACAGCATCCTGATGGGTCCTGCCTGAGTTCTTGTCCTCCGGGTCCATTCCCCTGTACTGGCCTGGGCAGGATTTGGCCTGGTACTGCCGCTTCAGGTAATTTTTTTTTTCCTGCTGTGGCACAGTCGTGTACAAAACGGGTAAAGAGAAAGGTGTAGAAAAAATGCAATTCAAAAATGTTTCATTCTGGTATCTGCATAACCCTGACTCTGCCCTGGTTATTGCAACGAATCCCTGATGAAACAGCACTCAGTGGCCAGTTATTGTAAAGTGCTCCCAATCTTGTTTGCTTGTGATAAAGAGGATAAATAGAGAAATGCACGTATTCACATCCGCACGAGAGCCAAAATCACATGTGGCAGAGATAGTCAGAAACAATAAAGTCCAAGATTGAAAAATGAAAGAGAAGGAGAAAGCCTTGTGGTTTAATATGAAGGAAAATATATGACAGAATCTTTCATCTCTGACCACGTTTGCGGCAAAGTAATAAGATACGTTGGCTCTGAATGGAGAAGATAAGAGACTGGGATAAAAAACAAGCTTCGGTACAACAATCATGGGAGCTACATTATTGCCTTGTTTTTATTACTGTAGATGCAGAAATATAGTTGAAAGATGTAGCTGCAGGGAAAAACTGCAACAGCCAAGGGGATGGGCTGCAAATTCTTGAGATACGCTTTTAAAAGGGTGAATGCTGGAGATATTTTCCTCTTGTAAAACGATCAGAATAATGCTGCCTGCGGGTAGGTTGAATGCCTCGAAACAGCGGCTGTAGCTTACAGTTTTGAGTGAAAATGTTGGAAAGTTGGGGTCTCCTCAAGCAAGCTAGTAGCACCAGTCAGTTTGTGCTGGAACTGGGAGGGTACAAAGTAAAAGACTGAAGGGTGCTCACCTCCTCTGCCACCGCAGAGCCCCACTGCCCCAGCCCCTCCCACTCAATTCCAATTTGGAGCACTGTGCGGGGTTGAGAGGTTTATTTGTCCCCATTTCAAAGCCAGAGAAATAGAAATCAAGCCAGAATGGCTTTTTCAAGTGCTGGAGTGCACCGCTGAGTTCTCAACTTTGCATGCAGTTTCCTAAACAAGTAGGCTGATTTTCCAACATGCTGAGCAGCTTCTGAAGCCAAATGGAAATTCATCTGGAGACACAGCTGGGTCACTAATGTGAAAAGGGCTTGGGATGAAAGGCACAACCTGAAAGTTTCTGTCGTGTGATTGCTTTGACTATGTAGACTTCCAGACAACCCCTGAAGCTTAAGCCAGGTATTGAACAGCACTACAGAGCTTCTGGTATCTTATATTTCACAAGTCTCAACTCTTAAAGAAGTTGAGTCTTCCTCCAATTATAATTGGAGGAATTATAATTCCTCCTAGCTGTCTTTTGCTTCTAGAACATGAGTTTCTATTTGCCTGTGTTTCTTATTTGGCTGCTGGGAGAGAGGCATGATGTGTGCCTCTCTCCTGGCCACCCTCAATGCTGCTCTTTGCTCACTGTGCCCAAGGAGATGTCAAGCAGAAATGCCAGGTCCAGCTCCCAGAGCACCAGGGAGGTTCAGGCTTGCAGCCAAACATTTTGACTTTGACCCTTTTGTGGTAGCAGGTCAGATCAGTTTTTGGCTAAAATTCCCACGCTTAGTCCAGCCCGGTTTGGGAGAAGTCTGGATCCTGAGACAATGTCCATCTATGCCATTAGTTCATTCCTGATGCGGCCCTGCTGCCCACCGCCCTCGCGCTGTTCCCCACCACACACCAGCTGTGTTACCCGGAGGTACTGTTTTCTGTTTATCACATCACAGCTAAATCTACCTGGGTAGGTGCACTTGGTGGCCCAGAGCGGCTGTGTTTTGTGATGCAGATTATGCTGCCTTCCCGTGGTGAAATACTATGCTATATTTTAGTATATGCTATATATATACACACACACAATATATATATATATCTGTATCTAAGATTATAATACCTTATGTTGCAGTGACAGTAGTCTCCCAGATTCTTTACTACAGGAGATTTCCTTGTTTATCAGGGGAAAATATGACAAGTTTTGTCAAGAGCAGAGGGTTTTTCTAAAGAGCAAATCTCTCTAGAGCCTGTTTTCCCCTATTTCCACCAGTACCTCTCATGATTTGGCCTCTCCAGCTCCCCCAAGTGGGATGGCTCACTAGCTTGTAAGCACTTCAAATTTGAACCATATTAAAATAAAAATAATAGGTGGTTTAAAAGAGCATTTCTATTGTAGTTTGAGGAAAAAGCTTTCAAAGGACTTACTGAGATGAAAACACAATTTCTAGACTTGAATATGGTTATACTTACAGGAAATTATCCTCGCAGGACCTAGGGATATTTTTGTGGTGGGAAAGGTTGGTGGGACACTAGTAGTAGATATCAGTAGACTTCAATTTAGATCAGTGAGTAGATATTTGCCCATGCTGGCCCATGACCTTATCACAGGCTTTCTTTAACATTTCTCCACATCACATCTAATGGTCTGGGAAGGGACTTTGAGAAAGAGGACACATCTGCGACCTGGACAAGTGGTGGGAAAGTAAGGCCTGTTCTGGGCATGGTGGCACCTTTGCCACACACGTCCAGACCTACTGGATTGGTGCTTCCCAGCATATGCGTGGAGGAAGCTGAAATGAGGGGGAGGCAAAGGTGCTGCGACCAGAGTCCTGAAGGCTTGGAGGTCAAACCTCCAGCCTCTGTCACCAGAGCTGAGATGAAGGGGGAAGGACAGTGTGGATTTTCTTGGGTTAAATGTTGAGTTAGCTTTGGACATGAAAAGAAGTGAGGGTGCATCAAACTGATTTCATGGTGGCAAGAAATGGTAATGCAGAATTGCCATCATCCTGTAGAAGAGTGGGACCTGGAAGTCAACAAACACGAAAACTTACCCTCCTGGTGCCTAGATGGAGGTTTCTATCTGAGTCTCACCGGGGCTACAGTTACTCCCAGAGGAGGGGTGAATGTGAATGGAAAGTGGAGATTATTTCTAGCCAAATTCTGGAGTCCTGATATACCTCAGTTTTCACTTTCTCAGCACATTCTATTCAATTTTATTAGGTCATTTAGCAAATAATTTTAATTTTCTGCTTAGATCTGAATTTCTGAAAGTAACGTACTGCTGTACAGTTAATGAGTCTGCTAATAAGCTCCAAGAAAATGTGATTTGCAAATCATTCCAGGACATAACTGTCACTCAGACCCTATGCCAATTAGCATAACCATTAGCAACTATCCCTAAGAGGTCCTTGAAATTTAAATGAGATTTCCTAAGATCCCTTTTACTAGGGAGGTTGAAGATTCTGCCTTGTATGGAAAATGCAACCTGGTAAAAACAGTAATTCATTAAAGACAAAGCACATCTTTAGATATAAATGCCCACCTGGGTTCTGAGCAGCAGCAACGTCTTTGTAACACTCGGTGTTTGTGTGCTCTTACGATGATGCTAAGGGGTACCATGGCTGCCTAACCACTTCAGCAGCAATGAGGTTGAAGGGGTGTTATCTCCTAATTGTCAGACTGACTCTATCCTGCTTTTAACTGAGCGATTGAACATGAAACAGAGGATTAAGTAAAGCACAGATCTAGCAACTGATACAAGTCATCTAGGAGAGATTAGGATAGTCAGGGAGATGAACAGAGCAGGTAACACACTCAGGTGAAAGAGGGGATACAGTTTGTCCAGGTCAAGGATCTGCCTCAGAAAATGATGTTATGAATTAATGGCACAGTAAAACTGAACATTAGGCTTAGCAAACTCCTTGGATGTCTTGTGAAGGGCTGCTTTCTCAGCCACCTCCAGAGGGATTCCCCTGCCATCACTTGCGCAACATTCACCCATCGCTGCCTGCCACCTTTCAGCAGCAGTGGTGGCCTGGTTTCCTCAGAACCTGCTAATGACTTCCATATTCATTTGTTTTCTTGTTTTCTTTTGTTCTAAAGCAACATTGAGGGCATTTAGGACTAGGGAAAGGATGTACGCAGGGACAATATTATGCAAAAAATGCCAACAAATTACGACAGTGATTATTAATAGTAACATCAAGCAGCAGCTGGGACCTGATTGATTAAAAATGACTGGGAGGTCCAGGAGGCCTTAGAGCACTTTCCAAGGTCTGTTTTTGCCTTTTCTGCTGGAGTCTGAGCAGCTGTCACCAGGATGTGGCAGGTTTGCAGAGCTGGGTCCTACCAACCCATTTAATGTCTCGCCAAGACACTGCTGGGCAGGTAAATCCTCTCAGAGCTGTCAGTAAGCCGCTGTGTCTCAACGGATACTACAGCTTTGGCTTGTCAAAGCTCAATAAATACCAGGACTCCTATTTTTCCTACAGAAATTCCTGTTTTCTTTAGCAAGCCTGGGAGAGAGGGGTTCTTCAACCATTCCCAACTCAGGCCTTATTATGTGATTAGATTTCTCGGCCATGTTGATGGATGTCATTTGCCATCTTTTTTTCTCTTGATAGGAAAAGCAGGGGTATATAAATCATATTTTTATGCAAGAGACCAGGTACAGATTTTTTTGGTATTTGCCCTTAATTCTGTTCTCGGTTTTTGTTAGACAAGAAAGGATATTAACAGGATTGCACAATGGCCAATTAGTTTTAAAGGTATTTAGTTCCATTACTTATCTGGAATAATTTGTAATCTTCCTTTGACAAAGGCAGCCAAGGAACCCTTTTTGATAATAACACTAAATCAGGCTGCTAGAGCACATACCGATTAACATATACAAGGGATGTTACACCAAACAGAAATTCAATTTAACAGATCTCACGGCTCCAGCCATATCCTAATTATATTCATATCCTTCTGCAGACTTCTCTGTTTTACCTTCTTATCCCTATCTTCAGAGGTCTCAGCATGAATTTATCATGTTTCCTCTTGCTTTTGCTCATATGCAGCCTGCTCACTACACACCAATTTTTTTTTCCATAATGTTCTTTGATCTCTTCTTTTTTTTAATGATCCCTCATGATGCTGCTGGCTACGGAGGTGAAGGGAACTGTGTTACCAGGAAAGTGGGAGAAGGCATGTGCGCACTCAGACCCTTCCCTATATCCTAAGGCACCGACTTTGCTGGTGTTGAGTTATTTAGGCTCTGGAAGCTGGACTAGTTGAACAAGACTATTTTGGTAAAGCGCTTACCCTGCCTTCTCTAACCCAACTGAGGCTCAGTGTTCCAGGGAGAGGTAGCAGCCCCTGAATCTCAGGCCAGGGCACCGGGAGGGCTGGTGGGTTATTCTACCACTTGAGCACAATAGAAGAAATTTAATCGCAGACCCCCATCACACTCAGACAGGGCACCAGCTATTTACTCAAGCCATTCCCCATGCTGGGAGCTATCAGATCTCGGGCATTTGCCAGCTGCCAAACTTCTTTCTCGGCTTTAAACCACTAGAAAGGCAGATGGAAACCTGTAAAAGGGTCTTTTGAAAGGAGTATATTATCACTGCCCTTGCTATAATGCAAATAGGAATAATTTTTTTTTTTTTTTTTGCCTTTGACCGCTGGAAAAGACTTGAGAGAAAAAAGCATTGAGGGGAACAAAGAAAGCAAGCATGGGTTGAAGACTTTCTAAAGAGAGCCAGCAGTATCACCTAACAGGAAGTAAAATCCTCACTAATGAGCTGTTATTAGTTTAAAAAGTAGAAGTTGAAATCGATTCATAAGGAGCTGAGCTACTTAAGTGCATCTGCAGACAAAGCACATTCTTATTATAGGACCTGCCTGTCTGTGCTGTCTCTGATGGTTTCTTCTGAGCCTGCTCTAGGCATATCAAGGTAAATAATTTTGTCAACTGAGGTTACTGTTTTAAGTGGAGGTTTTTCTCCTCTTTAAGGTGTGTGGATTACATCAGCTTTTTCTATAGTGTTGGAGACCCCTAGTTGTTGTCCTAGCCTTAGTCAATGAAGAGCCAACAACAGCTGCATCATGAAACAGAGGACGAGGCAGCTTAACAGCCAAAAGAGGCAGAGGGACTTAAGTCTACACCCTCTTCTCCCTCTTGCTCCCATGAACCTGTGCCAGAGAGAGCAGTGACATCGCTTCTAGCTTTCTATTTTCTTCCTTTCTGTTTTTTATTTATTTGTTCATAAGCCAGGAAGATTTCTTAACAGCACTTGTGAGTGTCAGCGATCAGAATGCAATGCCACGGAGACTGAAATCAGCTGTCACCTCTCAAACGCCTCTTCAGTGCTGAAAGTGTCAAACAAGTTTGTCAAAACGTGGGCAGCTGCCTGCACACAAAGCGTTCGGCTGGGGCTGGGCTCCGATACCTGCTTTCATACTAAATGTTGTCTCTTTCTATAGGGAACACAAGCAACAAAATCTGCCGCTTTCAAAAAATCAAACAGGCAGAAAAATGTAGAGCCAACGCATCTCCGTTACGTGGCAGGTTCTGCTGCTTGTTGGTTGTTGTACAGCCGTAAAAATTCAAACCAATTTAAACATGTCTGAGTGCCAGTGAGCTGACAGAGCTCCGCTTGCTGGGGGTAAATGAGGATTTGGTCTGACTTTGTGTGGAAAGGTGATTTTTTTTTTTTTCCTTCTGCCTCAGTTGCTCACCTCTGTAAAGACAGGAACATTGCTTCCGTTTACCAATCTTCCTCAAGCTTCTCCAGTCTGACAGTAGGTTTTCTACTGCAGAGGCCACCTCTGCTAATGCTTCTGCCCCGCATAACACTTCAGTGATGGGGACCAGATGTCTGGTTTGGGTCCCACATCTCACAGGCTGCACAGAGCACCCCAAGATGTGTATGGGCACGTGGGGCCAGGCCTTCCTGTGTCCAGGTCGAGTTGCTCCTGCACAGGTGCCATTGGATATATACTGTCAAGGCTTCTTGCCCCATGTGTGACCCTATGCACAAGGTACCAGCTTTGCAGCAAATGCCACCCCTCTATCTTGTGCAGGTTTCTTGAAAACAGGCTGGCAGGTAAAAAAAAAAAAAAAAAAAAAAAAAAAAAAGAGAGAAAGACACCATGAAGTTGCTCACAGAAAGAAAGGCTGAAAGCTTAACCCTCACAAAATGGCAAAGAGCACGATGTTGCGTATCATGACTGTAGGAAAAGCTTTGATCAATAGTCACACTTCATAGACAACAGAAACTCCAAACACAACACACACAACTGTGCCACACCTCATAAAATTGCTTATTATATACCGTGCCTTCCAGGATTTATTGTCACTTGGTCCACATCCGATGCAGAGGGTTGACCTGGGAGTCATGAATCCACAGCTTCCATTTCTACCTCTTCCACAGTGACAAGGTGGACTGATTTCCATCCAAGTGATTTAAATGAGCCACCAGGGAGCTGTGATTTAAATCATCGATGTTTGCTTTTTGCATTGGCAGGAGAGGCAGCTTTAATGATGTATGGTCCTACTGCTGCAGCTGAAATCTAAATTCCTGGAATATTCCCTCTAGATAATCTCTAAAGTTCATATATTTGCCTCTGGCTGGTGAGCTGCACACAAGGGAGCCAATACCTGGCATGGCCAGGCAGTTTGGAGCTGCTGCGCTTGTATTGGCAGCCTGAAATAGGCAGCCCAGAGCGGCGGTGCCAAACGGGGTGCTATTAAATACCTCTTGGCTTCTGCTGAGCAGAGGACTAAAAGGGAGAGTGCTCTGAAGAGTTGGAAAGTGCAGGAAGGGGTTTGGCAGGACTGCTGGAGGAGGCGGCTGTGTGTCTGAGCTGTGCTCCATGGTGCTGAGCAGTGACTGTCCTGCAGTGGGACCGGCGTAGGAATTTGTGGAGATGCTCACGTAGGCAGGACAGGCGCAGGGTGAACCATGTGCAGCCAAGGAATTTAGGATTTCCGGTCTGGGTTTGAAGGTATTCAGAGAAAAATTTGATGCCTGTTTGGATGGACAATTCATAGTATAGCTATACTATTAATTAAAATAATATATTATTTAATGGAAAAACCTTGAAACTTATTGGTACATGATTAGTAAACTGATGGTAGATATTCAAGATGGCCTCTCTGTTCTCTGCTAGCTAGAAGAATGCAGTATACCTAGCCAAAGTGGTTTAAATAGGTATATTGTTTAACCATACATTAGTCAGTTCTTAATTTTTACATTTTTCAACTTTAAATATGATGAATGACATACCAGTGGAGCTTTTCACGTGCTGCACTTGGATGGGAAGTGGAACTTAAGGATGTGAAAAGCCGCTATTTTTCTTATGTCTCTTATTCATTAAATAACAGTGCATGAAGGTGCTGAGTGTAAAAGACAATGAATGAGGGCAGCATTTCTGGTCCTCTTACGATGTGGTTTTAGAAAAAAATAGATCTTTTTCTCTCATCCTTAATTTATACTCTTGAACAGATCCTGACTTCTTGACTTCCTGAATTGGCTAGTCACAGTACTACAGGAGGTGAATAAGCTGAAATCAAGAAAAATAGTCCTTTAGTTCCTGCAAAAGTGACCATCAGTTTATGCACTTTAGCGAACATTGGTTCTGGGTGAGACAGGTTAGTAGGTTTTACCTCTTCTTATCTGCAGTGACAAGCGTGTGACTTCCAGAGAAAGCACCTTTAGTTTAAGGTGTGTAATATATTATAATAAATTTACATGGTCAGCATTTAGTCCTGGAATCTAAATAGACTTGTTTTGTTTTGTTTTGTTTTTAAAACAAAATGTGTTTATGGTTTGTAAATCTGATTTTACTTTAGAAAAGTTATTTCTTTTTCTTTCACTTTTATCCACCTTGGTGTGCGTTTGCAGGCAACTCTTCCTCTTCCATATTTTCCTGTCTCCATCCACAAAGTGGAGAAGATGCTTACCATATGTATATAACCCAGCGGGATTCCCTAGTTCTGAACCTGCAATTAATCCTAACTACTGTTATTTCCTTATTGCAGAAGGCACTTTTCTCACCTTGCGCTATTGAAACAGCATGATGTACATCTCATTGTGTGCAGCAGCCCCTCCCTTTCCAGACCACGCAGAGATGATTAACACCACCTGGAACAATACTGGTTCCCTGACATGGCTTCCTGAGGTATTTTGTGAAGGCAGTAAGATTCAGAAAACCTGTTAGCAAGGAAAGAGATGAAGATGCCTCACCTGTGTGGGTCAATGAGACCTTAAAGGCTGTTTGGTGCCATGTGTTTCAAGGCCAAGCACGTGATGACATGGAGTGCTCTGTTCTTCTCCATCTCCTGGCTCCATCCCTGTAGCCATGGTGATAGCATGTTGTGTGAAGGATGGGGCTGGCACGGAGCACAGCGCGTTCCCCTTGTCGCCTGCAACAGGGAATCTGAGGAGCATGAGCTGCCTTTTCTCACCGCAGTTGCATCAATGCGGAGTGTGGTGCAACCAGCAGCACTGCTATACTTGCGCTGTTCTCCTCTCCTCCTCGGCTGCCTGCCCTCCTCGAGTGCTCCTTCATACAGACACCCATCTGATGGAGGGAAAAGCAGACACATATTAATAATTGCATTATGAGTTCCAAAGCCAGGAAGCCTGACTGGCCTTTTATCATTGGTGTGATAATGTGGTGAATAGAGAAGATACCATCAGAAGTAGCTTTCATCTCTGGAGATAGTGAATACACTAGATATGTATCTTAGACTTGACAAGGATTCTCATTGAAGGCTTTTCTGAAAGTCCTAATATCTCTGGTTCATATCCATATTTTGAAACTCATTAACATCGCACTGCCTCGCCCCCTCCCAGGACTGTAATTGTGGGGGAGCTTCAAAGAGCTCTGCTCATGCCTCCTTGTGTTTCTGAGGGAGGCTGGATCCAGAGCTCATTTACCAAACTACCTGTCAGGAGAAATCTGAGCTATGAAAGTATATCTATTTCAGACTCTGTGACCAAATTGAACGCTTACACTTTGGCCTCTGTGGTTCTTTTCATCTGTGGAGCCCAAAGTGCTTTGGCATCACTAATTTGAAGCAGAAATCTTGCTAATTAGCCTTTATGTCTAGGATGGAGGGATGTGTTTTGCAAGTCAGCAATGATATGAGCAGTCCTTATTTACCACCAGATGAGGGATAATGTATGGCAGAGTAGGTATTGTTCATTTGCTTTAAAAAGCTCAGTTCGCTTCGGTTATGGAGAGGGATCTGCAGCAGAGCTTGACACCTTAAGGTCCCTAATGTGACTGGGAAGCCCAAACAGTCTTGAAATATTTGTGCCCAATTCCTTTCTGTCCGTAAAGTTACACAGATGTGGAGGAGGAGATTGATGTCTCAGTGCAGATTTGATTTATTTCCCCTCTGTCATTTGAGGGGAATGAACTTGGAGAAGTTTGATGCTGAACTAAACTCATAACTGCAGAAAGTTTTGTGTGCTGTATGTTGGAAACCAGCATTTTACAGCAGCCATTGGCTAAGAAACATTCCCGGAAAGGCAAGGCTGGGTTGATTTGCAGGTAGAGGACCAGCGCTTGTTTGTAGCGGCTGGTGCCCTCTGGGTTGCACAGCAGCTGCAACTCAGTCGTAACTCACAATGTGCTGCTGCATGGTGCTGGCTGAGACAGACTGCAGTCACCTGGGTGCAGAGCAAGACCCACTGCACGGCCTCTCCTGCCAAACAGCTCCTTGCACCACCGCAGCGTTCAGCAGGATGAAAATGGGGAGACAATAAGTTACTTCCTCACTCGGAAAAACTATTTTGCATTTCAACTCATTTGACATATCCTTCGTTTTCAGCATCCCAAGCACAAATTATCTAAACGAACCCAAGGAGATCTGTGTGGACAGCTGGGAGAAAAGAAGCCTCTGAGTCAGGAGGGCTGGAGATCTTGATTGCGTTTCACAAGACCATTATCTCCTCAAAGGCTGTCACTTGGGAAACAGCATCGTGAGAGTTTCAACGCGGTTGCGTGCTGATTTAAACGCAGTGAGGGTGATTCAGCTGGCAGCACTGCTGGCTGTGCTATGCCTGATTCAAATCCTTTGCTTCATTTGCTAGACCCAACAAGCAAAGCCTAATAAATTCCCAAAATACAGCGGTATAATAATGAAGAACACTGTGCAGCACTTAACAATAGAAAAGCATGGGTAATGAGGGACTTAATTTGGAACATACAATTTGTCAGATAATTTGGAGGCACATTTCAAAACAGTGCATAAGAATGGAGTTTGCTGCACCAGCTGAAGTCACCCCAAATGTTCTCTCTTTGTTGCAAATCCCTTTTAAAATCTAAGCCTTCAGAAAAGAACCTGGAACCAATAAACGAGATAAAAGAATAAATGTTCGCAACACATATTTTGGGTTTGGTTCAAAGACAATATTAGAAAGCTGAATTAATTGTGTTTGTATCAAACCCAAATATATTTTATGAAACAATGAGGCCTCTTAAATGACTAACTGTTGCCCAGAATATATTTTCCCTGAACCGAACTAGATAACAACATATCCTTCTTAAATTGGTCAGGAGAACTGGCTGCCAAATGACAATCCTGTGCCCCATATTTATTCACCATCTGTGACTTCCACGTCAATTTGCTCATTTTAAAAATAAAAACTTGATTTTTTTTCCCCTCCCCTTTCTCTCTCTTTTCCCCCTTTGCCAGAGCTGCAGGGTAAATCCAACGCCTGAAATCCAGGCTATGATGTTCTTCCTGCTGCAGTAATGGTTTCTGGTGATGATACACGAGGCATGAAGGAGGGTGGCTTGTTCCTCTTCAGCTCTGCTCTCTTTGTTTATGACAACAGGCTATGGATGGGCAGCAACTGGGAGGAATTCCCTCAAGTGACCTGTCTTTCCCCAAATGAATGGTGGAGAGCCTGAGACAGAAAGGGGAGTATTAAGTTTGCCCTTTTCTGTTGTCCTTTACCAACCTAAAAGGCTTCATTCGCTTGATAAATGCTGCCTTATGTAGGAAACAACAAGCCCTGTAAAGGAGGAGAATTAGGGAAATTGGTTTGGGGTTCTAGTGATCCAATGTTACTACATTTCTTCTAGTTCTCTTCTTAAAAAAAACATGACATTTTGTGGTGCCATGTAGCAAGCTACTTAGTCCATCTCAGTGATGATCATCGATCTGCCACAGACAGGGCATCCAGGATCGCTCTGGGGTAGGGATGGGGCCTGAAGAATGTGGCACTGACTGATTAGAGTCTTTTTTGTCTAGCATGGAGTCACTCAGGGGCATTAACGGCAGAGAGAAGCACCAAGAAATCCTGCTTCATGTAGAGTGTGATTGACTGATGACCACCACCCCCCCACAGAGCTACAGAGGTTGAGGAGCCAAACCTGGTGCTGGATTTTAGGGTTGATTCTGGCACTCTGTATTACATCTGTAGTTATATGCACTCATCAGAGTATTCAAAGCTCAGGCTATAAAGGAATATAAAAAGAATAAAATTCACAGAATTAATTTCTCTTGCGCTTCCATCTCAGTTGTTTTGCATCCCTCCATCTCCAGCGTTGCACACCTGTTACTGTAGCAGCAGACCAGGGTGTTTGTACCCTGAGCCAATACTGGTCACTGTCAGACAGAAATCGACCCACGACAGCAAAGCCAGGGCTCCTGCGTTCGAGAAAAGACAGCTGCTATCAAATCATCAAAGTAGCTCATGCTTGGCTTAGAGGTCTCAAGTTGTAAATAACACTGGCACATTTAAATTCTGCGCAGAATTTATGATCGAGCCACAGATAAACACATTCTCTCACAATTACACGTTACCAGGAGGCTCATCTCTCGCCATTTCAGAGGGTGGATCAGTTAAACCCTCTCTACGTGTGCTCGTTAGAGCTGGAAAGCAGGGTTGCTTAGCGCAAGTTTTCCCCCAGTAGCTTGACGTGACTGAGCTTCATCCAGCCTTCTGGTTTTCCTCGACATGAACTCATTTTGAAGCAAGCAGATAACTATCTGTATCTCTCTGCACAGCTTGCATGAAATGCAGCCCTGAAACTTGGGCTTGGATTTTATGAACCTTTCCAAACCGCTCTGTGAAAGTGATGTAACTGTAAGCATTTTTGACAAATCCCGAGAACTGATACGTTCTGCTTTGGGTTTATGTTGTGCTGCACATACTTTTGATGGCTCTAAATCAGAAAGCTATCTAAACTTTCTTTGCTGTAGACATGAGGTGGAAACTTCACAAGAAAAGGCTGCCTCGTGCCATCTCTGGTGCTTAACAGGCTTTATGGGAAACATCAGCAGAGCCATTTTTTTCTCAGATGTGTTGGGATCCTTACACTCCTTCCTTGGCTAAGGCTATTTTAACTGTAGTTATGAATCAGAGCTTGCCTTTTGGATGGAAGGCTCATTCAGTTGTCCTTTTTATCTTCACCCTGTCTGCACAGCCATTCTGCAGATGGCAAGAGAAAGATGTCATTTGGAGGCAGCAGCTGGCGCGATGGGAGACGACGCGAAGGTGGGCGCGGGGGTGTTGCTCGCCTGCCTGAACTGGATCAAGTCAAACGAACACTGCGGTGAAAGGAGATGAAGGAAAAAGGAAACAAAAAAAAGGGAAACACTCTCCCAGGCAATCTTCTTGGAGGAATAAAATTGCACAAGGAATGATTGACAAATTAGAAGCACTTTGCACCTAATTTTAATGTGTTCGGATGTTAGGGAAGAGAAATATGTTAAGTTTCAAATTACCCACTTTACCAGTTGCTGCCTTCTCTAAAATCAAAATCAACCTAGGCATTTGGTGCTAAATCTTAAAGAAACAAATTGCTTTCTATGGTACACTGCATTCTTAAAACAGCTTTATTTGAGAGTCCAGCTGAGCAAGCTCATTTAAGAAGAGAGCTGGCCCACGACAGCTGAGCACTTGTTATTGAGGCCAGTAACTTCTTTGAGCACAAATCACACTGCCAGGTAAACTTAAGCTAAACCTGACCTTGGGCTCTAACTCAAAGCCATCTGATGTCCGTGAGAGACTTTCAATGGACTTAATAGCTTCTGAAGTAGACCTCAGGTGACACCAGCAATGAGGTGGTGGCCTCACTTGATTTACTAGTCCCAGTGACCAGCGTTCCAAGAAAAGAAAGTCCAAAGTCCTCTTTTTGCCTACACTTCTGGACAACAGCTGTTCTCGTGCTAGCCCCAGCACCATCCTACAGCTGGTTACATGCCTCTGCCCTAAGGGAACATCCTGGAGGAAATCTGATGTCTATGGAGGCTACGCCCTTATTCTATATGTCTACATATATACATGTGCTGGAGCTTGTGAGGCAGATGAAAGATCTGAAGCCAGGCTTTAAAGTGCTCTTCAAGCTAGACTGCTCCTCAGTCTGTCTTTACAGCTCTTTCCAATGACCCTGGTCCTTGCCGGCTTGCTGGCAGCATGATGTGTCCATTTTATTTAATGTTAAAGTGATCTGAAATAACCAGTTCAACATCCCAATTTAGTAATGAGACCTATTGAAGCTTATGAGCTGCCTTGGCTTGCAACACAATTAAATTTCAGGAAACAGAAAATATTCCAGTGAGGCTGGTGAATTTGTAATACTGTTTGAGGCTTAATGCATAATAAAAATCTGCCATTTAAGGTTTAATATAATATGCAACAGCTCTAAATGACCAGCAAAAACATTATGCAAGTTTTTAAGGAAGTTATTGCCTCCTGTAATTGACAATTTATCAGTGGCTTGTAAACAAAGGGCTTTCCTCATGGTTAGGAACCAAAGAAAATGCAGAAATGAGCAGGCATAAATGAGTTATAGAAACGGGAGGTCAACAGAAAGCTGTACAGTACGCATCGTTATGGGCCTTCCCGTCAGCCAGGGAAGCAAAGCAATGCACTATTATTTCTGTGTGCCAACAGACTACAGTCGTCTCCCCCTCCCCTAAAAAAAAGGTTTGCTTAAAAATAATGACATTTTCTGTAAACATAGAAGCTGTAGCTTTATTTTTATTTGGTTTCTCCTTTCCCCTTTTAGTATTTACTAAACATAAGAGTAAAACTCCCCACATTTATTGTCAGTACACTTCTTGTGGTAGCACATAAATCTTCGTTATAAAGCATAATGCTGCAAGATTCTCAATTAAAGTGCCCAGGAGTCCTCTGGGGATAGCTGCTAGCTGGCATTATCACCTTTGGGAGAGAGGTGAAGCCATTAATGGTCCCCAGGAGTGAGCAGGCACAGGTTTGCATCCATCACTGCAGCCTGCCCTACGGAGGAGGGAGAGCCAGCAGAGACATGGGCTGCCCCTAAGAGCAGGTAGGTGTGGGAGAAGGAATAAAACCACAGCATAGAGTCACACAGTGATTCCCAGGCTTTTAAAAAAAATTTTGGACAATGTTGTTAAAGCTGGGCCTCAAGAGACAATCCCATCATATCCAAGTGCCTAACATTATAATGGGTTTTGAAGAATGTTTCGACTGTTATGGAGCCCTTTTTACATTCACGCCATCAATTCTGTATGAGAAGATATTTTATTTTAAATGTGCTACAAAGACACAGAGGCATTTGCATTGTTAATTTCTCAGATGTCAAACAAACACCATTATTGCAAAATGAATGCAGCTACCCAGCTGAGAAACAGATCCATTCACTGCAAATAAGTGAAACTTAAAAAATGAATGAGTTCTACTGATTGCAAGTATCATCAGAAGTTAATAATGCTCCAGGAATTTTTTCACACAAAAGATAATGAAAGTGTTGTGAGTGTTTGTTTCCTGTTGTCGATCTTCATCCCTCTCTGAGGTGCAAGGGATCATCACCGGTTTCAACTTTAAAGGTCCTGTGGTTTTGTCGTCAGCCTGGGGAACTGATCTTTCCAATGACAGATGCTGTGGCCCTCACGTCTTGACAGTTGAGGCAGCTTTGTGGTCCCCTGACCAGCTGGACTCCTGGGCGAGGCGCTTGTCTGCTGTCATTACCTCATCTACACTAGATCCCTCTCAATTTGCAAGATTCTGTGAAATGCCTAAACCTGTTTTTTTTTTTTTTTTTCAGTGTGATTCTTCCTTTTCATTCCCTCTCAGTCTGCACCCTTCCTTTGGCAAGTACTGCATACACAGCTGGTTCTTAGCCACCTTTTCCCATGCCTAGTTTCTTCTTCCTGCGTCTACTCCATGGCTGTGACGTTCTTTATGTCTTTGTGTTTGTAATAACAACTTCAGCTCTTGCAAAATTAGGTGAGATTATGTGACAAATTAAACATAAACATCTCAAAAAAAAAAACACAACAGTTTGAAGTATTTGTCTGTGTCTGTATATTCATCTGCTGGATGAATCACTTGAGTTATAAGAAGTGTGGAAAAGAAAAATCTAATGGAAATGATAATATGATTACTGCCCATAAATCACACTAATCAAGCGTATCAGTTACACACAAGTAGGTTGTCTGAATGTCTGTGGCTTTTTTATTTCACTATTTAAAGCCAATTAAACAACTGATTGTAGGTCCTTATGTACCTTTCTACACAGTAGATACCTGAAGTGAAAAGCAACAGCTAGATATTTATTTTATGACTATGCAACAGTCAAGCCTCATGGGGCTGAATGCTGTGTGCCCTCCTCTGTGTCATCTTGTTTCAAATATTGAGAAAACACAACACACACATTTATTTACAGATGTACTTACTGAGGGGCTAATAAACTGGTCTCCATGTCAACCTGTATTTTTCTTATTTATCTGGCCTTTGAAAGCCTTTTCTGTAAGTACTGAGCAGCCGCAGCTGAGGAATTAACATCCTTTATGTATCTTTAATGATAATATCAAAGCATGTGGCTGAAACACACTGATTGTCTTAGAGAATTAGTGACAAGATTCCAACTTAATGTCTTTTACCAGGAAACCATAGTACACCCAGAAAATGCTATTTAAAAAATGTTCAGGTATGAAGACAAAAGCCTGCTGTAATGAGAAGCTGCAGCAAGGAGAATGGATAGTAATTGTTGAGGTTGTAAATCCTTATGTTGATGGCTGAACATATAGGGGATGTGCATAAGAAGGCATTTATCCTTGGCATTAATTTTTAAGGTGAAATAATTTATTGCAAAACAATCTAGCTGCTGTTACAAATTCAAACGTTCATCTGAACAAATTGAATTCCAGCTTTGTCCACTTTGCTCACCAGAAACGGCAATGCTACTTAGAGCAGGCAGCACAGGGAGAGAAATTAGGAAGCCTTCAGTACACTTCTTCCAGCAAAGAGGGCACCCAGCTGTGCCGGCTCTAGGTAGAGATGGGCTGAGGGTTGATGGAAACATAAGCTTGGGGAATACGGCTTTGCTGTTGTATTAACGATGTTGACAGCACGTGCTCCTCTTGCCGAGAGCAGAAAGTGTCCCTCTGGAAAACGCCATCTTTCCTACCACTAAAAGCTCACATTCCTGTTCCTCATTTTTATTTATTCATTCATCTAAAGAGAAAAATTGAATCCCTGTTCTTCATGGCATTAATATGGACTGGCCAGCCTGCAGCCCTCCGGGTTGGGTGGGCAGAGCAGAGGGAGGTTGGCCAGTGTCACAAGGGTGGGTGGCTGTTGCAGAGCAGAAGCTCTTCTCTCTAGAAGCCACGCTGCAGCCCTCTAGAACTGACAACACTGGATCTGCAGTGACTCAGGAGAGGAGACAAAGACCTCACCTAACTGCAAAAGAGAACAAGCTTGAGTGGAACCCGTACTAGAAACTAGGGGATTAGCTGAGAAGATAAAGCCAACTCCTACCTGCACACAAGCCCAAACCCAGGGTAAGACTCCTGATGATGTCATTTGTGAGGTCCTGAGCTTGGTTCCTTTGTATCCCATTACCTGTTTTCTGCTCCTTGCCTCCCCCTCACTCAGCTCTGAGCAGAGTCACACAATTTCTCTTCCTCCTCATGCCAAGCACAGGTTGGTCAGCCCTGGAAAGCCATGGGGCAAGATGAAGCCAGAGGCCAAGCAAAATCCAGACTCATAGGAGATCACTGCCAATGACAGCCTAGCTCTGTGAGTCTCCCTCCATCCCAAGGCTAAAGGAAGGAGATAGTCTTCAAGTGGGAAACAGATAGATGACATAGGAGACCAGAAAGGCTGAGAGCTCCCCCTGACCTGGAGGTCCTCTGTGTTATGCTGCGCAAAAGGTGACTTTAAAAGCTTAAAGAATTATTTCAGTTACAGCCTGGACTGCTGATAGAGCTAAAGAGCACTAATTTGTACATCTATGTTCTTGTACACTTCATACCCTCTGAGAGAATATTTGAGTGTCACTTGTTGGGGGGGTCTCTAAACAGTCCTTTGGGGTTTATGTCTATGGAGATAAAAGGGTTGATTTATGTTTGAGAGCAATCCTTACCTTTCCCTGGATGGGGTTTTGGCTTGCTGAGAAGCTGGCAGGCTTGATATTTGAGATTAAGTAAAAAGAAGGATCCCGTAACAATGGAGCTTTGGGATCCTCAGAGGAAAAGCAAAATATTCTTATTAAACATGGAGGAATTCATATCAGCTAGCCCATCAACACTACTCCAGTCGTGTGATTCAGTAAACATATTTAGCCAAGATAATCAGGTATAGCCTGATTCAATACCCTATTTACCCACCTGCATTTCAGAGCAGCTGATTGCTGACGAAACAGAGCCAGGGAGCAATGGATTTGGTTGTGCACATCCAGGCCAGGACATCTGCTTAGTGCTCATCTTCTGTTGATTTCCACAGGGGTCAGGACAGAAGCTATTTGGACTACTCCAAGTTTGTTATTTCAGATGGATTTAAAAAAAAAAAAACAAACATCTTTTCATTTCTTTTATTTTGCCATAAAGTCACTGGCTTCATCCTGCCAAAAGGCAGCGGTAATGAGGTGCAGGCTGTCTGCAGCACACACTCATTAAATATGTAGTGGGGTCATCCTGACCTGGGCAGCAAAACTTGGATCCTACGCATCTTGTTCATGTGCCATCGCACTAAGGGAGCATTTTGGAACTACTCCATTTCTGAGCTGAATCCAGGTTTTAAAGCCAGTCTCCAAAAGGTATCTGCTCATTTAATTCATTTGTGGTAATAGCCTCAAATGAGAGGCATTCATTTCCTCTGAACATAACGATATTATGAAGTTCTATTGTGAATGAGGCACTTGTAGGAAATCTTAATTATTTTTTAAAGCTTTACTTCCTCTCAGACAGACAGATTTGGAAGATACATTTGCTCTTGTACAAATGAGCCCTTACTGTAGCTCTGAATAGGCTTTCCTAGGTGTTATTAGACCTAAAAATCACATAGCCTTTCTGGGAGGAAAAGAAAAACAACAAAGAACAAAAATCTCCACCCAGTTTCATGTATCCCACTGCTCTTTAGTAGTTGAAAAAAAAAATTGATAGAATACACTATATTCACATAAATAATTTATTTTTCTACAAAAAATTACATTTTTCCCCTACAATAATAACAGATGTAACTCGACGCGTTTGATAATGCCTATCACCACTCAAGTGACAATAGGACTTGACAGCAACTGGGAACCATAATAATTTCATTACTCTCTTCTGTTGTCCTACAGCCCAGCAAATCACTGTGGGCTGTAAAATACTACAATACCACTGCTTGTCAGGTGTGTTCTCCCGTTGTCTGTGCAAATGTGCCAGCTTTCTCAAGGGCTGCCTATGCTAACATTTTACTTTGCTAGTGGATTGGGCTTAGAAGTTCAGATGCAGGCAGCTGAGAAGTAAACAGGTAACTGCTAGACCCTTGTCCTAGACAATTGTTGGTGACACTTACGTGTGCTTCCATATGCGTGTACACCAAATGGTGGGGACCCAGTACAAGAACAATCAGTCTTGCCTCACATGGCAGGTAGGGACTTTTGTGCTTGCCAGGATGCTGACACACTGCTACACCTTCATGCTGTTCTTTATATTGCCCAGTTTCAGGGGAAAAAAACGCTCCTGATCCTCCAGTTTTATCTGCTGCAGAGGCAGCCAAATGTCTTTTGGGGAGATGGTCTTAATTTTGCAATAGATTTGTTACCAACTCATATACATTTTTGCTAATTTGTTAAGCTACCGTTGGTCATCATCAGATGATCCATGGGGTTGGCTTCTCTGCTGCTTCTCTTCAGGGAAAGGTTGGATAGCACTTCTCCCACTCCCTGTGACGTTCAGGAGTTGCTGATGTAGACTGTCCTCTAGGTCTCTGGAATCTTGGAAGCTGCTAATGGACCTGTGGGTGATTTTCCTCCCATCACAAACTCCATGTCTCATAGCGAAGGGCCATTATCTGATCTTCTGCCTTCCCAGAGCAGGTTCATGGCCAGCCTGAAAGAACTACTGGGAAAGCTCCAGTCAGCTTTGTGTGGCATTGCTGCTTCCCAGTGCTAAGGACAATGAGGAGGGGACTAAAGAAGTCCCTAAATCATTCTTGCAGAAAGAAGACCACTGGTACAGGCATTGTTTTGGCATGTTAATGCGATGGAAACTTGGCTCTCAGTCCATGGCGCACAGTCTGCGTTCCATTAAAGCTTTGCCCACCAGCACTGGTCTTTATATGTAAGTTTAACATTTACATTGCAATTCAAGACAGACATTTCTGCTACTCACATTGAAACTGGAGCAGGGAGGAAAGGCAAGCCTGTTCCTTGCTTTAGACTTGTGAACAAATCTTACCTGCAACTGCGTATATGCAAAGGAACCGCCTTTCTGAGAGCAAAGAGAGGTCTTCCTCGTTCGTGCTCTGTGGCGTGCATTAGCTGCTCTCTCCAGAGACCAAAAGTAAGTGCTGCATCTGTTTAAGTATTGCTCCCCAGTGGAAAAGTGTTTTTTTCTTCATCTTATCACGCTCCCTATCATTTACCTTTAGAACTAAAGACATTGCACCATGGATCCTCACTCCGATGCAAAACCCAGAGATGGGCTAGCAGGAGCTATGGCAGCTCAGGAGTGTGCCTCTTTCTGTCTGTTTGGAGACCCTGTTATCAAGCTCTTGCTGCCAGCGGCTTCATTGCATTTGTTTGATGATAGATAAAAGTACCCCTAGCAGAGGGAAAGGGGAGGGAGAGTGGCTGGGTGGGAGACAGAGCATTTTCAGCTCAGATTTCAGTGGTACAGAGGTACAGACCTGTTTATAAACCAGAGGAATTTTTTTAAATTTTATTTTAAAAGTGCTTGAAAGATTAATGGCAGCCTGGAAAAAATCAATAGTAACTCATCACAGGCAAAATCTTCTGGAACACAAAATCCCACTTGGGGGGACAAAGCAAAATTACAGCAGTCTGCAGCAGGGCTAATGAGCCTGTGATTAAAATTGAGGGCTAGCTGTGTCATTCTGCACCTCTTCTACAAGTTTCCTGAGAAAACCAGCCCATCAAAGTCCTCAATCCTGAAAATAATTTAGACACTGTTAATAATTAGGGAGCTTAGGCTTCTAAATGTGATTTGAAAACCATGCTCCTTCATATCTCCTTGCCTCAGTTTCCCCTCTCTAAAATGGTAAAGTTTCCTTTCTCTCCTGTTGAATCTCTTTGTCTTCTTCAGACTGTGACCTGGTGAAAGGCAGAGAGCTTTTGCTGTTGGAATACACGGTGCTTTGCCCAGGAGACTCCTGATCTCACCAAGCACCTCAAACTGCTGCTCCTAACAGAAATAATTAGTGAAGAAGTTTGGGCTGAAATATGCTTGAGAGGCAAAACTCAAGCAAAGCAAAAACCAGACTTCCAAGAGGCAACTTTGTCAAACGGCTCCCTTAAATCACATCGGGAGAAGCATGCTGTAAAGGAGAGCTTTGAACTAGAGGGAGATGAAGTCATCTAACAACACTTTTTGAACAGCAGTCATTAGGTGTTCAGGGTGATAGTAAGTTATATGAACTGGTGAGATGATCTCTCTTCCAAGAAGTCATCTGAAAAGAAACAGCAATTTAAAACCACTGGATACTCTCAGAATTTCTGTAAGTGCAAAATGAAGACAGAAATAAGGTTGGGGAGTATTTCTGGCACAACACCTTTGCGAGGTCTTATTTGGAAGGAGAGAATGAAACTGTGCATATGTTGAAAGCTATTCTAATAATATTTATCAGAAGAAAAAGCCTCTCAGAGGCAGCTGCCAGGGCTGAATCAGAATGTGTCAACATCCTACTCCCTGCGATCTACATCAGATCTAAAAGATTTGGCAAGAAATTTGGATCAGAGCAATTACCCGTGTGGCTATTTGTTAAGGCTTGTCTCAAACACAGCACTCAGAGAAATTGAACTGTCAGAAGCAAATACAGGAATAATAAGAGGACATTTCATCTCCATTGGACATCAGAGATGAATAGCAGGTAAGTCTGAATGGGAAAAAAAAAAGAATATGTATTTGGCTTTAGTTTTTGTTAAAGGACTATAACATGAATAATGAATATTTTAAGGAGAGAAGACTGGGCCTTCAATTTCCTTCAATAATGTTAGTGTTGTATATACTGGTTTGAATAAAATACATTTCATAAAACACCTACACACAGCTCTGCAATGCATTATGGATGGCCCCTCTTGAGAAATCTTACAATGCTTTCAATTTTGACACGGTGATACAGTAATAATAGAAAATTCAGGCATAATATTCAGACTGCATCTTTTTACCCCTTTATTATTTCGTGCCACACCAGATGAGCACAGATGTGCTTTCCTGATGCTTCCTCAAGCGGCTCGCCCGGCGCTGTGGTGCTTGGAGGAAGAGGCGTCCGACGCACCGAAAGGCTGCCTCGTGTGGTCTGAGCGTGAAAGATGGACCAGGGTTTTTCACCAAAGGACTCCCAGAGGAACTGAAAGAGGCTGCCAAGGCTGGAGGAGCTGCCAGCAAAACACAGGCTCATGCCGTGCTTGATTAGAAGTCAAATCATGCAGCCCAAGAGGCATCCCTTGGGAGCGATGGAGAAGACTTGAGTGCTTGGACATCTACTGAAGGAGCTCTCCACGCGTGTGGGAGAGCAGTAGGTAGGAGCAGCAAGAAGGCAGCATGGTGAAAGCCTCTGAGGAGCTAAACACAGCGTTTGAAGGACTTTTCCCATGCCGTGCCAAAGGAACCTTTCACAGAGGCCCAGACTGCAGGAAGAAGCTGGTGACCTGGCCTGACGGACTGGCGTGGTTGATGTGGAGGCAGGTCATCTTTACCTCTGCCCATTCCATGGCATTCCTGCCAAAAGGCTGTGAAAGCAAAATGAAGTCAGGGTGTGAGCAAGGCGCCGGGAGCTGAGAGGCAAACAGGCAGCGCTGGAGATGAGCCAGTACTGGAGGCTGTTACCCAGTACAAGGCCTAGAGGGCCCGAGCTGATGGAAATGTGTAAAAAGCAATATTTCCTGGCCAAAAGGACCAACAGACATTATCCCTTTCCAGGTGACTTTGCCTTTAGCCCTCTTCTTGTGTACCGTTCCTGGTAAATCTGGATTTATTTACCATCAGAGCGTGTGTCAGGGCTCTTTGCTGTGTGGGTGGGCTCTTGTGTTCACAGCAGGGCAGATGCATTTGGCTCCCTGCTGCGCGTGCACAGCCCAATTTCTAGGCAACCCGATTATGAGGGAAATTGTGAAATGCTGCGGTAAACAATCAGGCTTTTGGACTAAAAAGGAATCTGTTGCTGATGAACAAATGGTAAATCAGGCAGTGCTGTCCCCAGCAGGATTCAAACAGCAAGAGGGCAGTGAGACACAAGGATAAGGTGTTGAAAAGGTGATAGAGACAGCCCTGTCTGGGATCAGGGATCACCATGACCCACCAGCACCTGAGGTGGCCTTTTGCTGATGCCCCAGGGCTGCAACGGCTGCGGGTGCTGGTACTGGAAAAGCCCAGCAACACACACTTGCTACCCAGCATGGGGTTCTGAAATTTCAGAGACAAAGCCTCCAGCTTCTTGAGACGCTATTTCTCAGAGTCTCTTCCAAGTCTCAAGTGGTTCTTGGTTAATCTCCAAGCATATCGTAAGTATTCCAAAGTAAAAAGGCTACATACTCTGTCTGGTGGATAAAAATAGAAAACACAACCAAAAAAAAACCCAAATCTGCTTTGGAAATGCTGTAGCAGGAGTGAAAAACATCATGATCATGGACCCTACAAACCACACCAAAGAAATTGGGAACAAAAGGTACCCACAGACCCACATCCAAAGGTAAAGTGCAACGTTCCCTAGAACAATTAGCAATCACAACATTGTGTTCCTTACCATTACTGTCAGTCGTTCCTGAGCCACCCACTAGGTAAAATTACAGGGTTAGGATCAGAAGTGTGTATCAGCCGATTAGCTGAGAGGGCTCCGAGAGCTGTGCTATGCAGCGGGAGAGCATCCGTTTCAACGGGCAGAAAACAGAAAGCACATCAGCCCTTTGGGTCAGACCTGCACACACACACACTTGCACACAGAACACTGAAGCACAATATTCTTGAAAGAATTAGGCATGAAACCTCTTCTACCTATGGCAGTGGAAAAAATGCCTAGTAAAGTTGGGAAAACGAAGGTACTTTGAAATGCAAGAATAAAGGAGGTTGGGAACAAACAGTGTCCTTCAATTTGCCTTTGCCATGTGCAGAACATGAGGCTGTAAAGCTTGAAGAGCTGTCTTGGGACCTCTAAATGTCTCCAGGGGACTCAGCCCTGCTCCTCTTTGAATTTCACCTTTACTCACCTGTTTGTTCACCTGCACCAGTCATTTTGCACTTCTGCTGCCTCTCCAGCAGTTCCCACTGCTGCGGGCTACCATGTGTGCAACTGAAAAAACAAGAGCAGCAAGAGTAAAAAGAAAGAGAGAGAGGAAGAGAAAGGAGGCAGGAGGAATTCCAAAGTTGCTGTCTGCCACTATTCATGGCACAGGAATGCCGTGTGTAAGGGAGACCCCAGCAAGCCCTTTTTCCTGGGACCTGTAGAAGACCCTGTGTATTGGGAAGATGTAGGAAAGTCCTGGGAGAGGGTCCTCTCCCAGGATCCCTCTTGCAAATGTCTCTTTCAAGTAGGATACAGGACTCAGGAAGTAGAGGAGCACATGTGTAAGAGGAAAAGAAAAGAGAGTAAGGGAAATAGTAAAGTACTAAAATAAAAGAGGAAAGGAAAGACAAAGAGAAGACTAAGAAATTGGGGGGGGGGGTTACAAAATGCTTCTGAATAAACAAAAGAAGGCAGGGAATGGTGAAGTGCAGGGCTGAGACACACACCCGAATCAGATGCTCCTATTCAGAGCTGTGGGCTGGTGCACAAAGATGCTCAACCACTACGCATCCAGATTCAAGCCTAATGAAATCACCCAAGCAGAAAATGAAAGCCCCAATGCTCCCCACCCCAGCTCCCGCACGGTTAGAGTTCACCCTGGAACAGGCCCTTACCAGTCTTGTGTTATTGGCAATTTACAGGAGAGACATCCTCACAAGCAGTATTGGATGATGTTGGAGCAAATGCAATTATCGCTTTTTCAGTAGCAGGAGGATGGGGTGGGAGCTTGCACTGGTGGCCTTTGTTCAGCCTGACGCTTTTGGCATCCCTGCTCTGAGCCCTTTGGGACACTAACCCAGCCAAGCTGGGAGCAGAAGGCATACGCTGGGCAGTGGAAGCAGAATCAGTGCTCTAGGGCAGAACAGTTTAAGAAAATTAAAAAGAGCTCCTTTAAGTGCTCCCCACGTGTAGGACAGAATAAGTTTTACCAAGGAAATGGAACGGTTCCGTATTATTTATGAAAAATTATCTGTGAGGAAAAAATATAATTTCCCATTTCCTTGCTGAATGTCTCTGTCTGGTAAACAGCTGTCTGTCAACTTGTGCTAACACCACCAGATCTAAAATTATAGTTGTGAGATAGTTTTTGCTGCTTGCCTGCAGTTCATAGGATTTGTCCAACCAAATCTTAGCAGTGGTTCATCCTGTCTAACTTTCTGTCCCGATGGTCACCAAAGCAGGATGCTTTGGAGGTCTGGCTCTGCTCTCTATTTCCTTATTCCTTTCTACCCAGCTCTTCCCCTCTTTTCTCTCCTGTGTCTTTCATTCTCTTACACCTCTCTCATTTGCTGCCTTTTTTTTTTCCAGTCTTCTCTACATCCATTGCTAAATCATTCTCTCTTCGACCTCACAGCCCCCCCTTGATATCAATAACCATATCCATTTCTGCACCAATACTATGGGAAGCTCCACAGGATTTGAGTGGGAAACAGAGCCCGTTCTCTGACCTCTGCACGTAGTGTGGGCTCCTGGTAACAGAAAGGTGCAGGGACCAATCGAAAATGGGAAATGAGTTTTATTTCTGGTCTGCACAAGGACACTTAGAGCTAGCACTTCTTGGCATAATTTTCTGAAGTCCCCATAGAAATCCCAAGGACTGAGTAGACCACAGAGGTTTTCAGAGCAATATAACTCATTATGATGATCTATGCCTTAGTTGCAGAGTAACAAATGCAATCCTTGAGATATCTTAGTTCTAACTCGTGCTGAGGCAACAATAGACCACTGGTTGCAAGAGATTTTTTTTTTTTTTTTAAGAACAGAGACTAAATATACAGACAGTCTTTCAATTTGTTGTTTTCTAGATACTACTAAAGCTTAATGAATAAATAAGTACAAAATTAAAGGCTCATTACCCACCCCAAAAAGTCCCTGTCATTTGATAAACCTTTCGGAGGAAGCCAGGAATAAGGAGAAGTGCCCATTAGAAGGATAAACATATCACAGATTGAATGTCAAATCAAATTGAGCAAAAATTAATTAACTCGGTGAGCATTAGAAGGGAGAGGCTGCTGCCAGCAGAAATTATGTTTACCTGCTTGTACTTTCTCGGCTAGCTCGGAAAGCACCAGGCACTGTGCAGGAATTGATGTGTGCCAGGTGCTATCCTCACCACTCACTTTCAAGGAAGAAAGCTGTTCCTCATTTCAGAAACCACTTTTCTTCTGTCTTGAAGATATTGTCTGTAAATGGGCTTCTCCCTGGTGCCAGATGCTCCAAGAGCTGAGGCTCCTTTCAAGCTGGGGACTTATTAACCCAAAGGTGTCCCTGAAATTGCTGTCCAAATCATCTGAAGGAGTTTTGGATCAGGCCCCCAGTGCCAGCTGGTTTATGGCTACAGCTCAGCTTACAAATGATGCCCTGAAACTGAACTATCAGTAGCTGAGAGTTAATCCCCTTAAAATCAATAATTCCTGATCCCTGAAGCTGTTGTTTCGGTGATGGACAGCTGGCAAGTGAGAGCCAACTTTCCGAAATAGTGCCTTTTTCTCCCCTCTCTGACACTAGCATTTTTCCTATTATTATACCAGCTGATAAAACAACTGTAATCAACCCTTTTCTGCTCCATAAAACAGTTACTGCTAATTACTAATTATTGGGAATAAGCTTCTTACTGTATCCAGAAGCATTATAGTGACTGGGAGTGAACAGTAATCATTGCTTTCGGAAGAGCTACTATTCACTTGCAAGGGGTTACATATGGCACACCAAAAGTTTTTAACTGACATAAGCCAAAAAACTCTTTGAAAAGGATATTAATACACATACACATTTTTATATGTGTTTGCGTATGCAGCTATTCATTGCAAATTGAAATTCAAGCCATTGCATCCACTAGATGCTTACTGGCCATTTGAATACAAAACCACTTGATTTGTGTAGAAAATCGCAGTAATTGCATGGGCAAAGAGTGCTTTCCTTATGCAGAAGTTGTTTCTGAGCATTACTAAGTGCTAGCAAGAAGAATACAAACTCACTGGGAAGTCATGCCCAGGTGTGGAGAATGAGATGTTTCCAGTCTTTCTTTGTTAGAATGTTTCTGGGGAGAGGAATTAATGAGGATCAACCAAAAGTGACCCAACTACAGAACAATCTCGTCTTCATGACTAGGAAAACTCACTCTTTGTATAAAAACTACTATCAGCTGCAGAGGGGAAAACCAGCTAAATGGATAATGACCTACCAGAAATTCCTGTTAAAGTAATGAAGAGTGTATTTGTGCCTCAATCCCAAGATGTGAGTGCAGCACAAGCTAGCATCTTCTGGGCAGTACAGGCAGCAGCAGCAGTGAGGGTGCTACAGCAGGTCTGCAGGACTCCAGGCACTCGTATCCTACCCTTTCAATCCCAAGCTGTCCTCAGGAATAGTGGAAACTGGGAAAGGTCAAGTAAGAACTGACCAGAACATTCACCTGAAACTTGTATTGAACAGAGACCAAACTTCACTGAGGGTTCAAAATAAGGACCTCTTTTGTGCTCCTTCACTTCCCTTTCATTGATATTTCCTAAGATAGCCAAAGTTCTAGAACTCACAGGATATCAAGCTTACTTCTGCAGTCCCAAGAAATATGCCCTCAGCTGGAATTGCCAAGTGCTTACCCAGATCAAGAAAAACCCATGACTACAGATCTGTTTCTGCTAGCAGCAGAGACCGACACAGTGAGCATGCTTTCCTGTATCTGAATCTGGATGTGTTTATGGAGTGTATTGGTGGCTGGATGCTTTTCCAAATTTAATTCACAGGTGACACCTCCTGTATGAAGGAATTAAAAAACCAAGTACTCCTTACCAGGTGTTTTAATCAGACATAGGAGTGCACATAGGAAGAAAATTATGTTCTTGCTGCTTCTGGATGCTGACATAAACCCGCAAGCACAGTCTTTGACCTTACCAAAAAATCCTCAAGCAGTGCCTGGAAACCAAGAGACTCACACAGTGTCCGAGTTGCCAATAGCGTTCTGCAGTCTCAACCGCAGCCACTGTGGCAATCCCTGTCCTCATGATACAATCCACAGGGGAACTTTTTCCTCATTCGCAGGAGGAAAAATATTTTCTTCAAAACCTTTGTTACTTATCCAGAAAAGTCTGTTCCCAAATTGCTTACTGCCCCTTCACTTCTGTAAGTGATGCTGTGGTGGTCCTTTAAGTTCATTTCCCTCTTAGGCGTTCCTATTTCCATGCTCAGGTATTCATCCTTTCTTTCTCTGGCCAACTTTTCCCTCCAGTTTTCACATAAACCCCACTGAAAGCAAGCCCTTTTCTTTCCATACCCCTATCAAGTAGTATGGAACACTGTTTCTCTTTATTTTTCATTATTTTGCAAATGCATTAAATGAAACAGCATCTTCAAAAAGTCTGAACAATAGCCTAAATGTCCTGTGAGCATAGGCTGGGTGTTATTTCTCCCTTCGTTGCATCTATAAAATAATATGTGATACCAACCAAGGTGCAAGTCACGCACTTCAAAAATGCTCTCTATTTCATGGACTTACAGCCCCATTAATTCCACTACATAATTCCCCCGAAGGAGAAACAGAAAATGTTCATTACAACAGAAAATACATCGCTTTTGATTTACAGGAACTAACACAAACTATAGATAAGTCTTAGCTATGGGAAGTGAGATATGGAAGAGAGCTTCATCAGTGGTGAAGGGCATTTGCTCCCATTCAACCATGCATTATTACATGGAAAAATAAACTTGTAGCTCCTTTGCTGGGATGTGCCGTGAATAGCAATGGGTGCAAAGAAGCAACAGCACAAAGTTAAGTTTGACTCAAACTCCTTCTTTATGGGTATTGGGTTAATTTATCAAAGTAGAAAGTTTGCGAAAAATGAGGCTTCAGGAGGAAGCTACTCCTGTGGGGTTTTTTATTTGGCAAATATTTGTTGTAGAAGTAGAAAAATAGAAAAAACCTTTTGCTTTTTAAAAATGCTTATTTTTTCTTGGACTTCTAAAAATAAAACTGGCATAGATGTTACAAAAATTTAAAAAAGGCTTAAATAATGAAGCGATGAAAAATACATTGCAATTTTTAAGTCTAATTAAGTGCTCTCAGTTGAGACAAAACATTTTCAACTCAGTGTTTGTTTTCTGGTTTTCACCCAGAAATGGTTAGTTTCATTAACCCTTTCTATCCCTCTCTCTGACAAAAAATTCCTTAAAACATCAAACTGTATTCTACTTAAATTTAACCTGAAATAAATTTTCTTCCACACTGATTTTTTTTTTTTATTTTTGCCTATGGACACTCTCTTATCCTGTCTCAGGACCAGCTCATGTCAAAGCCTACAGCTTACAGAGACTTTCTTTCAAAAGCGGAGACGAATCCTAACTCATTTGAAGAACGGACCCAAGATCAGCAGGGGCCTTCATCCAATTTCCAGACACCAGTTTCCATCCAGAGTTGAAACCCCACGTAGAGTCATTCACATCTTAAGTTTGACTCAGCTAGAACTTCAGTTGGAAACTTAATGAAATACGAAAACTCTCTACAGCTGTAAAGACAAGTCAGTCATCGATCTGAGCTGTCTGTATTATTTTCTATTTTGTAACTCATGGAGTTGAGTCCAACAAGCAGAGATAGTCCCCAAATTTGTTCCTGTGGGGCACTATGACCTCAGCCAGTATTTAATTTCTTTGTGACTGTCAACTGAGAGAAGTGTTGGCAGACAGAAGCTCCCCTTGGTACGGGATAGCTAAAAGACTTCAGTGATCTGTGAAAACACTTCAAATAAGCGAGGAAACTTACCCCATGCTGGTTACTCTTCCCAGGTACAGCGGGCAATGGCTGAGGAGATCTCAGCTGGCAAATCTAATCTGACCAGCTATCTTTCATACTGCCCTTCATGCCAGTTGTCTTAGACAAGTTCAAAAAATGAAGTACAGCCATAATCCAGAAAATCTATTTGAAATCCTTTTCTTTAAAACTTTTAACAAGTTCAGCCTCACAAGCTACCAAAGGGTAGTTAATCAAAACTCTTAGGAGTTCTACTTCTGAGCTCCTAAGCATGCACAGACATGGAAGAATCACCAGCTAGACAGTATTTATAACTGGTCCTGAGGCACATAAATCATAACACAATAAATCCTGAGTTAAGGGGACCACAAAAGTGTCCAGGAGGTAAGCAACAAAATAATCATTATAATAATTAATACTGATCTCATATAAAATCCTCTTTTTCACTAGTAGATTTCAAAGTGCTTGACAAAGTATGTGATTACAGATCTAGTTAGCATCTTTTAATCAGAACTGTTTTCCATTGGGAAATGATGTCTTAGTGAACCTGAGGTGTCCCATTACGTGTTGCCCCTTCTTTCGATACTGCTAAGGCATGATGAAATGCCGTACAAAATTAGAACAATTTAAAAACATCTTTTTTTTTTTATAATTCGAGCTACAAATTGCGTTTGAAATGAATTTCCATAAATAGTGCTTGGGGGTGGGCAGGGAGGAATTTATAGTTTACAAGAGATCTTGCAAATAGCTGAGTGTTGTTCCAAACCAGAAGAAAACATTTCTTAAACTATTTGCCATAAAAATATCAGTCAACATTTTCAGCAGTTTTCAGTAAAATGGGAGCAGATCAGGAAAAAAGTTAATGTCTTACATGTCCTTGGCCTCCAAGGCACCTTGAGTTATCCCAGTTCGCTGTTCGCTCACACTGGTGCCCTCACTGCACACGTGCATCTGGAGGTGCTTGGTAGAGGGGATGTGTTTTGACAGGTTTCCCTGGCATTCTCCCAATTATATTTTGAAAAAAATAAAGAGATATTTGTGCCTGTTAATGAAATTAAAGGCTTTTAAAAGCCCTAGGGTTATGCATTTATAATTTACAGAGGTTTTGCTACGCATTCAATCTCGCCTTGCAGAAACCAGTCCTTTGCTAAATGCCGCTGCATATGCGCTGCACAGATAGCTTTTATTTATTCCTTAAAAGACAGTTGTTAATCAGCTAGAGCAACCAGTTGCAAAACACTTTGAGCCAACTGGATTAAAGTGATTATGGGATTATTAAATGGATTAAGTTCTATCGATAACCGGTTGTCAGCCAGAAGAGCTAAAGTCCTAAACAGCTACAGAAAAAAGACCATGCCAGCCACTTACATTTATGGTTCACCTTGAACTTACCTGTAACTTCTGCTTGTTTCAGTCACGTTTCTATAGCAACCAGGGTAATTGACATTAATTACCATATTTTGTCTGTGGTTATTTTGTTCTAATTTCGTTCCTGAATTTCTTTGAATTAAAATGTGAGACCATAGTAACAGTTTTCACTCTGCTTCTCATAAGGTTTTGTGAGCATCAAGATGACCCTTCCCCCCAACATACACTTTTTAGATCCCATAT
Source organism: Chlamydotis macqueenii (assembly GCF_036417535.1). Taxonomy (NCBI): domain Eukaryota; kingdom Metazoa; phylum Chordata; class Aves; order Otidiformes; family Otididae; genus Chlamydotis; species Chlamydotis macqueenii. Next base: position 3,956,742 of record NC_141571.1, on the reverse strand, counting down.
GCGTACGTGGGGGTCCCAGGGCTTGTTCAACGGGGAGAGAAGGTTTCAGGGGATCTAACAGCAGCCCCCCCGCACTTATGAGGAGGTCATCAAGAAGATGGGTCATGCTCTTCACAGCAGCAAGTGGTGGAAGGACAGGAAACACAAAGGGCGTATATCGAAACAGTAGTTCTCACTGGATATAAATAAGACATTTCTGCCCATGAGGGCAAATAAACATTCCAGGAGCTTGCCCAGAGAGGTTGTGCAGTCTCTGTCCTTAGAATTTTTCAAGGCCACAGGATAAATTCCTGGACTACCTGTTCCGGCCTCATAGCTGACCTTGCTTTGGGTAGGAGGTTGGACCATAGACTTCCTGTGGTCCCTTCCCACCTTCATTACCCTATGATCTTACGTTCCTGTGATCCTACCTTTTTTTATTTTTTGCTGTTGTTATTTTTATATAATCATAAAAATGATGAATGCACAGCTTTTTGTAGGGTGCAGTAAGATTCATAATCTGCCTGAAGAACTTGTGCTCTGTTTTAATTTGCTCACTACTGGTATCCCAGTATTCCTATCAACGTTCATAACTTCATTATATATTCTCATAGCTGAGTTTTTTACTTCAAATCCCCAAAGGTATTTAACCCTTTAACCCTCATTGAAAACAGTGCTTAGCCATTTTAGGAAATGTTACTCTAAGCCAAGAATATTTTTAGATTCCAGAAGCTGATGGTAACGAAAAATATGTCACCTACTTTTGCTAATTATGATAACTTAAAAATACAGAATAATAATCTAATGTTATCATTCTTTGGGGCCTTGTCTTTGTGAGATGTTAGGTGTCCTAGAGTTCCTGGGATACCAGTGGAAGTTGGAAGCATGTGGACCTCTAGAAGCACAGTGCCTCTAGTAAGCATGGTGTATAATTATGTTCTATAGAGAGGCCACGACTGTTAAGTATCATTTCTCCTTTCTGAAATAGTGAACATACACCATAACACTACTGTACAGCATAGATGCTGTCAGGCTGGGGAAAAAAAAAGATTGAATTTAACTCTAACTGCAAACATTGGATTTTTGCATAAGCGTGAAAACTTCAAAGCTCCTCTAACAGCAATGAACACGGCTCTGTTAAACTCATTAGGGAAGAAAAAAAAAAAATCTTGTAATTCTCCATGTCACTGAAAATCTTACCAGGGCATTACAATCATGCAAGTGGCAGGTTCAAAATGTAGTTAAAACTCCTTGTTCTGAAATATCAAATAATATTGTATTACTCTAAGGTGTGTTGGAAAGAGACTTTCTACTTTCTACGTACATCAGGCATCAAACTGGTGTCAGGCTAAGAATAGTACATGACAGAGATATGCAGAGAAATGTATCAGTTCACCAAAAGCATTGGAAGGGTATTGTGTTTGCAAAACAAAACAAAACCAAACCTCTAGTAATAAATTTTGGAAGACATCTGAAGGCATCAACCACTTATTTTTGATGCTTGAGCTAAGACGTCTTGAGTTACATGGTTACCCGTATGAATATATGGATATGTGGGTCTTTAAATGATGGCTCTGAACCACAAAAAACACAGCTGTGAAAGAAGGAGGGAGAGGAAGGCAAAGGAAACAAGAGGTCCAACTGAGCCTGTTTTCAAACAATGGCCTATAGTCATTCCTTACCTTCAGCCTTGCTTGCAGCTTCCTTTTTGTTGTTTGATTGTCACGCTTGGCGACAGCCTTCATGACGCTCCATGCAGAGGAGGCAAGAAACCCTTAAATTGCACTGCAGCATTGTCTCTTCAAACAGACACCATCCCCAGCTGTAAAACCAGACAGCAGAAATGAGGGGAGCAAATCTGGCTGATGGGCACCAGAAAATGGATGTGACATGGGATAACGTACTGCAGAGAACTTCTGAACATCTTCCCTTAATGAACAAATGCGACTATTAAAAAAAAATGCATTTCATGATAACAATTCAGCACTGCAGTCAGATTCTCCAGTGTCTGAGTGATGGTTTATTAACTCAGACATTGCTGTGTGGAGAGCGCTTGCAGTCTTTGGCCTTACACTTAATAACTCACTAAGCATGAATGGGTTCAGTAATTCATTCCTTGTCTTGTGTGGCTGCTCAAAAACCTCATTGGGTTGAAATTTATGGCTTGTTCCTGCAAGACTGCCACTTCCTGCTAATCCGAGCCCAGTGCTGCAGGCAGCTGAGCATCTCCAGGACCAGCACCTCCTCCTTAGCTGTGCTGAGACAGGATGAGTCGCATTGGTGTTAGGCTTTCATAAGAATTTGGGTTTGACTGCACCCCAAACTTGCACTTTGGTCCTCTCTGACTTTTAGGCTACCCTCTTCTTTCTGTGTCTGATGTCATACAATTAACTGCACGATGTGGAGGCTGGAGAACAAGCAGATTATGATGTTATAAAGACAAGAAAGTAAAACTGAAGCAGCTAAAGGAAAGAGAGAATGTACATCACAGGTGGACATTTGCTTTGTTAAGGGTTTTTTGATGGACTCCTCCTGGACTCAGCAGGAGTAGCACTCCCCAAGCTGGGGGCTAGCAATGCTTCCTCTCTATTTTGAGGTCATGTTCTCCAGCAAAGTGAGGCCAGATTCAGTGTTTCTGATGATTGTAAGGTAAAAGCATGAAGGGAGGGAAACAAAAACTTTTTAAAAATCCTGCGTCTGTGACTTAATGAATATGCAGTGTTATAGAACCTAACAGAGCAATTGAGGGTACAACAGAAACAATAAGCATTTGTTGTTCCATCTACCAGAGTACATCTGAAGTCCTCCTCTCAGTTGGGGGACAGCAGTGACATATGGAGGAGATCAGGTCAAACTCTCAGCACTTTCAGCTAAAGCTCAATCTTTTCCTGGCAAACCTTGTTGCCCTTGAAAAGCTGACTGAGATACAGCAAGAAGAAACACATAGCACTGAACAGTCAACAGGTTCTGCCTACAGATGCGGGTGCATCACGCATCCAACGTTGTCACTCAGCACCGGGAGACCACAACCCTGGCTGTGAACAGATGTAGGCAGACGAGCAATGACACTTGAGGGGAAACTTGAGATCCTCCAGTATAAACATAAGGCAATTAACTTCTCCTGTGATGTTTTTGTGCTATCCTCTTTACAAATTTTTAAAGATGGGAAGGCTGAGTTGAGCGACAGGCTCCTCCTTCCTGCTCCAGATCCTGTTGCTATTTCCTTGCAGCAATCTCAAAAAATTGGCATTTTCAAAGAGACTAAGGAAATGAGAGTCCCAAAAGGGACATAAACATCCAGTGCCCATGGGAAAGCCCAGACCAGACTATCTATGAACATGAAAGCATGGAGCCTCACAAACTTGCAAGGCAGGGACGTGCTAGATGGCCAGAAACACGGAAGGAGGGATGTGATTTATTCAAGCTCATTCACAATCTCAGATGCAGACCTGGGAAACAGCACTTCTATCATCAATCTCCCTGTTAGGATTTCAGTCACTGAAACATCCTTCCTCTGCCTCACAAACACAGACTGATTCTTCACTTACCCAGGTTTGGTATAAATCAGGACACAAGTCCCCAGTGTTGCTTCATGAGCGAGAGGAGAGTTGAGGAGTGTCTAACACTTAGATGCACCAGGGATTTCAGCAGGAGTCGGATGCCTAAATGCCTTTGTGAATTGAGGCTTGAGTGTCTTCGTTCATTAATGAAGCAAGGGGGGCAGGGGGGGGAAGTAGCTGTAATTAGAGCAAAAGGAACACCAGAAAGTAGCTGCACAAAGTCTCTCATATTGAAAAAGATCAGCTTCAAGCTCACTGGTGCTCATTGGCATGAAAGAGAGTTTTGTTCATTGGTGCATGCAGCAGCATTCTGTAAATATGAGAACCATCATATTCAATCCTGCAGGCATCTGGAGGGTGAACATTTCAAACTGGAAAGCATGAATGGGAAGTCAAGTGTCAGTCCCCATGGGAGACATGCAGCAGCAGTGTCCACTACAGGGGTCACCTTCCCACGGCAGTGAACAAGGAACCCCATCCGCCACGTGCAACCATCCTCCAGCTTTTGAAGTAAACGTTAAGGACTCACATTGAGCCCACAATATGATAGTAACATGCAGGTGAAGAGTCTTAAAGCTGAGCAACCAGGAAAAAAGTGACACCTTGTGAGCAGTTTAGGTGGGAAGAGAATGAGAGTGCAAAGCAACACCCGCAGCTCCCCACATCTGTGGCTGGAGCCTGGCTTGCTTTCAAGCAAAAAAAACAAACCTCAAGATACCACAAGTTATGCAAAGGTCCTTTGAACACACATTTCCTTGGCCATAATTCTAGTAGCAGGCATCTCTTGGACTTCCTGGGGAATTATCCCCAACATAATGCTTGTCGGCACAGTGCCTCCAGCCACCTGAAAGACTGTTGCACTAGTTGTTGGTGAATCAAATCCTACCAGTCCACATTTAACCAGATTTTTCTGTTTGGAAAACCATAATGAAGTATATTGTGGGGCAAGCCATTTCCATAACTGCAGCCGCAGCACTGGTAGGTACCCTCTGTTCGCACTGTTAGACCCATGTTTATGCACACACATCAATATTGATAAGCTGCAGTTTTCTGACAATTATGGTGAAATAAGTTGAAAAAAAATTAGACACCCAAGGGGTCTCATCAGGCAAGAGCCTAAGTGTAATGGGTGCAAGAGTAGGATGATTTGCCCTCAACACAGAAGCCAGTAGCTTATTGTTATTTGGGCGTATGGCAACAAAACTATGAGATGGCTTGAAATGTTAAAATTATTTTTGATAGATACTTATCACAGAATCATAGAATCCTAGAATGGTTAGGGTTGAAAGGGACCTTCAAAGGTCATCTAGTCCAACCCCCCTGCAAGGAGCAGGGACATCATGTCTAAGATCCTTTGACACTGGCAATCATGGGAAATTATTTGTTATAGTTACAGTGATCTTGGTGATATAACCTGATTGGGATTTAACCAATACAGCAAAGATCCTCAAATACATGGCATAGCTTTATATATAAATCAGATCACTTCCGTTACAAAATTACATGTTTCAGGAAGAGTCCTTTGTCCTGCCTCCAGGACAGCACGTACCCCACTGGCTGGTCGCTCCATTCTGCCAGTCAAGCCTGCGGGGATGCAAAAGGGCCAGCCCTCCGTCTCTGGTGCTTGTTGGGCAGAGCTGGGACCGGGAATAGCTTTCCTTCGAACCCCTGATGCAGGGGAAGAGCCAACCAAACATTCGAAATCACAGCCTTTCTTTGTATATGAAACAGGAATAGCACTACACAATGGCAAGAGATGTATAGGAACAATTTCTCTAAATTTAGCTTAATTACTTAATTTGATCTTTGAATCTAATAATAACGAGTGCTAATTTTTCTTCCTGTTATCTTCTGAATGGAACCTGTGAATTTCTGAGGGAATTTGAATCTGGCTGGTGAGATCTAAATTCAGCCTGGGTAACAAGCGTCAACCCCTACCTAATCCTGCTCTAATCTGACAGCTGCCCCTGGCATCGGTGCAAAAAATTAGCACCTTCTGCCGTATTCCCTTCTGCCCAAGCATGCGGGATTGTTTGGGCACTCAGGGCTCTCCAGGTACAAGCATAATTTGTGGATGAAATGCATCATTTTGTAAATGTTCAGCAGGAAGGCATCTGTTTTATAAACTTGTCACCAGGAAAGCCTCTACAAGGTTTTAACCCATAGTCTGAGAAATCAAAACAGTGCCTCTACAAACCTGATTGCATTAGCTGGAGTTTCTGTTCTTTTTGCTATCACAGATGAGGACAAACGACCCCATAGACATGGAAGATGTCACCGATGGAGCACAGAGAGCAAAGCAGCTAGGTACTCTCACTGCCCTGGGGACGCACAGGGGGATGAGCCGGTTCTGGGCGGCATCCGGCCGAGCCAGCGTTCCTCCAGAACAAGCACCAGAGGTTTGCCCGTTGAGCCAGCCCACGGCCAGCGGCTGGGGCTCAGCATGGAACATTCCCATGCTGCTGTGCACAAACAGCTGGCATGACAAACTGTGAGCTTGCAGAGACTGAGGCTGCAGGCAACAAAGGCTCTGCTTTTTCTTTTAGATTTAAGTCCAGTCCACTACAGAGTGAGAGGCTGATGAGAGTGACAAACAAGCGTGGATGCTTTGGACTTCCCTGAGCATTTGCATAGAAACATAAAGCAATCAGCTTTGCTCATAGACAAAAAGGTTAACTCCCTCCCACCAAAAATGTTCAAAAATATAATACAGTATAAATACATACCTTCAAGTAGAGTGCTTTCCCCCCCCCCTTGCCTACACAGTAGATTATAGTTAATTAAACCTCTGCTCACATAAACAGAACAAGAAAGGATGTAAAAGTAATGAGCTGACAACACGGTCTGTATTATGTTGGGCTTCTAAGAGAATTTAATTTGGAGAAGAATTATGCACAGGCTGAAAGACAGTCCATTAAACTGAGCCAACTGTCTGGAAAGAGATAAAACATAAAAAAAAAAAAAAAAAAAGCATTCTGCCTCCTGTGAAATAAATAGCATGCTGCACCTTCCTCTTACCTTGCAGGTGCAGGCTACACACAGGAGTGGCCCGCGAGCCCCTGCCTCGGGACAAAGAGACCCGGCACCTTCCCCTGAAGGGAAGTGAGAACTTTGGTGGTGATGGTAGGACAGCTTGCAAATGCAACAGGGTGAAAAACGCCCAAGTCTATAGATAAATGTTGATGGTACTTACTCTGGTGAAGCCCTTCCCAAGTATTAGATGTGTTACCACCATCGCTGGGTTGCTGGAGCACAGAGAACAGTGGATGACTGCTCCTTCATCTGCCTTCTGTCCCACAAACTTCCCATGGGAGCTTTGGGGACTCACCTGTTCACACAGATAAACACAGAGCTATCACATACCAGCGTCCCAGTTTAACCCCACTCAGGACCAAGCTATGCAGTCTCTCACTCACTGCCTCCACCCTCCAGTGGGAAGGGGAGGACAACTGGTAAAAAAAAGAAAACAAAACTCATGGGTTAAGATTATTTAAAAAAAAAAAAAAGAGAAAAAAAAAAGAGAGACCAACAGAAGAAAAGAAAATAGAGATGGAAAACAAACAAAAAATCCTCAATAACAGAAAATATGTAAGCACATAATTTCCAGTACCATAGCTCACTGTGGATCCCGATGCCCAGCTCCCTCCTGAGCAGCAACAACCTCCCCTCAACCCTCTCCTCACTTATACACTGAGCGTGGGTCCCAGGGGATGGAACGGCCCTTGGGGCAATCTGGGTAACCTGTCCCAGCTGGTGGCTGATCAGTAACCTGTCCCAGCTGTGTCCCCAGCCAGGGGTGCCACCAGCTCCAGCTCCTCTCCCAGCCCAGGTGAAAACTAACTCCATTCTAGCCAGAACTGGGACAACTGGATGCACACATTCTTCTCCTGGTTGCTGCTAGTGTCTCCCTCTTCCTGTATCCCTTACAGGCTGCTTATTTGGGGTTTTTTGTTTTTTTTTTTTTTTTAAATAAATTATAGCAGAACCTGGCAAAACAACATGTGAAAACATGCATGGTGGTATTAGCAAATAAGCAAGCCAATTTGCTCAGGGGATTAGTTTTCCCAATTGTGATCTCCTTAAGGCAACTGATACATATGCAGGATAATAAACTTTTAAATAAAATGCCTTTTCTTCTTCTTTTCATAAAAAAGTCTCTGGGGTTAAAGGGATTTGCGCCACCTATGGATTTCCCCCAAAATTATTTAACCTTATAGGATGAGAGGTTGTGTCACTTAATCTCTTCCCCACCCAGACCCTTCTCAGCAGCTGTAAAGAAATAATCCCTTCAAATGCTTCCTTAGAAAAATTTTACTTAAGCCTCAGGGGAATAATGTTGACAACAACTGAGAAATTAAGGGATTTATTTTCTTCAATTTTAAGAAAATAGAGGGAAATAATTTTGAGTAGAATGAAACCAAGTTTTTTAATGCTTTAAGCATTTTTTTTTTAAAAAAACCCAACTATTATTTAATTCAGATTGATTAAAACTTTACATATAACATCATCTCCAGCCATCTCTTAAGAGGAAGAGTTAAAATATTTGTAAATAAGACTGAAGGAACTTTAAATCATACATTCATTAATGTAAGAAAATTTTTAAAACCACACAAAGCAAATAGGTTTCTTTTCATTTCAGTAGCCTTGAAAACATTCACCTAAAAGAGCTTTCTGTCATTTACCTCAGTGTTGGCTCTGAACAGGTTCACTGATTTCAGGGCAGGTACTGCAGGTGCTCTGAAGTAAGTGAAAAAAATTGAGTTGTTTCCTTTTGTCTCTATTGCTTTGTTCAGCACTTTTCCCTTTCCTGTGTTTTTGGAAAACTTCAGGAGGACTTAGACAATGCACGGACTGAAGCTGTGCATCAGCCCTTAAAAAGCAAGGAACAATCTGAAAAGAAAATGAGAGACAACATTTCAGTTTGACTTGCTTTTGCCAGCTGGCCAGCTGCCTGAAGAAAAGGATCAAGGGAGAGCGCAGCGTTGCATCGTGTGGATCTGCACAAGGTTTGTGAATGGAGAAGTTCTATCTGCTCCCTCGCACATCCCTCTGCCTTTGTTTGCGGCCCGTTTGGGTGGGCAGTGATGATTGCTGTTGCAGGAACATTATCTCCCTGCTTCCAAAGGGATGAAATCTGGCGGAGTCCATTTGTTTTGTACATTGACAACAATCCCTTCATTTCTGAGAACCACAAAGGCCCTTAAAATAAATACCAAACTGAAGCAAAATAAAACTATCAACATTTAGACTGAAGTTCTCAGAAAAGTTGAGCACTCACTCAGCAAAGCATTTATAATACAGACACAAAAGGCTGCTGAATGCGCTCCCCCCGATGAGCTCTAATCAGCCGTTTGCACGCACAGCTGCACGCGAGAGGCTTGTGGACGCGTTGCTACTGCTGCACCCCAGCTCCGCGAGCCACACTGGCTTTAGCCAGATCTTACAGGTTCTCAAATAAAAACAAAAAAAAATGGAAAACAAGTAATGTGCTTGGGCATTTAGGACTGTGTCTTGTAGGAGAGCAGATGTCTGACATGCAGCAGGTCATTAGAGAGTTGTGCTCTCCATCACTCGGGCTCCAAGAAGAACGCAGTGGCTGCAGCAGAGGAAAGAAGGCAATGTTGCTGAGCATGGCTGTATGAAGGACCAAGACATTGCTAAGGAGCATGCAACATATCTCCAAGGGTTTTTCTCTTCTTATGAGCACCCGCTGCCACTCAGTCACAGCTGTACTGAGTTCAGGCAGCCCTAGAGATGGAGAGAATCTGGAGCCATGAGTGGCAGAAGAGGCTGAGTGATTCCCATGAGCTGCACTCATCTGCTTATCACCTCCAGGTCTGAGGGGGGTAAAGTTTGGAGATGCAGATGACTTACTTTGTGGGGTTGAACTCTGGGGCACTCTTTTTAAGGCTCCAGAGGCTACAAATAGACTAAGAGATTATAAGCGCCGCCCATGACTATGTTCACACTGCTAGTACTTGCAGACTTCCTGGAAGTTGAGCTGGAACAAGGCTGATCAACTTTTTTATGTGACCTGGCAAGTCTACTCTGCTTCCTATAATAAGTGGTATAGGAAGAAGCTGGCTTAGTTCCCCAGCCTTGGCAGTTCTCACTCATAGCCAGATCTCTTCTACCCATTTATCCATTCTTTAGCCATCCTCCCATTGGCCTCAGATGACCATTTCCATTATTGCTTTCCTGTGTTCTGTCTCCTTTCAGGATGTATGGTAATAACTTGACTCTTCCAACATCCCGTCTTACCTTAAAATAAGCTCAGGGTTTCTTTACAGTTGAGTATGCTGGATGAACAAAGTTTGTCTCTACCAAAGTTATCCTGAAAACAAACAAAATTCTTGTCTGATTTCACAAAATCTATGTTAGGAGAGATCCTGACAAAATGGTGCATGCCATGCTGCTGGTGTTAACTGGAAACCAGTTGGAGACTCTTACCCATAAACATCGATTTGCAGTTGGCCTCTCAGTGTGATCTGAATCCGTCTGTGCCTTTTGTTTCCACGCAGCGTCTCCAGGCTGCCACGATTGCTTCCTAGACACTGGCATGCTTGATACGGTGCCGAAGCTATTGGACATCCTGTTAGATCCTTAGCTTGCCGGGCCATTGTCTTGTTCTTATTAACAGGGGATTAGCAGTTTGAGGCCTCACAGCTTAATGGCCTCAGCGGGTGGAGAGCACGGCACTAGCTGTGAAAATGACAAAAATCGATAGCTAATCCAGTGCAGTCAGTCAACCTTTTCGAAGCCTCATCCGTATTGATTTCCAAGTGCTGCTCTTCCTGTCCCTTGACGTAATCAGTCTGTTTGCTCAGCAGACAGACTCGCTCTCTTCCATGCTCTCTTCAACTCTCCCCTCACTTTTTGGGGCATTTTACACTTAGAAATGGATTACTTAGATCCCCCAGCTTTTCATCTCTCTAGCTGCTGTCAGAGGAATGATTAAATGGGAGGCAGACTGGGCAACCATCTCCTACAAATCAAGCAAGAGCCGACCTGCGGTGTGATGGATGTTTCAGGAAAGGAGTAGGCAGGTTTTGACGTGGTGGGAATGGAGGACATCTGGTCAGGTTAGACAGTTACCATCCAGGCAGTGAATGCAGAAAGAAAAAAAAAAATTACTTCTGTCTCCTTTCCTCATCACTTTGAGGATACAATGGGGGCGGTAGAACACTGGCCCAGGTTGCCCAGAGAGGCAGTGGATGCCCCACATCCCCGGAAACATTCCAGGCCAGATTGGACAGGACTCTGAGCAACCTGATCTGGTTGGAGATGTCCCTGCTCCTTGCAGGGGGGTTGGACTGGATGGCCTTGAAAGGTCACTTCCAACCCAAACTGTTCTATGACACATCAGAGTCACCGTGCTGACAGAAAAGTCCCTATGGCACTATGTGAATTTACAAATTAGGATGCAAGTGCCCTGGAGGAAGTTTTCCTCTTCCAGAGAAGATAACAAACTTTTTCCTTCACCCACTCTGCTCTGGCTATTTACAAGACAAATTTTAGGGGCATCTAGACACCCTTTTAAAAAACCACCAATATAAAGACTTCTGTTGCTGGAAGCAGCCCAGCATGGTGGTGCTGAGCTGAGAACACTTCTGCATGTGCAACTTTCCCAGTGCTGTGCATCCACACCTCAACACTACCCAACCCCAAAATACAGAGCTACTGAGAAAGCAGAAAGTCAGATGGGAACCATTATCTACAAGCTCAAACCAGGATCAGCTTGGGATGATCCAGTCTTTCCAGCCTGACTGATGGCCATCCACTGCCATTAACTAAGTTCACAGGAAACTACAGTGTGTTTGAAATAAAGATAGCAGGTAATGGATGTGCTCAGTCTCAGTCCACCGTGTCGGTGAAGAGGAGGACAGTGCACGCGGACAGGGTTGTGGCTGCAACGCAGAGCAAGGTCCCAGGTGCCAGGCCTTCTGGAAAGCATTCCCTTGCCCCAAACTTGCAAACTAAGCACAGGAAGGAGACCAGAAAGGGAAAGTGGATTATCTGGGACTTCACAGCAGCTTCACCAGTGCCCACAACCCGAGCCCTGCAGTCAGACCGGGGCAGCATTGTTGTTTCAGCTTGGTAGGTAATCTCCTTTTGAAGACTCGTTCATTCACCACTCCAAGCTGATCTGGCACTGTTAATGTTGGGAGATAAGGAAGCATAATTTGCTGTAATGTTTTTCTCCCCAGGCTGCTCTGCTGTGCCTCAAACACGGCAGAAGAATTCTGCCTGTCAAATCCAGTTACATTTGATTCCATCTCCTGTAGCTGGGATCAGAGGGCAGACATTTATCAGGCAAGCAACTGAATTACCAAATTGCATTCTTAAAACAACTGAACAAAAAAGCCCCTCCGTGACTCTGTTCTGAGGCAGGAGACCCAAACACCCAATATTTTTCCCTTGTAAATTATATTGAAGCATCTGCTATCATTAGAGCCACCAGCACAACTCCAGCAAACAGCAGCTACAGAAGAGCAAGGTATTCTCAGCAGAGGCCCACTTCTTAAGAACACTTAATGCTATTTGTCCTGTTAGAAATTGTGCCATCCACAAAAATACATCTTTTCCTGAATCTACAGGGTTCAAGAGCAGACCAACTCCAGTGCCTGTTGCTCCGTTTTGCCCCAGGCTAACGAGAAAAATAGCTCTGGGCTCCTGAAAGGTGGCGCTTTATTACACCTGCAGATGGGACAATCTGGCAGCAGAGGCTGCCGTTGGTCCCCTTCCTACCCAGTTAGTGTTAATAGTCTTGTCTTGTCATCTGCTACAAAAAGCAGAGGAGAGGCTGAAGATCGGCTTTGCAGAGCCATACGGCAAGGCCTGCTGGCCAATAAGCATTTATTTTAATGAGAATTCAGTGAGCAAGTCCCATAACATTTTCAGCTGGCACGATCCAGCACATGGAAGAGAAGAAATTAGTCAGAGACAATGGCTGCCATCAGAAAATAGTTGGCAAACTTCTGATGAAGCGTTTCTCTCTAACGAGTTTCTCTCGGGGACCTCGCTGAGTTCGGCCCTGTCCCAGGCAGCAGCCCACCAGCTGGCCCCGGCATAACAGACAGACTTCAAGGAAAAAGCCCATGAGGAGACCATGACCAGGAGACAGTGCTTTCCAGAAGGATGGGCTGTGGGTTTTGTGCAATTTTACTTCCAAACTATTGCTGTGCTGCACCACAGCACGATCCAGGCTCCTGATGCCCAAGGATGTCGCTCCTCCTGATCCCGGCTGCAGGCTGGTGACAGTATTGCATCTTTCCAGCTGATGCTCTCAGGGCTGCTCCCTTCCTATTGCCATACATGACACCTGCAGATACTTTTCCTTGAGACCTAAGAATTGCATTTTCTAATTACAAAGAGACAGTTCTTTCAGTACACAGCATGATGTATTTGCCAAGAAGAACAGAAGGACGGGACAAAGAGATGTAGCTGCATGATTCTGTTCCTGAAGGTGGGCAGCTCCCTCAGGAGCCCACCACGGACTGACTTGTCCATGGAATCCCACATTGCCTGAGGTGATGAGCCTTTGCTCCTCTCCAGCTCTCCATCTGCCCACCTACTGCAGCTGACAGCCTCCCTCTCCACTGCTCTTTCTGCAGGCTATGATCTGTAAGGCTTAGTATCCCACTTTGATCCTCAGCTTAGCCGTGGGAAGACTGAGCTTTGACAGCCAGGAGGGAGAGGCAAGAAGCATTCCCCAATTAGTAACTCCCTGCTTTGTTCTGGTACAAACTTGTACACTCGCTGGTCTGGCTTGGCTCTAACAGCTCTTTTCATCTCACTCCCACACAAGTAACTCCTCAGAGAGGCAACTGTGCAAACAATACCCATCAAAAATAAACATCTTTCCTCCCACTGCAAAGGAAGCAGCCAGGGCTGGCTAGGTGAGGTACCATTCCTTAGGACAGGTCTGCCCTGACACGGGCACCGTTCCGCAGCCCACTCCACCCACCAGTGCCTGTTTTCAGGAGGCTCATCCCCTTCGGCTTTGCATAGTTGTTGGAGAAAGGGTCCAGCTGTCACCAGAACACGCTTCAGAGCTCTTCCGTGCTCTCCGTGGGTCTGATAAAGAGAGCGGGTTTTTAGCAAAGGCAGCCAAGATTGATAAGTGAAGTAGGCAATGTGATCTCTGCTGTGTTCCTAAAGGTGCCATTTTTCAGCTGAGATGCCAAAGCAAAGTCTTGACTACTTGCAATAAATAAAAATCTTATTTTAAATATTCTGCAAGGGGAAAGTTCTTATCCCAAGGGCAATGACTACATTTTCCTATGAGTGGAGGTGTTAACCTTGTTGTACTGACTACATTTTAGCCTAAATTATTGCTAAAAAGTATGAATTTTTTATGTGATGACGACCTTTTCTAGGAAAGCTCAAGGCTTTGTAGATGCTGCACAATGCTCAAGCTCTATAGCAAGGAGCACTGGTGTTGACTAGACCATGCTAAAAAAATAACTCTTTAGCTTAATAGGACAAAATGCTCCTGCTGAAGTGCTGAAAATTAGATTCCCATATCTATATTTAGGCACTACATAGAAGTACACCTGATTAATGAATAATGCATTCCAGAGCCCATTTTAGCCACTCAGGTTTGCAAATTCAATCTTAGTTTTCCAGTGGACATAGCTAATGGTGATGGGATTAGCTTACCACTACATAAACAGTAAACAGGCAATCACTTTTTCTTGCATTCATTAAACATTTAACCGGCATTTATACATATAAGTGACATATAACAAGGTAATTTTAACAGGTTCATTTGGGATTCAGATTGCAAAGATGTTAATTGACATTTAATAGTTTTGTAACTGATCTCTGTCATCTCATATTGTGGAAAAATGCTAAAACCTATTTCAGCACACGGGAAAACAGTACAATGTAGTATACTATTAACCATATCATCAAGACACACGTTTACTGCAGCCACATAAAGCTAAGCTAAGCTACACAAGAAGTAATTTGCTAGTTCAAAGCTGTATTAATCTTCAGTATTTTGTTTCAAACTACCCACAGAATTTTAGGAGGCAACAGTTTCACATGGCAATTAAGAAAATGTCCTTATATGTAATAATGGGGGCTACGCAGTTTTATAATATGCACACATACATAGCTTATTGCTGTTTTTACTAATTAAGTACGTATCAGTGTATTTACAGAAGCCCAGACAGTGACTTTTGTGAGTGGCGATGTGTGTGAAACGGCTCACTCTGTTATTATAATTGCCTGGCGTTTGTACATTTATAGCTCTTTTCCGTGACCCAGAACTCCAGCAGGCTGTAAGCTGAAAGCTTGTATATCGCTTGTCTGAGTATTTCTGAATAAATATATATGGATTTTGTCCAGGTAAAACATTTCTGGTACCTTGGAGCAGGACACTGAAATTTAACATGAGGCAGGGATGCATCATTTGTCGTTTTTATAACAACTGAGCATAATTCAGGCTGTAAGGGGCATGGCAACCCAGGGGAGCTGGAGAGCTCTTCCCACTGTACTACAAAAATAGGAAAGGAGGAGCGTTAAGACGACTTGACTGCAGTAATTACCTCCGAACATCACCGTGCGCTCCTCCTGCCTACATAACAGTGAGCTAAGCAGGCATGGCAATTCACGATCCGGTGTACGGTGCTTCCATTTCCAGCCTGCTCCCTTCCAGCCAAGTCTCCAAGGTGGGTACAAGGTTACCTGCAGGAGGGCAAGAAACTGCCTCACGCTGAGCACTGACTAAACAGGTAGGGCCTGAAATAACCTCACTGTGTTAGCATCCTCTGGAGCTTTAACATCAAGGGAGACAGGGCGTGATTTATCCAAAGGTGCATGAGCTGGATGGCTGCTCTGGGGCTGCAAGTTGTATCAGCCTCACTGGTTATTCCACCTGAGATCATAGGATGCACCGAGCTGTCAGAGGCATCTTCGTTTGTCCACATCAAACCATCTCCCTGTATCAAGCTGTGGTCTGATTATGTAATTTTCCTATAATTCATCTGTCTCTGATGACTTTTTTGTGGCTTTTCCCTCACTGAGTTTTGGCATTTACAGCTGTCTAAGCTCAGTTTCAGTCTGACACACACATGCAGTCTACCTGAGCAACCAGTTCCGAAAGACAAATACAGAAGTGCTTACCCACCGATGGCCATTTGTTTACTTTTGAGAGCTGCTGAACGTGTTAAAATATTGACAAGACTGGCAAGTCTCAGGAGCAGATTGAGAATGCTAAAGAATCAAAACTAAACTATCACTCGGTTTTGTTTGTTCTTAAGTTGTTTAATTTTTATGAGTTATGAAACTCATATGTTTAGATCTAGGCATATAGAAGAGGTCTTATACAAACAAATTATTGCAATTAACTACTCCCACAATGCCACGGTAAATGAGCAGTAACCCAGAGACTGTAAATATGCAGACAATCAGCCAGGTTACCTCTTTTCTCAGCAATAGTCTTTGTGGAAACTTCTGAAGATCAGCAAATACGGACTATTTTCAGCAACAGGATGGTCTCACACGTTGCCTTCATTCGGCAAGCTGAGCAGACCGCAGATTGGAAAACACGCAGGAGAAGGCAGCAATGCCCTTGTTGTCCTTCTCTTGCTCTAGCTCGTGTCACTTCCACTGCAAGAGCAGCAACACAGCTGGTCTTTGTTCATCTGAGGCCTGTATTGATTGTTCAAGATGAAAAAGAGGAATAGGATCCAAACCCAGTGTTGTGGATATACTGGTGACAGGTTGAGCACGCCTGCTACCCACAGCTGGTTCAGAACAGCACGTGTGAGAAGCTGTCTCCTCAGGCAAAGTCATCTAGGAAGACACGGTGTAATTAACACTCTGTGTGAACTGTTGGCTGAGCTTCTGCTGTGGTCTCCCTCCCTCTTTTTCAGCTTGCCAGGTAGGAACTGAACCGGCTAATGAAAAAAAGCTCTTCCTACTGTGAGTTGTTGGAGCTGGAGCACAAGAATGGGGTCAGATGAGAACACTTGCTCTGCTGCGGCCCATGAGCTTGCTCCCTGGAAGCAAGGTGCTCCGAAAGCATCCAGGGCTCCCACGACCTCCCATGGGTGGGACAGCAGATACTTTTCTGCTACAAACCTGTGAGCTCATGACCAAAGTGAAGACTGTGCACAGAATCACATATATTTAATTCGGTTTGGCAAGTTCTTAGATTCTGTGACAGGTGATGAGAAGTCCTACATGTTGGTGGGTGTTTGTAGAAAACAAGGAAATGATTCCTGAAGCTACAAATATACAAAAGTGGGAGCCTAATCTTTCAGCTAATCTGTCATTAAAATTTCTCCTCCAGTGATCTGGAGTTACGCTTAAGCATGACTTTAATTTTTTATATATATTTCCACACACACATATATAGATGAGAGTACATACAGATATATAGATGCATGCACACAAACACACAGTGAACTAGTGTCCATCCAGAGATACGCTTTCAGGATATAAATAATGCCAGCATCATTTCTCCCGTTGATCAGACCACATTAGACAGATGGTCGGTGCAATGCACACCACACTAGCCATCCTGAACTTCCAACTGCTCTGGGGGAGAAAGTTATTGTGCAGATTAGATGAAATGCTTGGACTGCTGCAGTACTGTTGTGCAATGATATTTGTGCTAACGCACTGTATACCTGCAATAGCTAACTCCGAACCAGAATGTATTTTTTTGACTTAACTGAGACAAAAGACGCAGAGTCTGGCCAAGCCAATGGCAGGTTCATCACCGAGACAGAGAATTATAAAGCTCTACAGGCTCCAGGAATAAAGTCACCAATGGAGACTTGTTAATTCTCATGGGCAAACCATATTTCATTATAATTTATCCTTTGTGTCGATCTGTGAAATTTTGGTTAATGCTGTGATGTTTCACAGGTATGTTTACTACTCAGTGGGCTGTGTGGGCTTGTGTTTCTGCCAGTCAGGTGGGTGCTATGGAGGAGAGATTGGCTGTAACAGGTAAAATTAAAATAAGCATACCTGTACTGTAGGTGGAGAACAAACCACTTATGTGCTGTTATTCTTGTCACCAGAACAACAGAAAGAATCACTCCCGTGCATGTTCCTGGTAAACAAATTGGAAAGGTTGCTGCTGGTAGAGAAAAAAAATTGAGCTTTCTAATTAAAAATCTCTGATTACTGATTCCTCTTCTGAGTTCAAGCCATTCCTCGAGATTTCTGCACAGTGGACACTCAAATCCTACCTATGAGAATGTAGGCAAAGAAATTCAAAAGAAAAATAAGAGGAAAAAAATATTTCACCTCCTGGTCTGATAAAGGAGGTGTTATTTTCTTAGAGATTGTTTTATGTTGTCCTCCACTGCCCCACGTCCCAGTTCAGGTAGCCGTCCCAGGCTGCGGCGCTGGGTGTCACTGCTGAAGAGCACTCATGCTTGAAGAGAAGACTGGATCACAATGAACATTGCCATTTTCAGAGGATTGTGCAGAAAGGCAAGCAGCAAGACCACCAGCAGCAACGTGCTACTTACTGCTTTGGGGCATTTGCAGGTGCCTGGTTGTGGCTCTTTACTTCTTGCTGTTTGAGGCCAACCTCCTAGTAATTAATCTTGCCTTCCTGAAGCACCAAACCTGGGATTTAGCGAAGCTCTGCCCAATAAAGGATCATTCAGCAGCACAGAACTGTAGCAGCAGGGGACCTTTCGCAGCAGGGGATCATTAAACACTTGACTTCAGTGAAAACTTGTGAGAGTTCCTTTGAATACCAAATTTCTTCTTTCTGCCTCACCAAATGCCTGTGACTTTACCCCTTCGGTGGGGAGCTTTCCGGGAGAGATTCACTCATCCAATTTTTTGCTACCTCCATATTTCAACTGTGACCAAAGTGACTATAGATGAATATGACATAAAGAGTACTTTTTCTTTTATTCTAACATGAGTTGAAAGGTAGACAAGTAGTCTGGCAGAATTTAAATATTCATTGGGACTTTGTCCTCAATGAACACCACCGTGAAATGCTCCGGTGCTGCCTTCTAAAGCATGAACCACAAGTTTTGTAAGGTGCGCAAATTAAATGTAAATAATTACCAGTTCTCAGAGTCTCATCCAGTCAGGAGAGATGCCAAGAGCTTACGTGTTTATCTTCAGATCTATTGGGAAATTTCCCAAGAGCATGAGCTCTCAGACATTTAGTCAAAACATCTAGTGATAACTGTCTCCAGAACATTCAGCAGCTCTCTGATTGACATATTTCTCATCAACAAGTTGGCTTTGTTTACACGTCTCTGAGAAGTACATAGGCAATGATGGAAAAAATACAACCAGACTTTTCTGTTCTTAGACTTTCTTCTTCTGGCAAGCTTGGTTTTCTTTCAGGAACTGTTACCGGCCCAGATTTGCTAGCATTACCCAGCTGGGTTATGCCGAAATGGCCATACAGAACAGCTTGCAAATGCTCCTTGAGGAGGTTTCCAGCAGCTTTGATCTGAAATGGGATCAGCAGAAGGCAAAGCAAGCTACCTTTTTTTTTTCTTCCCTTCAGCCCACCTCTCCTTTCTAGCCTGAGCATGTTTTTGTCACTTCTGTCAATTATGCTTTTTAGAAAGTGGATCTTGTGTCTCCGAAAAACACACGCAGAGATCCCAATACACCCCTAGAGCTGTCAGATCCTATTTTACTTTTCTTCACAGCATACAATTGTTTCTTATCAGATTGACCAACTCTAACAAATCCTGTCCTTCCTCAGCAGTCATACCACCAGTAAAATCCCGCCAGGGATTGCCCAGGCTCTACTTCCAACGTGCTGCTGAGACAACTCATCACCAGCTGCACCTCCAGAAACCTAGTTTATCCACCTCAAAAACATCTGTAACGCTGACTTACCTCACAGGGTTGTTGCGGATTTTAATTTATTTATGGACAAACTGAGTTTATTTTATTTATGGATCACCTCACAGCCCTTCATCTATCTGTGTTTTCTTGTAGCACCTCTCATTATGGTACCTAAATACACACACACAAAGCTGCTAGAGGGAAGAATTCTGTGGTTCTTTTCTTACCACGTTAATTCATGCAGCGGGACCCAAACTGGTCCAAGGAGAACAGTGGGTAGCATCATGAATTCTAACTCTGATGCAGTTTCCAATAAGGTGAACTATCTCCTGTCTACTACCTACCTCAGAGTCAGTTTTGCCAGGGCAACAGCTTAAAAAAATATGAAAAGGAAAAAAAAAAAAAAGCCATCAGAATTGTAAATACACCACGGGAAGAACACAGCTATGGAAAACCAGATAGAAGGTGTCAGCAGAGGGCTAAACACAGAAGACTAGAACACTATTTTTGGAAAATATTGAAATTTGAGGGAGAAAAACACAGGGAAAGCAAAATAAGTTCTTCTTCTCTCACCTTCATTTCAGCCTGAAGGTACTTGGTGAGCAGATGTCTTCTGCTGGTCTGGCAGCTCCTCAGGGAAGGTGGAATCAGCTCAGCTGGGACAGTTGAAAATGCCCTGGAAGAACTTCTAGAACCTCAGCATCAAAGAAAACCCTTCCAGAGGGATGATGTGAGGTAGCTTAGTCTTATCTACTCCTTGGTCTGCAAGCACACTGTAACGTTTTTTTTTTTTGCCCCACACTATATAGGTTTCCAGCTGCTGCCAGTCTCCCAGGTAAGAATCTGAGCTGGTAGCTTGCATCCCAGAGGAAGAAGCCTTTCTTTTTCAACCCACACAGCTGAGAGCTACACCACGTGTCATCCTCACAATGAGAGCACCAGAAACCACTTTGTCAATTATCCTCATTGCCCTTGGCCAACTCTGGGTGGACCTCACCCACAGCCTGAGCAGCCCTGCTTGCTCAGACAAAGGCATTCAGGTGCCTGGCCCCCAAAATAAATCAATAAAACCTCAGAGTTGTTAACCATGAAATGATACCATATTATCCGGCAATTAGGAAGATTTCTGGTTTTAAATCCACAACTAGTGAGAATTCTTGAAAAAAGAAAGCTGTTTTGGAACGGAGAGAAGGACAAGCTGTTTCAGTCATCATTTTATTACTGACTCACAGGGGAAATCAGTGAATCTACCAGTGGTTCATGCAGCTCTGTTGCCAGCTTCTCAGAAAGGAAATGTCATGTATAGCAACTTGTTTTTCTATTGCAGTAATTAAAGTACATAGGAAGCCACAACAAAATCAATACAAAACTGGTAAATCCGTAATGAATGACAGCAAAATACTGATCTTCTTGCCGAAAGAAACATCTCCCTAAACAGCACCACTGGGTTAGGCAGTAGAAGGCTTTTCTGGCTTATTTTTGAAGGGTCTGCCCCTTTTTTATCTTTTATATATGTACGGATTACCAAATGGCTCCATGCTTCGTACTGATTGATTGTTTCCTCTGAGGAAATTACGTTCAAGTGCAAATTTTCAAGGCTTGACCTATTTATGCTCCATGAGACACATGCCCGGGTTGCTGCTGGTGAAACCTCCAGAGGGGCTCACCAGGCAGCCAACGGGATAATATTCCAAGAGCTGCATGCTTCTGGTTTTGATCCCATGATCCTTCCCCGTTTATGTCAGGATGACACCTATTTGTCTCAGCTCATCCATCTGAGATTGACAAGTAGGTATCTTCCTTCTCTAAGCCATGGTCAGTGGTCCAGAGATGGATATCAGCTCCTGACCTCACAGCAATAATACAGCCATTTTTGAAACAAACAAACAAAAATGTTTTCAGCCAGTGAGAACTACCTCTACATATGACTTTTTTTTTTGGGTCTGACCACCACCTTGAAGGTTTAAAAGGCCCCACTACTTCAGCCTTCTCCACGGGGACTGTCTCCCTGGTATCATGCCCTTCCTGGGCCACCCTTGCATGTTCCCATTTTTGCCCTCTGCGGTTACTGCCAAATCATTTTCTTTGCTTCTTTAAAAAAAACCCCAGGCTGAGTCCCTTTTGTGCCTCTGTTATCCAGAGGAATCTTCACAGCTATAGTTTTTTTTCCCTCTCCATGATATTTAGAGGTAATTTACTGAGGTAGAGGCCAGCTTTTGCCTCTGACAGCTTTTTATCTGCCCTGCAGAGCAAGATACAGTAAGAGATGCAGTAAGCCAGTGCAGCATCTCTGTACCCAGGTTACACGTAGTGCTTGTAAATAATTGCAGATCAGCCTTACAACCTTCACAGATGTAACCTTTTCAATTTTCACCTGCTCTTCCATTAAAACTGTGGCCAAATGCCTTTTTAAGCAGAACCAGCTAATGTTTTTGACTGTAGCCTGGACCTCTGCTAACTCACTGCGTGTGACTGCGTTTGTGTGTGGCGGGGTTTTTTCGGTTGAAAATTTTTTTATTCAGCCAAGTTGTTTTCTAGTGCTGGAATGGCTTGATCTGCTGTACTAAACACTCGTCGTGTCTGCCACATGCTAATCCTATTTCAGCAGGGAGAAATCAATAAGAATCGATTTGAGAATGTCCAATTTTATCAAGTATCGAGTAGGGCGCTGGGACGAACGCTCAGTTGATGGTATAACATATAGATTTTAACCAGGCATGTAGCCCAAAGTATGACAGCCTTGTTTAAAAAGGATGATTGGGCTCCAAGGTGTGAAATGTGTTTGTTCCTCTCTGTGCCCTGGGCTTTCAGATGGTCCCAGTTTCCACAGCAGCCCTCTCCCAGCTGAAGGCAGAGTGTAAGCACACTCTGTAGTCCTCGCAGAAGATTGCGTAGGGAAGAGAGAAAGTGTTGCATTTAGAAACACAAACACTGCCAGCAAATGCTATTTCAGCAATTACCTATGTTTAGTAATTATGCTAATGTTGATTCTCAAAAGGCTGTTATTTGCTCAGCATGTTCTTCAGACTTTATCTCTTTACCTGCCTAACCCCTTATTTTCACTCCTGCTATTACTGGTTGCTTGTCAAGTTAAGTGATGTTTGCAGCACCAAGTGTTGTCAAGGTGCTGTTGCTTTAGCTGAAGTCCTATTTTTCCAACACTGGCTGCTGTGATTTTCTGTTCATCACTACTACAAGGCTTTGAGGATTGGATCTCACTGCTTTCAAAGGACCTTGGGTGCTGCAGGTGTTATCGGTACCTCGGGCTGCGGGATGAATGAGCAGCTCCTGGGGGCTGTAATAACAAGTTTGATGAAGTGCAAGGGGCATCAATTTGTAAGTGCTGAACTGACACATGTGAGGAACCTCTGTGCTCCTACATTGCTGAATCAGCATTCCACCTTGAGCCAGCGTGCTGCTAAACAACAACGGAGAATTAACTGTGAAAAGATCCACAGCGCACACTCCCATGACTACAACTGTTGTAAAGCTGAAATGACAGAAATACCATATACCTGGAGTAACCTGATCAGTTGGATTTGAGGAGCTAGTTAGTTAGTGAGATGCCTGCACATTTAGACATGTAACTGACTGATGGCCCACAGCCTGGACAGAGCATCTGTGTGTGTACGTATACATATGTACATGTGGGTGTGTATGTCTTGTATGCGCATATCAAGAGGAAAATACTCGGTTACCTATAGATGCCAAGCAAAACTGCACAAAGAGCAGCACACTTTAACATGGTTGAGGCCAATGGACCATGATGGGCTAGTATCAAAGGCCATACCCTCAAGGACATGCACACTACCAGCTGCTGGCCTCAGCAAGTCGCTCCCCTGAAGATGCAATGACAGAAGAGAAAAATGTAATGTTGTGCACGGAACAGGGGGAGAGAAACACTGATCTGGGGAAAGAAAGGGGAGAAGCTTGCCCCCAGAAAGGCAGTCTGTGCACACAAGGCTGGGACATAGCACTTTAAAAAGAGCCAGTTTTAGAGGCAAGGCATGTTTGTGCCCCACAATACCCCACAGTGTGTCTCTCAGCCTAGAAATATTATGTATTTATCAGTGCTCAGTGCTCCCTAACAAGAAGTCTCTGCTGCTTCCAGCCTTCCAGCACAGCTCTGGGCAGTGTTACTGCTGCCTCCTCGCCTTCCTCCTCACATCTTCATAGCACATACCTGCTGGCAAAAATTTGTACAGCAGTCCCCAGTTTTGACCCAGGCTAACAGACCCATTTCTAGACAATTCCCATGAAGGATTTCTGATTTAACATGTCAGGGCTATTTCAACAAGAATCCTGCGCACAGAACTCTACACTGAAGGAGAAAAGAGTGGTATGGTATGGAGATGAGCCTACCACCTCAGCATCAGACAATAATACTGGGTATATTTAATCTACCAATATAGAGATGGCTTTCGAGAGCTTGACTCCACATTGCAACCTCATCATAACATAAAGCAGCCCCGAACACGTGGTGCTGTATTGTACACATCGATAAGCTGATTTGCTCTGCAAGAAGGTGCTGGTGTCAAGTAACAATTGCACCCTGCTTGAACTTTATGGACTCCAACTTTCTTTCTTCATTGATATTTTTTTTCTTGTAATTTTCCATGTTCCCGCAGCTCAGGGAATAGATCAGGAGTCCTCCTGTGGTTAATTTAGCATCTATTAGCTTTTTATCAACTTACTTGTAAATTAATTGTTAGGACTTCCTTAGAAGGAAGAAATTACATCTGATCCTCCACACTCTCTACGGAGCGAACTCCAGCCTACAAAGAGGAGCAGTGCTCCCACGCAGAGATGTGCAATCTCTATCAATAGCAATGTTAGCGAAGAGCCAGCTTGTTTAAACGGTCAAGATAAGCAAGGCAAAAATAAGGCTGACTTGGCATACATGTTCATTAACTTAGATGTGGGAGCTTTGAACTGAGGAGAGAAACAATTAAGCTCTAATTGTATCTTCTTTAAGGGGGCATTTTGAACAGCTAACCCTGTTGTAAGGTGGCTCTTGTTACACATCCCACGTCTTCCTAGGGATTAACAGCCCTTTATCTCACTCGACTTTTCTGTTTTCCTCTCCTTGTGAAATGCTGGATCTGATTTAACTTCTAATGTAACAGCCAGCATACAGTGACTCAAAATTCAATAGATCTTCCTTGTTGCCTCTTTCCTTTTGGAAAGTCTTCATCAACGAAACCCTTGAAGTTGTTTTAAACTGTAGTGCTCTTTTTAACTGTGTAATCAGAGATGATTTACTGAATGCATTTCAGGATGATTGTAGCATGTGTTAAGGGATTGCTGAAGAAAAAGAGGAGAAAGGTGCTAAGGCCTATCTGCCTCCCTCCAAAGGGCAACGCAAAGCAGCAAGAACACCAACTCTATATGCCACTATTATTACAGAATATGGAGTACCGATTAAAAGACAGAAAAGCCAATATGTCAGGTATTTGGACGCTTTCCACCCACTGCACGACCAGCACAAAGCACAGACCACAGTGATAGATCATGTTGACCTATTTCCTAGACTGGGTACTGAATCATACGCGCTATTTGCACACTCATTATTTTCACCAGATGCATTTGCGGACACAATTATCCGCTTTGCACATTCAGTGGAAGCTCAGTTCAAGTGCTGAAATGTTCATCTATCTTGTATGGAACACAAGCTCTTCCTTCAGCATATGTTACTTTTTTTTTTGTCTCAGGGCCAGCTGTCACACTATGCCTGTGCAGAATATATTCAGGATAACAAGAAGGAACAACAAAATACACTGATCTGTGGCAGATATCAACTGGTGTACTTTAGGTTTACGCCATCAACTTTGGCTCAGTGCAGTTGTGCCAGTTTAAGCAGATTGAAGAAGTTTAAATCAACCTTTTTCATACTCTGAGAGCACCTTGGACCAGGAGGTGATCTCTCATATCACGTGTGTTAGCTTCTGCAGCACTCAGACCAACAGATTTCTCTCTGTTGTTTTTTGACTTCATGTATTTAAATCAGCTCTGGAACATTATACGATTGAACCTTCTTTTAGCTTAATCAGTTCCAAATATGTATTTGTCTTTCTAATCTGAAAGTCTTTTGGTGCCTACTTATCAGCTGAGCTGAAGCCAAGGATCAGGCTCTCAGCAGTAAATATCTCACAAATGAGCTTGTGTAAAAAAAAAATTCAAAAATAGAGGACTTCAGTGGTCTGTGTGAGGATTAGTGATTACTATAACAGCATTGAATTTACAGGAGCTTGGAAACATAGGGGAGGTCTGATTCAGAGAAGAAATATGATAATTTGTGGCCAGAGGAAATCTGAGAGGGTTTAGCCAAACTAGAAATATATTTTGGTGCTCCTTTACTGTAATTCCTATAACTCAAATTATAGTAATACAATGGGTTGTTTAACTCTTGTCTTATACTGCCAGGCCTTATGCATGTCTTAATCCATCCAGCTCCTTTTAATGAACTCATTATTCTTATAAGGCTGAATTATGCAGGGTGGTTTGCTCTTGTTTAAGGAACAAAGTTGAGCAAATATATATTTAGGAAGCAAAAGAAGCCGTTACGGATGAGCCAGTACAACCCTTTTAGAGATCCCATGTGGTAACAACCAACCCAGGAAGAGGATTTAATGCACCAGGAGATATTTGTGTTACAAACCAATTTGGGAGTTCTGGGTGCGAGACAAAACTGCTCTGTTTGACCTAGGCTGATCTGCAAGTCCTCCTGGTACCCTCAAACACGGAGCTCACACACTGTATATTAATCTCTGTGGGACTTTCTAATATTTATCTGAGCTTGAGTCAGCTAGGCACTAAAGCTGTTCAGAAAATGTTATTTTTTGCTGTGGTGCTTTTTTTTCATTAGTTTTTATTCAAAAACACCATATCCTGAACACCTGTCAGAATGCTCCAAAGGAGATAAATTGCATAAACCTAATTTTTCTGACCATCAAGAATAACTTGTTATGCTACGTTTCCAGGAGCACCATAGTCTCCTCTCCTTCGGAGGGAAGCAGTGCATAATGAAAACCACGGTGTTACCACAGGTTCTGGACTAGAATTCAGCTTGTGAAGCCAATACTGGTGGGCCGATGGACACGAAGCTACAGTCCTGCACCAGCGCTAGCCCACGCTGCATGGATATTGAATGCTGTGCCTCCATGCAATCTTTAATTCTGCGGTGAGATCCATTATTTCCAGGGGATACTGAGTTTTTCTACATAAATCCGATTCCTTTACCAAAGATCTTCACTTACTAAAGTGAGATAACTCTCCCCAGAGAATGGCTTACATGACCCACCTTGGTCTCCAATAGTTAGAACCTGGCTTAGGCCCTGCGGATCTCTCATATCTCCTTCTCTTTAGTTTGACTCGTGGGTTTGTCTCTTCATAAACAGATTCTACATTAGGTCCCTTGCATAGATGTCTTATCTTGCAGTTCTTATTTATTTTCTCTTTCCTATACAAAGGATTTCTGCTGCTCAAAACCAGCATCTTTGAGTCTTCACACCTTGGCTCCTGGGAGTTACTCTCACAATCTCCTGCCAATCAGCACCGTTATATTTCCAAAGCAGTTCGAACCAGAAAAAAAACCCCACCTTTTGTGCACAGCTTTGACGTGTTTTCTTTCAGAAGGTCCCTTCCACCCTCAAGAAGCAGCCAGCAGAGCTGCCATAGGACCTGCAGATGGAGAGCTGGCCTCACACAGCCTCTTCCTCGCCCTTTGCTCTGCTTTCAACCATCTCAGGTTTTGTTTTCTTTTCTTCTTTTTTTTTTTTTTTTTAAAGCCTCTTCACCTGCTGCTGGACAGCAGCAGAACAGATGCTGCAGAATTATGTTTCAAATCTATCTTTACTCCCAGGCAAGACTCAATATTCAGGGGCATGGTTGGGTCAAAATTATTTCTTCATGGCCTTTGGGTATTCATCAAATACATACAGCTCTGGCATATTATCCCTTTTCAGTTATGTTATATTACTTTCAATAATAGCTACAATTTAGCAGGTGCACATACACCAAAGTAAAACCACACACTAAAAGCTTGTAGCTAAACTGTAACTCCGTGAATCCAAGGGGTAAAACCAGCAGAGTCTTTATAGTTGCATTAAACTACCTGGTAGCTGGGAGCTGGAGCACGTAAGTCCTAATTCTGGAAAGTATTCAGGCTGTGGAAGTTCACAACCCAACGGAGTTGTGTTTTTTTTTAAACTGGAAGCTTTTTTCCCTTGTTGAAGTCTATTAAATTCCGTATGTTAAACTTGCGCTTAAACTTTGTGCAGGATAAGGATGCTTAGGATGTTTTGTAACTAAAAACTCATCTGAAATGACCAAAGTTTCCAGCTTTGAAAAACAGGTGCAAAAACTAAGAAGGTGAAATTATTAAAACATTAAAGCATTTGAATCTCTTCTTCAAGTAAAGTCACTAGCATTTTAAAGCAGTAAAATCTGATGTAAAATCTCCTTCCACTGAATTTCTGAATTTCCCACTCTGGAATGGGTGTCTGGACACCTCTGTGATTAATACTTTCATGACTGCCCAGCCAGATGGATGCCTGATGGAAGACAGAAACATAACAGCCATGTAAATAAAGATGTCTTTACTCCAGGCCCTGCCAAGAGACTGAAATCTCCTGGCCTGAAAGAAACGCAGCAAAGTTGGGGGTGATGTGGGAGGAATAATTTTCATGTGAGTGTTCCCAGAGATGAAACTCAGTGAAAATGCTGAACATTCAGAAAGTTGTGGGAGGCTTTGTTTTGTATTCAAAATACTGTTGTTTGGTATTGACTGAAAATGTGACTTGTTATATGGTGTTGTGAATGAGCACCTGTGAAACAAATCTGCTGGTCACCTGGGCAGAGGTAAGAGGCATCAGAGAAGCCACTCCTGAACATTATTTAAACCAAATTTGCCAGTTTACTGATATTGGCATTTATCTTTTATTACTTCAGGGTCTGCTCCAGCCCACAGCCTGGGCTTAGTGCCCTTTAGCTCAGGGATACCTGTGGGCATACGCTAATCTTCCAGGATGAAATTGGGCTTTTTTTTTTTTTTTTTTTTTTTTTTACAACATTTTAACAGAGCTGAGTTCTTTTCACCGAACTATGAGTACTCTGAAGTAAGGCTCCTGCCTGTCACCTTCAAAAGTTCACTTCATTAATCTCACAAGAGATGTGAGGCTCAATCCTGGCTGAGTTACTCACACGCAGACAGGACGGGACTGTGTGCAATCCAGCACCGAGAAATGCTGGGGCCCTCTCCCACAGGAGCAATAACCAACTGTTAGTGTATACAAGCCTGATTTTGCAAGCCAGCCTCTGAGCTAAAATGTGTGAGAGAGAGTGCAGATGGACCTCAGCATTTAACAGGCAACCATGAGAGACCAGCAGCTCAACAGCATCGGAGGCAACCTGCTTGCAGAGAGGCTAAAAACACCAACCCCACCTTCTGCTCTGACAATCACGCCAGCTTTTATTGTCCATCGGCTACATTTTCCAACAAGCTTTTCCTTTTTTTTTTTTGGCATATTACCACACTACCCACGGGAGGAATGCAAAAGCGTGTTTGTTGTCCTCCAAAAATCTCATTAAAATTTACCTATGCCAAGATGCCTCCAAAATCCTTGTGAAGAGCAGGGCAGGTTGCACTCTGACACTCACCACACCAAATATAAAATATATATTCGCCTACCATGGGCTCCCATCCTGCCCCATACCTGCCTGTTTTGCCATCCTCGACTACACATACAGCATTAATGCAGTTGCGCGCAAAGCTTAACACCACAGAGCCTCGATCCGTGAGGAGTCATTAGAGGCTAGAGCAATACAAATAATACATAAATCATTCACAACAATCAATAGCTATATTCCTCAAATGCTTTATTTCCAACGAATAATTCCACTAGTTCACGTTGCCAGGCATGGAAGCGGGCAAAAAAAAAAGCTGCAAACAGCTCTGAAAACTTCCCAAATTATGGCTTCCCGCAGCTCTTTTACCTATGGCAGCTTTCGACGGGCTTTTAAAAGCGGATGAAGAATACAGGAAATCCACAGGCAGAGTGACTCTGTGTGGTGCTGCCAGCCCGCACGGGAGTCAGGAATGGTATAAACAGTGGAGAAAATGGGTTGGCAAAGATAAAAAGATTTCCCCAAAATAGAAGAGAAGAAAATACATGCAGAAGAGAAAAGGATGGACAACAGGGGCATCTTACAGCCGGTATATAGGTGTGCCTCCTGTTGTTTACATGCCAGCTCCTGCAGTTTCAGGAGGGAATTATGGGAGACTGAGACTAAAATAAGAGCTTTTGGGGGGTTTTTTGTTTGTTTTTGGGGAGCTGTTTTTTTTTCCTCCCCAAAATCCTATAGTCTGATACTGCATGAAGATTGTTCAAACGAACATTTACTGGGCGGGCTGTAGTCACCACGTGGAAGTTGCCATGAAGATGTCTCATGAGTGCCCACCTCAAAGGGAGCAGGGATGCTCAGCCCACAGGGACTGCCTTCCAGGGCACAGCATAGGCACTTGCAGAATAAGAAGGTTTCAGCTTTTGTCGTGTTCCCATGGTTAAAGACATTTGCCTGCTCCTGGTGTAGTTCACTCAGTGACATCTCACCTCATCTGACCCCGTTCACTTTGACTCTCTGGACATTTGCACTTTTTCTAAGTTCAGCTAGACCCAATCTCTGATAACACACCGACCTGCTGTGCACAGAAAGCGCTTCTGAGTTTGCATTGTGAAAAACAGCAGACTGTAATGCGTTCTCCTCTGGGAGCCCTCAGTTTGGAAGTATCAGGGAGCAGTTGCACAATTAATCTAATCAGAATAAAAGTCTGCATTTGCACAGCATCATTTTGTGATCTTACCATTACACAAATGCTTCCTAAACGCTGAATAATTAAGCCCTGCAGATCCCAAGACTGGTGGGTAAATAAGCACTTGCATTTTCTTCTACCAAGATGTTTGCAGCTTAAATAATTTGGCGAAGGTCGCACTGGCCGTCTGTGGCAGACACACACCCAGCAGCCGGTGCTGACAGTGCCTTGTTGGCTGCCTTTGCACTTTGATCTGTATCCCTATGTTGGTAAGACAGGATTGCTTCCTCCCCAGCACATCACTGTTCCTAAGGCAAATCGTGCGTATGCAGAAATACCTGGTTTTAATAGATGCATTTTTGTTGTTTTAGGTGGTGGAGATAGGTTCTTTTTTCTGGGAAAATTGGTGGTGGCCAAAGCAATCCGTTTCTGGAAATGGGAGATAGCATGATTTTTTTTTTTATGAGTGGCAAAACTCCTTTCTGATGCTCCTGCTGCTGGACACAATCTTGTTAGAAAAATTGTAAGGATCTGGCAACTGGATTTTGTGTCAAAGCTTTTTATTTATCTGCCTCTGCCTGCCAGCATGGTGACACTGTATCAGCTCTGGGACCCTCTGACACTTCCCACCAAGTGCCACGCCTGCTTTGGTCACTCCAGAGGCACTGGTGACAGGCGTCCTTTGCCCGCAGGTGGACCGCAGAAGCCACAACGTCATGGAGCCCCTTTTGCAACACTGGTTGAGATTTTCTAGTGATTTTGACACTCAGGGCTTGCACAAGCAGGTTTCTCAATGGGCAAGACATCGCTGGGATTTCCATGAGCAGGCACTGGCATCCTGCTCTGATCTATCCGTAGATAAATTAAGTCCAGCTACCGGCCACCTCACAGCACTGGCGTAACCCCATGTATGCCAACGCTGATGCCTCCACTGTATGCCCTCCTATGTTTATTCCTGTGGCTTCTGGGGAAACCCAAGCAGTCATTCCTTAGCTGTTCTTCATCTCATCACAATGCTCAGGTCTAAAACAAGTGAGACAACTTGTAGTCTAGAAGTGGCTGGGATTTTTTTTCCCTATTGACAGCAAAAGGAGCCTAAACAGTCAGCACAGATGTAGATGTCTAAAATGAGGTGAGCTATCTCCTGTCGCACCTGATTGCCTACATGGACTGCTGCATGGAGACACCCAACTTGTGTCCCAGTTGTCAACAGTGAAGCACATAAATACAGACTCTGCACAAATTAATACAGCACACTTTGCAAAGAACAGGTTAATTGGCCCAGCCACATGAACACGGTTCCACAGCTCCCTGGACCCAAGCAAGGGTGGCACTCCAAGTGATCCAACCAGACATGCTCACAAGAAGACTCAGTCCAAGGTCACACCATGATGCAAAGACCCTGCTGTACCCCAGCAAGAGCTCTTGCCTTCCACTCACCTTTTTTAAACCACTTATCCACATTTTCTGTGTAATTGCATCAGCGTAATAGCCTTCTGTCAAGCTTGTGCCACTCATCCATCACACATTAACAGTCTATTCTGATTTCTGAGGTACATTTCATCTTCTCTGACACCCATAATTTTCATGTTACCCCTTTACTGAGGCAATTAAGTCTTCTTCCAATCCATTCTTTTAGAGTTTAAATTTACATTTTTAGTACTAGTTTTTCAACAGCCCTGGTTCCTTCACAGTTGCAGAGTTTAATTCATGTTTATGTTCGGTTCACATGGCACCCTCATCACATGGTTTATTTCTGTCAACTATAACTCCCTGCAGAATTTAGATTGCAGCCTAAGCTCACTTTGCATTTCTACCACAAGAGACATCAAAACACATGACCAAAAATGAGATGTTTCCTTCTAACTTTGACAGTTTGCTTATGTGCTATAACATTTTTATATAAAGATAAAAAAAAATCTATCATTATTGTAGCTATTCTCATTATAATGCGTGCAAATGCATAATCCAGTGAGTATGAAAAACACAGACAGGGGAGAAAAATCCTAATGAAAAACTCAACAGAGCATGCAGTACTTCTGCCTAGCATTTCTAAAAAGTTGTCCATCTCCATCGTCTTGAGGACCACTTATAGTTTAGAGTGGAACAGGTCAGTGAATGCTTTTTCTTGCATGATTTAGATAACAAAAAAAAAGCTAATAGCAAGTTTATTTATCCTCACTGAGGAGGCTAATTGCAACAGAGTCTGGACCTCAGGAGCAAAAGGCAGCTGCATGTGGCTTCTCCTCTTTCCCATTGCAGCCCTGGGAATGCCAGACATTGGCACAGACCTGCCAAAAATGCTGGACAGTGCCGGGAGGCTCCAGAAAATCCCTTTTATTTCCCACAAGCCTTCACACATAGATGCTAAGTCTCACCTTTGGGAATGCTCGGAGCAGTGGCTCTGTGCCCATCCCTGCCCCGCCATCTCACTAGCAGGAGAGTTGCCAGCTGCGGTTCCCCAGCCGCGGCCATCAATCAGGCTGTTATTACCGCTCTAAACACTGCGTTTGTCAATGGCTAATGTTTTTCACAATCAGGGAGTGATGGATTAGTCTTCATTTGAATGGAAGTGTCAGGCTTCATGAGGATTAGATCACAGTAGCGTGCGAGGGTCCCATGGGTGCTGCCCACTCATGGCAAAGCCCCAATCCAACAGTTATTTTCCCATCTGTAGGACAGCAACCAAACACCTCAGGGAATAGTTCTGAAGTGATTTGCAAACGCGGGTGTGAGGAACATTTATAAAAACTATGACTATTTGACATTTACGCAGTGCTACCACTGCTGGATCCCAAAGCAGAGTGTAATAACTCCCATGAGCCGCGGTAAGCTATAAGAGTGGGACCAGCCAAACCAAAGCACCTCACTCTCCAACCCCTCCCGGCTCCTGACGCAACCCACGGGGCTCTGGGAACAAAGGGAAAAATGTGCAAACCTCGCTTTTGCCATGTGTCAGAGCATATTTCCCCCGATATCACCCAGCAGCACTGTTGTCTCAGCAGAGCACAGGAAAGACAGTCCTCCTTCTCATCTATCTACAGTGTCCTGTGCCTAGAGAGACTAAAGAGGCCTTGCCATCATTTAAAGTTTCTCACGCTGTATGTCTGCCTCCGGAGCTCAGCACCGTGGGTTGGTAGGTCGTGTCCCAGCACGGGCATCTTTTCAGACCCCAGGGCAGAGTTTACGCATGGCTCAATTATTACATGGCCTGTAATAGGTTTTCTACAGAGGCAGCTCAGCTGAAAAAGGTGAGGGTTTGTGGATCTATTGTAATTTTGAGGGGGAATAAAACTTTGAAGAGCCTCCTCCTGAAAAGCCAAGAGTTTCTCCCAGATAGGTCGCTGGTCCTAATGAGCTCTTATTTTTGACTCAGAGAAAACGCAAAATCTCACTTACAAAATGGACTTATCTGAAACTAAACCTGTGCTACCCACTGCACATTTCATCTCTCCTCTGCTTTCATTTTACTAACAGGGCTCTCCTAGCACGTTCACTTAGGTCTCTCTCTGCTTCCTCGGATGGCAGCCTAGCAGATTTGTTATTGAAGCTTACTGCAACCACTCCCCACCTTCCCTCCTTGTATTGCGTTTACCCTCAACCCTGCCCGATAACTCTGGCTGCTTTGCCAAATTGCTGAAAGTCATGGATACTTCACTAAGAGAACACAGACTCACAGAATAAATAAAAACAAAATTTTTTTAAAAATCAAGAAAAAGAGTAAAATTAATTCTTTAACTCAATTGTTCCAGTCCTTCAAAGCCATTACCTTAATGGAATAGATCTTTGTCATGAAGAAGTGATGCTGGGAGCCACTCCATCCTGCAGGTTTGGAAGCCAGTGACATGCACCTCCAGCAAGAATATCCCGAAGAGTCAGCAGGACCGCAACGATGAGCCTGGTGCTCTCAGACAAGCGAGGAGGGACTAGGAGGAACTTGCAGATTATACTGAGGATGAAATTACTCCAATCCTAACCAAGCTGCTGCCTCCTGGGCTTAGGGAACTGTAGGCAAGGGGACAAAAGGATAGTGTGTCCCGTGTGGCTTGCAATCAGCCCCAACTCTGGTCCCAGAGCAGTGTGTGTGTTGGTCCCAGCCTGTGACGCCAGCTTGCACCCCGCCTGGCCTGGCAGAGGAAAGGAGGGGAGTGTGGAAGCCAATGAGCGGCACAAACTGTTCTGGCCTCCTCAGCAGGGACGGCGTGCCAGGCTTTCTCCCATGGAGGGGGTTGGGGAGTCTCCAAGGGAGCTTGGACAAAGCTGCTCTGACAGACCACGAGCACTGCTGTGATTTCCATCCCTGCCTGGAGGCAAAGCCAGCCGCACTCCAGCAAGCGAGAGGATGGCCAGCAGCAACCTGGACTTATTGCCCATAGCACCTGTGCCAGGGTCCTCAAAAGCCCGGCTGGCTCCTGCTGTTCACTGGCGTGCCCAGGATGGGGTTTACGAGGGAGCATCCATTCTGGGACAGAGAGCATCTCCCCGGCAGCAGCACTCCCTGCCATCTCCATCCTTGCTCAGCAGCAGCAGCAGGAGCTGCAAATCTCATCCTACAGTGCTGTCGCCATGGGGACACCCCTCACCCTCGTGGAGATGCAGCTTCATCTGCACCGCCAAGGCATGCATGGACAGACATGGTGCTGGTATCACTGCTGCTGCTCCCAGTGCCCCCAGCTGACGCAGGGGTTTTGGAGAGCCCCTTGCTGTTAGCACACAACATGCAGAGCTTCCCCTACTGCCACTTGTCTCGTATGTTGGGTGCTATAGTGATCCATCACATCATCCCACATCTGGATAACAACCAAACTGGACCTTTTAATCATTTTTCCACAATTAGCAAGAACAGTTTTTAGGAATTAGAACACTGATGCTCTCTTCTTTCAATTGGATTGGTGGTACTTAGGAGCCCGTTACTTAGGAACATGGGCTGTTATATTAGTATTGTCATCTTGTCATCAATTAGCTTTTAATTAACTTGAATTTTGTCTTTTCTCTCCTAATTGGGGAAGGGAAAGAGGAGAGCAATCAGCAGGATAGGTGTATTCAAAGTAGCCTCAACCACAATTTCACTGAGCAAACTATGAGCCACTAAACACTGATGGCACTTTCTAATGTATGCTGTAAGCATTACAAACATGATGAGCTACATCAATTTCTAGTGCTCCTCTACATTTTTGACCAAGAGCCACTACTGGAAGCCAGGATCCACTCTGTCCCACTGACACAGTCAGGACGGCTAGCCACCGGGCAGCTCTGTCCATGTAGTTCGCTTCTCAGGCTGCAAAACTATGCAACTTCTGGCTTTTTGTTTTTTTTTTTGTTTTGTTTTGTTTTTTTCACTAGACAACCCAGAAAGGGGAAATCTACTCCAAAGTGGGGAAAGCAAACACTGAAGGAGAATAAGGTGAATATCCTCTCACCTTCTCTCCCATTCCTGATTTATTTATTGCTTCACTTTGTTGCATTTTACTAGCATCATAAGTGAAGATCTCTCCATTACTCAACTGCCATAGGTGGGCCAGTTCCACCATTAAATCCACCCTGGAGTCTCGTTTGTGCAAAGCTCTCAACTATGTGAGAAGCTAACACAGAATTTTGGGTCTGTTCATGGAGAAAAAACTCCAGTGAGAAGGAAAATATGCTGATGGTGGGGTGAGGGATGGATGGCGAGGTGTGGGAGCAAGCCAGGAGAATCGGTATTGCAGTCCAGAGAGAGGTTTTCATCCATTAGAGGGGACACATTTTTTTTCTTCCAAGTGAAACAGTGATTATAGTGCGTATAGGTAAAGAGAGACAAAGCATGAATTTGTGGGAAGAATCAAAAAATCCTAAATCCTCTTGGTTTAAGCCTTTATGGTACTTGCAACCTTATTTAAAAAATAGTTGAAGAAGCTCTCTTTTCACTGTACAGTTATACCCAAAAACGCAGTGTACTATTCATCTGCTTGTCACATGGCCATACATACCAAAGTCCTTACCCTGAAGGTGATGCTCATTGCACCTCTGCTGAATTTTTCTGGTCAACCTAGTTTCCTTGCAGGATTGGTCCACAGTTCCTTGACCTATCATCTCACCTTGCCCGTAGCAGCATCCCCACCAGCCTGTCTTTGATGCAAGCCCTGATAAAGGGCAGGGCTGAAGCCAGCCACAGTCAGAATTAAACAACAAGTTGGATTTCTCCACACCTCTTTTTGCCTCTTGAAATTACCTTCCAGCTGAGTACCAGACTGACCAAAGCTGATGGGAAATGAAAGTCATGGT
Source organism: Chlamydotis macqueenii (assembly GCF_036417535.1). Classification (NCBI taxonomy): domain Eukaryota; kingdom Metazoa; phylum Chordata; class Aves; order Otidiformes; family Otididae; genus Chlamydotis; species Chlamydotis macqueenii. Next base: position 3,920,334 of record NC_141571.1, on the reverse strand, counting down.
CCATGGAGAGTTAATGGCTATCTGAAAGCAGCAAAAAAACTTAGGGGAAAAATTATCCTCCCCTCACCCCCAAAATCTACCTGAGTTGAGAAGGGCAATAAATCAACAGATGTGTTGTCCCATTTTATCTGTCTCATCATCTTGTGGACCTGCAGATTGGTGATAAACAGCTCCAGAAAGACTCAAGATGACGTTACAGAGAAAAATGTCTCCCATCTCCCTGTTTGTTTATGCACACTGATTCCACTCCAGAGTCATCTGTAAGGCAGTCTCCTCTTGCCACCAGTCTAAAATAAAATAAAACCCTAAATAAATCCCAGAAGCCTGAGGTCGGGGAAGGCTCAGCAGTCTTGAGCAATGACACCAGCACCGACTCTGGGGAGCTGACTCAAGAACCTGCCCAGAGATGTTTCCTTCAGTGGCTCCCCCCAGGGGAGATCACCCTCAGCTCTCCCTGCTTATGGATGACTGTACCCATCCTCTGCTTTTCCCCCAGGACATGCTGTTGGAGAATATAAGAGATGAGGACAGAAGGATGTCGCCTCCCCTTTGGCCTCTTGTTTTCTCTCTCTGGCCTTGAATTTTGTCATATCTGCTCTAAGACTTGTCTTTGTCAGAGATGTAGGAGGAGTCATGGAGGTTGAGACCAAGTGTACATCCAGCCCCACACACTGGCCCCAGTACCACCTCCAGCCTCACCCTCCTTTTATCTCAGGGATTTTTGTGAGACTGATGTGGCCTGTGAATTCAGCAACCACCAGCACATCCCCTGCGCTCTTTGCTCTACGGAGAAAAATTTAGCTTTGTCCGAGCCAGACCCTATAGCAACACTAAAGCCCTTGAGCTGGCCCAGTTCTGGCCCTTTCATCCCTGTTAGCCACTGCTACAAGCGAAATTAGAAGCAAAGTGCTTCTCCTGGGGATTACAATGTGTTTGGAGCTGTGACCCTACATTACAGTTAGCCGCTCTCGCAAGCCTGTAACTCTTCCTGAGTTACTTCTGTTGTCTCCATTACAGTTGCGTTCATTTGTCCCTCAGGCCCTGACCAACACCTCTGCAAGAGCCTCCCCAGTGGCAAACACGGCACAGCGGCGGCTCTGCAGGGAGGGGTGAGAGGAGCAGAGAGGGGCTGACGGGACTGCGGCTGCACAAGAAATCAATACAAAGCAGAAGATAAGACTGAAGTCTACCATGTCATATTCTGCGTAAAAAAAATTTGAAACTTGCCATCTAGAAATCTGATTATAAATAAATATTCATGTGTTACATAATCTTTTCACATTGGGATTTTCCTGTGAAGAGCCTGTTTTGGTACTCGTTCCTCCAGTCACTGAGCTGAGTCTGATGCACTGGGCATTTTCTGGATCCAAAACACAAGGCTATTTTGGTTGGTATATTTTTCTCCCTCTCCACCTTGCTTGGCTGAAGTCACTTGCACCTTTTTGGTTTTTGATGTAGTGTTGCCATAAGAACCCTCTGCCTGCTCTGCTACAAGAAGTGCAAATTTTTATCTCCCTGCTGCAAGAGAGTAGTAAATCAGAAGCAGCTGACAGCTTTGTCTCGCAGCCTGTTATCCATAGGCGAGAGGATGCCTCCCCCGAGATCCCATTAGGTGTACTGTCTCCACCACTAAACTTTCAACAAGCGCATTCGCGGAGACCTGCGTGTCAAAGAGAGTCCGCCAGCTAATGATCACTGGGAATTCACTTCCTCTTGCTCTTTCTCTCCTGCGCCCACCTCTCCCTCCTCTTTCTTTCACACTTTATTCTCAAGTTTATTAAAAATAGGCTCCATTTAGTTTCATCACTCAGAGCCTATGTAACAGCTCCTGTTAAATGGCAACACATACAGGAGCAAAGCCTCCCCTCTGGAAGGGCAGGCACTGGAAGTTGTGAGGAGTGACTATAAATCCTGCCTTTCCTTTGCTGACACGCACAAAAACAAAGCAGGAGAGAGCGACAGGGCAAAATAACTGGATGTAACAAATCCTCATTATGTCTAATACGCTGCTCACCTCCCCGGAACAAGGCAACCATCATTCACAGACACAGGGGGAAGGCACACCTGGAGCTCCTGTGAGCACCTCTCCTGCTCCCCAAAATTATGAGCACGTTCCTGAGACTGAAGTAAGAATTTGAAAATTGCCATACGAACCTGAGAGGAGCTGCTGTGGATGTGTAGTGGTCCTGTAGCATCGCACTCGCTGTTGTACCTCACCCATGGCATCTCCCCTGCAAGAGAAGGGATGAAGACCTTTCATCACAGAGCGTTTATAAGAGCAGCATTGTGGTGAAGACAGCAGAGCCCATTTTATAACTGTTGTGTGAGCACATGGTGGAGATGCTGGAAATGCATTCACTCCAGGAAGGCAACACACCTTGGGAAGAGGCACAGTGGGTTACCTAAAAGACCCAGTGCACTCATGGTAAATACACTAGAGCCTTTTCCGTCAGTGGGTCTTGGCTTTGGACTTGCACCACATAAAATAGAACAGGATATTTCTGTCTGAAAGCTCATAGCTCAATAGGGTAGATGCAGCCCTAGACAAGAGAAGCAGGACAGGCGGCATTTGAGAAATAAGAAACTAAAAATACGGAAGCCCTTAGGAAGCTCAAGATCACAGGTACCATGAGCAGACATGACAAGAGAGGCAGGAAAAAAGCTTGCAAAGCACTTTCTACTGCTGTTTTCTAAAATATGCGAGAAGTTTTAGTCTCCAGGAGGCTGTTGGAAAGAAGTTCTCAGCTCTGCCTCTGCTTCTACAAATAGTTTTCTAAAAATACCAGAAACCAGCAATTATTGCTAGACTTATTTGATATTTATTGTCATTCAAATGCTTCTGTAGACAAAAGACAAATGTAGATGTCAGCCAAACTCTGGACCACTTCTTCCTTCTTTCTGTGCTCTGGATGAGCAGGGCAAAAGGAAATCCCAGTCCCTGGCTGTGTAACTCCCACTGACGAGGCTCAGGAGGTGCAAGGCAAGCTCCACAGCACACTTGCTTCAAATTTTGCTCTCCCCTGATGAATCCATCCTGATATAACTTAAAAACTTACAGAATAGTTTTGGTCCTACATGCACAGCATCATTAAAAGCTCATAAAAACACATTATCTTTCCTTACAGGGTTTTATACCTAAGTGCTATCCACAGAGCCAAAGTTACGGCAGGGACAAGGTTTGCAGCAGCGGGGCTCTGGTCTTCAATTTTAAACAGAGGCTGTGCCCCTTTGCACAGCAAAGTAACGCTGAATGACCCTCCAGGCGCTCGTTAAAGTGAAGCCCGACGGACAACAGAGAGAACAAGGCAGTAAATCCACGCCGGAGCCTCCAGAGCCCAGCGAAGAGGAAAGAGCGAGTCAGAAAATCATGCTCCCTGCTGAACAACATTTCTCAGGGTTCAGAACCAGCTCAAAGGTGTCACTTCACGTGTCCCGCTTTGCAGAGTGCGAATGGGAAGGAAGCAAAGCCCAAACATGAGCTCACTCTTCTCTGCTGAGATTTATTGTGTGCAGGGACTGGTGGGGAGGACGAACCAAAGGGTGCTGAAAAGAGAGATGGATGTAAATCAGGGTCTTCTCAGACAGTCTGGGCTGTCACAGCTCAAAGGGGAAAAAAAAAAAAAAATCGTTTTCATGTCCGCCTTGTAAGCTTTGCCTGGCTTCATCTACAGGTTCACACCTGGCAGCATTTTCCACCCACTTTCCCAACACTTTGCACTGAGGCGAATGGGAACATGGTCGAAACATGCTGGATTGCTCCCTGAGAAGCAAAACAGCTCGAGAACCATTTCTCTCAAGTTTAACAGAGTGGGGAAATGATTTTCACCTAGCCTGCAGCGAGTCCACAAGACAATCAGTCACTGCCTCTGCTGCAGCGATGCTGCAGGCAGAGCAGCCCCCGGGCAGGTGGTCCAGCGGCGGAGGGATTAACTAGAAGATGGCACGAAGCAGCTCAGTGAGTGCAATAATGGCACTGCTGTACAGCAAATGCAGGAGCACGTTGCTGCCCATTACCATGAGAAACAACGTTTTTGCTGGGTGCAAATGGGTTGTAAAAAGTAAAAAGCAAAGCGATCTCTCTGCAGCCTGAAATACTCCCTACACACACGAAGGAGAGCTGGGAGACACAGACTAACCACTGAAATGCAGAGAGGGATGGGTACGTGTGAAGTATCTCTCTTTCTCTGATGCTGTAGATTATTTAAATGAGTTATTAAATTAACTTTTTACACCTGCAGCCACTCTCCAGCTGAACACACACTGGCTTATACACCCTCAGCCCATGGGAAAGTTCCCCCCAGTGCCATGCACAGATTGCAGGGGCATCCAAATGCTCGTGACATGCAAACCTTCCTAATTTGCTGTGCCAAAGGCTGTTTTCTTCAAACCAAGTCACTCCTAAAGCACACAAATAGTTTTTTCTTCGTCGGAGCTTCCTAACACATCTGTCTCACCAGGGCATGAAAGAAATCCCATTTGTCCCAGCATGACATTGCAGTCCCCATACTGGGGTACTGGTAGGGTTTGACAGTGAGTGATGCTGGAACGCAGGTTGGTGATGCGCAGGCGGGTGGGAGCAGGAAGGGAGCATTGGGGCACAGCCCTGAGGGGTGACCCAGGGACAGACAGAGGCAGGGAACAGAAATGCCCTGTGGACTCACCTGGGCTGCTTGGTTTTCCGTGGCGTACAGCAACAGGGATGAAGCCAAGTCCCCTCAAGTGTTAAAGTGGGATGAGAGGCAAAATCCTGAGCTTGACTTGAACCCTTTCTAGAGATAAGGGTCTGAGTAAGAACATATTTCTAAAACTCCTGAGTGGGATCCAGAGGGAGCGTCAGGTTTGATTGCGGGGTGTGGCTCACTTTCACCTCTACAAGAGCAAGAAATGAAAAAAAAATAAATTACATTTTAATCTGTCTTCTATCTTGTGTTTGTCTGACAGCTCCATAGGGGACCTCAGGAGCAGGGTAGCACAGATGCTGCAGGTACGGCTGTGAGCATAATGGATTTTTTCAGTTCATTTGGAAAACAAAACTGAGCCGTTCTGTGCTGACCTGAAATATTTTTTTCCACTCTAATGAGAGAGAAGGAGCAAATACTCACCTTCAATCAACTAAAACATCCAGTTTGACCCAAAGTGAAAGCTTTAGTTTTGTTTTCACGGCACTCAACCATTTCTTAATTCATGCTAAATTCAAAACAAGAAAGCAAAATGGTTTGCACTTAGCTAAATAGTTTTCCTTACCTTCCTACCCTCACCCGGGACACTCTGCACTAAATGCAAGTTGAGTCTACAAACTATGTTGGTTTTGAGCTCCGTGGAAAAGTGAAGGAAAATCTTACTGCCGGTCGAACCTCCCCTGTCCCTCCCACGGGCTTCGAGGCCAGGCTGACGGTGCATTAACGGCGCTGCAGGTACCCCCTCGCACAGGCATAATAACAGGACCAGCTCCCTCAAATTAGCAGCTTTAAACTCCTTTCCTGCCCCATCCAAATATCTATAATAAAGGCAGTACACAGCTCGAGAAAGGTGTGCCCTCCCCTACCCACTGATGGCTACCTGCTAATCAACTGCCGCTGCGCCCCCCCATCTACAACTTAAAATGTGTTCTTAATGGGTCGGCGTCCCCCGGAGAACAGCGGGAGAACTGAAAGTAAACCACCAGGATATGTCAGGATTTGAGTCACAGAGCAGCTCTAATTGAAATCTTCTCTGTCATTTACTCATCAGGAGTGTAGAGCTCCTTCTTTGAATGAAACATTAGACACCGGTCTGACAGCTCCAGGTGGAAGATCACTCGGCAGTTTAATCGCTCCCTGACAGCCCCGGTTACTCCTACATCAGCATCCATTAACTTTCATTTTATTCAGACCCTTTCATGCCTTTTTAATTGGTGGCTCTGGGTGCTCTGGAGCAAGAGGCGGTCATATCTCGGACGGGATGGGAGAGCTGCTTCTCACCGTAGTGATGCCATTTGGCTGGGCGAGGGCTGCCTGTCAGGTCACCTCCCCTCGGGTGGAAATCTTCAGAAAAGAGGTCATCTTGTGAAACCGCTAATCCAGTCAATCTCCGGAAAGGAGATAACTGTTTTGCCAGAAGCTGTGATGTTATCAAGAGCTTGAAACTTTTGGGGTGTACTGTTTAAAGCCTCAAGTCATGGATGGAAAAGGCACTGTGAAAAATTCAGCTTTAATTTAATTTTTTTTTATATATAAGTTGGTATCAAGCCTTTATGTTTGCAGAGAAAAGCTCAAAACCAGATGTGAGTGCACCCTCAAGGCTCAGACAATGGAAGACAGATAAAAAGAACCCAAAGTTTATCCTCTTTAAATCAAGACTGGATGTCTCTTGAAAATTGATGCTATAACTCAAAGAGAAGTTATGGGCTTCATGCAGAAATTATTATCTGAGGTTTCCTGAGCTGTATTATGCAAGAAGTCAGACTAGATGATGATAATAGTCCCTCCTGGCCCTCAAGCCCATGAATCCTTCTCCTGAGTGTCTCGCAATTGTCCCCAAATTGTCCTTTCCTGTGTTTATACGCTTGAGTATGGATTTTCAGTGGTATTCAGACATCCTGCACCAGGTATGGATTTTTCAGGGTGAAATAAAGGAATTTTAGTACATCCCTAACCTGTCACTCACCTGTACCAGATCTTTCTATTTTCTCTGAGCCCCCAGCCCAGACCCAGGGAGCCAGAAAACCTGTGGCAACGAGCAGGCCAAGGCATTTTGGGCTTCGAATTGCCCCCACCCTGTGACACAGGGCCGGTGCTTGTCACCAGTATGTGGGGGTTCAGCCTCTCCTTATTGATACCACCAATATGCCTCTCCCTGCTCAGTGGCCACGGACCACCGTGGTCCTGCAGACCTCACGACAAATGTTTACTGAGCAGATGGGAAGCGAGATGGCCATCTTGAGCTCTGTATTTGTGAAAAGGCTCTTCACTTCCTCTGCCACCTTTATCCCTTCCAATTTCATTCTGTGCTCATCTCAGCTAACCACCATTTCTCTGTAACACAACGGGGCTGGCTGGCTGCCGGCTCGTCCCAATTATCTGTGTTGCTGCACAATGTGCTGCTCCGCTTGACTGCTGGCCGCACCGAGCCCTCGCTCCATCCATGGACCCAGATGCCCAAAGATTCAACACTCCGTTCCCATGCGATTCTGGCAGATTTTTGCTCCAGCCTCGGTCCAGATTGCGTTTGCTGGCTCTGGCTGGCTTGGCAATGCCACGGTGGAGCCACCTCCAGAATAAATAACCCTCTTGTGACAGGACACCGGCAGGCCTCCTGCACGCACATCGTTGGTAAGTTCGGTTGCTGTGTGCGAAAGTCAGGACCAATGAAACGTGTCCTAAATTAGTGAGAAGGGGAGAGTGGGGAGAAGACACAGCTTTCAAGTGGTGATGCCGGATTTCTGCAATACAGCCCTGGAAACCTGAAATTCATCCTCCCAGCAGGGGTTTCCAGCCCCATTAATAATCTGAAGTAAGACTGAGTCTATGCCCAGCAGAGCTTCCAGCAAAGTCAGACAAGACAAACCAGCATGCTAGATAACAGCTGGGTGTTGGGAGGAGTGAGGAAACTTGGGTAAGGGAAAAGAGACGGAAAAGATTGCTGGAGGGAACGCACAGAAAGATGGATTTGATGGAGGAGAGAAAAGGCTGCCTGGTGAAAAGGAGAGGAATGTATCCAAAGCAAGGGCAGCATAGCTGAAGGTACAACAATGAGTGTGAAGAGACTAAGGGAACAGGAGAATAAAAGGGCTGTGAAATATAAAAAGAAGACCTAGGGATAACAGCAGAGATACGGAAAGATCTGTGTTGGAGACCAGATTGAGCTAACCAAGTGTAAGAAGCAAAAAACTCCATGAATGCATTCAGAATGGTACCAGTAAAGGAAAATAGAAATAGAAATGATCATCTGGGAGCAGAGACAGAAGTGAAAAATGTAAAAAGGAAGAAAAAGCATTTATCTAATGAAGATGGGAGGTGATTTTGTGGCTTATAAACTTTTACACACTGCAAATAGAAGTAAACAAGGGATTAATGCAGCTAATGAAGGGCAAGTTTCAGTTTAAATATGTATGCATACATAGATAGACAGATATTCTACCATCAAACAAAAGGACAAAAACACGCCAGCAAGAAGTTGCTGCTTTTCCAGAACAAATAAGAAACCATCACTCTCCGCCTGAGCACTAAGACAATCGAGCCGTTTCACATCTCAGTGCCAGGTGAGGGAGAAAAGTAGTAAGATGCCAAGATGAGACAGACAGCGAAGTTGACCCTTAATCCAACTCCTCACAAAAAAAAAAAAATCTGAAGATTCTTTGTTTTTCAGACTTGCATTTATCAGACAGGGGTCAAGGCACCATGCAGCACAACTTAAGTGCGGCAGCATGGGATGGAGCAGAGAAATGCTGCTGCATGGGTATCAGCTGTGTTCCTCCTGATACTCAACTGCCATGTCCCCTTCCATCTCCCACTTCCCTAAAGGGAAGAATCTAGGAAGAAAAAAAAAAAAAAGGCATTCCTTTTTAGACACCACCACATCAGATATTTATATATCAGGTTTTTTTTCACGGGAAATATTCAGATTTCACACTGTTAGTGTCTCAGTAAGTTCATGTAAGGTACTGTGAGACATTTAATCATCGGGCTCGTCTTTATTTAATAGAGATTGTTTAATAGTCTGCAAATCTAGTAAAATCACAGTGTTTCAGCACGCAATAAACCACAAGGGAACTTGAGGTTTTTCATGCCAATTAAGCATCAATAGCCCTGGATTTGGCGGCCTTCTTTCACATTGCAGGAGTTTGATTTTGGCTATGCTGCTCGTGAATTACAGCATTAACACAGGCGTGCGCACACCCCCGAGAGAGAACCTCTGCATCACCAGTAAATCAAACGGGGCACAAGCAGGTAGAGAGCCAAACGTTCCCAAATGTTGGTGGTGCCTATATGCTTGAATTTAATTCAAACCTACTCATAACATGAAAAGACAGAATATTAAAGGAGCGCTCCTGGATTTAGGCGTGATGGTAGCGTACTCGCTGTTGGAGGAGGATGGAGACCTCTCTGAGAACTATGAGAGAAGGTCAAGCACATGTATCAGGCACGTGCTGATAAGAAGATAATTTACTTGCTTCCAGCAATGCTGATCCCAGCTCTGCCCACTGCGTGCAGTTGGAGAAAGGATGGATATGTTTGTTGGCAGTAGATGTGGAGTTCTGAATTACAGGAGGTTGACACGCTATGACCCCCTGTTGAATAGTAAACCTAGAAACAGGGTCAGAAGTACTCAACGTGAGGTGGCTTTAACACTGCCAATTCTATCTGCATAGTAAGCGTTACGATTACAATCATTATTTATAACCCCCACAACGCAGCTCACCTGAGGAATGCAAGGAAAGAAAAGGCTTTGAAAGACAACGATTGCAGCTTATTTACAACGGCTCCATTGGATCACAGCACTCTCCAGACGCGTGTTAAAGTAGCAGTAAAGGAAGTAAAAGCATTTTTAAAATCTGCCTTTATAACTGTGCGTTGGTGACATGTATTTAAATCGCCTGCATGCCATCAAACGGGGGTTCCAATTTAAATGTCACTGTGGAAGCTCTTTCTCATATCCTTTCACAAAGTCATTTGTCACCTTCCAATTCATGGCAACGAAAGGAAGAGAACAGAAAATTAGAGAAACAAACAAAAATCTGTGTTTTTAATGTAAAATGCAACCCTGGAAACCTCTTCCTGTATTTTTTTTAAAACGTCATTCAAGAAAAAGGGGGGAAGAAAACAAAACAAAACAACCATTAAAGGAAACTATACACAAAGCAAAAGTCTTTCTCTTTGCTTAAATGCTAGAACTAATAATCAAATTAAATAACCACTATGGCTGATCATCTGGCTGCCAAAGTGGATGTTTACCTTTCCGTTTATTACCACCACTGTTGTGATAAATTTGAATAAGTATGGGGGAAAAAAAATAAACAGTAGAGCTTTTTTTCACAGCGTTTAACTCTAAACTCAACAAAGTAGCTTTATTTTCCAGATCACTGAAATATTTTTTTTTTTCTGGCAACCTGACAAAGTGTCTTACATATCTCAATGATTTTTTCCCAAGAATTCCCAGCTTATGCTGCCCCAAATTATAACATTTCTCTAAATACGAAAACCTTTGTCACTCTAATGCTTCTGTTGACCAGTAATCTTATTTTTATCTTAGACAAAATATTATGAGCATAATCCATAAGTAATATAACATGGTCTCGACAGCTGAAGACACTATTAAACCATTATTTCATTTTTTCACTGCAGTGGCAACTCTAGAACAACCACACAAACACGGATTATATGATAGCAGTGATAAAAATAATGGGTACCTTCAGCCATAGGGCCAATGTATGACTCCTAAGGCATAAAACATCGTTCCTGATGCCAGAATATAACCTTCTGCCTTTTCACCTTTAGAGGAAAATATTTCGAGTCAAAATAATTTAAGATTTGTTGATGGTAGACAAGAGATTTCTGATTAAAGTCCTTTATTGTCAAATATGTATTTAGTTTGCCTTATCAGAGTAAAAGTTTTCAATTCTTCCCCCAAAGCACAGCTCCTGCAGTCTTGTGATTGAGATGAGAATTACTCTTCTATAAAAATAATCAAGGCTGTAACTTGGACCCAGATACTTTGACCCCAAAATGCCTTGAAAATGCACATCTCAGGTTATAATATCAAAAGATGCATTAAAAAGACTCAGAGTGTTGTTTCCAGGAGTCTCATCATTTAGCGTCAAACCCAGGCTTTGAGGGAATCTTGAGTCATGGGTGTACTCACAAAATCCATTAACTTCAGTAAAATTAGATATAAGCCTGAATTCCAACTGGGAGATCTCCTTTCTACGGATGTTATTGGGCTTTGGATCAAGGTTAATTTGTACACAAAATAAAGCACAAAGTTTCACCACCAGAATAGGTCTCAAAGTCAAAACCAGTACTGGCTTTACACTAGTTTCACCAGTTAGGAAACTGCACCAGACACTTGGGTTTACTCGTATTGTGACCTTAATTCAGCAAACTCATTAGCATGTGCCTCTGGCTCAACCTAACCAAAGCTGTTTATTTCAATTTACAGTCTGCAGGGCTCCACTGAACACCCAGAACATCCGTGCGCCCTGAATTCAGTCCTGCCTTGCTTTCCTCCTCGTAGCATCAGTGCAGTTGCTGCTTGGAGTCACTTCTGTAAGAGAAGGGTCTAAGGTGCACTGTGCCTCATCCCAGTCATTTCTGCAGAAGTTTACTCAAGTAAATTTGTTAATTTTTTTTTTTTTAATTTTTCAACATGGTTTTCAGGCTTTTAAGTCAGGGACCTAACTTTAAACACTTAAATTAAGAAATCAGTTGTTTAATTTACAATCACCTAATTGGCACATCTGTCTTTTACCTTTTTTGCACCAGTTAAAGTTTGCTACCACAGAACAGCAAACAGCACTGACTGTTAAAAAATATTGTTCCACAGTCCACAAATTAAAAGGTCTCACAAGTAACCCGAATGAGTATGTAAACACACTGGTTAGATAAAGAACATGGTTTTAGTTGTCTGTAATCAGCTCAGGCGCTTATGAGTGAATTTGGCATTCGTGGAAGTAAAATATTGTTTGGTCTAGATCAAAGGATGGCACGAGCGGGTCCCATTCAGCAATCCCAACAGAGCTAGGCAAATAATCTACTTTGTGAATTTGGCCTCTTGTTCTGTTCTCCAATTATCCACAGGCAGATGGTGATTTTGTTGTATTCGTTCACTATTTAAATTATTTGCTAGATAACCTCAGTAAACAATTCTTGTTCAATAGATTCCCAGTGAGCAGTTTGCTTAGGATGTTCTGCACTTGCTGTGGTTCAATAAGATGCAAAGATCACCTGGAATCACTGTGGCCTCTGCTCGGATGAGCAGAAGCCTTAGAAATGGGTTTCCAATGAAAAAGGCTGTGATTTGTGATTTCAGTTTCGACATTCCGTTTCTGGGAATATTTCTGTAAACTGAGCTTTTTCCCATGAGCACACCTAATAGCCAACCCACTTGTCTGTACAACGGTCAATGTGGAGGAAATTTTAAGCAGCCTAGAACTGCCTACGCAGCCTTTCAAAACATTTTATCATCCATTAAAATAAAAGCTTTTCAGAGAAAAGTTACGTTGATAACAACAAGCCTATGACACTTACAAGCCTTCTTCTCCCCATCATCTGGGTCCTTCAGGCTCTCCTCAGTCTCTCTGATGACCCATCTCTCCACAGGTCTCCTGGTCCCCAACCTCCTCCTCCTCCTGCTGACTGATCCTTCAGCCCCCAGGTTCCCCACTTCAGAAAAACCACATTTGCTACTTACCACTGTTTTAACACTTACCAGTGTTAAAAGATATACATGTCCCTGAGTCTGGAAGGTTGTCCATTGTCTGCCAAGCAGATGGATGAATAGATAATGTCTGAGAAGCTGTTTAGCTTCATGCTCAAATTCCACTGCATCTGAGCATAAGTGAGATATTTTAAAAACTCTATTACTCCAAGATTTTCTAAATCAATAAGGCATAGGGAAATTCTCACTGGGTATCACAGCTCATCTAATATATCTGTCTAACCAGGCAACCTAAAATATCCTTCAAATTATTACATTTCTAATTATTACATTTTTATTTTGAGGGATTATTTACCTAAACTAGAAGAGTCTTCTGATCACAAAGATCCTTTAAAAACGTGCACAACTATTTATAAAAAATATTTTGCAGCTTGATTTCATACTATAAGCTGTCCAGTGCCTGCCAATGAATTGTGAGCCTACTCCGCTTTTCCCGATATGGATTTCTACCAGGCAGAAATAAAGTACAAAATTACTTTTCTTATTTTATGGACCATAAGAAAAATCACTGATCTCAGGGCTTAAATGCTGTCCAGCAAAGCAAATGACCATTCAAAAGAGAATTATAGGACTATAAGGAATTGCCAATAAATAACACATCGATATCAAACCACAGGGTGAGGTACCACATACATCAGAGGAAAAACCAACATCCTTATGCTGAGATCCTAAACAATCCTGGCAGCATCTCCCAAGAGGACAAAACAATATATTCCAGTGACTCTGAAAAGGGCATTGGGATTTCTTAACGAACAGCCTGGAATTTATTGTCTATACACAAATGCAGAAACATTAGATAATGGCAGGAGCTGAGGCTCATGAGATGCTGGTTGAGCTTTGAAGTAATGTAGAAATATGCTGAGCTGGCAGTTTCCAGTGTAAAGCAGGGTAAGAACTGAACTAGTGGAATTAGTGAAAATTCAGAGGTTTGTGGCTCAGTGTTGTATAAGTGAATGTTAAGAGTGGGAAAGACCAAGTTACTTCTCTTGGAAGGTTGGGTTTGTAACTGCAAAGGCCTGGACATCTGTGGAGACCCACCAGCATGTTCTCATAACTGAGCTGTGCAATGACATTTTTAAAATAACTCCATTGTTAAACAGAGGCTTCTCACAGTATCATGCTCTCATACTCATGCCTGATGTAGCAAGCTGCAGAGGAAGCTGGCATGTATTTATGGAAGGAGGACTTAAGAGATGAAGTCTTCTCTCATTTGGATGCTCCAGGTCAGTGGACAAAGGCAGGAATTCACAGCGCCCTGTTTGAGTTGACTAACTAGTCTAATTTAACTCTCTCTGTAGTTAACGGAGAAACTCAGCCTGCTCTGAAGCAGCATTTCAAACAAGAACCTGATTTAGCTGCTCTGAGTCACGCTCTGGAGGAGCTCTCCCTGCTCCCCATTGATTGTAGAGGGAAGTAGAGGAGATTAGGTAGCTAACTTAATTGATTAAATTAGATGTCTGAAGTTGCATGGTACAAATGCCCTGCAAAGTGCCCTAGAACAGAAAGATCAGCACCATTTCCTGGGCTGTGTAAAAGACCTTGAACTGTATCCAACACAAATTGCACAATCTTTCCAACTGCTACAGGTTTTTGGTAGCTGATGCTGCTAAAATTTACTGCACAAGGTATTGTTCAAGAGCTGTAGAATGGCTTAGCATTGAAGTAAAATGAAAAGTCACAATTAACACCAAAATCCTGGAAATAGTTGTTTGTGTTTTTTTTTGTAGTGGTACTAAAATTCAAAATAGAGCATGGGGGTGACAGAGCAGCATAGTGGATGTGCTGAAAGGGCGAAGTTCTCATGTAGGTGCTGTAAATGAAAAACCTGGACTTTAGAAAAAAAGGTTTCACACAGTGTTGGAGGCTGAATTCCTCTTTATAAGAGAAAAGACCTCGTGAAACAAAAGTAAATAAATACAATTCAAAATAAAAATAAGCTTTCAACCTCTACTGCAGCCTGACAACTGATCTGACAAGTTAGCACAAGAGCTGAAAAACAAAACAACAAAAAAACACCCTTTTTTTTTTCTTTTCTTTTCTATAGAAGAAGGGGAAAAAAATCATTTTGAAATCACTGAAAAGCTTCCTATTCACTGATACTGGCTCATGTCAGTCTTTGGGTAAGAAGTTTTGACGTAACTTCATGCTCATAAAGTTTAGCAGTCCTTCAGAAGACATAAAATGGAAATCTATTTTCTTCCAGAAGTAAATGCCATCTAGCAGTTCCACTCTTTCTTCTACAGCACTTTGGTGTAGCTACTGCTTGGAAAAAAGGGTCTGTCCTGGGTTCAGCTTGATGTGTTACCATTGAGAAAAATCCCGAGTATTTACAAGACATGCGTACGGGACATACGTATTTAGGGACATGCGCTTGCCTACATTAGCAGAGAGTCTTTAGACCTAACGTTGTCGCTGTTTGGGCTAATTTAGCTCCCTTGGCACTGCATAGAGACACTATGCCCTAGAAAAACCCTCCCAAGGTGGGCTTGCTTTCACAGCTCTTCTCCTCTTCTTGTTTCATCCCTGTAGAGCTGTAGCTTACAGAGGCTCATTTTACAAAAGATCTCTCAGTTGACTTAGATGGCCACCATGTTGTCCCTGTTCACTGGAGCAAAAGCATTTTTCTGCCATCTCCCAGTCCTCCAAGCCCTGTTACTGGAAATGAAGTTTCTATGTCTAAGGCACTGGAGCAGTTGCTCCTGCCTCTGGAAGATGGAAGCACTAAACTGTTAAATTAACAGCTGCAAACAGCTGATGGAATTGGGATAAAAGCAAATGAACGTGACCCCAAATCAATCCTTCTGAGCAAAGCGGGCCCCCACGCAGCCCAGGGCAGAAGCTCAGGGCACAAAGCAATCAGCCTGGCAAGCGTCCTGGCCGGGGCTGTAATTCCACATCCTAACGCAACCTCTGCCTCTGAGACCAATCAGTTCAGATAAAAACACTGACAGGGAGAAAAATAATTTTGCGACTGGTGGAGAAACCTTAAAAAATCATAGTGAAACTGAGATTTTTTTTTTTTAAGCCCCACATTGCTGCTCAGCTGGGGGTATTTTTTTCTGGGCTGTTTCACCCATCCCTACATGATGATATAAAAGTCAGCGCTTCATTGAACTTTCTAATAGCCAGGACATATTTCCTTCACAACCCCAGTGCTCTCGCTCACTATGAGCTTTCTCCTAAGCAGCATGACACAACATATTGTAAAAGGAAAATGATAATTAGAAGGAACATTCGAGCAGAGGAACTTGTCTGGAAAAAACGCTTTAGTTAAATGAAGCGATAAAGATTGTTTTTAACTTAATCTGTTAAACACACACACACTCGCACGCACATACGCCATTCTAGCCCAGTACAAGAATATCTGTTCACCATAGACTTACCGTCCATAGACAGAGGACAAACTTGAGAAGAGAAGAAGTGGTGAATTCTTGTTTTGATTCTACAGAGGTTAAATTGAGGTGCAGAGAGATAACCACAAGTGATCGAGGCTGTGCAGAGAGATCACCCCAAGGCACATCAAGAACCGAAACTCAGGAGCAAAGAGCTGCAGGTGACACTCGTGTGACCCAGCTCTGTCACAGACTGTAGATGCACTGGTTGCTCCTTCCGCCGGCTCAGGAACGTGTGTCCCACAGCCCCAGGGGAAACTGCATCACCACCGGGAACCAAATTCAGTTTGGATGCCTGAATCTTGCCTTCATCACAAAACCATCCTTCTTCAAGGGCTAGTGTTAAAATCATCAGTATTTTCAGACAAACATGTATTAGGAATGGGTGATAAAGACATATCTGATACAAATTACAAATACTGCAGAAAGAAATAAAAAAAAAATATTGTCCCAAGGGAAAGGAAAAAAGATTGATTGCCCTGACAGTCAATTTCTGTTTTGAGTCTTTGGCTAGCAGCGGGATGGCAGGAGATAATGGTGATCAAAAACATCGAATTGTTTAATTAAAAAATAATCCCAACAATATACTTATTTTTTTTCTCCAACACATTGTGAAAAAGCCTAGATAGCGAATAAGGTTTTACTTAAATTCATATCCTCTCAAGATAATGCAAGAGCCTTAACAATCCTTAAGTCCAACTATAGCATCCTCTTCCTTTGGGAGAGGTTCACTCTTCCAGCAACGGTGGATCTCTAAAAGCTACAGGGGTACAAGGCTTTCAGAAGCAGTCCCAGGAGAAAGGAGGTGGCACGGTGCAGGCAAAGGAGCCGAAGTTGTTTAATGGATATGGTTTGTCCGGTAAATCTCCATCTCATAAGTGTTCTGAAATGAGCAAGATGGTTCTCTGTGTAGAGATTTAGGAATAAACTGCCAAGTGGTGAATGATCACGACGTACAGAAGAAAGCAAGCAGTGCTGCAACTGGGATGGGACTACATGGGAGAAGGAGTTTTCTTACTGCTCGTAGCTCTGCCTGAGCCTGCAAGCGTAGTGCAAAACAAGATCAATACAGCAACATGTGTTTTCTCCAGAAGAGATTTTTTTCTCTTTTCTTTAAGATTTCTTTTCTGGTAACCTTCTGCTTTTTTTTTCTTTCAGCCCTTGGTTTCCTTTTGTCTTCAAGCAACAAGAGAAAATAATTTGTAAGCAGAGCTGGGTTTCAGCTCTTTGCTGGGAGGCACAGGGCAATGCAGCACAGCTCGTCTGTGCTCAGGCTCCTTTCCACAGCGCTGCAAAGTCAGCCTGGGACCGGACAGCTGTGAGTTGCTGTTACAGCTGTGTTCTCTCACGCTGTTATTCAAAAATCTTTCAGAGTAACATTAGAATTGCCAGCGTGGAAGAATCGGTGGCCATTCTACCTAGTGACTTATCTCAGAAAACGATCAAACAAGTAACTTTACAGGAAAATAAAAAAAAAAAAACCTACCACCCAGGAAAATAATTTAACAAATCTCTAGTGTAATAGAAAATAAGTCTAAAGAAGCGCTGTGAAACTCCTAATCCATTCGGAACCTTCCCTCGTGACTTAACTATTAGAATTTTGGATATTTTAATGGTCCTCTTTGAATCTAGCTAAAAATCATGTACTTCTGTACAGGAGATCAAATGAATCTGGTAGTCCTGGACAAGCGTTACCCTCTCTATTCTTCCACCCATTGCTCAGATAAATTGCCTTGTCCAAAAAGATGTTAGAGACTGGGTATTGTTCACTTATCGTAATGTCTGTCTAGAAATCTGCTCTTCACATCTGAGTAAATCTTGATTCATTCCAAACTGGAAAGTAAAGCAATTTTTTTGTGGTCAAATGAGAAGACAAGAGGATAATCCAATAGTGTCATGATGGATGCTGATTAATTAACCAGTCTTTCTCGATGGACATACTAGAGGTGATCCTGCACTAGGAGTAAGAGAGCCATGGGAAGTGATATTCTCCAGCAGAACCTCTATAGCAGACTATCAGCACAAACGATACATTTGTCCTTGTTGGATTTTATGTTTCCAGTAAATTTTGTGCAGATGGAAAGTACCACCTTCACAGCCCTGGAGATCCAGACACCGTCGCAGAGGTTATTTCTTTTCCTGACACCACCTATAAACAAGTACGTTTCTTTTTTTTTTTTTTTTTTCCCCCTATTCTTTTACAAGCTCTCCCATCACAACGGTGACCAGATTCACTCTTTATGCAGGCAAACCATGTTCATATATGATGGGGAGAAATACTTAAACTGCTCAAAGACAAACTCCCAGTACCTTTATTCATGCCATAATTTCACAATTGTGCTTCTAGTGTAACCACTTCCTTGGGTTTAATTGTCATAGAACATCAATATCAGAGTAAACCAAATAATCATCTCCTTACAAATGGAGTATTTGGGTGCGGCAGGTTGGTTGACTTCGGTAATGACATGAGCTTGTTTGTCTTTCCAAAATAAGCACCTGCTCCTAAGGAGAAAGGATAACTTCTGATCATCCAGTCTGGATGATCCGCTCAGATCTTAAGTACTCAGCTCATGCACAATCTGCCTGTGGAGCTCCTAGGTACAAGACACTCCCAAAGCACATAAAAATGCTATTTTGCAATGTTTTAGTGTGAAACAAGTCAAATTTGTTCTTTTGTTTGCTCTCATCATCTTTGAACCTAAAAATCAAAATAATGGTTTACGTCCATGTGAATCCTCTGATGTCACAAATAACCAAAATTGATTATTGAGATTTTTCCACTTCTGGACTTGTAAATTGGCTTTTGGCATCCTCATGGCTTCATGCAGCAGGAAAATATCCACAAACATGGTAAAACTGCTCGTTGCAGAGAGTTAAGGCTCTGGCACCTGACTATGCTTTCACATTTGCAAATCCCCGCAGTGCGTTTCAGAATTAAGTGACAGTCAGTTTTTCTTATTCATTTTTCTGTTCTTGAACTTTGGCCACTGCTATCAGCATCAGTCTCGGGAGCCTGGAATACTCAACAGATTAACTCTTTTTCTAGAAGAACCTGCTGCAGGAGGTGGTCCTGTAGCAGCACCCACTGCCAACACTGCATAGCTATCATTTTTAAGGACAATCCATCAGCCAGGACAAGTAAAGCAGAGTTCTGAAAGTCTTCTTGCAGTGTCGATACCGGACTCTCTCCGAGAGCTGAGAAAGTCCATTTTCTGCATCAGTGACAAAAAGACAGGACACAGAACGGTCACTGACTTTAACAGGAGCAGGATAGGCTGTGGTTTAAAAGGAATCTGCTCCAGATGACCAGTCTGAGCTTGTGATTTATTATTGCTCTTGCAACACCAGTGTTGTAGTAGATACTGCTTTTGGGTGAAAGTCTATATGGGCTGTCAGAGAGTTGTTGCTTCTGTGCTTTCTCTCCTGTAATGGGAATAAACACTCTGACACCTTCTACCCAATAATATTTATTGCTATAGCAATGGAGAACTATCAAATTAAATTTTCCAACCAAGGCAAGCTTCCACTGGTCCTATTAGAGCCTCACAGATTTACTCAATGGCAGTTAAGGAACTTCAGACCCTCAGTGTTTATCATTAAGTTTGATTTCTGGGTAAAAAGTTAAAAATAAAATTGAAGTTCAATAACGCTCTCCTTGCAAAACATGTGTCACCTATAAATATCCATCACATATGGCTAAGTGCTACAGCTCTCTCATTTACACTTTGTCTGCAGGTGGCAAACTAAACCCAGGAAATAAATTTACTGTAACAGAAAACTTACTTAAATGTTAAGGAAAAAGTAAAAGTTAAACAGGCGTTTTCACATCAGAGGAACGTTGACTTTCCTACCATCATCTCTACCAGAGCACTGTGCAGAACATCTTCTAAAGGACTTCAGCCCATGTCATGAAGATTCTATTCAGTTGACTGTAAAATATCAGATTCATTTTCCCCTACTTTTACCTCCCTGGTGCCTGTGTAAGTGCCCATACTACTGTCTTTATTTCTGTCAGGGAGTCGTGGCTCCTTCTTCTCCTTACAAATCAGGAATTGCACATACAAAAACAATGTTTGTTAAATCAAGATGTACTTTCCTGAAGACATCGCTCATCTTTAAATTTGAAGGATAGTGACCAATCTATTCCATTCTTTCTCCTTTATTAGGGAAATAATTGTCTGTACTGGACAATTTGCAGAAGTATAATACAGAAAATAGGAAGTAGGCATGTGAATAAATAGAATGAGTCAACATTGCTTTTGTTAAGTCAAGTTGTGATCAGAAATCTCCTGGAGTTCTTTGGGGGTGCTTATGACCTTGTAAATAAAAAAGATTGGTCAACATAGTATAGGTGGATTTCCAGAATACTTTCATTAGATTTTCTCATTAGGGGTCTTGAAGAACTGAGATCACCATGGGATAAAAGACCTGCTCATTTTGTGGATTAACGATTGGTTATAAAATAAGAAACAAAAGCTAAGGATGGCTTTTCAGCAAGGTCTTAAAAGGATGACTGATAGAACTTGTTTTGTCCAACAATTCTACACAGCCTCAAAATGGAGATGAACACTGATATGACAAATTACTGAGGATAGAAAATTATTTGCAATAACCAAACTTCAAGCTTATTTCAAAGAAGTGTAAAAGGCTCCCTTGACACTGCAGGATAAAAATGGGAGAAGAAATTCAGTGGGAGGGAATTTAAGACTGGACAGATTATAGGAGTCTGGACTAGGTTAATCAGAGAGTGATTATTCAATGACGGTGGATGAAGAGGGGTAAAAGATGAGATAAACCTAAGAAATTATCCATTGTGTGTGGAAGAGACGAATGTGGAGTGATTATTCAGTTTCTTACAATATGAAAAGTGGAAAGTACCTAATGAAAAATGTTGGCAATTGAGTTAAAACAAATATATATATATATTTTTAGAACAAAATAAATAATTATTTTGAGGAGGTCATTGTCACAGGATATTTCAGCAGCTGAATTGTTAACAGATTGGAGAAAGATTCATTGAGATAAGTTGTTGTTGCACATAGTTATTAAAAGTATGACACACCATCAAGCCTGGAAAGCACTGAACTCCAGAAGCTGGGAAAACCATCAATTTAAAATAACTTTTTTTCTTGTAGATGCCATTCTAGCTAACCTGCTATCAGCTACTGTCAGGAACAAGACAGGGAGTTACGTGGGTCTTTCATCTAGCACTGTACAGCAGTTTTTCCATTTTCATGTGAGTAATTCCAGAGCACAACCACCACCTGAACCCAGCTGGCAGACAGACTGCCCGGAGGGGAGCTGAGCCACAGCTAGTCCCAGATAGGGGCAAAATTTCTGGATTTTATAGCCATTTACACCACATATTGTATTCATTATACCTTCAATATACATTGCTTTATACCAGAACTGCATTATCTATCTGCAGTGATATGACATAACACCATATAAAAAATGGTCTATTTTAAGACAGGATTGCATCTTTGTCTGTAAAAACAAGACTCTCTCAACTTAATAAAGCCATTGGTGCAAGTTCACTGGTTGTTCTTAGCTGAAAGGACAAGGCTGTGGTAGAATCAAACTCAGTGTGGAAGCTGAGGATGGTTATCAATAGATGGGGGCTAAAAAAACAGATGAAAAGTACAGTGACCGTGAGCCTCAAATCTGCCCTCACTTAGTTCCAGCTCTTCCTTTCCTGATAGCGTAAGAGGATTAGGAGTTTTTTGGAAGGTGCTTGGCTGCGAAGGGCATCCAGAAAGCATGCTGCTCTTGCCCCTGTTCAAAGACCACTGAAGTCAAAGGGGCTCTTTTCTGCAGCGTTTTGTGTTCAGGCTTCAGTTCCCAGAAAAGATTATCCACGGCAGATAACTGTCAGGGAAGGAGTGCCACGCTGTCTTTCTTAGCCCTTAATTGCAGATCCAAATCAGCTGCCCAAATCCCAAAGACAAGAGCTATTTGCCGCTCCCTGAGCCTGGGTTAGCTCTTGCACTCCATCTGCTCGCAGACACGAGATACCCTCCTCCCCACCGCCCCATCAGCGCTGCTAAACTGATCAAATTGGGCCCTTTCTTCTTCTTTCTGTGTATTTCTGATATCAGCTGAATACCACTCTCCTGATAGTTGTCACTCGTACATTATTAATGAAGAGGGATATCGTATTTCCATGTGCTAGCTATCAGCTCCATCCCATAAGAGGCTGCTTTTTCAGAGTTATTTAGGAGCGTGTGGGTTGCGTTGTCACATTGCTTGGGTAATGAAAGGGTATAGAAAACAGCCTGAGACCTGGAACTGGAGATATGTAATTATTTCTGATACCAGGAGAGCTTGTAAGTTGGGGTTTTTTGTTATTTGTGCTATGACAACTGTAACTGAATGTTTACCTTTTAGCCTTATCCCATATTTAACAAACTAGAAAGATGGATGCATTAGCAGGGTTTCTAAGGGGAAAAGAGTGTAACAGAGTTTTTACTCCCCTTTGCTGCTATGTGAACTTTTCTGAAAGCACAAACAGTCATTCAGGCAAACTGTGAGTAAGTTTGTTTCTGTCCTGTATTTTTCACCAGTGCTTAATATCATGTCACAAACCCATCAAGGCACACGGCTACGTGGTGATACTGCCCCTTTCACGCAGAAGATTCAATTCCATATGAATGGCTAACACTGCTTATGCAGAAACACACACCTTTAAATACCAAATGAATCCCCACTTTCATTTAACCCTGGCAAAACACAAGGTCAGATAAGGCTCCAGCCAGACAGGAACACTCCAGGTACCAGAGGCAGTGTGTTTCCCACCAGAGAATTGAAATTCTTGTGGTGGGTTGGAGCGAGAGCCAACCTTTCTGCCAGGAATTATTAGGAACAAGATATAAGTGCTGATCTACAAACGTACATTAAAAATTATAGCAATTTCTATAATGCAGTGAATACTACTCCATATATCTGCTTAGAGGGGGGACTGCTAAGTAAAGCTTTAAGCTTCATCTCTGCATCCCCATCAGCCTAACCAGTGTTCATTGTGGATTGCAAAGCTCCCTTCCCAGCGTTCACAGAGACCCATCAACATCAATCAGCTGATGTTTTAGCATGAAACCCCAGGATGAACGTGTGACTTTCTTCTTCCCTTATGAATCTCCTACATCTTGAGATAGATCAAAGTTATTAAATATACAAAAAATGCCTAGGCACAATTACCAAAACACAGTCTGATTTCAGGTGTCTTTCAGCAGCAAGTACTGCTTTGTCTCACAGAACCAAGGATTCTGTGCATTCGCAACGTCTAAAGGTGAGGTAATATTTTACGTGCCCCATTTCAAATTTATAGGACTTAGAGAGACAATTCAAAACTTTTTCACAGTTTCAGTGCAAATTTCCCCCCAACTCTTCCTGTCTCAAGCAAGTTATTGCTTAAGTGACTTAAATCAGATAAAATACTGAAGTTTGGACGGTTCACTCACTTTTGCTCACTTGTTTTTAGCAAAAGAGAACAAACCTCTCTTTCTTTTTTCTTTTTTTTTTTTCCCTTTCTTCTTAGGAAGAGATTTGGCACACCTGGTGCCAGGAAATTTCCAGAATAGAAGAAATTCCACTGAAAATCTGGGAGAAACTCCATATATTTTTGCCTCCAGCCAATGATGTGTTGAAAGGCAAGCAACAGCATATACAAACTGTAGATGGATTGTGAAGGCACATTGCTTATTTAATTTGCAGGAAAATGTGCCAAAGCAAAGATCTGAGCACTCCGTTTTTGTCACCGACAAGCAGAGCCTGCTCTAGACATTGTCTGGTTGGGAGCAAAGGGGGAAGAAGGCCTCAGAGTTGAGAAAAAAAAAAAAACAAAACAACCAGATTGCGTGACTAAACTACAGTGAAAATGAGCTGTGATCCATCGGGAGTGAGAGTCTGGCACTTGCCTCACCTTCATCCGTGCTGTTTCCTCTCCTGCTGCTTGAAGATAGCCAAGAGCTTCCTTTTTAATCAAGGACCATTGGAAAGTACCAGCGGGCTCCCACTCACAACGCGTTGATTGGCTTCCAACCGCAGTGACAATTGCATCCTGTAATCAAAATAGCAATCATTAATGGCACAATTATTCCCCCGCCCTCCACACGCATGCACACACTCTTGTATCACTGAGTAACGATTCAGAAATGCAGACTACAAACAATGTAAAATGCATGCCTGGCTCTGAGAAAGGCGCCTGTCCCCAGCCTCGCACCAGGCAGCTCGTTTCTCAGATGCTGCGGGAAGGCAGGTGTTGATGGCAGAGTCTGCAGGTCAAAGAACTGATTGGAAATCAAAAGGTAAAATCTAAAGGAATCGAGATGGGAATCCAAGTTGAAGCGACTGTCATTTTTATGCAGTGCTCCCCCTCATCCCTGTTGCCAAGTATCCCTCATCATGTTCTATCTGAGCTGTTAGCATCCGGCTGGGAATTACCTTCCAGCAGGTTTCCGTCCCCATCACTGACTGTGCCTGGTGGCCATGGGGAGAGTCGGTACTTCTGTGGACATCTGATTTTCTGACTGGTTTGAGCACAGAGCTGGCGCAGTTTCTTCTGAAGACACCTAACTGTGCTGCCAGCTTTTCCTTTCCATTTTACTTCCACATCTGCTTTCCGCTCCCTTTCTGTTTTCCACTGTTTAATTACTGCACAGGCTCTTCCCTGTCGGCACCCAGCACATGCCAGGCTCTCCTCTCCTGCCCTGAGCCCTGTGCTATATTCTTTGGATATCCTCCACCAGTGGCTCAGGGCTCCACTTCTTTAGCATAACTGCCTTTTCTCTTTCGAGTGCAAAATAAATCTCCACAGAAACACATCCAGCTGAAAGATGAATTATTTTAACCTTAACACTTGCAAACCAGAAGAAAAATAAAGGTGCTAAAGAATCAACTAAATGCCATCTTCAAACCTAATTTCTTATTAGAGCTGGGTCGACAATGGACCTCACAGTTTGCTCTAAAGGCAGGAGAAAAAAAGAGAGAGAGTTACGTAAAATCTGTATGGACTTTGCATTGAGTTTTGTTTGATGAAATAAAAATGAAAACTCTTTTTTTTTTTGCCAGCCAATATCCAGCATTCCTTTAGAAATTTGTTTTTATTTTACTTCCAAGTTATTTTACTTTACAAAATAGTTATGATGAAGGTTAATTTTTAAAGATCACTATTTTAAAACAAAGAGGTTGCAAAGTTGCATTCTGAAATGTCAAAAAAGAAAAGTAATGACAGTCTCAAAATCCACACCTCTACTTTCTTCCTCCCCACCAAAGGTATGCGCTGAGTTGAAGCCTATCTTGTGCATAAATTTCATTCTTCTAATTTTCAGTTTAGTTTTTCAAACACACCTCTCCTAAACAGCCATCCATTCCTAATACTTATGCTATTTTTTCTCCCTTTATAAACTCTATTAACCATCGTTGAGGGAATCAAAGTCCAGAGGAGTTCAGTTCAGAGCAATGAATATATTTCTCTGTAAACGGAGCTGTTTATGGAGCAGTGAAGATCCAACTAGCAAATGATGCCTATTTCCAGTATGCATGGGTATTGTACAAGGTCTTGCCAGTAACGTTTAGTACCGTTGGTGGGAGTGTGAGAACTGTTAACTGGATGAACTACTGACAAACCTTCTTCTTGCTGACCTGCCACGAGGGCTCAATCAGGACCTACTGACAGAGCAGACAGCAGAAGCCGTCAGTAAATCGTGTAGGTAACCAGAGGGCCTGAATCTGTAGGCACGATTGGCCACAACATTTCACCCGTACTAAACTAGCTTCACATATACCTTTATAGAGAAACAGGAAAGAATACATCTTTATTTACCATTTCTGGGAAATAATGAAGCAGGTCCCAGACACAGAAGGAGATGGAGAGTTTATGAAATGTTACTCATAAATAAATCCCTGAACAATGAAAACATCAATTCTGTTTACTCTTCTACAATGCCTCTCCTGGAAATGCTCTCATGGCATCATACATTGATTCTTTCTTTCCCTTTTCACCTGGCTTCCAGGTGTCTACAGGTGAAGAAGACTCTTCCATAAAGTAATCAGTATGAGACAGAAACACCAGCTCCTCACATTGGGAAAAGTGTTTCCGTGTCAGCCTGCATCAGATTGACTTATTAGCAAATCATTAGCAACAAGCAAATCTCATGAGTTTGGAATTTCACTCTGTTCATTCCACATAAATATTTAAGTGTGTTTGTCTTCATTACATTTCTCTGGGCTTACTCTAAAATATTTGGCAAGTAAACCAGACTGAGGATGTTGGAGCCTGAATCAGCCTGACAGAGCCCACAAACTAAATGCAGAATAAATTAGCGATGCCCAGTGGTTGCACTGGGGAGCAAAACAAGGCACAGTGTTAAAAAAAAAAAACCCCATCAGATCAGATTTAGGATCTACAGTGGAAAAAAAGCAGAGAAGTAGAAAGAGAGAGCTTGTTTGCACCACCAGCAACTTCATAGCATCCAATTACTCTTTTCCTGAAGGCTCGCTGGCACCCCATGGCCATTTAAAGCCAGGTTCAGGGTTGCTTGTGTTGCCAGACTGAGGTAAAGCACGGTGCAATGGAGAACCAGCCCCTGGGCTCACCTGGGCCCAAACAGTAGCAGCGAGGCGAGTCCTCTGCTGTGGGACCCACACCCCCATGGTCCTCCCTTCAGCAACCCTCACTGCAGGCGACGGGCACAGTTCACGTGAGACCAAATCTGGGAAAATCTAAACCAACGTTTCAAACCTCAGTAAATAGTTCTGGACAGTTTTAAGAGCCTCTTTTGTTACAGCTTGTTCAGCTGTCTCTAAAGCCCTGCAGCAGAAAGGAGAACCTGAGATTGAAGAAGAGAAAAAGTCTTTCCGTGCTTGATTCTATTAATAAGTGCAGTTATTTCCAGGCACACGCACTTTTTATTGTTAACAGTGAGTTCTGACCTACATGAGGGACTTCAGCCAAGGGACTAAGCCACAATTTTCCAGCAGCTGGACTGTTGGAAAGAAGGCCAGATC
The DNA here is from genome assembly GCF_036417535.1 of Chlamydotis macqueenii. Taxonomy (NCBI): domain Eukaryota; kingdom Metazoa; phylum Chordata; class Aves; order Otidiformes; family Otididae; genus Chlamydotis; species Chlamydotis macqueenii. The sequence continues at coordinate 3,893,524 of NC_141571.1, read as the reverse complement.
TTCACAAAAGCAAATCCTGCCTTAAGGAGGCTTTGCCTTGAGGGGAAACTTGCACTGTGACAAGACCCACTCCAGCCAGTGGTTCCAAGGCAATTCCCAGTGCAGAGGGAAAAAAAAAAAAAAAAACAAAACTGGCTGGCTCCTCTGCTACACAAACAGACACAAAAGCACAAAACATGTGCAGCACCGCCTTTTCTTAAAGTGCATTATTATTAACTGGAAATAGCAGCCAGATCCATCATGTTCAGCGTGCCCCACATCACCGCTTCGCTAAACACCACAGATTATTTCCCTGTAATTGCCTTCCTGAGCTGTCTAGCAGCCTCCATTCATTTCCATTAAGGCTCGGGAGGATGATATTGTTTAATATTTCCTCATCCTCCCCTTTTTTCCCCTCCTTTTTTTTTTGTAAATTCAGCAATTATGTGCTCACTGCCATCCCCTCAGTCACAAAGTTTAGCACTTGGCATTGCAGTGGAGCAGCTGAAACTGTAGTGAAGTAACAACTGCAATTTTCACCTTTTGTGTTTCCCCCTTAACTTGAGAGGGAATTACATTTGTGCCCTGCAAAACCGAGCAGGTTTCACTTCTGTTACTTCCCTTCGCTTTGCACAGGACAGTTTGATGGAGCAGTCAAGGGGGATGAAATAACTCACAGAAGAAAGCCCTGTAGCCTGGTATCATCCAAGAACCAACACCAAATTCATAAGTTGACTTCTGATTTCTTGCCTTTGGTAGCTGCAGAGCATTAATTAAAAATGTTCTGAATGTAGATTAAGTTTCTGCACTCAGAAGTTATCATCAATGCCTCACCTGCCTTGAAATAAGAACTGCATATTCTTTGATAAATGGATTGAACACTTTGCCTGGTTTCACCAAGTGGCTGCATCTTCCTTCGGAGGATTTACTCCTTAGCAAAGTCTGCGTCGTCTCCTGTGCTGCGACTGTGCACACGGAGTCCTCCAGCCGTGAAAGAGCCTCCACCTGCTCATATCAACAGAAATACTCAGATGGGTTAGGATGATATCGGATTTGGTGCCAGGATCATCTCCTCATAGAAAAATAGATATTAAGTGAGCAATCCTTCCATCAGACATGTACAAATCCTTGAACTTCTGCCAGTCTGGAAGGATTGCTAACATCTCTGTTACAGTTTCAGTGCTGGCTTTGTCTCACTGATGCTCTACTTTTCAGAACAGAATCTAAAATACCATGTTGTCATTTCTGTTACTTTTCCTAATTTTCTGCACATGAGTTTTTAATTCTAATTTTTTTTTTTCCTTCTGATAACTGTTAATCTCATAAAGGCGCTATCAGATATTTCAAATCTCTCCTGTTCTGGTAATTACTACGCTTTGATGCAGCAATCTTTTGATGTTGCTACAACCTCATCTTTTCATTAATTCCCTGTGCCATTGCTGTCAGAGTCTGACCTGATCTGACCTCATGCTCCCCCAAAACGTCGGCTGCAAGACAGGAGCCCAGAAGCGTTCAAACAGGGTTTTTCATTCTCATTCCCTTGCTGGGCTGTGGAAGTGCCAGGTAAAACTCGGATCCACACAGCCTGTCCTCATCTAAGCTCTTCCACTACTGTGTGCCAGCTGCTCAGATCAAGGAGTAAAAGCTCTCTTAAAAGGTCTGCTGAGGCAGTTCAGATAACTTGATATAATTCAGAGGTTCCCAGTTAGTGCAGAAATTCATATTCCACATTGACAGCTCTGTGGGGATGAACAGCAAAAATTTATACACCATTGGTATATAAAATGGCACAGAACAGGAAATACGATTAACAAGAAGGAAATTCAGAGTAGAGGGACCCCATGTTATCTTTCCAGTCCTGATCTCCTTAAGCAGCTCTGGGGCTTTTCTTTGCAGCATGCCTGTTTTTACCAGTGTGTTTTTTAAACCACCTCTATCCCCACCTTTGAGCGCACGCCAGCACACTGAGCCCTGGGCTCCTGCTCCTCAGCTCTGCTGGGCCACAGCGGTTGGGAGCAGCATCCTGGGCCCCTGCCCTCACACTGCCTGCAACAGCAGCGGCTCAACCCTGGCGAGGGAAAGCAGGCAAAATCGGAAACAGGGGGCTCCCGGGATCTAGAAAGGATTATACACAATTCACCTCCAAAAATAGTTAAATAAAAATAAATGGCCTAACACAGAGTTGTTCAACATTTGGCCAAGTCCTAATTTTGACTTCACTGGCATTTAATGATTTACATTAGCTGGATATCTGTCACTATACAGAGATATTAGGATCTGACAGAATTACCAGTTTGCCAGTGCTTAAAATGCTCTGGGGATGAGGAGGAATTCAGGTATAATAGAACTAAAACTTTGAACTAAACTGCCTCAAACTGCCTCTTTGAACCTTTGGAATGGAAAGCCACCCTCCAAGGATGCAGTTCCACATCATTTGGGGAGCAGCTGAGCGAAGCATCCATGAGATTTCCTTGGGGTCAGATCACTAACAATGGTGTGAGGGATTTATTTAATCCAGGTCTTCATCAAGGAGCCAGGGGCTACTTTCTGTATTGAGAGAGAGATATCATTCTCTGAACTCAAGGCAGGAAGGAAAGGAAAGAAAGGACATAATCTCCCATGGACAGGCATGAAGGAGACAGAACAAGGCAAAGAGACAGGAGCAGACACATTAGCATTTATCAACACATCTGCTGACAAGAGAAAAGCAAGACTCTCTTCATGTCAGGTTAAACAGGCTCAGAAGCCGGAGACTAAAAAGGCTGGAAAGGCTTGCCAGTTCCTCAGCCCCATGGACACAAGGGAAACTGAAAATGTGACCAACATGCCACCAAGACAGTCATGCTTCTCAGGGTCAGCCAACAGCCAAGAAATAGCTCTGAAAGCCGCAAATGAGCTTCCTCTCCCTAGGGAACCTGAAGGATTGTGAAGTTACTTCAAATGTGCTGCAGATAGCTCCTGTAAAGGTAGGCTGAGGTGGGAATATCCAGCTTAACTGTCTTTGCTCCCCAGGTCAGACCAGAGTCATTCATGCCTAAGGCTAAAAACCGGAGCAGACGAAGGGGAAGATGCACCCCACTTCCCAGAGCCGGGCATCGGGGCCTCCCAGCTGCACAATCTCACGCTTCTCCAGGGCACTGGGTGCTGCCACCCTTGTCTGACCACCAAAGCTGGCCAGGCCACCCTTCCCCATAGCTGGTGACATTCCAGCACTCGCTCCTGGAGCAATCTCCTCTGCAGCCTTCCGCTGCCTCCCGCCTTGCTGTGGCATCAAGGCTCCTACAGCACCGAGAGTGCCAAACTCTGTGTCAGCCTGACTCATCTCATGGCTAACAAGAAGGATGCATTTCCACTGCATAAACCCTTTTATCTAATTCTTTAAGGCAATCAATAAACCCCTGATCGTAGTGTTCCCTTCCTTGCCCTTGCTCAGATCTGTGTCAGCTGGGTAATGTCACCGAGTGAAACAGATAAAAGTTTTACTAGTCCTTCGGGGCTATTATGCCAAATGAGAAATTGCTACATATTCACACCCACAAACAGCTGCTATTCTTTTTTTTTTTTTTTTTTTTGCATAAAATGCTTTGGAAATAAAGATGCAATGCACTGAGCAGCTGTTAACGCTCTTTAGCTTGTGCACTGGCTGTAATGTGGAGGGCAGCACTGATCTCCAGCATCGCTGCTGCCACACGAGACTGAATACAGCAGCACAGGTCTCAGCTAAACTCTTGTTCACATCAGCTCCAGCTACTGGGCTTTCACACTGCAGAGAAATTTCAAACTTAAATCTGCTGTCAAAAACAAGGAAAAAAAAAACTTCCAAGCAGGAAATGTTTTTTTTTTATCCTTCTTTTGTTTCTGCACATCAAAAAAGAGATGGATTTAGTTCCCCATATTGTAGGAAGCCAAACTGGTTCTTCTGCTTACCTGCATGATGTGTGATTTCTTCTGATTTCACTTTGAAGCTTTCTAGGTGGGGCTGACAGCTGAATGGAGCTGGACAATTGCCAACGGGTCTCGAGGAACAACGGGCTTTCACCTATATCTCTAGCAGTACATATGAAATGAAACCATCAAGAAAACCTAGAAGCAAACTACAGGTCTCCATAGGCTAGAGAAAGTGGAATTAGTCACCCTTTGAAACACGGAGCCCATAGCAAATGAGAATAGATGGGCTTTGATGTCAGGAGGAGAAGCTGGCAGAGCTCAAACTCTGATAGCTCCTTCTCAAAACCTTGCTCAGATTGGCTTTCATCTCTCAAGGTCTGGAACAGCTCTGTGCTTCAAAAAAAAAAAAAAACCCAAAAAGAAAAACAAAAAAAAAACCCCAACACACCTTTGAGGGATCTCTTCATTGAAAAGGAAAGGAATTAGAGAAAGGTAGTCACATCAACAAGTCAATCATCATCAAGGTGTTCAGCCTGCGAACTGATGCCGCCTGTCGTATTTGCTCAGGAAATCCATGTGTTAGAGCCGGAATTAAAAAGCTCAAGTTTGAGAAATGGCTGCTGATGCCCTTTCACTAAGAAGTGACTCTTACTGTTCTCCTGACACTATTTGAGCACACCCCATCTGAAAGTACACGGCAAACAGACTAATTAAGCCTCCACTAAATAAACCTATAGGGAAGGTTTATCAAACCAAGGCACAGAGCCACGAAGTAATTTATGCAAGGCTATGGCTGAGGCTGGTCCCAAATCCATTCACTGTGTACAACTAGACAGTGCTTTTTTTCAAGAGCACTGCCCCAAAGTCTTCCTTTTGCACCAGAAAGCTCAGCCAAAACTAATTAAAACAGGTCACTTAATGCACAAGCACTCTGGACAACTTCCTGCTGGGTTTCCTCAACTAATAGCGCAGAGTTTGGCTTTAACGCCTCAGGGCAAACGTCTTTGAAAGTGAGCGTGTGTGCGCGTGCATGACACCGAATAAATTTGATCAGATTTCGTGTGACAAAATTATCAAGGAAACATTTGCGTTGCCATTTATGCAGCAGGCCGTACGATGCAAAGCAGAAAGAGAACATGTTCAGAGTGTCAGGCAGCGGTATGCTACAGCTAATGGAAAGAGACATGTGAGCCAGAGAATAATCACACTCATTAACAGCGACAGCCAAAACTAACATGGACAGTGCCTTCTCACCAAGGGCAACTAATGTGTCTGAAGCTCCTCTGACTCGAGCCACTGCTGCGGCGAGGCTCAGGGCGGTTGGGACGTGGTAGATTTGTCCTGACATCCTCCCTCTCCCATGCAGCGCCCTCGTCTCCAGCTCACCAGACAGCACCCGCAGGACACGGCCACCACGGAGGGTGAGGAGACCCAGATCCCGGGCGATGGAGGCTGCGGGACACTACAGCACACCGCAGGCAGCGAGAGCCTTCTCCTTCTTTATGCCCACTGCCAGCCAGCAGAGAGGGATCTGCAGCCTATTTATTCTCCTAGCAGTTTGAAATGCACCTGGGCATGAGAGTTAACAGATTCAACCCACTTGTGAGCAGGCACTCTCCGAGATAAAGGGTGATCATTTTAGGATGTGATATGCTCTAATGGTTCTAGGAAATTTTAAGTGTATTGACCTTTTCCTTCCACTTTCCTACCCAATTATGGGACTGGAAAGAGTGGTTTATATTATACCCAAGAGACCTTCTGAGTGAAAAAAAAGCTGGAGAATGAATTCATTTTGCACGTCTCTACATTGGTTAGTTTTTGGTAGAAGAGCTCTATTTAAAGAAAGACTGTCAGACCCCGAAACTTGAACATTTTGTATAGTGTGTGTGTGTCTCTGTTAGCGGCTTCTTCAACCAGTTCTTCCTTTTTATTCCTATAAATACAGTAGGATTTGGCAGGGAGAACTGCTCGGCTTGGAACTGAGTAATGGCTCTCAGGGTTTCTATAAATTAAGAACACCCAACTTGACAATGTACATGTCGTCTTTATCAATTTACTCCCCAAGCCCATGCCAAGCTTTCTGCTATAAACTTCCTCTCCGTTTCACACCTAATCATGTGTAGCGTAAATCCCACAGCTCAGAGACTACTCACAGGGCTGAGGAAGGATCAGCCTGGGGTGTTTATCCTCTGATGTGATCAGGCTGAGACAACTATTCCTCCCTGCTCAGCCTCGACCACAGCAAAGGAACCTCAATTCAGTGAATAATCAGAGTTTGGCTTGTTTTCTTAATTCAAATGCAAAGCATCTGGACATCCCCATTTGCTATGCTGTCCACCACCTCTTTTCTTTCTGCTTTGCTTGTAAACAAGCTGCAGGTGAACGCACTGCTCAGCACTTTCCAGACTTCATCCCAGTATTTTAAAACACAGCACAAATGTGATTAGCACATCAGCCTTATTATCTCCAAAAGGATTCAAGAAGACGACTGCCAGACAGCTTCAAGTCTTTGACAATCCTATTAAGGTTAAGGGAAGCAAGCAGTGTTCCTAGAAGTGAGTGGCGATGCAGAGGATTATTGCTGTAGTTCAGGAGAGGTGTGGAAAGAGAAAAGTTGCACCTTCGTACTCTGCCTCTTCGTGTCACCCCAACAGCATAAGTTATCACAGAGAATTGTTAAATCTGCCCCTTCCTGTGATGACAAAGGCAAATATTGTACTAGAAACTCACTGAAATCTCCTCTCTTGGCCCCATGTGCCATGCTTTGCTCACAAACTACACTTTTCACATGCTCTCTACTGCCTTGCTCTTGTAGACACTTATCTGGCTTTTCCAGACAGGCAATAGCCCAGGCGGACCCGTTGCTCTTTATCAGTCTGGACAAACGGGCAGGCTCACGTGCATCTTGTAACAGAATACGCAAATACTTTCAGAGGTCTTTGGGTTTCTATAGACCTGAAGTATTTATTTTTTTATTTATTTAGTGGGCAGCATCTGCATTTCCATCTGGGAAACAGCGACTACATCGGGAGAGACATATGGGAGTCACTGTTTTTTAAATTTCCGACATTGATAGGTATGCATCTGAACTTTCACCAGCAGTGTCCTTGGCTCAAAGAGCCAACTGCATTTGCTTTTTGTTGGGTTAAAGAGCAAGTATTTCAGACTAAAACTCCAGCAATGATGAGACAGAGCTCCTGTGTGTCTAGAGGAGTTGTGCACTCCCTGTTGGGAAGCCACACACTGCTGCGGGGACTTGCTGTGCTGTCTTGATTCAGCTCTGTAAGGGCCTGGGACAAGAAATTCAGCACAAAAGCTGTAAGTGCTTTAGTCACACTTGGGTCTAAGAAGTCAGACCCAAGTGTTGACAGAGATGTGAAAATAAGAACGTTCCCTGCACTACATAAGGAAGACCAGTTTTCATATCAGTTCCAACTTGCAGAGCTGTAGAAAAGGTTTCTGCTTGCCCTCTTCTTGCCCCATCTCTGTTTCATATTCCTTTTCTTCGTAAGTCTATATTAATTCATCTTGTGGTTAGCCAAGTGTGGTTATATACACATTTAGATACCCATATATATGAATATACATACGTGCATATACCTACGTATATACACACACAGATATCTATGCATCCCAGTGGAAATTTTTTATATCCTTGCAATCTCCTGGAAAATTCCCCAGCAGGCATTAAAAGGCAGAAATCTCCAGAAAGGCTAATAAATCATTCTAAGTATGATGTTTGTAGGGGAAGACATTTTTGAGATGATAAAAAGCAGCACATTTTCAAAATGTCAATGAACCCACAGAAATGGTGAGCAGCTTTTTCAGATGTCTGCCCACTTATTAGAGATGGGCAAAGTCAGGTACCTGAAATATTCAGCTAGAAAAAGTTAAAATATAAATGACTCTGTAGCCTTTCTGAGTCTATAAAAAGGGAGGCAGGGATCAGAAATGACTGGGGGGGAAAAAATGAATCTCCCACAAGCCTATTTTTCAGAAACCAGAGTCCAGCTTGCTCCTGAGAACTGCCGGAAGCACAGCACAGGGAGGTAACTGCTCATGAGAAATTCTCTTTGAATACATGAGACAATGTTACTGGGCAGCCAGGTAACACAAGGAGCAAACATCACATTTGTGTGCGAGGAGGCAGTTTGTTTCAATTTCTACATATCCCTATATTTCAGGTACATCAATTAATACTTGGGAGGAATGTCACCAAAGCCAAGGGCTTGGTGTGTCTATTGTGACTTTCCAAATCCCAGCATCTCTCATATGCTTATACATGGGAGACATAAGAAATGCTGAACATAAACACAAATACGATATACAACTGCAGAAATGAGATGTGATGGGTACTATCGCTGATAATGCTTTCATTATGTTCCTGCTTTGAGTACTATAGGGAATAGGATGCCCTCTTCCGCCCCCACCATCACAATTACAGAGCATTTCACAATACCATCGTAGCTCTTCTTTTTTTTTTTTCTTTTTTTTTTTTTTTTTATGATTGGTAGAGTAACCATTTGGAAATGAAGCTCCTGCAATCTCCCATTAAAGAAGACAAAAAGCCAAGGAGGTATATAACATATGGCATTTTTATGAAACATTAGGCACAAAGTGATAGCCATATTATTGTATATTACAAAGCTCTGAAGGAGCCAACATGATAGCCTGACTGCCTGAACGTTCAAATCCATCTTTTTGGAAAGGAGATATGGGCTAATGGAACAGCTAACGGGCCACGTTGCTGGCAGCTGAGGGGTTGATTTTTTAAAGAAGAGCTACGGTTGATAGTTTTGGTTTCCTAAAAATATGGGTTAGTTTTGTAAAACAATTGAAATATTCACAACAATTTTCTAATTCTTCTCCCACAAGCAGCACTGGTTTCATTTATGCTTGATTCATATCAGTGCAAATGAAGAGAAACTCCAGCTCCTTGTTTCTTTATACGTGCCTCTGTTCCACAAGGTATTTAAGCACAATTCAGATCCATCCCTATTCAGTGAAGAACTGACACAGATCTCAGGCTTTCAGCAAAGAAATATGCTTAAGAGCTTTGCTTAATAGGAATGAACTGCAAGCCAGGGCTTTAGCAGCTGCTTTAGGTTAGTATCTGCACCTTTCCTGACGAACTTTGCTCCAGAGAAAAGTCATTGTTTCAAAAATACTGTACCTGTGGTGAGAAGCTAGCCTTGTCTTCAGCCTGCAGGAAAGTTCATTACTTGGCTGCAGCATCTCAGCAGAAAAAAAAATACTTGGTATCAATACCCATCTACCAAATGCAAAAAAAGAAATAATTTAAAAAAGGAAACTAAATACCTCAATATTAGACTGCATTTTTAGGAGATTTCTCTAATAGCATCTGCCAAAACTGCAAACCTGCGTATTCCGTGAAAGGACTATCCTCACTGAGGCACATCCAAGAGGAGTGCACACGTGGGATCTCCAGAGCCTACAAACCAGTACCTCAGTAAACCCCTACACAAGCACATCCAGCTTTTGCACAGCCAAGATAGGCTTGTGCATTTTATAGATGCAGTTAAAAAAAAAACAGTTGGAAACTTATTGCACTGTGTTTCACATTAAGTGCATGTTGACTGTAATTAAAATAATTTATATTTTGCAAGGGCACTTTTGTAGCGCTCTTCAACCCAGGGCCACGAACTGCAGCAGCAATTAGTAAGAGACATGACTGATGGAAGTTACGGTTTCAAAAGGTCAGAGACAAGTTTCCACGCTCACAGCAGCTGCATACAGCATCAGATTTGAAAGGAGCCAAAACCTTTGGGTTTTAAGGATGGGTTCAGGTTTGTAAATACCATGTTGGACCCAGGCAGATGTAGGCGGCATCAACAGACTGAATATTCCTATAAAATCCTCAGCCCCTGAGGCTCCTGAATCCTGCTGGTGAAGAGTCTCAAGGGGCTAACACCTGATGTATGGACATCTGCAAAGGCACCTTTCTCCTAATTCTGCTGAGCTGCTCTGAGTGCTGCATTGGCCAACACGTCACAGAGATCTGGGTCTACTGTTTCCAATTATGACGTGGCGGCCAACCTACTTGTACTGTGCAGCACCCGTGAAAGATGTAGGGACAAGCTGGAGGTGGGCTCCATACGTACGTGCCTCCCTGCCTCCTCTTGTCGCCTGCCTGAGCTGCAGCCCCGATGTCCTGGGCTCTTCTGGGACATCAAATGGAGCAAGGGGAGGACAAGGTCTGGGGCAAGCAGGATCGGCTTCGGACACAGGCCGACCACAGGTGGGAAGATTTCCCTTCACCCCAGATGAAGAAAGCGGTTTTTCCAATGCAATCTGTTGAGAGTGCACAACAAAAACATCCATAAATATATAGAGTTTTGATTTTTTTTTGAGAATAAAACCTTCTAAAATTAAAATTGTTGCACTGATAGGTAGTTAGGGATAGGTAAATCTTACAATATCCAGGGCTTCATTAAGGACACAGGCAGCTATGGATAACTGGGATTTCTATAATTGTATCCAGTCCTGAGCTTCACTGTTCTGAAAAACACAATGATTAGCAGAACAACAACAACACAAAAAGTCCAAGCAAATGAATATATGAAGTTTGTAGTTCTGTGGTTGTGAAGGAAACATTGAAAAACCTAAACTGACTGTAAGGAGGCGCAGGGGTACTGCAGAATATTTCAGTGACACAGCCCTGTGTCACTAGTAATATCCATGCTGGGGCTCTCCCTGTGCAAACCCACGTCGAGCAGCAAAGAATTCCACAGCTCCTGATGCTCCCCGACTGCTGGGATAAATGAGTGTGGATGAGGCTGGGGAGGAAAGGGGGACCCGTGCCCCTGGGTGCAGCACAGCCAGAGGCCGTCCCCCGCAAGCTGGCCCAAGAGCAGCATGCGGAGGGTCGGCAGCTGGATCGCGGAGCAGGCTGGGCTGTGACCTCTCAAGGCTCTGTAGAAAGAGGCAAAAAAGTTGTTATTGATGCCACTGTCCCTTCGCCTTCCATAGATATTTTCTCTTTCCTTTGAGCATCATTGCTTATACTTAGTAATGACTATCACAATGCAAATTCCACTTTCTGTATAATATATATATTCTATATATCAAATATATTGAATGTAATTTTCCTACTTTTCTATAAAATTAGTATAAATTTTCTATAAAATTAGTATAACCTCCACAGGTTATCTTAGACTGATATGAGCGTATCAGACAGAAAGGCCCACCACTTTACTCTGAAAGGCCTACCACTTTTCTCCTTGTTCTCTGGGCAAAACAGCAGAGAAAATCAGCACAAAAAGTCTTTGGTGTTCCTTGTGGGGGTTTTTTATTTATTTATTTTTGTTTGAACCAAAGTTTTCCCCATTTAAATCTCAATTTCCCTTCTCCTCCTGCAATTGGGGTCACCACAGCAGGGATGAACGCAGCACCTATCTGGTTACACACAACAGACACCAGCACAGCGGAAATAAAAGAAAGCACTCACCACATAACTATAATTGTTAGTGCAGAAATGCACCGACCTAAATAGAATTTCACCTTGGGAGTTTGGGCTGAATTGAGTCTAAACGGAGGTGAAATTCCCCAGGCATATGGCGAGTCCTCTGGCTGGCGCAGTCAGAGCCCCGCAGCTCGTCATCAGGCCCCCGGCACCCAGCGTTCGCTCGGCGGCGTGCCGTTATTCGGAGAGGAGAACAGCTGTAAGCGTCTCTTAATGCCGGAGGGGAGCTGGGGAGCACTAAACTACCGTGTGTATAAAATGAAAGGAAGAGGAACACAGCCCCGCTGAATCAGCTCAGGCCACTGAGGTCTGTTTGTTTCAATTATCACTGGTAGTCAAGTCCCCTGAAAGCCCCCATTAGCTCCCAATGTGTTCCTCTACACACAGGCACCTTTTCAAATATCTTTTCCTTTTAATGAAGCTTTTTTTTTTTTTTTTAATAGCACACGTTGGAGCAGATAACTGAAAAGAGAGCGTGAGCACTTAAATGGGTCAAATGCGTCCCTGGTGTAACACAATGGGATGTATTGATACCTTGTTTAGATCTAAGTTGTTGGGCGAGTGAAACGGCAGAAAAAAAAAGGGAAAAGAACAAAGATCTGAAACTAAATAAAGACCTTGCCTCTCTTCCAGGTTTCTCTTCTAGAGAAGACCAGTACATGATGTCTCTGCTTTGCAGGCTTTTGTGGATAAGTAGTCACAACTATATTTTTCTACCCGCTAATGCTATTTATCAAACCCCTTCCAGGGAAAGGGTTCAATTCATGCCTGGTGCCTCCATTCATGCCTCCACTGAAGTAAGTGGGGAAAAAAAAATAGCCTCCAAAGAGGAGCATATTTTCCTGTTTCTTTTGCGGGGCTGCTTGCTACCACACAGGGAGAGGTTTGGATTTATTTAAAATGCCCAGGATGGCACCTCAGTTAAAGTTCAAAAAACATCAAATAAAGCCAAGAAGGCAGAGTACAAATGTCCTGGTCGCTTTGTGCAGGTGACAGTACTTCAGCCCGAGCGTTGCTCTTTGCCCCAAGGAGGGACACGCGAGTACAACCTTAACGCAGTAGAAAAGGGATGGTGCTTCCAGACCACAGTTCAGAGATTTCGACGGCAGTACAAGCACACCGACAACCCAAGCTCCTGCCAGCACTAACAGACAAGGAAGAGAGGTTCTCACTGAAATTGGATGGAAATTCTTCTCTTTTAAGATACCGAATCTCATTATACACAATCTGCTTGCAAGTCCACAGTCAGCTCTGCTCCGTCTGGCAGCTAAGAAATGCTGTCTTATTTCAAGGCTGAATTTCTCCACACTCATTTTCCAGTCTTCTTGTTAGGCTCTATTTTGCAAGGTCAAAAGGCCCTTGACTCTCAAGACTCCTCTCCATGTACATGTTCTTAAAATGAACGATAAAATCTCCTCTCCATCTTTTAATAAGCTAATGGAGAGAATTCTCTGTGCTTCAGGTCATGTAACTCGTTTCACATCCTCTGAATAATTTTCACAGCCTTCCTTTGAGGTGTCTGTAAGATCTTCTTGTTGCTCCTGAAGAGGCAATATCAGAAGTGGATGCAGTCCTCCAGCAGCCACCACTAGAGTCCTGAGGACAGGGATGAGGTTACTCCCCTAATTCCATTGATTCTTTCCACGCACAAGCAGGGTTGCCCTTCTGCTGCAGAGCTGAGCATGCACTTTGTGGCTGTTGCCCACGATGACCTTCAAGTCCACTCCAGAGCCACCATCTTCCCAAGACAGAATCTCCATTTTGCAGGTCCTGCCAGTAATTTTCCTTTCCATCAGTTGAAATCTGGCTGCATTTAACCCCACCGGGACTGTCACCGCTTTCACAGGAGCCCCTTCTTCTTCTGTCGGAGCTCTCCCTGCCCCCCATCGTGCATGTGGGCAGCATGTAATGAACCACCACAGTCTGCAGCCTGGGCTACTTAGGAAAATCAGAATTGATGTGCGTGAAAGAGGCAAGCAGAGAGCTTACGGCTGTTCCTCATGTCTCCTTTCTAACTCTGAGGTGGGGAGGAAGGCTGCAGGAAGGGGAAGCGCACCATGAACCAACACAAACACAACCAAGCGTATGGCAACTCTGAAGAGAATGTTAGCAAACATTTTCCTCCTCCAGAGATTTTTTTTTTTTTTTTTAAGAGAAAAGAAGAACAATCTTGTCCTTCAGAGGAGATCTATTCTACTGAACACACTATTTTTTACAGTAGCTGATGCCCCTGCCAGCCCATGTGAAAGCAAACTGAGTGATTAGAAGAGTCTAAACACTATTGCTGCAAGAGAAAAAGGACATGGAGCAAGGACAGCTATTTTTAAGCTATGCAGCAGTGTTGCCTGCTGATTCCACAGCACTAAAGTTATAATTTTGTGTTGATCACACAACACTTTTTTTCAAACCCATAACCAGACTTGTAATCTCTGCCCTGTGAATCACTACAGTGGCCACCAAAGAGAAGGAAGGTACTAGGTTAAGATAAAAGATTCATGCATCAACATTTAAACTCTGAGACTTGCACCTTGAGTGCAAATTGTATTTGCAGATCTTAATGATGAATGAAAGCAATCCTTAGATTAGATCGGTAGAAAAGCCCAAATAATTTTGGATTTACAAGGTATCCAGAGGAGGGAGGAGTAGTTAATGTGAACACACGCCGGGCACTCCACGGATGGCAGAGCAGAGAGTTTCTGTTTATCCCTCCACATCCTGGAGTTAAGCACAGTGGCCAGGGAAGAACTTGAAAACAGGTTGGAGTAGATGGTAAAAACTTCTGGGCTAAAGCACTGTTTGTAAAAGTGACGTGCTGGCAGATGGGAATCCTGTGCACATTTTCACGGGTGGAATTTCAGTAATCCCTTAAACCCCCCAGAAGCAAACAGGTGAAGTCAGGTGCTGGCCTGTTGGATATATATATATATATATTTTTTTTTTTTTTCCAGGGCTGAAGTGCAGGCAGTTTTCTTTATCCTGCAGTAAATACAGAGGATATCTCATTAGCCTAGTTTAAAAGGGGGGGAGGTAAGAGAAGATATATCCACTGGCGTTAAGTGGAATAAAGAATTATACACAAACAGCACAAGTCTGCAGCAGCTGTAGTCAAGAAAACAAATCAACTATTTATTACTTCTCCTTCAGTGTTTTTAAACATTTATGGAGTGCCATCAATAACCAAGTTAATTGTGAATGGTGAATGGCTGATAGTGTACTTGCAAAGCCTTCTTTAACCTGCAAGCACCAGAATTGCCACAAAAAGCACTTTTTATCAATAACAATAATTATACGGCCCTTTAACAGCTTTCTGCATCCCTTATGGCATAATCCTGCTCAGCTACTCACACCGAGCTTTGCACGATATTATTGAGTAGGGGTAAGGAACATCGAGCGCACGGGAACACCGTGTTTCTTTGTGCGTGGGTGTGCAGGGTGAGCGCCCTCTCTGAAGAGAGAACCCAGCCGCTGTCTTGCCAGACAGAGACTCGTCAACATCCACAGCTGAGCAAACGAAAATGCTCCACGCTCTCTGCCATTTACCAAGGTAGAAATTAATCCTGCGTGACCTCATTACTGCCTCTGGCACCTTGCTTAACTAAGTATCTAAATTAAAAATAAAAGTTAAAAAAAAAAGAAAACCAACCAAACCAAACTGCATACTTGTGCAGTGACCTGGTGTCAGAAATAGAGAATTTGTCTCCAGACTGATTTAATCATATCAGAAAGATGGATGCCAGCATTCATTACCATGACAAAATGCTTATTGTTTAATCACATTATCCACCAGCTTTCAGCTAGGCTGAGACAAGCTTATCTGACACTGACCTCCGTTGGGATCACACGGAGCTGCTTCCCGGCTGCTGCTTCACCAGGCGCTTGGTTTTGGGATGTTTTTAGATTCTCCATGTGATGCTGAGCACCTGAAGGTTCCACCATGGACATCCCTTTGTTGCTAACCTGGCTGTAATTTTACCTATTCCCTTCGTTTCAGTTCGCTGGCCTGCATAGAATCATAGAACGGTTAAGGTTGGAAGGGACCTTCAAAGGTCATCTAGTCCAACCCCCCTGCAAGGAGCAGGGACATCCCCGACTAGATCAGGTTGCCCAGAGCCTCATCCAGCCTGGCCTTGAATAAGGCCGTGTGGATACATCCTTTTCACCCAGGTGGGTACAAACAGGGCATCAGCAAACAGGTACCACATGAAAAGAGTTCCTGATCCCTCCCCCAGATACACATTTTTATGAGAAATCTCATTCTTCCTGAAGACAAAATTCAAAGCAGCTTGTTATTTTTACCAATTCACTACTTTTTCAGGCTAACCCCCACTGAGGTTTGCCAGACTTCAGCCAAAATAAGAGCTCCCAGAATAGGAAGGAAAAAAAAAAAAAAAAATCTGCTTAAAGTGTTTCTGAAACATACTCCATTTTGGTGACTTCTAACAGATTTTAGTGTTCTGCTCAGCTCTGGCGAGAAGTACGGCAAAGTACCTCGTGCTTTGGCCAGCTGATTTCTCTGTGGGTAGCAGGTGCTAAGGGTCCTCCTGAGAAGTGGCCAAGTACCGGGTCTTGCTCCCAGCTAGCAGGAGCACTGTGTCCCACCAGTAATTTCTGTCACGAGTGCGCAGAACATGAATAATTCTCCTACCAAGCCTGCTCAATGAAGCTGTAAATACACAAGCGTGTCGTACAGCCAGCACATCTTCAAGCTTACAACTTCTGTTGAAGCTGTGGTGTATCTTTCACAAAGACATTTAGCCTCAAGCTAAGGACTTCAAATGAGGGAGAATCCACCTTGCCGCCAGATAATTTATTTCAGTGGTTAATTACTCTCACTAAAAATGTGCGCCATATTTCTAGTCTGCATTTGTCTAGCAACTGCTCTAGTGCAAGTTTTTAAATGAGTCCAAGCGCGTGCCGGAACAGGACTTCGGGAGTTAATTAATACTGTTTGGATAGCCAGAGAGGGGAGACGTGTTCAATAAAGCTGACATTTATGTATCACTGTCAGTTCACAGAGATACTGGATTCCCTTGCAAGGCAACAGGCTTGTGCATTTTTAGACATCTTAGTGGAATTTGAGTAAAGTCGTAAGGAATAATCTGCTTAATTTCTACCAAAACCTGCTCTCTATAATGTAAAAACAGTTTTATTTCTCATTATTTAGGGGAAAATATTCACTCCATAGTCCCTGGCAAGCCTGAGCTAAAATCTTTTCTCTTACCATTTTGATTTTTTTCTCCATGCTGCTGTCTTTACCCAGAGATGGGCATGAGGTTTGGATTCCTGACATTGATTGATTCAAGGGGGAGAAGCATGTAATGTTTGATCTGACAAGATGAGCATGTGCAATCCTTGGACAGATGTAATTACCTTGAGAGAAGTAATATTTTGAGCCTTGAATGGAGTTCTGTTCAGGTGTTATCCAAGTTCAGATTCTAAAGGAAATTATCACAAATATGCAAAGAGAAATAAAGTACTGGAAGAAAAAGTCTTCCCAAACACTGCATAAACTGAATTCCTTTATTGTAATTCTTCTTGAGGTTCATACCTTGCCTAAAGTGACGGGACTTTTGCTCAGCTTCCAAACCAGTCAGATCAACAAATCTAGGGCACTGCCTAAAAAAACCACTAAGAAATGCAAACTTTTCTGCTATCACTGCAAAGGCAAATCTCTTGTTCCTCCCCTACCAACATGCAGCCACCAAAAAGCAAAATTTAGGGGGATTTCACACTTCCAGAGACAATAATTCACAAATCCCTCCTGCTGGTTGCCAAACAGCGCGGAGGTGACCCCTAAAGAAGGGCTAGGAACTGGTTTTCCCACGCCATGAAAACTGATGAGGGATATTAGCATTCTCCTTCTGTCCAGATCAGCATAAAACTTCAAACCCAAACCAGTTTTGAAAACTCAGAATTCTGAGGGAGATTTTTAACTGCCTTGGTTTGGGTCATTTCAAATACCTCAGTTCAATTTCATTTGAATCAGCTGTTCACTCTGTTCCTCTGTTTTGCTTTTTAAACCATAATATTATTATAGTTAAATAAAAATAAATAAACACAAGTTATTTTACGCTGGAAAAAAACAATAAACAAAGCCGAGAAATTTACACTGGGATTATTAAAAAATAAATAAAACCCTTTTTTTTTTCTGTGAATGACTTCATTCACCTTTAATGAACTGAGCCATTCCAAATGAAAATAATTGTCTTAAAAAAAAATCCCAACCAGCCCCAGCAAATAGATTTTCTTGTTTTT
Organism: Chlamydotis macqueenii; assembly: GCF_036417535.1. NCBI lineage: Eukaryota > Metazoa > Chordata > Aves > Otidiformes > Otididae > Chlamydotis > Chlamydotis macqueenii. The sequence continues at coordinate 3,875,919 of NC_141571.1, read as the reverse complement.
GTAAACCCTTTTTGTCTCCTTCTGCAGGTACCTGTTGTGCTTCAATGAGAACCTCTTATCTTGCACAATAAAATTCAATATAAATTACTCAATTCAAAATTTAATATTTCCCATCACCAAATGCGAGAAAAGTGCAGCATGCCAACACGTATCTAAGTAAAAATGACTTCAACAACCATTTATTTTCTATTTCACTGATAGAATCCTGGCAAGCCTTCCAAGGAGCTGGCTCTGAAGCAAGAGAGATGCACAGAGCCTTGTAACCCCTACACCTTCATTTCAAATGTATTGCTTTTAGAAGAAGTGTAGGTGTCTAATGGGGCTTGAGAAAGCTACGTTTTCCTTCAACTACACCCTCAAAGTACATCAAGAGTGTCAAGTAAAGAGGAACTAATTCTATTTTGCTTGCTTTCAATAAGAAGGAGAATTGTCTCTCCTCCCCTTCTCGCCCCAAGCAACAGTCTTGGCAGCAAAGAATATTTTTTCATAAAGCATAATGCAGAAGCAGCTCTCATTCACTCCAGCAAATCCTGTTTAATCCCTGGATTTGTATCGTTTGCTGACTAGACTGAGAATTTTGGCTGCATCTAATCCCTTGGCTTCTGAAGAAAAATGGCTTATTTAAATATTTAGCTGCACTTTGTCAATATCAGCGGGGCAGGGGTGATGGATGACAGCAATTATGCTGGGTGCATCTCCATTAACATGTCACTTTTTCCAGGTATGGAGTCTGCCTCTTTTATGGTTTGTTTAATGATCAAGACTGAGGAAGAATTTTAATGACTCCTTAGCAGCTCACGTTCATTTGAGGTTGGATATTATTTAGCGGCGTACGAGTAGCTGGTGAGTTGCGATGATCAGAACAGTGGATTAGACTCGTACTCTGCAAACCAGTTTTCTCCACACTTCACGACATCCTAATTTGCAGCAACTACAACGCGCCAGGAGATAAGTAGAGGTCCAGCCATAGAAGCTTAAGTAGCTCCCAGTGCTCTTCAGTGTAAGGGATTACATTTTTAGTACATCACGTGAGGAAAGCATTCAACACTTCTCACCAAATATCTGCCAGTCATATATTTCTCTCATAAAGGATTTCTTACAGAAAAACAGAGCTAGAGATGAGAGATTAATGATAGAGATATCTCGCTCACCTGTATCTGCAGGGATGTCTTCAGCACCCCAGGCCTGGCGATCGCAGCGACACGCTGGCTCCAGAGACATCAGGCAGGGATGTGCCAGAGTTGCAGCCTGGGTTCAGAGATGGACTGCCTAGGGTGTCCTCATATACGCTTCATTCTCCTCACTTTCCAGACCACAATGGAAAAGCCTCTACAGTCTAGTGCTGTATGGCAGACACAAAGTTGGGCATCTACACTCATGATGACAACTGCAAACACTCCTGGGTCCTCTAAGTGCCAGAGGAAGCAAGTTAAGAACAAATCTGAAGCCATCCACTGTTTCTCATCCTTGGCATGGTCATCCTTTATAGTACAGTGGATCCAGCCCTACCTCACTGACAACTGTAAAGGCAAATACAGAAGAGAACTGTCATAGTTCAGCCCCGACTGGGGCCAGACTACACAGTCTCTCTCTCACTGCCCCCACCCTCCAGTGGGACAGAAGGGAGAACTGGTAAACAAAAGGCAGCAAAAACACGTGGGATGAGATGAAACAAAAAATAAATTTAAGAGAGATAACAGAAGAAAACAAAACAGTGATGGAAAACAAATACAGTACAATGGCTCACAACAAATCTCCATGTCCAGTTTCTTCCCATGTAGCAGAAGGCTCCCCTCAGCACCCTCCTCACTGGTACACTGAACAGGATGTCTCAGGGGATGGAACAGCCCTTGGGCCAATTTGGGTAAACTCATTCCAGCTGTTAGCTACTCAGTAAGCTATCCCAGCTGGGTACCCCAGCAATAGGGGCCACCAGCTCCGGTTCCCCTCCCAGCTCAGGTGAATATTAACTCCTTCCTAGCCAGAACCACGACAAGAACATAAACCATTGGCAACAGGGGCTAGACTTACAAGAAAAACTTGACTTTGACCTGCAGTTCTTTATCCCTGGACCTGATTTTTTTTTTTCTCCTTCTGTCTGGCCCATGGGTCTTGCTTCTGGTATCGTTCTCTATACATTATTCCTAAAGTTTCTGCATGTAGGATGAATTTCTTTGGCTGCTCCTTTTAATACTCATTTTTACCTTTTCATATGTTCCTGTACGCACATAGGCCTCACATGAACTATTTTGCTCTTGGTCAGAGCAGTACATAAGAAAGAAATATTTGCTCTGGATGGGCTACTGTATGTTAATATTACTGTGAAATACATAAGCAAGGTGTGATAATCCAGTAAACTCCAGATCCTTTCTGTATTTCAAGTGCATGCGGTGTAAATCTTGTGAAGTCAATTGGATGCCCAGAGGACAGAAAAAGGCAACAGAGATCTCTGCATGTAATTTCATTCTCAAGTAACAGACACTCTTAAAAATATAATGCGCAGTATAAACTATATTATTAAATTAATATTAAAATGTGCAGCTAGCATTTGGGGCCGGAAAAGGCAACTCAGTGTTCCCTCTGTGTTTGGAGGGGAAAAACTGCTCTTCCACACTACCCAAAAAAAAAAAAAAAAAATTCTATTCAAAGTCTGCCTCCTCACAAATACAGGCTGCTCCAACACATTTTTTCTTATCTATTTCTTCTGCTACCAGGCATTGGAAAGATCCCTGTACAGAAGGTGTGACGGACAGGTTTAATCAGTCAGTCCACAGACCTGACCTCCATTCTCCACTTCAGCCTTCACTGCAAAGAAATAGACAGACGCCACCTTAAAAATAATTAAAGGCAGGCCACACAAGGGATCTACACAGCACTGCCATCTATTAATGGAAGTGATGGATGCTCTGTATTAACCTTGCCACAGTTGCAGCCCTACGTACAGGGAAAGAAGCAGCTGTGTGAGTGATTCAGTGAGGTTAGCTCTTGCAAATTGTATTAATAATTCATCTGTCCACGTGAACAAATCCCTCCATGCGAGGCTGAAGGGCTGGACTAATTCAGTGTTGCAAGGTTCAGATAGCCATATGCTCCTCCAGACAAAGCCGAAGCTGAAAATCTGGAAGTTAGCAACAACCCTTCCCTTTTGCAGGCTTTGTGCAACATCCTGGTGCTGCCCAGCCTTCCTCCTGGGATGGTAGAAAGCAAAGCTTTCTGTAACGCTAAGGATTTGCGGTCTGGTGACAGCCCTGGAGCTGGAACTCATCAAATCTCAGGAATGGAATGTCAATATCTCAGCCTTTACAACGTCAGGCCCAGTAGCCAGCACTCGTACACAGAGTTTTGGCTTGCCTTGTGGACCACAGACTGGAGTTTGAGAAGAAAGTAGATGAATTGATGATTTGCTATAGACAGATCAAATAGTTTCACCTTTCACCACCTCTAAATTGCCTATGAACAGGTCACCAGTTTCTCAGATTTATTACTCACAAGTATTTAAGCATTTCCCCAAGCCCAGCTGGCACTTCCCACAGCAGGTACAAGGGCCGGTGCTGCGGCACGGCAATCCCAGCACAGCCGGTGGCACGCTGCCGGCACCAGGCTCCATCAAAACACACTGCAGGCCACCCGGCTAAAAAGCTGAGCAATCCTAATAACCAGTTAAAGTGAAGGACTGGAGTCAAAACTTAAGGCTGCACATACTCTTAGCAGAGTGGTTTCGCTGGAGTTTGGTCATCACAGGAAAGGAAAATAACTTTCCAGGTTCAGGTCTGTGGCTGATCTAAGTTTTTCAGAGCCAAGAGCCTGTGCTGCCATTTACTACCCAAGCCTTTGTTCAAGGCAAGTTGGAAACTCGCAGGACTTGAGGAAGGGAGCAGGCAGTGGTATTTCTCACTGCTGCCATTATCTTCATCGATTTCCCTCTGTGGCAGCACTCGCATTTCTCACCCCTGCATTTCAGGGCCTGCTTTATTTAACCTTGTGCCCACAAGGCCCCTATCCAGCTCTGCCTCTCTGACAAACTGCTATAGGTTCCTCCTTGGCTTTATCAAGTTCAACATGATCCCATTCTATGATCTCATTCGTGACCCTGGGCAGAGCCCCACCAGGCCCATGGCTACAGGTGCTTTCTGATGGCATTACAGGTGCAGCTCTTCTGCCATCCAGAGAGACCTCAGGAGCTGCACACCTACCAAAAGTACATCAAAAGTGATTCACTGGAAACATTCAAGGCCAGGTTGGATGAGGCTCTGAGCAACCTGATCCGGTTGGAGATGTCCCTGTTCCTTGCAGGGGGGTTGGACTGGATGACCTTTGAAGGTCCCTTCCAACCCAAACGATGCTATGATTCTATGATTCTATGAATTGCAAAATATCATCTGTGTTCTTAGAAAATTGCTTTGTGTTTGCTTACATCCCCTGTTTCTCAACTGACAGAGTTAACTTTGCAGGTCACTGAATGGCAGAGAGGGGAAAGAAGAGCACTGGGGTGAGGAGACATGGAAGCGACAGGCTTTGAGAAATGCCCCAGATCTTGAGGGGAGAAGTGATGGATTTCAAGATTGTGATTTTTTTAAAAATATCTGTACTCCCTTGATGAATGTCACCAACCTTTTTTTTTTTTTTTTATGGCAACCTCTAAAGTGTTAAATTTCCTTGTCTTTGCCCTACCTACACAGTCTAATTTGGAGTTACCTGCTAACAGTAATTTAACACGCTGCAGGGATTTCATACCTTTTTTACTTCTGGAGTAGTCATTTGACAACACGTAAAGTGGGAGCCGAGTGCAGCCAAGACTGAGAAACCCTATTGTCCACGTTAAATGTGGGTGGCAGAAGCAGAGAATCTGGAAAGATTCAAAAGAAGCTGGCAATTACCCGAGAGCAGGGATATTTGAAGCAGATGAGCCTCACACGAACCCACGCGAATACATTTTCTTACCATACGCGCTGCATCTACTGTGCTCCCTGCTGGGTTTACGCAGCGTGTATTGAGAGACTCAGGGCACAGGGTTACTTAAGCACAGATCGGGGGTTCAACCCTGAAAATTAAGAACATTTTGGCTTTAATGGGGAAGAGCTTAACATGACTGGAAACTGTAAATGTTATGGCTTTCCAGCAGTACTGTAACCATCACTTTGAATACATAGCTGTGACACCAGCTGTGAGTTTCTGTGCTGGATATAATTGCTTTTTTCCCTCCTGGTGTTCTTTATCAACCACCCAACCAACATATGAAGCAGAGGAATTTGCCATATGACAGAGGAAATCAAGTGCAGGATTTGCTCTAGTTTCCCTTGGTGGCGATCTGCTACCAAAGAGAAACAATGACAACAACAGAACACAAGAAAGAAAGGATCATTTGCCTAAAATCCTGGCTGAACCCAAAGACCATGTATGCCATTTCCCCAAGGAGCCCTGAGTCTATTCCATTTTGAGAAGTGCTACCACCAGTTTGGAAACATGGGGATCCACGTCTGGGTCCAGGCCGAGGGAGCGGTGAGGCTGGATTCACAGCCGCTTGCCACACACGCCCGGTGCGGCCTTTTCCACCCACGGCTCTGCCGCTCCTCTGGCTGCACTGGAGCTTCCCTCCGATCCCCAGTCTGCCTCCTTTCGCTTCCACCCTCCGCATTCTTCTCTGAAGTAACCTCTTTGCTCTGTTTCCTACACCCAAACTTTGTCAATATTTGGCACCAACTCTGATTATAAAAATACGAGGTTTTATAAAAAAAAAATTCATATTGTCTACGCAGCACAAATAAGCAGCAAGTCCAGTAAAACCCACCCTCCTTCCACAGCACATGAAGCAGTGGTAGAGCAGATGACTTTCCCCAGCAGCTCCTAAGCTACCTAGCATCAGGCAGAAGTTTCTCTTTCCGAATCATTCCTGTGCTCTACGGGTTTGAACGACATAGGGAGTGAAGACAGAAACCTGAATCTTTCTGTTTATATTGTAAGGCAAATGTTAAAGCAGCGGAGGAAATTTTCACAGCCAGCAGACCCTGAGGACAGGAACACAGACAGAGGCTGCCTAGCAATGTGTTTCTTGTTTCTAGCTACCCGGGCGCTCGCTGGACCTGACGGAGGAGACCTTGCCCACAACTCCCAGATGAATCTGGGCCAAATGCAGCACTTCTGAAATTCTTTACTTATTTTTGCCCAATTTTTCTATACAGATCAAATTTGCATTCAAATATATGTGTTGTGGACGTGGGAATCTTTCAACAGATGATTATTTGATGGAAACCATACTTTCTTTCACCTCACTTTAAAAGAAAGGTTTTTTTTTTTTCAAAGGGGAGAGATGACATTGCAATCCATTGAAGATTTGCTATTCAGCAAACAGCTCAATTCAGAGTGCCAGCTTCCCCGTTGGCTTGCAATATAGACTGTGAGAAATCGTCATTCTGGTACAATTTACTCTGCACAGTTTCATTGTACAGAGCTCTTGACCCTATTGAATTTGGCTCAGGAGTTACCATATGAAAGAAAGTATAAGACGATGGCTTAAAAAGGAACTTGAAACCTGCCAGCGTATTATTCATTTGTTTAGATGAAAATACTAATGATTATTTTTTTCCAGACAGTCTGATGGTTACTTATAGGTACATTTAAAAGAGAGAAAGGTGAAAAAACAAAATTTCGTGCCTTGTTGTCACCAGTAGGAAAATAAAAACAAGTAAAAGTGCCTGAAGCTCCTCAGCAAAAACTGCTCCAGAAACAAGTATTAACATCACAAACACTGCAGTCATGACAGAAGGAGGATCTCACAGGTGTAGTATTTGTAATTTCAATTGATGTGTAAGCGCTGTTTATGAAGACTTCAACAAATACACACTAGAGCTCTAATTTGGACCTTTCATTTTCACTTAGAAATAATAAAATAAAAGATGTTTGTTCTCTCTCTGGCTGCTCCCAGGTACCTTTCAAGCCAGTCAGTTATTTTTAATAAGCAAACAGAACTTTTTGTTACAGGAGGTTATGAATGAAGCCCTGTTCAGAATGGCAAGTGAATATGCGAATCATCTTCTGGCATAGTTAGCAAGAAACTTTGGCAATGACTGCTCTGATTTCTAGCATTTTTAACAGCAAGAGTAACCTTTGCAGCACAGAGTTGAATTTTTGAAGACAGAAGGAGCAACTCTGTTTGAGCTACTCATCTGATGGAAACAACCAACAGCCAAAAATGATGGGACCTGAGTTGGCAATGGGTGCAAAGCCTCACCCTCCCTCAGTGCTATAACCCTCTCCAAGCACTGACAAAGGTAGAACTCTGTCCTCCATAGCCATCTACATTTTTCTCTACCCTCTGGGACATGACTGTGGCTTTCTGAAACATGGAAGAACACAACAGCATAGGGATTTAAGGAGAGCAAAACATAGGACTGCCACGAACGAAGAGGGAGAATAACCAAGAAAAAGGCAAATAGTGAACAGCCAGCGGAGACTTGAGGGACTCATTACATATTGCCTGGGTAGACACTCCTTGGGGAGGACCTATTTAGGGCCTGACTGTTATAGAAAGCCATTTTTGAGAAAAAGAATTAATCTGGTTTAATATCCCGCTTTTCATAACCAAAGTATGGCAAAGTACCTTGAGAAAGGAGATGCACTGTAATTCATGGCTGCCAGCAAGCGAGGGAGGTGTATACACACAGCAGTACTGTGGAACCTGCCTTTGATAGCAGAAGTGCTTCTGCCGAGCAGGAGGATACTGGATCTAAAGGCCAATTTGTTCTACTGCCTCTTCCAAGATATTCCTCACAACCTGTTTTCTCTTCCCTTAGGACTCATACAGCATCAGTAGTAACAAGTACATCGCCAGTCTCACCTTGGAAACACCACAGCCATCTGCCATTTAAAGGGATGGAAGAATCTACACCTCTCACCTAGGTCCCATCCAAAGTGTTAAGGCCTAAGGATCCACCTGGGCAAACGTGCTTCAGCATCTCCCAAGGGAGCAGCGTGAGTTGCTTTTGTGCCTGATCAACCCTACTGGAATTGACTGTCGAATCATTTTCATTAACAATCACCTAGACTTTCACGGGTGGGACGGCTGCAGGCAGGATTGCTTGTCTGCATTTGTAGGGAGAAGCTGCACATTCCCACCGGGCATGTTTTCCTGGGCTGCTTCAGCTGGAGACCTGCACGACATCCCGCTAACTTGCAATCCCACATAACTCCGCTGGAAGCAAATCTGTCTGCAAGCTCAGGCTGAGCTGCATGAAGCAAGGCTACATATGAATAAAACAAGACAATTTGTTATCTTGTATTAAACCCTCAGCGATTTCAGCAGAGCTTGACTTGCTACGGGGTTTCATCAAACCCAAAATTCAGGGCAAATATGGCAGAAATATGGGCGAGGAAGCCTGCGAGTCAGAATGATTGGCTTTGTCTCGGATGAGGACAAACACACAGGTTGTACTCCACAGAGGAATGAATGTAAATTATTACAAGAAAAACCTAACAGCTTGTTTACAGTGCATGTTACTTAAATTATGTCAGTATTTCTCTCTTTTTTTTTTGTCAAGTTCTCCTTCAAATGCAAACAAATCCCTTTCTTACCCCTCAGCTTTCAAAAAAATCGAGCAACTACATATCCTCTTAAAGTGCCAGTCAATCCCATGCAGAAAAATAAGCAGAAAAATAAGATATTTTTCCTAAGCAGAAAAATAAGATATCTCTTTTTTGTTACTGAAATGAACACAAAACAAAAACCCTGTAGCATCAGACCATCATTAGTGAGTCTTTCATCAGAAACAACAGGTTGGCTTTCACTCATCACTAATGAAAACTTCTCTGCCGCCAAGTCTGACTCTGCAGGTTAGCTCCGGGGAGCTCTCGCAGCACGATGTGCACGGGGGCTAATTAATACTCTGTGTGATCCACGATTAAATTTGTCCCAGAGCGTCACTGCACCTGACATGTCCAGGGCCATTTTTTGGTATACCCTTCTGAACAGGAACAAAATTACAACAGATACCCTCGTCTGTCTCAGTAAAGTAAAGCAAATAATGAAGGGAGCTGGTTTTTGCCAGACAATCAGGTGCAGCAATAACTCTTTTCAGCAGCCAGAAAGTTCTGGGGGTATATTGTTTTCTTGAGCTGTCTGAAATAAATCACAGGGGGTAATTACAGAACAGAGAGATAAGACATAAATCCTGTTTAATTGACAACAATGAGAAAAAAAAGAAATGCAACTGAGTTTCGTCCCTCCTCCTGCGCTCCCTATGTTGCTCTGCTGTCTTTGGGACATCTGGAGAACAGGGAGGGTCAGACCCAGAAACTGGGATCTCAGCATGAATGGGGAATCTGCCTCAATCAAAAGCTCTTATGGGAAAGCATCCGTCTCAATGCTTGGTGATGGGTTTACATGGAAGACAACAGAGCAGAAAACTGATATCAGCCTAGATTATCTAATTCCAGGACTTCTGAATCCAAGAGCAGATTCACGTAATGGATTCGAGAACATGCACACAGCACAGGCCCTGAGCAGGACATGCCGGTGGCTCACGCTGCTGGCCGGAGGAGAAGGGAGAGCTGGAGCTCTTGTCCCTATCTGCACTAACCTGCTGCACTTCTCAGTCCACAGCACCGTGGTCCAGACTCCCAGGTTTTCCATCTGTGTCCTCTAGGCAGCAAAGGGCCTGGAAACAAATGGCCAAAAAATCTATGTCATTTTGCTCCCCACTAACCAGCATTTTAAGGCAAACTCTTTGGAAAAAGCTCTGTGGAGTCTCCCTTCGTCAATCAGCTTAGAGGTAACTCAGTGCTGGAAGGGGCAGCATATCCTGGGAGCAGGACAGCCAGCTCTATTCCTGCCATTGTCACTACCTTCTACATGCTCACCTTTAGGGGAAAAAAAAAATAAAAACAAATGAAAGGGGCTGGAAATGTCATTACTCCCTGAGCTTGTTGAGACGTCTGAAGGTGGGCTCAGTGTCTTACAACAGACAGAGCATCTGTTCCCTGGCACTGACATCTGAAAGGCAGTGCTGGGTGCTCACTCGCTGCTCCTGGTACTTGAGATGGGGAGCAGTGGGAAGCGCCCAGTCGAGGATGCAAGGCCAGGGCATCTGCCTGCACAAGCCTCACTGCTACACTGGCTGCCAGTTCTTAGAGCAGCGCATTCCTACCTTGCTTGGGAAGCCCAGGATGAATGACAGCAGGGACTCAGTCTGTGACCCCCAGTGCCGGCAAAATATGTCTCCATCCTGAGCTACAGAAGTTGCTCTCAATAACTGGTTGTAGCCTTGGAGCTGAAGGAAATGGGATTGCATTTATTAAACCAGTGTAATCCACTAAGACTGATTTGACACTAACCTGGCAGAGGAACAGCAAGATTTGCACCGAGCCTCTTGCAAATGCTTCCAGGATTCTGTTCCTCTCCTTCCAACCTGAGGGAGCTGAATCAGCCCAGCTCGGAGGCACAGACACACAGCAAGGCCCCGGGGCACAGCTGCCACGGCTCTTTGGTGGTGGCTTTCGTTTTTGGTGCTGGTGATAGTTCTGTGTGGCCTCTTCGTACATCTGCTGCTGAGGCAAAGCAAATCAGCCCTGGAGCGCACAGAGCAGCGTTCAGTCAATCTCTCCACGTATCTGTCACAATCTAAACGTGATCCTTTTGCTAACTGCTGTCTGTCTCAGGGAGAGCTCTGCCAGCCGCTAGCTGCGATAACCTATGGTTGTGTCTTGTCCTGCAGTCCACGTGGCCAGAGCAGATAGGGCAGGGTGAGGAGGGGACCTTGCTGCCCTCCCACCCCCAGGGAGCAGGGGCTCCCCGCTCCCAGCTCCGTGCATTCCTGCTCCCAGTTGTCATAAGAAGGTCAGTCAGACAAAAAAAAAAAAGACAGGAATGCTTATTTCCATTACTCCCATGCAGGGATCTTTTGCAGATATATAAAGCAAAAATTGTCCTTAAAATACATCACCATGGACGCAGAGAGAAGACACAAAAGCCTGCTGACACCAGCACAGACCTTTAACCACTGGGACGCCGCAGAGCCCCTTGCTTAACCTGCAGTGCACCAGGCCACGGGAAACCCTCCAGGTTCAAACGACAGTCTGGTACCAGCCTCACAAAAACGTGGTTGATACCAGCCTGGTCCCAAAGACAGTTTATTAGAGAATAAACTTCTTAGTGTCAGTTACGCTTCCCTGAATGTTACAGAGCTTTTCAGCCAGGCATCCGGGAGCGCATTAGAGCCATGCAGCATCCTTCATGGCCCTCCGTTACAGATGGGCACACCGAGGCAAAGAGGCAGAAAGTTATTTGGTTATGTCCACACAGATCATTTGAGAACAGAACACTGTTTTCTGCACAGCCCTATCAAGTGCATGAGCCCTTGGATTGCTCTTCTTCATCAGGCCACTTGATATCCATTTTATACAGAGCAATACTGAGGGCATGGGCCACAGAATTGATCGGTGGAGGGAATCAGTGATCAGTGAACACAGGTCTGAAAATTACCATCTGTCTTCAAGTCCATCCTGGCAGTCACAGGCAATCATGTAATCAGTCATTTAAGCCCAGGAAGATTCACTAAGCACCGACTCTGCTGCCACATCCCAGTCTCACTGCTGTGCCTTAGCCCAACGCTTCCAGAAGGAAAGGCTGAGAGCCTCAGGAAGGTGGAGCTGGAGCACAAAGAGGCAGAGCAGGGGCCCAAGAGCACTCTAGGTACTGGAGCTCCCGTGGGCAGCATGTATGTTGGAGACCCTTCCTCTGCCACACAATCAAAAACCAGAAAGGACGACACTTGGATACCTGCCGTGCTCGCCACCCTGACACCTGATCAGATCAGAATGAAATGTTATCTCCTCTGATGCTGCTCAGTTCCAGTCCTGTGCACTCTTTTGCTGAGTCAGCCCTGCTGCAATCCAATTTCTTCTTTTTCTTTCTGCTGTAGCACAGCTCCATGTAGCTGTAGAGCAGAACGTCATGTCACACAACGATGCCACACGGCTTGCAATTGCCTTCACCTCTGCCTCTCCGTCCCAGCTGGCAGGGACAGGCCCTGTCCCTCACAGAGCCGTAAGCTCAGCACCAGTAAATCAGGCTGTCACCATCCATACCCTACAGACCCATGAGCAGACTGCTTTCTCCAGGGCTGTGCAGAGAGGTGTTGGCAACAGCTGCCACTCGTTTTTGTTACTTTACCATAGCAGATTAACTTGTGGTGCTTCGAAAGAGCAGAAAACACATGGTAGGAGGAGGAAAACATCTGGAGCAGGAATTAAAGTGTGCCTCCCTTCTTTGTTTCCAATATACTTCTTTCCCCGCACACTTTTTTGTTTGTTTGCTCACTGGATTTGAAATATTAAAATAAAAGGAAAATTTTGCCTCCTTTTCACTTGTGTGTCAGTGGAATGACACACAAGATCTAGAGCATCACGGAACAGGAGCCCCAGCAAAGGCCTTAGAGCAAATAGGGCTGCTTCTGTGCCTCTCTGTTTGTCTTTTCCATAGCGATACAGTGAGACAGGAATACTGTCACCTACCAGTGACAATACCTGCTCTCTTGTGCCTTTCCTATGAGGACCTCAGTTCACTTCACGTCAAGTGGATTATTCCAGATTTCGGAGGCGGCAGGTGGGGGCTATTAATTATTTTTCTTCACATTTATATTTCACACCTAACATCAAGCCACAAGAGTAAAACAAAGACCAAGTTCATCATGCAGCAGCCCAGAGGCAGATCTTTCTGCCTGTGAATGCTGGAGGGACATCCTCTCCACTGTACACAACTTCGGATCAGATCTGGGACAGAACGGGCCTCGGGATCCTCATTCCAAACCACTGTCAGCTTAAAGCCATTCCCTCTCACCCTCATTTTTATTTATATATTGCTGTATCTAGGCTGCACCGATGTTGGTCGTTCTTCTTTTGTGACCAAATGCAAGTTTAATCTGCTGATTCTTGTAGCATCCTCTTTCCTCTCACTTTGCTCTCTCCCCCTCTTCCCTTTCATCTCAGCTTTATTCCCTTTTCACTGTATTCTCCTCTATTTTCTGTATTGTATGTGCCTTCCTTGGTGAGTGCCTAGCTCTGAAAGCAAAGCCATGATGCCTTGTGCTCTGGGAAGTTATATTGCCTTGCATTCTTTTGGCAATACCAATGCTTTTAAAGAGGCAGCCGCGTTTTCATTAAAGCAATTTCCATTGCATTACCCACATTTGCATTCAAATACACATATCTCGATCCTAAAACATAGGTGTATTTGGGAGCAGATTAACGGTATGTTTGTAAGTAGTCTAAAATAAAGCAATCATAAAAATCCCAGCAGCTTTGGGAAATAGTTGCCTGGGCTCTGCAGTAGTCTGTGCACCGGGGCTCCCAGACTGTCGGGGATAATGGAACAAGCCCTTCAAAAGAGCTGTCGCAGTGGTGGATCGTATGGTTTCCAGTGAATTAAGCAGAGGCACTTAAATTTTATTATCCCTCTCTCAGTCGGTGCCCCTAAAAGGACTGGGGAAAAGTTATCAAAAAGCATCCAGATCCTGCCGTTAAAGCATTCTGTGAGTCCAGCGTTCAAACACAGCTAACAAAATTAAAGCTTGTATTACTGCCTCTGTATAACCTTCCTCCATCCCTAGAACATCCAGAATTGAGCTTACAATGCCCATTATCTTTTTTTAGGTATTTATATCAATGTGTAACAAACAAAGCCTTAGAAAAGAACAACAGCAGCAAAGAATAGCAAGGGCAATTTTCTAGATTTTATCATTCCTCAGATTTTGTACAAGCAAAATCAGAAAATTACATCTAAATTTGAATCTATCCCTAGCACCCCAGTCAAGTTGTAATTCCTTTTGAACATCCTCTGGAAAATACATCTCTATCTAAGTCCTGGACACACAAATTTAAGCAAATAGCAGGTTTGGGGCATCCCCCACAAAAGACGAGGCAGCACAATCAATGCTATTCCCTGCATTGGGCCCTAGAAGTTTAACACACGGACCTTCTAATCACAAACTGACAGGCTTGGCCCATGCCTGATGCCTGTCTTCACCTGATGGGACCCCAGCTTGGCCTGGGGTCTCAGACATCATGAGTGGTTTCTGATGTGGAAGATCATCTCCAAGACTGGCTACAGTCAAAGCCATGGCTGGGGTGGACACACACAGATGTGCCCCTGGAAAGCACTATGGGACGGGCGGTAGAAAAGAGAAAAAGGAAAAGCAGAAAGCTGGTGCACAACCAACTTCAAAATGAGATGGATGGTGCTATCTGCTTGTACAAGATGCAAGGAAAAAATATCAAAGATTAATTTGTGAAGGCCCAGCAGGAACTGTGCATGCTAGGGATTGTGGAGGAAATAAAGTATACAAAAATACAGTTTTACTGTGGTTTGAGAAAGCAAATAAATCAAAACACATTAGTAAATATCAGATGTATGACTAAATTGGCAGAGCCATTACGTTATACCAGTTTCACATAGTTGAATGCAGATTGAGCAAAGTTCATTTCTGCAAGGGATTTGCTGGTCACCGAGTTTAAGTCACATAAGTTTTCCTGAGGAAAAAAAACAGCTTTCATCCCTTATCCATCTGATTGACTAAAAATGTGATTGTTTATATGAAACTATATAAACCTAGATAATAACTCCTACTCCAGAGTCACTTTTGCTTTCCAGTTCCATGAATAAAAACAATCCCCCAGGATCTTGGTCCAGTCTTTCACCCATGGACCCAGGATGCCTTCCGGAGAGGCACTTGTCCAGTGGGCAGCAACGTAGGCAGGCATGGGGCCTGCGTCACCGGAGACACACAAGAACATCCTTCAACATTATTTGTGAGTTATTGAGATACATGAATAAGTGGGGTTGTGAAGCTGATGGCAGGCAGAGAGAGGACCTGGCTGAAGGTCGTCTTCCTGCTCAACGCTGAGGTGTTGTGGTCAGGTGGTGCAACAGCAGCACACACATCTTTTTCCCTGGAGTAAGTGGTACAGAGAGATGCTTCCACCTCCTGAAGACAGTGCAGAAATATGATGCTCCTAACCATGGCTGATCGAGATAAAACTATGTTTGGTCAGTTTTCTGTTGAATGCTTAACTATTTAAAGCATAGTTGTGTGGCATCCTTGTGGAGAAGCAATGTTTTACAGCATTTTTTTTTCTGCAAGCAGAATTACTACAGAAACAACACAAAATAAAGCACTCGGAAGTCTCTGTCCTGCCCTTTCATTCTATTATTTACATCAGGTTGAATTTTTTTTTGAAACTGCTGACTCTCTTCTTCTGGGAGTTCTTTTAATTACACTTATAATGTTATTTCAGGAGGAGTATTATCATTCCTATACTATAAAATTACTTGATCAAAAAATTGTTTTAATTCTCCATAGGCTCCAGCAATAAAGAGGAGATGTTCAATCCATGCCCTCTTCAACCTGGATGCAAGACAGAGGGAGTGAAAAACATGTGAACTCCCCAGCTGTTTGCCTGATAATTATTTTAATGATAATGAATGGGAACTTGTGGAAGAGGGAGTGTTCTGTCTTCTGTGGGAGGAGAAAGATTTAAGTTTGCTACTTCGTGGATTTGTTTTGTAAACTCCAAGGTATCAGAAACATTAGTCACTTCTGAAAATCTTAGCTTTGAATCCCAGCCAAAGCACCTCCAAGGGGAGCACTCTGCAAGCAGGATAAGGAGAAGTATTGCGGCGTTTATTAGGAAGCATGCAGTGCTCTACAGCCTTTTCCTAAAATGCTACAGGAGGAAGGTTCAGTGGTTAGGCAACTACATTGGGACTCAATACTAAGTCCTAGCTCTCTCATAATCCTCATATAATTTGAGACAAGTTACCCAGGCTCACCGTGCCTCAGTTTCCCTTTGCAGAAGTGTTCCAAGGATAATTAAGTTCATTACCTATTCAAACCAAATACTAATAAAGACCATGCAAGAAGTTAATTAGAAGCATCCCTACAACTCTGTGTGCTGGTGTTATTGCAGAACACCAATGTACCTCTAAATCAGAAAAAGAAAAAAAAAAAAAACCCAAACAAAAAAACAACAACTTTGTCCTTTGCCTATCATTCATGGTCACTTCTGGACCTCCTTCTACAACATGACCTGGCACCTAGAGATAGACTAAGCTGGCACATTCAGACCTCAAAGTAGTGTTCAACATCCTCACAAGGGCTAAAGAAATCCCAGGATTTCAACCGTTTTGTAGGGTTAATAGGGAAATATGTTTTCCCTATACACAAAATGCAAATTGCTGTTGTTCACAAAAAGCAACAGCAAATGCATCATTCCAGGATGTTATATTTATTTTTCTGAGGGCCTCATGAAGGCTTGGGAAAACCATCAAGCGCTCCCCAGGCCACAGATTCACCTCCCGTAATGTTAACCACTTAACCAGTTTGGATAAGTCAACTGGGCTCCTTCAGCAATTAGTGGAGAGGGAGAACACCGACCTGGACATGACCACGCTCTCTCAGCATCAGAGCACTGGCTTGAAGCTGATGACAGACCAGGGGCTTACCTGGGGTTTGGAGACATCCCTCATGCAGGCTTTGGACCTCAAGACTTCTTTCCCATTCTAGGTCATTCCTGTGACAAAGATGAGTCAACCTCTGAGCAAGGTTATAACAAATTTCCCTTTCCCAGCTATGTGAAATGCATGGGAGACTGAGTTGCCTGGAGCAAGCCGGTTTGATTTGATACCTGCTGAAAGTGGGTACATTCAGGAAAAACAGCAGTTCAATAAATCTTACCATTTCTTCTAACACTGATGTTCAGCACAGAAAGAGATCAGCCTCTTTATCGTGCCTTGAAACAGATTTTGGCAGAATTCACATACAAATAGTTCCTGAGAGTAAGTTCAGTTTGTATTTAATATTACCTCTAAAGTTGAATTTGTTTTCAAGGATGCTATTGCAGTCTCTTTTGTTCCCAGACCATTTATAGGAACTCACCTCTGAATAACGTGGACACATCTGACACAAAACAGTGCAATGCCCCAGGTTCAAGAATTATTCAGCTGAGATGAGAATCCCTTTCATTTGTGAAGAACCACCACATTTCAATTTCCTGAGCACGCATTAAAGCCTCTTTCTTCTGTTAGTATTTACCACTTGCCCTGTGCTATTTAACTAGCAGGCAGTGAGAAATGACCCTTAATACTCCAAGTGGAGTCTTCTCCTTGGAGATCAATAAACAGCAAGTGGGAAGGCACAGACTAAGACCAAGACCCTACCAGGTCCAAGGCAAATCCTCTCCCAGGAGGGCTGGATGAGTGCAGTCATTACCCCAGCCAGCAGCTCCCATCCAAGCATTACAAGGCCACTTTTATTACAATAGCTAGTAGCACTGAGCAATAAGGAGAACCGGCACACATCAGTAGGGCTTGTAAGTGCTCCCTTGGGAAGGCAACTGTTCACTTGCACAACAGTCCTGGTTTATTAATGCTTCCTCCTCCTTGTTTTATTTCTCTCTAAAGCGCTACTTCAGCCTTTAGAACAAACAAGTGTATTTTTAAAACAGCCCATGCACATTGCCTTCACCCACTCGCTCTCACTTCTTGTGCTGTAAAGTTTGCAGATCGTTAGTAATTTCCTCAGAGAAGTTGTAATCCTCACTTTCAAATCTTTTCTGTTTCGTTGCTGGACTTGTGGCTGCCTGGACAAAATGGCTCCAAGACCTGGGGCCTTACCAGCAAAAGCAGGGCTTGGGCAGAGAGGGGAAGGTTGTTCAGAGGCGAAGGGCTATCCAGCACACAGGGAAAACCTAAGATGCTTGCTCCTATATCATCTTGGATGGAGTCAATGACCTTTTCCTGAGACAGGGCATATACTTCATTTACTGCTGTACCTCCCACTAACCTCAGTGAATCCTACCCAGCTGGACTCCGGGGAAGCTGGCCTCAGGATATCTTCTGATACATGGCAACGCACTGGTGCTGCCAGAACCACAGATGCTGTCTTAATGGAACTCGTCCCTCTCTCCACGTGGAGACACCAGGTGAGTCCAGCTGTGGTTATCCCAGCCCAGCTCAACACGGTTTGTCTATGCAGTAATCGATAACAGCTCTCTGCAGGGGAGGGGACAAATCCATCCCTGGTGGCCCTGAAAACATCTATGTCCTTTGTTAATAGCAAAAAAAAAAAAAGCTTTTCTGAAGCTTGCACCTGTACTAAACTAAGCTTATGAACGAGTACAGCTCTCAAGGACAAATATTGCTTAATCCAAAGACCGCAAAAGCGAGGAAATGAAGGATCTTCCCACAGGAATGCTGTTACTCCATTTGCCCTTAGCAGCTCTATCCATTTTCAACAATCCTTGTCATGCTGTCTGCAATTCTGTCTTTAGAAAACCAAAACACCACACAGCAGAACTGTGGCAATGGTAGAGAGAACCTGGAGACCAACTGTAGACCTTGAAACTTGCAGCTCACCCTCAGCTCTGTTCTTCTCACAAATGTAAGCATCCAGGGTTCGGAAGGCAAACTCCTGGCTCTAAACCACAGCAGTGATGTGTTTTCTCAACAAAACCCCTTAGCTATGGGCAATTCTCTCTTTTTTTTTTTTTCTGTGCCTCAGCCACAGTCGAGCTGGTAGAGAGGGAAGGGATTACCTTCCTCCTGACTCTGAAGGTCAAACATCAAAACAGAAGAACTTAAATAGCAGAGAACTTAGAGAGACAACTATGGATTTTTTAGAAATTAGAAAGTGCTTCTAATCAAAACAAAAATATTATTTTAGGAAAATGGTTTTCGTATTTGAACCGTACCACTTATATACCAAGCGAGAAAAAAAAAAAAACAACTTCAAGGGAAATTTTTAAACAGTAAACCATTTTAAAATATAGGAATACTTCTGGCACACATTTTTAAAGCATCAGCTTTTGTAAAAATGGAAATCCACTTTTTAAAAGATGTTATGCTAAATAAATGTTAATTTGCCAGCTGAGGAAACTATTCCAAGTACTGCAGTATGTACTGTCCTCTTTATAGGACATTGATCTCTCTACTGCACATTTTAGATCACACACATTTCATAGATTAATGAAAAAAATGCGATTTTTTTTTCAAAGAGTGTTTCACAGGGACTTACCTTTTGCTAGAAAATAACTTTATAAATTCTGAACCTCATGTAGGCATTGCCCACAAAAGTACGGATGACTGTGGTGACACCCCATAAATAGAAGATGATGGCTGTGAGCAACTGCAAGCACTAAACTGATATTCTAGTGCTGCATCCAAAGTGCCCTCGCCCCCATGAAATGTAAAGTCAAGGTTGGCCATGTAAGACTAAGAGATGGTTTGAACAAAATGGTTCTGAGTCACAGCTCCCAAACAAATTCCAGTTGTGGCTTATAATATTCTGCTTTTCTATGGCACACTCTTTTCTGTTAAGCCAAAAAAAAAACCTAATTTTCATTCTCTGTCCTAAATGGCTTATCATACTTCTACGTGATCTTTCATAATTGCTGTGGTTCCTCTTAGCTGTGGTCCAGAGGGAAGGTAACACATTCTTGTATATTTTTAGCGTAAAACAAGAGTAATCCCCCTGAAGTCAAGAGTGCATAACAGCAAAGTGAGAAGACAATTAAGTCCTGCTGTTTTCAAAGTGCTTTGAAATCTCTGGGAATAGAAAGGTGCTATATAAATCTCATATATTATTGTACTATTTATTAGTATATAATAAATCCATGTAACATAGTAATGCACGTACAAAGCCTAAATACCAGGCACAGGTCGCTAGGTTCTCCGTGTGTCTATTTTCTCTCTCTCTAGAGAGCTATGTCTTGTATAATGAGAAATAAGTAGCAAATAAAAATGTGCAAGGGCTAATAAAAACAAGCTGGTTTTTAGCCCTTGTAACTGAACAGTGTGTTTCAATGGCATCTTCACTTACTACTTCCATTTTTTCTTGCTTTGCAAGTCCACAGGGTAATGACAGGCTACAACAGAAAGCTCCAACATTAATTTCGGAATGCCTGAGTCAGCCACTTATCTTCCTTTATCCTCTTCTGCTGGATTTTTTTTTTAAATAAAAAAAAAAAACAACAAAACAGAACAAAACCAAAAACCACTGCAATTTCATAATCTTAAAATAAATATATCACCCCACCCTCCTCATATTTTTCTGGAAATTAGACTGTGCTACACTATTCTGCAATTTCTTATTACTGCTTTTATCCCCAGCTACATTTAGTGCCAGTACTCATATTGGTCCTAACATTACAGCAGTAAGAGCTCATATTTAGTGACTAAATTATGCTTTATTTGAAGATTACAGAATATCGAAGACAACAGAACTTTCCTTTCACAGTAGCTTGCAGCTTCTTGTTTGTCCCTGTGGTGTCAGGTCTTGTTTTCCAGTGGGGAGATCTACGTATTAATTCTGCTTTCTTACAGAATAATGATCATTCAGCCCAGGACTTCCGAAGTGCTATTTAATGAGCAGCAGACATTATGGGTACGTCTGTCTGTCATTGCCCTAAGGTGGCTGTAACCCTTCCGTCATGCTAACTATACTGAAAGCAGGAGTTTGAGAACGAAGACCCACAAACACAAACCTTACTGGCGCTGCTAGTAAGTCTAAGAGAATAAGCTCTTTCCAAACAGGAACCAGATCTTTGCTTGGCCTCAGGCATCACCTGTGGATGGTGGCTCCAGCTACAAGCACAGTCTGAAGAATGTGCAGCTACGAAAAATGGTCACGCAACAGGTGCTCAAGGCTCTGCATGCCCGTGCAGTGGTGGCCACCATCTCCTCCTGGGCACACAGACAGCGCCATTAGGACATTGATAGCTCCTTTGCTATTAGGAGATTGAGGTTTCAATATGCACAGAAGCTCCAATCTCTGCTCTATAGATGCTTTCTTCAAGATACCTCTTCCAAGAGCCATGGGAAAAGCAGCACTGATGGCTTAGGGTAGTTCTGTGCCTGGCTGACAGAAACGGGTTGGGTTAGGGTGAGAAAACTACCAGCAGAACTGCAGCAGCTCTTCTTGTGTTGGAGTACATTGCTCAGGACAGCAGGCTGGCAAAAATTCAGCCACTGAGATCCACTGCTTTCCACATTGGCACCTGGGCTGGAAGGGAGCTCTGGAGGTCCCTGGTCCAGCACCCTGCTCAAAGCTGGTTAAACCAGTGCACCTTGCTCAGAGACTTAAGATTTGGATATCTCAACTTTGGATTTCAAAACTTCCTGACCACCTTGGTGTCCTCTGCAGGACTCGCACCACTACCTCAATGTTGTTCCTGTTCTCAAGAATAAAAGACACTTTACACAAATGATCTTTGCCATTTGAATAGTCACAAACGGCGATGTGAGTGCCAGAGACTCTGATGCATGGACACAACAGCGCAGGATCCCCAGCTTTCCAGGAGAGGCAGGCACCAAAACAAGCAAATGTAAAAGTACCACTGACATATGAAGGCTGCAAGATATATAAACAACTCGCCTCATAAAACTAAAGGTTCAGAATTTTCCTCCTTGTCTGGAGCAATCTGGACTTGATGAGTATTCCAGCTGCCACACTATGTTCCGGAGAGCCGAGTAACTGCACGTCTTAATATTTGCTGTGCTTTCTGGAAATTGCTTCCATTCTGTATTCTGTTCAGATAACAGCAGAGCAGAGGAGACATATGCTGTGCTGACAGGAAAGAGATTGTTGGAGTTGTTCTTAAAGCTGGGAAAGAAAATAACAGCAGGAGAAGAGGAATATTTTCCCCTACAAGGAGTTAGTCCCTTTAGAACAAACAGCCACATACCATTCTGGGTTATTATTTGATCCTCATTTGAAACCAAGCACAGGTTTCACATGGCTGCCCATCATGGTGCTCTCGCATCCCTGTCTCTCTACATGTCCAGCCTGGTGCAGCTCTGGATGTTTTCAGGATGAATGAAAAAGCTGTCGTGTCCGTGCCATTCTGTATCAGTTTCTGATCTGTGCTCTGTGGTATGTTGCTGCAGAGCTTCTTCTAAACAAGAATGGCTTTATCCCTCCTCTGCTCCCAACACCACGTCTTGTTACCCATTACTGCTCTGAGTTCTGCTGGAAAACAGCAACTGGAATCTCAGTAAACATCTAAACCTACGATCAAAGTTGTATTTTCACGTGATGGCCAAGTACAACACTAGCAAATTGTCATTGCAACCTTTCTACCAAGGAATGTGCTCCAGTTACCTTGAAGTGTAAGAAGAACCTGGAAGCAAGTCAAAGTACTGTTCACTAAATTTAAGTTTCCAAAGTTTGAGATGATGGGTATTGAATGGAAGAGACACTGAGAGAGAGAAGCACATCAGCATCAACAGAAATTAGTTCAAAGCGTTTTGAATCAGGCCCCAGGTGAACTCTACAACATTCCAGCTTCAAAGGTGACCTCTCAAAGTTTCCTCTGGTTACACAAAATTGAGGTGCAAATATTCCTAGATTTGAAAAAGCAGCTGCATCAGATTTATCTGGCAGTGAAAAAAAAGGGAATTGAAATTTGAACTGTTTAAAATATCACATTTTGTGATATATGGTCTCCAACAACACATTGTCTTTTTGTGGAGTCTTCTGTGTGTGGTCCTTAAATCCTTTTTCATAAATAAAGCCATCTGTCTCTTTTGAACTATAGTAGCTCTAATTTTAAAAGTCAGTATTTGCCAATGTCTACAACTCATTAGCTCCCAAGCTGTGAAAAACTTCCGTATCTGGTGCACCATTCAGCAGTCCCTGCCAATTGCTCTGCTTTAAAAATTATACCCATTAGCTGTAAACATTCTTTTTTATGAAAGATATGTTTTGCTTTAGATGTCAAGTAACTTGAAAGGTAAGAATGAGATTAAGAAAAAAAAGCCTAGCACTCAACCTCCGATCCTCTGAGAAAAAAAATCTCACTTGAGGATCTGCGTAGATGTAAGTGCTGGAATAGCCAAACTATTTACCTCACTTCCATGTACTTCTATGTAAATGTACTTAGCTTCCTTCACAATAACAAAGAGAAAGGGACAGACAGCATAATTCCAAATAAAAAAAGAAATTTGCCTCTGAATAGGTCTTCAGAAAATTAGCAGGTTTCTGGGCCGTCCTCTGTAAAAGAGAGGACTCTTGATGAGCTGGGTTGCTGTCAGCAGGAAGATTGGCAGATAGAGGACAAAGGAAAAGATCCACTCGGAACATATTTTTTTTTCCCATTAAGATGTATTTTTCAACAATACCTTTGTGATGCTGAATTGCTAAGATCAAAAGAGATAAGTACAGAAATATTGTCTGGTGCAAAATGTTTTCTGAGGTGCTGAAGCACTTCGGGATGGTACAAACAATTCCCAGGAAGAGGTGAAGTGTCCTGCCTGCTCGCTGGAGCAACAATCCACCCGTGGTTCCTGGAACCAAAGTAGCTGTGCAAAGAGGATCGCAGGGCTAGTGCTCTTCCAGACCGGGAAGGGTGACTGAAGATGGGAGGAAAAAGCAGACGGCGTATTCACTGATTTTAATAAACTACATACAGGGCAGAGCTCTTCTAAAAACAAACTCCAGCTGCATGACTTTTTGCCACAAGACCTTGCACACTTACAACTAAGTTTTAAAAAACCTCTGCTAAATGTGTTGAAAGAGAAAATAAACCCAGCCCTTCCCAGTGGGTAAGGAGGAGCTGGGTCTGTGTTTTGGTTGCGATTCAGCAAAACACGTAGTGGATTCCCAGTGAGATTGACAAGATTTAAACAGATTCATGAGCAGTTTGTTGAACTGAACTTGGTTACAGGAGATTTTAGAAAAATCACTTACCACTTTTTAACTCTTTCAACATCTGTGACACGGAACCGATGCTGATATATGGCAGCATTGTGCTTCCCAGATAGAGGTCGAAGGTGTAAACATAATTTTAACCTTCTCTGAGATTCTTCAGAAGAATTTCTTAATAAGAAAATAAGCCTGCTTGAAAATTAGGATAAGCCCCACAGCCAGAGCCCACTGAAGGCAAAATAAAGGCCCTCCTTGGTTTCAAAGGACATTGAATGATATCCGAGACTTACTTATGAAGGGTATCTGAAGAGGTGGAGGATCATGAAAGAGGTTGTGTGTGTGTGTGTGTGTGTATGCGTGCACGTGGGTACGTGTAGGAAGGAGACTAGCTATCGGCTCCATCTAAATAGACAACCGTAAGCAATTCTGGAAAGGCCTTATGGAGGCTTAAAGCAATCCTTATCGTGCTACGAAGATGCAGCCGGGCTGACAGAGCTCTTCCTATCTTGGAGAATGGTAGGTTTTAGCAAAAGAAAAAGACAGTAAAAATGGTCTCACTTCTTAAACCTAATTTATTACTTATTACTCTATCTTTTCAAATTCTCTCTCTCTCTAACAGTTGGTTTTGTTTTGTTTTGTTTTGGTTTTTTGTGGTAGCAGATTCCTTTTCTCACCAGGAAACAAAGTTTTTATGAAGAAGTCTGGGATAAGAAATGCAAATGCATGTCCACCTGCTTCCCGATGGACTTCCTCAGTGAACTGTCTTGCTTTATCTCCTGAGGCATCACAAGAGGTGTGAACAAGGCTACATAGTTGTGTTTGCTTTCCAGACAAGTCAGGGCTGACAGCGTACCTAATGAGAGACTTCTCAAAAAAGAAGGAAAGGCATTGAAAAAGGTTACAGACCTCAATGTGGCACTTAAATTCTGGGCTAGATCTTATAAATCTGGGTAACCAACGTTACTGTTTAAAATACTGACACGAGTTGAGTTAAACCTCCTTGAAACCAAGTTGTACATCCTGACTTAAGACAGTTGTAGTGAAACCTCATTTGACTGAAGTACTACCCATGTTAGAGCCGCACAGGCCGGCTCATGCCGGAACTAAAGAACGTGACCTGAAGCATTTCCTTGAAATTGCAGCAGGTTTTGAGGATGTTGGCTGGTGGGATTGTTGCTGGAGAGCTTAAAAGCAAAAGCCAGGAAAGGAAGGAAGCATCAGAGCCAGCCACAAAAACACCCTGGTAATGAGACCTCAAAAAAATCCAAGAATGTGCTATAGTGGGGACTCAATTAACTGTCAGATACAACTGTGATCAATATGATCAATACAAATAAGAGGACAAGGCTCAGCTCGTTACAAGCTAACTGTCTCAAAGTCAAAAAAAGAGAGAACTGACTTTGTAAAAAGCAAATTTTCGTTTCCCTAGATTTGGTAAAATCTTTCATCTTGCATTGCTTTTAACAAAGGAAAAGACAAGGTGTGGGTGAGCCTTCCTGCTGCTGAACCCACAAGTCCAGGACAGATGAGTGAAGTACTGCTCATTTATCACTTAAAGCACAACAGAAGAAACGGGGAGGCTCGATTTGCCTGCCTGTGCTGGGCCTCTTCTGTACGTACAAGGATTTCTATCTCTAGGGCTGTGAATACAGCACCTTTCAAAGACCGTGAGTTCTTTTTAGAAATAGGCAGATAATGAGGCTGTTTCCACTCAACCCTGCATTTCGATGGAAAAACAAAACAAATAACACTGTCAAGATTTATAGCAAATACATTATAAAGGGCACTAGGACATTTGTATAAAGAACTAAAATGGACCTGCACTAGAAAACACACTTCACTTTTACGACTTTAACTTTAGGGCATGAAAGGCACCTCATTAATGATTAGAGGGATACAGATGAGCCATAGCAGTCGATATATACTTATAAATGATATACAGGGAGAGCTGAAAGACAGCGAATTACAATCTGCAGTGCTCTGCTTTTTTTCCTCTTCAGCTTTCTTTCTCAGTCTTCCAGTTCAAAGATGACAATTAAAAATGTATATTGACCAATTCTGTATTAACTCAGTCAAACAACCAGCCACTTCTAGTAGATGGTGTAGATAGCTGGTCTCAACTAGAGCATTATAGTTGTACCCAGAGGCTTGGAACGAGCCCAGGGTCTCGCAACGGTGCTGCTCACATGGTGACCACGGGTGACACTGAAGCTCCCTGCCAGCCAGCGCTGCCAACAGCTCATCAGCATTGCACTGGCTCACCTCTCTGAAAGGGTCACCATCCAGCCGGTTTCCAGCCACCTGCCTGGACTTATTATGGAATTTCCAGTTTTGCTGATCATGCCCAGCTGGCCTGAATGCATGACTTACCTGATGTCCCTCAAGAGATGTCTTGCAGCAAGACGGGGTCCTGCTGTTGCCTCTGCTGCAAGTGGGTCGTAAGCGTGTTTGGATACCAGGGTTGTGCTCTGAAAAAAAGAAGTTTCACATTTTCTGTAAATGTTTTTGTTTCAGAGTGTTTGCTTTCAGGAGCTTTTCCTTATTTCCTGATTACTCTTGGCTGGAGTATCTCTATTTATGGAGTTTTAAAATAAGGTATTCTATTGCCCAGCGGAGCCAGCTAAGAGCACATGTCCAGCCAGTTCTTGCTGACAGACAAGTGACGTAATTAGCTCATTAAGTCACAGTAACTCAGTTTCTTTGGATCACTTGATCTTATGCTAAAAGACAGACCATTCATCAAAGACTTTACCTCTGTGTGGACAGGAAGGAAGAGAAGAAGGAAGAGGGGAGAAATGAGGAGGCAAAGGAAAATTAAGTGGCTTACTCAAGGTCATGAGAAGTCTGCAGGACCGGCACAGCTGAGCTCAGCACTGAATGCCAGCCGTAGGTCTTCATGCCAAGAAAATGCCTCCTCTAATAATCAGAAAAACATACATTTCACATCAGGAGGCAAACCACTGTTTTCCCTTCAAGACAGGGAAAAGGGCAGTTGTAGCTACTGGCTTTGGCTGTACTGATGGCTCAAACCTTGCTGACCCTCTCCTGAACAGGGCTAGCAGAGAAGTCATCCTTATTTCTTGGTGGTGAAAAACACCGAAAGAGAAAGCTTTTCCAAAACAGGGCCTTTCTCCATGGATGAGATGCAAGCAATTCCTGCTGCAGAGTGGGCAAAGACCAGCGACAAAGCCAGAGTGGATAAGTCTAGGAATATTATCCAGGAAAAGGAAAAAAAGGGAATCTTGCCAACCATGGCAGGTCACAGGAAGGAAGCAGAGCTATCACATCCTTCCACCACTCATCAGTCTCCAGCTGTGTTTTTTTTGGGTGGTCTGTACATGACCATTAACAAAGTTAAAGATGTCCTGAAGCTGTTCTAATGCCACACAGTACTTACTCAGTAAAAGTCTGGGCAACCCTGCAACCTTGTGCTGCCCTCCGCCGCTTCCCTGGCCTGCAGCAGACAGACGGACACGCAGACTAAGGTCAATGGATCCCCAGGGCTTCTCGAAAGCTGCTGCTGTGCAGGCACCTTGTGATTTCAGAGCTGACTTCTCCATCCCTTTGTCGTGTAATTCTCTCTTTATGGAGTTCTTACCTTGGGGGAAATGGGTTTTATTGCAAAGTCAAAAGGTAATTTTTACATAGACTCCATTACCTGTTTATAATTAAAACCATAAAATCCCTTTGTAGGAGCCTTAATAACTTCCCCCCACACCAAAAGCGGTTTTTATAAAAAGACTCATTAAAAGTACTCACAGCTAATGCTGTAAAATTAAGAGAAACATATAAAATCATTGGGACTTATTTCAGCATTTTTTAAAAAGGCATTTTTTTTCCCATTCATTTTTATAGCTCAGGGTGATACAAAAATGGCAAGCCAATCTTAGCTTTTCTGGTCCTTGTCTCCTCCCTTTTCCCTCTTCCAGGAAACCGCTTGCCCAAAAGAAGTGCTCACTTCCCAGGGCTGTGGGGACAGGTTGTGAGAAGGAGCTGTGATTTCCATCTGTGAGACCGCTCGGGGAGCTCTGAGCCCGGCAGTTCCTATGAGCTGCTCCATGACTCATTTGCTTTCCTTGACCTCTCGTCATTCCCAGTCACAGCAGCACGGGGGTAAAGTGAGCAACAAACTTCTCTGAAGCTTTCTGCCATTTGGGACCATTGAGGCTAAAAGATATTTTTGCTATAAAGGCTATTAAATATATAAAATAAATATATATATATATATTTGAAACACTATAAACAGAAAATGTGGCTTTTAAAAAAATTAAAGTGAAGTGAAATTTCATGTTTTACTTTGCAGTAACAGCTGGCCAGGAACATGGATGTGGAGGGTTACCACAGCTTGGCTATCAGCTGGTCAATGCCTGAAATATGGCGCTCATTCCTTCCTCACTCAGGAAAGCCCAGAGTCATAACCAGTGCTCCAGCACAGAGAGAGCTTCAGAGCCTTTCTCACCGGTCACTGAGCCCACTGCAGCTATAGCTATCTCCCTCTTCGATGCAGCATCTGTTCATCTGAGTAACAGAACAAAAGCTCTGATCATTGGGCATCTCCTTGAGGAAAGGCGGTGTACTGGTTATGGAGCAGTTCACACTTTAGACATCCCTGAGCTGCATCTGAGCAAGACCCCTGCTCAATACAGGAAAATAAGAGATGATGCCACATCAGCCACACTCCATTGCCTACCTTCCTCTGGCTCCCTAGGACTGCTTGATCAGCAGAGAGCCGTACTGCCGCTGAAAGCATTTCCAAATCAGGTTATGGTGGGATAGATAAGAAGTACAAAGATGAGACAGTTGGTAATGTGTAAGGATTGCCCCAAATAGCCAAGACTTTTATGGCTGCAATATTAAGTAAAAGAGATCTTAGAGAATTAGGAAAAAAAAATTGATTACACATTCAATCTGAACTGGTCCTGGGCCAGCGATTGGCCTGGGAGAGCTGTGTTGGTCCTTTTCCAGTTTTGAAGAATAAAAACAAGCAAGGAAAAATTAAAAAAAACAAAACCAAAAACAACTGTAAGCAAAACCTACATGGAAAAAAATAATTCCACAACAAACTTCTAGTGAGGTTTCTAAAAACAAGTTTTGAGTATCATACAAGCAATTTAAGCTCCATGGATTCACAGCCTACAGGCATCTCAACCGGAGACCAAAGCAGCCCTACTCTACAAGCATCTTTGTTTTGTGTTTCCTTGGCCCTTCAGACAACTTTATCTCCAGCTTAGATTTCCAGCCCATGTTTATTCTTTTTCCCTTGCTCTAAATAACATGTCCTCATTGTCATGAGCACTCGATAATGTCACCTTAGCAGGAAATCATGTGTGCAAATGAGATAAAATTGGATAACCTAAGTGGAGGTCAGTCCCTGCTCACGCCGAGTTCATGGGTTAATAGGCAAGTGTCATCATTCCACACTTCTGTAAAGGAGAGTAGATCTACCCAAATCTGGGAAATTCCAGTCCCTTGAGAGCCTGGCTTAAAGCAGACATCACCTTTAACAGAAGCAGAATGAGCAGAGAGTCTACTTTAAGTCAGGAAGTTTGCAGCCATAATTTGGGAAAGAACATGCTCTGACTGTTGCCCTTGCTCACAGGCTAAGGAATATATTGTCCCATTTAACTGCAGAATTGTTGCATCTTATTCTCCCCTTCCTACCTAAGTACTGACTTTCTTAAATCTTCATTCTCCACTTGCAATAACATCTATAATATATCTTCTTTTTGTTTTTGTGTAAATAATTTCCAGTTGGAAATGCTGACTCATGAGGGAACTGAGGTTAAAGAAACTTTATTTCTGTCATAGAACTCGATTCCTTGTAATTTAAAGCCTTCATGCATCATTATTTATCTTATGCCTCTTACTTCAGGTCTTTGTCCCACCTCTAGGCCACAGCAGGTGGAGAGCCATGTGTCTGTCAAAACAGTAAAGTCGTCTCGTTGCTCATTTTTGGCCTCCTTGACCTCACTTTCTCACCTTACTTTACTAGTACAGTTCTTCAAAACTTCAAAAAAGCAATATATTCCCCTTGATGCCCTCCTTCATTTAATACAGTAGCACTTCTAATGCTTTTTTAAAGTCATAGTAACCTCTCAGCTCCCTCGACCCTGCCACATTTCCCCCCCTTTCTTCTTTCTCACTTAGCTTTTTCTTCCAGCCAACATTCAAAGTCCACTTCTCTCTCGGGTTTCTGGCCTTTTAGCTTCATCCTTCTGACATTTCGGCATACAAATAGCCATCGCTATGCTAATCCCATCTGACTGTTGCCTTCACTTGGGGGCTGGGTTACTTTTAAACTCCTAACACATCTTCATCCCTGCAGGAGTGTGGCAAACAAGACTTATTTAATCACTCAGTCTCCCTTGTACAGAGTCTCCTACCATGACTGAGGGTTTCTTGATTTTGTGCTGTTCTCTGTGGCCTCAGGGAGTTTCTGCTCCTGGAACTCATGCCTTTTTGCCACCTTCCACTTTCTAAGGCTTTATCTCCACAGCCATCATCACAACAGTCCCATCCCTTCAGATTCCCAAGGGGAAGCCAGCCAATCCAGTAAACTATTGCCTGTCAGCATCATCTGTTCATCCCCCACAGGACCTCCTTGCTCTGGAATGGCATAAATGTGATGGAGAGCAGAGAGCCTATTAAATCAGGCAGCCTTGAGGCTGTGCCTTACACCCGCGTCTCCAAAAAGCAGCAAACCTGTCCCATTTGCTAACTGATGCAGTAAGTCAGCTGCTCCCATGGCAGCCAGGAGACATTGCAATGATGGCTGGAAAAAATAAATAAATAAATAAATCCCATCCCATTTATTTGTCCCTCATACACGAAGGTCCCTTGCAATGTTGGTTTGTAGCTTGCTGATTGTGTTCTTATTATTTGTAACTCACTCTTTTAGAAACATCGAAGTAATTGGCCTTGGCGGATTTCCCATCAATTTATCTTTCCCATCAATTTATCAGTTTTAACTCTTTTGGGTACTCAGTCTGTAAAGACTACCCTCCTGTCAGATGTGGAGTGTACCCAATTCAGCAGGACCCAGATCCAGTTGAGTAGCAAAGGAGTAGTAATAACGAAAACCCCTTTCACAGCTGCCCCTGCTCCCGCTGCACCTTGGGTCTCGGGCTTTCCTCAGAAGGGTCATAAAGAACCCATACAGAAATCTGTGATATATTACATGGAAAGAACTGAATTTATCAGCCGTATACAAGAAAAAAGCAATCACAGTGTGAAAGAAACAAAAATTAGACTGGATTAATGAGGCTGGTGATGGGGGAGAGAGTCATTTGTGGACAGATTAAGCAGACCAGTCATGTAATAACATTGCTTTAGCTGCGTGTTATTTGTAGTGAGTGCATTTACACCTGCTTCTAAAGGAAAAGGACATTAAACTTAATAGAAGACAGTAGACACTAGAGGAAAGTCTGAAGCTATTTGAAGCACCACTCAGCTGCTGTTATTATGTATGGGAGAAATTCCAGCTTACTGGGGGAATTCAGACCCTTGAAGTTATGAGCCTGACCAGCAATCTGCCTCCGGCACGGAGGGAGCGGGGAGAGCACAGCCCTTGCACACGCGTGCTCAGCTCAGCCGCGTGCAAGCAGCCGAGGCCGGGCTTAGCTCATCAAATGCAGGAGGGAGCACCATGTTCAATAAGGCTGATAGATCACTTACAAGATGCTGTGAGATACAATATGCAGTAATCACACAAAAGCACAGCAAAATAGAGACAAGATAGGAGGAAAAATTGCTGACTGATTAGTCATTTGTCATAGACTTACCAGGAGTTTACCAAAGTTGGAGGTAACGGAACAACACACACTTTCTGTGTCTTCAAACCAACTCAGGCACTGGGTTTTCCATTCCAATTTCAGGAAACTAAACAGCAGTGATAATTGATTAACAGCTCTGAAATGCCTTCCCATGCGTTTTCAGTTCCTGATTCCATCATCCCGGTAGGAGAAAATTTCCCCAACAAACAGTTTATTGATTGTCCATTACACATTTTTCCCTCTGAAGTTAGAATGCCATCCAGATGTCAGACACAAGATGCTAAACTAGAAATTCAGCAAGGGAAGAAAGATCTCTTTTTGCTGCAGCGTTGAATCTGACATTCAAGAATCCAGATCCCATTTTTACCCCTAGAACTTCATTTATCCTTGCTGTACCTCCCCATTTGTAACAGAAAACCAAGAACAATTCTGGTCTCAAATTTTCCTGGCCTTTGGTATCGATTATGAGCACTGCGAAGTCAGGACCATGTTCCTGGGATGGTCTGGAGAGTGCCTAGCATAAGAGCTCTGATTTGGGTGTTGCAGAAATGACTGTAATACAAAATAAATGATAATAGTAGGTGAAGGGTACTGTCATATCTGTGTCACACAGTTTGCCTCTTGTAATGGATGGCTTAATTTTTTTTTTTTTTTTGCCCCCTTCTTTTTTTTGGAGGAGTTTTCAGACACCTACGGCCTCCCACAATACCTAGTTTTCCCTCCATAAAATGGCTTCACATCGTACTCTGGATGATGCTCAGCAATGTCAGCGGTAAACAGGGCCAGTAAAAGATGTGCAGGTACCAAAATACACACTATGTGATTTTTTTCTTTTCCTTTTTTTTTTTTTAAATAAGACCAAGCACGACCGTCTTTTAAGTTTTAAATACAGTAGATTAGTGCTCTTAAATTTAGAAATTAATAATGCTGGCTAGCAAATTGCATTTAAGACAGAAGCGCCTTTTGACTAAGTTTGCGTGATCAGTTCTGCCAAGGCACCTCATTCCTGCTCCACTTTAGTGCATGGGGTGGGCAATTCCTGCCAAATTCACCATTACCCCTCCAACCACAGAGTCAAAAAGCTGAGTCTCAACCTGCGCCCAGTGACTTAAAGACCGGATCACTCTTTTACCCCATCCGTGCACCCCCACACAGCATTACTTTTGTTCTTTAAATAGAAAATATGCAAAGAAAATGAGTATGAAACTTCTCATTTTTCCACGCAGAAGAAGGAGAAAGCCCAGAACAAACAGCTCCCTGCAGGAACCACAGCGCTTTGGCGTGCAAAGGGCGACACGTGCTTACAAACGGTGCCTAATTAACTGCTTAAGGACAGATTAGTTGCCATATGTTGCCAAGAATGATGAGTGTGCTTCCAGCGCGGAATTAATCGATTACAAATATGCCACCTCATGAAATACGCTGCTAAAACACGGGCTGTCTCACACCCTGGGGACAAAGGGAAGGGCGCTGGGGGAGCGATGTGCATGCTGTGTTGGTTTTCCCCGTGATGCTGTGGCTGCACACGAGGTGAGCAGCGCGAGAGGGACCTGCCTGTTCCCATTCAGCCCTCACCTCACCCTGCAGCTCCCTTTGCTGCAGAAAGTTAACCAGGGTAATATCATGGTGTTCTGCTGCTCAAGGGGCTTCTTAAGGGTTTAGCAGGGCTGAGGCATCACCAGAAGGAAAGAAAGGATGGGGAAGGATCACATCTTTAAGCAGTGATGAGCTCACCATCAATATCAGCTGAGCTGCCTTTTTCAGCAGTGCTTGGTCCTTTATGTGTTAATCAGGAGAAATCACTTAATCTTACCTCCTTTTCTGTAAAATGGGTTATTGATATACCCCAGCCTTACCTGGTTGGGCACGGATAAACCCATAACTGGCACTTTGCTGCCA
This sequence comes from Chlamydotis macqueenii, assembly GCF_036417535.1. Lineage (NCBI taxonomy): Eukaryota > Metazoa > Chordata > Aves > Otidiformes > Otididae > Chlamydotis > Chlamydotis macqueenii. Next base: position 3,842,561 of record NC_141571.1, on the reverse strand, counting down.
AGGTCACGGGGACCCTGTGAATGGGTGTGTGCAGAAAGAGATGCAAACTGTAATTCATACAGGTCCCCCACTTTACAAAATCACAAAAGGCCTGGAAAGTCCTTGGAAAGCAACAAAAAGTCTCCATTGTGGTGCAGATTAAACTTTTCAAATCTGAACTCCAGTATTTCCCCAGAGATTTCCTGTCACCTGCCAAGACTGACCAGCCGGAAAGCAAGTAGGGCATTGCCCCAAATGTTGGAGCAGCAGATTATACTGCAAGCTTCATACCTTGAAAATGGTATGGCAATGAAGAGAAGACAACAAAGCAGTCAGTGCAAGCATCAAAAAGGTCAAGCAATCCTGTGCTTTCTTAGGAGCACAATTTATGCCGTGCTTCAGTAACATCCGCAATGGAATAATCTCGAGTAGGCATGGAGAGCTTTCCTACTCTTTCGCAGACCTCGGGAGGAGATGGGAAACCAAGGAGATTTGTCAGATGTTAAACAGAAGCAAAAGAAATTATCTTTCTGCTTTCTCAGAGTTTTTTTTCCATCTTCTCCTCCCAGCACAGCTTTAAATTCCTGCCTCACACTCAGCTGAACCTCATACCACTCTTTTGCACTCATCAAAAAAGTAATATTGCAGGTATTCTATATAAATGCTCATTTGCCTCCTAGTGCCATGTAGCACTTGAAAAATAAGAAGGAACTAGTACCAACACCACCGAATGCTGCAAAAAGGCAAGATACTACTACATAAAAATACCTGATGCTGAAAACAGGATGTGAGCCACCGAGATCGGGGGGCTTTGGTACGGCTCCGGAAGATTTAACTACAGGACCCTAAGGAGCCAAGAACTGAGAATTGTTGGGCTACAAGAAAAATCTACTTCAGTGAAGAAAATGGTAAAGCAACTTTTAAACCACAGCCAGGAGGCACCTAAATATTGTGTTTGAATGGGCCATTGAGCATCACAGCAGCACCGAAGGAAGGGTAAGTTATCTGGAGCACAGAGAGGAAAATTGAAAGGGAGAGGGAAGAGGTAAGAGAAAGGCATGAAAAGAAATGAAAGCTGGGAGACTTGCTCCTGCAAGAGGCTTAGCACTTCCTACAGGCACAGAATGCATCTTTAATGGAAAGTGATATATTTTGACTTTAAATTCAGCCTTTTAAAACCCCACTGTGCTGTACAGAGGCTCCATTGTCTGGAGCAGGTTGAGCGCCAGCCCTACACGTGCGGTGTCGCTTCTCAATTATCGGCAATAATTGTGGCTGCCAGTTTGTCACTGCCGGGATCATGTAGTGGATTTAAAGTAGACAGAAGCATCAATAAACTGAACCCCATCAAGTAACATACAAATCTCAAATACCTTCAACATCATTGAAGTCAGGCATAAGATTAGCTCCAGAAGACAGGGGAAAAAAAAAGTTATTACAAGATCAGCAAAATCCCACAAAACTCGCCGCTTTCTATTCAAATGCAACTCTATCAAGAAGCTGCACACACGCCAGACTGGATGCCATTTACCACACTCTGCAGAGAGAAACAACAAACACGTTTTTCAGAAGATAAGGCTTTTCAGAGCCTTCTTTATTATCATTACACTAATTATTCTGGGATATTAATTCCTTTTGTGTTTAAGAAACATGGAAAATTCAGAAAGAAAATGCAGTACAGTATTCTCCCCCTCCCTTCCTCTCCCTCATCCCATACCTTTGGAAAAAATTGTTAAATGCTCTCCTCAGGAGTTTAAAAGTAAGATACTAAATACAGAGAGACAAGAGATTGTCACTTATATTCAGTGTTTTTATGAAATCCAGTAATTTCTAGAAAAGCAAAGCTCTTCAAAATGACCTTTTAGGTACTAGACAATTTATTTGAAGTGGGAGAAAGAGGAAAAAAATCAAGAGGACTTTCTCATGATAGGATGAAGTGCACTTAGTAAGAGAAAGCTGTTGAAAACACTTACACTCTATTTTAGGTCTTTCTACTGTTGCCCATCACCATGGTATCAGAACATCTGAAATGTAAAGTGGATTAGCGAACTCTAAGTCCCTGTGGGCTTTCTGGTTCTTTGTCATTTTTGGTGTATGCAGAATTCCATGTGACATGAGTCCACGTGTGCTTATTTCCAGTGAGGCTGAAAGCAAGTTTCATTCTTCTACAGTGCTGCACCAGAGGATGGAGCTACAGCAATTTCTTAAATTGGTCAGACTTTGGCTTTGTCCATTTGCCACTGGAATTTTATTCCATAAGCAGGTCCCTTTTTCGACATGATACCTACACTTCAGAACTTGAAGCTGGTATTTTAGATTCTCTGAGGTCTAGATAGGTGTCTTGAGGTGTCAAATACATGTCTTACTTCATATACCTCTTTTCTAGGTTTGAATGGGTTAATTTTCTCATTGGTAATTCTGTGAAACTAATCAAATGGATGTGAATTCATGACACACTTTTTTTTTAATAGCTTTTTGTTTTGCCAGAGTAAAAACCCAGTCCCTGTCAGATTGCTGCATCTCTCCTATATGACAGCTAGGACCATCGCTGTCACAAGTTACATGATGTAGCTGTTATTACAGCGAATGTTATGACTCAAATGATGAGATTTTGTGGTCATCTGATTGCTCTACACAAAATTATATTTGAATGGAACTAATAACGAAACATTTAGAACCATTACATAAAATATAAAAGGATGAAAGACCGAAACAATGAAAAAAAAATAAATAAAATCCAGACTTGGGGACATTCTCCAGCACAGTTCATACCCTCACACAGCAGTTCCTATTTCTCCTGCAGCTCATGGTTAGAGACGCGTAGATGGCCTGAGCCACTCTCAGAGTCCAGGAGGCCCCTTGCAACCATGCACAGCCTCACGTCGCTCTGGGTCCCAGGGGTGGGGTCTGGTCTTCTGGTGACGCTGAGTATTGGAGACACCAATCTGGACAGTCTATAGGATGCTGTCTGTGAGTAGGCAGAGCTCCAGTCCCAAGTTAGATTATCTAATCTGGCTACATTCTCATTGCTACACGGTCCCAGAAACCAAACTTAGGTTAATAAATTATTCCGCTGATTGTAGAGACTGACTTCATGCACAATCAGCTGCGTGCTATAAATGCAAATTTGCTGCTCTGACAAGTCAAAAGCAAGCTCAACAACTCCACGGCAAATCCATGCCGACAGCAACACTTCCACCTTCTCGTCTTTGCAAACCTTCTGCAAAGCCCTGATTGCCAGCATACAGAGCTGTCCGCGATTTCCAAGGATGTAGTAAACCAAATTGCTGGCTCAATCCTCCACCCAGAAATCTGGGAAAATTAAATCAATCTGATCTACCATAAGTCTTCCTTGTGCATGCATTCTCTCTGAGCCCATTGATCCTGCACAGGGGTGGGTGGGAGCTAAGTGGGACCCACTCCCACCCACCCTGGGCAAGGAAGGGCACCAGCTCCACGGGTCTCCTGTGAGCACTGGTGGGTAGGAGGGTCAGGAACCATCCCACAGGATAACGAAACACTCAGTTACTGTAGTCGATACATTAATTGTAACTATTAACAAAGCAGTATTTCAGAAAACCTTCTGAGGGTGCAGGGCAACTTGTCCTTAGAACAGTTTAGCCTAAGGTTTTTACCTTTTTTTGGGCACTATATGTAAAAGTAGTGTCTATTTAAAATAATTACAAAGCCAGTATAATTCATTCAGAATCACTACGAAATAAGTGCCACGGGAAGGAACTTTTAAAAATTTAAAAAGGAATGAAATCAATGCCTTGAAGATAAATGTAACAGAAAAAAGTATAAGACAAATTCATTAGTCAAGGAAGACAAGTCACATTATTACTGATAACTACAAGGAAAACCAGAGTATCACCACTATCACTGAAGAATGTGTTATCAAACTAGAACTGGGTCCCTGTTATGTCTGTTGCATTCTGAAATCTTGAATAGCCGTGATTTGATCAAGTTGACTTCAAAAGAGATCAACCAGACCAGCAAAACAGAAGACGTGATGACTGTACCAGCAAAGTGCGCAGCTCTGGAAGTGTGCGTCCGTGAAGGCTCCATGCAACCTCTCTGAGCAGCTAAGTACGGCCGAGGGAAGTCAAGGGGGTACAGATATTTTTGCATATCCAATAATTAAATGAGCTTTCATGTAACAAGTTAATAACAAGAAAATATTTTGAAGGTGATAAGAACAGCCAAACACCAAGATACTGAGTCAGCTCCCCATGAAAACAATTTATTTATACAGCGATAACCATCTCTGGTTATAACCAGAGAGAAGTTCTAAAGGGAGGTTGTAGAGAAGATGGAGATGAGTTTTTCTCTGATGTGCACAGTGAAAGGGCAAGAAGCAACAGTCACAAGTTGCAGCAAAAGAAAACTTCATCAGAATAAGAAAAATTATTCACAAAAGTGAGGCAGCGCTGGAACATGTGCCCCAAAGAGTCTCTGAAATCTTCATCTGTGGAGACATTAAAAGCTGGACTAGAGACCTCCAGAGGTCCCCTTCAACCTAAATGACTCTGTACTTTGGAACGATGGAGGAAAACAACTTATCTTGTGCACATAGTTAGATAACCACAACTTTTTCTAAAGACATCAGAGGATATTGGATCACCTGATGAAATTAGATGAGCTTAGACAGAGAAAGCACCAAGGCTGAAGGACCCCACACACCCAGCAAACTACCGGCATCTTGAGCGTGAGCCTGCTCTTTCAGGCTCAGTTTTTCTAACAGCCCCTTCCCCAGATTCGAAACCCCGGGAGCCAGGTGAGACCTGTCCCGGGCTCAGCATGACCCTGCCAGGGTCGGTGCACTGGGAGCCTCCTGTGTGGTGGCTGCCCTTGGGATGGGGGGAGAAAAGGGGAGAAAGAGAGAAGCTGCCTATTTCTATATAATAATTCACTTAAACAATTGAGCTACATCTCTTTTTTGGCACTGGATGTGCCAGTGTGCCTCCAAATCTCACATCTCGCTGCACATTCAGCCTGCCCGGAGAGTGGGTTGTTTGCTGGTATTAACAATCCCCCCACCTCCTTCATAAAATACTACTGAAAAAACATTTCTTGTAGTCAAATAGCTATAAAACATTTTAAAATATCAAGTGATCCCATGTATTCATATACTTTCAAAATAAAAGAAATTTTAAAAAAATTTAAAATCTGGCGGCTTCAGTGGTGAGAAGTAATATTACTTTTTCCTTCATCGTTTGTCCCAATCCTCAGAGCAGGGGAAGGGCAGAAGAGATTACTATTTCACACACTGGCATAAAGCCGGAGAGACACGGATTAGGATAATTCTTCTGCTGTGCCAGCCTGTTTCCCCTCAGCAATTAATCCTCCCACTTTCCCCATCTCTTGACCAGGCATCTCCCCTCCCTGCACAGATGAAGGACTCGCCACAGCTGCCTCCCCGGCCCCAGCTTTGCTGTCCCTTTCCACACAGATTCAAGCTGTTTTAAGGCCCCTTCTCACTCTGTGGGGTTGGGATGAGACATCTGTATGTGTGTCACCTGAGCGACAGCGCTGAGGCCGTGTCTGGATGGTTTATCAGATCAACCACGGCTTGGCCAGCTTTAGAGGATGCTCCTGCTGCAGGTTGGGCCACAAAGGGAGATCTGAGCATCCCTGCACCTGGCTCCAGGCAGGGGATACGGTGACAACACACAGTAGATCCCCTCGCATTCATTAAAGGGCCGACAGACGTACTCACACGTTGTCACTTCCCTGTCTGACGTAAGGTCACTGAAAGAACTCAACAGAAATCACAGCAGCAGGAGAAGCAGTAACATGCAACTCGCAGTGGCCGTGCCGCCTTCTGCGTCAGTTCTCACCTTCCCTGGAGCTCCTGCGTGAGTTCAAGCTCTCCAGGCTCCATCTAGGAAATCTGGGCGAGAAGTACAAGCAAACATGCATTCGTTTGCACAGCCTCATTTTTCAGCTTGGCTGGGCTCATAATAGAACTCCAGTTAACTTTCCAAGTTTGTTCATTTTTCAGTTTAAACCAGACTCCAGTATGTCTCTGTGGATAGATGACAGCCTGTTCTTTGCCTCGTCTTTTCAGGTTTATGCCGTGATCCAGCACCCTCCAGGTAGTCCAGCAGCATGTGCTACTCCTAAGAAGATTGCCCAAAGGAATTTAGGTTAAAGAAAAAAAAATAGCTAAAAAAATCCACAGATAAAGAAGGAAAGAAACCAATCTCCTTTCAGAGACAGCAGAGAATGGCATGGGGCCACCTGCACACAGACACGAGATCCAGGTTTGCCAGACAGCATCTGGGATTTCTCATCCCTGCGAGCAGCTGACAGAGGCCGTGCCACGCGGCGGGATGGCCCCTCACCTCCCGCTGCAGCCCTGTGCCAAAGGCTTCACAGCTTGCCTGGGCAGGTGGGCTTTTGGTCTTCTGCTTTTGCTCAAAAGCTGAAGAAGGTGCAGGAGGCACTGAGACGTGACAAAGCACTGCCCAGAGAGACCTCGCTGCTCGGACCATGGCACATTTCATAATACATTTGGGTTCCAATAAATTTCAGATTGGAAGAAATCCAGATGAAGGGTCTAGGGTTGTCTTCCTAGCTCTCTCCTTGTGAAAGCAATTTCCTTTATTGGCATCTTCAAAGCAAAAGTAATCTTGCTGAGGAACGTTTGGCAAAAACATGGAAGGTTTTTATAGCGATGGGGCCAAAGGTTTATAAAACCCTATCGAAGCCACTGCAGTCCAAGGTAATAGGTAGCTATAGACTTACAGGACAATTAACAGAAGGAAAACAGCCTCAGTTTTCAGTAAAGGGAAAGGCAGAAACCTGCATTTGATTTTTCCCAGTACTCTTCTTTTCTAAGGCACTCACACCAACATCACCAAACACCAGTGCTGTCAAAGCGAGACATGATTTTAGAAACAGGCATTCCAGAACATTTGCAATGTTTAAAGCAATAAATTGTGCTGAAAAGTCATTCTTGCTTGCCCACTGATCCCATATAACGCTACAGCTCCCATCATTATCACCTGGATATGGAGACTGTTTGGCACGGCAGCCCAAGGAGATGTTCTTCCCAAGGGCCCTTTTGTATTTAGGATAGAACAACAGGGGACAAAAGAAAAACAAGTTTGTGCAGAGTCTCACAGTCCTAAACAAGCAGAGTAAATTAGTATCAGCAGAAAATGAAAGACAGTCCTACACAAGGCTCAGCAGAGCCCTTCACGTGTGGATGTGGGAGTACGTATTCTCTGGCAGAATCAGCTCTTCCCCTGCTCCTCCACACGGGAAGTTCAGCTGAGCTGTCATCAGGCAAGGTTTAAAGCCAACAAATGTTCTGGTCTCCAGTTGCTTTTCCTGCCTGCAATTGCAAGCGTATTCAGAAAATAACGCGGGCAGACAATGGCAGAAGAATTATATTTCTCAGGCACATGTGCCGTGGGGATCACGAAGCAGGGATGGTAGCTGAACCCCTCCTGGCAACCGCATCTCACAGAGGAAGCCAAAATAATCACTCCTCTGGACAAAGGGAAACTGCTGCATTTATAAAAATCTATTGTTTATGTTCTTTAGAAATAAAACCATAACATTTTCTGCTTTGGTCATAGGTATATTAGCTGAACGAGCGGAAAACTGAAGCCAGCAAAATTTTGGCTGGAGGCAGCCATTGTGTTGTTGCTAACAACACTCATCAGTTCACGTTTAACATCTCTCTCTGCTGATGTCTGAGTCATGTGACAAAAGCAGCCATTGGCATCTTCTCTCCTTTACTTAGTTCAAGGACTTCCCACGAGTTCAGGACCAGAGGTTCACTCCTACGAACACTAACGGGCTGGCGAACACCCAGAGCGCAGTCAGCAGTAACAGCACTGCCAGCACCAGGCATGCACACAGGGTGGGCTGAGATACTCCATCCTTCCTGAGTCATCTCCGTGTTGCCTCCTGACTAACTAGACCTTGCATATTTGTGCTTTAAGCTAACCACAGGTTAATAAATATATACGCTCTTATGTGATGTCTCTCCCAAATGGCTGCCTGAAGGGATGCTCTACCTTTGCCATGCCATCGTTAAGTCTCACACACACAACTACTTGCCAGGAGAGCTCAGTGGTCCTCACTTGGTCCCTCTCCCATGGGCTGCAGCCACTTTTTAAAGCAGCAGGTAGTATGGGAACAGCTTCGCTTGCCATCGGCAGCAGATCTGAACCTAACAGCTGGCTGGACCACAAACGTGAGCATCAAAGGATGCAGATTTTTTTGTCTGCTCAGTGTGCAGTAAGGTAAGGAGCTCTTCTACACAGTCTGGCTACTACTATGGTTGTGGACCACGGTTTTTGAAGGAATTGCTCAGGAAGGAATTTCCTCTTTTCCTCTTTCTCCCTCCATTTTACAGCACCTCCAGGTCCTGTACCCCTCTCTCCGCTATCTGTGAACATCTCCGGATTTTGTTTTGAGAATACAGCCATAGAGCAATGCACTTGACCTTATATGCAGCCTTCTCCTTCTCTCTTGAAAGAGTTTTTGGTAACATTGTAACAGAAAATTCTGACTCAGAAATTTCTGAAGAAGCATGCTTATACCTGAGTTTCAGGCTAATGTAGTATTTCTGCAATCAGAAAATAGATAATACATTTGTTTTTTCCCTGCAGCATTACTATAACCAGGGCTAGACTGTGGCACTCAGGTTTTAAAGGCAGCATTTCAAACACAACTCAGAGCTTTGCAATTAGCCTGTCTCCGAGCGGGCAGGGAAGAAGGAAACGAGAGAGACCGAAAGCACAAGTTTGCTGGGAGGTGTTTTGCTCAGCAACACACATCACATACTTGGCTGACTTGGTCATAGTCAAAATTTTCAAACATGCTGAGGTTCTCCTTTGGGTGGAAGTCAGGGTGCCCAAAGTTTTTAAATCTTAGATTCCTTCTTGGCTGTGGAGCCAAAGAAAACAAACCCTTTACACCAAAGGGTGCTGAGGTTTGGCAGACCCCAGGATGCCCGCTGTTACCTGTTCATACAACCCAAACAAGTCTCCAAGCAGAAAACCAAACCCACTAGCTTCCAGCTCACTGTGCATTTTTATCTCCAAGATAAAGGTAAAAGTCAGTTTAGGCACAGATTTTAGGTCGATGCTTCCTTGAAGGAAGGATTGCATCAGGGAAGAAAGTTTTTTTTTTTTTCTCTCATTTAAAGGACACTAAAATCTGTGATATCCTGAGAATAAAAGGTAATTGAAGTAATATACTGATGACATCTCATGTAACCAGACTGACTAGATCAGACTCTGTTTGTGTTTGCTCAGATTCCTCACCTCCTTTACAACCTCTCTTGATTTTTTTCTGTTTGCAGCAGAAAACACACAACACAAATCATCCTTTCAAACTTGCTCCTACCTTGATTAAAAAAAAAAAAGAAAAAAGGTGCTTTACAATTCTAATGCTGTAACTGCTGCACATATGCCAGAAGTTTGTTCCTACTGTGTCAGCTCACACAAGAGCTTGGCCTTATCTACACAGCGCAGAGATTTGAACAGGTTTAAGAGAGCTTTCAGAAATTTAAATTCTCTGTTTACCACCTAGTAGCCTCCTCTGCTTCTCAGTACACAGTTCCTACCACGCCGATGAACAAACACAGCCCCCTCCTAGTGCACAAATGTTCTTCCCAAAGGAGTGATACAAATTAAGGTAAAGTTCTAACTCAATTCAGCGGAGGGAAATGTTTGGGCACTGGGGAGTTCTTCGTACATATATAGGGCACACAGATGTAAACAGGACATAAATATATATAAACATATATATATATATATATATGTATGTCCTAATACAAGGCACAGTAGTTACAGAAGATCAATTTGCAAGAAAAAATAAGCCTGGGTTGCCCAAAAGTGAAAATGCAAAATGCCCGTAAGATCAAAATGATATTTAATCCAAAGGGCCATGCAGCTCCCTTTCCCAGTCTGTTGGAGCATCCTGTGCTGCGCCATTGCCTTACCCATCGGGCAGGCAGGTGGGCAGGCTTGGGCAGCTTCACACAAGGATGTGATGACCAAAGACAACTGCTTTCCAAGGAAGACCACCAAACAAGGTCAGGAAAAAGCAACAAAGTGATTTCAGGGCTTAGGTCATTTCAAATTGGATGGAATATGTTAGGAAAACATTTCATCTTTCACTCCATGTGACTGCATTTACCACAAAGGTTAAATTCATCTGCAATACTTTTTTAAGGTTGCCCCTCAGGTTCAAAGAGTGCAGGATGTTCTTATCAACCCCTCAGAGCTTGCTTTGAGGCTGATAACTTCTAAGCCTCCCCTTTTTTTCACAAGTCTGTGAGAGAGCGAGAAAATTGCAAATAATTGCATCCTGAAGTGATGGAGTTATCTCCCCCAAAATCCAGTACGATTCCCAGGAATAAATGTTCCTCTCTGATCTCCTCATGGTCCCTGCTTGCAAAGACTTGCCACTGCTCGAGCAGCTTCATGCAGGGTCCACAGCAGGAAAATTACTTTAAAAGCAGCAGATAAAAAAGAAAAAGAAGTAGCATTGAAGAAAGGGCAGTGTTTTCCACAGACCAACGCATATAAAATTCTGACGTTATTCAACACGCTTTCAGACCAAAAACTGTTACAACATCTGAGAGATCCACTCTCTTTCAGCAAGCTACTACCTGCCTTACACTTCTACAGTATTTCTATGTCTCTTTAGCCTGCTCCTATCATTTCCAAGCTGCAATTTGCAAAAATAAGTCTCCAAACTTGCAAAGGCTGATTCACATAAGCGAAAGCAGCAGCAGAAGTTAGTCAAAGAGAATTATTTGAATGTTTACAGCCCAAAATGATTTTGGACTTCATAGAATCATAGAACAGTTAGGGTTGGAAAGGACCTTCAACGGTCATCTAGTCCAACCCCCCTGCCAGGAGCAGGGACATCTCCAACCCAGGTCAGGTTCCTCAGAGCCCCGTCCAACCTGGCCTGGAATGTTTCCAGGGATAGGGCACCCAGGTCTGGGCAACCTGGGACAGTGTTCTACCATCTTAATTATAAATAATTTTTTTCCTAATATCTAATTTAAATCTATCTCCCTCTGTTTTAAAACCATTACCCCTTGTCCTGTCACACCAGGCCCTGCTGAAGAGTCTCTCCCCATCTTCCCTGCAGCCCCGTTTAGGCACTAGAAAGCCGCTCTAAGGTCTCCCTGGAGCCTCCTCTTCTCCAGGCTGAACAGCCCCAGCTCGCTCAGCCTGGCCTCACAGTAGAGCTGCTCCATACTTGTTAATGGCATGATGGATGTTTTTGAAGCTATTCTGTTTAAAAATGCCGTGAGCCACAGATTGACACTTCAGTCCTGGCCCAGCTGCAGGGTGAGCACATCTGCACCAAGAGGGATGTGAATTTCTAGAGGAAGGGGTTTTATTTTGACATCTGCTAGAACAAGGACACTTCTAAATGGTCAAACTTGGAGTGAGACACATGAAAATAAAAAGGTCACACACCAGTAACACAGGAAGCAGTGAACATATATAACAGATTCCATTCATTACAAACTGCTTGCAGGCTCTAGACTTCAGTGCAAAAACATTACCAAAAAAGAATAGCGGCACTTGGTTGCTTCTGCGCCTGGATGCAAAACAGCTCTGAGCAACACAAAAATGAACAACAGGTCCCAGAGTTTTGTGTAAACTATGGGTTAAGGAATGCATGGAGGATCTCCACAACTGGAAGCAATAAAGCCCCCCCAAATGTCAAAGGAACCTTTTTCCTGTTCTTAAGCAAAATCTCAGTCTGCAGCGACGGATAGGGTGTTACCCATGGTGAGGAGTAAGCTAAAAACCAGATCTGCAAAGATTAACACAATTTCTACAAACAACCTCTGAAAAACAAGCAATTTCATGAAGATCCAGAGTAGAAACAAAACAAACCAAGTGCTTATTTTGTATTTTGGCATTAATCTTGACTCAGGCCACAGCTCATCCTTCATACCCCAACCGATGCAGGAGCCAGTATCACATGCTGCAATGCCTCTTTTTATACAAATGAGCTGGAACCCAGCTGCTTACACACAACGTATTTGCATATTCAGCTGCGTAGCGTAACTACAACTCAACTGCCTGTACACACAAGCGCAGAGAACTGGGGTTGCTCATCACCTCCTTTGTCAAAGCCCATTTTCCTCACAAGATAGTTCCTATAACACCAGAATAAACAATAATTTCGGTTCCTTGCACATCACCAGCATTTTCCTAGACAACTTGTTCTTTCCTTGTCAGCACCCTGGATTTTATAAACACCACCAATAAAGCCTTCCAGTCGCTTTTTTTTTTTTAGAGGTATATTTGTGCTCAGCTTTTAGAAGAAAGAGGAGGTGACAGAAGACACACACGCAAGCACGCTCGCACAACTGCTTCCCTACTTTGCTCATGGAACAGGTTCATTTGCAAGAGTGATGCACAAAATCCCAATCCTGAATGGAGATTCCTGCTGCACGTGCTCCTGGCACGCTCTGCTGTGGGGTTACAAGCCCTGCATGGATCCTATGGATGGGAAAAGTCAGAGTCAGTTCAAGCACAGCACAGCACAGCACATTACTTGGAAGAAAGAACCATCCAGGTATTACCTCTCATTTGAGATATACCACAACCAGGCCTCCTACCAGAGAAGGCCATTACAAACTTACCATTGTAAACACCAACAACACAACTTTCCTAAAACCAAACAGTGAGTCCATGGTGGAGTTGAGAGCCGAGCTAAGTGTTTCCTACGTAATAGGCTTAAGCAAAAAGCGGTGGTCCCTCCTTCCTTCTCAGCAGACTCAGTCATGAAAGGCTAAGCGAAAGGATGCTCCTAGGAACACCTTTGAAAATGTCAAATAAAAGGATATTGAGTATAAGCTCTTCAGCCCCTTGATTCTATGTGGACCAAGGCTCACATTCACCCTGTAAGTGAGCCTACTGAGGGGATTATTGCTAGAAACTTCTGGCTTTATCTGTCTCCAGAACAAGGTTCTGCATATTTCACTGATTTTTCTGTGCAAGCCAAGCTTTCTCTCACAGTTGTTGTTTTAGAGGAAACCATTTATATATGCAATGAAAAAAAAAAGCTATTTCACCATATTGCTGAAAATACCATCAGATTACAGTTTATCTTAACAATATATCATTTACAATGTATTAATACAAGATTACTAAATATTATATTGCTTTTGGCACAAACGGTGCATTATAGGTGTTTATAAACACATCAGTAAATGTTACAGACTTTTAAGTAACTCTATTGACCTGTAGCATACATGCTCCGTAGCCACTCATTCACTATACATGGTTTATGGCTAAACTTTTACAAGCCACTTATAAATACAATCTTGGTAAGAAATACGACATACTCCTAAACAGACACAGAAATAACTCACAAAAACCAAGATCATTTCAAGAAAGAGTACAAGTCTTTTTATTTTTGATCCTGTAGATTAAAATTATACCTCAGTGTACAAAAGTAAAATTAACACAGAATAGTATCAAAAAAAAAAATTGTCTTTCAAATGTGACACATGGAAAAAGAAAGAGAAGACTTTAAACAGCCAAGCTAGATGGGGTTCAGAAGAATTTCCAAGCATAAGCAAGAAGCATTAAATCTGTTCCTTCTCTCTTTATGCCATTTTATTTATGACACAGGTCATTTGCTTGCAGGTATCTACTAATAGGGGCAACACATCTCATCTAAATGCAGACATCTCAAAATTAGTTGCCCATGTCAGTACTGGTCACCTAGCCAACTCCATCAGTGGAGTAAAACAGTCACATCCAGAGGACAGTGCAGCCCATCCACCTTTGCCTTACCCAAGACAGATTCACCCTCTGGAGAGGCCTTCTGCTTACCAGCGAGACAGCCATCCATGTTACCTCTCTAGAGTTGGACAACTACCACACAGACAGCCATGCCTGAGCAAGTCCCAGTTCTGAAGTCTGCTGTTAAACAACAGCTGCACAGCCAGCTCAGCATGAGATGTGACATTTAAATGTTTAACTTGTGAAACTGAGAGCTTCAGCTCAGGCGGAGAGTGTTTGTCAAACCTGACAGACCTTGCAGTAGGATCAGTGTGATGATATTGGTTATCGTGGGGATGGATGGAAAAGTAGCAGCTGATACTTGGAGGCAATGACTGACCTAGATAAAATACCTCCTGGATTCACACCTTGGCACGTGTCAGTCATGGCAACAGGAACAGGGTGTGAAGCACTTTGAACCCCAGTGGGTTTCAGGCTTCTGCATCTGTCTTCCTGCAGCACCTTTAACCCAATGCTGTCCTTGCGCTGCGCAAACAAGAGGACAGAAAAGTGAATTTGTGTATGTTCTCAATGCTGGCACCTCAACATGTAACTTTATAAAACCACTTGGAATACAGCAGCGCTGTCTCTGCTGTTTACCTTCCATGAATGCAACCTGTTGTCAAAATCAAGTGTCAGTAAAATATTTTGGATAGATCAGAATAAAGCACCGAGATGAACCATGATTAAACACTATGAATATACAACTGTCTCTATTACACAGTTAGGACTGTACGAGTAAGATTTCTTCTCAATCTTAACACCATGCTGAGGAGCTTTCTTTGGTATCAACTTCTTCCAACCGGCTCCCTGGCATAATGATAACTCTGTGTGACGCAGCCTAACCTCATTATAACGAACCCTTTGAATAAACAGTTGTGATATTCGAATGTTCACCACAATTAAAATAGGGAATTTGCCTCATCAGGCCAATGAAAAACCACCCATATCTGAGCCAAAGACTGATACCTAGTGTAGTAAGAGCATTTTGTTCCTAGCAATGAAGAATTAGAACAAATATTTTCAAAACAAAATAGTGAATACCTACAGAAAGGAAGAGTAAAGTAGATTTCCAAAGGAGATTTACTGTGCTTTAAAAAAAAAAAAAAAAAAAAAAGAAACAGGAGCTACATCATCCTTGTTAAGATGCCTTATTGTTAAATTTTTCTTAGTAAGGCTAATTAACAATGCCAAAAAGAGTAGTTCTTACCAGTCAGGTTGTATGAGCATAGCACAACTGGATTCTCTTGTTCTGATACTCTAAGCTGTGAATCTTGATGCACTTCTGCTTGCATTCTGGGAATAAAGCGGTCTTCAGAGCACAGCAGCCTTGCCTGCTTTCTTGCCTACAGCCTGCTACTTTGCACTGACTGAATCGGATGGCACTGCACCTGTATCTGTTGGTAAACACAGGCAGAAGACCAGAAGATGGCAGCCTGCTGGTAAATGCGTCAAAATATTCACTGCCGACACCCGTATCTGACGTTTGGGAGTGGCATGCAACATCTGCACTCAAAATTTCTTGTGCGTCTGCCTATAGAAAACACCAGAAAAATCTCAATAACACGTTAGCAATTTCTATTCAGCACCACAATACCAAGGAAACAATACAGCAATACCTGTTAGAAAGAAAACATTGCAAAAATAGGCTTTGCTCTCACCCATGCTTCTAAGACTGTAATTTTCAAAAATACTTAGCTCCTATACAGGCTTTCTGAGAGGTCTGACTCAAAATCTGCAGCTAGACTGGAGCGCCCGGTGAATTCTCTTTGCTGCTGTTGAGCTCCTCCTGAAAAATAACCATGACGCAAAGCCAGATGCCCATCACCCTGATAAGAAGCCAGTCTTGGTTTTTTCCATGCAATCACCCCATCATCTCCAGTAGCACTACTTGCAATGCATTGTCCCCTCTGAGTGCAAAGAAAAGGCACAAGTACAAGAGTCTCTTAGTAAAACATTAATCTCAGATCACAGATTTATTTTATGGATTTGCAACACAGCCCATATTACAAACATTGTCTGGGAACATTTACAAGAATAAATAAGATGGACTCGCAGTTGTAAAAAAAAGATTACACTTCACTGTAATGTACAGTCAAAAAATATATCTGATATTCATTGACTTGACATTATTTACCTTCCTTCTTTTAAGCTAGAAAGAAAAGACACTGAATGCACAGTGTTGAGATTTTTGCATTTATATTTTTTTCCTTTTTTTTTTTTTAATACGTGCTTTATCTATCAAACATCCAAACTGTACAAGTGAGTTTCACCAGTAATCCATAAAGGCCAAAGGAGGGGGAGACGGGGCGGCATGGCAACAGCAGAGACTAGCTCTCATGCAGCGCTTCTCCCTGCCGGCAAAATGCATCCAGGGAGCTGGAGTAGGATACTACGGATCCAGATGCAGCCACAGCATTGCTGTGCAAAGTAGTGACAAGTCTGGCAACAAGTGATGCTAGTAGATTTTAATTTCAACAGGATTCAGGCGGCGGGGGGAAGTGGGAAGGAGGGGATGGAGATTAAATCAATATGGGAACGATGTGGTTTGTCAGTAGAGGTTAAAGGATGTGTTAAGGATGCAGCTCAGACTTTTGGCATAGAAGTACAGCGTTTAAGCACTGGAGATGTAAAGAAAGGGCTACAGGCCAATGAGGGGGTAATGCCAGTTCTGCTTCAGGTACATGAAAGTCCAGTGCATGAAGCCTGGTTAGACTTTCAGCAATGCAACAACTGACCATCATTTGTCCTGAGGAGTCTTGTTAGAGAATCTCAATTCGTGAAAGCTTGTAAAGTGCTTGTCATACTCCCACTTCCATCCCTCAAAACACACTCCTTTCCGTCATTTCACATAACTAAGATTTCCTGGAGATCCCCACTGAAAGATGATGTACTCACACAAGGAAATAAACCTCCACAGCGTGACCTGCTCGAGGTATCTCACCAAGGCCCCCAAACAGCAGCGTTCCAGGGTATCAGCTCTCCCAGTTAAAAATATCTCCACTGAAACATTGCCGTTCTGTGACAAGCGTCTCCACTAAAGTAACCGCTATGGTGTTGGACATGTGGATATGAAATACCAGCACTGGTCCCAAAGGGTACATCTAGAGCGCACCTTAGCCTCACAACAAGCAAATCCTTGCTCCAGACAAATTGGTGTGGACTGGCTCATGTTTACGCTGCTTAGAAACAGCTCACGCTGAATTGACTTGCAAGAAAAACATTTCAGTTCTTTTTTTTTTTTTTTTTTTTTCCCCAGCAGGAAACACTATGGGAACATCAGCATCTGTCATTCAGTTTTCTGCATTATTTTGTTTCTTAAGGCTCAGGTTGAAAACAGAGAAAAGCGGTGAAAAAATCTGCTGGATGTACTGGGATGAGGATGGAAAGGCTAATTTAGATCTCATGTTTTCAGAAACTGAAAAAGCTGCCAGGTTTTCATAATTATGCTAGTCCAACATGAAACTGTAGGGTATTCTAAGTATAGTTTATTTTTTACAAGGGAGGCTTTTAAAATATTTTAACACAGCAAATAAAGATTATAGACTAGAGGTCAATGGAAGTCAGTGAGATTTTTTTTTTTCCTTCTTTCCATCACAATCAGTACCACCAGGATTTGGTCTTGATGTATGAAAATGCATGATTTTTCTTGACAGTTACAGCAAATTGTACATTCTTCAAGTATGTATATGAGGAAGATGACTGATACCTTTTCCAAGTCAATGAACAGATAATACGGGATAGATTTTCCTAGTGTCCTTGCCAAAACTGCAGAAAGTGGGCTTTGCTTGCTACGATGTTGGCTCGCCCTCGACGAAAGAAGAGCTAAAAGTATTTTTGGGAACAGGGAAGGGAAGAGCACTTGCATTTAAATTGTATATTATGTATGTATGGCTATAGAAGGCTGCAATCTAAATAAATAGGAACACAGGAGGGTTAACAGAATCTTTATTACTCACTTCTATCTCCTTGACTTTAATTAGCTGGCTCCCTCTGTTTCTACTCCTGAAAATGTCTGTGCAGGGAAGATGCAGCAGTTCTACCATTTCACAGTCTCCTAGAAGGTATACTAATTTTTTGACCCAAAGGCAGCAGTTATGTTGAATTTTGCCACATAGCCCCCTTTATTTTTCTAACAAGCTGGGGCTGACTGAAGTTTGTACACTTAAGACAAATGAAAGAATCTCAAATTAAAATACAGCAGGGTCACACCAAGTTCTGGAGATGCTCCTTGAACTGGCTGGAGATATCATAAAAGCTAACTGTGCTACCAAATTAATAGAGTTGATTGTTTAAATTTATTACATGACAACGAAGTTTTCCGAGTGGAACATCTCCACCACGCTGCACACCCAGGACCGCATCAAGACTGTGCACTGCTCTGTGATGACTTGTTAAGAATTCTGCAAGTGTGACAGACAGAGGCACCTTATACTTGAATATTCCTCTCTCAAGCAAACCTCCTTTTATCTTTGTCCCTTAGGATTTATTCCCTCTGTTACACTCCGATTGCTCCATCCCCAGAGAGCTCCACAGCTTGGAACATGGCATTACCTGTTCTTTATAATTTTGGCATGAACTGAGAAGAGTAAGAAAGAGGTAAGAGCAGCCGTGCAAGAATGAGCGACAGAACAAAGGGCAAGTTTCCTACCTGCTTCAGGACTCCATTTAATCTGCCTTCTCTTCCCAATGTTTGGTTTCTCCCAAAGGATGTTTCTTCTCCTTTCCTTCTCCTCCAGATGGCAACTGGTTTATCTGCCTTCTCAGTCACCTGCTGCAGGAGCCTCTCTCCTTTCTCTGCTCTACAGCACATCAAGAGCAGTGACCAGCAATCGCTGGCTTGGCACTGCCAAGGAAATCCCACAAACTACTTCTAAAGGGCCTGTGAAAAGTAAATGGAAAAACACATCTACCACCTGCAGGCTTGATTCTCCTACTGTCAGGTCCACCTCGCCACTGGACCTTTTTTTTTTGCAGGGAACTCACAGATCCAGAATAAAGGATTGAAAGCTATGACACAGTATGGGCTTCTCCAGGCAAAACCTCCTCTGCCTTACAGAGTTGCATGGACCAGACTGACTAGGGGCCACAGGCATTTCCCAAAAATCTCTCTCCGCCTTTCGGGAGTTACCTGGACACGTGTGTGCACATGGGCTGAGCAGGAGAGACGGGGTACAGAACTTGCGGTTCTATGTGGGGGTAAAGGCCACAAATGTTACATCTTTTTAATGCATGTAAAAATCTTTTGTTGCTAACTCTTTCATGTAGACCAAAATACTCACATAAATGGCTAAAATTGCAATAAATTAGGAAGGACCCACCTGTGCATTAATAAAACTGGCTGGAGCTGAGCATGGTAAAGACACCCATAATTCTGCGCAACCTTCTTGAAGAATTCCAGTCATAAACTGAAAGGCCTCCTACTAACCACAGTCCAGAGAATACCAATTATTTCAATCTGCAGACATAAATAAAATCACCAAATTCCCATTTGCTTGCTTGCTACCAGAGCTCCTGATTCAGCTGCATTCACATATACGCTCCCTTGCAGTCTCTCCTCTTTACATTAAAAACCAAGTACCTCCAGTCTATTTACAGGAGGTCAAATGGTTGTCAAAAAAAAAAAAAAAAAAAAAAAGGCCACCATAGGACACAGCTCCTGCAGAGCTCTTAATTAAAAAACCTACAAACCCACAAACCACCACCAAATAAACAAACACAAAACTAAAAGGAGAAAATGAAAAGACTGTTAAGACCTACCATACCTTTTAGGGGTTTTTGTCTATCTGGTCTTTTGGTCTCTTCTGCAGACAGCTCAGGGTCTTCCTTCTCCAGCAGCCAGCCTAGATAGCTCTGGAATTCTTTGCTTCAGTTACATCCCTCAATAATTTAAGATGCTAGTTACCCCCTGTATGAGACAGTCACCACTACTCCACCCTTCTCTACCTATTTCCAGTTCCCTGTATTTCAGATTACACTTTAGAACAATACTATGCTATTAATAAACCGTGCTCCCTCACCCCTGAAGGATGTCTGAATGGGGATAACTTTATCTTCATTACGACCATTCAAATATTATCAATATGTTATTCCAGCCTAAAATTCAGTCATTGAGGAATTGACCTTTCTACTGTACATTATTGCTCTCCATCCACAGCAGGGGATGCTCAGGTTGGACAGCTCACCCTGACTATTAATCCTTTCAGGAACGAGAGAGCCTCTTTCATCTCGTTTCACAATTTCTCCCTTTCCCAGTGAAAACAAACCCATCACCGATAATCTTGCTTCAAACACATTACCTATTCTGCTATAGGCTGTTCTCTATAGTTTAAACAACCTCGAGGTAATCAGGTTATTTGAAGTGAGCTTCTTATCTCTTCCAGAACAATTCCCATCATCAGTAATTCACATTCAGCATTGTGCAGCGAGGGACAGCAGGAAGATCCCTGAGCAAACACAGACCGGAGCTGGGTCAGCCCCTTGAACGCAACGTAACTGCACGACCACGTAATAGTTTGGCAACATGATCTGCAGTGTTTGCTGAGCGTCTTTCCACGGGGATCATAGGCTGGGCACTAGAAGAAGACTGAGACACACGGCTGAGCTGCCATGTAACAAACTGTGACTAACAGCTGGGCTGTGGTAACCAACTTTTACATCAAACTCGTTCCTCGCAAATACAAGGTAAAATTTTGCTAAATATCTTTCCCTGCACTTTATGTCATGTCACTTTGTACTTGCAGAGAGCTAAAAGCACATGGCGAGTTGCTGTGGGCCAGCTGATAAATGCACCTGACCCTTTGGTAGCATTTTTCATACCACAAAATGCATTCAAACCTGCCTCAAAAACTTTAACACTCCACTGCAAGTGCTATGGTGCTCTGCTCATCCAACACCTCCATGGGCTTACTTCTGGCTTTTTAACCCGCTTTCCTCCATGCTACTGTTAAGCCTTGAATTACCTCCTACACTTAACATCTCAGGCATACTGCCATTTCTTCTGTCTCTCTACTCCTTTCATCCTGGCTGTCACCCTCAGTGCTTGCACTAGTCCTTCACTGGGGGAACGTATCGCTATGCTAGCTTCCATGTAAAATTAACAGAATGGTAAATACTAATTAATATTTCCATAGTATCCACAGGGAGTTATTCCCTCTGGCTTTCTCGAGTTAAAGAAGTTAGAAACATTTTGCTGACTTGCAGTTTTTTCCTACCCGGGCAGCTGTTGAAAAATCCCATTCTGGGATGAGGATTCCCTCTTCCCTCTTCTTTGCTAACGACTCCCAGCTCCCAACCTACACTGTTACAGCAAGCCACCTGAAATCAAAACACTAATATTATGCCTTCCTTCTCATTTTCATCTCATAGTTTTGCTTTGCCTTCCATTTTTCTGCAGAACTGTTTGTGTTGCTTAACAGCAAAAGAAAAAAATAACATTAAAACCAGCAGTTTGCTTCATGAGACCCCAGACATCCACCTACAGCCCCAACAGGAACTAAAGGTGATTTCTTGCAGACAACAGAAAGGACCAACTAGGTCCTTTCAAAGGAGGACCTCTCCTGTGAGGCCAGGCTGAGAGAGCTGGGGCTGTTCAGCCCTGCAGAAGAGGAGGCTCCGGGGAGACCTGAGAGCGGCCTTCCAGTGCCTAAAGGGGGCTGCAGGAAAGGTGGGGAGAGACTCTTCAACAGGGCCTGTTGTGATAGGATGAGGAGTATTGGCCTTATCTAGAAGAGGGTAGGTTTAGATTAGACAAACGGAAGAAATTTTTTAACGCTGAGGGGGGTGGAACACTGGCCCAGGTTTCCCAGAGAGGTGGTGGATGTCCCATCCCTGGACACATTCCAGGCCAGGTTGGCCGGGGCTCTGAGCAACCTGATCTGGTTGGAGATGTCCCTGCTTCTTGCAGGGGGGTTGGACTGGATGGGCTTTAAAGGTCCCTTCCCAGCCAAACCATTCTATGATTCTAACTAGAAACCAAGCAGATGCACCTGTGAGGGGGTTCTCACCAGTTCTTTACAGCACCACTGACAACATCAGAGACAGCGTGGTTCGAGCTCATTTAAGACCTTCATGATACTGAAGCCACGAATCCAAAACTCCTTGGAAAGAACAAGAGCTAGGCAGTTCAGCATCCTATGCAAGCCCCTCTCCTCTGCTTAGCAGGATCATTACTGTTCCAAGCATCCTTCCTTAGACTGCTGCAGGTCTTGGTAGAGATGATAACTATTGGGTATGTTTGAGTCAAGAGCTGCTTTAATCAGATTTCATTTTCATCCTTCATTGTCAAGGCAAAGGTATAACTATCGAAAAAAAGAATGACCATGAAAGCAGAGGTGCCTTTTGAATTTACATACAGAAACAGCAAAATGTTTTGAATTTCTGGCACGCTGTACGTCAGGCATTGACATGACAGAGCTCCCAGCACAGTCTGAGTATTTACCTGAGGGTGGAAAACTACAGGGTGGTAAGAAAGTGGAGTTTCCTTAAACTGTTTACCTTCAGTCTACCTTTTAGCAAGTCTGTATTTGAAGAAACCTACATCTCCCAGAATCTCATTTACACACAGAGCATCCTCGTATCCCCACACTCTCAAGATAAATAAATGGCTAAATTGAAATACTGAATACTGTAAGGTTGTCTTGACTAAATTATTTTTTTTTCCTACAGGATTACCCTCCAGACCTTAATGATTAACTACTTAAGCATACTCTTTCAGAAAAGCCATTTCTTAGCTGCTAGGAAGTCAGAGGGAGATCCAGAACCAGGACAAAACACATCTGGTGTTTGTTCCAAAGAAGGAGAGCTACACAGCATTTTTGCAAAGCAACAAAAAAAGCTGTTTTGCTTAAGAAGGGAAGTTGCTGTGCTGGTCTAACACTTCTCTTAACACATGTCAGAATAGGTTTCCATGTACATACATCACCTTTCCTACAGCTTGGATAGGTTACCATTTTGAAGTTTGTAGGGCCTGGAAAACTGAATATGTCACTCAACTACACCTGACCGTACAACAGCTTGGAAATAGGGAGGAAATCTTGATGAAACTCGGTTTTAAGATTACTGTCAGATTTTAAGCTCTTGAGCAGGAACCTTCTTTGCTCTTTGCACAGTGCCTAGTTCAGCAGGGTCCTGTCATGACTAGGGGTCCTAAGCTCTACAGCAATACAAATAATAAATAAAAAATAATAATACATAGTATATGATCAATAATACCTACTTTATACCCTGTTTTTCAAAGACACACTGCACCCCAGCAAATACTTGGAAAATAGGGTAACAAAGTTACCAAAAGTTGCAAGACAAATGCAATTTGTTTGATGCAAATAGCTAACCTTAAGGTTCAAGTGGCTGGGAAACTCATTAATGGTATTGCTTCACCAGCACCAAAATAAACACAGACCAGGGAGATGTCACTGGTTCATGCACAGCCTTGGGAGTCTGGCAGAAACTGGGAGGAAACGTTTGCGTAGAAGCCGAGGCAGTGAATCCATGAGCAACTTCTCATTTCCACCATCTACTTCCATGCTAAAAGGGACTACGGATGGGAAGAGAATTCCAGTGGGGTTTTTTTTTTGTGTGTTGGCCTTTTCATTTGAAAAAACAAATAAAAGGTAGACAAATTGTAATGAAGCATTTCCTATATCCCCTATGGCTATCTCATTTTTCCCAAATGACTGCTGAATGAAATTAAAAAAAAAAAAATTCAAAGACTGGCATTTGAGAATAAAATTATAAATTAAAAAGTAGACATTTAAAAGAGAATTTCCTAAGGGTTTCATTCCTTCCCCACTCTGCAGCAAGGAGAGAAAAAATACAATCCAAAAGAGGAGAGAAGAAGTCAGAGGGGATTAGAAAGTCCAGTCTTTCCGTCTGTCTCCCATTTTGTGAATTTTTACAGTAGGTTATTTAAAGAAGCAGTAGATGTTCCAATAGAAAGCAGGCAGCAGCAAACACAGGCATCATCTCCTCCTTCCAGAGAGGTCTGTGCAATCTCAGTCTCTTGCTCTGGGAAGGAGAGGCTTTCCTTCCCACACCTGTTACTGCCTTCCAGTGTGGGAGAGGGGAGAAGCGTCGGCCATAGACCGGGGTCTGGCATTTCAGAGGCTCCTCTCCCTCCGCTGGCCTAAAAGGAACTCAGGTATTCCAGTGCAACCTCGTATACAAATTTATACTGTTCCTGAAAGACAGAACAGAAATCACTGACATTAAGATACAGGTAAATTCTTCAGAGCCTCATACCACAAAAGCTGCCAAAAATGCCTCCTCCTTCTTTCTTACACAACTTGGCAGGACCAGGTAGATATTAATTGCATTTCTATGTGATCCTGAAGAAGCATTACTAAGAGATGGTATAGTCAATGGAAGAGAAAAACACCCGAAGAGACAGTCACAGTGTGGATTATTCATTATTTGCCTCAGTCCCTTATCACACACACTGCTTCTGAGGAAAGAATCCACCGTCATCGACTGAGATGATTGAATTCAGGACAGTTTAATCAACTTGGCTGCAGGGAGCAAGGTCTGGTTTGCACTGTTCTCCCTTCCTGGTTTCAAGGCATGCCACAGCATTAAACACTGGGCTGTACGTGTGCACAGGAGGACAAATCCCACCCCCTCCCCATGGCCATGGTGACAACTGCTTGGGGTTTGACCTCCTGGAGGCAGCTGGGCCAGGGAGACGGTGTTCATCACCCTGCCAGGGCAACTGCTCCCTGTCTGCTCAAGGAGAGCAGCAGTGGGATCAGAGGATTCATTGCTTGTGCTAAAATGGGATTGGTTTTCATTCTGATGGCTTTATATTATCATTTGTTTTATTCATACTGAGCTAAGACATGGAACTTTTCTACCCATCCTAAAACACCCCCTGCATGCGCTGGGTAGGGAAAGGAGCAGGAAAACAAGCTTACCAGTGACTCCACCATGTTGGATTTGTTATTCCGTAATGTTTTCACTATGTGGAACACATCGATGATATTTTGCTGCTGAATCATTTCACACACACTGCAGATGGCACAGAAGGTACCGCTGCGTCCCCCACCGTTCCTGGGTGCACAAGAAAAGAGGCAGCGGGTGAAGGCTGAGAGAAGGGAGGAGCGCGCTGCTTACGCAGCAGCTCACACACCGCATCTTCTAAGAAAGGTCCGTAACGTGGGGACTGGTTAAGGACGTTCAATGGTTTGTGAAAGCAGGGCAGGAGAGACAGCGATGGAAGGGCTAAGCCGATCACCGGCAGTGGTGGGCAGGGACGCCCCAGGGACTGCAGGGCAGCTCCTTGCTGCTCTGGGGTCAGAGACGGAGAAGCAGTGGCAGTGCTGCTTCGGTTGTGTCTGGGCTCCAATCGTGAGACCTCCCTACACAACAGAAAGCAGCAGAGCTTTTTCAGGTACTCCTCACCACAATCAGTAACATCTCTGGGCCAGGATGCTAGAATTTAATACAATATTCAACTTGAAGTGTATTACGAATGAAATTTAACTCCATTTTCTCCAACTGAAGCCTGGCAAACCATCAAATTTCCAGATCCATAATCAGTGCTCTTTAGACAGCAGTTCGTGAGGTTACAGACATTTTCCAGTCCCACTTACAGGCAGTGGACAACAGTGCGTCCATCTCTCCCATCGTACTGTTCCTGCCACTTCTCCAACCTTCTGACCACCTTTAGGAGGGAGCGTTTGGAAGGAGGGGTGTCCCTGTAAGCTGGCCAGCCGATGTACTGCAGGTGCTGAACTATGCGATATCCATCCTGAGGCTAAAACAAAGAGCATTTTCAAGATGCTAAATGGAACAGGACAGGAAGCAGAGAGAGAGAGAGAGAGTAAAGCAGGGGGCACTGGTTACATAGAATCATAGAAGGGTTAGGGTTGGAAGGGACCTTCCAACCCCCCTGCAAGGAGCAGGGACATCTCCAACCAGATCAGGTTGCTCAGAGCCCCCTCCAACCTGGCCTGGAATGTTTCCAGAGATGGGGCATCCACCACCTCTCTGGGCAATCTGTTTCAGCGTTCTCTCACCCTCATTGTAAAATACTTTTTCCTAATATCTAAATCTAATATAGTATAATATAAATCCAATATAAGCTAATAATATCTACATGACATCTTCCCCTCTGAATCTGGTATCATTGACATTAACATCTTCCACTTTGGATACCTGATACAGTGGAGAAACAAGGAATTTTTGCTAATCTGGATGATGACCTCAGAGATCACAGAACCAGGCAGAAACTATTTGCACAAAATCCCGTTTTGTTTCCAGTAGAGAATAAAGTCTCGTCAAACTGTATGAATAAATCGCATAGATCAAATATGTTTTTCCTGGTAGCCTGTGCTGGAGGTTAGTTGTGCCATAAGAACTAAAGGCAAAAAAAAAGCCCTCAAAAAAATCTCTGGGGACTACAGCGGGAAGGAATCCTCATAAAGATTTTAGTAGCAGCCACTGGTGTTGAACATAGATGGGTGCAGAGAGCTGTGAGCTCACAGCATCCACCCTGCCAGCCAAGCATTTACGAGCCAGCTTCATCCTGACATCAGCCTTAGGAATATTAGCTGGTTGACTTCAAGGCTGTCTCTGGTTCAGCAGGAGAATATCTAACTGATTTGTGTCGCTGGACCACAAGGGTCACTCTGCAATGCCGTAACTGAACTCCTGCACAGGCTCTCACCACACAGAGATGGACATGTTATCAGCATGGAAACATAATTTGTGGAAACTGCTTTCATTTCTGATGAGGAAAAAAAATTTAAAAGGAACAAAAAAGGAGACATAATCCACCTGGGAAACAACTAACGAGAGAAAAATTCTCTGCTGAAACCCTTTCCTTCAGCCCTGAAGTTTCATTGCCAGGGTCCAGTGTGCAGATAAACGTTTCTATCATTTCAGCTGTCCTGGGGCTGAGTTGCTTATAGAAATGGCAGTTGCTTATTTATAGGAAAAACTGTGGCTACTGAGAATCCCAGTCAAGTCAGTAAACATTGCATCTGCCTTCAGAGACACTGCACAGTAGTTGACAGATGGAGAGCTGCTGCCACTACCCCAGTTTATTTCCTGTTATATTGATGGTTTTATATTGGCTACTAAGTGATTAATTGTTCTCAAATACACACAGAAAAATGCTTTCCATTTAAATACAGATTTTTCAGCTCATATCATCCACTTTCTACTGTCAGCCAAGAGTATTTTACTGATACAGACTGATGCAATTAAATATTAACTAAAGGAAGTAGCTACTAAATTCTGCACTGGAATTTTGTTCCTAAGTGAGATTCGTTGTCTCTAAACCACAAGTCTTGATTCTGCCCCTTCCTCATGCCAAAAATACCTTTTTGAGAATAAACAGGGAATCTTGTATTTCATTGATCTTACCCTGGCCATGTTGCAGATCCGGAATATCCGGTTGATGATATCTTCATCAATGTCTGCTGAAACAAACTCCACTTGAATTGGCCCATAACAACAGGACGTCTTCTCTGGCCAGTACTGCATGCAGAGCTGGAGAAAACACCAAAAGAAACAGAACGCACCTTAATTATTAACATGGAAATGCATGTTTGATCTTCTTCCCTTGCGAATTTATAACCAGCTCAAAATCCATAACCAATCTTGTATTACATATCTTTGCTCAGAGAAGACCTCCTTCTATCTCAGTAAAAGTTTTTTTGTATCATGATGCAGAAAACTTTTTTGTATCAGGGGCAGAAAAGGTGGCTGACAAATTAAGCTTCTGTAGGGGTACAAATTTAAAATGAACATTAGAAGATCAGTGCCGGTAGGTAAATTTAATAGGAACCACAGAGGCCTGGTGTTTAAGGAGGGAACAGTACACACACCAAGAAAATTAATCTTAATTCAAGCAAAGTGGAACTTCTGTTTTCTGTAAGATGAGCTTTTTAGCTTTCTGAGTCTACCAGCAGGCAGGGAAGGGAGAATGAGTTTGCTCTGAGAGCAGCAAGAGCAACTCCAACTTCAGGGTGAACCACAACTGAATCTCTGAATTTTGCGAAGCAGATTGGAAGTCTTTTTTCTTATGCTGATATTACTGAATTGAAAGTGTATTAAAAAAAAAAATCCTATCCAAACAAATTAAAACCTAAGTATTTAAAATCCATCTGGAAATAGATGATGGTGAGAAAATATTTTGCATGAGATCTCATTAGCAGTTTCTGCTGAGATTGTATTTCTTCCTAGTTTTTTTCTTCCTATTTTCAAGTGTAATTTTTTAGAAGTTTTGAAACCCCCAGATGCTCATTTGAACTTGATCTCAAGCTTTTCAAGTTCAATCACTGCCAGTAATAACGTCAAGTGTGTGCATGCTACTGCATTAATTCTGTATTCCTGTTATCCCTTTGATCATACGGGACTGAAATTGGGTGGGATATTCACACCGTCTTATGCATCTTTGCCCTTGTTAGTTTTTCAAGATTAAGCAAGCCAGCCAAGACCACATAAGCAAGTTCTCCTTTGAAGGTTGTCTTTACTCTTCGTTCAGACTTTCAAGCAGCCTACAGATGTCCCCTCAAAGCATCTGTCCAATAGGCAAGGAGATCTGAGCTGAGCAGGTGCTTTAGGAAACAACCTCAAGGTGTACTGGAATGAAAAAGATTAATTTCCTTAATATTAAAAAAATCCACTTTTCATAAAGCAGGTCTGTGAATGGCCATCTACGGTAGATAACTACAGCACTGTCATACATCGTAGGTGCAAGCACATCGTTAAGTTTCCTTTTCAGAAACCTCACTTTCACAACTGATATCAAACTGTCACACTTTGCCTTCAAAGTTCGTAAGATAAACTTTAAAACCATCCTCAACTCCCAGTGCCAGCTGGGTGTTTCTGGCATTGGCTGCAGACTCAAGCTAGGTGACACCATGCTAGAATAACTGACAAAGTGACTTTATGCATTGCCAAATCTCCTTTTCTGTGCCTACAGATTACCTCATAAGAACAGAACTTTGCTAGGAAAAAAAAACACAGCAGGTAAAGTCTTGTGCAGAAAGACAGACACAAGAATAACACTGGCTGAGGCTCATAGGTTTGTGTTTTCCAAGAATGAAGTGTGTGAAAGTGTGTCATTTCCAGAAAAAGCTGTGTTTTTCTTTCAAGTGACAGAAAAAAAAGGGAAAGATGACATTTGCCTCTGGACTCCATGCCAAGATGCAGAATCAGGCAGGGTGAACCACACAGGAGGCAGCAAATGTACAGGATCTCCAGTTCCTCTCACAGTGGTGGGATGCTGTGGGTCACCAAGAGTCCACTTCTGAACGGAGCTCCTACTGCAGCTGGAAATGAAATCCCATAGGGCTCATCCTGAAGGGAGATCCCCTCAATGAACCGGGTGATTGGCTTCTCCATTTCCATAAAAAAAAAAAAAAAAAAAAAAATCTCACTGCCTTCAAGTGCGGTAAGATTTTGAAGACAGAGAGACACCAATGAAAAATTAATCCATGAAGTACCAGCTACTTGAGGGTTCTTCTCTTGTTTAACAAGTGCTTTAATGGGTGAATTAGCCATGCCAAATGTACTCTTCACACAAATTGCATGATTACGCCTTTTTGAAAGCCGTTATCTTCTGCCACTCATCAGCAAGGTGGCTGGAAGTGCTAGTACAGGAGGAACTGCAGCACCCTTCCCCCAGCAAGCTCAACTCCTGAAAATAACGGTGTGTTTAGTAGCCAAGAAAGCAACTTGCACATTATACTAGAAAGAAAAAAAAATTAATACACAGCACAATGTGCTTCTCCAGAAACTCTGCAAACTGCACTGCTCAGTATTACAGAATTGTGTGGGAAATCTCAGGGGAAAGATCCTTCAAAGGACTTCAGCATCTCTTTTGGTTGTATTCTCCTGGAAATGCCACGTGGACAGGCAAGCATGAAGCACAATAGGGCCGTGGTAGGAAACATTTTTATGAACTAAAGACAAAAATAAGTAAGGGCAGAAAGCAGGTGTGGGAGGAAGATTTTGGTCCACAAACACAACATATTTAGATATCTAATGAGGGCAGGCTGAGAGAGCGGGGGCTGTTCAAGCCTGGAGAAGAGGAGGCTCCAGGGAGACCTTGTAGAGGTCTTCCAGTACCTCAAGGGGGCTGATAGGAAAGATGGGGAGAGGCTGTTCAGTAGGGTCTGTTGTGACAGGATGAGGGGTAATGGTTTTAAAATAGAGGGAGGGAGATTTAGATTGTAAAAAATTTTTTCCTAATATCCAATGTGAGTTGTAGAGCACTGTCCCAGGTTGCCCAGAGAGGTGGTGGATGCCCCATCCCTGGAAACATTCCAGGCCAGGTTGGACGGGGGTCTGAGCAACCTGTTCTAGTCAGGGATTCTTGCAGGGGTGTTGGACTAGATGACCTTTGAAGGTCCCTTCCCACCCAAACTGTTCTATGATTCTATGATTCTGATCCTTGTTAATTGCAGGAAGATTTAGCTCCTTAGAAGGAGCCAAGCATGTGGATTTCTCCTTCATTACACCCCAAAGTATTACCTATTACTTTCCAGTTCCCCTTTATTTATTGTGCGGGGCGGGGGGTGGGGGGGAGTTAGGGCAGTGGCAGAGGGGCACAAGAAAGTGGTAGTAGAAATGCTCTTAAAACCATCTGGATTTGAGAAGAAAGTTACATGACAGAGATGATGAAAAATGACTCACCTGTGCTGCATCCATCTCATTCAGCATCACAACAGAGGAGCAGTTATAATCGAACACCAGCCTCCAGAAGTCTGCTATGGTGTTAGGCAAAGGGTGTTGGGTTACAATAAAGGCAGCAGGTTGCTTGTGGCTCTAAGAAAAGAATAAGATTAGTTAAAAAAAAAATAATAATAATTCAATCAACTTTTATTCAAACAAATATTACACCCGGGAGGCTATGGCTAGGCAATCTGAGCCATTTAACCAGATTATACAAATCACATATCCTTCTCCTCGTTATCGCTCCGCAATGAATGAATGTCTCATAATGGGATTCTTTTCCTCCCAATGAAGACATTTCATTAAAGAAATGTCACAAGAGCAGAGATTACCCAAATCAATTATTTATATTTTGAGACTCAGCAAATAATACTAATTCTACTGTTACTACTACTATCAGTAATATTAATAATTGGAAAGAAAACAGCTGGAGGCAAATGCTATCCTTTCTGCTGTAATGGACTCTACAGAAGGGATTAGCCCCGCCGCCTGCTATTGTTCCCTGGTGATGCTGTGCTACAGAGGTGGCACGTTTGGACCCCGGTCATCCTTGAAGAGCTTGTGGGGCAATATTCAGAGCCTGCGACACTGACATTTAATTTCTGATGCTATTCTTTCACCTCAAAAAAGCTCTCTGACCTCAATCTCCCCCACCACGAAGGGGAGGAACTGTGTTCCTGACCTCTGCGGGGCTGCATTAGTGAATGTTTGCGAGGCACTTGGAGACGAAAGGGTACGGGTCTAAAACACTGTTGCTTTCCAGCCACGCCAGGCAGTGCTTAGATGAGCCTACAAACTGCACCATTCTTTGTGCCGTACATCTGTGAAGCAGACTTGAATCAAAAGGCCCAAAATTTTGGGGATAAAAAACCAAACCAAACCACCACCACCACAAAAAAAAAAAAAAAAACAACAACAAAAAAACCAACCAAAAAACCAACAGATTAACATTTTTGGATTTAAAGTAAAGAAATAAATAAAACCCCAAAGTATTAAGATGGCCATTGTGGGGGCTTGTCTTTTCTCCTCCATATGAGTCAGCCACGGGTGGAAGGGCTGAGCAGACCATGCTGGGAGGGGGAGAAGGTGCTGTGCATGCTCTGCAACAGCTTGCAGAGGGGCCGCACCATGCTTCTGAGTGTGCACGTGTGATGGGACATGAAATAGAGAGAAGGAAAAGGACATGATTTCTTGGGAAATGACCACTCTGGAATAGATTTTCCTCTTTCTGTATTTCAAACTTAGGAGCACCAGTCTGGGTCAAAAGCTGTCATACCAGACCAACGGTGGCAACAGAGTGGTAAATAAAATAGTAAATCTTATCTCTTAATTACAGTTAAGAACATCATGATGTTTCTGTTGTACATTTAATTGTGCACCAATACAGCACATTGCATAACCGGCTGAACTGTTGGCTGTAGGTAAGAGGTGTTTGCAGGTTTTGCCATTAGGAGAAAAAAGAAACATTCCCCACCTGTTTTCTTTGCTACAGGTGAGGAACCAGGCTCATTGTCCTATTTTAAAGTGAAGGTGACACAGAGATATTAATTACTCATGTAAGAGAACACATGTAGGATCTTGGGAGAAAGATGACGACAGGGACACAGCATGGACTCATGTCTTTCTCCAAGCCCCACACGTTAAACACAAACCTACTGCCACTTCTGTATGGGCTGACTCAGAGCCGTGGCTAAAGTCTCTTTGCTTAAGGATTAAGTTGAATTGTTTTAGGGAAAGGTGAGGCACAGTATTTCTTCCTTCTTCTTAACAAAGCATTTTGTAGATGCAAACATGGCTTTCCAACGATTCTCATAGGAAAGATCCTAAAGTCTGTTTCCTTGAAAGGGACAGAGGACATAAAGAGGAAAGGTCTGGAGTTTCAAAATCTGCTGAGGGAGAATTCCTCCCCTCTATGGGCAATAGTAACTTGGGCTGTATTCCCAAAACCTAACTCAAGGCAGAAGAGGTTGGTTTTTAACGCTCTGCAGTCAACAGACTGAGACTCTTCCCGGCACAGTTTTAGCTCGGAGCCCAGATCGAATGCTCCCCAGCACGTGCCTGTCTTCACACAATGAAAGAAGTAATGGTGCTTCAAAGCAATACTGGATGGATGATCTCTTGTAAAAGTCTGTACTCAGTCCAAGACTGCAGGCAGGAAGCTACTGGAAAAGACAAAGAATTTGCAAGGTCTCCTCAACAGGACACGGTTCACAGGAATGCCTATGAAAATGTGGGATTTTGGCTGTTTCCCTCTGTTTTTTTTGGTTTTTTTTTTTTTTTTTTTTTTTTCAAAAGCTGCTGATTCCTCTATGGAAGGATAAAGGAGAATGAGAGAACATCATAGCTGCTGAATTTCAATAATGGGTAAAAAATTCCTTTGTACAAACAAATTTAATTTGCAGGAATTTTGTGAGGAAGGATCCAAGTATTAGAAAAGTGATTTGAGGTAATGAGGGCTGAAATGGGCAAACACATTCCCAGTCCCTAAGAAACCAAAGAAGAATAGATCATGCTTCTGCAGATTTGCCAAAGCACAAAACACACTTTAAAGAGGGGGAAAAAAAAAGCTTCCTTAGGTATATTTGCAAGAAAAACATCACAATCTTTCTGAAAAAGTCTAAAATTAATTCTACGACCATTTGACTTAACCTCTTAAATGCAAAACTATCACTGGTTCCCAAAGACTGAAAAAACCAGACAAAATTAAAAAAGATCGACCCCACCACTGCTAGGGGAAAAAATGATGAGATTTCACCCTGGATCATATTTACACATACTCCAGCTGCAATAATTAGTGGCTTTAAAGACATCTGTGTCCAAAGGCAGTTAGGCACCACAGCAAAAAAGAAACCATCAACATAATTCACCCTGTACAAATGACCCGTGCTGTGAGATTCTAGCCTATGAACAAAACAAGGCAAAATGCCTTTCAGACACATTCACATGAGCTTAACTCATGTCCTTCAGCCTTAAAATATTTTGCACATCTGATCCTTGTACTCCCATATTCTTAATTGCATAAGCTCAAATAAATCAGCCGCTCCACACTGCAAACTAATCTTTTCAAAGAGCTGACCTGGCAAACATTTATATTCCAATTTATATAACAACCAACAAATGGGAAGAGTTGTCCCACCACTTCTTTGTCCATCTGCCTTTCTACAATACAACCTCAGACTGCATGCTCATGAACTTCTTCATCAACAATTTTCCACCAATGTGAGGCAGAACTTCAACAGTAGCGTGATAATCACAGTCTAGGTGACACATTTTTGTGTGCTTTTGCCCTGTTTGGAGATGTCAGCCCCGAAAATTGCAGGTAAAAATGGTTTTCTGCTTTGGATCGCTTTCGCCCAGAAAAATATCCTGACAACAAATAAACTTGATGCAGACTAGGATCAGTGGTGACACTGCAGTGCCGCTTACATCCATGAGTGCAGCATTGATGTAGTTACTTGATTCACCATCCACGGAGATGAGGAAAGGCAGGCATCGGTCCAAGGGCAACACATCCATGCAGCGGTTCTTGTCGTGGTTCCTTGGCAAAAGACCGATGCTGCAATCTTCTGGCCGAACACGTGGTGTAACAATGTTGAGAGTCTGCAAAAGAGAGTGAGAAGAAGGGAAAGACAGACAGAAGTAGGCTGAGTGTCTTTGAATTTACTTCCAAGAAGGATGCCATCCGCACAATGTATTTATTTCAAAGGTACTTAGATATGGGTCCCTGCAAGGCAGCAACAAGGCTACAAGAGGGGCTGCACGCGACACTTAGACTATCAGATCTTTGGGATTCCAGAGAATGAAAAAGAAGGAGCGCTGAGGAGCTTCTAAGGAGAGCCCAGATCTCTGACAGTGCAGATAATTAGGCAGGTGACTTGTTAGTGATTTACTCCTGTCTATTTTATGCCCTTCCCCTGTCGCCCTTGTTTTTGTACTTATTTAGATTACAAAAACTCTCCAGAATGAGCTTTTGCGTGTTCAAACAACATGTAGTGCATGTGAAATTCACCCAGCCTTACCTGAGGGCCAGTAGGACCCAAATAATACAAACTGCACCACCAGATCTATGGTTAGATCAACTGGTTCATAAAGATAGCAGCAAAAGAGACCATCGTTTGCATTAAATCCAGACAAATAGGGCTGAAGAACGCTCTGAGCCAAAATCTTGTAAAAATAGATTCTACAACTAGACAGACAACAAACCTCTTATGCAAAGCACAGCGGAGCATTTCCTTCCCAGAGGAGTTGCCAGCCCCCGGCAGCTCAAAAGAACAAGCACACAGGCGTCAAATCTCATCTCATATCATGACAAAATAAGCCCAGCCAGCAGTGACTTTTTTTAATAGCATGAAGCATTTGGTGAAGTTAGGCTTTAGCTCCTTCATGCCAAGCGTCCAAAACTAGAAATACTTTTACAGATGTGATATCACTTGATACAACCACATCTTTTTTTAATTGAACTGTCATCAGTTGGGATCTACATTCTATATCTCACTATACCAACCCTGATGATTCCCTGTGAGGTTTCAGATAAAAAAACCCACACATTCTCCCTTTGCATAGGGAAGGAGGAAAAGAGGCATCTGACTCAGACTGGGGCTCCCAGAAGACGTTCTCCTGCTGCAAGATACTTTGCTGGGAAAGGGGATGAAAACACATTCCTACAATTAAAGCAATCTCCACCTTTTTACTGCTAAGAATAATTGCCTCTTAACAAATAGCAGAAGTCTCTCTCTCTCTTTCCCATTGAACTCACCTTGCCCCAGACTTGCCACAACATTATGGTGATCCTCATTCCATTGCTTGGCCAAGGCAAAAGGCGCTACACTAGCACTTGTGAGTTTTACTGTAAGTCATTTCAGTTCTCACCATCAGGTACTTGGCAAGACATACACACTGAACTGAGGGATTCAGTTCACTGAAAATTAGTAATAGAGAAAATAATGCTCACTGAGCTCACTTTCTCCTATTGTATGGAAGGACGTCAACAAGTTGATTATCAAGACTCAGAAGCAGCATATGAGCCACGAGAACAGATAATGAGGGACCTTGAGGGATAAACATTTCTGCGTAAATTATAGAAGAAAATGAACAACAGAATATTTGTTGAAATGAGAAGTAAAACATTATCTGTGAAAATTAGTACTCTTGCTCTACTGAAGTGATGGGAAATTTTTCCTTGCCAAAGGCTGAAAAGTCCATGCTCAAAACAAATCTCTAGTAGTAAACCAACAAAAATCAGCTGAAATTAGACCTTGGTTCAGTGTTCCTCTTCTCTGCTCTGTTAGAAATTGTAAAATAACACACAGAAATTGACTAAACACCTTCAGTACACCAACTGCAATGACAGAGACATATGAAATTACCTGAAACTCATCTTTTATCTGGCTGGAATTGGTCTGTGGATCTAGTCTGCTGATGTTGTAATATATGGATCTGAACTCACAAACTGGAATGGCCGTGTTGCCACAGAGACATGCCTCCAAAATGGCATCATGGACAAATACATACTGCTCCTGCACAGGGGAGGGGATAAGATATTAATATTGTATTTTTAACACAGTTCACAAAATATCATGTTTTTTTTTTTTTCTTAAATCATTCCCAACATGCATATTTGGCTCCGTTTCATGTGGAGACAAATTACAGTGTGTTACACAACAGCTTTGTGAGCATATTTCATCCATCATTGAATGTGAAGTCTCGTGTATTCATTTCAAATTTACAAGTAAAATGGGAAGTCACCACTCTCAGGAATGCTAGGACAAAACGGGGGTGGGCTGAGAAGGCAATCAGGCTGTAAAGCTTTTCTGTTCACAATCACAAGGCAAAGGTCAGGACTGGATTGTGCTTTGGGTCTACAATAACACCAGCAGAAACAACTGTGCTAACAGGTCTGCTCCATCCATCTCTTCAAAATTCCTGGACTCCTGGTATTCTGGGTAAAGTTCTTACCCTGAACTAAATATGAGAAGTCCAACAAAGTTAAAAGCTTCTCTCTGTTCCAGGGTGTTGTCCTGTCCCTCAGGAGGGGAAGGCATTGGAGCACACCGAAAAAAGTTGTGTAGTAGCATAACGGTGCCATCAAAGTTTGTGCAGCTGCTGGATGCCACGTGATGGAGCAGCTTGCTTAATCAGCACCCAAAGCTTGAACAAAGGATGTGTCATTTGTTTAGCTCACAATTGATACATACTAGGTACTATTCGAGGCTGCAGTATATCTATGAATGAGTCATGAGAGGATTCAGGAGCTAGCTTTTTCCTACCGTGAGAATAAAATTAATCAGCAATGCTAAGACCTAAACTTCAAGGTTTGCCCTCCTGTCTTGGAGGTCTCGAGTAGCTGCCAATGAATGCAATTTGGTGCACATGTGGTCATGTTTAGCCACCGAAAGTTCTGTATAATCACATCACAGAGGAAGCAAGTGTTGACTTAATGAATTGTTGGGCTCCTGTTGAGCGGAGAAGCTGACAGAAGAGCAGTACATCGTAAGAGGAGACCTGCTGACACCTACCTCCGTCTGCACCAGATTGACCCTTTGGGATCGCAGCTCTCGCACACAGTTAAATATATCTACCACGCCTTCGTTCTCCGCCATGTCAAGCATAATGTCGATGGCAATAAAGCACCCTGTTCTCCCGGCCCCAGCACTAAAAAAAAAAAAAAAAAAAAAAAAAAAAAAAAAAAAAAAAATTGCAATGAGAGTCTGCATGATCAAGGGACCGTGGAGGAGCAGGGCTTTACAGAGGAGAAAATAACTGTATCGCAGACACAGCTGTCTTCTCTTGGAAGCTGCTCCCTTCTCCCTAATGGGTTGATTTTTGTGTGTAGCTAAAATAGCTTAGGATTTAAGAGGACGAGGCAAAATAATATTTCTTGAAAGGGAAATGGACCCAGATAGCAGGAAAAAAAATACTTGTTTTCTTGAACATCAACAAAAAAACCACTCTCTGAAAATAATCATGATTTTACAGGTCGGTTCACCTGCACACCTCTTATCACACAGGATGTGGGAGAGCAGCCTCAAGGTTGCAAACAGACACAACTCCAGAAATTTTCTTCCATGGGACTCTTTATACAGCATGCACAGGTTTACTCAAGTGGGTATGATGAAAAGGGCTGAGTTCTCCACCTCAGACATTTCATTTCCCCTTTTAATTCAAGGAGATTGGGTCCCGAGGAGGGTGATTTCAAGTTGTGGATTATAAAATTAGAGAGAAAGGAGCTCGAGGCTACTCAAAGGCTTCAGTTTAGAGCCCCTTGCTGCTAGTGAGAACTGGACCATCTCCTGCAGAACTGTGTTGTCACGGTGTCCTCCTTTCCTCCCAGGAAATCAGCCAAGCTGTTTAGGTGTGAAGGATAGAGAGAGGAGAACGTCTCTTCACGTTACTCCAAAGGAAGAGGGAAAACTCAGCTCAAATCAGGGAAACTTCAGTTGCACGAAAACTCCAGCAGAGCCGAAAGCAAGGAGATATGAATGACCATAAATTAATGGACCAGATTAATCAACTGCTCAATAGAGAGAAGATATTTTTCATTTGCAGAATTTTAATGAATAAATGGCATTTCCTCTCCCTTTATCTCTCAGCTTTTCAGAATTTTAACAAATAGTTATAACATTTCTATATTTAGAGGATCCTGGCACTTCATAAATATCGAACAGTGATATTATCCAGCCAGGCATCGGTAAGGAGAATTTGGTAATTACCACTTAAAGCAAGTCATTAAAATTCAAAAGCAGATAAATAACAGAGGGGAAATGGCATTTATTCATTAAAATGTGAAGGGTGAAAAATTTCTCCTTGCTTTCTTGGTGACAATGTATCAGGTTCAGACTCCTTCCAGGGCCAGACCCATGTCATGGCACCGAGGTAGCAAGTCAGGCCCTGAGCTCTGAATGAAATTCCCTTCTGCCAGCTTAGCTGTATTTTATTATAAAACTGATCAATTGCTTGATAAAAACAAAACAAAACACCTCCCAATCCAAAAGTGTTTTAAAAAGGTAGGATTTATTTGATTTTCTTTTTTTAAAGTGGATGTGGGATGTACTCTCTCTCTCTTCCTGATCACACAGCATGGCACTTAGAGGTAATTCCCTGTGGACTGATTAAGGGTGAGATTTTGGGATAGCCAGCTCTGCTCTCTAGCCTTGTGCTCCTTTATGGAACATGTGCCCTGAGCTGTGGCCTGAGCATTGCAGAAGTAGCTGTTACAAACCCAAACTTTGTTTTTATAGCAACGTCTTTCATTGCATTTGAAGTCATCTAACTCCAACGCCAGTCTGTGCATGTGTGCCTGCTCTCCCCCCACCAACAGCATGCCTGATCACGCCTCACGTTCTTCATGTCAGGAACGTTCTCCTATGTAGGCACAGTAGGCCTTTAAGCTCAGTTGGATGAAAACAGCACACAAGAGAGCTCACCAGTTACAGACAGAACTGGAGAGCTAGCAAGCGCGTGATTCCACAGTCCGCATTTCCACAGCTGTAAACCAAGCAGTGAGGTTTCCTCAGGCATTCCCCTTTTACTTACTAGCTGGAAGGCACTGGGCAGGTTTTAAGTCTGACATTCCCATTCCAGCTCCTGGGCTTTGAGGAGGCCAAGATGCACAACGACTGGCATCCTGAACCAAGAAGACAGACTAACATTTCAGATAAGAATATTGATGCTGGTACAAAGCTGAACCACAGTGGGCACAGAAAATCAAAGCTGCTTTAAAATTCCTTGTCTTTTTGTAGGCATTGTCCCTTCTGCCATGTGAGGTTTGTTGCAGATAATGACTAGAATGGCTGTCCCAGATATTTACCATTTTCCCAGCTCTGCTATGAGAATCTAAGAGAGTATAGGCCACCAGAGAGTCTTGTACATACAAATGGCCCTCTCTGACCTACTTAGATCATCTCCAATTGATGCTTGCTAAGCTCCAGAGCTGCCACTTTAGAAAAGAAAACCCAATTCCACTTTGTTTCCTGGTGAGGCCCACAGATTATACTCTTAAACAAACAAAACATAGTTGATTATTGCCAGATGAGAACAAAAAAAAGGAAAAAAAGCTGCAAAAGCTGATGGAGGAAAGGTTCAGACAAAGAGCTGGCATACCTGCAGTGCACAACGATGGGTCCTGCTTCTGGGGGATTGAGAAACTTCACTTGACGAACAAAGCCCAGGAGGCCGGTGGCATAGCAAGGAACCCCGTGGTCCGGCCAGCTGGTGAAGTGGAACTGCCGAATCTCTCTGATCTCATGGTAGCCTTTCTGAGGAGACAACACAGCCTCTATTTTTCTTCCATTAGACTGAAGCATATTCTGATTACTGCTCCTTTCCCTCACGCAGAGGGCTGAATAAGCATTTAGCTCTCATTATACGTGGGAACGTGTCTCATGCCGCTTTCCTCTTTGAGACATTTCAAGCTGAACTCCAATTACAAATGAGGTTGGTAACATACAACTGAGGACTGTGACAATGAATGTCAGCTCCCAATTCAAATACGTGGTCTCAGAGTTCAAACACAGCTGATTAGGAACTCTGCAGGGTGACTTCAGCCCCAATGTGCCATGGCTGCACTTGGGTGTGCCAAGCCATGGTGTTATTGCCATAAACCAGCAAGAAGTCACTCTTAAATCCTTAACTTTTGGGGAATGACCACCTACAGAATGGGCACACACCAGGCAACAGCAGATTTTCTGCCACCTCCTGCCAAAAAAAAAAAAAAATCTCAGTTTGAGTTTACAGCTGGTGATGGAAAGGGCAGAAACTGGTACCCTGACCCATCACTCAGCCTTTCTGGTGAGATCAAGTTATTGGTACATGAAAATCTGACACCACTTGCATATGCAAAGGGTAACACAGAAGTGCCAGCTAGCTGTGACATTTTATCTCACAGAAAATTTACGTGGAGTCCTGCAGCAGATCCTCTAACCTGTCAGATTTTGGCATTAGCATTTCTTACCAAGTTTTTCAGTGATTTAATAAAATACAGAGCAGATGTATTAGAAAACTGGAACAATATTCCCAGTTTGGCTGAAGTTCATTTAGCAGGAGTTTTTGAAAAGCTTTAAAACCACTTACTGTTTGGAGAGTAATTTGGACAGACCTGGAATACGCTGACATGTAGACTTCCAATTTCTAATTACACATTAAAAAAAACCTTCCAAATCCTGATGATTTGGGGATAATTTTTATTCTCTTGCCTTTATTATATTTTTATTTCTGTTGAAAGGGGACCCAACCTGGCATCCAGTTTAACTGATACCTTTTTTCATCCGTAATTTGCCACTGTGAAACACAACAGTTATTATTCCTGGCATACCATCAACTATCTGCCGGCTTTTGGATACATTTAAACTTCACGCACTGTGGATTCTACTTTTGTGGCTACATCACAATGTTCCTGTAAAATTATTTGTCCAAGATTGGAATGTCTGTCAAAAATTCAGCTTTCTGAAGTGAAACCTGTCCAAACAGTAAGAGCTCCCATCTCCAAGACCATTCTGGATATGTTTCCCCAAGCTCAATTTCTGAACACAAATTAAGTGTTGCATCAACATTTCAGCTGAGTGAAGATTTCCTTACCTTTTGTACAGTAAACGTGCGTATGACATACTCTGCCAATGGTTCTGTCTCAATTAACGTGACTTTAATATCTCCA
Organism: Chlamydotis macqueenii; assembly: GCF_036417535.1. Taxonomy (NCBI): domain Eukaryota; kingdom Metazoa; phylum Chordata; class Aves; order Otidiformes; family Otididae; genus Chlamydotis; species Chlamydotis macqueenii. The sequence continues at coordinate 3,801,461 of NC_141571.1, read as the reverse complement.
TAGACCTCTGTGTCATCTGGCCAGTATCGAACACATTTTACCTGAGGGAAGAAAAGAAAATGTTGAGAGGAACTAGCTCAAGTTGAGTCAGAGCTGGCCTACATTTTACTTCACTTTCAAGTTGAAGCCAACGCAAATTGAACTTTTTTTTCTGATGTACAGACTTTCTTAAAATTGACTGTGGAAATTAAATCAAAATTCCTTTACCATATATAGAAATGACAGAGATGATTTTTTTCAGTTTCTTCTGTTGTGAATACAAATGAAAAGGATGCATTTAGCTCTTCTTGTTTAAGACAGTGTTCCTTAAATTTCCGTACATGCCCTGACCACGTACCAGGTTTACAGAATACCTGGTAGTCACTACCACCATCCCCTTTAAGAAAAATCTATATTCTTCCTATTGCTACCGTAATTCTGAACTCTCCCTGTTTAGCCAAAGAATTTCAGTTCATAGGGATTGTGAGATACTGATGGACACTTTAAATTTGGTTGACTCTAAGCTTTCCTTATCAGATGTGTACACAAATTCACCATTTTACCAGCCGTGACAGGCCTCAGCTAAGGCTCAAGAAAGAAATCTGATCATGTAAACATATCTGAAGCTTAGCCACTTCTAGAAGCCACGTGCAAAACTAAGAGTAGAAATTAAAACCAAGGCTCTAGAAGGGATATTTAGGCTAACAAAGACTATCAAGTCATTAAATGCTTCAGTATGAAAGAGTGGAACAGCACCTAAAAGCTGAAGCAATTAGCTACTGCAAAGCAGGTTTCATGTTCCAGTTCCAGCCATAAACAGAAAGGGGTTTTATAAATATTAAATATGATTAATGTATGTTTGTTGGGCTTTTTTTCCTACACAGAGGCATTTATTTCAAACTGAACTGTCAGTAAAAGGTAAAATAGAATAAATAACAATAAATGAACAGAACCAGCTGACATTCAGCCATAAGATCTAAAGGAAATAAAATACCAAGCAGCTGAATTACTAATGGTTGTCAGTAAACTATCATTTAATTTTTTCTTAGTACCAAAGGAATGGAAGGTGACAAACATCAGGACAAAGTATTTAAGAGCTCCAGTTTCTGGCTGAGAATGTCTTTAAACCAAAGACCTCCAGGAGGGGGAAGAATATGCTGGGGAAAGCTACCTCAGACACACTGCGTTCTTATTCCCTAAAATCTAGCACACGCCTTTTTGAGCTATTCATGTTTGCTCCCACTGTTGGCTTTGGCAATTGCCTTGTGCTGACACAGGGACTTCTGGTTCATCTGAGGCCAAGAGAGTGAAGCGGTGGGTGTTGAGGTGGCCAATGCTGCTGGGTGGCCCCAGGATCCAATTGTGCACAATCTCATACCACCAGGGAATAGTGAGTGAGTTTCCAAAGGGATTGGAAACTCTGGGCTTTGAACTGTCATTTAAAGAGCTCTTGTAGTAGTTTGAACACCAGTTGCACGTTCTTGCCCCTCCAGATTTTTGCGGGTAGAGAGGTATTCAAATTCAAAACTATTACAGAAGAACATTTTTCCTTCTGTACTGAAAAAGGAGACAGCTTCTCAGCTAGCATAAATTTGTATAACTCTGCTAAAGTCGAGACTTACACCAGGAAGAGGATCCTTAATAGTCTAGAAGGGAAGCAACTAATTATTAGGAAATCTACCATTTTAGTGAAAAGCCCGGAGTGGCTTAATTCATTCCCTTCCTACATTAAGCAAAAGGCATTTCACTTGCTGAGCTTGCCTGAATAGCTGCACCATGTTACATCCAGCACTGGTTTGGCTTTGTAAGTTGGGAAAGTGGTTTTTACCCTTACCCTGCCCACTTCCACCAAGTTGGTGACCATGACAACACTTGCAGAGTTTTCTTGCCAAATCATTCTCCAGAAATCCTTCACTGTCTCTTGCATCGGCCCTGGGGCAGGAGAAAAGAACATCTTAGAGAGAGTGTATCGAACAGCAACAGCTCTTTTCAGCTCTTCCCCAGCCATTGCCCCGTTCCCACGTCATCCTACTCTCCCTTTCAGAGCACCTCTCTGTGATTCAGGGTTACAAACACAGAGCAGCCTTGAGCTCTCTGCCAGATCAGACACCTCATCCTTCCTTGCAGGGGTATTTAATGTTCTAGTACCCTGGAAAGAGAGGTGATGCCTGTACTGTAAATAATGGAGATAGTTCCAGTAGCTAATCGTGTGCAAGTGATGGGACATAGATGCACCGTATACTGAGTCTGTAATTAAGGCTGTGTTGAAATTTGTCCCTGATGCAGCACTCTCATTCCTCCATGTCACACTTTATTAATTATGGAGGAGGAGGGAAACACACAGAATTTAGCAATTTTCTGAAGTTCCCTCAAAGAGAAAAAAAATCAGGTTCCAACAGTCAGTACTCACAAGAGGTTTAATTAGACTAGAGCCTTTCTCTGACCTTGTTTCCTTCCTCTCTTCTAAAATGTAGACAAAATCCTCCCACAGAGTCCTTTCACCCACTCTGCCCATACTCCATCCTCCATGTTCTCTGCCTTGCTGCATGCGCTATACCTGTACATGCTCAGATGCCAGTTTTATTCTAACATGGCTTTTTACTCTTTCAACAGGGACAAGTCAGTGAGGCAGTAATAAAGTAGAATTTAAGAACAGACTTATATCTATGAACATCACATATGCAGTTAAGGAATGCACAAAAATGAAGACAAATAATGGTAGAGGAAGTCATCATCACGTAAGAGTTTGGCCAGTGATGCAGGAAAACAGAACCCTATTGCAAAGAACAGGAGTAGGGAGGTTTGTCATCTAACATGGATAGCCCTCAGCATTGAATTTTGTTGGTTTTATCTTATTTTTCTTTTTTTCCCCCTAAATGCACAGGAAACTCATCACCTAACTTACAGAAGGTGGTGTTCAAATGCTTTTTCTACTAGTTCCTGCTAACCAAAAGTTCATCAGTCACAGGCTTATTCATACTACCTACTTCAAGCAATTTCACTCCAGAAGGTAAACCCAAGCTCTGTAAAGCCCCTTTTACTTCTAATCTCATACTTCATGCACAAAGGACACATTATACATTGCACTACCACCTCTAAGCCTGTAGCATTTTTTATTTCTGTACCTCAGATTTTGTGCTTGAGTGCCTTAAAGATCTTGGAACATCCTATACCCTTCCCTTTCGTGCTCCTATACCAAATTTTGTTTCCCCAAACCAGAAGATGTCACCATATAAATAGCTCTTACAACAGTTTAAAACAGCAGTGGCTTTACAAATATTTAGACATACAAGAATGAACTTGCCTTGAGTTGCAATGTAATGGCGAGGCCGGTGGTATCCCTGGAAAAAAAAAAGAAAATATGTGATAGCCTGTGAGATCACAGTTCAGACAAAGCACAACAGCATGTATTTCATACCTTCCAGCTACCAACAACTGCTGCACATTTAACAGCCTACTAACGCTGGTTATCAAACGAACGAAGATAGGCAGCTCAGTCGCCCTATGAGATTCTAAGTGGCAGTATCTCACTCAGGCTGAATAATAAGATCTCATTATGTCAAAGAGAAAACAGGAATGGGGCAGTTTTCACTATTCCCTCAAAGAAACACAAGTCCTGGGGCTAATCTGTGGGAAATTCTGAAAACTAATAGGCAAAAAGTTGCACATTCTTGTATGAAAAAGAAAGTGCGTATTTGCCTCTGTATGAAAATGCTGCATATCACTCTTCTGTAACTTTATTAAGTGTACTTTTCATCCCTTAGAGAAGCTTTTCTGTATGTTGTCATGTTCCTAAAATTTCAGAGATGCGTACAAGAAACACATGTTCACTTGATGATTCTGTGTGTGTGAGGGAGGCTGCTTTTTGAATGTTATTTTATAACACTAAAAAAAAAAAGTCTATCTATTTAGGCGCCTTCTGCACTGCAACTTTGTAAGAAGTCAGATATCTACCAACGTTGTTGCGAGGGCCTGATATTGATTTCCTCATATGTCATTTAGCCCACGTTCCACTTATGTCTGTGGATCTGCCAAACAGAGGAAATCTCCATCTGTCCAGATTGGTCACACAGAATAAACTGGAGACCGAGAACCTTCTCCCTGTCACAACACGATGTTTGTAAAATGTTCAGCTGTCACTCATATCAGATCAACAGTCTGTCCCTACGTAAGATACACCGAATTCATAAGCAGACTTGTCAGCAGGAGCTTTTGTCATAGCGGGAATGTCCAGGAGCCTTACATCTATGTAATTGGCGTTGATGTAGTCAGAGTGAGGGTCCCCATCCAGCAGTTGCAATCTCACTCTTGAATGATCATCTGAAAGAAGGAAAGGAAAAAAAGTGACAGTAACGATAAAGAGGACTTTAGAAGTGCTTCACTTTATCCACTGATTCTTGCAGGTGAGTAATTGAATGCTAACAATAATAAAAAATAATATAAAAATATATCTTGTTCCTACAGAAATAGGAATGCGGTAGAAAAACATCAGGAAACAGAAAGCCCTCTCTTTTGCATTTAAGATGTAAAGTTTAGATCCTTAGGTTAGTGCTCATTCACACTTCGTGTTCACTAAATTCACATAAACCTATAGAGCTTTCAGACAGACCACAAATGTTGCTTGGTTTGGGGGTCTGAGGACAGATATGTGCAGGAGGTACCTCCATTACAAAAGCCATCTTCACACTTGGAAGTAACAGCCTCCCTGGCTTCATCTGAGCTATGGAAACTGAGGCAAGAGCTAAAACTGTCAAGATCAGGATGAAAATAAATAGGTCATGATGGAGGTATAACAGATTAAGGAGGGCAAAATGGCGAAAGAAACCCTGCAAGTAAGAAATGGGGCAACCCAGAAACCTGAAACACCAAAGGAGATCAGAGCAATGTTCCTTCATACAACCCTCAAAACTCACAGCAGCAAAATGGCATCAAGACAGTGTTAAAAAAAAAAAAAAAAAGAAATTTATAAATTTTCATGTTTCTGATGACATTCAAAGTTACTTTAGATAAGGCAATAAAATAACAGATATCAATCTTTTAATCTCCCGGCACACTTTACAGTTCAGACGCAGAAAGGAACGACCCCAGCGGGCAGATTATGTCGTTATTTCCCACCAAGGGAAAATTCTGATCTTTCTCTGGAACAGCTGGTCCTGGGCTCTGTCAGACGAGATACCCCAGGAGCTGGACTGTTGAGTTGATCTGGTCTGGCAATCCCAGCGCCAGTATGCAATTAACTGCAGAACTGCTACCGAAGGGCCAGTTGCTCAGCAAAGGCTACTGGGTTACAGAGGTCACTGCTGGGCTCATTTTTAAAGGCTTTTTTAAAGAAGTATAATACTAAGTTTATTTCCTTTCTACCAGCTCTGCAGACCCTAGCTCTCCATCAGTAAAGCTTTTATGTTGAGAAGCACTTTGCAAAACACAGGCCTAAGCACGATTTACATTCAATTAAAAAGAATCATGGCAATGAAACATAAAACTACGATGTGTGATTGTGCAGTAACTCAGTCAAAAAGGGTTTTAGTCATCACTTAATTAAACGTGGAACCAGATAATAATTGTGAAGACAGATATGCGTGCAGTTCTGAAAATGAAGATTTGGATATATATTAAATATTCATTTGGTTATGTAAAGGAATGATTCTCTGTTCATCCTTTGGGTGAGATTTTCCCACGCAAAAAATACAACCACATTGCTGTATCCCATACATGCATTCAAAAAGGCTTCCACAGGTGAATTCATCAAAAGCTCTGTTATATTTGTGTTAATAAATATAACCTTTGTAGACGCAGTGGAAGCAGGCACATTTCTCAGAATGCTGATGTTGTTCCGAACTCTACAATTACCTGCGCTCAAGGCAACTGCACTGGGAGCTGCAGTAAATCATGTGGTTAGACAGACAACAAAAGAATTTACACTTAGAGCAATTCACAACGAGCTGATTAAACTGGACATCTGGATGAAATACACAACATCTCCTGCAGACAATTTCACACTTGCAATTCAAGGCAGGAAACTAAGCTAGTTAAGAATCACACGGAACAAAAGCAAAGAGAAAAAAAAAAACCCTAGAGCTAATGGGTGGGAGGGGAACATCTACTAACTCCAGTTGCAATGCCACAATATAATAACGTTACAGAAGCCTTCACTTACGGCAGCAACAGAACTAAGAAGTGATGAGACCAAAAATGATCCCAATGACAGACGAAAAGGATCTCAGGTTGATTTTTTAAGCGGGACAAAGGACACTGTCTACACAGGGTGTGCAGCTGAAGCGCTCCGAGTAGCCCCCAAGGAAGAACCTGCCTCTCTTCATTTAATAGAGCCGAACCCCAAAATTAAGTTTCAGTTCTTTGAGCCACTCCATATTTGAAAACTTAAAACAGACAGGCTGAAGGACCTAGATATAAAAGACCTGGGAAGCAGACTGCAGAGAAGGTCTACGCATTTAAGACAATTATGGATAAAAAGAAGATGCTCTGTAGTAGTAAAAAGTGGTGGTGGTGGTTGGGTTTTTTTTCACTTTAAGCCAAATATAGTTATTCCATCTGTGAAAACCAGTAAAGGATGATATTTTTTTTTTAAAAAAAGAAGGAATTCAAGTTTAGGTCCAATTATGTTTTGGTACCAAATGAAAAATACCTTTAGCTGAACTTTGCTTTGGGAGGACAGAAATTACAGAATTAAAAATATTTCATTGCATATTTTACAAAAATTATATTCTTTCCTGTGTGAGACTTGTTTCTCTTATAAGTGTGAACAGTGCAGCCAAAAAAAACCTGAGTATACGGTAAGCAGCCAAAATATTAAGATGTCTTAACGTTGTCTTTAATCTTGTTAATAAGTTTAGGAGCACAACCTGGATAAAAAAATAATGAAAAATCTTACCTTGTAAATCCCTTTTTTTTCCCCCCAAAAACTTCAGAATTTTTTTTTTTTTTTTTTTTTAATGGAGAGAGGTAAATCCAATGGAACTTATTACACTATTAGCTGTAACAATCTTGTAACTTAGTTTTTTTAATCTACAGACTTTAAAGGGCTTTTTAAAGAACAGCAAATGTCTTCATTATATCTTCTCCCAATGGTTAAAATTTCTTCCTGATTCTGCACCCTATCCACTGGACGACACTAGCCAAGGAGACTACGTATCTGGCATACTGAAACAAAACTGTCACTCAACTCTTCTGTAAATTTAACAGACATCACATCACTGTGTGTTACAAATGGATTATAAGAAACTTTTAAAATGGAGGGAGAAACAGAAGAAATAATGTATGTCTGTAACATTCAGGACTGCAAAAAATGGAAATATACTTTAATAAATGTCTAAATTATTTTCTTTCTCCCTGTTTACTATAATTGACATGCAAGTTAGCAGAACTCTAAATTTCTATGAAGAGTATTTTGACTGAAAATTGGTCTTAAAACAGACTTCAGAACTGACAAGAATTTCTCTGAAAAGCACTGTGCTCCCATTTTAGCACAAAAATGTTCGCATTTCAAACTTCTGTCAAAATTCCCATTAGTGATCATTTGAGATATTGCAACTTTTCCACATCTCATTTTGACACCAGCACTGGATTAATCTCGCAAACTTTCACCATCTAAACATTATGCAGCTAGTCTAAACTGGCCATCAAGGTTCCTCACATAGTCAATGGAGAAATACAGACATGCTTTGAAATTATTCAACCTAGTTCTGGTCCGAAAGGATGATTTGCCCTCTCAAGGACCCACTGTTCTCCCCTTTCTATCCCTGCTGATCCTGGACTGTGCCTTGAGAACTGGGTAACAGCAACGTGAGATATATCCCACCCTCTCAGGATCACATACGGACATTGGATATGGACATTGCCCAGACAAGCAAGGGTTTAGATGCTACAGAAGAAATCATGGAATAAAAATGCTTGGAAGATAAGAGATGTCTATTATAAATCCAATACTGATGCTTTTTTTTTTTTTTTTTTAATTCATTATCCCTGTCCTTGGTCAAGAAGTGCACTTCACCTGCATTTCAGCTGAGATCTCTGTTCATCTCTTCTATCACAAAATTTTCTGATTAATTCAGTCTTCCAGCCCAAAGCACATGATAGTCAGAGCACAAAGGAAACGAAGCAGATTTCTTTACTATCTTTTGTCATCAACTCAATTGTTTTTAATGGACCATTACAAGACTTAACCATGGCACCTAAGTGGGAAGATGCTCCACTGCAGGTGGGAGGATGCGTCTGAAGCAGCACCCCTGTGAGTGCTGACCTGCTCCTGTAATACTACACTCAGTAGAGGAGAAAAGAAATGGAAAGAGAGCTCTTCTGTAAGCTGAAACAAAATACAATCCTATGTCGGTATTTCCTCAGCTCCCATCTGAGAGTTTTTACTGTCTTATAATGTAATGGCTCTAAATCTGGAGAAGATGGGGAGAAGTAGAATAAAATCAAAGGTCCCATATAGCTTCTGGATGTTTTCTCTTCTACACAGTTCAACCCACAAAAGCTCAACATCCCTCCCTCAATTCCTCTCGCTGATGCACTTTGAAGGCCTCAATATCTAGACTCTAAAGGAAATTTAAATCATTTCACTTCAGCACGTAAATGGATCCACTACCTTCCCTTGCTTTCTAAAGAAAAATCTTGCATCTCCACAACTGTCTCTGTTTACAGCTTTTATACCCAAAGTGCAGGAGCAAAGCTCATGGACTCTGCCGACATTGCAAAAAGTTCAAGTGGGGCAGCTCCCTCCAGCACGGTAAATCTGTGCAATTACAGTGCATCTTTCCACCATCAACAGTGGATTTCTGTGGTCATACAGACTCCAAATCCATTCCTCAGCTTTTCCTTTTCTCCAAAAAACATACCAGCACTGCAGGCTGAAGGGAACTCTGAAAAGCTGGGGTTTAAAGCACGGGAGAGCTTAGAGCTGTCTTGCACCTCCTTCTCCTTGAGCAGGTTAGTCTCATCTGCAGTTTTGGTTTGCAAATGGAAGAACAGCAGATGTCGGGGCTGGCAGTAAGATCTAGGTTTTCACAGAGAGGCACGATGTTAATACAGCCCTGGGAAAGCAGTGAGCCGAGTCAAACAGTCCTGTACGTGTACTATTACCCAGAAGGCCATAAAGACAAGATCTAATCTGCTGTGATTCACTGAGCAATGCTACTTATTTCAAGAGCTTACAAACCCACATTTTAACAAATGTCTCTGAAGCAGTTACCAAAGTTGGATGAAAATCTGACTTTTCAATTCACTCCCTAAAAAGCACATGATATCTTGCTGCAGGAGCGATGAAATGACAACCGTGGTTAAATAAATAATGTTAATTGCCTTTTACCAAATAAACTGGTAAAAGTAATCAGTGCATACTCCGGGTTTTACCAGCAATTCCAATTCCAGCAGAACAAAGCAGCTAAGGGTGTAATTGTTTTCCACCTCCTCTCCTCTGCTCAGGCTTTTGCACAGTTTGTACCCACTGAGCACATCTCGTTTTCATGATCTGCCCAGAGGGAACTAGTCTCCTGCTATTCCCAGCTCTGCTATCAATTCTCTGTTCTGGATCCTGTCGCTGCTTTTTCTCAGGAACGTTGCTCAACGTCATCCATCAGTAGCATCTGGCTCAAGGCTTAGCCACTCACACCACTGATAATTTCCCACTGGTTTTACAAAATGTCTGATGAATTACATGCCCCTTCCTTAGGCATCCTCCCTCCCTTCCTTCTCTCCAGCCTCTTCAAAGTGCAGCAACAATTTCACTCCATTTTACTTTATCACGTTTTATTGCATGTCACTAAATTCTCCTTCCTGTCTTTTCAAAGAGCTTTTGTCTCCTCCCCAAATTCTGTTTCATACATATCTGACGCAAAGAAAACCCATTCGACTTTGTTATTTACCTTCAACTCTTCTGCATCCTTCCTCTCTTTCACTACCTTGCTTTCCTTATCTATAGCTTTCAACCCTCTCAACCTCATTCTGAAATCTTTCCCAACAGCCCTCAAACCTGAGCTTCTTCTCTCATCTTTTATACTGTGCCGGGCACTTCTCCCTTAGTTTTAAGCACTTCCTTATTCAAGTGCATCACCTCCTATCTGTACAGCTACAGTATCTGTATTTATAGCTAAAAGGCTAACATCACTCTTCATTAGACAACAATTCATCTTTGTGAACACCTTCACTTTAGATAATACCCCATTTATCTTCCTTGATTTTGCTTCCTTAATTTCTTCTCACATTTCACATGGAGCTCAATGTTTACTTTGTGACCATCGTCAACATAAATTAGATGGCGGCTATCACACTTCAGTCTTGTCTGTTTTCACCTCCACTTTAAAATTATGTCAACTGCTTCCTCAAAATCATACAGAGAAAGAAAGTGTCTTTCACATTTCCTTGATTATATCATACCACGGCACTTCCATAGCTGGATGATTCACCTGTCTTAGACTAATTTAATCTAAGCTAATTGTATGGACAGTAAACTGAACCTCTGTCTGAAGGTATCTCTCTTTGCACTAGGGAACTTATGACAAGGTGGAGCTTTTAGGTAGCTAAAGGGAGACGATTTTCACGCTAACTGTAATACTCCAGTACTATCACTTCCACTTTTCCCATAGAGAAGCAAAGACTGATGAAACTGGTGAGCTGCTCACAATCAATGCAGAAATCCAGCAGCAGAAGTGGGATCAGATCAGCGCTCACAAACTTCTGATCTCCTTTTTTAGATTTCTTCACATTTACCATGGGGTCCCTGAACTGAGCTGCTCTGTGCCATTCCCCAAAATTTGTTAAATTAATAATTTCTTTAAAGTCTTAAAAGAAAGAGAGGAGTAGTTAAGATATGTGCAAGATTATCTTTCTTTGTGGCTTTTTTTTTTCTTTTTACTTCTTTAGTAAAATCTGTTTGTTCTAGAAGAAATACACATTTAACCTGAGAAAAAAAAATAAAGCACTACATATATCACTCAGTGTGACTTAATTTCGCTCTTATGGCATTCCATAGATTCATCCAGTCATGAAAATCTATGGTGGATTCATTCATATTCCTTCTTCTTGTTCTGATGGTGTCAGGCCTGGCTTCTCCAACTTGATGCTGCTCAGCAGCCCTTAAAAAGAATTACTTCTCAGACATCCTCTCCCCAGTCATTATAAGGAATAATAAAACACCGGGGTAAGTTGCCTGGAGAGCTTGTGGAAAGCTCAGCTCTGGAGATCGTTAGGAAGAGTCTTCACAAATATCTGACAAAAATGACAGAGGCAAATCTAGTCCTGACTTGGAGAATAAAGCTGACCTAAATGGTTTTATGGAGTCCTTCACTACTCTGCAGTTCTGTGACGTATCAATATTCCTATACCATCAACAGTAATTGGTTATTGAAAGAAGTAAAACTAAGAAGCTTCAGTGCATTTCAGCTGCCTTACTGCGATTCTGAGACAGAAGCTAAGCTTGTCCCACACATCAAACCAGGTCTCTGGGGACAAGCAGTGACTGCTCCACTGGTTACTGACCACAAGGAAGGAGAAAATCTGATCTCTGATTCATATCTAAAAATCCAATATATTTGCATCTCCTTTTGTGCTCCCGTTCATGAAATCTCTGGGTTATGTAGTAAAAATGGTCAAAAAATTGGCATCAGCCTCCACTGCGAAAATCTGACAAAAGGATTTAGCCTTTACATTGCAAACAAGGTAGACAGAAAACGTGTGAAAAAAAAAACATAAAGCCATGCAATTATTTTCATATAAAACAATGAAAAGAAAAAAAAATTAAAAAAAAAATCATAAAAACATAATCTGTAACAGATTGAACTATGGAATGCTCAGCACTGTAAACCAGCTTTTAGTGAGACTCTCAAGCACACCCTTTTCCACAGAATGCTTATAAAATCTTACAGAAAGCTCAGTTTAATGTGAATTTACACCTACAGGAGATTATGTTGCCATATCTATTCTTATTGCGGTTTTCGTCTTCCTTGGCTGTATCCCAGGATGCCGTCTGCCCCTCGGGTAGTGCCTGCAAAATAAACAATAGTAGAGTGTTTATAAAAATCTGGCCAGTGCCTTCAGGTGGATTAAGATGACTGAGCATAATTCAGTAGTCAACCAAGCAAACAGCTGTTCCTGAGGAAAGGGCACATCCAGTAAGGCAAAAAGCAGAGCTTGGTGCAGACCATTTGCATCTCTTGGCTTCTGCCAGTGAAGAATCATTTTCCTCCTGCTACATCAAATCTAAAAGGATCAGGGGAATTTGTTTCTGGCTGCACAGCCACAGGTTAACCTCATTTCCCCTGCAGAATAGGGTTTGTGGAGATGTCGCATACATACAGTTCTGAAACATATATACATCGCTGAAACACAGCGCTCAGTCTTTCATATTTAAGTTGAAAACAGATACAGGGTTTCACCTATTTCTATATTAATAGTGGGGTGATGCAATACAAACCACTAGCTGGTTTTTATGGATGGAAAATTTTAAAAGCTGAGAGTTTTAGATAATTTCTAAGGAAGAGAGGTAAAAGGAAGCAAAACATGCTCATGAACCATTAAAATAAATAGTAATTTTGCTAAAATCTGCTCTTTCAGTTGAAAGAGGATGCGGTAAAGAAACTAGCAGCACACGGTGCTACCCTACCCTACAGCTTGGTCCCATGCTGTTCTGAACCGACTCAAATGAGCTCCTTTCCCGTCCAGATACATCCGGGACAGATTTTCAAGGCACAGTCAGGAAAATGGCAGTTGTCACGGGATCTGGTTGGAGGATGTTCTTGCCTTCCTAGGAGGTTGGCCTGGACTGCCTGTAAGCAGGATGATCCCTCTCCCGGCCTCAGGACAGTCAGGGATGTCAGCACAGGCAGATCGAAGCAGCAAGCCCAGCTGTGCTTTCTACCGGAACAGGGACAGCACCAGCTCCCTGGATATCAGCGGCACCACAACTGGACGGAAAGCCAACATCTGCCAACCGCTGCTGTCGGCTGCAGCCAGCCCGGCCTCGGCTTGCACCAAAAAACACAGGTGAGGAGAAGAGCTCCCACTGAATTTCCTCTCTAGATCTGCCTCCTCCAAAAACTACTCCCTAACATCATCCTACGTTACTGAAAACAACAGCAACATTATAAATTGCATTCTTTATGGTCCCTAGGGAATTCTGGGGTTTTTATACCACAATCACTGTAGAATCCTATCTGCCTGAGCTAGCAGCGGGTAGGTTTGACACAGCTGTGCTAGAAAATGAATTTATATTCATCTTCACAAGCGATCCAGGTCTATTACACTGCCTGAATGCAACAGCAGAGAGACACAATTATTAGGATCTACAACACTGACATTACAATTAAACTTAATATGAGCAAACCCCTGGCAGACCAGGTCGTTGTGCATTTCCCCCAAAGGAGTTTCAGGATGGAAAATGTCAGGCACCACAGCACTGCCAGGAGCATTGCTGACAAAAGACAGGGACAGCGAGCTCCTATTCAAAAGCCCAGGAGAAAGAGTAATAACACTGTAATTGGTGAGGGCTTTGATCACACATATATTTCCTTCACAGACAGCTGTTTCCAAATAGCAGCTCATCTCCTGAGCAAAGAAATCCCAACCAACAAACCCACACACAACAAAAAAAATCCCCGAGTAAAAGAAAAGAGGTGAGGAAGGTTCATGTTCATCTTCAAAGACTGAGGAAAAAGGTGCCTTATTTTTCCACTAATATCAAATTACAGCAGATTGACCAGAGAATGGCAACAGTCATTAGACATCTAATCATAGACATCTAAAAAGAAAAAGAAAAAAAAAACGAAAATCCTTTCACATGGCAGAAGCCGACTTGGCCAAAGAAAATACATTCAGGTCCAATAAATCCCTTTTCAACAAACCCTAACCTTTCATGTGATTCGAACATGAAATTCTCCATTGAAATTGATGTTTTTATATTTGCCTGATAGAGCCTCCAAAGATTTAAGAGTCCAGGATTTCTCATCTCATTCAATTCCAAAGAAATCTCTGCTTTTCACAGAAAACTCTATCTCTGAAGAGAGGAAGCACAGCTCTGGCTGGTGAGGAACAGACTGCCTTTTCAGAGGTGCACCTTATACCCCTACTTTTATACACACCAGATGAACAAATCTGAGTGAATGCAAGTACACAAACAATTTTTCAGTGAGATCACGAAAAATGCAGCACAAAGAATTGAAACTGCATTAAAAATACCAAGGCAAAAATATCAGTTATCACTGGGTTGCATTCAGAAAAAGAGGAGCATACCTAATGTTTTGTTCCTTCAGTTCTTGTTTGTAGAACAAGTATCTCTATAAATAGCAAAAAGCATTAATATTTCTCTTTCTCTCTGCATTATCAGCAATGGTAAATCAGGATAGAACACTCAGGCATCTGTATTTGATCTGCATTTCACAGGACATGCTCCCTCTTCTTTCTCTGATTTAACAACTGCAAAATGTCAGTGTTCAAAACTCTGGATGTGATTTTCAGGCTTTTCTTACTTTTCTTCTTTTAGAGAAGTTTTGTAAAATTTATACTGACATACCTTCCTGCTAGTGGAACTTATGTTATAATGATGCTTTTAAAACTAAATTGATCTGATTTTTATCTGAAATCACAAGGACAGATCTCTAAAAGTCAGCTTCATCTCAAGCAAGCTTTCTAAGCAACATAGCCCAAACATAACTGAAGCGTTCCCATTAAACTGTGGTTTATTGCAAGCCAATTTAAATTTCCAATGGATGCATTTAGTCAGTTGCTATTTGTTTTTAATTTAAACACGAAAACTCAAATCATTCATTTGCGCTGATCTACCCCAACGCTGCAGTATTGCTGCCGAAGGCAATATCATCAATTAAAAGCCTCGCTGCTCATCTCAAAGCCTGCCACTGGCCCTCTCCCTGCACCCTTTTCAACAGCAGTGGCAAAACTCTTCCCACAACCCTGCTGTAACCCAGGGTTACAAAGTGTTTTGGTTAAAAAAAAAAAGTGATAGGAAATATTTCAGCCATTTCAGTTCCTCATTCTGGTTTGTAACAAAATCTTAAGCCAACATTGTCCAAGCACAGCATCTACAGTAACACCTTGCTGCCAAACATTTTGCAATGTCACATCATGGCCTGAACCACAGGATCCATTCTTTTGACCAGACGGACGTGTGGCCAGTCAGAAATGAAAAGGTTAAAAGCCAGAGGTGACTTCAATAAGCCGAAGATACTCAGATGCTTGAGGAAGGAGCCACAAAATCCAAAATAACTGAACGGTCTCAGTAATGCAGCAGGAGAATGTACTTCAGTGACATCCTAAATCATAATGGAAAATGAGTTTGGATGCTTAAGCGTATTATCTGCGTAGCCAGTAATCGGTGCTCGCAGTAAGTCTGTGGGACGAGTCCCGCAGCTCACAACAAATCGGGGCTGATACGTTCTGAAAAAGGAACAGGTGACATCTAAACACCTCCCATTTAAATGTTTATGGCTATGCCTAATCCAAATAGTGCTATCTCCATCCAGTGCCAGGGACGGATTTGTCTCTTGTGGTCTACACGTTTTATCGCTAAACGGAAAAAGAGCTAAAAAGGCTCAAGTCACACTTTGGCCTCAGGTGCAGTAGGCAGACCCAGAATAACACAGACAGCAAGTGCTGACAGGTTCCCACGTTCACACACACCCCACACAGTTATCACCCATTTCACACCAGCAGTGCCGCCACTTACACAATCACACCCTGCTTCTCCTCTCCGTGGGGAGGTACGCGTGAGATGCAAGCACCAGAAATATTTTTCTAGATGGCCTTGATAAAAAACACGCTGCCTGTGCTCTGATGGTCTGTAGGTGAAGGTATATTTTAAACAAATATCGAATGCAATTTCCAGATTATCTCAGCGGTTACGCATAGAGATAAGAGATTGTCATGTGTGACTGACACACTACATTCAAAGTGATTTTTCATGAGAGTAAAATTATTTGGTAACATGTCGCTGTAATTTATGCTATCAATTTGCAAAGTAAGTAGAAAATCAGCTCCTTAGAAGAAAAAAAACATATTTGGAGGTGACACTGATATTAGTGTATGAAAACACATTTTAAAAGAGACATCAACTTCTTTTTTTTTAAGACTTTTATCAACCATTTTGCAAAGCCAGTTTTGCAGCTTTGTGTTCCTCCAGATTCCAGCCTGAGATACCACTCTCAGCCAACTTAGATATTAGGAAAAAAATTTTTACACTGAGGGTGGTGGAGCACTGGCCCAAGTTGCCCAGAGAGGTGGTGGATGCCCCACCCCTGGAAACATTCCAGGCCAGGTTGGCCGGGGCTCTGAGCAACCTGATCTGGTTGGGGATGTCCCTGCTCCTTGCAGGGGGTTGGACTAGACGACCTTTGAAGGTTCCTTCCAACCTTAACCATTCTATGATTCTATGAACTTAAAACCTTCCAGAAGTTACAACACTCCCTGACATCCTCCCCATGTTTGCGACATTGCTGATGGTGGCTGAAAGCTGTTTGAAGCTGAAGTGCTGCCTGCGTCCCTTGCTCTGAAACCCAAATTCCACCACTGAAAACGACTGCTAGTTTGGGCAATTACCTCTGATTGAAGGGTCGAACAGCACATGCAGTTTGAGAGCTTGTGGCATTCTCCAGGCTATTTCTTGTAAAGAAAGGAATTATGCAAATCTATATAATATCATCGTCATTATATACGTATGTAGACAGCACTTTCTGGGAAAGGCAGAACTTGTGGAGCTGGAAGTTGCATTGACATTTTTCATGCTAATGTGTTATTTTGATAATTACCAATGCCAGTGCCAGAAAATTACATATATGCCAGCACCTGTTTTTTTCTTGAACATCAATAACTAGATCTTAGGGCATCCATAATTGAGCTGAATGTAGTTTTTGGTACTATTCATGGAAATGGAGGCCATGGGGGGGCTAAGTAAATCTCCCAAGAGAATTATTACCCTTTTTCAATATTAAACAGAGCTCTTTATATTGATAGTTTAATTAGCGTGCTTGATTGTGGAGCATGAGTGACTAGACCTGGTTAACATACAGTTACCAGAAACATTTTTTTATGACAGTCTTTGATGCCATTTGATTAAAAAAATACTCCCTGGTGGCAGCCAGGAAAAGACTGCCTCTCAATTACAGCAAAACCCAGCATCAATGACACAAACCCCATAGACTCGTACTTGCAGGGTGGAAAAGTGAGCTGTTTTCATTAAGTAACTTATTTTTCATAGCTGTTATGTTATTTTTAAGTAGTTTTAATGCCACTATGCATATTAATTGCTTATTGCCTTCCCACAAGCTTACTACATTCATTATAATTATCACTTGCTAGAGCAAAGTCTCACATACGTTTGATGCTATTTCCCTTTTCTGTTCTCCCTGCTCTAAACATATATTCCTCCTCCAACTCCTCCCCAATGTCATGTTTCTTGTCATTCGAATTACATTCCTGGTCACTCCAGCCTGGGGGGAAGAAGGTGGCGGGGAGGGGGGCTGCTTTCATTTTTGTACTTTACTTTTTGCTTCTCTCCTCACCGATGAGTTGGAAGAGCAGATCAGCGAAACATATTTTGAGCCAGAGGTTTGAGCAAACTGGAAAACTTCACCTTTATTTAAGCTACACAAGGTTCCTGCCTTTGTCTTTACAATTCTGCATTCAGGTCATTACGCTGTGATTTAATTTGATCAATTGTTACAGAATATTTGGAGGTCCCCAAATCCCTTCCTTTTCCTAAAGCCTGGCTGGCAATATTGTCAGTGAAAGCACATCAATAAGTAAGGGACTATGGGACTCCAAGTCCACCAAGTTCAGCACCTGTTAAATATTTACTGTCTGCTCTTTATGAGAGAGTGGCCACGTGCTAACAGATGAGCACGATGTCATTTACTTACTGCTGTAGTACACACCTTTTCTTTGGACCAGAGGGCCACCAAAGACTGTTAGTGCTGTAAAATCCTACCCTCATGAACAGAAATATGACGGAGAAAGGAAAGCATTAAGAGGGCAAGTGAATTAAGGAAAACAAGCTCTTCAAAACATTTATCCTCCCCTCCCAAGCATCTGTTCTTTGTGAGTGCAACTTCTCTACTTATCCATGTGAACGAGGGTTCCTCTCACCTCATACTCCTCTTTAAATCCATAGCCCTGTCCTCGCTTCATCTGGGTGATGTGCTGCAGCAGGTCAGCCACTCGGATGGCCGGCTGGAACTGCCCCCGCGGGTAGGACATCTCCACCGGCTCGCAGCTCCGGTACGGGTGGGTCTGGATAGTCAGGGTTGGCTGGGTCATCTCTCCATGGCTGCTGTCTGTTTGAAAGACAGGGAGGCAAAATAAGCTTTCACCTATCTGGTATTTCCACTCTCATTCTTGCTCTGTTTGTTGATTTGTTTCCCCACCATCCCGCAGGCTGGCACAGGCAAAAGAAAGTAAAGAAATAAGTAGGAAACACACACTTGCCTACAGCTGCCTAGAAAGGCTAAATCACACTTGAATATTTTTTGTGTCAAGAAGACAAACCCAAAGGGATGGGAAACAGAGTAAATAGCCAATCAGGCTAACGAGGATATAGCACATAGAGCGAAATAGCACATTTTGTTCAGGTGAGCTCTGCGTAATGTTGCATTACATACCTTTCTTCACAAACCTGCAAAGAGCATGGCTGAAAGACACATACGGATGAGCAAGATATTCAAGTGGGATTTGGGGTGTATAGTACAAAATAACTGAAAGGGGCCCAAGTTAACAGCAAACAAATTATTAGCATTTCAAATAAGTCACACAGGATGTTAGAGGCAAATTAAACTGCTCTGCTAGTTCGGGCTTAAAATTTCTATGTCAATTACAAAGATGTAATACTGTCAGAAAGAATAAAACAGCACAAAAATATAGTTAGCTCCAGAAACTTAATTTTCAGATACATAAACTTAACAGAAAAAGTTTCTTTCTTAAATAAATGGATTTTTAAAAAATCTCTATCATTATGTAATTGGAACTGTAACCTCTTATACCCCCAGCAAATCTCTAAATACACAACAAAATATACCTGGCGAACTAATAGAAAAGAACTTAAATAACCAAACAATTTACTGTCACAATATTTATTTTTAACAACAGAAACTTAGATGAAAAATACAGGGTTTTTTTTATGTATCAGAGTTGACCGTATTTAAATAGTTGGCCAAATAAACCATTGCTTTTTCTTATGATTACAGGGATCTGAGATGCTTGGGCCCTTTTGCACATACAGGCCTTAACGGCCTGCATCAATTCTTTCTGGTCTTACCCCAAATCAACCTATTAGAAAACAGAAGATGTATCCCCCTCAGATTGTTCATAAAAAAAAAAATAAATCCTTAAGATTGCATACACAAGGCTTGTTTCTTACAGAAAGCTTACTGACAAAGAGCCTAAGCAGCATCCCTTGTCAGCAATACTACAGGCATGGTTTAGAAAGGATAAAGAATAAATAAATCAAATTGCAATTTCAGGGTGATTTTTGTGAGGCAGAAATATGGCCAGAGCGCTATTATAAACATCGCTATCCTTGAGAAATCGCCACGGAGTTTCGATCAGAAGCCGGCAGGATCTCTGCCCTGTCCCTCACTGCAAAGCTGGCACAGATGAGGGCATCAGACTGCCTTCCCAGCAGCTGGCAAGCCAACACCACAACAAAACACAGCAAATAATGCTTTAGTTGGTTTACTGGTGTATTAGGGGGAAGACATGAAGGCAGGCATATGCTCGGTTTTGCAGTTGCAGGACTATGAGAAGGAGAAAGGAATGCCAGCAGGGGACACTGCCACAGGGCAAGCTGATCTCCAGCGTGCGATAAATAAGTCTGGTGGTTGAATTATCTGAGATGCTGAACACATCCTGCTTCTTCTGAACACAAAGTGATCATCTGCTCTGAAGATTAGGCTACTGAATTTAAGGATTTCTGAGTCCCAGGTTCTCATAAACACAGTCATATTCCCAGGACGCTCAGAGACTTACAGAGCTACGGCTCTGGCAAAGCTACCCTCACATACAAAATGAATAAATTTGGGATTTAAGGAAGAGTAACATCCAAAGCATTTGTATAATCATCCCTAATGCTCCGACTAATGACAATGTGAGAACTCAGAACAGAGGGAATTTCAAGGCTTATTAATTCCCCTAGTTGGATTCACTTTCCCAGTGCATCTTTCCTCCCCTATTCCCTATTAACCTCCCATAATGGAGAAGAGAAAATTTTTATCGCGGACCGTTTCCGACAGAGGTACTGTGCTTAATTTTCCATCATTAGGTTTAATACAAACCCAATTTCACAATTGGCTTCTCTGAGGAACCTACAAGTAATGCCACATTTTTATCAGCCCCAATTAAAAAACATTACAATATCCTCATCCGAGAGGGAGTCTTAAAACTAATGTGCGCTTCTCGCGCTAATACAGTAAGGGCACATGCAGAGCACAGGCTACTTGTAAGATGTAGCTCCGATCAGTCAGCTCCTTTGCAGGCAATTATTAATTTCTCTCCTCATCAGATCCTTTAATGCTGGTATACCTGGCTCTCTTCTTACAGGAAAGTATCACAGGGAGAGCTGAAAGCCAGAAAAAGTGGTGCCCCCTCCTTTCCAGAATAACTTCCTTCGAAGTAGGCACTCGTGTTATGAATCTGGAATTAGAAGCTGCTGCTCAGCAGCAGAGAAGGGTCTGACTCTGGCCTTGAAGGTTGTAGTGACAACTGTGCTTCTGGTCTCTTTGGTCAGGCAGATAAAACAACAGTACAAAGTCACTCATGGCAGTAACAGCTCTTGCAGCATGGTCCATGGCATCACACCGCTTGCATGTCTCTCACCTAGACAAGTGTTTCTGCTTTAAAAAGTGTCAGAGAATCTAGGTCATCCTAGTCTCAACCCAATGACATGCAGAGCTGAAACCAGGTGGCAGATGACCTCCTCTGGAGGTCTGTGACAAATGCATCCTGAATGGCCTCTGCCCTACCTGAAAGAAAACCCAACCCGACATTTACACCAGCATAGGATGGCTGTCAGTTATTCTCACCAGCAATTTATCTGACCAAGGAAAGAGTGGAGGGCCTTTTATGGAGACAAATTGCCATGTATGAGGTGAGCCTAGTGTTCACATAGTCCGCTAATAAAGCCTGACTCAAGAAACATATTGTTCCTTCTTTGTCTAATCACACCATAAGCCTGAACCTAAGCATGGTTAATGAGCCACTCGAGCAAGGCACTACACCTTCTCCAAGATGTGCTGTTTACAGCAATTTTGTGAACAATTCAAAATGCAGGCAGTGGCAAACTGATCTCTCACTAGGACAATCAACTAAAGGAGTCTTTGGAGGGCTTGCAAACAGGCTTTGCTTCTCCTGCAGCTATATATTTATTTTTTTTGAAAGATGCTTGAAATAATTCACTCTAATGCTCAGAAAGCTACTAAACATACAGAATCGTGCATCAGGTTTTTCTGGATGATATTTCATATGCACATCTTATTTCTAGTCATATGTCCTCATTTTGTTGATAGGAACACGTACCACCACATTTCATCGTGCACCAAAGATGGAATACAGTTCCAAGAAATAATCCAAATTAAAACATTGCAAGAGATGGTGATTCCATTCTGACCCAGAAAGTTGTGGCAACGGTTAATTACTCTTGCTGTATAAACATTTCTTAATTGCAATTTGATTTTCCTTAGCTTCCACTTGCAGGCATGGAATCTTATTATACCTTCTGTTAGATTAAAGAGTCCTCTGAGCATTTGCAATCTTGACCCGAGCAGGCACTGATCAAATCACTTCTTCAGCTTCCCTTTGATAAAGTAAATCAATTGAGAGCCTCTGAAGTCTCATTAGGGCAAGCTGTTCAGGGTTCCGGCTCCTTCCTAGAATCATTTCCAGTTTTCCACGGTTGTTTCTGTGCGGCTGTAAATAAACAGGTATTCTGCCTGTTGCTGGAAAGATGCTGTTTGTAAGAGGATTGTTTCCAATATTAGCAGCTTGCAGTAGCACAATATGTTGTTGGGTTGCTTGTTAACACTTTTTAGCATAACACTCTTACTCCCCATACTAAGATGTTAATTGCCAACACAGATATTTTGATTTCTGGAAGCTGGCACTTGTGTTATCAGCCTACTAGTTCACAGAATACCCTGCGATGTGGCATAGGATGTTAAATCAACGATTTACTGGCTCTCACATAACTAGCCTGACTGGGAAACTCTTCAGGCATCTCAGCTTCTCCGTTTAGTGTATAACTGCAGATAATCAAATTTAGCAATGCTGACTCCCCTTTGAATATTCACAAATTCTTCCTCCTTATGAAATGGTGCTTCTGTGACCCTCTTCTTTGCTGAAGAAATAATCATGAGCTTGCTGAAGTAAACTCTGAGGTCTTACTCTGCCAAGAGAAATATAACAGAGTCCAGTGTGCAGAGAAAAGCAAGGGCCAGCTTGGCGGCATCTCTCCCCATTTGAGAAGCAGCCCTGAGGGTCAGATGATATTGCTTGCCTGCTGCTACGCCACCTTGTATGATACACTTTTGCTGCTACCCAGACAAGTAAAATAAATATGTCTCCCTCCACAGAAAAACTGATAAACTCCTCCACGGATGTCACAGATAAGATGAAGAGCAGCTGAGAAATTAGATTCCCAGCCTGGAAGTGGCTCTGTATGATTGGATCCCTGTGCAACGTCCCAGTACGGCTGCTGGGAGGGGACCTGCTCATGCAGAGCAGCTTTGGGGATTGAAACTTTAGATCCTTTCATAGATGTCATCTTCTTTCCTAAACATAGCTTTGTTAGTCTGAGACACAAATATCTGGACACAGAGTAGGATATTGCCTTCTGACCGGAAAACTAACCTATGCCTCAAACAACTAGAAGTAATGCTGCACTGATGTGTAATCTTGTTTATGTACAGAAGTTTCTTTCAAAACTTTTGTTTTATTACCCATTAATTCCTTCTCTGTCTGAAATGGTAGGCCCATCAACTCTGTTTATATTTTTATTCTTTTAGTCTTGGCAAGTGTGTAACATGATAAGACATCCTTTGCACAAAATAAATTATATTTTGAGTGGTGGTTGTGATGGATTTAATTACACACATATCCAGTCTCTCTACACCAGAGTAAGGGTTGTCAATTTTTTGACACCTTCCAAGGATGACTACAGCATGGCTAATATCTCTTCCCCTTACACTAGGGATATGGTGCGAGCTGGTAAAATTAATTTGCTTTTTTGTGTGCATGAAGGCTTTATTGTATGATAAATATCCAGTTATAATATGCTACATACAATACAAACTGAGGTATGGCAAACCAAAGTCAAAACATCATTTACCTAATGATATCAACTGAGGTATAAAAAGGCACGTTCCTTAACAAAAAGCCTTCTGACATCAAGTTTGACAGAGAGCGGAGGATGCATCTTTCATTTCAAGAGCTATGAAGAAGCCACATGTGCATAGAAAAAAAAAAAAACAACCAACCAACCAAACAAAAAACAACAAAAAAACCCCCCAACAAACAAACAAAAAAAACCCAACAACCTGGAGAAAGTAATTTTCTCTAGATTCTGAAGAGATTTTTAAGAATTGCTTGGTAAACACCTTACACAAGTGTATTCTAATCTTATAAAAACTACCACGTACATTTTTTTCATCAGTTAGCATAGAAGAAAATACCCTTAAAGATGCAAGGAAGATGCTTTAGTGAGGTGGGCTAAGGCCTGGGACTACCGGGTACACGTGTAAGAGTGCAGCTCTTCAAATGGGTGGACCTCACCCAGTCAAATCTCTCTTTGCCTCCTCGGTGAAAAGAGGCTATAAGATCTACCTACCCTACAGAGCGATTCACCAGTGACAGCCGGAAAACTACTGGTAACTTTGAACAGCACACAAAACTAGAAGCCACTAAAGACTGGAAGAGAGAGTTTTCCAAGTTAGCTGATCATCTGCAGCCAGCAAGAAATGTAAGAGGAATTCAGCCCAAGTAACAGCCTACAAGGGAACGCGCCTCCGTTGCTCATTTGCTCATGCTGCTGCAGGCCAACATCAGCACAGCGAACTGATGTAAAAGCCTCTCCCACAGCTCCTTAGAGGCTGACATGGCCTGGGAGGCTGCACATACAACTGAACAGATCAAGCCATGGATTTTCAAGCTTCCATTGCATCAAAAAAAAACTCATCCTGCAATTTAAAATGGTGAGAGACTCGCTAATGCAGCAGTATCAGCTGCTTAACATCTTTTTAGTTCATCAAACATTAGATTGTGGATATATCCGCAGCAGATTGATTAGGTACGGGCAAAAGCCCATCCCAGCTACGGAAGACTGAAATTCAGGGCAAATTTCTATGTCTTTCTAAGGACAAGCCAGTTTTTGTGTGAGACTTCAGAACATTGAGCTTCCTCTGCTTGTTCTGCCCATCTGCAAGAAACTACAAGGTACTACAGTCCTCGTGCTCTTTGGAGGGCAACAACTCTTGTTAGGAGCAGTCAAAATGAGAACTAGGGCAAGTGTGCTTACATACTGCTGGGAGATACTATTGGATCCAAGGGAAGGACATGCTGGTTCCCCTGAAGAGACTGCCCTGATGACATCTGCTGAACATCTTCAAGAGCTACTGGACAAGCACATTTTCTGTAAAAACAACCTCAAAGGTTGTAATACATCCTCTTCAGGCCTTAAAGCACTGGTACAACATGGGCCTTACTGAAGAAATAAAAATAGGAAAATCTAGAAATCTACGACCTTTATCTGTTAAGTATTCACTCCTCTAGTGAAGATGCTTGCACAAAACATTTAAATCCAGAGTTGTCTACAACTGGGAGAGAAAAATTACACTGAAAACATTACACAAACCAATATTAATCAAGCATGGGATAGGGCAGAGGCAAACCCAGAAGCCGCTATATCTCACTACCAACAAACCATGCCACAGTCAAGCCTAGGGAGCCATCCGCTATTGCAGATACAGAACATTTGTTAGCAGAAGGCGTAACAGATGGGAACAAATAGCACCGAACTGCAGGTAGTGCCCAAAGATGGATATTGGTGGTGGGACGACTGGTGCCCTTTTTAAGACCTCTTGCTCTTTCCCAGGAATGAATATTAATAAAGATCAAAAATTGAACTTATTTTGCTCATACAGCAACGTCCAATGTCTGGTGAATCTGTCCAAGCAGCAAGAATGCCAAGGTTTTAATTTGGCTTCAAGTCACAAGATTGAAATTTCTTCGATGCCAAGAGCTGCTTCACAGCACCTGTGGCTCTTAGATTCAGATGGAACTGGGGGAGGTGACCAATCTGTGTAAATAATGTCTTAAAAGTGCTCTGTACCTAACTTCCCATATGTAAAACAGCGATGCTCATCCTTACTCAGACATAGTGGTTAGTAGAAGTTAAGTTTGAAAGAGTTTTGAATACATAAGTGAAAGACCTATGTCCTCTTTTTCTCCTTTAAAATTTGGGATTTCGAATGTTTTGTGGGCTTCCTTGGCTTTTGCTTTCCCATGGGAAGTACAGACTGAATCTGTCCTTCACTTTAGATTTTTCTATTGGCAACACTGAGTCTCTGGGAAAAGAGAACAAACCTTCTGTAAAAAAAGGACTCCTCTCCTTCTCTACTTCGTTAAAAGGGGGCTCATTCATTGCAGCCAGCATTTGATAGGTAGCAGGATAAATGTGTGGATTATGGCAGTCTCTCCAAGCCTCTGTGCTCCGGCTGTTGGTCTGTAAGCCATGGCACTTAAACGACTGGTTATAATTTCTGCCTGGTCCAACTCTGGGCCTTCAACATGCTCAGAGGAATGTTTAAAGCAGCCACAGTAGATTACTCTGTCTGGAAGTGAACATTTACTGTAGATAATCCAAAATGACAGGTCTGATAAATACCGCCGGTTAGATCCTGATCAACCACACATCATCCTTCTGATTCATAGCGGAGGAATTGCCTTCTTCAAATTCCACACGCAAGCAGCATCCTCCAGGGAGAGCCTGAAGTTGTAGGCTGTTATTACTCACTTTCAAGGGTACACTTCCAGTAAGGTTCTGGACAACTTCTTCTATCAGCTAACAGTTTCTGCCGATTTCACTGTCTCTGTTAACTTACTGTAAAAACATCTTACTTTTAAAAATCCAAAAGCTAAGAGCTGCACGCTGGATGCTTTATTTATCATCCAAACAAGGAAAGCTAATTTTCAGAGATGCTGAACACTAAACACCTGCCTCCAAAGTTACCAGCAGCCACAGAACAGCTTCTGCCTCTCAAACCTATACCAAACCACTCGAGTACCTAGCATTTAACTCTCAGCACACACAGAATGAGGTGGGGTCACTTGCTCAAATTCAGCCTCTGATTTCTCCAAATAACCTTTATATTTGCAACTGAGTCCAAAACTGTAAGCTCCCACCTGCTTTAGACATGCAAAGCCTCACTTATATTTCCAAGCCTTGAGGCACACGTAGTTGAGCATTACTCACAGGACAAGGGGTAATGGTTTAAAACTAAAAAAGGGTAGATTGAGACTGGATATAAGGAAGAAATTTTGTATGATGAGAGTGGTGAAACACTGTCCCAGGTTGCCCAGAGAGGCGGTGGATGCCCCATCCCTGGAAATGTTCAAGGCCAGGTTGGACGGGGCTTTAAGCAACCTGATCTGGTTGGAGATGTCCCTACTCCTGGCAGAGGGGTTGGACTGGATGGGCTTGAAAGGTCCCTTCCCACCCAAACCCCTCTGGGATTCCATGCCAGCTGCACAGGGACAGCCACCTAGATGAGTCAAAACTAGATCACGGCCCATTCACGAAAAGAAACAACAAATACTTGAGACAGAACTCTTAAACCTTAATTTTTGAACTGTTCTTTCCTTTAAAAAATAAAACGAATTCATAGTAATAATAAAGCATGAGTACAACAAAATGCTTTCCAGTTAACACAACACATGACCATAGGACTAACTATGACTTTGGAGCCCAGTCACTGAACAGTGCTCGCCGAGTTATTTTCAAGATACAATGAGTACGCAGTACACCATACCTGTCTTCTTACCTAACAGCGTGGTCGATGGAACAGTGTCTGATGACACTTTGAGATGGAATTCCGTTCACCCACACGACACGGATCAATGGAAATCAACAGAAGATCAATAGGAAAAAAAGTTACAAAAAATGAAAACAAGGTTAGCTGTATCTCACACTCAGAAGATTTGGTCTATACGTCATACTGGAAAATGTACAAAAGCAAAGAAAATTTAGAAATGAAAAAGTCTGGCACTAGTACCTGAGTAGTAGGAATTCAACAAAGATTTGCTCTGAAGGGTTTTGCTTTGGACAGAAAATGAACAAGGAGAGGGTGATGCTAGGTAGGAAAGACATAAGGAAAAGACTTTAGACATATATTAAGAGAGAGAAAGAGAACAGGGAGAGTGTTCCTCAAAGAACACAGTATTATGGGATATATAAGGCTTATCGAAATGAATTATATTTTTCATCTCAACATGCATATTACATTTATTACATTGTCATCATGATGGATTTTCTTCAATAGAAGCACTCCAGACCCCAAATACAGTATTACAGGTACTGTAAATATATGTGTTCCTACACAGGGTGCACACACAGGGCTACATTCTAGAGATCCCTTTTTTAACCACAGGAACAAACTTATGCTTTTGTCTCTAGGAGAAAGAGCCTTAAAATTAACCAAAACACAAACTATAAAGAATCAAATGCAGTATTAACAGTAAAATAAGCCTGCTCAAACACAATGTACTCTAGTACCACAAAAACCTTACCACAGGTAAGGTAGCAAGTTTTTTGTTTAAACAATACAAGATAACAAGGGACTTGTTCTTCAACCCAAGACTTTTCATAGCAAATCCTATAATCCTCTCCCCTGTGAGCTGGGTTCTTTCAGCAGGACAAGCATCCCTGCTTTCTCCTGTTAAACCATTAGCTTTCTCTGGACAAGAATCCACAAATTATTTCCATATTAATCAAATATTTATGGAAAGGAGGCAGGGCTCAGCATCTTCACAGGAGATTCTTTTCTTGATAGTAAATTTATGAGGCTGGTTTATATCTACAATAGCATACATGTACATTCTTATGGTAATCCATCATTTCTGAAGGCATATTCTTTTGTTATCATTCTGCATTCACTCTTAAGAGTTACAAGCATATATTTATCTACTCCTCAAAATGTTGGGCAACTAGCTAATAGAAATCTCAGTACATCAGAAAGATGACAATAGATAACACATGAAAAACTATTTCATAATCCAATAGAAGTAGATAAAACTTAGTATACATCAAAGTAATTTCAGAAGCAATTTTTGAATCTCTAGAGTAAACAGTACTTAAAAATTTCAGCTTATTCTATGGAGTGAACCAAAGAAGTCACTAGTCTAGGGAGTTTCATAAAGCCAGCAGAATTATCTCCTAAGCAGTTTATAATCATCTAGTAAAGAAACTTGCTCTCATTCTGCATCCTCCTGCTGTATTTTCAGAATAACACCACTTGAAAACACATTTTAAAAATCAAATTTCTCACAGCTTAGTCTGCTGGAGTTCTGCCCCAGCTGCCTTTAAGCCATAAAGCATCTCTTACTTTCTGCTCTGTATTTCTTAGCCTAAATCAGACCCTTCTCTTACTGTACTTGGAACATGGCCGCTTTTGCAGATATACAAAATAGATTAAATTTGTTTGCCAAGGGTCACAAAGCAAGTCAACAGTAAGGGCGTGGAGCAGGACTTCGATTTTCTGAAATTTGGGAGTATAAAAGAACTCATTGGGCCATACTGCCTTTCCAGGGATTGCTAACGATAAATTACTTTCAGGCAACTGAAGATGCATACCACACTTCAGTGAGTTTGATTTAAAATATTAACAACTAAAGTTTATGAAATGAGCCATATCTGTGAAAGTGACTTCTAGATTCAGAAGAAAAAGGGGAAAAAAAAAAGAACCCATCAAAACCCAAAACTTTGGAGAGTTCATTCCCAAAATCAGTCAGGTAGTGGCTTGTATAATAAGACGCATACACAGTGCTGCTTCCTAACCAGAGGATCTCACGTCAGGGTAGAGATTAAGATTTCACTAGAAATTGTCTTTATACTCCCTGGAGCGGCATATGAGGCCACACAGATCCCTCTAGTCACGCAGAACGGCAGAGGCTCCCACCCTCTGAAAATGATTCTCCCTTAGTTTTGTAAGATTTTCTGAACTAAACCCCACAAAAATCCCAAACCAGCATGAAAACCAGTAAAAGGGATCTTGATATTTTTCCTTTTATGTCTTTGATGAAATATGGGTTTATTTTTTATTTTTAAATTAATTTTAGAATTTTTAATTAATGATAACATCTCATGGTCATGAGATGTTATGTCCTCAGACTGCATTTACCAGGTAACCTACCTAAGAGTGAAACAATCCTTAACACCTACAGCTGCCTCTTATCTCTTTGTTCTCGCCAGTAAAAGCACACTGACTTGGTAACGTACAGTATGCTCACTGATGCACGACTCATCTCCCTACAGCTTCCAAAATGCTGTCTCTCTTACCATGCTTCTGCCAGTAACATTAAAGCTACCTTCCCAATCTGTACCAGTCTCACTCCTGAAGTTTGTCTGGAAAGCAGCCTCCTCCCAAAGTGAGAGGTCACACAAGTTAAGCCCACCCTAATAAATCGGTCTCTAGCAAAACCAGCTGCATTCTAAGAGATTAAACCTTCAGAATCAAATAGTTCCTGTTGGAAATCCTCCAAGGATGTCAAGATGGCTATGCAGGTGACATGGTATTCTCCTGGACAAGCCCTATCCATGGCGTTTCAGCACTGCAAAGTCAGAAGAGCAGTTCCTTTGAGCAGGACATGTCATCAGTGCATCATCACGAAGATGATATATTACTGCTTCTCCCATCACATGGATGAGCTGCCAAACTGCACACAGTTTGTGTGCAATAACAACCCCTTGCACACCCTTCTGCTCAGTGCACACGCACTAGTGGACAATTTTAGGCCCACCTTGTCTTTAACTTGTTATCTCATCTCATAATAACCCTGCACTGAGTCAACGCCTACATGTGACTGTTGTGCCATCGCTGCTTTCCAAACATTTCTGTAAATGGAGGAGCAGGCTCAAACACTGCAAATGCCATCATCTGCCTTTAATGAATTTAGGATATATTTTTATTTTTTAAAAAGCAAGATATTTGAGAAAATTAGCAACTACAATGAGCCTGCTTCACCTCCACATAACTCCTGGGTAAAACTAGACAAGCTGGAGTAGTTGTGGACTAATCTATCTTTCAGCAAACACCTATTCTGATTCCATATGGTGTCAGAGACAGAGGGCAAGTCCACAAAACCAGTTAAAACTCCTGTACGTGTACCAGTAAGAACTTTGTCTGAGTAACAACTAAGAGTGTAGAATGGAAAGAGGGATGAGGGGTTTTGCATTGGACCAGGAAAGACAAATGCCCTTTTCTCTTCCACTTTTAAGCAAAACCTGAGGTCTCTCCCTGCTCTAGCACAGAGGCTACAGATCTTCCAGAACGTAACTACATTTGTAATGAACACCTCTCCCAAATGATAAAATTCAAAACTACAAATATCCCACAGCATTGGGTGCTCCTGAGCACTGCGCTGGCCTTGACAAAGGTCTCCATTGCACCCAAACAGCATGACTGTAAGGATGATGCCACCTGCATGAGTTTATATTGAAAATATAAGCACGTTCCCCTAAAACAGGGGGGAAATAGAAGGTGGGGAAATCTGCAGAACCAGAACACCCTGCAAGGACATTGTCATCTGGAGATAAACCTGTTTGCAATTCATTCAATAACTGTGAGGTATCCTACTTAACAAGCTGCCTTGTTCTATTTTATTGCCTTTGTGAGTTAGCTAGGTGATCTTGGGATGGAAAACACTTAGCTTCTCTTGGTGGACTTTGTTCAAAAAGGAGAGGGCTATCTCCAGGTCACTGCTACAGCCGATTTGGGCTCTCATAACAGAGGGTGAAGATGGAGAGGATGACCACCTATAGTGAGATATCTGCAAATGCCATTTTCTGTTGGGAGGCAAAAGGACCATTTAAGAGGGAATTTGACTGCTTCTTAAGACACACAGCTGATTTCAAATGCTAGGAGTGATAACTCCCTGTAAACTCTACTCGTTAGCGGGAACGTTAAGAAGTAATCCTATTATGTTATTCAAAAGTTAGAGTAGGTCCATATAGAAACTCTCAACTATTAAACTCTATTAAGGCAACTTTTTAAAAATAAAGTCTTTTATCCATTAAATGCCTGTATCTGCACGTGCACACTACTGCACAGAAGAGAACTTACCTCCAACACCTCAGCATCCTGGACTTGGCAGTAAAAAATTTGGAGAGATCATAATGGCTTACTGGTAATTGTATCTCAGGGGTATAAAGAGGAAAGAAAGAAAAGAATTGGCCCATGACTTGACTCAGGGTGTGTTAAAGAGGGAAGTAGTGATAAAATCTGCAGTGATGTCAGACAAGCAAAGGACTAACTGATTAAAAAAAAAAAAAGAAAACCTAGAGGGCTGCCTTTTTACAAAATTAGATACAACATATTTTCTATAATTGCCATTTCAAGTAATGACTCAGCTGTTTTAATTAGTCTCTCAAAATACCAAGGGGAAAAAAAAATGAGGTCAACATTACAGGCTCATTTCTTCTCTTATTTTCTGTTTGGAAAAAAAAAAACAACAAACTTCTAAAAATCCAAATTCTGAAGAAAGTGTTAGTTTCTAGGATGTCTGTTACAATGCTGTCGTCTGCTACCCTGTCTTTCAAAGATATGAACCACTGATAACTCTTGCTGTCTCTTTAGGAGATAGAGCTACTCAGCATTTGACAAAATCAGATCTTGACTCAAGTCAATTTAGTATCAGAGAGCAGCATTCACTGCTAGCCCTGACGGTCCCAAACACCTATTTATCCATCTCACAGGTATGTCACACAGAGTGGCAGTAGCGATGCATGCAGATGGAATTTGACACGACCTACAGGCAGAGGGAAAAGAAGAATTCACTCAGCCTGTCCCACTCAATCTGAAGTTGCAAAGAAAGGTTCCAATGATAAAACAAATTTTTTACCTTAAGCACTTCCATGTTAGTTATTAGGGGGAAAACCACCAAGTTTTAGTACGTACTTGTGTTTCAGAGCTGCTCCCTGTTCAAACTAACAGGCTAAGTGTCAAAAGAAGGAGTGACACTCCCATAGTGTCTAAGTTAAAATTTATTTAATACGAAAAAGTTTACAAATCACCATGCAATGCACCATGCACTCAATCTGGATCTAGTGAGGCTAAAATACAACTTTGTGCTGCTTTACCCACAAAACTCTTCCAGCTACAGAGGTCTGAGTGGTTTACAAGCATTAACTAAGATTTGTTTTACTGAACCTGTATGAAGAACAAACCCAGGACACAAAGAAACGCTGTCTTTCCATTCCAGTTCTCTAACCATGAGACCATGCTTTCTTTCACAACAACTTCATACAGAAAATGTTATTTCATCCTTCACGTCAGCTAAATGATTTGATTCAACTCTTCTACTCACAAAGGAAAAAATATTTATGAAGAACAAATAAACACATGCCTTTTTGACTGTCTGATGCAGTTATTAGAAGAGACTTTATAAATTTTCCTCAGTAGATTTAAAGTCAGAAGGAATGCTGTACACCTATCTGACAGTTAAAGTAGGGACATTTCAGACAACTGATTTCTATTGAGCTTTTGCAATGATCTCTATCCCTGTCATTCCTAGCTCCTCAATATTGTACAGGAATGGGTCCTTTTAAGAACCTAGAGCTCTCCAGGGGGGACATATCCATGGCAAGCAAGTTAAACTTACTGAATCCATTCACATCTTGGCAGCTGGAAGAAAAAGCTTCTTCATTGTGAACAGCACTGAGTTTGGTGGAGGTCTTGTCGGAAGTAGCCACGGGACCCATCTCCCTCTGCGTGCTGGTCTGAGTCTCCTTCTGCTTCTTGGCTAGCTTCCTTTAGGGTATTTTGAAGAGGGGAGAAATCAAGGTCAGGTTTCCCTCATTAAAAAAAAAAAATAAGAAAATATTTTGAAAACCACTATTATCCCACTTGGTCAGACATGCAGGGCATGTGGCAAACCGCATGAGCGGAAACCCCAAAACTTTAACGTAATTGTTGTGGAGCACAACAAATAGAGTGATACCAGTCTTCAAGCTTAGCCATCCCTCCCAGTAACACATCTTGCACAAACCTGCATCACCCCAGCAGTAGGAGTGCTACGTCATCCTTGAAGAGGGTGGCATAGGTGAAGCCCCTGGAGCGGGTGTTAGCCTCTCCAGGAAGAGCACAGGGCACTGTGTCAGAACCACTCACCAGGAGCTAAATGGGACGTCTGCATCCATCCCACAGCGCACCTACACTGGGGATTTTCTCTGAGTGCTCCAGTGGAGAGCGTGACCTGACTCTGTGCAACCTGGAGCAGGAGTTCTGCCCTGTCCCCAAGCAGGGCAATGAGGATAGCAGCCTCTACTACATTTTGTCACAGACCGAAACTGCACTGCAGATTGACAGCCAGTGACAGGTTGGGCAAATTAAAGGATGAAGTTATTTTAGAAATGTCTACATAGGCATCTGTTCTGGGAAAATAGTTCTTTTCTTATTTTGAAGAGACATCAAAAACATTGGCAAAAGCAGAAACACTGCCTGCTCTGAAAACAGTAACAAAGCCAAGAACATAAGAGGCTCCTCTTTTGCAAACACAGCTAATAATAAGAAAATTGAGAGAAGCAGGAAAAGTGAGCTGCTAAGCTTCCCTTGACATTTGACTGCCCTGTGTTTCATTCATATTCGAGAGCAATACTATTTAAAAATGAATGTGTGACATTCTACAGCCCACACCTTGAAAAAATATCACACAAATCCCTAGCACCGGCAAAGAACTTTGCTTACACGACTTCTGTAGATAAGAAAATAAAACAAAATAAAAGGGAGAAAAACAGATTACTGTAAGAAGGAGCTTTAGTTTTCTTTTTTTTCCTCCAGCTCAAAGAAAAAATAAAATCCTAACAATGACATCATTTTGCAAAGAGGTTTGTCTTCACTAAAATGACATGCTTATGGTAAATACTATCCATCTTTTAAACTTCATTAGATTCTTAAAAGGATATTCCTTGCAACATATTCCAACAGGCTTTCTTTATTCGCAGCACGTGTCAGAGTGGCATTTACAAGCAAGTTCAAGTGCACAGCTGAGCTCCAGCCCTTCACAAGATGGGCAGCTAGGCCAGTTACGCTCATTTGCAAGGAAGGGTCAAAGAGAACTAAACCCTTTGTCTATGTCTGTGGGAAACGACCATTTTAGGGCAAGCTGACAATCCAGACCAGGAGAGCACAGATTTATGGAGAAGTGTCCAATGTTTGATGCAAACTTTTGAACAGGTACATCTGCTCCATCTGCTCAACCAGTCGAGGTTCAGGCTTTTATGGTTAGTGGTTTCAATTCAAACTCACAGCTACTCAAATTGGGTATGTAATTATAAAGTGTTTATTTGGATCTCACAAAATCTCCATGGTGTATCCACTTCTGCAAATGAAGATGCAAACAGAGGAACTGTCCTTGAGTGCTGAAGCAAAAAGCTGGCTGGTTTAATGATGTTAAAAGCTTTGCTTCCAGTGTTCAGCAATGTTAGCACAGTCAGATTTATTAACTATGAGCTACAGCCATGGAAGCCCTTTTTTTTTTTTTTTTGTGCTGTGGTACCTGAAGTAACAACAATAGTCTTGAAGTGTATTAACCCTGCCAGGCGGCTATTTTAATCCTTTAGTTCTGCTAATCACACACGGCTATGTGAATTCTTTGGCAACAGGAATTAAAATTTCCCAGTGGGAAACACTAATCCAAGATGCCAAAGTCCTTAATAACAAGCACTCTGGACTGCTGGGGTGAGCCACTACAGACAACCACTACTGATGCTTAAAAACGGTGAGTCAAAAAGGGTAACTTCCGTATTAAATCCAGATTAAATTATTTGTGGCAATAATTATCTGCAAGTCCCATTGCCTGGTATCTTTTCAGAGATGTCAACAAGCTACAAAGAGTCAGAACTGGCAAATTCATTTTCTCTTTCAGTGAATGAGCAATAACATTTCTGCATGTGCTAGGCAGGAAAAAATAACCCCAAACCCAAGCCCATCAGTCCCCAAAGGCCTGCTTATAAAAGCCCTATGCAAAGCAGTTCTACCTGGTCCTGTAGAAGACAGAGAGGCCCCTAAAACATTGGCTTGAATGCCTAAAAAGAAAAGGTGACATGAGTTTAAAGTTCTCGATCTAACTCAAACACACAAACCAGGCTGCTCGCAGGTGGACCAGCTAACGCTTAGGCAAGTTCAGAGAGAAGCCACACAGAAAATTGTTCTGCATCTGAAAACGCTGGAGTTTTCTTTCAACGGTATGTTATCAGTTTCCACCTTTCTCCCTCTCTGTTTCAAGAGTGTAAAAATTCTTCATCTAAATTTAGAGGGAAAAGGAAGACAGATCTCTTTTGAGGATTTCAGAGCTAAGCTTGCCAGACACAGCAAGGGGCTCTTGGTTTCTAAAGTGCCTTTTCTGCCTGCGTTACATGTCTGGGTAGAGTGGCAGCACCGGACTCTAAGCCTATTTGGTCCTTACCATCATTTTAATTCATAGAAAGGATTATAAAATCAAATGACTAGCACTTTCTAGAATGTGAGGGATGTGACTTAAACCCACAGCTAGGTACAGTTTTATTTCCCACCACGTCAAAACGCCTTTGGAATGGGAAAAGCATTTATCTGGAAATGCTGCTTCCAAAAATAGGGCAGTTGAGATCTCGGTGAATCACTGACAAGGCTCCTGCTCTCCTTACTGACCAGCCTCCCGTAACATAACAACAACGAATCTGCTATCAGTGCATTAGTGTCAATCACGGGCTGCCGCCAGCGCGCACTCGGCACCGCCTGACACCCGGCCCTGAGAAGACGCTTTCCATCTCATGCATTATGAAGCTGAAAAGGGGAAGAAAAATAAAGGACCGGGTAGATATCTGGAAGGAGAGTCTGATACAATCAACACAGAGTGAAGAGACCAAAATGTCAAAATGTGAATAAGGTGATATTAATGGCCGTTTTACACTTAAGTGTAAAGAAAATGTGCCAAGAGGAAAACAGGAGTCCACAAAAGGGGTTTACTGGGTTGCCCTTTTCGGTTCAAGAGGGTTTGTAAATGAAGAGATGATGTTTACAGGCACTATACACACACAGGAGGGATGAGACAAATGCTCAAAATAGAATAGAAAAATGAGACCAGCTGTATAATCAGGCAGTTGAAGCTGACCCAACTAAAGCAAGGATAAAAGCTATCGGCAGTGAACCTCAACTAAATGTGAATTTTGCAAGAAAAAAAAAATACAGAGACCTGATTCAGCTATTTTTGAAAGTTCTACTCCTGTCAGAGAATAGAGAATATAAAATGCTGAAGTACTATATTAAAATTGCGGGAGTTCCAGTTTAACAGCCAAGGAATGCAAACTTACTATCAAGTACAAAGCATTTACTGCCATGAGCATTAATCAGAAAGCTCAAGCAATACTTTCGGTTAGAAGTATCTACAGGATCAGACTCCTGTTTTGCAGAGGTTTAGATAAACTTCAGGGATTATTTTTTAAAGGCAGCTTCAAACTCTTCTCTAACTTTTTATATCAATTTTACATGAATGAATGTTAAATCTGGAACTGTCACTCCTAAAGAGCTCTTGTACATGTACGTTGACAGATTTAATTTTAGATGTTTCACAAGGATGGATTATATACACTGTAATGTAGATTTGCATGCACAGGTAATTTAGACATTAGGTATAGATCACGTAAGTTAAACATGAAATTTCCTCCTACAGACAAGAATTGCATATTCCCCTCATTTTCAATAAGCAATCTGAGAAAGCTACAAAATACAATTCTTTTTAGATATTTCTGTGCAGCAGCCTGCTAGAAGTACACATATTATTTATGAAGAAAGCTGCAGAAATTGAAGGCAGGCAGTGATCAGCCATGCAAATACCTGACAGGGAGCACCGGTTAAATGGCAGCTCTATGGAAAAGGATCTCTGTCCCCTAAACCACAAACTCAATTTGAAAGAACAGTTTCATGTTGGTGTAAAAGCAAGGGAGGGATTATACATGGCACTATGGTCTGCAAGACACTGGTAATCCTTTTGCTGTGACTGAGGATCGGGAAGGCCTCTGCTGCAATATTGCACTTCAAATAAGGTGTGTGCCAAAGGGACATGTAGAAAGGCCAAACACGAAAGGTAAATCTAGAAAACATAACCTACAAGCAAAGGTCAAAGGAAATATGGATCTCTAATATAGAGAAAGGAAAATCAAACAGCTGACAGGTCTTCAAATATATGAAAAGACACTGCAGGGAAGCTGCTCTCCCTGTCTACAGGGGCTGGAAAAAAGTAACAGGGCTAGGCCATGTGAAGGGCAGCTCACTTTACACGTTGGAAAAACTATGAGCAGGTGAGGCTGCTCATCCCTCAAGCCAAGCGGGCACATAGGCTGTGAAATCTTGGTCACTAGAGGTCTTTAAACAGAGAGCAAGAAGAATGAGAGGTAAAAGCAGTACGGCCTTCTTGCAGCCTGACCAGTGCCCCGACGGTCCTGCTTGAAACGGCAGTTCATCCCACCCTGCCTTTGTGCAGGTAACCTCAGCCGAGCCGAGAAATACGCGCTGGCCTAAGGACATATGCAGCTTACTGCTGCTTAGAGCCGCTGCGAGGGCAAATCCTCCCCTTACAGGCAAGCACAGCTTTACTTGTACTTATCCCTGCCATGGGGAGGCCAAACTTCATGCAGGTTAGTGCTGGAGCAGAAGGGAATTCACCCGAGCACAGGCTAAGTGAAGAGCAAGGACCAGCCGCCCACTTTTACTCACAAAGCAAACATTAGTTGACATGAGAAAGTGATGGAACGTAGCTGTAAGTCGAGAGATGCTCTGAATCTGTGTGCATACAAACACAGGGCCTGGAAAAAGGTAAGGCTGTGCTCTCTAAGCTTTACTTGATCAAATTAATCACTATTTGTGCAGGACATTTACTTACAATCATATAAACTTTAGACAAGTCTATACTTGTACAGCCAGCAAACACTGCCCTCTGCAAGGTTTAGGCTTGCTATCACCACACAGACATGTTCTAAATAAAATCTCACTTACTTTCTAGATTTCATTTATACATATATTTTAATTTGCTTTCATTAGACTGGCATAAACATTGATTCATGATTCTGTTTTTCCAGCATCTAATGAGAAAATCAGTTTCTTCTTAAAATTCTGTTTTAGCAAGCTGACCTGTGCAGGCAGACCCCACCATTCATGGAAATATATGGAGATATTTATGTATGTATGTGGTAATACAGAGGTACGCCTGTAAATAACAACGTTTTATTTCTTTTCAAATGTCCCACACATGGTGGAAATAAATTCAGCACAAACCCTGTTATTTCAGAAAATGCAAGTATAAATTTAGGTTAATACCTTTGACAGAACCTCTCTCATGAAAAGAAACTCCTGTCTGAACCCACCACAACAATTAAAATTGGTATGAAATTAGGATGGAAGTTGAAGGGACAACTCCTACATTGCCACCGCATCCTCAGTACTCTGGCCAGTTCAGGGGAAAAGAAAAACAACATATTGGCCACTGAGTGCCCTTTTCTTATAAATAACATTAAACTCAGCAGTTGTAACATACATGAATCTATGAATTTCAAAGAATACTTCTCTGGTCTGCTATCACTTCTGATTAAATTTCACTCTACAACCACTACTCAGCCCAGGAGAAAGAAACAAACCAAAATATGAAAAACTTAACCCACGTACAGAAAACATTTCCATTCCTTTTCCTGGTGAGGCAGTAACAAAGCTTTGCTATGGGTTAGTGCAGCTGAAAATGCGGTTGCAAAGGAGGTGTTCATCATTAAACGCAAACCCTCCTTTAAACCAGATGAATTGCTGCCTGTGTTTTACAGCTTCAGCTAGGAAAAGAAACAAAAACTTTCAGACTTGGATGGGTCGCTATCTTACACTGCACATCGTATCTTGTAATGCTATTTTACAACCTAAGCGCAGCGTGACAGAGCTAACAATTCTGTACGTACCTTAGTCAACACTGGTATTCGTGTAAATACAGAGTAACTCCTCTGAAAGGGTTCATGCATCATCCTGCTGACAGCGATGCAATGAGTGTAGGACAGGAACTCCTAATTTGGCATCCCCCTCTTCCCATCACAAAACCAAGTTCTGTCCAAGGATCTCAAATTGTAAGCAATTAACTTTTAATGATGGGTAAACTGAGGTACACAAAATGATGTCAATCCTGCACGACTTAGCAAGTTAGGAAAAGAGGCCTCCTGTATTTGTATTTCCATTTAAAGTGTGTTAAAGATCTTTATGGCCTTCTCTTTAAGCCACAATAATATCCATTCCTGTATTCTGTAGAAAGTTTTTAATGAAGTGTTGCTATACAAAAATCCCACAACTATTTACCTGCTATGCAAAGAAAAAAAAAAAAAGAGCACAAAATAGCTAAAAGAGTTTTGACTGTTTTTTGTTAAAGCTGCAGCTACTCAACGATCTTACAAAAGCAGATTTTACAGTCCTGGAGAGCAGCAGAACACAAGACAGGCTGAAGGAAGAGCACCAGTCTAGACACTACCACAGAGCTTATGGCTCGTCTCTGCAAAAATCAGTTAACTCTTTACATAAGTCTCCATGACTTTAATACAATTATCATAAAGAACTGTTTAGAAGAGTTAGGGTTGGAGATTTTGGTCCCTAAGAAGAAGAAATGCCAGCATAGCAGATGACAGAGAGTTGAGAGGAATTATCCGAAAGCTGAAGGGAATTACTCTAAGAAGCACAACCTTGAAGTCCAGAAATTAAAAATAAAAATAAACCGATGTAGTCCTTATGGTCATATTTAAAGGTCTGCCAGCAGATCTGAGAACCTAACCTGCTTTTTAATACCGGCAAGTCATTCAACTGGAATTTGCTTCAGGACTAAAACATTCATACAAGTTTCTAGCACGGAAATCAATTCTGTTTTTAAAAAGTATATATATACATATTGCTGCTCTTATTTTCATAACATTTCAAATAAACTGAAATCAAACCTCTCCGCTCATAAGAGGCTGTAGCAATTGGTTTTGGATAAAAATTACACAGTCCTTACCAATTTCAAATATTCATCTGCAATCATAATGAAACATCCTATTTCATGTGAAACTTGGAACATGAAACTCAATATAAGTTCATCATATGCTCCTTCATGGATTATCCTGCCTTCTTCCCTCACTACTGGAACATCCCTTGTACTCTAACTGCGCAAGGAAAAAGGAACAAACAACAGAGCTTGGTTCTGCCAGATCAGGGAATGGACCAAAATACAATCTGAAACCAAATGTTGACACGCACAGCCTGATGATGGAACTATTTACCGTGCAACGACTGTTTGTGTGTTACCTCTACCATAGTGATGCCCCATCTAGCAGAGCTCATGCTTGATGGGGTAGCTGAGACACCATAAGCACGGAGCTGGGAATAAACTCTCTGCAAAAGGTGTTGGGTGCAGTACTAGGGAGATATAGTTATATGATTTCTACGTCCTGAGCTCAAATCTCCATGGAGTGCTTCAGTGGGGTGCTATGAACACATAAGCTTGCCTCTGGCTTTTCTCTATTGTGATATGCTGCATGGTCTACATCTGCCTTATTAAGTCTTTTTAAAACATTTGCTTCTGCTACTGCTGAAGCTCAATTGTAACCTCAGGCTTGGATGACCTCCAGAGGTTTGTCTCTTCACTTTTCCTGAGTCACTCTCCTGTTCCCTGAGAAAAAAAATTCTGGTATATTGACCCACACAAGCCATTACAAGGCAACAAAGAGAACGCTTAATGATACCCTTACTGTCTCTGCAGCAGAGTAATCCTCAGCTGACTGCTTAAAGCAATGCTGTTGTATAAAGGGGTCACACTGGGCTCAGAAGTTGATTGATATTTTAAAATACACAAATGTCAAAATAAAATAAAGCATGGAACATTCTGACCACATACTGCCTGCTGGAAACAGGAAAACTAAGGATTGCATTTTTTTCAGGCAATGGTGCTGACTAGTTGTAAGGAAACTAGAACAGTAGAACAGTGCAGAAGGCACTTCTCTAAAGTTCATGAGAAACGTGCAGAAGAGGAAAGGTTGTAGCAAGAAATGCAACCAGCTAGTAGCACCTACACTTTAAAATTTTCCCCTACTAACACTTAGTGAAACTTCTCTTGAAATCTGACTGCTTAAGGTCAAATTCCATTCTTAGTGAACCAGTGTGAAGTGTAGAGGAAATGGAGTTACTCTGCATTTACAATTATGTAACTGGGCAAAGTCAACGCTCGTTATGGTGTCTTTAGGCTCCTCACATACTTAGCACGGCGGGGATGTTCTTCTTTCAATTATTTTCTAACAGGTCATCAAGAAGCAAAATGACTCCAACAGGTGGCACATAGAGATCTTCATCCTTAACTCCTTTGCCCTGTTCTTTGAATGTAAATCAACTCATATGGAAAAGAAAGTAATTCCACTAAAAGGGCAGAATATAAATGCACTCATTTTGCTGGCCTGCTGAACAGCTTCCAGATGTGCCCACAGGTCAAAATCACAAGATCAAGACAAAGATGACCTGTAGGAACAGGCAAAGGAGGATGTTGCCGGGGCAGCAGACTAGGAGGGGCTAGCAGAGGAGACATGGCCTTTTTGACAACTTTGTCCATGTCAGAGCCCTGGAAAGCTTGGCAGGTTGCTGCTTTTGGGGGAAAGGTTTATGTCAGTGATATGGCTGCTGCTTCTGAGAGATGGAGAGGAGAGACTTGTTTCTCTCAGCACTAACAGTTGCCTTCTCCATCCCTCCCAACCCTCTGGTGGCAGCAAAGGCATCCAACTCAATTCTCCAGGACTCCTTCCTCAGATCATTGATCCAGTCCTCTCCTCCTCCTGATCCTCAGACAACTATTATCATGGCAGAAACAGCTTGGCCCTGATTACTTTCCAGCCCCTCAATCTTCAGACAACAGATGGCTCTGGAAGTACCGATGTGTGAAGCATTTTCACACGCCTTAACAACTGCCTTAATTATGCAGCATTGTCATTAGGACTGGATAGGTGATTTAGATCTGAAAACCTGAAGCACTTCATCATCCAATGGTCTAAACTGACACTCGGAACCTGGCAGCTCCAGGAACAGGGATGTTTCCTAAGATAACATCAAGTCCTAGTTGTGAGAAATCTTACATTTTTGAAAATCTTATATCCATGGCTGAGAAATTCCCAACAATAAGGTTCAGGTGCGAATTTCCCTGCAGTCTGGCTAAATATGACGGACAATTTTAAAAGGTCCAGTTGGGGCACTCTGTATTAGTCCACTAGCTTTTGAAGATCTATAAACCATAACTGACATACCTGTGGACATTCACGTGTTTGCAGGCACATTTACAGGTGCAATGGTGAAACAAGGAAAGAGTAACAGTGTGGCAGTGAGAAAATAAAATACAAGCTGCTGGAAAGACAAGGATAAATCCAATGGCAAAAAAAGGGGGT
Source organism: Chlamydotis macqueenii (assembly GCF_036417535.1). NCBI lineage: Eukaryota > Metazoa > Chordata > Aves > Otidiformes > Otididae > Chlamydotis > Chlamydotis macqueenii. Next base: position 3,758,812 of record NC_141571.1, on the reverse strand, counting down.
AAAAAAAATAATACAACAGAAAACAAAGCACAAAATTACCACAGGGTAAGCATGCTCAAGAAACATCATCCCCAGCCAAGTACTTACAAGTAATAGGAGTAGGAATACGCATTTCTTCTAAATATTGATGGCCAGTCAGATGAACAAAATATCCAAAAGGAGAAAAAAAGAAAAACACACGATTAGATTTATATGAATGCTAGGATTTTTGTTAATATATGAAGTATTTGTGCTGTCTCTTGTTACTGAGCTATTCTTCTCCTACACTTTTTTCAGGAGCTATACTGGAAACAGGAAACATAGGCTGTGTTTCCACTTCCGCTACTGACTTGTGACACCCTGAATAAATCCCCTCACCTCTTTCTTCCTGAACTTTGCCATGTCAGTAACACAGGTAATGAGACTCACCTTTGCCTGTAAAGTGCTTTGAGATTTTTGGAATGGAAAGAAATATGTAAGAGCTAGTAATATAAGTAACAATAAATAGGAAAGTGACTATCTAAGAACATCACAATTTTGGAATATTTAGACAATGAGCAAATTATGTAATGATAAATCAAGCTTCATCAAACTCTAAAGTGCAAATAGCTCATTAACAATTCAAGCAGCACTACATATTTAGAGACGATCACTGGGGGTATGCATCAGCTTTCTGCGTCACTGTGATTAAGCATTTTCTACTACAGTTTTTCTACAATACACTGCAGAACATTTTGATATGTTTTGAGCAGCACCACAAAACGAGCCTTGGCAATCAGTTATAACTTAAGAGGTGATGTCTTCCCTTTTATAACTGGAAAAGAGCTTCTCTGAAAGGGCTGCTTCACAACAGACCAACACAGATTAACAGCAAGGTGCAAGGGAGCCTCCAAAACAGCAGCCATGGTCAGGACAGAGAAAAACCATGTAACCCAAACTCCAACCTACTCCACAACTTCAAAATCCCACCCTTGAAGACACTATGAACACCAGAAAGTGCTCACAAGTATAAAGGCAGGATTCAAGTGTTCACTGTTATGGTTGCTCTGAACACAACTTTCACACACACACAGATTCAGCACAGTTATTCTTTGCGCAGAATTGCCCTCTCTGCTACAAACACATTGGGTAAAGGATGGTGACTACAGGTGCACATGAGGATTACTCTGAAATAGCATGCTTTGTATAGTTGTTGCCCTTGCTCTAAACCTGAAATTCCAGCCAGATTCCTGATGTATCTCAAGTTATTTGAACGACACAGAGTCCAAGGTGTACCTAGAAGTATTTATAACATCATGCTATCACCTCCTGAAACACAGATTCTACATGCAACAGTAATGCTCCAGTTAAGGGGCAGTGACTGCCACTGAGCTTCACTGTGAAATTTCAAGTTCTTCCGAACCTTTAAACAAAGGGAAAAATCACCAGGATATGGAAAATGAGAGCCACGCAGCTGAACCCCCTCCATCCTCAAAATTATTCCATTAATTAAACCTCTCTGATACGCCAGTGCCGGGTTTCACAGCACTATCATCTGTAACTGTTCTGTTGAATGTCCTGCAGTACTTTCTGCTTCTCTCATGTCTCAGCCAGTGAACATACACAATCACATGAGACTCTTAGTTCTCATTGAAAAGCTGCATATCCCTCAAGGCTACAGAGGAAAGTTCAGGAAGATTTATTCCCTAAGGACAGAAAATAAAAGAAGAAAAACAAAAGGAGGATTTTATTGTGGAATTGGATAGGCCATTTTGGCTCAAGTTCTCCTAAAATATTAAATCTAAAAGGAGGACATTCTAAGGAATGTTTCAAAGCTAACTGTTAAAACCGGTCAGACTTATGGATCACTAAAAACATGACCTGATCCTAGAATGTATCACACAACATGAAAAACCTGCCTGTCATGCACCTTAAATACGGACACAGAAGAGACATGGGTCACTGTATGTGCAAATATCCCTATGGAAATTCTGTCCTATAGCTTGGGTGTGTTTTGCTCAAGAGGCATTTGAGTTTTATTTAATTAGCTTAAGGTAACAACCTAAATCTTAATCCAGAATAAGGAGTTGAATTTTCATAGAAGGAACTAATCCTAGACCCTACATAGCCCCAAATCTCCCTGTTTGCTACCAACAGCAGTTTAAAGAATTTATTTACAGTGCACCCATGACAGGCTGTCTGATCCTATTTATTCAGTCTTCTACTTAACGGGGTCAGTAGAGGCTTTGTCCACTCAAACGCACAAGCCTGAGAAATGTCACATTCTTCACTCCAGGGAAACGCAAGTCACGATTACATCGGGGTTAAAACTGTCCACACCAAATCAGAACTGACCAAAACCTAATCCTTCTGGGAGTAAAAGTCAAAGGGTGTTTCCTCCAGAAAAGAAGTTTACAAATGTCTTGTTTTCCTTGTTTCAGTTTGTTTTTACTAACAGTACTGTGTCTTCTGTTACACGAAAATATTTAACTAATATTAAGGACAAAAAAAAACCAAGCTCCTTAGAGAATTAGCAACATTTTAACACAATAAAAATGAGGTATTTCAAGGTATGTATCTATTAATGAAAGAAAGTGGTACTGCCTTATGTGGGCACCCATCACCACCTGTAAATTAACCGGCTGGATTACATTGCAGCAATTTGTGTGTCCATACACATATGATGATATTAGAGCTGCAAACATGTAGCTAGTGGGTTCCCCAAACCAAGAACATAAATCTCGTTAATGGTTTTGATTTTAGATACGATAAAACCGTCATATTTAAACCAGAAATTTATATATACACCCACACAATTTTTACACAGAAACTTTAGCAGACTTCAGGAGACCTCATCGTTTTTAACTTTTAGATAATAAATGTAAAGTCAAACCCAAACTTTCCACTGCATAAACATTGTGGCTGGATTGATTTAGCCTCACAAATCTGACTAAACTATACAACATTGGCAGCCCCCAGAAATTTGCCAGTCACTAGAGTTTTTGCAATATGGTCTACTGAAACTGTGAACAATTGGGCAACACTTGCTCAAGTCTTGCAAATGAAAGGTTAAAAAACCATGCTGATTTTGTGCGTCTTGCAGAAACAAAAAGCAGCTTCTGATGAGCTGCCTAATCCTAATCTCAAACCAGTGCCTGCCTTTCTCATAGTATTTCTGTCTCTTCTAATCTCCTTCCTTTGCTCTTTGCACTGGTTAACAAAATACTTCATTCAGGAAATCCACTACTGTGCCTATTACCAATGAATGATGATGCCCTGGACCATGAACAAATGTCACTGTGATATTTTCTAGCTCCATTTGAAGAAAATGTCTCAAGTTTGTCTAATTAAATTATTTTTCTGCATTGTTGCCTTGCAAGACTACACTGTCTTGTACACTGAGGCATTAGCCTTACTGAACTGAAAAGGAGAACTTTTTTTGAAGCAAGGTTAATGCAAAAACTGAATGCAAGAGCTTAAGGGCCTAACATTTCTGTTTGTAAAATAAAAAGAGAACTTTGTTGTTGAACTGTTCTCTCAGAAAAGTGCGAGCTTTCAGCTGTGCTCCTTCAGAAGTTCAAATCAATTTGTAGTCCAAAGCAGCCTCTCCTTTTATAAAAGCTGGTCCCAACCCACTTAAGTCTACAAATTTAATGAGCCTGGCAGTCTTCAGTTCCTCTTTGGGGAACACTTGGCCACATGCAGCTCCAAGCTTCAACTGGATGTGACTGGTGGGGAGACCTTGTAGGTTTGTCAGCGATGCTGGAGGTGTGCTACGCGGATCTAGAGACAGCAAGCTTCCAAAACCTCTTTCTGCACTCATATAGCTTCTAAATGGGAAAAGATTTTAAAATTGATAAGCCAGTTTATTTCTCATAATAGTGTGTACTCCAGTGGGTAACCTCGCAAATGACAGCAAACCTGCAAAGAGAGATACAGACTGCCGTGATTTTGCCTGTTTGCAATGGGGGGCAATAAGACAGAGGAAAATGTGATTCTCCAGCTCTAGAAAGGAAAAGGGAAAAATTTCTATTTCTAATAATTCCACTCACCTCCTTTCTAATTTTGATTTTGAAGATGCCTAGGTTAACGGAGCCTATGGCAAAGACAGATACAGCAAAGTTCTGTCTATCACACCCCAACTCAGTAAACATTGCTGCTTTTGGGAGCAGGCGAGTTCCACAGAAGACCACGTGCACTGTGTTAGGGAGCCAGCTCAGGTCAGCACTAGCTCGGGAATTTTTATATCAAGCAAATGGGTCCTCAGACTCCAGCTCCTAGAACTTGCTCTGTATTATGAGTATTTTTGATTCTGCATTTCTCTGTGTTCTTCTGTCAAAGAGATATCAAATTATATAGCAGCAGTCATAACAATCAAAACGTCCTAACAATCAAATGCTGGAAAAGGCTGGATCTCAATAGATCTCCCTATCATTTACTTATCCGAGTTATACATGCACCAGAAAAAAAAAAAAAAAAAAAAAAAAAGCTAAAATCCAGTGACTTTATATATCTGCTAACTAAACTATATAAGTCTCTAAGTTTCCTCCTGACCTCTAATAAAAGTTTGTTATATTATGCATAAAACATGTAGAGTCCATTTAAAAAAAAAAAAAAAAAAAAAGGAAAAAAAATAAACTGATAATCCACAACAGCTGTAAATTTTCACTTTTTCTTTGAAGGATTCCTACATAGTGATAAACCTAGTCTTTTGCTGGTTTTCCAGTTTCCATTGGAAGACAGAAGATTAAACAAAGATGTTGAATCACTGATATGTATATCCAGACATCACATTGATGCATTCATCAGAACAAGAATGATGAAGATGTCTTCCACAGTATTTGGAGGAAAAAAAAAAAAAAATTACTTGTTCATAATTCTACCTCTGAGAAATTTCCTAAGTGTTTTCAAATTTATACAGAAAACAGACAGGCAGCAATCACAGTGTTTAATAGCAAGAGTTCCACATTTATATTTTGAAAGATGTGGTAGTGTTTGGGAATATGAATTTGATGTGAAATCTTAAAGTCTGAGAAAATATAGAGATTATGAGTATTACCTCCTCCTTAGTATTTAAAATATATTGCCTCATAAGAGTATCCTTACCTCTCTGTCTCAGTTCTTGGCAGGCTACACCACAGAAAAATTGTCCGCAAATAAGAAATTCCTGGTCATCATGAAAAATCAGTGTTTGTTTTTTGCCCAGCAATATACATTATTTCTAATAATAATACATTGTGGGACAGAAATGCTATCAATTTTTAATAGCTTGTGAAATACACCAGGTTGTTCAGATGTGGCATTACTCTGACAGTTTTCCTTACACATTTTACCTTTCAAGCTGAAATAAAACCTTTTTTTAAAGAACATTAAGGAAGGTGACAGGAATAGATGAGGACTGGGCATTAAACAAACTGGAAGCCCAGCTCAGTTTTTCCTGAAACATTTTTTCTGTTTTTCATTGGAAGCATCCAATTTTTTTCTGTTTATGAACTGAAAAGCTCCCGGGGGACTGGAATCAGCGACGTCTATAATGTTTAACACTAAACAAAAGTGCAGTAGATGTGACTACAAAACACATACACACTTGTCCACAAAATCTGAAATTTTTGCACACAACAAAAATTGGATTAAAAGTCTAGATTGCCCACACCTTCAGTAAATTCAACAGAAATTCAGAGCAGGCCAGTACATATGTGACCGGTTTTGCAGAATTACATCATTTGGAAAGGCTACTCAAAGGACATCTAGTCCAACCTGCTGCTTAAATCAGCTTCACTTGCAGCAAAGTCCCTCATTGCCTTGCCCAAGTCAAGTTTTTAATTTCTGCAAGGATGGAGATTCTCCATCCCTGAACCATTTTGGTAACCCTCCTCTGGACTTGCTGTAATACATCGGTGCCTTTCTTGCACTGAGGATTCCCAAACTGGACACAGAATGCGCAGAGCAATCTCACCAACGGCAAAGAGAAGGGAATAATCACTGCCTCAGCCTGCCGGCTACACTCTTGCTAACACCACCCTGGATGCAGTTGACCACCTTTGCTGCAACAGCACATTGTTGACTTGTGTTCAACTTGTCCACCATAACCTCTACATCCTTCTCCGCAAACCTGCCTGTACCTGGTTATTCCACCCTAGATGGAGGACTTTGCCTTTGTTAAACTTCACAAGGTTCCCATCAGCCCATTCCTCCAGCCTTTCAAGGTCCTTCTGAACAGCAGCCCTGCACTCCAGCATCTGTAGCACAGAGCTACTCCATTTGCATATGTCCTCTAGATTAAGGTAGAGGAGATCATACCTAGATTTAACTGCTGCTCTTATTTTCTGGAAATACGGGACTGTTTGTCGTAGAGATAAGAGATCTCAAAGGAACAGCGCTTTGCTTTGAAAAGCTGCGCTCCCTGCAATAGACCAAATAAAATTATCAAGGCTCTCACATGTGATGCTACCTGTACCTTAGACAAGGGGCTGCCAGGACACCTAGCTCCTGTTTCATCGAGAATCAAATTACTGCTGAAAAGTAGGGTTTCACTTCAGAAATGTGCCTAGGCTGACGGTTGGACTTGATGATCTTTAGAGATCTTTTCCAACCTTAATACTTCTATAAGTCTATAGTAGTCTGTTTCAAAGTGTAAGTGCAAAGGGTCCAAAGAAAATCACACAAAATTAACTGTTTGAACATATTTCATTACCATATTTGATTTCTCCAAATTTTATTCCCCTGTTAACTGAAGCTAACTCTTGGAAAGATTCTAACCCTCAGCAAGATGTAATATTTCAGCTGAACATTGGTTGCAAAGAAATTCCTGTGTGAATAAATGTCTCATCAAGACTCAGTTGGGAACAAGACCCTTGATCACATTATTTTAAGACAGTATATTTTTGGCTGCTAAGAAAGAATTCTTGTCCTCTGTTAGACCACTGTTGTGCTGCCCACACAGGCTGACATATCCACCTCCATTGCCTCATTATTGCTTTGTACTTCTCTATGCTTTTTCATGAGCTATCCCTTCTCATTAATTATCAATTATTAACTCTTGGCAGTAATAACCATTCCTTTGTTGCTTATATAGTATCTGCCAGAACAGACATCTCTTCTGGGACTACAATTTGTTAGTGGTAGCACTACGTAAATAGGTACTAACTGCTGCCCTCTGCAACACAAACAGAATGTTTTATCTCTACCAAGTTTATTCTTCTTTTTGAAGTAATAATACTCTAGCCAGAAGGTCCCAGATGGAAGCAAAGCAGAAACTTACCTTCTTTTGATGGTAAGCATTGCTCCCAAGAGGATAATAACAAACATCAGAAGACCAGCTATAACTCCGGCCATTTTCACCGTGCTGTCCACTTGTTTTTCTGGTTCCACTGCATTGGAATTCTGGGTGGAAGCTCCTTAAAAGATGGAAGGAGAGGAAGGAGGAGATAAAAAGAGAATTTGTAGAAAAATCACGCAATGATTCACTTTAAATAGTCATTTGAAAGCCTAACAACACGTTTGCAATCAAATTACAATACACAATTGTCCATCTAACCAAATCTGCCTTTAATAATGGCTAACGACAGATAAATCAAAGCAGTAACAGAGTGTAAAATCCTAGTGTAATACAACTGATATTTTACCATATTATACTGCGATGGAGAATTGACTGTTCTGAAGCACTCGGCATACACTCAGAAGCAGGAGAATTAATAGCAGTTATAATTTTCATCTCAAATAGCTGAAGTGGAGGTGCAATCCTTACTCATCGAAATAACAGATGTAAAAGTTTGCAGTAATATATCCCACAATACTACTTGCAGAAACTTTTTTTTTTTCTTCTAAAATCAGAACACATTTGTATTTCTCACTGTACTGGAGACATGGCTTTTGTAAGCATACAGTTACACTTATGCATGTAACAAGCATCAATCCAAGGCAGAGAGCACCCTCCACATCATCTAATGTACTCCATGCCTGAGCTCTTCTTAGCCCAGGCACGACAACATAATTTCTATTTGAAACTTTTTAAGAGTAAAGCCTACGCACCTGAAGACAAAACATATTTAGGAACATTATTTGCACAGCACTTCTTCTTTTACTTCCTTGCCATAATCTGACTTTAAGAGTCTTTTGTCCCTGCAATAATTGAGGGCCTTGCAGAATGCTACCCCCTGTTGCTGGGACTACTGGTATAATGCTTATCATATACCTTAGCTCTGCTGACTTCACTACTTGCTACATAGAATTTTTCCAGATATAGTTTAAACCACTGAGCTTGATTTAGAAAGCCCCAAAAGATTTGAGCTGTGGCTACTCTAAAGACTAAATAAGCCTATCTTTATCATATTCCTGATATACTTAACTGCTCCTAAAAATATCACCATTCCATTTGGTTAAGTCAAATGAATTCATGTTACATGAGATCATAATCTTATCTTCGCTTTGCTGTTGGAGTCAGCCAAGTCTTCCTTTACAGCTTAAATACAGTAGGAAAAGCGAATTAAAGGTGAAAACAGAGTGCTGTCATCAGAAGACTGTAATGTTTTGCTCTTTTAACAACTCTGTTGCTGACCTTCTCAAAAAGCTGAGTCACTTCTGCTCATGAAGTCAGTTGCTTGGGGACAAAATAGTCAATCCAGGCCATATGTTGATGAGACAGTAGAAACATTCACTGGGTTATTCTTTTGGTCATTTGATGCGTGTTAAACTGCATATACTTTATGAGGCCTCTATCTGCAAGGATGAGTCCCGACGGCTACCATGACCATACCACATAACTGAATACAGGGCTTTCTGATAGGATCTGAGTAAGGTCTTACTTAGCTAATGGACTTCCAGGGATGAGGATCTGATCTTGAATAAAGTATTATATTTTCCTCTCATCATATCTTGAAGATCACATACAGAACCATGACCCAACGCATGCAAAGGAAGAAAACTCACCACATGCAGTGATAAAAGTATGATTTTGCTTTTCCTACAGCTTAAGCTGTTAATCTAGTTTGCCACAGCAAAACACAATATTTACCAAGCAATAATGCCAGCTGTTTGAAATACACACGTAATTTTCAGCTTTTTCTCCCTGACAACTCTACTGCTCTGCTGTGTCCACTGATTTTTCCCGTTCAGTTAAGAGTTCACTGATAACTTCTGTGTGCACATGTTTGAAATGCACTAATGGGACTCCTGAGAGTGAAAATAAGATAATGTATCAGTTGCATATTATCATCTTTATTTGACAACATCTCTTACAATCTTGGATGAAATCTGCCCAAGAGGTGAGCTATATGCCATCATACACGCAATCCCAACACAATCACACAATAAAGTAAATGATAAAGGCACAATTTTTCCCTGAAAATGGCTAAAACTCTATTAGCTTGAAGTGAAACTTGGAAGTACTCCAAATTATTCTTCACTTGACCTGCACTTACTCCTACGGCCCTAAATAATAGGTATTGGAGAGTGGTTTTCTACCACAAAAGGCACAGACAGACCCCCTCTATTTTTGTACCATCTGAATACCCTCCTGAATTGCGAGCCACATTTAAAAAAATTACAAATGTGCTGTCAACTCCATCCTCTAACCCACTAGATCAGCTCGATTTTGCCAGGCTGTTGCTTGTTGCCACAGGCAATGTGCGGTCAGTGTATTTTTATTTGATATTTCTCCTCCCATTGTAGGCTAACTGCAGTTCTAGAAAGAGAATAAAGGCTTATTATCCATCTTGACACGTACACACTGTGGTGACTGATTCACTTGAATCTTCTATCTAACTCTTCCTATCTATCTTGGCAAAGGCCAACAATTCCTTGAGGCTACTAGTCCAACCATTTGTAAGTTGTCTCAGCTAATAGTGCCTAGGAATTGATAATATGACAGTGTCAGTAAATTCCTGAGTCTTGGATTCTTAAAGCTTTGCAGTGAAACATCACTGCAAAAGTCTCCTGTTTTTCTGCCGTTCTGGTATATTTTCCTTGTAGACACCTAAATCTCCTATGGTTGCCTGTACTCCCACCTGCACCACCACCAGCTGTAGGTAAGGAGAACGTTTCTGTACTGTTCTGGTCTGTGAGCTGTTACTGTACTTGCAGAAGATGACTTCTGCTGCTGCTGCTCCTGAGAGCAACGCTTTTTCAGAATTCAGTTTTGTTTCTCTTCTTGACTGGCATGCAGGTAGATCTGAAATCCTCTGAGCACAGAAGCCCACAACAACTCCTCAGATGGCCATTTCATACAAATATCTTCAAAAACACTTGGAAAGCTCTGCACTACTGCACTTGAGGGGCCACCCTTTTCCTTCTGAAAAACATTGTTTATATGATGGTTTATATGATGTTAAAAGGGAAAGAAAATAAACTACAACCATATTTTCTCGTGATTACTTGCACCACACGTCCTGGAATAAATTGATCCTCATAACTAAAGCTGGATACTGGAATAATAGGATATAGAACAGGTCACCACTGTTATTACTGTGTGTATTTCAGTGGCACCCAGAGCCCAGCTAAGGCCAGGACCCCATTACACTGTACTCACACGAAGTAGAACAATTTTATGCTCTAAGCTTACTTTCTTAATAAAGAAGGTAAATGATGGAAGACAGTGCCAGAGAAGCAAAGTCTGTAGGTCTCCTGACTCCCTATCTGCACATTATCTACTAGACCAGAGTATCCCTTTCAGGGATACACATGTATGTTCTGTATAAAGCGTACTTTGCCAGAAGCTTAACCAGTGGCATGAATCTGACTTTCACAGGCATCATCATTCACCCATTATTCCATTTTACATTCATAGCATTTTCAAGACTTTAGTCCTTTCCCACCAACCTAATTTACTTTGTTGTTTCAAGCCCTTTCAGGATTCTCAGAGGTCCAGCATCTCGCAGTGAGACAGAACGCATTACACGCAGCGCATTCATGGGTGATACTGTCCTGGTGATGCTGCAGAAATGCAAAGAGAGCAGAGCAGGGGCAAATGGGTTCTTTCCCAGAGTTGCCTCCCTCATCAGCCCACGAGAAGTCAGGTTTATGGATCATCAAGCACTGACTTTTTTTTTTCAGTAATCACTCACAGGCACCCAAGGTCTAATCCAGCCGTCCTGCTGCGGATTCATAGATACCTAAATCCCAGACTGGTTCAGTAAGGTGCAAGTACAGGAAGCATGGTTTCATACTGTGCTGGCTCCTTGCAGCTTTCAACCTTTTAAACTCCTCGCTTCAGGTCATGGTTAAAGCTGGCCATGCAGTGGCTGATAACTTAAGGACAAGAATTTTGAAATCTAAAATTTTTTTCAATATAGAGGGTGGCCATTTGTATTCCAGAGTTAAATCTTTCAGAAGATTTCTTCAGCTGGAAGTGCCTCTGTCCACAAGGAAGAGATGATGTCTTTAGTTATTCTGAGCTGCGAGATGGTTTGCAAGTGATTCCAACAGCCTAAACTCAAGTTTTTGCCAGTCATATCTAAAGAGGAAAATCTTCTTAAAATGCTAATAAAGGGAAAAATCATCCACTTACCAGCAAGTGTTCATATGTAGCACTATACACTCCGAGAGTGATATTCCTATGTACTTTAAATACTCTTAATGCTCATGCAAGGTAAGTAATAAATTATGTTATTTACTTTCTAGATCCGGAAAGATGAAGGATATGCCTTTGGTATCACAGGCATACATGCACAGCAGAGCTGAGGACTGACATTTCTGGACTGATACCCTGTGACAATTCTATCAGACCACACAACCCCTCACAGACGGGGATGGGGTAGGATGGAGGAAGAAACAGCCACAGCAGCTAAGTGAAAGATACAATGGCAATCTTTCACCCATCAATTTATGCACAGATATATTATTTGAAAACAATAAACCACTAGATATAACGTGACCTTCTCTGTGGAGGTGGCACACTGAAGAACATCCAGGAAAGAATGATTATTGAGTGCGTGTAGCTAAGCAGGACTGAAAATGCAAGTTTCTTTTCTAAAACCTATTTCACAAACTGTAATTTGAAACATTCTTTATTTAAAGTGGCAATTACAATATTGCATTTTAAAAAAATGTAACTGACAGGAAAAAGAATTTAAAAGAGCCACAGGCAGGAGGAAAAGACAGATATTTATGTGAGATTTCCAACCGCATAGTAGGAAAGAAAGTCCTATGATGGAAGTGGTACCACCACCATCAGTAGCCATGTCACTGCATCAGAGGAAGAAGCATCCTATAGCACAATAAGAGAAGAGAAAGTGAACAAAACAGCCATAAGAACAGATGGGTCAAACACCCCGGGGCAAGAAAAAAAGCAGTGCAAGTATAAATGATGACGGGACAAAATGAGAGAAGCAACACAAGTAACAGGGGCTCAGCCACAGCCAGATGACAGGAAAGACCCAGAAAGGGGACAAGTCAGTCTGGCAAAGACTAGGTTTGGTTTCAAATTCGCAACACCTCAGAATAAAAATTCTTCAGATAGAAAGTTACTCTTGAAACAAAAACCAATCAGAAAAATTACTTCAAAACATTATTTAACCCAGAAAAATTAATTGAAAAATAATGGATTCAAAGTCATTATGAGTTTAAATGAGTTACTCAGTAATTTCTTTGTAGCACATAATGGCCAGGCAGCATGCTGAATGTAAAATTTCCTAACAGACCTAGGGGCTTATTTTCAAAAGACAGTTATTCTCAAATAATTTATACATAGGATTTCCTTTTATTTTCTTTATTTTTTTTTATGATGCTTTCTATGCGACTGGCCTACAAATGATTAAAGCATCTCTGCATGTAGAAATGTTTTCAGATCATGATTATATCTATGCCTCTGAAACAGCCTCTGATACGCAGACACAAGGGTAGACAGGTACCTCTAAGAACGAGAACACTGAAACAAAAGTGGAAGGACACCGTTTTACATCTTGATTGAGAATACCTGTATAGCCAGCACTACCCAGCAACAGCCCTCTGCGTCACCTGGCTGCGTGCACTGGGATTAAAATAAGCTATGCACGATGCCAGTGCTTCTGCATATCATAACCCAACAAAGTTAAACAGCCCATCAAATCCGAAAGACAGAGTCCACTTTGGCTATTTCTTTGTTGTAATTCATAAAAAAAAATTAATAGCACCAAGAGTATCACTACACGTAACGTCACCACACCAATTTTCTGGTTTCAGTTATTGAAGGCTGCAAACAGCACAGCCTGAAGACTACAATGAGACATTTTAATTTTTTTTTTTTTTAAAAGCTCAAAAAGAATGGAAAGAATGATGGGAGCCAAAAGCTTTCAACCAAATTCTAAGCAGAGAGAGCAGCAAAACAAAGCAGTCCTGGAGAGAAAGACAGACCAGAATTTCTATGAGGGATTATGAAGCACACAGGTTGAAGCTGTAGGAAGATGAGGGTAAATACACAGCGAGGAATCAAGCTTAGCACTACTAAATTGAATGAACATTAAAAAACAGCAGTAACAGAATAATTGATTCTGCAGATTCCAGGCAAATTCACCACAAAAGCTTTTCTTTTCTCCTCCTGTTTTTCTTCCTCTCACTTCAGAACAGAAGCACTTAATTCGTGCTAACGGCAGACATACGACCCCCAAGAACGGGAAAGGTTATTGCATTTGCTTGAAAGAAGAGCTCAGACACGGAGCAGCTGTTGTGATGCCAAGCGATGGGGTGGTTCAGAGGGTGATGGCATGTTTCCATTTTAACTCTCTGCTTTTGCAGAGCTGTTTAGAAACTAGCTTGAAATTATGAAAATGAAAACCAAGTAAAATTTCCATTATCACAAGTTCAGATTTACAGATGTGACTTAATTTTTGTACAGTCTTAAACAAACACAGGGAGATCAATCTTTTGACTGATACAGTGAAAAACTTTACTGTGCATGACAACGCTATGGATGTGTAACAGACTCCTCACACCCTACCAACAAAAACTAATTAACCTTTGCACCAGCCAGTCCCTTCTAAGCAGTTCCTCTGCTCTCATTACGGCTACCATTAAAAATCCACAGCCACACCAGCTGCAGAAATTACAAAACCAGTGAGCAAAGCCCAGAGGTGGGTACAAAATGAACACTGAAATGAGGCCACCTTTCCAGCCCAGCTGGTCAAAGGTGCTTTGAGTACCATGGGTGGCCTACAGAAACCATGCCCAGTAAGACTTCACCCTAAGCCTGAGTATCACGCAAAGGAAGATACTCACCATTTTACAGCAAAAAGGGAGTCACATGGCCAAAGCATAAGGGAGTCTGTGTGTACACACTCTACGTGTGCTGCATAAAATACTGGGAAACTTTCTGTACTTTGCCAAGTTGAAAGAGCCCTTGCAGGCATGTCTTGAATGAAGATGTTCCTTTTCCTCTAAGGTGGTATTACGAAACAGCCTCTTTGACACCCATCTCTCTCATGACATTGTCACATACCCTAATGCTACCAATATATTTCTTTAAATGTTCTGTTCCTGGAAGAAACTGAGAAGCTAACACATTGATAATCGCCCTGTTTCTGAACATTGGGTCACTGAAAAATCTATTTAAGGAAACAGAGGCATAATGTATTTGTAATAGCCTTGGGTTCGTCATGCCTTTGGAAGTGCTATTTAAGGACACTGACAATAACCTGTTTATGAAAAACTTCAGCAATCCACAGTACCTGACCAGCAGCTGACACACCTTAGAAAGCATCTCCAGATATCAGGAAACAGAGGAGCAATACTGACTGCCCAAATAAGTTGGTGTAAGTGTATGAAGGTTAGGAACATGCAACACTGCTGCCCTCTAAAACATTAACAGCCCTCTCCTCCTGCTTCTCCACCCGCGGCTGCCCCCTTCCTCTGCCCCATCTCGCAGTCCCCGTGCACAGGCTTCAGGGGACATCCAGACAGTTCTTCCTGCAAACTTTCAAGAAGAAGAAAGAGACGAAAAGAAAACCCCACAACTCTGAATTTCACAAATGAGTCATCGTGCGTTGCTCCTTGCATTAAAACTAAATAAACCAAAACAAATCCTTTCTGATTTGATCATCACTTCTGGCTCTAATGTCCAACTACTGCCTTTTTTTTCCCTTTCATCTCCTTTGCCTGGCTACCAGTTCATCTGCAAACAAAGCTGACTGCACAACCCACCAGCCACAGCACGCAGCCACCAGCATCCTTTCACACCAGGTGGGTGCTTTAAGGGGACGACAGCCTCTATAGCACTCCAGGTAAATCCATGCCTGCTTGGACTCCAGGAGGACTTGGCTCACACAGCAATAATCAATTTTGTTCTGCTTTTTGTAAACACCTTTATTTCCTGAAGCAACCCAGTGTATCCCAGCAGCAGATGCTCTGAATTACAGAGGTGATATTTTCAGTCTACTGCTGCTAATCTATCTCAAATTTTACCTTAAACACCGTACCTGTCCCAGCCTCTCCCCTCTCATTGCTTATTTTAATTGGGGAGCCCAAGATTAGGGTCTGTCAGTGCAGCAGAGCTCTAGAGTAGACAACATCCTCTAGAAACTGGGCTGAGGTCATCAAATTCAGTTTATTTGTGGCCTCATCCAGTTTTGCACCAGGTTCTTCACTAATTCAAAGTTGGTTCATTAGCTCCCTGGGTTAAGGAAGCCCCTAAACTTAACATTTTAAATCTCTATAAGGAAGTCTTGATATCAAATTTGGTGAAAATAAAGATGCTCACTTGTTTAAGTGGGCATCCACATGCCAGGAAGCTTGAGTTGTCTTCTCAGTGGGGAATATTTTTCAGTGAAAGCAACATAAGTGTGTCTGTTATTAACAATTAATTATGGTGATACACAAACTTGTGCTAAAAAAATAACTTTTAGAAGGCGAAGTAACTGCAATAATCAGGGCAAAAGAAAAAAAAATAATGCATTCAACTTAAAAAGTGTGATAAAACCATCTGAAACAAATAGCACAAAACAGAATAAACCTGTCAAAGGAATAATATTACAGTGCATCAGAAGACAAAATGCAATAACAAACAGATTTGAAGTGGGATTAGATCTGTTTAAAAAATACATTATCTGTCTACAAAACCAGAATATATTTCAGAAAATAACAGAGCCCTCTTAAATGAATTTGAGGGAGCAAGAGCTATTCAATGAACAGTTTCCATATGCAGCAAAACTGCCTGTGAACAGTAGGAATTTCTTTCCTCCTCATTTTCAATTGTTTTTTTTTGCAGTCACTCTCCCCATGATTTCACTGGTCCGCTTTCAGACTCAGGTTTCATTTCTAAGGTCTCAAGATGGGTAAGTACTCATCTCCCAGGAAGTTCCCTTTTTCAGTGCTGATGCACTACAAAAGAGCAGGACCATTTCTCTCAATCTTAAATGCATTTGAACTTCACGGTAATCCCGGTACCTTTTTGTTCCTGTATCATTACAGCTGCCCCAATGTGTAGTTAAAATAATTCTTGAGTGATGAAGTCATAGCTAGGTAGGAATATAACCATACAGCACTGGGAGAGGAGCAGTCCTCCAAAAATGTAATCCATCCCGAAACTGAAAAACCAACCCTCCTTCCCCTCCCTTTCTTATTAATCACATGTAACTCTGCCAGATCCCAATAAGTTGTTCTATGCACATCAGGTTAAAGCAGAAGCAGCTATTTCCACAAGCTGATGGGAGTTTTCTGGAGTGAAATGATGGTACTGGTCCCAGTGTTATATGCAACCAGGCAAGTTTGTGACACATAGACGTTCAAGCTCATACTGAGGGAAAATGCAAAACCCTTGAAAAGTTCTGAACCCCCTCCAGTAGTGACCTGAGAATGACTTTACACAGTGCTACCAAGGCTCGATTCTGCAACGCCTCTGATTCCAGCAGAAGTTTCTATATAGATGACTGACAGAATCTAGTTCTCATTTTCCTTTCATCATTTCTTCAACAGCAGGACTCAGCTGTCTAATAGTAACTGCAATAATCAGCCCCAGAAAACGCCATAGCTACTCTAATTCAAAACTGCAAGGTCATCTCCATGCATTCTCAGGGATATTCAGCCTCTGCAGAGGGCCAGCAAGGGATCCATGGGGCTCTTCAGCCGTGCTCAAGTGCTCCTATGAAGATTTAAGTGGTGTTTGGATCTCCAGATGATCCTCCGCACAGGCGTATACCCACTTCAGCGCACAAGGAGTGGCGTGTAAGGACTGCTTCCTTTATACTGTAGTTACAATAATTGTAAAAATATTTTCCCATGCAAATCAAATACGAAACAAGAAGTCATGAAGCTGCTCAGGCTTCTGGAAGTTTGAACAGTTTTCCTTTTCCTGAACTGATAATCACCTGTGCTCAAGAGGCTGGGTGGGTTTCGCGTGGTCACCTCTTGTCTACCTATTACTGCTAAGAACAAGCAAAATGGTTCCCAGGCAGCATGCACAAGAGAAAAAAAAAAAAAAGGAAAAAAATAAAAATATATCGCATAATGATTATTAAAGTTCCATTCTTTCATTTGCAAGAACTCACATTTTAAAGAAAGAAGAAACGAGTATCAGGAGATAAGGAACCATTAATGAGCCCTCTGCCTTGGTTTCAATTACGCTGTGAAATTAATTTAATGCACTTTAAGAATACAAGAGGTAATCGCTCGCTCTTGGTAAGAGGTTGCAATTTTCTCTAATAAGGTGCCAATATAAATATGTTGCTTTAAGACAGGGAGAACAAGTCAGTTAATTCCGAAATAATGGTACATATTAAAACAAATGTTATCAAGGAAACCAAATGGCAAAACTAATAAATAAACTGGCTGACTGAAAATTTTATGGCAGAGAGCTGGTAAATCGGGGTTTAATTAGAAACTTATTTTTAAAAAGTGGTTTATGCTAATGATATGCATCCAAGTGACTAATGCTGTGAGAGACAACATTACTCCAGTGTTTTAAAAAAGACGAGTATCCCATGCAAGGAGAGAAAGAAACGGTAAGAAATCTGAGACCAATGAACTTGAAAATAAATAAATACGTAAATACAAAAGGTCAATGATGCTTGTGGATTTCAAGCATGCTGGCAAAACGTGAAATGGCTACACAGACTGGACAAACACAGAGAGCTTTCTGATGGATTCCCCAATGTCACCACAGCAAAGGCTGATGATGAGTCCCTGTCGCTGGCATCTGCAAACTCTTACTCTGAGATGCTGGACAGAAGGACATGAGCTCAACAGATGTGCTTGCCCGGGCGGGTATCTACTAGCTCTGCTTTGGAGGATGCACTACTGGTGTAATGACCTAGCACTCTGAAATGCTGAGCCCCTTCCCTCTGACATTTAATAGGCCAACACAGAAAGACTTGAGAGATCTTTCTTGCGACCACAAGAATCAAGTTCATCCACACAGGAGTAGCTTGCAGAAAACCATGCAGAAGAGTGCACCACTGGGACAACGAGAAGCAGCTCCTGTGTGGAGCTGAACTGAGCTGAGGTCAATCTGAACAGTCTATTTTCTGCTAAGAGGGGAGGAGAGAAAAATTGAGAAACCACCAAAACTCTCTTTAATGGACTAAAACACTTTTTAAAGAGTTGTCTACTTTCATTTTACAGGTTTTCAGGCAATGGGACACACAAAGCAAACTGCCTCCCAAGCCTGCTGAAGTACCAACAGTGGAACTCACTCATCTCTCAAGTAATTAAAGCTACTCAGCTTCTGAACAGGTGCCTTGCAGCAACACCCAAGATGTGTTATAATCCCCCAGTACCACACTGCCTAACACATTTTATTGCCTAATTACTCCCACACTCACGTTTAGTGCCCTTGTTAATCCAGTACTTCAAGAGAACACTCACGTTGCTTAAACATGTCTTGATTCTAATCTTCCCTTCACTGGTGTAAATCAGAACTCATTTTACTAACGTTAATGGAGCTACTGCACAGTCCAGTGTCTAGGAATGTAAAAATTAGGTCTATATCCCAAAATGAACGTTCAGCCTGGCACCAGTAGTATGTATTTATTTTCTTGCATCAAAACAAAATATGCTTTTTCTCTGGTACCGACTCAAAGAAGAGCTTTTAAGCTGTCAACGCTGAGACCAGACCCCACTCCACAATTTGTTTGTTGTTTTTTTCTCACTTTTACCAAAGACACCACAGCGGTATCTTTGCTGGCAGCTCTGATTATTTTGTTCAAGGCAGATTACAGGTTCGCTCAGTCTATCCTCAGAAAGACAACGATGCAAATAAAGGCAAATACAAGACAATGCCATTAATGATAATCAATATAACGAGTAGACAGAAGACAGCACAGACACAGTAGGTCACCTCAAACATCCCGGCTATCAGCCTTTGATCAGGTCACAAGGTAATTGTTGTTTTGTGAGTGTCTCTGTCCATTGCCACACAGCAGAGAGGGCAGACACGACACCTCTCTTCAGGGCTGGGATGTGGAGTGGCTGAGTCCTTCTATCCATATGGAGTTAATGTACGGTGGGAATTCTGTTTCATGACACATGGAAATCTGAAACTGTGGGAAAGCTCCAAACCACAGAACCACATTGTTCAGCTACTGCTCAGCTGCTCACACTTCACAGGTGGCAGTAATGGAAGATGCTGTTACGTTATCAAGACTACAAATTCACTTGTGATGCTACCTTGCTTGTGAGCTGCAGGCAATACTGTACCTTTGAAGAGCTAAACCTGCATAAAATTCACCGCAGCAGTGCACAGTCCAGTGTCTTTGCTAATGGTCACGCGCTGAGAAATACCACATTCCAATTCAAAGAGTGAGGACAAGAGAAAAATAAAGAAGGGAGAAAAGAAAAAGAAAAGAGAAAAAGAAAAAAATTCCACAGGGATTTCCACACTCCACACACAGAAATAAGATATCTGCCTATAAATCAAAAGTGAAATCCATTGAGACAGTTGGAATCAACACGAGAACTACCATCATTTCTTGTTCTTTTCCATTCACATCAATCAAGAAAAATCCTAAAGAATAAGATCACCAATAAGCAGTGGCTCTAGGCATCCTCAAGCTCTAATAATCTCTTTTGTATCTCTTACAAAATTAATATGAGTAAGAGGGGTTTTTTTTAAAAAGGGATGACATTCAGAAACAGCAGAGTGAGGGTAGCTTATTGCCTCTTCCTAGTGACCTAACAGGTTAATGAAAATTAAATCAGTTTGCAGAAGTCAACTCAAGGTCAAACACTATATGCGACACTTTTCTGAATTACTCAAATTAGACAGTGCAATTCAAAAGGTCATGAAAGAGTGGGGCTTTTCAAGCTACGTAGGTTTTTACTTTCCTTTGAACAAGAACAGAACAAGTATCTTTCCTGCTAGCATGACAATGTTTTTCCACCAACTCCAGAAAAAGGAATGACTGAAACAGAAGAAACTACAGGTTTCCAAAAATGAATTAATCCAGTTTCTCTAATCTCATGAACAGACCACCAGTGATGCTCTGGGAAAACCCTGGGGAGATTAATTTCACCCAGGCTTGTCTTACCCAGTTCTGCTCTTTCTCTTTCTCCCACCAGAAAGCCAAAATAAGGTATTTGAAATGGTCACGTCACTATCAGCTGGAAAAACTGAGGAGGAAGAAGGGGAGACTGAGACACATAGAACGTTTGTAACGCAGAGAAATGAATTAAATAAAGATCTTACGAGGAACTTTTTTAAAGGAAAGCAACACGAGGATATGAGGAGTACTAGACCCAGAGATGAAAAGGAGAAAGGGGAGAAACGGGTCATCCTCCTTGGCTTTCAGTGGTGACACAACCGCTTACAGCCCCACCAGTTTGTGTATCAAGTCTCAGCAGAGAAAACAGCTCTACAGGTGGGAACTTCATGCAGCACTGACCATCCCAGCACATGGCCTTCTGTAAGACTAGGGGACTTCTCCATATGAAAAAAGTCCTATTCTGCTAGGGGGCTGGGACTTCTTTGAGCTGTCCCAGCTCCTCTGTAAGTACAGATGCAGAAGTCATCAGAAGAAAGTACCTAGAAGTTATAACTTGTGTTACTGTCAAAAGACAGAAAGGACTGAAAAAAAAATTGAAAAAATAAGATGGTGCATCAAAGGAAAAAAAAAAAGTCATGGGTTCCCACCTATTTTGTTTAACTCTTAAAAGACTCCATGGGCAGTAATGCAGTTATTGCACATTACAGCAAAGCAATGAGAGCACAGGATGGCAATCCTGAGTTTTGGAAATGGAGAGCTACCTGTAGCACGACCCATGGCAAGTACCCTATCATCTCCTTATAGCTCATTTTGAGACTGCGACATGTGTTGAGAAAGTCTTCTTACAGCTGCTCCTCTGTGTTACAAGTAAATTGGTTTCTGATAACTTTGCTGGCAAAGTAGCCCCTGGGGTGATTTTGAAGTCCTTAGAAGAGGTGTTAAAGTAACTGTAAACTCCAAGAAGGAACTCAGACATTGTCACAATTGGTCCCTCAAGAGCTACACCTTGTGAAGCAACCTAGGGATTGGAGCGTTCCATCTTAACAATATTTGTCTCAGGATTGCTCAAGTCTGTTCTATTTGACCTACTAGTATGGTCTAATCTGAAATAACTGCAATGAAAATAAGGAATGTGCTCTACTAGTTTGTCAAATGATCCCATGAAAATGATGTGATAAAAGAATTGTGTCCCTCTGTGTTCAAGGTTAGGCTTACGTGAGATCTCTTACTTATCTACCTTGTATACTTGTGGAAAGAGCAAACTTAATAGGAAGTTAACGTTGCTTCTTCAGTGATGTTCCGCCAATAGCAAGAACAGTTCTCAGGACAGGAAAGCTGTTGATAGGATAAGGGAAAGGAGGAACCACAGAGACAGGGAAAGATACCGTGCCTTTAAAAAAATAACACAGTCCACACATAGAGTACAGTGGTTATGGAAATTAATTTTCTGCCTTGCCTTTGTAATATTCCTTGGGGGGCGGGGAGAAAGAAAAAAAAATTGTTCTTTGAATACTAACTGTAATGAAGTTGTGTCACCACTGCAGCTTGTACATTCTGGCATTATGCATTGCATGAAAAAGAGACCCACGTACCTTTTGTTGCCAGCCGGACACAGTTGATTTTTGTTTCCTGAAAAATAAAAGAAAAATAAAAAGGAAAACATCAAGGTGTGTAATTTGCCCATCTACAATAACCATACATGCCTTTAAAAAGGTACTGAAATAAATAAGCATTTTTCTTACACTTCATCTCTGAAAATACCACCAATGGTTTTAGCTGCATAAAACACTCCATTCTAATGGACCTGCCTACTGCCGCTTCTCTAACTGTAGAGAAGTTGAGAGTGACAACATGTTTCTCCACATTCTGTGTGAGTGATGGGTCCTGCATAACTGCCTGATTAACTAACAGAATTTACCAGTTAAGTGATCCGATCTGTATTAGGCAGACAAGCCTTGGGTCAAAAGTACAGGCAACTGTACATCGAATTTTCATGCACCATTACTGCGAATTTTGCAAATTGGGTATTTATTTAAACACATGGCAAACAGACACCAAAGCAGTCATTTGAATATTTCAGCTCTCCGATACGTATGTGAAGCGAAACAGCATGCTGTATGGCTAGCTCTGCCAAATGTGCTATTCAAACACAACCCACGCCACCGCGGTTCTTCACAGCAGAGCTGGGATCAAACCCAACACCTTTGTTCAACCTGCCTCAGAGCCTACAGACTTGCGTTAACAGGAGTTTCGATCGGAACAGCAATGTTGTATTTGGCTTAACTAACAGCTCCAACTCAACAGCCTTCTCAGGCCACCTCTGCTGAAAACACATCCTTTCTGCTATCCCCAGCTCCTCATTCTACAGCCCTTACTGGTTTCTTCTGTCCAATGCACGATTGCCATCCAAATCTTAATGTGCTGCTTTGGTTAAAAGCTGACTTTGTCAGGCAGTAATCTGCTGCAGGGCTTTCGTAGCACTTTATGTCGTTACACACTCCTGTACATGTCTCAGGTGTAATGAATACTGCATAAATTACTGTGTTTAACAATGCCACATTAATATGGATGCTGCCTGTGCTCTCGAATAAACAGCCTAGCAAATGCACTGCTGAGCACCTCATTCCATCCTCAAGCAATAAGATGAACACTGTGAAAGGATTAATTTGCTCTCAGAGATCTGTTCCACCTGTGACAGACCTGCCTTAGCCTGAGCAGAAACACACAGTCCCATTGTGCCTTTCTCTTTACACTTAGGTTCTATGTAGGAAGGGAACAATCCACACAGGGAAACAGAAGACCAATTCCCTCTGATTACTTTCTATGCATTCCTCAAGATACAAGCCAGCCACACTGTCTGGATATAAGTAACCCTGTGAGTAGACTACAAACCAACGAAATACTCAGGACAAATTGTCCCTTTGTTCATCTTGCCTTCCAACTCACTTAACGAACGCCTGAATCACCAAGGACAAATCATGTCTATTAAGGACATCCCTTCCCAGCCATACAGTCTCCAGAGTGGGACTGAAGCACTGTTTATTCCCGTAAACCAGAAACATCTCACTTTGGTGCACTGACTTCTCTCTCCCTTAAAAATGAATTCCTCTACACAACCTGTACAACCGTCGGCACTGCAAAGTCAACAGAGCTCCCCATTCATCTCTGCCTCGTGTATAATCAGCTCGAATTGCCAGCTATTCTGGAAATCCAAAATCTTTATTACTAGTGATGATACATGAAACAGGAAAAACATAGCTTTATTTTCAGAGCACAGCCTCAGCACATATGCTTGCAATTTTAAGACAGACACATCCTGATGTAGCTGCAATCTACAACAAGGTGACCTGGAAAAACAGTGATGAAAAATTAAATAAATACAAAATATCGAGACAGCATTTTTGCAGTCTACAAGTAAGTGGACACTTGCTCGCATTTTCTTGAGAAAAATTTTATTGTGTGTTTGTTGCTTTCTGCAAGCTTCAAAGTGCAACTGGAGAAACGAGTCAAGGGTGAGAGAAGAAAGTGAGAAAATAACTGAAACCTTGTTAACAATGCCGTAACTGATCTCATTGAGCATGTGCATAATCCTGCACATTACCCTCCCACAGGGTAATTTGAGAAGACAGGATGCAGTATGTTCTGTTTGTATCCACATCTACTAATTGCCACATTTAGCACAGACAGTCGTATTTATTAGAAGACCATGAGCTGGCACTGCCAAAAGCAAGGGCAATCAATCACTAGAGGAACCAGACATCTGAACTTCAGAACTTCATTTCAAATTGCATCTTCCAAGAAGGAAAACATAAAAGAAACCACCACAGACACCAAATGTCCAGCTACTAGGGATGCTAAAGTTTAAAAACTTGAACTTAGTCCATATTCTTGATTAGAGCTGATTATTCCAACGATTCCCATTTATCACCTCATTGATCAACTCACTGCTCATCTCTTTAGTGTTTCATAAAAATGACATCTCTTTACATTTACTCTATTTTTCTCTGACTGATGCTGAGAATTTTGAGTTTGTACAAACTTTTCTGCTGAGGAAAATAAATATGTTTTTTTTTCCCCAAATCGGCAAAACTATTTTCCCATAATCACTTATGTTTTATGAAAAATATGACTTTTGATTCAGACAAGGTGCTTTTCTGCCCACAGTAAAGTAAGATGCTTCTGTTCAGCCAATAGTAAAGCAGGAATAAACAACATAGGTAGTTCTCAGTTACCCATCCAAATAGCTTAAAGTAATTATAAGAAAAATAACGAAATAAAGAGATAACAAAAAAGTTGTAAGAATCGAAAAACAATTTCCCCAAATTTCAGTCTCTGTGTTGTTTCTGAACATTCTTTAAAATGCTGTGATATCTAATTCCCATTTTACGATACTACAGAAGTTTTACAAGGCCTTATATGTCTACAACAATCTTAATGATGACCCAAGACCCTACATATCTGTTCCATATTATGGCTGAAGTCAGAGGAATGATTCAAGATCCCACTAGCACTGCTACTTTGGCTCTATATCACTGCTAGGTTATGGCAGACATTTTACATCCAAAGAGGAACAGAACAACATAGGTATATTTTAACTGGAACAGGAAAACTCTCCATGAATATATCCTACAGCTCTTGATCCAACCTTAATTTTCCAACATGCTTCACATCCAGAAAGCTTACTGCGTATTAAGCCCATCTACCCATTTACCAGATTTAAGTAAGTTTGTTTTCTGGAACTCACTTCTACATGAATAAAATACAATGACGGTGTACCCTCAACTCCAGGCAGAACCTTGGCCAAATCTTTAAGTTCATACACCATGGACACAGACCGCATGAGGACTCTCTGAGTGCTGGCAGACCCGGACCTACGATTCGGAGGAGCTGGAGACTCTCCGAAGAGAGAGGAGCTGGGTAAGCCCTCTCTGCCAACACAGCTCACGCACAAAGACTTGAAACAACAGACTATGAGTCTGTTTTCACAATCTTCTGAGTTCTCAGGGTTTTTTTAAACATTCCTTTAACATTGTTTCTGTTTCAAAGAAAGGGAGTTGATGCTGTCTACTAATTATTTAGGTTCCTAAACGCATGTTTCACTGAAGTACCCTGGATGATAACAAGACAAGTTCTGCCTCTGTCTCTTTATAGTGTTTGGATGGGAACAATTTTCTTCAGAAAAGGGCTGTGAGGGCAGAAGGACATATGTTTATGTGACAGCTGCATCTTCACAACCTAAAAGGGCAAATTATTATTTTTTTAATTTTCTTTTAAAATGACAGCTTGCTGTTTACAGACTATGAACAACAATAAAAGAAGCAGAGTTTTTTCATCCATCTGTTTTCACACCCACAATTTTTTCTTCCCTTTACCATTATTATGACTTTGCATTAGCTAAACAGTGCACGCTTTGCCTGAAGAACCACCTGCCAGCACCAGCGAGACCTGTTGTCCCCAGACGTACCATTCAGGGCTGCAACAGGCATGATTTCATCAGCCAGCTCAAACTGGGGACAGGCAATTTTAACTTTTGCTGGTGCAGAGGCAAGACAAGTAATTACCAATCTCCCCTTGACCTCAGCTCCAGCTTTAGCTCCTCAAGTCCCAGAGCTGTACTCTGAGCATGTTTGTTGGCAATCTGCTTCACACAGGTTAGAAACTGTGGTTCTGTCCACTGAACATCCTAAGGAATTAATTTTTTGGTCCTCGACAAATTTTGCCCAAGTTCAGGGGAAGCAATAGATCGTGTGTTTCTTTTTTATCTCACTGAAGTTCACTGTTTGTTGTCTTTGAAATAATCACGCACGCATAACCGTGCAGAATCAACGGACTATCCTATAATTTCTATTATCAGCTTAAGGAAACTTAGTTCTCCAAGAGACTAAGCTAAACCTAGAATTGCCTTTCCAATTATCAGCTATTTTTAGTATCTCTGTCATTTGGAGAATGGAGGTTTAACAAAGTGGTTAGGGCTTTTATTATTTACAATGCAAAGTTATTCCAATGGTACTTAGTTAATCATCGAATACCCACACCTCCCAGCCCCTCAAACACGAAGTAGACTGGAGAAGGTTTTTATTTACTATCCAGAGAACACTCAGGTCCACATACTCTGTCCCCAGATGTGGAAACAGGGGCTGTACAACGAGTGAAGTGCTTCCACAGATGCTTTATTTCTGCCCCAGCAGCTCCAACATGAGATTAAGGAGTAAACATAAATGAGCAAAACTGTTCATCTGAAACCCTACGGAACACAGAGCTCCTCAGAGCTGTTCAGTTCACAGAAGCAACGCAGGCAGCCTTGGTGCCACTTCATGTTTCAGAACACAGCTCTTGCTGAAGTACCTCTGTTTTTTTCATGGGCCATCCCCGCAGGGATGGATGCCACCTCTCTGCTGGCAGCTCTATCCGTACCTCCAAAACACCCCAGAAGAATGTTGTGTACTGTGAGTAGGCCTGTCAGCATCATGAAATCCAGCCTGAAGTCTCCTGATAATAATGAACTGCCCGATTGTGCATGTAGTACAAGTCATTAGAGGAGGGGAAAAAAAAAAAAATCAATAAGCATCTCTGTAGAGTTTATCATTCCCGCAAAAATAATACGCTCATTGATTCCTGTGGTGCCACTTTTCATAATTCTGGCCTGCAAACACCGCTCACCTGCTGAACCACCCAGCTGGAGGACCAGCATCCCCCATATCATCTCCAGCTGTGTTCCAAAGGCTCCTGTCTCATCTCCCATTTAGAGGAAAAATGGCCAAGAGTTATCGATCGCAACTGTGCCATTACAGATCTCATTTTAACTCAATGAAGTAAAAGGCAACTGTGGGAAGGATTTTTAGAAAGCTCTGGTTTCTGAGCTGCTCAAAAATTCAGGCAGGTTTCACAGCAGCCAAAGAATTCTCCCCGTTTGAGCATGTGGTTGGATCACTAATCAGAGTCTGTCACCTACGCTGACCCAGATAAAGAACTTGGGGACAATAAAACCTGCAACATTTAACTTTGGTTATTAAGCCAGTATAAGGATAAGAGAGGATAAGGAGTAACACGGCGTTGCCAGCTTGGCCTTGCCTTCCAGAGTGATAAACACCGAAAGGGCTGGTGTTTTGACGGGGCTGAGCTCAGGGAGGTTTTTCAGACCAGGAAAACGCCATGCTCTGTCAGGCAGCCATCTGCAGCAGGTGGCACCAGGACAACCAGCAAACATCAGTAACTACCTGGATGGCTGCGACAGCATGTGTGGAGACCCTGCCAGAGGACAGCGAAGCCAGTTGTCCATTCTTCTTCCTCTATCACTTCTTGTGCTAACTTCATTTAACAATTAAACAGTAACTAATGGTGCTTCTCACTCCCACAGTTACAAAGCCTGGAGCTTCTGTTTCCTTTTCCTCTTTTTTCCCCTCTCACTTCAAACTCTGACACATTTCAGTTCAGCATCTGGCTTTCAACAGTCCCTAGGAGGGAAATTCACACAATTTGGAAGCGTTCTGTAGAACAAAGCTGAAAACCGTTCTGTTTCACATATGCTCTATTTAGACCCCTGTCTGGAAGCAACATCACGTTGACCAAACTTCATACAACAACCCAGAAAAAGAATTCAGCCAGTGACAGCTCTCTCATTCAAACTCTCAGACAACGAGTACAACATTGCACAAGAGAAGGCAGAAAAGCTCATGATCTGATTTTTGCAGCAATTTGCCACACTTGTTTTGCACCCAGCTGTTAATTATGTTCCTTTCACTGTAACAATCACAACTAATGGTTGCAGAGCAGATGAGAGCACAAAATGAGCACAACCCTCCACGCACAGAGGAGATGAAACAATGCAGAGCTCCTATAACTTCTACCTCCTCCTAATCAAGCTTTTTGACCAAAACCAGAATGTTTGTTCAAATTAAGCTCTCCCTGGAGTCCTACATTTCCAAAGGAAGACGTTCTGGTTCACTACACGAAGGTTTTTCATTGCAGGTTCCAGGTGTGGAGAGAAGCTTCATCATTCCACAACTGTCAGTGATTAATGAAACTATAGAATATCCTCAATAAAAAAAAAAAAAATGAGTGGCAGTGCTGTGTTAAGTTTTTCATGTGCAAGGAAACATAAGGCTATATTTTAGCTGTGCTAAGTTGTTACTGTTCCAGTTTTTTTGCAGATGTCCATTATCAAAAATGCCATGTTGCAGTCATAATTATTAGCAGGCTTTACAAAGACCAGTCAAAACTGCTCAGGTTATAGACACAAGTGGAAAGTCAGAACTCTTAAATAGAAATTACACGTGTAAACAATTCTGGGAATGAAACAAAACTTATTATTTACAGCTGCAAAAGACTGGATGCAAATCAGACCCTAATGTTTGAAATGTGGGGCTTGAGGATTTTATCCAGAAACAAAAAAATATCACAGCTACTCCTTTGAACACGCATATTCCAATCTCAGACATTTCCTCTCTATGTTTTTTCCACATAGCACTGCACTTCAAGGATATAGAAGCACATACAGTACCAATCAAAATTATTAGGAGAAGAGAAAATTGCTTGCTCACATAGGAATTTGTTTTGTCTGGCAGGATACTTCTCACGCTTTCACAAACTGTGCCTTGTAGCATACAGACACTTTTGATTATATTTAAAAAGTCCTTTACAATCTTGTGCTTTTATTAGGATGACAGCCCAAGCAAGTCATTCTTTTTTTTTGAGTCCTTATCACCTTGTATGCGATGCAATTTGCCAGCTACAGAGATCCCGAAAAGGCAGGACCCACACGTTAGTGCTGCCTTAATCCAGAACGCCAAGGGAAGCCTACTTTTCCACTCCTATAACCCATTTATGGCATGTTATATTGTACTTAAGCAAATAAAGTTTTTTCTTCCCTGGGGATCCATTCACTAGCAATTAACTATCACACAAGGGGGAACTAACTAGACACAGAGAGACATACACATGTATTTCACAATTTCCTTTTTATAAAGGCAAATCCAAAATTGAATTAATTGAGTAGTGCTGGAAGGAAACTGTATTGACTAGAAAGGGAACCAAGGTGAAAAACAGCACAGTATTGAAGGGATTTGTGCTTTTCAGCCATGCAGCAGAAACTCTGCAGGAAAATGGTAATAAATGAAGGCAGTAAAACACCAAGGTACGCTGTTAACATTCATTGGCATTGCTAGCCTGCTAAAAAACATACACTGCTCTGTGATGTACGGCTGAGCATCAATGACACCATCACAAGTGGAGACCAAAGTCTACACCATTCACCTTTGATGGATTTTTCTAATTTTGCTCTTTCAGAGGTGATGTCTTGGAGATTTTATCTATGTTAAAGTCAGATTCACGAAAGCACTGGCAAAGGTGCTAATAACAGACTCAGCTACCCAGCTTCTTGATGCCATGTTAATGCTCTAAGACTCTTTACGAGGGGACGGTGTCAAATTGTATTGTTAGGTGACAATGAAAAACAATTACAGGAGCCAAAGGGAGGAAGGTGAATGACTGCTTAGACTGGATCTGGCTTGTACGCTGTTACCTGAACTGACCTGAAACAGGAGACTTAAAAGAGAAGGACGCAAACTATCCTATGCTGGAACAGAAGAGGGAAAAGAAGCCTTCCCCTTTTCCTGTTGGGACATTAGGTATACGTCATTTGAGTCTGAGAATGGGGCAGACTATGTTTCCTGTGCAGTCTCCATTTTAAACTTCACATCACAGAGTAAGTACATGTAAAAATATAGTCCAGATAAGACAGACATGCACACAGTCCTCCCTGCAGTATGACTTACTCAAGCTGAAACTCCCAACCAGAAGTGCTACGTTATGATGTGACCAAATGCAAGCTACAAGGTAATCCAACTCCATAGCTTCTGGGTAGTTCTAATCTCATAATGTCACCTCCAAAATCACAAGCACTGTGAACTGGAGACTTATCAGGATATTGCAGTTACATTTTTCAAAAGCACAATAGCCCCTACTCCAACATTCATGCATATGCAAGGAAAAAAAAATCCAAATTGTAAGCAATTCATTCTGTAAATCACATGCCAACATGTGCCTTTACAGAGTCTGGCTCCCCAACTGGCTTCTCATTGGATCTAGGCATCAGAGACAAGTAATGGCGTGGTTAATTTTCATCAAATTTCTGTAAGAGGGTAATAATAAGGAGTTAAACTGGCATCCAATGGAGAAGGAAGGAGAAAGATGAGGAGGACAGACAGAGGTGGTCATATGTACAGATTCAGTTCAATTTTCTCTGCACTTACTCCATTTGCCTTGCTAAGAGCCTGGAAGTATATGCTGTAGCTTTTCAGGGGAGAAAGCGGAGCGTTCCAGTAGCCATTGTAGGTTTTGTTGTCCCCCACTGTGAACGGCTGCGTGACGGGCAGGTTGATGGGTTTCAGCTCAGCTGCAAAGTAGTGTGGTGAGTCAAGACTGGAAGCGTTCTTATAGCTCACTGGGACAGAGAAGCATTCAACGATGTCTGCAGCTCTCCGTGCTTTCTGCAGCTTCTCCTCCTTGACAACAAGCTGATAGACACTAAGAGGAAGAGACGAAGTTAAGATTAGAGCCCCAAGAGCCTTAAATATCCAGAATGTTTCCAATAACAAAAGAGTAAAGCAAAGCAAGAAATACACAGCTAGGGCATCATAACAAACACAGTTCTTGACACACCAGTAACAGTGGCAGTGGCCACTGAAAGTCAAGAGCAGATGCTGATCAGTTGGTCTGTTGATTTAGTTGAGTTAATCAAGACACACCTTGGTGAAAGCCAGAATATATTTCAATCATGTTACTCTTTAGGAAAAGGAGTAACTAATAACACATCCAGTCTATAATTAATTTTTAATGTGCTGAATATTAGAAAGCAGATGCTTTCTTCTCCAGACACCAAATGGAAACATGAACTGCTTGCTTGAGCCAAATGGCGACTGCGGCAAAGGAGAGCATCAGGAGGTGGCAATGATTTCAGATCCCTTTTGAAACAGTTTCAGGGTGGAAGAGTCAGTTTAGATCAAAAAGATTCTCACATCTTCTAAGAACGTAACTTTTTTCAGCCCTTCCTCACATCTCTTTTGGGGATATATCCTGGGATGTAGAGTTCTGTAACATTAATTCCTGATGATAAGTCTCCTCCTTCTTTCCATCACTAAAAGGCTGGCTGATATACTGAGCAGGTGGCTCTAGAGCTCTCCCAATTAACTTTTGTTTTGGGAAACAACAGCAACTCTTCATATTCTTTCCATCTTTATGAAACGTTAATCCTTTTTTTTTATTCCCACTAAGCTCTTCACCTCTATGATATGCAACAGCAATCTTGTTATTTCTAGCTTACTATTTCAGGCTCAAGGAGGCTGCAAACTGCTCAAACGCACTCTGCTTTTTTGGTTTCTCAGGAAGTTAACAAAGCTCAAGTTCACTGCTGCTACAGCTGAGGCAGGTTTACTGTCTGCTTAACACTGCTCACCCATTTGACAACGAAAGATGCGGCTGCTGCCGTTTCACTTTTTGTCAGGATGTTCACAGGCGCTGCCCTCACTTGTCTGCGTGAGCCCGGTCCTTTGTTTGGTTAGACAGGGGAGATCGATTAAAAGATTGGAAACAGCCAGCAGCGTATCATTCTCCCCGCTTTCACGGGCTCATTGTTGCAGAAAGATTGGTCTGAAATTTTTCTAGTATAGCAATAGCTCATCAGCGAGTCTGTGGGAAGCAAAGTTCTGGCACCTTCAATGAGCAGGAGTGAAACAAAACCCGGCTCACGCTTTTGAATTAACCGTTACCTCAAGTCTGCGGGCACCTGGCACGCTCCCCGGTAACAATGAGGCCGTCACTGAATCGCTTGGAAATCATTTGGCTCCCACTGCTAGACATAAAACCAACAAATCTTTACAAGTACGACCAATTTCTGAATGGCTTAGTACCAAAGTTGTCCTTACGCAGGCTGCTACTAATGTCTGCCAACGCAGCAGGAGCACCCACCAGACCTATGGACTGCAGCCCTTGATGATGTCCCATCAGCATTGTGGAAAACCTTCCTCAGTTCTACAGTTCATCACAGGTTTTAATAAAATATTTTAGACCTTCTCTGCTTTTTATTTTACGAGTTTTAAAAAGATAAACAGGTTTCTCAGCAACACTTGAAGTATGATCATTGAGGATGTAGCAAGAGCTGTAAGCAAAAGCCTGTTTAACCTCAACCCTTCCCTCAAGCTCAGCACTAGAAACCTTTACCCTGCCATTTTGGACACTGGTTACTAACAGACTATCTGCAGACTCGTATTCTGACCCTTCTTCTCTGGCAATAATAATTTACACTGCTCAAAAGTTTGTCATTTTGTTTGTCAGCAATGTGCAAAACTGTAGCTGACATTTTTATAAGCATTTGCCATATGTCTTCTAATCCAAAAATGCCTAGTTTATTTTTTATCCAACCACAAACATTTGTATTTTCTGGTTACAAAAATGGTTTCCTTCATGTATATACATAAATATACACATACAAATATATACTAATCTCCTTTCAGCCCACATTGGCCAAGGTTTCCCTCTTCCCACCCCCGATCCCTACAGTGTCCAAGGGGTGACTCTCATTCTCTTGGTGATCCCACTCACAAGGAATAAGCCAATACACTTGTCTGTGTTTGGAGAAGGAGAAGCTCCCAGGGACATGAATTGCCAGATAACTGAACCCCTTCCCTAATCATTAGAGAACTTATTCACCTTTGAGGACACTCCCAGTTTCTCCCTTGACCATTCTAATACGTGCTCCACCAGCACAGGCACTCTATCATGAGCAAGAGGTTTGATACATAGAGAACCTAATAACAGGCACACTTCGCCTGTATTCTTTCACCTTTTCACTTTCATACTTGTCCATTGATACGCTTCTTCCTTTCACAGGGATAACTCACTCTTTTAATGACCCGCAATCTTACTTTTAACTTTTTTTTTTTTTTTTGAATAAATGGAAGTGTCTCTGGAAGCACAACGGTATGTTTGTGGGCATTCAACTGAAAGGTAACAGACGTCCCATTTGTGTTCAAGTTAAAACCCCATTAATTTCCTGCTTGAATATTGTCTCCTTTTCTATGAAAGAAATACCTGAGCTAGTACTGCTGCCACTGTTCCCCGTCTAATAAACCTGCTCTGGTGAACCTGAGGATGAGTGACTGCTTTCTTGGCATGTTTTTCCTTCATGCTCCAGCTCACACTGACTGACACAGCCAGTGCACCTCTGTGCTTTCCCCGCTGGACCCGGTGACCGTCATCCTTCAGCCTCTCTCTTTTCTCTGAGTCTCGGGTATTTGGCGGTCATCAAGTAGCCACTTTCAAAGGAAGTGGTCAAGTGGCTAAGAGCACAGCCGATTTCAAAGATAACTCTGGACCCAAGATTATAAGCTAAGAAAGTGTTTCCTTATCAAATGATTACTCTGGGTCCCACTATTTGGATCCCAGTATTTTTATCTGTCAGATCAACAGATAGTGCAGGATTCACAGTTCACCCCTAGCTAATAACAGACTGGTACAGTCTCATTTTCTTTTTTCTTCTTTTCTACCATACCTTTCTTTTTCAGGCTATGCTCTTCTCATGTTTTGCTTTTACCTAGGAGCAGAATTTTCCTGATTGCCCTAAAGACGTTTTCAGAGATCAGCTTCTCTGCATTAACCAGAGAAGTGCTGCAACGCACATCAAATGCTTCCTCACCCGCTACCACAGGCATGAAAACCCTTTCAGAACTATTTGCCTTTTCACTGGGGCAAAGACCCAGTGATCATACATCGGAATGAAATTCCTGTGGGAATTCTCAATAGTAAGCATGCAATTACCCACCCCAAAACTTGGCCAAACCATCTGCATTACTACAAACAATTCTCAAAAGAGTAAAAGTAATTCAACTTCACTCAAAAGATGATAACTTTCTGTGATTTTCCCAAGATTGCTGTCAGGCACTAACTCAAAATAAACTCAGTATCACCTGCCCTTTTGTCCTGCAAAAGCACTTCAGCTGCAATCACACCTCTGTTTTGGCGCTGAGCAACGTGCTACAACTGATAGTTTTGTAACACACAGCAGAGTGATTCCAACCAAGGGGAAGGAGGAGTACTTTTCCAAAAAGAAGTACTGGAGGGAAGAAAAAAAAAATAGTGGGCAATGGAAATAAGGAGGAGATACTCAAACTACTCTAATAGCTCTTATTCTGGCTACCAGGTAGGTAGGAACACAGATCTCCTGGGGCTTTCCTCCTCTCAAGCTTCAAAGCCACCGCTTCCAGTCAGTACCAGCTAACAACGCTTTCATAGCAGGAATCAATACAGCAGTTGAAAATGCTCAGCTGGATAAAAGAAAGTTTCAGTGTCATACATTGAAATTATGTTATAAGAGACAACAAAAGCAGAGCATTAAAACTCCCAATGCTATATAACAACTTCAGTACCAATAAACTTGAAGATGATACAGTAAACCTAACCACTACATTTCAATGTTTAATATTGAGCCACAGTTGCAAACACTGCAATCAAACCCACAGATGTACCTGCTGCAGGGCAAGAGAAGCAGGGATCTTGCGTCCCTGGTGCTAAGCTACTCCTAGACACCT
Source organism: Chlamydotis macqueenii (assembly GCF_036417535.1). Classification (NCBI taxonomy): domain Eukaryota; kingdom Metazoa; phylum Chordata; class Aves; order Otidiformes; family Otididae; genus Chlamydotis; species Chlamydotis macqueenii. Next base: position 3,723,891 of record NC_141571.1, on the reverse strand, counting down.
CACTGCAAGCAAGTAACGCCGCTGTCCCCATAAAAGACGGGAAAGGACTGGTTTCCAAACATCCATGAGCTCTGCTCTCTAGGGATGCTCAGATCTGGGCAGCTAACCCGACGCCTGACTTCCTAGAAGGCCGGGGAGCTGACTGCCCTGTTGTGCAGCTGCACACTCTGATTAGAAATGGAGGCCAAAACCAGGCTCCTTGATAAATCTCCCAGCTCTTATAGGGATAAATCCACATTACTTTAATAGAAGCTTTTAAAAGTTTTTTGACAGCTCCACTCTAAACCACTGATAAAAGCACCAGCCATAATGGTCGCCACAGCACAAATGTTGTCTGCAGAGGAAGAAAATGTGCTCTTTTCATCATTTACAAGGTAATCTTTTAAATGATGAGTTCTCTATTCACCGCGGAAGCACAAGTGCAGATAATCAACACTCCAAATCACAGCCCATTTCTGTGCAACTGAGACCTCGCTGTCAGACTTCTGCTCTTGATTTCTTTTTGTGCTGCTCGCAGCACAGTTTGAGGATGGACTGAAGAAATGCTTGTCCACAAATCTAGCCATGTATTTAGACCAGCCTCAAGTTTTGGGTGGAGGATGTGCACGAATATGGGGAGGAAAAGCTGAGCCAGAGCTTTCCATAAAAGCATTCAACACCTGATCAGTGCATTCTGGTACCCTGACGTGATACCTGTCAACAAGGTGAAATCTTCACTGTACCCCTGACAACGGCAGCATATAAAAAGGAAGATAATTTCTTTGCAACCTCACAGTGACCCCCACACCTGGCTTATTAAAGCTTAAAAGAAACAACGCTTCTGCAGCTTAGTATTCCCCCTGGATCAATTTTGGCACTACATTTTCTTAAACGTCTCATATAAAGATTTCATATACTTTCATTTAATTTTAATATTTAACACATAAATATATTATCAGCCATATATTATTTCCAATAATATTTTCTCCTGAGGAACAAAAATAAGTGGCAATTTGTACAGCCTGATGTTGCAGTGCATTTTTTAGCTGATTATTGTGAGCAGGTTTTGTACTTCACTCTACAGACAACAGGAACTTCTCGTTTCCAGCTAAAATGAACACAGAATAACTGTTTGATAGGCTACAGGAAATAAGCTATCACCAAAGGGTAGGGGTTTCCTTATTAACAGTTATTTTAATTGAAAGAATGAAGGACAAAAAGGGTAAATGAAGTAAGGATGGAAAAGACTTGAATCTTCTAACAGCTGTGTCATCTCAGACTGAAGGTACATAGGAGGTAGCAATTGACACGGAGGTGGGCAGTGCGTTTCCATTGTTTCACCTTTTCTATGGAATTAACAGATCCAGCACTTCTGAACAGGCTATCCAAAACCATGGAAATCAAACCCAAACACCATCTGACCAATCTACCAGAGTTACTGCTGCACAGTAGTGAATAAAAAGCATCGGGTGCACAGGAACAGCATCAAAATAAAATAATTACAGGGACTAACAAACAGTTCAGCTTCTTTTCTCTTATTTACAATGCAAATACTTTTAACAAGCATCATCTTAAGACTGTAAGAGCATTATCAGCGTTCTGGTTCACACGGACCTTAAATACCGAGTGCTGGTTTCATACTGCAGAGCTCTGCAACAAACTACAGAAACCAGACGTAACCTCAGCCATCAAACACCAGGTCTGCTCACTGGAAACGCACCCTCAGACCAGTTTCCCTGGTTGTTACCTAAACATGGCAGTCCTGATACCAGCCAGCCTTTTTTTTTTTTTAAGAGCCCATTTTGTAAGCTAAGAGTTAAGTCACAGAATCTAGGCTGCAGACACTTAACAAGAGCTTTTTTATCATTTGCTTTTCCATTTAACTTCTGAACCCATTAAATTTGGTTGAGCCAATTTAAATATATTTGTATATACCCATGAAAGTTCACTGCCTTTATTCTGACAGCACGGAGCCATCTCCCAGGATACCAGGATGGGAGAGGGTTTGATGTGCTGCCTGGCACTCACATTTAGAATTCAGCTGTGCTCCTCCTGCAATCCCATCATCAACCGCTCAGGAATTCAGATCGACTCCACAGACTGTTTCCAAGTTCATAAAGTTTTCAGAGTTCAAACAGGTGGCAATATATTCCTGAGAACCGAGTTACCTACTTCACATCTTCTAAAATGTCACCCTTAATATCTTCAGTAGCACCTTTAATCAGAAGCTCTGAAACTCATCTCCAAAACATAATGAACAGAGTTTCACACCTACCTAGGACGTACATACAGGACCCGGTGCACTGTTCTGCAATTTTCTGTCTATTTAAGAACTGATTTGAAACCCATTAAAATCAATTAAAGATTGCTACTATTCCCATTAGGCTTTGTAACAGCTCCGTGCAGAATACAGTGTGCTGAAGTTGAGGTTAGCTTTCAATAAGCACTTTCATGCAGAAAATAGGGGAAAAAAAGAGATTGTTCTGCAATGTCATCTTCTGGAATATGCTTGGCTATTTCAAAGATTCAAAACCTAGCCCATTATGAATATTTGGCTGCACTGTCATCAATATAATCATTAAAAGAAATCAGCTTGTTTGCATCTGCAAGGCATTCACAAAAATAAAGCTTGTAATAGTGATGCTACTTGAGGAAATAGTCTCTCATATTGCAAAGTTATTCACACCAGATCCTTCATTTTGAAGTTATTTTCGTGTGCTCTTTTAACACTCATTTAAATTAAACTCTTCTACCACATTCACTGAAGCTGAAGACTAACAAAAACAAAAAAAAACCCAGCCAAATTTGTAAAAATGGCATACAAAGAAAAGACGGTAATTACTGCCATTGCTACGAAAAAACCCTGCTGAGCCAATATTAATATAATCCATTTAATCAAGACGACTGATAAGAGAGTCTTTTCACATTTTCTTCTGTTCTCATATTCAGTTCAGTAGTTAGATTCACTACCAAAGCATGCTGCACCCTGAAATTCATGAAACAAAGGGTAGCAATTTCACACTTGGCTAGTACTATTTGGAGTCAGAGTTCTCATGTGGGGATTTTTTTATGGCTAAAATTTCAAGCTTTGTCAGATTTCTATAGTGATTGAAATGGGGTCTAGAGAATGTAAGAAAGTTTAAAGACTGCATGCTCCCTGTACAGAAAAGAGATACAGCCCTGTATTCTCCCCAGTCAGCACCAGTAACTGTGATGAGCTACCCGCGGGACAAGCAGTTTAAGGAATAGCTGTGTCAAGCTTAAAAAAAAAAAAAAAAAAAAAAAAAAAAATCAAAACCAAACAAAATATTTATATTTGTATTTGTAGAAAAACATCCTCCTACCATCACTATACCAAATGTTATCTTTGGCCAAAATACTTTGTCACTCTCTTTGCAGTCATACTGCAGCATCACACACAAAATTCCCACAACCGACTGAGAAAACAAAAAATAGAAAGTAGACTTTTTGTTGTTGTTGTTGTTTTTCTTTGGAGTGGTTGTTTTGTTTGGTTTGTTGTTGTTGTTTAGTGGGGATTGGTTCTGGTTTTTTGTTTGTTTGGGGTTTTTTTTGTTTTGGTTTTTTTTGTTTGTTTGTTGGTTTTTTTGGTGGTTTTTTTTTTTTGTAAAAAGAAGTCATAACGTCAAATGCAATGTCATACGGCCTCAGACCCTATGCGGGTAGATTTTTATCCCCACAGCTCTCTGAAGTACAATACCTACTTAACCTCCCACTGCAGATGTGTAAACAGTGGCCTGGAGAAAGTGTGATGAGCGACCTGCCCGGTATCACAAAATATCAGTTGTATGTAAACAAATCCCTACGCTCTTGTCCAATATTCCTACTTCCACCCACCAGTCAATGTGTCCTTTCTAAGGCAGTCTGGAACTTCCAGCCTGAAGATGTGCTAATCCTCCAAAGTCTTTCAAAAAGGCAAAACAAACAAACAAACAAAAGCTACTTCTGGGCATGCCTTGAGATGTGACCTGCAGAGATGAAGGAGGAGCAGCCAGTGCAGGGGAGGAGAGGTGTTCTGGAGACCTTATCTTTCTTACAACTGCACCACACAGAAGACACAACAGCCTGCTAAACTTCCACAAACACCAGCAACAACATATTTGGTAGCCAACTGGTGATGGTTTAAGCCAACAGCTGTGTGCATGTGTGCACATCTAGATACCTGCACGTGCACATACGTGTGTGTATACATAAACACACACTAAAATCAGTGCTTCCAACCCCAACGTTCCATTACTCACCATTACTCATCTACAAGCGATTAATGACCGCGTCTTTCCGACAAGGACAGGTATTGAAAAAAATCTAAAAATTCAATTATTCCCATACAGTTCTGAGCAAGTCTAATCATCACCACAGTGTCCATGCACAGCAAACAGAAACATGGAAACATGCACAAAAAGTAAGTAGTTGTCAAAAAGACAACTGTATTGACAGTCAATATTTACTGACCAAAAAGAAGGATTTTCGTGCTTAAAAGCAGTTGTATTATTTGGTCTAATAAAAGATGCTATCCATACTCACAACATTGCTTCCTTTCCATTCCACCAGAACGCTGCTACCGCATTTATTTACTTGCGTTATATATGCATCGCTCTTTTAAATGCCTTAAATTCTCTCAGTTTAATCTTTTTGGAAATAAAATTAAAAATAATAATAATAATAATAAAAGAACCAGAGGGCATTTCAAAGCTCTGTATTTCATTATCTCTACCATCTCCATAAGCCTAACCTGGCTCGCAGATTAGACATAATAGCTGCCGTTCCCCAGCGGAACAAGCCCAGTCCCTCTCTCTCCAGTTCAATGTTATTCTGTGCTGGTAGATTAACAATAATGAGTGCAGACAGATACGGTTTTCGCTGCAAGACGAGCTAATGTTAGTGGCTTTGGAGGTGTTTTTTTTGCTCCTGAGCCACCTGCTGTTTGATCTACAAAAAAAAAAAAAACCCCAAACAAACTAACCTCTCTTTTGTTACTGTCGCTCAGTATTAAACAGGCTGATGGAGGTCTTGTCGTCATCCTCAGTGATCGCTGGTTTAAAGACCCAAAGGAAGTTTCAAGGACAAAAAGAGCCAAAGGTGTTCTTGAACAACCTGCAGGTCAAGGAGAGACTACGGCACACCCTTACTGGGACTGTCCCGTACCTTCTGCCGTGTCCTTCATAAAAGCAGTGGCTTGGACGAGGGGATGGGTATATTTGCACACATTCTCAGTCAGAATTAACTTGGGTATTTCCAATGGCTTCCATGAAATTAGGTCCATTTGGATGCAGATATAACCTACTTTGGATTTCAAAGCTTTCTCACCTTCTTCCACAACCATAGCTACTAGACTGTGGAGGGAAAACCTGCACATGGGAATCTGATTCTATTTAAAGAGAGAACACTAGAGATACATTTTTGTTGGTTTGGTTGGTTTTTTTTTTTAAACTAAAAGGCTAATAAAAACACAAGACAAAAAGGAGGAACGTGCTCCGTTTCTAATATCAGGAGGAATTTGCTAGTCAAGGCCACTGTGTCCAGGTAACAGTCTACTCGGTGATATCATCAATGTGCAATAGAAAAGATGAGCTCTCCTGCTAAGGGTAATACAGATTTCCAGCACCTGAAGCTGTAGGAGTACCAGCCAGATTCTTTCCACCTTTTCTGGACCCTTAGTGCTTTTCACAAAGTGCAAAATGATCACGCTGCTGACAGCAGGGAGAGGTCTTAAATGATACCTTCACTACAACATCTCCTGTCCCAAAATGAAGGAAAATTGAGGATGGAGAAAGGAGGAGAAGGAAAAGTCCCAAGGGCAAGGACTTCAATTCATAGCTAGTCTGTCATCACCTGTAAATACCTCTTGCCTCCACCACAGTGGGAACGGGGCAGGCTTAAACATTAGGAGGTTGTATCTGATAATCCCGTAGTTCACCAGCTCCCTTCAAAACTAAGCATATTTTTGATAGAAAATTAAATATTAAATACAGAGTGTATCTTTTGGCAGGAAAAAAAACCTCAACTTGCATCAACATCAGGTCCTGCAGTTGCTCAGGGATGTGTCAAGGTGGCTGACAAGGGAAACCAGCATTGCCTCCTCTTCTGTTTTGCTGTTTGACCGTTCCAGTAGAAATACTGCACGCTCTGCCTCTCTCCTCGCCTTTCCCTTTTGCACCATGACTACTTGTAATTAAACCAGGCCTGCTTCCCCTTCCTTTTGCACAGTAAGCAAATCCCTCACCACCTCCTAGCTCTGCCTTTTGCTTTGGAAAAGTGCTGTGCCAGGAGAACTGAAATTACAGAGAGTCAGAACAGCATCATGGCTGCAGAGGTTTATTCTTCTGAATTGTCTGGCTGCATTTACGATAATCCCTTCATTCCATCTGCAGCCCACGCACTGGTGCAGCAACCCCCTTTTCTAGTTCCAAGAAATTATGCATTCATTATGGAGGAAATTAACACCTCAAAGCAAACTATAATTAGGAATTCTTCAATTCAGTTTATGCTTTTTCAATTAGGCCCTCTATAATTTTAATCACGGGAGCATTAACATGTTTCCGGAATTTATATACCTGTAGTATAATTAAATCCTGAAATGCCTTAGTTTGCAACAGCAAAGCAGAGCTTCCTCATCTCCCTTTTATCACGTTTTTGTGTTACTGTTGATGCACTGAGGGGCACCTGCTAGCGTAAACACTGCCTGCCACATGCAACAGAAGAGTCCACTTGTCTTTGAACTCCTCATCCTCACTCCTGGTAGAAGGACTGCTGGCTGGAAAAGGCTTGTGGGCTGCTTCCGAGGGGTGGACATTTGCCAGGAACTTGTGCCCAGGCTCATCCCATCTCATTTTAAGTACCTTAAGGAGCTGCTTCAATTAAGTTAATTACCCTCTGTGGTCCGCACAAAGAGCCAAGCTCCTTCCTGTGGGCTGCTCTCATCATGAGTAGCTGTGGTCAGGCTGAGTTCGTCCCATCGAAGGGCCTGATCCAAGGGCTCTCACAGGCAAAAGCAGGCTTGGCAGGCTGCCTTGAGACATTCAGAGTTTCTAATTTTTAAAATCTTTTACATGGTTTGCTATTATCCTTTTATTCTGTGATAACAAGGAAGGGGCATATTGGCTCTGGGAGCTGTGAAGCAAGGAAATGTCTTGGAAAAAGGAATCTTCAAACTGGCAACCATGGGTACTTTTCTCCTGTTCCCTCATCTTACCGGTTGACAGCTTGATGTGAGAAAATGGCCATCAATTTGTGATTCTCAGCTTAAAGTTCAGACTTCATTAACCTTTTGATTGCTGGAATTTAATCTGATGGTTTACGTGGACAGCATAAAAGATTTATGCAAAAACATTCACTCCCCCACTCTCAGTATCCTCAGGCCTTCATAAAACTAAAAACTGTTACCAAAAGCTTCACTCTAGAGCTAATAAAATGCTGCTTGACACAAAAGAATTGGCTCTATGCGTAACCGGACTGTTAAAATATTATCATTAAAATATATGCAAACTTTATGGCTTTCTCCCATTTCCATCTACTGTCAAAGCTCTCTGTGCAACGCTTGGTAAGACATAGCAGGTCATCCAGGCTCAAAAGGCTATGTTTCTGATGGCCGATACATGGACAAAGGCAGTTTTATGACCTTTTAAGGGGCAGTATTCTCAGATGAACAGTATTTCTGATCCAGTAAGAAAAAGGCTTTCCTGTACCAGATAATACAATTGACCCAAAATGCCCCTTATCCTCACTTTTTAGGGCCAACACCTTCAGAGGGAATTAATAATTAAAAAAACCTTGAAACACCTATTCAACTAATTATGCCATACTACATAAAAGACTAAATATTCCTTCTTGATACTGACAGTTGCCACTTTGCATCCTGATGCATCCCTGGATCTCCATTATACTTCTCTCTGGATACAGTAGGCAAAGCACTTCTAAGATCCAGAATAACTTCAAGTACCACTGAAGTCGTCATGCACGATCTAAACCCACCACTCAACGACTCCAGCTGAAATGGAAGTGTCTGCGCAGGCTCGCAGTGCTCTGGTCAGCTCACCAGGGACTGGAGACACTGATGAGCTCAAGCCTTCAAATGCTCACTGTGCAATTCTATTATGTTCCTTTTTGGTACAATTAACATCATGCTGACCTACGTAGCTCACATTATTCCATGCCTGTCACCCAGATTCTCATTTTTATTCTCTCTCATTCAGGCACACTTAAAAAAAAAAAAAAAGCAGATCTGGTTTATTTTTAAGAGGAAAGAAACTCACTCATTTACCTTCAAACTCTTGCCTAAATCAAAGGCGGAATGCCATGCAGAAGAAACTCTGCTTGAATGACTTCAGAACAATATCCCTGAGGTACATTAGGAGATGTTAATTAATACAGATAATTAGGTTTATAATATCAGAAGCCTAGATTGATAATCTCATTCCTTATTAGATACCACAAAATTAAAAGATCTAATGTGATGACTGTTTGCCCTGTATTCAATCAACCAAATCATGTGACGCATGCATTTGAATATGAGTTTAGAAAAAGCAGGTCAGGAGTTTTATCTTCCAGGTATTTATACCACGCCTATCAACACAACTGAACTTTCAGAATTGCCAACGGCATGATAATTTTTTATGCTCCCCACAGCTTTCAACATTAGAAGCTTTTTTATTGTTTCACTGATCCTTGACTCCAGTCTTTATTGTCAAGCACAAGGTACACTGCGTGGGAGTTTTAAGAACAAGAAACTGCCACGCTTTCTTGGCATTAATGGATTAATTATCAACATAAATGCCTGAGGCAAACTCATGTGATGCCACTAAGAAGTTGCAAATGGCATTGCTCCCTATATAGCTATGGAGATCTACACCGCACAGCCACCATCTGCAAAACAAACAAGTTTTGCAAGTTTAGAGCTTCTTGTCTCGTTCCTCCTTCACTACAGAACCAAGGTCACCAGGTTTGCAAGCTACTCCTTCATAAGGATGGAAAGAACTACTGTGCATTAAAAACAAAATCAAAATAAGGATGTGAGACGGACATCAGAAAGGCAAGCTCAGGATGAACAGATGATGCCTGAAATCACAAGAAAAGGAAGAATTATCTGGAGATTAAAGTTATAGCCTATGGCTTCAGAGATTCTCAATTTCTACTTTGTTGCAGTCTGAAATGGAAGGTAAGAGACACTGAGGCTAGTCAAAGCCTCAGTTCTCCAACGTAAAACAAAGCAATACCACTCCCCTTTGTCACAGGAAATTTCCAGTTGTTACCATATTCAGGAATATCCAAGTACACAGATACATCATATGGGATTGTTTGCCTGGAGAACAGCTAGAGCATAAAATGAGAAAAAACCAACGTTCTTAGGTGTTCTGCTAAATAACACTACAACTTTTTATCTCTTAATCTGTTTAGCATCTTGTAAACCAAAATATTTTCTTTATTTCATGCTCGAGAGACCAAGAATGAGATGATAATACTCATGGACCTTGCTCCATACAAATTAATTTTTCCTACCAGCTGGCTGTTGATACGAAAATATTTGTTTCACCTTTGCTTAGAACTTCCAAATATATTTAAAATATTTAAACTCCCTTTCTTCTATTTAGCTTTACTTATTTGCTTTAAGATCTAACCCACCCTTCCTCATCACCAAAGTGATTACACGTACCCAATCATTGCCCGCATACACAATAAATGAATATATTTCTCCAGGATCACTTGTACATGCTACTTACATTGTGTATATATAATAAATATATTCTCCCTCATAAACACATACATACATATGCATAAGGGCATGTACAAAAATATCTTTGTTCTAAAATACCTTTCCTTAGCACAGTACGAGGTCAGGTGCCTAAAGACTGTCCTATACCTGCGTGCTGGCAGACACACAAAATAACATCACGCATTTACTGATACACCTCAGAGAGCTGCAAGAAGATAGGGAGATTAAATCCATCTCTTTTCAACAATAAAGTTCTCCATAGTCTGAAACTCCAAAAAATAACTGCAGACTCTCCTCTAACGTCCTTCTGCAGTGTCCTACAGCTGCAATACACAAAGCAGCATATAGACAAGGCAATCACACCTAAGGGAAGCATTTATTTAAACTCTGAAATCTTCAAAACTAATACACGCTGTGGAAATTTTATTTTCTCCATAACAGTAGTATAGGTAGATTGACAGAACTAACCGCATGCTAATAAACCAGACGGACTTTCAAATATCCAACACACAAAAAACAGCCCAGTAGACACGTCATGTAGATAAAATCCCTCACAGTGGTATTTTCAAGCAGTGAATGGGATATAAATTCTCAAATAGAGGTCTAAAGATGTCATATGTGAATAATCTATGAAGGACTGAGTCCTCCTGACAATAAGAGATGTAAAGGCAGAATTGTCCTCAAAATCACACTGGAGATTTTGAGGAAAGAGTTGAGGAGTAAAGACTGGGAACACTTGCATTCTTCTTCCCTCTTCTGAATCTATTATAGATGAATGTCAGTCTTCAGCAAATCAATCATAGCATCATTCACAGGCTTCAGATTGATATAAGAATACCTAAAAGTTATTTTTAAAGGGCAACGTGGAGTCAAGCTCTGCAGGTTATATCATGGAAAATAAAGGCAAGAATGAAATGCCTATGCCTCAAGGGAGAATATTTATGCCTGCTGAGGCTTCGTCTTTCTTTTGGCAATAGAACAAAATAGATGAAAGAATATCTAAGTTTGTATTATTTCTATTAGTTCATATGAAAGCATTCTTCATCGTTATCTACAGATCGTTAACAGTGCTGAGTTCATGATCATTAGTTTTACAAACAACCTCATTCAATTTATTTATCATGAGCACTGGGGAACATCAGAAATGTCTTAATGTTGAAAGTGTCTTTGGATTTGGTGTACCTGCATTTCAGATGAAGGGAAATACAATTAATCTTATTTGAAATATTCTACAGTATTACTCTAAAAATGATCTTGCAGACCATACTCCATCTGTATGCTGCTTGGCCTCCAGCAGAAAGAAAAGACAACGTCACATAACAATCTTAGGTACAGGTACTAGTTAATAGTCACACCCCATCACGTACTCCAACTCAACGTCCCCAGTATATAAGAAGAAATATCAAGAATAATTACTACATAGTCAGGTTCTTTCCAGCTTCACGGTTTGGAAGAACTATAATAAAAACCCAGGGCACTGCAGAGCAGACACTGGCTGCCTGGAGAAGTGTCAGGTTGAAGAGATGAGGGGTCAACCTACTCCTGCATAGTGAAAGATTTTTATGTCAGAGGTTTCACAAGAAGGCATGAAGAAACACTACTTCAGACTACTTTCAAGTGCCTTTTTCAGAACCATCTCAGGCAGGCTGGGATATGAAAGGTCAGCGCGCAAAGGGAAGGGATCTAGGAAAGCATGGCCGTGTCTACAAGGGAGGCCAGGAGAACGGGCATCCTACCAGCATGCTGCATCACGTGGGATCCCCTCCAGCAACCTCTGCACTGGCTCGCTGCTGTGCATGCAGATTTCTGTCTTTGTCTCAAATTTGTGTTTTCACTAAAGCCTTGGGTAACTGAACAGAGGATAGCAGCAGACTAAGGGGGCTCTAAGACATTTAAGCTTGTATAAAAATTTTAAATAGTTTTGAAAATCAATTGTATCATATTTAATAGAGATGAATGGAAAATAATATAGTTGTGAAGGACAAATAAAACATGCAAAAACCAAAAAGTAGAAAAACTAACCAGAAAACAACAAAGAGGATATATTTGGTCTCAGTTCAAATACAAAAAATAAAACCACGGAGGAGGAAGAAACACCTCATTCTTTGTGTTAAGTCTTACAAGCCGTTCACCGTGTGCTATTCTTCTAATTTGCTAGGTGCTGTTGAGGTCTCCAAGGATGTGCTACCTGCTTTTGGATATGGTATTTTGAGAGAATTTATACAAATGGGAAAGCATGCAGAACAGACTGAAAGGAAACGGAAGAGGATGGGAAAATCTAAGGTTGAAATAACTGGATTTGTTGAGAACAGACGAAGAGTGGTCTATATGGTTACACAGATAAAGGTATTCACACATCCTGAGGTGGTCACAGTCAATAAAAAGCTAAAATTCTCCCCAAGATCCCCCTCCCCCTCATTGTCCTCCCAGGTTCATTCTAGTTTTCATACATATGTCTAAGTCAATGAAATGGGCTCATTACAGGAGCTAACCTTATCACTTAGATGTGGCATGTAAATACTGCACTCTCTGCAAACGTGTGTATAATAGGCTACAATGCAATTAAAGAAACCAGAGTGAAAATTTATAAAAATCTCTACCAATTTTTTTATAACAGGTGCATTTGCTGGAAAAGCCATTATTCACTGAATGCAGTTAAAAGTATAGTAAATTGACTTTGAGAAAAATCACAAGACTTTTCAATAAAAAGACAAAATAGCAACACTCTTAAGACAGCAGGTGGTGAAACGAGATACAGGAATGTTCCCCCATATAAAGAAATAAAACAAAACAGAGCTGTGTGATTTTACTGCTCTTTTCCAGCAGAAAAACCTCCCTAAAGGACTCAGAAAATAGGCTCCTAAATTTGCTCATATGGAGTACCAGAGATTGAAAGGGAAACTTTAAAATACATTACTCAGAAAAACTAGAAAAGAGATGGTGCTTAGGCTTAAAGAGCAGATCTTTTTTTTGCTTGAGAGTATCAACGCAATTGGGGGAACGGCGTGACACAGCGTGGACCACCAACTGATACAGGATATTTCATTACATCAAGTAGCTTACATCTGAGCAATTCTCTTCTGAATACTTACTTTTGAAAGAACGGATTAGGGGTTTCTAAAACACCACCCATAGGAAAAATTTTTAAAATTATCTTGTGAAAACTCAAGGAAAAAGCTTGAAAAGCCTCTAGGGAGGTAATGGCTGCTGGATACCTCTGCAAAGCGGTATCCACTATTTTTATTGTAGGCGACTGTACTTCATGCTCTCAAGCTGATGGGACTGGCAGGAAGAATGACCAATGAGCACTTCCGCCAGCAACAGAGAAGGCAGTGCTGGCTCAGAAGGGACGTTTGTTCGTCCGTGCTGGTGCCTTTCACCATGTACCAATTCACCTGGGCAGAAGGGAGCAATGAGGTACAGGCCTCTCTACATCGTGTTTCCCCAGTCAGGGAGAAACTTGCAGTCGAGCAGCACTTAGGGACATGGTGTAATGGTGGACTTGACCACCCCTGGGAAACATTCAAGGCCAGGCTGGACGGGGCTCTGAGCAACCTGGTCTGGTTGGAGATGTTCCTGCTCCTTGCAGGGGGGTTGGACTGGGTGGGCTTTACAGGTCCCTTCCAACCCTAACCATTCTATGATTCTATATTTCTGTGTTTGGTTTACTGTTGGATTCGAGGATCTTAAAGGTCTTTTCCAACCAAAATGATTCTTTGATTTTATGATTTCAGCATCTCATCATTAAGAACGTGATAGAGCTCAGGGACAGCCAGAAATTTTCTCTGCAAGGTCCTCACTCTATTCCACGGGTGCCTGTGCAGCTCCCTGATCCTAAATCCTCTATTCTGCCAGTGGAAACTGTGCTTGCCTACAACTGGCCAAGCCTCACTAAACCAGAGCTCTTCTTTTCTGAACTAGATCACTATGTCACTCCACAACCAGCCCAGGAGCCACAGCTGGGTTATAATACAAAGATGTGAGGAGTTAGATCCAGAATCTGAATAAATGCATCCACAAGCATTGAAGATGGTTCAGACATTCACGGGAGAGTTACAAAAAAAGGCCTTGTCCACCACAGAAGACAGAGGCCTGAAGCCTCCTCCACCTCACACGGCAATGCTAAATTCAGAGCATCGCAGCGCACAGCAGCACGTACTGCTGTACTCCAGCGCCGCAAAGGCATCTGAAGTGATGCTGAAAGGGTAATAACCCCGCGCAATGCTCTCAGTAATCCTTCCCGGAGGTTAACAGCGGGAGGCAAGTAGGTTGAGGCATTTATAAAAGGAGACCGTGAAAGGCAGAATCAACAGCAGAGTTGGCCTTTTAGTCAGCGTCGGCTTTCAGCAGCTCCGTTATCAGACGAGAATGAGAGAGGCGTGAGGGAAGCCTGGGGAGGAAGGAGAGGGGAGAACTGAAAAGAGAAGACACAACAACTACCTGACAGGAGCTCCCCGGGACTGAGCAGGCTTCAGCATGACGGTGATGGTTGTGTCAGTCTCATTCAGGGGGGAGTCTGTGTCGTATTCCGGCATCGACGGTGCTACAGCAGAACAAAGAGCCACGCGTTAGTGATGCACCAGTTGCTGCCTTTGGTAGTGATGGCAACGTAATATTAACATTTCTTGGAGATCGTTTAACATTTCTCAAATGAAACATCAAAATACTTCACAGTGTTATGACCGAAATTGTCAAAACCGCTTAAATATTTGTACACTCTTTTCCTGTTAAAATTAAACAGGAATTGGACACCAAAATCTTCAAGCTGGCTTTGAAAATCCTATCTTGAATTTTTTAAGACTTAGTAATCCTTTGAGATGGGATCATTCCTTCAGCTTTAAAGGTGAAAAAAGAAAACCACACAGACATTAAAAGATGCCACTTGGGATGACAGAATCAGTGGCAAAGCTAAGACGAGCACCCAGGAAACCTGTCTCCTGTTCACTGTTCCAGTTACTGGATTAGACCTCCCACATCTTAGAGTTTTCAACATGCAGACTTCAGTTGTGGTCCTTGATTAGCTGGAAGGGGGTGTTACGAAGCCCAAAAGCACGAGAAGAGGGGACCACAAATTAGCCAGATTATTTTAGCACTCAAACCCACAGCGTCCTACCCCAGTGCTTCAGTGATGTTAATCGCCAGGCTGCACGGCTGCCAACGGCACGCTCAGGCAGCACCCAGCCACCGTATCCCCATCGCTCCACTGACGTGTTCCCCACAGCACGATGGAAAACTACTGCATATTTACACTTAGCCAAAATCTAGTTTTTACTTCTGCTCTGTTATCTTCTGTTAGGGTCACTCGATGAAACTAGGATAGGTTTCCTCAGGAACTATATTTTACTTATTATGTTACTTCTGCCTTCCCCAACAGCAGACATCTGTTTGGGACATAATTTTTACCGTGGAAGAACTGAAGCGATCCTGAGATCGGTGCAGCATGAACTTTATTCTAAAGATGCGGGTTTTCTTGAAATATCTTTAAAGTATAAAGCAAACAGAAAAATTCACACAAATAGTTCATCTGTAAATCGCAATGACAAGCTGCATTGTGGGGGTCCCATATTTAATCCTCTCTAAGTGATTTCCTCTGTAATCCCATTTACAATCAGGATTTTTATCTAAGCACCTGAAAACTGTCAAGAACGGTGGTTGGTATTATCAGCTCAGCCACTGACTTCCCTGTCAGTAAGCTGGCAATGAGTTCAGAATGAATGCCAATTCCTTAACTTCTCTGAAAATGGTGCTCTGCATCAAGGGGAAGCAGTATGAGTCATTTAAAGAAGGTGCACGTCAACAGTGCTTTTCAACACCAGAGATCAGCGTAGTTGCTGGAGACGCCACAGTAAGAATTGTTCAGCTGTGGGCAGAGGAGATGGTGCTACGAGAAGTTTGCAGGGCCAGTATGGACACCAGAAACAGGCTGGGCTCTGCCTTTGCAGGCTCCATCATCCTCCTTTGATGCACCTTCTTCCAGCCTAACTGCAGGGCTGCACTGGTGCCACTGAATTCCTGGGTGTAGGTTAGCTAGCTGGGATGTCTCCTGGCTGTGCGTGAGACCTCTTTAGTTATCGTCCGAAAAAAAAAACTCTGAGAATTTACAATCTTACTTCCAGACACCATACAGTTAAGAAGTAAATGGAACAAGCATAGGTCTTGGCAAGATTAGCCAACAGAATCAAGTATAATTCAGCCATCACTCTGTATTAGTCACAAGACACTGAAATAAGACACGCTAGCTTTCTTGTGTGCTCAACATGGAACAGTTGTGTAGTACCTCAATAAAACTACAATTGGCAGTGATCTCCCTAAAACAGCAAGCGCTGCTCATCAATTTAACGCCTGTTTTGTGAGATCCCCGTCCTGGCCAAAGAGAAGTCCTCAGGAATTTTGCCATTTAATTGTGATTAAGACATAAAACAAACGTGTTCACCCATATAAATGTATACACTCACACATTGCTCCAGTACAGATGTCTTGTCTTTTTAAAATATACACAGTCTTACAAGGATATTCCAGTCAATCCAAAAATCCTTCTTCTCCCTACTAACCTTGGGATTGCCTCTGAGCGCAAGTTTCACAGCAATTTCCAAATTACATATATAGGACTGACCACACCATGAGATAATCTAATGTCAAAAACCTACCCTAACGCTTGCATGGAGTCTGTGCCCTACCTGTTGCGAATCAGATGTTTGGAACATGGGAAAAAAAGAAAGAAAGAAAGAAAGAAAAAAAAAAAAGATGACAAACTGAGCTCAATGTGCATACAGTTAATAATCATGAAGGCTCCTAACACAATTTGAGCACTCACCGAATAATAAAACGCAAAGAAACAGAATCAGAGGGAAAAAGCACTGCCATTACTGTGCTATTTTATTTCTCTGGTCTCAAATGAACAGAGTGCCTGTCGTGCCTTCCCTTCACAGCAGGGCTGCGTAAACCCTAACAGCCCGTGGAGCTGTTACTGTCCTTAATGGCTTTACCTCACGTGGTCGGGACATGGGCTTTTGCACTAAACGGCGAGAGTTCAAACACTACTGATGGTTAGTGCAGGGAATGGGTATGTTTTACTTCCTTAAAATTTACACTGTCACTTATTGCTAACAACTTATTTTTATGAACAAATTTTGAAATAGGGCAATGGAAAATACGCACTGTTGTGCACTCTTTCTGTGGCAACCAGCTGTAATTTCAAGCATTACAAGTGTCCTGAATGTCCCAAACGTTTATTCCAGTTTTACTGAAAAAATAGTTAAGCCATTCCAAAACATGACAGTTTTAAACTATGTTAGAGACTCTAATTTAGTGTTAGCAATTAAATGTTAAAATTAAAGCCTATATATGTCTACCCAATATCATCTCTACCATCCCTTTATCTATCTTTTTTTTCTGATAGCTAGTCTAATTTCTTTTTTTTTTTTTTTTTGAGACACATGCGCCTTCTCCTTGCAATGCCTTCTGATTCCAGTGCCTTTCATATCTTTGTCTGGCTACCTCAAGCCCTCCCTCTGCCCTTATTCAGAAAGAAACCATTAAAATAGCTTTCCTCCTTTATTTTTAGTCTGTTTGCACTATTAATTCAATTACTTCATTCCATCCATTTTGGTGCATTCTGAAAATAAAAGCCACATTATTGAAGGAGCTTCCCCAGCCACGCAGAAAATACTAACAATTACTATAGCGATAGTTCATTTGTAGAACTAACGAAGGTTCTCTTTTAAAATGCTCCAACAAAGATATTCATGGATATTTAAGATATCTACAAATTAACTGCTGCATTTGTAACCCAAACACACACAGACACTGGATTGTGGCTGTTTTAAAAATTTGCCCTGTGAAACTTGTAGCTGAGACACTATGCTGAATACCTTTTTATTATTTTATTAATCAGCTGCTGGTCTAAAGAACAAAACCCTAGAAAGTTCTTTTTTCTTCTTCTCCAAAGCAGTACCTGAAATCTTAGTTGCAATCCGTGTAGTGATGGGTGGCCCAAAGCCCTTGACTGTGCTGGCTTTGATGGTGAATGAATACGTAGTCCCTGGGTATAATCCTACAAAGAGGTGATGTGTTTCATTCCTTAGTTTGAAGACTTTCCCTCTTTGGCTGGACAGGTCAGCACTGGGATCCAGAGACCCAACGGCCTTGTATGTAATCTGCAAATGAAGAAGAAGGAAAGCAAGGTGATAAGGGGCCTTCTGCACCTGGCCTTTCTCTGCTCCCCTATTTTGCCATCCCTTGAGACCAGACACTGAAAATACAAGGACAGATATTATTTCAGTTATCTCTAGTGAGCGGTTCTGCGTCTGGATGATGTCATACAAACATGACATTTTTCCCAGGGCTTTACTTAGGAAAAAAACTAATTTCTTCTGTCCACTAAGGCCTCAGCATGTGCTGATTTACAACAAAAGATGTAAAAAATTGCCTTTTGTTCTGAACCTCAGAACTTCTGCAGCCAAACCAGAGCACACAGCACAACCAGCAGAATTTTCATGAAACTCTCCCATATGATCCCCCAACAGCACACGAAAACTTTCGGTACAAACATGGACATATTTTCTGTCAAGTTGTTTTTTTTTCTTCTGGCAAATGGTCTTCTCAAAAGGCTGCTGAAAACAATACGAGCTTTTTACTGACAACAAAGGTTTTGGAAGTCTTTTCCTGTACTAAAGAAAATATGCCAGGGACAAAAGCCTTTCTCAGAGCTTGTAAGCCAGCTTCTGATATCATTTCCCTCCCCACTTTTAGCCTCTGTTTGCAGGTTTAGATGTGGTACCACGCCTGAGAGAATAAGTCAGCAGGGTTACAGACCTGGAGAGTCGTTGATGAATACAACCGCTGCTGGTGCTAACACACCTTTAGGGGAACCCAAGCCGAAAGCACACCTTTGAAATTCTGCTCCAGCTCCATTACACTTACCCACGGCAACCCCGCTGATATACAGACACTTGCAAGTAAAACTCATGACTTATTTACCAGCCAATTCCTTGCCCGCGTTCCAAATTCAATCCAAAGGCAGCTCAATTTCCACCGAGCTGTCAATATAATATAACATGCTCCACTGCTCTCCTAACCTTTCCTGATATTATGGGATCCTCGCTTATTTGTAATGAAACACTATGAATAAATCAATGTATGTTAACACACGAAGTCTTCAATTTTTTATTAAGGGCTCCACAAGAATCTAATTCCCAGCTTTGCTGAAAGAGCCTTTGAAAATTTTTAAGTCACTTGCATTATGACAGGAGGAAAATGTTGCATTTTGAGGAAAAGTAAATAGACAATGTTTAAAAAGGAGGGCTTTAATAAGAACAGGATAGGGGGGCTTTAATAATAACAGGATAAGAGACAGAGACTGATGCTACTGACACCAGAGAGGGGGTGAGCGTGTGAATCCTATTATTTGGACAGACAAGAACAATTTAGACAGAGTTGATGCCCAAGATGAGGCAGCATAATAGAGAAGGGCCAAGAATTACACCCAGGCCCACAGAGAAATTACAATTATATTTCACTGAAAATCTACTAATTTTTCCAGGAATTACAATCTGGTTTTAAAGTTTTATTACTTGCCAGAAACCTGAGAAAGAGAGAGATCTTAGCACAACAATCATTAAAACAAACAAACAAAAAAATGCAGAGAGGAGAAATCTTTACACTCACTTCTTTTCTTTAGGTAAGGTGAGGACCATGCAATGCAGCATGGCATAGGACAATATTCTGACAATTCTTTTTGCATCAAGGTACCTCAAGGGAAGGAAATCTGTGTAAAAACACCATGGCAGTTAGAGCGAGCATCACAGACCTTCCCTTAAGAGACATGACCCAGTCAATGCCACAGCCAAACCCAGAAACAAAACTACTTTATCTGTAAGGTAGGAATGGACTGATGCAATCTGTATGCTCTATTTGCAAATCAAGTGCTAGAGAAATAGCAATTCTATAAAATTCCAAAGGGGAATCAGCAAAATAGGAGTTTGGGAAAATGAAAGGGAACGTCCTCCTGCTGGGTCACTGAAAACCACGTTCACAGGATGCTGAGGTAGTAGCCTATGCAAAATCTGTGGTATTTATTTTCAAGCACATTATCTAGAAGGCTATAAATATAAGAGGAAGACGCACTTGTCCTTGATGTCCATATAAATAAATGTATTCAGCTACCTTCACCAGTTCTAAAATCACTACAAAACGAGTTATTTTCTTCATTAAAACACCAATCCCCTTAAGGCAAACAGAGCTAGAAAAGATTTCGAGGAAAAAAAAGTCAAGGAAAGTAACTGATTTTTTAAAAATCTCTTTTGCTGTTGGCTGTAGCAGAGAATATGAGTACAAGGGATCTTAAAACAACCTGGGTTCAACTCACAAGAAGGAGGAAGGGAAAGCATCTGAGAGGGAGTACATTCATGATTTCAGATTCAAGTTTGGGCCAATTTTCAGAGGCTGCTCACTCAAATCAGACTTCACTATTCCCCAAAACTTTTTTTAAGGATATATAAATTATTAACAAAGAGAGATTTGTGGGATAGTCAAATTGTGAGATTATTGTCACTGCAGCAGACTCTCTATTCCAAAATATAGGAATCCTATTAAACCAGGGGATGTGCAGACATTTAGAGAAAGCAATCCTTGTCCCCAAACCATAACATTTAACTTTAATACACGAACAGTACATGGATGCAACACAGAGAATGGGAAAATAATAGTACAAAATTGTGCATGTGGTCTGGTTTCACATTCCAGGCCAGGTTGGACGGGGCGCTGAGCAACCTGGTCTGGTTGGAGATGTCCCTGCTCCTGGCAGGGGGGTTGGACTGGGTGGGCTTTAAAGGTCCCACCCAAAACCATTCTGTTATTCTATGAAACTATGGAAATTTCCAACTCTGGAGTAATTGATAAATACACAGAGATGTCTGGAGAAGAAATACAGCACTTTCCTAGAATAAGAAGGATGCTGAAAAAACCACCTGCTCTTCTAGTTGGTACGCTGAGTATTTATCTTAATTTCTTGTTCCAAGTGTCAAATCATTTCATTACAAAACAAACAAGAGATTCTAATCTAGAGAATGAGATGACTCAATCACTAGAAAGCAGCTGTTCTAAATTATTTTAAAATAATCTATTTTAAAGACAAGCCACATCATACTTCTGTATTCTGAAAAAAAGAAACAATATTAATTCAAACGTTTAAAAACCTAGACAGAAAACAAGCAAGAAAAGACTCAAAAATATACTTAAGAATTTCACTGTGATTGAAAATATTTGTTTTTATTCTGATGCAGAATAAATGCAAATACTAAGATGAAGAAATTTCTCACAAGACCGAAACTCTATGTTTTTTTAACCAGCTCCCTGGTTATCTCCTTCAGAGCAGGCAGCTGTCTGAAGTTGAAAGTCGTCTCTCTTCTCTGCAAATTGGAATGGTTGTCCATAGTTTGCATATATAACTTTGAGCTTACATATAGGCTCCAGGGCAACTTGATGATCCCAAGGAAAAGTTTTAATGGCCAACACTGCTACGGTTCTAATCACACCAAACACCGGTGTAGGCTAAAATCCAGCAAAACCAAGAAATAGACATGAATACATCCTAAATCTTCCTTGGAATCTCCTTCACTGAGTTAACAAAATGGTTCTTAAAGCGAAGCACCAACAGCAGTAATTTGAAATAATCAGAAGGTCAGATGGCACAGGAACTGAGAAGGATAAGGAATAGCTACATTCCCACCAAAACAGGAGGGATGAAACACAGCCCAGCATCCACCCAGCCGGACAGGAATGATTTACTTAGGAGGTACACAGACGATCCAGGTTCCTGGTCAACTGTGCAAAATTTGGCTACGTGAGGCCAAATTCTTTGTAAAATGTAAAACAGGTCAACAGCACAAGTTCAAGTCTACTGGAAACTACCGAAAA
Organism: Chlamydotis macqueenii; assembly: GCF_036417535.1. Classification (NCBI taxonomy): domain Eukaryota; kingdom Metazoa; phylum Chordata; class Aves; order Otidiformes; family Otididae; genus Chlamydotis; species Chlamydotis macqueenii. The sequence continues at coordinate 3,702,269 of NC_141571.1, read as the reverse complement.
AGGCTTTTATATTTAAATTCCCAGTGTTCAGTCATATATAATTGCTGCTATAGACTACAGAGAAAAAAAATAAGAACAGATCAGCGTAACAAATGGGATGGTTAGCGAGTTCAGTCCTTGTTGTTATTTAAGTAAACATCCAAATGCCAGTGCACTCTCGGTCCCCATCAACCAGAAGCATCCCCTCTTATTCCATCCTCTCCGTTTTTTATCCTATTTAAAAGTTCAGAGTATTAACTCCCTGAAATCACTGAGCAAATACTACGTTAACAAGCACAAAGATGAAGATATAATATTGAGAGCATAAGCACAGATCTTCTCTCCTTCACAGAGCCTAATTTAACACAATTTTCTAGGGAAATGCAAACCTTTGCTACTGTCACCATCTGCGACTGTAAAACTTCTATCAAATTACGAGGACTTATAAAACTTTAAATGTAAAGGGAAAGACCATAGCAGAGGTATCAGCTAAACTAGGAAGCAGGCGGCTATTTTCCACTGAAAATCTTTCTTCAGAGGAAAATATATAATTAAGAAATTATTTTAAAACCCCTCCCATAAGCCACTTGGATTCTGCCATACTGCACAGGTGTATGGGCAACAGTGTGTCCACACAAACAAAAGGAGATTGTGATACTGGAATATATTATTATATGGCTTCATGAGGCATAGCTCAAATATGTCTGTTCAGCCTGAGCATCTGCCGCTGACTGGGGCACAAAACCCTGCAAGAAAGTTAAGGCTGTTCAGCCTGGAGAAGAGGAGGCTCCGGGGAGACCTTAGAGTGGCCTTCCAGTGCCTAAAGGGGGCTGCGGGAAAGATGGGGAGAGACTCTTCAGCAGGGCCTGGGGTGACAGGACAAGGGGTAATGGTCTCAAAATAGAGGGAGGTAGATTCAGATGAGATATTAGGAAGAAATTTTTTATGCTGAGTGTGGTGGAGCACTGGCCCAGGTTGCCCAGAGAGGCGGTGGATGCCCCATCCCTGGAAACATTCCAGGCCAGGTTGGATGAGGTTCTGAGCAACCTGATCTGGTTTGGAGATGTCCCTGCTCCTTGCAGGGGGGTTGGACTTGGTGGGCTTTAAAGGTCCCTTCCCACCTAACCATTCTATGATTCTATGACTTTACAATCTGCCCGAGAAGCTGAATTACCGTTCAGTGGTTCACCCTCCACCTCAGCGGCTATGCCGTGTCCAGTGCCCGGGCGCACGCTCAATCTCTACACCACACTCAGCAAACACAGACAGTAACCAAAGTCTGGTGAATTTTACTCCAACTTTGCATGGTGAAAGCAGGGGGAAACTTTGTCCTGCGCTTTTTAAAATAAAAGTATTGGTAAGCATAGTTGAAAATTGGAGGTTAAAACAAAAAAAAAATCCCTTTAGAAAAATGGGTACATATTGTTAAAAATGTGGTAATTAAACAGTGAAACGGACTGTCAAGTGACATGATAAATTACCCTTCGGGTTTAGATGTTCTTTTGGAAGAATGCATTACTGCACGATCATGAGGCCCTATGCTTAATACAAGAACAAATGGTGATAAAGATTCTCATCACTTCATTGCAATGGTCCTGCTTGCCCTCCGCTACTAAAATCCTGTGGGAACCCTGGATGGCTGTTCAGATTCCCTTTCATCTCTTAAATAAATAAATTAACAAGACAGAATATTCTGCTCAAATCACGGCTGATGTATCCATTTAGCCTTCCCATACATTTGATGCATTTGAGTAAGCTTTCACACTGATGAATAACTCGCTTGTCAGGATTTCACGTGTTTGTAACCTTAAAACCGGGGGCAGCAAACTCTAATGCATCAGGATTGAAAGCTTGCCAGTCAAGGCAAAAAAATACGCTTATGTTTCTTCCCACAGCAATTGATCCCAGTGTACACACTACTTCATCTTATATCTTTTGTCATATGGAATTAATCAACCACGGCGAGTAAAATTTTGCTCTCTACAACCACATTCACCATCAAACATGAGGACTTTAAGCTTTCCCTCTGACTTCAGCAATGGCAGCCAGCTGGAATGCAAATGCTAAACACTGCTGTTAAATCAAACACCATTTTGTAGGTACATTATGCAATCTTATATCTATTTTCCATTTTAGTGACAGCCTGCACAGCAGTTTGAGGAAGGCATCTGAAACCTATAAATCCATTACATTATCCCCTGCATTCCCATCGACGTTTTATGTTCCTGTCTTTACGAAACAGCCCATTCTGCCTCTCCATACTCCTCATACAATACACAGTCCCTAACTTCTGGGGATGCTTTGGAGCTGACAGGTAGCAGCAACTGCTTTTTTACTGCCTTTTTTTTTTTTTTTTTTCCCCTTTTCAGTTAGTAAAGCCCCAAGACTGACCCCATCTCTTGCCATGGATAAGAGAGGAGCCAGAAGGAGGAACACTGCAGAGCCGTTATATGCATGACCATGCCAAGGTCAGAACCTGGGTCCGCAGGGGCACCCTGACCCGTGTCTTTCACTTTATTGATCCAGAAAAAAAGAAAGATTTTCCTGAGTTATCACTATTTTCAAATTCCTGTCTTGTGAAGCAAGACCTGGAATCAAGACTTTTTTTAATCCATTGGTTCTTATCACATCGAGCTGCATCCAGGGGCACGGCGGGGTGGGTTCCCTGCAGAAGGGGCACTGGGAGCGAGGATCCCCAGTGACCATCAAAGGTGTCAGCTCCTCCTGTGCTGCTCGGCAAGCGGGAGACGAGGAGGGCAGCCTGCCCACCCGACCAGAACAGCTCGGCAGCCAGAGTCACACCCCGCACCAGGGCTGTGCTCCCCTCTCCTGTGCCCTGTGGGAATTGTGTGACACCACGGCATCCCGGCTGGCCTGCTCTAGCTGATAGCAAAGGCTGATATCAAAATCACTAAAATAAGAAAATAAAGCTGCTGCCATGCCAGAAATGGAAAAATGCAGATCAGTCACAGCTTTTTGTCCTTTTTTTTTTTTTTTTTCTTTTTTCTTCCAAAGGGGCCCCTCATTTTGAGAGATGTGCTACTTCCCAGCTGCATTATCCTCTCCTGAACTAGAATCTCTGCCATTTAACCAGAGGACAACCAGGCAGGCTCAGTGGTGCACAAGCCTGACTTAGCGGTAATTAAGTCCAACCTAGTGCAGCTTTAGAGAAGCTCAATACTCAGCTGTCAGAAGCCCCGCACCAGCGCATTCAGACTCCACCGCAGAGCAGAACATCTCCTTGACTGCCAGCTATGGTCCCGCCTGCCCAGCACCTGCAGGCTACAGAAAAGTCACTTCCCCCCATGCTCTCCTACACCATTTCCTCCAATTTCATAACCAGGTCAGCAAAAAAAAAAAAATCACAAATGGATGAGAAACAAGTTTGTCACAGGCAAAGTGGGATTCTTCCAGGGCTAGAAATCATTATGCAACTCAGAAGGGCGCAGAGAGAAGGGAGTCAGGTACCAGTGGAGAGCGCAGGATGCCTTGCACAGGCTTCAGCGCTGCAGATGGAGGGGACAGGGAACTAAATGAAAGGCTTCATGATTGAAAATACCTTGGGAAACAATAGGCTATTTAGTTTTTAATCTTGCTTCACATATTCCACTGCATGCTCTAATAAAGCCTACAAGCAAACTTCATTTTCCCCCCATTTCCCCAAAATAAACACAAATAAACCGATGCATTAAAGTCTGGCAGAAATACCCTTGAACTCAAAGTTATCCAAATGTTTCCTTCGCTTCCTGAGTCGCTGGCTTCAGGGACTTCCCCAAGACAGGTGTTAAGAAGCCACGTGCAATGTGTACTAACCGTGCAAAAGACTTTTTACGGTGGAAGGAAGCCAGCTCTAGCTCGTGGTGTCTACTGGAAATGTTTTCTTTGCATTCAGCGTGTCCAGAGGGTGTGCAAGGTGAAGGTGTTTCACCGAGCATCTCACCTGCTCCATTTCAGGCATCACTGACATTCCAACAATTTTGCAAGGCTTCTCTTCAGTTCATACTACATCTGGATTACTCTCACTTAGTCAACACTGAGTTTCTGAAACACATCTTCTTGAACCTGAGTGTGTATCATTCACAGCACAGCTAACATCAAAAGCAGCTTCAGATTTCAGTGCAAAGAACAGCAAGGACCAGCCATCCCAACCACAGCTCTCCCTTCCCACCTTCTAGCTGGACCTGACAACAAGAGAATTAGTAAGATGTTCTTAGAACTGGATAAATATCCCTTACACAGACCAGCCCAGCAGCACCAGTCAGCATGAATCATAGAATGGTTAGGGTTGGAAGGGACCTTCAAAGGTCATCCAGTCCAACCCCCCTGCAAGGAGCAGGGACATCTTTGACTAGATCAGGTTGATCTGGCTTCTCCCTAGTCACACCACACCAGGTGAAGTGATGAAGATTTAATTGTCCCCTCCTCTTCAGTGACACCTCTTAGAATCAGGGTTTAAGCTGAATAATGACAATCAGCACTGCTAAACTCACACCTGACAATGAAACACCTTGTCCCAGCCTGAGATGTACTTAAGAATGAAAATCAGCTCTTTTCTTCCCCACAGCCTCTTGCTCAGGGTCACTCCCAGAAACCGCGCTTCCATGGCAAAACACCGCTGTACCGACAGCTCCCAAATGCTTTCAGAAGCTGATGCAATACGGGGAGTAAATTACAAAGTAGTATCTCTGTCAGCTGAAACCCACCAGCAAAGAGCAGCTACAGATTCATCAAAGCCCAAGCTTTTGTTACACCGATTTTTCTGCAAAAATCTTTAGCTTCTAGTGTTAATTCTACATCTAATCCTGACAAAACTGCCATTTTGGCAGACAGTTAAAGATGTTGCCTTTTGCTTTCCAAAGGTGAGACGTAATTGTTGCTTTGTGTAATTGCAAAGGGCTTATTCCTCCTGCTGCAGAGACTGCTCCAGGTTCCCAGTCAGAGGAGAACTGGCACCGTCCCCACTCCTGTTCACAGCGTCGCTGTCTGATAACACTCGCCGCTTACGTTTCCAAGGCTGATGTCAAGCAGAGCACAAATCATAAACAACCAGGGCCCTGGATGTGGGCTATACATTTGATTTCAAGTTCAAAGCTGAGAGTGCCAGAAGTGGAGGACTCAGCACCGTATTTTCACATCAAAGCGCACAAATATTTACACAGCTCACCTCCACGTTTCAGCAGCAGTCTCACTTGGGTGTAGAAGATAAGGCCTGAAGAACACAAGGAACCTCTTCTTTTCCACATACATTATCAGAGTTGCTTGTTTTCTTGAAGAGAATAGGAGAGGGGCACAATCCCTATACAACACCCCTCTGGCTGTTGCTTGGTGTGCTTTTTCAAGCAGTGCAATACTAGAGATTGTATTCCCCCCGACCGCTTGAGGTGACCTCTGCTAATATGGTCACAACAAGCTGACACCTATAGGAATTACAAGAAAATACATCTCTCTGGATGCTGAGGGAAGCAGGAGTGCATCCCGGTGCGTAGCTTTCTGCACGCATCCCACCTGCCCTGACTGCGATGGAAAGGGAGGCACGCGCGCGGGGAGCAACGCCTGCGCCATCCAGCACCCAAGCAAATGTTCTGAGCCCAGTAAACCACTCAGACACATATTTAGCTTCCTTTACTGCCAAGGGAATTTTAAGTGCATGTTTATAGGCTCACGACAAAAGCAGAGGATAAGTGAATCAAGCCCAGAGTTGCACTCTTACCCTAACATCAACCTGTAACAACTCACACAAAAAATGAAAAATTTATCTGCAATGAAGGAATCGCAGAGCACTAAGGATGAGAACTCACTTGTAAATCAGTTCTGACACAATCCAGGACCCAAACTTTTGGCCTATCTTTCCTCTTTCATGCAAGCATCCCTAAATCTAACTTTATTTTTATATGTTATTTTCTGATACTTCCTTTTTTGCCTGCATTTTTCAATTTTCAGACTCAGAGCAGAAACACTGCATCTCAAACACAAAATACCCACAGATAAAACGTGTAAGAGGTGTCATGCTTTGCTTGTCATCAAATAATCTGATTACCTGTACCTTGCCATGCTCTTCATACACTACTATTTTCTAAGATGAGTTTGTCACAGCATGCCAGAAAGGCAGAATATATTAAAATGAAGGTATGACCATTTTTTTGGAATTATGTTAAGACAATTACTCCGGCTGCAGGTTCTACAGCTGTCTCTCAAGTTATCCCAACTTTGGATTTTCCTCACCAGAAAGATCAAAAACCAGCTGTACAGGGGAAGTAACAGATGGAAATAGGCTGTGCAATTTTCTTTACTCTTCCTGTCTAGCATAATTCACAAAATACAGGCTGGCCAGTTGCAAAGATTTTGAAAACTGCTGCAAGTCAAATTCAGCATCATGAAACAGAATGGAAGACAACCCAGCTCCCCCACCAAGGCACACCTGCCATAAATAAGAGGGTAAGAAATTCTTCCTCATGCCAATGTAAAAGTCCTTGTTTTAATGTTCTAAGTAATAGGAAATAAATCCACCTGAACTGCTTCAGCCAGCAAAAAAGTCAAGTTGCTTCTGCAATATTCTAGCAGAAAAATGGTCAGCTTTGCAGTGAGATAACAAAGTGAAGAAAATAAATTTCTATATGCAAAATATTTGCTTGGAATTTAGTGGTTAAGATGCTATCTTGCATATTAGTATTTATAGCGAGACGAAACATATTTTTCGTGAGTAGCTCTGCAAAAGCAGACATGGTTGAGATTCTCATGAATATTCCTCAGCTGATCACATAGCTGGAATTTGATGAGTAGAGCTGCTAGCCCGGGTCTTGCTATAACAGTGCCATAAAATGTAAGGAGCCACCCCATCTCCCAGGTGTGAATCTGGGGAAATGGAGGAGCAGAGGGCAGGACCTGGTAGAGAGCACGGTTTTACTGGGAATGACTCCAGCCTCTATGCAATATCTTCTACCCTGAAATGGAGGACCTCCAAACTGGGAACATCTGGGAGCCAAGCAGCTCGTGACAGCTGCATTAGGAAAAGCATTAGAAGCTCTGCAGCTGCAGCAACAAAAAGAAATACCACCATGGCTGAGGCATCAACCCTTGCCAGGGCGTGAGGTGCCCCTACGTCTGCACACACCTTCTCAGGCGCTACAGCACGGGTGGGATGACCAGACTGAAGGAGACTTGTACACAGCACCCACGGCAGCACAGACCCTATCTCAGAGCGGTGCAGAAGCCGAGCCTCTGGGGTAAACAGCCTGCTGCCTCTCCGTCCTAAAAATCTTTTCTGATGACCTTTTTACATCTCAACTATATACATTTCGTATCGTCTAAACCTCAAAGGACTCGTCCTATGTTTTTATTTGAAAAAGCCACTCAGTTCCCCTAAAGCATGAATTCCTAATCATCACATAGCATCCTCCCTCTTCCCACCCTTGCTGGAAAGTTCCTGCCCCCTTTTCTCACCCGGGGGCATACGACTTCACACTGTAATTTTCCTTTCCACCCTCATCAAAATATTTCATCAGAAAGAACGAATCCTGTGCCTGATATATCAGGGCCTTTAAAGCAGCTTCACAGTGTTTACACCCAGAGGGCTTTCATTCGTGTGCAGACTGTTTACGGCTTTTGCTGAATAAAGTCACCGTTGCTGGTTTCCCTCTTGAATAAATCCTGGCCCTGATTTTCTAATGTCCTGGGGAGAGACTAAAGTCAGAATTGAGCTGGAAATCCTCCATCACCTTGGAAAAACAATATCCCTTGTTCCTCAGGACATAACTGCTTTAGAGCAAATAACTGGGATATGGTTTTTGCAGATACTTTGGGTACTACATGAATAAAATCTTATTACTACTGCAGAAGAGGTTATCTCCAATCAGGTTTGCTGCAGTAAGTTTTCTGGTCTATTCACCCAAACTATATTTTCACCAAAGCCAGAGGCTGTAAAATGCACAGTGTATAAAGCAAGTTAAATATTCCTACCAAAAAAAAAGTTTCAATTTTTTAAAGTGACTTCCCCCGTCTCTGAGCTATCCATTAGCTGGAAGTGAGCCACATCTCATTGAACACCTAAATACTCTTTGTGGAGGGAAAAACCATGCAGTAGCCTAAGTGCAGAAAATGTGTTCAGAAGTCTGAACCTGAAGCAAAGTTCCCCCCCAGCTCTTCAGAGTGCTGCAGTATCGGGGGGCATCTCACTCGCCCTGTGCCCAGGGCACTGGAAAGAACTGGTCAGAGGACAGGACATAAAAAGCAAGTGCTCACTACCCACTGAAAAACTGTGAAAAAAATTGTACCATGATCCTTCTCTCCCTGTGATGTTCTACTTGTAGCTGCTTTATCTGGGCAGAAATGTTTCTCTTCCCTGTGACTCTTCACTCCTACCAGACAGTCAAGAGAAAAATGACCGTATGGATGCCCACATACTTCTCTTTCCCATCACCATGTCACCCTGGCTCTCCTGAGTGCCATTATCTCACTCATCCGCTCTGAGTTACCGAACTAGGATCCCAGATTTATTTTGAAGCTTGGTGTAGCCCCTGTTCATCACTGCACAAGGTGAGAGGCTCCGGTGTGAAACCTGAGCAGGGAAAACACAAAAGCAGTTTATTTTCACCAACACTGAAATCCTGCTTTCTTCACTTATAACTGCCCGGTTGAAAGAGAGGAATATGTGTCCAAATGGACAAGCACGAGAGCTGCACCCATGAAGGCCACACACAGAGCACTCGGAGCCAAGGCTGATTCACTTTGTTCGCACAAGGACAAAGCAAATCCAGCTTTAGGCCCTTCTCCCCATGTTACATTGATTTTTGGTTTTTATTCAATTTGAGAAAACACAGGCAATTCACTCAAACGCTGACTAGCAAAGACATAACTGTATTATGCACATTATGGTATATTTTAAGTTGTACAGGTTTTTTTCAGCTCTATTATTTTGTTTTCTGAAAGCACACTGTGACCACGTGAATGAATAGCAAACTGTTAAGATCTCTAGATACCTCTCAACTCCAATTCTGATTTTATGGTCCTGTAATCAACTTCCAAGCCACATGAAAACACTTCTATTGCACTTTTTAAAATGTTTTGCAAAACTTGGTATGATATACCTGCTGTACTCCACTGCATTTGCCTGCTCTGAAGATCAAAACAAGACTGAAGAAAGATTCAATTCTATTGCCTTTTTTAATGGTCTGTTGGATTTTCCTTTTACTTCATCTGTAGGAATGTAGTCAACTATAAATTGTGTTAACTGGATAATCCATTAGATTGGCTCAATCGCCTTTTCTTTGTGCTCCACACTAGCAGCGATATTCCAAGCAGTCTTCACTGCTTCCTTCTTTTTTATTACCAAATTCCTTGTGATGCTCCAAAGACTGTTTGGATTGGATTAGGTTGCATTAAAAGGCATCACAGTTCAAAATGTCTCACAAGGCGCAGTTTTAAGTAGTCCAATTTATCGTTCCAACTTCCCCCTTTCGGATAATCTAGCTCTGCTGCTTCTTTGCTTTTCACTAATGAGCTGGAAAATCAAGCACACCAAGCTATCGGATGAGTCTGACTAGGTCCACCTCTGCTTTATAAATAAGTAAAAACTCTATAAAAACTGTACCTCATCTCTTTGCTCCCCCCATTCAAGCCCTCCACTGTGGCAGGGATCTTTCCTGGCCTCCACGAGCACCAGTGGGAACTTGCACTGGATCTGTCCTATTTGGTGCAATTATCCCCAGCTCTTGAAGCATTTTGAGGGGGCAGAAGTAGAAGAAAATAGCTTGGCTTCCCACTGACACCGTCACACGGGGCCAAGAAAAGCCACGTTCCAGCCATCACTGCTGCGTCAACGTCTGGATGCAGAGCTGGAGCGGGTGGCAGGGAGGCAGAGCAGCGGCACCGTGATGAGCAACCAGAGGAAGCCAAGGGGTTTTAATCATCATGGTGAGGAGGTGAACAAGGTTAATTGCTGCAGACTTACACTGTGCATGCTAGGAATCACAGAATAAAACTAAACTTGAAAGGCTCAAGCACTTTTCAAAATGTACTTCGTTAGATTTCAATTATAAAGCAAAATTAGAGGACCACAGAACAAGAAACAGTGCATATTTTCTCTGAGGAGGAAGAAACTATTTTCTCCCTCTAAGGCATTTCTTTTAGTACTCTCTCCCTCACTGTCCCATATTTCCAAAAACTGTAACCCCAAGCCATACCTCCTACACCGCAAGATGACTGCAGCAGGGCAATGGGAGCAAAAGGCAGGAAGAAACCCTTCAGGCTCCGAATCCAGACTTTTGCAACCCCAGGCAAGTACGTAAAGGACACTGAGTCACCGTGATTCGCACAGCCGATCATCCTAATGCCACTCTCTCCTCCACACATCCAGAGTACGCTTTCAGATCTTGACATCACATTTTTTTTTTCCTTTGGATGCTTGACGTTCTGCAGGCTATTTTAAAGGTGACTAAGAAAAGGAAGCCAGGCAGGAGAGCGGAATGTGCTGTACAGTGGTACAGGGAAATTCAGGGGAAGCAAGTAGTCCAGGGGTTTTCATAAATCAAAAATGGGTAGAGTATGTACAAACTCCTGTAAGGACTCAGAAAAAGGCTTCAAAAATCTAAATGACAACATTAGAAAAGGTATGTCTATTTGTGGTCAGGCTTGAGCTGCCGTAACTTCCACACAAAAGCCCTTGATTAGCGCAGGCCTATATTTTCTAATAGTCTCAGTGATTCATCATTTACACCTCAAAGCCTATGGCAGCTCAGTCTGAAAGAGGAAAAAAAATAATTGCTTCTCATTGGACATATGAAAGCTGTAGATACCGTACTTCGTGCTAGTTTTTCTAGACAGATTTCAAAATTTTTCAGACCTCTTATATGAGTTCTCCAGATCCAGTGGTGGAAAGACAGCAACAGGTCGAAAAACAGAAATGTAGAAATATTATGTTTAGCCATACCTAAAAGGTAAATAAAATAGTTTCAACTGGCTGCTGCCTGAACTTACCCTGAGAAAAATACCAGGGCATTTCATCGAAGGAAAAAGATCCTACAATTGACGTTTTGAGCTTGCTACAAAGTGTAATTTAAATAGACTTACCAGCTGCTGCTGCCCTTACTGCAGTATCAGCGCCTTTTACCCACAAGCATTCAGATTCTGAATGGTAGTAATGAGAATGAGAATTTGAATGTGGCGCAGCTTAGGCTCCCAAGTATAAAACATGAGTAGAGTAGCATCAAAATGTGGCAAATTAGAGTGCAGACACCTGGTCCTGAAAAGTCATGCAGAAAACTTAGTTGATACTGCTTCTCCTTGTTTCTTATTAAAATAATTTGGAGGCTTGAAAGTGAAACAGATTTATTAATTCACTGGGGAGCCAGAGAGAGTCATCACACAGTAATGGAAAGGCAGATTTTTCTATTGATTCAAATTAAGGGTAATTTATCAAAAAAAAGCGCCATGATTTGCATGAAAGACGTCGCCCAAAGACACAGCAGTCTGAGTGTGTTTTGATATGTTTCACGCACACACACAGACCGTTCAGCGCAGCTCTGCCAGCAGAAGGCATTAGCTGGCAGCGCTGCTCTGCAGCCACGTCTTTAGTTTACGATCGCCCAGCAAGATAAAACTGATCGGTCAGAAGACTTGGCTCTGAGATAACCCAATCATTAGGCACTGCAAGAGAAGCTGCTCCCCTCTCTTAATCTATTACAAGCAATCTGGTCATTCTTATCCACTCTGGCCCTCCGAAGCAAGGAAAGCTGACCATTCGATGGCTTCGGTGAGCCCCTGGACCCCTTGTCAACTGTCTTTGTCCCTGTGGGAAACATGAGGTGCCTTTGTTGCACAGTTTTTAGCCCTGGGAAATAGAGAGGAAATCTGAACTACTCCCAGGGAGTTTGGTTTACCGCAGAGGATATAAGAGTGTACGTCTTGCTTCCAGAAGTATTGGTGTTTTCTATATCCAAACCATTTACCAAAGGAAGGCTATTGCTTCATGCAGAAGCTTAAGTCTTCCAGGTTCGGTCTTTCTCAAACTTAGACTTGAATCATCAACAATAACCTAGACAAACTGTGATGCCAGAGAGAATACAGCAGGCTCAGAGAATCTCTGGGGCATTCCTGTACACCTCAACAAATGAATGCACAAACATTTCACAGAATCATAGAATGGTTTGGGTTAGAAGGGACCTTCAAAGGTCATCTAGTCCAACCCCCCTGCAAGGAGCAAGGACATCTCCAACCAGATCAGGCTGCTCAGAGCCCCGTTCAACCTGGCCTTGAATGTTTCCAGGGATGGGGCATCCACCACCTCTCTGGGCTCCACCACCCTCAGTGTAAAACATTTCTTCCTAATATCCAATCTAAATCTACCTCCCTCTATTTTGAAACCGTTACGCCTAACATTTTCCTAACATTCCTACCATTTAGATGCTCTCTCTCCTTTTCAGTGCCATGTTCATTACAGCCAGAGTTACAGGGACAGTGCCACGGGCTACACACTGGAGTGCCAGTAGGACCAGGTGGGTGTAGCACTGGTGATCAAGAACACTATTGCCTTCCTCATCCTTCTCAGCTGTGGCAAGGAGCATCACTCCTGGGTACCACCTTCAGCTCCCCTGAGATAGCTATTGGAACACTGGATTCCCTTCCTCGGCTCTCAAGATATTTCTTCTAGAGCTCCTCATCATAAAGCATTCATGTTTATGAGAAAATCTGTTGTGAATAAACGAGTGTAAAACACCAAAGAAAGGCACATTGCATTCACCATGTCACCTTGCTGTCATTGCTGCTGCCAGACCACAAGCAAATTTATCAGACGTTTACTCTCTGTGAACGGGCGATTTGTGCAGCACGCTGGGCACGTGTGCAAGTTATTGATCTCAGTAAGCTAAATTTTCACAAGGGACTTCAGGCAGCTTCCATTTGCATATGCCTGCTCTGAACGGTCAAGGATTTGATCGAAGCAATTCCTCTCCTCAAGTCACAGAGTGGCTCATTTGAACAGACTCCTCAGCTCGTATTTGCATATATAGAGTTTAATACCAGAGACACACATAAACAGGAACGTCAGCTTTATGAAAATCCTACTCTTGGGGGAATTGCTCTGTGGAAAACAATAGTAAAAAGCAGGATTCAATGTAAATCTTACAGTGAAGGGAAAAAACCCACTTATTACATGACTAGGAAAAGTGGATAAAATGCTGAGAAGCCTCTTAACAAAGGCAAATTATCACACAGCGTGAATGGCAAAGGGATCGTTTACATTCCTAGTCCGTAAAAAGCAGAGATTAATACAGCTAAAAAAAAAAAAAAAGTTAAATTTAACGAGTAACTCAAGTCTTCAAACAAACTGCCAGTTTAATAAAGCTGAATGACAGGGTCAAAGTGTTGGGAATAAAATCTCAAGGTTCTGTTAGCAGAGAGAACATTCACGGATCGAGTGAGAGGAAGAAAAGGTGATTTAGCACTGAAAGAAATAATTACTCTTCAAATAAATAATTAGAATGAACATTTATATTGTCTTTTCTTCCCCTCTGAATGTCCCCAAAACTCAAGTTTAGTTTACATACTTAGCTAATTAAAGCCCTAAAAATAATATCATTTTTAATGAGCCATTTCTGGAGAAAACGAGCATAACTTAAAATAGACCCAGGCACTTTGATTACTGCCTCAAGTTTATATTAGTTTTCATGGTGCAATAAATTTTTTAAAAATTGCCTCCTGCTGATCTAGTTATGATTCCATTTTTAAGCAATTTTTAAAAATTAGAAATGTATTGCAGATTTTCATTCTTAATGGCTTAAATTTAATTAAAAAAATGCATTGAAGTTGGCAAAGAAAATACTGAACCAGATTCTCAGCTGATTTAAAGAGGAAAACGTTACTGAAGTTGGAGGTAGCAGAGCTGGGTGGTTTGTACGAGTTGGTCGTTTTGCAGAAACACCAATCTCTCCACCTGCCAGCCTTACAAATCCACTTCTCACTCTAAGTGTCAAGCTGGGTCCAGCTCTTCTCATGTGTCAAATGTTGGCTAAGCAGACCCATGAGTCTTTTTTTCAAACCCTGTTTCTTTTAATTGAGTCACAGAAACCCAGTGTGACCAGCACATGACGAAGAGGCATAGCGAAGCACGGAACACTGCTGTGGAGCACCAGTTGCGTAGGGCTAACAAGTTTTAACTCCTCGGAGCATGGAACTAAACTATCCATGAATTAAGACAGGACTGCTCCCTCCAGAAAGTTTACACAGTCACCTCTCATGATTGCATCTACTTCCCCCAGCGACGTCCATCTGCTACGTATGGGCTACGTACTGCCACTAGCAGATCCACAGGGAGCTACTGTTCACCACGTGGATTCTGCAGGCCCAAATACTCAGCTGACAATTAGAATGAGAACGGTGAGACAGATCTAATCACAGCGTGCCTAGGACAGCATTGAACGAGTCAAGATGCAATGTGAAAACACATCCATCACGGAATCAGACTGACCCCGAAACGCTGACAACGTTAACAGAAGCAAGACAAGCCCGAATTGCTCTTTAGAAACTCTTTTGAAAAGTACCACTTTGCAGTCATTCAGCATGTCATCATAACCTCAGGATACCTCCCAAAACAAGAAGCAGAGCTCCTATAATTAGAAAACAGCAAAGGATGTTCATTCCAGGTACGTTTCTCACATTAGAAGTACAGTACGAGTACTCTAAGTGCAAAGAGAAGTAATGCAAGTACAAGAGCACAAGCTCCACTCTCACACGAAGTCATTATTTTAAAGTCTCTGATGTCTGCATGATCTGCTGCTCACAAAATTCATCTGCTGAGAGCACTCTTTCCACTCTCACAGCAATGAGGACCTGCTTAGTTTCAGATACCGGCAGGTATGTGGGATTTTGTTCACCCTTTTTTCGCTCTCAAGCACAGTTACTTTTATTTTTACTGTCATATTGTCAAAAAAACAATGACCTGAGAACACAGCTGCTAGAAGCACTTACATTGCAAACACTCAGACACAAGGTAAGGTCCCACACAGACTCGCCCTTTGCAGTGCCTGTGACACCCAAAAGAGGCAAAGGAACGGAACCATTTCCATGGAACGGTACTGGCCAGGGACCACAGCTGGAAACAAGGGAAGAAAAACCAGTTTTGGTTAAGAGCCAAGAAGAACCAACAACCAAACTCCAAGTCCACTGTTATTAGACAGGTTTATAATTGTAATTATTTAGAACTTGGATGCAGAAGCATCCAAAAACTCAATAGCCAAGGCTATTCTTACAGTGTATGCATTCTGAATGAAGGTGGTGGCCCCAGAAATCTCTCCAGAAGTCAGATTTGAGTCAGATTTCTATAGAGTTGCACACAGACAAAGAGATTCAGGTTCTTGAGCTACAAAACGATATCTAGCCATCAACCAAGTTTCCAAACTTTTCAACAGAAGGCAGGCACTCATCAGCTCCTAGGTGGTCATCTCTGGTCCCTTCCTTGAACGCATGACATCGGCTCCTTAACGTAGCAGGTTCTTGGCGGTGATGTTAAGCTTCCTTTAATAGCAGAAGATTGCAATGATACCTACCAATTGTCCCATCCACTGAAGCGTATTTCTCTCTAGGGACTTCAACATGAAAAGGAAAAGCTGTTGAACAGAAGGCAACATATCTTCCTCTACACTGAAATCCAGGGACATATCTGCTTGCAATGGCAAGAAGCAGACAAAACGAGTGCCACCTCAGAGAAGAGCTCTGTCACCTCATCTGTTGCCTTCTTCAACAAAACAATGGCTCTCTGAGGGGCAGACAAGGCTGAACAGGTTGTACCAGACTGCAGTGTGTTTAGCTGCTGGCAATATTTATAAACAGTAGAATTCCTGTGCAGAAATGTTTATAAACAGTACATTTAGAGATTTCTAAAAGCTGTACTAACCATGTCAGAGAGTACAGCACCCAAACCCTGCATCCTCTTAGGTGACAAGAGGATGCAGAGGAAAGTGTTCTTCCCACAGATTAATACTTGTCCTCCTTTAGTATGAACTTTTCTGAAGGTAACTAAAAAAAAAAAAAAGGGGGGTTTTATCCCGAATTTTCTGAAGGTAACTAAATGAAAAACAAAATGCATCCCTATCTTCTGAAATGCCACCTTTCTCGTCCAACAGTTAAGAGCGTGCATGAAAACTAATTCAAGGCTGTCAAGTGCTTTTGCAATAATTTTATTTCACTCTGCTTATTTTGGGGGAGAGGCAAGAGACAGGCATTGCACAGGATGCAAACACCTGGTGCTCAGGGACAAGATACCAGCATTTTGCTGTAAAGACGTGCAGCAAGCAGGTCTCCCGATGAGATCAATATACAACACAACAGTAGCGTTTCATTGTTTAAGAGCTTCTTTCTCATCTACACTGACACAGCATGGAAGTTCAGAAAAGACCTGTAATATACCTGTGAAAACCAGCCAGTCTTACCCAGGACTCAACTTGCAAACAGTCCAATAACACAAATAGATCAGCAAACACAAAGCATATTTCTCTTTCCCACCTACACACAGACTGTTTGGTAAGAGTATAAAAACATTGCTGTCCTGCTCTGTACCATAAATATTATTACTGGTACAAGAAGGAGGCTTTCTCCAAAAACCAGATGCTTTCAGTCTTAAAGCACCTGCTTGTGCACAGCAACAACTGGCAGAGGATTTTATTTCTCTGTTTATCTAATTTGAGACAACACTGAAAATCTTACGTGGAACTGTAAACAAGTGCAGAAGCATGTTCAGCTTCACCACGTTTCACAACATCTACCAAAACAGAGGAACCACTGTTGGGTTTATCTGAATTCTTAATTGATTAATCACAGGCAAGGCTTCCACAAGCAGTGTGTGCCCCCAGCACATCATTAAGGATTATGTTCACAGATACTCTGCCTAGACAGCACTGTGTTAAATCCCAGCAAATAATTTGGTCACCGAGATGTGCATGGAGCCCTTTAGGAGCAAAGCTGCTAAAACAATTACGTAAGGACATGAAAAAGCAGTGGGTAAACCGCACATCTTGATTCTACCCAGGCACAACAGCTTCACTAGGGCTTCATCTTTATCTCAGATTTGTTGGGGAAAAAAAAGAGTCATTGCTACCATTCCTTCCCTATTAGAAATGTCAAACACTGACATAATTTTTCTTTTCATGCCACTGAGGAGCTCAGAGTAACAAAGGAAAACACCAAGATCTCCATGCGGCAGACAGAACTGCAGCTCATCGATACCATTTCTTCACACGGCAACTATTAGCAAACCAGTGTAGCTGCAGGGAATTTCTCGTGGTCCAGAAAGGCTGCTCCAAAGGTCCACAAGGTCTGCCATCTTTATTTACATCTGTCAGTAAAGCAGCCAGAAACAGATACCCCCCTGCTGCTGCTGCTGAGATTACACAAGCTAAACCAGCAGCAGGTGACAAGGGACTTCCTCAAAACTCTTTCATAAGCAGCTTTCTTGGTACTTGATTACCATGACAGAGGGAAGCGAGAGTCTAAGCAGCCCAGCTGACAGCGCAGCAGACCTTTGCCTCAGGCAAAGCAGAATGAATTCCCATCCTTCCCCAGTCAGTGTAATTTATAGCCCAGGGCTGTGTCTCATTACGCCGGCCCAAGCCAAGGTTGTTCCAACTTCTGCGTCAGCCCAGCAACAGACTTGTCTCTTGCTGGCACCCCTCTGAAATTGGGAGCCGTGGTTTTATTTAGCTGGAAATCTGGTCTATGGTATAGAGAGAATGTTTCTGGAAAGTGGGGCATTACAGACAGATTTTATAGGATGCAATGAGAGGAAGATTACAGTATGCAGGAAAAGGACTGAGTTACATCTACCAAGCAGCCCCGTTTGCTCAGCAGCTGCATGGATGAGCTCACAAAGTTCATCTTTAATAAGGATGATAGCTAGGTGAGAATGTAACTTTTGTCTGGGTAACCTGAATAATTTCTAATTTTTCTGTGTCCTAAATAAGGAAGTGGCACGTTAATAATGCTGTGTACACATTATTTTGTTTTCCTCTAAATTTAAGTTTTACACTGTCACAAAGACAGATAAAGTTAAATAGCTTAGAAGAAGCTTTTGGCTCAGTGGAAAAAAAGGAATCTTATCAAGCACTAAAAGGAAAAACATCCTAGGCAGCAATATGCGGGAGTTCTGTGGGCATGACTTTTATTTGTATTCCCCTTCTCCAATAAACAAACTAACAATCAGCCACCAGCCCCTTGTGATCTGTGCAAAAGGAAAGAAAACAAACAAACCAATCCCCACCACACCACATTGCTCTGCTGCCAGTATTCCAGCTCCAGGAAGAGCCGAGCGTCGCGTATGTGTTGCCATGGGACATCCGAAGCAGATGGCAATACCCTGGCACCGCTCACATCCACCACATTCACCTGTGGGAGCAGTTCTGTGCAGGAGCTCAGGGAGGAGAACAGGCCCCAAACTTGCCCAGCAGTTCAGGGGAGCACACATTTGACTCAGGAAAAGTCACCAAAGTGAAAGCCTTAGAGAACTACAGAATCACAGAATGGTTTGGGTCGGAAGGGACCTTCAAAGCCCACCCAGTCCAACTCCCCTGCAAGGAGCAGGGACATCTCCAACCAGATCAGGTTGCTCAGAGCCCCGGCCAACCTGGCCTTGAATGTTTCCAGGGATGGGGCATCCACCGCCTCTCTGGGCAACCTGGGACAGTGCTCCACCACCTTCAGCGTAAAACATTTCTTCCTAATATCTAAATTAGATATTAGACCATTCATTCTAAAAGACAACATGAAATCTGAATAGTAGCACTTTTTGCTTTTTCAGCAGTTGTTTAGTTTGGGGGGGGGTGTTTTTAGTTATATGTTTTTCTAGTTTGTGTCCTCTCACAGAGCTTCCATCCAAGATACAGGCCCTGCAGAAGCATTTTAAGGACAACAGCAAAAGCCTTGCTGTTCTCAATTCCTGCTTATGGACTTTAGAGTCAGCCCACGACAGCTCAGGGACTAATGACCCACTGCCAGCAGAAGCAGCATTTCAGACTGAAGAGCGACCCTGAAAACTTCAACACACAAGACAAAAATGCTAGAGATGTTAAATCTTCCAGGGACAAGACTCAAGTTAAGAAGGTGCTCCTAGAATTTTCACTACTTGATTGGGTTTTTTTTTTATTTATTTTGAATGGAGTTTCACTTACACTGAAAGATCAAAATATTCCTGAAATGAGAGAGTTTGAAAGAGGAGTTAAATTCTATTAAGATAGGGCCAGACCTTCTACGCGGGTATGTGAAGAGTAATATTTTTCACCGCCTCAAGATCCTATCTTCACAGTATCTCAGTATCTCCTTTTTTTCAGCTCCAGAAGAAAAGAAAATTTGACTCCAATATCGAAGAGGACACCACATTAATGAGACACTTGCTCAGCTCTCCCCCTTCAGACTTTACAGTTCCTATAGCTTTTTGATTACCTGGTCATCACCACTGCTGGTTTTGTCATTCCGCCAAGCTCCCTTGTATACAGCCAACAGCCCGGGCAGCCTAAATCACCACGTTTTCACCGGATTATTAGGAAAACAAAACAAGGCTGGCTGATGCTGCTATCCTCTCAAATTCTGATTTCAAGGTGATTTTGTGCTCTCTTCCTCCTTGGTTTGTGAGAATGTGAGGAGAAGGGGAAAAAAAAGCTCTCATCTTCTGCATGCTTGGAGCCAAATAAGGAATTAACTTGTCTAGCGCAGTATCTACTCCGAAGTGTACGATACGTCAGGGGAACAATCAACCTCATGGTTCTATAAAGCTGATTGAAACATGATTACACAGCAAGCCATGGGCTCTTTTTCCGAAGACTTGCCAACTGCCTGTGCTTCTTAGGAACAATTACTACTGCAGGTGATTCCGGACTGCAGCTGGGATGGACATGAGTTTCAATCTTATCAGAAAGTTTCAGACATTTTGGGGTACAAGACTAGAGTTAATTGCATCAAGCGTTACACAAAAGGAATAATTTGAAGAAAGTTATCTTCTAATGAACAGAAAAGAGTTAGTAAACAGGTTAGTGAAAATCCTTCTCTGGTGCTGGACTTCCGAATTAAAGAATATATTTTATGACCAGAAGTTTGGGTGTATTTTCTGTCTTAAAACTCAGCTTAAGCCAGGCAATTATTGCTACCTGCATCCTTCCACAGCCCATCAGATTTCATCCAGGAAACAGAAGGAAGCAAGGCCTTCCATTTTTCCATTCTTGTACTATGTCTTGTGGAAGAAGGTTAAGGAAGAGTCAAACAGCATTTTTGCAAGTCATATTTAAGGCTGGCAACATGTGAAAGACTAAAAGCCCTGAAGAATAAAAGTCCTTTAATTTAGTCACAGCATGGCTGGTAACAGTACAAAAAGCCACAGCACGGCTCTAGAAATGAATATGAAAGTTAACCTGGGGAGACCCTGTGAGTAAAGGAGGCCCATTTGCTCCCTAGCCTATTTCCTGAGAGCCACACAAGCGAATTAAACCTGAATACAAACACAAACACCACATACACAAGACAGGATAGAACATGGTCCTACACCCAGCCTTTCCCTTCAGCAGGAACAGGGATAGCAGGGCTGAGAAGTCTCATCGACTCTCCTCCTTGCTCAGACTCCTTCCTCCTGTTCATATTTCCTTGGGACTTTATCGCTTTTTGTTTTCTATAAATAAAACCAAGTTTAATGTCTAAGAGAAAGGGAGGAAGAATGGAGCAGGTAACAAAGTAATTGGGAGCGCCTCAGTAATGTATTCAGGCCATTAAGGATTTCATTAGGTTTACTAAAAGGTCATTAATGATAAAATATCTTCTTTTATTTTACCTACTTTCTAAACATTATAGCCTATTCTGCCATTCAAACTTGCACCCCACTGACATCAATTAGCATGCTATATATTAAGGAGAGTTTTTAATGAGCTGTTATTTCATATGATTTTATTGCAGAGCCTCATTGTTCAGTTTAATAGCAGAAAATGACAACTGTAGAAATTGCTTTGATAGGACTGCACCACTGAGGCAGTTATTCCATCTCCATACTTGTTCCTCAGTTAGCTCTTGATGCTGAAAGCACTGCTTAGAGTATCTCATGGCTGGTCTGCTGTGCGACACTGGGCGTAGCAGAAGCTGGGGGCACTGAACAGAAACCCAAACAGACACAACGCAGTGCTAACAACATCACTTACAGCTGCCGTTTGCTACACACCGTAACGTAACAGAACCAAGACCCACGTACGTATAAAACGTTTTTGCCACATCTATAGATAAAATATCAGTCCTGATAATTGTAACATCACATATTTTTACGCACTTAAATCTTAAACTATCCACTTACGCTTATTTTCCAAGTGTCTGCCTCACCCTAAGTTGCTTTTCACAATGTCAGACAAAAGCGGTTGAATTACAAACAGAAGGAAGACTAAGTTGTTCTCCCTGTGCTAAAACATAACTGCAAATCCTTCTGAAAAATTCTTCTGAAAGCTGTCCCACCCTTGCTGTCCATCTGGACAGCATGGAGAACAGAAATCAGGAAAAAAATAGCAGCAAACAGGGAGGGCAAAAAGAGAAGGCAAAAGGGCAGGCAAGGGACTCAAAGTGACAGAGACGGGTAATGAGAGTAAGGCACAGGAAACTAAACCCAAACTCATCCTGGCCACTGGATGGCAGGATCATAGTTAAAGATGTGGTCTAATACACACACACAAAGGACAGCAATAAGATTAATTTCCCTAAAGGAACCATAACAATGGCATCTTCTCCTTTTGAGGGCAATGAGAAGATCACCTTGACTGGCTTTTCCTCTTCTACACAGTTCCTCAGTTGCACCAACTAAGAGGACAAAGCCACCACTTCTGAATTTTTCTACATTAAGCAATACTTAAGAGGAAAAGGAAATAACCATCTAGGAAGAAAGCACAAACACATATCTGTAGTTTGCTTTCAACTTAGTTAACTAATACAATTTGGTAAGCAAGATATTTTAAGATCTGAGTATCACAGAATCATAGAATCTTAAGGTTGGAAGAGACCTCCAAGATCATCAAGTCCAACCATCAACCCAACACCACCCTGTCCACTAAACCATGTCCTGAAGTGCCACATCTACACTTTTTCTTTGAACTCCTTCAGGGATGGTGACTCCATTCCAGTGCCTGGCCAGTCTTCCAGTGAAGAAGTGTTTCCTAATACCCAACCTAAATCTCCCCTGCTGCAACTTGAGGCCATTACCTCTCATCTTATCGTTATTTACTTGGAAGAAGAGACCAACACCCGCGTCCCTACACCCTCCTTTCAGGTAGTTCTAGAAAGCAATGAGGTCTCCCCTCAGCCTCCCCTTCTCCAAACTAAACAATTCCAGTTCACTCAGCCCCTCCTTGTAAGACCTGTGCTCCAGACCCCTCACCAGCTTCGCTGCCTTTCTCTGGACGTGCTCCAGCAACTCAATGTCCTTCTTGTACTGAGGAATGTGGAATTGTTAAAGAGCTTTATCTGTATTACCATAACTGCACAGGTATACTGGCACTTGAAAAGATTAGATGGAAGAAATGTAATTAAGAATTAACTGTTTTTCTAGGTAAGCAATAAAGAACAGAACCAAAATTGTCTGAAAGAACAGACCAAAATTTTAGGTTTTTTTAAACACAATTGAAAAGAAAATAAAGCATAGAGAGGCAGAAAGACAAGATGTTCACATATCTACAAAAGGATTTTTTAAATTTGAACTTCATTATAAGAAAGAATGTTTAGGTTTTTTTTTTTTCCATTCTTGTCACCTAGTTTGGCTTAGAAAGAGCACAACATGCACACTAAAAAAAAAAAAAAAGGGTTTGTTGTAGCCAAATATATTCTTATTTGCATTGGATTTATATTGCTGCAAGTCTATTGGCTTCAAAAGAACAATAAAAAGGTAATCAAAGAAATTGTTGTGCTCAAGGGACCGTATTATGCTTTTATTTCTGGAAAGCTTGATCAAGCAATTTTTTTTAAACAGTTGATTCATACTATTTATAACACAAGTATGCTATTTACCTGAAGATTGTCATACCTTTAAAAAACGTGTGACATCTGAGTTTCTCAAAAAAACCCTCATTGTCTCATCAAGATGTTACTGCAAACCACAGGATTTAGAAGAGCTTCATTATCAAATGCTTCTGAGTTAAGTATATCCTGCAAGTAACAGGGGGCGCGTAGGGCACAATTAGGAATCCTGTGTAATTTGAAGAAGTTTGTTCAAAAGCTCTTTAAGGTATTTATTCCGAAAAGTATTCCTAATTAGGAAATCATTTCAACATTTCCTAAGTTTAACACTGTGTTAAACTAATTGGGACAAGATGGAGAGAAACAACACTGACAAGGATACAGGATGCTTTTTTCAACGGGGTTTAGCACCCGAGTGAAGAGCCTGCACCTGGTGCATCCTCCCTGCCCCTGCCCGCCTCAGATGGAAGGAGCACGAACAGCCCACAGAGTCACTGCCCTGCTATCAAGCACCAGAGGAGAACCTAATTCCTATCATCCCCCACATCAGCTTTAAATCAACACAGCTCCAACCGGCTCCTGTTCCACCACGGCATTTTGCGTTTCCAAACGGGGCAGGAGAAGGAAAGCCACCCTGTTTCACCAGAACAGCAGCTGCGTAGGTTGGCTGCTATGTTATTGTGCACAGGTAAATCATGGTTCCTTGCAGCATCGGGGAAGCCACTTTAAATGCCCTGTGTATGGCAGATGGGTCACGCACACACACACTAGAGTTCTAGGGCTGACAGGGAGCTTATAAGCCACGTTGCTTTATTAAACAGCATGGAGGGGAAAAAAAAAGGGCTCTCTGTGGGATTCTGCTGGCTGAAAGAAAAGATATTTTTATGACCTTGTGCTCCTCGGATTTCACCGGAAAGCTGTCTCACTCAGCCCTGCCTCGTCCCAGAAACAGAACAACAGGGTCTGTGGCTGACAAGGCATCCCAGCCTGCTACGAAAGTCAGCCATGCTCAGATTTACAGCCCTTCTCAACTGGAAAACAAACAAACAGAAAAACCATAATAAATCAGTGCAATCAGCACCATTCATTTTCCAAATTCTGGCCCAAATGCTGACCAAGAGGGGCCCAGAACACTGGCAGCATCTAACCAACCTGTCCACCAAGCACTCAGTAAACACTACAGTCCCATATAATAAACCATTTCTCTTCAGCCAGCCCAACCTTCTTCCAGTGTAATTCTGCGCAAAAAGCCGTTAACTATAGAACTAATTTAGCTGGGTATATATGCACAGCTTTCCTCACACGTAATTGTGTATGGGGAGAGGCTGTTTAGTTATGGGAGAGGCTGTTTAGTAGGGCCTGTTGCAATAAGACAAGGAGTAATGGTTTTAAAATAGAGGGGGATAGATTTATATTGGAAATTAGGAAAAAATTTTTTACGATGCGAGTTGTAGAGCACTGGAACAGGTTTCCCAGAAAGGTGGTGGAGGCCCCATCCCTGGAGACGTTCAAGCCAGGCTGGATGAGGCTCTGAGCAACCTGATCTAGTCGGGGATGTCCCTGCTCCTTGCAGGGGGTTGGACTGGATAACCTTTGAAGGTCTCTTCCAACCCTAACCATTCTATGATTCTATTAATTGAGAGGATGACGTAGCCTGCTACAGAGCTGCCAGAGTTTCAAACTTAAACAGATTACACATGGCTGCATGGTTTCGTTGCCGGTTTAGATTATCAAAGAATTCTAATTCAACATAGTTGAGATGCAGTAAAACACTTATCCTTCATGTAATTGACTTTCATGGACTCTGGCCAAACAATACCCTGCGCTACAAGACACTGGATTTATACAGTGTCACAGGAAAACCACATTAGTGCTGCAGATGAAGAGAGTAACATGCAATTGCACAAAGATTGCATTGTCAAATGCCTGTACAGAAGCCAGGCCCAAATACACAATTCTTAATTGATCATTTCCTGGGTTTTGAGCACTTAACTGTGTATCCTTAATGTTCTCTTAATGTTCAGCTAAACGCAGCGGCCAGATGTGTGCAGCGTGGCCTTCCTTCCGTGCGCACTTAGCAAGCTGAAGCGAGAAAGCTCCGTCCCAGGAGAATCGTGCATCCACAGAATGCAATTGAGAAGCTGTAGCATGATTGATTTTCATGGGAACGTTCAAAGCCAATTCTCACTGAAGGCAATTTCCGAGAATTGTCATCTTTCTGCTATTTCCACTGTAGAGCTTTATATAAATTGGTTGCAAGATTTCGTGGTTGTTGCTTTCCTTCTTGTGGGAGCCATTTTTCACTCTTCTTAACCAAAAAAAAAAGCCTTTAAATAAACAAACAAATGACTAAGCCAAGTTGGGTTTGCAACCCTTTCAAGCTTTTCCAGGAAACTTTTTTTTTGCTACATCTTTTATCAGGGAAGATTTTATCCAACAAATGACAGGTTTCATGAATAGCTTAAAAAAGGGCTGTGAACAGAAATGCACGTATATCCACGCAGTGGATAGCTATCACACCAGACAATCATGCTTTGTGTTATAACAAGTATGTACTTTCAGTGGTCAAAGGCGGAAGAAATTTGGTTGCACCCTATTGTAAATGCGCCCCGCAAATATTGGCCTCACGCGTGACCTTCTAAGAGGCAGTTCACATTTAATGACCTCTCCTGCAGAGAAAAAGTGAGCGAGGTGATTGAGAAGAAATGGCATGTTGGCAACTGGAGAGATGATGAAGGGCAGACTGCAATTTTACACGGCAGCTAAGAGGATCTGTAACCTCTGAAGTACAATTTAAACTCAAATCCACTGGGATTAGGGGAACTAGGTTCCAAGCATCCCATTAAAGAGCTGAAATTGTGTATTAAAGATCCTTATATTATTATTTATGGCATCTAAATAGAGATTTACAGCATTTCAGAAAGAGTGACTGAGAAAACTAGCTAGTTAGAAGCTGGAAACACATCCTTATTTTTCCCAAAACCCATGTGCAACCCACATGCTATTTAATAATCGTAAAGATGAGAACGTAAGTGATTACAAGACTACACTTTACAATGTTTAAAAAGACAGCTCGCTGTATAAACATTGCCTTTAGGCAAGGCTCATTGAGAGGACTTCAACAGTCTGAGTCGTTTTTCCAGCCAAGGAGCTGGATGTACCATAGCCACCTTTTAAAAGCTTCTAGGATTGTAATACCTTATAACAACACCTTCCTCCAAGTAAAGTCACAAATATCTTCTACAGGAATGCTAAGTGGTTTTTGGTTTTTTTTTTCCTTCTTCCTCTTTAAGGGTGAAGCCTGACAATTCTGAGAAACAGACTGCACACAGGGATTACAAAGGCGAAAGCCAACGATCGAGTGCACCCGTAAGCTTCCAGCTACCCAAATGAACAGTGAAATGTTGATATAAATAAGTTGTTTATTTACATTTTCAAGATTAAATGCAAGTTTGCACAAAGGTATCTGGGTCCACACGAGCATCTGAAGCACTTCAATTTGGATTATGGAACAAATGCCTGGGACAATCTCATGTCATCTAAAAGCAAGAGAATTTAAGTACCCAAGCTGGTCCATGACCTTGAATTTGATTGCTTATTCATGCAGTATAATGACAGTATAGATCCTTCTGCTGTTTGATGGTGGTTTGACTCTACACACACTTAGGATTAAAAAAAATAAAAAATAGAAATTTTAAAATAAAATCTTTGTTGCATGTCTTTGTGTACAAAGGCTTTGAAGCTGAACTCCCACACAGTATAAGCACAATAAGCAGCATTTGATTATTAGAGATTTTAAAGCATAGCAGCCTTTTCAGGACTAGTAAAAAAATATATATACATATTCAACAAGTTGTGGTGCTTTCAGCCTGCCAGGAGACTGAAGGGGGGACAGGACTGATTACAATATTATCAGATTCTGCCACTCACAGTTCGCTACAAGAGACAGCTGTAATAACGCCTCTTTCACAAATATCCCGTGAAAAACACCTCTGTAGAGATTCCACCCAAACCACTGCACCAGCAAAATCCATTATCGCTGTTTGGCTGTGTTTCTGAACACAGATTGATCTACTTGTCTCATGTAAGTGCCTACACACCTCGAAGCTACCTGGGAACTTGTCTCTAGCTGGAGCTCTTCAGCTTTATCTCCGCTGCACGGCTTCCTCGCAACGGCAGCCTATGCATCTCCCGAACGGCTCTCTTGCCCGGACAGATCACCCGACACCTCCTAACTCGGCACACGCTCTGTTATTAACTGCCTTGTTGTGCTCCCTGAACACCCCCAGCGTGACCTGGCCATCACTCACTCTCTACACGGCTCACGCCCTCATCTTCTCAGCATACTGATTAACTAACTTGCCATGCCACAGCCTCCCGAGTTCCCTGGAACAAGAGATTTTTGCTCCCTAGAAAGGGACTGCAATTACATCCTGATTTAGGGATCTAGAAGGTTCCTTTGTTTAAAATCCCAGCTGTTGCTGTACCCAGTGAAACAATTAATTCTCCAACTGAGCACAGCAGGGGTTTTAAATCAGCCTTAAATGCAAGGCTATCGCCGCCTTTATTAAAAGACTACAATAGCAGTTTGAAGGATAAATATCAATCAGAAGAGACTTGCATAAGTCAAAAAGGTTCATTAAGGCCCTTCCATTTTGTTTAGGCTCTTTAGAAGCATTCAGTCATTACGGAATTAGGGATTCTGGCTGCCAAATGACTTGCTGAAGGTTGCGCTGCTGAATTGCAGCCCAGTTGGCACGGACACAGCGTGTGCGCGAACCGCAGCGGCAGCCTGTGTGATACAGAACCCTGCCTGGCAGGCAACCACAAGACTGATTAGGGATCTGAGAAGAAAATCTGTCCCAAGGAAAAGCAAGTGGGATGTAAGTAGAATAGACAGTGTGTTTATTTGGAAGCATTTTAGAGGCTTACAAACAATTTCTTTTTAACAGAAATAGAGAGAAAATAGAGAACCCAGATACAATGAATCAGATCTTGAATGTGATGGTAAGGACAGAACTATTACTCAGGAGGAGGGTTTTTTTGTTTGCTTTTATTAGGAAAGTTTGTGCCCAAGGGAGTTTGAGACACCATCACTTGCATGACACCTACACGTGACTCTAGCCAGCTCCTTCCAGGTGAAACACAGAGCTTGACACCGCTAGCTCAAATTCATAACGTGACATTTCTTCATCTGGACTTCGCAGGGAACTTTTCTTTAATAAACGTTGATAGGCTCTTGGGTTTTTCTCTCCCTATTGACAGCGACACCACTGCAGGGTTTCTAGGTAGCTGCAAATTTGCCAGCACATCCCTGAGCCTCCCAGCTCTTCGTGGCGACAGAGCAGCACCGCTGGCGCCGGGTTTCAGGAACCGTGCTCCTACAGGGATCTCATTAGAGCAGCGCCGCACAAGTTCATAGTTTGACCTTTTTTTCTTCTGTTGTTGTTAAAGCCTTCTGCTTCTACCTGGATCGGTACTGTAGGCCACAGAAAGAACTGAAAACCTACCAGAGAATAACCACTAGGTTTTGTTGTTTTTTTTTTTCCTCTTCAACTAATAGGTCAGCTGAACTCTGTTAAAGCAGTGTAAAGACACGATGACACTGAAAAATGTCTGACCCCTGTGCCTAAAATAACACTTCAGAGGTCATTACTACTGAGGAATTACTTTGGTCCTAGACAAATGGCAGGAAATCTTAAAATAATACTAGTAGAGACAAAAGCGCAGGTTTAAGTACCTATAGCAGGCTAGGGATTAAGCAGGCAATACAAAAGATGCAACTATCTGGACAATACTGGCTGTTTCTCAGTATTTTTAGGAAAATTAAACTTCAATTACAGGTAGCAGGATGAGATGTTTCTGTAAAAAAACCTCTACTTCATTTACCATTCATTTAATGGTTTTAAAATAGAGGGGGGTAGATTTAGATTAGAAATTAGGAAAAAATTTTTTACGATGCGGGTTATAGAACACTGGAACAGGTTGCCCAGAAAGGTGGTGGAGGCCCCATCTCTGGAAACGTTCAAGGCCAGGCTGGATGAGGCTCTGAGCAACCTGACCTAGTCAGGGATGTCCCTGCTCCTGGCAGGAGGGTTGGACTAGATGACCTTTGAAGGTCCCTTCCAACCCTAACCATTCTGTGATTCTACTCAGCAATTTCAAAACCAGTATCTCCTGTTGCTTGGAACAGGTGCTCATATTTGCTTGCAATACAGACTTCAACAGCCAGACAACTACCCTGAGAATGCTCTGGCCATCTCTCCAGGTTCTGTGTAACTCCTCATCTGTATTTTTATCTCCAGCTGATAGCCTTGTCTCATGACACCATAGAGAATGTGAACGTTCTGTATGAATTTTATATGTAAGAAGGGAGAGGGAAAGGAAAATATTTCCATTCACGACAGCCTTCAGGCATTCTGGTTCTCCTGGTGTTTCTAACACTTGGATTCTTAGCCTTTCGGAGATGAGGAGGAAAGGGAGGAAGGGTTCAATTTCACCTTGACTTCTCTTTGGCTTCAGCTGCCAAATATGCACAAAGTCATTATGAGAACAGAAAAATTTGTTTGTGGCTCCACCGAGACGCGAGCAATGATATGACTTGAGGGGTAAAGGCACTGTCATGATGCATCACTACCCTGGGGGCATTGAAGTATCTCTCTGCAGCTGCTCAGCCAGAAAAGCTACTCAGATTGCTGAAGTCCTTTCAATGAGCTGAGCCTAAGGCAATATTTTAGTAGGAAACGGCCTCTTTAAAAATTAAAAGGAGTTATTTTTGCATCATTTGACTCGGATTATTTTAAATGTGTTCCATTATAGGTCACCCATTCTGCCAGAAAAATAATGAATTTGCAACTGATTCTATTCAGATTATTTCCTTAGAAATAGAGACAGCTTTATAATAATTCCTTACCAGACACAGGATAGCCTGTAGTACAACTTCAAGAAATTGCAAGGGTTTGCTCTATTCTAGCACAGAAAGGTGCTATGCAACCTGCACAGGTTTCTACAAGTGTCTCAACAGTGACCAACAAAAAAATGACTCCTTACTTTAGTGAAGGATTATCGCTGGCTCAAATAACACAAAATTAGCAAGAGGAACTTCTATTCCTTTATTTAGTCTTGCTGTATCAAATTCAATCTACCTTTTGTGAGCCAGCTGGAGAGATGATGTTAAAGTGCAGTTACATTTGAGTCCAGGAGAAAGATCTCTTGCTCATGCTGTGCAAGAGCTCATTGATGTTAAACCTGCTTGATTTTTCCCATTTCCCATCACTGTGTTAGAGACAGCATTAGCAAGGAGAACTAGGAGTGACATGTTATAAGACATACTGTTCCAAATGGAGAAGCAGGATGGGAAGAGGGAACGAGCAGAACCGCATTGGCAGTGGCAAAGACACTTCCTGCACCCATGCCTTTCCCAAAATAAGTTTGTACATTCTCCCAGCATAAAAGAGAAAGCAAAAAAAGTGATTCTTGTCCCTCTGTATCAGACCATGCTGCACAAGCCCACAGTGAGGATTTTTACCATATTATCACCATAAAAGGAATTTTTTTTTCACTTTTTCTAATCTTACTGTTGCAAATGCTGAACGCATACACTGAAACACGCTCAGTCATCATTGGTGCACCGCTTTCCAATATTTAATAAAAATGCCTCTACTTTCTCTTGTACAACTGTCTCCCATTTCACATGATCCTCTAAATCAGTCCTCTTTCTACATTCCTTTTCCTCATGTTTGGATGTACATGACATTATGGATGCAGTTTCACCAAAAGCACATGACAACAGTAACACTTCTGTACTTTAACAAGAAGCATCAGCTCTAGAATCACATCGAATTTTTTTTTTTGAGCCCACAAAGGATGGTTAGTGGTCATGGTATGACCTGCTGTATATTTTGTTTGGGGGTGGGGAAAGTGGTTGGGCTAGATTAGGTGTATCATTGAAACATTCAAGATCAGCACAGTAAGATTTAATGGCTACATTCTGCTGAGATTGGCAGGAAACATGATGACTATCAGAAAGACAGAGATTAATTAGTTAGAGTATTTAGGTATAAAAACTAACAGAAGTTTATCACAAGAAAAAAAAAAAAAGAAAGAAAACAGACCTTGGAGATACTGCAGAAGAAAAAAAGGATGGGAATTGAACACCCGAGATACATGGCTCTCATTTTGCCACAAATATCGGTAAAGAAATCTTTTCTCTTTTTTTGAGCTGGAAAACTTTTTCAGTGACAGCAGCAGACTATCTTGAAAATTCTTATCTATTTTCATCAGGCTTCTTTTAGCACCTGCTGAAATCTCTCAGAGCTCAGGATTGGCTTAAACACATACGAAAAGGGCCCTGTGGCATGTACTCCTTGACAACAATCTGTTCTCCTCACCTCATAGAGTGTAATGACGCCATTTGTCTCATTTGGAGGCTTCCACTGAACATAGATCTTCTCTTCAAAAGGTCCTCCCTGGATGGATTCCAAGGGAATGGGTCCAGGAACTACAAGGGGAAAACAAAAAATTAAAAAAAAAAAAAAATAAAAAAAGCTGTGTTAGAAGCTACCATCAGCTCCAGTTGCACACACACCAGAAGACACCAAGAGGCCATCAGACTGGAAGTTCAGAGCTGAAAATAAACCAAATAAAATTAAAAAAAAAACCCAAACCTCAAGGCACTACCATAACACCAAGGTACTAGAAATATCAAAGGCCTATTCTCAGCCTTTGGTTCAAATAAAAAACTCTAATCTAACCAATAAGTGATAAATAAAATCAGAATCCATGAAAATATGAAACTAATTTCAGTACATACTTATTCCAGTGCAGCACAGCATCAGTGGGGAATTTAATTTGTCCTTCTCTGCACCACAACAGCAAAGCTCTATCCACCTAAACAGCCAGACTGGCACAGAGATGCTACTGGGCTGCACACCTTTATCAATATGAAAGATTGATTTTCTTAGGAAAGGAACAATGTAAGATTTGTATTTCATTGTGGCTACAAGGCCAGCTAAAAAATCCACCTACTCAAGCAAAATTTTAATGCTGTGGAAGATAACTAAATGCACTCCCAAGCCTGTCTGATAAAAAACCCTGTTCATTTTTCTGAAAGATCTGCCATGCTCTGATGTCCCCCCATATGATATACTGTACTGCAAGAGCTACTTCCAGCTGAGAGAAACTCAGGACATCAACTCCTTAACAGCTCTGGCAGAGGGAGAACTCTTCTTTTTAACACATTAGGACACAGCTTGTAGTCTATAAGAGTCCTTGGTCTGAAATAGCTCAAGGTGGGATAACACCACTTCAAAGCTTTCCATCAGTACTTCTGGAAAACAGTTCTCTTGTATCAAGAACATAAGAGTCAGCACCAAAGCAATTTAGCTTCCAAGACGTATAAAAAACGCTACGTCCAGAAGACCAGCATTAAGAAAAGCTACACTCTGGAAAGGACGGTATTATACATATTTTTGGAATGCTGATGTGAAGGCACAAGAAAAATCAACGAACGCCAGGATTAGATTTGCCGATATGATAAAGGAAGCTGCTCTGTAGGTCCTGGGTAGCTTAGAACACAACTTGTATAGAATTAAACCTACTGCTGCTCAGTAACTGCTCAGACTGGCGCTTGCCACTTCCAAACCCTTCAGGGAGCCCTGCCCTTTCAAGAACAGGGCTGTGAAATGGAAATTTACACCTACAAATTTTACTTGCATAACACACACTGTCAGAGAAGCCATTTGTAAGTCTAATGGGACAGAGGGTTATGTTGTTGTTTACAACTTGAAAATATTTGTCTTCCCCAAAAAACAAGCAAGCAAACCCAACACAACTTACCATCTTCCTCAGTCTGCACAACCAGCTCCTCGCTTTCCATTCTGCCCTCCGGATTAGAGAGGGCCAACCTCAGCCGAATGGTCATGAAGGGCCGAAGACCTCGCAAGGTGTAGTGAGAAGAAGTTTGGATGAGTTCCTCTGCCTCAAATTTTTGCTGGTTAAACACATACTGGTACTGGACGGTGAGATTGTAGCTGTGGCAGCGGGTCACTGCGTAACCAAAGGGCTCCCACTGCAACGTCAGCTGCCGGGAGCGAATATCAACAACTTCTACGTTCTGTGGCCCATGGACAGGATCTGTGAAGCAAGATTAAAAAAAAAGAATTGTCACTAAAATAAGTCAGTCATCCATTAATACGCCTCCTTCCATATTGCCAGAGTATCTAACTACTTCACAACTCTGAATGTTCTTGTCTTTACAACGTAAAATGCTAGCTAAATTAACGTCAGCTCCATAAATGTATTCTGGCTCCTAAATACCCTGAAAATCCCATCACAGGACCCTGAACATTGGTCATGCTCCTTATTCCTGTGAAACCTCACTGAATCCAACAATAGCAGCATGATTCTCATCAGCTAAGTAGTGTGAAAGTCACACTTTCCTCACTCTTACAAAAAAAAAAAAAAAAAGTTAAAAAAAGGTAATTGATGGTCTACTTGAAAGTGCCTAAATATCTTTGTGAGAACACTCCTAAGTTATGCAAATACACAGGAAATGGCTGCCAGAGAAGGAATGAACCCAAGTCTCCCAGCTTTCAATTTAGCTGCATAGCCCCTACCCCCTCCTGCCGACGCTAAACCCATTCTGCTCAGACGCTAAAGCACAAGAGTGTAAGAATCAAAATTAAGAACCTGACCATTAGACTTTCAACTTCCCAGTGCTACAACCCCTCAATTTTTTAAACTCTTGAACATTTTGGTAATGGGGCACATGAGCAGATCATACCATTCCTTGAGTAAGTCTTCTGAGTCATCTCAACCTTGTGCCAATAAAACTTGTCTTTCAGATCGTACCCATGCCTTGGCCACACCAAAGCCTCATTGCTTTTTATTATTCTTTCTACAGTAGCTGAGTGAGGTACAGTTTGAATATTCATGCGTAGGAATAATTTTCACCTGCTGTTCCTTAATTTATTTTTAACAGCATAACTCAAACGCTCTGACTAGAGACTGCCCTTTATATAAAATATAAATGCATGCACTGCTAGACAGGCAGATATAAAGAATGAAGGATGAGCGAGTAAAATCAGTGTCTGAGATATGTCAGATGGTAATAACACTACACATGTCATAGTTGGTTTATCTGACATTTCTTCTACTTGTGCAGCCTGTTTGCTTTTTTGCTCAATACATAGTTAAGCAAGGTAATTACAAAATACATAATTTAACCTAAAGTTTTTTGATTTATAGCACAATTCAGTGCTTCACCCACTTCTCATGTTCTCTCATGATTTCAACCTATGAAAGGAACAGAATATTTTCATGGGAAAAAAAAAGTTGCAAGGACTAGTTACACTTCTTAAAGTGGAGAAAAAGTCTTCTAGTAATTCTTGAAAGTAAAGCACACAGCAGCATAAGCAAATGCACAAGAAAATACACTACAACAACCAGCATATTCCATATTACTTCTAAAAAACTCTAGTGACTGGTAATGGGAAAATAGCTACTTCTGAAACGAACCAAATTCAGATTTTTTTTATATAGATACACACACACACATTTTAAAATGTGACGGATATTAAAGGACCATGGGCCTAAAGCTAGCAACTGGTTTAGGATTCCATAAGTCATGGCATTCCCTTAGAAAACATATCTTAAATGAGATTCTTCAGTCCTCTGTGTGTCAAAAAAACCCCAGAATTTAGAAATTAGTAAGTTTGTATGCATAAATATCCACATCTATACTTAGGTGATAACCATTCCTTTTTAAAAAAAAATCCATGAAAAGAACACTCCTGTAGAGTAATTGTACAGATAAACAAGCCAAGCAAAAGAACGGTTCTGCAAAATATTTCAGCCTCTGAAACTGTAAAGGTAAGCACAAGCCTCACTCTAAGATACATCCAAAGGAAAGAAAACCAAAAGCAGATGCAGATGCTTGTCCTTCTGAACTCTCCACTACACCAAGCGATCAACTCCAGACCCCAACCCAGGCTGAGATATGGCAAAAACATTTCATGCCAAGACAACAACGCAGCTGAAGATGGCAATCAACCTCCATATGTTAATGCTATACTGTTGGTTTGCTTTTTTTAAATTACTGTTATTTTGTTTAAGTCAGTCATGCTATGGAATGAGTTGGTAATTAGAGGGTGTTTGGTTTATCGATGTCAGATGTGCTGACTTTATCAGTGGGAAAGGAACAACTCTGATTCAGCATCATCTCACCAAGCCATATGTCCAAAACCTGGACTGTGGAAGATGACCTGCATTTTTTTTAGCTTGCCTTCTCATCTTGTTCACATTTGCCCTTTCCTTTCTTACTCAAAACTTTAAATATTGGAAGCTGCATTATATCAACCAGTTTCTAATTCTACTGAAAATTTTACCATAAATTGTCTAAGATACATTTTGAGGCTTTTCTTTAGATTTCCAACACTATTCTTTCAAGAGAGTAACCGTCCTATTGGCCACGGGTGACTTTGAGTTACGAAGTCAGGAATTAAAATACAGATTCCAAACATAGTCCATACCCCACTGCACAATCACAGAACGTACCGTATTCTCCCAAGGCTGATAATCCTAAAATGTGAGATACTGCAGTGAGAAAATGAGATCCCAGTGCTGTAGTTCACAGCAAAAGCAGGAAGGAGATGCAGGTTTCAGAAATACCCACAGCCTGAGGAGCCTCTGACAGCAGGTGGAGAGACTTGACATCCAATGCCCTTCCAGATTTTTGAGCAAAGGGAGAATAAAAAAGTAAAAACTATTTAAACTTTAGGTTCAGAGAGGAAGAAACCAAACTGGAATTAAATCAACAGATAGAGGCTGGACCTAGAAAGCTTTATATTCACTCTGGATCTCTTCTGTTGGTTTCAATTTCCTTTTTCTGGAAACTGAGACTATGTAATTTTGAAAATGTTCTCCTGTTGCCACACTGATTTCCTCTGCAGCGTAAGCCATTGAAACTCATTTTCAAAGATGAGATTTTGTAGTGCTGTTTTTAAAGGACAGTCGTCCTACTACCTTCTCCATTTAATTCCTTCCACAGTTTAGTTTTGTAAGCATACAATCTCAAAAGGTCTGTCATACATTTCCCCAGGATTCCACTGTCAATCATCCGTTTTTCATTATGCCGTAGTGACTTACTTTCCCCAAAAAGAAAAAAGAACACTAAAAATGTTCATAATTGATCTACAATCCCCTAGCACCGGTGAGTATTTGAAACTGGACAAATTGCTCTATTTTTATATTCTTGGAATTATTGCTTCCAAATAAGGCAAGAAAAAACTTAAAAATTATTAACTTTGCACTTGGCTGGTGAAAGAAAAGCTGCTAATATGTACAACAACCTCAGCTGCACAAAAATATCTATGAAAGGAAGATAGAAACAGACTGGCCCAATTTGAATACTTAAGAGATTAGATAGAAAAATACACTGGTGTAACTGGCATTAACCAAAGTAAAATTATCTAAATGTTCTGAAACCTTGGAAAAACGAAAGGAAATTCTTGAGAAGCAGGAGTAATGAAACAGCTGCCACTGATCTATGAAAACTAGTCCTGAACCCATGCAAAAAAAAAATTGCAGTCTCTAGGGTTGCACTGTACAAACGGTATACTTTTATTTCAGCGTGGTTGAACTATTAATTACATTTTGAAAGTTCACATCAGAACCAAGGACTGAACAATATTTTTAAACACTGCATCTCCCACCAATGCTCCCATACCTGTCATTACTCTGGTAGCTGCTGCAAACAGCAGAATGGGAACGTTTCTGAAGCACTTGTGATGTACAAGTGGCCCAAACAGAAACCAACTCTCCCAGTGACCCTTCAGCTGTGCTCTCAGTCCTTAACCCAGGTAACCAGGCATCTGTGACCCACCAGTGACCTGCAACGTTCACAGATGCATTTTCTGCTACCACAATTCTACAGAAAAGTTGATTTTTATGGCTGGTTTTGCTCTTTCCTTATTGAGTGCTACAGATCTCGTTTTGTTCACTAGTCTTCTTGCTCAAGGTGAGGTGTAGAAAGGCAAAGGTGGATTTAGACTATTAATAACAATTGTCTCTGCTTTACACCATTCCATCAAGAGAAGAGCAGAGAGGAAAGGAAGCAACGGTGAAGCACTGGGGTTCGAACACAAAGCTCAAGTTGAGCAGTGAAGTTAAATGGAGACAATCAGCTGCTGCCCCCCAGGTTAACTACCTGCTGCAGGAGCCTAATTGCAAGAAATTGTTGCCATCGGTAAAGACATGACATTGAGCAGAAGATGTCTGTACCTGTCTGAGGGCCAATGCCCATGTCTCCTGACCCTGCAGAGGGCAGGAAGCAGAGTTCATTAGCAGTGCAGGTGTCCACTGATTAAATTCTGTTTCCCAGCAGTAGGTTACAGAGACTGAGAATGCACAAAGGGAAGAAAAATGAGCGTGACAGGTGCAGCAGCTTTCTGTTGAGTCCTGAATTGATGTCTTCAGATCAAGAAAAACAAGGAAAACAGGTGTGAGTGATTCCTGCCTTCTCCTCTACACACCCAACAGCCAGTCACTCCAGTCAGAGCAGGCTAATAAACATCTGGGCATCCCAGTAAAGTCCCCACCCCTTCCTCCTTGGCAGACTGAGAGGAGATATGATGATGACTGGGTGCACTGGTAGTTGACAGTAAGACCAAAACTTAGAATCATAGAATCACAGAATGGTTAGGGTTGGAAGGGACCTTTCAAGGGTCATCCAGTCCAACCCCCCTGCCAGGAGCAGGGACATCCCCAACCAGATCAGGTTGCTCAGAGCCTCATCCAGCCTGGCCTTGAACGTTTCCAGAGATGGGGCCTCCACCACCTTTCTGGGCAACCTGTTCCAGTGTTCTATAACTCGCATCATAAAAAATTTTTTCCTAATTTCCAATCTAAATCTACCCCCCACGATTTTAAAACCATTACCCCTCGTCCTATTGCAACAGGCCCTACTAAACAGCCTCTCCCCATCTTTCCTGCAGGCCCCCTTGAGGTACTGGAAGACCGCTATCAGGTCTCCCCGGAGCCTCCTCTTCTCCAGGCTGAACAGCCCCAGCTCTCTCAGCCTGGCCTCATAAGAGAGGTGCTCCAGCCCTTTTATCATTTTCGTGGCCCTCCTCTGGACCTTCTCCAACTGGTCCATGTCCTTCTTGTGTTGGGGGCTCCAGAACTGGACAGGTACTCCAGGTGGGGTCTCACCAGGGCAGAGTAGAGGGGCAGAATCACCTCCCTCAACCTGCTGACCACGCTTCTCTTGATGCAGCCCAGGATGCGGTTGGCCTTCTGGGCCGCAAGGGCGCATTGCCTGCTCATGTTGAGCTTCTCATCCACCAGCACTCCCATGTCCTTCTCCTTAGGGCTGCTCTCAATCCATTCCCTGCCCAGCCTGTATTTGTGCCTGGGATTGCCATGACCCAGGTGCAGGACCTTGCACTTGGCCTGGTTGAACTTCATGAGGTTGGCACGGGCCCACCTCTCCAGCCTGTCAAGGTCCCTCTGGATGGCATCCCTCCCTTCCAGCGTGTCGACGGCACCACACAACTTGGTGTCGTCGGCGAACTTGCTGAGGGTGCACTCTATCCCACTGTCCATGGCGCCGACAAAGATGTTGAACAGGGCCAGTTCTCCCAACTCCCAGCATGATACAACTTCTCTCTGTGACCCAGAAAATATTTAAATTCATTTTAATTCACAGAATATACATTTGGTAGTATTACAGAATGGTTGAGAATTTCACAGAATATTTCACCCCCACAACAAAACGAGACAGCGGCCACTTTTCACACAACAGCAAATCAGCAGTTAGGCTGTTCCCTTTGTGTTCTTCAAAGACATTGTTCTCACTCCACAGATGGAAAAACAAAGTCATTTGTCTGACAATGATTTTACTCCAAGTATTAGATCAGAGCTGAAGCCTTCTCCATCTCGCCTTTATTCCGTATTCCTCCTCCTCCTCTAATTTCCACAGGACTAAGTCAGTCTAGGGAAATATACCTACTGTCAAAAAATGTAGCAAGATAAACAGAGCAAAAGCATTCAAGTAGTTTGCCTTAAGTGCACAATTCAAGTGTGTGTGACTGTTCAGGATAAACCAACCAACTTTACAGTCCGTGCTGTTCATCTCCTCAAAGAGATTCTGACAGAGGAGCTGTTCCATAAACACCTTGCATATCCACGTCCTATACGTGGACGTTTTAGAATGACGGACAACTCCGTCCATCCCTGAAGTGCACCACGTCTTTCTGTGACAGAGTTCCTCTGCTGAGCGTCACATCTCACACAGCCGCTGCCCATCACATTTCGGTGCCTTCCAAGACTGAATGTGGTACCAATGCCTTTTCAGACATGACAGACAAAAATACTGGTTAAACATGGTTCACTTGTCTTTCAATACCGTAAAAGTGTTTTGGCTTTGCCCTTTTCTGCAGAAAGAACAACTCCCTAATATTTGGACCTAATTTTTTTTTTTTTTTTAAAAAAAAAAAACACTTCAGATTTCGTCACTGGTCTAAAGACACTACAGACCAAGCTGAAAGCAGGCAATTATACAGAAAGGCATATTCTGAGAAAAGACTTGTAACAGAGAAAAGAAGAAAAAAAAAAAAAAAAAAAAGGAGAGAGACTGATACAATAAAATCAGAGAACAAACAACTCTGTTGAGATACCTACAATCAACTAAACCCCAGTCACACACAAAGAAATAGGTGTCATTACAGCTGATGAACTAAAATAGGCTATCTTATGGCATTCTCTGAGCAATGAGGAAGGACGAGCCCTGCCACACAGAATCTATTATAACAGAAAGATGAAAAGTCAGATAATGGAGTCTGTGCTTAGATGAGCCAGGGACTGAGCTCTCTCAACAGTTAACACCATCATTTTACTTCAGTTCACAGCACATTTTCTTCATTTTTTTGGTTGATCTAGTTTTGTTTCAGTTGCAAATTGTACTCTGAATTCTGTACCGAAAGAAACCTAATACTTCAAAAAAAAAAAAAAAAAAAAAAAAGGAAAAATATTTGATACATTACAAAACCCATTAAATATCCTGTGATCTCATTGTCCAAGCTTGTTTAAAAAAAAAAAAAAAAAAATCAACCAAAATGCCTTTAAACTGAGCCCAGATCTATCCAACGTTTGATTCACTCAGTGGACCTTTCAATTTTTTACAGAACGTGCCCATCACAGTCACTGACTAAAAGCCCACATGCTGGCACGTACCCAAGGCGGCACGAAAAGCTACGCGTGCCAGCGTGCGGGACCGCAACCTGACGGCGTAGGCTGCTTCCGACGCCTGCCATGGCTCTACCTACCTGTGCCGGCTCCAGCTCACACCCAGAGCTGAGCTGCCAAACCTTCACTTGTAAACAACTTCAAGATAATTAAGCACTGCTTTTTAAAAAAGGGTTTACTAGCACCTGTTTAAGTGGAATTTTTTTCCCATTATATGATGAAATGGTAAAATGAAAGCTTTCTTCCTCTAGTACCTAAAACTGTTGTTCCCTACCAAACTTAAAAATAACAACTTAAACCAACAATAAAAGGTAATTACTGGTTTTATTAAAAACATCTATCATGGACACACATAGCAGTGGTATTCCACGGCCAGGAACAAAATTTACATTATTGAGCATTTTGATGACTAAATACAAAAGCATAATTAAATATGCTAATGAAAGTGAGATTACAAAGCAGGTAAACCACTTGTTTTCTGTCAAACAAAAGTAAAACACATTTTTTATGAGTGTATTTTATTATGTATAAATAAAATATTTAAGTGTTTGTTTTACTATTGCGCATGTGCATTTATTTTTATTACCTCTTCTTGGGTATATTTCTGCTCTTATCTTCAAATGGAATACGTGGCAGAGATTAGAGTAACATATAAGCTAGTTCCTGACAAAATATAAATTATCTCTGTAAAAATAAATAAGGTAATCAAAACCATAGGTAAAATAGAGGGTGACTCTCCAAAGTCACAGGTCTGTGGAACCATTCTGAGCAGCAGAGGAAAAGCATCGCTCCTGCAGATAGGCTTTCCCTCATCTGTAGCTGTGGTTTACTTTTATATCTGGGCAATCTGCAAGATAAATTCTCTGTGTTCTTTCAGAATCCTGTCTCTCAACAATAAAAATTAAAGTTAAAATTTCCAGTTTAACTCCTAGATACAGCAGAAGGAGCTGTTGGTTGACAAAACACTGGCTTTGCAGGCACCGTTGAAATATCCTGCTTGCCCTACGCCACTTGCAGCTTGTCCATTTTCTCAGGATTCTACAGCAGCAGCAACTCCCTTTTTCACCAGTTATGGGTAGTCATGCATGAGGAATCTCTGTATGATAGGGACTAGCAAATTCCCTGTACCAGGTGACATCTAAAGGGATTCTCTCTCCACAGTATGTCACATTAGAAGAAGATTGCGTGATTACTTAGAGCAAAGAATATGTCACAACCATAAGAATGAGGTTAGACAGCTGGGGAGTCCTCAGGAGCAGGCAGTTGGAAATTCAGCTAGAAAAGAGGACAGAGACTGTAACTCTATGTCAACCAGTTTATTTTCCCAGTTATTCCCTTAACTAGACCAAGAGGCTTCCAAACTCCTGCAGCTGAGAACTGGTTGCCATGTATTCCAGAAACACCTTTTTAGACAGGATCCAGATCTAACTCATGACTAGCTGTTTACTTCTAATTTCACGCTCATGTCTTCCTTGCACCAGGGTGCTGAAGTCAGCAACGCCATGCCATTAACGCCACCGATGATTAGCTCTTGCATGAATATACATATTTGAACAAACATTCATTTCCAAACGCTATAGACACTCTTTGGGATAGTGGAGGACAAAGAAAAGTTTGCTCTGAACAAAATCAATGCACTGCATTTAGCCCAATAATTGCCCTTTTCCTAGGGTATGATTGCACTTTTAGCTCAAACAAAAATAAATCAGAATAACTTTACACCCAAGGAAAGCACAAGGAGAGCAGAATGCGAGGGGCAGGACCAGCACTTCTCTAAGACCATTTACACCTGATCAGCATGCCACTAAGAAAATACTCTTACAGGATTTCAATGCAGGCATTATATATGAGAAAATAAAGATAAACCAGCTCTTCAGAAACACTGTCAAGCCTATAAAGAGCATAGCTTCTAACACAGCTGAGACTCAGTGTAATCTGGACATACAGGCCATAGTGTCAGGATTACAGCAGCCTTGTTAATACCCTCCAACACACAGTTTTTAGAAGTCTAATTGAAATCCAAGTCTTTCTTTTAGCCCAAGTATACCTTTTTAAACTCAGCAGCCGCCTTTTTTTTTCCCTTAAATTCAGCTCTATTAATTGCCTGCTCAGAAAATGACTCAATTCTAAATTATTCCAAATTGTTCCTAATGCCTGTAATCTCTCTGCTGCCGCACGGCCCCATCATACGACTACAGGTTTCTATTATCAGACATGCTCGGGGTTTGTTCAGCGTTTCATGCTCTGCGCTGCAGGAGGCATGAATCTGCAACAGCCAAGGCACTACTGCTACAGGAAGGCTAAGGGGTTGGTGAACTCTACACTAGGTTCACAGTAGAGCTGATTTTATCCAGGAAAATCCCTCAGGGGAGCTACAGATCGCTTGCTTCACAAACTTTGAGGAACTTTGGTTTCAAACTTTATTAAAAAAAAAAAAAAAAAAAAAAAAGGAGACAACCACCAAGCAGAAACATCCCGCAAATCCACAAGAAGCAAAGAATATCAAATTATTGCCGTTCTCTTTTGCTCTTTTGCTTAATACTACCTGCTAAGAGAAAGCCGTGACTTCCCATTCCCTAATCCCTATTTGCTGTGTAGGCCTGGACACATCCTTTAAACAACTTCTCATCTCAGCTCACTTGCATAGCAAAGCCCTGGTTTTAATGAGCACAGGAAGGTCAGCCCTAATGGACCTAAAGGTACAGGCCTAGCTCTGGACTGTCTGTATGACAGAAAATGGTCACATCTTCATTTACAGGCACATGGAAACGTACAGATAGATTTACAGCCCTGCTTACTTTCTTGGTCTCTCATGGACAGGAGCAGGGAACTAGTCACCCACCAGCTAGGAAATTGGGTTCACCACGACCAAAGAGCTGTCTTATTACAACCAACGACTCCAAGACAAAACTGCGCCAGCCAGTGGAAGATCTTGGGCTGACTGCTCGCTCATGGATCACAGCTGAAGTGAAGCTGGATGGCCAAGAGCCACATCTGTTTCTGGGGGTGCACTGCCCTCATCTTTGGGTTCTGAAACACAGACGGTAAAATGAGGTCTATGGCACTACTTAAAATTACAGTGCTAATGAGTAAGTTAGTTAGTCATGCCCTAAAAGTTAGGGAACAGCTCATTTGTCCACATCAAGATCTTTATACTTCAGAATGTTCTCTTCTGGCTGAATTGAGTCTCTTGCACTGGCCATTTCTTACTGCATATATAAAAAAAAAAGACCAAACGAAGTGGAAAAAAAGCAGTGTGTTTTGTTTTCGGCAACTATGGCTTGATTCTTTGCTGCCATGGCTTTAAGAACAAGGCTAGAAGGAAGTAGATGGCATTCATGTGTGAAAAAAAAGCCTATGTTTTTAACAGAATTAGGCAGCTGAGCTCATTTCCACCCCATTAGGATCAGTCTATGAGACAGTGCTGCCAATGAAAGCGCAAGAGATTAGTTTTCCCCTCACTAGCTTAAGCGATGCTCTGGGCGCCAAATACAGATCACGGCACTTTTCAGAGATATTGCAAAGCTCATGCAGGGAACCGATCCAGATCCTGCCTTTCAATTTCTCAGCAAAGCCATTTCCACACAAATGCACCACTGTGCCCTCTAAGAGTTTGTTCTGAAACGTAAAGAGGAGAAAGGAGGTAGATGCTTATTGGAAATCCATTTGCTGAAAGTGTGTTAAGGAAAGCTAAGAGTTTCTAAGAAAAGATCTGTTCATATGTCACTGAAACATCCCAATAGCTACTGCCACGGCTTGGCACCACAGGTCTGCAAGCTGTAACAGCATTTACGGCACCTTTTGTTCATTTAACATATCACTGAAGTTACATTAAGAAAATACTCCTAATTTCATTTTCCTCCAATATTCCCACCTAGAACAAGTGCTGAAAAAGTCAGTTGGATGGCTGGTTGTCCTCCAGCTGTTAATAATTTCCTTCTGTTCAGAGCAGAGGGCAAGAAAGAAGGGCAGAGAAAAAAATAGTGACTGTTTTGCTATTAGAGTAAGTTCCTACCAGAGATATGTTAGCATGTGCTACCTAGATGGTTATAATTTCTCTCAAGAAATAGAAGATTAGAAATGTCAGGGATCTCCAACTGGCATCCACTCAGCATTACTCTGTCAGGATTTACAGATACAACCACTTTCTCTTCCCTCTTAATCTTCAGAAAACCTCCTATGAAACCTAAAATCCAAGAGCATTACAGCTACAAAGAGAAGCAATCAACTCTTGGGTCCAGTTAGAACTAAGGCTGCACGTGCAACATGAATTTTTTATTTTTTGTGCCTATGCATGGTGCGCAAGGACTTCTAGAGAATTTTAAGTGTCCGTGTTACCAGGAGGCTCAAAAAGAGCCCATGGAACCCCTTCAGTATTCTGGTGTCATAACAGTAGCCCGAGCCTCCCTTGCAGGTACAGGGGTACAAAAATCCACATGTTCAGGGCTGATCACCACCCAAGCATCTTTGTGCTCCTTGCCCAGGAGCACTGCCTCCCCCAAGTACGCAAAA
The DNA here is from genome assembly GCF_036417535.1 of Chlamydotis macqueenii. Taxonomy (NCBI): domain Eukaryota; kingdom Metazoa; phylum Chordata; class Aves; order Otidiformes; family Otididae; genus Chlamydotis; species Chlamydotis macqueenii. The sequence goes on along the minus strand of NC_141571.1, from coordinate 3,657,587 downwards.
CCTCGTCAACACAGCCTGGTGATTCAGTGAACTAACAACTAGTCTGACAAGCAGACAGCAGTAGATTGCAGCTGTTTATGTCCAGCTGTGCCAGTGGGCAGCAAACAAATCACAACACTTTATTTTGGTTACGGCTGAAAACACTTTCTACCAAACATCTGTTCTTCTACTCCTTCCCTCTTTCATGCTCCATACATCCCACAATTGCTGTTTCTTCTGCCTCAGCCCAGTCTTTTCTCCACTCCAGCACTTATTCCATACTCCAAGTCCTCAACTACATGTGCTCTCAAGACTTCTTATTCCAGTCTGAGTTGCCAGTCCATCCCAATCCACTCTCCTTCAGAGACCACAGTTCCCCATCAGACTGAATTCCTGATCCCTGTGAGCCACTCAGTCTCACACCTTGCTTATATGTTCCTCCTTCATCCTTAAAATACATCCCTGCTCTTCATATGCCCAGCTGCCCTACACAACCATCATATTTCCCACCATCTTCTCCCAATTGCTCTCTAAATCCACTTCCCCATATGCCTTCTGCCAACACATCTCATCAGCTCTAATTCAAGTCCAGCAAATTTCTCCTCCAGACTGACTGAGCACAGCAGGGAAACCATCTTTTTTTTTTTTTTGCTAGAGAATTAAGGATCCTTTCACTTCTAATACAGAATTTAACCTTGAACAGGACAAGAGCAACTTAGAGCAACTGAAGTCTTCTGAAAATTTAGCTGTTACTACCTGTGAACTTTCTACTGTATACACATGGACTACAATTTTTCCATTTCATCTAATTCAATGACACAGATTGTGGTGAATTTTCACGCTGACAGGAGAGAAAAAGAACAACAACAAAACCCAAGCCCCTCAAAAACCCACCACGCTCCAGAGGGAAAGGTTAGCCCTAGACACACATCAGTTGCTTCCTCCAGGAGATGTAGACTTCAGCTTAAAAACTCAATAGGCACGTGCAAAACCTACGTTCTCTTATCTCCTTCCTGGAAATTGCTGAAGATTTCCACAGCATTCCTCATGCTGGAGGTTTGCTTACCTTTAAGATTTTCAGCCAAAAAAAAAGTTTGACAAGGCCTAAAGAGATGGTCCTTATGTAAAACCACAGCAACTTTCAGTCAACAGATCATATCACCTGCTCCACCTCCAACCCTTCCTGGTATTTTCTCTTTGCATCACAGTCCGGGCTATGGAAAAGGGCTTAATCTGTATTCTGAAGCAAGCTTCCTGCGTAGTCAAACTTAGATACAAAAGAGTAAAGTTCAACTTGTTTTCACATTTAGACTTCAAGAACACAGAACAGGGATTCCCCAAGGTGAGGGGGACTATCAAAATATTTCTTAAAGAATGCATATGAAACTTTTAAAAGAAAATAGTAATAGATAAAAAAGAATATAAGATTGAAAATCGCTGGAAAACACTGCAGAGAAAAAGAATACAATGGACCCAAAATTCCCCCACACATCACAGCCAAGAAATGAACACACTCAACAGAGGAAGCTTGCCTAACCGCTGTCTACATTACCGCTACGTCTAATGGAAGCACCAGCCCTTCACTTTCATTATACTTCCCAAAAGAACACAAAAATAAAAAGCCAGTAACTGGTGCTCAGCATTCAATTTGGATTTCGGATGTCAAATCAAAGGAGGTAAAAAGCTGTTCCTGTTTTGTGATATTCAGAGAGTATATCAGCCTTATTCGTTGTCTACGTTATCCAGTCTAGACATCACTATCTGTATTAAAGAGAACAAGATCATTGAATGGAAACCTAACAGTCAGGGAAGCGTTAGGTATGAGTATACTGACAAAATAAATTCTCCTGTGAGAGCAGTTTATTGATTTGTATATTTGACTCTCTTTGGGATTATTGTTCAATTACTTTTATCCTCTGAGATGAAAGCAGCTGAATGTAACATCAAAAGCAGATAAAGTCACATGTTTCAATATTTCTTTCAAATCTGCATAATATCCATTACAGATTCGATTTTCAAGAGAGCTCTCGGAGAGCAACAGTGGAGTGTAACTCCTCCAGACACACAGGTCTTATCTACATTTTCTCTTAATTATCCTGGCTGAAGTCAGAATCTTTCCTATAAAGCACATTATTTGTCCTTAAGCAAGCGACAGTCTGCAGAAGATATCTGACTACAATGCCTTTTATCAGGTGAGCTGCTTGCTAATTGCTGATATGATTAGTAATTTATCACCACTTATAAACACAAACAGAGCATATAATTTCCACTACTAACTTGTAGTACCACTGAAGAGCTTAAAGCATGGTGGTGGTCAAGAGACCATGAAAGCATCATTTTGCTTGTCTGCATTCATTCTTCACTAAAAGCTTTTCATGCTCTGCTTGCAAGAAAAAAAAAAAAAGGTATTTTTAATTGGCAAGACTCTGTTTTCACTGTGGGACATGGACTCATGCCATTTTTGTTTTGCTGCATACGTCACAACCAAAGCAGCGTCTGGAATATAACATGTAACAAGGAGCTGATTGGTGCTCCTCTCCATTTCCACAAAATGAGCTTGACTGTGCAGTCATCAGACCAAGCTAGCTTCAGTTCCTCAAATATGAAAATCCATATGTTCCAAACTTAAAACTGCAGTAGGCGATTTTATAACAAATAGCGCACTAGGAGAATCGTTCCTGTGTTCTATGTCGCAGGGACATTACAGCTATAGTTTAACTTGTGAACGGTACCCGCAGCGATTACAACTCTCAATTTTAAAACTATGAGATGACCTTACTAGAAGCCACATACCCACCAACAATCTGAATGTGAGTTTTTTTAAAGGCAGGTATGCACTAACATGGTGACTTTAGATAAACACTTGCACTTTCCACTTTGCATTTTTGATTAACATCTGTTTCCTCAGCTCTAAGAGGAACTATCCATTTCATAAAACCAACAGTTCAGTACGGCAATTAAGCTGCTAGCTGCACTCTCTTTGGGTGGTCTACACTCTTGCCTACAGTCGTGAGCAAGACTGCTCCTTGAGTTCACAGCATCAGGGTCAGCAGCAGCCTAGACCAGAAGGGCACTTTGAGACCGGGAAGAGATGGAGCGCTGGAGTTCCAGACCACTGCAGCTGGATTTTTACTGCGTTTGAGCTATTCATCTGCTCTCGCACTATTTTTGTCTTTTGCAACAGACTTGTAAAAATCAGCTCTTTGCAAAGCTATTTCAGACAAGGTCAGCCCGTAAAGCACGTTGGCTTTCTTTTAGAGATGCAGTTGCAAGGGGAACGTAGTCATGAACATTACAGAACTTTAAAATATTGTTTCTGGGGGCAATAGATTTTACTTGAAGATGTATTAGTGCTCCACCTCAATATTAAAAAGGAAAAAAATCACTTTAAAACTTACAGCAATGCATTTAAAGTCTATTAATATGCATTTTCAAATGTCATGCCTCGAATGCGACAGGCAAATTTCTGAATCAATCAGCCAAAGGGAATTATTTTACTCAGAGATTATGTGAAGAGAAAGTAACAAAAACCACTAAGATGTAGAATAAATTTATGCTGTAACTTAAGCAACTAAACAGGCTTTTTGGTGAAATCAGAAGCAACATACTACGTGTACCTGCTTCATGGGATGATGAACTGCAGAACATTCTGGGGCTTTTTTTTTTTTTTTTTGTGTAGTAGAACAAGATTTGGGATTTTAATTTGTGATCTGCCCTACAAATAGCACCTGTGAATTTTTCAGGCATGTACACGCAGCCCTGGGTGCCTGAACACTAGCTCACTGGCTGGGTATGCATCAGATATAAGGGGCATGTCTCCCTTTTTCCAGTCACCAGGGACTTCACCTGACTGCCATGACTTTTCAAGTATCATGGAGAGTGGCTTGGCAACTACATCAGCCAATTCCCTCAGGACTCTGCAATGCCTCTCGTCAGGGCCCACACTTATATTCAGATTCCTCAGGTGGTCATGAGGAACCTTTGCTCCCTCAGTCCCTGTCTTGAGTTAAGACAGACTAACCACTGCTAATGAAACATCTCGTCTAAAAGCAGAGAAGATTAAATAATCCAGTGATCTGATCCTGGGGGAAGATGGCTGATGGATGAGGAAAGAGCCATCTACCTTATTTTCATATTTTCATTGCAAAATGAAGGGCCAGTAGCAATCCAACCCAAACCATTCTATGGTTTGGACCTATGGTCCAATCGAAGTAAAATAAAGTATTAAAAAGTACACTCATATATTTCCACATGCCAGGAGAAATAACCTTTTCATTTAAGTGTAGCTTAAAAAAAAAAAAATTATTTAGGTTTTAAAATAGACCTTAGTAATTGTATGAAAAAAAAGATTTTACGTAATAACAGGTAGCAAGATAAGACAATGAGACTTGATAGTGTCAAAGACTATTTCCAGTTATATGAATTCCACTGAAAATGTTTAAAAAAATTGAGAAAACACCTTGAAGTAAGTTATAATTCACAGCAGATCCATCAGACACAGCTCAGACCTTTTGCGTAAACTAAGTTCTGATGAAGTTTCTCTGACTTCTTGTTCCACATTAGAATGCTGCTATTTTATGTTTGCAGTGATTTGTGATAATGCTGGGTGAAAGCCACTGCAAAACTCAGACGTAAAACATGGAGGCTCCCATCCCCACATATACCAATGAGGAAACCACTGGACGTAAGAGACTCATTTTAAATGGGAACAGTATTGGATGTATTTTGCTCAGAAAATGACCTTTGCCATTATAATGACACAGAAGAGGCTCAGGCTGAGTTTTGTTAAATAATTGTGCCAGGTATCAACTATCTGTTGGGGGTGGGGAAGCAACAAACCTAAACCAAGGTGCTACTTTCTCACACAGTAACTATGATGTAATTATCAATTTAAGAAAATTGGTATTAAGATGAAGATGGAACACATTTGCATATGAACTCAAGCTCAAAACGGAGACATCATGTATAGAAATTAAAAAATCAAATCACTGTACTACGATTTCAGTTTTCCTGAATATCCTTCTGAACGTTTCTTACTCTCATAGTACACTCTGTACCAACAACTACACTGCCTGGGTGTGGTATTTAATAAGAAGCCAACCCCGCAAACTGCAGAGGTTACTATGCCAGATGAGATACAAGAAATACTGCTGTTATGTGTGAAATCCTCTTTTACATGCCCCTGCATAAAACATTTCAATTAAAGTTACTGCTTAATCCATTTTTATCTAAAGCAAAGAGAGGCATAAAAAGGAAACCCCGACACTGCAACAGTCTTTGGTGATAATTTGGAGAAACTACAAAGCAAGGAAGAATTTCCTCACATCATGTACCACACTGTCAAAGCGGACACACAGCTGAACCTTTCTGTTCCTTCCTAGAGGAAGGAGATTTTTATTTCCCAGAATAACAGTGCAAAGCAACGTGCTTGTCACCTCCCAAGTACGTTTACCTGCTTACTCACACCAACCTAGCTTTAAAATGCACGGATTATGCATCCTTAGGAGCGCAGCCACTGAAACTCCATACACACTGCAATGCCACTGAATAAATTCATTAAATATGTGGCTGTTTTCTCCTTCTGAATCCCAGTCTCTTCTGGGGTATGCTTCCAACAAGCAGTTTAAAACGAACTTGAGCACATCTCAACAAGCAGTAGGGAATAGTACAAAGAGAAAAAAAAAAAAAAAAAAAAACATAGGATACTGCAAACATACAGTCAATCAGCAACGCATGAAGAAAAAAGAACCAGAAATGAAGAACCAGAATTTTTCAGCTACGGGGTTAATAGTCTTGTGAAGATAATCCTCCTATCCAAGATGAGACAAATCCAACTTCCTAGGAGATGGCTTTGAGATGTGATATAAAGCTGCATTCAGCTGCAGTGGACAGCACATGTCTGGTGCTTCTATTCTAAGCAGAAATTAATACCCAGGTACAAATCACCATAAATCACTCTTGCTTAGCTCATCAGCTAAAATACCAGCCTTTACATAAGAATACATCTTTGGCATTTCCAGTCTTACACTTCATTGTGATAAAAAGCCAGCCTTGTCGCTTAATCCTGGGCTGCTAATCGGGAAGGGCGGGAAGCTGAGAAGCGGAGCGTGCATCCAACTGTTCGGAGTCAGAAACGACAGCACACGGGGAGGTTGTTCTGCTGACAACGCGTGGGCATTTGTCGCCATCTTAGAAGCTGGGAAGGAGAAGGAGTGGTATATTCTGAATTAAGCTGGAAAGTGACAGGATTGGGAGATGCCAGTTCCCAAACTGAATACATCAATAATGGATAACTTGATCGCAAAGCAGATCAAACGCACGGCTCAGCAGTTGGGGCCTGATTTAAGAACGGGATGGATTTTCTGATGCAAGTAATCGTTATACATGCCTAAAGATCCACAGGATCCAGACAGAAAATGGATCAAATCTATTTCAATATGTTAATACGATAAGAGTTTTCCTGGAAAGATAACTGCCATAATTGGGATCAGAATATAATTATGCTCTGAAGAAGGCAGGCCTGTCTATTCTTGCCTACAATATGTCAAATTTGTTGCAAAAGGAACTAAGAAACTTGATGTCTGTCCCTTTGAATAGAGGGATGTAAGATCTAACATATTTGATAAAAAGTCCATAACTGCCTTTTTCTTTCTCTGGTTTTGAGTGTAATGCTTCAAAAGAAACAAAAAAAGAACACATCAAATTAGTTACAGCATCGTATGTAAGGAGACATAGATGGAGGATGCATGCTCAGAAGCTGATGTTCTGAAGAAGAAATTTCATTCTTAGAATATAGAATAAGGTAAAAAACCCTCTTCTGGCTTCCTTCGCCAGCGAGGGCACTGCCTGTGCCCGCGCTGCCACCTCCGGGATCGTCCATTCCTTGTGGAGCAGCCTCCTCTTGCTGCTCCCTTAAAATTTCTGTATTTGCCATTGAATTCTGAGATTGAGACAAGCCATAACGTCCCTTATGTTAATATAGCAGTAGTCTTCTCATTTAGCATTTCCATATTACTGTTTGTTGCCTTTGAATTTTTAGCAAGCTTTTGTTTGGTTTGTTTTCATCCTTAACAGGAAGGTCTGAACTTCACATTTGGATGGCATTGTGTCTGTAGCAGGCAAAGCTTTTGTCAGCTGATAATCACAGACGTTGCTGCGTTTACATTGACCTATTTAAAACCTCAAACGGTTATAATAGGTGGGAAGCATTTTCAAATGCACTTCTGAGAAGTTATTAAAAAAGTATAATGGTCCCATTTGTCAAAAAGCAGGTTTCCTCTTTAGCACAGACCTAATACATAAAATAGTCTTCAAACTCTTTTCAAGACAGCGGCTCTCTTCCAAGTTTGCAACGGCTGACATTGAAAACACTCTTTGACCCTGGTTCAGAGGGCAACCATTTTGCTGTAGCCTGCTCAAGAAGAAATTAAAGTTGATTTTCTCCAGCTTCAGCAGCTCCCATTGACTGCTCCTCAGATTTGAACGTGCCCTTGGGGTGTCTTCAGTCTGTACAGATTTTCATATGCAATAAGGATGAGTAGGGCAGGAAAACCCGGGGAGGGAAACATCTGTGCCGGCAGTGGAGAACAGGATAAGCTCCAAAGTGAGAGCCACCGTTAAGTTTCTGAGGTTTCCACGCCGCTTACAAAATGTTTTACGTTGTGCTTCAGCACAACTGCTGCACAGGGCAGGTAACCTTGGAGATCAATTGTTCATGAATCAGCAAATACTTGCGTGTCTTCTTAAGATTTTCTGAAGTGAGATATTTACATCCTTATATAATCCCAAGAGGAAACAGGTGGCTCTTCAATGTACTTGTGGCTTTCTCAATGACATGCTTAGGCTCCCAGAAGGAGGGCCTCAGGGGTGGGTGGTTAGCTGCTGTGTAATTGCAAAAGCAACAAAATCTCCCATATTAAACAGGAATGTGTTGGTTTGCTTGTATGCAATTTGTAGTACGGTTTTGTCTTGAATAGTTTCCTTTTGCATTTGAATGCAAACTGAACGCATTTATTTCTATCTGCTTTCACAAGTTACTTTGCATTCAAATTATAGGAAGTTCTATGCACGTTATACTACAGACTAAGCAACAGAAAGAGGCGTGTGCTGGAACACGTAGAGCAACTAAGACAAGGAATAGGTCTAGAGTTCTCGCTGTTCTCCCAGGTAATAGAAAACACTGCAGCCCAGATGTGCACTATGTGTCAGTACCAAGATCATTACGTCAGATATACGACTAAAGAGTTGAAAGAATTCAGGGTTAGGAAGCAACACATTCAAAATTACTTCATCAAAGGGGTCTTTAAAGAGTACACGCATGGAAAGGCTCACTGGCACTCTGACATGGCTGCTTTCTAGACTCCCTGGACCATCCCTTGGCTGTTTCCCGGTTGCAATCCAGCCCAGGGCACTCATATTTGCTCACTACGAGTTTCAGGAGACTGAGAGGACATTTGTAAATTTGTACCTACTGTGATTGACCTTCAATGTGTGATCAATAGTACCAGAAGTGGTAAGACTAAAACCAGAAAATCTTGAGGTGAGATCAATCACATCATGATCAAATCACATGTTATAACACATCACATATTCTTTTAAATATAGCTTTTCCTTAGAATTTTTTTTAGCCACCTGATACCCACAACTTTTAACTTGAAAATTGCTCTAACCTGAACAATCTCAAGTGTGTGGCGCACCTACACAATAAGCAAAGGCACATTATCGCATATTGCTCAAATTACATCACATTCCTTACGTTTCCATGTAAGAGGTTCAGAAGCACAATCACTATTCCTAAAGGTCAGGTTTTGATGTGATATCCTTCTAACTTGCCAACACAAACACTCATATTGCCTTTGGGTCTTGGACATCAACAAATAGCAGAGAAAGTGAGAGAAAAACATAAATATCCGTTCTCTTCCAAAGCAGCATGTTAAATAAAAACTTAGAAATGCCTCAGGAGCACAGATCATTAAGATAATCTCGTCTGCCTTTGTAAAGCATGCTGTAGGAAATGATCTGGCACTGCAACTTCCATTCTAAGCTTAAATGCCCCAAGCAAAGAGGCTACTAACTCTAATACATTTCCTAAGACTGAGGTTTAATGCAATTAGTTTGCTTTTTTCTTTCTTAATTTCTATTCAGCTATTCCTAGCTATATTCTTGGTATTATCCTACATTCTTCTTCCACCTAAGTGTTTACAAATGCCTAAATTATATCCTTTTTTTTATTTATTTTCTTCTGAAATGTTGTCCAATAGAGGAACAACATGTATGTCTAATTACCTCTCTACAAACCACAGTATCTCCTTCTATGTCCATGAGCATTTTGAGTGCTATTATTTCAAATCCTTCCAGTTTTTCAGCACCTCAAAGATAACGACTGATTTATTATAACATGTTCAGGAACATAGCTTCTCTCCTCCACCTCTCTTCTTGCTTTGAACCAGAACATTAGATATGGCTCCTAATTCACGAGATCGGTAGTTCCAGAAGTCACATCTGGAATATTATGTGAGTAAATGTGAAAAAAAAAACAAAAACATTCTAAATGCAAGTGGCACAAGAAAGACGAGGAAAAAAAATCAGCTGGTAAAAAATACACTTTTGCTGATTAACAATATTTTAGTTATGTCAGGATCTGCAGCGTTCCCCAAGTGCTCTGCCTGCAAAGTAAAATGAATGGAACAAATGAAATAATCTTCCTTAGAAAAAGTCAGAAAACAATTTAAGTGAGGTTAAGTGAGCAATGGGAGACTCAATTCTTATCAAGAAGCATTTTTGCTGTCTTTCAGGAAATTTTTGCATACAGGAAATGCGTGTGTAAGGAAGATTTCCAAAAAAAAAAAAAAAAAAAAAAAAAAAAAAAAAAAAAAAAAGAGAAAGGAAGCTAGCAGGTACTCCATTCATGTTGGGAAACACACACTTAAAAGCCTCTTTTTGCCCTAATTTTGAGCTCAGTATTACAAAACACTGAAAAAAAAAAGTATTTGAAGACAGGTCTTGGTGCATTATTTTAGGAATGTGAGTACAGAAAAACGTCCCAAATAAATAATTAGGAAATAAATTTAGAAATCAAACACAGAAGGAGATGAGATGAGCACTAGGCAGAACACTTACAGAGCCACAAGAGAAAGGGTAAGATGTTTCAAACATTGCAGGCAGAAACAGGGAGAACTTGGAAGATATTTCTTATTGGAAATGGCGAGGAAATTCTAAACTCTCCCTTTCAATCACTTACCCAAACACCTTTCCAGAGTTTGTTTATTCAAATGAAGCAGAACTTGGGCCAAAACGTAACTGAAGACATTTAGTGCATCCCAAATCTCAGTTCTAATTCTGAAACAGCAATTACATCTGTGCTGAGATATGCCAAGCTTTGCGTAAAAAAGAAAAGTGACACACAGGATTCTGAATAAATTTGATTCATCTCAAAAGTTCTTGTGGTATTGTGCGTAATAGCTTAGCTTCATTTCTTTCTCTAATATTTAGCATAAAAAATAAGCATGCATCCTATCCTGGGAGCATGAATTGAGCTCGTTTCCTGTTGATCTTACTAAGAAAGTTATGAAACTTCATCCTCACTGAACACCAAAGAGCATAAGACCTTTGTTTACTCCCATATTTTTATAGTGCCTAATTCTCATGCCATTGCAAGAGGTTAATAATCTACTTTCTTCCGATGAGATGTTTGTTTCACAGTCAAAATTCAGCACATGGTACACGTCATTCATTGAAGCAATCAGAAGAACACACTCCAGTCAACATCCTTCATCAATGTCAACCGGAAGAGCAATTATATTTCATCCAACCAAAAATAAACAAGCATCTTTGATGACAGGCAAAACTATCAGCTGTAGAGTTCTCATCAGGTCCCCACTAACACAAAATTGTACATGGGTACTTGTGCTAGTCTAAGAATGCATTACACTGGAGTAATTCGGAAAAAAAAAAAAATTAGAGACACATTCTGGGGATGTGCATGGGAGCAGAGGGAAATTAAGAATATAAATCTTGAACGAATCAAAAGAGAAAAAACCATCAAAATGTATAATGGTTTGATTTGTCAAAATATACTACAATGGCTTGATTTTTCCAGATTTCCTCCACGCCTGAAAATCCAGACTAACTCCATTAACATTAGAGCCCTCATGGAAAGCTGGATGCAACAGAAAAAAAACAACTCGTGTCAGTTGTTTTATGAAGCAAACACATAGAATCACAAAACTATTAACCATTCAGCATGCATCTCTGCCTAACACCAACCACAGTACGCTTTATTGCCTTTATCCAGTTAAGGTTAACGCACTAACATGCGTATAAGGCTCGGTGAAGTCACACAGGCTATCCAGGAACTCAGAATATATTAAGATAAGTCTTACAGAGTTAAAGAATAAAATTGCAAGCAAGATACATTCACCTACACTTTGTTATTACACATATGGAGCATATCACTAGGTAGAATATATACATAATTACTTGGTTTTTGACAAAACGTGAAGGGAAGTACAAGAACAGATCATCAAGAACAAGATGAAGGGAAGAAACAATTATTAGCGTTTTCAGTATGCTACTTAAGCTTTATTCTATAGCCATCTGGGACCCTTAAAGCCAGCATTGTCCCTTTAGATTCTCTTTCCTAAATTAGGACAATAAAGCCCAAAATGATCCTCTGATAGCACTCATTATGCCTACTGTTGCAAGAACCCTAAAGCTTTCAGCCACACTTTAGCCACATCACATAAGATTCCCAATAAAACGACCCGTTTCCCTTGGTTTTACGTACATGCCTAGCTCTCAATGGCAACAAAACACTCCAGGGAGCAAATTCCTAGGTATTAATGAATTTCTCAGGTGGTTTAAGCCACTTAATCTTTGGCCTCATGCCTTACAGCACCACCCAAGGCAGGTTATAATCCCCCAGAAATGCACTGCCTGATGCGTCTTTATTGCTTAATTATCAAGGTGAGATGCTTAAATTTAATTAGGCATTTAATTATAGGCACACACATCTCTAAGCATTACTACCAAAAACGTTCACTTAGCTGAAGAATGTAATTTATCTTTTTGTTGTTTCATTCTTGCGCGATATTAAATTATAATTTGGAGTACAGTTTTTAATTTTGCCGAATGGATCTTGAAGCAGAAATTACATATCGACCTTTGACTTTTGTGTATTAATGTCAGGTCAAATTGCAGGGCCCTCCTCAACCAGCTTTTCTGCGAAGTCAACTCATATCCAATGCAAGGTTACCACAACCCCATCCGGTGGGCTGGATCCAAATCTCTTTGGGTACAAGAAGGAAATCCCTTCCTCTAAACTGCCTGCCCCACTGAACTTGTCTTGAATACGCTGAAGAAAGCAGTTTATCAAGTTGTGACCCGAGCAGGGAAGATGTGGGTCTGTACATCACCTCCAAATGGGTGAGGCGTGACCTCCCAAGCCCTTCCCTCCTAGGGTTTATCAGCATCCATAAAACTGTCACTTCTCAGAAGTACTATCATTTCACTAACCAGCAGGCAGCAACCACCTGTAAGGCAGAGTGGGAGAAAACACACAGAAAAACAGGATGGGAAAGAACCTTGAGACATTACATACACCAGCAGCCAGCTGGAGGTTATTAAGAGGATACTCCTTCCCATCTACACTTCAAGCTTCCAAATTTACACAGAACTGAATTGCCTAAAGCATAGGACATTTCTTCTTTTCCACCAGTATTTCAGGCCCACACTTCTTACTGTAGAGGCAAAAACTATTTTCTCAACAAAGTTTACAGTAAGTTGAACTGCAGAGCTGCAAATGAGGCTGTTACTGTGGAGGCAATAACTTTCACCTCAACCAGATACTGTGACATCTGTAGATTCCCATTTTCTGTTTGTGTGTTTTGAGGTTTTTTTTTGTTGTTGTTGTGGTGGGTTTTTTGTTTGTTTTTGGGGTTTTGTTTTGTTTTTTTTTCCCCTGCCAACTGCATCATGAGGTATCACACTTGTGTCAGAAGGAAAAACAATACTATTTTAGCAACTGTGTGACCACCAGCATTTTACATTAACCAGCCTATTGAACTTACATCAGGAGTTGGAAACGGGAAAAGTAGAAGCCTCAAAAGTATTTCTGAGCATCCCATACTGCAGACCAACGGCAAAAGTAGATTACAGAGACTGTGTGAAGGAACAGCAGAAAAACCACTGAACTTAAGTCCACCCTACCAGCCCTCAACTGTTACACAGCTGAGCTTCTAAATGTTCTACAGTGATATACCTATAAGCTCAAGATCTTTGAGACATGAGGTTTAACTGTGGCACTTCTTGAATTGCATCTATTATGGGTTTTGCATTTTAAATACCAGTATCCTTTCCAGCTCTACTCCTTGCATCCCAAAACACACAATACACACTTCTTTTCAACACAAAACAGGGGGTGGGGGGGGGAGTAATCTTGGGAAACACTTTTTAAGAAAGGTTTTCATTCAAAGCCCTGCAGTCAGCATGGGGGATAAAAAGGAACTCTTTGAACAGCTCAGATGATTTACTTTGCCATTTAGGACAGCAAGTTTGATTTTTCAGCAGTTATACATGTAATCCTTGTATTGCTTTAGGACGCGTGACCCACTGTTGTTGACCTTGTGGGCATTCTTTGAAACAGTACTGGAATGAACTGTGTATTCTCCCCAGGAGGTACCCAAATTAGCTTTAGTGTTGTTCTGAGAATTAATAGGGACAGGCACATTTTATGTAGATAATAAAGTTTCACTTGTAAAAGCACGTTCCAGGCCATTCAAGAAACAGGAGAATAAAGAGATGAATCTGGCAATAAACAACCTACTGCAGGTTGGAGAGAAGACACATGCATGTCCCAAAAAAAGAAAAGTTTTCACCGGGTCCTGCTATTTTTTTTTCTTACTTCAGAAGCAGTCCAGCTGCTAATACAAAGACCTCTCCTGTACAGAGACTGCTGAATGTGTCACAAACAACAGACAACAAAGCTTGTGTGTTTGTTTTTTAAATTAACACCTTCTCCAAACTTGTCAAGCCATGAGGCATAAAATTGGAATCTGGAATTTTTTAATTGTAGTTTAACATTTAAGATATTTTTTCCCATCCATGTAGGCACAAAAAGGCAGAATATACCCTTGCATATGAAGCTATAGAGAAGTTTTAATCAACCATAAGATGTGCAGGCTCTGAATGTCTGTGTAGTTGGATTAGATAGCAGTTATTAGGAGTTTATGGATGTACGTTATTAAAAAAAAGTCAATGCTTCCTTAGCACTTTATGCTACCTAAGATTTTATTCATGGCGTTCTTGTTGCACCAACAACTTAAGCTAATCGTTACCAAGAGCTTTTTAAAATCATACCACTCTATCGTGCACTTTATAATTAAATCATTATTTTCTAAAGCAAATATTGTTACAGCTTCAGTTCCAACCACAGCTTGGGCACGCACGTGGTCTCAGCATCACCTCCTGCTATCGCTCCTCTCTGGTCGTTACTCACATCCCTGCCTCTGACGAGCAGAGTCAGAAGCTCCTTCCACTTCGCTGTGAATTTAGCATCCCAGTGACCACTCAGCAAAGCACACACAATTGTTTAAAGGAAAAAGTGAGAAAGCTCCTACCACTGCTGCAGGACAAAACTATTTCAGAGAAATCTTCATTATAAAAAATTAGCACACATTGTTAACTTACTAAACACTCTAATCCTTCATTACAGACTCCTGAGAGGTATAGAGACAAATATTAGTTCTGTGCTGCTTTGCATCCATGTGCAAGTCCCCCATCATGACTCAAGGCTCTCTTGTGTTGAGACCTCTCACTTCTATGCCTTAGTTCTTACATCAGAATAAAACCCTGCATGCACTCTTTTTTTTCCCTAGCAAAACATGGTATAGAAAGAGATCATTTTTCCCAAGTTCCGTTTTCACACCTGGATAATTGTATTAGCTTCCTAACCCACTGGGAGTGGGGGGAAGGAAAAAAAAAAAAAAAAAAAAAAGAATTACATACAACACTGGTTCAGCCACATAATAATGTACTCTGAATGATTATACTTCTCCACATAGTCTATAGTCTAAATAGTCCTGGTAGTCTCAAAATTGTACTTCTGTCTTTAATAACTCTAAAAATCAATTATTTTATCATGTCAAACACAGATATTCCTCAGATTTGTTATACACCTACAGCTCTTCTAGAGAAAAATACAGCACATGAGAACACCAGTGTATAATGCCTTGTCCTTCAGAAACAGAAGGTCTTTCAAAACGGCCGCATATTCCTTTGTCTCCAGTTTTAGTCAGATGATCTCTCTATCAAAGTAAGCTTCAGAAGACAAGATAAAAAGTAGGCCATGAAAAAACTAACCCAAGGGACTTGCTGCACACAAAGGGTTCTATCCATAGAAAACAAAATACGTCAAGTCTGGTGACAGGGAAATCCTGCTCCCCACACCATAGCAGGATTACAAAAACCCTTGGATGGAAGTAATAAGGATCCCCTCTGCCACTGCAGCCATTTGGGGATGTCCCTTTGTAGACAGCACTCCTTAGTGTGGTGTTCTGCCTTGACCTACATTCAACAGAAAAGCTTCAAATCAGCAGCGAGCTTCTCTCTTCATTAATGCAGCCCTGAGGAGAAGGACTTGGGAGTGCTGGTGGATGAGAAGCTCAACATGAGCAGGCAATGCGCCCTTGCAGCCCAGCAGGCCAACCGCATCCTGGGCTGCATCAAGAGAAGCGTGGTCAGCAGGTTGAGGGAGGTGATTCTGCCCCTCTACTCTGCCCTGGTGAGACCCCACCTGGAGTACTGCGTCCAGCTCTGGAGCCCCCAGCACAAGAAGGACATGGACCAGTAGGAGAAGGTCCAGAGGAGGGCCACAAAGATGATCAGAGGGCTGGAGCACCTCTCTTATGAGGCCAGGCTGAGAGAGCTGGGGCTGTTCAGCCTGCAGAAGAGAAGGCTCCGGGGAGACCTGAGAGCGGTCTTCCAGTACCTCAAGGGGGCCTACAAGAAAGATGGGGAGAGGCTGTTTAGTAGGGCCTGTTGCAATAGGACGAGGGGTAATGGTTTTAAAATAGTGGGGGGTAGATTTATATTGGAAATTAGGAAAAAAATTTTCACAATGCAAGTTATAGAACACTGGAACAGGTTGCCCAGAAAGGTAGTGGAAGCCCCATCCCTGGAAACGTTCAAGGCCAGGCTGGATGAGGCTCTGAGCAACCTGATCTAGTCAGGGATGTCCCTGCTCCTTGCAGGGGGGTTGGACTAGATGACCTTTGAAGGTCCCTTCCAACCCTAACCATTCTATGATTCTATGATTCTATAATGTGAAGAAGAATCTGCTTAAATGAGCACCAGCTGATAAGAGAACTCTTTTCACTAATTCTTAGAAAGCTACTAGAAAACTCCTCAGTAGAAAAAGTTCAGCGCTGGGTGGCAGAGAGACATAAAGCAGTGACCCAACATGTACCAGCTCATTTGGAAAGACATTTCTACCTAAACTAGCTTGGCAGAAGAAATCAATCCCATGCAATCTTTCCTCTCGCTCCCAAACCAATCTCTTTTAAATACTCCCACGTACTTCCGACCTTGTGATCAAGGATATTACTCTACAGCTTTTGCAAGCAATAAAGTCCTCAGAGGACAGGAGAATAGCTTTTGGGTGAGTCAGAGAAAATGAAATAAGGTTTTCAATTCAGGTAGTGAGAAACTTAACTAGATCAAGCATCTAACAAATTTTTAGCATTCACGTGAATGCCCAACAAAGAGACTCAACTAATGGGCCAGCCTTAGGTGACTGCAAGAGTAGAAAGGAAACAATGCTTTTCCATTTATCACACCTTCCTAACTCCATTAATGCCAAAGGAGAGGTGTTAAATGGGTCGAGCAGCTTCTGGGCAAGGTGTGTGTGTAGAAACATAAGAGGAATTTTCTCATTTACAGAAGAAATAAAACTAGTGGATCACACTGCGCATTGCTTCTGTAGGCCAGGCTGGCAGGGACGCTATGCTAGAGCCGGCAGCACAGCTTTACAGGGTACAGCTATTAAACCGGTATTTACTGTCAAGTTGTCAAAGCTGTTCCTTTTCTTCTTTTCACTCTTTTATCAGTTTAACATCAACAAGTTCCCCTGACACCACCTATGTGGTGCTGGAGGCACAGAAACTTGAGCAATAGGCACAGAGACTAAAGCAATTTGAAAATTATCGAAAAAAAGAAAAATTTCAGCAGAAAGTATCTGAAGTTCAAGCAACTGAGACTTCCTTTCAAACACCTTGCTTTGGGGTAAGGTTCTCCTAAGGCAGAGGTTCAGCAGCACTTCCCAGGTCCCCAGGGCAATCTGCCCCAAGGGGGCCTACAGGAAAGATGGGGAGAAACTCTTTAGCAGGGCCTGTTGTGACAGGACAAGGGACAATGGTTTTAAAATAGAGGGAGAGAGATTCAGATTAGATATTAGAAAAAAATTTTTTTTTCTTTACACTGAGGGTGGTGGAACACTGGCTCAGGTTGCCTAGAGAGGTGGTGGATGCCCCATCCCTGGAAACATTCCAGGCCAGGTTGGACGGGGCTCTGAGCAACCTGATCTGGTTGGCGATGTCCCTGCTCCTTGCAGGGGGTTGGACTGGAGGGGTTTTAACGGCCCCTTGCCACCAAACCATTCTGTGATTCTATGAATTGTCTCATTTTGTTCTCTCCTCCTGGCCCCAAAATTCTCAAGGCACATGCAAACACTAAAGGCTGTTTAGTTGTTGTCAAATACAGAATAGTTACTGTTGTTCAGTAACACAAAATGGTGTTATACTCAAAAAGGAAAGTCTGTTTCCTCACACTGGTAGTACCAGAGCTGAAAAGCTTTATTTTCCAGGAGGAAGTACCACAGATCAGATCCCTCCAGCAGACAAACCAACCACAATGCAGGAGCCGCTGCCGTTCCAGCTGACGACGTCTGCACCCCATTCCACAGAGGCCCTCACGTATGTAAGGTCCCCACGGCACACAGCTCAACTCCTACGAGCAGTGCCCGAAAAGGAGAGGAATTACTGATCTACACCAAGAGAACAGACCCTCTATCAAACCTATGTACATTTAGAATTTTTTTAAAGCATTTTCAAGATGTTTTTCCTTTAACAATGAAAACCTTTCAGACTGACTACAACTTAGGGAGTACTAAAAAAATCGTTTCCCTTGGCTGCTCTCCTAAGCACTTCGAGTCTTCCCCTGCTCTCTAACAGGTCATAAAGGCTCTTTCAGGTTTAAAACTTTCAGGAACAGAGTTTAACCAATAAATTAGTGTTTCTGCTCTGCTTTTGGGAAACAGAATCGTATCAAAGTAAAGCTAGTGTTATAAGCCATTAGCAGCAATAAGCGCCTATTGCAAAAAAAAGCCTTTAACTCACAAAATTAAAAAAAAAAAAAAAAAGAAAATACAAAACCAAACCAACAACCCACAAAATACCCCTCCTCTAAGAATCGGTAGTTTAGAACACATCCAAAGATGGTAATTACATAAAATTGTGTCGAAACAGCCTTTCACTCTTCCTTGAAGAAACAAGCTGCACTATGACCACCTCAGGTTCAACACCAGGGAGTTCACTCTGCGTTACGCTGAGAAGGGTGTTTCACTGATAGCATTAATATTAATCCTTGACTGCTCGGATACAAGAGTAAGTCTGCGGGAGACAAAGAGAACGCTGGGATGCAGGAGCTAGTCCTGTTTTTTTACATTTTTGGCAATCTATACTGCCCACAACATGCACATCTAACTCATGGTAAGATATTCCCTTTTTTCTTCTCCCCCCTCAGCAAAGCCATGCACATACCTCCTTCTCCCACAGGTTAACAGAAACTGGGAGCCCCAAACAACTAGCCAGCTAATAAGTACTACTACTACACATTTAATACTGAACTATTTAATTCTACATCATACACTCTCTACGTAAGTATACTGACATATAATATTTGATAATAAGATGTGTTTGGTTCCAAGACCAATAATAATAATTCAACTAGCCAATCTGATATTAGAGTCAAAGGTTGCTAGCAACACCCACTGCCAGTTCTGGGGTGATGCAACTGGTTTCTTCTCAGTTTTGAGTGAGAAAGGTTGCTGGCTGTAGCCCCAAACTTTTAAAAATGAGAGGTTTAAGGAAGACATTTTGGCATAGTTTGGCAAAGCCATTGTGTTAGAATTGAGATGTAGAATTCTACAGAAAAACAGTTGTTAAGTGCTGCACATCCTTTTATGTTTGGGTGGCACTGAAATCAATAAGGTGCCCAGTACAGAGGATACATACAGCAGTGGAAAGATTTCTATTTACGGGTAAACTGATACTGAAAGAAATCCTTTGATTTTCCTTGGGCTGATCTTTGATGTTTATGCCAATGCAGGTTCCTTTTCCTGTTTTTACCTCTTCAAAGGCATCTAAAAACATCTTCTCCAGCCACATTTTCCTCTAGCAATTTATTTGTAGAGAAAGAAAAAGACAATGAAGGTTGCGTGAACAACCAAGTTACTTGCTGTAAATGAGCATCATTCAAACGTGTTTTTCCCAGTCTTCCAGGAAGGAGAAATGAAAACAAAGCGAACACCTTGGTTTTGAAGATGTGGCTGCCTTTCCATATCTGAACACCACTAGGCTGACGTGTTATTCATGCCTGGATTCTCTGCAGTAATATTCTTTCATTTCAACATCGCTGTCACATAAGAAATCCACCAATATCAAACAGAATTTATAGAAGCATACACTGCTCTTGCCAAAGGCTACAGGCTAAAAAATACAGATATTCTGCCCACTTTTTATTGTTTGTTTAATTTTAAATATATAGAGAGCAAAAACAAAGTTTTAGCCCATCTATTCCAACACTATTAGAACCAGATAGCAGATCAGGATGCTCAATTAGATTTCTGTTTGAGCAGACAGACATCTAACATCGTCTGCAGCAGTATAGCATAAAGGTAAAAAGATAAACCAGTCTAAGCCAGTAAGGAATATTTCTTTGCTCTCCTGCTAGCTGGTTGTGTTTGAAGGCAATGTGTCAGTAGAAAGCTCAGCTATCTCCTAATTAGTCACAACGGGCAGCCTGAGTATTTACTCGTTGGCTGGCCATAGGTTTATAAAATATTTACGGCTACATGCACAGCCCAAACAATAAGATTTTTTTTTTTTTTTTTTTGCCATTTTCTACTTCACCGTACTGGCCTAAATATTAAACCCCTGTATTTTGATCAGAAGTTATTTTAAATATAAAAGAACTACTTGAAACCATGCTACTAGCTCCATTTCAAATGCTGCCCACTGAATGCTGCTGCTTTCATTTTCCAAGAAAAAAACCAAAACATTCTGCAGGTACCACAGCAATCTGGTTTCTGACATAGGAGAAGGACAGGGTAGAGAAAGAAATTATTTATATGACTCTAATGTGATGTCAGGCAGCCGTGAGATATTATTAATATCCGGTCAATGGCACCAGGGCATTTGAGAGCCCTTACTCCAGCACACCTTTGATGTATTTCAACACACCACCTTTAAAAATTAGTTTTTTAAATGAGATTAAGTGATTTGAGAGATCTTGGACTAAAATATTTCTCATTCACTACATCAATGATGAAATCCAAACAAAATAGGATGTGAAAAATATCAGTGTGACCATGCTACAATGACACAGACAGATAAGAGACACCTCTGCAAATACCCACTTTTCTAAGAAACGGTCTATTTTCTTCCCTTTATTTCTTTCCTTCATATATGTCTCTCAAAGCATCAAATCACCTATAACAAGCCATTGACATTTCTTTATATTGTAGCTCTAAAGAAACTTGAGGATTAATTGCATTTACAGTACGTGGAACTGAAAAAGGTCAGCAACCTGAAAAATGCTTTCCATACTCAATGCTCTTACAAATAAACTAAGACTTTCCAACCAGTAGTAGGAAGACTTTGACAATTTCACTGAAGAAACCAAAATTGGTTGGTAAATATTTGAGGAAATTGCATCTTCACAGTAAGGATCACTGAAAATGCACTTCCTTCAACAGATCATGAACTTGGATGCTGTTTATAACACAGTTCCTGGGTTTTATGCAATTGTAGACAAAATAGAACCCTCAAAGACTTAACTGAGAATCTGAACAAGTACAGCTTGTGACCAGTACCCCTCAGAAAATAACCCATCAGTACTCTTCTCCACAAAGAATAACGGTGCATTTGCAATGTGGTTTTCACCTGGGCAGTCTGAGCATTTCTGGTGATCTGAATTTCTGTCCATCCCCAGGTCTGCCTGGGTGCACTCACGTGGAACACTAGTCACCGTTCTATGACTGAATAAGGAACACTGGTAAAATTATTGAGGCTATTTAAAAAAAAAAAAAATCAAGTCACCTCTATTTGATACTACAAATCCTGGTGCCTGGCCTCTCCTTATGTGACATTCTGAATCGCTGATGCCTTCTCTCCCTCCATGAAACACTGGAGCACTCTGACAACAATCCTTTTCTGGTGTGCAAATACCATTCAAAGAACATTTTTCCCTGTCATTTTCCGCTGCTGAAACATTTCTGCTGTGCTTTAGAGCTGCCTATGTTCCCAGGACTGTGATACACTGTGATTTTCTCTTTGCAGAAAAGTTGTTACCCATTTTATTCACTTTCAAATTGAATTTCATACTGATTAAAGATCCAGGCAGACTACTGATATTTAGTTAGCCCTTATGAGAAAGTACCTTACCAAATATTTAATTTTCTATTACAGTCTATATCTAGTGTTTTCATATCATTCTATAGAACTTAAGATTTAATTTTATTCCTGCTATAGAATTTTATAGGCTGGTCTTAAAAATCTTCAGGAGTAGACATAACTCTCTATTAATTTCTACTGGTTTTTAAAGTAATTCTTGCAGGACCTCTGCTTTCATCCTTAATAAATTCTTCAGATATAGTTCAAAAAGATTCAGCTGAACACATAGAGATGATATGGACCACAGCACCTTTAGCGTGCTTAAGTATGGAGGTAGGACAGATTGTGTTGAACTTACTCAGGGTCACTCGATTCTTTGCGTATTTACAAATAGGAAACTACTCTGGTGTTAAGCTTCAGCTTCTTCACCCACTACAAAAATACATAAATTAGCTACTGATTTCAGAATGGACATGATCCCTGCACCACGTGACTAGAGATGCTACTTCCCACCGATAAGTGTTGAGTACACCTTCCTGACTCAACGCTGAACTTCGTACATCAGTTATTTTACTGCATGCTCAGAACAGCTCAGTTATTCTCACGTACAATATATCGAATTGTATCCTTTTTGGCTCCTCTAAGAAACTGTATTTCTCAGCCTACATTTTGTACTCAATGAACAGTATGATCAAAAGGGGCTAGCTATCATCTTTGATGACAAATAACAGTTTTAAACCAACATTACTGTGCCAAAGGAAAACAAGTGGTTACTTGAATGCAACACATTGCAGCACTCAAAACATTCCAATATTTACATAACTGGATTTCCAAACATTTAACCAAAATAAGCACTCAGTTTCTGTTTAGGAAGCAGAAGACTCTTCAGTCAAAAAAAAAAAAATATTTACTCTTTGCAGATTTGCTGAAGGACGACAAGGTCAGCAAGGAAGGCCTGAAACTGTCAAACAATGATGCAGCAGCAAATCCTTCTCCCAGTCAAAACCAGTTGCTTTGAAAATGATTGATGGTTTAAGTATGGTTTGAAATGCAACTGCTAGGAGAAACACAGAACAAGATAGGGAAACAGGCCACAATTGGTCACATAATTCAATATCTAACACTAGAGGAAAAGGGAAATCTTGCTTAGAACTCAGCAATGACTTCCAGGGATGGACGGGAGAGAACAAGTCTGTAACACTGACCTGCAAGGGCAATTAAATGGCTGATTACTTTATTTAACTATTTTAAAAGAACAAGGCAGTGCAACGCAGTTGGACTTCATCAAAATACATTTCAATTTCAGCCACCCTCAGAAACTAAGAAAACGTACTGCTAAATTTTATTTTAATATTGATCTTCAGTTACAGATCCGGACAGTGCTGGCAGGGTGGCTACCACCCAGCTCCCCGTCAGCCACTCCAACGGTTTTGTCACCGGTGACATTTGAATTTTCCATACTGCAGGACTGGCGTGTGCCAAGTACACAGCAAAAGGAAAGATTAACAATACAGGAGAGAAGCTAGCAGCCCAACATTGTAGCAGTGGCCTGAGGGTAGACTCTAAGTGTTTCCAAGCATTTCTCCAATGTACTTTTCAAGCATCTTGCGCTTCCAGAAGCCTCTATAAAGTGCAGCCAATGCTTTCACTGTATTGCTGTGGTCACTGCCACAAAATGTGT
The DNA here is from genome assembly GCF_036417535.1 of Chlamydotis macqueenii. Classification (NCBI taxonomy): domain Eukaryota; kingdom Metazoa; phylum Chordata; class Aves; order Otidiformes; family Otididae; genus Chlamydotis; species Chlamydotis macqueenii. The sequence goes on along the minus strand of NC_141571.1, from coordinate 3,634,262 downwards.
TCTGGAAACAGCTGAGGATGTTTTATTGCATGCTGTTAATGGAGAGCAGCCTAAAGGTTCATAGGCTTAATAGTGAAACAGACCTCAGCTGTTTCCAAGCCGTGTTTTTCTTGGATTCCCATTACCGACGGCTCTGTCACTGCGCGGTATTAATGCTGCGGTGTTGTACATTTGCCTGTACAGACACATTCAATTTATCCCTTCTGCCACTTTTTGCTTCCTCTTTCACCTATCTACATATCATGTAGCACCGTATCTGTTTTCCATTTAAATCTCCATCCTGAACTTAAAGGAACCTCCATGGATTCAGGGTCACTGATCCAGGATCATTCAGGATTTTCTTTTCAAGGAGAGGATTAGCTACTATTCTGTATCTGGTAATGACAAAACAGATACAATATGGCTGATAAAAGGATTTCTACATTCTGCTCTGCTTCCTTTGTGATCTGAGGTGCAAATACAGCCTAATTCTTCAAGCTATAGGAATATGGGGACTCCAAAAAAGTCAAATATCCTGCATGCAGGATAGCACCTGGCAATAGGGTTTGAGAACAATAATCCAATTCAAACCAAAGAGTGTTCCTGAAAATGCCATTTTCCCCTTCTCCCTGACTAAAACCTACCATTTCACAGCACAGACTGGTCTTCCAGGGCCTCCTCTTAACTGCTCCACAGCTCCTACCAACTGCTGTGCACAGACAAAACACGTGGCCTGAATTGCCAGGGTGTCTTCTGACCAAGTTTAAATGTGCCTTTCAGTCCCATGATTGCTGATCATTCGTAGGCAATGGTTTGCTGCCCCAGCTCAGAAAGGGGCCACAAGGAGCGGCTGGAGGATGCTTGGAGGCTTCCATACAGCACCTCTGTTTGAAAGGCTCCATCTCATGCCTGGTCGAAGCAGATTTCAAATAACCAATTATGGCAGTAAAGCGAGTAAAACAAAGGTCTTGATCATAGACTCACAGAATAGTTTGGGTTGGAAGGGACCTTCAAAGGCCATCCAGTCCAACCTCCCTGCAAGGAGCAGGGACATCTCCAACCAGATCAGGTTGCTCAGAGCCCCGTCCAACCTGGCCTTGAATGTTTCCAGGGATGGGGCATTCACCACCTCTCTGGGCAACCCGTGCCAATGTTCCACCACTGCCTGTCTTTAACACTGGAACTGCAATGTCTTTAACAGTATGGGTAAGAGCTACCCATGGAATTATCTGCACAAGTGCTAAAAACTGGGGGGAAAGGGTCCTTGTGCCATGATGACTGGCAGAGCAAGACAGTGGGAGGGAAGGAGAGCCAAGAGCCCCATCTGCTCACTACCAGAGCTGCCTGTCTCGGCACTACGCCTGTCTCCCTGAGGCTCAAGTTTCCCTGAAAGCTTTGTAAACTAATGAGCTCCTCCTTACAGGCTGATAATGCAGATTACGCATGTATACTTCCATCAACAGAACATCTACAGCTACAGAAATGAATCAAAACTCAAGATAGATAAATGTCAAATTATCTGCACCTTTATATCACCCAAGCCTCTTGCAGGAACTGAAGCTTCGTCTGTATGCAATTTCTCTTATCACTTACTTCGAAATATTCTCTGAGCCAACCAAACACTCAGAGTTCGCTCTGCCAAGATCATCTCTCTTCCAAAATCTCTTTAAAGCAATGCTTTCAAGTTTTAGAACATGGAACACCACCAAATCACAAAGTTATTTAAAGTATGTCAGGTCACATTCACAACATGTCATTGACTTTCATGTCTATAAAATGAACTATTAAAGTCCACGTGAACGCATGCATGCACATGTATGCCTGCCTGCGCACATGCCTACCTATTTTATTTCTTCAGTGAGCCATGCTCTACAAGAAGCCTTACTTTCTTAGGTCGTATGTTTTATTGCACATGAAATATATCTTCATAGAATACCCAAGGATCTAAGATTTTTCTTTGGTTTTAAAAAAGAGAGTAAGCTTGTTCCTGTCATGCTGCTTGTATGCTACGCTACAAAAATCAAACCAAGGATTGTTATTTGCCTCAGATTTTTCCTTTTTCTCATCTGTGGAGGTGACATGTGAGGATTCAGTTCTGACTCTTGTGGAAATGTGTCAACAAAACAAGGACATGAGCAACGCCAGGTAAAAATCCTCCTCCACCCTACGCACCTTGGTGGGATGCTTCAGCTTTCCTTGGATGCAGCTCTACTGGAAGGCACCTGTGATTTCAGCCTCAAGAATTTGTTCCTCTCTGATCTTCCTGCTCTAGCAGCCAGTAAGTACACACATACTCAGGGGTCTTTAAACAAAAATAGTATTGAGATCACAAAACTCATTTCATGCAGGGGGAAAAATGTGGGAGATAATTATTTCAGTGTCTACAAGCTTGGGGGTTTTTTTAGAAGTATTTTAAATGTTTGTAACTTTTGACTTTGTTTGCTTTTAGTTTAAATATATTTTCTCACAGGCTATTGAGTATTTCAAGCAGTACATACGTGTTACATTTTAAACAAAGTCAAATCCTTGACCGGGAAGAAGTTCCCCACTGCTTGGGAACATGGCTGTTTGAAACTTTTAAAGTGAATAAGCTGCAGCCACTACTGCAGGTGCCAAGAAGATGCTGCAGCCATGTCACTCAGTTGCATGACTTAAAGTTATGTGCCTGGATATGGAGAATACGAGAAAAATTTCTCAGTTTTCCTTTGTGTAACTGCAAAACAAGGCTCAAGAGGAAAAGTGCACTTTTTGAGCTCTCTCAATCTCCAAAACCAAATTAATATTACTTACTACAGCTAACAATTCCTCAAAAATCAGCCTTAAATGCAAACCTGGCTTTGTTTTTCTGCTATAGCCAGTTCAATTATCCTTAACTTCAAACTGAGAACCAGCTCCCAACTCTAAAGTGTTGATCTTCGTATTTTTAAGTTTCAGTGAAAACAGCAGTATTCATCTAAAAGCACACTCGCATAAACTGTAAATTCTGAAAATTAATCTTACAAATAAGAAAAGTATCTCTTCCTCTTCTCAACCTCAAAATGTAAAAATTCAAGAAGTCAATAACGTCAAATTAACCTTCGCAACACGGCTCGATTCAGACCCTGTGCACCAAACGTGGCTCACAGAAACGACTCAGTTGTGCAAACAGGCACCCTCAGCCTCTGCCAGGGACAGTGGGACGTGCTGCAGACAAGGGTACCACAAACGGGACTCGGTGATAAGAGCTCCCTGGATTAAGAAAGTGCTTTTTACCCCCAACGGGGTACTCTGAAAACAGAGCAAGGCAACCTTCACTGTTTGAATTGCTGCTGCCCCCGCAAAGGGGCTGAGAAGTCGTCGAACAGCAAAGAACTGAGGTAGCTGCTCCCAGTGCGGCCAGTCCTGTTATCCTCTAATGAGCTGGAACGCAGGGAACCGTTCCCTTGGATCTCCTGTCCCAGTCAGATGGGACAAAAGCTCTAAGGCGGTGCCTCGGTTTTGTTTCCTCTGCATATACCCCTCAGCAGCCTGAGCAAATGAAGCACATCATTGTGTCTTTGGCTGGAAGGCTCAATGATGGTATTTAAAGAAGAAGAGATATTTAAGTGGGGCATATTGCGAAATAAAGTATCATAGAAAAATGTTAGACTACTAAGAAACCTGTTGGGCTCTTTAAATTTGTGCTTTTTTTTTATTTCTGACTCCTCAACAGAAAATCACAGACTTGCTTTATCGTTTAAATCTCTAAGCCAGCAAAGACCAAAGTTTGGTGCTGAGGAGTTCAGACATTTGATGAGCTCATCAGCAGAGCTGGCTCAGGTTTGGGGGGTATGCATAATGTAAGCAACAAAAGCAAAAGGCAACTAAAAACCACAGCTGGACAAGCACCCTGTGACAACCCCATCATTTTAGTAATCTAAATCTGAATGGGACACAACACAGAAGAATACAATTTTCCACACAAAACAAGACAGCACCGTCAGAAGCAGTGCCATCCTTCCACTGCTCTTTCATCTCCGATATTTCAGAACTGCTGTATGTGTAATAACTAACTGCTATTTCAGCCTTCCTGAGTTTTTTTTTTCCTCATACGTGAGACAGAATAAAGAACTTCTTCCCATATCCCTTGGTCATGTTGATAGGGCTTATGAGATCTCACCTCCAACCACATCCCCTAACAAAACTACCCTGATAAGTGCAATGCCAATATTTACATACGTAGCCACAAAGGGACATTCCTGTTCTGAGAAAGAAACCCCACTGCCCTCTCACCACAGTTTATGGATATATCTACATAAATACATCTTCAGCTGAAGCCAAGTTACACACCCAGAAGTGTGTGACCACAGCTCACATTCACGTCCCATCAAAGCCATGCTATCAGCAAATAATATTTTAAAAAGATTAAATAACTTCCCTCCCTTACCTTTTCTGTTTACTCTGCAAATGACTGACAAACCTTGCCAGCAGCCATTTATAAACAGCATAAAACTGGGTTTTACAATTTCTTTTAAACCAAGAAGCCCCCAGCAAGAAAAAAAAAAAAAAAGAACACAGTGCAGTACTATTATGGATGGCTCAGATGATACCAGTCCCGCTCCTTCACCTGGGCAGTGACTTTTCGGTCACTTGTACCCCACGAGCAGGATGTTCACAAGCATTTTAAACAATGAAAGGTGCTGATCAGTAAAAGCTATTATCTGACATTGGGGCAAACTCTGAATAATCAGAAATTCTCCCTGTTAGGGTTTGAATTTTGTTCGGACTATTTTAAGCTACCTAAAATCCCAATACGGCCTGCCAGAGGTCTGGTGTGGAGCGCTGATCTACTGTGTGAAACCTGGAGCTCCAGGCTCCACCTGCATGTGAGCCAGGGAAAGGTGCATGAAGGTCTTACTAAAGTTGTAGCGTGAACACTAACAAAAAGTATATACCAGTACACAGCTCCATATTTTAATTCACAAATATCTTGTAATTGCCGTTCCAGAATGCCCAAGCAGTTCATAAACATAAGATAACAAAGCAACACTAATATCTATCAGAACATCATAGAATCACAGAATGGTTTGGGTTGGAAGGCACCTTCAAAGGTTATCCTGTCCAACCCCCTGCAAGAAGCAGGGACATCTCCAACCAGATCAGGTTGCTCAGAGCCCCGGCCAACCTGGCCTTGAATGTTTCCAGGGATGGGGCATCCACCACCTCTCTGGGCAACCTGGGACAGTGCGCCATCAACCTCAGTGTAAAAAATTTTTTCCTAATGTCTAATCTGAATCTACCTCCCTCTATTTTGAAGCTCTTAGATCATACATATGTATAAGGACACAAAGACACTGCAGAAGTTTGAAGATGGAAAAGCTAATGCACCTTTTTTACACAAAGTAAACCAGACCATCAATACAAACTTAGGACTTTTTTGCAAATGTAAATGTAATATTGGGCCACAGAAATTTGTGCAGACACAAAAAAGCATTTTTTGCACAGCATTTTGCACACATGGAAAGCTTTACTTGGTTCAAGATCACACTGAAACAACAGGCAGAAAAAATGCATCCAACACAAGTTCTGATTGAAAACAAAGGCCCTCATTGATTCCAGCCTGACAGATAACACACGTAATAACTCCGCTACCGCAATGATGTACTGAAAATCATTACTGTTATAATAAAGCCAATGCAATAGCAAAATTGAATTTTAAACTTCCAACAAGAGTCTGCTGATGCCTGCTCCAAGTCCCAGCCTGTCTGGACAGACCACCCTTCACGTTCGGCGTGTCGCGCACCAGACAACGTGGCAGACAGAGCTCCTCTCCCTCTGAGAGGCCCAAAGCAACAGATGGAGCAATTAACTCCCTGCGCCACAATATTGCTGGTTTTGAACTGCGGGTGCCAGGGAAGATAATTGCTTTCCCTGCTCTCCTGGAATATGCTGCATTGTTTGCTGACAAACTCTCTAACTCAAAACACGCCATAAAGCCCAGGGCAGCAGAGTATTTGTATGCCACTGTAAACGTAGCTAACCACAAAAATTCATCCCCAGTGCAACATCCAGCATTTGGAGGTGAGTCTCTAGCCATTCTGGCTGATACAAAACACAGTTACTCGAGATATACAAAGATGATGCCTTTTTGCGTACTAAAATAGAGACTTGAGAGATGTTTCCACCTCATTTTAACCAAAATTGTTGGTCATTATATAATGCTCCTCAAGTAAAATACCTACTTACATCTTAGTCTCTTAGTGGCCACGTTTCAGCAGCAGGCAATTTAATTTGTATTTGGCTTTGCGGCACAGAGAGCAAATCTGGATACAAAATTACAATTAAGCATTTTGAATTAATTGCTATTATGGCCTTGACATTTAAACTTGGCAGTTCTCTATTAAAAAAAAAAAAAAAAAAAAAAAGACTGTTGTAGTTGCTTCAACTTCTCTTTCCTTATTTTTCTCTTCTCTACTACATGTTTTTCTAAAATTGAAGTAAAACATTTACAAACACTTGACAACCTACACACTTCTTCCTGTATCACTGTACACAGTCTGCTGCAGCACTGAATGCATTTTGGTTTGAGATCATCACAGGCTGAGAACAACAGATTTAAAAAATAGAGGTCATGCCATACCTCTGAATTGGCACTGAATTTACCCCCTCAAAATAAGCCTTTATGTACTGCCAGTCCAGGTTAAAGCGTTCGGGAGTGCTCAAGGCAAAAGTGGGGACAAGTTATCCCACACGATTCCCAGTGAAGGTTCAGAGCAGACTGCGAGTGGATCATTGCTCTCAAAGGATCATGCAGGAGCCTGGGAATCTCTCTTGATGAAAGCAGATTTAACTGGTGTTGCTGTATCTCTGCACCTCAGACAGGCCATTCCTCTAGCAGAGTGTATTACTATAGAATAATTTTTTTTTCCTAACCACTTTAACAAGCCGTGTATGATTGGTGAGGCACAACACTGAATTTATTTCCCAAGACATTTTATAGTGGGTCGTTTCAGTCTATTGCTTTGTAGTATGGTGATGAGCACCACCTATAACACATTCTATATATATAACACATTCTATATATATAACACATTCTATATATATAACACATTCTATATATATAACACATTCTATATATATAACACATTCTATATATATAACACATTCTATATATATAACACATTCTATATATATAACACATTCTATATATATAACACATTCTATATGTTGAAATGATTTATGTGATGCCTCAGAATTAGCTAAGTGCCATCCTTGGAGATTTGCAACTCAGACTTCAATGGCACCTGACAACATAAACCAAACTCAAACAGAACTCCATCGGCTTGGGCAGAACTCCATTTATGCCAAGTTTATGCTCATGTAAATCCCCTGAAAGACTAACACAGAGAGAAACAATAATATTTAATACAGAATAACATATTTCACATACAGCATATTGCATCTGTTATTGTTTCTCCCTAACGGAGTTGTCCTCTCCTGTACCACGCCTCATCTGCTCCTTCACCTGCTGGTGAACCCCAGTCCCTGTTCGATATTTACTCCCTGGTTAAGTTCCAATCTTTCAGTTTGTCCACAACTGAGTCTCTGTCAAACACAGTTTGGTCACAGAAGGAAGTAAAAACCAGCTGTCGCAAGAAATTCTCCCAGATACTCAATGCTTAAAACCATTCACACGTCATCTCTACCAGCCCAATGTGCCTCTAGAGAAACAGCTCTGTTGAGCCTACAGCCTGTCAAAAACATGGTCTTCTGCAGGAACTGAACAGTTACATGGAGGAAATAGGCCATTATTTATAGTAAGTGGTAAACCATTATTAATTCATTTGCATTGACTATAAAACCAAAATGAGCCATCATGACAGTCGGAGGACTGTGCAGTGCAGAGTAGGGAGCGATGTGCTGGCACTATTGCTTTATTACTTTTTCAGAGTCTCCCTTTGTTGCACAGCCCTTGCCTTCAAAAGGTAAAACTTGTTGCAGTCCTTCCCTGCAAAGGATAAAACTACCAACAGTATTTGGAGGGTCAGGCAGAACCTGCTCTTCACAGTACCACACAATCTTCTGCTTCAGAATTGCAGCATCTAGTTTCACCTGTCAAGTCATGAAAGTGTTTATCTGGAAAAAGAGCTTTCCTATACTACCACCTTCTCCTGTAGAATTCCTAGCAAGGAAAGAAGAGTGAGGAAAATCCACAATTACAAGGGGCCTATCCCCAGCCCCGGTGAGGGACACCCACATGAGACATGCACATACAGCATCTCAAGACTTTCCATTGGCAACACCTCCTCCTGCTCAAAACTTGCTCCAGCCAGCACAAACCCTAACTCAAGCAGTTGCAACCAACATGGAGTTTGAGAAGGTCCTGATGAAAGCACACAGTACCTATAGAATAGAGTTTCGCTGCAGAGGAGCTGGGGGGAGGATTTCATTGCTTCTCTTCCCAGCTGGCTACTGAGACGACTTTTCCTTTCCCTCTTTCCCTTTTCTCTTTTTTGTTTTTGTTTGTTTGTTTTTGAAGGTGTGTGTGGGGGGGAGTTTGGTTTCCCACTCCCCAAAATAACCTTCACTGCCATTAGCAACAGATGCTACTAAATCTTTTTTGCATGCAAACCTGTGCTGACATCTCTTGTGTAAGAATATTACACAAATCAGGAAGGGAACAAACACCAAAATAGTGTCCTTTGCAAGAACACTGTGGAAATGCAGAATACACAAGGGTCCCTGGGACGACACACAGCTGCTATTTGCCATACCAAAGACAACAGGAAAGCAAGTGCTACAGCGATGGCACGGTCCCTGCAACTGCACAAACTAAAACAAGACCTTAGCACAGCTATTCTCACCATAACAAAGCAGAAGTGTTGGTAATCCTCATTTTATACATGGGGAAAACAAAGCAAAGCAATTAACTGTTTTCACCATCACTTCAGACTGGTCCTCCCAGGCCTCTCAACAACTCAGTTCTCTACCTGAGCCACCTCCTTCCCCCGAACCATTCAGAACTCTGAAGCAAAGGAACAAAACCATGCAAATGGGAAAGAGGACACCTTCTGTCCCTTTTACTGTTCAATGAGATAGAGATAGCATGTGGCAGAGGTCTCAGGACAGGTCAGACTGAAGGGTCCTCCATACACTGCAAGGTTTCTAAAGTAGGTTTAGACTTGTGTTCATCCTGTTCTTGTACTCCCATCACCACCTCTGTAACATACTCTTACAACAAGGGCAGATTCGTTTCTCCACTTGTCTCTCCTGTACTTGGACCAACACATCTTGACAACCCCCTCTGCTCTCTCCATTCTGAGGCTTTGGCCAAAAAAGCAGCAACTTTGAGGAGTCCCACCACTGAACCACATGCATTAAAACATGACCGATGCTGCCTCGAGGTTACATCGATGTACGTGCACCCCTGTGCCATACTGCCGAGTTCGACGTGGAAACATGCTCAAGCTAGAAACATGTCTACCGCAAAACAGCAGCAATTTGGAGTACTTGGAGAAAAAGAATTCAACTCCAAAGTGGTTTAATCTGCTTCAGCAGTGATCACTCATTTGAAATGCTTACTCAAGTCAAGGAGCTCAAACTTCCTTAAAAGTGATAAATGCTTTCCATTATAATAATGTACCGTGCCTCCTCCACACCTGGTCTGTAACAATGGCCTCCACAGGACTGCTCAGGGTCAGTGGCCTGCTGCTCTGCTAAATATTAATCACGTTGATTTCAGTTATAAAATACAAGGCTAATGAATCCTGATCCATTCATTGAGTACCTGCCTGCTCAACAAAACTAACGGCAGCCCATTAGAGACTTTTCTTTCACAATGGTAACATTACAAAAATTCTACAAGGTGAAAGAAAAATGGTGTGGTTGGGGATTTTCCCCCCCATTATTATTTTTCACATCACCTTGCAGAGCTTTAAGTACATTACAAAAGTTCACCAAACGCATCTTAGCCCAGACTGCACATTAGCTATTCACTCCTAGGAATGCTTGCTGCAACAGATATAAAACCATGGCTTTTCTCTTTTTTTTTTTTTTTTATGACAGGGATTCCTTTCTTTTATTGTAATCTTTTATTAGCTTTCATTCTCAGTTGTCCACTTTGATTTAAGGTACATCTTTCCTCTAGCCTGACAAGGCAGCATGAGGCAGGCATATCAAAGCTAAAGAGTTATTTACTTGAAAAATGTCAGCTTTGAAGATCTCTTCTTTTCCCTTAAATGGAGGCTTTCAAAGTCCAGTGCATGCAACTCCCCATTGAGTAAAATGACTGCACTCCTCGTACAGCTGCTTTTCAGCAGTCTGTGATCCATCTGGTAGCTCCAGCAATTTATAAAGCCTGCATAATAGAGTTAACACAAAATGCCATTCCCTCGGAGTTAAAAACACACAGTGAAGGCTCATGAAGAACAGTGTAGAGAGAAATATTTGCATGAAGATCTCTGTGGCAGTTCTTCATGCAGTATGGCCCTCTTCATTCATAACACCTTTGGGAGAGCGACCGCCTTTGGTCTGGCTTGGGCAGGAACAACAGTTCTCTAACAGGACGACTACAAAGTCCTGTTTTCTTCCCCAGTTCTCCTCAACATGTAACTAAAAATCCTCAGGTCCTTGATTTAGTCTGCAGCTTCCTTACTGAGCATCCCACCTCCAACACACACTAATAGCTGATACTGCAACATTAAAAATCAAGGATGAGAGAACCTAGACTCCTGGTCAGAAGAGTGAGCTTTTTGAATATGAGGAACAAGAAATTAAAGATACCTGTTAAAGGAGGAGATAAAAACCTGTGATATACCCCACTAAAGGCCATGACAAACAAAGAACAAACCAAATCCCAGAATAATTCAGATTGGAGGGGACCTTTGCAAGTCATCTGGCCCAACTCCTCACCCAAAGCATAGCTAAATTCAAAGTTACATTCAACTTTGAAGTTCAAATACCTCTTTCTTCTGGTCCTCTCACTAAGCATCTCCAAGGTCATCTGGCTCTGTCCTCCTTATTACAACCACTCACCATTCTCACTTCCCTCAGGACCTGACATACCATCCTCTCACAAACTGTCCATGAGTAGCAGGTTCAAACACTAATCTCCTCTTTTTTGGTTCACCCAGCACCTGCAACCTAAACTTATTCTGCTACACTCCAAAAACCTCTTGGATTGCTTGTGTCCTGCCATGTTGCCCTTCCAGTTGGGGTGATAAAATTTCTGCATAAGAACAGCATTTCCAAGAAGTTCCAGTAACCCACAGGCTTCCAGGAGACCCCACTGACAGACTTCACATCTACCAGTCCATAGCTCAAGGTTAACACCATGACCTGAAGCTAGTTACAGAGACAGACATTCCTCCCTATTAAACTATGCTAGCACAAAAATATAGCATACACTGTTTTCTTTCACAAACATCGAAATTTTCGGGGGGAAAAAATGGCTTTTTTTTTTTTTTTTTTTTTTTTTTACTCCTCAAGAAGCAAGAAAAAACAGGTTGAAAATATGTTGATGATCTTGGAGAGGGGGAATCTCAACACTCTCCTCATTCCTTGATGTCAGAGAGTTTGCCAGGTTCTCCCTGTTCCCATTCACACCAGAGTTGTATTTTTTTTTTTTAAGAGCTGAAATTGACTTTATGAAGTTTTGACAGTCTTGACAGCATCATGTGTCTTCCAAAGCTTTCCAGCAGAAGCAGGTAAAAAAAATAAAAATGGAAATTGAGTGTTATTTCATGACTCACTATGTAGCAATTTGTATGCAAGTCTGCACAATGGCTTGGCTAACTCATCAAAATTTTACGCCAAAACAAAACTCTTAGGACCCTGACCTTTTGCTCTCCAAAAAGCAGAGAGAATTCTTGCATCACTTTTGACAGCTCTTGCTTAAAAACTGAAGGAAGAATCACCTTGCAAATAGATTTCAACCATGGATGATGGTAAAGAGCCACTAAAATTTAAAAATAATTTTAATTTTGTTTAAAATCTAACTTGTATCTTGCTGATGGTCTGGAACAGAGAAGTTTGTTACCTACTTTGCTTCTCAGTTCACCATACAAAGGGCAGTTAGCAACTGAACACTGTCTTCTTTTGCAAACACACTGAATCACAAAGCAAGCTCACAAAATTAATCCTGGAGCCTGTTAAGTGATTTTTACATGGACATGTTTGCCAGTGACCAACTGGATGATGCAGAATATTTCCAGACGTCACAGATCTCAGAAACGCAAAAAGTGTCTGTTACCAGTATATGTCCATTGAAGTCCATGATGTCCACTGATGTACACCTGTTAAATATGCATTGATATAAATATGAATTAAGACTGCTACTTTGACATGTTCTGATAGCCTCCATACACCTTCACATCTTAGGTACCTTCAGACACCAGAATTGCAGGGGCCAGAACAGATTCCTTCTCTACAACCCCAGGCTGCAAAGGAAGGTAAACTCAAAAAGCCTGCGTACCACAGCAAAGCATGAAGGACAATTCAGTGGCCAGCACGTTAAACCATGAGCAACTATGAACTCATCAAGACCTAGCCTAAGCACTGCGGTCAGCAAATGACATTTAGGAAACCCAACACAGGAAAAATTACTCCTGCCCTGCAGCCATCATTTACTTACAGGTAATTGCCTGTCCAGGTACATAGTGAAAGGACGTGTGGATCTCCCACAGCGCTGTGCTACCTCTACATGCATGATAACGTTTGTCTATTGTATTTTGAGAAGGAGCAGTAATCTCTGGCAAGCGTTTCTCCTGCCAGGGCTGCTGGCAGGCCCACTCTAGGTTCATCTATATTTCTAGGAATTTTAGTTTACCTTGCAGATCAGGAATACAGCTGCTTTTTTGCAAGGCCCATATTCATGACAGAAAAACAAACAGCATCCATCATCAGCAAGTCTGAGCAGTTAGTTGCAGCCTAGACCTTCCCACGCAGTACTTTTGAATTCTCCTCCCTACCATACACTTAACTGTTACTGAAGGCAGTGAGCTCACGCGTCCTTTGGTACTGCAACAGAAAGTCAGGGAGATCAGTCTCAGGGTAAGCAACCGTACTTCTCATCCTTTTGAGAAGATGGAGGGTGCAACGGGAATTGACTGACAGGGTTTCCAGGTCAATGCTGCCTGAGGGTAACAGCAGCAGTGTTGTCTCTGAGCGTTCGCTGATCTGCGTAAAACGCGGCGGTTCCGCCCCACTCTAAAAGTAGGAGATCCATCACCACGGCTGCCAGCACAGTGCTACCCCTCGGGCCATCTGAGCTGAGACAAAACTTCATAGGCACAGAAATACAAGCTGTAGTCCCTTCTCTATGCGAGGATTCTAGTTTACAATGACTGAAAACCTTATTTACCTGGAGAAAAAAAAAAAATTAATTAATGACTAGTGAGTTCCCACAGATATCTACACTGAATTCACTATTAACCTAGCATACCATGCAAATGTTGATACTCCACAGCACTGAAGAAATTAACCATCAGCCAAACGACTCTGTAAACCCCACAAATCTTTCACAACTCTATGTGTTTAATAACAGTACCTCACTTCAATGAATAACACATAATAATGACTACACTAATATAATAATTAGTTTTTTTGCTTCCCATCTATCTGCCACTACATAAACGTAGAAGTCAGATCTATGCTTTTTTTGACAATTACCAATTTTTTCCTCTATTTAGAAACAAATGTAATTACTTCAGCTAAAGAAGACAGAATTACTTCTGCAGCAGAGTCAAAACATGCATCAACACTCATTTTCTGTAATTATTTCACGAGCAGCTCTGTCTGGCATCTTTCTCGAATGAAAGTAGTTTTCAAAAGGCCTTTGGCTACTTAATGAGCAGCACAATTACAGCACAATTGAAGAAAAAATAAAGGAAAAAAAGAAGAGGTTGTCACCATTTATTTAACCTTCTTTTTCAGTATCTACCTTTAAACACAAAATAACTTCAGAGAAGAAAATTAATCTCCTCACGCCCTCACTTTTCTGTTTTACTTTACAGACAGCGAGAGCTCTCAACAGTCTCTTCCAGGACAGCGAAGTGTCACGGCTAGGATATAAAATAAATACTGCCTATATCCACGTTTCACTTCCTAGCAGTGTATTATCGTAGCATCTTGAAAACAGCATTGTGATTAACCTTAATTTTTTAAAATTACCATGTATCAGGGTTAATGTCTAGACACAAAACCCACACACAGCTCCCACACCACAGGTGATTAACACATCACAGGGCCCACACTTAAACTGGTTGTGAAGTTAAACATAACTAGTTAAACTAAGCGTGGCATGGATCCAGTATTGAGAAGCGATTAGATTAGTTCAGAAGAGATGCATTGGTTAGAAGTCAGTGGTACGAGCAGAGGTGGTAAGTAGAGGAGGCCAGAAGAAAAGCCCCTCCAGATGCTTATGCTTGGATTAGCTGGAGCTTTGCCTCTCCTGTACAGTGGGAGCTGAGGATCTGAGGAACAAAACAAACAAACAGGTGAGAGGAGGCAAGATGCTCTTGACAGCCAGATTTCTCTCTTGTCTCATCAGTCTTTAACCAAAATAAAATGTGACACGAGTATGACAAAAGGCTATTCCCCTTGCACAAGCTTCCTAAAGCAAAGGGGGACAGAAAGTCCTGCGTATTCTTATAGCCTCCACACCCCCACACTAATCCATCACCCTTCTGACACCCAGAGCCTGACAACTCCTGCCATCAGCTTTCATGAATAAAAAAAAAAAGCTATTTTAATTTCAAACAAGGCGGTATAGTTATTAAGTTATTTTTATACTCCTCTGCACTTCTAAAACAAACTTTGAGTTTCTTCACTTCCCAAATACATGCTTTCAAGGCACAAATAAGTAAACAGTACACTTCAGCTCCTCACTCCATTCACTTTACTGATGACAGAGTGAGTAGTGCCGCAGAACAAGATATTCAGCCAAAGGACTAAGGAGTCAGAATACATCCAACTTGAAGACAGACAAGTAACAAGAAAGTGCCTTACCAGTGCAAAACTCTAACAAGTAAAAAGCAAAAAAGTAGCTTCAGCGTTAAGCAGTTTTAAACTCAGTTCATAGTGAGATTAGCGTCGATTTGGCAGGGGAAAAAATTAAACTTCTAAAGATAAATCTGTAGAATCACAGACAATTTGTAAAATGGTGTCAAACAGTTTGCCATAAATTTAGGAGATATTCAGTACAGCGCACAATCGTAAGATCTCCAATTCAGATACCTAAGCAGAACAGAAATTTGGATGTTTCAAGAAACGAAGATGAATTTTAATGACTTAAGAGAAAATTGAGAAGGGAAATTGCCTTTCAAATTTTCTTCCACAGCAGTTAATGCTTCAAACTGCCACCTACTATACAAGACGAAACCTCATTTTGTCTCATCTTGGGATGGCAGAACCAGTAACTAAGAACCAGATGAGAACCTGCACTGCATTTTAAATGTGATAGCTATGGCTTGGGCCAGGAGTCAGACTGAAATCCACATCTGGCACAGATTTTATTTATTTACCTTTAGAACCTAAACCAGGTTACTTAATTTTGCTGAAAGTACTTTCCCTACCACGAGCAGGGATACAGTCTGTATTTGGTGTGAATAAAGGCCACAGCCTGCTTACCCTGTAATGAGTTACATCCAAAACGCAACAAAAAGAACTCTGATCTCAATAAAGCACAATGCAAAGGGCTAAAAACTCACTGAATGAGCTACAGGTCAAAAAAAAAAAAAAAAAAAAAAAATCAATCAATACATAAAAGCAAACTGGCAATAAAAGCACCACTACCAGATTCTGGGACAGAAGGACTGGGAAAGTTATCTGAGTGTATGCCCTTATGTCTCCTTTCACAGAGAGACTCCCCTGCCCCCTCTTGCCTGCCAAGCTGCTCCTCATGTCACCGACCCGTCCTAGAAGGAACGGCCTTAGTCACAGGAAGCCTGAGATGTGCCGCTGAGTCCCAACTAGCCCTGGTCCCTGCTCATCTCTTCTGGTTCTGGGCCCAGCATCCATCTAGGTATCATCTGCTCTCCAGCCCAGGGCCTACATCGTGATCCATCACCTGCCAGTGTGGCCCAGCCATCACTGATTAATACACTTGCTGCCGCTGCCTCACCAGGGTGTTTCAGTGACAAACTAGTCCCCTAAGGAAGATTTACCAAACCGAAATGCGATATATCACCGAGTTTCTCCAGTCAAAAGCAGTGACAAGTGTGTCCCAGAGTGCAGAGCGTTAGTTATAGCAAATGTGGAAGCCAACATGTTCTTACCCTCTCCGTTTCCAAATGTGCCGTAATATTTACTGCTACAATATCTTTCCCTATCAACCCTTTAACGGTCTCCTATGGAGTCTAATTAAAATGAAGTATTGTAACATACAATCAACACTTGCACGCTATTGATAGATACTCGCAGATGTTGTTATAAAGAAATTAGCTCCTCGGTACTGATTAACACAGAAAGCTGAACAGCAAGTTTCTACATTTTCCTCATCGTATCTTAAGCTTAACATTTCAACAACAGGGAAGTTTTATGTCCTCAACTTACATTATTTTTATAAAGAACATAAGATATGGTATCAAATAATAAGATCTTTCTGAAAGCTGCTTCTAAGCAAGTGACATTGCTTAGAGATTTAATTGCCATACACTTTACTCAGAGATTATTTCCCCCTCCATACAAACACAAAACTTAAAGTTTCGGTCTTCAGGCAATTTGCCCCTCAGTTATGAAATTCTACCTAAGGAACATTATAATGGTTGAACTATTATTTGAAAATGCCTCGTATACTCTGCCATACAAGTTCCTAAGAAGATTATTTGTAACCCAAAGGTCTCAGACAACACAATCTGCAAGATGAAAAAAAAAACCTACTCCGTTACGCCTCATCCTCCTAGGACAAAACCTAGGATTCGAAGGCAGCTGGACTCACTACCCACCTAACACACCAGTCAGAGCAAACAGGCACTCAGGAGCTGAAAGCTGGCACAGCACTTAAAGAAAACAGAGATCTGAGACCGTGCTTTGACGGAGGAGAAGCCGAGCTCTTACTCCCATGAGAATGACGCGCTAGCTCAGCTCTGAAATTCAAATACTCCTTTTTCACTAGAAGAAAAGAGATAACAAAATTTAAAGAAAATAAAGGAATCAGAACTGAGACACGATAATGTAAAAGTTGAACGGCACTCAACCCAGCACTGCTGTACCCGCAGTGAACTCAACAGCATTCCAGATATCCGCTGTTCCTCCCCTCTAAATTGAACACTGCATACTGATACCCTAATAGCTTCGGATTAAAAAAAATAACCCAAAACAACCAACCACCCAACAAACCACCACACACAAAAAACCTGGTACAATAATATGAAGGCTGCCAAGAAGCCGTATTGTTCTAACTTCATGTCAAACCTCCTCTTACCGATGTCTCCCTCGCAGGGTACATCTTGACACCTGTGTGTTGTCTCAGCAATGTGTGACATGTAAAGCTTTGCAGATCACGCTGATTGGCGCAGTTCCTGAGGCTTCCACACTTATCTTCAGTTAGATCACACACTACACAGACCAAGGCTCCCTAGATAGTCTAAGACGGTATTTTAGTGTAAGCAAAGTTAAAATTATTGCAAGCTATGTAATTTGGCAGGTACCTTTGTCAGAAACTCAGAAAGCTCAAAGGAATTGTTTGGGCTAATTGTGGCCAGCAAAGGCCACAGTGCTGCATGTTTCCAGAGGCAGCAAAGATGTCCCTGGTGCTCTACAAGGATTTCTGGAACAGGCACCAGATCTTCTGCCATCTCCCCTGTAGTACAGCAAAAAGATTAAACGTAGGTAGTGAGGGAGTCTACTTTCTCAGCAGCCTTTTGAGGCTGGAGAACAGCAATTCCAGCCAGGTCCTCAGCCAAGGACAAAGCTCTGACTCTGCATCCCACCATCTGTTGACTCTCTTGGGGCTGGATATGAGGGCAAACGGGGAGCAGATCCAGTAAAGTTGTTTTACAACCTGCCCATACCTTACCCTGCTTATTCCCAGAACTAGACAAGCACCCACCACAGATAAAATGAACTCCTGTTTTCCTCCACAGCTGTCCGTTTTGCCGCTACAGAAAGGTTTTCCACCTTGAGGTGGAGCGATGTAGCAGAGAGGAGGAACACAGCTGGTAGCCTGGAAGCAGGGAGTCCATGCCTGCAGTTTTGCATGGAGACTAAATGGGCAATTTGTGACTGTCACGTACTCAGGAAAGGATAAGCAAAAGGAAGGTTTGAAAACAAACAAACAAACAAAAAAACCCAACACCTGACCAAATTTAGTGAGGGTCTACTATGTATGGAGTGGGGAAAGAGATAGTTATTTATGACTCAGGATTTTGGAGGTCTTTGGACCAACAGTACTGCACATTCATAAATATTACAAAAGCAAAGCAGAAGGGATTTTTAAGGACAGACCTGTCAACACCATCAAGAAATTGCTTGTCTTTGCTGCCCAGAACATGGCCACGTTATTGTTATTCCTGTGCTCTGAATACACAAGGCGACCTGCAGCGGTGTGAAGGTTGCCCAGAGCATCTCGCACCGTCCTCACGCTCTCAGGAGGGAACAGATGGAGTGCTGCAGGCTACAATTTGCTATTGCAGCCGGACTCCTTCAAGGAAGACAAATTTAAAGGAAATGCTGAGGGTGATACAGCAGCAGTACCCTGGTCCTTAACCCAGGGGACAACTTAAGGTAGGATTTGTTTTACAAAATCTTGAAGGTATTTGAGTTTTAAAGCATTCCTATCTGTCAACACATACAAGCACGTGATTAGAGGCAATGCCATTTCGCGATTCCTGTGCAAATCACCTGCACCGTGTGGCAGGTTTTGTCCTCCTGCAGTGAATACAAGAGATTTCTGCATGATGTTTACAAAGTCTAAGTCAGGCAGCAATTTAATCCCATCCTGCTTTTTTCCCCTGACCTGTAGAGGATAACCTGGTTTTAGGGTTATTACCTGCAATGGGAAATGTGTGGTCAGCAGACAAATGTGTATCTCAAGGTAGGCATTGTCTGGGTTAAAAGAGTAACTGCTACGATTTGCTGACAACTGAAAAGGTCTGAGCAATGCAACTGAAAGTGGTCAAACGGATAGAACTGATGGTGCCAAGTGGGATGATCATCAGAGGACAGGCGCCACAGAGGGAAAAATACATCACTGAGTGCAGAAAAGCCATTTTACAGGGACCAGCAGTTACAGATTTGAGTCATGTAGGAGGAAATTTGGCCCCTGATGACAGAACTTGGAGACAGTGAGAGAAAGCATCATTTGAAGGGAAGAGGTGAGCTAGCTGAAACAGCCTCACGTGCAAAATCTCAGAGAAATTGTACACTTCATACACCGGAGTGCCAAGGGCAGGGGGACAATTAGCATCAGGTCCTGGGGCAGCTGGGCCACAATCCTATTTCTGTGCAGTAGGAACACAGAACATCCGCCCCATGGCTGCTAGACCTCGCTTCCCTGCGTCGGGGAAAAGCAGGGTTGTTCTTTGGCTTGAAAAAAACTAATACACAATTCTAGATTTCAGATGCAACTGCAGAAACCTCTGGTGCCTCCTCCTCAGTGGGCTGTATAGCATCACTTTGCTCTGAAATTATTCTTCCTAATACTCATACAAGAAAAAAATTATCCTATTTCTGTAAGATGACTAGTACAGCACTGCACAATCCCTTCTATTTCACTAATTTAAACTGTGATTTCATAAGCACTTCTGTAGAGACTAACGGTGCCAGATCTGAAATTAGGTAATCACAGACACACCACAGCAATCGTGGACAAAGGAACGCTGAATTCTTTGCAAGGTCCTTTTTCACACCATGAATGAGGGAAGTGTATTTGAAAAAAGCAAAACTCATTACTCATTCTCTAAAACATTGCTGTTCCTGAAGCCTAAGTACTCTGGAGGATAGTTAAATGAAGACCCATCCTGTTCCCACCAAGCTCACCCAGTGCTGACCTCATGGCAAAGGACTTTGGAGCAGAAAGTTCAATCTTCTGCACATGCAAATGTCCAGCACGGCCGGGCAGATAGCAGGTCAAATAGCTTTCAGTTAGTTTTGCTAGACAAACAGTACATTTCACAAAACATACAGATATTTTAATATTAATTCATTGTACTATCATCTGTGTCATCCGAAAGTGAGATTCAGGTATAATCTGAGTTTCTACAACTCCTCCTACTTGCCCTTAACTTCCATCATTTTGGAAAAAGCATGGCATTTTGTTGCTGGTGTTAACATTCTAGATTCAGCTTCTAAATGGAACAAAAGCTACAATACAGCTGTGGATGATGAACCCTTAGACACCTAGCATGAAAAACAGAAGATAAGCTTGTACTGCCTCATAAAAATAAAAAAGGACCTACTGTGCCAGGCACCCTACAGACCCTTCATGGCAGACGCTCCATCCTCACAGATGAATAAGAAGGACAAAGGGTGAACGTTTCAGAGATGCGCTTTGCAAATAAGAAGTGGCCAAAGGATCTGATCACTACTGGGATATTTCGGTTTACAAATGAACATATGAGGAAAAGTTCCTTCATTTTTAAATAATGTTGTTACAAGAAATGCACAAAGTTAAGGTGATGAAGTACAGATATTTTAGCAGAAATTACTCTAACTAGAAAAAAACCCTCTTTTCCTGAACAAAGAAACTCCACAGCACTGAAGCAATTCAGAACAGAAAACACACACCCCAGTAAATAGCATGTTGTTTGAAAATAATTTTTAGAGTATTTTGCAATAGAGTAAAAACATCCCATGGCTCCTTTCTCCTTAGGTTCTTACATTGCACCTTCAACAACATTAGCTTTGCATCTGCATCACAGGCAACACTCTGCCTTCCCCTCTACTGATAAACAATGCTTACTTTTAAAACATCTCAGCATTTTACTGCCCAGGGACACACCCACAACAGAGAAAAGGCAGGAGCAGCAAGCTGGGCATGACGATGCCCTCAGCACACAGGTATGTGTCTCCAGCCTGACAAGTACTTTAACAAGGTAACGTTACTTCTAGCACAGGCCACCGTGACCAGGTTTGGAGACTATTTCTTGGCACAAGCAAGAGGATCTTTTACATTGAGACACAGGCAAAGACAAATAAAGACAGACAAACCATCACTCACGCTAACGGACCAAGTCAAATCACCTGCAGCACTGTCACCAACCTGTGAGCCTCGGTCCGACTGCGCTGCCAGCAACACGAGGGGCTTGAAGATCCAATAGACATTCCCGATCAGCTGCAGCAATATTACATGACGCACCTGTTTGCACGGAGTGCGATTCCAGCTCTTTTACACTGAGATATTTGCTTCTGTGAGAAAATAAGTCAATATTTGCTCCGCCGTGCCAGCTGGATCAGGGGAAAGCTATGAATCGCCCAAGCCTTTCGTAGGCAGCAGGAGAAGGCTGGCAGAAGGTGCGTGTCTGGAGTTTGCATGCACAACGCTGACTGGAAGCAACAGCTATTGAAAACAGCCTCAGAACATAAACGGGAACACCAGAGGAGACACAAAAGTCATTTTTAGTCCATGGATTTTATGTCAGTTCATCTTTCAACTCTGTGGTTCCTGATTTCTTTAGCAGAGTAGGGCACAGACCAGATTAAAAAAAAAAAAAAAAGTTGAGTTTTCACAAAGGAAGGGGAAGTCTTATAACTGAAACTGGTATGAGTGCATTGTTGAGTTATTTTGAAGAAAAAGATAATATATACGTTGAGATGTGATGGGAATCAGTGTTTACAAGAAATTTAACACTTATCATCCAAAAACCCTTCCATCAATACAAAGCAAATTATAGGATGCAACATGATGATTTCTATACATTACAAGATGCAACACAAAACACTACACCAGAGTTTTAATCCATGGGATGTATCAGACAACAACTCAAAGATATTCGGGCTCTCTTACAGCAGCAAGGGTATTTGCTTTGTCTGACTTGGCATATCACAGTTTTAATTCTGTATAAAAGAAAAAAAAAAATATCGCAGTTGTAGACTTCTTTTCAAGCACAGCTTTTTTAGTGACAATGGGATTCTTTCTGCCCAGGAAAAAAGAACCATGTGGATCTTTTTACAGAGGAACGTGTTATGAATTTAGAAATAAACATTATCACAAAGCGACCTACAGAAGGGCAGGTGGAAAGATTTACTCCCGTACCAGGTTAATAAATAATCCATCTGAGGAGAGTAAAACCAACTGGGAATAACTGGTCTTATACACAGAGCAGTTCAGACATAGGAGAGCTTTTGTTGCTGTATTCCTTCTCTTAAATATGACATCCTACTCCTCTGCTTCATTCCCTCCTCTGTTAAAAAAGACAACTTAACGCCAACAGTTTATCTTCCTATTAAAACCATTAGGAAAATACATTTATCACTTGAAGGCTTTATCTTCAAAGCGGCAGACTTCCTTGATATATAATCTAATCTTTCAAGCTCACCAAAGATTTTCATCAAACTTCATTAATTGACAAATCAATTTCTGGAAGTCTGGATCCATTCGCAGGACCGACTTCCCTCCCGCTTCCTTTTGATTCTCCTTGAAAGGTTTTCTAGCGTTTACGAGTGCCGCGGGGTGGAAACTGTGACATTAAGGCTTTCCGATTTTGTTATCTTGTGAGTTGTGGTCTTGCTTTAAAGCTCTTTCCAAGATCTTAGTTAATAATTTGAAGGATTATTGGCAGCTAAAATGAGGATTTGCAGATGTTGAGTGAAACACACGGTAATAACATCTGTCAGTCTGATTTTGATGCTCACGCCTGTATGCCTCTCCAGTAATATCTGAGTACTTTGATATGGTCACAGCTATGGTCTACTTGAATACTATTTCTAAAGTCATAAAATATTCCATTGCTTTGTATTTTCAAAAAATGCAGCTTAAAAAAAAAAAAAAGCATTTTAGCTTCTAAAACTAAAAAGCAGAAACAAGTTAAATGGAGTTCAAAGCATTTCCTTCCCCCCCCATTGCACTCAGTGGAATAACAAGTAATTAAAATAGTGACTAAGTTTATAAACCCCTACAGAGTCCCACGGCCACGGCAATCACCTGGATCACAACCCAAAGCCTGGGGAGATGGGAAGTCTTTGCTTCTCCACCTGTGTAACGTGAACCGAGATACACAGGGACCCTGGCATCCCCAAAGGGGAATAACATCTTGCTTCACTCTTGGCTTTGTCTCGTTCAGATACGGTAACACAACAGGTCACAGAAACATCCATGAACTTCTGTAGGTGGTTAAAAAAATAAAATAAAATTCCATTTTCTAGCTCAAACAGTATGAAAACGCAATGCACTTGTGCAGAGACACACACGCCATTACAAAAAGGGTTCTGTACTCTCACACTCCATCTGCTGGTTCTGCAATCATATTTAATATTTAAGACATCAATGTGCTTGCTTGCAAGTACATCTGGGTAAGCTGGCAAGTGTTAAATAAAAAGTCATGTTCATCTCAATACTTCAGAGTCCACTGGGGGAAAATAAAAGAGTAAAATATTTACGACAAAATGTAAAACAACTAAACATGTAAGTGACAAAGCTGTTCCTAAATGTGTTACAAATATCTCAGGGTTAAAAGCATTAAGCATGAGGTTAAAAATGCAGTGCTCTTCCATTTAGCCCCTGCCTTGCTTTTGTATTACATACTAGAGCTTCCAAACAAGCCAACTGGTGTGCATTTTATTCTCTGAAATGTTTAAAATTGGGCATTTTCCATCTATAAACTCTAAACATCTCTTATTATGTCAGTGCTTTTTAATGCAGACTCTTGTGCATTAAAAATAAATACATTTAAAAATGAAAGGCATTTACGTTTCAGCCGCCTTTGGCAAAGCAAAATGAGAAACTTGAGCGGGAAGCAGCAAGCAGTGTTTGTCCTGGGACAAAGATAGGATCATGACTATGCAAATCCACAGAGCTCAATGAACGCTCTGCAAGGCTGGGGCTGTCATTCCACTCCCAGGATGAGTTATGGTCGATATTACAGACACCTCTCCCTCCAGTCGCTCCTCAGTGGAATTTCAATGCTAGACACATGCACTGTAAAAATACACCCAGAGCATCATCCCTTCCAGTTCCCTCCCACCGACTGGGCTTTTCACACTCGTATAAAGCGACATCTGGAAACGATCATCTCATCGCACCCTCAAAAAATGAACAGAAGCAGTAATAATATGGTAATAAGGGATGAAATTTTATGAAAGATGCCACTTAACTGAAGACTAAAAGACACCGTGCAATTTAAATAAATTGCTTTTAGCAGGGGACTGAGTGACAATCAAGAAAAAACGCCTGGCCCATTTTCTAAAACCGTGGGCCAGATTTTCAGCAGGTGTAAAATGCTGACTTGGGTAAAGCAATGCCAGTTCTGCACAAGCTAAGGATTTTTAATCCCATGAAGTCACATTTTTAGGACCACACTGGAGACACCTTTAAATTGAGGATGCTGAAATGAAGCTGCATAAGCAAAGAGGAAAGAAGCTGTTAACACAGCCAATACAGGCTTGCTTTGCTCCCCTCCACAGTTTCTTTAAGTGAGCTCAAAAAGAGGAATCACACAACTATCTGAATGTGCACAAGAAAATTCAAACCACATTGTGTTGTACACAAAGATGAGAACTCAATTTCCTGATTAAGCCAGGGTGGCTTGGTGTCCTGCTTTCAGCTGGGATGGAGTCAATTCTCTTCCCAGTAGCTGGTGTGGTTTGGATTTAGTATGGGATTCGGCATGTGAAAAACGTTGATAATACACTGATGTTATCAGTTGTTGCTAAGAGATCAAAGACTTGTCACAGCTTCCCAGGTTTTGCTAACTTGCAGGTGCAGGAAGCTGAGAGGGGTACAGCCAGTAGACTTGACCCAAACTGGCTCAGTAAATAAGGAGGGGTTGGCCAGTGAGCAGCTCTCACTCTATCTCTGCTCAGGATCATTCCGAGATCACTCTCAGTTCAGCAGCTGCTGCTCAGGACAGGCTGTACTGGTCACCAGGTCATCAGATGGTGAGAAACTGTGTATTGTTTGTTTTGTATATTCAATTATTATAATTGTTGTTGTTATTATCATTATAAATATAGTAGTAGTATTATCTTTTCCTTTGCTATCCTAGTAAACTGTTTTTTTATCTCAGTCCATGAGTTTTCCTTTCTTTCTGATTCTCTCCCTGTCCCCTTGGATAGAAGGAGGGTGAGCGAGCAGCTGTGTGGTACTTGGTTGCCAACTGGGATTAAACCACAACACCTGATAACACAGAAGTTGACATAATTTTGTTTTAGGTTCTCTGTGCACCACTTGTGTCCAGGCTTCAGTCTAGAAGATCTGAAACCATTAACGTGGACCTCACTCTCCTGTCAGTGAGCTTTCTGTATACAGACTTCATGTGTGCCCAGCGTATTTCAAGTAGAAATATAGCCTGGAAAAATTGCAACAAGAGAGAAATGAAAATAGTTTATATTCACTTAAATTTCATTCCAAACCACTTTCACTTTTAAAAGTACTGTGCACACCCCAGATGTCTAGCCACCTCAAATCTACAGTGCCACTAAGTCAAGCAGTGCTCAGGGATTTGCTTGAGTTTAAATAGAATGGGGGTTTTGTTGTTTTGGTTTTTTCCCCCCCCCCCCTCTCTCTCCATTTTTGAATCTTCAGATTAAGAATACTCAGGCTATTCAGGATGAAACCTGGACAGAACTCAGGAGTCAAGAAATTGAAAAGAATAGTGTCCTAAATTCAGCTGGCATGAAAATAAGTGCTGGGCAGGTTCATTTCTTTTGGAAGAAGTTATGAAGTTCCATCATTCATGAGAACTGTTCCTCAAGGCATGAAACCCTAATGCCTTTATGAAAGTTGTCCACTTATTGACCAGCCTGCCCACTCAGAAAATAATGCCATAGTCAAACCCCATTATAGGAAGCCACTAAATTCAACAGCAACACCACCAAGCAGAAGCAGCGTGATGTGGAAATGAATAACTGGACTTCATCCTAATAAATAAAAATAAAAAAGCACTTCTGGATAACAAACTGCTTTTGCAGATAAAAAAAAATCCCTATAATTTAAATCCATCAGGAGCAAAATCCCTCTGGAACAAAAATCCAGACTAAAGCACTACTATGATTGCCTTTTTATTCATAATTGTATTTAAGCAGACTAAGATAAGGGGAATCAATCCATACACCTCAGGACACAAAGCCAATCTTCTGCAGGGATCAGGATAAAGAAAATTCTTTGCCACACACACCCTGGCTAAAGGCAATAGGGGATACGCTGAGCTAGACTGGGGAATTTCCAGGCATTGGTCACTGCTAGAAACAAATATCAGCTTTATGGCACACTGATGTGCTCCAGCAGTAAATCCCAGCCTCTCCTCTGCACACTGCTGCTTTCTAACACACTTAATTTAGTGCCTGAACTTTGGATGTACTGCAGCCTCAGGCCAAACCAAGGATCTTGTCAGCTCCAACAGTCTGGCTTTTCAGGAGTCCTGTGGTCAGGCAGTCACCCAGAGTGCACCAAAAGACCCTGCTTCCCCTTTTCACCATTTAATTACCTTCCCTTCTCCTCCCAGATTCCTACTGAGCCATATAAGTTGTCACTGTTGTTATACCTCAGGCAACACAGCTGCTTCTTTTTTTTTCAGTTCTTTTCCCGTAATTAATTCATAGATCCAATCTATCCTCTGTTCTTCAAAAGGTATCTTTCCAGTCTGACATTTCTACAGCCAACACATCCATAACTTGATACTGATAGTTCCTCAGAGACATCTTCTGCCTGGACCACACCTCTGCAACCTGAAGAGAAACCAGAAATACACTTTGCTTCCTACAGAGTTCTGTAGTTTCAACTGAGGCATTGTCTATGTCATCTAAGAGGTCTGAAGGTACACATGATGGGCTAAACAAAAGTTGACAGACCTGACAAAGAGAGACAAGAAAAATGTACCACTCCAACACGCTCAGAGCTAGAAAGCACGTATCTCAACAAATATTTTCTTTCAGTGGTTAATTGAAGGGTAGATGCTGTCTTTCTACTCTGTCAAAAATTAAGTGAGGGAAGAATAAAGCAGAAATCAAGATATGTTTATTATCTATTTAATCAATTTGGCAGGGAAAATCATCAGCTTACAGGCAAAGGGACTTCAGCTGTTCGGGTGCAATAGAGATGAAGCCCCTATCTTTCAACAATGCTACCAGGCTGGCTCCGAGCACAAATTGGGGATTAAGGATCAAAAAGAAGGAATATAATATTTTTTGTAACTCTGCTCTCATCTCTCTGGTTGACATGCCTACTGAGGTGGAATGAAAACAGAGTTTCAATCATAAAGCTACACAGACAAAATGACTAAAACGGGTACCGGTCCCAGAGGCTTTGCTGGATCCGCAGACCAAAACACGGACACAATCGTGCCGTTCTCAGCTGCTCACCTGCGGCGCTCCGCAGCTCTTGGGAATAGGCGCTATCAGGAGAACAACTGCATTTCACTGCGCTACACAAGCCCCTGTTTCAGGGAATTGAGCAAGAGAGCAAAACTGGACACAAACAGAACACGCGCTATGGAAGCTGGTCTTATCACCGCCGAGAAAGTCTCTTGCAGCGTTTACCAATATGGAAAACAGGAAACCCGGGTGAGCTTTTCCTTCACTGCTGATATTCTACAGGAAGCGTTTTTCAAAAGCAGGCAATCCTGCTAAGTAAGCATCTATTTTCCCAGCCATCTGCATTTAAGGTTACAGAAGACAGTGGAGCTAAGAGTTCCAATTTAACTAATATTAATAGGAACAGGAATGTATGTTTCAGGACAAGGCTTAGAGTAACTCCCAGTTAAATTAGTCTGTGAAACAGTGATTCTAGTAAAACCTGCGCATCAGTTGCACAGAACTATCTTTCAAATCACTCAACAGGCCACCTTGCATAGCGCTTTGACTCATAAGCAGGGTTTTTTCAGGTCTTTTTTTTTTTTTTGTAAGCTTGAAAAAAAAAGAAGGCAGCAGTATAGCAACCCTGAATCTTATTTTTCAACATCTGCATGTAAATGTTTCCTATTTAACAAGAGAGATCACCTTAAAATTAAATCAGAAAAAAAAATATTTTTGAACCTGCTGTTGTAATAACTTACACTAACTCAGTGCACCCCAAAGTAACCTTCTGGTTGTTCAGTTTGTGCATTTCAGAACAGTACACGACAACCGCCTTCTTCTAACATTTGTAACAGAGCAACAGGCAAAAACACTTCTATAGAGTCACAGAACGGTTTGGGTGGGAAGGGACCTTCAAAGCCCATCCAGTCCAACCCCCCTGCAAGAAGCAGGGACATCTCCAACCAGATCAGGTTGCTGAAAGTGTAGTCTTAAAACCACAACAAAAAAAAAAAAAAAAAAAAAAAAAAAAAAAAAAAAACCCCACACAAAAAAATCCAACCACAAAATAAAACAAAACAAAACAGAACAACACAGGCAAAAGCTGCTTACTGCTCCTAAACTTTGCAAGATTTGATGGCAACAAAGTACCTTTTAATAATAACTCAAGAAAAAGTTTTCCCAACTACTTTGCAACATCATTTCAAACTCTGAACGTACAGATTATTTGCACTTACATCAGCTACTTTATCCTGGCTGTTTTTGAAAGGAGTACTAAATCCAGCCACATCGTTCAAGACTAACTTTTATTTCCCTAGGCCAAGAACAAAAATTGAGTATTAATGTTGACAACCGCTCCTTTCTCCAAGATCACAGCTTCTGCTGAATGACCCAGTCTCTAGCAGCTTAAGAGATCGGTTGCCCATGAATTTTTCCACATGAGGACAAACCTCCTCTAATCATAAACCTACGGAGGGGAGGAAACATTATAGGGAATTACTCAGGAATTTTTCTCCCATCCCATTCCTTACCAGGCAACTCTCCTGTCAGATGGGAAAGTTTCCCGCCTCCCAGTCTCAAGCTCACAAAACTCTACTCATCTTATGAGTCACTGTTCACCATCCAAAAAGGCAGAGAAGCTAATGTTCAAGATAGCTTTTCCAGAAAGCATTTTAACCAGGTATAAATATTATTTTTAATGAGTTATCTCTGTCCCTTTATTAATATTCATTTAAATGTTACTCTTTGGCTTTGCTTTTCATGAGAGTTCATCCCACCTAGAAGGCAAACACTTTGCAGATGAGATTCCTCCCCCACAACGATGGCCTCATTTGCAAGGTCTTCCCTTCTCCTTCCCATCCACTAAAGAAAAAAAAAAAAAAAAAAAAAAAGGACTTCTCATCCTCCCTTTCTGCAGCAACAGGAGAAAGAAAAAAAAAAAAAAAAAGCAGAGGAATAGTAAATAAACAACAGAGAAGGAAACAAGCCCCAAGCTTCCCACATCACAGCTTTCCAAAGCACACACTTTTGAATTAAAAATCCTTGTTTCATGGGCTTAAGAGCTCTGTTTAACTATTGAGAAAAGCTTAAAAAAAAAAAACCAAACCAAAAACAAAAAACAAAACAAAACACACTCACAAACCAAAACACACACACTCAGACCACCAGTGCTGAACTACTAGGCACTACTGGGACCTGTAGTCTTGTTATTGCCCCCAACCTATCATTTTGAGATTAAAAACTAATATTTTATATCTTCCTTTCTTGTAACCATTCCTCAGCCCTGTGTCTGGTCTTAACCTTCAGCAGTCGTTCTCTTTTCCCATTCCCTGATGGGCAATTCTTCCCCTGACTGAGCGTTTACTGTTTTATGCCTGAAGGTCATTTAACCTTTTCCTGTCCCAAGTCAGAACCTATCATAGTCTATGGGGAGAGGGGGAAAAACTCCACACAAACCACCAGCCAAAACCAAAAAACCAAACTCTACGCAGAACCACAACAACAAAAATAATTCAGTTTACCAACTGCCATATTTTCCGGCAGTTGGCTTTTCCTAGAGGAGGCAAGCTGGGACTTAATTTTCAGTATCATTTCTAAAGATCAAATATAAATGAAATCTGCTGTCCTGCAGAAAACCAAAAGTATCACTAGTGGGATAACAGATGCCCAGGCACACACTGTTTATAGAAATTTAGATAAGATATTATCCAGTTTAATAAAACTTCTTTGTGCTCGTTTAGAGCAAGACCTATAACAGGTAGTTTTCATGGGTTTAAATAATGAAAAACTTTCTGAAGCCCATGTAAACCACGTCCATTCACTTGGATCAAAAATATGAAAATATGAATTATCTCGCTAAGAGCTGTGTCATGGTGAAATGACTTTCTAAGCTCATGCTGAGCCACTTTGGTCATGCTTTTGCTCTGATGCAAGGCCAGCAGTCAATAAACTCACAGCAGACAACTGCAACTTTGTAAATGAGCTTCTGTCACTTGATTTGAAGTGGAAGAAAAGCATGGTCCTTCCCAAATCCAGTTCTAATTTAGAGATGGAAAATAAAAAATAAGAATCTCATTGCAAGTATGCCTAAATTGAAGGCAATGCCAGTGGTTACTCAGACTCCCCACCACGCAAGTGGTAGGGTTATGTCTATGTGAAAAGACACTAAGGAGACCGTTTAGTTAAAGGGATGTTGCCTTCTCACTGTTGGAATCTTGCAAACACCTGTTTATATTACACTGATTTGCAATTTAAGTAAATAAATACTACTTCTCCACTACGGGTGATAATTCTCTACTATTACTTCTGCAGTCAATTTTGTTCCCTTTATCAGTGGGCCTAATAAACACAGCACCAAAACTGAACACTCCAGTAAAACAGGACTGCTCCGGTCATCCAGTGATTGCATACAAACGTGTAAGAGTTTGGCACTTCCCTCTTGCTAAGAAAAAGCAGTGATAAAGAAAAGATCAAAAGAATTCACTTGAAAGCAGCAGCATCACTCATCTCTCAGCTATTTAAAAAATGCCTCAGTTTTCACTGATGTCATTCATCAGGTACTCTAAGAAAAATGAAGGAAGTAGTGCTGCTCTCTTGGTTCAGCACATTTTAAAAATCGTTACTGTGGATGTTTTGTATAACTATCCTCAAAACAAGGTATTTTGAAGGAGTTTCATGACATATGGAAAGTGGAATAATGAGTTGCAGTTTCTTGTCTATCATTTCACTTGGCATTTTGTAGAAGTTGTACACTTTTAGATAGTGGATGAGTTTCTCCCTTTCTTTGAGTCCATGCTTAGGATCAAGATCATTACAGTTTCTGCCACTCAATGCCCTAAACAAAACATAAATGCCATCACCATCAATCTCAACAAGGTTTGTATGACAACTAACATTAATAGAATGACCTTCTCCAGTTAGATTGTCATTAGAAAATTAGGATGGAAAGCTGTGAGTGGCACAGCTTAGCCAATTTGAACAAGTTATCTATGTCATCCTTCACGATGTCAGTCAATACCTATGCTGAACAAGAAAACTTGGCAATTTGGGTTCCAGTACAAGACATCATTAAGAAAAAAAAAAAAAAAAAACAACTTTTAAGTTTGCAAGTTTGGCTGCTGCAGAAAGTGTCCCTGCAAAGTCATAACGCATGAACTGCAAACCAAATCTGAGCACATCACATTTCCATATGCAAATCCATAGCCCCAGGCCAGGCCTGCAGGTACTTCTGCTGAAGGTTAGAGAATTTGACCCTGCTAGCGAAGGAGGTGACAGCCAAAAGGTGAGTAGCAGAGCACAAGCTAATTTCCCAGATAGGCCAGGATGTCATCCATGTCACTTCACACTTTCCACCTAGCTACAAGAAAAGCCCTCAAACATCTTCTACCAATGGACAAGTGATGAATAGAGCAAACATCTCCATGACAGATCCTCATGCTCAGATATTTTTTTCCAATCAATTCTTCTCAAAGAGACACTAAATGTTCACTCTTCTATAACCTGAACAAAAAAGGAAAGCAGTAAGGATGTGCCCCCCCACTCCACAACACCCTCAACCAGTCAGGTTTCCTCTCTTGGTAGAGGAAGAGAATGCTGCTGGGGATGCTTGTGCTATGACAGTGGGTGAGGAATGCTAACATTCCTTAAATCCCATCCCAGGATGCCATTTGGCTGTTCTTGATGCATTCTTCACACTTCAGACTTGCTATCTTGTCAGAAAGAGCAACTGGAACCAGAATGCTTTTGTGTAAGCTCTCCACTACTTAAATCCATTTGCTGCAAGGCCAATATGGCTTAGAAAGAAGATAGACTTTTCCTGCCCCTGGATCAAAATTGATCTGTTCCAATATGAAAGACAAAGGGAAGATGCTACACAGTGTTTGAACAGGTTTCTTTGTCAGAAGTGAGAAGAATCAGTTCCATCAAATGCAATACAAAAATGTTTCTTAAAATCTAAATGCTTACTGCTTCACCACACTGCACTAATAAATTTATAGCACTGTCAATTTGTTAATTACCAAAGCTGAAACCATTATGCAACAACATATATTTTCTTATTCCCTGTAGGGTGAAAATTTTTTAATAGATTAGTCTTAAAAACAATTTGCCTACTGGAGAATTGATTGGAAAACTCTCATCTGCTTGTCCATTTCAACAGAAAGCAGCCATACACTGTAGCAGAAATTCTGGCAAATACACTACGTGCATAAAGCCAACAGTTTCTCAAACACTTGCCTGTGGAATAAAAAGTAAAATATTCCAGGATATATCAAAATTCACAATGTCAATTCAGATCACTGATGAAGCATAACTACAATAAGGATGTGCAGAGGACCATTCGTTAATGTGTTAGTAAACGAACCAAAATATCTGTGCCATACTGTAAAGCCACAGAAACCCTACCTGCACACTTGGTTCTTGTCGTGAGTGGTGGTCCCGGGGGCCCCGTGCCTCCTTCTCCAGGGCGAGTGAGCAGCACTCTGATCTCATACTCCACATCAGGATCCAAATGCCACAGTTTGTAATTAGGAGAGTCTACAATGTGCGTTTCCGCCCAGTTCCCAGTGGTCGTCCGATACTCCACCTCTTTCAATATGATGGGCCCGTCTCCAATGATGGAGTTGGCGTTGGGTTTGATCCACAGGTACGTGGCTCCGACAGCCAGCAGCTCAGGAGGGGCAATAGGAGTTGGGGGTTCTGTAGACAAAAAGAAATCATGAGAGGCCTGAAATAACTTTGTCAAAAGGATCAAATTACGACTATGTATCTGTACAGTAAGGCTGTTCCAAAATCTTTTGTATCACAGGCACAATTTCTCCTGTCATTTACAAAATCCTCCATAAGAATTTTATCTGTTACTGAAAAGAATTTACCTTTTTTTTTTCCTCCCCCTATTAAAAATTCAGCCCCCTTACACTGGGGGATAGCGTTACCAATTCAGAAACACGTGTAAAATACAGTGACCACAAAACAACTTCTGTTTAAAATAAAACACAAAAGTAACTTTTAAAGATCAGAAGGTTTATACTCATTTCCTCCTTCAAGCATATGAGCAACGGCAGTCAGTATTATTTTGGGGAGTCAGGGGGGAAAGAAGTCTTAACTAAAAACGACTGAGTGCACCCAGCATACACCGTGGATAGAAAGGCTCCAGTGCACCAGCTTGGTCTTTGCCCTGTGACCCGGCGCGGTGGAGTGTCACGATCACTGATCATGATATTGTGCTTCAGCCAACGCGTGATGCTTAACACAACACAATTAGCAATCAGTGGAAAACTTAAATCACTTGCTCATTTTGTGATTTTACCAAGCAAAATAAAGGTTAAAAATCATATATATATGATTACATATATCTATGTAATCAAAGCACTGGCTGTGTGTCTGAGAAAACACTAGCAAATTTAAGCACCAGGGATCTTCCCATGGTCAATAACATCAGGAGTCAGGATGTTGCTGGAACTGACTCTAACTGGGGCTCTTGGTAGCTCAGAACTAAGAAAAATCTCCATGGCACCGGCAAATCAACACCTCCTGTCATGTTTGATTGCAAAGTCTGCTTAACATCATGAGCAAAGATACTCAAAGTCTGCATGAGACTTGGAGAGTGCCTAGATGTCTGAAAAGCATCACGAGGAGGCAAGAACCTGGCTGCTGAATATCTCCTCTATGATAAAAAAAGAAAAGCAAACCAAAAGACATCTCAGCAGCACCCTTTGATGAAAGCTGGGGGGAAAAAAGAAAAAAAAAAAAAGAAAAAAAAAATCTACAAGACTCTGGCTGCCTGCCTGATTTTTATTTTTTTTTTCCCCTCCCTCTGTCAGTGTATAAATAACACTTGCATACTGTAAGCCGCATGAATAGCATACGCTTTGTGGTTTTGAAAACACGAGCTGAACTGTGCAAGATGATGAGCAATTTCTTTAAACTCATCTAGCTTCCCCTCCATCACACTCCAACGTGGTTTCCCCTCAGCCCAAAGGACACAAACTCTGTTCTCTTGTGAAAATAAGATGATGAAAAGGACATCTCTGTCTCAGAAAAATAAACCTATACATGTTATAGTATGACATTAGTTTTCACGTTCTGTAGGAGTTATTCTAAACTCTAAATTCTTAAAGGTGATTCCTCAAAGAACCCAGGACCCACAGAAATGTGAAAGAAAGGAGTTTGAGCCCCGCATGATGGGAGGATGGTTGGACATTCCCCCGTGGAGAAGTCTTATAAGTTAACATCTGCTCAGTGAAGAGAAACAAATACACAGAAATCATTATTACACAAAATGATCAACTGAAATGTTACTTGATTTAATTTCCTCTGGCTAACTAATTACAATGAAACACGCTATCTCCTTGAGATTGACTGCAGTAGTTGTGCATTGTACCTCGGGGAAAAAAAAAGAAAAAGAAAAAAAAGAAAAAAAAAGAAAAAAAAAACCCCACTAATCTGAATTGTAGTTGTAGCAGGTATCCAACATGAACAAAAACTAGTGTGACAAGCTCGGTTTTCTGTTGAATATTTGTTTCTGCTTTTATTTTGCACTGTTCTCCTAACTCCTGCCAGAATCTTTTTCTGATATGAATTGTCAGGCTGATTTTGTTTTGACTTCGTAAGGTTATTTCTCCAAGAAATTTGTTTTCAAGAAATGCACGTAGATACGTTTTCATTAAAAATCAAATTACTATAAATCACAAGCAGTTTATTACTTGTTTCTTGGTGCAAGACAATTAAACAATAGACAGTGATTCTCATTCCCAATGCAAAA
This sequence comes from Chlamydotis macqueenii, assembly GCF_036417535.1. Classification (NCBI taxonomy): domain Eukaryota; kingdom Metazoa; phylum Chordata; class Aves; order Otidiformes; family Otididae; genus Chlamydotis; species Chlamydotis macqueenii. Next base: position 3,599,179 of record NC_141571.1, on the reverse strand, counting down.
ATGACATCTTACCAGTCACATCACAGCTGAACAAAAGACAAATGAAATATTAAACGCCATTCTCCTGGGCTATAGACTCCAACAGCAACACAATCCAGGTTACTTTGGGATTTGATTGCACGATTCAAGAGATTTACAAGACTGAGCTTAACTAACCGAGCAGTTTGGCCTGCTAAACAGACAGTAAAGTCTCATCTACAAAGTTTAGAAATTACTATTGCCAAACTGATCTAAATTCAGACAACACCCAGCATTACTGTCTTCTCTCTCTATTTTAGACCAAATCTAACCTCCACCATGACCCCCTTCCCAAAAAGTTATAGCAGTTTTCCCTTCGCCTCCACCATTAATTTCCCTCTAAGTACCATTTGAAAAACAGGTGCCACAGAAGGTAAGAAAATTAGGAATTTAAAATGTTGCTCCCATTTTCCCAATTTAAGAAACTAAGAAAAGCAGCCATTATAGCAGCTACTCAAGGCTCAGTCCCATCTCACTGAAAATCATAGAATCATAGAATGGTTTGAGTTGGAAGGGACCCTCAAGGATCATCCAGTCCAACCTCCCTGCAAGGAGCAGGGACATCCCCAACCAGATCAGGTTGCTCAGAGCCTCATCCAGCCTGGCCTTGAACGTTTCCAGGGACAGGGCATCCACCACCTCTCTGGGCAACCTGGGCCAGTGTTCTACAACCCTCACTGTAAAAAATTTTTTCCTAATATCCAATCTAAATCTACCTCCCTCTATTTTAAAACCATTACCCCTTGGTCCTATCGCAACAGGCCCTACTGAACAGCCCCTCCTCATCTTTCTTGTAGACCCCCTTGAGGTACTGGAAGACCGCTATCAGGTCTCCCCGGAGCCACCTCTTCTCCAGGCTGAACAGCCCCAACTCTCTCAGCCTGGCCTCATACGAGAGGTGCTCCAGCCCTTTCATCATCTTTGTGGCCCTCCTCTGGACCTTCTCCAACTGGTCCATGTCCTTCTTATGTTGGGGCTCCAGAACTGGACACAGTACTCCAGGTGGGGTCTCACCAGGGCAGAGTAGAGGGGCAGAATCACCTCCCTCGACCTGCTGGCCACGCTCCTCTTAATGCAGCCCAGGATGCGGTTGGCCTTCTGGGTCGCAAGGGCGCATTGCCTGCTCATGTTAAGCTTCTCATCCACCAGCACTCCCAAGTCCTTCTCCTCAGGGCTGCTCTCAATCCATTCCCCGTCCAGCCTGTGTTTGTGCGTGGGCTAAATAATGGGCTCTTCCCTATTGGCAACAATTGGATAGGAAGTAATTTTTTAATATCACTCTGTGCCAAATTATTGCAAATTATCTAAACAAGTTGCCCATTATTTAGCAAAACCAACACATTAATAAGGACCATTTTTTTCCCCTGTCTAACTAAACACTTGCCCGTTACAGATGACCAGCCTGATGTTACAAGCTCACTATTTTAATTAAAATCTGTATGTGATCTTGATTAAATAAACATGGTGACAGATTGGCCTTGTACATTTGTAATTAGGATCAACCATATTTTAAGCCCCATTTGATCCAGACAGTATTTTATATCGCAAGCTTTGTCCAGCCTGTTGCTGCCTTTCAGCCATTCCCCCTCCTCCTCCGGGCACAGAGAGGAAAGGCCCAGGCTCCCCAAGAACGAGGACATCTGGAACAGGATTGCTGAAACTGGAACAATATCTAGCCTGGATCCCAGACTCCAGAAGAACACAAAAACGCGGTTCCCAGATGCCTTCTTTCAAGAAAACAGAAGATCGATGTGATACAAGCTCGAAAAGGGAGTTATTGAACATGAGTAGATTTTATTGTATGTGCAAAGCAGGTCCAGTTGTACAGGCACAAAGAGAATTTGGGGTGTGCCTTTCTCCTCCCATTAAGAGAACTACAGCTGTGGTCTACAGCTAAGAATGTTGAATACTGTAGAGCTTTAAAATGACAGAAAGTTCAGTGGTGCAAAGAGCATGAGAACAAAACTAACATGAAGGACCAAAAAAGGCCAAAGAGAATCACAGAATAAGTACCACCAAGTCCAACTCCCTGCTCCTCGCAGGACAACCTAAAACCATATGATTAAGAGTGTCATCTAGATGCTCCTCAAACTTTGACAGGCTTGGTGCTGTGAAAAACATATGTATTTTACTATTTGGCAACTGCTCCTGAGTGTTTCTACCCTACTACTGGAATATTTCTCTATGTGATTTTCTAAGCAAGGCAATTCGAAGCAATTTTTAGACGATGGAAGAAAAATGAGCTCCATCAATCCCTCAGATGCAACAGGGAAGACTGAAAAATTAGAGAAAAATCCCCAACAACTGTTATCACTGCCTCCTGTGAAATAATCCATTAGAAAAAGGCATTCTAGAAAATCTAATCTTAAAAACAGCTGGATAAGCCTCTTAAGCTATGGATTTTATATGAATAAAACTTTTTTTTTTAAATGCCTTCCTTGTTCATAAGACCATCTGATAAAATGTGCAGCCAAGGAGACCATGAACTTTCACTTGCCTGTGGATGGTTTTAGACAAAAAAAAAAGAAGCCCTAAAGCTCCAAACACCAGTATGCTGCAAAGTTCAACGATTCTATTTCTGAAGTGCTAACCTGTACCCTTACTTTGTTACTGAAGAATCATGCTAACACATGAAATTCCTAACACGACTCTGAAACATGGAAATAAGCAGTCCAGTTCGGACTGAACAGAACCAGAAGACAAAACCAGAGAGGATGCAGAAAAGGCTGATGTGCCTGTTCAAAAGAGGAGGAAAGCAGGTTTGTATCCGACCAGGCCATCCAGCCTGTACCTTGATGACCCTTGTAGGTCCTTCCAAAACCTCAGCTGTGCATGGCCCACGCACAGCCAGGCCTCCAGAGCAGCAGGAAGACAGTCGTAACGCACGCACAGCCCTGTACTGTTCCTCTCATGCGTACAACACAGAACACAGGTTCTAAAATTAAGATCAGAAGAGACAGTGGTTTTTATTCTTTGGGGGTTCAAGAGGTGGGGATGGGAGCTGCTATCAAAAGGCATTTGCCTGACAAGCAGGATCTGTGTTCTCAAATATGATACAACTTATTACTCTGCTAATGGTGATTGTAAGCTTTTCTCACAGCGTCCTAAACAAGCAGCTGCAGACTCTGCTTGCCAAATTGATATGGATGGGACTGGAAGGCAAGGAAACCGAATTTCAACCTTCTCATAACTTTTTAAAGCAAAAAATACAGAACAAAATATATTTGTACAGTTTTTTACACAGTAGCCACATACTGCTATAATTTAAAAGCTATTGAGAACAGAGGTACTTAAATTTGCATTTAAGAAGGCAAGCCCAGCTGTTTTAGAAAAAAAAAAAATGGAATCACATTAAAATTCCTTTGTTCTGATTTTTCACCTCACCATCGTTTAAGCAGAATTTGATACCTTTGCACAACTGTTCTGTGCTCTTCATTGCTGGCTATTAGAGATTCACTTGCCTGCCTGAGCAGCATCCATAAGCACCATTTCTAGTTTTACACTACAGCAATAAGCAGTCTGAGCTCTGACTGACTGTATTTATATTAGCATTGCTTATTAGCACCCTTCCCACTTTGTAATCAATGCTGCAGTTGAATTTTGTTTTCCAGTGATTGTCCAAACTTCCAGTTCCATTTATCGCACAAAAAAAATGGCACAAGGATTCTAGAATAATTAGCATGAGACTATTTCACTGCACTGACAGACACTGTACTAATAGTTTTTTGTCTAAGAGAGACATCCAGATCTGTCTCGCAGTAATGTAACAGGCTGACAGCAGTGGCACATGTCAACTGTGCTGGAACAGTGTGCCAGCGGTATTAATGAAGTGATTCATTAATTCACCTGGACAAGCAAACTGCACCAGCGAGCAATATAGTCTGTTACTGAAGAAAAGTGCCCAGAACCAATTCTGAAATCATTAATTTGGAATATTTAATTAAAGCTGAAATCTATGAATGTGAGAGAAAAATGAAGATTTAGGATTTCTACAGCCTATAGAACAAGGGTCAATGGTTTCACAAATTCATACGTTTATCAGTGCAAGGCCTTGGTCATTGGTTTTGCATCCCAGTATGAAACAGAACAGTCCCAGCAGACAAACATCACCCTTACATGGCAGAGTTCAACCTCTTACCCCCACAAGCATTCCCATACTATGTGATGCAGCCCTGTGGATATGCAGGTCTCTTCTTGCCCCTGTTGAGAACAACACTGCATTCGTCCTCATGAACCATCAGCCACAAGATGCTCCTGTGCTTTGTAATCAAAGACTAACATATAAAAATTGAAAATTACCTTTTTAGCTTGTGGCACGTTGGTTATTTAGCTGAAGATCTAGGACATCAGAGCAGTAAGTGGGGGGCTGGATTTAAACACTGCTATATTGTTCTATGGACTAGCAATCGAGTGTCAGTAGTCTCTATCTGATGCTTATTCCCAACAAAGAAGTCACTGTCACAGTGATAAGTAACTTTAGTACTCTACGACATAAAATGCTCATTTGGCACAGCATGTCACACGCTCCTGTTCTCACTTTTTCCTTAAGAGCTAATGCTCCTGTCTACAAGGGACTTGTCATACATTTAACGTACAAGAAGTGAGGGAGAAAATAAAAATGATGGAGAAAGATGTGAAAGAATTGAGCAAAGCGATCAAAGAATTAGCACAAGGGCAATGACGAGCAGATCTCGGAGGACAGCAAATCAGTATCACCAAAGAAAGTCAATGGAGTAAGAGATCCAGTATTTGGCAGGGTGCTCATCTTGTGACATTCCCAAAAACCCAAATTCAAAGACAACAGACTATGACCTTCACATCTCACAACAGTGTAGGTGCAGTACTTCCACACCGATGGAGAACTTGCTGCAGTCGGGTGAAAATGAAGAATACATATTCTCTATGTATTTTCCCCTTCAGAAGCAGTAGAAATGCTCCTTGGTGATTTCAATACATATGTTCTAAATTAAGCAACTGAGCTGCCTGGGTTTAAAGAAAAGAACACAGTAATGCTTACAGGAGTTACTATAAAGCAGTAGAAAACCTCTTAACCTTTTCCTGAAAGCACTGCAGTCACCATGCAAGACAGTTGGAATAAACCCTGGGTGAAGAAAGTTCATCCGTATTAGCATCATCTTATTAAACAAAAATGTACAAAGTTGCCCTGAGACCAGAAAGAGGTGGTACAAGCCCATTGCCTCCTACCAACTCTTCTAACTGTGCTGTAGGTTAAGGGAGAGGGGCACCAGACACGAAATGGGAATTAGAGTAGCATACTATTTCATTAGGATTTCACACTACTTGTGTTTCAGGAACTTAGCCTGGATCCCACCAGAGTCTCAGAGGATGCTTTCATTCTCTAATAAAGAAGAAAATAGCATCGAATTAGTCAAACAGTATCTCATTTCCTAGGTAAATTAAGTGAATTAGATGGAAGGCTCTGTGCTCTAATTTTAAAGCTTATTACAAGAACTCATACAGATTAGGACTGAATGCTTCTCTTCGAATCATCATTTGTACTATAGAAGAGGAAAAAAGGTGACTACAGACTCTCCCATGGCTCCCTAACGGCTCAGTATATGTACGAAATTCCAGTACTGCAGTAAAACACATTCGTAAGCCTTGTGCACTGAGGGTGCTAGAAGGGAACCTTTCTCCACATAGACAGGAGTGCCACCTTGTACAGTGCTCAGGCAGGCTCTCTAGGTCATCTCCAAGAATGACAAGCTCCCCAAGGGTTGGAAATCATGGAAAATTAACTCTCATTTTTAAATGCATGTAATTCAGTGAGTTTTTCAACTGCAAAACAGCCACAAAACGACATAATGAACAAGCGAAGTAGTATGCTGCTTGTTGCTTACAGAATGGCATGGTTATGCAATGTCATTCTGTTTACAGAGATCTTTCACGATCCATGAAAGGCCCAATACAAAGACTTTTGTGCATTAAGAAGTTAGAATGGTTTGGGTTGGAAGGGACCTGTAAAGCCCACCCAGTCCAACCCCCCTGCAAGGAGCAGGGACATCTCCAACCAGACCAGGTTGCTCACAGCCCCGTCCAGCCTGGCCTTGAACTTTTCCAGGGATGGGGCATCCACCTCCTCTCTGGGCAACCTGGGCCAGTGTTCTATATCCATGAGCTGATTCCAAATACAGACTTTTACGATGTGGCTTCGATCCATTCAAGCCTGCACTAGTGATCTTGGGTTCCCTTCAGACTCAGTGGAGACTACAGAGGACAAATGGACAATTCCAGAGAATGTACAACTCATCTTATGGTAGATATCCAAGACAGATAAAATTAATTGCTCCCTGATCTCTCCCTCTTTTGAGTGGTATTAAAATTGAGGTGAGATGCATTTTACCTCCTTGTTCTTATTTTCTTAATGCCTGGCCTTCAGCATGATGTACCAGACCTTATTAAGGGGGAAGCCACAAAGCACGCTGTGCAAAGCATGGCTAAGCAAGAAATAATACTGAGCACCTATGCGCTCTTTGAATACTCTCTGAATGCCCTCATTCAGGCCAGCAGAACTTAGGTGCTGCAGCCTAAAACCATCACATGAAGATAAATGATTATGCTTTTCTCTGGAAAAGACGAGCACAACTCCCTTTCTTTTTGTATATGCAGGCAGAGCATGCACTGGTGACAGCGATGCCCTTTGATTTAATAATTCAATACTTAAAGGGCTTGTCAGAGAAAGGATTTAATTCTCTTACTAAGACTGTTCTGAGGCTGGACCATCTTAGCCCTATCTGTTAAGACTGTGTCACACAGAAAAAAAAAAAAAATCTCAGTTTTCATTTGATATTAAAAAAAAAAAAAACACAACAAAACTACCATGACTTTCTCTAACCAGCATCTAACTTCTCCATTTTGCTCCTCCAGGAATGCGCCCAGCACACTTGAACCAAGTCCTATTCTCCAAACTCATCCTTGATATATTTTCCTCACAAAACAACTAGTAATTTTTAATTTCTTTCTACTTCCCTCATTTCTTGGAGCTTGGCCTTGATGACAGATGCATCAGATATGCATGGACTAACAATTCATGTTAGTCTTTAAATGACCTACAAATAAAACCAAGATGGGTTTTAACATAAGACACATATTTGAATGCAGCAATTACAAAAGCATCACAAAATATGGGAACTGAGCATCAGCCGTTCTTCAATGAGGGAGATGAAAATAGCGGAGCTTTCCAGCAACTCTGCTGAAAACATGATTTCTCCACTAGAAATTGCTTCAGCTGTGCATGTACCAACAGCCACTCAAGTTGCAGGTTACTTCTGAACCTGCGCCTGAGTTCTCTCTTTACCCTGTGTGAGAAACCCCAGGGTCACTATAATCTGTGCATATTTGCGCTCTACACTGCTTCCTTTAATGACCTGTAACACCACAATTGGAAACACCAGTCTACGGGAGGCTCTTCCTTCTTATGGCTCCACCAAATCTGCACAAAGGCATGGAAAACTGCATCCACATCCCACCAAAAAGGAGGTCCTCTCCATCAGTCAGTAGACATGGCCAGCTTTAGCACTCATCTTTATAACTTCATGGACTATTTAAGCTCATATATCATGCGTTATTAAATCTATTTCAGCTTTCTGCATGAAGAAGCTGCTAATCTCCCATAGAGATTGGAAATGTAAACTCAACAAGCACAAAAAAAAAAGTAGAAAGGCGGGAATAAACACGTAAACCGTGAAACAAGTAATTTCAGGTCAACGCAAGTTCAAGCAGCTTCATCAGTTGCTATGCTACCAGCTTATGATGGTGGGAAAGGATGAAGGCAACAAGATTTTATAGCTTCATCTATAGAATCTGTTTAGCAACTTTTGCTTTCCGGCACATCTCTGTCTGCAGAATGAAGGATCGTTAGTGGCTAAAGCTGCTGAAATGGCAAGTGACTGGAGGTATTGACTACTATGAAGCAGCATGAAATAGTTTGCCTGGATTGATTAAGTAGCTTAATCCATAGCAACCTGCTAGGTTTGCAGGAAAAGCCTGAGGCAGGACTCTCCGTTTCATTTAAGGCAAAGTGGGGAATTAAACATGCCATTGCCCTTTACCACCCTGTCCACCACCTGAAGATGCACAGAGCAGATGAGGAACAGTAAGGAGAACTGAGGCAATAGCCAGGTTGGAGTTCAAACATGACAGACCACCATGGCAGAGACTCGTAGACTCCACGACGGTCATTCTGCTGTTGCACCACTGATACCGATCTTTCTTCTTGCAAATACATCACGCACCCCTGAGCTGGGTCTGCTTCAAGAGCGAGGACGCTGGTGTGCGCACATGCAGTGCATTTCAAGAAACTGCTCACAGTTAATCCTCACAACATATTGGTGAAGCAAGTACGAGTATGTTGTTTTATAACTGGAAATAATGATTAAAGGGTGTCTGCAGGGCCAGAGACTGAATGTAGTTAGTCTTATGTTCCAGCCTACAGACTTTATGACCTCTGACAAAGAAGCGTATGCCAGACTTGACAAACAAATTCAGGCTCTTTCAGCCCATGAAGCAAAACATTCTCATTTAAGCACTTATTTTCCCATGACAGATCTGTGAAAAACACTAATCATGTTTGACCATAAGGAGGCAAGTCAAATCTGACACAGCCTCTAAAGAGCTGACACAGTAAAAGAACACAGCAAACGCGCCAATAGGGATCTCGCGGAGCCAGCGTGGTGGAGATGCAGCACTACAGCAGCACACTATGAACTTCACAACCAACATACTCGTGGAGAGTGGATGGCCACCTGAGCGCGCGTTTTCTTGATATTAATCCGAGCAAGAATACAGTTCAGATCTCAGTATTCATACGAAACTGATGGAATTAGAACTGACTAATTTTAAAAAGGAACTTTGTCAAGCACTCATTTCAAGAACCTGCTCTTCATGTCTTAACTGACTGAAATGACATACTTGGGCAGACTGAGAGGAACATGGTTTATCACAAGGGAAGACCAGGCTTTGTCTTTATCACGGCTATGCTTCATTCAAATTTAAGTTTTATCTCTTTACTTCTTTCACTGGGAGTAAGCATAGATGAACACCCTAGGAAACCTAAAGAAACTACTTGAATAGCTGGATATCGGTGACATCTAAATATTCTTTATACAGATTTCAAAATAGTCACAGTAATAACACCTACATAAATTGTACTATGGTTTATATGTAAAATAGCACTTTTCATCCCTGAAATTCAACACAGGGATTCACCACCCTTCCACTTTTACTGACAACAAACACGCAAAGTGTGAAAAAGAGCCAAGTCGCTGCCAATAACTATTCTGCTGCCACTAAGGCCTCACTACTTACACAGCTATGTGAGCAATCCAATCACTTATTAAAATGTCAGTGTGGCAAGAATATTTCCTTCTGGTGCCAAAAAGAATCATATTGTCTAGAAAGATAAACATCAGGAAGAACAACTTGAAGTTGCATGGTAATTTTCAGAACATAAAGGGATCTCTTCCATCTTTAAGTCATACGCCAGTTTCTCCAGCTAGTGTAAAATATGTACAAAAGAAGAAAGTCTGCCTGCTACAGAGACGTACTCCCAAAAACAGAACATTTACATTAATACTTAGGTATTCCAACTACTTTTTTTTCCTGAAAGAATTAACAAACTCTCTACTTCTGAATGCAACTGAAAAAATATCTGACAGCCAATCCTACTAACCCTAAATATGCTCCAATAATATGAGGAATTTTTTCAAAAAATACTTTCTCTGTTTATTTCATTCTACCTTAACGTAAGTTGAACAGGGCTTTGGACCGTGATCTTCACCCTACTAAAATGTTACAGCACAAAAGTGTCTGGTATTACCTAGATATACCTAAAAGTCTTGCTACTTTAGAGACAACGCAAACTAAAATAAATTCATTTTCTGACTTTCGTCTTTTTTCTTCTTATAGTAATCACATCCATACAAAAAAAAAAAAAATCCTTGAGGCATGGCTTGGTTTAGAACATGGGGATCCATGTATATTGAAGCCATACAAAAAGTACAGTTTTAATGGCACACTAGACTTGCAGACAGTTGAGAAGTCACACCTATTGACAAACTTCATGTCTGATAAACTCCATTTTATTTCCAGAGTCCTAACTCTGCATCACAACCTTCCCTGTGAAACAGCATAAAAAAAAAAAGAGACATTTCAAAATCTCTTTTGTGTATGAAAGAACCTATTTTGTAGCCATTAAAGACAAGAGATTGAAGGCCTAAGGCAGCAATCTACAGTGGTGAACAATGAATGACATTTCTACTCACCTATTCTTAGCGCTACCAACCGAGTGAGCAGCCAACAGCAGAAAATTACGGGGGATGGAAAGTGACAGCTGTTAACTTTCCCAGCTGCAGCACAATGCAAAAAATGTCCACACACAGGGAGCAATGCCCTAACCAAGAGGCCAGACCACTCCAATAAATTTAATAGCCCAACTAAGAGAAAGCAGAACAGGATATTTCCACTAGACTTCAAGGCCACCAGAGATCCAGGATCCTGGATAGCTTTTACTATTAGTTACTCTTAGATAGATTCACTTTTTTTTTTTTTTTAAAGTCTCCCAATATTCCCATGAGTATCTGTGGTTAGTTAAGGAATTTTTCTGCTACATAAATGTTCCTTGCTGTTGTGTTGCTCTTGAGACAGTTAATAAAAACAAGACCTCCTACCATCAGACAAATCTGGAAATCTGTTTTGGTTTTGGAAGAGCTGAAGCACGGCCTCTGGAGTTTAGACCGTAGGTTTTTTATAATAGATCTCATATCTGAAAACCAGTGTTAAGTCAATATTAAGGACAACATGAGTCCTGCATTTGAGGTTATGCAATAGAAATCTGTTCAACTAAAGAAGCTATGTCTGATTCTCTTTGTACCATTTTTTGTGCATATCCACCAAGATCTCAAATTTCCTTCGAAGAAAAAAACCATTATGGAAATACCTGTTCTAACTGTAGAAATAGTAGGCTAAAAGATTCTAATGGAGGAGCTAACAGAGTATTTACACAGTAGTTTCTTCATTGAAACCTGTTTGGAGTTTTCTGCTCACAATATACTACTGGTCCCCCAATCAATGCAAACTGAACCTGCACTTTTCCTGAGAAGGTTCAGATTCAATCTGGATTTACTGATTTTTCAGATTCAATCTGGATTTACTGATTTAATCAGCTGAGAGTTTCCTACATAGTCTGGTCCCCTACAGGCATACATTTAGTAAGTTCCTAAGACTCAGTATGTGCTGCAAAGGCTAAGAACAGGAAAAAGAGGATGGGAAATTTAAGATATGGAAGAAACTTTAAAAAAAAAAACAAAAACAAAAACAAACAATATGAAGAACGGTGCAAAGGATTGAGATCATAATGATTGGTCACCATTTCAGGACGACGCACAATGGCATATAAGCTTTGACATACAATCTGTCCATTTGTAATACCAGTATTCCCTAAGTAGGGCTATCAAACAGGTCATGACTCATCACGAAACAGCAATCCACCCATGCTTTCTGGCTGAAAGAAGATCACCGAAACATGAGGCAAAATGTGATGAAGCACCACACTACTCCAGAGCAGGAGCTGAGATCACTACTAACTGAGAGAAGTGGACTATATGTGTTGATATACGTACATACCTGCAGTATTTCTATTGCCATGTCGTCTCTAACATCGTGACGATAAGCACTGCTCAAACAGCCTCTACCCCAAACGGCTTGTAACTCAGCACCCACAGACAGAAAGAAACGGGGATGGTTCTCAGCCAGCGAGCCAGGCTGCAGTCTTTATGCATTATCAGCCTGTTACCAAGTACTCTGTAGTCATAACAACAAAACTGAGAGATGCCAATTACTACAATAGTGAGCACATAATTAGCAGCAGCCTGGACAACATATCATCCTGTAAGACTGAAGAATCAGCAACTAAAACGCAAATCACCAACATACTATTAGGAATAAAAAGTTTTCTTCCTCTAATAGAGTTTATCATAGTATGACTTGCAAAATTATTTTTCTCCTTTGTTAAGAATGTTTATCACTTTGTACAAAGACTGTACTGCTTAATTCAGTAGAGAAGTCTTTATGTGAGATTCCATTACGTTGTGATTCGAAGTGCTGATGGATAAATAAGTTCAGCAAGGGAAATGTCACCGAGTTTGGAAATCTAAATTTTGAACCCCAGAGCTGCATCTTTCACATTGAAGCAAAATATCAAAGGGTGATTATCTGAGCATTTGCTACGTACATAAAATAGAGTTAGAAGACAAAGGTTTATTTTCCCATTGCTTTGCACACGTGGAATTCCTGCTGATGTAGATCACTAGAAAATTTCAAGCAGAGAAGTCACTGTATAAGCTGTCATACATATCATCACAAATGTCTGTGCTAAAAAAGTTAGTGATTTTATTGTTACATAATTATTAAGCATGGGGTCAAAATTTCATACTGTCAGTAATTCCTGTCAGGCACCTGATGAAACATTCCATTTCTAATACATCTCAACATGAAACAGCAATGCAGAGTTTCACTGAAACACAGAAACCATAAGGATGAACAGCAACACAAAATATTAAGAAGAACAGTCTCTGCAATTCTCTAAAAGGACCTGACCTGATTATGCATAGTAAACTGTTCAGTTCCCCCATTTTTTTTCTATTTGTTTTTCTTTACAAGCAGAAATCTACACTATTCAAATAAACACTAGTTAATACCTTATGAGATCTTTCTTCAGTGCCACAAAAAAAAACCCCCAAAACATTTATTGCTCAAACTTGTAAATTTACATTCCCTCCTTGGGGCGCAAGTAAAAATCACTACTAGTGAATTGTTCGACATAATCACAACCTTCAGAAGAGCTGCAGAAAAATGATTGGTCAAATCTTACCCAACATACTAGCACCAGGGAAGTCTAACGTTTTGTAAGACTATTTAAACCACATTCACTTTGCTTCACTCAGAGTGCCTCTTTCCAAGGTATCCTTAAAAACAGTAGCACATCTGAGTTGAGAACAGGCAGATACTGATTACGGGACAATACTTGGCTTTAATGAATAGCATCCGATCATTTCACTATCATTTGTTAACCATTCATCAGCTTAGCTCCTTGTAGATTTACTTAATTATTTAAGAAATACCAAGATTATTTGGCTTTCTGCCTAATTCTTCTCTAGTTTACGCTGATACAAATCCAAAATAAATGGAGTTACCACTGTGAGGCAAATAAGCCAATTTCTACTCCTTTGCTCCCCAGTAATCTGAAATGTTGATGATCTCCTATCCTTCACAGGCAAACTGGTAACAACTAGTACCAGAGGGAACTATTTTCTACCAGAACCTGCACTGTGCCTGCTCTGAACCCATTTACTGCTTAGTAGGACCCTGGCACAGCTTCGCAGTCCAACGAACGTGATTAAAAATGACTTGATTAAATCAGTCTATTGAACAGGTGGCTCTAACCAATCTGTAGGGAGAGGAAAAACACTGTCTGCTAGGGAGAAATATACTTTATGCTTTCTAGAAATGTTTAAACAACGATAGGTCTACTGACCTGACTACGAAGAAATTTCAAGCATCCTAATTCCATTAATCAATGGCTTTCAAAAACTCTACACAAAAAGTGGGGGTAAGGGAAAAGAAACCCCTGCATGGCTGCCTATACTTTTCACCACAACATGAATATTTGATTAGATCTTGGGCGACTGGGAAATCAGAGACGAGAGAGTTAGTCGAGAAAGGACGCTATTCTGCAAACACAGTTGTTGCAAGGCAGTGGAGTGAAGCTTGCCTCTGAGGGTCTGGCTTGACTTCCTAACAAACCCAGGGAAAAGCAGAGCCAGGAGCTTACAGTCAAAACAAGCAACATCAACTGGAGAAAAAGTGACTAGAGACAGAAGAAATTGCAGGGGAGCAAGTCAATCAGACAGGCACACGCTGATGACCATCCAAAGCTGGGCTCTCTGGGGCACAGAGATAAAATAACAGGGTTTTTAACAGAGCTGTCTGTAGATGGTTTGCAATAATATTAAAATAATTTTATATAATTGTAATCTGTGTGCAATAATTTAATAAAAGGAAAGAACTGAGCTAAACTCACCTGGACCTTCTGAGCAAGTAGGGTTGGTTCATGAACAGGTATCATATATCCTAAGCAAAACATTACAGAGTTTTATTTCCAGGACAGTTAAGGTGATGAAGTGATCAGAAAAGAGTACACCTGGACTAATGGAACAAAAATAGAACCAGCCCCAAAAGTGTAACAACACTTTCTAGAATCAGCTTGACTACAAGTGTTGTTGATTATTAAAAGTGAGACAAGAAAAACAAACAGTGGAAACAAACCTGCTGCTTTCATCTAGCAAAACATGTTTCAGAAGACGGCATTGGCTCTTTAACATGTCATATCACACGTATGCCTTCAACTCCTCTGCTGATCTTGACAGATGCACTTTAATTTATTTGTGTAACTCTCACTCGAAGTTGAGTAAAATACGGAATAGAGTGAATCTGCACCGTGATGCAGAGCCGTTACGTACACATCTGTCACAAACTGCCAGTTTGAACGTGATCTGCCACACAACCGGCAGGCATTTACTTCACTGTTAATAAAAACTGTGCCTATACTTTCTTGGGATCTACCAATATTCATTGCATAAAAGCAAGCTGCCCTGAAACACAGACAGTAAAATTAAGATGAATTCACACAGAATGTACAAGCTTCAGTTGCAAAGATAACAGGGGTCCACTTATCCTGATATTGTTGGAAATGTCTGAACTTTAAGAACGTTAGTAACTTCTTTATATACATTTTAAAAACTCCCAGTGATACAGAGGCCCATTATAATCCGGAACTAAGCAGCTATATGTTACAGGGAGAAACAAGCAGTTCACACACACGCACACTTTTTTTTTTTATAGGGTTCTGAGGAGCTCATTTGGAATTTACCGTGCATGTAAATGCCAAATGAATTTCAAGTACTGCGTTAGCTGCCAATCCATTACACAGTCCCTTGCAATTTTAACTTACAACTCCTAACTGCCTGTGGCACCAGTTTTGGATTCTAGTCCTTACAGCCTGTTGCTGAGATGATCTTGTTATCCTGTGGGAATCACAGTATTAACGCTTCCCAGACAAGGTGCGCATACAATGGAACATTGCCCAATGTTTTATAACGGAAACAAGAAAACGCGGGAGGCTACAAATAAGCTGTGTTCCACAGCAAAGGACTTCAATGCCAAAATTAGAGTTTAAGGTCCTTGTGATCAGTGTTAGCCCAGTGCTAACTGGCGAATCTTAAGTTGCTCATTCAGTTATCACCAGTGACAACGTACAACTACTCGAACTGGTTTCAGGATCATGCACAGCACGCTCAGCTCAGAATGACGTATCCAACTCAAAATTTCAAGGAAACGCACACATCAGTCATCTGCAACAGCTCAGGACTAGGAAACAATGCCGTACCTCGCAAATCCAGGGAGGGCTCAAATCAGTTGTATCTTAGTTGCTGATGGTTCCACAGACTGTCAATTTTGTGCTTACAGTATACTAAAGATTTTCTTCATTAAAACACCAAAATTTTCATAATAGCTTTACATGTGTGTTCATCAGAACTACTTCTATAATTTACACTTAAATGTTTAAATCTCTCTTCACTGTAGGCATAAACAAGGTTTTCAGTTTTTAAAGATCTACACTTTTAAAGATCTACCTGCAACACCTTCCAAAAGGAACTTGCAAAAAACTAAGAGCAGGTCTCCAGTTTCCCAAAAACAACATTAAGATTAAAAAAAAAAAAAGGAACCAAACCATTTCTTTACATTATTCAACACAAGAAAACAAACAAAAAAAAATCTCAAGAAACAAAACTAGACTGCACTGCAGTTTGTCTTACCAATGTAAGGTACGCAAAGGCCTTCACTAAGCTTTAACTGTGTAAAGGCAGCAGGCAACGTGACAGACCGTGAAGAAAACGGCACACAGTTTTTCCGTGGCACCCTCCCACAGGTACCCAAAGCTGTGCCTGTATTTTTTGGCCAGAATACAATCCATAGGTTAACATCCACAGCTAACCAACTTGACCCACATGGCCTTTTCAAGTATCGTTTAAGTGCCTTTCACTTGAACTGTACATTACAAAGCTCTTCATTTCTTTGATTCATTAAGTTGAATGACTCCTTCACAGATTGACTATCAGCAGTATCTGGGTCTTCAATCAGTGGAATTCCTCAAGACACCTCAGGTAACCACATGAAAGAAGCACAGGTACACAGAAGCTGAGATTTTAAAAATTTCATCTGATACGATTAATTACTTGGCTAGGTTAATTTAACACTGAATTGCACCCAACTCCCACCCTCAGAAATTACAGTCCAGATTTACAATTCTAAGCCTGTGAATCAACATTTTCCAAATGGGTTATAATAACCAGACATCAAAGACTCAGTGATGAAAATCTATACACCTAACATCATCTCAGGACGACAAGCTCCTGCAATTGAGCTAAGGTAGCGCAGCAACAGCACTACCAGCTTACTTGTCTTTGAGCAGCCTGATTGTCAAATTGATTGGAATTAAGAAAGATGTCCCAATGTGATGTCAGCTTAATCAAAATTATTAATTCTTCATTGTTGAGTTAAAAGTGCCTGGACATTAAACTCAGTTATGTTTACATACAAGATTTTTCAATGAAAAGTGGTTTATGTGGATAATGATAGCATACGCATCTCACAAGTAGCTGTGAAAGAAACCCAAAACCATCATTTTGTCATATGTTAAAAAGAAAAAATGCTTAGTAGCTACATACGATGAGAAGTCAACTGGTGGTCCTGGGATTCTTGCATTCCTTGTTAAAAAACACCTTTCAGAATGTTGCTACAATTTATTTGGTAGAATTAAATACAGAGTAGTGTAATACAGGAGGTAAAGACAATGACTCAAACTAGCACTTGGACACCACAGCTCTCCTATACAGAGCCAATTTCAAGGCAACCTTAACAAGTCCTGTCTATAGAAGACTGAGAATCTAGATGAAGGATGTACAAACACAACAGTTGAATACAGTCACATACAGGCAAGGTACAGCTATAATTTGACACATAAAAGCAGCTAAAGAACTGTAGTATAGTTCATACTGGGAAAAATATCTTCTCATTACCTCTATCACAAGACTACTTGTATTACAGGATTTACATGACACACTGCTATTGCTTCATTTGTTGGAAACAGCAGTGGAAAATCTGATCACGGATCATTTATGATTGTCCAAATCACAAGCCACCCAGGGAACAGTTAAGAATTGCAAACTGAACAAGCAATATACTTTTTTTTTTCCCCACCATCAGGATTTGATGATATACTATGATGCACAAAAAACGTCATTGTCAGTGGTAAATCCTGTGATGTGCTTTAGCCTAAAAAGATAAAACAGTTAAAATCTATATTCTGTCATTCCTACTTACTTGGTCTTTACAGCTTCCAGTTAATCCACATCAGCATGTTCAGTTTACAGTCAAGTAGGTCCAGCCTTACTAAATGGTTCTTTCCACCTCTGTTAAACATATGATCCTATTCCCGTTTTCCTACAAGGTTCTCAAATATGGACACAGATTCATTCCTGGGGTCAGAGGAACTGTTATGCTACATCTTCCCAAGGGACACTTGGAGATTCTGTGCTGCCCTCTGCCCACTCACTTCACAGTTGGGGGAGAATATATCATGATCAAAGTTTAAGCATTTCTCATCACATCACCAGCGATACATCCATTATATAACGTCAAATGTGGTCACGATGCAAGACACTTCCAACCATGGAAGACCTGGTACAAACCTTGAGTGCATCCATAAAGAAGCACACAGGCTCACCACAACCAAAGAACATGGCTTTTTCCTTCCCTTCTACACGTGGCATTAAGGACGGACAGGAACACTCCAGGATTTATGCCTGTAATAATGCCATTTTAAGGCCAGTTTGCTTAGTGGGTTATCTTTCAAGGTTGTTTGTCAGAGTTCAGTCTCCCTTATACACAGTGTCGTGGCTGAAAGAACTGCTTGTTTTATTTCCTTTAATAAGATAAACAGATACCCAAAAGATGAACCAGTGAGAAGCAGCAGCAGCACGTGTCTGATACGGCACCAACAGTTCCTTTTTGATGCCCAAGAGTACAATAGGTTCTGCTGTCAGAGACGTGGTCATAACACTTTTTTACGTAAATACTTTCACAGGCACTGGCCTGAGGGATCAAGACCTTTAGCCTTTCAGATGTGTTGCAAAATCTGGCAGAATTTGCAGTAAAGGGATAGCTGTTGAAAATTACTCCATGACAACAATCAGAAGGAAAAAGGAAAAACTTACATTTTAGACAATCTCCTACATTTAGAGTAGCCTCTCAAATGCATTTCCTAAGTCATTGCATTCTGAAATATCAGCCCTATTGACTTTTCTTGTTAAACACATACAAAAAAAAGCCAGAAAGTAGAAAGGTAGAGGTATAAAACCCGTAGAGGTATAAAATGGAAAACAAAGCTTCTAAGGAAGCTCTCAGAGTAAAGAAAATAGGACTTGTAATGAGGCAATCTAAATCTAGTTTGAAAAGCAGAGACAGGGAAGGAAGAATAATTTCCCATGATCTGTTATTTCCTTTAAAAGCCCCCTTAGAACGAAGGTAGAGGTGCCCATATTTGAATTCTACTTCATCTGGTCAAGACAGTAAGACACAGGAAGAAAGTTAAGAAACAGTTTAAGAAGAAAACCACTTTTCATAAAGCAGTAATTTCAGCAAAGACTTTCAGTGAATCAGAGTCATGTCTTGCATTGTATCCTATTTCGTTAGTGAGGGTGTCATAAACTATTTGTTCACCACATCCTTGTGTGGACTCCACAATGTACAAAACTTGCCCATGAATAGAGAAGCAGATCATTTTTCATGAAGAGCTTGGTCTTTTAATAAAATGTGAACACTGATAGCAATTTTTTTGGGTAGTAGAGTCTGAAATTTTGAAGAATAGATTCAGGAAAGTCCTAAGAGATAGGTAATTAAAACAGCAATATTACCTGTGGGAATCAGCACGAGCCATGACACGAATCGAAATCAGAATTCCTGTGTCAGCTAACATATATTTTTTTATACTTTTGATGGCACATCTATTTTAATGTTTCCAGTTCCTGAATTCTGTCATGAGAAAAGTAAGGGACAGCAAGAGATGAGATAAATACCAGAATACTTGAGGGTGCATGTAAATAAACTGCAAGCAATGAACAAGTTGATTCAGCTTTGGGAGAAACAACTTATTGCTGAACGTATATTGCAAAAGAGAAAATGCTGTCCATCTGCAATTAATTCATTCCTATCCTGCCAGTCAGCATGACACAGCCAGCCAGAGTGACTGCAAACAATAACTGTGTGGATAAAGGGTAATTGGACAGGGAATTGCTTTCTCCTTTTCGCTGCTCAGGCTCCACGATGCCTGTTGCTCTATACTTTCATCCTCTCTCTGCCTTGTGAGTGGACATGGACAAAAAAAGACTGCTGTCCTAGACTGTTCGCTATTGATAAAGAACATACGAAGTAAAATTTGTTATTACTTAATGCATTCTGTAGCTGAGTCTGCTGTCCTTTCCATCAGCACCAGGCACAAAGTGTAAGCGTCCAGCTATCACAGGTCAGCAGTGTATCGAGCGTGGTATCCTGCCCCGGTACTGGCTAGTTGACAGAGGCAGATTTTATATCTTACCTACCCTTCACTTCCTTTTGCTCCCAAACCCTTCTCCAATCAAGCTGAGAGGAGATAGATGGAAAAAAAAAGATCCTTTTCAAATAAAACAGTGGCTATGGAAAGGGATTCCAACTGAAAAAAAAGCATCCATCAAAACACTCTGCTTCCCCATGCATCTCTTTAAAGAGTCTTGTAAATGCCAATGGAAATGATGGGGCGTCTGATGTTTTGACAGAAGCAAGAACATCATTAAGGTAAGAGCTGTCAGCAGGTGTTTTATTTTCTCCCTAAAGAATAAGGCTACTGTTTAGGCATTACTTTTTTTACTAAATCTTTTTTTTCTTTTATTTCTATTCTACAACACAATCTGAAAAGACGGCGTACTTTATTTGCCCGTGAAGTAGATAGATTGGAGAGTAATAGTGACAGCTTGTGAATAAAAGCACTACAACCATGCATGATTCAAAGGCAGTGGCCAGCAGAGATGCACTAACTGCCCTGCTGCTGGGATAAGAGAGAAAAACGGTTCCATACCCCAGTGCTCTCCTTATTAACACACCTAGACAACAATGCTTAGGTAAAATTATGGAACGGCAAGACGGTATCAGAATTTTCATTATTTCATACACATTAAATAATTACATACATAGATTTCATAAAAAAGTGAGCCTTTCTGTCTGTATTTACAAACTCATCAGACCCCAAATATGGATTATTACGCTGGGTTTACCAGCAACACACAAACAGACAGGTTGATGACACTAAGCATGGCCAAAGTATGGGCAATCTTGCCCAATGGATAGCACAAGGGTCCCATCTTAGCAAGTGGAAGATGAGAAATCAGAGTCAAGGTACAACCTAGCTCAGGAAGCAGGCTTAGGAACACAGCCATAGGCTTCAGCAGAGTCTACAGATGCTGCCAAGCCTTACCGTCCCCAGCAACAAAGTTCAGAGGATGAGAAAATCATCACAGCAGTAATCCAAGCTAAATGGCTTCATTTGCTCATTAATTGCTTAATAGGCCTCATCTACTCTAAAAACCACTGGGAACTCAGGACCAGCCACAAGCAAGTTCTTCACATTAACAAGGGGGAGGAAGTTCAAGACAGCAATAGACTTAAGGAGACAGCTGGCAACAAGAAGCAAATAAAGGAATGAGATCAAGGAGCCAAACCAGATGAATTGTAGAGGGAACAATGCAGAAAATCTTTGTTCAAGGCTTTCGGAAAACCAATGGGTCCTGCTCAGAGGAACGATGCCTGGAGATGCACCATGAACATAAATGAAACGTTAGTCCACAGTGCCGAACGCTGCTACTAGTAGGCTCCAAGTGGGAGAACTGAACTCCAAATCTAGTGACTACGGCACCCAACAGGGACTGCAGTTCTTGAGACACACACAGAATATTTAAGGTCCACTCAGAGGAAATTCCTGGAAGGTACTCAAACTCAGTGACACTTATTTAATCCAATACACAGAACAAGAACCCAAAGGAGTGCTACGTGTCAGTTTGGTACAGAAGATTAGAGAGGTCAAGCAGATCTGCTAGCACAGACTCCTCAGAAGACATTCATCAATAAAAGAAAGGGTTGAATCACAAAGTGGAAACACTGAGTATTTCTTCATAAGAAATAATACAATAGATGTTTATGCTCTCTACTAATTTGTTTAATGGTACTTACTCAGAAATCCTTATTTAGTTAATAAAGAGACAAGTGGCATGTGAATAAGTATTGTTAGATGCCTTGAATACTGAAGTGAAGGCATGTTCTACAGAAGAACAGCAGCCGTATGAGAGAATGAGTCAGATATTTGTGTTTCCTAGTTGAAGGAAAATTAGCAAGCTTGTAGAGGAATATACTATTTCCAGACACGTAAAAGCATTCATGATTCTATCTGCAGTTTCCAATGAACGGAGAAGTTTTACTCATTCTAGTTGATGCACAGCTTTTGCTCCATTCATGTGGCACATAATAGCGATGAATATTACCTCAGGGAGTAAAAAGACTTTCTGGAATCAAAGTTGTTCTGCTTTCACAGTGAATACACTAGGGAAGGCAGCGGACAGATGCAAAAAATGTGCATTATACATAGAAAATCTGTTTGGACAAATAAGCCCATTCGTCATAGGTAGTATAGTAGGTTTGCAGCTATTTCCATATGTGCTTAAGTGTTAAGAAATGTGTGAGACTGCATCTAGATCATGCTCTCAAAATTTGCTAGCCACATATTTTCTCAAAGCACATATCAGACACATGCACACTGATTTTGTGCAGAATCTGAGGGAAAAAAAACAGTATCTAGTTCAATGTAACCAAATCCATGAAGAATTAAACAAAAATTCTAAAATTACTCATTTTTAACTACTAAAAAAAAAAAATCCATATGGGCTTTTCAGCTTTTGCAAGGACATCCACAGCCCAAAATTTCCCATATGAAACAGATAGCAGTGCTATTTACTGTAGTTTCTTTTCCTCCAAAAATCCACAAAGAGAAAGCTGGTTTCAAGAAGTCTCATCCATTTATTCCAGAATACACATTAGAGACCTGTTTCCTGGCCAGGATATATGGCTCTAGTGGACAAGAATCTCAAACACAATCCAGCGCTTGCAGCCCAGAAAGTCAGCCGCATCCTGGGCTGCATCAAGAGGAGCGTGGCCAGCAGGTCGAGGGAGGGGATTCTGCCCCTCTACTCTGCCCTGGTGAGACCCCACCTGGAGTACTGTGTCCAGTTCTGGAGCCCCCAACATCAGAAGGACATGGACCAGTTGGAGAAGGTCCAGAGGAGGCCACGAAGATGATCAGAGAGCTGGAGCACCTCTCCTGTGAGGACAGGCTGAGAGAACCGGGGTTGTTCAGCCTGAAGAAGAGGAGGCTCCGGGGAGACCTTAGAGCGGCTTTCTAGTGCCTGAAGGGGGCCTACAAGAAAGATGGGAAGAAACTCTTTAGCAGGGCCTGTTGTGATAGAAAGAGGGGTAATGAGTTTAAACTGGAAGAGGGTAGATTCAGACTAGACATGAGGGGGAAAAAAAAAAAAAAAAACCAAAAAAAAACCAAAAAAAAAAAAACCACCACACTAACCCACCAAAAAACCAACAGTGAGGGTTGGTGAAGCACTGGCCCAGGTTGCCCAGAGAGGTGGTGGATGCCCCATCACTGGAAACATTCAAGGCCAAGGCTCTGAGCAACCTGATCTGGTTGGAGATGTCCTGCTCCTTGCAAGGGGGTTGGACTGGATGGGCTTTAAAAGTCCCTTCCAATCCAAACCATTCTGTGATTCTAATAGGACCAAAGCAGAGTGAAGCAGGAAGAACTGAGCAAGACAGGAGAGATACAATAGGAGGAGAAGTAACGTGGAAAGGTCTGGTTCTGATGGACATGCAAAAGAATGCAAGAAGGAGTGGATTTAAGTGCCTATGTAGCCCTGCACAGAGCTAGGGGTGGCCAACTCTCCTACAGATGGTGGAAGTTGAACACTGTCAACTAAGTTTGAGAAGCTCCATCTGTATCTCATCCCAAAACAAGCCACAGTGCAAATAAACCACAGAACTAAATGAAAAATTGAATTTTCTTACTCTCATGGTGGGAAGGTGGTGGGGGTGCAGCGCTAAGCAGCGTATTCAAACAAAAAGTCAATGTCTATGCCTGCTACACTGGGTTAACTTCTAGGAGCACAGAGCAACACACAGATTCAAACACACACTTGTTAGGACCCAGGATACTAACGCACATCCCTACAAAACTTTGTTTTCCTTTTCTTCTTGGATATGTATTTCATGCAATATTAACCACGCCTATCGCTCATGACTTTATTACTCTAATTAAGTTTGCATTTGTTAATTTTCCTGAAAATTGAACACAGCAGGGTTTTACTGAACACTATTTTTTTTTCCTCTCCAAGTGATGGTTCCAAACAGGAATATAACAACATCTATAATGAAAAGCAGGCTGCAAACCCTACTAAGATATGTGACAACTGGTTTAACATCTAAATTGTTGGAGGTATTATTTCAGGTAAGTGATCCTAATGCACTGCCACATTTTATGCCATTAGCCTCAGGGCCCCGAGCATAACCATTTGAGTTAGATATCATGTTAGGTCCCCTGGGTTCAGTTTTTCTCAAATGTTAACAAATACAGACTTAGATGTGAGTAGAGTAAGTGCTTGCTTTCATGCACACGATACAGTGCATAGCAAAATCTGTACCTATGTTTGTACGCCTGGATGACTACTTCCACATCCTAACTACAGAGACTATTTTAAGCTTACTGTGGCATACAGCTACAGCCGCTTCAAAAATAATAATACTATGCACATGAAGAGATATCTTGTACGGTTACTTTGAGCATTCATTTTAGTGGTCCAATGCAATGGCCTCAGAGAGCAAGCGCCCCAGCTGCTTACACGGTTAACTAAGAAAAGCAGACGCCTTTGAAGTTCTCGAGAGGAAGACCTGGTCTGCTCAAATTTAGATACTCAGCTCTGGCAGATCAGATGCCACGCATTGTCAACTAACCACCAAAGTTCTGTTTGAAAGCTTCCAGAATTGCAAACACCACCAGAATTAATGCATTTTAGTTTATCTCCTGTCTCCATCTATTTACAAAGGTCTAGCAAATACCCAGTCTGATCCTCTACTGTGCATACAGAATGACTTTTCCCTGTAAGCAGTCCCGAAGCACAGGAGGTTCTTCACATGCAGTGCATACACTACTGTGACACTGATGCCATTCTCGAGTAGTATCTGTAAGCAAAGCTACCACCCAGGCCAGGGAGGAAATGTTAAATATAGAAAAAAAAATACTGTTAAAAACAAACAAGCAAAAAAATACCTAGATCTTTAAGTATTACAGGCCTTTTTCAAGTAACCACTAGGTAATACCAGGGGAGAAAACAGCAGAATAGAAAAGCCAAGTGATCTGTTCCTTTACAGGCACATATCTCCACTAGCCAATCCATACACCACGTAGTCCTGATTTGGCAGGTATAGATGACTTTTTCCCTAAAAGGAACTTCTAAGATGAGCAAATCATTATGAAGTCTGCAATGGTCAATGGGAGAAGAACTCATGGAGGTAACCAACAGTTGTGCTGCAAGTTAGATTTCTTTCATGCTTTGCACTGATATAGTTTTGGATTTTGTTTTGATTTTTGTCACTCAAATACATTTTGTTGCAAATCACTTCTGAATCATAGTTTGGATCATAAAAGTTGACTCATTTCTCCCCATGGATATCAACACAGTATCTCACATATCCAGTAACAAGCTGAACTTTTTTTTCCTCTCAATTTGTGATACAACTGCCTGGAACATTAGCTTGTTCAACAGACACAGAAAGAGAAAGAACACATTAGAGACTGTAACTTGTACATATCTGACACCAAATTCTGCTTAGCAAAGCCCAAGCAATTCTGATTTAATGGAGAAACAAAAAATAAAAAAGCCACATTTTGCATACAATATTTTCATTACTTGTCTTGAGATAAAGTCTTTCCTCTTTCGCTTTTTACAAAAACACATCCAAAGCAATGGTTATCAATAGTGCACTCCCCATACAAGGAACTGCACTGCTGTAATTGTAAAGCAACCTCTACTATTTTGGAGTAACCCTAGCAACTCAAATATCTTATTGGTCAATTATTATTTATTTTCTCCATTCCCTTCAACCAGAAATACCTACTGTATTTTCCTTTGTTCAAAATGGAAACAGGATAAATACATGTTGCAGAAACCAGACGGCCATTTCTCTGATCTTGCTGACAAAATTTTGACTGACGTAAGGAAAATTATCACCTCACCTGCAGCAAAACATTTTGATGTGGACAGACAGGTCGATGAGTGGATAACATTATGGCCTGCCACTTGAACTGCTGCTCTAGAGAGCAGGTAATGAGAAAGAGAAGTAACGGGTGCATATAAAAACGTAAGAACTGACACAAAGACATACAATGGTTTTACCTAGGACAGAAACCTCCCTTTTTTACCTTTGAAAGCAGTAGTATAGCCTGTACCAGTGAATGGGAGGTTGCTAATTTAGTATACACAAGTCACTTGTATTCATTTAGAATACCTCACCAACTGCACAATATTAAAATTTAGAAAGGTATTTCTTCATACTCCCACGTGATCTTCAGATCATACGTTGAGAGGAGAATTTGCTCTCCTACAGCTCCTGACAGTGTCATTGCAGAAGCCCTTTCTCAGGTAAGTAGCTAGTCCATTGCTGATGTACTCACCTCTACACTATTTTTTTTTTTTTCCTGCAGACATCTCTGAGAAATCTGATCCATTACTGTTACAGCGCTTTTCAAGTGGAGATACAATCCTCTGCCAAAACTCAGGGACAACCCCTACTCCAAAAAGCCCAGGAGTTCGGTGCAGGCTCCTCAAGAAAGCTCAGCTGTCACTGAGTAAAGATGGTACTGCGGTTGATCAGACTTCACAGAGTTAAGCAAATCATATCAGCACATAATATAAAAATATTCTAGAGCATTTTGCACGCCTTTAGAGGTCACAGACATTCCATGTTGTCCATATGCCAATTCATATGCTGTTTCCACAGAAAATTCAAGCCACTCACTAGGCGAGTCAGCTTGGATAGCGAGCACCAAGTTGTATTTTTCAAGTAAATACATCTGTTCAGTTCTTCCCCCTGTGCCCCCCACCAGTTTTGTTCCATTTGACTATCTTCTAGCTGTAACGGCCAGGGAGGATCTATCTCAACTAACAGCAAGTAGCATTGTAAGCCACAGAAAAAAAAAAGCCTCACATTTAAGGTCAGGTTGTAGGTCTGCTTATCTGAAATTTTAAGTCAGACTTTGAAGAAAAAAAAAAAAAAAAAAGCTAAGGCTTTTTTACTAAGGCCTTAGTAAAAGCTAAGGCCAACATAATGAAATTTGAGCAGTATAAGTAAAACAACTGATAAAAACAGAACATTTGCTAAGCACCAGTAAATTTTAGATGTAAAAAAATCCTCAGCATTAACTGTTATATTGAGCAAACAGCATCTTAAGCGTCCATATAAACCCAAAGTTTTCAAAGACTAACCCAAGGCTGGATTCTGCCCATCTTACACATCACACTACCCTAAGTAGTCAGCAATAGAAGCCCTTTAAGCTTACTGTGAACCTTAATTAAGATCTCCCTACATGTTTGTGCTTCAGTCAACCCCTTGTATTGGTTTGGACACACAACCCCTACCCCATTAGTCTGACCATCCAGTCAACACAGACCTCCTTACAACATCTGTGATAACCAGGAAGGTGTTACTCTGGCTAGGAACCCTCCCTTCTCATTTCCCACCTAAAATACCCCAAACGTTGGCTGAAGTAAACTTCAGGATTTGTGCCCAAAATCCCACCTCACGTCCCATATTAAGTGCAACAAACAGTACTATCACCACTCCTGGTAATCTAACATCACGGATGTAATAGGCAGACACACCAGAAGGGTCTGCTAACCTGTTAAGTCATATGAAAACTAGGCGAATCTTTCTTCACCACTCAATACTTACCTTTTTACAATACACAAAGTTTCAGAATACCCTGCAGATCACAACACTTCTTCCTTTTTTCACCTCACCTGGGTTGTATATCTGCTTATTTTCAGTTTAATGCTCAGCCTCAAAACATACTTCTTGATTTAGGTTGTTCCCTACGAAAGACTCCAAAGTATTACACTGAAAGTGTATTTTTTTCTCTTTTCTCACAAAATGCATTTTGAGGCAGTAATAAATGCTAGAAATTCCAATACGCTGCATGGCGTGCTGTTCACTGCGATAGCTGTAATAATGGGTGATAGGTCTTCATATTTCCACAAAAAGCATTCCAGACCCTGCGAGAAATTGGGGAAGATTGAAACTACCATACAATACTTCTGCAAATAAAGGAAAAAGACAGGAGAGCCAGTACCAAACAAGACCTGAGCCTCATTTATTCCAGAAGCATATGCATTTCATTTTCCATTATGGCCAAACTACCAGTTCACCTAGCTGCTGATGACAGACCAGTTGCCACTGCTCACAAAATACTTTCCGCGCTTTATTCCTATCAGGGTTAAAGCTGATCCAACTAAATCTGGGAAATTTACCTCCTAGATGAGGTACTGATCTCTGTAGCTACGGAGCTGAGGAACAAAGATTATGGTGATGGAGTTCATAGCTATCAGAGCAAGGCAGCCACAGGCAACATCACTGCAGAGATACGACTCTGATGCAAAAGTTGGAAACATTTGACTGGAGTAAGGTATAGACACTAAGCAGCGAAGATAATTAAGTATTTAAAGAGTTTACCTAAGGCTGCTGAGATTTTCTATAATTTACAAAGTATTAATCATGATCAATCTATTGCTTTTGAAAACTATTCTGCTTTATTCATACAGTATTGCACATGACGTAAGAATTACTTGTAAATTATTCTACGGCTTGCATATTGCAAAAGGTCAAATTAGATTAAACATTTTTTCTTTCTGTCTTTACATCTGTGAGATGAAATATATGAAAAACAATAAAACTTCCTGATGAGTATAGAACTGCTACACCTGATGCTGAAGCACACAGAAAATTCAGATCCTCTATTTTCATAGAATCATAGAATGGTTAGGGTTGGAAGGGACCTTCAAAGGTCATCCAGTGCAACCCCCCTGCAAGGAGCAGGGACATCCCCAACCAGATCAGGTTGCTCAGAGCCTCATCCAGCCTGGCCTGGAATGTTTCCAGGGATGGGGCATCCACCACCTCTCTGGGCAACCTGGGCCAGTGTTCTACAACTCGCATTGTAAAAATTTTTTTCCTAATTTCCAATCTAAATCTACCCCCCACTATTTTAAAACCATTATTCCTTGTCCTGTTGCAACAGGCCCTACTGAACAGCCTCTCCCCATCTTTCTTGCAGGCCCCCTTGAGGTACTGGAAGACTGCTATCAGGTCTCCCTGGAGCCTTCTCTTCTCCAGGCTGAAGAAGAGTGTAAAGTACTGTGATTCCAAGAAAACAATATAAAAAAGGAATTATGGTGACTTTGAGGATAATTCTACAACAGAATGAGTTTCCTCAGACTCCTTGACTAAATGCAAGGGTAACTATTGCCAAATTATATTCAGCTAGCAGAGCTTGGAGAAGACCATGCATATATGGTGAAAAGGCTATATCTTGGAGATTGAAAAAAAAAAAAAAAAAAAGTATTTTTCATAATTACTGTCAGTGTGCAAATAATTTCTAGATAGTGGAGTTAGGCCTTGTCTGCCTTCAACATGTGTCACCTGAGCTATACAGCTCTCAATGTAGTCCTGTCTTAATAGGCAGGAGAAAGTAAACAGAGCATGCAATTGTCAGAGGTCATTTACAAAATCAAGAACATGCTCTCAGAGCTTTGAATATGTAATTTAATATCAGCATTGAGTGAACACCTCCTGAAAAAGAAATTACTGAAAAAGTATTACACTTAGGACTTCCCCTAGTTATATATATAGAATTTTATACAAAATGCTTGCCATTTCAGTTCTCAAGAGTGTATGGGTTTGTGACTACAACAATAATAATAAAAAAAAACAAACCACAACACCAAACTTTCCACTAGATAGGCGATTGCTGCATGCTCTGAATGACCTAACCAACAGACAACAAAACCAATGTACCCAAATCCTTGGTCATCCTAAAGTCCCATATTCTTATCATAATGCAAATAAAAGTAAATTATTTGCATCGAGTAAAGATATGTAACGGAAGTAAAGTTAAGTAGAAGGGAGATAGTAGAAAACAACATAAGAGAAGCACAGAAGTGCTTAGATAGAGAGTTTCAACCTCAAAGTCATGGAAAATACTGACAAATCACTATTTAGTGAGCAACTTGGGTCTGCAGACTGAATAATACCACACTGCTGATTAAAAGGAAACTTGATATGCTCAGCAGTGTTCACAAGGGTCAAAAAACTCATAAGCAGCAACAAAAAAGCAGCATTTGTCATAATATAAAGGAAAGAGAAGACAAAATTAAGGAAGTAAGCAATCCAAACCTCTTCCATTTTAATTTGTGTCTGTATCCTGCTGAGGGAACAAATAGTTTGTGAGTTGTAGTCTGTCATGTAACTCAGTATTAGCTGCAGGCTAACAAATAGGACAGTAAAGCATATGCAAAGACTGATTTACAGGATACAAAGAGAGATAGCTGAAGTCTTGCAGCTATTTGCATCTTCCTCACACACAAACAAGCACTGATGGAAAGTTTTATGGTGAGAAAGAGAGAGAGAAGAGATGCACTGGAGAGAAAACTGGTTAAAAAAAAAAAAAGAAGAAAGAAGAGTGGAATAGCTTCTTCAGAGAGGGTTTTTTACCTATTTGTGTGACATAGCACAACACAACGCTGCAGCTGAAATTATTCATAATAAAAGGAAAGGTAGAAAAATCAGCAGCACTAGGAGAGGTCCGTAGGCAAGCCAAGCCAGAGTTTTTCAAGGTCCACCCTGAAGGTGTGATAGCATAGCTGTTCAGCAGGCAGGTACGCACTCTAGAGAGCTAGGAAACATCACATCATGTTTCAAACTCACAGGCTAATGATTAAAAGAGTGGCAGAGCTTGCTGTAATCACCCTATTTAACTGCTGCTCAGCAGGTTTCTGTTCTCAGATCTAAAACGTTCTTTAAAAGTCACAGATGGACAGGGGTAACAGCGAGGATGTGATCTGAAGCAGAGTCCCAGCACCAGTAAAAGAAGGGAATAAGTTGTGGTATTTAACATGGCAGAGGATTAACATATGAGATCAAAGCTAAAAAACCAGCACAACAGATTTTAGGATGGTGGTTCTACGAGAAGTGTATTTGATCATTTTAGAGCTACAATGGATGCTGGGAAATTATTTGCTCAGAAAAATAAACTCTTCAGTTGAGTCGAGATGAAGGACTGTAAAATCTCAACTCAAAACTGCAGTTTTGGCTATTTTCTTGCCTTAAATAATCTCACAGTTGAGTGGGGAACTAACTTCAAAGTGACCATTCTTTCCTTAACACAGAAATGTTCTTTTTAATCTCTTCATTCGGGTGGGACAAATGCAAACATAACCAACACCCGACTTCTCCCTGGAGTTAAGTTATACTGGCTTTGAAAGCAGCGCAGTCCACCTCCGTTATTCAGAGGTAAATGCTATGCAAACTGTAAAAATCCCATCCGCCTGAATAGCTAACACAAGCTTGCTGAATGGCCGCCATTCAGCACCACCAACGGACTTCAAAAGATTCTTGTCATCTCTTAGCTTTGAAGCTAAAAAGATTCTGGAGCTGACATAACATCAATATCCTTAGCTCTGAACTCAACCATTCTGTGTTTACAAAGCTCCACCATTCTTTCCTCCAAACTTACAACCTTCTTTACCTTAGGATTAGAGCTTCAACTTGTAAATGCCAGCCTGAAAAACCCAGAGTAGTTTAGTTTAACAAGTGACCGTACAGAGGATCTGTTGCAGCATACGTAGTGGTATTCCCAAAAGAAAAGGAGGTAGAAGGGTGTGTATAACACACAGACCTGGAAGTACGTAAGAAGGCTGAGTACACACATGAAGAGAGATTGTTTAAGAAAGGGTTAGACCTCAACACAATCAAAACTGGTTCAATACATACAAAGGGAAAAAAAGCTAAGTAAAACAAATCAAAGTAAGGTGCTCTTCAACACAGATCAGTGGGAACTAACGTGCTGCTTTTAACTGTTCTATCTCTTGCTTTGCAATTTTTTTTTGAGTGGGAAGGGACCTTCAAAGCCCACCCAGCCCAACCCCCCTGCAAGGAGCAGGGACATCTCCAACCAGATCAGGTTGCTCACAGCCCCGTCCAACCTGGCCTTGAACGGTTCCAGGGATGGGGCATCCACCACCTCTCTGGGCAACCTGGGACAGTGCTCCACCACCCTCAGAGTAAAAAAATTCTTCCTAATTGTGATGGTTTAGCCCGAATCACCACACAGTTTCTCGCTCACCCTCCCCCTCCCCAGGGGGATGGGGGAGAGAATTGGAAAGGAAGGAGAACTCGTGGGTTGAGATAAAGATAATTTACTAAAATAAAAAAGGAAAACTACAATAACAACAGAATATAAGGATATTAAAAAATATACAAAGTGAACAATATGTATAATTGAACAATAAAATGAACAATATGAATAATTAATGTTTTGTCACCATCCAATGTCCCAATGACCGATACAGCCCGTCCCGAGCAGCAATCGCGGAAACAAAACCGAGCAGCAAGAAAAGGAGCAAAAGGGAGCCAGCAAGGTAGGGGGAATGATGCCAGCAAAACGAGCAGGAAAGATGGATGCCAGGAAGGCAGACACCCACCCTCGCCTGCCCCCACTTATATACTGAGCATGACGTTTATGGCATGGAATACTCTCTTTGGCCAGTTTGGGTCAATTATTCTGTCTGTCTTTCTCCCAGCTTCCTGCATCTGCAAATTAGTGAGACTTGGAGAGCAGGACGGTGTCCTTGGCCTCATTCACAACAACTGGTATCACCGGGGTGTTTATGAACATTCTTCACACACAAAATCCAAAACATACCAGCTATTGAGAGGAAAAGTTAACTCCATCCCTGCCAAAACCAGGACACTAATATCTAATCTGAATCTACCTCTCTCAACTTGTTCATCTGTGACTTTTAAAGAATGTTTTAGATCTAAGAGCAGAAACCTGCTGCGCGGCAGTTAAATAGGGTGATGATTACAGCAAGCCCTGCCACTCTTTTAATCATTAGCCTGTGAATTGTAGTGTAAAAATTTTCATGGAAGTTGAGTGAGGTCATAGATGGACAGGGGTAACAGTGAGCGTGTGATAAACATAAATATAAAACCTAAGCACACATTCCACGCATCCTAAGAAACCCAACTATGCACTAAGCAGATTCACAGTATGCTGTCAACAAAGAGTAAAGCTTAAATCAAGGCAAAGATGGCTGGGGAATTCATTAGCACTTTGCTCAGGACAGAAATTGTCCCTTCCACAGGTGATTTTAAACTATGTAGTTCAGTCATCCTACAACAAAGACAATACCATTGCAAAAAGCCTATTAGCTGCAGTAACTACCGCATTTCTGAAAGAGATCAGTAACTATACTTCTTTACACTGTCTAGAACTGCAACATTTTTTTAAGTTCAAAAAATCATTTGCTCTGAGGCATTTGCATCTACAGAAACAGTTTACTCCCCTTATTTGAAATTAATTTGTTTCTCCTACAGAGACAGGATCTATAGATATCACTGTATCACAAACACACAGTTTTGCTGGTTTATTTTTTAAGGCTTTCATATTAATGATCATCCTTTTATCCTGAGAAATCTGATGCATCCGATGCATTTCATATTAAGTGAAAACTACTTATTTAGATGGACTTTTTTTCCACTGTAACAGAAGTAGTGTTTTGATGTGAAAAGGATTCATTTCCTGCTGAGATAACAGCTCATACCCAACAATTATAACTCGTAAGTGTTCAGGTATGGCTAAAGCATACCAGACTCTTCACTAAACATCCCAGTATGGCGACAGATGATACTTCAATGGACTTTTTTTGAATCAAAAGCATCTAACAGGATTGTAACCACAGGGCGGGTAAATTAAGAACAGCTTTAGACTATATTTTCCAAGAGAACCCCATTAATAACTTCCCTACATTTAAACAGGCAGAAGACGAGCATAAGAGTTAACCATGCATGTGACTCATCTCTTGTGATAAATCTTTCAGCTAAGGCATAAGCAAAAAAAAAAAAAAAAAAAGTAATTTTGAATTATAATGCCACATGAGCATCATTCAGCAACCAACTCACATGAAAATTTTTACAGTAAAAAAGAAAGAACAACAAAAAGCTGCCAGACACATTTTACTATGACACACATCTGGGGGTCTGAGTTACCAACCTTACACTGCAAGAAAGTTTCCAGTTAGCAAGGACCTTCAGATGGTGGATACCCCATCCCTGCAAACATTCAAGGCCAGGCTGGATGAGGCTCTGAGCAACCTGATCCAGCCGGGGATGTCCCTGCTCCTGGCAGGGGGGTTGGACTGGATGGGCTTTGAAGGTCCCTTCCAACTCAAACCATTCTGTGATTCTATGATATGTCCTTAGCACTTGATCCTCTTTTCTGAGCATCAACAGTCCTGAATTAATTTATATGCAGTTGCATAGAAAGTCTGGATAATTTTAACTAGAAACTGAAAAGGCTGAGAGTTCCAACTACAGGATGTAAACCATAGGGATAATCTAGCAGGAACACATCCTACTAGAAATAGCATTATAGGTTAGAGAAAAAGTGATATAAAATGTTAATTCTGCAGCTTGACTATACTCGGCAAGCGTGCTAGAAAGCTAATGGGGAGAAGCAGTAATACTGGCCAAGTAACTGCTACTCCTTCCTTCCTTTCAAAAATAAATGAGAACCGGTAGTTGCAAGACTCTGTAGACTGACAAACGGATACTACAGCACAACGGAAGCCTCCAGCACTGAAAACCCAAGAACCCGAGTTAATTGTTAACACTCTTTACACCCAGCAGCAATATACCAGAAAGTCACAGTACTGCTATCTTTCTGCAAGAAGTGAGGCATGAAAGACATGAAATTACCTTGTCCATACTTTTCAAACCTAAGTGTAATCCTAGGTAGGATGAAACACATTCATTTGTGTTTTGCCAGCATCCCTACTTCCACCAGCTGCACTGTGTGTTGGGAGCTTTCTCTAAAATGCAAAGTTTATAGGTAGTTATGGTTTACTGGGACACACACCAATCAATAACATTCTATTGCCACTGATTTTTGGATCATATCTTTTATCTGAAGACCAAAATTTAATAATATAAGTTACTGAAACATTTTTAACATTTTAGGATTGAGGATGCTTTGCTAAGACAGCCTATTTAGACTTTGATGCCCATTTTCTCCTTTATATTGCCTGAATGGAATGAGGCACCTCAGAACTGCAGATGAGAGAACAAGTGTTATCACCTTTTCTACAGAGGTCTACCCTACAAGATAATTCACAGAAATGTCAAGGAAAGCAGAGAGAATCTAGAGAAAGGTGAAGATCTACCACCTAGCAATGCTTTCCCTTTCATTATTTTTGTTCTTTGGAGATTCCCTCTGTTCCCTTTGAATGGAGAGAAGAAGAAACATGACATAGATAAAGTATGAAAGACTGTTACTAACCAAAGCAGCAAGAAAGCTCTGTTCTCCTCACTGGGAATCTTGCAGTTACTCAGTTCAAGGAACTGTAATTAAAGCTAAATAAAATAAACAAATGTTCTACCAAGTTAATCACACCTTCATACAAGGAAAAGCTATTTCTTAGAGTCTTGAGAAAGATAAAATAATCCCAAGAGATCTCCTTACTACTACTAGAGCTTTCTCTAAGACTAGTGAGGAATTCTTTCCCCAATGAGTTCCAGTCAGCAGAACTGCAGTTGGCATGAGCTGTCTGCTCACCACGCCACAGCAACAACCGGTACCCAAGATGCACCAGGGAGGCTGGAAACAATTCCACAAGCAAGGAAGGAAGAAATAGCTTTCCATAACACTCTTCATCCTTGGAAAATTGAAGGATATTTATTCAAGTCCCTTCTGCTTCAAAAAGATTGTTCCTTAATGTTTCCCTGCTTATTATTGTATTTATACCTTGTATTTAGACAAGAACTTTATACATAATCAGCAACATCGCACTTTGAAACCTATACATTAAAAATCTGTTCAAGCAAATTCATCCCATGCCTACCTCTCTACCAGACTCAAGTGAATTTTCAGTCAGAATAGAAACAGAACTCTTGGACTCACATTTGCCTTGGGAAGAAAAACAAATAAAAAACCCAAATCAAACAAAACACCACAAATGATGCACACCATTAATCTTTCAATAAATTCCTGGAACACAGCTCAGTGGTACAACAGAAAAGCCACTATAATTTCACAAGTACCTACAATCAAGATAACGTTTAAAAAAATACTCCTTGCTTGTTTTACACAGAATCAGAAGCGCTACTGAAGAAAGAGATAAAAAAGTGGGAAAAAAAAAAAATAGATTGAATTGTCAATACATCATTAGTTCATGAACTTTCCTTGTACTTCAGCTGTAGCTTTGTATTCTTCCTGGATACACTCATTCTAATTTATACCTTGTTGACACATGCAAACATGAGAAATCAGGAATGCACATGCTGGAACATGACTACAAGTCTGTTTGGCATTTGTGGTGTTCTGAAAACTGGATCCTGTATGTAAGTACACATTAATGAGTTCTCAAGGAAATGGCTTCATTTCCCAGCTCTTTTTTTGAGGTTAAACAGAAGGAGAAGGAAATATTTCCTTTTGAAAGAAGGAAATACTAACTGCTGATTTGTATGAAGCAATGGCTTTGTCTTCCTATCTCCAGCATCCACTTCACAGAACGATAGTAAGTTAGACTGAAAGAAGAGAAAGTGGAGCTAAAGCTCTCAGAGAGAGTGAATGAGTATCTGTAACCTCTTACCTGCCTCCCCCTTCTCTCACCGCACACCCACCTAACGATTAAAACTGAGTTAGTGCAACTACTATTTGACCACACCAAACTAAACAATTAAACAGAGCAATGACAAGTTCAAGTCATTACCAGCCAGATGCAAACACCAAGGAAGGGAGTATTACATTCCCTCACCACCGCAACTGCAAAGAAATAAAGGAACGTAAGTGGCTTTTGCAGATACCCTACAATCACAAAGCCATTCTCAGTGTTCAGTAATCTCAAAGGCAGCATAACCTTCATAAATAGTTTGCATGCACACACAAAAACCACTCTGCTGGCGCAGCGTGCAAAAGAGTAACATCATTACATGCTTTATCAAAGCTACACTTAACTTTGCACAGTACAGTACATGTAAATTCTGCAGAATTTGTCTAAACTGGAAAAAACAGAGAAAGAGATAGCACACAGCCTGAGGGGAACCCTCATTATCACAGTTTTGCTGATACTGTTGGTAGCCTCAGCAAGAGATTTTTCTCCTGTTCACAAGGTGATAACTTCGAGGACCTTGATTAATGTGCATTTCTCAGGCAAATGAATTCAAATCTACCCAGCAACTCCTGCGATCTGGATAAGTCTGATAAGTAGCTGGAAGGCATGAAAATTTCTGTCTGAACTTAATGCATACAAGAAAAAATACTACTTTTTTTTTTATAGTAAAATCTAAAACACATACACCACAGCTGAGCTTATCTCCTAAATGGTTCCAAAGGAAGAACGGACTCTGTCTTCTAGCCACCCTGATGGCAAAAGAGGATAGCTGCAGTACATTGCCTACTTTTTTTTCATATCAACACCTCCAATCTCCTGAGTGAAGTACGGGGACTTGAGTACCACCACAGAAACAGCAGTTACATTACCCCACGATGGCAAAGATATTATGTTCACTTTAATGAGTACATTTAGCATGAATACCTTGGGGTACAGAATTATCCATGCATCAGGCACGAAAACCAATTAAAAATAACAACAAACAACAACCCAAAAAACCGTTGAAGAATCTTTTTCATATCCACCACCTGTCCCAGTAACTGTTTTATATGAAGTGAAAAACATTGGAGTTTGTGAGCATCCTAAACAACTACGCTGAAGACAATTACATTTTTATCCCAGGAACAAGCTCTACTCAAGAGTACATGTGCAATGACGTATTATATATACTTTCATACCTACACTGCACTTTTTTTTCTTCAAAGAAACCTACGGAGGGCCTGATGCAACATTTCTAGGACCAGATTCAGTCCAAGATCAGGCTCAGCTGTAGAACACAGATGTGTTTATTTCTTACTACTTTTAAGCTTTTTCTCCTAATAGGACTTCCATTGTTTAATAATTAACAGAAACTATCCTGAACACAGCTCCAATAATAAACACTGAGATAGTCAAAATACCTGTAGAGGTTTTCCTTGATGAGTCTGCCTTCTAATTGTGAATCTAGGACTTGCACAGTGTATTTAATACAGAAGAAGCTTAAATACAGAAATTTAATTAAATGTCTAATGATTTAGTATGCTTTTCACACTGGAGTGTCCCAACTCTGATAGCTTGACAGGGTTTGTTTTTTGTATGTTATTTTTTGCTTGGTGTTTGTGTATGTGGTTTGGTTTGTGTTTTGTTTGGTTGTTTGGGGTTTTTTTTTTTTGTTGTTTTTTTTTTTTTTTTTAATCCCAGTGTCTACTTACAAGGAAAAGACTCAGATCCCTAGAGCAGCTTCCACTGTGTATCTGGTGAGTTAATAAACAGATGGTACAATTACACAGCAACAAGTATTATACCAGAAGAGATATAGAGAAAAAATAATAAGGAACTCTGAAAAAGAAACCACCTCTCCCCTCTGGTGTCACTGAAGGCATCAGCTTCTCACATCTAAAAACCTTCAGAAAGGAATGACTGGTAAAAGATGAGCTGTCCCAAATCACAAGGATGACAGAAAGCCACTCAGTTAAGAGACAAGTCCAATGCTGACTAACAACATCTCAAATATCAACTAAGACAAAACTGAAGGGAACAGAACACACCCTTAGAGGTCCATAGAGGGGCTTTGTTGAGTACTCCTACCCCTGTAGCAGCAAAACGGACCCTAAGAACATGCCATGAGCCTTAAAAGGATTTGTATCAGGTAGCAACAAAATAATTTTGAGGGACTTCCTGGAGAGTGAACATCTTAGAGAAATTGGCTCATAAAAAATAGGTTATAGGTGCTATAACATTCCCTCTTTATCACCTCTCCATGGATTTCCACCATGTATTGAGTAATTCATTTAGGCATCCAAAATATTTAAAAGATATCAAAAAACAAACCACAGCTGCAAACAAACCTCCATACACACATACACATGTGTTATTCACAACCTTAACATAGTGTGACAGGTGTCCTGGAAGGACACTATCATTCATATAGACTTTAAATGATAAGATTCCAGTCAATTTCCACAGTGTTTTAAACAATCTTTACCCAAGCAAAACCTACATTTAGTTCAGAATACGAGTAACTGCCACGTAGCTCTTACTTAGAAGAAAATTACAGACAAGAAGCATCCCATTTGTATGTGATCAATACAGCAAAATGTAGAATCTCTGGGTTTTTTGAAAACCGCCCTGTACAAAATTGTATTAAATTACTATATGTGCAACAGTGAGAAACAAGAAATAGAGAAGAGCTATTTCTACCGGAGCACCAAAGGATGGCAAGGTGTACAGATGGAAATTATAGGTTTCTCTGGCTTGACTATTATGATTCTAGAGTGCAAAGAGAATAATAGATGTATTGTCATGTATACGAGCCTTGCAACAGTCAGAAGACAGAAAAGTATGAGCACAGACAGAAAATAGTTCTACAGAAAAACATTCTCACAGTGCTACAAAGGTATCTCCTACTACTAAATACACTGTAATAATTTGAAACTAATGAAGTTATGACCTTTTGTATAAGATTTCCACTAATTAATTTACAATAATACACTGTTTTCAGTAAAGATGTCCACATAGACAAGTAAGGGGAGGACTTTGGGGGGCAGCAGAAAGTGGTGCATGTTTAATTTCACTGACATTTCATTTGCTGAAATAGGTATCTGTTGTTCCAATTTAGGGTGTAGAAGAGCAAAATATCTCTCTCTCTGTATCTACCAAACAGTATTCATTCCATACTGAGAAAAGTAATTCTCATTCTCAGCACTACAATAAAACATCCTATGCACAGGGAAGCAAACAGATCTTTACATTAAAAAGATACACCGATACACTTTTAAACTTTAACTTTTGTTGAAGAAATCCCCTACAATCTTACGTTCAACTAATCAAGCGAAAGCATGTGAGAAGCAGAGTATTAGCTTGGATTTAGTGGGCACAGGGCAGGACTATCAATTGAGCAAAACTTCAATTATAGACTAATTTAATGTACACCCAAGTACATTATTGCAATTCAATAAACATCTCTTCAGAATTAAACAATTCCAATTTGCTTGCATTTCAGCCTGTGTGCATGCATTACAAATTTGCTATTATCCACATTAAAATTAGTCAGACTGTTTGGAAGCACTCATCCATGCAATCCCAGTGTGTCACAGTGCTGCATCAAACCAGCCTCAAGTGAACCACTTAACCTCACCCGCTCACTACACAGCAGCAAGGAGCAGAGCAGTGTACCTTCCCATAACCATATTACTCTCCTAAAATTTTTTCTAGCTAGGTGTCTGAACAATCCAGCAATGAATCTATCAACATTTCTCCTGGTGGACATCCAACCATTCATGTTTATAAATTGTCCTTCTCATTTTTCCCTCCTTATATCATTGACCATGAAAGTGTGGGGCATCTACTCAACTTTGCATATTCTGATATTTGGTTGCTCTGGAAGATTGCCTTCCCTCTATTTAGCTATGATACGATACCAGATACACTAGTCCTGGCAACTCAATTTCATTTTAATAATGAATTAATTCTTCTGGATTTGACCAAGATGCAAAATCACTGAGTGGGAATTAAAAGCACCAGAGCAGCATTCTCTCCACTGTCTGTGCAGTCTGAATATCTGCACCATGCAACACTCTATATTTAAGGCACTGTAAAGGCATCAGTATACGGAGCATCAAAGGACAGAGTAAGTTGGCAGAAAGTGGATAAAAAGTGATCCTCCATTTTCATAGAACAGTGAAATATTTTAAATTGCACTCAGTGAACAGATCCATACTCCTCCGTCCTGGTTTCGGCTGGGATAAAGTCAATTTTCTTCCTAGTAGCTGGTACAGTGCTCTGTTTGGGATTTAGGACAAGAATAATGTTGATAACACAGGGATGTTTTAGTTGTTGCTAAGCAGTGCTTACACAGAGTCAAGGCCACACTTCTGCCTCTCAGCCCCACCAGCAAGTAGGCTATAGGTGCACAAGAAGTTGGGAGGGGACATAGCTGGGACAGCTGACCCCAACCACCCAAAGGGACATCCCACATGACATGGCGTTACACTTAGTACGTGAACTAGGGGGAAAGTTGGTCGGAGGGCTGTTGCGCAGGAACAGTCTGAGCATCAGTTGTTTGGTGGTGAGCAATTGGGGTTTTTTTTGTTTGCATCACTTGTCTGTCTTGGATTTTCTCTCTCTCTTTTTGTTATTTTCCTTTTGATTACAATTTATTCTTGTTATTTTATTTCAATTATTAAACTGTTCTTATCTCAACACATGAATGTTCTCACTTTTACTCTTCTGATTCTCTCATCCATCCCAGCAGGGGTTGGGGGGGGAGAGTGAGCAAGCGGCTGCATGGTGTTTAATTGCTGTCTAGGGTTAAACGATTACATCCTCCCATTTGCCATCACTCCCATCCCAAAGTATAGAACGTCTCAGGAGCAACTTAACCACCTTCTGATCTCTCCACCTCAGAGACAGTGAGCACCCTCGTGGTGCCGCTCAGAGTCAGTTGTAAAAAAAAAGAAAAAAAAAAAAAAAAAAACAAACCACCAAAACCAGCACAGTAAACAGCACTTTACTGCATGTCTCATGGAGGCAAGATTAATACACATCTTGCACGTGTCAAGTACAGTATTATCTCGAATCACAGTAAATAACAGGGCTAAAAGCCTAGCATCCTTCAAGAACTACTGATGTTTCTACTCTGTGCTTCAGGACGTCAGCAGAATCAGCCCCGTCATTTACTGTGCAAGGCTGCTGGGAGACTCTTCTGACAAGCAAGGCTTCATCACAAGATTACTGATGCCTGATAAAACACTGTAAAGGAAGGCAGATGAAGCTGACTGACAAACTTTTTAGCTGACTACATTAAAAGTACCCATACCCACTATGTATTACTACAAAAGCTTATGAAGAGGGCTGTACACAAAGTTCCAATTCAAATACTTAAGAAAATAATTGAAATTCATGTCACTTTTACAATTTTTTTCCTAATTAATATGAATGAAAAAAGAAAGTCCAACAGGATGTCAATTTTTATACACAGACACCATCTGGGAGGAAGTACTCATTTTGCATCAACTTGCTGCTTTAGTGTAACCTACCTTTCACTATTAATTCTGCATAATTCGAAACTCCAGATCCACCATCCGAACGAATGACACAGCGGTACTTGCTGATACTGCGCTGAGAGGTGTCAGCTACACTGACGGTGGCAGAAAAACGCCTATGGTTGACCACTCGAGTGACCATTAACGCTGTGTCTCTTCCGTTCCACTGCTGTAAAGGCAGATAAAAAATAATATCAGTTATGAAGGCACACAGATTATGCATCCATATATAAATTCATTCTCTGTTACGCTTCTTAACATTGTTCAGACCTTCACGTTCACATCATTAGGTTAGATTTTATACAAGCACAGTTTGTCAAGAAAAGCCATACCCCTGAAAAATTTACAGGGTTGTGTGAACTAGGGCTTAAATATTCTTACACATATATTTAAGTTTTCATGTCTATTTATTTTTTGAAACATATTTGGGCATTTGATGTGTTATAGGTATTGAAAAGACTACACAATTGTACACAGTACATTTAGAGGCCTGGCTAGGATATGAAAATATTACAAATTAATGGATTTTGGACATCTGGGAAAATGCTATGAATGAGCATATTTTATAAACTTGGCATTTTCAGATGTAAAACTTTTATTCTGAACCAATTTAAATAACTTGGTTGGATAAGCAGACATCCTTACACATCCAACATTCCTCAATAAACCTCTCTACCAATGTCAGACTACATTTTCCCAACTGGAGGGGAGACAATGAAGAATTAGCTAGAAACAGAAGTTCTCCACGGCATGAACACCTGAATTGGCTCAGTTGCTCTAGTTTATTGGGAGTTTCAAAGGAAGACATACTGCTGTTTTGTCGATTTCCAGTAATCAGGTTTTTGGGGTGCTTCCAAGGCTATTTTCATTAAATGTTT
The DNA here is from genome assembly GCF_036417535.1 of Chlamydotis macqueenii. NCBI lineage: Eukaryota > Metazoa > Chordata > Aves > Otidiformes > Otididae > Chlamydotis > Chlamydotis macqueenii. The sequence goes on along the minus strand of NC_141571.1, from coordinate 3,556,543 downwards.
CGATTTTAGAGAATGGAAAACAGGTTTCCGCTAGCAACAGTAGCTATTTCCTCCCAAATCCCTGCTTCTCACAGGAAAAGGTTCACACTGCTTCAGGTCAGAAGTGTTTTTACACGCATCTAGTCATAACTATGGAAAGATTTCACTGAAAGAACTCAAAAATATAAAGAATAAGCCAAAAATATACCTCAGTGGATGCTGAAAGTACACCATAGGTCAATAAATTTCAGATAAAAATGTACTTTTTAGTAGAACAGCTGCAATGAGAGTACAGTTCAAGTGACTGTCAAGTCATTTTTAGATGATGCTGACTACATTTCTCACCAACTGAAGACTTTTTCCCCAATACTAATTTTCATTTTTATGATTGGGTAAACTGATTCCTCCTCTAGTATTTAAACTCAATTTGAAATTGTTATTTTTAAAGTTTATGAAAACGTCTGAAGTCAATTAAAAAGTCTGAGAAAATCTGCTCGTTATTTGGCTACAAACATCATAGCAACCATGACAACGGCCATTCTTGTCTGCCCCAGAGGGTACAAACATGGGGTGGTCAGGCCCTCAGTAACATCGGTTCAAGTCAAGAATAAACCCCTCTGACTGTCCTAAGTGTTCCGAAAGTTTACGTTGGCCCTATGTGCATACACAGCGCATGTACTAAGATCCTCTTGACTTGTTTGGGATGTTAGGTGTTCAACGGCACATTAGTTTAGAAGAAGTGAAGAGCTCAACTATTTTAAAAGCTTTTAGAAGAGTTCTATTTAGACAGCACAGTAATGTTGGGACTCCACATATCCGAGCACTTCAAAGGGCAGAAGAAAATTTTTTTCTTTACTTGGAAACACACACTCCACATTGTCAGTTTGATATATGTTCCATTTCTAACTCCAGAACTGAAAATAAGTTCTGAAGGTTGTTACTATACCCACCTGAACAGCACGACCCAGTCTTTCAAAATCAACTAGCAGAGTGAAAATATAGACACTAAGAGAGAGAATGTTTTGCTCCTTTAGTGAGTAACTAAAATGAACAACTGGATATCAGTGTAGCCAAGGGAAACTGTGAGGAAGAAAAACACTAGGTCCAAACTGGTTTTGCCAGTTTTTACCAGCCTGGTAGTAATTCTCAGTCTCCTTCTTAACATAATGTCACCAGCTCTGGGCTGAGGATATTTTCAAAGGATGAGAGAAAAGAAGATTGCATAATCAAGCAGAAGTGAAGAAATGTTCCACTTGTTCTGTCCGTTCTGTTTTATGACTGAGTGCTTACAGGTACATGGGCATTTGTTTGAAACCAGAACTTTGCTGTCACTGGACATTTTTTCCATTTCTTGTATCATGATTCTGTACTTTGTCACCTTAACCTCTTATCTAGAAACCATGTAAGGCAGTTCTCAAAGGATCTTAAGGAAAAAGTTTTTGCCTTCCCATCCAGTCTTTCTCTATCTACTTATTTTACTTGAAAAAGTACCAAAACCAAACCAAACCAACAACAAAGACCACCACCACAAAAAAAAAAAAGCAAGTGCATTACTTTACCTGGAGCCAGAGTTTGTCGTGCTGCGACCACTTCCCCCCAGCAATGCACTGGAACGTCGCATTCTGTCCCACGTTGACCTCCACGTTCTGAAGTCGCAGGAAATGAGGTGCTTTTCCTAACAAAAGATGCAAAGCATTGCAAGGGTAGAGCAAGGCGGTAATTGGCCGTGTTACACCAACACAGATACAAACACTCAGCAAAGCACGGGGGTCTATCCCTGACAAAGTGATTTTGCAAAATAAAGATGTCCTTCAGTATTAACTGTTCACCACAGATCTGACAGAGCATGGCCTAAGGGATCATACAGAGCTCTGGCACATCTGAAAACAGAGAATTAGATCAAATCACAACACAAGTTCACGGTCATCAGCACAATTTCTTACTGCTTACTACAAAGAATAATTGAGTAATTTCTTTTCTTCAGAAAATTATGTTTCTAAAAAGGTTGAAAAAAACCAAATGCTTCTGAGCTTGTTAAGCATGACTGACCCAAACCAAATTTTCACACGGGTTTTTTTTTCCTTTTTTATTTTATTGACTATGAAATACATCCTAGATCTTTAGAATAATGTGTCATTAATATCAAATCAGATACTAAATGAAATATTCATATAACTGACAGTATCGCATCACTGTGTTCGTGTAAGACCACTCATATCGGTGTTTTGCTGATGCTAAATTCAGTATTAATTCAATATTAAACCACTGATACTGAAATGCAGACATCACATTTGTAAACAATGGAACTAGATCAGAGGATTATCTTTTTGACTAAATATCAGACTCATTTACCTCTAACTTAACTCACAAGAAAATAAAATATTACAGTAGTGAACGTGACACTTAAAATTACTTAGTTCTTGCTGGCCTTCACAAGAAAGTTTGTGCACCATCTGAAAACCTTTAGGAGGACACACTGAACAGCCTTATGAGACTGAAGGTCAGAGTTTTTCAACTTAATCACCACATTTTCTAGTATGATGAGACACTGATGAAATACATAACTTCAGAGGACACACCAATCCATCTTTTTCCATTGGAATCAAATAGCTTCAAAAGGATGCGGGTGTCTATGTCTGTGCGTGCATAAAACTTGACATATAAGTTTTTTGTCTACTATAGACACACGAACAGAGAACACACGCCTATATACTATGCCAAATGTTTTTATCTAGCTTCTGTATGCCATTCACCACACGTTCACTCTGCTGACAGCTCCTGAAAGGTACTGCCTCTCTATAATCGTGCCTTTCTGGGGATCAGTAATTTGCGTCACGGTTTACTGGAAAACTACCTCTGGGTGACAGTCAGAACGTACTACATGACATTTGCAGGCTAATACTAGTAATTTCTGCCTGCAGTCAAAGGTGGGCAGATACAAGCCAGCTCCAAATGTGAAGCTGCATAGCATGGGTGAGAACAGTGACACCAACCCCAGACTCCTGGTCCTCAGGTCCACCCAGCTTCCAGAGACAAAAAAAAAAAAAAAAAATAAATAAATAAAAAGAAAAAAAGGCAATACCAGGAAGATGTTTATTTTTCTCCATTACTGTGCTATTAGGGGCATTTCACAGCATCTTTGCTAATACTTAGATTTGTCTGCTATACTGTCAGCTACGAAGGTAAAGCAGAAATGAAGAAACCACACCAATAATTTCAATAACTTCCAGGGTCATCAGTAGCTTCACGGTCCCTGTGTTTTGAGTCAAAACAATTGTAAAATGAATATAAGGGGCAAAGATTGTACACGTTAACAGAACACCTTGGTGACATTTCTTCTGGTGCCTGTCATCGCTGTACAACAAAAGCAACACTGGGAATCAGACAGGAGCATTTACAAAGACTGCAGAGAACTCGCAGCTCGTAGTGAGTTCTGTATGCCGCGGGTTGCAAACTGACTCAAAACAGAGCGGTTCACTGTTTGAATAATTTCCGTTTTGAGTCACCAAGAACACACCTAATTTTGAAGAGGGACCTGCATATACTTGGAGAAATGGATTTAAAGTCAGTTTAAATACTTGATAAAGCAGGAGTGTAACACAGCATCCTGCTTTTTTTTTTTTTTAAAAAAAAAAAATCCCATAACCGTGTCCAGGCTTTAGGCCATATTTTGTTCAGTGGCCCCTTTCCCAGTAAAGGGTTCAGCCATCACCCAGCACGCTGTGGAACGCACGCAGGCCATTTTGGGGATTTGTCTGGATGCTGCCAGTTATCAGCAACATCTGGTTAACGCAGATTGTAAGTAGTTCTTAATGAAGTAAATGCACCCAAAGGCCTGAGCAACAAGTACATGGTAAATACAAATATAATTTAGTTAAACAGCAATTAACCATGCTGCTGTTATCAGAAACGTCCTGGTAAGCTTGAGCAGAGCCGTGTCTGTCACACGGAATGGCAGCTATTCTTTGAAACTGTGTACTGCAAGAAAACCAGTTGATTTCACTCCATCGATGTGATCCGTCACTTTGTGAGCAGCTGTCACTGACTTACTAGAACCATGAAGTAGTGAGAGGGGCTGTTAAAAAAAAAAAATCTATAGAAGAAACTATATAGTACATACACAATAGAGACACACAAAGTCCTCAGGCTACACTGTAGACACAGAGAAACCAAACAAGTTCAGACTCAAAGATTGAGGCTGAAGGTTTCTTTAAATAAAAAAAAAAAAAAAAAAATTAAAAAAAAACCCCAAAAGTCTGAGCTTAGTACTATAGCTGCAATAAAAGAAAAGCAGCACTAATATTTCTGAACAGTGTAATGAACTTGCATTAGTTTCTACTCCTGTGCAAGTGCGTTGTCTGAATGAGATTTATTTTTAATATCTTTACAGGGGCGCTGAGTGGGTTTAACATTTGTTGAGAGAGACAGACCTTTGGGATATGTCCTTTACCAAGGAAATACTGAAACAATTTGCTTGTTTCTTATCAAGTTAACCACACAGGACATTATCAGAAGCTTTTTAGATTGTTTTCTACAGCAATATGATTCAGAAATAATAAAACAATCAGCTTTACATTCTCATAACAAGAGAGGAAGAGAGACTTCCACAGATGTCCTGGCACTAGCTATAGACTGAGAGCAGTTCTGCCTTTTGCACAACTTGCAAAGTTATATAATTATGCAAGGCTGATTGTCTTTGGGTGTCTCAGAGGGATACAAGACATTTTAGTGCTGATCAAATTGGGTAAATTGCTCCTTTAGACTGCAAAGCCTGGTATATAATGCACTGATACAGTTAAAAAAAAAACAAAACAGTGTGCTCACTGCATGGATGGGCGAGAACTCTGACTTCATCCACAGCTATGTACCCTGGATGTCCTTTCAATGAGACAGATTCAAATATCACCTGAAACACAAAATAAGAAAAAGTTTTCTTAAAAAGTATAGCTATACTAGTCGTTTGGCCAGTCACCATATTCTGCTTTTATTCTAGTGTCTGAGTCATTCAAGGCATTTTATCATTAATAATGAAGGGATTCTAAGGCAATTCCATATGTACATGCATATCAGAGATTGACAATCAGTTTGATAAGGAAAACAAAATGTTAGAGTAACATTCACTAGGATCAGAGACAACTATGTGCTTCTTTCATTTGGAAGAGCAAAAAATACCCTGCTTATATACACACCTCTATGCACCTTACGCACCAGTTCAAGAACATTAAGTGGGTAATCATTTGACATCTTGTGCTTAGTATGCCTTGGAGAATGCTGTACATGAGAAAATTCTCTGATCGAATCAATAACCCTACACGGATTCTTCTGGAGAAAATCTTGATTTGGCATGCATGTCACCGCAGTATTAGAAAACAAATTACAAGCCATTCCAGTTACTGGACTGAAATAAGATTTTCCTAGATGTAATAAAGTTGTTTCTGCTGTTCCCTAGATTGAGCTAACATGATCTGTGAATTAATATTCTTTAAAACCACATGTAGCATTTCTCTACAGTAATGGTACACCAACTAGCATTTTCCATTTTATGTATCTGGATAATGAAAGCATTCCACTAATTTGGGTCTGAATAGACACATATTCAATTACAGATTTAAAAAAAAAAAAAACAAAAAAAACCCCACCTCATTCTTCCCTATGGCTTTGTGATTTTACATGGAAAACTGCTCTGAAGCTTCCTGTTACTGAAAATATACAGGTTATCTGAAAATCAGCAGTGCAGAAAAAAAAAAAAAAAAAAAAAAAAAAAAAATAAAGAGATTACTAAAACTAAGTTAACTATTGCCAAGTAAGTAGCTCTTCAACTAAAAATTCAGGAGAAAATAGTATTAAATTGGGCAGTTTGCCCAACAATTAAAGGCTAGTAGCACATGAGTTGTAGACTGTGACCTCATCGCAGTCTGCAACTTCCTCGAGGCAGGCAGCAGTGGGCTGGTCTCTCTCTGCTGACAGGAGGAAATGTAATGGAGCTGTGTCAGGTGAAGTTCAGATTGGAAATTCAGAAAAGGTTCTTCACTGAGAGAGTGGTCAGTCACTGGAACAGGCTTCCCCAGGGAGGTGGTCACGGCACCAAGCCTGTTAGAATTGACAGGCTTGACATCCAGGGGATCTGGATGAAGCTCTTAGTCGTATGGTTTAGGTTTAGGTGGTCCTGCGAGGAGCAGGGAGTTGGACATGGTGATCCTTATGAGTCCCTTCCTACTGGAGATACACTCTGATTCTGAGAAACAGCAAGTTTAGAAATGTTAAACTGCAACAGAAAAAAAAGAAAAATGCAAACTTATCATTTAACATCTTGGTAATGCTACCTCTCAACTCAGAGATTCTCATCCTGAAGAATGAAGTGCTATCCCTTCACTACTTAAAAAAAAAAAAAATGAATGGGTGGAGATGTAATGGATGCTGTCCTCTGCATTTCAAAGAGACATCCTCAGTTTCACTCCCTCTTAGTAATGTTCACATTGTACTAACTTGTTCATTTCTGCGTAAGTATACAATAATGCTTTCAAGGACAGAGTTAATTAACATGTTCAGCTGGCACAGTTATTGCTATTAGAGCAGTATCTAGTGCAGCTACTTGTTTCATATTTCAGTCATTTGTAACCTCTAAAATTCTTTACTACAACACAAAGTTAACTACTTCAAGCCAGTTTTCAATGCTTATTTTCATTCTAAATAAAAGCTGGTATTCCTAGTTCCTTCACTGTTTACCCTCTTCTTCATCTCCTTCATCAGCAAAAGATTCAACCGTCCAAAGGCTGATCACCGCATGCCCTGGCTGTGAAAGTAGATCAATACATCCTCCGCAAGTAGAGAATTGCTGTTAATCATATTGCTTTGCATTTGTTCTTCCAGAACATAGTTTCCACTCATATTTCCATGACTTCCTAAGATCTGCTCCCTCAATTCAAAACATATCCAAATGTGAGACATAAATCCATTAGAAAAAAGACATGACAAAAATAGGTAGAACACAAAAATTACCAGGCAAATGTATAAACTAAGAAAAGCTCACATACTAACAATTTGTAGAAACAAAGTTCTACTCCAGAGGAGGGTAGACCAAAAAAAAAAAAAAATAAAAAAATAAAAAAAAAAAATAGGCTGTCCAAGGAGCAATAGGAGGAAGACAGTCTCTGGAAGATAAGATAATCCAAAAAACATCAACAAGCGTTTCGTGTACCAAGGTTCTTTACAGGCTTTTTAGGGACTCTATAAAATAAAGAGTACAATGCAAGTCCTTAGTATGAAATTATAATTTAGTATGGAATTATAATTTATTTTAGAAATGAAATGTCAATCATGATAAAAATTATACTTTCTGGGAAGGTCGTAAGCAACTACTGTGACTCCCTTCAGATTTAAAATAAAGTGCACTATTACAGCTACAAAATCTTATTTTAGTTTTTAATTTGTGGCATATAAGCCACAATGAACTAATTCCCAATTTCCTGCAAGCCAAGAATTTGGAAAGAAAAGTTATTCAAGGCATCGGTGTTAGCTAGTAGTGCATGGCAAAAGTAAGCACTGATACACAGAGAATTGTCTTCTGTTAATAATCAATATGTGAAGAGTCTTTAACACAGCACAACATAACTGAAGCTGGTAACAAATGAGTCAGCTCCTAAAATCCCCACGCACACCGGCGCAGAATCCACTGACAAGAGCAGAGGACTCCTCTCAATTCACACAGCATTGTTGTAACAGAGTATTTTATTATCTGTTCCACTTTACACTCAGATAATTTTTGTTATTTCCCAGTTCAAACTTCCACATTGTTGTCGTTTTCTGTATTTTGCAGCAACTCAGCACTACCAGAGTGACAAGCACAGAAGCACCAAGGTTTTACTGGAAACAGAGCTGAGACCCATCATCAGGAAAGGGCAGGAATCCACGCTTATGGAGCTCAATTCTGTAAATTTCACTCTGAATCTTTCACATCCTTTTAACTTCAGTCAGAAACGCAGTACAATGGTTGAGACATTGGCATTAAGGAATTTCTCAGAAATTAATACAGTAGACAAAATGCAAAGCTTTACTCAAAAAACATTCCTAAATGCTCCTGAAAACTGCAAATACTAAGTCAGTTCATGTTTCCTTACCAATAAACAATCCTACATTTCAGTGCTGCTATATACCAACAATGTCTACATTAGTAACGCATCCTGGCTCATCTGTTGTGGTGCAACAGTTTTCTTCAGGCACGGATCAATAACCTTCCTTGCTATACATCAAAAAACCTCTTCCTGGCAGACTCTAGTGCTGCCCTTGTTGCATTCTGGGACTAAGCTCATCCTTACGGCAAGCAGTAATTCAAGATTACACGTATTACCTTTCTCCAAGAACTATTATGGCTTTTTCTCACTACACTAAAAACATCCACAGGCTGGGAATCCAAGTACAAGTAACCCTAGGGTAGATATTATACATCTCCACCATCCCCACATTTATATCTCAGCAGAGTGCTTTTGGATTCAGATGACTCGTGACCCTTGCGCAGAGCTGCCAGACCTAAACCACGACCTCTGGTAATCGGCTGGGTTACTGGTTTTCCCCTGCTCAGATCTCCAAAGCTCACAGTACTTGTCAAAGCCTCACACTCAGGACAGACAGTTTCAGATTTTTTTTTTTGCCTGACTGAAATTTTGATGCACACTGCAATTCAAGATGGTGTGGTTTCTGTGCATTAAGAGAATAATCCACATTTTGCCTGACACTGGTTTCATTTATTATAGAAAGACCATTATTTTTTCCTGTGTTACCTGGTGCTTTTGAAATACAGAACATGCTTTCAGGCCTCTTGCGTACAAAGAGTTCTCCAGGCATGCAATTTTGATTTAAAGCTGACAAATAACACATCCTAGATTGTGAGAGTGCAATGAGACGCTCCTGAAGCAACCGCACACCTCAGTTTTTGTCATCCTGCCACCTCAGACTCCTTTAGTCAGAAGCGTTACTTTGGGCTGCCAAATAACAATAATTTTGTCTAAGTCCTTCATTGTGTTTTCCTCTTCACTTCTGCAAGCTCAAAGTTTTCTTTTTCTCTTTTTTTTTAATTTTTTTTAACAAAAATTTAATTAAACGTAGAGATTTGCAGACCATCAACAGAAGATGGTTTATCAAATCAGGGACTGACAATAGATCAGTCTATTAGATCCCCCACAATAGTGGGACAGATCTCAAATCTTAAAAGCCACACTTAAGGAATAAGAATAGAAATATAAGCAGAAGGAAATATCGCCCCAGTTCATCAAAAAGTGAAAAAGAAAATTCCTTGCATTTTCAAGGAAGGAACTACTCCTCCTAGGGAGTTACTGCTGGCTTAAAGTGTGTTCATTTTTGCACTGCAGTGAAAAATTCTTGTTTGATTTAAAGGTTTTTTTTTTTTTCTCAGGAAAAGCAAAAAAAAATCATGACCTGCAAAAGGACTTGCAAAAGTAAGGCAGGCTCAGGAAGTCTACTATCACTATATCTAAGAGTAGGATCTCTCTTCGCAAGAGATCAGACCGTCTTTTCCAGGTTTTTCAAGCACTGATTACCTGGGTGAAAGATCACTTCTGTTATCTCTGCGGAGCACCTCCTGTGAAGCAAATTCATGGCCAGGTTCATGTATATATGAATGGAGTATAAGCACTTTAATACGACTCCAGAACAAGTGGCCAGTTGTGCACAACCCTTGTAACACCACTTTCCGCTCATTTGCATCTCTTTATCCCTTCCTCTCACCCAGCACAGCGTGCTCTATGTATTCTGCTCATACCCTAACACTTTTTCAGGGGCAGAACATTAAAGCATTCTGCTTCAGCTCAGATTTTATAGACCTCCTACACAGTCATTACAAGCAAAAAAAAAAAAAAAAAAGAAAAAAGAAAAAAGCAAGCCTTTCTACCTGCTGTTTTCTATCCAAAGACTATTTGTTGCCTTATCACAGTTTATTCTATCATAATTCTTATCTCAGTCATGTCTTGTATTAGTGTCATACGTACATCAGCTTTTCCTGCAAGGTTCAGGGTGCAATTACCTCTCAGGCTTTTTTTGTTTTGTCTTGAATATAAAAACAAGACAAAAACATGCTTTCAACACCTCATAAGAAGTATGTGAGTCTATTGTGTGCAATCTTACCTAATTAAAACTAAAAAAAAAAACCACTACATAGTTGCCACATGAAGTTTGAAGCAGACAACTAACAAGTAGTTGTAAAATTAATATAACAAAAAACAACTTACCCATTACATTTCTCAACATTGTGCTTGTTTAAAAAACAAAACAAATTTTCTAATAGAACAAGTGAGAAAAACAAAAAAAAAAAAAAAAGAAAAGGAATGGAGGATCTGGTGAAGAGTATACTCTTGTTGATAACATGGTACAAGACAGAAAAGGAAAAGTCCAGATGCAAAGCTGAGTGAATGAATGATCCTTCTTACGGAACCAACCAAAGGCCAAAAATAGTTCAGATAAATCTATACAGAGATATAGTTACACAACTTGACACCCAGTTACATTTATATTTACATAGTGCCATGGAAAGTGCCAATACAAGTCTGTTTATATGCCTATTTCACGGCAAACAAGTAGGTCTTAGTTCGCCAATAATTTGACTCCCAGCAGTCTATCCATCACTCTGTGACCTGACAATAACTGAAGAAAAAGGGTGAAGAGGGAAGAAAATATGTCTAGATGTTAATATAAGGCCCTTGCTGAAAAACTGCTACATGTAAACTCATTGTGATAGGAAAAATTCCAGGTGATGGGGAGTGGAATTAGATTGTTTTTTTTTTTTTTTAATTAGCTCACACCTAGCCAAATATTCAAAGAAAAAAAGAGAGAAAAGTATTACAACTCGTACCTGATAAAAATGTGGCCAGAATGTACTGATAGCAAGTTCTGCTTTCACCCATCCTTCTGTAACAACCCCCGAGACGTTCCATATGGGATTGCCTTGCGGTCCTCCGTTCACCTTCACGTAGACATTCAGAGAGCCAGGACTCGAACGGTCTCTGCTGGACAAATAATAGTGGAAGTCGATGCAATGCGTGTCATTTTCCTTCAACGTGGGCAACAACAAGTGAGCTTTCTGCCCAGATGCCCGCCCAGAGCTGTTCACCATCATGAAGGAGCCTGTAGAGGAGAGCAAAAAGAGAAGAGAGTGGTGCGGTTTGGCTTGGCTTTTTCAGTAAAAACTGTTCAATTAGAAGAGTCAGTGATTCCCTTAGAAGCCAGAAAATAAATCATTTATCGGAAGAGCTCAAATTAGCTATTTTACGCCGTTGTTAGATAACGGAAAGGAAGCATATTAAATTGCAGAGTACATGCACAAATAGATTCAGAGTCAACTAGAAGCACATAAATTAGATAACTTAAAAATTAAAATAATAACATTATTTTGTTTTATTATTTTATAACCTCGTGATAAAACAGTCACTCTAAACAAAAACATATTCACACTTTAAGCAGTAACAAGGCTCCCCTACCACATATAGTCCTCCAAAGGCACACGCAACACAAAACCTACAACAATGGACCAAACGCTGAGCTGATGTTTGCCTGCATGGCCCCTACCCTCTTCATGCCAATCCAGACCTGCAAACCCTGCATCTTGAACTACAAACTTTTTAAGGTTGTAAAGTGTTAAGAAAACCCAATTTTCAGAGCCCAAATGAATTTGGCTTGTTAGCATAACAGTAACATCTAGACTAGAAATAACGCAACAAGGACAATTATTCTTCTAGGAGGGAAGGACAGGTTGAGTTTAGGGAGGGAAATACATACTAAGGCAATTTATGAGTTTGTTAACCTGGAAGCTTGCATCCTATTAACCACGGCACTTGATGTTGAACTCACATTTTGATTCATCAAGTAGTTATTTTACAGCACATTGTGTCTTGACTCATCTCTTCACAGATGCATCAAGGTGACAAATGTTAGCAATAAGGAAAAACATGATGAGAGTTATTCGATTCAATGCCGCTTAAAGGATCTCCTTTATGTGTGCGCAGACACACACTCAGAAAAAGCTGAAGAAAATACCAAGATTGCAGGGGGCGGAAAGATCTGTGTGTCAGCAGCCAGGCATGATAATTTTTAATCAAATGCAGCCCTCTTGACATTCTCGGTTCTGATGCTGCTGCCAAAGCATGCTACAAATGTATTTCTCTGCTGGCTTCTTGCAGTTCACAGAAGATTGAGTTTGAAAAGCCTTGCCTCTCTTCTAACCTATTGACTTTCCCTATTCCATGCCCTAGCAGTGTGACACTGGGATGAGCCAGATAAACATTTTGATCAATTCTATGCAGTGAACAGGCATATATTCTACATTTATATTAACAGATACCAGCAACTTTCTCCCAGGTTTTTTTTTCCCTGTGTGTATATGATATATACACTTTTTGTAAAGGATTGAAAAGCATGGATGCAAAGGCATTCTTTCAAAAAAAAAAAAATTAAAAAAAAAAAATCACACATTCTAGAAACCTTGGAAAATTTAAGCATAATGCAAGCACAACTGGGGAAGAGGCTGTACCAAGAAATATGAAAACTTATAGGCAAGAAGCTCCCTGGCTATCCCATCTTTCATTTTGATATGCTGAAAATCAAAATGGCTCCAAATGAAGAAATTCCAGATTCACAGCAAAGACTTGGAGAAACATAAGAGTTTAATCAATTTTTTTTCAATTTAACTCTATTAATCAAAGATGGGATCCTGAGAAATGTTATTGATCTAATTCTGCTGCCAGTCACCCACAAAATTCCCTTCTTCAATGAGTACTGTATACATACTATTCTTAAAAATCCACCCAAATAAACCACAGTTTTGAGAAACGGAGATTTGGATTCTGTTTCTATAATCTAAGATAATTTATTATGAGAAAGCAAAATTGCCAGCAGGCGTGGAAAGGCAGCACAGCCTGACAGTTGAGGGAGCAGGCCAGAAACCTGACCGCCTGGTTTCCAAGACTAATTACAATCTCTGTCAGTACGTATAGTCTGCCTTGTCTTCCCTTACAAATACAGCAAGAGTAGTCGCAAGAAACACTCTTCTACTGAGAATCTGGGAGGAAAGCCACCGTAAAGTTGCTGAGTAACAGTAGTACAGTACAGGGGAGCAGAGCAGCTGCTGTGAAATGCTCTGCCTGCAGCATTTCAATGCCATTCTGAGAAACAGTGCAAGACGCAATGAAGACAAGCTCTACATTTCCTAGATCTCGTACTTGAGGATGACAGCACAGGAAATTAAAAGGGCTCCTGTACATTACAAGGGTTTTGAACAAGTGCCTGCTATGCTAGGTAGGAATCCAGGAAAACTCATTTTTGCACCATTACCGGTTGGCTCATAGTGCAGATAATTTAACTTCTGAGCATCTTTCTCAACTTTTTTTTCCTGTTGTTGTTTTGGATAATACATGGATTCCTACCCTAAAGAACCACTCTGAAGCTGTACTGTGTCTAACACAACATGGTCTTGAACTGTACTGGGGGAGGCGTTTCAGTGACAGAAAAAGTTGGGAGTATTTCACTTTTACAGATTGACATATAAAAATAACGAGTTTTCCTCTGGGAGAAAAAAAATCAGCTTTTTTAAAAAGTTCAAAGCAATAATTACAATTTTATTTTTCACCACCCACAAAAAAAAAAATGAATCACAAGCTATTCGCAGTATGACAATGGCCTTTTGTGCAACTGCTGACAATTCTAGAGAGAGTATGGAGCCTGAATCTAGTGACTGACAACATAAGCAAGTAAAACACCCATCCACCAAAAGCACTTAAAATAATTACTCTTAGTCACTAAAAGAATAGCCTCACAAACAATTGTCATATGCAAATAATTCATAGCTTCTTATTTATAGCTTATATATTTTTTTTAAAATACAGTATTGTTTAGAGATACAGGAGAAAAATACTATAAAAATGTGTCTCTGGTGAAGTCCTGATAAGAGGTATTCTTTTATATGACAGTGGAAAAGATGAAAAATTTCCACTTATAGTGCCATGTCTATTAGAGAAAAGTACTCACACCTTGCTTAAACCAGTTTGCCATCCACTAACCACACCGCATTCCTTAGTTCTGCAGAGACGTAGTGTTGCAGCTTCCACAACCACCCCTTCCCGGCTAGTCAAGGGACAGTGCCCAACACCTCAAGCCCAGCCATTGTAGGGTGTGTAAACTTATAGCTTTGTTAAGAATATCTGGCATAGGATACAAGAATATGTCAATTTACAAAATTAAGTTGTGCATAAATTACACTCCGTACTCTATACTGGCCTCTAAATATCCTCATCTGTACACATTTTCATTTTTCTTTTCACAGCGTCAACTCCAACGGGTATCCTGTCCTCTGTCCCCTAAAGACCTTCAAAAGGTTGCTCTGCATGCCCCAAGATCAATAGCTGAGATCCACTGTCCTGTTATAAATGTCCATGCCCAGTGAAATTTGTCTGGGCAGGATACACCACTTAGAGGTAGGTGAGAGATCATTAAAACTGCTCCCACCAGAAAAAAAAAAAAAAAAATTCAAACCAGTCTTCTAAAGACAAGTGTGGTTTTCCTTATTATCTTTAATAAAAATTGGCATATTGTGATTCAGAGTCTGACAGCCTTCTTTAGACTGAACACAGAATTGAAACTGATGGGACTTATACTCAATCTGAAGCCCTATACGGGCAAATAAGAGAGACACAATCTGGTCTGGCACCAAAAAACCACTCGTCATATTTTTCCACTCATAGAAAGAACGAGGGAATGAATTAACACATCACAAATGGAAATTATTGATCAACGGATGACTGAAAGCCACTTAAACGTCTCCAGGCAAGAATCTGAATAAAACAAAAGGTGTCTTGGAGAAACTCTTACTCAGACCATTACACATCCAATTTGTGAAAATAATAATAGTAGGGGGAAAAAAAGAAAAAAAAAATCATTTAGCCTCATTGTTTTGTTTACCTCCATCCAGAAAGTTCAAATGTCATAAAGTCAACATCAAATTTAAAAATTACTTTGGGGGGAAAAAATTACCTACGCTGTGTAAAAGTTATTTTATATATATATATATATTAATATTAATTGGACATAGAACTATATGCTTATTAAAGGAGACTGAATATCAAGTCAATTAAATTTAGTGCTCTTGGATCAATAGGTTAGATTAATTAATATCTTGCTGGTTTTGTCCTGAATACTCAAAAATGAATGTGTTCTGTTCAGACCAGTCAGAAGCAAGGAGGATGCGAGGATGGTAAATAAATTCATTTTTAAAAATCCGTTCAAACGACAGGAACATAAAATGGCACTCTCGCATAGTTATTAAACATACCGCTGCAAATTGGGGAATTAAACCATGAAGTGCTCTCTAGCTGGCCATAAATTTCAATTTTTCCCCTGCTTGGTGCATAATGATGCCTTGATAAGCGTCCTATTATTGATGCATCTGCAACATATACCCTCTTTCTGGAGCTGAAATGCTACTCTGTAGCAGATGGTGGCTATTGTGTTTACACATCAGCACTTTATGATTGCATTTTCTCACGTCTGCAGTAAAAAGAAAGCCGTAATTGAGTTTTTAATGGCTTTGCACATTGTTCATTAAGATTACATGAGTGTGTTCTGACAAATGACAGCTGAAGAAATGAGCCACTGAGAACCCCTCGTGATCACCAGACAGACCTCAGTTGATGCTGTTTCATTGTTGGCTTTGAAGAAGCGTGCTGCTTAAAAGTGAAATTATAGAAACCATTAAAGACTGAATGTAAACTTGAAAAGGAAGCTGTCAAAATGTTCAACTGCAAAACAAGACTTCTAAAACCTTGAAAACTAGAAACAGGTACGGAATATTCTTAATAAAGAGCAAACACTTTCCCAAAATAAAGGAATGGCTTTTCCAGCAGCTCCATCAGGTGCAAAAGTATCTTTTAGACACAGTATTGCTTATTTCCAAACAATTCTGTCTCCAAGAAAGTCAGTCTAACATCTGTCCTTGTTAAGGTAGAACAGCATAACATGGAATACTCTGGGTTGGAAGGGGCTTCAGGCCAAGCTCCTGCTCAAAGCAGGGTCAGCTATGAGGCCAGATCAGGTTTCTCAGAGCTTTCACCTACTGTGCCTTACAAACCTCCCAGGAGGACTGCCCATCCCCTCTGGGAAACCTGCTCCATTGCTTGACTGCCCTCAAGGTTTTTCCTTATATTCAGTCCAAAACCCCTTGGTTTCAACTTATACCCCTCATCTCTCATCCTCCAGACACTCATTGCAGCAGAGACCCTAACTTTGTACTCCCAATAACCTCCTTGTAGGTACTTGGGGACCACTGCTACATCCACCCAAAGCCTTCCCTGTCCCATCCTGAATAATCCTCTTCTTACAGGGCAAGTGTTCCACAGCCCCATGGACTTGCTGGCCTTCACTGAACTTGCTCCAGTTCACCAGTTTGTCCGATATTACGACACCTAAAACTGGGCACAGTACATTCAATGCAATCCAATGAGTGGCAATGAAAGGGCAACCACTTCCATTTGTCTGGCTATGACCCTGCCAAAATAACCCAGAGTGCCACTAGCCTCCTTTGTTGCCAGACCACACCACTGGCTCATGTTTAGCTTGCCTTCCGCCAAGATCTTCAGGTCCTGTTCAGCGGAGCTGCTCCCCAGCCAGTCAGTCCCCATGCTGTCTTCCCAGATATTGTGGTATTGGTCCATGTAACTTCATAATGTTCCTGTCAGCCCATTCCTCTAGCCTGTGTTTGTACCTCTAAATGGCGGCTTACCCCCAATTGTATCAATTGTTTCCTCCAGTTTGATGCCACCTGCAAACAAGAGCTGCCATCCAAGCAGCTTTGAGCCACCCAGACCGTAACACCCCGACCTGGAAATGCGTGCAGCTCTGTCCTGCCTCTGGTATCAGCAGCCCTATAAGATTTAATCTTCTGCAGTTCAACTACAGTACCAAGAAAGCTCTGATAACTTTACACTTAATCAAAAATACGGGGAAAATTAAGCTGTTCTAATTAGATATAAACCGAAAATGTCCTAAGAAGGACAGTACTTACCCCAGTCATTTTAACCCATGTACGTAAGTGAATGAGTACACATCTTTGCAGTTTTAAATGATACACGAGAAAAGTCCGCTACTAAGAATCTCCAGTACACAAGAAAAAACTGCCACACAGACTGTGCAGATGGACATCAAAACAAAGCAGAATTCATGGTCAAGGAGAACAAAGTTCTTTAGAACAACATTAATTGCACTGGCAGCTTTACAGATATGACTTTCTCACCATACTTTTCACCATCTTTCCAAGGTTATTATGAGCATGTTACAGAGCACAGGCCACAGCACAGATCCCAGAGGGACACCTCTGGTAACCTCCCCTGCTGAGAGTTTACTGCTGGTCTTTGCCTTTGATCTGTTCACCATTTGAGTGCCTTGCCTCTTCTACTGCACTCGCACTTCTTTGAAGGAAGAGTCTTCTCAAACATCTTTCAAAAAACAACGCAACAGATTTTCAAAAGTCATTTTAACAACAAAATCCAATTGATTTGCCTTTAAAAAAAAAAATTAAAATGTCAAAGTGTTACAACAGGTTTGTGAGGTGTGACTTTCCGGTCATTTGTGAGGAAGAGTCAAAGCACTCCTGCAAAGTATTTCATTCCCAGTGGACCAGGGTTAGGGTCAGAGCCAGTTCACCGGCTCATATACTGACCTGAACGTCCTTTATCACAGGTACTTTTACAGATGGGCAGATCAAGCAAGAGGCACCTATGCCAGCCAGCTAAGCAAGCTCATGCCTTTCCTAGTAAAGCTTCGACATCCCATGTTTTTGTGTATCTTTTGGTAAAACACACACTTAAAATACTGTCAAGTCAATTTGAATGCCATAGAACAGATACCGAAAATCACCTAGGTATGAAAAAAACCCATGTTTAAGGACAATATGAGAAAAAAGTCCTTCTACCTCAATACTTGACTTTCAGCAGCAACAAAGCAGCTACTTTCAGCAGAACATAAGAATCAGGGTACTGTGAAGTAGAATTTACCATTTCAGGCTTCCGACAGTCAGCTATACTAAGATTTTTTTCAAGTCAGAAGCTGCATCTACCCCTTTCACTGATTAGCCACAGATCGATCTTTGTCCCTTATTTTTTGTTGAGTGAGTCAGGAATAAGACTCTGTCAACAAACTCTATAGTTTAATTATACATTGTGCTGGGGAAAATAAATATTTCCATGCACTTGCTTTAAGCTACTGCCACTTAACTTGTCGTTCTTATTTTACGAAAAGTTATGATTACCAACCTGCTTCACACTTCCCACATTTTCATATCCTGCTCTTCACGTAAGAGCTGAAGAAGGCTCAGAAATCTCTTCCCCTGACTGAGGTACTGTAGACAGCAATGTTTGTACAAACTGAAAATGAATCAGGGTGTATCTCATAGCTGCTATGCCTTTTCCAAGTATTAGGACAAAATCAGACCCATAGGTTTTATGTTTCAAATGGGGGTCATACTGCATTAATAAAGTAGTGAAATAAAGAGTTTGATTCACAGATAAACATGAATATAAACTGCAAGTTCAATTTAGTATAATTCATGAGGACAATTAATTCCCTTGGGAAACAGTCACATAATAGGAAAGTACTTTCTAAAGACAAGGTCTACTATTTGTAAAGAGCTTTTCTTCTCTAAATTAATGTCATGAATTATGTTGTTGGGGTTTCTTGGTAAGAAAAGTCTTGTCTGGGAACAAGACTGATCCCATATTACTTCAGTGACTGCAAATATTTGCCGTAATTATTTAAAGAAAGTGAAGACGATGGCATAAATGCTTTACCAATCTTCCCTGTAAGACTAGGTGTGTGACAAAAGCAGGTCTGATTTGCACATTTCCAAATGTCCTTGGGAGGGGAGACGTTTGCCACTCTTTTGCTTTATATAAAACCAAATAATTGTACGACAATACTCCGAACTAGGGAAACCAGGCTTCCCACAGTTTCATAATTGCAAACTGCAGATTTTTGCATTGATTCCACTGACTGAGCCATAAATGACTGCTGGCATCTTCAGTGGCATCCAGACACTGTCATCGGTAAATCATAGGTGTTATCAAACTCCACTCCTTTTACAAATGTTTTCCAAGGTCAGAATAACAGTGACCTACAGACAGCAAAAGATGCCAACACAATCTAGGAACGGTCTCCAGCCAAACAACAGCTTCCCCTTATTCACTCCTGAAGTAAATGCTGAAGCAAGCAATAGCTACTGCAGGGGCTTTACCATCCAAAGTGGGAAACATTAAACTACTCCTGACAGAAGAAACAAGATTAAAATATATCATGGATTACAAAGAAAAAAAAAAGTCACATTCTAGTGATTTGCCTCTTTAACATGCTGGTGGATCAGTGAGCAAACCCTCTTCAACTACGAAATCTGGATAGGAAGAGATCAAATGGCTGATAAAGCCAACAAGGGCCTAATTAGCAAAGGGCATTAACGTGGATAATGGGATTTCTGCAAGAAGGTGTGAAACAGGGAGTTGGGGATTAAGTGTTTTGTCAAAAGTTTCAGAATCTCAGTTCTCTTAACAACATGGATGGTTTTGTTAACAGATGGGATTCAGAGTCCAGAAGCTTTGTGGTCCAGTCTGGGTTATAGCTGTCCCAGCAACATATAGTGTGATCCACCCAAAATTTATTTGTCCATTTTTGTTACTTCTATATGCTGCTTTTTTCACTCCATGCATGGGGAAGGACCGTATTTGTTAAAGGGATGCTCTTTTAACCTAACAAGAATATCCTAAATCACCAAATGTAAATAGATTCTTCCCTGTTCTATTGTTAAAAGCATTCTCCTTATAACGTAACATATATGTACAGCACTTGGTCACATAATTCTGTGGCATTTGCTAAGGACAGTCAATGATAGAGACTGACACATTTGCAGCATAAAGCTAACATGCAGGATTCAGGTTCCAGCCCTTGTAAGTTCCTCAGTGACAAAAGGGAATTTTTTTCATTGGCCCAAAGAAAACTGAACTAAAACATGAAAACAGAACTTTTATTAAAAAAACAATTAAAAGAAGCACTTGGGAGAGCGACAGTATCCACCACAGTAGAGGTAAGAGGAAATTTTTAAGCACAGAAGGAACTTCTCATTATCTCAGTTTCTCATACAAGCATGATCACTGAGCTAGAAATCCTGGCACTGCAAGACAACTGACTGTAACACTAATTGATAGGGGGGGAAAAAACCCCCACAAACCAAAACCAACACCTTTTCTCAGTTGCTCGTTTCTGGCATCACTACAGGCAGAGTGTCTCCAGCAGCCTGCACTCAATAAGAGAACCTCTTCGATTCAGTGTGGAAAATCAGCACACAGAGGTTAATTCACATCTGTATAGACACAAACACAGCCGTGATACTCGGTCACACTTCAAAATGCTCCAAAAACTTGTTCTGAATGTTGGATCAGACAGTTCCTGAAAGCACGGGCATTTAACAATTCTGGTCTATAATAGAGACCGCATAGTTTATCATTAAAATCTCTCACTTCAGTGGTGCAAGGCGATGTCCAGAGCTGCTTTCCACCTGCATCTCTAGACCACAGTCCTTTCCCTCATAAATCAGCTGAAGAACTGATGTGCAACTGATATTTGCTGATGAATAGCATCAGCTGTTAAATCACTTCCTCCTCTTCACCAAACAACTCAAATTTTTATTTACAAAGCAGAAATCATTGTTCACCAAATCTCAGAAGAGAGCCATTGCTCTCAAGTTACAGCCATCCGGCGACTGTTCTGCGTATCTCATGCTTACCTCTAGGCTCCACAGTTATTTCTAGAATTTTCTTCCCAAATTTCATAAACGTTTCTTTAATAAAAGATCAATCACCACAGTTGCAAGCCTGGGTTCACTGGGAAACAAAAAGTGGCGTGTGCTGTAGAATCAGAAACAATTCTATAAATCTCAACTGTGAAAAACCTTTTAGTAGATTCATTGCCACATTCAACATTGCTAAGGTCCCTGCTGTAATATACTTGGAGAGCATCCTTATTCCTTTATTTATAAATATGGTATAAATTGTTTGGTAGTTCTATAAGAAGAAAAGGGTCCATTAGCAATGGAGCTATTCTAGTCTATCAGGTAAAGGAATCTCAAAATAATAAACCTCTAATTCTCTATAAACAAAGGATGAGAACATTCTACAACTTTAATTATACCTTCTTCATTACATCATCATTTTAAAAAATTGATGAAAATGTACACTAAACCTTGAAAATTGAACAAGTTTTGTTGCTTTTTAATACCAGTAGTCTGACAAGTATTTATCCTATCAATCATTACCTTAACACTTGGGTAAAATGAAGGCAATTGATTTAAACACTTAATAAAGTTTAGGTTATTAAATGGGCAAATAAACAAGATAGAGGGAATGGTCATAATTCAACATAACAACTTCATTTAAAGACATTGCAAATTTTGTTCTCAGCACCCAAGAGCTTTATTACAGCTGAGCCTTGAAAGAGAAAGCCCAGAGAAATGAGTTGTAGGGACATTAGTAAGCCTCTGTTCAAAGCCTCTCGTGAACACCGTTCAAGAAGGCTCAGCATTCAGCAGAACACCAAATATCTTCTCATGTGATTTAACCTGTGGCATAAACTGCTGCCAAATGCTTCTCTATCTCATAGAAGTGGCAGTATTTCTGTAAGCAGCTTCTGTACACACCCTCTGGAAAAAAAAAATTAATCTTAGGATATAAAACTACTTGTACAGTGAGCGTAATTTATAATTAGATGCTAAAGAACTCTCTTAGGATGGAATACCAACAGTAAAGGAGTTCAGAGGTACTGGTCAGTAAAGAGTTTTTGGCAAAAGTAATTGCTACTTCATAAGCATGCCTCAGCTTTGTTTTCAAATATGGTACTTATTTTAAAAATAGAATTCTATATCTTGTCAAAACCCAATGGCTAAAAACAACAATCTCTCCAAGCAGACACAGATTCAAGGAAAGCATGTTTTAGGCTGGCGACAAGAAGACATTAAATAATTAAATCTACATCTCAGCTGCTGCAACATCAGCTCTCCTTGGAAGAAGCAGCAAGTAAAAGGTCAATAAGCCTGCTCCCTCTCAGTATCAAAACATGCTTTGATACGCCGCAATGTATATGACATGCAGAAAATTAAGACTAAAATTTCTGTTTTCAAAAGCTATCTTTCCCATGAATGTCTGACATATGTAACGTTCAGACACAAAAAAAAAAAATCCCTAATAACACATAGATTATCTATTCTGCATTATCCAGATACAATGGTTGATCAATTAAGACATTAAAAACTTACCAACAGTCCTTTTTCCAGAGTACCCTTTGTTCTCTACTTTTATTTTGTGTTTCCAATTATGGCTTGCCTCTGAACACATTTTCACTTTTGCCCAATTCTCTCCTTTACATGCTTTTTAAAAGATGAAGGACACAGACAGCAAACTCCATTACACCTCCCTCTCCCTTTCCAAGGATGCAGATAACTCTTAGAAGCGGCTTTCGTGAGAGGTGTGTGGACAGATGGATGGCTCAAGGATCATAGCAAGGTTCAATTTAAGTTGTTTTAACTAGGCTACTCTAAGGCCGCTGAGTATCAGGTGGTTACCCTGGTGTCGCTCAAGGTTCTCAGGCAGTAGTAGTTTACGGTGTTTGACAGTTTGCATCACACAAAGCCTACCGTGTGTCTCCAACACCTCATGAGATCATCACTTGACCAGCTGTGTCCATAGCCTATTCTTGATAAGTTAATAAACCATGTTTATTTTCTTCCCATTGTGTTTAATTAAAATTGACGTGAAATCTAAATTGCTGGGTCAGTTGGACCCCTTAAGGTTGAACCAATGAGGACTTTTCTGAAAGACATTGTAGAATTGCCTTTGGCATCAGCAAGACAGCTGCCAGAAACATTTTGGTGAAAATATTACTCTGCTAGAAAGTACTGAACTCCATGTAGTTCAAGCACATACTTATCTTCAATATATTGGACTACTTGTTTGCTTAATAATTAAAGACAAATAGCTGAATATTTTTTATTACATAATTCTGGAGTATTAGAGGTGGTTTACATGTCAGCCAGAATTAAATCTCTCATTAACAGGCATGCAGCTGCATTGCTAGCCAACATTTCTGATCTCTGCAACTTGTACAAAACTTCCATATGTCTTGGATACTATAACATTTTCTAGGAAACTGCAGAGGGATTATTACCTTTTATATCTGTGACAGAAAACACATATTTAAACGTAATGCCAAAAGGCAACTCTAGCATATGATGTCTGAAGAGGAATTGTTTCTTCAACAGTTTGTTTTTACATAACTGCATTCTAACCATATGGTCACTTATTTGCACATTGAAGAAATCAACACTGCAGCTCTAAACTCAGAAGATGGTAAAGGTTAGATGGTGAGCTATTTTTTACATCAAATTTTCAACTGTGCTGAGCTCAGTTTCCACAAAACGTTGGGTGCTGCTGAAGTCAGTGGCGCTATTCTGGGTGGACTGCAGCATAGCTTGGGATGGAATTTGGCACAGCAAATTCAGGAAATAATTAAGGCCACCTCACAAGTCACCACACAGTATGGCAGCACGAGAATTTCTCAAAAGGAGCAGCTCAAAGCTGCAAAAGCAGAGGCTGATGCAGACCACTGCAGAGGCGTACTGGCACAGGAGGAAGGAGCCCGACTCATTCCAATCCACATCTTTATCCACTGTGATTGCTATGTTTTCTCATTCCCATGGGAGCTAAATTAGAGCAGACTTTCCTTTAAATGGGCAATGTTTTTTTTTGCCTATCTTACCTCCTGTTATAATTATAAAACAGCAATCTAAACAGGGGAGTTACTCTCAGCATCCTCTTTTTCAGAGGTATGGTACTGCTCAGGTGGACACCTTCTAGCTGAATGTTACCAACTTGCATTTCAAAAAGACAAAAGGAAATGCTACCTTGAAGCAGCTCAGTGGTCAACAGTGGCTAGTACTAGTGTTCAGAGAAGGTGTCTAAGTCTTCATGATAAAATACTAATTTAATCCAAATAGAAGATACTTTTCTCCATAACATGATTAATTTGGTGACTGGCTCATGACATGAGAGTATTTGTGCTTAAAAAAAAATCCCAAACCATGCAGTTGCAATTCAAGATTATTAAATTAGATCCATCACCAAAGTTTAACCATTACTTAAGTAAACATCGGACAGTTACTGAAATTTGACAAATATTTTTACTCAAATAACTTGAAGTTGTGTTCAATAACAAAGCATTTATTTCAGTAGCTTGAAATACGTTGCCTTTGAGCCACTAAATATGTCCCCATGTTTTACTCATACAAATATGTTCAGTGCACTTAACATACACATAATTTGTAGCATCTTATAATGACTCAGTGCTTGGTCTTTTTGATGTTATGCAGCAACAGGATTACCAGTATCTACAAAGGCTATTTTCTCTTGTCCTTTTTTGAGCCCAGCTGGATGCTTGTGTAAATATTTTTTACTAAATTGTCCAAAAGTACATATAGATTTATTTCCTGTGGATTGCAGTTCATTTAGAATCCAATAGTGTTATACATATGATGTTAAATTTTTATTAGAAATTAATGGTATCTACTCAATCTCATTTCCTGGTCAAGGTTTTCCTGCTGAAAATTAATAGTGCTGCCTACTACAACCCCCAGTCTGAGCTCTGCAGGTGACAACTGACTTCATACCACTGCTTGGGTGGAAGCTTCAAATATTGTACCTGGTGAGGTCCTTGATCCAATCTAAATCCACCTTTTTCCCCAACAGGTAACTTTTATGTAGTGCTGCCACACCAAAACAACTGGTTTACATGGTCATAAACGCACTCAGCTGACAAGGCACGTTTCATTTAAATAAAAGGTAAATAGAACCACATTACAAAGACTGCACCAGCTCTTAGCACTTTGTTTAAATGGACAGAGATAAAAAATAACAGCCAGTACGAGAATGAGCTTACACAGACACTTTTAGCTTGCAGAATAACCAGAGTTTGTAATGTTAACCAGAAATCATCAGTTACACATGAGACACAGCCCCTAACCTACCCCGAGCATGCCAGCCATTAGTTTGTCTCAAGTTCCCCACTACTCTCATGAAGTTTTTCTGCCACTACCACTGTATGTATTTAATTGCCCATTTCCTTTTGCAGAACACAATTTAATACATTATTAGGAAAGACATTGGGGCCATCAGTTGTTAACCTTCTGCCACGCGTGACTATTTTCTGGCTCCACTGGTCTTCAAATCCCACACAGAATTTTGTTCCCCCTGAGGATTACTTTATTTAACAAACTCTCAGGAGGTATTTCAAAAGCTTTGAAATCCCTGGCAAATCCATTTTAATCCACTATTACACTAGTATAGAAGTAATTTCTGTACAGTAGAAAGTCATAGTTTTCCTCTGCAAATGCTGGTCTTCCATGCTGGATTAATCCATTTGTTATTATTTCAATCATTTTACCTCCAAGCTTTCTAGGATCATTCCTTTTTCTTTAAATAAAAAAAAAAAACTCCCCTCTCTTCTTTTTAGTGGCCGTCTATGAAAACACATACTAGCCAAATATCCACCTCCCTTGATCTTCCTTACCAACACCACCACTGGTCATTTTCCCAACAGTACCTTAGTCTGACATCCATCCAGAAAGGTCCAAAAAAAAGATAGGATAATTTCTAGAATTAAGACGAGTGCAAAGTAATCATTTAGACCACCTGAAGCGTACATTTTTCACCAAGTGAAGCAGCTAATTACTGATATTCTAGCTGACTCACCAGTTCTCGTTTCCTGCAACTAGTTTTAAATAAACCTAGTACGTCCTGTTCTCTTATGGAGTGAAGTCCTCTCTTCACTCCAAATTCAAATGTTTATGCTACTGTTCAAAATAATTCTTAGTATGCTCCTTTTCATTTTTTTTGAAGTAGAGTGCCATTTTTATCCTCAAAGCTTACACTTATTTGCCATTCCTCACAGTCCCAGCAATCCCTCTCAGTCGGTACTTTCAGCCTTCAAAGATGCCACCAAACGCAGCAATGGTTGAATGCTCCAATACATGAACTACACTTCCTGATCTCAAGTACAAATGCAGTATAGTTTTCTGCATACAGCCCCAATCCTAACTCTTTCCCTGAAACCAACAGCCAGATACACATATGTTTCAGTAAAAGTGCAGCTCTAGCACACTTTCAATTCACTAATTCTATTTATTTAAATTGGTTTAATTTAAGCAGGTATGAAATACCTTTTGGGGATTACACGTTTTAGTCATTACCAGACAATGATACTGGGACACGTTCCCAGCCTAAATAGGAATAAAAATTAAAATTCTAAATTAAATGTCTTGGAACAATATAAAGTATCGAGACTTGATTGGAGTGTTAGGCAATTACAGCAGAGCATTTCAGATGGCAAAGAGGTAAAGTGAAAACTTCAGTCAAGCTTTCAGAACCCGAATGAAGTTTTCAGTACTGGCACAACTTCAAAAGGGAATGGAGGTTTTTTCCACAGGCAAAGCTTATGCTTACTATTCCAAGAGTGTGCAGTTGAAACAGATTGTAAATACTTTGAGAAGGAATTAAAATCAAAATATATTGAGTAGCTTTCTCAGGTTCTGATCCTGTTTCTAAATGAAGCAGACAAATGAACCTCCTCCCTGAACTCAGCTTAATCAGGATCAGTGCCCAATTATTAACAAGCATTTTCTCAGTAGGATTATCTACCTTTGAAAAATAATTGCTCCTTGTGGTCTCGCAAACAAACAAGACATTCATGCAGGATATACACCGAGTTAACTAGAATTTTCACAAATTCATGCAAAGAGACTAACCCTTCTAAGCACGTGGATGCAATTAAACTTCCAGTTTTCCCATTAAACTCTATTAGAGAAATCTAGTCCAGGATCATATTTCTAATTCCTCCTAGTTTAATATACCAAATTGTGCTCTTGCTGCAAGAGCTGCGTTGTAGATAGCCTTCAGAGTCAACAACATTCTGACACAGATTTTGGGATAGAGATCTCCCTAGCATCCACATCCTGTTCATTTTAAAACCCAGTTTCAATGGCCAGGTGAGTTTCTGGCAAACTGGGATGACTTTTATTCAACTTTTCACTTGTGAATTCCAATCGTGAGTTGAGGGAAAAGAATTTGGATCCCATCTTCCACATGTACACACACAAACAAATGCACACCCCAGGCTCCTGTCAGGCTCTGGACACAATTCTTAATCCACAGACAATAATATTGCAATTCCAAGTGTATATTAGTTTTACCAAATCTTATGCTGTGTGACAGATACTCACTGTACTTCTACTGCCACTAGAAATGCTGCCTGGTGTCACTTATTCCCTTACTCCTTCAGCTGTCTTCACAATGTCAAACTAAGCATTACAGATGTCTTGTTTGTAAGAAATAACTCAGCATATTCTCTTGA
Organism: Chlamydotis macqueenii; assembly: GCF_036417535.1. NCBI lineage: Eukaryota > Metazoa > Chordata > Aves > Otidiformes > Otididae > Chlamydotis > Chlamydotis macqueenii. Next base: position 3,529,078 of record NC_141571.1, on the reverse strand, counting down.
AAAACGTCTGTGCATGTCATATAGTTATGAGTTGCTTTATTTCCCTAAAGGGATTAAAGCTTTCAGGTGTCATCATGCAAGAAAAACACCCCAAAAATTTTATCTTTTGCAGATACACCCCCAAATCTTTAAAGTATTTGTCAAATAATTACTCAGAACTATTTTCTGATCTGTGCACAGAAGACATGTACCACAAGAGTCAGCAGGATACTTTAACCTAAGCCATCTTTGTTTAAGAAGGCAACTCAAAAGAAAAACTGAGTGCCAATTTTGTTTTCCAGATTGCACTCATCCGGACAGCTTTGGAGATAAAAATCAGAGGAGAAACAAGAAAATGTGTCAAAATGCATAATTAAATAAGATTTCTTCCTCCAGTGGCTGTATACAACATAAAATGTATCATTACAGAATCTTATTTATTAACATTACTTAAGCTTGGAACATGGTCCAAAAAATAGGCAGTTACTTAAATATGGAGTGGTGTTAACAGTAAAATTCTGATGGATCTCACACAACTTCTCCCCTTCTAGAGGCCACTTCCACTTTGGCTGAGTAGCACTAGCGTTAACTCCACGTGCACTACGGCAGGGTCAGCACACATGCTCTGTCCGCAGACGAATGGCACTCCACTCACCAGTGAAAGTAATGAAGAAACTAGAAAGTTTATACCTCTGAAAAACAACTGTTGAAATAATCTCAATCTTTATGGCAGGCAGGCAACAGTATTTTTTACTCTGGAGGTTCTGCTGGCATTTAATCAGAGTAACCTGCATAACTTGCTCATGACTTTGTCATTCACGGAGAACACTGTCACATTAAACTCACTGTGATGGGTAATCTCATGAAACCCATAATATTTTCCTTCAAATGAGAGTGCATGTACAGGTAGTCTACTGTATTGCCAGGATAAACAATTTGTCAAGAACAATGGTATTGGATACTGGATTGCTTCAGTATTTCTCAAGCTACGAAATTTCTCAAAAAAAAAAAATACAAGGGCATTTAGACTGCTTTCTCCAGTTATCTGATAAAGCACTGAGATGCACCAGAACACACAACCTGAATACTGCGTATGTCACTTAAACCCTCAGGTTCAGCATCTTTCTTGTGTCAGTGACCTGTGACAACGCGGAGGACAGCCATGCTGTAACCACACAGGAAGAGCCCAGCGCTGCTCCGCACACAGAACTATTCCCTTCCCAGCTCCGGACTGTAAGACACAAAGAAGAATACGCTACATAGAAACAAACATTTTGTCTAAAAGAACAGTAAAAATATTAATAACCTAAAACATAGTCCCTTGGTAATGCTCTGTTCAAAACAGCTCTATAAACACACCATTTTCAGTAGCTGAGTAAGAAATGTACCCGAGAGGGACCACTGCTGATTGTGATACACATGCACTAGGTTTTAAAAAACAAACCCCTTTTCCATCCCTTCAGCCCTCTCTGTTACTTCTGGTATACGGAGCAGCACGATGTGAGCAAGTGGAGGAACAGAGTTTGAGCAGTCCTCCCACCGGACAATTTCCTTTGCAGGTTTGCCTCCTTATACTGTAAGGAAGAATCCAATTTCCAAACCTCCAGGCAGTCCACTTAAAACACCTCTTTCCATTTTGAACATGTACCGCTTGCAGCTCGTGCTTTGAGAACACGTAATTATGTTTCACACTTGCAAGGTAAAGGCTCAGCGTATTCCACTGAAACGGGTAACATGCCCTTGGTTTACATTTGCAACATGGATACCTTTACGGAATTCTGATTTCTACAGCGCTGTATCTACAGCGTGGTAGATACAACATGCTAAGTGTAACCCTTCCTCAAAAAAAAACCCCAAAAACCAAAAAACCACAACCTTATGAACCCTATCCTACTTTTCTTCTAAAATAGCAGATCCAGTATTAGACCATTTAAATTTTAAACAGTTCAAGACTTCTTTAGTCAGTGTACTCGTGAAAAGGCATAAAGGAATTAATAAGAATTAAGATAATTTGCCCCATTTGGGTCAGTTTCTATTTGGCATTCACACAGCCTCTATCAAGGGGACTAATCTGGAGGAACAGCAGTGTAATTTCTTCCTGTGCACAGAATTGGTTAGACTCAGCATGCAACCATTTCCCTACCAGTTTCCTAAGAGCTGTGTTTCCAAAGACTATATGCTTAATCTTTCTGGAATTCTCTGGCTCATTAACACACTTATTTTTTTTCTCTAATATATTCCCATTATGCATCAGTGTAGGAGATAGTTTCCTAAATAGCAAGTGGTTAAAACAATCGAATGACTATTTCATACACAATGATGCTAGAAATCAAACATCAAGCAGCATCTAAAATGCCATATAGCACCAAGTTGTGAAAATATTTCATTGTTTTTCAGTAATGTAAAATAAAAGCCTGGGCAGCTGAACAGCCACTTTGATAGGGGTGGAGTGTGCTTCCAAGTATTTCAACCGACACTGACAGTACCAAAAATCAGCTAAGGACGCTGAAAAAAAATCAGCTAAGGACAAACTGCAGCAGTGCCAATGAAAAAACCCTAACTCTTTTTCAATACAGCATCCACCCTCCCTGCAACTCCAGGAACCTTTAAACTACAGTTTGTACTACAGGTATGATTTTCAAGTGTCTGTTCCTTGTCCATTTCTCCGTTCTCAAGCACGTGTGCCTGCTGCACGGCAGGGTTTCACGTACCAAACCACACAATTTCACAGCAAAAGTCTCAAGCACGCTTATAGTATGCATTACAATGTGAAGCACTAAGTATTTGCAACTTTGAAATAAGTGTGAGTTTTAACTACTTCTCAAGCTCTTGAAGATGCTGTTATTATTACTTTGATGCCTAAGATGTCTCTACAGATAGGTCAAGCTACAACCTGAAGCTTTTCCTCCTCGACGTGGTGCGACCAGCATCATGTGCGGGATGACGTGGGGACACCCAGACAAGGAGAGGCACCACGGAAGCTGCTGGGCAGTTGGCGAGCACCTTGCTGAGCCCACCCACTCATCTCTTCCACAGCAAACACCCCCAAAAACCTCAAAGTCTTCACAAACTTCTGAGCAACACGTTTTACACCAGATTTGCCTGTTCAGCTGCAACCATGCCCAGCACCTTGTTAAAACTCACAGCCTTCAGTAGGTGAAGCCGCAGTGAAACCAGAGCCAAGGCACCTCAGGCCAAGGTGGCAGCAGGGGCAGGGCAAGGTTTCTACAACTCCCTCCTCACGGCATGGCCATTTAGTTATTGCAGCGAGCAACAACGTGTGAAGTAACACTTACTGTGCTCAGGCTGACCGAACAACCAAGGTGCCCACAGAAGAAACCACAAACTAGGTTTGGCCTCAAGCCCATCGGTCTACAACCAGGAGCGACTCCAACACTTAATGCAGGAGTGAAGCAAATCGATTCTCTTGCTGCCTTCTCATTCAAATCTCCCACCAGCTCCTTAAAAATCAACATTTTCCTAATAAATATAAATATTGAGAGAACAGTTCTTCCTTCAAAGCAAAGACAGGGTGAACATTAAGATCAACCTGAAATTAATTCTACTAGTTTAAATTTCATCAGTGTGAATTTGTGTTTTTTACTTCAGATAAAGAATATAGAAATTGACATACCACATTTGATAAGCAACTAATTAGCCTGGCATTTTCTCTTTAGGATCAGTAAGCCTGTAATGCTTTCAAATAAAACAGTACAAGAAATCTTATACTGAACAGTGGCAGAATAACACCTTTTACAGACACCCTTCTAAGGCTGGGTAATTAGTTATCAACCTTGAAACCTTCAAACTTAAGATGTTTCAGGCTTGTTAGGCAGGGGAAAAAAAAAAAAACACAAGAAAAATAAATTCTATTTAGCTCCTGAGAATCACAGCAGATTTGCTACCTCTTGAAGACATGCTACCAGAGAATTTGTTGTTAAAACAAGCTTTAAATAAGCTAAGGATCTTGAAGGCCACCCCCAACACCATAAAATTCAGAATTTCCTTTCTTTCACAAATCAGTATAGACACCTTCCTGATGTCTTCTTGTCCCGATACCTCAGCTTAATTAGGGATTTGCCCTTTCCTGCCCTACAAATAGAGCAAAATTGAAAGCAGATACAAAAGGCACGCAAGGAAAATAAGTCATTCTTCTTTCTCGAAGTGTCCAACCACTGCAGTTTTCCCAACTAAAGGCGAATGCAACAGAATGCGTGCCCTAATTAATGGAGAGACATGTCCTTAGTGTTCTCAAGTCAGAACTGCTCAAATACATTACCGCACCACAGAGTGTAGCAGCATAATTTAGTCTTTTATGACAGGCTCAGGGAAGAGTACATACTTTTATAGTACTTGTTGAAGTATGTGCTGATGCATATGTTTGTGGAGAAACATGGATTTATCTTGTTCTGCCTGTATAGATTTTCCTGTATTTAATGAATAAGTCATCAAGAGAACAACAACCAAGTCCTATTACATTCACAACAAGGCCTTCCAAGGCTGGTATTGTCTGATCTCAACATACTTACTCATAAGTTCTATTTGTGATTTTCTTTGGGGCTTTTGCCTCACAAGGCATCCAGATCCTACAAATAACACCTTGTTAACACACACAGGATACACGTATACATTGATTTTCTATGTTGAATAAACTGATCAGAAAAACAAAAATTCAGAACTTCTTTATGCCTCACTTGGAGATTCACTTGAACTGGCCACCAGTGTTATTTACAGCAGTTGCCTGACCTTGCTAATTTGCATTTGCTGCAAGATCATCCCAGAGACTCCTTCAGAAATGAGGGGATAGAGAGTCATCACCGTGCTTCACACTCTGTGGTTATGTGCCTCTTCCCTACTTACTGGCATGTCCTATCAGTACCATTCACAGAGTTCGAGGACGACTTAAAACACGTTCGTATCTGCTAAAAATGCAATTACAAGCTTATTCCCCAGTACGGCCATGCTACCAGAGGATTTCAAATCCAAGGGTCAGACTCTGAGCTTTGCTTATTAAAACGCAAGCCAGTCTGAGGAGCTGGGCAAAACATTTCAGTGAATACTGTGTCAACCAGTTCAAAGAACCAAGTCTTTTTTAGAGAACTCTAATGCAATAATTAAAAAGGAGCTAATAATACATTAGAAAGGATTCAAACAGTGGCTCAGCTGCTTTTGCCATTCGTATGCCAGCTGCCTTCTCGTCCCTTAAGGCCAGAATCTTTCTGCTTATTGCTACAACATCTGAAAACAAACAAACATGAAACTAACTCCCTGGAAGATTAAATCTCAGTAAGGGTGATCCTATGCTCGGCAAAACAAATAAAAATCACTGAAATTCTTATACTTTCCTGGTTTGAAGTATCTCTCATAGGGGGAAAAAAAAAAATCCAGAGGGAAAAATGTATAAGCATTAGAAAAAGGCAGTCCTTCACACCACCGCCCCGCACGAGATCAGCTTTCCATGCTCTACAAACCCTTGTAATGAATGCGACAGTAAATGCTTTGCATGACTCTCTTTCTGCTCGCACAGAAGCAGGATTTTGGGGAAGTAATGTCAGTGGCTATCCTGGCACTACCTAGGTTCTTTTTGCCCTTCCGTTTGTTGAAGAAAAGATCACAGGGGTCCATGCCTCGGCTCCCTGTGAAATTCTGGCAGAAGTACAGATTCCAGTTTAATTCCTGACACAGCCAGTTAAATGAAACCAAAAAGGCTCTTATGGGGGTGTGGGGAGAATTAATACAAGCTCATAAGTCATCACTGTGAGGAGATGAGCAAAACCCTGTACGAGTAGTTTACCCAGTAACACGGACACTTTTCTTATTTATGAATTATTTACCAACTTAGCTTGAGATCTATACGTTTGTTTGGGCTCTGTAACAGTATGAATCCTGTATGTGGCATCTTTCAGCTGATGGGTTACTCACTGTTCATTTTTGCTCATCATATGTGCCTCTAAGCAACAAAAGCACTGTTTCTATTCCTGGATTGGATCCCTGAGCCTTTTACAAGCAAGGAACAACTGCTTCCACAACAAATAGCAAATATCAGAATTTTTCAGGCAGGCACTGGAATTCTCAATAACAGCCATTTGCCCAAATTTTTAAGCTTCCTAACCCCCCTAAAAATCCAAACCCCCTCAACATGGCAACTAATTTCCCAAAATTTCTCTTGCTCTGTCCATTTTGGTTTTTATTTCAGGAAAATATGATGAACATCCTTAGAAATGCATGAGAACCATCAGCCCAGGCAGAGTCTGATAGGAGCACCAGAGAGATTTTGAATGGAGAGCTGTAGCAGTGCTTGCAGAAAAGATCTGTTTTTCCAACTGCTGAGCTAATCTTTTCCTTTAGTTGCAGAAACACACACCAATCTTGTCTTGGGGATAGAATTAATCTGGAAAAGAACATATAACCACTGATGCACAGGGAAGAAAGACACAGCAACCACATTTCCAACATACTGTGTGAACAGTAATGTCTTAGAAGAATTTTAATTAATAAAAATGGTATTAAAATGAATGTTTTATTTTGCTTTTAAATGGTTTGTACTTGGGAAGACACATTATCAATCACCTTAAAAGTATTTGTATTTTAATGGATTTTGAGTCTTAAATACTGATAGAAAAATCTTTAATTTACTGCTCAATGCCAAACTTGCTTTAAGGAATGTTTTAGGCAGGGGCCTTGAGCAGACTCCTGAGCACACCTTGCTCATCTTGAGTATTCCTTTGGCCTTCCCTTCTATTCCGATCCTTTTGCAGCAACATAGCCCATGCCATTACTGAAAGGTGCCCAAGGGTCCTGACTGCTAAGACCCTCTGCATTTTCTCCCCCTAAGGAGACACGTTCTTGCCACTTACTGGAATACGAACAGAAAAGAAGCCTGCCCAGTATCATAGCAGTACCGCATAATAGCTGATGACTTAAGCTGAGAAACTACACAAATACGGGTGCACGTCATCAGAATGGGTATCTGTATTCCTAACAGATGTAAGAGGACAGTCACAAGCAGTTGTGCCTTGCCGTCCTTCAGGATTTTGGACAACAGCATGTCTACATGGCAAGCGTCTCCCCCACCACCATCTCGCAATGACACAGAAAACATTTATGTTGTCAGCTCACAAAGAGCAACCAAGCATGGAAACACTTCCAAAAATCTTCTGTAATAGCTGTTTGAAAACAAGTGCCAGCATACATTACAGATGCTGTTTTAAAACACTAAATAGCTGTTTAAATCTTAAGGAGTGTGATGTAGTCTGTGCCTCAACAGAGGGCACAGCTGAGGAACAGGAAAAAGACCAGGCTATCGACTTCCACATGTCCCTCATCCAAGGTGATTTCTTCCCAAAATATCACAGATCCTGTCTACGCTTCCTGACAAAACAGACAGCTCTGTGCTTGTCTACATGTTCAAATCTTGTATTATATTGCGGCATTTTTTTAGTTTTTTACATGGTTTAGAGAATTCAGCTTCAGCTGTAAAGTCACAAACAACGCCTCTGGCAACCAAAGTCCTATTTCTGTAAAACATACAGGGATATTTGCCTCCTGTAACACTTTGTTCTTCTGCAGTTTGTTTTTTTTTCACTCAGGTTTAATTTTGCTTTTTAACGGCTATGTTTTGGATACCAAATAAAGCGAGACCAAACAGCAGCAAAGCCCCCTAGCAGCAGTGTAGTTCAATTAAAACTACGGAGGTCCAGTTTGAGTGAAGGAAGACATATTATGCTTGCATGTGGTAAGTTGTGACCCTCTGAAGAGTCACAATTCCTTGTGCTGTAAGAGAAATTCAGACTCTGATGGTCTGCTTCAATGGGCTGAAGTCAAAGACTGAGGTGATTAAGACCAACTACAAATAATATTTCTACCTTTTGTGTAAAGCTGAACAAGCGAACGTTGCTCAGAAAAAGCCACAAGTGGAAGCATCTTCACTGGATGTAAAAATCCCGTACAACTCCCTACCGTTCTCTTTTCTCCAGTGTTTTTCCACTGCACACACAAAACGAGAGGGGCCAGGTGGCACAGTGATAAGCATTAGTTTCTCAACTAGATATGCGGAGTAATTTACAAGTAGAGAAAAACTGGCCTCTTAGAAGTTACTCATTCACCTCCACAAATAGTTTCAGTGCTGTTCCAGAGCACTTGAACTATTTTTTTTTTCGTTTTCTGAGGTATGAGCAAGTGTTTAAAACAATCTGCTTGCCAGCTTTGAAAAGGCATTCAGCTGTTCGCCGAGAGGCAGCCTGGGGAAGGACAACTTCGTCCTTGAGTGCCACTGTAGATTTTGGTGATCCAGTTACACCAGTTCAGTCAAGGAAAGCTAGAGTCAGACATTCCCACAGAACGAGTCATCAGACTGGAATTCAGAACAACCTATGTGGAAATTCATTAAGTTCCCATATAGTCCTGCCTGCTCCATCTCTCCTCTGCAGAAAATACTTTTATATATAGTCATAGCACACTCATGCATAATACAGTACTTCAACAACTGGAAATAACCACAATGAAAAGAAACAAATTTCAGAAAATACCATTAAGTGCCTAGTAACTCTCTGACCCATGTGCCCTCGATAAATAATTTGTGTTTAGACAGGGCTTTCTGGGGACATGAAGGGAGATGCTCCTTCCTTCACTAGTTGTCTACAGACTTTCTCTGCTCACAAGCAAGTTCAACCTGACTGGTGTTCTGCCTGTTAATTAACAACAATAATTACGTTTAAACTGCAGGTATCCATTCCTGTCATTACTCAAATTACCTCAAATTTGCACTCTTATTAATTTTTAAGAGTACATTACAAACAGGCAAAAGATGTAAAATTAAATCCATGTGGTGCACAGACTGAACACAAGCCAGTAATTTCTCTTAAGAATTCCAAGCAAATTATTTTATCCAAATATTTAAAATGGCTTTATTGATTCATCTCACTGTTCCACATTTTTAACTTTTCCTCACCTTACTTTCTGCCTAGACTCCCTCACGCAGTTTGCTTTCAGCTCTCAGTTTCTGTAGCAGAGTTCACTGATGATACATACCATATGTTGGGGTAGAAGTTATTCAAATCCTCTGTGACATTTAAAATGTGCTAAGATATTATGACCTTTGAAAAACACCATGAATGAGAAAGGCAGGCTGCAGAATGGGAAAAGTTACTGTTCTTTTATTGGGAAAACAACTGCAAAATTAAATTCTCAACTGCTGCAAACTGGCCAGGCTCCAAAAAAGCTGAGAGACAAGAGACACTGAAAGCACCATGTGAGAATCAGGCCTGTTGGTTAAGAGGTAAATTTAAGAATAAGAAGGAAAAAAAATTAAAAAAAAAAAAAAAAAAATCACTACAATCCACAAACCCCATACAAGCAGAAGAGCCCCCAAAGCTCCATTTAGTTTCAGCTTAGCATAAGCTACGATATTGCCTTTGTTATTTGCAAAGATCTAAAGGAAGCAGAAATCTTCAACGTTTCCCAAGTACAGTTCTTTCCTTTTTAATGGGAGTTAAGATCTCATCCTGTTAGACCTCAAACGGCAGAGACACACAACAAAGTTTGCGATAAGATCGCCCTATGGAGTAACCAACACATTTCTCCCCTAAAAATTATTCTGAAGATCCACACTTTCATTTCACGAAAAGCCCAAAACCAGTACTTTATCAATGACTGAGCTTCTGAATGACCACCTCCACCGTTCCTAACAGCTCCTCTTACTGGAAGAGGAAACAGACTGCAAAAACCAGCTCTTCAAGGGGCCAGCCTGCAAATTACTCCTCACAACAATACACAAGATATACTTTCGGAGATGAGAAGAAAACACACTGAAAGTTTAAGAGGAGCTCCTAAATTGAGGGACTTCACAAAAAGGAAACTACGGTGGAAGCACTTTCATTTTCACTGCAGATAGGATCACACTGAGGATACAAATTCCCTTCAGAAGAGATACATGTTGTGTTGGTTTTGTATTGGTGAACATTGGAGTCCTTCAGGCCAGAGCGGAGGTGCAGCAGTACAGCTGCGTGCTGTAGAACTACTTCATGTACTGACAGAGCTCCAGACAGTGGTAGCCATCCCTAACATTTGTCGATATCATTAAGAAAAAAATTGCCTGATGTAGGAAATTCTGTATTTCTTGCTACAGTAGATCAAACTTCTAAAGAGATACGACTAAACAAAGAAACATTTATGCTGGATATGACACAATGTTTTCTCAAAGCAAGGACAACTTAATCTGTGAAAGAGTCGCCTGTGGGAAATGATGGAACACTTGCCACTGGAGTAATTTCAAGGGAATTATTAAAATAGTCAAACATATACGGGAGTCAGGACAAATAGATGGAAAAGGAGTGACATGGTCACAACTAGTGTCAAAGAACAGGGTCATAGACAGTACTGTTTTTTTTCCTCTGCTCTCAAACATTACTAGATGACTTTACAGTGTAGTAATTGCATTCTTGAGAAATCCATGAAGTGATGCCAAAAACAACCTGGGAATTTGAAGTATACATTCTAGGAAAACTGGTGGTTTAATTAAGAAAAATAATGCTTAAATGGTTCCTTTTTGCTTGCAAGAATTAAGTTTGGAAACATGTTTAAAAAACAAAGTATTTTTAGTGAAAGAATAAATATTTATGACTTTATTCTATTTACTATTTATCAAGATACTTAAGTTAATTCTTATCCCCCAAGAGAAACAAATACCATTGCTTCAGGACAAAGTGATATCTTCACATCTTGAAAAATAATTTTCCCTATAAACGAAGCATGAAAAATTTGACACATAAACAATAAGCATCTAGACAACCTGAGCAGACGGTCTCTTAGTCAAATTAGCCCCAAAAATCCACAAAATATTCCTGTGCAGTTGTTTGGTGAGAACACACAGACTGGACAAATAAAACATTTAGGATACAGAGAATGCACCAAATACATTGTTTGGATGATAACTGCTGTCTAAATGGCTGCATAATGTATAATTAAAGCATTCAGTTAAAAAAATAGGAGAGAAAACACAACAGTTCCATATATGACACCCTGTGTACTGAACCAATAAACTCATACAAAAAAGACACTTGGTTTGGGTTTTTTGCCTTCAGCCCTACTGTGTATTTCTTTGTCACTAGTGTGGTGTTGCATATCACACTTCCTTAACAAAGAAATGCAACAAACTCAGTTGAGTTCTGTGGTTGAGAACCGCTGAGTAAAATGAGGCTTTGAGCAACGTGATCTAGTGGAAGATGTCCCGGCTCCTGGCAGGGGGGTTGGACTAGATGACCTTTGATGGTCCCTTCCAACCCAAACCATTCTATGATTCTATGACTAAAGCACACACCAGACACCACCGTCACTCTAGAACCACCTTTAGAACCACCACATAGAGACTTTTGGGAGAAGGTCCAGATTACCAGCAACATCAAACCAATGCTCATTTTTCAGTATAACTTCAGAGCTTTTCTCCCCTCTTCAGCCTGGATTTTCATTAACAAACTCAGTAGCCACAGGAACGTTAAAATCTCCTCCCTCCAACACTATTCAAACTACATGAAAAGAGTTTAGATGTGTAAAACGCTTTTGCAAATAATGTCGGGGACATTGTTATGGAGGAAGGGGGCTGGTGGAAAGCCACTTCCCTCCTCCTTCCCATACCGAGTTACAGCTTAGTTAGTCTTTTAAAAGTACTTGGAGCATTTACCCTACTCTTCTCCTTGAAAGTCTCTATTTGATGTATTTTTCTTTATTCCAAGGAATTCTGATTGACATACATAGCCCTCTCTCACTTCTAGTTCACAATGCCTTGTTCTTCAACTTATCACCAGCTCAGATATTCCTGTAGAATTTTATTCCCAGCAGAACATCTTTATAATCCAGTGAGGCCCCCTGTTTATCGTTTTTCCCACCTCTATTTTCTAAAGGCTACTAAACCTACATTTTTCCAATCTCCCTTAATACTTTTAGATCCTCAGGATGCCAGAACATTCCAGTTCGACCTTTGCTGTATCCTCTGTTTCCAAACAGCCTTTCTATAACAAGATGAGTTCTACTTAATGAAGTCACCCCAGCAGCCCTGAAGAGACCGCTAGAATTTTTATTCATTCTGCTCATTCGTTCCAGAATTTGTTTGCTTTTATTGTGCTTTTAATGCTGCTGAGCAATGCATTAAAGGCACCAGCTTTATCCTTTATAATCCTTTTTTCTATTACAGCCTATTAAAAAAAAAAAAAAAAACAAAACAAAAGAAAAACAAACCTGTATGATTACTTATAGTTACTTAGAGTCCCCTTGTTTTCAGCTTTTACAGCTTCACTGCCTTACATTTATCTAGAGCTCCCAAATCACATCCTGTCCTAACCTCTAGGCAGGAACAAGCTTTAATCTTTTTTATTATTTTGATTATAAACAACCTTTACACAAAATCTTAAGTCTGTATTTTCAGCATCTTGCTACAAACTTCCCAGTCATATCCCTGTAAGAAATTCCACAGGCCAATTGTAGGAGTTATCATTTGGACAATTTGCTAGATAGCAAAGAGGTAAAATACACAGTTAAGCCTCACTCACACAACAATTTCAGATCTTCAGTGGTTTCCTCCTCCATAAATATTTCTACTCAGTTTCTCTAATGTACACAAATATCAACCCTCATTCCAGAGGATGGTGCCATTCCTTCCCCTACTTCAGATTATACTCATTATTCTTCTATGATCAATTTTACACAAAAACTACTCCACTTCTTATTTTTGTTGCCTACTCAATTCAGCTACATTCAAGAATAAATTCAACAGCTGATTTCCTCTTGCATTTAGTATCTCACTTTACATCTGGATAAGGAGGATAAAATTTGGAAGAAGAGAATTTGGAATATGTAACATTCTCCAAAGTACCTAAGAGAAACAAAGAAAGCCTACCAATAGGACTTCTATTTCAAAACATTGAGTCATCTGTGGAAATGGGATTTAAGTACCTAAGTCCCTTGAGCACTTGCTGAAAGTTGTCTGTAAATTTCTATTATGTGATTTTTAAATTGATAAAGAAAAAATTCTTGTAACTGCCTGTCGTAGTTCAGCCCCGATCAGGACCAGAATACGCAGTCTCTCCCCCACTCCCCCCACCCTCCGAGAGAATAGGGGGAGAACTGGTAAACAAAAGAAAACCAGAAAAAACCCACGTGGGTTAAAATTGAACAAAAAGTAAATTTAACAGTAATGACAGAAGAAAACAAAACAGTGATGGAATACAAATACAGTATAATGCCTTACAACAAATCTCCACACCTAGTTTCTTCCAAGTAGCAGGAGGCTCCCCTCAGCACCCTCCTCACTTATATACTGAGCATGATGTCAGATGGGATGGAATAGCCCTTTGGCTAATTTGGGTAAATGAACCCCAGCTGTTAGCTGATTAGTTAATTATCCCACCCATAGGGGCTGCCAGCTTCAGTTCTCCACCCAGCTCAGGTGAATATTAACTCTATCCTAGCCAGAACCAGGACATTATCCACCCCTTATTCCATACCACCTACATCATGCAAAATCCTACACTTTCCAATTAATCATCAACACATACACACAGATATAATTCCCTTAGTCTATGGCCCATCCCTTCAAAAGGTCTGTTGAGTTTATCCAGTCCATAACTTTGGGCTCCATCTGTCATAACAGTCTCTCAATGCAGTGTTTCCTCAGGTAGTCTATCTGGTGCGATAGACTGTCTCATAATATTAAACAATAATTTCAAATGTATGACATGGGCTTGCACATCAGCTGAAAAGAAATTTTGTTCACTCCTATTTATCATCTCCTCAGAGATTATTTCCTTGCAAAGAACAAGAAACTCAACACAGTTACCCCCAGCAATCAATGGAGATAGTGGAACCTTTTCTTAGGAAGAGTGAAAAACCAAAACAGAGTCATCTGAATAGCAAACCTGGATCTATGCAACAAAACTCCCACTTCCTCAGGTATTTTCAAAATAATGATCACCTGGTATCACCCTGCTCTTCAAACATCTCAGGGGTTGTGCCAGGACATGGAAAATAAAGTGACTTCAGAAATCAGAACGTGCGTAGAAGTATCTGTGAGTTTTACAAACTGGAAAAACCATCCTGAAGGCACTGGAATAAAACAATCCCAATCACTTATTTTTCACTTTGAAGTCCAAACTGATCATAGAGCAACTACAGAAGGCTGAATGGATCTGTGGAGGCAGCAACTTTCTTCCTGATTACACAAATCTGAGTGATTCCTGTACAATTGCTCTAAAGGCAGCTCGACCGGATCGGGAAAGCTTCTGACCTGTATTCTAGGTTATAGCTCTAAACGCAGTTTTTAAAAAAGGCTCCAAAACCAGATGAATATGGTATATAGCAAATATGGCACTGGAAGGGAAATTGCGTAGATTCTCTGAATGGAAAACGGGTCATACAGTCTGCTGTTAGGTACTGGACCATTAACGCTCCGTACAATGACAAGCCAGCCGGGCCCCTCCAGCACATCTGTGCTGTCCCCAGGAGGAGTCCATTGCCTTCCCAATATACCAGAACCAGTTAAAAAGCACACAAGTCTTTAAATGTCTAACCACAGTAATCACAAGTGCTTGAAAAAAACAAACCAAAACAAAAAAAAAAAAAACCCACAAAAAACCCCCCACAACTCCAAAAACTGAGAGTATTGCAAACGAGCGCCTAATTCAGGATAATTGCCATCTGGTTTAACATTTGAAAGCTCTGCCTTCTGCATCCCAGACTCCCGTTATTTCCAGGGGAGACATCTCATTCGGGCAGGAAAGAAAAATAAGTGGGTGACAGCCACAGCAGTTAACTCAACTGGGCTCAGGGGCTTTCAGTGCTGGTAACAACTACTGGGATTAAAAAGAATAAGTGCTGGATTCAGAGTTTAATGGGAGTCCTAAGTAGTTGCGGATTTCTGCCGCCACTTAAGGTGACACGGACAATGCACAAGCGTGTAAAGGAGGAGAGAAGGATGCTCTAGCAGAAATACTGCTTCCATTTCACTCTCTCCTGCCCCACCTTTTCCTGAAGAACAGCAGCAAACGAACCAAGGGAAAATGAAGCAAATTTACAACAGAGCCAGCTTGCAAAGCACTGCAGGTAATTTCAAAATCATCGCAGAAATGTTGGGTCATATTGCTGTTACAACAGTGAGAGGTAGACGTGACAGTTATCAAGGGCAACTTCATTTAACACCTTGTTACTTCTACGTTTATCTGCTTTTTTTGCGTTGATTTTACTTAGGAAAAAAAAAAAATACTTAACGGGGGGGGGAAAAAAAACCCCACCTTGTTTTTACTATAGAAGCAACCAGTCTTCCAGTACAAAGTATTTACTTGTTCATTCCCAAACAGAATTGAGTACAAGGGAATTAGTTAAGCCTCAGTGAACCAGCAAGCATCGCTTGTGATCTTTTTCCATACACTGTCCAATACTCTATTGCTTATTCAGCTTCTGCCTCTTTCTGTTTATCTACTGATATTTTTTAGAGGTTCTTGCTCTGGTTTGTTAAACACGCTGGAACTGGGTTACTGCTGGCATCAGCCGGGTCTTTGCCTCACTGAATTCAGACTCAGGGATCCAAATCTGCCAATGCACTTGGGTCACAGAGTCCACACCTTTTCTATTCGTATGTGAAACCCTGAAGCGCCTGAAGGAACCCACACAGGTCAGACACTTGTCTGAGCCTCCACTTCCATAATTCCATCTACATTCAATATGTTTTTCTACAGAATTCAACAGAACCAAATAGATCTTATTGTACAGATTCATTTACCAAGTTATCCACAGGCTGCCAGTGAGGATATACTGGAGTACACGGACGGAAAAACCTCCGAAACTGTCGCCCTGAGGCTATCACCCTGCTCACATGGTGCAGGTGCAGTAACATAACTGATTATCGTCCTCTCCCCACTCCCAGCTCAGGCACAGAGGGCTCTGAAAGGCCCATCGTTACAGAGACACTAGTTTCACTTGCACATATAGAGCACATTAGATTCTTGTCACATATTTATTTCATTTTTTCTTTAATACTTGTTTATATCTTGCAAATGGTGCACTGAGATTACAGGCTAACAGCCCATACAGCTCTAATATGTCCTGTAAAGTACAAGAGAAGAAAAAAAAAAAACAAAACAAAACAAAAGGCTCCACCTTCTTAGATTTTGGTCTCAGCGTGTTAGAAGGAAGCATGTTGTGCTTAAAGTTCAGCAGAAGTACGTTCTGACTCCAACTCTCAAATAATTTCTTCCAGGAATGCTGACAATTTGCAAAAGGCAAGTTACCTTCTTTCTTACCGCAGTTACCAGCTACAGGGATGATGTATATTGCTCACTTGCTTGCTTTTAATTGGCCTACATTAGCCATAAGATCTTAAATAGGAAACTGAATCTGGGCTCTCAGAAATTTCATTTTGATAAACTAAACAAATCTTCCTAACCTTTAACTGCCTCTTAATTATTAACAGTAAAACATCAGGAGGCCCTCCACCTATGCCAAAACTCTCAAAAGTTGCTTGTCTCTTTAGTTCACATGAGTTTGCCTTTAGAATACTTAAAACTAAAAAAAAAAAAAAAGAAAAAAAGAAAAAAAAAAAGGCAAAAAGATTGGAAATTTTTTTCTCAATTCCTATTGATAACTTTTAATTTTTCCAGATTGCTACTTGCAGAATATAGGAGGAAAAAACCTAAAAATACTGTTATTAAGTAGTTGGTCACAGAAGCTGTATTTCTGCTAAGACACAGTGATGCACTTGAGCATGCCTGGCAGCTCTGGTCCTCTAGTCAAAGGTTCCCCAATTCTGCTTCAGCAACAGAGATTTGCTGAAAATCTCAGCTTCCTTTTGGTTCAATTTGGTAGAATGCTGGAACAGGTTGCCCAGAGAGGTGGTGGGTGCCCCATCCCTGGAAACATTCAAGGCCAGGTTGGATGGGCTCTGAGCAACCTGATGTGGTTGGAGATGTCCCTGCTCCTTGCAGGGGGGCTGGACTGGGTGACTTTTGAAGGTCCCTTCCAACCCACACCATTCTGTGATTCTATGATTTCCTTCTCCCAGAAATACAGAAATTGGTGGGAACACCCAGTCTCATCTTGACATATAGAACTGGGATATACAGAGACTTTGAACCACGCTGTATGGACAAGTCTTGTATAATGGTATGTCGTCTGTAATAGAGATGCTGTGATTAAAAACAAACTCTTACGCTATCTGTGTAGGTGGTACATGGGACAGACTGAGCCATACCACAGGTCGTTTCCTATAGGTATGAAATACACCACATTTTAATCTAAGAGTAATCAGTATAACTGTCAGAAGTACAAATATACTTTGCATCAAAGGCCAAAGAGCTTTAAAAAACCTTGAATGTCCTATCACAGCTGTTCTCAGGATTCTCTGATTATGAAGCTTTTTCTTTTTAAAATTTGTCTTGTAAAACTTAAGCCAGGTTCTGAGCTTTGAACCTGAGAAGGGGAGATCCAGCTGTATTTATGTTCGTATGAATGGAGTGTGTCCCTTAAACATTCAGCATTATAATCCTTAATTTCAAGGTAAACATCTCTTCAATATTTCCTGGAGCTGAAACTGTGGGAGCCCAGGTGCCAACAAGGCTCTGTTCCATCACACCCAGCAAGAGAGGCTGGCTCCCAGCCACATTCCGCACTGCTGAAATCTCACGTAAGGTCTTCCAAACGTATTTTTGTCTAAAGCACAGGGGTCGCAGGGTAAAATGGCCAGACTTGCTACAAAACACAGGAGACAAATCTAGTTCCTCTTTCAAAAACAACAAATTTACAACCAAAGAGTTACTTGTAATATATTTATCCTAATCTCTCAACACACAAACATTTTCAGTGACTTGAAGCAGATTGTTTCGCTAGGAAGAGATAAAAACTGTCAAGAAACTGAAAAAGGCAATTAGCAGATCACTATTCCTTTTGTAATCAGTGATAAAATTTCCAATTTTTTATCCCCTATGGCTCACTCCCCCAAACAAGCAAGACATCACCTTGAAAATGAATGCAATTAATTATATTAGCTGACACTTTTAAAACAGAATAGCTTCTCATTTACATTCCTGGCAGAAATTCAATAAGATTGCATTACTGTAATGTTGATTGACTGCTGCTGTAGTTATACTAGTATCCTGGGAAGAAGAAATAAAAAAAAAAGTTTGTTATGGGATTTTTAGAGCCAAGTACTTTGAACTGTTAAGTATTCTGAAGTGAAGAGACTACGGAAAAGGAAGTTTACTGTGTGTTTAGAGAAGTCAGAACCATTTCATAGAATCACAGAACGGTTAGGGTTGGAAGGGACCTTCAAAGCCCATCCTGTCCAAGCCCCCTGCAAGGAGCAGGGCCATCTCCAACCAGATCAGGTTGCTCAGAGCCTCATCCAACCTGGCCTTGAACGTTTTCAGGGATGGGGCATTCACCACATTTCTCTTCACTTTCCTTCGCTTCTGCACCAAACTCTCCATTTACTTTCACCTAATCAAAAATTTGCTGCATTCTCTTACATGCCTGAACTGATTATAAAGCTGTCTACCAAACCTACAGTCTTTCACCTACACCTCTGAACATTTTCCCTCTCTTAACACAGCTGCAGCTGTGTTGGTATGAAATGATTGCACAGCTTATTGTGTGCGCGCGCAGGGATTTCTCGATTTCACTTCGATATCAGTGTAGCAGTGGCCACTGCAGTACTGCTACAACACAGGCAAAAAGTAAACAAACAACAGAAATTGTTACACTGTCGTGGGTAACAGAGCTTTTGCAGCAAACCTGCAATTATAGTCAATAAATGAAGGCAACAGTAATTATGCATGTATTTTAAAAACATAATTTGTTTATAAAAACATTGTTATTTATGGTGACGTAAATAGCAAGGAAAAAATATAAACTAGTGTTTGTATTTCAGATTGCAGGTGAGGTAATGGCAGAAAAAACCTCCATTTTATTGCATTGGTACATATTCCACGCATCTATAATCATTCCACTTCTACCATAGATGCACAAGAAGGCTCAGCTGTAGTCCATGCCCAGTAGAGAGAGGTACAAGAAGAAGAGCTACATCTCAACACCAACAAGGAGACACCTACGCAGTCAATGAATTTCCAAGATTAAGTGTATTTAAACCGAATTAAGACTTCAGTCAATGCCCTAAGAATATCTATTAAAGTACGGAATAGGCTCTAAGGTTCATAGGGTTTTATCACTTTCTCCAAGTTGTACAGAAGTACACGCAAAAAGTACACAGCATAGCATTTGTGCATGTGGAAAATTTGTCAAAGGCCGCTAAATTCTATATGGGTTATCATATCATATACATTTACAACCATGATGCATGCTTTTCAGATTTCATATCTGAACTTAAGAAAGCTTTAAACATATTTATCATCAAGCAAGATAATAATTATTGCCTTTACTTTTGGAATAATGAAGAAGCATTCAGGAAAAGCAGATGGGAGGATTAGGATTGTCTCCTACATCAAGAGCTTAAAAAAAAAAAAAACAAACAAAAACAAACAAACAAACAAAAAAAAAACAAAAAAAAAACCCACACCAAAAAAATGAGGTAAGCATGAAGCTGCAAGGTGACGAAAAAGAACCCTAACGTTGGTCACATTCCTTTAATTAAAATTAGTAGGGGAGAATCATTAGGCTGATTTCAATTTGAGCAAAGAATTAACTTGAAATAGAATGTCAGTGGATTCTCTTTTTCCACAAAAGATGGAGACGCCGTGGAGTCCTTATGAAGGACTTGATGCAATGCTTTATTTTTAATATGGAAGGCATAAACTCTTTATTTCAGAGGGAGTATACTGGTGATTAAACTATTTCTTAAGTCTCTCCCAGATAAAGGGAAACAGAAATCTAAAGAGATAGCTGATAGAATAAGAAAGTCAAAATAATTCCCAGTGTATTACCTGTATTGGAAAGGCTCTCACGGAGCAGTGTCTGGATCCAAATGAAAATTTCTGAGCAGCTCACACTTGTCTTTGAGCCAATACTGAGATTTTAGCTAAACGTTTTGATCTCTTTGCTTAGGGAGATGTCTAAAGGGCTAAATATAACCTAGAACTGGCAGGCACATGATTTATCAAGTTTAGCAATGGGTCAGACTAGATGTGAACCTCTGGTCTGGACCTGTGCTTGCCAGGATCTCACAAGAGGTGATGAGAAAGTCAGTTATTTAATTTAAACCACATGTACGAAATTTAGTTATCTTTAAGATGAGATAATGAAAAAAGTCAAGCTTTTTGTCCTAACAGACAGCAAATTTCCAAACATCAATGTGAAGACAGAATAAAGTCTGGAATGCAGGGAGCGAAACAGACTGAAGTTACCAACTTCATACGTTCATACACTACCAAGCTGGGTAAGCAGTTTCAATGTGCTGTACACTGTCATTCCCACTCCGTATGATCTCAAGAGATTATTTATTCTCATCCTGTGCCTTATTCAGGTTGCAGTACAGGGC
Organism: Chlamydotis macqueenii; assembly: GCF_036417535.1. Taxonomy (NCBI): domain Eukaryota; kingdom Metazoa; phylum Chordata; class Aves; order Otidiformes; family Otididae; genus Chlamydotis; species Chlamydotis macqueenii. Next base: position 3,508,629 of record NC_141571.1, on the reverse strand, counting down.
AGCAGCAAAGTCTCTCAAGCACTCTAATGCTGACTCTTCTCTTGGAACGGTCATGGACTTCTGCTGTACATCTAAGAATACAGGACAGAATTCCTGTAACTTAACCACTGGTTAGTTTTATTTTTCTGAAGACAAGCATGTCTCTGTCAAGCAGCCTGGACCACTACTGCAGTAGAAGATCAAGGTACACGGGACAGGGAAGACTGCTTATTACACAGATGCCAGCTTAGCTTGGTGAGCTCATCAGCAAGATCAGCTAAGATGATAATTACAACAAAGCTTCAAATTTTTCCAAAGCGTATGACAAATTATTGTACACTGCTGAAATACACAACTGCCCACACAATGCACCTTGTAATACGTGTCTACAGATCTTACTGGAAGTGAGGTCTTATACTGGTGGAAGCAGAGATGGCAAACTCCAATCAACAGAAGGTTTGGAGGATCTGAGGTCTGTCATAAAAGTGACAGACATGAAATGTATCTGAACACATCAGCAAACTTACTCCACGTGGAAACTGCAGGTTTAACACAACAAATCCACCTCAGGTGAAGATTAGCATAAGAGCCCTGAGGCCAAATTATAGTGGGTTTGGTTTTTAAGGGAGTTTGTCACCATCCAGAAGGAAATTTAGTATGACCACTGAATCTCTGAGATGCTTCCTTACCTTACTTAACCTACTGTCAGAAGTTCAAATATTTGGGGCGAAAAAGGATTTATCTTCAACACAGGATTGGAGCACATACTTTTTCCTCTTCTAACAAATGAACAGCTTAAACAGAAAAGATACGGTTAAAGTTTTAAAAAGAGATCAAAATAAACAGCAGTACTGCAATTTCACTAATCTGGCCAAATATGCATCCTCACACTTCACCCTGCCTAAACACTAAAGCATCAGGGACAGAGAAAGTCCTGTGTGTAACAGCTCTTACTTATTTTACAGAGAGTTACAGCTCATTTGGAGCAGCACACTAATTAATACAATCAGAGGCAAAAGTTTCAGAAATCTCCCAACAGCACACATTAGCATACGCTGCTATGAGACCTGATAAAGTTCAAAGCTTATCTTGTAGCCTGCATGCTCCATGTTTGCTCAGAGCAGCAGCTGGCCAAGTGATCTCCCTTCTTCTCAAAGAGCAAAATTAAATTAGATTAGATCATCTTCTCGCCCTTGTAGAATTAAGACTGTGCTATGAAAACAAGCAAATTAGCTTTTGAAATCCTATTTCTCATTTCAAGGCTACAAGGCTGAGGAACACTTTCTGTACCAATTCTGCAGAGCTGCAACAGAATGGACATGTCCTGCTCTCCTGGCAACCTGAGGGAAACAGTTCTACAGATCTGTCTCTCACTGGGCTCGAGGCTGTGAGTGACACAGGATCCTGAGGGATGAAGCCAAAGAAAGGAACAAAGGAGAAAAAGAAATGGATGCAAGGTCCTGAGAAAAAAACATCCAGAGAAGGTATGATGAGAGCTGCAGGAGTAGAGAATTTTGAAAGCTTCTTGGTTTGTTGCTATATAGAAACACTTAATTCCTAGACAAAGTAAGATACAGAACATGAATGTTATATGAGAAGAAAAGCTCAGAACATAAAGAAAAAAGTAAAAATGTACGGGACAGCGCTGTTTGGATGTAAAAGCTGGGCTGAAGAACAACAAACGTTTATGGATGGCAAATGGGATGGCGGATGAAGAGCATTAGTTCAGATATCACAGTGATGCCAGATGCCATATTTAAAAAAAAAAAAAAAAAAAAAAAAAAAATCAAACAAACACATAACAGTGAATGAAGTTCAAAGGGGGCCATACAAACAAGATCCTATATTTAAACTCTAGTTTCTAGAGCCGAATGACTGCACACCAAGCTGCGAGGTCAGTTAGCACAGATGCTCTTAAACAAGCTTATAAAAATGTGTCCCCATTAAATTACCATGCTGCAGCAATTAGACACACTCCAGAAGAGCATCCTATGCAATCTGTTCTAGATGAACAGCTAATGAGAACTAAGCTAAACCACTTTTTTCCTCCTTTGAATATTCCCATAACTATGCTGCTAAACAACTTAAACATATAAAACTGAAAGGGGGAAAGACATTTGTCTGCTCTGGACAGATCAAATAGTAAAATGGCCATGAGAATGCACAGTGATATCTATGGTACATCTTCACACTGTCACCCTAGACTGCATCAAATTTAGCAAGAAGTTAATTTAGCTTAGAGCTCTTTTTTTTTTTCTTTTCGAAATACCTTGATTGTATCCTAGTTAGGCTGGGGGCGAGGGAGAAGGTGATTTGGTTTTTATTGCCAAGATTCTTCACAGCTTGATTTTCACTACCGTAACTGGAGCAGATTAAAAGATGAAGATGGTACTGGAGGGAAAAAAAGAAATAGAAAAAGTCCCATATACATGGAAAACAAAAGAGGGATGGGGTGAAACTGAACTTTTGAAGTGTTTACGTTTTCATGTGGTATCTGAACAGCAAATAGCTAAGCCTAAGGTTATGGGGCACACTGTCTTGTGAGGAGGTGTCACTAACTTATCCTCTGAAAATGTCAATCACACTGCTTAAAGAGTTAGTTACTAACCCTAAAGAAATAAATTACAAAGTGGAAACACTACATAAACTTCCAGTGCATAAAACATTTGTTCTAAAGCATCTTAAATTCAACCAGAGAAACAGCTCTGTGATTTTGTGGTTTTGAGGAGGGCAGGCCACTTACTGCCTCTGCGCGTTCTTTCAGCACGATTCCATGCTGCTGTGTGTGCTGGAGGCACAGCGAGAAGATTGGATAAAACATCCATCAAGATGCTGGCCTGACTCAGCCACCACCCACACAGGGCAATGGATGATATTTTCAAAGATCTAAGGGATGTGGTCAGATCTTCAGTGTTAAGCACAGTCTTGCTTTAGAAGAATTAGATAAACCAAGGAAGCTCTCAGACACCTGAGCTGACTTGTAGGTTTCCTATTCTGCTTTCCTTAGAACATCATTCTGATCACCACCGACATTTCCTTCATACTACCCACATGCTTACGCTGTAAGTAAATCCCAAGTAGAAGACCAGAATAAAAAACTGTTTCCACAATTAGAAATACAAGCCCTCTCTACAGTGACAGGGAAGTGTCTTTGTTCCGTTTGTAGGAGGCCTACCTCGAAGCACCAAGTGTAAATACTGCAAATAAGGATTTGACATCTCTCCGCGTTTACAGACATTATACTAATAAACAGCCAAGCATTTCTGAAGGTAAAGGAGGGTCCAAAAGGGCTTGTGTTACAGCCTGAAATGTCTCCATTTCCCGTGAATTCCCTGTGACTTGGCTGGTGCCATTTTCACTGCAGCTGTTCATTCAGTGGAGAGTTCACATCATGAAACACGACAGTGAGAAAACGAGCCGATTAGAATTCACTGAATACAGCTTTTCATTTGAAAAGATCCTCAAACACATACAATTGCTTTACTTTGCTTAATTTTCAACATTCATAAACATAATTGCATTTATTTTTCTAGTCAATACTGAAAACAAGTGATAATTTGTAATATTACAACTTTCATCTCAAAGGAACACAACCACAACAGTTTTCCCTCTCTTCTAAACGAGGTGAAAGATACGGAGGAGGCTGGATTGCCTAGGCAGGAGATGCATACGTTATTCTTCCCCAAGAGAATATCTGAATATTGTTGCTATCAACTTCCTTTTGTACATGTATAAATGACTTACAGAAAATAGACTTATTCAAAGCCAGTATTTTTCATGTGCCAAATTACATGCACTAAATACCTAATACTGGGAATAGCAAATGCTAATATTTCCTAAGCATTAAAAATGAAATTTTTTTCCCCCATAAATTCCCAATAGTGAGAGTTCTCAGTGGAACCACTCAACAGAAGCTGTCATTACCATTCCGCCCAAACAGTCTGTATCCTTCTACATAAACAGTGAAGTATTTGATAATCTAGAACATGGACACTGTTCATGATGAATCCCCAACCTGTTGTTTTTTTGTTTTTGGTTTTTTTTTTAAGCTGGTGGGAAGACTTCCAGTTATTTCACTATACACTGAATTGGGCCTATGGTAAAGAAAGACCATTAGTTAAATAATTCATAACACTGGAATCTTAGAAACTTTATAATAGCTTTGTACTCCGATGCTGAGAGTCCGTTAAGTGGTGGTGTGGTAGAAAAAAAAAAAAAAAAAAAAAAAAAAGAGAGTTCACAGGCAAAAACAAAAAAATGTGAAAACAGTAGTGCATTAGCCACATAATCCACTACAGCATACAGTCTCTGTAAGAGATTATACTCAGTTTCCACTGAATTTAAGGAACTTCCGGAGAATTCCAGTATTGAGCAACTGCAAAAAGCTGGAAAGTCATACAGGCAGACTTAGTAAGGCTCTGCTATCAAAGCACATGAGAGACTGAGTAACAACCTTAACCATGCTTTTTGCCTTTCCTGGATTCTGCCCCATGCAGATTTCTCAAGTCACTCTTCTCTTGGAATTTCTTTCCCCGTTAGATTTTCTCCATCTCTAGCTTGCTAACCAACCTTCCAGGATAACAAAATACCCAGTGGAGAGGAAGTCTTGTGACAAATGCCTTAAGCTCTCACTGCAATATTCCCTAATCCTGTAAATTCCTTCAATATCACTAGAATCTACCTCTTCCTTCCGAAACATTTGTTCCTACTTTAGTCACGCTTTTCCTCTGTTCCTCAATAACCACTAGCTTCACATTTATCATTTTCAGTATCCCATCTTCACCAGAAGGACCTTCCCCATCCCTCATTCTGCCTTATGTACCTTATTTACGCCTGTTCTTCCTTAACTATGCTTCTCTTCTTGCTCTAAATTTTCTAATAGGAACTAAGGGGTATTAAATTATCAACCTGACCCTTAGTATAAAAAGAATTTCCACAGAAATAAGTATTTAAAACAAAAGAGCTTAGTCAAAGCTTGCTTTGGATGCTAGCTTTATTTCAATACACCCATATTTATTTCAACAGAATTTAAACTAGATTTCATCTACTTGAAAGAAATCTCTCTTCCTTCTAACCATCAAATCCAGAAGCTTTTAAAATTTGTATTGATAAATGTTTTTCCATTCGTGTGGAATTCCCTAACTTGGCTCTCAAACAAAAAAAAACAGTTTTAACACACTTGGCATCTGGACAGCGTGTCCTAATGTAGCTCAAAATAACAGATTATGGAAAACGCAGACTGCGCGCTAAGATGTGAAAGGCATCAGTTCCTGGTGGAGCAAACAGGTGCTGAGAAAAATTAATATGCTTCAGTAGTGAAACCACGGAGGAGTCATGCACAACAATGGCTTTCTTGTCCTTCCTCTTAGCGTGACGCTGAACGATGTTGAGGCAGTGCGTTACGAGTGTTACGGTCTGACTAATGGTGATAATGGAAAGGTCCTGACATTCACAAACAGCTCTGTTTCTGATAGCTTTCACAAAAAAAAAAGGATCAGAAATAGACTGACAACAGTTCAAATGTACCACTTAACACATCAAGGTGCAGTAACTACATGTGTTCCCTACAGACAGCAATCCCTTCAGGGTCATTAAAAGGCCTTCCTAAAAGTCATTCTCTCCGATTCCTTTGATAACATTTCTTTATAGCATGCGTGTTCAGAGAAGGCTACACATCCTTGCTGAGCTTGGTTTCAGTACCAAAGTACCACCTACATCTGCGTGGAAGTATACTTCTGCCAACTTCTCAGCAGCACGTAAGGAGAAATTCTCTCTCACATTTACAACAGGAACGACAAAGTATTAAAAACTGAGATGTAATTTCCCTTCAGCAAAAGGCTCCTAGAGGGGTAACTGTTTTTAATTAGTTCAAATCCTCTTGCACCTTTCATCGTGGAATAGCTACCCAACTACTTAGCTTTCAAGTGTGATATTCTTAATTTACAGGTCTGCAATTTCACACATGCTTAGGTCAAATGGTCCCTCAGTATTCCTATTCCCTCCAAAAACAGTACGTCTGATTGCAAAAGAAAGGCTCTCCTTAGTGCCAGAACACAGAAACACAGGACAGAAACCAAATATTTGCTAAGAATCACTCTTAAGACTAATTGCTTTAACTTGTTACCTTTCTGAAAATAGTTCTTTGCAAGAGAAGCAATTGCTCATGGTCTTCATCGCTGGCTTTCCCTGCTTGAAGCAGCAAAATTGTAAACTAATACAGGTTATCATTTAAGTTACTGACAACTCACACTTTATACGAGACAGTAAAAAAAAATATGGGTGACAATACATTCCTCTGAGGGACAGCTAAACCTTGATGCCAGGCTTTTAGTAACCATTACTAAGTTATGGGAATGGCTTTGGGGGGCCTTACTGGGTAGAGGAAGGTAGAGCAGTTAAAGGCCATAGTGCAGAAAGAGTTCCCTCTAGTTGCTTGCAAGGTCATATTCCTGCCAAAGCTGTATTCATAAATAAACCAAAATAGCACACTTTCCCAACATTCTCATGCATAGCCACTAAACCAAATCCAGGAAACTAAGCATCAACCCCCAAAACTCAAGTTTGTGTAAAAATAGGGATGAAATTCTGGAAATGGAGAAGAATATTTACAACTGGAACTATAAAAAAGAACCTCAACACACAGACATGAAGCTGCACAGTAAACAGCAAAATAAAAGTGCATTGGGGAAAGCTTCCAGAGATCCCTTTCTACTTAGACCTTAAAAGCTAAGAAAGGACTTTGAGTTCATTTCCTATCCCCTGACTAATGTCTTTATTTGTATGAAAGTGAAGAGTGGGGTGAAAACACATCTGACTCATTCTCAGTAATTTCCCCTGTAAAAAATATTTTTTGGAGAAAAGCGATATACAGACAGCCAAATCAAATTTCTTTTTTCCCCTCTCAGACAAAATTGGATCATGATTCATCACATACACAGTTGAATTTTAATTTATTCTTTGAACGAGTTTGTTTGTGTATTTTCTTGTAAGCAAGAATTAATACACTCAGGCACAGGAAAATGTTAATTTTATTGCGTCGCCTTTCCATTTTTACAAATGTTGAGTCTAACTCCTGTTGTCATTCCTTCGAGCCTGGGGGCAGGGGGAAGACAAATGTCTAACCTGCACACAGAGGTTCTCTGTTCTTTGTAGAGGTTAACGCTAACTTCACATTAGCAATCCCCTGAATGAAATTAAAGGATCCTGCCTGTCTTCAAGGCAGGCATAAATGGACGGCTATCACCTTCCTTAAGGAAAGCTGTTTCATATTTACTCATTCAAGCTGTAACTCCACGGTGCCACTCAACAAAAAGAGGAAGGTGACATAGGAGAGCATTTGGCCTATTAGGCTGACATAAAACTTTACTCAGTTCAGTGGAGTCCAAGTAGAATTTAGCCATCTGGTATTCATATATACATCATGTCGATGATGTTTGCCCGCTAAATGAGCGGCTCATGAAGCAACGCTAATGATGATAACCCTTCTGTTCTTTCAGTGAGAAGCTCAGAGAGCCCTTCAGTTACTGGAACAAAAGAACACACCCAATTAGATGTGGGAAAAGTCCCCATCCCTTATCTCTGCTGCAAGAGAAAAAGAAAATTCTGCTACAAATTCTCAGTGAGGTGGTGCAATGTGTTCAAGGGAAGAGATGAGTTGCGCACACCAAACAGCTCTGGAGCTGTGTTCCCTTCCCTGGGCCACTCAATGCAGACTCACAGAAGAAAGCACTCAGAACCCATTTATGCCTTAAACTGGCCAGCTATTACCTCAAAACATCCACCACTAAGAGGATTCAGCACAGACTCCTCCAAATTCACAAGAGAAGGTTACAGAGCAACTGTTGACTACATCTCCAAAGCGGGCACCAGGCCTGTCAGTGCTGCGCTGCCATAAATGCGAAGGGTGTAGTTACAGCCATTTGGTACCAACCTGCCACAGTCTTCGGAAACATCATGAAACAATTTGAATTCTTGTTTGAATTCAGCTCAGTTGTAAACAGAGGAAGCACAGACACCGTGTGTGCACTTCCGAGCCACTGGTGCAATACCAATCATCCGCTACTTGAAAAGCTTTCCAGAAATATACACACAGACAAAAAAAAAAATATCCATAAAATTATGTTTCAGTGGCCTTTTTCACAACTATTTTGCACCTTCCAAATCATGAGTTAGACATCACAAGCAAGTTTGGCTCTTGGAAAGACAAAAATGCATCTATTTCTACCACAAAAAACACCTTTGGTCAATAACTGGTCTTGTTTCTCTTTGCAGAAAAGTTGTAGCCTCTGTGGAATAAGCAAGCAAAGCAAGGCAATTTGCACTTGCTAAGTAACATGTAAGTGTTGTAACTAATTCTATATATCTAAATACCGTAATTTGTTCCAAACATTTTCCTCATCCCTAAATTAATAATGTCTAAAATTGTTTCCTAGACAAACAGAATGCCTACTTAGAAAGCAATTCGGCAAGAAACAGCAGTGTTTGAGCACGCACATAGATATAGATACATATCTATGTAAGGTATACACACTCATACACACAGAGTAAAGTAGCACTTGGTGTAAGTGCCTATTTACATACATGAAAGGAAGAGAGCAGGGGTCAAACCTTCACCCTCTGAGTGCAGGTTGCTTATCTGCTCACTTGGAACAGGGGAACTTCAGAAAAGCAAACTTGAGATGAACAGTAAATTCTGACACCAAGGAATGCTGCTATAGAAAGACACGTGGCATGATGGCTTTGTATTCAGAGCAGAATCGTATTTAATAAAATTAAAGTAATTACTCCAATCTAGTCAGCCCTGGTTAAGTCTCTATTGGAGTTAGTCAGCAAATGATGGCAAAATACTCTGGACATGCAAATGTTAAATACTTTCATTATTGATATTATTCTTGCAACTGCTACAAGAGCAGGCAAGTCCCTGAAATACTACAATGTTTTAACATGAAAAACAGAGTCAGTACTTTCGTCTGGCTGTTTTAAAAACAACACATCTTGTTGTACTAACGAAGTATTGTCTCAAAAACAGAAAAGCTCAGGCCCTACTGTACCACCAAGGAAATAACTTCTGGGAACCAACACAAACTAAAGAGTCGTGTCCATCTCACATCATCTAACACCAGCACATAAAGACTGAATATTTACAGAAAAAGGGGAACGAAAACTGCAAGACGGAAATAAAGAGGAGCAGGAGAAACCTACTTGCTCTACTTTGAACTTCTGTAACAGAATTAAGGTCTCGTGCCCCTCCGGCACTGACAGGCAGAGTACTGAATTACTGCTTGGTTACACAGCTTTAGCCAAATACCAGATAAAAATAAGAAAGCAATGATTGAAGGCATACGGGAGGAAAAGAAACACTGAATTAAAGAAAGGTTGAAAGGATCGGGTCATGTTTAGTCCTGCAAAACAAAGATTTAACCACAACCAACTATATAAAAGAGGTTATAAAAGAGAGCAACAATTGATTATTCTCCCTAGTCAAAGATGGCACAAAGAATAATAAGATAAACCATAAAAAGGAAAGTGAAGGACTGAGAACCTTTAGAACTCAAAGAGTGGAACAAGCAGCCCAAAGGCTGCAGAATACTCCTCACTTGAGGGTATTCAGGCTTAAGTAAACACCCATCTGTTAAAGAACATTTTGTTATAATTGCTCCTGCTATTATGCAAGGAGGTGGAACGAGAGTCTCAAAGTCTGGGGATTGGATACCTACAATTCATTTCTTTCATGTTTTTGAAACATTTATTCAGAACAACAAACATCTGGTTCTTAATCCCCCAATTAACACTGTTTCCAGCCCTAAGGAATTAATCATAGAATTCATGGAAGCCGTTTATTTGCTAGCAATGGAGTAAAACAAATTGCCTACAAACTTCTACATTGCTAATGGAGCAGTTTAATTGCCCCTCTTTTTTTTATATATATATATATATATATATATATATTTTAATTCAAAAAATAAAGAACAGAAAGTCATCCCTGGGCAGAAGCAGAGTGTCAGCAGAGGATTACACAATGCTATAGGCTCAGGCTCTCGTTCACGGTACTGACCTCCTTTGAAGAGCACTCTGAGATCTGACAATGAAAAGTACTGTAAAAAGTGCTAGATCCTATCATTAGTATTCAGGAGAGCAGCATTCTGTGGCCTGGTTGAATTCAAAGGGACCTGCTGGTACTTACGGAAGCAGATACATGTTACAGAAGATGGCTCTGACACTGCAGGCTTGCCTAGTACCCTTGAACCAACTTAATGCCTGCTCACTTTTTGTTTTTACCATTTCCACAATATAATATTTTAATGTATTCCCAGCTACAAAAATAAGCTAGTGTCTAAAATATCATCCTGATAAAGAAAATTTCATTACTGCTTGCGTTCTCAGAACCCTATACATTCTGGCACTCCTGTCGCCAAAGAGCTCTCCTGGCTACAGCTGGCCACCAGAAGATGCTTATTCCACGAACACCTCTTTCTTACCACCTCTTAAACCCTGCAGCTCAGTGGACTTACACCCTGCTGCTTTCAGCTGCTGTGAAGAAACTAAACGGAATGGAAAGTCAATCACCAAATATTCTAGTACTCTTTTTAAAGATGTCCTCCCTTGTAGGAGTGGAACGTACTGTTTATCAGTTTATTCGCATGGCTTTGCCACTAAATGAATTTTAAGTAAACATCTTTTATTCTTACTAAATAGATCTGCAATGAGTCACCAACACAAACAACATGCATTACGATTCTATCCAGCAATACAGACTCAGTAACAGCTCTAACATCTCTGCTAGCTTGGGTCACTCTAATTGACCACTGCAATTCATTTCAAGGCTCGCACTACTTGGACAGTTCTCAAAAACATGTTTTTGTTACTAGAGCCTTCTGTACACATTTGCTGTGATCGGTCTTTTCCTACCTACTGATTTCAACTATTGTTCTGCGTGAATAGTCCTAAGACATCAATTAGTAATATGAGGAACTGAGCCATTTCCCCTTATGGTCCTTAAAAACCTCTTTAGATAACTCTTTATCAGTACATTCCAAGTTGGTGGTTGCTTTAGCTTTGCATCTTTCTATGATAAAGCTTTCTGCATTTCTTATTTGATGTCTAACCTTTATTAAATTTGCAGCTGCTCTAAAATGTTAACATATTTATTAGTGCTAGATATCATGGAATGATGTACTAAGGAGGAAAACACACACCTCTCTTCATTTATTTAGTTTTAGAAGAAATAATTCTGAAAATCCTGTTAAAAATTACATTGTAGTGTTTTGGGATTGGTTTTATGGTTTTGTTTTTTTTTACCATGCCATTCCAGACTGTTGTTTGTCTGTCTACTTCTCCATGGCTCCAGCATACTTTAGATGACAATACACCTTCATATGGAGGCCAGGAAGATAGGTTTACCTTAATATTTAGAGTTGACAAAGTATGAACAGTCCAAGCCATGTAAGCCCTCCTCATTTATTCCTTGCTTTCCAAATTGCATCAAAACTGCGTATGTTCCTGTTCCTTCGGATCTCTCTGGAATAAGTTAATTCAAAGATCTGTCTCTCTCTAGCTAGGTCTTTATCAGGGACAGGGAATAGGACATAACAGGGTAGAAGAAAACCATAGAGACAAGATTGTCATCATTAAAAAAAAAAAAAACAAACAAAAAAACAACCAACCAACATCCGGAATTATGAAATACATTCTTATAGACAAGACCAGAAAACTGCAACTTTCACAATTCACGGCTTTGGGGATGCTATAGCCAAATCAAGTGGTACTAGATGCTACACACTGTGAAAGATCCTGTTCCTAACAATTTCCAACCTAAGCTATAACAAAAACAAAAAAAAACCAAATAAACAAAAAAAAAACCCCCAACCTGACACACCACATAACAAAACAACCCAGAAACTCACAATAAGACCAAACCCTTAACAAACCTTTGGTGATAAAGAAACCACAGCTAGGTTAGTATCCTGTGCACTCGTTTTTTATGGACAAGGGGCGTGCAGGGACGAAGGCTGGGCTGTCAAGCAAGGGTGATGGCAGGGAGCTATCGTTGCATCCGCTCCACATGGTAACCTGAACAGGCAGCTAGCAATTACAAGGCTCTTACCCCAATCATTACAGGCCTAAGAATAACTCTAGAACAACACTGTATTCCGGTTCTGCCATGCAAGCTCATGCTTCTCAGAATGCAAGGGCACTACCCAGAACAAATAATTTTTTTCTTCAGATTAAAATAAAAGTCTTAACTGGCTGGTCAGGTCTGCTCTGCATTGCACTGCTATTTTAGGTGGCAAGGAACACAGACAAACTACAATTTTTAGAAAATTTTAGCATGCTTTCTTAAAACAAGCTCTTTTTCAATGTGAACAAAGCATTCCACAGCACTTTTATTATTTCCATTATACACCCATATACAATGTAATGTCAATTGCCACCAAGAAACAAAACTATTAGCAATTACCATTACTGTGAGCTCTTCACAGAATATTTCACGTATCACATGAAGTCTACACTATTATTGGATGTTCTCAATACATGTTAGCAAATTAGATATTCCGGTAACTCCTGCTGTTAGAAATGTTTTTCCTGCATATGAAAATTTCACTGTCTGAGGTCTCAGCCTAATCGAGCACTAGCTACTAGAGTTAATTCTTTAGGAATTTTCTTGTCTTTCTCAGATTTAGAACTAAAAGCAGTCAGTTAAGAGTTAAATGGTAACTGGCAGGTTCAATGCTCCCAGACCTTACAAAGCTTTACTCTTTCTGGTCTCTCAAACGTGCATCTCCCCAGATAAGACAGCTTTCTGATCCTGAAAAGTGCAAAAAGCTGGCCAAACCTTGGAATGTTATATCTGAAGCATTTTCTCTCTGCTAAATACAGAAACAAAATAAGAATAAGCATCACAAAATTATTCACAAAGGATATCAAATGGCAAATGTTGTAAAAAGCCATTTCACAGTTATGAATTCTGTTGTCAGATTATTTTGAACACAAGTAATCTTTTTATCACCAAATAAAATCCCACCTCATCTTTTTATGTATCCAGACCCACTACATACCCATACAGGACTAACAGCTGATTTTCCCAAATAATACCTCCCCAAATGTTGCCGAGGCTTCTTACTTACCAGTTGGGACAGCAGGATCCATCGTTGGCTTTTCCCAGGTATTGATCTGCTCCCAGGTAAATCCATTGGTTCCCAAGGCCACACTGTAACCACAATTACTGTAGTGCTCATCAAATGAGCAACCACCTAAAACCAAGAAAAACAGAGACATTTCTGTATTAATTATTTATTCCTCTTTATGGTAGTTCATTTACTTTAATATTTAGTACCCAAGTTTACACAGGGGAAAAAAGGAAAAATAAAATTAGTTTCCTCCATATTACATTTCAGGCAGGAGACAAGTTACCTAGAAAATATTTTTTAAACTTTCCACTTTTTGCATCTTCTGGAAGCCTTTGTTCTCTTCTCTCCACACTACTGTTTCTTAGATCAGTTCCCTTTATTTCAATCTATTGTCTTTATGTTTTCAGGGACAATTGCACGTGAGGTGCACGTGCAGGAATATTTGCGTTTGGATCCTAGTAACTGATACTTCATTACATAAACCTCCCAGTCATAGGTTTAAAAAAAAAAAAAAAAAAAAAAAAAGTGAAGAAGGAGGAACACAAATGGTAAAGCATAGCATCACTGTTCCTACAGTGAATCCTTTTTTTTCTTTTCACTTTTAAGCCTTAAATTGCACAAGATTGGGTTCCAACTATGAAAAGTACAGCCTTCCTTTTAACCATCTCTTATGCATAACCACACGAAGCTCAGTACAGCACACGACCATTCCTCAAGCTCCTTTGAGTCAATACTTCTAAGTACAACCCTTTAGTTTTTCAACAAGAGAATAACAAGAAGTGGATGGCAACTAGCATTCACACCTTCCAGACTGCTGACTAAGTGATCTTTCCTACTGCAATTCCTGAAATATTTGGAGGTAGTTAACTGTCATAAATAACCTGGCAGCTGTCTGAACATTTGTGAATCAAGGGAAGCCCCCGATTAGTGGAATGAAATTTTGCATGCCAACAAAGATTTTCAAAACTTGCATCATGCAGACAAATCTCGTCAGGATATTCCCTGGTGGGATACTCCCGCGCTGGTGTCCCTTACACTGCCTCGGGCATATTCCTCTTCACATCCACTCAACTTAGACTGACAAACTTATTTCAGTACTGGATCCATTAGATCAGGCAGCCTGGGTCCTTCAGTTTAGACCTTAATCACACCAACAGTGTCTCTGTACCGCTTTGGTTTTCTCTCTTAGGGAAGCGAGGACCATTCTTCTCTGCAGACACGAGTCCTCCAAAGTCAAACGGACACATCTAACACTTCACAGCTGCAAGGACTGAACCATGCTCAAGGCAACACTAACTTGCTCTGCCAAACTGCCAGTTGCTCTTGACACTAATCAGAGTTGTATGCACGGAGACATTCCTGACTCTTTACTCCTTCCCACAGGCTTCATTGCCTACACATCCACAAAAAACAGCTGGTACGCGAGTGATCCATGTGTCCTTTGCAGTAAGGATTATCCAGAACTTTGAGGCCTTCTCTAGTTTTCAGCTATATTTTCTATTCTATAGCTCCCAAAAAAAGCCCAAACTTGTCACAGTTCCTATGGAACGCCTCATAAATTACAGACACAAATATATACCGTGTCATTAATATTTATTAAATCTTATTCTGTTAAAGGACTTCACATGCACTCTGACTGCAACTGGTCTAACTTGTTCTACAAAACTTCACTTATTATTTCTATTTAAATATATACTAGAAGGATTTGTTGGGTAGAATACCTGACACTTCAAAATACTCTGTTGCTAAAGAAGAGTTTAAAGGTCAAGCTTGTCCTAAAAAAAAAATAACAATTTAATTTGATGTATTGTATATTTTCATTATAAATAGATCTGACTTCAGCAGATTTTATGACCCTTGCAAGCTTGCCTGTTTCAGTACAGCCTCTGCAAATATTTCTGAACTGTCATTATTTTACAGTGTTTTAACAATTCTTGCTTTAAATTTACTGTACTTGTGAAGCTTTCCCAGCTGTCAAAATGAGCAAGATTACACTTAAACTGTTTCCCTAATTTTTAAAATTTAATTTAGGTGAGAAAGTTCAAATTTAAAATATTAAACATGCTCATTAAAACGTCTAAGGGATTGCGTGTTCTGGATTGCGTGGGAGTCTGCGATGCGACTGAAAGTCACCTTTTTCACAGTGAGCGGGTATGAGAGACGACATCAAACGCTCTGCTCTCAGTCTCCGAGCGAGGCGTTCTCATTTTGATAGAGTCACTTTAATAGTACAACTTCAGACATACCCCATTTCCACGCAGCGCACAGCAACAGCCCTGCTCCGAGCTATTACCTTGAAGGCATTGTAAACAAATTCTCTGATTGAGCCAGACAATTGTACGAGGCCTCAGGTACAGAGAAAATTGCACTGGAGCTGCTACAAAGTCCCAGAAGCAAAATAAGCGATAGCAGCAAAATATGGAGTAGCACTCCTCATTTAAGAAGAAATGTAATTGTCGATACCTTGGTATAATCAGCTAAACAGGTTATTTTATACATGCTGAGGTATGTAAAAAGTTGGAGGAGAAGAGAAAAAGGGGATACAGTGAGAACTTCTGGAAATTAATTGGAAGTTTCCACTGATAAGATACAACACCTGAGAATGCTTTAAAGTGCCTTGTCCAAAAGTCAAAGCTAACCTTGTAGTACAACTGGATAAGAAAGGAAAGGATAAACTACAGAGAGCCTTAAAAGTAGCAGCCAGACATCTACCTTTTAAAGAAAGAAATGTTTAGTGGAGAAACCTCCAAACACAGAGTGACAGGGCAATAAGCCAGGAGGATTAACCTACTAGAAGCAACAGAACTGGAACCTGGAGAGGTGAATTTGCAGGAAACTAGGATAAGGAGAAAAAAACCAGAGTCAATTTTAAAGGCTCAGACAAGCAGGCTGGCTGCACAAACCTCGGGTACCAAGAGGAGGGAACTCTCCATCCACCTCTTGCTGCAGTGTGTCAAAAGAGAGCAGAATTAAAGTGAAATAAAGACTCAGATGGGACCCAGAGCCATTTTACCTTGTGAGCTAAAGAGTCGGCAACTCCTCTGTTCACACTATTACAGCATGCATTGTATTAAATAGGAAAGAAACTTCAGAAAGGGGGAGGAAAGAATCACAGCATCACAGGCAGTCACAGTGTCTTGTATTCATATGTGACCAACAAGTATATCTCAGGTGGCCTTAGTTCTATCTTTTTTTTCCAGAACATGGGAGACAACATTACAACTGCAGTTACAGGCAGCCATCTTCAGAAAAGCAATGGTGGAATTTCCACCCAGGTTCACCTCTGGAATTCAAGATGCATTGTGCTCTCTCCTGTCCTCTTTCACTGACCTTGGTGCCTGCAGGATAGCTTTTCACACAATTCCTCCCCACTCTTTCTGGCATTTTGCTCTTTCTTGAACGTGTTTTTCCAGAAATGTCACCAGTGTCGCTGAGGGGCTCAGCTGCCTCCCGCGCCGGGGCCTTGAGGAAGCGGCCATGACGCACAGCCAGGCTGGGCACAGGGCAGCACCAGCCTCTCCTGGCAAAGGCCGCCCCTCCAGCCCACCCTGCTGCTGTGGGGCAGGGCACAAACACCTGCTTCTCACTGCAGACCCAGCCTTGAGGGTGGAGTCGGGCTGCATTTCCCCCTGTGCTCTCCTGGAAGAGGCACCAGGTAGGCTGAGGGACACGCCACAGCACCATGTCGCCATGCTCGGATCTACCTCAGAGACAGCTTGGGCACTGCCCCAGACAAACAGAGTAGGCTCCATCCATCTTTTGGGCACGCAGCCTCACTGAGGCCAGCGTGCAGACCAGGGAACCACAGGAACCTGCCACAGTAAGGGCTCCTCAGGTGGGCCCTGCTGAACAGAGCACACCCTACAAGCTCTAGTCCCTGTTTAAGGAGGGTAAACTGGGATGAGGAGGAAGAGTTTGAGCAAAGTGTGGCATACTACTTGTCCTGTAGAACACTGCTGACTCAACATGAAAGTGCTCTTATGTTCAAGTGTGTGTGTTCAGGACAATAAGCTCCTGAGCGAGCAAGCGAGCTCAGGGCAGAGGTGCATCTGATGTCTGATGGCACTCGCACAGGTGCTCCTCGTGCTCATCTCATGGGATCCAGTGATCCACATGGCTACACAAGCACCCAGCAGCAAGACCCTTAGAAATTCAATTAGCCCCCCGCTAATTAATTTCACTTTAATCTAAAAATTTATCAACATATTTTAAGTGTCCACTTACACAAGGATAGTAACTCCAAAATGGGCCAACAGGCTAAAACAAGCACACGTATTATTTTCACTGATGTCAGCATAAGTTTAATTTTCAACATTTTTTAAGACAGATAAACTACACCTAAATATGCTGGAAATTAAAGAGGGGCGGGGGGGAAAGGTTAGATCCATCCTAATGCAAAGTCATCCATTACTGAAGCATAACTGCTCGGCAGCAGAACAGGGCTATTTATATAACATAGAAAAAATAATCCTCAAATTGAAAGAAAAAGATACCACTCAATGACTTAAGGTACCAGGCTTGCACATTGTAGTTTCAGCCTCAATAGCACAGAGCTGTTGGAGGAAAATCAAAACATTTACACTATCACCAAAATAGAGGTTCTACATCTTCATAAAATGTTAATAAGAATGAGGATTTTTAGGAAGCAAACTGGGATCTTGGGTCTATCCCTTGGTTAGCTGAAAATTAAACAGCAACAAACGCAGTTGCCAAAGGGGGCGGGAGGGTGAAGAGGAAATGCGGATGACTTTGATATTGCTAGATAATGCATGTGGTGTTGACCCTTTTTCACAAAATGAAACCCAGACAAGAAGCTTTTCCCTTCCTAAAAAGGGTCATATTGAAGCAAATAACAGTTCACATTGGAAGGATAAAATATCCCTTGTTCTACACCACAGGCTTGTAACAATGCCACTGCTCATCTGAGTGATGCTAATTAATCTTGAGCAGACCTATCATCAGCTACTGAGACTGGCCCCCAGATTAAATGTAAACCAGCCTTGCATAAATTGAATGCCTCCTTTGAATATATAATTGAATTTGCAGAAGTGTGCGCCAGAGGGGTGTTTAAATAAGTGCACAAATATGATAAAAAGAACTTCACGCCATTATATCTAATTCAGTAAGCAAAAATAATGGCAGGGCACGTTCCAATTAGTGTTTGATTTATTTATTTTAACAAATCCAATTAGTAGAATGTTTTATAAAGTCATCCAATGTCAAACTCTCACAGACTGCTCAATACTGCTCAAAAGGGATAAAGAAATACGCTGATGTGAGAAACCTCATCGGTTATCCTGCCTTTCTAGATACACGTAGGAAACAGCACAACATCAGACATCATTTGATAGAGCATTTACAGCATTCCTAAGGCAAGGAGGGTGTAGAGACAGCGAGAACATCAGTCTCATTTGTCCCACTCCAGGCCTTTCTTCTGTGGCATAAGTACTTAGCTTTCTCCTTTTTTTTTTTTTAAGTAGAATTTTAAAAGTATGCAGCACTTTTTTGTAGAACATCCCTTTTGAAGCTGTCACGAGAGCTGAGATTTAGTCCATCAGTTTAGACCTTAGCCTCACAAAATATGAGGAAGCAGAGACAGAAACAAATGCTATTTTGATGAGGTAGCACTTAGGAACTATCAAAATCCAGAAGTTAACATACCACTGTTTCTGATCATTCAATTCTCATCTCTTCCAAAGACATTCTTGTTTACAAGGGCTGGAAGAGATGCTCATTAGGGTAAGTTCTATTATGAGATTTATTGTATAAAAATCCATTTATAACTTTTTTTTTTCAGACTGTAGAGTCCATGTAGTAAATCCCTGAGAAATTTTATTACATATTCTTATGGAAGTGGGAGAGAAAGTATAATAAAAACATGCATGCAAATCTTGTGCCAAGTTGCTTCATTCAAGAGAAATCAAGAGATATTGGGGTTTCGTCCCCCAGGAAAGAACAGCTAGTGCTTTCTACTCCTTCTTGAAAGATTAAGACAGAAGACAATAGAAACATGCATACAAGCAACCCAAAATGCTAAGTTGAACAAGAAAGCAAATCCAAATTCTGCAAGACCAGACCTATTTTTAACGAGCACTGTCCAACAGCCTCAGCTCTCAGACATCATGCCAAAGAGAAGGACAAGTATGGAGGGATTGGAGGAGGGCACTCATCACTTGAGACATCATCAGTTTCAACCATAACAGCCTAGAAGCAACGCGTTTTGTATGGCCTTAGGTACCTGACCAGCACAGGATGGGAAGCTTCAGATGGGCCAACAGTAACTGGGAGTCTCATTTGTCAGAAAATCATCCTTCTGCCATCACATTACCAACCTGCTGTTGTAACTGGCCAATTTCAATCAGTACTTTATTATTTCACTCAAGTACTTATTCTACATTCCTAAATTTTCAAGGAAAAGCTTTCTGCAAAGAGAAAAGAGTTATCTTTGCAGAGTTAAAGGGCACCACATGTTCACTGTGTGTTTAAACTCAGGCTCTACAAGGGAGAGAAAGATGCTATGACTCCTCAAACTGCGGGGAAGGCTTTGACCAATTTTTGTGCCTCACTAGTTAACAGAGTATCTACACCAGGAGAAACTGAGGAAGATTCCCCAGTGTGTAATACGGTATAAAATCCAAAGTAAAGCATTCATAACATCTTTTTCTGATGTCAGTTGTTCAAGAACTGAGCTTAGACCTAGCATAAATTCAGATAAGTCACTCAGCCATGAAACACAAATCCACTGAAAACCAGGCTTCTCTACTTCTGGTGCTCACAACAGTGCTTCTCTCAAGGTATCCAGATGTTCTGTGTTTTAGAAGCAAACATCAGTGATTTCTCTAGTGCCTCAAACACATTCCCTGTATGCGATTTGGTTTCTGCTGCAAACATCAGTCCTCACTGTCAAGGCATCATTCATCTGCCACAGGACAGTTCCATTTGTTTGCTTTCCATCTTACTCTTAACATAGTATTAGTAGATTGACATGCAAGCAGAAGAGGTGTTATCTACACTCCAGAAGGTGCTAGTCCTCTGAGATTTTGGTAAAAATTGCCTGGCTTAGGAATGGATCATTCTTGTTAGGTTTAACTAAATTTCATCGCTTTTGCACATTCTCTGTCCTAGCAATGAGACCTTTCAGATGGGGCAGCGGGCAGAAAGCGTGTGCTTGTTTTTAAATGCAGTGATGAAAATCGCTTCACTTCAGGATTAATATATATATGTATAGGTTTGGAAGTTTTTTTTCCTAAATGAAGTTAATCCTTGAAAAAACTGAATGCAGTTTAGAAAAGCTCTTTACTTCAGCTAGAAACATTGCACACCTATTTCCACACACAGCTTACAAGCACAGTTTCCACATGCACACACACAACACATGCATGAATACAATCAAAGGTTGCACGTTCGTTGCATGGCACCCTATGGCCATAATCAAAATATTGCTAACAGTGCATAAGGGATCGTGTACAGTCCTCATGATGCCACCAATAACATAGCTTAATCTTATGAAAGGGACAAATCAAACAGATCTAGCATTGTCTAGTGATACATCTCAAGACAAAGTGTCTTCCCAGTAATAAGTTTTTTTCCAGCACTTCTCCGCAGAAATTATTGGTCCCAAATGTGGAACAGAGTTTGACAAAGCTTATGAGATTTCCTCCTAATCTCATGGAACCACTCAGCTGCAAAACAAGCACTGTGGCTGGGATCCTAACATATACAGAACAAGTATTTAAGCTCTATTTCCTGAATTTGTCAGGTTGAGCTAAGTTTTCATTCTTAAATTCATTCTTAAAGGTTTCTCTTTCCAAAGCTTGCCTACAAGTCACATAATTTGAGCCCTAGACCAGCTCATACATTCCTTACTAATTCTCTACTTCATAATCCACCAAGGATCAGTGCAATCACTTTGAAGTATCCTAGGAGTAAAATTAACACTCAGTGTCATCTGTTTAAATTTATAATGTCCAGATCTTGGATGACTCATCCAACTTCACTTGCCAGAATGTATGTCCTTTGTTTAATACCAAGAATATCTTTTTGCTTCTGACAGCTTAGCTGTCACTATTCCAATAGCTCAGTATTAACATTTTATTGCTTTATTTAAGTATAAGTATATACATATCTATAATCTCATTGGATTTTCTTTTTACGCTACAGAACAAAGTCAGTTAACACACTACATTTTTTCAAAGAACCCTAACTTCAGAAGTTCAGTTTAATTTCAGTCTGCTGAAACACACTGAGACTTATTTACATGAAAAGTTTTCAGGCTTGCCTATTCCAAAGCAAGGAAACTTGCAAAATTAACACCAGTTTTCAAAAGCATAGAATATTCTTAAATAGATATTCCCAATCATCTTTTCTTATTATTCGAGATAATAATCTTTTTAATTCATTAGTTGAGTGGCTTTCCACCCTTGAAGCACGCTTTTGCTTTATTCATAGTATGATGAAATGAAGATTCCTTTTTAAAAATGCAAATTCATAGCACTTATATTTAGACTACAAGAATAAAAGCAAGATACTCAATTTGTTTCTTAAGTTACAGGACCATTTTTTTTCCCCTAAAATAACACCATTCTGTATTCCAAAAATCCATCTTAAATGATTAGCCATGTTTGTGGAAGATGTGCTTAGCTATATTTTTAAGTAAAAATCATTTATGGATATTCATTTTTTGTGCAAAAAAGATAACTTGCCTTTTCTTCCAGCATCTGAAAATCCTTGGGTCTAATTATTCAGTGTACCTTAAGAGGATTATCTAACATTGTATTTATGGTGTACTGTATTATGTTTTCACCAAATTCTGTATCAACTATTGCACCGGAGTCTTGATCAGTCAGAACTGTCTATTGATTGAGTTCATTTCAGCATTTTGTAACATCACATGCAATACCTATTCAAGCTGTGCAGTCGTTTAGATTATGTACTTATTTAACTTTTACCATCCACCAAGGCAGCAAAAACCTGTCTGAAGACAGCTCTTTCTCACTTATTTTATATTCCATTAGTAAGCCTATCTTTCTCAATAAGCTTTTATACAAATTTCAAATTAATGTATTTGAACTTCATGCAAGAAGCAGTCATTGACTGATTCATACTGTCTTTAGTGATGAATAAAATACTGTCTCAAAAGATACCATTTCAGGAATTCCAATACCATCTACAAGTCTTCTGATCTTTCTCCTTTCCCCGTACTGCTGTTCCTTTAGTGCTGCTGGGGCTCTTGTTTTAGGGAAGATCTCCCCGTAGCTAAGATGTTTTCTTTGAAGTTCATGGTCAGAAAACATTAAGACAATAGCTCAAGTAAGGGTAGGTTAAGTGCTTATTGGGCTGGCATTTTCCTAATCATTCCATTACTTCACTCTTCCCAGATGAAGCCAAAGAAAGTAAATTAAATAAATGCTAAACTTCAGAAAGCACCCACTATTCCATCTGCAAAGGCCTCTGTAAAGCTGTTTGCACTTGGCATTCTCTGGAGCTTTACCACCACAGCAGCAGAGCTGACCCCCGGCTAACATCCAGCATGGTCTAGAGACCGCATCTTACTTTTGCACTTGCAGAAAACTACCCGCAGTATGCATAAGGACAAAAAAATATGTGTGTGTATAGACACACACATCCCATCTGTATTCTAAGTGGTTCCTAAAAGAAAATACCAGTAGTTTAAATGTTTTCTTGTAGAAGACTAATATAGTGGCTTGATTCTTGGTAAACAATACTGATAGAATCATAGAATGGTTTGGCTTGGAAGGGACCTTTAAAGCCCACCCAGTCCAACCCCCCTGCAAGGAGCAGGGACATCTCCAACCAGATCAGGTTGCCCAGAGCCCCGGCCAACCTGGCCTGGAATGTTTCCAGGGATGGGGCATCCACCACCTCTCTGGGCAACCTGTTCCATATTTAGTTTAAATTCCTGCTGAACACCACATGCAATTAAAGCTCCAGCACTATGCAGGTCTCCAAAGACTGATACTTGATACTTGAGCCAGCACACTTAACGTGTACTAGCTCAGCTGTATACTGGTCGAGTATCAGAAATTTATCTAGAAAGATATCATTTGTTACTATCAACAAATAAACTCTAATGGGCTAATATAATGGTAATAACTTGCTTGACTGTTAAAATTGGTATACCTTGTTAAATTTAATAACATGGTTATTGGAAGCTACTCCCTGGGAGTGGCTGTTTAAATAACTTTTATTGAGGACTAACAATTCTCATCGCTACAAGTTTGTACGTTTCTCAGATTGAGGTTCTCTCTGACAAAACATTCTTTTACTTGTTGCTGACAGTTACTGTTTCAAATTACATATAGAGTGCACCGTCAAGGCTACTTGAAGGTATGTATTTTAACTGAACACAGTTTAAGCCATGATCTTCACTGAACGTGTCAGGAGAAAGCCAGCCCCAGCAACAGCAGTGGTTACCCAGCTGCTCTGCTTTCGGGTGCCCTCGCGTCAGAGACCGAGGGTGGGAGGGCAAATCCTGGACTATGCAAGAGACCTTGCAAAGTTTGATGAGTTGACTGATGGTCGAGGCACTAACAATCAGCTAGAGATTTAAATTTTAATATTTAGCTACTTTATTTTTATTTTTTTCCTAGTTCCTTTATTCTATCTCTGCATTTTTCACACACATTTTCTCCCTCAATGTTCCTGGCTGTACCATTTGCACTGTGATATCCAGCATGCTTTTCAGCATCACAGTAAAGTGGGGCAAACGCAGAGCATTGGAAGCCCTGTTGTCCTCTACGACACACTGTAAACATGGAAATGATGGGAAGATTTGCTTGCATTTAGCCTCCAGACTCCTCTCTCTAAATTCTTTGCCCAAAGAGCAAAACAGAGTAAATACATGCCAGGAATAAACAGTTCTCTGTATAACAGCAGATGTGAATTCTTGAAAGTCTATGGAGCTCCTTTTCTCTGTTTAACCAACTTCCCCGCTATGGTATGTAAGCAGATGTGCAAAAGTCCCTCTCCAATTACAGCTATGAAGCTTCCACTTCCAATATCTGACCCAGAACACGCAGCTGCATTGCTCTAAACTCTGCATTAAAGGGGGACAGCAAGGGAAAGGAGAGAAAGTTGAGGGCAACATTAACACAAATACGATCTCTACAGATAGTTCAGGTTTTGTAAAAAGGAGGCCATCGCAGCACACCTCACCACTCAGGGTGTTATTCTGACATTCTTAGCCACCTGCACCAGTACCGAATCACTGGTAATCTCAAAAAAAATGACCATCAGCCACATTTCCCTGGGGCAGTCTCACTTGGGGACTACAAGGCAGCTGGCCTCCGTACTCTGAGGGAGAGAAAGTATTTACTAACAACAGGTTGTGAACAGTTCACCATCTGATCAGGTTCTTGATTTTAGAGGAATTCTAGACTGCAAAATGAACTCATTTTCCACATTTTATGTTCACTACACATTTCTTTTTGAAACAGTTTCAGACTGTATGATCCTTCTTACACAAAACTTGCTTGGTAACAAACTGTTGTAGTTTAGCCCTGCCCAGGACCAAGCTACCAGTCTCTCACTCACCCCTCCACCCTCCAGTGGGACGGGGAGAAGAACTGGTAAAGAAAAGAAAGCAAAACTCCTGGGTTGAAATAAAAACAGTTTAAGGGAATAACAGAAGAAGATAAAACAGATAGAAAACAAACAAAGAACTCAATAACAGAAAATACACAAGCACATAATTCCCAGTAACATAACTCACTGTGGATCCCGATGCCCAGCTCCCTCCTGAGTAGCAGCAACCTCCCCCTCAGTCCCCTCCTCACTTATACACTGAGCGTGGTTCCCAGGGGATGGAACGGCCCTTGGGGCAATCTGGGTAACCTGTCCCAGCTGGTGGCTGATCAGTAACCTGTCCCAGCTGTGACTCCAGCCACAGGGGCCACCAGCTCCAGCTCCTCTCCCAGCCCAGGTGAACATTAACTCTGCCCTAGCCAGAACCAGGACACAAACATATCGAAAAAGATTCCTATTCCATCATCCAAGGCCTTTTTCCTGACCCTGGGATTGATCATCCCCAGTTTGAGGCTGAAACTTAGAATAATATATTTCCAACAAAATATTTTTAATGAAAGATTTGCTGAATCCCCCAGTTCTTATTGCTTTAAAATAACATCAAGCCTGAACTCTGCCAGGAAGGATTAAACGCTTAAAGCATTTCTTTCTAAGACATGAAAGGCACAAGGTGAAGGAATCTAAATGCAATCACTTTTTAGGATACTGAATGACCAGATTCTAATAAGAAACCCTTTTCTGTCACACAAACCGCAGTTTCTGTCATCATTTAATCCTTGCTTCACTGAGACACGTGCACTAGGGACTCGGAGCTGCTTATCCCCCAGCACACCTGCACTTCGTGTTGCCGTCCAAAGGGACCTGCAGCTGAGATCCCAGTGAAGGACAGATTCTAAAACCCTAAATTTGTAACATGCTTTGAAATAGTTCCACAGACAGCATTTCGTTTTAGTAACCTAGGAGGGTTGTGTTAACACCTTCTACGTAAGTGTAATACAAGAAAGTTTGCAAGTACTGTAGACAAACTTTCTATTGCTGTTGCTACACTGAAATAGCCTAGGCTCACAAGTGCAATTCAGATGCACAAAAAGCTCATTTACTGGACATTTACTTCTGTAAATAAGGCCCTACCAGCAATTTAAGAAGATAATTGTCTTTGCTTAAAAGATTTCTCTTTACACTAGAAGTCAAATGACACCATCTCCATAAATGAGACAAATACCTTCTGCGTGATACTGCTTTATCCACATCCTCATCAAGCCCTATAAAATACCTTTCCATTTGATTATGATAGATGGAAGGGTATTTGTAGGTACAGCTGCACACAGCATTTAACAGCACAGGAAACTTCATTAAAATGTAACGCGTTCCCAGAGCCTGCAAGTGAAAGCGCAGATACTCAGAAGCAAAGATTTTTTTTAAAAGTGCCCTCCTAAAGATTTCAGCTATGCAGTTCAATTGAGTGTAACATTTCCAATAAATTCATTGTTCATTTTTATACAGGTCATTGTAATTTTAAGATATCTGTGCAAGAATCTAATTCATTAAATATATGATGCTTCAAAAGATTATCATTACTATATTAAGTAATTCAGAAATTAGATTCAGTTTCTGATCAACTGATTTGGTATTAAATACACTTACCCAATTAGAACTCTACTGCAATTAAATTGATACTTCAGTTAACTACACATTAGGAACTGCAGCCAAAAATGTGAGAGAGATGGAGCGAA
This sequence comes from Chlamydotis macqueenii, assembly GCF_036417535.1. Classification (NCBI taxonomy): domain Eukaryota; kingdom Metazoa; phylum Chordata; class Aves; order Otidiformes; family Otididae; genus Chlamydotis; species Chlamydotis macqueenii. The sequence continues at coordinate 3,482,246 of NC_141571.1, read as the reverse complement.
AGCAATATTTTCTTGGTGTGCGCCCCATGGTCCTTCTCTTAAGCTGAGGCAATCTGAAATCTTTAACCCTTCAGGTGCAAGCCTTAGCACACTGCATAAAGTAACACAAAATCAATTATAAAAATAAGCTAATCAGGCATCTTCATTTGTTATCTGCACATTTTGTAGTCTCTTAGAACAAATATGGCATCAGACCATCTTTTTTACCCCAGCATCCTCTCACAATCACCAGCACACACCTGGGCTGGCAAAGGAAAAGACAACGGAGCATTTCACACAGCCCAGAAACAGAAAAATGGCTGAAGCACGTCAGACATCTGCTAGGGATTGCTTAGAAAAGACGCAAGAGCAGGACAAGCACACATTCATCTTCCCTGAAACGCCTTCCCAGCCTCAAACAAGCCTCACTGATACCGAATGCTCTTTTCCAATGAAAATACTCAACCATTTTCACAATCTACCTGCACTTCTGGAATCTGTGAACTCCCGTGATGACTTCTACACCTTAGCCATGCTCTGGCAGCTTCTGGCCATTACCTTCATGGGGACAGCTAGAAACAGAGGGGGTGGGGGTACTTCTGCCCATATGCAAGGCCACACAAACACGGGACAGTGGCACTATGATGGCAGAAATAGCATTTGCCACAGGTGCTGAGCTGACCCTCCAGCAATGAGAAAGGACTGAAGTGTATCGTTTCCCCATGGAAGTGACCATGCCTGGCAGGCTGCACCCAGAAGGCAGAACAGCTTTAAATCACATTCTGCACTTTGGGACAAGACAGACTTCTCACCAGGCCATCAACCTACAGTATTTTTTTTTCTTCTAAGCCACTGTCTCACAGGTAGAAAAAAAAAATTGCGATACTTGACTGTATTGCAGCATTTCTAGCAGTTTGAGACTATTTTAAGATTAGAAAATTAATATAAGCTTGATTATGAGGTCCCAGCTGGAATAAAGGTGGTGTTTAACTACATCTGAAAACACTCACCAGTGGTGAAAACTAATAGAATTTCCCAGAACAGAGACTATAATTAATACAGACTTTTTTTAAAAAAAAAGAAATATTTAACCAGCAGTTATAATTGTATTAGCATAAAGACTACAAAGAACCAAGGTGAGTGGACTTGGTTTCAAATAAAAGCTCAAACCAGAGTTACACAGGTCAGGTTTTGTTTTAACGAAATCTTTCCCCTTTCCTCTGCAGTCTTTCCTCAGAGAAAGAGAGATCATACAGCCATAAATCACCTGAATTCAGCTGCAGGACAGGTGTGAGCACTGACTTACTGAACACATTTCACCTGACTTCTAGTTACACTGCTAACTTTTAGATCAGGTACACTTCGGTCATCCCACTCCTCACAAAATCACCGAAGCTCAGCACACTCTTCACAGTGAGTTTCTCACATCTGTAGAGCTAACTGCCACAATGCTTCTATAATAAAGTATTATCACAAACATGGAATTTGATTACACTCAGCTCTCAAAACAAGAAAATGAAAATATGAGCTATTGAAAAGTGACCTTCTCTTCCCTTAGAATTGACAGCAGCCATTGGGAACACTGTACTCATGATGACAGCATGAGCTGTACACCTGAAGTAAAAATTACAGCATTTATGAGCAGATAATCAGCTAAATGATCTGGTTTTTTTTTAACCTACGTTGAACGATGAAGAAAATAGCTAGGTGTACTCAAAATGGCTATGACCCATGACATGGCATCCCTTGGTAACATGCCGTTTTCTTGCCAATGTCACCAGGGATCATCTTATCATACATAGCCTTCTGGAGATGGCTGGAAGACATCGTGGAGAGGACAGAATAGCATAAGAGTGAATCACTGTTGCTGTTTAGGAAAATAAAATACTTCGAGTCTGAAGCACTTTGTGCAAACCAGTTTCACTTTAGCAAAAGCTTGACTGTCTTAGAGCGAGGATCTCACACCGAAGAAAAAAAAAAAAAAAAAAATCTCGTCTAACACACTCAGTTGTGAGGATGATCCTCGCAAACAGGCAACACTCTGTTCTCTGCTGAATGCGAGAGCTGGGGATGCAAGAATGGAGTTTACATATACCTACACAATGAGGGAAAGAAACATAACGAGTTGCCTCAGCCTGTGGAAAGTGTCACAACAGGAAACCACTGTCTCTTGTTCCTGGGCGCCCTTGTTATTTTTCTCTTCTGAAACCAGAAGCCCTACGATGACATTTCTGGATCTTCACAGCCAGTGAAGGCCTGGCTAGTTCATTCTTTTCTAACCTGGAGTGGTTGGAGCTTTCTACGCTTTCCTTTCCTTATCTCTATGTATTTTCATAAGGAGCACGCCCTAGCCTCTGCTTCACTGGATTAGGCAAGCCAGACACTCGCGGTCTCCTCAAAGTTCTCAATTTTGCCAACAATCCTTCTAGCCCTCTGCATCTGTGATGTGCTGAAGTAATCTTTCTTCTGAAGGAGTACCTGTGTTGTACAGAATACTCCCGATTAAATAATTTTACAGAATACTCGAGATGAAATACTTTTTGATTAATATAATAGCATTTTTATTTCACCCTCTCGCCTTACAGAAACACATTCACTTTTCAGGAGCAAATCTCAGAGACTCATCTCCATCCCCCTGGTATTAATGCTCCAACAGCTTGCCACTTCAAACTGATTTTTAATCTTAAAGCAAAAAACTAATTAGTCCTGAGATGCATGACCTTGCACTCTGTAATGCTAAATTACATCCCTTTTTTTTTTTTATTTCATCACATTTCAAAGTCCTAATTCCTCCAGTCTGGTATTTTTATCCTCCTCCAGCTGTGTGTCATGGACTACCTACATTAGCACATTCCTTGTTTTTATGTTGGGAGAATCAGTGAAAAAACTCAGATCTCAAGAATTATCCTTTATTTTAGTTAACCTGCCTCCAGTGTGATACAGTAGAAAGGTATAAAAAAACCCCTAATAATGCCCAGGTTAGTCCTAGACTGACCCATTCAACACATTTCTTCTACAGTAATGCTGTAAAACCTGAATGAGATCTGGTACACTACCTTTTCCAAAGCAGTCCACCCCTAACACTGCATCTCAAACCCACAAATAATTTTCCAGTAACATCCAGTCAAACAGTCTATCCATGTATCCCTTGGAAAGTCTATCTTTTAGGATCTATGTGAGTGCATTTCCAAAAACCTAGACTTTAAATTAAACCTCTCTATCTTTAGCAATCAACATTGCAAGATTCAGTAGTGAATGAAAAAATTTGTACCCACTTGGACCAACTTTCCATCCATCCAGTTCCATACTTTATAATAGCAAAAGTGTTGACTATGTGATTTAATATCTTTGATAAAGTCAGTGGACTAGCATGCTGGTACTGATTAAATTGAGCAATTATTAAATAGAATCTGATTTCCAGCACTGTCAAATTGATGCAGTATTTAACAGATAAGGCAGCGATGATGAGAAACATAAGAACAAGTATACTTGCTCTAAACCCTTTCATTTAACAAGCTTCCATTTGACTTCCTCAAATTTGAAGTTACTGTTTTGACATGAAGCATCAATAATCTAGCATTAGTAGCTCCTAAGTACCTTTACTAGTTACTACAAGCAGAGATTTTTCCCTCACTGAATCTTGGGAGAATTTCACAATATTATTGATGCACGCTATGCATAGAAAGCATCCAGGTTCTTACCTTGGCTTTGAAAGTTTACTTGTTTTAAAAATACATAAAGATAAGTATATTCATACACATAGCTAGTAAAAGAGATCCTATCCTCTTTCTGCTAACTGTAAAATTCAGGAAGCTGATCTGCATCACACTTGCGCTGGTAATAGCTGTTGCTTTTCCTTCACAGCGTGAAAACCCATGGATACGGAGAGCAGCCACTGCTCCGTTTTCACGCAAGGCAGGCAATAGGTAACGTACTGAAGACAGCAGGCGAGAGTGCTTGGTTAGGAAGCAAGCAAGCACAGAAACTTGTTGAAAACATTAGGTATATACCTTGTTTTATAGGACAACAATGTATTACTATATGGTCTTTGGGGTACGCAGTAACAGAACTGGTAAAGCACAAAAACAGCTGAAGTCTTTTTTCAGGTTACTTTGCTAAATCCCAGTGGACCACACTATCATACTGCTTTCTTTTTCAACAACCCTTCACTACAGATCCACCCAAGTTAAGTTGAGGAGCTCTGTTACGGAAATGAAGTCTTCTGCTCAAAAGTTCAATCTTTTCCTTGTTACTACTAAAATGTTACAGGTTACTTAATGATTTACTTACACTAGTGCAAGCACGACTTCGAATACTTATTCCTAATTGAAGAGCGATGTGTCAATGAGAAGTATAAATCATGCACGATGACTGTTTCCCCTCTGCTGGTCCACCCTGCATTCTTGTTTTGAGTGGTGGGGCTATCGCTCCAGGTAGCAAACTTAAAACCTCCTGTAAGACAGCTCAGCAAATGCCCCCTTCCCCCCTGCCACCAGTTCCCCCCATCATTTTGAACTGCCATTAGTCATTTAAGATTTTTCTCAAAAAGAGGAGATTTGCATACTTTAAAATAAGTGGGTCTACCAGGAGGATTCAGTTTGATCATTTAATAGATTGTGATTTTTTTTTTTTTTCAGTTAGCTTAACATATTTCTAGGCTCTGACAAAGCTCACATAATTCTTTCCATTCACATGTGGTTTTCTACAACAAACAAAAAAGCCTTCACCTGTTTCTGATGAGCTTTGTGGCCTTCATGAACTCTTAAGCTGTTACATATACTAGCCACTGGCTAACATGGGATATGTTGAAAAGGCTGCCAAGAGATACACAAACCAGTTTACGGAACCACCCATTCTTTACCTTTTTTTATCATTAAGTTTGTTTTTTTTTTCTTTTTAATTAACCTATGTTCTTTTCCTGTAGGACTTCTAAAAAAGCATGATCTGCTTGAAACCCCCCACACCACAGGCATGTAAGGAGACATCATTAGATTCTAAATGACTGTATTCTTATTTTAATCTTTAAATTACTAAAATTGCTGCCTTTCAGCACCAGCACTTATAGGCAAGTACGAAGTGTTTTCCAAGTCTTAAATCTCTTTGGCTAAGATATTAATCAGGCCTTTTCCAAAAAAAAAAAAAAAAAAAGCCTCCTGGAATGGATATTCATCCTTTTTCATTTGGCCAGAGATGAAAACTATACCCAGCTGAATCTGCAATTTTCCATGTACTTGTATTATTATAGCACCCTAGAGACCTAAATGATGGCCAGAATCTGAACAAATTCATGTTATTGTGCTAAATCCCTTAATTTCTTTGGGATTTGTATCAGACTGTACACTGAAGAGTCCACAGTGAGAATCAGTAATGGATTCCCTAGATGAATGAGATTCTAGAAACATGCTAGGAGCCTGAGAGTTTAGGATTAACGCTAGGAATTCAAATACTACTCTAAAATTTATTACTAGCATGACACTAATTTACCTGCTAAAACTTTGGTTTCCTGTACCTGACCAGAGGGCCACTGCAGGGAGCCCTCATGAGACGGGGACGCTTTGGAGGGGAAAGTTGAAGAATTACAGATCATCTCACTTTTGGTATAATTTGGTTTCTAAAACATGGGTTAGAAACTGCATCAGCCAAAAATGATGCCCGAGTTACCTGAACGTATCTTGGGTTCTTTTTTCGGTTCCACTCCTGTGCTGGTGATACAGGAACCAGTAGGGCACCATGGGACTGGACATCTCTGATTATGTGCAAGGGCTAGGGCATCTCTTCGCTGCAGTTACATCCTAGTACATAATCTCAATGTGTAATATTTTGGTTGGTGGCATACATTCAGTGCGGTAATACACACTGTACCAGTCCCTGGCTGGTACCTTAATTCCCCATTTTAGAATACTGACCCACCAAGTTTATACTCCCTATCCTAGACAGGTAAAAAAGCATTTGCTATCGATTCACCCAATTTAAATTTGCCTGCCCACCAGCAAACCAGTCTCATTCATAAAGGTGTCACAGTTTTTTTAAATACAAGGCTCCAAGTGTTCGCTTCGATTACTTCTGACTTGACTACAGAGATAGACTGTAGATACTGACAAGTCCAGATTAAGAGAAAAAAGTAACTTCAAGTCTTAAGACTTGTGTATCTCCTTTCTCCACATAGAACTATGAGGAGCTGACCTAATTTAGGTAATCAGTTATTTTAATTGTTCTCCAAAATGGTCGTGGTGTTGTTCTCACCCAAGTAGCACACTTGCTCTGCCTGAAAGAGGCAAAAGCCTTAGCCTGACAGCCAAACTTCATCCCACCACCACCTTTATTCTTCCATCTATGAGGACAGACAGGTTATAGGAGTGATGTGCTACTTTCTATTTTGCCAGGAGCAACATCACAGAGTGTCCTGGATACACCAACTGCCTCTGAGATCTCAAATGTTCACCATACAACAGCAAACAGGAATTTTCAAGACAACTACTGCTTTTGAGGAAAGAGTTATTGTTTTTTTTTTTTCTCCTCCGATATGAAATACTGCATTCAAATAAATCAAATTCTACGATCCTGCATCACTCATTGACTTTTACTTCAGACAGGCTCATTCGCACCAGAAAAGCAAGCACAGATTTCCATCTGGAAGTGTTCCCTTGTCCATTTCTGGGATTTGCAAACTCAAAAGCTCCCTAACAGTCGATGCACCAAACTGATTTGACGCTCCTCTCTCTCAGCAACAAGACGACGCTACGCCTTGGCTTTGGCAGAACACGCAGCTCTGCTCACATTTCACACACAGAATACAGCTGCAGAGCGTGGAGGTTTATTTTCCGATGTAAGGTTGTATTCACAGGCACACTCTGCTGTCATGTTTGCATTCACGAGTGAGTAAACTTTCAGAGCCTGTGCTTATAAAGCTTTCACTTGCAATTTAGGTTTAAAATTCCCTGAAACAATCATTTCCAGCGATGCTGGAAACACTTTCATAACGTGGAATCCTGGCATAGAGGCGTCTACAGACGATTCAAATGCATCCGTAGGTGACTACGTTAAAATCATGGATAAGGTCTACCAATTCACAAGTGAGCCTCTTCCCCTTCAAATTCTGCCTTAGAAAAGAAGAATAACCAGATTTCTCTTCCAGAGGGAAAAGCAGTATTTCTGGAAAAGGTAATGTTTTTTGGACAATACTTGCCATCAGTTTAGATTATGTGAAAAAGTCTTTTGAGCGTTACTTTTTAGACCTTCTCACAGAATTATCTGGCATTGAGGATAATGCTGCAATAAAAGCAGGACTTTTCACTTAACTGTGAGAAACTTAAATACTGATGGACTTCTAATTTGGGCTTGTTTGCAGACCTCCTTAACACTGCGTACCAGGAAGAATTAAGTAGCCAAATGAGGGAATAAAAGTAGCCAAGGACATTAGAAGCAGGACCCACACACAGAGAGAGAGGACAGCTTGAAGATCTCCTTTGACAACTGCTCAGTGGATTAGGAAAATGTGGTTTGGCTTCAAAAGTGCCCCCTGACAGCATATTTTCTGAAGAATGATTTTAATACAACTTTCTAAAACTCTTCAGTTGAATTAATAATCCTTGAAGGGATTATCTACCCCTGAAACAACCGTATTGTCTCTCCCTCTGCGGTACTCAATTGACCACAGCCTACACCAGTTACCCTCCTTTCACCTCTCACCAGCAGTGCCAGCTCCAGGTTTCACCTTCCAGACTCTTCCATGGTTTTTAATACTAACAGCATCACACAGAATTCAAATCAAGAAATAGTAGCAGAAAGCAATGTTTGTGCTTTTGCCCCTCGCTTCCCCTTTTCCCTGATAAGCTTAGGTGGAAAAAAAAAATACTGCTTAAATTTAATTTATGAAGCTGAAAATTTCAGTTGAAAAGTCAACTATAGAATCAGGAATGGAGGAAAAATTAGATGGAATAAGTTTGCAGCTAGCAGCCTTGCCACCGCTGTAAATGAAGTGTTCTTACTGTACAGATGCCTTAGTGACAGCAAGGGTTTAATTGCATTTTTTCTGCAATACAAGTGGATGCTAGAACTACGGGCGGGGACAGAGGGGAGTTAATTTGATAAATCTTCTAGAGCTGTGGAAAGGACACATTTATTTAAAAAGCAAAATACACATGACAGTGTGAGCTTCCCCTCTTCCTCCCTTCCTACTTACGAGTATCGAAGCATCCCAGAGCTCTTATCGGCTTTAACACCATACCCACCCACACTGCTGTGCCGTTCCAGTGCTCGTGTGGGCTTGTGCATGGACCCAAAAAGAGCTAAACAAACAAACAAACAAACAAAAACACCAAAAACCCACTAACTTTCTGCTCTTTCTTGTGCAGATCCTTCCCTCCTGTTGCTACTTTGACCAGCAAAATTGTGATCTTCCAGAGCAATTATAAACACTAAAGGGGGGGGAACAACAAAACAAAACAAAAATCCCCCCAACAACAGTGATTGCTTCATGACTGTGTCAGAAAACAATCCCTGGTTCCAACGGCAGAGTAGATGAGATGCTGGGACTTCAACCTGTTGTGGCATCGCACAAGAGTTCCTGCAAGTCCCCAGCTTTAATACAGTTTCACAAGCAGAAATGTCACTTAATCTCTTGGTAAGCTGCATTCTGAGAGAGTAAGACACTAGACAATCACCAGCTCCATACAACAGAACCCAGAAGTGCCAAACTCTACTTCAGCCCATCCACAAGCATTACACAGTCTCCCGGCTTTATCACTTCCACCGTTCTGGCAGCAGGAGGGCAGCAATATCCTGTCACGCAAACACAATTAGAATGCAGAGCTCAGTTTAGTGCAAAAACCTGAAGAGACTCAGAAAGTCTTTTGCTTGTGCACCTGCCCATGGAAGTTCACATTGACCTTGCTCGGTAGTGACTTAAATACAAAGCAGCCACTGGGAAGGGAGTTACTCCACAGAAGCATCTTTGCTGCGCATCTAAGGGCTGACTATAGAAACATTTGGGGCTACAGGGGAGCACAACATACAGAAACACGCATTTCCTGAAGATGCTTCATTCTGCTGCCTCAGATGGAGCCATCCTTTGTCAAATACACAGCATTTGCTTACTTAAAATTCCTATGCTCTTTTCTCTGTGTCCCCCACACTAAGGGGGGTACTTGAAAATACAATAAAATAAAATAAAATAAAGTATCTGAAGATTCTTGAATTTAAAATACCAAAGGCCTGATAAAAATTTCCACCAGCAGCTGCTGTTAGCAAGCAGCACTCTGGAGACAGACCATCATGGGGTACTGGGAGGAAAAGAAACAGCGTGACAGTAAAACATTCATTTGGTTTGTCGCCGTTTCCAGAGGAGCCCACCACATGCCACCACCACCTGCAGCTTCGAGCGTCATCTGGAAAGGAAAGTTACGTGGGGAAATAACCACAGCCACTTCTGCCTGGCGTGCTCTTCCCTGCCGCCACGCGCACAGACACGCTGCGGGCCATCGACAACATGAATCATCTTCCCCTGCTATTCGAGCTTCAATTAGGAGAGCCAGGATTTCTTCTACCTTCACACAACGCGGGAAGACAAGCAGCTTTTGCTTCCCAAGGAATATCCTCAACGCCCAATGCATTCAAGCAATGATTTGATCTTGTAATTCAAGAAATCCTCAGGGACGATTTGATTGTTCTAGAGGAATACAAGTGACTTTGAACTGTCTTTCAAATTAAACCGCATCGGTTCCTCCCAGAGGTGAAGGTAGATGTGTGTCTGCTTTACATCACAGAAAGCGATTGCTGTAGCCACCGCTTCCCAGGTTGAACAGAGACATTCCACCAATAGTGTAGAAATGGAAAATTCCTCATTTTTCTAATGCTTCCCACAAATCAGTGTCATCATTTTGAAATGCAATGCTATGGTCCATCTCTAAAAAAACTCCAGCAAATCTACTTTTTGTGGTTTATAGAGCCAAAGTTGATTCACCTCAGTTTTTAGGATACGTAAGTTCTGCTCTACAGATAGATAACCTGTGCCAGGGCACTGTAAGGAGACTTTGTTTATCCGAGCAAAGTTGCACAACGCGTCCTGCAGAGAAATTTCTCTGTTTTCCCAGTGGTTAAGAAAAACGGTGGTATTGGTACGGCACGTCCTTCACCAGGGCTGTGGAGCAGCACACACCCTTTGGAGACTGCGAAGGGCTGGGGCTGGTTGGGATTGGGGGTCTCCTAGGAGAGGACAGATTCATACCCCACAAGAGCAGCTGCCTCCACACAGCACACACCGTCCCTGACCCACCACTGCGATTTCATCCCTTTCTCCAGCTGCTGGGATTGCCAGCAGTAATCGTAGAACCATTTTGGTTGGAAAAGACCTTCAAGATCATCGAGTCCAACCTTAACCTAACACTGACAAGTCCACCACTAAACCACTAAGCATCACATTTAGATGTCTTTCAAACCCTGCCAGGGATGGGGACCGAACCACTGCCCTGGGCAGCCTATTCCGGCGCTTGGTAACCCATCTCCGGGAAGAAGTTTTTCCTAATATCCAACTTAAACCTCCCCTGGCACAACTTGAGATCATGTTACTATAGACAACGCAGCAATTGTGCAAGAGAGAAACCACCAGCAAACAGTAAATAATGCTGCTGAATGTTTGAGGTTTTACACATTAAACTTTCTTTGATGATTTTGTACTCACAGCTGTGACCCTACACATGCTACAAATAGAAGTGCAGATCAAATCCTAATTCCTAGTGATTTTCACAAAGCCTTTAAGCCAGTAAAGCTTTGCTAAACTCAAGAGTCACAAAATCTATTGTTTCCCTACCCAGAAACACTTGCAGAATTTGTCAATATTCAGAAAGTCATCATTCAGACCTCCTGCAGCTGCAAGTAATTGGGAAACCAAAGTGAGGGAATTGGGATCAGCTGGTTCAAGTGCTGAATGGAAGTGACAATGAAATGTAACACGCAGGTGAAAAATCTAAAGTTTGTCTTAAATCACAAGGTAAACTGTATGTGTTTGCAGGATTAACTCTTAGAAACAAGGAGCATTCTGCTGCTTATGACATTTGAGATTTCTGTGCTTTCCTTTCCAACTAACAAAATCGGTGCTGCAGGCCTTAGTATTAAAAAAGTACTCTTACTAGAAGAGTTAGGTACTCTTAGCAGCCCAAAAAAAATCTTAATTTGTTACCTTGGATCCTTTGCTTTCCTTCTGTGTAGCATTCTCCATGTAGACAAACATGAGAAGGAGAAACAACCTCAGTTGAGCCAGGAAAATTAATTTCTCTTTCATGTGCCTTGTATTGTTTAGACACCCTCCATAGAAGATGAGGTCTAATTAAAAATGTCACTCTTTCTATTCAACAGTGGAACAACTACATGTAGGTATCATCAGCTGTTTTCCTGATCAGCAAACCAAACCCCAATTCCCCAAGCTCTACAGACCACAACAGACACCAGGGCACAGCCAGTAAGAACTCTGCAGAAAATACAGACAACCCAAGTAACCTTGATTTCCAGACTTAACTTACAGCAGAATGGAGCAAAAGCACAGCTATCATCAGCACACCAAAAACTATGTAGAATTCAGGACTTTTCATTCGAAGTATTTCCACAAAGCCAAACTCTTCCATTCCTCATCCACTGCCACAAATTCAATTGTCTAAACACGTTATCAGATGGTTAAGCAGAGACAGGCAGGTTTGCTTCACACTGTTCCATTCATCCAGAACTTTTCAGTTGCCCCATCACCTCCTCCATAATAGCCATAACCAGAAGATCTAGCTCCATGAAATACATGCCCCACTTCAGTCAAATGATCCAGCTCCTGAAATGATGAGGATAGAAAGGACTGAGGGAATACTTTCCTTCATGCCTACCACTTCCCTGGAGCAAAAGGAAAGCAAACTGCAGCCAGGTCTCTGCTCTTCAGAAGATGACAGGACCTTTGGTTGTTACTCTCAGAAAAAAAAGTGAATAAAAAAAGAATGCAATTTAGAACCGATAAGTTAAAAGCTCCTGGATCTGGGGGACAGAGCTACAGCAATTTGCTGGTAAGCCACCTAAATGTTTATCCTCCAATTCTATGTACAAGATCTTCAGACTTGCCTAATTAAACGATGAGCATTCAAGCAGTCTCTACTCTGAGCAGCCCATACAGTACCAATAGACCTTCACAGCAACGAACTCACAGCCTAAACTCACAGAAACAAAACTGGTGCCACCATGGCAACAAGTTCGCAAACAGCAAAAACTTCCTAAAAATCGAGAAGCAATCTTATCTAATCACTCAGATACCAGGTGTACAGATCTTAAACACAGTAATTTCTGGTACTTTTCTGGTAATTATTTTTTTTTTTTTTTTGCAAAAAGAAAACATTCAACTCTGTGTACAAATATTCGCTGAAAATATGTTTACAGATGTACACTGTCTTGCAGTAGAAGTTGCATCTGTAATATTGCCTGAGATTATCTGCATTCAGGTAGGAAATAATCAACTGTGTGCAAATCTAGGATCGCAAACAAGCACAAGACTTGAAACAGATACACCTGTTCTGAAGCAAAACTACCGAGCACTGCGATGCCTGTAGACAACTCCAGTTATAAAAGCAAAAGTAGAAACTACATTTGTTCCAAAGTACATGGCTGTCAAAGCAGAGCTTTTCTCTACTCGTTGAAATGTCTCTAACCAGACACTCAAAAAAATGTGTAGGCAAAAGGCTAGTAAGAGTCAAATAACACCCAACTCCACCTGGAACTCTTTCTTTGGGTTGAGTTCGGTTTTGGAGAGCCTTGGGTGTTTAACTCGTTTTCGCTTTATAGTGTTGACATTTTTTGTTTCGGTTATGTTTTTTTGGGGGTTGTTTGGTTTTTTTTTCCCAATAATAAAAAAAATCCCTTTACAACAGTGCACTGAAGCCAGTGGAAAAATACCAATTTCAACCTGACTTCACTAGTTGGAATATCAGAGTTGACTGGCACAACATAATCCAAAGCAGAAGTCTCCACTGACTTCATTGCCCTTTTTCTTTCCCTGTTCAATTGACGCCAAATAATAAGGGTGAGCCAAGGGGACTTTAGAGGTCTCCACTGCTGGGAAGATTTTGAAAGCCCTTCAGTTACAAATTGCTGATTCCACATATTTGCAACCAGTAATTTCAAATTGAAATGTGCTGGCCAAAATGAACTTTTAGAGCAGTTGTGCAGAAGTCCTTGTAGGGATGAGTATACTCTGCTCAAATCCACTCCCAGGATGAAATCTGAATATAATGTGGTACAACTTAGTGCTTAAATACAGAGCCAATTTGAAAGGAACCACGACAGTAGTCTCAGAGCTAGACTTATCCTTTTGGAGCACAGCAAAAAAAGCGTTTGCCATGTAAGATGGCAAACCAGAACACAGTAAGCACCTTCCCACCTTTCAGCAGGGCCCACAAACAGCAAAAGAAAAGCCCAAACACACACCTACAGCTGCTGGACCAGGAGACTGCTTCTCAAAACAGGTCACAGCAAAAGGGTGGGTAGAAAAATAAAGTAGTCTGAAGAAAATTTAATTAATAGGGAATTCACAGCATCATTAAAACATGCCAATAGAAAAAAAAAACTAACCACCAAAACAATGATGTGATATTCAGCAGAAATAAGCTAGATTTCTAAATTGTTGCCCCTTTTATCTCCTTGCATTCCTACGACAATCACAGCATCTCCTTGTCACAAACTGCAGCTCCTTGACCCGACTCAACCAGAGCAGAGCACTGAGAGCCACCTAATTTGGGTGACTCCTTCCTAATTACTGTCCCCCAACTCCACCCTTCCAACATTTTACCCAAGATTAACTCCTGTTTGGAATTTGGCTGAAGTTGTTAAGCTGCTTCAGAAATTATCAGGGAAAAGGGACAGAGCAACACTGGCAAAGGTAACTTGCCATGGAAGAGAAGTTTAGGAACTTGAAGCTAAAACCACTTTATGTTCTGTCAGCTGTGCCTCAGCAGCAGCAGCTCGAGTGCAGACCACAGGCTATTACCTGTAAATGAGAACCTGTTCTTCCTTTAGAAGAACTAGGTCACAGAAGATGACCGAGCTGGCCAGCTAGAAATGTCTGCTCTATGTTCTCTGCAACCTGAAAAGGCACTGAAGTGCAGCGCATCGCTCCCCGTGCGCTCTGCCTGTCCCCGTACAGGAGCGGGTATGAGATCTCACGGGGTTTGCTGCCAGTACAAAACACAGGCATGGTTCTCACTATCTTCTGATCTGAAATGTACGGAACATTAAAGAGCAAAATCACAAATTATTTCTACATCTTGCATCCAAAACACAAGCACCTACAGGTCTCAAATGTCCTTTAGTGGCCAGCTGTCCTGTGGGAGGGTTTATAACTTTGAAAGACCATCACATTTCTGGTCCCACAGTTACCAATGTCCTCTGTATAACAAAGCATACTCATGCACCTAGAATTACAGCTGAAGGATTTTGCTCTATTATTTTCTTCACATGAACAAGGAAAAAAAAAAAAAAAAAAACGGAAATATTTCTTTAATCAACCACTTGGGTTTTGAATGCCATGTCTCCATTAGAACGCCCTCTCTCTCCTGATGCCCTGCAAGCCACTTATCTTTTAATGCTTGAGAGAAATTACCTTCCCTATTTGTACTTCCCTACTTGTAATGAGTAGTTTCCTGTTGTCGAGACATGGCTGATCAGGATTTCTATTGTAACAGCATAAAAAAAACTCAAATAAACTCTAACCTAGTGCATCAACAGAAAGTGTTTACTACACCTTGTGAATAACCTCACTTTTTTTTTTTCTTTTGTCAGTTTGCACTGAGAAAACCAGTTAAACCCAGCCGTTTCATCATGCCAAGGTGACTGCAAATTTTCTCCTTTTTTTTTTTTCTTTAAGAGACCTTAAGCACAGAAGAAACCAATCTCCCTGAACCAAAGAACTTGCAAGTTGCAACATACTGCTTAATAGTTACAGCTTTCATAGCTTTTATAGTGTAAAAGCTTTTAATAGCACTGTAATAACTAACCGATGACGCTGCTGACATTCGGTAAGTGTAACCGCGCAAAGGAGGACCCCATCAAAACAACGCTCCTGTACACAGACTAATGTAAGATTGCTGCAGGATTTCAGATACTCCTCTCTTATCTGACACAAATTCAAAAGGTACAATTTTAAGCTATCTTACAATTTGAATGTTCCCCTCCTCCCCAAGCAACCAGGACTTTCACTCAACCTCTTCTGTATTTTTCAGTCACTGAAG
Organism: Chlamydotis macqueenii; assembly: GCF_036417535.1. Taxonomy (NCBI): domain Eukaryota; kingdom Metazoa; phylum Chordata; class Aves; order Otidiformes; family Otididae; genus Chlamydotis; species Chlamydotis macqueenii. The sequence goes on along the minus strand of NC_141571.1, from coordinate 3,467,019 downwards.
TCACGATTAAGAAGTTCTTTCTTTGTTGCCACAAAACATAATTCAAGCTTTCCCCACCTCTGCAACACAATCAGTTTTTCTGGTATGGTTTCCAGTCTACCTATGTCAGTTAGAATGTATTATTCCTCACAACACTCCTCTACCTCCTCCAGCCCCTGTAGCGGTGGTGCTGCCATGCCTGGAAGCACGAAGCTCAGTCCCCACACAGAAATACTGAAATTTCTGTGGCACATGGCACTTTGCATCACGCATTAACATCAGCAATTTGGTATTTTCTTCCTTCCCTAGCAGCTGTTTTATGCAGAATGACGTTCTACTTGAAAGTCTGCTCCAGGGGAATGAATACTATGGGATGGATGCACAAACACAAGTTTCAGAAGTAGGGCAAAGGCAGGCACCAGCTCTCACCTTTAACAGGCGATGCTGCTCCTGGAGAGACACGAGACCCGCGGAGGGGCTGGCAGCAGCTGCACAGTGTTTGCAGTAAAGGTGTTGTGGGCAACTTAAACTATAAAAAAAAAAAACAACCAAACCTGGTCCCAGTATTTGCGCATGAACCATCAAATAAGTACTTATACAGGCAACACTCTCCTTTCCTGCTGTCACCGCTGGCAGAAGAGCTCACTCCACCTATGGGGATGCCGACAGCCGCATCTCTCAGCCTCCCACTTACTTGAGCCTCATTAAGCTCTTCAGATGGCATGGGGACACAAGGGAGGATAAGAGCGGGAGCGCTGTTTATGTTGCACATGCTTGAAGTAGAATTTTCACAAGAAAACACACTGGTTTTTCCCTGACAGTTGTAATCGCCCACAGGGAACGTTTAGCTATTGTAGACGCTGCTCCTTCCATCAAAAGCAGGCTTCAGTATGTGGTTTCCTTCCCTCTGCCCAGGATGGGAGAGCACAGACAGGAGCAGAACCTGCTCCTGGGACAGCCACAAAATCCAAAGGGAAGCCTTGGCACAGTGTTTCTGGCAATGACATCCATCAGACTGGAACAGCATAGAGGAGGAGGGGCAATTTCCCAAAAGCTTAATACTGCCTGCATTTTTTAATACTCTGTGTGGCACTGGGTATTTCATTATCAGAATTAATTACAAAGTACAGGAAGTAAAAGAGAGCAAAAAGATTATACCTCCAACAAAAGACATCAAGGGTCACAAAGAGGCAATGGACTTGGTTATTTCTCGGTAGGGACAAACTTGCCTTGCTTCTAGGAAAGCGAGGATGTCTGTCACAAGAACCTGAGATAAGAACAGCAAATATTTCCCTAGAAGGTGAAGGGACTGTGTTGGCAAGTCTAGTTGAAGATACCAAACTTAACTGGCCAGCCAGAATAGCCACAGTTGTTGCCCAGGACCCCATTTAAAAAAAGCATTAAAATTATGAGGTGTCACCACGAGAGACCTGCAAACCTGCCAGTTGTGAGAAAGCATCTCAGCTCACTGCCAGAGCAGTGTAACTCCCTACGCAGCCAAGAAAACCTGTGCACATTGGGTGACAGCAGGGTACACGTTTGCTTTTTTATGTCTGCTGCAAGCAAAGGAAACACGCACCTCAGCAGGTCCTGTGAAAGCAGCTGAAAATTATGAAAAATGGGGGCATTTTTCCTCATTCTTGAGATATTGGCGTTTTCAGCCATGTGGGTGGTTGAAGCAGGTTCTCATGCAACCGTAGCTGTTTCTAGACAAAGCATGTTTCTGTAAACTAGAGGAATCTATTACAAAGCCCAGAAAAAATATTTTCACACACACAGCCTAATAATATGTTTTGTCAATTAGCTCAGTCACCGTTCAAAGGAGTCACAATTCTACCCTCTTCCCCTTCTTTCCTCCCTAGAAATAGAAAAAGCAGCATTTTTACGAGTAATTCTTAAAGTCAATTAGCATTTATTATAACTTCCCAGGTACAACCTACGCTTATCTCCCAACAGCACAAAGAGAGGGCCCTTTGAGGGGTTATGATAAAAGTAGTCATTTCACAGCGGATCTCCGCACACTGTTTTAACAATCCTGCCCATTTCTAGAAATCCTGTCACCCTATAATCTTCAGGCAGATTAAAGGCACATAAAACAGCTTTAAAAACTCACGTTGCTTAAGGTCTCTTATTAGTCAGGTTTTCCCTAAACTCACCGTTCATTATTTCTCAGCCAATAATTGAAATGAAGTTCCTGTAATTCCACTAACATGTCATTTTTAACAGGCAGCAGTGGGTGCGTCTCCTAGCTGCCAAAGGATCAAAGAGCCCACCAGGACTATTATGGGAAGGAAAAGGTGAAAACAGCTGAATACCGAAGATCTTCTGAAGTATTCTTTGTTTAACTCTAAATCTTCTGCACCTACCCCTTCTGTGCCTTGAGAAGGTATGGAGAACTCTACACTCTTGAGAATAAGGATGCTCATCTTTAACCTGAAATCAAAGCCCTGAGTACTCTACAGCTTGCTATATGCCCCCCCGAAAAGTGAGATATTAAGTAATGCCGCAACAATTAGAGAAGGATAACGTGTTCCCATTTTTACCTCCTCTTTGTGAAATTGTAACATCTGTCTGAAATCACTGCTTTCTCTCATCTCCCCCTCACTCTCTCACTCTGGTTTGTGAAGCGGCAGCAAAAACCAGAGGTTGTTTCTAGGTTGGAACATTAAATTTAATTAGGTGCTCCCTCTCCTGTGAGGATGAGGTAGGGAGAGCCAGAGACAGAAGGCACACGCTCCTTCTGGAAGGAACCCCAAAAATTAAACTGCCATCAGATCAAACAGTAAGAGATAATGTTTATTAATGAGACCTGTGTTAGCGCTGGAAGAGGAGAGATGTTTCCAATCCCCCTCACTGTCTGCCAGGCATTCCCTTCCATTCACATTTGGTTGAACCCCTCTGTTCTGTTTTGGAAATCGCAACTCTGGATAACAGTAAGCAAAGCCAATCAGTCACTCCATCCTCACTTACAGCTCCTTAGAGCTAAATTACCTCCTTATTTTAACCCAGAGATGGACACACCACACCAAGAGAAACCAGTTCCAGATGCTGGTGCTGTTTGGGATTCATTCTTAGGAGGGGAACTGGATGCTGGATTTCACCTGCAGGAGGAAAGTTTCGTTTCCCCAAAATTCATTACTTAATGTATCATCCCTCACCCAGATGTTCCGCAGCTTCGCAGAATATCTTCCCTATTCTGGGCAACTTGAGCAGCTGTGGAAAGAAGAGGAGAAGAGGGCGACCTTGACCACACGGCCCGTTATGGCTCTGCTAACCATATTCCTTCTACAAGCATGCTATTAGGTTTTTCAGTTTTTGCAGGTTCTTACCTTTGGACTGAGCTCAATCATGCAGAAATATTTTTAATCCGGATGACGGGAGACTAATCTCCACAGGGGTACAAGGAGAAAAAGAACATTTCTTTACATTTGTGACTGGAAGAGGATAAGTGGCTGGCATGGTTCCTGAATCCATCTCCCTTCTAACTCAGTAGAGAGAAATCCCAGACCCCGCTGATTTGTTCAGCCAGCACGTGGACTCAGCCGAAAGCTTGTTTTGGACAAGTCCCATGGCCATCCCCTCTGTTCTAATCCTTCCCTCAATGGCCCGGGCAGAGCGAGAACATCCAGAAGGATCGTAATCAAATCATCTCAGCTTGAAAGAACTCGGCTCCCAGCATGGCGGTTTGGACCCTGCCGCTTCACCCGGAGGAGCCCTCCGGGTCCAGCAGAAATAAATGCTCCTTCCACACCAGGGTGGACAGACGGAGGCACTGCTTTAAAGGAATCACTCGCAGAGGGACACCGTCCCGAGTGTGACCTGCAGAATATACAAACTATTCAATACATGAAGTGTATTGAGAGGGGGCTGAAGAAAGATCCCAGTAACACATGCTTGTCAATGAAAGCTCATTTTCATTTGGGTAGTTTGAGATCTCTAAGATTTTGCTCCTTCTGTCAATCAGGTATTAACATGGAAGAAACAAAAGAACACTCACATTTAAGCTGCTACCAAGGCACCTTAAAGCTCCAATTGCTTCCATTTCTTAAAAAAACAAAAAAAAAACCAAAAAAAAACCAACAACAACAACAAAAACCACACACACCCCACAAAAAAATCCACAGACACCAAAAAAGCCTCCAAAATCACAAAAACAACCCCCAACATTAGCCTCTGCCTCCAGACTCTACCTAGGAGCAGAAACAGATATATCCAAATTCAGCAACTAGGGTTGTTCAGAGCATTTTCAATCCTGCCACAGCATGGTAGCCTGATATCCAGAGACACTTCTAGAAGAGACTTGGCTATACATTAAGAATTTCAGCACTTTGCTGAGAACCAATATTTCTTAATTTCACCTGTCTCTTACAAAGCCACGATAGACTGGGGAGCATATGGGAGGAGGCAAGTCCACGCTGCTGTCAGGTAGCCAGCCTGTATTACAAACACTACTTCATACTTTATGGTTCACGTCTTCATATTAGCGAATGTTGTGTTGGGAGAAAAACAATCCATTTTCATCTCTAGTTGTTTTGTTTTACCTCTTTCCTCAGCAAGAAAACAGCATACATCACTTTGTACCAAACCAACAATTTCTTTAGCGACTATTTTACGCATTGTTCATTGCTGACAATGAAACAGAGACACACTTAGCAAGACAGCCCTCTTCCTCCCCTTCCTCTCACTCAACAACATGCCCAGCAGTAGGGAAATTACGTGGGGAGCAGAATATCACAGTCATAGCACAACCGTGATGTAGTTTCTGGTGGGTTGTAGCAATGTGGAAAGCCCTCCGCTACACAGAGATAAAGAAACCCCAATGTCTTTGGGAGATACAAGTTCACAAGCCTGATTTTATAGTCTAAAAATGTTCTCTTTTGTCCAGTCTCGCAGTAAAAGGAGCTGTCAGGACACAGTTGGGATGCCGAGACCCCCGGGAGGGATGGGAAAGGGAGCGCGAGCTGCCAGCACATCTCCCTGGGACCGCTACGCCCATCCAAGCCCTGACAAAGTCGTGCTCATGGAAAGCCTTCCCTCTCCCCCTGGTACAGCCATCACTAAAACGTCTCGCTGGCTGCCTACAGAGACAGGATTTAAAAAAAAACTTTCAGTTCTTTTCCTTTCTTAACATAAGAGGTATAAAACCAGAATAGCACCATTCTGACTTTACTTGCCCAGACTGTTTATTCCAGTGGCAATTCACGGATGTAAATTACTAAGCCTAATTCTTACACTCGTTAGCATCCAAAGATAATGTGTGCTGAGCACTACTGCAGCTTATTCGAAACAGCTTGGATCAGTGACACAATCTGGAGGACATAAGGTAACGAGGTGACTGAGCTTGTAACTACAGCGACTCACACTTAATGTCAAAGAGAAGCAATACCTTAAAATTCCACACCACCACAAAATTGCGTGTATGAATGACAAGCCGTGGCTTTCTGAGCCCTTCTGTATCTTTAACTTAGGCTCTGAAACTGGAGTCCCAATAACTTCATTTCAATTTTCAGCCTAAGTCCTCAATGGACACCACACTGATCGTGGGACGCAACGACAGGGCATCACTCGTGAGGAGCATCCTACAGACCTGGGGCCAAATCCTCCGCTGGAGACTGGCTGGAGCATCCCTGGCAAAGCTAACAGCCTTGGTCAACACCTGTTTCCCTGGATTTGCTGTGAGTGTTTGCCAGCCTGCAAAAATCTGTGGTTGCCATAGCAACAGGAATACTGTAGTAAAGCAAAGGGAAGAAATATTCAATTGTCAGCAGAGAAAGATTGATTGTTTAGGTTTCCCCCCCACACGTGTAAAACCAACACAGGGCTTTGTGTCATTTACTCCCAACCTAAATTCCTCCCCGCTGGTTTCATCTGATATTTATGAGGGCTGTGATCTCGTAACCTTCTTCCTTTTCATAGCAACAGCCTCCCTGCGCTGCAGAACAATGCGCCTGAGTGCACGGAGATGGGGGAGGGAGCCCTGCGCTGCGCACGTCTCCATCAAAATCATCATGTAGGCAAAGTGCAGAGGGGAAGAAAAGGATAAAACGCCGTAATTATTTTTTAAAAATTCCCTTTGCTTAGCGCTCCATGAATACCAATGGCTGCAGCACAGCTCTTTGCTATGCGAGCGGCGTAACCGTACGGCGCCTTTCAGAAAGAAGCCAGCCCGAACTCCGCGGTTCAGCTGATCTATTGGTCCCGGGGGTTGTACATCACCCGCGTTCCCTATTAATGAAAAGCCTGAACAACTTGATGACCAATTAATTGGTGTACTCAGGTAAACCAAAGTAAGAGTAACATATTGGATGCAAACAGTGGAGCAGCCTGTCCAGTTCTCAGCCTCCATCAGGAGTGGGCTCCGGAGGAAGGTACGAGCAAGCAGCAGCAGATCATTATATGCAGTAACAAGACTCATGGGGAGGGAAGCAGTTCCTGACCCCAGGCAATGAACGGCTGGCTGATGTCCTAAAGCAGGCAGCTTTACATCTCTTCTAGAACTTCATCCTACATAATTTAACTGTGTATTTTTGAGTAAATGTCTAATCTTTTGCCAAGCCTACCAAGTTGCTTTCCTGAAAATGTCTCAAGACTGAATGGCATGATAAAACGTGTGCTTTTTTTTAATCCATTTTAAATACACTGCATTCCAAATTTCTTGGATGCCCTTTTGTTCCTGCATTAGACGAGTGGCAAATAGCTGCTAACGAAGGACTGCACAGATGTTCCATTCTCTCTGATGGATTTTTGTGCATTATAAGGCACACAAAAAATAAACATTACTGATTTGTATTTTCATTCTAGATTAGTTAATCAATGGAACACATAGTGAAAAAAAGCAGAGAAGAAATTAGTTTGGAAAGGAGAACTGAAGTAGAGAGGATGCTTGGTGAACACAAGGAGCGAGGGGAGGGCAGGGCAAGCGGAGCGAAGAACGGCTGCGATACTGATGGAAAACAAACGCGGCGAATACCACTTATGGATCATGACATCAAGAAAAAGCTCTTTTTCTGAGAATGGGAACAAGATCCAAAGCAGAACAGGCAGTAAATGAATGCAAATATAACAATCTGTATTACATAACTGGAAATGTTCAGTCAGGTTATGCAGGCAGTGTTATAAGAAGGGATCTGAGTGCTAATATCATTTTACTGCTCAGGAGTTTGGACAAGCCCACTAACACTATCATCCCTGACAAAAAAAAAATCCTTGGCTTTTTCCCCACGTTTAGGTAAGAGCAAACAACCAACTTACAATGAATGTCTGAGGCCCGCTCTGTGCAAATTACTGTCTGTGAAACGTCTCCACACACTTCCATCTTTTCTGTGCTTACACCCCAGCCTCGTTCAGCAACCTGCCCCACTGTTAAGTTTCCTAATTATGTTCATACACATTTAGTTTGCTCCACTGTAACCAGATAATAGAAAAGCCTGTGCTGGCGACTAAAACCTCAAACGACATGCAGTGCTCATCACAAGGTGAGCAGCCTCTCATTGATGTCTTGTGCACATCTCCCATACAGTTATTACACATAGAGGAAATAGAAAACACATCCCACGCACGTACAGTGGATCATTATTTTAGGGTTAAGTTCAGTTCCCTGACGAAGCTGCTTCAAAGTTAATGTACAGAATTAGGAGGCAGTTTTGGTTAAACTTCGTCAGAAACAGTGGGGAAGGACTAACCAGAACTTCAGCTGTCAAAGACCAAGAAAGGACCAGCATTCTCCTTATATGCTCAGCATTAATAGTTTCACTTTTAATTAAAGAGTAAGAGGTTATAAATTAGAAAGGAGCACTCATTTACATTTACAGACCAACGCTATACCACAAAAATAGGAAAGCAACACTTGCTACAGCTACATACATTTTTGGTTACCACTTTAAACCTGGCATACGCAATGTTTCTGTCTTCCTTTCCTTTATAAATAGAATTGATAGGTTTTTCAAGGCATTTAAAATTGCTAGAAAATGCACAGACAGCTTTCCAAGTCAGCACGGCTAAGTCAAGCTGGTTTTTAATACAAATGTTACCTGGGGTAACCTCCAAAAAGATATTACATTGCAGACAGGTGCAAATCACTTCTGCATCTCCAGAAATATAAGTTTAAAAAACCCAAACCAATGAAAATTCAATGCATGATATCACACATTATATCATAATTGTCAGGGATGTCCCTGCTCCTTGCAGGGGGGTTGGACTGGATGACCTTTGAAGGTCCCTTCCAACCCTAACCATTCTATGATTCTATAATGCAAAATTCATTGACATCAACAAAATTCAAGACAGGATGACCACGATCCCTTCAGATTGGACTTATTTTCAGGAAATCTGAGTGAAGTTCAACAAATTTTCAAATACCAGTACCATCATCTCTGCTACAGATGTTCCTAAAAGCTTTAAACAAGTCACTTTGCAACCCAATTCCCCTGTCTATAACACTGAAAGAGTTTTTCCGCACTTTCCCGAAGCAATGCAAAGGAGTTTGGCAGGGAGTTACTTGGAACGTGTGCAAGGCACTTTGAATATGAATGCATTATACGCTGCTAAATTATTCCATTTGAAAAAGGCCAGCCCCAAACAATTCTGCAGAAAACCTGCTCGCTGGTCCCGTACATTCAACCTCTTTCAGCTCAGTGCTGTTGTTTTATTTATGCACTATGGCTTCCTCAAGTTCTGCAAAATACACGGATTTCAACTAATTTTAGTGCAAGAAACTAATTTCTGTAAATTAAAGTCTGAAATGCTCCAGGGTTTTGGGAAAAAAAAAAAATGAAGCATTTTGTCTGCTATAAGGAAAAATACAGATATCTTCTGGGAATAGCTAAAATTGCTTCGTTTCTCTGCTAACGCCCCGAGACACAGCAGCAGAGAAAAACAGATGTATAGGGGAGGGCAGGATGCAATCTGCTCCCGGGGGATGGCCTGCAGCTCCAGAATTCCCTTTCCTTGACTCTCCTTCGACCGACAGCGCTGTGAGACCAAGCCTTCATGATCCATCTGCCCAAACTGGGCAGGCAGGTGCTCTGGAGGGAGGGTGGGCAGGAGGGGAGCAGCTCTTCCCCAACCGCTGATGGCCACGGGTTGCGTAATCACAGACACAGGATGTAACTGTACCAGTACAGCAAGCTTTCCCTGAACAGCAAAGAGTTTCAGAGGAAAACAATTTCTCCAGAAGAAGCTATTAAGTGCATTCTGCATTCTCTGCGAGGTATGCAAATCCCAAAGGTTAAAGAGATTTGCAAAGGAACTTGAAGAACACTTGCTGGTGCATCCCACTAAAATTAAAAAAAAAAAAAAAATTAACTCAATCTCTTCTCTTTTCTCTTGTGTTACATGCTCTGTAACTTAGAGAAGAAATACCAACTTTTCTGAAGTTCATACAGGGATATTATGCTTAGATGAAAAAGGAAAAGTTATCACCCACTCCCAGAGTTTTAAAGAAGTCTCTAATTCCCTTTTTTTCATGTGATTTCTCCCAAGTGTAGGGGGAGAAAACCCCTGCCACTTGGTGTTAATGGTGCATTGCACAGACTTTTGCCTGAAGGAAGAGCTTTTAAGCAAGCAAAACCAGGATTCAGCAGAAAAAGTATCCCCCTTTACCTCAATTAGGAGATGAAAGGGGCCCCCTCAGGTCCCTAGAAACCTGCAAAGACAGGGCAGTAGGAGCAGCAGGGGTAATAAAGTTTTATGATTTTACTTTAAATGTTGCAATCGCAATCAGTGAGAAGAAAAGTTTTCAGTTTGCCAGACTTCAAATGTGATCAAGAGCATGGATATTTTTTTTTTTACTCACTACCATCAGTGTAATCCTAGAGCCACTCCACTGTGAGACCATTAAAGTAGAAGGTTTAGAAGCCCCATTTAAAACCCAGCCTTGAAGAGTCAACCAAGCACAGCCCCCACCCTGGCTCGGGATGGAGAAGGTCTACCGCTGCAGTTCGTATCGGCAGCTAACGCCTGGGACTCAATCAAGAGAAAACCAGTAAGAGTAATAGTAACTACAAATAGGAAGGATAACTCAAAGGAACACACAGCGTCTTCTGAGTTTTAAACCAATAGAATATCTAATTCAAGTAATTTGTAATAAAAGGATGGCAAGAACAGGCCCAGGCAAGACAAGATAATTGTACATCAAAAGGAAAAGCTAAGAGACTTGACCCATGAGTTGCAGACGTGTGCAATCGCACTGGAGAAAGAACAAGGAGGAAAAAAACAAAACCCGCAGGCTCTTCTCTAGTTAATGGCAGCAATACATTTTTCTCTCCTGTGTATAACTAAAAGGCCAGGACAAACCCTCCATCCCCTACTCCACTTAACTTATGTGTTCTTTGATACAGAGAGAAGGAAGACAATGATGACTTTCACAGGTGACATTTTATTCATTAATGTTTCTCCACATCCACCTACCCTTTGTCAGACCCTTATCCCTCTAACACAAAGGCACAGCAGAACTCCCCTGCAGTTCTCTTCTCTCCGTGCTGATTCGATGCCACACAAACACACTTTGCTTTTCTCCTCTTGATCGCCTGATGAACAGTGCTACTTTGTCACAGTGCCCTGTCTGCCACTTAAAAAAAAAAAAAAAAAAAAAACTACTAAAGGAAATCCTAAGTGCTAACAGCTTCCAGAAAAAAAAAAAAATCAACAGAATACTTAGCAAAAAATCATTTTCCCTTTCTAAGCTAGTAGCCTAACCCCAGCTCCACGCCAGCAGGCACAGGATATCCGACATCGCTTTGGTTACACAGATCCACTCCGAGCATCCCCGCTTTAGGATACTGCCAAAGGTTCAAGCCTGTAACCCAAATTGTTACAAATCAAAGTAAACAAACAAACATAATCAAACTAAACTTGCCAACGGACATACCAACACAGGCTAAGAAATACAAGAAAAAACACAAGGTCTGGACTTCACAAACTGCATGTTAAATGTAAAAACGACAACTTTATTCACACGACAAAACTCCTCTCCTCTTAGCTGACGGACATGATAAAACTCCTCTCCTCTCTTCATCTTCATGTAAGATGAAAGCATTTACCTTATGATTGCCGCCTTTTCTGCTCTGAGAGGCCAACGCCTCCAGCCAACGTGGTAAGAGCGTTAGTGCCTGTGCACAGCAGACAAAATGCCTTGGCTTTCTGCAAATTACAATTTCTGGAATTTTAATCTTGACCTCTTCAGGTTATATTGAGCTTTTCAAAAGGGATAATAGGAATCATGGTTTTTTTTTTTTTTTTAAAAAAAAAAAAAAAAAGAATAGTCCTCTTACACTGCATAGACATTAGTAATTCCTTTTTAGCCCATTTTAGATACTGAGCTTTGAAAAAGCCTTCTCTACGCTGAAATCAGGGAGCCAAGCAACTTGCTGCCCAACATGCATACACATTCAACTACAAATCTAATTTTTCAAAAACATGCTACACAATATTTATTCCTAATTATCAAATATTGCATCTTTAACTTTCAATCTGGTTCCAAACTCTGTTGCACAGTTTGTATACTAACTTTTTCCTCCCACGCTCTGTCATTGGAGTGCCAGTATTTAAAGAGAGAGGTATTTGCAATTTAACGTGGAAGCACCACTTCCGCAGGGTATTCAGAAGTAGGGAAAACACCTCACTTTAGGTCAGTTCATGTAAAAGAACCATCAGATGGAATTTTTAAGAGCAATAGTGAAGGGGGGGAAGCATTCACTCAAAACAATCCCTCCACTTCCATCAATGTGACCCAGCAAGAAAATCTCCAACTCAATATTGCCCCAAAGACACAGGAATAATTAAAATTCCCTTTATAAAAGGCCTAGAATTTCCTTTTTCTATTTTTTTTCCCAAATTGCAAAAGGCTGATGGGGTCAATCAAAGCCCTTCTAAATGTTGATGTTATTAATCAAGCTTCTATTTCCAAACATTTAGTAGATTTTCTGCTTTAGACAAAACAAACTGAAAAGAGTCTGTTAGTATTTTTGTTGGGCAAAAGGTGAAAAATGACAAATAAAAACCACCATATAAAGTGCCTGAAACCAGTTAGTGTTTGTCTAAATACAAGCCAGCAGCTACCGAACAAATTTTCCTGTACTCCTAGACATCGTCTCACTAAGTTGGTTCACACACATTTTCAAAAAGGCAGAAAAGTCTCCTGCATTTGCTGGAACAACACACTCCTTATGAATTTACATTATTTACAAAACAACTAGTTGTAGAAAACTAAACTGACATCATAATCCATAAGCCAATCTTCCACATCCTTCACAATTAGGACAACTATTTTCTTTTCACTGGATGTATAAACTTCAGTTTGAAGCCACCAAACATCTCAGCATCATGGAGAGGCTATGAGATGCAGCGTTACTCGCTTTTCTCAAAATACTGAGCTCCCGTGTTTCCCAGTGTAACAAACCCTTTGTTGCAGATGACAGAAATGATAAGTCAATCACTTTGTATTACGTTGGTACTTCATTTCTTAGATACAGATATCCAGAAAAATAATGGAAGAAAGGTAGAGAAAGCCAAAGACTGCCTCTGACCTCCGTAACAAAAAGGAAGAAGCAGACTTTGTTATCAAGGCAAATACACAACACATCCCCAGGAGGAAACCTGGATTTTGGAAACTAGCAGAAAAAAAAAAAATAAAATCTATCACGTGCCCAAAAAAATGTAATGGGTTATTGTGTGTGATCTTTGTGATAATGAGGTAGGTCACAAAATACAAGACGTGACTGATCCAACCACCGTTAGTATCATCTAGTGAGGATGAAAGTTTGTTCTCAGCATCCTGACAGACACTGAGTCACTTAAAATGAGAGGACCACTTAAGTCTCCTCTAATCTTAGAGCTGTGATTTCAATGGCATTAAAATTTTAAAAGAAATCAAGTGTTTAATTTCCTTCTTACTATTTCATTTTGGGAAGCAGAGGTAAGACTGCAAACCAAGGACAAAGGGAAGATGAATTTCATTATCACAATTTTCATTATCCATCCATCTCTCCACTGTTTCCCTGCTCTCTTCTGTCTCCAGTAAATAAAACAAGACCTAGAATGGGCTGATCCTTAGAGCATCTTCAGGACAGGAACACACCCTGGGTACGCCAGACACACAAAACATATCTTCTCAAAAACTGAGACAAAGTGCTGCTATCTAGAGTTGCTATACTTCCAAAATACTCAGACACAGCCAAGAAAGGGTGAGCAAAGGAATGAGCCATGCAATTAAACATGGGAAGACTTCTGTAGTGCAGAATGACATGGCTTATTAAACTGCTTAAAAAACCATGTACAAATATCCACCCTAATTATGCACAAGAAAAAAAAAAAAAAAAATCACTTTAGTGGTGCTTCTCAGTATTTGAGTCTCACTGCAATCCCAGGCAGGCAAATATTTGTCCTATCCCAGGAGACAGGGCACAATGAAGGGTAATAAAGGAAATGACTTAATAATGTGTGGTATGTACAGAAGAGCAGACAGAAAAATATTGACTTGGTAGAACAGAGAGAACATCATTTGGAATAGTCCTTGGGTCAAGTCTGGTGTGGCAGCAGTTAGAAAAAAAAACCAACCCAGTTATTTGACGCTGAGGTTGCTGGGGAAAGGCAGGAAATGAAAAAAGGGAGATGCTGTGTCAACATTTACCATTATTTTAATACACAACTTACGATTATGAATTCCGATGAACCCAACAGCAGTCAGACAACGAACACTTATGAACTCTGCTTTAATTATTTGTTGATAATGCAGTACATGTGAGGAGAAGAGAACTCAAGGCATCAGATCAAACCAAAATGTGAGGCACGACACTGACAGCTCTCAGTATTTGGGTCTTGGACTCCAAGAGTGTGAGGTACAGAAGTGCTACCAGTCCAGAGGAAGTCTTTTCCCAGATATGGTCCGTGGGAAGGGACATGCTACATGAGAGAGCTCTTTGGTCTCCAGGTGAGCTCTTGAGTGTTCCCCTTGCACAAGGATGGATCCTCTCCCTTGGAGGCAGACAAAAAGGCAGTAGCTACCTTCCATATTTTCCTGGTTAGTTTTTGCTAAATGAATGCATAAAAAAAACCATAAAATTTCAATATCTAAACTGTTTGAGCCTTTATCTGTTCAGCGCACACAATCTATACCCAGAGGACAACATTCTGCTTTGTTACTGCAGCACAAATCCAGATGTCTTCATTTATATATTTATTTATTGAAGCAGCGACTCTACATCTGTACTTCAGAACAGGATTTGGCTCCAATGCATGCTGTCAGCAGTGATTCTCCTATGCCCATAATAACCAGAAAGTTGGGGTTTTTTTCCTGCTAGAATAAGACACCAACCGGATATCCCCTCTGTCTCCCTAGTGCCTGTAGTCCCAAAAGCCGCAAGCTTATCTTGAACACCTCTTTCCTCGAGAGCAAAATGCAGCACGCAGAGCTGCGTCCTCAGCTGATGCGATCCGGACGAACTCGACGCAGTGCAGCTTGGCAGCATGACGGCTCTCGGGGCTGGATCAGCAGCCGCCACTTTCACAGCGCTGGTTTAAAAGTTTGGCTGGATTTTCCATCAGCAGAAGTTCTGCCGGTTCCTGAAATACTTTTATCGCTTGTTTCTGTAGCATTGCGAACCTCGAGGCTTTAGTGATTTGGGGCACATAGAGCCCACACAAAAAAAAAAGGTTGATAAAACAAAACATAATTAATTGTCTGTCTTCTTACTCATTCTTTTCTAGGTATGCAAACATACTATTTCACTTGATGTCCCAAACTTTATAATAAATTGGTTAAAGAATGATCTGAGCAGGAGAGCTCATAGACGAGGCAATTCTTCCCAAGTCATTTGAGTTGTCTTCAACTGAAACTAAGTGAGACGCAGCTGACAAAATGTAACTATTTCTACAGGGATGAACAGCAAGTCAGCCAGCAAGCTAGCATTTTGATCACAGAGCAGCAGCAAGGCAGAGAATATAAAAGCTGCAGAGTTACAAACAGGCTGTCCTCCCCAGTGAAGAGGTCTTTTGTTAAGGGAAGTGCGAGAATTCCCTTTGAACTGGTTTTCTGTCCCTCTGCCAAGCCTGAGTTCGAAGCTTAGTGTAACGTAAACTGTACAATACTGTACAGGTTTGTTCCAGCAAGTGAAAAATACATCCCACACAGCAAGCAATGACATTTTCAACCAGGACAAACAGCCCTGGAGTTTTCACTGTAATCTTAAAATTGACAGTAAACCTGAAATAATAAGTATTGGCAGTTAAAAGAACATCTGAAAAAAAAACCCCAAAAATTTCTAGAAAGCACAAATTTTTGCCCAGAAAGCCAACAGTCCATATCCATATTAATCTGTAAACCTCCTTAAATAACTGCTTATATCTACATTGCAGTCTTAGCACTGGAAAACTCAACTCTAGGAATATATCCTGCATTAAACTTCAAATGGATTTATCATCCATTGAGAATCTTCCCTGGGAAAATAACCAGGTAGGCAGAAAAGTAAAGCAAGACTACATCCCGCTTGCCATTTTACAATCACAATTAGAAACAGGAATGTTAAGTTGAAATTTAAAGATCAAGCTGCTCCAGAGCTGGTTGAGTGCAAGCCCTTTAAAGACGACAGGTTCCAAGAGCAGCCTGCAGATTTACAGTGGCCAACCTTTACAGCACGGAGTTCTCCGTGTTCTTCATTAGCTCATATTTGCTCTAAACGATGCCGGGGGACTTTCATCACTGACCTTGACAGAAACAGAACGAGGGCACTGTGGAGCATAATTCTTTAAAATCTCAACTCCGCTAATATTTCCGCTGGGTGCTATGACCATAGTCACCACTTACGTTACAGTTTCATCCCAGTTTCTACTGTCCGTTCCACAGCCTATCAAAGCGGTGTTTCAGCTTTAATTGACTCAAAAAGAGCAATAATAAAATTATACAACTCTATCATTTTCAGAATTGAAGAGGTTTTCTTAGCATTCCTTGTAAGCAGGACCGGGTTTAAGCAGTTGGTCATACTCGTGCTTTCCTTTCCAAGCAGACTTATCGTTTCAGTGCGTACCCAGGCGCTGTCAGAGAAATCAACTGTGTCTGACTGGGATGACATGAGGAAGACAGACACCTGCAGTAGCAACCTGTCCTAAATTATTTCACTAGGGAAGAGCCTTCTGCTGTAGCTGACAACAAATTATACTTTGACAGGGGATGTGTTCCTCAGAAGATGAAATTGCATCATTTTGAGAACTGCTTAAGACCCTACTGGAAAATCTGGAACTTAAAAAAAAAAAAAAACACACAAAAAAAAAGAAAACAATTTATCTCCTCCTGTTTGTTCCTATCAAGCGTGCCAATCAAGTCACTGCTACCTACACAAATCATTCTTTTTTTCTGCCTCCCATTGGCAAATAGATGAAGGATATTGATTTGACTGGCAGAGAAATAAAAACAGAGATTCAGCTTCGCTGAACTTTAATATAACATAATTCAAAGTTAAATGCATTATATACTGGTATACAACAAAACAGAACTTCAAAATCTGAAAAAAAAAAAAAACAAACAAACAAATTCCACTTCGAGAATTATTACAGGAGATGAAAAGCAAGAATGGACCTAAATATTTCATTTGAAGGCCAGAGGCAAATCTTTCATGTAAAAGCAAAATACAAAAACATTGCATCTCACACCAATGCCTGAAGAAAGATCCTCTTAGCTCATAACCAATATTGAGTTTGTCTGACACTCGCAATACGTCTGCATCAAAGCCACACTGCTATTCCATCATCCTAGCAGGACAACAAGAAATCAATCTCCGGGTAGAGGGATAATCACGGTGACTATTCCAACACAGACATGATACAAGCATTAAAGGGAAAGGATAATCTTAATCATTGGTCCTCTAATCCCATCCCTTCCAAAGCCACTGGGAGCACAGTGAGATTGCCGTGATGCAGAACGCAGTCTGTTAAGTATCCTGCCTCAAGATGAAATTAATGCAAGCATCCCCTCCCCTCTCAATACCTAGTTCTCTGAAATGTCCCCTGCCCCGGTGTTTTATGCCCATAGGGCGATGCTCCAGAGGCAAGATAAAGACAAAAATTATTCTTCTTTTTTTTTTTTTTTTTTTTTTTCCCATACAAAACTCAGCTTCAAATGAAACAAAAATCTTTCAGGTCTGGCTGAGAAAGCTAAGCAACTGAAGTGATGAGCAGTGAACTGCCTCTGATCAAGTGCTGTTCAAAGGATTGGTTTAAATGTGTAGTCCATGATGCCACAGAATTCAAGAACCTAACCGTTTTTCCTATGTTCATGTTTTTCTTTACTGTGAAATGAAGAAACATTATCTGCATTGTAGGAGTGAGAAGCTGTCCTATAAAGACCACAGGACACGCTTTTAGACTCAGTAATGTACCTAAAGCTGCAAGATAGTAATTAGCAAGGTTTAAAGCAGCAGCCAGGCATATAACTCCTACTGAAAACCAGTGGGAACTAATCACTTAACATCCTTCTAAAACTGGCATTAAGTTCCTGTACAGCTCCTGCGTCCTTAACATCTTTGAAATGTTTATCACATTTGCACAAAACCTCTGGAGGACATCAGAGAACTGAGTCCAGATATACAACACCCAGGCTCCTATCTGCCTGCCACCAGCTCATTTGTTCTTCTCCCGGTAAGCCTGGAGAAGACAGGAGATGACCAGTGCTGGATTGCAGCTTCGACACCCAGTCAGATGAGAATCACTCAACAACTCAACACACACTAGTAGCTGAGTACAGATACTCAGCATTCTTGTGCCACTGATTCAAAAGCTCTGGAGAAGTTAAGTGTGTAGAGGTTCGCTGAAGGAGAAATTAATTTGAAAGTAGAAATCGTAAGAGTAGCAAAGACACTGTATTTCTCAAGTAGTAATTCTGGGACTGGGACCCTTCTCTTATTTCTATTTCCCAGTGTGTTTCTACACTTGTTATAATAGACCAGAATGACCACAACACCACTTCCAGTCCCTTAGGGCAGTCTTCATTGGCAAGCAGAGGGTACGGTACTCACCCTAAGCAGCTTGCACGGCAAGCAGCATTGTCCTTGCTTAGTTTTTAAAGTTTTCTGAAGCAGTCTGTGCCGTTATCCAAAAAGACCTCTTGATACCTAATGCTTTGCAAGAGCAGAACTAAGCACCAAATGGTTAACACATCCTGCAAACAACCTTTGCACCAGGCACAGGTAGGACTCGCATCCCCTCACACCCTTCTGTTCTCCCCTCCCATTTTTTTTCCAAGCAGCCACACAACTGACAGTCCTCTGGGGTTCACATATTTTTTTTTTTTCCCCCCTCCTGATGACTTCAGACACTGTTCACATATCTCACAACCACCCCAAAACTACTCAGCTGCTCTCCTCTAAACGGAGCTTTGCTGTACCACACCATCCCTGCCTCCCAGTTGGGGCATCTCACAAACCCAGGAAGGGACAACGTGGAACCTTCAGGCACAAATCCTCCATTCTGCCTCCAAATACACATCCCTCAGTAAATAACAAGTTCTTTCATCGAGTACCACTGAAGCTCACCCTTATAAAAAGCAATATAAAGCAGCACAAACGTACTTGAAGGACATCTTTTTTCAGAGTAACAAAACATAGTGTTTTATTTTGGTTTGAGTGGAGATTTGTTGTTTCATTTGTTGGTTTTTGGGTTTTTTGTTATGGTTTTTGTTGTTTTGGTTTGGGGTGGTGTTTTTTGTTTTTTTTTTTTTGCTTGGTTGGGTTTTGTTGGTTGGTTGGTTTTTTTAAACCAGCCTTGAGTTCAAGCACAAACCAGTGCATGCTCCAGGTTTTGATTTTTACTTTTCTAGGACTGACAAACGCTTACCACCATTTGCCCACATCTAGTTACTATTTCTGTCCAAGATACACTTTTCTAGGACTGCACAGAGAGCATGGAGTCAGAATGGATACAAGGATGGAAGACGGAATGCACATTTACACTAATACTCTAAAGCACAATAAATCTACTGCTTATCTACCTAGATACAAATATGTTAGCCAACTTCTAAAAAGTCATCGGAACTGCATGTATGAGAACAGTACAAAAGTGGAGTGTCCTTTATAACGCAAACCCTCTCAACTGCAGGCTTGAAAATCCTGGCAACCCAAGAGGTCCACAGATGTTAAACACTGTTAGATGACTTCAGGGAAAGATCGTGAAACACAGCTCTGTCAAATTTGCAGCTGCTCTTCCATGGAATTTCAGACAACGTCAGATTAGAAAGAAGGGACACATTTTGAACAGTAAGGGTGATTAACCACTACTGCCAACTGCAAAGGGAAGGGCTGTGACCCCGTATCTTGATGTACCAGATGAAAAGCTTCTGAAAGACACAGGTAAGTCAAAATATAAGGTAGGTAGGCTTTGGTAACAATTACAGTTAAATTCTTGGCTCTGAATGAGAGAAAATAAGTGACTTGAAGACCATAAAATACAGTACTACTAGATGGCCCCTCCTGTGCATCTATGAGTTTTAATGACTGTTCTCGTATGCAATTTTGCCATCTTCTGAACTTTCTATGCCTTAACAGAAGCAGAAGAAACTGTGAAGACCGAGAAATCCTTGGGTAGTTCTACTTTTAATCATAACATAAAACCCCCTGGTTCAAAAATAGCAGTCTGGAAGAAAGTAATAAATTTTCTGTCTTGCTGAAAATAGAGAATCCAAACAGCCCAGGAAAGACTGTTTCAATAGAAATCGAGGCAGTCGCTCTAAGTTTAGGAAAACTCATACAGAAGGATGTTTACTGAAGTCTGTTGGTTAGATGAAGAGCTTTAAAATTCAAGACAGAAGCTCAATGAGAATTAATAAGCATGCAGTAGAGCAAATGAAAGGAGCAAGAGATAGGCTAGTAATTCTTGAGAAGATGTCTATATGAGAGGGGGGGAAAAAAAAAAAGCCCAAACTTTTTTTTTTTTAAAGTAATAAGTAAAAGGGAAACCCCAAAGATATAACAAGCAGGCTTAAAAAAGTATTCTAGTGAAGTTGCTGCTGAAAACATAACCTCACTATTGAGAATAAATACTGCCATTGTTGGGATTCATCTAGACCAAATGTACACTGATATTGTTTACAAGCTAGCACACTGTGTGTGGGGTTTTTTTTCTAGAGGAAAAACAAACAAAACCCCATTCATTCCATTACATTGTTGCTCCTGCCACTTCCTTTGTACCATTGGAGCAGCAGCAACAGAATGCTGAGAGTGAGAAGAGACAGCCTTGGAAGAATGGCAAGATCTGACAAAACTATGACCTGCCTCTGGAGTATGGTCCAAGAAAGATCAGGTGGAAAAGTCAGGTGTTACAGTGAGATTCTCTCCAGGGCTGGTCTACACTCTAGATGCAGTTTAAATGTATTTTTGGAAGGGTGGGGACTGGAAAGATGAATACAGAAAAAAAAAAAGTAATACAGGAATTTAAGAGTTACACACAAAAACTGTGATGCTGTGGAAACTCTTACATTCTTATCAAAGATGACAAATTACTGTGGTTTTGTATTTTCAGGGTTGATCTACACACAAGCTCTACTGCTGAACTCTTACCAGGGCAAAGAACATGTGTATGCATGACAAAATATGGAAACCATGCAAATGACTTAAAAAATATTCCCACCACCACCCAAACCTCCCCCCTGAACCCGCCAAAAAAGTACAAATCTGACAGCATAAGGGCTAGGCGGATACCCCTTAGAAATGCGGGGTCCTAGAGGTTTGACAAAGCACATTCCATAATATTCTTCACATGGTTTTCCTTCGGATGGTGACACACTTCAATGGATCAAAACAAGGCATCCACTTTGAGAGAAGAATTGGAACAAGAACCCTTTTTCAGTGAGCTTATGTGTTCTATCAGAGAGAATTTTAAGGCAATACCTCGAGATTTCAAGCCTATGGAGTCACCAAATGTTAAAATAGTTTTATTTTAGATAACATAATTCTTTAGTTCTTAACAAGCATTTTCTTACCACACTACGATAAGCCATAGCTTGAGTTAGAACTAGTCCTTTGTTTCAAATAAAAGTCACTGCTATGGCTTGAGCATGAAAGCCAAGAGGATTTGATAAACTAGTTAATCTGTTCTGTCTTCAGTGCACCACTGCAAATGTCCTGAAACACAAGAACATTACTCAACTAAAAGGTGAGAAAAAAGAGAACTATTTCAATCTCACAGCTCCAACTTCACCAGCATCCAGACAAGCGTCTCATTTCCAGTTCACCCAACCTTGAAGGTTTGTATTTCTAACCGAGCCACCTTTCCCAGCTTCCTTGAGAAAAGCAGCTCATAGGCAGAGTCACAGGATGTTCAGAAGAACGTATTTGGCACCGATCCCTTCACAGGACACCATAAATTTGAAGATACAAAAAACATGAGTGAAAAGACTTGGTTAGAGAGAACTTCAGGATTATTTCAAGAAATACTTTGGAACTTTTTTTTTTTTTTTTTTAGCAGAGAAAACTGTGATTTAGTTTTGGAAGCATGAGGTGGGTTGTTGTTTTTTTTTTTAAAGTGATTTTGCAATTACCTTCCCACCTAATCAGAAAAATACTCAGCTAAAATATTCTGTTGCTTAGCAGTTTTCAAAATGAAAAAGTACACGAAGGGACTTACCGTAGTCTCAAAAGTAAAGAGTGAATTATTTCAGCATGCTTTCAGAAACAATAATCTCATCTTTACCAGTGCTAAGCTTTACAGTTTACAGATCTGTGTAACTGGATGTTTTCATGCCTCTTACAAGATCTTTAGTCACTTTCTTTTTCTTATATTCCTTCTTTTCTTTCACAATAATAAATGAATTTGTCACACATACAAGAATTCTTAAACCTTGATGCTACATTAAGCTCTGCATAGATGCACAAACACACCTTAAGCCTCAGGCTCAAAATTATTCACACGCTCAGATGTTACGGATGCAAATAATACCTTGAAGCCATGAAACCACTTAGACACTTAAAACAAAAACATTATTTGTAGCAGTAAAGTTTCAGGTAACTAGCCCCTTAATAGTAGGACTATATATGTGGTTTTTTCACCCTGAAATACCACAACAAAAACTACAGACAGTAAAGACTAGGTGGTGCTAGATAAATGATAGTCAGAATTTCTGTCAGTTATTTAATGATTAATTTCTATTTAGGTAAGATATATCAACAGTTTCTATAGACACACAGGGAGAGAGAAGAAAGCACATCCGCAGATGGCCTTTTAAAATCCCCAGCAGCTCTTTCTCAGAGCATCCTTCTTCAGTGGGATTCAGCAAAGCAGTGCTTGGTGCATCAAAGCAAGTTTTGGAAGATGTAATGATTCTGCCTCTTCCATTACTTCCATGTTGGTGATGCTGTATGATTTTTTCATTTCTAACACCACTATTTTCTTAAACTTTAAAACTAATTCTCAAATTTTCATCATTTTCTGGCAGTTTTACTTTATCTTGGAGTGACAGATTCTGTAAACTACGGAAAGGTCTCAATTTTAACTCCAAGTCTTTCAAATTGTATTGGTATTCATTTATGTAATCTAAAGCACTCTGATCGGAATCAGCAGGACTCAAGCAATGCATGTGTGCATCTGACAGGATAAAGTCTTTTGCCTCTTACAGCACTGATGTCTGAACACTATTCTGCTGGAGCCTACTCAAATAACAAAACTAAACAACCAACCTCAAATGAATCAGTGTCAGAACCTCTAACATGAAAGCCAAAGCCAACACCGATTTTTAGTGCACTACTGTCCCCAAAAGTTATGACAGTTTGAACTACAAAAAACAGGTTTTGCATCTGTTTGTTGTCTTAAATACGCAAATCCCAACCCAAAATCCAGTCCACGTGGCACATCTGCATGAGCACATTCAATAGGGCTCTGCAGAGACAGAAGACAACGTGTGACCCGTATTGGGTTCAGGCTACAGCAGGAACTGCAGTGAGAAAAATGACAATTATTTTATGGAATAAAAGTAGAAACGTGGATCTTCGTGAAGAAATTTAACAGGAAAACAACTTGATAAAGTTTCTTTCAAGCTACACTTCCCAAGCCTACAATCTTCACTTCCATGGACAGATAGCACACAAATTTACAAGACTCTCCAGATGACACCCATCACAACTAGACTTTGTAAAGCAGTTGAATAGGCACGAACAAGATAGACGTGCATCTCCTTCAAGAATGCAGAAAGGTCCCCAAAACTATGTATGAAAGTGTCATGCAATCTAAATTTTAATTGGCACATGTATTTAATAAACAAAAGGATTACTTGTTTTCTATCTTAGATTTTATCAAAGGCTACCTCCAGGTTCTCACCTCTTTTTGAGCAGGACAGATTAGTTTAATGACACTTTGAATGAAGCACTCTGCAACGCAAAAACATATAGAAGCTATTATAACTCCCCAATCCTTTCCTATGATTATTAAATTGGAGCAAACAAAGGCTGCATCCTGCTACTGGTTCAACAAAGGATTAGATACTGACACGGATAATGGAAAATCCTAAATCCACCAGATTGAACCTCAGTAAATAAACAAACAAACCCAAAGGTGTATTAACTCTCTGCACCTTTCTAGCTGAAGTGGGGAAGAGGACATCCCTAAAAGCTACACCATGAGTTTCCTCCTGTTTCTTACATGCTCCTGTGATGCACCCCACAACAGACATTCCCAGTGGAAAAGTGGACTGGGCAAACTACTGCTCTGAAATAGGTACTGAATTAATGAATTATTTCCTGCCAAGTCCAAATGCAAAAGTTGGTCTCCCAAAGAATTCAATTGTATTTTTTTTTCCCCTTAATATGTCCCACCTCCCAAAAAAGCAACTCAAGAGCCTTTTTTTTTTTTTTTTAAAGACATAACATTAAATAAATATAGGTACTTCCTACAACGCAAGCACAATAATATTTTATCTGATTTATAGATTCTGCTGCATCTCTCACTACAAAAAGCAAAACTATATGAGTGATAAAATACAGGGATGCAGGAAATCACAGACTACAGGGGACATGTTGTTAAAGACAGCGAAGAAAGGTGCAATAGGTATGCATTCAAAACAGTCAGGGAAAAGGATGCTCTCTCTTTGCATGGGAAGTTCCCAGATGTACAAATTTCCTTTGGCTGCTAAGGATTTAGGAAGAGAGAGAAAGGAGAAAGAGAAAGGGAATACTCACTCTGAGCTCTAGGGTTGAGACAAGCATTGGGAACATTTGAAACAAGATTATCTCCTGGTAAAGGAGAGAATTCTTTGTATAAATTTTTTTTTATACTGAGGGTGATGAAACACTGGCCCAGGTTTCCCAGAGAGGTGGTGGATGCCCCATCCCTGGAAACATTCAAGGCCAGGTTGGCTGGGGCTCTGAGCAACCTGATCTGGTTGGAGATGTCCCTGCTCCTTGCAGGGGGGTTGGACTGGATGGGCTTTGAAGGTCCCTTCCCATCCTAATAATTCTATGATGTTATCATGAAAGCCATGCTACAGCACTTCTGCAAGTCAGGCTGACAGGACATGGGGAAGAAAATTACAGACTGTTCTACAACACAAGAAAATGCACATAGAGAAATCTGTAAGATTCAGAAGAGCAAGTTTATGCCTTTCAGATCAAACCTATTCATCACTCCATACCCTCTGTATAACATCTCTTCCCCCCAGTGACTGGCACTTTCAAAGACACAATCTCAAGGGAAAACTAGTGGAATTTCCCCCACGTCACGGGCTTGTCACATCTAGCAGCCTGGGCAGGAGTAATAAATACTCTGTCGAAAAGAAGTTTCAGGATTCTGCCTTAGTTGCAAACTCCAGATCTGCCATCTGATGCCTTGGAAACAACTGCCATTTCCCACTGTCTTTCCCACCAGGAGTAAAGGTACCAGCAGCACCCAGCAAAAGCGAAGGCTTAGCTCAGGGAACTGAAATGAACTCAAAAACTAAGCATTAAACTAGCACTATCATGACATATACATAACTGTCTTGGAAATGTTGAGATATACTTAAACAAAAAACCCACCAAAGGTTCTTCACGTTAAAACTGTGACTCAGAGGACAAAAAAAAAAACCCCTGAAATTAAATCAAATCTTATCACTTTTCAGAAGGTGATCCCAGCCATCCCAAGTCAACAGCAGCAACGGTTGTTCATCAAAGATGAGCTTGCGGCATCAATCTTGGTTCCAGCAATTACGTGTCCCATGGACTGGGCACCCACTGCCTTCATACGTGGGGGCTGACGAGCGCTGCCCCCCGGTGTCGTCACAGCTGGGCAGACGTGCGGTGCCTCAGTCACGTGCAGTGCCTCAGTCACGCGCTGGACCAGCCCGGCGGCTCTTCCAGTTGTACGTTCTCTCAGGACACATAGCAGGCTGTAGCTTTTTCAGAGTTATTAGCTGCTGCTTTTCAAGAACACTGAACATGTTTAGAATGAAACGGAAAAAAAGCAGCTATGGATTATCCTTCTGTAAACACTTCACTGCCTCCGCAGCCAGCCAGCCGCTGGCTGCAAATACAGGTGTTTCGCTGCAAGCGGGCTTTGGCTCCGGAACATTATTAGGAAAACACTGCTGCGCTTTCCAGCTCATTTGGCCAGGGGAACAGAGGCTGGTAACTAATGCCTACAACTGCCTCAGTTGAGTGAGACCGTACAACGGCGGGACTCTTCCAAAGCTGTCTTTGCTTTCCAGATTTGAACAGGTACGTTCCCTTGGCGAGGCCGTGTGCCAAAGGCATACCTGGAGACCAAAAGCCTGCCTTCTCCCTTGGTGTTCCAAGACACTCAAACATCTTTCAAAAAGAGATGAAAAATCCACCTAATAAATATGGAAAGAAACCCTCTCACAAAGCTATCAAGAGTTAGAGAAAGTACTGGAGGGATCAAGGTAGATTTTAAACATTTTTTTCATTTCTTTTTTCCATAATAATGACCAAAATTTACACAACAGTAAAAGTCTCACATGCAAATGCAAACATCACTATAATCCCTGTTAACAAAGCACACAGAAAAATTAAAGCAAGCTTAACTAAGCAGTGTTTGTGAATATTAATGAGCCTAAAATCTAAATCCAAGCTTTAAAAATTTAAAGTAAAAAGAGGATTGTTTTCAGACTAATTTGTATTTAAACTGGGTACTTTGCATGTGAAACGCGAGGAAGAGAATGAACTATGTTGCCCTAAAAGCAACATTAAAGCATTAAAATGAGTATAACAAAGTTAAGATCTTTGAAAATACTGAATATCTGAATATATTCAGCTTTTAACCCGATACACTGAGCTATGCTCAGGTGCCACTGGACAGCAGCTCATTCCAAATCTCCACATTACATTTTACTGCAGAGATCAAAAGAATACATACATTTTTTTCTTGCTGTCATAGTACCCGACAGCAATGCTTTATTACCTGACAGGTAAAAGAAATGCATTCGCTGCCCACAGAAGTTTAGGACAAATGTGGAACAGCTTTCACATCTCACCCAGGCAGTTCAAGCTTGATTTTGTGAGTGCTGAACATTCCTTGCACCAAACTGAACGCTTTGAAATCCTTCAGGGAGGAAGGGAAAGCACGTCAGGTGGGGTTTATCTAAATCATAGATGTTTATAACAGACACTTGTGTCATCCTTGCTCTCTTTACAGTTAGTGAAGAGAAACTGGTACTTTTATTCTGCATGTCATCTCATCCTCATGTAGATGTCTAGGTGAGATGAATCATCCTGAGAACCACCTTGTCCTCTCCACTGGCTCTAAAGGGAGCTGAAGACTCACTCCAGTGCAGATGTCTACAACGCAGACATCTGTAAGTGAGATGAATCTCACCCTTCACATTTCATGGTTCAAAAGCCCAATGTACCCTATCCATCCACTGAAATGTGACCAAGACATTAAGACCAGCTCAGTTCTCAGAACAGCCACGTTCACCCACGACCAGACTCCCTTCACTCAACCATCTATTAGCTTCAGTACTTATTGGTTTTGTGGTTTGGTTCATGGGGGGTTTTTTTGGGGTGGTTTTTTTTTTTTTTGAACAAAATATCTATCCTCCATATGAATGTAGTTCATAACCATAGCAGATTAAATGCTTCCCATCAAACGGAGCACCACCACTGGGATGGATAGGAAACCACCCGACATAGAATCATAGAATGGTTCATCTGCTTTATTTTATCTTTGGAAATCTGCAGTACATGAGGCAAAGTCCATATACTGTTTAATATTGATAAATGAAAAGTGGACAGTAGAGAATGACGTGAGAATTGCCATAACCTCTGAAAAAAGTCATGGCATTAGAAGATGGCATTCTGTTTGCCAGTTACCAGCACCAGGCATTCCCAGGAGCGCCCAAGGGGCAGGGAGAATCCAGGTTGAGGCATGGGAACTGGGGTCCTTCACCACTCCACGTAGGCACATCCAGAGTTTCAGGGAAAAACGTAACAGCGGTCACCAGGCAGCCTCAACTATATACTAACATCTCCTTAGGAATACGCTCCGAGTCCAAAAGGAAAAAAATTCATTTTGTAGGGACAAAGGACTCACGCAGAGCCCTTCTGCTTTTCCTTCCTTCTGCTTCGATGGAAGACAGCAACCCTAAAGAATGAACTACCAGGAAAATAAAATAAATAAATGAATAAATAACAATCTTAGGCCATTTCACTTCTATGAACTCACCCATTCCTCCTTCCCCTTGCACCCCCTACCCTATCACTATCCCCTCTGCTCCAGATACCGGAGCGCGGCCAGCCCAGTCTGTATTATTCAGCTCAGAGAGAGATCAGCGGCTACTGGAGCTCAAACGGTTCATTAACTTCTTGTCTTGGACCCTGGAGATAAGAACCCACTGTCTAGAACAGAACTGTATGAAGGCAACAAGAGATAAATAAAATGATAAAATAATACATGATAAAGTGAGCAAAGCAGGACTTTTCTCCCTGCTTCTGTCAAAAGTCTAATCACAGGGGAATTCCCACCCTACGCAGAGGTGAACGTAGGGGAGAACTGCAACCCTCAGCCTTAAAGCTGGAATTCACCCCTTGTGTTCATGCACAAACCGGCTAACAGCTTGGATCCAAGTCAGAACCACAGATGTGTACATCCTAAAACACAACCGCAAACACGTCTGGCAGCCTGCGCAGCACCGGTACAAATAAGTCTTCCCTGCCAGTTGGTCTCCAGCGCAAACCAATAAAACACAATGAAACACACCCTGATGTTGCTGAAGCTCGGTATTCCTGCTCCATGGGAAAGGAGTGGGATTTAAGAGCAGGAACTAGCACACAGCATCCAGGTGCCGAAAGTTCCACGCGCTCAAAGCCAGCTCGTTTGTTTCAGCCCTGACAAAAGCAGTGACGTTTGCCAAAGTTTCAGTTTAATTCATCCGCGGCTGCAAAGCCCTGTTCCCTAGAGGTAAATATTGCTGTCTAATGAGGAACAGTCACAAGCAATTATGCCATGAGGCAGCGAACGGCTGCGGATCTGCAGCAAGTTGATTTGTTAGACTAATTCCTGGAGGTAAGGGCTTCGGTAAGCGATGGCTCAAAACGCGATCTCAATGCTTCTGAGGGGATGCTACAGAAAGGAGCCTTGGATCTTCCTTGAGATGAAAAAAGATACGAAATAAGGACTGCGTGAGCAAGTAACCTGAGCCATCTCCACTCTTCACCTATGAATTCCTTCACAGGAGAAGGGAGGTTTATTTAAAACGTGTGTTTTAGAAGCTGCAGTAGGAGCTTGCCGCCAGCCCTAACAGCTCATCTCTTGACGCAGCAGCCCACCTCTCCTCTACCTCCAAGCCCCAGTGCCAGGCAGCTACAGACTGCAATCTATAGATTTTTTTTTCAAGAAAAATGCCTGTTAAGGTGAGGCTTTAGCCTAGGGTCTGCAAAGCCAGAGCAGCTTTCTGTTCCTGCTGCTGCTGTGCTGCTGTTCCTAACGTACGTCATTACTTCTTGTAAGGGTCATCCAGCACAAGGTTCAGACAGTGCAGAAAAGCAGCCACACAGATTTGTATCCCACAACAAAGACAGTCTGGAAGATAATGGTGTATCGCTGAAGCAGGACGTGCAGTATCCCTGCCCTCTGAAAAACAGCTCTCCTTCCCCAAGGCACTCTCTCCTGCATCCCACCCCATTCCTCCCCCACCTTCAAAACGCCAATGCACGCCTACAAGGAACTTTCTGGTCCTTGAACTAAAACTATCTCGGTCTCATTTTGATGCTGCAGAGCTTCTGAACTTTTTGCTTTGCACTCAATTAAGAGATATTTCAGTTCAAGAGCACCTTTCAGGGTTGGAGGAAAGGGAACAAGAAACCCCCTTAGCAAACCCAGTAGCACAGACTCCTGTAATTGATCCAGGAGGGAGATGAAACCATAATTAATACATTCGGGAGATGGGGATGTCTCAAATACACTTTTTTTTGGGAAGGGGGCAAGCACCTGGTTATGTTCACTTTACAAACAAGCAAAAGCTAATTGCTTCAGAGTGCCAGCACAATCTATCCAGGGGATCCATCCTCTTATCTAATGCCACCTGCAGCAGGATTGCGCTGCTCTGAATCACAGACAAGATCAAAGAGCATCTGCGCGCAGTATTATCGCGTTTCCTCCTCCCCTCTCTTTCCTCCACGGGACGGGTTTGTATTTCTCATCACTCTGTCAGCTCAATTGTTACTTTTAATGGTGAGACGTTCCCACTTCTCACCTTCCTCCCCACACATATCACCGCGATGCAGAGCTCAACGCACCCGTCATGGTTTACGGCGGCAGAAACGTGAGCGACTCACAGCACGGGACTGACTCCTTACAAACCAGCTGCTGCCAGGCAGCGTTTCCGTCGATGCACAACCCAGCATCTGCAATTCATACGCTCGCCGATTCCCACTTGCTACCGCTAATAAGGGGCAGGTTAGATACAGAACAGCGTCAATTAGTTACAAATTGAAATTAATTACCATAATAATGGAAGGATGCATGAATATAAAGTTTGCTTCTTTTCCAGTAGTATTTACAAAAGGTAGATTAGTAAGCTGATTTGTGTTAGATTTTTACTAACAAACCCAGGAGGAATTTGGGACACAGTGCAAGGATACAGCTACTTGCAGGCATTAATTACTAGACCACATCAAACCTAACACCTCCAGGAGGATGAAACACCTCTGATAATCAGACATCATAAAGCAAAAAGTGCACGACACCACGTATGGTGTCTGCTAGGCATGTGCTCAAAGTTGCCTGCTTTGACCTTCTTCCACTGATTTAAAGTCTGGGCTGTTGGGAGTTGAATTTGCACGGCAGCTGGCAGAGCACGGCCTTGCAGCACCCACAGCGACGGAGAAGCATCGACACAAGCGACAGCTCACAGGACCCCAGGTGCCTTCCTGGGCAGCCCAGCTCATGCCGAAATCTGCGCTGAAGCCTTGGCAGCCAGCAGTGACCACATTTCAGATCACCCCGTCTCTAATTGTGTCTCTATAGATAACTATTTACCATAGCAGAGAAACAGCTCACAAAATGATCAGCCATAAAACACAGTGGAGTGGCACACACAGAGACACCCTGTGCCTTGGAGGGCAGGCTGCGTTCTCCACGTCTCTGGTTGGTTTAAGATACAACAAACTCTTTGAGGATTGGTCAGTGAAATGACTTTTGTAAGCCAGTTTAACTTGCAATCTCCACGACTGGCTGAAAAATCTGCAGTTTTTCTTGCAATACATTGAGCTCACTTGTCATCCCCTGCTTTATGAGGCTTTGCAATTTATTCGGTAATACCAAAACACTCAGCACCCTTTTTACGTAGTGTGGTAGCGGGTGGCAGCAGTAGCAAAAAGGGCGAACCCATGGTTTCAATCAGTGGCAAACAACCAGGCAGGACTCCAACCAACCCGCCATGGTCCCCGCTGCCGACGCGAGCCCGACCACACGCTGCTGCCGCGGCGCTGGGCATCCCACACCTCAGCCTGCTCGAACCAAAACCCCACGCAGTAGCTGCGTGCTGCTCACAAACGAGGCAGATGACAGTGATTAATCTGGGAAGCTGAAGTTATGAGAGCAACAGCTGAAAGAAAAACACGTTTGTGGGCAGATCAGACTCAACGCTGAGAAAAGACGAACAAAATTGACTTAACGCAGAGGAGAGGCAAGCAGGCACAGGAGAGAAGCAACTCTTGTTGCAGATGCCTGGACTTGCACTCACATCTAAGACTTGCCGAAAAATTACGTGTTCTACATTGGGAATCTACTGGAATGAAGTCACAGCCTCCTCCTAAGACCTTTCACTAGATTCCCTCAGCATGACAACAAAACATTTGTGTCCTGTGCCAGAAACCTTGGTGCTGTCAAACAAAAGGTAACGGTCACTCAGGGCACTGAAACAGGGTGCGAGGTCCTCAGTAAGGGTTTTAAAGGTGAAGCTCTGATTTTTGCTTGGTTCAGCTGGCAGTTTATGGGCCAGCAAACTTCCTTCCTAGAACAGCCACTTCATTTGATGGGGGAACAAATTTGGTGTTTTACAGAGATAAAAGGAGCAGCTGCAAATAATGCCAAGGAGGAGAGGAAGAAATTTTACTCTCTGCTTATCTGACCAAGGAAGATGCACCTACATATTGCCTGCAAGGGAGAAGTCGGCACTGGCACAAATAACACGCCGTGTAAAGCAAGCGTAACTTTCCATCAATTCTGTGAGAGGCCTTTTAGTCCTCTAAGTGCAAGTTTGTACACACTTCATTCATTTATCATCCCTAGTGGGTTTTGTATTAAATTAAATGTTTACGCAGTGCTTTGAAGATGTAAAGTACTGAAAGCAGCACTTTCATTAGATATCAAAGAGCCAGCTATAAGCTTCTAAAGAGCAAGCGGATCCATCAGCTGCAATAATTGGTTGTGCCTAACACTGTGACAAAGTAGAACAGTAAAAATGTCATATTACCCCCCATAGTATACAGACAGCGGAGTACAGAATCTCACTCGGATTTACTCTTGGAGGGAGCAGATCATGACAGCACTATTTTCCCAAAAGCATTAGCTGTTGTTTGTTAGGAGCAGCACTGTCTTTCTCTTAAAGATCAAGTGTTGGACACAGCTAGAAATAAGACACTAAAGATAATCCATGACTGCTGTAAACTACGATGGCAAATGCAATGGCTTCAATTTAGGCCTGTTTTACCAAAGCTAGACTCTGCAGACTTCGCTGTTCCTGACTCCAGAAGCACACAGGTTATGTACAACTGAGACAATACCTGGAAACATGAAGAAGAGACTGCCATGTCTGTAAGCAGCCATATCAATAGGAATGTTTTTCTGCAGCAGAAACGTGACCTGGATTACTGATTCTTTGGATTTCAATGTAACATCCAAAATTATTTTGGAAGATTTTTTTCTTTTATCATATTACTTTGAGATTCTTGATGGTCCTCATTTTACAAGTCATCATCTCTTACTGCCAGCTGTACTGGAGTTGGTAAGAGACCCAATACAATCCCAGTATCTGTCCTGTAGCCTCTAAATGCCAAGACAGGAAAAAGAAAAGACAATAGGCAGTAGATTAGCACTGCCACCACTAATTAAGCTAAACCATGGAAATAATAAAGGGGAAAAAAGATCAGTGGGAAAGACATTGATGTAGTAGCAGAGCGGCAGCTCCAGCTGTTTGGGCACATCTGGCCAATAAAAATGACTCTATCACCAACTTATTTATTGCAGTGAAGGACAGAAGCCCAGGAGCTGGTTTTGCAGGAAGCAGCTGTACAAAGCGCGGGCAGGGATGTAAAGATGTGCGCTGCTCTGTCACTTGTGCACGTCTTCTCGGGTTAAATCTGCCAGAGTGGAGCTGTGCACCCCCCTTCACCCACTACTAAAGAAAATCCTGGCCTTCTGACCTGCCAGGGACAGCGAGGGTTAATGTGCCTTTCTCAGAGGCTTTGTATGTGCTGTGAAATGTAAGAAAATAGTTATCTTGTACCTTGTAAAGAAAACAGGGATTGGAGAGCTTTCCCTCCCCCTTACCAACTCTGAGCACTTATTTTATTTCCTAATTCCTCTAAGTATCTCCACATATTTTGACTGAGAGGATGGGGCTCTGTAATTTTTTTCAGACTGGTTGGATTTTGTATTCTCATCCTAAGCCTCCCCCCACAAACTGCAAATGCTGCTTTGGGGATCTCTGCAGCTCTGTGAATAACAGCTGACAAAGGTTACCAAGATAATGCATCCAAATCACAGCTCTAAAACGCTCAGGTTTATTGAGACAGTACTTTTAAAGAAGATAAAGATTTAAATTTTGATTACTCAAAATGTAATTTTAATCTTTTTATATAAATGCTAATAAAAAAAAATCTAGGAAATATCTTGGGGAAAGGGGGAGAAGATGAAGATGAAATTGTTCTGCCAGGACTTCCTCCTATCTCCCTGAAGTACGAGCGTTAGCCATCACCACCACTGTGATTACTGTTATGGCATTTAAATAGCCTTGATTCACACTATAAATTGACTCAAGATTTTCATCTAGGTGTGACAGTGATCCTCAGATACCTATGATTTAATTTGTTAGCATGCCAATTACCATAGATTTACTTAAACCTGTTTGCAGATTTGACAGAAATTGTAGCTCATACAGCACTTCCGTGAGACAGAAAATGAAGAGAATGCGCAAGGTAGAAATCACCAGGAAGGAGCTGCAAGAATACAGCAGCATTGAGCGTAAAGGGATTGAACTGACCCATGGACAAAAAGTCAGAGCTCTGCAGACCGTGCACGGCAGTGTGAAGTGATAAGGGGTCCAGCATCTCTGAGATGGTCTGGACAGCCTAGAGCCAAGGAAAGAAGGAAACCTGGAGCTACAGGAGTCTCACTTTAGCCCTGGGCCAACAGCAGGGTAAAAGGAATCAAAGATCAGCTAGTAGTCAGAGGAAACCTGAAAGCCCATGAGTTTGACAACAAATAAGTGAAAAAACTCAGATTTAGGCAGGATGGCAAGAGGGGATGAAGACACCGTGAAGTTCTGTGAAAGGGACTGTTATGAGAAGTGGCTTCAGGGTTGTGTTATCAGGCACAACTGCTCCAGCTGCTCATGCATGGGAGGGAACAAAGCTGATGGAGGCACACTTCTCACTGGAGTCCAGTGAAAGGACAAGAAATAACGGGAACAAGATGAGATAGAGTTAATTCCATTTAAACATAAGAATTAATTTATTTTTATCATAAACTTGATTGAACACTAGAACAGGCTGCCCAGAAAAGCTGTAGAGTATCCATCCCTAGAGATATTTAAAATTAGACAAGGCCCAGAGCAACCTGCTCTAATTGACCCTGCTTTGAGAAGTGTGGTTAGACTGAAAAATCTCTAGAGACATCTTCTAACCTGAACAATTCTGTTATTCAATACCATCTGGGAAGAAAGGAAGAGGACTTTGGACCCTCTTGGGAACCAGCTCCTCCCAAAACTCAGTCTCTCAAAATCAGAGGAAAGGACTCAAGATGCCTTTGAGATGTAGGAG
The DNA here is from genome assembly GCF_036417535.1 of Chlamydotis macqueenii. Classification (NCBI taxonomy): domain Eukaryota; kingdom Metazoa; phylum Chordata; class Aves; order Otidiformes; family Otididae; genus Chlamydotis; species Chlamydotis macqueenii. The sequence continues at coordinate 3,432,598 of NC_141571.1, read as the reverse complement.
GCTCCAAATATGAACTGCTAACCTCTCTTCCACCATCACCTTAAACTCCTCTCCATCTTTTAGCACTCCATCCTTTTGATGCCCAATTCCTTCCCATCAGATATGGGAGTGTTATATCCACCCAACCTCATTTTTCCTTTAGCTCTATTTTCAATATCACCTTTCCAAAGCTACAGTAAATCTCAGATGTTAATGAAATAACCCTCCAGAGAATGAAAGCCACAATGCAAACATGAACATCTTTATCAAACATAGTATTTGTTTCAGGAAAATTTCTCTCAGGAGAAGAGCTGTGGTTTAACAGCTCCCAGGTTGGCTCACTAGTACCTCCTCACATCGCCGAAAGCTTCTGGACAATCTGCACAAGCATATGGATTTTATAATGCCCACACCGGCCATTAAAAAGGAAAGGTCTTAGAACTGCAAGTAGAATATTGAGCAGGCATGCGCTGTATCTAAAACTTTGATTTACATGACGGCAGCTGGTGGGATGCCAGCGAGGGGGAGCGGTGGGGAACTCAGCACACACAGTGCCATCAAGGAAGCACAACGTTGGATCGGGCTCTTCTCATCCTGAGGGGAATTCAGTTGCTGCAAATAGCAGGGACTGGCCTACTCTTCTGAATAATCCATGGAAAAAAGTTACAAACTGAAAATTGCCAACAAAAAGCTTCCTGCAGACATATCTCAACAGTGCACCACGCCTTACAGCGCGGTTCAAGCTGCAGGGTTCATTCAGCCTACGACCGCTTCCTGGAGACCGATGATGCCTGCTAGCTGCTACGATACAGCCACTTGTTTGCATTAGGTTTCCATACACCGGGGGGCGGGGGGGGGGAAGCCTTTCTCACTGCTTGAGCTGGCTTTTGTTTTACCTGAAGGAAAAGCAGCAACAAAAAGCCATCTGAAACTCCCTGGCCAGAGCTTTAATAGACTTTCACCTGCTGGGTTCCCAGCGCAGAAGGTAATCCAAGGCACATACTTCCAAGAGGTTAAAGAGAAAAAAAAATCATAACGTGCCCACGACTGAAAACAGCTATCCATCTGCAGCAATAGGAACATCAGAAAATTAAAGTAGAACACATACTTGAAAAAGCAGAGAACCCATCTATAGAGGTAAAATCACAGGTCAGCTCTGAGGTAAATGCAAGCCAGAACAGCACTGCACTAAACAGATACATTTGTTTTTAAATCAGAATATAAGAGTTGATAAATCATTTCCACACAGGGCACAAGAGAGCTGTCAGATGGCAGTGACTTTCAGAGGTCACCAATCGAGCCTAGGCTCAAAACGGCAACTTTGAAATTTAAACGACAACAGCCCAGACCTCCCATCCGGAGTGATGCTGCACACAGAGCAGCTGCGGTGGCACGAACAGCAGTGGCATGCTTTTAATTTACATTCCTTATAATCCATATCAGCCACTTCGCAGAGACTGGTCTAACTGGAATCTTTTCTAACCTTCCTAATCAAGGCCTCATCCCAAACTTTGTTATACCCAGTGAGCAGCCGTGGCACAAGGCGTGGGCAGGGCAGAGAGCGCATCCCAGTATCAGCTCCATCCATCACATTACCCATGTCTCTGCTGATCTCATCAAGCCCAAATCTGACCAATTCCTGTTAAACCAGGGATGCTGAGGAAGCTCTCTGGCCAGCTTTCTCCTCTCCTTTGCATTCACTGCAGGAAGTGCAATGTTGCTACCAGTGCAATGAATATCACATCAGCTGCTAAAAATGCCCAAACAGCAACCTCCTGACCCACACCGATCTTCCTTCTGTTACTTACTGCTCAAGTCAGCCCCCAAAAAATTGAAGACATTAAGAAAAGGAGGAAGAAGAAGAAAAAGAAAAGGAGGAAGAAGAAGAAAAAGAAAAGGAGGAAGAAGAAGAAAAAGAAGAAATCTATGATTACATAATACTACTAGAAACATTCAAAGAAAACTCATTTCTACTTTTCACTTGGTAAATTCCATTTTTTCCTTATGTAACTAAAGAAAAATTAAGAGTGGGAGATTTTTTAACAAGCAAAGTTCAGTTCCAGTCAGGATGAAGCTGGCACGACTACTGCTACAGGCTTACATGGGGGAATAAAAACTAAGACCACATCAAGTGCTTTTAAAATTCCATCCTAAATTGACAAGCTTAAAGAAAACAAAATGAAGTCTGGCTTTGTGCGTTACTATCTTTTCCATTTCTACGATAGCAGCAAAGGTCTGCACAAAGATTAGTACATTAAGCATTCTTGGGACTGAAGTACTATTATTCACACTTTACAACTAAGAAAGTAAAAGTGATTTGCCCAAAAAGCCGTAAGAGACAAGGACTCAACTGAACAGACAGCCCACAGCCTCTCCATCTGCTGCTCTTCTAACTACTAGACAATACTCTTTCAGGCTATTATCAGTGAAAAGATAATACAATCTCATTTTTTTTTAAAATCTTGCTACATTTTCAAAGTGGAAATAGACGGATACTGGAAAACACTCCCATTGATTGTTTGCACCGAGTCCCAAATTAGATGGAGAATTTCTCATTTGGATAAACCAAAAACATTCTCATTTTAATTTCACATTTCTCTGTAATGAACAGAAGGATCAAAAACACTGGAGATTTTTGCTAGGCTATAATAGAAATTGAATTAAATTTGGGATTTCCAGGCCAGGAAAAACTCAAACGTGAAAATATTTATCTGCATCCTGAATCAGAGTAAGGAGTTGAATTTCTTTTAACCTCTAAACCAGGACTTGTCAAACTCTGATTTGATAGTCTTTTTAACCCAAATTACACATTCTCATATTTCTGAAACACTTCTTTCCGTTCTCAAAGCAAGCCCACCTCCTCCGTGGATGCCCCGTGACAGCACTGGTGATCGGGCAGAAGGCTGGAACGTTATTGCAGGAGATGAAGCTCAAGCCTTTTACCTGTCAGCTGAGCTCCAAGCAGCTTCAGAAGGCCTAGGCAATAAGGAGTTCAGGGCAAAATAAAGCCACAGGCTTTTTTTCCCTGATTCAAAACAACACTGGAAGACTGTTCAGACACTTTGGTCCAAGAACAAATATTTTTGTACTGACCACAACAAAAGTACTCTTGTTTTTCTTTTAAGGACAAGGACAAAGAGTTTGCTTGCTTGTTTTCGAGACACTAGGCTTAAAACTTCCACAGAAAAACTGACTTTGCAGATATTGCACTTTCTACCATAAAATAATTACGATGAATAATTTCCAAACAGTTTTTATGAAGAACTGAAGATTAACTCCTATCTGAACTGCAGCTTCTCTTTCCCTCAATGTTTCTGTAGGATCAACAGTACTGGTTGATGGGCCACAAACACCCCCTGTCATTAATTCCAATTGTTATTAATCTTCCAATTGCCTTTTTTTGGTCATTTCTGTGTGTTCTGAAGCAGCCAGCAAAAACATCTGAGGAAGATACAAATACCAACAAGCAATGCCATGGTTTAGAAACTCAGCAAGCATAGACATTCATGTAACCTCTGTACAATCTGGTTTTATTCACTTTTTCTGCCATATCGGGAGGAAAGATCAAATTCATTTAAGTATAAAGAGGAAGCTTCCAGAACCAACATGAAATATTGCAGTCACTGAGGTTTTGGTAGTTGGCACAATGCTATGTATAGCATGGGACTGAAAAAAGGCCATGTGGCATCTCAAGCCACTAACTACCACTCAAGTCTCTATCTCAAAAGAGAGATCCAAAGGCAATATTCTACCTTTTCAATTTCTTGTGGCAACCACCTTCTCCCTCTTCACCCCCAACGGTATTCTCTTACCCCAACCATCCGTTACCCTTGAAGGAAAGATCTGCTGACAAACAATACCCTCCAGCACCCAATATCGGAGGTATTATACCATAACATTTTATTGAAGGAACCTGGTTAATGCCACAGTGTGAAGTCAGGGAAAGAAAAACAAGACACAGAGATAATATTTCCTTCTCTACAATTATTAAAGTAGATGGCATGAACTATTACCTGATGCAGTAATGTTTGTAATGGGCAGTGATGATCACATGGCAGGGAATGAACGCTTTGGGCTTTGCGAAAGGGAAGCAGCATAGGGCAGAAGATGCATCCTTTGGTCTCCACCTTGCAAGATCCCACACTTCATTCACACCGATCGGTTTGGCAATAAGCAATTACAACCATGTCCTAGAAAATAAACAGACTGGCAAGATGGGCAACAAAAGCCCTTTGATTTTAATGATTAGATGTGAACAGGCACCCAGTTACATGAGCAGAAGGGAAGAATGGAAGCAAAACAGACTAGCGTCTGTCAGCTTTGCCAAAATCAAAATCTCACATGCTCTCATGTCTCAGGTCACATGTTACTTTCTATGCCAGAAATTGTTGATGAAGCTATTGTCCAAAGCCGGAGGATACTATGACAATACAACTACTTGAGATGCTTCTTGCAGAGCAGCAGTGGGGGTCAATCTCAGGTCTTTACACTGCTTCTCTACAGCAGCAAAAACACTGCAAATGATCCATGACTAATTCGTCCCAGTAAACGAAGAGAAAATTAAATCTATCCTGTTCTTACTCAACACTCACATGTCAATCCATCATTCAAGTTGCCTTTTTGTAAATGCTAACCAGGCAGAGACAGCTATAACCATGTGTTATCAAGTCCCCCGTTATGGTGAGAGAGGGGCAGAGGATGTTCTCATGCGGCTCTGGTAGCCACGCATCCACCCACGATCCACCACGCGTGGTGGTAAGGATAGAGACAAGCAGCCAGAAGCCCCCTGGACTGCGTTCCCATTTCCTTCCAACCTACCACTCTGAGCTCAACACATACTCCTCATTTCTTTCTTAATTACTACAAGTAATTTTATTAATATACTTTGCAGCACCATTAACTGTTACCTGAGGCTTTAAGTTAAAAATGATGAGGCAATATAATCTTAATGGTGTTAATGAATAGTACCATGGCTTTAAAGTTTCACAGATCTGGCCAACAAACCATGTAAGCACATTCTGTTGGTTTGGGGTTTTTTGTGGGGTTTTTTTTTTTTTGTGTGTGGTTGGTTTTTTTTTTGTGGGTTTTTTTTGTGGTTTTTTTTTTTTTTTTTTTTTTTTTTTTAAAGTTTGAGTTGTTTGGGGGTCTTTGTTGTTGTTGTTTTGGGGTTTTTTTTTTTGTCTTTTTTCTTTTCTTTTATGTAATGTCCATGAAAACAAACAGGAGCAGAAGGGTGGAGGCTATAAAAGCAGAGATTAACGTTTAAAACAAAATAACTCCCCCCAAGCATCACCATTATGAAAAGTGGCAGTTTGTCCAACCACTCTCATGCCTTTGTCAGTGAAGACAACAATGCAAAGATATATGAGCTACTGGAAAGACAGCACTACAGTCCCATTTGTTTGGATTTTTTTTTTTTTTTTGCCTCCCTCTTTTCCTGGTGTTCCAAGCACAGAAGCAATCAGCAAGTTATCTCTTGCCATCACCGACGGACAAAGGCATGGCACAGCCACTAATGGGACAGAAACGGTGAAGGCTTCAGGAGCTGCAAAATTGGACATTGCAGCAGTCTGAGAATGGAGAGAATGTCTTTGTTCCTTCAGTGACATCTTTAACATTTAAGCTGCACAGCACATCCTGTCAGAACAGAAAGGCTGAAACTGTGTGTCCTCAGCACAGGTTTTACCAGAATGGTCAAATTTACAATGCCCATGACTAAACTGTCAAAAAATCTGGGACCAGGAGCCCACACTGGAGATTTCTATTTACGGGGTTCTCCCTCCTTCTCTCTCTCAGCTTGAGCAGGAGGGGTTACAAAACCAAGTTTGCTTTAACCCCAACTCTCCAAATTCAATAGCTCATCAATCAGGACGGGAAGTACATAAGCTGTAGGTATTGTGGATGTGATTTCCAGCGGCACTGAGCAAACAGCTCCAGTTGCAGCTACAAGGATCTACAGCTGCTCAGCACCACTGAAAAAAAAAAAAAAAAACCAAAAAAAAAAACCAACCCAAAACATTCTTGTAGCAGTAACAGAGTACAGCAGTCAAACAGCTCAATAGATGTTATTAATTATGTTGTCAGCTGAAGACTGATATATTTACTCTGCAGTGATACTGTAATTACCAAGAAAGTGCCCTGCCTTTGCTCAGTAAGTACTGCATGCAGTAATTAATTTTCCTCTGCATATGGATGTTTGATAGTATTATGTAAATAACAAGGTATTTGCTACCATATTTAAAAAAAATATATATATATCTCCACTATCACACTCTGGAAAGCATTGTAAAACAACATTAAAAAGTCACATGAACACAAAAATACAACGTCCTTGTTGTATCTCTTTGAACTAGGCTTCAGGAAAAAAACAGTCTGCCGATGTTGACAAACATCTTGAAGCTGCAGTCTTGGTTTTCCACTGACTTTATTCCCAGTAACTTCCCATCACAGCCAAGAGGCTCAAAAACCAAGTGCTCGGTAATGGGGCACAGGGAAGCAGTGGTTCCCTCAGGAAACTCTTGTGCCAGTGCTCCCCATGGTACCACATCTGCCCACGTACGCATGGTAATACCAAGATACAGCCTTCTGCCATGGCTACACAGAGATTGAGACAGACCAGAGAGCAATCCCAAAGTGAGAAGATACCCCGTAGCACAGGCCTTGAAAGCAAAGGGTGGAAGTCTCCCCTGTTTACCCACATGCCAGGGTTCAATCTCGCCTTCTCCCATCCCAGGCAGCACAGCCCCAACTCAGAATTTGCCTTAAAAAGAGCCATTTTCCTACTTCTTTCCAAGAGCTTAGCTTCTTGGCTTCACCATTCCTAGATATGGATCAAGAACTACAAGTTTACGGGAAATACCTGTAACTGAGAACCAAAGCAGCTCTGTACCTGGAGGGGAATGTTAATATATCATTATCGGGTATTGTAGACCTACTCAAGTTTAAGCATCACATACTCTTCCAGAGGAGACCCAGCGTTGTGTTTGACTGAATCTTGTACAGCTATGTCCCTTATCCTTCCCCCTCTGGCATCTCCTAGGGATCTTGACCCTGAACAACACAAATTTCTCCTCCATCATGTAGATGTGCAATTAACTCTTACATTTCGCCCGCTTCAGCTATAGAGATCAGCAATAATCAGTATTTCAAAGGTGATTTCTCAACTCCCACAGCTGAGATGTAAACAGCAGCAGATGAACTGAGATCTTGAAACAACGCGTGGCAGTATCGTACCTGAGGCCCAGAAGCGGCCCTGTGCCTAAAAACAGCCCTTCAGCTTCTCTTTACAGTGCACGAGCATTGCTGCTCCATGGTTTCCGACCAAAGGACCACACGCTGCAATGCCTCAACACTAGGATCCACTGACACAGATGCACTTAACTGCAGTGAAATTATCCGCAAGACATTAAATAAAGCCTATAAATATGCTATTTTATTTTGCTTCTCCCCTTTTTAATTGTTCCATATTGCAATTTTGAGGCCAAAGAAAGAATGCTGTAATATTCACATCAAGTCTTAATCTCCATCTGTGACTGGCTCCTGCAGGGGCCATCTTCTACTTCTTACTCTGGAGTAGATCTTGATCTTCCAGAAAAAAATGTCATAATTTTGCCTTAATAAAGGCTGTAGGAGGCTTCCATTGGGGATTTATTCAACTAGAAGAGGAATTTATTTTTCAGAAAAAGGAAAAAGATGTAACTTTTTCTTTGACAACATACAGCTTAATTGGAAATATAGCATAAATTAGGACAAAAAAGCCCAGGGATGTTTAAGGCAAAAAAAAAAAAAAAAAAAAAAAAAAAATAGTTTTTAGCAGCTTTGCATACTTGACTATGAAGCAGAGGCAAATTAAGAGATAATCTTCTGTGCTAAATTTATACAAGAGACAAGTTAGTCTACAGAATATTCTCTAGAGTGGTCTTTAAAAGAAAAAAAGAAAAAGTTAGCATTTTACTTGACTAAAGTTATTTCCTATTTAAATCACCACAATTATCCATCTCAACACCATATATTCCTTTAATGGTAATTTACAGATTCTCTCTACAATAGATGCTGTACAATACTCACGAAGTCTAAAGAGGTTAATATGCTGCGCTGTAGATGCCTGACAAAGAATTTTTACAGCGTTTGCCATTTGACAAAATCCAGTAATATACATAATAGATGGATCAGACACTAATACTACAAAAGCTTTCCTAATCTTTCTGTTCATCCTCCGTGCCCTTTGGCATGGGATATGAGGGTTCTTTAGCTTAGGAAAAAAATAAAGTTAACTTCTGCTAGCCACTCTCCTAAACTCACACAGACTATAGCCCAACTTTTTCTATCCTAAAGATCATAAAGCCATTCTTAAAGTGAGATATTCTCCCCAATTCCTTGCTCCAGAGTCATCATAAGAGAATAACTTCTTGCAGGACAGTGGCACCTGACTTCCCAGTCTTCCCTGGGAAAGCCTTTCCCCAGCAGCACGGAGCTGGTCAAGAAGACGCTTCCAGAAAAGCAACCACTCATCCACCCACCCCCTCCTCATTAAATCTTCTTATAAAGACCTTCCACTTGAGACTTACAAAATAACGGGGGAAAAGTCCACAACAGGCAGACCCCAGACCAATGAGAAGGCTGGCCTCCACCTCTGCAGCCAGCCCAGCGCAGCTCCTGGCACGTTCCCACACAGGCCACCCCAAGATAACCACCACAGTCATGAAAAAAAGGGGGGAAAGGGAGAGTAATCACTTTTTAAGAAGAGATCATTAACGTTACAGACTTATCGCTCTTGTGACAACGCCACTGGGAATTGAACCAGAGAAGAAATGGAAGTCTTAAAATTTGAGGCCAAGACTCAACTGTAAAAGCTGTAATGCACTCGCCTGCTTTGTGACAGGTGGACCGGCCATTACGTCCCCCTTTTGGAGAACTTCCCTGCTGAGTTTTCCTCAGAATGGCTTTGCTACCCACTAAGATGCATTCAAACAAAAGTCTTAGATGTGTCAGATCCACTGAACGTTAACAACCTGATTACAGTGGAGAAGTCTCTCCATAAATTCCTCTAAGACAGGAATATTTTCCTCTTCAGAAATATTTACTTCCACTCAAACCAATATTTCAACCAGGAGCTCTCTGAAAGTATCAGGAAGTGCTGGGTGTCTCCACAGAACACCCTTTCCTCATGGCCTTTCCTCCCTTGACTTGGCGATCCCACCAGGAGTGACTCCCGGCCAGAGCTCAATGGTCAGTTTTGGAAGACATCACTTTCCAAAGTAGCCCAAGTATAAAGCCATGCTGCTCTGCCACAAGCAGTCCCCAGGGGACACGGAGGTCATCACGTGCTCTTCAACGTGACAATTCATACTCCTTGCCGTTCATTCTTTTCCTCCCACACTCTTTGGCAGAGCTAGTCCCCTTTTTTTGTCACACATTTCCAATTTGCTGGCTGATGCTAAATTGAACAGCTGATGCTAGATTTGCTTTTGTCATAAGGTTACTATAGACCTTGACTTTTCTTACTAAAGAAAATTACTTTATGTCATCCATTAGTGGTTGTTTATTATGGAGACGTGATACTGCCTCCCAATATAGATGTGTCTGATTTTAAAAGAAAATCAAAACAGGCACTTGCAATGTTCTGGGAATGAGGGTAATGGTGAGGAAGCAGAAAAGCCCTACGTCATTAAGTTACTTTGGCTATAAACTCAGCAGAGCCCAATCTCGGCGTTATTATGGTCTGTTTCAATTTTAAAGTTCAAGTTTAAAAGGATACAAGATTAACCGTCCATGGGTTCAAGTCTCTGCTATGAATTCCTCTTTTGCACAGCTCTCCCAAGGTTCCAAAGTTTGCCTGGGTATAAAACCAGTGACTGCACAAGTCAGCTGAAAATATCACCTGCAGCCCCCCTGCTTGCGAATTCTTTCTGAACTTTTTGAACTTCACTACGAAGCACAACAGAGGTACAACAGCACAATTGCTAATTCCTCTCCTAAATTCAAAGTTTTTAGAGGAAATCTTTTAGACTTCTGCGCTGTGAGCTCTCCTTGTTTTCAATGCTTCCCTCCTTCTCCATCTCCCTCCCCAGCATGTTCTAAATTTAATTTCCCTTTCTTATTTTACATAGCATCCCCTAGAAATAAACTGAAGCAGTGACACAGTGACGATCTTACAGCAGGAGGTGGAACACCACTCCAAAGCCCAAACTTCTGAAACAATCCCTTCATCCAAGGGCACGGCACACACCACCCGGTCCTCTGCAGAGAAGTCTCAATGAAAGTATGAGCTGTAACGTTGTCGATGGTTTAACACCTACCTCACATTCAGTGACCACAGTTATACAAACAAAGCCATAAAAACCTGAAAGGACTGGCAGGCGTTCTCTTTATTACTACACAAGGTAAGCTCTCATTTCCAAAGTAGAAAATCCCCTTTGAGTAATTTCGCTGCTTTGTGGTTATGATCACATCGATACGCAGCTGCACACGCCGCACGCACAAAGTAGTAGGGTAGTACCTGCTCTGGAGAGAGTGATTCTGGAAGGAGTTGAGGGGTTTGGAATCTACACATATGTAAATAAAAGTTTAACTCAAACTTTAAATAAGAGATTAAAAGTACATTCGGCACCATTACCATAATATTCACAAATCTATAATGGGAAAAAAAAAAAAAAAACAAACAGATTTTAATGACTTATTATAGTTTTGATCGAAAGAGGATTTTTGATACTACCTAACATAAAAAGTAAGGTTATGAGGTTTTAAGGCAAGAGAAAAGGAAACAAATCCCTGCCAAATGGCCATGAACAAATGCAATGTAGACATGAAACCTTGGTAATACAAACTTTGCATTAATCAGAATGGGCACATACACTAGCATGTGGAAAACGCACACACAAGCCCAGGGGCAGAGCGTGAAGCACCTCCAGCTGCACACACAGGACTGGAAGGAGCCCCCCAGCATCCCTCCCGCCCCGGGAGAGTTTCCCATGCCACTGCACAGCGCGGTCGCCATGGCTAGTGCTTCACCACCACAATCCTGGCATTCACCCATTGGGACTGGAAACACAGTGCGACTGTCTGGGCAGCGCGGCCGGGAAAACACTGGGGCTCTCATCCTCGCTCACATCCCACTTCGTACCGATGCAAGACTTGGCTCCAAGCTGGACCACTGCAGACCAAAGATCACAGCACAGCCGCTGCACGCTGTAATATCTGCATGTTACAATTCTAAGCACACCTTTTGCTTTAAATTTCCTGGATTCAAGACACTGGATTTTACGTCAATTAGATTGGTTTAAATTATTTTTTTTCATGTTCAACATTCACCATTTTTTATTGTCCTGAAACATATTTTGCTTTTACATTTGAGTTTTTGCTGTAAATGAGCAAAGGCTGAGATACATGTACACGTAAATTGTACAGGTTACAGATATCTACAGTCTCATATTTCATTTTCCCACCCCACTCAACTATCTGCACCAAGTACCTATTCCAGCACAACGAATGTCTCCTGTATGAGGAGAATAAACCAGGAGTCTATACCTGAAAGTATAAGAAAAAGCAGAAACTGAGAGATTAAACTCCTGCTGCAGAGGTCAATTGCATCAGAAGCCATGAGATTGGACTGGTTTTCTTTCGGGACTTTTCCCCTTCAGAATAATCTAGTGGTGGTGGTATATTTATATTATGGTGACTGAAAAAGGCTGCAGCATCCGGCTCCCTGTACAAGGCAGCGCGCAAACACAGCTGTACCTGCCCCAAAGATCTTACAACATCAAAAAGTCTGCTTTATTGAAAAGAAAGCAATTGTACACTTGAAAAATAAATTTCTTTTTTAGAAACCTTAGAGGTTCAGGATATGTAATAACATCAGTTGACGCTTTCACAAACACACACAGTGAAGAGGGTAAAGATTTGAAGGGGAAAAACCTCAAAACCCTGCACCAAATATTGTGACTTCTCCCACACTTCCAACATTTTCAAACGTGAAGCCAAGATGACATCTTCAGCCCACCCAGAACAGCCTTGATTACTTCTTCTCTGCAACGGCTTTTCTTCCAGTCTTACAACATATGTTCTAGATAAACATCTGAGCCTGCAAAAAAGTACCAACTTTTCGGTGTTAGTGGCTATACAGCACATCCCCCAGAGTCATGTGGTGGTATTTTTTAAAGATGACATTTCAAGGAGACAAAAAAAATAAGTGCTACTCGATCTCTTCTCAGGAGTTCCAGTAAGAGATTTATTCTTTCCAGGCAGCCCATGACAAACAAACTTAATCATTTTTATTCCATTGAAAGTAAATATAGCAGTTATATTCCAAGAGATCAATATACGTTTTTGCTAATTGTGCAATAGCACAGTGCTTTTTTGAACAGTTTAGAAACCTGTCTGACAAAGGGCTGAGGAAAATCAGGGATTTTCTGGTAACACTGGCAGCAACAAAAGGGTAGCAGAGGGTCGTTGACTACCAGTATTGTGGTTACATCCCAAGTAGATCAAGGCTGCTGAACATGAATTTTGAGAAAGGCAACACCAGTCTGGTTTACAGACACTCAGGAGAGGCTGTAAGAGCAACGTAATAGTGCTGCATCTGCACTGACTTACCAATACTACTGCAAACAGTAACGGCAATGTAAACTGGCTGTGGTAGCTGGAAAATCCTAAGGATAGATCTAGTGAGTTTTTTTTAAAGGCATAATATGCTCTTTTTTTTAATTCCCTTGGCAAATAAGCAAGCTATAAATTTGCTATCATCATTACAGTCTGATTTCCAGTTTTTACAATGGTTCTGGACACCGAATGTGCACGCTGAGGACTGCAGCATGTTGACCAAGGCTGAATCTCACACAGGGACGTGGCTCCGTCCTGCTGGAGTCCATGCTATGCAAAAGGCACAAAGAGATGGAAAAAAACTGCAGCTTTATCAGCAGAATCTATAACACAGTTATACTATATGGATAGATATCAGAGCTCTGTCTGTTCTGAGCATCCACAGTTATTTGGAGTTCATCAGCAAAACATGCCTTCCATCAACATAAAAGGCTGAAATAAGGAGTGCTAACAGTTGTCCTCATAGGTATAGAAAAAGCCCTTACACTGAGAGTACTTAATAGACAGAAATTACACACTCAGGAATTGGATATCATCTGTTATTTTTCAGAAACACGGAATTTAAAGTCAATTAAAACAAGCTCCTGCCAACTCCCTGCACCACCTGCCGTCACTCCAAACATCCCCAGGGCCCCGTAACAGAACTTGTATAAAAATAAAAAAAATAAGAATCCCAATATGATTACGAACAATGGACAAACAGGCCATTTGCATAGAAAGTTAACACTCTGAAAGAACAATCAATACCATTTCCTATCAGTTGTCTTGGCAGATTTATCATTTAGGCTTTGCCTTAGCAGCCTTGAGGGGAAAGTGAGAGATGTGTGACTGCACGGGAACTAAGAAAAGTCTCTTAAAGGCCTTTAGAGCTTTTATTATAATAATTTCCTTTCAATAGATGAATGAACTGATGACATAAGACATGAAGAAAACTGATTTTCTATAGGATGTTACCTATACATTATGTTGCAGCTGGATGGCTAACCTTTGGAGCTGTATGAACTGGCCAGAAGTTTCCACAGGAGAGCTGTGGCACCCGGCCCTGCTGATGGATATTCCTCACCTCTGACAAGGGCCAGGCCTGACCCCAGCGAGGGTCTCAGCCGCACATCGACTGCAACCTCATCCCAGAGCACAGAGGCAGGATCCCCTCCTCCAGCTGAAACCATCCGCCTCTGGCTCCTGGATTTTACTTCCCTCCTCACTCTGAGTTACACAGCAATTATCGTGCAAATCCCAGCCATACAAAGGTTTTCATTCACAGCTCATATCACAAAAAAAAAAAAAAAAAAAATTGGCCATCTCTTCTCCACCAATTAATGCTCTTAGAAAGAACAGAAATACCATTAGAAAACCTCAGGCAAGCCCTAAACAGAAACCGTAATTCCAAGCCTTCAGCAGAGTTAGATACTGGTTTGCATTAAGGAACCAGTGACTGGAAGCACACAACCCCATGCTGCTGGCACACAGAGTGCTGCTGAAGCACTGCCCCAGCGCCCAAAGCCATTCACATCTCCTTGCAGAGCCCACCGTATGAATGGGGTCCGTTCAGAAGCTAAGTTTGACGAGAGAACGCTCACATGCAGGTTATGCCCTACAGACTGCAACTGATAACACACTTCTCAGACCACCACATAAATCTGAGATGATTTCTGCCCTGGGAAGGAACATTCCAGAAAGTGTTTAACCTATGTAGTGGGAATACTGCATGTATCCTCTTCACTACACACAGCTAGAGAAACTTCTGGCAACGGCCATTTGTTTTGATTTTTTTTTTCTTCTTCCTAACTCCTCCTTGACAAACGATAAAAGCCTCTAAAACAACCTCTGCTAAGCACTATATACATCAAATCTAACCATAGTAAACCTGTGCTGTCGTGAAGATGGGCCTCTCCTATGGCTCTGAGATCCCAGCTTCCAATTACAGAGGCTAGCAAAGACTGCTAAAAAATTGCAGTTGCTGTATAACTGAACAGAATTTGTCTTGAGCATGAAGGCAGAGCCTGTTGTAGGAAATGGTCAGAAGGGCACTGCAACAGAGAGAGAATTAATTTTACTAATGGCAGCTACCTGTAATTACTTGATGCTTGGAGTGATCAAAATACATTCCAGAAGTGTGAATTTCTTTAAAATGTGCAATATAGTTCATGTATGCATGCTCACAGCCTTTATCTCTCTGTAAACCCAATGATGTCCCAGAGCGATGGTACCCAGGTATTCAGTTCCACTGACACCAAGAGCTGCGCCAGCTCGCGCCAGCAACGCTCCTATGTCAAAGAAGACTGACGACGGTCACATCCAGGCTCAGGGTTAAAAACAGTTCATAAACCTCAACTAGTATCACAAAGCTAAGTCTCCAGAAGTTAGAGAACCAAAGTACTTTGAAAGATGGATAAGAAACACGCTCTAGATGAGAATTAAGCTAACACAGGATAGCTCTACATTAGTTTAGTACAAACCAGGGATCATTTCTCACAGTGAAAAGGAGATGCAGAGCTATGAAGGTAAATAAGCCTCCTGGAAGTCAATCCCTATTCTCTTGTTTTTCTTTAGGCTTTGTTTTGAACAGCTAGTTTCCTTTAGCATTCTTCAAGACAAACCAACATCATACAGTGTAGGGAAAGAACAAAGCGGCTCCCTTTATCCACCTCTCTAGCTTCTGAGTAAATATTGCATCATTGCTCTCCCTAGGAAACATCTTTCATCTTTGTTTTAAGGATGTGAGTGAGCGGATGTAGTTGTGAGAACCCGTCAGCCTTTTACATCTGAGAACCAGAACTCTCAGGGCATCCTTTTTCCATAAAATAAAAGCATGTGCAAAGATTTCCCTGGCATCCTCGCTCACCACACTAACATTGCTCACTAGAGGTCAGCTCACTCGAGACTTCTGGCTGCTGAGGGCAGCAAGAACGGCTGCCTGAAACTTTTTTTTTTTTCCCCCTGAGATAGCATTAAAATAGCTCACAGAAAATGAAAGCATGTATGTGGCTAGGTGCCATCTGTTACCCTTTCCAGAAAAAGGGTCATAATATTTATATCCCCTGAGAGTATCCACATTAGCTGTAGGTAAAGATTCTTTTCCTTATATATGACTCCGCACAGAAATATAATGGATGCAGAACAGATGGGGAAAAACAATACAAGGATATTATTAGGACAAACCCATATTATATGGAACAGTTCTGTTCCTTATATAATTATACAAGGGCAGGGAGTGAATTGTAGAAGTATACTGCTGCTCTGCCATTAAGAATAGACCTTAATAAGTATCCTTCATAGTAGAACAGCAGCATTTACACTTGTAACATTCCACATATAACCTGGATTAAAAGGAAAAGGGAATATGGTAAAATAGTAGCAGGTTTTGTGGCCTTTTTTCAAGAATTACTCCATCACTATGCAGCAGCGTCACAGAACAGACAAGTGAGTCCGTTCTGATGGCGGTCTCCCCTTGCATCTGTCCATGACCATACTTCTACGGTACCCACCTGCCTCTGTTCTTTCATGCTGAACACTTAAACTGAAGCATCATTACCTCTTCAGCTCCTAACTGATCATAGGAGGAGAGATATCCACACGTTCTTCAATCTCTTTCATCAGATGAGTTAATAATCACAGACGCTCTTAAAAAAAAAATAAATGCTTGTTTTATCCCCAGCATCCCCTCTGCCACAAAAACATACACCTTCTAACTCAGTCTTCTGTTTAAAAGTCCTACTGCTCAACTGTTGTAATCAACACAGGTAAAAATATAATCCCCAGGAGCTAAAAAACCCTCCTCTACAAAGTTTAGTTCTCCACAGAGAAGAAACTTCAGACAAATTTCTTAATACTAGAACTATTGCTTAGCTTCTGTCAGCAAGGAACAGGAAAACTATAAAACAGAAGACAGACTGACGACGGTCAAAGACAGAAATCTAACGTACAGCTTAAGATCAGTGTAAATGATTCTTCTATAAAACAAGTCATCATCCTAATGTACCAGCTCCCCATTTTTTCTTTACTGCAAGTGTGTATAATGTTTATATAGTTCCTCTGATCCAAAGTCCTTTTTCCTTTGTTATAGTTAGTGTAGTGGGAGTGTTGGTACAAATAATTAAATATTAAATAAAAATAATTTATTAAATATAGTTTTATATATTAAATATAAAATAAACTATTAAAATACATACCGCATTTTAACAAGATAACCCATTAAGTAAAATATTTATTTATTTGTATATAATGACTAACCATATTGTGGCATATACACAGTGTGGACCACAAACAGCTAGCTAAGTGTAACAGCAGAATCCTAAAACAGTAGGTAAAAAAAATACGCAAATGAGGTTTAGACCACTACCTCTTACCCCAGTTACGCCATTACTGCAGAGTGAACACAACATACCCCAAAACCAGAAGAGCTAGTATTAATATTCAGGAGACTTGCCAGTTTCCCAGGTTTTGTATTGGTCTACGTGAGCCGGGGAAAGATTTGGAGGAGATGGAAGAAAAGAATCAGCCACATCTAAGTGACTATTACCTTACCTGGCTACCACACAGTAACGATGCATGTGAACACTCCATCCCTGGAAACATTCAAGGCCAGGTTGGACGGGGCTCTGAGCAGCCTGATCTGGTTGGAAATGTCCCTGCTCCTGGCAGGGGGTTGGACTGGATGGGCCCGAAAGGTCCCTTCCAACCCAAACCATTCTATGATTCTATGAACACTCAACATCCGTTGTGAGCTGAGAGCGGATAGCACATGGCTTAGTGATCTACCATGGGAGAGACATACAACAGTATCCTGAAATCGCTATGAGTCAGCCACCACGGTTCAGCTCACATACCCTAATTTAACTGGTCAGACCTTGAATTAACAGTACCAACCGTATCAGACTTTTGGAGATCCCATATACTTCGCCAAAGAGTCACAGGGAAAGCAGACATCTGGCCCTGCCCTTTCCTTCTTGTTTTGAGCTTAGTAGCCCTCATCCACATACCCCCACCTCCCCAATATTTCATCCTGTAAGGAACACATCTGTGTTCTGCCATCCACACCTTAACTCTGATACTATACCATGACAGTGAGGTAGATCTTAGATACAGTTAATATCTGCAACTGTAGGAAGGGAACCAACTTTGCACTAGAGTCAACTGAGAACCTGAGACATTTGCTAAGCCTAGGGAATTTCTTTTCTTTCTCTCTCATCAGTCCCCATTCTATAAAAAGAAAAAAAAAATTATATATATTCCCCAATCTAAGACTGAGGAACATTACAGCCCATCTTCACTAGTAATCAGTAGCTTTCAAATTATTCATGCAGAAAATTACTTAAAATCCCTCCCCCCACCACATATAAATGCATCTCTTTCTGATTTAAAACAAAGTTCAATCCTCATTTTTTAAAAAGTTTTATCTTAAGGAAATATCGAGGTTTCAAAGTTCTGTAATTTGCAGTTCATTTTAACATTAATGGAAAGAAATGTTCTTCCACTTCAAACTATTTCCTCAGTCAATTAGACAAATCCTCTAAGTGGAGTTTGTGAAGCAGTTCGTGTCCGGGAACTTGATCAGTACCGAATTCCTGAACTTGCATCCAACCTCACCCACGCACAGCGACGCACTGGCCATGCGGCTCGCGAGCCTGCGCACCAGCGGGGTCCACGCAGGAGACACACCGAAGGGTCAGCCCAGCCAACGCGGCGGCTGGGGCAGATGAAGACTGTTAGATGAGGCTGCAAGAAGCAGGCATCAATCAGAAAGGAACAGCTAATTAAAAACAGATGAAAGACTCAGCAGAGATCCCGACTGCCTATGGTCACTGAGAAAACTCCTACTGCAAATTTTAAGAGTAATAGTTCCCCCAATGCCCTTGCTGAATTTCTCATTGACATCTGCAAACCATTCCTGCCACACTCCCCTGCAGTTTCAATTACAGTCACTTGCACATTTGTTTGTCCTAGTTAGCGGCTCTGTTCTCAGCCGTGGTTCATGGCACTTCTAATTACGGTTGCTAGCACAATACATTTCAGCATCAGAGGCAACAATCCAGACCCAGCTCACGAGCCTGACACCGGCAGGAACAAGTGCAAAATCACAGGCAGAGCAAGAACCGTGTTTCACTCTCTGGGTAGCTACACCTCCATGGTAAAAGTCATGGAGAAAACACTGAGCAACTTCTAAAAGTAATTAGGGGTCTCTTGGGAAGAAAGGACTTTGAACAATATTTAAAGAGAAACTGAGCTAGGCGTTTTTCCCTTTTGATTTCAGCAGCCACAAAAACCCGGTCAAAAAGATAGAGTCAACTGGAAAAAACATCAACAATGAGGCAAAGAGAGTCTTGGGTGCAGCAGTAAGACTCGCTCCTCAGCGCCTCCAGCAGATAAACACGCTATGTTCCCTGATCTGGCATGCAGCAGCTTTCCATTTTTAAAGAAAGGACAGAGCACTGAGACTTGCGGTTCTGCAAGTGAGGCATTGCATGTGTAAGCAGAACACAAGAGGCCATGCTCACGCACCCAAGCCAGCATTTCCTACTTCCCCAGCTCTGTCCCCCAGACAATCCCATAGAGAATGTTTCCCCTTCCCCCTAACCTGCAAGTGAGTTAACAGACTTGAAAGCAAGTGATCATTATTATCTTAAATTAACAGAACAAAAATTCTGCAGGTTTCATAAAAGGCAGATTTTCTGTCGTGAAAAAAAAGAATAACTGGTTTTGAACCCTCCTTTCACGGTTTGTTACTTACAGAGCAAACAAACTGCTTTTTAGGGTCACACACCTAACGAGACATACAACAGGTTAACAGGAACCACTTGAGCAGGTTTACTCCACACCACCCTTACTCCTTGCAGCCGATTAAACTCTCTCACATGGGTAAAATTCAGATACTGGCATCACTGAAACTTCCAATCCTAGTCCTCAGAGTCACCTCCTCTATGACTGGATGCTGCCTGGGACAGGGAACACAGGTATCATCCGGTGTATAGCCACTTACCAAGAGTAAATCACGTCTGCGTTAATTACATAGTCCCCCCATGACCATAGGATGTGGGCATATCAAGTCTTTTTATTAATTGGCCTAGATCCTTGGACATGAAAGAACTTCTGTTCTTACAGCACACCTGTAAATAAATCACAAGCACCACAGCTCAGATTTGGCAAGATAAGCAGGTGCCTAAACGCAGCAGGCCTTGGCAGGTATTTCCGACAGCTCCAAGAGACCTTGGTTATCCAGCATCGGGTAAGAAGTCTGTGAAGACAAGGCATGTGAACCCTGGTCCACAGCTCAGCCTCACATCATTAAACAATCCTTTTGTCCACAGAGGCAGGATATACACACCCCAAGGAAGAGCCCAGAGCAAGAATTCACAGCGCAAGTGCTTGATCTTGCAATCCAATAAACTATTCACCTCCCAGTGAAGTCTGTGTGATCTGCAGACTCTTCTCATGGTGCTGTACCAATTTATCTGGGGAAAAAAAAAACATTCAAGTCATTCAGCCCTGACCATCCCTTCACCTCCTGGGCAGCCGCCCGCCCTTTCGCAGCCTGAGGAGCCGCTCTGATGAGGGACGATGAGCAGGAGCAGCCGAAGGGGAAGAAAGCAAATGAACCCAGGCACCATCTCAGAGGTGGCAGTGTCAAGAATCGGGGGGGGGGGGGGGGAAATCACTAAAATGTAACAACTAAAACAAGCCCAAAAGCATTCACTGCAATTTTTTTTTTCTTTCAGTAAGAGCTCATATTTCTGTTTTGTTTATTATCAGGAAGAAATACAATATATTTCCTATCCCATAAAACACACATATAATTTTTGTGGTAAGAAGACCCAGGAGAGGCATAAATATTCCCAGGGGGTTCTGCAGTTCAGAAGAACACTGTAAAACAGTTTGATAACTTAGAGATTACATTTTCCTCTCTCCACCACACACACAGGCACACGTACAAAAGCCTGCCAAGGGGAACATTATTGATGCTTTGTAACTACAAGCCAATAAACCTCATGAATTTCATTCATTTGAAGACTGCAATAGAAGCAGAAAGATAAGTAGCATCCTTAAATTTGGGATCATTAATTTAATCCTCACCCCCAGTACACACCAGCCAGCTTTCTATGTTAAATCTCTTCATGGGTCTTCTACCAAGAGCAAGCAAAACCAGTAAGTGGCATTTGGGAAGGAACATTCCAAGCCCGTTC
The DNA here is from genome assembly GCF_036417535.1 of Chlamydotis macqueenii. Classification (NCBI taxonomy): domain Eukaryota; kingdom Metazoa; phylum Chordata; class Aves; order Otidiformes; family Otididae; genus Chlamydotis; species Chlamydotis macqueenii. The sequence goes on along the minus strand of NC_141571.1, from coordinate 3,411,842 downwards.
AGCAGAGCATCCTCTCCTGAATTATCCACAGCAAATGGTGATGCAATGTTTCTTCTGGCAGAACTTTTGTTCCCAAGAATAATTAAAGGTTAAAAAGGAGAGGGGAGCGGTCTTTGCCCCCAAGCAGCTGAAACCAGCAACCCAGCCCATCTGTCCTGACCCACTCTCCCACAGACACCAGTGCCTCCCTCTCGCACATCCCACCTCCTCCACTTCACCCACTGGAGAGGACCCAGCAGCTCCTTCTCTTGGCGATCTCTGGCCCCACAGTTCATGAGACATTCGGGAGGGTTGCAGAGCAAGATCAGATTTGGCCTAAGAGTCACAGCAAATTCTCCTCCCATACTCAAAGCATTCACAGCAGCAGCATGTCCAAGACACTCTGTTTATAAGATCAAACCTCCTATTATTATGGTTTCAGAATAGAGGGAGGTAGATTTAGATGAGATATTAGAAAAAAAATTTTTACAGTGAGGGTTGTAGAGCACTGGCCCAGGTTGCCCAGAGAGGTAGTGGATGCCCCATCCCTGGAAACATTCCAGGCCAGGTTGGCCGGGGCTCTGAGCAACCTGGTCTGGTTGGAGATGTCCCTGCTCCTTACAGGGGGGCTGGACTGGGCTTTAATGGTCCCTTCCCACCCAAACCATTCTGTGATTCTATGATTCTAGAGTAGTATTTCTGTACGATGCCATTATCAAGTATGACCCACCACAGCATGCCTCACATCATTTGTGACATTTGGCACCACAGTTCCCATTTGCAAGAACACAGAGAGCATCAGCTGATGTGATAAAGCTGCTCCACATGGAAAGAGAAGGTAGATCAAACCCTGAAACTGTAAAAGGCTTCAAGAGAAAAGAAATAAAGATGCTGTGGAGTGGGGAGTGCCAAAAATCCATCAAACATGGATTAGCTATCTTGTCAGTGGTGCTAAATAGGTACAAATGGACATGTTCAGTCAGGCAGAGACAGCACCGCGGGGAGCTCAATGAGGGAGAGGGAGGAGGGAGGCAGCTCCCCTTCCAGATGGGATAAATCAGCATCTGTTTTATCTTCGGCTCTGAATGCCTAAATGCATCTAAAGATAAAAAAAATAAAAAAATAAAAAAAATCCAAAAAGTCACTATACACAGACAGAGGACTATGAGACCGAAAGGCAGAAGGACTTGTTAAATCAGACAGTGCACAGTTTGGACACTGCACTCAGGAAAGGACCAGTAATCCTTCACAACTTGGGCAGTGTCGCTTGTTTTGTCCTTGCACACTTTGAATGCAAACCCTTCGTTTATAAAAGCCACTGCGTAGTTATGCAAGTTTCTTGCAAGCCATCTCTACTCGATAAGAGTGAAAATTTAATAAAACCCTTGACTCCTGTTATTTCTGCTTTAAAATTTCAGAGCAACATTTCTACTCCATGAATCACCAATGAGCTGCCCTGCCCAGCAAAATAAAACAGAAATAACAGAAATAACAGCTGCTCCATCTGAAGCATCCCCGTATCCCAGCTGCTCCTGCTCCGCACGGCTCGCGTTCCAGACGCCCCGCTCATCCGCATGCCCGCCACGCAGCAGCAAAGAAACTCTGCGAGCACACCAATAAAGTTCACCATCTAGAATTCTCCCCCAAAAATATCTGTTCCTGCTGGAGACCAAACGCACCTGTGGCAGTTACCAGCATCACTAAGGACACTTATTTGTACAAAATTTAGTTTACAAAGTTTTTCAGCTTGGGAGTTCAACACCTCCCCTGTCCTACAGAAGAGAACCAGAAGCACCAACCATGCATCGCCCAAAATCCCACGGCATAGATCTCAAGAAAAAGTGATTTTAAATCTAACTAGTTGTCTGCATTCTGTTGCTCTTTGGCTTTGGATGCAGCTTTCAAGTGACCTGCATTGTGCCCCTCCAAATACTTTTTTTTTTTTTAAAAAAAAAAAAAAAAAAAAGGGGGGGGGGCAAGAAAACTATTATCTTATTTAAAAGTACATCTAAAAAAAAAATTTGAAAATACCACCACACACCAAGATTTCACACAAGCACAAGTTTCTCAGACCAAAAAAAGAGCATTCTTAAGGCTGCTGCCAGAACATTAACAACATAGGGAGCCTTTCACCCCAAAACTAAAGCAGGCACCAGGGCAGCCGAGCAGTGACCACAAGCCGCTGCCCTCAGAGGACAGCCCCGCGAGGAGTCCCGGTCCAGACACGGCTGGAGCACGCTCAGCTGCCCACACAGCACGGGATGCGCAGCTCAGGCTCCGGGCACGTCCGCTCCGGCCGGGAAGGTCACATCGGCTGGGCCAAAGAAGTGAATCAGGGACTGAAGTCTGATCCGGCACCTAAGTACCTGGGCTTTGCTTTCTGCTTTCAATGCCTGTGTCTGAAAACAAGCTTAGCTCATAAATATACAGGAGAAATAAATTAAGCCTTTTGACAGAGCTAGCTCTGCATTACCTGACATGGACAAAAACCTAATGTTTTCTTTAATTCCTTAAGAAATTTATGACTATTCAGGTAAATAAGAAAAGGACTAAAAATACATACTTGAAATACACAAAATTATGCCTTATTCTCCAAATAAATTATTCATTTGTTTAAGCTAGCATCTATTCAAATATATTTCCTTGAGGGAAAGCATCTCTTCCCCAGTACCATTGTTCTCTTTAAAAGCAGCATTCATCTTATTTACCCTTTTTGGAAAGGAGGCTTGAGAGGAAGCTAGAACAGATCTTAAGAAGTAATCATTTAACGTCCTGACTCTACACGGTTCCTCAGCCTTGCCCTACCCATCACCTTGCGGCTCCATCCTGCAAACCGCATGGGATTTATACGCGACTATCAGCTGGGTACCAGCCACACGGTACCTGTGGTCAGTTGCTCAGCTCTAAGGGGACAACAACAGCTTGCATCCACAGACTTGGCTTCCCTTTGACTGTGAGGCAAATATAGCACAGAAGAGCCATTTATGCCTTTGAACTCCTGTTTTCCAATTCATATTGAGTGGTAACTTCAATCGCTCTTACTACTCAGCACTAATTATTATTCCCTTCTTTAAGCTGAAAAAGAAAAAAAAAGTTGTAGGAAATGAAACATATAGGGGGCACCGTGATACAAAAATCACAACTACAAACAAGTCAAACTGGCATCCCATGTCACCTGCATCTCCCTAGAGATAACTGGGTCTTGCAACTTGTATATCAGCTTTGGGACTGATCACGTACGTTAGCAGAAGCTTGTGATCTGTGCATCTGTGGAAAATGCTTTTTCCTTAAACTAGATTTAAATGTCCTAAAAAAAAAAAAAACAAAAACCAAAAACACAAAAACAAAACAAACAAACAACAACAAAAAAAACCACCCAAAACAAATCCTGGCTCAGAAATACAGAGCAGACAAGGCCTGCCTGTGAGGAACCAGTGACCAAAAGCCCATCTTCTAGCTACATTCACCGATACAAAATATAATTGCTCTCAAACATTCCTGAAACACAATGGAAGTACCAGATAAAAAGATGGAGACCTCTCACAGCAATGCTGGAAGGGAAAAATACGGGAAGATTTATACATGTCTGGAGGTAAGTGGTGAAAAACAGTCTGCAGTAGGTGCAAATTTCATCTTTCCAGCTATTCATCACCTTAAAAGACGCTTGCTTTGGGCAGAGAGACATATTACAAATTTGTTACCGATTCCTCTTGAAAAACATCTCAAGAGAATTTCATTTTCCAGTATCAAAGTAAATAAGAGCAGTGTTGCTATCTGCACACCAATGCAAAATGCATTTTACATGCACAACTAATGGTTTGTGTATGTATTAAAAGTGTAACAAAAATGACAGGAGCTTTAAAATAAAATTAAAAAAAAAAAATCAAAACTCTCAGCCAGCTTCTTCCATAACCTTGTCAGAAACATCACATATTTAAATTTCCATTCATGTCCTTGTAGGATGATCAATGCTTTAGTTCACAATAACACAACTCAAACTCTTCACAGAGCTCGTGTGGATTCAGTTTGTGCTATAAGGAGTGGGGGTTGCAATCAAGAGGCTAAGAAGCACAAAGATGAGCCCAATTCATTGTTACCTTAACATTCAGCACAAGTCACAAATGCACAAAAGAAACATAACATCTTCAAATAAACCAAGAAAATCCCAATCCTACTGCAAATTCTAGATGCTTTGTACCTGAGGAGAGGAAACAACTTGTTTTAGTCATCTGGATTTTCACCAGGTTTTTAAAAATGTCACCAAGGAAAGGATCCTGTCGACCTTTAAATTGAGAGATTATTTGGATGGCAACACAGATTTTTTAATCACAGGCTGCTCTGCCAAAGACAATTCACAGGAGCAGACCGTTTCACACCTGTATGTCTATTTTTCACCACTCCTGACGATCACATGCAATTAACTCTTACCTACTTCTTTCTTTTCTGAAGGTGCATCCTAGATCTGAGAGCTATCATCTCTCCCTACCACTGGAGCAGAACAACATGTTAGTAGGTAAAGAAGGTGACTACATTAGATGGCAACTGCAGACCTGTGGATTGTCACAGCAGGGTTGAGCATAACTCTCCCGGCTGTGAAGCGGGCAGTGATGAGCATTGCAGAGTGCTAAATGGTCAAGGCACACGGCATTGACCCTGCTGAGTAAACCAAGATCGACCACAGGCTGCGAAATCACAGAATCACAGAAGGGTTTGGGTGGGAAGGGACCGTTAAAGCCCATCCAGTCCAACCTCCCTGCAGGAAGCAGGGCCATCTCCAACCAGATCAGGTTGCTCAGAGCCCCATCCAACCTGGCCTGGAATGTTTCCAGGGATGGGGCATAACGTTCAAAGCAAAATCCTCCAACCCTGCTGCCATGTAAGTCCAGTTGATTAGCTGCCTACAACGATGCAGGTTCAATTCAAAGCATTCAACAGCACAAAGTTTTGGCTAGGATCACCGATAGTGACCATCACTTCTCCTGCACACTCCAAATCAGTTTAGAAAACTCTCCAGAACAGAGTGCTCTGCCCTGGAAATACATCCCAGAAACAGCTGAAAAATCAGCTCTGTGGTTCAGGCATTTGTTCTGACCTAATTATTTCTAAACGAGTCTGGAGGGATTTGAGGTATTCCCCTCCTCCCCTCTCTCCAGGTAATACTGGAAATCCTTAACTACATTTCTGACTCAGTGATTTCTAAACGCCTCTCAAAATATTACTAACAGATAAACTGAGGGGTGGGATGGTAAATGTCTTTAAAGTGTTCTCTGAAAATTTTTTAGGTAGAGATTTCAGCTGACAGACCACTGATCACTGGAGACCTCTGAGGTCAACGTGCAGATGGATCCATCTGCAAGGCACATCCCTACGGCACAGCAAGCCCCGAGGACTAGAAATGATGGAGGCAGTCAAAAATGCACGGTCAGGTATTTATCAGTTTGTAGAACTCCTTAATACTGACACACCAATTTGCAGGGGGATTCCAGTGAAAGTTTATTTTATTCAGGAACAAAACTACTGCTTCATATTTAAATTACTTTCTTCGTTCTAACTCTTTCCAGTTATTGCTGTAAAAGCAACTCGCTCATCAGCTGCCTGGTCCTGTGCACGGCCAGATCCCGCTCAGCACGAGCCTGAGGGCTGGCCCTGGCAACGTAACACGAAGGGGATTTCCTTCCCCTCAAAGGTATCAAAAAGCAATAAAGATTTCTTTACAGCCATCATAACTGAGCTTTCGCTTGGCTAAGTTTTACATCAGTTGTATTTTATAGGGGAGAAAAAGGAGTAGAGGGGAGGAAAGCAGATGGTGATTGTATCCTGGCTTCATCTGAGAGGGGAAAAAAGGAGGAAAAAACATTATTTTAAAAAACAAGCAGGTTTAATAAATGGTACAAAGTGTTAATCATATTTCAACATGACAGCAAACCGCTTTGCTAACTGCAGCCAAGGAAGAAAATTAAGAGGAACGCGAAAGAAAACAGATTCCTGGATTTATGTATGCAGAAAAGTGACACTTTTATTAAATTCCTTCTCTGCATGGAAAGATTCCTACCATGTACTGTCACCCCTGCACACCGAGAGACAGAAGTGTAGCTCTAGAACACATGAACTTCAGAAGTGCTCCTGGTGTGTGTGGAGGGAAAGAAAAAAAGAAATTATGTTATTTACTGTTATGTATTGAGTAAAAAGCAAAAACTATGACTTAACCTAGAGGATATGTGCAGTGGAGTTTTTTATTGATCTATTTTTAAAGAGCAAATTAAGCAACTATAGATCTGAGCAACTACAGAGTTGTCAAATTGGCATCAATCCCATGTTCAATAATTGAACAGCTGATAGAGCGCTCAATTAATCAAGAAGTAAAGAAAATTAATACAATTCATCCATAAACCCATGTTGGCTGAAATAATAGGCTGTGAAAGATTAACGTGTTCTCTTCCATAAAAACTTATTGAATATCAATAAGGATAAGCGTTGACAAAGATGCTTCAACCTCTCACAAGGTGTTTCACTGACATCTTGCTCAACCAGCCAGCTGCAAGAACGCAGCACAGACGAACGGGGCAAGAACCAGTACCGCACCATTTCCAAATCCGCAGCACAGTGATGACATCCTCTCAGCCTCCGACATCCAGGAGCCAGGGTGCCTGGCTGCCCTCCAGGCCTCCTTCAGCCCCACGGGCACAAAACGTTTCCTCAGCACAGCTGAGGAGGCATAAATAAAAACAACTAGAAACACAGCAAAATATTGAGGGGCAGCTCCTTTATACTCAATTTGCTGGTATGAAGCTAAAGCAGGAATATGTAAGCATAAGAAATATATAGACAACTCAACAGAAGCAAGAGCGTGTCTCAGGTGGAAGCAGGCAGAGGATGAGAGCAAGGAAGCAACAGAGAAAGTGAGATAGTTCTGTTGAAGAAATTAGGAAAGGTAAACGCTTGCGTAGCAGGGGGTAAAAAACCAAACCAAACACCACAAAAATCACACAACAGAGAAAAAATACCACACACAACCATTTGGATATGTAGGAGGCACTTTTTCAAGATGATGTCTTGTTTTTTTTTTTTTTCCTCACCCAAAAAACATTTCACATACTACACAACACTTTCTGTCTCAGATTGCCATTAATGCTCTGCCGTGCCTCATCCTGCAGGAGCCCCAAGCTCCCAGCAGCACAAGGGACGAGGAGACCGCGCCTGCCCCACAGCAGCGCAGGGCACACCAGGGCATCTCGGGCTCGAGTCCTTCAAGGAGCTGGAAATCAATTCCATTCCTTCCCATTTCTCCCACCACCAACCAACCTTCGTAACTTAATTACAAACCTTTTCTCCCACAAAAAGAATGGCTGATATTCCCAATCTCATATCCAATCTGTGGCAAACTCCACAGCATCTCTTTTATTTCCAAATGAATTTGCCTTATTAAAAAGTAATGAGCTATTAATTAACTTTGCACTCACACAAAGCTGTTTAATTCTCAATCCAATTAACAGCAATCTGCTGAAGGATTTTAATGATTATTTTAAATTTGCTAAGAGAAACATCTCTGAGCCCTTCATAATAAGATATTTATAGAATGGCTTGGGCTGGATCTTGCTTGCATTTTAATTCGATAACATTTTTATAATACTCCAACATCTCTCTACAACTTTATCTTTGACAGCGTATCATTTGAACACAAAGCAATGCTGGATAACTAAAACTGCTTATTTGGAAACTGTTTTGAAGGGATTATTTTGTTTTTAAGCTTCGCCAATCACATCAACAAAGGCACAGAGGGTTCCAAATCCTCAGGTACAGTTTCTGTTTGGGTAAGGCTCACAGGTATTTGCTTTGCAAAGGCTGCAGCAATTGGCTGCTTTTAACATCTTTTCAAAGTGTTACGAAGTCTCCTCTCTCTGCACACACAAGTCCACTCAGCAGCCCAACGTGGCTTCAGTTATAACCATAAGGACACTGCTTATCTTTGAGGGCTTCTAAACCTAAACACAGGCTGGTCTTGCATGGTTGGACAAGAAAGACTTTATGTCCATGTAATTTTGGCATCTGGAGGTTTTTTCTCCTCCTCTAACACACACTCATGCCACGTACACACGTGCAGTCACTACCTACACTCACCTTGCATCTTTTCTGAACTCCTGAAATCTGCCATTTAAAAGAACAATCATTCTCTCCACTGCTGCAGCAAAGGCATCTTACCTCTAGAAAGTTGCAGCTTTTGGGTCTCATTAACACTATAAATTTTCCCAAAAGCAAGCGAAGAATACAAACCAGAGGGGCATTCAGGAAAACAAAACCCCACTTTCCAAAACTCCAAATGAAAAGAGGAAACTTCAATACTAAATATCACAACTGCACCTATGGTTCTTAACAATCACTTGCCACTGCCTACCTGAAATGAAAACTGCCAGAAAATCTGTAGATCAATATTCAATTCTGAGCAATTTGGTAGCATGCCGTCCCACATGGATCCCAGACACCCCATTTCAATCATGTGTTCAGAACAAAAAGTTTAGAGACAGTTCAGAACTTACCCTTGCAGATGTTAACCCCCATCACACACAAAACCCATCTCGTTTAGCTTAATACATATCCAAATCTGAAGCGGTATAACCTATGGCATGTGAAAACTGATAGGCTTATCCAGAAACACGGCGATGGTTAAAGTCACAGCAGCACCAGGATGTGAGGAGGGGGCATTGAAGTGCCAGGGAACATGTTGGGGGAGTGTATTTTTTCTTCTAACACTAACATTTGGCCAATATCAACATCTTTTTCTCATCCAGATATAGGGGTTTGCTGCTGTTTCCTACAGGCATGCCATTTGGACCTTACCTATTTCGGCAATCTTGTTGGATTTCCCGACTTCATGCGCTACTAACAATGGAATCGTACACAACATCTGTCCCTGTAACACTGGTACCCATTTAGGGAACCGAGGCTAGGAAAGGATACATCATCTAAGCTATAAACAGAATTGAGCTTAAGAACAAAATAAACAAACAAAAATAAATTCTGGCACACCAACGAGTCGCAGCTAAAGTCAGCTCTTCTCTCTGTATTTGGCAAAAAGTAGGATACATAAGGAGAGATAGATGAATTTTCCAGATTTTATATATTGAAGTCATTCCCAAAACAGTTGTCTGAATTTTCTTGCTAAAGCTTTTGAGATGTCCACAGTAGCAAACCAAATCAGATGCTGCTTTTTGCTTTGCTATGATCCTCTAGCATTCAATTCTCACGCGGCACCATGCAGGACAACTACACATCGTGGAACAAGGACTGTTCATCTTCCTGATTGATGAAGAATATCTTTGGGTTTTATTATCTCTCTCTCCTAGAAAGTTGATCCTGCATGGCTCCAGTGTTCATTGGCATGCTTCATAGCCTCCAGCTTCAGAGGGGACGCGTGCTACTGTTTGATGATTTACTATCTGCCTTTGATGAAGGCTGAGGGCATTTCACATTATTTTATTATCTAATGTGTAATGTGTGTACACACAGCGTATTTTAACTGCTGCATCCATACTGTTATTTTACAGATCAATGCTGTGCCTCTCTCCAAATCAGAAGAGCCATCTGAAATTATTGATCTGTTCATATTTCTTTTTCTATTGACCATGTCATCTACAGCACCATTAAGTTTCCTTTGGCAGAGTATGTTCACATTATGAAATTTTCCATGTTCAGTGCAGTGACAATTGCTATTAGCTTGCCCCAAGGTAATAAAAGTTAAGCTTCCTGAACGTTTTCTACATAACCTTCTGGACACACACATTCTCAGACACACGAATCACTTTTAGTGTGGCCTCTGCCTATTTAGATTGGACAAGTGACAGCAGCTGACAAGATTTCCCCAGTCTCATAGGATGGCCCGTGAACTCTGTCCCAAAGGTAGCAGTCAAAAAGAGTCACTGGTTTGCAAAATTCAGGATCTGAAAGACAATATCTGAAGATGCTTTATGCTTTTATGAGGCACAGAGAGGGCTTTCAGAACCATTTACACATCTTGCATAACACCAAAGACAACCTTAATTAGAAAACAACAGAACTACCATCTTCAGTGAGTTAAACAACTAAAAGACAAAAACAACTCCCTACCAGCTTCTTTCATGAAAATTCCTTCTACTAATTATTTTTTTCAAATAGAAAAAAAGTAGAAGTTCTTTACTATAGAAGTGACACAGCAGTAACCTAAATAGGTTCTTGGTATATTAAGTGGTATATTAAAGAATTAATACTTGTCATGTGCAACATCTGTACCCTTGCACATCCCCTTCTACAGGAGGGGAAACAACTGTGCACTGTGATGAAGTCAAACTTTACACCAGTTTTTAGACTTCAGGCACAGAAAACACATTTCTCTTTCAAAGAGTATAATATTTTAAATGAATTCCTTCTTCCTTGATGGAATTCAACTGTGCCTTGAGTGCCAAAAAGATGCATGAAGTATGGTTCCTTCCTCTGGATCCAGCATATGGTCCCTTCCATTTGATAAATATTGCTTTCTCTGCATAAAATTTATATATTCAAGCTCATTCCCATTAAAGCCAAGCAGGCTGATCTTATTAAGAGCTAAACCACCTTAAAATTGAGATCAGGGTCTAAACACAACTATATATTGGAGCAAGTGATCTCCAGAATAACAGCACAATGTAGATCCAAGTGTGTTAGGCTAGAAAGTTCCCAAGAGAAACCTTCCCTTCTGCTCTCTGTTTTTAAACCATGGTAGTTACTACAGTATAGAATCTCAAATAATTGATTTATATGGATGTACCTCATTTATATGAGCCCCAGGAAAGACAGCAAAGTAAACATCAACAGGTAAGGTTCTGGTGCAGCAAAGAAAAGGTTTCACTAGATTTGAGACACTGTCATATTATAATATTATAACTTTTATATTTAACATTTTTATTCATCTTAATAAAAGGTTTCCAAAATTGATTGTGTTCTAATTCAACACTGTACTAAAAATGCAGACGCGACAGGGATGAACCAGTTGCTAACACCACACAGCAATAATCTGGGGCTTGGATTAAACCAAAACCAACACATCCAACTGAAAACAATAAATGCAAATACATCGAATACTACTATTTAGCTTTTTTTTTCCTAGGAGAGTCAATAGAAAGCAGCATTTTGTGAAAGAACAAATTTTGTATGGTAGAAAACTGATCTCAGAAAGTTCATGGAAGTGCAGGATCATTACAAATTAAATGATTACTGATACATGAAATACAACATGGCTGGAATCAGGTGAACAAAGCAGTAACAGAAGAAAAATCCAGAGCAGCCTAGGCACCTTGCACCTCTAACTTTGTGAGAGCTTGTTCTCTTTTCAGTGCAAAATGCTGTCAGTTATAAAATGAGCAATCTGTTCTCCTCAAAGCAAAGGAAAGCCCAGGGTCCAATTCGCACAGCTTCAGCCTCTCCACATTGGAAGACAATTCAAAATCATCTCAAAAGCAGCTTGAATTCACATGCTTAAAACCTGAGGATGCCATCTGCAGCCCTACATTTACATTTAACATGAAATTGTGCTGCTGGCAAACGTCATTCTCTGCCTCCAAAGCTTCAGCCCCGTACTCCAGCAGCAATTCCTACACCACTCTTCCAACATCCACGTGTTGTCTCCGAAACTGAAGGGCCATCTGCTCGTGAACATTCAAAGGAAAGGCGGCATCAAAATCAAAGATGTATCACACCACACGTGACATCATAACATGATATTTACAGTAGTAGTGAACATGCTGACAGTGCACAGGGTCCCAGAAACACCCACACTGTTGTCAATACAGTTTTCTCTACAATTATTTTTTCCCAGCAGTTCGGGGCATGCACACAGAGAAACACAACTATCACCTTTGTTTTGAAGTCACGCAGGCACAGCCACTCTGTTTTCCAGAACTCAAGAGCCCATTCGATGCTGCCTGCTGCAGTTGACACAGAGCAAAGAGTGACGCCGGGAAGGTACTGCCTTCACAACGACCACTAAAACCACCCCACAGTCTTGAAAATCACCCATCTCTATATCAGCATCTACTGCTAACTGTATCTGCCATTTATAAAGTAATTCTTTTAATCTTGGATTTATCTTAAAGTCTTGAGGATGCATAATTTGCATGCGGAGCAGCTTATTATATATCTTCTCGCAAACAAGAACAACTACAAAGTCACTTTGTACAACTTTCAAAGTTGAACAGCTCTAAAGCCAACAGGAATCCAGCTACTTGCAGCACAGCATCCCATTATTCGGCACAGAGACCCTTTCCTGGCACTATCACCCAGTGCATGGGTATTTCTGTGTCAATATGGATCAGCCCACGCAACGTGGAACTGATTTTCCAGGGTCTACTTTAAGCGTAGGCAAACAACTTAAGGCCTCAATTGGTATTTTAACAGATTGAAAGAAATATAGATTAGTAAAGACATGTTGATGTTTGCTACCACTTAGAGTTTAGAAGCTTTCAGGACACATATGTTTAAACAGAGAGAGCTGATGAGGATCATGGCTGAGTGATTATTTATTGACATGTGTATAGAGGGATGGAAACAAAATGGGATAATTGGTTCCTTGCCAGAGTAGCTGGCAATCGTTATTGACTATTTTTTATTTTTGGACATCAGCCCAAACATAATACGGTAGGTGCCAGATAAGCTCTCCGTTTGGTAAAAGCGAAGCTACGTGCATAACTTCACATATGTGATGAATCCTCTCAGTGCTGGGCCAAGCTGCTCCCAAAACCTCACCGTTAGTCAGGGCCTCCATCTGCGCGTGTTCCAGAGCAGTCACACACAGACACATTGTTTTCACCAATCCAAGCAGAAAAACAAGTTGGCATTTTAAAAAACCAGCAGCAGCGCGATGCATTTTAGGCACTTGGTACGAAGCAGTCATCAGCACCTTTCTCTCACAGCCCAATATTGAAACAAGGGAAGAGCAAATGTTTGCTTTTCCAAGAAGGGCAATATTCCAACAGATGAGAAGTAGAACCACCAAATATTGACAGAGTGTGAGGATTTGCAATCAAAGCAGCGTAAGGTCTCTGTCACTGGTGGGACTTGAACTAAGCACTCTCACCTCCTAGGAGTGCTTGGTCCATCAGCTGAACTGCTGGTAATAATCCTGCCTGAGGTCTGCAAACAGAGATACCGTGCTCAAAAGTGAAGATCACGAGGAGAAAGATGGCTTAAAAATTGCTGAGACTCATCTGTTTCAACAAAGCTGCAAGCAGGGGATGGTTGTGGGTCAGCTCCAGCAAGTCCACTGGAGCTTTCCCACGTATTTTGACGGGTTTTGAAGCAGACCCTTGAGCACAGCTGCTCAGTTGTTAATACACAAACCTTTAAATAAACTCAAAGAATGCTTTCCTGTCCCCTCTATATGGCTGAAGCCATATCCAAAATTCAGCTGCTTATGTTTTATCTGTGAGCAGCATCAAAACTGAGCAGAAACACAGATTTATTTTTTTTTTCCCCCTATCTAAAAATTAATCTAACAACTCTGCCCCCAAGCCTTTTCTTCAGCATCATTCTCACTTTACTGGAAATTACCATACCTGAAGAGACACTTTGACCCACATACGTAAATTACAGTCTTCCTCCACAGACTGTTTTTTTTAATTTAGCATTAATAATAGCACAGAAATTCAAAACAAAAATCACAGCGTTCACTTCTGGGATTGCTAATCAACTTTCCAGCTTCATTAGAATTAAGAGGACTCTCTCCAAGACCTCTACTGAAGCCGCTGTCCCCTCTTCTGCATTAGACTTTGTGCACAAATGTACATATACACACTCTTGAGCCTTTGCAGTTGCAAAATAAAGATGCAGAAAACCCTGGGGTGTTAAGTGTCAAGAGTGCAGACTGTTGGAATTACAAGCAACTACGTTATTTTAAGTTTTAAACCCTAAAAAGGCAGGGGAAGGAGGGGGCACAGTTGGGAAAAAAACCACCCGAAGCCCAAGTAGAACTTGTTCAAATACTTCCTTATTTTGAGGAGGTAAAGGAACGTATTTCAAAAGGTCACAGTGTGGCTTTGTGGGAGCAGAGGGGGATTATTCTCAGCTTTTTTTTCCCTCAGCAGGAATCATTAATTTGAGGAAAGTTTTTGCGCAGATTAATATCTTTCAACTCAAGAGCATTACTCAACTCAACCTCTAATTTGGCATAAAATTACAATTTTTTTTTTCCAGAATAGAAAATATACATGGCAGGGATAGGATGCATATGGAGCAGAGAAACATGACAGAACTTTCAGAGTTCATCAGATTCCCAAAGCCAGCAGAGGCTTCACAAAACCACCGCTCTTTCTACCAAATTCAGAAATATTTCTGCATATGCAACCAGACACCTGTCAGTAATTCTGACAAGCAACAGCCTCGGCATAGCTGCAGCTAAGCACAGATGTTTTAAGAAACAGGGTGGGGAAGAAAAAAAGTATATGCAAGGCTTTATCTGTATGACAAAACAGATAAAGCAATTAAGAAGCTGGCATTAACTTCCTTCCCTTAATACCTCCAACGTTAAAAAACAATAGATTATAATTGTTCAGTACAAAGTAATGTTTTGCTCTAAACTGAGGCAGAATTTCCACATTATCTGTTAAAGAAGGCTCCTCAAAAAGTATTTATTGAGTATTGATCAAAATTTTTCTCAAACTCAACTTCAACCTCCTATAAGATAAAACTTGAAAGTTTCCAACAGAAAAATTAAGCAATGCTCTCTGAATACAGTAAAAGCTGTCACAGCTTTTTCCTGTCTTCCTATGCTCCCAAAAAAAGTTTCTGGTTTATCAACCAAATTGTCACCATAACCACATGTCTAAGGGAATACAATTCGGTCCAGGAGATCCTGGTGAGCTGTTAGGATTCTTCAGAGTAGACAAGAAACAAAGAAGGATGCAGTTATTTGTCGATTAAAAAGAAAATATTTAGTTAAAAATTCAGTAGTAGGAAACTGCAATAGGGATATTAAACAAGGCAACGCATCTCTGGATTCTGCATTAAAAAAAAAAAAAGAAAAAAAAAGAAAAAAAAAAACAAAACAAAACAAAAAAAACCCACCACAACTTTAAGAGGTTTTGCAACTAGGACCCTGAAACACTGACTTACTAGATGACACATTACAGCCTTCAGTAACTACCTGGTGTCACAGCTCCTTTTCAGTGTTTCATTTTCAAGAAAAATGTCATGATGAGAACTCAGCATCCCACTGGGCAGAAATACGGGTGGAGGTTGCATTTAGCACACAGCTGCTCAGCTGGCGTCCCAGACAGGGCTTTGGCTCTTACGTCCCCAGGACCCTCCAAGGGCTGAGGACCATGAGCAAGAGACAGCATCCATCTGACGGAGCAGGAAAGAGCATCCCTGCCAGCAGATCTGCCATCTTGACCAGGACCCATCTGAACTAGGATAGAGGTTACGGCTTCAGGCAAGGGAGGGACCGAAGCACAGGGGAGAGCAAGCCCAGCGGAGAACCGTCCAGATGGTCAGGGCTGGAGCACTTGCCCTCGGAGTAGGGGCCAGAGGAACTGGGCTTTCACCAAATAACAACTCAGAATACCCAGAATCACAGAAAAAGCAGCAATAGGAGTCACCAGTTCACAGCTGACCCAAACCATCCACCACATTGTGTTTTCCTCCCATTCTTGCCCTACTCCTCTCATTTTCACAACCTCCTGATTTTCCCTCTGCCTCCTTCCTCTTCCCAACCATCACATCTAAGGACTCCCTGAAGCAGTTTTACAAAGTAATTCAGCCTTGGGCCGTTTATCAGCACGCCTGACATCCACCTCCCACCCAAACAGCGCTCAAACCAAGGTACAGACCCAGGGCAGCTTTCAACAGGCATTCAGAAGAGAGACTTCCTCAGCACTACCTTGGTTTTCCCCTCCTATTTTCCACTGAGGAAAGGAATTTTCTTTCAAATCTGGAAAAAAACCCACTCTTCTTACAGTGTAAGTCTTTGCAGGGAGAACTCTTAAATCCTCTGTGGAACAGCAAGTCACCGAGCAGGCTAACAGCAGCCCAGGTCCTCCCATGGTTTCTTAGGGACTAAGAAATCCTCAGCGTCCTCCAGCTGGTAACAGGTCCTCCAGGAAGGCACGTAGAGCGGCGTATGGCCTGGGATGCTCTGAAAAAGTCCCTTTTTCACATCCACCTGCACAGTGCCTGAGCTCAGCACAGCCCATTTCTCTCACAGCTTGCTTCGCTCCTTCCTTCCACCTCCTGAGCTCCTCAAGTTCCCTCACACTCTACAACTTGCGCTTCTTTGCGACCGTCCTTCCCTTTTATCACTCCTAAACAAGCCTAATGGCCAATATTATTGATAATTTAATGTGAGGACATTACACAGGCATTTGTCGATCTTCTCACACAGAGGGCATCTCACTTAGTCAGTGACCAAGCTGAAGACAGTTTGCTCCATGCACAAGTCAAATATGAAGTGCTGCAGCTACGTTAACAGCCTGCTGAGCTCAGCATTTTGCAACACAGCCAGTTCCCTTGTGCTTGAAACCCTATCAAGCAGCCAGCCCCGCCGCCTTACAGTCAGCTCAAAGTACAAGCAGGCTCAGCTACGCGCGTCTGTGACAAACCGGGGCTATAAAAGCAAATTAAGTTTAATGCAGGAGGTCTGCTCCCCACACCTATAGCCCTGCATTAACAGGTCACCCGCTCCCCAAGATAGCATGATGGGCCATAAGGAGCAGGGTGCGTATACATCTCTAGATCTTTACACTAGCCAGGATTCCATCCCTTCACTGCCCAGATTGATATGAAGTCCCCAGGGCTGGGGCTCATGATGCAGAGTTCTCCAGTTCCCAGTAGAAGATGGGACTTTATGACTGGGGAACACCCATTACCTGAGAAGTCACATGACTTTTAAAGATGCTACTGAGGCTGGCTCTGGTCTGGTGCTGGCTGTCACCCTGTGAGCACTCAGGTATTAACCAAAGCCTCTCCACAGCCAGAGGAGCCTGTACAACCTCAGCCATCAGCTGAGCCAGACAAGAATAACCATAAACCAGGAGTTCATTCAGACTCAGTCTATTGATCTTCTGCTACGTGCAAAAGCCTAAATGAATGCCTACACCCATCCTCACTGACACAGCAGGAGCTTTGAGCAGAGGCCCTGAGCAGCTCTCTCTTACCCTGTTTAATGCACACACTTAAAATACTATTAAACATGTTTTGAAGACTACTTGCAGTTTACAGACTACTGCAAAAGCAAAGTAATATTTTGTAAATCATTCCGTTTAGTCCAAGCAGGCAGAGCGGCAGTGCTATCAATCCTGTAACGGGAACCAGAGGAACCAATGGAGCCATGTGTGACCGTGCAAGAATGAAGAACCATAGGGCAGATAAAGCTGAGATCAGCTTGGGCAGACAGCCCACACCCACAACGCAGAGTAGAAATCATCCTCTACAGAGAGCTTTCTCTAGTCATGTTTAATTCCAACAATGAAAAAGTCCTCCTCTTTTTTCCTACAAAGACTGTGATGCTGTTTTATTTAAGATGTGAACAAATGCAAAAAGTAAACTTAAAATACATGGCTGTCCCTGCTCCTTGCAGCGGGCTTGGACTAGATGACCTTTAAAGGTCCCTTCCAACCCAAACCATTCTATGATTCTATGAACTATTCTATGAAAAAAAAAGATTTTCCTATCATCTTGGAGGTATCAAATAAGCAACACTACTTTTGTGGCACCACTTCCAATAAAAGCGTTTAGTGAAAAAGTTAAACCACAAACAGCCCCAACTCATTCAGCATACCATAAGAGAAAATAAATTGCCTTTGTTTTCTGATTTGCAGAATTTGAACACACCATAAGCTCAGTTCTACAAAGCCAAGTCGCCACTTGGACAGCAGGGACACCTCCAGACTTTAAGGTCTGACTCCTACGAGCCTTTTCCAGTCCAAAAGACCCAGATTTTTCAAGATGCCTTAAAAAAAAAACTCCTAGCAGAAAACATTCTAGATAAGTCAGTATTTCACCTACAAATCTCTCTCCCCTCTTGTATGTTGTCTCAAAAAAGGAATTAGTATGTTTTTCCTTAAATTAAAATATAACAGCAACTGACACGCTGATGATTACACCTTTCTGTACCTAGTGGATAGCACTGAGACAGTAAATCAGGATGAGCTAACATAATATACCAATTTATTCAGCAAAGTCAAATATTTGATGAAGCACAAACTGAAATTTAATCAAACCAGAACCACCTGGGAAATCCTGCCCTGTCTATCAGCTATCTCCAAATAAAACCCTAAGATATATACATATATATATATATATGCATGTGTGAGTGTAAAAATACACAGACAAAATGTGTAGATGCGAACAGGTACTGCATTAGGATTGCACCGCTATGTGCAGAGTTAAAACACGCGTGTGCACCACACAAGTATTACAAGACAGACATGCATGTACTGGTGCAAATCCAGCAAAGGGCCACCAAGATGGTCTAGGGACTGGAGCATCCAACATAGGAGGAGAGGCTGGGAAAGCTGGGATAGCTCAGCCTTGGGAGGGTTCATGGGGATCTTAGTGTCCATAAATAGCTGATGGGAAGGAGCGAAGATTGAGCCAGACTCCTCTCAGCAGCATCCAGAGAAAGGACAGTAGGCAAAGAGCATGGACTGAAACACAAGCAATTCAATTTAAATATGAAAACAAAAGCTTTTCTACTCTGAAAGTGGTCAAACGCTGGAACAAGTTGCTCAGAGAGGCTGTAGGTCTCTGTCTTTAGATAAATTAAAAACCCATCTATTAAAAACCCATCTGGGCTGAGCCCTGAGCAACCTGCTGCAGGTGATGACCCTGTGCTGAGCAGGGGGTTGGATCAGACCATCTCCAGAGGTCCTGTCCCACCTCAACCATTCGGCAGTTCAGTTCCAGTATCAATGCCATTTAATGCAACAGTTGCGTAGCTCTCTACGTACTCTTGAACAACTACAGATGAAGAAGGTGGAAAGTACCGTTTTAGACCATTTTAAACTGGAAGCATCTTCACTGTTCACATAAAACACACATGATAAAGATAAGAGGAACTACTAGTTGCTGATTTGGAGAGATAGGTTCAGAAGTGAGATTAAATGCTTTCTTTAGTCAGGAGGAAAAACCAACAGCATATCTGAACAGCATTGTGTTTCACCCCTCACAAACTTGTCACAGTACGACAAATTGAAAAAGAGTGATCTGGGTCCATTAAAAGTGCCCTCAATGCCCAGAAGAAACGCATTAAACTTTTGCTCTACCACAACGCAGACATAAATCAATCACAAATAAAAAAAAAAAAAAAAAAAGATGGTCTCACCTCAAAATAAATTCTCAACAAGCTCTCAAATGAGAAACCAAACCTCTTCCACGTCCCTGCACTTGTGTATGTGCTGTCATGCCATCTTTCTTAAAAAGACTTGTCAGCTCTGTGACAACCAACGTGCCCTGCCTCAATGCTTCTGTGACCTGCCACAGAGCACCTTCCAAAAAGGCACGTTCCAGAAGCCATGTACAACGGGGGACATCCCAGGCACCTGCACAAAACTCCTTCTGGGGGAGCAAGACTTCCACATCTTCAGTAAACCTCTATTTTATTTTTGTTAAAAAGGTCACACACAGTCCCTAACCCAAAGGCACTCATAATTACAGCCGCCTTCTCCCAGCAGCCCCAATTTAAACCATCATCTACCCTGCCCAGCTTGCACACAGGGCTCTCCGGGGAAACCAGTTCCGTTTCTCACCCTGACCTCCACGCTTCGGCTGCGAAAGGCAACCAGGGCAGGAGAGTAAGATACAAGCTGCCACACTGTAAAACAAATCCTGGAAGATACAAACCTCAGTATAGGACTTCGGATACATTTCATTTGTTTTCTGAGGGGTTTGTTTTGTTTTTTTCCCCAGGGGTTTTGTTTGTTTGTTTGTTTTTTCCTCCCAGGGGTTTTGTTTGGTTTTTTGTTTTGGTTTGGTTTTTTTTTTTTTCTTTTTTTTTTTTTTTTCCCCAAGGGTTTTGTTTGGTTGGTTTTTACCAGATAGTGGTGGGAGCACCAGTTCTCATTTCAGCTGGTTAATAGAGGACCATTATCTCTACTGCAAGGAAGATCTGCACACCATTTAGCATTCATGAAAATAAACTTTTGGAAGGTATAAAAAAAAAAAAAAAAAAAAGTGGCTCTACTGACTTCACTCAAAGCATGTTCATGGATGACAGCCAAGATCTTATCAAACCTTCTAGAGAAGGTATCATTTGATAATATTGGGAGCGAGAGGGGAGCCATCCTGAAAACATGCTGCACTCATATCGCCTTTTGTCAGGAGATCTGGAAGTAAGTGCTAATTAAGCCTCCCCTGGCTCCTGTGAGATAGAAAAGAGACATATATGCCACTTACAATAGACTTAATTGAGACATGGGAAAAATAACTTGCCCAAGGTTATAAAACAAGATGGGGAACAGAGCTTGGAACATAAGACCTGAGCCTCCAAAACCCTGATCTAAGCATCACAAAATATTTATCTATTCATGCCCAAGTGTCTCGATGCAGAAATTCCTGCGAGTATAAAAAGTATTATGAAGGGAGCATGCTTCTCACACAATTTGCATTATTTCAGTACAGCATTCAATAGGCTGTTTTTCAAAGCAAGCTAAAGTTAGCTAAAAAGGGCAAGATTTCATTTTCACCTGTGAGATTATGAAACACAAGGACAGTGAGTCAGAGCTTTTCAATTATCCCAGAAAACCAGGAGCACACAGAAAGCAGAGGGCTGTGATACACTTACTTCTAAAAGATTAATTAACAGTGAAGTATCATAAAGGACTGGGGGAAGGGAAGACCTTTATTCATGTTAATCTTAGAACATGTTTTTTTAAAAAATCATTTCCCTTGTGTATTTACACATATATTGCAGATAACGGTCCTGTACTTGATTCGCCTTGCGTAAACATTGTGTAAACATTTTCCTCCTCCTTAATATCTTTTCAACCAAAGTTATTACCTGAGGAGAGGTATCCTGGGGAACAGTATTCAATACAAAAATAATTCTTCAGCCGAATTTATTTTCTTTTTAAAACATTAACATGGAAGGAAGGGAGCAGAAAGAGTCAAGGCCAAGTCCTGTGTAAGCATCAGCCTGAACATGCAACTCCTGCTCCTGTTACCTTCTGCTACGTCATCACTGCGTCCTATGAACACGTGCTATCAATAAACTGCAGGTCAAGTTTCCAGGCTTCTGTTTTGCCCTGAGTTCCCATAGAAGAAACACTCTAAGCGCTACCTACTTCTGAACAATTAACTAAGTCACCGTTCTGACACAGACAAATATCCTGAAAAATTACAACTTTCCTTCCCACATGAATTAGATGCCAGTGGAAACCAAATCCACAGCAGTAAAAAGCTAATTTATGAATCCCACCACACTTCTCCCAGTTTTTGGTGACTTATCTCAAGCTTCTTCCATGACATCGAGATCCTTGGCATGGGTTCCCACCTGAAGATGTGTTAATGCACCCGGCAGGCCTGCAGTGCACTCCTGGCTGGCTGGGACAAGCTCAGGATCAGCCTTGGAAAAACAAAACCCACGAGCTGATGGCAGCCCAGTGACACCAGAACACCTTCAACTAAGGCTTCCCTCCTTGTGCCAACAGCACAGCATGAAGCCACCACAGTGCTGTCCCCCATCCAACAAACACATACGACATCTAGTTTTTAATATGGAAGACTAACAAAAATCCTCTTAGAAAAAGTTCTACTAAAACATTTTTAATCGCTGAGTTTTTCTTTCTTATCTTCTTACTTTTCTTAGCAGAGAGTTGTTGCAGTGAAGAGGAAAGCTTACAGAGGATTCCTAAATAAATCCATTCACCTCTACAGCCTCAGCACAGGAACCGATCTGTATGTTTATCAGGCATATGCCGGGAGCACACGGGCACACGCACCTGCTGTTGGACCACAATTAGTTCCTAGAACAACGCCAAACAACACTGACAGGCGTAGCAGGAAGCACCCTGGACACAGGAGGAACGAATGGCCACTATATATGGCTTGCAAAGTAAGAGCAGAGTAAGGAAAAAATAAATTGGAAGCCTGTGGGTATAAAGAAAAAGGATAAAGTTTTTACAAAACTCATTATTTGTCTCTTTAAACACTGCAATAATGTAAATACTGAGACAAATAATAAAAGAATAGAAGTTCTCAGAAGACATGAATTCCCTCAAGCTGACTGATAAAGAACATGGTATTTTCTCACCTCCTTTTTTCTTTGATAGGATTCAAATAATCAGTTATTCAATTTAATTGCAACAGCACTAGTTTCCCCACCCAGCTTTCTACCATTTCAGTTAAAGTGAACAAAGCACAAGATGACCTTAATTGCATACATGATGCTGATTTTGAATCAAACAAGACGCATAAAATGAGCGCGCCATGAAGCATCATGTAGCAAACACATTTATAAACCAATCATAAACCCTCAAACCCAAATTCATTGCAGTCCAACTGTCTGCTTGCAGGTCGCATCCAAACGGCAACACAATTCCACGCAACCCTCCGCGATCGCCTTACAGAGCAGCTGCTTGCACAGCTCACTCTGCACAAGTACCCAAACTTTTGCTCGTATGCCTACTGCATCATTTCTGGAGTGTTACAGAACCAAAAAAAAAAAAGAGGAGGCAGGGTATTAAATACTTATTGCACAAGTATGGCACAAAGGGAGACTAAGAAAAAATTAACATTGTTAAAAGCAATATTTAAAAAAAAAAAAAAAAAGAATCTAGCTTTCTGAATGGTATTAAGTGCTCTAGCAGAAGGTTGTCCACAAAACCCTGTATCAGTCCTCTTGTAGATTTGACTTTAAAAAAATATTACCTGATCACATATTCTTTTCTGCCACAGGACCTTTTTTTGTTCTATGCAAAAGATTATATATTATACTTACTGAATAAGCAGCTATTCAATATTTTGTTTTATTCTCATTGTTAGCGCTGTGGCCCCATGCATTATTTACTGCACTCTATGCAAACTGATCTCCACAGAGAGAATTATTAATTTCCTCTCAGATTTCTCTACAGCTATAGAATTGCTGTTCCTTCACAAACATTCACAGATGCACTCACCACCCCCACCCCACAGCACTGTGTTCACCCCTCCCCATTTCAGGGACTCAAAGAGAGATGAAGGAAGGTTGCCCAGAGAGGTGGTGGATGCCCCATCCCTGGAAACGTTCAAGACCAGGTTGGCCGGGGCTCTGAGCAACCTGATCTGGTTGGAGATGGCCCTGCTCCTTGCAGGGTGGTTGGACTGGATGGGCTTTAAAAGTCCCTTCCAGCCCAAACCATTCTGATTCTACGTTAACTCCATTCAAAGCACCCAAGGATTTTCAGAATCCTCAGGAACCTCCATCAATCCCACACATGGGGAACAGTGCCACTGGTCTCAGCTCCAGCCATGGCTTCTAAAGCCGTTGTGGATGTTATAGCCAGGGGTCCAAATCATGTGCCCCACAGGGGTAACAGCTAGTGGCTTGAACAACTCACCCAGAATCATTTGGGAACGATGATGCAGAAACAAACCATCACATGCTTAACACTCCTCCTCTCTCCGACTCATACACTATGTACTTTCTTAGCACCTACAAGTCATACATAGCATTCAGTTGTTTGTTTTGGATATTTTTGGTGGGCGTTTTTTGGTTTTTGTGGGTTTTTTTGTGTTGTTTTTTTTTTTTGTTGGTGGTGGAGTTGTTTTTTGTTTTGTTTTGTTTTTTTTTTTTAAATACTGCATTCTCTATTTGCCCCAAGGTCAGATCAAGACCGAACACAGATTGAAGGAGGGGAGTGGGAGGAATGTGGAGGGGGACATGATGCAGTCATGCAGGCTTGACTTCACCATAAAGCTGCTGATATTTAACAAATATGCAACTGCTATTTAGTGAAATTAATTAAAAACAGTTGAGAAGTAGTAATGTGTTAACATCACTTAATATAAGCTGAGTGCATCATCCTCTTTTTTCTTGCTATACCTCCTCCTCTTTTCCCTCTTCAACAGCATTATAAGAAAGTTAGAAAATGAGAGAAAAGCGCCTGCAGTGGATTATTCAATTTGTTTTCTCACAGAGTGCAGTACCTTTTTTTCCTCTCTATAGAAGACAGTTAATTATTTTGTCCTGTCTAAATTAAAATGACTCAGACAACAGAGTTTCCACCGTTTCCTTTGGGACACAATCCCACAACCTCATGGATCTGCAGCAAGATTTTCCTAATGCTCAGAGTAAATTATTTTCTTGTTTCAATCTCATTCTGTTAGTCTTTGTGCACATTAAATAATTCTCCCTGCCTCCCCTTTCCTTTTCTCCGAGGTGCTCTCCCTTTCACAGCTCCACTCTCAGTTGCAGGTACGGAAGCAAAATGTATTTAGATATTGTAAATATCTGCTCAAAAGTGGAGAAATTGCTGTCACTTGTATGTGTTCTTGATACTTTAATTTGTCACTCTCAGGAATAAGATGATGTTCAGGGCTGAGGGGAATATTTTAGACAAAAAAAAAAAGCCCAGACATACACTTTTTAAAACTACATACACAGCAGGTGGCATATTCTGCCTTTAGTGTACTTGCTTCTTTTCAAATTCGTGTTCAGCTGCATGCAAATATGCTGTCAATTGTCAGTTCTCTCAAAATCTCAGCATTAATCACTCCCAGACTTCTCCCATCCACTCAAAATAACTTTGTATACGCATTCACTCTGGATCTATATTGCAAAACTTTCAAAGATTGGGGCTCAATTTCTACCTGTGACTCCTGTCTCCAATGATTATTTCTCCAATCCGCAGTTCTTTAAAGTTTACCTTCATAAGAAAAAATTTAAAGGAACTCCTTCTGAATTTCTCCTGAACTTTAATGGAAATTGTATCTGAAGTCTGACCCCGATCAGTGATCTTTCTGCCGTCCCCTATGCTATAAGGAAGCATGTTAAGGGTAAATTACGTACAACATCTAATCCAAACACTCATTCCGTACCTCTTTCCAGAAATTTTGACATCAATTACACTTGGCAAGCAGGATACACGATAGAAACTTGTATTGCTAATGCTTCTGCATGCTCTAGGTGCCAAATATCTGCAAGTTACCCCCAAAATCAGTAAGCACTGGGAAGTATACGAAGCGACACAAGGAAATTTGGTACTTCTTTCTCTAAAACTCATTTATTCAGCATTCTGTTAGCAATAGCAGCTCACCAGCACAAGCTTTTTGGGAGAGTGGGGGGGGAAATAACACCCTTCTGCTTTCCTGCCATGAGAGCTCTTCACATCAGCGCAAGCATCGGAATCAGCGGAAGGAAGAGAAAACCTCTTAAAACAAAACAGGGAGTGATTTAAATATAGACAGCTGCTGAGTGGCCTTCAAGACTTTGTTCCAAAACATTACTTCTCAGCCATTTTGAGAAGTAGGTTTGTATTACTGCTAAAAAAAAAAAAAGCAAATCATAAAACAGATGTCCAAGGCAGCTATACTCCGTACACTAATTCTTTACACTACACATGCCCTGAAATGGAAATATGCACATTACAGAACATCAGAAACTTTGGCAGGTGGTAAAAGCTTTATTAAAAAAAGACACAAAGTTGAGAGTTTAGTTTAAAAAGGAGTTTTTTTGCTTGGTAGGTTCATTTAAGGACAATTAATTATACTTTCTTATTTTTGCAGGCTCTGGCCTTGGCAGTCTCCAGGGTTATCCCTGTGCCAACAGAGACAGTGTGTTTGTTTATTTCCAAGCTTTCCGCTTCCCTGGTTATTGCTGCCACGTGCTGATATCTCTTAGTGCATACACCGTCTTCCTTTTTTTAATCATAAAAATACATTTACTGTTTGTCTAGGAAGCCCTATTGCTAACAACGATAATATATTCCGGAGGCTGGAGTGGTGTCCTGACCATCATTTTCATAGGAGAAATCCCTTTTCAAAGTACATGCAAGACTCTCTACACAACATTTATTGAAATATATTATTTTGTACTAGATTATATAGATTTTTTTATATTATTATTCATGCTGGAATGTTTGAATCTCATGAACTGCTCATTTTAGAGTAGTTTTCCTACAAATCAATTTTCAGATCACATTTGTGGAAACTTTTGACTGTTCATAGATTTAATGATTTTATTTTTTTTCTCCTTCCCACAGAAATTAAATAGTGTGTCCAACTTAACTAGGTAGCATCCAAGCAGCCAGCAGCATCCCTGGCAATAGCTACCTGCATGTGTTTGTATGCAGGAATAACACAAAATAACTGCCTGGCAAGCAAACCGGCCATCGCTGCCTCTGTACCTGCTTTTGCAGGCAGGACGCAAGCCCAGTGCCGCAGGGTGACTCCGAGGGATCCGTTTGTCCTAGAGGGAATGAGTCAGTGCTGGCCCCAAACAGCCAGACCACAGGAGCGCCGCGAGCCGCAAGCCACCAATCTGAAAGTCAAATCTATCAGAAGGTTACGTCCTGTTTAGTCAGAGCCAGTAACACAGCAAAGTTGTCCGCCTCAAACCAACACTGAGCTTCGGAAATTATTTTTGAAGGGAAGGAGCAAAGACGAGCAGCTGGCTTTAGCTTGCTGATGGACATAATGAGTTCTGGACGCTTACATCGCTCTGAAGCGAGCCCAGCGATGCGCTAAGGTACTCAGAGACGGTTGCTATCCCGATGAGCTGCTCTGGCACACACAGGGATGGAGAGCAGTGTTGTTTGGAGGGCCAAGACAAAGACTTTTCTTTCTGTATACTTATTCTTTTTCATCACCGAAATAAACAGTGCACAACTGTAGAGCAAGTGCAGGAACAGATCTCTGAAATAGCAGCTGAGCTACAGTAACAACAGGAAAAACCGCTTCTGTCATGTTCTAGGCTCCCAAAATATTAGCAACTGGCAAATTTAACAGATGCTTTTCCAAGCAAACCTACAATGGGTCAACTAGTAAATTCGAAATATTCTTATCTGTTTGTTTTGTGAAGACATATGCTCAACCAGCTGGAGAAAACATCACGGTGAAATTAAGGAAGGACTATGAAAAGTAGGCACTGCAGCCCACGTTTCACCCTAAGGACCAAAATTTGCAGCAACAAACTATCTAGCAATAACTTTGGCTGACAGTTAACATACAGGAAGGAAAACAACAGAGGTGACAGCAGCAGCAGCCATCCTCCCAGTCTGCGAGCATCAGGAACAGCAGCCAGGTTCTGAGCTTTATTTCACATCTGCTTCCATCCCTGTCAGGTTCCTCTTACCTTTCGTGTTTCTTTTCATGCTTCCTCCCCCTACTGCTATCATCTCATCAATACTCGCCCTCCCATCACCTTCTCCATAACCAACCCCCAACCCAAAGGCGCTAGTGTCTCCTCAGCTGCCACCCTCGCTGCTTGGCTGCGACGCTGCTCCCGTTTCCTCTTGTTTCTCTCTTATACAATTGCAAGATTAAAGTGTTCTTCGGGGTACAAAAATGAGTCATTTGTGCCTCTGAAGTGTTTTAACACAGTTGGCTCTTCAGATGTTTCAAAGTTACTATACAATAAAGCTACCACATTAGGTTTAATAAAAAAATAAAGAGGAAAAAAAAAGGATTTTGCATTAAAGATGCTCACTAGGAGAGATGACTTGGTACCCTTACAAACTGACAATTGCCTACCAAGTCCAGGGTGACAAGGAAGGTAACAAGCTCTTCTGCTCAGTCAGCTTCTGAACACATCCAAGCTAAAAAGCTAGAGAATACGGATCCAGACACCTCTTGCAAACAGGCAGACTTGCATGGAAAACACTATAAGTAGCTGGTGAACATTTATATTGGAACTGAAAAGGTCTTAGCAACAAAGAAAGAGAACAAAGTAGTAAAAATTCTTGACACCAAATCAATGCAGTCAAATGTGAAGTTACACATACAGTCTCTTGGCTTAACATTTTTGTTTGGTTGGTTTGTGTTGGTTTTTTTTTTTCCCTCTAAACTATACCTCTTTTCAGCCACACACCTCTGAACAAGCATCAAAACATGAAATATTTCCCTGAGAAACAACTGATTGTGGCAGAAATACATTACACTTCAGTTTCACCAACAACTTCTTCTATCACAGCATTGAATTCGCACCTAGAAGTGCAGAGCAAGATCCGTGCTGCCAGCACATGAACGGGTGCACATTGACAGAAAATCCCTACTCTGGAGAAACGAACCATCAAGCGCAGCAGCTTCCCATCTTGCTGACAGAAGTACTCTTCTGCTTATCCAGCAAATACTGCTGCAATTCCAGTAAGCGTGTTTCTAAAGGAAGAAAGCCCCATCTACACAGCAGTCAAATTGCTCTAATTCCTCCCCCACTTCATCTTCCCATCCTACTTCTACTAGGTGAGCACAACCACACATGCTTTCTGCTGAGAAACACTTTTACCAGGCTTTATTTTCTTCTTAAATAAACAAAACCATGTGGCACTGATACCATTCTCGACCCCATGCTTTTCCATTAAAATCAGAACCTGAAAGCACACTGCACACTGTTACTCTATTTGCCTATTTAGGCTTTTTTTTTTTTTTCCTATTTGCAAAGCATCTCTCCGTTATTTGAGTCGATACTAAGGGAATGAAGGTTCACACATACGCAGACTAAGGCCACTCCAGTAACAACGGCAAATCCAGCAGAAATGGAGCCAAAAGCACAACATTTCAAGAACAGCATCCCCAGCACAGTGCGGAGCCCCACCTCTGCTCAAGCAGGTAATGGTACTTTCTTCACACTCAAAGAGAGGAGGACTCACCTCCAACATACAAATGGATAAACCCTGGATTAAGCTGTAATACTCTTGATATTGTTGTTCTTTACGACATTGCAGAGGACAAGGAGGGATGCAGCCCTCCTTTGCTCAACGCAGAGCTGTGTAAGCTGCTGAGAGCTGCTTCCCAGTGATTTAACGTAGCCACCACCCAGGAACGATGCTGGGATTATGATAAGGATGTACAGGAAAAAACACTGTAAACTCCGTTTCCTCTGTTACGTTGGATCTGATGACATTTCGGCTAACAAAACACCAGATACACGGTACTTTGAGTGTTTCCAGTACAAAGGAAACAGCATAGCTGAATAAAGCAGTTTGCATAACCGTAGGTTGCTCAGGCTGCAGCACTGATCTGTGCCCACACAACATCATCAGCTGTCAAACCCCACAGCATTCCTGAGAGATGAACTCAGAAATATCAAGGAACAAGAGCCAGGTCCCATCCTCCCAAAATTCACAAGCAGCTCAATCATTCTTTAACTACATGAGCTGCACCACTTCAAACCACGGCAGAATTCACGGAGCTGGCTTCAATCCCCAAGCCCGCAGTCCCCAAGAGATCTAGCTGAAGAAAAGGAGAAAACATAGAATCATAGAACGGTTAGGGTTGGAAGGGACCTTCAAAGGTCATCTAGTCCAACCCCCCTGCAAGGAGCAGGGACAAATCAAGCAGCTGGCCTTGGATTGATTTACAGGCACTGGTTAAAAGAAAATAGGAAAGTCAGAGGAGACCAGGCACTAAGTAGGTTCACTCTTCCCAGGGCTTTTTGTCCTCTTTACCAGGTCTCGTTCACAGGTGGGTATGCTTGCACTCCCCAGAATCACACCATCTTTAACTCTGGCATTAAAAACCACTTTCAGTCTTCTTTCTCCAAAGGCCCTTGTTTTCCTTAGCTGACTTACCAGCATTTTCTTCTGGAAGGTGCAACACTCCGACATCTAGCCTACAAAGTATCCAACATCTCTGAACCATGGTATGATAGATGGGATGTTTTTATCATTTATTAAAAAACAAATGGGTCTGATTAAATAATGTATAGTCTGATTAAGACATGGTAATTGTCTCCTCTACTATGAAGATATATGATCTTTAGAGCCTGCAATAATGAACACTAGAAGCAATTGCTTGTTAAGTAATCACGGGTGTACAGAAAGACTAGGCTAGGTTGTAAGAAGTTCTTTCTGATGCCATCAACAGCATTAACCTTCTTTATTTGTCTGCTTTGGGGATTGTAGAGTTGCTCTTTTCTTCTGTGTTTGCCTAGGAAGAGCAGGGTGGTGAATGGCATTCAAAAGTAAGAGGCAACACAGGGCCAGGAAGGCGACGGGTCAAGAGATGGGCAAAGATTTTCCCCAAAAAGCAAATATAATCTAAATGAACTGACACCCAGTAGTGCTAGACAGCACAAACAGCACCATCAGAACAAAAATTAGAGAACTAGGAAAGATGAGTGGTACCAGGGGAAAAAAAAAAAAAAAAAAAAAAAAAAAAAAAAAAAAAAAAAAAAGAAAAAATTACTCTCAGCCAAATACATTGGCTGAAACGAGCCAAGTAATACTACTCCATAAAACATTCAAGAAATACCATATTCTTCTCAAGAATGACACCACAGAGCCAAGAAACATCAACCCACAAGCTGTTTGTGGAAGTGGAGCCCTCTGGCACCCAGGCAGTGGGAGGCACAGGAGGTTTCGCGCACCGCAGCGGGAAATACAGACCACAGCTTGGGTCAGTTTGTAACGGCAGGTGACTTCTACATGCTGATGCTGTTTAAAACATCTGCAAGGAAAGACTCATCTCTGAACACACCTACAAGCACATTTTAGAAGCTGCGTTACATATTTTATCTGTGTTTTACATGACACCGAGGAAACAGACTGAAGCAGTTTCCATAAAAAATTAAGACATCTCTCTCTAAAGGACACGTGCTTTATATAGCAATACACACACGCGCTCCCGCTGCTCATCCCCCAAACATCAGAGTTTTTGCGAATGTTAACTAGGCTTCAGTATTTCCATGGCAAAACAGATAAGTCTTGTTGCTCACACTAGTGAGCAAACCCACATACACCTCAATCAGATTTTGGTAGGTGGATTTCAGATCACATCTGCTTTGTTTTTTTGGTTTTTTTTTAAATTAGGGCCATGTTAAGTCTGTCTCAAATTTGCTCATTGCCAAAATATTTAAGCCTCAGTGCTCACGTCGCACACCTCTCCATTCTACGTTCAGCACTTCCCATTCAAGCAAAGAACAAAACCTGCCAATGCGTATCCATTTACCACATTTATAAAATTACAATGAAAATTACCAGAGGCATAAAACAACTATTATGATAAATAAGGAGCTTAAAAAAAACCCCTATATGCGTACAGAGAATCAGAGAGACACTGATCCTACTGTGCTGAATGTTATTCAAAAGAAGGATTGTCAGTGCAATGCTGAACAGATCAATTTACTTCCCTTTCTTCTCTCCACTTAACTGGATTTTATATACAAAAGTAATTGTTCCTATAAGAAACAACCCCTGTCCATATCTTTTGAGGTTCACAAAGCCTCAGACCTACATCTTTACCACTATTCGGGTTGCCATGGCAACAGATGATGGTGCCTTCTAAAAAAATACAATCATCTTCTACAGTAAGTGTCCCAAATCATTCCCAAAATATTAATGAAAACTGGAGCACGTGGGCCTGCACACAGAGCATAATAGACTGAAAAAGAGAGTACAATTAAACAAGAAAAGCAGAGCTGAGGGACTTTCAGAAGGGTGGAGGGTAAAAAAGGGCTCTCCATTTGTAAAAGAGAAGGATTATCACTCAGAGCTTCACAAATGCCTTCATACACACAGTGACCTTTCCCTGCCACTGTCGAAACAGGCAGTTTCACAGCGTCAACCTTTTTAATATTAATTGTTTATTTATTAGAAAACAAATCAAGCCAGCCACGAATGAAAAATAAAGTTGAATTGTAGTGCTAACAGCTCCCCAGAGGGAGCGAAAAGTGATTATTGAGTTAAATGGCTGCATTGTTAACAATTGCCACACAGAGTAGCTCGCTCAGAAAGATCCATTTTTCACTGCCAATTTACTGACAGCAAAATCTGTGAGTAAATGGACTGCCGGTAAACGAATTAATCCTCCCCCCAAATTTCCTTGCAGTTTGCTTCCTTGCTCCTCTTCCCTCAGCAAACCCTGTGTGATGAGCTACCCACCGCTGTAACTTTATGGCATAGCAGCAGTCTTTGAAAGCAAACAGCTACGCATCCAAAAGTTACAGCAAAAGGAGGAGCAGAATAATGAAAAAAAAAATAAAGAAAAACAAACATCAGGAGAAAAAACAAGGGTCAAAGTAATCCGGTGTTCAGGTGAACAGTCCCAGTGTAAACCCACTGTCCTACTTTCCCCCGGTGGTTTTTCACAGCTGCAGATGACTTTGATCTCTTTATTCTCTGCTCTGCTGTCCTAAAAATGCACACAAACCAGACTGGAGCAAAGTGCACAGCAACTGCAAGAACACTCCACATATTTGGTGGGAGAAAAATTGCACACGTGCTTGAAGGAAAAACTTCCCTGTAAGCAAAAGTTCCTTCATTTCTGAAAACCTAAAAGAATCAGCAATTACTAGAATTGCCTGGTGTTACTTCTGTCTCTACTCTACAAGAGCAGAGGAATTAAATTGGTAGCTGACCCTAAAGCTAAAAAAAAAAAAAGTTTAGAAACTCAAAAGCATACCTTCAGTTATAAATAAATAGCGAGACTGCAGGCAACTCAAAGTAATTGGTGTGGAGAAGAGTTAGAAACAGAACAACACAGAAATTACATGAAGAAATCAGCGTTAACCAGCTCCCTCAATATGAGGTTAGGTAGTCCAGGAAGAAGCCATCAGCGTTCTGCTGTCGCTTTGTAGTATTTCTGATTTCACATGTTGTGGGTAATATGAAGAAGCAGCAGCAGCTGTGCAAGTCGGGTAGGAACTGAACACCATTTTATGTAGACTTGGGGCTTTCCTGCTTCTTAGCCTAACTATCATATAAGAAAACAAATGAAAAAACCCAGCGAACTTCTTCCACAATGATTTGGGGGGGGGCGTGGGGGTGTTGTGTGTTTAGCAAAAGGCTGCTGAGTAAACGCATTAGGCTTCCGAAAATAATTTGATCCAAAAGAGACAAGGAGGTATTAGCATCCTAATAGTTATGGAGACAGCACCACCCGATGGAAGATGCGAAAATACACCGACGGCATTAACCGGGGTCTCTCCAAACTTCACTGAAATTTGAGAGACAAAGCGCATCTGAAAAGCTTTGCTTTCTACCATAAAACTATCAGCTGTACGGACAGAGTCCAGACCACTGCGCTTCATGCCAGATATGCAGTCTAAGAGGAGAAAACTTTCTTGTAACTTCATTAACAGAAACAGCTCGGAGAACATTATTTATTAAAATAAGCTCCTCTTATTTTGGATGGTAAGGAGCACACTAAAACAGGAGGTGCAAGGGGATACTAATTATTAGGAAAACTCATGGTCACTGACCCCTGCACTGAGGAATGAAACAAAATATTTCATGGCTTTCTGAAAATAATGAAGACACCTGGGTAATCCCTAAATTTGCATGTGTTTAGCTCATAGAAATTATATATTATATTGCTATTCTCCACAACTACAAAGCATTTTCTTCCCCCTTAAAAGTTCACCATTTTCACAGAAAACTGTTTTTTCTAAGCATCTGGCTAAATGATTCATCAAAAGCCGAGGATCTAATCTCAATTGATATGACAAGTGTCGAGAACACAAAAACACAGTTGAGAGAGAGAGAAAAAGGAGGGGAAAAAAAAAAAAAAAAAAGAGGAAAAGAAAAAAAAAAAAAGGTAGTTCCATATATTGCTTACTCAAGGAAGAAGCTATTTAAACCAGGTTGGATTTCTCAGCCTTTCTAATAAATCTGCGGATCTGGGCAGTTGCCTGGCAATGTAAACAGGATACCATGGCAGTGTCAAAGCGTGCAGGATGGGTTACAGCATCTTCTTCACCGAGCTGACCAGGGACTCCTGTACCTGGCCATTCCCAGGCCAAACTTTCTTCTGAGCCATGCTGCCCTGCGATCAATCTGAGGTACACGGACTCAGCATCTCTTACACTCCATGCTATTTCTGTTTTACAGCAGTGAGAGAGTTCATCTGCTCTTGATCTTAACTAAGAAAAAAAAAAAAACCACAAAAAAAACCACAAACCTTCCATGGTTTAAGATCAACTAAACTTGGGCACGTTCAAGGTATGAAGCCAAGTCTGAGGCGCTGAGATTTATATCTACTAGGCAATGTTACACATGGAATGTTTACTTGTTTTAAGTACACAGATAAGGAAAAAAAAAATGATTAAAAAATTAGAAAGCTAGATACATGAAGTCAGGAGAGAAGAAAGTTACAGCTGTTCATTTTTTAATATAAAGAAAAACTGCAGTGAGAAAATTATTGCCATACTGAAAGATCCAAGGGGGGGGGGGGAGAGAAGCCACATGTATCTTTGCTTTACCTACAAAGTCGTACAAAAGGAGAAAACTGGCTCCATAAGCACCTGTCATCTTCAAGTAATTCAAAGTATGCCTAAAGGAACTCGGAGGAGGGGGGAAATAGCCGGCTACTATTAATGTACACATGCCAGGGAGCAAAGTATTCCTTAACAGCAGAGCAGCAGCTAGAGTGACAACTGGGAAGGAGCCAGCCCGAGCAGCTGAGCCCCTCGAGAAAGTTACCGGGGCTGCGAGATGCAAGGGGAGAAAAAGCTGCCACCAAACTTCTGCGAACAACCCCGACCGTGGGGTGCTGAGGGGGAACTGCACACCCCTCGGAACCACCACCTGCCTCGGACAGAGTGGCTACTACAAAAATAAAATTAAAAATAAAATAAAATAAAATTAAAAAGGGACTCCAAACGCCGCGAATCCAAGAATAAAAAAAAGGCGGTGGGTCCATCTCACCGCGCGCTCCACAGCGCAGATACCGGTACCGGCCGCGGCAGCAGCCACAGCGGCAAAGCCTCCCACAGCCCGGCGCGGCACCGACCACGCCTCGCCACCGCAACCCGACTTTTTTTTTTTAATTAAAAAAAAAATTAAAAAATAAACAAACAAAACTGTTCCTTTTCCCCCACCGACCGGCCGCCTTCCATCCCTGGGGCCCACCCAGAGAGCGAGGCCGAGGGGCCGGAAAGAGAGATGGGGTGCGGAGTTGGGGCTGCCTGCCCCGCAACCGGGTGGGGAGGGAACCGTGCGGGACTCACCTGCGAAGACCTGTCCCCCCGCCTTGGGCAAGAGCTGCAGGAGAAAGACGATCGCGGCGACGCCGGTCATCCTTCCCCGGGAGTTCGCCTGCCCTCCGCGCTGTCCCCCGCATGGGCGGCTCGGGCGCGGCGGCGGCCCCGGCAGCCGGAGCCGCGGAGCTGCTGGAGTGGCGGCGGGGGGGGAGCGCGCGGGGAGGCTCCCCCCGAGCCCAGCGCCGGCCGCGCCCGCGCAGAGCCGGCCCCGCCGCCCCCTCCCACGGAGCAACCGGGCTGCCTCGGTGCTGTGGGCTGGGTTTGGTGCCTTTTTTTTTTTTTTTTTTTAAATCCTTATTCAAAGCCCAGCTGCACGCACAGAAATCTCCGCTGAAGTGCAGCAGCGCGCCAGCAAATCTGGGTTTCCTGCTCCTGCCCCCTTTTTTTTCCAGCGGGGATGGAGAGCGAATGGGGGGCGCGGCGTTAACGCGGGGCGGAGGGGGGCTGGCACTGCGGCCCCGGGGTGGGGAGGGGAGAAACGACCCCCTGCTAATGCCAGGCGAGTGAGAAACGGGGGGGGGGGGGGGGGGCGCGGGGGGGTCCTCCGTGAGAGCGGCTGTGGGAAGGGCTTACAGGCTGAAAATAGTAATTTTCATCATTATTCACTTTACTTTGGAGAGAGTTAACTGCTAAATACCTAGTGACGCCGTGTGCCGCTGCGCTCCTAGGCACGGACACAGTCTTGAAAAACTGTCTAAAAATTGCTTTCCATGGGCAACTTCTTTGCAAAAAAAAAAAACAAAAAAAAACAAAAACCAACCCCACGCCTCATAGGAAGAGGGGGGGAAGCAGCACAAAATACGAGGCATATCAACATCGATGAGCCACCCGAGCTGGAATTCGCGCAGGAAGAGGAAAGCGCTGACCGCCGGGATAAAGCGCCTGGTTCACCTTCACCACGACGCGGGTTTTGTTTTAGACAGCGACTCCGCTTCCAGAAGCGATTCCACCGGCGCCAGCCCCGCACCTCTGGAGACCCCCCCCGTCACTCCCACCCCCTCGCAGAGCCCTTACCCGCCCCCTCCCTGCGGTTCCGCTCGGTTCCCCCCACCCCGCAGCCCCGGCCGAGGCTGGCGGCGGCGGCTCCCGCCAGTAGGGGGCGGTATTGCACCGGCGGCGGCTCCACCGCCCCGGGCTGGGCCGCGCCGCCGCTCCCCAAGGGTCCTGTCCCGTCCCGCCCCCGCCGGGCTTGGGCCAGCAACGCGGGCTCCTCCCCAGCGGGAAGAGGTCCCCCCCCTGCGCTTTTAGTGTTGCTCTGGCCCTGTAGCAAGGCGGGCGAGGGCCCGCCTACCGTTTGCAGGCGGTAACTAGCTCCACAGACGTAGCAGTCGCACACGAAGTGTGAAGGTGATTTTCTCTGGGGGCTCTGGAAGTCTTCGGAAGCCATCCCAACACTCTCTCTACCCCGAAACAGATTCCCAGATTTCACTTTGCAACACTTGTCGGGTCAAGGGAGAGCACCACTCTGCTAGCCGAGGCACACAATGGAGAAAACATCGGTTTGCTGCTGCTAACTCCCACCCCAGCATCCCTATCCAGAGCAGAGTTCGGGAGAAGATCCAAATATCTCACTCAAACCCACCCCCCCCCCCCCATCCCGCCCAGTCCAAAAAAGCCCTCCAACCAATGAGGCACGGTCCTTTCTTCAGGTGTCACCATCACTTCAAAAATCATGGCATGCCACTATCTTTTATGGGGTAAAAAGCACAGTCACAAAAAAAAAAAGTATACAAACGGAGATAAAGGGAACACAGAGAACAGAAGAGCAAGGAGAGAGAGAACAGCACTAAGTATTTCTGCTAGGTAATAGAAAGGATCCAGCCAGCACAGGAGACACAGTCAGAAACTACTGGAATAATTCCATATCAATGCAAATTGCTTGGACAATAGCAACACAGAGCCTTGAAACACAGAGATGGTGCTGGTAAGAAGTGAAGAAAATCATAGGAAAGACCAAGCTTTAAGAAAAAAAAAAAAAAAAAAAAAAAAAAAAAAAAGAAGAAAGCAACCACACACACCAAGCCATCCTAAATCAAGTGATCACCTGTTGTTTCCACATAAACTAAATAAAAGAGGGAAACAAAACAAAACAAAGCAAGCCTAAAATTTGTGTTCTGAATGACAAAAAAAAAAGAATTGATAAATTAAGTGATTTACTGAGATCTGAGGAGGTTAAGCAGTGGAAAGCAGAAAAGCTTGAGACTTCTTTCAAGGAAAGGTGTCAACCCAAGGGAAACAAAAAAAAACCAAACCACTGACCACCACACAAACAGTAACATAAGCAGGGTGAAGAGTAGTAGAAGAGAGCTTTATCTCTAACTGGATAAAGCAGAAAGATTAGAAAGAAACAATCTACAAGAATCTGGGAAAAGGACTGATCAGAAGAGACATCAAATAGTGTAAAGCCGAACATCAGGCTGAACTAAATCAGGCTAAAACCTTGTAAAGGATTGTCTAAACACAAAAATTCTTTTTCTTGTGAGAAAGGAAAACAAAGAATAAGAGAAGAGGCAGGATTACTGCAGCAAGGATAGGATAAACTAAAATTAGGCAGATATTAGCGCAAAACCCACAAACCCTGAAGTAAATATTTCAGTTACATTTCTGTTAACAACAACACTGAGCTGGTAGTAATCTAACTGCGGAATAATAAGTACAGTATCCATACGGAAAAATGGAAATGCGGTGTGATCAACTCTGGAGCCCCTCAGCCCCAACCATGGACAAGACTTTTGTTAAGAAGAGAAGAAACCACAAAACTGTGAACAAATAAATTAAAGCTAAACAAAAAAAAAAAATATGTTAAATACAACATCTATATTCAAATGGATCAAAATATTAGAAAAATGGCAGATCCAGATATTAAAAAAAAAAAACCAAAAAAACATAAATAAGGTCACATCTATCAAGGTTTTACCAGAACGACTGGATGAATGGCACACAGGAAAACAGGCAATACTAGAGAAAAAACAAGCAGCAAGGAACAGCCCTAAAAGAGAAAGGCAACAAAATGTAGAGCTGCCAGCAGAGCTCACAGGCACATGAGGTTAACAGGCTCTTTTAGAGTCCTGTTAAAGTTTAATTTTTACATTAATATCATGGATTGTCTTCTAATAAAATATACTGGTGGCAGAGTCAATAGATATTGGTAACACAAAAGGACTGAAGTAGTCTTTAGATAACATCTTCAAAGGCTGGATGTATAGTGGTGGGATGAAATCCAGCTATAAAAATCTAAAGTTGTAGCACTGCAGAAGGACAGTGAGAAAACATCCTGCAGATCACAAATGTGTCTTACGATCAGTGTAACTCGTTTACAGCCAAAGGAACCCCTGGAATTCAAACAGGGCTGTGATATTGGTTCAGTGATGAACCATCAAGTCAGGGACAAGATGTACTCCAGAAAACTGACACCAACCAAGAAATACCACACGTGACTGTATATGCTTGTGTGTGATCCGTGGCCTTTGCAGCTGGCACAGAGAACTAAAATCCCTACAAACTGGTCTCCCTAGATCTCTTTCTTTGTAGGCTAACATGTCCTAAAAAACATTATTTTATAAAAATAGCGAATAAAAGTTTTAAATCTGGTCTCATCCTAGTGTATGTTAGCACAGCTTATTTTGCTGTTACTAATAACTCAAGCAAGGTCTCAAGTGGCTTAAAAAAAAGAAAACATTAACATAAGTTCTGAAGTTTTCTTGAGCCTGTCGCTCAAGGCTTCTTGACTCCATAAAAATGTTCCCTTGCTGTGCTAGATGAGAGAAGAAAATTTAATCCTTAGTTTTATTCATCCACAAATGATGCAGCTTGCCCCTAGAAAACAAAGTGCTAAATGACTGAAGGCACTGTCACATTGTGACACTAAATGCATTTAACCAAGAAAAATCTGTTAAAAAAAAAATCAGCTCATGGACTTGATTCAATACATATGTTTTTGAAGTATTTAACAAATCAGCTAGCCTGTAAATATCCAAGCCGGTTACCAGGCTAGACTAGAAATGTGGAAGAGCTCATCCAATCCCCTATAGCATGTGCAACAGCTCTGGTACCTCCAGCAGAAAGTGAGCTCACAGGTGGTACCTCCGCCTCCTATGGACAGCGCCGTTCCTCTTCCTAAAAACCAGGCAGAATGCTCTGCAACCCATGTGTTTCTAAGGACAGGAGAACATCTTTTTGCAGTTCTACAGGCTTCATTGGTGGTGCAGAGGTCACCAAAACACTCAGCTATCTGGGTACTGGCAGATTCCTAGAGAAGCATAAGAAAGCTTTGTTCCATCCACGCAGCATCTCCTGATATCTCTCGCAACCTCACCCATCTGTCTTCTCTATTTCATTTTTTATTATTAAAAATGAAACTGTCTCCCCCAGCATTGGCTTCAGTTCTCCATATGGGCTCACCCATATTGACATACGCACACCTGCACCTGCAGACACTCCATTCCTACAGAAAAGGGAAACCCGTACCGCAGCTGCGCATCCCCTTAAATACTGAGGAGTTAATAGCAGGCCAACTCAAAGAATGTCAGGGAGACCTCTGCCCTGTTGCCTGTACCCTTTAAGTGGTACCTTGTCTGTTTTGCCACTCCCACCAAGTTATCGGCACATCTGCAGACAACTATCTGCGCAAATACAGATACCGGCTGCTTTTTAAAATCTGGTTACACACTGAAGTCATTAATTGATGTCAGACACATTGGCACTGATCTGTTATGCATCATCCTCATTAATAAGTTGGGTTTTTTTAGTATTCAAAAAGGAAGACAGACATAACTACCAGCCATCAATTATTCAGAATTACAAGTTCACCTTTGTACGTGAACACAACGAGACTTTCTGGGAAATGCCAAAAAGGCCGGGGTCCAGCAGTTTATCTTGACAATTCTGTATCATGGAAAAGCAATGTGTTAATTCCGTAGAGAGACACAAGCAACTAGAAAGGTACAGCAAGGTGGCAACCTTGAAACAGTCTGAAAATGTCAAACAGCCCACCGGTTCTTCTCCTTTAGCAGGAAATTTTGAACTTAAACTCTTCGTCTTCTTAGTATATAACAGATTAAGGGTCAGAGTGCTCTGATAAGTGCTTTTCTAAAACAAAACAATTGTTCATGGTTGTAGCTCAATTTATAGATAAAAATTAATGAAACTGCAAAGAGCTGCGACACACAATGTTTAGTTTGCCTATCTGTAGCTTACTGTACACATGGTGCTGCTTTTAAAAGGCTGAACAGCAGAAGAGGCAGCACCTGGCTCTTTGTGCTGGCTGCTGATTCCAGGTGGATGAAACCCTGTCCTGGGAGAAGGGATATTCCCTTTGGAAAACACCTGAACGTGCTCAAGTGGAGAAAGCTCCTCGCATGCAGGTTGAGGTGAGCGGGACAGGAAAGGAAAATAAATAAATAAATGGATAAGCCCCAGCCAAAAGGGAGCCCACAGCAGCTGCACAGCTAGGGAAGAGGCTGCGAAGAGGAGCAGATACTCAGCCAGGCCTTGGAGGAAAGAGAGGCTTTTCCTAAGCACCCAGAATAGATGCTGCAGCATTTGCAGGAAGCCACTGTGCTGTTTAATGAAAGCAAACGTGAAGGACAAGGCTGACTCTGAAGGAACACAGTGGGCAGGAGGATATT
Organism: Chlamydotis macqueenii; assembly: GCF_036417535.1. Lineage (NCBI taxonomy): Eukaryota > Metazoa > Chordata > Aves > Otidiformes > Otididae > Chlamydotis > Chlamydotis macqueenii. Next base: position 3,371,129 of record NC_141571.1, on the reverse strand, counting down.
TGCTTCTGCAAACTTCTTTTTTTTGTCAATATTTTCCAGATCACTCTGAGCTTTCACTAGTTTTGAGAGTTCACAGTTCTAACAGTGCTAGCTGTGACTTATTTTCAAGGTGAAAAACAAAAATGAGGGATGTTGGTGTCATTACTGACATCTTCTGACTCAGTTGTTGAGCATGTTTCTCTGTGTGGAATACTTTTCCGCTAATTCTGTTATTTCCAGCTGTTTCCAAAGCACTGAACAGGTGTAGGTCATGTTTTACCTGTCTTTCATGGCTTGCCTGTACTGTGATGCATTGCAAGATCTAGTCCTTGATGCTGCTCAACCATGATAGAAAATAATTTTATTTAGCGATTTACTACAGCTCCACAGCTAAGCATAAACTTTCTCACACATTTAGAAAATGTGGAGCTCCCTAAAAAAAAAAAAAAAGTCCAAGAAACTCCAGAATTACTGAATCTCCACTCTTCCCCCTTCAAAATTAAAATAATCATTTAATCCCTTTATAAAACAAGTTATTTCATTAGGGTTCATTAAGGCCATATTTTCCTCTCAACACTACTGCATGGTGTCATTAGCAGAAGAGGCAGGAACACATTATCACACAGCAGAGCTTTATTAGCTCTGGAAACAAAGGAACCAGTTCTTCCTCATGCCAACATGGCACTAGAGACGAAGGACCTGCAGGAAAATACCCCCCCCCCCCCAACTCTTTTCTTTACTAATTATTTTACCTTTACCTCCTTCTATGACCATCCCACCTCTCGGCAGAGTCCATCTGAAGCTGTTCAGATGAATACAAGCAACCATTGTAGATGAACCCTCAATACTAACACAGGGGCACACACTCCCACCTCCCTACATTTTCCACATTATGGTTCTTGATCTCCCTTAAGGGCCTGAAATCCTCCATATCAACCAAATTTACAAAAACACCCTGTTCTTGCTGTTGCAGTGGCTGACTCATTTTGACCACTTGGACCAAAACACGCCCAAAGTCTGAAGGATGCAGGCAAGTACTGCTCACATTTCCTTCCCCGCCTCCTTCATGTTCTTCCACAGTCTGTAATCTTGAGTTTCCCAAAGTCACCGCCATCAGCAGATGCAAGGTATCCTACAGCAAGGACGTGCCTTTCTGTGCAAATCTGTAGTTCCCACTGAACCCCTGTAGCTATTCTAAATGCAGCTCTTAAAAACAAAGCTAAATAGCTGCATACTGCTGACCAGAGCTGAGGAGCGTTCCCTCATGTGGCAGACCAGCAAATACAGCCTGGCATCAGACATTGCACCCAGTCCAATAAAAGATTTTTGTATTTTGAGGCTGGACTTTACAAATCTGAAAAGGGCAGCTCTCAACAGTTAAGTGTCACGTGAATAAGTTTGGCTTTGCAGCTTCCTACATAATCAAATAAAGTCTCTTTACCTTGGTAAGTGCTTGTAAAGCAATCAAGAACTGACACGATAACCAAGTGTTTCTCTAACAGTAATTATGAGTCTTTGAAGAAAAAAAAAAAAAAAAAAAGACTTCTCCAACACTAATTTATTTTCTACTTGAAAGCCAGTCTTGCTCATCGTTAGATATTCTCCTTGCTATCACTATCAGTAAATTATTAAACAGCTGACCAGGCTTTGTTTTAAAATGATTCTCTTATGAAGCTCCCCGATATATTTACCATGAACACTGAATGATTTTAGAGGCCTCTAAGGACCCATGAATGATTTCTATTTACTACCTTTAGCAAAAAGCCCGTGTAATTAGCAGCCGGAATTTCACTTGAATCACAGCTACTGGTGATAGTTCCAGCTTATAAAAATAAATAAATAAATAAAATAAAAAACAACTAACACCACAAAAGCTCTAAGCTTTTAATGCAAGAGAACATTTTAACCTAGGAAGTTACTAAGTGGCTACGCACTCAAAGAGATACGTGAAGAATCAGTCCCCTGCTGGGAACGTGGCAAGGATCTTTGTATCCGAAAGCATCAGCTTTACCTAATAGAGAAGAGAATTTTATCGAGCTCTCCATAAAAGCATCTAACCTCACTTTCAGCCCTCCTACTATGAGACTATGTGGCTATCATACTCCCACTCAAAAACTAAGAACACTAATTCTTCTGGTTACGTACACGGCATATAGGCATACCTACACTTTTTTTTTAAAAAGCTTCTTTTTCAGCTAACATCCTTTTATACACATTCAAGCTCCTACCCTTATAATAATCCTGCCAGACAGGGCAGCACGGTTATCTCCATTGTACAGATGGAAAACAGACAGAGAGGTCAAGTTCTCCCAACACACTGAAGAGGTCCATTGCAGAACTAGGATTGAAAACTGCAATTATCACAGTGTTATCAGTATCCTTATGGCCCACAGTAGTCAAACAAAAACCAAGAATTGAAAACATACCAAGCAGTCACAGTTTATTTCCAAACGCCCAGCTTTCAGTAAACATATATGGAAATGTTTCAGTTGTTTGACTAAACCAGCTGCAGATAGACCTCCCATGTGCTTGACTCATTTGACAGAGCTATAGATGCGTGCAGCAGTCCTATCGCTTTCTCAAAGCGGCTTGCTCCGAGGATTTGATACTCAAGTTCTTTCTGCTGGTGTTGCTTGGCTTCAACCCACACAGATCACCCAGCCCCTGCAGTTGGCACAGTCAGGCTGCCCAACAGGTTGGAGCAAGAATTTCATTAAAACTGCTATTTCTTTTAGATCTGTCCACTGAAATAGGTATGCCCAATTTAAATATTTCATAAAACAAGAAAATCCATGAAACAAGAGTCACAGAAATGAACTGAATAGAGGAAGAACTTCACAAACACATTTAGAAGTTAGTGTTCAATAACTCATCCAGTGTTTGCTGCACTATTTCTATTGCTCTAAGTAACCATCGGCTATGCTGCAGTTGAAATCACCAAGAGGTGTGTGCCCAGAAAGCTTGTAGGAGCATTGCCATCAATTTCAGTGAATACAAAACTGAATTCAAATTGGACACCTAAACAGAAAACAGTATCCTCAGTTGATATTTCATCCCACATTTGTTTTAAAGAGGAATTAGTCTACCACCAAATCTCTAGGTAGCCATTATATATTTAAAAAAAAAATGAAAATAAGACATGCTGCTCTACCAAAATAAAGATTTAAAAAAAAAAAAAAAACCAACCCAAAAAACCACCACACACAAAAACCCCACCACCACCCACACACCATGGCAACAAAAGCCACCCTGACATGCATTAAGCCTCAAACCATGGTTTAGGTTTTTTGGGGGTTGGGTGTGTGTTTTTCTGAAAATCAAACTACCACAAATCAAACACATCTTGGTATAACATCACCAAATTCTGTTTTGCCAGGAGGAAAAAAGAAAAAAAAAAAAGAAAAAAAGTTAAGAAATTCTGAAGCTGAACGTTTTAGTTCAAAATTCAATATTTTGGTAGCTGCAGTAATTGCTTTCTGCTGGAGCCAGAAATAAACCTGTTAAGTTTGCAGTAAAAGCAATACTTTGACAAGTGAAATTGTGAAAGCACAACTTCCGAAATCTATATAATCACAGAAATGTCGCATAGGAACATTTTGGTAATTGTAATACACATACAAGTGGCTTCCAGATAGGAAGCCTAGCTCATACTGCTTCGGCCAGCAGAAACCGATTTCCCCTTTTTTAGTCCTCTTCCCAGGCCTGCCACTGGGGAAAGAAAAAAACAACAAATAAAATACAGGTGGTGTAGTCCAACACTTTTACCTACATGACACCCCCCATTACATTACTTCCAAGCCTTCCCAAAGTACTAGTTAATAATATTCAAACTTTCCCTTATATGACAAGTGAACTATTTTTAGCCCTAAGGCTTGGCAAGCCAAAGATTAAATTCCACTGTCCATGTCATACACTAATGGCAACAAAACAGCTCATAGAAGGCAGAAATCTTCAGTTCTGCTTCCCTCTACAGACAGACAAGATTTCCTCTGAACCTGAGGGCACAACCACAACACAAGTTTTATAACAATCCGGTTCACTCAGTAGTAACATCAGATTAAGTGCTCCCAGTGATCACAAGCTGGTACAGCTTTTGTCCTCTGCGATACCTAGTATCTCTTCCCAACAAATTCCAAATAAATATACCCCTGAAAGTGAGAAGCACACGACACCAAGCCTAGAGCACGATCCCATTCCGTATTACACGTTTTGTGCTCCATGTAGTTAAGTGACAGAGAATTGACTGTCCAACACCAAAAAAAACAACCATTTGCAAAAGCAGATTGGAACAGTTTTGAGAGCGATACCAGAGTCAGTTCTTCATAGAAAGTCAACAGCACTCAGGCATATATTAATAACATTTAGACAAAAGCAATTAGGCTGGGAGCTTAGAGAGACTCAAAGGTAGCATTAAGCTTCCAATGGAAGTTAAAATGAACTCACTTAGGTGACATTAAAAAAAGAAGTTTAAGAGTTGATTTGCTCCAAAATAATATTTCAAGCACTATTCAGTATCAAAATTGAACAGCTAGATAACACTTGGATATCACATCCAATAGGTTGATTGTGCATAGCGTTGCGTTGATGGCCAGTTGTCTTCTTTCATTCCCATCTGAGCAGTTTTATCATTATCACTGCTGATATAGTTCACATGGAGCCAACATTTCTCTCGGCAAGAAGTGGGAAACTGGAAAACTAAAAATCCATCCTGCTTCAGCTAGAAACTGAAGAGAGCAATTCAAAATAAAAAACAAACATTTACAAATTAATAGAGGGGGGTCAATATACATGAGAGACTATAAAACATAGAATAACTGATAGAAGAATCAAAAGACACTAGGGAAAATCCATGGCAGAAGGGCTAAGTATGATAAAGAGTTGTTGTTTTAAAGCATAATGAGATTTTTATCATTGGCATCAGCCCATTACTGCGTAAGACGGGTAAAATTATTAATCACAACAGAGAAGTTCAATAAATATTTTGGGTTTACATTTTCAAAAAAGCAGGAGGATATACTCGTATTGCTTGAGGAAGACAAAGTACTTCATAGCACAGCTGCAACGAAGAGCAACTCTGAAAGGATAACAACAGGAACTTGCAGAAAACACCCTGGGACACCTCTGACATGCTGGCACTGATTTTCAAACATCTCTGAAGGCTGACAGCATCATACCAACATCCAAGCAAGGCAAATGAAATGACTCAGCTTAACAAGAACTGGTTAGCTCTGGGCTAAGTCTTGGGCAAAAAGGAAAAGTAAACCCAACTATTTAACTGAGGGAGAGTTATGGGACAGGAGTTTATAGAAGATTGCGTTGATTCCCATTTGTAAAACTGACCTTGATAGATATGATGTATTTTGAGTGTTTTAAGGTGTTTGATTTAGTGATGCACATCATTCCCTAACACTAAATTAATACCATGAGCTCTAAGGAGAGCATAACAGTGACAAAACCGGTAATACAACACTAACTAGCCAAGCTATTTTAAAACAAGGCTTTCCAGGATATAAAAAACACAGAAACTGCAAGTGGAAATCAGTAGTTTCTCCCACCACTGCATATGGCGGAACCAGAGGCTGTTACTGGAACGGTTAAAACTCATGTTCACATTCAGAGATGGAGTTGGAAAAAATAATGATAATAATAATAATCAGGATAGTATGAAAAGCAGAGCATTTCTTTTAAGGCCAGAGGAGAAAACGTCTTACAATGGATAGTAAGAAAGATTGGTCTGTTTGTTTTATAAAAAAAAAAAAGATTGAAAGGAACTTGATTCCAGGTATGTACTTGGGGGATAAGATACCAGCTACTAAAGAGCTTCTAAGTGTCATCGAGAAAGATGTAACAAGAAGCTATGTCTGCAAAGCCAAATCAGACAAGTTGAAAAACTAGGCAAGTTTTTTTCCTCTACCCAGCCACCATGGGGAAAAAAACCCAAAGGAAACCACAAAGCCTCAGCAATGTGATTCCCCCTTGCCATCCTTAATAAAAATATTACATCTTGCGAAGCAGTGTGAAATGGTCATTAGGGATGCTCGAGTTAGCAGCTGAAGACCAAACTGACATGGTTTAACTCTAAAATATAGGACATTGCTAACTTTATAGATACCCATTTCTGTTTCAATCTTATGTCTACTGAAACTCTGCCAAAAGAAAAAAAATGACATTGTGGTATCACCTTGATGAACAAAACCTGTTTCAAGATAAATTTCTCTATTAAGAAGCTAAAACTATATACAGAATAATTCACAAAGAGCCTATTATTCTATTCTCTGCCTGCAGTTTGTAAACATACACTCCTTTGTCTTACTTTGCCCAGCATGCAGTGCTCTTTAGGAAGCAAAACAAAAAGGAGAGTATGAGACATTTCTACACCTTCATGAAGACATATTTTATACAGCCAATACCAACCCAGTGGGAAGACTCAATAGAAATGACAAATAATAAAGAGCAATCAGAACATAAAAGCTCACTCCTCAACTTCAAGAAGTTCACCTACGCTCACTGCAAAGTGCCTGCAGAGCTCTGCTTTCCCATTACCCATCTCCTCCAAAGCCCCAGCCATGTCAGTCTTCTGTGAGCTGAGGATCTGTTCCAAAGGCTTCAGCCAAGCACACGTACCAGATGTTTAGCTCATTTATATATGCTATATCTTCCAAGTAAGTCTTTCTTATTTTAAATTAAATTTTGACTCTTCGATAGCTTCTTTCCTCTGAAAGGCTCGAGGTAAATTGCAAGTACTGAGGTTAAGCACATCCACAGACGCCCATTCACATACCTGCATTCTCCAAACTCCCTCTTCTCGTCAAAACAAGACCAAGGAAGACCATTGCAATTTTAAGAATACATTTCAGTAAACTCCAAAGTAGTCTTGATAGAATTTAGTCTTGATCAAACATTCCTTCCTTTCTCTCGGCCTTCAACTGTGACGCTGCACAAGCTGAGTTCCAGGCATAAGCAAATAATTAATATCAGTGGCAAGATCCTACAGTTCACATTGCTGAAGAAATAGTTCACAGCACGTCAGTGTTGATTCACAAGATTTTTCTGATTCCTAAAGGCATTCTAACCACGAAGTAAAATCACCTAAGCCTGTACCTGTAAGGCACATGCCTTCACTGGAGCTGGAATCCACCAGTGGTGAACAGAAGCTATAGGATATAGCTCTCAAGTACAAATACAGACTGGATCAAGAGCAGCCCTGAGGAGAAGGACTTTGGAGTGATGGCGAAGGAGAAGCTCAAAATGAGCCGACAATGTGCCCTTGCAGCCCAGCAGGCCAACCGCATCCTGGGCTGCATCAAGAGGAGCGTGGCCAGCAGGTCGAGGGAGGTGATTCTGCCCCTCTGCTCCGCTCTGGTCAGACCCCCCCCTGCAGCACTGCGTCCAGCTCTGGAGCCCCCAACATCAGAAGGACGTGGAGCTGTTGGAGAGGGTCCAGAGGAGGCCACGCAGATGATGAGAGGGCTGGAGCAGCTCTGCTGTGAAGCCAGGCTGAGAGAGCTGGGGCTGTTCAGCCTGCAGAAGAGGAGGCTCCGGGGAGACCTGAGAGCAGCCTTCCAGTGCCTGAAGGGGGCTGCAGGAAAGATGGGGAGAAACTCTTCAGAAGGGCCTGGTGTGGTAGGATGAGGATAATGGTTTTAAAGTAGAGGGAGGCAGATTCAGACTTGATATAAGGAAAAATTTTTTTACACTGAGGGTGTTGCCCAGAGAGGTGGTGGATGCCCCATCCCTGGAAACATTCCAGGCCAGGTTGGCCGGGGCTCTGAGCAACCTGGTCTGGTTGGAGATGTCCCTTGCAGGGGGGTTGGACTGGGTGGGCTTTAAAGGCCTCTCCCAACCTAAACCATTCTATGTTTTCACATATAGATGTTTCCCATCAGTGATTTGCAGAGCTGTCTTGAATCAGACAGTATTTCTAATGTCTCTCTAAAACACAGCTTAACATACCTGTAATCACAGGCACTGCTACTGCAAGAGTTTCCAGAATATATAAGTCAAAATAAATAGAAAAATCGGTGACAAGTAGATGAGAGTTCTCCTTATGGTAGCTCAGCCAGTTAGAGACTTGAACATGATACCCTTAAGTTGACAGTTAAAAAAAAAAAATTCTGAACTCTGTCTAGCCCCCCGTAAAGCTTCCCCACTCTCTTGATAGCTAGTCACCTCATCTCCCACACCTCACCAGGGCTACAAGAAGTTCTGCTTGCCATTAGCCATTTAAGATGCTCAAGTGAAGACTAATTGGCTTGGAGTCTAGGAGCAAACCTGCACCTTTGTCAGTATGTGCCTGACCCCAGGTCCTGTGAAAGTTCATGTTTCAGACGCTTATCACTCCCAGCACGCAGAGCAAAGTTGCTCTTCCAATGAAAGCATGAACTTCAAACCTTTTCGTATCCAAAGCAAGCAAATAAGAAGGACACTCCTTTAAAACAGATTATCTTGTCCTGAAACACAAAAGACACTCTGTAGGCTATTGAATTAGATGGGGATAAGATGGGAAATTATTCTTCAATAAACCACACGCACCCTAACTTTTGCTGACTACCTGAAATTCCACTTGAGGTTAAACTAATCTGACACACTCTGCACTGGTGGATTCACACAGTCCCTCTGACAAGGGCAAACAAGGACCTTCCAGATCCTCCTTCTCAGATCCAGTAAGCCCAGTAATGGGCACTGCACACAAGAATTTGCTTCTCTCAGATGATGCCTATGCTAACAAAGAAGTAGTCAGCAGTACAAGATTTGTGCCTTTGAGGGGTGCAGCAGAAGGAAAAAAAAAAAAAAAAAGAGAAAAAGGAGCAGGGAGACAAAACTGCTGGTGGAATCCAGACAAAATCCTGTGGGGTCCCAGCAGAGCTGCTGTGTATCGACAGCTGATGAATTGGATTGCTGCTGTATCTTTAATTGGTTTCTTCTCCATATAAAAAGGAGGAAAATAAGTCACCAGTTAAACTGACAGAGCTTACAAGAGCAAAAGGAGATTGCTATATAAATTATAAAGACAATTAAAATATATAGTGCCTGCTGTGGTGTCATCCTGCATCCTTAAAAAAAAAAATCTAAATAAGCATCAAGAACATTGAAGTTCTAGGACTCGATACAATCTATAAAGAGCCATTAAGTGAGTTGTGCTCACAGTCTATGAAGAAAGCAGTTTGCGTTTCCAGGCTCTCATCCAGTACAAACAACACTGCCCTATAGACTACTCTTGCATGAAAACATCTATAGTCTGAAAAAAAGGCCAAACAGTTAATTTATTTAAAGAGTCACTGAATTACTTGAAACAAATAAACCCAATAAATGAGGATTTTTTTTTAAGTGTTACAGAGAAATAAGCCTTGATTTGAGGAAAAAATAAAATAATTAGAAAGTGTTGATATTTTGGATATTAGATTTAGTAAGACAAGAAAGTTAAAAGGAAAAACTGAAGGCTGCCTTAAAGCAGCAAAGAAGGAAAACAGGCAGCAGATTGTCACTTCTGCTTTGGAGTCCCTTTTATCCAAGACACACTAAGGCAGCCGAGGAGCTGCTTGCTGTGGAATATGAATGGAGGCATTCCCCGCACATTTGAAGGACTTGCATCCACGGGCAGCAACTGAAAGATGACTATTCCACTTTACACTGCAGAATTTAATTATTCTAACTAATGAGGTTGATATAGCAAGTGAAACATGGAAACTGTGACCCAGTTCAGATATATGGCTATAAAAACATATGTTCCTTCTGCACATCCATATACATTAAAATATAGAACAAAAATTTGTAGCCAGCTCCTTGATATGCAAGATATCATGTCCACGACACTGTTGGTTCAGAAGTACTAATAGGGAACACAGCTACAGGAACAGTGCAAGCTGTCCATCTGCACCATGGCTGCAGGCTAAATTAGACTTGCAATGGCATTTGCAATATTAAAGCACTAAAGGAGTACTTACATCTTCTGCTTTAATTTTTGCCTTGCCTGACTTCAGAAGATGCAAAGGAGAATAATCCAGCAGCACAGTACAGCCTGCATTAGTCAGAGTCTGGGCAATTAGCATCCTTAATAAAAACTGCTTGAGGATAAGGTATTTTTGGAGGGAAAAAAAAAATTAAATTGTCTGATTTTGATATGCTCGGGATTCAAAGCAAAGCTTCCTGCTGTCTTCAAAGCCTCACTGAATGTCAGTAAGAGGAGAAAAGTATCACTGTGTTTCTTGTTACAACATTTACTTATTACCATCTATTCACTCATAAATGTCAATGTTATTTCACCCTCCCATTCCTCCTCCTCCCACTTACCCTCCCCCACCAAAAAAAAAAAACATGGCCTTGCCTAACGAACTGGGCTGTGTTATTTTTCTGCTGCTGGAGACTTAAATAAGGCAGAGTCCTGCAGTGCAATGGAAAAGCGCACACAAGTACGTCTGCATATATTACATAAAACAGAGCGTGTGTAATAAAGAAGTCTTTATGGGCATTAGATTTATTCCTATTACGATATAAAAGCAAAAAATTGCGTTGTATTTCTAACAGATAGCACCACTTACATCTGGTAATGTAAATCACACTGCCATGGAATGACATTACAGAACAGCACAGGGTCTCTCGCTTCACACAACTGTCAATAGTTACAGTGCCAGGAGTCCGGCGATAGATAAGCGTGTAATGTATGCTGAGCTACAGGGCTTGGAAAATTTACTGAATCTATTCCAGCTATTGGATTGGCATAAAGAGCTCTGTCAGACCGATGACATTCATCAGATCAGCCTGATCTAGCAAATATATACATTATCCTCTTCCTTTTTGTCTGCTAGCAAAGGAACATTGCTTGGGATGGAGAACATCCACGTGCACAGGTGGGCACTCTCACTCTTGAACTCTTCTCTCAGTGATCCTCTCATCCAACCCAACACCACAGCATCAAGAGCAAGGAAAACCATAATATAAAAGGAATGCAATAGAAATTTGAGCACATTCCAGTGAGCCATCCCCAAATGCTGGTCTTGGACAAGAATCCTGCTTTCTAGGAAAGGGAAGAAAGAGCAAGAAGGTAGCATAGATAGCAACGGGACCAAGATCCTGCCTTACTCATCTGTCCTCCCTCCTGACATTTGGCCAGGTTTATTATGAGAGAAAGACTTGTTTATTAGTAATGCTGTATTGAAATTATGATAAGTAGCACTATAAGACCATTTATTAAGGAGGCAAGAAGTCAAGTAACTTTCCCTTTGCCAATATGTAAGTGACTAATGAGTTTAAAAATGTGAAAGCCTACCAGTTCTGGCTCCTGACCCCGTGAATACCAAAGCACCATACACACACCTGTAACACCACAGAACAACGCCTACTCTCAGAATTAGGGAGCAGAGAAATCTCCATCGCTGCTGAAGTCACAAGGGCCCCACTGTGAAGAGTTAAGGGCTTCTGTGCCAAGTGCCACTTCCCTCCCCAAAAACGCTGTCAAGTTACTACAAGACAGAACAACTTAATGAAAAACAAACACAAGGCTTGGCGGGTGAAGATCACAGCAGGGTAATAAAGGTGTTAGCCCAGCTCATCTTCATTTTCCCCATATATCAGAAAGCTACGCCAATGAAGTAGTAGCTGTATTTCAGCACCCAAGCAGTTCTTTAGCAGAATAACGTGCCTGCAAAATAGTTTACCTATGCAAAATTCTGCATCTGACTTTTACAAACAAGCAATATCTTATTTTTCAGTGCAAACCAGTGCATATTGTTTGTGGGTGTCTAAGCACCAAATCTTACTCCACTACATACAAGCTACAACTAGTTTGAGATACAGAGACAGAAGACATCAGCGCACGCCTTGGACCTCTGGGAGGTAGCACCTATGTGCACATTCAGTTTAGCTCTAAGTATTTCCCACAGAACAGAAAATCCAAGCAAAGGAAGTTTTTAAACAAATGTATTTTTTATAATTGCATACATGGCAGGAGAAGATACGGAAGGAGCATGAAAGCTGACTGTGTTTATCTGAAGGGACAAAAGAGTTTGAAATGTTTCCAATTACAGAAGTTCTACTTTAAGAACTTTGTCATTTCAATTTTTCTTGTACACTTTGTGGTGCTCTACGTTTCTGTGAATTCTTATCTCTTCAGCCCAATGCCACAGGCTACAGGTCTGGAACATAGCCCAGTTCCCATTTTAGTCATAACAGAGAAGGGGGCGGGGTGGGGGGGGATCCCTCACGCCATAGCAGAGCTAAACACTGCCACTTCCATTTCCATAAGATTCTACAGAATCTTCTGGTTCACTAAACAAATGTGAATCTGAGGGGCATCTTCTAGTGCTGCTGCCACTTCTTTCTCCATCATCACTGCTGTTTAATTTGTCTGAGGAACAGGATACCAGCACTAGCACAGCAAGTTGCTGGCTGCCAACCAGAGAAACAGCTCTGTAGCTGACAAAAGCCCAGAGTCTGTCTCTTGTTTCTCCAGAATAATCTGTTGCTGGCTAACAGGAGCGAGTGAGAATCTTCCCATCACAAAAACATCTCTTCATAGGATGCTGGTGGTGACTCACACATCCAGTTAGCTGCCCTCATGTTAGCTCAGAATATGCTTGGTACCATTTCCTTTTAATGTAGAGTAACAAAACGTCATGTCATTTTATAGTCTAAAGTTGTAACAGAGTTCCTCTGGGGTCTTCAAATGAGCCCCCCAATATTTGGTTTCCTGGCTACAGGACGGGTCACACACAACCATCCTTACAGGTGTCAGACTGCTGTTCTGGTTCCAGCTCACTGATGCAGAGAGTAAGGATAATCATTTCTTCGATACCCGATAAAGCTCTTGAGATCAAGTGTTGTTTTATTCTTGTAGAGACATTTTGTAAACTTGGTGTCCATAGTCAAAGTTCTTCATCCCTTTACCCAGTTTGCTACATGCTGATTGCCACACTTAACTCACACAACTCACCTCATCTCAGTGGTGTCTTCTGCAAAGAGCTAAAGCACTACACTTGAAATAAAAGTAGATGTGAAACTCCATGTTGAAAGAAGGAAAGAACTGAACAAAGTAAGAGTCCTTGTAACGCCATGAAATTATTGTCTCACTCTTCAGTCTTTGTCTCCTTTTATATCTATGCTCCTAGGGACAGTAGAAGAAAGTAAAATAAATAGACTAAGTGTCCTTCATAGAATGTTAGCAGCACAACAAAGCCTTGTTTTAAACAGCTTGGTTAACCCACGTGCAGGCCAGCTGTTTCAAACCTGTCCAATTTGTCATGGCACTATGCAATTAGAAGTCAGGTTCGCTCCTAGCGTAAAAGCTCAGATGTAGGTTACAGACTAATTTGTACCTTTCTACACCACAGCTTCTGGAAGTCACTGCAACAGCACAGAGAACCAAGGAGCTGATCCATGCTCATGCAGGTGAGGAACTCTCAGTCAATGCAAAGCTAATAATTTTCTTAAGAAGCAATAGCACTTCAGATTTTCCTTGACATTTTCATTTTCTTATTATATGCAGACAGTGCCACCTCTTTAGGGCTACAGAGAAAACGTACACAACATATCAGAGCCTGTTTCTGTGTAGCACTTCAGCACTGCAGCAATCATTGCACTTAAGGGCATGCTGCAAAGCAACTTAATACCCCAAACGTTATTCATCCTCTGCTTCTCACAACCATTCCAGTGCAAGACCACATACAGTGTTTACTGTCTAATGAGTCCCTCTGGGATGCTGGCAGATTTCTCCACAGCACCAAGTTTTTAATCTCGTCAACACAACCCTTCCTTCCCATGGCTTCTGCTACGCTATGGCCACCAGCTTCCTCTTCTCCTTGGAAGTGCCATTCCTCCCCCCTAATTGGAGGCCTCTGTTTAATGTTTGCACAGTTTTCTGCCACTTTGTCCAATTTTCTCGCTTGTGAAAGAAGCACTTTTGCCCTCGCCTCCACGAACATCAGTCCCTCAGCAGCTTGACGCAAAGTCTATCGCATGATGAATCGGCCTTCAGTTCTGCTGCTCTCCTTATGTGTTTTAATAATTCTACATTAGGTAGAAGTGACAATATAATCCTTGGGCTGATTTTTACTATTACTATACTGAAAGTCAGTAAAGGTTTCTTTTAAAGCTTGTCCAGTGTTTCAAAGACTAAATGCAATAGTTGTTCTTAATAGCAGCTCTACAATCTAGTTTATGGCTAACTGGCATCCTACTAAATTGCATAAAATAAAAACAGATTATTAAATTAGTTAGACAATCAGGTGTTTACATGTCAGGATTTTTTCTTTTTTAAGTACACGACTATCATCTTACCCAATACTTACAAAAGAGGAGACATCTCAGATTGCCTGCACTACCTATATGCAAAATAAGAGTTGAACTTATGGTATTATATCGCAGTTCTGACCTTTTCTTACCCAATTAAGGACAACAATTCACTGTTGTGTGAAGCAGCCCGGCTTGCCAAGCACCTGGCCACTGCACCCTACAGTTGTCTTGTTCTTTAAACACAGCTGCAGTAAGCAAACACGAAATTCAGTCTGCAGCTACAAATCCAGCACCATTAACCACCACACCATATACTTCCCAAGGCATCAAAAATACGAATGTAAAAAGGGATTAAAGCATTTTTTTTTCAGATCCTAGGATGTTCCACTCCATTCCTGGGACAAAACATTACACATTACAATCTTCAGGTAGATTCACAGACAATTCAAAAGCAGCACAACTTTGAGTGCCAAGATTTGAAGAAGGTAGGAGTCTTTCCTGAGACCGAATTATTCCCCATCACTGCCTACTGCAGGGTTATTTAGATGCCCAGCATTTGTCATCACCTGAGGTATTAATCCAGCTAGAGCAGTCACTATCTCTTCTACAGTTTATGCCATTTCTATACTGGTCCCAATTGGCAACAGTCCTGTGGGTTAGGTACCCATGCAGATATCATCCACCAAAGAATAAAAAGACTCCCCCGTCTCTCTCCATCCTACCTTCACAAGTGCACATGGAGAAGTGGCAGTGCCTTGGTGCTCCTTGGAAGATTCCCTCAAAGGGGGGTCATGACCTTTAGTTTACACCCCACTGTACACCAAAAATACCCATCAGCAAAAAAGAACTACCTGATGGACAAAGTATAGGAGGAAAGGCAACACCAAAGAGCTGCAAAGTAGAAAAGAATGTAATACCAACAGAGAAGAGAAATAACTGGTCACAGAGAAGTGCAAGACTTAAATCAGGAATTCTCACTGATGTTTAATTAAAAAAAAAAAATTAAGACCCCAATAGTGGCCAGGTGATGCTCATTTCAGAGTGCAGTCAACACCGACAGCTCACCAGCAGCTGGTGTAATCTGTGTTACACATCCAACTGCTGGTAATGCTGCTCCTGGGCTGCGCTTCTAATCAGCCTGCAATTTGAAGGGAGATCTCCCAGATTTAATACAGGGCTGGGAGATTACCAAGCACACCCTGGCTCATCTGTAATAAAAGCAGATGCTGCTATATCTTGCTTCTCCCTGTAGCAATTATAAGCCAGCACATAATCTTTGTAAGTGTTGGGGGTAGGGATCTGCTCAGTTCTCAGTTATGGGATTTTTTGCAGCTTTCCATAGTTCATCATGAAGCTTAGGGACTCATGGCAACGATAGCAGGTTTGTACTAATTCTACTTTCCCATTTTAGAAATGTTTAAGAGGTGACTTGGAAAGAAAACACAAGTGTGTTTAAATTTAAAAAAAAATAAAAATGTTTCCCCAAAGATAAAGCATCCCAATTAAAGGTTCAGTTTTCCTCCTGCAGCTGAAACTACCAACAGCTATATCCAAGAAACTTTGAAGCACTGCCAAGTGTACATTTTTACGGAAAATCAAATTCAGACAACGTATTGATGTGCAGTGCTGTCTCCTCCTGCTCCTCCCTGCATCAGACTGATGCTCCTTCGCACAGAGTAACCAGGTGCTCAGATGTGCAGTACAATAGTTCTACAGATACTAATATAATGTATTTATACAACTGTTTATTAGCATTTCAGAACAACGACACTCCATCCAACTGTAATGGCATGAGGAATGACACAAAAAGACAACTCTCAGGTCAGGCTGGGTGAGGATAACATTTAAAATTGACCCTTGGTATCGGTAAGTGCTGTGTCATTGTTTTACTGCTGGAGCATGGCAGAGATGCTAGCATCCATTGAGAAATGCCATTTTATAACCTCCTCCCTTTACCTTCAGCTTGCCAGTCTATCTGCTCAGAATCTCAGAGGTTGCCCAGCTGCTCAAAACAACCCAGCAGCCCTCACCAGTCACCTCGGAGGTACTGGGGGCAGGTGGGTTGGACCTCCCAGAGCATCAGCACAAACCAATTTTCATCTTCCCTGTCTCCCATCTCCACTTGGCAGCAGGACACGCCTTTTGAATTATTTTCTTCCTCCCACTTTAACTTCATTCCACAACACAACACTGCAGCAACCTGCTACAAATAACAGCCTCCCTGTTTTCAGGCCACCACCGCACTCTCCCGCTGTCAGCACAAGGGCATATGTGCTCTTCAGCTTCCTCAAGTGAGCTATTCCGAGCCCTGCTAAGAAAAATCTCTGACTTTACACCCTGTCTGAGCCTCAGCAGCCATCACTACCACTCTACATTTTCAAATTTAATCTCATTTCTGATTAAACTTCTCTCCCTCCCATTTGTAATCTCACTTGGCGGTGTGATTTGTGCAGCTCAGTATAAATATGTGCTTTAGAATTAAACCAGTTCAGTAATTTTGACAATGATTTCTTGGAAATTAAGCCTGGACAATTTGTTTGGCTGAAGCTGAATCATTTGAAACATGTATGATAGAAAGGCTATGAAGCACTTTGTAGCATAGCACACTAAGAAATGTTAGCGATGGAGGTCTCATTTATGCCTGGTAGCAAGGGTGCTAGGAATAGGCTAGTGACAATGTGGTGGCCTTTAACCAAATGCAGAAGCAATGTTTTTGCTTAAAATATAGAGTAACTGCTACGTAAATGACTACACACAGGTGGCAAGTGTCACCTCCCATAAGGAATAACCTGATTAGAAGAGGACTGAACAACTAGAGAAGAGATCTGAAGACCGGGGTTAGTGTCTCAAGAATATTGACCCCAAGCCCATGCTGTCCCACTGCTCAACACAAGGCCATTGGACAACTGCTCTGAGCTAGCTGAAAAACATCACAATGTTATATTTTTTTAAAGCAGTCTGAAAGCTTCAGGCTCTCTCCTCCAGGAGCCTCAAAATTCTTGACAGCAGGAAAGGACAGAAGTAGTCTCAACCATAGAGCCCTTTCTGCCCCTAAACCAAATTTCCCCAGTACCAGGGATTCCCCAGGTGGCTTTCACACCCAGGAGGGCCCTTGGGAGCCTTGACACAGAGCTTTGCCTTATCCCTCACCAGGGACTGCAACACATAGGTCCCCGAGAGACTCAGCAGCCTGGGAACATACAGATTTCTTCACTCACATGGGAAATATTACACACATGATTAAAGTTTCCCAAAATAATTGCTAAATAATGTCTTCCCAGGTCCCCAGTCATCCTTGTCTGTGTGTGAGGTTTCTAGCAACTGCTTCCTCAGTCTCACAATGGCTTTGTAGTCAACCCACCTTACTTTTAGTTCTTTAGCAATGTTTGAGGTTTTTTCCTCTAAAATACACACCACCTTCCTGAACTTTCTCCAGTCTTCTTCCTCACACACTTTAAACCTCCCTTTCTGTCTTCTCCCTCAAACTCTCCTGTCCCTCTTAGCCCTTGAAAATCAGCTCATCTCCTTGTTCTGTTTCGTCTTCACAGCCTATTTTGTCTCTGTGTTCTCAGTCACTCCCAGGCATTAATCTGGTGGCCTGACCCTACCACATCCCAAATTATCTCGGAATAAACAAATCTCACCACCACCTCAGCTTGTATTTACATCATGCAAGGTTTACAGTACAGCAACACCCTGATGGACATCACTTCTCTACAGTAGTTCATCACCAAACATTTAATATCCACCTCCATTAAGCATAATTCATCTGAGATTAATTTCCCATGTGAATTAATTGAAGAAGGTCAAAGGAATGACTTCAGGGACTGTGTGAATGCACAGGGGCAGTATATATGCCATGAAGAGTGGAAAAGGAGGAGCAGGATGACTGGCCAGGGGAGATGCTTGCACTCTTCTCAAAGTTGCCAGCAGCTCCATCTGGAAGATCCAATGTAAATCTCAGTGCAAGCGCTCCTGGTGCCTGTTTCTGCATCCTTGCATTTTTGCTGTTGTATAGTCTTCTCCAAATGAGTCAAAACCACTCGTGGTTAAATGAAAGGGAAAAAAAAAATAAAATGGGGCAATAGCTGGGCATTCACTGTAGCAGATGGAGCCACCAGAACAGTGATCCATCCCTCAAAACAGCTGTCAAAGCCAACTTATTCTCTGGTTGATGATCTCAAAGATCCTCCTCATCCTCCCTCTCTGTCCTCCTAGCAACATACACATCCTGAACACAGGGCAGTGTACTGCACAAATCCTACACGTATCCTCCCTCACTCAGCTATGATATGGGCGCAAACAAAAGTGGTCTGCTCAGTAAAAAAAAAAGTCACGCACACACAGAAACTCTCATCGCTGCTTTTCAGGTCTTTAAATCATGTGAAATCCTCAGACCTACTGTAAATACTTACCTTGCAATGTCTGTTTACAAACTGCCGCTGCCCTGTGCTGTGGAGTTTTAAACACACTAAGCCATTAACACCATGAGATCAAGGATTTTTTTTCCTTCCGTGTTATTCAGGACTGAGTTTCCACTCCTGAAGAGTGCCTATAAAAACCCTAAAGAAAGATGCATTAATAATGGATATCTAAATGCTCAGACTTTGATTCTCCACTTTTATCTCTGCTCTGGTGGTCTAGGTACTTAGCAATCTCTTCTAGTGTGACAATGCTGCGATTTTTCTCCCCGTGATTAATCCAAGGTGCCGCTGGACAAAGTAAGACAAAGGGACTCATTTAATCCTAGCTGAAATTTCTCCAAAATCAATAATGACATACCTGTAACAATGTTGGAAAAACCCCTATATTACTGCTTTTTTTTCAAAGTTTTTCTTCTGTTAATAGGAGGAGGTCTTTTTTAACTCGCTTTTAAGAAATATAGTAAGACAAACAAATCTTGGCATTTTGCTGTAGTAACTATTTTCATAGGCAGCAAAAATAATAAGATTTAATTAAAAATAGCCTCAGAATGCAGCCATTCTCAACTAGCTGAGTCAGTGTAAAGCCCAATTATAATACCCACACACCTCCACACAAGAGCTAACAGCTAAACCAGCCATCCTGTCTTTCCACATCTTCATAAATACACCTCCAAAGTTTCCCTGTTTAACCACATGCAGGCTCCAGTACGTATTTTTCTAACTATGTGAAGCAGCAGGAGAGACCATGACAGGGCCAACACGCTAAGGAACGCGTAGGAGGCAGCAATAACAAACTGACACAGAAACAAGGTTGTAGTTAGCACAAACCAAGTTATGTGGAAAAGTTGGGGGGTTTTCTCTATAATCCAACATGCCATCCCATCCACCACCAGACCTGGAGATGTGTTACATCCCTCTGACATGACCGAGCCATCCTGTGCTAAGAAGGCTTGTATCTGGGTTACCGGATTCTTCACAAAGCACAAACAAGACCTAATTTTTAGCTGGAAGGAATTATCCAGGATGAAACTAGTTTCTGTGTTGTCATCATCCAAGAGCGTTTTCTCACTCATGCTATATTTGGAAGCGGTGCAAAATATTTAGTGGCACCTGCATGAGCTCAAGCATGGCTTACCCAGTGACACCACCTTCTTCTGTCTTTCCACCTTGAGGGCAGATTTCTGTAGTTTATTAGTAACACTTCGTCTAAGGCTTGGGAAGCTTTCAGCTAGCTAAGCAGAAGAAGCAAGGCAGAAAAAAAAAAAAAAAAAAAAAAAGCAAGCAGGGACTCACTTCAGAAAGACAGCAGGTTAGACTTTTACTGTCCATGAACTCACAGGTGGACACAGCAGACTACAGCAGTCTATGCATTTTAGTTTGTTTTTCTATATCCAGTCTACCAGCAGTGTGAATTCCCGTAGCTCAGGAGCTCATTAGTCTGTGGCTGCTTTAGGCACATGAAATATATCACTCCTTTAGGAAATGGTCTGGCTACCTTGTCCACCTGATGTTATCGTAAGATTACTCAACCTCTACCTCAGTATCTCAGATCCACACATGCAATCAACAGAGCTGGGCTCTGAAAAGCGTTAATAACTTAAGTGTTACATAAAACCTCACTTTGTGCTTCCCTTTCCCCCATGCCACATGGTCTAGGGTTCCCTTAAAGCTCATACACAGCTTGCATTGAAAGACTAACATCAGCTCAAGCTTAGATGCACACCTAAAACCATGTCCCGATCCTTATTTTGGTGCTTATGCCCTATACTTGGATCCAGTGCTGTGCTGCCGTGGGTACCAGCAGTAATCGAGCTGTAGCAGCACAGGTCACCCTGCAGGCTACAAAACGTAGATGAGGAGTGGGGTACATCAGCCAAGCTCTTGGCTGCCCCATCCAGATAAAGCTTGACAACCAAACTGTGGGTGCATCTACGTTACACGCCTCTGAATGTAGCAGTCACATTTCTACCTCCCCCTCATGAATGTAACCCCTCTTATTTGTCTTCAATCAGAAGATAACAACAGAAAATGATGTTCTTACAGGAAAAGTAAGCCAAGTAGCTCAGCTTCCACATTTGGCAGACAGCTGCCTTCACGTGCAGAACTCAGGACTTTTGTTTACAGATTGATTTTTTTTTTTAAGTAACATTTCCCATCCTGGATGCACAGAAGAGTTCCCTGTAAATCTTCTCACTGATGTTTCATCGAGGCAGTCGACAGCCTGAACCAGCAGCACTACCAGGGCTGCGACCTTCTCCATCCATCTTAATTAGGTGCTAACTTCAAAAGCCTTTTTGTTACATTACCTGCCAGCATCAAACAAAAAGACAAACACCAGCCTTGAGTCATCAAAAATGTAATTACAGGCTCTCTCAGAGAGGTGGCTCTGCCTGCTTCTCTCGTTTTAACTCCAGGAATTTATAGCATAGAAACAGCACTTTAGCAATGCTTAGAGCCCTACGATGAGAAAATACACCAAGAGACATCAACACAAAGTACGATTTTATTTCAAACAGCCCTAAATATCACAGGCACTCACACTGCTTATTTAGTTATCTCCCACCTAGATTTTCAGCAGCCGTACTCCCCCCTTTTTTCTTTAAGGGGTATAGACAGCACATGCAGAGTCTGCAGTCTGTTGGCACCCATCAATCCATTTAATTATACAGTCTGGAATTAAGCAAAATATGCAGGAGAAAATTAGTTATCAGACAATATAAGGTTACTAAGGCACTCAGGATCACATCAGTTGCATTTGTCATAGGACTTCCTTATGTTCTGCCAACACAGTGCCTGCACCTTGCACATCAGGTATGCAATGGCAGCAGCAGGTGCCGAACCATAGCAACAAGTTCTGTCCAAACCTGTAGAACCCAAGGTACCTTAACCCAAAAATAGTTTGAAAAAAGTCATACTGAGTACAATGTGCAAACATGGTTTAGTTCACCCATAGGCTGCTGTGACAATACTGTAGACCTATTCCTGCAGACATAGACTTGGGAAAAACCTGCATAAAGGTAACATTCTAAAATCTGGACTGGCAAACACCTCCTAATACACCACACCCCAGCCAGGAGAGGATCAAAGCGTGACTGTAGAGAGGAGGCCAACAACCAACTGCCTGGGAGACTTCTCAGCATTTATGGACGTTCAGGGCCAACATTTTGATAAAGGAACACTTGAAGCTGAAGAGATGGGAATAACCAGTCAATCACACTGCTAGCCCTTATGCTCCTTTGACTTGATGGAGCATAAGAGGGGAACACAACTATTTTCTAGTCTATTCAGCCAAAATGCTCACCAGTATCAATATTTTTCTGATGTATACTCCTGTCCAATGCAAGAACTTTTTTGCTTTCCATGAGCTTCTTGAATCTCAAGAGTTATCAAAGCACCAAGGACACCAGCATTTACCAGTTTTGCTATTGTTATGACAAATCTAAGCAACTAAGTTTAACAAGAAAGCTCTTGATCTGGATTACATCAACATTCCCCCACCTTTTACCCACAGGAGCTGAGGCACATGCGCAATACTGCTGAATGACTGTTTTCTGAAAAACAGGGTTGAGGCCACACAACGTGCTGCTAACCCAAACAGAACACTGACATTTGTGCTTACAACTGAGAAAAAGCTCTATTCTACAGAAAAGCGTTAAGGATTAAGAAACTTCCAAATCAAACACATCCTTGCCTTAAATCTATTAGCTTTTCCTGTGCTGATATATTAAACCAAAATTCCTAAAGAAATGGTGTGAAGTCCCAAGAAGGCCCGATTTTCCTCTCATCTGTGACTTCAAAAAATGAACTCATGTCAATAACAGAGCAATAAAAGCATTGGAACTGGGCAATTTATTATTGTAGCGGTGTTAAACAATAAGCTTCCCCCACACTTGTTTTTTCTTTTCATTTTAAAAGACAACTTGCAATTTTGAGCAAGTTATTTTGAAGCTGTCTGTTCATTCTTCTGCCAAGTGGTTGAAATACTTCTCTTGCAGAGACAACAAAAGAAGAAAACAGATTATTTCACAGAAAACAGAATAAGAATTTAATGCTATAGTGAAAGCCAAATCAACTGCTTTTAAAACAAATCTTTAATCAGCTGAAAGTGTTCTGTTACAATAGCAGTAGGTTGAAGCAAACAAGCCAGGTAGATCCAGTCATTTAGTTGTCACTGCAGAAGAACCAGCATTACTTTCAATAACTTTTTGTTCCAAGTAGGCAGGCATAAAAAAAATGGAACTGGAGCTGCAGGAACATCACCTGCGACTGTCAGGTGAGACAAGTTTAAGAGCATTTGCTGTTGAAGACTCCCACGTGCAGCTGTAAATACAACCACGTTAGCATGGATCATACACACTCCAGAACCTTTAAGCTGGTGAATACCCGAGTTCAAGGGCTGCTCAGTGCTCTGCATGTGTTCTACTGCAGGAAAATTTCATCCCGCACCTAAATCACAGCTGGCTACTGTGCTACTCTTAAGAGGCAAAGTTATTTAAATCAACTCCCTCAGCCTTTGGAGGCAGAAGTGTTCTCCAGTGTGAACTCTAACTCATCTCAGTGCAGCTCTCCAGGGGTTAAACAGTTATTCTGCATTTCTCCCTTCTCCCACAGCGCCTTCAGGAACCAAATCCTTCCTGACCAAGCACCCCACTACTGCCTACGCAGAGCCCTGAACTGCCAGCCCTTCTATCCTCAGCAGTATGCTGCCCAGCTTCTCCCGAGACTCCAAACCGCAGAATTTGGGTCCAAAAAAAAGCTAACTGTTTATTATGGGATCCCTCCTGACAAAGAGGTTTGTCCCCTTTCCTGATAACTGGGCTGGGCAAGAAACAAATTTTGCCATGCCCAAGTTTAAAATGCCTTTAGCTTTCGGAGGTGTCAGGAGACACTTACTCAGGATTTGTGGAGTTCTTACAAGTTACCAAACTGGATTTAATAAATTGAAAGGTGTTAGTATGGTTCATATGACTCTTCAGCAATTCTAATCAAAACACAAGCCTCCAGCGACAACAGCAATCAGCTTCACAGGTAAAAATAAAAGAGAGGGGTCTGGGTGGTGGGGTTTGTGGGTTTTGGTTTTTTGTTTTGCTTTGGTTTTTTTTAGGGAGCTGTTGTTGTTTGGGTTTGAGGCAGGGGTGAGGTGGGGATTTTTTTGTTTGTTTTGTGTTTTTGTAGAGGGTAAAAACAAATTCACAACCATTGACATCCAGAAGACTGTGACTTTTGCCAAAAAAAAAAAAAAAAGGCAGTCTCACCTTTTACAGGTGGGATGAAGGAAGGGTCAGATCACTGTGTCAATCCTTATTTGCTGCACATTGAAATGTTCTTTTCTTTGTTTGAAGGCCCTCAGAAATACAGCTGAGCTATTTACTGTGGTCTTTCAGCTAAGGTATCACAAGGGCTTTTAGTGTCAGGTGCAGCCAAAGATAAGCAAAGAAAAAAAAAAAGCCCAGTGTGATCTAATCACCAATATCCTGCAAAAGATTAATTTTTCAGTCTGCACCAAACAAAATGCTACCTTATGTGACCATTTTAAAAAAACCCAATCAATATTTCAGAGTAGAGACATCAATCAATGCACAAAACTTTTTCAATCATCATGCTAAAGGAAAACCTTAGGAGAAAGCCTTCACTTGCTCAGAGCCGCACTCCGAAATCAGGGTGTGCCATGAGTACATAGAATAAATACAAAGTCACGTCAAAGATGCTACAACAATCCACAAAACTAAAACACACAACTTCCCAGTACAAATGTATGTCAAATAGAGGAGCGACAGAAAAACATGAATGGCATCTCGTGGATGTCATTTCTCTGGGAACACTGTACCAAGCATATTAAAAATATGGATATGCTGTACTTGGTGACATTCTGGCCACGCACCTTCTCACCTCGTGCTTTCCCCATTCCTCAGCCTGTGCTGGAAGGTCCCCATTTACAGCTCCACGCAAGGCAGGTGGCACCACTTCCTAACAGCAGCCCAGCACCTGCTGGGAGAGCTGCAGCTGCTCTTTTAAAGTTCAAGGTCCCTTTGCACTGCCTAAGTGTTATTATGTCATTTATTTAATTTCACAGGCCATTTAATTTTTCAATCTCTCATTTTTTATGCATTTTAAACTTAAAAAAAATTTAAAAATTGAACTTGCTGAAGCTGACTTATTATCTACATACTTCCTCCCTGCCACTCCGAAGTGGCCTCAAGGAAAAGCAGCTGAGTAGGTATTCTGCTAAATTGTACAAATCCCTAGTTGCCATTCTCAAAATAACCTGATGTCTTGAAGTGGCCTGAGCCCCAATATAGAACACAATCCAAGATTGTTTTAGCACATTCCTCTTCAAATAGAAGACAATAAAAACCCAATACTATAGCATAATCAAGTGTTTTCTGGAAATTCCCTTCCAGCTTTGAAGGAAAAGATCTGATGATAAACCATGGAGAGATGGAAGTACCTTCTCAACTCCAGGTTACAGCTTTCCACTTCATTTACTTGAATCATAAACAAAAGAAAATTTTATTGACTTAAAAGATGAAACAGAACAGCCCCTACTGTACACAAAGCTCCTGAGAACTGCCAGCTTCCCTCATCTATTTTTACCCCATATGCAGTCTTGAAAATATACAGAGTCCTTTTCTTGTAAAATAGTACGTCTTCACAGCTACAAAGTCCCTCCTCAACTAGAGACACGCTTCTTGTCCTACAGATCTACTATTATTTAAATCCCTTTCTTGCAGCAAAGACAACATCCTCTACACCTCCTTCAGATAGTCACTACCTCAAGGGAAAATACTCTAGACCTAGTTTATCTTCTCTCCACAAGATTACATAACCTGGATAATGTCTTATGACTGTCACTACAGAAGTCTTTTTTCCTCAAGAGTACCAAAAGCCACATGCAGTTACAGGTTCTGAAACTGAGGATGCACTCCATGTTTAGTAAGATATTTCAGAGTTAGTTTATCCGATGAGCCAGTTCTTCACTGTGAATTGCCCCATGTTGGTCTGAATTAATTTGGAATTTACTATCACAAGTTAGGACACAGGGCAGTTATGAGATCTCTATCCACAGAGATTGTCTATATTTAACTGGAATAAGGCCCTCAGCAACACACTCTCTCCAGAGCTGGCCCTGTTTTACACAGCAGGGTTTATACCAGATCACCTCCAGAAGTCTCTTCCAAACTACATTTTTTTTTCCTGTGGTAAAAGTAAATTCTAAGGTTTGACTCCTGCTCAGGAATCCAAGCCTTGCTCAAATCTCTGCACTCCACAGGGAAAGTGTGGCCATTGTTGGCAGAAAATAACATTCATAACTTTGCACTCAATTCAGAAGCCCTGCAGCTGGACTTGAGATCTGTCAGAAGAATAAAAATTTTTTCAGGCAAATATTACTGACATTTAAATTAAAATAAAAGAAAATAGATTTCTTTCTAGAGCTGGGAGAAACTCTATTCCTCTGTGGGTGGTGACCTTGATGGATATGTTCACCAATAACCTATACTTTCTGGGAGAAAACGGCAGCTGCTTCACATAAGGCCTTGGCTGGCAAAGACCAACTCCAACAGTTCCAAGGACCTTAAGAATTTCAGGTTTTGGGGAAACCCTCTCTTTGCCCAATGCACCTCCCAGCAGGTGATGGATGTTGAACATGATGCAAACAGAGCAGAAAGCTGCAATAGTAGCTTCACTCGTCTAACGAGCCTGTAGGGCATTTGATTCAGAGAGCAGCACAACTACTAGGCATCACTCTCTCCGAGCAAGTGCACCCTTCCCCCATCTCAAGTATTTCGCATCTGGCTCCAGGCAGGAGAGAAAAAAAAAAGAGAGCAAAAACATGTTTGTTGTCATCTTTAAAACACCTCTTCCAACACTGGCAAATGTTCAGATTCATTTATTCCACTACAGAAAGCCTGTCAATCCTCACTACAAGATACCTCTTTCAAGAATTTTTCCTTATCTCAGAAAACTCCAGGCTTCCCCTGGATAAGCATTCTTATTTCTAGCATTTAACCTTGTTTATACCTTGTCCAGCAGTTCATATACACTGTGTTCACCTATCAGTTTTATTCCTCCAACCACACAGACACAAGCACATAGCACAAGAAGCGAGTCATGTGTAAGAGCAGAGTAACCACCTAAGCAGAAGACTTCATTCATAATAATTTTATAATCTCTACATGCCAGCACTCATGTCTATCAATCATCTATGCTGATCCATTCAGAAAATTGTTCCATTAAGATACTGTCCTCATTTTCAGACACATTTAAGTCTCTCAGCGTTCTCTCTCTGAAGATACACAGTAGTCTTGCTTTCTAATATTTTGTCTTAACCCGCAATATGGACGTGTCTCAACCACAAACTTTGCTAAATACAGTAAACCTCCTTTACAAATGGGTGGTTGGAAATCCAGCCTTCCTAGAGTCCTGGCATTTGGCTACAACCTATTTGTAAAGCTTTCCCCAAACGTAGTTTTAGTTTCTTGCAACAAGACTTCATCTTTGGCCCAGGATCATTAGACTCCGCAATTTGTTTCTTTCGTCATTCCAATATCCTCTCAACAGGGACTAGCTCATTGCTCACCCTGTTACTATGCATGGCCAGTTCTACATATACTTTTCAGCAGTGCAGAGCAAAATGAAATATCCTGGTGAATTACTTTATTTCAACAAGGGGAAGTTCACATACCAGCTTTTTATCACTAGCTCTCCCCCTTGCTTCACAGGAGTTCATCTCCCTTCAAGGCAAAATTCCTTTGTTTTCTTCTCACTTCCACGTTATTTGCCTGAGTTTGCAAAAGCCAAAACTCTTTATATTTACATGTGTCCAATTTTGAGGTGTTTATAACACCAAGCCACTTACAATTTCAACAGGTGGGTGGAAGATGAGAATTAAAGCCTTATCACCCTGAAAATCCCCTTGGGAAGGTCAGCACCTTTTCAGGGGCACATTTAGCTTATTAAATCCTTGCTGTGGGTGCATAAGCCTTTTTGTTTTCTGCTGCGATGAAAGTTCTGAGCTACACGAAGTAGCTTTCTGCCAGCAATCACCTGTGAATTCTCATTTTTAACGCCACAGACCGGTCTGTCCTGCAGCACACGCCCTAGCAAGCTGCCTGCTGCTGCTCTCTTTAAATAAAAACTCTCCTACACACACAGCTACAGTTCCATCTTGCCTCCTCTCCTGCTGCCAAACGTGAAATGATTTCCAGTGCAGCCCATGTGTGGCAGGTGCTGCTCTCTTAAGATCCTTCACAGGTCTGTACTTTCATCTCCTGATTTCTGGGGTTGTTAGACTTCTGAAGAGGAAATAGCTTTTATTGCCAGGCACACTGGAGAAAAAAAAAAAAATTGATTTCTGTTTGTCGTTATCTCCTTCTCAAGCAACTAGAGAATGAGGCTATTACCTGCTCCTGCTACCGCTCCACCTTGGATACATTAAGCTCATTATTTCCCCATTGCTGTATTTCCCTCATTGCCAGTAGGTTCACTTGTCTGTTTATTATACTACAGGCCCTGTTTATGAAAGTGAACAGGATCACATTTCCCTTTGCAGACCACATGGCATCACATAAGTACTCTGCCTAACCTGCAGATCTTGTCCGTGCAAGCTTCCAATTCCCATCCAAATCAGGACTTTGTCCTCAAAATGCTGCTTGGAATTAGCTGCTCTATTGTATACACGAGAATGGAAGGGCTGCCAGTGAGCAAAGATAAAGGAAGGGGTAGCCTGACTGGGTAATCTAGTTGGCAAAGCATGCACAGTTGATAGTAGCATCTCAAAGATGAAAGGAACCATTTCAAGCATCACATCACCTCAAAAGCAAGCAACAAAAACCGTAGCAGTTGTACAGCTTGTCAGACAAAGAGCATTATAAATCAAGCATATTTGGGCTCAGTCAATTAGTTCATTAGTAAGAAAAGATTAAACAAACAGTGGCATTTCCTTTTTACAGCAGCAGAGTCAAAAACCAGCTTCTGAGATTTGCTTTGGTATAGATCCCTGATAAAAGGCATCTATTCGTGTCCTGCCTGCTTTCAAAGGATACTGAAAGATATTTTGCATTTTCTAGATCAGTTTTGAAAAACTTAGTTTTTAACCACAATATCATAAAGTCAAACAAATGTTCAAATAGCATTCAAAAAATGAACAAGAGTTTACTTGGGTAGCCAGTAGATTAGCGTATGCTCTGTATTACACTCAAGTTCAGAATATACTTCAGCCTTGAAATTACTATCTGAAAAAAAAAATCATCACCGAACCACAGCAGCAGAAAGCAGTTCATTTAGATGTAGTAATTCTGAGGATCATTTCAGCTTTGATTACCAGGAAGACAGAAATACGGAGAGAGGTGTCAGGATAGCAGCTTAAGGTCATCAAGTCTACAGAAACAAGAGAGGGTTCTCTAGGAAGCCTTGCCATTATCCCTAAGAAAATACATTTCAGCATCCCTGGAGTCTTATTCGTCCTCCTCACATCTGTCTTAGAAGTCCAAGTTTAGAAGTAGTGCCAATGATAAATGAGATTTCCCCTTTGCAAGTTCTACTCCTCCCTGAACAGTTATATAAATCTAACAAGAGATTCTGTTCCCCCTTCCATCCCCAGCATTCCCAATGTTTTAGAGCTGCAGGGGACGGAAGGAGAGAGGAAAGAAGAAAAGAAAAAAAAAAAAAAAGAGAGAACAAGAGACTGATGGTATATATTTATATATATATATATATATATATATATATATATATAAAAACTTACTATGCTCACCCTAAACTATTGGTCCATATTATTTCTGGCAAAACCACACCATTTAAAGGGCACTTATCATTTTATAACCATTTACAAAGCAATTCAATTGTGTCTACAGAAAGCTCTCAAAGGAAGGAACAATATGGTTTAATGAGAAACAAGTCTCAGCCACTATATTTTTCTATTCCATCTATATATTTTTAAAAGGACTTAAATGTAACAAATTTGAAGTTCCAGTATACCGTTCACAACGTAGCATTTGCCTTTCTATTTGAATGTGTTTTTCTTCTAGTCTTCAAAGCCCGGGAGTAAGCACATCTCTGCCTTTACAGAATGTCTCCAGTGCAACATCTCCATTTACTTCCTGAGCTTGTCTGAAGGACAGTCTGGGGATGTGGTACCTTTTTCCATGGAGATAGGAGACCAAGTCTAGAGGCACCTGACTCCACCTGCACTCTCTAAAGGGGAAGGAAAAACAGTAGGACAGCACATCTTGCAATAGATGAGCACTAGAGCTCTGGCCTGAGTTTAGAAACATTTTTGCAAGTTATGAGTAATTATAAACTTATTTTTTATTTCTATTTTTGTGGCATAAATCCCTTCTCCAGCAACATTTACAAGTTAATTTCTTTCAAGAAGTTCCATGAGTCTAACAGGTTGCATGGAACAGGACTGGTTAAAAAAGGCCTGTCTTCTCTCTGTTACCTGTTCCCCCAGTTAACGGGGAGAATCAGAAAGGGCTCCCAGTACAGGTGTGAAGTAGAAGACAACATGTACACAGGACACAAGACCCGTCTGTCTACTGCAGACTGGTCTGAGACACCAAACTTGTTTCACACAGCTACTAAATTAAACCTTCCACTTCTCGACCAAGCTTGGAGAAGTTTAGATTGATAACCCAAAGAGAGATACCTTTGTTTGTCTCACCGGAATGAGACAATACTGTTTCAAAAGACAAAAACGTTACCAGACCAGTCAATTTGCTAGCACTTAGCTGTTCTATTCGATTTTGAAAACTAGTTGATTCACAAGAGTGATTCCTTCCAGTGAAATATTTGAGAGATTTTTTGAAAGGTAAATACTGGAAATTTAGAGTGACTTGTTGGCAAACACGTACTTTGATATGTCTGAGGATACATCTCTTGGTATGCAAGGAAGGGAGATTTCTTGCTCTTTATTCCTAGCCTTAAAACTGCAATGTGAACACAGGAACTTTACATCTTTACTGGAAGCTGCCCTTTCAACAATCCCTGTTATAACTGAAGTGGCCCACAGGTAATTATCTCAGACTTCACACAGGGTGAAAGCTAGACAGATTTGTCAAAATTATTTCTACTCCTATGGTTTATTATCTTGTTGTGAAGATTTTTATGAGAAAAAGATTAAATCACTGCCCTGATGTGTGCATTTCATTAAGCTTCTAATCCTTAAAGAGTCACTAATGCAACTAGCCATTGAAAAGCATTAAATCATAGTTCAGTCTTATTGACCAAAATAATCTCCGAATTATTTCAGAATGGAGCCGAGCACAGGAGCTGTGCTGTAAATTACACCTCAAAAGTCTTTTAGACTGACCTACAAAACAAAATTAATAGAAAGGCAACTTTGATTGCTTTTGGTGTGCGCAAACATGGGAAGGTGAGAGAAAGCCTCTACTAAACAACTCGTTCAAAACAGCTGGTATTTTAAGGTCTCTGTTCATGCAGCAGTGCTTAGTTCAGTAAATTGTTTGGATGGGGTGGGAGACCTTGTTTGTTGCAGCTGATTGGTCACTGCCATCACAGGATCAAACCAAGAACCAAAATGAGCAAATGAATTTCAGGTGCTGAATTATCAGTAAATTCAATTTACCTCTGGAAGAAATGCCCAAAAGCTCACCCAGTCCATAATTAAAAAAAAAAAAACAAAGTGTCTGTCATACAGCCGATAATGGATCTTATTACCTAGAAGTCTTTTGGGTTTGCTGCCACAAGGTTTTCCGGAAGCACGTGCTAAGGGTGTCATTTTAAAGGCTGGAACTCACTTCTGATCATCCCCTTCTGCTTCCCCCACAGGTAGACGCAGAGGAGACGCGGTCAGACACACATCATTTTTTAATCCAGGTGATGACTTCTACAGCTTCCAGAAAGGACTTTTCCTGCCAGTGCTGTGCACTCACATACCTTCACCAAAGACTCAAGACCAGGTAGCAGCTATCACAACTAATGCAAGCAGTAATCCGCTAAGGAAAGCCACAACAGATACAGCTTCTTATTCAACGCTGAATTTATTATACCCTCTGTGACTGTAGCCATAAATCTTTCAAGAAGAGCTTGCCTTGTAAAGCATGCTTTTCAGTATAATATTTGCAATTTAAACACCCAACAGACCAATAATAATTCACAGTCAACATTTATAAACCCTTTTGAATAACTCACATTCTCATTACTAGAAAGATCATCAGAAAGAAAAAAAAAAACAACCCACCACTTAGAAGCCAGATGAAATCCCTCAAGTCAGAACATCACTTCTCGGGATAACTTCTACACTTGTGTATTTTTTTTTTTTACTAGTTGTCTCCATTTTATCACGGCAAACAAGGAGCACCTTCCGAACTAGCTAGGTAAGGTAGGGTTCAGGGTGAGCCACAGCTTTCAGGTAGATGTGTCTGGACCTCCTGAGACCACTGAAGTTTAAAAAACACTTTTTCTTTGAAACAGCATTAAACGGAAACAGTTTTAAAACAGAGGAAACACACACAGTAGAACTAAGGGGGGTTTTAAAGAAGTCTGCTCCCTACCACTATGTCCATAGACATAAAGTCTTTTCAGGTTTACTTTTAATCCAGACCAGCACGTTTCTGAGTTGCTGCCAGCTCTGCACGGTCCCTGTGACTGTTGGGGAAGCTGTTTTGAGCCCCATCTCAGCAGGCTCCCCAGCCAGCCACGTTCCTCAGCCCTTCGCCCAAGTTTCCCCAGTCTGGAGCCTTCCCCACCCACCTCCCTGTGCGGAGCGTGACCTCCCTTTGTCCAGAAGAGCTTTCATTTTCATTAAAACAATACACACAACCTCCCCCAGCATCACCACAAAACAAGGCAGCGAAAGAAATGCTATCACAGCAGGCTTCAAACAACAGAACTTCCCCAGAAGTTAACAGGATTTGTTAATGGCATTGGACAGAGAGGGATTTGACTTTAAGAATGGGAACTCTATGATGATCAAAAGCATGTTATTTTAAAATATATTTTTGTCTTTACTTATTCTCCAGGCTTTAGACCCTACCAGACTTTGCTGCAGGCTAGATTTTTCTCTTTAATTAACCAAGCTGACCTGGAATAAGTTAGACTTACACTTAATTTCCTTCCAGCATTCTTTCTTTTTGCTAAAATTAAATGCATATAAGCGCAAATACCACTGGCTGCTAGCCCACAAGTCCGCATCAAAGGTAGGGTAGGCTACGCAGGATCACGAATCAGAGAGCTTTGCGGCAAACTTGCTTGGACCTTTCCCTTCCTGCAGGCCACCACAAAAGACTAAAACAGCTTTTGAACTGAAAGAGTCAGATTTTGGCAGAACATAAGCTAGACTAATTAGTTTTTCTACAACAGCAAAAGCATAAAACACCAAAGACAAAATAGAAATTTAAGAAGTTTTAAATCTTTCTCTGCTTGCCTACCCTGTCCATCCCAACGAGTCCTCATCCTCCTTCTCCCAAGGCTTCAGCTCCCAGGAGCCTTCTGCACCACAACAGAATCAGCACAGCCCCTCTGCCTCTCTAGGAATTTATTCTTTCCGTGATTACAAACACCTGGCTCCCCTGCCTACACCTGGGTGTGATTACCTCTCTCCTTCCCTCCCCTCCTCTGCAAACTGCCCTGCATGGACCCACCTGACGTCCTCACAGCACAAGGAAGCAAAGTTGGTGAGGTTTTTCCACTGTGGTCCCAGAAATTTAGTGAAAAACCTAGAGAAAGCATGAATGGATTTTGTCTGTCCCCGTGTTTTTGC
The DNA here is from genome assembly GCF_036417535.1 of Chlamydotis macqueenii. NCBI lineage: Eukaryota > Metazoa > Chordata > Aves > Otidiformes > Otididae > Chlamydotis > Chlamydotis macqueenii. The sequence goes on along the minus strand of NC_141571.1, from coordinate 3,337,778 downwards.
AACCACAACGGAAAGTTTCTTAGCTTCCCCACTACAACAGGGATCCGTCAGTAGATTAACTGCAGTCCACAAGAAACATGTACTGCAAGATTGCTGCAACTCAGACCTTTATCAAACTACTTTGGCAAAACTCAGATTTTTAACATTGACAGAAAATCCTCGTTGGATAATGGAAACCCTGTGAGAGTTCTCTCCCAGTTTGCACTCTGGAACAATGCCTCACCCTGTGTGTAATACCTTGCCAGGCTTTTTTTCCACAACTTTATTAACTGGCACCTAAATAGAGAACAGAAGACATTACCTTTGCCTACAAAGGTTTGCCCTCACTCACAGCTTGTCCATTCTTACACAGACAAATCTTCCAGATGATGGCAAGCCTGGGAGGTCTCCTCCTCCTCCTTCTCGCCTTGTTCTGGAGCCTGACAAGCCAGGTGTCTTCCAATCCTCAGATGCCACCCTGCTCAGCTACATGCTGTTTTGGGGTTTTCCAGACTGTACTGTTTTCCAAACGGAGCAGATGAACATATTATCATTTGTAAAAAATGATCAGGGTCGCTCCCCGTTGCCAGCACCTGGGATTCTCCGTGGTGGGAGCCTTGCTCAGGCTGGGTGAGCGCAGATGCTGCAAGCAGCTGGCTCAGATGTGCTGATCCTCAGTTAAAATTCTCTTGTTCAGGCACCTACCTGCACACTGAAGCAACTTGACCCAGACAGAGAGTTTAGGTATTAATAAGCAGCTAAAAGGCTATCCACCATGCTTCGTTTAGCTTGCTAAGAGCTCTTCTATAAAATGTGAGTGATTGAAATATGGTGTGGTATGTGATTGATTCTCACCGTGCAAGTCACAAAAGTAGCACACAAATGCCAGCTGACACACTATGGCACTGAAGGAATCGATTTGGCAGCGTGTTGCTTTTATGAAGGCAGCTTTCCATATTCCATGGATACAAGAGAAGGTCAGCCAAAACATCCAGAGCTCTCTCAAAGGCCTTTCTCAGCTAGGATTTTTTTTTTTTTTTGGACAGTGAATCAGCATTATTTTCTAGTTTGTCTAACAGATAGCAAGAACGTCATTTCTTGTTTTGTCTCAGTATTAACTGTATCCATCAAGACAGTGACTAAAGTATCTCACCCTGTTTCTAATAATGCTGGCTACTCACTACATCAGCTAAGTGCGAGGATGTGCCAGTGCAGGTTATATACCGTCAGGTTTTTAGTTATTTTTTTTTTCTTTATGCCCTTTATTTCCTCAGGCTTGACAATTTGTAGTTTCTTTATTAAATTGTTCATTATTACAACTTCTGCACTTGAGCCTACTGAAATCAGTGGTTACCCTCCCATTCGTATCCACAAGCCTTGGATCAAGGCTCTGCGTCGCAATGGCCGCTCAGCCATTGTGGATATGCTATTACTAATTTTGACTCTTACCTACAGCACAGGCAGCTCTCACATTTTCTCCAGAACCTTTTCTATTCAGCTGCCCTGCCATCAACACTTTATGAAGTGTGGTTGCATCCATGCAGTTAGGAAGCAAAAGTCGCCGCTCTTCTCACAGGGGACAGTTGTGCAGCCGTGTCAGCAATAGCACTGCAAAAACGATCGGCCAAATATTGGAATCATGGAATCATAGAAAATATTGCTAGTTGCTAGCCAAAGGTCTGGCAGGGCAAGTGCTGAAGAAATGGACAAGCTGCTCTCCATGCAAACGGAGAAAATGTTTTCTCATTTAGCACAGATCCAATACGCTTTTTACTGCTTTGTAGAAGAAAATCCAGTTTCATAAAAGTTCAAGTTTAATATCAGCTGCAGGCCTTCAGGAGCTATTAGCTGATAATTCTCTAAGCTCTTGCTGCAGACTCCCTTACCAGCAGCACCGAAATTATCAAATTACAGCAATATGATGGAAAACCTTTGCTGCAGCAATGAATTTGTCTTCTGATAGAGCTGGACACAGTTACTTACCTTCAGTATTCACATGTGTATTGGAGATCCTATCACATAATCCAAGGGCCTGGGCCTTTTTTTTACACTGTTACAGAATAACCAACATCAAGAAACCAATGATCCTTAGGATGCTTCAAAATTTTAACATTTCTTAAAAAAAAGAAGTGCAAATATTTTTGTCCTGTAGCCTATGCTTTGATTTTCAGGCTCCTCAGCTGTTGCCAGCTGGGTGTTCGATGTGTTAGGAACCCCCTCGTGCTATTTTGTGCCCACACACCGGGGTCTTCTGGACTAAAAAAATAAGATAACGTACTTCTCTGTCGTGCTCCAAATCCTGGTAAACCATTGTGGCAGACTCACCCATGCTAGTGCAGTACGATTTGGAAAAGGTGCTGCTGCCAGAAATGTAGAAAAATAGAAAAGGTTTTTCTTACTTAAAGAGAAAAAAAAATAAAAAGGAGCGAGTGCCCGTTGGTGGGAGGGAAAGGCAGTTGGTGATGGCTGACAGAGGGACGGGAGGCTGCTGATCTGCACCCGCTGCCAATGGGACCTAAGTGCTCTCTGCCGCACAAAGTCTTGAGAGAGCCTCACCGGTCACCGAGAGCTGAAGCTCAGAGACGACTGCAACTCTGAACACCCGGGAAGCCGCTCCCTTCAAACTGGCAGTCACTGGGGGCATGCTTGGAGGATGCCTCGTGCTCCCCCTTTCAGGAGAACTGGTTATGCTCTCCAAATCTTTTCACAATTTCCTTCTTGTGCTTTCAATTTATGGGGGAGATCTAACTGTGTGCTGGAGAATTTGATGGGTATCTTGAGGAGCAGGAATTTGTTTTCACTCAGTCATGGTTTCTGTAACTTTATAGAATTTTTAAAGAGCAGAGGCGAGGTAATCGCCTTCAACAGAGCGAGGTACTGCCTTCATCGTAACTGTTTTGATGGTCCCTGTTTTACTTTTCAGGACTGCAAAGATGTAACATTTTCTACCGAAATGTTTGTATAAAGATAAACCCTTGAAAAAAAATCAAATGCCTCTAATGAAAACTGAAGAAATTATTTAATTGAAATAATTGTGTAGTGGCCCAAAAGCATGCATACGGATAGATTGAATTTGCAGAGTTTTACCAAAACAAAGAAAGAGCCTCAGTGAAAAGTGGGTAAATTGTGTAGGATGAAATTAGTTCAAATACTTCTCAGTCTAAAATCTTAAACTAAATGTTACCCCAGATTTTCCAGCCAGTCAACCTTCAGGAATTTTCCAGGCTGAACTAATGAAGTAGCAAGGCTATGTTTAGACAGAGAGGAGTGAAAGTGTAAGCAAAGGAAGAAAAGCAAGCAGTTACTAGTTTCTCTTCATCCTCCAAGATGTTAAAAATAAGTTTTCTCTTCTTAATTTTGAGATGCAATCCTTGGGAGGCTCTGAAAACTGTGAATCGAATTTCCAGTATTATTTCTGCAGGCGTTCAGACAAACTCCCTTGGCTCTTGCAGAATGTTTATTAGCAGTGGACTAGCTGTCCTGTTTGCCGGTTCAAGGAGCACGTGGCGAGCTGAGGGGTTGCGTGCTGCAGCGGTGGGTTAGTAGCCAGGACTTTTGAGAGACCTGAAAGCCAGGAATGTACTGGAATGTACTTCAGAAAGCAGCCCTGAAAAAAATAAAACAAGTGGTTAAACTGCAACAGCTACGGGTAGTTCAGCAAGACGTGCTCTAATGCCGTTCTCCAGCCTGGTCCCATCTGACACTGGGACTGCTGGGATGGACAGAACTAAATATCCTGGACCGAGCGAGCAGGCAGCGCTGCTCCGCACTGCCGGAACTGCGGCACAGCACTTTCTGTATCTATGGATCCGTTTTATTCTCCCTGTGGACACGCACACAAAAAGTTCCCAGTGAAGTAAAGTGCTGCTTCGCAGTGACTGTTCAGCGTATTTGGGGTTAAGATGATTGGTTCCTTGTTACTATTTCTGTACATTTTCATGTGCTTCCTGAGTAGATGTGGCTCACTGCTGCAATGCCAAGGCTGTACTGAAACAAAACCCCTTGCTAAGTTTTGTACTGAGCAAAAGATTCCCGCACGCGTGAAATCCTGTATTTTTAACATGGAAGAGAACGTGTGGAAAAAGTACTGCTCAGTATGCTGCAATTCTCTGAAATATACTCTGTAATAAAATCTTCTGCTTTGTCTATGTTTTTTTGTCTAAGTTTTTTGTCTATGTTTTTTGTCTAAGTTTTTTGGTTTTTTGTTTTTTGGTTTTTTTTTTATGTAGATTAGAGAGGTTTCTGGGGCTGAAGGAAGGAGGAACTGTGAAAAGGAAAGCAAACAGTGAATCCTTTTTCTCTTCCGCCAGCACTCTCCTTTGGGTGCCCTTTTGCCAGGGTGGCACCAGGAGCGGAGCGTGACGACTCAGCCAGCCCTCAAGCAAGGAAGGCTCGCCAAACCTGCCACCGCTGCACCGCTATCGCTCCGAAACGAAACGGCCGGCTGTGAATGGAGTGAGCTGAGACTGAGCCCTGTCACGACCGCGTTTACCAGTTTGCAAGTGAAGACATAGCTCTGTGGCAGAGATAATTCACACTGACGTGAAGATGCTGAGCCCAGAGCATGGCCTCCACTAGCCCAGCAGCCCTGTGCTGCCTGACCGCTCGTCAGCACACTTTTCATCCAGACCAGCTGTAGGCACATCTATGCATCCATCAGCTCAGCCAAAGCAGATGAGATCAAGATTTATGTTTTATCATGGATGGCACCTCATTCAGCATAAAACCCGCCTGTACAAGGTTAACTCATTAAAAAAAAACGGGGTAAAAAGACCCAGTCCTGGAGGCAGGTGTTGGGAGCGAGGAGTTCTGTCTGCTTTTTCCTGAGCTGCTCATCAGCCCTTGAAGTACCACTGGAGATGGCATCCGTTCTGCCTGAGCAAGATCTCCATCTTCAAATGAGGTAAAGCAGTCTTTGAATTAGTATGAAGAGGGCCAGCAATTCCTCCTGAGCAAGTTTAAAATAGATAAGCTTGATATGGGGAGGAGGAAGATGTTTTCTGGGTCTCAGTTCCCCATCTTTTTTACACACCTAGACAGAGATACAACACTAAAATGTAAACCATACCTTTTGCCTCCTGCATCTCCCCCCTCTTTAGACTAACACTGTATCTATATAGCTAGCTATACAGATATATAGAAACCAGTTCCTGCAGGAAAACGTGTGAGTTATATGCATTTTTTTAATGTATGTAAATATATAGATGTAGATATGACTGATAACAACAACACAAACTTAGTCATAAATTATAACAACAGCAACCACCAGCATTTAAAAGTCATGAGTCAGCCCTCACAAAAACATGAGGTATTATCTCTCAGAAAAATAATACCTGTTGAGTTATTTATCTTCTGCTTTTCTGAATCTTTAAAATGCATTTAAATCATATTTTCAAGCCTTTGTTCTTAATCATGAAGTGGAAACTTACTTTTAGGGGGGGAGGGAAAGCTGAATTTCTCACGCTGGCATCACTCCAGGAGCCAGGATTTTAAGGGAAAAAGCCCAAACAGATATAATGTGTGAACCATATTAAAACTGTGAGAGTTGGCAATGCTTTGTCATAATAGAGTATTTTTATGCCAAAACAACTGTGTGTGACAGGGATCAGCTCGGCCACCGTCACATTCCACGTCCCGCTTCTCACATTAACTCTTTGCGGTGTCAGCCCCTACCTTTAAAAGCTCTTTGTAGATGGATTTTCTAAGGAAGAAGCTGCTGGAGCACTCAGGGTCAAAATCTGCCCTTGAGAAATGTCTGCAGAGTCGGATTTACAGATTGTACTAACCAGATATCAAAGCTCCAACACCAGAGATAGCTGAAAGTCATATGAAAAAAAGAAATCTCTTGCTAAAAGAAAACTGATGTAGGAGGGGAGAGGGAAAATTCATTAGCTCGTAGTGAAAAGAATAACAGGTTTTGGAGCCGATTCTTTAGGCTTTTTCCAACATTGGCAGCGTTAGTAAATGGAAGATGCAATATTTAGGGAAGAGTAATTCTACTGGGAAATGTTTCCCAGTTTTCAAATCTGCACATCAGTAGCTGCACAAGCTGCCTCCGGTGCATTCCCTGCCTCGTCCTATCAGAATACGGGACTTGATCTCACCACAGTCCCTGGAGTGTAATTAAAATTCTGAATTCCTGATCCTGCCTCGGCTCACTAAATGCAGGTTACATGTCTGGAGTGAGGAGCACACTCCTCCAGAAGGACTTAGAAGTGATGAAAGGCAATGCACCTGCACCACGTCGTTTCATTTACTCACACACCACTCACTGTTGGGTGAGACACCCCTGACCATCAGAAGGCAAATAGGGTTACTTTCCCTCACCACAACTCCTTTTTCCTTCTTTCATCCTGTGACTATACATCTGCACCAAAATCAGGACCGTAACCGGCGCCGACTGCGTGCCGCCTGCTCTGGGTTTTCGTGTGGTTTCTTTGGAGTCTCTGTTCTTTGAGGTGATTGCAAAGCTCTGCTTTCACTCAAAAAGTTCCTAGCCTGATAGCATCCCAGTGACAGAGCACTTTCAGTGAGCTGAGGTTCAAAACAGAAAGTAGAGAAAAGCATGAAATATAGTGAAAAACCTGACTTTTTAAAAATCAGTCCTGGGTAGTCTGAGTTTCATGACTTCTAAAGGGTGTGTAGTTGATGATACCGTATTATGGGTTTTTTTTCAGAGAAAGAAGAAATGTCAAGTAAAGAAACTTGTAGCAGCCTCCACAAAGCACCAGCTAAAGTTTTCTTTACCCCTTTAAAATAAACTAATGCAGTGAAACAAAGGCAAACCCCCTATTTGGTCAAATAATCCCCTTGGCTGCAGCACAATCTTTTTTTTTTAAGAAAATCCAATGCTGTAAATAACTGGAGTGGTTTCTCAGAAGATTAAAGAAAATAAGTTCACTTTCTTTCCTGAAAGAAAATAAGCTAAAATATCATTGACAGGTGGCAATCTGAGGCCTTTATTACAGGCTGACGACACCATTTTCTCTCCGTATTTACCAGTACGGCAGGGTACCTTTTACAGAGCTGAATGGAAAGCGCCTGTTCAGCTGAGTGCTGCTGTTTGGCTTCTTCTCCCCCTTCTCAGACGAGAGAAAAACACTCGCTGCAATGTCACAATAAATCTGGTATCTATGAAAATGAGACCAAGAGCCCCAGCCAGGCCAAGAAAATGTAATCTCCCTGCACATATATCTCAGCCGGTGCACTCTGTCGCTGATCCGAGGCGCGCGGCAGCCAGCAAAGCCCTGCAGACCCTCTCCGAGCCCAGCCTGCGGCAATTATGCTGCCGTGTTCCGTGTTATGAGTAAGTATCCTGTGAGAAACAAATAAACTTCTTTTTAATAGTGACCTGAGCAGCAATTGAAGCTGGGATGCGGGGACAGCAGAGAACCACGTTGACCCATGGCACCGCTGTGGCTGTAGAAATTTACTCTCAAAGACATATTTCATTTTTTCTCCTCATTTTAGCTCTGGGGACTGTTATAACTATATTATAGCTACAAGAACAATGAGAATGAAGGGGAGAAAAGCTTGTTTTCAGCAGTTTCTTAAGCTAAGCAAACAAGCTCCTTTTGCCCAAGAGCGAGTACTCGCTCTCCCCTACACCTGATCTTTCAAGACCTTTGACCACTTCATCCTAATGTGACAAGCTTCCAAGATAATAGTTCCTAAGGCATTCATTAAAACAGGGAGTCAGGTTTAGGAAAGACATCCCACCAGCAGCCCTGCTGGGGCTGGAACATCTTGAATTCGGCTCCTATCAGACACCAGGGAATCCACATCAGTGGAGCCTGCGCCTGCCCCTTCGGAGCCAGGGAAGCTGGCGGGAGGCCAGGCTGCTCACAAAACCCCGTGCCAACCCTTGAAGGGGCCAGGGGGTGCAGGGACACCAAAACATCAGTGTGATTGGTTAGGCACTGAGAAAAACCCATCTTGCTTTTCAACTTCAAAAAGAAAAAAAACACAAAAACATGCCAAAGTATTAATGATAATTCAGGCAGTAAATGAACCCGGTTGTGAAGAAGCAGCAGGTCCCTGCATACATTGGATGTATGTCTTATCTTGCAAACAATTCAGCTCTAATCCTGCAGGAGCTCCTGCAGACTATTTCAACTATTTTGCTGGAAGGGATCCGCTTGAACAGGTAAGCACAGCTTTACACCCAACTAGTTAACTCTCTAAGTCTCAGTTAAACCAGTGAAAAACTCCTGGCTTTGCGGGGTTTTACCTCTGTGGGTTTGTTAGCATCCTTACACACAGACATCCTTGGGGAGCTGTTGCACTCACAGGCACCATGGAATGCTGGCTAGCAGATGTGCACAGCTGGAGATAATAGTGAGCAATTGAGGGCAGCAAGAGAGAGGTATACATGGAAAAATAAAATAAAATAAAAAAAAGAGTTGCTTCTGCTCTTAACTGACCAGACAAAAAAAAGCTGGGAGGAAAGATGAAGCCATTAAATCCAGATCTTGGCTGATAGAAGCAGATAGCTGTAGCTTTTCTTGCAGGATTTATGAGGAAGGAAAAAAGTCAGTAACATACATTTTCAGCACTGCTGCTCTGCACCATCATTGCAATTATTTAACAAGGAGGTGGTTTAGCCTAAATAAATACTGTACTAACTTTGATAGTGGTCCTTTTAATTTGTATAGGTTCGATGGCACACTAAGGGCTACGAGCACAATTATTTTCAAAGAATAGATTCTCTTTCATGAGACCATATACGAGATTTCTTTTGCTTTCGTCCAAGGGATAACAGAAAATAGCAGAAGCTTGACATCATAATAGAGTTCAAGTGCCTTAGCAGTCTATCCACTCTCAAAGAATTATTAAAAAGCTGAAGCTAATGTACTTTTCTGTGTGCATGGTACAGGCAGGCCATTTTATAGCTGTTGCAAATAAACAGACTGTTGCCTCTCTTGTCCATCAATCGAGGCAGCTTTTGCGGTGATATAAAGCCATTGATTCAAATCCAATCAGCTGCTATTGCCTAATTATACAAGCAAAACAAATCCAGACTGTTTAAGGTAGAAGCGCGAGGTGGGAGGGGGAGCTGCCATAAAACACTGAGGGAGAACTGTTTTCTCTTTTCAAATATGTGGTAACACCAAAGAGTTGTTTTCCCCTTAAACAGGAATACAGCGGCCGTGATTCCACAGACCTATTTACTTTTCTTTTCATAATGTGCCAGTCTGTGCGCAATAAAACTGTCAGGCACAACTCAGGAGCAATAAATACGGGGAAAACTGTTATTTAACGGGCCAAGAATCATCTGTACGGTGTCACTGTGTATTCAGAGGAGTGCTCTAGTAAAAAGTCATTCTGCAAAATGACAATTTGTGTTGCATCTATTTTTGTCTCTCCTCCCATTCCCGTTCACGCAATTTTCTTGGCAGGAGGAGGGCGATTTCTCCATCGCCGCTCTGCTGCTGCGAGCCGCTGCTAACGAAGCGGCGCCGAGGCTGCCCAGGGCACTAACGCAGGGGGAACAAAAGGAAAGGGCAGAAAGCTGTAGAGCCTCTGAAAAGGCTGTGAAGGAAGCAGGATGGGGAAGTTGCTCTAAAATCTAGGCATCCCACCAGCGCCAAGGTCTGTGGGCTCGAGCGTTTAACAGTTCTTCAGGCCAAGTACCTGCACAGACAGTCTTTAAGAAACACATGCTTCAGGCAGTCCCAGGTATAAAAATCTCATCAAGCCCACCAAATCATGACCTAAACATGACCCTTATCTTAAGTTCCTTCTCTGAAAACATGGCTCACCTTTCCAAGATGTTCATTTTACAACTCAGGGCTAAAACTGTTCAAAATAATTCTCATGTGATCACCTCATGACTCATCTTCAGATACTGGAGCTCCATGTGGAAATGCTGCACACTGAGACTTGTGGTGGAGACTCCATCAGGTGCCACTGACAAGAAAGTCACTCCAAACCCAAAGACCTCAAGGGAGGGGAACAGTGACCAGAAGGATGTACAAAAGAAATGGACTCATGGACTTAGAGTCAAGCCACATGAATGTGGTGTAAAGTCAAGAGGCATCAGCCCTGATGGCCTGCCTATGTTGTACCCTGGCCAGCTATGTCCTACCACCAGAAGCTTCCCACAGAGAGGTAAATGGATAGGACTTTCTTTACTTCCAGTCACTTCATGACATCTATGGCCTGTGTTAGGCAGGAGGTCAGACTCGGGGATGTAACAGTCCTTCCAGCCTTGCTAGCCAGTGTTTTCGTGCACTGTTGTTCTCAAAATGGCTGTATATTAACAGATGGTCACACGATCTCTACGTTTCTGTGGGCAACTCAGTCACATTTATAATGTGTTTTGAAATATCTGTTCACAATTTTGGGTGCCAGATGGAAAAATATATTTAGGATTTAACAAATATCATTCTTAGGGTGTCTTGCACCTAATGAGGAGAGGAAAGGCAGCTACTGGAAGGAAAGAATACTTTTGAGTGTTGTCCCATTGGAAAAAGTTTCTGCCAGGCCTCCTATCCAGCTAATGATCTCACTGCTGACATACCACTTTGGAAGCCTTTCAGCTCCTGGAGGAACACAATAGCACAGCATACCAACAGTGCAGAACTGCACTTACACTGAACATTGCTATCTGTCCTCTCAAAATACCACCGCTGCCAGAGTGGGAAGGAGTTTGTCAAAAGGAATACGAAAAAAACAATTATTGGGCTTCGATCTTCTGTCACGCTCCCAATACCACTGTGTAATTTGCTCTTTTGAGCGTCTACAGGAGTTTAAAACACAGTGCAGTGTCTGGCCAGCCCCCGTTCACGAAAAGAAATGGATTCCTGAAAAATCCTGATGAGCAATATTAGGTTTAATGATGATGTATGCAAGAAACAACCAGGCAGCATATAGATCTGAAAACAGCCAGCATCACTACTTGGTTCAGGAATCGCATTTATTTATGTACTATGATTATCAAGCGACACAATTACTGGATGGATTGTGTTGGATCTGCAGTCACAGCCAGCCAACTGTGTAGATGGGCTGGAGATACGTGAGATTTGATTCCAGGCTTTTACAGCCACTTGGCAGGTCTCTTTTGTTGTGGGAACATCAGCAGCCCTATAAATAAGTTATTGATTTTAATTTGTGGACAGAATATTGTTTAATCTTCACAAACCCTCTACTGTTCCACTGCATAAAGTCAGCAGAAGGAAATAAAAGTATCAAATATCTGCTGAATGGCACTGAGTTAAAAATCTGCCATCAGTGACATTTTACCCTTCAAAACTCTAGAAAGACTGGGATTTAAATGATATCTAATAAACCAGATGAATAGTTTTGGCTTAACTTTGCTCCTCTGGGGACTTTCTGGGGAGGTGTGGGGCAGCAGACAGGGTCTCCATCAGTGGTCCCTGGTGCAGGTGGGGGCTTTTCGGAGGAATCAGCTGGATCATGCTCAGAGAAAACTGTCAGGACAAGGGCTCTCTGTCCCTTGTGGGTCTTTTTTTACTCCTCTGATGCTACACAGTAAATTACTAATACACTACATCTTAAGTGACCAATTATCTGTCAGCGCCAGAGTATAGCAGTCCAGAAAATGCCCCAAATTCACCTCGATGCAAACACAGAATTTTAACTCAGCCATGCTCACACCTGATTTTTCTTCCCATTTGCAGTTTTGCCATAAACAGTCGGTGTATTGAGGACATTGGCCCAGGGAAGCTGAAGGAACTTGTGACGGAGCCGCGTTACTGAGAGACGTCCTCGGGATGGGCATCCCGTCGGGGCTGCACATTGCTGCTCTTCCTCCGTGCCCTTTACCTTAGCCGGCAATCTGGCCACTGGCCCTGCTTCATGTAGGAGGCAAGGTTCACGACAGCCTGTTACTTCACAAGCTTAAAAACCACATAAAGCAGGCGCTGAACCCACCCTGTGCGGGGGGAACACGCTTAGCCGGTTTATTCTAGCCAGTACTTAAAAGGCTTTTTAGTAGAAAACTGCAGTTTGGACCTGGGCTTTTGGCCTGTACATTGACGTTGTATATAGGGAGTAGAACAAATCTATTACTTTTACTTTATTGCTTTTATTTATTATTGCCTTTTACTTGGAGTCAACCTGGAGTTGAACACCGCAACCTGGAAATTAAAGGCTAGTGTATTCCCACTGGAACATCCAGCCTGCTTTTCCAGCCACATTATCAGCTACTGCAATATCACTTTTTTAAGTAACCTTGCAATTCAGAAATTTCTGTAGAGAAAAGCGTTTTCAAATTAACCTTTGAAATTAGGCTGCTCGCAGCCTTTCCCCAACTTGACTCATGCAGCGAAGCCCGTCTCCCCTGAAATTCTATTAAAAATGCTAGCCAAATAAACCCATTACGGCTGTAACTGCTCAAATTAATGTCAACATGTCAGGACATATGTCTAATTTCAGTATGGAGACTTGAAGATTGGAATCCTCATTATGGGCACCATCAGCTGTTTCCAAACAGCCTTCAGGTCTGGAGAGATTCATTTTAAATGAGGAACATCAAGGCAGAGCAGACAGAGCTGTTGGGCTGGCGCATTAATTTCAGTCAGTTTGCTCAGGCTATGATTATCATCGCCGTGGATTCAATAGTTTTTCTCAAATTTGCTACTGCTGCGGTTTTGCAGGCCTTTCCGCACATCTTTCTTCTCCGTGGGAGACAGCAAGGGAAAACATACACCGTGTCCTTCAGGTGGGATTGATGGGGGATGAGGGCCTCCGTTACACGGAACAGGGCGCTCGCTCTGCTCAGCCCGGCCACGCGAGAGCTGTTAGAAGCCTGTGCCCATCTCATCATCTGGCAGTTGTAATGATTCAGAACAATGGGACCGCTGATAAGGACTGCCTGCGCCGAAATGAAACCGAAAATTGAACTGAAAGTATTAAACCGCTTGAATTGTATGCACTTTAGTGAAAAACTGGGACACTAATCTATATGTATATTGACTCCGGTACATAGAAAAGGAGGGTTGAACCTGTATTATGACAGCATTCAGAAATGCCGGTCGGTATTGAAACCTTTGGCATTGGATGATACGGAAACGCCAGGCAGCAGACAGGTCTTTTCACAGACTCCCTGCCATTTAGCTTCGGATGCCACAAAGGAACAGAACAAACAGGACGGGAGATGGATGGGAGCGATGTGAGATCACAGGGCTACGCATAACCTAAGCATATGCACGACCTGATTCTTCAGACAGCATGCTTATAATCACTGCTTAATCTTTTCTCTTCTGTCTGTTCTGAATTTTCTAAGTATTTTTTGCCAATTTCTCTCTCTTGATAAGCAACACTCAAAAAAGAAAAAAAAAAGAATTCTCACTCATTCCCAGTTGCCATTGTCATTCACTTCATTCAAGAGAAGCCCTGTTTTTTCCAAGGTGATGCTTCTGAATATAGGTTTCATATTTCTTATCACTGAGCCCATGTACTTGCAAACAAAATAGTGCTGCTCAGTTTTGTTTTGCCAACTTCAAAAAAGAAAAATAAAAAAGATCTTTTAACACAACTGAGACATGAGTTTGGACTCTACTCTTTGCAAAACTTCCAGGACTCTCTCAAAACAAAGCCTTCTTGTCCTCAGCAATATTTCAGTTATTCGATGCAAACCTGAGAAATGCTGATGATTGCAAAATGAACCTCGGTTGGAACTTCTCACAGTGAAGAAAAGCTTCTGTACAAATTCTGAAACAAAGACCATCAACGCATGCTAGAGGGAAAAATAATATACTGTATAGTAGGAAAAAAGAGAATATCTAAAGCCTTCATCTGACCCATTAATCGTACTGCTAAGTTGTGGACATAGAGTTTGCTTGGGAGCAGAACACCAGATCCCCACTGAAGCTGGGAAACCTCCAGGACCAGCTCCAAACACTCAAGAAGCACTGTAGCATGCGTCCATGTGCGCACATACACATCTGTACACATCTGCATGCATATACAGGCAGGGCAAGGGTCAATGAAAATTTCTGGTCCACTTGGGTCTTAATTTTCTCAGTTGAATTTACTGGATTATTTGGCTCAGGCTCTGCTGACTGCCGTTGTTTGCGCACTGGGTAGTCAATGGTGAAGGGAACGTTCACAGCACAAAAAAAAAACAAAAACAGATTGACCTGCATTCAGTGCACTTGCCACCATAATTCTGTGGGCAATGAATGGAGTAGACTGACGGGATTTAATTGGGATTTAAGGAGAAATTACCCAGAACGTCTGCTTGAAAAACGTTTTCTGAAGTAGCTCCAAAGGTTTCCTAAGAGCAAGCCAACAGAGACAAATTAATGGGCAAGATTTATATGAGATGGTCAAAGTACCTGATAAATGCAATTAATAGGGCACTAGATTACGTTTTCACATTCAGTCCTGGAGAGCAGATAGAGTAGGAAACTGCTGTTCTGTGCCAGGAGCAGATCAGCAAACAAGAGGTCATCGATGCTTTCCTTCACCTTGATCCTGGAGATAAGCAAAGGACTACAGTCTTTCACTGGATATGTTCTCTCTCTTTGGGGAGAGACTATTCAGTAGGGCATGTTGTGATAGGAAAGGGGTAATGGTTTTAAAATAGAGGGGGGTAGATTGAGATTAGATATTAGGAAAAAAATTTTTACAATGAGAGTTATAAAACACTGGAACGGGTTGCCCAGAGAGATGGTGGATGCCCCATCCCTGGAAACGTTCAAGGCCAGGCTGGATGGGGCTGTGAGCAACCTGACCTGGTTGGAGATGTCCCTGCTCCTTTCAGGGGGGTTGGACTAGATGACCTTTGAAGGTCCCTTCCAACCCTAACCGTTCTATTATTCTATGATTCTCATCTCTCGACTCTCCCTTGCACCAGCTCAGCTCCCTTGGCAATAGCTTGGCAGGAAATTGTAGTTCAGCCTACTCCTGCTTTTCTCCAAGCCTTTTCCAGTTTCCCACCAAGTCCTCTGCAGTTAGAGGAAGCAAAACAATACAGGGAAATACCTGTTCTTCCCATCAACAGTCTGGGCCAAGCAGTCATAAACCTGAACCTCTCAAAAGCTTTTATCTTCTTCTTGATCTTTTTTGTTATGTCATTTTTTCTTCACAGATATTAATAAACTCAGAAGGAATCATTTCATCTGTACATGACCTGAAGCAGGACTGTTATATTTATTACCATCAGCAAATATTCATTGGGTGAAAAGTAGGCTGAGGAAGAAAAGTAGGTGGGGGAGTAAATGTAGGCTGGAGGTGACAAAATGGGCCATCTGCCTGATTTCAGGTTCTTCATTAGGGGAATTTGGAAATTTAAGCTAAGTCTGCTTGTGCTGGGAGAACTGGTGCCAGTTGGGGAGGAGTGGGCAGTTCACATCACGGACTGCTTTGGAAGCCCTGTATATGACCTTCATTAATATCTGAAGCACAAATACACTTCTCATGGTTCAGCATGAAGTACAATCCTGCAAACAGCACTTCACATCTGAATTCAAAAGCGTACCAACATTTCAAAGCTCATGAAAGCCACTGCAGTGTTTTGACGGATCCCCGTAAACACTGAGGCCGTCTCACAGTTACCTCGGGCTATCGCTTCATCTCCAACATGCTTCAGCCCTTCAATGTAATATTTAGACCAATGTTGTTATTAGATTTTCCCTGGGTTAAAGGATCTATAAACGTAAATGCCAGTTGCTAATTCTTGCTAGTACGAAATAATAGTATTAGTACATCACACAATAAGAAAAAAATTAAGCTGGTAATTTATACTGCTGAATTAGATACACCAACAAAGAAGAGAGGCAATTATATACCACAGTAAAATCTTCAGCACACAGACTTAAGCATTCCCCAGTCTTTAGTGTTCAATTAGAGTGAAATTTACTTTCAATACAAGACATAATGCCAAGAGCTCTCATGCCCTCAGTAAAAATATAGGATTTCATCTCATCTGCCTCCATGCAAAGCCTTTGTTATTCTGGCAAAGCTCAAGGTTTAGCTCTGAAGAACAATTTGATTTGCATTACGCATTGCACTAACAGGCTGCAGCGAGCAGATTTATCTGCTGAATGAATATATTCTAATAGGTCTGATGATCTGTCTTTATAGTGCCATTTGATTAACAACAAAATTATTCACTTGGCAGCTGTATTCCTTCATCAGGTATTCACTAAGCACTAGCACATAAATATGCATAAATGTCAGATTTATGGATCAGATACTACAATAATTTCATCTGAAGAAAGGTGGATTGTCTATATTAGCTTCTTCTAATTAGCTTCCCTTTAAACAGGCTCATCGTACGTACACATTTGTACTTGTCTAGGCCCTGATTTCCAGAGCCAAGGGTGCATGTCTGATTGGGCAGCATTCCCTTCCTTGGGAGACTAATTGGATCCTTTGACAAGTCCTTTCAGCTCTATTGCTCAATTATACTGGGCAATACACAAACATTTTCCTCTAGGAGGTGGTCTTATAGGGGACTCATTCCCAAGACTGAGTAATTCACCTGTTTGCACACACACACACTTTGCACCTGGCCAATCACTGCTTGTCACTCCATAACATGGACACATAAAAAAGGTGCTGGCAATGTATATTGAGAGGTGGTGGAAGCCCCATCCCTGGAAACATTCCAGGCCAGGCTGGACGGGGCTCTGAGCAACCTGATCTGGTTGGAGATGTCCCTGCTCCATGCAGGGGGGTTGGACTGGATGGGCTTTGAAGGTCCCTTCCAACCCAAACCATTCTGTGATTCTATGATTCTATGTATATGCACTGATGAATGGCAGAAAAAGAAATTACTGAACAAAATATCTTCAGTCAAATGCATCTTGGTTGTGATAATAACAAAAAAAAAAATGATCATAATTACCAGGGAGAAATATTCTGTTTGTGGAATTCAGCCCAGGCTGAATAGACTGGTTATAGACCAAGCAGGCAAAAGTATTTTTACCTATCTTTTCTGAGCAAATTCTCTAGCAGCCACTTTTACACTTCATGAGAAGCTGGAAGTAAAAAAAAAGAAAAAAAGTAGATCTGAAATAAACCTTGATTTATCAAGGATAAGTACGGTTATTTTGGTATCTGTACAGGAGGAAACAGGACTGGAGCTGTCAGACCCCAATTAAAGTAAAAAGTGAACTGGCTGTGAAGGCATAGGCAGTTTGAAAGGTGTTAGTGGCCTCTTCAGTGCACTACAGCTATCCAAGTAGAAATTTAGAGCACCTACGTTCAGAAGATAAAATTTTCTACCAAGAACTATGGACACTCGCAGAAGACTGTTTGGAGTAGCTACATTACAAACCTAAAAAGGCACAAATATCCTCGAAATCATCCAGTTCATCACACTTGGTCTAAGAAACTTTTGCGTTTGACTTAAAATTTTCCAGGAAACCTGGAAGAAGCCTGGTGGCTGGAGAGGAACCTCAGTCCTGTGGAAGTCCTTCCACAGAAGGAGAACACACAGCACGTGGCAGGCAGGCAGCTGTGCGGTTGCTGCCCGGCTGACCCCAGTTACTCTCTAACCAAACAGCCGAATGACGCCTCTCGACTCTTCAGATCACCGGGAATTAAAGCACATGGGAAGTGGAGGCAGGAGAAACGCAAAGAGGCGAACGCATTGCTCTCGGCAATGCACTCTCTGCCAGGCAGGTTGTGTTTCCCCAAGGCCGAAGTCATCACCCGCTGCGCTCAGCCCTGCGCAGAGGTGGAGGTGGCAGGCTGACAGAAAGCATGACAGAGTTATGCCACCTATTTTATTTTAATGAAGTTCTAAACACAGAATAATCTACAAAGACACACTCCCTGCTGCTCTAAAGCATTACCGGAGCGTGCTGAGCTCCTAACTTTGTAGGTTGTAAACACTCCTTATGTTGAAGTCGCATCTTTGCATCTTAACTGAATAATTTCCCTGTGGTATGTCCCTTTGGTACAGCACGTCACACACGCAGTGTGTCTTTACGTATCATCTGTGCCTCTGCTTGAACAGGAACGAGCCTGGAGCAAGTCTCCACGAGCAAAAGGAGTTTGAGCCCCAGCAGGATTTTCACTGTAACTCCATGTAGAGCTGGCCTATGTGTTTGGAGCAGAAGGGATTAAAGGTCTAGCGCAGATTCCCTGACCCTACTATCTGAACACATAACAGGTGGAGACTATGCTCTAATCCTGCTTTCATTTCTAGCTGGAATAATTTCGATAAAATACAGAAAATCACATGAAAGTCTCAGAGATCTTAACGATGCTCCTGCGCCATTCTCAGATACCCAGCTGTGGCTGTATCGCACCCATGGAAGGGGAGCAAATTTTGCTGCACTAAAGTAATCTGTAAATAAATGAATAGCTAAAAATCATCCTTCAAGCAGTTCCAGTTGAATAGAAGTTTGGCCTGCTTTATTTTTGTTAAGTTACTCATCTATTGTCTTTCAAAAATGTAACAGTTGTAGGGAGACAGATCCTTTGCCATTTAATATACAGCATGCAGTTGTATGTTGAGATGGATATGAGAGTAATAGTCCCCTGCAATATTTAAGTCTACTGAGCCCTCCAGATCTCCTTTTCTAGTATGGCTTGATTTATCAAATCTGATTTGGGGCTTATGGCCTATATAGAGAGAGTTCTCAAATTCCTAATCCAGTTGGCAACAGGTATCTTCTCTGCTTTACTCCTTCATCTTCCTTACTCACTGATCTGAAGGGCTGGCGTTTTAAACTCACTTAGCAAGGATAAAAAGAGAGGATTTTATTATAAGTTTTGACAATTACAGATGCCCTGATCCACAGAGTAAATAAAATGTGAGTGCCTATTTGATGTGCCACTAAATTCAGGCCACTAAACTGATGGCCTGTGTTGGAAGGTGTATGAGGTTTGCTGCTGAGTAAACAGAATCGGAACCGCTTTGTCACCCGTCATGAAAACAACAGTTTCCAGTGGCAATTATCAGGCTCTAAAGACTGAAGTTTTGTTGAGGCATCCCCCTTGGCAGGGACGTTTCATAGTTACACGCTGAAAAGCAGGACTGGCTCCTGCTCCCAAATACGCCCTTTCCACCCGAGGTCTGAGAGACATTTTGGCATACAAGCCAAATTGCTTACAGTTAATGTCAGCTCCCTACTAAAGGCTGTGGATGAATTTTATCTCATACTGCACTGGGTCAGTCACTTAATTTTTCCTAGCCTGCGCTTTTCTGCAACAGAGAGTTTTCTGCTAGAAGTTGTTCCCCGTTAGATATCTCATCCCAGCTAATTAATCCAACACGGCCTCTGCGGCCTCATCCTGCCTGGTTTAACCACGTCGACTCACGATGCTCGTTCTGCCTTCCTTGAAACACTCTCCCATCATCCAAATGCTTTTTTAAAAGCAACTTTCTGAGGCTGACTTAACTTTTTCAGCTGAAATGGACTGGTTTTGAGTGAGTAAATGGGTGGCCCTCTGTCTTTCAGTTAATGACTTTAAAAATCCAATAAACAGAGCAGCCTAAATTACAAATACAAAATAAAAAGTACCAGGCCCTTTATTTCCTGCTCAGAGGCAAATTGTGCAACTTTAATTTAACAGAAGATTATCAGCTTTATGACTAGATGTGTTGCAAATAAACTGACAACCTTTATACAATACAATTACTTTATTTTATGTGATATTATTATTATCTGAGCCATCTGACACTCTTATGGCTTATATAAAAATTCTTGTCTTAGTGTAACTTTCTATTTAAATAGATCTCTTTGTTCTGCATGAAATAACCCCCTCCTCTCACCTCAGCATTTACAGCCTCCAAAATGTACAGAGCTCTGTCACATCCCCTCCTCCTCAAACAGCTGGCTTTAACATCTTGGTCAAAGGAAGAGTATCCACTGATTTCAGTGACGATTGGATCGTCCCAAGAGGTACCCTTGGGAACAATTCAGCCCCATGGGATAGGAAGGAAGGCTTTCCTTAAGCTAACTGACATTTTTTACAGAAAAGGGTATGTTTCTAGACGGAGAGTCATGGTAACTCATCTATTTTGCTCCTGTTCCCTAAATAAATTCATTGAAGTGGCTGGCACCAAGCGGCACAGTGCCAGGCCAGGCAGATACACCCATTCATTATCATCTTCCCTCACTACATGCCACGTATTTAATTCTTGTGATCCTTCCTCTCAAATCTTTCCTCAACCCTGGGATGCTGTTAGCAGCTCTTCCCCTTGTTCAGTACAAATCCCTCAAGAAAACAGGCAGGTAACTGCCATTATGTTTTACAATTACTTAAAAGCAAGAAAATTTTACCCGCTGCGTTAATTCACTCTTTGGCACTTGGTAAAAGATGGTATCTCCCTCCCTCTCGCTGCCCTGCAGCTCACGATTTGAACGCCACTGATGGGGACGAGGTTAGCTTTGATTAGCACGGCACAAGGTACACAAGTGGCTTCAGTTTCCAGCACCTCCTCCCAGCAGCATCCTCGCTCACCGCGTGCAGCTGGAGCGGTGAGCGGGGTCTCTCTGCAGCCTCAATCTATGGAGAGCAGGGCTTGCAGATAAAGATACCTTTGTGCTCGGGTTTCTTTTAGCTTTACCCTGACAATGAATCATTCAATGCGCGAGGTAACGAGGCAGGCAGAGTCTAACAAGTCGCATTCAATCAAGCATCCAGATTCAGTGGCACGATTCCCGGCACAAGGATGACATGCACCTGCTTTGAAGGACCTGCACTGGTTTTATCCGTCATTACTGGTGATACTGCTTGACATGTCAAGAAACACATCTCTCTAGCTGATCATCTTCCAAGCATGTGGGGAAGGTGCATGGCATCTGCCATTACTGTTTAACTCTTCCACCCCAGGACTACCTCCTCCTGCCTCACCATCTGACCTGACACTGGGGTCGGATGTAGAGGAGGAGTCAAAAAATAAGGATCAGATGGCAGCTGCCACCTCTGAGAAATGTGGTGTGGTCTGGGGGAGGCACTGGGGGGCTGAGCCCCCAACAGGGTCTCCTGCTCAGCCTGGGTGGAAGAAACCCAACCCCCTGGGTCCATCAGATTATTGACGTCGCATCTACAGGAGGCTGTGACCACACCAGCCCGTCTCCAACCACATAGTCTGTGGCTGGATGCACAGAGTTGCCTGTTTTTTCTTTACTAGCAGGACTGAAAATTCATATGTTCTTTACAGCATTTATCTCTTCGTGGCTGCTTCCAGTGTGTGATCCAAATCATTTAGCTGTGTATCTAAAACCTATTTTCTCCTGAGAATGTGCGGAAAACACTTGGCTTTTTTTGGCAATAAGTGCATTGCTGCTGTAAACAAGATTTTTCTGAGCTCTTTTTAATGAAGATAATTAAGAACACATTATGAAAAAGATTATTAGTAGTAAACAGCAAGTAGTAAACCCCATCTATATAATGTCACAATATTATTAAGTTTCTTCCATTAGAACTGCAGACACATAGACCCTGTCCATTCCCTTAATACCATGAATTCTTGATATTTGGTCACAGTTCTTTAAAATGTGTTCTGCAGAGGTTTGTGCTCCGAGAATAATAACTGCTATTTACTAATAAATACAACTGGATTAAAAGGTAAACAGATATTTGTCAACATTTAGTGTGTTAAACGGCAAAAGCAGGGGAAAAAATGGTCCCAAAGAGCTATGTAAGCCATCAGTATCTGGGGATTTAAAAAAAAAAAAGAAAAAAAAATTAAAAAATCAAAGGGAAGGTGATTTGGTATTGTGACAAAGGATAGAAAGATATGAAGATGAAGCACTGTGTTTACCATAACAGCAAATATTACTTCCTAGATCACCGATACTCTTGCAACTTCATGTGATCCTGAAAAACATCTTGGCTGATTCAGGGAAATTACATCTCTATCTCCAACACATGACTAAAACCCAAAGCCACTCGCAGAAGGAGAGCTCTGGTTCCTGCTATCACCACTTGCCATATGTCTCCTCTTTCTTCCCACACCTCCTTAGTCTCATTCGCTATGGAAACAAGGCTTGTGTGATCCCGCTGTCTTTCTCATTCCTTTCAGCTCACACACAACTTCTAAGCCTGTATGCTTGATCAAATTTGATAAAGCAGTAGAAAGCTCCCAGACAACTGGATCATCGTAACTCTTGTGAGGATAGGCAGCTGGGAGAAAGGCAGAGAGAAATAGAAGCACATTAATTTTAAAATAGAAGGAGGCAGATTCAGAGTGGACATAAGGAAGAAACTTTTTTACGCTGAGGGTCGTGGAGCACTGGCCCAGGTTGCCCAGAGAGTGGTGGATGCCCCATCCCTGGGAACATTCCAGGCCAGGTTGGACGGGGCTGTGAGCAACCTGATCTGGTTGGAGATGTCCCTGCTCCTTGCAGGGGGGTTGGAGTGGGTGGGCTTTAACGGTCCCTTCCCACCCAAACCATTCTATGATTCCATGGTGTCCCTATAAATGCCCTGTATGGGGCAGAAGGCTATATTGTAAGCTAATGCTACTGGAGATAAGGTAGTCATTGCAAGACAAGGGCCTTAAACACGCAAGAGTTTCCACCGTCACCTTCTTGGGCAGAAAATTCCATCAGCCACCAGGCACACATCCACAGAAAACAAAGCTTCATTAATTTTCAGTGCTCACAGATCTATTTTCTATTCTCCTTTTCTGTTTTCTTCTCCTATTAGAATAAAAAAAAAAAAAAAAGACAGTATCAGCCAAGCAAGGCTTCACTATCTCTTTTGCAGGGCTGCTGTGTTTGCCACTGGAAATGAAACTAAAAGCAAAGCCTTCAGCATCACACACCAGCGCAGGAGAGGCTGATCAGATCACAGGCTATCTCTGTTTCTCTGCTCATAAGACTGCCAGGAAAAATCTGTCCCACAAAAGACAGAGGATGCATCTTTTCTGTGCTAATCTCTTCTTGTTCCTCTTGTGAGTGTCTTGGGTTTTTTTTTTTCTTCTTTTTCTTTTTTTTTTTTTTCCCCAGTAAGCAGAATTAGATTTCAATAGGAACAATAGCAGCAGTAGTAACATCAGCTCCATTATCTCTCCTAACTGTTCTTTTCTCCCAAATATGTTTTTTTCGCACCAACTGAAAATCTCCAAGCCTGGGTTTTCCTTACGAAAAGCTCTCTCAATAGCTAAAGGAAAAAGGATTAAGGGATATTGTTAAAATGAAAGACCTACTTAATACTGAACATCTTCAATTCTTTAACTATTTTTCCTTTTCCTAAATCTATAAGGAAAGGTTAAAAAGATCTTTAAGGCTGATTGTTGCCATGGGACTAAGCAGCCTGGAATCTATTAATTCAACTCCCAACAGTTTGTTTAACTAGTTAGTCTGCAACACTAGCAGGGTCATGCTGACATCCTGATTTCAACCCTCTTTTCAAGTAATATAATTGGGCTACTCCTGATGACTTACAATTAAATTTAAGCTGAAGTCCACAAGTAAAATTTCCGTCTATTAGCCTATGTCAAGGAGGTTGGTGTTCTGAATCCTAAAAAATTAAAATCAAAGAGAAATGAGAAAATAGTATGCCTCATTATTAGGCCAGCCTTCTGCTAATTTGGGCCCTGATTCAATGTATTTTTTTACTGCTGAAGATTGACTTTTTTCCCTTTCGTAAATAGCAGGGCAAGGTGCAGCAAGGCCTGTGTTTGTGCTAGGCCTGGAGTTTCATCATACTTTCTTTCTTACTTAAAATGCCTTCAAGCTTTTCTTAAACTATGACTGACTCTGAACCTAATTCATTTCCTTTCCTGCTTTGAATGACTGCTTCTACCTTTTGAAGGTATGCCTTGATATGTTGGACTCACCAATGATCCGTTGAGGAGACTTAAATGATAAACAAATTTGATAAACTGTCAGATGATAGATAAATTCAACCTTGTATTGCAACTGTGCTTTACTCATGCTAAAACCAATCTACTTCTGTAGTTCTACTCTGTGTAACCACAAGTGGCATGGAAGGAAGCTGCCTTTAGGTAAAGGATGAAAACTTGACCATCTTGCACACGGCAGATATGCATACCAGGAGTATGCTGGCACAGGAAAGCGCAGAATAGTCTTAGTATAAGTCTTTATTTGATTTGTAACTGTTGGGCAGGAAGTTTACTATAAAGTCTAAATTAGAGCTCTTGGGGAAAGGGGTTATTTGTTTGGTTTTAATTTTCTGCAGTAGTTCAACCTTCGCCATTTACAAAAATTCATAAAGAACATAAATATTTCATATGAGCTGTGTGCGTAGGTCTGGATGCAAACTGTGTAGCAAACAATTATAGTTAACTCTGCCCTTGTAAATAACTCATGAAAATGAAGTTAAATACATGTAGCTGTCAACAACTGCATCACCAGGAACAAAGCAATGTAATCTTTCATTTAGAAAATGACTATAAAAGTCAACTGTGGAAAAGTAAGTCACTTCAGTAAGGCACAATAAAGGATATTAGAATCAAGCAATGCTGAACTTCATAACACTGAAAAACTTAGATGGAAACTCCCAGTTTAAATGTGCCAGTAGAGCCAACTACTGTGAGCAGAGCTTCCAGTCCTTCCAGCCTCCCCACAGTGCTCCCTGCTCCATAGATATTTTTTTTCTACGAAGGTATTAAGCCATTAACTCCCATTTTAAACCAAACAAGAGAACAGGCAGAAATTTCAGTCAGAATTCTCCACAACAGACCTCCCATGTGTGATTAATGAAGTATTGAGGAAGATGAATGCGCATAAGCTCACTCTGAGTAAAGCAAGCACCACCTTGGAGAAAGCTTTTGATGAGAGGAAATTGCTCTGTATTAAGAGCTCTCTGGAGCCAAGGCAGAGACAAAAGTTACATTCAGTTCTCTGTAAATGAGTTCTACTCGCAGTCTTCACAACTTTAACTAAACCGAAGAAAATGGTTGAACAGGAAGAGTTGGCTGCTCTCGAGACTCCGTAATTTGCTCGATGAATGCTTTAAAAAGAGATGGGTTGGAAAAGAATATCATGGAATTTAAGCAAAGCGTAGTAGTCACCTCATTTCTGGTATCAAGAGGCAAGGCACATGATTCACAGATGAGAAAGGAGCTCAGCTGTAAATGTAGGCAGCTGGAATCAGAATGAGCAAATAGTTCGTGAGGAACATGGTCCTCAGTGTAGAAAGAACACTACCCATCTTCAAAGAACAAGAAAGAATTCAAATCTTGTTCACTAGATGGCCAATTGCATCAGATATTTGAAGGCAAGAGAAATAAACTAAGATGAATAGTCTTAATCAAGGCAGAGAATTTGATGATGAAAAATGCTCCATTTGATGCAACAGCTCCTGGATCAAGAGAGTGCCACGGAGTCTGCGGTTCCTTCCTTTCCTTTTTGTACTAAGGTTCAGTTCTTCAAATTCCCAGTCCCCCCGCTCTCTTCTATCTGGAAATTTCTAAATTTTCTACACTGCTCCCAGTAAGAAGAATTTTTGTACGATCCAGTGTTCAGGACCATTTTGTTGTGAGTGTGACAGACTACAGCAGTCACCCATGGAAGCAATCTTTGCAACTCTTGTTTTGGAATTACTGATGAACCCTTTTTTTTCCCCTTTAGTGCTGTTTTTAATCAAGCTTGAAATTTTCTTCCTTTAAAGAAGCCTTCAAAATCTTCTCATTTTCTCTGGATAATACATCTCTGAACTACATTGTTATACTCTAAAAAAAGGATTATTTTCTGTCACTTGGAAACCCACGCCTCATTTTGAACTGAAATAAACCCGCTAATGAAATTAAACAGAAGCCCTGTTCCTCCGGAGAGAGTCAGGGAAAATTTGATGGGTTATAAACTGAACCACAGGATCCAATAATGCAGCACAGGCAATACTGAGGAACAAGACCTCCGCTAGCTGGGACACAGCATACCTCAGCAGAAGGTCAGGGAATTACTGCACAGATAAGGACAAATTATTTATGAAGGCCAGAGAATAAAAAAAGCTGTAAGCACATGGAAATTATTGTAGAGGATCTATAAGGACTTTTAAGATCGTTGTCTATTGTTCAAGACCAAAGCTTCAGATTTTAGATAGGATAAAATTGCTACTCTGTGCACATCCTTTTGGGGCATCCTGTTAGCAGTGCCTTGTTTCCAGAAGAATAAAGCCCACGTGTATCTTGTTGGAGTTGATTATTTAACAGGGGTGAAATTCAGGCTGAAGTGTTGGGAGCACAACTAACAAGACACCTAAATTACCATCCCCAAACAAAAACTGGGGTATTACTTCTGTCCGAGTCTCCTTTCAAGCTTTTCTGTAAAATAGAGATAGCTATAGCAATTTCCTCAGTGTGAAGAGAGGGTCAGGTAGTGTCAGCAAGGTATTTTAGATTTGTGAAACACTGTGCCAACGGTTAGTGTCAGATGCCCACGATGAAAGTGCAGGGCATGTCTAATGGAAGGAATATCAGACAACAAACAGTGGACTTTGTTTTATAATTTTTATGACTGAGAGATGAACTGACAGAAGCTGACAGTGATGAAGAAAAGGTACTGCTCTGAAAGTGGGCCAGCTTTTCTGAAGCTGCTATCAACAGAAAGGTAACAGATGCAGTATTTCATAAGAAAATAGACAGTGCTGTATTGTCCAACCTTGGTTGATTTTTTTTTTTTCTGTGCAGTTAACCCATCTATAAATGGACAGTAATGCTGGAACAAGCCAGACAGTGTTGGTACTATTGGGAACCCTTTGTAAGTTTATGATATATGCCATTAAAAAAAAAGAAAAAAAAAAAGGGCTGGAATGCACGACCTCCTACTCCACAGGGTTGTTCATCTCAGCTTTGTCTGTCTGAGAAACTGGATAAGCCAATTCTCTGGCATTCCAGCAGCTCTGAGTCCATCCAACAAGAAGGCCACACTCATGATGTTCAGGATGACGTGATTTACCTTGCATCACAGAAGTGTAACGAGGTCTCTCACCCAATGATTTCCCATATGAGAGGCACTGCAGAAGTGCCAGGCACTGAGCAGTTTGGGGCTGAATTGCTGGAAGGCACTCCAAGAAGCTTCCTTTTTATCGTAAGCCAACACCTCCTTCATTTGCTAGGACTAATAAAGAAAATGAAGACTGCTATTTGTTGGATGACTCTTAACACTGATGCTAATGACTGATTTTCACTTTCCCGTAGATGATACCTTTACCTGGGCACCGAGACTGTGTTTGTAACACAGCCTCAGCCACGAGTTGCTGAATTTTACTTTTTCATCTTCCCTTCTGCTGGTTGGTGGCCATCTGCTCCCTGTTTCTTCGTTGCTTGGCTCCATGCTCTAACCAGTTTTTCCTCCGGGCCTCAGAGGCACTGCAAGCAGCAGCTCTGCTCCCTGAACGCCATGTTTACATCCTGGCTGCATTGCTATGCTCTCACAGCCTAAGTGCTGGGCAAAGTCTTGAGGGATATAGGTGTTTTATTTTTCTTTTCTGTGTTAACACAGATTTCAAGTAGCTTCCTTTAAAAGCCCTGTCAAATGCTTGAAGAATTGGACCATACAATAGAAATAATCTTCACTTATTTATAGAGCCAAGGCTGCAAAGGAGAGCAGACTCAAACGTTCAGCTTACCTGAGGAACAAGGCTAACGTTCAGGGAGGGCTCAAAAGCAAGTTGTGTATTATATTAAAAAAGACCTGGTTTATCTCTAGCACAGTTGTAAGAGGATGCCTGTTAACATCTTTGTATGCTCAGGAAGGAAATATTTGACTAATCTTGTTTGCACTCCATGACACAAACTTTTACTCGTGCTAACAGAACAAAACTACTCATTTTTTACTTTCCAGTAGATGACACATTTATCTGGGCACCCAGACTGTGTTTACAACACAGCCTCAACCACATGAATTTTCCTTTCTCCATGTTTTCTTATGCTGATTGGTGGCCATCTGCTACACATTTCTTTGGTGTTTTGCTCCATGCCCCAATTACCTCCTTCAAAATTTGCCCCAGCTGGGCAAAGATACCCATACCTATTTGATTTGAGACAATTGATTACAATCAGCTCAGCATATTTATCTAACTTCCCCTGGTACCATTATTGTCACTGTGGATCTGGAAGCACCAACCTCTTGCTGGGACATCAGTACCTCAGAAAAGTCCTGGACTCTTCAAAGGCCCCACCCAATCAGGCTTTTCCCTGTATGTCTCCTTCAACGGGCAGCAAAAACTCTGTTGTTGTGTCCCTCAAAGACCACAGCCCAATTTCAAATATAAGGCAGCATTTGCCTTCCCACAGATTCACTCATGTTGAGCTCTCTGCCGTAGGAACTATGCTAACAAATAAACAATAAAGTACTTTGAGTATCATAGAATCACAGAATGGTTTGAGTTGGAAGGGACCTTCAAAGACCATCCAGTCCAACCCCCCTGCATGGAGCAGGGACATCTCCAACCAGATCAGGTTGCCCAGAGCCTCATCCAACTTGGCCTGGAACATTTCCAGGGATGGGGCATCCACCGCCTCTCTGGGCAACCTCGGACACTGCTCCACCACCCTCAGTGTAAAACATTTTTTCCTAATATCTAATCTCAATCTACCTCCCTCTATTTTAAAACCATTACCCAACACATATGTTTTTCCAAGCAGGATCCTGATACTTAAACACAATGACTAAAATCCTGCAGTGATTTCAGTATTGCCATTTCTGTGAGTGCATTAAAAGACTTCCGTCTGGTGTGCTTCTTAACAGCTCAACCCTTACAGGGAAAGGATTAAGTAAAAAAAAAAAAAAAAAAAAAAAAATCCTTAAATCCTTTTTTTTTTAATCTTATGGTTTATG
Source organism: Chlamydotis macqueenii (assembly GCF_036417535.1). NCBI lineage: Eukaryota > Metazoa > Chordata > Aves > Otidiformes > Otididae > Chlamydotis > Chlamydotis macqueenii. Next base: position 3,309,114 of record NC_141571.1, on the reverse strand, counting down.
GGAAAAAATGTGAAAGGACATAACTTGCTGTTATACATAGCAGTCTTTTTTTTTTAAATCTACAAGTACATTTTTTAAAAGTTTAAGAATGAGAAAGGCAACTAAAGAAAACTAAAGAGAGAGTGAAATATTTGGATTGTATCTAGTGCTAGCAAGAATTCATGCACTATATGACTACAGTGGTTTTTATTATTTTTAAATTTGCTTTGTTCTACCAGCACAGTTTTAGGGTTGCTTTTACTTCATTAGCACATATGGAAACCTCCTTTAGAATCATAGCCTGGTCAGAGCAGGACAACGTGTTGTGGTTTTTGTTTGAGTTTTTTTTTGTTTGTTTGGGTTTTGGGGCTTTTTTGTTTGTTGCTTTGGTTTTTTTTTTGTTTTGTTTTGGGTTGTTTTTTTTTCTTTTATTTTGTTTTAAACTTGGGAAAACAGAAGCATAAGAACTACAGAACAGAAGGGTGGATAACATGGAGGATGCTCCAGCAAGCAGAGCAAACATCTCAAGTCCAGCATGGGATGGTTCTGGTCAACAATGAACATTGAAATTGTGGCTTGTGTGCCATATATTGGTTTCTTCATTTGCTCATGTTGAGCTCTTTGTTGACATGTCTAAGTAAAGAAGATGACCAAGAAAATGGAAAACTTTCTTCCACTTCATATTCCCATGCAGTGAGTTGGTAGCACACTGTAACTTACTGTCCTCTGAGGTCAAGCACTGATCCACATTACAGTCATCGTTGCCACTGACCTCCAGAAAGCTCTCCTCAAGAGTACTCTGTCTTTGATGCTGACTTTAAGCCATCATCTCCCCTCTTACTCATTTCTGCTTGGTTTTCCTGATAGAGAAACATTGCTACACTGGTCAGAGCTGTAGGATCAATAAAGCAGAGGAGGAAAGAGCTGCACTTCCATCTGCCTCGTCCATCACCGGCAAACCTGGCAGCTGAGTTCTGCTGCCCAAATTCCATTTTTTCGCTTGACAAAAAGCGTCTCTTGGAGCCTGCTGGTGGAGAGACCTAAAACCTTATATACATTAGGGCAACTGAATTGATACCCTGTCAGATGAAGTGAATCTCTCTTTATCTGGGGAGAGTTAACGATGATTTATTAGGCAGAACAGACATGCCCCAGGACATATTTGCAAGGACTTGTCAATCAGAAAAAATTCCTCCAGAGATTTGGGCTAAGCTTATTTCATACTTTTTATTTAGAAGACATGAGAGGACAATGACACTTCAGCTTGAAGTACTTCTCAGATAACGCAAAGCTTTAGAAAGATAAAAGGCTAGAGGAAAAAGGACCTCTTCAGATCTGAGTACAATCCCATGTCATCACAGAAATGCCACTAAGGAAACAGGTATAAGTGAATAGGATTTGGTGGATGGTAAAATAAACACGAGAGCTTGTAGAGAGGATTCCTGATGAAAAGGAAAGTCTGAAAGTAAATCAATGCAAAGCATACTGCCTTAGATCTCGATTAAAAAAAACAAAACAAAACAAAACACCTTCAAATCACTGAATTGGTGATTTCACCGTGTAAATTTCTGACGCTCATGCAGCAGACTCATGGAGCTGTTGACCCATCAGGGTAGAACTATTTGTCCAAACAAAATGTCTCCATTTCAACAAGTTGCCCTGGACTGCCTTTGAAGTCAAAGGAGAGAAATAAGTATTTTTAGAGTGTGCTTCTCACTTGTTTTAGCACAGCAGGCAGGCGAGTCACCCCATAGAAGCATCCCCTCCTCTCTAGCGAGGCAAGGGTCACACAGTCCAGTAACAGGTTTACACCATGGACCTCTAAAGCTCAGAGGGATGAATCCTCTTCAAATGACCATCCCACTATTTGCTAAAGGCTAGTTCATGGGAGGCTGAACAGGAGGTGAGAGAGATTCAATAAGCCTCTCTGATTTTCAAAACTGTATTGCCTGTATTTTCATTTTCATCTTTCTAGATCCACAGTGCTGCTAAAGGGAGGTTGGAAGGACAGAGGAGCAGTACCAGAGTCATCCTCCTGTAAAAGAGGAACTGAAGGGAGCAGGCGCTGTCTGAGGTATAATAATGGAAAACGAGCTCCATTTAGGCTTTGATTAGAAAGCACATGCAGTTAGGACCATCCTCTTTGACTGTGTCCAGGCTGACAGCTAAAGCAGCCCAGCAGTGTCTGGCAGACCAGAAGCATATGGGAAATGCTTCCCATGTCCAGTAACCTCGCACAAGGATCGCTTCTCATATTTGTTTTGACTGATCGCTATCTTTACCGAGAAGGACATGACAGAAGGGTAGAAAAGCAGTGTGCCTGCAGCAGTAGCGTCTAAAGCTCGTAGCTCAACAGGAGAAGAAACCAGCAGATATTGAACTCAGACACACGCCTCACACACCTCCAGCTCTCTGCAAGGCTGGGTGGCATGGCTGCACGAGCTCGCTGGCCACCCATGCTCATGCTCTGCTCTCTCGGGAGAGCCTTCTCCAGCTCTCACACATCCCTTCCTTTGAAACAAGACCTGCTGACAGCAAGTGTGCGGCTGCTTGGGGTGTGGGAGAGCAGCATTAATCATCTTAAGAACAACCTTTTACGTTCTAGTGACAACAGTCTGCGCAAAACGAGCTGAGGCTGCATCATTCCTGTTTTGGGAGATTTGTAGCAGAGAGGCAGGAACTCGCTTTGGGCTGCTGCAAGGCCTCTCATGCAGAGCTTTTAGTTTAGAAAGCCAGAACAGAATCTGCCTTCCTTGCTTGAATTGTAAATATAAGCTTTCTGTGCTGCCTTAAAATGAAAACGGACTTCACAGAAGAGAGACAGCATTTGCAAGTATATTTTTCACTCTGAAAGATAAAGGAGGTGAACCCTACCTTGGCAAGAGACAGGCGTCACAGGATTTGAAGTGACTAGAAAAAGGCAGTGAGACAGGATCTAACTCTGAAAACAGCCCAAGTCATAAGAGAAAACTGCTTGACATTGGTTTCATTTTCCTTGCAGGACTGAGTTTTCCCCTCAGAGCCACCTCCCCGGACAGCCCCACAATGACGGCAGTTGTCATCTTCCCAGTGGCCATGGGGAGCATGACCCTCCCTGTCAAACCGGAGGCCGTCTCTGGCTCACATTCTCATTCTGGGAGGCTATGGCAGCCCCATCACTAGCTGTTGGTGTCAAGTGTCAAACACCAGCTCTTGGGCTAAGCTCCTCTGAAAACAAAAAGATCTCATTTATACTCCAACCACAGTATTGATGTATTCACACCATGCTACAAGGCAATAAAAACCTGGAAAATCAGTAAAGGATGAAACAAGGCACGCACTTTTCTCCATGGCCCATTGGATAGAGGTATTCTACTGTGTATTTCTGTCCTCTAACTGGATTTACTTGCACAACTTTAACATTTTTAATATTGTTTTTGTGTCTGCCATAAAGATTTCCTTCTGTCCTTGCTCCCTGCAGTTCTGCAGCCCATTTCTCTTTGTCACTTGAGCAGAACCATATCTCCATGGAAAGTTTATCATCACAGAAAGTGAAAGGCAGGGAGAAGAAACACCCACTGTTCAAACTAATGACTCTGTAGATTGATGCCAAAACGTAGCATCAGCTACATTGGCTGCCCCAGTGTTTGTTGCCACTGGATAGAAAGTCCCCCCACTCCAAAAAGATGCTTAATAAATACACCTTGCTTCCACCTTCCAGTCAGTGGACATTAGAGGATCCTCGTGGCAACACGAGTCCTGTAATGTTAAAGCACAAAAGCAATCTGTTCACGTCTGTCTACTCTGCATCCACCAAAGTGAGATCAAGCTACATGGAAACAACGCTCATTGCATTTGGGCCACCTCCATTTGCTTGCATTGCCTGTGGTTAATGGTTATTATTATTATTATTGCTCCATGCCATGCTGTCGGCTAATGGCGCCTTGTGGGAAAATCCCTCCCAAGCTCGATCATGTTTACAGAACCCTGTTGCCTATTTGAAGGGAAATCCACAGGGGAGAAATCCCACCCCAACCAGCCTCTGATGCTGCGGATGGCCCCGTACATGTAAGAGGGGGGGACCTGCAGAGAACCAGCCTTGAGGGAGAGGTTTGAGCTGGCTGGCTTTGCTGGACCAGCCCAACTCATGTTGATGGAAAGGGGAGCAGAAGGAAATTGTCTCAGAGAAAATGTTGCTCACAAGCCTGGCTTAACGGGGAGGCCAAAGACATGCCAAAGGCTGTTTTGGACTTTCTGCCTGCGCTGCAAACCTTAGGCAGCCCAGAGAGGCCCCAGAGTGACCCTCCCACCAGGTTATCGAAAAATTAAAATAAACCACCTTTAGCTCCACAGTCCAACTCAGTGCTGCACCTCCTGAAAGCCCAGTACAAAATGCAACAAAAGTCTTTCAACAGAAACTTTCCTTTCTAGAAGGCATTTCATTTGTGTGGGAGATTACATAGAAAGAATGAAATTACCGTGTATAGGTAACATCATATGGGCCATAGCATCTGCTCCCATACATTTAATTACTTCAAGGAAAGATAAATTAGACCCTGTGATAGTGTTACATAGGATGGTCATTCCAAAGAAGGAGATCCACACTACAGGGTTTTAAAAGCCTATAGGATTGTAAAACAACAACAAAAATTATAGAAGAGCTTGTATATCTTCCATAAAGAAGATACTGCTGCTGATACAGGTGCAATAAAACAGCCTCTTTCTTGCCAGGCCAGATCTGGTCCGTTACTTTTTACTTAATGCTTTTTTTATTTTTATTTTAGATTTAGTGCACGTTATAAACACCTTGTAAAGAACGGATGTGAGAGTGCTGTGATTTAACACCATCGGTGCTACAGCAGCTCTGCCGTGCAGGAGTGGAAAGTGACAGAGTGATGTATTGTACAGCACATTTGCCTTTCTCTCCCTTTTTGTTTAAATTAAACTCTTTGTATAAATAGTCATTCTGTCTGATTATATAATCTCCCACATTTAGATCGTCTGTGTTGCAACCATGGCAACTCCCAGAGCTGAACGCATTCGGCTTAAATTTCTTTCTAAATTTGCTGATGAGAGTGAAGCTTTGGAAGCCCTTCTCAGACAACCTACATTTCTTCTTTGCACGTAGAGCTCAGTCCAGCTTGGATTGACAGGACCCAACACCCTAACCAGGTTAGGAGCAAGTGTCCATCCAGTTTAAATAGCTGCATCTCTGATACTAGCTATGGATAACTGCAAAGTCATAGAGGAAAATAAATATATATCTATTTTTTTAAAAAGTTCAATTAAGTAGAAGAATCAAGCAGTGGTGAAGCTGGAGAATGACATCTCTGACGTACAGAACAGGCAGCACCACCAGTAACTGCGGATTTTCTTGCCTTGTCTCACCAGCATGCTTCATCTTCGGTTTGGAAAAACAATACTGAAACTAAAAGGTTCCAAAAATTATTTTCTTGTGTGGCTAATGAACTATCTGAAGGCAATGTTAGCTGCCTTGAGTGCTAATATTTGCTCCTAATTTTTCCACCTGCAGAATGCAACTCACTGGTTGGATGAGGGGGAGCAGCTCAGTCATGGACTTATGGAGATTTTGGCCAAACTGCAGCAACACTGCAAGAATTCCAGATTATGGGGTGATACTGACCCTCCAAGACTGCCAGCCCCTACCTTTTTCCACTGCTCTGCATTGAATTTACAAAGGGAAAGTAGAGCAAGGCCCCACATTGCATGCAAATTGGGAAAAGCATAAGATTTTAAATAAGAAAAAAAATTTTGATTAGGTACATTTTCTAATTAACCATCATGATCACCTACTGTATTTTTCTATTTATATTGTTATTCTCAGTATTTTCTTCAAAGACATAAATCATCACAATCAGGTCTTTATTTTTCTTATGGCATAAATACCCCAGATGAAACACGTAACCAGATTTTCAAGTAACGTGACTGCGAAAATGCCCGATACTGGTCACAACTGCCAAAATCTGCCATAAGCAAAAATCGGATGCAGTGATTTTGCACTTGCAGAGCTTCCAAATTTACTGGGACTGAAATTCTACTGTGCTAAATATTGGATAAATCCTGCGGTCAAGTTGGAGAATTTATGCAAGAAATTAAATTGTGCATATGCAGTTACCCATCTGCCTCGCAGAACCGGCTTCTTCTGTACCAGGCTGGGCTTTTACAGACATTGCCAGATATGACCTGAGAAACTGCAGACCAATTTTTGGTCTAGTTATAAATCTGCCTCGCAGTCTAGAGATCGTTATCCTCATACTAATATGACAAGGACTGTAATCTAATCCAGAAAACAGAAAAATATTTCTTCATACTCAGTTTAAATCTTCACGGAACAAATGAAAGCAAGGGTGTCACACTTATTTCAGACATTTTAGAGCTTGTACAGAATTCAATCTCTTGCTTCAGTTGGATATTTACTACAATAAAAGACCCAGCCATGCACAGATAATTCATGCTACAATTACAATTACAAAAAGCAAATGGCAATCAATATCTCATGTAGACACTGATTTCGATTATACTTAATCAATGGTGATGCTAATAACTTCATTATATCAATTAATTTCTTTCCAATTACATCTTAATTACTAGTCTGCCTATACCAAAAAGGCCTAGAAATTGTACAACAAGAACTCATATGTCTTTTTTGTCTTATGCTGACATGAGCTTTGACACCATTAAGTGCTGGTCTGCATGCTGCAGACTGGAGGGAGCACGGAGATTAAATACAATAATTAATTATGTACATTTGAAATTGGATAGGAGAAAAACATAAAAAAAATAAGGTTGCTGAGCTCGTACATTAACAGTAGCTTGTTGCATTAATTTGGTTTCTCAGTGATGCTTTCTAATTCCTTTTTCATTATAAGAGGAGAAGGGATACATTTTGCCAGAGCTAATACTTTTGTGGAGATGCGGGACTCATTTTAAATGTGTTTATTCTCCTACCTGTAGATGATAGATCTCTTTGTTATCTTCTCCCTTGCCTGATAATTCCACAGAGAATTGAATAAACTCAGACATTCAAGGGAATAGCAGTAACAGTGCTAGCCCAGCACATTCACAAACCCACCAGGACTCAGCATAAGGTGGGGAAGGTGCTTAAATAAGCAAATAAAAAGCCACCTGAGCCTCCTTTGCAGAACAATGTAGCAGGAGCTTCTCGGGGAGCCAAGTCAACAGATGAATTAGTAGAAGCCTTAGCCTCTCATTGGGTATTATTCATGCTTCTTTATTAGGTTGCTCCCTGGAAACCTAGGTAAACTTTGACTGTGACTTTCTTTTTTGATCTTCCGTGCCCAAATCACCTGCTTTAATGTAATCCTGGAAACCTTTCAAGAGGTCTGTATTCACAGACCAGCCTGTGCTCATTTCCATTTGAAAGGGCAGCTGGTGCAAATCATGGCTGGAGCAGCTCAGTAGCGTGGCCATAGCCAACTTGAGCTGCCATCGTGAAAGGGCAGAAAGGACAGGAATAGGAAGGCTTGTGTTAAACAAAAAATGCCTACCAGGTATCCAGAGTCAAGAAAAAGAGTTAAGAGATGACCTCCTCCCACCTGGGTTTTGCCCACTGTCACTGCTCAGCCTTGACCAGTCTGCAAAGGGCTCATGGGAAGAAACCTTCACCACTGCCTTGGAGCCCCGCTTTGCTGCTTCAATAGCAGGAAATAAATCGTGCTGAGTTTAGGGACATTTGCTGATAATGCCTTTAGTAGAAATCAGGCAATATAAAGTTGCTTCATCCTGTTGCTGGAGGCTTTTTCTGGACATATTTTCAAGCCTGTATCATTCTCCCTGTACCCCACATGTAAAGCATCTGCCAACTGTAAACTGATCCAGGGATGTTTAAAGGCAATAGTAACAATATCTGCCTACAACTGCTCTGAATTTAGGTCCACAGCATTTGTTCAGCCAAGCCACAGTAACTATTTTAAGCTTTTTACATAAATGCAATCTCTCTGGTTTCACTTCTATCTTTTACATTGCATTGGATCCCCACTAGGCTGACACCTTCCCTTTTTTTTTTTTGAGAAATTCAATTATAAGATAGTATTATAATGGTGCTTTTGATATTCCTGTTATTTCTTTCACTTTTTCTCACTACACCTGCACTTTGCTATTGCATGACCAAAATATTGAGTGCCCTCTCACTGCAAGCCTCTGTGAATGAGATTACCTTGTACAGTACATCTGTCATCTGGTCAATTGAGGTAAATACAGAGGTAAGTAGTTTGCATCAGTCTGAGCATCCAAACTTAATGCACTCTTTTGGCAATGTCTATATTTTTCTGTACACATGTCAAAGCAATCTTATGATTAGCTGCAGAAGAACATGCTCATTAGCATCACTTGGAAACTGCCCTGCATTTCAATACAAGACGGCTTACTTCCCTTAACAACTTCACCAGGAAAGAATATTTCACTCTGAAATATTTCAGTGGTGCTGCATTTTGCTGTCTGAATTTTGATCACTTTAGATTGCCCCAGACGTGCTGGCAAAGATTCTCGAACAAACACAACTTAGGTAGAGACGGAGAACAAACCACTCCTGGGGAGGCGGAGGAGAGACTTAGATGCCAAATTAGCTCAGTACTGTTACAAAGGAATCACAGCACCAAACAGCAGCTATAAGCAAAATATAAAATAAAATACAAACAAAAGCAGTGGCTGTTGCTGTCAGGAGCTGAACATTTTCTGTAGTAATCAGCATGGTAGAAAAAATTTTGAACTATTTGCCTACAATTTTTACCCCCCTGTATTCACTCTGGAAGCAAGAACAGAACGAATGAATGCAATTACTATGGTAATTTCCTATTTTCTAACTACACAGAGTCCATTTGGATATCCTGGTATCATAATAGTTGGTAATTATTGAGTTCTTAATGGCTACTGTAAGGTTGGTCCAATAACGCTGCAAAAATAAGTAGGCAAAGAGCATCACTGTTTAGACACTCATTGCTGTTATGAGCGGACCTTACGAAAGGAATTAGTTTATGTAACTCATATTTCATAAAGGCAAATGAAATCTCAAATGTCCTATAATTACAATAATTATTTCTGCTTGATGTTTAATTACTCTACCTAATGAGCCAGCAGTACTGTAATGGACAGGTAAAGCTCTGATGAAATTGTCTTTCTCTTGTAATTTGGTTTCTGAAGGAAGAAAACAGTTTCGGTGTTTACAGCAGCACATGATTAAGTAATGTCACAGTTTCCATGATTTATGAAATGTGATTAGTTGTGGCTATCCTGCTTCTGCAAGTCACTGCTCATGTCACAGAAACATGAGTTAGACTGTACCCTAAACTCTTGTACCTGAAAGTACTTCCATTGATGTTGATTGTAGCACAAATAAATGATCACTGATGTATGCGCAAGGTGATTATTAAAAGAGGTCTGGGAAAAAAAAAAAAGGAGCAGTTCATTAAGATCATCTGGAAACAGCATTTAAAACAAAATGTATGAATATGTGAAACTGTGATTTAAATTAAACACAATACATTGGTTTGATTTGGGGTACTTTAAAATGTGAAGGGTGAATGGAAGTAGAGTGGTGGATCTAGAAAAGGACTTTGCCATTCTTTACAAAACAGTTGGGGAAGTAGGGTACAACTCTTCTGGTCTTACATATCAAATGTTAAAGTATTCATCCAAAATCCTCTGTTGTGCTGACTTAGGGCAGCAACTTGACCCAAATGCTCCTGCTTTTTATGAGAGTATCCCAGTCAGAAGACTTGCAAATCTTCTGCTGCAGCATCGTGCCTCTTGCCATTAGGACCTCAGGAGCCTGGTGTGCAGAGGAGTGCACTTTGGTTTAATTGCTGCTCAAATAAAGAACATCTAACTCAACTGTTGTCCTCCAGGCCAAAGTGTCCGGTCATGGTCATAACCTCACCCTAAGACATAGGCCAGGGTAAATGATGAATTCCCTAGTCCTTACCCTGATATTGTTGTTAAAGGAACGCTGGGATGATGCGTAACAGACCTACCTATTACGGCGTGGGAGACAGCAGTGTTATTAACTGTGTAAAATCCTCATTCCAAGTAGCTGAGAATGTGCACAGGCACCAAGATTCCTACAGCAAAAGCTGATACTGGAGGGCTGCAGATCCTGATTTGTTGTGATCCTGCTTTGAAATGAAAGAGAAACAAAGCATAGGAATTCTCGAGTCGGAGAACGCAAAGGTTAAGTGTCAGAGGAAACAATAGCAAAAGTAGAGTATTCCTCAAATTTTCTGTTCTAGTGCTGGGGGAAACAATCAGGTTAAGGCTCGTTAACACATTGTGGATGAGTCTGGTGATATTTGCAAAATACCGTCTACTTCAGCCTAATGTAAATACAAAAGTACATATGTCTTTCAAAAATCTATCCTGAAGCCCACTGAGTCGTGGAAGGACCACTGCTGACGTGAACGGGCAAGACACTCTCCCTACACTCCAGTATTTGAGAAACTATTGCTTAAAAATAATAAATAGACTCTATTCAAAGCTCACTGCTCAGTTACCCAGACCTAGGAGGCAACAACCAGTCTATGCAGAATTTATCCTTGCAACTGGCTGGTAATCTAGCAATACAAGACTCTAATTTTAATACCATCAGAATTCTCCCAGGCTGCAGGTGAACTTAAGCTGCAGAAATGGAGCCAGGTTTCATTTTAGTTTGAAGTATCAAAACTGCTGACAATTAAACTTAATTGTATGAATAAGCTCCTTAACGGAATGCACCGCTGGGCTTTCATCCAGCCTAGTGCTGGCAGGAAAAGAGAAATCTATATGCAGACAGTCTGTCAACCTCCCGTAATGTGGGAGAACAGGGCTTTATCACAGTTTAATAGACACGTGTAAGGATCCCGATCTCCTGGCCTTTCCAAGAAAACTTCATTTTTTTTCTTTTTCATGAAGTGTTGCATTAATAGTCCTTATCCTCAACAACCTGTTTTTTCCTTGCCACATTTTCTTGAAGGTAAATTTCTAGAAAAAGGATTAAATCTTCCCATAAGGTTTAATTATTGGCTTTGGCTCTACCTGCCGAAGCAACAGACATGAAAAGTCTGAACAAAAAAGGCCTGATATCTTTTTTTCTGGAGATGTCCTTTCTGAAATACTAATGTTTTGTTCCCTCAAGGGTAGCATGTTTATTTGCTGTTTCTTATGCAACGAGTTTGTTAGTATGTCTGCCTCTGCAACTAGGATTGCAGGAGGCATAGATGGTCTTGGGGCTCAGAGGTCAGTTGTTTTCTATTTCATTCCTCTTTGGTTCAATTTTAATTTATTTTCCCTTATTCTATCATTTACGGAGATCTGAAGGCTACTCCTCATGTTGAATAAATTTAAATACTGTTACTAATAACTGGATATAGCTTTAGCATGGACTTCTGTAACACTATAAACCCACCTATTTTCACGCTACATAAAGTAGGCTTAAGGAAGGGACAGCTGACCAGCATGGCATTGTGAAGCTCAGAATTTTTGTCTTATGAATCAACAGATTTTTTTCTCCGTGTTGTTTCACATGCTGTGATTTTATCACATTCTTATAATTACTAATGGGACGAGTCCAAACCCCAGACCAAATGCCACAAGACTACGCAAGACTTTATAAGCAGATTCTTGTGTTAATGAGTGATTTGTTTCTAACCCTCATGGTGATAAATGTCCAAAGTATCTATTTAACATCGGTGAACTGTAGCAGAACTGTCTCCCTTTCCACCTCAACAAAGCATCTCAGAGCCCTCACCCTACAAGACAGAGATCTTGATTGGAATATGGGATGAAATACGGTCCAGAGGGGAGTTTGTGGAGCCAAGAGAGCGCTTGGATACTATGGGTGCTATAGAGAAAGCATTAAACACTCCAGAAAGAAGAGGTGAAGGAAAAAATTTCAAAGCAGAACAAAACCCAAAAAGTTGAAAATTGAAGCCTTTAACCCAGGACATGCTGTCAGTGATAAAGCAGAAAAAAATGTAAGCCAGGTAAAGGAACCACTGCTGAAGCCTGTAGATTCTTAAATCTATTTTTTTTTCCTTTATATGAGTGCATTAAGAAGTAGAATGTCAGTATTTGAGAACAGTTTACAATCCTGTCGCTCCGTTGGCACAGGTAAGGAGGAGCAGGCGCAGGGTCTGGAGGCAAAGAGAAGCTGTGATACTTCACTGGAGCAGAATGACTGTTCCAGGACACTCACAGAAGCAGAAGCCAAACCAAAACAGCAACAAATTAAAATGGCCATTGGAGCTCCCGTGCCTGAAAAGAAAGCTAGCTCATTTCTGTTTTGGGGAGCCCAGAAACACGTACCTTTTGTGTGATGGGATAGAGTTTGGTGGGTTTTTTTTCTGTAGTAGATTGTATGGGATTATTTGTGCTGGAAACAGCGTTGATAACACAGGGATGTTTTAGTCACTGCTGAGCAGTGCTTACACAGAGTCAAGGCCTCTTCTGCCTCTCACCCCACCCCAGCAGTGAGCGGCTGGGAGTGCACAAGTTGGGAGGGGACACAGCCAGGACCCCACACAGCTGACCCCAACGACCCAAAGGGACATTTCAGACCATGTGGCGTCATGCTCAGCATACAGAGCTGGGGGAGGGCAGAGGAAGGGAGGGATGTTGGGAGTTACGACGTTTGTCTTCCCAGGTAACGGTTATGCATGCTGGAGCCCTGCTTTCCTGGAGATGGCTGAACACCTGCTGCCGGTGGGGAGCAGTGAATGAATTCCTTGCTTTGCTTTGCTTGTGTGCACGGCTTTTCCCTTACCTATTAAACTGTCTTTATCTCAGCCCATGAATTTTCCCACTTTTATCCTTCCGATTCTCTTCCTCAATCCTGCCGGAGGGGAGTGAGCGAGCGGCTGCGTGGGGTTTACTTGCTGGCCGAGGTTAAACCACGATACTTGTGTTCAGAAGAAGTAATGTTTCTCAAGTCTATCTCCAACACCATGCAGCTATCCAAGGATGGGTTTATCTTTGCTTTGCTTTGCACTTGTGTGTATTACATTTTAGTAAGCCTTCAACTTTATTTAAATGTGTTTTAGAACAAATCAAAACCCCTAAATTGATTCATGAGGATTTACGGCATTTTAATTATGGAGTGTGTTTTTGAATGATTTAAAGGCTGATAAGGGCTTGAAGCAGCCCAAGATTCTGCAAGGAAATGAGAAACATGACATTTTGAAAAGGAAACCAATTTTCCTCAACCTAAACTGTTGCTCATATAAAGCAAATTATAAATATACTCTGTGACTGTAATGCTACAGAGGATTGCTTAAGAAAATATGATTAGTAGTGCAATTTTCTTAGGTTTCGGCTGCTTTCTTTTCTTTGCTGGCTTTAATGCAGGAAAAATCAACATCCTTCCTCCTCACTCGCCTCGCTTTCTCAATGAAAATAAAACAACAAATCAAATTCTGCAAGGTAGCTTGGGGATATCCTGATAAAACTCTGCTGTACAAAGACAACTCAGGACAACAGTGGGTATAGAAGAAAAAATATCTGTATATGGTTTAAAGAAATTTGAACACGGCTATGATCCCAAGATTATGCTTCATCTAGTGCCATAGTTTAGCTTGAAGAGCAGTGAAGACCAAGAGATGTGGCAACACCATACGGCAGTCAGAGGGGCATCAAATGGGGCAAATACGTTGAAGACCTCAAGAGCTTATTTTTTAATACCTTCTGGCAGGTGAGACACATCATCAATGAAAACAGCAATAAAGGGACCACAAATAAAACATATCTTGATCTGCAGAATACGTAGCTACCCATCAATACATTAGGTTACACTGGCACTGTGTGGGATTTGCAGGGGACCTGATGACTCTGTAACGCTTCTTTACATCAATGATCTACTCCAAAAGCTTTGTAGTTTTGGTGTTAGAAAACTCAGCACTGTTAAATTTCAAGTTTAAAATAGAAAACGAATAAAAATATAATAATAGAAAAATAATCTGGTTCACCCCATCTAGATATTAAAGATCTTGTACTACCTCTAATGAGAAATTGGGCTTTATCCTTGCGTAAGTAAAGGAAAAAAGGATGCATTCATTGGCATCCTTCTTGCAGAAATAACATGTATAGCACTTTACAAAGACACCAGACAAAAGTAAGATTATTTTATTTATCAGTAATGATGGGAAGGAAAATGCAAGAGAAGTACTTGCTTCTAAATGTGTGGTGAGACGACATTGTGTGTGAAGTATAAGTTTCTTGGAGTTTGGAAGGCAATTATTTCAGAACCACCTTCTTCTGAGTACTATTTCCAATAAACGACCATCAGCGACATATCTAAGGGTTCTGGAAAGCTGAGACTTAGGAAACTCATCTGTGACCATCTCCATTAAGGCTCCTTAGAACCAGTCCCTGCATGTGCAAGGAAAATGGTGAACCTGACTATCTACCGGCATTCTGCGTTTTGTCCTTGACTTTGTGTCTTTACAAAAATACCCCGTGCTAAGAGCAGCAATATCCTTTTAAGTCCTGTTTTTGTTTGGTTCGGTTTTTTTCCTAACATTTCTGCTTGCTGCTTCTTTCCTTTCATGGTGCAGTTCTGGAGAAATAACAGCACAACTTCCCCCATGCTTTGTTTCTAGTGTGTATTTAATCTCTCTGCGTTCAGATGGTAATAGATAGTTAAACGTATACCTCCGCCAACAGGTGCCTGGTGTGTATAATACCTCTTCATCATACCAGTGAGTGAACTGTATCTGTTTTTTTCAATATTAATCTCTTCAGCTTTTCAAAAGCAGTGGCACATGTAGTAATTTTAAGCTCCCAGCTGATGACTCATTCTATTACTCCCAAGCCCATGCAGAGCAAGGCAAGAGACTGTCTAGCTCTATGGCTCTGCTGGATAAAACGCCGTGTTGCACCAGAGCTTTGTGAGGATTTAGAGGAGGAAGCTATTGCCAAGAATGAAGCTTAGTCGAGACACAAAGAAGGCAGCTGAAATGGAACGAATGGTAAATCCCTCTTCTCCCTCTTGGCCTCTACCTGGATTCACCCACCCTGTGGCATCTACGTGCTGCTCGCTGCTAGTGCACAGGTATTGAAATTGCTGCATAAATAAGTTGGTTTTCATCACAGGATCTCAAATTAGATCAACTGGCATAGCCGCATTCACAACAGTTCTCCTTATTTGCTCTCGCAGAGCGATGTAGCTCTGCGGAGAGGTTGCAGGGAGCCAAGACAAGCCCTCCCTCTCTGGAAGCTGCAGCGAGGAGAAGGAGGCACAAGTGAGCTGTGCCAGGACATCTCTTTTGGTGATGATCAGGTGGTGACTAGTGCTTCTCACCGTTTTTATCTGTTACAGCTGATTTGTCATGGGAACCGCGGAAAACCCGCAGAGGTTGTACCTGCAGCTCATCTGGACCAAGGCAGCCCAGAAGGGAATTGATGCAATGGAGCTTTACCAGCTTTGCCCCCACCATGGCCAACATCTTCTGTCCAGCTCCTCCTGGAAGTGTCACACAGAATTTAGCACAACATAGAGCTGACCTATGTAGGATAGATGGAGCTATTCTCCTTGGCTCAGTGAACCTCTGTAGATGGAGGGATGAGGCACCATCTTTGTGCCTGCCAAGTTTGTACCTACTCTGATATGACCCTGAGACTAAAGAACTTTTTTTGTTCCCCACCCCCCCCCCGCCCAGAGACACTTAAAAAAGAACCCTCCAACATAAAAATGGAGAAAGAAAATTAATGAAGGTGATAACTAGAGTAGTGGGAACTGTAACTAAGAAGGAGTTCTCAGAAACGGGGATTTTGAGCATGACATGCTGAAGAAATTCATGCTCATTTAAACAGAAGCAGTAGCAAGAGTGAGACTGAATATAGATGATCTGTTTCAAGTGGTTTGGACCCTGAGAGATTATTGAGTGCTGCACACTACCAGGTGTGAAGAGAAATTAAAGAAAATATCCCAAATGGAAAACAGGAGCAGCAGGAAAGTTCCAGCAGAGCTGAAATGATCTGAAAATGTGGAAGACAACTAGAAGAGATTTATACAGCAATGCTGCAAGTGGAAAGGAAGACAGGGTAGATACATTTCTGACAGGAACAGGTCCTTACAAACTCTAAATGTAAGAATTTCCTGCTCCCTCCTGCCAGCTGTTCTCGACTGTAAATGAAAACTAAAAAAGAACCAGAAAAGTTGTAGAGGAAGTCAAGACTTGTCCTATACTCCATATGCATGGGCAATGTCAACCAGTGCTGGTAACACAGGACAAGGTACTTCCATTCCTTTTTCTTAAACAAATTAGCCTTTAAAAAAAAAAAAAAAATTATATATATTTATATTATTGGACACATTTTCTTGGAAACCTTGATCCAGACTTACTGACTGCTAAAATACAGAGCATTAACAGTAAACAGAGAACTTGAATGTTTAAAGCTTTAAACTCTAGAGAGAGAACAGAGGGGATCTGAAGAAGTGCAGAAAGACACACAAAACTCTTACTGTTGATAGAGCTTCCACATCTTGATTGGTTATAATTACTTGGAACTTTGAGTTTCATCGTTTTTGTTTGTTAAGCTAAGTTCTGGCTGGGAAAAGGAAGACATATTATTAGGCTTCCTCCTTGAAGAGGTTCAGTTTCCAAGACAGTAGAAGTGCGGAGAGACTTCCAAAGACACGTTTCAGTCAGGCACAGACAATTAAAACTGCACAACAGGATTAAAAGTCTCTTTCAATCGCTTTTGGCCCTGGTGGTAGGTGAACACTGTATAATTAGCATCAAGTTGGCAACTCTCCTTAGAACATTTGACAGATAGAGAAAAGCGCTCCCTCCCCGGTGATCTCTTTTCCTAGCCAAAGCCTGTACTGCCCATTTCTGGTTCCACAGGTTATTGTAGAAGCCCTTTTTTTTTTTTGCTTCCTCTATCTTCACGTCTTTCCTGGACAGACCATGGGACCCCAAACACGTAACTCCTGCTCGCCCAGGTAACGATGCAAGGCAGATCTCTCTGTAAAGCTGTGCAGTATGCAGCTGCCTGCAAGCATTCACTTACGGCTCTCGGATAGCAATCAGCTATGCAAAATGACAATCATCTATCACTTTCTGCCTGTCTTCAGGAAAGAACTGAGAAAAACATGATCTTCAGTGTTTTGGTAAAGAAGCTGCATGATAAACAAAACCTCTGAGGCTGCATGCAACATAACCTGGCAGCAGAAACGCCGTACACCAGGCTCCAAACTTCATCTGACGAAGGCTGTATTCTGAAAACAAATCTGGGCAGAGTTACTATACACTGGAACATCCCCAAAATCCAGAAAAAGAGTCACATTACCAGGAAAATATCTGTTTTTCTTACTTCATAATGTAAGACTTCTACAGTATCACAGCACTTCCACGCAGCAGGAAAAGGAGTGAATGAATGAAAAATCATCTCCTTAAGCTTTGGATGCTGAAAAAAACCCCATAGTTTTAAGTAGATTTTTCCAATAACACTGCAGCCAGTATATATTTTTGTAGTCCTCTAGTCACAAATCATTTCCAAAGGGAAAATTATAACATGACAAACTGGATTTCTGTTACTGGAATGAATCTGGCTGGAAGAAATGGGTAAATCAATAAACTAACAAAACTCTTGTGTGCAAATAGCCAGAAATTGCCTACAGAAAAGCACTCTTGGATGCGCTGGTCCTCACAGTAGCCCAGTCACCATGGCAGCTTCAAATCTGCAGTACTGGAGGTGAGGGGTGGGCAGGATTATGTGTGTAAAGAAGTTGCTGCGGTCTGTGCTGGGACGTGAATTTACAGCACACCGTCTTCTCCATAGTAACTTAAGAGTCTGCCTGCACACATGCTCCAATCCCACAGTTTTGTCTGAAGTAATTTCAGATGTCTTACTCAACAGTAAAATAAAAAACGGTGAGCCACGTTGTGTTTATCAGGAGGTTAAAAGCAGGTACAAGGGCACTTACAACAGAGGAGCTAACAAATTGCAGGTCCGTAGCCTTGCTCATCCACAGTGACACCTCCAGGTGCTCAGCCTCCCTGTAAAAGAATAAAACATTTCCCCTAAGTATGCTGCTAATCGCAGTAATTGGAAGATATCATCCTGAATGCTGAACTAGCAAAAGCCCTGAGCTGGCCACACGAACAACCCCTAATGTTCAATTAAGATAAGGCTTAGTATATTGTTCAGTCTGCAACGGACAATTTTTTTTCTTTTGCTGGGTTGAAGCTTTTGAGATCAATAGAAAATGAAAAAAAAAATTAATATAGCTCATCATTTCAGTTACACTGAAGCCCTATTAAACATTTGCTTTTCACTCAGCCCTTGTGCCTAATTGCCCTCTGCCCAAGCACATCGTTTCTTGAAACCCTTTTATCCTATTTCATTTCTCTTAAACATTGTTGACGGGAAGATTCTGTCTCACGCTTATCACATGAGATAGGTGTGCCAGTTAGCAGCAATGTGGCTGCAGTACCTTCCTGGGGTGGAAGGAGGGTTGATGCTGGGCTGTACGGCACAGGAAGGGACCCACAGCCCCACAGGAACAGGGGGCGGTTGTGCCATGGGCAGGTACCAAACCTGACAAAGCCTTGAAACAGCCACCACCAAGGGTTGGGTGGGAGCTGTTGCTCGCAGGTGCTTGCTTGAACGCCCTGAAACTTTCCATGAATTTTGGTTTTAATAATAAACAATAAACAAAAAAAAAACCAGAGTAAACCAATCTGAAAATACTGGTTCAGTTAGACATTTGTAGTGGCAAGTTTAGCTTTTTTTTAACATACACTCAAAGCAACATTTAATCTCCAGATTTATTTCCATTTACTTCAAAATATGAAGGGAAATCTGGCATCTAAAGGAATCTTGCAACCCAAAGTGATGGCTTTTTCTTCTCTGCCATTCACTGAAAACATTGGCACACCTTTTCTTACAGTTTCCCCCAGGTGATTATTCCATTCCACTTTGCAAACTTGGCCAAGGAATCAGCTATTTATGCAACCTGCATTTCTTCCAAGGGGTCAGAGCATCAAAGAGCAGGGCCAGCTCCACCAGTTCCCCCGCTGCTCCGCATCCTGTTGTTCCCTCTCGGGGTGATGGCAGCCCCCGAATTTGGGAGCCCCTGGAGCAGCACCGGCACCCAAGCAGGAGATTACAACGTTTCCTTGCTGCCCTCCTGTGGCTATGCCACGACCAGTCACTCGCTCTGGTATCTCCCTAAAAATCCCTCTGTTTTCGGATGAGGATTGTTTGCACTTGGCTCTTCACCTGGCTTGTTTTCTCTGCTCAAATGTAGTGCATTTACCAAGACAATTGGTGCTTTCATGTGAAGGGAGCAGCGATACATTTCCAGATCATAAATTTTAATAGGAAATCTCTCAGGTACCCAAGGATTAATATTTAATGGCTGTTCTATAATGTAATTTCTACAGGCCAATCTTTCATCTTCAAAACTTTATCATCATAGACCTACAAAAGTTAGACTTCCATATGATAACAATACTTTATGAACACAGCGATTCCTGAATTCCCTGGTTGTCTCCTACAGGCAAAGAGGCTGTTCCTGTGAGTCTTAAAAAATAAGCTAACACTTTAAATTGTCTATTATCTGTTCAGAGGCAAGCTGAGTACTGTTGAGCTTCAAGTCTGAAGTGCTAAGAGGAGCTAGAACAGTGCCAGGACAAGATGACAAGTAATACCTTTGCAGTTGAGGTCATCATCCCATTATTAAAAAGGAGACTGTGATCTAATTCCATATGTTAGGGGTGTTGGGACTCAGTGTCTGATAGAGGAGAATAACGCAAGTTGATATCTTGCACCACAAAGCATGAAGAGCTGCCTAAAGGATGAGATACTGGTCACAAATCCAGTTTGGCACCAGCTCGTGTTTCCTAGCTAAAAACTTGATTACTTTTCTAATAGTAGTTACTCTTCCCTTGCTAGCAAATAAACCCATTACTCACCTCTGAGATGAGACATTCCAGGCATCCCAAAATTCTGAAGAGCCTCATCTTGTTTAGATTTACAGTAGGAATGTTTCCATAGGTTCTAAATAGACAAACCTTGCAGATAGGGAGTGTTGGTACCGGGGGCTCATTTCTAATCTAGAGCGAGACTACGAACTAATCCAGCTAGTAGAGGATAAAGCTGCTTATACACTGACTTCTCATCACATACCTGCTGCAATTTCTAAAAAAAAAATAAATCACAGCAGAGTTAAGAGCCAGGTTATGGCACTTTTATCAACTCCCCTTCCTTGAACAGAGCATATCCGTATGAGCATTTTGGTCCCCGTGATCTATCAGGTTCACAAAAATGAATCTGCCTTAACTTGTGCCTTCTGGGAAGGCTTTTCTTAGGATGACATTGGAGCAGGTACATACAATCCTCAGGTTTCTCTGGAGGTGTAGAACACAAACCTGTGTGGGACAGAGTCATGCCTACACCAGGCGCTGAGCTTTGTGGCTTGTTCTGATTTTCAGTACAAGCCTGCCTGGATTTCCGTCACTGATGTTTGTCTCTCCCCAGCCTGCTCCACTGAGTCTCATGGAAAACTACAGCATTTAACATCTCTTGACCAAAGTTAGACCATGAAGATGTTCATCCTTGGCTTCCATATGAGGTCAGAGTCAGGCAGAGGCATTTCCCAGTTTTACCCAGCTCAGA
Organism: Chlamydotis macqueenii; assembly: GCF_036417535.1. Classification (NCBI taxonomy): domain Eukaryota; kingdom Metazoa; phylum Chordata; class Aves; order Otidiformes; family Otididae; genus Chlamydotis; species Chlamydotis macqueenii. The sequence continues at coordinate 3,288,525 of NC_141571.1, read as the reverse complement.
GCACTGACAGATGGGAAAAACCCTGACATTTCATTCCCGAGTGTATCTGCGATGCAGTTTGTCTAATACAGCACTGTAAAATCGCTGCTTCCCTTGAGTGTTATCAAGGTTGTTTGAACAAAGAAAATTGTATCCAAGTTAAGCACACAACGGTGCTTTCAAACCAGGAGTGACTCTGACGCTCGCCTCTGCCCAGAAAGCCAACAGCAACCTTACCCTTAAAAATATTATGATGACAAAGAATGAGTTACATTTGTTTAAATTATGGTTCTACCACGTTCTAGGTGGAAGCAGTGTCTTGGCTAATTGTTCTGTACACAGAAGGTAGCACACCCTAAATGAAATCCCAGCTGCAAGTACTGGCAGCGATCCTCCAGGACCATAAGTGGCATGTAAAATAATCCTTTCTTTAACAGCCCTGCTCACTAGCTCCTTAGTTCTGAGCTTGGGTTTACCCTAGAAGCAGGAAGGCATTACCAAAATGCACCAGCTTTACTTACTGCCAGAGTATTATCTCTACCAGCTACCCCCTTGCTGAGGAGGGACCACAGGAACGGCAAAGGCACACACTCCATTCCCCAGACCGACTTTGAATGATGAAACGTCGGTTGACAAGTCCTCCTTTTCAGTAGTTGAGGTCTGATTGTCCCAGTGCAGGATGCAGAAGCATATTTTAGCTCTTGGAGCATCTCAAGAGTTGCTGGAGAGGGAAAGCAGAGGGAGATAAGGGACAGGAACTGCATGTTCCTCCATGAGAGCTGATCACCAGGCCTTCACAAGGAGAAGGTGACACATGAGAATGAAAAAACACCTTTCAACACACAGCAGAAGAAATTCCATCCCCACTTCATCCTTATAAATGTTTTCTGTGAGAATTAATTGTGTCCCAAAGTCAATGACAATTTCATCAGCTGGGGCCAGGTGCTCATCTAGTGAGTCCCCCCTTTGTTTCTGCAGATTTCTTTGGCATGTGTTTTTCTGTAACAAACATCTATGCCTGGTGTTATTTTTTTCCTGTGTGCATAATATTCTTTTCATCCCCCCAAATTTAATTTTCTAATGTGTTGGCTTTATCGCTTAAAATTTTAGTGGAGGATTTGAGTGTGCTGCCGACAAAATAATAATTTATATTGTATCAGTCAGTATCACTCCATTGTCTCAATCTTTCACAATGTTTTTTCTGCAGCTTCCAATTTTCCTCAGAATAAAACAAATTACTTAGCAAGTGGAATATCTTCTTGTCATAATAATTTAATATTAAAATGTCAATAAGATTTGGTACACACAGCAGAGGGCACAAAGGTACAGAGACAGCGCAGAAATGAAGTAAACTTAATAAAGTGAGTGAGAAGGTACAATGGGGATTGAGTCAGGCTCCTGCACTTGATATGAAAGAACCTTTTTATCCTGCAGTGCAGTACAATCATTGTGTAAGCAATAACACAATTGCAGGAGCACTTATGCCTGCTGCCTGCCCACTAACACATAGTTGAAGTCCAGCACCAGCGCCCACCCCTGGGGCTGTGCATCCTCGAGGAGCACTGGATGGTGACAGTACGTGGCACGCCGTGGCAGATGGGGGAAACAGCAGGGACGGAGGGGATGGCCAGAGGCTGGTGGTACACCCTGGCCTCTGCCCAGTGCCAGCAGAGAGGACCCTTGTAGAGCAGATCCACTGTTTTTGTGGCTTATAGGTGGATGAAGGCTCCAGCCTGCGGTCCAGCATCCTGATCCAGACATTGAGTCAGGATTTGTGCTAGGGAGTCTGTTCCTTGCCTGCAGCAGATCAGACCTTAGAGCTCACATTAAATTTGGTGCAGTTCTGGGAGGCCAAATCCTCCTCCTGATTCAAACTTACAGATCACTCTGACAGATGAACGTCAAATGCTGTGGGTTTATCTGGAATGAGTTTCCTAAAAAGATCTGTAAGTCTCAGGAGCAGATATGTTTTTTCCCTCAGAACGAGGTGGTCAGCAGGGCATGGTTTGGGAGCAGTCCTCCTCTTCCTCAGGCAACTCCACGCGCGTTTGCAAAATGAAAGGGCCTGACAACAATCACAGAACCAGAATAATTCAGGTTGGAGAGCCTTTGAAGGTCATCCAGTCCAACTTGCTCCTCAGAGCCGGGCTAAATTCAAAGTAGTATAAAATAAAAAAACGAAGCAAATTTGCACGAGCTTCAGGAGCTTATTATCCGAGTCTGTTATCTATCAGACTATAGGAAAGCCATTCCTGTATCTAACCACTCTTTTCTGGCCTGCAGCCATAGAACTGGGCATTACATTCAGTCAGTGACTCCACACAAATATATCACTGTTTGAAGTCCCCATTTTCAGTACCTAATTTTTCCTTCTGCCAAAAAGGGACATAGGGCCTGCTTTGCATGCCCAGCCTTTTACTAATTCTTGGGAGGGAACAAAGAGGAGAGCCGGAGAAACCAAAAGGCTATGCTTGCCTGGTTTGTCCCATTTCACAAAGGGGTATCTTCCAGCATAGTTTTTGCCTTGCATAGCAAGCAGGCAACACTTTTATGTTATTTCAACCGAAGGCTGACCAGGGGTTAGCTGAGGTATGTCTCCCTCTCTCCTACAGCTTTCCACAAGGTGCCTGGGCCACACAGGAGGGCAGCAGGACCCCAGGGAGCTGTGGAAATGTTCCCACCAGCTCAGAGCATCAAAAAGTCTGATGAAAGTTGGTGGAGTCATCTTCTGCTCACAATTTTTTACAAGGAAGGTGCTTCATACACTCTGGGAGGCTTTTTCTTATTAGCTGCTGCCCTCCTATATGTAAAAATAAAAGTGGTAAACAGCAAAGTCCTTCTAACAGCACAGCGCTGAATGTCAAGATGACTTCACTGTCAAGAGCCATAAACAAAACTGCTAGAAAAGGAGGAGGTTTTGAAGCCTCGTGCCTGTGGAAGGCTGTTTTCTGCTGCATGGCTTGTTTCCCCGTTCTCAGTCTATACTAGTTTTAAAACCACTCAGCATTTTCCTTGAGAGCTTATTCAACAGGACTAATTGCTCTGATAATAGGAAACTGATGCTGATGTTCAGCCAATATCATTATTGCCATCCTCCCTAGCGAGCACTTTCTGGCTGCCACCAGGAATCCCTGCCTCTTTTTCTATTACATGTTAATGCATCTATCTACATCTTACATACTTGTTGATGCTTACTGTTTTTTTTTCTCTCCTTCATTCAAATTTTAGCTCAGCAAAACTGCCATAATATAGCTTTTATTTTTCAGGGAGCTCTCGGATACTCCTTGATTGCTTTTCGTTTGTTAGCTTCTTTCTGGTGTTGAGATGGTCATAACTGAATGCAACTTTCTACACGTGCCCAGCTGCTGTTTTATGGACAATATTCACATCCTTTCTCCCTTGCTGCACCTCTGCTCATTCAGACCTAACTGTATGATAGACTTACTTGCAGCCACACTGTATTGCCAAAAACATTCTTAAATATCAGCTATCTTGATCTTTCCATATTGTCTCTTGCTGCTGAGTGTATATCACGTATCCCACCTACCAATACTAATCAATACCACCTACCAATCCATCCATCCATTGATACAATCTATTTTTATCTTCCCTCATTTCTTTTCTCTCTTGGTCCATCCATGTTTTTGCCAGGATGGTTTTCCTATTGTTGTTTGCTATGCCTTCCAATTTAGGTATCATCTGGGAATTTAATTAATGTGCTTTTTACCTGCTTTTCCAGGCCATTAACAGTGCTTTTCAGCAAGACTGGACATAATAAAAGTCCCCAAAGTACTCATGGCACAGCTTCCACTAACTAGACATTGCACGTGGGTGCCTGTTGTGCACAGCTAACAGCTTTCTAGATATTTCTCAATCCATGTGAAATGGCTTGCCTCCAAGGCAATTAAAGCGAGCGAGTTTTAAAGTGAGGGCTCATGAGCTGCTGTATAAAATTATTTACTAGAGTTCAAAGTGACCAAATATTGCAAAAGTTTGATGCATGCATTTTCAAATTTAATAAACCAACTAATCCACAAAGTTCCTTTTAGTAAGGAGCAACACTCACCCTCCCATCCATATCTCTCCTCTACACTGAGATTTATACAGGTCTGCTTACCTATTGCGCATTGTTAACCTGAATGTTAGCTTTCTACTGGGGCTTTTCAAGATTTCTCTGTCTGCATCCTGCCCTGTCAGGTTCAGTCTGGGAGCAGCAGCACCTTTGGCTAAAGAGGGATGAGGAGTTTCTCCTTCACAGCCACCACCACTCACCTCTAGCACCCGTGACCGCAGCACATCGTATGCTAGACATGCCCCCACGGTCCCGCCTGCATCCACACCAGCCTCCTCCCGGGCAGATTTGGTTCAGGCATGCGATGGTGTTAATAAAACTGAAAAAAGGATGAACCTTACATCCCGCTCCTCAACAAATTGCTCATTAACAAGATATTTTTTTCAAAATTTATAGGCTTCCTATACAGAACTGTGTCTAAAAACTCTCCATCATACACATTGCGCTATGCAGCACTGTTTATTTTCAAAGGATTGCCCTATTTGTGAATAGTTCCTCACTCCTTCTGTGAAGGATTGAGAAAAAAAAACCACCCAGAAATTGCTTGTAGGATTATTTAGCAAAATCCTTTCAAAATACGAAGTGAGCTGGAAATGACTTAAAATCCCCGTAGAGCAGGGTTGTTGAAGTATAAATTACGCGCTGCTACCCACCTATCGCACAGAGCAGTGCTGTGTCCTGCAGGGTGCTGCATGCTCATGGATGGGCCAAGAACTGCATACAGATACAGTTATCAGCAATTTATAGCAAAGCCTAATGAAGCAGTATTTGTAAAGCACTTGGGACCTTTAATTAGAAGCATTACTTTTTATTATTTTCCATACTGTAACACTTAAGGGCAAAAAAAAAAAAAAAAGCCAATCCGGTAATCAATTGCAGAACAATTAAATCCAAGTATATGTCCACGCAGAAACAACACAAGTGGGTAATTATACATTGCTGACAGGAGGAATGTGAGCAAGAGACGCTGCACAACTGCCTCGGCTCTGCGGCGATCCCAAACGGCATTCAGAAAATATTTCAAGGGGATCAAAGCTGCCTGACAGGCGCTATACAAATTCACCATCATAAACACTGAATAATACATTACACTAATCTGATTGCTATTGACTGCTACAGTTGCATGTGCGACCTTGGGCGTACATTAATCAAAGGCAGCCGTTCGTATTTCTATCCCATGTCCTGCGGCGATGAGCACAACTCATCTCCAATCTCTCCTTGTCCCTGTATCTCTTCCTGCTCCCTCTGATGTTACTTGGAAATGGAGGCTGGTGTTTGGAGGGAAATAGCTTTTTCTATCTGCCTCTTTTTGTTTGAACACACACGAATGCTCCAATATGGAATAATAAAAACATGCACCCGTTTGTCCACCCAGTGTTCTCTGAATCCAGTTTAGCAAGTGTTGCAATCTTAAAGACCATTCGAACTTTTGAGTAATTGGTTTCTCAGCGGAGACTATAACTAGACGGAAGCGCTTTTTGGGATTTCACCAAATGTGCTTATTATTTACCCTAAGAAACGAGGCGTCGTCAGAATGAAAGATCCCATTGCTTTCATCTACCTGGCACAATGCAGCGTGTATGATGTGTTGCTCACAGGAGGTGCATCAAGGCTTAAACCGCAGAAACCAATCTCTCATCAGTTCCTCTTCCCTTTGTCATTAACGGAAGACAGTGAACACAAGAAAGAGCTGACAACGTGTTGAAAACAAATTGAATAGGCATCGCTTCGCCTGCCTTGATTCTCTCATCCTCCCCCAAGGCTATGAGATGATACTTAGCGTCTTACATTGCAAAAACTCTCATGCACACGCTGTCTGGCGTGCTGCCTCCTGCCCCGCGTTGGTCTTTGACTGTGGAGAGCCTTCCCCCAGGGCGTGTGTAATCCCAACAGCAGGGCTTTCTCAAAGTTTGGTGTAAAAAAATACAAAATCAGACAAAAATTCAAAACAATCTAACGAGCTGGGTTTGATAGGGTTTCAGACCGTTGGCAGGCATATACGTTTCTCAAACAGCCCTGTTCCGTTACCTGAGAGCTAAGCATGACAGTCAATAATTTAAGGTAAAGGACGTGAAGAGGCTGAGATTATTCTCCAAAGTGTTGTAAATGCAGATTATTTATATTTAAAATGAAACTTAAGCAAGTTATGGTAATACTATATGAATAATTGGCTCTGCAGCCACAGGTACTTGCTTTTTAAAAGTTCGATTAAAAATACAATCTTTTAAAATCTTGCAACACTTTTGCTAAAAGCTCTCTCTACATCTTGCTAAAGAATGCCAGGAGAGAGGTCCTGAGTACTGACGGAGAAATAAAGGGCACGAAGGAGAAATAAAGAGGAGCAAGCTGTACATTTACTCCTGACAGTCAAGCAACCCTTCCCTCCTGGCAACGCAAAAAACCACAGAACTTAATTAAGAGGGCCCATTTTGTCAACAAAGCCTTTTACGGTCCACGGCCTTTGCTCAGATACACTTACTTTTTCCATCAGTCACATCAGTACCTCCGGGTTGCTGCAGAGCATCGCTGGGGGACCCCCTGGAAGCTTTCTCTTTTATAAATTTTTCACACCGGTTCTATTACCTGGAGTGGACTTTCACGCCATAAGAATACAGCCTGATTCCCCCAGACCTTTATCAGCCCTCGGTGCATACACCATGATGAAGAAAAATAGTGCATGCAGACCACTCTTCCTCCCTTTTTCATTATGTAGCAGCTCTTCAGCACATAAGAGAGAGTTTCAGGACAAAGTAATGGATATTTTAAGACATTCAAAGGAAGATCTTAGAAAGATGCACCAAATTTTGTAAGGAAAAGCTCAAGGCTGTATTAATTAATCCCTTGGATATGGCTATGAAAGGCCACTGAATTTGGAGAAATGTTAGTTGTTGGACTCCTTTGGGAATGAAAACTGATCAGAGTTTTGATGTCTTTGTGGGCTCGTATCCAAATGAGTCAACACAAAGTGGTCACGCATTGGAAATCACACTGCAAAAGTATTTTTCTTGTCCCTACTAACTTCCCTCCTCACATCCCACAAGGAAAACTTAATTCAGCCCCTACGCGGAAGTCCAAAAGGGAGGATTGCTGGCTCTTGCAGATAGGGAAAAACTAACTCTAGGAGAGAGAATCCAGGAATTCATTGTCCTGAAATCCAGGTTCAAGAAATAATTTAAAGAATGGCTGAAGGCTGCAATCTACAATGCCTGGCTATTTTGTACCCCTGTGAGTCAGACAGGTGATTTTTTTAAAAAATAATCTGCTTTCCCTTTGCACCAGGAGAGGCTGGAGTTAAGGAACCTCAATCTCACTTACACAAGTTTGAAGTCAGCGTAACTTCTGGCTCTAGTGGGTGTTACTTTTGATTTATACTTATGACGCCGAGAAGAAAATCAGATCAAGGGAATATAAATCAAACAGAGATCAATACTGAGCATCAAGGTACTAATTCTATCTCCTCAAACTGCCCTTACAAGCTGCAGGAGGCAGAGGGGACAATTCCCCTGGCGCAGGCACAGCAGATTTATGTTGAGCTCTGGTCCCGGAGCAGGGAAGATGTTGGAGGTGGAAGGGGACGGGTCTGCACCGCACACTATTAAGAATCCGTGTCTGTCTGGGCTGTCAAACAGCCTGTGGGCAGCTTTGGGAGGTTGTCATAAATCAGCGCACCCTTGCATTGGGGGCTGTTGGTGAGAGCGAAGTTGGTTTAAAATTATCTTTCACTGTGTTTTGCCTTCAGGAACCACCACCAAACCTTGGCTGCACGCCTCTCCTAACAGAAGGACCACAGGGTAAGAAATAGCAGATGGTTTAGAGCTCTTCCCCAAAACCCAGCTCTGCCAAACGGCACAGCAATGTTTTCTCCACCTACCTCCAGCACCACAACAACAGTAAAGCCGATCGTTAAAGCGCGCTAAAATGTTTCATGACTTGAGCAAACGTGCACTGGCTGGAAAGGGCCGGGCCACCAGTCCATGCGATGATGCAGTTCAGTCTGTGCTGTGAGCAGCCCACGAAGCACCGGGCAGGTGTTCACGGGAGCCAACAGCTTGTCTGGTGGAGTCTTAATTTGTTTTTAGGAGACACATTAAAAAGGATGAAGCGATTTGGCCGCTTTCTGCCAGCACTGGTAAATGTGACTGTATATGTTATAAAAGCCTGAAATCAAAGGGCTCGGAATGGGAGGAGTAGGAGAGGCATAGAAAATGGGCAAGAATTTTTTATGTTAGAAAATTTTACAATTTATTGATCAAAGCACTTCCTTGCTTTGTAGAAATTTGCAGAAAAGTATGATTGAAAGGGGAGATTTGTTTGGGGGTGTATTGGGGGGCTGGTCAGGAGAGATTGATGGCATGTTAAATTGCAGTAGCTGATGGCATAATTAAGTAATAAAGCTCTCCAAGTAGTAATTATAGGACATGTCAAACAGAGTTATAAGGCAGGAGGCCAAAGGCCAAGTGATTAACCATCTGAGAAGTGTAACAATTCCCTGGAAATGCCCAGCCCAGAGCGCTGCTGCTGCAGTGAAATACAATTTAATAAACACCAAAGAGAGGACCAGCTCTACATTTCAACTCCGAGCCGCTGGCAGTACCCGCTGTGCCTCCCACCAGTCTCCTCGTCTACACGAAAACATCAGGGTTGCTGCCAGGGCCCTCATTACAGGGTTGAGCACAAGGTTTCTTACTTTGTGCTTGTGAAGCCCAGCCTTCCCTTGACTCACCTCCTTGGAGCCGGGCGGCACAGTGACCGTGTCTCACCTGTCCCAGCGCCAGCTGGATCTTGTGCACACGGAGCCGTTCAGTTTTGCTCCGGGTAGGACCAGGAGCACTCAGTCAGCTGAAGATGTGTTCTTCATCATCTTGTAGCAATTGCAGCAGTCTCCTAGTGAAGGTGTGGTGTTTTACTTGAACATATCCAAGATATCTACTGAAACGCAGACTGAGGATAATTCCTATTGCTGTGGATTTCACACAGAGAAGTGTCTACTTCATTAGTTCCAAAGAAATAAAGGGAAAAAAATCCCTGATCTCTATCTCAGTACAGAGATACATAAAATTGTCTCTTTCTCTGAAAGTCATTGTCTGCCACTTCAGGAGCGGAGGCCGTACATTCATTAATTCCCTTATTCAGACTTCAAGATCTCATGATGGAGCTGAGCTCAGGACCGTGATGGTTTTCTTTTCCCTTTCGACACGCTTCACCTTATGCTTACTTATACTGAGCTGATCCCTGAAATGTAGTCCACCTCGCTCTTTAAGAGACTCCTGAAACGATTTACAGTTCTATTGATGCTTTTGGCAATCCAAATTGTTATTTTGGCTCAGTGGTAGCGCTGGTCCTGAAGCATTACACCACCAGCCTTATCCTGACACGGTTATTACTCCTTCCTTCCTAAGAGAACTGATGCCCATGCAGCTGCTTACTCTCCCAAGAAATGTTTGTGGAGCCTATTTAAAACCTCATTGCAGATGGAAATTTTTGAAAGCTGCTACCTTCTCCACTCTGCTGTGGGAACAAGAGGAAGTGTAATAGACTGGAGATTTTTTTTTTTTTTTTTTTCCACAGAACAGGACAGTTTTGTCCATGAGATAACATTAAGCAGTGTTTTATACCAATTTTCCATTAACCCTACTGACTGTAGATAAACATTTGTGATAGGGGGGCACATATTTTTATTTACCATCTGAAAATATTTGCAAACACAACCTTGTGAGCACCCAGAGAGGCTGTGTTGGCACAAAAGCCTGCCCGTGGACATTCGAGGACCACAGCACTCACCGCCTGCGTACGCCAGCACACGCTGAAGTTGAAGGCACCTGGCATCCGAGGCTGCTTGTTGTAAGACCTTGATCTCATTTTTGGAGTGTTACTGAACTTGTTAACATTAAAAAGTAGTCAGTTACATAAATAAGTCAAACATATTACTAATATTAGCGGCAAAATTAACTCCTCGTTTTAATAATAAAAATACCTGCCTTCCTATCCCTTCACCCACACTCTTCCTCAGCCTCAGTTATGAATCACTTCTTTGTTCTGGCAAAGTTGCAGAGGAACACCAGCTTCTGTGCTATTTCCTTATCGTGTGTATGTGTACGTACATAAGAAACCTTTTTCTCCTGCACTGTTCTCTCTGGCGTTTATTAAACGCGGCGCTTTCCAGTCCCTGGAGGGCTGGTGAGGATGGAGGAAGGCTCCGCATGGGTCTAGCAAAGAGGTCTGTGGCAGAGCTGATGGCTGCAAAAAGGCAAGTTATTCCTGGAACAGCAGAGGGAATGAAGCGTCATGTTATTTACCTCTGTGAAGGTAATTCTGGGTATTTTTATGAGAGAATGAGGAAAAGGTTTTTTGATTTTCCTTAATTTTTGCATTATCAAAGTATTATCACCACTGTCTACTAATAACCTTACTACACATCTTTTATGAAGTTTGTGCATATATCACGTTTCCAGCTTAAAAACAGTACCATAAACATCATTATGGGCCATGAACATGGGCCATACATCATTATAGGGCCACAAAGATGATCAGAGGGCTGGAGCACCTCTCTTATGAGGCCAGGCTGAGAGAGCTGGGGCTGTTCAGCCTGGAGAAGAGGAGGCTCCGGGAAGACCTTAGAGCGGCCTTCCAGTGCCTAAAGGGGGCTGCAGGAAAGACGGGGAGAGGCTGGTCAGTAGGGCCTGTTGCAATAGGACAAGGAGTAATGGTTTTAAAATAGAGGGGGGTAGATTTAGATTAGATATTAGGAAAAAAAATTTTTACAATGCAAGTTATAGAACACTGGAACAGGTTGCCCAGAGAGGTGGTGGATGCCCCATCCCTGGAAACGTTCAAGGCCAGGCTGGACGGGGCTCTGAGCAACCTGATCTGGTTGGAGATGTCCCTGCTCCTGGCAGGGGGGTTGGACTGGGTGACTTTTGAAGGTCCCTTCCAACCCAAACCATTCTATGATTCTATGATTAAATGGAAACTTAATTATATAATACTGTGTAATGGCTGTTTTTATATTTTGGTTGTGTATTAAGTAATGTTCCTGACTTACCTGTCTTCTCAAGTACTGAAAATATTAAATTGTTAAATCTATTTCACAAGTGTTTACTGTGTAAACATGACAAAAAAATCTGCAAATACAGGAAATTTTTTATGGGGGCCATGTGCTTCACTTGCATGCTGGACACTAAATATCCACTAAAGTCTCACAGCTGTATCTTGGGATGTACCTTTCCAAACAAGGCATCTCTGCTGAGCTGCTTGCCAAGAATTAGGCAAATAAGCAAGCTAAAACAAATGCAAAGGCTTGTGGAAAGATTTCCACTGCTAGAGCTGGCTGTAAAATAAAAATGGTAGTTAGTAGAAATAGGCAAAATTCAGTATTTCTTTGTTTTTAAGGATACCAAGACTTCCTAAAAGTTTCCTTCTTTTCCCCTTTTCAAGCATAGAGAGATAGAGTGTGTAACCCTGCGGTCTTGGCACTTAAGAAAGTCCATGTGATCTTTTTTTTTTTCCCTGATAAATGGTGAACTATTCAGAACAAAACAGAGCTTTGAAAAGACAGATTTTCCCTTGAAATGGAAATTTCAGGTACAGTAGCTGGCTGTACCCAGTACTTGGTTACTGGCTATTACAGTCTAAGTGCTCCCCCGTGTGTTTGCTCTCATCTTCTTGCTATATATAATTTTGGCTAGAAATTCCCTACAAGTTTTAAATGAAAAAAAAAAAAAGGGGGGGAAAAATCAGCAGATTTCAGCAAAATTTCTAGCTCATCTCTATGAAATACCAAATGTCTTTCAGGAAAAAAAAAAGCAGATATTTAGGGTTCTTTGTCATGGTCACACTTCTGTCTCTCTGGTCTTTTAGGAATTCATCTCTGAACTGCTCCACGGGTTGACTGAAGCCGTTTAGCTGCAAGATGAGGTCTGTGTGAGCTGGGAGAGGCACGAGAGGGGCTGTCATCTCCAGCTTGGATGCTCCCCAGACACCCTGGAGACTGGAAAGAGCCCAGAGGGAGCAAGGAGGCAAGGGGGTGTTTTCGTCTTGTCTAGGAGCTCAGAGGGTCTCTCCAGGAAGACCCCATGAAGAATGAGCCAAAAGCCTGGTCCAGCACGCTGAGCAGCAAAGAAAGCATCATAAATTGCACATGCTGGTCATTTGTGTCACAACCAGATGTCTCAGCAATCCATGAAAAATTAAGCCGTAGCTCATAAATTATTTTTTTTTGTTTGCTGCTCGTTATTAATTATGGCTTCAGGGGAGCCGTGCACGTGGATAACAGGAGTGAAAAGTTTCCACGTTCTGATGTAGCGTCTGCTCTGGAGAAGCAGGAACAGTTTCCAGATTCAGGCTAAAGCGCACGCTGCAAGTTACCCGGCACAGCCCTAGGTGAAAGGGATACATTTCCGAATTTTCTCGCTGATGCTCTCCATCGATTTTTCTGAGACAGCCTAGGCAAATCGTTTAAACTCGGTGCCTGGGTTTACTCGTGCTTTCGATGAGCAACGTGTGACACAGAGCGGCTGCCTCCCTCAGCGCCCACGAGCCTTTAATTTATGTTTGCGGGGTGGCTTGAGCTGTTCCACTCCAGAGTCCGTAACTGCAAGGCATTGTTAATAATCCAGAAGCAACAAGTGGCGTGAAGGAGCCTTGTACCTGTGGATGAGCATTTCGATTCGTAGAAAAAAAATGTTTCACCTATGAAAATAAAAGCAAAATTCGCAACTTTGGGTCCTTTTACCTTGAAAAAAAGTCCTCCAGGGTCTCTCCCTATGTGGGTGTTACAAGTTCTGCTCCTGTCCTGCAGACTCCAGCTTCCCGTTCCTGAGCACAGCTTTTAGCGACTAATCCCTTCCCTCTGCACAGTATTACATGGATAATTGTGCAGATACCATACATCTTTTAGCAGACTTACCAGAATATCTTGCACTACTGTACAGCAAATCTTTTATTTAAAAACTTCAAATGGAGTATTTAACTTTTTTAACATTCTTCAATCAATTCACTTCTGCAAATTCCTAAGCAGATGCAAGAATACATTTTAGTTGAATGTCAGGGGATATTTATTGCATGTTAAATACCACTAGGCAATTATTTAATGAGGTTTAACAAGTATGTAATAGATAGATTACTTATGACCTAGATGTGAAACCTCAATGAATATGTTTAATCAATTGGCATTCAATTAACATACATTAGGCTTTTCCTGCAGCATGGTGCTTTATTTTAACTGTCTGGCTAACAGTTAACAGTTCCATGTTTGTTAACTACTTGCTGTCCATAATTTCAGGTTCAATATTGTACTTGTAATTAAAAAAAAAATGTATTGCAAACATGCTCTCGGTGAGTTTATTGGCCTGTAATTACCCATTTAGAAATGTAGGTCCCACTTGGTGTGTCAATTATACTCAATTATCTCTGCATTCACAACTGTAGGGACCTTTCTATGCCCCAGAGAATTGTGTCCATACCTTTTTTGCTGATTCAGCAGAAGAAACTAGCTAGTCCCTTCTTTTGAAGGACAGGATTTCCACTGGCTATGAAAAGGTAATACCAGATTAAAGTGGAATGCAAATGAGCGTTGCTGATGGATGTCCTAGGGTGGAATTACTCTCTTGAAACATCACAAACAATTCAGAAGCTCCTCTACATCTCTGTAGTGCTACGGTTTAATTAAAGCTTAATAAGGAACAACAAATTTGTATGGATCTTTGTCCAGATGTATCCATTAATTTACACGTAACTTGTGCTTTTTGTTCTCATCAGCAGTAGAAAAATTGTCTCTCTCCAAAAATTGTCAGAAATACATAAAGCACTATTAAATAATGTTGAAGGCAAGTTTAGGCAGGAGAACTGATGAGAGAGGAATTAATTTTCAGCACAATTCTAAAAGTGCTGCAGAGGCTGTGTAACATGGGATGTCTCCAGCTTCCCGTAGAGATCGGGAAACACCCTCGTCCTACCTCTGTGAGTACCAACAGCTAAGGCATTTGCTTCACACGGTTGAAAAGAGCAGAGGAAAGTAACAAACATGGGTAGTGCTGAATAATATTTTCTGTAAACTGGTTAATTTTGCGAGAGACCTACAGCTTACTCCACCCAAGCTGAGACACAAGAGCTCTGTGATATAGTTTCTAAACTCTGTCCTTCAGTCCAGGTCTAATTGCCCATCTGACTTTAAAGGCTTCACATCACCAAGTGCTGCACAAGAAATAATGCAGAATGTTTGGAAAAGGGGAAAGAAAATGGGTTTGTGAAGACAGAAGACACAGTGGAAGAAGTGAGAAAACAACCCAAATCTTGACGTACTGCTAACTGGTTTAAGAATACATAAAATGCCAATTTCAGTTCAATTCCCCGTCTTTCAAACAGAAGAAGCCTGGTTGTGCTCTGAGGGAAGAGCTGGAGTGGGGGTTAAAATATTGCAGAATTCTCACGCATCCTCTCTGCACATCAGTTAAGTCAGATCGCGTGCCAGAAAAATAGCTGCGTGCCTTTCTCCAATTTTAATTCCTATCTTTGTCCTGGAGTAGGCTTCTTTTCGGAAATTCTGCGACTGGCTAATTTACCACATTCCGTGCTTACAAGCACAGCTTTCTAGCACCAAATCTTATTGTTCCTGGCAAACTTTGGTGTCAGAATCTGAAGGGCTACAAAGTTAAGGAGAAACATTTTGTTCTTTTCTTCTGCAGAAAGGACACCCTGCAAGATTAAAGTAACTGGATTTTGATCAGCACTTCCCATTTGCACTGGGCTCTTTACGAATTGAAATGTAAAAGGTCAAAGCTCCGAAAGCATTTTTCATTTCTAAAGAGGTTTGTTCACCACTGTAATTTAATAGCCATGCCAAAGCTGATAAGATTTTGGAATCTGTCCATGGCATGTATTGATGTCACAGGTCAAAAATAAAGGCTTCAATGTAATTTATTTCTCCAAGCACAGTGAAGATAATAACTCAAGCACAGAGCAATATGTTAAAACTAAATTATATTCAATAAAGATGACTTATGCCAGTCTTCTAAAAACTAAATACACTTGGCTCAACTGGAGTGTGCTCATTACTGCGCTACGGTGGCCTCCAAGAGGCACTTTGGCATTGCGCGGTGGCCAACGCACGGTTCTCCATCTAGGCTGAGGGGTTTGAGAGCCCGGCAAGGGTGAGGAGGATGTTCCTCCTTTCTCTGTTGAAAATCTGACTTGAGGGAGCATTTCCCTGCACTGGCTTCTCCTTCTGTTTTGCTTTCTGCTGGATGGAATGATGCATAAGAACAAAAATTCGTTCCTGCTATAAATAGGACGAGCGCATGTGATACAAGAGGGAGGAGAGCAGAAGCCGCACACATAGCTTCAACTGGAATGTCATGCTTTAGTGCACAGTTAGGGATGGGGGAAGGGGGCACTTTCAAAACACTGGGAAAGAAAATTAAAGAAAATTATGAACAGAATAGGTACAGCAGAGGCAGCCAGGTATAGCATTTCCTCTACTACCCAAAATGTAATGTAAAGTATCTAACATTGAGGTTCAGTAGATTCTTCGTCTTTCATCAGTGATCTGGAGGAGGAGGCTGCCAGTGATGCTGTTCTGCCACGTGGATATTTACTGGGGGCAGGGAATCCAAGACCATCATCAGCAGAGTGCTGAACTTCAGCCTTACAGCAACACAGAAATTAGCAAGACACCAGCCCTAAAGTGTCTTCCAGCTCTCCCCCTTTTTATAACTATTTTAACACATTGCTTCTGCTTATTAGAGTTTCTTTACATGACAGAGCTTCTCTGCATGCCTCTCATTTGAGAGAATGAAACTTGATTTGGGATACTTGCTTCGGACTGGGTGCCACTGGATTGTTTTAGGCAGTAACTCCCTCTGAGAATTTGTAAAATCATAAAAAGGTTGTATTTGGTGTCGAATAATTTCTCAGGTTTATGTCATCGGGCTAGGAGTTCAGTTCTTGAGGCTGCACAGGGCTATGGGGCTGTCTAAGCACTGGAGACACCACCAAGGAGAACAATGTCTCTCTGCTCAGAGCCTTGCTTGAGACATATCAGGGAGAGGCAGCAACCCTGATTCCAGTATGCAGGCAAATAACATGGATACTGCACTGGATAAAGCTGTAGGATCTATGATGAGCCCTAGGATCCATCAGACAACATATCATCTGCAGTGTTGTGCTTGCTTCTAGCAGCGCTGGGAGCAGCAATACTTCTGTACAAGTTTGCATCGTGTTTGAAATCCCTAGTTTATATGGATGATTTAGGTTTTAATACAATGTCTACACAACTAATAATTTTCAGTAATTTCTGTGTCAGAAGAATTGCCTATACACTGGTATGCAGTTATCCGATTGTAATTTACCTGGCAGCACACACCTACAACGAGCTACAGGGATGAGAGGAAGGGTCAGGTCTGTAGTTGTCTTCAGACTCTAATGAAAATCCAGGCGTGACTTCCTCTAAACAATGGCAGATTTCAGCTGGGAAAAATCAGCCACTGTGAGGAAAAGCAATCAAAGAGCAAAATGAAAACCAAAATGGTGATGGATTGGTGACATTTATCCTGCTGTCACAGTTGCAGAATGACCACTGGTATGGACTGAATGAGGCTAGAAGGAATCATAATTTGCATGGAAAAGTTTAGGATTAAACTAAAAAAAAAAACCACCAAACAAATACAATCCTAATTCATTAAAAAAATTGACAGTGAAAGGCTGCAAGACAAGCACAGGATCAATTTCAATTTGAACCGAAGAATAAATCAGGTGCTTCCAGGCTTTGATTTACAGGTCACATATCTTCCCGCAGGATGCTATCAACACCAGTAACAACCACTGCCAGTTTACAGGCAAGTAAACGGAAAGTCAGGGTAGGTAAGGTCATCTGGAGCATGTTCAAAAGAGTTGAAACAGCAACATCAGCTTCTCCAACATATCCTCACAAAAGCAGCGGAAGGAGTTTCCACAAAACAAAGAACGATGCTGGAAGATGCCACATGGGTCAAGACAAAAGGAAGGAGGTGGGTCATGAAGCCAAAGTGGCTTCTCAAAGAGGTGATGGGAAAACAATCTGCTCACTGAGGTCCTTGCTGTCAGGTTACAGCAGCTGGAGCCCCTCTTAGGGATTAATAAAGATTTTTAACAGCAAAAAAAGCAGAAGGTGGAGTGGCCAAACCACTTTTAAAAGCACCAAACTGGCAGAAACTCCATGAAACTATTGACTTTGGCAAATAAACTAACAGCATTAAGAAAAACAGCAGTGAAACACTGCACAGAGAACACCACAGCAGTTTTCTTGATGTTGAAGTCCATCAGTTTTACCAAAACGGTGACTGTTTGCTGGGTTGGAAGCACAGAGGAAAACACACGACTACTCAGCAAAACCTTGGACCAGCAAAGCCCTGCAAGGAAACAGCAAAACGGCTCTGTGGTCACAACAGGAGAGAAACAACGTCTGGTACACCGGGATGGTCTTCTGCAGTGTCTTTCTCAGCAAAATAGAAGAGCTGGTTACACCAAGCCCTGCAGGAGAACTATCAGAGTTCGACCCAGAAGACCAGTGTCTAGGCTCAGGGAAGCATCATCATACAAGTTCTAGATTGCAAAAAGCACTCGATGGCGTCCATTGCAAGTGCATCTGAGATGCCTGGAGGTGTAATACAATACAAACAAAAATGTGCCCTCCGTCAGGTGCCATCCCAAGGTCAGGGGGAACTCAGTGACAGCTTGTTTGCCTGGTGCTACAGCAACGCTGAAGTCAAAGGCCAGTTCTCCCACACCTACTACTTGGCATTCCCACCAGCTTCACTGCAAGAAATAGATCACAAGCTTCCTTACAGAATACACAACGTGCTTTCAATTAGAGCGATACTAAAAAAAAAGTAAATTCAAATATTGTAATGACAGCATCACTCTTGTAAATGACAGCTTAGCCAACATTGAAGTGAGGACCAGAAGGCTATGCAGAAATGTGGGGAAAATACTGATAATATTCGCATTGAGAACAAGCTCAGCAATCACTGCAGCAGTCTGAAACTGAAAAACAGCTTTGGAAGGTAGGGAGGGCAATCAACAAACTTCTTGGTGTGTGTTGGCAGCAACACTCTCCTGTGCCATGCAGATTTCAGAAATTAAATAATACTGTGGATTCAAAGAAGGCCGTTGCCTGTACCACTATAAAAATATTTGGTTATTGAAACTGTGTAGTTTAGTAGCAAAAAAAGCATTTTTGCTTTTTTCATTTCCATCTTAACATATAGATGTGAAAACTGAAAATCCATAGCAGATACAGGCAGATGTGAAACGCCTTGGAAAGTAAATGCCATAGGACACTCTTGATAGCAAATAAAATTAATTTCTAAAAAATCAGGAAATTATCGGATCCCAGCAATCTTTGAAGTTATCCAAAAGAGACAGTCTGATGTGTCTGCTAAGGAGAAAGTCAGTACACCTGCCCACATCTGGACAGCAGAAAGAACATGTGAGGGATCTGTCTAAAAGGTCACCTCCTAACTCTACTCACCCTCAATGCAGAGGAGAAAACTTAATACATTTAATAATATAAGCATCAGAGTTCAGCCCTGCTCAGGACCAAGCTATGCAGTCTCTCACTCACTCCCCCCACCCTCCAGTGGGACGGGAAGAACTGGGAAAGAAAAGAAGGTAAAACATATGGGTTGAAATTAAAAAAAAAAAAAAGTTTAAGAGGACAACAGAAGATAAGAAAACAGAGATGGAAAAGAAGCAGAAAACCTAATAACAGAAAAAACATAAGCACATAATTTCCAGTACCATAGCTCACTGTGGATCCTGATGCCCAGCTCCCTCCTGAGCAGCAAAACCTGCCCCCCCAGCACCGTCCCCTCTTTATACACTGCTGTCCCGGGGGATGGAACAGCCCTTGGGGCAATCTGGGTAACCTGTCCCAGCTGCTGGCTGATCAGTAACCTGTCCCAGCTGTGGCCACCAGTGCCACCAGCTCCAGCTCCTCTCCCAGCCCAGGTGAAAATTAACTCCATGCTAGCCAGAATCAGGACAATAAGCTACGTGCAAAGGCAGGCTGGATGTAGGATGTCTTTTAAAAATTGCTGGGGAGGCCTGGAATCAATGCAGCGGTGTAAGAAAAAAGAACAGTTGTGGTGAGCTTCCTGACGTGGCTCAGTTTGTGCAGCAGGGTCATCTCACACACTTTTCCCCAAGGTCAGGAAGAAGCGGAGTGTTAGATCGTATTCCCATTAGTAACGCCCATAAAGCCTTTTGGCTGGCTTCCTGGATCCAAGATGGATGATCCACGAGGAGATTTGAGCAACAGGTTGTTCTGGCTTGCCCATGGATGTTACATGTCTTTCCTGTGAAACCCTCCTGGGTGTCAAGCAATGCAGAAGGGACGCCAGGCTCTCACAGCCCGTCCTCGCAGGGATATGCGTTCCCCTCCGGCCATGCTGCTCCGCAGCTGCACTGCCTTGGAGCAGCTCCAGCTGCGAGTTAATATAAATTTTCTATTAACTCAGCCTATTTCTAACAACAAAAAAAAAAATAACAGCAGCATTACGGGGTCAGACCAATTGTCCATCTGGCCTAGTTTCCTATAAAAAAGAGGTTTAAAAAAGCTGGTTGGTGGTACAAGGTGGGTGAACACATTGAGTTAAATTTCATAGGCTTCCAGCAATTTACTTGAGGGTGAAATATATTTCTGCTGTCTGTTACGTTCTGCAGCAGGTTGAGGACTATTCTGCAGCTAAACTGTCAGATCAATACTGGTGAAGGTTATTAAAAATGAGGTTTTAAAAATAATTTTTTTTTTTTGTTTGCTAGTCAACCAGCCACTGGGCAAACACTTGCAACCACATGGAACTGTAACAAATGCACCTCAGAAAGGATGAGAAAAATGGCTAATTTCAGAGGAATGAGGTAGCCCCGTAAGACTGGGGTTGTTTTAGGCAGGGCAATGGTAAAGTCCAACAGAGAGCTGAGGCCACCTACCCACCCCCCCGCCCCGCTTCTCTACGTGCTGTTAATTACCCGTCGTAGTGTTGTGGAACTCATGAGAGGTTTTTGGTGACCCTGGGCTGCACTTATAATGAGGAACGGACGTTAGCAAGACTAACATGAGCCCAGCAACTAGTGTTGTCTACTTGCCACCCCTGCTCGAATCAAAGCTCCCACAATGAATTTGGCACCCCCAGCCTGGTCCGGTGCTGCGGCACTGGGTGAGCAAACCCCAGCAAAATCTGTCCATCAGCTGCCCGCAGCCAGGATGGTCCACGCTGAGGAACAGCACAGCCATCCCCTGCGCCGGCAACCGAGGGGTTGGTGACAGGCTAATGGGAAAATATCACAGGACACTAATATAAGGGCATCCTTCCCACTGCTAGCAGCTCGTTACAGCCCTGACCTACGGGGATCTGGGCTTATTTCTGTAGCTGGTGGAACCAGTGGTTTACATATAAATTATCTGATGAATGTCGCCTTGTTTTCTGTTCATGAATCATTCATGACCTGAGCCCAGTTTTGGCAAAAGCGCGAGTTTTCTGTAAATATCCTCCGAAAGCTTGAGGAGTGCTGAGCTGACGGTGGCACAGGCTGCCCTCAGAGCTGTTTGCTGCAGGCAGCCTGCCATGGGGCAGGTACACCGCATTCCCCCCCCCACCCCCCCACCCCGTGATTTTTGCCTTCTTCACCGCATGGCTTAACTGTTTAGAACCAGGTGTAAAATGATAACGTCGAATAGCAGTTTTCTTCAGACATTAATTCCCTTGCTTGCCTTACAAGATGTATATTTTACAAGCTGCACCTGTTCTTCAAACTCCCCTATAGATACAAATCTTCTTTACACACACCTGGACTGCCATTACACAGCATGTTCCAGCCCACCACACTCAGGGTGCCTGGTCCTTCCCAAAACCATCACATAGTGATGCTCCCTGGTCCTGACACCCAGGTCCATGAAATAAGGTTTGCAATCCACCACTCCCCCTTCACCTTACATGGCTGTTAAAGGGGTTTATCCCACTTCTTGCTATATAGACTTCCCTCTAATTTTAAGCCTAAATGAACTCCTAGCTTATTTAAAACCGTTTGTCCTCACGCCCATCACTGTTATTTCTTTTCAGAGTAATTTTCTCCTTTGGGTGTTTGCCTCCCCATACGTTCCACTCTCAGTCTTTACCTAACTAAATGCTTTTTCCCTCTCGGATGAAGTCCTTGCATTCCTCTGGTTGTCCTAAATCCCCTTATTGGACCATTTACTGATGGAATTCTTCACTCTCACACTTGGGGGAAGAGAACTGTGCACACTATTCTGATGAGGTCAGACCAACCTTTGTAAAATTGAATTAGTGCTTTGCTAGACTTCCAGCCTTAACTGGAAATCCTACATGGGCATATCTGATAATTTTTTTTTTCTTCTTGAGAGCATATAATTGACCCTTAATAGTTAACCTGTGATGTCCAAGTACACTTACGTCTTTCTCATCCTCAGTCATTTCTAACAAGTGTCTGAAATTCTCACTACTGCTCCATGAGTACTTATCTGTACATTATATATTATTGTATTTTATCCCTTTTCTATTACTTCAGTTTTCAAGGTCAGCCCTCGGTTAATAGCCCCATCCTGGTTTGCATTGACGACACTCCAACCATCACATGAGCTGTAAGTGTCATTGATCATACGTTCCCTTCCAAGGTCAAGACAGAAATGAAATATGTTCAGTCCCACACCTGATCCTCGAGGATGTTTACTGGTAACCTCACTTCAGAGTGATAATTCCCCTTCCAGCTTTCCCTGTCATTGGCTTCCCTTTAGCCAGCGTTGTACCCACTTTACAGTTCCTGTGTAAATTCTCAGTGCTTTCAGTTGAGCTGATAATTTCCCCTGTGGCACTATATCAAATGATGTCTTTGGTCCAGATAGATGAGATACCTTGCATTTCCTTTGTCTAGAAAAATCATTTATCTTATCAGTTTTATCACAAACAGACACAGTTTGCCCAGAAGAGTTTAATCATCAACAGGACAATCGTGATCGCAACAGAAAATTGGAGAGGGGGCTGTGCTCCCCAGCAGCTCTGCTGGATGCGCTCCCTTGTCGAGGGGACCCTAATTTCGGAGACAATATTTCCTGTGCTTCTACCCCTTGAAATGACCCACTCGTGAATAGATGGCGACTCTCCTTTCCGGTACGGAGGCTGAAGTCAGCGTGAGTGATGTATTTTCACACAGCAGACACTCAGCCCGGCACTCCGAGGACAGGAGGAGAAGCATTTACCTGTTTTATTTTGATTGCTGTTATATATCTATTTGTTTATTACAAAGGTACACTTTTTTTTTTTTGCACAAAACTGATATGTTTAGTGCTTTCATTTTATGTTTGGAGCAGTTAAGCTATTCAGTGTTTTAAGGGTAGTATTGGTTCTTTATAACTCCATGCCGACAATAAGAGTGTAAGATAATGGAGCCTAAAGAGAGAGATTTTCCCATTCCCACATTGTTTCTGAAATATGGAGCGATCAAATGCACTCAGTGGAAGGTTTCTATCAGTAAATCTTCTGTAAAAGTGCCTTTAAAAGTTAGGTAGAAAGATTGTGGAAGGGAAAAAGCTCACAAAAGTTTTGTGAAAATTCCTTAAAGGCACTTGAACAGATTTTCTGTAATGTGATATCAAAACGCCTTGTCATCATGGGGCTTTGGATACATTTTAGCAAAAATCTTAAGTAATGAGCATTTGAATTAACTGGAACAGAAAACAAACGTGCTTAAAGTTAAGCATGGGCTTGATTCTCCGCAGGCTGTAGTCTCTTCCGTGAACAGAGAAGCAGACTTCTGTGAGAGCTGAGGAATGGGATGCACTTGTCCAAACGTCATCCTCCCTGCAAAGCGATTAAGAGGTGTTGATTAATACAGGGCTCTGCACAGGGTAGTCTGAAATTCAGATCCATCCCACAAAAGGCAGGGTGCCACAGTGTCCTGCAGGCCTGAACACACTGAGTTCTCAGAAATCCATGCTGCATGAAGGAAACTGCGTCAGCCCCTCCCCGTCTCAGTATTCACACGAAGAATGAGAATCCAAGAAGGAGTTCTTGACTTTTCCTCATCTCCTGCACATCACTTGGCTTGCACTGGGCAGAAGAGGGAAGGGTTAATATGAGCCATGCTGTGCATTATCTGAGGCTGGTCTCCGCTATGGGATATCCTGAACGTGCATCACAAATATTTTCTCTGCTTCTCAGGTTCATATCTTCACAAAATCCTGCCTGCTGATTTCAGCCCGGATGTTCATTGTTTCCAGACAGCTAAGAAGTCCTCATCCCTCTTGGGTGTCTGGTTTTAAATTCCTCCTTGTGCACATTTCCTGAAGTGAATAGAAATGTGGGACTTATCTGCACATGCAGTTGATATGATCTTCTGCAAAACCTGCCCACGGGCAATTATGCATTGAAAGGGCAATTACACACACAGCGACCCAATTTGCATACAAAATCTAGATTATTGCCAAGAGTTGCATGTACGTTTTTCTGCAATATTCAGAAAATTGGGCCCCAAAGACATAAACCCTTTCTTCTGATATCAAACCACTTTCTACTTCTGCAACAAGAATTGGAATATGTATGAGTCATGTTAGAAAAATAATATTATTATCAGAATATGAGTACGGCCACATCAGATCGCAGGTCAGTTCCTGCTTTCACCACATCTCTCCCAGTCAGAGGGACGAAGACCAGCACGTCCCAGGGTTTGCCCAGTGCCGTCTCCCAGCTGCTTGTACTCCATGACTTTCAGAGTCAAAGAAGGGATTTTATTATTTAATAGCCTGGATTATTCACTAATAAATGGATTATTCTTGCAGATAAAAATTCAAATATAGAATAAACCAATTCCGTTTGCTCACATTTGTCCATATCAATATAGCATCTGATGAGTAAATATGCCACAGTGAGCAGATTCACTTTTCTGCCTTTGCAGCTCGGTATTGAGAGAGGAAGGAGGAGTGCAGACGTGGCTGTCACTGTTGTGTCCTATAGTTCGTGACCATAAAGCCCTCTGCCAGCACAGCCGGCCACCAGAGCCAGGTAACAGCCAGCTCTTCTGCAAGCCTTCTCGTGGGGCAGCTTTGGCCTTGGCTGCAGAAAGGACCAAGGTGGAAACATCTGGGTTCAAGGTACTTCTGTGCAGGAAGGGTGGGAGCAGCGATACCCACGCTCCAGCCCTACATGTGTTGTGGTGTCAAATCACTATTTCACCCACTTCAGGGTTCAAAACATGGGATTTAAGACAAGGTTATTTCACGACGTGTGGAGACATCCTCTTGATAAATACTGAAATTTTTAGCATCCCTTCCTAGGAGACAGGGAGAGGCAAGGAAGCCAGACAGCAAGAAAATGTTTGTTTGCTTCATAAACTCTCTGTTAGCGAGGCCGAGAACGCCTTCCTGCGTGACAGCCCACAAAACACCCGGCGTACTCTGCATTGTCACTGAAATGGGGCCAATAAACTTTACGCCAGTAAATGTTCTCATTTAGCCAGTATATTTCAATAACCCCACTTCCCCCTGTCGCAGGTATTCAGTTTCAAAAAATAAAGCCACCTTTTATAAAAGTGCATTTAATGAGAGTTTAATGTTCACGCAGTAAATTTGCGAGCAGCTGTATGTGTTTTTTAAGTTTCCTTGACGTCTTTTATTTGTTTAATACATGGGTCTATAAAAGCCGTTTTTCTGAGCCTGCTAATGAGCAATAGGGGACTCACAGCTATTTAAAACCTGGAACAAGGCATCAAAATGAAGAATGCAGTAAAGGCTGCTGGAGCAGGAAGCTCCAGATGTGACAAGAGGTGCTTTACGGTGCAGGGAGATGGAGCACCAGACACGTGGCTTTGGTACCACACCAGGTACGGGACTCGCTCGCAGGAACCCAGAGCCCTGCTTTCCATTGAGCTGAACGTGAGCTAACGAACTCATTTCACCTGGGTGCTAATGAGCTCAGCTTTTGTCCAAGGTGCAACAGGAGCCTGAACATGGAAGATGCTTAAGAGGATGGGGGTGAAGAGATAGGACCTCTGTGGTGGTCTCTATGAATTCGAAGTAGACTTCCACAGCTGGGCTCTGAAACATCTCCACTGTAGAGGGCTTCTCTGTGATTGAGTCTCCAAACTCTAAATGCACCATGCAGCTTGCCCGAAGTGAGGTATGACCCCCAAAAGCCACGAGGAGGGAGAGTCAGTGACAGTACCAGCCAGCTGCAGTAGTGCAGGATTCGCTCGAACCCTCACTTCTCAGGGAGATGCTGCCCTGGAGAGCACTAGGGGTCACCACCACCCACCTCTGCCGTCCTGCCCCCTCCTCAATGCTGGAGGTTCTACAGAAGAAATAGCTGTGAGGAAGCAGTGCCGATCCATGTACATCATGTTGTACAAAGTCAAGAAAGCACCTGGGAGCCTCCAGAACCAGCTGGAGTTGGAGAAGACCTTCCTCTGAACATTTCCTATCAGAAAGATGAAGATACTAGTCAAAGAACAGATTTTCCTAATATATTTCGGTTTGAGAAATTGTTTTGGAAAAAGAAATCCTTAGGAAAAAAATTCTAATCTAGGGCATTTATTCTTGATGTCTTTGAACAAAACATTTGTAAGTTATATAACATCAAGAGATCTATTTTATTTTAAAAGAATTTTAAAAAGATAATGAAAGTCTTTCATTTCATAAGAAAGATTTTCTACTTTAATTTCACTAAATTAATTTTATAAATCGCTTCAGGTTGACGTGAAATTATTTCCTCTTACATTTCCTTGTGCAACAGACAGAAAAATCAGTCCTTCGCACATCTTTACTCTTGAATTTACTGAATTTCTCTGTGAAGATGCAAAGAATGGGAATCCTTGCAAACTGAGTAATTCAGATAAATAGTGTCTTCAAAGTCAATTACCACTGTGCAGAGATGAAACCTACTTCTGTCTCGTCTGGACTCTCCAGTTCAATTTTTGCTCTCCTCAGAACTTTCTGAAGTTTCTTTTTTTTTTTCCTCTCCCAGGCAAACTAGCAAGGGACCCCTCTGTTGTGCGTATGGATTAATTAGAGCAAGGAGTTTTAGAACAAGTCCCAAATCCCAGAATCGCAGTACTGCATTGTGAAATGACTCACCAATACCTTTTCACACCTCGGTCCCTACGTCTTCTTTATGAAGCAGGTTACTGACAGCTCTGGTCCCATCTGGCTTGAACTCACCAGAGAGTGAGGATGGGGACAATAGTTTACCTTTCTGCAAAAAGCAGATGGCTGAAAGGCAGCCTAGCCCCAGGCTGGCCAGGGCACCAGTCCCTTGGGATCTCCTGACCAGTCACTGCACGTTCCTTCTTGCAGGCTTTATCAAATTAAGGGAAAATACCAGTAACTACGTTAATTCCATGACTATCACGTACAGTACATCTCGTGGAAGACAAATATTTCACTTTCCTGCATGCCTGTTGGTTTAAACTGGGAGAGCTGACCGCGATGCTGGTCCCTGTCTGCTCAAGGCACCTCATGAATTCAAAGCATCTTATCTGCTCTCTGTGACTGTCCACCACACCACAGGCAGACAAACACTATATTACTTCTTTCCCGATGTCCATGTCCATTATATGCCTTCCTGTTTAGTCTGGCAAAGTGCCGTTACACTTCCTGTTCTCTATTGCTAGGGCCATAATAAATAAGGCCAATTATTCTTGTCGGAGTTGCAATAAGAAAGACTACTTCCTCCAGTGCAACGTAAATGCCACTTTTCATTCTCACTTTTATGATTCTTTAGCCAGTTATGGATCCATGTAGCTGTGCTTATATCAAAGCCAGTTTTAATTTATTTCGAGATTAAAATTTTATGAGAGATTGCATCAGATGCTTTTCTAAAATTCAAATAGACTTCATCCACTATATTCCCTTCAGCTAGTAAATGTAATTCTATTTTAATAAGATATTGAATTTATCTGCAAGTTTATTATTTTTTCCATACAAACCCACCCTCAAAGAAATATTTATCTCCTAATATTTATTTCAGATTTAGGAATTCAGCATATGGTAACTGACTGTGTCATTCTTTCTCTGATTTTCTGATGAATATGACAATATTTGAATTTCTCCCTTCTTCTGGTGCTCCTCAGATACCTATAGTTTCCCAGAAGTAAGTCAAAGCAAGCAAGTGATTGCATTTGGTAGTTCCTTTATAATCCTGAGATGCCTATCACTTCTTTTAGTCAATCTCTGTGAGTTTGTTTTAAATTTTCCAAGGATTTCCTTAATTTGCTTTATCTCTTTCTTTTTTATTTTTTCCCCTGTTATTGCTCTCTTTTCATTTGTGTTTAAAAACAGCTCTGAACGGAATCTGGATCCACTACGCAGACATACACGCCATATATTCTACCGTATATCCCTGCGCAAACGCGTGCGCTTGCACAGAGGCGTTCACCAAAAGGCAAGCGCAGTTTTGTTCAGCAAAAGGGACGTCCCTTGAGCTGTGCCACCTGTGAGATTGAATTCCCTGAGCTAGCTGGGACATCTCCATCTCAAACCAGCGCTCTTAGAAAGACGCGTATCAGGAACGTCAGCCCATGACAGCCTCTTACTGCCTGCCAAGAGGCTGTTTTAGCCATAACATACAGTCTGATGCTAGGACGTACATATCCTGTACCACCTCTTTCCAGAGAGATTGAACATTCGCCACTGCGGAAGGATGTCCGTAACCCAGCCCGTGGCCACCTCGTGTCCAATTCCCTGTTGCCTTGATTACAGCAACATCTGCCTCATCTTAGCACATTCTCATCTCAGGCGGCCAAGTTGCTCCTGTCAATAATAAAAATAAGTAGCAGAGCATCCAATGTATTATTGATCGGATAATAAATATTTTACTGGTTTTCAATAATTCAGCATTATCTTAAAAAAACCTCCAACCCAAAGCCTCATGAACAATGGAGAAAATTCCCCAAGTCCTAAGAGGGCTTTGGGAAGAATGTAAAAAGGATAAAATCTGTGTTGAAAGCAGACATGCCTCTCTCATATTAAAAAATGTTTTCAGGTCTGATAAAATGGTACAGGGTTTGATGCACTTAATGATCTGCCTGAGCTGGCTGGAAGGGTAAAATATCATTCCGATCTCAATAATTTATCAGAAATAATGTTGCAGTGGGAAGTATACAAAGGGTTGCACCATGATGGAGCAAAGCAGCAAGCATCTGCTTCAACACCACATTTGTGTGGCTGTTTATTTTTTTTATGTGCTACCTCTTTCTTTCCTCAAAGAAACCACGAGCTCCTTCCCTTACACTGTAGCTTGTGTCAGATTTCCTTATTTTTACCCCTAGGTGAAAAAAAAATCCCCACTCTTCTGCTTTTGATCGCAATGGACTGTAAAAGCATACACCTGGCGATAGTTTGCCGAACATTAAATACTCGTATTGCTTTTCCCGGTGCGTTTACCGGCTGAGCTATCATGCAAGCAGCATAGCTGTTCAAAACCGTAAAGATCACAGGAAATACAGTTCTACTCTGAGACACGACTTTGTAAAAAACGGCACCAAGGAATTCCACGGTTGCTGTGTTTTATCATATTTGCCCCATTTACAGCTGCAGAGGGATGGTTTCCCTAGCTGCATCGTCATCCGTGCCTGGTAATGAAGCTCCTTGGCTCTGAACCAGTAATCAGCCAAAACTTCAGCGGTCACTTTATTTAAATGATGCCCGCACTAGGGCAGGGTTTTGTTTACTCCTTCAATTTCCACCAACAGTTGAGAAATTATGGAAATACTCTTTTTCTCCTTGTTTTTCTGCAAGAACTGTTTGCCTCAGCAGTACACACACTGCAATGGAAAAATAGGAAGAGGAAGATCAAGATATTTAGCCAGAGGTTTCTTTCCCAAGGTTCTTTCTCCACTCTGCCCTGCTGTTCATGCTGCAATAAATTTTGCTGTCGCAAACCCAATCGGTGCCCCTTTCCAGGGAGAGCAGGGCTGCGTGCGTGGATTTAGAGCCTGCCAAACTCAGGGGCGGGTGATCTCTCCAGCCGCGCCGCGGGTGGTGGGCCAGGCTCCGACATCCGTGGCGCACTTGAGAAGGCTGAAACCACCATCGGGGGATTGGGCTGAGGCTGCTCGGCTTCACCTAAAAAAGATCTTGCGCCTGTGCTAAAGGGGCACTTGTGGCTGCTGGTGGTAGTTTTCTGTATAGAGATGATGCGGTGCTAATCTCCCAAAGGAGGGAGGCTCCATCACAGGGCTGATGAATTCGGATCACTGCAAGAAGAGGGGAGACAATTCTCTGTCCTCTTCCAGAGCTCTAGCCATCAGCCCTCTTTCCATGTTCATAGTAAACACTTGCGCAGCTCCAAGACGACGCCTTGACCCTGGAGGATGCTACGAAACACAGATCCAGCCCAGTTCAACGCAGCGCAGCTCAGCTCCAACGAGGGTGCAAGTGGAGAAGCCGTGACAGTGCTGACACCTCCCGTGCCCCCGGCACCTCCTACTCTGCTCGTAGGAGCCCACGTTAAACACTCACACTGCTGGGGCTCGGCTGCTCTTATCCCTTAGCTAGAAAGAAGTCAGTTTTGCTCTGTCCAGCCATTCTTAGAAAAGAAGATGTGATTTGATTTTATTTTAGATTAAGATATTCAGGTTATTTATTAACAATTATGTGAGCTACAGCAGCATGGACCAGACCTAATTCCCATGAATGGCAAGTTCATTGAAAAAAATGGCCCAGTTGGGGGATGAATCACCATTTTTGTATCAGAGTGGGGAGATTCAGATGAAATGCATTACTGATGCTGATTCTCTCCTTGCTGAGCTCCAGTTCCTAATGGAGATCAAAGATCCCATTAGACAGATTTGATGAAGAGACAGTCCCTCATTATAGACTTTCAACAAGCTGAACAAAAACACTAAAAAAAGCCAGGGGCTGCTCTTTATCTCGGCACAGAACCTTCCTCTGACAGGTATGTGCTCGTCTGAAACAGCCCAAGTACTGATTTTGTAAGCTCATTTCCAGAATTCACCGGAGTTCTAACGAGTCTGTCCTGCTCTCTGACATAGGGGAAGGAATGCAGGAATAGCTCATTAGTTTAAATTAAAAATAAACAAGCGGGAAGAAAACACTCTGAAGAGAAGTCATCAAGGCATTAAGGCTGTGACTGTAGTTTAAATAACCAACTTCTATGGGACTGAAGTGAGAAATCAGGTATTGGAAGAACTCGGGCTTTGGGATTTGGGTTTTTTTTTCGGCTTGCACACAGGGACATCAGCTGTGCTGTTCCTGCTCATGCCCAGGAGAAAGGCACACTCAGAAAGGACCAGGAGCAAAGCATCGGACAGGGGTAGACGTTCATTAAAGGCTCCTGTTCAAGGCAATCCTGTTGTAACTGACTTCCAGAGGAGCTGCCCCATCACCACCGAAGCCCGCAGTTGCCAGCCAAGCAGCTAAGTCACCTTTCCAGCAGCCTACAGCAGCTGGGAAGGCTCTCTACTAGTCACAGACATAACCTTCAGGTACTTTTCCTGTCCTTTCCTGGCTGCTGTATAAATATGTACATATTCTGCCATGCCTTGAGGCCCCATAATACTGGGTTCCCCTAATATTAGATTAACATACAGCATATACCAGACCAGCTAAAAATCAAGATTTGCATTTCCATGGCAAACGTATTTCAAAAGTTAGTGTCATTCTGCATTGCAACTCCCTTCGCCTTCTCCCCATTTGATCAATATTCCTGGAAAAAAAAAAAAAAAAAACAAAACATTTTAAAAGTCCACTTCAACTTACTGGCCAAAATCTCTGGTCTTCATCAACAGAAGTTTAGCCTGATGCACGTTTGAGTTTTAACCTGTGGGGTGTTTTAGCTGTCTGCTACCTTCATGTCATCTTGATGACTGGAGATGTCTTTCCCCGGTGAGGAAAGTCCTTACCATTTCACAGCTCCTGCTGTTCTGCTCCTATCTGGAAAGAATGAAACGGAGAGAAATTCAGTGCAAGAAGCCTCCAATTTGTTCCCCTAGTGCAGCCCTGTGGCTGCAGCCTCAATCAGCTGCACACTTCAGTTAATTGGCAACAAATTGGGAGATATGAGCTGATTGCAATAAATATTTTATTAATTTAAAAAAAAAAAACAAAAGGTTGCATCCCTTCTAGCCCAGTCTGACTGTGCACAGTCACACGTACTAATATGTAATTGCCACATCAATTGGCAATCGTGGGCTCAGAAGGAGCTCATTATGAAAAATGCTTATGCGTGTATCCTCAGTAGGTGTCAATCCGCATCGTGCCATTGAGATCAATGGAGCCAGGCTTATTTATAGAGTTAAAGCTCCAACAATTCACCTGGAAAACAAGCTCTACAGTATGTTCTCATATTTAGCTGGGCAGAGGAAGAACAGATTTTTCTCTGCGTTTTTTATTTACGCAAAAATGCAATTTTATCTATATCTCGCCTATGCTTAGAAACAAATTATTATTTTTTCACAGTAAACCCCTCAAATAAAATAGAAATATTGAAACCCAACGATGTTCTAGTTCTCCACAATCCATGTTTGCCTTCTTCCTTTTGGGGGATATATTGCAGACATAAACCCTGAGTTGCTGTAGTGCTGTTGGTGGGTCCAGGCTCATTTCCATCCCCAGCAGAGCTGCACCCCACGCCGACACAGCGTGGGGAAGACTTCTGGCCAGGAGGATGGGAACCCATGTTACACTCTTTCCATCTCCAATTTCGAGATTTTGTTGCCAAAATCAAATGTGGTGTATGATAGAAACGTGTGGCAAAGCAATGACAAGAAATGGTAGAATTATTCATGGAGAATAAATTAGGGATGAGCACAGCCCCTTCCCGGCTCAGGGAGACTCTGTGAGGTATCTCTGAGCTGATGGAGCCTTGCGTAGACCCAAGGTAGCTCCAGTTAACTCAACAGACTTCTGCTGAGGGGAAACTGGTATCAGGATCAGGCCTGTAACTTGCAGGCAGTCACCAGAGCCAGCATCGGAGTGGTGTTGCATTAGCAACGTGGTTTTCATTTTCATCAAAATGTGGCACAGGAAACTGCTGATTTCCACAACATTTTTTGATAGGAAAAGTCAAAATAAAGTGCTTCTCTCTCATTTTGATAAGGAAAAAAACATCACCTCATCTCCTTAGCTGACTCAATTCAATTCTTTACTTTTCTGCGTGATTCTGATGTTCTTGTACTTCAGCAACAAAGAACCATAATAATATCAAATAATTTATTCTACTTTATGTAACATTCTCATTCTATGGAAAAGATAAACAATCTTGCCTGTCTTTGTTTTTTAATTCGAGGGTTTTCTGTAGAACAAAAATTCCTTTTTCTGACCATTTTGTTGTGTGGATGGGATGAATAATTTTTCAGGCTGTATTTTCATCATAAGTTGTTTACTTTGACTACTTACTAGTCATTCTGTGGGATATTTGAGCTGTCACTGAAGTCATTTTGGCTTTCCTTCTGCTCCTAGAACAGAGGACAAACTGTTTAAACAGGAAAAAAAAAAACAAGTGATGAACAGCAACTAAAGAAATGTAAATAATTCATAAATACTTGTTTTTGCTCGTCCTGGCGTTCGCACACGGCACAGCCGTTCTCAAACAGCTAGGCAAACAGAAAGCTGTTTGTGCAACGATGCTCGCGTCCCCTTTTCCGTCACTATTTGCAAACAGCAACCTGAAAGCAGAGCAAATAGTTGCAACCCGTTGTACTAAAAGGAGCAAGGCGAGGCACAGTCACAAATATTTTCCCATCACATACAAGTGTGATTGGTCCCAACTCGTTGGTATTTTGTGTGATACAGAGTTCAGCTTTGTGTGAGGGCTCAGCACTTGCAACGTGCCTGTTAAAGTCACACATCTTAAGGTCACGAGGCTAAATTCATCAGCTTTCTTAAAAGTTTGAGGTTTTTTTTCTTTTTTTCAGACCTGCAGATGGGATGTGTGTTTATTAGCACAATCTGGGATCCCAGAATACCTGAGCGAAAGGTGCGGTGAAGATGACGTTATTTATAAGGAGCTTGACTGGAGGCAAAAGATTAACTTGAGATGATGAAAGAAAAGAATGAAAAATCTTCAGTTAAGCCATAAAGGTAAAAAAAAAAATCCATTGAAGCATTTTGTTATTTAAGGAGAGAGTGCATAAAACAGGCCCTCAGGGCAGCAGGCTTTGCAGGAGCGGAGTGGGTTGGGGCCATGGACAGTTGCACCTCTGCAGTGCATGGGGCAGGGGAGGAGCAAGCTGGGCTCATGGCAAGGATCCCTGTGAGACTGGGAGAAGTGGCCTTGTGCTAAGGAAGAGCAAGTCAACCCATCCACCACAGTCTCCAACACAACATCTCTGGGATGCCAGCAATTACAGTAAACGTTTCCCAGGGATGCATGTCTCCATCTGAATTTCCAGAAGCATTGAATTTATCCAAGAAATAGAGCCAGACATTTCTCTTGTCAACTCCTCCACTTTTCCCACGGTGCTTCAGTGCCTCTGAAGCAGAGATAAGTCATTGCACAGCCAACTAGAACAACACTGGCTGCTCCATGTTCCCAGGACCTCACACTCGGCTGCTCAGATCCAGCCTCCAGGAACAAAGCAAGGTCTTCTAATGGTGGTGCCTGCAGTTCACCAAGAAGGTGCTCCACACCAGCCTGTGTCAGCAGACAGCTCCCAGGAGGTGTGTGCAGAGCACTCAGCCTTTCATTTAAAGACGTGCTTGAGCAAACAAAAAAACCCAATAAAGTTTGCAGTTTGACATGGGGGCTAAGGGTTTCTCCTACCATATTGCAATCTCCATGTTGTCAACTGAAAAAAATTGACAATAGTAGATAGATGCAAGTGAATAAATTTGGGCAGCCAAGCTGCCCTGGAGCCAGCTCCCCAAGTGACCGTAGATTCAGAATTTGCCTCCAAGAAAGTACAAGCTTACTGTTGGCTCCTTTCTGACTCTTCTCCCTTATTTTTTCTCTTTTTCACCAACACATTCAGTTGCTGTACTTTTCTTCTGCTAAGAAAAAATGCCATTATTTATATAAGGTGAAACAAGAAGGGGAAGAGAAATGGGTGGCAGAAGTGCCAGGACTTTCTCATACTATGAGTCTAGCTCTCTGCAGTGTTTTATGGGAGGACAGAAAAAAAACCAAAACAAAACAAACAAACCATGAGCAAACATCGTACTCCACCACTCTTCCAGTGGAGGAAATTTCCAGGGTCAGAGCCAGGTGGATGAGATTTTCCAGCGGCCCTGACGTCACCTTGCAGAGAGCCGCCAAGTCTCCTGGCTCTTAAATCCCTCTTTGTGTTTTACCCAGCCTAATTAAGTTGCTTAATTCCATTTCGTGGATACATTGTGGGAGCAAAGCTCTGTTCCAACAATGCTAACGAGCCTGGGTTAGGAGTTAAAGCACCCACTGATGTGTTTAAATGAGTTCTTACAAGGAGCTTTACAATCAGCTGGAAGATGCCGGGCTTGTACTTTCGGTGGTGGTGGGACGGGGCAGTGTCAGCGTCCAGTTAAGGTCCCTCTTCCCACACCTCAGGTCTTGCTCCAAGCTCCTCAGGTTAATCACGGTCTTCAGCACCTGAAGGAGCTGAAAAGTCCCCACGCACCACTTGAGCTTTGCCCTTCGGAATATTTTTGAGCATCAACGATTTAGGTTTTTCCTAAAACAGTTCTTCTGGGGATGCGTCTCCATCCCTGGGGGAGAAGGGAGTTTATTGCAGCTGACCTCTCTCCTCCTGCCAAGAAATCCTCCCCATGCCCAGCGGCTCCTTCATCCCCCCAGGACCAGTTCTGCAGAGATAATTGATGGCTCCTTCATCAAGTCTTTCTTCTCTCCGTAAATACACTTCCTCACGGCCGGCATTAGCACGGTCAAGTGAACTCTTTGCAATCAATGGCCGAGGGTGAGGAAGTTTCTCTGAGAAAAAGATTGTGTAGGCAAACTTGGAGGCTTGCTGCTGGGGCAGACTGGGAGGGCTGAAAGGAGCAGCATTCGGCTTCTCTCAGGCTGTTTTATTCCTATAGTTTTTGTGTACTTTGCATAATAATGCAATAGAGTTGACAAAAGATTTATTCCTGGCGCCTATAAAATGACACAATACAATGAGTTTTAAATGGAGAGGAGAAAAAAAAATCCAAGAGAAAAGGTAATTATGCGGGCTCTTCTTAAAGTCTGTAAACGTTATGGACAGAAATTCAATTAGTGCAGAGGAAGCTGCAGAACCATTCATTTTTTCTTTCTTTTTTTTTTTTCCCAAGTCTTTAAATGTCCAGGCAACAGGGCACATTCAAAAGATGCCAGTTGTGCCCGTGCACAAGCGCGCAGGCACATATACATCTGCCTGTGTATAACTGTTGCTGTTCTCCTTTATATCCACGCACAGCTGGTCTGTTTTATGATGCGGCACCGCTTGCTTAAGTAGAAATATTTTTATAGATTATGTATGGTCTTAAACTAGCGGTGCTCAAGCATGGGCTATAGCGTGTGCATATAGTTTATATAAATCAATAACTCTCACGGAGCACGTTTGGCTTTGAAGTGCATGTTTGGACTGGAAAGGAGTTGTTTATATGAGCGCTGGGCATCCAAGCCTTTTACCGCAAGCCTTGCTTTTTAAAGCCTTATCGAATTCCTGCCCTGAACTGTAACAGTCCCCAGAGAGGACTTCACACAGGCGTTTATCCTTTCTGAAAGTATTTTTGAGGTTCACCTTGTCTACCTGCTGATGTATCCTCTCAGGTACGAAGTGTCACCAGCTCCCACGCAGCTCCTTACGGTAGTGAAAGTCAGATGGGGAAACTGTAATTGCTCTGATTTAAAACGTATAGCTGGGCAAAGAAAAGTGGTGGAGCCACCCACAACAGCAGGGACATAGACACGAGCACCGGCACCATCCCCGCTCCAGCTGCCTGTGCCAGGGATGCGCTGCCACAGCAGCAGGTGCACATCCACCACCACATCCACCTTCCTCAGCCCCACCTCGACCAGTTTGCCGTTTCTTACAAAGAGAACTCTGCAAACCAGAAATATTGCTTCCCTCCTCCTGTGAAGGCTGTGAACTGGCTCGATCTGAGCAGGGATTTGCAGAACTGTAGACATTCCATTGGCTGACCAGAGGAGCTGGTGCTCCTGCAGAGCATCTTTTCGCCCACTATGGGCTGCAACGCCAGCCCCCAGCCACAGCTGAGCACTAGATGTGTTTTCTTGAG
Organism: Chlamydotis macqueenii; assembly: GCF_036417535.1. NCBI lineage: Eukaryota > Metazoa > Chordata > Aves > Otidiformes > Otididae > Chlamydotis > Chlamydotis macqueenii. Next base: position 3,252,280 of record NC_141571.1, on the reverse strand, counting down.
GCTCAGCTTTCTCTTGCAGAGGCATCCCTCCAGCGCTTTCTAGGGTTGCAAGGAGCTGTGGAAAAGCTGGCTTGTTGCCTACACGCATGCTTAGCCTCAGCACCTTCTTGTAGACATGCCAGTGGACTGTGTACATGGAGACTGGGGGGCTGTGGCCTTCCTGAGGCTTAGCGAGGGTAATAAAATGCTCGAGCATCTCCAGCTTTGCTTTCCAAAGGGCTAAGCGACAGGCTAAGAGCAGATGATCTCCTCATGCTCTATCTGCAGGCTATCGCAAACCAAGAGCACCATCTACTGCCGCGCGCTGCAGGATTGTCCCTTACCGACACGGCTGGGCTGTTATTGCAGTCAGGTTTCTTGACTTTTGCACTGAACGTTGTTCAATAGCTTATTAGAGTTTACTAATAAGGAAACCTCATGGAGGAACGGATTTTTCTATTCAGCGTTTACACCACGTGCGAAACTCAGCATTTACAGGAATACAGCAAGCCCCTCCTAATTGCACCTGGCGAAATACTGCAATAAAGTTAATTTCCAGGGTACAATAATACGCACTATGGGCTGTGCAGTCGATTAAAAGGATCATAAACCAAAACACTGGCTTGCATTTTTTTGGTGGAAGTAACATTTTTGAACAGCAGCAGCAGGAATGGGTTATCAACCCCACAAAAGAGCTTTTATAAAAATAGCACACGAATGGTGTGGCCCAAGGGCTGGGTCCGTCATCACCAGCCCATGTGCAGAAGCACTTGCTTGCCATAGCTGCTCCTCCCCAGGTGTTTTTCCACAGATATCCCAATTTCTCAGAAAACCTGACCCTTCTCCACAGCACAGGAACCAGACGAAGGCAAGAGCAGTGCTTTTAATTACATTTGGGGGCTCATAGGGGCTTTTGAGGCCTGTAAGGAGGTGAATGCTGGTGGGACCCCATCACACCGGGGAGGCTGGACAGGGGATAGATAGCCCATCCTGCCCCCTTTAATGTCTTTATTATTGACCTGAGAAACCCCTGCAACAGCCCTGGCTGGGAGCCCCTGCAACAGGAGCAACTCAAAGAACTTTTCCCTTACTTGGTCACTACCAGACCACATTTGCACCCCATTTTGGGCCACCCAGCAGAGGATAAACTGCTCAGCACAGGCATGAGCATCAGGGCACCGATAACAAGCACCCTGCAGCGAGCGTTGCCGTTTTGGTTCCGTAACATTTTATACCCTCTTCAATTTTGCGTAATACCCAGCCAAGGCACAGATCAACTGGCCTCATTTCACAGGGACACTTTTAGACCCTTCCCTGCCAGATCAATAAATGAATCACATGCAAACACAGTTATCTAAAATAAATTTGTTTTGATGTGTGCTGTTGCAATGAAGGTGGAGGTTGAATCCCACATCTGAAGAAACTCATTTGCTTCATTTTCTGTCCTTTCCTTTCCCACTTTTTAAGTGTCCCAAATTTCAGAAGTTCAGAAAGCAGCTGTAAGCGCCCAGGCCTGGCTGCGGCCACAGGCGTTTTCCTGCCAGCCCTATAAATCTCTCTTGAGGGGCTCTCATTTTTGCCATTGTTCCCACGCCCCCCATGGACACAGAGTGGTGGGGTCTGCCCTGGAGATGACCACTGACAGGGACCAGGCTGGGCTCACCATGTGATTTGTGCCTGGTGCCTGCAGCACCATGGGGCACTGCAGAAAGCAATCACTGCTTTTTTTTTAATGCATTCTTAGAAAACAATTACCAGCAGGAGTGATGAATGCACTTCTAATTATACACTTACTGTCTCACCCCCTCCTAGTCATGAACTACTTCAATAGCAAAGGGCATTCAGGAAAAAAAGGGGTTTCATTCAGTAATGATTAACCCAAGGGGAGGGTTTCCACAGCTGGGGGTCTACAGGAAAGATGAGGAGAAACTCTTCAGCAGGGCCTGGTGTGGTAGGATGAGGGACCATGGATTTAAAATAGAGGGAGGTAGATTCAGATTAGACATTAGGAAAAAAAATGTTTACCCTGAGGGTGGTGGAACATTGGCCCAGGTTGCCCAGAGAAGTGGTGGATGCCCCATCCCTGGAAACATTCCAGGCCAGGTTGGCCGGGGCTCTGAGCAACCTGATCTGGTTGGAGATGTCCCTGCTCCTTGCAGGGGGGTTGGACTGGGTGGGCTTTGAAGGTCCCTTCCCACCCAAACCCTTCTGTGATGTTTGCAGTGTCCAGGTCAGGTGTTGTGCAGGGTTAAGGATGGAGACACAGCAGCACCCAAATGTCTGGACTGAGCCCCCAAAACATCTTCATGGTTTTTGCACATCAGCTGCATCACCACTGTGCAGCGCTGTCATTCACAGGTGATATTTTGGATGGTGTACGCTTAGATGCACATTTTATTGTTTCCAGTTCCAAAAGTAGTTCCTAGCTCGAGGAGAGAGGATCATGTAGTATGACACAGATGAGAGACCTTTTAAAGCAAGTCACTCGCCCATGCTGCATTTTGACTGTAGTTTTTCAGAGAAGGGTGAAAAGCACCTTTCAGACGTTTCCTTCCTGGCTAAAAACAGTAACTGAGGGCTGACAGTGTTTGTAGAAGCCTGATGGAGCACCTGATGTGGAAGACACGTCTCTGCCTCATCCAGCCTTGTAGGTCTGTTGAACACTCCCAGAGAAACCACAAAAACACGCGTTTTTCAGGAGAGATCAACGCTCCAGCTTTCTGTCCCAGCTGTCAATCTCAAAGCAAACAACTCCGCACACAGCAGCAGGGATGGAACACGTCAGCCCCAGTTTCCTTCCCAACTCCTGCAAAAATTTGCATCCATCTCATTTTAATTGGCCTTTGCTGGGCCTGTCCTTAGATCCTCTTAGTTCTTCTCATTTCATCCACACCGTTTGCTCTTCACAGAAAGCTGCGATGCTTCTATTGCCAAGGCTGCACCACAAGCCTGCCTTTCCCACTTGCAGCTATTGAATCAGTTTGTCATTGTCTTTTTTTCCTCTTCCCTCCCGAAAGTCTTTGAGAGGCGTATAATACCCTCTTTAAACCGGCTCATCATGGACTTAGCACCTGAGGATCTATTTCTAACGGAGACTTGCACTGAATAAGCATTCTCCTTGATAGAATTTTTCATGCATTAGATTGGAAGCAAGCATTGATCAATGTGAGTTAAAAAGACAACACACTAAGCTACATAAATATAGAGCTGCTTTGTAATTATTTGCAATACTTGACTATAAGCTCAAAAAATAACATTTTTATCTCATTAAGTGTGACCTTCTTCACGTGCCAAACACCGAACAGCTTTTCTGTGGGGGTTTTAGACTTCACTGCAAAAATAAGTAGCCTGGTCTCCAGCGAGGGCATGTTTTTGGGTGGCAGAGGAAAATCACCATTTCTAACCTCGGAGTGCAGAAGAAAGGGCAGCTGCGGTAATTTGACATGATACTCCAACCTTTAAGAAATGTAGGTGCACAAAATAAATTTAAAAATGGGTTAACATCTAGATCACCAAATGCCAGCAGATAGATTGAGCTTTTTCCCAGCTTCGGTAAAGGGCACAGAGCGAGGCAAGGTGGGATGCAAAGAGACTACTGCAAACCGTGGCTCCTTGCAACAGTGCCCAGTGATCCCCAGCAGCAAACATAATGGGGATGCTGCAGTGCTCCCCCACATCGAAAACCACCTTCACATCCCATCCTTAAACCCCTCTGGTTACAGCTCTGTGGTGGCTGAGGCTACGGCCCCAGCTGTTCTGCTGTCACTGAGGCTGACTCAGTATAATTTTAAATCTACTGCCTAAAATACACAGCGCACTGTCTTTTATACTAAAATTGAGACTTCTCTTTTCCTCTGTGGATTTACTTTTCTCTTTAGTTGGCTCATGGCAATCTGTTAGATCACTTCATCTTCCCAGGAAAACTTCCAGTTCATTAAAACCCTCTTTTTTTTTTTTCTGTTCTTTTTCTTTTTGTAATTAATGTGAGTCACAGAATATTTCATATTTGGAACCACGTTATTTGTAGACAGTAGTCAGCCGTGTTTGGTTAGCAGCCAGATGCTAAGCATATGCAGCAGAGGAGGGAGATGAAGGGATGTAGGTAAACAGGGAAGACGCATGCCCATCACGAGACCGACCCCCCCCCACCCCTCGCTGTGCTGCTGCACTTGCTAAAATAGATGCTGAAAGGTAAATGGAAGCCAAATTCGGATGGAAAGCAGCAGTAATTTGGAGGATAAATTTTTAATTAAAAAATAAGTATAGGAGAGCAAGTTTAGAAGGATTGCTCCTAAAAGCTTAAGGCTCTGTTTTTCCACTCTCTATCTTTAGCTGTTTTTATAGACAGGGAATGAGGAAGGAGCTTTTTCTGGGTGCGTTGCAGAAAAGCACAATTCATGCTATAAGCATCTTTCTCATTTCCATCCAATATTACTGCTATGCCCCTTCAAAGGCTGAAAAAAAAATACAAATAGAGCAGAAAGGGGCTATCTGCTTGCCAAATTATGTATGTCAAGCAGGGAACACGTGAACCGGGAGCTGTAATAGTTCCTAATTATCTTGCAAGGGTAATTTAAATTAGTTCAACTCTTATTTATGACTGTGACATTTATTTCTTTGTATTGGTGCCGTTCTGAGATGCCTTAATGCAGGATCAATAGTGCTTTGTACCAAGCCAGACCCGCACAACGTGCTGCTCCCCAGAAAGCATTTGTTTTGCCAGCCAAGGCTTTTTGCACAACCCACCTGCCAGCGAAGAAGTGAAGGACAGGGCCCAGCAAGACTGTGTTTGCTTCCTGGCGACGGCTGCGTGCAGTTCCCAGCGTCCAGCTTGGTATTTGCGCAGTGATGCCACCAAATCGCCACGGCACGTGTGGCCTGGATGGAGATAAATAGGAGAGAGGGGACATGAGTGTTGCTGGGTGTATCAGTACCAAGTGTGTGGAGAAAATGCGGAGCTGGAAATCCTGCTGTATATAAACAAAAATAAACCCACTACTACCCACTCATTGCAAATTCACACTGTATGTCTGTAGGACAGTGAATATATTTTGAACCCTTTCTTCCCCTTTGTCTTGCTGTTCCCATAATCCAGCCTGGTAGATAAAATCAGCCAAAACCCATCTACGTGGTGCTCTCCAGCTTTTCTCCCTGAAGCGCCGACAGCAAGCGTACACGCTGCTCTGCAAACCGTGTCTGCCTGCAGCTCGAGAAGTTTATGCTTTTGATTTGCTTTGTGGAGCCACAAATGGATGAGTTTAGTAAAATAAATTGCTTCCATCCCATCACGTGATACAGAGAGTGCATCTCAGCAGAGGAAAGTATAAGTAACGGTTATGGTAGGAGAATCACCTGAAATCCAGTCTTCCCTAAGGTATGCGGTGTTGGGGACTGGGAGCTGTTACGTGTGAGAGAGATCAACACTGAAAAATCTTTTGAGAGGAATTTCTTAGATGACAGATCTCTCTGCAAAATGTCACAGTCAGAAATCTATGAGATCTGGTGCAGCACTAATGCTGTCAGCTGATATTTTTAATCATCAGCATCTGTACAGGCAGAGGTAAATAACTATGGTCTACCCGCTTTGAAATAAAGACAGGCTGGACCTCCATCCCCTCTCCACTCATTTCTACAGGATGCAAAACTAGGTGGATACAGACATCACTGTTCACCTTATTTTCCTGGGTCACTTGGCCATGATTCATTTTATGGTGAGATATCCATGTGCACATGAAATGCTTTGGTCCAGATTCAAGCTGAGGGAACTCCATGAGCTTCAGGATGGCCAGGTCAGGAGTGAACACAGAACGTTTGGTAGCAGAAACCCAACTCAAGGCCTTTGCTACTGGTGAGATATTGTAAGTGTACTCAATCCTTACCAGAACATGCTCAGTCAGGACATGTGTAACCTCAGGACAGGGGTTACACAGTCAAGCTCTGGGGAGGGAAGCGCTGGGGCACCTGGCAGCTCCAGCACAGGGGTCACTTAGTGCCACTGACACCGGCTTTGTTTTTACAAACCGGCAGAGAAGTTCCTGAATGCCAGGCTGGACCCAACTCCAAACAGTGCTAGACATGAAGGCAAGTGTACAGGTAGGAATAAGGTAGTTGTGACCTCATTAAAAAAGGATGAAATAAGAAAAAAAAAGTTATCACATTGCTCTTGTGTACCTACAGGTTACAAGTAACTTTAAAAATCCAGAATCTTTACAAACCCAGAAACTAGTATTATCCACCCTGGAGTCCTCTCCTTGTGCAAATTCCAGTTACAGTGATGGGAATTTCTCTGCAAATGCACATCTATGCCAGTCTGCAAGAATGGAGCTGGTTCTTCTGAAGCTCTGGGGTAGATAAATCAAACGAGGGAGGCAAAAGCGGTGCTCAAATTCAATCCGACTTTAACAGATAAAAATCACAGCAGCTCCAGCCAAGCTGGGAGCAATGTACTGAAATCAGATTAGCAAGTCCAGAAAGTGAGCCTAGAGGACATTTCACAACATGCATTTCTGCAACAGGCAGAGATATTGGAGAGATCCACATGAATCTGGTTAGCTAACCCTGACTGGTCTTGATATTCACCCTCACTCAGCAGCCTCAGCTGATACAGCACACAGTTAGGCATGACAGGCCCATGCAAGCCTCAGGAAGTTCAACCAGACCAACCACGTGAGTCAGGGCAATCCCAGGCAAAAATCCAGGATAGGCAGAGAATGGATCGAGAGCAGCCCTGAGAAGAAGGACTTGGGGGTGCTGGTGGATGAGAAGCTCAACATGAGCCAACAATGCATGCCTGCAGCCCAGAAGGCCAAGCACACCCAGCAGGTCAAGAGAGGGGATTCTACCCCTCTGCTCCGGTGAGACCTGCAGCACTGCATCCAGCTCTGGAGCCCCCAACATCAGAAGAACATGGACCTGTTGGAGAGGGTCCAGAGGAGGCCACAGATGATCAGAGGGCTGGAGCCCCTTTCCCGTGAGGCCAGGCTGAGAGAGCTGGGGCTGTTCAGCCTGGAGCAGAGGAGGCTCTGGGGAGACCTTAGAGCGGCCTCCCAGTGTCTAAAGGGGCCTACAGGAAAGATGGGGAGAGACTCTTCAGCAGGGCCTGTTGTGATAGGAGAAGAGGTAATGGTTTTAAAATAGAGGGAGGTAGATTGAGATTAGGTATTAGGAAAATTTTTTTTCGATGAGGGTGGTGGAGCACTGTCCAGGTTGCCCAGAGAGGTGGTGGATGCCCCATCCCTGGGAACATTCCAGGCCAGGTTGGACGGTGCTCTGAGCAACCTGATCTGGTTGGAGATGTCCCTGCTTCTCGCAGGAGCATTGGACTGGGTGGGCTTTAAAGGCCCCTTCCAACTCAAACCATTCTACCAAAGTCCTACATCAGAAAACTTGACTTCAATCCATAAGTAGGTGCAGTGGAAGAACAGTTAACAGGCAGTGTAGCAGTGCTTGACGTCTGAGGATGCAAACTTCACACAAGGTCTCTCCTTTCTCTTTTAATTGCAAGGTATCAACAGAGGCCACCCGCTGCCAAGGTGGAAAAAATCTATTAGCAATTCCTCCTCAGCACTACAGCTAGAACACCTCAGGCGTGTTTCACTGTGGCTATTGCAGGAGAGGAGCAATATCTGCTGTTTGAATCCTGTGGCATAAAGCAACGGTTGCTGGAAATGAACCAAACCTGCCAGCAAACATTTTTGTAACCATCATCTTCATTTTCAAATTGCATGTGGCATTAATTATTTGCCCATAAAAATGACACATGCAGAAGCAAAGGCGCTCTGATGAGGATTTGCTCTTTGTCTTACGAACCCAGAGGGCTTCGCAGCTCAAGGTAAGTTGTAAAGGACAGCCTGAAAGAGAAAAATTCTTGCTTTTGTGACTTCTGCCTTCAAGGGAGGGGATGAGTGGGTGGAGGAAAGTTATTGGTCCCATTAATCTGCAAAGCCTTCCTGTTGTATGTATCTTTTACGCTCTCACCTACTCAACACGCAAAACTACAAGATGTGACTGACACAAGCTCATGTCTCACCAGCTTATCTTGACAATAGGCAACCTTGACATCCTACAACTCATTTTAAAAACTGTTTAGAGTCAAGATTAGTGGGTTTTAAATTTATTTTAGGTTACCTGTTTAAAAGAAAACAACTGAATTCATTGTGTTCTCCAGGAAAGCAAGCTATCTGTTTCCAAGGTTGGGTTTCTGAGAACTTCTCTCTAGTTGTAGCCAAATGATTTTTTTTTTTTTCTTCTACTAAGAAAAGGACACTTCAGAGCTTGAGATAGAGTCATTGTTTGAGCTAAAGCTTGGCAGCTGTCACTACCGAGAAGGAATTAATTCCCTCCACTTTCAGAGGGAATAGGCATGCCCATCCCAATGGCATATTATCAAGTTTTCATTGTATGCCCAGTTGCTCCCTGCATAAAGGTAGCTTGTGATATTTTATTCCTGTTTATTTAGAGGAATGTCTGAAGACAGGCATTAAGAAAGGGAAACCACACACAAAGTCTGAATGTCTATTTGCGTTATGGTGACACAATGGCACCAATTGCTGTCTAAAGAAAGAGAGGCAAGTTTTACAGAGAGATGCAATACATCATCTTTCAGACAAACATTGATATAAGCAAACCAGAAAACCAGAGACAAAAATTACAAACAAAAACTGCTATGTGCAAACCATGTATGTCCCTTTCTAGCAAATTTACAAAGGCAAATGGATGCACAAACATTTTGTTGTTTTATTCCAACATGGCCCTTTTCTTACTTTTTGCAAAGAATCTGCCAAGCTCATTTACCCCTGGATGCTTTGACCTGCTGCTTGCTCCTAGCAGAGCTGGGGTGTCTGAGACTCGCGCTTTAAAGCAGTAATATTGCTCTCTGATATGCTGATGAGGTTAAAAAAAAAACCAAACAAAACATTCTGGTGAAGGCTAACTGCTGTCTGCTCAGAATTTAAACGTGGGAATCAAATGCACAGTGGGATGCACCACCCCTAAGAACTGTAGACAGATCTTCAAGGTTTTCCTTTAGACATGCTGGGAACATTTTTTCACTCAGCCTTGACAGAGTCAGGACTGTTCCAAGCCATCCAAGTAAAGCTAAATTGTTGATCAGCATCCAGAGCAGACCTACCTGCTCGAGGTTGCGAAAGAAAAATGGCTTTATTCGGGCCTGTCAAAGCAGAAACCTCATCGCATGCTGAAGACACTGCTTCACTGTCTGTGATGGAGAACCTCTGCGGAATGACAGGTTCAACCCCGCAGAAAGATAAATAGGTGGCAGAGCCTGTCTGGGTGCACACCACTGTCGGTGCTGGTTTGCACTGGATGTGTCCCCATCAGGGAGCCACCGCAGGGGATGCGGTAGTTTCAGCTCTCAAAGCAGCACTTCAGCTGGAGTTTTAAGCTTCTGTGGACCCCTACAGCATGAATTTTCCCTGGATACACCAACACCACTTCTCTCCTGACTTGCTTGGGTGAAGCATCTCCCACTGAGCTGCCCTCATGCGGGTGATGCAGGCATCACCTTCAGGGAGATCAGAGCGAGCATCTGCAGGACTCGACCACAGCATACTCAGGAGCACAGCCAGCACCAAGGCAGAATCCTGAGAATAAATGAGTCTGTGTAAGCCAGGAACCTCAACTTCAGAGAAGAAATGTACACAAAACCCCCTGGAAATACCACTGCCCTGCAGAGAGCAGGTTGTACTTCCCAGAATGCTGCTTCTTCTTTCCATAAATTCCTCTCCTGAGTAGCTTTCCTACAACCAAATGAAGCATTTCAAGGACATGGCCAAGCGCTGTCCTAGAAATGCATTAACTTCTGCTATTCTTCTGACTCATCAGGAAGGAAAAATTAAAAGAGCACAAACTTAGAGCTGAGAGAAATGCAAATACAACTATCAAAGCTTTGTCTTGCTTCTCCTGGCCACCAAGACTGGGTAAGGCAAACCTCGTGCTTGTTTCTGTCTTTTGGGGTGTTCAGATAGTGCCCAGACAGAGGACATCAGACTTGTAGCCTTCTTATCAGAGTAGAAGCAGAGTTCAGACCAATTCTGCAAGACTGAGAGGCAGGAATGTTCTGCTCAGTGTCAGGTGTCTCCAAACAAACTGCATGATGTGCATCTATCAAACCAAAAGTAGAGTTTCAAAGTCTGGTCATAACCGTGTGTTATATCCTGCACTATCTGTGCTTCAGCAGGGAGTACTCTAGTTTTGGCAGGGAGGACTCACTCAGCCTGGATACAAAGTGGTGTCAAGGATGCTGTTAGGCTCAGAGTTGATCAGCGTGGACACAGACAGCTGCCTATTATCACCATCTCTTCTGCAAAGCAGACAGATACGAGACAACTCTACACCAGATAATCCCAATAGTCATGTTAGCATGGCGTGGAGCCCAAGATAATGTGCCAAGCCTCTCAGTTTATTCCTGCATTGTTTGTCTGTGTTTATAATCTTTAAATCATAGCTCTCTCCCATACTAAAAGATCCCAAACAGATGTAACAATAAATTGAAATTCAAGACAAACAGATTGCGAGGCAGAGAAAGCAAAAAATAGAACCAGTGAATCACAAATACTAAAACAAAATAAATGAATCAGTCCTAAATAGTCTAATTATTAAAGGTTAATTTATTTATCATCCTGGCTAACCTGATATTTCTGAACTCATCTAAATTATTGCAAAACGAACAAAGAGCAAAAAAAGGGCAGCAGTAATTGGAAAGCCTCTGTAGATACATTTTCCAGAAGCTTTTTCTGCTACATGAAAAGCATCCCAGGTTCATTAGTACATCACTGTGGTCAAGGTGCACAGACGTGCTCACTCACATCTTGATTGTCAGCAGCATAAATTAAAAGGATTAATGGATTAACTCTTTCTGAGGTGGACACAGATCTTTCTTCTCTTCCCTTTATCATAAAAGGCATCAGAGATCATCACAAAGACCAGCCCTACCCACATGTGAAATGATGTCTCCATCTCACCCAGTGCAGTCTGCAGGGAAGAAGACTTCATCACATCCTGCAAATCAAGCCTGGGACATGTACAGGTTGGGAAATAATTGTTTACTGAGCTCAACTACAAAGCCATTCCACTGTAGCATGCTACCATTTTTCTACATCTGTATCTATCCCCAAATAGTAAAATTCAGCACCCAGATTAGTGAAAACATCATTGCCCTTGCTAGCTCACAGTAACTGTAAATGCAGCTCCCTACAGAAGCGCCATACACATCAGTCCTCCAAGGTATACAACCCCCCAAACCTGATGTCTTCTAAAACAGTCACAAAATTCTTCCTCAAGACTCAAAACTTCAATAGATGGAGTTTCATGGTTCATAAGGACCAAGAGTGCAGGTACCCCGTTCCTCCCACCCCTCCCAAGCTGTCTTACATGTGGTTCATGCAACAAAATTCATTGGCTAACACTTCAACAAGACAAAGAAAATACAAGTTTTGTGCTTGCTGTTGCATCGTTAAAACACTTCAACATGTGCTAGATGAATTCAAGGTGCCCACAAAGCCATTACAAGGCTTCACAAGGTTCTCCACTTCCATTTTGGTTCCTTAGTATACAAGTTAAGACTGATTCCTAGTATTCTTAAACAAGGAAAGAATTGCCTAGAAGGTCTACAAAGACTGTTTCTTGTTGCCACTTTCTGAATTTGTTGGGTTTATCCTGATATCAACCTTTTGACACCCCTTCAAACTCCGCACACTCAGGGGCTTCCCCAGGAGGTACTTTTGCCTTCCATCAGGAAGGGAAGACATGGCCCTCACTGAAAAGCTTCAATAACAGCATGGCTTGAAACATGGAGGTGAAGATACCTAATGGGGGTAAAAAAGTGGAATCTAAGATTATGCAGTAGAGCTATGGTCATAAAGTTACTGATTTTCCTTTTTTTTTTTTTAAGAGGCCTTCTGGATTACTGTACTGTGTACACCGTAGGTGGCTGTGTGTCACTTCTAAAGACATAAGTGGATGCCAGTTAAGCATAACTACCTGTGAGAAATGGTAGGAGAGCATGTCAAAATGTTCCATTTCAGATGGGCATGTGTATTTTTTCATTGCTTTTCCTTGACAATTCTGCAGATATTAAGAATTCTTTCCTCTTCCACAAGGGGAAAAAATAAAATACAGACACTTAGAACTGTATTTTTCTGATTTTAAAGGGAAGTGCAGTTTCTGGAAGTGACAATAGCTTCCCGCTCTGAGCAGACCTGGAAGCTCCAATGTGCCATTGGAGAAAATAGCAGAGCAATTCTGGGAGGTTTTAAAGGTCACAGCTTAACTGAACTGTAATTGACTTTCAGACATTGATCCATTATTACTAGTGTTTGCTTAAAAAAGGTTATTTGATTTGAAGTTATTTTGCTGCTTTCAGAGGCCAGAAATCCTCAGCTGGCTCTGCTAAATTTGGTCATTCCAGAAAACAAAAAAAAACTTTTGAGAAGATTTTCTTCCAGTAATGTTTTCTTCTTCTCCTCACTCCAGACTTCAACTTTTCCACACCAGACTTTGCTTCTGCTGGGCATTGGCTTCTTCATTGTTGCATCTACTAGCCATTAATGTCTTCCAGCCTCCAAATGTAGAAGACAACCCTGGTTGAGACTTCTGGATGTAGTCAGATTCTTCAGAGGCAGCTGCACAGTGAAAACATCAATCTTTTTCCATCATAGTTACTAGAGGTAAAGATGCTCCTTTGGTGCTTTCTGCGTTCAGTTATATTGGCCCACGAAAGGCAATAATGGGCTTTGGCAGTCACCACCAGAAGGTCCCAGGCTTCCATCAAAAGGCTAGAAACTCCTTCACATTTAATTTCCACTGGACCAGCCACTTTATTGCTGGCATCTTGAAAGAACAGACACACCACAGCCTGAGTGTCCGAGTGATGAGAAATCATTTCCAATTGCTTATTCATTGACTCTTGCAGGGAAGAAAGCTCCAGATATTTCACTGATGAACATCACTTAATACTTTTTTCAATTACCAAGAAAATAAGAAAACAGACAGTTTAAATATTGTATATAACTCCATTATGAATTGCCAGACCTTCTTGGAACAGAATTGTGATTATTAGTCCCAATTCTCATCTCAGCCCCAGGCTGACAAAATCAATGTCTTCTTAACCTTATAAAAAATTCATTCAGTTTGCTAGACACACTGAGGTTTGAGTTTTTAAGAGGTTAAGTTTTTATAATAAAAATTGTAGTGATATAAACCTCAATTTTCTTTTTTAAAAGCAGTGATTTTCATATAAGCACGTGACTCCACCTGGGACTTGAAAATTGTTGAATGTTGCAGAAAAGCTATGAGCCACAGTGATTGACCAGAGAAAGTGTACGAAGCTCCTGGGACATTACTTAAATACAGCCAGGGATGGAGCAGAATTGCTACTAACATGTATTAGTCCCCAGTGCAGGGACTGGTTTTGTTTGATTCTGCACAGTAGCTAGCACAAAAGTGACCTGGACCTGAGGCACAACAGTAGCATAAATAATATAAATAATTTGGGCACTGACCATATGGGACCAAACCCAAAGCTGGAGCAAGACAAGTTGATCTGCTGTGGAGGATGGAACCATGCCAGCTGATGCTGAGGAAGTGGCCCAAGATCTGATCATGTTTGTGAGAACCAGATGGTGGTTTATTATTTTTTCATTTAAAGTTCCTCAGAGTGGCAAGGGGAAAAGGGAAAGAGGAATGGTGCGTTGCAGCAGGTTGGTGGGTGGTGATGTGGAGAGGGGAGGAAACAGTAGCATTTTCCTAGTTTTGTGGAGTAGGACATAGGATGAAACAGCATTACAGACTAACCAAAGAGCTTCATACCCTTGGATATGAACATATATTCCTGTTCTTGGATAACAGCTTTTCCACCTTCTGTTCCTCTGAAGCCAACACTGGTTTACTCCATCTATGGGTCAAGTCTAGTCTGCTACACATCCATCCTGTGCCCCTCCTCTCTGGAGGCTACAAGGAGTCTGTTAAAGAACATGTGAGCCCATCAGTTCTCCTGCACACTGCTCCACTCAAACCTCTATCTGCCCTTCCCACATGGAGAGTGAGTAAACTACCACACTACTTACTCCTATCCTTTTTCTTTAAAAAGAGTTTTACTTAAGTTGAAATGTTGAAGAGTAACAACTCCACAAAGCACAGCGAGGCTGCCATGAAGCTCTTTAAGACCTTCCCAGTACCTTCACTTTTTGCAGAAAATTAATAAGCTACTAAGCAGGCAGCAGCACACAGAAGAGAAGAGCTCAGCAGCAGCCCTGCCTCACTCTGCCAAGCAGAAGCTCCCCTGGAGAGCTTGCCTGCTAGATGGACAGCAGGAGCCTTGGGTCACCAACAGTCCCAGTGTGAGGGCTCATTTGGGCTTGTGCCTTCCTCCTTCCATACGTGTGTGTGAAGCTTTGTGTGTGCATATACAGACACGCTCATAAAATCTCAGTCAATACTGTGGAACATGGGTCTTCGAACCTTGTATTCAACAATTTTGCAGTAAAATGAAGAGCCATTTGCAGCCGACCCAGCTAAGGTTTGCCGTGTGATTGTCACCTAAGTGAGTGCTGTGGGGGCACAGAGGTCCCTCGCAGGACAGCCTGCCCAGGTATTGTCATTTCTGGCCATCAGAGCAGTCAGAAGTTACACCGAGACATCCCACATAGTCAACCAACCAAAACACAATTATCATGATCACCCCCTTCCTGATGAGAACCAGCTGATCCTCCAAATAATTTGTTTTCATTGCTGGACTATGGGTAGCTCCTGCCACCTCCCCTCAGCTGAGGACTGTAGGGAGCAGATCTGATTTCCACATTAGCACACCCAGTGCCTATTCCCAACCGTAGAAAGATTTGCCAGCTGGTGGAAGCAGTGGGCACCACTTGTTCAAAGGCAAGGAATGGCATCAATAAACTCAGACAGAGCCTATCTGCTTGCAGGGGAACACTGCAGAGACAGTGATGAAACCTCTGATATGGCTTCCAACTGCAGCCTTCACCCCTGGGAGCCGCAGTCTTTATTAATGCAATTATGATGTAGCCAAAGGCAGCAAATGCTTCTGCTGACCTTGGTAGGGGAACAGAGGCCTTTAGTCACTACAGGAAATTGCTTCCTCCCCTGGCAAATGGCACATAACCCAGTATGTTCCTGTTCCTGCAGACGCACCATCTTGTCATCTGACCAGAGTATGTATATTGCTGTTTGATGCCACCTCCTTCACCCCCACAGATCAGAAATATAATCCAATTATTTAAGTTAGTCTTTCAGTAAAGGAAAATAAAAAAAACCCAACACTTAAAATTATACTAGAAGTAGAATCATAGAATTGTTTGGGTTGGAAGGGACCTTTAAAGGTCATCTAGTCCAACCTTCCTGCAAGGAGCAGGGACTTCGACTAGAGTACATTCTTGTATCTTGACTTACAAAAAGTAGCAATAATAAGCCTTAAAGAGTCTTATTTCAACCATTTTTTAACTGATTTAATTGTAATTTAATACTTCAATTAGCCTAAAGGCATTCAACATGGAGACCTGCTCTCAAAAAAATGTTCCCATAAATTGAAATTCTATATCATGGCAAGAAGCTGCCATTGACTATAACAATAAGGTGTTTTGGAGAATTTGTCTCAATCATTCAAGAATGATATTTCTGACCACACACTACAGACTTATAACCAAAGGAGGTTCTAAACTCATAGCATCATCTACTCTTAGTCAGAAGAGCATTTTCTAAGGTTACCATATATGCTTTGTAAACACAAATCTGAAAGAGGGTTACCAGTTGTGCTTGGATTTGAAAGGACCACAAAACCTCTTCTCCTGACATCAGTCCCAGCACTTTATCCCCAGTAGCTCTAGAATTGCACTGACTACCACCAAGGTTTGAGTTCCCCCATATAATAGATCAACCACAGAAAGACGTAAAGAACATCCCAGGACTGGACATCTCAATTTGGCTATTCAAGGCAGACAGTGAGGGGAAAAAAATGAGAACTGTTACTTTACACAAAAAGAATCATTCTGTAATTCTAAGATACTGAGACCTGGAGGAGCTGGATGGCTTTGCCAAGGTCATTCAAGAAATGGTCAACGCAATTATGGAATATCCTGGTGGCATTGGATCTACCTTGTCTGGTGCTGACTATGGTGTGCTGGTCTATGTGCCAGCCATGAGGTCTTTATCTGGGCTTCACTGCAGAAGAAAGTAAAGCGTCTACCTTCAGCACTTTTCATCCCTGAAGACCTTTGAGAGTTTTGGAGGACTTTGAAAAAATATATTGCAGGTTTCTGACTTAAAGTCCCTTCAAAAGCAACAAAAGTACCTACAAGGTCATTTAGCGAAGGAGAGGACTGAGAGTGAAGAAAAATAAATGAATGCATGCAGAGGCATGGAAAGCAAGTTGGGCAGGTTGCTTGCACCTACACTTTTCCTTGGTGCAACCGGTAGGTAGTGTGACAAGGCCCTGGGGAACCGTATGCTACCAGCTATGGCCCCAGAGAACTAGAGACCCTCCCATAGTGAGGGAATAAGGCAGGAACAGATGCTTTTAGTCAGATGACTCATCTTCAAGAAGCCTGAGGGACAGAGTTGTAAAAGACACTGTCATGCCTTAGTCAACCTTAACATAAAGGCTCCTGTGGGCCTTAATATCTTAAAATAATTATGCCTTAGAGACTTGCCTAAGTTGCACAGAAACTCTGACAGTGAGGGAAACAACTGTGTTCCCTACAGCCCCAGACCACCAAGCTGCTCTTCCTCGGTACAATCACAAACACCCAATTACGAGCAAAGGGGGATTTGCATGAATTTCACTGTGCTGCTCACAGCTTGTGATAGCTTTCCATTTTGCATGATGCTATAGTTTGGTCTCCTACTGTTAAGCATGAAAAACTGCCATAAAACAGCTGGTGCTAGCAAGATCTGCTCAGTCCCTAACACCGCCCAGCATGTACCAGTACTGAATATTGATGAAACTCAAATCTTATTACAACATCACCCAATATGTTCCTTGACTATAGATTCCCTTTACGCAGAGTTTTCTCCTTACAAAAAGCTTGAGATGCAAAATGAAGATCCAGGTCAGGTGAAGGTTCATAAAATCCACTTAAAAGCTTTTGGGAAAGCCCCATGACCTTGCTTGGCTCTAGGAAGGAGTGCTTCCTGCTGCAGGAGTCCAACCCAGCTGCTGAGTGAACTCTAAGTTGGAGGACACCAGGTCTTCATCCTTCTCTACTTAAGAACACACTTTGATGCAATCTGATGTCATGTGTCCTGAATATAAAGGTAAATTAACCACTTTAGACCAGCAAGAGTTCCCATCCACAGCAAATTTTGTTCTCTCTACAGAATCCAAAATGAAAATCCCTGTTTACTAAATTCTTTTTCATTTTGGTGCCTTTTTACAAGTTCAAAACTGGAAATGAAAAATGTTACAAGCTGTATCAGTTCAGAAACAGAAGTTATAAAACAATGCTATTCCAGACACATATACATTTTGGAGGAGTTTTACTGCTGGGAATTTAGCGAACTTAGAAGATCTATGCATCATTGATTCATTCTTTGGTAGTGGTCCAAGTTACACAAGATCCACATTATCAACTCATGTATCTGATAAGACACATTATGAATTCCCACATTCACCCCCTCAACTAAAGAAATTTTGGAGAAACAGCAAAAGCAGCACTTTGAATACCCTGGTGGTCTGCAGGTCAGTAGAAGACGCTCTATAAAACAAGAAAAAGATATGAAAGTCAGCGGCAGGGGAACACACACATTATTGCCTTCCAGCACCCAAACACAGGGCTGATTCCTGACAGCTTGTAGTGATCGCAGACAGCAACCAAACCGCCCTCTCCTGCCTTGCAGACCAGAAACAAGGAGAGACCGCAACAGGCCAGCCCTCTACACCAGCGAGGGACCACCTTTACACAAACCATATCTTAGTTTCCTTTTCTTACATCATGGTTGTGCTGATGCTTCCACACTACTCCAAGGCAAGCAATGCCAGTAGTTGATTGCCCTTCCTGTTGGAAAGTTGTACTCAACCGTCTAAATAGATGAAACCTAAAACCATGATTTTTCCCAGGGATAATGGCACAAAGAGCATTTTATTCCCCATCTCTTTGTTCAAAATAGTTTTAAATCCTAATCCTTCTCTGACATATTTGCAGCTGAGACCTTCTGTTTGACCTCACTTGCAAATTGAATAAGAACGATCTCTATCTCTTCCCTGAGATCATTAACGAAAATACTGATTGACAGTAAACTCAGGATGAACCTTTGCAGAGCTCCACTTAGCAAAGTCTTCTGTTTTGATAAGAAATATCTTTCTAACATGGCTTTCCAACCAGTTTTGCAACCACCAAATGAAAATTTTCTTCTAATGAGGTTTTTCTACCTTGATTATGAAAATGTAAATAGAGAAAAAAAGCTTTATTAATGTCAAGTTATACAATATCCACTGCTTTTCTTTTGACTATAAAACTGGATTACACTCTCACAAGAGAAAAATCAAAATGTTTTGAAAGCCATTTGTTCTAGCCGAAGCCCATGGGATGCTGCTAACCTCCTCATTATGTGCCAACAGTTTCATTATTTGCTCCAGTATTTTCCTGGCAGAAAGAATTGAACTGCTAGTCTGTACATGGAGCTTCCTTAACCCCATTTGAGAAATATTTTTTTTTTATCTTTGCCAGGAGGCATCACCTGTTCTTCATAAGGTTTCAAAAATAGTGGTGAACAGCTTTGAGTTTGCTCCAGGCTTTTCCCTCCATACCTTGCAGTGATTTTTCACTGCACCTAGCTGATTTGAGAATAACCCACATTATTTTTCTTGCTTTCTTCTGTGTTGGCTGCCCAGTGGCAGCCACACATTTTAGTTGAAGTTGAAGCAATTAACATAAAACACTCCAATGTGCTGGGCACTGCTCATCTGCAGCCTTCCCTCTCCACTGAGGACCAGACCAACTCTTCCTCTTGCATCTGAAACACTTGCGCAGTAGCTTATCTTTATTTCCTTCCTAGCTCCCTCACCATTTTGTGCCTTGGCCTTCTGGTTCTGCC
Organism: Chlamydotis macqueenii; assembly: GCF_036417535.1. Lineage (NCBI taxonomy): Eukaryota > Metazoa > Chordata > Aves > Otidiformes > Otididae > Chlamydotis > Chlamydotis macqueenii. The sequence continues at coordinate 3,233,236 of NC_141571.1, read as the reverse complement.
CTCCCAGGCTCACACACTGCTCTTTTGTGTCCCTCCTTCGTAATTTGACCCAGTTTCCATAGTCCGAACTGTTCCTGCTTTGAATTTGTGGTGACTGAAGGCATCGTGACTTAGCGCTAACAAACAAAGCCTGTTAGATGTGCAGACAAAGCACACCAGAGAGATCTGGGCCACCATCATCCCTGGCCAGAACACTTCATTTCCCTCTGCGCACTGATCTGAGAGACTTTTGCCTGTGGAAAAAACAAACAGGAGACAGTCACATTTCTCTGGGATGCAATCAGCAATTATTTGCACTGATGTCTGTAAAAAAAAATCCACAGCCTATGACTCAGTTGGTCTAGACACTCAGTGTACAGAAGTCTCTTCCCTGGGTGATGAAGGTATCACCTGCAAACTGATGGCAGAGGGAAGTGGGAGCAGATCTCCAGGCCCTAGGCTGGAGCAGCAGGAGGCAAAGGGCAGGGAGACAGGTTGATCTCCTGCACATCACTCATTCCCCTGTGATCTACTGTGGCCTTCAGCAAGACAAGGGAGGCAACAAGGAATCAGGGAGTATAAATACTGAGCAGACCCATGAGTAAAATCCCATGTCAGTGGTGTACCTGGTGTCAGGATCTGAAGGTGCAAGACAGATCTCGAAGGAAGAAAGTCAAGGACCAACATGAGGAATCCAGCAAGTCTTTACAGCCAGTTTGTCCAGCCATGGGAGACTGCTTAGGGAGAAGCCACCACAGCATTTTCAGCTCTGTTCCTACAGAGGTTAGTTTTTCCTATGAAGGGGACTCTCCCAGCTGCAGCCAGTGGTGCTCACTCCCCACCTGTGCTCCCTGAAGAGACCTTTGCAAAGACACTGAGAAATTTTCAGTTCCTCTGGTGAAGCAACAAATTCATTTTCTGTTATACGATAAAGCCACAGCGAGGGCCCTGTAGTCATGGCTCAGTGGCAGCATCCCTTATCCCACAGCACCATCTCGTGGGAGGCCAGCAAAACCATCAACTTGGATTAAATCCACTTCCACGAGTCCCATTGCACTTCCCATGGATATTAAGCAAGAAGCTGCCATTGCACAGCAGGACCAGTGCTGCCTGATCAGCTCTCAGGACACAATCAAGAGGAGGAAGAACCCAAACAAGCCCCCATCTCGTGTGGTCATGTTCAACAGATGGCAAAGCCTCCAACTCCTCAGCTGCAGCTACCTTCCTCAAGCCCCAACCAAGTATCTCTGAAAAGTCTCTCCGAAGCCATTTCAAACCTCTTTGGGCAGCCTGGGAGATCTTACAGCAGACCCAAAAGCATACATCTCAAGGGGTAATGGGTTTAAAATAGAGGGAGGTAGGTTCAGATTAGATATTAGGAAAAAAATTTTTACACTGAGGGTGGTGGAGCACTGTCCCAGGTTGCCCAGAGCGGTGGTGGATGCCCCATCCCTGGAAACATTCCAGGCCAGGTTGGACGGGGCTCTGAGCAACCTGATCTGGTTGGAGATGTCCCTGCTCCTTGCAGGGAGGTTGGACTGGGTGGACTTTGAAGGCCCCTTCCAGCCCTAACCGTTCTATGATACAAAAGTCTGGACCAGAGAAATTTTTCATCATCTCCAAAAAGTGTCTCTATTTGTGGTTCTGTTGCTTGGAGGCCATGACTGGAGTGGACCAGCTGTTGCCTGAGGAACCCCCTCATATTTACAAGATTTCTCACAACAGGCCTGCTGTGTGCCAAGGAAGAGAGGAACCAGACTCAGGGGATGCAGGTGAGGTTCCTGCCCAGATGATGCACTGGGCTCAGACTCTGAATCCTTCCTTCCTCCCAAGGTTTCCTGGAGGGCAAGTTGGAGGGTGGAATTACCGTATCTCAGAAATAAAAAATTCAAAACCAGTTTTTAATTAAGTTTGACTTATTTTCTGCCTAGGTTTATGGAAAAAGCATGACTTCTTCTGTCTTAGGCACCTGCCAACAGCTGCAAACAGTTCACTGGGACACAGGAAAACCAGATGAAGCAGCACTCCTGGGCCTGGGTGCTGCAGGTCACCACCTGGGTCTCACCACAGGACATTGAGACACCCAGTGCTTTCTGCCTTCCAGAAAAGCATCACTTGAGGGCTTTTCAATGGCACTGCTTTTCTTGATGGGCATCCACACCAACTCTCCTCCCAGACAAACATCTTCTGTGCCTTTTTAATAAACATATCACTCTTAGCCAGCACTGCAGTGAGAAAATAGTAGGAGTAGCAAACAGCTGCTATCTGCTACAAACGTTTGACATAAAGCATATCAAATGAGCTCTACAACTCCGCAGCAAATGCCTCATACCTCCACAACTCAGCAGCACGTCGCCCTGGGCCGTGCGCTGGGAATCCCATTTGGTAAGCAGCAGTCTGCGCACACAGGCAGGAGAAGCAGCTGTTTGGCTGCATCTCCCACACACATACCTAAAACTAGAATTTAGCCTCTGGCTCACAACTGTGGGAGCTCAGTGCTTCCAATTCCTTTGGATACCAGCCTCAAAGGGTTATCGGTGTGCTCTATTTATACCAGCACATTGGAAATGTGGTGTGCCAGGCATCCATTGAGCTTTCAGGTGTCCTGCTGAGCCAACACCCATGCTGTTTCACTTTTCCAAACAGAGCGAGTGAGATCTCGGTGATGGTGAAAGCACCGTGCTCCCTGCTCCCACAGCCGGTGTGGGACACAGGTTGCAGAGCAAACACTTCTATGTGCCCATTTAAACCTCTCTGAGGAGGGAGCCAGCATACAGAGGACTTTGCAGTGATTTTATCCATCCTCACCTTCCTCAGATGCTCTTTGCACTGGAGTGACTCAGGACCACTGCAAGTCCAGCCCTGTGGAGCTCAGCAGGGCAGAAACCAAGTTGTACCCTCCTGCTTCATCCATCCCCTGAATAAGCCAGCCCTTGCAGTAAAGTTCCATTATTTCATGTCTTGGAACCTGTTTTGCACAGATTTTCTTTTCAGCCACGAGCATTTTGTGCTGTCTCCCACAGAGGAAAGGCTGACCTGCAAGCTTAAACCCCCCCCCCCAGGCATCCCAAGAGTCACTCTCAGGAGCTTTCTCCAACATTTATTAACCTGCTTATCATACTATTAGCCCATCAGCTCCCCCTCCTCAAACCCATAGTATAATCAGGCCTGGCTTGTGCTTTGTTTTTTGGGAAAAGTGACTAAGAAGCAAAGACAGAAAGGATTTGCTATCAGCATCCAGACCTTTGGGAATTCAAGCCCAACATGGAAAAGCTTCAATCACAGTTCAAAATCCACTGTGATCAACTGGGAGACTAAAATTTCTACCTAGGCTGCAGGAGCTTTATGGCAGAGGCAAGATGAGAGATCAGACCCTCTATTTCCAAAGCGCAAACTCTCAGCAATTAAACCAAAATAGGTTTTCCATTAATGAGCAGTAATTAGGGCTGCTGCTCAGAGCCAAGCAACTCCGACGCCATGTGAAGGTGGTAGCTGCACTCTTGTGCACTGGCCAGCTCATTACAGGAGCTTTATTTGCCATTTTCAGTGCAAAGAGCTTTGAAGGCGCCTTACCTCATACCCTCCTGTGCCACCAGCATCACCATAACATTTCCCACACTGCACAGAAAGGGTGCAGGCTGAACAGGATGGGTACCACAGCTGAGACATGCAATCCAGGGTTTAGGCTATAAGTGAACTGGGAATCTACCTTTTATTAAGTATCTGTTTCTTATTCAATGTTTGTTGTTTTTTTTTTCACAGCATCCACTACTTAAAAGTTGGCTTGATATTGCATGCTCTGAAGGCTTTACAGTGCCTAAATCTTTAAAAAATTCCAATTTTGTTCAAGTTCTCAAGAAAAAGTGATGCCTGAGTAAGTTTCATTTCTGAAGAGGCACTCCTAAAGAAACCCTAACTCCGCTCTTTAACACCAGTCTGACACAAAGCTGCTGAGCTTGGGAGAGAGAAGCCGAGAGCCTGGGCCAGAGGTGCAGCTGCAGGGACCACAGCACTTCCAGCACTGTTCCTCAAAGGCCGCAGTACCCACCAACCACAGAGGAGAGGGAGAAGAGGCACAACTCGAATTGCTAAAGATGGAGCCTTCCTCATGCTCTGAATGTCCACTTTCAGACACTGAGGCTGTTCAAAGCTTGGATTCAGGAGGATTTTGTAAGTGGGCCATTCTTTTTCAACTGAACTAAATCCCTTTGAACTTCAAGGGCTTGGTCTCTGCACTGGCTCTTCTCTGGATTTTGCAGCCTGAGCTCCACTCTGCTAATTAGAAGTAGTCTTTAAAGAGCACATGAAGCAGATTTGAAAGATGAGGAGGAAATGGTAAACCCAGGGCATAGGGGACGGAGTGGTAAAAGGCTCCCCCACTTGATCAAAGAGGCCTTCTTACCATATTCAAAATTTAAAACTCATTTAAAGCTGCTGGCTTGCTTTTCACATACAGCCAGGCTTTTTCCTCACATGTGGACACCTCCCTCCTCTTCTTCCTTGGAGGAACTTGCTGCCCCAGGCTTCATCCCCAGCCCTTTTCCCTTCCCACCAGAGGACAGAAAGTTTCTCCATGGAGGTCATCAGCAGCAGCTGCCTGAGCAAACAGCTTTACCCAGAAGGTGTGAGCAGCCAGCCAACACTAACACAACAAGCCCTAAGCACAGAAAAACAGGCAGAGACATTTGCTGCTTCTCCCAAACCCTTAGAACTTGTATCCAGATTTCTCCTAAAGAAAGTCAAAAGCTTCCAGCCACCCAAGCCAATGCTAAGACAAAGCAGCCAGGATGAGCTGCCCAAGGGTGTGCATCACAGCAGAGCAGCCACTGGAAGCTCCCCATTAAGTTTTCCTGCTAGGAAAAATTCAGCAGCTCTTCTCCAGGGCTTTCTACCCCTAACAGAAATAAGACAGGCATGCACCTCCTCAGGGCTGCAGCCACACATAGCAGCTGCAAACATCTCTATGTGCAAAGGTGGCTGCTCACAAACCCGCTACCAGAGCTGTTGCAATAAACCTCCCACTTACCAGCTTCTAAGAGAAGGTGAAAATTAAATCAGGAGCACAGCAGAAGCTCCTAACAGCATCATCTTTGAGAAACTAGAGGAGATATGTTACCCTAGCAAGTGCCACAGCCAAAAGCTGAGATGGGGCCTGGGTCTGAGCTTAAATGGAGCCCAGGGGCCACAGGTGGAGGGTGTGAGTGGGGTCCCAGCTGGAGCTTGTCTGGGGCTGGGACTCAGTGGGCACTCAGGGCACAGGGTGGGGGCTGGTTGAGCAGAGATGCTGCTTGGGGGAGCTGAGCCCATAGGGTGAGCTCCTTCTGACTCAGCTGATAGACAGTATTGGGTAAGGCATGCAAGGAGGTGTAAAAGAGAAGATTAAACATGGATGTTTTTTCTTCTTTGTCTTTGCTTGGTGTCTCTTTATCCTGCTACTAAACATTGGCCTGATACTACTTGTTTTCAAAGCTACAAAATTTCAGTCTTTCTTAGGAGACCTTCCCTAGGGAAAGTGCTGATGGTTTCTGTAACTCTCTTCATTCTTGCTGCTTGAGGCCTGTCCTGGGCTTCTGGATACAAAGCCTTCTCCAAAGGGTGAGCACAGGTAGAGCTGGGTTTACACTGGGCTTGCTATGGCTTCAGGCTTGGGAAGAGGGAAGAATTTCTTTAGGCTTTGCCTTAGGTATTCTTGAGCCTGTGGCTGAACCATGGAGCTGCTGTTCTTCCTCCCTCCCCAGCCTGGATTCATGGTTAAACACCCTCAGTTGTTTTGGTGGCTGTAGGGGGGATGGACCAGTGCCCACCCCTGTGCTCCCAGCTCAGGCTTTGCATTGTCCTGACTGAGTTTTATACTTGTAATGTTGCTAAAATGTCCTGATGGGTATCCATGAAAAAAAAATAATAACAATTAGCATCCTTTAAATATCAGATTAGTCCTTGCAGTGCCAGTTTCCCTACCAGTGAGATGGAAGCAAAAGGAAGATAATTTATATTTTTTTCCTTTTGCCTTGCTAACATATTGCTGGTAGAGCCCAAAATGGGATGCTGGTGCTCCGGACAGTGCTTTAACAAAGCTGCGGTCTCTGCCTCTCACTGTGCCCAGGGGAGAGGCACAAAAGTACCCAAGGTATCAGGCATGGGGATGTGAAATGCAAATTTAAAAAAAACGGATGAAGGATGAAGCAACTTTGTATCACACTTATATATAAATGCAAACATAGTAACAGCTATGTGTATGATGAAGCCCCATCCCTGGAGACGTTCAAGGCCAGGTTGGATGAGGCTCTGAGCAACCTGATCCAGCCGGGGATGTCCCTGCTCCTGGCAGGGGGGTTGGACTGGATGGGCTTTGAAGGTCCCTTCCCACCCAAACCATGCTATGATTCTATGTATGAGCACTCCTATCTCTGTAGGGTGCTGAAAAGGGTTCCTCCAGTGACCGGTTTTTCCGGAGCCCGTTCCGCAGCTGCTCCAAGGCAACCGGTCGCCAGATGGCAACGCAGCTCCGCGGCCGGCGGAACGGGGCGGAGAGCGCGCGTGGGAGTGATGCTGCCGAGCTCCCAGTCTGCTGAGCACCCTGGTTTGCTTGGGGTGCGGGGTCAGGAGGAGGCTCACGGGTGCGAGGACCCACCCGGCTCCTGGTGATGTCCTTGTTCCCGTCCAACCAGAGCAGCTCCTGCGATGCGGAGCTGGGAGAGCAGGCGGCCTGGGAGGTGCCCTCAGTATCTCAGAGGGCCACTGACACCCTCACTCCCCGTCCCTGGAGCCAGGTAGCCATCTCCCAGCCTGGGAGAGCCAGGCTGCTGGGCTCCTGGCTCAATGTGGTGGGACATCCCCTGGTGAACATGGGTGAGATGTGTCGAGTGCTGTGTTGGGTTTCTGGAGCGAAATTTCTCCCTCTTGCACCTCACGAACACCCCCACCCTGCCACACCGCAGTGTCACTGATGCTGGGCGCAGCCAGGCTGCGGGGTGCTCAGTGTGCTGCCTGTGTCCAGCCCAGGACCTGATATCACAACGTAGATCCCAATTCCTCAGCGTGTGGGAGATGGAAGCTGTGCAAGGGGAGTGCGGCCTGGACCTGAGTGCAGTGGCTTGGTACCCCAAAATCAAGACCTCCCCCAAAAAGCAGCTCCCAGAGCCCCTCTGGACCATGCTGTAAGGGGAGGGTGGGCTGGGGGGCTCTGCACAGCTCTGGGACCTGCCCTGAGGGCAGGGTGAGGAACCACAGGCATCACCGGTGAGGAGAGCATGAGCTGCGAAGTCCACAATGCAGGAAGGTGGGATTGGCTTGGGGAGAGGCTGTGGGGCTTGTAGCCAGGCTCAGCTGCGCTGGACCAGTGGATGCTGCAGCTGCAGCAACCCTGACTCCGGTTGGCACAAGAGTGGATGCAGCTTGGGGTCCAGAATGTGTCTTTTGTTCATCTTTGCACTTTTTTTTTAATACCTTACTGCAGGTCTGTGAGATGCTGGTGGTGTGCCGTGGAAAATAGGTGCTTCTCTGATTCTCAGCATCTGGGAAGGCTGCTCTGACACCCTAAATCCCTGTGACCATTCCTGGACCCAGGACTCCATCTCCAAACCCCAGGAGCCATCTCGGTGGGCAATGCTGTTGTGCTCTGTAGCGCAATGCTGCGCAGGTTGCTGCGGACCACAGAGATGTTCGGGTGCTTGGCTCTTACTCGCTCTTCCTCTTCCTCTCATCGTATCCAAGCTGTTGGTGCAGGCAGGCAGCGCTTCCCACCCTGGATGGGATGCAGCTCAGGGCTCTGCGGAGGCTCGGGCTGGCAGAGGCAGGAGAGCCTGGAGCCTGTGGAGCTGCTCTCTGGGCCTGACACCCCAGTCCTCACCTGACAGGGGACAGCAGAGCCCCAGTCAATCAGCCCCTCTCTCCTGCCTGGCCAGAGTATTTTGCTGGCATCTCTCAGACAGCAGCAATTTTGGGAGAAATCACTATTGTTTCTGCTGGGAAAGGTGGAAAACCAAGGCAGCCCCGTTGCTATGGTTGCCGCAGACTGTCCTTGATGCAACATCATGTCAAGCAGCTCTGCAAGCAGATGTGCCGCAGCTGGAAAGCAAAGCGATTCCCCCAGATGTGAGCATGGCGTAGCTGGCCACACTCACTGTCCCCTCTGCCCCCACGGCCTCCCCTGGGGTGCTGGCTGTGCCCTTAGCTGCGCGTCCCTATCCAGGACCCTCCCTGGCAGCAAAAACCCCATCAGTGAAAGCAGCGCTGGGGAGGGGGAGGCATGGCACTCACGCTAAGCAATGTATGAAGGTGTTTAAAAATAATGCAATCAGAATATTCATCATTCAAATAGTGTGTATATACCTCTAAAGTGCTTGATATCAAACAATGTTTGAACAAAGGGAATGCTGAATATTGGCTAAGCATTAAAACCATTTCTACACGTTTTTTTTCCCTAAGAAATTACAAGATCATCACTGCTCTTTGCTTTGTAGCTTTTTGTTACAAGTTTTTTTAGCATCTTAACCCAAAATCCACCAGACAGCCTCATCAGAGGTCTGGAGCAAAGCCACTGAGGGCCTGAGGAGAAGGAGCAGAGAGCATGCAGACCCCAGGACCTGATCCAGAGAGGTGTTCAGGTGTGAAGACCTGCTGCTGCTTCCCGGTGCTCACCTGGGCTCTGCCTTTCACGCTCAGGACACACATTTTTGGGATATGTCCCCCTCAACCCCCCTGGGGTGCTCCTGCCCTTGTCCACACCAAGCATGGTGGGATCAGCTCCAGTGCAGCCCCTTTGAGGCTGTGGCCCAGGAGGTGACAGCTGGGATCTGCAGGGCTGGTGCCCCTGTGCTCAAACCAGCACCCTCCAGGGACCCTGCGCACAGCAGTGGGGCAACGTTCCCTCCAGCCACCTCGCCTGTGTCCCCTCTCCCAGGCTCTGGTGGCCCCCAGGCTGGGCTGAGTGGCCGGGGGGCCTCCTGCCCTGCCTGAGGCCCGTCTCCCACTGCGCAGGCGCCCATGAGCAGACCTTCCCTCTGCGCTGCTCAGGGATGTGCCGAATCCCGGCTCCGGCTGGCTGCCGGCCAGACCTCTCGAGGGCCCAGGGGGCTGGTTAAGCTCATTGCTTTTCTTTCAGAGGCTTCGGAAAGCCGCCCGCCCGCATTTAATTCAAATTTATTGAATAATTCTCCTGAGAGCAGCTAGTTCAAGACCAGCCACCACAACAGACCATCAATGAGATCCGTTGGCGTGGCCCTGGCCATGGAGGGTTCCGTGTCCTCCAGCGCATCTCTGCGGCCGTGCCAAGGGGACGATGAGTGCGGGACTAGGCGCCTGGCCCAGGGCAATGTCAGCTTGGGTCTACAGCTGCCTGCCTGCATTGCTTCCAGCCCCAGGGGATGTTTTGAGGTCTGTTAATATCCCTCCCACTTCCACCCCAAACCTGTTTCTGCCTTTGAGCAGCGGTGCAACAAGCTGAGGCCACCCAGACAAGAGTGGGGACAAGGCAGAGCCAGGCTGGGAGTGCAGGGATGCGCCCCCAGGTCCAGCAAGTGGGCAGTAGGTGACGAAACCAACCAGATCCCAGGAGATGGGCTTCCCCAAAGAAGGCCTCTCCAGGAAAGCCATTTTACTCTGTGCTGAGCCCTGAGGAGTTTTGGGGCCACACCACATGCCCCGTCCTTATGGCATCCTGGCGGCTGTCCCCAAGGATAAGGCTGAGGACAGACTGCCTCCATCCCTCGCTCCCCTGCTGCTGCGTGGCTGCACGAGGGCAGCCTGTGGCAGCCTGTGGCATGACTCGCGTTACGCAATTAACCGCTGCTCAGAGGAAAATTAATGATCTTCATTAATGAGCGCAGCAGCCACCGGTCAGGGCCTGACATCCCACGCAGGGGCATGTGCAGTCATGCAGCAGGGCTGCATCATAACTCCGCTAACGATGCTGCGAGGGAGAGCGGCCTTCCCGTTAGCTCTGGGCACGTGTTGCTCCGCGGCACGTACAGCTCCACACTGCCCTGCGTCCATCCACACGCCCCGGGGTGTGGGACAGGACCTGTGACACCTCAACCTGGATTCCTGCAAGGTGTCGATCGGGTGACGTGCTGGAGCCTGGGAAACAGCGATTCAGCCTCGGGGTGGGGGGAGCGCCCGGGGGCCTTGCCGCAGCGTGGTGGTTGTACCGCAGTGCGGGGCCAGGGCACCGAGCCCCCCTCACCTTTCTGGGGTCCCTCATTCTGCCCACATCCCCCTCGTCACGGTCACCAGCTGCCAACTGGCTGGGGTTCTGTGGAGCTGCAGGAGGGGCTCAACAAGCCGTGGCCGGGGGCACCCATCCGATTTACAGCGCTTGCTCAGGCCACGAGCAGCAGGGAGCTCTTTCTGCAATAAAATCCTAGTTTTCCTATGCTGGATGCATGGCTGGTTTAGGGCAGAGCAGGGGTGCAATCCCACCCCATGGCCCAGAGGGTGCCCAGCGCTTGGGGAGGCTCCGGAGGGAGGGTGGGTGGCTGGGTGCTGAGCAGGGAGGGGTGTTGAGCAACACCCTAATAAACCCCACATCTGCTTATCTCGGGCGGAAGCCGACCGAGGCGTGTGGTGGGCTCCATGCCTTGGCTGGCCTCAGGTTTGACCCCCAAGAAAAGACACTGTTGCCTTGGGGTTGTGCTGCCCGGTGTTAAAAGCTGAACCGGAGCAGCGAGGGGGTAACGGGGGGCTCGGCACGAGGCGGCAGAGCATCGCTTCCCACCGTGAGGCCACGGCCGGCCGTGCTGCCGCAGGGGCAGGCACGGAGGAGCATTTTTCAAATCCAGTTTTCGGATGCTCGCAGTGGTTTGGAGCCGGGTTGTTAACGTATGAGAGACGCGGGCTGGTGGGTGGGAGCAGATTCGCACAGGCGCTCGCTGCTGCTGGCTTCTCCCCCCGGAGAGGCACTGTGCGGGGCCGTGCAGCCCCCGACAGCTGGAGCCGCGTGGCGGGGGGGCCCCAGGGGAACCCCCCACCCGTGGGGACGCCTTGGGGGATCCTCACCAAGAGGGGCCGCGGGGATCTCCCACCCATGGGGTTACGTGGGGGACCTCTGCCCTGCACTTACAGAGGCGTCCTGGGGACCCCCACCCACAGGACCCGGGGGACCCTCACCTCCGAGGCTACCCCGGGGGGACCCGCCCTGACAGGGACTCCCAGGGGACTTGCACTGCTGAGGACACCCTGGGGACACCCCGTCCCCTCGATCTGGGGCCCAGGGACCCGCACCCAGCATGGCGGGGGGGGGTGGACGACCTCCCCCCACAAGGGTGCCCTAGCGACCTGCGCTGCAGGGGACACAGGAGGGGACCCTCACCCCCAGGGACGCGCTGACAGGGCCGCCCCCAAGAACCTCCGCCGCTGGAGATGGTAGGGGGGTGGGGGTGCCCCGCACCCATCGGCGATGCCCGCGATCCCGCAGTGGCAGGAGGGAGGGGGCGCTGAGCGGGCGGAGGGGTCGCTGTTGCCGCCAGCACCGCCGCCCCCCGCGCCCCCCTCCCCTCCGCCGCCGCCTTTTGTTCGCCGCCCGTGCGCGTCCCCGCCCGGCGGAGAAGGAGGGGGGGACACGGGGACGGGGGCGGAGCCGGGGCCGCAGCCGCAGCCGCAGCCGGGGCCGAGCCCAGCGCAGCGCAGCGGGACATGGAGGCCGCGCCGGCGGAGCCGGGCCCCCCCGCGCCGCCACCGCCGCCGCTCCCGGAGAAGAAGAAGAAGCCGCAGCGGGCGCCGTCGCCCGCCCGCCCCAAGGAGGTGCCGGGCTGGTCGCTGGCCAAGAGCCGGCGCGGTGGCGGCGGGGGGGGGCACCCGGGCGCGGCCCCGCGGCTGGCGGTGGGCGGCGGGCACCCGCGGCGGGCGGGCGGCGGCAAGGAGGGCCGGCCCGAGAAACGAGCGGCGGCGGCGGCGGCGGCCCGGGCCGGCGGGAAGGGGCCGGCGGGGCGCGGAGCGGTGCGGGTGAAGGGGCGGTGCCGCGGGGCGGAGACGGCGGCGAGCGGGGCGCGGCGGCCGGGACCGGGACCGGGACCGGGACCGGGACCCGGAGCGGGACCGGTGCCGGGGGCCGGCCTGACCGACAGCAGCTCGGAGGTGTCGGACTGCAGCGCCTCCGAGGAGGCCAAGCTGCTCTCGCTGGAGCTGGGGCTCAGCGGCAGCGACGGGGAGTCCCCGGGCAGCGCCCCGCCGCCCCCGCCCTCGGCCGGCGAGGCCTCACCGCTGCCCGAGGAGCCCTCGGCCGCCTCCATGGCCAGCAGCCGCCTGCAGCTCAGCACCTCGCTGGCCTTCTCCGACCTCACCGAGGAGCTGCTGGATGCCGGCACCGACGGGCTGCTCCGCGAGCTGGAGGACCTGCGCTCCGAGAACGACTATCTCAAGGTGGGCACTGCGGTGTGGTCCCAGGGCATGGCACGGCATCCCCGGGCAAGGGTCAGCAAGGCTCAGCATCCCCTGGCCGTAGTGTGGTTTGGCATCCCAGGGCATGGCTCAGCGTGGCACGGCATCCCGGGCCATAGCATGGCGTGGTGTGCCATCTCAGGGCAAGGGTCAGCATGACCTAGCCTCCCTGGTCATAGCGTGGTTCAGCATCTCTCAGCGTGGCACGGCATTCCTGGCCATAGCATGGCATGATGTGGCATCCCAGGGCAAGAGTTGGCATGGTTTAGCATCCCTGGACACAAGACAGCATCCCAGGGCAAGGGTCAGCATGGTGCGGCATCTCTGGGGATGGCACAGCATGGCATGGCATCTCTGAGCAATGGCATGACACAGCGTGGTATCCCAGGGTGGCTCAGCATGCCTGGGCACAACACAGTGTCCCAGGGCATGGCGTGGCACGGAGCAGCATCCCTGGGCATAGCATAGCTCAGCATCTCTGGGCACAGGGGGCATCCCAGGACATAGCTTACCATGGCACAGCATCCCTGGGCAATAGCATGGCATGGCATGGCATGGCATCCCTGGGAACGGCATGGCATCCCAAAGCGTGACTTGGCGTGGCACAGCATCCTCAGGTACAGCACAGCACAGTACCCTGGGCATGGCTAGGCACAGGGTACAGCTCAGCTCAGCCTGGCATGACATCGCTGAGCATAGCTTGGCCTGGCTCAGTTGGGTTCAGTATGGCTGGGTGTAGGTCTCAGCATGGCTCAGCCCAGCATGGGATCACTGGACGTGCCTGGCACAGTATAGCTGGGCTCAGCTTAGGACGGCACAATACAGCTGGGGATGGCTTGGCATGCTATAGCTGGGCTTGGCTCAGCTCGGCACAATGTAGCATGGCTGGACGTAGGACATGGCTTCCCTAAGCCTGGCATGGCCCAGCTGGACATCGGGCAAAGCTCAGCTTGGCACAGCATGGCCCAGCTGCGCCCAAAACCTGGCCAGTCTCAGCACGGCAAAGCCCGGCTGGGCATGGCCAAGCATGGTGTGGCACGGCTAGGTGCTGCTTGGCTCAGTCTAACATGGCATGCTTTGGCACGGGGCACGCCTTGGCACAACATGGACCAGCTTAGCCTGGCATGACTCAGCTGGGCATGGCCTGCCTGGGCTGGCACAGCTCAGCCAGGCCCAGCTCAGCATGGCACGTCTGCGCTCAGCCCAGCTTGGCACGGCAGAGCACGGCACAGTTTGGCTCAGCCCGGTTTGGCATCCCAGAGCGCAGCGTGGCACAGCGTGACCCTGCGCGGTTGGGCACGGGGTGGGATGCTGCCCACTGCCCTCCCTGTCTGCTGACGCTGCCAGACCCTGGGGAGATTTTCCAGCTCGCTTCTTTCCGCTGGTTCCCGTGGTCCCCGGGGCCTTTTTCCGGGCGTGTGACATGGCCGCCTGTTTCGCGGGCGCGTGGTGAAGCCAGGGAGAGACGTGCCCCAGGGCAGGGGGGCACAGAGCTGTTCTCCCTCTGCTCACGCGTGGACCTGCTGCGCCGTGGCAGGTGCTGCCTGCTGCAGGCGGGCGCAAACCCCCGCTGGGTGCCACGTCCCCGTGGGCTGCAGGCTCTTCGCACCCGCTGCTCTTCTTCAGGGTGGAGCTGCGGGTGAGATGCTCGCGCGCCCGCCTGCCGGGGGGGTTCAGGGGCGGGCACCGCATCTCGCTGGCCGCTCTTCAGATTTCAGGGGGTGGAAATCAGGCCAGTTCTCTGCCACAGGTGGCAAAGTTTGTAAATGCGTCGGGGTTGTAGCTACGAGGTGGGAGCTGGGCGTTGGGTGACGGCTGGAAGATGCTCAGTCAGGCCCTTTGTCCATTAGCGAAGCCTCGGTTCACAGCTGGTGTCCCAACTCCTGCCAGAATTAGCAGCAAGAGCTTAAGGGCTTTGATTTACTGAGAGCTGGAAAAATACAGATGAGGCCCCTCCGGTTTCCAGGACCGTGCCACGGCTTCCTCAGTTTCCATGTGATCTTCTTCCCAGCAAGCTGCAGGCGTGCGGGGTGGTGGGTATTCTACCCGCCACGAGGGGTGACAACTCAAATCCCCCGGCCACCCGAGGCGTACGCCGAGAGGGGATGCTGCTGGCGTCCTCCCTTCTCCACCACAGCATCTCCTGTCCGCGTCCGTGCCAGCGCGTGGGCCGCTCTGCTCACCCCTCCCTGAGGTGTGCATGCTGCTTACAACCGTGTTTTGGTGGTGTAGCTCGCTTCTCCTGACGCCTGAGCAGGAGACCGTGGGGCTGGTACCCTGGCTCCAGCTGGGCAGGAGCCTCAGCCGGACACACTGCACCTTGAGCTCAAAAAAAAAAACCAGAAAAGATGGAAGTTTTGCCCGGTTTTTCAGCAAGCAGCGGAAAACTGGGCTGGGCTGCGGCAGGGTGCTGGCTTGTGCAGTCTCTGCTAAAAATTCTGGGATTTGGAGCCTTATGGCAAAAATAAACCCATCAGCACCACCCACGCTGCCGTGCAGGCCGGGTTGGAGGGCAGCGTGCAGGGACCCCGCGGAGGTGGCCCCTGACCTCGGCAGCTCCCCTGCCCTCGCGTCCGGATGGATCAGACTTGTCAGAGGTGACTTATTTCCTAGGACTCACCCAAATAGCTGCAAATGAATATTTCGGTATTTATTCATCGGATCTGGGTACAACCTGCTCTGGTTTTAAAGAGGAACGAGGCTTTTGGGGGATGGGAGGGTTTTGGTGACATTTTGGCACGGGCCAGACACGCGTTGTGCTACTATGCCTGTGTGCTGCACGCTGGGTTTGGGAGCTTCCCAGGGGAGCACGTCGCAGCTTTCTGTAGCGGTGCCAGCTCACGTTGCGTCTTTTCCTCAGCTGCCATCATAAAATCCACGTCTTTAAGCACACTTCACCCATTTCTCTTCGCCACCCAGATTTTTTGCAAGGCTCTGCCTTCCTCCTCCCTCTCTGGGTGTACGGGGTGGGCCGTGTCTCCTCTTACCCCCGCTCTCCGGTGCGTGCACCCGCTGTGACCCCCCATAAATGGGTTGTTTCAAGCTTTTCCCCCCAAAAGAGCCGTTTCTCACGTGCAGGCAAAGGGAGGAGGCGTCTCGGGTGTCCTCGCCCCATCTCGCTGTTGCTGAGCCGTGCGATGGAGAGCAGCTCCCGGCCCTGCTCGGCGGGCTGGAAAATGTGAGATGCGATACGGCAGCAGCTGCGGAGGGACGGGCAGACAAAGAGTGGGCACGGGAGAGGGTTTGGAGCGAGGGGAGGGGATGCCTGCAAACCCTTTCGTCTCCGCGGGAAGGGGCTTAGGCGAGAGCCACGTCACGCCGGGAGCGCGGTCCTGCCTGCCCCCCTGCCCCGCGTCACCCCGCGTCCCTCGGGGTTTGCCTGCGTTTCCCAGCGCTGCGGAGTGGGTTGGGTTCCCAGCGTTGGGTGGGTGGGTGGGTGCCTCGTTTCCCCGAGCCAGGGGGAACTGATGCGTGCCACCTCCCTGAGAGCGTCCCGTGGGTGCACCCGGGGCTGCATTTGGGTGGCCCCGTTGGTTCTGGGTCCCAGCTCTGCCACTGCTCAGATCCTGCCCAGCCCCAGGGGCAGGGGTGCCCAGGGGTCCCGGTGACCGCAGGCAGGGCGGGGGTGCAGGGCTCTGCCATGTAGCCCCCCACCACCAGCCGCCCTGGAAGGGGCTCTGCAGCCTCTTGCTTTTTTGGATGCTGCACGATGTGATTTGCGCCGCAGAGAGCCCCCAGCTGTTTGCCTGTTAATTTATGGGGGCAGGTGTAAAGCTGAGAAACGTTGATTTTTCCCCTCGCCGACGTGCCGTGCTCTCCGCTGAGCGGGAGCTGGCGTGCCGGCCAGGGGCAGGGCGCAGCGGGGTGCAGCGTGCAGGCTGCTGCGCTCAGCTCCAGCCTGACGTGCAGGGAAGGACGGCCGATGTTTACTGCCAGAGCTGCACCGAAGACATCCCAGTGTGTGATACATGGGTGTCCCTTACCCACCCTTTGCCCCATCGCACCCCAGTGCAGGCTTGGGGTGACCCTGCTGGGACCCTCTTGCTGGCAGGGGACGTGCCTGGGGACCCCACTCAATTCCCCTTAGCAATCCCCTCTGATTTTACTTTTTTTTTCCTAGCAATTTCTAGCACAATTCCCTCTTCTGTCTGGCGAGGGCTCAGAGTTAATTGAAAGCTGCTGCTTTTGTCCTGTAATCTCGGAGGAAGCGGTGCGTGTTGCTCCTGGACGGTAATCCCCATCTTCGCACGAGGGATCGCAGGGTCCCCTGCGGGCGCACCCCGCCGCCGATGCGGCCCAGAGCTCCGCACAAAGGCGTCGATGCCAAACACACAGGCAACTTCCAGCCTTTCTCCTCCTTTGCATCTCGGGCTGAGGTTTGGGGGTGCAGGCGGAGGGTACGAACGCAGGCGGGGCTGCGCTTCCCAAAAGGCTGCTTGTCCCCTGCGGGCGGGCGGCTGGTGCTTGGCTGCGCCCCAGAGCCTGGGGCTGCCAAAGCTGAGGGTGTATGTGCCACCAGCCGCCCGGCAGCCAGCCGTGTCGTTCTTTGCGTGATGCTGTTTTGTATCCATTGCTGCTTTCCGCTTCTGAAAGATAGTGGATCCCGCGGAGGAGCTGTGAGCGTTGCACAGCACGAGTCTCCTGGTCTGGTCCACACTTGCGCCTAAGCCAGCGCATAACTCCCCTTGGGCAGGAGATCCAAGGGTTTAACTCTTCTGTCACAGCTCACCATGGGTCTGATCTGTGTTTTGAGAGGGTTGTAGAGCACTGTCCCAGGTTGCCCAGAGAGGTGGTGGATGCCCCATCCCTGGAAACATTCCAGGCCAGGTTGGCTGGGGCTGTGAGCAACCTGATCTGGTTAGAGATGAGCTCCTTGCAGAGGGGTTGGACTGGGTGGGCTTTGAAGGTCCCTTCCAACCCAAACCATTCCATGATTCTATGATCTCCACTGGCCCCCCTCCTGCCGTGCCGCCATTCAGGACCATCACCCTAAAGCTCAGCCCCTTCCAGGTCCTGCCCATCCTGGAGGAGCTGATGTCCTGCCAGCGGACACGGCTGTAGCTGTTACCTTCTCCTGCTCTGAAAACGCGTGGGGTTTTTTTTTTTCTGAACTGGAACCAGGCAGTTTGCATCCAGTTTGCATCCCACCTTGCCGTTTCTTACTTTCCTTAATAATCTCCCCAGGGAGAGACAGCGTCTCCGAGGTTTGCTCAGGGAAGGCTGAAGGTGCGTGTTGTCTCTTGGGTTCCTCCATGGGTGTAATCTGGCTCCTGCAAACACGAGTGGGGTGTTTGCTTCTGCTGTCCTCCCTTGGGTGTTGAAACAAGCCTTCCTGGAGGGCAGATCCCCAGCATCTTTTCCAAGACGGGTGATTTCAAGTGTAAAACCACCAGGAAATCTTTGCTGCTGCAGGGATGGGGTGAGCATGGATGCAGTGGTGGATAATCCCAGAGGATGGGGGGAGCAAGCAGCCCACGGTGCTTGGAGGCTGTGACTCCACGTACAGGTGGTGCCTTTTTATTTTTGGGATGAGTGATCAAGCCTGGCAGCCCCCATGGGCAGTTGTGTTGGAAAGAAGTCATTTATTTCATCCTCAGAGTTGACCACCTTGTCTCTGTTTCACACTTTATTTAGCATCGCTGAGGGTGCTTGCAAGGCCACCCCTGAATTTGGGATGTTTCTATGGGGTTCCTCCCCACTCCTGGCTCTGCTCTCCCCTTTATCCAAATGGATTGTTTGTTTTCATTTTGCCAAGTTGGGCATCAACTCCAGAAAACGTGCGGATGCAGAGGGTGAGGCTGGGCGGCTGTTGCGGACCCCTAAAGCTGGCAGGGGATCTCTGCGCACCCCGCGCGCTGCCTCCAGAGGCTGCGGGGCTGTTCCGCCTGCGGACGGGGTCAGCTTTGCCATCCTAAGCTCTCTTCCAGTTTGCTGGCATGTTGCCGCTCTCCGGTCCTAATCCAGTTACTGCGGCTTAGCGGCACGGCTCGTCTCCGAGGGGCAAGCTCGGGGCGGGCTGTGCGACTGCAGGGCTGCGGCCACTGGAATGGTTTACTGGTGTTATGGGGTGTGGGTGAATTCCTGCAGCTGGAGCAAAGGGAGGCATCGCTTTCCCAGCCCTCCCAGTGCCAACCCTGCTTCAAACCCCCCCAGCCCCACTCCCCGGAGAAGCACGCTTGCGCCGGACACGGTCTCCCCCTAAAACAACGGTTGCTACAACCTGAGGTATAAACAAGCAGGAGCTCTTCGCACGGCAAGGCCAGGCTTCCTTCCAGCAGATGTAATGTTTGGTTGGGTTTTTTCCAAGGGCCCTGCTCCCTGCCCTGCTCGGCTGCTGCCGGGGGAAGCTGCGTGGCGAACGGGAGCTGGTACGGTCAGCGCCAGAGCAGGATACAGGCAGCCCCGTGTGCCTCTGCGATCGTATTCAAGCCACAATTCCATGAGTTCGGTGGTGAAAGGTTGTTTTCCACCACCCCGTTGCAGAGCACCTCCTCACTTGCGATGTATAATGCATTTTTTCCCATGAAAGGTTAAAAAACAGGTTGGTGGATGCCTCATCCCTGGAAACATTCCAGGCCAGGTTGGCCGGGGCTCTGAGCAACCTGATCTGGTTGGAGATGTCCCTGCTCCTTGCAGGGGGGTTGGACTGGGTGGCCTTTAATGGTCCCTTCCGACCCAAACCATCCTGTGATTCTAAAGCTCCCAAGGAACAGATCCCATAAACCAGAAGCAGAGCGGCAGAGGGTGGCAGGACACCGTGGCCATGGTGCTGCTGGGCTCCAGCCGCCCCGGCCGGGAGATAATCCATGATTGTCTACTTGACGTTCCCTATTTATCACGTAGTGTTTAAAGCCAACAGTGAGCGACTGTGACTTGTCCCCGCAGCTGCCACCCCCCCTCCCCAGCCTCTGCTTCGCCTTTTGGGTGAATTCTTGCAGCTGGGGCTTTGTCCGGGCCAGGCGAGCGCGGCGGTGAGCGTGCCAGCGCCTGGCAGAGCTGGCGCGGTGCTGCTGCCTCAGGCTGTGGGTCGCTGTCACAGGCGGTGCCGGGAGCATTGGGGTCCTGTCCCCCTCTGCCAGGGGTGGAACGGGGCTGTGTGGCCCCGCTGCCTCTGCTGAACCCTCATCTTGTCCGTTCCCGGGCCGTGCCGCAGTGTATTCGCAAGTGGCAATTGTGTTTGGCAGCGATGGGAGGTGTTTAGTGGCGGGTGCTTTTTTGGCAGGAAAGCAGATGCTCAGTGCCTTCCCAGGACCATACCGAGTCCACGGGGTCTTGTCGAAGAGGAGAACAGTCAGCGCAACGGCTGGAGCGTTTTCTTGGAAGATTTGGGCTGAGACCGTGCTCGTGGGGATGTGAAAAGAGCTTTGGGACCGCAGGGGACAGTCCTTGAGCATCCCCAGTGGCTCTGCGCTGGACAGGACGGTGGCACTGGGGCTGCGGCTGTTGCAGGGGGTCCCACAGCATCCACGTGCCGCAGACCCGGAGGAGGATTTGGGTTGGTGCTGGTGCCAGCGGGACATCACCCCTGGTCCTGCTGTGACAGCAACGTGGTGGCCCTGTGCCAGAGGCTCTGCAGGGCTGGGGGAGGTTTGTCACTGTGAGAGCTGAGGAGACCAGGAAGGGGTGGAAGGGGAACCCAGCCCGGCGATTGCTGCTTGATGGCAAAATGAGGGGCCACCTCTGGTCCCCAGGGCTGGTGGCATCTTGCTCGTGTCCCCGCATTGCCTCGCTGTCCTCGCCTGCTGCCTCCTCCTTCCCTCGCCTGCCTCCCTGACACATCTTTTCCAAAGGCGACCTACATTTTTCTCGCCGCGGCTGCCGCCTGGGCTGCTCTTGCAGCGAATCCTCTCCCTCCCCCACCTTCCTCTTTCTTTTACCACAAATATTTATAGGCGCCCGTGTTGGCTGTCCCCCCTTGGGTGGCTGGCTCAGTGGTGGGTGATGGTGCCCAGCTGGCCCTGAGCCCTTTTCCTGCAAGGATGGAGCTTGACCCGAGGGGTTGAAGGTTGTGAAAACAGCTTGTGGGATGGAGGAGGGCAGGGGAACCATGGTGGGGAGGTGCCCTGGGGGGAAAAGAGGGGAGAGCAGGATGTGGGGTCCATCCCCTCTAACAACACCCATCTCCCCACAGGATGAGATCGAGGAGCTGCGCGCCGAGATGCTGGAGATGCGGGATGTCTACATGGAGGAGGACGTCTACCAGCTGCAGGAGCTCCGGCAGCAGCTGGACCAGGCCAGCAAGACCTGCCGCATCCTGCAGTACCGGCTGCGCAAGGCCGAGCGCCGCAGCCTGCGCGTGGCGCAGACGGGCCAGGTGGACGGCGAGCTCATCCACAGCCTCGAGCAGGACGTCAAGGTGAGGCCAGGAGGGTGACGTCCCCATCCGGGCTGTCCCCAGGTCCCCCGGAGTGGTTTTTGGTGAGATGTGGAGGTGAGGGGATGGCGGGGGATGGTGAGATGCAGGGAGCTCTGTGGGGTTGTGCTGTTTATGGAGTGCAGCCCTTTAATGGGGGGCATCACGATTTTCTGCTCGCAGTGGCGAGACGAAAAGTGGGGAGCAGCACTTTTGGATCACGGGTGATCTGGCCGTGGGGATGTTTTGTGACGTCTGTGGGTGGAGAGGGGCCAGCGTTGCCCGAGGATGGCGGTCTTGCAGTGCCATATGCGAGGTTCATCCTGTGCAGCCCGGCCACGAGACCCAGGGCCCAGCTCCCTTATCCTGCACCCCTGAGGACGGGACGAGGCCAGCGCCGTGGGCTGGAGCAGCACGAGCGCACAGGGAGGGAGCGGGGGAACCGGGCCCCTGGGGACCTGGGAGCTGCTCCTCGGCTGTCGGGAGAACCTCGCAGAGCCCCGGGCAGCGCTGCATGCCAGGCTGGGGCAGGGACGCGGGGATTTCTGCGGGGTGACATTGCCTCGCCCGCGCCAGCCGCCGGCCCTCGAGGAGCCGCGGAGCCGGTGAGTGTTTGCTGAGGGCTCTTGGCAACGGGGCCGCTGCCAGGAGGGAGGTGCGGTGGCAGCCGGAGATGGCTCCGGGGGTAACTTGCATTTCTGAGCAGAAAACTGCCTCCGCAGCACTGGTACCCCGGGCTGGGCTGGGGACCAGGGGGATCTGGGGCAATTTTCCCCTTCTTGCAGGTGCAGGAGCAAACACTTCATGCTGTTAAGCTCCCTTTACGCTGAGGGCTGCTCCCTTGCAGTGATCTGGAGAGGGGGGCTCCAGGGGATGGACAGGGACCTTTCACCCTGGGGACAGCTGCTGTTTTTTTCCATAACGTGATGCAGCAGCTCGCCTTTCTCCCGGCCGGCACAGCTGCTGCCCGCGGCGAGAGGCTGCTTTGGTGCTGCCCGCCAGCTTTTCCAGCCTTGTGGGGGCTTTTCCAGCCTTGTGGGGGCTTTTCCAGCTCCACAGCATGGGACAAAAGTATGAAAAGGCAATGAGCATCCCACAGCACCACGTTAGGGCTGGGGAAGGCAGGGTTTGGCCAGGGGATGGGGATGCAGGGCAGCCTGGCAGCTGGTGACGAGGGAACAGCGGTCACAGCATGCAGTCAAGGGGACACATGCAGGGGCCAGGGTGCCACCCAGCACGGTGTCTGCTCCGAAGGGTCTCGGTAACAGCCTGCTGATCTCTGCATGAGGACTGGAGGTGCCCAGGCACTGGGGTCTCAGCCCCACGCACGCTGCGCCCAGCCTGATGACAGCCCTGTTGTGTCCCCAAGGTGGCCAAGGACGTCTCCATGCGGCTCCACAATGAGCTGGAGGCGGTGGAGAAGAAGAGGATCAAGCTGGAGGAGGAGAACGAGGACCTGCGCCAGCGGCTCATCGAGACGGAGCTGGCCAAGCAGGTGGTGCAGAACGAGATGGACAAACTCCGAGAGGTGAGGGGGACGTGGGTGCGGGGACCGGGAGGTGTCCCCAAGGCTCTGCCCGTAGCAGGTGTCCTGGCCCTGCGCTGTGGGATCCCCCATCACATGGCTGAAACCCAAACCGTATTGCAGATGGTCGAGAAACCTGAGCAGCGCCTGCTCTCGGCAAGGCTTGCTTTGTCCCACCCTGCGGGCACGGGGTGGCTCTGTCCCATCCCAGAGTGGGATATGGGATATCCCCCTTGCCACTTTGCACGTCCTTGGCCACTTGCTCAGCCTGGCCACCTCAGCCGTGCCCAGCTCCCACTGGCCAAAGCTCTGCACGATGCGTGGAGTCCGCTGCGTCCCTAGTGCGGTGCCCAGTGCTGGCCGTATCCTGACCGCATGCTGCTGGTTCAAACTGGGCCGAGCTGCGGGGCTACATGGCAGTGATGTCCCGGCAGTGTCCCAGCAGTGTCCCGGCAGTGTCCCAGCAGTGCTGAGGAGCCAGGCGGGGTGCGTGGTCCCGTCTGTGTCCTGGGAAGCCGTGTGCTGCACCTGTACCTGTACACAAGGGTCCAGGGCACTCCGTGCCATGCCAGGTTTGGGACCAGCTCCAGGCCAGGAGCAGTGCCATCCTTGGTGACAGAAAAGGCATCCCAGTGGCAGCATGGGCTTGTGATCCATTGCAGCACTCCTAACCCACTTCCCTACTGCCCGGGATGCCTCTGGTCCCCGGGGAGCCTCGGGAAGCGTCGCTGGCTGAGCCGTCGGGGCAGCGCGTGGGAGAAGACGTGCCGTGGCACTGCTCTGCTCCCACCCAGGACGGGGACACAATGCCGTGCATCCCTATGCAGAAGGGCACGGAGCCAGCACACGGCTTGGGATCTCTGGGGCCAGCTCCTGGCAAGCCACAGGGCCCAGCCACGGTCGCCCCTGTCCCCTCTGCAGCCACCTCTCAGGGTGGCACGGCGCAGCGTCACCCCAGACGGGATGTCTTGTCCCTCCGCTGCGCAGCCTGCGCTGACAGGCATGAAATGGGTTTCCCTGCTGATTAACAGCAAATGGCAGCAGCGGGAGCCGGACTGGAGGACGCTCTCGCTTGAAAAACAGGCGGAGAAAATGGTTGTGTGGTCAGCGCGCAGGGAGAGCTGGGTGCCAGCTGCTGCCCTGCCCTGGCAAAAGAGCGTGGGACGAGACACGGCCCCTCTGCAGCTGCGTGGGTTCGAAGGGGACACTGCCGGCTGGCACGAGACCCAGCATAGCTCGGAACACAGCTCCCTGAGCTCCGGATGGCGTGTCCCCAGGCTAGCAAGGGCATTGGGGTTATTCAGTGATTGCAGAGCACTAATTAGACAAACGAGTGAGTTACCAGCCCTCCTCCACCTCCTCCCTGCTGCTGCAGGGCACAGAGCGTGGCAGAGCTTGTTAGCAGCCAAGCAAACGCGGAGCAGAGGCTTGCGCAGGGCTGGGCTCAGCCCTCAGGGCTGATTATTTCTCCCTTCCAAGAGGTTTCTCCCATAACTGGATAATTGTCGGGCTGGGCAGATCGTCCCCAACGGCAACTGCGTTTGCCCCTCCAGCTCTGCCCCTCCGCAGCATCTCCTGGGGGGCAGGAGAAAAGTGGGACCGGTCCAGGTACCCTGTGCCAAGTCCGCCACGTTGAGCTGGGCCGTGATGAGACCACTGCCACCCCGAGGATGCACCCAAACCGCCGTCCGACCCGGGGCGCTGAGCCTGGGGCTGCTCGGGGCCTGGCGGTGCCCTTTGCCAGCCTGGTCCCCAGCACGGTGGGGACGAGGGATGCCGACGTGGCACCGCCAGTCCCCGGGAGAGGCTCTGCAGCAGCAGCAGCTCCAGCGATGGTCGTAGCCTTAATAGGAAAGCCTGGAGCCCAGCACCTTGGCACGGGCAGCAGCTTACATTTCACAGCTGCTTTCTTTGGCTGCTGGGCCTCAGCACCAGCTTGGAAATAGGTCCAGGCCGGCTGCATGGATCGGCCAGTGCTCATGGGGGGCTGCGTGGATGTTCTTCAGGGTTTTCCCCCAGGTTCCTTCCCCAGATAAGAGGCCTTGCTCTGGACACTCACTTTTCCCCCACCTTCCAGTCTCCCTTATTCCTCTGTCTGGCCTCCCCATCTCTGTCCCCGCTAACCTGGACATCGTCCCTTGTGTCCCCAGAAACCCCGGGGGCAGAGTCAGCATCGTCCTGCTGAGAAGCCATCCCTATAGCTGAGAGACCAGGACATGTCCCTTGCTTGGGGAGGAGGCGATGGGGAACATCACCATCTGCTGCTCCCACACTGGGATGCCTCTAGAGCCGTCCCTTGGCCTGAGGGTTGGATTCCCCACTCCATCCAGCGCTGATGGGATCATGACTCAGCCTCTCCACGGCTCATTTCCTGCTCTCTCGCTGCTCCCTTGCCTGCAGGGGGAATTTCTGGCCAGATCTCATGATATGATGCTTGCCAGCCCAGCTCCCCCACAGCAAAGGGCCTCAGCCCACTGGGGCTCTGGTGCTTTCCTGGCGTTCACAAGCACCTGGAGATGTCGGTGTTGATGTCCATCCGTGCTGCGTCTGCTTGTCCGTGCCGGGATGCTGTACTGTCGCTGCGGGTAACAACTCTCTCTTCTCTCTGCAGAATTCCCTGAAGAAGCGGGGGTCTCGCTCCATCGGGAAGACCGAGAAGAAACCGTCAGTGCAGGTATTGACACCGGGGCACGCGATGGTGGCCCACCAGCACCTCAGGTCGTGGTACCAGCCAGAGACTAGGCCTGACCTAGAAGGAAACCTGGGCATGGCAGCGCCATCACCTCGCAGAGACCCTGCATAAGGGAGGGATTAATGTGCTGGGCCATCCTCATTGTCCTCCACCTCCCTTGTCTCATTTGTCAGCAGCACCAGTGGCCGGCTGGTAGCTTTAACCCTTTCCGTGCGTCAGGGCTGCAGTGAGGAGCTGAAGGACTTTGGCTTTCACGTCGCAAAGCTGCTCCTGCTCTGGGGCTGCGGTTCTTGCAGGAGCCTTGCCTGGGAGGGGTCTAGGAGAGCTAGGGTCCCCGTGGGGAACGACTGGAGGCAGCGCTGTCCCTGCCCTGCGCCAGGCTGCTGGGGCAGAGTGGCGGAGCGGGGATTTGGCGGCGGCAGCGGGATTTCAGCTGTCACTTGCTGTTGGACTGAGCTGCTGTGACTCGCTAATGCTGTTACGGGGGCTCGGAGGGGCAGAGCTGCTGTGGCAGGAATAGAAATGCAAGTGTTTTAATACTGGAAAAATCCTCTTTCGGAGGCAAAAGACCTGAGAGGTTTATTTTGGGGAGTAGATCTGCTCCCCGAAAGCCGGGGCAGGGAAGGAGGCTCTGTAAAGCCGCTCCTGCCACGCGCTGCTGAGAGCATCTCATGGCGGGGACCCCGAGGGTTTCAGGGTGACCTGTGCCATTGCTGGCCCTCAAAGACCTTCCCCTTCCATCATCTCCATCCTTGAGAGCCCTTTCAGGCCAGCTGATGGTCCCGGAGTCCTGCCCCCCATTTCCCCAAAGGGCAGACCGTGGCTTTGCGCCTGCACCCGTCTGTACCCCAAACCGAGCGGGCTGTCCCCTCCAATGCCCCCCTTCCGAGGCTGAATTACAGCCCCTCCTCTGCCTCCTCCCGGGGCAGGAAGCAAACCCCAGCCCTGGGCTGCAATAAACCCGCCCCTCTGCTTCCCACACCCCCGCAGAGCTGAGACCCCTCAGTCTGGGGCCGTGGGGCTGGGTGCGGCCCCGGCTCTGTGGTGGGACCGATGTTCCAGTGCTGGGAAGCAAACCCTGGGCTTCCTCGGGTGCAGACACCCCTGGACGTGGCTCCCCCAGGCTCTCCCTCTCCCGCGCAGCCGTGGCCCCGTGGGCGCAGATGCTCATGACTCACGGGTGGCTTCCTGGGCCCCTTTCCTGCCCGGCTGGGCGATGATGGGCACTCACCCGAAACGGAGCTGGGTGGGACAGACTCAACCCTGAGGTCTGCTCCAGACCCCAGGAGCACTCGAGGTGGTTTTGGGGAGCGTGTGTGTTCCTCCAGTCATGCTAAGGGGCAGAGGGACACACCAGGCTGCTGGGTTGTTTTTTTGGTTTTTTTTCCCCTGGAAAAACAGGAACTGAGGTCATGTCTGAGAGCTGCCCGCGCTGGCCCTCCCCTGATCTCCGCAGCTAATTGGGGGGGCACAGCTTTAATGCGCCTTAGCAAGGCTGCGTCTCCGCACGCAAGCGTGCTGGGCTGGTCCCTGTGGTCACAGCAAGGCGTTTGGGGAATGAAACAGCACCCCAAATTCACAGGACCTCCCCCCATCCCCCCTGCTCCTGATATAGGCAGCCTGGGAAGTCTGCAGAGTAAATGGGTGCTGTGGGGTTTGGAGGGGTGTGAGCCAGAGGGGTTTGGGGGGTCAGGAGCACCCAAAGAGGGGGGCTGCTTGTTTCTGCCAGCCAAGGAAGGAGGATGGGTTCAGCCAGGCAGAGGGCTACCGGGGCCAGCAGCCACCCGGCCAAAGGGCTCGGCCACCTGCAGCACCCATCCAGGGCTCCAGCGGGTGCCGCGGGGCGAGGGTCCCAGCCCGGCAGGTCCCCTCCTGGCAGTCACCGCGCCGGAGCTCGGAGCACTCGAGTGACCCCGCGGCATGGGAAGTGGCGAGCTGGATGTCAGGAAATCCTGGTCCTCCTTCCAAAAAGCTTTCCAAAGCAGAGAAACGGTCCGTCTGGGCAAACAGCCGAGAGCCTAACTAAATTTAAAAAAAAAAACACGTGGGGAAACAGTCCCGAGAAGCAAAGGGGCTTGGGAAGGGACGAGTGAGCTCATGCGAGGGGTTTGCTGGGTTTTCTGTTTCCTGGCAAGGTGGTGGCAGCGAGGACGAGTGCTGGGGCGAGGGCTGGGACGTGAGGAGGTTTCCAGGCGAAACCACTGCTTCTCCACCCTGCGACAGAGCGTTTGGGGCTGAGCGGGGGGAGCAGAGCCCCGGCGAGGGGCTTGCAGCGGCAGCAGCGCCAGCTGTTTCAGCACTTGCCAGCTTTTGGGAGGAAACCTCACTGGGGGCTTTCATTTCGCCCTGCAGAGCCTGACAGCTTTCCCTCCCCCTCCTCCCCATGGCGGACTGGGCTGCAGTGGGGCTGGCCCCACAACCCCCCGTGACTCCATGTCCTTCCTCAGAGCCGAGCTGTGGGTTCCTTGCCCAGGCACCCTGCCCTGGTTCCAGGCTCTCCCTGAAGCCTCCAGGATGGATCTGGAAATTTTTTTTCCCCCTCCATGAACAGGGGCTGTGGCTCCCCCAGGATCACCAGGATGGGAGGGTGGCATGTCCCCAGGGCTCGCTCAGAGCCACATGGGACCATATTTCTAATGCCTGTGCCCTCTCGGTCCCCAGGAGGACAGCGCGGACCTGAAGTGCCAGCTGCATTTCGCCAAGGAGGAGTCGGCCCTGATGTGCAAGAAGCTGACCAAGCTGGCCAAGGAGAATGACGGCATGAAGGAGGAGCTGCTGAAGTACCGGTCCCTCTACGGGGACCTCGACAGCTCCCTCTCTGTGGAGGAGCTGGCTGACTCTCCCCATTCCCGGGAAGCCGAGCTGAAAGTCCACCTCAAGCTGGTGGAGGAGGAAGCCAACATCCTCAGCCGGAGGATAGTGGAGCTGGAGGTGGAAAACCGTGGGCTGCGGGCCGAGATGGATGACATGAAGGGCCAGGGGGACAGAGAGCTGCCAGGGCAGGACGTACGGTTCCTGGCGGGCATCTCGGGCTGCGGAGACGCAGGGGACACGGTGGCGGAGCTGCGCCGGCACCTGCAGTTCGTGGAGGAGGAGGCCGAGCTGCTGAGGCGCTCGCTGCTGGAGCTGGAGGACCAGAACAAGCTCCTCCTGAACGAGCTGAGCAAATACAAGTCGGACCACGAGCTGGACGTGACGCTGTCGGAGGACAGCTGCTCGGTGGTCAGCGAGCCCTCGCAGGAGGAGCTGGCCACAGCCAAGGTGCAGATCAGCGAGCTGAGCGGCAAGGTGAAGAAGCTGCAGTACGAGAACCGCGTGCTGCTCTCCAACCTCCAGCGCTGCGACCTGGCCTCCTGCCAGACCACCCGGCCCATGCTGGAGACCGACGCCGAGGCCGGCGACTCGGCGCAGTGCATCCCCACCACCGGCTGGAGGGACGGGATGGGCAGCAGCGAAGCCGACGGGCAGGACAGGGTGCCGGCCGGTGGGAAGGTACCCGATGGTCTCGCCAAGCTGCTCAAGCCCAAGGACTTGGAGACCTTGCTGGGCATCCGGGACCAGGCAGCGCTTGTCAGCAAAGCGATCGACGTCTTGATTTCGGATGCCAACGGCTTCACCTCCGGCCTGAAGGCGTGCTTGGACAACGAGTGCGCGGGTGGGCTGCTGGGCGAGGCGGTGGGTAGCGGTGGAGAGAGCCCCAGCGACGCCAAGCTGATGAACGTGCTGCTCATGCGGCTGGGCGTGCTCCAGCAGGACCTGGGCTGCTTTGCGAGGAAGGTGGACCACCTCACCGGGGGCCTCAGGGAGCACACGGACTCTTTCCTCTTCTCCAGCAGCCACGATGCCACCAAAGAGGGGCTGCAGAAGGAGCATGCCTCTGACTTCCAGGTACGGGCTTCTTCCCACGTCCCCCGCAGCAGCTGCCGCTTTATTTGCCGCCCCGTTTCCTCCCGCTTTAACGGAGCAAACCCTGACTGACCCCCAGCGTAACCTCCCTCCTGCCTCTCCAGAGCAAAACCCAAACTAACACCTCGCTGCATGCCAGTGGCACCGGGGACAAGGTAGGACTCTGCTTCAACAGAGTGTGCCCAGGGCAGGAGGCGATGGGCATCCCGGCACATCCCAGTGCATCCCAGCATGGGCTGGTCGTACTGGGGCTGCAGCTGGGGGCTCTCTGGTGCCATCCCACCTTAGCAGGGGCCAGCGTTTTGGCTGCCTGCCCCCAGCTCAGCCCCGCGTCCCCAGCTGGGAAGTTCCGTGTTTACTGGGGATGAGCTGGGGGGGGAGGAGGGCAGCCTGCAGCCTCCCAAAAGCACCCCAAACTATGGGGACCCCGGCTGCAAGAAGCCTCAGCCCCCAGTGGTACCCCAGCAGGGTAACTGGGAGAACAAAGGCTCCAGGGCAAATCTGCATCCAATGGGGAGCACCTTCGGAGCAGCCCTGCCATCCCCCTCCTCTCCGGGGGACCCAGCTCATGCCGGGGGCCAGGCGTGTTCAGCAGCGGTTGGGGCCGCAGCACCAGCCCCTTCCTGGAGCACACTCGCTTGTTCAGAGTCCTATTTTTCTGCATGTGGTCCCACCAGCCCCAGGTCCCAGTCTCCCCCAGTCACTGCATGGCACCGTAACTGGTGTTTGCACATTTTTTCCCTCTTTCTCTCTTTTTTCCCCTTCCCCCAAACAATCCAGGCCACGTGTCTCCTCATCCTGTGTTTCCTTTTGGTTTCCGCATTGTCTCCCGCCATGGTGATGAAGCTCCTTCTCCTCCTCATCCTTTTTGTTGTCTTGTAGTTCTTTACTGTTTCGGAGACCCATTGTTTTGTTTTCTGGCTTTTTTTTCTTCCCGCTCTTTTGGTTTGTTCTCATTAACTTGCCCACGCATGCAGCAGCCTGATTTTAGGGACGCCGACCCTTACCGCATCCCCCACGTCAAGGACACGGACCCCGCGCATCCCCGGAGCTACAAAACCTGTCGGCCTGAGGAGAACGACTCCTACGCCACCGAGGTACGATGTGGGTGGGGAGCTGCGTCCCCTCGGCCAGGGGGGTTGGGGAGGGGGTTGCGGGAGTGGGGGTGAGCCCAAGGAGAAGGGAAGCCGCAGAGCCCCGTCGGGGAGGGACGCGGGGGGCCACGGCCAGGCGCGGCGCACCATCCCCATCGCCTGCCTGGGCTGTTGCAGATGAAGGAGCTGCAGCTGGTGCTGTCGGAGGCCAACGAGAGCCTGCGGGGACTGCAGGAGCAGCTCTCGCAGGAGAGGCAGCTGAGGAAGGACGAGGTGGAGAACTTCTCACAGAAGATCTGCCAAGTGAGTCAGCAGCAGCCCTGATCCCTGGGAGACAGGTGTCCCCACACCCACGGCCGTGCCACCTGCAGCCCCAGGCTGATGACCCGCTTGGGGACCTGGGTGTCACCTGGGATCGCACTCAGCGTGTCCCGTCTTCAAGGGGCGCAGGGGTTGAGCACACTCCTTGCATGTGGGCATGCAGCCCTGCAGGGCTTCCACCCATGGCGATGCCTTGATGGCCCCGCTGTCCCCAGCCCGCTGCCAGGGTGTTGCAGCAGCGTTAAACCTGGGTGTGGCACCAGGCGCAGCCCAGACCCCACTGCAGCGCTGCTGCCAGCCCCTGTCTCCGAGCCCACCCATCTCTCCGCAGCTGAAGGAGGACCACCAGAAAGCATTGCTGAGGCGGGAGTTCGAACTGCAGAGCCTGAACCTGCAGAGGCGGCTGGAGCAGAAGTTCTGGAGCCAGGAGAAGAACCTGCTGGTGCAGGAGTCGCAGCAGTTCAGGCAGAGCTTCCTCCTGCTCTTCATGAAGCTCAAGTGGTTCCTCAAGCGCTGGCGCCAGGGCAAGATGGTGCACAGCGAGGGCGAGGACTTTTTGGAGGTACTGTGGGCTGAGAAGCTCGCACCTTGGCTGCTGTAGAGTGGGGAGCACACTGTTGGCTGTCCCTTGTGCCTACGTGTCCCACCCGGCGCTGCTCGGGTGTCCCCCATCCCTGGCCATGGGTCCTCTCATCACCCTGGCCGTGGTGTCTCCCACAGGTGAACAGCATGAAGGAGCTGTACCTGCTGCTGGAGGAGGAGGAGCTGAGCCCGCAGCAGCAGGCAGACAACAAGACATGCACTGGGGATGCCTGGACCCCCAACACGGTGAGTGGGGTCCTGCCTTGGTGGCACCTCCTGTCCCTCACCCCAGGGGTGGGCAACCTGCGGGGCTGGGATGCAGCCCCCATGGGATCCCACCCTGTTGGGTCCTCTCTAACATGGGACCCCAACCCCCTCGCTCACCCCCGATTCCCCATCCGCAGCCCAACGAGTGCATCAAGACGCTGGCAGACATGAAGGTGACCCTGAAGGAGCTGTGCACGGAGCTGCGGGAGGAGCGGCGCGGTGCCAGCGAGCTGCAGCAGCAGTTCACCAAAGCCAAGGCTGCCTGGGAAATGGAGCGCGCCGAGCTCAAGTGCCACATCGCCCAGGTGGGAGCCCCGGGCACCCTGCGGGCTGGTGGGGCTCCCCCTTGCCTGGTGGGGCTTACGTGGGGCTGGGGGGCTGCCTCCGCTGTGTGCCAAGCGCTGGCTGTCGGGCAGGGCTGGGAGGCAGGGTGGCACTGTGGGAATCTCAATTAGCAGCCGCTCCGGCAGGCGTGTTTCCATAGCAACTGGGCTGGCAGGAAAATCTGAGTGCGGAGCAGTGGAGGATGCTCTGTGTTGCTCTGCTGGGTTTGTCTGGGGTGGGCAGGATGGTGCTGGGGCTGAGCATCCCTCCCTGGGCTGGGTAGCTGGGAAGGGGCATCAGAGCCCTCCTCTCCTCCCTGTCACAGCAGGGATGGGTGCTCTGCACCCCTGTGGATGCTGCAGGAGAGATGTAACGGCTGCGGCAAGGGCAGGAGGCGGAGGGAGGGCAGCCTTGGCGCTGGGGGAAGCTCCTGCCCACAGCAGCAGTCCTGTCGGTCCCTCAGCCTTGCGGTGGCCGGGGTTTTCAGCTCCCTGACACCTTGCTGGCAGCAGCCCGTGGCCATACATCAGCTCCGCTCCCCGGGGCAGTGCCAGCGCTGCCCAGGCAGGATTGCTCTAGGCAGAGCTCAGCAGGAGTCCCCAGTTTCCCTCTCTCCTCAGTAAAAGAGACCGGAGCTGCCATGGTAGCAGCACCCCAGTTTCAGGTGCCTTGCTGCCAGGAGCAGCAGCATCCTGGGGCTCTGCTCTGCCAGCCTGGCAGGCGATGCTGCCTGTCCCTCGGAGCCGGGTCCAGCAGGCAGGACGTTCAGCCCGCGTCCCACTGGGTGACCGTCTGCCGGGCCGTCTGGCGCGATGTGGCCGCAAGCCAGGGCCGGCTGTGGCTCGGCTGTGCCCGCAGGTGAGCCGTGCTGTGCGACACGGCCTTGGGGACACGCACATCGCCCAACCTGGGCAGCACGGGACCTGCACTGGGAACCGGGATGCCCAGAGCCTTGTCCCTTTGCTGGGGATGTTCAGCACCACACTGGAGCCACGGGTCACCTACAGCCACCAACGTGTCCCCGCAGCTGGAGTCGAAGGCAGGCAAAGGGATCGCAGAGCGTGCGCTGCCCGACTGGAAGGTGGCGTTGAAGAGGGAGCGTGAGGAGCACCAGCATCTCCTAGCTGAGTCCTACAGCGCCGTCATGGACCTCACCAAGCAGCTGCAGATCAGTGAGAAGAACTGGAACCAGGAGAAGGTGGAGCTGCTGGCCCGCTTCAAGGAGGAGCAGCAGCAAGCAGAGCAGCAAGCAAAGGACCTGCAGAACAAAATCAACCAGGTATGGTGTCCCCCAATCATGAACATGTCTTCCAGCCTCTGTCGCTTGCCCAGTGGGGCACATGTTGCGCACTTTGAGTGACCAACACATTCTCCAGTTGCAGAAAGGAGCCAACCCATGGGCATTGAAGCACTCTGAAATGGAGAAGCACAGCAGCAACTGGAAAGAGGTGGGCAAGAGAAGGTGAAGGGCTCTTGGGGTGCTCGTTGGGCTCAGGTCTATGCGAAGTGTGAGATGGGAGGTTGTGTGAACCCCAAATTGCAACCCCTTGAACAGCAAATGAAGTTGCAAGGGGCAGCACCAGGGGCTGGGGAGGAGAGGGTGAAGAGCATGGCTGAACCCCAAGGGCTTCAGTGGGGTTATAAAAAGTTCATTTAAAATAGATGTGGGCACAAGCAGCCTTGTGTAGCCCTGGGAATGGGATGCCAAGTGTGGGTGCATGGGGGTAAGGTGCTGGAGAGGAGCAGGGTCCAGCCCCTGCTCCAGCCCATCTGTGTCCTGTGGTCCTGTGCTTGCTGACACCAGAGCTTTTCTTCTGTGTCCTCCTAGGCTCTCAATGAAAAAATCACAGACAAAGAGACAATCTCTGAAGCAGAAGCCAAGGGAACCAACCTCAAAAGGTGAGTGCACTGGTGCATCCATTGTCCCTGGGGCATGGAGGAGCTTGCACGGGGCTGTCCTGGGCTGTCCATGGCCCAGGGTTGTCCTGGAGCCAAGGGCTTCCATGAGGAGCAGAAGGGTGCTTCCAGCTGCCCTCAGCCCACTGCCCTGTCCCCTTGTGAGCCCCATCCTCTCTTTTCCCACAGGACCAAGTCCGTTTCCTCCATGTCAGAGTTTGAAAGCTTGCTCGACTGTTCTCCCTACCTCCCTGGAAAGACCACGCCGGGGCTGGACGACCATTCCCGTGGCAAAAAGGCATCTGCAGCCACTCAGCTGCTGCCCAACGGGATCCGGGACAGCGCCGGCGTTCCTCCCTCAAACTGTACATATGTGAATATTGAGCAACCTGCCCCCGACAGCCTGGCCAAGGAGAAGCTGGGCATCTCCTCCTGGGACTACTCACGGGCAAGCAGCCTCTCCGGGCATGATCCAGCCCAGAAGCAAATGCAGAGGAGCTACACGGCACCCGACAAGACGGGGATCCGCATCTACTACAGCCCGCCGGTGGTGCGGCGGCTGGAGGCACCTCTGGTGCACAACAAGGAGGGGAAGATCATGATTGAACCCGGTTTCTTGTTCACTATGGCCAAGCCGAAGGAGCCGGAGGAATCAGCCAGCGCTGAGAGCACCTACAGCCAGTGGCTGTGCAACTTCTCCAAGCAGCAGCGGGAGCTGCTGGATGGCAGCACAGTGGAGAGCGCAGTCTCGCCGGTGCCCCGCTTTCCCCCATCGCTGCATGACCTGGAGATCTCCGGCAACATGAGCGACGACATGAAGGAGATCACCAACTGCGTGCGGCAGGCCATCCGCTCCAGCTCGCTGGAGAGGAAGGTGAAAAGCACCTCCAGCCAGACCGTGGGGCTGGCCCACGTGGGGACGCAGACCATCCAGACGGTGAGCGTCGGCCTGCAGACCGACCTGCCGCGCGGCAGCGGCGTGCATGGCAAGAGCTGGTCCCCCCGCAGCTCCGCCCTTGTGTCCGTGCGCAGCAAGCAGATCTCCTCCTCCCTGGATAAGGTCCACTCCAGGATAGAGCGGCCGTGCTGCTCCCCAAAATATGGCTCTCCAAAGCTTCAGAGGAGGTCTTCCTCCAAGCTGGACGCCTCCAAGGACAGAAGCCTCTGGAACCTGCACCAGAGCAAGCAGAACGGCTCTGCCTGGGCCCGCTCCACCACCACCCGTGACAGCCCCGTCCTCAGCAACATCAACGACGGCTTGTCCAGCTTGTTCAGCGTGGTGGAGCACACGGGCAGCACCGAGTCCATCTGGAAGCCAGGCTGCCCTGAGAGCAGCCGGGCCAAGCCTGAAGCACCCAAGTACGGCCTCGTGCAGGAGTTCTTCAGGAATGTCTGCGGGCGGGCGCAGAGCCCCACCGCCCCCCCGGAAAAGAAGGAGACCACGGGGGAGGAGGGCAGCAAGAGAGCCGAGCACCCTAGCCCAGCCACCCACCACCCATCTGAGAACATCTCCCGCATCTTGAACAAGAAAGTCCTCAAGCAGAGCAGCTGCGAGGACCCCAAGCCCTCGTCCCCCGGCCAGGGGAGTAAGGACGCAGCCCTGCGGGACCCTGACCTCATCTCGGCCATAGCCAGCGAGGTAACAAGGCAGGGTGTCCCCCGGGGTGTCCCGCTGTGGCGGGGCACGGGGTGCCCGACCCCTCTAACCCCCCTGTGCCCTGTCTATCTTTGCAGGACACGGCGTGTGACTGCAGCTCCCAGTCCCTCACCTCCTGCTTTGCCCGGCCGTCCCGCTCCACCGTCCGCCATTCCCCCTCCAAGTGCAAACTGCACCCCGCAGACCCCCCCAGGGCAGAGGAGAAGCCGGGGGCCTCGAGTGAGTGAGGACGGGGGGCCGGGGGACGCAGCGTGCCTGCTATCCACTCTCCTGCCGGAACGGCGTCCGCGCTGACGCCCCATGGGGGTCCCATGGGCGCATCTGTCTCCTAATCGTCCCCTCACCCCCGGGGACGCTTACGAAGCAGATGTGGAGCCGGCGACGGACATCCTGCCGGGGTGACTGCATCACCTCCCGCCTGCACGGAGATCTGCTCCCTCGGAGCCGGCACTGGGGGGGGGTCCTCACGAGTGCCCACCGCCCCGGGAATGTCAGCTGAGACCCCGCCGTGCCGAGGGCTCGCCGGGGCCCCGAGAAGGGGAGAGCAGCAGGGGGAGGCTGCTCATGTACATAGGGCAGGGCTGGGGCAGAGCGCGGCAGGGACGCCGTACAGATGCGATGGACGGAGGCGCGATGCCGTGTTGGCCCCCGCGGGTGGAGGGTGCTGGCTCCGGCCCCCGCGGCCGCTGCCAGCGCTGCCCAAGCTCCAGCGCCTCCCCGCCAGCGCCGATTGTGGCACGGTTGCATCAGCCGTGGGGCCACACGTGCTTCCCCAAGCAGGAAGGGGACGGGGAGGGTCCCTGCGGTCACCCAGGCTGGGCTGGCTGTGGGGGCCTTCCCTGGCCACCCCTCTGCTCTGGGGGGGCTGCTGAGGTCCGTCACTGCTGGGAAGGGTTTGGGGGTCCCCCCGGCTCCTCCAGCTGCCGAGACGGGGTTGCTGGGCGCGCAGCGCGAGGAGAGACGGCGTGTGCCTGCGTGTGCGTGCGCACGCTCGTGTGTGCCGCCGTCCCGAGGGGCCACGGCTGCGGTGACCCCCGCATCACACCGACCTCCCTGCCTGCGGCCACTTGTAGTTATTTGCTCCTCCAAGTGCTGAATATACATAGTTCTTTTTTTTTTTTTTTTCTTTTCCTTTTTTTTTTTTTCCTCCACTTTTGGCTCTGCCCAACTCCGGACAGCCTGCAATGTAAAACCAAGTGCATTTTAAAAATACCGAAATGAGCTACATTGGAGATGCACCAATTGGATTAAGAGATTGTGGGTTGGGAGGCTGCAGCCTGGCCCGCCGCGCTCAGCGTCCTTCGGTCACCACCAGAAAAAGCCTTACCCGGGCAGGGAGCGGGGCAGCAGCCGCAGCCCCCGCGGCCGTGCAGAGCTCCTGGGGCTGGGGGGCCTGTGCCCCAGCCTCGTGCGGAGCAGCGTCGGTGCCTCTGAGCAGCCCCAGGAGATAACAGCAATTTCGGAGGCCTGGCCAATTTTCCAGGGGCCAGGCAGGGATTCACCCAGATGGAGCTGCCTGCCGCTGCCCGCGGCTCCAGGGGCTCTGTGTGTTGCTCAGGGGCTGCGTACATTGCTCTGGGGGTTCTATAGATTGCTCCAGGGGCTCCGTGCGTTGCTCAAGGGCTGCGTACATTGCTCTGGGGGTTCTATAGATTGCTCCAGGGGCTCCGTGCGTTGCTCCGGGGCTCCATACGCTGCTCCAGGGGCTCCGTGCGTTGCTCTGAGTCCACGTACACTGCTCCAGGGGCTCCGGACGCTGCCCGAGGGGCTCTGCGCATCACTCTGGGGCCGCGTATGCAGCTCCAGGGCCTCTGCGCATTGCTGTCATCTTGCAGCTTCGCTTAGAAAATGCTCCTGCTGCCGAAGCTGCTGCCCCCTCCCGTCCAGCCCCGCGCTGCCCGCAGCAGCCGAGCTGCATCACTGCCACGTCGCAGCCTCCATCAGCATCTCGGCGACGGCCGCTCACTGCCTGTGTCTGCGGACACACCAGCATCAGTCAGGGCCCAGCAGGCCCAGCACCGATGGCCTTTCGCTCCTGCGGCGCCCATCTGGCCCCACGGGACCCTCGTCACCCGGGTGCGGGATGCATGGGGCGGGCATTGCCGCCCTCACCAGCAGCCGGGGCCAGGCAGCATCCCCGCCTGCCACGGGGGGGATGTGGGGTCCCCGCGCCCCGGCAGGCGCAGCACTGCGGCAGGCAACCTGCTGCTGTACATAGATCCTTTCGGGGTGGTTTTTAGCATTTTCATTGATAACAGGGGTTTTGGTTTTGGTTGTTTCTTTTTTTTTAAAAGACTCTCTACTTTTGGAATGTGGTTTCTCATTTTTACAACTGCCTTTTAATTATTTGTACTACCGGTCAGTTCTGTCTTACTCTGTAAATAGCGGTGCTGGGCGTTTCCCGGGGGGCCAGGGGTTGAGCCGAGGCCGGCACGGAATTTGCAAAGGCGATGGGGAAAATTCCCGTGAAGCGTGGAGGTGGTTGATTCAGCCCCGGCCCCCGCGCAGCCTCTGCCCCTGTCCTCCCCATGTGCCAGAGCCCGGCCTGCGGCGAAGCCCGAGGTGCTCTGGGCAAAGCCCCTGCCCTGTCCTCCTGCTTCTTCTGGCCAGCCCATGCCAAGGTCGCATGAAGGGCACCTCCTGCCCCGATGACGGGCCCCCTGCCCGCCCCATCCTGCACCCCTGGACCATGCCTACTTGTCGTGTGATGACTGCAACCCCTCACCCCCGCCTTCAGTGCTGCCTTCCCATGCTGTGGTGGGGGGACCGTGATGCCTCTCCTGTCTGGGGAACCGGCAGTTGGGGCACCCATGGGTGGGGAGATGCATCTAGATCCTGTCCCCCTGTCCCTGCCATCATGCCAGCTGCCCAGCCCACACACAACGTCCCATCCTCTCCTCACCCACCTGTCTCTCTCCAACACCATCCCTGTGTGCTGACTCTGACTGTGCCATGCGGCCAGGGCTCCTTGCCATCGCCGTTGGGTCCTCCATGGCCTCACTGCCAGGGCTGTCACCTCACACCCGGTTCCTCTCGGCTCTGCACTGTTCTTGTGATGCTGGTGTGTCTCATGCCTCCCGTGTCCCGTCCCATCCTGTCCAGCAGCTCGGCCCAGCCTGCACACCAACCCCGCTTCCCCTTTCCCATCACTGCCCACAACTTCTTGGCATTGTGTCCCTTATCACCAGCAGGTCCCAGCCTCCTCCAGGCTCACCACATTAAATTGTCCCTCCCTGAGGTCCTCCATCGCCTGCCATGATGCTCCCCTCCCTCTTTTGCTCCAACATCCCTTTCATCCCTGCTTTTTGATCCCCGGTGTCCCGTCCTTCCTTCTTATCCACCATCCTCAATCACATTCCTTTATTTCTTAATGTGCTCTTCTGTTGCCCACCATGTCCCATCTCTCTTTATTCTACTCTTTCATCACCTACCTAACCCAACCCCAGCTCCTCCACCACCCATTCATCGCATTCCTCCTTCCCATGCTCCATCACTCACCATATCCCATCCCTTTTCCTGTGTGGCTCCATCTTTCATGTCCCATTCCTCATTCCGCTGCTCCCCCGTTGGTTACCCATCCCTCCAGTGTTCCTGTCACCCACTGTCCCATCCCTCCCTGCCATCCTCCTCCATCACCCACCAGGTCCCGTCTTCCTTTCTGTGGTCCACCGACCACCATGTCCTGTCCTTCCTTCCTGTGCTCCCGCATCCTCCATCATGTCTATCCCTTCTTGTGCTCCACCATCACCCACCACCTCCCATCCCTCCCTGTTCTCCTCCACCCTTTTCACATCCCATCCCTCCTTCCATATTTCCAGAGTGTGCTGTTACCCGCTGTGTCCCATCCCTCCCTGCCATCCCATGTTCCTCCATCATCCACCATGTCCCCTCCTGCCCTCTTGTGCTCCTGCATCCTACATTATGTCCTATCCCTCATTATTGTTCTCCTCCATCACCCACCACCTCCCATCCCTCTTTCCTATGCTTCTTCATTGCCCTTCATATCCCACCTTCCTGTCTTACTGTCACACTTGCATCCCATCCCTCTCACCTGCTCCTTCATCCACCACACCCCATTCATCATTATCTTCATCAATCTCTTACTGTCTCCTCATGTTTTCTCTTCCTTCTCCTCCCCCACCCTGTTTCATCCATCCTCATCTTGCTTTGCCTCCAGTTTCTCTTTTCCTTTCATATTCCTTATGTCAGCATTTCACCGTCCCTTCTCATCCTGCATCAGCTCCCACCTTCACTCTGTCCTCCTCTACATCTTACCATCTTCTTATCCCTGCTTATCCTCCATTAGCTCCCACCATCACCCCAACGCATGTCAACCTCCTCCCCTTCTCATCTTCTCCCCATCTTTCTTCATCCTCTTCTACCGCCTTCTATCTCTTCATCCCCCTCATCCTCCCCCATCCCAAAATCCACCCTCACCTCCTACCATTGCTCCATCCCTCCAGCTGCCAAGATCACCCAATCCTGCCTCCTCCTCCAACCCCACATTTCCAATCCCCCTTGGGCTTCTTCATTTCCCACCATCTCCTCATTCATCTTCCTCCGTTGCCCTCCAGTCTTTGTCTTCATCTACCCCCAAATGTCTCTCCATCCCTCCTGTCATCCTCATCCATCTCCCACTGTCTCCTCATCCCTCCTTCCTTCATCTCCATCTCCCCCTCCTTCCTTGTCCTCTACCACCTGCCATCTCATCTCTCCTTGTTTTCCTCCTCCATTTTGCCCACCTTCATCATCCTCTACCTCCCACTGTCCTCCATCCTTCTCCATGCCCCAACACCACCCACTATTTGCCCATTTTTCCTCATTCTCCACTTCCTACTATATGCCCAGTCCTCCTCATCCTCCTCCAACTTCTCTTTTCCTCTTCATTGTCCTTCACTTTCCACCACTGCCCATACCTCATTGTCCTCCACTTTCCACCATCTCCCATACCTTCTCACTCATCCTCCTCTCGTACCTCCATCTTAGTCTCTCTATCCTTTCTTTCAACCTCCACCTCCCATTGTTCCACATCATTTTTCATGCTCTTTCACCTCTTGCCCTGTCCTTCCTCATACTTGACCTCTGGCTATCTGCCTTGCCATTTGCCTCCCACAGTCTCCCCTTTTCTCCTCATACTCCTCCGCCTCTTCCCATCTCCCTATCCCTCCTTATCCTCCAAGTGTCCCACCTACCTCACAGACTTCCGCTCCACCCCTTCCTGACCTCCAGCCATCCTCCCTTACCTCACACCTCCCTTTCTCACTGTCCTTTCATTCTTCTTTACCTCCCAACTTCATCCTGACCTCCCATGTTCTCCCAGCCAGACCTCTCCCATTTGTCATCTCCTCCATCCTTCCTCCACTCTTTTACTCCCAGCGCATCTAACTCCTGCTTTTACTTTCTCCTTCTCTTCTTCCTTCTCCTGCCTTGTATCCCATCTCTTACCAACCTAGGAAAGCCACCACCAGCAGAGCCATCCCTGATGCAAGCAGAAAGGGCCTGTACTATTGGGGGTGGGATCTGGGGCAAGGTGAGATGGAGAACCAGCCTCCTACCCCATCCCCACTACTCCAGGCACTTTCATAGTAGAGGTAATGGCCACAGCTTGCAGGCAGGGAGATTCATGCTGAACATCAGGAGACACTCTCCTTAGGGCTGGTGCAGCTGGAATTGGTCACTGGGGAAGTGGGATGATCTCTGCCCTTGGACAGTTTCACAACTCACCTAGATAAAGTCATCAATGTCCTGATTTAGCATTAGCAATAACTATTTTGGAACACAGACCTCGACCAAAGTTCCCTGGGATCCCTTCAAGCACGCACATCTTTGGGAGACTTCTCTGAGCAGTGGAGGATCGCCAGGAAGGGCAAGAAAGGCCAGAAAATGGCTTTGCATGCAGTGCTTGGGGTGCTGCAGGACATGAGGAACTATCCCTGCCACTTGCAGTTGCCCCATGGTGCTCAAGCAAGACCACCCCATGCTGCTTAGCAGGACCATCCCACGCTGCTTGAGCAGGACCACTCCATGCTGCTCAAGCAGGACCACCCTATGCTACTCCAGCAGGACCATTCCATGCTGTTTGAGCAGGACCATTCCAGGCTGTTTGAGCAGGACCATTCCAGGCTGCTTGAGCAGGATCATCCAATGCAGCTTGAGCAGAACCCTCCCATGTTGCTCAAGCAGGACCACCCCATGTAGCTTGAGCAGGACCACTCCAGGCTGTTCAAGCAGCATCATCCCAGCCTGCCTGAGTACCATGGGCCAGGCCAAAGTGGCTTTCTGAAAGACTGCCAGATTCCAGGCCATTGAGCTATCCCTGAGATGACCCTTGCATCATCTTTGTTTTCCTTCCTTCGAGCTGGGCCATGCAGGGACATGGCCATCCCCTTCCAACGACCTTACGGCTGTGCTAGGGCACAAGGCTGCTGGCACTGGAGAGGGACAGGTCTCCTCTCCATCCCGAGGGAGCCCCATACTCTGAGGGACCTGCATGCAGGGCCTATTCAGAGCGTCCCACGTCGCTCACGCACAAGGACCAGCCAGCCTCGCTTGACTCCAGACGTTGCCTTGCAGTGCTGGAGGCTCCAACCCATCCCACGGAGGGGCCCCTGCCCTTTCCAAGGTGATGTGTCTGAGGGACCATCCCACTGCAATATGAGTGGGGATAGGGCAGCCAGTGTCTTGATGGGGTGGGGGTGGCATTTGTAAAGCATTTCTGTCCACATGCCTTCCTGGCTGGGAAATCTGGGGGAGGGTGGAGGGAATTTGCTACCTGTGTTAGAAACTAGCTGAACTTACGTGTCTCCCCGAGCTGGATTTCTTATTCAAAATGTTCAAACTGTTGTATATTGTACTGGGATTTTTACATCGACTTATTGTAGAAAACAAAAATTTAAACCAAGTCTGTTAAAAAATAAACATTAAAAATCTCTATGAAAAAAAAAAAATAAGTACAAGCTGTCTGCAAGTCCTCTTCTTACAGATGTGGCAGAGCAGTGCCGTGTCTCCAGCGGTGGCTTTCCTGTTCCCAGCACTGCCTGTCCCCTGCCTGCCACAGCCCCTAGGGACACCAGTTATGGTGAAGATGCAGCTCCTGTGGTTTTGCAGCGTCCTGGGCGATGAAGGGAACAGCCCCCATCTCGAGGCAGCATGGGGTGTTTGTCAGTGGCTGCCTCGGGCCCCCAAAAGTTGTGTCCCCACCACAGAGCAGAGCCCAGTTGAGGCCCTGGGTTAGCAATGCCTGGAGCCCAATTTTGAGCTCCTGGGTACTGAAGACACGGCTGGGGTGGGACACACTGCTGCCTGTCCCCTCTGAATCTGGAGGCACCTCCCAGATGAGTCACCCACTGCCTTTTGCCCTGGCCCGTGATGCTGCAATGTCCAATGGGTTTTCACAGCAAATGACCAGTCCCTGGGCCAAATCACAGCCCCAAGGCCTGAGCAGCTCAGAGGGTTTGGTGCCGGGGATGCATAAGACCATACCACCTCTGGCATCAGCACTGACCTCAGCTCCGTGCCCGCCCTGCTCCAGCCATGTCCCTTTGCTGCCAGATCTGCCTGACTGCCCAGCGCATCCCTGCATCACCCCAAATCCTGCTCACTCAGAGCAGGCCCCATCCTGCTCCCCGAATACGGATATCCCCTCATGGTGCAGGGCAGGACATGGTTGAGGCAGAAGGAAGCAAAGCAAGAGCAAAGCAGAGCCACTTTGTTGGGTGCTGTCATCAGCCCTCATGGTCCCACCTCATGGTCCCACCCTCATGGTCCCACCACAGGACGTGCTCCTGTGCCCACATACAAGCCCTTGTCCTTGCCTGGGCTTCATGTCCGAGCATGGTAGAGGGGTGCAGGGCTGGGCAACAGCTTCAGCCCCTCCCCGTGCAGGCAAGTAATGGTTTTCTTGCTGCTGGGTACCAGAGAAGCATCCCAGTGCAGCTCAGCTCCTGGGTGCTCCAGGTTCTGGGCAGGCCAGAAGCAGATGGTGCCAGGGGACAGTGTGGGGACAAGGCATGCCAGACCCCACGGCTGGGATGAGACCCAGAATGGCCAGCCCATGTGCTGCACCATGAGACCTGCAATGAGCTCACGCCTGGCTCCTGCATCCCTGGCACATTGCAGCTTGCATTGGTGGCACCTCAGATACTGCACCACTGCCACCACAGACCCTGCATTGCTGCCACCTTGGACCCCACATCACTGGCACCGTGTGCCCTGCGTTGCTGGCATCATGGGCACTGCATTGCCAGCATTGCAGACCCCGCATCAGTGCCACCACAGACCCCGCATCACTGCCACCGCAGACCCCACATCACTGCCACCGCAGACCCTGCATCACTGCCACCGCAGACCCCACATCACTGCCACCGCAGACCCCACATCACTGCCACCGCAGACCCCGCATCACTGCCACCGCAGACGCCGCATCACTGCCACCGCAGACCCCGCATCACTGCCACCGCAGACGCCGCATCACTGCCACCGCAGACCCCGCATCACTGCCACCGCAGACCCCGCATCACTGCTACCGCAGACCCCGCATCACTGCCACCACAGACCCTGCATCACTGCCACCGCAGACCCCGCATCACTGCTACCGCAGACCCTGCATCACTGCCACCGCAGACCCCGCATCACTGCCACCACAGACCCTGCATCACTGCCACCGCAGACCCTGGATCGCTGCCACCGCAGACCCTGCATTGCTGGCACTGCGGGCCCTGGCACAGCAGAGCTGCATGGCTGGCAGCCCATCAGCAGAGGGCACGCCGCTGCCGCCCGCCCGCCCAGGCTGCCTGGGCCTGTGTATTTTACTGGGATTTTTACACTGACTTGTTGTAGGAAACAAAAAGGTGCAGGCAGGAGCCTGCAGGACATGGTTGCTCCATGGCCGCCGTCACCAAGTGCCCCAGAGCTCCAGCTATCTCTTCCTGCTGGATAAAACAGGGACAGAAGAAGGCGGCTAGGTCTATGGGTGTGCAAGGCCCCTCTCTGAAGCCTGGGGACAGCTACGAAGCCAGGCGGGGGAGCCTGTTACTAAACCCCAACCTCCTCCATCGTGCCACTGATGAAGGCATCGTCTGTCCTGAGCCCGGCTTCCCTTCCTCTGCAGCCCGGGCCTCCGGCAAATCTCGTACCGGCCTGGCCCCCTCTTCCAGAACGAAAATAGCAGCGGCCGGCGGAGCCCAAGTAAACAAACGAGCCGCTGTGAGAGGAGAGTGCATCTTTATAAGGTTAATTGGC
The DNA here is from genome assembly GCF_036417535.1 of Chlamydotis macqueenii. Classification (NCBI taxonomy): domain Eukaryota; kingdom Metazoa; phylum Chordata; class Aves; order Otidiformes; family Otididae; genus Chlamydotis; species Chlamydotis macqueenii. Next base: position 3,189,025 of record NC_141571.1, on the reverse strand, counting down.
CCCATCTCAGAGACAGACATTTTCTAGATGGCTCAAAAAGCTCAGGCAAACAGCACTGACATGTCCCCTGGGTTTGATTTACACCCCTGATTGCCCGACTAGCTCATCTACATGTAAAATGGTTATGAATATATTGTTTGTACTCTGCAGAGGGCTAAATTACCAGGCTCTGATATCCATCAGCTACTCTTTGAAGCTTACAACAGCTTGAAATTCAGAGGTGTCTCTCCCAGTGACAACAGAGGCAGGAAGCAAACAGCTCGGGCTTGATCCTTGTGCTCGGAGTAACCTGGCGTGTTTTAACACCCCGATACCCCGATAGCTGGGAGCAGGCGGCCCCCAGGGAGGGCAGGGAGGCTGCTGGACCCAAAGGGCTGTGGAGCCGGCATGCGCTGGAACCCTGAGCCGTTTTGGTATCGAGCAGCTACATTTACAAACAAAGGAGCTGATAACTCCCAGCAGGACTGAAAGGCTGTTATCGCGGCACTGATTACAATGTCCTCCGCAGCCAATGACAAGGAGTGTCATCAGCAAGGGAGACATGAGCGATCCAGTGTTCAACCCCGCTGCTGCTACATGCTGATTCATTTGGCACAACCGAAGGGCTGCTCAGCCTGGCTACGAGATGAAAATTAGCATAGAAAACCCCGGCAGGAAGGTCCACAGCCCATCACATCCTCCCACCCCATCTCCTCTGTCCCACTGCAGCCTCACTGTTCTCAGGATGCTGCCCTGGGGATCCACACTGCTTAAGTCCACGCGGTACCATCACGTGTGGGAGAAGGGGGATGCCAGCAGCACAGCCCAAGAGCAGTCGTGGTGCTGCACTTTGCCTTTCCTTCCATCCCTGCAAGGCAGGTTGGAGCCTGCAGCACCAGCCACGCCAGCCTCGAGCTCTCTGCTATCAGTGCCGCCGCTCGCTTGTGGTGTCGTCTCCCACCCAAGGGCCAGCCTGGGTTCCTGCTGGGGGCACCAGCACCACAGGCCCATTTTAATGTAGCTAACCTGGAGCACATCCCTTTGCCATCACTGGCTGGGCCATAAACTGACCCTTGCTGTCAGATCTCCACCCTGCTCCCTCTCTCATGCCTGCTCTGCCGGTCCCAGGAGCATTTGCTGGTCTTCCTTGGGATTCCTTCCAGATCCTTTGCTCTTTTACTCTGCTCGTCGATTCCCTGCCCTTGCAGTCACCTTTAGTTTAAGAAAACCATCCCTTCCCACTGCAGGGCATTCTGATAAAGCCTCACACTGCCTCTGGCATGTCTATCCAAGGCATAAGCTTGTTTTTGCTGTGACATGTTCACCAGGCGTTGGGTCCATGCTAAAAGATGTCTTATCTAATTACCATCCCAGACAGCTGTACCACCAAGCTGCTGAACCTGCCTGGCCAGATGTGTTACGGCCTCACCAGGCCCTGGTCCAGGCTGCCCTGTCCAGGAGATGCTCTGGGATGAGTGGACAGGCAGTGGGAGCGGAGGTGGCTTGCTGTCCTCCTCCTCCAGGCAAGCACATGGGCCTCAGCCATCACACCGACCTCAGTGTTGCTCAGACACCCCTGTGCCTTCTCAGGCTGCATCCTCCACGGCTGTGGGTTGCATCCTTCCTGCCATGCTGCAGCCCGCACACCCAGATTTTGGCAACGAAGAAAAGACTTCAGCTGCAGAAGAGCCCCTTCCACAAGTTTCATTCAGACCTGGTCCCAAAAGCAGCTGACATTGATGGCACCCCAGAGCTGACCCAAATCACCACGTACAGACACAGAGCCCACCTCAACAGAGCCTCATCCCGGACAAACTGGATACCCTCACCCAGTGCACAGCCCAGTGACCCAGACGTGTGCTCCCATGGCAGGACTGTGCCACAGCGCATCTGGGACGTGTCTCAGCGGGATCCCTGTGGTGGCAGAGATGGTGAGAAGCATGGAGAGACCCTTCAAGGCATCATGCGCTCAGCGGGGCATGGAGATTTTATCCACTCCTAATTCACATGGATTTATCTGCAAGCGGATTTTAGAGTGGAAGGGAGTTTGGACCAAGTGAGCAGGGTGAGGGGTCAGGTAGAAGGAGAAGAGGTCTGCTTGTTTCAAGCTACCATATATCTGATATGCTCAATTATTTGGATGAACAGGGACCACCCACCACCCACCAGCTCCCAGGGCAGGACCCCAGCTGGATGCAAGCTGCCCTGGGGTGGAGGGAGCTGGAGTAGCAAAGCATGGTCACGCAGTAGGAGCCCTTTCCCTAGAGCCTGTAAAATCTCTGAAGGGAGGCCTGGACATGCCCATATTTCAGCTGTGGATGACTGAAATTAAAGTTTGAGAAGAGCTGTGCCATGGTGGGTCCGACTGGTGGTACCAACTATGTGGTTCACAGCCCTGTACACGGGCACTTGGAGAGTTATCAGACTCCTGCAAGAAGAAAGAGCATGGGAAACATGTCCAGGAGGCTATTCTGGGTTTTTCTCTTTGCAGGTGCATTGTGAGAGATGATGCAACTGCTCCCCATCAGGCAGCTTCCTGGGCCACAGCTGTGGACAGCTGAGGCACAACGATAAAATCCCCTGGCTGTGGCAGCCCATTCTGGGCAATGCTGGATGGAGGACAGCTGACAGGCTGGTGGGACATGGTGGTGCCCTGGCCTCGTGGCTCGGTACGTCCTGCCCACAGCAGGCAACAGTTGCTGGAGAGAAATCATGCTGTCACTGAGCCTGGTGGAGAATTTCAGCTGGGCAAATCACTGAAAGCAAAAGGCCAATGAGAAGGAAACCAGACGGTGCCTCCCACATCTGCAAACCACCTCTTTGTTGGCTCTGGGGCACCTGTCCCATGACAGGGAGAGCGATGAAGCCTTTTTCCAGCAGTGGGGTGAACTACAGGCCCCTTCCTGGCATGTTGGGGGAGAGAAGGTTTGTTAGCAGGCTGCTAAACCTTGACTGTAAATGCAAAATCCTCGAGATGGAGGCTGCTAAAACTAGGAGCTGGCAACCCATAATAAGAAATTTTTAGAGTGAGGTGGCTTAAGAAGGACTTAAGAAGTTCTGAGTTCGTCCTGCTTATCAGGAGGGGATCAATGTGATGGCCAGTTGGGATTGTTAAATCATAGAACCATAGAATGGTTTGGGTTGGAAGGGACCTTCAAAGCTCATCCAGTGCAATGCCCCTGCAAGGAGCAGGGACATCTCCAACCAGATCAGGTTGCTCAGAGCCCCGGCCAACCTGGCCTGGAACATTTCCAGGGATGGGGCATCCACCACCTCTCCGGGCAACCTGTGCCAGTGTTCTACCACCCTCAGTGTAAAAATTTTTTTTCCTAATGTCTAATCTGAATCTACCTCCGTCTATTTTGAAACCATTAGCCCTCATTCTGTCACAACAGGCCTTGTTGAACTGTTTATCCCCGTCTTTCCTGTAGGCCCCCTTGAGGTACTGAAAGACTGCTATAAGGTCTCCCCAGAGCCTCCTCTTCTCCAGGCTGAACAGCCCCAGTTCTCTCAGCCTGTGCTCACAGGAGAGGTGCTCCAGCCCTCTGATCATCTTTGTGGCCACATGATGTGCCACGTGTACTGCAAAACTCATGGGGCTGTGCCTGGCCCATGACTCCAAGGGGAATAGCTGGAGGAGTGCAACTCCCATAGCTCCAAAAATATCCATGCCAGAGAGCCCAAGCTGCATGGCCAAATTGATTTTTTCTTCAAAAAACTTTTTGTTATAGGGAACTTGGAGGTAACTACAGTGCTGGCTCCTGGAGGGAAACACCTTGCAGGGTTTGACTGTATCTGTACTACATCTGCCCATGATGTGAGCCTGGGCTCAGAGACTGGTGGTCCCAGGCTGAAACTCCAACACGGAATGTGCTAAAATTTGGCATCTGGATGGATATGGACTTGTGCTGGAAACTTTGCCTTCATCCATGTGGTTTGCTAGTAGAGACTGAGTCCCTGCACCCTAAGATCTGACTATTCCTTCCCCTTATTTTTTTTTTTTTGTTAATAACAATGAAATGAATTATATGAGGCCACACTGCAGCTTTCCAGGACAGTGATTTCAGAGCATATGGCTAAGCTTTGTTACTTGTGCTACAGTGTGGTGTGAGGGCGGCTGACCGATTTGGGGTGTAAAATCTGCTGAGGAGAGGCATAGAGAGCATCTCTAGAGTGATGCTGCCTGCAGGATACAGCCCATGGAAGGAGGTATCATCTGAACTACTCCTGGGTTTCATCTTGGAGGAAACCAGCTATGTTCTCCCAAATAGAGTCACAGTAGAAACCTTGCTGTCAAGCAGTGTTGGGCAGCCAGCAGACTAACACCAGAGCAGGGAGCTGCAGCGTAGATGTGCCTTTCAAACTAGAGAACATCCTGAACAGAAAATACACACCAGTACCATCTGTAGAAGAACTGTTTCTGGAAGAACATTGGACGGAGTGGCAGATGATGCTCACTGCATCATCTGCAGCGTATAGCACAGCAATGCTCCCAGGGAGTGCATTAAACCATGGAAAACACCAAGGATCGTGGAGTAGGCTGTACCTGCTCAGTGACACCAGACCACTCCTCTCCAGCCTGAGGAACACTGTACCAAGTTCAAGGTTACAGACTTTTATCTTTTGAGTGCTCCTTGGCCCCAGCCCAAACCACCACAAGAATTGCCTGTGGCTCCAGAGCTTGTGGCTCCCTGGGCACAGCAGAATTTTGCTCGAAGGGGTGATGTTCCCCAGTGCAAAGAGACCTTCGAGGTTTCAGCAGCCTACCTAGGCAATGCCATGTTAAGGATTGAGCTGACAATGTGTCTGCTGTGCGAGATACTGCCATAGGCAGCTGCTGCCTCTAAGGCTGGAGACTCATGGAATCATGTCGGTCCCTTGGGAGACCCCAGGTCCAACCTCCTGCTCCCACAGGGCTGGTTCCTCAGGGGCTTGTCTGGTTGAATTTTGACTACTTCCAAGGGCTGAAACCCTGCCACCGCTCTGGGCCCCTGTTCTAGCATTTCACTGCCTTTGTGGTGAAAAAAAATATTTAATTTCTCCCTAACGATATGAGATCTGTAACATTGTTCACATGGGGAAAGGTGCTCGGTGAACTGACATGGCTCACTGTCCTCGCCCAGGCAGTCAGTGGCGGGGAAGTGGGGTCCTGTGAATCAAAATGAAGGTTGTTTTCTGCAGGGGGCCAGGCACCGAGCGTGGTCATGGCCTCTGGGCCCGTTTTGGGGCTGGTGAGGGAGGATCTCAGCGATCGTGCCCTGGGCTGTTCCCCTGCGCCTGGCAGAGCAGTGGGGACTGGCCCTGAGGGGACGTGGCTCGTGGGGGACACCGCTGATGAGGGAGATGTGGCTGATGGGGCCGCATTGTTAATGGGGGAACACTGCTGGCATGGGGGAGCATGGCTGGTGACGGGGCAACACGGGCTGACAAGGGAACGTGGCTGCTGGGGACACCACGGACAGGGGAGGAGGACACCGCTAATGGAGGCAGCATGGCTGACAGGAGGAGACACTAGTGGCACAGCGGACATGGTTGACAGGAGGACATTGCTGACAGGGGCACACCACTGTCAGGGAGGACATGGCGGGCGGGGGAAACATGGCTGACAGGGTGACATGGCTGACAGGGACACGCAGCCCCGCACCCGGGTGCTGCCGAGCCCCGGCCTACTCCGGCCTCGATGCCACCCGCCCACCTCCGCGGGCTCCGCCGCGGCGGGCAGGTCAGCTCCGGGGCGGTGCTGCCCTCCCCGTCCCCGCCGGCGTGAGGGCGGGCCGCCGCCTCCGCCGTCCCCGCCCCCGGCTCCGCGCCGCTTTGAAGCGGGCTCGGCGGCCGCCCGCCCGCCCAGAGCCGCCGGCGCCCCGCCATGGTGCTGCCGGAGGAGCAGGCCCGGCTCTACCGGCCGCGGCCCGAGCTGCTGCCGGCGGCTCACGTCCCCTCGCTGGCTCACTACGAGCGGCTCTACCAGCGCTCCGTGGAGGAGCCGCACGGTGAGCGCCGCCGGCGGGAGCCCGCTCCGTGCCTGCTCCCCGGGGGCAGGGCCGCGGCGGGGCGGGGGAGGCGGTGCCCGCAGGGCGCTGCCGGTTCCTCCGGGGGCGGTGGCGGGGGGGGGGGGGGGGTACCGGGTGGGCTGCGGGGGTGGGAGCCCCCCACGCGTGGGGGTGCGGGAGCGTGGGGGCTGGCCCTCTCGTTCCTTAAAGCGTTGTCTTGCTGATCCGTGCCCGTTTCTGGGTCACGGGCTGTTGCCTTTGCAGAATTTTGGGGTGACATTGCCAAAGAGTTTTACTGGAAGAGTCAGCACGCGGGGCCCTTTCTGAAGTACAACTTCGACGTGACGAAGGGAAAGATCTTCATCGAGTGGATGAAAGGGGCGACCACCAACATCTGCTACAACCTCCTGGACAGGAACATCAACGAGAAGAAACTTGGGGACAAAATTGCATTCTACTGGTAAATTTCTGTTTATATTGCGGTGTAGAAGGTGGGTAGGTGTCACGCTGAAGTGTACAGACAGTGTTGGTTTCTACAGAGGTGAATGAAAAACATGGTAAAACCTGAGAGGCTTTAACCTCTAGGTAGGTACAGCAGGTGTTTGTTTCCATGTGTTTGAGAAGAGCTGTGCAGTGGAGCTTCTGGGATGCGCTGAAGTGGCCCAGCGTAGCAGTGGGGAGCTCCTGTCTTCCAGCTCTGCCTTTGTTGTACCTGCTGGAAGCTAAGAGCAGTCAGAGGTGTTGAGGCAGGTGCTGCAGTTCCCTACTGAAGTAAGTAGGGAGGTAGATGTGGGCAGAAACATGGGGTGAGGAACAGCAAAAAGCTGTCTTCAAGTGTGGTGGGTCTGGCAAGTTTCCGCTCCTGAGCTTATTTAGTGATTCCTTAGACGTGTAGAACCCTGCGGTGCTTGCAGAAAGGCTGTCTTCTCTGTTACCTTTGGGAGGAAAAGTTAACTTCTAGCACCATCTGAAGTATGTTTGTATTTTTTTTTTTTATCAGAGTAGTTACTAGTGTTAAAAGCCAGATGAAACTTGAAATTTTCATATTGATGCAAAACAGGTTTCCCTGGTGATGTGTGAGGTCTGGAACTAATGCTCCCCTGCTGAACTGGCTCAGCTGGCACCGCAGTGCTGTCCCCAAACTGAGAGCAGTGCCTTGCCCACCCGTGCGTTTTCCTGTTTCCCTTGAACTAGCGTGCGTTTGTGTTGTGTCGGGATGACTGTATGTGGCAGTACAGAAGCACAATTAAATGTACCGCTTGTTAGGGGTGCAATAACTCGTTGGGTTAGGGCGAGTCCCTTCAGTAGAGCAGCTGGAGCCTTACTGTCATGGCAATAAAAGCACCAGATGCTCTAATGGTGAACAGCTGTGCTGCTCTCAGTGATTTTGTGCAGCTAAAGGGTCCCCTCCGGTCCCCTGGTGTAAAGGTGACAAGGGGCTACACTGTTATGGAAAGGAACTGGTATATACTGGTGTAGTTATGGCCACGACTCTCAAATTGGGTTAAATCTACAGTTTCTATTCATAGGGCTACTGCTTCAGTAAAAGAATTACTCATACTGCCTAGCAAATAATTATACTGATAAGATACCGGTCAAATAGTGGAAAGTATTTCTTCCCTGCTGGTTGAATACATCCTCTGACTCACTCGGCTGTAAAATAACTGCAGCTTCTGAATGAAAACCCCTTTGTAAACTCATTCAGGTAAAGGTGTGCCAGCAAACAAAGCCATTTGGCAGGCCAGTGCTGGCAGCTGGGCTGGAGTTTATATACAGAGTGAGCGCATCGTTCTTCTTGCACATAAATCTTTGGGTGGCAGCGTCCAGCTTTAATTTGGGCTTAGTGGAGATTTTCTTGTCAGCTATTCCGGCAGCCTTTGTAGAGGTATTTGTGATGCTGAGCAAAACTTGGAGTGGATATTAAAATGGTGGGTGTCTGTCAGTCGTGGTGTTCAGTGCTGAAAAATAAAGTCTCTCTTCCTCCCTAGCAGGCAGCTTTCCCTGACTATTTTGGGATAAACTCCCCTAGTGTGGTTCTGTCACAAGTGACCTGGCACGGAGGTGTTTGTGGCTGTCAGCTGGGAATGCCAGTGGGAGGGATGGAAGAGGCACGCTGAACCTGGTGTGTGCGGTACCTCGTGACACTCGGGTCTTGAGGAAAAGGCGCTGGGGTTGTGACTTGTACAATTACTCTTCTAGGAGCGTGCGGACGCCTCTCTGAACATGTGCTTTTCTATAGCAAGGCGTAATTGCTGTCATCTTCTCCTTTCACATTTTGCATTTAGCACTCTATTGAAGGAGCATGCTTTCTCAAAACACTTGAGACTTGTCACACTGGCTTTTGGAGGCGCTCATTTCTTTTACTGACCTTTCATACAAAGAGAATTCCTGGGAAAAAGTTTGGATATTTGTTTTTAATACCTTGGCTGCTTCCTTGCTTCTAAGAAAGTCTGTAGCCTGCTAGATGGGAAAGGGTGCTGAGCTTACACCAAGGTAGGGACTGCCCAGCTCTGTGAGGGCTTTGAAAAGATACAAGACCCTGGTCTTTGCTTTCAGAGAGGAGAAATGGGGGGGGGGGGGAAGTGAATAAAGTTTTGAGGCGTTGCTGAGTGTCTCTGCGAAGAGTTGTGTCCTAACGGAACTCAGAGCTGTCGTGCGCTGCTGACTGTGGCTGTCTCAAGTTTTGCATCTCTGTCTAATCCCAAGCCGCGTGGAGAGGCTCTTTCAGCACAAAGGGCGATACGTGGGATTGCTTTACGCTGCAGAACTTGTACGTAGGTGATGTTTGCTGTGGTGGTATCATCCTCTTGGTGCTGTTAGGACTACATAGTTCAAAGTGACCATCCTGAGTCGATAGGAAACACTTGCATTTTCCCTGCTGCCTCTTTCATGATGCTATCTCTCGCCGCTTGTGAACGTAGAAGTGTTTCTGCTTATGCTGCTTTTGATTCCTCTTTCTTGGTTTTGCTGATGTGGCCTAAAAAGGAACAGAAGCTCCAGGAAATGTTTCTGATAAAGTGCTGCTCTCAAAAATGAAATCTATTTCAGAATTGCTTGGAAAGGCTGAAGTCAGTAACACTGTGGTTGCTGTGCAGGTAAGGTATCTACGGTATCTACCTGGCTTTTGTGGGCCTTGCAGGTGAAATGCACTGAACAAACTTAGCTGGGACACTGAGGGCACTTGCAGGGGACTTCGCCCGCCGTGGGCCGTGTTAACTGGAGCAGGAGCACAGTGTGCCTTCACCGTGCCGTACATGTATCTGCGTCGCATGGACAAACCCTTAGTTCTGTGCTGAAGTGTCTGTTAATAATCTCGTATAAACATCAGCCTGGGCAGGTTGTGGAGGTAAAAATATAACCAGGTGGGAATTCCAAAAGAACACCACCTATTACAGAGCTCTGTCTGATTAGACCCTGGGGTGTGAAGGTACCTGGATGAAGCTTGTTCTCTGTGTAACCTGTGCATGGCTGAAACACTTAACTTCATGCCTTTTCCTCAAACCAGTCACCCCAGTTGCAGTACTGGTGGTGCCTGGTGGGACCAGGGGGCAGACGGTAGAGCTCTTCACACGACCTTTAGCCTCCTTGTAGCCTAGGTGAGTGGGCTTAGGGTGCTGCTGGCTTCTGCAATCTTTGGGAGAGTGTATCAATCTTCTATTTTCTTATCCTTGCATACAGAATAACACATCTAGAAAGGAGAAACAGAGATATAAAGGCTCCCAGACCTTACTGGAACTTTGCTTAAACAAAAGAATAACTGCCTATGGTTCCTCTTCTGGTCCTAGAACAAACATGACATGCAAAGATAAAAATGGAGAAGGTGTTTGTGGTTTTTGTTTGTGTTCTTTTATTTTGAATCTAATAAAGGATTTAGGGGCTTGTAGCTGTGATACTTGTTGCAATAAATTTTTCTGAAAGGAAAAAACTTTAGAGCATGTTTAAAAAAAACACCACCACTACCCTCCCCCCTCAAAAAAAAAAACGCAGCCCAAAAAAACCCCAAAAAATAAAACAAACAAAAAAATAAACAAAAAAAAAAAACCAAACCAAACCAAAACCCCCAACCCAAAACAAAAGGTCTGGAGCACTTCTGGAGGTTTCCTGTTAGGAAACTGGAAATAATTTTTGGACAGCAGCCTTCCAGAGAGGATACAGATTGTCAAACACTGGTTTGGTGTAAATGTGCTGCTGGGGCCAAATGTGACAAGACCACACCTGCTGCTGCACCTCAATCTGGTGGCTGTTCCTCGCCGTGGAGGGCTTCATTCCGGCATGTGCCACCCCAGAGTCAAAAATGAAGCCAGATGAAGCTGTGTTTCAGTTGCATTTCTGCAGTAAATGTCTGTGCCTCTTCTGTTTACAGACAAAATCTTGCCTTAAACTGCTAAGAACAAAGTGCTCTGTCTCCAGAATCCAGACCAGCGCTGTGCTTTGTTTTTGTGTCTAGATACCTTTGCAGGTATCAGTCTTCCATTTCTGCCACATGCACTGATGCTGTGATGAGGATGCTGGCAGTTAACGTACAGACTTTCAGAAGCGCTTAATCACAGCCAGCCTTACCCGGTGCTCCTGTTCCCCAGTTAGTGCTGCGGAGGGATTACTTCCGCAGGGAAATTGGAGTAAGCTCCGCAGCAGCGACAAGAGTTTGGTTTATGCTCACAGCATTACCCAGGCTCAGCACAGCTCCTCTCCCAGATGGGGATTCTCCATGGTGAAAGGGGTCACCCCACACAGCCCCAAAAATCCGAGAGGCTTTCTGGAGTGCATTCTCGGTAATCTGTGTCGTCTCCCCATTGCGTGTGCTGAGAGTGGAGCGACAGATTGGTGGTCTTGGCGGATATTAAGTATTTTGGAAGCATGGCTGGACAGTACAATGCTCTGCTTCTGGAAATCAGGCAGATTAGGTGCACCCAACCTAGGTAATAAAATACATCAAATGTATCACAGAAAGTGTTGCTGCTTCTGGTGGGTTTTGTGAAATCTTCCCGCCTGGGAGAAGGTTTACAGAACTGGCTGCATGTGCCTGAGCGCTTTAGAGCAGCGTTTCTCATACCACCAAACGCGAACATCTCTGCTTTGTGGGGACTCTGAGCTGCGTGGGGAGTGCAAGAGTGGGAGTGGTGGGAGCATCAATAGAAACCTGGTATTAAAACAAGGAGTAAAGGGAGTAGCTGCTGTAGCTCAGAAGCATCCAGGTTAGGTGCTTTCCTGATTTCTTTGGTGGAATTCTTTCTCTCCCCAGTTCTGGCGCAGTCACCAACCAGTATGTTCAGTGCTGTGTCCATAGTGCAAACAGCTGCTGTGTTCGGATGCTCGTGTGTAAGTGCAACCTGGGACAGGAGGGACTCGTAGATTGTCCTCAGGCGTAGCTCCCTGGCTTTTCTCCGTTGGTGGATGGAGTCTCCGTCTTCAGCTGTGGGCTGTTTAGAGCAAGGCCATGCTGGACTCAGAATTAACTGATATTCTGTAATTACTCTGATTGTCCTGCTGTAGGTTTAGTTGCACATAGATATGAAGATGGTGCTACCCCAGGGCAGCATGGTGATGCCTGCTTAAGGGTTTGGAGATTCTTGGTTTGGCCTGAGGGGCTGGAAAACACAGGGATTGTGGTCTGAAGCTTGTTTCCAAAGGCTATATGTGTGTGTGTGTGCTGAGACCTGGCATCCACCAGTTTTCTCCTGTCATATCTCAAGGTTCTTCTGCCCCAAGTGTTTCTGTAAATGGCTTGTACTTGTGTGCTGCATCCTACGTCCTCTTTTCTACCAGAGAAATCTCTGAGATAGTTACCAGGTGAGTGGTTGTGCCAAAGGGATGAACTAATCGTGTGAGAGCAGCAAAATACCTTCTTCAGGCAGATATTGTCCAGAGGGCTTCCAATGTGCGGGGGGTGTTTTGCTGGATGCCGTGAGTCAGGGCTTTGAGTGCCTCGTCACTCAGGCAGCTGGCAGGCACAGTTGCTTGAAATTGTTTTTCCTTTCGGAGGGCTGACTCGGAAGCAGAGCTTGACTCATCCCTGCCAGGTACGCACGCTGGTTTGCAGGGAGATTCCAGGAAGGATGGTTGGTTTGATGTTTTGGAGGTCTCGAGTCCCGTTCCTGCTCTGCAGAGCCTTTTCTGTTGTAGGATGCAAGGCAGGAGCAGAGAGTCAGCAAGTGCTTGCAGCCCAGTTGCTTTTCACAGGGCAGCGAAGGAAGGGGACAGATATTAAAGGCTGGTGGCCACTCGGTTACACAACGCCTGTGGTTTTGCCCGTTCAGAAGCACCCCTGGACTTGTGCCTCCGTGGGAGGGCGTTCAGCATTATTGAAGATTTTCACTGGAAGTAGCTTTTATTGAGCTCAAATAACCTGTAATCCTGCTCCTGTAGCCAGAATGGGACTTCTCTCCACTGTTAAGCCACGTCTGTAAAGAAAGAAGGCTCTTGGGCAGCGCTTGTGGGGTTGCTCTGTGGCTGAGCAGTAAGGAGAGGGGTTGTGCAAGCTCTCCTGCTTGGGAACGCACACCAGCAGCAGCCTTGAATCGGGGGAGCAGCTCTCACTTGGGTCGTGTCAGAGCTGTTTGGTCCCAGCCTTTCGCTCTGAAACCCTTGGTAGCTGCCGCTGGCAGGGATACAGCATTGATCTATAAAAATACGAGGGAATATCCAGGAAGTATTTGACCAGATAAACAAGCTGGATGTCGGTAAGTGCCCAGGATTAGATGGCATGCGCCCCAGAGGGCTGCAGGAACTTGAATGTGAAATCACAGAGCTGCTGGCCGGGGCGTGCTGCGTGTTGTTACAAAGAGCTGCCGTGCCAAGGACTGGGAGGTTGCCAGCCCCGCTCCGTTTAGAGAGGGCAATAGAGGGGGTCCTGGGAACTGATAAATCCAGCGTGCATCCCTGGAGATACGGTGGAATCCAGTCACTGTGGGCATGGGCCAGTCTGCTGGGAAAGGTGATGGAGCTGCTGTGAGGTGAAGGCTGGCAGACCTGCCCCAGTGCAAGGCAGGCGGCACTGAGCACACGGATGTGGCTGTTGACAGACCGCCTTGGTGAGGTTTCCCACAAAGGCTGGTTCAAGAAAATAATTTAACCATGAATGGAAAGAAAGATCTTTCTATGGAGCTGGTTTAGCTGTACCCTTTGCTTCCTCGCTTTTAATGATCACTTTTCAGGACTAGCAACAGGTTCCCCAAGGATCGATGTTGAAGCTGAACTGCTGATGCTCACGTGCCCTCCACAAACAGCATCTCCTGCTGCTCCTGGAGACAAGACACTGCACCCTGGTTCTGACCCAGCCTGGTATTGTGTTTTAGTCTGAGAGGCTCTTGGCTGAGCTGCTGTGATCATCCCAGTGCCATGTAAATGAGACCCGTGGCGACTTTTATGTCCTTATGTTGTATTTTTGCCTCATGCTGCTTGTTGCTCTGGCAGAGGGTCTGGCTCTGTTGATTCAGCACGAGGGATTGAATAATTTTTCACAACACTCCTCCATTAAAATGTTGGCTAATAGTGTGTCCAAAGCTGCCTTTCTGCGTGGTTCTGTGTTTGTGGTTGCCCAATATCTACCTGGGGAAGTCGCGAGGGGTGTGCGTGCACAGACAATAGCTCCTGGATTTTCTCACCTCTGTGAAACTTGTAATGCTGGCAGATATTGCAGGCGCCTTGATATGTTTTAAGAATAATTTGCTTACTGTTGGGAGGGGCACCGCGGTTATGCAATGATGTTGTATTGTGAATGTTGGCAAGGGAGTCGAAACTTGGGGTGGATAAGTGGAGTTCATGGCCAGAGAGGGCGGTGAACTCCTGTATGCATTCAGGGTATGGAACATCAGAGCCTTCAGTTTGCTCATCGAACTATAAAACCTGATTATTTTATTTTAGCTGTGTGAATGGCTTGTGTGTTCTGCCCTGGCATCATGGTGTGAATGGAGCTGAAGTGGACAAGGACTCGGGCTCAGTGTGGATGAGATTTGCTCCAAGAAGTGGTGTTTACAGGGGACAAAGTGATCAGGCTTTGCCAAAAGAGGTGCGAGTGGGTGCTTGTTCCAAGCATGGCGTTTTTCCTGTGGGTAGCTGCATCTGTTGTGCCCAGAGCTGTTAGACCGCGGTACTGATTGCCACTGCTTTGAGAAGACCTCTTGACCCCACTGGCGCGATGAGCTTGCCATTTCCTCCTGCGCGCAGCCCTGCGTCACAGCCGTTGTGCACAGCTGGAGCAGGGTTTCAGTTCTCTCTTTGCATTTCTGCACGTTGCTGGTTGTAAGTGTCGAAATGTGGTGTGATATGAAACCGCGAGTGCTGGCAGTTCTCTGTAAATTCAAAGCCTATCGTTTTTGCAGGCATCACCTTCAGCAGAATCCCTCAAGAAAGTCCATGGCCTTGCTGGTTACTTTTTCCCACCTGTGTACCTGATAGAGAAGCATGTTTTGCATTCTGGGGAGATCTTACAGCGGCCTTCCAGTACCTAAAGGGGGCTACAGAAAAGATGGGGAAAAACTCTTCAGCAGGGCCTGTTGTGACAGGACAAGGAGTCATGGTTTCAAAATAGACGGAGCTGGATTTAGATTAGATATTAGGAAAAAATTTGTTATGCTAAGGGTGGTGGAGCACTGGCCCAGGTTGCCCAGAGGTGGTGGAAGCCCCATCCCTGGAAACGTTCCAGGCCAGGCTGGATGAGGCTCTGAGCAACCTGATCTGGTTGGAGATGTCCCTGCCCCTTGCAGGGGGGTTGGACTGGATGTCCTTGAAAGGTGCTTCCCACCCAAACCATTCTGTGATTCCTGTTGTCACTCTTTATCTTCTAAGAGATGCTCCGTGTGTAGAATGAGATGACATCCAGCAGGTGACATCTGGCCATCACCTGTAGAGGTTACGGAGGCGTGAAGTTGAAACATCCACCAAAACTCTGATTAAAAGTTTAATTTCCTGTCACAGCCTTGATGGATATTGTTCGAGCCTCCAGTGAAATCAACTTGCCTGGCTTTCAGTGTTTCTAGAAGGTCTTGAAAATTTGGTAATGTGCTCCATCCAGAGATGCAGTATTTCCCAAAATGGGGAGTTTCCCGGCTGCAAGCGGCTCGTTGTCTGTTTTACTTATAGGAGCTTCAGCCAGGATACGTTTCATGGCCTGACTGCAAATTGTTTCAACAAGAAATCAGCTGTGTTGTGCTGGAAATAAGCTCTCCTCCGGTTGGGCGGGTAAAAATAGTGGGTGCTGCTCTGAAAGTATTACTTATGGTAAACATCTAAGATGTTTCCTCTTGTTTCAAGCTCTCACATTCTTCTACAGCGTTCTGTGCTTTGGCTCGCAGAGTTAGAAGTGCTGGTGGAGGTCAGCCAAACTTGGTGACCTACTGCAGAAGTCTTGCATGTGAGCGCTGTTGCAACATTATGTAATCATTTTGTTTAAAAAAAGACTTTAATTTTTTTTTGTTGTTTAAATATCTTAAACTTTCCTCTAAATGAAATGGGTGAAAAACTGTCATTTTTCTTCATTGGCTGTTCTCTTGTGTTGTAAAATACTTAAGAAAGTTATCACGTAATTAGAGTTGCTGCATATCATCTCGACTTGATGGTCACTAATATCAAGCGAGTAGGAAAAATGTGAAGCCACAGAGGAGCAGAATTGCAGAATCATGGAAAGGTTTTGCTTGGAAGGGACTGTTAAAGTCCACCCAGCCCAACCCCCCTGCAAGGAGCAGGGACATCTCCAACCAGATCAGGTTGCTCAGAGCCGCGGCCAACCTGGCCTGGAACATTTCCAGGGATGGGGCATCCACCACCTCTCTGGGAAACCTGAATTCTCCTTGCTGCTGAGCAGATACCTGGCAGTGCAGAACGGCTGCTGACAGCATCACCGGGGTGTTTCCATGTGGCCTGTGTTACTTGTAAAGTGCCTTATTTTGTCAGATGTGGCAAAATAATGGTAGATTTCCCTTGAAGAGGAGCTTGCCGACCGCTGTCAATCCTATCTTGTCTAAAATTGTTACCCTGAAATGTTCTGGCTCTCAGGTGTGACTTCAGGCTGTAGACGCTCCATCGCGTCGACTCTACTCGCAACGTAAGGTTGGCTGATGAACCAGCAGCAGCGTAAGCCGGGAGGTGTTGGTTCTTTTAGGGATGTCTGAGCATCCCACAGCCTAGAGAAGGGCGCCTGAAGTAGATTTTAGGGCATAGCTTGGCAGGTGAGTGGGAAAATTGGAGGGAATTCTGCAGGGTCAATAAACAAGGGATTTTGGAGCAGTGTCCACCTCCAGCTGGGCTCCGTGCTGGAGGCTTCACTCAGGGTACGGTGAAGTGACCAGCCGTTGGACTGCACAAGATAAATATTTCTGCAGATGCCTCTGGTGCCTGCTTAGGTTCTGAAAGGCTGCAAATAGGAGTAGCTGAGAATGTATTTAGTGAGAAGGAAGGACAGAGATTGATGTGGTTTTTCCTCTGGGTGACTAGCAACAACGCAGGGTGTTTGGTGCTTTCTTTGTAGGCTGCATTTCCATCCGGCTGTTTTTAAAGGTGATCAGAAGACTGATTCCCCGATCATCGGGCAGATGGTGGCCCAGTGTCCCGTTAGAAATACGCACCGTTTTGGCTGTTTTGTAAAAGACAGGCACGGTAATGCCTGGTTTTGAGCCAGTTGGCCTGGAGAGGGCGGGTGTTGGGGGCTGGACGCAGTGCATCATGCTCTGCAGAGCACGGGGCTCCTCCTTTGGCATGGCACAGCACTGTTTGCCGGCCTGGTTTGGGTTTCTTTACAGCCGTAGGAACCTGGTCACGATGAACTTCTAGTTGAGATGGTTTGACAGTGGAGCTTTGTCAGGCCCTACCTATGTGTATGGGGGGCACTGGAGAGGAACATCATAGGGTGGTTTTAGTGCAGGTCTAAGAGTTAACTGTATGGTTTTAGAAAGTTAAATTGATGAGATTTTTCTTTTCCTTGGAATTTCTGTTGCCAGGTTTACTCAACAGTGTTCTCTCAGTGCTGCCAAATATTTCTGAGCACACTGGGAGAGCCTTTTCACCAGCCCCTCCCAGGCTACGCTCCTTCGTTACACAACTTCTTCTTTCTTGATCCTTGTCGTGATGCAACAGGATTTGAGCATGACTGCAGGGATGGCAGGGGCTGAGCTTGCTGGTAAACTTTTTACTTGGAAAACCACTCAGCCTTTCCAGAATTCCTTTGGACGTTTGCTGCCGTGCGGCACTGTGGTGAGAGATAGGTGACGTTAAGCCTGGGAGGGCTGGGCAGTCTGTCCCGTTATTATGAAATGTTCTCATGAAGGTTTTTTGCAAACCTGTTTGAGGGCTCTCTCTACTTGAGTGACGTTCCTGTGTCAGATGGGATAAGCAAGGCTGGGGGTGGAGGGAGAAATCATATTCTATTCAGTTTTGGCGGCTGTTGTTCCCAAACTACCAAGCTGTCTCCAGCCAGACCCTCCTTCAGGCTGCAGGTTTCCTGGGTCTTCTGAGAAGAGCCAAGGCCAAATGGCAGCAGCAGGTTTGTGAGCAGCTGATGGCCGTGGTAGCTGAGCACGCAGTCCGTGCGTGCTAGTGCAGGTGTCGGACAGGCCCGGGGCTCTCGCTGCCCATGCGGCACACGCGTGAGCCCATTCCCCAGATGGCAGGGGCTCATCCCTGCCAAGCTCTGCCTGGCATTTGGGCTGCTCTAATTCTGGACACCGGCTGGGTCGGGAAGCTATGAGCCAGTCTGGCCGCCCCCAGCGACCTTGCACGTGAGGAGGTGCTGCTCTGCAGGAGCCTGCGGTAGAGGAAGGCTCCTTCCTTTTCGCCCCGTACCGTGCTCTGGGGACAGGCTGCTGGTGGAGCCAGAGCTGGAGAACTTGCTGTCTCCATCCCGTGCTTCTCATGGACCAGCTTAGGTCCCATGCTCAGGAGAGATGTGGGGCTCTGAGCATGTCCCCATCGCTACTTTACGGGAGACTTTCTGTGGTTCCCCGCTGTGCAAATTCTTCCTGTGACGTTGCATCATCTGGGAGAGGGTTCTTTCCCTCTTCCAACACTTTCTTCAAACTGGGAATCCATGCTTTCTTAAGGGTGAAGCTAAAACACAAAGCCTTTTTCCTGCACTAAGCAAAAATGCTCTGTGGGCTGCTGTCACCTCTCTGCCAGCTGGGGAGTGAAACCTGGTGGCTTTGACTTGGTTTGCTTTGCTCTGAACACTTACCTTCCAGGTGTCCCACACCCCAGCTGCGATGGGGAACTTGCTTAAGGTTAACCCATTAACTTTGGGTTAATGCTTTTCTTTGAGGGTGATGTGGTCACAGGAGCTTAGAGGAGAGACTTAGGTGATCTTCAGCCCCTTTGGTCCTCAGTGGGGACATTTACAGGGGTCAGACAGGCTTTGGCTTTGTGTCCTGGTTTGCTTTGCTCGGTGATTTTTCTGTGTCTGACTGAGGATCTGCAGGTGGCCTGGCAGATCTTGAACACTTGTAACACTTCATTTGCTCGGCTTAATTTCATCATTTTCTCCTGTACACCAGCTTCTCTCAGTGGTGTTATAACCCTTGTAAACCACAATTATCATCGGCAATTACCTTGAAAACCATAATTCCCACTCATGCAGCCTGTGCTTCCTGCTGCTCCCTACAAATGTTGAGGCAGCATTGCACAGGGAAGCTGTGTTCATCCATCACTCAAAACAGGTTATGCAAATAATTTTTATTTAGGAATCTAGTGAAAGAGAGAAACCCAGCAGTGTTGCTGATTCATTTTCAGGTCAGCTTTGCTTGGTACGTTTGGGTGCTCTGGGAAGCGTGCATCCCCTTGGCCACCAAGCTGTAGCAGGTTGAGAAGTTGCTGTCCCTCCGTCCTTCCCGTTGTCCTACGGTGGAGGTGGGCTTGGCTCGCTAGGATGGGCAGCGTAAGGCTCGCTTGATTATGTGATGAGCAGTTGAAGCAGATCAGTGCTTTGAAAAGTCCTGGAGTCAGCCCTCATGCTTGGCAGAGCACAGCAACTTCTTAACCTGCTTTGGTACAAATATCCAGGGGTGCATCTGGCCACCGCTTCCCTCTCCCAGCCTGCTGCTCCGCATCCCTGACTGTTCCACAGGGTCAACGCTTGAGTTAATGTGGCTCTGAAGAAATCCCTGCCATTCCTACAAACCGCTACACGATGTACGTACAATACTAAATCTTTTGCTAGCCTACGTGGTCTGAGTGGGAAGCTTAACCTTGGGTTAGCTACGTGGACACCAGGTGAAATGGTTCTGTGGCTCCGCATCTCCAGGGTCAATCTCCCAGCTGAGTGGGCAGTCAGTCCGTGAGCCTCCTGTAAGCGTGGTTATCCCACGAAGGTGACGAGTGTTCAGGTTTCCCACCTGAAGTTTTCTTTCTCCGCTGCCCAGAGTGACTTCGTGTGATCATTTCTTGCTGAGACGCTGGTGGGGCCACCAAAGCCATGGGGCTTGTGTGCGCCACGGTGCCTTTTGAGAAGCGGAGAGCCTGTTATTTTAACTGCTGGCAGAAGGGAGCACTACGGTAAGTGCTCTGCAAAGCCTGTGCTGCTCTCAGTATGTTGACAGGGATCTATTTTGCACAGAGCTGGGCACTACCGTCCTGCACACCGCGGTGGTGGTGGTCCCTGGTGCCCTCGGGCTGGCTGGTCCTGGCAGTGATTGGCTGCAGGCAGTTAGAAAGCTGTCATCTTCGCATGAAACCTGATTTTTTCAACAAAACACTGATTTCTAGGAGAAAGCCTGCCTCGGAAGGTTCCCGGTTGCACATCTGTCGCTTCTCTGTGCACATCTGGGCTTCTCGAGTGCTAAAATACTCAAATACATTCCTGCTGTGACCCAGATGATACTGTGAAATTTGGGATTTCTAGCTGCTAGATGCAGGACTCTGTTTGAGGAAGATGAGGAAAACATCAGGCTCAAACTGCATTTCCCAATATATTTCATCTAATGGTGTGTCTGGGAGGTTTGGGGAGCTGAAAATTGGTTTTTCCTTTCGGAAGAAGGCTTGCTGTTAGATCAAAGATTGCACGCCAGCAATGGCAGCAGTGCCACTGCCAGCTATTTTCATCGCCAGCTCTCAAAAAAGGATCTATTTGGGGGATGTTGGGCTGCATGCTGTAGTAGGTATGGAGGTGAGCACCACGGTAATGTTTTCAGAAGTGTGAGGTTTTAAATTTTATTTTGATTTCTTTTTCAGTTTAATTTGGACAAGCGAGCCTGTAGGAGAGGCTCAGGCCTGACAGCTCTTGCTTGTATCCGACGGGCACCGAAGGGAAGATGCTGCTCGCAGAACTTTGCTGTCGGGAGTTTGCAGGCTTGCTTCTGACGCAGAGTACTCGGTAGCATGCAAGTGGGCATTCCTTTAAATGCCCCTTCTAAAATACATAACTCTCTGGGCTTTTGTGCCGGAGAAGAGGACGGAGCAATCGCTGAGTGCTGCTGTCATCCGCTGAGTGTAGCTGTGGGCACTCCGGACTATTTTCAGACACAGGGAGACTTAAAGCAATTGCCTGTTCTTGAGAGACTGCTCGGAGGCCTTTGCTGGAGACGTGGTGAAAGGAGACATTTTGTCTGTAGAAACGTGGACGTGACTCATTTCCCATTAAGCGCAAAATTGTCTTAAAATCTGAAGCCTGAGGTTTCCCCTACTGATGCTAGCGGAGCTCTTTCGCAGTCACGCGAATAAATGGAAGGGACCTCTGAAAATCCCTGCAAAAGTTGTAATTTCTCTTTGACTTTGCTCTGCGTTTCTCCTGCAGCGCCCTGTGTGCGCTGGCTTTGAAGACAGGCCTAGATGCATTCCTCGGCCTGAATTTGCCTCCCAAAGCCTGACGAGGAGGAGGACGTGGTGTATTTGAGATGCACTTCTTGTGTGCAGGGAGGGCAGGGATGTCTGAGCA
Organism: Chlamydotis macqueenii; assembly: GCF_036417535.1. NCBI lineage: Eukaryota > Metazoa > Chordata > Aves > Otidiformes > Otididae > Chlamydotis > Chlamydotis macqueenii. The sequence continues at coordinate 3,168,202 of NC_141571.1, read as the reverse complement.
GTGCCTCACACCAGTTGCTCCGGGCAGGTCCGTGTCCCTCACAGGTACCGTGTGCGGGAGGCAGCGTAGCTCTGCCCATAGAGGGTACGCAGGGCTGCTTACCCGAGAAGCTGCAGTTTGGTGTGGCCTGGCTGCCATCTCCCCCCTCCACTCAGGATGGCAGGGCTTCTGTTGAAGGCTTCCCAGGTTTTGCACGCAGAGCAAAGCTTTCCTCTCCCTGTGTAGGCAGGTATTGCACCTCCGAGTTCCTGGGCAAACCTGATTTCCCGCGCACGAGGAACCAGTGTGCTTTCTGCTGTGTCCTTGGCTACGTCTGCCGCCAGCCAAAACAGCGCTTCGCCTACGGCGCCCAGCGAGCCCCCAGACAGCACGCACACAGACCCCAGCGCAGAGATCTTCGGGTGAGGGATTAGTGGGCTGGGATACTCCGGCTTGCATTGGGAAGCATTGTAATTGTCTTTAAGAGATCTTTTCGTAGCAAGGCTCATCGCTGCGGGACAGAGCTGCACAGGCAGTGATATAGCACATCTGGACCCAAGCAGGTTTGTACGGTGCGAGCTGTGACGTTGCTGCGCTTGCGGTGGAGATGCACCAAGGAAAACCTCTGCATGGTGAGGGAGAGCAGCCAGATGCAACAGAAGGTGCTCTTCCTTTGAGCCAGATCAGTTACCGCTGCTCGGTCCAGCACTGAAATCAGCTCTTGGATCCTTGAGCCTCAAGTAATAACATCAAAAAGGAAACTCACTGGTTTCCTGGTTTCTCTTAAATAGCTGAGAGCCCTGCTGTAAGGGATCTCATCTGAGGGTTTCACATGTCATTTAGCTCAAAGTGATGCTTTTGGTTATGCCGGGGAAAGGAGAGGATGCCAGGGCTGAGCCACCTGCGCTTGGACGCTGGTTCTCATTCCCACACGGTGGGGCTCTCCCAACTCTTACACAGTTTCCGCCAGGATTGCGTCTGCCATTGGAGTGCGTGGTCGCTATTTCCTGATGCAGAATGGCGTAGAGTGATCTGAGAAATGAGGGTGTTTCTTTGTGCATGTATGTGTCACAGGAGCCTGCCTTCTGTTGGTGTTGCTGGGGGAAGGGGGAGCAGCGGTTAATTTTAGCTGGAAGTCAGTACATACTTTTTGCGTGCTCTGGACTGTTTGAGATGGTAAAGAAGTGAGGTTTCTGTTCCCGAGTTAGACGTAGCCTGGCTGCAGTCCTAAGGGGGGACGCGGCGTGGAAGTGCTTCCCGGCTTCTCCCCAGCACTGGTGGTGTTTTTTATTTGGCTGCACGCTTTTCCAGGGGGACTGTCAGCTGGGAGTGATACCCCTGTTCTTTCCTGGATCACTGATGTTTCTGTGCTGGCTGCCTTGGGGAGAGAGCTGGGAAAGCGTCTCCTTCCTTCCCAGTTGTGGGAAACCGCTGCTCTGCCGAGCATGAAGTCATTTCAGATTCTCCATTAATCTCCTCATCCATTGGGAGTGCCACCTTGTTTGCATGGCTGAAGCGTTGTGTCACATTAAAATCAGCTGGTTTTTACTTTGGCAGCAAACCGTTTCCCCAGGGATGTGGTTTCCCCGTTCCGTCTCCGGGTGCAGCTCTTGGCTTTTCTTCCCATCGGTGTGGCTGATGGTAAGGTCCCGCTGAACTGGCCCCTGAGCTGCTGGAGCCCAGAGCTGCTTCACAGAGGAGCACAGAGAGCACAGCGCAGAGCAGGCGCGGCTCTGAACAAATATACACGGGTATATTTATATATGACCTTGGAGAATAAGACAGCCCTTGGCATCCCACCCCAGTCCATCAGGTGGTAGGTATTTCAGGGCTGGGTGTTGCTGCACGACAACGCTGGGCAATGTTTCATGCAGACACAGCTGCAGGCAAAACTGCATGTGAGGAGGGGTGCCATGCCATAAATCCCAGCTTGCTCTTGAGCCTGTGCGCCCTCAGCTTTGATTCTGTTGGACCTCAGAAAGCCAACCACATCCTGGGCTGCATCAAGAGAAGCATGGCCAGCAGGTCGAGGGAGGTGATTCTCCCCATCTACTCTGCTCTTGTGAGACCCCACCTGCAGCCTTGGATCCAGTTCTGGAGCCCCAACATAAGAAGGACATTGGACCAGTTGGAGAGGGTCCAGAGGAGGCCATGAAGATGATCAGAGGGCTGGAGCAGCTCTGCTGTGAGGCCCGGCTGAGAGAGTTGGGGCTGTTCAGCCTGGAGAAGAGGAGGCTCCAAGGAGACCTTAGAGCAGCCTTCCAGTGCCTGAAGGGGGCTGCAGGAAAGATGGGGAGAAACTCTTCAGCAGGGCCTGGTGTGACAGGACAAGGGGTGATGGTTTCAAAATAGAGGGAGGTAGATTTAGATTGGATATTAGGAAAAAATTTTTTACACTGAGGGTGGTGGAGCAGTGGCCCAGGTTGCCCAGAGAGGTGGTGGATGCCCCATCCCTGGAAACATTCCAGGCCAGGTTGGACAGGGCTCTGAGCAACCTGATGGGGTTGGACTGGATGGCCTTGAAAGATCCCTTCCCACCCAAACCATTCTGTGATTCTATGACTCTTCTTGCCTCTCAGAAAGTACCGTGTATTTCCACTACGTGCATTCAATTGCTTTCAGGTGTAGCGATCTACACAGGGATGGAGATTTTGGACTCAATTTTCCTACTATTGGAAAACTTTAGTCCAAGATTGGATTTCTGGGGTTTGGTTACTCTGTGCCCAGAAGGGCAGATGAGGGCGTGTTGTCCAGGGCGGTAAGTACCTCTGGATTTGCAGCGTCACCATTACCTTGTAATGCTTGTATTGTAACCAATATTACCTTGCTTTTCCAGGGAAGGCAATGAACCTGGGGATTCCGCAAAAATCACATACAGCGAGTTGCTACACAAAGTCTGTCAGTTCGCCAACGTCCTCCGCGGCCAAGGTGCGTGAGTGAAGCAACAGTAGCATTGGATACTGGGAAGGGTTTTGGTGATTGGGTTCATTTTTTTGCATGGTTGCCAGTCTGTTGAGTAATTCTGTGCAAAAGGCTTCGCTTCTCTGTCTGCTCCCACAGCTGTAAAGCAGGGTGGATGCAGATTTGCCCCAGCAAGCTTTCAGAGATTCATCTCTGTCTCCATCTGTGAAGCTAATCAATGCTGGTTGTGCCAGCTGTACAAGGAAGAAATCTGTGCTCAAAATTTCCTGCTCTGGGGTTCTCCAGTAGCAGCAGTCAATGATTGAATTTCTGCCTCCTTCAAGGGCCGTGTCTGATGAGAACACGGAGTGTTCATCACAGTCGTCTCACAAGAGCCATGGGGCTTGAGAGGCAAAACGCAAGGCGGGTTCAGCTCTAACTCCAGCTGAAGTTTCACTGTGTGCATAGAAATGTTGATTTTAAAAGCATTCTTTTTTCTGTCCTGTTCTTTTGACATGTGATGTGTTCATTTTGGCAAATGCCCTGTTCATTTTCCCTCACAGGTGTGAAAAAAGGAGACCGGGTTTCCATCTACATGCCGATGATCCTGGAGCTGATTGTAGCCATGCTGGCCTGCGCCAGGATCGGAGCTCTGCACTCCATTGTGGTAGGAACAAGTTTTCAGTTCTGAGCTATTGGCAGGGAGCAGCTCTTGTTTTCAGGAGAGTGAGGGAGAGGAGAGAAAAAGATGGGTGCTAACCGTGAGATGGATAGAAACTAAATTTCCTAGCCGTCTTCTGTATTAACTGCAGAATGAGCTCCTGTAGCTCTCTCCATCAGTGCCTGGTGGTATCATTCACCATGGGTGAACTGCACAATTGCTGCTGTTGGTTTTTTTGGGTTGTTTTTTTTTTTTTTTTTGTGTGCGTGTGTCCTTGCTGACTTGGCTATGTGATCTTTTCAGTTTGCAGGTTTCTCTGCAGACTCTCTCTGTGAGCGGATTCTCAACTGCGGTTGTTCCCTCCTCGTCACGGCAGGTGAAACATGCTTCTGTGCCCCTGAGCCATTACTGTTGCGGGTGTGGAAGCTCTTTATTTGAAAAGCCAAACGCACTTGGAATTGGAAGAGGAAAGGGTAGTGCTCCAGCTGAGCTGCTGCAAGGCGGATGCCCTGCTTGTAGCTGTGCTTGAGTCCTGGTTTCCACTTTGAGCGTACAGTGAAGCATCAAAACAGCCTGCCCACTTTGTCCTGTAAAGTATGATGTCACCAGCTGCTAATTAGATGTTTCCAAACGCTTCTCATCCATGTTCCCCTTTGAAATCAGCCAGATGTTTGCAAGATGTATCATTTATGAGGCAATCCTAAAATGAGAACTCCCTCCCTTCCCAATTTCAAGGAAATTTCTGTTGCGACTGTTGCCTTGTAAAGCAAGGGATCGAGAGAGGGGCAGTGTTTGCATGTAAGCCCACTGCATTTCCCCAACTGTTTTTTCCAATAGTGCAAAAGCCAATGTTTTTATTAATAGGTCCAGGGTGTGGAAAGGACCCACTAAACTTTTCAATCTGTGTTCTGGCCGCGTCGGATTATTCCCCACAGAATATTCCCAAGAGACTTGTCAGGTCAAATTGGAACCCTTCCCAGGGAAGGAATTTCGTCATTTCTCTTGGCATCTGTTTCTCTAGGCTAAAAGGGCATATTAGGAAACCTTTCCCATCAGCTGCATGTCTGCTTTCCCTTCCTCTAATGCATGAGCTCTGCTCTGCCCTCCTGAAATTGCTTGTTGCTTCCAGCTGTTCCAGGCTGCCTTGGCTGCGAAGCCCTTCTAATGTTTTCCATACCGTTTTGCAGATGCCTTTTATCGAGGAGACAAGCTGATCAACTTGAAGCAGATTGCAGATGAAGCCCTCCAGAAATGTAAAGACAAGTAAGTTTGGATTCCCTTTGCTGTTGGAATCTGCTCCTGCACAAATGGAAGTTTTCATAGGTGGGCAGACTCCGCTGCAGGTCAGACATGAGCTGCACTGCATTCATGAGCCTTTCAGAAGTCATGCTTCAACTCCCTCATCTTAAAAATAGTTTCTTTTAACTTTCCTCTTGCCTATTCTGACCTGAAGAGCCACATATTAGATGGGAAGATTTGCTGGAAGCAGAATGATCCACCATCGTTATGGCCCGTGGCAGATCTCCCAGTTCCATAGCAGCAGCTCTTGGAGTGGGAGGGGATAATGCACCACCATACCAGTTATGCACAGTTGGACACAGTGCCGTGGGGCACGTCAAGATGAGGCTTAAGTCTTGCTCCAAAGCCGCTAATTCAACAATAATTAAATAAACCAGAAACGATTCAGGTTTGGGAAATGGCTGTGTGAACAGGAACAGGCACTCCAGTTGACGTGCACCAACATGTGCATGGGATCAGGACCTGACTGTGCACCTGTGTATGGTGAAGCCACTTTATTTCTTTTAAGCATCTTAACAGAGATACTGTAAACCATAAAAAGATAGGCAGATGTATCATCAGATTTTACAGAAAGGGAAATAATCATGGTGAAATGACTTTGCCAAACTTACAGACACGGTGTCTGTGTAGCTTGTATGAGACTGAATGTGTGTCAGTAAGTCAGATTAAACATGAAAATTTAGGGCAGATAGTCTGCATGTTAGAAATTCAAACTCTTTAAAAGTATTTGAAACTCTGAAACTTGAAAACATAAGTTTATATGTCTGTAAAAGCAAGCGTCTTGGGAGTTCCCAACCCCGAAGTTGGGAATTACCTGATGGAGACGGTGCGTTGGTACCCCGACAGGGCTGAAGGGAGATAAGGTCGTTTTATTGGCATTGGAGGTGGGCTGTGTTGGCCCTCGTGAGCGGACAAACACCCACGCTTTTCTTGATGTATAATCTGGCTTTGGAAGCCTTTCCTCCTTCTGAATCAGACAGCTGGTTACGCCTAGGGATGGGGGCAGCCTCTGCTGGTGCTGTGGGAGGTCTTGTTTGTGGTCACAGGTGGATAAACTGGGGATTTGTAAGGAATCTCCCCAGTAGCGACCTGTGAGAGGTGCTTGTGGGATGCTTGCTTCCTCCGTAGGAACCGAACCTGGTAAATCCCCAGTAAGCTGTGCGCAGACCTTTCCCGTTCTCTGGGCTCTGTTCCTGTGGCTGGTGTCCCTTGGCAGTTCACAGTGTGCCTGGAGTTTGTGTGCAGCTCTGGCTCAACAAAAGCAGCTCAGGGCCGCTGCTCTGCCTCCGGTGCTGCCTGTAAAGCCCCCGAAGGGCAGGCTCAGCCCTCCCCTGAGCAGCCTGATGTGACAGCTCCTGCCTTTTACAGGGGCTCCCCTCTGAAAAAGTGCATCGTGGTGAAGCATCTGGGGAGGGAAGACATAGTGGTGGACGGGGCATGCAGCAAGTCTCCCCCTCTCAAAAGGCTGTGCCAGGACGTACAGGTATGCTCCTGGGGGATTTTATTGCTATGGACCTAAGCCCAGCAAATCAATTGATGTAAAACCACTGCAGTGCTTCCCTGGATGCTCCTGTTCCCTGACTCCTGTTCCTGTGTTCTCCCCTCCTTGCTGTTGTTGCATTGTGAGTGGTCTGAAAAATGCTTCCTTTGCCTTACCAAGACCCTCTCCCTGCTGCTTCCTTTAACACCGTCGCTAGCTGCTAACCCCTGAGAGCACAGCGGGGTACGTCCTCCAAAGGCACTGGCACAAGGACAAGATGCCTGTTTTCCTCTGCCCAGTGAAGGACTTTTCCTTCCTAACCCTGTATCTATCTCCCCTTTTGTGCAAAGACCAACGCCGTCCTGTACTGCGGCTGTGACAGTGGAAGCAGGAGAGGAAAAACAGATCTGTGCTCGTGGCGTGGGTTTACCACAGCCCCCCAGCATGACAACAATCATGTGCTGAGAACAGTGCGCTCTCTGTGTAGCTGGCATGATGACTGTGTCAGCTGTCAGGGCTGGGGCTTTCCCTTGCAACTGAAACCAGATGAAAGGATGTGGGCCAGAGGCATGTGGCGAGACGGGCGTGAAGGAGGAGAAGGTGTCGTGGAGCTGCGGCTGCCTGCTGAGCTCCTGAGGCTGGCGTGCAGTCCTGCTGTGCCTGGTGGCTGCCTGCTGCCTTCATCCGCTTAAAAGGCAGGTTGCCTTCAGCTGCAGCAGCTCCTGGTCTTGCAATTGTCTTCTCTCCCTGTGTCTTTGGTGATTATTTGCACTGGGTTATCCCCAGGGTGCTGCTTGCTCAGAAATGGGTTGTATTTGGGGAGCGCATTTGAGCTTTGGGCTCTTCTTTCAGAAGTGATGGTCTGTGCGCATCCCTGGAGCAAGAAGTCCAGCAGATTCTGTATCTTTGACTTTATTTTCCTCGTTCAGCTGCGTTAATTTTATTGGGGTGTTGCTTGGTGTTTGCCAGCCTGGCCATGTTGTCTTGTGAGGGCAGGGTAACTGCAAAGGGATGGGAAAACTGGAGCACACCAGCATTCCTCGGTGAGGTTTACCGATCAGGCAGTTGCAGAGGAGCCTGTCCCCGCGCTGGCTGCTGTCAGTGAGGTCAGGTTATTGTGCAGAATGTCCTGGGAGGAGGCTGGAGAGAGTCTTTTACCCCTTGGCTCTTGCTGCTCTACTTGTTCAGGCACTTTATTAAAGATTGCTTTCTCTTGTGAGCACATTTTTACTGTGCTGTTGGCTTGTACAATGCTATCGGATGGTCTGTGGGCTGTGTGCCGGCTCCGGGCAGGGGTTGCCCTCTCCGACCTGCTGCGGAGGCGGTGGGTACCCAGGGAAGGTGATGGAAACGGGCAGGCTTTTGTTTCCTGGCCTGGCCACAGATCTGAGTGCTCTCCAGCCTGTTGGGATGGTTTCCCAGCATCCGAGCCTGTGGGCTTCCAGCTCCCTGCCTGCAAACCCCGGTGTGGATCCTCCGCTTCTCGACTTTCACACCCTCTTTGTGGATTTTTAACAGGAAAAAAAGACTGAGAGCTCACAGAGACTCCATCCCAAGGTATTTACACACAGCACTGCCTTCCTCCTCGTGGCACCTCCCTTCCGCCTCTCCCTTCAGTGTTCCACCTTCTAACCGCTCCGACTCCGCACGGCCACACGTGCCTTCCTAACTGGTTACCAGCAGCTGCATGTTAGCGATAGACACCACTTGCCGCTTGGCCAGAGCTTCTCACGGTGTCGGGGTGAATGCAGTGCCGCCAGCTTTGCTGCTGGAAACAAATCTGCGTCCGTAAAAACCCCTGAGCGCATGTCAGCGTGCTGACAGGGGGCAACACAGAACCGCTGGGATGTACTGCCAGCGTTGGGATGACTGTTCACCTCTCCGCCTTGCAACCTACTTCCTTTCTGGTGAGGCTGGCAGGGATCGCCCGCAGCTTCCTGGCTGCAGCGGCGTGCCGTGGGCAGCAGACCTGGAGCTCCAGACCCAACGCGTGGACTCTGCCTGCCCCGTCCAAGGAGCCGCAGCCTCAGGACCCTGTGAGCACGCAGGCAGAGGCAGGCCTGGCCACAGGGGCCACGTGCTGTGCCATGGGTCTGATCTCCTCTGTGGGCTCTGGAAGTTGGGTGCTGAAATTGAGGAATCCTTGAAGGAGGGATGCACCAAAGCAACTGTTGGATGGGCTGTTTTGAGCCTGTCTTGGGCTTGTTTGACCTGGTACCTTGCTGGTGGGACAGGCTTGGAAATTGCTTCACCAGGTAAAGCCAGGAGCTCTGGGGATCCGTGAGAGCTTTCCAGGTGGAAAAGCTACTTACACCAGGCTGTCAAGCAGCTAGTGTCACCTGTGCCATATCTGCAGGACCCGTGTGCTGAGCCATGGGGTCCCAGTGCCTCTAAATGACCCATGAACATCTTCAGGGCTGCAGAAGATGACCGTGTGGCCCTGAGGCTGCTCTCCGTGCACCCCGGCTGAGGGAGCCGTGGGGACTCTGCGGGCTGTGCCTGCGCAACGGGCTCCAGCTCTGGAAGGAGGAGATGTCCCCAGCTGGGAGCTGCAGGGCTGGGTCAGCGTGCCTGCCCTTGCAGGGGTGTGGAGAGCGGGGGTCTGTGCTGAGGCTGGGGGGTGCTGTCCCCTCAGCTGCCACCCAGCTCCTCTGAGGAAGGGCAGAAAGATCAGGTGGAGTTAGGTCTTGCGCTGCGCCGTGCCGCCCCGGAGAGGCAGCCAGCCAGCACGACTCTCGGGGTGACCTCTGCTCATCAGCCGCAAGCGTGGGTGGCTCTGTTATGGCTCTGCCATCCTCAGGCAGCTCCTTCAGGTGGTCAGTGCTGGGTGGTTCTGTGCTGGAGCAGTCACCTCTTACCAGGGTAATTACCTTAAAATCCAGATAACACATTTTTTTCGGGTCTGCAGGGCCAAGCAGCGTGAGGCCAACGTGTTCCCGTTTGTCTGGGGCCGTGCTGCTGCGGGGATCCCCGCAAGCTCTGCGGGGCCGGTGGGTGCATGGCTGTGCTGTGAGGCTGCTTCGCTGGTGGGCTGCAGCTCAGGAAGCCCAGGAGGGCAGGAGGAGCCTGTTCGCTGTGAGAGCACCGAGCAGCTGCTGCTGCAGGCCCTCTCCTGGCTGCTGCTGCTAAGAGAGGTTTATCAGCGTTACCCGTGGTTTGGACAGTCTGCTTCAGGTCTTGCAGCCAGGCTGTGTTTAAAGTTTTTCCTCGTGGCTGTGGGCTGAGAAAAGGAGCTTCTGGAGTGGGAGCTGCAGCTCTGGTGCATGGTTTGCAGCAAACAGCTCTGGGGCAGAAGAGCTCTGTGCTGTGAACATCTGCCTCGATGGTCCATGAGGGGAGCAAGATTGGGGTTGCACCCCTGGTTCCCCCTCTCTTGCTTTTGGGCAGGCCTGTTTCTAATCTTCTGCTTTTCTCAGACCCCTTGGAACCCAGCCATGGACATGTGGTGGCACGAGCTGATGAGCAGTGCCAGCACGGAGTGCGAGCCCGAGTGGTGTGACTCGGAGGACGAACTCTTCATCCTCTACACAAGCGGCTCAACTGGGAAACCCAAGGTATGCTTCCCAGCTTGCTGCCCGTGGCGCCGGGCTGAACCACAGCAACACCTCAGCTGTGGGAACTGGTAAGGGCCACGCTGGGAGGCCCCTGTAAGAAAAGGAGCCACTGAAGTCTTGGGAAAGGGGCTGTGCTGGTCATTCCCGCTCAGCTGCTGTTTGAGCTCCGTGGACTGGTGGTGGGCTGGGAGGGTGAGGGCCCTGGTGGGAGCTTCCCCTGACGGTTGCGTGCCTTCTCCTTGTAGGGTGTGCTGCATACGGTGGGTGGATACATGCTCTTTGCTGCCACCTCATTTAAATACGTGTTTGATTACCAACCTGAGGATGTCTACTGGTGCACAGCCGACATCGGGTGGATAACGGGCCATTCCTACCTCACTTACGGACCCCTGGCGAACGGGGCAACTAGTGTTTTGGTAAGTGCTGGGTGCCAGCTGGGTGCTTTTCCTCCAAGAAAGCGGAGATGATGCTGCTGGGCTGCATCTCTGCTTTGCTCTGTGATGAGCCTGCTTCTCACCTGCGTGTAGTGCCCTGGGCTCTGCGAGGAAGGGTGGCGGTCCCTGAGGAGGGCACGGGTGATTGCTTGGTGGCAGATGGGGGGGCTGGCTTGTATGTGGCTTTTGGGTGGTTAATTTTTCAAGTGCTCCCCTGTTTCTTTCCCTTAGAAGTCCAAGCCTTGTGCACCAGGGGAGCCAGGGCTGCTGCAGGGCAATGCGAAAGCTGGATCAGGAGCAGGGAGCGATGTTTTCACTGCTGATGCTGAATTGACAGCCTGCATTTAACTCCTGTGCCTGTAACTCCCTTGGCAGCGTACGGCTGTAGCTTGTATCCAGATCAGGGAGCCAGGGGCCTGTGCCCAAGACTCCCAGGGGAAATGCAAGCAGGAAAATCGCTGTCACATTGAGGGAGTCCTTTTTGGGGTTCTTGGTACTTTTGGCTGTGGTTTTATCACTGTGTTTGAACCTTTCACCCTTACCATGTGGCCAGCCTCATTTGGGCTGGTGGGACTGTGTCACTGTGGTAGCCACCCAAGTGCCTGTGCTGCTGGGGTGTTTCGGGGGACATTTGCTAGGACACCTAGGGTGGGGTGATGCCGAATCCATCCCAAGGAAGCAGGAAGAGAGGTCCCTGGGCTGGGCTGGATTCGCTGCATGGTGCCTCCAGCATTCCTGTAAGGACATGCTAGGGTCCAGCTGCTCTTCCCCGGTGCTCTCGACGACTCCTGCCTGGGAAGGTGCTGCAGGTCAGTGGCACTAAGGAATGGCTGTGTCACCGCCCTGTCTCCTGCTCAGTTTGAAGGTGTCCCCACCTACCCGGATGTGGGGCGAATGTGGAGCATCATTGACAAGTACAAGGTGACCAAGTTCTACACAGCACCCACAGCCATCCGGCTGCTGATGAAGCACGGGGAGGAGCCCGTCAAAAAGTGAGTGCCAGTCCCAGTGGTGTGGGGAACCCTGGCTCTGGCACAGCCAGGGTTCCAGTGGGGAACCAAGGGCCTCAGCTTCCTCTCTGAGCAGTAGCTTCCCCAGTGTATTTTCTGAACAGACCAGGATCTTCTGCCTTGTTTCTGCAGTCCCAGCACTAATTTCATAATGGCCTTCTGGGCAGGTCCTCCTCTTTGACCGTAAGCTGCCGCTAAGCTCAGAGATGGCAGGTTCTCCCTGCTCCTCACACACAGAGGTGTACTGGGCAGAGGGCCCCTCCGCATGCTGCTCCTTGGCCCAAGGAAGGGAAGGAGCAGAGCCAAGTGGCAGGCAGCAGAATCACAGAGGTCTCCTTTCTTCCCTCAAGGAAGAAGGTCAAGAAGGGTCTGAAGCATGCCCCAAGTACATGTTGGGTGGCTCAGGGCTTCCTGCAGACTCTGCTGTGCAGCGGGCTCTCACAGTTGCTGCTCTCTGTGGCCTGCTGAGCCCCTGCCAGCCCCCTCCTCTCTGCAGGCACAGCAGGAAGTCTCTGAAGGTGCTGGGGAGCGTCGGCGAGCCCATCAACCCTGAAGCCTGGCTGTGGTACTACCGCGTGGTGGGAGAAGAGAGGTGTCCCATTGTGGACACGTTCTGGCAGACAGAGACAGTGAGTCCTGGCCTGGGTGCCCCTGGGACCTCTCTTTCTCTCGTGCTCCCCACAGGTGTCTTTGGAAGTTTGCTGTAGTGTTTCCTTGGTTCTACGTGGATTAGATGTTTTGCTGGCCCAGGAGACTCTGGTGTGGCCTGCAAGTGTTTGTTCCCCTTCTGTTTCATTCCTGGACCTCAAACTGACTCCAGGGGGAGACCTTCCTCTCCAAAGGGTCCCTGCCAAGGTCTTCTGTGGACCCTGCTGTCCCCCACCTCTTTCTCTCCTCCAGAAGCTCCAAAGCTTTGTGCCCAAAAGCTCCCTGTCCCCTGCCATGTCCTTCCCAAGGCCCCGTCTCCACAACAGCCCCGAGCAGCCTGTGTCTGACTGGGACATGATGTGACCAGAACCGACGTGAACAGCTGTGGGACGGGCTGGCACGGCCCAAACTCTCTTGTTTTTTGCCTCTCTTCACAGGGTGGCCACATGCTGACACCCCTCCCTGCCGCCACCCCCATGAAGCCAGGCTCTGCTGTGAGTACTGCTGTTCTCCTCCCTGGGGACCCTGGCGAGGCTCTGCGGCAGCAGCCGGCACTCTCTGTACCGTGGCCTGGTGGTTACCAGCCTGCCTGGGTGGTCGTGGGACGGCGGTGCATGCGGGGAGGTGGCCACCACCCAAAATCCCAGGCCTGGCCCCACGTAGCTGCTCTCAGAGCCCCCATTTGCCACAGCCTCTCCAAAGCTGCCCTTCCTCTGCCTCCCACTCCCTCTGCTTCACGGGGTTTTGAATGTGTGGGCTCACTTTCATGTCTCCTTGCTCTCTGGTCCCCATGGCAGACGTTTCCCTTCTTCGGTGTGGTCCCTGCCATCTTGAATGAGTCGGGGGAAGAGCTGGAAGGAGAAGCAGAAGGCTACCTGGTAAAGAAGGGTTGATCTTCCCCACCCTCCCCTGTGGGGTTGGTTCCCTGTGAGCTCTGGGACCTTCCTGGTACCATAAACACATCTCCACCTACTCTGGGTCCACACAAGAAGACCCCCTTGGGTGGCAGGAGTTCCCTTCACTGCCATAACTCCCTGGGAGCTTTCTGTGGTAAACAAACTGCTCAACTGATCGTTAAGCACACACGGCCAAGGCAGGAGGACGGGTACAACTTCTCAGCCAAGCCTGGCGAGACTTTCCCAGTAGATCAGCACTGGGCAGCAAGTGTCTGGGTGTCATCACTCAAGGCTGTCCCTCTAGCATCTCTGTCACAGCGTGCGAAGCCTGGGTCGTTGGTTTCGCTCTTGCTGACTCACATCTGTGTTTTTTTCACCATCAGGTATTTAAGCAGCCCTGGCCAGGAATAATGCGCACACTGTATGGAAACCACCAGCAATTTGAAACCACGTACTTCAAGAAGTTCCCTGGGTACTATGTGACAGGCGACGGTAAGGTTGTCTGGGGAGTGTGTGGCTGTGGAGGCATGGGGGCAACAATTCAAATCTTGCCGTGTCATGGCCCCGGAATGCCTTTTCAGTTACTCTGAGCACTGGCGCTGCTTCCTCACGCTGTCATTTCTGGCTATTTTTAGGTTGCAGAAGAGATAAAGATGGTTATTACTGGATCACAGGGCGAATTGATGACATGTTGAATGTTTCTGGTAAGTTTTGTCTTCAGTGGGGACCAATGTGCTTTCTGACGCTAGTTAAAAAAGCCACCTTGCTTTATGGGGGATGATTCTGCATCCATGGCTCTGGTCAGCAGCCTGTCCTCATAGTGGATCTGATTGCTGGGTCAGGGTTTTTCTGAGGCAGATGAGTCTGCAACTTGGTGACTTTCTGCGTAATTTGCTCTGGAGACAATGCACTGGAGGGAAGGAACCTTCTGTAACCTCTTAGAGGAGGTCCTTACCCAGCCAAGGAGCCTCTGTGCGGAAGGATTTATGGCCACAGGGAATCACAGAGGCTGGGCAGGACCATGTGGTCCGTAATCCAACCTGCTGCTCTGTGTAGGGATTAACCTCGAAGCTGGATCAGGCTGTGTCTACAGACTCAGACCTCTCCACAGAGGTGGAGATTGTCCCACCTCTCTTGACTGAGCCTTTGAGATTCAACTGCTTTTCAGCCCATCACGTTCCATATGCTGCATTTCTTAGCTCTCTCCCTCCTTCCCTGGAGGCTGCAGCCTGCATGTCCTTACTGCTGGCTGTGAGATGCTGCTCTGCTTGTCCCTGGATCAAACTAGGTCCTTTCATCTGACCAGCAGTGCTTGATCCTCCACCAGCTGATCATTCTGGGAGCTGACCACCTTCCTGTGGTTTCCTGTGACAGCAGTCCCAGGGTGGGTACAGGAGCAGAGGAGTACAGGAGTGAGCTGTGCCCCTGTCCCGAGATGTGGAGCATGGTTTCGTCTGCCCACGGCGATGAGCTGGAGCAGTGTGTGGCAGGGCTGGTTCCTGGGCTCTGCAGATGCAGCCTCTTCCTCCTCTGCACCTTCCAGCTGACCACGTGGCAGGTCTCGTCTTACCGAATCCAGCTCCTCCTCAGCCCCTGCTTTGTTTAATCCCATGGCTGTGAACAGTTTGTGATCAGTTAAAGACGGAAGCCTAAAGGTGGGAGGGAGAACAGCCAGGGGAGGTTGGCTTTGCTGTGCAGGTGAGTGATACCTGGCAGCCTTCAGGACCACCCAGCCCCTGAAACGAGTCTCTCTCTCCAACTGTTGTCTTTTTTCAAGCAAACGAAATGGATGCTCTCAAACCTGTAGTTTAGGGCCTTTCACACCTGCAGAGCTGTTCCTCCCAGCTGCTGGGAGGCTGCAGGACCCCAGCCCCGTGCAGGTCTGTAAAGCACTGCCTCTCCTTGCTTCCAGGCCACTTGCTGAGCACTGCAGAGGTGGAGTCAGCCCTGCTCGGGCACGCCGCCGTCTCGGAGGCCGCGGTGGTCAGCCACCCCCACCCCCTGAAAGGCGAGTGCCTCTACTGCTTTGTGACCCTGCGAGACGGCCACGAGTTCACCAAGAACCTGACGGATGAGCTGAAAAAACAAGGTAAGCACCAGCCAAATAGTTGGGAGGTTATGTGGCAGGGAGAGGGAGGACGGTGCTGGGCAGGTGATGGAGAGGGGTGAAGGGCTTGGGTGCTTGAACGAGGGGGTGTGCAGTCTGGGGAATGCCGCGTGGACAACTGCGACAAGGTGCCCCCTCTGATTAGAGAGCACGGCTGGCGAAGACTAAATTTAGTTCTCCCGGCCTTTTGGCTGCTCATGTGATGCTATCTCTACCTCTTGGGAGCTGGCAGCCGTGTGAAGGGCCGAGGTACCCGGCAGGCTTGCGTTTGTAGCAGTGCTCTGTGGGCACAGCTCTCCCTGGCAGATTTGGACTTGCTGTGAGGATCGTTGACGTGTTTTGGGACAGTGCTCTGGTCTCAAGGGAGCGCTTTCATTGCCACAGCAGACTGCAGCATTTAATACGTGAAGTGGAGCCATTGCAGAGGTTTCTTGGAGATGGAGAGAATGAAAAAATGCGTGCTCTTGCCTTTGGGCAGATGTGCTCGTAGCCCCATTGGCATTGCAGGTCGTGCTGTCCCCTTCCCCAGCCCCGAGGCTCAGGTGCGGCACCCGAATCGCTGCCTTGTCAGGTTCCCCAGGAGCTGGGCTCTGTGTGTCATGGCTTGGTCTTAACCCTGCCTGGAAAGGATGTGTGTGTGGTATCTGCTAGTATGTACAATGAAACTTTTTTTTTTTTTTTTTTTTTTTCAGTCAGAGAAAAAATTGGACCGATAGCAACGCCTGATTACATCCAGTATGCCCCTAGCCTGCCCAAAACCCGCTCAGGTAAGTGCCCAGTGAGGGTACTGGGGAGGACAGAGTAGTTCCTGCCAGTGGCATGAAATTGCTTGTCCTGTCCAGGGCCACTCACATTCAGAGGGGAACAAGCTCAGGGCAGGCAGGATCCCGCAGGTCTGGGCACTCCCCGCTCCTGCTAAGGATGCTGAAGAGATCCTGACTCCTGCTTGTCATTACAGGAAAGATAACCAGACGGATATTAAGGAAGATTGCCAGAAATGACCAAGATATCGGGGACGTCTCCACCTTGGCAAACCCGGGCATCATAAACCAGCTTTTCAACAGCAGATGTGACACTAAACAGTAGCGGCGTGGCCTGTCCCTGCTGAGCGGAACTGTAGCAGCAGCAGTGTCCCGATGAGCAGGTCTGCCCTGGGAAGGAAACCTTCACCTGTTGAGTTGAATGTACAGAGGGAAAGGCTGGCTCCGGAGAGGCTGCGTCTCGCTGGCGTGTCCATGCCCTGGAGGAGTGTGCGTCGTGCTCCAGATGGGTATGGTACATCTGAGGTTCGTGCACAGAGGGACTCCTCCTCCCTCTTCAGCACCTCGTTCTTGATTTTTAATTTTATTTGGGGGGGTTGGGTGTTAATTAACTTTACGTAATTTATGTGGCACCTTGCGCACAGTGGGAAGGAACTTCAGGAGTTAAGGGGAAGTAGCGCTGAGTTACGCAATGCAGGCAGGCAGGGGAGGTTCATCTGCCGCTGCCCGTGTGCCAGCTACGCTTCCTTTTCTACTCGGAGCGCTGCAGGAGAGCTTAAAAACGCTCTCACCTCATAACCATGTAGCTGTTTTAGTCTTGCGTCCACTCTCCAAGCCTGTTGCTAGCAGAGGTCCCCTAGCCTGAAAGGGAGCGGGACAAAGCTCAAGGGAGCTCTGTGCTTTACCCAGGTTTTTTTGAGCAATTTGGTACCAAGATCTGCTGCTTCCTAACTGCACGGTGCCAGCTGGTGCGTTTCCCAGTCCAGGGTCACGACAGGGAGCCACATGTGGTCTAGGAGGAAAAGTCTCGGTCTGACTGCTCTGCTGCCACCAGCTCACGGCTCAGCTCAGAGGCTGCACTGCTGGATGCTTCTTTTGCGTCCTGGGGTAGGAGTGGGTGCCCCTGATACCAAAGGATGGAGAGGAAACAAAGCCATGCAGAGGCACCTTTCCCATCGCAGGCAAACCAGGCGCTGGGTTACAGCGCAGCACTACCATTCCTACAGCAGAGAAACCAAGGCAGGCAGGGGCTCTTAGTCCTACATCGCAGTGGGTGATGTTTTTCACATCAGGAAAAAATGGTGAAGATGTTTTAAGTTAGCTTTTGCTTCAATCTGACGTGGCTTTATGATGAGAGGGGGAAAAAAATCTCATCATTTATGATGAGAGGTTAAAAAAACCAAACCAAAGCCCAAGAGCCTGAACATCACGAGCGTACTGCCAAAGCCATTCTTCTTCAGCTGAATTACATTTCACTCCAGCCCTGGGTTGAGCTGGGAGAGGTACCTCCTTTCCAATATCTGTATGAAAATTGCATGTGAACCGTTTGATTTTGCACTTAAACCAAAGGAGAAACGGGCTTTAAAACTTGCTGTTAGAGCTGTTTTGGCGAGTGCCAACACGCAGGCTTTACCTGCAAACTGGGCTGGGAAGGGTGAAGCAGCTGCCTCTGGGGCTGGGTGCTCAGGGCCAGCGTGGCAGGCACTCTGCGGAGCTGTTGGCCAAGTCTCAGGTCTCAGCTGCTGCTCTCACTGGCACAGCACTGGTCTGTCATCTGCCACCTCAGTGCATGCCCCCGTCCCACGCTCCTCCCGTGACTCTGTACCACTGGATCGTGCCACCTCCTTGACAAGGATTCCCACATCATCTCTCCTCCTCTGTTACTCTTTGTCTGCTATGTCGTTTTGGCTGGAAACAGCTACGGTTTTATGCAAAATGAAATAAAATTCAAGGAAACAAAATGGAAGTGGACTTAGAGCATGTGTGTAGATTGTAGGTGCTTGCTGGGGGAGATGGAGGTGCTCAGCTGTTGCAGTTGGACCTGCTGTGCCATCACCAAGGTAGGCTTTTGAGGATGGGGAGGGACTGGTTACTACCACTGTGATGCTTTTTCTTGGACTGGGATTCACAGCCTGTGACAGTCTGTGCTGCTGCTCTGCATGGGGGCAGAAAGCTCTGCAGCCTGTGCCTCGGTTTCTCTCTGGTCTCCAGCCACCATTGTCCCACTGTTCACGGAAAGCACAAGACAGTGTGACACCCATCTGTCATCACCCCACCCCATGGAGGACCAATGCCAGGGAGATGAGCACCCACTGCGAGCAGAGCAACCAAGGAAGTTCAGGGCTGGTGAGAGCTGTGTTGCCTCCAGACCAGGTGTGGTCCTCAGCCAAGGACAGCAACGGATTCCAGCCTCTGCCTCCATGCTGTGGTCCTCAGGGTCACCGTCAGCCTCACCAGCAGCTCAGGTGCGCTCTTCCTACTCCTCACAGCCCTTGCTGCTCCAGCTAACTGCAGTCACAGCTCCAGGCTGAGAGCGTTTCCTCCTGGAGACTCTTACCTGGCACCACCCACACCAGCACCTCTCCCTCCACTGGTTGTGCTGGGCAGTGCCGAGTGCCAGAACACATCTACAGCGTGCTGTGCAGCCATGCAGCAACCAGAGCAGAAACTGGAGGGCTGGCTTTAGCTCTTCCAGATGTGAGGGTACATGAACTACTTTGCATGTAGTCTTAGAAAAAGACTCTCCCATGAGAAGTGTTCAGATTGCACATAATTTTTAATCTCTGGCTGGGGGTAATCACGCCCCTCAGTGAACCAACTACCCTGGAAGCATAGAATCAGTCGCACCTACAGAATGGAACTCTTTTCAAGGTGAAAGAGTGATGATTGATTGAAGCTTGCAGTGACAGCAGTGACGCACCTGGCAGGGTGCCGGTCTGTCAGTTGGCACGTTCATTATTCAGGAATTCTGGGGTTTTATGGCGCTTCTCTCTGGTCTCCGAAAGGGCAGAGCTGAGCTGCCTGAGTGCTTTACCAGGGCACTGCAGAAAGTGGCATCTTTCACATTTCCCCTTCACCTGCTCACCTGAGGAGGAAGAGGGACTGGAGGAAGAGGCAAAAGGTCATGGGAAGGAGAGCTTGCACTCCTCCACCACTGCACTGTTCCCACTGATTCATGAAACCTGCAGGGAGACATGTCTCGCCCCTGGCTGGTCCTGGTCCCAGAGTGATGGCTTGGCAGCCTGGGCTGTGCCCGCTCAGCACTTGGGCAAATTACACCAGAGGCACAGGAGCCTCGAGAATCCTCAGGCACAGGGAAATATAGAAATCAGGGCTGCAGCACCTCAGCAAGGGCTGGAGGGGCCATGGGCACGAGGAGCAGGGCTCCCCTCTTTAACCTGGAAAGCACTAAGGCACTGGGCCACAAATCCCACAGCTGATGGCTGTTACTTGCAAATCCACCTTTCTCCTCCCCTTCCCCAGGCTTTGGGTTCTGTGTCTCTGGAAATAAGGCAGCATCAAGGGGCACGACGCCCCTTGCCTGCAGGCTAGACCCCAAAGGAACTCCCAGACCAGTGCAGCCCTGGGAGGCTGCAGCTGGGATGTGCACAGGGTCCCCTGAACAAGCAGAGCAAGAAAGCCCCTTCTTCCTGCAGGAGGAATTGCAGAGGAGAAGCTGAGGCAGGACCTTTGAGCAGTTGTGTCCACACAGTCCCTCCTCACAGTCCCCAGAAGGTCAGACCTTGGTAAGCACACCCCAAGGAGCACATCCCTGTGGCACATCAGCAGAGCAGGGCGGGTGGGATGGGCCAGCGCCTCCTCACACCAGGTAAGGAGTGTCCAGCACCGCCACCCCGGCTGCCACCCCGCCATCCGCGTGCTCGATCGCCTTTGTCCGCAGGAGGTGGCCAGCTGCCTTGTTCATCACCATCTCCTTGCCCTGTCTGCAAAGAAAAGAGCAGCTGAGCACTTACAGACCAGAAAGGTTAGGGCATTTCATCTTGGACAATTTGGTTTCACGTTCCTAGCCACAGCGCAGGAAAGTCAACAGGATGTGAAAGCCCGAGGGCTAAAGCAGAGGTCTCTGCTCACAACAGAGCTGCGCGTGTTTTGTGCCTGCCAGCGACAGTGCCTTCTCAGCTGGACCACTTCAGTCCAATTGCTCTGCAGAGAGGCAGTGTCAGGTTCTGAATGCTGCCAGAGTACATTTGTTTCTAAAATTGCACGAGAAGGACTTAAATTTATAACCTATGGAAACATTTCTGTAGGCCTAAGAGGGCTTTAAACAAAAGGAACAGCTATTCAGGCCTGAACACAAGCACAGCAAGCCTTCAGGTACTTCTGAATCACCAAGGCTTCAGAAAAGCACGCGGCCGTGTCCAGATCCCAAGAAGTGCCTCCAGAAATCAGGGCTGAGACACACCAGTTCCACATGCCTGTTACTCCAGTAACTGCCAGCACCAGCTCTGTGGTTTTACAACTCCTTTGGCAGCAGGTACAGAGCAGCAGTGCAGCATCTGAACAGTGCTCAGAGCTGCTGAGAGGGGCAGAGACTTCACAGTCACCTCCACCTCCCCAGAGACATCTGCCCCGCTGCTGTGCTCAGCGCGGAGGGAAAAACGCTCCCAACACCAGTGCTGGCTGGAGCAGGAAACCACACGTAACGCAGGCGCACTTCTCACCTGACATAGACACCAAAAATACCGAGCTCTGAGATGCACTCGGACACTTGCAGGGGACTGTGAGCCCTCAGCAAGTAATTCATTGCTGGCTGGGGTTTGATCTTATCCATCAAGATGTAGGAGGTTCTCTCAGGGCTGTCTCTGATCTTCTCCAGAACCTCCCTGAGCTCTTCACCATAGAGGTTGTTCCCTGGCAAAAAAACCCAGCAGGTTGAGCACTTCCCGGCACAGCAGAATTCGTTAGACCCAGTTATGCCATTGGCCCCAGCAGCCCAAACAGACCCAGCCTTTGCTTCCCCCCGCACTGCCTGGGCTCCCAACACCGCAGCTCTGGGGCCTATGGAGCTCCTCTAGGAGCAGCACTACCTTACTGCTGTGTCTGGCCCCTATGGCTACAAGTGGCTACCAGCCAACCCACCCCAGCACAGGCCCAGGAGCCAGGACAGAGCTACTGCCTCTCCTGGATATGGCACAACCTGCAACAAAAACCCACACAGACCCACTCCAGCTCATACCTCCACCTTCTCGCTGCGGCTTCAGCACAAACCGATCGGGGTCAGCAATAGCCGTGGCAGCTATCTTGTCCCCCTCTTCACCCTGGCAGGAAAGGATGGCAACAGCAAAGCATCAGAGAGGAGCAGGGGCTCCCTGACAGACCCCTCTGATCAGGATCAGCAGGGTTCCCCCAAGGCCTTTTCATTTCCTTAACCAAAGAGAAACATCATGCAGACCAAGCTCATCTGCACGTTTGCTCCTGCTCCAGCCCTGCTCACGCTCACCATGTCCAGGGAATAAAGTCCAGCAAACGTGGCTCTTATCCGAGCGACAGCCTCGGTGCGGCCAGGCAGCAACCTCTCCAGCGTCCCTGGCCGGCTCAGCTCCTGCTGCACCTTCTTGGTGCCCGCCAGTTGGGTAGCAATGTCAGGGCACTTCACTGCCCTCGACCTCTCCAGCAACAACCGGGCCTCCCAGTTCTGAGGCATAAAGAGAGCAACCATCCAGTCAGAGAGGGGAAAGAAAAAGCAGGCACTCTTTTCTCTTCAGTTACTGACACAGAATTTGCCTCCTCCCTCCCGGCCTGGCACTCCAGAGACACGCAGACGTGCATACATGGATTTCCCACCACCTCTGGAAACAGCACAGCCTCTCCAGTGCTGCCACCTGCAGACAACAGCAAGACCTGGTCTATATTACTCCCTGCAGCCTAATAGTCCCAGCAGAGGACAGAAATTTATCTGTAGATCAAGTCTAAACCCTTTAAGCAGGTGCTGATACCTGTCTTAGCCACATTGTACAGAAGCAATTCAGTGCTGCGCTAAGAGGTCACCATACGAGTGGTTTTTGGAGAAGAAAGCCGCTCATTTTCCTTCCTGCACGAGTGCCAGGGACACCCACATGCACTGCAGTCACAACTTCCCAACGCCACGCAGGACACAGGGCGTTTCAAACCCACTGGACATTGCCACAGCGTGGGCAGCGTCTCGGAGCAGAGCGGTCAGTACTGACCTGCTGGTCGTAGTTCTTTGGCACGTAGCCCTCTCTGTAGTACACCACTGCGACCTCCTGGCCGTCCCTGGAACAGAAACCAGAAGCTTTCACAGAACCAGGCCAGTCTCTGCCCGACCTCCCCCCAGCACCAAGGGGGCTGCGACAGGGTCAGGCAGGTAACGCGTTGCAGCATTTGCCCCTTCTCCTTGGCCTCCCGAGCTGTTCCGCTCCTGGCTGGCTCGACCAGAGAAAGGTGAGGACTGCAAGCCCTGCCTCCTCTCCACTGAGCCCCAGCTGGCTTGTCCTGTCCTGAGACACAGGGAGCTGACACCTGGCCTCTGCCCTGACTGACCAAAGGCTCAGTAATTCCAGCACCCAGCCCAGCAGGGAGCTGAGAACCTAATTTTTTAACTACTTCTGCCACCAGGAGCCAGGCCTGGGAGATTCTTGAAGCTGGGAGGAAACAAGGTCTTTCTCTGGTGGCAATTCAAGGCAGGATACCAAGTCAACAACCTACCGAGGCACCAAAACATCCCGCCAGGGCAGGGCCGTCAGCACACTCCTAGCAGCACACACCCAAGCTTTGGCCACACAAACTGTGCCGCGGTCAGGGAAAGCGGCACAGAAACTGCAGCCAGGCAGTGTAATTGTTCAGGCATTCACAGTGAGAGGAGAGGACGCTCTGGAGGAAGTACAGTGGATACACCTTCCTCCTAACTGTCCAGCGATGACAAATGTAGTTGGTAATTAACATGGCAGAGGCAACAAAGGTCAAAGCATGGAAAAATTAGCCTAACTACAGGAAAAAAAAATGGCATAAAACCATCTCTTCCTTTAGGCTTGTCCAGCTCCAAGCACACTGCCCTGGAAACAGGACAGACCTCACACTTGGGACCAACTGCCAGCACTTGGAGTGTGCGACCCACACGTCCTGACCCCGACAGGGAGCAGGCAAGATGCTGAGTGTGCCCAAAACCAACAGATACCATGCAGACGCGTGATGCTTCCTCCTCTAGGACTGATAACCCAGCCCAGCTCCCCCTGGCAGAGCATGACGTGAACAGTAAACAGGAAATGTCTTTGTGGAAGCCTCTGAAGTAGCCAGGACTTTTCAGATGTACGTCCACTAAGTAAAGATCCCACAGAGCTCTGAAGACTGCAGCTTGAAGGAGGGAAATTATGTTTCCAGCTGTAAGGGACTGATGTGTGTATGCAAAATCTCACCACTGTGAAAACAAAAATCATTTTAGCTCTAAGGGGAAGCAGCAGCCTGGAGCATGGATGAGAACTGCTTTCTCAGCAAGTCGCTATTTACACTGAAAACATACCAGCAGCTTTGGCTGAAAATTCCCACTTACAGCCCTGTGTGCCCAACGCACAGCCAGGAACGCGCACCTGGGCTCATACTCACACATACAGCCTCTTGGCATCATCCAGAGACCCCTTTTCAAACACATCTCTGAATCGCTTCCTGATGACTCGAATATTCCTGTTAAGAGAGAAGCGGGAGAGTCACCAGGCTGGGCACAGTTCGTCGAGCTTAGAAATCACCGGTGGCTCCAGCAAGGGGGATCCGTAGGCTCCTTCACAAATAACTTCAGCCTTTGTACTGTGAAGCATGAGGAATCCTACAGGCCAAAGCAGTTCCTGTTTTTAGCACTGGTCCTGTGTTTCCACTGTAGGAAGCAGAACATGTGCCTGAACATCCTGGATTTCTCCACACTCATCTTTCACCTCCTGAAGTGTTTCTAAGAGAAGTCAATATTTTGTTTTCTTTATCTCTACACAACAGATTCATTCACTGTTGGCTTCAAAGCCAAGAGCTGCAGACAGAGGAGTGATTTCCTGCATGTGTTACCTCCTTCAGGCTTTATAGCCTTTCCTCCACACAGCGGCAGTGTGGTCTTGCTGATCCGGAGCGACAGCGTGACCAACCTCCTGCCGCTCTAGCGCAGGCTGGGCACTAGACCTCACCAAAACACCTCCTTCTCCACTGCCGCGTTTGAAGCATTGTTAATCAAGCTTTTATGAAATATCCTGTGCCCAATCCCAAGTCAGAGAGCAAGAAGGACCCTCATTAACCCCGCTCTGCTCCTTATTGGTTTGTCGAAGAGGCTTGGCCCACAGAAAAGCTACCAGCAAAGCTCTGAGGACTACACAGGCACAGAATCTGCGAGGAGACCTTTGACGTCAGCTTTGATGGCTGCTGGTATTTCCAGCGAAGAGCTGGTAAGAGGCTGTGGGAAGACACAGGTGGGTGCTGAGGCTAGGCAGGAGGCCACCTGAGGAACACTGCAGAGAGCTGCGTAACAGACCACAGAGATAAATCCAAGACATGCCTTCTCCAGTCCCACAAACTATGAAGTGTTTTGACTTTATGCTTGAGTAGGTGACAAAGTAAAAAGCAAATGGATTCTGCACACCTCAGACTTTCCCCAGCCTGCTCCTACACTCCTCCCGCCACGCTGTGCCTGCTGGAGAGCACAGAGGCGCCTCAAAACCTGCTCTGAGAGAAGCACCGCGGGCTGGCAGCAGTTCACTCTGCTTTCCTTTTCCAAAACTGTCCCAGCTCCTTCCTTTCCCATTCCAGGAAAACTCAACCTTTACCTGTTCCAAAGTTCATTTTCGACACATCGCTGATCAAAAATGTTCCTTTGGACTTCCTCCACCAGAAACATCACCACAGCACTAGAAGAGATAGCAAGGACATGATTAAAGCCAGAAACACTCCACACGCACCCAGGATCACCAGCTCTGCGATTCAGGCTTCCTGCACTGCTCTTGCTCGTTTTCTCCAGTGTTTCTGAGGGTCAGCACGCAAACAGCCAGCAGTACTGATCCCGCACCATTACAAACCAGTGTGGGGCATAAACACGAAGGGAAAAGGCAGGAGGAAAAGCGAGCTCTGTGCAGGGTTGCTGAACCACACAACTCCTCCAGGGTCCCTCTGCACCTCTCTGCCTTTGCAATACAGCAGCCTTGTGCACCAAGACAACCACATCGCTCTTCCCAGGGGGCCACAGGCTTTTTGAGGGCAGCTTGTCCAGCAAACAGGCATCTTTCAGGAAGCACAATTTCAAAGCCAAACCCTGGCATCCCCAAGGGAGACAAGATAACCCAGCCTCCAGCACCTCTTCTCTTACCTTTGAGAACCGTAGAGCTCCCAGGCTTTCGCAATACCCAAGGCAAGGCCTTTCGACGGGTTGTTGGGCAGCAGGCGCGATGCCTCCTCGGACTTGCCCAGCACTTTCAACACCTGCCTAGAGAACAACAACGACGACAAAAAAAGCTGTAAATGCCATGACAGCCCCCAATCAGACCTAGGGAGCAGGAGTTTGGAGAGCACACAAAGACACGGAGCGCAGCAGGCCACGTGGTACAGCTGCTGCAGCGCCTGGCAGCAAGGGCCACAGATGCTCCCTTACCCATGGACAGCCGCAGTGCGGGAGGTGAGGCCTCCAAAGCTGGCAGCAATGGTGTTTATCTCTATCTGCTTCAGAGCCGGCGTCCCATCCACCCCACAGTCAAACATGTAATCAGAGCGGTTTATGCCTAAGAACACAGACTAAAACAGAGGGGAGGTGAAGTGGGTTCGGCTGTTGCCTTTCACTGCAAATCGCTTTGATTACATTGCTTCAAAATCCCCCCTGAGACAGATCCAGTCACCTTCATTTCGATAAAAACCTCTGCAAGACGTGCCCCTGGGTGCTTTGGCCCTTGCTCAGGGCCCACAGCCCTCCTCAGTTACTCCAGAGGAGTCAGCAACATTCCTGGGAGTAAAGGAGCTTCTGCAGGGACAGCCTGTCTGGCGCATGTCCCAACACAGCACACGTCCTTGCGCTCTCCCGAGGGTCCCAGGGGACAAAGACAAACCATATGGCATCCTCCCAGTCAAGGCCTCTGTGTTTCCAGCAGCGCTAACCAAAGGGCATGACTGTCACACAGGGCAAGGTCCCAAGCTCACGGGCTGTAACCGAGACATCGCAGCCTAGGGAGTGCCCAGCCCGACTACAAGACAGTTCAAAGCCCACAGCAGCGAGCAAGCTGGCAGACAGAGACCAGGCAATCCCCCCGCAACGCAAAGGGATACAGCTGCTGACCACCAGCCTCCTGACAAGGTACCTGAGCCAAGCCTTCCTCCAAAACTTGCATGTGGATTCTGAAGAGTCGAGCTGTGAAGTCATCGACCTTGATGGTGCTAGAAGGGAAGAAAGACCAGATCAGCGCCCTTACACTGTCACAGAGGAACAAAAAAATTAATGCCTCTCCAGAAAAAACACTTACCAGGGACATTCTCCAGCGCAAGCAGCAGGGCTGTGGCTGGACCAAGTCCTGCACATCTCACCATGAAGGGAGTCTTCATCAAGGGCCACAGTGCGTAACCATAACCCAGAGCCAGTTTGCTCAGCACAGCCACTCTACTAAAAGCACTGCTGTGCAGAGACGACTTTCATTTGCAGGGCAGAAAGACAGGACAAGCAAAAGCAAAGAAATGCAGCAGAAGTTTGCAGATACAGGAAAGAAATGAAAAGTCTCTCTGTGCCTGCACACACAGTTCATAGAAGAAACTTCACAAGCTTCATCAAATTCCCCCTGTCCTGTTGGGCTCCAAATCCCGCACACCGTGGTGCCAAGCGCTCCAGTGACCCTGCTAGAGCGGGTCTGGCTTTTCTTCAGGGCCCCAAATTCCTGAGCCAGTGGGGAGCAGCACCTCCCAGGAGTCCTGCCCTGAGACACTGTGCAGGAGGCGGCACAGGGCGGGCGCCTGAGCGTGCACAAGCCCCGGGCGCCGTGTTCCTTAACCACAGGTGTGAACACGACCCCACCAGCTCTGGCTGCAGTCAGCTCTGGAACAGGCACGAGCATTAAAACAGTGCTGAGGGGTCAGGCTTTAGAACGATGCTGGGAAACAGCCTCCTTTGGTGTGTCCTGGTGCTGGAGATCCATCAGCACCTGCGCAGACACACAGCACAGAACGGCCAGCAGGACGGGAAATGGGTTTTGTGGAAGCATCAGCTCTACAGATGCTTAAGGGATGGTCACTCCAGCACAGGGCAACAGGCACAGGTAAATCCAGAGCTAGAAATCAGGAGCCAGAGCTAACCAGTCCTCCAGCACCCAGAGTTAGCAGGTCACCAACGTGGCTGGGAACACAGGGGACACGTGGTGGCAAGAAGGAAAAAACACCTTCTCTTCATAACTGCAGGCAGGCAGCAGAGCTGGTGGTTATTGCAGAGCCGCAGGCAGATGCAAAACTAAACCACAACAGACCAGGACTCAAAGAGGCCTCTAACAATTTGAATGTAATGCTCCCAAGTAAGAATTCACAAGCTTGAACCACTGGCAAAATTGAAAATCGTTGCAGGGAGTCAACTCTTGGCCAGATGGCCCATCCTCTGAGGCCTAAGGAGACCCCAAAACACAGAGACTCAGTGGAAATTAGTGTCAGGACAAGCAGTGCAGCAAAGGAGACAGTTCCTGCAGAGCACAGGAGCGCCCGCCTCAGCTTGAAGCACATGAATGGCTGGAAGGCAGGAAAGCCTGAAGGGTGATAAATCATTCTCGTTTGAAATATTTCATTAAAATGCAACATGCAAGACCGTTACCTGGCCAGAGTATGCTCCAGGAATTCTTTGTTTTGGCTAATAGCATCCACCAGCAGGTTGAAATCTTGCTGAACAGCATACGCTTGTTCAAACAGGGCACTTGGTACTGCGGATGGGAGCAGCGTGAAGGGAGCGTAATTCACCACCTGCAACCAAGGATGCGGCAGCAGAGAAGTCAGGTCTCAACACAAGACAGGGCTGGAGACCCACCCTGGACTACGTGGGGCTAAAGAGGTGCTTCCTCTGCTTGGCTGAGGGCTCAAGCCATCCCCAGGCCCCCTCGGTGTGTTCTGGACAGACACACGGCCTCATCCCTGCTGACCCCTGACTTTTGAGGGCTTTGCTTTACGAGCTGTCCGCAGGGAGCAGCCACACCAGAACTCCAGCTGGGCTGAGTGCTTCCCTCTGAACGATGCTCTGTTTCTACTTTAACTGGAGAGCACTGTCTCCAAAATGCCTGAGTTTCAGAGAAAAGGTGCATTTGCCAGTTCTGGGTTTTGGCCATCAAGAGTCACTTCCTTTGATCCCTGTTTATCGAGCCTGAGGGGTGACTCTGGACCCCTGGCTCACCCCACAGCTCAGGCACAGAGCCAGCCTCAAAGCCAAAACATCACATCAAAGAAGTTCCCAATTCACTTTGAGTTTTAGACGAGCCAAGGGACACTGGCAGTGTGTTTGGCTTCTCCTCCCTCTTCCTCCCGCCCTTTGAAGTTCCCTCAATGGAGCTGACATCAAGGAGCAGTCCCTGTGGTGACCTTCCTCCTTGTACCTCTGCCAGCTGAGTGTAGCTGCCTGCTTGCCCTCAGGCTCCTCAAGGACCCCTCCCCAGTGGTATCCCACTCCTCTCGCACAGGGGTACTTCTTCCCCTCAGATCCCTCACGGCATTGTGCTCCCAACAGGCTGAGCCCCCGATCAGCACCCTAGCCAGCTGCTGAGGGTCACCAGAGGTAATCCTGGACATCAGCCACCCCATCACCTTGTCCCAGGTACGGAGTGAAGGCTGAGTTGTAGCTGGGAGCACACCAAAAACAGAGGTCCCTCACAGGGATGCTCCTCCGGTTCAAAGGATGGTACGAGTGGCGAGAGGCTGGGAGAGGGACGAGCTCCCACCACCACACACACGTAGGGCTCACGGCAATTTTCCAAACCTTTCCAGATCCACCCCTCCCCTTGAAACGGGGGAGCTGTATCGCCGGGCTGTCTCTCGGGGAAACGCGCTCATCGGCGGGCCGGGGTGCGAGTTACGGCCCCCCAGGCCGGCTGCGCCTCAGCCACGCTCGCTGCAAAGCTCCGCGGGTGGACGAGGGCTCGGCGAACCCCGGGGCGGCAGCCGGCCCCTCCCCGCGCTCCTCTGGCTTTGCTGACTCACGGCCCGGCCCGGCCCCGTCCCGCCACACGGCACCGCGACGCTCACATCCGAGGCGTTGGGCTCCCTCTCGGTCCGCATCAGCACGCCGTGCAGGAGCGCCGCGTCCACGGCCACCGCGGCTGCCTCCCGGATGGCCGCCTCATCGCGCAGGGCGTCTTCCCACGGCGCAGCCATGGCCAGCGCTGGGGGGGGGGACACAGAGCACAAGTCACCCCCACCTGGTCCCCCCGCACCCGCGGGCCTCACCGGCTCTCCCCCTCCCGACGCGCGGCCTAGCCCGGCCCGCTCAGCCCGGGGCGGCACGCAGCTCAGCCCAAGCTCGGGCACCGCGGTGGAGGCTGCAGACGGGGTCCCACGCCGGGCGACGGCACCTCCACACCCCGCTCCGGAGCCCGGCCCCGCCCCGGGACCCCCGCGGCGCCGCCCGGCCGCCATGCGACCACCGTACCCGAACCCAACTCGGCCCCCGCCGCCCCTACCTGCTCCCCGCCGCCGCGGCCTCGCCACCAGCCGATTGGACAGGCCTCCCACCCTCGCCCCGCCCCGGAGACTGATTGACAGCGCTGCCGGCCTATCAAGGCGGGGGGACGCACGGCAACGCGTCCCGATGCAGCTGACGAGCAGCGGCGGGAGGAGTTGGGAGCGCGCATGCGTGCCTGGAGGAAGGGCGGGAGCGGGGTGCGTCACGGGGAGGTGTGACGTCGTGCTGTGATGTCAGGAGGGCGCGAGCAGGGGTTTCCCCGTGGGGCTCGGGGAGGTGGGGATCCCCCCGCAGCGGGGTCCCAAGCTGCTTCCGGGGTGATGCTGCGCAGTGCTCACCCACGGAGAGAGAAGTCCAGAGCCTCTACGAGTTGTTACATAGTGACGTCATCTCCCACAGAAGGGAGGGGGTGCAGCCACCATTCCTGGAGATGCTCAAAGAACGTGTGGCCGTGGCTCTGCGGGACGTGGTTTAGTGGCCGTGGTGGTGCTGGGTTGGTCATGGAATGGTTTGGGTTGAAGGGACCTTCAAAGGCCACCCAGCCCAACCCCCTGCGAGGAGCAGGGACATCTCCAACCAGATCAGGTTGCTGGTTGTCCTTCATCCCCCACCTCCCCTTGCTGCACTGCACCAGCAGGACCTGGAAAAGCGGGTGGCCCGGGGAACCCGGGTGCAGCCCGGCCCGTTGGCAGCTCCTGTCGCAGATGTCCCCCCGCCGTTCCCAGCGAGGCTGTTGAGTGCTCCCGGGTGTCCCAGTGGGATGTCCCCCATTTGCCGTGCCACCGTAGGGATGCGCTCCCGAGTCCTCGACGGTCTCCGGGATGCCCTGCGGCGTAGTGCAAGCTGATATTTTTTCTCCCGCTGTGTATTTACGCTCGCTTTGCCTCGGTTCCTCAGGAGACAGGGTCGCTCTCTGCTCTCGTGTCGGACGGGTCCGAGGCTGGGGGCTGTTCTGTGCCCGCTCAGCCGAGTACATCTGGTAAATCTCAGATTTCAGAGCAGTTCCTGATGCTTGCAGGGCATTCATTTCCCAGCAATAGGGCTCCAAATGGCCGTGTGACAAATTAAGAGGGTTATTTTTGCAGGAACGTGCCTGTATTAGGAACAGATAAAATTGGTTTCTGTGTCAATAAAGCCCAACCAAACCAGATCCTTCCTACTTTTTTTTTGTTTAAAATACAAAGGAACTGTCAGTCCTGACTCACTCTGCCCTTACAATGAGTGCAATAAAATGAAACAACCCTGACATGTGTTTGCCAGTGAGGTACCATCAACACACGGGTGTAGCTCGAAAAAAGAGTTACTGTTGTCACAAGGAACTCATTTGTGCACCTGCTGGGCTGATACAACTCCTGAAGCATTTTCACAGCGCGTGTGTGGTGTCACTGCGAGGCGCCAACAAAAGCAGCGGGGTTGGACTTGGTTTGCGACCTGCGTTACGGATGTTTGCAATCCTCCATGGCTGGTGAGGAGAGGGTTGTGTGATGCTTGTGTGTAGCTGGCAGAACAGTGGCTGAACACCAGCCTCAGATCCTCATCTTTATTTGGGCTTAATTTTTCACCAGTGCAGCTTTGGGAGCGGAATGAGTAAATCCGTGCATGATGCTCAGATCCTGCAATCATAAAATGAGGAAATAGTGAATTATTTTGTTGGCTCCAGTGTGCTGCCCATGCATACTCATTTCTTCTGTCTGCTCTTCCACCAGAGATTAGCTTGGGCGTGTCCTCACCTCAGGGAATGAGACAGGGAAGGGGCTAGTGTCTAACCCAACCTGCTGCTCCCAGTGGGACTGTCCCTGGCAGGAGACCAACGTGGCTGTGGTTTTACTTAGCCAAGCCTTGAAGATCTCCCAGGGTGGAGATCTCCCCATCTCCTTGGAGACCTGTCCCAGGGCTGTTAGATGTATTGCTGGTCCGCTGGGGAGGAAGAGCAGATCCTTTCCTTGCTTTGCCACTGGCTTGCTGGTGGCTTTGGGCACGTGACTTTATCCTTTGCCTCGGTTTCCTGTCTGCCCTGGGAACTACTGTTACCCAGCAGCAAAAGGTCTGGAAGCACACCAAGCCCTGCAGCAAGCCCTTCATCCCAGAGTCCGTCCTTTTAGGAGGATCCTTGACCGGTCTAACCTGCAGAGAGGCTGTGGGTGGGTTAAGACCGTATATATAACATACGTACACATATATTAACTTAGAGCGTGGCAGCTGAGAAGGATGCCAGGCTCACACATCCATGCTGTGCTCACACGTGGGCTGCTCATGCTCTCACCCACACCTACACCCTGGGCCATCCCGCAGTGGGACCCATTAAGAGGAGGGTGCAAGGCAGCCTCCCACCCTGGGACGTGCCTGCCCGTGGTGGAGGGGTTTCTCCAGCAAGCACTGGGTCGCCCTTCACAGGTGGGTCATCACCAGGCCAAGCCAAGAGACAACGGGCTCTTTATCCTATTACCAGTGCCAGGAGTTGTCCAGGTCGTTGCAAGCCTCTGAGCTCTGCTTTTAGAGACCTGTCTCTGAAATAAAGCTCTGTGGTTGTAGCTCTCAACTGTAGCTCCCACCTTGTCTCTTTTCTGGACTTGAGAGTCCTGCTCTTTACCATGCCTTTGGTTGGTAACTGTGGATTTCCACCTTAATCAGCACAGATCCAGGGTGTCCATTTGGAAGTGGACTGGTAGATCCAGCCTTGTCTTGCTGGAAATCTGCCCTGTGCCAGGAGCCTGCTCAGACCCCACCACGGGGCAAGGGCAGTTCTCCCACGTGTTGGGAGAGGGATAGAAGTGTGGAACAAAGTCCTCAGAGTTTTAGTGACAATTCAGAAGGACAGAGTTTACTGAAACAGAAGCATTTCCTGTCTCGATCCTTGGTCCTGGCAGCCTCCTGAGTCCCCTCTCCTCTCCGTTTGTTCTGAGGGTCTGAGAAAGGGCATAAAAAGCTTGAATTGCTAAGCAAAAAAAAATGCAAGAAATTGTCCAATTTCATTGCAAGTAAGTTGGAAAAAGGTGCTGCCCTGTCCTTGGGAGCTCCCAGAATGAGCGCACCCTGCTCAGACTAGGAAAACTCTGTTTAGAGAGCTCTGGCTTGCCTTTTCTTTCTCTTTTCCAAATTCAGCCTGGAGAATGAGATCTTCTCAAAGCAATCCAGTCGCCTCGGAAGGATTTGTACACGCAGATAGCCCGTAATCTCTGCTGCGGCATGAGAGAGCCGCAATGCGGCTCAGAGAAGGTTAAATGATAAAAAAATATGGCAGACACGGTAAGTATTTGGCATGTTACACGCAACAAAAGATGAACAACAGCAACTGGGACATTATCTTTATTTGCTAAAAATAGAGTCCCACAAAGTTTAAGGAAAAGCACTTTATACTTGTAAACCTCTCCTCTGGCTGTTTGAGAGCGTTCAAAGATGGGCTTTGTGGCTTTGGGACGTCGCGTCCCCTTTCAAAGGCTGCGCAGGGCTCAGACAATTGAAACTCAATACAACATGAGCCGCAACGATTTGGGAATAAATAGTTCTGACGTGACCCTGCTTCTCTCACTCACGAGAGACTGAGGCGTGAGCGGGAGCTTTGCGGCAGGTACATCCCCACACGGCCACATCCAGCAACCGGGATGCTGACGGCGCAGCCCCGGCCCCCCGTCCACGCTGGGTAGAGGCACCCGAGCACCGAGGGCACGGGCAGAGGCAGCAGAAAGCGAGCGGATCTTTTGCCCACGACGCTGCCGAGTTATGCGCGGGCATTTGATACACCGCAGCTGACGGGCCGGTTGCAGGGCTGGGTGCCTGGCTGCCCGTCCGCACCTTCAAAGCATCACTCATCGGCCGCATGTGTATGCGCTTGCTTCCCCAGTACCCTGTAACGGGGGCGAAAAAATTCTCCCTTGCTCAAAAAACAAGTCTGAGGGTTTGGCTGAAGCTTGTGTCTCAGGATATTTGTGCATGACTGCAGAAACTCATTTTTGCAATAAAGTACCAAACCCACTAACTCGACCCCGCGAGCAGGGAGGATGATGTGATGTTCGGCACCGGCCAAATAAAGAGAGAACAATAGGGCTATTTTTGTGGAAAAGGGTTCGCAGGGCTCCCCGGGGAGCCAAACCTCTCCCTGGCCTGTCCCGCAAAAGGAAAATAAGACAGAGCTCTCGCAACCCTGGCTCCTCTGTCGTATAAATACCAGCTTCAGCCAGGGTATGAAAGAAATCCATTGTCTCTAAGGCCGCGTTTCGATGCGAAATGCTCTGGTAAGGCCAGCAATCTTAAACCCCCCACACGTGTGGCTATTGTTTGAAGTGCAGAACAATTGAAGGGTGCTCTCATGGGCTAAAGATAGAAAGGCAGCTGGTGCTGTCCTTTTCCCTGTAACTGAGAATAAAACAATGCCCGAGTATTGTCTGCATTGCTGGAGCGGTGACATTGGACTCTCTGCCAAGAGAGCATCTAAAAGATCAATGAAACCCGGGTTATTTATAAAGGGGTAGTGTCATTTCTTCCCCAAAGTAATTTCACTTCCTTAGCTTTTCCACCCGGCCTTTCTGCGCTGTGAAGCGGCCGTGGAGCGACGTATAAATAGCGCCGAGCCGGGCTGCGAGAGAGGCAGCGGGGCCGGCTGGTGGAAAACGCAGCCGCCGTGCCCAACCTGCACCTTCGGTTCCCCGAGCCGTGCCCTAGCTTCTGCGGCACCGCGGTGGGGAGCAGCCCTGGATGCTGATCCCCTTCTGCCCTGGCAGCCGCCGCGCTGGCCATTCACAGACCCAGCAACAGGTCTCCTAGGCTTAGGGTCCCACCAGCACCAGGACTTGCTTCCTGGGGAAGATTTTAGGGAAGTTTATTTCACCCACTCGCCAATAATTCCAACGTCTGGAATCAGACACTCACTGCAGTTTGAAGAAAGAACATCCCATCTTGTCTGATTGGCCGTAGTGAGGTGAGAAGGTCTCCCGTTGTGGTGTGAGGACATGCAGGAATATGGCTCCCTCCTCAGTGACAGCCAGTCTTGAGAAAGGTCCAAGCCTACCAGATCCCATGAAGAACTCTGGTGTTTCTAGCCACTCCACCTTGAACAATTGTCCCTTGTCGTGAGGTAGACTGAGCTCAATCTGGTGTGAGGCTTGATGACCAAGTGCAGCAGGAAGGCAAGCCAAGCAGTGTCTGAGCCCGCAGTGAGCAGAATTTTGGGTCAGCCAGAGCCATGGCCTTCATCAGGCCAAAGAAATAACTGCTAAAGCCAAGCAAGTCCCAACCCAGCGCAGCCGCTTCCGTCAGCTTATGTCCTCAATGCCACCCTAGTCTAGTTTCCCACAGAGCAGAGGAGAAGGTGCATGAGGAATGGAGAGAGCAGGGGGCTGTGGTGGGATCGTCACAGGGACCAATGCTCCGTGAGCAGCTGGTTGTGTGGGCTCAGTGTGTGTGCACCCAATCTCGTGCTCCCAGATCTCAAAGCGGATGAAAACTGATGCGAAACCAGAACAGCTAGGGCACTGCAGGGCCAGATCCTGCAGACGGACTGGCAGAACCGCGTCCCGGCCCTGGTTCCGATCAGGCTCTACGCCTCCCTTGCAGCCTCCAAGGCAGCTCTTGGCCATGGTTTCCAACAGCTACGGTGTGCCAGGGTCTGTCCCGGCAGGCCAGCTGCAATTAAGGTTCTATTAAGTATTCAAGTAAATGGGGCAAGATTCTCTTTGCTCTCATTGTTTTGTAGTGCATTGCCAAAACCTCAAGCATCTTCACTGAAGGCTCACACATTCCTATAAGTTTTGCAGTGTTCAGTATAACCTTAATTCCTAAACAGATGCTTTACGGTGGCAATCCCCAGAAGAAAACCCCTTGAACCTCAAAGCTGGTAAATTCAAAGCCGACAAACAAAGCCTCTCCAATTTTCCCAGTCTCCAGGTGATCTCACTGTCTCCATGCCGACGTGTGACCTTCCCAGCACCTTGCATGCTAACTCTGGATGCTAATTTCTCACACGATGGCTCTTCCAGGAACTTTCTCAATCCTCGTACTCATTTTGGAGACTTCCTGCATGCAGTGTAAGCATGGTGCCCAGAGGCTCAGCCACCAGCGTGTCCATGCCACCCAAGCCTCATGCCATGGCAAGGTGATGTTCCCCAGGGAAGCATCTGCCCCGCTCTGCTGCACCCGTCTCCTGCTGATGTGGAGGGGTGCATGGAAAGCTCTGCTGTGGTGGTGGCCGCTGTCTCTCTCGCCCTGGTGGGACAGAACCGCAAGGATTTAGGGGTTTGCTTTGGAGGCAGCCTCGCGTGGCCAGGCTGAGCCAGAAGGATGCTGTTGGGCTGGCAGCACTGGCCTGTCACCTCCGCCTGTCTCGCTGTGAGCAGGCATTCCTGCTCGGTGGAAATATGCCCGAAATAGCCCCTCTGCAGATTGTCTTTATCTAATCAGCCGCCTTCGTGCTCCCCTCCAGTGCATTTCAGGGAGCTGATAACGGTGATATGTTAAGTGTGGAAACCTCTAGCGAACTGCCCGACACGTAGAGTAATTCTCCTTCCTGCCATTTATCAGAGCCTGCTAATGGGAAACATTCCTCCTGGGGGTCAAGGAGCAGCCGGGGGATTTCTCTGGAGAGGATGGATGAGGCTCCGGCACCCTCCTGGCTCTCCTGGGCTGGGTAGGAGCTGATCTGACCACAAAATGCTCATTGAAAGGGCAGCTCCATGACTTGGTGCTGGTGGTGCCATGTCCCATGGGCTTGTGCAGCTCTTGGGGGCACGGCTGAGGAGTCCCATCCTCTTCCGTCATATCTTGGGAGGCCAACAAGGCTGTGGGGAGAAGAATGGTGGTGCCTCAATGGTCAGGGGAGATGCTGCCACTGCTGAGGATGGTTGTGCAGGGCTGGTGGGACATTCAGGCAGGCTAAAGCCACAGGCTCCTTGTTGTGCCCATCAGGTTTTGTTGGAGGTCAATAGGAGCCCTCTGCGGCCGCTGCCCTGCTGAGGATGCCCTGTCACACCTGTCTGAGCAGGGCACAGCTCAGCTCAGCAATGTGAGGATGAGCTTCCTACCACCCTGAAAACCACATCACAAACGCCAGCACCGAAAACACCCAAACCCAGCGGAAGTGCGCTTCAGCAGCTGCTGGAACGACCATTCCACATTTCTCCTTCTACAGATCTGCTTGGCCTTTGATGGGTCTTGCTGGAACCTCTTCAAAGAAGGAGAGAAACTAGGGCAAACAGAAGGAACTGTAGAAGGAATCTCCAAAAATAAAATCCCTTTAAAGATAAGGCAGAGGAGGGGGTGAGCAGAGCACTGGGTGAGTACATGCCCTGAGAAGAATGTGTTAGGCTGGGCCAGCTGGTAGGTCTGGGCCGAGAGCTCGTCCCACTGCCGGGGTGCTCATGGCAAAGGTACTTGGCACTGGACCTGCCAAAGGCCTCGGGTCCCTCCAGCGTGGGGGCGGAAATCTGACTCCGAGCCCAGGATGGAGAGGCAGAAGCCCACCAGGGTAACCTCAGAGGGACCTGTGGTCCACCAGCCCCCGTGGCTCTTCAGGACACTGAAACTGCCATCTCAGCACGGTTGAGCACCGCTGTTACACCACAGTCAAGAGGGATCTCAGGACTGGTGTTCTCTTGATGGTCTCCCCAGGGGAGCTGCAGTAGGCACATCCGCAGAGTCCAGCTCTGCACCAGGTGCTGTCAAATCCCGATGAGGACCTGAGTTTCTCAACACCAGCGTGGTGAGAGGGTGCCCACGTGGGGCATGGGGACGGAGGCTTGCACTCCATTTCATCCTGATGTGCTCAAAGTCACCTGGTTTGTGCTACAGGCTCCCCTCCACGGGGACATTTCCATTCCCGGGGAAGACTGGCACCATGCAAAGCCCTTACATTGCGCTGTGCAGCCAATGAAGGCAACATCACCCCATCCCTGAGCCCAAACATCCTCTCTGCTGGGGCTCAAGCCACAGGGGACAGGTCTGGAGAGTTCTCCTCTGTCCCATGAATCTCCCAGACCTCACTCCAAGCAGGGTGGGAGGGCAGAGGACCAGACTGTTGTGAGGTGTTGGGGACATGACACTGAGAACCGGCTCGCGGGGTGTAGCAGCAAACCATGCCTGTTCGCTGCATGGAAGGACTGGCCACTGCTGGGCCTTCAGCAGAAACCCCCTCCAGTGCCTGGCGTGGGTTCAGGGCAGGTCCTGGGGCTGCATAAATCTCTCTGCAGCCTGGGCTGTGTGCCCAGCCTGGAGCCACATGCCCTAAGCAGCTCCTGGTGCTGCTATTCTGGCCGTGGCGGAGGCCGTGTCACATCCAGCCTGGTCACAGCATTGTGCAGCTAATCCTTAATCACTCCGTGCCTCAGTTTCCCCTACTCTCAGGAGGATACAACAGCTCCAAGTTACTTTGGGGTGTGAGGAATACAATAGCAAGGAGGATGGAGGATGCAACCATCTAGACCATCTCCCCTAGATACTCCCTCTCCCTGCACGTGGACGTGGGGGTCCCGTGTCACCCAGTCCTAGTTAGGATGATTTCCAGCGCTGGAGGCAGCTGCAGATCATTTCACACAAGTCTGCGGTGAATCCAAGCAGCCCACGGGTGCTCCTGCTCCCATGGGGGGCATGGAGTGGCTTTGTGTCCAGGAAGGAGCAGAGCAGCGCTGCAGAGAGGACCACCCGTGTTCTCCGGGGAGCCGAGCGGCGGTAGCCCACCCTGGCAGGGCGTCATGTCCCTGCTGCAATCACTGGCGGCTTCGCGGGGCTCTTTACCCTGGGGAGAGTGGGTGCTGACCCTGCCCTTGA
The DNA here is from genome assembly GCF_036417535.1 of Chlamydotis macqueenii. Taxonomy (NCBI): domain Eukaryota; kingdom Metazoa; phylum Chordata; class Aves; order Otidiformes; family Otididae; genus Chlamydotis; species Chlamydotis macqueenii. The sequence continues at coordinate 3,130,091 of NC_141571.1, read as the reverse complement.
CGGCAATGTGTCCCGGCCTGGTGTGAGTGGGAGGGAGAGGGGCTGCAAAAAAAGCATCCGGCCCTGCTTTGCTTTTCAAATGCAAAGGCAAAGAGAAAAGCGGAGTGCGTGGTGGGCAGGCGTGAGGGTCCTTCGGGGAGGCCAGCCCAGAGAGCAGGAACCTCACCGCACTTCAGGTGCCGGCGACTCACATGGCTTTTCCTTGAGCCAGGCACAGAAATCCGTGTGGCATGGGTGTGGGTCTGGCTGCCCCCGCTGCGCCCCGTTCCCGTCTCGGGCAGCCCACAGCAGTGCTGCCAGGACGGAGCTCTGGGCTGCGACCACCATGTTGTACATGGTGCCTTTGGGTGCTGCCCAGGTGAAATGGTGTGGAGGAAACCCAGAAGCCTCTCTGTAGAGAGATAGATCTTTAATCTGGTCTAGCCGTGAACCAAGCTCCCAAGCCGAGGCAAAGGGGCTCTGGGAGCAGGACCTGGGGGTTTGCTGCTGGGCCCTTTGAGAAGAAGACAAGGGGGTAACACGGACCAAGCCCCAGGGTCCTTCCCCAGTGCCCTGCTCCAGGGCAGTCTGTCTGGGGAGAGGCTGAACCAGAGCTGAGCGAGACGTTGGGATGCTCCAGCTCGGAAAGTCAGCGGTCACACGCATCCCGCCCGGCAGCAGCTCTCCTGGTGGGGTGCCGGGAAGAAGCAGGAGGACCGGTTGCTTAGGTGCAGGAGGAAACGGTGAAGCTCCCGCTCCTCCACTCCCTGCCGGAGCAGGCAGCGCGAGCGGGCTTGGAGAGCTGGAGTCTCTCTCTCTGCCTTTGTACTCGCCTGACAATACAGGAGTAAAAATAACCAGGCTGCACTTGCAGAGAGATAAAAGCAAAGTTTGCCTTTTGTGTCTCTCCGGGCAGTGGGACAGCAGCACCAATGGAGCTGTGGGGACATGACACATGGGAATTTCTGACATATCTTTTCCCACTCTGACCTTGACAGACACAATAAAAAGGGGCTTTGCTGCACGCACACAGCCACTCAGTCCTATCACCAAGGTTAGTAAGAAAGAGCATGTCTGCGTGCGCGCTTCTCCTCCGCTACTAACCCGCTTCGCCTCTGCAGGTGGATGTTCCTGGGAGGCTGGGACAGACCTGGATCACGAGCGTTTTTTGCTAAGGTCTGCGCGCTTTGCCGGGTCGCTGGCCACCAGCAGCAGCTACGTTCGTGATGGCTGCGGCGTCTCACGGCTCTGCTGTGGGATACCGCACGGGATGGATATTAGAAAGCGCTATCGTAAAAGGGCTTTTCCAAGCAGCTGTCACAGCGATCTTCTAGAAGGGGTCTTCCCTGCAATAATGCCTTCAGTCTTGCTTCTGTCATCCTGTGATACTGCTCTGGAAAACGGGTGCGAGTCTTTGCAGAGGTTTTGTGCAGGGTACCAGGGCTCTGACAGGTCTGTGGAGCTGAAATGGGTTTTAGCTGAGTTTATCAGGAGAAGGGGTGTCGTTGACAATCTCTGGTGATGTCTAACATGCGAATGTGGATTTTGACACTGAAGAGATGCCGGCTCAGCGGGCTGGGACTGGCACTGTGGGGCTGGTAGCAGCAGAAGGGAAAGTGCTCAGTGATTGTCTTGTCATTATAGTTATTATTAGCTGCTATTGTTGCTGTCTTCTCTCACTTTCTAAAATTAAAAGCACGCTTGATGACCATGTTGCTCTTGGTCAGTAGCCCCGCGGCAGGCGCTGACTCCTTGTCCCCTCACTTCTTCCAGCGTCCAGGTGTCTTTCACTCTTTCTTCACTGCTGCTGAGTCTTCCTCCAGCCGGGCAAGATGGCTATGCTGGATATGAGCGAGTTTGGGGAGGCTGCTGAATACCTCCGGAAAAGCTACACAGAGCAGTTGAAGCTTCAGACAATCCCGTTCGATGGTAAGACCCTAACCGTGTGTGTGCCCCAAGCCAGCCCCGTGGCCATGGCTCTCTTTGGAGACCATCCCCATCCCTTTCCCATTGCTGCTCCTCATGGTATCGCAGGCACTGCGGTATTGTCCCCCACCGCCCTGGAGGACAGGAAGATCTCAGAAGTAGGAGAAGCAGGTTTTTGACTTTCCCTGTGTTTGCTGAGGTGCAGGCGGAGGTGGCCCTTCATCTCCCCCACCCTTGAGGGGCAGGAGGGCTGAGGGAGACGGGCTGAGGGACTGGTGTCAAAGCCTTCTCCAGCTCCTTTTCATTTTGGAGGTGTCTGCTGTGTCCCAGCCACCCCGCTGTACCGTGGCTCACCATGCTCGGGCTCCAGCACCCAACTTGCTCCTCTTGGTTCAGCAAATGAGGAGCGTTTTGCTTCTTCTCACCGTCCTTTTTTCATGACAGTCCAGCAGCAGACTTCTGTCAGGCTAAAAGTTGACCCCGGCAACTGCCGAACATGAAGAAGTCAAAGAAATCCCTGCTCCTATGACCAAGAACACAGGAAGGAATAATCGCTGTCCTTCCATGTTATTGGACTGCATTCATGTGGCTTTCAGTTGACAATTTCAAAAGGTTTCTTACATTTTAACCTGTTTTGTCTGTCTCCTCTCCTCTCCTCTCCTCTCCTCTCCTCTCCTCTCCTCTCCTCTCCTCTCCTCTCCTCTCCTCTCCTCTCCTCTCCTCTCCTCTCCTCTCCTCTCCTCTCCTCTCCTCTCCTCTCCTCTCCTCTCCTCTCCAGGAAAAAAGCGAGCCTGGATCCCAGATGAGAAAGAAGCTTATATTGAAGTGGAAATCAAAGAAATCACTGGTGGCAAAGCCACTGTGGAAACCAAAAATAAGGAGGTAAGCAAAATACCTTTCATTTTCCAAGGGAGAGCAAGTGTGACCGGAGGGGGGATAACGTGTGACAAGATCGTGTCTGAAACTAGCTGAGCTCTTGCTGATAACCCTTCCACGCTCAGCAATCAGTCGTGCCCCGAGGGGACGCACACCGTGGTGTGACAGGACACGTAGGCCAGTTACTTGCCAAGAGTGGCAAAGGTTCAGCATCCCCCGCATCGAGTGTTTGCTTTTGAGCACGGTTTGTCATGCGAGACAGACCGAAGCGGGACGGCCGGGCTGGAGGAAGGGCTGCCCGAAGGCAGCGCCTGCCCCGGCACAGCCCTTTGCGATGCTGAACCGCTGCCCTACTCATCTCGAAGGTTGGAACAAGAGGTAAGAGGCCAGTTGGCCAATTCCTGCTGGTTCTAGCTGGGATTTGCAGTGGAGTGGTTGGGAGAGCAGGCGCTGGGCGAAGAGGTAGGACCAGCTATGTCTAGTGGTGAGGATCCAGCTTTCCAGCAGCGGGAGGGAGGCAAAGCAAGCAAGGATCAGCTGGTATTTCTCGAGATAATATCCAGTACAAATAGCTGCAGATGGGCTCTAATTAATATCCCTTTCTCGGCTCTGGGAGTTGCACAGCCGCGCAGCTTCACTGCGGTGCAGATTCACGCTGGTGTAAAACTGGGAGTAAGAACAAGGACCCGACCTGGCAGCAGGTGGTAGACTTTGTTATTTCTATTTCTCGTCAGCGTGGCACTGGAAGTGCTTGTGTCTGCGGAGTTTAAAAAGATATATGTTATCCTCTTCAAAAAGTGTCAAGGATTTGAAAATATTTTTGTTGAAACTGGGAAAAAAAAGTAAAGAAATTTGCCCTCTCCAAAATAAAATTTATTGGGGAAGGAGTCTAAATTTTAAAAGTTTATTCTGATGTTTAAAAGATCTTCAGCTCCTGTGAAAAAAAAGCAGTTTCCAAACCTTTTTTGCTGTTCCGCCTTGAAACTGTCTTTTTAAAAAATTTATCACAGATTTACAAAATCTGAAATGATATCTGCTTTCCCTGGATCAGCATTTCCAGCAGGAGCAGTTTCAGGAGACATAATCCCACCCTTATCCTTCTGCTTTTAACATCTGACACCTTTTAACACCACACAATTCCTATTCACCTGTAAAAAACCCCACACAAACCTCTTTGGAAGGTTGCATTTAATCTTTATTAACAAGACCATTTGCTAAATCCAGCTTCTTCCATCCAGGCCAGATACGTAACGCGATAGTTTCCCGGCGCTTGGCTTCGTGGGATTAAATAAATCCAGTTATAAGTGATGGGGTCCAGGCTTCAGCTGTTTGCCCAGATAGCCGGGGATCACGCCGAGCGAAAGCTTGCGCTGCCGTGGGGTTTTGGGCTGTGAAGAAGAGTGCAGGATGGGACTGTCAAGCACATTGGGGGGTGATATCTTGGTGCCCCCCAGTTTGGACCCCCTCTGATGGGCCACAGCCATCTCACTGGGGAGGGAATGGGTCTGGGGCTTGCAAGTCCCAGCTGGGCTTTGTGGCTGGGGTTCTGGTGGCGCTCCCCTAGCCCCGTCACCCCAAAATAAAGGGCAACCCTGTCAGAGGCCAGGGATGTCCCCAGCATGAGACTGTCAGTGTGTCCCTCCACCTGGTGGGTTTTGGGGGAGACCGTGTTTGGTAGGGGCTGGGGTCCATCTGATGTGTCCTCCCTCCTCCGGCAGACGCGGGTGGTGAAGGAGGATGAATTGCAGCCCATGAACCCCCCCAAGTTCGACATGATTGAGGACATGGCCATGCTGACGCACCTCAACGAGGCCTCTGTGCTCTACAACCTGAAACGTCGCTACTCCCACTGGATGATCTATGTAAGATGATGGCATCTGGGGGACGGGGGGAGTCACCCCATGGGGTCAGCAGTTGAAGGGGCACGGGGCACCCCCGTCCCTCATCCGCCCCCTTTTCCCCCTGCAGACCTACTCGGGGCTCTTCTGTGTCACCATCAACCCCTACAAGTGGCTGCCGGTCTACACCGCGCCCGTGGTGGCAGCCTACAAGGGCAAGCGGCGCTCCGAGGCACCCCCGCACATCTACTCCATCGCCGACAATGCCTACAATGACATGCTGCGCAGTAAGCCCTCGCCTTGGGGACCCCCATGGTGGGGTGTCTGGGCTCCTGGGGCAGGGAGTGAGCTGGGTGCCACTGGCCTAATCCCTGCTCCTTCTCTTCCAGACCGCGAAAACCAGTCCATGCTCATCACGTAAGTGCCCCTCCATGCCCTTGCCCTGCCCAGCCCCATGCGAGCGGTGGAGGCCCCTCTGTGCTGCTCTCCCAGGGGAGCCCCGATGCACCGGGAGGGCCCCCCCAGCCATGTCCCCCCCACCACGGCAGCTGTCATTCCCCCCCGTCCCTTCCCACCCAGCCGGCCTCCACCACCACGCCAGGTGACAAAGCCCCGCGGTGGGCAGGCTCCTCCGCACCCCGACAGCTGCGGGAGCTGCCGTGGGGCACTCCAACCGCCGCCGTCCTCCGAGGGGCGAGGGGGAAGGAGAGATGGAGGCCAAGGCCAGAGGGAGATGGTGGTGGTGGCCGGAGGGGAGGCAGAGGGGAAGGAGGGTGACGTGGGAGGATGTAGGCCAGGTTGATTTCAAGTGACATATAGATAAGGGCTATATAAAGGACTCTAAAGGACCCTACACCACTGCCAGGAGCCACGGACATTTTTAGCCTCGGCCATCGCCTAATTAGGAAAGGCAGGGGCTGCGGAGAGATGCTTGGCGCGTGTCCGGTGGCGGCTCCGCTCCCCTGCTCCCCCCCGGCTCTTTGTGATCTGGGATTACAATGGGAGAGCGGCTAACTATAGGGATGAGCTCAGCAGGGCCCACCGGCCGCCTGCACCCCACGGCGGCCATGCCAGCCCACGCACTTGCCTGGGCAGGGTTCACCCTGGCGCGGTGCTGCCGCCATCTCCAAGACCCCCCAACAAAGCGAAGCGTGCTGAAACTACCCAACGGGAGCAGGCGAAGCCGGGTCCTGGCTGATCCCGGACAGCTGAAACCCCGGGGCCAGGGCTGTACAGCCTGGGTGGGCGCCGGCACCTCCTGCCATATCTGCGGTGGGCAGCTGAGGACCCCGCAGCACCTCGGAGGAGACGGGCAGAGCTGGGGCTCGCAGCCGGAGGACACGGCGTGGTTGGAGCTGGGTTTCACTCCAAAAACAAGCCCCAAAGCCAGGCACGTACAGCCCCAGGCTGGAGGGGATCGATAGCGCCGGCCTCCCCGTCCCTCCGAGACTCGGCTTCTCCCTCCCGGCACAACGAGTGGGGCGGCAGGTCGGCAGGGTCTCTGTTTGAAGTTTTGCCTGTTCTTTGCCTCATACCCTTGATCTGTGTATTTCTGTTACTCTAAGCGGAGAATCTGGTGCTGGTAAGACTGTAAACACCAAGCGGGTCATTCAGTACTTTGCCATTGTCGCAGCCTTGGGCGACACACCGGGCAAGAAAGTAGTAAGACCCTCTTTTGAAACAAGTTCTTGCTGTTTTCTTCCTTTCTTTCTTTATTTTTTTTTCCCTCCTTTCTCTTTCTTCTTCTTTTTACCTTTTTTTTTTTTCTTCCCCCAACTTTTTGCATTTGGAAGCGTGTTTTGGTCTGACCCACCCAGGGCTTGGCTTTTCCCTGCCTTTTGAACAAGCAAGGCTTGAAATTATTCTGCTCAAGGGGAAATGGATTTTTTTTTTACATGGCTGCTCCATCTGTGCAGCCTGAAAGAGGTGCTTTAGATGCCCTCTTTATCTTCTCTTTCTCCTTCAACACCCCCCAGATCTTCTTCTTAAGAAGCGCTAAAAGAATGGACTAAACCTGCCATTTCCCACCTTGCCTCTTTTAAGCCTTGCTTTTCATCCTTTTCTCCTTTTTTTCTCCTTTTGTTCATTTTGACCCTTTTCTACCTTGTGCTTTTCTTGCTCTTGTTTTGATTCTTGCATTTCTTTGGTGCTGGTAATTTTTGAGCTGCCCTTGCAATTGCTTATTTCTTCTCGATTCGTTGAGCCTCCGGCCTGCTTTTCCCTTCTAGAAGCAAACTGGCTGCTTTCGGTATCAGACAAGCAATCCTTCAGCGTTATTTTATTTACTCTTCTTTGGGTTTGGATTTAACTCTTCCTGCTTTTTGACGCATTTCTTTATTTTCTTGAGCTAATCTATTTAACAACTTTTTGGCATCTCTTATAAAGTTTAATCCTCCCATTTTTTTTTCTTGGGCGTTCTTTGGCACTAAATGGTCATGCCCTGCTTTTCTGACCATGCTTCTTGTGGTTCTTGCCTGGCTTTTCTGGATTTCTAAAGACAATTTTCTTTTCTTTCTCTAGGCAGCTCTTGCCACTAAAACTGGGGTAAGTGTTGTAGACTCCTAATTGTTAATGGTGAGGACAGGGTCCTGCTGCACCACGGAGCTATGGTGGGGTGTGAGGAACGCCTGTGTGGGGCCTCTGCCTCGGGTTGGGGGGCGAAGGCTGCCCCAGCACCTGGGCAGTGTTTAGTTCTCCACTTTGCTTTGTGTCTCCCACCTTCCCATGGTTTGAAGCTTTGGTGTCTCATCTCTCAGTGACTTTCTACCTTTCTGACTCCAACCTCTCCTTCAAGGGATCGTTACTCTTCAAACGCTCATTTCTAATCCACGCGGTGTTTGCCTGGGGATGGCGTGGGCTCCTCCAAAGATAAGGTGAAGCCTCCACTCTCTGAGCCATTAGTGTCCCCCCGGCCTCAAAGCCCAGCTGAGGGCAGGGGAAGACCCTCTCTGCCACAGCCAGCACTGTGCTCTGGCTGGAGACCGGGGCACTGATGGTGCTTGGACATGCCACCTTCTACAAAGACCTGAGCTGGCTTGGCCCACCACATGGCACCTTCTCTGGGGTGCATTTCTGAGGTGCTTGCTTAGCTCCAAGGAAACAGCTTTAGTGCCTTTGGAAATCAAGCAAAAGTTCAGTCCCTGGTGCTCCAGCACCCCAAAGGCTCAGCCATTTCAGCAGCTCAGTAGTATGTCCTTGGCCCTTGACTTCTCTGTCTAAGCGCTGAGGAACAGCCTTTAGCTGATGCACACTCTTGGTTGGGGGATGCTCATTAACACACGGGTCTCAGACCACTTGGGCAAACTTACTAAGAGTGAGATAGCAGGGTGGCTGAATCTGGGGCGCGGGGCAGCCCCCATTGGCTCTCACAGGCCAGGCAGTTTTAGATCAGGCTGAATTTAAAGATAATGGATCAAAGGGTATCCAAGTGACAAAATAGTTTGTTAGTAAAGCTGTGATTCACGGCGGCTCCTGGTCTCTTTCGCCCTTCACGCGCCTGAAGCTGCAGAAGTGGGGAGCAGTTGTGGGCCCAACATTGAAAAGACAGCGTGGGTCTTGGTGGGCAGAGCCCAGAGTCGGTGTTTCCCACCTAAGGAAAGCCCTGTGGACTGTAATGTGTCCCAGCATGGGTAAAAGCTCACATGAAAAATCCTGCGGGTGCCCGCGCCACCAAACTCTACTACTGTTGTCAACACCCCGTGTCCTTCGTGTGGCTTGGCGCAAGTCTCTTGCTTCTGTCCTCTAATTCTTGGCCTGCTTCGCCTGCGTTGGGTGGAGGCTGTCTCTTTATCTTTGAACTGTGCATGTGAAACACGAATGGAAAAACAAGGTTAGGGGAAGATGAATCTTGGGGCTTGCTCAGGAGAGCTCCAGTGAGTTCAGCAGATCATGCCAGCTGGGACCCGTGATGTGTTCCCATCGCACTGTGACCCTGCTGTGCATGTTGTTGGTGGACGAAGTCGTAGATCGAGCCTGTTTTCTGGATCTCTTCTTTTGCAATGTACTGCAGTTTGAACTGTCCAAGACTTTGGTTTGGTGGAAGAGGAAATGCCTGGAAGAGTCAAAGAGCCTGAAATGTTTCAGACTGTTGTGGAGACAATGCGTGCTTGCTCTTGGCTTGTGTATTGTAGCAACCTAAGAAAGGGGCTAAGGGCTACTGTGTGCAGAGGGACCAGTTTAGGCAAGGAGAAGCCCACAGAGAACACTCCTGCAAATCCTAAGCTCTGCTGACCCCTACACCGAGCTGCATTGCCCCATGAGACCAGGAGATGCCTCAGGAGCAGCAGGCTCTTGAAGACAGCTAACGAGCGTAGCAGGCAGACGGCACAAGGAGCCGCGCGCTCTGTTTCCCTGTGTTGTTGGTAACAGATCCCCTCCAGCTGGGTGGGAGTTGACACATCCTTTGGTTTTGTTTTCCAGGGCACCCTCGAAGATCAAATCATTGAGGCTAACCCAGCTATGGAAGCTTTTGGCAATGCCAAAACCATAAGAAATGACAACTCCTCACGTTTCGTAAGTGTCTTAGGGCTGATGTGCTGCCTTTACGTAAGCTGGATGCTTCGCCTGTGGCGTTGTGTTTTAGTACGGTGTGAGCCAAAGGCAGCAGCAGGAAGCTAGCTCTGCTTCCTTGTGGGATTGGACTGCTGAGGCCGAGCAGCTTCTGGTTACATCAGTGCAGTAAATGGTGTGCCGGTGAGAATGAATCGCCGTGGTGTCACAGCCTGGGTCTGGAGAGAAGTCCCTTACAGGACCAAAGTTGAGAGGGCCAGTAGGGACAGCCTGGAGTGCTGGAGCTGGGACAAACATGAGTGCCCCTTCCAGGAGCATCTTTTTCTGCAAAGCCCAGCCTGGATTCTGCTGTGGGATGCAGAGCCCATCAGCCATGGGTGGCTTTGATGCCTGTTCTTGTGCTTTGGAGGGAAAGGAGATGCTCCCGGGTGAGGTTCCTCAGCACACCACAGAGGAGGGGGCTGCGGGCAGAGCAGGCCTGAGGACAGGGATTTATCTGCTGTGAGTGACATTTCTGCCTGCCTAGTGTTCAGGGCTTTAGGCGATGCTGTCTGACCCTCTGCACATTGCAAACCAGAAATCTTCACCCACCTACCCCTCACAGAGCCCAGTAACTTGCCTGGCATCAGAAGAAACCTAACAAGTGGGAAATTACCAGTGCCTTGTAGCTGTCTGAGGTTTCTAGGAGCTGTTCAGATTGTACCTGTGGAGCCAAGCCCAGCACTCACCTCCTGCCTTTGTTTTCAGGGAAAGTTCATCCGGATCCATTTTGGCCCCTCGGGGAAGCTGGCCTCTGCAGACATCGACATTTGTGAGTAAACACCCACCAGCTGCTGTGGGGAGGGATTTCACCTCGCTTTTTGTGGGTCAGCTCCAGGAAAGAACAAGCCCTCTAACCCCTCTGCCCTATGTGGTTCCAGATCTTCTGGAAAAATCAAGAGTGATTTTCCAGCAACCCAAAGAGCGGAGCTACCACATCTACTACCAGATCCTCTCTGGGAAGAAACCAGAGCTGCAAGGTAAGGCAGCCAAAGCTGCAGCATAGCCTTTATAGCGCGATGGCCTGAAAACAGCCACAAACAGCTCTCTTGTCAGCTCTGGGGTCCACAGGGAATGGGCAAACTTAGCTCACCATGCAGGTACTGCCCTTGAATGCTGTGCTAGCTGTGCAGATGATTCGGGGTGGAACGGATTTCAAGAAGTCATCTAGTCCAGCATCCCTTATCCTCACAGACTGAGAAGCCAGGCTAAAGCCCTTTCTGCAGCGGCCTAAGAGCAGAGGAATGGTCACTCAGGGTCTGTTTGCAGAGCGGGAGCGTGCCTTGCTCAGAGTCCTTGCCGTGTGGTGGGGACAGCGCTGGCCTCAGCCTGCGCAGGCTGGGTATTTAGTCATTTTGGTGTAGACGGAAGTGTTCTGCAGCGTACTCGGAGCTCCTTCAGCCACCCTAGTGAGACAACCGTTTCAGGTTATCTCGCCACAGCGGCCCTGGTGTAGACCTATCCTAGGTGTGTTCCCCATCTGACCTGAATTTGCACCGGAGCTGCTCCCGTGCTCCGAGCAGCCCTTCCCTCCAGGTGACAGGTCACAGGGAGTGCTCAGGAAACCTTTCCACGCCGTGGAAAGATGGCTGGCGTGGTCCCCTGGGGTGGTCAGCCTCTTGGCTGCGGGCTCTGGAGCTTGCTGCTGGCCCGAGAACAATACCTTATTAGGCAGGTCTGGAGAGCTCTGCAGAGCAGTAATCTTATCTGGTGGTCACAAGGACGTGGATGGCCACTTCTAAATCAGTCTGCAGCCAAGCGATATCCCAAGATAGCAAGCAGGAGGCACATCACGGAAGAGAGAGATCCATGTGTAGACCTGCCTGGGCTTGAAGAGGCTGTTCTTCCCACCGGCCAGTGCCCTCTAGTTGAGGCTGGTGAAGCCTTACCTCTTCCTCTGTGTCCAGGGTTGGCCCTCTGCCCCAGCTTTGTGTCTGTCAGGCTGGCCTGACCCTCTGCATGTCTTGCCCCAACAGATATGCTGCTGCTCTCCCTCAACCCCTACGACTACCACTTCTGCTCTCAGGGTGTAACGACTGTGGACAACCTGGATGATGGCGAGGAACTCATGGCAACGGATGTGCGTGTACTTCCTTCACAATGCGCGGCTCGAGGCAGTGGCCTGGGGGAGGGCACAACCTTCTTCTGGGGAGGCATGGGGACACATCCTGGTTTTTATGTGTCCTCTCTAAATTAGCTGGGAGCTCCCTCTGGTTTATTGGCAGTTGCTCTACACATGCTGTGAGCCTCCAAGAAAGAGCAGAGTGACTCTGATCTCCATCAGCAGCCTCCTCCAGGCAGAGAAGGGAGAGTAATTCCCTGCATTAGGAAGGGCCTGTAGCACGTGAGCACTTCCCATGGCTCTCATGGGAAGTGGTAGCACTTCCCATGGCTCCCTCAGCTTGGAAAACCTCCTGCTTGTGGATGCTAGGCTAGTCCTTTTGCTTTCAAATAGATGAACTGGAGCGGGACTCACATTCAGAATCCTGTGGACAAGATTCCTTGGTGAGGTGCCCACCTGGATAGACCACCCTGCCCAGAGCCCCAGCACAAGGAGACCACCTTAGGAGTCAGTAGGAGGACCACCTGTCACCTCAAGAGTGGTGATTTTGTTCTATCTGTACTGCTTTTTCTCTCCTCAGCACGCCATGGACATTTTGGGCTTCAGCAATGATGAGAAATACGGCTCCTATAAAATAGTGGGCGCTATCATGCACTTCGGCAACATGAAGTTCAAGCAAAAGCAGCGAGAAGAGCAGGCAGAGGCTGACGGCACTGAAAGTGAGTTTGGCTCCATGCCACCAGATCTGCCCAGCCTGGGCTGGGCATGCAAACTCCTCCAAGGGCAGACTGTGATAACTTCCCTGGCCTGGTCTGTGAAGGGTTTGTGAGCATGTTCCCAAGCAACCACGTTGTCTTTGGACCTGCTTTAGGTGGACAAGCACAAAGGGGCTTGTCCTTGAGTGGGCATATTTAGGGCAGCGTTTTCTGCACTCATCTGCATCAGACTTGCCTCAGCAGCATTATAGACTGTCACATCCTGGCTGTGCTTCACCTTGTTCAGTCTTCTGCCCTTCATCATCTCTTCTCTTGCACTTCGTTAGACAGCAGGTCGTCCACAGAATATGAGCCAGGCCATGATGAGGGCTGCAAGGATCTGCTCAAGTCACAGCCTCCTGAAGAGCAGTTAGAGCAGAATACAGCCACTGTTTAATACTTTTCCTTGTTTGTTTCTTGGGAAAATCCAGTGCAAAACATAGATCTAAGAGAACAGTCAGGCTGCAGAGCAGACGTAAAACTCAGAAAAGTCAGAGCTCAAGTATTTTCTATTGCTTTTGCACTGCTGCATTATGCCTGGCTCCCCTGTTTCAAGGAGAGGATGACTTTCCAGCATGTGGAAGGATGAGAAGGGGGAGCCTTGTCACATAACTGAAAGGCTTGAGCAGTAACTATGCATCAGCTGGGGCAGGGATCCAGCCGAAATTACTGCCTAGATCAGGCCTTGTCATGCTAGAGTTCATGAAGGAAGAGTTCCCCTTGCCTGAGGAATGTCAACACAGGATTCAGCTGCTACCCGATAATTACAGAAGGTTTTGATCTAGCAGTGATTTCCCCACAGAGGTGATTTTCTGCCTACAATCTGCTATTAGATGTCTGTGAAAGATAAGCAAGAGAATCCCCTCTCTTGTGGTCAGTTCAAATTCACTGCATGGGAATCCAGGCTTCCACTGGAAAATCATCAAGATCCCCAGATCAAGAAGACTCAAAAACCTGATAGATGCCTGATGAGGTGCTATGGCCATCTCCTCCAAACAGTGACTACTCAGGCAGGAGGTCCAGACTTTAAAAGCATCATACAGTATCCAAGATGGGAAATCACACTAGGCACTGCAAGGAGACTCTGGAGCAGGTGGAAAAACTAGTATAGGTAGCACTGGTCAGCAGAAAAGCTGGTAATTTTTTTTTTATTTTTCCTTCCTGGGCCTTTCTTGCTGCCTCCTCATGCCTTTGTACTGTTTTACAGGTGCTGACAAAGCTGCGTACCTGATGGGAATCAGCTCAGCTGACCTCATCAAGGGGTTGCTCCATCCTCGTGTGAAAGTGGGCAATGAATACGTGACCAAAGGTCAAAACGTGGAACAGGTGAGTGTGTGGGTACACGGGTTTCCTGCTCACACTGGTGTGCGACCCCTCTGCAGGCAGGCCTGTTGCATAATGTTCTCTACACAGGGCGACTAGTGCTTCGGTTCGCTCTGTTGGGTTTAGGAGGAGACTCCACAGTTACTGGCTTTTAGCAGCTGGGAGAGTTGGTAGCAGAGCTGGCAGATAACTTTGGGTGTTAACCAAGGCTGGGGGTTCAAATCAGTATTGTTGAAATGTGAATTGGATCAAGCCAGAAGAGATCGGTTAGACGGTAGAACTTGATGATCTTGAAGGTCTTTTCCAACTTTAAAGATTCTATCATTCTATGATCCAGTTTCTATGGATCTACTTCAGAGACAGTCACACTCACATTAAGAGTTCTGCTCTGGAAAGTAGAAAGCTCATCTAAATACTCATCTAAACTGATCTTGTTGGAGACTCAAATGCACCAAAAATGTATCTTGTGAGATTCCAATCACACCACAATTGGGAACCCAAACCTGGCCTGAAAAGTGCAAGTCAGTCCTTGAGTAAAATTCAAGAGGACCTTAGGAGCTGGTGTCTTATCCAAAGTGAGCTGCAGGCTCCTGCCATGCACAAGGCTTCTGAAAATATCACTTTAGACTGAATCTCTGTGCTAAGACCTTGGAGGCTAAGACCAGGCCAGGGACACAAGAACAGACTTGTGAGCATGTGAAAACTAATCTTGGATCACATACTGTAACCATGAGCTCCCTGGATCTGTCTGTCTGTCCTTTGTGTGCCAAGAGGAGCTCTCTTCTTCAGCCTCTAGCTCCTACAAAAGCAGGGAGAAGCATGAGTGCTCATGACCTTCTCTCTGATTTGCTTTGGCAGGTTGTCTACGCTGTGGGAGCCCTGGCTAAAGCCACCTATGATCGCATGTTCAAGTGGCTGGTGACTCGGATCAACAAGACCCTAGACACCAAGCTGGCCCGACAGTTCTTCATCGGAGTACTGGACATTGCAGGCTTCGAGATCTTTGACGTGAGTTCTGCAGGCCCCCTGCAATGAGTTCGGGGGGTTGTAGCTAGACACCTCAGTCCCCCAGTGTCTGACAGCTCTATCTCCTCCAAGAAACTACTAGCTGTGATAAGATAAAGAGCTCTTATCTGAATTAATTTATCTGGAGCAAACAAGGCAGCTCACAAGGACTGTTCCAACATTGCTGTGGGCACATCTCCAGTGATTCCTGACCACCTGCTCTGGTAGCAATCCAGCTGAGCCTAGCAGACATGGCTCTTCACACCCAGACAAAGCAGAAGAATGAATCCCTTCACGTCTGGAGGTCCTCCTTCTGACACAGGTTTGTTTTGTTCTTGCAGTACAACAGCTTTGAGCAGCTGTGCATCAACTTCACCAACGAGAAGCTGCAACAGTTCTTCAATCACCACATGTTTGTCCTGGAGCAAGAAGAATACAAGAAGGAAGGCATCGAATGGGTCTTCATTGACTTTGGCCTGGACCTGCAGGCTTGCATTGACCTGATTGAGAAGGTAAAACATGAGTCAGGGCACAGGGATGGTACTTCTGGTAGGCAGCTTGTTTGCAAAAAGACTGGGACAGTGAGGGGTGCTCTGCTGTCAGAAATGAAATTATTCCCTCCCCTGTCAGTGGCAAGTGCCCCACTTTGTTTACAGCTCAGAGCCTCCAGCCCATCCAGTCCTTTTTGACACAAATTTTGACTTTATGAAACCACAGGATTTCTGTTCCTACCTGCCAGTGAGCCACAAAACCTGAGGTGGCCTTTTCCTCCAGAGAACACTAATCTCTTCCCCTGTTTTCCTACCCACTTGCTGCCCCTCAGTGCCTCTTACTTGACTGCTTGCTGATTCAGAGCAGCTTGTATAAAAGTTTCCACAGTTGCATGAAGGAAACTCACAGGGTTTTTGGGTAGGAGCAAACCTGTCAGGATACTGGAGAGGATCTCCCCTTCCCAAGAATCTGATAGACCTGGGCAAGCCCTCATGTCTTGCAGGCCTGGCCAGTCCCACTCTGACTGGCTGGAAGTCAGATGCCGCCTGGAATACACCAGTGATAGCTTGTCCCATGGTCAATGTCTTGCACTGTTTGCCTGAATGACGATGAGGTCTCCCAGGTCAAGCCTTGCCTCCCTCATTCTGGGACGAGACATGGCAATGCTGAGCTCAGACCTCTTTATACCATCTTGTCCCTGCAGCCACTGGGAATCCTATCCATCCTCGAAGAGGAGTGCATGTTCCCGAAAGCCTCCGACATGTCATTCAAAGCTAAGCTCTATGACAACCACATTGGGAAGTCGCCCAACTTCCAGAAGCCGCGGCCGGATAAAAAGCGGAAATATGAGGCCCACTTTGAGCTGGTGCACTATGCTGGTGTGGTATGTCCCCTGTCAGCTCTTCCACAGCATTCACACCTTCCCCCTTGCAGGGCTGTCCTTACCTTTGCCTCTCTCCTCTGGTGACAGGTGCCGTACAACATCATTGGGTGGCTGGACAAGAACAAGGACCCCCTGAATGAGACAGTGGTGGCCGTCTTCCAAAAATCCCAAAACAAGCTCCTAGCCTCCCTCTATGAGAACTACGTGAGCTCTACTTCAGGTGAGGAACAACCTCACCCCTTTTTTGACCTCAGTCTCTCCCTCCCTTTGCAGCAAAGCCTCCTCACCCCCATGCCCAGCTGTTGGTGCAGCATTCCTGCACCTAGCAGCCCAGAAAAAGGCAAGACCCACACTGACCCCTTAAAAACCTCTCTGACCTGAGTAGGTGGGTACTCTGGACATGCAGTGCTGGCCTAGGGGCTTTAGGTGGCTGGTTAGGACCAGGCTGAGCTCGTGTGGTGCTGTAGAGCTGTCCTGGTGGCCCTGTGACTTGGGATGTGTGAATGGGTCTCTTGTTACCAAGAGCTGAGGAGCAACATCCAGAGCTGGGTGCTGTGGGAGATGTTTTTGGTGGTCTGCGGCTTTTCTGCCATCTTTGCTTTACAGACAGCAGGGGCTGTGGGCGCTTCAGGGGTGTTTAGGCATGGTCCAGAGTCCTCCAAGCAGAGCAGCTGTTTTTCTGATGTAATTAATCACTATTTCAACCCAACAGAGGAACCTCACAAGACAGGGACCAAGGAGAAACGTAAGAAGGCAGCTTCTTTCCAAACAGTGTCGCAGCTGCACAAGGTAAGAGCCAGACCCTCACCCAAGGCCATGAGTGAAGCATGATCAGAGTGTCCCAGCACCGGTTCCGCTTCCCTGCCCAGGCTCTGGGGTATCTGGGGCCTGAAGGACCACCAGGGCTCCTGAAGGACCACCCCTAGGCAAAAGCTCCTAACAGCCTCAGGTCCCTGGGCAAGGGCCCTGTGCCTGGCAGAGTCCCAGCCCTGTCCCCGCACTGCTAGGGAAGGACATGAGGCTCCAGGCTGGGAGAGCAGTGGCTACCTTTGAGCTGGGGCTTGTGTCGCTTCTGCCCACGTCATGCTTGCGCTGCTCGGCAGCTCCTTCGCCTTTGAGAGAGCGGCAGTTAAGACTTGTAGTGATGTTTAGATGATGTATTACATGAACATCACTTTAAGTCTGTGCTACTTCTCTCCTCATTCTTGTCGGCGGGAAGGACAGCCTTTGGGCAGAAGAAAATGGAGGAGGATCTTACAGGTCGCTGAGCAGGCAGCTCTCTGCTGTCCCGTCCAGGGAGGTGACCTGAGCTCAGGATAACACACACCCCCATTCCCATGCTCACCACAGGAGTTATTTGTCCACCCCAGAGCTTAAGCTCAAGTGGAAAACAGCACGGAGGGGTGTGTGAACCTAAAGCTCTGTCCTGCCGTGACAGGCTTGTGGTGACAGGGTGGTCAAAGAGGGCAGCGCTTGTGTCAGAGACCCCGTTCAGGGAGATGTGTGACTTTCTTCCTCCTGGACAAGTCACAGGCCTTGGGGAAGGGTGCCTGTGGTGGGAGGTTGCCCCATGATGATGTGGAGCTGTGGGAAGGTGTTCCTTCCCCCAGGCTGGTCCTGAATGGGCTGAGCCTGTATGAGCAGGGGAAGGCAGCCTGGAAAGATTGAGGGTGCAGGTGCCTTTCCCACAAGAAAAGGCAGGGTGAGCGAGAAACTATGTGGTAACTCGGGCTAAACCACCACAGCAGGATAGCACAGCATGCAGGCAAGCAGGAGGAAATGCCTCCTTTCTCATGAAGACTGGTAAGGGGCTCTCAGTGTCTGCTTGCTCTCTGCCTGGGAGGGGAAGGGGCTGGAGAAGTGTTGTAGGGGAGCAGAGCTGTCATCTCATGCCTCATCCTCTCTGTCTCTCCTACAGGAGAATCTCAACAAGCTGATGACCAACCTGCGCTCCACTCAGCCTCACTTTGTCCGCTGCATCATCCCAAACGAGACAAAGACCCCAGGTACGGTCTGAGACAGCACCTCGGCAGCTCCCTCAGGTGACATCCATGTGTAGGAGCTGGCAGGGGCTCTTGCACCCACCTTCTGCCCAACCCTTTTCTTGCAGCGGTTTTGCTGCCTCTGAGAACTTGTCCCATCTTAGCGTGGAAACCCCTGTGACCCTTGCCAGTCTCCTCTACTGGGGAGAATTAGTTTTGCCAGCCTCCCATTTTGGCTGTGCATTGATGGTTGGGCTGTCTTGCACTTCTCTATGACAGGGGGCACGGATGAGTCTTTCAGGCTGAGTTCCACCATCTGAGGCCCAGGCTGCAGCACTGGTGCCCAGTGTAGGCCTACAGGACAGGTTAAGACCCATGTTCAAAACCATGGGCTGTTTCCAGAGTTCAAGCCCATGCTACAGCTCCATTTCATAGAATCATAGAATCGTTTGGGTGGGAAGGGACCTTCAAAGCCCCTCCAGTCCAACCCCCCTGCAAGCAGCAGGGACATCTCCAACCAGATCAGGTTGCTCAGAGCCCCATCCAACCTGGCCTGGAATGTTTCCAGGGATGGGGCATCCATCGCCTCTCTGGGCAACCTGGGCCAGTGCTCCACCAGCCTCAGCGTAAAATTTTTTTTCCTGATATCTAATCTAAATCTACCTCCATCTCTTTTAAAACCATTACCCCTCATCCTATCACAACAGGCCCTGCTGAGGAGTCTCTCCCTGTCTTTCCTATCAGACCCCTTCAGGTACTGGAAGACCGCTCTAAGGTCTCCCCAGAGCCTCCTCTTCTCCAGGCTGAACAGCCCCAGCTCTCTCAGCCTGTCCTCATAGGAGAGGTGCTCCAGCCCTCTGATCATCATTTCCCCTGTCCTCTTGGGCTGAGTGTCTGCTCCATCTTTGTTCTCACCTGTAGGAGCCATGGATGCCTTCCTGGTGCTGCACCAGCTGCGGTGTAACGGTGTCCTTGAAGGTATCCGCATCTGCCGTAAGGGATTCCCCAACAGGATCCTCTACGCAGACTTCAAGCAGCGGTAACTCCCTCTTCTTCCTTGCCCAGCAACCCATACATGTTCTGAGGGGAGACAGACGTGCCCTGGCTCTGACCTGCTCCTCAGCTTGTGCAGGGCTGGTCTGAACCGCCACAGTAGGCCCAGTGCGTGTACAGTTTGGGACAGATCTGCTGCTGGCTCTGTGGTGCCAGACATGGAGAGTTTGGTGCCAGATGTGATGAGATGGCAGGGCTGGTGATGTTTGAGGTGCTGAATGCAGGGCTGGTGCAGGTGATGGTGGCAAGGCTCGGGTTTTCTGATCCTAGCTTAGATTTCTCTCTGCCCTTGGGATCCTTACCATTCTCCACCTGGCTCCATCCACCCTGCTTGGCCTGGGGCTGACCAGGCATGGTGAGGCCGGTGGCCTCCTCCACAGTCTTCCTTCAGGGACTAAGATCTAGCAGGGTTCCCTGGCGTCTGCTCTGGAGCTCTGGTTTGTACGTGTCTCCAGCCAGTGCTGCAGCAACATGCTTCCAGAGGGAACCGACATCACTAGGGTACAGAGATGATGATGGAGACATCAGCTGTGTGCTGGGGTTGTATGTCCTCCCCCTCCTTGTCCCTGCAGCTACCGTATCCTGAATCCAGCAGCCATCCCAGATGACAAGTTTGTGGACAGCAGAAAGGCCACAGAGAAGCTGCTGAGCTCCCTGGAACTGGACCACGCACAGTACAAGTTTGGTCATACCAAGGTGAGAGCAGGCAGCTGGTCCTCGGGAGGGAGACATTGCCCCTCCTGTCTCTCTGCAATCCCAGTTTGCCCTCTGCCTGGCCATAGCCCTGCTGAAGCCCTGTGCTCTGCAGGTTGTGTGTGGCCCTTGAAGGGACTGGGGAGGACAGAAGAAGGTGCAAACTGGGAAGAAAGTCTGAGCCGAAGGTCACTGCTGCCTGACCTCATACCACTCAACACAGCAGCTAGTCCCCGCTGGGGAACGTGATGTGCTCAGCACAGGGAGATGTGGTGCCCAGCGGTGCCTGTGCCTCGTGTGGGTGCACCTCCAAGCAGTGCAGAGCGTGGTGTGTGCCCGTGCAGGGAGGGCACCTCAACCTGCGTTGTGTAGCCCTCTGTGTATCCCTGCTTGGGGCCGCGTGTAGCCCAGGTCTGCTGGACAGGTCAGGAGCTCTCCTGAGACCTCTGTCCTCTCTGCTCTTGACTCTGATCTCGCTCTCTTGCCTGCAGGTGTTTTTCAAGGCTGGTTTGCTGGGCTTGCTGGAAGAGATGCGAGATGAGCGTCTGGCCAAGATCCTGACCATGCTGCAGGCCAGAATCCGTGGGCACCTCATGCGCATTGAGTATCAGAAGATCATCAGCAGGAGGTAGAGTTGTGGTGGGGGGAAGAGGCAGAACTTCGTGTGTCTTCTTGTTCCTTCTGCACGTTTCACGGGTTTGACCTGTGGGGCTTGCCTATGGCTGGCAGTGGTTGGGTGCGGACCTGTCCCAAAGGGGTGGAGGCAGACGTGTAAGAGACCTGACATTGGCCTGGTAAGGAGGATCAGTGTATCTAGGTTGGGGAAGCCTTTGATTTCCACTGGAAGATTCAGAGGGATGCAGAGTGAAGAGACCTGAAAGCCAGGCCACACCGCCCATCCCACTAAGGCCATTATGGTTTGTAGACAATGAGCCATTCATTCAACATACTGCCATTTGTCCAGCTGGTGGAGAACAGAGCCATGTCCAAGTCTTTGCTGCAGCGAGGATGGAACGTGGGGAATCTACACCCACAATGATGCTGTGCTTGTATCCCTCCAGGGAAGCCCTCTACACCATCCAGTGGAACATCCGGGCCTTCAATGCTGTCAAGAACTGGTCCTGGATGAAGCTGTTCTTCAAGATCAAACCTTTGCTCAAGTCTGCTCAGACTGAGAAGGAGATGTCCACCCTGAAGGAGGAGTTCCAGAAGCTGAAGGAGGCTCTGGAGAAGTCCGAGGCTAAGAGGAAGGAGCTGGAAGAGAAGCAGGTCTCCATGATCCAGGAGAAGAATGACTTGGCTCTCCAGCTGCAGGCAGTGAGTGCCTCACCCTCTCTCTGGAAGTGTAAAGATAGTGCAGGGTCCATGGGTAGAAGAAGGAGCAGAGGGTGCTAGATCCCTCCTTGGGCCCTTTGCAGTTCTGAGGCTCCCTCATTGCCACAATCTGTTTGAAAGGCAGTGTTAGACCCAGTGCAAACCTGAAGCAATGTCACAGACTTGCCATGTCAGGGCTACCGTGGGGATTCATGCTCCCCTGGCTCTGGAACGGGTGATCTCCTCACAAGGTGGTGGGAGGGATGGCAATGTTTGCTTGCCAAACTGTGGCTAATCTGTGCCATTTCTGTGCCAGGAAGTGTCAGTCCAGTGTTTCCTTCTTCTGGAAAGATTTAATTGCTGTTAGGTCTTTGGCCCTGGTCGGTGTTAGTGGTTGTCCCATGGACCTTGAAAACGGGCCGTGACTGCACCTGTCTTTTTTTTGTACGCTTGAGCACCTTGGGCTTGCTCTGCCCCTTCCACAAGGAGAGCTTCCGCTCTGGGCCAGGATAGCATGGCTGAGAGCCTGCTGGTACGCTCTTGGGAGAGTCGATGAGCACCGGCTCTCCTGTGCCTGTCCCAGGAGCAAGACAACCTGGCAGATGCAGAGGAACGCTGCGACTTGCTGATCAAGTCCAAGATCCAGCTGGAGGCCAAGGTGAAGGAGCTGACCGAGCGTCTGGAGGATGAGGAAGAGATGAACTCAGACCTCACCGCCAAGAAACGCAAGCTGGAGGATGAGTGTGCAGAGCTGAAGAAGGACATTGATGACCTGGAGATCACGCTGGCCAAGGTGGAGAAGGAGAAGCATGCCACGGAGAACAAGGTAACTGACCCTCCCTGCAGAACACAGCCAGTGCCTTGGGGCCTCAGTGCTTGTGGGGCACCGAAAAAAATGTCAGGGGCAAGGCTGCTGGTGTGTGGGCACTGGGGCAGGGCAGAGTGCAAAGATGTGTGGGAGAGGGCAAAACCCTCTGATATCCTGCCTCATTGCTCAGGATTCGTATGGGCAAACAGTTCTGTACAATGGCAAGTGATTTAGATTGGATATTAGGAAAACATTTTTTACACTGAGGGTGGTGGAACACTGGCCCAGGTTGCCCAGAGAGGTGGTGGATGCCCCATCCCTGGAAATGTTCCAGGCCAAGTTGGATGAGGCTCTGGGCAACCTGATCTGGTTGGAGATGTCCCTGCTCCTTGCAGGGGGGTTGGACTGGATGGCCTTTGAAGGTCCCTTCCAACCCAAACCGTTCTATGATTCTACGATTCTATGATGTGGGGCATTGACAAACCAGGCTGGCCAAGGGGAGAGGGGCTGGCTGCTGCTGTGGTGCCAAGCTGCTGTTGATCATGGACTCCTGCCTTCCATGGGGCGGGCTGCTGTATTAACTTTGCATCCTTTCGCTCCGAGAAGATGCACTCAGTTTTTGACCTCACTGATCTAGGTGAAAAACCTGATTGAAGAGATGGCTGCTCTGGATGAGATCATTGCTAAGCTGACTAAAGAGAAGAAAGCGCTGCAAGAGGCCCATCAGCAGGCCCTGGACGACCTGCAGGCTGAGGAAGACAAGGTCAACACGCTGACCAAAGCCAAGGTCAAACTGGAGCAGCAAGTGGATGATGTGAGTCGTAGGCCAATGACAATGAAGTGAGAGGCGGGGTTCACGCAGGAGTTGTTCAGCGCTGTGCTTTGACCTTTGCCGCAGCAGGGCAGGAATCTCAAGCAGGTTCCATAGGGTGCCTCTGAGTCTATCACAGGCCTATGTTATCTCAACACAGATGTTCTACTCGTCAAGCACACCAGACTAATGAATTATTAGTATGGTATAGGTGTTTTTCTACACCCCAGCTGCAAGCCACTTGAGTGTGTTTACAATCCTCCTTGCCAGTCTTCTGTTATTTTCCCACAAACCCCATTGACAAACCAAGAGGTGGTCTAGCGTACCTCATGGAGAGCTGTCCTGGGCTGAGGGAACGGGACTGGAGACCAACTAGGAAACAGATGTGGCTCTAAGGGCTGGGTGAAGTTTCCACAGCAATGGACAAGGGGAAGGTTGGGGCTACAGAGGGTCCTTTCCCTCCCTAGCCTGTCTCTCTTCGTTCTCCAGCTGGAAAGCTCTCTTGAACAAGAAAAGAAAGTCCGCATGGACCTGGAAAGAGCAAAGAGGAAGCTTGAAGGAGACCTGAAGTTGACACAAGAGTCTGTAATGGATCTGGAGAATGACAAACAGCAGCTGGAGGAGAAACTCAAAAAGTGAGTGTGAGATGTTCCTGGGCAGGCCAGTGCCCACCTCTAAGTGAAGGGGGTGTGTGGCCTCTGCGGGGGCTGCTGGGATGTGGCTTTGGGCACTGCTGGTGTCATCAGCCCAGGCAAAATGAGGGCTTAGTTTTCCTGGGCACTGAGCAGAGATGCTGAGGAGCTCATTAGCTGCATGAACTAATAGATCAGGGTGCTACAGACCTTCCTCTGTACATGGGGTTGGAGAGGAGAAACTTGCCTGGCAGGATCCTAACACAGGGCTGGGACCTCAGCTAAGACTTCACTCATGTCCCATTCTCGTTGGGGAACGGGAGAGCAACTCCTAGGCACCTCACAGGAAAACCTCAGAGCCTGGTTCTCTGCCAGTCTGGCCACTGCAGCCCTCCATCAGAGCAGTCCATGGGCTGCTTCTTACCCCTGCAGTCCTGTTCCTGCGTGGGTTGGTTTGTCCTTTGAACCTGGGTGTTACAGCACAGGGAGCAATCTTCCACTGGCTTTAGGAGCCAGAGGGACGTGGCAGGACAGTGTTTGTCTGACCAGAGGCTCTGCCTTCTTTCTGTACAGGAAAGACTTTGAAATGAGTCAACTGAATTCAAGGATTGAAGATGGGCAAGTGACTGAGGCCCAGCTGCAGAAGAAGATCAAGGAGCTCCAGGTACGGTGGGAAGAACTGTTCTCACAGCCCAGGGGTCCTAAATGTCCATCAGATGTAATGTGCTGGGGAATCTGCATGGGCCAGTCACTCTCTGAGCTCAGGGACATCTCCTTGGCAGAAGAGCAATGAAAAAAGCTAGCACTGTTAGTAGAAGCAAAGTTTTCTGCCAAAATGTGGTGGACTGAAAATTAAAGAATGCTAGCAGCAGCATGAGGAACAGCTTCTAGGAGGTAGTTCTCTGTCCAGACTAACCCTAAATCCAATTCCCAAACTCCAAAGATCCAAACCTAGTATGTTGGGCTTCTTCATGTCAGAGCCAGGCCCCCAGATTTAGGGTGTTTGCATGGAGGTTCCCACTGAAAAGAAGCCACTATCAGCCTGGATCCTGATGGCAGGGTGCAGAGGAGAGCAGGAGCTCTGCCAAACACCCTACAAGGCACACCGGGCGTGCCTGCCTCCGAGAATCCCAAAACAGCCCAAGCATTTGCTCCAGACTGGTGGCTTGTTGCTCCCAAGCAACCTTGCTCCATTGTGGAGAGCAAAGATGCTGGAGCTTCACCTGGTGCTTGGAGCATCTGCCTTCTTCTGCCAGGCCCGCATTGAGGAGCTGGAGGAGGAGCTGGAGGCTGAGCGTGCCGCCAGAGCCAAGGTGGAGAAGCAGCGGGCGGAAGTGTCACGGGAGCTGGAGGAGCTGAGCGAGCGGCTGGAGGAGGCTGGTGGGGCAACGGCCACGCAGCTGGAGATGAACAAGAAGCGAGAAGCAGAATTCCTGAAGCTGCGGCGGGACCTGGAGGAGGCAACCCTGCAGCATGAGTCCACAGCAGCTGCCCTGCGGAAGAAGCATGCAGACAGCGTGGCGGAGCTGAGTGAGCAGATCGACAACCTGCAGCGCGTCAAGCAGAAACTGGAGAAGGAGAAGAGTGAGATGAAGATGGAGGTGGATGACCTGTCATCCAACATTGAATACCTCACCAAGAACAAGGTGGGTACCAGTTCTGGACAGGGCAGGTTCATCTCTTCTCTGAACATCGGTACTGTGGTTCAGCAGAGCGATGTCCATGAGATGATGTCCTAGGTACCTCTTTGCCATGGCCAAGTCCCTCGGTGGAGCTTGTCCCTGTGTCACTATGGCAGTGCTTGCAGGGTGCTTTGCTTGTCCTAGTAGAGTCTAGAGGGTCTGGGAAGACATTTCCTGGGAGACTGACTGCAGAAAGCCACCATTAGCAGAGACACGAGAGCTCTGGCCGGCTCCTGCTCTTGGCCTGCTGTGCACATGGGATAAGCCGAGCAGGGCAGCGAGGTCCCGGGGTGACCGCAGTCTCCGAGCTCCTGCTGGGAGACTGGAGCTGGGTTTCACGCAGGCTTTGCTTGGGGCATGCAGGCCAACGCTGAGAAGCTGTGCCGCACCTATGAGGACCAGCTGAGTGAAGCCAAGTCCAAGGTGGATGAGCTGCAGCGACAGCTGACCGACGTGAGCACGCAGCGGGGCAGGCTGCAGACTGAGAACGGTAGGTGGGGGTGGCAGCTGGGGGACACGTGGCTGCCCTGGGGCTCGTCTTGCACTGCGGTATCGGTGGAGGAGCCGTGGCTCAGCCAGGCAGACCATCCTGCTTCCCACAGACCAAAAATAATACCAGGAGCTCCATCTGGAGCAGAGGGGAGTGGGGTGTCCATGTTGTGCCTCCACTCAGGCCTTGCAGAGGTGCTGTATAGCTTGGTGAGGAAGACGACCTCTGTGGTGATGCTGGATGTGCTGTGATCTCAGATATCAGCAGGAGGGGTTCCTAGCTGGCCTGTTTGGCCTTTAGCTGCTGGCATGCACCTCTACCCATGGGCCCCAGCTTGGCTGGGTGGGGATACAACTGGGACTGCTGGAGGTCTCCATGCAGCTGAAGGCCACGGGCTCTGGGGGATGTGGGCTAAGGCAGATTGCAGCCCTGAGACCCCAAAGCAGCTGTTTTGGTTCTCTTTGAACCCAGGGGAGCTCAGTCGGCTGCTGGAGGAGAAGGAGTCCTTCATCAACCAGCTGAGCCGTGGCAAGGCCTCGTTCACCCAGAACATCGAGGAACTCAAGAGGCAGCTGGAGGAAGAGACCAAGGTGAGGATCCTGGGGCATGGCTGATCTGAGCGATACAGATCTCAGGGAGTGGTACATGTGTCCTACTGTGGCAGCGGCACAGCTCCTTGGACTGGGGAGGTGGGACACAGCTGCACACAGGAACCTCAAGGGCAACTCTTAGCCTGGGAAAACCACAAGTTCCCTCCCACTGCCCCCAGTCCCAGCACTGTGGCCAGTATCCTGGAGCCTGTGGCCAGCTGCTCCTCTCATGAGCTCTCCCTTCCTCAGAGCAAGAACGCCTTGGCCCATGCCCTGCAAGCCTCCCGGCATGACTGTGACCTGCTGCGGGAGCAGTATGAGGAGGAGGTGGAGGCCAAGAGCGAGCTCCAGAGGAACTTGTCCAAGGCCAATGCAGAAGTAGCCCAGTGGAGAACCAAGTACGAGACAGATGCCATCCAGAGGACGGAGGAGCTGGAGGAAGCCAAGTGAGTCTCATGGCAGAAGTTGGTTCCTTGCAGGTGGCAAGTTTTCACTCAAGGATGGGGCATTCCCAGACCCCAGGGTGAGACTGCACCGTCCTGCCTGGACTTGAGGCTCTTTGGGCAGGCTGTGGCCTCCCCTTTGAGCAGCGGGGTGGAATGACACTTGAGCTGGGAGTACTCACCCCTTGCTGCCCTTGGCAGGAAGAAGCTGGCCATCCGGCTGCAGGAGGCGGAGGAAGCAGTGGAGGCTGCTCATGCCAAGTGCTCCTCACTGGAAAAGACCAAGCACCGGCTGCAGACAGAGATCGAGGACCTCTCGGTGGACCTGGAGCGTGCCAACTCGGCCTGCGCTGCCCTGGACAAGAAGCAACGCAACTTTGACAGGATCCTGGCTGAGTGGAAGCAGAAGTATGAGGAGACGCAGGCAGAGCTGGAGGCATCACAGAAGGAGTCACGCAGCCTGAGCACGGAGCTCTTCAAGCTCAAGAATGCCTATGAGGAGTCCCTGGACAACCTGGAGACCCTCAAGAGGGAGAACAAGAACCTGCAGGGTAGGACTGGGCTCTCTGCCCAGGGCCCGGCTCTCGTGGGCAGCCCATGGCTCCTCTGTCCTCAGCCATCTGGCTGGGCTCGGAGACTGCGGTCACCCCGGGACCTCCCCTTGTAGGCGGGGAGAAGACCTTGCTGCTCAGCCAAGCCTGGCCCGTTTCCTCCTTGGAGGAACGCAGCAGCGCAGCCAGGAAGCCAGCACGTGTCCTGCATCTTGCTGGGGACACTCTGGGCAGACGGGCAGTGTCACGTAGCTCTTGTTTCCAAACGGTGTGTGTTTTGCTGCCGGGAGCGCCATGGCTGTGCCATGACACTGGCTTGGACAAGCAGCTCTCCATGGGCCCTCAATTCCTCTCCCATGCCCTCTCCTTCACCCGAACTGCAGGGGAGCACGGCAGGGCCCAGCAATGTCCCCAAGAACAACCTCAGCTGGTCTCCATGGGGCTGAGGGGACACCGGCCGAGCGTGGGCGGGGGGATGGGGAAGTCACCTGCCCTGGGTTGGCCCCACAAACTCCTTCCTGACCAAATGCCCTTCTGTCCCTGCCAGAGGAAATCGCTGATCTGACCGACCAGATCAGTCTGAGCGGCAAAACCATCCATGAGCTGGAGAAGCTGAAGAAAGCCCTGGAGAGCGAGAAGAGCGACATCCAGGCGGCTCTGGAGGAGGCTGAGGTGGGTCCGTGTTTCCCACTGATGCTTGCACGTGCCCACTGCCCTCAGGAGCCCCCGTCCCACCCTGCAGCGCTGGTCAGACGGGGCTGGAGCAGTGACCCACACCATGCTGGCGGGGGGACAGTGCTGGGCCGTGCTCGTGGAGGTTGTGCAACCACAGCAAGGCACTGGGGTGGTCCACCTGTCTGGCTCCTCATAGATTTGAGCTGGGGGGGTGAGGCCAGGCTGGGGTGGGTGTCTGGAGAGATCTCCCCGGGGGTCACCTTCCCATGGCTGCCGCTCTCTCTAGGGAGCCCTGGAGCACGAGGAGAGCAAGACGCTGCGCATCCAGCTGGAGCTGAACCAGATCAAGGCTGACGTGGACAGGAAGCTGGCGGAGAAGGACGAGGAGTTTGAGAACCTGAGGTGTGTGCTGAGAGGGGACAGATCGGGCCATCACTGCGGGGGCAGAGCTGGCATCACGGCTCTGACAGGGCTGCTCTGGACTGGGTGTCCCTGGGCGGACAGGGCTGATGGATCCTCCCTCCTGCAGGCGCAACCACCAGCGCGCCATGGACTCCATGCAGGCCACGCTAGATGCAGAGGCCCGGGCCAAGAACGAGGCTGTCCGGCTGAGGAAGAAGATGGAGGGAGACCTGAACGAGATGGAGATCCAGCTGAGCCACGCCAACCGCCAAGCTGCCGAGTTCCAGAAACTGGGCCGACAGCTCCAGGCCCAGATCAAGGTTGGGTGGCCGCGCGTGGGACGGGCTTGGTGCTGTCCCCACTGCCAGCCCCCACTCCCTGCTGTCCCCACTGACCCTGTGCTGCCCGGCAGGACCTGCAAATCGAGCTGGATGATACTCAACGCCACAATGACGACCTGAAGGAGCAGGCGGCCGCCCTGGAGCGCCGCAACAACCTGCTGCTGGCGGAGGTGGAGGAGCTGCGGGCAGCGCTGGAGCAGGCAGAGAGGAGCAGGAAGCTGGCGGAGCAGGAGTTGCTGGAGGCCACGGAGAGGGTCAACCTGCTTCACTCCCAGGTGAGGGACCACCCGATCCCGGGTCTCTGCCGGCACGGGAGCAGCAGGAGCCTGTCTGGCAGCGGGGCTGCTGGCCGCAGCAAAGGGCCGGTCCCTGTGGCACTGCCCTGCCCTGCTCTGTCTGCAGAACACCGGCCTGATCAACCAGAAGAAGAAGTTGGAGACTGACATCTCGCAGCTGAGCAGTGAGGTGGAGGATGCGGTGCAGGAGTGCCGTAATGCTGAGGAGAAGGCGAAGAAGGCTATCACAGATGTAAGAGTGTGGTGGGGATGATGCTCTATGGTTCGGCAAAGGTGCCCAGCACCCTGTGGGGCTGATGGGTGGGAGGAGAGGGGAGGCTCTCAGAGCTTTGCCATTGAGCCCCTGTGCCTGGCAGGGCTGCCTGGCCTTGTGGTGATGCCTCTGTGCTGTTGGCCGTGCAGGCTGCCATGATGGCAGAGGAGCTGAAGAAGGAGCAGGACACGAGCGCGCACCTGGAGCGGATGAAGAAGAACATGGAGCAGACCATCAAGGACCTGCAGATGCGCCTGGACGAAGCGGAGCAGATTGCTCTCAAGGGTGGCAAGAAGCAGATCCAGAAGCTGGAGGCCAGGGTGAGGTGGCAGGGGGCAGATCCCCGGCTGTGCCTTATAGGAGCTGGCTCCTGGCACTGCCCCCTCCCTCTGGGGCCGGGCTGTGCTGCAGGGGGACCATGGGCAGTGGGACAATCCCTGAGGACATGCGAGCCTGGGGCTGGCTCCATGCCTTTTCTTGGGGTGGCTTAGCCTTGGCTGTGGCCACCCTGATCTGGGGAAAGTGATCTGACCTCGTCTGGGGCTGGTGCTGAGGAGCTGACCTGAGCTGGCCTCTATCCACCCGCAGGTGCGGGAGCTGGAGGGAGAGCTGGATATGGAGCAGAAGAAGATGGCCGAAGCCCAGAAAGGCATTCGCAAGTATGAGCGGAGGATCAAGGAGCTGAGCTACCAGGTACAGCAGCACCAGGCACAGCTCCAGCCTGGCAGGACTTGGCCCAACTCTCCCTGTGCTCAGATCTTCGTGTTATCCAACACCCCACTGAGCCCAGCACAGCCCTGGCTCGCTCTGAGCGCTGTACTGGGACCAACAAGGGCAGGATGGGCTTCTCCTGTGCCAACGTCCACCACCTGCTCTGTGTCTCTGTCTTGCCCCTAAGCCAGGTGTGGGAGGACATGGGGCTGGTGGCTGGGTCGGTGGGGTGGGAAGGGCCCTGGCACCACTGGGACTCCTGGATGAAGGTACTGGGGCAGCTGGAGCTGGTCTGCTGGGGTCCCGCTAATGGGGCTGGGCCACTTGCAGGCTGAGGAAGACCGGAAGAACCTGACACGGATGCAGGACCTGATTGACAAGCTGCAGAGCAAGGTCAAGAGCTACAAGCGCCAGTTTGAGGAGGCGGTAAGTGCTGGCTGCCTGGGCTGCCTGCAAGGGAAAGGGGCCACAAGGTCGGCGTGGGGAGCGCGCAGCGTGGCATCCTGGCACTCCACACATCCACCTCTCCCTTTGCTCCCTCCAGGAGCAGCAGGCCAACTCCAACTTGGTGAAGTACCGCAAGGTGCAGCACGAGCTGGACGATGCGGAGGAGCGTGCCGACATCGCCGAGACGCAGGTCAACAAGCTGCGCGCCCGCACCAGGGAGGTCATCACCTCCAAGGTAAGGCCACCCCATGGGGCTCCTGCTGTCCCCGTCCCCACAGCCAGAGGAGCAGCCCAGGGCCACATCCTGCCCTGTGCTGCTGGCCTCACCCACCACTGCTGCCAGGACCTGACAGATGGCAGCGTGCTCCCCGCTTCCAGGCTCAGGGTCTCACCAAAGCCCTTTTTTTTTTTTTTTTTTTTCCAGCATGAGTAGCAGAAGCCTGGCTGCCTGCCCCGTTCCGGCTGCCTGCTGTAGCTTGGAGGCAAATGGCTGCAACAGCCACTGCCAGCTTTGCGCCGCGTGAATAAACGTAGATTGGCCAGGAGTGGCTCTGTTGTGTCCGTCACAGGGTAACCAGGGCCTGCGCTCTGCTCCCAGAGAAGCAGGGAGCACGCTGGGGTCTGTGGGGCCATCTTCCACAGGCAGGCAGCGCCAGGAGAGTCCCTGCCAAAACTTTTGTTCCTGGGTTGTGTCTTCACCCTGCTCTCAGGGTTGAACAGAAAATGGTTGAGGGTGAAACCGTTACTCCTGGGGAGAACATCAAAACCCCCAAGTACAGTCCCACAGGAGAGAGGGAGCAAAAATAAAATATCTCTGACTGGCCACGCTGGACTGGGAGAGAGAAAAAAAAATACATCCCCAGTAAATATTGCACTTTGCTAAAGGGACTGCAAAGAAAGACACCACTCATTTCCTTAAAATAGATTTCTTTAATAGTTTCCATTTAATACGTTTATTTGCAGTTAGTAAATTGGCATTAATCTGGGCAGCACGGACCTCAGCCAGCCCTGGGGACCGTGCAGACCCCCAGAAGTATTTGTTAGTGACAGGGGTCCCACCTCCACCCCAGCACCCTCTCCCACAGCCAGCGAGCTCTCCCAGCACCACGCAGGACATCTCCCCGTGCTCTCCATATAAATCAGACAAAACAAGGATGAAGGACAGAGCTGTCTGGTCCCTCTCAAAATGAGATTTTTGAGGCATCTGCCATGGACAGATGAGCCCAGAGGAACACGGCCCCCAGTGAAAATCTGCCTGTGACCCTCTCTGCAGAGCCTTTCCCCTGCTGACCAGTGCGCTGCCTTCTTGGCAGAGCTGCTGTGGGTTTTTTCCTGTGCCGTCCTCTGCAGCCAGCCAAGGACCCAAAAGTCGCTGGAGGAGAGACCCAGGAGCCAGGCTGGCACGATTTCAGCTCAGCCTCGCGCGGGCCGAGAGCCAACAGCAGGCGCGGCTTCGCTCTCGCTGTCCGTTAGGTAAACACGTGAGACTGCGCAGGTTTCGAGCAGCAATCACCGGACCAGGGAAAAGGCATCCCTTAACTTAAAAGCCTTTTAATTTGAAGCATTTATTTTAAGTGTACATCTATTACAGTTAAGAAGAAGCAAAGATACACCAAAAAACACAAATACCCAAGAACAAAAAAGTACAGATGAGAAAGAAATGAGCTCAGGGGAGGTTTGGGGCAGGGTGAGGGTGACCTGATGAAGAACAGAGAGTTGCAGTTGCCCTAGCCAGGGGCTCTCCAACACCAGGGGTGCGACGGGGGTACCCTCACTGGAGTGGGGCAGGGGCTGCCCGGGGGGGGACACAAGGAGCCCCAGGAGCTCACGCAACCTCAAGGTTTATGCACAAGCTCAGCAGCTCCGATCACCCTGCCAGCAAAGCACTGAGCCTAAGTCCGTAGCAGGACACCGAAGTGTGAGAGAAGCTGGAGGAGAAGGGTGACTTATAGAGAGCAAGTCCTGCACCCGGGGCTGGAAGCCTCGTTCACTCACCCAGGCCCCAGCACAGGGAGCCTCAGGGTGGGTAACTCTGCCGGCAATCAGAGACAGAGCGCTACAGCTCTGGGACATCCTCGCCACGGGTCCCTCTCCAGAGCTGAAGCCATCTCATCAAGTAAGTTAAGAAAATTTGAAATTCAGATGCATTTCTTTTCAAAGAAAACTGGTTTCTTTTAGCTGGAGCCGCAAGACGCGTATTTTTGGACTTAAATGCAGTGGCTCAGGACTTCAGGCTGTATTTCATTCCTGGGAATCTGTCTTGGAGCAACACAGTTAACATCAGTGAGCAGGCAGGGCACGTGCAGGTTTGCAACTG
The DNA here is from genome assembly GCF_036417535.1 of Chlamydotis macqueenii. Taxonomy (NCBI): domain Eukaryota; kingdom Metazoa; phylum Chordata; class Aves; order Otidiformes; family Otididae; genus Chlamydotis; species Chlamydotis macqueenii. The sequence goes on along the minus strand of NC_141571.1, from coordinate 3,097,913 downwards.
GGACTGCCAAAACCCAATTCCCCCTTTCCCAACCTGTCCTACAAAGTTCCTTTCAAGCAGGAGTGCTTAATTCCCAGCATCTAACACATTCCGATTAAAATAGATCCAGGAAAAAAATACATCCCCAGTAAATATTGCACTTCAAGATCAATGTGTGTGTTGCTAATAAGGGCAAAGTAGAGAGTGATGTAAGGTTTCCAGGCATAGCAGGTTAGCATCACGAGCAACAGTCCTGAAAAGGATTTTAAAACCAGATTAGTTACCCAAGAACGGACAGGCTGCAAGTTTAAAAAATTAGTAGGTTTTAATGCTAGTGCTCCGTGAAAAAGCCAACCCCTGTTGCAATTCCACCACTGCTGAAATGTCTCTGTTCTCCGCAGCACTGTGAAATGCCTTCAGATGGGAAGCGTCTGCAGGAGAGAGCAGGAGCAGAGATGCTCTCCTAACACAGACAGACAGATTTAGTACCAAATGATCCAAAAGTAGGTGGTGAAGAGGTGACTGGAGCTAGGGCTCTCAGGAATTAAAAGCACACACGCGCACGCACACACTCGCACCCTAACCAACCCTAAACCCCCCACTCCAAACCCCAGCGGAAGGGTTACACATGAAGGGAGCCCTCGCAGCGGCTCTGCGCGTGGCTGGCGCGTCGGGGTCCCGGGCAGACCGGCTCCTTGGACCTCACATTTGGAGGGCAATTTCTGTGCTTTTTGACTCGCTAATTCTGGTAGCCGTGAAAGAGAGCCACAACCAGATTGGCACATACAGAGTATCCTCATCTGTCAGCAAAAATAAAATATCTCTGACTGGCCACAGTGGACTGGGAGAGAGAAAACATAAAAATAAAGAGGCTGGTTTTTGCAGGTGATTATTTTTATCCCAGAACAACTGGAAGATACATCCCTGAATGTGTTGCCCAGAGAGCTTTCAAAGTCTCCTCCATCAGACCAGAGACGGGGACCGGGAGGGGGCTGGGGTTTTGACAATGCTCCACGGTTCCAAGCCGCACACGCACACACACACTACACAGCGTATCCCTGAAAATCCACGGGCTGCGAGGTACCCTCCAAGCGCTGTCCATCGGAAGCCAGAGTGAAGAATTACTCCTCAGAAAAGTCTCTGTCAATGTCCATATACGCCTCATCGATGTAGCTAACTATGGCACAGGGGGATGTCCGGTCCGGACTGAGCAGTATCGATACAGTCTCTTTCCAGTAGGTAAAACTAATACATGAGCTCTGTGGGAAGAGATGAAGAGGATGGTTAGCGTGGTCCACAGGCACCAACGTGCAGGAGAAGAGAGATCCCAAAGGCATTCAGGAGAGAGAACAGAATCATAGAATCACAGATGGTTTGGGTTGGAAGGGACCTTCAAAGCCCATCCAGTCCAACCCCCCTGCCAGGAGCAGGGACATCTCCAGCCAGATCAGGTTGCTCAGAGCCTCATCCAACCTGGCCTGGAATGTTTCCAGGGATGGGGCATCCACCGCCTCTTTGGGTGACCTCAGACAGTGCTCTACCACCCTCAGTGTAAAACATTTCTTCCCGATGCCCAGTCTGAATCTGCCTCCCTCTATTTTGAAACCATCACCCCTCATCCTGTCACACCAGGCCCTGCTAAACAGTCTCTCCCCACCTTTCCTGCAGCCCCCTTTAGGCACTGGAAGGCCGCTCTCAGGTCTCCCCGGAGCCTCCTCTTCTCCAGGATGAACAACCCCAGCTCTCTCAGCCTGGCCTCACAGCAGAGCTGCTCCAGCCCTCTCATCATCTGCGTGGCCTCCTCTGGACCCTCTCCAACAGGTCCACATCCTTCTTGTGTTGGGGGCTCCAGAACTGGATGCAGTGCTGCAGGTGGGGTCTCACCAGGGCAGAATAGATGGGCAGAGTCCCCTCTCTTGACCTGCTGACCATGCTCCTCTTGATTGCAGCCCAGGATGTGCTTGGCCGTGGGCAATACACACACACCTCTCCAAATTTCCCATTTGCTGTCCAGTCCAAACACAGACTGGGACACTGCGGTGCTGTGGATCAAGCCAGTGCTGGCAGGAGCTCCCCCTCCTAGGGAGGACACAAAGACAATACACCCTCCCTGCTCCCATCCCTCCTGCACTGTTCTCAAGGCCAAGAGGCCTCTCCAGCAGCCCTACACCCCATCCTGTCTTGCCCAAAGCCTTTACACACTGACAGATATTTATTTCCACCCCACCAGTGGGCCAAGACACAACAAATACCGCAGTGTGCGTGCACAGCACAATGCAACCCCAAAATGCAGCCATGGCAGAGAGCTTTGGTCTGTGAAAGAGAAAAGTGTTACAAGTCTGCACCGTCCAGTGCAGCTTCTCCCTCCACTGCACTCCCCCTTTTGGGGAACTGAAGCTCCAGAGACCTAATACTGCCTTTCTTCAGGCACCTCATCTACAGGAGACTGCTTGCACTGCATTCATATTAAAAATCTGTTAAAGCTGCCAACCAAGCACGGAAAAGTCAAAGAAGAAACTTGTGCAACTTCACTTCAGCCTTCTAGGGCATAGACAGGGCAGCCACTCTCTCATCATGGGTCATTCCTTCCTCTTCTCACTGCCCAGGACAGACCAGCTCGAGTGGAAACTTCCAGGCAGCTGCCCTGTCTTCCAGCAGCTACACCACGTAACTCTCCTGCACTGTTTGCCACACCAGAAGAGAGTGGACAGTCTGGTTAAGGCGCTAACTAGACTGGGAGCTGGATTCTGTCCTGCCTCCACACCCCTGTGCAGGGCTGGCCATCTCACCAGCCCTGCCTCTCAAACCCGCTTGGCACTGGCAAGTCTCACTTCTGCGTGCCAGAGCCAAGACCTCGGGTCTTGTTTGCAGAGTGTGATGGTTTGTCCGAAACCATCCAGAAGTCCAAAACACACCAGCTACTGAGAGGAAAACTAACTTCATCCCTGCCAAAACCAGGACACAGGGAAACCCAGCACCAACCTTGCAGTAGGCTGACCTTGCAGAAGGGACCTGACTGCGTAAGGTGGTGTGAAAAGCACCACAGAAAGTTACACTGGGGCATTTGCTCCCTTCTTTCCCTTCACAACCTCTCGCTTCCCATTTTTGCTAGGTGACCGGTAGAGAGATATCACTGTGATTGATTCTTGCTATGGGTAAGAGGTTCACATACATTTTCTAAGCAGGTGCTGTCTTTATCCTTGTTGAGGTAATGCTGTTGCCAGAAGCGCAGGAGACTGTGGAAGTTGTTCAGTATGAAGCCTGGGTATTTTTCTGTATATTCCATCTGTTGCAAAGTGTGCAGATAAAAAGGTAGCTTCTCTTTCCTTCGGGCCAGCATTAGGATAACTAAACTTGTGTTCAAACAACTGACGTTTTCCTAAAAGTAAAAACGACACAGTAGGTCAAAGAACAACAACAAAAATATCAAGAAAGAAGAGACATGGTTCTCCTCAAGAGATGCCAGGTTCCTCCCTGCTCCCAGCCCAGTCCATCACTACACAGTATCAGCGAGGTAACGGCAGTTACTGTCAGCTCTTTACCTGTGTAAGCGTCTGTACATGAATAATATTAATGAGACGGAAAAGAAAGGACATTCTCATGGACATCTGGGACATATATGACAACAGGCGGCACTCTGACAGGACTTCTGCAACTGTACAAGAGGAAAAAAACAATCATCAGGTGCTTAAAGTTCAGACACATTGGTCCAAGCAATACACCAGTAAGAACTGTAACAACAAACCGGCAGAGTGGCATTTCTCTGTCTAAAACCAGAATTTTCAAAGCGCAGACTTAAAATAACCATTATCACTATCAGACACACACACACGCTTCCCATGCCACTTTTTGTTCCTTACCTTTAGCATCAGACTGATTCTCAAAGCGGTCCAGGGACAGCGTAATGCAGCGAACCAGCATGTTTGAGTCAACCAATGAACTGTTGATCTGATTTAAAAATATCTGGAACTACAGAGAGATACTTTTTAGTCTTGCATTAAAACACAAGCAAAAAATAAATTCATTCTCTCTCACAGAGGAAGTCTGGCAGAACAGCATTTCATAGCCTTTTCAGAATGCACATGGTGTACCAAACCAATTACTGTCAGCACAAGGGAAACGGGTCAGTGAGCCCAAGTGGAAAGAGCAATGAACAGGGTTTGGCAAGTAGGGCAACTGTAAGCACTCTCCAGATTTTCGACACTGCAGGAGTGCAGTTCTTGAAGGTTACTGGAGAAACTGCTTTGAATTCTGAGCACAAGCACCTAAAACATGCACTTCATCAACATAAGGCGTCACAGATGTGGAGAATTTCCCCTTCCCTTCAGAAACAAGAGTTAGGTTCTGGGTGCCAAAATACTCAGGGCCAGTAGCTTTTTCTTATCTCTAACAAGAGTAAGAGGAGACAGACACTCCATGCCTGCCTCATCCAGCCCAAGCACTGGGGGCTGACCAAAGGATCTCTACAGCAAGTACCTTAAAAACACTACGGAACAGAAAAATGCCAAAGTCCTGGCTCCACTAGAATCTCTTCCGAAGCTGTGTCACTTCAATGAGACCAAGATTTCACACACTATTTGTTTGGAAAGAGGGAGATGAGACAGCATGGCTGCTGGCCTCTGTAGTTCCTCCAGCTCCATGTTTTCCTACACTTTTTGGACAAGCAAACAGCGCTAGGAAGAAATACAGTGAAGGATTCATACAGAATGAGAAAAAAAAAAAAAAGAATTCCAGTAATATAAGCGAGAGTATGAGGTCACTCAAAACCTCCCCAACAACTGATGTTCTACGCTACAAAGTGTACAAAGCGTAAAACCACTTCGCAGAGAGAGCTGCCCATTCTTAATCTACATAGGCAACTAAATTTTATTGGTAATTACATCAGCCATGACTTCTTAAAATGTCTGGAAGTTCAAATAACATGAAAGATAACGTGTCTTTTTGCAGTATCAAACATTAAGGAATACTTCAGGTTCTCTTAATGAGGAACCTTCCCCCTCAAGCTCCAGTAAAAGATTTTTTGGAGCCTGTCTCAACTTCCACAACTACCAGCTTAACCCAAAACCCAGTGACTTCACAGGAAATGTTTCACCATCCTTGAGCCCTGACCTTAGACTCGTCCCATCACGTAACAGGGCAATGTTTTCTTAACAGCTCAGTGCTTGCTGACTCAGAACAGCTGGGAGCACTCCTGAAAACACAAGCGTACACAGCAACATACGTACTCGTGAAGGGACTTTGGCAGCTCACTCCTTAGTGTTTACCGTGCACCAAGCTCAATGACAACACCAAAATCAGCAAGTTTTAGTGCTACGTTTGGTTAGAAGAGTGTGCAATCTGACCCACCGGGGACAGCTTTTACAAATATTTACCTTCTCATCTGTGTTGATGTACTTGTTGAACCTCTTGAACGCATCAATATTGAATTTCATCAGTTCTCCCAGAAGGTCAAAGTAACTCTGAAGCACGTCTCGTGATTTGCACTCACTATCAACAATGCAGTAGAGAATATGCTGGCACGGGAGGAAAACATGTTATTGCTACAGCTCAGCCCAAGCCAGCGTTACAGCACAGACTCTGGTTTAATAGCCATTTGAAACATTTATCTGCAGGTTTAGTTCTTAGATGACAGAACTGAAGACAAAAATCCAGATGAGTCTTCTGTTAAATTAACTTCCCAGTGATGCAGGCTATGTAACTGGGTGCCACGAGCAGAATTCACAAATACTTTTCAGAAACTGCCCTACTCCCTACATTTTTACCCCCTTTCGAATGCATTACAGATAAATCCCTCTTGATTGCTACGGAGACACATTACAGAGGAAGCTGGACATATACTTCCTTACCTCCAGGAGTCCTCTCTTCAGCAGGAACATCTGGTCTGCATAGGAGGTGGTGCCTCGCAGAAAACTTTCAACTGCCCTCGCTTGCCAAAACCTGAGAAATAGAAGAAAATAGGTTTTAATTTTGGAGCAAGGGGAATTTTTCATCACAACTATAATTTAAATCAAATTTCCTGATCTGTTTCATTCCAGTTTGAAGCTGGAGTCAAGGCCTATTGATTCTGCAGAAAATCCCTCACTACTGGGTATGAGGTCCAACGCAAACTTTGGCATTTTCCCTCACTTGAGCTGCCATTGTAGCCAAATGCAAAGTCAGATCTTTCCCCAGGTTACGATTTTCAAGCATTTTTCAACTGCTGTAAGCTGTACGAAAACAAATCAGCTTCCCAGTCAACTCAAACCAGCATGTTACAGTACAAAGTGAGCCCACCTGAAGGAGGATTCAGCTGGTTCCTTCTTCATGACCTGAAGCAGCCTGGTCAACAAACCTCTTTTCCCATCACAGACCAGACTCCTAGAGCATGTGAAGAAATTACAGCGCGAGTTGTACATCAGAATCGTGTATTAAAGAGCTGATCAAATCAAAACAGTCAATCTAACAGACACTCAAATGTAACACAAGAGATTCTGTAAGCGGTTTAACATGTTAATCTAATTTAGCTTATTCTAGTTATTCGCTGCTCTTAAAATAAAGACTCTGAGCAGGCACACTTAGATCTGTTTATGCAGACAGGGAATGGACATTATGTGTGCACAGGCTGCTCCTGAATCCCAGGGATCCCAGTTCAATTCCCAGGTCTGTCTGCAACGCCTGCAGTGAGAAAGGCCAAACAGGCAGACCTAGGACATCTCAATGGAGTCTGCACCATGAACTCCAAACTCCCATCTGAGGTTTACTTTTGTTTTTGAAGTGCCTTACTCCGAGCACAAGTAATCTTTGGATTTGCTAATGACCATAAACATCACACAAAGCTAGACGCTTCCTGCTGAAACATGTCACTGAAGTTAAAGCAAGTCAGGTGGACAGAAGGACCTCAAAGGAACAGGTGACGTCAAACCTCCAACATAAGTGCTTGCAAAATGCTAGAAGCTGCTGACCTGAACGCTCTGTCCCTACTCACCTATCTGTGTTGACAACTGCATCAACTTCAGGGATGTTGGCTTTATGGGAGATCGCACTGAGCTCATTAAGTTCCTGGCTGTTCAAAAGGAGATACTTGTTCCTGAAGGAAGACAATCGGGGAGCAGTGGAGAAAAATATGATGAATTCAAAGGTGGACAAATGTGCAATTCCATGAAAAGCAAAGCCACATGCCTATGAGTGCTGCAGGACTAAGCAATTGGCATTCACCTCTCCAGCTCTTCACAACCGTTCAAGCTCTATTAGCTAGCTGTTGTTTTATAAGCTTCCTCCAAAGTTTACCAAATGCAAGTTTCAATACTGACTGGCTTTGAGATGCTGGTTCTTTGCTGACCTGTTCAGGATCTAACGGTTTGTTTTGTCAATATTTACTTCTGGATAACACTCATATTTGAAAATCTCAGCAACATTTTGCTGAATTTCAGCAGACAAATAGCAAACTTTTTGACAGCTTCCTAGTCTTTCTCCACTGTATAGTGACTACACTTATCATCAGTAATAAGCCTGAACTGGAAAGCAGAAACTGCAGGAAAGTACTCAGTCATCCTGGAATTTTATTACTATAAGCAAATTGTTTAGTCTAGAAATATCTGAAAACTTCACGAAATACAGAAATCAAACCAGGAATGTATATAAAACCACAGAATCTGCATGAAGTGCTTTACTCAAATACTGAACTTTTAATAACGAAAACCGATTAATTCGTCCGTAAGATAAATTAAATGCAGAACAAGTCTGACAAAGCAGAAATGTAGCCCAGAGGCTCACTTTGATAGGCTCCCTGCCCAACGCCAGCACGTTCCCTCAGAGCCCTCCTCCTTCAAACTGCTCAGAGTCAGAAAGCAAGGATTTATTTACAGGAAACCAGGATGCAGCGGTGAGTATGTGGGTGAGTGCGCAAAGAGAAACTATACATCAAAACACAACAGCCACACAGAGGATAAATCATTAGGCCAGAAAGGCAATGGGGATGCTATCTGGCTTCAAACGCTGTCTTCCAGATTAGCGCCCACTGAGGCTGTCACGTGAAGGCTCTTTTGATCTGGACCAACAGGTTTTCTGTAATGAAAATACAGCCTCCCTCTCCAAGCAATAAATTGCTCTCCAAGTTCAGTTTATACATAATTTTACTAAAAGTTAATATTAGTATGTAAGTACTTGCTCTCATCCTCTCCTCAGCTAACTCAGCTTATCTGTGATTTCACAGAAAGTTCATGTTTGTTTAAAAACCCCAACCAGATTCCACACATTCCACTTGCTCCAACGCTACAGCTGAAAGCTGTTTTCTGTTTAAACAAGCCTGAGGTCTTTCTAGTAGCTACTTAAATAGGAACATCATCCCAAGAGATTTTATTGGAAAATCTGGAGTGATTCCTGGGCAAACAACGTCTTGCACGGAGGACTTATGACAGGTCACGGAGGACTTATGACAGGTCAGCCCTCCTATTATGCTTACAGTGTGTCCAGCAGCTCCCCATTCCGAAAGCTAATACTTCCCAGTCACAAAGGCTGATAATTCCAGTACACATATCTAACAGTACCAGATAAAACCTACACAAAAATATCACCCTGGCTGTAGGTATGACCAGCTAGGCAAGAAGTGCAGCATGCCTCAAAGGCAGATGTTTGTAAGGAACAGAACACCACCTTGCAGGACTGAATTAGAGCAACTGGACACTGACAGAATGCAAGATATGATTCTGCGAGTCAGAAAAAGAGCAATAAGTACCTCTGCATGAGCAGCACAGCACTAAAAAAAAAAAAAACAAAAAAAACCCCAGGCAAACAGCATCACCTCTCAACAACTCCAGCAGACTCACGCTTTACAAGTATGCCTTCTGAAGGCAAACAGAAGCTTTCCCATCTCCAGCGTAGCTTCCCGATGGCTAGCCGACAGATAATTGTTCCCCTAACATTTTCCCACCCAGTTTTATCAGGTCTTCTCCACTGCTACTTACACAGCAATCATGTGTTTCCAGCCTTTTTACAAAGGCAAAAGATTAACCTCTTCAGAGGTACGCTGCCTGTCACCCTGATCTTCCAAAAGCCTTTGTTTCGTGCTCGTTCCATTGCATTAAACCTGAACATGTCCGCACAGGGTACACGTGCTCTTGTGAGCACATTGGCTTGCTACCAACTCTCAGGGAGAAGACAGATAAACAGCATCCTGAAAGCTGCCTCCTTATTTCTTCAGCCAGAAGCTGTTAACTCATTGCATGAATGTTTCAGTTTGTTTCAACATGAAGCAAAAAGGGCTATTTCTAATCACCAACAGACATACTAAGACATGCCCACTGGAGAGCATATCCTTAGCCTTTTCATAGCAGGAGCTGAAAGGCACATGAACATGCAAAATTTTCCATTCACATGGAGTCTGCCTAGGACACCTGCCGTAACTGCAACCAGGCAAATAATACCACTGAGCCACAACCTACCACTGCTTTTCATACTCACTCATGGTGATCACTAAAGCTCTGAAGAAGCCTCAAGAACTGTATCTTTAAAGTGATGTCCTGAAAAGAGAGAAGAAAGTTGGAAAAATTCACTTCAGTATTTTTGGATATCATTAGTTACTGAGCTGACACGGAACAGCTGAATTGAACACCCATCCGAATCAAACTCGTTTGGACAGCAGAGCAAATGGCTTGCATAAAGGGAGGGGGCTGCACTTGCGGGCTTCTCAAAATAGAACAGAAGCAGAGAGTGCCTGCAATTCTAAGCATGTAACAGTTAACAATTTCTTCTCACTGCAAAAAAAGCTCATCACTGTACTGACTGATTTATAATATTTAAGTTTGGAGATAAAAACCTGAAACTCAAATCCCACCCAAAACCTGATTGTGATCTACTTTTTGCTCTGTGCCTCTTCTTGCTAGACCTACTAGCTGTTGTTTCATTAAGTTTTGGTTTTGTCCTGCCTTTAACCTCCAGAGACCACAGAATTTACCCCTTTCTCCTAAACTGGAGAGGGGAAAGGCTAAATTGCCCTCTGCTAAATAGCTAGAATGAGCCAAAGATAAAAACTTAAGTGAAAACAATAATTCACAATAAACTGAATACTACCATAGAATCATAGAATCATTTAGCTTGGAAAAGACCCTTAGGATCATTAAGTCCAACCATAATCCTAACACTGCCAAGTCCCACTAAACCACATCCCTCAGCACCACATCTACACGTCTTTTGAATACCTCCAGGGATGGTGACTCAACCACTTCCCTTGGCAGCCTGTTCCAGCGCTTGATAACCCTTTCAGTGAATAAATTTTTCCTAATACCCTACCTACACCTCCACTGGCGCAACTTGAGGGCATTTCCTCTCATCCTATCGCTTGTTACTTGGCAAAAAAGACCGACTTCCACTTCACTACAGCCTCCTTTCACGTAGTTGTAGAGAGCGACAAGGTCTCCCCTCAGCCTCCTTTTCTCCTGACTAAAAAACTCAGCTGCTCTTCAAAAGACTTGTTCTCTAGACACTTCTCCAGCTTTGCTGCTCTTTGTTGGACTACTTCTATGTCTCAATTAATTCATTATAGAAGCATCCAGTTACTCAATACAACTCCTCAGAATTATATGATAAATAAGATCAAAATACAACACAGAATTTTAAAAGTTACTCACTGGGCTGCAGTCACAATTTTGATTGTGTCCATGCAGAACAAGGGCTGATGCCGAATGCTTTCTCCAGATCAGTTTGTCAAACAAGTTGTTCAGGCCAGGAATCAGTTTGAACTCTGCTATCATTTTATGAACCTGGAAAACAAGAGAAGCACGTAATAATTTGCTGCAGCATCAAACATGGATATAACGTAGTCTGGTAAACAGATGGGCACAATTACATCACCCTCAGACAACAGAAAGAATGAATTATTTTATCAAACCATGTGTTTGTGTTAACGTGCACAGTAACCATGGTGTATCACTAGAGCAGTTTCCATTTGGTGGACATGGATAGAAACCAGACATTTTGGGAGAAAAATTGTCAGTCAGTGCTTTGATTAACCACTGTGCCGCTGGGAGCGGCTCTGGATGCTGGAGATAACTTACAGCACATTGAAAATACATCTCTACCCAACTGCTACGTATCACAAAACCAAACTGCAAATATTCTGCTGCGAGTCATCCACTGAGCATCCCTTGCCTTTCCAGTTCACACAGCTGAAGCTGAGGTAGTCCTCTGAAGACAACACAAACTATTGGTATCATAGAATCATTCAGGTTGGAAAAACCTGTACAATCATCAAGTCCAACCATAAACCTAACACCAGCAAGTCCATTGTTTTTGTTCAAGTGACCCAGACAGGAGTTCTGAGCAAAGCAGAGTCCAGCAGTAACACAACCACACCACGGTTCGAGCACTGCTCCCTCAGGTTAAGAGGAAGTTGAGCTTCTTTAGAGAATGCTCAGAGGAGAAGAAAATGCCAAATTACTCAGGTTTATCTATTAGTCTGCCTGCCAAGTTAGGATGCGGTACATCATGACATGTTTGAAACAGGCTATAGAATTGCTCATGTAAAAAAGCTCGTAATTTTGGTGTGAACAGCTGTTAAATACCTTCAGGTCAAGCTTTTATACTTTTGATGTAAGCAATTTGGGAGATGAGGAATAGGAGGAACACAAAGTGAGACTCTCATCAGCTGTAGGCCCCTGACAAGCAGTATCCTTTGAGATGGAGTGCGAATGAAAACCACACAATTAGTAAGCCCAATGTCCTGTAAAAATTAAGTGTTCAAAGCAGTAATGTGCATACTCCTTAAAAACAAGCCACCTGAACAATAACCTAGGTCATCCCAAGATGCAGAATTGTAACGAGCAGTATTTCAAGCAGATCACTCCATTTGTTCTATTTTTTTCAAACACCTGAATGAACCAAAAATATTGGAAGTCGATGCTATTTCACAGGTTGTCATTTTTATTCTTGTTCGCAGCACAGCTGATGGCCTTTTGCATTCCTCTTGGCTGTAGCCATTGACTTTCCCACCTGTATCAAAATCACATTCCCACTGCTGGGCATCTCCGAACATCACCCCCGAGGAAAGAGACAGCTCCTTTCCACCTCATCCATACTACCCTGACAGACTGCAATGCCTGGAGTCCTTCGGTGCTCCCTTACTTTAAAGTGCTCTCGGATACTGTGATCTCATCGCAAGCCTCCAACAAAAACAGCTCTGAGGGATGCCTCCAGACAAAGCGCTCCCTGTAGTCCTCGTCCCGCAGTGGCCAGCACGGCACAAGCACAACAGGATGAAACCGAGCGTGTGAGCTGCCTGCAAGAGCCTCCACCCCTCACTAAAGAAGGAGCTCTCTATGCTGATCGTTCCAACTCATGAATCTGCTCCTTTCCATGCAGAGCACAACCTGCTTATTCCAAATGACTCACCCTTAATTTCGAGTGTGTTCAGTCTACTTTTAGTTTGCTTAACTCTTAAGTTCTCACCTGACAGACAACTGCATGACGAAGCTCCTGAGTCACGATCACTGCCTTTGCATCATGCTCTCTCCCAGACCCCAAACTCATTACAGCTACTCAGCCTGGGGATGCCGAGACAATCCCTGCTCTCCATTCACCCTTCAAACTCCTTTGACTTTGCCAGTTGCTGCCCAGCTTCGTATGAATTGCTCTATTGCTTTCTCACTAGTAAAACTATTATGAGCATCTACTGCATGCAGTTTGGCTCCCTGCAACAGGAGCAAGCAGACCAGCTGCTTGCCTTTCACCACAATACAGAGATGCAAGACAGGAGAGTAATTCAAGGTGTGACCATAACGAGGAGGAAGCAAAGGCACAGCTCTGCAGTGAAACACCACTCATCCCCAAGGGCGCCATCATCCCCAGCCTGGCAGCAGGCAGGAGCCAAGTCACTGCTGAGTATCCGTTTGCAGACTCAGTGTGAACAGGTTAGTTATGTTCAGGACTACACTACAAATGCATTTCTATTTTAAATTCGAGATTTAAGAGATTGCCTGCAGCGAGTATTTGTGACTCCTATACAGTGGGAGGTTGCTAGCAAAGAACAAAATACTCAAGACAAATGTGCTCAAGCAACAGCCCCTCAACACAGCTACTCTTGCCTAATACAACAGCCCTTCAACAACTCAAAACCATTTGATCCTCCCAGTTTCTAGGGCGTCCAAATGCCCCTGCTGCTCCAAGCTGCTCTGCTGAGCTGAGAAGATTGCCATTGTTGGAAACCTGTTAAAACTGCACCAATGAATGGCTTTACTTTTCCCTTCACAATGTGCTTTTGACCTGTTTAAAATCAAAATACAGCCAAGCTGCAGTGACTGGTTTACCATAAGCCTATGGGAGGCAGGAAACAAATTATTCTTAATTTCAAAAGCAAGAAATGCAAAAGGAAGAGATGAGTGGGCTTTCTAGTGCACACAGCACTTGAAGTGTATCCTCCCAGCTAAGAGTTTAACCACATGCTCACTCAGCTGAGACATGCTAACCTACTGCAAAAATCACCCATTCACAAATCACCGCAGAGGATTCCCAAAAAAGCAGCCAAAGGAGGGGAAGGCCTGACAGGGCTCCATTCCAGTGCACCAGGAGGGAGAAGAACACCTGGCTGCAGATCCCACAGCACCCAGGTACATCCACACGCTTCCTCACTCACAGAGACAGGAGGCCTCGTCCAGGAGGAAGCATCCTGCATCTATCTTGCACCAGAGCAACAGCGCAGACGCTGGCCACCGCCTCCGCGCCGGTGACCAGCTCTGCCCAATGGCTCATTCCGGTTCTCAGCGACGAAACACTGCCTGTTTGTGCATCGCTGCAATGATGGGATTTGCCCAGCTTTATGCCTTGAGCTTTACCCTTCACGTTTCTGTGTCCGTGACCTAATGATTAAGCACTTAGGTTTAAAGAGATGACAACTCCCGCACGGGTGGCCATTCAGAAGCGCTCACCTGATTCCTCTGCCTCCCCATGAGCAGCACGCAGAGAACATACAACACCTCCAGCTTATACATAATCTCATGCATGATCTTCATGGACTGTGGGAGCTGCGTTCGCGTTGAGGTGTTGGCCAAGCCACTTTCATCCGAAGACTCTGAACAAGAAGGCAAAGATGTGAGCCTGAGGCAGCTTCAGTGGGAAAGGATTTGTTACGGTTATTACTTTTACACTGACACATTGCAGATATAAGACCAGCACGTCTGCTTGAAGCTCCTTCTCAACTAAAAATAGCGACAAATAATCCATTTAAATTAAATGCTGCAGAAGAGGAAAAAAAAAAATCTAGGTGGAACTTCAGAGGAGACAAAACTAGATTTAAAAAAATTATTTCATTTTTTCATAATAAGCTGAATGGCATCATCTACCTAAAGTAAGTAGGATCACCTATATGAATTAATATACTGAACCACAAAGGACATGGCAGAATAGGTAATAAAAGTAGGAGTGAGATTATCAGAAGCATTTACTATTAATCTACTTTCATTTAATACCTCAGTACCAGTTTACTTAAGCCACAGTTAAATAATTTTCATAGCCCTATCCAGAATCCCACTGCTAAGGGCAGAAATGGGATGATTACATGACTGCAAGAGGAAAGCACAACAGAAATCACGAGTGACACAGAGAAAGTAAATAAGGACACGGTGAAACTTGTAGGCTGCAGTTCAAGAAAGAGTTAGGTCTTTACACAGTACGTAACTAAGTGACAAACTGCCCTGCCACAGGACAGCATGGATGCTTTTTGCACACAGGTGAAGAAAGAGTAACTAGGCAAACACACAAAGGAAGGAAACCATCAAAGGCAAAAAAGCACAGACACCACCTCTGACTCAGAAGTCCCTAAGCCACAAGCCACTGGAGACTGAAGCAGTATTCTGGGAAAGCACGTCTAGGTTTGCTTGCTAGCTGATGTGGTGGGTCAAGAGCTGTGACTGGGCATGTTCCACCTCAGCAAAATTGCCTTGTGAATTCTGTTCCAAAATACCAAACATTCTCCAGTTTCCACCCAGTTGATGTGTACAAAGGTGCGTGAGAGATGCTGTTGAAGCATCCACATATTTTATCTTCTGTGTATTTTCAGAAGTTTTAACAATTAATTCCTAATTTTAACAATTAATTCCTACAAAACTAATAAAGTTGGATAAGGAAGAAAGTTTTCCAAAGAAGCACAGAAACAAAGATTTAGATACCAAAATTTTGGGATAACTCATTATGCTACCAAGTACTTTGAGTTCTACAAGACAAACCACACGCTTGCTTCAAAGCATTTTCCTAATGTTATATTAACACTTCCATTTCTTTCCAATTTACTCAATTTTGCTGGAACTATCTTTCCTTTCTAAAGAAGGGACTGCTTGTTTGGCATGAAGTATTTGGACCTAAGGTCACCCACCAGCCTACGTTTTGGAGCAAAATGCTGGTAAAGTCACTTACGTGAGACGTGTGTCCTTTTTGTCACTCCAGGAGAGACCCGTGCTGAGAATGTACAGTGTTATCCAGGTGTTCAAAGGGCACAGTTTGCTACAGGACATTTCCTTTAGCTAACTTTAGTTCATTAAAAAAAATCAGTGCTACATGAGAACCAAATGAGAGTCAGACCTAAATGCTGACACATCAGCCTTTCATGCAAGAAAAGGGGAATCAATACCAGCTGAAAGGAAAAGCAACACACGGCAAACACTGAAGGAGGTTAAGATTTGCATCAGCTAACGGTGGCCAGAGGAACGCAAGCCAGATACCTGTACTGCTTTGCTCTGCCTCTTCATTTGCCACTCTCATCAGCGCATCGAGTACCAGTGCGTTGTCCAGCCAGGTGTACCACTCTTCCAGCTCCTGGAGGAAGCTGGAAGTACCTGTTGTTTCAGACACTTTCCGTGTTGCCAGTTTGCACAGTCGCTCAATGAAGCCTGGAATATTCAAAAGTGTCGCTGAAAAAGAAAAATCATTTTACTACGATTTAAGATCGCTGACATAACAATCATAAAATCTACTATACCACAAGGTACCAAAACATCTACATTAATAATATAGAGAGTACACAGAAACAAATTCCATCTGGTTAAAAAGATCTAAAGACAGAAGAGTCTGTGCACTCTTGTATTAAGGACTGGAAGAGAATGCACTTACCCTAAGCATAACTCAGTCAGTGTTAAACTGGTTTATGTCGACTTACACTGGAAAAAAATTAGTTCTACCCTACACTAACTGCTTGTTTCCAGCCAATTCCCTTTTGCTGGCACTGCTGTTTTCCAGTCCACAGTGAGTCAGTATCACGGAATGGATCTGTCTGAAAATGAAGCTGGCAGAAATAAAGCAGCAGCCCTTAGAAGGGACAGCTCCACCTCCTCCTTCTTCTGTGCGATGCCACCTCCTTCATTTTACCTCCTGTGGTGTTTTGTCTCATAGCAAACTGAAGTAGCTCACTTCAGTAGCCGGGCAGAAAGCTGTTAGCTTTTTAAGTACCAGCTTCCTGAATTAGTTCACCATGGAGCAAAACAGACGGGGAACACACTCCAGCAGCCTCAAGTTAGAGGGTTTCAATTGTTGTGCAACAGCACCCTTAGAAACAGCAGGTGAAGGACAGAAGTCGCTGATCTGCAAAATGCTTGGGGAGGTGCTAGAAGCTGCATTTTGTCCTAAAGTTTTCACAGAATAACTTAACTACAGGACCTGTTTATTATATATCCATGGCTAAGTCTTCACTATACACTTGCAGATGAAGTAGAAAAGTACAAAGAATTTGGCCATGAACATTATTGTGAAAGAGTTGCGAGAGTCTGCCTGCTGTACCATCTCTGAAAGAATAAGCTCCCTGATAAAGCTTTTAACGATAGAGTCTCTGATCATGCAAAACAAAAAAATGATTATTTAAACATTTGCTTGGCTAAATTCAGTTCTGCAAGACCCAAGTTTATTTAGTTCAACTAATTTTAAATAAACTTTGTACCCACACCTACACACACTTGTCCATTGCTCTTCACAAGCAAGCTCTGGTAACCACAGGGCAGAAGACAATACACCCCCTTTAAAGTTTCTCAGCTTCTGCCTGCTGGATTACGCTATCCATCTCCCACTGGGTGCTGCAGAGGTGGCAGCAGTTAGAGAGTTTTATCTTCACGGCTAATACTGAACGTTAGAAGACGGGAGAATCAGCTCCAAATCCCTTTTTTGCACTTCCCAAAATTGTTTAATCTGGGCCTATGCAAATGTCTGCTTCAGAAGCTCAAAACCTTTTCAGGATAGTAAGAGCTGAAAACAGCAGGTCCTGTCCTTGAAAGTACATTAATTTAAATGTCTTGCCTCAGATGGATGATTATGAATTTAAGACTTCTGTATCTGAGAAGTACTCGGCAAAATAAGGAAACCTGCACTGAGGCCAAACTTAAAATTAAGATTAGACCCACAGATTTCCACGGCTGGTGTGGTAAGGGTGGGCAAAATGATTAATGTGAAACACACTTTCCTTGTTGATAAAGACAGACATCTGGCTCAGGAGAATGTCAGGTAAAATCAGAGAAGGAATTGCTCCGACAGGAATCATGGCGCATGCAGTTTTAGTTCAGGATTTTATTTTAAGGAGGACACGGAATTATTGAGAGCTGCTGAAGGGAAGGCCATGGAAATGACTGAGGGATAGAAACCAAACCTAATTATTTTAAGCCATACAAGCTATCAGAGAGGGTTGAAATGACAGAAATCAACTCACCATACAAAACTGAAAGCTACAAAGTAAGCTTCATTAACAGAAAAGACTGTTTCTAGGAAATTGCTTGAGGAAATTGAATAAAGAAAAATGCTCAGTAAAACAGAATGCTTACAGTATCCTCTAGAAACACATGCTACAGATGTGACATTGGGAAGAGGGAAACTTAACAGACTGTTGAGATTCTTCTGCCTTTGCTCACAACACAACAATTACCTTGATTAATTTCAGCTCGAGAAGGACCCAAGTTTTTTTTCTGCTGGGCATTTTTGGCAAGAAGTGTGTGCTTGTCATCGCTTCCCGTGTCAAGTTCAGAAATCGTGACGGCAAGGATCCTGCAGAAGTTCGCAAGCTGCTGCTGATCAAAACTGGACACAAGGCTGGCAAGATTGGGAATGTCATCCAGCTGTATCATTTCCTGGAGGAGGCAACATCAACTGAGTAAGCTGTACATGATATTCAGTAAGGGAACACAGACACAGCCAGAAGGCTTTAGCTACAGCTCTTCCCTGGAGAGGTCTGTGTGTTATTTCAATGTTAGTAAAAGAGAATCAAAGAGTCACCGAAAAGTGAAGAGTGAAAACACCTGTGATTTACAACTGCTGTCATTTACGTTAATCAACTCAAGAAGTATATATATCCACCTTTTAAAGACTCAGTATTTAAGTCAAACTTTAGGGTTGGTTTTTTTTTAAAACTAATTTACAGACAAATTGCATTTAGGTATTACAAAGTTTCAGTTTAGTTTTCCACTTCTCTCTGAAGCTCACAAATAAGAACAGATGCCCAATTTTTTTTTCCTCAGTATTTTTCATCAAAAGATATTAAAAAGTTGTTGAAAACAGTTTTCAGCATTTATGTTCAGACAAACTAAGCTTGTTTCTTATCTCAGAAAGTACAATATTCTCAACTTTACTCTAAAAAAACCAGTAACAAATTATAGGAGCCTCACCCTTTCCACAGAACACACACACAGACACATTTAATTCAAGGTTTTCCCTAATATTTTATTTGTGTTATATCAGGCTACCAATATCAGGATTAGCTTTAGATTCAGATTAGATATTAGGAAAACATTTTTTACAACGAGGGGTGAGGCAGTGGCCCAGGTTGCCCAGAGAGGTGGTGGATGCCCCATCCCTGGAAACGTTCCAGGCCAGGTTGGCCGGGGCTCTGAGCAACCTGATCTGGTTGGAGATGTCCCTGCTCCTTGCAGGGGTGTTGGACTGGGTGGGCTTTAAAGGTCCCTTCCCACCCAAACCCTTCTATGATCTTCAGAAACTTTTCAAAGAAACAGCTGTCTCTCCTCTACTGGTCTGAAAAGCCATACAAATAATTAAGAAACCAGTAACTCACCTTTTTAACCCCCAGGATATCTTCAATGAGCGTTGCAGTTTGTAGGAATGTCTTTTTGTTTGTCATCAATGTAAACAGGAACAGCACAAAGTCATTTCTTTCCGCCAGTCGCCTTGTGACTCCTTCAGTCTACAAAGCAGGAAGATGCACACACAGACCCCGAGTCAGAGCCCCCCTTGACAGCTCACACGTTACAGGCACATGCAGGACAGTTGTACAGATGATGTGTTATTGAATCAGCTATTCCTGAAACCACGAAACATTGTGTTTACGGTGACCAAAACTAACTCCAGTCCTTGTTTGAAGTTAACACAACGCTTGCACAAACTACAGGCTGCAAGATGAGAGGCTTCACCTCAAGGCACTTGTTTACTTGCCTGAATCAAAAGTAAACACTGCGTGCCTGGAAATACGTCAGAGAGGCTTGTCTCTGCTTTCGCATACAAATTGTAACCAGCACCACTCTATGGTATGTAAATGTAGTCCCTAGGCTCCTCCTAAACTGCTAGCATTGCTCTCAGCTAGGCCCAGTTTGAGCAACCAGCATCAAGCATTGGCCTTAATGAACTCGGTGACGAACTCAAAAGTCACGCTAAAGCATGAACTGGGGTTCATCACTGAGTTCATTACAGGCAGCTTTCATGTTCTGGTCATCAAAGACAGCTTTCAGGCTCTGATCTCTGCTTAAAGCACAGGCAGTCTTTTCCGGAATTAAACTTAAAACTACATCCTTACCACTTGCAAAGCTGTCTGCTCTATGACTGACAAATCACCAGTGCTCACAGAACCAGACCAGTTCAGGTAACTCCTGAATATTCACACCTAAGCATAAGAAGAGTTAATATTGCACAAAAACCACTTCTGTGATCCTGAACACTTCTCAATCAAGAGAGAGCAGTAATACGGAAGGGAATTAAAACAGCAGCTGGTCTATAACTTGCAAACGTGTTTCTTAGCATGTTACACTATTCACGGTTTGCAAAAGTTGCATCGCCTGTAGTTAAAAAAAAAAAACCAATGTAAGTCAAGTAGAAGTGTTCTCTCTCTTCCCCCTCCTATGCGTACACAGATACCTAGCAGTGAGAACAGGATCTACTAGGACTCAAACTCTTGTGATTAGGCTGATGTCTCTGTAAGTGCTCCAAGCCAGTAGCTGCTTTAAAAAAAATTTTTGTTAAACAACACTTTCGAGGTTATGACATGATAAACTGTGTAACTGAGCAAACAATCCTGATGATGTTTTCCCTGCATGCATAATCTGAGGCATGTGCTTTCAGCATCAGAATTTTAATGGCAAGGTATTTCAACAGGCCTTTAACCCAGCCTCTTCCTTAGCACCAATCTGCTGTCCATGGAATTGAACTTTATTTCGATGAAAAAATTTTTCATTAAATTTCAGTTTAAATCATGCTTAAAAGAGTCTGTATGTTGTCTTATCAAGCAGCATGTGTAAATGACCAGCAGAACAATTTTCCACAGCTGTTGTACTTACACATATACAGGTGTTGTACAGTATGCTCAAACAGTCCTTGATGAGGTCATCGCTTACTGCAAAGGAGAAAACAGACATTCACTAGGTAAACGTTGCCAAGAAACAGTAGTGTCCACTGAAGGGACACGAATAGTTATAAAACAAATGAGAAATCCTGGCTGCTAGCTCAGATCACGTGTGAAAGTGCCTTGGAGGACAGAAACCCAAGGAAGAAACACTCTATACCTGATCTGTTCACATGCTTTCTTCCAAAACTACTGTCAGTACTGCCGAGGACCACAGAGATGTACTTGTGGTCTAGTGCACTTCTTAGTCACCACAAAAGAAAACTATAGGGATGTAAACTGTATTTTAGGAAAAATATCATTGATCAAATCAAAGTTTGTTAATATGAGAAACTGCTGAGACACGCATTAGTTCTAGTTATTAAGCATTGGGGACAAAAAAAAAAAAAAAAAAAAAAGATAGTTCATGCAGTTTTCTCCAGGCAGTATAAGAAATTAAGAAATTCACAGAAAAGCTTTCAATCTGATTTCTCCAGCATTCTAATACTTAAAATATGTTTTCAGTACAGACATACAACAGCTGCTTCTAGCTCAAGTTCAAGTTACTTCACCTTTGAAGTTCCCCAGCTGACGGGCACAGAGCGCACCGTGACATTTCCTTTCCTCGCAAGGGTTCACGGAACCAGCAGAATCAGACAGGAGAAAGGAAAATGCTAAACTTCAGCAGGAAAGTCGCACTGAAGCTACTGCGCCCCTTTGGTAAGCTCTCCTTAAGCAGTTTGGACATGAGCAGTCACCATGACTAGGTCAGGAAAACAGTATCCTTTTCATTATCTCACGATCTCTGTAACTCCTATTACACAAACAATGTTTTGTGGCTTATTATTAATAATTGTTAACTGCTGCTATAGTCACAGTAACAATAAAAGTCTCCAGTGATTGCAGATTTACTGCGCTGAGAACATGAGGTTATGCTGAGCGCATGAACGTTCCTGACCTGTGCTTTAAAACAGGTGACTATCCTAAATCCCAGCCTGAATCAGTACTGCAGAGAACAAAGAAACCAACGATTTATTTAGGAACAGGAAATTGCTGGTATGGAAAGAGAGTAACAGAAAAAAATAGAATCATTCCTGCCTTAATAAGGACACAAGACAAGAATAAAAAAAGATAAAACAAAACCTATTTACTTACTTTTCTGTTTCTTTTTCTGTGTAATAAGAGTTGGTCTCATGAGAATTTCTACTAAAAGCTGTAACAAGAAAAAGAATTAAGGCAATCATCATTGGGATACAAATAACCAACTAATCTCTCAGTGACAAATCCAAATTTAGTCCTGTCTCTGCTGAAGTCACAGAAATGAATAATGGAAGCCCTACGATCAAAACCCCACTGATGTCAAAATTACATTCACAAGAAAGTTTTAAAGAATTTGAGTCTGCAGATAATGTAATCTCACATGCATCCAGCTAATGTCAAGGATAGCTACCACACATCTCCCAAAATAACGAATCTAGCAACAATCTCTAAAGATATGCAAATTCTGCAAAGGCTCACCCTAAATCTTCCTGGGCCTCAAAACACATTTCAGGTCCAGACTTAACAGAACTTAATTGCTCCAGATTTTAGTCTCATCGACAAAGACACTGCCTGCGTACATGCACCTTGTACGCATACTTACAAACAGTTTACAGGCACAGGAAGTGTGGTCTCTTCTCTACGTAAGGAATGTAACAGCCAGCTTTCCAAGCAGAACTATGGTTCTGATAGATGCAGAAGTCATCTTTAGCTGTTCTGGCCTACACCTCTGGTTTATTTCAAAATACGTTTCAAACCAGCAGTTTATTTTAAAATGAGAGCTAGCCACTAGAAGGAACTCATGACTTCTGCAAGTAGCATTGCAAAAAGCCCCTAGTTTGAAAATTCAGTTTAAGAGCAACGCAGGCATCACCCAGTCAAGCCATGCCAACTGACAATACACTTACGTTTTACAACTTGCTCTATTTGTCCCAACTTAACTTTATCCTTCCGTTAATGAACTGCCTATCCAGACACAGAGGAAAACATCTGACAGTATCGAAGGCACTGCCCACATTTTAAGCACTGACAAATAAATAGGCAACTTTAAAGAGGAATATACTTTTTTCCAGCAATATTTGTAATAGTAGCTGTAGCATCAGTAGAATAGAAAAAAAATTACTGCAGCAGTAATGTAGCTCATATTAATGGCTTATGTTATGTTTAGGAGGAGAACGCACACCTCAAGGCTCAGTACCCGTGATGAGCATCCAAAGATATCCCTACGCTGCTGGGATGCAGGCCACCTGCTCTGTGGGGAAAGAACACCAAGCCTGCCTTTTAAGGGTGGCTGCAGAAATGATGGCTCCACTCCTGCCTTGCCACAGAGTGGACCTTCTCAGCTAGTATTTTATTTTTTTTCCTGCTCAATACTATAACCCACCATGTATTTATCACCTTATTCTTGCAGAACTGGTATGCTCCTCACATACACTCCAGGGACTGGACTGCAGTGGTGTGAGACACTCCTTGGAGAGGGCTTTCTTCAGCCATCCTACTGAAACTGCAACAGTATGCAGCAAGAAGCACAGCAGTCCCATGGCAGAAAGAGAACAGGTAAGAGGGTGCCCCACCAGAGGCTGAAGGTGCAGAAAGGGAGTTAGGAGATCTTATTTCTTGGAATGGGGTTGCATTCAGGTCTAAAGTCCACCAGGCTCATGTACCAGTTCATGTGTTTGTACTCTCGGGGAATATTTTACGTGTATTCATATAAAGAGGGGAGACACAAATGTGCCTTTGTTCTTTGATGTAAAGGCTGTCAGAATCCAAAAATATTTTAAGGAATATACTATCCCACATTATAGCATACAGTGTATGCTGCAAATTGAGTCCTTTGAAGTTACTCATGCTTCACAGTTTGAAACACTGCAACACAGAATCAGCACATTGCGCACACAGAACCAGCAGATCAGAGTACTTCCCTTCCAACTCCTAGAGTAGGATTTTCAAAAACACACAGCACTGGCTTCTACCACTGCCTTTCACCAGATTAAACCCACTTGGTATCAGCCAAATCTCTGGCCATAGAGTACCAGGCAATCACAGTGTATCTGATATCTACCATCTCCCACTCAAGGAAAAAAAAAAAAAAAAAACAAACAACAACAAAACAAACCACCCCAACCACCAAAAACTAACCACACTCCCTCCCAAACCCAACACACACACTTATTTAAATATGAAACGTAAAGTCATTTTCTGTGTACTATGCTAAAAGCTCTTCTACAGGAAGTATCACTATTTCCCTTTAAAAACAAGGGAAATTCAGAACATTTTCATACAATGTTCTAAATTGCTCGAGTAGCTGAAGACATTTGCCCTCAGTTGATAGGATATCAGCAACTAAACCAGTGCTCATTTCAAAACAACATAACCTAAATACAAGTTTTAATTAAGTAAAGGCATGCTAAGTTGAACAAGAGAGAAGTGGCAAAGACACTGTTTAGTTAGCCCAACAAAAACCACCCAAACAAACAAAAAAAAGAAAGCGTCAATTAGTTCACTGGAAAATACAAATCACACATTTCTGGTGAAAGCTAAGATCCCAGTCTGTCACTACACAACTGAGTAAACTGGAGGAGCATGCGTAATGTAGAATGAAAATAAATAAACCAAAAGATAAATTGCCAGAATAATTACAGAAGCTCCGTTTAAAAAATTTTCCATAGACGAAGAAGTGCACGTTGCATGCCAGCAATAAGCACAGACAACCTGGCTAAGAGTGCGCTAGTGCACTTATTTAAAAAAAGCCACAGGTCCTTCAGCAGCAAGTTAAACTCTCTGTGCTCTAGTACCAATTGCAGTACTTAATCTCACAACTAGAAATAATTTGAAACTGTTTTCACCGAGAACCTAGAGGTATCATCTTTTTGAAGTTAAAATCAGAGTACCTCAAGAAACAGTCAGGTCCTCTATATCATATACGAAAAAGCACCTCACTTTTGATGATGCAGTACCTCAAAAATACACCCTTTTCACGTCCTGATTAACAGAAACGGGCACAGTACTAATGCTTAACATCAAATCGGTAAAGTCGTTCTGTAGCTTGCAGTTAGAAACTTCAAAGGTCTCAGAGACCGTACAGATTTCTCAGTGGTACGACTATTCTGCAGAAATCTTTTGATATCGTTATAAAACACACTTACATCGACTCCTCCAAATAAGTCAAATGTGTATGTATTTGGGAAAGTGGACTCTTGAGCAGCTTTTCTATCTTCTGTAACAAATGCCATGGCTTCCATTGAAAGAAGTGGAGAAATTTCCTGCATGCGGTAAAAAATAAAGAATTATGGTTCAAAAAGATAACCGTTCATCAGTATAAACACAACTGTCTCCGACTGTGCGACCTACTCCACCAGTCAATTCACACACACTATCATGCAAACAGTATCAAAAAATACTTAGAATATGATCATAGTAGACTTTAAAAAAAGCAACAAGAAAATAATGCCTAGCTTTCAGGAAGAGCAGTGGAGACAGTACCTTTAAGATGCTTTGGCACTGGGAGAAATCGCTGTTCGGGTGGCTCTGCTCATACAGCTTTTGCAACAGTAAGGGAATCCCGTTCCATTTCGCTTGCTTATCTCTTTCCTTCAGCAAGGCCTCTGTGATCTGCAAATAAGAAAGAATATAATTCCCATGTATCCAATGCTTTACAACCAGGAAAACAGTCTTATCACCTCCCCAAACTATCACTATCAGAGTATCGCAGAAAAATAATTTATTGTAGAGAGCACCATTAGAAAATCCAGTACCAATTTCCATGCAGCAATTCATCCAGGACTGGTAGCTGCAGAATTTTACAGATGGCCAAACTATCTTAAGACAGGGCTTAAAGCAGATGTTATCATTTAGAGCACCCAATCTTCCATATTTTGATACCGATCAAATATTTTTAAATGGGAACATACTAGACTAAATATTTCCATTAGAAGAACTCTGATTGACAGGTCACTGAAAAAAGGAAATGGGTGCCCTTGACACTATCAAAAGTTCATGCTAGTCTATGGTAGAGAGAACAATGAAGATGGAAAGGCTTCATTGCTCGTTACATTCAGCTAGTAACGAGTATTTCCTCAGCCAAGTCCCTAAAGCCATTATTGGTCAGGTCATAGCAATGACCCAAATCACTAAGATTTACAAGCAGGCTCCAGGAGAATGTACAAAAGATACAGTGAAAATTTCCTCTGTAGTCTTGGGCTGGTTATAAACAGAGACTAACAACTAAATTTGCAGGGTAACACCACCGGTGTTATCTTCTGGGAAGCAGGCTGCAACTGCAAAAAATAACACCTTCGCATTTGCCAATACATTTGTGTGAACTTTCCCCATTTTCCTCCTCCTTAAAACAGAAAAAAAAACGTTCTTAATATTCAGCACTGTATTTTAACCTGGGAAAAAAAAAAAATGAAGTAGCAGCACAAGACTAAGACTAATAAATATTCTACTTAGAATCAACAAAAAGATGTTTTGAAGCCTGAACACTTCCAGGTAACTGACAGCAGATGCTACAAAGGAGAAGCTCTTCACTGAAGTTCACCATCCAGTTCACGCTAACCAGAATTTAACTCCCTTCCTTAATGATACTTCTGAGGTACCTAGATCAACCCCAAAACAGGGACTTACCAACAACAAGAACTATAGCCAGCATGATTTCTGGCTGGTTTTACAAATTTTTCATATGCTCTCCAAATAAAAAAAAAAAAACCAAAATTAAAAATCCTCAGGGCAGCAAGACTGCATCTCAATGCAACATGGCTGGGTTTTTTTACTCCCACACCTAAACCTCTCAGCTGCTCTCATTCTGCGCAAATCGCTCCCCAGCCTTTCTGTGGTCAACTTGCATTGTTCCCCTCCAGCCTGCTTAAATGTTCACTGTTAATATTAACAGCCAGATCTTGCTTCTTATTGTTTCAGCCAAGGCATCTTTCTCAGAGATGCCTCAAGGTACAATTCCAAAGGGCCATTCCATTCCTGATCAGACAATTATATGCAAATATACTTTAATTTCTGACTGAGAATTTACCCCTTTTCTCTGCTTGTTAGCACACAGGAAGACCAGAAAACTGATGCAAGCACATGAAAAATCAGACTGGCAATGTCAGCTGCTGTGGGTCCTCACCCTTCTTCTAAGCTTCCCAGATACTCAGGGTTCTTTTCCTGATGAAATATCCAAATTTGTACATAACTAAGAATTTCAAGGCTCTTCAAGTAGGTTTTTTTGCTACCAGGGGTGACTGAAGCACCATGAGCAAAATCTAGGACACACAGCTCTCACATTTTTAATTTCTTCCTGCTTTCTGACTTCTGAAGAAGAGTAATCAACACGCGTTGCTGGAGAATGACACAGGTCCTTCTCGGGAGGCCGTTCGCACAAGAAATGGCAGGACAAAACCAGAAACTCAAAATGGCTTCTCATCATTTGGACTTGTGAGTAATGGGTCAACTCCTTTGAAGTCACAAATTTCCACTGCTCCTTGTAATGCTCAGCACACAGAGAGCAAGAGGAGCTCTACCACTACCCCATCTCAGGTGTGGGAGGAGTACACAGAGTGGCGGGAGGAACCAGATTAATTGCTGGGTAAAGTGCAAAGAACATACTGCAAAATGCCAGGGAAAGAATCCAACTCTCTGGTCGCAGCTGATGTGGAAGATACCACAGGCAACGATGACGTGCATGGGCTGCAATCTCAGGTTCCAGCAGCAAAGCACAGAATGCAGCATCCAAGCGCTCTCAGAAAAGGCCAAAAGAGAGGCAGTCACTTGTGCTGATCTGTAGAAAACTTTCAGAATTGAAATTCTGAAAGCATGAGGCAAATGTTTCCTTGCTCTCATCTTCTTTCAACTGCTTTCCCAAAAGAAAAAAAAAAAAAAAAGAAAAAAAAGCTTTTCTTTCTCTTGATTTAATAGATGTCTTTGGTTTCATTGCAAGTCCTGGCTTGTGGTCCCTGTTCTGTATTTCTGAGGCTGCCCTGGCTCTGAATATTTCCATTGTGGCAGGGCGGTATTTGCCAATGCAAAGATTTCAGATTCTGCGGAGGGATTAAAATTCAATTAGATTGTACAGAGCTGTCTTTCTTTACAACCATTTTGGTTAAAAACTGCATCTCATTATATCTGTAAGAGCAGCTAGTCAACAATTTTCTTTTATAAGCAAAGTCTATTTCCTTCTTGCATTTTTTTGGCAGACACGATCGAACACTCATCAAAATTAGTACTGGGACTTTTGAGGCTCCTTTCCCTCTCCAGCATTTTTTTGGGCTCATCCATGGAGGATAAGCCCAATCCAACGCCGAGTGCTCAGAAATTGTCTTCATTCACTGAATAGGTCTGGATAAAATCTCTGAAATCTTGCATGCAAAACTTGAGAAGTTAGATACCATCTAGCAAGAAGGGGAGGCTGCAGAAGCCCAGCTGGAAATGCTGAAGTACCAATTACCGGGAAAACAAAAGAACCAGCGTCACAACTTCCCTACCACCCAGGTACAGTAAACCAAACCGGTACAAACATCAAGACACCACACAGCCAGTTCTCACAAGTTTGCTGTAACACATCCAGGTTTCGAATCACAAACTGAGAAACCCGAGGGACAGCACGTTACAGCTCTCTGGAAGCGGTTATATTCCAAACAGGCCTCTGAAACAAGGCTGCACACGCTAGCTCAAGCCCAGGCACAGAGCTCCCAAACTCTGTCGCAGTCCAAAGCGCTCTGTACGGTGCCAGCTCTACACCGGCAGTTTACCGAACGCTTTCCACCAGCCCGGTGACTGGATACCTAACCAGCCATCTCCTCCTCCTCCAGCTCTGCTGTTCAAGTCATGGCAGTGGGGATTTGCTGGAAAGGCAAAGACTTTCAAGAGGATTTAAGTACAGAGTTAAATTTATCACCAAGCCCATCCATGACCACAAGGTAGAGCAGACTGAGTGGTTTTCTCTTTAAAGTCTCCCAAAGGACTGGAGCCCAGAATTTCCTAGGAGATTACTCCAAAGACTGTTAACTACCATAGGAATACTCTCCTACTACAGAGTTTAAATAACCTCCGTGCATAATTCTTGAAAGTATACAAAGGGCTGAACAAAGACGCTACACACAAATCTAAGTATTTCTATTACATGGATTTCTAATCCTCCTGTGTTCTAAACCCTTTTAAAATGCCCCAGCACCCATCAGCGTAACGGTCAATAAACAATTATGAATAACACCTAAATCTTCACCAAGTTATACTATTCCATGCTAATATTTACCTAAATCCAGCCCTGCTCAGTGTAGCTCCCCTTTCCTTTCTCCCTCCCCACTTCGCTGTAGCATTTGCTACCGACGTTCCTCCCCATGACTGCTATCTCCAGGACAGCCTTCCCAACACAAGCAGCTTCTCCTCCCAGCGGCTTTGTGCCTGTGGCTCTGCACAGGGTCAGAACCGCGTTACAAGCCTCGCTAAAACGTTTGTCACTGGCCTGAGATCTCTTGTAGTTACGACTGCTTAAAAATCCCTTCCCCTTCCAGAGAGGATTTTCCCTTCCACTTGTGTTCCTGCGTTGTGACAATTTTCGTTCCCCTTCAAAGTAAACCTCGCATTTTCCCAACCTTGTCCCCACCACTTTTCTACATCTCCATGTCTTCCCATGGCTGCTGATGAACTGAAGGCCCAAGAGCACAGGACAGCAGCAGAAATACCACGAGCTAACCCTCCCCTTTGCTCACCAGAGGAGGGGTAACAGTTTTCTAATAAAAAGAACATTTAACATTTTACTCTTCAAACATTTCACCGTCTTGCTCAACGCTTACTACAGGAGGGTGTTTTAAAAGTGTTTTCTGTGATCTTTCAAAAAGCAGAAATAGTGACTCTGGTGTCCAAGCACCCTTTACACCACTGAAAAATTCACGCTGTGATAGACCTCACAGCTATGACACATCAGTTGTAACTTTTCTTAATTCAATTTTTTTTGTTGCAATCACACATTAAGCTAAGATTGGAAGTCCTTTTAAAAAAAGCAGAATTTCCATTCCTAGTGTTTTCCATGACCACTTCTGAAGTATATATTCAAGTGTTCTGGAAGTTCAAGAGGAAAAAGAGACACACATCACGGATCTCGAGAAACACATGCAAGCACATCTCTACATATTTGTAATAAAACTGAAGGCTTTCCACATCCCTTCCTTCAAACCTTCTAGGCTGTAACTTTAAAAAACAGGAAACTAATATTTGTGCAATTAAATATTTATTTTCCCCTGAACAGTAATAACTCAGGAAGTCATCGCTGACAGACTGCCAGAAGAATGACTATTCAGTATTTTGGGGAGTGCCCCATCATCCCAGCTCTTCCTTACATTTTCCTTTTCAGTCGCTAACAAACATGAATTAATCAAGCTAAACTGTCTCTTTCCTCAGACTTTTTTTTTTTAAAAAAAAAAACAAAAACAAACAAACCTACAACCAAGGTAAACGACACTCCCCCGTCCAAGTTTTCATTTTAACGCAATGGCATGGCCTACGCAGTGATTCTGGAAAGCATTTCAAGGAAGAAGCTGTGAACTGCTACCCTGCAGCTGCAGGGCAGTAAGCGACGGTCTTCTGCATGTAGCTCCAATCAAGAACATGTCAGAGCCCTCAAACTTTTCTTCCTAAAAAGAAAATCTGCTGGTGATATTAAGCTGGGAGGAGTCCAGGTAAGAGCACCTATTTCCAGCCTCTCTCCAGCTCCTTGATTCTTCGAAGCGCAGATCAAGTTTCCCACAACTACTGTTTCTCCACCCTCCACAACACTGGATGGAAGGCCACCATCCTTTCTCCTGCCAACCCGAAAGCCAGGCATGAACCCAGGGACATGACGTCCCAGGACAAAACTCGCCATAGCTTCTAGACAGGTCCAAGTATCCCCTCGACTCCCAAACTCCTGCTTTACTCACCGTCACTGGAAGAAGAGCTAGTCAACCAAGACAAAGAACAGGTCTCATGAACCTCAAAACCCCACAGTGTTTCTGAGAGCAGAACAACTCCAACACAGACCATTAACACCACCAAGCTCTTCAAAGCCACTACAGAATTACTAGATAGTAATAACAGCTACTAATGTTTGTTTTGATGATCTTAATCTCAGAGAAAAATAAAACAACTAACATGTAAGATCATATTAACTTCTCATTGACTACTTTTTCCTGGGGACTGCCCAAGTTTCCTCTTCAATTTACTCTGAAAGAAAGCAAAATCTATAGGGATATCTAGGGAAAAGCAGAGGGGCAAGGCATATCACATCTACAACAGTTTTCCTCCCACTCATCTTCAATCACACAAAATAAGACTACTGAAGTCCAACTTTTGAGCATTTCTAGCGTATGATAGAGCTCTGGTCCCTGTTACATAAAAAGCAGGTCCAGGCTTTCCAATACTCGCTAGCTGTGCTCTGCTGAAGAGGTCTAAGCCTGCTAAGACCCATACAATTAGAGCTACTAAAGTGGATTATATTCACGTGAATGTTGGTGGCGGTGTAAGGAGAAAACAAAACTGATTAGAAAAAATATTTTCTCAAAGTTAGGAAACTACTACAATCTGTAATGGTAGGAGCTAGAAATCTGGATGTATGAGGCAGAAAATGTTTTCATTCCACGGAGAGACTTTTTTCAGAGTGGACAGACTACACTGCTGCGGCAAGCACCTATTCCTAAGGACAGCAGACCATGAAATCCAGCTGGAGAAATGGACTCTCTTTTTTCCATTCTGATTGTTTCAGCTAAGCCTTGGCAATCCTCAGAGTGAGACCAGTGCTGCTGATCTGCTCACTAGAAGCACGCTAGTTTGCCAGCAAATCACTGGTTAGTCCATTATCATACTGTTCTGTCTACCAGGCTTCACACAGCTGCACCTAAGTACCTTCTGGTTTCATGTCATACGCAGGCTTTTCACAGCTGGCTTGCAGCAGATGAAGTGTGTGCCCTCTTGCTGAGGGGATCTGAGCTTGATCGGCTGAGCCAAAATGTTCCTTTGCCTTCAAGGAACTGCAGCATAAACCCCATCAGGTCTTATTTACAGCGCCTGTGCGCACCCAGCACAGCTGTGCCAGGAGAGGGGTGACAGATAGCCAGCTCACAAGCAATAATTTTCATTATTAGAAAATGCGTGTTGCTTCTGAAAAGTCGGCTGGCTTCTAGTTTACCAGTATCTGAAAAGCCCCTTTCACTTGCTCCGTACTCAGCGCCAGGGCAAACCTCGCTATAAGGTTATGCAACCTGATACCAAGGACTGACACTTGCATCCAGGGCAGCAGCTGATGCTGGCAACACGGCTAAAATGGATTCACGAACAGGTAACAGCAATATCTACCAAAATCTGCTTTATCCACCAACGTTCTTATTAATAACAACAAAGCAAAGAGACCAAACAGCAATAAAGCTACGGCTCCTGGTAGGTGAGTACAGCAAGAACAGAGATGCAGATTTCAGAGCCGTAGCTGGTCTCCAAACTGTCACATATTCAGGTGGTTGCTGCTGTCAAAAATATTTTTATGTCCCGGTAAGATCAGACTGATGAACTTTCAGATGTAGGCCTGTCAACAATTATCCTTACCAATTCAAAAAGATAAGCCTCTGCTTTCCTCATACAAAAATGGATCTTGAGATCACCTAAAAATAGCACGCAAAGCTTTGCTTAAGAATAAATGCCTCTGCTGCCCACAGAAGGGTACTGATTGTCTCCCAGAGATCAGATGCTGAAATGCAGTGACAACATTGTGGGAAAACGCTACTCAGATGGCAGGAACCACTCTGAACTAAGATCTTGAAAAGGGTTTCTTTTCCTCACGGAATACCAGCGGTGCAGTCCACACAGCATATGACCCAAAACTTCCTTGCAAAGAATGGGAAAAGCGAGCTCGAAGGACATTCTCCCGCCTTGTTCTTCTAGATCCCAGCACAGCAGCTTGGAAACTTGATCTGCTTGAAGGCTTTTCAGGAGCAAAGAAGTTGTGAAACTTAAGGGAGGGCTACCACATTGCCACCGAGGAGGCAACTGCATGAAAACTGCAAACGTTTTGATAAAAAAAAAAACAGAACTTAAAAAAGAAAAGCACCCAAAACCGCCTTGTACTTCTTTAAAAGTTACATCAAAGTGTTTTACGTTTAAATCTTGTACAAACAAAAAACTGCTCCAAGGTAAAAGTACACAGACACATAATTTCCAAAGTTTGTCAGGGGGTTGTTTTTCCCCCTGCTTAGTCTAAGTGATTTAAAAATGTATTCCTACAGCAGTTCTGAAGCACCAGGAGCCCTAGGCATCCAAGCTTTAAGTCTTTCAGGGCAGCACAGTGATACTGAAATTCATGAAGTAAAACAAACCAACCACACAAAACCTCAGCAACAAAAAAAACCCACCTCAAACTTGGGCATTATGAGGAGGAAGATATCACTAGCAGAAGCCTCCTCAGTTACTGTAAAAGCCAAGTCATTTGTTTCAACAATTCCTAAAAGCCCTTAATTAAAGCACTGTACCACTGCGTTCCTCAAACAAACCAAAGCCCAGAGTGGAGGCATCATCCTAACTGATTACGCTGGTGCACAACGTTGTTACAAGTCTGGGAGACTTAAATTGTGGGGAGCAAGCAGGAGCGCAGAGGTGGACAGGCAGGTTAGCCAGACGACACACTGCTTTGTCTACAGGCCGTATGAAACACACTCCTAAAATAATCCTACAGAGATAGTTTCATCCAAAATAGACAATATCAGGTTTAAATTCTTGCAAATGATTTGCTTTTTCTTAAGTATTAACCAAAGCAGTACAATAAGGACAGAAGAACTGTTAAAAATCACCTTGTGCTCTTTTACCTATCTACAGAACAAGGCACGGCCACTTGTGAACAAGTCTTGTCTTAGTAATTGCTCAGAATCCTCATTAATCAAGGAAAATACTGTCGTCTGCACTACTGAAAACCACCTCGAGAAATCCCACTTTTTATTCCAACTCTTTCCAGATACTTTAGCTGAATAAATCACCACCCAAGCGCAACTTCTTTATCCCACGCTTCAGTTTCCAAGCCTTTGCATCATTTCGCATTTAATCTGCAAAATAAACGCCAATTATTTTTCACAAAAAGAAATGAACAGTTCAGTATTCATGAGCAGCTTCTTAAAAAAGCCAGCATGAGCACACGATGGGCACAAGCTTAGGTTAACGAGTTGATTTCATTTCTCAGTATTTCCCAGCATCATCGACTGGGAAAGATGACAAATCTGAAACAGACCTGGCAGAGTTTCACGGAAAATCACCAGCATAAAACCTACTCCATTTCAGAGCTAAAAGGCCTCCTGAGCCGTAATATCATGAGGTTGCCTTTGTCCGTCAAATACGCTTAGATTTTGATGCTGCATTGTTACAGTTCCAGGCAGAGGTTCCTTTCTTTGCAGGAAAAAGCCACAACCTCTATCGCCAACCAAAGCAACAGAGGAGGGAACGGGAAATGCTTGTCCTGCTCCATAGTCTTTCTAGAGGGAGACCGAGGATGGCAAGGAGGGAAAAGGAGCACGAAAGCACAGCGGCATCCTTCTTCCCCACCGCGTGAGGCTGCAGGACCATCCCTCCAGCACCAGGACCAAAGCGGGCTGGCAGAGGAGGACGGGGAGCCCCGGAGAGTGCCCAAATCCGGACCGGGAGGCCGCTGTGCCAGATGCTGCCCCCAAGCCGACCTGGCAGCAGGCCCCGCTAGGCCGGCCGTGCTCTTCCCGGCCTCTGAGCTCCAGGAGAGGCCTGGCAGCCCCGAGCTGCTGCTCAGCCCCACCGAGGGGCCGGCAAACACCCGCTCCCAGCCTTCGACAGAGCAGGGCCTTGCGGGCCGGGCTCCCAGGCGGATTTGCAGGCCCTGCCCGAGGTCGGACGCAGACGGTGGGGTGGGCTCGGGTAGGAGGCCTCCGCCAGCCCGCCCTGGCCCACCGCCGGAGCCCCAGGTCAGAGCTCTGCCCGTCCCCCCGGGAGCCCCCGCCGGGCTCCGACCTCCTCCCGCCACCGGCCCGGCCCGACCCGCCCCCCACCCCGTACCTGCGCCCCCCGAGTCAGGCCGCAGCCGCTGAGCTGCCCGTGCCGGAGCTGCGCCAGGATGTTGGTGGCCGCCGCGCGGGCTCCGCGCCGGCCGCCGCCGCCGGGCCCTGGCCCCCCCGCTGCCGTCGCCGCCGCCATCGCCGCTCCTCCGCTCGGCCGGAGACAAACAGGAAGCGCCCCCTCCCCCCCGCCGCTTTGTACGGAGCGGCGCGAGGGACGCTCCGCAGCGCCACCGCCCGGGCCCCGCGCGCACTGCGCCACCGCGAGGGTCGCTGGGAAATGTAGTCCGGGGCGAGAATGGCGCGCATGCGCAGAGCCGCCGCAGAGCATCCCGGGACGGAAGGGGACAGCCCGGCGGGGAACGGCGCGGCTGCTTCGGGACGGGGGGGCCACGTCCGCGTACCCGCCGGCCCTTCCGCCGCCACAGGCTTCCTCCTTCCGGGGCAGGGCGCTGACAGGAGCGGCCTCACCGCCAGGTTTATTTCCATTAAAATCCCCACAGTGCTGCGCCGTTACCTTTTTTACAATGAATTTACCGTTACCAGCTGAGGCGAGCGATTCCAACAGAACTACAATCCATAGCGCAGCACCCAAGGAGCTTCCTGAATCAGCTAAAGTAAACCCCAAAATAGACATCAGTGACCGCGCAAAGAGCCCAGAGCTCCATGACAAAGCTGCTCCGCCCTCGGAAGATGGGCACAAAGCTGGACTCTCCCAAACCGCCGGGACAAGTGCTGTTCACACCACAGCGGGACAGCGCAAAGGGTTAAAAAACAACAAGTCAAAGGAGACACGGCACACTGGGAAGAGAGACACTTGGCTCTGAGTTCTTGACTGACATACAGGCAGCAGCTCCAAGGGACCTGAGAGGTGGTGATGGTCCCAAAGACAACTCCCACCGCTGGCCACCCTCCTCCCTCGCTCGCTGCCTCCTCTCCAGAGGCTCAGAGCGGCTGCGACCTGCGCGGCGGAGCAGCCCAGATCCAGATCTTGGTGTGACAGCAAGAAATGTAGGTGCCCAAAGTCATGACCGCTTTAAATGCAGTCCTTAGTCTATATTCCATTTAACTTGCCTTTGCTGTACAAGAACAACAGAAAGCAATAAAGGCACTAGGGATGAACAAGATGCTTAATGAGATCCAGGCGATGTGTTTGGAAGTTTTACAGCGTCACATCTTACATCACTCCTCACCATCATGAGTAATGTGTGGGCCTGATGATGATGACAGTTTAATTTGTAAAAAGCAAGATCTGCTAACGGATGACGTGCTCTTTGAACCGTTCACAGAGCCACCAAGCGCTGCGTTTGAAGAAATGCAAACATGGCAATCTTCACCTACACACTCGCTCTGCCCTTTCCCAGCGCTTCCCTGCCCAGCTCCCTTGCTTTTATTTGCCAGCAATTCAGGTGAAGGTCTGACTCATTTTCCTCTACCTTCTCCTTTGTTAGCTCCATCAACATTCTTTCACAAGATGTTTGACCTTTCATCAGGCCGCAGCCTCTCCAACTCCAGACAACTACTTTTGAAATACCTCAGAAAACCGAGCCTCAAGTTTTGGGCTTTGCAGGCTGCTTGGAGTGGAGGAAAAAAGCAAACACAAGTATGGCATCAACAGCAAATGCTAAATTTGGCCTCTGTGCTTTCCCCACTCAACCAAAATCTGCAGTTTCCTTCCAGCCTTCTACAGATGCCACAAGTATGTGCTGTAGGTGGGACGTTTTGACCTGCCTTGTTAGGAAGCCATCCAAAATTGCCGCTACCCATCTGTGCTTCACGCACGTCTCATTTTGGATTCCTGA
Source organism: Chlamydotis macqueenii (assembly GCF_036417535.1). Taxonomy (NCBI): domain Eukaryota; kingdom Metazoa; phylum Chordata; class Aves; order Otidiformes; family Otididae; genus Chlamydotis; species Chlamydotis macqueenii. Next base: position 3,061,533 of record NC_141571.1, on the reverse strand, counting down.
CAAAACCCCTCTACATTCTGCCAGCATGACCAAGCGCTCACCATAATGGTCGACTGGAGCTCTCCTTCCAGCTGGAATATGCCAAAATAGACCTGCCATCTCATAGAATCATAGAATGGTTTGGGTTGGAAGGGACCTTCAAAGGTCATCTAGTCCAACCCCCCTGCAAGGAGCAGGGACATCCCTGACTAGGTCAGGTTGCTCAGAGCCTCATCCAGCCTGGCCTTGAACGTTTCCAGAGATGGGGCCTCCACCACCTTTCTGGGCAACCTGTTCCAGTGTTCTATAACTCGCATCTCTTCCCACAGATGCCCTTCATTGTGAGGCCCCTGGGAGGAGAGGCAGCAGGAGACAAGTTTATAGCCCCCCGCCCCCAGCTGACTGGTGATGGTAATTTTGAGTCCATCAGGTTCTCACTGACAGCAGAACCTCTTACATTGTGCACACAGGGAACGGAATCTGATAGCCAGCAAGACAGCCAGCCACCAACGATTTCATTCTGCCATCCCTCAGAGAGAGATTCCCAAACATCTGTCCTTCACCGCGTTGCCTATGAAATAGCACAACCTGGACACGTGCCATTAAGGCTCAAGCACGCTCTCTGCCCTCCAGCAGACAGGTCAAGTGATAGAGTTTTCCATTTGAAGAAAGGCTTACTAAGGATTCCAAGAAATAATATCACAGTTCTTTTTGTTAAAAGAAAGTCTTAAGATGGTAGTCGCTCTCAAACACTGGAATAAACCAAAATTAAGGCTGTCTTGCGTTATTCTGACTTGTCCATCCCGTAGTGCTAATCAAGATCTATCAGTTACTCACAGTAGAACAGTAGCTGTGGACAGATGAGTTCTTTCAGCTCCAGCTGTGCTGAGGAAAGATCTTAACCTCCTAAGGCTCCTACCCCTTGGTTCTGCTGCTGGAGTCTCTTAGGTGAGGGCACCAAAATGCCACGATTAGCAGAGAACTTCTGTGTTGGTGATCTGCAGCTTACCCCCCAAGTCTTTCATTTTCCTCTACTTCATGGGTGGGGCAACACTGAGAGAAGCAGGACCAAGCACCAAGCAAAGCCCTAGGCCTGCATTTTGTTGTTCTACAGATTAGACAATGAATAATATGTGAGCTATGAACAGCTGGAAAAGAAAAAGCTAACCTTATGGTTACAAAGAGCCACTAACGAGCTCCATCTTAGTCTAACAATGCCTCAGTTCTAGGGTGCTCCCCTGCAACAGTTGCATCAAAGCAGTATTTCTAGGACAGCAGCTGTCCCACCTGCTGAAAGGAAAGAAATACAGAACTAGAAGGGTCTGTACAGGTTACCAATCCTTCCAACAGATATCTGTCCCAAGTTGCGAGTGTCTCTTACTGTAGTCTCCAGAGTCCTCAACTTCCAGCAGGCTTGAAATAAGCCCACCATTTCTCTGCCCCCACCTCCTTTTTCTTGAAAAACAAACACTCTTTGTAACACTACTGATTTCTCTCTTTCTGATCATTGCATACACCTGACAAAAATACACTAATAACACATTTAAAGGTTTGGATTTGTCATCAGCTGAACACTAAGAGGTTTAAAGCCTTTCACCTGTTAATAAAAAGGCAGAAAGGCAGTTTGGTTTCCATTAGAGGAAGGGTCACAAGGAGCTCTCTCACCACCTGCTGCAGGGAGCAGCTTACGAACATCTCTTCAGCTGCCTCCTGCACCACAGGAGCCACATTTCAGTCTGAACCAAGTCCCTTTTCACCCTACCCTTACGCATGCTACACGTACAGCGCAGCTGGGCCACCCCCTTGCGCCAGCTGCACTGAGGTGGCTGATGCAGAGTTACCCAAGTGAGGCCCAAAGGGAAGTTTCAAAGAGGAAGGAAATGGGGAAATTTCATAGAAAAAGCATGTTAGATTCTGTAAGAAGCAAGCAAACTCCGCTGCAGGGTAAATCAAACCTTTGCTAGCCCACGCTCCGCCTCAGTTTGCAGATGACATTACCTGGCTGCGTATTAAACCGGTTTCAGGCAGGCGGTCCTGACCCACGCTGATCCTACAGAGGAACCGAGCTATTTTCCTATTTTCTATGTCACAACTGCTCTCCTCCCCCCATGCCGCTCTTCATGCTTGACAGCCATCCTAGATCTACAATCTGAGCCTCCACCTCAAAATCAAAAGGTTTTCTTGATTGGCCATCAATCTCTCAGACAAACCAGATATTCGTAAAGAGGCCAAAGATAAAAGGTGGAGCACATCACAGAGGAGACTTGAAGTCTCAGCAGTGAAGCTACAGCCAGAAATCCCGCTTTCCTCCTTGTGACAGGGAGCCACTCAGGCTCATTTTTATGGAGCAAAGCAAGCTGTGGACTCTGCATAAGCCTGTAAAACTTCAAAACAAACTCACAACAAAATAAACGAAATACCTCTGACCTGTAGGCTTTTCTCTTTCTGAAGACCTGTTTGCTATTGAGGCAACCAACTGGTTTGAGACCAGCAACTTTACAGCACTAACAGCTGACATCTGAATCGCATTTTATGAAGGAGCAGTAGCAGAATTTAATGGAAAGCTGTTTCACTTCATAATACAATTCACATTGTGAGGTACGACTCTTTCCAGTATGAAACTATAAAAATATATTCCCAAAGTCTGAATCAAGTTCAATAATTTAAATTATGAAAATAGAATCAGGTGTTATCTAGGAAGACCTGTCCCAGTACTGCAAGTTTAGAGTTAAAAGACTGAGTGGGGCAACTCAAGAGGGAGTGTGAGCTCTTCTTAGAGTTTCTCTTCTCTCCACCTTTCTCTGAAGAGGGACCTTCAGGGTGTTTTGCACTTTCCCCTTCGCTATGGTCAGCAGCTCTTTTAAAAGCGAATTTCTTGTTTTTCTTCAGTGAGTAAAATTCCCGCATCAAGTCTTCCACCTCCCACTGCTCTTCCTTCCGCTTCCTACAGCAGTGCAGCGCAGCAGGGTCTATAGGATGAGCTTCAGTGTTGAAGACATATCCTCCTGCATTCAAGACGCATTCCCCGTACGGTGTAATCACCACATCAAAGACTGATCCGTCGTTGTGAATGAAGTTGTCTGGGTCAAACAGCAGGTACAAGTATTTTACTGTTTCCGCCAGAAAGAAGGATTCCATGCGATTATCCAGTCTGTGATCTCTCAAGTCTTTGATCTAAAAAAAAGAAATAGGGTGAGTTACAGTAAGTTATGAACTTAAGGGGAAAATTAAAACCAGCCTGCAATTCATTCCAGTTAGACAGCACTGTATGGCACCAGTTCACCCTGTATTTTAAACAGTTGTGTGCAATACATCAACAAGGTTTCAGATGTTTTGAACGAGCACAGTCTAGTGATAATGAACAGGAAACTAACAATCAGGAGAAAGGTACTTCCTACCTGGGTAAGGAGGAGAAGAATGAGCAAGCTTCCCATAATTTCCCCCACTAAAAAACCATAAGTCTTTTATCTGCTTCCCAAATCACAACGCCTAATTCCCAATATTTGTAAGGAGTTTTTTGTAAAACAGAGCTTGCTAGTATGTTCAAAGTCTTCTATTAAATTATTTTAGAGAAAAATTGCTCACTGCAGTTCTTTTGTGTTTGATCAGATTTTCAAGGCATAATGGGAAAGCAGCATCACACAACTGGCAGGCAGAGAGCCTGCACATGAACCTTCCTGCTGAGCCAGAACACCTAGTATCTACAAAGAAGGAAGCAGAAGCTTCTGATGCCTTCCCATGTTTTGGGCTCTGGTTCAACAGCCCATGACAGCATGTGGCCCACTGTTCAGGCTGTGAGGGAAGTTACTACCAAAAACACAACTAGCAGGTTACCAGAGCGGCTTCAGAGAGAAATACAAGGGGTTTGTTTGAAAGAGAAGTTGTGTTTTAACCAAAGTGATCACTTGACTCAACTCATTCATGGGACCACTTTCTAAAAGCTGATTTTTAACAGCCATTTAGCTGACTTCAGAATTGATTTAGCACTTACAGTTGCAAATCCACAGTCCACCTTGCTGATTTTCTCTATTGACTCCACTGCGTCTCTTCCCAGTTCTAAGAGCGTGGGATCTCTTGTAGCACGATACAGATACATTGCACTCTCAATCAGCTCTGCAAAAAACCCCAAACATTTGCAAGCATAAAGATTACCAACCATGTACACAGGGAAGACGAGATATTCCTTGAACTAATTTAACCATCCTGCTTTAAGATGATCAGGTAGCAGCCTAGCTTGCCTTGTATTTCCTCCAGCTCAAACCACAGATACTTGTTTTTACTAAAGATGTGCTACAAAGAAATTCACTTTAACCAGATTGCACCAGCTCAGGTAAGGGTGAGTAATGCTCCCCTCCCACATTCAGAGAGTGGGAGGGGAGCAAGAGAGAAAAGGATTAAAACTCAGTTGTCAAAGGAAGAAAAGAAAGATGCTTCTAGAAAGGATTACAAACAAGAAGTTCAACCCCCAAGATACAGTTTTTAAGCAATACCGTAAGCCTCTGAAATGGGAGTATCTAAACACCAGAAAAGAGGCACTATGGAAACACTCTATACAGGCAACACATGCACTGCGCTGTGTTTAAAGAACAGGTCTTTTTGGGTGCTATGATACATTTGAAAGTTAATGTGGAGCAGTATTTTTGGTAGAAGCATCTAATGTGGTTGTTACCTGAATACTCAGACCAAAACGAAATTCATTTATTTAGAAAGTTTTACTGACTTAATAATCAGATTTTTTTTTTTTTTGGTCAGAGTTGTAAAAAAACCAGAAAAGATAATTTCATTGCAGTATCACAGACAACATATAATCCCTCTTATCTGTTAAGCTTTGCTACTGCAACTAGAATTAGTTTATTTCAGGAACTCCACAGAACTAGAGTGGTCTATTTATACTCACTTTCAATTCCTAAATTTAAAGGATGCAGGCAGTTACATTAACATTTTGCATGACTTTAAAACATCCCCTGTCAGACAGTCTAACACTTAAATGTGTCAAATCCTACATTGTGAGCCCAATCGATTAACAGGTCCCCTTTGCATACTCACACTGGGGTTTGCTTCCTTCAAAAGGTAACGCTGCCTCTGTGCATGGCAGAAAGCAAAATGCGTAGCTTTGGCTATGGAAATCACTGGTAAAAGCACGCAGGAACTAAGTCAAAGCAATACTGTGGAGGAACTTTTGGAGGGCAGGTGTTGCTAACGTTTGACCTTACCACCAGAGCGAAAGCAAAACTCCTTTTTATTTTATTTCTGCTTACCAGGCCTGAGTGGATATCCCTCTCTCTTGTCCACTGTATAGCCCTGGGGAATGTTGTAGAACTCCGGCAGCCCACCAAACTGCTTCCAGACAGTGTAATAGTTGAGGAAGGTTCGCATGGCATTATCTACGTCTCCAATTAGGCTCTGAGAGAGAAGAAAAATCAGCAAAGCAACATTTGTGTGAAGAAGAAACAGCACAGGAACTGATGTAATAACAGTCCCACAGTCAAAGCAGGAGATAGTGATTTTTAGTTAACAGAAGGTTGCATTTCTGCAGTCAACAGTTATTTTAGTCAATCACAGCATCCAGTCTATTTCAGTAGAGATAACAAAGTCCCAGACCAAATACAAGTACTGATGGGAAAGCAAACCTCTCAACGGGAAAGCATTCACACAAATAAAGCATTCATGATGCAGTGGAAAAAGAGGTGTGATTTTCTTTTTCCTTACATTTCCATCTGCATTATGAGACCACTGTCAGCAGCGTTTGCTACAACAAAGCTGCCCTCCCATCATGCTTAACAGGAGACTTTTTTAATAGACTGTAGATGAAGTCAACATCTGCTCTTCTACGGGCTCAGACTACTGTGGATTTCACCAGGGATTAAACAACTTTAATATTAAAGACTGATCCACGACAGACGAACAAAATCACCATATTCTACTGGCGTGACAGCTCTTACCTGCAGGCCTGGCCAGTAGGCCTCCAGGGACTGAAAAACAGGCATGGACACTGTTCCTTTGTACATCTGAACCCAGAGGTACCAGTCATCAAACTTTGTGTAATTTTTGATAGCTTTGTTATATTCTATAAGGAAACACAGATGGGTAGGTAATCCAAAGAAATCCTTTTTTTAAGGATGAGAGAAGCCCCTTTTCCGCTTGAGCCACGTCAAATGAACGACTTCTGAGGATGCTCGCTTTGGTAGCCCCGTTATCACAGAATGTTCAAGAGTATTCCAGCAAAGGCTTCAGGAACAGTCTTGAATGTACCCTGTTAGATTCTCCATCTTCTTCTTCCACAGTCCCACGGGCAAAGTTTTTACAGGCGCAGTCAAGGAGGCATTCCGGGGACCCGTCCCAGAGAAAACAAACTGCTCACCTAGAAACATGGACATCAGCTCCTTGTCCTGCAGCAGAATGGCTCCTTTAACAAGGTACTCAAAGTAGGAGTCCACTCCGGCCCCAATACCGGCATCTTGGGCCACCCACTTGGCAGTTATCACATCAATGTGGTTGCCAACCTGGAATAAGTGAGGGAGGAGGAAAGAGGGAGTTAAAGTGGAAATAAAGCTTATCTACTAAACAATAATTAACAAAATCTCTACGACACCCCCACAAGAAACCCTTGACCTTTCTTCAGACTGTCCGTTTCACAATGTCCACTCAAACTAGCATTTTCCCCGTTGCAAGACACATTTATCCGTAACAGAGAAGTACAAACCATAGAAAACATAACTTTGGAGTTTTATGCTTCCAATATAAATGCTGCAAAACAGAACACCATTACGCTACTGTAAAAATGCACAATTTCAACGTGATGTGTCTGGTCCTAACTCTGATCTTACAAAAGTAGAGAAGGATGGAAAGGTACAGATACAGAGATGGAGGCCAAGGCTGTCAAAGGCATGGGAGCTGCCACGCCAATATTTAAATACATCCTTCAGACCTGGGACTCTTCAGCCTAGAAACAGACCCAGCTGATGGAGAATAAAATATACAATCATGACTTCCTTAGCAAAGATGAAAAAACCCCAGCTGTTTAGTTTCTTTCTTGAACAAGGATTAGGGGTATAAATAAAAAAATAAACAGATCCCAAAGCAAAAAAAAAGGAAACACTTCTTCATACAACATATGAATACATCTCTTCCACTTCACATATGCCACACTAGGAGCTCACATAGGTTCTCATTAATAGAAACTAACCAAAGAAAGACTGACCAGGAGATAGTGAACACAGAGAAAACACATCTAGCTCTGTACACTACTAAAACACCAAAGCTGTCAAGGCTGGCAATATCTTGGTGCAGTCGCCATGCTTTTATTCTCTTCCGTAGACCACCGTCCCACCAGACATTAGACAGACCTTTTTTTTAATCTGTTACAGCTGCTGTTAGAAAAACTGCAACACCCAGTAGAAGGCATTTGTCTCCCGACCACAGCTGTTATGGAACAGAACAATGGCATGATGTTGGGTTGCTCTGCTAAAGCAGAGATGTGGAGGCTGCAGGTGGTCAGGAACGACGTCAAACACGCAGCTTCAGCCCAGTTATGAGCACTGTGGTTGTTTATCTATTTTTATCTCCTCTCTGTTTACGCCTTTTTACACTCAGAATTGCATCCACAAAACTATCCAGAAAGCAGACCAGCAAATTCAAAGATCATTCCTCACTCACCAGCCCAATATCTGAGCGATTTTTCCACAGTGCCTTCAAAGCCTTCCTGGCAACATCCTCGAACACTGGGTCACCAGTAAGGTGGCTTAACGTGGCAAATTCCACTATAAATGTACCAATTCCAGCCGTACAGGTAACTGAGGTCTCCCCAGGGTTTACTCCGTGCAGCAAGTTCACTGTTCCATATGGCATCCCAGTTGGGGTCTGAAAAGCTGACACATAATGGTTTTGGTTTCATTGTTACGTTTGACAGACTGCCAAGCAAACGTGTCTCACATTCCACCACACACAGGCAAGAACCGGGACCAGAGCAACGGCAGTAACTGCAAAGAACAAAACGAGAAGTAGAGCATGATCCTGGGAGGGGCAGAGAGCGTACCCCAAGCTACACACAGCGCTGGGAAGGCACTGCAGATCTTTTCCACCTTGCCCAGAGCAGCAGACTGCTGTTTTTACAGCACAAGCAGGGTGGTAAAAATGGAACTACACACGCCGGTCAGCAAAGCGCAAACACTGAGCTTGTGACTACTCAGTGGTAGCGCAGGGCGCACAGCACACAAGCAGTGCCATGCTACCACCCCAGCAGCAGCTCACAAAGGGGTAGATCAGGCTGCACCTGCTTGTCTTTATAAGCTGCTGTTTCACAGCCTTTATTTATTATTTAGACAAAAAATATTTCCCCTCAACTAGCAACAAACAAAATGACGTGTTAAGCACATATAGTGCTCGCCATGTATATACACAACTGGTACCAAGCACTTCACAACGATTTCCCCACAAGCTAAACTTGCTTGGAGCTCAAGGACCGCAGGCCTGTTTTGCGAGCTTACGCATCAAGCAGTGCCGTCTTCACCAAGCACACCAGTCCCCGCAGGAACCACAGCGCGGCAAACAAAGCAGCCAACTTCTCACCTGGCAGGAGTTTGCGAGCTGCTTCCTCCGCCATCCTGAGGAGAGGTCCAGAGCAGGGCCAGCCCACTTCTACCTCAACGCCAGCTTTCTTGGACAGCAAGTGCGCGGAGAGGAGACCGCCCACCACTGGAAGGCGCACAGGAAGAACCTCATTAAAGAATACGGGGGAGGAACGAATTCTGAAAGCAGTACTATTTATTTGTATTTATAATGACGTAGAGGCAGTGTTCACGGAGAAGAAAAGTGAGATGGCTCATCTTTAACAGCGTAATTCAGTAGGACAGAAGAGAAGAGTGCTTAGTTTGTTCATTCCTGCCTGTTTGCAATGGGTAGTAGATATAAACCTTACAGTATTTTAGAAGCACCAGATCCTACTGTACCTGCACTACCCTGCAGACAGCCAGGAAGCTAACAGTACAAAGAACATGAACCTCTACGAGAGGAATTCTATTTCATTTCTTCCAGACAGCTTAACACGACGTTTGTGTAAAGTAATACAGCGTACTCTCTCTTGGAGAAAAATTCCTTGGAGAAAGATGTCTAGGCTAGTGTAAAGAATTTCAGTGTGACTGACAGAGGCAGGGAGTTACCAGCCCTTTTCAGAGGCTTTCTCAACTGCGGTTGAAGCAGTCAGGCATTCAAATGGGTACATAACTCCAAAGGCCTTTGTGGTTGTCAAAAAAAAAAAAAAAAAAAAAGACAGGTTTCACTTTACAGCGCCAAGCACGAGATTAACAATCGCTATTCCAAAACAGTATATAAAAAAATCTAGTGTACAATTTGTACTATTTTAGTAGATAAACTGTTTATTCCAAAGCTTAAAACCTGGTACCCGAATACTGGAACTGCCACGTCTACTTCTGCTTTTGTTGAGGCAGGAAGCAGAAAGGTGATGCGCAAAGACAAAAAGGAAGTGACGTTTGTTTGGGATTTTTTTTTTTTCACGTTTACGTGTCCTGTTACACGGCATTACAAACTCATCCTGACCGCTGCCTCTCGTTACTACCGCGTACGGCGCAGAGACTCGTACAAGAGGGAAATCCAGCACAAACACCACGGAAAAGACCCACCTCACCTCGAATGTTAGTTTCAAAGACAGACGCATTGACATCAATATCAAAATCCACCCCTTCCTGCAGCACGTTGACGACTCGCTGGAACTCGGAAACATTTCCCAAAATCTGCGGGGGTGAGGGGGACAACAGAGAACAAGGCTCAGAGTTCACGGGAAAACAGAGGCGCAATTCAATGTTAGCGGCTAATTCTAGCTTTGTTTTGATGTTTCGTGAAATTGCTAATTGCAAACAATACTAAAAAAGCAACTGAGTGTTTCATGTCATTTCAAAACCTTTTCTTTGCACGCTTTAGGTCTTTATTACAGAGTTCGAAGGGGTGTGGGGCTGGGAGCTGGCCACCTGTCTCCCAGGGCTGCAGCCAAAGTTAATAACTGATTTTCCGCCGCTACCACGTAAGAACCAGCTGTGAAGGAGGCCGACAGCGGCCTTGAGCAGCCTGAGGGCCGGGCTGCAGCCGCGGGCGCACACGGGGCCTTGCCCTGGGGCCGGGGGGCAGCTCGTACTCACCAGCAAGGTGTCCAGGGCGTCGATCAGCGTGAGGGAGAAGCTGTGCGAGGGGAAAAGCGAGCTGAGGCCCGGCGGAGGCGGCGCCCAGCAGCGGGGCGCCCCAGGCCCGGCCGGCTCCGCGGTGGGCGGGGGCGATGCCCCCCTCCCCGGGGCCGGCCCCTACCTGCCCCAGGTGTCCTGCCCGTCGCAGGTCAGCGGCCGCAGCTCGTCGTAGGGGAAGGCGCTCTCCAGGTAGTGCTCGTAGGCGTGGTAGAACATGGCGCGCACCCGCTCCCTGCGGCACAACCACAGCCCGCTCAGCCCCGGCCCGGCTCGGTCCCGCCCGGCCCCGCCGCCCGGCCCTTCCCTCACCGGTAGGAAGCGACATCCAGCCCGCGGGCGGCCGCGCCGGTGCCGGCCGGCGGGGCCGGGAGCCGCAGCGCCCACAGGCAGAGCAGGGAGCCGAGCGAGCGCAGCGCCGCCATGACTGCGCCCGCCGCCTCCCCGGCCGGGCTGCCCCGCGCATGCGCAACGCCGCCGGAAGTGCCGTGCGCTGCCCGTCTGCCTCCGGGGCGCCCCGGGCTGGGGGTGGCGGCCGGGGCCGGGGCCGGAGCCGGGGCTGGGGAGCTGCTGCCGGTTCAGCAGCGGCTGTGGGGCTGGTACTGCTGCCGGGACCGGCTGTGACTGCGGTTACCGCCGTGCAGGAGGGAGCGGTTCCTGCATTACTTCGCTGGAGGCCGTAGCTCCCCGTCGCAGGGGCGGGGGGGACGCCCAGGGGCAGAAGTGGGTGGGTCGGGAGGCGCTGGGGGAGCGGGCAGCGCTGGAGCTGTCGCTCTCAGACCTCAGAATAAACGTGACAAACACTGTGGCCTTGTTACAGTGATGGTGCGTTACCAGCAGCGGTGCCAGCTGCCCGCGAAGGCGCTTGACCCACATGGGGAGAGGAGGTGGCTCCTGGTGCTGGTTCTGCACGGTCCCTGTGTGGAAGCCAGGCTGGAATAGCCCGGAATGCGTGTGAGGGATTGGGAGTTTCCTGGCCTGTAAGCCTTCCGCCTGAGAATCGCCCTGCTGCTCTTTCTCCTTCCCGTTCAGCTCTCTGTGATGTTCGCATGGTGCATCAGGACGTGCTTTGAAGAAGCCAGTGTGCAAGCCCGTGCCTGGAGCCGTGTGGTGGTGTCACCCTCCTGCGCTGGAAGCGGGCTTCAGATCCTGGCGTGCTCCATCGCATCCAAGCAGGGCTGGCTCCGAGGCAGCCGGGCTCGCAGCAGCCTGGTTCCCTGCCAGAGGAACGAGTCTGCTGGGATTATCGGTGCTGTGGCTCAGATCAGGGGAGATTTCAGAGCCCACACTCCCAGTGTGATTACGCTGATTTTAGCAGCCTGGTGTTTAACCAGCAGGTTACATTTTAACATCAGAGCGATTCGCAGACATCTCTCTACACCTGCACCTTTAGGGTTTGATGGATGCACAGTAAATCCTTCCCCTTCTCTCCCATCCCTGCCCGTAGGTGAGGAGGGAGGTGAGACCCTGGCAGGGAGAGCGGAAACAAGCAGTGACAAGCCAGCCCTTTGCCTGGCAGAGGTGCAGCGTGTGGAAATCAAAACTCAAGCAGCTTGCTCGCGGGACAGGAAGGGGCACAAATAACCCAACACTTCGTCATCTCATTTAGCACCGGGGGGGGGGGCTGGTTGTTGTTGATGTTCTTTAAAAAAAATAAACCCCCTTTACCCCAAGGCTCCTCGCCCGGGGCTGGCCCACTAGGTGTCAGTGCACGCTCGTGTACTGGCCCAGCTGCCCACAGCTCCCACTGAGTCGTTTCGACGTGTTGTTCATTTGCTGTGGCTGTAATTTAGGTTTCTGGGCCATTTATCATAAAGCTGTCTGCTTTCTTATTCCATGGCTCAAGGCTGCTGGAGTATATCTCGCTGCATTCCTGGGAAAATCAAAGCATTGGAGTTGATTTCGCTAAAAGCTGTCACGGTACATTACTGGAGCGCATTTTATTAAAGTTCATTTTCCATACTTACATTAACAGTGTTCTAGACCACTGTCATTTACCATGCACTGGAACAGGAATTTCTCTATTGAAGCCAGTTCTCGAATTCAAAAAGCTGACTGAAGTATTTTTGAAACAGATGCAGTATGTGAGTTGAAAGAAAAACAGGACAAGACAGAGGCAGAGCCGTGCAGGGTCTCTCCACCGGCTTCCGAGGGAGAGCTGGGAAGTGGAGGCATGCTGCTACCGTGGACATGGAGGAGGTAAACTTAATGGAGGCAACGTTGTGGGCGCTAATTGCACTAACTGGAGTGTGGTAGTGAGTTGCTGCACCCAACAAAGTGTTTGTGAAATATTTTCATGGAAAAAAATTGCAGTCGAGCAGAGAAGGAGGTTGTAAACGGGACTGAGTTGCTGCTCCAGCGACTGATGGGTAAGAGAGCAGCGGCTGGGAGAGCCAGCTGGATCAAAACTGGGCTGGTTGTGAAAAAGCCGCTTTTGTTGCAGTGTTCATCACCCTCCTGACTGTTTCTGAGAGCACTTTGGGCAGCTGAGCACCCTGGAGCAGATTTGGGAGCCAGACGGGGCTGTTTCCTCCCCAGCATTCGCTGCTCTGCCTCCTGCCACGGCCGCCCCGCTGAAGCAAGGTGACTGTGTTGTTGCCACCACAAGCCCCAGCACACAGGAGCTGAGAAAACCGGCTGTCCAGAGCCGGGTGGGAGCAGCTGCGTTGCCAGAGGGGAGCCTGCCGTGCCGCAGTGTCGGACTGCTGCCCCTTGGCCCCTGCCAAACGGTGACTTTTAGGTGGTGATGCGGCAATCACCTGCGTGTTGTTAATAAACACAAATACAGACGGTGGGACGGAAATTATTTTGGGGAAAGGGGGGATTTCAGTGTGGCTGTGGCATACGCTAGAGGAGTGTTCATGTGCTGTGTGCGTAATATCGTACAAGTTACATGGGCTTCGATGCCGTAAATCAAAGAAGATGCCGGGAGCGGCGCTTTCAAATGGACAGAGCGTGCTACTAAAATATTTAGGCTGCATCAGAGTTAAGTGCTCCTTCAGATGCCTCACTCCAGCCCGTCAGGCTTTCTGTCTTTATGAAAAGGCCACCGGTGAAATAATATGAAGTTTCATTTGGATGTGGGGGAGGCTGTAATTACAGGGGCGTTTAACACTTCGGTTTGTGACATCTTGAGGCCGAGGACTTGTTTACTACTCGCTGTTACCGTAAGTGGTGCTGTTACCCTGCTTGCAATTTTGATGCCCATTAAGATGGAAACTGTATGTAAATCAGGATTGCCCATTAATATTTATAATTCACGGTGGCATGTAGGAGTCTGTCTGTGATGAGGAGAACCGTAAACAGGAGTTTTATGAACACTGAAAGCTGTTGCTGAGCTGGTTCTCTTGAAATAATTTTCCTTTGCAGCCAAACAATTCTTAATTTTAGTAGCACGCGTAGCGGGATGGAAACAATGATTGATTTTTCTCCAAGTGCTGTGGGCTGCTGCAGTCGAGATTTCACTATAAAAGACTAGACATTTCCAATTGCTCTTTATAAGTTCAGAATTGATTTTATTTGTCTAGCACCTGACTAACATAATAAAAGAGACGAGAAGTACAGCCAAATGTAAGACACAGAAAACCCACGGGCTACCTGGTTTCTGGTCTTCCTTTTGATGCCGTGATACTAAGCCACGCTGCAGTTTTAGAAAGAAAGAGCTGGGCTCCCAGCTGCCTGGCTGTGCCTGGTGAGATGTCCCAGTGCTGCGCCGCCCTGCTTTCCCGGGGAGGGAGTACGAACAGATCTGTCTTGCACTTGGCAAGGAGAAACAACAGCAAAAGATGAGAAAGGGAGAGCTCATGCAGCATCGCTCCACTGTGCAGCTTCCACAGCTTCAAATGGTTCTCTTTAAACCTCCTCTTGCTTATTCTTTCACTAACTTAACTAACGTAGTTGCAGAAACTGTTGGTAGGGAGCAACGAGAGAATTAATGCAGTGAGGGCTCCAGTTCCAAACAGGTCTCTCCCAAACAGGGTCATGCACTGTGTTCACAAAGAATTGTGGCTCGATGTAGAGTTTGAATATTTTATGCAAGTCTGGCTTACTGTTGGGATTTTGACAAGTGAGAAAGGAAAAATAAAACCGAGTTAGCATCAGTGTGTCTTGGGTTTTAGTATGGGGATTTGTGGCACCCATGTTATATGACATCCATAAAGTCCAAAGCTGCCACGCTTGTGTGCATGAGGTTTCATTTTCTTCATCCAAGCTGGGAGTTTCCCGTGGGGATTGTGGCTTTGATATTCTTTTACCAGGAAGGTTTAGAGGTGTTCAGGTGATTGATGTCTGCAGAACACAGGTAGGCGAGCAGGGAACGGAGGTGTGGGTCTGTCTGCCGTCAGCCCCTCGCGCCACGAGACTCAGGGATGTCTGCAGAGAGACTGGCTTCTGCGTCTTCTGTTTTTCTTGGTGAGCTTGCAAAGGTGGAAAATAAAAAGGAGACAAGAAGAGTTATTCAGCCTTGTGCATGGTGGGAAAGGGGGAGGATGTTTGGTTGTCAGCTTATCAGCTCCAGCACAGCCAAAATTTTGACCTCAAAGTTCAAAAAACTTATATTTCTGGGGGAATCCTCCACCTTTCACGTGGTGAACATGGGAAGAGGGGCTGAGTTTACAGCTGGAGAGAAGCAAAGAGCAAACCCTCCTGTGGCCGTTTGGAAACACAGAGAGACGGCAGAGATGTTTTATTCCCTGGTTTATGACCGTGTCAAACAAATTCACTGCAACTTGTCACTGAACAAGGATCTCCTGCTGTTAGGTGAAGGTCAGAACAGAGGTGAGTTTGTTTCTCAGAGCAGGAGACATGGACTGCGTGCGCTGGTAACCGCTGCCAAAGGGACCAGAGGGAGGCGGGTTTGGAGCTGCTGTGGGCATTTCCCTTGTGTTTGGGAAAAGGGAATTTTGTCCAGAGGTTTTGAGGGGGGAATAGAGGAGGGAGGGAGACACCACCAGCAGCCACGCTGGGACGGTCTGGGCTTGGGCTGGGCCTTGCACAAGACGTGAGTGGCAGAGGCTGCAGCCTGCAGCGTGAGCCGGACGGAGATGCAGAACAGACCTGGAGGAGTCACTTCTCTCCAGCGTTCGTTTCCTTTATGCCTTGTTATTTTTTACTTTCAGCCTAAAACTAATTTATTGACACTACACAAAGTATATGACGTATATTAATGCCAGTCAGACGGCAACCCCGATGGCCACTTTCTGTCCCTAGACTGATATTTTGACCAGTGTAAATAGTGAATTCCTGGTAGAATTTCTGTCTGCTTGGGGTAATAATTTGGCAAACTCTGAAAGACATTGTTCTCTGTAAAAATTACTTTGGTATTTAATGAAATGAGCAATTTCATTAAGTAATTTTTTTTTTTTTTTTTTGCAGTGGGAAGCCAGAGGAGAGGGCAGCCCCGAACCCTCTGGGGTCTGCAGGGTTTGGTAACTGGTTTCAGTGGCTCACAGGAGCTCTGCGCAGGAGCCGGAGCCACTTGAGGAACACTGATGTATGGTCCTGACAGGATTTGTGCGAGACCCACGTACTGGCCCCACCTTGCTCCTCCTTGCAAGAGGAGTGATGATCTGGGCAGCTAAACGCAGCCCAAACACAGCTCAGGCTCCGTTTCTCAGGGGTCCCATCCGCTGACTGGGAGAGAAATCCCAACTGGGTTTTCCAAAATAAATACCTGCTTTTTTTGGTCCATGCTATTGGCGTTCTGCCTCAAATCTCTGCGCTTTCCGCACTCCCATGCCGAACAGAGGAACCTCCTCCTCGTGAAGCCCTGGGCTCCTTTCCCGGGGATCCGCTGTGGTGGCGTTTTCAGCGTCTCATCCATGTTTGATGAGGAGGAGCCAAGCAGCAAGCTGACTGCATTAAAAGCTCTCTTCCTCCTGCAAAGCAGAGGCCTCTGCGAAGCAAAGGAAGAGGTGAGTTCATTCGCAAAGCTGGAAGGAAATCTTGGCGTGGTGGCAGGCTTGGCTGGACCCTCCTGGAGAGCAGGCGGTCGCAGAACCCCGTGTAGCGCAGCCGAGGGTCGGAGCAGAGCCTGCAGAGCAGCGAGGCGTGGGGACCGTGCCCATCAGCGTGCTGGCCCGTTGGCAGGGCTGGCCTGTGCCTCGCAAGCTGAGCACGTGGGATGTGAAAACAAAACACCGGGTCCCTGAGTTAATCTCAGCGGAGTTGTTCCAGTGGCAGTATGGTTTTTGGCCTGATCTATTGCAGCCTGATGTGGTGCCTCGTCACCATGCTGCAGCCCCACTCTGCGGGTATCGAGATGTGGGCTCCTGACCCCGTCCTTCCTGACGCTTGTTCCCACAGAGCCATTTTCCTCTACTGTAGTGTGGAAGGAGATAGAGGGGACCTCCCTCCTCTCCACATCCCACTCAACAGGGTCCCACTGTGACTATGATGGCTGGATGGTTACAGGTCTTGCAGCGGGACACCTGCCTGGACTCCCACCCGCTGTGTGCAGCAGATGGGGGTCTCCCTTGGGACACTCATGGCTCCAGCAGGACATTGTGGTAGCAGATCAGCTTCCTGCAAGCTTCAGCCTCCATCCTCCGACCACAGATTCACCCATGAAGCCACGCCCGCTCCATTGCTTCTTCCCCAGACAGGGAGAGGGACACGTACAGGGTGGGTTTTCTTAGGAAGGACCGTTTTTCTTTCTGGTCCTGCTCACGTTGCATCTCCTGACTTTTCTGTGCAACCCCAAAGGCTCAGGAGTTGCAATGTGTTTATAAGCAGGCTGAGATTCTTGGAGTCCCACAGATTCAAAGAATGAGTTTTCAAGAATGAGTTTTTGAGGAGAGAAACCCGCTGCCCCAAAATTGCTCAAAGGTCTCCAGTGAGGGAGGGCTGAGGCCCTCTCCCAGGCCCAGTGTGGGGCAGCACCGTGCTGCATTGGCTGGAGGGTGCTCCTGTACGTCCCCAGTGACTCAAGGAGAGGCCGGGGGGTGGTAGTGAACTGTGGATGGGAGCGAGCTGGCAGGGGGTGGCATCCCATGTCCCAGCACCCTGTGGCATCTGGACGCTGCTTCTACATCTGCTGGCTGTCACCTGATGGACTTCCCTAAGGCCTCGGCTGTGCAGCTCCCGGTGGGACCGTAGGGACATTTTGACATCCCCTTTGTGCTGCCTGGCGAAGCCATGGACAAGGACAGCTTTCGATGGAGAGAACCGGCCCAGAACTGGTCACTTCTGTGGCAGCCTGGGCAGAGGGGCCAGCCAGAAAGCAAGGTGCTGGCAAAGGTATTTGTGTTGACATTTCTCTGGGAAAAAATGGTGGTTTGTAGACAACTGAAAGAGTGAAAACTGTGCTTTAAAAACAAAACTTTCAGTTCTTAGTTTGGGATTATTGATAAAAATCAAGCATGTTTTCACTGGCAGAGACTTTTCAGAGCAGGGTTTGGTGGCTAACCACCCTCTCTGCAGTCAACCAGAACCACTGGCTAACCACTGCTCCCTCTGCAGTCAACCAGAATGGTTTCAAAGGCAGTTTTGCACCCCTGAGTCGCTGGTCTGTGTCCCCAGAGAGCTCCTGACCCTCTGGACAGTTGGACACAGCCCTGCCACCATGACAGCCACAGAGGTTCATCCGTGTCTGGCACGGGAAGGGAGGCCATGCCTTTCTGTCTGCTGCTGCTCTATCTCTACCACGATGGGGCTGTCCACCCAGGTCCCCATTAACCCACCCCTCTGGCTTCCCAAAGCTTCACGTCTTATTTAATTCCTCAGCTTCTCTTCCATTCTGCTGCTCCTTTCAGTCAACAAAGGGCACGGAGCTTCTCACCGGAGTCCCTATAGCAGCGCTCGGGAAAACACCTTGCTGTCCAAACTGGGCTGAGACGACTGTCCCATTGCTCCCTGTGTCCCTCTGCTGTCAGCCCCCCAAGGTGGTTCCTGGGACCACGGGAGCTTCTACTGCTTCTGCCAGGCCCTTGTGATGCTCTGGTCTCCTCATCTCCCAGGGAGAAGCCTGGTCTGCTGCTGGCTGTAGGCAAATGGATGACCACAGTGAAGAAGTCAGGTGGCTGACAAAGCTGCCAACATGGAAATTATTTCTAAATCAGTCTGTGTGCCTGTTCTGTTAGTGGTTATACAAGTGGTCAGATAGCGTCTGTGTCATGAGAGTAGTGTTTCCATGGCAGTTCCTGTCTGAATCCTCAAATGTCGGTGGGCTGGAGGGCTCCTTCTTCTTTTATTTTAATATTATATTTATTTCTCCTCTATTAATGTTTTTTAGAGCCTGCTAGAAACCCTTGAAGAAAGTGCTGGCTCTACTTTCACGTCAGACGAAGTGCCTGTATTGAGTCGTTCTCCACTGCTCCAGCTGTGAAGCTCCTTCGAGGCCGTGGGGTGACATGGTGGCCATGGACTCTGAAAGGACAGGCTTCCCAATGGGAAGATGACAGGCTGGCAGCGCAAAACTCCCTGCAGCGACCTTCCAGCTCCGCCAAAACAGAGCAGGTTCCTGTTGATGTCAGCATGGCAGGAAGGTCTCCTGACGTCCTGAGGTGATTGCTTTGGGAGTGATTAAGCAGAGGACAAAACCACCACCTGCCTCTGAGCTTCTCATCCTTGGTGAACCCAACTGTTTTGTTTACTGGTGTACAAAGAAGAAACCAGTATTGGTACGAAGGGACACCTCAGCTGCTCATCCTACATGGCATGGTTATCTGCAGCTTAGAGTGGGCAGAGGATGCCATGGTTGGATGGTGCACAGGGCCTTCCCTTGGACCCTTCCTACAGCGTTTTCAGGGTGCGATGCGTTTATAACTGATCGGTCATTGCCTTAATTTCAGCCTGTGTCACATCAGCTTTTCAGTGTCAAACTTGTTGCTGCTGCAGCTCGTGCATCTCAAGTTTTCAGTTGTGCTTTCTCAAAAATTGGATGAGTACCAACAAGCAAATAACGACAACAAGGTACCACCCTACCACAAAAATACACCGCAATTTTGGGACCAGGTTTGGTAGGATTCTGTCAACAGCTCTGAGTTGAATTTTGCTCATTGTGAGAGCTAGTTGTTGGGGCTCGTTTCCTGTCTTTTTCCCTTTCTTGTTTGTTTATTTTTTTTTGTGGTGTGAACAAAAGTCTGTGAAGCGTAACTTTAGAAATGGGTTAGGACTTTACTGAACCATGCTTGGATGTTTTAAAGGCATTTTGGAGAACATCTTCTTGTATCATTCACTGAAAAAATGTAGTGAACTTAGTAAAATGTAGTTAAAATTCAGATGACTAAGCTTGTCTAGATATTAATCTAACAAGTCTTTGTGGGTAATACCTTATACCAACACATGCTTTCTGAATTTGTATACATGTATACAGGTGAAGGAGCTGTTTTCATCGCTGGAAGGGGAAAATATGACCTTTGTGAAATTCTGGAACTTCCCCTTGCTTTCTCAAAATAGAAAAAAATCCAATGAAGATGACTCTGAGAGATTTCTTTTGCAGATTAGGAAGGGATCTTTTCAGCTACAGTCAAGGGAAGCTCAAACTGTCTTCTGCGTGACTCCTCCGTAGTCCCTGCGGCAGGTGACAAATGATCCCTGGATGAGGTCTGAGGACTCAGCAGGACTCTGCAGTCAGGGTATGGGCCGCAAAATGATGAGGTTTTAAAACTTGTGAGCTCCTCCTGTTTGCCTCCTTGTTTCAGAGACTTAAAGGGTCAAAAAGACATTTTCAAACTTGCTCTTGCTCCCCTTGGTGTTAGAAACATAACGTTTTTCTTACCGACAGCTGAGATTTTTAGCTGGACTGCGTGGCTTCAGGCTGAGATTTTAGGAAACAGAGCAAATCCCCTGGCAGCCACTGGCTCTTGGCTAAAGCAGTGGAAATTTAGGGTGTGTCACGTCCTTCTCCAGGCACTGCCATGTGTGGCGCTTGGATCTTGAGATTTTGGGCAAGTTTGGTTGTGGTTGGGCTGGTACCTGAGCATCGTTGACATGAGTACTCATTCTGCTTGCACACCAGTTGGGGCTCACTGGGACGGATGTAGAGCAGCGTTGCAAGCAGGGAGCACCAGCCAAGCGGTGCAGCAGCCCAGCCTGGGCTCCTGCCATGTCCATGGGGCTGGCCACCCCCATGGTGCTGAAGTCGTGACTTTTTGGGAGTCTGCTGGTGTCACCTGAACCAACCAGCTGGCCCCAGGAACATCCTGTGGCTCTCTAGCCATGCCGCTGCAGGTGCCGTGAAGGTGAACCGGCCAGCTCATCTCACAACTGCTGTCATCGCAGTGCGGCGTTGGGAAACGAAGTGGTGCAGCGATAGAGATCAGAGGTGCTCGTGCTCCATGCCGCGCACCGCGAGAGGTGGGTGAGGAGTGGTTACTCCGCTCTGCAGCACCGGTTGCGACTACAAACATGTTCCTGCTATGGGCTGCGATGGAAACGTGGCTTTCTGACATTTCTCATGAGAGGTGAGACTCGCCCCTTCCAGCCCTTGGCGTGGCCGGTAGCCAGGCCGGCTCTTGCCGCTGCACCCGTGCTCTCTCCTGCCTCTCTCCACCCACCCCGGAGCAGATGCTCCTCATATGGTCCTTCCCCACATTCCCTGGGAGACTCCACACTTTCCAAAGTACAGTAATGTTGCCAAACACTCCAAAATAGAGTAATTAGGAGTTTTTCATTTGGCTCCACCTGGCCTGGTCTTGCTAAAATAGAAAGTCCTGATTTTGCATGTTTCCCCCATTTAAGAGCACGGCTGCTGCCATGCTCCTCCAACCTCAGATTGCTGCTGTGGCCAACTGTGCCACCACCTGTCTCTGGATGATGGCAATGCAGGGGCTGATGCCACGACCTACTGCAGAGCTGAGCTTCATTTTTACCTGTAAAATCAACCACACTTGTTTTTCTGCCTAGACAGGACTTATGAAGAGGTGGAATTAGCTAGTGAGGTACATCCCATTGGTGGAGGTGCTGTAAAATGTTACCCTCAACAGAGGAGAGGAGTGAGGGAAGAAGAAAGGGATGTTTAGTTTGCAGTGAAGCACCTCTTTGTTCATATGGACTTGAGCTGAAACGAGTCTGTAAGCTCTCCATGGCTGCAGAGATCTGCCTTAGCTGCTCATTTCCAAGCCCTGCTATGGCCCGTGAGAGCTCTGCTCCTGTGAGGACAGAGGTGTTTTGGGACCATTGACCCCTGTAGCACCTGTAGACACACCTGGAAGGGCTGGCAGGAGCCCCTCACTCTTTTTATGAGCAAAAGATGAGTCGGGTTGGTTGGGCATGCCCAAGCATCTGCCCTGCTCTGCTCCCGTGCAGACATGGGGGCTGTGGCAGGAGGCTCTGTGGCCCATGGTAGGCAGAGAGCAGGACAAGGGTTCCCCTGGCCATGGACACTGCCAGCCCATGAACAAGCCTTATGCTTTCACTGTGTCCCTCAGTAGGCACAGGGCGTGACAGGACGGCTGCTGAGGGGCAGAGACGTTCACTCTGCCTCAGCAGTACTAAAGGGTGGGATTTCCCACGGGTTTCTGTGGGTTTCCACTGGTAACCACAAGCAGGTCACTCTGCTGTCATTGAGAGATGTGTTGGATATGCAGAACAAAGGTTTTGGACCACTTTCCTCTGCCTTGCAATGCCAGGGAGAGCTCCCTGGCACCTGCCTGTGTTTTTTAGTAGCCTCCCCTTCCCCACCTGAGTTGGGGAAGAGGTGCGCAGGACACTGTACCTGCATGTCTCTTGGCCAAGGCTGGCTGAGATACTGCTGCAGACCTTGTGGGAAGTGCCTTTCTCCATAAGAAGGACCATGCAGTGCCCTAAGTAATTTTACTAAGTAATTAGTGGTGGAACACTGTCTGAGGTTGCCCAGAGAGGTGGTGGATGCCCCATCCCTGGAAACATTCAAGGCCAGGTTGGCCGGGGCTCTGAGCAACCTGATCTGGTTGGAGATGTCCCTGCTCCTGGCAGGGGGTTTGCACTGGATGGGCTTTAAAGGGCCCTTCCAACACAAACCATTCTGTGATTTGGGGACCACTGACCAAGCCAACCAGCGCCCACGTGGGAAACCCTCATTGCTCACCAAGGAGAAGGGGCAGAAGGTGACTTTTTCTCAAAAGCCCTGTGAAGACTTTTCCTCTTCCAGTCTTGGTCTTGAGTCTTGTGGCACAGTAAGACCTTTACTGCATTGCCATGGCCTGACACTGGGAAATGCAGTCATGCATCAAAGCTAGGAAACATGAAATAAAAAATGGTGTTTAAAAAATGGCTACTGAGGGAACAAAGCTTCCAGATTTTGTATAACCCCTCTTGTCTGGGCTGGCAGTGAGCTTTGGATCCCTGAACCACCATTTTTAAGTCATAGAAGAAAATGACGCATTACAAAATCAAAATGAAGTAGTGGCCCTTTCTTTGGGAGGGCTTAGCAAGGCCGTGGAGCCTGGGAAGGGGTGGCCGTTTTGCTGTGGAAATGTTTCGCTTTTCTTAGGCGATGTGCCCCAATTTGTCTGTATCACAACCCTTTGGAGAGACCTCATTTAGCGTACCCTCGGTAAGGGGGTCAGTAATAGTTTTGCATTTCCCATCTACGCTGGCCACAGCTGGGAGATGAGTTCCCCTGGGTGCTCCATGGCCCTGGCCCAAGTTCTGCGCAGGAGAGCTGGGCTGCAGCAGAAAAGCAGCCATGGGAAGGGGTCTACAACAGAGATCCCCAAACCTGTGAGGAGTTGGGGTGGAGCTGGGCAGGTAGGACATTGCTTGGCTGAGGGAGCTGTGGTTGGGGTAGGAGCGGTGCTGGCGTGGTTCGGTGAAATCCACGGCTTCCTTGGCAGAGGTCTGTGAAGTTTCCAGCCCTGCTAATAACTCACATGGGTGTGATTATCATGACAAAGGAAATAATTACTTCATTGTGTTTTCTTCTTAAGAAACTCATCTCGTCACACCCCGGTGCCCGTGAGCGGAGCAGCGAGGAGTTTGCAAGTCCGGAGCGTGGGAGTGAGTTCAGACTGATGGAGCACCACCAGCGCAGGAGAGCTACGGGTCCTGCGGGTTGAACGAGGTCATTCAGAAGTCAATGTAGGGCAAAAACCTGTCAGCCCAATCCTACCCGCTGCTCAGGCAGCTCTTCGTTGTGTCACTAATCCCAGATCACCCGCAAGTCAGCCGGCTGCCTGTGGAGACCTGCTGAGCACCCCGGGTCGGTGGGTTTTGGCCCTGAACACCTTTCGAAGCCCTCAGTGGGCCAGCAGTTTCACAGAGCGGGTCTGAGCCTGGCCGCTGTATAAGAAACGGCTTTATTCAGCACGTGTCTGCCTCAGCTCGCCGTTAGAAGGTAAAATCATTCCTTACTGATGGGGAAAAAACACAGCTTTGAAAAAAATGTATCCTGGTGATGGACTGTTTTGCATCCGTTTGTGACAAAAGTGATTAAACTGCTAAATCACAGCTGCTTTTCTCATAAAAAAGACAAAGCATCTTCAGATCCCTACCTCATTTCAAGAGTTGCAGTGAGCTCTAGGTAAACGGGAGTGATTTGATCTCTCTTGGTTTGATCGCTGTATCTCCTACACCCACAGGCTCCCGAGCAGGGTGTATTTGCTGTCTCATGGCTTCCTGTGTTACTCATAACTCAAACACCGAGAGAGAGATAAGGGATTGGGTTTGGTTTGTTTCCTTTAAGAAGAAATGAACATTAATAAATATCTCGTTACCAGAAAGTGTCATAGTGAAAGTACAGAGCTTTCTCCTGTTCCACACTTGGCTCTTTAATTTTCACCCTGGTTAAAGAGCAGCATGAAAACCCTGAAAAATTATCCCCAGGACACTCGGCTGAGTTTCCAATAACTGCTGGATCAGGTAGGGCTGAGCACCTATCGCAGGGGATGGTCAGATAGGGACAGCAAACTGCTGCAGCCTTTGCTCAGCACCGATTATTCCCCGCTGATGTCCGCTGGAACGGTGAAAATTTGCCATCATAGCACCTGTGATCTCTGGTATTTCAGAAAGCTCCTGAGCCCTCAGGCCCTGAGATTGGTCATGAGGAGCCCTGGTCCTGCTATGAACCAGCTCCTGTGGCACCTCCTGTCACAACCATTGCTGCAGCTCCAAAGAGCCGCTGATGAGGGTCCTCTCCACCAACCTCGTCTCAAGGAGAGGGAGACGTTGATACTACAAAAGCATGGGCTGGCTGTGGAGGTGAACAAAGGATCTCGAAGACACTTGAGGTGGCTGTCAGTCCGGTCTCTAATCTTCTGGCCATCAGGCTTCCTTCATGGTTGTCTCACAGGTGGGAGTGAAGATGCCTCTGCTGTGAAGGGCGGCTGAAAAGGGCACCAAGGAAGGCTGCCCAGAAATGAAGCTGGGGGAGGTAGAAAGAGACGGGACCACCAAGATTGGGGTGAGAAGGAGCAATGCAGAGGATGGGAGAGAAATAGTGGGTCAGGACTGACCCCAGCAAGGAAACTGTCTGCTGTCCTGGCTTCAGCCACACTTGGGATGCGAGTCTCTCTACATCTTTTCCCTGGAGTGGAGAATGGGAATCATCACCCAAATCACCCCACAGAGCCTCAAAAGATGGTGTAAGCCAAAGAGCTGTCCTGGATAAACCCCAACAAATCCACTGCTGATTGGAAAAAGCCGGTGACAAAGAGATGCTGGAGAGCATGGGCATCTGCGCTCGGTCCCCCACCGGGGAAGTGCGATACCAAATCCGACACGCAGCTCCACACTGGGCACTGGTGGCAGGGGTGGTTTGATGCCTGGGTGTGTATGACAAATGCTTTCGGGCAAACCATGTTCTCCAGCACCATGAGAACAGGAGAAGCAAATAAGAAGCATTCTGCTTGTCTTTGAAAGGTACAAGTACAGGAGTCGAGAGATCTCAGGGGAACACCAGCTTCCTTTAAAAAATATATATAGCACACAGCCAGGAGCGGGAAGTGGAGAGAAAAGCTTGGAAAATGGGCATGCAATCAAGAAAGGGTCAGAGAGCAGAGAAAGTTCCACCTCCTAAAACTTCTAGAAAGGAAAGATCTCATGACTTTTAGGCCAATCTCCTGACACATGACTCCAGGTTTTAGAACCTGTGGAGTTGGCAATACTGTGGATTATTTGTTACAAATGATTTACAAGGCCCTTCAGAGGGAAATAAATTTCACAAGACAGTGCCTCCAGGGAAAATAATGCATGTTTGGATGGGTGATTCATCATTCTGCGTTAAGCCCATAAGCTCAGCTGACATCGAAGTACACCTGATAATCTCTTATCTAAATAATTTCCCCTTGAAATCCTCCATCTGTGCAACTTTGTGCTGTTGATGTGAGGATAAACTGTTGGGCCAGAACTTCTGCTGGGGGAACTGGTCTTGTAACAGTTGAGATAGAGAGTTGCTGAGTCCTCCACAGAAGACCCCACACCATGTTAGGTTGTGTGGAAGGTACCAGTGGTGCCAGATAGCCACAGAGAGGTGGTGGAGGGTAGGAGTAGAGGCCTAGTCTGCATTTTTTTTTTTAAATCTGGGTCCCTTTAAGGCTTCTGGGGATGACCTACCTGGTCATCTCTTGGCTCATGTTCACCAGAGGAAGACTGACAGCTTTCTGCAGAGCCTTCATCTTGCTTGGCCAACAAGACATTTTCTTTAACTTCATCCTGACACAATTCACCCAATTTCTCCAGTCAGTCTGGGCCATCTTCGTTAGCCATCCTGGGATGAGGTCAGGCCCAAATTCTGAGTTCCCAAATCATCTTCTACAGGTGATGCTGAAAACATCAAACAAAGCCCAGCCCCCAGTAGTCTCCCCCAAACTCCTTTTTTTGCCTTCCTTTCAGCATCCTCTTTTTATTGCTGTGGCAGACACAGGGGTTTCTCCGTCACGGGGCTCCAGGGGCTTTTTTTTTTGTGTGGTATGCTGGCCACGTGTAGGTCGTCATTATTGTGTGCTGTGTGTTGGGGCAGGGCAGCTCCAGCTGTGATGGGAGTAGAGCCTGGAAAAACTGTCATGAGTTTGGAGATCATAGAATCATAGAATGGTTAGAGTTGGAAGGGACCTTCAAAGCCCACCCAGTCCAACCCCCCTGCAAGGAGCAGGGACATCTCCAACCGGATCAGGTTGCTCAGAGCCCTGTCCAACCTGGCCTGGAATGTTTCCAGGGATGGGGCATCCACCACCTCTCTGGGCAACCTGGGCCAGTGCTCCACCACCCTCAGTGTAAAAAATTTTTTCCTAATATCTGATCTAAGTCTACCTCCCTCTATTTTGAAATGATTATCTCTTGTCCTGTCACACCAGACCCTACTGAAGTCTCTCCCCATCTTTCCTGCAGCCCCCTTTAGGCACTGGGAGGCCGCTCTAAGGTCTCCCCGGAGCCTCCTCTGCTCCAGGCTGAACAGCCCCAGCTCTCTCAGATGGGCCCTTCGGAGATCCTCCAGCCCCATAGCACCATCCCATCCTGTGTCTTTACAGCTGTGCTGCAAACCAGAGACACTCACGGTGGGATGTTAAAGATCCAGCGTTTCCTCCGGCCAACCTGGCACGGACGGCTTGGACCTGGCTTGGCAGGGTGAAGTGATGCTTGTGCTACCGAATTCAAGAAATTAGTCACTAATTATAGCAGCCGCCCACAGTGTCCCCAATAATGTAGTATCTGAGAAGGTCGTGAACCTCGTGAATCACCTATGAATCCACGTATAACTGGTAAAATAACAGGAAATATAGGCATACTGAGATGTCACCCCGTTGCTGATTATGCTGATAGTATGTACCGTGCTTGTTCCTTTGCCATGGAAACAGGTTTGGAAGGGACCCAAAAGGGTGAATGCTCTGCAGCTACCTCTCGAGTTTAGGCTGCAGGTTTGCCTCCTCGCCTGGCTTGCAGGCTTAACCAGAGCCCCACAGCTCCCAGCCTGCTGCACCTCCGCGAGCCCTGAGCAGCAGAGAGGACACCCGCAGAAAAATTCCATCCAGCCCCAACAGTCATGGTCAGCACGGAGAGATGGAGGCGTGCAGCTGGGCTCTTCATCCCCATCCCTCTGGCTCGCCATGCGGGGTGGGCAAGGACCCATCCACCCTGGACCAGCTCTGGATGGGGAGCTGGGGAGCAGCTTCCCACAACGCCGGTGGCCGAGTCCCCTTCCCAGCGCGGTTCGCTGTCGCTGACACAGTTTCTGGCTTGGCGTGCGGCAGCAGGGCACGGCTGCCGGTAAGCAGTGTAACTAGAGCCTCTCAGATGTGGTTATTTTGTTTTTCTCCTGCCTTCTCCACAGGGGAAAGCTGCGAGCAGAGCTTGCTGCTGGTAGTTTTGATGCGTCAGGAGAAGGGGGTCACAACTCGGAGTGCGTGTCAAAGTGTCTGCGCAGCGTGGCTGGCGGCAGGGACGGGTCTTCCTCTTCCACCCTGCATCTGTCCTGCAGGTGATGGGCGTAAAAGCTGTGTCTGGCCCCATTTCAGGTGGGGTCCTCTGCCCATCAGCATCCGTGAAGCCTCTGTGCCCTCTCGTGAGCCCCACCACCTACATCCGTGAAGCTGCTCAGCTCCCAGGCTCCTCTCCATCCTTGCTGGGAGCCCTCTCCCAGCTCCTCCTCGTCTCCTCCTCACCATCCACCTGGATCCCCTCACTTTTCCCTCTCTGACTCCTCAGAATCCATCTTGATTCCCCCCATCCTCCCTGCCTCTTGCTCAACCTGTGCATCTCACCGTTAGTACGCAACTCAGCAAACCCAGGGCGTTTTGGAAGGGCTGAAGGGATCTGTGAATTTGCTTTGAATATAGCAACGCGTTTTGGCTAAAGGGAACAGGAGAACATTTTGAAAATGTCAAAATATTTTGTTTAGGCATTTTTTAAACAAAATGTTTCACTTGGAAGTTGACAAAAAATAAAAGAAAAAAAAGGAAAAAAAATTAGTTAAAAATCTCCAAAACAAAGCCTTCCCACTTTTGTTTTGAGATGGCACCTGCATGTCAGAATTCAAACTACAAAGGCACAAAAGCTGTTTTCGGTAGCAGATAATGTCCAGGCACCCATGGGAGTTTCTTTGGTGGAAGTCAAAATGTTTCAAAGGGAGTCAAAACATTTGCTGGTTTTATTTTTTGTCCTGTTTCACTTGGCTGGGAAAAAAAAAAAATCTGTCCTTGCTAGGCCTGGATCAAGGACTCCTGCTAATTTTTATGTTGACTGCTAAGTAGAAATATTTATGACAACACGTGTGGCTTGCTAGGGAGCTCAGAGGGAGGGAGTTAATGCTGAGGCCAGGCCCTCCGCGGTGACCCTCTCTTTCGCTGCCGTTCTACTCTGGCTTCTCAGCCCAGAGGATGGAGAGGCCAGAGAAAATATCTTTTCTCCAAGTCTATGTTTGCTCCAGCCCATGCTCTGCCCTGGAGATTCTGTAGCTTTTTCTCAAGTAAGGCTGCAATTTCTTTGTGTTTTTCAGAGTCTTTCTTATTTCTTAATGTATCTGGATGTCTGGCCCTTGTCATCTTGTCCTTCTCTCCTCTCATCTCTACCAGCTCTCCTTGGGCACCACCAGTGGGAGAGGAGCCCGGGGCCATGGTCTGTCTCCCCCCTCCCAGTGAACCCCTTCTGAAAAGCATTCAGACAACACACGTCCCATTTTTTTTCCCTGGTTTTCTAAGATGACAGCGTGCTGTGGTCGTGCCAGCTGCCTATTTGTCTTTCCACCATCTGTCTGTCAGTCCCCCGCAGAGCTTTTAGAGCCGATGACTAATTTTGAGTAAACTTGCCCGAAGACTCGGAGATGGGAAGTTCCTACAAGCACAGTGACAACCGGGCGCAGGGCTGGGGGCATCAAGTGGGAAGGGGCAATCCCATGGCGTTTTGCCTCCTGGTGGCACCTCCAAGGCTTGGATGGCCCTGCTCACCGTGAGCTGTCAGATGAAAGTATAGATGCAACAGAACTATTCAAAGACAAATATTTTTGGTTAAACAAACTGTCCGGGATCAGTACAAAGAAACTGTGGAGAAGAGGCCTAGGTAAGTCAGCCAGGCTGGTGGGTCTGTCTGTCTTCACACCAGGAGGGTCAAGGCTATGTTTCTGCCCATAATAACATTTTGCTTTTTCACCGCACGGTGGAAGGGTGGAAATCGGCCAGCCATAGGGTGTCCCCCAGCCAAATCCCCCAGCCTTGGGGCCGGGTGGGTGTACGGCTGCGGTGGCTCAGCTTTCTTTTGGAGTGAGAACCCAAGCCTCCGAGCAAAACCCACAGCCCTCCTTGCCTGTGATGTGAGTGCAGTTGTGAGTGTGAACTCCTAGGCATACAGCTCCATCTTTCCTATCTGTCTGTATACTTGATCCTTCGAATTCTTGAATTGCCAGGATTGTCCAGCAAGTCTTCATGATATCCAGTATTTTTCCTGTAGGTGCAGCTCCCGAAGCTGCACTTGTACCAAAAATTCATACACAGTTGGAAAAATATATTCCAGTAGAGCTTGGTGAATGTTTTTTGCGCAAAGCTCTCACGTGGTGAAATTTTCACTTTGTGAGAAGTGCAGCTGTTTTGTGAACCAGAACGGTTTGCTAAAGCAGCAGAGCTGACATGCACCACAAAGGTTCAGTTTTTATTCTGCATCACCTTTGTGTGTCCTGGCGTTTGCAGAGAAAAGTGCAGTGATGTGGATGTAGTTTGAAGGCTGGGAAACCAGAAGATGACCAGAAGAGACCCAAAGGATCTACAAGCATGAGAAATGTTAATGTGCATACCTCTACGCAGAAATCAGAGGTAGACCACATGAAGTTTGCCATAATTTTTGATTAATAAAGATAATTAATTGGCACAATGATATCCAAATAATCTGATGTGCTGTGGTCTGAAATAAATATTTTAATTTCTTAGGCCTGATGTGTGTCACCTCATCCTTAGTTTGGAGGATTTGGAGGGACACCAGTGATGAACTGAATGACACCAAGATCTTCCCTGTCATAGGAGCAGCTTTCAGACTGGGGGAATGATGTCTGCGATGACTGGGAGAGAAGGACTCACTGGGCCAGGACCAGGACTTGCCTGCCTGCTCAGCATCAGCCACATTTATTGCTGTTGGTCATGTCCAGCACCTCAAACCCTCCCTGCAGGCTGATCCCAACCCTGGTGAGCTTTCCTCAGGAGGAGCTGGGCCAAATGTCCAAGGTCAGCCTCAACGTTAGCCTCACCGTCCCCAAGAAGCTCACTCACACCCTTAATCCTGCACCCGCAGAGCGCCGAGCTTTGGCGATTTTTCACTCTCTGCCACTTTTCACACTGGGCCAAAGCAGAGGACAGGATGAGGTGCTCAGAAAACACCATCTCAGCACAGTGAGGAGGTGGCCAGGACACTTGTTAATCTGTGCACAATAACAGGAAGAAAAGTGCAAATGCAGCCCTTGCACCGCGGTGGAGGACCGGATACGGCGATGAAAGTAGAGCCTCCTTTGGTTTTGAAGTTGCGTGAGGAGCGCTACTGTCTTCACGCCAAAGGTAAAGGGAGAAAATGTACAGAGGAAATTTGGCCCAGAGATGATGTCTTCAATTCACATTTCAGGTCGCACAGTCCATGGTTGCAGGAAATAAGCAGTTGTGCCCAAAGCCTCCCTCTTTGCTGTCGTGTCCCTTACTGCAAGCTGGTGTTGAGGTTCGGGTGGGTTTTCCCGTGTGAGGACAGCCTAACAAATATCTGAGAGGGCCTCAGCATCCCTGCAGGAATTGAGCAAAACCATCTTAATGACAAGGAAAAAACTCATGGAAGAGGTTTTGAGATACAAGGTTTAGTACTCAGTGTGAGACCAAGGTCAGTGGGCTTGGAGGTCTTAGCATGACCCTGTCTCTCTGTGGTTTTAAACAGTAAAATACAGCTCAGCAATGGGAGCTCAAGGGTCTTTGTCAATTCAGTGCCATGACAAATGCGTTAGGAGAAGCAAGCCAGGAGCCCTGAGTCTTTCTCTCTGTGCTGAACAGAGGGCAGACCTGGGGGGCTCTGCCCTTGGCCCAACTCTCCTGGAGGTCCTGGATCCTGGCCTTGGTGGTGAAATACCCCAAAAGATTGTCTCCATTAACAAATACGACTGACGGCAGTGCTGGATGCCTGGGCAGAGAGGAGTCTTTGCAGGCTGGACTAGAAGACCCTCAGCAGTCCCTTCTAATCCAAATTATCCTCTCAGTTTATGAGATGGGGCTCAGTCAGCTGTTGGGCAATCAGACTCCCCAAGACCGTATCTCAAGGGTTTCTTCTCCGCGGGCAACACTGGCAGCTTTCCCCACTCACCCTTCTGCCTGCGCACACAGTTGCCAGCAAGAGGCTTTGGACACCCTGATGGAGCCAGTGTTCCCAGTTGTTCTGTGCCAAAACCAACTTTTCTCTGTCCTGAATTTTCAGATAAAAGCTGTTTTTTTTTCATCTTGAAGTCTCAAGCCATTTTTTCCCCCAGTTTTGACAGCCTTATTTCCAGATTTCAGCCAGAAATTGGTCGATTTGTGCCCAGTAGAGCAATCAGTCAACACATAGGGGCCATGGATGGCTTCCCCAAAGCATCACCAGGCCCCAGGGCTTGGCTGTCTTTTAGTTACGCTGCTCAACTTCGCTTCACAGAGAGCTGTTTTGTTTCTGCCAGAAAGGAGCAACAAGGAAACTCACGTAGTTCAAGTGGTGAGAGATTGCCTGCAAGGGTGCGTTGGTGTTGAGGAGGACATAGAGTAGCAGGTCATATATGCGTGTGTATATAAGTACATCAACAAACAGACATGTATATATCCAGTACCCAAAGGGGACCTACAGGAATGGTGGGGAAAAACTCTTCAGCAGGGCCTGTTGTGACAGGACGAGGGGTAATGGTTTTAAAATCGAGGGAGGTAGATTCAGATTAGTTATCAGGAATATTTTTTTTTACACTGAGGGTGGTGGAGCACTGGCCCAGGTTGCCCAGAGAGGTGGTGGATGCCCCATCCCTGGAAACATTCCAGGCCAGGTTGGCCGGGGCTGTGAGCAACCTGATCTGGTTGGAGATGTCCCTGCTCCTGGCAGGGGGGTTGGGCTGGGTGGGCTTTGAAGGTCCCTTCCAACCCAAACCATTCTATGATTCTATGATTCTATGATTCTATATATGTCTGTGTGTGTATTTATATCGACATTACCTGTGTAATTCTTGCTGTCTCCCATCCCTGCAACACAACTCCAGAGTTGATATCACAAAGGGTTTGGCTGTGCACCACTAGAGGCCAGTGTGCACCTTGAATAAGGAGGCCAACGCGCTCGTTAATAACTGCCTGATGGGAGGGCAATGCTTCTTGCAGGATGAGGTCTTGTTGCACAGGGGATGCTGACCAGGCCAGGGGAGGTGGCTGTCCACCACTAACAGCCTCCTGGGATGGGTAAAACTTTCCCACTATGAGCATAATCCTGGCAACTTTTTGCAAAATCCTGTTGGACCATGATGGCTTGAACATGGTCCTGCCCAGGGTGTAACGCAGCTGTTGCGTCCTCTCCTCCAACCCTGTCCAGCCAGGCAGTCACATCCACCGGGAGCCAGCCCTGTCCTCCGTGCTCTTCAGGGACCACTGGGACACGGTGGTGGCAGAACGGGTCCCACAGCTTCCCCTCCCCGTGCCACCGCTGCCCAGCCGCCAAGCTGGTGCAGCAGCAGGGCTCCAGGCTGGAGATAATGGCCTACCTGCTTCTCTGAGCTGCAGACAGTGAGTTTTGGATGGCCCTGAAAAGTGAAATCAATTTCTGAGAAAAAAAAAATGGAAGACCATTGCAACGCCTCATTTAACTAAAGATGGAGTGTTTCATGTTGTTTCACAGAAGTTTTCACCTCGACATCGGCGGCAGCAGCAGCAAATTGAGACGCCTTTCTCCGTACAAGATCGTTTTGACATGATAACAGCAGAACCTTTGTTTAGTGAATGTCAAAATGAAACATGCAGCCTTTTAAAATCTGTTCCAAAATGGGTACATTTTAGCTTAAATTGTTTGCCAGCCCCAGACCCGTGGGAGGGACCCCATTTGCAATGGGGAATGTAGGAGGAGATGGGGGTTGAGCCGGGGAGGGTGGCACTGGGGTGGGAAGCGGTGCAGGAGGGGCAGTGAGGAGGGAGGACTTTGCTGTGTGAGCTCCTCGATAACGCACCTGTATTTTGGGAAGTCTTCAGTTGATGTTGTTTCAAACCTTGTTTATTGCTTGGCTGCTTTTGTCTTTGGGAGATGGAGAACGAGACCAGAGCATTGCGTCGCTGTCCTTTGGCCTTCCTGAGGGAAACAATGAGGTGCAGAAGTTGGCTTCATGTCCTGTTGGAAACCCCAAACCTAATACTCAAACCTAAGTCAATTTTCTTTTTTTTTTTTTCCTGTGGAGCAGGAATAAAGACAAGAAAGAAAAGCAAAGTAATTTTTCCTCCAGAATCCTTCCAAAATCTATTCTTTCTGCCTCTGAGGTATGTACTGGCACCCCTGGTCACAACCTGGAAGAGCTGAGATTTACCTTGATATGACCTAAACCAAGTTAAGGTCCCAGGAATGACCCCCTGGGTTGAGACCGAGGGTCCACCCCAATGCTCCCAGGCAGACACCAAAGAAGCAAGAACGGAACAAGTATACATGATATCCCATCTCAACCTTCCATCTGTTTTCAGATCAGGGGATTCTCCTGCTTAAAAACATGTGTTTTCACTTGCCTCATGCTCCAGAGCAGCTACTGACAGAAAAAAACAGGGACTCGATACAGCCTGGTGCCACCACACCTCGCTCAGCATCACCCTGAGCAGCCTGGGGTCAGAGGAACTGCCAAAACACAGGAGAGCTGTCTCCTTGGAGTTCCCAGGAGGGAGATCTCCCCTCACTGTGTCCCTGGGGTGGTCACAGCCATTGCAGGAAGTGTGGCAGGCTCCAGACTGGCTGAAACATTGAGTTTTGTTGAAGTCTGATGTTGGTCAGAACAGGACAACCCCGCAAGCCAGGCTGGGGGTCGCTGCTGCCTGCAGTTTTGCTTGTTGGAGACCTCGAGGGAGCAGACAGTTTGTTTAACCCGGGACGCTTCAGCTGGGGAATGTCACGCTGAAGGGGCTGTCATGCCCTGTGGGACGTCGCTCCCCATGGCTCCGCTCCAGCGCGACAAGAGGAGGGTTGAGGAGTGAGGAAAGCTGCAGCCCTTAGCTCTGAGCAGCCCAGGGGGTGTGGCACAGCCGTCCTGGCATCCCCACGGCTGGGGTGCAGCATCCTCCTGTCCCTTTCTGGAGCTGGGCGCAGAGCTGCCCTGCCGGCATGGCTGCATCTCTTGAGGAAGCTTTATCGGGCGCCATGCGGGGCTTCTCATGCTGACCGACACAGCTGTGGAGAAGACCTGCAGGGATCTGGGGTCCCAGGGAGATCTGCAGATTTGCTGCACTGGTGTACACCATCTGAAGGCATCACGGTCTGCTGGGCTGGCCTTGCCATCCTGCTCTTCTCCTGGTGCGGAAGGTGCTGTGGTCTCTATCTGGCTGTAGGGCAGGAGCCTGAGGAGCATGTGGAAGATGCGTGTCTCACCTTACTCAATACGCATCCTCTTGCAGGACCTGCCATGGTGACGCTTCTGTGAGCAAAGAGCTCCTGATTATGGCCGTGTCACATGGATGGAACACAGAGCTTCATTGTCACATGAGAACCAGCATGGCAACAGCCTCTTCTTCCTCCTCCGGCGACCTGCCAGGGAAAGATGCCCCATGGCACCACGTGCGATGTGTGGACCACCGCGTTCCCAGTGATCCCTCCAGCCTGGGAGCACCAGAGCCCAGGGCCAGCCCAGCTGGGTGTCTGGAAAAAGCACAGTCACACAGGGGTTAACTGGGATCCTCTCTTCAAGCACCGCTCTCCTGCCAGTCTGCTGTAATCCACTAACAGAACTAGCACTGGAAATTTGTGCACTGTACTATGTTAAAAAAAAAAAAAAGCATGAAATACATTTAATCTCTCATTTCAGAATTGCATTTGACATCTAAGTTAAATAAAATGTTCCTGAGGTCATTAAAAAATCAGAAATAGTACAAGATTTGGGTTTACCATAGTTTCAGAATGAATCAGGTTTCTGAACTTGTTTTAATCTCTATATAATTGCTTTTCTGTATATGGTAACCTTTAGAAAATGAGTTTAATAATTAGTCATCTCAGACTAGTTAAAGACAACATCCTGCCCTCAGTTCAGTTTTATTTTCAACAAGAAACCAATGCCAAAGTAAAGTCTTCACTGTAGCTGGAAACACGGATTCAGGCTACATGTTTGGCAGGTGAAACTGCTTGTGTTGAGCCCCCTAAGAGCACGAAAGTTCAGCAATGCTCATTGTGATGGCTTTTCACTCTCCCTCTGCCAGAAGAACTGGAAGAGAAGTGGAAAACATCTCAAGAAGTGGTGCCAGCCATGGCCAGTCCCTCGGCTCTGCCCCTCCTGGACCCATGTGAGGAGAGGGTTTAACTGGACAGGGAAACAAGAGACCTTGTGTCTGGACCCCTTCTTTTCCCAGGACAGCAGGTCTGGGCAGAGTTTCCAATTCCTCTGGGCCCGTGCCCGGAGTCTGCGCTGCTGGCATGATCCCCACAGCTGGGGTATGCTCAGTGTTCTGGTCCTGGTCACGGCACCGTCTGCCCCGCTCCCTCAGCACCTCGCTCATCTGTATTCAAATCTCATCTGCTTTCCCTCTCCCCGCCACATTTCATGCCATCGTGCCAGTCGGGATCTCTCTTGTGTTAATAAACACTAATAAGTTTCCCAGTGCCCGTATGTTATCCTCCCTGGCGAGTCCCCGTCCTCCAGGTCAGCACCTCAGCGGTGTCGGTGGCCCCTCGGTCCCTCGCCACTCCTGCAGCGCGGGGGACAACCCCACACCTCCGGGACTGCAGTGAAGAACAAGGCAAAGCCCAGCCTGTGCTGACACCATGTGCCCATGTCCCACAGGGCTGTCCCTGCCCTTGGGAGACAGCGTTGCGTCCCAGCACGGCCATCAGCTCTCTGGCTCCTCTTCTGCCTTCCCTTCTGGCAGTCCAGTGCAAATCTGAACCGCAGGTTTCCTTCGCTGTTGCAGAAGGCGATGGAGGAGGAACATCCTCCTCCAGATTCCTTTCTTCATAACACTGGAACAGGCGTTGCAAATACATTCCTCTACATTGACTTGCACTTTGTTTAGTTTAAATTTCTAAAGGAATGAATCTGCCACCATGTCCCTGGAGTGATTATTCCAGTATCTGATAGACCTCACTCTGGGAGAGATTTCCTGCTACTATCTTACATTTTACTTTTCTTAGTTTCATCTCATTATTCCCAGCTCTAAACCCTTGTCTGGTAGCCATCCCTTTCCTTCCTGCTGACAGAGCCTCTGGTTGGATTTCTAGGAATGCTTGGCCAGGTCATTCCCACTGAAGCCAATTGTTTCCATGGTGCACGGGCTAAAGGCAAGTACTCCTGGCTTGGAGAGACCTTCTTGGTCCTCCTGTTCCCCTTGGAGGGACTCTGCTGCCGTCCTGTTCACCAGGTGTCTCCATAAATGGGTGAACCCCACCCTGGGGACCCCAGGTAACCCATCCAGTTCCCGGCCCATTGAAGTCAGTGGAAAAGCTCACATCAGGGCTGGGCTGAAGCTGTAGCCCCAGAAACGTGCTAATCTTTGGATCAGGAGCACTGGGTGCTTAAATGTCTCTCGCAGACGGCTGAGAGTGTGTTTTGCTAAAGCAAACTGCAATTACATTTAGTATCTTCAATTAAGCCTGACATGTTGCCTCTAGAAAGAAGAGATGTCTTGTATTAAGGGTTCAGCAGCACAGACAGTGTCTTTGACCCTCTCCTGTCTCCTCTTGCAGCTCCCCCAGACCCTCTTCCAGGCTGCACGACCAGGCCAGCAGAGATGATGGCAGCAGGCAGCCCTGGCCAGCATGAAGGAGGTATTTCTGTCACAGCGAGGAGCATGGTACAGCACCGACTGAGGAAAAGAAACCAGAGCCTGCGTGGAGGCCAGAGCACATCCAGGAGAAAAGGCCAGTAGGAACCAACTACCTCACTACAGAAACCAGAGAAAGCAGCTCACCAGAGCACAGTGATGGATCGAGGAGTCTTCCCAATCTGAGAGCCCACCTAGCAGTGATGAAGATGGATATGTTTTCACTGTCTTCATGGAGGCAAACACAGCACTTGGCAAGCATCTCCACAGCAGGGTGGCATCAGAGCATGGTTGGCTCCATCTCACACAGCCCCTGCTTTCCTGGAGAGCACTCTCCTGGGGGAGACAACTGGAGTGACAGCTGTCCAACAACAGTTTGGAACATTTCAAACCTGCTCCTCCTCTTAAGACTCAATGGCACAGCAACTGCTTGAAAGCACCATGTCTTACTGAGGTCTCACTGATCCTGCTGGCAAAGCACCCCTCCACCCTCATCCCCAGTCTTTTATATTGATGGTTGGACTTGATGATCTTGAAGGTCTTTTCCAACTTTAAAGATTCTGTGATTCCATGATTCTATATCGCTCTGCTCAGCAAGGCTCAAAGGTGCTTAGATGTGGAGGGTCCACGTGTCCTGGCTGTGACCAGGGCTACAGCAAAGCAACTTGGTGGGAAAATGAATGTGACTGCTGGGAAAGGATGTCTGGGAGAGGTAAGGGGGAAGGAGGAATGCCACTGTCCTTGGACTGTCATCACTCTGTCATCGTGGGCTGATATGTTTAAATAGATGCCGACAGGTTCCAAAGCTGTGGCTGGGATACACCCAGAGGAATTCGTCAAAGTCAGTGTCTAAATAAGGAAATACGGACTTGGAGAGCTGGTCCATGGCGTGTGTGTAAGCAATGTCAGCAGAAGAAGGTCCCTTCCCCCTCCCTCATTGCATTAACATTTGCTTTCATTTTACTGCTGAACAAATGAAGACAACAGCTGTGTTATTTGACAGCGTGCGTTTTACTACCAACAAAGAATGGTCCTTTAAAAGATGCAAAATGCTGTGCGCCATTCCAGGGAAAAGAGGAATTGCAGGTTTGGATGGAGTGACCTAAACAATCAAAGTGCAGCTGGAGCACTAAAAACATAGTTGGTGGCAAGGCTGGCTGGGTTTGGCTTGACTGATCTGGATGGCGATCAAAAGGACAATTATTCTGCTTTAGGAGCAGAGCTGTTTGCCACATATCACAGTAACAGCAAGTCTTCAGGTTTGGTGGGTATTCGAAGAAGTGATCCAGGGTAAAAGCTCATCTCTTTATTGCTACCATTTCCCTAATGGTCATTAAATACCATCACAGTTGCTTCTCAATTAAAACCTTGGATGCAATAAGTGTTGTGACAGGATGAGGGGTAATGGTTTCGAAATAGAGCGAGGTAGATTTAGATTGGATGTTAGGAAAAATTTTCTTACACTGAGGGTGGTAGAACACTGTCCCAGGTTGCCCAGAGAGGTGGTGGATGCCCCATCCCTGGAAACGTTCAAGGCCAGGTTGGCCGGGGCTGTGAGCAACCTGATCTGGTTGGAGATGTCCCTGCTCAGTGCAGGGGGGTTGGGCTGGGTGGGCTTTGAAGGTCCCTTCCAACACAAACCATCCTGTGATTCTATGATTCTATGCCTGAGCTGAGCAAAGGACATGAAAGCAGCTCTTGGGACCTAATCTGAGCTGGCCTGAAAACAGCTACAGTGGTACCAAAAGTGGTGAAACCATGGCAGCACACAACTCTCCAAGTGCTCGGTCAAAATATTTCCCCTGCTTTCAACTTTCTGCTAGGGTTTACCTCTTTGAGCTGCCTTGATCCCAAATTTGTAGCGTAGGCTAGCATTGAGTCTGGGGAAAAGTGAAAATTGAATATTCATGCTGTGATTGCCAGGCAAGTTGTGCAGAGAATAGCTCCCTAACACGAATGACACAACACATCCAACATCTTGTCTGAAGCACTCAGAAATTAAGCTTGAGCGTGCGAGGCGGTTTTGAAACCTAAACGGGAATGTTTGTGTAAGCTCAGGTGGCAGTCAAAGGAGATGTGATGCATCTTTGGGGCTCGTTGGATGCAAATAGGCACTTGAAAAGAAATGTGGTGGTTGGTTGGCCAAAGACAAGCAGTAATGTGTGCTAAAAAAGCTATTGTGTCGATTGAAATGTATCTAGAAAGCATCAGGCTGATGTAAAACATGAGTAATCAGCAGAAGCTAAAGGCTGTTTCATAGAGCTCAAGAACATGTGTTTTTGAACCACCTTCATTAATAAATCAATGAGATGTTCATGTTGGTAGAGGGTTCAAAGCAGCCTTTGGTGAGCTGCTAGAGGAGGTGGCTATATCTCAGGCTGCTGGAGGACGTGGCTGTGCCACCCAAAAGGATGATGGATGCCGGGGTGCGTAAGGACACCAAGGTCTTCACTGGCAAGTGACCAGCAGTCATGGAGGATGGCGGTCCTGGGATCTGTCAGGGAGAGGATGCCACAGAGCACTAATTGCAGAGCGAGGGATCTGCCTGCAGTGCCGGGGCTCAATCCAGACTCAACAATTCCTCCCGAGCTGTCAGACCCTGTAGTGGGGAATCCCTGCCCTCCGTCAGCGCGAAGGAAGATTTCAAAGAGTAAATCCATCACTCTCGTCCTGTATCCAGTGCAAAGGAGATCTCCAGTGGCCTCTTACAGAGGTCTCCGATCCTGGCAGCTCACAGACAGTCAGAGTGATGCTGTGGGTTGTGTGAGACAGAAATTTAGAATCACAGTTCAACCCCCCTGCAAGGAGCAGGGACATCTCCAACCAGATCAGGTTGCTCAGAGCCCCGTCCAGCCTGGCCTTGAACGTTTCCAGGGATGGGGCATCCACCACCTCTCTGGGAACCTGGGCCAGTGTCCTACCAAAGAAAAATTTAGAAGCTAAAAATTTAGCATGCCAGAGAGACCTGTGATGTGGTCCTTAAAAAGAGTATATTTTCTGATAAATAATTGAACTTTCACTGCCTCCTGTTGGTACCTCCATCCACCAGCCCGTCAACACTTCTGCTGCTGCTTACCTGACAGACTGTGTCCATCCGTGGGACCTTCTGTACATCCCAGGGACAGAAGGATGGTTTCCCTGAGTCCTCAAGGATGGACAGGACCCCTTCCTCTCCCCCACGCTGGGACCACACAAAACCCTTGTGAGGTTTCACCTCAGAACTGACAAGCTGCGTCTGTCCCAAGTCATGTGTGGGGTGCAGATCCCCTGCACTGGTGCAGACCCCATGTGATTTTTTTTTTTTTTTTTTTTGCACTGGGAGTGCTCCTCTTTCAGCTATTCCACATCTTTTTTTTTGACCCTGCAGCTTGACTTCTGCTCTCCCCCCACCCAATGAGGTGCCCTCAGAGCTGGCCTGGAGGTCTGTTTTTCCCCCATGGTCTCTTTCTCACTAAGTGATGTGTATAACATCCAACACATCTTTCTAGAGCTGGTTTTGGAGGGAGAGGCCACAAGTGAGTGATGGGACCAACTTCTTCCCCAGGGCATGGCCTACAGATTCATAGATCTTTGTCTGCGCGAGCTGGAAGCGGGGGTGGCCAAGGTCAGAAATAAAGGTGTTTTCTGGCTGCCCTCCCCTCCACAGCACCTACCACTTGCAGAGCAGGGCACCCTCTAAGCACTTCTCCGTGCTGTTGAACAGACCCTGTCCTGGTAGCAGTTTTAGCTACTGCATCCTTCGACTTTTGGGACTTTCAGCCTCTAAATGTGAGTTAAAATATGCAGTGGTGCGAACTGCAGCTCCCTGCTCCTGCGCCTGCCTGCCTGCATCTCCTGGATGCTCAGCTCCGAGGGGATCAAGGCTGGGAGCAGGCTGTGGTGGCGGCTTGAGAGAGGTTCTGGTGCAACAGCAGGGTAAATGGCTTTGGGATCTTGGGAAATATTGCTTTCTCTGTGCTGTTGGGTCATGTAGCATGAGCTGCACTCAAGCCTTCCCCCTCCTGATCGTAATGCAGGCTGATGGCCCTGTCACGGCGAGAGGCGGTGACCCCGGCTGACTTCACCGTGGCCCTGGGGTGTAACCATGCAGTGGGCGTGTGGCATGGCAGGGGTGTCACTGCACCATGACAGTGATGCTGTAGGACAGAGGGTCGTCACGGCAAGACAACGATGGGCTGTGACAGCTCCTTCACAGGGACTGGCAGCAGTGACTGAAGAGCTCTGCGACATGACGCTGATGGGGGAGGAGTGTGATGGCACTGCAGTGTCTGTCATCTGTGGTGGGTAAAGAAATAGATGTACCAGCTGTATTGGGTTGTGAGGACCAATCTCCTCCGTCAACGACCTCTCTGTGTGATCATGGGCACGGCCTCAACGTTCAGCAAATGATGAGGCCATAGGACCATGTCCATGCTGACCTTGCTTGAAGGAGCTTGAGCCACCCACCAAGCCCAGCTCTCCAGCAAAGGGCATAGCATGCATGCCATGCAAAACTCTTACGGCTGTGATCTCCCTGAGTTTGTATTCTAAAGCTTGATTTTCCTAACGATCCTAAAAATTAATGTGTAAATTCCAGTTTGGTGCTCATGGCTTCATGCCTCTGTGGTAAGCACACCATGCACTAAGGACTCGTGTCTGAGCAGAACATCTTTCTCCATGGTTTCATCCAGGCACAAGCCATACTGTCCAACAGAGGAGCCGTCTCCAAGCTCGGTTGGTCTTGGTTCAGTGCCACAGCCCACCTTGGTTTCCTTGAGAGGCGACTTCCCTCAAGAAGTGGTGTCCATGTCCCCGTTCATGGCAAAGACCCGACACCACCACCCCAGAGCACCTGCTGTAAAGGTAAAGCTGAAAACAAAGTTGTCCTGAACACCCACCGCTCCTGGCCAGCTCATGGCTCATTTTTGCACTCCTTGCCCAGGAGGGAACTGGGAGCCAATGGGAGCCCTGGGAGCGAGGTCGTGCCCACGTGCAAAACTCCAGTTTTCTGACATTTTGGACATGGAGAAGTTTAGGAGGGTGTTTTTTTTGGGAAGAGTTGCAGTTCAGTTGCACATGTCATGCCCCTTGCAGAAACCCCAAAAGCAAGATACTGAAAAATGAAGCAACCTGAGAATTCTTGGCCCTCTCCCTCCTTCTATCACCAATTTGTACAAATGGAGGTTTTACTTCAAGAACTATGCATTTTTAATAGATTTTATTTACATAATTTTTCTGTCTAACAATTTTAAATGCATTAACTGCAGCATAGTTCTCTCAGACCTTTGGAGAAAAGAAACGACAATAAAGATTCTTGTCTCCTAATGTTCTGGGTTTCAGGCAAAAATTATACTGTAAGATAGGAAAGCTTGAAAAAAACAGAGTTCCACTGAACAAGAAAATCCAGTTAGAAAAAAACTGCATTGGCAAACATCTATTTGCCCACAAAATAATGTAAAAATAATGAGTCCATATTCCTCTTTGATGTGTGTGGCACATGCTCCTTTAAGGAGAAATTCTGTATTTCAGAGATAGTGTGCATATCGTGGAATGAAACGGTTGTTATGGCAACAACTCTCAAAAGCAAGTACTTAACTGAGAAATGTGTTCCACATAGCCATAGAAAAATGAAAACATGAAAACAGAGACAGGAAGAATGGACAAACAGAAGCAGTATGAGACAGCAAAGCCATTTCTGATTTTCAAGTGCGGGGAGAAGCAGCACTGAGCTAGCTTTTGGGATTTTTATTTTTTTTAATTTAAAGTCAAAGTTAAAACTGCATCTGCTCCTAGAAGGTTTAATATATCTTCTATTTGATGTTGGTGGCCTAATAATTAAAAAGTGCCTTATTGTATTAGTCTACCCTTATTGTTGTGGACCAAAGGACAGGATGCAGTTGGGCT
Source organism: Chlamydotis macqueenii (assembly GCF_036417535.1). Lineage (NCBI taxonomy): Eukaryota > Metazoa > Chordata > Aves > Otidiformes > Otididae > Chlamydotis > Chlamydotis macqueenii. The sequence continues at coordinate 3,018,677 of NC_141571.1, read as the reverse complement.
GGTGTTTGTTGCTGCCGTGTTCATCCAGCACACCCAGCCCAGAGGCACGAGGAGCTGGCATCTCCAGGGTCCCCAGGATTGCCGGATCCAACATCCTGTGACTCGGAGCCTGTGGGGCTGGGATCCGTGCTGGACAGGTCGCCCGGGGTGCTGTAACCATCAGCGCTTCACCACCTCACGTGGGCTTGTCGTGGGGCTGAACCCCAGACCCGTGGGCCAAGCCTGGTCCATGCCACGTGTGGCCTATCAAGAGACTGATCTAAAGCACTGTGAAGAAGGATGGAGAAGTGCAAAGTGTTGAATGCCCTTGGTATCGCTGCTGTCTTCTGCCATCCCATTGACGTAGTGTAGAAACCGGACCATTTCCCAGTGCTACAGAGAAATCCCCTCTGGCCTTTCTCTACCTGGGGAAAAAGTCACCCCTGAGCCCAAACCTAGTCATGGGTTTAGCCTAGAACAAGCAAGCAAGGCAGAAGATGCCGTGGCCAGACCCCATTTTATTTTGGTATCCATTTCAGCATTTCCATTATGGAAATTTGGATTCCCTCAGCACTGGCAATACCTCCTAACTTCATACCATCCCCCATTTCATAAGCACACACCTAACTTTTGCATGAAGACCCGGGCTGGTCCCTGAGCAGCGCCGTTCAGTACTGCTCTTAATGCTGGTAACTCGTTCTGTACAGCCTTCCCTTTAACTGGATCCACATCCCCTTTGTAACTCCTGTAACTCCCTCAATTCTTCCCAGAATCTCTACTGAAAGACTGATTTCCCATCAGACTCTGTATGTAATATTTTGTTTAAACCTAGATAGATTAGCTCCTCTGCTCCTCTCTGTTTTCCTATTAAAATGATATTAAATTAGTCTAATGTGATCTACTTTTGATAAAGCCTCCCTGATTTTTTTCCTCTCATTTTGCATTAGCCTCCATGTCCTCAGAGGTCCATGTCTCAGTAAAATTTTCTAGGATGAATGGAAGAGCCTGAAACCAGAGAGTGAAGCAGCACAGAAAAAAAAAAAAAGATTTAAAAACCCTCTAGTATTTGAGGTAACCCAAACTGATTTTCCTGATTTTCTTTAGCTACCCTTTTACACGCTGCTTGTCAGAGCACCTGTGGAAATGACAGAGCCATCGGCTGCGAAGCGAGATGCGTCGGTGCGCTGGGCTGAAGATTTTCACTTTGCGGTTGAGGGGAGCTAAACGCACGAGCAGTGACCGGCTACGCTGCTGCAGCTCAGCTGCTCTCCCTGCGCGCCCGTACCCATCCTTCCTTTACCTGCACAGCTGCCTCTTCCTGGCAAAAGATAAACCCCAGTGGAAGCCTGACTTTCTCGGGGAAAACCTGAGTTTGTGGTCTGCGTGACTTTGCCCAGCCTTGTTCTGGCTTTGCCTGGCCTCAGCTGGGTGTGGGTAGGGTCCAGGGTGGGATCTTGCTGGAGCGGTGTTGGCTGTGGCTGGTTGCTGCTGCACACCCTGCCATGACTGACTGCGCCAAAGCACCCAAGGAGGACGATGGGTCATCACTGGTGGGTGGCATCTTCTGTTTAGCAATGCCAGGTGCACCCACAGCTGGTGGGACCCGACTAGACCCACCTCCGAGAGGAAGAGCAGCAAAAAGACTGGAACAAGTGGGGATGGTATCACCTGGCTTCACCGCTCCCACCCCTCATTGACCTCCTCAGACCAAATTTCTGAAGGCATCGGTGATCCTCAGGTTCACAGCGAGGGCAGGGTGCATCTCACCCAAGCGCTCTCACTGTGCAACCTTTCCTCTGAGCTGCGTGTCCCTCTCCTTTTGCGATCAGTGGGTAGAGGAGGTGTCTCCAGAGCACGGACATCCCATGATGGTGTCTAAACTGGGAGGCTGACACCCCTACAGAGCATCCATCCCTTTCCATTGACTTTTCTGGAGCTCCTTACTAAGCCCAAACTTCATTTGGAGACAGATATAGACTGGCTGGATGAGGATTTATCCTCTGTTGTGTGTGACATGTGAAAAGAAGGATTTCTCAATCTAGCCCAGGTCTGCCAGATCCGTGTTTGCAAGTAAGTCACTTACATGTCCCAAAGGCAAAGCAAGAATTTGTAAATGAAAACTTTTTCAAATAAATCTTTGGTAGGATTTACAAACCTTCTGATCGGATTTGTGACTGCAGACACAGATTTGTATACTTGCTGCGAGATTTGAAGGATTTAAAAATCCATCTCTTGACTTGTGAAACAATCTAACGTTTCAGAAACCAGGTGAGCTAAACCTAAGACTAAAAGCACACAGCACTCGGGCCTGGAGGTTTAGTGACAGGATTTATACATTAGAACAGGGAGATAATGTAACTCAGGTGTATTAAATCCTGATTTATTAACAAACTCAGAAGTAATAGCTTTACAAATAACTCCCAAGACATTTAAAAGAGCTTAACCCTTCGAGTACTAGTATTTGTCAGGCTGCCACATCTGTGAATACCAAGTAATATCTTTAAATATACCAGGGGAAAATTCAACAGCACTGCGGACAAGCCCTGCAGCCCCTCTCCTTGGTGTTTCCCTCTCCCACGGGAGCCGGGAGCAACTCCGGAGGCTGTGAGAAGGGGCTTCCCCAGGCTCTGCAGACACCTCTGGCACGTTCTGGAGTGATTTTCTGTCCTGTTGTGCTCAGACGCTCACAGTAGCTGCATCTCTCTGCGCCGTTACAGCTCTCTCCTGGGATGCCCCGGTGCCACCATGGTCCCTCTGCCTTTGGGGAGGTGATGGTCGGGCTCAGAAACCTCTAACGGGGAGGGGGCTTTGGTGGGCTGTGACATGTGGGGAGAGGGCTGGGAGCGCATGGGGACCAGGATAACTTGTCTCCATTATTGAGGGCTCTCTGAAAAATGACTCCTTCTGGGGATGCTCTCCCTGCATCATCTCTTTCTCCTCTCCAGCAGTCTCAGGTTTTTTCCAGTTACCTCCTATCTAGGCTACCCGGCTTCGAGCTCCTCAGGGGGTGGAGATGGGGGACCTTGACTTTGGGATGATGAGGCAGGATTTCAAGCAGTCTGTAGGCTCTTGTAGATTTAATTCTCCTGGGCTGGGCAATAACCAGAAGCTGATTTCTTCCTGGTTGCAATCAATTCTGCAGTAATTCTCCCTTTGACAAACCTGTTCAAAGAGAAAGGTTTTCACCGCAGAACCAACTCTTCTCCGTCTGTGTTTGTGCCAAATGCACCAGCATCATAAAACGGCATTCCTGGACCAGTTGCAATTTTTAGATAGAAAAACCATAATTACCTGCAGGAGCCTGACAGGGCTGCTAATTCCTCTTTCCCCTTTCCTCTGGTGCCCTATTAGCTTTTGTTTAGCATAATTGAGTTCTCACGGCAGTGGCATGCCCCAGTGAGCAGCGTGTTTCGGGATTGCCCTGGGCATTTGACAAGCTCCACGGGTATCCAAACTCTCGTACGGAGAGAGAAGCCCAGGGTGTTTTCAGCTGGTGAAAGAACTGGATGCTGTTTGTGTCCAAACTTGCTTGGAAAGAAAATGACCATTCACAACAGCTCGCTCTGTTAATGGTATAAAGTGCACTAGAAAATTATTGTGAAAATAATAGCGACTCCTTAACAAGAGAGCCAAGAGCAGCAGGCAAAGGCTGGAGCGCCGCGTGCGGGAGGAACGGGAATGGAAAGGTACTTGACATCTCTCGTGGGTTCAGCCTGCACGAGCAATTAAACATTTTAAAACTTAACTCTTATTCCCTTTGGTGAGCTTTTCTCCCTTTCTTCCTCTTGGCTCTTCCACAAATGGCTGCTCATTATTTTTGGAACATTTTTCTATCCTACTTTGATCAGGACTGATTATACGTAGCACGGGAGCACCCAGAAACCAGCTGCTGAGTAAATGTGCATGAAGTCTTCTCTCCTGCTGAGTTGAATGTGCCAGTGCTCTGCCTGCAGTCACTGCAGCACTCCCAGGGTCTCTTCTTGACCTCTCTATGTTTTTGCAAATGTATTTAAGATCTGAAGTGTGCTAGCGATGAAGTATCTGCTGTGCTTCCCTTGATGTATTTAGCTTTGGCATTTTTCACTTTAGGCACTGAAAATCATCAGGAAAGGTTTTCAGTTTCTCTCCCAAGTTGGCTCAGGTTTGTGGTGGACAAAAGCCCTGGTTCCATAAAGCCTTCAGTCACCAGCTGAACTTTAACCACATCCTTTATCTCAACCTTATTCAGGAAAGCTCTTAAGCATGAGATAAAATCTGAAGAGTTTTCAGCGATTTGGTAAATCTCAAGTGAGGGGGTGTGCTGCTCCTTTGTCCTGCCAAAACGCTCAGCGAAGTTCTCACCAAAGGCAGGACTGGGGTTAGTGTCTCTCTGTGAGTACATTTTTCATGATGGCAGGATGCAGTTCCCAAGGGCACCGCGGTGGCTGATGCCTCACAGTGAGAGAGGAGAGTCTTCTCCTCCATCCATCCATCCATCCATCCATCCGTCCATCCATCCATCCATCCTTGGCCACTCTGTGTTGAGTCCTCCCCTGTACCACACAGACTTGAACACCATGGTTGCATGGGGCAAGCAGAGGGGCAGTTCCTCTAAACATGGCAGCAGGTATGGAGGAAGAAGAAGAGGTGGCGATGGCAATTATGGATTTAACTTGGAGCTGCTGAAGAGCCCTTGGGTGACCATGCACACCCGGCTCCATCTGGACCGTCTCCCAGTGGAGAATGTGCGAACATTTGGGTGGACGCAGTGGCTCTGCTGGGCACTGTCTGTGCTTCAGTCATCCTTCTCATTATTTAGGTGACCACAAGAAGGGAAAGGGTTAAAACCAGAGTAATTAATGTAAGAAGACTGTTCATTACTATAAGACATCTGTGTATCATTAAATTTCATTTGAGCTTTAATTAGACAATTTTTTTTTCATATAAAACTCTTTGTTGTGTCAATTAGTTGATTGACTATCATCTGGTTTCTGGGTTAGTGAAACCTGATCCATTGTGAATGAATTTGTTTATCAGGGCAAAGGGACCAGGGGATGGAAAAAAAATTCAATTAAATGTCAATGTGTGGAGTGACAAGCGGCATTCGATAGGGCTTTTAGTTTAATTGTTTGTATTTCATTAAGAGATGTATTTGTCAAGAGAATTCTTCGTTTTCAAAAGATCTTGAATGTCTTCTTGTTTGCTTCTGGCTTTTTAGGTACTCCTGTAGTGTTCAAAAACATAGATAATTCTTTTATTTTAATTAGAAAAAGCACTTTATTGTGACATATCCCGCCACTAGTACATCACTGACGTGTGGTGACAGCCTTTTGGTGGCATCCACATGTAAATTGCAGGGGACAGGGTGTACCTCCACATCATTTGGAGGGCTATCACCAAAGGTCTGCTGCTCCCTCTGCTCTTCCATGGTCTGTGACCACACTGAAAATGGTGTGTTAATCCCCAAAGTTTGTGTGAGGAGAGAATCATTGAGCTCCCAGCCTTGGGAACATTTTGGAAAGTCTGTTTTAAATCTTTTAAAGACTGTAAATCCCTTTGGGAGGAATGATTTTAATTTGTGTTTTATTTGGATTGCAGCTCATCACTTGTGAGCGATAAATAAAAATGAAACAGCCTTTGGTAGGGGGCTGGCAGGCACCCTCACAGTGCAGCCTGTTTGGCCTGAGCCAGTCTCGTTATCCAGCCTGGAGTATTTACAGTCACACCGGAATAACGTGCGGAGAGCACCGAGGTTTATTTTGATAACTTTCTGTTTATTTCTAATCCAGCCTAAAAACTGTGAGTAGATAAGCATGCAGCTGGGTTTGCTTGAGAAATGGCAACAGGATTCCAACAAAGCTTCCAAAATGTTAAATGAATGGTTATCTTCTTGTATGTCCGGGGAGGAGCGGGGAACCCCCGCTTGCAGGGCATGGCGAAGGGGGCTCACGCCAGCGGGATGCAGATGCGGTGGCACGTGGCCTGTTAGCATAGGACCTCCAGCAACTCTGCTCCAAGGGAGAGACACCAGAACCAAGCTTTACCCTTGTAGAGCACTGGGGACTGGATGAATTGGCCAGCAGCTTTTGTGGAAAGGTACATCTTTTGGCCTGGATGTAGGAAAACACCCAGCCCAGGGCTCAGTCTGTTGGGTATGGAGAACTGGAGCAAAGGAACCCCTGAGACACCCAGTCCTGCCCTCCGCTTGTGCAGGAAACCCTGCTGTGTACCTCTTCCGTAAGGGCACCAAGCTCCTCAACACTCTCTTAATTCCTTGCCCTTAGGAGATTTGCTTTCCCGATACCGAGACTTGGGAGCAGGGAGTCTCTCTCCGTGGATTTGCTCGGTGCCCAGCAGAAATCCTGGCAGGGCCTCTGGAAGCGTCTGTATGATAAGTAGCTCTAATGAGTACTAATTACACCCAGCGCATGGGTTATCAAGCTCTTTTCTGAAATGCCTCAGTACAGTTCAGCATTTTCTGCCATGTCTGTATCCTCTGCCCCCGTTTGCTTGGAAAGTACAGCCAGCACAAGGTCTGTTCTCAGAAACTCATTATTTCCCTTCTTCTGTGATGAAAATTCACTTTCAGAGAATTCAGATAAGATGTTGGGAGGCAACGCATGAAGCAACTGGCAATTATATCCTCCCTGAACATTTTGTCTGCAATGCTACACCAGCATCAAGACAACGACCAGTAAGCCAGGGCTTTTCCGTGAGCAAAACAGAACAGCACCGCACGGAGAAACGCTCCAGGTTGTTCTCTCTGGGGACAAACTATCACTTTACAGCACACTTGGAGAGACCCGAGGTTTGGGCAGAGCAGAGCTGACACGGGCTAAGAGTCTGTATTTCACCTGAACCTACTGAAGAAGGAAAAATAAAAACCAGACCAGCCTTTCCAAGAGGGCTTTGTAGCAGCAGCAGCAGGAGCAGAAGAAGAATAAAAAGAAGAAGAAGAAGAAACTGTACAGAATGAGGCAATACTGTGTGATGTTTGGGAATAATTATGAAGAATCCTGCTCTTCCAATGCTGGATGAGAGCCATGGAAGAGCAATGGGAGCGTGCTGTGAACATCATACACCTGCATCACATACTCCTTTGTGCTTCCAGCTGGGGTGGGATTGGCAAACCTGGCTTCATGTTGAAGGCTGAAGGAAGCATCTCAAGGTCTTCAGCTCTGGCCCTGCTCAGCATCTCCTTCCCTACATGGTGGGATGAGGCACACAGTGCTCATCTTCCTCATCTGCCCATGATTGTTGCTGGTTGCACAGCTGAGTTGTGCAGCCGTGCAGCCCAGGAGAACCCCCAAGGGGTTTCTTTGATGACTTTTTGGAGCATGTAGTCCTGCAAGGTACTTCCCTGTACCCAGCAGGAGCTGGATGTTCAGAGTCAGAGACTATAGGTTTTGATCCCTGGCTGGACAAGCCATGGTTCTCTTAGATACGTGTGTCTTCATGGATGTCCAGACATGGACAGGCTGTGCAAGGTGGGCCAGGGGAAGCAGAGGGGCTTGTTCTCATTTGTTTGTTACTGCAAACTGAGTTTTCATAAAAAAAAAAAAAGAAAGAAAAGAAAAAGAAATCTTGTGAAAAATGTCCTAACTGAGAAACAAATACACACCTGCTTACCTCCCCTGGAGTGAGACCTGCCTGGAGATGCCCATACGGTGTCCCGAGGAGAGGTCCCTAACCCAGGCAGGTGTCTCTGCGGTGTCACCCCCGGCGCCAGAGCAGCCTCTTTCCTCTTTCTCCAGCAGCACTAGCCAAGCTTCTGGGGTTAATGCCCAGGGGTTTTAGCTATTATGTTTTCCTGATGACTAAAACCACTCTGTTGGGAGACTATTCCATATGTTCTCCCATATCCATATACCCAGTCGGGCCTTCTCAGTGTCCCTGGTGAGCTGCCGGTTGTGTGCAGGAGATGGGGCCTTAATGTCACTCTGGAAATCCCTGGCCTGGTGGAGAGCCCAACGATGGCCTTGCAAGCTGACAGCCCCATGGCTTTGAACCAGGACCTCTGGCTCATCATTATCCAGGGAATGTCTGCACGTACCAGCCTTTGTGTCATGTCTTGACTCCCTTGACAACTCAGAGGTGTGCAAAGGTTCCCTGTCTCACCCCATCAGTTTTTGGGGTTTCCTTGGTCAGGGGAAGGAGGGACTGTGTCCCACGTGTCACCTACTAGGCGTTCTCATCCTGTCCTTTGCTCCACAGAAGCTCCTCTGCTGCAGATCCCGTTGAGCTGTCTCCACAGGCTCTGGCTGTGAGCCGGTGGTGGAGAGGACTGCTGGGAGGTGCTGCCGAGCAGCTCCAGCCCCTCAGCCAACAAACGTTTTGTTTTTGTCCCTAAGTAGCCGAAGAAGCATGTGCCTATCAGTAGATCTCCATCATCCCAACTGCAGCGTGTTTCCTCAGATAAGGGTGCCGCGTGATGGCAATTATGTTTTCATTTGTTGTGAGAAAACTTAATACGCAGAGTGGCAGGAATGTTATTCATCCTCTCTTAATTGTGAGCTCCTTACTGTAGGGAATCATGCAAAAACAAAAAAAAAAAGTGTAATCAAGTGAAATAAAGGGGAAGTGGCTTGTGCGCTTGCCTTCACGCCGGGTGGAATTGGCTCCCGCCACCAATTACCATTAATAATGCCATTTTCTCCCTGCAGGCTGCGGGGTGCACCGGGAAAGACCAGGATGCGGTCATGCTGGAGATGGCCATAGGTTGGTGAGCCCAGGAGCAGGACCAGCTGTCCATGCAGGTCCAGAGCCAAGTGGGTGGCACAGGCAGCTGTGGTCCCACATGGTCTAGCGGTCAGGATTCCTGGTTTTCACCCAGGCAGCCCGGGTTCGACTCCCGGTGTGGGAAAATGGTTGTGTTTCATATTCTGCCTGTTTTGGGGCTCCCCAGGACAAGCAAGATGCAGTCCAGCACAGGCTGCCGAGGTGACGGGTGATGGGAGGCTGGGACAGGGCTGGACCTGTTCAACCCAGAGAGAAGGCAAGGGGGAGATTTTATTGCTGCTGGGTGAGGAGGTGGGTGGAAGATGGGGCCAGGCTCTTCTGGGAGGATGAGAATCACCAGCTGGAGCAAGGGAGGTTCTCCTTAGTTATGAAGAATAACTGGGGCTCAGGGAAACTGCGGGGTCTCCATTCCTGGATATGTTTGAAACTCAACTGAACAAGGCCCTGAGGAACTTGCTCCAGCTGGACCTTCTGGGGCATTTAGGCTGGACTAGAGACTTTCAGAGCACACTTCTGACCTATAAAGTTCCTTCTTGGAAGGTGTCAGGATGGTTTTAATTTCCTCAGGAACAGGATGCTTGGTGGTTCCTCATCCTAGTTGAGCTGCCTGAGCTTTCTTCCCCTCTCTGGTGACTCAGGAGTTGGCTCCCTTGCCATGCTGGGTTGCCTTAGAAGTCAGTGAGACACAAAATCTGCCTTGGAAGGAGTGAGAATGACACAAAAACATTTATTTGAGATGGCAAGGAACAGACTGTCGAGGAGGCAAGGCTGAGCCACTGCTTCCCTGACGGAGCTGCTGCTCCAAGCGTGCTCACCTGCAGCGAGCACATCAGTTACACCAGGCCTGTGAAACACTCGTGTGTGGGGATAGATTTGTCCTGTGGGTAAGCAGAGGATGAAATAACCAGGGTGTGATGTGTACAACAGCTCAGCAGCTGATGAGGATTGTCAGTAACGCGTTCTTTGAGCACGGTAAGTTTAGCAGCTTGACATAACATAGCGAGCGCTTTAATTCCCAAACAACGATTCCTCTTCCCAGAAAGTAATAAATAGCAACTGTAACTTCTTTAAGGGAGATTTCACCGCAGATCTATACCATTCCTGCTGAGAAACTGCCTTCTGAGCTCATACCAGTATACATAAGGGGACAGACACTACCTACATTTCGCATCCCCTGTAAGCATCTCTACATAAAGGGCGATGCTTTTCCAGAGGTGCCCACCTAACACATCCCCAGGGTGTTACAAGACTTGGATTTTCCAGGGTTCAGTGCCACCACTGAATAACTTTGCCTTTCTCACAGAAGTATTCCAGTTGAGTTTCTCAGATTGTAGCAGGGAACTCATCAGATCTAAAACCCTGTGAATACATTCAAACCTTAAAATGGACACACGCTGCAAACAACGTTGAGTGGTTGGAATAATGGCTAAATTCTAAATTACTTGGATCTTTCCAGGAATGACCAGGAACAAAAAAAAAAAAAAAAAAAAAGAAGTGAGATTCATCATCTCAGCTCTCAGTTGTGAATTTTTGCTCGGCTCTGCTGCTGAGAGTGAGAGAGCAGATGCTTCCTTACTCTGCAGAAGCGCAGTGTGTGAAACAGTATTTTAACAGCTTTATCTGATATTTTATATCTCACTGTCAAACATAGCAATGATTCCACTTCTATTTGGGTAACTAATCTGAAAAGAAGGCAGCAATAATCTCTCAGGAGAGCCAGGCACGGGACTAATTACTCCGGCTAGAGATTTGTAAAGACACATTTTCAGTGCTGGGATTTTATCATTCCGCAGGGTAATTAAAAGACAGCCCTGTCAAAGGAAGTTTTGCAGTCTTAAATATTCTTTTTCCTCTATCAAGAATAACCCTTTCCAAGCTCAGCGTTGGGATGGCTTTATTTCCCGGTGATGCGTGAGGGCTACCCATGGTGCGTGCCTACCAGCCGGCCCAATGCCATGCTTGGGTGCTTGCCTGCGGCCCGGCAGAGCAGCGGCTGTTTCTGCGTCACCTCTGGATGTCAGGCATTGGGAAGGAGGGATGCTTTTGCAGGGGCACAAAGCCAGGAAGAAATTTAGGCACAGGTTTGCAAGTGTCGTGGAAGGCCATGTTACATTCAGGGCAAACTCTTTGGTTATCCAAGGCAGTTCAGGTCTCCAGTCAAAGAGCCAAACTGTCCCAGGTTGCCCAGAGAGGTGGTGGATGCCCCATCCCTGGAAACATTCCAGGCCAGGCTGTACGGGGCTGTGAGCAACCTGATCTGGTTGGAGATGTCCCTGCTTCTTGCAGGAGGTTGCATCCCTTCCAACTCTAACCATTCTATGATTCTTTAATGTCCACAGTCTCCTCCAAGGCAGATGCTGGGTTTTTGGAAGGGTACCACTGAGCCATTTGCTCTTTTGGCTACCTTGATCATTTGGATAACTTGGATAATTTGAAAATCCGAGTGTGGGCATTGAGCCAGGTCCCCGTGATTCCCCCGTGGCAGCAGGGATGCTTGTGCAGGATATGGCAACGATATGGGATGGTCCACACAGATGAAAGTGTGAGAAGCACTTCTGCACTGCCTGGTCCATGGGATGCCAGGTCACCCTGAGACCTCTGCTCCATGCCTGTGTCCCTTTTGGTGCATACTGGGGCCAGGGATATGGCAGGCCAGCGAGACTGATGTAGCATATGTAATGAGAAAGAAATAGTATAAAATAGTATAAAATAATAATAATAGTATATAAAAATAATAATAGTATAAAATGCAAAGTATCACAAAATTAACATCACCCAACTGCCCGTTCCTTGGCATCCTGGTATCCAGGTATTATTTAATTGACAAATTGTTATACTTTATTTATTTATTTTTATAATGAGCATCTAGAAAGGTAAATTTAGCATTAGAAGATCGCTTAACAAAGGATTCCTCTCCAGAGAGGTTGACTTCTCATATTTTTTTTCTGGGATGCTAGAACTTTAGGCTCCAGCTGTGCCAATTCCAGCCAGACCGCGGCAGATGGCAGGTAAACCCATGTGGCAAGGCTGGCGATGGCGGAGTGCGTCCGGTGCGTGGGGATGTGCATCACCGAGGTCTCCGTTTCCTTTCCACTGGCAGCGTGCTTTGCTCAGGGTCCTCTTTGCCCACTGCATGGACCATTTCTTAGCGTGAGGCTTCTTGCAGATGTGACAGTGGGAAAACCCGAGCATCAGAGAGCTGCTCAGACTGCAGAGACGGACTTTGTGGCATGAGTTTATTTAATTGGTGAAAACTGCAAAAAAAAAAAGATCCTTAAGGAACAGGACAATGTTCAGCTCTTGTGGTCTCTGGCCATGGAGACACACTTCACCGTCAGCCCTGGGCAGGGCATGTCTGCGCTCTTCATGTCCCAGCAGTCTCCAGATTTCCAGTCTGATTTTAGGACTGGTGAAAGAGGAGGAACTCCACGTTCCCGTGGGCAGGTCAGAGCCGCTGGAGGAACAGTAAAATAGCAAATTGAGATGTAATTTTTCCATTTACTCCATCCGACTCCAGCCATGGATCCCGCGTACAAATGGTATTAATCTATGTGCCATATAATCTATGTGGTTTTTTCCAAATCAGTATTTAGAAACTTTCTCATATTTCTATGAAGACCACTCCTTATCACTTTCTTTATCTGCCAGGAAGTGCTCTGATCAACAGGAACTGTATGGTGGGAATGACCTAATTAAGCAAAATTAGCATTTTATCATATAATACCAACATTTAATCCTACACTTCTGCAGCCTGCTTTAAATACACACCCTGCACATCCTTTCCTGGAAGTCTCTCATGCTATGCCAGCTCCTCTCTGTTTTTATCTGTACGGAATTGAGCTCCTACCTGTGACAGGTGCAGAGCGCGTTAAATCTTTTGATCGTCACGCAAACCACTCATCCTGATGTCCTTTAATCTAAGCCATGCAAAGGGAGTCCTGTGCAGCAGCTCTACGCTTCTTCTCTCTCCCCCAATTTAAGCAGGAGGCTCAGCAGCTACAGATCAATGGACCTAAATTGTTTGTCTTTAACTTCGGGGGGTTTAGAGGAAAGCTGCTCAGCCCAGCTGTCTGGAGGTTCACAAGATGGGAAGGGCTGTGTGCTGTCTAGTGATGAGGGAATCTGAGTTACCTTTGAAACCTGGTTGAGGTTTTACAGCAGTCGAGTAATTAAATAGGAGAAAAAAAATCACAGCGAATCACTTACTGCTACCTTTTCCACATATTTCGTGTTGTTATTCTGAAACGAATAGTGAAATTCTTTAATATCTCAATTATTAAGAACTTCTGTAATTCACAAATGTGGTTGAGAATTCTTTTATTTTTTTCCCCTCTGGGAATTATTCCTGAATAATTCGTGTGTAATAGCCGATATTCCAATATTGCTATTGGTTCACACGGGTGGCGTGAGCCATCTGTGCGTTCCTGCCTCTAGATTGGCTGGTTCTGGTACCCAGCCAGCGAGGCGTGAAGAGTGGGATGGCGGAGGATCCCGCTTTGTGTGATAAAACACATCTCCGGTTTTGGAAAGTGTCCGTTCTCACATTTTCTCTCCATTAAATGACTGAGTGTTGCAGGAAAAGAAGAGGATGGGGTGAGCGCCTTCAAGCGAGGACCAGGGGCCTGTTGTGATGCTCACGGGCGTTGGACGCAATCCCTGTGAAGCAGACGTGTTTCACAGGGAAGGGAGACACCGGTTCATTCCCAACCATCATTTTTTGCTCTTTGATGCTTTCCTGCAGCCTCAAGCTCATGGGCAGCAAAACATTGTCAGAAAAGCTTGAAGGGATCCCAAAAGAGAGGTGTGCAATGAGATAACTCCATACAATCATCTTATTGCGTGTGTGGAGAGCGAGTCCCCAGGAGACCCCCTGGACAGCCGAAAATGAGAGCCACTGTTTTATCTTACAGTTAACTAAAACGTTAATTTAAAGTATGAATATATTTCTGTGAGTGGGGAAAAAAGTTTCTCACTTTGAGACTAAAAATTCCTTCTCTAGACAAAATAGGTGTCATTCCCTTTAATACTGCCGTCAGGATGTTACCAGCAAAAAAAAAACCTCCCGAACACAAAAAACCCCTCCGTGCTATGCAAAATATCACAGAAACCTTTTTTCCGTTACAGTGGTCACAGGCCATTTTGCTCTCGGCTGGTGACAGGGGACCATTAGAACACAGTCCCTGATGCCTGTGCATCGTAATGAAAATCATATTTCTTCCTGAACCGGTGCATCGATTGTCTTTTTAGTAACCGAGGAAGTGCAGCTGTATGCAAACCGGGGAAGAGTCCTTCACTCCTAATCTGTTCTCCTACGAGATAAGTGATAACTTCTTAATGTAACTTTCCAGGCTGGTAAATAAGAAGCAGCTACAACACGATCCCGTGGTTTAAATGGAATCATCTTCCTGAGGCTGAATAGCTGCTTTCTGTCCTCCCCTGGGCAGGAAAACTGATTTTGATCAAATGGGAGCATTCCTCTCCGTCGCTCATTCTCCTTCCCTGGTGTCTGCCTGAAAATCTGCAGGCGGACCTATTTGCATTTCTGAAATCATGTGCTGGGGGACCTGTTCCTAAAAAAAAAAATTCAGTGATGGGACTGTCCCAGCTCCTTGCTGCAGCCCTGCATGCTGGGGGGAGGGATGGCATGAGGAGTTTGGGGCTGGTGTGGGAGAGAAGGCTGATCGAGATGATGATGGTGGGGGATGAAGGAGATGCAAGTCCTTGTGGGTCCCCCACTGCCACCCCTGCCACCAGGTACTGGTGCCACCAGTCTGTCCACATCAAGCAGCGCTAATTTCTTTACCCGTGACCTGTTTGCCTGCTAAACTCCCTGTGGTCCCTGCATCCACCCAGCCGCTGTCCATCACTGCTCCCAGCGCATCGGGCGCATCCCGAGTGGGAGGTGAGTGCAGGTCAGGGCTGGCTGGGTGTTCATGGGTGCCCAGCTCTTTGTGTGGGCTCTGGGATCCAGTGCTGCTGTGTTTTAGCAGTGTGGTACAACGGTTTGATCAACAGGAGCCAGCGTCAAAGGGAATTTCTGGCAGCAGCGGATGCTGAGATGCACTGTATGGAAGTGGTCCCCAGTCCAGTCTCTCCTGTGGGACGGGGACACCTGCCCAGCCGAGGAACAAAACTCACTCTGTACGTTACCCTCGTCTCACCCTGAGGCAAACCTGAGAAACCAGGGGAAGAAATTGGAATGAAAACACCAGAAGCATTTTATTGTGAACAGCACGGTACCTGGCTTTGGAAAGGTTTTCCTCCTGGAGGTTTGTTTTTTGTATTTCTACACTTTTATTGCCCCTGCAATTTTTTCATAGAAACGATAAGATCACTTTTTATGAAAACTTCCTTGGCTTCAGCAGCGAGCCCTCACGTCGTGCCAACCCCTCCCGGGAGAAGGAGCCAGCAGAGGAGCGGTGCCAGCACCACGCGTCCGCTCGGCTGCTCCCCAAGTGCCCCAGTTTCTTTAAATCCCTTTTGTGGGCACCTCGCTCTGCACCCAGCCGGGGGACGAGAGGACAGATCCCGGCTCGGGGTGGAAGCACGCTGGCCGTGGCTTTTTCTCTTTTCCCTTTTCCCCTCTCATTCATGTGTGCAGGGGAACCTCAAGGAGCAAATAATTCAATCTGCTGCTGGATTGCCAAAGCCTTTCATGAAAGCACTATTTATTTAGCGTCGTCTGATGCCGCGTCTATGGTGACAAGGCGGGAACTGAGTAATAACGGGTCTGGAAGCAAAGCGGGGAGCAGAGCGTGCCACCGGCATGGGAGCGTTCCAAAAATATATGATTTCAGTTTCCGCTTTAATTAGAATTTATTTTTTAAGTGGGTTTGCATCAACTAATGAAACAACTGTCATTGATGAACTGCTGCCGGGCAGGCTCAAGTAGATTTTAATCTGTAACCAGCAGCTCAGGCAGCGAGTGTAAGGGAAGCCTATTAGAGATAGATGCCAATTTAAAATTACTCAGTGTAAGGGAGTATCCGATGCAGAGAATTCTGTCATTCGGTAACTGAGCTGAATTCAGAGCTCACCTTAAAGACTAAATTATATTCTTGACAACTTGTTGCATTAACTGCTGAACGGAGGTTATTTCTTACCAGATCATCAGGCCTCCAAAGTTCACGCTGTGCGTGGGGAGGAGTTTTGGGGGTTGATGGCAAATGGCCATCCGCAGGCCAGATGTGTACCCCCAGGTCCCCCACAGCTGGTTTTGCAGGCAGTCCAGGGGAGCGGTACCCAAGGGAGGATTGAAAAATGCCATCCTGCTGATGGGGAAACTGAGGCACAGCAAAGATATGCGAGTTCCTTGTGGTTAACCCATCTATGGGAGACCACAAGAACAACCCAGTTGTGCTGAGGAATGCTCCTGCGGGCCAGCACCTGAGTTATCCTTCACCCTTCAGGAACCTTAGGCACTTTGCTCTGGCTATTTAGAAACAACTCGACACTCCCAAAATACTCCTGTGTGTTGGAAAAGGCCCTGATGTTTAGTTTTCTGACCTGAATCTGGCGATGTCCTGGGTGGGTGCTGACAACGGCTGATGCAGGGACTTTTGCCAGGCCAGTGGCCCCAGCAGCTGCCTGGGGAGATGGACAATTCAGCAAAGGTGTGAAATCACGGGGGAGAAGTGTCTAAATCACTGTGGGTCACTACGCTGCTGTTTCCCATCTCCTTTCACCAAGGCTTGGGGTGAAACTGTCCATCAGCCATCTGGACTGAGTTCTCAAAGGTGATGAGGGCTCCCCTGGGCTGGTCCTCGCTCCAGTGGCAATGGAGATGGGGGCTTTGTCCCAGGGAAGACCCAGAACCATTACATAGAAGCTTCTACAGCACATCCAGACAGAATCAGGGCAGGAGGGAAAACATCCAAAGGATGTTTGACACAGTAGAATTCGGTTTTACCTCTTTCCTTTAAAAAGCAAAGCAAAACAAAGCAAAACAAGCTAGGAAATTACACACATGCTTTTGGAATGAGACAGTAGCTCAGGGTCATCTGTGTTTATGCCCAACATTTTATCTTGTTTCCGTGTGCGCTTTTTCAAAACAAGGCTTTGGGGTTTTTCCTTTTCCCTTCCATTTAGCCTGCATGCCCAGCAGCCTGAGCTCTGAAAGGTGCCGAAAAAAATCCGAATAAACAGCCTGAAATCACACAGCAAACACATTCCCCCTTCCCTGCCACTGTCACGCTGCTGTCCACTTTCCCTTTCACCACTGACGGTCCTGGAGAAGAACAAGGATGCAAACACAGCCTGTGCTATTCAGGAGCACCGTGATGATGCCCGAGTTTAGATGACACTTTTCTTGTGATCAAAACAAGCGTTGACCTGGACATTGCTGAAATGGGCTGGAGCACTCTGGCCAGGGACAGCGGCAGCACAGCTGGGGTCCCAACGCCATGCTGGGCACCAGGGCTGGCGTCCTCTTCCCTGCATCCTAACGCCATGCTGGGCACCAGGGCTGGCGTCCTCTTCCCTGCATCCCAATTCCATGCTGGGCACCAGGGCTGGCGTCCTCTTCCCTGCATCCCAATTCCATGCTGGGCACCAGGGCTGGCGTCCTCTTCCCTGCATCCTAATGCTGTGCTGGGCACCAGGGCTGGCGTCCTCTTCCCTGCATCCCAATTCCATGCTGGGCACCAGGGCTGGCATCCTCCTCCCTGCACCAGCCTCTGAATCTGATGGAGATGCTCTCTCTAAGCCACCACACTGGGAGTCACCAGTCCAGCCCATACCTCCTCCAAACCTTGCAGCACATCTTGTGTGGGAACTTTAGCATCAGAGCTTTGGAAATCTTAATTTTCCATCTGAGCCAGTGCCTGGCCTGGCAGCTGCTGGAGGTTTCTGATGCAGCCCCCACTGTCCGAGCTCCCTCCCTGAGAAGGGATTTTGGAGGGGAAAAGAGTCGGGTGTTATTTATTTATTTATTTATTTCAGCAGCAAGAGGGGAGAATTTATGTTATATGTGGGTATTTTCTTTAATATTTTTTCTGGAATGAAATGGATTTTTTTGATATATTGAATATATTTAATATTCAAATGCTGAGAATTTGCAGGACGGAGCAGACAGAGAATGCCTCTTGCGATAAGAGACATTATTACTGTTGTGAAGAATTCCTTTAAGATTCCATCTTAATCGTTCTGCTATTGAAATGGAAGAATAAAGTAATAAAATTAGATATTTTGAAAAGACTTGATTAAAAAAGTAATTATCCTGCCAGCTCGTGGGTTCACACATCCTGTCGGGTTCCTCCGGCTTGGCCGAGTCCCTCCCTGGCTCCCCATGGGGACCGCAGCCCCTTCGTGGCCAGGCATCTCTGACCCCTGACCTTCCCTCCTTCCTCTGGACAATGCTTTGGGGCTGTCCCAGGGTGCAGCTCACCTGCTGGTCCCATCCCCCAACCCAAGCACCCTGAGCATCCTCTCCACGCACGGGATGGGTGCGGGGTCTGCCCAAGTGCCAGTGCTGGCAGCGACTGGCCGTGCTGGAGGGACAGACCTTCCCAAGGAGGAGAGGAGGGACGGCTGCACGCAGAGCTGAGCCGGGCCTCCCAGAACCTTGCAGCTGTAATTGTGGAGCTCATTCGTTCTGCATTTCTAATGGGGAAACACAGATGGTGACAGCTGAGTGCAAAATGCATCTATTAAAATCTGCTGCTGATTGTTCCTCCTAATGGGCTTTGGGTTTTTTTGAAACGTGCTGCAGAGAAACCACGTCCTCATTTGGGGATGTAGCAGGTTACGGGAGAATTATGCCTGTGTCTATCTTTGTCTCTTGTCCCTTGCTAGATGTTTTCTGGCCATTATTTATTATTTTCATAGCAGAATAACCAGGGACCCATCTCTTCTGGGGCCAAATGGGAGTTAGAGATGTCCTGGCTGAACAAGTTCTCCAACTGGAGAAATAAGGCCACCCAAGGAGGATACTCTTCCCAGGAGAAGGGCCAGCTGTACTCCAAGGATACTCTTTGAACAACTGGAGGCTCTGGAAGCAAGGCAGTGGACTAAGGTGGAAGGAAGCCATGCAATGAAAAGAAGGTGCAGCACCAGAAACTTGCTGTTTGAGAGCTGTTTGAGGTGCTGGGAAGCCAGGTCTCCCTTTGGAAAGCCTGGTGAAAATGGTGGACATCATCAGGAGCTGTGATCTCACCATAAGTGCAACGAGCAGGGTGGAGTGGATCTACTCAGACTGGCTGGTGAATGCAAGGTGTTTGCACTGTCCCTCCACACCACGCAGACCAGGGTGCTGTGCACCCCATGATCATGCCACTGAGGTCCTCAAGTACCTCAAGGAAGAGGAGTGAGATGTAAATGCTCACTGGGCCTGAAAAGTCAGGGTGAGGCCTTGTGCTGGACATCCTGAAAGCAAGGCCATTTAGTTTAGCAGATACTCTTGAGAAGGGAAGCTTTTCCTGTCACTGTGTGTGAGCTCCCCAGTTGGGGTGGATGCATTTTCGTGTGTCAAGCTGTTTGCCTTCAGATACAAAGGGCTGATCTCCTCTTTCATCTCTTCAGGACAGAAGTGGAAAGGTATTTGGTCACAGAGAGATTTGAGGAAGCCAGAAGTGTCCACGAGACCAGGCTTGTGTTAGCCAAGCCAGGCTCCTTCTGCTGGGGAGGAGCAGACCTTAGTGTGTAATATCCACCACTTTCTGCCTGGGGAGCTGGGGTGGCTGTGGAGAGGAGGGACAGTGCCGTTGGGTCTCTGACTCCAGCTGAGCGCAAGAGGCTGCTGAAGGCATGGAGGAAATGAAATGCTATCAAAGCCAAGCCTGGGAAGCCAGCTCAAAGCTATTTATCAGTGAAGCCCTTCCATCGTCCACTGTCTGTGTGTCAGAGGACTCATGAGACCAGCAGATCCGTGGAGGGACCAGAGTGAAACCTTGCAGAGGTGAGAAAATTTGATGCCAAATCCAGGCATCTCCACTTGTGCCCAGAGCAGGGAGCATGCCAGGCTCCCCACTGCCTGACTGGGATGACTCCACATCCTGGACACCGCTTACTCCAGCAGCCCTGCCCAGCACTGACAGCCGTGCGGCTCCATCCCAGGGCTTTGCTGACCCACCCATTCCCACAGCCCCGCACCACCTCGCTGCTCGGGACTGGCCTGCACCGCTCGCGCTCTGCTCTATCGCCATGGAAAGCCGCCACTTCGCCAGAAGAAATTTCCAAGCTGTCAAGATTTCTGCCAAGTCGGAGACTCAGCGAAGCTCCCACCGCTCCAGCAGTGACCTTATAATTAAGCGGTGTAGAGGACACTGCTCCCCGCCGGCTCCCTGAGTGCTTATATTTCAGTTTGGGCTACATCCAGCTCTAGTAAATCCATTAATTACACTTCATACAGTGGCATTTACTGACAAATGAAAGATTTCATTAAGTCCGCCTGCTTCCTAAAGCACGGTAGGACCTCAGACAAGCTCCCCTGAGCCCCGGCCCCCATTATTTAAGTGGCAGTGCTGTCCACAAGCCGTGCCTGTGGGGAGGATTTACCCCAAGATCTTCCCTCTGATCTCCACGGAGATGCTCAGTCCCAGGCAGGGAGAAGCGGGGCTGCGGGAAGCAGGACTGGCTCCATCCTTGCCAGCCGTGCAGCTTTGTTTTTGTTCTGCGCAGGGACAGAGAAGCCAGCTCACTTCCAGGGAGAGAGAGGAGACGCATTAAACTTTCATGAAAACAAGGCAGCGACAAAGGCAGAACATGAGCTCTTCCCACGGCGGCAGCTCAGCAGGGCTCTCCAGGCACCGGCCTCGCAGCACAGGCACCAGGCGCTGGCGCAAGGCAGGGCAGCTTCTTAAAAGGGCTCTGATCTGTGCTCCAGAGGATGTCTGTGTGTCCATGGCACCTCCACATCTGCTCTCTGAAACCTTCCTGTGCCCCACCAGCGGGCACAATATGCAGAGGCAGCCGAGAGATGAGACAGCTCGAAAGGATGGGGTGAGTTTGGGTTTAGGCTTCTTAACTCTTTAGGGTTTCACTGGAGGATGTTTCCTCCACAGCCAGGGATGCTGGTGCTCTTGCCTTTGGAGGATCTATGTGGATCCTCCCTGCATCAGCTCCAGCAGCACTTGACCAGCACGAGCAGTGAGCAGGGCCATTCCCGTCCTCTGCCTCTTACCTGGTAGCCATGCTGGAGCTGAGCAGGCCACCGAGCTGCAAGCAAGAAGGCAGGAATAAGATTTAGCGGCTACTTCCATCACAGCTGTCTTCAAGCACTGTTCACCTCCCGTATTTCTTCGGTGTCAGGACTGGAGTTGTCCCCCAAAGCAGGGCTGCTGCACTGCCTGGCCAAGTCCCACGTGCTCCTGGGCATGGTGGCTGTGAGAGACATGGCATAGGCCGCAGTTACGCACTGTCACCACCCCGCTGGCCATCACTGATTATAAGCTGAAACACTGATGAGTGGGAGAATGCCTAGGAAATGTTTATCTGTGAGCTCTTCTTTCAGGGCCTTGGTATCTCCAGGAGGTCCATTTCAAGCTTTTCTCCCCCAGCAGAAGGACCATTCTGGGAATGACAAAGCTGGGACTAAAGCCCAGAAATCTTGGAAACTTGCTGGCATCACTCTTTGCTTCAGCAGGCTCAAGGACTGAGAATCTTGTCATCGCCTCCCCTGCAGATCGTGTATTGAGATCAGAGGAGCTGCATCCTCTCCTCCCCGAAACGCGTAATCAGACTGGGAATGGACATTTCCTTCCCCATCTCAAGCTCTGTGCACACTTTCCTGTGGATATCGTTAACATCTATATGGCAGGTACTCACATCAGATGCTCACACAGAAAAGCATCATAGGTGAGACTTTCATGATTTCTTCACCAGTGCTTGGCTTGAGGAACAAATGCTGTTTCCTCTGCTCCACCTGCAAAGCAGTGACCATCTTCCAGGACGGGCTCCTTGTCTAAAGCCTGTCCTTCTCTCCTCTGCCTCACCCCAGAGGATGTGCTGCTCTCAGCTCTAACCATCCAAGCGGAGACGCTGTGGTGGGCGAGGAGAGGCGATGGGATGCAGAGCACAAATACCTGCTGAGAATTATGTCTGAGCAGCCTGTGTTTGAAGCAGCCTCCACAACAGCTTTGAACAGCCAGCCACCCAACCACCTTCAGACACTGCAGTTCAGACCAAATTTCGCTTTCAGACATTTCCCAGAAGGGTTTCTGCCTCTGCTCCTGCCAGCCCTGTCATGTCCCCTTCCCAAGGGTCCTACCACACTCAGCTTGACCCTGACCCTGTAGCAACCCCTCCAAGCAGAACTCACCCCACATCTTCTTGGGTTCACTTCTTGCCCTTCCCCAGAAGGGCCGGACCATCTCACACCACAGAGCATGAGGACGTGATTCTTGCCTGCGTCCTGCAAAGTTCCATGGTTGGGAGCTGCCACAAGCCCGAGTAGGACTTGAGTCAACGCTGAGGATGTAAATGTGCAGCTGGCAGAGCTGGTGTTTAAGCCATAAGACATGACAGCAGTTGGGTTTTGAAATTATTAACTCCTGTCTCAGGCATGTGGAGAGGCAGGAGGCTGAAGGTCAAGTGACTTGAAGTGCTCGTGGAGCATGGCAGTCGTCGCGGTGGGCACTTGAGAGCCCCGCACTGTCGGGAGCACGGCCACCGTGCCTGGGCAGACCCGAGTGCTTTCTGAGCATCCTTCACCCAGCAAGAACCTTGCCCATGGCCAGGCAAAATGAAGCTGTAGATGCGACCGGAGCTTGTCTGGTGTGGTTTGTACTGTGAGATACTGTGCTCCATTCCCCGTCTGCTGCTGCAGTACAGAGACCCACTCAAGGCAGCCAACGTACAAAATATCCCATGATGGGGTACATTCTAATTGGCCTCCTCCTCTCCTCTCAGGGTTAGAAAGCGTCGCCTAAATCCTGACTTCTCAGGTTGAACATCCCTGCCCCAGCCTCGGCATCAAGATGGCAGCGAGCTTTGTCATCAACTGACCCACTTCACAAGACGTCTCTGAGCTCAGCTTTAATCCCTCCTTAAAGGAGACACTGGAGGAGCCCAGGAGTCAGGGACGCGTTCCCCATGAGTGGGGACCACCCAACTTAGTGCACAGGGCACAGCGTGTCTGGTGACCTCCCTCTCTCCTGCACTTGTGTTCTCCTGCCACGAGAGAGGCTTATCAGGGAGCAGCTCCGACGCGGCGTCTGCGAGGATGTCACACCGCGGTCCCGGCTCCGCTGGGCCAGCCCCAGTGCTGCTGGGAAAGGTGTACGTACTGGAGAAGGAGGAAACCTGCTGGCAAGGGAGGATGTCAGGTAGCTGAGAGTTGTCCTTCAGGGTCTTCTTACGTTGAGTATGGTCCCGCAGCAGCGAGGTCAAGGACACACAAGTGGTGGTACTGGGAAATGCAATTATAGTGCCAGTCTGTGGTGTCAGACGGGACTCGCTGAGTATTTTTGTCTGCTGGGCACAAAAGGAGCAGACCTCAGGAGAGATCCAGGTATATTACTGGCACCATCCTGGGGCCAGCTGATAGTTCTGGTCCATACTGATACCAATGATGTAGGCAGGAATAAAAAGGCTGTCCTGGAGGTTAAGCACAGGCTGCTTGGTGGGGGCTGATTTCCAGGACGGCTGCTGTAGCATCCTTCAGTGATTCTGCGATGCCACAGCTGAGGTCTGAGGGGCAGGCAGGAGTTGGGAGGCTCAGTGTGAAGGTAAGGTGATGGTGCACAGAGGAGAGATTTAGCAGAGGTAGGAGCTCAGGATCCAGGACGGGGGGGACGGACTGCACCTTAATCATGGGCCGGGGTGATAGTTGGCATGGTCCAAAGGGTCCTAGGGTGATATTTAGGCTAGAGACTGGGGAGGGCTGGCAGCTGAGGAAGAGGACATGGTTCCGGCGACCTGTTCAGCGTGGTGGAGGTAGCTTAACGCAGCTCCAAAAGGACCAGTGGAACATGAGCACAACCATTGCCACAAACGAAGGTGGCAAACGAGGCCGCCTGTGATCCAGCTGAGCGACAGCCTCAGCACGAAGCAGCAGAGCCGTGGCAAAACTTTGACAAGCTCCTACACTGCCAGCAGAGCTCTGCGGTTAAAAGAGGGACCGAGGCTGCCTGGCATCAGCACCAGTCCCAGCTCCGCGGGCATCAAGGAGCCCTGGCGCAGGGAGGACAAGCCATGAAATGCAGTGTTGCTGCGTTACCGGCGTTATGGGAAAGGCGGGGCAGGGTAGTGGGAGGGCAGCAGGGCATGTGATGATATAAAGAAGAAAAGCATGAAAACACTAGGTGGAAAGAGGAGTCCTAGAGAATTCCTGTGGGTGGAAGAGCCAAGGTCTAATAATAAAAATGTGTTACAGGATGGTACTACACTGACAACAGTGGTGAGGAAATGTTAAGTGGGATGAGCAAATATGCAGATTTAGGTCAGGTAGCGACCGTGGGAAATGTCAGCTACCCACACACAGGCCAGGTCGGTGCCTCTCTGGGCCCAGATGAAGAGATTGCACTTTTGGACGTGACAGAAGCTGTGTCCTAGAGTGATCAGCCTTACGAGCCACACGAGAAGCGGTGCCGGTCTGATTGATTCTCGATTCAGAAATAAGCAGTGGGACATCCCCTCTACTTGGTGAGGCTTGGCACGTTTCATTTAAAAACGAGTCATTCATTTCACAGAGGACTTCTGGAGGTGCCTGCCGCAAGGAAGCAGGTGGCATCAACAGGGTCGGACAGGGCTGGCACAAAGTCATGGACAGCAAGGTGCTGAGTGGATAAAAAGGCAGGGCAATGTCGCTAACAGCCCCGTAACATCCCTAATCCGATGGCTGGACCACCCACCAGGGCTAGCGTGGATGCCACCACCCTCCTGAAGCAAAGCAGCCAACATTTGGTGGCCCCTCACACTGTTTCCTTGCCTTTTAGCACAGCCCTTTTCTTTGCAGAAAGTTTTTAGGATTTTAACCAAAAGCGGCTTTTTAAAACACGCGCTTGGAACCGATTTTTTTGTTGTTGTTGCTTTTCTCTCCACAACTTAAAAATATCTTCGATGAAAGCAAATAAGCCTGAGCAGGTCTGTCAAATCCTTTATGTGGGAAAAAAAAAAATAGTTACCTACCAGGTTTGTGGCAAACGGGGCCAAATAATGGGGAAATCCCCCAGTAAGAACAGGGATGGATGCACGGAGTTGCACAAAGTGCCCTGAGTGCAGAATTTGCAACTTGATCTCTGCTGTCAAAACAGAAAAAAAATTAGCAAAGGAAGAGCAAACCCCTCCCCTGGACACCCTCTGCTGTCACCTGCGTCACCCAGAGCCTCATTAGCCTCACAGATTTCCAAGGTGCTCGTTAAAACCTCCACCACTCCCACGGGAAGCAGCGGTCCGGCCGCCAGCGCGCCATGACACGGGTGGCCGTGGGCGTCACGCGCAGCCGGGGAAGGTCCCCCCGTGGGTCCTACTGATCCTGCACGCAGGTGTGGACCAGGAGGAGTCCTCTTGCCTATTTATTCAACAAGGAAAAACTATTTCCCTCGTGCTACAGCTCCTGGCACTCCGTCCCTCCTCGCTGCTCTTCCTCCTCTTCCTCCCCTCACGACGGTGAAAGCGGCAGCGATAACCAAGCCTCCATCCTTCAGCCCCGGCCTTTGCATGGAAGCTTATAAGGCTCTGACAGTAAAAAATGGTTTTTTATGTGCTGCAGGAGTTCATAACGTTCCAGCGTTGATGGGGATAGAGTGCAAAAGAAATAAAATCAATAAAATATTCAAAGCTTTCGCATTATAAGCTCGAGCAAAACTTTTTACCAAATGTTTACTGTATAATAAATTCTATTAAAAAGCCCAAGCTCGCACGGTGGAGAGGGGTGGAACGTTGTCACTTTAATTGCAATGGCATAAATATTTGATATTCAGTAAATTAGATCTGTAGCTCTGAAAACATTCTTGCAAATGGATTTTTACCTGTAGCACAGTGCCATTAGCAGGAGAAAGTCAACACAGCCCCAGGGCCTGTAATTAACTCAACCCAAGCAGAACTAAACATTTTTGACAGTTTTCCTGGTCTGGAATTAACTGTCATAGCAGAGAATGAAAGGAAGTGCATTGTCACATTATGTTTACGTAAAGTCTGTAAAATGCTGCGTTTTGTATTTTTGTTTTGTTAAGTCGGGGTTTCATGGCCCATTATTTTTTTCATCATTAGAGACAAGCTTAAAACCAACTAATGATGTATTTTATATCCTCAGACTCGTATCGAAGCTGCCTGAAAAAAAGGGGGAAGACATTAGCTTGTAATTCAGGTTTTGTTTGTTTTTTTTTTTCCCTATAATGAAGCACGGTACACTGTGTACTGGTATAAATCATAACGCTGTGACATTTGAAGACGTTAGAAACTCTGCTTTTCCTATCTGATGCAAGGTTCTCAGATAATAAGCAGTTGTCTAGCCCATGTCTGTCTATTTTACTGGGGCTGGGGGAAGGCATTGTGTATGGTTTTTTCCTTCTTTTCTTTCCGTATTTTTTTTTAAATGTATTTACAAAAATAACTGTCACACTGGTGAAATGCAAACCCTCGAGGGCAAATCTACTTAATGCTTCCCTGAAAGCTACTTATTGGCCAGCAGCTCGGAGGAAATCTGTCCAACAGTAATTGAAGGGATGCGCTGAGCTTCCCGACGTTTCATCCTAGAAATTGTCTTACCTGAAAAAGAAAGGAGTGTTTAGCAAGAGAGCTCCAGTGTGATTTGGAAAGGTGAGGATGCTCGTAAGCGAGCTGATTAAAATGGACGTGGCTTGCTACATCTCCAGTAATAACTTGGGAAAATGCGATCGTTTACAGGAAAGGGGAGAAACCAGCCTGTTTGGATGGCAAATTCACGGCTTTTGCGGAGAGCGGGGATCGGGTTATAATCTTGTCTCTCTTGACATACTGAGAAGACAAGCAAATAAAGAAACAAAAATGTCAAGATTTTTTTTTTTTTCCTAAAGATTGCCAGATAGGGAGAAAAAAATCAAGGCAAAATTAACACCAGTCTGGGCTCCTGCCTGTGCTGCTCTGCCTCGACGCTCGCTGAAATTAAAAGCTTTTATTTTGAATTTCTGAGTATCTCAGGGAAAGAAGAGAAAACCCTCTTTTCCCAAGACACATCATGCAAGAAATTACCTCAGCTAGATGTAATTTTTATTTTGCATTCCATTTCAGCATAGAAGTCCCTCTTGTTTTGCTACGCCGGTGCCGGTTGCAGAAGGGGTTTTAGCCGTTTCTAATCAGATCGCTGTTGCTGGTTAACTCCAGTCTCCTATTATGGCAGTTTCCACATCTTTATCCGTATCCAGAAACACTTCTTTGACGAGCACGCAACATTTTCATCCAGAGAGAGAGAAAAAGCAAGGAAGGCAGGGAAGTAGCTTCTGGAAGAGGGGAATCTCTGCAAACCCCCTTACTCCGGGAGCTTTCCGATCACGACGGGAAGGGGACCTTAACGCTGGGAAAATGAACCAGTGGGAGCCGATGAGGCTTTAACTGCTCTTGACAATCAGAGGCTCGGTTTCAAGCGACTTCATTCGGGTTAGAAACTGCAGCCTCTGCAATGAGGAATGTTTATTTTCATTTATTTATTTATTTTTATCTGTACCTCCTCAGGGGCTCGGCACAGCGTGGTCGTGAGCCTGCGACTGGTGCTGATGGGTCTGACGGGACCTGCACTGGAGGGTGCTCAGCCCCCGGCAGGACCAGCCCTGCTGGAAGATGATCCTTGCTGGCAGGACTTTCTGCTGCTGCCTCTCTTCTTACTGAATTAGGCAAATTACGGCGCACTGTATCTTTGCTAAATTAATTAGCTCAATTAGGCTGGGAGGGATGGAGAGGCGTGTGTGCGTGCTGCTTCTCGCTTTCCCTCTTTGATCACTTACCTGCTCCTGGAGGCCCTGACGTTTAGGAACAGCAGACACCAGCTCCTCGCTGTCCCCCATGGGATGGCCGCTCACGTGGCACAGCCCCCGGCCATCCCCGTCGGCACCCAGGGGTTTCCCCAGCAGCTTCACTTTGGGCTGGGGGGCTGAGATTTTTGGCAGTGGGGACACTTACCACAAGGGCCACAGCCCCCCCGGCTGCACGCGGGCTCCTGTGCCCTGAGTGCTGCTGTTGGGACCTCAGCCGAGCATCGCTGGTGCTGGCGTCTGCGGGAGGATCCACGCCACCACGGGCGGAGGGAGGGTGTCCCTGTCCTCTGGGATGGGGCACATTACATCTGCCCATCCTCTCAGATGTCCCTGCCTCTGGCTTCCCTTTGGCTGTGGGTTTGTCACAGGAAAGCAGAGTCTCATAATCTCCCAAACATGAGAAACATCACGGCCACTTCTGAAGCTTTTGTGTTGCCTCCTGCTCTAAGGACTGCAGGTGAAGCAGCCCTAACTTCAGCCTCCTGCCTTGGCAGGTGAAGAGGTGGTGAGATCTCCCTTTTGGGGTCAGCTTGTGCATCTACCAAGCCCTTTGCCTCCCATTCAGCAGCTGTGCAAAATACCAGCAGAAAAGCTTGAAATCCCATGAGTGAACAAGGAGCTTTGGGAATGTTGAGCGTGGCTGCCCAGGTCCCTCTGCCACCACAGAATCGTAGAATCACAGGTTTGGGTGGGAAGGAACCTTTAAAGCCCACCCAGTCCAACCCCCCTGCAAGGAGCAGGGACATCTCCAGCCAGATCAGGTTGCTCACAGCCCCGTCCAACCTGGCCTGGAATGTTTCCAGGGATGGGGCATCCACCACCTCTCTAGGCAACCTGGGCCAGTGCTCCACCACCCTCAGTGTAATAAATTTCTTCCTTATCTCCAGT
This sequence comes from Chlamydotis macqueenii, assembly GCF_036417535.1. Taxonomy (NCBI): domain Eukaryota; kingdom Metazoa; phylum Chordata; class Aves; order Otidiformes; family Otididae; genus Chlamydotis; species Chlamydotis macqueenii. Next base: position 2,990,205 of record NC_141571.1, on the reverse strand, counting down.
CTGAATCTGCCTCCCTCTATTTTAAAACCATTACCCCTCATCCTGTCACACCAGGCCCTACTGAAGAGTCTCTCCCCACCTTTCCTGCAGCCCCCTTTAGGCACTGGGAGGCTGCTCTCAGGTCTCCCCGGAGCCTCCTCTTCTCCAGGCTGAACAGCCCCAGCTCTCCCAGCCTGCCTCACAGCAGCGCTGCTCCAGCCCTCTGATCATCTGTGGCCACCTCTGGACCCTCTCCAACAGTTCCACATCCTTCTGATGTTGGGGGCTCCAGGGCTGGTTGCAGTGCTGCAGGTGGGGTCTCACCAGAGCAGAGCAGAGGGGCAGAATCCCCTCCCTCGACCTGCTGCCCACGCTGCTGGGGATGCAGCCCAGGATGCGGTTGGCCTTCTGGGCTGCAAGGGCGCATTGCCAGCTCATGTTGAGCTTCTCATCCAGTAGCACGTCCAAGTCCTTCTCCTCAGGGCTGCTCTCAATCCATTCTCTGCCCAGCCTGGATTTGTGCCTGGGATTGCCCCGGCCCATGTGCAGGACCTTGCACTTGGCCCGGTCACACCTTGCTTCCACCACCAGAAAGGTGTTCAGGACCTCCTCCTCCAGCCCCATGTTGGACCATCACCAGGGTCCCCAGCCCCCTGCCCAGCTCCTCGGGGCTGCCTGCCAGGAAAACATCCCCAGGATGCTGCAATATCAAAAGCTTTTTTTTCTCGTATTTGTGCGTGATAAAGGATTCAGTACATGGAGAAGAAACCAAGTTCTGATGTTTTAGCAGCTGCTAAGTGGTAAGACACAGCGCAAGGTCTATCAATACTACTTATCAGTAAAGCCCAGTGTGATCCACTGCATGCTAAAATAATAAAGAATGTCACTTTTCATCGGATTCATCAGAAACAATACCACAATTCACAAACAATTGCTGCCCAGCATTAATGATCAAATGTAAAGAGACCTGAGCACAATTACTAAAGAAAACAATTATATGTCAGCAAATATATTCATCTTCATTTGAGTTAAGCACCCACCTTCTATGGCTATACAATGGGTCTGGATGGTAACTCAATTTGCAGGGCGGGAAATCGAGCCAGCGCAAAGCCGATTTCAGCGAGGTGGTGCGAAGGGAGGGGAGCAGGCATGTGGATGAGATGAAGGTCCAGGATGGTGTACCCATCTCAAGGCTCTACATGGGGATCCTTTCAAAGACCTGGCAGCTTCCCTTGTGCTGGGTGTGACTGCAGCTGCTCTGTTTCCAGACATTTTGTTCTTTTACCTCCCCTAAATCACAATTTTCCTCTAAAAGAGGACATGCTTGGCAAAAACTAATATGAATGGGAAACTGGTTTTACATCAAAAATAATCTCCATGAAAAATTTTCTCTTAACGCAAAGGATGGTAATTTTTTTTTTTTTTTTGTAAGCAAGAATAAGACAAGAGGATGAGAAGAATAAGAGAATAAGATAAGAATAAACAAGAATCGCCACTCTTTGTCCTGGCTACATCCTGTCAGAACCAGGGACTTTCTGGTCTTCCCTGAGGAAACCAGTTCCTGGGCTCTGATCCCCAAATACCTGCGTGTTTTGGGGTGTTGGCCAAATGCTGAGTTTCTGCCACCCCTCCAGTGTGCTGGCTGATACGTTCTCACTCCAGCTGATAGCATCAGCCCCAGTTGGGCTGCACGGCCGCAAGCCGCAGCGCTGTGCCTCTGCATCTGCCTGACCTGCTGGGCACACCGCCCCTTCCTGACCCACTTACCCAGCCGGGCAGAGGATGCTTTACCTCAGGTAAAGGTCTTGGGAAGAAAAGAGAAATGGTGGCGACTTATCTACCTGTTTTAGTTTTGGTCTCAAACACTTGTGATCAGGTTGAAAGGGAAAAGAAAGTAACACCAAAAGGGGAGAAAAGGTCAATTTTTTTTTTTTTTGTGGGACTATCACATTGAATCTCACACAGTTTGATTTATTTTGCTAATTTTGAATTCTTACCCTCTCCTAGTGACTAGCTCTACCTCACCCTGGCTCAATGGTCAGGTTTTTTACAAAATCCTGCAACAAATTGCATGTTAATACACTTTCCTGCTGCTTCTGCCTGTTCCCTGCCCCATCCCCCCAACACGTACCAGCACAATATTACCTTTCTGAATGCAGAGAGAAATGAAGAGAGACTCACAGAACATGTGAATCACAAGGAAGTGGTTTCCCTAGTGACAGTAACCACATGAAAGCTCTCACCGTTTACTCTCACGGGACCTTTTAGCACTTTGGATTGTGGGGAGAGCAAGAAAGCCGGTGAAAAATACTGTGGTTGGTAAAGGAGCAAGCTAACCCTGAAATGCTAAATGGCGTTGGCAACTTTGTGAGAAGACATCATCATCTCCTGGGGATTTTCATGAGGTTCACCCATTCCACATCAAACACCATGCCATGCACTGTGGCTCTCTGATCCCTTCTCCAAGACAATGCACTGGAGACTTCAGAAACACGCTCCAGAGCTTGCTCAGATCCTGGTCCGTGCCAGGATGAGAGGCAGCTCCCCAACACACACTTCATTTTACATCTTCTTCCTGTGTTGGCATTTTCCCTTTGTAGCATCATCTCGGAAGGTGGTGGGGAGTCTGAAGGTGATGGTGAGTAGGACAGTGGTGGCACTGGCACCAGTGCTTGGGACACCGTCTGGGTGTCCATGTGCTGGAGGCCAGTACAAACCCTGCTACGGAAATTTCAGGGTGCTTGGAAAGAGTACAGCAGTAGACTGAGAGACAGATGGAAAGGGTGAGCAGAGTTATCAGTGTCTTTAGCTCACACTCAAGAGTTTTTCCTCCTCTCTCTGAAAAGTCTTTAATTTTTTTTTTAAACATCTCTGCAAGCAAATGAGAGCGATGCCCAGAGCAGTCATACTGAGAGACCCCAGATAAGTGGTGTCCACATGGGAAACCAGAAGAAAGCATCCTTTACTGAAGCAGGATTGTCTTCCTCTTCTGTGTTGCCACCCTGGGCACATTAGCTTAATAACGAGCTTTTTAGCAGATTTCAGTGAACAAGAAGCAATTTATTTGTCGTCATGGCGACAAAGAAGACCTTCTGGAAAAGAGCATTGAATGAAGAGAAGAAGGTTCATTGTGCAGAGCAATGAGCCATTCACTTGGAACATTAGCATCACACAAAGCAGACCATACAAGAGGTCTTGCTAACTTCTGGACGCATGGTTGGATGAGTTTTGGGTCCTTGCTTTCCCTGGAAAGGCCAAGAGGAGACTGGCACTTGGTGTTTTATGCAGGATATTTAATGTCCAGCCCTGTTCCTCGATGACTCTCGGGGAGAGACAAAGGTTCCTTGTTGGTAGATGGCTGAACTTCACCAGTTGCATTTCTGGTGGGCATTTCCATGGACTGAATTCTGAGATTCAACTGCCAACTGAACAAACCCCAAATAAGCCAAGAGCATATATCTCAAAGTGCATTTTGTTCATTTATTTTGACAACCCTAGTGTTTCTTTAATTATTTATAACACTTCATACTATGCAGGAGTAGATTTTTGTAAAGTAAGGAAGCCTTAGTAGTATAGCATCAGATCTGCAGGGAAGGAGGAGATAGGCAGTCACTCTCTGACGTGAGCGGAAAGTAAAATGCATGTTGGAAGCAAATTCTTCACTAAGAAAAGTTTTAAAGCACCAAAGCAGAGAAGGACAGACCTGTGGACACAGCACTGCAAGGGTTAAAAGGAGACTTTGGGGGCGAGGATGAATTCCAGAAGACCAGTTTCCTTTCAGGAAATGATGAATCAATGAAATCTGGATTTTTGCCTATTGAATATTCATCTTTGGAAAGCTATCAGTGGGAAGTTGAGGTAGAGAAGGAAGCTGTACTGGGTGAAATGGGATACACTTCAGTAAGGTGCTCATGTTACTGCAGTTAGGTGAGAACGTTTTGTGCTGATGGGAAACCTGTCCTTTTTGCCCCAGTTCCTGGAGGTGCTTCCCCCAAGGGAGACGAGATCACCATGGGTCTCTCCTCCTTGCAGCACAACCCACCATGGGCCTCTGAACCCACTGGGGTTGCCCCAAAGAGCTGGTAGACAAGGGAAGATCCCGAAGGAGGTGATGCATCTTCCAGAGGTCAGAGCAGACTTCTGGTAGAAATCTGGCCCCAGGGCAGGGCAGAATATCGGCAGCACCTGGCTTCAGGTGAGGGGCTGCTGTTTCCTGCAAGCCCTCTCCCTGCCCCGAGCAGAGCATGGCAGAGGCCACCGAGGACTTGAACCTTGTTGCCAAGAGGGGTCTCTCCTTCCCACATGCGAGGCATGCGCTTATTGAAAAGAAAAGCTCGCTGTAACAGGCAAATGCTAGAAGAATGCAAAACCACAAAGAGTTTATATATTTAACCCACCCGAGGAATGTAATTATTCTTTTTAATCAAGTCTATTCAAACCATTTATTACTTTATTCTTCCATTTCAATAGTGGAATGATTAAGATGGAATCTTAAAGGAATTCTTCACAACAATAATAGTGTCTCTTATCGCAAGAGGCAGTCTCCGCTCTGTCCTGCAAATTCTCAGCATTTAAATATTAAATATATTCAATATATCAAAAAACTCCATTTCACTCCTCTAAAACAATTCAGAGGATGTGAGAAAGAACCAGAAAGGGTCCCATTACAGCCTGCAAACAAATTCAAAAAAGGAGAGGGGAAAATCTCCAGCATGCATAACGAGCTGTAAATGTAACTCCTGCTCCAGAAGTCCAGCCTCGCGGCAGAGCAGCCCGGGGGATAAGGACATTATAATTTTGAAAACTCATTTATTTCAGCACGTGCTCTACGTTATATAAGAGCCAGGCTTCTTTTAGCTCTCAATTTGTTGTTGTCTTGTTTTTCAATGCACCGTATATTGGTAAGAACAAAACTTGATCTGTGCCTTGTCCAGGATGCTTTTTCCAAGCTTTTCAGAGCATATAACAGAATAATCCAAAGGTAGAAAGCCGTGAGCCATGAACAAAATCTGTATCTTCTCCAACACAAGGGATATCTCGGCAGTAAAGTCGCAGATGGTGCAGTAAAGTGGAAGGCACACCTGGGCAAGTGCTGAGAGGCGACAGGAGCAGGTCTGGGTGTTTGGGTACCCCAGCCCTTTTGGGACAGCTCTCAGGACAAATGTCGTGTCGCTATTATACCTTTAGATTCTTAATATGCTTAGCTTGCAATATATGGGTCTTCTGGCTGAAGTGGAGGCATGGTGGGTATATTTTCTGGGCTAATTTTTCCTTCTGCTTTTGACTAGTCTGCAGAAAGATTTTGGATGGCATGGAATGTGACTTACATAACTCTAGAAAAGGTCTTTTGGAGGCTTCAGTTACCAACATTTTAGGTCAGATTACTTCGTGTGTCGTTGAAAAAGACCTGAGTATTACTGAGTAAATAATAAATAACATAGAAATGATCAGGGATTTCTCAGTCTCCAAATTTAATTTATTAAATAGGTCCTGGAACCAGCCTCCATCTATGGCTCAATGTCCTGGCAAAGAAGTTTCAAAGCTGCAGCAGGTTTCAAGAGGCTCAAAGTGTTTCACTTCATCCATGATTTGATGGGGGTCCCAAATGGGCATCAAACATGGGCAGTCATCTCATGGCGCGGGCGCAATGAGCCAAGGACCTGCCCCTCTTCCTGCAAAGCCACACTGAGAACATGGCTCTCTTTGGTTTACAGAGTAGTGCAACACTCGAGATCTCATCTAGAGAAGGGTGAGGGTGAAGAACTACAGGTTTAAGCTCTCCACCTTCATGTAGGTGTGCCTGAGCATCTCCTGAGCAAGTGCTGATCCAGCTCAGTTCCTCTCAACACGTGGGAGCAGAGAGACCTTCAGACCACAGTCTCTGCAGCATCCTCTATTCTCACCAATGACCCGGGGAAGGAAATGTTACAGTTTGTGGGTTCATACCTTTACTCGTGTTTGCCCTACACTTATTTATTTTTGTCTGGAGGCAAGAGTAAGAGGCTGGCCTGCCCATGCAGAGAGGGAAGAAACCTTGGGGGAGCAGTATGTAGAGCTCTGGGTGGGTGGCAGAGGCCCATGTGTGGTGTGCACCTCAGCTTTCGGCACAAACTTTGCACTCAAGCTTGCAATATCCCCATTAAAGTCTTCTCTGGGCAACTCCAGCCACCCACATTTCCTTGGGATGGGGTGATCCATTCAGAGAAGGGGCTTCCTGAGTGAGAGGGATGGCTGCTGAGAGCAGAGGGGGCCCCTGGAACCAGAACGTCTTTCAGTGCGTCAGTAACATGAACGATATCAAACCGAATCTGATGTAGCCACTCTAATCCACCCAGTGCACAGCCTGATTTTTTTTTGTGAACGATGCATCGGGTGCAAGAGCAGCACCTCCATGGAAGCACCCATGAATAAACCAATAACGGTCGGGTTAATAGGCAAACAGTGAGGTCATACATTCCACCTGGATGAGCAGAACTCTGAGTGAAACGAGAAATCAAACATTTCTTCAGCAGTCTCTGCCAGGCTCCTTCCCTTTCTGCTGTCATTATTGGTATTGATCTTTTGGATGATATTCAAGGTTAAACAAACTGTCCCCACTGTTCAGCCTTGCTGGGTTAGGTGTGAGGGACGCAAGCATGGAGACAGCCCTCCACGAGATGGAGATGCACTGCAAACTCCCTTTGCTCAGAAATCACCTCCTTTCAGTCCCAGCTCCAGCTGTGTCTTTGGAGAAGTTTGACTCCAGATCAGAAAGGCTCTGACTGAGGCTTTTGATATACTTAATCTTTATTCCTTCCCTTCTCGATCTGCTCTCTGCCTGAGAAATCTGGACCACAGTCATGGGTGATGTATGGGAGCAGCATCAACCCCCTTTCTCTGCACTCATGTCTGGGGATATTTTCCAGCAAGTTTTGCCCCAGAATGGTAGAAACTAAATGCAAATTTTTGTTCTGCCTCTCAAGAAACAGCAGGGATACGTCTGTGTAGGAGGGAGCTTTGAGAGGTACGTGAGAAGGAGCAGGGGGCTCACAGGCTTGGTGTGCCCACACTCTGAACGGTACTGCTTCTCACTGGTGGGAGAGGCAGAGGATTCAATGAAGAATTAAATTAGACCATAAAAAGGGCTGAAACCCTTCTTGATCCTGCTGGCATCAACGGGAGTTCTGGGTGTTTGACACTTCTGAAAGCCAGAAGAAGAGGTTCCAAAGTGCCTCCTAGGAGCCTAACTCCAGCCTGGAGCTTTCCCTGGTGAAAAGCCCGGACTTAGGCTCCGCACTCAGTCTCCATTGGTGTTGCTTTCCCGGGGGGGAAGGAGCCTTCTGTGGCTGTGATGTGGTCAGCTGGGAGCTGAAGGATGTTGGCTTCCTCCAGTCCATGGGATCAACGGAAATTGTGGAAATGAGCCCAGAGGGCCGGGATGGAGAAAAGTCCTTGTACCCATGCCTGCCACAGGGGCTCGAAATGAGCCTTATAGCAGGGGAAGCAGCACTGGACGCCTGCACACCCTTCCCCAGCCATGCTGGGTCGGCACATGGGCACGGCGGTGACCCAGGGCCCCTGCATCACCCCTTTCGCCAGCCCCCACAGACCCCAAAAGGGGCAGGGAACCTGTACACGTTCCAAGTGCTTGCCCATCTATACACACAAATACTCTATTATTATTAATGATCATAACGATAATTCAGCCTACTGCTGTTGTTACTGCTCCTGTGAAAAAAAAAGAACTCCCAAATCTGGATACAGTTAGGAAATTTTCTTTTGGCCTCCATAAAACATTTCCAAGTCATTATACCAAGAGCAGAGTTGAAAAGGAGCTGCGCACAATTGCCATAAAACGTAATTAATTTTGAGTAATTCACAATGGAGAAAAAGTAGAGAGCAAATTGGACAGGAGACTTCTGTGCTGGGGAGAGGAGGTTTTGAAAGGCTGCTGACTAATACAGCACTGACCTGAAAGCAAATCCTTACATTCATGCTGGACCGGCTGTTTCCATGACAACAGTTGTTATTAGTAACTGAAAATGTATTGCTGTTACGAGTGGCGGCATATTTTTTTTCAGTTGAATTCAAGAGCAGCTGGGTACTTTACTCGTGAAGATAAAGTGCTCAGATTGCTACAACACTAATGTTGTGTGCTGCACCTCTCAGAACACGAACCTCACACTCGCAGATGATACAAAGAGATGCGCGGATTGCTTTAGGGAAAAGATCGCAGAAGGCAGAGCGTAAATGGCAACTTGTATCAAAGAAATCAAAAGAAAATAACCACGGTCATCACTGTGCTTTAAATTAACTCTTTAGTGAAATTCCCTGGGGATTAGGGCTGACTGGAGTGTTCAAGTAACAGGTAAATCCTGTTAGGAAGTAAGCGAGCCAGCCTGACATCCGGAGATGTGATGCCTGCCTCCAGAGAGGCACTGAGGACATTTTACCCTTTAAATTAAACTACTTCTTATGCACTACCCCTCTTGTTCCTGTCCTGAGAGCAGCAACTGTTATGATCTTTGAGGAAACGAACTTGCAGAGAAAAGCTCTCACCCAGCTCAGACCTGTGCAGTGCCACTGACTGTATAGAATCATAGAATGGTTTGGGTTGGAAGGGACCCTCAAGGGTCATCCAGCCCAACCCCCCTGCAAGGAGCAGGGACATCTCCAACCAGATCAGGTTGCTCAGAGCCCATCCAACCTGGCCTGGAATGTTTCCAGGGATGGGGCATCCACCACCTCTCTGGGCAACCTGGGCCAGTGTTCCACCACCCTCAGGGTAATCAATTTCTTCCTTATCTCCAGTCTGAATCTGCCTCCCTGTATTTTAAAACCATTACCCCTCATCCCATCACAACAGGCCCTACTGAAGAGTCTCTCCCCACCTTTCCTGCAGCCCCCTTTTGGCACTGGGAGGCCGCTCTCAGCTCTCCCCGGAGCCTCCTCTTCTCCAGGCTGAACAGCCCCAGCTCTCTCAGCCTGGCCTCACAGCAGAGCTGCTCCAGCCCTCTCATCATCCGTGGCCTCCTCTGGACCCTCTCCAACAGCTCCACGTCCTTCTGATGCTGGGGGCTCCAGAGCTGGACGCAGTGCTGCAGGGGGGTCTCACCAGAGCAGAGCAGAGGGGCAGAATCCCCTCCCTCGCCCTGCTGCCCACGCCGCTGGGGATGCAGCCCAGGATGTGGTTGGCCTTCTGGGCTGCAAGGGCGCATTGCTGACTCATGTCAACATGTTTAATAGCATCCCTCCGATTTTTCCTGATGATGAACAAGACCTCAAGTCAAAGGGCTCGGGGCTGAGCCAGTGCCACCGCCCTCACGCGAGCTGGTTGTGCCGGTTGTCTTGGCCTTTCTGCAACTCACCACCCCTCGACAGTAACCAAAATGCTGTGGTTAGACACCAGTTGCAGCTAAACCAGTACAAGCTCCGTCAAGTTTGACTGCGGCTGTTGTGCTGGTATAGATTTCAGATGCCCCCCTCTGGGTCCTGTGAAGGGAGTGTAAATATTTACACCGGCGTAAGTGGGAGAGGAGTGTAACGCAGGAAAATACCAGTTGTCAAAGCTGCTCGTGTAGGCAAAAATATGTTGGTTACGTTGTATGAATGAGTCTGCGAACAGCAATAACATATTCAGGAAGCAAATAAATTACAATCCATAATCAAAAAATGTTGCAAATTACATCCTTAATAGATTACATTTATAATCTACTTGAAAGAGATCTTTAGGCACTTAATTGACGTATTCCAAGATAGCTATAACATATTGGCTAGTTAGATACCAATTGACATACTTATTAAATATCAATTAGCGCATTCCATAATGTGGTACCTAATTAGCTTGCTATAGCTATTCTATCAAATGCCAATTAAATGCTTGAAATTTCTTACAAGTTGGCTGTACTAAGATAATAATTAAGAATGCATTGCTTAAGTCATTTTTAGTTAATTACATGACAAACTAATTTTGGCTACACACATTAGACCTTTCAATAAATCCCTCTTTATCAATCAATTGGTATCTAATGAACTCATTACTCTTTTGCTACATCTGAATGACGGGATGCTTTGCCGTTCTCCTGGTAGTTGTGTTTCGATGTATCTCGGCATGGACTTGGGGCTCCGTCTGCCTCCTACCCCAAGGTCTCCAGCAGGGATGTGAAACGCCTCATTCCCAGCTGGGGGAGCAGTCCATGTCCCCCCATCCATGGAGGCAGGAGCCCTGTGGAGTTTTGGGAGGGGGTGGCTGTGCAGCCATCACTGTGGTTCCCCCTTTGCACTGCCACTGCTCCAACCAGCTACGACGTGGAGGGCTCGGCACCGACCCATCCTGCGGCTGCCCTGTGCAGGCTGGTGTGCAAGAGCTGTGGTGCCTGAGAATGGATTGAGCATTATGAGCTTGTGGTAGGAGGAAAGAGCCACTTCCCTGAGACATCTCTGTGGTGTGGGAAGTGAGAGGGTGGAGGAGCTTGGAGGTGCTGGAGCTCCTTCAGATGAGGTGGAAGAAAGTGGTAGCATGAACTTGTGCTGATCCAATACAGGGATACGTGTCCCTGAGCTCTTCATGTCCCCCATGGCAACACAGCATCACTCAAAAAATAAAAATAGCATGCTGTATTGATGTCTTCTCTCTGTTCCCCAACAGCTATGAGTCAGCTGCCTGATGAGGCTATTGCAGTATATGGAGCATCTTTTGTGTCAGAGGCTTTTATTGCATTAAGGCAGGCAAGTTTTACATGAACTCATGGATGTGATGACTGTCTGGATCCACCATTCTTTGTTGAAAGGAACTGTACAGTGCCCGCTCCCCCCGTTCCTGTGACTCACCGGGCTTAGTGGGACAGCTGTAGAGTCTGCTACAGCCAAACTGTCAGCATGGCCCTGGGAGATCACAGAGGGGGCTACAGGTTTTGAACAGCAGGTTGGACGTTTGGCTGTGAGCTGCACTGAATGGGAAGACTTAGGTGGTAAATGGCAACTAATGTTATTTGAAAAGAGTGCAAGTGGGTGGCTTCACACAGGCTGAGAAGATGCACAGGAGATACAGCCATGACTCTGCTGCATCAGCTAGTGTCCTCTGCTTGCTGGACCTTCTCTTTGTCTCTCATCTTTGACTGTAAATAAAAGGACCTTTAGTGCCCAGCATTTTGCCCATAGGTTCTAGCCTTCTTTTTAATTAGATTTAATACATATAATGAAAGACATGCCAAAAGTACCCATATTTCCCATTTTCCAGTTTTTGTTCACATGTGCGTTTGATGTGCACATGCTTAATTTAGCAAAGTGATTTCAGTGAAGTGGAGAGGGATTTTTCAAACCGTTATGGGATCTCTGAACATCCTTTAGGCACTCAGAGAGTGCGCTGCTTTCCACTCACCATGAAAACCAGCAGCGGGGTCTGTCCTGCCTCGAAGCATCCTGCTGGAGCTGTGCTGGCCATCGGAGGTGGCGTATAGATCGCCCCACCGGCCACAAGGCAGCGATGCTGGCTGAATGCAATATGCTGAGTGTACAGGAGGGATGGCTTTGCTCAATGCAGTCACGGTCTGTTTTAATTTCTAGTCACTGTATGGGCTGTGCCGTCGCCACCAGAGAAGGACAAGTCATCCGCACAACTTTGGTGAGCATGGTGCTCTAGCTGCTTCTGACCACTCAAACTCAGCACTGAGGAACATCGCCTTTCACTTTCTGCGGGGGCACGTGGCCTTGGGATCGGTGCAGAGAAAGAACACTATTCACCTGAGGGAGAGTTTATGCCAAACATTGAACAATTTAAAAAAAAAGAAAGAACGAAGGAGCTCATTGTTGCATGCTACCAAGTAATTCTGCTGCACACCTCAGGATGCTGGTGGACATGACCTGGGCCACAGAGAAAGGACACCTACAAGCCCAGGAGGACTGGAATGAGTTTTCTTCAGCACTGGATATGGTCAACCTTGGTATGCTCCTTCTTCTTCCCCATGCGCCATGGTGTTTGCTCTCCACACCAGAGCCCCACCCAAGCAGCGTTTCTGTGCAGTGAAAAGACTCATGCTCATTCGTCCCTGAGCAGAAGTGAGGAGTTGTGTGCTCATGCTAACAGGGTGGGGAAGAGCAATTCACTCTGTGGGGCTTGACAACTACATTTTTTACATCAAGCAAAGCCAGAAGCTTGAACAAATGCCTTTGTGGTGACAGAATGAAAGGGCTGCACAGTTTTTCCTTTGTTTTGACATAATGAAAAAAGGCTTTTGACAAAATCCATTCTGCCCTTTAAATGAAGTTATTTGTTTGACTAAATGCACTGACTCCATCCAAATTATTTATTAGACTTGCTTGATGTTGCAGGCAACCTGGATTCCCGCAGGGCTAGGGGCAAGAGGTGGGTTCTGGATTAATCTTATCGGCAGAAAACAAGGCAAACCTAGTAAAGAGTTACTTTTTGCTTAAAAAAAGGAGTGGTTCGGGGGGAGGGGGGGATTCAACTACTGCACATCTTGCAGGCTTGGTCTGGGACACTCAGGTTAGGCTATTTTCTTCCCACAGGTCCATGACACTGTCAATAAAACTCACCGCTGAGTATCTGTACTGCTGCACTTGTCATCATCAGTTTTTCAGAAGTTCCAGGAGATCAGGACTCAGGAAAAGAAGGACTGATGCACTGGAAGGATTCCAGCTCCTCTCCTTGTGGGCTTAGAAGAAGCAAAGAGGGGAGAAGAAATCTCTGCTGAAGACAGAGGAAGAGGAGAAACAGGAAATAAATAATTCGAGAACTTATAGTCGAACAGAAAGGAAAGTAAGAAAATTGAGAGAAAAGGGCTGTATAAAAGAAAAGAGCACAGTTAGCCAAAAGGATGCCACAATTACAATGGGGATTGGGAAGGGCCTCACAAAAAAGGTTAAATGAAACAGTTTAGAAGGTATGGAGAAGAGAGGGAAAAGACAGTAGGAGTGGGAGCCATGCTGAACATTACCGAGAAGTCCCTGTATCCCCCTGTTACGTTTGTGGAGGTGGTGTGAAGCCAAGCCAGTCTGTGCTCATGCTGGTTCTCCAGGCACCAGCACCATCTTCCCTCTCCTACAGTCCCTGCCATCCTCTTGATTTCAGCATCAAGACGACTCTGCCAGCTCTGTCGAGTGCCCTGAGTGGGTGGAACACGTGAGCCCACAAAGCATTTTGGGTGTATTTTAGGCAATTATTGCCTAGGTGGTAGTGTGCAAGAACCAAGAAAACCTGAAGAGACATAGGAGCTGAGGGCACTAAGAGCATGTACAGACAGAGTTCAGCAGTAATTCGTTAATCCAGAAGGATTGAGTCCTCCGACAAGTCCTCATTCCTGTATACCCATTAGACATCCCTGGGGTGGGATGTCCCCCTGTCCTGGGACTTCTCACCATGTGTGGGGCCACTGACCACAGGCCTCATGCTATTTAATGTACGGTCCTGGAGCATCTGTCGTGTCTGATGTGCCAGAGCCTGCCCTGCCAAGGGAGTTCATCAATACCCTCTCAACAGGCCAGCACACCAAGAAGGAAAACTGCCAATCCATAAAGCCTTGGCAAACACCGGGTGACTCATGAGTGCATGAGGTGAGGATGCTGAGATCCCAAGAACTGTTTTTATTTTTACACCTTGGCACAGCAATGCAAGTCGGTGAAGTTCTCGTTAAGACTGATGTTTCCTTCTTGGTAGGAAGAAAACCATTTAACCTGAATTGTTCAGGAGACGTGCCTGCTGTTCAGAGAAGCCAGTGGCCTCTGCTAGAAGCTGTTCTCTTGCTCTGGACTAATAGAAATCACTCCTCCAGCAAGACACAGCTACTTCTTCATTGCTTTTCTTCGTCTTCCAAAGCTTGAGCAAAGGATGTCCATAGAGAGGTGAGTTTTAAAACATACCTGGAGTATCCACTGATAATATGGGCTCAGCTTCAAAGAGCTGATTTTTGGAAGTCATGCACTAAAAAACTTCAAAACACGTAGAAACACAGCAAACCAGAGCCAAAATGCCACAGATTCCCTGTTCTCCTCCTTCCCTACTCCCCACCCTTTCAGAAAACAAGGGCAGCAATAGAAACATGATGTCTGTTACTGGGAGATTTCCATGTTCTCCCTGTATGGGTTTTTTTTTCAGCAGTGTGAAGCAGGGAATGACAGAGAACAAAAGAAGATAGTAATAATTTTCTTCACCTTTAGTTTTATTTAACATGTAAATATAGTAGCTCTTGTGGAGCAAGGATCAGAGAGGTCTGGAGCATCCTACAATCTCCAGATGGCCTCTATGAAAGTGAGTCATTTCTCACATCTGCTGGAGAATGAGGAGCGCAAAGCTCAGGGTCTCTCTGCATCTTTGGTCTGAAAGAATTTGGGATTTTTCTGTTAATGCTTGATACTGAAGAAATACAGCCCATATATGTGAAACTGTATAGAAGGGAGATCTGACCCCTGTGGCTGTCAGGGAGGTGGCTGAGACTTCAGCTAGAAGAGAAAGCCCTAGGCAAGGCAGGGGAGGTACAGAAACATTTATTCAGGATCTTTCACTATAGACATCCCTGATGATTCACTTCTTTCACATTTGTGTTTCCTCTTTCCCTGTGAAGCTTCCCCCTCTCTTCCTCCCTCCTTCTCTCCCTCCCTCCCTCAGGCGATGGTACTTCACTCCACGGGTTTGCGGGGTGGCCGTGGCTGGCCATGCTTAAATTGAACATCACTTCTAGCTGCCTGACCTCTCCTAGTAGAAGGGATACCTGAGACTATACAAGATGTGATTTCTCCTGGAGCTGAGGTGATAACGTATCACTCGCAGATGCACGATCCCTGTTCAACCACCAAGCTGATGGCATCTCTTTCCTAGCATGTAAGACCATCTGTTGGATTCCTTATAAGCAGACATTTAAAATTAATCCAAGTTTTAATAATGAATAAGGCAACGGGGAAGACCAACCAGCCTCGAGCAGAAGTCCTCCCACTGAGGCCCTGATGATGATCCCAGCAGGGCTCACGGTGCTCTGTGTAATAGGGTTGTGGGTGGAGAGCCCTCCCTTCAGCATTTCTTCCTTAACCCGAGGGTCAGTTAGTTTGCAGTCCTGTAGCTTAGGGATTCATTAATTTAAAACCGCTTTACTGGTCAAATTCCACCACTCTAGTGCTGTGCAAGGCTCTCCTGCGTGGCTCTCATCGGGGAGGGAGGGGAGCGCATGCCCTCCTCCAACACTTTGAACACATCCGTCAAACTGGGTCAGTTTGTCAGAGCTCAACATCAGAAAGGCAGATTTTTCATGGCAAATTGCTTTGTGCTTCCTGAGCAAAGCCGTGCCCAGGAGGAGGTGGATGACCAGAAAGCCCAGGAGTCCAGACCCAAACACTGGACTTGCCCAAGCAACAAGGTGTTTTAACACAATTTAGGCATCTGAGCCCAAACTGCCAGGTGGCAACTCTCCCCACTGCTCTTCCATGACTGCTGCCTACCATTGGAGCTGCCCATACTCTGCCACTTTTTTATGTGAAATTGTACCCATACCTGCCCGATTGGGACAAGACTGAAGAAGTCATGATGATGAAGCAACAAGCTGCTCCTCCACTGCCACTGAGTGCTCCACCAGCAGACGCTCCCAGCTCCGAGCACGGCTGGAGGATCGGCGTGGTGTTTAAGTCTTGGCAGCCATTGCAACAGCCAAACCCAAGTCTGCCTTTTCTTGGGCAAGACCCGTTCTGGCAGTCTATGTGAGAAAAGTGGGCTGGGTGGAGTGCTTGTTCATTTAGGTGGTTTTTCTCTTTAAAGTGACTTTTCCATCAACTGAGCATAAATTTTTACCCCTATTTATTTGGGTCCCTCACTGACTTGGCCTGAGCTCAGTCGCTGTCAATGGAAACTACTGACATCAGAAATGCTGACTCTGAGGTTACTGAAACTAAACTAATACAACCAGCCCTCTCCCCTTCTCACTCTTCCTCGTTGCTTGGTGCTTTTCTGATGCTTCTCAGCCGGGGTTTCACACTTTTGTGTTAACGGCTCCTCTACCCCTGTCTGGGGGTGGTGGGTGGCCGGGGCGGGCTGGGGTGGGCTTGTTCACTCATAGGTGATCTTGGAGTTGCTTTTTCTTGAAATTGAGGATGGTGCGTCAGAGGCAGTGGGACCTTCCATCTGCGTAAGGGGAAAAATGAAATCAGTTTTGTTTGCGGCTCCACAGTTACGGGAATGGGACGGCTCCTCTCCCCGCACCAAAAAAAAGCAGCCGTGCCGTGGCCCGGTGTCCCATTGACTAAACCTGAGAGAAAAAAAATGCAGAAAAACTGTGGAAATTACCAGGCAGAATGAAACTACCGGAGGAAAAGTGTGCAACTTTCCTTATTTGACTTCGGTGCAAGGATCCTGTGTTACGGGAAATATTTGCCACGGTGCTATTAATAAAACCTGCTGAACAAATATCGAGCTACTAAACAGTTCTCCTGCACATTAATAATCAGATACAGCATAATATTTAGTCTAACCATTTAGTCTGTAACATGACTAGCTGTTCCTCTGCTTTTAATTACAGCTTTCATTTTAAGCTAACTGTACAAATTGGCAAGATTTCTGAAGCATCACTGAACACCATACCTCTGCCTGCCTTGTGGCTCTACAATTAAAATGCTCACTTTTGAAAACTAGATTGGTTTAATCAGCCGAAGAACCCTTGAAGTCATTTGGACAAATATTTTAGCCTTCGTTCCTTTCTGAATGATCATGGGTGGACGGGAAATCGAAACCAGTTCAAAGTCAGAGCACTGCAATGGCTGCCGAGCTTTGCCTGACTCTTAAAGGGCAGCAAAGAGACCTTCAGTATTTGGCATGTGTTTGGGACAAGATGGGCGTTTCCCCTTGTTTTTCATTGATAAGTTCTAGTTTTGTCCCCATGAGCTTTTTGCTTCTGTAAGTAAGTGGTCTCAAATCCATGGCTAAGTAGCTGGACCATGAAGAAGAAAAAGACATCACGTTAGTGAGCGGGAAGCAAGACTCCTGTCCAGGCTGTCTGAAGACTCAAAGTTTTTCTGTATTGGTGCAGTGCTCATTGAAAGCTCTATTGCTGGAGCACTTCGCAAACATGGAATATGGACATTGTCTTTGCCTTACAAAAGAAATTATTCTCCATTACGAGAAACACCACTTCCTTAGGAGATCTGTGATAAAGACTCAGATCTTCCCCATCCCATCAGGAAAAAGCTCCATCCAAACCTCCACAGTGGGCAGTGAGTTATCCAGCCAAACCTGACTGTTGTCTTCTCCCTCTATCCTTACGTAGGACTCCGAAGTTGAAAGTTTTTACTTTTATTTTCTGCATTTTCCCAGTAATCCAATTGTGGAAATCAGCCACCCTGATGTCAGGGCTGCCTGGGTTTGCTGAACTCCTACCCAGCCTGGCTTTGTCTCCTCTGTGGTCTCTACATTTAGCTCTTTGTGGCACGGGGGTTGCTTGTGGGAAAGGAGATTGCAATGTAATCCTGATCAGGGCTCAGACTGAGTGATGTTGCCTTGGAACAAAGCAGAGCAAGAAGCTGCATCTCCTGGTACGGGCAACGGGAGACGATATGGCAGCCCTCCCGTGACACAGGCAAAGCAGGCAGTTGCCAAGGGCAGTGGCCTGAAGCACAGGCATAAGCACACATGGGATGCTCCAGGGTTTGTAAGAGCTACTCCACACTCATAACAGCCCCAAAGTGAAAACAGACTCAACCTCTCCAGCATTGCTTCCTGCAAAGACAGGTGGAGGGGAAGCTCTTCCTTTTCCAGCATCACCTCTCCACCCTTCCTAGAGCCCTCCTCTGCACTTGAAAACATCTTCCCTACATTTACCCTCTCCTCCAGAGCTGACTGGGAGCCCAGCCAGCCCCATGTGTTCTCCAGGGATGTGCCCACTTTGTGCATACCCTGCCCAGCCTCGTACGATCTGGCATTATGGCTCCTTGCATCTCAGGCAGCACTAGCATCTCTCTCTCTAAGTTTCGTTTCTGCACAGGGCAGCCTGTGTCTACGAGGAAATGAAAACTAGAAAGAGTGATTTCCAGTCCCAGCAGCCCCCTCGCACGGCTCTGTTCTCACCCAGCCCACCTCCTCCTCACCCTGGGAGGTGGGAGGCTGACTCAGCCTCCACCAGGCTCCTGCCGCCCGCAGGGTCCCTCCCGCCTGGGCTGGGGACTCGCAGGGGAAACCTCCCGGGGCAAGCGGCGGGGAAGTCATGCCTGCGGCCACCCAAGACCAGGCAGGGCTGCAAAAGCCATGTGTGCTTGTGCTGGGACTTCATGACGAGTGATGCCACCATCCCCAGCCAGCAGCATCAGTGCTGCCGCTGCGCTGCCCTTGCCCGTGCTGCCTGCTCTCCCGCACCCTGTCTGCTCCTCTCCCTTTCAGTCTTTGCTTTTTTCTGTCACTCCTGTTTTCAGTACTTTTAACCATCTATTTTTTTTTCTTTCTGTGCTCAGTTTCCTCCCGAGGAAGGGAGGAAAGTGTTGGGGAGGAAAGTGTTGGCCCTTAAAATGCCCCTTTCCCTGCTGACGAGGTGGTGCGTGTCCTGGGGGTGAGGGTCTGGATGGAGGATCCCACCATTCTTTTCACCTCTCTGCCATGAGCTGTCATGGGAAGGTGCGAAGCATGAGGAGAGCAGCCCCTGTGCCCTCTTCCCAAGCTGGAAGTCCTTCCAAGTCACGCGCTGTGGGCGGCAGTGGTTATCTTCACAGCAAAGTGCTGAGCTCTTCCAGTTCAGCTAACTCTGGGCCTCTGAGGTGGATTCCTATGTATCTTCTGTAAAGGACCCCAGGCTCCACCTGAAGACACCAAAAGTTGAAGGAACACCTCTTCCTTGGGAATTTGTCCCAGTGCTTTTAATTGCCATCTCTCCTGAAAATGTGTGCCTTGCTCCTAAGTTGGAAACACCCGCCCGCAGCTTCCAGCCTCCTCCTGTTCTGCCTTTCCCTGGCAGACGTGTAAGCTCTTAGTACCAGACATTTCTACTCCAAGTTAATTTTTATTCTTTGTTTTGCTAAAATAAACAATGAGTTCTATAAACCTCTCATTTCAAGACATTTTCTCTTTCCCTGTTATGATTTGGTTGCCTGTTTTCTGAATATTTCAACATCTGATTTAAGGCATGGATGCCAGAGCTCTGCACAGTTTGGCCGCACGAGTTTCAGCAGTGCAGGGAACAGAGATAAAAGCACAGCCTCCCTCTCCCTCCCTCCTCCACTGCGCATTGGAGACAACCCATGTGCTGCAGCAGAAACTCATGTTCAAGTGCCTGACCATCCTCCAAAGGGACTTGGCTTTGGGAAGATCCTGCTTGGAGCTCCTGTTTTCCAGGCTGGCTCTGTGCTCCTTTCTTCCTGTGGAGCTTTGCATTTGGCTGTATTAAAATCCTTTCCTTTCCTTTCTTTTTGATCAGGCCTGGTTTTCCAAGTAACCCAGGGGGCTCCATCTGATGATGTGCGGGACTGGGTCTCTGCTAGGGACCAGTTCACGAGCCTCTGTGTCATCTGCGGGTCTATTGGCAGGGCTCTTACCTTTACCTCCAGGCTTTGATGGAAGGACTGGAACCATAGCCACCAAACATCCTTCCATCTCACGTTCCCTGTGGTGACTCCTCTCTGGCAGTTGCTCAGCCCTTTACTCTGCCTGCTCTCCATTGCAAAGTCACAGAGTTGCAGCACCGAGAGTTTCAGTCCTGCAGTGCCTGGCACCTCAGCAGGCAGGTCAGCTACCTCAGCTACCTCCACACATGGGAGAAGACCCACTTTGGGCACAGGATGGAGGTTATTCTCCAGTTATTATCAGAAATCATCCTGGAGTCAGTCAATATCTGCAGACGTACATGGGGTGAGACAAAGAGCCTCCGAAAGCTGAAGGCAGTGGCATATCAGCTTGTATCTGACAGCACTGCCTAAGATAAAGAGTGTGAAATTAGCTATCGGGTGTAAAACACAGAAAGGAGGTTTTTGAAGCTGGTCATGACCTGGAGCAGAAAATCTTTTTTTCAGTTCTTTCCATAGATTTTGTTACGCTCATAAAAACCATCCTTCCTCTCTGTCCTGGAATAAGGACACTGACAGTGGCTGGCAAACTGCCTGAGTTCATGTCCGTTCTGGGATCACCCAGCTTTTCCCTGCTCAGGCAGGTGGAACTACAGCTACCTTCAGAGCATGTAGAACCTGAGGACTGCATGAGGTGAAGCAGGTTCAGACTGCTTCATGGTTAGCCTTGGGATGAACACAGCACAGTGTCACATCTTACCTTGCTCCTTGTCTCCACTGGCTTAGTCCAAGACTGTAAAACACTGATCATCCAGTTCATCTTCTTTGAACAAAGAACCATTCCTGAAGCACCATATGGATGTGGTGTCTGTTCCATGTGTTTATCGAGCTCCCCCATCAGCTCTACCTGTCTACTGGGGTTCCTTCTAGGTACTGAAGTCCTATCTGAATGGCTGTCCACCTTCACCCATCAAAAAAAAGATATTGGTTATAGATGCTCATGCTGGTTTAACTAAAACAGGATTTGGCCAGCACTCAAACCTACAGGGGCAGAAGTTAAAGCCCATGCATGCACGTCAATTTCAGCAGAAATATCTCCCAGTGACGGTCAGGAGAGAGGAATACCAGGCAAGATTATGTATCTAAATGGCCTATATGAATAGCTGGAAGTGTTCTTTAGGAAGGTAGGTTAATACAGGATTTGCAGCATAACAATAAGAATAAAACATAGTCGTAGGAGTAGGTAAGCCCTGGAGCTGAAAGACCTTTCAAGCTGAATGAATGTCTGACGCTGTCCATCTAAATCATGACTGGGGTACAAGCAGAAACAGAAAAAGTGGTTCCAGTTCTCCAGTGCTGGAACACACTGAGAGAGTCCTCCAGTGCTGATACAACATGCAATGCTCTCTCAAAGTGCTGGCTGTCAATTAAGGTTTCTGGAGAACATCTCAGAAGTTTGAGAGAAGTTGTGACAGGACTGAAAAGAAGCAATGAGGAAAAGGCTGAAACACTGGCGGGCCATGTTGCACC
This sequence comes from Chlamydotis macqueenii, assembly GCF_036417535.1. Taxonomy (NCBI): domain Eukaryota; kingdom Metazoa; phylum Chordata; class Aves; order Otidiformes; family Otididae; genus Chlamydotis; species Chlamydotis macqueenii. Next base: position 2,969,238 of record NC_141571.1, on the reverse strand, counting down.
TTTAATGAGATCATTACGGCAACAAGTAGTTAGGCTAGATTCAGTGAATAAAACAACAGTATTGATGCATCCCTGCTCATTTTATTTGCATTCTTGTACTTTGATGACTTATCAGTGAGATTGAAGCTCTCCAAAATGGACTTTGTTGACCTGAGGGTGGGCTGATGGCGAAGAAGAAGCAACATGTGTACACAGTGTCGATTCGTCACTGAACCCAGAATGACAAAGAAAGCAGTGAAAAGGCCATATAAGTGTGTGGAAGAACGACCTTGTACAAGAGTTTCAGGGAAAATTCCCCTATTTTTAGGCTGATGTAGACCGGAGAAGGTAATTACATACTTAAGTCTGTGTTATTTCCATAAAGGAGTGATATGGCCAACAGAAATGTTGGAAAGAAAGCATAGTTATTCCGTTATTAAAAACCTCCCTTTTGTAAACAAGTAATTCTCTGAAAGAAGATGGTTTGGGCCACAAAAAGGAAGTAGTATACTGGAGGGAGAAGTAAGATTAAATTAAATTTCAGAACAACTTGAACATCTCTTCATATTGTGCGCAACTATTATAACACTGGCAGCAGTCTTGGAAGGTCTTGGTTTTCCTCCCTTCACTGCAAAAAATGCGCCATGTGATTTACAAGAGAAGTAAGTTACTCTGCTCTTTCGCCTTCTTCTGACTTTTTAATTTGGAAAGACCAGTGTTTTCTGCCTAACTTCACTGGGCCCCTCAAAAGGGGAAAAGTTTTTTTTTAAAAAAAAAACATTCTTCAAAGGTAAAAATTGTCTTCGTGGAGGCTGAGGATCAGTTTTGATGTATTTTGTGCATAAAAACTTCTTTTGGAGGAAATATAAGAAATATTTCTTGATAGTTTTCAAATAGACAGTTTGGTTTCAAATTTTAAAAGTATCATAATCATAAAGATTTTTATTAAGTATTAAAAATTAAAAAGAGTCACAAAGTACATTAAAAGTTGTAGCTAATCCAAACTGAACTTTTCAGATTCACAATATTCACGATTTTGACTTTTTAGTCAGTTCTGTAATCTGTGTGTCAGTAAGTCTTGGCTCAGCAAGGAGCCCTGACATCATCTAGGAATCTGAAAGCTCAAGGGCCAGCGATGGGACCTGCTCAAGAGTCATCCATCCCTGACTTTCCTCCAAAGCCTGTAAAAAGGGAAATCTACGGAGCCTTGACAGGAAGTAGATAAAGAGGCCGGAGAAGGGAAGAACAAGGACCAGATGAGCGTGTTGAGAAGGAGAGTGTTTTGAAGGCTCACAATAGAATTAAAAACTCCACCAAGCCAAAACCAAATCAGTAATAGGGGTGCAAACAGTCTCCCTTTGGATTGTGCTGTGCTCGTCTGACTGTACAATGGGACAAATGGAACAAAAAGGTGCGTGCCATCCCCTGCATCTCAACAGGGGGCTGAGGGAAATTGAGAGGTGTCTTGAATTAACTACCATCAGCATGACTTGCCTCTGTAAAATGTTTCTAAGTTGGAGGCATTTTTTTTCCCCAAACTGGTGGGAAAGCACAAGAAAGGCCCCCCAAAAGACACCTTTAAACACAATAGAGGTTTGAGTCTTTTTTTTTTTTTTTGCAAGACTCTGAGACATTTGCGTGGGATTCTGTTCTCAAGCACATAAAAGGGAGTAAAGACTTAAAATATGAGTGAGAGCAAAGACAGTGGAAAATAATAACATAGGCCAGTAGCCCACACAGACACAAGAAAGTATCACTGGTGTGTGCTGCAAACAAAAAAATGTCACTAATAAGTCATGCACAGATCCCACCATGGAGCTAGAAATTCTGTGTTTTCATCAAACTTTGCCATTGCTTCTTTCAGAAAGGCAAACTTTCCCCATCTCTGTGCTCCCCATGACCACTCTGATGGCCACCCCATCTCTGCTGCTGCAGGACCATCCCTAGCAAACCCCCCTCACACTTAAGCACGTAAGTGTCATCTAGAAGCTGTGCTGCAAATTGTAGAGATGATTTGCTTGTGCTTCATCTTCTGGATGGAAAACAGACAGCCCGTAAAATTGGCGTACTCCTTTCATTTCCTCTCTCACTTAAGCTCATTACGCCTGCGTGTCTCTCCCTGAAAACTGTAAATTAGCAAGTTGCCAAGGTGAAACACACAGCTCATACCATGAGAATGGAAGTGCTCCAGACAGCCCTGCTGTCACCATCTAGGGACTAGAATAGGACTCAGTTGCACTGAGATTTGATCTTTGAGATGGTTGATCCCAAGGTGGTCGCAGGCATCAGTGCCCTGGGATCTTCTGAAGTGCCTGTGCCAGAGTGCTTAGGATGGAAAAGTTTCTCTAGGTGAACATTAAAGCATGCAAATTTATGATGTCTGAGTTGGGGCAACTTGGAAATCCAGTGTTAAAGGAGGTTGAAGTCCGACACTACTGCAGAGACAGTCAGCTCAAGGCTTTAAAGGAGGTTTCAGAGGCTAGAGCCAAGAGGAGGTGTCAGAGGGAGCTGGATGCACCCCTTGAATTCCCTCCCCTACACACAGACATGAGCTGCCGGGGATGTGGTAGGAAACCTCCTTCCCTGTGCAGCACCTGAGCTGAGCTCCCAGACTCTCAGGGGTTGTAAATGCATCTTAAGACCATTTTGTCAACACTTTGGGAAGCAGGTTTGGTTTCATTTTTACAACTGTCCCTCCACCATCACCGTCTTGTTCACAGAAGCTTTGAAAGAAGGCATCCTGTTGCTAAAAAAAAAAAACCCAACAAGTTAAAAAGGGAGAAAAATAGTTAGAAAGGGTAGGAAATATGTATTTACTGAGTGGCTAAATCAATTATTTCAAAATAAAGTGGATTAAATATTTTGCTGGGTTGGGGTGGGTCTCAAGCGGAGGAGGAAACCAACAATAACAGAAGTGCCCTAACGAAAAACAAGGCATGCTGAAAGTCCCCAAGAGCTCTCTTACAACAAGTCTGGGTCATTTTATTTCCAGATCTGTGGCAAGAAAGAAGGATGCACAAGACCTAACCACTTTATAGACACACCTAACTCAATGCAGGGACACGATTGCCAGCACGCAGCAGCAGAGTGCTGTTGCAAGTAGCTCAAGCAACGCTATCTTCATAGCTTTTGTCTTCGAAGGAAGGACTTAGGATGTCTTGGACCCAGTTGAACAAAGTGATTTGTAATTAGCTCAAGTAAATCAGCCCTTGCTTTGAATTTTCTTCTGTAAACATATTAATTGTCCCAGCTTCCTCAGCTGCTTAACGTCCAGTTTTCCAGCACGGAGGTCAGCAGAACTTGCGGGCACAGGGACCCCATCCTGCTAAGCTTTACACAGAGGCTGAAGCAAACACAGTTGTTAATCCCAAGTGTTTTCCAGCCTTCCTGGGGAGAGCTCTGATTGAGCTCCCATTACAAAGATGTGCACGAAGGCTGCTCGTTTCAAAAGACTGTCTCTGGAGGGACAACATGCTGCAGCACCCCAATAAAAAAGGAAAATACAGCATGAGTCAGTGCTGAGCCCCCACGACTGATACTGACCACGAGCTACACCTCGTGCTTTTGTAAAGCTCTGTCCTGTAAGACTCAGGGGGACTCACTCCAGGCCACGTTACCCTTTGATGATCTTAGCAAGCTGGGATTCAAGGCTTGGTGAAGAAACGCTTTGTCTGTCATCAGCCCTGCTGCATGTCTGTGTGGAGTGGGTGTTTACTGCTGCTCGGCAAGAGACAGCGGCTCTCAGCCCCTGCTTGCTGCAGGAAAGTGCTTGCCCAAAGACTCCTCCATAGCATCTTCAATGCAGTGTTGGACCCACCATCAGAAGAGGCAAGCGAGCTGCCATGGGTGAGACAGGTCCTCATGGTCCAGCTGGGTTTGCTGGGCAAAGTCCCAACCAAAACCACCTCCAACCCATCCACCCCCTTGCCTGCCAATGGGGTTTGAAACACTGTTCAACAGCCCGGAGACACTGAGCTGAGACAAGCAGCACAGGCACAATGTGAAAAGGTCATTTGGTAATATAATGCTCACTTCCCACACACTGATTTTCACTTGACTAGAAGCTGCAGATAAGTTACACCCTGGCTAATATCAGCCCAGAGCAGCGCATGCAGAAGTGGCTAATTAATAGGGGTTTTCAGTATCGGTCTGAGATGAAAGTAGTCATCAGAAATAGGGATGCGTGCATTAGGAGTAAGAAGTAGGCGCCTTCACAAGAGCAGACTTCTAGCCTCAGAAATCTTGAGTTAACGGAAAGCCACAAGTGGCAGTTTCTGGAGCCGATGCATTTCAGACCTCGCTGAACCCAGCCTGGGGTTTCTTTCTGCACGGGTTAGTGAAGCAGGCCTGTAGGCAGCTCAGAAGAGAAGCGTACCACTGCTCCCACTGGAGGTTCCTCTGGATGGGGTACTGTGGGGCTGGTAACCATGTAGAACATGAACGGCCCACTTGGGATTAGGAGCAGCCTCACCAGCTATCAAGGAACTTATGATACATGTCATGAAACATCATCAAACCCAAGGTCATTCTTGTCCTGTGAATTCCAGACTGCAAAGAATGTGTGGACAGGAGAGCTGCTGCTTGATCTGGGAGAGGAAAGCTCCTTTCCAAGCTAAGGGATGCACCGGGGAGAGATGCAAGGGCCCAGGAGAAGACAGTGCTCTTGGTTCTCAGGGCTGGGTGAGTTCTTCTCATTCCCAGAGTGCTATTCAGGTGTTATTAGCTCATCTCACCTTTCTTCTTGATTGTACTTCCAACTACTGAGCAGACTGAGAATGTGATCCTTGGCCAGCCTGACACCAGCATTTAAAAAATATTTCTAAATTCCATGATGTTTTAAACCCAGGTTGGCAGGGTCGTCCAGAGTGTGAGCCATGATCACTTGATGTTGACAGAACCAGAGGTGATCATGCTAGCTGTGCTTTAGGAATTGTCCCACCGGCTCAGCTGTGAGGAAGAGGGCACGGCACTAAGAGTAAAAAAGGAAGGAAAGAAGGAAAGCAGACAGTCGGATGGCAGGGCCACAGCAGTATCCTTGGGAGAACAGAGGGTGCCTGTGATCTGTGAGTCCTCAAAGAAAAGGAAATGGCAGGAAATTCAAGGAGCAAACAGAATAAGGCGTTACGTCCACATTAGACAAAAGAATGCTGTCCCGGGTGTCCAGCCCTGTTTTGAAGGAGTCCCCATGGCGGCAGCACTGGGAGTGTGAAAGCAAAGGGATGGAGGGGATTCTCCATCCAGTGGCGGTTCCCACTCTGGGCAGGGATGTCCCACAGGGCACTGGCTCCTCCCTGCAGTGCTAGACCCTGCAGAGGGTATTTGGGGCAACTAGCAGAGTGAAGGCACGGTAGAGGCGGTGCGATGGCTGGGATGGGGTGGGAAAGGTGACAATGCTGTCAGGGTGGGCTGAAACCTTTCACACGGTCGCTGTAGTGTCCCGTCTGCAAGGAGGATCTCACTCCTGAGCTCCTTACCAGCTGGGTGGCAGAGCCCTGGCAATAGCCCGTCTGTGAGGGTATGAGGCTGTCCTGCCCCAGAGGTGCCCAGCAAGCTCTGTGCACAGGAGGAGCGGCTGCCCAGCTCAGCAGTCCATCACCACTTCGGGGCACTGGCCCAGCAACAGCCTACACTGGTACATGGTGACAATCTTGCCTTGGTTTTCAGATGTTGCTGTCTCACTGAGTTAATCTTTCTTCTTTCATTGGGTTTTATTTTTTTGGCCCCTTGCAGAAAGGTTTGTGGCGGATGGCTAGATTTGGTTCACAAACAATATTTCTCCCTCACCAAATCCTACCACCAGGATTTCCAGCCACAGCTATGAGCTATTGGCCTTCTGCTCACAGTAATTTTTTCCTCTTCAGAAACCAAATCAAAGATAAGGAAAAAATGAATTCAGGATGACCTCAGACATTGAAGTTCTGGCTCCCAGAGCATCTCCAGAAACTTTAGTTGGGATCACACAGTATGTAATTTTGATCCAAACCAGACTTAACAGCTTTTTAATGTTCCCATTACTTTTGTTGTTTACTAAGAGCAGTCTCCTGATATTCCTGTATTCCAGTCTTCTTCATGCACCTTCAATCCCCTTTGGCTCTAAACACTCAGCTTCTTATTTCCTTTTTTTTTTTTTTTTTTTTCTGATCATGCCAACTTAGCTCTTCTTTGGGCAGGCTTCACAGACAGATCTGGGAATCTCTGTTAAAAATTAAAGCCTCAGGAGTTCCAGTACCATGTGCATAAATCTCTCCTTTAAGAAAGTTTTCCAGGTCACCTCTTAAAATTCCAACTATTAGTAACAAAACATCATCCTTTTTGGTAATTGCAGTAAAGCAAATGTTCTTATGGGGTTTTTTGTGTCTCCACTGCAGGATTAGAGCCAAAGGGATAGCTGATGGGACCAAAATACTTACAGTCTTGAAAAAAACTCAATCAGAACATTCAATTTCAACAAGTATCTCAGTGACAGATGGGACTTCCCATTATGGCCACTTCCTCTGTGAGAAGGAATCCACTGATATTGGAAGCACAATGCACGGCCTGTACAGCCTCTCTGCGCTCATCTGCTCCCCTTAATACGTCGAATGTGAAATTCCATCTGGTAACCATGTGCCTTCGCAACACATTTGTGCGGAGACAAATTACGTAGCTGTGGGAGGCTTTTCAGAAGCTCCACTCATGATGCCATCAAAGACTGCGGGAAGCGGGTACAGAAAAGCCTCGCTTTTGAGATCATACCAGTTGCATCCTCTCTCATGGTTGGCAAATGGGGACTTTATCAGACTGTGAGAGATGGAGGTAGTGAAGGAACAAGGCTTTGGTTACCTGCTCCTTATTGAGTCTCACCATGTCCTGCTGTATTTGCAAGAAGGTCTTGGGCAGCAAAAGAGCAGCTGTCTTGCAGGCTCCTGTCTCGGGCAGCAAGCAGAGGTAGCAGTGGGAGTGGACAAGTGCTGAAAAACCTGGAGTATTTGTATTTTGTACGAATACCTGGCTCTTGGTTAGCTACCCTTTGATCTGATGTACTAAATATGATCCTTTTGGTCCGGCTGCCGCGCTTTGATTACAGGCTAAAAGCTGCGTGCGTACTTAAACGCGTGAGCAAATACAGCGAACTGTTTCTTGGAAAGCGAGCTCTCTCCGTTTAATTTATCTCACTTATCCCTCCAGTCTGACAGCTTATAAGTAACTGCTATGATCAGAGACAAGTTGTTTCCCGTTCTATCTGGAGGCAAATAATAGTTTCACAGAAAGGGATCTGACACGCTCTGTACCCAACTGTTTCTCACATACAGAACATTTGAAAATCACGATTCAAGTGCAGGGTGTCAGGCATGGAGTCAGCCTTTGCTCTTTGTGATGAACCTGCTACCTGGACTGGGGCACATACTGCGGTTAATGAGGCGGTGACAACACAACTACCATTGTGTTCTTCATATCTTCATAATGGGAACTAATGGGGCATTGCTGAGGAGTGAACGATGCCGTGTGTGTAATTGTTAGATGGATGTGTGAATTTAATGGGGAACAGATTAGAAAGTAATCAATAAGTCTGGACCATAGCCTTAGTGGAGCTGGTATGGTGGAGAAATACTGGGTAGCAGAACCATCTTTGCAAAACAGCTAAAATTCCCAAATGAGGGGGTGAGGAGGATGCCTTACCCCTCAGAATGCAGCCCATGGAGGAGGGATTTACAGATGCTCCTGAAAAGCTGGGTCTTCCTTAAGATGAGATACTCCCCTTGGACTCAGGGACTGAGATCTGTAGTGACACTGCACAAAAGTGACTCCCCTTCTTCACACCAGCTCTTTCCATGCTTGCTGGGATCCTCACGGTCAATTTGTGACCCACCTGGTCCGGTGTGCCTTTGCTCAGGAGCTGACAACCGAGCAAAAAGCATGTGTTGCATGGGACGAAAGTACAAGCTGTGTTTTTACAGACCAATGTATTGGCTACAAAAATACGTGGGCTTTGAGCAAAAGCTCAGCTCAAAGGGCTTTGAAAAACTCTCAGCTGAACACGCCTGCATGGGACATGTCTCCAGTGATACTCCTGGGCTGGAGGAGGGTTGCACCATGGCAGGGTATCTCCATCTTCTCTGGCCACCAAGCTAGAGTGGATCTGTCCCGCTGTGCATGAAGAACTCTTGGCAAAATGATGTGGAAGGAAGCACGTTACATCCTTTTAACTGAATGACACTAGCTTAGGTAACAGTATTTTACTCCCTGTGGTGCTAAGCAAGGCATAAATCCTTTGAGAACTGAAGTAACAGACATAAACCCTCCCCTCTCCTCTTCCCCCTGTGACTCCACTCTTCTCCACTCCTATATTAATGGATATTTTAAATCTGGAAGGAATTCAAGAGTCTGTAGAAGGTAGTTAAACATCCAGATGTATCAGTAATAATTATGCTCAGCTTGGGGAGGCGAGGCACTTGAATAACAGGCATGGTTTCCATGGATGGCTACAAGATTACAAACATAAAATTTATAAGTGGAATGGGAACATTTGGTTTATTTTCTCTTCTCTTTACAATCACTGTGGTTTAAATTGAAAACAGTGAAGGGTAGCAGAGCCAGGCAACAACCTGAAGACTGTAAACAAAATAATTCATGTCTTACTGATGGGATATGGTCATATAATCAGTAAATTAATTTAGCCTACTCTAGTTTCACTATTAACTTTCTATTTTCTCATTTCATTGGCATTTCCCTGCCCAGTTTATGTCTCTCCTCAATACATATTGTGCTATAAACCAGAAGAAAATCTCTGGAAGGGTAAATAAAGAGGTAACGAGTCTATGAAAAAGATGTTATTGAGGTACATTAATTCCTACTTATTGTCTTTTAAACTTTTCTTGATCCAAAATTTGTTTTTACTGTTTGATAGGTTTCCAATATAAAAATAAAATGCCAAGGCATTAGATTTTTACACTGTGTCCTTAGTACCTAACAGCACCAAATGGTTCCCTGAGACAAGACAGTATTTATGACCCAGAAGGGAAGGGAAGGCTTGCAAGCCTGAGGGTATGAAATCAGGGTGACTCAGAACAGAAGCTGGAAAATCACTTCAAAAGATCTCCCTAGCGATGTCTTGGACAGTCGTTGATCTAAGCCATGGCCTGGCAAGAGAGGAGCCAATAATTCATATTGATTTAAAGCCATCTTTGCTACAAAACAAAGCAGACACTTGATACCCATGTGCAAAACCTGTTTGTGCAATGGCACATCTGTGGACGTGGGCAATTAATGCAATTAGATAGCAATTTATATGTAAATACCCATCCAGTTAAATGTGTGTTTACTTAATTTGTGTATGCACTGGAATATAATTTCAGTGGGGTTTTCTGCATTTTCAAAATCTGCCCCTTAATAATTGAATGCAAGTGTTCTCGCAACGCAAACCAGATTTTAATCACCAGCGTGCAGCGCTCTGACATGGTGGGAGCAGGAGCCGGCAAGGTGTCAGGACAAGGAATTTGTCCCCGGGTGCAGTAGGGTGCAGTGCCGCTCCCCTGGGTCTGTGCCGGGGGGAGCAGGATTCGGCCAACAAGAGCCGATTTGCCCTCTGGCTGGGCTGCTCTCTTCCGCTAGCTCTTCAAGAAGCAAGGTCTATGAGATGAGCAAGCCCAACGCCATGGCCAGACCCTACCGACTGTCCAAACACCTGCTCCTCCTGCCTGTTCACAGGAAGGGTGCTCGGGGATCTCTCCCCAACTCCCGATGGGCTGGCCCAGCACTGAGGGACACCCAGGTACCTCCAACTGCTGCCCACGCCTGCCAGCTGCATCTGGCCATCGCTGTCACGTGTGCATTCAGGGTTGTTCCAGGAATCCCCACGATGTGGGGATAACCTGTCTGAGTGAAGTGTGATCTCCCACGGGCCAAAACCTGGGTTCAGTTTGGGCTCTGGTCTTCTCCAAGGATTAAGTCTGAGTGGTAAAACTGGGAGCTGGTGCAGAGAGAAGTGGCTTATAAGCCATTACTGTTCTGAGAGACCACCCAGAATTCAAAGTTTGGCTTTAACCCACTGTCCTTAGGTGACTGTCATCCTCATCGGCAAAAAAAATGACGTGGTAATACCCCTTTGTGTCTTTGACATGCACCTGAGGACAAGAGGACCACAGCCTCTCCGGGTACAGGAAAAACACAACCTCTTCGCTTGTCTCTGCCTTTAGCAGCTGAGGAATTGAGAGGGGTAAAACACGTAGCCCTGTGACAATCGGCAGTGTGTATTGAGAGTAGGTAAGATGACTACGGAGGTTAGGCCAGGCTGCTGAGGTCTGCGCACAGAGGGGATAAATAGCCGTTGAGTGTGTACAAAATACCTTATACACACACATTTACCAAAAAGAGAATAACTTTTAATAGCAGGACTATTTTAACTGTTCAACATGTAAACACCATTCTGGGCTGATCTGATCAATGCTGCTTTGCAGATCACATTTGGTATGGTGCTATATATAGTGTTCCCGGAGTTTTATTTAATGGGACGCTACATTTGATCCTAATGTGCCATCTCAGAAGTAATGAAGCAGAAAAGATCTTTATCTTCTGTGAAAGTTGCAGTTATTGGCAACCGTTCAGAAAAAAAAAAAAAAAAAAGTAATTGCACAATCTTTGGAGATATTGTATTGCTAACTGGCTTTAGTGGGAAACTGGGGTGGTTTTCATTCTGAGTTAATCAGGCAACGGACCATATATGTTGCAAATACACCACTTTCAGACACTCTCCACATATTGACAAATACAATTGCTGGGGCTGCTGCCTGAGCGAAAGCTTTCTGTATCTTTGGATCCCTCTTTTGGAGCAAAATAAATAAATAAATGAGCAGAAGAAGGAAGACTCCTAACAATGTGCTAAAAGCATACCCCTTTCTAGAGTACAGCATCATTTGCCATTCGGTTGCCTTATTTTTGAACAACTGATGCAGATGGCACAGGAACTGGTGTGTTTGTGATTGCTCAACGTGCTAAATTTAGAGCTGGGAGTGAAGACGGGGGCTTAAATTCAGAAGAAGGGCTCAGCAACACAGTGATTACATTTTAGTGCTGCTACCTGTAACACAGGAGCTGGACATCTTACTTATGGCACGAGGAGATGCCATTGCCTGCTAGCCCCAAAGCATGGGTGGGTCAAGTAGCTGCTTAATAGTTGTGTTTGTAAAAGAGCAAACCAGGAGCTGCTGAAATGACAGAAGGTGCTGGGGAGAGGTCTGCAGGGTTAGCTCTGGCCCCTGAAGATGTGTCTACATGACTCCAGGCCATCCATGCTGAGGGGAGGAGGCAGCGCCAAGGCTTGCAGCTGGGCAGAGAGTTTCCACTGCACCCTCAGTCTTGAGCCGGGTGAGCATGGGGAGGATGCTGCAGAGAATTTCAGGATTTTGAGAAGCTACATTTTGAGTTTATGCCTCAAAATGCTACTGCGGTTGCTTACATCCCTCTTGTGAATCTCGTTCCAAGCCCCCTTTGAGCAGTAGGTTCTCGTGGGCATCGGATGAGCTCACCCTTCTCTCTCCCTGAAGACTCTTAAGGTTCATTTTCTGAATGGCAGAAGCCCAGGATTACACATCCAAATATATGTGTAATTATGCACCATGCACACATGGATGTGTGACAGATGTGTGCATGGAAAAGCAGTGCCACAACACCTCCCTTTGATTTCCAGCCCTGGAGTCAGAAAGGCAGCTGTGGGGACAGCTGCATTTGTGTCACAAAATCAGCTGAGAAATAACCAGGAGGCACCAATGGATGGGTGGATTCCTCGTTGCTGGTAGCAGTAGCAGAAGCTGTTCTCCTCTGCTTTCTGGTAGAGTTGGATTCCCCACTATTCCTTCATTTTCTGCTACTATGTTCATTGCACTCAGGATTGTCCAGCCTGAAGATGCGAGGTACTCCTGACACATAGACATTGATGTGTTCTGGTTCAGGCCATGCCTTGTCCCACATGATCAGACTAGTATTTTTCACCTAGGAATGTTACCAATAATTCATTAGAAAGACAATGAACAGAGGTTGCGCAAAAGGAGCTGCAATCAAATGGTCACAAGAGCTCTGTCTCACAGGATCATGGGTAGAAAGTCCACCAATTTTCAACACTAATGCCTAAAAGATATTTGGAATCAACCTAAAACCCTTAACTCATTTGAGGGTCACCTCAATAGGTCTTAGAAGATAATGTGTTTTGGAAAGGCCCTCTGGAAGTCTCCTGTCCCATTTCCAGCTCAGACCAAGGCCCACCTCAAAGTGAGGTGAGGTTGCTCAGGGCCACATCCAGTCATGGTTTGAAAAATTTCTAAGGATGGAGATTCTTGGTGTCCAGCTTCCAGCTCATAGACAATGCGTGTAACGTGAAATACCACCTTGCACATTTACACTTCCTGACCTGCACAGCGTAGAATTTCACCCAGAATTTGGTAAATTGGCCTACTTAGTGGCTCTGCTGATGTTGCAAAAGCTGTGGGAGTAACCCTTCTCACAGAAACTACCAAAAAAAGTATCACAAAGACTACTTCTTCCCAGCATGCAAGAAGCCAAATGAACAGTGTGCTGTTGGCAAAGTTCAACTGGCAACACCCTCAAAGCACAGGCACAGCCAGCGTTGGCACTATGGTCAAGGGTCCAGCTTTGAAAATGAGACCACGACCTTCCGGGCAGGAATCTGCAGCGCCTTGTTCCTCCCCAGGCCCTATCACAACCTGGAAACACAGGGTTTGTACCTCTGCTTCACCATCCTTAGAAAGGATACAACAGCACCTGCAGATCTTTCCGTGAGTGGTGCCCTGCTGAGACACGTGAAGATGGAAAATAGTTTATTTTACAATGGAAACTTTATGTAATGAGAATGGTAAAGAACGGGCTATTTCCTAGCAACATCAAACCTCCAGGATTCTAACTGATGAGTTAACCGCCCTGCCTCCCTCTCTCAAAGATACGTCTGTCCAGCAGCATCACGACTCCCTTTGTGTACACTCCTAAAATCTTAAGATCCTAAAAGGGCAAATGATATCCCACGTACTAAATCTCTTCATATCGTCTTTCATGCTTTGTTAACTGCTTGGCTACAGGGATATTCACAGTCCTGGGTACCTGCACTCAGTATCCTTCACTAAGGGGAGTCCAGGATGAGCACGAATCCCATCCTGCATGGAGCTGGGAGGGGATGCTACTCTCTATGGCCTGCTCAAGTTCTTCTGACTTTTTGAGGGTATTTCCTGGGAGTTTTGAGGGCTGTGCTGGTTTGAATCATGTTACCGTGAAGCTCTCCGCAGACACTGTGATGAGTTCAGCAGCTCTCCCCCCTCCACTCCGTTTTGTCATGTAAATGTCAACATGAATCATCAGGACAGAAGCAAGAGTATCAAAATGGTTGGGTTTCCTGCCCCAGCAGTGACATTTAGAGCGTTATTCAAGCCAGCGATCTCAATAGCGGGGACTTGCAGGAGCTTGTCAGAGGATCCAAATCACTTGTGAGAAGCCTCATTGGAAGACGTGCAATAACGGACACCTGATAAACCAAACTGTGCCCAAATATGAGGGTGTTTCAGCCTGACTCACAACATGCACGTCTTCCCTGGGGTGTTTCCAGAGACCTCTTGCCATTTCCCTGCCCTGGGCTGCCACAACGTGTTGGGGAACCTTGGCTGCAGCTCCGGGTGTTTTGGGCTGCTCGTGTAGCATTTCGTGAGTGCTTGTGGAGAGCAGATACAAACCACACTTTCCATTGTACTCTCACCCCAGGGTCTCCAAACACCATCCCTGGTACAGCCCAGCCTCTGCCCATGTTCCCAAGCACCCAGCCGGGAAGACTCTGTCTCCCACCCCACTGTCACTGCCTTGCTCTTGAATTGTGGTGGTGGCTTGCTGATTTTTCCTTGGGAGAATGGCTGTCTCAGTCAACCCAAGTATTTATCAGGAAGGATGCTGCTGAACTGGGAGAGTTGTTTCCCTTTTTCTTTGGGTGAATTACATAAAGAGCTTCTGTGCTCCTACTCCCTGCTTCCAGCACTCAAGCTTTGGTTGCCATCTCAGTGGTCCCAGTGAAACCCATGTTTTTCAGGGGTTTATTATAAAGAATGACAAAACTTCCTTTGGGGCAGTAGCTCAGCAAACACTTCATCAACACAAAGGAGGAGACTAAGTTTTAAATGATCTGTTTTCAATCATCTTTTCCCTCAGACTCACTCCTGCTTCCAAGATTTAAATGAAGAAAGAATTTTTAGGGGAACTAAATTAAAAATAAAAAAAAATCCTTCCTCCAGCCCCCACACTGGCAATTATTTCTTCCATCCTAAAAAGCTGGTAGAGCCACTCACTGGAGTGAACTGAGCTGAGCAACGCAGTCTGAAATCAGTAAAAGCCCCCTTAGGCAACATCTTTTTAGGCTCGCTATTTTCTTCTCTGAAACTTCTCTCTCTGATTTGTGGCGAAGGAATCTTTCTCTATTTTTAATCACCTTCATCATCATCTCTGTGCTATCTTCCTCCTCCTGGCTTGGAGACTCCTTCCCGGGAGCTGCCGGACCGTCTGTCTGTCGGTCAGGGTGAGCTGGTGCGTTTTGAAGAGTGACAGATTGCCAGTTGGAAGGAAGGCACAGGCTGGGAGTGCAGTCTTTAGCTGATAATAACTATTTCATCAACATCAGTTCTGCTGTTTTACAAAGCATAATTCATAAAAAGAAAACCCTCTTGGAGATTCTCACAATACATAAAAGCATATAAATAAAATATAAATGAAGAAAACAAGACACGTTAATTACATACAGCAGAACAGGCTCATCTAAAAAGCTTTCTTGTCAGTTTTGATCTCAAGTTTGCTGGTGATTTACTGGTTTTTATGGCTGGTGGAAGCAAGTTGGAGAATAATTCTACCCAGTGATGAAAGGCCAGTGTGCTTTGAGCCTGAGCAACAGGGCCATCCAAAGGCTCTGGGGTTAGGTGGATGAGAAAGAAAGGAGAACAGAACTTGAGGACACGGGACTGCAGAGAAAGATGGACCATGGATCCCTTTCAAGGTGGGACGAAGACTTTTGAAATTCAATGGAGTCTGAGCACAGAGCCAGCAAAGGAGGGACGAAGCAGGGGAGATGGGATAAGCACGCCCGCAGGTAACCTAAAGCCAGACAGCCGCCTTTGTGTGCGGGGAGAAAAGGAACGTAAGGAAGGGGTCACGAGCGTAATTAAGTCTGGAAACACTGGCTTATGAATCAATGTCTCTATGACACATGGAGAACCTCTGACAACAGCCACAGGGCTCAGCAATAATTCATAAGCAGTACAAAACGAAGCTGGCCGTGCAACCAATACAGAGATAGAGCACACATCGACTCCAGAACACAATGCCATCAGTACAGAAAGCACAGATACAGACTGCCATGGTAAGCCCTCCAGCCCTGGGGACATACTGCTGGCCACCAAAAAGAGGATCTTCCACTGCACCCTTTCGCTCACACCCCCACCCCACAGTCCTGGGTGGCTCTAGCACTGCTGGCAGAGCAGTGCTTGCAAAAGGATGTGGAGTGGATGCCAAAAGAGAGTGGCAGGATGGGGAGGGTTGAAAGGCTCAGTAAAGGCAATGAAAGGGACCAGATATTAACAGAGTGGAGTTGTACGGCAGAGGACCGACTGTGGTAGGTGCCACCACTGTTTGGGTGATGGATGAAGTTCTTCTGAACCCTGAAGGTTGCTGCTGACTTGTTTGCATGACGTAGGACTGGAGAAGTACTGAGATATGGCTGCTTGGCAATGAGAGTGCTCAGCAATGACGGTTTGCAAAACATAGACTACCACACTGAAAGTGAATGTGAAGATAGCATCTGAGGAGAGCACTATTTGGCCACACAGGGAGAAGTGTTGTGGAGCACATCTGGACTAGACATTCACAAAGTGCAGACTTGACATGATTTCTAGCACAGCAAAGACAAAATTTAACCTATATTCTCTATGTCTTGGGTCCCAGCAACATTTGGAAGGGTCCTACACCATACAGAGAGGCCTTTGAAAAACATCGTGCCGCTGTTTACAAACCTTGTGTGCAGGCACAGGAATTCAGCTGCTCATCATTTGTGAGGGCAGACCCAGAGGCTATCGCTGTGACTATCAGTATGTGCAGGACATGTGGATAAACATATGATCAAAAGAGTGTCACAGCTCTCCGGTGTCATGCCAGAAAGCATCTGTGTCAGCTGCTGGCTGTGACTTCTGCAAACTTGCAGGGTCTCTCCATCCCTGGGTTTATCAGAGATCACAGAGCAGTCAACAGCCTATCGCAGCTTAAAGACCAAATAAATCTGCGGCTTGTCTCCCAAGGTCTTGCCTCTGGTGCTCTTATCTCTGCCAAGAGGAGCAGAGATGTAGGAGGGCAACAGGCTCACACACGTGTTGTTGCCTTGTACCCACACTCTGAACTGCCTGTCTCCTGGGCATGAAGATGGTACAAATGCCTGGCAAGGTCTGAGGAGTCAGCATGAGGTTCCACTTCTCCACAACAGCCACAGGAATCTCTGGGAGGGAGTTTTCCATGTTGGCAAAAAAGAAATGAGAGGGAGTATTTTCTGGGAATGGCTGGTGTGGAGGGACTGGGGACGAGCATCGCCCTACACAGACCTTGAGGACTCACTGGATGTAGGTTCAGCACTGGTTTTGCTTCATTCTTCTGGGTATTCTGGATGTAACTCCCCTGTTTGTATAGCTGTCAGGGGTATTTTGTGCATTTTCTTTCAACGTTAATACTACTGTGTCAGCAGCACCACTGGGGAGCATTTTCAGAGAAAGCCTTATTTGGGTGAAAAAATTGCAGGCATCTAGAAACATGAAATGCATTCACACTCATTATGGTTATGAAAGCTTTTTCACATTCTGAAAAATACGAAACATATCCCTTTTAAGATTTGAAGTTAATGGAGTTTTACTGAAAACTTTGTAAAAAATGAAGAAAAAATTGAAATTAACAATTCTATTTTGGGCCAAACAAAGCATTCAGTTTTCCACACAAAGATTTCTTCTTATGTTTACTGGTTGAACCACCACTGGGTGGCTTAGATCGTGGATCCCAGCCACTGTTTAGCAATGTCTGTTGGTACGTGGACCTTCTGGCTGTTCAGGATGTCAGTGGGCAGGGACCTGCACGGTGGGTACCAATGCAGCCGCAGAAGGACCACTCTGTGCACCCACGGCTGCAGGTATCCCTGCCAGGGCACCGGTACCCAACGCTGGGCATTGCATGGTGACTTTACGTCTCCAACAGTTGCCACATGAACTTCCCCTTCTGACAGATAATCCCAAGTGATATGAAAGCTGATAAAATGAATGTTCACACTTCGGGTTTCTGCAAAACCCACTAGCACAGGGCTTGCTATAAAATCCTGTGCATATGCACAAGGATTTGAAAATTATACCTGTTACAGAAAGACAATCAGGCTGAACAGGGAAAATTTCAGACACAATTGAGTTTCAGATACTTCCTATTTAAAACACAGAAAATTGCAGAAAATTACATAGAAATTTCAAGCTGAGATGTTGAAAATCTAATCCGTAGAAAGACAAAACAGACATTCCTGCCCATTCACAACTTGGTTTTGAAATGAAGCCCCGAACATCTCTTTGCTGGCAGCAGAACTGCCATTCCTTCAATCTTGAACTCCACAAATCCAGAAGTCCAGGGTGGGAAGGGTAGATTTCTCCTCCAAACTCGAGAAATATCAGCAGATGCTGAGATATGCTGTGGCCAGTATTGCACAATTTTAAACCAGGGGTTAAAAAGGAAGCAGCTAGATTTCATCATCTGTTTTTTTTTTTTTTTTCTTCCTGTGTCCCAGATCCTCTGATCTAAAGGACAAGCCCGAGCCGGGAAGCGCAGCTGAGCTGCGGATGGCACAAGCCCACCTGGGCCAGCAGCAGCCCCCGGCTGGGCTGCGTGTGGCAAAAGCCTGTTTAAATGCTGTTAAACTACTGCTAGTTTGAGAAACCCCCGTGGGTCTCGGGATGTGAAGTGCAGAGACTCCCTCAGCACTAACTGCTGTCAAATATTAATGCTGTTCCCCTTCCAGCTCTTTTTCACAACAAATTTTCATTGCAGCAGGAAATGTTGCTACCCACCAGCTAGTCTGAATAGCAAAAATGTGGGATTAATTGACAGCTGTAAGACTAAACAAGGAAGCTTCTAACTAAGAAGATACCATTCCCTGCCAGAGAAGATGCGATCAGTACCGACTTGAAGAGCAGTGAGGGACAGGGAAGATGCCTTCGAGGAGAGAGACGTCAGTATTATGGAAAAGACGCTTCTGGTCAGAAATCCCACAACCTCTTGACAAGATTTAACCTCTCCTGCCTGGGGGAGAGGCCACAGCCCACATGCCCCATCAGCACACTGTGTGCCCCTGCCTCAAGCAGCCAAGCTCCATTGGCCCACCTTGACCAGCCAAGCTCCATTGGCCCAGGCAGCGTGGTCCATCACCTTGGAGAGGCACCTGCAGAGCTGTGGGCATGGGGGAGACCCCTGGCCTGCTCCAGCCCCTCAGACAGCACTGCAGGTTGTCCTGGATAATGCAGAAATCCCCATGCCGCAGCCACCAAGCCCAAGGTGCATGCTCCAGCATCTTCTCCCCTCCCACACGTCCTCTGTATTTATACACAGGTGCATGCAGAGGGCATGAAGTGCTGATCAGGCCAAATCCTGGGGTTGCTCTTATTCTTGGACAGCCCCAACCTTGCACTGTACTGGTCTGTATTCCCTCTGGCTTGGCAGCCTTGTCTTGTTTTGAAGCCCAGGACCTGAGCCAAGCAAGGCTTGATAGCAACCCTTCGGATCAGGATCTGATTTCACTTACCTGAGCGCACAGCTGAGGTCTGTCTTGCTGAAAGTCTGGCTCATCCTGGAATGGAGGAGCAGTAGGTATCATTTCTCCAGCATCTCCCTTTTCCTGAGGATTCACCTCCTTTCACCTGCCCTCAGTGTGCATGCAACACTAATGCCCTTCTTTCAGCCCTCATGGAGGGACAGGGATGTGCAATGGGTACCAGTTTGCTGAAGGGAGAACAAATTGTGCTGGAATCCTACCTACATCAAGGACCTCTCCCTCCTGAAGAGCAGCTGCAGCTACCAAGCTGCTAGCATGCTGTAGGACATGGGCCAAGGCTGAGCAGATTGTGATGGGCAGACCTTTTCTGCAACCAAGCAAGCCCGAAATAACAGGGTGCATTAGTCCATTCTCCCTCTTTGTAGCAGCCTTCATTTTCTTGTGACTCATTCAGTCTGGGTAATGAATTTTCCTTATTAGTCAGAAATAAATTCCTCCTACTCCCGACCAGTAGACGATGCACTGTACCATGTTACGTTATCTGGACTTCCGTCTGGCCTGCCAGAGCACGCGGCAGTGACTGGAAACGTCGAGCTGAAGATGCTTGGGAGACAGTGAATGCAGAATGGCCTGAGAGCTCTCCTCCACAAACGTCAGAACTACCCATTTCATTATTTGACTGTAAATTTGAGATTTAATCCCACCTGCTTTCTCAGGGTGAAGCACTGTTAGAAATCATTGCCTGAGCAGAGAGGACCAGGTTGAGATATGTGTGTTTGCTTTAGGTACCCTGGAAAATGCATGGAAATCCTTTATTTTTTTAGTGGTAGTAGTAGCACATAAGTATTATCTTTGCCCATGTATCACTTCACTCCTCTTGCAACACTCAAAAAAAATCTAGTGTTACAGATTCTCCTTATAATGCGCATTTGCACTTCTCCATGAGTGTGCCTGCATCTAAACGTTACAGATATTCACAGTTAGGCTGTATGTGTAAACACTGCAATGTAAAAACATTATAAGATCCCGAGGAGAACCACAGTGGTTTGTTGAACACACACAATTGCAGTGTCCCAGGGCCTTGTACAATGCACCTACCCCAGCCCTGGAGAGCCATCCACCATCGACAGGCCAACACGTGCAACCAGCCCAGCTCCAGGAGTGATGCCTTCAGCTCTTCCCTGCTTTCTTTCTTTGTTACCTACAAAATATTTCTGGCTCCCACTGCCGAGTGTCAGGAAGGTTGCAATCACTGGGGACCAAACCCGGCAAATTCTGGAAGAGCTGGGTCTGCAAGGTAAATGTGGGTCTGCAAGGCCAACAGGTTCCTGCTGTTAAAAAACTAGTTTGAGGGCTTCCTTTGACCGCAGTGGAAACAGGGCTCAGGAAACAAGTTATAAACTTAGGGAGAGAAACGATAAACTCAGCTGGTCCTACTTATTGCTGTGTGCCTCTTCACAGTAAGAACTACAAACTTGTAAGATTTTCATATTTAAGGCACCTAAAATTCTTGTAGAAGCCAAGAAACAAAAGGATGGGTCCTACATACATATTGACTGTTCATTAGAGGGTTACACGCTTGAGACCTAAATAATGCAGCAGCTCTGCTGGGAAACCACAGCGATCTGGGCTATTGAGTCAGTAGAACGAGCCCCAAGGAGAGGTTCAGCTCTTCCTAACTGGGAACGTAGAAGTGGAGGAGGTATCAGTAGGGTGGCAAAAGGTGATTATTTGTACTGAATTTTTGATGCTTTTGAAGAAATGCACCTGAACAACTCTGTGAAGGATGAATGTAGACAGCCCAGCAGAATGGAGTAAAGGAAAACTCCCTTCTGCAAAAGAGGCAATTTTGGGGAAAAAAAAACCAAACCAAACAAACAAAATAGAAGGTCTAAATAGCTGGATCTGAATGAGACAGTGATATTTTTTTTTACAGGCACTAGTGAGGGGTCTATAAGCTTGTACTTCACAGTAGGGAAGAGAGAAATCACACCGTTCTGCAAACAGCAGCAAGTTTCCCAAAAAGCCCAGAAGAGCTCATAATCCTGGATGGCAGGTCGTTCCAGCACTGTCCCGCTGTGCCAGGGTAGCCAGGTGCCATTAAGGCATTAACAGAGCTGCGGATTATAAGGTTGGAGGGAACACCCTTATCAGAGCGAGATACTCGAGAAAATATTCGCCTTTCAAGGTGAACCACTCTCAAAAGAGAATTAATGTTAAGGAGGCACTGAAGACATCTGGCAGAAGTAATCTCCAGAAGCCTGGGGTAGTAAGCTGGAGAGCTGCGTGGAAGCAGTTTATTTACAGAGTTCAGCAGCTGGTGATTGATAATTTTACTAGTGTTTGTCTTTGCATATCATCCCATGTGTGAATGCATGTGAAAAATCTCATCCTGTTTTTGGGTTTGACAGGAGACACGCAGGGCCTTGCTGGAAGTGGTGAGATCCTGAGATCCAGGGAAAAGGAGCTATTTATCTCACAAACCTTCCTGCTGCTTGTGTCGGTGCCTGCCATGGCCCTGTTCTTGCATGTCCCAACTTGCTGTATGTCCTGCTGACAGGTCCTCTACCCTGTGGGTGTTCACGTACCAGCTGGCTGGCATTGAGGCAATGCTGGAGACCAGCAACTGCCATCGCACCACATAAATCTTAGCATCTCATGCCCTATGACTTCTCCATCATCCAGAGGTGACAGTTCCACTGAATGCAAAGTCCCAAGCCTGGAGGAACATCTTCCAACTCTTTGTAGACTCCACGCAATATAGACCTGGGCGCCTGCCAACGAGGAGGTGGCCAACTAAGCACGACAAAGCCATTCAGTGTGGGAAAAAGGATTGCCAGAACACTTGGAAGCTGGCAGCCCCGAGCTCTGCTGTACATGCTTGCCTGTCAGATGCCCCCACACGTAGGCAAGAATTTAAAATGTGACCCCGTGTGGGGTCTGACAGGTTGGGAGAGATGAAAGTGGATTCATCTGCATGCACAATGCAGTGGAGTTCATACCCTCATGTGTATACACACAGAGGAGCAGGAGATTGAAAACCATATTGCTGAAGATTTTCAGTGCTCACTTCCATCTCTGTGGCATTATTTTATTCCATCTAATCAGAGGAGATGTATTTTTGCTGCTGCAATAAATTGCCCAGGCTCTGATACATGTCTGAGAGATACACATAGATGTCTGACAGTGAATTCAGTTTTGAGTCTGCGTTAAGAATTACAGGCCTAAGGGTCTCCAGCACAGAAAATCATTCTTTCTGTAAGCTGGTTTTCTTATGTTCGATAATGGTCCAGGAAAGGTGATACATGGACACACAGTGGAGTTTTTGCCAAGGCAGGATGTATCATTATTTGGGCCACAAACTACCTTCAGATCCAACAAATCATACCAGCTTCTGAAAGAGACATCTTTAGAAATGGTCTAAAAAAATATTAAACATTTCATTTTATTCACACCTTGACTACAGGGTAGAGATTGAGTTTCCAGATCAGCTGTGGTTTAAGGTCAGATTGTGGGATCTCAGCCTTTCTTTCACCTGGTTTCATGAGGTTCCTGATTCAACAGGCACTAAATGGCATAATTCATTTTGCAAGATTTTTCAGAAGCCATCAGAGATTAAAACAGCGTTGACACACGAACGGCATCGCTTAGAACAGCTATAGTTTCTACCTAGCCTCCTGTGCAGGGATGCCAACATCTCAGAGATGGCTGAAGCCTGGGACCAGGCTGGATTGGGTGGTCAAAAATCCTTGAGAAATTTGTGGCAATGCTGGAAAACACCAAGAAGTCAAGTGGCTTTATATTTACATCTCTAACCTGACCAAGGCTTGCTCCTGAATCCCCATTCCCTGGCAGAAAACTGAATCTGACTTTTTGCTTTGACCAGAGCTGGATGAGCAGCTACAGGCAAGGGATTGCTCATGAAGACATTTTGTTTTTCTTTCACAAACTAGTTCCTGGTGCAGGTATTTAGGGAACAAACAGTCCTTTTGTAGACCAAACATAAGCGGACTGTCATTATCTTGAGAACAAACTGTTTGCTTCTACAGTTGTAAACACACTGAGGACAGCTCTTTAGTCCTGCCACTACAATTAATAGCAATTTAGGTCACTTTTGCAAGAAGTTAATGTCTTCTCGGTATATACTGGCTGTAGATCTAATGTCCCAGAGTTGGTAACTGGTAGCCAAAGGATAGAAGAAAAAAACCAATGTACCCACCGCTTCTCTAGAACATACAAGTTTTAAGACAAAATGCAGAGGAAATGTTGCAAACAAGCAGCTTCTTCATCTCCATGTGTACGTGTGTGTGTGTGTGTTACAGTGGCAGAAAATATATCCATGGTTTCCTGAGAAAACATTTCTTGTTAGACACCAGAGAGGCTCAGAGCTTATTTAACAGAACATAATAAGAGGAATTTGCAAAGCGTGTGTTTTTACCCCCCTACACACAGCAGTCTCACAAATGTAAACTCTTCTTTCTCCCAGCCCCTTCCCTCTCTGAAATCAGACACAGCATCATGTGCTCCATAACATTTTCCTCCTCTCAAAATGTTTTCCAGCAGGAGCCGTGTTTTTGCAGAAGAGAAAAAGTCCTCTTCTAAGTGGCAGTGATCTTACTGTCTTGCTATGTTTCTGGGTCATCAAGGATCTGACTTAGGCACTAAAAGAAGGAAATCAGTCAAATTCTCCCGTTAGGGACTGGAATTGCACATCCTGGCTTTCTTGGCCCAGGCGTTGGCCAGCCCATGAAGCGAACATGTGCCATGGGCCCGCAGTTTGGGTGCTTGATATTAGACCTCCAATTTCCTGACCTTTCCATTAGGAAAGGCCCTTTCGAGGTCTGCAGGTGGGTGTGTTTGTGCCAGAAAAGGAGAAATCCCTGGATTTAAACAACATAAGGCTGCAACATGGGCCCCGGCCCTCACTGTTCGCAGTTACGCAGGCTCAGCACTTCCATTCATCTCTCTGTTGATGTTTTTGGGGCTGTTTCTCTTTCCAATCAATCAGCTCTAAAAGACCGGTGATAATAGCAGCTGACATCCTGACCTTTGAGGGTGGAGAAGAGGTTATTGAGTTTGCACCCGTATCTCTCAGTCCGTTGCTTGCGAACCATCACCATTGCTCTTGAGAGCAATCCAAAGGGTGTGCGTTTACTTGGCTAATATTTGGCAGTTGGAGGATAATAAATACTCAGCTTTCAGACAAGAAAAATGTTATTGTTTTATAAAATCGTAATCTGAGTGTTGTAATTAAAAGCATTTTAATTAGACATTGCCAATCACGCCTACCAGTCAGCACTAACAACAACTTGTCATCTGCATGGGAACGCAGCCCAAAGAGGGAAAGGGACTCTTGAAGCGGTATTTCTCTATTATTTTTTAGACCATTTTCTCCTGTTCTCTGGACTAGCGATTGTCCACAAGTTTGCAGCTGAGTAAACCTGTATAAAGGGGGAAAATATAGGGGAAATGTCCTTAAATAGGAGAAGAGTTGTAAAGGCGAAAGTAGCCAACTATTCTCTGTCTGTGGTGAAGAGGACAGAAGTCGCGTTAGAAAGGGTCAGTGAAGTGGGCAAGGTATAAGGAAAAATGGCTTTTGGCTCTGAGGATACTGAAGCACTGGGGTAAATCAATCGGCAGGACCAGGGGGTGAGGGAAAGGGTGTGGCTGGAAATGTCTATCATTGAATTTCTAAAGAAATAGGTTAGATAGACTCCTGTCAGAAAAAAAAAACAAACCATACATGAAGCTCATCTGGTTTGGAATCAAGTTTGTGAGGCCCCTTCTAGCCCTATTCTTTAGGATTTTTGTTATTTGTCATACTTTATGCTAAATTGCGAACTTTGGAGGTGCCTTACCTGACCATGTCTCGGGTGCCTGACTGAGGGCCAGCTCATACAGATGACTCCTCACCTCACACTTTCTAGTCACATCCTTTGACATCGAATAGGCACGATCTGGATTCTAGGGTGATAAAAATCTGCTGAACCCTCTGGCTTTGCAATGTGCATGAGACTCCATAACCTGGAGCAGAGTCTGGTTCTACACCTTTAAAACGCGAGGAAATTGCATCTGGCACATCTGGCACCTCCCTTGCAGATTTGTGAGTGCGCTGGCAAGCACGTCGAAAAGGCAGCGAGCAGCAGGCAGCTGTACCACTGCATATGGAAGGGAGAAATCCCCGAGGGCTGGCTCACCGTATCACACAGTGCTGAGAGAAACACTTGCCATTTGGGTCTAATTTATGATTATCCCACTCACTTCAGAAAATCCTGTCTGTTTTTTCCAAGACATTATTTTTTTTTGGGCCTTAGAATAATTTTTAGCCTAGTTTGCAGTCAGGTGCCTGGAGCGACACTGCTGCCCACGGAGCTCACTGCCCCTGGCACACAGCTGGCACTCGTGGGAGGTGGGAGGATGAGGACACAAAGACAAGCTCCCGCCAGACCAGCTTTGTCGCAAGCCACCTGCTCACCTCTGTTCTCCCCGATAAATTCCTTACTGCAGCCCCCTCAGGGTGTCCGCCCCAAGTACATCCTATGTGAAAAATTTACCATACTAGGAAGAGCTTTCCATTAATCTCTGGTGCCTGACAGAACAGAGAGAGGACAGGTCACTGTCACTTGTCCACACAGAAGCTCTGACAGTACCGCTCTGGGCCTTCTGACCATCCTGTCCTGCTGTCAGTTAAAGCCATTGAGGACTTTGCCTTCCAGTGCAGTGGAAGTGGAGTGCTTCCATAAGGATGCTCCGGCAGGTACCATCTTGTTCTCAGGTTGCTGTGTTCATCCTGCACCAAGGGCAAGGCCAGAGGAGAAAGCTTGGGTTCACCACAAGCTTTTTGAAGCCAACCTGAAGAAGATTTTAAACTTCCTGGAGCAATACATTTTAGATTTTTGCTATGAAGAAGTTAGTATCAGTCCTGGACTGTTTTCCCCAATATGGATGAGATCACCATTACAACTTTCGTAAAATCAATGTATTCATACCAGGAGATGAGTGGAAGAGGTCACTTGTAGGTAACGTTCCCACTGTCATTTTCATATAGCAGACCGTGGGACTGAAACCAGCCCAGCACTGGAAACAGATTGCTAACCACCCCAAGTGTTCCCTGCTAATCAATTAATTTCTTTTAATTAAAGCAGAAAAAGATGAATCATCTAGCACCCATAACTTGCTTGGGAAGCATGTTTAAAAGATCTCTTCCATTCACTTTTTTTTGGCAATAGATGAGCTGATATACTTACAGATTTTAAGCTGGGAAGATCATACAGTTATACTCTACCTATGGCACCAGGTTAGGATTTTAATGAAAACTGGTTGAAATGCTCTCAGTACGGCCATGATTGCTATGTCAGTTTGCATCACTGGTGAAACTGAAGAGGATGACATTTTTTTCTGAGAAACACTATCTTGCAGCTAAATATTTTATTTCCAAAAGGAAATCATTTGACAAATCCACTGCTGCTGATACCAGTTTTGTGTTAACTGGAGAGAGCTGTTTTATTTTTCCATATTTAATAGATCAAGGAAGACGAACCAACAGCCTTTGAGTGCAGTTTCAGAAACACTTGGCGTTCACCCTCACCCTTTCCTGGCTCCTGCAGACGTGTGACCTACAAAGCAGGTCATCCTGATACACCATCTCCAGAGCAACTTATTAGGCTGGAAAATACCCAAGACAGGACCCTGTAGGGAGCTGCCTGGAATCTGGAATGGCTCTGTGCCAGGCTAAGGACAACCTAGGACAGTGGTTTAATCCATGGATTGTAATCCAGTCCTTCTGGGCACATTTGAGGACAGGACTCCTCCTCCACTGGGACTGGGGAGAGAGAGATACTACTGGCTTCCCCTCCTGCGATCGCAGATCTGGACACTGGGTACAGAGCTGCCCAGTACTTCTTTCCCTGCCAGAAAAGAGAAAATCTCCTAATTTCAGAGAGAGAGAATTATCCTTGATCGACCAGGTCCCCAGTCTCTAATCTGCAAACAGGTGCCGGCACATAATCACGCTCCTCGTTAAAAGTGACAACGCTCCTGCTCCCAGCTTCACCCACAACCTCTCCTCCTGTGCTTGCTTGACATTCCCTCCATCTCCTGCTTCTGACTGAGTGATCTGATCCCTTTCCAGCAGCTCATCCTGAGCACCACGGTAGAAAAGAAGTGGTTGATGGCTCTTCGTTCTGTGTACCTCTTCTGGCAAATTAAGGCAGAGCTGAACCCGTGAACCTGGGGTCAACGGTGGCTGCCCCTTGCTGCCGCTTGAACCCATTATCCTAATTCAGATCCAATTGCTCTCCTGTGTACAAATGCTCCTCATTTTATCTCAGTGCCAGAGATGTTATCGAGACTATGGTGATAAAAAGAAGTGGATGGTTTTGTGGATAACAAGAAAAGTCACTACAGGGGAATGAAGTTGTCCCAGCATTTAGGCTGGAGCATCAGTAGAGTGCTGAGAGCAGAAGCTTCTTGTCAGGGCCAGGAGGACCCGGGCTGTCTCAGTTGGTCTCAACTCTTCTTCCTTTGAACTTGCTCCTGCCAGACGTTGCTCAGAGACAGGATATGTGGTCACCTCTCCTCCTCTGCTTTTACTCAGCAGTGTCTAAAAAAGTTTCTCATCTGGGATATCTCCCAGCCTCTTATATCAGCATGGTTCCTGTCTAGCACAGCCTTAAATAACAGCAATCGCTGATGTCTCCCGATGGGTATTTGCCTGTCTAAATTGTCCTTTTTAGTTCACAAATGTTATTCTGAATTAAACGAGACACCCTTACCAGGTTTCTATTTGGAGCAGGCTGATGTCTCAAACTGCTGGCTCCTTTTGGGGCAGAAACCAGAAAAACCACTTGCTCGCTAGCGAAAGCCCTCATTCTGTCCGTGTCTCATCTTTCACGCCCATATGAAGTCTGTGTGCGTGTGTGCCTGTGTGTGTGTGTGTGGGAAGCTATTTGCACTCTCCTTGCCAAGGTGGAAATAGTGACAGAAAGAAAGTGAGAGGCCGGTCTCATTGGGTCTAAAATGTAAGACACTTGCACTACTTGAGCGTATTCCCGTGGGAACTGGGTTTTGAAGTCTCTGGGCTCAGTTTTAAAGTCTCATTTTGAAGCAGCTCCAGCCACGTGTGAGAAAGGTTGCTGGAACCAGCTCATGGTTAGCTGCCTGCTCTCCCTTGTCCCTTCTGGGGCCCGGCATCCTAATAGCTGCAAGATCCAGCTAATCCTATTGCGTGAGCGAAACAGCCCTAAATCATCCCTGTCTGATTCTTGACTCCAAAGAGACATTTCATGGGTGATTGTGAGTGATACAGTGTGCGGTAATGGATGTATTTAAATGGGATTTATGGGTGACACCTGTCACATAGACCCTTCCATCAGTGACAGGCTAGAGAGATTTACAGAGTGACACTGAGATGTGAGCTTGTTGTAATAGCTCCTTCAGTCACTGGCGGAGCATTCAAGCCTCACAGCTTTTGTCAGAGGCACGAACCGGGCTGCTTCGGCCACTGTACGACATGGCACTACGCAAAAATCTGTGGGAAACCATTGAGTGCGTCTGGGCATCCATCCACGGCAGATTGCTTTAAACCTCAAAGCCCTGCTCACCTTTTTGACAAACATTGTAGGAGGTGTTTGGATGAACCATTGGTCACAAGAACTTTGCAGGAGCAAGGAGCACTCAGTAAGGTCACTGCCACATGATTTCTCCTCTCTCGTGTCTGCTCCCTGCCTGTCCCTCATCCCCATTTCCCGGTGAGCCCAGCTACAGCTGTCACTCCAAGGGTCCCAGCTTGCCTCTACCCCCAGCTGTGCCATCAGGTTGTCTCCTCCATTCCTGCACAGGCCCTCCAGTTCAGGTTCCTCTTCTCCATTTCTCCAGGCAGCCAATCTTCTCCATGCATCTCCAAGCTGCAGTTCAAAACGCTCTCCCCTGCCTCCGTATTTACTTCGTCTGCAGGCTCCACAGCAGAGATTTCTCCCAGCCCCATCCAGAAAAGCCTTCCTGCCCCTTCCCGCTAGAGGATTAGCGAGGATATCTGCAATGAGATTATTTCTAGGAGACTACTTACGCTATCCTGATGCTAACTCGCAATGTCAGTTCCGCTCAGGCACAGCCAGGCTGCAGGGAGGTTCCAGGCATGATTTCTATTGTTTAAGATATTATTTGTGGGGGGCTGGTAGGTTGATTTAGTTTTTCCTCGTTGCTCTTTCCCCAGACATCTATCTTTCACTGTTTATGTGGAAGCAGCTTATATTGCAGCACGTGCAGACACACACATCCTCGTATCGAAGAACTGAAGTCACCCACCAGTCTAAACATGCACAGTGTACACAACATTTCCCTCCCTGGGCTATCAGAGGTGGCTGGATGCTCCCTTGAACCAACCTGTGGGAGCTGGCTCTGTGAGAACATTTTCTCACTAGCGACATGATACATTTCTCAGTTCTTGGGCTTTCTTTTTTAAATATATATCTTTGTAACTCTGCCATAAGGCAGCCATGGATTTGTAAAATTAGCCTGTCATAACAAATTCATGTCCTCATCAAAGGCTGCTGTTGTGCTTCCTCCCAGGCTGGAGCATTCGCAGACTAAAGCTGCATTATCACAGTAATTTCAAAGTTCAATAGTGTATTTTCAAAAGCAATTGCTTTTAAATACAGTTTGTTACATAACAGCCAAGTTAGACTCACACTTACCTCCACATGAAAATGCAATTCTTTAAACAACAAGCCAGCTCCTGTGCACTCTTGTCTTTGCTTTTTTTGTTCTAAAATCATCCAGTTGCCCTTGGTGCTCCTGAACGGTTAGAAGGACAATATAAACCCTTTTTATCACAAAGAGAGGGATTTTCAAACCCAGAGGAAAGTGGATTGTACATTTTTCATCTCTCAAAAGCTAGCCGTTCGCACGACTCTCAGGCCTGAATGAGAACATCTTCTGCAGAGAGGTGCAGGACAGGCTGGGACTGAGAGCTACGCCAGAGGCTAGGGTTTGAGGAGAGGCAGAAGCTGTAGGTTAGAAAGGATAAGGACATTGATGGAAACCTTTCTGATCAGTAAATCCCTATCACTAATCCAGAATACCTCCTCCTCCTCCTGATGCACGACACAATCTTTTTGCTCCTGGATTAATCAAGTCCCCCTCTTGGCAGGGCTGGACATGTTGTCCTCTTTGAAATTTTGTCTCCTTGCATTTCCTTGTCTCCTTGTTCTCCTGTTTTTCCTCCTGGCTCCACAATCGCTCTTTCATGAAGCTGATCAGAAAGCTGGCCTCCTCACCCAGGATATCGATGGGGATGTCCTCTCTGACCATTTCTTGCCCACAAAGAACAGCCTAGTCTCCCTTCCTACCCACGCTCTGCACATCCACCTCTCTACCCCAGATGGACTTGTCTGAGATTCTTCTCATTTTCTGGGAAGATGCACAGCTTGGACGTGTACAACTCAGCAAACAACGGTCAGCATTCTTGGCTGGCAAGAGAAAGGAAGACCTTGTTAAGCACAATTCATCTGACCTGTCTGAGATGTCTGCTTTATGTAGTTGACTTCATAAATATCCCCCAAGCCACCTCGATAGCACTCTGCAAATCCACCCTGAAGAACTTTCCCTTCCCCAGGCACCAACCCACAGGTCCTGGGTGCATCGTAACCACCATCTATCACATGAACCAATAAAGTCTGGCTGCTTGTTTGTACTCCCTCCTCTGTCTGCACTCCCTATTTTATTTTTCCTTGTTTTATTGTTACGCTATAAGTTTCAGACGCGCTGTCTTCTAATCAAATTCCTACATGCAATCAAAACATTAATAACAATGATATTGATGATACACATTTCCAATTATTTGTGACAGATTTTTGACGGGTGAATCTACACAGGAGGATGCTGGCTAATAAGTGCTTAGATTACTTCTCACTGGAATATCTAGGAGATTTTTCTTTGCTTTTCACAGGTGCTGGTTTGTCTTGTAATGTAATTTGGGGAAACAAACTCTGAGCCCTGTTACTGCTGAATCAACAGTGACAAGGCCTATTGGCTTTTGTGAGAGCTATGGTCAAAACGGTCAGGTTTGTGAGCCTAAAGGCGCTTTAACTCAAGATGCTGATCATCCCAAACTACCATCTATGTGCAAAGATGTGGAATAATTTATACGAACACGAGCTGAAAAGCTGCGGGAATTTGAGCCTGTAAGCCCATCGCTTACCCTGCGGTTAATTAAGGTTATCTCTTTATTCTTCTTCTCCCTTGTGTGGTCTCAGACAGCAACAGTCCAAGTGAATAGAAGATGCTCTTAAGTTAACCTTTCTTTTCTTGGCAGCTTGGGAAATTATAGCTTATTGATTGCAAATAAATTCCCCACCAACCAGTCCTCTAAGTTACAATGTCTAAAGAAAAAACTGGAACAGATATAGCACTCTCGGGTTCCCTTGCATTCTGGAGGTAGATTTTTTTATCCAGACCCTTTGCATAAAATATGCTCAATAACTAGCAGAAATAATGTTCGAAGGAGTAGTATATGAGATTTATGAACAGGGAAGCAGCATGACTGATGTGGTATATTTTGGGAAGGGTGGGTGCTGAGCATCATGGAAATGTATAGAAAGAGATACTGACGTTTGAATGGTAACTGGTGCATTTTTACCCCAGAGTTTGAAGGCACAGAGGTGTTGAGGTGCTTCTGGTTCTACTCAGGCTGTGAGAAGTACAGAATGTGTAAAGAAGTGGGGGGAAAACAGGCAAAATTGATTCCCAAGATCACCATCACCATCAGTGGCCTCTTGCACAGTGGTGCATCTCACCCAGAAATGTACTTTACACAGTGCTTACAAATAAAATAAAATTTCCCAGGAAGCTTGAGGTCCAAGAGAGAACATTGCTACTGTGGTTTGGAGATAGGAAAGGCTTTTTTCTGTGCTGGGCTGAGAGCACCCACAGACTTGCCAGTGGAGTCATCATGTTGGCTTTTCATGACAAGCTGACAGCTATTGGTCATTCAAAGAAAAGTTCAAGGCCTCCCAACTTTTATATCTTTGCTAAATGCTGATTCAATCACAGAAGAAACAAAATACGGGCTATTGGTTGCCAGTCCCTCCTTGCTTAGTCATTTCATCATCCGCTTATGGGGGAGGAGATGTAGTACATCACAGAGGTGAACCAAGACTAAATAGTGAGTAATAAGGAGCAAACAGGGAAAGCAAAAGGCTGAATGTTTCAGCATAAAGTTCACAGGATGAATTAATGAATGATTTTTATAGAGAAATAAGAACTATATTCTCAAAGGACATTGTTCACAATGAACAATTCGATCAGATCCAGCCTGAAGAAAGGAAAAGGGGAAGAATAAATAGTCCTTCTCCAAAAGGAAAGGCTATTAATACTGCAATGTCTTAATGGTTCACACGAGGACAGTTGTTATCAAGTGTATTTATTAATAACCCAGATGCCTGAGCATTCATTTCAATGCATGAGCAGTGAAAAGAAAATCTGTGGATAAATATGAAACTGAATGTAATGGTCAAGTCTTGAAAGCTCAGTTAGGAAAATCTGCAAGTTCTATGATGGGGCAGTGCAGTGGCTGAGCAAATTTGGTGCATAAAAGACAAAGTAATGGAAATGGAAAGGGACAATCTGAACTATTCATGCCCATTAATGGGTTCTAAACCGACTGTAACTGCTCAGTAAAAGTTCATCGTCAGTGTGAAAATGCAATGAAAGCCTCTGCTTGGTGTACAGGAGCAGTCAAAAAGTAAACAGAATATGTGAGCCAGAAAGAAATGCGATCAAACACAGTCTAGGAGGGTCACACTGGCAGAGACCTCTGGTTTTGGTGGCCCATCCCCAGCTCTCACAGCACCGTGCTGCAAAACCACTGTTGTCACCTCCCCTAGCTCATGTCAGCAGGACTTTGGAGAAGAGATTAGCCCCAAGAGAATGCTTTCCAGACCTCCATCCACCAATGGTTGGGAGAAGCCCTTGTTTTCCAACCTTGAAGCAAGTGCACCTAACTCTGTCACAAGGTCAGATGTCCTCCTGCACAGGGGAGATTATTCCGTGCCCTGTGCACTGCTAATGCCAAAATAACAGCTGCCACACAGGGAATGGTCCAAAAAGCTCTTCTAGAGTTGGCATCTCCTCCCTCAGCCTTGCTCTTGGCCTCAGGACCCAGAAATGTCCTTCAGCTAGCCAGGTGCTTTGTCATCCTTTCATAGTACTAATTGCCTGATTATCTGCTCAAGCACTGTGGTGAAGCATTTTAACGTTTTAATCTCCACTTCTCTGGGCTCCCTCCTTTGGAAAAGGAATGCCTGTGGCAGGGAGGTGAGTTTCTAAGTCTTGCATGGACAAAACTCTCACCATACAGCAGTGAATCCAAGGCAGCAGCACCAATCTTGTGTCTCACCCCTTTCCAGATGGATTCCTCCATCATTCTTTCTGCCTGCGTTGCCTGTAGAGCTGTCTAGGCTGGGCTTTCGGTGGTTTTCACAAGGCTTTTTTATTCCTCCTCCTCAGCCAACAATAAACTTCCCATTTTCTGTATAAGTAGAGGCTCTTACCTCACCTGCCCTGAACCCTGAATGCCCTAGAGTTGCCTCCACACCAGTACGACCTGTTTGAATTGGGTGTCTGTAGCTGTTTGATTTGGATTATAAAACTTTACATATGATTTCATCAGACCCTGAACTTCCATGCTGGCGTTCTGTGCTGGCTGTTAGAGCACCTGTCAGCAGACACTTACAAGGTCTCCAAGTTTCCTGCTCCAAAATCTTCCCTTATCCTAAGCCTACCGCTGTGGACATGGACCTTTGGCAGAATATTTTCCCTTGGAGTACAGCTTGTCTTCAATCACCTTTCACGCAGTGCAGCACTTAATACAAGTCCTGTCGCTCTCTTCCTTTTCAGCTGATACATGTAGCGAGTTAAAATGCAATCTCATGCCAATCCCATAAACAAGCTTCCAGCTAGCATCCTCTCCCTAATGTCCTCTACTCTCTGTTTGGGTTCTTAAAATCTTCCATTACTCTGCTCTTTCTACATATTTTATTGTTTGTTCAAAACACCTCCCAGTCCAGTCTTTTTCTCGCTTACAGAAAAGGAGAGATGCTTTTCCCCTCTTCCCACTGACTGCATACTTATAATGTATGTTGCTAAGCAGATACTTGTGGTAGAGTCCTTCATAAAACTGATGCATGTAAAATATTGTACAGGTAGCAGTGAGGAAGGTCCCAGTTTGGCACAGAATCATAGAATCACAGAACGGTTTGGGTGGGAAGGGACCTTTAAAGCCCACCCAGTCCAACCCCCCTGCAAGGAGCAGGGCCATCTCCAACCAGATCAGGTTGCTCAGAGCCCCGGCCAACCTGGCCTGGAACATTTCCAGGGATGGGGCATCCACCACCTCTCTGGGCAACCTGGGCCAGTGTTCCACCACCCTCAGTGCAAAAATTTATTTTTTTTTTATAATACCACTGGTTTCATTGGAGCAACTCTTCATACAAACTGGGGTAGATAGAAAGTGTTTCCAGCTCTACCAACATAAGAAGTTGTTATTTTCAGGTGCTTTTCACAGGTTTATAGAATGTTGTCCTTTGGGCTGAAATTGCCTCTAATCAGTACCTACCCCACAGTGATTTTTCCCTTGTTTTGAAAGTTTGAGCAGAATCAGGAGAGCTGCTTTTGAATACGGTGAAGAGGAGAAAATCTTTTTTTTTTTTTAAAAAAAATCTTTCTGACCTTTTTTTCTTGGCAGCTCTACAGCTGAATTGGCTGTGGTTTGAAAGATGCAATTTGGCAGGAAAATAGCCCTCATTGGGGAGTAGTGCAGGGCTTTGTATTGCAGGAAATTGGGTTTGATTTGCCCATGCTACAAGTATTCAAAAATTGCAATCTGGCCATATGCAGTGGAGGGTTTTGCTAAGCTTATTAGAGGACATGGAGACCAGGGAATATGACTCTGCCAAGCCAGAACAGAATTGATTTCCTGAGGGAAAGGAGACCCCAGTGTGGCAGAGTGGGATGCTCCGCTCCTTCCACCCCCAGCACCGCTGTCTGCGGAAGGCAGGGAGGGCTCCTTCGGGCAAGGCGAGGCCAGGGATGGGCATGAGGGAAGAGCCACCCACAACCTGTCTTTAAGTCCCAAAAAGCATTTTCCCCAAGCTGGTACCTATAGTTTGATTTTGCACGTTGAAAAGTCTGATCTCTGCACCCCGGTGCGTGTAAAACCATGCTATTGCCACACACGTGAACTATACCGCTATTTTTAATGGATTTTTTTTCTGGTTATTTAAGATCTTGCAGGATCAGATCCATGTGCATAACGAAATGAGACTTTTTGCTAGGCTGTCTCCAAGGCTGAACACTGGGAAAACTGAGTCCACAGCAATAAACAGGATCTGTATTTCCAATTCATTTTAAACCAGAAAAGAAATTTTTCGCAAACTTCCTCAACTGTAAGGATTCTGCAAATCCTCTTCACTCCCATTAAAAATTAAATCATTCTCATGCAGACACCAGGCATAGCCCTTTTCAAAAAGCAGTGCATAGAGCTGCAGCAATACTCCAAATCTTCTTCACATGCACATTCTTTGGAGTAGTTGTGGGACAAAAATGAGGATTTATTTTAAACTTTTTGGATGAACTGACTGAATTAATAGAACAGAATATTTGACTAAAATCAAAATATCTGGCAACTGGAGATCAGTTTGCAAGAGTGATTTCTGATAGACAGTTGTATTGCATGAGCAAATTCAATGCTTAGGGGAAAAAAAAGGATGAAGAGACAGGATGAATAAGAGATGTAGTTCATAACAACTACACATTGAAAAACATAGTCCTTCCGAAACACAGTGCTGGCCATCTTGGGCTGATGTGCTATGGCATTGTTATCTTTGTTACTAAACTGCATTTTCCTAAGAAAAGTAATTTTATTTTTTTTTATTCAGAG
This sequence comes from Chlamydotis macqueenii, assembly GCF_036417535.1. NCBI lineage: Eukaryota > Metazoa > Chordata > Aves > Otidiformes > Otididae > Chlamydotis > Chlamydotis macqueenii. Next base: position 2,933,530 of record NC_141571.1, on the reverse strand, counting down.
TTGGTTTCAAGAACCATGATTCACACTGGTTTGTAGCTTAGTCTGAAAATATCCCTGCTGAAACCAAAGTGGAGGGATAGACTAACTAGTATACACATAAATACATACACAGGGAGGGGGGGAGTTGATTAAATTGAGCTGTTTGCCTTACAAACACTTTCCACTCTGGTTTGCCAAGGAGATGAAGATGAGATGTTACCTCTGGTTTATCTGATCCGTACTCTACCTATGGCCTTTGTCATTCATGTCCACCCAGTCAGATGGGCAAGTCAGACATTTTTTCGTTCAGCTTGGACAATACTTTCCTCATTATTTGCAGCATGAAAGTACACAAAGCCTAAAAAGTGAGGCAGCGCTATTTCTGCCCTGCACTGGAGTAGAAAACCCATTAATTGCATTTTTGGCAATGAGGTAGATGCATATAGGACTTAAAGCTCTTTAAATATGCAGGAGATGTTCCCCCAACGAATAGCCTTGACTGCTTTGAAGCTGCTCCGTGAAGCAGCAGTGACACAGGCTCCACCCGACTCGGTGTAACTGGGATGGGTGGTCGTGCTTAGGGCAAAGGTGGGAGCAGCCGGCCAAGGTGTCTGAAATCTGGGGCTGCTTTTTAATTGGATTATCAGGAAATCCTGTACCTCCAGGAGTACTGGAGACAGTGGAAAGAAGGACAATATTTTGCAGCTCAATATAAGTTGTAATTCAATGAAAAAGCTACATCAGGGACCCTTACGATTACACAGGCAAATCATTGAGCCCCTTATGTTGATGCTCTGTGATGTGGGCTTTACTCTGTGGCTACACACTGCTTCTCCCATGATACAGTAAACTGTATCAGGTTTTTTCCCTATTTTCAGCCTGTTCATCCATGACAGTGGACACAGAGAGACAAAGGTATGGTATGATTTCCTGCGTCTCCACACGTCCTCTAATTTGGATCTAACATTACCCTTTACTGCCTGTCCTCAGTTCTTCCCAAGGCACGGATAAAGGCTGGGTTTCAGGGTGAAAAAAGGTTAATGGTGCTCACAGCAAGACACGTGTCTGCAGGGCAACAGGAGCTCAAGATGATCTGGCCCAGCTTCCCATGGTCCCGCTTTGGTGCTTTGGGATCCAAACGTGGTACAACTGAAGGTGGGTTTGGGAATGAAACAGCAACTAGCAGGACAACTAGTCCCGGTGGTTTTAAATTCAGAAATGGCTGCTGATCTAGAGGAACTGGGAAGAAGAGCCCTTAAAAGAGTGAATTTATATTCTCTGAGCTTTTACTTCTCACTCACAGCTGTTGGAAAAATGTCACTCCCCCACCCAGCTACTCAACGAGGAGAAGCGCATGAGGAGAAGGAACAGCTCAGATCTGGATGGGCTGTTTGTCAGGTATGAATTCTCTCATCCAGCCACTCTCACTTCTATTCAGCACATGTAATGAATGTCTGAAAAATCTGGAAATTTATGTTCAGATCAATGGGAGCTGATTAATTACCTAAGATGTATTCAGATAACAGAGTTGAGAGGAAAAGCAAAGGCAATGCTTTCAAAAATGCTCAATGAAGTAAACCAAGTACATTGAGAATATATTTAAAGGATAAGTGCAAAGACGACCCAGGCAAGCGGAGTATCAAAGAAAGGAGACATCCAAAAGCCAGTCTTACAATCAACAACATAGACATGAAGGAGAAAAGAAATCTCTAAAGCTATTAAAAATCTGGGAGCCTATTAAAAATGGATGAAAAAAGGTACAAGGAAATCAAATCAAGAGACATGGAGTGGCACTTATGAAAGAAACCTTTAACAGAGTGGAAAAATTACTCTGTGATCCAAGCAAATTTAAATAGTGGCTCCAGTGATGATGGAGAACGGCACTTTCTTATTTCACAAACCTGCTCCTGACGGATTAAATGTTGATGATCAGTCTATGGGGACGCACTGAGGGATTCACCCCATGTGTCCATCCACAGTGTCCCCACCTCAGCTGATCAATGACACAACCACCACTCTGCTCTGCTGCCTGCTTCAGCAACAGGACCAGCTCATCCTGTTTGTCTCTAGGTTCTGTATTTTGACTTGGGAAGACCATCGTGAAAGCTGGCAAGGGTAAAGTTAGTGCAAGTGAAGGGTGAATCTGCCTCTCAAACCGGCCCTGCACTAGTGACCCACTCAACGCCAGGATCTGCCAAGGGCCCTGCAGCGCTGCGGTGCTGAGCCCACGATGCTTGCCGCAGCTCGGCACTGTGCGGGTTTATGGTCTTTGCCAGGGGAGCCGACCCTGAGCCATGAAAGGGTGAGAAAGTTGAGGTAATGCTGTTACACAAGAGAAAGTTAACTTTTTATGTCCAGTCTCCAAGTACTGCCCTTCTGCAAAGGACTGACATTTTTTCCAAGAGCGACGGGAAGTCCCTTCCGCCCCAGTATCAGCTGCCTTCGAGAAGCACACCAGACTCAAGCACCAGTACCTTGGATGAAAGCAGTACCTGTGGAGGTGAGAAAGGCCTTGCCGACTCCTGTGCCTTCCAGGTGATGTTGTCCAGGTCTGGCTTCCTCTCCCTCAAACCCCATCTCTCCCAGGTTAAAATCTACTGGCACTTTCTTACTTTCAGCTTTATTTTGTCTGCAGAAGTACCGACACTAACACCCAAAACATGACTGCAGTGGTAAAGGAATTAAAAAGTTACCCCCAAACCAGGAGGTTTTTAGCAGAATCATGGGGCTTTTTAGGTGAAAAGTTGAACATGCGGAGACACCAGAGGCATTTGGGTGGTGACCATCATCGCTGCGTGTCAGGGCGAAGCAGCCAGGCAAGTCTGGCTGTGCTGCAGGAGCTGTGACCCACACCTTCCACCTCCTGCCCAGCCGCCTGTTTCACAGCCCCCTCCCCAGCTGTAAGACTGGAGGATGAGACAAGCCCTCCAGCATCCACAGCGTATAGCCCACCAAGAGAGTGTCCATCCCTCCTTTAGGCCTAGGCTTAATATCCTCCTTCCCCTCATCTTCAGGACACTGTTCCAGATCATTAAAACTCTTCTATTAAAAATCTTCTTATAACTTCCTAAATGCTTTCATGGCCAGCATGCTGCATTTATTCTTGTTCCAAGATAGTCCTTCACCTTAAATAGCTTTCTTCCTCCTCTCTGTCTGTTCCCCCTTCCCTCATGGCAGTTGAGTCTCCCTCGGCCGTCGTTTTTTCCTGTTCCCCCAGCCAAGCCCTTCCCCTCCCCAGGCAGACGAGCTCTTAGCCCATACGGCCCCTTCTGCAGCTTCCCATGCTCTGTCCTTCAACAGGGGTGGCGAGAGATGCGCAGCGGTCCTGGACGCGGCTGTGCCCGGGCGGGGACACTCGTGTTCACCCATTCCTAATGGGAAAGCCCTGCCTGCGATAGGCACATCTGCCTTTTTCAGAGCTGCACCACGCTGGCAGCTCACCATTCCCCTGTGACACACAAGTGGAAACAACTTTCTCTCCTGTTCTGCCATTTCCAAGTGATGAGGCCCAAGCTTCGAGCAGAAATTTCTGTTTCTAGTCCCAGCGTGCACAGCTCTGCACTTTGTACTGCTACATTTCATTCTGTGTCTGTTACTTCCCACGTCAGGATCATCGGAGTGTTTTATTTGTTATATTTGATCCGATTTTCCATTTACCTTCAGGTCTTTAATTATTCTTTCCTCACGAATTTATTCTAAGCTTTGCATGCTGTCGATGTCTCTAGATGCCTGCGTCCTTTCTTTCTTTTTTTAAACAGGAGAACTAGGCTTGCTATTTTCTCCTGCTCAATTCATGTATTAAAAATCCTTAAGAGTGGACTCGTGATTCATGTGCCAGTTCTTTTAGGAGTCTGGGCTGGATTATTTGTCCCCCCTGGCTTCAGTGCATTAAAGCTCTTTCAGTTTTGCTTTCACCTTGGATACCGAAATTTCCATTTTTATAAATCTTATGCCCATTAGCTATCAGCCCTGTGCCCTTGTGTCCTGAAGCAGCATCTTTATTGAAAACTGAAGCAAAGTACTCGTTTAGAATTTTTGCTGTAACTACATTTATTTATTTATTTCATCCATCTTGCTTTCTTTTTGTCTGTGTGACCCAAAATTTTTTACTTTTTTTTTTAAAAACAATATTTGCAAGCTGTAACTCGGCTTCAGTTTTGGCAAGCCGCATTTTAGTCTTGCATTTTCTGCCCTCTGTGGGAGTTCGTTCATCAATCTCTTCTGCCGTCCCTTTCAAGCTCTCTTTCTTGCAATCTCTCTTCCAGAAGACCAGCTGCATTTGCTCCCTTTGCCTGGAACGTGCCTTCCAGATCAGTTTTGCGCTTTTGACTTCCCCAGGTCTCCTCTGTTTCTCAAGGTCTGAACTTCCCAAATAAAGATCGGGTTTAGTTCATCTTTCTGTTTAAGCTGAACCAATCTGTGATCACCCCATCCCAGTCCTTCGCTACATCCAGCTCTTTCATAGTGTCCTCGCTGGTTTACTAAACCAGCTTTCCCTGCAGACTCCCCACCTCCTGGAGCGGAGCGGGGATGCGACTGGGGACAGGCTGAGAGAGCTGGGGCTGTTCAGCCTGGAGAAGAGGAGGCTCCGGGGAGACATGAGAGCGGCTCCCAGTGCCCAAAGGGGGCTGCAGGGAAGATGGGGAGAGACTGTTCAGTAGGGCCTGGTGTGACAGGATGAGGGGTGATGGTTTTAAAATAGAGGGGGGTAGATTCCGATTAGATATTAGGAAAAAAAATTTTACAATGAGAGTTGTAGAACACTGGAACAGGTTGACCAGAGAGGTGGTGGATGCCCCATCCCTGGAAATGTTCAAGGCCAGGCTGGATGAGGCTCTGAGCAACCTGATCTGGTTGGAGATGTCCCTGCTCCTTGCAGGGGGGTTGGACTAGATGACCTTTGAAGGTCCCTTCCAACCCAAACCATTCTATGATTCTATGAGCTGCAGCTCCAGCCGAGGAGTCAGGGGTTGAATCAGGCCAGAGCTCGCAGCTTGGCCAGCCTCAGGAACATCTGCCATAATGTTGATGGGACAAGCCAGGTTCATGGTCAGCTCATGGTCCCACCTGAGGACCACGCATGGCCAGGACAGGGGGTGGGAATCCAAGCTCTAGGAAGCACTGTTCGGAGTGTCTGTAGGTCACCTGGTTCCCTCTCCCACTGGGAATCCTCTGAACGTTGCTACCTTTGACACCACTGGATAGATAAAGAAAACGCAGTCAGATTATATTCTTCTGCTCTTGTTTTGTAACAATAAGAACAACCTCATGGTTCTGCTCATCCTACAAAAAAGTCTTTGGGCAAAAATACAATAAAAAAGGAAACAAGAGACTTTTCTAAGAAATTAGCAACCTTTCCCCTGCACACATGGTTCCTGTGGTTTGGTTAATGTTTAAAAGAGCTCGTGTTACTGATACTGCAATTCAGAGCTGATTAAAAAAAGACTCCTCTGTACAAAGCTGAGGTTTCTCATCTGCATTTCTTCTACTTGGAGACTTCTCACGTGTCTGCAAGTGCAGTGTCCCTGAGTGGTTTTCAGATGACCAAAACCAACCAAAGAAAAAGCAGTTTTAAGGTGGGTCAGTATTAGAGGAGAGACCCTCAAGAGTCTTGCTCCATGCTGAGATATTGTGCAGCAAAACAGGGCATCCTGCATCCTCTGTAGAAGGGGACAGGACAGAGTTGGAACATTGCAATTTTAATGTGTTTTCTTTTTTTTTTTTTTTAATGACGTTCACTATTTCACTGAAATGTTACGACTAGAGAGGGACAACAAGCTCCACTACTTGCCAGAGTCAAACAACTCTGGTGCCCAGAGATTTTCCTGCTATTGATTTTGCACATAGGGGATCCGTACGGATGAACCCCTCTGCCTGGGAGCCCAGTCTCACCACAGCAGTACTGGTGTAAATCTGCGGAGGAAGGATCCCCTCCTGCGTGTTCCTGCTGGTGTATGTGCTGCAGAGCTCATTTACGGCGTTACCCAACCCGTGGCATAAAGCAGGATGCTGTTAGAGTAACGACATAAATCTTCGTCTTTGAAACGAGAAGTCAGCTCCAATGCAAAAGGGAAGAAGGAGAGAGATAGCTTTTTAAAATGCATTTGGTCAATAAAGATTCCCAGTTTTCATTCAAACTGTTGACTTTCCTTGGAGTAAAATAATTCCTTTACTAATGAGATCCAGCCCAACTTAAGAAAAGAAAGTGAATTCATTCTGCAGATGCATCTTTGTTACTCCTCCAATTAAACAAAAACAGGATTTCTAGACACAGACTTTTTTTTCTATGTATGTGATCTCCCAGATCTAATTATCTGCCATGCAAAAAAAAAAAATTTCCAACGGAATCCAATGTGCGCTAATAAAGACTAGCTTGGCATTGACAGTGACACCTTTTGCTCCAATTCATGCCGACAGCACCAGAGAATCATTTTCCTAATAGCGCAGGGAAGTTTTGGTGAGTGTTGTTGATAGAGCCCGCGACGTCGCTTCTGCGCAGCAGCGTTTTCCGTAGGCTGCATTAGCGGGACGGAGCCAACACAAAGGCTCAATCTGAGAGCTCATCAGATACTAATTTGCTGCTAGCCCTGCTATAAATAATGCATGCCGGCGGGGAGCTGCAACGGCCCTTAGTGGAGTAATGCACTCAGGCTTTCTTCCTCCCACAGAGTCCAAACCTCACATCTGTGCTGGGACTGCAGGAAAACGTTTTCAAAACCACCTCAGTGACTTAGGGTCATTAGAGGAAAGTCACTGGGATTCAGGCATCTTCTATCTCAGTGAAGATATAAATATCTCCATCAGGCTATTTCTTCCTTTATTGGCATGAAGCACTGGCTGAAAAGCAGAAAGCAGGCAAAAGATCTATTGGGATTTTGCATGGGGATGAGGCATGGATTCCCTGAAGGGTTTTCCAGTCACTCCAGTGAGGGCCAGTCGGTCCCTGGAGTGCACTGGAGGATGAGAAGGGTCTCAGCTGCCCTGCCCCTAGCACTGCTGGAGGAGGTGGTCTGATGGTCTGAGAGACCCCCTAGAAGAAGCAGCGGGATGTTCCTGGCAGGGACAGGGAGAAGGACTCATCCTGACCCGTATCTGAGGTCTGGAACATGAGAAAATTTTGTGTCAAAATTCATTTTGAGAAATGCAGTCAAAAGATTTTCTGAAAATCCATTTGAATGTATTTTTTCCCTATCCAAGAGGAGTACCCCAGTCATCCAGCCATCCCACTACAACAATACCTCTGTAGTCAGCGTGGAACCCAGAGCTTCTCTTCCAGAGCTGTGCCGTCTGCGGCTCTCCAGGCTTTCAGCACAGGGGGTGGTTTTAGTGGCAGACCGGCTATTTTTGGTTTCTGTTCCACCTCTTCTTTCCAAAGGATCTTAAGACATCTTGGCTGACACCTTCCTTGCCTTGTGTGTTTTTTTTTTTTCCTTATTTCTTGAATTAACTCCTTCTTGTGTCCCTTTACAAAACCCTGGTGGAGCTTTGGCCTCTCTTCCCACAAACAGACCCCAGACTGCATGGAGCTCGTACTGTTTGTGATGAATGTAGCTTCCCTGTATTTTTCTTCCCTTTACTGGCATTTCAATGGTGCTGCAAATTTTCTCGCAGACTTCCAGTGCCTGATATAAGAAGATCTCTCACTGCCTGTTTCTCTGTGGGTATCTGTTTTGGCCGCAAGCCCCTCACCCCTCCCAACCTGAGTTTCAAACATACCTGTTGCCTGCCATCCTCAATGCTCCCTTTTATAGGATTAATTAAAGTTGGATTTTCATTTTCAGCAGAATGACTGTCGTTTAATAATCTCTTGAATTATCTCACTAAGCCGAACGGGGCTTGGTGTTTGTTTCCTCCCTTGTTTCTTTCTTGATTTTTTTCCACGAGAAGTTTAAGGATTTATGTTCTTTGAAATTCTTTTTTTTTTTTAATTATTTTTTAATTCCTCCGTAATGCAGCTCCTAGCACGGGGCTGGGGTACAGCCCTGCTCACCACACGGGCAGGTTTGAGCAGTTTGGGGGTAAGGATAATCTATATTGAGGGGACTGCACCCCCGTGCAAGGGGCTGTGCAGGTGGGAGCACCATCCATGGTGCCTATGAACTCTTCACCCAATACGTGGATTTTCAATCCCACATTTTCATGCATTTCCAACCCCCACATCCTTCACAAGGGTAGTTTGTTCCCTCCGTTCATGAAGTTTCCATGGGGCAGGAGAGGTCTTTTCCCGGGCCAGGGATCAGTGGTGAATGTGAGGCCCCCACCCCACCCAGGACTGCCATCCTCATCCCCTAAACATCGGCTTGCTATCACCGTCATGGAGTACCCAAGGCATGGAGGCTTCTTCTGAGGAGGAGTGTGAACTTAAAAAGCAAATAGCAAGAGTGTGGTGCTGCATCCCCCACTCTGCATTCATCCTGGGGGGATGTTGTGCATGTTCCTCTGCGTGGTGCAGGGATGTGCTGGTGTGGCTGAAGGTCCGAGGTGCCCAAGGATAGTGTTGGTGGGCTTTCTTGGGTAGGGATCCCCAAGCCAGGGTCACCCTGGTGCTCTGCTGTGCAATGGGCAGTGTCCGAGCCCCTTGTCACACCTTGGTGGCCAAAGGACCAAGTTGGATCTCCCAGACCTGAGCTGGGAGTAGTCCAGCACACACACAGTGAGGGCCAAGGGGGCTGAGCCCACGGTAGCATGGGATGGAGGGGGTGCAGTGGGGCCATGCCTACACCTAACGAGGCAGTGTCTGAAGATCATTTGAACATTCAGAAGCTGTTTTTCCTCCTGCAAAGCTAGTTGCTGTGAAGGAAACCCTTCAAGCTGTCATAAAAACTATCATACATTCGATACAGCTTCTCGGGACCCTTGAGATGTGCCTCCTGTTTGTATGACAGCATTGTTAATTAACGACACAACCAAAGGCTCTGAGAAACAGCCTTTGCTTGGTTTCTCTTGGGGTCTAGTTTGAGATGTAGACCTATCAGGAACACCCCAGCCCCAGCTGCCCTGGGACTCTGCCTGCACCCCTCGGCTCCATGTCTGGTCCAGCCCGCCTCATGGCTCATCCTACAAGCTCCTACAAGCTCCTTGTCCCCAAGGCTGAGCCCCACAGCAAGCACTTGGGCCACAGGGCCAGGAGGAACATGGGTTCCACACTGGACAGCAGTCACCACCAAGGGGTAGCAAAATTCAGCTGCCAAGAACTTGGGTTCAAGTCAAATTCCCAGTCACACCATGAGAGCCCCCAGTTTATTACCCACTGAAGCAGCCCAGCTTTGTTTGAGAGAGGATTTAGGAAATCTAGCAAGCTGTTTTGCTATTAGATGCTGAAAGGGGAAGAACAGAGCTGTAGGATTTTTTTTTTTTTGGTTGTTTTTTTTTTTTTTTTCTGAGTCCCTTTTTATCTTTTGGCAGCCCTTTGTACAATTAAATAGCTCCACGGGGATGCCATATGTTGCCAATAGTTTTACACTTCTCAGTAGTGGGAGGCTGGAACGCTTTCCAAATTGACATGATAGGAACCCATTACAAAATTCTTCTCTAAGAGGAACGGCTAAATGTTCTGTCAAGGAACTGAATTAAAAATAGACCAACTGGTATTGTTATCTCCCCAGAAGAATGCACTTGGCATCACGCACACCATGGTACATCTGGTGGTACATCTCTGAGTCTCTGAAGCCCCAACACTAGCCTGGTAGGGCTGTAAGCGGCAAGGTGCAGAGCTGGGTCTAGATCCCAGGTTCAGGGTTTGGGATCCATCTTCTGTTCCCCACTGCAGATGAACAACATCAGCTTGGTCCTGCCAAATCCATGGCCCTGGCTCTGTTCCTGCCTCCATGGAGCACAGCACAGGAGGACCTCATTGGACTGTCTTCACACCCCTAAGCTCCAGCACCTCCCAGATAAGCTTCTTGTTGAGCTGGAGCACAAATTCACCCAAGTGGTCCCCAGGTCAAAGCTACAAAGTGCCAAATCCACCTGCACCTCAGTGCAGTCCACCCGTGCACACAAAACTTGCTCCAGATGAATTTGTTTTCCCATAATTTGTTGTCTTCACGAAAACACAAACTTTTGCCCTGCCCCATCTCCACCTCATCTTTGATTGCCTTGTTCTTTACTTGTTTGCTCAGTGACTCCTCTCTGTGGGGCGGGTGCCTGGCTGCCGCGGGACCGGTGGTGACACGTCCAGTGCACAGGTGTGGGTGGTGGAAGGGGGATCTCGTAGCTTAATGGCTTGATAACAGCTATTAAGTAAATACCACATATAGGGGAAAAAAAATGCTTCACTTCCACCTCAAACAGGGTGGGGTTAACTATCAGAACAGAGCTGTTTACCTTGGGCTGAAACGCATGAATAGGGGGACTTTGTGGAAACCAGCAATTCATGGGAGCAGGTTTTCAAAAGCTTCTGTTATATGGCAGTGACAGCTGAAATAAGCAGAAATTTCGTGGAAGGATTTCTTTTTCATGTCAGTTATGGTTCTTCGGCAATCCCAGAGCATCATTCACAAAATCAAAAATTGCCGGGGTGCTGGGCACTGCAATTGCCACTTAGACCTGCCCCTTTAGTCACTCTGGTGCTGTGTTGGTGTTGAGTTGGTTTAAAAAAAAAAAACAAAGAAAAACCATGGCTGATTCTTACCTGAGTTTGAACTGAGGAACATAGTAAAACGGTAGGAGACTGAGGAGTCTACCTGGTGTTAATCTTTGGTCTGATTAGGAGTAGATCAGGACAAGTCTACTGGTTTCTGCGTGCCAATCCCCGGGGGTATGCCAGGACCCCAGGATGGACCTGCTCTGGGATGACGTTTGCTGGGCGCCAGGAAGCTCTGCTGAAAGGCAAGGTGCATTAACTCAGGCTGCACGACACGTTAATGGGTTTTGGACATCTCTGTGAGCCGAGTGAACATGTGTCTGTGCTTAGATACCCCTATGGGTTTCCCTGATGCCTGCATCAGCTGGCCAGATGCAGTAGGAGATCAGGAACGTGGAACACAGGCTGTGGCCTCTGCGTGGTTCAGACAGCTGGGCTGTTACAAGATCGGTTGCAAAACCAAGGGATTTCTGGTGCGTCTGCCAGAAAAACCTCAGAGAACAGTACCTAGTGAAATAGGTACCCGGAACTGTGCTATATAGGAAAGCCATTTTGGTGAGGAAATCAAAGGTTAGAGGATAATTGATTCCAATAATTTTTTTTTAACCTTTTTCCCCTTGGATAAAATGCACACAGCCGGCTGTGGAGGAGCAGCCCACCCCTGGCAACTCCCTCGTGCTCCTTCTCTTTCATGCATCCCACCACGATGGCTGTAGGGTGGACTGACACCCACCCCGTCCTCCCCCTGCACCCCACCACGGAGCCTCTGACCGCTTGAGCCCTGTGGGCCAAGGAAGCTTTTCCTTCACCCATTTCTGGGGGATGCTACAAAATGCATGACACCTACAAGCCATCCTGCAAGAAGAGAGACCCTTCACGCCTTTCCAGGGACGCGCAGAGCTGCTTGGCGCATGGAGGGGGCTGCGCGTGGGACCTGAGCTATTGCCATGCGGGAGCTCAGGCTGGATCATCCCGTCCTGTCTCCTCGGAAGCTCAATGAATCTAGAAAACCATCTCCCCTTGTCATCTGTGCTGAGAGATTCACAGCACCTGCACAAAAGTGCTTTTATGTCTGCTTCATGCATATTGAGAGTTGACATTAAAAGAGAGGGAAAGGAAGAACAATCCATTAGGCTCTGTGCACTAAATCCTACATTTCAAACTGACACATCTAAAAATACCTATGATATGAAAGCAGATACTGCATTATAATTATACACTGCAGATCTATTGTACTCTATATGGGATTCCTGCTCCAGCATCTACCGCAACCATTGCAAGAGACAGGAGCAAACCAGCCTGGCTAAAATGAAGAACCACGGATGGATTGGCATCAGCAGCAGCCTGAAATGCTCCAGACTAGGGTCCAGCGCTCTTCGGTGTGGAGTGCTGGGATTTGGCACCGGGTAGTTCTTCCTTGCCCAAGTTTGAGATATTTCTTTAAAGAGTTATTTGGTGGCTGACCTGAAAGCAGTTTCTTGTGTGAAGTGGTTAGCATCTACGCCTTCCCACTTTCTGGAGAGATTTCTCGTGTCCTTGGATGTGGTAGAAAGCATGCGTCACAAAAGTACTGACCTCAAGTTGGTACGGGGGGAGCCACCCAGGCTCTGAATCATTGAACTATGCGAAATGATGAATTTTGTGTGTTTCTGGCAATTTCCTGTCGTTACACACTCCAGTGAAGATTAAAATTAAACTGTAGTCTAATTAGTTAATGACCTGGTTTTATATAAATAAATCCAGTAAATCACGCTCATTATGGTATGAAGCTTGTGTTTAAGATGAGCTCCGTAACACGCTCCATCCATATCCGAGCGTACGGACCGTCCCCTGGCTTTCACACTCCAACTCAGTGGCTGCGAAAGCACGGGGCAGATTTGTTTAAAAACCAAGTCTGTTGCTAGAAGTCTGCTGCCTGCCCGAGAAAACACGTGATGTCCTCTTCATCCAGGCAAGACAGTGATGGGCTGGTTTGGAAGCAGCTATTTGAGGAGCACAGGGAGCAGGAAGAGGGACACGCACTGCGAAGTCCCCATGTGTCACCTGAGTGTCCCTGCCTCCTGTGTCTACATTGTGTTTTCCAGCTTTTGCGACAGCAAAAACTGGAAGATCCCAAAAGCGAGGATCCCACCATGCTTCGCCGAGGGCTGTCTGGGAGGTGCTGGCCGGCTCGGCGGCGGGGCTCTGCCGGCCCCATCTCACCTCGCGCTTTCAAGTGGACAGGACAGACGGGCTGCTGCGATGAGCTGGCGATATGTCTGGGGTTAGCTGGTGAAGCAGGCTGGGATCCTCCAGATGAAAGACTCTATAAAAAGGCAAGTTATTCCCTGTAATTTGAGAGAATTGCCAAATGCTAAAAAATTCTGAGGTTCCCAAACCACAGAACCGGCCAAACTGCCACGAGATTTTAATTTTTAATTGGAGTTCCTTCTTATTTTCCTTCTGGTTTTGAGCCGTTGGGTCGTGGTCTTATTTGCAGAGAAAAGTCACGATGAAGCACAAACTCTCTGCTTTTCAGAAGTGAAACCTGAACCTCTCGCACCATCACGTGTCTCCAGGAGATGGGGCTTCTGTTAAATGTCAAAAAGGGGGGAGAGCATCACCACAGTGGCACCGGAGTTGAGCAGGTGCCTTTTTTTCTTCATCTGAGCATGGCGGCGTGTGCCCACGCGTGTGCTGGCTGCTCCCGGAGCAGAGCGCGGCCCTCAAAATGCAATTTTGTCCTTCGCCAGGGAGAGCTGGGGCAGTGAGCTCCGCGGGAGGAAATCACTCCTCCTGCTCTTTGAGAAAACCACCTGCGCTCAAATGGGTCAAAGCAAGCTGTGAGGTTCGCACGTCCCTGCGGTGAGAGCTGGGGAGGTGGGACAGGGAGGGTGGGGCTGTCACCTTCGGCGCTGAGCCTCGCTGGCAGCAGCGGGGACCACGGCAGCAGCATCTGGGACAGGGTACGTGACTGCTATTGGTGCTGGCAGCCAAAATTGCTAGAAAAAAAAACACTAGGAAGAGCCCCAGAGGAAGACAATGAGGTTTTTTTGCTTATTTGCTACCCAACAGTGACGGTCTCGTGTGTGTCCATCCCACTCCCGGCAGTGCCCACCCTATGTTTCAAGGTACTACGAGCAAACACAGTCCAACCGCTGCATTTCAAGCCTGGGGTTTGCACCTGCGTCTCTTCCTGTGCTGATGCACAGCGCCCAACCCGCAGCTCTCGTGCTCTCAGCTGAGCTTCTGGAGGCACCGCAGCACCGTCAGAGCTTTGTACCACCACAGACCCACCAGCTGGAGCACACCATCAAACCTTACAGTCCCTTGCCAGGGAAACGAGCCCTGACTTAGGTCCCCTTTCTCAGGAAATGTGGGAAGTAGACCCCAGGTCTCCCAAATCCTTGGCTTGTGTTGAACAGCTCTAGAAGTAACTCCCGCACGAGGCATGGCCACATGTCCAGAACATTGAATGCTTGGTGGAGGCATGAGTTGGAAATGCAACCTCCCGAGGCTGAGATGGGCAGTGCCATACTCATAACGCTGAAGCTGATGGAATGGGATCCCCCAACCTGCTGTGAAATAAACTGTACCTCTGTGCCTCAGTTTCCTCATCTGTAAAATGGGCACGTGGACACTGCTTCCATTGGTGGGGTGCTTTGGCATGCATCCCTGTTAAACGCTGGATGAAAGGAAGGAGGAGCAAACCAGAGAGGGACAGAGCAAGCCCAAAGTTGCTCAGTACCACTCCCGGCAGTGCCAGGTTCTGCAGGCAGCACTCAGGTGTGGACAGGATGTGGCCAGTCCCCATGATGGCCCCGGACTGGAGCAAGGAGGCTCTTTTCCTCCGTGAAGACCCCTTCTCTTAGCGCTGAGCAAGACCCGAGCCCCTAAGGAGGAGAGAGGGAGCAAAAGGCCACAAGACAGTGAAACACAATTTCAGTGTCTGTGTCACCCTGGCTGTCTCCGTATGTGCTTTTTGTCACTATTCCTCCAAGCTTTCAAGGAGTCCATCTGTCACAACAGTTTTTCACCGCAATACCTATCCTGACAGAAACCATACTTTGGATACCATTATTTGCACAATTTCCCAAGAAAATATGCTACTGGAAGGACTTTTCTACTTGTACAAGGTCGCTCACCCTTCAGAGGTTGTTCATCTCTGTCTTTATTGGTACCAGGTGCATGTGTAAAGCAGAGAAATTCTCAGAAATCAGAGCTCTGAAATCAGTTCTACCAGGAAATTAGGACAAAGGGAGATATTACACCTTCCCTTTTTTTTTTTCCAGAGTAAGAAAAAGGTTGCAAAACAGGAAAGAGTGTTGTGCGAGGAGTGGAAAGAAAAAGAAGGAAAAATAGTAGCTAGGAAGAAGAAAGAGTGGAAGGAGATAGACAGCATATGTGCAAGGAGAAGGGGAAAAAAAGGGATAGAGGTGTGTAGGGGAAAGGCAGAGCCACCTGGCATAGCGGCAGCGATCAGTGCTCTGTTACTCAACGGGCTGGGCAGCCAGGTGCTGCTGATCCCCACATCCCGCCCTGCTCCTCAGATAACCGCCCGCCAGAGCTCTGACGAGAAAAGCGACCTCATCCCCTTGGGTTTATGGTTTCCTCCTGTCTCTGGAGGATCTCTGGGTGCGCGGTGCTGGGTTTGCATTGCTTGCACACCATCTGCCATGAGAGACGTTGTGTCCTGCCCCAGCCTTCTTGAAGAGGGGAGTTTGGGGGGGGGGGGGGCGTTGGCATTGGCACCCACCCTCAGTGATGAGATAGAAACACCCCATGGGTAACCTCCAGAAATCCTGGTCATCTTGGTTGGCTTTTTATGGGATTAGCTATTCCTCTGCATCATCACACGTGGAGAGATGTGTCAAAACACTGCTGGTTACCATCACTGCTGAGGTCACCTGCAGGAACTATAGGGATTCTCTGATAGCACAAAACCCAAGTCTCTTCAAGTAACACAAAAAAAAAGACTGGCTGTGACAAATTTGTAAGCTCCTTCCCCACTGCTTTTCCTGCTACAGCCACAAATTCCCGTCACGGGTGCGTTGAGCACGTGGAGCGGAGGCTGGCAGCGCGGGCAAGGGCTTGGCAGGCCAACATACGGGAAAACCAGGCGTCTCCAGTATTTGCCACCATGAATTGAAATTATATTTGTTTTCTGATAAGAGGTTGGTACTTTGCTCTTTCACAAGCTACTTGCAAAAGCAGTTACTCCAGGGAGTAATTTAACTCCTTCCCATAACCTCTGTCCCCACCCCTGCCAACGCATGGGTAGGAGCTGATGTAAAACTTCATGAAACTTCTGAGTACTCACAGATACCCAGGTCCCTTCGCTGAGCGAGAAAAGATCCATCCCAAATGGAAGATCGTATTGCTGGAACTTTTAAGAGTCTGGCAATTATAGTGTGTACATAGCATCTCACCCCTGACAGAAGTGCCTTCGGGTCTCCCACAGCTCACCCGTGGAAGAGGGGACCTGGAAGGGGCACCCAGGATGCAGTGGCTGCGTGGGTTCCCTGGTGATTCACATCCCACCCAAGGAGCGGTGGTGCCCAGAGCACTTCTTTCAGAGCAGGCACTACCCAGTTAATCTGAGAAAGTCAAGTAAGAGAAAATTATATTGGTGAATGCTATTCGCCTAGTGACAGAAAAAAATTCATGATTCATTTTTTGGGGGTAACTGTAGTTCAAACATCCTCAGAGAAGGTTAACTACTCGTGACAATATGCCCAGAAATAATTTATTTGGCAGTGGATGAGAAAAAAAAAAAGTTGAATAAACTATTTTTGGACAGTGCTAGTGAGCCAGGAACAAGGACCAGAATGTATTGAAACGCGGTCAGTGCAGCCGAGCCCCCATCACGCAGAGGGTCCCACGCACCTGCACCCACCAGCAGTTCAGGGGGTTGAGCAGGGAGCTGGTCCAGCTCAGCTGCCCGGACCCAGCACCCAGCTCTGCCCCCCTTCAGCCCCGCCATGGCCACTCCCATGCTGTGTGGTGGGCACAGGGCCAGCTCGCTGGAGGAGCCTTGCAGAAAGAAACCCTTGGTCAAGGGGTAAAATTACTCGGAAAATGAAAGCTGTTGTGTCAGGCAGCGGCAGAGCTGGAGGAAGAAATCCCTGATTAGTATTCCTGGAGCTCCGCACTTTTTTTTCGGAAGAAAAGCACCTACATTTAGTAGCTAGAGTAAATATCCTGCCGTAATATTGTGTGTTAATAGACTCGCTTTTCAGCTACTGATGACTGCAGTTTTGGAAAAATTATTGTTGCTATAAAACGAGTCTCTATCTCTCTCTCTCTATCCCTCTCCCTCTCTCTTCTGCTAATTGACAAAGAGGCCCAGTAATTAAAGGACAATAAAAGTTTTCCAGTAATTAGTTTCTGTTGTTTGGTTACAGGCCATCAATTGTTCTTTAATAATACCAATCGTTAGCATGCAGTAGTCAGTGGGCTCTCAAAGGCTTCTGGGGCACAACCACTTACCAACACTACACATTCCATTCCCATGAGGGCATCCCGCATCCAGCGGGAGATTAACCCTCTCCTAGGAGGGACTACTCCTACCCTGCCTTCATGTTTTGGGTAAACATCTCACATAACTAATGACGAGGAGCTGGTCATTAGGGGAAGGTAATTATGGGTACCTGAGGAGCGGGGAGGTGGATGGCTGGCAGTGACAGCGTGGGGTTGTACGTAGAGTCTTTAAGGTTGGAGAAGACCTGTGAGATCATCAAATCCATACCCACACCTCTGTCTCTTCAGCACGGCATGCCTTGCTAAAACTCCATTGCAAAACACTCTACAAGGATTAATTTTGCACAGGGGCATCCCGGTGATTTCCGCAGGATAAACTGAACACGTAGGCAAGCAAGCTTATGCCAGCTGATTGAACAACTTCATACTTGCCTGCCTGAACACCACATTTTATGCTTGAGGCTCAGTGTGTTTGCAGGATTTGGCACCCGTAGCGATGGCTGGAGATGGTCTTCCCTGTTGGCCCCTTTTCCCTTTTGCTGGACCCAGCTGAAGCCACAAGGAGAACAGATCTAGTGAGCCCATCTCCAGAGGTATCTCAGCAATGCAAAGATCTATAGCTTTCATGGTCCTACATAAAACTTTAACCACAAGAGCAGATCCTGATTTAAAATAGGGGCCTCAGATTCCCTAATGGTGGAAGGTACCACACACCCAAGATATTGCCTCTTGCAGCTCCTCCTCTCTACTGACTGCTGGGCTGGGGTCCCACCCAGCCGAGCTCCCTACCACCCTGATGTCAAGAAAGATGAATCTGAGGAAAGTATTTAATAAAGAAAGGAGAAATTCAATTCTTCCGCTCCACAAGATTTTTCACAGACATTTTATTCACACAGCTGACTTGGAATAAGTTTGGAGGTTCTACCTTAAGTGAAATCCCACGTTGGTTGCATGATTGCTAATAATCCCCAATGGCATTGCTTCATTACGGGTGTCCCTCAGAAGCTATGGCTCCTGCACCTAGTAACTGCCCAGCCGACTGAGACACCAATAAAAAAAAAAAAAAAAAGAAGAAATAAAATTGAGCCTCGGCATTGCAGAGAAAAGATTAAAAATACAGTCTTCAAAATTCAGACAGCAAATTAAAAACATCTCCCCATCCCTTACTCACAGAGAGATGTACATAAATACATATAGATGTTTCTGTAAGGCAGAGACCCAGTTTGAGGATATGACTCACAGTTTTTGAATCCTTAGGGTTGCAATGGAGGGGCGTCTTGCAGAACCTCTCAAGCTGCAGCCTTTCACTAACATTCGCTGCGCGGCTGAATTTAATATTTCATTTTCACGTTTCATTTTCTTCACCTCGCCTTCTGCAGCAGGTCTGACGTGAGGCAGGAGCAGTTCTCCAAGGGCATGGTCCTCAAATGCGCCTTCCTAATGGAGCTTTGATGGCAAACTTTTCTCAGGGCTAGGGTTGGACAACAATAGAAACCAGGCCTGGAGGAGCTTCTCTTCCACAGGCAGCTGCCTGCCCTGCCATTGCCTGTCTCTGCTTTCGATCAGAAATTCCTTACGTGCCGCTGCTGAACAGCCCGGTCCAGCCCCATGAAAAATTTTGATTTTGTCTAATCAGAATTTTCTGACATCTCCTGGAAGATTACCAAAGAGCACTTAAACACTTTTGTAGCCTGGATTCTGGATATGATTTCTGTCCATAAATAGCCAGGCTGAAGTTCAGTTAAATAATCACGGCATCCAACTGCATGACCCCTGCCAGAAGCTTGTCGTGTTCTTGTCACCCTGGGACAAGTGCAGTTGGGTTGTGCTGAGGTATTTGCAGCTTTCCCTCCTTCTCTTTGCCCACCTTGTCCACCCAGCACCTCTTCCCCTCAGTGTCCTCTGCACAGGCTCAGCCCGGGCATGCGTTTCCCCGGCAAGTTGTTTTGGGAGAGCTGCCCAGATCTCCCACCACGCTCCGATGCAACCGTGCTTGAGTAAGAGAAGAGATGTGGAGCTGCAGGTCCCAAGTTACCAGAGGAGACTGCATTTCACTGCTGTGTTTCACCACAGACCAGAGGCTGTTATTCCTCCGATCGTTTATCCTGACCTGTGGTGCACCACGGTCTCCAGGGAGGTGGACGCAGACAAGTGTCATGAAAGGCTCCTAAGGTTGGTTCCTCGTGCTTCAGGGCAGGAGGGAGAGGCTGCTCAGCACACAGAGAAGGACATCCTGGCCCAGCAAGGCCAAGGTTTTGGAGCAGGGGTGCGGCAGGCACTGTGCTGGGGTTTTGATAGAGACCAACTCTCCCCACTCTCCGTGATTAACCCTGTAAAGAGCTTTCCAATGGCTGGGCTTGGCCCCACTGCTGGAGTCGTATAAAAAGGCTGGGCGCATCTTCGGGCTGCAGGGATGGGGTGTACAGCCAGGGCAGGATTGGTTTTGGCAAAACCTGAGGCGCATCAGACAATTCATTTCTGAGACATGGGTCTTAGGGAAAAGAAGCATAATTCAGTGTTTGAAGCATCTCCTAATGCTTTTTCATGTCATATCTCAAAAATGGCTTGGCCTAGAAACTTCAGATTTGTTTAATTCAAGAGCCCTTGACGTAATCTAGCACAGATGAGGGCTTCTGAGAGGCTGCAGTGCTTATTTGGAGTTATTCTCCTCCAAATTACCAATATATTAGTGTTCTATCAGCAGCTGCGACAGTGAAAAGTTAAGACAGACTTTCCAGACTTTGTCAGAGCATCCTTGGAGCAGTTTTCCAGGATTTCTGTGTCAGACTTGTTTCACCTGCAACAATCCCAGGGCAAGGACTGCGGAGATGCCCCAGAACGCTCTCCCCCGGGAATGCCCACCGGCAGCACCGACCACTGCTGCCCCACCATCACCTGCCTCCAATTTCAGCCATACCTAAATAAAAAATAAAATTAAAAAGCATCAAACAACTCCCAGCAACAATTCGGCTCAGAGAAGGAGGAGGGAGCCAGCACAAAGTTTGGAAGAGCTCTATTTGCAGCAATAAAACTGAAAAACTTCTGAAATCCCTTTCCTCTCTAAAAACCAGGGTGAGTGTGGATTTTTTTAATAATTACCAGAGCTAAGGAGAGATGCTGTGGACAGGGTGTTAATTAGAGCTGATATACTCGGGTATATTGCATTTCATTAAGAGAGTAAATAACCCCAGCAGATTTTAATCCTGCTGGCAAATTGCCGAGCGCTGCGGAGAGATTATCTTTGAGGGTTAAAACTAGGCCAAAGAGCTAAAAGCAGCCTTTCATGAGAGAAGGCGGCCAAGGATCCAGGCTAGAAGTGGTTGGCCAAAGCCCTGGGATAATCAGATTGAAATCCTCGGCAGAAAGTACATTAAAAATGAGATAAATCACAATTGCCTGATTTCCGTGGGCAAACAGGCACACAGGAGGGAGTTGAATCCGGGCACTTTCTCCAACTGGAATGAAAACATAGCCTGATGTCGTTTGCTTTATCAGCCCCGTCACACTGAAACGTCTGACAGAGCTGCTTTGGCCGTCGAGCCTCAGGAGGGTGACCCGGCACCAATGCTAAGGAGGCTCAAGGGCAGCAGAGATCCCCTCGGCCCAGCCACGGCAGAGGGGACGACGGCCCCAGGGTGCCGGAATGCCGCCTTGTAGAGGGGGATGAGATGTCCTCCATGGTTGGGTCATCCAAAAAGCCTTCCAGTACCTCCCCAGTGCTCTCTCACGCTGTGACAGTAAGGAGACACTCAAGGGAGGTAAGCAGGGTGATCCTGGTTTGGTACGGGTGTGATTTTAGGTCAGCCTCATCCACCCGGCGACATTTGATGCACGAGGATTTAGTTAATTGTGGAATGAGCTTCTCTCCTAAACGCACAAGCGGAAATGAATCATAGAACCATAGAATGGTTTGGGTTGGAAGGGACCTTCAAAGCCCACCCAGTCCAACCCCCTGCAAGTAGCAGGGACATGTCCAACCAGATCAGATTGCTCAGAGCCCCGGCCAGCCTGGCCTTGAATGTTTCCAGGGATGGGGCATCCACCGCCTCTCTGGGCAACCTGGGCCAGTGCTCCACCACCTTCAGCATAAAATTTTTTTCCTAATATCTGATCTGAATCTCCCTCCCTCTATTTTGAAACCATTACCCCTGTTGTCCTGTCACAACAGGCCCTGCTGAAGGGTTTATAGGCCCTACTGAAGTTTCTCTGAAACCGAGAGGTACGGTTTCAAATTGATAGGAAACAGAATTCGCATGTAAATTTAACAGCTCCCACTTGAACCTGACACCAACGATGCAATTCCCCAGAAATCAGGGGAGCTGGTCCCCTGTTCTCCCAGGATTTCTTGCCGCTCCTCCTCAGAGGTCTCAGCCTTTTGCCAGGCGAGCGCAGTGAGCACTGTGCTCAGGCTTCGGGTAGCATCGGGGAAAGGGGACACGCTGGGACAGCAGGTCAGGAGAATCCTGACTCCTCTCCTGCTCTGTGACCCCGTTTTCAGAAAGGGGAGCTGGCTGCGAGATTACAGATGGGGCAGGTGGGAGGCAGCGGGCACGTGAGCGCTCATCTCTGCCTTCATCTTCCCCTCTGCTCCCAAACAAATCAGTCGGCAGGAGCAAGGCAAAGCATCGCGCTCTGCGATCGCAGGCACGAGGAAAATTAAGATCAACGTAAAAGGTGCAAATAAACGGAAATGATAAGCTCAAGCAGTAGAGCATGAGGAAGCAAAAAGCGCTGAAGGAGGTCAGGAGGGGCTGCGATTAGTGCGAATTTCCATGTTCTGCTCTTCACCTGACTCTCCACTGTCAGCAATTTTTGAATGGAGAAAATCACTCCTGAAAAATTCAAGTAGCAAAACTTTCCAGCCTGTAAATGAGAGAGAAATTAATTTTTGTCCTTTCTATGTGGGAGCACGAGTTGTAAATCGTGCCATGAGCTATTTCAGGGCAGGGCTGGGGTGTGATTCTACAGCGGCTGGATTACTTTGACATAGCTCAATTCAATGAAAATGCAGTTGCTCTATCCTCTGGTATCCTGAGGAGGAACCCAGATCCCTCGCCAGTGACTGCACAGAGAGGTGCACTGAAGAAACCACAGGAGTGAACAACGCTGTTTTATGGTCTGAGCTCCCAGTAAAGACTGTCCAACCATCCAGCGTTCACGAGTCATGCCATTAGTGCCAGTCCCACAAGAGCACCTTGCAATCAGCAGATTTTTGGTTGGAGGAACCTTGGGAAAACCAGAGTTCACTGAACAAATCAAAGAGCTGGAGAAGAGCACACAGTCACATAAATATCTCAATCCACCCTGCTGCAGCAGATCCAGAAAGACTCAGAACTCACTGGAGGACGAGGCTCAGCAGCATCTTTGGTGCCTGTGGTTACTGTTGTCATTAATTTTGCTGGAAATCCTGCTCATTTGTCCTTAACTTGAATTTGAAATGAGTACTTCTCGTTTGGATCTTCCCCTACATCTTTGATGCAGTGGTCCTTTGGAAATGAGAGGGGAATGAAGCCAACCCGAAGGGAGGAGTAGGTATCAGGGATGATTTTTTTTGCATTTATTGAGAGATCAAGCCTAGGAAATTGTTTCCTTCCCACATGGCTGCTTTTGAGTCCCCTTCAGAGATGCTACTCATTAATGCCTGAGAGGCTTCAGTGCCGTAGGTGGATATGAAATAACAGGAGAGCATCTGTTAGTAGGTCTCAAAATACCTTATGCTTTGACATAATAATTACTTCTAAAGCTGAACGGGGATTTGGTATGTTAAAATTCAGGAAAATAAATTAATACAAGCTTCAGCTGTGGGAAAGGCCAAACTGCAATGGGAAAGGACTCCTGCGCTGTGCCTAAGACCACGGCCAGATCCATCCATGAGGTATCCGGTACTAATATGTGGGTGATGTTTGTTCTCAGAGTATTGCTAGAAACAAAGGATCAGCTTCTTTCCTAGCACACCTATCAGCCCTCACATTCAGGATAGCAGTCCTATGTGGAACCTAATCTTCATGATAGAATTTCTTGAAATCAGCATGATTTAAACACAACCTTAAAATTAAGGGACCAACTCTTGGTTGCTCCAAAGGGAGCAACTCTTGGTGTTAGGTGGGGATAAAGATGAGAAAGCAGCACAGCTGAAATGACCAAATCTTTGTAATTAGGTACAAGGGATGAAACTTTATAACATAACACAGTTCCTAAAAGCACCAAACTGAAGTGAAAGGGCAATGGATAACAAGCACAGGAAAGAATAGGAAAGAAACAGCAAGAAGGGATTTTTAACAGCTTTTATCACTTTATTACTCAAAACTTTCACCTGTGAGCCGTGGCGCACCTGCTGCTGGGGAGCACTGGGATGGTATTTAACAGCCGTGGGCAGCCAGTGCTGAGGAGATCTTGTAAGGGAGGGTTACAGCATGGAGTGTGCATGGTGGGCCAAAGTGTTTTATCAAACAGTGTTTTGAAAGGACTCCATCATCTAAAAGAAAGAAGAGCTGAAGAATACACAGTGTTAAAATAGCTAATTCTCCGATTTTGGCAGATGCGTGTGGCTCTCTCTCAGATACCAGGCAGGTGCAAGCCATTGATTTTCTGTTGTTCTGGGGCTGTTTTATGTCTTCTGGGTTTGAGGTCAGTTGATGATGCCTAGTACAGAGAAGGGGAAATCAGGCTAGCATATACAGTTAAAACAAACAGAAAAAAAAGGATGGAGCAGTAAGTTTGGAAATGGGGAGCTGAGGGGATAACTTTGTTAATAAAAAAGTCAAGCCTCGTGGAAGGGAAGAGGTCTCTGAGGAATACCAGGGATATTTATTCCCTGAAGTGTCTGGATTGGAAGAATTCCCCCAGCCATAGTGCTGCTCTTACTAGTCACACAATAGACTAATATTGAACCATTAAGACTGTTTGCCAGTAATTTAAGAGTGGAAAAAGTTCTCCTGAGTAAGAAATTTGGGGAACCTAATTGGAGACTAAACCAAATTCCATGTGATTGAGCTGTCCAGCCATAAGGCTCTCAGAAGCATCCAGAAAAGCTCTACCTGCTGAGGCTGGCTGGCCAGCCTGACAGTTTGGTTCATGGACCCATCAGTCTGGCTGTCCAAAGGACTTCTGACCTCAGTTCATCCCATCTTTTAGTGCCCAGCTTTGCTCAGTACCAAGCAATTCTGCTTTGCCTCCATTAATTTCAGGATGTGAATTAAGAAAAAGAACTCAGCTTCCAGGTTACTGGAGACAGATGACGTTCCCTCAGCCTGGCAGTTAGCTATTTCTGTTGTTTATATTTGATGCCTCTTAAAAATACACTACTTGTGATTAAGAAGGAATCTTTTTCTAAAGGTTTGCTTAATTTTTCACTTCAAAGTCAATCTTTAGAAACCCCTCTGCCATTATCAAGACTGCAATGGTTTCATCCTAATCCCTCTTACGCTCTCCATTCTTATCCTTTGCTGAGGGGAAATGATAAAATTTTTTCTGACACAGAACTCGGATCCAGTGCTGAAAGATAAGCTGTTTCAAAATAAAATGATGAATTTCAATTTCAAGCATTGGTTAATATTGCCATTTTAATAGATATTTTCCTGGTGCAAATTGAACAACGCATACTAGCTAAAAGGTCTTCTCCTGGAAAAGTAGCTCGACTTCTCTAAGACTCCTTCATTCTAAAGTTTCTACTTTTAAGTATTGTCTTTCTATAGTAGCTAACAGCCAGACGTCAAAACCGTCTTTATAATTAAAATTTGATCAAAACTAGGTCTTGGAAACTTCCAGTAGGTGAGAAAGCTGTAGGTGAACTTAGGCTTAAGACTGCTAGCTGGTTTTATCGTAAGGCTATTTACAGATTCTTGAAGTTTCCCTGTTTTAAAGACTCGCATTCAGACTTTGTGGGATATGCTCACCGGCAGATTGAATAAGGATGCACAAGTGGTGTTGAACACCTGACTTTGCAAATTCCCTAGGCTTTGGGGCAACTTGCATTGGAGTAATGGCTGTGTATGGTTACAGTTAGGATCTGAAAAGGTCTGTTCAAGGGTTTGGAAGAAACTGGCACATCTAATGGGAGGAACTGGCCTAGTGTAATTTTCTTGGTGGGTATAAATTGGAGCAGTGTCTCTAGAGTCAGTAGCTGCGTCAGCATCACCAGCTGGAGATTCCTGACTCAAAATCATAGGAACCTGTGTGCATGGATAAATTTGTGTGTTGGGTGGAAGTTCTGCTCTGCTTATTCTCTGGCTATTTTAGTTATTTCTAGGGTGAAACAGAGCATCCATGCTAGTGTGTACACACATCCCACCAGCCCCCAACCGTGAGCTGTGCACACAGAGGGGGATGTGTTGATTAATACAAAATATTGAGTTTGTAGCATCTTTGCTGTCAATGGGGGAGTATTAACCTGAGGTGACAGTGGTGGTTCAGGGGGTTCAGCTTTCCTTCTCCCTACCTCTCCATTCCCTGCTGAACACTAATCGGGAATTAGTGTCTGCAAACCACCAGTAGACAAACCCACTGCCCACAGCTCAGTGAGGAACATCCCTGTTACGTGAAACCTTCCAATGTCTCCAGAATGAGATGAGTAAGAGGCCTTTACTACCGTTTTGGGGTTTAGCAACACTGAGGAAGATGGACTGACCCTCACACCCCTGAAATGGCACGTAGTCATTTGTAAGCTATGTGACAGCTCAGTTCAAGTGTATTTCTGACCAGCTGGCCAGGATCTTTAACCCTAGTGATGCACAGAGCAGCTGCACAATTGACTGTGGGGCTGCTGGGTGCAACTTTTCACATAAAACTTAACATTTTGTTGAGGTGCATTGGTGGAGGCTGGATGCCAATAGTCAGGACTTCCAGCCTTTGAGGAAAAGGAAACACAAAGTCAGCAAGTCAAGGAAGGCTTTATATTTACCATGTGGAGGTGCTTCAACAGGAGATCTGGGGAGAACCGTGTGTCAGGAGCTCCTGTGTCCTGTACTCAAGTGTTGGTCTCCTCCCAGCTCTCGGATAGTTTGTGCTGTATGTTCCCAGCTTCAATCTGAAGTGTCATCGCTGACCAGAGACATGTCTTCTCAAGCAAATTTTGGCAGAATCAATACAATCCCATCACCTGGATGAATCCTAAATATCTGATTTTGAAAGTGTCATCCAAAAAACCAACTCAAACCACCCCACCATCCCAGCCTGATGTTAATGAGATCTGAAGCACTGTGTTCAAAGCATGAAATTGGCAGTGATATCTTAAGCCTGAAAATGCAGGAAGTGGGACCTGCTTAGTTTGTGAGAGAGGGCGTGTTTCACAGCATCAACATATCTGTTTTGGTTTTTTGTACATAAAACCGCTCTACTAATGGCACAATGAAGCACACGTCTACATTGGAGATTTTTTTTTTCTTAGGCATTATAACCACAAGTTCTTCTCCATCTCTGCAATGCTCTATTTTCTAGTAACCTTTGGAAATTGTTCATTTCAATTTTATTCACCAGAAACAGAATGCTAATACCCTGGCACTTCAGATGGTGAGGGGAGAAGGAGGGGAAGGAAGGAAGACCTGTGTGATCCGCTCATTCATTATTCCGTGGTGCATGGGAAGTCATCTCTTTACATGATTGACCTGCCTGGATTTGATTACAACACACAGCTAACCTTTTCCAAATCTGGTTGTGTCATACAAGAAAAGGGTTGAAGGCTGTTGCCATGGCGTTAAGGTATCTCTTGAGAAAGAAGGAAAAAGAGAGAGAGGGAGGAAATGATGCTGCCACACTTCCTAGCCAAGTATAAACAAGAAACACAGGCACATGTTTTTGTTTTGGAAGAGCTTTCAGCTTCTTATCGAATCTCATCTATCAATGCGTTTCCTGGGGAAGGGAAGGAGGAATTGTCTGCTTTGCAGATCAGTGTCTCTTCAGCGGGTGGGGAAGGGGGGGAGATGACAATTGGAGGGAGGAAAAAAAAGAATAAATCAGTCTTGCCACTGTTCATGACTTATTCATGAGACACGTGAGTTTTGCATTTAAATGTGACATTCTCATGATCTCAATATTGTATATGCAAATCTAAAGATTTCTGCATCTCCCCACATGCCCAGCTTAAGTCTCCTCTCAGCTCTGTAAATGTAAAACCGGCGAGGTTCGCGCGGCTTCTGCTTCACTCCCTGTTTATTCTGTGACTCAAAGGCTGTAAGCAATGCTGAACTGCTCTTAATATTAGAGGGATAATTTAGATGTCATCTTTTTTTTTTTATGATAGTGAATTCTCACGGTGGGGAAATTACCTGTAGATTTATTCATGGTTTAACTTTGAGGTCTGGCCTTCCCTTTCTCTGCAAAGGCAAGCAGTGAGCGCTCAGGACTGCGTCCCAGGGTTAACACAGAGTAAATGGCATGCAGCTCCAAATAAGAATTTGCACCTTGGGCCGTGCCTGCTTCACCACTTTCAGCACAGATGTTGAAGCTGTCACTCAATAAATAAGGGGGATGATCTTGTTTGTTGGCTTTTAATTATGATTTTATTGATATATTAAAGCAAAAGTACCAGATACACTGGTGTTGAGAGGAGAGGCTTCCCACAACAGTGATGCTCAGTTCAGGAGACAACCCAAACCTGGGTAAAATCTGCTGGGTTTTGTCCCTGGCCAAGGCTCTCACTTCAGGGACACTCAGCAAAACGAGACGTGAAGGCGTGACTGCAAAGTAACGCAAACCCTGCTCCGAGGTAAACCCATATATATAAAACTCCTGCACAGGAGAGACCTTTGTCCCAGTATTTGGAAAAGGGGATTGTGCAGGGAAAACGCTGGTCTTGCGGTTTTGCCTGATCCCTGTGGCTGCGAATTAGTTATGGGATCTTGTTGGTACTTAGCGAATAAATTGGAGCATAAATAATTTTTATATGTTATTGGGTCAGTTCTGTCACTAGGCTCATGCAAATATTCCTCAAATCTGTTATTGACAACCAACCATCACCTTGATCCATAACATTTGCAGGTTTCATAGCGCTTTCCCCCATTCAACGCTTGCCTTCTGTTTTCTTGCCGGATTGAAGTTAGAACTTGCAACTGATCCCCTCGTACTCACTCGTGGTCAGGGCCCATGTCAGCAAAACCCTTCCTATGGGTTCTGTGATTTTTAAAGCCATAAATGTTTCCCAAATATCCATATAACCTGCTATCCCATCTCTACCAGTGGCTGCTGAAGGAAAGTGTAAGAGACAAAGCCTGTATTGAATGACACTTCCCCAGGGTATTACCTCAGATTTGGAAAACATGAGTGCAGAGAGCTCCTGGTGTTCTATATTCAGGTCATCTCAACTAATTGCTGTAAAGAACTTGTGTCTCTCAAACCCACCCGCATGTTTGGTCCCATAGAACCCTACTGCAATAAGTCCCACGATTTAATTTCTTACGGGGTAGACAACTACTTTCTTTCAGGTAATTTAATACGGGTCCCACTGGTTTTCCATTACAAGAGATAATAAATTATTGCCCCTGAGCATCTTTCTCCACACCGCTCATGTTTTTCCACAACGCCTTTCCTCCAGCAGCAAAGCTGGCCTAAGAAAAATAGGTGACCACTTTTCTTCTGTGCAAACGTCTTCATCGTGTTAATTGCTCTCTTTTCCAGGTCGCTGATGAAGATGCTGAACTGCACTGGCCCCAGCCCACGTCCCGGTGGGGCTCTGCTGGCAGCCTCCCTGCCCAGGTGAGACCATCCCTACTTTCCTGCCCTTTGTTTCCCGTCTCAGAACTGATTATCCGGCTCCACAAGGGAACCTTCTTTCGGCCCACGACGCTGGCCAGGAGCCCACAGTGCGAGTGTGTGTTTGCCTCTCACAGTGACCTAGGAAACCTGCATTCAGCTGAAAGACAGGGAAAGATTACTGGGAGGGAAAAAAAACCCAACTGACTGGAATTAAATATTCAAAAAATAATTTACAGACAGTTTTTCCATCTTTCTTACATCCTCTTTTGCCATGTCTCCAGTACTTTGAAAGGCCTGTACTGATACAAGCCCCTGAAACAGCACACTTAATAGCTGGCCAGACTGGGAGCCCAGGAAAATCTCACCCAGGGCTCGCGTTGTTATTTAAAGATAGGCTATCAGCTCCTTTTAGCTGCCATTTAAAATCCGAGAGAGATAAACATTTCCTTGCCTTAAAAAAACATGCAAGCACGTACTAAATTCAAAGACTCGGAGAAGGCAGAGTGTGTTGGGCTTTCCTCGTTTACTTGTTTTAATACGGATTTAGTGGCTGGTGTTTGCACCATGCTCAGAGGCACTGAAACAAAGCAGCTTACGCCCGCGAATGCCGCGGTGATGGGCTTGCTCTTGCCCAGAGCTCCCACACGACAGCTCTGCCTCCAAACCGAGCACCCTTGGGTGTCATTTGGGGCTGCATTTCCGAAAGAAGGGGCCAAGGGGAACAAGCAGGCACTCAGACGTGATTTCATGGTGTGTTTCACCGTGTTGAAGTCTGCCTGTGTTCGCGTGGAGCAGGGGTGTATTCTTCACACGAGCGAAGAACGCGTGCCCTCGCAGACCTCGGTTTCTGCAAACGTGGCCCCTGTGAATGTAATCAGTGTTGTGCAGAGCTGTTGAAACCAAAAACAAAGCCAGAACGCTCATTGTGCTAAGTTTGGGTTCCTCATTGTTCATTGAATTACATCAGTGTTTTCTTTAGTTGCACAGTCAGCTGGCAAAGGTTTGTTTGAAATCTCGAGGCTCTCCCCTTTCAGGGGAAAACATGAATTTCCGGGAGATGTGGGCTCTGCTCTGCATCACGGCGTTTGTTCTGCTGCGGCCCGGGACGCGACACCACGGCCGAGCCAGCCCAGGGCCCGTCAGCAAAGGCTGCAATGCATCCACAGGGGGAAAAAAAAAAGCTTTCTTTTTTTACTTTTAACTTTGTATTCAACTTGCAGAAACTATTTTATCTGCTTTAAAAAAAAAAAAAAGAACCATTAAAACTTAAGTTTGTAGAGAATCCCTCTCCCCAGCTCATGACCGTAATGAAGTATTGGCATTTTATTAAGGTGATCCTATGTGGCAAAAATCTTGCTTTTCCCAAAGACTTCTTGGACACAGAGAGTGAGCAGCGACCGGCACAACCGCACTCCTTGGGTGCTTTTCCCCGAAGTGATGGTGATGGAGAAACGGTTGTTGTGCCAGTGTAATGTGGGACCCCTTGAAATTCCGCTTGGAATATCAGGATGGGGTAAATCCTTCTCTCCCCTGCTGCGCTCCCCTACACAGTGGTCCAGCAGCTGTGGGACGAGGGGTGAGTGGATGCTCCAGATCCTCAGTGTGGATCAAACTTGGTGTGTGGTTGCATGCCAGCGAGCACACACATGGTGCTGAATGGGACCCATTGCTCACTGGAGTTTAATTTCCCTCTAAAAGTCTGGTTTTCATCACCCACCTTTGAACTGAAGGGGTCAGATCATGAGGTGTAGAGCAGTGGGGTTTGGAGTTTTGGATGTTTTTCTTTTTTTTTTTTTTTTTGTTTGTTTGATCTGGAACTTGAGGATCTTGGAGGTCTCTTCCAACCTTGAAGATTCCACGTATGGAGTGGCTGAGCCTGCACAGCCCACACAGATTTCACGTTGATGGCATCGCCTGGGGACTGGGTTTCTGTCCTTTTTTTTTTTTTTTTAACTGTGTAGAGGAAAATAGTGCAAAAAGGCAGAATCTGGGATGACGTTTATTAAGAGTCAAATTAAAAATCTCAGCATGGAAGAAGCCGTGCAACATCCATGTTGTACAAGTTTCCTCACAAGCCTGCAGAACTTAGGAAACTAAGAAAAAGAAGCTTTGCCAAGTCTTGTGATACTTGCTGCTTTTATTTAGGGGGGAAGGTCTCCTGTAGCTATGCAGAGAAGCTGGCCAAAGTGAAACCCAAACCCAGAAGACTGAGGAGAGGAGGCAGGAGTAAAAGGCACGATGGAGAAAGGG
Source organism: Chlamydotis macqueenii (assembly GCF_036417535.1). Classification (NCBI taxonomy): domain Eukaryota; kingdom Metazoa; phylum Chordata; class Aves; order Otidiformes; family Otididae; genus Chlamydotis; species Chlamydotis macqueenii. The sequence continues at coordinate 2,902,569 of NC_141571.1, read as the reverse complement.
GCAGTGAGGAACCACTGGGGCAGGGGAGGAGGCATGGGGGCAGAGACTAAAAGGAGGAAGAGCGTGGATTGTGGTTGGGGGTGTTCTACCAGGGTGTCCAGAGCTGAGACCCAAGGTCTCTGCAGCTGGGCCTGAAGCAGACAGGGCTTGTCCTTGGATGTTGACGCAAGGAGGTATCTTTTTGGTGAAAACTTAGTGTTTCGGGGTTAAATTATTTGTGGTTTCTGTTAATTTTGCAACTTCTTTTCTCCAAGAGAAAGAGGAGAGGGGGGAACATTAAAAATATTCAAAATATCTCCCTTCAGCATTTTCGAACATGAGACATTTTCAGCTTTCGCTCTGAAAAAGAGGCTCTGTTTCCTGAGTAATGCCATTATCTGAAGATACAGAGAGCAGGAAGTAACCTGACACTGGGCTGGAAGTTCTGTTTCAGACGGGGGACGTTTTGGGGGTTAACTCATGCTAAATGCCCTGCACCCTCCCTGACATAGCTGGAGTCTTTAGCTCTGCCAGTGAAATGAAAATCCATTATTGGTCTGGCTCAGCTAATAACACCGACTGGCATTTCCACAGGCAACAGAAACCTGGGAAGAAGGCTGCCAAAAGCCCGAGGAGTGAGAGCTCCTCTTCACCTTCAAAGCTTCGGCCTCTCAAACGCTTTAGTGATGCTATTGCAGATGCCTAATGTCAGACTCGTGTCGAACCCCTCCTCTTCCTCGCTCCATCGGCCCCGCAAGGACGACGGGAAGCCATCTGAGGAAGCAGGAGTCACCCCAGGTCAGGCTGAAAGCTAGAAACCACTGATAATCTCCAGGTTCATTAACATTTTTGTTTTAAAAAGGTAACTTTCTTACGGCGATAATATTTTGGGTTGCCAAGTAGAGGTGTGGTGTGTGTTGATGCAACACATGCAAAAACGTTTTTAAAGCGTAGTACACATACCTAACTTCAGATTAGAGGTTGTCCTGAGAAATTCCCACCTTGCCATGAAGTGCCTGGCAATAGCATGTTGGGTGCAAGCAAAAGCCTGGAAACATTGAAAAAAAATTGCGGCAATGAAAGTGAGCTGAAATGAATCTTGAAGTTTAATCCTAGATCACTTGGCAAATCTCACAATAGATAATTTTTGTCACCCTGGGAAAGCAGAGCCATATGAAACTGTTTTAGGAAAAAAAAAATAAATAATTGATTTCTAGATCACCACCAATCTCCTCACTGGGCTAAGGGGTGAGTGCAGGAGCTCCCTCACACCGCCGAAATATTGAGTAAGTTTAGAGAAAGAAGCCAACTACTGCAAGCTCAGGAGAGTATTTGTAAAACAAAAATCACTCTTCTGCATTGAAAAACCTGAGAGATGCTCTCAGGAAGATTAATTTTCTGGGTAAAGGAGAGGAGCACCGGCTTCACTCCTCAAAATGAAGGGGGGAGATGATTCAATCGCATCGCTTTCGGAGCGTGGGCCCGAGATGTTAATTCAAAGCGTCGTTACCAGAAACAACTCCTTTACTTTAGGAGGAAGAATACTGAAGAAACTGTTAAATTCAGTCACAGTATATGACATCCTTGAAATCCAGAGCAATACTTCTCAGTGACTGCACAGTAAAATTAAAGATGGGAAGCCAAATTCATCTCTGCTGCCAGTGGCCCGGGAAGCACCCGGGATTAATTTCCTCCATTACACAAGTGGCACAAGATCCTGAAAAACTGTTTCAAATGGGGTTTTTTTGGGTTTTTTTTGTTTGTTTGTTTGGTTGGGTTTTTTTTGTAGCACTGAGAGAAAGCTTATTCACCAAGCGTCCCGTGTGTGTGAAATTGAGTGGCTCCAAGCTCTGCCCTGCTGAGGATGCGATGCTGGGCTAATTGTAGCCGCCGGGGACGACTGCCACCCGTTCATGTGGGTGAAAGGTGGGAAGTCTCTGGAATTTACTGGGGTTGTCCTGTGACACCTTCCCCAGATGGCAGCTGAGCAAGCTCGCCTCTGTTTCCACAGGCCTTCTCTTTTTCTTCAGGGTAAAGCTTGTAAACTCAATCTAGGAGAGACAACAGGTTGAGTTTATGATCTGTGGAAAGCTCATGTTTTCCTGGAGGAACCATGGTGCTGCTGCTTGCTGTGCCCAGGGGAGACCTGGGGTAGCACTGACCCAAACCCCTCAAGATGGATCCGGTGCTCAACTCCAACCACCCTAGGCCCTTGCTCCTCTTTCTTCTGTAGCCACCTTCATCTTGCTGCCCCAAATTTGCACAAGCATTGCTGGCCAGGTTGGGTTTAAGCAAGCCCTCATCACTCAGTCTTGTCCTCCCATGCAGCAGCACTAGGGATGAGGGCACGCTGTCACAGTTCCCTGTGAAACAAGGATGCTAGGCACCCAAGCAGCCAAATAATGTCCAAAGGCCAATGCGAAGCTGGGACAGATGTGAGCACAGACCCTGTGGTCAGGGCTTTTCAGTCAAGCAGCCTACAGCTGGCTTCCTGAGTCTGCATCTGGTGCATAAATTCATTTTCTACAGTGCTGCCTCGCATCTTGGAGGAGGGGGTCTGCTGGGTCACTTGATGTCTTTCGGTATGGATTTAAGGAGATGAGGTTCAGGACCGGGCGCTCTCTGCCTTTATTAGTGAAAGGATTTCACCACACTTGATGAAACTTCTGGCCAGCAGAAACAATACATATGATCTTTGAGAGGACAGATTTGCCAACAAGTCATAAAATATCCTTATTCTGCTACACCACCTATTTGCTAAACTGAGACCAGCTCGCCATGGCACTCCAAAACACTGACTATTGATACAGTCCTGGGCTGGCCCTGCAAGTCATCGGCCATCATCCCCCAGCCAAAGCGTTGGTGTTGCTCCAAAGAGCAGATTCACCCAGAAAACTCAGGAAGAGGTGGCCTCGCACAAAGCCTCATGCCTCCGAGCACTGTTGCCGTCTCCCCGTGACGCCGAGCCGGCCATCTGGCACTCTGCCGGCACGTGGCATCTTCACCTCACCCGTGCTGCTCTGAGGTTTTTGGTGTTTGCTGCCAACAGCCTGCATAAAATGTGTTAAACCTGAGCTTTGTTTTATTTTCATTTTGTAAAAAGAAAGTCAGATGAGGATCTTATGGGTTCCACATACCGACAGCTCCATTTGGGCAACACCCTAAAGGTTGGAAGGGAGCACCGAGCCTGGGTTGGATGTATCAAGGTGTCCCAGTGCTTTTGTCACCTTGAACACGAGAAGCAACTTGCTGATGTGTTTTACAGTATTGGGACCTTTTGTCTTCACCTTATTCACATTAATGGAGATTTTTTGGGGGGGAAAATTTGCTCATAAGCATCAGCCAGTTTGGTATTTGACCAAAGAGGAGCAGATATTTGACCAAAGGAGAGCAGATGCTTTCACTTGGGAGGAAGAGCAACATAAGTTGACATGTGAGCATCCTTACTGCTTCTTTGTCATGTTTCAGCTTGCTTTTGTTTTGTTATATTTGGGTTTCTGGAATGTTTTATCCTATCAATGACATTAATTACGGAGTAATTGCCTTAGTAGCATGTAACAACTCGCCTCTTTTTTTAAAATAGATTTTCACACAATGTGTAAACTTTGCTGTATATGTGCTGCGTTTCTTGTGTCATGAAATAACGTGTAGACAAAATAATGTTTTTCCTGTCAGAAATTCAATGGGCATCTAAAGCAAAGTGACAGGTGGTTAAATAGCTGCATTTAAAGGATGTCAAGAAGATTTTTTGGACAGGTACCAAAACCCAATGCCAAAAGGAAGGCCTAATACCATCTGTTTTGTTAGCGGAGAGATGCAATTTTACATTATATTTTAAATGACATGAAATGCCAAATTCATAACCTTGATTTGTGGGTCAAATCTAGCTTATCTAGATTGCGGATGTTTTTATTTACCCGCACGGTTCCTGACCCAGAGCCCACGCAGGTAAACGAATGCACTCTCAATCAGATCCATTTTAAAGTAATAGGAAGCTCTTCAGTTGCATTTAATTTTAGGTTGTATTACATGTAAATCCAGATGCAATGTGGATTTAATTAATCCAATTTCATTGCATTTTAATGTACACATTTGCATTGTGTTTATTGGCAATTGGCTTTATCCATTTGTTCAGCGTTTTTATGACCAATGAAGCTACTGAATATTTAGAGATCTCTGTGCTTCCTAGCAGGAATGAGCTCTGAATTAAGTAGTTCTCAGACATAAACTGGGGATAAGACTAAAATGTCAAAATATAGCTGCATAATACAGTGGAAAAATCATACCAGTATTTTAAAGTAATAAATGACATTGTGCTAAATTATTTTAAAAATCATTTCAGCAGGCACTGTAGATGGTATGTTGAGAGGAGGAGGACTACTCGGAAATAAATAATGAAACTGATAGATTCAGACAACTTTTCCTGCTTCTCAAAGGTGCCTTTGAAACTATGATTGTTCAGGTTTAGTCTAATATTTAGAAATACTCTCTGTAGAGTTTTCTCTTCTTTGTGAGGACTTCATGTGGCTTCAATGGGATTGCTGAGATAACCACACTCTGCTGCTCCTGCTCCAGGGCTAACACTGGGCACAAAGCGTCAGTTGTCACGATTGGAGCTCCTCTCTCAACCACCCGGCCAAAGTGCCTACAAACATTCTGGGGTTTGTGAGGAGCTGGTTGTGAAAAGAAGGAGAAAACCCAGCATCTTTCCATTTCTGTGTCTATACGCTCGGCTCTGCTGTGAATGCCAGGGCTTGGGTGGTATCGCTGTCTCTACAGCCATCCTGGACCCTCCCTCTCGCCTTTTGACCAAAAACGCAAGGTCTTGACTCTTTTTTTTTTTTGTTTTTTTCCTCTATTTGTAGATCCAGGGGATGTTTTGCTGATCCATTGAGCCAAGTGAAAGCTGCTTCTCTGTTGAGGGGCTGTTTTCCAGGGATGCTCAACCTTCTTTCTGCTCTCCCCAGCTCTGAAAAAGGAGAGGTTGCTTTCTCTGCTGGGAAAGACTGAGATAAGATAGATCCAGAAAGGGGGATCTGGGTGGAATTTAGACACCTGCATTCAAATCCATGCACAGGAAACCCTCCCACTTGGGAAAAACCTTGTAGGTGCCTGAATTCATTCAACTCCCTTCACTTGAAGAACAACAAAGATCCCAGAGAGAGACCTTCCAGGTGCACTGGTGCACCTTGCTCCTTCCCAAGCTCCGCTGTGATCCAGGTGTGGCACATCTGCTGCATGCACACACTGTCTGGCATAGAGCTTGGAAGACGCGGTCATCCTCGTTGGAAACTTGGCCCGTGCTGGTTGTACCCTCATATTCCCCACAGGGCAGCCCAGCAAGCCAAGGTAAGAGGTACCACAGGTCCCATGTTTGCCAGGAATTCCTGGAATAGCATTATTCCCTCTGCCTTGGTGGGGACAGGTCATATAATGTTGGCCCTATGTAGAGAGGGACATCAAAGTGCTAGAGGAAAGATCTGCATCTCCTGGTAGACCCTCACTTGCTCCATATGGCAGATGCTAAACTGCTGTGAGGGACAAAATATGGCCAACCATGGGTAAAAACAGGCTTTAGCAGCAGCTTGGAGACCTCCTGAGCACACGGCGAGCCCTGGCAGGTCCCCATGGCGCAGTGCGAGCTGCCGACATGAGGGCAGAGCACAGCAGAGGCTGGAGGCCGTTCTCCAGGCCCGGGGCAGGGGTGGCACTCGGAAGATGACCGATGCTCAGCTCCACCAGGTTGTCTTCTGCTGGGGGTCTGACGAATGGAAACGCTGATGATGCGAGGTGAGTTGTAAGAACATTTGTTTGATGAGCAGCGTTTCCTCTGCCAGCTTCCCTTGGTGTATATTGGGAGAAAAAAAAATATGGATATTAATAGCAATAACACTTTGTGACAACGGGTTTTTCAGATCAGACAGACGAACGTGCAAAGCTTGACGGGGTGATTGTCATAAATCTGGTACCCTGGGGATCCGAGCAGGCACTAAGAAGACGGAGCTTCATTTGGGAAAGACGAGCTCTCAAACCAGTTTGAATGGGAGCGTTGTGGTGTCGCAGGCACTGAAAAGAAGCTGGGTTGCAAGTTTGGTGATGAAATGTGTTAATTTTGGTAGGAAACAAAAGGATTAAATTCAGCCAACTCAGTCTTAACCGTAAAGCTGCTAGTAATGACTCCACAATATACAAAATATAATAATTATGATAATTAATAAAGTTAATAATACAGTAAAACCTTGCTAATTCATACTAATGACTCAGAGGCTCCTTACTAATTACTGAATTTTGTGGATAAACAAGCCAGAATAATGCATCATATAATACACTTTGTTCCATTATTTTGACAACTCTGACTTAGTTTTAATTATTTATCCTTCGTAATATACAAGTCACTGTGCTTGGGAGGGTTTTACAGAAATAATGAAGCTCTAATAATTTGACATGTCTGTTCAGTATTTGCTGAAAGAGGGAGGAAACCAGCCCTTTCTGCATGCGTGCAAACCTGGCAGAGCACAGATCACTCGAACGCAGGCCTTCAAAGTTGCGATGGAAAAATATTCCACGTCTCTATAACGCGCCTGTGACGGGGAGCCCTCGGAGCAGCTCACCTCGCAGAGAGCTCCCACAAGCCGGCCCCGCTTCGCGGCTAAACACAGAAGGGTGGATGCTGATTCTCCAGAAAAATTATGTTTGAAAAATAATCATAAATGGGAAGTAGGTTTTGTGCTCAAATCAATTTTTTTTTTATCCTCAGAACAATTTTTTTTTTCTGCCATCACAAGACTAAAAGCTTGTTTTTAATTTAAATGAGAGCTATGATTTTTACATAATCACCCGATTCCTGGAGCTGGCATTCCCTCGAAACCCCAGCCTGCCTTCCCCTTCCCGCGTTTGGCAGGAGCTGGCCATGCTCTTGCAGTGAAGAGGCTTGAGGAAGAACTTGGCATTTATTTAGCTCAGCTTTCCGGCTACAGAGAGTCCTGTAGGGTGCATGTTCTAACTGTGTCTTGGTAGTTATGACTATTGGGTTTGGTTTTTTTTTTTTTAAAAAAAGTCTTTGCTATTGGAGATTTGCCAGAAAACTGACTCTGTCAGCCCTGTCCTAGCTGTTGGTGAGCACAGGGATGGGTTGCGGTCACTCGCTGTATCTGGGAATGGAATAACACACTGCAAAAACGCTCCGTATAGAACAATGTCTTCCACGGGGACGGATTCTAGAAGGGCCTGTGGTGGGACACGCAGGGAAGCGGGAGAGCGCCCGGACTGCAGTGGCATGGTGGAAGGAGGTAACCCCCACGCCCGGGGCTTGGCCTGCCTGCCAGGGAACATCCTCCATCCCCACCTCAGAGAGTCCTCCATCTCCACTTTGGAGCATCCTCCATCCTTGTCCCCTCTATTTGGGCTTTCCATGCCCATCTGCCCTGTGAGCCCATGGGCAGTCAGGTGGGATGAACTGGGAGGGAATGCTGCTGGCAGCCCATGGATGAACGCTGCCTTTCCAACAGCGAGGGCTGGAAAGCTGGGTGATGAAGAGCGTTTCAAAAGAAGGTGATGGAGGTTGGGGGTCTCCAGGCCTTGGGGAGCAGGAGGTGAATGCCAGTGTCGGAGGCCCACAAGGACTTTTTGTCCCCGGGGTGGGAGAGCGTGCAGGGAGGCCCACGCCTTCGCGAAGCGAGGTCTCAGGTGATGTTTAGGGTGGATCACGAGGAGGAAAGCACCCCTCTTCGTGGGGTGGGGGGGGGGGAGGAGTTTATTTAGCATCGTCCTGTACGGGGAGGGAGGCAAAACCGGGCCCGGCGTTGCGGTGAGGGCAGACGGGACGTGACCGTTCTCCGTCCGGGCGCAGGAACCGGTGCCGCAGCCTCCCCGGTTCTGCTGGGGCCGGGCCCGTCCCGCCCACCCGGAGGGGGCTCCAGCCCCGCTGCCCCGAGGTGCCCCCCGCACCGGGGCTGGGGGGGGCGGGGGGGTGGAAACTGCGAACAATAGCGGCCCCGGCGCGGGGCGGTGCGGAGCGGGGCGGGCCGGGGGCCGGCCCCCCCCCCACCCACACCCCCCCCTCCGCCCGCCCTCTCCCCGCCCCCCGCGCCAGAGGCACCGCCGCCGCCGCAGCCGGGTCCATGCCCGCTGGAGCCCCCGCCTGCCGCCGCCCGCAGCCCCGGCATGGACGTTCGGTTTTACCCCTCCGCCCCCACCGCCGTGGGCTCCTTGCCCGGCGCCGACCCCACTTGCCTGGGGCCGCTGGATTATTATCACTGCAACAAGGTACGGGGGGGAGTGAGGGGGGGGGGATGCGGGGCTCGTCCCGCAACTTCTCCGCGGTGCGGGGTGGGGAAGGAGGGGGGAAGGAAGGAAGAAAAGCGACGGAGCTGGCGGGGTGGGGGGGGGCCGCAGCGGGAGGGAATTTTGAAAGCGGCCCGGGAGCGGAGCGGGCAGAGCCGGCGGGTCCCGGCGGGGCCGCGCTGGGAGCGATCGCGGCCGGGAGCGGAGCGCTGGTGGGGAGCGCGGCTCGGGGGCCGTTCGTTCCCCCGGCCCTTTCGAGCGGGGCGATTCTTTAATAATTATTTTCCCTTAGCGGAGCGTTTGGCCCGAAGAGATGTGCGTGGGGTTTGTTTTGGGTTTTTTTTTTTGTTGTTGTTTTTTGGGTTTTTTTTCGTGGCGGTGGTTGTTGTCGGGCACTTTTTGTTGTTGTTTGCCGTGTTGGTTTGCATCTTCTTGGCAAAGGCTAGGGTCGCTGGCACCTCCCGAGCCCCATCCCTGACACCCTCCCCCCACCCCCAGCACCCACCTACCCGCGCTCCCACCCGGCGCCGATGCTCCCGTGAACTGGGGCACCCAGCCCCAGGTTTTGGGTGGGGGGGGATGCTCCCCAAGACCCACAGCAGGGTGCGGAGAGCTCCCCAACCTACATTTGCCCCGCTCGCTGCATCTGCAAGGCAAAGCATCCTCCTCTCAAGGAGAGGGGGATGCGCAGGGCGATATTTGAGAGCGCCGGAGCTGCTGCAGGAAATTTCCTTCATCCCAGAGAAGCCGAAGCGAAGGGGATAGAGATGCTGCGCTTCAGGGACAGAGAGTTCTCGGCGAGTATCGCCTTCCTCGCGCGGAGGCGAAGAGCAGTGACGGTTCGGTAGTGAAGCTGGAGGAAGCAGACCCGTTTGGGGAGAGGCAGGATCACCACAATCAGCCCCGAGATGTAACCCTGGCTGCGTCCTCCTGGGCAAAATTTGGGTAATTGCATTGGGAAAAAGTTAATAAAGGGAGAAAACGCTCTCCCACAGCTCAGGGTGCCCTCGGCTCATCTCGCTGCTATGATACTTTGGGACCAAACTCTTAAGAAAGAAGCAAAGGGCAACCTGGTGCATCTGGCAAATTAATCTTTATGTATCAATATCTGTATTTAACTGTTTTTCATCATTTGGGTTATTTATCTCTTTTTTTCATTAAGTTGTGGCAAACCTAATAGCTCTCATTTTTTTTTGAGACGCCTGATTATGCTGAAAGGAAACAACTTATATTGATTTCTTCTGTGTCCACGTACTGCTGGTTTCAAACAGTTTTATTATCATTGCCGTTGCTCTGAAAATGCTAAATATCCTCTTAAAATACTACCAAGAGCCGGCTCACCTGGGAGCAGGTCACTCATGCCGCTGAAACGTCAGCCGATGGAGTGTGCAAAAGCTGGAAGCCTGGGATCTCACAAGCGCGTGCCGCTGGGAACTGCGGCGACTGCTGGCTTTAGGAACTCGGTTTCACCGAGAAGTTGTTAGATGTGAACATGATTTAGTTTGCCTTCCAGTTTTCCGTGCGGGAGCCGGTGCTCGCAGGCCCTTGCCGTGGGGCTGTGCAGTCCCGGCTTGCCCCCCCGGCAGCGCCCACCCCAGCCTTGGGGCGCGCGGGGCCCCACGTCGTCGGCTCATCCCTGGCCTGAATCCCTGAGATTAGTCCCGGATTAGGCGGTGGCAATTGATCCGCGGGTCCTTGCTGTTGCGGCCGGAGGAAATCGCTGCTTCTGGGTCTCCAGCGAGCACGGCTTGGGAGAACGAGTGGGTGCTGGTGCTGGTGCTGGCCGGGGTGGATGGGACACCAGAGAGGAGCACCCCAGGTCCTGACCACTGCCACCAGATGCTGCTGTTGTCGCTGCTACGGAGGAGCCTCCGCAGCAGGAGGAAGAAAGGAAGCCACTTACCCTTTTCTGAAATTCAGGGCTTCACTTTTATTTTTTTTTCTTCTTCTCTTTTTCTTTTCCGAGTTACCAAATGTCACTTGCTTGTGCACAGCAGTGCACATTTGTCGGTGGGATGAGGCTGCTGAGCAAAGCCCGAGATGAAATGGGCTGACTTTGTTTTCCTGGTCGAATGCAACGGTCGTAACTTCAGCATCACGACGTGGCCCAGTGCGGAGCGGGCGACACTACCGCCCGCTGCCTTTGCTTCCAAGAACTCCTCCGGCCGGTGTGGGGTGGATGGCCACCGGCACGCCGTTATCTTGTGCCCGCTAAGAAGAGTGCTGTCTGAGCCCACCCGCTTCTTGGAGCTGCGTGGGACCCTCTGGGAAACTCCAAAAACTCATCCTGGTCCCGACCCCATCGCTCCTGCCCGGTGCTGGTGGCTCAGACCAGAGCCAGACTAAGCCAGTGTCCATCTCGAAACATTTCCACTTTAAAAAGCTACAGAAGAGGATAGGGTGGTCTGGAAAAATAAGAAGTTCTCCTGCTATCGCATGCAGATATCCCGGATGAAATCCAGCTCTGGGAAGGACCTGGGCAGGGAGCTCTTTGCTGTCCTCCTGCTTCGCTGGGTTTATGGAGGGGCTTTAAAGCCCTGCGATTTAAATGGCTTGTTTTGTTCAGGTTGGGCTTTTATCTCCCAACGGGCTGCTTCGTTTGTTTATTTATTTATTTAGACGGAAGGAGTGCACGGTGTCACAGCGTATAAATAACTCGCCCGTTGCCGGCCAGCTTGCCGGAGAGATGCGCTTGAGCCCAAAGCATCCTGCAACACTCATGTGATTGTTCTGTGCGCTTACCGAACGTGATATTGTTACCGCCAGCTCTCCCATCTCGCCGGCGCGCTGCAGTGTGCCGCGATTTCTCTTTGCAGCTACAGAGGTGCCTCTTGTCTGTAAGCAGTTCCATTTTTGAAAGGAGAAGGGATGTTTGGAGGGGTGATGAAATGGGAGCGGGAGGGCGTTTGCAGCCTTTCGTTACCTGCTGCGGAGCATCCCTGTTTTCCCCCGAAGGGCTGGCCACTGGCAGATAGCGGTGAGGGGGAGCGAGGGGCACCCATGGGGGGAGGACGGGGTCCTTCATGCAGGCAGGGTGAGAAGAAGGAGCCTCCCCCTCTGCTGATGGCACTCGGCAAGGAGTTTTGATGCGTTGAGCGTGCCGGTGGCATCAGAGCAGGGGAAAAAGGGCTCCCCACATAAACCAGTGCCCGTCATGGGTGATCCTGCACGGAGAAGCTTGCCGTGGCCACTGGGAAGCGGAGCCAACCCCAAACTTCCCAGTGCCCGGGGAGCTGTTGCTCATGGCCTGGAGCACCGATGCTCCTTGGCAGGGTTTTTAGGGTTGCGGTGGGCTCAGCCTGAGGTGCGAGCGTGACAAGGAGCAATGCCTTCCCGGAGCCACCCGAAAGCCTCCCCGGGGCACGCCGCAGCAAGCATTCCACACGCCGGGGTGCAGTCCCTCTCCTCCTTCCTGTGGGCCGGATCCAGGACCTGCTCCATCGCTGGGACTGCGCAGGAGGAACAGCTCTTCTGCGTCCGGTTGCGTCTGCGCAGCGGCTGTGAGGGACTGGGGAGCCCTGCAAGGAGCCCTTGTTCAAACTGTGACACCCCTCATCGGCCGCCTGAGCCCCGCTGAAGGGAGCACCTACCTCCGTTTCAGATTCCTCTTTTACTTCCTGAAAACTTGGGGATTTTTCCCACTTAAACTCTAGGAAGACCGTTTGCGTTTCACAATAATTAAGCGTGCGCTTTCACGCAGCGATGCCGTGCGGTGGTGCAGGAGGAGTGGTCCTGCTCCCGACTCCCTGGGGACAAATTTGGGGAGTGAATTAACATCTCTCTATCCTTCCTGCAGAAATAAATTCAAATCTAAATTCTTCTTAGTTGCTTCTGGTGTTCTGATGATCAGACTGGGTTAGCAGGACGCCTCTGTGGTCCTGGGGAACCTCCGGCGTCGCCGGCCGTGAACGGGAGATCCGTGCTGGGGAGCCCTGTTAGCCCTGTAGCGTTTCTGTAGGGTTCAGCAGCGCCGTGAAAACTTGTCCCGAATCTTTCCGTGGCTCTGCATCTCCAAGCACACCCTGTGTCATGCCTCTTAGGCTGATAAATTGACCAAAAACTGTTTCTCCAATACACCATCGTAAATTATGGATAATTAAGATCTACTAGTCATGAGATGAGTATTTATCTGCGACCAATGCTCTCTTCTCCTCTTAAGAACCCTTCAGAAAGGGGACCTGAGCTGCTGGTACGAGCCCAGGTCAGCGCAGCGAGTGCGTCTTCGTGGAACATTCTGTTTTGTTTTGACTTTTGCCATAAATTGTACATTGCACTGATAAACACAGTCCCTTTCTCATCGTTCCAGAACTCTTTGCCATTCTGTAAGATAAAATATATTCTCCTTTCTACTTGCTAAGCCAACTCTGGTTTGAAGTGGCATAAATCTTTCTGTGGAGACGGAGGATTTTGGATGGAGAACAAAGTCCAGCAGATTTTTAATTTGGGGCCCATTTTGTTCTCATTTGGCAGGCAGCTCCTGTTGGTTTGCAAATGTGGAGATACATATATATATTTTTTCAGGCCCTGAATATGGGCGAGGGCTTCCTCTGAGAAGTGTTTGAGCTACTTCGTGGGATAACCCTGTGTTCTCCAGAGCGATCTTTGATGGGCTGCAAGGCAGAAAGCGTTTGAATTTTGCCTTGGGCTTTAAGTCAGGGGCTGGGGGCTACGTAACGAATGGCCACCCATTCCCAGCAGTTGTTGTTCTCTCTGTATGCGCAGAGGGAAGACTTTCATCTGGTTGGGTTTGGAACCACGGGAGATATTTTGAAGACTGGTCTGATGTATATATATAGCGACGTGTTTGTTGGGGCCGGCTATGAATGTTGAGGGCCCGATCCATGAATGTCCCTATGGTAGGGGAGGCATCAAGAGACCAAAAGTTCAGGATCAAAGTCTTGCAAGTTTCTCTGATTTATCCATTTAATTGATTTATGAATTATAAATGTTGTGCCCTAAATGAGTGGTCCAAAGCCCGTTGCGTGTCACACCGCCGCAAGCATGGGGTTGGTCCATGAGCAGCTCTGGAGCTTGCAACAGGCATCGGGATCGCTTTGTGCATCTGTAATGGAGCAAACATTCTGTTGATAAATTGCATTTTGCTTGGAACAGACCGGAGCATCCTATAGCTTGCGTAGAGCACGGCTGCTGCTGTCTCCGGGGCGGTGGGGAGGGCGCCCATGGCTCTTGCAGAGCTCTCTCAGGGCCCCGCTGTTGCGAGTTCGTGAGAACGGGCTCTCCTTTCCTGGTCGTTGTCGTCGGCAGCATGGTATTTCTGCAGCATTTGAAGAAAACCCTCCGTTCTCGTTCTGCCTTCACGTTGTGTCTCTCTGCTGCTGGGTCCGAGAAGTCGAGGTGAGGACCTCTCTGCTGCTGCGTGCGGGCTGTGGTAGGTGGCCGGTTTCCCATCCAGGTGCCCAGTTTCTCCCTATTACCTTTGTGCTCATCCTTTTTTTTTTTTTTTTTTTACAAAACGAGCTCTAAATGCTTTTCTTGCAAGTTGGGTTATATCTTTCCGTAGAAATGAAGCACATAATTGTGTTTTCCTAACAGCTCTACGTTAGCAATAAGTTATAGCGCTGCTGATGTGTTTTCCCTGACAATTTTCCACCCAGCAAGTCAAGGCTTCTGGCAGAAGCTCGTGTGCCGTGTTCTCTGCCTCTTCCTTATATTTTATTCTGCGTTTCTGAAGTTGGAGTGAAGTGTTAGCACGATTCCAGCTTTGATACCATTAACTCAGAGCTCTGATGTTCCACCTTCGTGATTTTACACACGCGTTTCCGTGTAATGAAAGCTTGTACGTGGGGATGCGCAGTTCAGCTGGCGGGGGGGTGGGGGGCAGAAATCTCGCAGCAAAACTTACTGAAACAAGCACTAACCATTCCTAAAAAAAAAAAAAGGTGATTGAAAACAGTATTAAATTGCCTGGTTTTGCACTTATATGACCAAATTTAAATATTTTAATCATCTGCACACCCCCCCCCCCCCCCCGCCCCTTGCTATTGTTTCCCTCCGTGGTTTTGTTCTGATGGATGCTGTTTCTTCTTTGAAAAATGGCATTGGCTGCCGCGTCGCCTGGAGGCGAAATCTTCCCATTCTGCCATGGAATCTCTCTCCTCCGACGTAATCTTTTGCATAGACGGGTTGATGACCTCTGCAGATATAATTAAATCTCTTCTTGACAACTGTGCGATTTCAGTTTGGCTTTATCTGTTAGGTAAGTGTTTAAATTCGGACCATAATTGTTGTTAGGGAAAGATGGCTTGGGCATCAGTTTATGCCGAGTGCCGTGCGCGGCTCGTGGGGAACCTCATCTGCAGAAATTGGTTGAGTCTTGGTCTGAGGCGGTTTCTTGACCTCTAATTACAGCCTGGACACAGGAGCCTGGATTGTGCGCGCATTTAAAATGTAGATATTTAATTTTTTTTTTTTTTCTGTTGGTTGAAGGACCCAGCCTCTTGCTTTCACGGTGAATTTTTTTATTTTTCTGTGTTTCTAAGGATCTCATCACCTAGGAGCCAGAAAAGGGGGGTGGCAGCACGGGGACCTCTTCCCAAGTGGAGTGGGTGGCAAAACTTGCCGTGGCTCTGCCCTGAGCCTCTCCTCCCCGCTCCCAACGTGCAGCTTTGCTTCCACACGGCCGCAGCCGCCAGCCCTGTTCCGGGACGGGCAGCCCCAGCACCGCGGGGCTCGGGGGCGATGGAGGAGCGGGCACTGGGCACACTGGCACATGCCACCTTCGCCTCTGGTGACCTGCCGCCCTCCTCTCTGTCACCCAGGTTGTATTTTCCCCCGGAACCAGGCTTCCCCATGGATCCTGTTCCACCTCGGCGGCGGCGAGGAGTGCTTTTTTTTTATCGGATTAGCTGGATCACATTAGCAGGTTTTTCTTCCCACAAAACCTACTGATGACTCAGAGTTTCCATTCCCATCTGGACTCGTCAGGGAGGCTCCATCCTCTTTTTCCCGGCTGTCTGCCTGCACGCCGTGCTCCTCCTCTCTTCTCTGCTTTAGAGAAAACCGTCGTCTTCCTCTTCATCTCCTTCTGTTTGCAGAGTGGAGCCTGCGCTCGCCTGGGGTCAGAGTTGGGAGTTAAAGGCTGTGCTGTGGCTCTGCCATTTATCCTCCTCGTGAAGGTCTAGGACCTTCCTAGGTCTAGGACCCAGGCCTGGCCTAGGTCTCCATCTCCAGAAGCAGCAGGTTCATTTTGGGATACCCCAGGAATTTGGCGGTTATTTTTATGAACAACTTGAGCCATCTTGAGCACTGAGCATCCGTTACAGGAGACCTGTACCTGGGGAGGTGCAAGCAGAGCCCAGGGCATCCCGAAAGGCATCTCTCTTCTGAAGACGTGGATCTCCACGTCTATATCCACAGAAGAGTTTCACCCTTCCAGCCTGATTTACCCAGCGGTTTATTCCCTGAGCATCTCCTCCCTCCTCCTGGGAATGTGGTAGAGCTGTACAGCTCATTAGGAGTTGTTATAGCTGTTTGAAAACCTTCAAATGCAAGGTTAATTAATGTGAAGGATGACCCTGTGTAGGGCAGGTGGTGGGGCAGGTGGTGGTGACTGGTGGCCCCTGGTCCTGTTCGTAGCAGCGTGCAGGTTGAGCTCCTTCCTCCCCCCAAAAGCTGATCTCTGGGGCGCTGAAGAGCTCTTTTGTTCCATCTCTGCCGTCACCGTTCCTTTACACCATGGGGCAGATGCTGCCAAGGACCTTGGAGGCAGGATGTCGTGGGCTTCAGGTCTCCCTGTCTGATGCCACTTGCTGCTTGATTCATCACTTACATTTATTGAACCCTCAGCTAAAGATTTTTTGGGTTTTTTTCCTCTGTCAAAAAATAACCATTCAGATCCATCCCACATTTCTCATTTTTCATGGATACTTCTTTGAACAGTGGGTTTTTATACGGTGAGCCCTCTCGGCACAGCATGTTTGCCGTGGAAGAATGACGTCCCTTCCAACCCTGACTATTCTAGGATTCTATAATTCTATGTATTTTTGGGGAATTATATTTCTAGTCCCTAGTGTCAGAAGAGGGGCAGCATGCCCCAGAGTCCTCAGTGAAAAGGAAAGAAATTTTGACAGCAAGGAAATTAAATTTATGAAAACTTTAGAGGAAGTTTTTATGGAAACACTTGAATTATCAGTTAACACTAGTGAATTATCCTGGTTTGTCCCAGCTTATGGAGTGGGCACAAAAAAAGTGTTTGGTTGTCATCTGAAGAGGAAAAAGTGGAAATACTGGAGGGGGAAACATGAACCACAGCGGCTGTGGGAAATACGTGTTCCTCCTGGTGGGATCCTGCTCTGCTTGTCCACGTTCAACCCAGGGAGGCAGCTTTTCCCCTGCCAAATGGCGTTCGAAGGGGAAGAAGAATGTGCTGTTAAAAATATCAAACTTTTGGGAATGGCTGGCAGACTTTACCCCCGATAAGCGTTGTTGATTGAAGATCAAACAGCCCTCGAAAGCAGAAGAAAAACCTTCCTGCGAGCGCCACGGATCTCGCCCCGCAGCCAGACAGCGAGGTCGCGTGGCTTCCATCTGTGTACATTTAGGGACTTGCACTGGAATGGCAGTCTGGTCTCCTCCGCCCTAGACGGGGGCTGGCGACGTGGTGCTTTTAAACCTGATAAATCTGCTAAAGCTGAAAACAACATTTATTAGGTGCCAAGAAAACCAGAGTCATGTTTTCATTATTAGGTGGTAGTTTTATATTTCTCCCCCTTAAGATAAAGAGCCTGCCGAGGAGGAAGGGCTGCCGGTCACAAAGCAAACTGAAGACGAGTGGCATGTGTTGTTTAATTAATTGACGACCTGCATTTCTCTATCAAGGTGGCAAATTAATTGTGGATGGCCGTCTGTTTTTGCAAGCCAGATAGTTGTGTCGTGGCTGTGCTGAACGGTCTGTGTGGAGTTACTTGATTTAAATCGAACCAGAGCGTGGGTTTTATGAAAACTGTATTAAATCGGGTTTTCCGCTTAAGAGTTGGGCTTTGAAAAGGGGGAAAAATATGAATGAAACGCTCTTTTTAGCTTCATAACCTTGCAACCCTGGAAGTAAGGTGGTTAGCTTGGTCTTCTTCTGGGGGAGGCTAAACCCTGTGGGAATAACGACGTGTGACTCCATCCGTCTGTGGAAGTGGGGTGCCAGATCTGTGTGAGAAGGCAAATGAAGCAAATGCATCCTCAAAACCGCGTAGGCTGGAAGGGACCTCTGGAAGTGTGTTTACAATAATTCCAGCGGCACCTTCTGGCATTGAGATGGCAGGAGAGAAAAATATCAACGTGCAGCCCGCACTGACTGCGAGCCGTGGGTTTTCTGCTCGGATATGGGGAAAGTCTCGGTGGTGACGGCGGCAATCAAATGCTAAATAGGGAATTTGTAATAAAAAGGGCTTTAGTCAGAATTAATAAAATGTGAAAGGCCTCATTCCTTGGAAAACATGCGGTATTGACTGAGATTTAGAAACACATCCTGTTGGAGCAGGGATCCCGATTGCTGGCTCCGGCATCCTTTCCCTGCCTGTGTTACTGTTCCTGTCGGAGTGCAGGGCTTCACTTATTTTAATTTTTGGCTGGAAAGGTCACAGTGTGTAAGTTTGGGAGGAGATTAGTGAAGAGCCGGAAACAAGGGCAGCCTCATACAAAATTTCAGGGAAAATAGGCAGGATCTAAATGTAGACATGTGAAAGTTATCATCAAATAGGATGCTCATATAACAGGCAAATCCAGGGTTATAATGGAAACA
Organism: Chlamydotis macqueenii; assembly: GCF_036417535.1. NCBI lineage: Eukaryota > Metazoa > Chordata > Aves > Otidiformes > Otididae > Chlamydotis > Chlamydotis macqueenii. The sequence goes on along the minus strand of NC_141571.1, from coordinate 2,884,553 downwards.
TTTCTGATTTGGGCAAAGTTTGAGTCATTTTAAGTCCTTCTACCCAGAGCTGTCCTCCACGAGCTGCACGTGGAGCCATGGATGCAGTTTCCATTTGCAGGAAAGCCCTGCTCTAAGTTAACTGGGAAATGTGGACTTCAGCGTCCTCTTGTCTTGTGGAATCGTCTTGTGATGTTCTGAAGCTCAAATGGAGCTTCCCATTTTCCCCCAGAGCTGGAGATCTTGGCTAGCTCGGAGGCAGGAAGAGCGTGCTGCTGGATCTGGGGCTTTAGCTTGTGTCACTGTCGTCATGCCACGAGCACGGGGATGGTGCCAGCTTGGAAGGGCTCCTCTACTTGGCAAAAAAAAAAGGTCTGGAGAGCAGGCTGCCTCCTTCCTTAGCACAGTTGTAGCAGGAAGGCTGAGGGAACTGGAGGTTTCTGAAGAGCTGCTACGGCTCTTCCCATCACTAGGTCACCAGGCCACAGTGCCGAGGGACCAGGCGTCCTCAGACGCTGTGAAACAGGGCTGGCGGTTGGCGTCCTGCTCTCTGAACGTGGGCGTGCGCGTCACGGCTGCTCCCGGCGGCAGCGTGGCACGCAGAGCAGGACAAGGGCTGGCTGGGCCACATGAAATGGGTGTCTTCATCCCTTCAGCCAGAGCTGGAGCCACCAGAGAGGCCAAGGGGGAGATCCAGCCACCTTTGGGGTCTCTGGTCTATTTGTTTGGGGATAAACACGACCTCCAGTACTACTCACTCAGCAATGGCCAGGCTGACTTGGCTTAAAAACTCCAATGTGAAGTTTGTGCGATGGAACGTTTCCCGGCGCAACGCCCAGCACTGCTTCGCCCGATGCGATGGCGGAGCCGGGCACGATGGGGCTGGTTAGCCCAGGCGGTCGGTGCCTTGGGTCCTTGCCCGGGCCATCGTTGAGCTCTGCGATCAGCGTCCCCACGGCCGGAGGCGGCGCGGCAGGAGCTGCTCAGACCTCACGGCTCGGAGGCCTGCGCGAGACGGCTTTCCCTTCGCTGCGTTTGAGCGGCGCGGGCTTGACTGGAGGGCTTTAATAAGGCGGAAAGCTTAGTCTGACAGGGGTGAGAAGGAGGTGAAAAAGAAAAGCTTAATCCCCTGCTCATCTCAGCTGCGATTTGGGTTTCGTTTCCCCTCTTCCTTGCTGTTGCCCGAGTGTTGCTTCCACGGCATTTGTTATTTATGTTCATTTTAGCCTGGGGGCTGCCGCAAGAGGTGTCTCTCTGCTCTGCCGGCTGTTCCTGATGCTTCGTTTTCTCCTTGCTAATACCAATTGTTTCTGCCAAAATCATTTGGTGGTGTTATGTAAACCTAGAATCGCACGCTAACGCTCTCATCCGGGCGCTCCGAAACGCGCCGAATCGGGTTCGCCCCCACGCCGACTCCGCTACCGTCAGGCACGTTGTGTCGGGGGGGTCCCCTCGGCTCAGCTGCTGCCGGGGGTGGGATGCGGAGTCACGACACGCGCAGCCGTCGGAGCCGGTATCCCTGTTGTTGCTGGGAGGTTTAGTGGGAGGCACGAAAAAGCCCTGCGAGTCGCTCAGGGCGGGGATTTAAGCTGGTGGTAGAGGGTGGTACCCGCTCAGCAAAGCTCTGGGTTTTGGCACCGGGGTCTGAGTTTCTGCGGTTGGGTTTGCAGCTGCGTTGGTGGATGCTGCGTGCGCGGTTCCACGCTAGCACCAAAAAGCTGCATCTCCACCCTGGAGATGGTCCAGGGCAAAGCCTGCCGTGCCAGCCGATGGGATCCGAGCTCCTGGAGCATCTTCGTGGAGACGCTGTGTTCCTGCAGAGGCTGCTGGATGGGGGCCTCTTCTCTGCGCCAAATATCTGGGCCCTCCCCTGAAGTCTGCACGCTCTCTCGGTGGCAACCGGTTGTTTACCTGGAAAGTTATATTTGCAAAGATCTTAATGAATTTCCAAACGCTGCTTAATGTGATTTGGCAGCCAGAATTATTTAATGCCCCACCTCTTCCCCATCTACTCCACTGTTTTTAGGAGATTAAAGAGAGATTACATCCTGCTGAGCTGGCAGGTGATGCTGATGAGTGTTCGGAGGGGATTAGGGTAAATCCATCCCTCCTCCTGATTTAGCTCAAGATTTGAATTCATTGATAAAATTTGCCCAGGTTACATCTCTGAAACCTCCTCTGAGCTGGTGAGGTGTAAATGAAGGCAGAACTTGTTTCTGGAGCGGAAAGGCTAATGAATTAACCTTTATAAGGTTGATGAATGCTTGAGATAGCTGTACATCTCTTCTGGCCCTCAAACCAGAGGTGAGGTGGAATGGGTGCATTGGGGTTCAGGGCCTAGATCCAGCCAAAGCTGTGTCCTGGCCGCTGTTTTTTTTCTCTGTGGTGGCATCGCAGTGGGATTGGAGGTTAAAGAGGATGTTCTTGGCAGCCTCCAGCAGCTGTTGGACCTTCTGGTATGTCTGCATGCGTCCTATGGTGCAAGCACAGGGATGGCAGGACTCCAGAGCGTGCTCCTGTAAGATGCCCCAGCACCAAAAAAGTTGTCTTCAGAGAAGCATTGAGACCTGCAGATTGTCACTGAGAAGTGACAATAGCCTTTACTGCTTCTTCTCTGTTGTGTGTAGTCAAATGAAGTTCCTGAGGACCAAAAGGACCCACTGGGAGCACAGGGGGTGCAGCAGCAGAGCCTCCACCCAGGAAGAGCTTTACAAACTGGGTCTGCAGCAGGGTGGTTGCTGCTGGAGAGCTGTGCTACCTGTGGCATCTGCAGGAGCTGGCGAGGCAGAAAGAGGAAAAAAGCTTTGTGCAAAGCAACTTTGGCGTTTTTGGCTTTTGGAGAAGAGGAGCTGCGGCCACAGCCCTGTGCGGAACCCTTACCCTGGAACTGCTGATGCAGGAGGGCTGTGTGGTGGGGTTTCATACCTCCTGCAAACCCGCACCCACCTCGGCTCCGAGTTTTCCTGCAAAGAAGTGACCATGGAAGTAGTCACAGCAGTGGCTTTGGGGTGCTTCAGAGAGGGTGAGCCTGCAAGCAGCAGGTGTCTGCATGCTGCATAGCAAAGCTGACATGTAGAGATCACCTGGATGCGTGTAAACTGAGAGAGCTGGGGCTGTTCAGCCTGGAGAAGAGGAGGCTCCAAGGAGACCTGAGAGCGGCTCCCAGTGCCTAAAGGGGGCTGCAGGAAAGATGGGGAGAGACTCTTCAGCAGGGTCTGGTGTGACAGGACGAGGGGTGATGGTTTCAAAATAGAGGGAGGGAGATTCAGATTAGACATTAGGAAAAAAATTTTTCCACTGAGGGTGGTGGCACACTGGCCCAGGTTGCCCAGAGAGGTGGTGGATGCCCCATCCCTGGAAACATTCAAGGCCAGGCTGGACGGGGCTCTGAGCAACCTGATCTGGTTGGAGATGTCCCTGCTCCTTGCAGGGGGGTTGGACTGAGTGGGCTTTAAAGGTCCCTTCCAACCCAAACTGTTCTGTGATTCTATGAAGTTGCACATAGACCTTTTTGACCAAAGAGATCAAACATGCTCATGCAAAGCCTGTCCTGGAAGCTTGCAGAACCTTGGAGTGGGGTGAACCCAACATGAATTCAGAGTAGTTGCTCGATGAATTTGTGATAACTCTGGAGGTGTAAGAGGCAGTTGGTGTGTGTCTGATGTCTCTGCTCACTTCAAAGCCCATTAGGCTGCAGCTGCTACAGGAATCCAGTAGAAGTTGGCTGCTGCTATGGGGCTCTGTGCTCTCTGTAATTTGATGACTTCTACGTCTCATGGAAGAGAGCATTGTTAATGCCGGCGTGGGCCAGGTGCACTTCTCCTGAAGTTCCAGGCTCCGTAAACTAGGACCTAAGTCAGAGATGGTCTGAACAAGTAGTATCATGGCGTGGAGGATATAAAGATCAGGCTTGCTGCCTGTGGAGCAAATCCGTTTGCTTCCTCGGCGTTGCGTTGGGTTTGTACAGCTGTGGCAATAAACACAGTCCCCTCTCAATCATTGTAGATGCTGATGGGACGGGTAGGAAAGATGGATCCCAATGGTAGGTCCCAGGCAACTAGGAATACGTTCAAGAACTTCATACTTGGGAATAATTTAGAAATCATGTGGGTTTTTTTCCAGTGGGTCATTGGAATATATACTTTTTTAGAAAGTAGGGGGAAAGAGAGCTTGAAATTAAATATATTGGTAAACAGAGCTTTTTAAACTGTCATTAAGTAAGAGGATTTTGAGAGAAGTGTTGCTGCAGAAGCTGGTGTTTGCCAATGAGCGCGTCTCCTTCAAGAAGAGCAAAAAATGAAGTTAAATTCACCATGTGGTGGAGGAGGTTATTTGGTATCCGTTTTTTGTGATGATGGTCGTTTGTTTAAAATAAAGTTACCGCTGTGTCTGCTTAGTTTAACTCTAAACAGGAAAATAATGGCTGGTTTAATGTCTCTATTAGAGGAATATTGTTTTAAAGCACTTTGCAGTTACATTAGTTGAGCGCAAAATGAATTCCTCCTCAGGAGCAAACAAACCCCGACGGGGCTGGATGCTGGGAGCTGACAGCCTGATGTGGGGATGCACGTCACAGAGGGGTCTCTGGGGGCCGGTTCTGGATGTCATTCTTCATGCTGCTTCTGTTCCCTCCTCCCTTTGCTCGCCGTGGTGAAGCGGCATCTCGCCCCAGCAAATCGGTTAAAGCAATCACTTCTGGAACTGGAAGGCACTGGGTGGCACTGGGGGGTGGACCAGCAGCCCTAACCAGAGGTGTAGGGAGCCAAGAAAGTTTTAAATGTTTTAAATGTAGCCTCCTCGTATGTCAGCGCAGGAGTAATCAGACTTTGATGAAATATCTTTTTTTTTTCTCATCCAAACACCAACTTGGTTGGTGCCAACCCCCCCCCCCAGTGTCTGGGGGTTTTCTTGTTTTTCTTTTTTCCTGACTATAGCCGAGGCTGGCAGCGTGCGATGGGATGCGGTAGGCACACGCTGGTTGCTGAGGCTCTGTGTGTGTCCGTGTCCCCGTCGCTGCATAAATAGCTCTGGGGTGCACGAGGTGGGTTGCGCCAACAGCAGCCCATCCGCGCGGCCAGCCCGAGCACAAAAAGGCGTCTGCGTGCCCAGATCTGAGCCACGTCTAAGAGCCAGCTAGCTCATCACACACGTACAGCGTGAGCTGAGGCCTGGGAAAACTTGGCACAGGTTGGTTTCCCAGCAGCATCCGGTGATGTCATATAGCAAATATTAGGAGAACATCTGGTAGCTCTGCTGCCTACATGCCCCTTGCAAACAATTTTTCAGATGTGTGTAAGTGCTCGGTTTAGCAACTTAACAGCGTGGTAAGAGACTCATGCAGCCAAGGCCACCTGCTCGCCTCTTTTCCTTTCTCCTAAAATAATAGGATTGTTTTGTTTTTGTTTTTTTTTTAGTGTGCCCATAGGATTATTTTTTAGCTGAATCTCAGTGATGCAAGTTGTGCATTACCAGCATGTCTGGTCCGTGGTACCCGAGACCGTGGTCCTGCGCTGTGTGTGCTGAGAGAGGCTGGTGTCTGACACAAGACTGGTCCTTCCCGGTCTGCTGCTGGGGAAATCCTCATTCTTGCAAGTCATAAGCTTGGTGAGATTGCTGCTGGGTTGTGGCTTCTTCCTCCACTTTGCTGGGGAGTTTGCGCTCTGGGAAATCATTAGATGGTCATAAGAAAGTACAGGTGTGATGCAAGGGAGAAAGTGTGGTGTAAGCTCATCTTTAGCTCCGGAAGACCTCTGGAGACATAGATACCATCAGCATCCAATGACTATATGTGATCCAGGCACCAGCGGTTGACTTCAGGAGAGGCTCTGAAGCAAATAGGACTGGTCAGGCATCCCTGGTAGGCTGCAAAGATGGGACTTCAGACATCGAATAATCAATTCCACCTCTGAATTCCCTGGGCTCTGTGGTCAATTAATTTGTAATACAGTCTCCTGAAGCGTGAGGCACGTGGTTTACGGTTTTACCAAAATCATCAAAGCCAAAAAATTCATCAGTCCTACTCCTTCCTCCCAGTGACCACACACTTGGCAAAATTTTCACATTATTCCTTCCCCTTTCTCTCTGTGGGAAGTGTCCCAGCTTCTCATACAAAATGCCACAGAGAGCGCGTGGCTGCCTGTGGTACGGGAGCCCCGGGCGCTGCTCTGGGCTGTGACGGAGTGTAGCTGCGGCTCTCCAGCCTTGCAAGATGCTGCCTGTTTAGCGTGCCATCTTGTTTCTGTTGCTTTTGAAAAACTGGGGGGAAAAATGATAAGAGAAGAGCTCGTCCAGTTCCATGCTCATCTCCTTGCTACAGTGATGACAGGGTGGATAGGAGAGGTGACTGTTGGACTGGTAACCACTGTATGGGATTTGCCGTGTTCCTAATGCATGAACTTCAGAGCTGGAGCGAGATCCGTGTCGTTGGTGAAGATCATGAATTGCATTTCTGTCCTGTGTACCTAAAAGCTGGGGGAAGGATAGCGCTGATAGAGGCAATTTCCCCCACCCAGTGAATGGACAAGCAGTGGTATCAGAGGAGAGTTCCCCCAGTCCCCAACAGGGACCAGCACGTAGGTGTTGGCTTGGGTTGGGGCTTCTGCATCTGCCTGGGGATGAGGGGGCTGTGGTGGAGAGGAAGGGGTTAAAATGAAGCAGGCTGTCCAACAGGCATAAGCAGCAGGTGTGAAGGAAGACAGACTTTTCTGTTGTGTTGTGCAGTCTTCATTCAAAGGGTTGCAAAGCTCAGCAGCTCTGGAGCAACGCAGAGACCCCACTTCTCTGCCCCATCAGCACCTGGTGGAGAATTCCTCCCCAGCACAGAGAGGAGACCCCGTTTCCATCCCCAGGGCTGTGCCTTGGGCAACTTCAATGGCATGAAGCCTCCTCTGATGCTCTAGGACTTCAGTTTGTGTTGCCATTTTCATCAATCTTGGGTACCAATGTGTGAATGGGAAAGAAGGGCAGTTCCAGTTTGCCCACATTTGTTAAATTTGATATGAGCTGACTTCAGTTTTAAAAATAAACAAACACCTTGGGCTGTGGAGCCCCATCTCTTGGTAGCGACGGGTACCTGATTTCTCCCTTCTCTTTGCTCCATGAGCCCTGCAAGCCCATCCACGGAGACAGGAGGGACAGTTGCCCCGAGATGTCCATGCTTTGGTCAAGAAGCAACCCACTGTTCAACACAGCTGGCGCCTCGCAGCCCCAAAACTCTCCATACTGGGGGCAAAACACCTCCTGGCACTGCCTGTGTGGGTGCCACGAGGCCGGGGTGAGGGGCCTCACCTGGAGGGTATTTGCTTTCAAGCTTTAGTTTGACCCCTTTGCAGCCCTTACCACAGAGCCTTGATGGCGGTGAGTGCTTCTCTCCACTGAGTCACTTCTGGTGGTGAAATTAATCATTACATGATTTTTTTTTTTCCCTCCAGTGTTCCGCGTTCTGAGCTAAATTAGAATCGAAGCCTTTTCAAGCTGTTCCTTTAATAAAGTATTTAGTTAATAGATGATGCACAGCTCACAAAGCTCTCAAGAATCTGACACGGGGTATCACAATATTATGATATTTAACAGCAAAACCTGCTGCATTATCAACTTACCTCCATAGCACGGAGGAGGCAACAGCTGAGGCATGAAAACCAACGCTCCAGTATGACGGAGCTAAAATTGAACTTGGCAATTACCGCGCGCGTGATTCGCCGTATTGTGAAGCGAAGCTACTCTATAAATCAGCTTCAGTAATCACAGGGTTTAAAATTAGTCGGTTACTATTAACTCTGCCAGTGGTAGCGTGTGTTGAGGAATTATAAAAGTGAAAGGTACGGAATATCTGAAGTGTGGGTTTAAAGTAAACCGCTTGAACGAGCTCCCGGTGGGAGGATTTTAAGTTCCTGCAGAAGGAAAGGTTTGGGTACTCTGAGAAAGGTTTGTGGAACACGTTTAATTGCACATTGCAGCCTAATCTTTTGAATGCTTAACATCCTTTAGAAAGCACCTTTTCATGTTCCCAAGACTTTCACAGTTCACAGAGGGTAGAGTGATGATTGAATTTAATTTTTTTTCTCCCTTACAGAATTTTTTTTTTTTTCCAAAGCAGTGCTATTCAAATAGTTTGCAGAGCTCTTCAATGCCAGGCGTAGAAAAAAAGGAAACAGCAGGATAATGTTTTAAAATCATTATCGGGAAGTGAAAGGCTGCTCCAAGCACAGCACAGAAATTAGCAGCTGCTATGATTGCTAAATTTTTATTCAATGCAAAATTCATGGAATTTGCTGCTATGAAAAATGCGGGAGTCGAGTTATTTAATAGGATTCTAAATTATGGAGGATGCACAAATATTTCATATGGGGCACAGCGCTGTGTGCGTTTCTGTAGGAGAGCAGGAGCTGGCGCAGCTCTGCTGGGGCCGGGTGGCTGCGGTGTTGTCTGGTCCTTGCTCCTCTGGTTCATGTTAATGTTTTCAACTTGATTTTTGAAATAACGCTGTTTTGGTCTTTGTGACGCGTGTCTGTGATGAATGTACGTGGGTTTATAACCTCCAAAAGCTTTTGAGGAAGGGTGAGGACATGCGGCCTACTGGCTGCAGGGTCTGTGCCCCTTGCTCCAGCCTCACCACGTCAGGAGCACACGTCACCCCACAGCACCTTGGGTGCTTGCAGGGGCATTGTGCTTACGGCGTTTGCTGTCCACGAGTAATTATCATAGAATAGAATCACAGAACGGTTTGAGTTGGAAGGGACCTTTAAAGTCCATCCAGTCCAACCCCTTGCAAGGAGCAGGGACATCTCCAACCAGATCAGGTTGCTCAGAGGTCCAACCTGGCCTTGAATGTTCTCACCTGGCCTTGAACGTTTCCATTCTGACATGAATAATTCCGTAGTTCTGAATGAGTTGCATCCAGTGTTGGAGCGATGGAGGAGGAGATGGCACGGTCCTCTCGGACCCTTCAGTCCCTGGCTTATCCCTTCCTGCGTCCTCTCCGGGGCAGGTGGGCTGTGCTCTGTGGGAGTTTCCTAGCCAGGTGCTTCTCCCACCAGTGAATGGAAAATCATCTTTCCTGACCTTCATCCGTAGCTCAAGTTGGGCCCCTTGCACCCTGCAGCCCTGCCTCGCCCAGGCAGCATCCCTGTGCTCCTGCAAGCTGGTTCCCATCCCTCTCTCGTCTCTTCCCATGTCTGACCTTCAGATTCTAATATAAGTCATGATGACTTTTGTGCGCGTTCCTTTTCCCTGCTCGCCTCCCGTCCTGACCGTGCCGTTTTGTTCAGTTACAGCCAGGTCTGCTCCAGAACAGGCAACTTGTGTCTTGTTTCTGACTCCAGCAAAGTGCAAGTGCAGCGAAACCATGCTTTGCTCTTTCTTTACTTTTAGTCCCCCCATGTGTCCTAATTATTTAGTGCAGCTCGTTCCGCCAGTGTTTTTCAAGATGCTCGTGCCCTGGCAGGGGGAAGGATTGGGTGAGACTTTTTTCTCTCTTTCTCTCTCTTTTTTTTTTTCCTTCTCTCTTGTTTTTTAAAATAGAGAAATGGGAGGCGTGGTGTACACCAAGACCATGCTATGCTCCTGGATAACGTGTGCGCGGCACCTTGAAAATGGTTTGTAAATAAAGTGCAGCCAGATGGGATGGAGGGATGGAAAATTTAACCCCCAAAGGCTGTTTGGGTGCTGCTCGGGGGCAGCGTCCGCCGGCGATCACAGAGCTCGTTGCCGTACTCCGCGATAATGAAGACTGTGAAGGTCACTGTGCGTAGATGAGCCTATTTGCCGTCGTGTTGGGGGCTTTGTATTTTGGAAATAGGTTTTGTTATTTGTCTCGGCAGTAGCAAGGCGTTACCTTATCAGTTGGAGATAAACCTTGCTGCGTTCCGTTAAAGGATTTTGAAATGTATAATTTTCAATTGGCTGATGCAGGGTAAATTGCCCCCATTCTCTCTGCCAGTAGCTTTAAGATTCACGAAGAATTTATCAGTACATTTAACACTTCCATTGAAAGTATGTTTCTGAGGTTATGGAAATGAGCCGCAAATGAAAGTCACAACTCAGAAAGCAGGAAACGTGCCTGTAAGCGAGGAAAAAGCTGTCACTGGCATTGTGAAGAAAGAGAGGTATAAATAGGGCATTGGGTTAGAAAGCAGGAAATCTGCGTGCTGTGGGTTTTACTTGGAATTTCTTCTGGTGACCCTAGATAAGACTGTTAACCCTTGTCTCTGCAGGCTGTTGTGTGTGCTCATTTACGGGCTCCGTTTCTGGCTTTTGGGATTGTCTGCACGAGCAGGCTGTTGGGAAGTGCGGCCGCCCCATCAATCATGGGTGTGTGGTTGTCGCGCTTCGGAAGGATCGCTTTACCAAAGAGACTGGATTTCTCAATGTTTCCTGTAGAGCATAATTTAGTCCTGGCCCCACACTACATGGCCCGGGGAGAGGTGATCTCATGGCAAAGGGTCTGTCCCTCTGAGGGGACTGTGGGCATCACCAATACAGCGGCAATTCCTACACAGATGGACTTAACACAGTTGATCACGACAACATCATGTTTGGTTTTGTATTTGTAGAGAAGATAAAATAAATAGCATCAATCAGGAGGGACATTTTCTTAGCTCCACGGTAGACCCAAGAAAACCCTTCCATGTGAGCCAGCGCCGTGGGAGTCCGTGCGGGTCGGTCCTTGCTCGCCACCTGCGCAGGACCGCAAGTGAAATGGCTCCCGTCATGACACAAGGCTGTGACCTGGGAGGCGTAACCTGCCAGAAAAGGGCAGGTTTCTGCCCAAAACATGCTGTGGTCTTTCAGCCTCCTATCGGCACTGCTGAGTGCATGCCATATTGGCAGAACATGAACTGGTATTTGTCATCCTCTTCTATATAAATTGGTTTTGGTTTTTTTTTTACCAATGCACCAGATACGACGATAGGCTGGGGGGCAACCATCCAGGTGGACAGTTGCAATGGGAAAGCCAAAGAGACAGGACAGAACATTACCGCTAAACGGGGCGCTGTGCAGCATCCCGCCCGTGATAAGATGTGGGGATATGCGAAACATCATCTCCGCGGCTGAAGATGCTGGCGTTGGAGATGTGGTGTCCCGTTTCTGGGAATGAACCTGTTAGGGTTGGGGTTAGGGTTAGGTTGGGCTGCTCCACCAGCCAGCCAGGGGAATGCCACTGTGGAGAAGAGCCTTTAGTGACTTAAAAACCATACTGAGACAAAACCAATACTGTGAGAAGGGGGCAGAGCCTCTCCAACACTGATGCTTTTGGTTCCCAGGCTGACAGCCCCAGAGCGGGTGTCAGTCGTGGGGTCATGTGGGTCTTTAATAAAATGACAAGCGGCTGTGATGGTTCTGACTGTTACAAGTCATAAATTTGGCCTAGGGAGTTATTTCAGGCTTGTGCGGTCTAAAATTGTCTCACAGCCTGAAATCCCATCTCAAATAGAAATAATAACCCCGATCTCGCCGATCCCTGCGTGCTCTATAATAAACGAATGGTGACTTCCCCAGAGGTGTCACCTCAGCAGCAGCACAGCCGCTTCCCGGGAGCGCTGGCGTTGAGGAGCACTCGTCTCACGGATGAGATGCGGGGATCGGGATGTTTCCCACACAGCTTGTGACTCTGTAAAAGTTGGTAGTAGTAATTTTTTGTGTGTGATGTCTTGGCTCCGATTTCTCAAGATGTTTTAAAAATTAAGAATAAATAGGTGATTGTGCCTGGGCAGGGGAGACTGATGAGCTCTTGCAAGCTGAACCTGAGTCCTTCAGAGGAAACCATGAAAGATTCCCCGTGTTTCTCATCCTTTGATGTCCCTTGTCCACGTGCACCCTCGACTTTTCTGCCTTTGACTACAACTTCAACCCCTAAAGTTGAGGATATTTGGAAAAGATTTTGCAGGCCTTTGCAGATGCCGTAGCTGAAATTGGTGGGGACAGAGCGGTCACACCCCCTTGTAAGCACAAACAGAACTTGTCCCATCCCTGGAGCAGGCAAACGCGTGCTCTGCGGGCCGTGCTGCGGCACGGCTCTTCTCTTCGTACAGGTTGTTTTGTTTCCGGTGGTGTCTGTGTCCCACGAACCTCCTGTTTCTCCCAGGGCTGTTTGCCTGGCAGGTGTTTGCCGTCATAAAATATTGACGGTGAGGAGGAAGGAAGGCTTCGTTCCCTGTCCCTGCCCTATCTCTCGTTGTTTTTCAGGTGGGAGGTTCAAAGACAGCCACATTGTTATTTTAAAATCACCCAAGGTCACGATAGACAATCTAGAGAATTTCTAGAATGTGAACATAACAGAGTTTTGCTGCAGCTTGAGATAACCCGGTTAAATCGCTGCCTTTGCTGGAATCTGGAGCTGGATGCTGTCCGGTCTGTTTGGGCACAGAGGAGGAGAGCGGGAGATGCAGCGGGCAGTGAGGTGTCCCGCGCGGCGTTGTGCATATGGCAGCGGGCTGGATGTCCCAGCAGCAGAAGGAGCCATACGTGTCCTGTGCTGCCCCGCCAACGCTGCTGGTCTTCAGCTGCCCCAAAACGCAGCGTGTTCCTGCTCACGTTGTCTTTGCTGATGTCCTCAAACTGCAAAAAAAAACCTGAAAAAGCATCATAAAAACCTCTGAACCCTTTGATGAGTAGAGCTGCCCGCTGACCTCCGGACTGCCCGGATCCTTCCAGCACAGGGTGGGACCCCGACGCAATGCCTGCCCGTTGCATGCAGCGGCCGCGGGCTGAGCCCCGAGCCCTGGGAGCCTGCCCATGAAAAAGGACGGGCAGATGTTCGGGATGTCAGAGCGTCACCCATCTGGCATCTGGGCTGGGCGAGGGAGCTGGTTTGCAGCCCCGTAGGACAGGGTCTCCAAAAGCCCAGCGTGCAGCAGGCATGAGATAGATGGGTAAGAGGAGCAGGCAGCGTCGAGGAGGAAAGACGGTGAAGGGAGACTGGGGGGGCTGGGACAATAAGCTGCGTTTACTTTCATTTTTAGACTCCTTGCATTGCTGCTCTTGTGCTTTTGCCCAACTCTCTCCTGTCTCTTCGTCCTGCCTGGTCTTTCTGCCGGTCCTGATTTTCTGCCCCAGCAGGCTAAGGCTTTCCCAGGTGTAACTGAAGATGGAGAATCATGTGTATAAGGTGATTTTGTATTCTCCAGAGATGCTGAGTGTTTAATACCAACCTGTAACCTGCAAGCAAGAGAGCTTCTCCCCTGATGTTGTAGGTGGCAGGTTGGGAAGCCAGGACGTTGCTCCATCATATTTCTGTTCTTCTTCCTGCAAAGAAATATGTTGGATACTCCTTACCCCTTCCCAAAAAAAAAGAATAAACCCTGATGCTTCTGGACCGAGCAGCATCCGTGTGACCATGGTGACATCGGGAATGAAGGGGAGAAAAACAGATAAGAGGAGTACGGGTGTTGAGGCTCTCCTATAGCAGGGAAGAAGGAGCCTTGCTGCAACAAATGCAAGGTTGAATGGGTTTTGAGGAGCACCATGGAAGGGAGACACTGGGTTGCGCAGATGAGGATGGCCTCCAGTGAGACCAGTAAAGCTGACTGGGTGGCTGTGCCTCCTCAGGTGAGCCATGTGCTGCAGGCTCAGGGCCCTGGGTTGGCCTTTGGTAATTTATTTTTTAGGACAGAAACTGAAAAAAAAACCCGCCCTGCTTTTGTCTTAATTGAAACAAAGACAGGAGGTGAGTGCCCCAGGAACTTCACTGTACATAGGCTTTAGGTGACTGTGGTTTTTGTTTCTAGCTAGCTGTAACATCTGATGAACCATCTCTGTTGGTTTCTCTTTTCTACTTTTTTTTTCTTTTTCTATTTTCCCTGTTTGAAGGAAGACAGAAATTGTTTCTGGGCAGTTTGTAACTCTGCCGTTCCCAGCTCTTGCTGTTCGCAGCCACGTTCAGGCTCGGTGTAACCGAGTGGACTCCAAATCCATATGCACGCGCCCGGTCTGAATGTGACCTCCAGCAAGGAGATTAAATAACTTTAAAAGCCATTCTGCAGCAGTGTGTGTGTAACACCCCTCGGGTTTGGCTGTAGCATTGGCTGATAGCGATAACCTGAGCTGCGGGGTGGGAATTGCAGGTTGTCGTGCCTGGTCGGCCAGGCTGGGGTTGCCAAGTGCCCGTGGGAGTCATCTCCCTCCAGTCTGGGCAGAAGGTGCCATCCAGGCTTCTGCTCAGAGCTAAATGTCTGCTAAGAGTTAAATAAACCTTCAGTCACTATGCTGAAGAGAGATGGCTATGCTCAATTCAGAGGGACAAACCAGTAACCAATACACAGGTTTGGGGTTTGGTTTTGGTCGTCACAATGAACGCTGCTGCTACTTTTTTCCTCGTTTCTTTGTACCTTTTGAGTTGCTGTTTCTGTTCAGCGTGGCTCTGAGCAACCCTGCAAGGAGCAGGGACATCTTCGACTAGATCAGGTTGCTAAAGTCCTTGTGCATCAGACCAGTAGAGATGTGAACTGAAGGATGTTCATGTGCCAGGAGGACGGGCCAAATCTGTAATTGTGAATGAGGTTCCCGTGCGACTGCAGTTCCTCGGCCTGTTCACAAATTGGGTGTTGACCTCGTTACATTTTACCAAATGTGTTTGCCTGGAGGTATTGTTTAAGCAGTAGTTGTGTGTGAGGGAATTCCAACCTGTTGGATGTTTGCAAGCACTCGGTGTGGTTATTTATTGGTTTTCCTGTGACTGGCGTGCAGCTGAGTAAACGAATGCTGGTTCCTTCGAGCCTTTGCAAGGAGCGGCTCGGAGCCAGCGTGAAGGAGCAGCCTCAAGCATTGCCCTGCATCCCAAGGGCCGTCCTGAGCTGCGTCAGGAGAGGTGAAAGCAAAGTCAGTTCCTGGAAAGGAGAGAGGAAAAAAACACTTGGGTCATTAATAAGTCTTATTGGCAATTTTATATGTTGTTTTACTTTATTTTAAGGCTCCTGACACAGCTTACCACTTCTGGGGCCTTGTCTGGGGATGCTGGCTGCGGTCAGGGGTGTGCGGCTGCCCGGTGCCCCAGGCTGGATGGTGACTGTCCTGCCTGCGCGCCCAGGGTGTTGGGGTCACCCTGGCCAGGTCCAACGTGGTGCATCGTTGCAGTTGCTTCTCCTGGGAGTGGTGACGGCACGTGCTGGCCCCATGAAACTTCTCCTAATGGGAGTATTATTTATTACAGCAAAAATACATGTTAAAGACATTTAGTAATAACGAGACCATCACCTTCTGCGTATGCCCATCCTGGTCTTGCTTACCAAATATTTGACCATCCTACCAAAGAGGTCCCATCTTCCCGACAGTCGCCAAGATCTGTGTCTGACCGGCACAACCCTGATCCCTTCCCTCACTAATGACTTGCCCTCCTGGCCACGGGAGCTGGATCCAGTTCAAAGCTACACATGCTGATCTCTGCCCTCTTCCTGGGACAGTGGCACATCCTAATTCTCTGTAGCCCTCTGAGGTGTATTAGCCCTGGTACAGCTCTGTGTCCCTTCAGCTCGTGATGCTGAAGCACGCCGTTGCATCGCAGTTGATTCCTTACGTGCTATCTCTTGAAGCCGGAAGGATGCAACCCTGCGAGAGCGACTGGGGCGGCAGCACCCTCATTGTTTTGGCCACCACACACACAAAACACTTGAAGTCATCACTCGCAGATCGTTATCCTGCAGTTCCGTCACGTTCCATAACCACCACCTTCCTCTTCCGATAGCGATCTCAAACAAAATGCAAGATCTGATGGTACAGGGCTGTGAATTCCCAATCAGAGAGGATTTGAGAGTTTAAAGACAATTAGGTTTTATGTTTCTGTGTATGGCACGTGGCTCTGGACCAGCACAGGACTTGGAGGGCAGCAGCCTCCCCAGCTAGGCCGCGTTTCGGTGTTGATTGAAGCGTTTCCATGAAGCGTGAGGTGTTCGCGATGATACCGGTAATTTAGCAAACCTTTGGAGTGACTGCCGCCCTGTGATCCCTCTTCGTAGAACTTCATACCCTCAGGCAAGCAGATCAGCATCCACATCAGGGGGTTTCAGTGGAAGCAGGGCATCCGTATCTAAACAGAGATGAACAAAACAATGTGAAAAACCACTGTGAGAGGAAGGCAAATGCCGGTTCCAGGTGAGCTCGCGGCACAGCCGACTGGCGGGGACGCGGTCGACGCTGGATGGGGTGGGATGAGCGAGGCTCTGTCTCAGTTAGCAAAGAGTACAAAGAGCAGATGTATTACTTATTTATGCAGCCTGGATCCCGGAGTGCTGCACAAAAGCTAAAATGACAGTAATTAGAACGGATCCGCACTCAGTGATCCAGAGAAAAGTGAAAACCCGGGAAGATAATAATGAGCGAAAGAGGCAACACAAACCAGAAAATGGGGGCGGTTACAATTTGAATGAGAAAACGAGCTCCTAAAGCAAACTAGCTCCTGGAAATCCCATTAACACTGACAAATATCCAGCTCCGGGGTTTGGTGAGTATCGCAGGGAACATCTGTTCAGGTAAATAACGAGGACGGATCCAGTTGCTGTTTGAAAACGCTGCCTGCTCCTCTGTTTGAGGTGAGGCTGTTAATGAAGGCCACCCGTTAAAGTGGCTCGCTGTCATTACAGTGCTAACAATTATCGTATTCTCTGTGGTGGGGGATTATTGAACACCTGGCTCCCCGGCATGAACTGTGGCATGGCACCGCGGCTGCTCCCGCCGCAGCAGCTCTGAGGACAACCCGCGTTCTCGGCTTTGAGGATGATGGATTACTGAAGAGCTGTTTTGTTTCAGCCGTCTAAAATGGGCGAGATTCCAGTCAATTCAAGTCTGGACTCTGTTATAATTTGCTCACTGCTCCATACGGCTATTTCTGATAGAGTTTTAAATCTGAACAAATTTTGATGTTTCTTGAAACTATTTTGGTTTTGATTGGTTTTAACAAGGAGGCCCAGCTCATGAGCCGAAAAAAGACCTCAAAGCCCCTGTCTGAAGACAGCTTTGATTGGACTTAGTTCAGTGGTGGGACTGATTCAACACCTCCATCTTGTAGTCATTGGGTACAAACAATTTATAGCTGTAAAAATAACCCTGAGGAGGAGCCCTGCTCGTCCAGGAGAGCTGGGAGGATCGAGCTGGCTTTGGGCTTTTTGTGTTTATGAGATCTTCTGGTTGGCTTTGACTTTTGTGAAGATAACTGGAGGTGGATTGGAGACCCGACTCCTCCAGGGACACATGGGAGCTTGTATGTGTTTGGAGGAGAGGCTGGCCTCTTGCGTCCCTCGTGATATATCCCATAGGGCAAGCTAGAAAAGGTAAAGTTTGGCACTGTCATGCCTGCTTGGGTACAGGGAAAACGATGACAATTTGGTCTGAGTTGCATCTCGGCTGGAAAACAAAGCTGTGTCATGAGTCCAAAGGCATCGCCGGGCTGTCACTGCGTGGGGAGGAGATCACAGGCTGATCCATGTGTGCAGGGGATGGCAGTTTTTCATGGCTGAGTCGGATGCTTTTCCAGAGCTTTATTCATGTGTGAGGCCCATTCATGTGTAAAGGGAAATGGTGTTGCGCTGGAAGTGATGCGCATGAGTCGAACGCCCCAATGCAGCCGTCCCTTTGCCTCTGCTCGCTGGAGCCATCTTCTGAACGAGAGCTCAGGTGGTCCTGTTCTCACCGGCACCCTGAGAAGCAGCAGCTTTTGTCCTCAAAATGCTTGCAGTTCCTGCAGGGATGGGGGCATGCCTCAGTGTGGGAAGTGAGAGGAAGGTTTCGAGCCATGGTGGATGTTTCTCCCAGCAGCTGGCGTGGATTGGATACGTGAGACAAAGCAGGACCCAGAGGTGGGCTTCAGCCAGGCACCAAAAGCAATGCCATCTGGTTGAAAAGGACCGCGGCAATAAAAAATTCAAGCAACTCTGGTATGCTCCAGGAGGCCATGAGTGCTCATGGGGATTTCCTGGGGATTTGAAGACAGGTTTAAGTTCAGGGGTTAGTCTGGTGGGCTTTTGATGGCAGGAGGTGAAGTGAACAGCGCAGCCCTGTCACCTCTAATGATTGGGAGTGGCAGCAGCTATGTGGTGAAGCTTGATTCATGCGGGGTGTGAGCCCCTCCACTAACGATGGAGAAAATGAAACAGGAACTCTGCCTCCGGAGATGTCACACATCTTGTAGTGCATCTCTGGATCTGCTGAGAACCAGGGCCCTGCAAGCTGTGGTGGCCATCCCTGGTAGCCCCAGAGTCTCTGGCATGGTGGCACACTGTGGCATCTCTTGGAGAGGTCTGGACATGATGAGCAACCCAACGGCGATGGTCATGGGTCTCAACAAACCGGGATGAGAAATTGCGTTAGAAGTACCTGAGTGTGAGGAGTTGTAAGCTCTTCTCCAAAAGCCTACAACGTGTGTTAGGAAAGAGAGACAGTGAGCAGAAGAGAGTGTAAACTGCGAGAGACAGTTGGGGGGTTTTAACTGGAACATGTTGTGCAGAAAGCAGCTCAGAGCGAGCAAGATCTGATCACTTTCCTCCCCGGAGCAGTGTGGGCCGTGTTTTCTGGACCTGATGCCATCCTGGCACAGGCAGAGCGTGCCTACCATCCTCCATGGGAATTTTTGCCTGCAAGGGGGCTTCAGGATTTTTCTCTTGGCTCTAGTTGCTAACCTAAGGTGGTGGGTGCAGGAGGACAAACCTGCAAAAGGGAGAGCTGGAAGAGATCCTAATTCTTCTCTATTTTCATTATAGTAGGGGTTTTTTTTGTTGTTGTTGTTTTAACGTAA
This sequence comes from Chlamydotis macqueenii, assembly GCF_036417535.1. Taxonomy (NCBI): domain Eukaryota; kingdom Metazoa; phylum Chordata; class Aves; order Otidiformes; family Otididae; genus Chlamydotis; species Chlamydotis macqueenii. The sequence continues at coordinate 2,865,856 of NC_141571.1, read as the reverse complement.
AGGACGTTAAATGTTTCAGAAGTGCCAGGGCTGGGGTGGGACGCAGCTCACGTGAAGAACAAAGCACGTCAGCGAGTCCCTTGTCCCCAGGCTGGCTGACAACCCTCTGTTCTGGCTAATTTTTGGTGTCATCAATGACAGGTACCTAGACGGCAGCCTCGTGATGCCCTGTGTGCACCGCGGAGTTCATTGAGTGACCTACTAGTGCTTTCAGTTAATTCTGCTGACATATTTATGGCATGGAGATCTACAGCCCCAATTTCCTACAGGACACATCATGGTTTGACATCAGATTAAGTTATGGAGTACCCTTTCCTGGCTGGATCAATGGGTACAGTCAAACGGAGCCTCGTCTACATGCAGATGAGGAGGATTAGATTTAAATCGGCGAATGTCGGTAATGGCTGTTTTTCCAACCAAGGGAAGAATAGGCAGGGAAAAATTTCTGTCATTAATAATTGAAGTTTATAGAGGGGGACAAAAAAATGAATGTATCATATACCGCTCCCGGAGACAACAGGGCCCCGCTTTTGCTGATAATTCTCTCTGGCAGACAAGTGCTAAAAAATTATTATGATTATCACTGGGTTTGTGAATCTGTTATGAATCTTGTGCAGACATGGAATATTTTAACAAATGCCCTTTTGTAGCAGAGCTGAAAATACTATTGCTAGCACCAAAATGTCCGTAGAAAAATACAGACAAAATAGTTGGAAGTGGGAGTTGGTATAATTTGCCAAAATGAGGAGAATAACTGATTCTGAGGTGGGCTTTGTAGGGCAGGGTGATGGAGTGGGTGGCCTTTGCCCTCGTCTGCGGGTGTTGGGGATGTGGAAGGGTACCAGCGAGCGCTCCCTCACCAGCCCCGTGGCAACGTGGTTTGGGCTGGCGGGGCGTCACGGCGGTGGTGTCCCAAGAGGCTGAGGGTGCCCGGGGCTCAGTGACAGACCTCCAGAAGCAGTTAGAAAGGAGCTTTTTAAAGCTGTTTGCAATACAACATGGGAAAATGCAAAAGCTATGTTTCTACAGGCTTGAGGAAGAGTTTTCTGGGGTTTTTTTCTGTTTTCATTGGTAGCATATGGTTTACACATGCGAGCCGTACCTGCTAGGCTTGCAGGCACGGGACCACTTTCCTGTCATACGTCCCTAAAATGTTTTGGTCGCTCTTCGTTGCTCATACTCTTTACGTTACCGATGATTTCTCTGGGCTGCACAGTGCTACAGGTCGTGGTGCTCTGCAGCAAAGGTCCGCGTGTCGTGCTGGCGCGGCGTCCGAGAGCCTTCATCCCAGCGAGCGTTCAAATAACAACAGCTCATGTAAATCAAGCAGGAAATAATACACGAAAAGAAGCCAGCATGAATTTCTAATTAACTAAATTTGCAACTGGTATGCACAAGTTAAAGGGCGTGTGATTTATCACCTGTCAGTAAAGATCCTGGTTATAGCTCATGCTTTCCGTACCCTAGCGTGTGCGTAGCTCAGCTGTGGAGCTAAAGGGCATCTGATTTATCAGCTGACACCAGCCATACTGGTTAGAGCCATCACAGCCAGCATGGCAGGGACACCACGTTCCCGTTTTTGCCACAGAGCGATTTGCTCGGTTGTACCTGCAGCAGAGAGACGTGCGAAGGACTTTGTTACAATAAATACATAAATAGAGGAAAGTTACGGTAAGGGCTGCTTTTCCCCAGTTGAGATGGAGGTCTGGAGCAGAGGAGAGCCGCCAGTTTGGCTAGCACATGGTGAGGCACGATGAGGCTGGTGGTTCCTTGAGCGTTGGTGGGTGCGAGCCCTTCTGATATTGGCCAGAAGCGCAATGCTGGCCTCACTTTTGATTTTTGCCGTTCACAGCCTTGACCTGAGCGTTTGATTTGCAGTAGCATTGAGGCCCTCTAGTAGGGTTCAGTGATACTTCTTCGGACCTGCAAGTGGTCATGGAGGCACAGTTGGCTTAACTCCTCTTTGTGCCTGGAGGTTTAAGTGGGTATGCTGAGACCAGGCTTTAGGAAACTCCTCTAGTTCCAGGCCCTTTCCTAGATGTTAGGAACTTTGGCCGTGCTCGTTGGCCTCAGTGGAGCTTCAGTTTTTAGCACTTATGAAAACTAGATCATTCTTATTGCCAGCAAAAAGATGAGCAACTTTGCACAAGCTGCATATTGTAGCGTAGCTAAAACTGGCCCATGCCCTGTTGGACAGCAAAGTCCGTGGTGTTGATGCGGAAAGTTCAGTGCAATTTAAGCATGCCCACATCGGCCCAGGTATCTCCTTATGTCAGATGCTGGTTTCCAGGAGGCCATGTAGAAATCTGTGGCAGCTGAGTGCTCGTTGTACGTAGAAAGGCTGGCAAAACTGAATTCCACCATATGGTATCAACAGATACTTGCGTTTGTTACCCCATATTTTTGTGTTGCTGTTCTCCTCTTTTGTGACCTGGCAGACTCAAGGAAAGTTTTAAGTTTTACATGCTTTCCTCAAGTCTTCGGTGCTTTCTGAGAAACAGCAGCTGTTGGTAAAAGTGGAGTAGATGAGTTTCTACTCTTCTGGGTCCACCAGAACATAAACTTGTGCTCTGATCATTTCAGCCTTGGCTTGCCATTAAATGTTAAGGTAGTTTGTGTTTTTGTGGTTTTTGTGTGTGTGTGATGTGACAGGTTTTGGAGTATCTAGTGTAAAATATTGAAAACTTTTCTATAAATGTTTGCGCGTGTAGTCATTGCTGCTGGCTGCGTCAGCAAGAGAATTGGTAAGAAAGCTCTATGGACCACAGAAACCTCATTACATAATGTCTGGAAATACAAGACATACATGAGCTCAAGTAAGAGATACAGTAAATCATGAGACTCTTGAGGATGGAGGAAACTCTTTTAAGTGGGCTATAATTACCAAGCTTGAAAAATCTCCTAACCCAGTGCTGAGTAGAAATCAGTGCTGACTGGAAGGGCTGGGTGCTGAAGCTGATGTTTTCAGCTGAATGGGTTCCGGGATGAGGCCTCCAAAAAGCGCGCAGAGGACACGTAGAGGCTCAGGGTGGTGGGAAGCCGTGTTCCTCACCTCGCTGCTCCCCTTCCTGCAGCTGTGGATGGGTTAGAGCAGCACCGAAAGGTCCCATGAAGGGCAGGGACTGAAGCCCTGCCTCCAGCTCATCACCTGGCTCTTCTCCTGGGCTCTCTGGTGCAGTCTTGCCCTGTTTGTTTCACTTTTTTTCATGTGCACATCTGATTATTGGGTTTGGTCCTCCCACTCCCCAGGACGCATGGGTCAAGGTTTAGTTACTACAGGGTTTTTAGAAGTTTTTTATCTTCCTTCTCTTCTTTCCTTGTACTCCTCTCTGGAGCAAATCTGGGCAATTATCAGGGCAATCAAGTAAAAAATATTCCATCAGCTCTGTTTCTTTTCTACATAAAAATGAAAGTCCAGTAGGGCCGTTCAACGTAGCAAGGGTCTCGGAGAGGGCGAAGGAATGAAAAATGGGGAATGTGGTAGCATTTTGCTACTACCTCTGCTGAAGGATGAAAGGGATCAAGGTAACACGTTTATTTGACAGGGAATACTTGGTGTACTTGTGTAATCTGTTGATCTGAAACTTAAATCACTTTCTTCCTCATCTTCCATGCCATTGATCTTGGAGTCATTAGTGAAGGTACAAGCCGACACGCTGACACGTCCCCCTGCCTTGCACAGCCCTCGCGGAGGAGAACGTGCATCAGCAGATGCTTTTATTCGTGTGAGTCGAACACAGGTTGTGCTTGTCCCCAGGCCACGTTAACTGTAGGGGAAGAAGAGAGAGGAGCTGGAAAACTCTTACAAATTTCATTTATTTTTCCAAATAGTTACCTGTTCCCTTGGTTTTTTTTGCGGCTGGCTCCCATGCAGTAGGGTCTGCTCTGCTGCCTGCCACCCAGGTTTCGTGGCTCCAGGCGGTTGGGTTAGCTATATGTGTGGACATATGTGGAATATGTAAGTATATTATAATAAGTATATTATAATAAGTATATAATAATAATGTAAGTATATAATAATAATAATAATAATAATACTGCATATTTTAGCGTTTTTAGCTCTGGTCAACCTCACTCACTGCGTTTTCTAATTGGGACGGTGCTACCAAAGCACCCCACAGGCAGCCCTGCGCACAGCGGCTGTTCCTGGACCCCTCTGCGCTTCTCTCCACGCAGATCCCTCCATCTCTGCAGGGAAAGCACGAGCTGTAGAAAAGTGAGACGTAATGCTGAATTATAAGCTCCCAGTCAAGAGGGACGTGATTTTCGGAGAAAGCATCCTGGCCTCGCCATCCGTTGTGAGAGGAGTGGCCGCGGGCACTGTGCCACCACCCCTTCCCAGGGCTGGCACCCTCTCCCAGTGTGTCCACTCCCTGCTCTCCAGAGAGGAGCTTTTGTGCTTCTGGGGCTGTTATTTCGAGCCCTCTGTTGCTGGTTTCTTCCCACTGGGAGCAGTCCCTTAGCAAACCTAGTCTGCTATTTGGGATGAAGGCGGCGTGAGACCTGAGCGTGGCCAGGGAGCGATGCGCCATAGAGTGGACCGGAGAAAAGGAAGGTGGGTCCTGAAAACATTGGCCAAAATATCACAGCACATGGTATTTAGGGTTGAACCTTGCAGCAGCCTTTCAGCTGCTTTGTCACATTTAACAATTGTGCCATAGGGATGGACGCAGTACCAAAACCCGCGAGCGAGCTCGCAGCCATGCCTGCAGCGCCGCTTCCCTGACAGCATCCCCTCGACCTGAACCCCCGGCTGGTATTCCTCTGTTGAGCAGGGAATTGCCAAAAAATCAGCTCTGGCACAGAGCATTGCCCTGGGAAGCGAGGCAGGCAGCGAGCGCATCCCGTGCCTTGCGCGTGGAGCTCGGGGTCTCCCACTGCCGGGAGGGATAAAGAGCAGGGAAGATGAGAGAAACAATAATATTTTTACACTTGCTGTAACTCAGATTCAGTTTTGTATTTCATTAATTATTGTTTTGTCATGTTAGGAGCCTGGGGAGGAAAATATTAATCACAGGTTTGCTGAGTGCTCTTTCAGTAAGCAAATTAATTTCAGACGGGAAACTTTTTTGTGTGGATATTTGGCTCCTTCTCGCTGTCGGCAGGCGAGCTCGCTGCGCTTGCTGGCACCCCGCTGAGCCTCGGGCTGTCCCCGGCCCGCCAGGCTTTTGGACACGGTTTGGTTGCGGCATTCGCCCTCGCCACAGCGAGCAGAGCTTGCAGGTCCTGCTGGGTTTTCTTTGGCTTGTTTCTGTTTTCTTTTTGTTCTTTAGTAACTTCTGGCAAAAGCCAAGGCAAAGAGATGCCTTTGGGGCTGGGGCGGGAGGTGATGGAGGTGGTAGCAGCCATGGGATGCTGCAAAGATCCAAACTGGCCCGTGCCACAGCTGGGCGAGAGGAATGGGAGAGCAGGCAGGGAAGAGCACAGCCCCATCACTCCTATCCCTCCTTCCATCCTCTCCAGCCCAGATCGCTGCTCCCCAGCCACCCGGCTGTATCCCAGGGCACAGGGCTGCACCAGGGCCGTTTCCTCCTGCGCACCATCATCTTTGTTTGCCCAGTCTTGGCACTGGGGAAATTCCAATGACACGTTTGCATCTTTTTTTTTTTTTGGAAATCACAGCCAGAGTTTCTTTATCAAGGAAGAGAGCCTTGAGGTAGATCTGATTAACGGCACGCAGCGTCCTCCCCCCAACCAGGGATATTCCCTCCCTGTCTGAAAAGCAAGGAGCTGCGTTGGTTGTGGATGATCAGAGCAGTTACATCTCAGCAACCCCCCCACCCCGGCTGCTTCTTTTGGGAGAGGGCTTTGCATCCTTTCTCACTTCTGAAGTCCGTGACCCCAGACAAAAATAAATACCGTCTAACTGCTCCTGCTCCGGGTTATTTCTGGCAGCATCACCAAGTAACTGAATTTCAGAGGGCTGGGAGTGTGTGTGTGTATACAACAGCAGATCGCAGTGAGATAATCAATTATATGCAAGAGGAAACCAGAACTTTTTCCACTGGTTTTATCAGATATTGTGGTCAGTCGAGGCAATTCAAAGCGACGCGGAACCCTGTTACCTTCATTCTTGCTGTAATCGCTCCATCTCTGTTTACCATATTCAGTTAAAGTGGCTTGTTTGCTACATCCGCCCCGCTGCCAAAATAACCTCATTTACTCCTGCAAACGGCTTCGGGGGCCGCCGCTGCTGTGTTCCTGCCTCGCAAATACGTTCCTGGCCGCAGCGCTGAGGTTTGGATAGATTGTTCTTTGAATCCTGCCGTGGAGTTGATTGGCTGGCATTCTCATTCACTTTCAAATACCATTTGAATGACAGGAGGTTTGGGTTTTTTTGGGTTTTTTTTTTTTTTTGGAAACATGGGCTTTGCTTTCACCTGCCGCGGAGCTGAGCAGCCTCTGAGCTCGGGGCCGCTTCGTTGGGGTGTTGGTGCCTTGTTGCTTTTTTGCGGGTTTTTTTGGGTTTTTTTTGTTTTTTTTGTTTTTTTTTTTGCAAATTGCATCTTTAAGCAGAAGAGTCTGTTAAAAATCCTTGGTGCTTAATGGAAAGCCGGACTCGAAGTTGGCAAAGGGAGGGTTTGCGGAGCACACAGCCATGAGTACCCAGCAGCCTGGGCTCGGCGGAGCTGTGTCGCTCAGCTCGTTTCCTCCTGCCCCTTGTTTTTGCTGTTGTCACGTGCGCCAAGCCCTGCTGCGACGGCTCGGATTGGTGCAAGGTGTTGGAAGAGCTGTCCTGTTTGCAGAAGTGGGGAGGAGGGGAGGGAAACCTGGTGAAAATGGCCAAAATCTGGGGTTTTTTTGCCTTGCGTTCTCTCTTTGCTATGGCTCATCCCTTGCTCCTTGCCCTGCTGAGTTGTGTGAGCCCAGCCGAGCATCGCCCGGCCCCGTGGCCACCAGCGCTGGTGCTGAATGGGTCCAAGGAGGGAGCAGCAGTCAATGGCCCTTGCCCGTGGTGTCAGCGATGCGCGGAGGCCTGGCCTGGCCTGTCCCATGGGCTGGGGCAGCGGTGGAGCTGGCGTTTTGGCAAACAGCTTCGGTAGCATTGTGACCTGTGCCATCCCTTTCGAAGGAAAACATTTCTGCTGCTGGTTATTTCACCCATGATGGATGATGCTAAGACAAGGAATGACGTGACACGCCCAGCTTTTCTGCTTATCTTTTGGGCATTGGTGGTGCAACCACAATTGCCTCGTCCTGGCTGGAAAAACCATCCCGATGAGCAGCAGCACCCTGGTCCCCAAGGAACATGGGCTACTCCGTTGCTTGTAACCACACCCGGGATGGGGGGAGACGCCGGTGCTGAGCACCAGGATGCTGGACCTCGCAGTGGGATTCCATCCCTCCTCACTGGGTGCCCGGATTTGCTCTCCTCCCTCCCAGCCAGGCTTTGGCCCCTGGGTGGGGCGGTTGAGGTGCACCATTGCTTGGTGGAAAGGAAGAGCTTTGTCTTCTTGAAGCTCAGGAAACAACTGTGGAAACAAAGCCCCCAGAACAACCCGAAGCAGGGGTGGGTTTCTCATGCTTATGAGTTTCTCATGCTCCTTGGCTCAGAACAAGATTTTAATGCTCTGAACTGATCCATCTTGAAAACACTGTGGGGATTTTTTGATTGTTTAGATGGGGGGAGTGAAACTTCTAAGTATAAATCTAAAGCCAGAGGTGAATTTGTCCCCTTTTGTTTTCCTAGAAGTATTATCATCTGAGATAAATAAGTATTTTTTTTTACCCCGGCATGCTGTGAAACTTTGCTTTCAGCAATGAAAGCCTTGATTTGTTTCACTATGAATCGCACCGCTGACCCAGCCCCGAGCGGGAGCTGCATCTGCGTTACCAAACTTGTTATTTGGAGATCCCAAACTGGAATGGCAGGACACGGGTTTGTTGGCAGAGGGTTTCTCCTTCCAGCAGGCGTGCATACTTTGCTCCTCGCAGGCGCATCGCGAAACGTCTTGCTGCTGTGCTGGTGATGAGCATGATTGTCCCTGTTTTCCATGTGAGGAAGCTGGTAACCTCTGAAAGAGCCTGTTTTGGGTGAGATTGGAGCAATTTTTCCCTGTGCACTGGGGGTCCCAGCCAGCACCCACTGCCGCGCTTTCCCGGGGGAAACAGCCCCTATGCTGGGGACTCGCATCCAAAAATCACATTTTTGCCAAAATTAATTATTTTGTACATCGCCAACAGGTCTCTATCCACTTCCTTTTTGACAATTTCTCTTTTCCATTTCTCTTCCATGAAATAGCGCTGCGTTTCAGATGTCCTCTCTTGCCCCAGGGCCTTGGTTGCCCAGCTTCCTACCTTTCTTTTCCCATTTCTGCCCTTGGAGAAGGGAGTGAGTGGAGCTGAATTCAGCACCTGAAGCAGGTGTGTGCTGACAGATTGTACAACAACATTGTATTATTTTCTCTGTTATTTTCTGATCTGTTATTTTTGCACTCTATCATTTCGGTATGGCTGTTCTTTCAGTAGAGGTTTGCACGGAGCAGTTGACATGATAGCTGATCTCATCGCTTGATGTTCAGTTAATTTAAACCCTGCTCAAGCCCAGGAGGATTTCAGACTGCTCCTTCCTGCATGGACTGTTCTGCGTTTGTCAGCGTAGGGTTTCTCCTGCTCTGATGTTGCCCTCTGCTTGGTCAGGTGGCTCTGAAATTCCCAAGACCTCCTCATTTGTAATTAACCTAAATAATGTTCTTTTCATCTGCAAACTTTGTTTCGCCGTGCAGCCTAGTTTCCACATCGTTAATAAAGATATTAAGCAACAGGAGACCTGGTTAAATACTTCTGTCGGTGTGTTGTTAATTATTTCTGTCTTGAAAAAGGAGCCGCGTGCTTCGTCTTGTCGTGGCCCTCGGCAGCGCAGGGTCTGCATACAGCGTCGCCCACATCTACACCCCAGTTTGATCAAGCCAAAGCACAGCTCAGTATGGGAACTTTTCATGCCGTTGAGATCAGTCTTGTATTAATTTAAGCTTAAGTCAGTTCCTCACAGAACAACTCAATGAAATTTCAGTTGAGAGCATCCATGCCAGTGGAAGTTGGTGCAAAGAAAATGTGCCTTTGTTGAAATGGGTTGAACCTCACGTTGAGGTAGGTTCAAAGCTTTACATCTTTCTTTGTAGAGAGCTCTGAGAAGAAACCTTGGAAAGCATCAGCACGCCCGAGCCGCCAGTTCCTCCGTAACCCTTGGTCGCTGAGGGCGGGCTGCGGGAGAGGTGCTGTTTCCCCTCTCAGAAGCACTGTGCTGGTTTGCTGCAGTACGGGACCATCCTGATCTCTTACAGCCTCTGGGTCTGTTTGGTTGGCACCGGTCTTCCTCGCCCTGCCATGAGGCTTAAGTTATCCCAGTTTGCAGGTTTGCTTTCCAAGTCTCTCTTAGGGACAGATGTAGCATTTGCCAACCCAGACCTCACTGCAGAGCCTCTGATTTTGCTGGTGACTTCGTGCCTATGGTGTTTCGCAGGTTCCTTTGGGTCTGTTAGGCAGTAACATTCATGGGTTTCAACTTCTAGCGACAGGACTCTGCTTTGTCTTTGCCTTCGTCAGGTGAAGGAGCCAATGTCCTAACCCTCATGCATCTGCAGGCTGAACAAATCGTTCCTCACCTTCTCTGGGGGAAGACAGACCGACCTCAGCAGTTCTGGTGCCTACTGTGTTTTACCCTATTCTTGAGCTGTTGTTTGAGATCATCCATGAGTTGTGCTTGCAGGAACCTCACTCCATGCTTGTTGCTGGGCCTGATACACAGATAATGCCCACTAGAAATTTTTTCTTTATTTCTCACTGGCTCAGGCCCTCCTGGGCTGTTGAGGCTGAGCGTCATGCGAAGAACACATCAGCTGTTGTGGTCCCAGCAGTAAGTGGGGACACGTATCCTTGGGAATTGCCCAATCCATCCCTCCTTCTGCTGTCTCATCCCTGACTATCTCTTTAGCACTTAAAAAGAAGTTAATACAGGTATCTTCTCCATGCTCTTGGAGGCGGGGGGAGAAGGCTGCTGCAAACAAACTCATTCAGTCTGTTTCCATTCCTTGTGCCTCCTGCGGTCCCACCGAGGTCTTCTGTGAAAGCTTCCTCCTCCTGGCATGCGTCCCACATGCCCGGGTTGTGCTTCTCTATCACCCAGCTCTCGGTCCTCCCACTCTCCTGCTCATGGTGGACGTGTTACAGCGCATGCTTTTTTCTCCAGGCTGAAGTTTCCAGTATTTCATAGCAGGGCTTGGCTCTGGTTTGTGCCTTGGGCTGGAGAAGATGGCACGGGTGTTTCCCTGTTGCTTTGACCCAGTAGCTCGAGGGCTGTGCTTGGAGAGGAGAAGCTAAAAATTATGTCCTGGGGCATAAGCTGGAGTTTAAGCTGTTGATAAAATGTTTCCATACGTCTTGTCCTGATGGGATGGTTAGGGTGGCTGGCCTGAATTCAGGATCCTGGGCCCCAGGGCTGTGTGGGGTGTGCCCTGGTCCTTCTCCCCCAACATCACTGGAGACCCCAGTTGGGAAGCCTCAGAGAAGGGCAGAGCAGCACAACTGATGCTGTCCTCTTTGCTGGCTGGCTGCACCCCAGTTTAGCAGTGGTGGGAGAGCAGAAACTCCCCAGGAGGGAGACAGTGAGCCTGATTTCTGAAATCAGAGGAAAATAATTAAATTCTGTTGGGTGTCATGCTGGGTTGGGGGCTGTCAGGTGCAGGCAGGGATTGGTGGGCAGCGTGTCCCAGGCTGCTCTGAGACCCAAGAGATGGATGGATGGATGGATGGATGGATGGATGGATGGATGGATGGATGGAAGGGATGTAGCAGAGTGAGGGTTTCTGTGCTGCCTGCAGTAAATATCTCTGCGCAGACTGAAACCACAGCCCGGGCGGGCAGCAAAAGTGAATGCGATTTGCACGTAAAGTGTTTGCTTGGGGGTTGTCTGCATCAGCACTTGCAGTGTCCTTCAGAGCTGACCATGTTGTTTCCACTATGACTTGCAAAGATTTATATAGAGATTTTTACACTTAATATATTAATACACTTTTTTTTTTTCAAGAAATACAAGCTATGAGCTTTCTGCCCTCTGGGAGATTCATTGTGTTTTGTCTAAAGGAACCAAACTTGTTTTCCTTTCCAATGAGTACACAAGTGTCTGGTCCCACTTACCAACTCGAGAAGGTGATTAATTCTTCTGTGTTTGTAGGCAGCAGCAAAACGCTGGCTGGCGATACGTAACCACCCTGCAGCCTTGCTGGGGCTGAATTATCTGGCACAATGGAGCCTATAATTAGCAGGTGGAGAAGATGCCACACGTGTAGCATTAGAGGATTGCAAGGGGACAGGTGGCAGGGCAACCGAGGGAAACAAGAGATTATGGCCAGGCAGTAAAAAAATTAACTGTTTTCATCTCTCCAGGATGCTTAAATCTTTATAATAGAAACTCAAACAAAGAAAACCTTCACTGAGTTTAACTGAAGCAGAGTCTGCGGCTGTTGTACCACGTAGCACGTGGCACTGGTGCAATTCCTGCTGCTCCCCTGTGGGTGCAAAACAAGGAGAATTCTCTCTCTTAAGTTATGAAAAATTTGAAAGTGGGAAAAAAACTCAAATCTTTTATAGAGGTGTGGCTAAAATACCGATGAAACATATCCACTGGAGGGCCTCAAATCTCAGGGTGGCTTCCAGAACTGGGATGCAGAGTGTTTGATAGAAATTACTTTCCCCCACTAAATGGTTTTGGAGAATTATGGCCTCAAGTTGCGGCAGAGGAGGTTTAGGTTGGACATTAGGAAACACTTCTGTGCTGAAAGAGTGGTCAGGCACTGGAACAGGCTGCCCAGGGAAGTGGTGGAGCCACCGTCCCTGGAGGTGTTCAAGGAATGTGTAGATGTGGCACTTCAGGACATGGTTTAGTGGACATGGGGGTGTTGGGTTGATGGTTGGACTTGATGATCTTGGAGGTCTCTTCCAACATTAAAGATTCTGTGATTCTATGAGAGAATAATCTTGTTAGCTAGTAAATTTTATTTTTCAGGTGTCTGATTTAGGCACCGTGGAACCCCTCGCAAGGCTTGAGCAGCGCAGTTGGGCTGGGGAGGCCTATGAGGTGGTACCCATCCTTCCTGTGTCCTTGACGTGCATGACAATGGTTCGGGAAGCAGCCAGGCTAGGTTGTCCCCGTCGGCACGATCCTACCTCTGCATTCACACACTGTGAGGTGGTATGTTTGAGAAGGTCCGTCTCCTCCTGCGCAGCTATGGCGAGGAAAGAAACATGGCTTCTCCCACCCATGCCTTGACCTTGTGGGCAACTTCTTGCCCAAGGAATCGTGACGGCCAGCCAGAGCAGGCAGGTGATCACAGGTACCACTCCCAAGGCGCATCTCCTCTGTGCATCCCAGCGGGCCCGGCACGAGTTTTTCCTTCTCTTGTATTGTCCGTGTTGGACTCCTCAGGGCCATTCTGGTGGTGGCTCCAGTGTCACTGCCGCGCCCGTGGCTTCGCAGGAGGAATGCAGGGTGCTGGAGCACCAGGATCGTGATAGAGGCCTACGTTTCACTTTGCTTCGTTAGTGCAGCTGTGCTGATTAGGCTGCGCCCATCCAAACAAGAAGGGCCAGGCCTTTGGGGTTCCCGCCCCATGGCAAAGCCAGCAGCAGGCCAGTTTGGGGAATTTTGGTGGAAGAGGGAGCGCAGCCATAAATCCTGCGTGATTTGAGGGTGAAGGCTGTGCAAGGGAGATGGGAGCTCAGCTTGTCAGGGGAGCTTTTGCATTTTCCCTTTGTCAGCATGAGTTAATGTTGAACAGGGCAAATACTTCCCTACCACAAGGAGCCTAGCGAGACCCTATTTGTGAATATATGAATAGCGGCTTTGTAAATAGTGCGTCTGAATTTATGAATGATCTGACACCGACAGGTTGAAAGGAACTCTGTAATTTTATTGTGTTAGATTTAGTAGATCAGACATATACATGCCAAGTCAAAATGACCTAGAAAACCTTTCTAGGTCAAACTATTGCTTGAAAAGTTGCCTTTTTAAAAGGCAAGGCCGTAAGATTTCATACTTGCTCTGACACATTTTCCTTCTAATGGGACAACGTGAGTCTTTGGGCCATGGCAGAGAATTTGTCATCTCCAACATTGAGAAGAGAGAAAGAAATGTGAAGAAGGGGGATACTAATTTATTAATGTGACAAGGCCATAGGGCCATGAAGATGATCAGAGGGCTGGAGCCCCTCTGCTGTGAGGCCAGGCTGGGAGAGCTGGGGCTGTTCAGCCTGGAGAAGAGGAGGCTCCGGGGAGACCTGAGAGCGGCTCCCAGTGCCTAAAGGGGGCTGCAGGAAAGGTGGGGAGAGACTCTTCAGCAGGGCCTGGTGTGACAGGACGAGGGGTCATGGTTTTAAAATAGAGGGAGGCAGATTCAGACTGGACATAAGGAGGACATTTTTTATGCTGAGGGTGGTGGAGCACTGTCCCAGGTTGCCCAGAGAGGCGGTGGATGCCCCATCCCTGGAAACATTCCAGGCCAGGTTGGACGGGGCTCTGAGCAACCTGATCTGGCTGGAGATGTCCCTGCTCCTTGCCCAGTCCATCCTGGGCTGGATGGACTTTAAAGGTCCCTTCCCACTCAAACCGTTCTGCGATTCTGTGAGTCTGTGATTTCTGGCCACCTCTCTTGTCCCAAAGTAGTATGTTGGATACCTGGCAGGATTTTAGGCTAGAAGGTGCAACACCAATTGTATTACCACCTTGCTGTTTCCATCAGTGCTAAGACCTGCCAGCCTCCTTGGTCTGGCAGGAACCAGCACCTCCAGCCTACTTTTGGAGCCCTGACCTTTAATTAGATGGGAAATTATTGATTAGAAAGAGCCTTTCCTCCCCTAAAGAGGCTTGAGGGAGGCTGGTGAGGTTTGCAGGCGATGACTCTCTTTGGGATGGGGCGAAATGGTTTGTCCAGCCGAGCTGTGACCCACTTGCAAGTAGGTTTTGCCATCCCAGGGAAGTGGGGAATGGGAGTCTGTGGTGCCTTCTGAACAATTACAGCTCACAGCAGTCCAAATGAAAATGTTTGTTGAAAACAACATGTGCATAATTAAGGCTTAATGAGCCCTTGTCTGTTTGGAATCTGCAATTAGATTTATAATAGAAAATACTAGCAAATGCCAAAATAGCTTTAAAAGAAGCCGAGATAAAAGATAATTTTGCTGCAAATCTCTAGTAATACTGTAATTTAATGAGCTGGAAGTGGTGCAGAGAGACTGTGAAAGCTTTGGAGAAGTTTGCATTGTGCGTGTTTATCTTATCTGCCCGTTTCCCTATCTATAAAGCTGTCAGTCTTGCTTTTAACTGCTTAGAAAAAGGCAGGACTTGGGTAAAATCAGGAAGACTCCCTTTGTTTGTTTTTATTTAAGTCATTAATTAGTTGGGCAAAGCTGCTTTCCCTCCTTCTCATCAACATGCTTTAAACTTCTTGTTAGGGTTAATAATAGTAATAATTGTAATAATAGTATCTCTATTCGATTATTTACAGTGAGCAGGGGCGTAGTAATAATCAGAGGTGCTTCCTTCTGATTAGTTTCATTAATTTTAATGAGTTTTCAACTGCCTTTTTAAGAGGTTGAGAATTTTCAGCACTCAGGTGTGAGGGTTAACAAGTAAACCTGAGGCCGGCTTGGCTGCGGTAGGCACTGACTAGCTTCTGCTAAGTCCTAATGAAAAAAAAAGAGCTGAAAATAGAAGTTCTTGGAAGGGCTGGTTTGGTGGTGGTGGTTTTTCATAACCAGGAGTTGAGGTTGGGATGAAGCGGTACCGGCATTGGATACAGCGCGTGGAGCTGGTAGGGGATGGAGGCCGGGGCGGCGCGGTGCCGGGCGTGTTACAGGCAGGACCCCTGGAAATGCAGCCCAACAGCTTTGCTCGACAAACCTAACCCAGCACTTCATAAAACAGGACGCACGAGGATGTGGTAACGCTGCCTGTGGAGGTACTGTTCCGATGTGATTTTATTGCCGGTGTGAAACGTCGCTGAGCTTCGGCTTCTGTAAAGCCCTGGCTTTGCGTGCCTCCAGTCTCCGCCGCGTGAAGTCGCAAACACCGGTGCTGCGTTCGCAGCTCCGCGCGTGCAGCTTTCTGCAAAGCTCTGGGTTGCCTCCCTGCAACCTTTCGGCCGGCACGTTTTGGCTTCGAGCCTCTGCAGCGACGAGCACCCGTGCACCCAGCACGTCTGCACCCTCACGACCCCGCGTCTGACCCGCCGCAACTGCCGCTTCGCAGGGTCTGGCTGTTCTCACGGACGTGGGACAGCACAGTCAGAGCTGCCCCGGAGCTGAGTGATTTAACCCAACCGTGCAGCACCCTGCTCAGGTCTGCGTCGACGGCAGAGCTCCCCCTCCCAGCCCTGCGGCTGCGGATTTTAACTGCTCCTCGCACCAAGCCTCGGGTAAAATTGCTTTTTCTGCAGAGGCCAGGATTTGAAGGCTTTTGGGGTATTTTCCCCCAATGGCTTGCTTGGCTTGCGGCCTTTCAGGCGATGCTTGGCTGCGCAGCCCCCATCTGCTTGGTCTCACGATGGTGCCTCCATAGCAAATCCTCTGGTGATGAAAATCATGGAATCATCATAGAACCGTGTGGGTTGGAAGGGACCTTCAAAGTCCATCCAGTCCAACCCCCCTGCCAGGAGCAGGGACATCTCCAACCAGATCAGGTTGCTCAGAGCCCCGTCCAACCTGGCCTTGAATGTTTCCAGGGATGGGGCATCCACCACCTCTCTGGGCAATCTGGGCTAGCACCTCATCACCCCAAAATCCTGTTTTTCTTTTGCTCCCACCACCGGAGGGGTGGTAGATGGGGGCTGTGGGTGGCAGTGGGGTCCCTTGGGTGCAGCGCAGGCTGCTGGAAGGGCTTGAGGGGCTTGTTGCTTTATGTTTAAGAGGATAATTGCAATTTTTGTTAAAAGGCAGCATGTCAGTGTAGTCAAAAGGAGGTTCATGTGCTGGAGACGATGCTCTTTGTGGCAGAGCAGGGATCTGAAGTCTGGCCACCTTCGAGCCTGTGAGAGCCTTTCATCTGAAGAGTGAGGAGGTTTGGGTGAACTTGAATTTGACAGGCTGAGAGAGCTGGGGCTGTTCAGCCCTGGAGAAGAGGAGGCTCCAGGGAGACCTGAGAGCGGCCTCCCAGTGCCTAAAGGGGGCTGCAGGAAAGGTGGGGAGAGACTCTTCAGCAGGGCCTGGTGTGACAGGACAAGGTGTAACAGTGTCAAAATAGAGGGAGGCAGATTCAGACTGGACATCAGGAAGAAGTTTTTTACACTGAGGGTGGTGGAGCACTGGCCCAGGTTGCCCAGAGAGGCGGTGGATGCCCCATCCCTGGAAACATTCCAGGCCAGGCTGGCCGGGGCTCTGAGCAACCTGATCTGGTTGGAGATGTCCCTGCTCCTTGCAGGGGTGTTGGACTGGGTGGGCTTTGAAGATCCCTTCCAACCCAAACTGTTCTGTGATTCTATGAACTCTCCCTGCTCCCCCATGGTCCCTGCATGGGGGTTCGGGCTCCCCCATGCATCCTTCCCATGGCACGGCAACCAAGCGTGCCAGGACGAGCCCACCATTGTCCTGTGTACCTCAAAATATGCATCGAGGTGGTGAGTGGTCCCCGTAGGTTTGGTTGCATGGTTTTAGAAGGAATGACGGGGTTGTGATGCTGGGGGGATGAAAGCCAGTTCTCTGATGTGGAAAGCTGTGTGCTGCGTTATTCTTTATTGTTTGTTTACATTGGACTTTCCCGACTCTCCCAAGGATTAGGTGATGTAAAAACACTTAGTGAAGATGCACGTGGAGTCTATGATTTAAATGAGAGAGGGAAAAATGCAGAGCTATAGTGCTGTATGAAAAGTGGGCAGTGAAATGCTCCCAGACTTCCAGGGTGTAATTTCAGAAATTTCCTTGCTGTCATTCTTGGCTTCGTGGGTTTTTTTTTCCTTTTTTTCCTTTAAAGGAGATTTCACTTTTCATCAGGTTTGTTTTTTTTCTTTTTGTTTTTCAGTCACGAGAGTGTCCAAACGCCTAAGGTAAAATTGTGAAATGGATTGTACTTTGTCAGCCCATTTTTTTTTTTGCAAGTCATGCTCCACGCTGCTGCAAGAGCTGTTTGCATACACAGTTGAGTGCAGAACCGCAGAAGGCAGGTTTTCACCGGGGCCAAATATTTGTGTGATGGAAACTGTTCTCTAAATGACTAGCATGGAGGCTTTCTGATTATTTTTTTCCCCCTCCTGACTAGCTGGTTTTGCATAATGCTCCCCATTCTCACCAAGTTGTCTTGAAAAATCGAGTATTCTTCTCCCTTATGCTCTGCATAAGAAAAGAAGACATGAAAAGAAGAAAAAACCCATGATCTTGAATTCTGGGGGCAGAGATGTGCTTTTGCTCTCGCTCGTGGGGCAAAGCTTCAGGTGACGGAAGCGTTTAGCGAAGTACCTGGCTGTGCGTACGGGTAATAGCGGGTGCGCTCTGGGCCGCGCTTCAGATTGGCTTTGCTGAAGGAACAGTGGCTGTAGAGAGAATTAAAGTTCCTATTTTTCTTCTTGAATGGCAATTGAGTAGCACCTAGGATTTTTGTGAATTGTTGGGGTGAGTTAGGAGATATTTGGGAGCCAGGCTGTTAAAGAGGATGGCATCAGGACCAGAAGCACAGTACATGGTCTTAAAAAGTTAATGGCTTTAACCAATCTTTGCATCGCTCCTCTGACAGCTCTCTTCCTCTCTGCACCGTGCACCCGTGTGCTTATTTATTTATTTACTCTGCAGATGAGAAGAGATAAATAGAGATCTCCGACATCATTCCCCGCACCGTGCGCGTACGTCAAGCCCAGCGTAACCGCAGCGACTGCTTGCGCGGGGCTGCTGCGGCAGCAGCTGCTTCCTGTGCTTGTTCACACCGCGCTTCTGTCAGCGACTTGCTTTTATTCAGTCCGAGCGTTCGCTTCAGCCCCGGCCTTGGGTGCGCGTCCAGCCGTCATTGGTCTCACAGAGCTCTGCTCGATGCCTGGGCCATTACGACGAACCCTCCTCGAAATTATCGATGGGAAAACTTTCTGCTTTAGGGTTTCTTTCTTCCCGGCCACTTCCTTAGATATTTGGCTGCCGGTGGGCCCGTAGCCCCTCTCCAGTGATACCTCTGGTTGCGGCGAGGGTGGTTGTTTTTGCATCGACATCCCCACCTCCCCAGCAGACTTCCAGAGCAGAGCCGCGCTGGTAGCTGCTTCCCAGGCAGCCAGGTATGAGCTCTATTTTTATCTCAACCCTGAGGTTTTATCTTGCAAAACCCAATGTTTCTAGGTGCCTTTGACGCTGGCGCAGATCCTTGCACAGAGCCTACGCGCCTTCTTTTAGCTCTGCGTGCATTTTCTGCCTCCCTTGGTTTCCTGTGGATTACGAGTGTTGCCGGTGAAGCAGGGTGCAGTGGGGTCTCATTAGCACCTACTGTATTTGTTTCAGGCTGTCTACACCCCAGCCCGGTGCCAGGAAACGTGCTGCCTTCGTTTACCTTCCTCCCTCCCCGGCGATGCGCGGGGCACCCGGCATTTGCAGCGCGAGCTGATGCCTTCAGCTCTCCTGGTTGTTCAGCTGCTAACGGGAGAAGGACCAGCTTAGCAAGGGCTTGGTGTTTGTTTTTATTTTTCTTTTTTTTTTTTTTTTTGCAGATAAACTCCTCGAGCACCTGCGTAAGCATGATAAACAACGCAGGATGTGCTTGTTGTTGGTTTCGAAAAGGAAGTGATGTGTGTGCCCAAGCCTTGCAGCTACCTCGCTGCGATCGTATCTTGCAGAATAAAAACAGCGTTGAGCATGGTCAGGGCCAGGTTGGCCGGGGCTCTGAGCAACCTGGTCTGGTTGGAGATGTCCCTGCTCCTTGCAGGGGGCTTGGACTGGATGGGCTTTAAAGGTCCCTTCCCACCCAAACCATTCTGTGATTCTACGGTCAGCGATGAACTGGAGAGGTGGACGCAGGGCTGTGCTGGGGGGTGGGTGTTGGGTGCTGCTCACCTCTCAGGCAGCCTGTTTGCTTTATCTGTGCCCAAACTTTGAGAGAAATTGGGAAGGGTTGGGTCTGGCTGAAGCTTTGGTGAGCGCGGGAGAGGAGGAGGAGGAGGAGGATGGAGATCTCCCCTGCACCCAGTGCACCAGGGCGGCTGGAAGCATCACCTCCCAGCCAGCTTTACATCGAGGTGTTTGGCGGACTGAAGGCTAAAAAATAACACAATCATCTGAATATGATCAAAGATCTGCCCTCAGGGGCAAAACCTGCTAAGTTGAAAAAAAAAAAAACAGCGTCCATGCACTGCAAAGGTTAAGTGGGAGCAACTTTGGCCTTTCAATTAATAGTGCATTTCTCTGAGCATCGTTCTTCTCCCTCGCCGTGGCCGGGAGAAGGAGAGGAGGCTGGATGGAGGATTAGCTGGTCTCTGCCGCTTTCGCTTCTTTTCGGAGCTGCGCGCGAAAGGGTTAAGCAGAATTTTGATCTCGGCAATATTTTCATGCTTATACATTCTGTTTCTCATTTCCATGACAAAGATGGAGGAAGAGCAGAATAAGGTACAGAATTTGCAGAGCAATTTTAAGACTGTAATGAGAACAGAAAATAGTAGGGGGAGAAGAATTGTAATTAGAATATGAAATGGGAAAAAAAATTAATCTATTTCCATGTCAGTCTTAAGACTGAATTCGGCTGTTCCCTGTAGCTTTCAGTGGATGGATTTTTGTGTGTGTGTGTACGTGAAAAGCTTGAAACCCTTTGCCGGCTCTAAAAGGCCCAGGTAAATGAGTTTAAGTCCTCATTCCCCCCAAATAATGCAATAACAGTAATTTTGTGTGCGGCATTCGCAGAGAGCCAGCCAGTCTCTTAGATAAATGAATGCTGTCACTCCAATAGCGGTGGCGTTCCAGACCTTTCCAGCCTCAAGTGCAGGAGGATAAAAGGGGATGTGGAGTTGCTCTTGGGGTGGAGGTGGCCTGGGTACGCGTTGTGCGATCACCTATCACACCTCTGTCACCTCTTGTCCTCGCCCGCCTATGCCGTTCCGCAGCTGTTGCTGCCCTCTCTCCTTCTCCTGACCATACAGATGGTAAAACAATGTTTGCTTTTTATTCTCTGCATTTTTTTTTCCTCAATTGCTCCTAAAACTTGAACGGCGCTTTTGGCAGCTGCCTAGGGCCAAGCAAAAGTTGGAAGTGAACTCTCCGGAGCAAATGCAGTCTCTCTCCTGGACAGTAACAGCTATTTTAAGGCCCGCTGCCGTGTCTGTGTGGTTAGCATTGCCTTTCTCTGGTGCGTTACTTTGCATTTATTGACATTAAATTTAATCTTCCATTTTCTCACTGCCACTTAGTGCTGCAAAGCTCTTAATGCCATTCCAAGTGGCTTTCAGTTTTGGCTAGCCTGAATAATTTTTATCTCATTAATAAACCTGAATCCTTCCAGATCACTTATATTATGAACAGGATAGATTTTAGTGCGGACAGATCATGGATCGTGATCCTCCTCTTGGTAAAAGCTCATGAGTATCCTTCCACTGGCAAGAGGAGCTTCCCTTTTGTCCCATGACAAGTTGGGTTTGGTTTCTTGTCTTGTGGCAGGTCTCTGCCGCCTCGGAGGTGTGCTGCAGCTCCGGATGGTTTCACGCTGGAGTCAGATCTGCTGGGCCTGCACCTTCTCGTTGCCACCACTGTGCATTTTGGAGCAGAGGCAGCACGCTGCATGCCGCATTTGTTGCCTGGCATTGCTTCGGAGCAGATGGGTGAATGCTGCTTGGCCATGGGGGCTCCGTAGGACTTTTGGTGGATGAGAAGTTCAACGTGAGCTGACAATGTGCGCTTGCAGCCCAGAAACCAACCGCATCCTGGGCTGCACCCCAGCAGCGTGGGCAGCAGGTCGAGGGAGGGGATTCTGCCCCTCTGCTCCGCTCTGGTCAGACCCCCGCCTGCAGCACTGCGTCCAGCTCTGGAGCCCCCAACATCAGGACGTGGAACTGTTGGAGAGGGTCCAGAGGAGGCCACGCAGATGATGAGAGGGCTGGAGCAGCTCTGCTGTGAGGCCAGGCTGAGAGAGCTGGGGCTGTTCAGCCTGGAGAAGAGGAGGCTCCGGGGAGAGCTGAGAGCGGCCTCCCAGTGCCTAAAGGGAGCTGCAGGAAAGGTGGGGAGAGACTCTTCAGCAGGGCCTGGTGTGACAGGACAAGTGGTAATGGTTTTAAAATAGAGGGAGGCAGATTCCGATTAGATATTACAAAAAAAAATTTATGCTGAGGGTGGTGGAACACTGTCCCAGGTTGCCCAGAGAGGTGGTGGGTGCCCCATCCCTGGAAACATTCCAGGCCAGGTTGGACGGGGCTCTGAGCAACCTGATCTGGTTGGAGATGCCCCTGCTCCTTGCAGGGAGGTTGGACTGGATGAGCTTTACAGGTCCCTTCCATCCAAACCATTCTGTGATTCTACGATTTTGTTGGTTTGTTTTGTATTTTTTCCTGCTGGCCACCCCAGTGAGAGCTGCTCGGATGGGTCTCTCCAAGGAAGATGTACCCCTTGGGAAGGGGTTTGGAACCACTGAAAACTCTTTTCAGAGTACAAGCCAGTGCAGATCGTTCCTGTCTTTCCCACCTGGTTTGAGGTTCTTGACTGTCTCTGTTGTACCTCGGCCAGCCCTTGGCACCCCAGCTGCGCGGCAGGTTTCCTGCTTCTGGTGCATCCTATTTGTGATTTGCTCTTAAAGCAAACACCAACCAAACCACTTTTTTACTGTATGGTTTTAAGCTTTAAGGCTTCACCTGTCTCGATCTGATTTTACCCTAGGATAATAGATGAGGATATTGACCGTGTGCGGAAAACCCCCATGAAGCCCAGGTGCCTCTTGCAGATGCTCAGCCCTGCAGCCCGTTAATAGATGTACAGCCACAGACACCTGCTGTGGCATCAGGCTTTCGCGTAGCGACACTTGTCCTGGAGCAAACAGCGGCGCGTGGCCAGCCGGGCGGCTGCGCGGCGGCTGGGACGGAGACGCAGAGCTTCCTTCGCAGGAGGGTCCTGGGAGGGGGTCATAAATCCATTGCTGAACTGTTGACCCTCTTTGACAGGATCAACGGAGGGGCTATCCGAGCGTTTCGGCAGACAAATAAATAATGCTAAGTAGATCACTTTGGGCCAGAGGTTGTGTAAAGACCTTAATGGGCAACCTGCGGTTAAAGAGATTAAGCTAACCTCAGCGATGTATTCCCCAAAGAGGTGCGATGCTAAATTGCTCCTGGAGGAAATCACAGCGGCAGCTCTGCAGGCAGCAGCGCCGACAAGGGCAGGGCTGAAGCGAGTATTTCACATCCCAGGGACGCGCACTGGCAAAGACGATCCTTTTCGGGGTCGTTGGGTTCGGTGTCGGTGCCCGTAGGGCTGAGCCTGGTGCGCGGGGATGCCTCACGCTCTGTGGGATGCAGGGCTGGAAGTACCATGGCCAAAATGCAGTTACAGCAGGGTGGGGTTACGCCACTCAAATAATGCTTGCCTGATAAAAATTAATTCTGAAAAAACTTGACTTTTGTAAAACTTTCAAAAGCAGAGTTATGTTTTCGTGTAGTGAGTAGGGTGCCATCGGAGGCAGCTAACTAAGCCCCAGAAAAACATGAGCTACAATAATTTTTTTATTTTTATTTTTTTTAGTGGGAAGCATTTAGTAGCATTGACTATTGTGCACATTTTATTGTATTCTGACTTTTATTCACTAAAAATTTGAAGTTATTTGTTGCATGGCATTATTCTGGGTCAGTCCATGTCGTGATACGAGTGGTGGCTGAGGTGTAGCTGGCTGGACACCAAAATGGGCCTCATCCCAAGCGTCTCCTGTGAAAGGTGGTATCCCCAGTAGGAATCACTGGAAGGATCCAATTTGTTCCTCCCGTGGTGTTTAATAGCACCTTGGTGATGGTGGCTTTTAATTACCCCTGGATTTGCATTGACAGGCCACTTTTTAGAAGCTCCAGATCCTCAGTGGGCTTGCAGTTAAGGTGCTTTTCTCTAGTATGGCCAACAACAACTGCTAAAACCTTTTGGAAAGAAAAAGAACCACAACAAACCCCAAACCCACCACAGTTAAAAAAAAAAAAAAAAAAAAAAAAAGAAAATTAAATAAGAAGTTTGGAAGATTTTTGAGATCTTGCAGGTGTCATTGAAGCTGTTCCTGGTAGGAGAGCTGCCAACGTATTTCTTATAAAGTTGGAGTTTTGGTCTCAGCTCCTGACTCTCAGGAAATAAAAGGATGCGATGAGATTCGTAATAAAACTACAGGCTGGCAGTGCCATCCATGAGAAAGTAACACCTTCCCTGAATCTTGGCAGGAGGTTGTGTTTCTTTCCACCGGGTCCTTCCCAGTTAACAAACATTTATTCTCTGTGTTTGCACAGAGCTGGAGATCGCACAGCTGCTGTGCTCTGGGGTCTGTCCCAGCTTGCAGCACGCTTTTGTTTTTCTGATTCATTTTTGTCTTACGAGCAGGGGACCCGTATGACCTCTGGGCACATTTACAGGTTTGAAAATGATGTTGTGTCGCAAAAATAACAAAGCAAAGTGAGTCTAGGGAAGCAATGAAAATTTAAAAAGTGCTTCTTAGAGCATCATCTGAATAAAGCCAGCGCTCGGCTCCCTGCATGGGCTGGTGGACACACGTCCATCACCCCAATTTCCTTGGGACTCCCTGTCTGAACAGGGCTGGCAGCATCCATCCACGGGTCCATCGGTGCCAGGCAAAGTCACCTCCTCCTGTGGCATGAGATGGGGTCACACCTGTGCTCCCCTTCCCTTGGGCGGGAGTTGACATCACCCGCAGACGAAGGCGGCTCGTTGGCGTTTGTTGGACAACATGCCTTTGTGTCCAGGGTTGGTAGGAATTTGGGCAATTTCCTCTGAGGAGTCTGGGTTTTGTTTGGTTGGGTTTTTTTTCAAATTGGGTGAGTGGAGTTGTTTCTGTGCTGAATGTGTTATGTGAGACGAGTTTGGGTTGGGATTTGGCAAAGTGGGGCTTTTTGGGTCCTTCTTTTCCAAAATTAAAGGTTCTTTTGAAGTAGAGGTCCCTGGTTCTGGTTGTGCTTATAGGCAACCCTCACTAACGTCAGTCAGTGCAAGTCAGATAAAAATGGGTCCAAGTCTCAGAGGAAGGAAAAGCAATTAATCACGTCTTCTTCCCACCTCTCCCAGTTTCCCAGCTTCACTACGCAGGGTTTGAATTTCCCAGATTTTCAAGCAAACATGATGTCTTGGATGCTAAGTGCTACGAGCAGAGGGTGATCCCAGCTCACCTCTGCCGTGTGCTCATTTCACGCGGCAGAGGGTGAGGATTATCCGCAGCCACTGGGTTGTTTAGTAGGCCGCTTTCATTAGCCAAAGAATAACAAAAATTAAATAATTACAAAAGAGCAAAAGGATGATTAAGGCGACTGCACGAGAGTAGGTTCCTTTCAAATTAGGACTTGAAAACGCTAGCTGCTGCTCCGCGTGGGCACATCGCATGGTAGAGGTTTGATCAATTTTGGAGGGCACCAAGGGTGATGAATGGATGCGCCCAGGTCTGGAACTGCCTGGGAGGCTTGGCAGGCACCGGGAGTCAGACCAAAGCGAAGCGGGAGGAAGTGTCCGTAGCAAAAGGGAAATATTAAAATGTCTCTTTCTGCTGTAAATCTACCTGGAGTGACGGGGCTGATCATTTTGAAGTGCATTCTGTAGTGAAACAATAATGAGAAGAGGGAGAGCACATTACTTATCTACTCTACCTGGCTGCTGTATAAGTGGCAAATGTCTAATTGAAAAAATATCCTGATGGGAGAATTTCTAATAAATTTGTTTGCACCCTCATTGCCTGGAGGAGAGGAAAAAAAAAAAAATCCAATCAGCAGTGGGGAAGTTCCAAAGTTTCCATTGCATTTTGAGTCTTGATTTTCAGGCTGGCTGCTCAGGCTGGCAATCAGAGGCACGGTAATTTGGAAGGCAGGGTTCATTACAGTTGTTATGAAGGCATCAAGGGCAGAAGGAAGTGCAAGGCGGAGGTAGGGGAATAGCAGAAAGCCGTAAAAAAATGCATTCTAACAAACAGCATGATTCAGAGGAAGCAGAGCGCTTGGCCTGCCCTTGTGAAAGATGCTTTTTGTTTTCTGAATGTAGATTTCCAGGTGACTTCTGTTCTCTGGAGAAGAGATGTTTCAAGCAGGTCTTAGTATGGATCTGCAAAGCACTGCGCTGGGCAGGACCAGAGTGATGCGCTTGTGTGCGGGGATGGATGGGTGCATGTGGATTTAAATCTCTATTTAAATCTCTCCAGTCCCAAAAAGAGCTTGGGAGTGGGACCTCAGGACTATAAATTTAAAAGATTGACTCCCCAAAACCACGCTGCTGCCCGCGCCAAGTCAGAGACCGGTGTCTCTCGTAGAGCCCCGGTCCCGCTGCCGCAGGGCTGAGCATCTCCACCAAACCGTGTCGCCTCTCCGGCAAATTCAGCCTTCTCCGCTGGGTTGGCAGTGGGTATTTAGGCCGTAGAGCTGATGGAGTTCCCCGTGCCTGGAAACACGGTAGCTCCAGCTGGAACTGTGTTAACAGGAGCCAGCTACGGCAGTGATCGTTTTACAGGGGGGGTGGGGGAGAATTAGGTTTGAAGTGGTTAGCACCCAGCTGGCTTGTGGGAGAGCCGCTCGTCCCAGTGAGCCCGTAGGGCTGGTGATCCTCGCTGCGTCCTGCGGCTCCTGCCTCCCCGATGGGTTTAACGAAATCCCTTTGCGCCGGGATCCCCTTCCACCCTGCCGCGGCTGCTCTCAGTATTAGTTAATGACTGTCACAATACCGCTCTAATTTTGCTGCTTTTAATTGGTTCGCTCTGCTATCCCGGAGGATAATTTGGCAATTAGAGAGCGTCTGTGCACTCTGATGCCGAGCAGAGCTGTGTCACCCCCGCTTGACTTTACGAACTCCTCTGCCTTTAACAGCTCATCCTGTAGCACTCTGAGAAATGGAAGTGTAATTAATAATCTACACTGAACATCTTCACCTGGTTTTATTTAGATTTATCCTTTATTGTTCTTAATATGACCCGGTTCTATTAAGGCATAATGGGTATCAGCTTCGTGTCGGAAAGCGAGAGGATGCGCGAGGGGTGAACGATCTTCAATTCATCATCGGGCTTGTAAGGGCAAGAGGGCTGGCTCTTCCCTCGTTAAGTCGATGGTGCCGTTCGCAGCCAGTACCTTCATCCTTGTCTCGGGGGGTGTTTTGTGGCACAGCCCATTTTATTGCCGTAATTAATTTGTGAACTCAGCCTTGAGAGCTGCCCCAGCCGCACTCCAAGCCAGAGACGATCCTGGAGGGCTTATTTTTCCTTCATTTGGAATTGGAGCAAGCGACAAGCTCCCGTTGTAGCTAATTAATGAGAAGAGTTTTGCAGATCTCCATGGGGGTTTTGTAGCCTAATAAGTGGATTAGCAGTTCAGAACCAGGCGAAGGGGTGACCTTCTGCATTGCTGGTGGAGGGTTGCTGTGGTGGGTAAGGGGTACATAGTTGTCGGGAAGGGGATTGAATGGACCTGCCTGTCTTGGAAATTGATGGAAATTGGGTTTTTAAAGCTGGTTGATTGACCTAGTGGGACTTTTAGCAAGAACTTCATTTGGATGACCTTTGCTGCTGGGTAGATCTGTGGTTTTGCACAGGTTTGGTTGGTTTGAACTGGAGTGATTTGTTCATTATTTTCCTGAAAAATCAACAGAAATATGCTACGTTACCACGGGCCATTGCAGTACCAGTGGGGTGTGTGTGCTCGTACATGCTTGAAAGTTTTAAAGGACCAACTCAGGATTTCTTCTGGGAATCTTGGCATAAAGAGCCATGAAAGTGTTTGGGACGCACATAACCCTGGCATGCAGACGACATTTCACTAACTCTACCTTTCTTTTCTCTTTCTAGTTTGATGGGGAGAACATGTACGTGGGAATGAACGACAACCCCCAGGAGTTTCTATCAGCAAATCAGGTAAGCGTTGATTTGCTTGAGTGGGCAGTGTTGATAGATTTTCTAGGGAACTTAAGCTTTGCCTAAGCACAAATTCTAGGAGCTCTCTGTGAACCTGCACTCCTGGGACATCAGGAAGATCCATGGAGGAGGTCAGAGTTGGCTGCTGACCCGGTTGCTGCCAGGGAGCATCGATGTACGCACTCAGTGCGGGGAGAGGGATGCGCTTGCGTGCCCGTGCTGCTGCCTATTGCCGGAGCCCAGCTTAGCCACAGCTCTCCAACAAGACATCCTTCACTTAAAATGGAGGTGCAATTGGTGGTTCTGGATGCGGTGAGGTTTCCAAGTATTGTGTGTAGTTCAGGTGTCTCCTTCCCTCACGTAGAGTATTTCCTGTAGCTAAATAGATTAACAGTTAGCCAGCTCGGGGAGAAAAAGAAATCAAAGATTTCCTGTTTTGGAGCTGTAAACCCACATGTGGAGGACCAGAATAGACATGCTCATGTCTCACAGGTGCCTGAGCCTTCAGGGCTCTCACTCGGCTTGGGTACATGTGAAACAGAAGTGTCCAATTCAGTGGAGCCCTAAACATATAGAAAGTTAAGCCTGTGCTTAGGTCCAGCTGGGAGGTGAGGACTTCAGCATGTGCTTACCTGTCTTCCTGACAAGGAGATGAGAGCTGGTCCCATCTGCGTCCCCCTGCGATGGCCTGGCATGGCTAGAGCGTGCTGGGGACTGATGCTGCAAAGCATCTCATCACACCCAGCTGCCTTGTGAGGGGAAGTGCAAGTCCATTGCTAATATTTTTCAGCATCCCATTTTTGGGCTGTGTAGGCAGTTTTGTTGCGAGGCCCTGTTGACCGCCGCCGCGTGCTTCGTGGGCTGTTCAGGGTTACGTCATGTGAAGGTGATGCGTTGCAAAATTTGAAAGGCGACTGTGTGATGATTTCCATCCAGCCCAAGATGTTGCTGGCTTCGCGTTGCCCTGGACCTGGGCAGGGGCAGGGATACGCTGTGCTCCCGCTGCTGCCGTTGAGTATGTACCGCAGCGTCGCTACAGGTTAGGTGGCTACTGAGTCATCCATGATGTATCTAACTCAGGTATCGGCGGTGATTAAAATATATGCATATTAAACTGAAAACAGGATTTAGAACCTGTTGTTCGCCTTCTTAGAGTGCGGCAGTGTGTTGGCTCGTTGCTCAGGAGAGTTGTTCCTGCTCTGGCTTTCAACGACGCGAAGGCGCCGAGGATGGGGCGAGGGCTGTTCTTACACTAGGAGCGTTTCCAGAGGGCGGGGAAGGAACCACAAACTTTGTGCTGTTGAGTGATTCAGCAGAAGCAAATATATAGTCGATCAATAACGGCGTGTGCTTGATCATTAGAGCCAGGTTGAGTAAACGCAGAAAGGAACGGGGTGACCCCAAGCCACCCTGTGATGCGCCTGTGGGATCAGACCACAGCCAACGGGAACCATTTGTCTTTCCTCCGCGGCATGGACAGAAATCACCTCGCAGCCTCCGTTGCATCGCGACTGGAGGGAAATCAGAAGTGATGCTGCGGGGCGGGGAATGATTTTCTGCACCACGACTGAGGAGGAGGAGGGCTGGCTTCTGAAAAAAAAAGTGGAGGCTGTAATGCGATGGAGGTTTCACTGTTTGAAGGAGAAGGATAAACCACACCGGCGTAAATCCCCGTAACCTGGGAAATAGAAGTTTACTCTTCATTTGTTGGCAGTGGGACCAAGGGGTGCCAGGGCGCGGGGTGGCTCCTGGGGCTGTGCTGGGGTGGGTGCCCCCGTGGGGTGCTGGAGTGGCCCCCCACAACCTCGCCCGGGGCGGCAGGAAGGGAGGGCGAGGATCCCAGTCCATGGGACATTAGTGGTGGTTCGCACCCAGCATGAGCTTTAGCCGAGGAGGACGAGGAGCCTTCCTCCCTCCCCCTCCTTAGTTCCTCATCTCCCTTTATTTACCTCCTTGTTTACCAGCGAGCACTTTATGGCAGCGGTCATGACTTTATTGCTAATAACACAACTCCTCTGTTCAGATGGGGGTTCCAGATGTTTTTTATTGTTTGCTAAACCTGCTGTAACCTCAACGAGTACATTAAACAGCGGGAACGTGGTTTCACAACCTCACGTGGGAGGCTGCTAAATCACCGGCCCCAGGACACCCGTGTAGCACACACGGGATGTCGCTCAGTCCTTGGGATCCCTGGGGACAACGACAAATCATACATGCTAATTACTGAAGCCATCACACTGTAATAGATGAGCCTGAGGGTTTTATTTCCCCCCATTTTTGTCTTGAACTGGTTGCACTGGGACCTTTAGGCATCTGCAGCTCTGGGCAGCAGACACAGCTTTGTGCTCAGCCTAGCTCGGGCACAGGGGGCTGGGACATTCGGCGTTAACGGTGGGAAGTCTTAGCTTCACATCGCCTGGTTTAGGGCATCCCTTGCTTATTTACCCCACAGCGAGCTCCCCTGGTTCCAGCACGCTTGCGGTGGCCTGGGGTGAGACCGTTACGATGAAATCCCCTGGATTTGCGCGAGGGCTTCTGGCCCCTCTGTGCTTCGAGGTGGGTGGGAAGGGCTGAGAGAGAAAGAAATTCATCTCTATGTGAGGCCTCATTTCAGGCAGAAAATTTTTAGGGGTCCAGAGATGGAAGAAGTTCAACAGTCTTTGTTATAGGAAATTCTGTATTGCCTCACAATTTTATTTTTTTTTTCAAAATACCTAGAAGGAGTTTGGTGTAAAGCAGAATTCAGTTTATCACCTCTCCCCTCACCCTCGTTTAAACCCGGAGGGGTTTAAATGGCTCCTGCCTGTCAGTGCAACGCTTTACACGTTCTGCCTGGAGACCCAGGAACTGCTTAAGCTCCTGAGTCATCCTTTCCCATCACGCTGATAGGATTATTCTCATTCTACAACTGGAGCTGCAGAGCTGGTGCAGTTAGGGCCGCTCCTTGGACACCATCATGATCCTGCAGCACCCTGACATCAGCCTTATCTCAGCCTCTTGTAGGGTTTTGGATCCTAAGGAGCTTCTACAGTATCTCATGGCAAGAGGTAAAGCCAGGACCAGGGTCCGCTTGCGTCTCCCTCAGCATTCCCTACCCTGCAGAGCTGCCAACTTGGGTGGATGAAGGAAAAAAAAATTTTAAAATTTTAAAAAACCAAATAAACATCCAAAACCCCAGGAAAAACACTGTCCAAACCATCTGAGGACCAACTGGTCTGCTCCTTCCCCTCATCTTATGGAACTGCTTATGCACTATCGTCGACTGTGTTTCTCCTCAACCCAAAAAGGGTTTGTCTTCGCTAAGAACGAAACACAGAAGTACAGGAGCTAAAAACATAATGGGAGTGCTGACAGATCCAGGCTCACGCCGGCACAGCCTGCTTGGGGAAAATAATTCCTATTGTTCCTTCAGATAGGAGGGACATCTGACCCCAGAAGTTGAGTCAAATGTGAAATGTAATTCAACCCCAACAGGGGCCAGAGTATAAATGCAACCTGACATCTGATCAAACCATGGTGGACATTTGACCCCCGAGATGAGTGAAGTGTCTGTGATGTATCACGAGGTCGGCAGAGCATCATTCCTCACGCCTGTTGATTTTCTTTCTTTCTCTGCTCTCTCCCCCTCCCCGCCCCGCCCCAACGAAGACAAGAAATTAAGTAATGCAAAAATCCCAAGGAACGGACAGATTACCAGCCAGATGATGTGCCCTGAAAGAGGAGTAAAAATGCAGTGCTGCTGTTAAAAGAAAGAGAACCACCCACAAAATCAGTAAGAAAAGGCATTTATGGAGGTCTTTGTGATAGGGAGAGTAACCCCAGGAAAGGGAAAGACTGGGAAATTCCTCGTGTAGCGGGACAGGAATGCGGTTGGGTTTGTTTGGCATTGAGACTTATAAACGTGAATTAACTGTGCCTGGGAACATCCAGAAGGTATCATTATCCCATGTTACGGGTGGGATAACGCAGGAAATACCTTGTGGGGAGCTGGGGATCGTGTGATGCAGGGTTCTGGGTTTGGGACCAGTTGTACCTCACTGGGAGCAGGGATGTGCCCCTGTGCCTGGTCCGTGAAGGAATGCTGTGGAGAGCCTTGAGGCGGTGTTTGCCACGTTTCTCCTCTCTCTGTCGCGTGTCTCTGGCTGCGGGTGGGGCGGTGGGCAGGTTTGAGGGGGAAAAGAGCTGATTCCTTACAGCAGGGCATTTTCGATCCTGCGCTCTGCACGGCTTCTTCCAGCTGAGCAACATGCCCGTTTCCGTACCAACAAGTTAATTGCTGTGGCTCCTCATGCAGATGCTGTTACACATTGGTATGGTTTGTTCAGGCCGGGGAGATGCGTCGGCGTAAGCGACTTTTTTCTTTTGTAACCGAAAGCGCAGGTAGGACCCCGCTGCTTTAACTGTGAGTGTTGAAAATATGATTGTTAAATTGACAGAAAGTTGATTGCCCACCATTTCTTCCTCCTAATTCTTCTATAATGCTCTTGCTGGCACACTCGTGCTGCCCATCCATGTATCAAAAATGTCAGGTCTTGGCCGCCAGGAGCCACACGTGTCCTGCAGACGTGCGTGGGGGCTGCAGGATTGCACACCAGGGATTTCACGTCTGGTGAGACGCCTGATGTCGATGGCCCTGCAGAGCCGCAGAGAGGGGTTTAGCTTGGGCTGTGTGCGTTGAGGTGACACTGGGAGGTTCTATTTGTCTTTTGCACACGCAGGTGTATACAGCATCTCTCTTCAAACGGGTTCCTGTATAAATGTTAACATGGGGCTATACGTGCCTGCCCCTTCCCGTGTGCGTGGAATCCACCTGTGTACATATCCATTGCCTGGGATGTGTACAAATCAACATTTATCTACTGTACCTGCTGCCCTTTATCTGTTTATCTCCCTACATCCTCCAGCTCAGGTCTGTCTTAGCCATAATAGATACAGTAAGTCGCTGATCTGGTGGGTCAAATGGTCAGGGCTCTTTGACCGGCCGTCAGGATACATTACCACCACGGCCTCCGGTGGGGCTGGAATTACAACTTACATTTGACTCATTTCTGGGGTCAAAACGTCCCTCTTATTTGATCGACTGACAGAAATTGTATAATTTGTGTATATCCCTGAGCCATATGTGCTCTGAGTGCCACTCTAATGTGTTTTATAAAGGCACAGCTGTCTTGGTGACTTATTCAAAATGGGATTTGGAAGTAGTGTTCTTGCCATTTAATGTCCTCATTCAGGGTTACACAAGGTTTATCAAATAATAAATAACATTTAGAACATTCGTTTTAGCATAACAATGGGTTTGCTAGTTATAAGGAACTGAATGGTACAATAAAGCCGTGTTTGGTAAATAAGCAATAATGTATAAAGCAAGAGATAGCGTAATTAGAAATTAATGACGGTGCGGGAAGCTGCGGACACCTTTCTTGCATTCTGCTGATGCTCCAGACTAGAGAGAACTCATCTTGGCAGCCTCTGCTACAAAATGTGCCATCAAACCTTGTCGTAATACTGGCAGACGCATTGTCCTCCCACCTCCTGGGCCTCCCACCAATCTCAACAGAATTGCAGCAAAGTGTCAACAGTTGATAAAAAAACAAACAGGTCTGGAACAGATCCACGCCGTGCGAGTGCAGGGGTTCCCCTTCCCCACTGGGGACCACGGAGCCATGACGACTGCGGTCCTGAAGTGGCCCTGGAGCCCCGGGCACCATGAGGGCAATTTGGAGCTGCTAATGAAGGCGCAGGTCATTGTCCCTTCATTCTTGCTCCTTCCTCCCTAGTAGGAAGCCGTAAAACAGGACCAATATGGACTTTGGTTTTCCCTCCATCAGTGGCTTTGGTAGAGATGCTCTGTGGCTGGCAGTGAAGCGACAGTGTGCAATTGCTGGGGCACAAGATGTTTGTGAATGTTGTGGAGGACTTGTGAATTGGAGGAGTTTCCAGCAGTTCGTTTGTCCCTGAAGCTCATAAGGTGCAGCAGGTTGCTTACGGTCACCACACTCACTGTCTCAGACCGGGGTTTGCTCCAGAAGAAAGGCTGGAAGAAACCAGGAGACCATACAGGTGGCTGAGCAATACCTTAGAGCTATCCTTCTTGAGTCTTGTCGTAGTAAAAACTGTACAGCAAAGTGGTGGAGGAAAAATTAGAGCCGACCGTGAGGTTATTCTTGGTGCAATTTCCACTCAAGTCCCCTAATGAAGTTTTGTGTTTCTAGGCAGTCTGATCCATCTTTGCATACGAAGAAACTTGTGTTTGTTTTAACTTTGAGGAGACATGTCTCGATGTCTTAAAAATCTTTTGATTTTGGCTACTGATTGGCTTGATCTATTGATCACAGGACGGTCAGGGGATGGTCATGGATGCTAGAGAAAATCACTGATGTGAGTCGAAGGGTTTCAAAGAGTCCTTCAGGCCTGGAGAGCTCTGATGCTCCTGGATTTCCAGCAGGATTGTGCTTCTTGGGTTTGACTCTCTTGCCTCTGTATAGCATCCTGGCCTCTTCCAATCCACAGATAGTCTGTGTTTTTGAAGTCTAGAGCCAACGGAATAGGAGCAGAGTACACCTTAAAGTAAAATACTGGTGACTCCCTGACCCTTTTATGACGATATATTGCAAATATTGCTGGAAGATATGTAGAAGGCCCCTGGTGAGGAGAAGTGAGAACTTTATATGAACTCGAAGGTGAAAGAGAGGATTAAACAGAGTGCTAAGATACAGCTTTTGCTCTTTCCCTGCTGTTCTTTGAGTAATTCTGTATAATTTCATATGTTGTGCTGGTGAATAAAAAAATAGAGGGAAGACATTGATAGATATTAAATGCCTTTCTCAGCAGACGATTCAGGAAGAATCTCATGTACTATTTTAGAATGAACAATAGAGTGTTACGTGTCGTTTATTATAATCAGCAGCTAATGGAAACCCTTCCAGGCAGGATTTTGGAGGTGAGCACGACTGCGGCTGATGATCCAGGCTTGTGAATTTTGCATGAACTACTACATGACAGTGAAATTTTTGAAAGGTGGAGTCAGGAAGAGATTCCTGTAACTTAGTCTTAGCAAGAGAAGCTTCTATTGCTGGTGGAGGGTCAGCTGCAGTGCTTAAATAAAATAATAATTTAAAAATCCTTTGGTACTACAAGAGAACAAACATCTTCAGCCTTGGTCTCAGAGGACTCCTAAGTTGTTAACAGCAGGGTGTTTGAAAAACAGCCACCGAGCGTCACAGAGCGAAAAGCTAATGTGACTGAGCAGTTCCTAGACCAAAATGGATAGGCTCTGTTTCTATTGCATTTACAGTGGGGAAAAAAAAAAAAAAGGAAATAACAGATTGTACAGTTGGAGATGCCTGTCAGGTGACACAGAGCGCCTTGTAGGGAAAAAAGACTCTGAAATTGTTGTGATGGTTGAATTTCATGAATAGATGTTTCCTCAAGGAACTGAGGGTCCTGAATAGATTTAGGTTTAGGGGCAAAGGCAGGAGGGAGAAGGAGCTCCTTGGGTGGATCGGAGGAGTGGTCGGACAGCAGAGGAGTGGCACGCACTGCAGCTGGCAGCCTGAGGGCTTGGCACCGCATCCACCACTCCACCAAGCTCTTCCAGGTGACCACAGCCAGCTATTCCCTTGGGTCAGTCCGAGCAGTTATTTTCCCTTCTCTTTCCAGAGTCTTTCCCAGGTTTTCTGGGATCTGAATCAGCTCAGAGATTGGTTTTGACCCAATGGTAAAGAGCATCTGCGTTAAGCAGCATGCCTGGCTCAGCCTTCGAGCTGTGTGATCAAAATGTCCATGAGGATGTTCAAACACAGCTCTGATTTCTTTTGCGATGAAGGAGTCTGTAAGCAGGGAAACATTTTGAAAAATAATAATAGAAAGCCAATCAGTGGAGGAGAGTGGTCCAGGGCTGGAGGCAGCACATCTCCAGTCGGTGGTCTGGCTGTGCAGGGGTGGGGAGGTGGTGGGTACCTGGGGGTTGGCATAGAGAGGGCAGCAGCAGGGTGATGCATATCCCGCAGAGAAACAGCATTGCTGCTGCTGCGTCTTGATCCAAGGTTTTACATATGGAAAATATTGATACCAAGACAAGTTCTGACAGAGGGTTGGACATGGGTGTTTCTTGGAGCCAAAATTCCATGACACCCACCATTGGGGCTGAAGGAAATATGGACCTGAGATTCCAAAAATGTTCCCTGTGCACTGGAGGGTGAAGGAGATGGAGTAACTGGGACTGCTTCAGAGCACCGTGGGGCGCAGCTGAGGTCCAGTCAGAACTCATAACGCTGCAGGGGACCTGCTGGTGTGCTTCTGCCTTCAGATCCTCCAGCTCCTCACACCGTGCTAACTCCTAGCCGCTTGTCTCTCGAATTACCCGCCGTGACATAGTGCAATTGGGACCAGGGTCTTCACAAGCTAACAGTCGATGCTGGGCTCTGATAATGCAATGACCTGGCTATGGGTTAGCTGTGAGGAGCAAGATTTTCTGCCGTGTCCTTCCGAGGGTTTTGGTTTTGGCTCCTGCAGAGGTTGGTTTGCTTCTGTAATGGACCTCTGGGGAGTGGTGTTGGAAAATTGTGGTTATTTGTGGAAATGTAGCACTGTGGGCTGCAGGAATATGAAAAAAAAAACCCACAAAAAAAAAAAACAACCCTCCAGCTTGTTGCGCCTTGGATTTCCTTTCCCAACTGATTGATTACTTCTTCTCTTCTCATGGGAGCCCCAGCCCAAGCTGCTGTTTGGGCCTGCCGTCACAGCAGAGTGATTAACTGGGGAGCCACTTAGAGCAGGAAAGCGTTACTTTCCACTTCAGAGTTTGGATGAAGGCCTGTGCAGAAAAGAAGACCCCTCCGTCGCCTCAGCCGGCTGCAGAATGAGCCCTTCGCTCCATGTTGGCTCTGGGCCGCATGCGGGGTTGGGCTCCACTCCAGCCCCACCATGGCCTGACCCGCTCAGCAGAGCATCTCGGGGCTCAGGATTACGTATCCCTGATCGGCCATCCAGCGCTTTACGCTTGGAGTGAGGCATTCGCTCCAACCTCTACTCGTGGGGTTGGGCAGAGCAGTGGACCCGACCTGGTGTCCAGCTCTGGTGGCTTCCCTGCAAGCGTGAAGTGGTACCCGACCCCTCAGCGCTCCAGGGAAGTGGTGAGACCTCACAGCATCCCCGTATCGCGGTTCTGCCGAGGACCAGGCCAGGTCTGGCTGGTCGGTGACACCGCTTTCAGCAGCAGCCTCGCAGCAAGCCCACGTCAGATTTGTCTCCAAGCAGAAAATCCATCATCAGCTGTCAAAAGTGCCTGAGCTGGTGCTGTGTAGCTCAGGTCTATACATCTGCATACACTGTAAAGGGCAAAATAGGACTTGGCTTTTATGACTTTAATTAAAACATGAGTGAAGAGGATGAGATTCATATTAAATTGTATTTTCCTGGCTACTGTGTGAAGGAGCTAACTGATCTGATTACCATGAAGATTACAAACTATCAAAGTGAAAAAGAGCTTTTTGCAAGTATTTCATATTAAACCTTCAAACATAACACTTTAAGAATAATTATAGTTGTATTACTGGAAAATGATTCATGAATCCTGAATAAATATAAGACCCTTAAAGGGAAATGTTCCAAGACCACAGTTTTCGTTCCAATCTGATGAAATTTAGTATCATTTTGCAGCTGTAGAATAAAATGAAAAAAAAAATATGTACATAGACTGTATTGAGTATATGTCAGTCTAAACTAATGAGATTTTTTTTTTCATCGACTCTGAGCACGCACACAGACAAATGGAATAGCCATCCTCATTTTCTGTAATAGAAAGCACCGAAAGAGACGGCAGAAAGGATCTTGCTGCTCACAAGTCTTTATTCTGCCCTTGATTGTTAAATAATATATTTTAAGTTCTCATATCTCGACCGCAGAATGTTTGAACTGACATTAATGGGTATATAAGATAAAAGAGTGAGCTTAAAAAAAAAAAAAAAAAAGTAAGGAAGGGCTAGGATTGGGAATTTTATTAGTATTCCCAGTGGGCTGTAATAAAGATCCTTTTCACACAATACAGGGAATGTTTACAGCAGACAATTTAGTTTCCTTCCAACAATTATGAGAGAAATTGAATCTCAGGAAATGTTCGTTTTCTCTAAAATTAGACATAACAATAAAGATACCCCTGAAAGTTTATTAAGGAGGGAAGGGAAAAAAAAAAGAAAAAGCCATCAGTCTCTGAAAGACAATTTAGCAAATTTATTTTAAGAATTCCAGATGACTTCTAAACAAAACCAGACTCCTACGTGGCGCTGTGGGCTGGTGCTCCCCACGCTGGGCTCAAAGCCGGGGGCTGCTTTTCTCTCGAGCTTTTTTTTTCCCCAGATTTCAGAAATTCTTAGTGAGTTTTGGAAGCAAATACCCAAAAAAGGCGTTTGTTTCCACCCTGGACCCAGCTGGAGGAGGATGCCCGTCGCTCCTGCAAGCAGATGGGGCACGAGGTGGCAGTGGGCCATACTCTTCCGCATACGGGTCAGGATGCCGCAAGGCTGGTAGCCCGAGCTGCTGCGCAAAGAAAGGTGTTTGGTCCTCACCTGCCCACCTCTCATCCCAGCGCGGGTTTCCCTGCGCCGAACACGTGGAAGGGAAACATCATTATTTGCAGCAAAGCTGTAGGAGCCCCGTTTCATAAAGTCAGCATGGTGTTTGCTCGCCTGCGCGCTGGAAGGTTGAAAGCTGTGTGTTTTTGCGTGAAGATTTGCATGCCTGCTTGCAGGGGCAGCTAACGGCGATGCTTGTGCAACAGCCACGTTTCATCCGCCCGCCCTGCGCAAGCGCAGAGCTCTACGTGCAGTCATGTGGGGGTTTGCGTGGACAAAAGACTAGTTAGCAAAACGCTGTGAGCTCAGGCCTTTACGTTTTTCCCAAGAAAATTGGTCATGAAATGTCAAGAGAGGAAAAGATGGGAATTATTGAGCTCTTGAATGCAACTTCAGGAGTGAATTTATCATGCCCATAGAGGGATGCTGGAGATTAAAAAGGGAAAGCCGCTCTGTAAAACGCAGAAAACTCTGGAGCTCTTTGAGCAGCTTGTGCAAAGCTGTTTAATTTTTGAAACACTGCAATTGGAACATGCGGTGTAGCTCATCTACTTGCCCTGGTTTCCAGACTTTTGCCTCGAGAATTGCCACAACATCCCTGTCTGTCACATCTCCTATCTTCTACTTGTGTGTT
This sequence comes from Chlamydotis macqueenii, assembly GCF_036417535.1. Taxonomy (NCBI): domain Eukaryota; kingdom Metazoa; phylum Chordata; class Aves; order Otidiformes; family Otididae; genus Chlamydotis; species Chlamydotis macqueenii. Next base: position 2,827,642 of record NC_141571.1, on the reverse strand, counting down.
TTTCCTTTTTTTTTCTGTGCAATCCTTGATTGTCCACTTCTGCCTCACTTTGCTCTGTTCTGGAAAGAGATTCTCATTATTTGATATCAAGGATAGGGATGGGAGGACAAATGCTGAAAGCTGATGCAGCTTAGCTTGCAGCCAAACTGCTCCAGTAATCTTCCTCGAGAGGATCTGTCCTATTTTGAGCATATTTGGGGCTAGACTGGGGTGATGCTTTTGGGGTAACACCAAGTAGGCCTCTGGAGGAACCTGGTTTGGTACCAGTATTAGCAATAGAAGCACTTGGCTCTGAGTCCTTACAGCTTTGTGGAAATGTCTGGGCATTGTGTGGGCTTCCATTTGAAAGATGGCAGCTGAAGCCCTTGAGTACACTGCAAATGCAAGCCTTGAGTACACTGCAAATGCAAATTTTTGCCGTAGGATCAATGTTTTGGCTTTGTTGGCTGCAACCCTGTTGTGCTCAGAGCCTCCCCTGCCTCTCCGTTAGCATCTCTCTCTCATTTTGGCTCTTCCACTTCTTCCCATGTCCCTTGGAACAAGTCAAGTTCTATCTAGCTTGCTGTAAACTAGTAAAAATAATAGAAAACCCTCTTCAGCTACTTAATAAGTGAAGTGTTTTGGTGGTTGTGGCCTCCAGATAGCCGGGCCAGGTTTTCTTTGAATGTAGCTGCTAACGGAGTGCCCCCCACTTCATGCCTTGTGTGTTGGGTTCGGTCCTTCGTGGTCATGAGATGAAGGTCATGCTGGTGTTGATGCGAGCCCTCTTGCACCTTCATTTCCTCTGCAAAGCTCTTCTCTATGTCAACAAATGCTTTCTGTTGCCTCTGGAGCTTCCAGTGCCTACGGCAGTCCTTTCTCACCGCCAGCGTTGGGGCTGATCACTGCTGCAGGCTCCTGGCTGTGACCAGCAGCTTATTGTCCCAGCTGCCCTTCTAGATGGACAGTTGTCATTATTTTAGGGAAACATTGCTATTTTGGTTGTTAATTTGATGTTTATTTTTGCCTTCCTCCTGAAAGGACGATATCTACTCTAGCTATTCATTTTGTCCAGGTTGCTTAATGCTTTAGAAGGCATTTGATGGGTGTCTGTGATTTAGGACGTAGATGAGCCCCTCACAGCAATGTGTGTGGTTCAGCCTTTTTTTTAGATACCATACATAAGCCTGTTTTTATTAAAGAAAAAAAAATTGTTAAAGATAAAATCTGTTCACATATTGGAGGCTTGAGGCTGAGATTTTCACACCTATGCTGGGGATTTGGATACTTGGCCATGTACCATGTTGCAGTTCGCACAATTTTGTCATGAGTCTCTTGGTGCTTCTTGCTTTCCCTAACAGCCCAGCACCTTTGTGCTCTTGTGACATGACAGCTTCTGCTTTGGATAAGAGAGTAAATGAATCAAATTCCTGCACTTGTGGTGGTGGAAGGCTTTTACATGTGGCGCTCAGAAGCTCGGTAAATGTGAAGGAGATCGCGGGTGATTGTCCTTACATCTCCTCCTCTGGGAGGACTAACGCCTTGATGGGTTTTGCATATTTAGGGTCTGCAAGGAGTGAGGCATCCACATCGCATAGGTAATCTTTAATATCTCCTTTGACCAATCAAAGCCAGGCCATGCTTAGCTGCAGACGAATGTTGCCTCCCCTGGCTTTGGAGGCAGCACCCGCCCAAACCCAATCACGGAGGTTGAAATCATAGAATCATAGAATGGTTTGGGTTGGAAGGGACCTTCAAAGGTCATCTAGTCCAACCCCCCTGCCAGGAGCAGGGACATCTCCAACCAGATCAGGTTGCTCAGAGCCCCGTCCAACCTGGCCTGGAATGTTTCCAGGGATGGGGCATCCACCACCTCTCCGGGCAACCTGTTCCAGTGTTCTACAACTCGCATTGTAAAAAATTTTTTCCTAATGTCTAATCTGAATCTACCTCCCTCTATTTTAAAACCATCACCCTTTGTCCTTTCACACCAGGCCCTGCTGAAGAGTCTCTCCCCATCTTTCCTGCAGCCCCCTTTGGGCACTGGGAGGCCGCTCTCGGGTCTCCCTGGAGCCTCCTCTTCTCCAGGCTGAACAGCCCCAGCTCTCAGGTAGATGCTCTTGCTGGCTCATCTCAGGGTTTACTTTGGCCAAGCGGATTCGGAGGTATCTGGCTTTGGCACTTCTCCTGCGTGCTGTAGCCAGATTCTGGGGCTGAGGGTCTTCAGGATAACACAGGAGGTTGATTTATTGCGCTGGTGGTTTCAGTTCATTTCCTTTTCCCATTTCGGCAACTTCCTGGCAGTCTGAAATGTTTTGCAGCTGACGGACGGGTGAAGGATTTCAAGCTCCTCTTGAGGATAAAGAGGAGAGAAGGGAGGGAAGAAGGTGGCATTTTACAAAGCATTGATATGTTCTTAATTTTAATAAATAAAAAAAAAAATGTAAGCAGCACCTTAGCTGTTAAGGCGACAGGCGCTTAAGAAGCACTGAATAAATACATAAAACATATTTGCTGAAGGCATTTGTCATTGGAAGTTTAAACATTAAACATGCCTGTTTCGTCTGATCCCGTAATAAACCAGAGATGTTCAAAGAGCCATTAGCGGTGCTCCAACTACGGCTTTACATCTTCACTATATGTACCAAGGAAGCCGCATTATATCAGCCATGCCTCAGTGAGTTTTGCCCCCAGAAAGGAAAGTAAGTGAATTCTGGGAGGGATTTCGATGCTTCTTGGACTTTTTTTTGTGGCGCATTTTCCCTTTCATATTGATGGAGGTGGACGTTTTGGTATTGTTCCCTTGTGAAGAGCTGGGGCAGGTCCTGGGAGGCAGCAGCTCTGCCATTGTCCTGGTATCCCCAGGCTTAATAAGAGCTGGCACGGGGCCTGACGAGACAAATAAACAGGTTTGTGTATTTAGTTTTTTAAATTACAGGATAAGGAGGAACACAGATACTCAATCCATTAAGAAATAACTAGGAGGGTGATTCACTACCATTTGTGTAAATGGCACTAACTCTGGTCTGCCTGCACAATTTATTAATACTTCACGGGAGGAAAAAAATTATTTTAATCTCATAATGGATGATGAGCTGTGAAATTGCTTCTGCAGCAGCTGGGCACCCTGGGGGAGGTGCTGGGTTGCACCACATTACGCAAGCTCTCCCCACATCTCTGCCTTCCTCCGCTAAATCAGACACGTCGAATCGGGGTGATGGGGAAAGGGGCTGCCGCTGCTTCTGTTGGATTTTATTACTTTAAAAAAAAAATATAAATAGTTTTCTTGTCAATTTGCCTTGGGGTCCCAAGTCTGACTCTGGCCGTCCAACCAGATCAGGTTGCTCAGAGCCTCGTCCAACCTGGCCTTGAACGTTTCCAGGGATGGGGCATCTGGCCATGTGCAGTGGGCTAGCCCGTATCCTTTGAGAGAAAACTCTGAAAAACAAAGCGTCCATGCAAAGTGTGGCACAAAGACTTTCTTTAATCTTTTAACCCCACACCTTCAGTTTTGAGCATAAGGGAAATGCTCTCTAAGACAAAAACCAAAGGGGGACCAGTATGGTTCAGAATCCAGTTTCCTTCCTGCTCCGGGTCCTTCTTGCTCAACTGAAGCCGGGTTGAATTAATTTCTTAGAGTGCTTTTTACTAATTCTTCCTTGTGCGCCCTCCATTACTGTTTTCAGGCCGCCTTATCTCTTGACCTGCTTACAGTGCATTATACATCGTTATATAACGTACCCTTGGCTCAACGCGAAATACCAAATCCGTACAGTCCAACAATGACTTTCTGTGAAGTGCACTGATCTAATTATGCAAGTTCAGTATGCCATGAGACAAAAAAGGCAATTATGTAAAAGCTGTGCTCCTCAACTAATTCCCAGAAATGCATTATATTCTTCAGTAGAATATTATCATATTCCTTGTATTCGCTTCCAGGCAAGGTACTAGGAAAGAAAAGAAAAGGGTTTATGTTTGTTTGGCCCAGTCGGTTTAATTTGAGATCTCCATTGGCTCCTCTCTCACTGGATCTCCAGTCCCTTCAGTACATTTTAAAAGCAGGCAAAAATCATTATAAACAATTTTAAGGAGGCTGATTGTGAGACAGATGACAGAGGCCACACTTCGCCAACGTGGAGTGGAGCTCGCACATCTCCTAGCTTTCCCTGGAGTGTTGCCACGTCTGCTTGGGAAGACCAGGGAAGACGAACCGCAAAAATACGCGGTGAAACGGAACGTCAGTGTGGGCAGGTAACCGAAACATAGGTGAAGCCAGATGTTATTGTGAGTGAGCCAGGAGCAAGTGCGCATCAAACATACCTTGCGGTACCATCCCCGCTTATGAAGATACACAAAGAGTTTCCAGGAGCTCTGGTTATTGCTGACGTTTGTATAGAATCATAGAATCATAGAATGGTTAGGGTTGGAAGGGACCTTCAGAGGTCATCTAGTCCAACCCCCCTGCAAGGAGCAGGGACATCCCTGACTAGATCAGGTTGCTCAGAGCCTCATCCAGCCTGGCCTTGAACGATTCCAGGGATGGGGCCTCCACCACCTTTCTGGGCAACCTGTTCCAGTGTTCTATAACTCGCATCATAAAAATTTTTTTCCTAATTTCTAATCTAAATCTACATCTACCTCCCTCTATTTTAAAACCATTACCTCTAGTCCTATCGCAACAGGCCCTACTAAACAGCCTTTCCCCATCTTTCTTGTAGGCCCCCTTGAGGTACTGGAAGATCGCTATCAGATCTCCCTGGAGCCTCCTCTTCTCCAGGCTGAACAGCCCCAACTCTCTCAGCCTGTCCTCATAAGAGAGGTGCTCCAGCCCTTTTATCATCTTCGTGGCCCTCCTCTGGACCTTCTCCAACTGGTCCATGTCCTTCTTGTGTTGGGGGCTCCAGAACTGGACACAGTACTGCAGGTGGGGTCTCACCAGGGCAGAGTAGAGGAGGAGAATCACCTCCCTCGAGGTATAAGCCAAAGCTCGAGGTATAACCAAATATTGGTATAAGCCAATAATTTGGTATAAGCCAATACTGAATGCTTCTGAAAATGCTGTCAGCAGACTTTGGGCCTTAATATCCCATCTGCTTCTTTGGAAGCTGAAGGTCTTTGTTAGAGAGACATGGTGTCACTGTCCAGAGTTCAGCCTCCAGAGCTGGAGATCGGGGGTCCGTGATGTGCATACCCCAGCGTGGATCTGGAGAGCGCGGGCAGAGGAAGGCGATGCCTGGACATGCTCTGTCTCCTGAAAGTGGCGTTTCAGAGAAGTAACAACAGCAAATCTGCAAAGGGGCAGTTTTGTAAGGAACCTGGGGAACTCCCTGCTGCTACGTAGAATCACAGAATAGTTAGGGTTGGAAGGGACCATTAAAGCCCACCCAGCCCAACCCCCCTGCCAGGAGCAGGGACATCTCCAACCAGATCAGGTTGCTCGGAGCCCCGTCCAGCCTGGCCTTGAATATTTCCAGGGGTGGGGCATCCACCGCCTCTCTGGGCAACCTGGGACAGTGTTCTACATGTTGATGTCAAGAGCTTAGTAGAGATGGAAGGAAAATAAAAGGAGATGAGGCTGGTGAAAGCGAGGGATGAACTGTTCTGTTCTCCAAGGAGCTTGCATAATTGTTCATTAACGGTTATTATATCTCCCCCAAAATGCTGGCTAGTATTGGCCAATTTTTAGGTCAGCATGTTGACGAACTACTGCTCTGATTGCTTAAGTGGGTCTTGAGTTCTCGGGACGACAATATGTGGTTGTGGGTTTCCATTCCTCCCTGCAAGTGGTTTGGAGACCTTTTCTCTCCAGGATGTGCTGGGTGGCATGAGAAGGTGGATCTGGAGGGACAGTTGCCCCAGCAGGTTCAAGTGTAGCTCTCGTGGTGGCTCTCTGCCTCTGACAGGGTCCTTCCCCACGCTCTCCACCAAGGCAATTGCTGCCTTGCCATGAAAAGAGGAAAGGCTGAGATATCTGAGGTGAATTACATTTTTCTTCCTCTTTGTTCCTGGGGGTAACTGCTTCCAAAACTCATTTTTGTCCATGTCACTGGGGAATGAGAGGTCTGTTTCTCCCTCTTCCTTCAGAAGGATGAACACAGCCATTACTAATCCTTTATATACTATTGCATGCTGCGTTGCTGCTTCCACGCATGTATATCTGCCTTTATGGTAACTGTAACCTTTTCTTGAACCAGTGATTTTCCTGAGCAAGAGCCCTTTGGGATCTGTGTGGGCTTTCCTGGAGACATTTTTAATAAACACAATAATTTGACTGCAAGCCTATTACCTATCCCCTCTTTGTTCCATGGGATAGTCATTTCCATGCCTGCAAAAAGCACTAACTCATAGGGCAATCAAAGGAAGAATGACACCCAGGACACAATTGGTATGTGTCGTGATAAACCGGTCCATCTTCAGCATCATGCACTGCAGCTTTATATATTGCCTGTAAATAATGGCCTGGAAAAGATCTTAAATCTTTAGAAAAAAATCAAGCCTAATTGTAACTATATTTTTGTTTTCCATTTTGGTTTACGTACAGTATATGATTTTTGCAGACATTTTTATTCTGGGAAAATGACAGGCCAACAAGAAGCCATAATTGCACTGATTTTTAGAAGTGCCTGCATTACTACAGATCTGATGTACTGCAAGACATGAATCAGAAAAATTCTATTAAAAAATCTCTTGAATGGCTGACACAGGAGTATTATCCACGATGATTAATTTGACTTGGTCATTATGAACACAGACAAGTCTGACAAAATTGCATTTCATTCCCCACTGAATTCGTAAAATCTCTGTACACATAATAAGAAGTTATAGTTCTCCGCTATCCACTATTCTTGACAGGATTCCAGTTCTGGATAAGATACTGATTTAAAATTTTTTAAAAAGTGGAGAGAGAGAGGGAGTTGGAAGCTTTTTTAAAAGCCTACAATAGGGCTGATTTCTTTTGCTATAAATTGTTGGTAGAACTCCATTATTTCCAGCTTTTTCTGGTGAAGTGGTGATGCGGGTCAGCCGCAGTTTGGCCAATATAAAACTGACTGCAAGCTTTTATTTACGTTGAAGGGGACGCAGCAGAATTGCCAGCACACGTTTCACATCATGAATCCCAAGAAGCCGTGGTGGGCTGTGCCTGAGGGTGTGGGGCAGCGACCCTCACCACTGTTCAGCTGCAAACGAGCCCTTACCCAGAGCGAATCTCAGGGATTGTCCATCATACAGGTGGTTGTTAACAACTCATGTCCTGTTCTTCAGTTCCTACCTGCATAAACGTGGTGCCAGTGGACAGGTCGAGGCCAGAGAGTCCCAAGGATGTTGTTTCTGGCTTCAGTAGCATGTAAAATGAAAAAAAAAAAAAAATTTTTGAAAAAAACACCTCTCCTGGTGGTAGTGGAATTGGGTACATGCCTCCCAAAACTTTATATTTCTGAGTGACCGGGGATTTTCTGTTCCCTCTGAATATTGCTGGCTGGTTCCCATCCTGCTGAGCACCATGGCACCACATCACACGTCCCCATGGCTGTAGCCACTGGCCAAGGAGGTCAAAGATTATTTGGGCAAGCAGGAATATTTAGGACTCTGGTTTTTCCCTTCCATGCATATATGGTTTGATGAAAGTTGTAGAGAAGAGACTCTTTTTGCACTGTCAGATTTGGTTGAACCCATCTGGCAGTCTCAGCTTTTGGAAGACCCATGGCTCTGTGATGGCATGGGATTTGCGGCTGTAGGAGCTGGGACAAAGTCAGCTCATGTTGAGAGGTAAATGTCCAGCTCCGTTTCAAGTCGAAGCCATCTGGTAGCGCTGCGATGAGTGGGAAGCCAGTTTTCTGCTGTGGGTTGCACTGGAGCAAAGCCTGTGTGGTAGGAGGAAACAGTGTGAAACAGGGAACATGGAGGTGCATGCGTGCTCCTTGGGTGATCCAACATTTGCCTGGGATTTAAAAACTTACTATCACAGGTATGGAAGACAAGCACAAAGGCAGGCAGGACCCAGCTTTCCGGCACGTTGCCTGTGCCCTGCTGTGCTCCCAGCCTCCCCGGTGCGGCTGCTGTGACTGCAGATTGTGCAGATGCTTCCCACGCACGTTTGTGTTCGTGCAAGAACTCATTTTTCTCTTTTCAACCGCGTTCCTGTAGTCAAAAACCTGAGCACGTGAAAATGAATGTAAAAGGGGCTGGGAACACTTCAAAGCCAATTTGTAGATTGTATGTGACTGACTGTTAATAAATACTGCTTCACATACTCATCCAGCTCTACCCAAGTAATTCATCGGCCCCGCTATTCACACGCTGGATCTCCGTGCGCGAAGACGAGGCGAAGCAATTTCCATTCCTAAGACCCAGAGCTGCTGACGCGGAAAATCAGCGCTCCTTCACTTCTTGGCGTGGGGGTTTGGGGAATCCCAGGTGCTAGCACAGCCCTCCAGCATCCCCCCCGCCCCGGAGAAGCGGTGCCAAAGGAGTCCGCACCCCTGCCCGCAGCCTCTCAGGTCACCCCGCGGTGAGCACAGTGGCATTTCCCTTACTGGCCCCAGAGCATTTCTCTGGAGTTTGCCATGTCCAAGGGGCTTCCACCTTTTCCTGCTACCTGAGCTGTTGTTTCTGTCCCCCGTGTCCTGGTTCCGGCTAGGACAGAGTTAATTTTCACCAGAGCTGGAGCTGGTGGCACCTCTGGCTGAGGGACACAGCTGAGATAGGTTACTAATTAGCCAACAGCTGGGATAGTTTACTAATTAGCCAAAGGGCTGTCCCATCCCTTGTGACATCATGCTTAGATAAAAAGTGGGGAGAGGGCTGAGGGGCAGGTTTTGCTACCTGGGAGGGAGCTGGGTATCAGGATCTGCTGTGAGCTATGGTACTGGAAATTACGTGCTTGAGTATATTCTGTTGTTGGTTTTGTTTCCTGTCTCTGTTTTCTTTTTCCTCTGTTGTTCTATTAAACTGCTTTTATCTCAGCCCAGGAGTTTTGCCTTCTTTTCTTTCCCCTGTCCAACTGGGGGTGGAGTGAGTGAGTGACTGTGTGGTATTTTAGCTGCTGAGTGGGGCTAAACCATGACACCATGGATTCGGTGCTTTGTGCTGAGCAGAAGACCCCTGTGGTTCATGCACTGGAGAAACATATCAAAATCCCCTTCTTGTAAAATGATGTGATCGTGCCTGCGCTGAGTAATGTGTGTGGTGGGAGAACAATTTGGAGGCTTTCAAGGAAATGCAGGGTAGCTTGCCTTCATTAAGCTTTGGGTTTCACTTTTTTTTTTTCACTTGTGTTTGGACTCTCTTTGTCTTTGTATGGCCCAAGATCTCTCAGCCTGGTGTGCCCTGCAGCTTTTGTAAATGCTGGCACACAGCAAATGTTTTTGTATGTGTGTAAGAGAAGTAGGGAAGGTGTCAGTGTAGCCCTTGGTTGTACCTCTCAGCCTCACAAATAGCAATGTTTTCCTCACTTTGCAGACCTGCCAGGCTGATTTTGGTCTGCTTAGGCCCATCTAATCTCTAGAGTGTCCAGAGGGTCACGTTTCTGCGGCGGTAAGCTCTTACGTTAGCTGCAGGAAAAACCTAGTTAGTAGATGGAGGGATGGTGCAGAGTCCATGGTGTTTTGTGTCATCTGAATGATTAGGGTGGGATGGATCACCCCAGCCTACATATTTCCTTGTACCTTACCAGGAATAAATGTTCTCTCCTGGGCTCATATTTACTGTTGAATGTTATTTGACAGGGCAAATATTTACCTGCAATAATACTGCAAATCTCCATCCTTCTCGCTGTGAATAATATTTCTCTGAATCAATGCTTGGCTGCAACTCCTGGGTCCTGGTGGATAATCACACAGAACGTGACTCAGTGGAGAATTGGGGTTACTGGACATTGGCCATGCTGCTGAGGAGCACGGTTTCCCAGGTCCTTGGTCAAGTCATGTTCTCTGTGATTAATACCAACGAACGGTGAGGTTGGTGCTGGCCTGCTGTAGTGTTTTGTAAAGAACGACAGCACTTTCCTCCCCTCCCAAGAGGGGAAAGGCTTAATTTGTAGACGTGCTCAATGCTTGTAGTTCCATCACGAGTCACCTGCATGGCGCGTTCTTGGTATCGTTTAAAACATGGCTGTGGCCATGGCTTGGGCTGACTCACGGCCGGTCCCTCAAGGGCTGTGCTGCGTTAAGGCATCTTGGCCATCCTGTAGCCTCAGATCAACTGGATGTGTAGAGCCACCTGGCCACTGCACAGGGGTGGGAGGATGGGTCCCAAACAACCCCTCTTCACTGCGGTCGCTGGGAACGCTCCCCTGGGCTGCGGTCCACAGTTAGGCAGGGTGGTTTTGTTACTGGGTGGCTGGTGGGACCCGCTGGGGCTTGTCTTTATTTGCCAGTTCAAGAGGATGCATGGCGTAGGAGCGAAAGAGGAAGCAGCAGCAACGCTGAGTGTGGTTCTGAGACCAGTGGCAGGGTCACCATGCCCACTTGGACATCCTGGGCATGCTGATAACCCACTGATGTGTTCCGTGTTGGCAGCAGCAACGAGCTGCTTGCCATCCACAGACCAGTCCCCAAAGCCACGTCCCGCCTGAGAGCCTTTTCCTGCACTGGGCTCTGCGTCCTGCCAGGCAGAGAAATGTCTGGGCTCAGTGTACATAAGCTAGAAGTGGAAATCTGGCCCAATGCTTTGAACAGACCAAAGTGAGAGCTGTGAATGAACATCTCCATCCCACTGCGGGCAGAAGCAGGGCTTTGCCACTCCGAGCGGCACCCATCTGCCCCACAGCGCGAGCCAAGAGAGGGTTTGCAAGAGGAGGCTTTCTCTTTCAGCTGATTTTGGTGTTTTAATTGGAAGAGGACTAATGCGTAATTGCAACAGCTGTCATCTGTTTGATGGTGGAAGATCCTAGCCCTTCCATGGTTTGTTAGGTACCATCATGGGCAGCCTTTCTGCGCTCGCGTTTGGGGTCCAGGTGGATTCAGACCAGCTCGCTAGTCTAATTTGTAATGTATCCTTATAACGCATAATTGGCTGCTTAATTTAATTCAAATTAACGTAAGAATAGCAAATATAATCTGCAGCGTTAGCCCACATGGCAGTGGGAAGGGGTGTTGGGTGTTGCTGGTTCGAGATGACGGCTGTTGAGCACGCGATGAGACCACTCTTGGCAGGGACGGAGACGTCACCTCGGACGCGCCAACAGGCACAGTGCGTGACGATAAATCGCCCCCCTTTCCCACTCTTCTGAGTGGCTATCTGTCTCATCTCCCTTCTTTACCTTTCTAGCCATCTATTTAACACACAGGTAGAAGAAACGCGGCGTGCTCTGGAAAATTGTTCATAGCGATAGGGCGTGAGAGCTGGCAGGCGCCCGTCTGGTTACGCTGATTGGATATTGTCTAATCTGATTTTGATTGTGTACGGCTTTGATTGTCATTTCGATATGTCTGCACAACACTGTAGCTATTCGGAAAGCTTTGTGATTTAACAGGTCTTTTTTTTTTTTTTTTTCTTTCTTTTTTTTTTCCTCTCCCAGATGAATAGAGCAAAGGTAGAAACGTGCAGGGGGGTGAGGAGGGCGACAAGGCTCTCGCGCCTCTTACAAAACCGCCTCAAAGCCCTTCGGCGAGCCGCTCTGCAGCGGCACGAGGAACTTGTCGTTTTGAAGAGAGCTTTAGGAAACTTTGAGTGGGTTTTACATAATTTTGTTAAGTACAGCAAAGCCACTTGCTTAGGTACCTGATACCAAAATAAACCAGTTGGAGGAACAGGTTTGCTGGGCAATGATTTATTTAAATCCCTTTCTGGAAAGCACGGAGCGAAATCCTCTTAAATAACTGGGAAAGAGTCGGTGTACCTGGAAGTGCGTAGCCCGAACAGAAACCTAACTACTGGATGTATTCTCTGGGATTTATCCATCTGCTGTTGCATACATCCTCTCAGCCCCTGCCTTCCCAGTATGATACCGCTGCCAGGCAGGAGCCGGCTGGAAAAATAGCTGGGCTTGAGTTTCCCCCGAACAATAGCTGTTGGTACAGTGCTATCGCAGCCCGGGCTCTGTCTTGGATTTCGTGCGTGCTCGTATTTCCCCACCGCCAGTGGGAATCTGCGGCGAAAGCGAAGGGGATGTGCAATACCTGCTCTTCTCTCTGTCTCTTTTGGCAATGGGATGAGGGGAGGTGAGAGGTGGGGGTCCAGCCGAGGATAAGCCGCATCCATCCCAGCTGGGGGGTGACAACCCCCCACTCTGACATCCCACAGATGCGTCTCTGGGAGAGCCTTTCCAGCTCTCCACAGTACCTCCTTCATTCCTGCTGCCTCTCCCACTGACTCCTCTCTTCTGGTTAAACACAGGTTTTATTTTATCTCATTAAGGCTTTTCTCCCCGCAGTCTGGGGTGATGGAGAGCACAAATCCGAGCGTGAGCTCTGGGGCAGTGGGTTAACACAGCCTGCAGTGCTTAACTGGTTCTGCACACATCTAGAGTTTTGCTCTTAAATCAAGTATTAAGTCAAAATCCAACCATGAAACTAGGTGATCTGGGAAATTTAGCTTAAAATTCGTGTGTATAATGCTATAGCTAATCAGAATTTCGTATGCTATGATCATACGTGAAACAGTGGATGTTTAGAATAAGCCTCCTCTGCCAGAGACTCGTTACATTCTGCTTTGATAATTAATAATTTTGGATAGGTTCACGCTTACATTATGAACTAAATATGGTTATGTCTGAAGCTAAAACAGTTGCACAGGTGCTGGAACATAGTCTTTCTCCATCTAAATGGGAATGCTTAGAAGTAAAGCCACCAGAAAGCAGGGGAAGCTCAAGGAGAACCAACATCTCTGCGCACTCGTGGTCACCTTGAGGGAGCGTTGGCAGGGAGGTGAGGGAGCCCGTGGCCAAATACAGTTGGGATGAGGATATAAGGAAGGACAAACCTCCGTGTGTAGTGGAGTTGTGCAGACTTTCTTTAAAGGATTTAAAATACATGATGGCTGTGTTTGCAAATCTCTCTCCTCGGCTGTAGCTTCTGTGCTGGAGTTTGTGAGGAATCAAGGGGAATTTTGTTCCCAAGTACCAGTTATTTTTATGGAGCTAATTCTCATAAAAACCCTTGAAAATATGAACTGTAGATACTGTAAGAGCTGAGCTGGGTGGCCAGAGAAGGTCTTTGTCTCAAAAATGCAGCAAGCGGTTGGGAAACGGCCGTGCTCTTCCATGGCTGTGGGTTCTGTGAGCATCACTCGCCTGGCTCTGATCTGGGTGTGGAGGTTTCTGCGGAGCTGAAGACGTGCTAGAGGGATGCAGCGTGGGAGAGGGGAGCAGCGTGGATGCTGCAGGTGGATCTGAGGCGTGCGACGACCTGTGGTGTCTCTGATGGACGGGGTCCAGGGCTGCCACGCTCACTGCCCGGTTCCTACGTAGTTATGACCTGCTGGTGTCCGGGGGTGGAGATGTCTTTTTTCTTTTTATTAAAACAAAAGAATTTCCACTGGAATGTCCTTTTGTATTTCTTATACAAATGATGGTTTTTCTTTGCTAAAGCAACAAGGCAGTGACATGTTGCTAAATGTCTTTTTCATGTTTTAGACGTATAACAGTCAGAATGAGAATAACGAAGACTATGAGATCCCTCCCATAACGCCGCCTAATCTTCCCGACCCTTCCCTCCTGCACTTGGTGGACCACGAAACTGGATATCACTCCCTGTGCCACAGCCTCCCTCCGAACAGCCTGATACCAGCGTACCCCTACCAGAACATGGACCTGCCGGCCATCATGGTCTCCAACATGTTGAGTCAGGATGGGCATCTTCTCTCCAGCCAGTTACCCACGGTCAGTGACTTTCCCCTCTTTCTATCTTTCGTCAAAGCCACTCTGTGTGTTGCGTTATGAATTCAGTTGAACGTAGAAGGATGTTAACGATGAGGTGTTATAGGAGCTGGTGACACAGCCCTGCCTTGCTATACTGCTGCTTGCCAAGGTCGGGGAGCGGTAGCAGATGCTGCAGTCACCTGCGTGACCGTGCTTGTGGTGTCAATTTTATGTTTCCAGTTTGGTGTCTTCCTAAGCCTTATTCACCACTCAGGAGCAGGGGGGAAGGTTGTTTTCCTCTGCGTATGTAATATCCTCACTGAACCGAGCAATGTGCGTGTGCTCCAACCTCCAACCCCGTGTGATGATGACCAGCCAGAGCCCCTAGTTCATAGCCCCGATGCCCTGCATCCTTTCCTGGGAAAAGCCCCCGGCCCATCAGACCCATGTCCTGCTTCTGGGTGGCCCTGGTGGCATCAGCAGGAGGAGCACGGACACTGCGTGAGGCCTTCCTGTTGATCTCAAGGGGAACAAGATCCCTCTTGCACTTGCAGACTCAAATTGCCTCTTGGCTCGCACCGTGGCAAAGGGATACCTCGCAAAGGTTCAAATGACTCTTCTGGAGGAATAAATTAAGGCAGGGATAATGAAGTAAAGTGCAGCTCTGGGAAGAAACTTCAGGGCTAATTAGACCTTATGATGCTTCTGTGTCAGCAGCACCGAGGAGAGGTTATACCTTGGTTTTGACAATGGTATTGAATGAATCCTGTTGCTGTTTAATGATATTTTCCTCTTTAGTGGATCTAGCCCTGTGTTTCATTTTCTACATTGTTTCTCTCAAAGATCATTGATTTTCCTGGGTACCATCGGAAGGCATCAATATCAGAGTTCATTTTACCTGAATAGCATGCCTGCGAGTCTGGCACTGCGCTAGCTGGAGAACGCTGGGTGTTGATTGCTTGAACAGATAACGCTCTGAAAGGTGGTGATATTTAAATATTTAGATGGGATGTTATCTCTGAGTCTAGGAAAATCCCACGGCTTTCTAAAGTCTTGATGCATCTCCAAGTTTCATTGTTAGTGTGTTTAAGAAAAATATCATGTTCTGCCCATCGATATTGAGCATGGGCGTATTTCTATGGAACTAAATATTCCTTAGTGTTATATATATATATATATATATTCCTTAAATATTCCTCGGTGTTAGCCTTTAGGTTCTTAGGTGATTAAAACATTCATTTCTGAGACAAAAAGAATCCATTTCCAAGGAAATATTTTTCCCTGGTTTAATTTAAAGCACAGCCCCTTTGTCTGACCCCTATTTTCATAACATGATAATTTTATCCTGTGTTGATTGTCTCATTTTTGAGAGGGGATATTGCACTTATAAATCAATTTCTAAAATACCTGGAGAAACAAGAATAGTGGGATTTATTAAGCAGCTTCTGTACGTCTGAGATAATTTATTTTGGAGTAGTCCTTGGGAAATGTTCTCTTTCTTACTTTATGGTACTGTTTTACAAATGCAGCATCGTGACAGTAAATCAGGACTGAGCCAGGGAAGATAAGAAGGGGGCTTAGTGGGCTGTAAACATAGAATAGAGAGATTAAGATTTGTTTGCCCTTTACCACGAAAATAAAAAATCCAATGAACCCTGAATTTTCCAGCCGATGGAAGCTGTTGAGTTTTGAGCGGAAACCCCTGGAGCTGTAATACTTCGTCGGAGGTCCCAGCAGCGAAGGGAGTAGATCAGGGAGTGAGCTGTGTTGCAGTTTTTGGTCAAAATTAAATCCAGCGTTACTTTTTTCCACGCCGTCAGACTTCTCCCACCAAACGGTAACACCTATTGGGATGCTATTCAGTTTGTTAGATGAAAACAGATTATTTGAAAAATATTAAAAATCTCCAGTGATGAAAAGCACATTCATGGTGTAAAAAGGTCAAATTTCCAGTTAGCTGTGGAACCTGTTTATGTGAAGGAGAGAGAGAGAATAGTAAAGGAGGAGTGAATTGTAGTGCAGCCCTGAAATTCCTGAAGAGCTAGTTGATTGACTTTGCAATCTGAACAGCGGTTTCCCAACGCTGTGGGGTTTGCTGTGGAACAGAAAGGAAAACAGTAAAACAGCTCTGCGGTAATCCACCTGCCTGTCTCCCATGTGGGAAATGGGAAGGAAAAGTAGCCTCTCCCAGAGCTGGGGTGTGCATGCCCAGGCTGGAGGGATGGGACAGGGCTCTGAGGAGAAGCATCCTCTCTGGTGCCCACCAGAAGACCTCGAGCGAGGTCTTCCTGCAGGCAGGTTGCAACACCCCCAGCCAGCTCTCCTGGCTCTGCAGGTCTCTCCCCAGCTCCCATCCTTCCCCAGACTGCTGGTTCTTGTCAAAGTGTTGGAGCAAGACCAGAGGAGGCCACGAAGATGGTGAGAGGGCCTCTCCTGTGAGGCCAGGCTGAGAGAGTTGGGGCTGTTCAGCCTGGAGAAGAGGAGGCTCCGGGGAGACCTTAGAGCGGCCTCCCAGTGCCTAAAGGGGGCTGCAGGAAAGGTGGGGAGAGACTCTTCAGCAGGGCCTGTTGTGACAGGATGAGGAGTACTGGCCTTAACTAGAAGAGGGTAGGTTTAGATTAGACATAAGGAAGACATTTTCTGTGCTGAGGGTGGTGGAGCACTGGCCCAGGTTGCCCAGAGAGGCGGTGGATGCCCCATCCCTGGAAACATGCCAGGCCAGGTTGGCCGGGGCTCTGAGCAACCTGATGTGGTTGGAGATGTCCCTGCTTCTTGCAGGGGGTTGGACTGGATGGGCTTTAGGTCCCTTCCAACCCAAACCATTCTCTGATACAATTCTATGAATCACAGCAGTTTCTTATTTACAACCTGAGCCAGAGGAACGGCAGCAGTTTTCTCTGGATGGCCTGGGGTGCAGCCCTAGGAAGGTGGTCATGGCACTCAGTGGTAGGCATCACATTTGGACATGGCTGTACAGAGCCCATGAGGGTTAAAAGTTTTCCAGAAACCAGTTAGGTGTTGCCACGGAAGTTGAGTAAGAAAGCCAGTCTTTTATCGATGTCATTGGAAATACTTGATCCCAGTAGGCAATACAGCTTACCTGTTGTCGGTAAGTACTTCCAGTACATAAATACTTCAATAATTATAAATCACTGCCTGTTAAAGTAAGTTAAAGTAACCTATATCCCGATGCAATATACATGCAGTGGTGCCCTGTTGAGCAAGCTCACGCTCATCAGAGGAGCCCTAATAAAGAGGCGAACGAGCGAGAGCGGCAGTCGGGCAATGCTCCACCAGCGCCGTCAAACCGCGGGCTGGCAGCCTGTCCCCAGGAGCAGCAGAGTGCATCAGTTTGCACTTGGCAATTTTGTGTTGTGGGCTTTCGCTTTCTGACTAATTTGTCTTTCTGCTTATTAATGGTTCAGTATTTAAAAACTAAACTCCCGAACACGAGCCCTCGGTGGGAAACAGCAATAACGCGACCGTCCATGAAGGGTTCTTTGTATTAAACACAGCCCTGTTTGCAATTCCCTGCTAGTGTTTTTCTCAGAGGCAATAAATGAAAGAAATATGTCTTTTTAAATTTTATAAAACTCAGAAAAATGGTTTTAAACAGCTTTTCTTCACCTCCTGTAATTATTTATTTTCAAACAGTCCTTCAGGGTAATGTTCCGTTTTCTTATTTCACACTCCTTTTTCTCATAAATGAACCATCACTTCAATAAATCATTATGAAAACAGAGACTAACACAAACCCTGAAAGGTTGAAAGATTTATGTAACACATTTATGTTTTCCATTTTCTCATTCTGGTACTCCACTGCTAAAGCTAAGCTAATAAAAGCTGCTATTAATATTTCTTGTTGCCTAGCAACCGCAGAGAGGGAGTAATAGCTTTAGCTAGAAAAATAGATGACCGATAAGGAAAAATTCAATTCTTTTATTATCTCAAGGGAAAATGGGCTTTTACTGGAACATTATGATGTACGAGTGTGAAGTTGAATACAAAGGATATTTTTTCAGTTGTTTTTCTATTTTTAATGAACGTTATTTTACCTTCGCAAACTCGTTTAAGGCATTTGCCCCACCTACTTGCGAGCTTAATTTAGCAACACCCACACACGCTTCTGGCTTGGAGTGTCTGCTGGCATTTTCATTTGAAAGCCCCCTTCCTTCTGCGCCTCCCCCCAAGCTTTATCACTCAGTCATAAAATTTCACTCCAGGTCGGAACCTGGGAGACAAAATTCCCGATCAAGGAGTAAATTGTTCTTGTACGTATTTAAAACCGGCTTTCTGGGAGGAAGGGCCGTGTATTGGCAGTTACTTTCTGAAGTTTTTGCTGCCGTGGCCGAAGTCTCTGTTCTAAGAGAGCGGGAGCCTGGCTTTTCACGTAGCTGGTGCAGGGTCTGAGTGGTCCCTGCCAAGTGCTGCTGGTGATGGGGGTCATGGTCAGGTCCCAGCTCCATGGGTGCTTGGACAGCAGCAGAGCGTACAAGGACTGGGCCAATCATGAGAAGAAATGAACCTGAGGGACCAAGCTCCCACCAGCACGCTTGCGTGGCTGGTCCTTGGGTTCACCCGTGGGTATCCCGTTTCTGAGACAGGCAGAAGGAAGGTGTCACAATACGCTTTTCACACAAGTGAACCGGTGTGATAGCTGAGGAGCAAAGCAGATGTGGATTTTGCTCGGTGATGCAAGGTTTACTCCCCAAACAAGTGAAAGGAAGAAGGCAAGGCGTCACCTTGGCTTGCAGGGTCTGGAAGGGTGATGATCTTGTGTGGGAACCTGCCTTTTTTCCTGCAAACCTGGTGTTGCACTCATAGGGAAATGGCCAACGGGTTTTGGAGAAGTGATTTTCCAAAAGGCAGGTACGTACCCAGCCTGGGGAGGAGGACGCTGCTCCTGTTCATGTCACTGTGCATCTCCTCCTCGGTGCTTTATGAAGCGGGTTTGCCCCCTGCAGACAGTCGTCTCCTAACAGCCCGAATCCTCCGAGAGAAAAGGCTTGACTGCAGCCTGCAAATTTTATGGGTGGCTGCAGGGTCTGGCTGACAGTCAGCACCTCTCGGGCCCAGTTTCCCTTTGGCACATCTGTACGGAGGTGGGCTCTGAGACCTGCGATACGCACAGTGCTTGGTGTTTCCTGGCAGGTAGGAGGGGTCTTCCTGAGCTTTGCGGGCTTCCGCCAGCCATGCCAGATTTTTGCCTGGGGGGTCCTGCCTCGACGTGACAAATTCCACCTGGCACCTCTCAAAGGATGAGTCACAGGAGGTCTCACCCTTAGGAGATTTTCCATGATATCCACCTATAAATTGCTTATGCTCTAGATTATTGCATCACTATTATTATCTTTATTATGATTATTATTACAGTTAGCTGCTGTTTCAATTGCAATGTCATGTATGTTATACATACCTAGGCCAGAGCCACAGATGCTTGACATGGTGCCAGACCTTCAGGGAGGAGACACCTTGGAGAACTTACTACCTAGAGACACAAGACAGAAAAATAATATGCAGGCGCAAAATAACAGCCAGAGGTGCACAGGAGATCTGCAGCCCGTAAAACACAGTGCTCATGCACCCACCCACCCTATTCATTGTGCCCTGGTCTAGATTTCTTCTTCTCCATCTACAGGAAGATCTGGTTGCGCTGCACCTTTTCACTCTTCCATAGAAATTCCTCCTCCTAATCTTTCCTCTCCTTGAGCTGGTTGCTATCTTTCCGAGAAGCCGGTGGCTCCAGTTGCCTCGACCGTAGAACAACCCGGCCGTAACTGCGGGGAGGGTGTGCGGGTTGTCCCTAGAACATACGTCAAACAAGATGGTCCGTCTTGTTCATGCCATGCTGCGTGTCACCAGCCGCTAAGCCTGTGAGAAATTATGCAGTTTGCTTTTTTATAGCAATTTAAAATATTACCGATAGTTTGTGTTTAAGGAAACTTCTTTGGAACAGTGATCAGCAGTGTGAATAGGCAGTTTGTGTAACAACGAGGAGGCTCATTGTGAACAGCATGTATGTATTAGTACTGTAATTAAAATATCAATTACGCCGTGTTGACAGTTTGCCAAATAACTGGCTTTTGTGCGCAGTAAACTTAATCACGCCGAAGTCTACTCACAAGGCCTGATGCAATCTTGGTGCCAAACGAGTACGACATAAATACAGCGTTTGCTAGAGCAACAGCTTCGATATTGCTTTGCGTAATGGTGCTGCGCTCCGTAGCTGGTATCATGTTCTGAAAATTATCTTTTAATGTTCAATTTGTGTTGCTGAGAAATGTCACTTACTTTGCAGAACGTCTCGCCAACATAAAACCTAAGATTTATTTCTGTCAGTTTTTGTCTCCTCTGCCATGTTGATAAGAAGAAGTCTACTTTAAGTGTGTAATGCTCACGTCAGTTTTGAAAGTTGGGGTTTCATAAAAGACAGTTGTCTAAATAAAACGTGATATAAATTAGAAATATAGTGAAAAAGAAAATCTGTGAATTACAGTAGCAGATAAGATTAATATGGCATGAAGGAGTTTTCAGAACAATATCAAATAACTGGAGTAAATATGTTCAAGGTACGGGATGCATCTTTTTTTAAGAACTGATCTGATCTTAAAATATGTTTGTCCCTAGTGTGTGTGCAGACACGTGGATGGATGCCCGTTACTGATCCTAGGTTTAAACCTTTAGATTTAGGTTGTGTACTCCTACAGGATGACATTTTTCCCCTTCTTACCATGCAACCCCGCCTCGACAGTTTTTTTCTGGATGAGGTTAAAAATTCATTGTACCAGCATCGAAAAATCCAGCAAATGAGAATACGAACTCTCTGTGTTCTGAAAGATGAACGGGAGATTTGGAACAGGGTTTCTTTGGAGTCTGGGATGTGGCTTTGGGGAAAGAGTCCCCCAACGTGGCCCGTTCCCCATCTTCTCGTGGAGGATCTGTCACCTTGGCCCTGGGAGCTGGGCTTTCCCCAGCTGCTCCGGCTCTGGCGTACTTGTGGGACCATCTCTGCCACCTCCTTCCCTCCTATCACAACTTGTAAAAATGTAGGAAATTATGTCAAAAGTTATCGTTAGAAAAGATAAAAGGATTGACCAGTCAGCTAATAGTCAAAGTGTCAGAATTACCCATGCCCATGCAAACTTACTTGGGGTGTTACGAATGTCTCTGCCTTCAATCGCAGTATGAGATAAACCTTGTTAGCTGGCTTTGCTTAAAGGTTGGTGGTCTTCAGTGCAAAGGTTTTAGGTCCTGTTTGGACCCGGGAGATCCCAGCCACTTTGGGAACAGTAAAGTCAACACGGATGTGTTTCCGGGGACTCGCTGCTGACCGAGGCCTGTGCGTCCCGGCAGCCTAGGCTAGACGTACGTGCCAGCACTGCAGGAAGTTTGCATGAGAGATGCTGGTTTTTTACTTCTTCTGTGCCCCTTATTGGGTGTGCTCAACCCTCTTGCAGCTGGTCAACCAGAATCTGCTTCCACTCTCCCCAAAATACTGCTTATTTTGCGCGTCTGGGTCAATGGTGCAGGTTTTTGGAGAACTTATTTTTGTTTGAGTCCCGCATAGGAGAGCAGAGGAATTTCCAGGCAGCAATAATCCCCGAAGCATGTGTCTCTGTGCCAGGCCCCGCGTCCCATTCCTGCTCACTGCTTGTCGCTTCTGTCAATGTTGGGGTGCGAAATGAAGCTGAGCTTTCACTGCCACCTCTCTGGAGTGACAATAACGGTCTAACGCAGGGAAGGTGGCTTGGCCTAAGAGGCAGAACTCCGTCCATCCCACCGGCTTGTGCCGTATATTCCCCTCATTTGCCGTCCTGTGCTACGCTCCCCTCTTTGCGAGGTGCCCTTGTTTCCATGGGAATCACGAGGAGATGTGGTGGGTGCGGGTCTGTGCCACGCAAAAAGGCTCCAAAAGGCAAGTGAAGGTTTTTAATTTGCGTCACAACCTCTGCTGCACTGTCAAGTCTTCGTGTTCCTGTACGTGTTTACACCCCACGTAGTAATGCAACATAAAGTCTTTTTTGAAGTGCTTCAGGCAGCTGTAAATAGAATAATTTTGCACCAGTTTTTAACCAGCAGCAACTTGGATGCAGGAAAAACTCTGTGCTGTCAGTTATCCCACTAAATTAGCGTGTCTGGCAACTCTTTGCCATCCATCTTGCACATTTTGATCAATGTTGCAGCCCATCTCTAATTGCCCTTATCCCTCAGATCAATCATGTTTATCTCTGAGCTGTCATTTGCCTCCTCTTTGCATGTTACCGGGTTGCATCAATCTGCTCTAGCAATTACTCATTGCTCCGGATTTCCCTTGCTGACGAGGAGGGTCCGTGAAATTTTGAGGCTCAATTCCAATCGACACACGTGCTGCATTACATGGCTTGCTTTGTGTTGCCTTTCCAGAAGTTTCACACTCCAACAGCCCTGCAGTGCCTGGTTTCGGAGGCAGGGTCAGTGCCATCCCCGCGACTCGCCTGCCACCAGCGCACGCCCGGAGAGGGAGAGCACAAAGGGCTGGAAATTTCCACAGCTTTTGTTTCAGCTGTGGAGGTTATTATGACTGTTCACTGCTGTAGGTGTGCGCGCGTTGAGTAAGGCTTTTTTTGTTATTTAAATGGCGGCTGGTTTTAGAGGCAAATAACAGAAAGTGCTTACAATAAAAATAACGGGCTGTAACGGGCTTTGTTATGCAATGAGGAGATCAAAGAGCTACATCAGCCGCTGGGCTGGTCGCTCTGAGTGATGGGAGAAATGGTTTCTAATGGGTAGGTGAGATTTCCTCAGCTGGTAAATGTGAAGGGTGATCCCAGACTTTTCAGAGGAGTTTTCTCCCACCTGTGGACTCAGTGGGCTTTGCTGTCGGCGTGAATGATGGTGGAGAGCAAGGGAGAATGCAAACGTGACTCTTGAGTCAGACTTCCCTTTCTTCAACGATCACCCCAAATCTCTACCTGTGTTTTACCAGTGGGGTTGGTCTGGATCTGGATAGGTCCAGCTGCCAAATTCAGACCCCCCAGGAGACCAAAAGTGTTGAGCCTCTGAAGCACACCCTGAAAAGCACAGCTCCTAGCAGTCCTCTCCTCTGCCTTGGTGGTACAGGCTGAAACACTCCGCATCCCCACGGCCCAGAAAAATCACAGTTACCGTTTCAGTGAAGAATGCTCCTTGAGTCCTGCCTTGGTGAAGAGGTGTGGGATGCAGTGTCAAGAGAAATTATGATGATTGCTACAGATGCAGCTTGTCACAAAAAGAGAAAAATGTTTCTGCATTTGATGCATGGCAGCGAGCCAGTCGGTAATGTTATATGTCCGAGTGTTTCTCTTCTGCTCTGCCGGCTGGAAAGCATTCCTTAATGCTCTGCGTGGCTGTTAGATTTGTCTCCCAGCTCTGCAGAAGCCCATTAGGAACCTTCTGTTTACACCATGGAAATTGTTTGGTCTCTCCGAACGGCCACGCAAGGCAGGGAGAAGTGTATTGCTGCAATTCTTCAACATCCGTAGAAATTGCTGGCGTTATACTTCTCACTTACCCCTCTTGCGGTGGGTGTTTCTCGTTAGGGATCGAGATGTCCTGTAACCTGTGGTAGGCAGCTGTTAAACACCGTGGTGTGACCAGCACCAAGTGGAGAGACGCTGATGTTGTTTTGTCTGAAGCTTGCTGCTTTTGTGTTGGATATTGCTTTGGAGTTGGAGTCCAAAGTGGCCAACGTGGGTGACCCCATGATGGACATCCTGCTCTTGCAGCTTGGGGTTGCGCTGGACATGGTTCCCCCCTGCTGACCAATACCCCTCCCATCTGCTTTCTGCAGAAATTGGGTGGCAGAGCAAGTGGACATCATGGGGTGACTGGCAAGCTGGGAAGAACATACCATCTCCTTGCATGAGGCGGCTGAATTTGGGTGATTTGAGGTGTTGCAGCAAGAACAGGAATAGCGAAGAGTGGGGTCAGTCAGGGAGTGGCTGTCCTGACCCGGGACGTTTTCTGTAGAGGGGAAGCGCATTTTGCCAGTCTCTCCCATTCTTTATTATGTTGTTGTCTGGCTAACAGGAGAAAAAGCAGATCATGATTTGCAGGGGTCTCTCAAGGTTTTGTCGTTGCCCTGGATGCGATGTTTATGCTTTTTTTATTAATGATGCTGGATGTAAGCGGCGAGGAATAAAATTTGAGGGCAACACAAAGAAATTGGACGTATTTGGGACAGGAGAAAGGGAATTCAGAGAGATTTAAACATAGGAGGGAAAGGCACTGCAGGGTTGCTAGACAGTTTGTTCAGCGTTGATAAGTGTGAATTAGTGCATGTTGGGGAGAAAAATATTCACTACTCATAAAGCCTGCAATGTTTTAAATTAAATTCCGGAAAGCATATGGGCTGCTCCCCAAAAATCCTGCGCAGGAACAAGGTGTTAGAAGACAGGAGAAATTAATGGGTGTTTTTTGGAGAGTTGTATGCTGTGTACAGTGCTGGTCAGCCTGTCTCAGGCAAGAATGAGAAGGGAAAAAAAAGAAGCTCAGAGAATACAAACAGAAATTATCATGGGCCTGAAAAGCTCCTCTATGATGGCAGATGGTAAGCTGAAGAAGGAGGTGAATAAAATAACAGAAATTATAAAAATGCATAGAACAAACAAGCCAGAGCAGCTAGATCAGGAATATCCCTTAAAAAGGAAACTTCACAGGAATTGCAATTTGGAAGTTCTGAGCAATAAAAGGGAATACTTTTTTCCACACAGGCCAATTCTGGGACTCACTGGCCCAGAGAGGTGACAATGAAAGCACCAATAAGCTGGGTTTTAAGTGTTCTTGGAAATAACAAAAGATGGATAGTTGCTGTAGTAAATGTTAAAATACATGTTGGTGGCGAGGAGGCGAGTTGTTACAATAAATCCAAAGCTAATTTCTTACTGGAATTTAGTCTGAAGCTGAGGAGCACCAGGTCCCGTCTCACCCATATGGTGTCTCATTTGGGGTGAAGTGCGGTGGGATTGGATGATGTCAGCTTTGGGCTTTGGTGACACTTTGCACCTACTGATTTTGGCGTAGACCATTGTTAAAAAAAATTACTGAATCCATACTGAATTTGCTGTCCTTGCTATGTAGCAACCCGAGCCAGATCTGTGTAGTTTCCCTCTGTATCCACAGCCTAGATCCCCTTTACCTTGACAGAACAGGGATGGAGATTTGGGCACATTCCTAAATCAAACCTCGGAGCATTAATAACTTGTTATTACTTCAAACGTTTTCCATGCGTCTCATCAGCATCATTTTTTCTAATGCAAAGAGAAGGTCTGTCCCATTGCTCTTCTCCAATTTGTGCTAATGCCAACCCATTGAGATAGACCACCTTCGAAGGTGCATTTTTCACACGCGCATGCATTTCATGTGCGCGTTGTTTGCATGTGCAGAAATGGTCTCTGGAGGAGCCGAGCTCCAGTTGTTAACACAGCACAGGTTTTGTATTCTTGGTGCAAAACATCCGTCTGCCATGGCCAGTCCACCTGCTTTATCGCAGAAGGTTTCTGCCCAGTGCTGGAGACAATCCTGCGCACAGCTCCAAGTTTCTCGCTAGTTGGGCTTTTGAGTGGCACGTTTCCAGTTCTATATCAGTTTTCTGTGTCTATCCTAGAGACTCTGATCATTTCAGCCTGTGTTTTTTAGCAACAGTCTACAGACAGTTGGCCATCTGGTTAGCATTAATCTGAAGGAGGAGGTGGCATGCGTACCTGCAGTAAAATCACTTTCCTTTCAAGATGAGTCCTGTTAGCTTTCATGTTCATGTTGAGCTGAACTGAGGACATCCAGCTCTGGCAAGAGGGGAAAAGAGGTGAAAGTGGAATAGCAAGGACACATTCCCTTCCCAGCTGTCCCTTGTGAAACCCAAAGCTGCCATCAGCAACTGAAGTTGAGTTCTTGCTTTGATTTCTATGTCTCGGCGAGTGCGGTGAGATAGAAGGTACCTGCCTTCTCACCCAGCATGATGGGGCAGGCCACCACTCAGCTTCCACAGCTAGCTGGTTTTGATTTGGTTGGTAGCATTGGCTAAGTTCTCTCTTTTGGGAAATCCATTCCTTTCTGAGCTTACATTTCATGATAGGATTTGTGGGTTCCACAGTTCCCATTGCAACTGTCAAGAACGTAGATTTGGGTTCATTTCCTGTAACAGAGCTGAGGGTACGGTCAGGGCTCTCTGAGGGATGTAGGAGGTCTGGAGGTCCATGAGAAATGTTCAGAAATTACCCACACCGTAGAGCTCGGAGATGGTCTGGGCAGATGTCTCCTAGAGACAGAATGGTCTTTACGGCCCCAGAGGTGACTACGGGGCTCTCACTGGGGTGTCTTAGGTGCCAGGCAGCTGTAGCTGCGGAGGCAGATTAATTTGAATGCATCTGCACTGCAGAATGAAGGACATGAAGATCTGTACTTATGGGTCCTCCTATTGTCTCCATCCCATCAGCTCGCTGAGAGCACCAAGCACTTCGTGCTTCTTCAGCGGCTGTCCTTTGCTGGCAGAAATTCATCCCTTCCATGGTGGCCAGTAGATGCTCTACAGCATCTACAGAGCATATGAGTTGCCCTGAAAATGAAATCCAAACAGTAGAGGCCAAGACAGAAAGAAAAAGGGGTTTTAATTCCTCCATAAGAGCAAAGACTGAACCAGTGGATTCCTGGTTGTGTGAGGGACCCGTACAAACTGTGTCAGGGAGCTGGCAAGGCAGATTAGAGATCCCCGACCCACCCAGATCAGAGGTACAGCCGATTTTGAACGTCCTCCTTTTACAATTCAGCATCTGTGGCACTGCCACGCTGTTCTACAAGGCAGACAGCCAATTCCTGAAGGGACGAGAGCCAGAGTTCAGCACGCAGTGTTACGCCCTGATGGGGGTGTTGTATGAACGCCAAGTGGAAGAGCAATACCACTGCTGATTTATGGGATGCGTGCGCGTGCGGCTAAGCAGCATGGGTCCGTAAACATTTCCTCCGCTAGCCCAGCAG
This sequence comes from Chlamydotis macqueenii, assembly GCF_036417535.1. Taxonomy (NCBI): domain Eukaryota; kingdom Metazoa; phylum Chordata; class Aves; order Otidiformes; family Otididae; genus Chlamydotis; species Chlamydotis macqueenii. Next base: position 2,800,875 of record NC_141571.1, on the reverse strand, counting down.
ATATTTGTTTTGCAGTAAAGATCTGTAACATGAAGCTGGTTGTGGAAAAGACCGTCGTGTGGAACAGTACAAGGTCCACCAAAAGTAGTTTTTCTCTGGCTTCTTCCAGTCTCAGAGCATTGATGCGATGTGACCTGATAGAGCTTCCCTGCTGTGAATTTTGAAAGAATTTGAGGAGAAAAAGCTGGAATCTGCGAGGATCACACAGAGCTGCATTTCCAAGCTCCTTGCATGAGCAAGGAACGGTTTGTGTGTGCATGCCCGTACGCGCTGCTGTTGGGCACTAACTTCAGGTCTGCACAGGAAAACTTTTGTCTGGGACGATCCTGCCTTTTGATTTTGTGCTTTGGGGCTTACACCTCAAAAATCCAGCACTAAATTGAAGCCCCGTTGAAAATTTGGATTTCCTGATCCGTAACGGTTGATTGGAGCTGGAATTCTCCTGAGTGACAGTTTGCTTCATTCCCTTTTGCTTTGCTTCCTCACTGAAGTAGAAAAGTCATGTACAGTACAATGAATTTAGTTCAGTCAGCAACAATTCAGCCACGCTGATTTATTTGAGCTATTCACCGAGAAGTACCGTGCTCCTCTGGAAGTGCTGGTGCCCATGAATTTCATGTTGATTTTTACTGTTGCCTATGAACGGTCAAAGGTTTTTGTTATTACAACCCAATTTTTTGCTCTTGTGTCCTCTGGGTGATGCTGAGCTCCGTTATTCAGCTGTCCCTGGAGGATGGGTGCGTGGAAGCGGAGCTGGCTCTCCAGCCGGAGGTCGCTGTGAGGAGTCAGGAGTGGGGTTCTTGTGAGAATTTTAAATCGTGTTCCATTGTATTTACATTCTTGCAGTGTGTGCGTTGTGTGGGAAGTTGGCCATGTGACTGCAATAAATAGGTGTGAGGAAGCGCCCAGTAACATTTTTAACACCCAGTCAATCGCTTGGCACACTCTGATGGCGTGTACACCATGAATAGTAATAACTGGACTTCAGTTATAGCTTACATTGAGGGCTCGCTGGGGGAAAATTAGACAAATAACTACAATTATAGCTGTAGCGAGATGGCTCCTTTGTAGTACATAATCTACAGTAATTAAAAAACATGGCTCATTAAAATCAATACATATTGCAACCAGACTTTATGAGCTTGATTCTCCCTTGAATGGAGACATAGGATCATAGGATGGTTTGGGTTGGAAGGGACCTTCAAAGGTCATCCAGTCCAACCCCCCTGCAAGAAGTAGGGACATCTCCAACCAGATCAGGTTGCTCAGATCCTCATCCAACCTGGCCTTGAACATTTCCAGGGATGGGGCATCCACCACCTCTCTGGGCAACCTGTTCCAGTTTTCTACCACCCTCAGTGTAAAAAATTTTTTCCTAATCTAAATCTATCTCCCTCTATTTTAAAACCATTACCCCTCGTCCTATCACAACAGGCCCTGCTGAAGAGTCTCTCCCCATCTTTCCTGTAGGCTCCCCTGAGGTACTGGAAGACCGATATAAGGTCTCCCCTTGTCAGTCTTGTCAAGAGCTGAGAACCAAATTATGGAAAAAAAGCATTGGCTCAAGGAAGGTTGGATTTACTGTTTCCTCCAAGAGACCTTTTCCTAATCACTTCTTCCTTGTTTTCATTACTGAATAGAAATGCAGGTGTTTAACACGACCAGAGTGGACTTCTCAGCCCCTTTGAGTTTGGCACGAAAACAGTGTAGCCAACAGTGCTGCTAAGCAGACAAGACTTGAGGATGCGTCTGGTTTATGGGATTGTAAGGCTTGGCTCTGTGAGCCCTTTCCTTTGGGGCCAGTGCTGTGAAGTTCCGTTTTCTGGGAAGCGGGACCTGCAGGATGGTGCTTTGATCAGCAGAGAAACACCGTGTGATATCAGGAGTTCAAGGCACCTGGTATGGGGCATTTTTGAGGTCGACAGAGTTGGTTTTATTGAAAAAAGACGTTGCCTTTGAGTTGACTGCTCTAAGCCTGCATACCACAACATCTGAATAGCCCACCGTGGGGAAAACAGAGAGAACCCAGCCATACTACAAATAGACTTTAGGTGACCTCAAAGCCAAAAAGGCCAAGAACATGGAGGTAGAGAGAAGAAGGAGAAATCCCCTGCCCTGGTGGAGATTGGGCCAGAGGCATTGAGTATAGACAGCACCCTTCTTGCTGGAGGGTCTGATAAGGGAATTATGGAAAGTCCTTAAGACTCTCTTAAGTAGCTTACAGAGTCCTTAGCAAAAAATAAATGTTTATGAAAAACCAGATTTTCCAGCCGAAGCCGAGAACAAGATTGCCAAGTGCAAGGCAGTGTCAGTGTTAGGTCATGAGTATAAAAAGTACTGAGCGTTGAGCCTGGCCATTTTGTTAAAAATACTGCAAATGTGGAAAATGCCTGCATCAATAAGCCAACGTCGTGGAGTAACACCAGTGTGGGAGTCACTCACCAAGACTGAATTAGTCACCCAGATTTCTTTGACAGTGAAGAGGCTCTTCTGGAGTGTGAGTCATTGGACCTGTCTGAAATCCCTACCTTGGGATGGAGCAAATGTCTCTGGGGGGATTCGAGGAGGACCAGACACCCAGCTTAGGTGCATTAGCCCACATTTTAGGTGCCTGTGTTTGCACAGCTGTTAATTTTTCCAGCTATTCAGTGGAAAGGAACAGTTGCATGTTGAAAGTGAAGTTTAATAAAATAATTCATGTTCTGTCTTTGCAACACACTGAAGAGACATTAGTAGACGTGAACATAACAAGGAGCAGCTGAAGTTAAGAGTGAGATCCTGTTGTGGGCAAGCAGTCCTGGTCCTCAGTGGAGAGCACTGATGCTGAGGGATGAGCAGTGGCTGAGATGCAGGAGGGAAGGACTGGAGGGATGGGGGACAGCTGCAGTTTGCAACCTCTTCACCCAGTACATGAGAAAGGAGCATGGCAGCATTCCTGCTGGTATGGTAGGAAAGGATATTCCTTGGTGCATCGTTCCCCTCCAAACCTTGACTCCAAAGGCAAAGCAACAGGATAAGACCCTGCAGTTGTTCATCGAGGGAAGTTTCTCGTCTTCAGCTTGTGTTTCTGAAGGGGTGAGGCAGCCAAGTGCCTAGTCTGTACCACGGTACTGCAGCTCAGCCCTGCATGGGTTGGCCATGTAGGAGAGCTGCATGTTCACAGAGTGGGTGTAACCTCTGGTGACGTACAAACGGGAGCCGTGAATACTCACAGTGTATATCCTGCCCTCTGAGACAGTCACTGTGGTCAAGGTATTTAGAAGAGTGGCAAAACATCCTAGCAAGTAGCATCACCGATGTGAGTAGGTTTGTTCATGTACAGCGATGGAGGATAAGGGACGTCTTGCATTCTGCGTCAACCTTAGGGAGATAAGCAAGGATTTTAAAAGGAAAAATTGGCACTTGCCCACAAAACCTGGTGTTTGCTGAAATGGCAAGAACCAAATTCTTCCATAGGTTAGGAGTGTCTTTCCCACTTGCTCTTCTATCTGCAGTCTGCCAAACTTCACTCTCTCAATGGACTATCTGTCCTGCCTCTGCAGACTTGGCTTCTGGGCTGGAGGAAGCCCTGGGAGCCATCAGTCTCACGGGGTCCATGAGGCCAGGAGATCCTGCAAAAGGGGACACCAGTTACGATCCATCCCATTCAGGGTGCTGGATACCAGGATCTACCCATTGTGGTTCCTCACGGCTTCGGGGAGAGGACACTTAAAGCTGAACAAAGTGGCAGTTTCCAGTTTACGTGAATGCAAATTGCAGGGCTGGGTGAATTGTGACGGAGTTTGTAGGAGCTCAGGCAACTCCTCCCTTCGCAGAGAGGCAGAATGGGCCCTGGGTCTGGCAGGATAAAGGAAAGCGTGGCTGAATCACGCATTGCCATCACCGGGAGCACTGCAGCAGACTCGCATCAGAGCTGAATTGATATAGTTACAGGAGGCTGCGTGGCTTTGAATATTCTGGGAGAGCTGCTACAGTGGCAGAAAAAAAATTATTCATGGATCAAAAAAAAAGAAAGGCATTAGCAGTACAAAGTGTCATGATTGTCTCTGTTCTATGGCAAGGATGAAACAATATGCCAGCTGCGGTACATGAGAAGTAGCTCGAAGAAACACCAACAAAAACCCGCTGATTATTCCTGAAAGACCCTTGCAGTTCAAGCCAAGGTATCGCTTACTAATTCATGGGGAAGTGCAACGGGTGCACAACCCTCTGCCGACTCACAGGCGGTCGATCTGGAACAAGAGACGTCGCAACAGAAAAACGTAGCAGTCCCGTCCTTTATATCGCTGGAAATAAAGGTTGAGGTGAACAGAGGAGCTGCCAGCCACAAAGCCGTCATTAAGAGATGCCCAACCAGCTTTTTGTCCTAGAGGGGGGACAAAAAAAGGAATATGAAGTTCATGGAGGAGACGGTGGGTCCTGCTGTGCACACAGGGCAATAGAGGAGGAATAATCTTCCCCCTCGAATTCAGATACCAACGAGCGAACGCCACACTGAGCGTTGAGTCGTGTGGTGGAAGCACATTGTTAAAAAAGGAGCAGATACAAAATTACCTGAATGCTTTTACCAGGGTCTGTTCAATATTGAGTGTCAAGATTTTAGCAAGATGAGTATTGTCAATGAAGCCATGGGTGGTAGCAACGGTCCGCTGTCTCCAGTGGTGGAAGAAGGTTGAAATGTGTATGAAACACTTGTAGGTGTCTGCTGGAGGTACTGCAAGTGCCTTTTGGAGTTATGAAAATCTGAGTAGGTTGCTGTAGGAGAAGGATGTATGGAAGTTGCTTTTCTTGACACTGGGTTTAACATCCTTCAAATGACCCCAAGCCAACTAAAATGTGTGGACTCAGAAATAACTTTATAATAATGTTGTTTCATTGAACTTTGGCATTTTTGAAGTTGTTCACTCAGCTGATCCGTTTGTAATTAGTGTTTAAACACTTTATGAATATTCATTAGCCTTGCCACCCCTCCACGCTGAAGAACATCGCTCTTGGTACCGAGGTGCCGAGGGGCCAAGGTGCTTGCCGGGGGCATCTCAGGAGTGAGCTGTGAGATGATGGGGGACCCTCAGCCTGGCTCTCCCTGCAGTGTTACACTCACCTTGGGACATGAGAGCCTCGGAGCGGCTCGTGGTCACGCCAGCAGTCGGCCAAATCCCCTACTGAGATAAACTGCTTGGCCTTTGGTCTTTTCGTTCATCCACGTGCTAATAAGATTACCCCCCGGAACAGAGGGACAGCGATATTATCCCCTAAGTCAGCAGGCAGGCTGTGTTGTGAACATGAGAATGTCCTGGCGGGGTGTTTGCTCAAAAAAAAAAAAAAAAAGAAAAAAAAAAAAAATCAGTGCTATTTCTCACCCAGCAGCCGTGATCTGTGCTGGTGAAAGTCAGCACCCATGAGGGTGCATGAGAGCATCAGGGATTTTCTTGAGTCTGGTGGCATTGCTGGAAATATTTCTCAGCCCTGTGTGATGCTGGATCTCAGCTACCAAGGCTCTGCTACTTTCAGCCTCCCTGTTTGTGAGGATGGCAGTTGAGGGAGGAAATATTTTAATTTCTGAACTAAGGCACCGTTATGCGGAGCTGCTGAAAAGCCGCAGATGCAGGGTCCCATAATGCCGGTTTTACAGTCTTTTCTCAGAGCAGGACCTTGCTTTTAAATGAAAAAATTCAGTTTTAAAATAGAAAACCGCACTGAATTGTACAGCCACTTGATAATTATTTTTTAGTGCTGCTGCTGAAAATGCTCCATTAAAAGACTATAAGTCATCACAGAGTGCTGTCAGGCTACCACACACGAGGATTTTATTTCCAGCTGCGTTTTATTTCCTCCTTTTGGCGGGCCAAAGTCTTGAGACCGGAGAGTAAATATTTACATCCATCTCTGTTTATCTCTGTATTTTTGTTTTCTGCGTGGCGGGAGCAGAGCGCGGTGCGGGTGGCTTGGACCGGGATGCCAGGTCTCCGCAGGCTGCGGGGTGCGGGTGGAGCATCACTCAGGGGCACCCCGAGGGCGTCACCCCGGGATTTGGCCGGGACGGCTGGGAAAGCTGCGGTGCCAAAGCTGCGGCGTGGGGAGACGTGCCAGGCTTTGAGAGCGCGCCCGGCCGCGCATTCCGAGGCAAACAGGAGGGAAAGGATATCCGCCCGATATTAATTATGACTTTTGAAGCTTTGCCTAATTACGTTGTCTCTCTTAAGACGACGACACAAATATTTATGAGTGGGACTTTTTATTCTCATTGTGATCAGTGGCATAAATAGGTAACACCTTTATGAAGAGTTAATAAAAATGTGTCAACACAAGCTCCAGCACAAACTATCGAGCAGTGTGCAGTAAAACACTCCAGTGTTTATTGTATTAATTGAATATTCATGAGATGCCAATTTAAATTACGGTTCACAACTGTTGCTATGTCTAATGAATAATTTAAACAAGTGTGGCCAAAGAGATTTCAACGCCGCATTAGCAAACTGCAAGGGATTAAGCAACAGAGAATTTATAATTAGCTCTGTATATCCTATAATAAATTCATTGGAAATATGGTTTTAATTATCCCACATGTTAATTCGGAATTCAGTGCATTAATTCTCGATCGAAAACTAACCCTTTCTTCCCAGATAATATATTTGTCTCTTCTTCGTCTCCTGCGTGTCAGGAACAGGAAATTGCAAGGTGGAACGGTCCGATCGTTGCAAACCTCCTCCGTCATGACACAGCACTCCTGTCCATCCGCCTCGGGTCTGGAATAATTGGGTTGTACATTTCCAGCTGGGGAAGCTGAGTCAAGTGAGGTCAAATCCCTTCCTACAAATCTGGATCGCAGAATCCTGCTGCAGCTTCTCCCAGGTCGATCTTCTGTCGCACGTCCGTTTTGGTGCTCTTCTGGCTGCTTGGGAAACATTGTCTGTTCCTGGAAAGCCAGGCTGCGAAAGTGATAAGCGTTTGGCAGTCGTCTCCTGTAAGCAGCTTTAAGCTTTTATTTAAAACCCAAGGATGTGCGTAAATAACAGTCTACACCCCAAAGTTCGAGCTGAGATTGCTGCATTTTTTTAGAGCAGAACAGGAATAGGTTTTTTTTCTCTATTTGGTGTTTTTCTGTGCTTTTTCTGCGGGAGATGGACCCCTTTGCTGTAGCAACAGGGGCTGCGCAGTCCCTGCTGCTCGCCCCTCTCCAGGGCGAGGAGGGTGGCCCCGTGCCATGGCCCCCGTAGGGGGGAGCACGGTAGCTGACATCGGTGGGAAAAAGGGGACAGCGATGTCCTCAACAGCTGAGGAGGTCCTCATGGGTTGTGAGCCTGCCGTGGAGATGCTACGCCCTTCAGAGACGCGAATATTTCCCCTCCCCTAACCTACCGCCTTTGCCGTGCTCTTCAGCTATAAAGCCCGTTCGTATGTATAGAGACAGACGTAACTCTTGAAGAACCTGAATGCTTGTGCTGAAACTTGTTGGATAGAAAAAAAAAAAACAACTGGGAAGTATTCCAGGGAACACAAATCCTTACACCTACGTGAAGCTGCCCGTGCTCAAAGCGTGGCTGGCAAACTCGGAAGGTGTCTTTGGGTGTGCATCGTGGAGGAGAGCTCTTCCTTTCCAGGTGGGTTTGTTTAATTCCAGGTCAGCAGGTTAACAAGATCTCTGGGATATGCTATTTGATCTGGAATGTAAACACTCCCTTGGCATGTGTTCTTGATGTCTGATCAGATGGAAATGCAAATGCAGCGCTGAGCATGGCACGCTATCCAAAATGTTTTGGTGGCACAATGTGTAAGGCAAAATAGTGACCAGATTTTTAAAGAGCCTAATTGAAATGTTTTCCGTTGCCTTTGAGTCCTGCCATATCTATCGAACCAACAGCTTGGCACCAAGGGTAACGTGCCTGACGCTGAGGTGGAAGTTCCTTCGGCTTGCTGGGGAGCACCGAAAACCTAGGCCTGTCCCAGCAGCCGCCGGCGTGGCAGAGGCAGCGCTCAGACTTCCCCTAAGACTGTAATTGCTGGTTTAGTGCCTCTGTCTTTTGGGTGAGTGGAGTTATTTAAGTTGATAAATGGAGAGCATCACTGTAACGCAGTATGTTGTCGTTGACACTTATTGATTCAACCTCGGGACTCAATTGATCAAGCTTCCCAGTGCCAGCGTGTAATCCCAGTGGAAAAAATCAAACCTTTAATGGGGTCATGCGTTACTCTTGGTTTTCCACTTGAGGTTATACATTTTGGGAGGGAAGGAAGTGGGTTTGATGGCCTGAATCCCCACTGATACCTGTGTTAAATAAAGTCTGGCAGTAGGAATACTGGTTTTTGTGGCAATCCAGTCTTGGGCAGACCCAAGCCTCATTAAAGATGGCATGTTTCACCTCCAGGAACTGAGTGTCGTGATGTTAGAAGGAAAGAACGGAATCTCTCGGATGTCTGTTATGCATCATGTAGAAGCCCAAGAGGACAGAGATGCTGCTGGCCTAAATATTCTTTCACCAGTCCTTAATACACTACAGCTAATCTAATAACTCAGGTTAACGTTGCTGCTGGAACCTATGTAAGCACTTCCTGAAGTTGTATGGCTTCAATTCTGTGTTTATTGTAGGGTTTTTTCGTGTCTGTAATTTGCGTTGGAATGGCACCTGCAGTTATATTCGCTCGTTAAGAAATGAGAATGGTTTGTCGCGGTTGGGAGCCAGAACAGAAATTACGGCATCTGGCTCTTGTGGCAGGAGTTGGTGCTCGACTTTCTCTTCTCTGTTCCTCCAGCAATTAGTTTTGTACATACAGAGTCATTTGGGCTTTTCGCACCTATTTTAAAAGTGTTTGGCATTTGCTGTAATTAAAGATGGAAGATAATAGACTGCGCCTTCTGTTTTCAGTTTATGTGATGCAGCAAACTCACCGCACACCTTGCAGCTCCCAGAGGTTCCCCTGTGGAGAGCGGGTGGACTCCGTGATCATTATTTCACTGGTGGGGAACTGGTGTGCGGGAGATTCAGTTCCCTGTCTCGGATTGCTCTGGCGGAGCTGGGTTTGGAAACTCAGTTTCTCAACAAATATTTGGCCACAGAACCATCCTTCTTCCCTGGATGCTCATGTTCCCAGGAATAGGAGACTCTTGTGAAACACTTATTACAAACCAACGCAATAATCCCAGCAATACCTGGCCACAGAGGGGTAAAAAAAGGTGGGGGCAAAAAAGGGGCCAGCTCGTTGTAGATGTGTAAGAGTAGTGATGTGGTTTGTGTGCAGATGTGGTATCAACACTGGGGAGCCCAACGCTTTCTAATACTGCAGGCATCTCTTATGGTACTTCAGAAGCAGGCTGTTAAACTTTGCAATAAAAAAAAAAAACACTTTTAAAATTAATTCACAGAGTTTAATCCCACAGGGACGATTTTTCTATGTGGTCTTCCCGTTTTCCTGTTGAGTTCTAAAATTACTCCTTTTCTTCTTCTTCTCCTTTAATGCTCCGTGCAATAAAACTTGGAGGCCTGTCATTACGTTTGACTCGATTGCTTTATGTGAATGCAATATCTAAAACGTCTGAGAAGGGCCAGGAGAGACAGAAACCGAAACGAACTGGGCTGTGCAGAGAGGCTTCCAGAAGCTGCAGGAGCTCATAGGGAGGGGCCAGTAAATGCTGTGGGAGATGACAGGGCCAACGTGGCTGCCGGTCCAGCCCGTGGGGGATAGGGTGGGTGGGCGTACAGCGGTAGGTGAGGTGGCGGTGGGAAGTCCCATGGGAGCTGAAGGTGCTCTTGCCAACGTTTTTATCCCCCAAGTCTCCTGAGAAGGAAACATCACGATTCACACAGTACTCGCGTTGCCCAGCTTCTTCTCCATCAAAAGTGTCTCCCACTGGGGTACTGGTTCCTTGGTGGTAGAAGGGTGTTCTCCATTACTCATTTTTCCCCTTTCTTCTATTTTGCTCATCTTGTCATTTTTTGTTTTTTTGGCATTGTCCTTTGTTGCATGGGGAATGGAAGTGGTTGTCACATCCATTGCATTTTCTGAGAAATCAAATTCTTCCTTTCCAGCTGGCCCTGCTCCTGGGAGTGCCGGGAGTGCCAAAGTGTTTGTGGGAGCGGAGCTCGTAGAGGAGGACTTCTGTCCATCCCAGCAGTTCAAAATCTTGTAAAAAGGAGGCTGAGCTGTAACTCAGGGTGTTAAACGTATAATAACATCAAGGATCTGGTAAAACCACCAGGAAAAGCAAACTCCTCCAAGGAGTCTCTGTAGAGCTGGAGGTGTGAAGTGAAAAACTTCATCTCTAGCATTTTCCTGCTTTCCCTTTTTTTCATCCCTGAGGTTACTTGCAGGAAACCAGATCTCTGCTTCTCGGGAATCCATTAGTGTGTCTCAAATCCTGTCTTTGACCTGCGGGACAGCTTTGCTGCGCAGGCGACGGTCCCCTGGATCAGATCAGTGTCCAGAGGGGACCTGGGAAGTGTGGCCAAGGACCACCCGCAGCACCGCTTAATGTGTGGTCTTGCATCCCAGCCCTGGGATGCACGCAGCAAGATCCTTATTTTCGTAGGAGGTTTTAACACTGGCTTCTGAATCCGTCTCCCCGCCAGTACCTTTGGGATTAAAAAGTGAAAGACAAAAATTAAAGAAAATCTGATGTATAAACCGGTCTGACGCTGAAGAGGTTTTTCCCCGTGCTTCCCGTGGGGATAGCTTTGCCTTACCGTTAGACCCCTATAATGCAACAAAAGTACTCCCCGAGACAGTTTGTCCTCTTCTACATCCATCTCAAGCACGGAGACAGAAATCTGGAGTAGGAAATCATTCTGAGTGGGCTTCAGGGCCGGTGCAGACCCTTCCCTGCTCCCGGGACCATCTTGGCCCCCTCGGTCCCCGCACCCGCAGGTATTTCTCGTCTACCCCCTTGCTTCTTTTCCCCTACGTAGCTGGTTCTCACCGGCTCTCCTCCTCTCGCCAACACACACAAAGGGGATGTGACGGTTTTATTAAGTTTTATACCTCCACATGGGTCGGTGGGAGGCTCAGGGTCTGGTGCTCTTTAATTAACACCCACTGCCTGCTACAGGGGAATTCTGGCCCCAGCTTTTGGGCCGTGGTGGTTTTATGCCTGGATGAGTGGCAATTGCCTTCATCTACAAATGGTTCTTACAAAATTGCTAAATAATGTATTCAGGAAACATGCTGGAAATTAATGGGATAGATTATTTGCAAACATGTTCACTGAATTATTAGGCTTGTTCTTTATCTGTAAGATAATGTACTTTAAAAAAAAAAAAAAGTTTATTGTTTTCCAGCTGAGAGCTGCAGGAACACCGACGGAGCGCACGCACGGCACGGCTGCCACCGCTCCTCCTCCAGACAGATGCATGGTCCAGGACGTTGCTTGCATTTTGCTGGGCCATTTTGCTCATCCTTGACCTTGAGAGAGTGAGTTTGGAGAGGGACACGTGCTGGCCCTCCCCTGCTCCCCATGGGAATGGCACCTCCAATGCAAGCAGCAGCGTTTATCCCTCACTCAAGTCAAAGGAACGCTGTGTGACACTGATGTACAGGGACGGTGTCACCTGTCCACTGGTGATGAGGCAGCTCAGGAGCGTGAAAGAAGGCCAAGTTGGCCCTGGGATCTCCATAGTGCAGGTGATGGGGGGGGCTGCGGGGCTGCAGGACACGTTTCATGTGCAGTCCAGGTCCCCAACTCCTTTCTCCATCGTAACACAGCTGGTGGGATTTGGGACGAGGATGGGCCAAGACCTTACAGTACTTTGGTCTTCTCCTTAAGAAGCAATGTCCCAGCTAGAGGTGCAGCTCTGCAGCGGTGCTGAGGCTGAGGACAGGTCTGGAGGTCCAGCTAGCTTGGGGTTGGCTTTTGACATCTCAAGGTGCTTTAAAACCATAATCTTTTGCAGTCAGTAGAATAACTCCACTAGCCCAAGAGAGAGAGAGAAGAGCATGACTTCTATCTCGTTGGCACTCGCTGGGGGTGGGAGTTACTGGATTTGGGACCATCATGGACATCTCTGCTGTACAAGTCCACAATAATGCTCTTACTGGCATATGGCCACGGTGGGGGGTTATATCATAGGATGCAGAGGTGGTTGAGGCTGGAAAAGACATGGAGCAATTTATATAGGAACAGAAATGATCAAAAAATGCCCCGCGGGTGAGTAGACAGAGGTAAACACAACGGAACTGGGAGAAGCCCTGGGAGCCTTGTCTGGAGTCAGCTGTGCGGCATTACGGTGAAGCTTCATGTTCAAAAACATCGCGTTTGAAACTGCTGATATTAATTAGGAAGGTCAGGATTTCAAATTATGTAGCATTTGGGCAGACTGTAAAAGTTTCTTTTCTCATGTATGTCTGCTCAAATCCTCTGTAAGTCATCAGGCTGAGCTGGCTTGTCTGCCCATGGCTTGAAACAGCTGACTGAGGAGCCCTCGGCACCGCTGATGCCAGCGTTTAGTAATTCTTGGGATATTGGGGGAGCTCTGGAGGACTAGAAAAGAGCTAATGTGCAAATATTTAAAAAGGGAAGCAGAACAGCCCAGGTAATTACAGCCCTGTCAGTCTGTCATCAATCCTCAGCAAAATAACGGAGTGGCAGATCCAGGCCTCAATTAATAAAGAATTAAGGGAAGGTAATATAATTAATGCCAATCAACGTGGGCTGATGAAAAACAAATCTTGTCAAACTAACTTGATATCTTTTTTGATGAGATTACGGGTTTGGGTGGTAAAGGTAACAGTGTTAACATAACACACTTAGACATCTGCAAGACATTTGACTTGGAAGCACAATGGATATTGAGAAAGTTGAACAATACAAAAACAGTGTTACACAAGTTTGGTGGATCAGCTGTCACTCCATCTTCCCAGACTTTGTCATATTTGTGCCAAAGAAAGCATTAAATAATTGCCAGTGACGTTTGTAAATGATGCAGTGAGTAGGCAAGCGGCAGAAGATAGAGATGCAGAGCTTTTAGCGTGGCCCAGTAAACTGATCACCAATAATGAACAGGCATTTGGAGAACCAATGTTGTCCCACCTGCAGGAGCAAAAAAAATAAAATCTTTGAAGATGAGGACTCTTCTCCTTAGAGATGGTGGCTCTGGAAAAGCGATGTGAGATGTGGGAGTGGGTGGTGGCTGATGAGGAAGTCCAAAAGGCATCCATGGGAAGCTTGGAGAGAGCGCGGAGGACGGCTCTGCGTCTTTAGCCAAAGCTGGAAGCTGGAAGCTGGATTATGATCTGCAAGTGCTTTGGTGAAGGGCAGGCTGGTGAGAGCTCTCTGATCTGGCCAGTGGTGGGATGTGGAGCTCCAGGGGCTGGTACCATGGGCTGGCCATGGAGGCTGCACATGGGGCTCGCTCCCGGCGTCACTCACTGGGCGACTGAGCAAGTGGATCCATCCTTAGGGGCAGCTTCTGAACCATGCTCGGCAGGCAGGGTTTAGGCAGCAGGAGCACCTGTCCTCCTCCGCTGCCTCCTGCCCGTCACCCATTCTCTGTCCCGCGCTGTCCCCTCCGCTGTCCCAGCCACCGGGACAAAAGTAAGACGGTTCATCAAACTGAGGGCCAGGGAAAGCTCTGCCTTCAGATCTGCCCTGGGACAGGTCTGTGGGTCAGAAACACTCTTCTTAACTCGTGAACGTGGATTCTTTCTCTTTGCTGCCTGGCTCTGAAGTTGGAGATGCTCCTTCGGATGGCATTTGCAAACTTGAGTCTGTGAAACCTTTTTTTCACTGTGTTTGATGAAGAAATAATATCAATTATATTGAAATATAATTTTTGGGAATTATATTTCAATATAATTCCCCAAAATTTCCATGTACCCAAACCCTGAAAGCCGGCACCACCGGTTCCCTTGAGCTCTTGTGCTGGTGCCACCAAGCCACCCTGTGGCAGCCTGATGTGGGTTATGGATCCTTGTTATTTGACCCTTGAAGGTCCTTTCCAACCCTAACCATTCTATGATTCTGTGATCCCTGGGACCTGGCAGGGGGATGCTCGGCCCCTCGGGGGACCGGGAGCATCCGGGAGGGGAACCCCGCTGCGCACAGAGAGCCTCTGCCGTATGACAAATGCCCCCCACCCCACTAAAATAAATTCCTTCCTTTTTAAATCCTTTCCTACCATTCCCCTCGTGTTCGTAACAGGATGATCGGTGGAAGCAAAGATGTGGCTGTTACTTTAAAGGATAAATTAGTTTGACTCTTAACTCAATAATTAAAACTGTTATGGCTATGAGCCTGCAGGGATAATGTACTATTATTATAGTCATTTGTTTCAATTAAATGCTTACTGATTTTACAATAGCAGCTGGGCACCTGTGCGAGATAGCTATTACTCTGAACAAGACATCTCAAATTCCAGCAGAAATTTGTCACCGCACTAAAGCGTTTTACACAGACCATGAAAGTTTATTAGGAGCAGTTACAAACTGGGAAGAGGAGGGGTGGTAATTGGGGACATATTTTCTTATTAGCTTCTCTCTCTCCTGCTCTCTCCCCTTTTTTAAGTAAATCATCGTTAAGCGTTTCAGCTATGGTGATGCGTTTGCATTTAAACTTCAATACGGAAAAAGCCTGCTGGGAAAACTTTGCTTCAAAGCTGTTCCGCAGATAATTTCTCTCCCTGGTTGATTGTGATTGTAACGGCACATTCTCAGGAGCAAAGCTAAGGAGAGGTAAGCTGTGCCGCCGAAGAGCCTTGTCAGCTGCTCCCCTCGCCCGGGGAGGAAGACTCCAGCTGGGGAAGGCTCCAGAAGCTCTGCTCAGCCCCCTCATGTGGGCTCAGCTTGGAAAGGGTGGCAGTTGTAGCCCACCCAGTCCAACCCCCTGCAAGGAGCAGGGACATCTCCAACCAGATCAGGTTGCTCAGAGCCCCGGCCAACCTGGCCTGGGATGTTTCCAGGGATGGGGCATCCACCACCTCTCTGGGCAACCTGGGACAGTGCTCCACCACCCTCAGTGTTAAAAAATGTCTTCCTTATGTCCCGTCTGAATCTGCCTCCCTCTGTTTTAAAACCATTACCCCTCGTCCTGTCGCACCAGACCCTGCTGAACGGTCTCTCCCCATCTTTCCTGCAGCCCCCTGTAGGCACTGGAAGGCTGCTCTAAGGTCTCCCCGGAGCCTCCTCTTCTCCAGGCTGAACAGCCCCAACTCTCTCAGCCGGGCCTCACAGCAGAGCTGCTCCAGCCCTCTGATCATCTTCATGGTCTCCTCTGGACCCTCTCCAACTGGTTCATGTCCTTCTGATGTTGGGGACTCCAGAGCTGGACGCAGCGCTGCAGGTGGGGTCTCACCAGAGCAGAGCAGAGGGGCAGAATCCCCTCCCTTGACCTGCTGCCCACGCTCCTCTTGATGCAGCTCTGGGTGCAGTTGGCCTTCTGGGCTGCAAGTGTGCATTGCCAGCTTGTGTTGAGCTTCTCATCCACTAGTACCCTCAAGCCCTTCTCCATAGTGAAGCCTGGTGGTCCCCGTGTCCTGGTCTCCCTGGCATGTGAGGCAATGCCCTTGGGCCGGGGCTGTGCCCTCTGCCCTGTCTCACTGGTCTTGACCATCATCTTCTACACATCCCACTTTACACAACTCCTCTTTAGCTTAGGGGCTGTGGTGCAGCGGGGGTCAGCCAACGCCGTACAGCAAGCTCCAGGCAAATTTCTTCCTTTCCTGCTGGGTACTGCGTGCACTTTGGCACAGGTCCCACACAGGATCGCAGCCCAGCCCTGTAAGCAGCAAGGCCAAAACACACCAGGGGGGAATAACATAGAACCTCTGAATTTGTACTTCTGCCACCAAAACATGGTGATATCTTCAAGGTGTGGCTGAGACCAAGGGAAGGGGGCGAATGAGGAGAAAAATCCCATGCAAAGCGAAGGCGGTAGGTGATTATGGGGGTGCGACCTGCCTCAGGGCTTCAGTTGGGAATTGGGATTTTGCAGGAGAGGACATTCAATAACAGCAACCACCCCGGCCTGAGCCTTGGAGCAGAGCCCCAGGTCTGCTGGCTGGTGCCGTAAAGAGCTACCTTTTACCTATGAATTTTGGGGGGCAGTTGACTTGAAACTCTGTTTCACGTGTTTTGAAACATTATCTTTACGTGCAAAGCGCCCAGGTCCCCAGCCAGGCTCTTCCTCGCGGCATTTTGTCGCTTGCGTTGGATTGTCCTTCTCCCCAGAAGCAAGGAGAATGGAGAATGTGCTGCTCTCAGCCTGTTTTCTCTCCTCCTTAGGATTAGCTGGAGTGTTTATAGGCCTGATATGCATATTCATTAAAAAATTTGAAATATTGTGGGAAAAAAAAAAGAAGCTGTCTTTGAGTTAGCACAGCCTTTGGGAATCTGCTAAGTAAGATGCACTTAATTACTTTAGCTATGACTACATCACATTTCACTTGTGTTTCCTCCGAGATGCAAAACATCTTTTCAGCGGAGGCTGCGAACGCGTCCTGAGCCTTTCGCAGCACCTCACGGCCAGCTCGTTGCGCTGAACGCCCGGGATGGAGACAGGATCTGACCTAGCTCTCGGAGTCACCCCTCCCGGTGATGGAGCTAATTATGTTTGCAGGGCAGTTATTTAATTAGGCGCCAGGCTTGGCCGGGCTCGGCCGGGATGCTGAATGCGTCGCGGAAGGGAAAGGCGCAGGTGGAGGCCCAGTCAGCCCACGGCAGGGCTCGCATCCCGCAGAAGCGGCATGCCGCGGGAGAAGAGGTTGTTTGCTTTCATAGAGGGAACGTTGCATTCGTTGCCTTCTCTCACTTTGGTTTGCCATCATCGCAATTTCATTCATCGTTTACTCACCTAGTTAAGCAGTTTGCTGCAGGGGAGCATCTCTGAATCCTGCTCCTGGGTCTCTCTTTCCTTGGTTCTTTCTTGCAGGGGGGGATATCATCTACTTTGGGTGCGCAACTACGGCCCTTGAAATAGCTCATTGTCCTCAGCGTCTCGCAGCGGAGAGCAGGACTCACCCTGTCCCTAGCTTGAGCAAAGGCCATCGTCACCCCAAAGCCTGCTGGGGCTGCATGCCAGCTGCTCGCTTTCGTTTTCACCCCAAATGTTTTACATCTGGAGAACACAAATGGCTCTTCCACCGCTCGCCCTCTCGGGTCCTGAGGACATCGGGAGCCGTGCGCAGGGTCTATGGGGACGTGGTGGCTATGAGAGAAACCTAGAGCCGCTTTCTCACTTGTGAGGAAGGAAAGGGTCCAGATATTCATCAAAGATTTTAAGTAAAACCACCAACTTTTGATGTTGTGAAGAAATAGGCAGCTGCTTGGAAGGAGATCTCTGGGCCAAGATATCCTTCAGGAGAGGATGTCCCAGGAAAAATGCCAGTGTCTCTGGTTTTTAAGAGAGGGCTGTGGTTGGGTTGCTGTCAGGAGGAGGTGTCTGCATGGATTCTGTGAGCCAGGGCTCAGGTTTCTGGTTTTTCCTACGAATTTTCATAAGCATTTGCAGCACGTGGCCCACATCCGTAATTGCACTCCTGGACTTGTTCTGCTCTGATGCATAAATAACATGCACCATAAAGAAAAAGTGTATAATTACATAATTAATGGATAAACGGAGCCGTTGTGGTCTATCAGTCACATAATAGAAGTTTCAAAAAAATTGTCTTAATACAGTATTTACTTAAGAGACTGCCATGGCTGCAAACGTGAAGGAGCAATTTTAAATTTTAAAATTTTCTAAGCCACGTGTCGTAGCCTTCCCCGTTTCTAAAACACCCATCTTCTAAACTTTTTCTTCATTTAAATTTGAAATAAGGACAATAAATTATTCTTTTCCTTAGCAGCTGGCAGATCTTCTCCAACATGAAAGGTCTGGATTAAACTGACAAAATCCAAGACAAATACACCTTTCTCACTGGAATTTGGGAAGGAGCTTGCCAATCGCGTAGCGGATGCTGACCTGTCTCCCCACCTTGCCGGCTCACTGCCTGTTTCACCCTTGGCCGTTCCCACGAAGTTTGTAAATTTGGTCGAAAATGCAAAAATTGCCTCTCCGATGCCTCCCCTGCTGCCCAAACACGTTGTCCATCCCCATCTTGCTTGAGGGGATGCATGCCCTTCATGTCTTTTTGGCCAGGATTTCCCGTACAGCAGCGCGTGGCAAGGAGAGGCCAAACCTCGGCAGTAACGTGGGTTTTAAGGGCACGTTAAGATTTGCCGTAGTTGAAGCAGCAGCGAGTTTTCTCAGCTCCGCGACGGAGCAAGGCCAGCCCTCTGTGAGCTGGTGTTTCCTCGCAACCGCCAAAGCTGAGGACAGTGATTCAGCCTCGGTCAGACTCCTCGTGCTGTTGAAATGTAAGATGTTATTTTCTTCCTGCTCATTAAATCCCTGCACTTCGTAATTAATACAGAAAAAAAGGCAGATATGGGAAAATCTGTTCCCCCGTCGCGCACTCCTCTACTGACAGAGAAACCGAACGAGAGCCGAACACGCTGCCGGGCGTTGTGTAAAGCTCTTGGTTCTTGACCTGCAGGAGTAAATCTGGTTTTGCATTTGGATTTATTTCCTCTGAAGCCCACCGAACCCGTGCAGGTCTTCCCTGGGTTTCTTGCTGCTAAAGGAGTTGGCAAGCCTCCCCTGGTAACGAGATCGCGCCTCAGCGGGCTTATCGGAAATGAAGATTGTTAATAAATAAAACCTGGGTCTTTCAACTCATGTTAACATTAATCAGATTAATATAAAAGGGAAAAAGTCTGGAAAATGTTTCAGGCAGGGTTTGCTATCCCTCCTGCTGGCTTCCTCAGTGGCGGGATGAGGCTGTGCGGCAGGACACAGCTTGGCTCTGCCGCGGGGGCCGTGGTGGGGGGTAGCCGGGCAGGGGTGGATTCTGGGGGCAAAAATGGGGTTTTCAGGGAAAATGGTACAAACTGGAAATGGGGTCTTGGCTCAGCAGAGAGCAGAGCAGCCTCAAAACCTTCCATGTGCCTACAAGGTGGCCGGGTTTGTCCTCATCTCATGTTCCCTCCTTGGCCAGGACGGGGGTTGGTGCTGCTCCTGCCTGACCCGGCCACCTGAACTTTGGTTTATGCCATGACATGGGGGTGTATACTCCACAAAATGTTTTTATATCAGGTGCTCGCTGCCTCTGAGGCTCAGGGACGTACAAACCTCTGGCGTGATGGTAATGTCATGGCTTTGAGGAGGCCAATGTGGTGGGAGCAGGGACATGGGGCTTGTCAAAACCTGACTGCTTTTGTCCTTCTGTGCAAAACCTGACTGTTTTGTACTTCTAGGGTTAACCCCAGTAGCACTAGCGACCCAGCATCCCTCCAGATGATGCAGAAGGGTTGGTTCTGGTACCTTCAGAAACTCAGACAGATATTTTTTCATCTATGCAGTCACTAAATGTCAACACTCAGTAGTGCTCAGAAAGAGCACGTTTATGATCTGCAGGCTGTAACGCTGCATCGCTGATGTACCAGGGCTGGACTGTCAGCCATGGGCCCCAAGCACCCTGACACAACACGTGCTGGTGCTCAGCGATGCCCTCACGTGCGCGGCAGCAAGGCTTGGACCCAGAAATGCCTGGGACATTGCAACGCCCTCACTTCTCCTGGTCATTTGGCCAAAAATTGCTCATTTCTGAATTTTTCTTCTACCCTTGGTAGGTACCAGACACCGCTGGTCCCTGAGGCAGGCAGGGCACCTCCTGGGCACACAGATCTGTGTACAAACACGATTTTGCACCTCTCTGCTGTCCCCGTGGGCAGGGCAATGGCAGGAGCAGAGTCACGGGTGCATGGTGCTCATTTCTTGCTCTTGGCTGTTTTGGAAGGGGGCACGAGGAAGACTTTACTGGCTGTGTAAAATAAATTTAAATCAGTCAATAAGAGTTCATCGTAACGTGATTTGACAGTATGATAAATAAATAAATACCTTTTTTAATTACAAAGTGCTATTCTCCTAACTCAGATCCAGGAGATAGTCCACTCGGACACCGCGTCCTATGAGTCCAACCGGCAAGTGCCCCTGCTCAATCGCCCCGGGATGTTAGCCGGCCCAATGAGCGCGCTCAGCCAGTCACAGCTGATTTCTCAGATGGGGATGCGGAGCGGTGTAACCCACGGTTCCCCATCGCCCCCGGGAAGTAAGTCTGCTACGCCATCTCCCTCCAGTTCTACTCAGGAAGAGGAGACAGAGTCACATTATAAGGTACGTGCCGTCACACCTGTTTAACAGACAGCAAGAGAATGGCAGAGGATGTTTTTCAGTGAGGGATAAATTGTGCGAAATAAGAGTACAGACTTTTGGTCTTTTTTTAAAAAATGCATATATATATAGTGGGAGGTGGTCCCAAGGTTGGGGAGATTGAGGTCCAGCATGGCAGATAGCACGCATGCCTGGGTTGGGCATGCAGCAAGGTTGGCAATGAGCGTTGGGCTTTTCCCTCCAGGGTTTACCAGGTCCATCAAGCTGCGGTTTCCTCCAATGAGGGTTTTGATGGACAAAGCATGTTCAGGGCTAAGGTTCTGCTAATGCTTGGGTGCAAAGTTAGATTTCTGGTGGCAGGTAGAGGAGACTAAAACAAGGGAGGAGAATAATGTAGGGTGCGATTTAACTGAGCTCACCAGACACGGCTTGATAAGGAAAAAAAAAATAGAAATCAAAAGAGGAAGTGTCTTCTTTTTAATTCAGCCGGGCAGTGATTTAGGTAGTCAACAATGTCTTAGTGACACAAAGCCTGCCTCCACAGCCAACCCAACTGCTGTGTTGGCATCAAGGCTTTCCTAGGGCTTTTGGGACATCTTGGTCATTGCCCATCTTTCTCAAAAATGCAGCAGCAAAGCAAACTGTTCGCGCTGTGTTCTGCGAGTCTTCAGGCTGTTATTCACTGAGGACAAATTGCAGCAATCACAGGGTTGCTGCCTCAACACCCGGTGGGTGTCCATGCCGGCAGTCAATCACTGGGCTGCCTGGGGGACTTTGATTAAAGCCTTTCTTGGAAAACCTTCTCCTGGAAGGTGCTGATCCGAGGATGACACCAGAAGCACTGGATTTGTAACCTTGTCCCACGAAAATAGTCAGTTGTGACAGGATTTGAATGTATAACCAGAGCAGCAAACAGGAAAACTAGGAAAACACTAGGATGTAGTTTTTCATCTGTTGGTAGCTTTCACTTCAGATCAGGGCATTTGAAAGTAGGGTGGACACAAAAACTGAATTTCAGTGGAATAAAACTTTCAGCATTACCCAGCTTTCCTCCCGGCCAGGCGGGGCCACCGGAGTCACTGGGGAGGACACGGCTTTGGGGTTGGATCTTCTGTTCTCGTTGAGCCAGTGATACCTGTGGGGGTAGGAAGAATTTGGAGATGTCCAAATTATGGCAACTTGCAGAGATTTGTATTTTTTCTAATCCTAAGTGCATGCCTCCTCATTTTTCTGCCCTGTATACTACCCAGCAAGACAGGTAGAACAGGAGCGATGTATTTGATGGAGGAAGAAGACCATAAGTGTAAGGAAAGCAGCAGAGCTGTGGTGTGGCCTGCAGGTTTCTGTTTGCCTTCTCTGAACACACAGCTTCTGTATTCACCCATCAGTCATTTTTTGTACGGCCATTAAGGGACTTTCTGCAAGAAGTCATCAAAGCAACGTCCAGCGAGCAGAAATGAATCTCATGACCATGGAAGCCACATGTTAAAGAAATGGGTCTGATGCCAGCGGGTGGTTCGGGTCCAGGAGGTCCTCAGAGCCAGGGAGCTTGTGATTTTAGGAGGTCTCCCGGCCTCGCTGATGCATTTACCTGCTTCATTGCTTCGTGGGGGTGTACGTATGCATGGGAGGGAGAGGTGGTTATAGCCCTGTGGTTGCGTCCTATGGCCTTTAGCTGTGAACGTGGTGCTTAGGTTCTTCAAGCATCTTCTGCAGTCCAGGGCTGGGCTGTTGTCTCATCCCGTGCTGCATCGCACCTGGCAAACCCCAGCAAAACCAGGCCGTACCAGCCGTCACACTGTCCCCGTGGCTCCGGTTGCGTCCTGCCTGTTCCCAGCTCCTTCGCTTGGTCGACGGCAGTGAGGAGAGCAGGTCCTCCCCGCAGTGCTTAAGTGAATCAAACAGGATTAGTTGGTTAAAATACCATCTCACTTGCTAATGGGCTGAAGCCCTGTCATACATTTTTTTTTCCTCCTAATAAGCTGGCCTTTCACCTCCAGGCCTCCCATTCAAGCCCAATTGGGCAATTTTAAATTAAATGCCATTTTTTGGGTCTCTCTGCTCATTCACTAATGGTCACTGTCTGTTTGACAAATGCCACTGCACTGATACTGAACTTAATGACCAGTCAAGAGCCGCTGGGCGGAGGACAGGAGCGCTGCTGCCCTTTCCTCCCGGTGCCGGCCCTGTGCCAGCTGAAGTGAAGCCTCTCATAACCCAAGCACGCCATCAAATCGGCAAATCCATCAGGAGAAAAGGCCTCTTGCTCCCGGCGTGCACAGTTTTTGCAACAGCTTGGTGTTTAGACCTGTGTCAATTGATTTTTCTTTTTTTAATTTTTTTTTTTTTAGACCTTTAAGTGACAACTTGGGCAACTTTCTAAGTAATACCAGTAGCCCACACGCCCGGTAGAGCAGGGACCGCTGAAGTCAGGGAGTGGCTGAGCGCTTGGTGCCCTGCTGCTGAGGTCCAGGCTGCGGCAGCCAGCTGGCAGCACACGGTTTTATTCTCCGCCGTGTTTAAACCTGGGGTGTGTTTGGTTTTTCCTCCCATATATTCATCACACTGCCAGGGACATCCCAGCAGAGGCTCAGTCATAGGATCTTCTTTCTCTGGAAGCATCCCTGGAAGCATCCCTGTTTCCGCCTTCCTGTTTTACTTCCCAGCCCGATGCCAGTGTCTCGTGCTGAGCACCCACAAAGTCCAGCTGCTGTTGTCGGTGTCCTGCTCCTCTTGGTTCAACCACCCACAGGGCACTGAGCAGGGATGCAGACAGACCTGTTAGCAGGGGGAAAAAAATTTTGGATGGCCTCAGTGCGATGGCTAATGTGAGCTGCCAGCACACGTGCAGGAGAGGAAAGTCTGGCAAAAGGGGGATTATTGGGCTGGAAATCGGAAACCGTGTAGAAGCAGAGTTTGGAAAAATTCCTGGACTGCTAACGGGATCTGGCTGGGAAGCAAGATGTTTGGAGAGGTCTCGGGAGAGGATGAAGGGGAAGGCGAGCTTGTGATGCTGGGGAGGGAGGTGCCTGGAAAGCTCCAGCTTTGGAGCAGGGACCACCGGAGCAGCAAGCGGTGACCCAAGCTGTGAACCGGGCACCCAAGCCAGGCTCAGGCATCCACCAGCAGTTTGTGTCGTGGTCCTGGAGGCTCCTGGGGGCCAAAGAGGCCCCTACGGCTGCTGCCCTCCTCACCACACTGGGAGCCCTTCTCCGCTCTCGTCCCTTTTGCTGGGAAGCTCTGGCAGGGCCCATGTCAGACTACTCCCAGCTAAGGGACATCTCTTGGTTTTGCAGGTTACTGGAGAGAAAAGACCATCAACAGACCTGGGCAAAAAGCCCAAAAGCCAAAAGAAGAAGAAAAAGAAGGATCCCAATGAGCCCCAGAAGCCCGTGTCGGCCTACGCCCTGTTTTTCAGAGACACACAAGCAGCCATCAAAGGGCAGAACCCCAACGCTACCTTTGGAGACGTATCAAAAATTGTTGCGTCAATGTGGGACAGTTTGGGAGAAGAACAGAAACAAGTGAGTTACTGATTTTTTTTTTAACTCTTTAAATACATTTTTCTGCGGGATCATCAGGCATGTTAGGAGCGTAGCCAGGGGCTTAAACAGGCTGAGTGTAGGCAGAGAACGTGAGGCCGTTTTCAGGAGTGGTGGCCTTTGCCACCCGCATGCCCGGGGAGGGAGAGTCTGACCCAGGCGACAGGGCTGGAGAAGGATGCACTACGTTTGCTTTCCCTCTGCCTCTTTTTTAGAAAAATCTCTTGTTACATGGGGAAGAGCAAATTCTTCTGGCAGCTAATTATTTTTTATAAGATCATGCTTTGTGAAAACATCAGTGGCGTTTCCCTGACACGGAGTTTTTACAGCCTTAGATGGGATACAGATTTGTATTTCCTTATTTATTTACAAGGAGTGACGGCAAACTGGCTAAAAACTATTAACTCTCTGCACTGCTGGCCTGAAATCCAACGTGAAGGCTTTCAAAGCTTGGGAAGGAGGTGTCTGAAGTGGCCTCGCAGGAAACCTTGCTGCCCCAAAGCTGCCAGCCACTGTCAGCCTGCTTCAGACGGAGACTTCTAGGTCCTGCTCTAACTGTTTTGTGAAAGCGCCTCGTCTCCCGGTGGGTGTCCACGGACAGCACCCAGGGCAGCAGGGAAGAAAATATCATGTAAATGGAAGCCCTGGTAGAAAATAGCCTTGCTCTCCACCCCACACCGAGCTGGACCTAAGAGCAAGGCGCCTTCTGGGATCCGGAGTCTCTGTACTGCACAAACTGTGGCTTTGATGATTCCACAATCCTCCTTTTTCTTCTCTTGGGACGGATGGCTGGGATCACCCAGGAACATCTCCTGCTGAGGAAGGGGAGAAGGTCCCCTCCTTGCACAGCCCTGCTGGGCTTCGGGCTGTTGGTGCAAGGTGCGGGAGGTTCAGGAGCATGGAAAAGCTTTTCTGTCCCCTCTGCCTCCTGCTTTCATCCCTTGCAGCGTCTCGGTCTGCCTCTCCCTCACTTCACCCGGTTACAAACAGCTCCGTACGCTGGGCGCTGAGCTTGGCCGCAGATGTGGTTTCTACAGCGGAAATGCTGGAGCGACCCCGACTCAGCGCAGCGCAAATGCTCGGCTCTTAAATAACAGCAGGGATTAGAGCAGTCCGTTTATCTTCCCTGCTAACTCTCCCTTCTCCTCCTTTACGAGGTAGTAGCAGCCTTGCCGGCTCTTTCCACGCGCTTTCTAAGTGGCTCCATTTCTGCCTCCGTAATTGATTTAATTAAGTCATTTGTTCCTTGTCTGAATGCTTAAATATTAACTTCCCGGCTTTGTCTCCAGCTGTACGCTGTTCTCCCACGACAGCTACCTCCCTGCCCGGGACTCCGGCTGGAGGGACGCTATTTATCTTTGGCTCTGGCGTTGTGTTGCTGGCTTGTGCGATGGGGCACGTTCGCTCTCCAAGTGTTTGGCTGGAGGGGAGTTTATTTAGTCCCTGTTTGCTTTCCCCTGCCACCATCCCCAGTCAAGTTTGTTTAGACTCATAAGGCAGTGCAATGGGAAGGGAAAAAGGAAAAAGAAAAAAAAAAAAGCATTAATAAATTGTCTTTAATACGTAAAAACAAGAGCCTGGGATGTCCTGCGGATCTTTTCTCCCGAGGACTGCAGGACATGATGCATGAATTCACGGTGAAGGCAAGCAGCCCCCGCCAAGCACTCTCTTGGCACGTCTCAGGAGGGGACGGTGACCGAGCAGGGCAGCTACGCCGTGATGCCATCGCTGGCCAAAATCCTGTTGGGACCCGAGGGTGCAGGCTGCCACGTGGCTGCGCCGGACCGTGGTTCAGCTCATCGCCGGGCGAGAGCATCATGCTCTGGGCAGGGGTGGAAAGGTGAAAAAAGGAAGTATTTCACCCGGTGTGCTGCTTCTAGCTCTAGTGATGACCATGTTTTTGGATATCTTCACATCCTCACTGCAGAAAGCAGTGCAGAAGGCAGCCCAGGTGAAAGCCAACACAGCGATGGCAAAGCAGGCAGGCAAGAGGTCAAGTCTGGACGTTCTTGCTCAATTAGGACCAAGGTTTTAGGTAAAGAAAGCTTCGCCTCTTCCTGGCATGAGACAAGAGGGTGGATTTGAGGCTGGAAGGTGTGATTTTGGGCTGGGATCCCTCACAGCCAGAGACGTTGAGCTACGTAGAGCGTGGGGTGGCCACTGAAGGGAGGAGGAAAGCCCAGTGCCAGTGGCTCGGAGCCATGCCATGCGACACAGCCAGTGCCTCAGGCTGGGAAGGGGGGTCCCGTGCCCCCCTCAAAGCACACAGACCCTCAGCCCCACTCCAGTTGCGCTCAGCCCCAGCTACCTGGAGCATTTTTGAGGCAGAAACCAGATCCCTCCCTTCGCCAGGTAGCTCAGGCCAGCACGCGGAGGGTTAATCCTGTGCCGTTCGCGCTGCTAATGATGATCTGCACTGTAATATCCAAGCTGGAGCTATTTATTTGCCATTGAGCAGGTGCTGCTGCTCCCACAAAGCAAATTTGCTTTCTCCTCCTGATGAAACAAGCAAAATAAAGGTTGCTGGCGTCCCATTTCAGATACAGTTTTTTCCCAGCGCGCTGGCTGAAAGACAAACACTGAGCAGGAACCAGAATGCATATTATGCAAGAAACCGTATAATCTAGGAGCATCTTTGATTTGGCTGCTGCTGTCACAGACGTGTGTTTCACAGAGAGGGGTTTTTTCACACCCCCCCCTTCCTTTCATTCTTACTGGTTTATCATTTGTGCCTTTGTCATTTTGTTCCTTCTTCTTCTTCTCTTCTCAGCCTCTTCACAATGAATCTTCATTTTCCCTCTGACACACTTGTATCTAAATTTCCTTATTTCCTGCCTTTTTTTATTTATATCTGTTGCCTGGTGATTTGATCATGCTGTGGAATACAGGATTAGCAATCTCCGTGTCCTTGGGTACTGCTCAAGGACACCTGTTCGCCAAAGCGCCGCTTTCTTCCCCATTTTAACCCCTTCCAGGGTGGCCGTGCGTGCGGAATGGCAATAAATCACAATACCTTTAAATATCTCCAGCACTGCCTTAGCAGGATGTTGTAATCTTCGTTCTTCAACAGCTGGCGTGACTCTTTCTAAGAAGCTTACACGGGAATCTGAAGAATGCGACTCGGGGAGAAAAAAAAATATTAATACGTACTCTTTGAACTTTGCAAATAGTTTAGCAGCTGTTCCTGGAGAGATAGCTGAGACTTTGGTGGAGAGCAAAACGCTAATTCAGCCGTTATCACCAAATGGGGTACCTGGCGTAGGAACCTGCCTGCAGCTCCAGGTCCCTGCTCGAGGTGCGCAGAGTCCCGCACCTCAGTGTTATTTTTTCTCATTAGCAGATATAGACCAGCGTTATCCAGCAAGGTTTAAAAGAGCAGCCTGATTTGACAGAAATTAGCAGAATTTGGAGATGTCCCTGCTCCTTGCAGGGGAGTTGGACTGGATGGCCTTTGAAGGTCCCTTCCAACCCAAACCATTCTATGATTCTAATTTGAGCACAAGATTGGAGCAAACTCTGCGAGTCCTCTGGGAAGGATTTTCCCCCAGTGTGGACGGGATGCTCACAGCCCAGTCCCAGTCATGCCACCCGGCGGGGCTGCAGCCGCCTCCCCTCTTTCCACGGGGCCACCAGCCCCGCCACGGGCAACCTCTGCTCGGGGGATTTCATTCTGGTGACAGGCCTGGAAACTTTCCAGAACATATCAGGAAGTCACCGGTGGGATTCACTCTTTTATTCCCTCTCTGAGCACCTTCCCGTTGCCCGCTGTATTTTGGGGGAAAAGGGTGCTGGTTTGGAGCTGGTGATGATGGAGCACGGGGAACACTGCCAAGCTGGCAGCTGCAGATGTCTCTGGAACCTGCTTCTTTTTGCTAGGAAATCCAGCAACAAATTCAAAGCATGGGGTCGATGTTTTCCTAGACCTTGGACACTCAGAGCAGAGGCATCAAGAAGTTCCCGAGCAAACTGCTGAGTGAACCTGAGGCTAAGCCAGGACTTCCCGTCCCACCTGAGCAGAAGAAAAGTCAGACAAAATCAGCATTTTCAGTTGAGTTTGTGAGTCTGGGGACTCACAGGGGCCACAAAGGGACCGGAGATGGGTTCTTCAGGCAACAGCCCTGCTTCACTAGGACCAGGTCTGTAACCCTAGGTGACTCCACGGCCAAATGCTTTGTGATTTTCCCATCCAAATGCGCAGCCTGGAGAGTAACACAGCGTTCACGTTCCAGGGATAAATTACCCAGCAGAAAAATTACTCACTCAGCAGAAAATAATAGATCACCCATCTAACCAGATCCATCTGCTCATTGACCCTGATACATCACCTGGTGACAGGGCGCTCTCATGCCTGCAGTGGGGCAGAGGCACCTCAAGCCAGCTGTAAAGCTGGATTTCGGCAGAGCCATCACAGGGGAGAGATCCCATGGGAACCACATGCAGCAGGCGCTGCCTGACAGCGTGGCCATCGAAGTGCCCGTTTCCAGCATTGTCACGCAGAGCTGTCAGCGGTGGAGCCACCACTGGTTGCGGTTTCCTGCTGCCACCCCAGAGCCCTGGCAGTGAGAGGCTGGAAGGGTCCAACCAGTTGCCCTGGCCTGGAAGGAGGTTTCAGCATCTTCTGAGTGTTTCAGCATCTTCTAAGCCATAAGTTATGATGATCCCAAGAGATATCTTGCAGGAAAGTGTATAATAATTACAAGAAAAACCCTCCAGATTTACAAGCAGAATAAAATAAAAATTTATACATTTGGGGAGAAAAAAAACCCCAGTCATGGGATCATAGAAAGGAGGGCAAGGAGAGACTTAAGAGGTCAACCAGACCATACTGCTGCTTCACAACAGCCAGGTGCCAGGGAGGGATGAGAGCACCAATCCCAAAAGAGGTTTCAAGAGACATCTAGTGGAGACCAGGATAAGGATAGGGGAGATGTGAAGGGTCAAAACTACTCTTAAAAGCAGCTCCAAGAGTGTGACTTCTCTTCTTGGAGAGCAAGATCAGACGTGTGGAAGTTGAGTGTTGTGTGCTTTTCATTGGAGGTTAGGGGTTGGCTTTGTCTGTTCTGCTCTGTTTCATTTGGAGTCTACTGTGAGTTGTCCTGGGAGCGCACTTGTGCCCTCACATGGAGTGACAGATGACTTACAGCTGGGTGGCACCGTGAAGTCAAGGCAGAGGAAAGCAGGATTCTTTCGGGATGCTTTAATCAATGGTAATTGCTGCTCGATTGCGGGTTAATCCGTTCATTCTCCAAAGGACAGCTTCACAACACTGTGTCTCCACCAGCGTAAAGGAGGAGCTCTCCTGAAACCATGCAAATAGTTCCCATCGCCAGAGCCTTCTACATAGCTGTCCTCAGGGAGGGCAGATGTTCAACAGCTCCCATGCTGTAGCCTGGGGGAACTGGAGCACCGCTCAACCAGCAACACCATAGGCATCATTGACAGATGCCTCCTGTGTCCTGGTTTGCTGACCTCAGGACTTAGCAATCTAGACTACAGGTTTTAGTCCAAAGGAGATGTGTTGAGATTTACACGGAGGAGGGTGCAAGGAGGTGAGGAAGAGCTGGGAAGGAATAAGGATGACGTGGCCATGTTTGCTATATGCATTTCCAATGGCCGTGTGGAGGCCACGTGCAAAGAGAGGAGTGGTGTGGCAGATACCGCCATGCAGGGAGGAAGTACTTTAGAGTCATCTTATGAATAAGCCATAAGTTATGGTGATCCCAAGAGATATCTTGCAGGAAAGTGTATAATAATTACAAGAAAAACCCTCCAGATTTACAAGCAGAATAAAATAAAAATTTATACATTTGGGGAGGAAAAAAAAACCCAGTCATGGGATCATAGAAAGGAGGGCAAGGAGAGACTTAAGAGGTCAACCAGACCATACTGCTGCCTGAAGTCAGGATCATCTCCACTTAAGCCATTCTTGATGGATGTGTGCCTAATCTGTTCTTAAACCTTCAGTGGTGGAGATTACACATCTCCCTAGGCAATCTCTTACCGTGCTTAATTATCCTTACTGTTAGGAACGCTTTCTCTTGCTTAGCCAACATTTCTCTCACTACAATTTAAGCCTATTGCCTCTTTTCCTATCTGCAGGAGATGCAGAGGATCATTCATAGAGCCACAGAACGGTTTGGGTGGGAAGTGACCTTCAAAGCTCATCCAGCCCAACCCCCCTGCCAGGAGCAGGGACATCTCCAACCAGATCAGGTTGCTCAGAGCCCCAGCCAACCTGGCCTGGAATGTTCCCAGGGATGGGGCATCCACCACCTCTCTGGGCAACCTGGGCCAGGGTTCCACCACCCTCAGTGTAAAAAATGTCTTCCTTATATCAAGTTTGAATCTGCCTCCCTCCATTTTAAAACCATTACCCCCCGTCCTATCAGTTGCCTCCGTTGCCTAGTCATTGCGTCTTTCTTTGCTGCGTCACATTTGGAGGCTGTGGCTCCTCTTGGTCTTCTCTCCTGGCTAGATAAACGGAGTCCTTCAGCCCTCCTCCTGGAGACCTTTGCTGCACTTGTCATCTCTTCTCTCCTGATAGTCTCTCTCTTATTTGAAGAAAAATGCCCCAAACTCCATGTAGGATTGCAGCAGAGACCTTTTCACTTGGGATCAGTGGACCCCTTGATTTTTTTGGGGGAGAGTTTGGGTTCTTTCCATCCTTCCCCAGGCTTGGGAAGCAGCGTTTCTGCTGAAGCAGGCGGGCTGGGATGCAGAGGTTACCAATAACAGCTCTGGCTGTCAGTCAGTGCCTGCGCGACACGGAGCCGCTCGTGGGCGTCAGCAGGGTTTGGAATAATTGTCTTCTCTAATTAACTGGTTATCAAACAAGAACATTTCATTACGGTACAATTACTAGCTGCTTTTCTGAGCCACAGAGGTGTCAGGATTACGATCCCAACATATGCTTCTTACAGCTCTGATTTTTTGTTTTCATAATCACTAACCATTTTTGCTCCCCCCTCAACCCACCCACTCGCTTAATGACTAATGAATCCTCCTGCTAACGAACAAGGAAAATAAATCAGCGGGCAAGGCAGGTTAGAAAGGAAAACATGCAAAATGTTTTGAGGATCCTTAAATCTGATAAATTACTTTGAAATTAAAATCCCTGGGAGAAAATGTGATTTAATTAGAAAGTAACATGGTTTTGTCAATGTTTAAATTAAAATTTTAAAGGTTATAAATACTACGCTGGAGCTGCCATTACACAGAGGATTCGTGAGAAGTTTTGTTCGGATCCGCTCTGCCCACGTCAGTGCGGCGTTTCCTCGGTGGCAGGTCCTCAGCAGAGCGCCATGTGGGTGCAGAAAGTCCTCGGCGTGCAGGACAGGGCTGCAGGAGACCCTTGGGGATGGTTTTTTACAATGAGAGTGGTGGAGCACTGTCCCAGGTTGCCCAGAGAGGCGGTGGATGCCCCATCCCTGGAAACATTCCAGGCCAGGTTGGCCGGGGCTCTGAGCAACCTGATCTGGTTGGAGATGTCCCTGCTCCTTGCAGGGGAGTTGGGCTGGGTGGGCTTTAAAGGTCACTTCCCACCCAAACCATCTGTGACTCTATGGTCACAAACCAGATAATCCACCAGGAACCTTCCAGAGCTGGAGAGGACATCAGAGGACACGCTGCCACGCTCGCCCTCTTACACTTCTCTGTAACCCTGCTCGTGGTCAGGGCTGGAGCCGCAGATCCCCCTCTCCCTTCAGGCGGACACGCTGCTGGGCTGCCCCTTCCCGGTCTTGCTGCATCAGACCCCATCCAACAGCGCTTTCCAGACACGAGTGAGGCACAGCACTGTCCAACCCAGACAAGGACGGATGAAGAGTGGAGAAAAAGAAGAGTGTAGCAGAAAAAAACAAGTGATGGAGATTAAGACAGGCACAGAGTGTATTGGTTATTCATTTATTTGCATTTAGGATAAGGAAGTCTCATTCACCTGCCCTCTCACTGCCCATAAATTGCAGGTTTTTCTCCAGACAAGTCTTCCTAATCATTTCATTCGTCTCCCTGTAGCTGTCCCAGATTTAAAAAAAAAAAAACAACAACAACAAAAACGCTTTTGGTATTTTACTGCAACCGAGGAAAAATATAAATATGTTTTCAAAACATCAGCACCCAGCTCTGTTACACCAGCCTGAGACACGGGAATTGGCATTTCACGGCTGCGCAGGCATCAGGCACCGCGTTCGAGGGCGGTGTTGGAGCGGAGCTGGTGGACGCGGTGGGCTGCGAGCGCAGGAGAGGCGAGGGCTGCAGAGAAGGGAATAGCTTCTATTCGGGGAACTGAGGGTTTGAGGAAATAGTTGCTTTTCACAGACAAACTCTTCTTCAGGCTGACATTTTGAAATGTAATTTCGCTCCGAACGGGGCAAATGTAATCCTTCCCGGATGCCGTAAAGCCAAAGACAAACTTAGGAAAACGTGCCGTTTCGGAAAATTACCGTCTGAGACTCCAGTGTGTCACGTCGGAACATTTTGTTACAGGGATCTCTCTGATTTAGCAATGAAAATAAGGTTTTCATATTGTTTTTAATAGAATTTCTCTGCACTGCCTTTACATTGCAATTCAAATAGCGGGCTAGTTGAGCAGCCGGGAGGTTGTTTTCCCTCCGGAGGTCGGTGTTAGAAGGGAGGCTGGGGGGCTGCTGTGGCCCTGGAAATTGGCAGGGGAAAGGAACTAAATATCCCCGTTAGGCTTCAGCATCTTGGTTGCTGAAAGCTGACATTGTTCCAAAAGCAGAATTAAATGTATGCAAATCTGCTCCAATTGAAATCAACTTCGGGTGCACCGCACTTTGGGTGCACTGCTTGAGGAGGGCTTGGAGTTTCCAGCACAGGAAGGGGCTGACAGGTATTTTTCTCAGGATTTCCTGCCTTTTTGCTCAAGTTTTTATTCCGTTTTAAAAATTCTTCTTTTAGTTTAATCTATTTGACCCCATGGGGACTGATGCTGCTTGAGACAGGCTGGATTGCGCTGTTATTTTTATATACGTGAAGGGCCAAACTGGGCAGCAAGGGGCCCAGCACTGTGAAACGATCGCGAAACACAACTCATTACGGGGAGAGAAGGAAGAATAAACAATAATTCACTCTTACAAAGCTGTGTTATTTTTTTTTCTTGGGGTAGCAAACTCTCCTGATGCTTGCTGGTTCCCAGCAAGCAAGGCCCAGCTCCCCAGGTTGTAAAATTAGGCAAAAAATCTCAGCTTTTATATGATGAGAAAGCACTTCCCAGCTGTCAGGACTGCAGGGAAGAGCTGGAGTTTTGAGCTCTAAAGGTTTAATAGCAGAAGAGCCAAGAAAACGAATGCGTAGTTTAGGATTTCTGAATGTCTCACCGTTTTTAAGTTAGTCCTGTCATTTGGGGACTTTGGCTCTTGCCTCGCCTTTCCCAGAGCCTGGATCGCTCTTTCCCCTGGTTCCTGTTGGGAAGCGCATTCGCCGAGTTCACCCGGTGAAATCAGGCCGTCTCGTACGGCAGACGTGCAAAAATATCTGCCTGGGCCGTGGCCCGCATCGCCTCCAGAAATCCCAGCGTGGTCCAGTCCAGGGGCTTTATAGGCTTGATCTGGGGTGAATCCCTCTCCAGCAGAAATTCCTTTCATGCATGTTTTTGGAAGGTGCAGCCGAGCCCAGCAGCCCCCTATTCTGCTTTATTAATTGTTATCCATTGTTTGCTCCTTCCAGGCGTACAAGAGGAAAACAGAAGCCGCCAAGAAGGAGTACCTGAAGGCGCTGGCAGCGTACCGGGCCAGCCTCGTCTCCAAGGTACCACAGCTCAGGAAATGCTCTGGGGCGGGCGCCGGGCTGCCTTCTGCCCTCAGCACCCCGAAAGAAGACCCTGCGTTGGGTTGTCTTCATCAGCAAGGCAGGAGTGTGCTTGCTTGGGGACGATGGGGTCCCTGCGGTCTGGCCCTACCGCCAGCTCCTCGCTCCGGCTCTCAGGGTGCGAGCGCGGCAAACGAGGGTTGACGAGCGTGTGGGCATATACGTGTCTAATGCCAAACCCAGAGGGCCCAGTTCAGCACCCAGTAGTGAACTTCCAGGGATTTCAGGTTCATACGGGAACTCACAGTGCTGCAAGGCTGCTCCTGGAGCAGCAACAATCGGCCAAGCGCCTGCCCGTCCCAGTCCTCCAAACGTGGCCGCCCGTCGCATGTGCCCTTGCACCTCGCCCTCCTCCACGCCTTTGGAGATCGGACACAGGCACTTGGTACCTGTGAATTTGGGGTGGCTCCTGCAGATTTTGTGGGCTTAGCGGCTCAAAGGGGTGTACTGCCCTTGGGTTGTGAGTATGTGTTTTAGGTTTTTCTTCTCTTCTAAGCTTCTCCTTGGAACTAGACCACACCCTTAGTATATAATCATCGCATTCAGGCGTGGGTAGAAATGTGGTGTCCCAAATCAACCATCATCTGCGTAATGCACGTGATTGTGGTGGTGGGCTGGAAAGGCTCAAAGCTCTGTTAGCTGTCTTAACTTGTAAACAGAACAGTAGCAAGGACAGAAAAAGTGAATGGAAAGGCCTGTCTGGGGGTTTCTTCTTGGTCTCCTTGGTCATCTTAGTTTCTTCAAAGCTCTTCTTGGTCCCTCTGGAAACCTCTGAGGGTCTTAGCTGGAGTGTGCCTAGCACTGTGGGGCAGGTAGCATGGAGGGCATGGAGTGACCATGCTCTGTGGTTTCATTTTTTTCCAGTTTCCCCAATGGCTAGTTCTTTGCAGAAGAGCAACTTTGGTTTGAGTAAAACAGCACAGTATGATCTTGGCTGCTGGGTGAGAAAGGATCTGGAGTATCATCACAGAGCCCATCGCAGGACAAAAACCTCATTGGTCCAAGCCAGAAAATGTCCTGTTGTTCTGTTTTTCCTGCAGAGATGAGGCCACCATTGTCCTGTGCATTATGGGCCCCATCAGGGCTGCAGGAATGCATGGGGGTAGGAAAGCAGAGTTTTTACAGTCCCATTCCTTTGTTGGAAGCAAAAGCGATTTTGTCACCCACCTGTGTGGAACTTAGGGGTGAGCCGCGGGCGGGCAGTTTGCCTCCGCGCCAGTTCATGTCCCTCCGGTGCTCCAGGCTCTGCTGAAGGCATGATTGAGTTCCTGGACTTGAATTTCCCAGATGTGTACACTGCACGCAACCTGCGGTCACCCAGGAGCCGGGGGGAGCCCGGGTAGCTTGACTGGATGGACGGACGTCTCGAGACACGTAACGCTATTTCCTCCCTTCCTCCCTCATCACTCTCCGTTCTGTTTTCCCACAGAGCTCTGCCGACCAGGGGGAGACGAAAAGCGCCCAGAGCAATCCACCTTCCAAAATGATCCCCCCCAAGCAGCCCATGTACCCCATGCCGCCGCAGGCTTCCTCGCCCTACCCCGGCCTGGGCTCCTTCCTGTCCCCGTCAGACCTGCAGAACTACCGTGGCCATCCCGGCCTCTCCAGGACCCTCAGCTCCAAACCCCTGCTGCCCAGCATCAGTGCCTCCCCGCCGCCCTCCTTCCAGATCAGCCCCCCGCTCCACCAGCAGCTCTCCTTGCACCACCCGCAGAGCTCCCTCCTCAGCCAGCCCCTCAGCATGCAGCAGGTCCCCCAGCAGCCCCTCCTGTCCCCCCCCATGGCACTACAGGTACAGCCCCCCATGAACGCCTCGCCTCCCGGGCAGCAGGTAAGGCGTTCCGAAGGGAGAGCGGCTTGGCGGCACGAACCGCGCCATTTCCCCGTTTGCCGTCGGGTCTGGGGGTTTCTGGGTGGTTTGGGGATGCTGGGTGTCGATGTCGTCCCCCGGGGGTGGGAGGTGGTCTTCTCCTGGCTCCATCAGCCTGCAGATCTCATGGTTTGGGGGTGGCATTTGCAAAAGTGCTGAGCTGGGAGCACGGGCACCCCCACGAATGGGCCGGATTTGTGTCATGTAGCACTGAAGGCTCCTTCAGCGGGGGAAGATGCGGGAATGGGGGGTGTCGCTGGTAACAGCTCCTTGTGCACCTGGGCCCCCAGCCTTCTCTGGGCATCGGAAGCAATGGGTCGGAGAGTCAGTGAGAAACCCCTCGCCTGGTGTTGCTGAGAGAAGGGGGACTGGACGGGCAGGGGATAATAGCGGGGTTCCAGGGCCAGGAGGAGGAGAAAAAGGTTTATTGATTTTCTATTTTGCTTGTGACAATATAAGTCCCCTCCTTAAACCTGCTCTTAAGGAAATGTATCAGGAGGAAAAATTGGCTGCAGCAAAAAAAAAAAAAAATTTCCTATATGTCATAGAGAACTTGCCAATATACAAAGGAGACAAGTGGTTTCCAGAGCTTCTCCATCTGGAATATGAACTGGACGAGCTATGCGCAGCAGGGGACGTATGCTGTGAATTCACAGCTGCTGCCGTTTACTCAATGATACTTTGACTGTAGTGTTCACCCAGCTGGCTGAATCGTTTTGTTTCACATATTTGCTATATATCACAGAATTCGTACAGAATGTATCACGAAATTCATACAGTACTTTAGCAAAGACCAAAGCTTTTTTTTTTCCCCCATAATGTGACCTGTTCAGTTTGGGGCTAACTTTGAGAAAAAACAGAAATATTTAGTTTGAGAACAGATATTGCGGTGGGAGAAAATGAGAGGGGAGCAGGCATGTGGGAGCGGGCATGTAGGAGCAGAGTTATCCCTGACCGTAATGCCCCACGTGTGGGAAGGTCAGATCCTCAGTCAGATTTTCATTTCCAGCCTGCTGACGGTGTCCTGAGTAACTTCGCCAGCACGGAGACCGGGGGCGAAAGCGGCTTCTGTAATTTGGTGGTAGTCCAGAAACGAGCAGAAAAGGGGATCCCCATCATCACTTTAATTGGGGTAGTTGCTGTTGCTCAGGGCAGCATTTTGTGAAGCTTCATTCCCCATATGTTTGCTGATAAAAAATTAAAGTAAAAAAAAAAAAAAAAAAGCCCACTGCCCAAATTTGGATGTTTTGGAGAAAATCATGCCCGTGGTCAGGTAACTGCTGTGACTCTTGTTTATGTACATTGCCTACTGTTACCTAATTAAGCCAACCCCCCAAAATCAGGAAAGCTGATCAGTTTTAGATAAAACAGCCCTGCAGCATCCTTGTCAAATTGCCAGCAGCGACAGCTGATGGAGAGAGTGTCGCTTATCTGGATGCTCCTCCCCTTGTTCCTGTACATTACAGTGGGGTAACGCCGTTCTGCAAAGGGAGCGGCGCTTGACATGGAGAAACGCTTTTCATGGCCAGCCTGCTGCTGCGGAGGCTTTCATGGCCGTGCATCTTCCACAGCCGTTCGCAGACCCGTTTCGGGTCCTGGACCCACTGCCGTCTCTGTGGCGTTTTTGGGGCCGTGCGTGTCCACATGTCTATGTAATATTATCAGAGCTGCTGTTTCTCCTGCTGTGGATGCTCCTGTAACCCCTTCCTTTCCTTTCCACCCTGCAGGACTTCTCACATATTTCATCCGAGTTTCCAAACAGTGTTGGACCCCGTTCGCCCGGCGCATCGAACCCTCCCGGAAGCACTGAGTGGGACAACGACTACCCCAGCAGAGAGTGTGGGATTAACCACTGCAGGCCAGTAGACAAATGCCCTTTCTGTTACCTGAACCGTGAGAGCGTACGACAGCTGAGAATCTGCCCTGAAATGTTCAGCGAGTTGGTAGGCTAGTTACGGTCAATGAAGTGCAAGGTTTCCTCTTCTCTCTGGGCTCACTGAAGTGGAGCTATGGAAGCAGGGAGCTTAAAAATCACAGATAAATTCTTCATTGGGCATGAAGAGGTTCCTTTTTTGTGTCCCCTCCCATTCGCCATGGATGAGTTTGACGTGTTTCCTTCTAGAGCAGGACAGGTGAGCCCGGTCTCCCAAGCAGAGCCTCTGGAGGTTTGGGGGTGGCATGTCCGTAAGCAATGTCCCTCTGTTCCTGAAGCAATTGCCCCTGTGGCTGAGACCACAACCTCCCCTAGTTGTCTCCAGCAATGGTTCCCTTATTGCTCCTGGGCTTTATAGGGTACAAAGCCTCGTCCTCCCAAGAGCCGCACAATGTTCTGGTCCCCTGCACCATCTTCTGCACAGATCTTCCACCTTACGCCCTACAAGTTCTGAAGGTCTGCTCAAATCCCCCAATAAATATAAACATCGGGATAGTTTTAAAGCTGGAGAACAGCGAGGGTGTGAAAGCCATCTCCACCTCTGCCTAATGCCCTGCTCTCGGCTCAGCAGCAATGGTTTGGAGATTGCTATTGTGCCCTGTAAAACAGGTACGTGGTTTGCTGGGGGAGCAGGTAGGGAAGAAGGTTTGGTGGCTTCCGAGTATTCTTTGATTTGCGTCGAGTACTGGAGCACAGTCTTTCACTGGAGATAACAGCCAGCTCCCAGCCTCTCCAGAGCACGGCTCCTGCGTGTGCCAGCAGTGCACTTACAGTTGCTGGGCTGGGCACAGACTGTGCAGACATTTATTTCTTTCAGGGCAATAAATAACTCCCTGAGCTGTTAGAGTATCGCTGCTGCCTGCCTGCCCGAGGGTGCTCAGCTATGTGGGTTGTGCTGGGCTCCGCCAGCGGCCTTTGGGTGGTCATACTTCGAGTCAGACAGCCCGAAAGAAGAAACCTGTTTGGGACTCAATGATAAAAGTCACTTTAGATGCTGTGGGCAAAATGCTAAAGCTGCTTAAGAGGGCTATGGCGCATGGATCACAGTCTCCAGAGGTGCTGAGCAGAGGCAGCTCCCACAGAAATTACCCCCCGTAGAAATAAACATCATTCCTTAGCAGATCAGTTGGGACAACACGTGATTCCCTCTGCGAATCCCACTGCCGGGCCCTGTGGAGAAAACTCAGGGCACTCTAGGAACAGGTGAAACGCTGCTGGAGTAGTCAGGGTTGAGTTGTGTGTTGCTAAAACAAGCCCTGTGACGTCTGGCTGGAGTGCCATGGTGTGGGCAGAGGGCCTATGCAATTCATGATCAAAGCCTATGCATTTCATGTCTTTGTCACCGCAGAAATATTGAATTTCATGGGTTTATCGCAGCTTCCTGGAAAAAAAAAAGTCATTCGAAAGCCAGACAGATTATGCAAAGACTTCCAGATAATTAGTAGAGTAGGTTATAGCAATGAACTCAGATGGATATAGATCAGTACTGCACACAGCGCTTAGCGCTCCGAAAAAACGTCGTCGTCTCTGTTCAGGGAGGAGCCCATCTCCGGCGGCCGGAGACACGCGAGCTTCTAGGAGCCCCACTCCCACAGCTGCCTTGTTCTCATGTCATGGCAAAGCCTGCTGCGCCAGCAGCGCCGTGCCCTCCTGCTCCTGCCGCCCCCGGTATTTGCTGCCGTAAGCTCCTGCACCGCTCGGAGCATCCGCACGCGTCTGTAGGGCTGCAGCCCCGCTGTGCCTTGAGGTGTGTGCCAGAAAAGAGACAATCTGGTCCTTCTCATCTTCCTGTCCAGATTGCTTTCTCCAAAGGACTTTGCACGAATTTGAAAGCCACGCTTGAAGCTGGGCT
The DNA here is from genome assembly GCF_036417535.1 of Chlamydotis macqueenii. Classification (NCBI taxonomy): domain Eukaryota; kingdom Metazoa; phylum Chordata; class Aves; order Otidiformes; family Otididae; genus Chlamydotis; species Chlamydotis macqueenii. The sequence continues at coordinate 2,761,716 of NC_141571.1, read as the reverse complement.
CCCCGGCGGCACCTTGCCGTAAGCTGGGCGTGAGCTGCACGGCCGAGCGGCCCTGGCAATCGGCAGGACCTAGGCAAAGCGGAGGCAAAGGGCAGGAACATCTCGTTGGGTTTGGTTCATCGGCACAGTTTTTGGTGTAATCTGGAAGGCTCTGGATCATAGAATCATAGAATCACATAATCACAGAATCGTTAGGGTAGGAAGGGACTTTTAAAGCCCACCCAGCCCAACCCCCTGCAAGGAGCAGAGCCATCCCCAACCAGATCAGGTTGCTCAGAGCCCCAGCCAACCTGGCCTGGAATGTTTCCAGGGATGGGGCACCCACCACCTCTCTGGGCAACCTGGGACAGTGCTCCACCACCCTCAGAGTAAAAAATTTCTTCCTAATACCTAATGTAAATCTACCTCCCTCTTTTTAAAACCATGACCCTTCGTTCTGTCACACCAGACCCGGCTGATGTCTCTCCCCATCTTTCCTGCAGCCCCCTTTAGGCACTGGGAGGCCGCTTTCAGGTCTCCCCGGAGCCTCCTCTTCTCCAGGCTGAACAGCCCCAGCTCTCTCAGCCTGGCCTCACAGTAGAGCTGCTCCAGCCCTCTCATCATCTGCGTGGCCTCCTCTGGACCCTCTCCAACAGGTCCACGTCCTTCTGATGTTGGGGGCTCCAGAACTGGACACAGTACTCCAGGTGGGGTCTCACCAGGGCAGAGCAGAGGGGCAGAATCCCCTCCCTCGACCTGCTGCACACACTGCTGGAGATGCAGCCCAGGATGCGGTTGGCCTTCTGGGCCACAAGCGCACATTGCTGGATCATGTCCAGCATCTCATCCACCAGCACTCCCAAGTCCTTCTCCTCAGGGCTGGTCTCAATCCATTCTCCGCCCAGCCTGGATTTATGCCTGGGATTGCCCCGACCCAGGTGCAGGACCTTGCACTTGGCCTGGTTGAACTTCATGAGGTTGGCACGGGCCCACCTCTCCAGCCTGTCAAGGTCCCTCTGGGTGGCATCCCTCCCTTTTCCAGATTCACAAAACTGTATACAGCCACTTCATCTGGACACTTATAACCCCACTACTTCCTGCTAAAGATGAAACAATCCCCTCCAAAAGGGTTTTTTTTTCCAAATCGGAAACTAAATGAGCAAGCGGTGTAAAAAGGCGAGGGTAAACCATCAGAAATGCACTTCGCTTGGATTCAATTATTTATAGTCATACTTTGTAATGAACTGGGAAATGTTCTGTAGCATGTTTTGTAAAATTAATGAAGGTTAGTACTTGAGTACCTCGCTGCTGCTCACTGGCATTCAATCTGTGCTGAGTGCAGTAGGGAGGGCTCTGCATTTTAAATGCAGATTATAAAACGTGGAGATTAACAGAGTGCGGACTCCTCTGCGCTCCGTCAGTAGACAGCTCCACCAACAACGGCATTACCACGCTGTCTGAAGTTTCCCTGTTACTCCACTCAGAAGCACACCCACACCAGCAACTCCCAAAGTTTTGTAATGTTCTTCACCACCTTTTAAGGCCAAAATGTCTTTTTGGAGCCAATGGTGGTTCCATCATGTCTGTGTAGATGATAAAACCCATTAAAATGCCAGGGTTTCAGGGCAAAACCCCCACAGGACGTCAGCCAGGGGAGAGGGGTTTCAGGAACTCCTCAGTGGCATAAGCTGGCTTCCCTCTCCAGGACACACCTGGATCTCTTGAAATCAAAGTCATTGCTTCAACAGCGTGATGGATTCGAAATCTGGAGGGCCAGGGCACTGCAGAGCGCACAGCCTGACTGCTGTCCCACCAGCCTCCTCCATAGCCTCCTGTGAGTAAGGCAGCACCGCAGGCTTCCTTGGATTCCTTGTACCTCCTGCTGTCTTCATCAGACCCATGGGAGAAACAGCTAATCCTGCTGTCTCAAATCATTTTTTTCCCCACACTTCCTAATCATGAATTTTTCTGGTTGTAGTTATTTTGGGAAAGAAGGAGAGAGGCATTGAGCAGGTGATGTCTCCTGCTCCCGTGTTCCTCAGTCATCAGACTTCTGTGAATCCCCCTGGACACCCACAAGCATCTTCTGGCATCACCCCCCCAGTCATATTTTTGAGACCCCCCTACTCCTTATGCATTGTCAGGGTGACACGTTTTATCCACAAGCAAGCATACATTTTCTAAATCTCCATGGCTTAGCCTAAGGACAATGTGTGATGAAGAAGGGGACCAGTGGCCAAGGGCACAGGGCTCCATAGCACAACGGCGGAGCTGGTATCGGCATCACATTCCTGAGATTTGTGGGGAAATCCAGAGTCGGTCCTCCTCTTACTTACGTCTTGGCCCTTATTGTTGAAATTCAGGAAGAACTAAAATTGCACCAGGCTCTTACTATAAAGTGCCTTCTGCTTGGCTCATGTCCGCACACCCGCCCCTCGGTGCAGACCACTTCACACCCTGCGTTACGGCGTGCCACCAAAACCATGGCGCGGCTGAAAACGGGCGTGCCGCCGGGCCTGCAAACGCGGATTTCGGCTCCCCCGAGCAACTTCCCACCTCACCTTCTGCCTCTCCTTTCTCTTACAGCATGCTGCCAAGGGACAAGGCACTCTACCTCACCTAAAACTCAACATCTCTTTTCGAGGAGGCTGAGATGAAAGACACTTGAGAGGGTCTACCTTACAGACTACGCGGAGAGGCACCGAGCAAGTCGCACAGACGGGAGAGCTACCACTGCACCTCGTCGCTGGCTTCGTTCCCAGGCTCTAAGAGCAGTTTTCTTTTCTTACTTTGGAACTCTAAAGTCTACTTTCCGTGGAAGCCCAAAACCTCATAAATGATGAAGAACAAAAAAAAATTTTAAAAAAATTTAAAAAATAAAATAAACACAAAACCAACAAAAAAAAAAACCCAAACCCGTAAGGACATCATTTTTCTGCTTGCCATCAGCTTAGCTACAGACTGTTTTCCTAGCGAACTGCTTTTAGATGCGGCGTAGGCCCAGGTCTGGTGTCCTACACCATTAGGCCAGCTCAGTAGGAGGATGCACTCTTTTGACTTGCTAACAGCACTAAACTTTGTGCGAGAAAAAATGTGAAGTTTGTGTGAATATTGTACATGCAAAGGCCTTGGATGTCTGGCGAAAAAAAAAATACAAAAAATAAATAAAAACTATTGCTGGGTAGGTGGGGGGAGAGAGCAGAAGGCAAAATACGGGAGGAAAAATGTGAAAAAGATCATGAAAATATAATTTGTTGGATAGTTGTAAGTAGTTTACTAAGTGTTTTAGAGCTGTGCTAAAGACATCTTTAAGATTTTTTTTTGTGAAAAAAAAATTAGTAGTTTACTTTATAGTAAAAGCATTTTATATTAATTGTAGCACATTTTTTAGTTATACATAGAAGGGAGATGTGTATAAAAACCAACAAAAAAAGCCTGCCAAACTTGTTTCTATTATTTGTACAGCAAGAAATGGACAGTTTATATCCATGTTGTATGGCATTATTATATTTTTTCTGCCATATGTCCATCTATTTAAAAATTGCTGACAATGATTTTTGTCTATTTATGAAAAATTAGAGAGCATAATGACAGTTTCTCATAAGGTGCATTTTTGGGTTTTTTTTTTATTTTTTATTTTGTTTGATGGCGCTGCTTTTGCAGTGCCTGGCACATTTGGTTCACAATGCTTATCTTACCTTTCTTTATAATAAAACATCTGAAAAGTAGAACTGCACTGGTCTCTCCTTATTCTGGGGACACACCCTGGAAATGTCCTGGCCAGCGAAGTCCATGCCTTCTCCTTGTCATAGAATCACAGAACGGTTTGGGTGGGAAGGGATCTTCAAAGCCCACCCAGTCCAACCCCCCTGCAAGGAGCAGGGACATCTCCAACCAGATCAGGTTGCTCAGAGCCCCGGCCAACCTGGCCTGGGATGTTTCCAGGGATGGGGCATCCACCGCCTCTCTGGGCACCCTGGGCCAGTGCTCCACTCCCTTCAGTGTAAAACATTTCTTCCTTATATCCAGCCGGAATCTGCCTCCCTCTATTTTGAAACCATTACCACTTGTCCTGTCACACCAGGCCCTGCTGAAGAGTCTCTCCCCATCTTTCCTGTAGCCCCCTTTGAGGTTCTGGAAGACCACTATAAGGTCTCCCCAGAGCCTCCTCTTCTCCAGGCTGAACAGCCCCAGCTCTCTCAACCTGGCCTCACAGCAGAGCTTCTCCAGCCCTCTCATCATCTGCGTGGCCTTCTCTGGACCCTCTCCAACAGCTCCACGTCCTTCTGATGTCGGGGGCTCCAGAGCTGGACGCAGTGCTACAGGTGGGGTCTCACCAGAGCAGAGCAGAGGGGCAGAATCCCCTCCCTCGACCTGCTGGCCACACTGCTGGGGATGCAGCCCAGGATGCGGTTGGCCTTCCGGGCTGCAAGCACACATTGCCAGCTTGTGTTGAGCTTCTCTTCCACCATCACTCCTAAGTCCTTCTCCTCAGGGCTGCTCTCGATGTCCTCCTCTCAATGCTCTCCTTGTCCTCCTCAGCTTTCCCATCCTTCGCTCCTCTCCCATCATGTTCTCACTTGCTTTTTCTTTCTCATCCCTTGCTCTGGGCCAACACTACTTAATTAAATATATCTGCGACCACCCCAGCAATGAAAGCTGTCACTGAGGAATGGCAGACAGCCGAGCATTTTTCCTTCATTTTCTTGGAAAATGCCAACTTTACATGTAGCAGAGGGTACATGTAGCAATAACTTGTTGCCTTATGCATTTGCTTACAAAGCTATCCCATGCCCCAGCCCTCTCGAACTTCCTCCCTTCTGCCAACCCTTGAGCAGACAGAAAATGTCCTCAGAGACTTGAAGGCCACCAAGCCGCCTGGTGGCCACCAGTAGACGCTCACAAGAGCCCCATTGCCAACTCTCCCTAGGAAGCATGGATAAGAAGGACATGAAAAGGATGGAAAACTCAAACGGCATAAGGATGGAACTGGCATTGCCATCCCTCCATAGCAAGGATGGAAAATTCAAGTGGCATTAAAAAAAAAAACAACACAATGTGAAATTTCACACCCTGGGCCACCTGCCTGGGGGAGACCTGTTAATTAATGTACCCGTTTGTAGACACAGCATGGCCGCAGGAGTCCACCACATTGCGTCACTACCACACAAGTTACTGTCATTTAGATAAGGCCCAGTTTCTTCCAGTGTGCGTGTAAATGGAAACATGAAGCTTGGGCTGTGTTTCTCATGAAATCTGGAGCATCAGGTCTCATTTAGGTCCAAATTTCACAGCGAAGATCCTATTCTTCCCCCACTGCTTAACATTTATGTTCTCCAACGACTTGAAATAACATTTTAAGTCTTCCAGACCATTTTAATAAACCAGGGAAGAGCTCAGCCTTCAGAGTTAATGGGTTTTTTGATGAAGTAAATGGTCGTTTGCATCACCTGATGGTGTTATATGTGCTACAAAAACTTGCTGCCACAGTCCCCATTGGAATACCAGTCCCCAGCTCTTGCTGGCCCACAGGCCACTGGACCAGGCAAGGAACGTGCAGTGGGAGTTGTCCTGCTGTGTCCTCTGGCTGATGATGCTGTAGCATCATCCAGCACACCAAACAAGAGCCAAATCCCACCCCAAAGCTGCCTGCTCTCTACGGAGCAGTGAGAAGAACCTTCTGAGATGGAGGGGTGGGTTTGGGATGGAGCACGGTGGGTTTCGATGGAGCAGTGCCCACCTTGGATGCTGGGAGAGAAATCCAGGCAGGTCACAAGCTCCTCCCACAATCAGCCTGCAATCAAAATGATGTTCTCCATTTCTGAGGCCATCACAGCGTTCTTGCACGGCGCTTGATCTACAAATGTGGGCCTCTCCCTCACTGGTGGCCATCATAAGGCCGTGAAGCTCCCCTTTTACCTCTGTAATCTTGAGCCATTTGAAAATAAACCTTCCCAAGGAGCAGTGCGAGCAGTAGCATCACAGCCCAGCTTGGCTAGCTTGTGGTGAGCTGATAATTAGTCTGCAAGCTCAGAGCCAGGAGATTTCTTCCAAATATGCAATTATTAAAATAGGGGGGAAAAAATAGGACATTAAGATGAAAATCAACCTTGAGTTATCACAGCAAGGAGATAGAGCTTACTCCAGGGAGAGTTCCTGAAATGCTAAATTTTTTGTCTGTGTGACAGGTACGTGGCCTTGAGACTCAGCAATCACAGGGAAGAGGTTTCCAGCCCTGGGAGGGGGTCAGGAAGAGGCCGTCACTGAAGGCGTTGCGTTATGCCAGGTGTTTTTGGCAGGACGGTGCCCATCCATAACGCCCAGCAGCCCCCGGCGGCACCATCTTTGTGGTTTTGGAGCCATTTGAGAGGTGACCTTGCCACTTTAGGATTAACTGGGCAAAGCAATAACCACGCTTTTGACGACTTTGGAGTCAGCTTGTGATGGCAAAGGGCTGGTGGCCGCCATGGGGCTGCCGTGCAGGGCACAACGACCCATCATCCATCCTCGTGCCATCTCAGGGATGCGGGGCAGCTGGCTATCACAGAGCGCAGGGCATGAATAAGAAACTATGATAGGTTCCAAACCACTTTAATCCCTACTAATCTCTAAATTTGCATGACGGCAGCTGTGCTTAAGCAGTATTCCAGCTGCTGGCTAATTGTCCTGGACCTGAAATTGCTCCAGGGAAGCAACTCAGAGTCCATCCACCATCACAGCTGCCTCACCCAATGCATCCCATCTCCACTAACAGGTTTGGCTCCAGCCCCACGGGCAGAGGAAGGCGAGCACCCAGGGCAATGGGCCGGGCAGCGATGGCACAGCCAGGTGAGCCTCTCCTCGGCTTCAATCCTTGGTCTGTTGTTGACATTAGGAGACAATGTGGTAACTGGGGCTCAAGAAGGCGTCCAACCACCCCTCGCACCTCGGGGCAGGGTCAGCCCTTCCTAAACCCTGCCTGTGTGCCTAACCTCCCTGTAAAAACCTTCAAATTCCAGGCGGACAACCTAAATCTCTCTCCCTACAGAGCAAATCCCTTGCTTTTGAGCACGGCAAAGAGTTGATTGCGTTCCTTGTTGCAGTAATTTTCCCCATATTTGAAGAAGGATATCGGCTTCCCACCACCTCCGCTCCTCCCACCCAAGCAGTTGCCACTGCGGAGGTCGTGTTCCAGGGCAGGGCGAGCTGCAGCACTTATATTTTCAGTCAGCGAGCACCAGCCAGACCCTGGAAAGGCTCCGAAACAGCTTTGGGCCAGGGGGTTTGCCGGGCAGACGCGCTTCGCGGCGTCACGGGGGAGGCAGGGCCCGGGCAGGTGTTCCCAGGCGCCGGGATAATGATGGAGAGGGAAGTGAAGAGGCACGGGCAGGGAGAGACCTGGCTAATTGACTTTGGTTTATGAAGACGTAATTAGCAGCGCTGTAGGATGTAATGGGGAGTTTAACAAATCTCATCAGCGGGATCGCAGTGGAGTTAACCCTTCGAGCGCAGGGACTCAGCACGCAGCCGCAGGCGGGGTGGGGTGGAGTGCCAGCGATGCCTGGCCCGCTCAGAACCAGGGGTACCCAGCAGCATCCCACCACCCCGCAGGGACACAGCCTGGTCTTTGCCTGCGGTTTCACCTTAGGCACCACCCTGACCTGCGCCCACAGCACAGGGCAACGGCCACAGATGCCCCGTCAGCGCTGGGAGGGCAGTTTGTCTCTGTTACAGCTGTGTTGTTATTATTAAGACGATAGTGTTGCAAATCTGCTACGGATACCAGCTCGCTGCTAGGAAACCCCCTACCCTTTCCGTCTCGATCTGGGTACCGAGGACTTTAATCAGTAGAATTATAATCAATGATAATACCAATGACTGATAATAGGAAAATACTTAATCAATATGATTTCGGAATATAAATATAGGGTGATTCTTGTTAACCATAGAACTATAGGGTTAAATTTTATATGAAATATCATTACCTTAGAAATATAAATCATCCTTATCTTAGAAATAAATTAGCCCAGCGTGCCGGGGGGTAGTTTGGGGCGTGATAGAACGAGGCACCAGCTATACAGCTTGGGCTCTGAACCATCACTTTCACGACAAAAGATTCAAGGGCAAGATGACCTTGTTCTCAGGACCATATGTGGAGATTTCAAGGAGGGGTTCAACCAGCGAATTTGAGGAGGGGGCATCCTGACGACCCCCAAGACCACAAGAAGACCCTCGACTCAAAGGACTGAGCATGCGCGAATGGGAGGAGATGTATTATAATCATTTCTCGGAAAGTTGATGTTTATGCATGACATTTCTCATAAATCTAGTGAATACGTATATCGAATGTGTATTCAACTGTGCTGTTGGACCAGACAGGTGCGCACGCTGGGTGGAGCGATCCCCCGTGCGCCCAGCGCTGCAATAAAGGAGTGCCTGCTTCTGAACTTCACATTGCTGTTAAGGAGTTTTATTCTGGATTTCGGTAACAATAGAACAGAAGGGAAAGCAGCCCTGACAAGCAATATTGAGAACTTCACGCAAGAAGGATCAAAGGAAAGGACTTCCCAGGTCCCTGACAACCACGGCACATGCTAGGAGCAGAAGCCTTGCGCCAGCCCTGCTGAGGTCCTGGGGCAAGCTCTGCACCTTGGCAAGTGTCCCTGCTCCCAAAGGTCCCATGGGGGCTGGGGGTGCTGTGTGGTGCCAGTGGTGAGAGCAGCAGTCGTTGCTGGGCTGCTGCTGGAAGTGGAGCGGTCAGACATGGAGCCAGTTCATGGTGAAGGAAATGTGCTGCGGCGCTGGGAGCCGGCTCTTGGCACAGTCCCCATGCTCAGGCTCAGCAGTGCCGTTGAATGTTGGACCCAGCACTGGCTGCACAGCACCTCCAGCTCATCACCCCTGTGCTTCACAAAGGTGGTGGCCACCATCCAATACTTCCACCTGGGTCCTGACCCAGCCCGTTGGCGCTGAGTTGATGGGGTCCTCGCTGCGTGGTGCAAGTGGCCGAGGTAGATGGCATTCGATCCTCATCAGTGGGACCTGCTGTGCTTTGCCTGCCCTCCACCATCACCAGGTGATGGAAAGGCTCCTCAACTCTTCTTAACTTTCAACTGCAAAATGATAAATCAGCATAATACCTGGCACGGTAATTGCCAGAGCTTTTTCTCCTTGTGGGGTTACTGTATCACACTGCATGCACATCAGAGAGCTTGCTGTTGCTCTGCCATTATTATTTGGGAGGTCAGAAGATCCAATAACGCAGGATTCCCTGGGTGGGTATTTTTGCAGATGATACCAGTGAGCTCCCTTGCAGGTATTTGCAGGTGAGTGACCTGTTGCTCAACGGTGCTCGGCCTCTCTGGCCCCCACCTCCACAGCTCCTGCCAACTCACCGCTTTGCTCTTCTGCGTTGATGCTCCTGTCGTGGCTCCAAGGCAGCCAAAGGCTGGGGACCCACCAGGAGTCTCTGCCCAGGATTTTTATTGACTTCCCTAGTCAGCGCGTTACCTGTTGCTCCTTACTTGCTTGGCTGAGACGGTCAGGTTTCCTAGAGCAAAAAGGATATTGTGGAGCTGCATGCTCTCCTGCCTCACCAAGCTTTGGATCTCAAAGTCCCCAACCCCTCTCTTTGCCAAGGTGAGCTCCCCACTTCCCTCCTGCTCTGACTCCCTCACCACATCATGACTCAGAGCCCCCATTCCCACAGCTCCTGGCCCAGAGATCCCCTCAGCCTGCTCCACCGCCTGGCCACCAGCACCATACCTCTGTAGTGGTTGTGGCCACGATGGCTGGAGACATCTCATACAGCTTCAGGACAGAACAAACCAGAAGGTAGTGCAACGAAAGGCCAAGCCCTGCACCACAGCCTGATGATGTGAGGGCATCTGTGTCATGCCCTGTCCCATCCATCACTCCAGCACAAACTGCAAACCCCACCACAGAGAAGGTCACAGGGGACAAATACATCCCATGGTGGGATCCTGAACATCCCCCTGTCCCTTGGGATGTCCTCATCTCCCAGGAGCCTCACCCAGAGACAGGAGCAAGGACCAGGAGATGCTGCAGGGCTGTCCCTCCCCGTGGCTTCACATTTAAAGTCCATCAGCTCAGGCACCTCCAGCTGCCCTAAGTCCCTGACAGCACTCAGTCACAGAAGTATCATGCAGTTCCTCGGCCTGTAATCACACTAAAATTTTGAGAGGCCACGCATGGTGCCTTGCGCCGCCCGCCTCCCGCGGGGCTGGAGCTTGCGGAGGGAAGGCAGACAGAGAGTGCGGCCACCTAGGTCCAGCATGGAGATCCATGAGCAAGCCCCCAAGCAACAGCCCACTAACAGACATGCTGAGGCGTGAAGAGGTCGATGGGATTAGCCCGGAGTAAAAGAGCAGAACAAGCCCACTTGTTAGAGGCACTGTCACTCTGGTAACGATTTAACAGTAGAAAATTAACCAGACTACTGAGCCTTAGCTGCATCTCTCCTAGAAGGTCTTCTGGAGTTTGGCGTGTCCTCGTCCTCTTCTCACACCCATCCGCCCCACGGCTGGGCATCGCTGCCCCACAGCACCTGCACCGCTGGGACACCGTTCAGCCGGGCAGCTGCTCCACTACTGGGGTCCTTCTGTTCCTCAACCCCTCCTATGGCTCCTGACAAAGGGGGAAACAAAAAAATGTCACCTATTAGTGATAAACAGAAGATCCGTAAGGCCTGTTGGTCTACGACCAATATCTCATCAGAAACGGCAGCTCCACTCCAGGTTCCCTCCTGATCACCTGGTTGTGTCTCTCCGTAGTCACGTCTGCTGGAGAGAAGCCCTGTGGGCTTTCAGACCCATCGCTGCCGCAGTCAGCATCATGCAATATCCCAGCGCCAGCAGCAGGAATCTGGCAGCTGGATGTTGAAAGTCAGACGGCCTCTGTCCATCCTGTCGGGACACGCGTGTAACATGCAACGGTCTCTGTTTCCTGGTTAGGAGCTTGTAACTCCCACAATAAAGAAGAGGGATGGAAGAAGTCCCAGGGATCTGGGATTTCTCCAGGAGACAGAACGGCTTGGGGGAAGTTAGCAGAGAAACAGGATAAAGGCATTTCAGAACATATTGAACCTTCCTTTCTTTTTCTGGAACACAGATATTCGCTAGATGCTGTCTGCGGAAGCACTACACTTCAAGTAGATTTATTGGCTTGGAGCACAGTTTATACTGATTTTTTTTTTTCTCTAGCAATTTACACAAAATATTTCTGTAGTTACGCAGGTATTTTTTTTTAATTAGAGCTTCATTTTCCTGCTTTAATTGTGGCTGGTCTTTTGGCAGAGGGCTTGTCTAGGACAACCCTTTAGAGGGCTTGTGCTGTCTCCCCCTCACCTGAATAACTGGGGGGGTACAGAGGTAAAAGGGTCTCAAGCATCCCCCCAGTTTCCCCTGCCAAGGCTCTGGAAATGGCACACGGAGAGGCTCTTCCAGCTTCTAAAATTATTAAAGGAAAAAGGTGGGACAGGATGGACTCAAAGGCCTTTTCCACCGTCAAAACCGCATCCCCTGGGAGTTTCTCGCATCACCGAGCAAGCGTTGTGAAGGACCACAGCTTTGCTGTCCCATCTAGTGACAGCCAGCCTGGAAAGTGAGACTGAATTAACAAGCCTCAGAGGAAGTCATCCTAATTACCCTGACCACAGACAAAATGAGCTTCAGCCCACTAACGACCCCACTCACGGCCATCGTCTGGGCGGGCAAGTCCCCGCTGGAGCTCCAGCAGCAAGCCAGCTGCTTCCCAGGAATGTCCCCTTCCCTAGCACAAAAACATCAGCTCAAATTAGGTGGAAAAAAACCCCACCCACAAAAACTCCCCATATTTTGGGGGAGTGTTTCTGCCAAAACGCCATGGGCACTCAGGGCCTCTCTCAGTAACTGGCAATTCCACTGGAAACATTTACAGACCACACCTACATCAGGTTTGTGGCTCCAAATATCGAGAAGCAATAGCTAAATATCTTATTTTGAATAACTGAAAAGCAATTTAAAGTGATATTGCAAAACAAATGCACGGTTCCCATTTTACAGATTAGAAATTTTTTATTTCTTAAACCCCCTCAGCCATTCAAGACCCCCAATCAAGAGTTTCATGTTTCTAGGTTGTTTTTTTTCCCCTGACCGCTCCATAACACTGAATGCAGTAAAGCAAGAAATGCACAAGAATTGATTTCTCTCCTTTTCTCTGCACCGGAATGTTTCTGCACTTCACTGTTCCACTTTTCAAGTTGCCATTTTTACACAGTCGCAGGCATTATTTAAAGCTATAGAGTTGAAAAGACTCAAAAACCTGGAGAGAATAAGTCTCCTCTTCCCTATAAACATTTGCCATCCATCCCTTTGTGTTCTCATTCTTGGTGCAGGGGGAGAGGAAGAGAGAAATGAGAGAAGGGAGGAACTGGAGACATGAATAATTTCTTCTTTCTCAAAACACAAAATGAAAAGAAAATGTGAATACAGAATGAGACATAAACTTTAAGGTTTTTTTTTCTTTCACCTAGAAATTTCCCATGAAAAGATAATAATGCACCTCCACTGCATCCTTCTGTTCAGTTCCTCCGACACCCAAATCCTTTCCCTGGCAGGGACTGCAGAGCTTCCCAGGGGAGCGATGGAAAACCTTTCAGGGTGCCTCTTGTTCTGGATGTGCACAGACACCAGCCCCCGGGAGACGCAGTCTCTGCAGGATGCTCCAGGTAGGGCAGCCAGGCAAATAATCACTCCAGCACTTTACGAGTGGAGTGAGCACAAAACGAGTCATTTCTTCCACGCTTTGATATTCTCCTTGGGGAAACTGTCCCTTCATGACAGTGGACTGTGTAATACTGCTTTTTGCTGGTGGCAATAGTCATATTCTGCCTGATGTCAGACCAGAAAGATCAATTTCTGTAGGACATAATGTGGCAGAGCCTCAACCTACCTGCAAGTTTAGCCCTGGTCACCACACAGTTGCTTGCTCACCCTCCCCCTCCCCAGCAGGATAAAAGAGAATCAAGAAGAAAGGAAAACTTGTGGGTTGAGATGAAGACATTTTAATAGACTAGCAAAGGAAAATTACAATAATAACAAAATATCAGGATACTAAAACACACAAAATGAGCAATGTACAATTTCTCAACACTCAATGTCCAATGATAGATAGAGCCTGTCCCGAGCAGCGATCACGGAAATGAAACTGAGCAGCAAGCAAAGGGGCAAGAGAGAGATGCCCCCCAGGGCAACCCCCACTTATATACTGAGCATGACATTTTTCGCATGGAACACTCTCTTTGGCCAGTTTGGCTCAATTATTCTGGCTGTATCCCTCCCAGCTTCCTGCACCTGCACTTTAGTGAGACCTGGGAAGTCACACAGTGTCCTTGGTCTCTTCATAACACCAGTGTGTTTATCAACATTCTTCACATACCAAATCCCGTACAAAATTCAAAACACAGCGGCTACTGAGAGGAAAATTATCTTAATCCCAGCTGAAAACAGAACATACACCCTCACCGAGTTCAGTAACAGCCGCCAGCCCAGCGATGCTCCCACGTGGTTTAGCAGGTGAGGGTCTTAGCTGGTTGGAGCATAGCTGCAGCACTGGTTTTGGTTCCTGATGGTACCATCAGGGTTAAAAAAGACTGAGAGACACACATGGACAACAGCCCCATAAGTGGAGACTAAAGGAACGGAGGTGTTCCCACATCCATGCTCAGTGCGGCAGGTGCTGGTGGAGAGCCCAGGAAACGGACTGCAGGATACGGCCAGGCCCGTGTGCTCTCCCAAAATAGCATCTCCCAGCACTCCCCACACAGACCATCTCTCTGACCCGGTACAGCACAGGAGACCAGGGGCAGAGAAGCACAGTGGTACTCTGAGCTCCCTTGAAGCCCTGCCTTGTCTTATCAGGACCTAAGTATTTGCCCCAGGATAACCTCCAAGTGTATCAGGAACAAAATCCCATCAAATGCCACCTGTCTGGGAACTGGCTTGACCTTCCCAGGTGCCTCCACCTCGGAGGTGGGAGGGAATTGTTTGGCTGTGACAAACAAACCCGAGCAAAGCTTTTCCTCGAAGTCGGAGGATATCGTGCGTGCCTGAGCTGCTGGTGCTCAGCTGGTGGTTCCTAGAGAGTCACAGGAGCCTTCTGTTCATGCAGCTTTTCTCTATTCTTCCTAATTATAATGGTTTAGGCATGAAATATGCTCTGGGATTTCGAGCAGCAGCAAGTATAACCTACTGCCAACATGCCTTTGAACGCACTCAGGGCTCAGCGGGGCCGGGCTGGGGGTCGCGCAGGGCAGGGCTGTCACCCCACCTCACAGACAGCTTTGGGGCACGCAGCCCGTGCGGTCACCGTATGTTTTATCCCCGCGTCTCCTCGGTGCTCGTGGTGGGAGAGAGGCAGCATTTCAGAGCCCTGTGACCGGATGCGTAGAGACCTGGTACCACAACAGCACGGTTTGCTGTGTCTCTCTCAAGAGTCCTCCTCACAGCAAAGTTGGTCTCTGCGGGCCTCTTGACCCACGCCACCCTGCGCGTAAGGAGCTCTTACAGGTGCCTCGCAAGCTCTTCAGGGTTTGCATGAAGACAAGGCCAAAAAAAAAAAACAAACAACAAACTCAGTGCATCTCCCAGGGTTTCACCATACATGGCTGCCTGCAAGCATGTTTTGTACAGAAACAATTCAGCAGTGCTGCTCTTGCCCTGCTCCTCCAGCCCCCAGACGTGACTTACTGCAGCCCAGAAAGCCACCAGGCAGCTCTGCTCACTTTTGCGCTGGATTTACACTCCGGTGGAAACAAAACATGGTCCTGTCCCGCAGCAGTCCTGGTCCTGTGGCAGTCCCTGTGGCAGGGGTCCTCGTCCTGCGGTGGCCGTTGTCCCACGGTGGTCCCACGCCCCTGTCCTGCCGCAGGAGCCAGGCTGTGGGAAAGCATCGCCACGCTGTGCAAGGTGCACCCTGCAGCCAGGGCCATGCCCAGCACCCGGTCCAGCTGGTGCTGGGGGGCTCAAGCATGCCCACCCCTCCTGCTTTTCATTGCTCTCCCTTTTCTCCCTTGTAAGCCTGTCGTTCTACAAATCCAACCACAAAGCCACACTGCCATGAGGCTGCGGCATGTTGCGGCAGAGGACCAGCTCAGCTGGCCACCCCAGAGCTGCTGGGCATGGAGAGAGCCACCCAGGAGCTCATTTTTGAGAGATCTGAAGGGGCAGCAAGATGGAGAGGTCCCACTACCAAACCCAGCAGACAGCAGGGGCGATGCAGGACAAGGTTCCCTCTGCCCTCACCTCCACACCCAAGCCAGGGACACCTCAACATTCCTGGTTTCTCCCTGGATTTTCCCACCAGCACCGAAGCAGTGCATTGTGCCTGCCGGAATGTCTCCCCTCCCTGCTGTGTGGGTGCCAGCAGCCTCGGTGTTCGCCTCCAGCATTGCCACTCTTGCTTACTTTAGCACCCTTAGTCCAAAATCCCCAGGGCAGAGCAGGATGTGGGTGCTACATGGAGCACCCGCCTCCCAGCATCACCACCCTGGCACAGAGGAGCCGGTCCCTTTCCCCCAGGCAAGCACAGAGCTGGAATGGTGGCCCAACAACAGCTGGGAGAAGGAGATGAGCCTTCCAAAAATTTGGGAAAAAAAAGCTCTTTGCTACTATAAATGCTGTTGAGAACGCAGGGAGGAGCTCCCAGAAGCAGAAGGGCCCCAGACCACTGGGTCCAGCTGCTGGGGCTGAGGGACAGGCGAGGAGGGACACGATGACCAAAAAAGGCTGGAGAAGATCAGGGGCTGGGCCAAGCACCACCATTTCAGGGTGAGCATCCCAGCACCCCAGCCCCAGTTATGCAAGCTCAGGACAGACGTTTCCGGTGATATTTGCAGGGGGAGGTGGAGCCCCCAAGGCGCAGAGGTCCACCTCCCCCCACAGACCTTTCCACTCGCCATTTTGCTTCTCAGTTTGTTATCTTGTGGTTTGAAACAATACAGGAAGGATGTAGGTGTTTGCAAGAAGAAAGAGAAAGAGGAGGGGGAAGGGAGGAGGGCTCACCAGCCACTGCTGTGCTCCTCAGCGGGTGTCATTTGCTGGAAACTGCTCGCCCACGTGCATTATTAAAGGTGATGAAATTAATTTGGGGGAGAATAGAGCAGAAAAGGGTCAAGTTCCCACTAGAGCTGGACTGGAAGGGGCAAAGATGCTCTCATTTATCAGTACCCTCAGCTGTGGGTGATGGGCACCCTCCATGGCAGCCCAGGCTGGTTCCTCTTAAAAAATCTAAAAGGAAGCTGCTGATGGTGATGAACTGGGAACACAGCAGAGACAGGGCGAAATCAAGGAATTGGACCGGCTGGGAGCAGGATGAGGTGTAGGCAGCCCCCAGCCAGCAACCTAGAGGCCCAGCAGCATGCAGAGAGCTCGGGCAAGGCGCTGCCAGGAGCACCGGTGCCCCCGTGGATTTGCTACGGAATGCTTGAGAGCCAAAGGGATGGAGCTTACTGTGCAGCCTACACAGGTCCCAGTGAATTATGTCTGCCAGGCACTGAGCACTCAGGAAGGAGTGAAAGTGGAGTGAGGAACAGAGAGTGGTGAGCGCTGCGTCTCACCTGGTAATGTGGAACAGCAGCGAACGGGTCTGGATCAGGAGCACTCCCGTCAAACCACGCATTTCCGCTGGGCAGTAATCTTCTGACATTTCTCCTAAAGCAGAATAAAAACAAATATTTGTGTGAAATATTCTATATAACATCCTCCCTTAACAAGAAACCCCACCATACCAGCATTATTTTGAAAACTCCACTTTGGAAAAATATTGAATCGCTTTTTGGAAAGACATCCTCATCCTCAAAAGTATTTTATTGCATTGGTGTTATGCAACTGCCACATCTCAAGTTGGGCTTATAGCAAGATACGAAGACAAATTATCAAGTTAGTATTTTTTTTTCCAGGAGAAACCCCTCCGGGCTGCACAGACCACTGTGGCTGATCTCCAAGGCACCCCACGCAGGCGACCATCCCCCTCCCGCACCCAGCCTGCCTGGGAAGCCCGGAATCCGATGTGGTTTCCCCATAGGGTTTTGTCCCACATCCACAGCACCAGGACCACGGCACCGCAGCAGGCCCACGGGAGAACAGGAATGCCTCGGTCAACCACACAGCCCTCAAAACCACGCAGCAGCTTGGCTCCACAGCACAGTCCCAGGACACCGATGCCCAAGCACTTGGTGTGACCCTCGTCCCCGCAGGAGGGACGCTGGCACTGAGAAGGGAGCTGGCAGCTCTCCAGGGCAGGATTTGAAAGGTGTATCGCCGCTTCAGTGACAGGAAAGCTGTTCTCTCAAGCAGCGTTATCTCATCTATTTTGCAAATACAAATGTGATAGAAATCTGCAAAATAAGGAATATGCATTAACTTCTGAAAAGTTTTGACTACATATCATTATCTATAATTTCACTGCTTTGATTTGCATATTCATAAAAGAAACATACAGCACGGATGTGTCAAAGGCTTTCAGATGAACATGAACAAAACCAGCAAACTCGCAAGCTCCCTTCTGAAGTAATTGCCAAGAAGCCTTCACTTTCCCTGATGTCAGTGTGATATTTCATCCCCGAGCTCACAAAGCACCTCCCAGGTCCTGCTCCGGTTTGCTCAGCTCCGAGGGTGCGAGCAAGCGCTTTGACTGGGCCATGCAGTTTACACACAGGAAAAGCAACCCAGTTTCAAAACACGTGGTCAACAAGCGCTAGCAAGACAGCTTGGTGGGTTTCCAACCCGGGATGCTGGTTTTGGGGCTATCCCAGCTCCAGCAGCACTGAACATCCACCAATACGTGAGGTGACACAAGAGATGCCAGGTGGGTGGGCTGCACCCCGTGGAGGTTTAGGTGCTGGGTTTGTAGAGGTCCCTGTCCCACCTCCACCAGCGGGCACTTGCCGAGGTGTTGCACACCCCTTATTCTTCAGCCGTGTGACACAAACAGGCAAACCCAGGGCCGGGGAGGTGGCAGCATCTGCAGCACAGCCGATAGCAAGGTGATAACAAGCGCGAGTGACTCTGCTTTTAACTTATTTCCATGCTTTTAAGCTGCTGAGTAGGTGAAGCAACTGCCACTGCCCTTTGTGCCGTTACTCTCAGTATCACAGTGATGTTATTCCAGCACTTTTGGAGCACTGGAGATTCACATCAGTCTCTCCCTCCTTATAATACACCTGTGCCCAGCTCTTCCCTTCCTTTTCCTTAACCCCCTCCCTTCACAGAAGAATTGTTCATCAGAGATGGGCTCCCACTTTTTTTCCCCCCCACCTCTGTGGAGGAGCAGCACCCCATGGATTTTAGGTGCCAGCGTTCCCCCAAAGTGCTTTCACCCAGCTCCAGCAGCACCCACCAGCACAGAGCTTGTCAAGGCGCTTGGAGAAACACCAGCTGCTGCTGACAGAAAGCAGGTGTGGCAGCAGGAAAAAGGGAAAAATGTTGTTATTTTTCAATTTCCCTCTGACATTTTTCAGGAGGATTTTTTAACAACAGAGAGCAAAGCAGAGCTGACAGGCTCAAATATGCCCTGCTCTTCAGTGTTGGTTTGAGTGGAGAGTGTGAACTTTTGGTTACAAAAACACAATGTTCTGGTTTTGAAAGCTTCACCCTCCCACTACCAGAAATTTAACCATTTTGGCTAAATTTTACAGAAACATTGCATTGAAGGCACTCTCTTGCTGAAAAGTGCTGTTTGCTGGCTGCTGGATACGATGTGCTGAGACGGAAAAGATCTTTCCCACATCATTCCCATGCTCATGGCCATGTTCTTAACTGTTCGCAACAGAGAATTTACAAAACCTCTTTTTTCTTTTTTTAAGGCCATTCAAAATGAGAAAAGGAAATATTTATTTCTGCAACTGCTGACTGGAGATATGCCAATACTGCCAGTTATTCCCTTTTGAAGGGAAACAGTTGGAGAGCTCCCTGCTTTCCACCTCTGCTCCTGCCAGCTCATCCCCTCCAACCCTGCGCCATGCCATATTGCGGCCGTTGGGACACAGGGCAATACCACCAGCCAAAATCTCCCTGTCCCTGCCACACAGAGCAAGTGTTCTCAAAAGAGGGAGGCAGCAAGGAACATGCCCTCCGTGAGAAAGTTTGCCGTTTTCTTTTCCAGCCTTTACAGTCCTTCCCCTGCTTGGTTGCTGGATGGGGACTGGTGATGCACAAGTAGGTGCTGGTTTAACTGAGATGGACTATAGTAGGGTGAGGGGGATCAGTCCATCTCTTGGATCAGCATCTGGTGCCCCAGTTTCTCCCATTTCAACCCAGTGTAGCCAAATTCCCCCTCCCTACCACTTAGATCAGAGCCAAAACCTATGAGTGGGATGTTTTCTGAGCCTCTTTCTTCTGTCATTTTCTTCTTTCATGCAGCTGCACAGCCCCTCCTCTGGCTAATGTCCAGTTACTTACATGAAGGAAAAAAAAAAATAAGCTCGCCTTTTGGTTTTAAAGGGAAGCCTAAAAATGGAAACACTGCATGCTCAGAAAGCAAAACTGAATACCCAGAACTCAAAACATGTAACTTCAAAACCAGATTTTTCTAGTTGTCCCCCACAATAGGTGCCACAAACTATGATTTTTGAACAGTCAGTGGCAGGTTATCAAGATGACCTGTAACCGCCTGTCCCCCGGGGCCGGAGGGCAGCCCAGGTTATGGGAACAGTGGGAAACCCAGCCCAGGCACACGTCCAATGTGATGGGGCTGCCCTCACACGCTGGCCAGAGACTGGACACACGGACTTTGTGGCCAGGGCGTCGGGCGAGAGATGTGCTAAAAAGCAGAAGCAGGGACGCGCTGTTTCTCAGCAAGCTCACCTGGGACTTTCCCCTTTCTCACAGTGAGAAACAGCCCAGGAAGGTCCAAGCTCTAGGCTCTGCAGTGCAGGGTGCCCAGGGTCCTGGAGGGGTGCAGCCAAACACCTCCTTCCCAGGGAAGGCAGACATTCCCATGGGGACTTCAGCCAGCAGGAAGCACCTGGAACTACTCAACTTTGGCCTGCATCTTCTCCCAAAGTGCACCCACCCCTACTTGCCTCCACACCAAGTTCCCAGGGTCTTTCCAGCTCCCATTTCCTACCCAGTCTCCCATTTGCTTTCCTTCCTCCTCCTCCCTGCAGGCTGCTGATGGACATGAGACCAGGTATGTATCCACCTGATCCCTGCCTTGTGAGGACATTGGGAGAAGCACATTTACAACCACCTCCTGGAAGATTTACTCCATCTTCCTTGGAGAAGACCCCTGGCTGGGCTTCCTCAAGCACCCAGCCACAACTGGTGTTTGCAGCCACAGGCATGCAGCTCTTCCCCGCGAGCCTTGGGCAATGAGCAGTTTCCAGGGAAGCATCCAGATCTGCAAGTCTCCCTTCCCAAAGGGAGGGAGGCAGGTCAGCAAAGCCAGGTCAGCACCAACACTCCTCTCCACCTGCTATTCCTTTCTCCTCCACTGCCTCCCTTTGAAAATAAATCAAATATTTTGTTAAAATGCATCACTTCTTTCAAATGAAATGTTTTCATTTAACTTTTCAGCAGCAGAAAAAAAAAACACATTCAAGATTTTTTTGGAAGTTCATATCAAAAAGCAAACTGACCAGCATTTTCTCATTCTTTTTGGAGTTACCTTTGTAGTTTCACATTTGAAGTTCCACAGTGCTGACAAGAAGTCACAAGTATTTTCTAACCACCAAATTCCAATCCTGGAGTACTGTGCCCAGATCTACTTTGATGTGACATTGCAGCGACAATCACAGAACTGCTCCATGGGTGGGACCTGCCCTTAAGGCAGTGTGTGACCACCAGCACCAGGGGCTGGAGAGTGGCACCAGCTGAACACCAACCTCCTCCCCATCAGCCCATCAAGGCACAAGGAAGTACTTTATGTGTATCTACATCCATCCCTGCAAACCACAGGCTTGGGGAGCCCATGCTCCTCACTCCTGCCTGAAGCCAGTATTAACGCACGAATTTTTCAACCATTTCTGTTGGTCTTTGTGGTCTCTAAAGCTGCTTGACCCTGACACATCCCCAGTATTCCCAGCCAGGGCTGCAGATCCTGCAGCAAAAGGAACGGGTCCAGCTGGCAGTGGGAACAATCAAAATGGTCATTTTAAAAACAATTTTCAATTTATTCCCTTCTCTGTGCAACTCAGATGGGAGTTAAATTGATTTTTTTTACACTGCCTTCATTTAGTGTACACAGCTCTTTCACTCTCTCCACATCACTGAAAGAAACCTATGAAAATCAGTTAAATAAACACATCTGTGCTCAGAGCTCTGGAAATGCAGGGGGGTGTCTCTCCAGGGAAACCAGAGTGGCTTGCAAAGTCCAGAAACAGCTCTCCCATCTACAGGGGGGCTTGAGCACACCACACCTGGAGGAAGCCATGTGTGTCAGGGTCTCAAATCAAGGCAGGAGCTGGGTGCAAGCACCTTAGATGAATCACCAGCTCCAACGGAAGACGTACCACCAAGCCAGAAGCAGAAAGGGTCTCAGTTAATTACAACAGGTCCCAGGAAAAACAGTCCTGGAGTAGCCAGGCAGGGTGCAAGCTTTGGGGTGCCTGCACTGCTCCTGACCCCACAGAGGTGGTCTGAGCCCAGCAGAGGCTGGTGCTGGCACCATTACCTTGCCCTACCTGCAGAAAGAGCAGATCCTGAGACAGCAGCCAGAGCCCAGCTCATAAGGCAGCATCACAGCAACAAAGCAGATCCAAGGTCAAATCCTGGGAGACAGCCTCTAGGTCATATTTAGGAGCAGGCTCAGCAACAACCAGACCAGCACCCCTCCAGCACAGTTTAGAGCTGAAGGCCAATTGCTGAGCCTAAATAGAGCTCCTGGGGATGTGGGTGGAGGCTGCAGGTGAGGCTGGTCAGGGCCATTAAGGCTTGTTAGTGTCCTCAGAGCCCTGACAATCATCTTTGAAAACGATAATATAAGGAACTACTCCCATTGCCCTGGGGAACCACAGGTTACAACCAAAGGTTTATGGACTTTTCTGCTAGGAGAAACACGATGATGCTCTCCCAGGTGGGTGCCAAGCTCCTGCCCACCGTGCAAAGCAGGCATAACTGGGGGGCAGCAGCTTCATGCTCCAGGAGCAGGCACCTCCCGTAGGTGGAAGGAAGGAAGGAAGGAGAAGGATGATCTGGGTGGTTATGGTGACAGCATGGCTTGAAAGAAGGCACATCAGCTCCAGCTCCAGGGATGGGGCTGCCCAGGGGCCGTGCAACCCCTGGATTCGCCAGCCTGAAGCTCCAGGAGCCATGCACGCAATGGCGGATGTTTTGAAGGGAGTCTGGAAGAACACACAACAACTTCTTCGGGGCCTGTTTTTTGTACTGCCTATAAATGTTTGTTGGATGAAGAATACGCTCCCAGAGGCAGGTACCTAATGGATCTCAAGGAGCCACCATCTCTTTGCTGATGGTTTATAGAGAAGCTCAACTACTCAACCATCGGAAAAACATGAACGGAGACTTAATAAAGGCATGTTTCCAACACACAAAAAATTAATGAATTTGTATGGTATCCTGCCTACCAGATGCATTAATTTAGACAGACAGCACTCAAGGCTTTAAGAGCTGGTACTACAGAAGGTAGACAGCATGAAAGCAAAGGAGAGTAAACAGAGGAGAGATTTCTAGGTGCCCATGACATTTGTTCAAATACTTTATTTCAATCAGCTTAAAAGGGAAACATAAAGCTGGACGTTGCTCCTAGGACAGGGAATGAAATTGAAAACCAAGTAATGCACTGAGAGCAATTCAAAGGGAGCTGAGAGCAGCCGTCTGCTGCGGACAGGGCGCGAGCAGCCCCACCAAGGTCAGGCTTTTGCTCTTCTGATGATATTTTTGTTTCCAAATACCATCTCACATTGTCTTGTCTGTGGAAGAGATGCCACTTCAAAAAAAAAAAAAAACAGTGCCTGAATGACACTGGGAGAGTTTCACCTGCACAGACTAAGTAATTTCATATTTATTTTGCCAAATGCTCGGGGTGAGGGTCCAGAACGGACAGACTAACCTGCCCTTCCAGCGCTCAAAGCTCATGTTCAATTTGGTTTAGAAACACCATGAACTGGTGCATAAAAAAAAAAAAAAAAAAAACAAAAAATCATCTCAGAAAAGGTGTGAAATTCCACTTCAATGCTAAAAAATTCCTCTTTCCCATTCATTGATTTATTAGTATTTTATATTTGTTTTCTTTTTTTTTACTTTCATTAGCTCACAGGGTTTCTTTTATCTGTGAGCTGTCTCTCTGATAATGTTCAATACATTTAGCGTTTCTATAAATATGTAAATATAAGATCTGTATGTGTAAACACACACGCATAAATAAAATGGTAATGATGTGTGTATCTATATTTGTGTATATATGAAAGCTAAATTATCTCCAATTTACCCAACGTCCTTTACATCTCCTATATGCATCCCAAGCCAGCATTATGTTCCTAAGCACATGTAGTCTTCATATTTATATGAAAATGGCACCTATGAGGAACAGAGATAAAAGACTGAAAAGTGTTTCTGGTGGAAAACTAACTCCTAATTCCTTAATTTCTTTTCACTTGTTCCCCAGAGCAAGCACTGGAAGATACCTTAATAAGTCCGCACACATTTATTTCAGCCCCTTGTTTGGCTGGTTTTCGTGCGGTTTGTATCAGAAATAGCTGAGCTGGTACCGAGAGGAGCCAGCGATTGTCCCGGGAGCTCCTCTGCTGTGGGTGCTTTGGTCCTGATCCAGAGCAAAGTTTGGAATTACGAGTAGGGTAACTTTGCCTGCTAGAAAAGAAAATCTGATGAGAAAATTCTCCATCCTTTTTCAAAATCAGCAGTACCCCAAGATGCAAGACTCTCCCAAAGGGCGATGCCTCTGAGCCGCCATGATCTCTGCCGCTGCCTCCACCCTCTCCCCATCTCCCCGGGGAGATTTTTGCTGGGTCAAGGAGGAAAGACCTTCCCGTACAGGCTGTCCCATGGCCTGGGGTGTTCTGTGAGCTCCAGAGGAGGGAGCCCAAAGGCACAAAGGGAGCTCAAAGGGGCAGAGAGAGCCCAAAGGGAGCTCAAAGGGGTAAAGGGAGCTCAAAGGGAGCCCAAAGGGGTAAAGGGAGCCCAAAGGGAGCCCAAAGGGAGCCCAGAGGGAGCTCAGAGGGGCAAAGGGAGCCCAAAGGGAGCCCAAAGGGGTAAAGGGAGCCCAAAGGGGTACAGGGAGCCCAAAGGGAGGCCAAAGGGGTAAAGGGGGCTCAAAGGGAGCCCAAAGGGAGCTCAGAGGGGCAAAGGGAGCCCAAAGGGGCAACCGCTGCTCCTGCAAATGGGCACAGGAACCAGGAAAGGGGCGGTGATGCACGAGCAGAACGAACGCAGGGCCGCTGGAATCTGGCAGATCCCGGGACGAAGCGGTGCCCCAGCCAGGCCGCAGCTCCTCCGCGGACCGGCGGCCCCCGGCTGCAGCGCGGACGGTTGCGGGGCGCAGAGCGGGAGAGCGCCCCGCGCGCCCGTTCCGCGGGGACGGGGCGGGGGCCGGCGCGCGGGCGCTGCCGCACGCCGCGCGCGCCCCCTGCCGCCCGCCGGGGCAGAAGCGGCCGGGGAGCCGGCAACGTCGAGGCCAAAACGGCCGCTTTTCAGCCAAAAAACCGCCCCTGCAACGGGCATCCCTTATCCCTGGCAGAAGTGATGCCGGGCCAAACCGCCAGCTTTGGTGGGGCAGGGCTGGGGAAAAATGCTGGGAAAGAGAGAGAAGATAATTGATTAGTGCGTCAAAGATGGGGAGGACCGAAGGCAGGAGCATCCAAAGCCAGCTGCCATCACCCACCTGGGCACAGCACATGCTGAACCCCCCACCCCTCGCCTTCACCCGGACCGGAGGGAGCTCACTTGCAGAGAGGCTATTTCCCTCCGGATTCTTGGGAAGCAGCACAAGCCATGAGCTCCCTGCGGCTCCAAAGGATGCGAAGCCGGGGACAGCACCAGGTGGGACAAGGGGAATCAGCCCCCAAGCTCCCCTGCCACACGGTACTCCGGGGAAAGGGCCAATCCTATTTGCCCCTCTATTTTGGGGTCAGTTTTTCCCTTTTTCTCTCCATTCCCGGGCCAGCTTCCCTGCTCCATGCTGCAGACAGCACCTGCAGGAAGGGTTCAGGCCGGGGTACCCCAAGGGGGTGTTTTTACCCCACACCTTGGTGCTGCCAGCAGGCAGGACCCAAAGATGCACCAGATTAAACCCTCTGAAACTCAGGGAAAGCCTTGAAATAGCCCCAAACCGCTGAGCAGTGCTCCTGTGGCTGCCAGGGCACCGCTCCTCCCAGCTTTGCTGCAGGATCTGCTCCTCCGCGGATGCTCCTGCAGCCACCAGGACACAAGCCAGGAGACGTCCCTCGCGTGGGAGTGCCAGGGCCATGGGCACAGGGGACATCAAGGCCCAGACGCGTGCTCTGCGCCCCGAACAGCGCAGTTTCCATCCAGGATCCCAAGCAGGGTTACGGAGCGGTGCCCGCTGCGGTGCGGACGGCTGGACTGAGCTGCCCATACCCTGCTTCTCGCTGAGTAGAAAATCCTGGGTGTCCTACGGGGGAAAATACAACTTTTTTCTCCTCCTCCTCCTCCTTTCAAAGTGTTCTACAAACCTCAGCACACCCTTTTTTACCATTGGTGAAACGCTGACTTGCCAGCACCAGTTCTTAGCCTCTTTACAAAATTCAGACCCAGGCAAAGTTCAGCCAATATGCTGCTTTTCCACAATTTTCTCTTCACCAAAAACTTAAAGCCTTCCCAAAAAGCTGCTGCAGCTCACAGCTGGCTGGCACATGTCCCCGCGGTCAGGATGCTCAATGCCTACCAAAGCCGGGGCCGCCCTGCACCCCACGCCGCCCCACACCAGCCCTGCCCCCTCCTTCCCAGCCTTCGCCACCAGCTTTGCATCACTCAGGGTACACGCGGTGGGGTTGACCTCCTCCGCGGTGGCCTCCGCGTCGTGTGCACGGGAGTGCGGAGGAGACGGAGGTGGCGAGTCCTGGATACGGCCATGGGATGCTTCCCCATCCTCCTGCCTGCGGCGGGCTGCACAACTGCCGGCATCACTTGCTGGACTCCTCTGGCTCATTCTTCACTCCGCCGCCCAATATTTCATCATCCACCTCAGCAAAATGTATATTTCCCTTTTAAGAGCTCTCCTAGAATAATATATTTTTTTATTATCGTGACAGTGAGGGCTCCTGTTGCCATGGATACATGCCCTTTGCTAGAGCGGGAGCTTTCTGGGTGTTGGAAATTCTGCTATTTTTCCTGATCTACAGGGTTTGATTTTTTAAAAAAATCTGGTATTTATTCCCATTATCATAATCTGAAACAACAGGTCATTTGTGTTGCATATGGATATGTCACCAGTACAGTAAAGCCTTCGGAAACAACCTTCTGCTTCTAGCAGGAATTTTTTTTTTTGGGGGGGGGGGGAATCCACCATGTGGCATTGATAATATATAGTGTAACAAAACAAGAGAAACTCTGGAAAGGTCTCATCCGTATCTCACCACATTATGCATCAAATCCCATCTCTGGATTTGGGACTCCTGAATAAGTGTTACAAAACCAAGCCCAATTTTGTGTGGTTTTTGTACTTTTGCTGTAGAACAAACCTAGATCTTCTGGTTGTCAATTCAGCCCTGCTCCAGTCCTGAGCCTCTTGAAACCTGATCTGTTTGAGAACACACAGAGAGAAATTAAAATGATATATTAAGTGGAGAGAGAGATGAATGGATGGATGGATGGATGGATGGATGGATGGATAAATCAGCTCAGCTTTTCACTCCAGCCGTCCCTCACAGGCGAGTGCTGTAACATTTACATTTCCAAAGGTGTCACAAACACAGAAAGACCTTACAGGAACTTTTCCGAAGCACTTCATCCCTCAGGGTAATTAGCGGCGCAGGATTGCGCTCTGCTTCTGCTGCTCCCGGCTGCCAGTGCGCACTGGAGGGAGCAGGAATGTGCCCATTTTACAGCCAGGAAAACCGAGGCACGGAGCTGGTACCTGGTACAAAAGCAGATGAGCAGCAGAGCCGGGGTGAAAACATCCAGCTTTCCTTGACTTTCTGACAAATCCAAACATTTTTAGTGACAGCATCCATGCCATCTGCCTCTTTTCACAAGCAGGAGGATCAAGGTGTCACCTGTGGGCTCGTGTCCCGCTGTCCCATCAGGACCAGAGATGCTGCATGAGACCCATTCGCTTCTCTCTGCTTGTACTCTTGGCTTTTTGGTTACTTTTTTAAAAGTTGAGAATAGTAGAAATTGGTCAAAGCAGACTGACAGCATGGAAACTCCCAGAACAGCAAACACTACAGGAAAGATCCAAGATTCGCCTACAAAAAGACAAAAGTCTGCTACAAAAGTTTTAAAAGGAAACTGCTGATGAGATACCGAGTGGATTTAACAGTTTGTACAAACTTGCACTGAGCACAGACTGGTACTTACTGGGTTCAGAGGTGGTAGCTGGGTGGGAGATGGTTTAGATGGTGAAACCCTTCTCCCTGCACGATGCTCAGCCAGCAGCCGTGCAAGGGACCCCGGTGTGCCCAGGGTGGGCAGCTCCTCGTGCATCACCCCCGGGTCTCTGCAGCATCCACAGGTTCAGCAAAGAGAAGGGAGGAAGATGAAAACACGGCCGTGCATCGCTGTGTTTCACCCTGGCAGGCTCAGGAGGCTGCTGGAGGAGCCTCTGCCATGGAGGCCAGGACCTGGGACCCCCAGGGTGGTGCCAGCGGGGAGGGAAAGGCGGCTCGGAGCCCCTTCACCTGCGGCTGGAGCACACGGGAGGGCCCTGCGAAGGGACGTGGAGCTCCCGGAGAGCATGAGATGGCAGAGGAGCATCAGCTGGGAACGGGAAATAGTGCCCGGACGCGTGGAGTTATGGGGATGTCCTTGTCTGCTGGTGGGAAACCAGTTCAAAGGTGTTTGCATCCCCACCCAAGCCTTGCGCTGCTAGAAGAGGAGGCTCGGCGAGGTGAAGGGATGCCCCAGCGGTGCCCAAAGAGACGGAGGAAAAGTTCAAGCTGAACGAGGGGGTCCTGCCTGGGCACAGCATCTCCCTGCCAGTGCCAACCAGCTCTGTCCCCCCCCAGACGTGCAGATGGAGGACGTGGCTGACAACCTCTGCCGTCAGCCCAAGGAGAGTCTCCTTGAGAATGCCACGTGATAAAACCCGTCCCACCACAATTTGATTGACCCCTAATACAGAGGGGAGAAGAGGGTTATCCGTGACTCATTTCTCCTGCGAGCCATGCGATTTCCCGTCACGCTGTGTCGCCATGGAGATGTCACCCGCACGGGCTGGAAGGGGACCCAGCACCCCGGCCGACAGGCACAGCACCGGGGCGGCTAGGAGGAAACAGGTATTTTCTATCAAGAGTGAAAGGAGGAGGAACAGCGGCACCCTGGTGAGCGCAAGGCAAAATATCAATTACCGGGGTGTGGAGCTGATGTCCCTGCACATCGGGGACATGGCCCCGCTGGGAGCTGGGCACCCACGGAGCGGGACCGGGTATCTGGGTGCCCCACGCCAGCGTCCCACCACCGGGGCAAGCTGCAGTTGGCGAAGCCTCTGGACTTTTCTGAAGACACCCACATTTGAGAGCTGACCACAGCTAAAGTGCCATTTTTAGGTACAATTTGATAAAAGTGAGAAATAAACCTTTTCAGGAAGAAATGTTGCTTTTTCTGTGTTTCTCTGATTTACGAAACCGGCAGGCTGGTGCACTGAGGGTGCACGCCGCCACCGATGGCGTGAGCACGTTGGTGCCAGCGGCCGTGCCCGAGCCCCCATCGCATCACATCGCGCTCACGCTCCATGAGCACCTGAACATCTTCATCTCCCCCGTCCGGCCGCCGCACCCTCCTGACCTTTTCTCCCACCGCCACCAACCAGCGAGACCAGAGCAGAGCCGAACACTGGGAACATCGTGCACACATCCCCTTCCTCCGAGCAAAATATCTCCTTGTCTGACTGCTTTGGGAAAGGCTGCTTGATGCAAAGTGGTTGCAGACGTAGATGCTGATCCTGCTTCTCAGGCACAATCCTCACGGGATGTCCCTGCGCAGCAGAACATCAGTAATCCAGAAAAGCAACACGTGGAGCAATGCTGGGAAAATACAGCAGTAAGAAGTGTTTTGGACGTCTCGCGTTTAAAATATATTAATTTCTTCAAACGTTGCAGTAGCAAAGGCAGAGCAGGATCATGTCTCAGCTTGGTGGGGCAGAATATTTCGGACTGTTTAAGCCTATTTATGGGACAAGGATGTTCCCGGGCAGGGTGGAGGGTGCACGGTGTCACCCCAGTTTGCAGCCCATCTGCTTTTGCTGCTGTTGGGAGGAGGCAAGAGGAACACTGAAAGTCAGGAACAGCAGTATGGGAAACCTTATCTAGACTTTTTTTTTAATGGCTTTGACTTAATTAAGTGGCTCAAGTGGGAAGTTATCACAGGGCAGGAGAGAAGGCAGGCCCTGCGGCGTGCCAGGGGAGCCAAGGTGGGATGGGTGCGGGAGTGGGGCTCCCCGGGGTGTTTGGTCTCTCAGCACACCCCGGCGTCCCTCCAGTGCCGTATCCTCACCAGGCAAACACCGCTAAATGCTCAGGGCTCAGTTCTCCCAGAAACAGGGCTGGAAAAGCCCTCCCCTGCCCAGGGACGTGCAGGGGGACGGCACAGCCGAGGGGCACGCGTGGGGCTGTGGACCCACAGCAAGGGATGCGCCGAGGGAGGCGCCGAGGGAGGCGCCGAGCACTCGCTTTTCAGGCAAGGATACAGCGGGGGCCGAGCGAGAGAAAACATCCTCATTACTGCCTTGGATCATTTAATGCCGCTTCCCTGCTCCCGCCTGGGTGAGATCGCTCCCGTTTACATTCATCAAACGCCAAGTACGCTTTCCCTGCACCCCGAACAGGAGCCGGCGGTGGGATCGCCAGCACCGGTGTGCCGTGCTAACTCCGGATTAATATTGACTTTTTAATGACAAGCGCTGGAGTACAAATACCAAGCGACGCGGCGTGGGCAGCTGAAGGGGGCCGGCACGCCTGTTATTCAGCAAATGAATTATTTGATTCCCGTTCCCTGCAGCGTGCTGTCCGCTAGGAAATTTTCATTCAGTCTCTCTAACTCAGGAACCGATTGTAAATGTCAGCGCTAAACGCTCAGATGTAAGCGTTCGGTTGTCTTGTTTGATTACGGCGCTAAAAGGTCAGAGCCGACTAATGGAAAGTACAAGCGGTACCGGGAGGGAAGCGGTGTTCTGCCGTGGGTGAGCAAACACCGCGGGACAACCTAATCGCTCTTCCCGCAGCATCTCTCTCTTCCCTCTCCGGCTCCCTCCTTCGGGGCTGTTTTCCAGGTCTCGTGAGCTGGAAAAGCCATTTCTGGGGAAAATTCCCGCTTGTGATGTTGCTGCTGGGGTTGCTGACAGCACTGGATCTCCCCACGGAGGATACGGAGAGCTCGCCTCGCTGTGTCCCAAGCGGATTTGCTCCCAAAGGGGAAGGGATGGCCAGAGAGCCGGGCTGCTGCCACCGCCCACTTCTCCCCATGCACAGCTCGGGTCGGCATGGAAGCATTTTGGGTGCCAATGTCTTTGTGCCTCTGCTACAGCCCCCATCTGGCAACCAGCATCCCGGGAGCTCCACACAGAGCACAAAATTGGGTTGGTTTTTCCTCCTCCTTTCCCATTTGCCATCCGTTTCCCCGACGCTCGCAGCACCTTTAAAATCCCCTTTCCCTGAGCTCTTGCAGCCACGGTGGCCAAATAAACCGACAGTTGCCTTCAAGTGACTCAGCTGAGGAAATCGGCTTTTTCTGTGCGCCCATTACCACCGCTCCAGTTCCTTAAGCCGAGTTCATTATATTTATTTTAAAGCCGCTTTCAAAAAATATCAGTCCTTCTGCCATAAAAGTGCCTGAAAGAATAAAACCCAGATGAGCCATTACTCCTCCCCGGGGAACAGCGCAGTGGGGTCCTGAGTAGGAGTGCTCATCACTCCGTACGGATGCCATCCTGCACCGGGAATTCCCATTGCCAGCCCCAAAACCATCCCCAGGCAGAGCAACTCAGTGCCGATTCTGGATGTCTGAGTGTTTCTGAACATTTACATCCATGAGAATTGGGAATTTTAGGAAAACTAGGAGTTTTAGGAAATAATTGCAATGGTTTTTTCCCCAAGACTTTGGCGTCTCTGATGAGATCCCACTGACATCTCACCAACCCCAGGATGCCCAGGCCACCTCTCCGGGCTTCTTCGTAGAAATCAAAGATCCAGCTGCCACGGGCTCCTCTTGGGAAGGCAGTTTCTATCCTCTGTTTCTGGGTGGTTTGTGTTACAAGGTCCCAGATCACTCGGAGAAATAAGAGGCGGTTATCTTATTCACAAGCCCCTTTGCAAGAACATCATCGGGAAAGGGTCCCATTAGGCAGAGGATGGTGCCAGAAGGGTGAAGCAGCTGAGAAACCCCCATAAAATACATGGATGGGGGAACCTCCACCCCATCATCAACGTCAAATGCAAAGAAATCAAAGAAAAAAAAAATTCCATCTCTGAACTGAGCCGTTTCTTCCCTAGCCTGGGCACAGAGCAGGAGCTCGGGGCTGCCTGAGCTGCGCCAGGAGAGTCGAGGCAGTTTGCGGTCTGTAAGATTAATAGGAAATCTGCTCTGGATTGGGAGTGATTCCCTCTTTTATTGGAATGAACCCCAAAGAGTAATGGCTGCAGGGCAGGAAGAGGAAGGTAAATCGCAGTAATAATGTGTTTCTTTGTGCAGACATGCTTTTGATCATAGAAAAATACACCATCTGCTTCTAAATTACTTGTTGTATTGATTTAACAGTCAGTAACGGGGGGGGGGTGTTTGCTTTTTTTTTTTTTTTTTTCTTTTGCAAATCCATTTGCAACGTCTCCTGGAAATCTGACAGTTACGTGCCATAAAAAGTAGGGGCTTGTTCATCGTACAAGCTTGCTGCTGCCAGCGCGGGGAGCAACGGGTCGTACCTGCGTGGGCTCCTCCAGCCCCTGTCCCACACTTCTGCGCCCCACAGGAACCCTTTCTTTAAGCCAAATAAGCTGTTCCCGTGCTTTCTCCGTGCTCAAGCCGCGTGCACTCCGCTGCCCTTGTTGCTCTGCATTTTTACTGCTTTCTTTCAATTTTTTTCAACTTATGGGCTACCTCTCCCCCTACACCCCAAAAACTGCAACAGCATCAGGGTCCCTGCACCTGGGAGCGGTTGTGCCGATGGCAAACCACGGCCGCTCCCAAACGCCTCCCGCGTGTCACAATCCTTCGCAGGGGCAGCCTCCCCCCAGCCCTCGTAAGCGTGCCCACCCTCGTCTGCCAGGGACTGGCTCATCTTCATTAGGCAAACCATTAATTTCCCAGTGGTGCGCTGAGATTTGCCCTCACCAGAGCAGAAACCCTGCAGCTCGCAGCCTCCTCACCCGCAACTGCCGCCTCTCCTCACCACACGCCCACGGAGCAGCACGTCACCCCCAGAGCCCGTCCGAGGAAACGGGATTCCTGCTCTCAAATGAGCTTCCGAAGGAACATCCGCTGCAGCCTGGCCCGCAACGCTGCTGATGCACCCCACCGCTCTCACCAGCGCCGTGCCAGGGATGGATGCATGACTTACCAGTGGAAAATTACATTATTTTGCAGCTAATTAGCTGCTGTTATTCAGCCCGCAGCCTGAGCGTCAGCCTTCTCCCCGGCTAGAAAACGCTCTGGCAAATCACACTTCTCACTAAACCACGCCAACGGCTCCCGGCACCGGCGCACGGTTCCCCGAGGAGGCAAGGAGACCGTTGGGTGGCCAACAGCTCTGGCCAAGCTCCCGGAGACCCCTCAAGGGCCGATGCCCGCACACGGGCCTTGTGCTTCGCGCTGGGCGTCTGCGAGGACAGGCTCCGTCACTGGAGAGCCGTCAGCTCCGGTGAGGTTTTCTCGGGGAACTTGGCCATTTCTGGGCATCCCCAGTCCCCCCAGACCAACAGCTCCAGCATCACACATCACAGCAACGTCGCACAGCCCACCTACAGCTTTTCTAGTTCTCCAAGTGAAACTAGGAGACAGATCTTGGCTTCTGCTGGTCGTGATCTGCAATGTTTATTTAACCCCTCATAAAAAGGCATTTCCGTGCAGAGTCTTTTGGTTCCTAAAAGTTGTTTCCCAGCAGCCACCTGACAACCCTCCCCCCTAAACCGAGAAATAAAGTGACCCAGGAGTCGGCAAAACAAAACGAACCGTCCAACTCCGACACAGAAAAGTGGTTCCTATCATTCAGTACAACATGGAAAAATTTGGCAAACAGCTGATCCGCAGTTCCCGTCTCTCAAGCGCTACGGAGCCAGCGCCAGTCTCCAGCCCTCCGGTTGTGTGTGGGGGACAGCCGCACGTCCTTGTGCTGCAGGAGCTGGGGACTCTCCAGGGGTCCGAGGCAGGCGGGTGAGAGCTGCTGGGTCAGCATTTTTAACGGGGCGATATAAATATAAAACATCAATACAAACGGGTTCTTTGTACAGAAAATAGCATCTCGCAAGGCACTGGGGTGACGACCGTGCAGCCGCTGGCGGCGGGCTCCGACCAGGCTCCTCCAGCCACCGCTGAGATCGGAGTGGGAGGAAGGAGGGGAAGAAGGGACCAGAGAAATCCCTGTGATGCCATCCAAGAGGGCTTTCACCCCACCGCTGCCCCCAAACACCCTGGGAGTTGTTTTTCCCAGCTGGAAGGTTGCTTTTCCTCGGCGAGGGTGGCGTGACCCTGCGGGGGATCCGGTCTCCTTGGGATGGCTTGAGGTTGGGTTTGGCCGGGAGGAAGGTGCATAGATCGGCCGGGGGCTGTGGCCACCCTGCCCCGCGCTCCGCTCCCTCTTCAAGCCAGCAGCCCCAGCCGGGTCACCTTGGCCGAGAGGAAGGAGTGGATGATGAAGACGATGGTTTTGGGGCAGGAGTGAAGATCCAATTGCTGCAAGAAAGGAACGGAGGGATGTTCGCAACAGAGAGGGCAGGTTCTGGAGCAGCCAGCTTTCTGCTTGTGGTGGGGAGGGCAGGGACCACCCAGAGCCCCCCAAACCCCACCACAGCCTTCCTGTGCACCGCAGGGGCTGCGTGCGGCTGTGGGTGGGTGGATAAGCCCTCACCCCCAGGTGCCAGGCAGGGTGGGTGCTCTGCTCCCCCTCGCCCCCCAGGGCGGGCAGGAGCGTGGGTGCTGGGGTGGCGAGGATAAAGCCAACTCACAATCTCTCCCTCCGGGCCACCAAAGTCCAGGTAGAGCATCTTGGTGCCGTCATCGGAGGACATCTGCAGCTTCTCGAAGGGCTGCTGGAGCAGGATGGTCCTGCTGAGCCCGGGCTCGGCGGTGGAGATGGTGAAGCCCTTGTCGATGTGGATGGACAGGGTGCAATCCTGCCCCTTCCACGTGCAGGCTGGGGATGGGGATGAGGGGACAGGGGTGAGACAACGGCCACCAGCCCCACCACCTGGCCTCCCCCCGGTTCCCCACTGACCTGTGGAGACCTCCTGGGCCAGCTCGGCGGCTCCGTGGGTGCCATCCACCAGCAGCCGTGTCCAGAGCGCCAGGTCGCGGGGGGTCTCCAGGCTGAAGAGGTGGCTCTGCACGCCCAGCCGGCTGCCGGCGCGCAGCGCGAACGACAGCTCCGCCTCGTACAGCGCCGTGCCCTTGGCCGGCCCCGAATGCACCAGCCTACGGCACCGGCCCGCCTCAGCACCGCTCCGCACCGCGCTCAGCACCGCTCCGCACCGCGCTCAGCACCGCACCGGGCTCCGCGGGGATGGCTGCGCGGCGCGGCCGGCAGGGGGCGCTACAGCCCCGCGGATGCGCCCTCAGAACCGTCCGCGACCGGACCCCCCGGAGGCGCCACCGCCCCCCGGCCCTGCCACCGCCCCACTGCTCTGCCACCGTCCCAGGGTCCTGCCACCGCCCCCGGGCACTGCCACCGCCCCCCGGCCCTGCCACCGCCCTGGGCTGCTGCCCTGACCCCCAGCCCCTGCCCTGACCCCCAGCCCCTGCCCTGACCCCCCTGGCCCTTCCCACCACCCCTGGGCACTGTCATCATCCCAAAAGCCTCTGCCACCAGCCGGGGACTCTGCCATCATCCCTGGGGCTCTGTCCTCACTCCCAGTCCTTGCTCGGACCCCTGGACACTGCCACCACCCTGGGGTTTCCACCACCACTCCTGGGACGCTGCCACCACCCCTAGGGATCTGCCCTGACACCCAGTCCCTGTCCTGAACCCCCTGGCCCCTGCCACCACCCTGGGGCTCTGTCACCACGCTGAGGCTCTACCACCACCCCTGGGGCTTTTCCCTGAGTCCCAGCCCCTGCCACCACCCTGGGGCTCTGCCCTGGCCCCCAGCCCATGCCACCACCCTGTCCCCCGTGCAGGGCAGGAAGGGCTGGGCCGGTGGCCCGTACCTGGTGGCGATGAGCGGGTAGCTGTGCGTGGGCTTGCCCAGGGCGTCGCGGCTCTGCGGCAGGCTGCCGTACAGCAGCAGCTCCTTCTCGGTCAGGACGGCCAAGAGGTTCCTGGTGCCGGCGCTGGGCAGCTGCAAGGGGAGGGGGTCAGGGCCAGCGGCAGCGCGGTGGCGAGGGGCAGCAGCGGGCATGGGGGTACCTGCTCAGTCAGCCAGCCCACGTGCTTGACCTCCCGTCCGGCCACCGTGCCAGCTCCCGCCAGCTGGGCCCGCAGCTCCTCCTTCACCCGCGGCAGCAGCGTGCTCGCGTTGGCCTGGATGGCGCTGAGCCACGACTGCGCTGTGGCCTCGTCCTTGGCCCGCAGGAAAAGGGCAACGCGCCCGTCCGCCGAGCACACCTCCAGATACCTGCAGGGACACGGCCCCGCTGGGTCCCCGCCGGCCCTCAGCACCCCGGGGGCACCACGGTGGCATCGCCACTCCCCGGCCCCACACCCTGACCTGTGCTCCGGGTCGGCGGGGAGGCACTTGCGGGACACGTAGCACATCTTCAGAGGCACAGTCCTGCCCTCCCGGAGCTCCCGAGGCGGTAGGAGGGGGGACGACCGCTTCTGCAGGGCGGAGGGCGAGGGGTCCCAGCTGACCGTCGCCCCCGCGGAGGAGTTCTTGAAGTAGGGGGAGATCTCCTTCATGTACTTCACTGGAAGAGAGGCAACATCCGGCTGAGGGCACGGCACGGGCCACGCAGCCTCATCCCGCCATCATCTGCCCCCCCTCAAAACCCCCTGCACCCTCCCTGCACCGGAGCTGGTACCTCCTTTGATATCTCCCCGGTGCTGTCACCCACGGGTGCTGCAGTGGGTGTGGGGAGGGGACGGCGCTGGTGGGCGAGGTGGTACCAGAGGGTGACATGGCACCTAGGATCCTCCCAGTGCCTCTGCCCCACCATCCCAGCCCGAGGAGCCCCCCAGGAGGGGCAGAAATGGCCATTCCCCTCTTTTTTTCTTTCCTTTATCCCAGATCAGTTCCCAGATCCGAGTCTGATCAGGTCCCTGGGGCGGCACACAGAGGCAGGGGGCGGGGAACGGGCAGGAGTCCCAGGCCAAAATTACACAGTCCAAACTGTGCCGGTACAGCCGGTCCCACTGCCAACTGGGAACAACAGCTCTCAAATACCATGGCTCGGCCCCAGGAAAAGCCTGGAACCGCGCGCTCGCAGCTCGCACGGCCCTGCCCCGTGAGTTATAAACCAGGGACAAGAAACCAGCTCTCGGTCCCCAGCGAGTCCGGCGCCGGAGCCGGCGCCCTCCAAGCCGTGCTGGGACAGAGCTGGCTCCTGAGGTTTAGGGAAAGGGGGAGATGAAAGTCACCACAAATTGATGGGGCCCGTAGCTATATCCTGAAAATGAGGTCAGCAGCACCAGCCAAAAAGCTTCGACTGAGCAGGGGAGGACGCCCCGCACGCCCAGTGGAACCAGTCGTGGTCCTGCACTGGGAGCAGCATGGGACAGGCTGGTGGCTCTGAGGGAGGACTTCCCTTGGGGAAAGGGCTTTGGAACAGACACTGCTGCCGCGTCCCCAGCCGTGACTGCTGCTTTCGCTCCAGGTCCAGGTCAGCGACATGGGTGGCAGGAGGGGTACAGGAGCTTGGCTTTGCAGCCAACTCTTGTAGGTGGACGCGCTCCATTGTTGCTGCAAAGCCACGGCAGCCTGACTTTGTGCCCGAAAAAAAGCCCTTTTCCCACCAGGAGAGAGTCTGAGAGCAGAGCCTACCATCCCCATCCTTCCCCTGCCCACCACCACCCATCCTCCCCTTCGCCCCTATCCCCGCCAGCTCCCCGAAACCTCCGAATCCCGAAATCCCGCAGCGGAGCGGTGGCGGGGCACACGGGGAGGCAGAGCCCTGTGGGGCGCCCCGCTCCGCCCAGCCCCAGCAGGACCCAGCTATAAACGGCTGCGACGCCGCTGCAGCGCGTGGGCCCGGTTACCCCGCACGACGGGCAGGGCCAGGGAGGCGGCGCGGGGCCACCAGCCTCGTGCCCATTATAAATAGCCACCGCGTCCCCGCGGGCATGCGAGCCGGGCTGGACTGTAGCCCGAGTCGTTAATCTTGGCAGCGGGGACAGGCCATTATCCCCGTGCCTGGGAACTAATAGGAGTTCAGAAAGATATCATTCAGCTGCTGAAACCCGAGCGGTGTCCCCGCGCCAGCCCGCGGCTCCCCCGGCACGCGGAGGACGTCAGCGGCATTAGCTGTGCCATGGCGGGGTCACGTCCCCACAGAGCAGAGGAGCCGTGTCCGGCCCAGGACAGGGCGCAGGGAATCAGGCAACGGCCAGCGTGCGCCTCGCCGGCACGCGGCTTCAGGAGGATTTAAGGCTGGTGAGGAGGCACCGATGGGATTCCGCAGCACGGGGGGATCCCGAGCCGGCGCAGGGAGCCAGGATGCGATGGGGACTGCGGTGCTCCGGCCCGTGGGAGCTGCTGTTTCCTCCCACGACAGTGCCAAGCTGCCTTTCAGAGACACGCGGCACAGCGTGACACACAGGGTGACAGTGCCATCCCCAGCCTGCTCTGCAGCGGCGGCCGCTGCACCCCTGCCCGTCCCTGCCAAGCAAAAAAAGCCATGGATTTTTCCCAGCACGGGCTTAACAGTGGATTGGCCACTTCTGCCAGTCCCTCTGCTGCAACGGAATCACCTGGTATCGAACAGCTTAATTAATTACACCCATGTCATTAAAGCAAACAACTCGGACTGTATTACGCATCATCTCTGCTACTGGCAACTGTAATTACTGCACTGGCGTTTCGGTAGTTTTGTAACTAACACCTTGCAGTGCCGGGGCTCCTGGCCTGGCTGCCCCCTTCTCGTTAACCAGCACCCCTCCAAAAACCACCCCACCTCCAGCAGGCAAAGAGCCCCCTCGGCAGCTGCTGGGCGAACGCGCGCGGTCCCCAAAGCCACGTCGGCTCTCTGCTCCCCCGAGGAGACAGCCTGGCCCGCTGAGCTTCTCCGGCATGGAGGAGAGGGGACACATAGGACCTCTCGGGGTTTTGCACTCAATAACGCTTTATTTTTTTATTTAGGTTTTGAGTTCCAGAGGGCTCTGCCGAGGAGCCACAAACCTTCCTCCAGCCAGGAAAGCAGCCGCAGCCACGGGGACAGAGATCCACGGCGGGGGGGTTTAAGCCCGTGCTACCAGTCAGGGGTGGGATGGGTCCCACTGTTTCCCCCCTCAACCCCCGAGAGCATTCCAGCAGCATCCGTACAGTGCTGTGAGACAAAAAAGTCCAACCATACGGGTGGCTGTGGCATCAGGAGGTTTTTCCCCCTCTACTCTGCCCTGGTGAGACCCCACCTGCAGCACTGCGTCCAGTTCTGGCACCCCCAACACAAGAAGGACGTGGACCAGTTGGAGAAGGTCCAGAGAAGGCCACGAAGACGATCAGAGGGCTGGAGCACCTCTCTTATGAGGCCAGGCTGGGAGAGCTGGGGCTGTTCAGCCTGGAGAAGAGGAGGCTCTGGGGAGACCTGAGAGCGGCCTCCCAGTGCCTAAAGGGGGCTGCAGGAAAGGTGGGGAGAGACTCTTCAGCAGGGCCTGGTGTGACAGAACGAGGGGTGATGGGTTTAAAATAAAGGGAGGTAGATTTAGATTGGAAATTAGGAAAAAATTTTTTACAATACAAGTTGTAGAACACTGGCCCAGGTTGCCCAGAGAGGTGGTGGATGCCCCATCCCTGGAAACGTTCAAGGCCAGGCTGGACGGGGCTCTGAGCAACCTGATCTGGTTGGAGATGTCCCTGCTCCTTGCAGGGGGGTTGGACTGGGTGGGCTTTGAAGGTCCCTTCCAACCCTAACCATTCTATGATTCTATGATTCCAGAGAGGTCCTGGAGATCTAGCGCTGGCCCTGAGGGGATGCTAAGCCCATCTCCAGCTGGTCTCTCTCTGCCTCGGGACTAACGATGCAAAGTTAACGTGTGAAATTGGGCAGGTCAGCAAAGCCACATCCCAGAGAGACACCTCAAAACAGCCTCTACACTCCAAGGCAACGCTGTGACTCGCTTCCAAAACACTCAGTGGGCTGCCAGTCGCCCTGGCCAGCATCCCACCCAGGGACTGTCCCCTGCCCTCAGAGCCGAGCACGAAGAAGGCAGCAGCTGCTGGTCCTAACTGCTTCATGTCAAACCCTTCCACTGCAGGGAGGAAGACACCATGGGATGCTGCAGGGCAGGAGTGCCACCGCCATCCCTCCTGCCCCAGGACCTTGTCCCAGCCCTCAGTGCCAAATGCCATGTCCCAGCTCTTTCCTAAATATTCGCCTGCGCTGCACGGCCAGCAGCGAGCCATGGGCTGAGTGATCCCAAAGGAGACCATGGGACAACTCTCCATCTTTCCACGGGAGGAGAAACGTCCTCAGAAAATCCCTCAGGGAAAGCACAGCTTCAGGGCAGCGAGGTGTGGAGGAGGTAGGAGGATGAGGACCCTCACTGTCCCTCTGCATCATCCCAGGGCAGGTCCAAAGCCTCCACATTTAAACCGTGAGAGCGCACAGAGCGTTGCCACAGCCAAAGCCCAGCAGCTCAGACCCCGAGGTCTGGGACATTCACTGCAGGGTCCCACCAAGGGCTGGGGGCACCTCAGGGCTTCCTCTGCCGAAGCCCATCTGAGCCACAAAGGGCGGCAGTGACAGGGAACCGCACAAATCCTGGCTGCCACCACCCACCTCGGCTCGAAACCCCCTCCTGCTCTGCACGGGGTGTTATTTACCCCAGGGTCACCCACATGTTCTGGGTATTTTACCTTTCACACCACGCACATCTCCACCCTCTGCGACCTCCTGGGCTTCGCACGGTCAGGGCAATCAGCCCGTCGAGCCCGGGCATCCCCAGCGCTCCGCTCTCCCGGCACCCCTTAGCTTTCCTAAATCTCAAGCTTCCAAGTTGTGACTTGGCCGAGCGAGTCCCAGAAAGCTGTGACAGCCCCGAGATGCCGGTGACTGCCCCAGCTCCTCCTCCCCACTGCTCCCCGTTCTCTCCCCATGCCAATATGGCACAGGGACCCCGCTGGGAAAACCACTCCTGGCACCAAAGCCGTTCCCAGGGCAGCGGGAAGGATGTTTATCAGCCTTTCCCCTGCCGTGGAGAAGTTTCTGGACACCAAGCAGTGCAGAAAAAAAAAGAAGAAAAATCCAGGGAAAAAGAAGATAAGGGAGAGCAACTCTCCTGAAAATAACAACGCAATATAAATACAGTCAAACTCCTCTTGCAAATATCAAGAGAGCAGTTGGACACATCCCAAAAAAAAAATCCTGGCAGGACACGCCGAAAGGTATCTGCGTGTCCTCAGGCCCGGCCAGCAGCGAGGCCCGGGAGCCAGAAGCCAAGCGGAGCAGCCCGAGGCGAGATCTGGAGATCGCTGCTGATATTTGGATTAAAACATGTGTCGCCTCCCAGCTCTGCCATTTCGGAGTCGCACCCCCAAACCATCCTGACCCACGGACACAGTGACTGTGAGGGAAGTCAGAGTCCCCCCCCACAGCGCACGGGGACGGAAAGCGCCTGCTTGATGTCAAGGCCATTGCGTCGCTTGTCACCGAGCCCTGGAGCGAGCCCACATGGGAGAAGGGAGCAGGGAAGCCCCCTCCTTGCCACCCTCCAAGCTCTTCAAGGCCACTCTCTGGCCCTCAGCCCCCCCACCCCTCCCCAGGGCAGGGTGCTCGCCCGTCCAGCTGCCAGAGAGCCATTGGGGTGGTGGGTACAAGGCAGGGGACGGGTACAAGGCAGGGGACACCCAACATCAAGACAGGGCCATCACCTCCGCAGGGCAGCGCCAGCCCGAGAGGGACCACGCCGCAGCGCCAGCCCCGCCACCCTCCACGGGCAGGGCTGTACCGCACCCGCAAACCCAAAACGGGGAAGAGAGGGAGATGCACCATGTGTGCACCCGATGTCCATAGTCGGACAAGCAGACAAGCCCTCCAGCTGTTGCCTGCAACACCCCTGAGCAACACTACGCCACGAGAGCCCAACGGCATCAGCCACAAACTCATCACACCAGCATGCCGTGGTGGGAGCCAGCCCGGCACCGCTCTCCTCCCAAGGGCACCTGCTGGGAGTTTTAATTAAGAAGCCCAACGGGTCACACCTGAGCTACAGCAAAGCTGCCTCCTGGGAGGGCAACCCGGCAGCGCCCGGCTCGCCGGGGGATGGAGGAGGAGGAGGTCCAGGGAGAGAAGCTGTTCTCTACAGAAAGGGCAGCTCCTCTCCCCCTCCTGCGGGACCTCTAGCAGCAAGGAAACCCACGCCAAAGTAAAGGATGAAAAGAAAATAATAGAGAGAGGGTGGTCCGGGAACAGCAGCTACAGGAGGAATTTTGCAGACTCCCAGAGAAAGAGGCTCTTGTGTTTCTCTTTGGTCAAAAGAAAAAAAACCAGCCCCACCACCAACCCTATCTGCTCCCAGCAGCTGTGCAGAGCAGCACATTCCTCTGGCTGAACCGTGGTCCTGCGGCTCCCAGGAGAGGAGGAACCCACAGCAGAAAGGGCTGAGCGAAGCTAAAAATGAAAATCTGGAGCAGAGACAATCTGGGGAAGGCGCAGGAAAGCGAGAGCCACCGCGGCCGCTGGCAGCAGAAGACACAGAGCTCTTCTTTGTCCAGGCAGGGCCCAGGGCGCTGCTCCCAAATAAAACCTCCCTCTGGGATCTGCAGCTCTGCAGCCGCACCAGGAAGGG
Source organism: Chlamydotis macqueenii (assembly GCF_036417535.1). Lineage (NCBI taxonomy): Eukaryota > Metazoa > Chordata > Aves > Otidiformes > Otididae > Chlamydotis > Chlamydotis macqueenii. Next base: position 2,719,524 of record NC_141571.1, on the reverse strand, counting down.
TCACTGGTGCCAAGACCCTCCTGGTTACTGGGGGGGCGCCTTAAGGTCAGCGGGGAGGGGAAGGGAGGGGAAGGGTCCCATCCTGGGGGACAGACCCTGGGTGCTCACCCCAGCCAGGCCAAGCTGGCAGAGGGTGGGTGAGCGCGAACAGACACGATGTGAGGTGTAATGGGAGAAAAGAGGAGCCCCTCCTCCCACAATCCCAGCCCACCAGCCCTCACCCACTCCCCAAGCGGGGTTCGGGGGGGTCACGCAGCCTGCCCGCCCCCACAGGGCTGGGAGACACCAGGCACCGGCCACCCAGTACCAAGAGGGAGCCCACTCCCAGGGAACCGGCTTCAGTCTCCGGTGGGACGGCGAGAGCTGCGATCCCTGTGGTATCTGTAGCCTCAGCTGCCAGATTTGGGGGAGACCCCTCCGGGGAGGCAGCTCCTGTGGCTGCGCTCCCACGCTGGCCCTGCCTGCCCAAAACCCACCCCAGCAAGGTGCCCAGCAAGGAGCTGGGTGCCGCTGTACCCCCTCCCGGCTGGTGTACTCTGCAGAGCCACGCAGCCCCGCTCTAGCCGAGGATGCGGGTTTCACTGAAAATCACAGGAAAAGCAGAAAGTTTTCCATGGCCCAGGAACCGCAGACCCCAGGGTGACACCGCAGAACAGAAGAGTCGCAAATCCCGTAAACCCACCCCACGCCTCCCATCGCTGCGTGCCCAGCGAGGAGACGGAGCCGCTGAGCGTGGGGCAGCAGTACACATCTCTCCCTCTCTGGAGGGAGATCCCAGCAGTTACCTCCAGCTCTCCGGATGAGCTGACAAAATCCATCTGCACGTGTTGTTTTCCATTTGAAAGAGGATGCAAATGCGTATGGAGATGATGTGCCACCCCCATGCTCCCAGCACATCGCTGGGAAAAATGGGGATCAGCCCCCCAGAAGCAGGAGGACCCTCGTCCCCCCTCACACCCTCCTCTCCTACCTTCCAAGACCACCTCCTTGCCCGTCTTCTTCAGCGCCTGCACCGCCTCATCGTGTGTCGCCTCGGACAGGTCGGTCCCGTTGACGGAGAGGATGGCGTCCCCCACGTACAGCGCCTCCGTCTGATCCGCTGCCAGCCCCTTAAATATCTTGGAGATCAGGATGGGCATTTTATTCTCTCGGCCACCTTGAAATAGAAAAGAAACGAAGCGTTTATGGCTGTTGGAGCACACGGAGGAGCGGGTGGGGAGGAGGATGCTCGGGTACCAGCCGGCCGCAGCGAGGCTGAGCCCTTCTCCCGGTGCTCGGCCATGCCGTGCCGGGACATCCCTCTGCCCCATTTCCTCGGATGCCCACAGCGCGCTCGTAACAACCACGGCAGCCAAAATACCACGAGGCTTTACAGCAGACGAAGACGACTGCTCCAAAACCGCTCTGAGCGCTCGCAGATTTCCTCACAGAGCAAACATATCCCCTGGCCACCTCCCCATCCATGTTGGCAGGAAAGCACATCTTTATTTGCATTATTAATCGTGTGTGCTGAGCGACCATCCCTGCTCCAAGGACTTCACGATCTGAACAGATAAGACAGCTGAATGTTTTTGGAGAGGCAAGAGAGAAGCGAACCAATCCGGCTGTTCGCTCCTCTCCGCACAGTGGCCCTATTTACCTGCTGCTCCCCGTTCCCCAGCCTAAAGGATGCCATTCAAACCTCCCGGCAGCTCGAGGAGATCGATTTGCACGTTAACTTTCGAACCCTCAGGGAGATCCAAGTGGCGTTGCTGCCTGCGTGCCAGGGCGAGGGGTGCAGCAGCCACCGCCGAGCCCCAGCCTGGGCAGGAGCAGCCGGGATCGGCCACGTGCCCCGCGCCCCAGGACGGCGCGTCCCGAGGAGCCTCCAAGAGATGATCTCTCATCCCAGCCTGTTGTCAGCGTCAGCTCCGGGGCTGCTCCCAGCCAGTGCCACAGGCATTTCCTCGCTCAGACGCCTGCCAAGCCCCTCGGAGGGCTCCGGTTATCAGCTGTCAGAGGCCCCCGCGGGGGCTGCTCCGAGCTGCTGAGCCCGTCCTTACAGCCACGGCTCCTGGCCCGGGCTGCCCGTCCCCAGAACCCCTGCCAGGGCCGGGAGCCTCCGCCAGCTCGGCTCTGCCAGCCAGGGGAAGGCCAGCCCAGCCGCTACGGCACCCGTCCGCTCGCCACGTCCCAAGGCAGGACACCTCACCCGCACCCCGGGCTTGAGGTGAAGCCTTCCCGGGCGAAATGTGGTTGGCACGTTGGAAGCAATGGCGGCCCGGGTGAGGAGCAGCGGCGGCGGCACCAGCAGGGCTGCCCACAGCCCAGAACAGCGATACCTCCCAGTTTGGATAGCGACTACTTGGTTTCCACACACGTCACTGCAAACATAAAGTTTTAACTGAACCAAGTGACGTTTCTTCTTTTCTGGGAGAGCCGCAGAGCTAGCAATAACTTGGCAACCAAGGGCTTGTTACGAAGGGGGTTTTGTGCTTCCCGAAAGGAAGGACTGGCAGGCTCAGGCACCCCGCCGACACAGCCAGCGGCACTGCTTCCATGCAGTGCCAGCACCCGGACATCCACATGGCAAAAGCTCCCCGCTCCCAGAGGGAGCCGGAGGCTGCGGCCTCGGCCCCTCGGCGTTGGCAGGAGAAGCCACGTCAGGAGGCGCGAGCCTCGCCGGGGCTGCCGATCCCGCTGCCTGCCCTGCCCGCACACGGAGCCGCGATCCCTCTCGCCCACGCACCGCGACGGCCCTTTGCTGCCCGTTTAATCCTCCTTTCACGCCGTTTCCAACACGCTCGGAGCGGCGTGAAAAGTGCAGAAACGCCATCCCTGCTCCAAGAAGTTTCCAGCCTGAAGTTCGGGCGAGTCACCGAGGAGCGGGGCAGCTCGGGAGGGAAAACAGGGATTGTAACACAGAGGCTTCCCGCTGCTCGGCTCTCCGGCAGCGGACGGCTCCAATCCTGCGAGCGTTGGTTTCACGCCCCAGCTCTCCGCGCGTGGAGATCTCCAAGGGCTCCAGGGTTTTGCAATCGCTGCCTTCGTTTTGCCCACAGCGTAAAAGCGGCATTTCCCAGCACGGAGGGGACAAGGACGCGGCGGCAGAGCCCTCTCTTTGGCCGCGAAAGCGCAGCTTGCATGTAACTGGGTCCCCTGTGCGCCCCACTCCAGCTTCCAAACCGCGGGGATCCCCGCTCCGGCCAGGGCACAGCGGGCAGGGGATGCACCCCAAAGCGTTGTCCCTTCCCTGGGCTGGGGACGCTTTTGGTCCCGTCACTGCCACGGGTCCCCCGCCCCCGTCCTGCACCAGGGCTGGGTTTGGGCAGCGCCCGGGGTGCGAAGACCCCGACCGAGCCCCTGCCCCGCTCCCTCAGTGCGGGAGCCAGCGGCAGCAACAGGTCCCGCTGCCGTCCCCCCTCGCCCCGGGACCCCCGCAACCCCCCGGCCCTCACCTTTGATGCTGATGCCGAGCCCCCCCACGTCCTGCTTGACGACCCGCACCGTGCGCCTGATGTTGGCGAGCGCCTCGGGCACGGCAGAGCCCGGCTCCCCGCCGTTCAGCTGCGCCGCCGGGGCCTCGCCGGGACCGGCAGCTTGACCGGGGCCGGGACCGGGGCTGTCGGCCGGGCTCACCCCCAGCGCGTCCTCGGTGAGGCTGAGGAGGACGCGGAGCCACTGCCCGCCGGGGCCGCGCAGCTCCAGCAGCCCGCTGCGCGGGGCGCGCCTGCCCGCCGCCATCTTCCGCGCCTGCCGCGCCGCCCCGCCGGCCGCTCCCCGCTCCGGGCTGGGACACGGGGCGGGCGGGGGGGCGGGACCCGGATCCCCCGTGGGCTCCCCCGTGCTCCCCGCACCGGCTCGGGATGGGTTCCCTGGCGTGGCCCTGGCCGTGCCGGGGGTGGCGGTGCGGGGCTGCATGAGCCAGGCAGGGGGCGGCTGGCTCAGCCCCTCGGCCCCCCTCCACCCCACCCCGAGCAGGCGCAGCCCCCCCTCGCCTGCCCGGGAGCAGCGGGCCTGTGGCGTAAACTTGCGGGGCCGGGCGGGCTGCTCGGGGAGCACCCGCACCGCACCGCACCGCACCCCTGCCCAGCGGGACCCTGCGGGGCTCCTGGGGATGAATGAGGGGCTCCTACACCATGCACCGGCCTCCCAAACCACTTTTGGCTCCTTAGAAGGGGCTGGGGGCGGGGGGCCCCGCAGAGCCCGGCCGAGCAGGGTCTCGGTAGCCGGTTTCGGTGCGGTGACCCCTGGGCAGGGACCTCCTGCCCGCGGCGGGACAGGGGAGGGGGTGTGTTTGGAGGAGTCAGCGTCGCTTTTCCCTTCCTTGTCCCGTTTCTTGAAAACAGGAACAAGATTTTGTTTTCTCTGGCAGACTAGCTTTTTTTTTCTTTTTTTTCTTTTTTTTCTTTTTTTTCTTTTTTTTCTTTTTTTTCTTTTTTTTTTTTTTTTTCCAGCCAAGAGGCAGCAATTAGGAGTAGAAAATACCTCTAGGAGCAAAAATACCTCTTGGTGCATCCCCCACGCACACCCCTCGCGCTCCTCGTGCTTTGGGCAGCTCCAAGGGCCTCCGGGATGGGGCTTCCCGAGCCTCTGCGCAACACAAGGATTTGTAAGGATTCAGGAACATTTACGGCAGGCTGGGAAGGGGACGCCAGCCCCGAGCGTCGGCCACGCGCAGAGGGGAAAAATGCTCCCCGGGCTCCCTCCCACGCTGCAGCAGCTGTGGAATTTCTTGAGGTTGCAGCAGAGGAAACCCTGAAGGTTATTTCTTTACAAAACAGACAGCTCACATATTCCTGATTTTCTTTTCGCTAAAATGGCCGGGGTTTGGCTTAAGCAACTCCTTGCCATCTTGCTTGCTGTAGCAAGCCAAAGGTATTTCCCTATGATCCCATCCCCTGCGCACCCCACGGGGCCATCTGGGCCCCGCTCCGGCCACCCGTGCCCCGCTCCGGCCACCCGTGCCGCTTGGTGTCACAGCAGAAGGGAATTCTGTCCTTTCATCCTCGAGTGGGGTCAGGGCTCATTCTCCCTGTGCCACCCACCCTGGGAACACTCACTTGACTTCCCAGCCACGCAGCTGCAATTTGCAGTTTGTCCTGTTTTTTTTTTTCCTTCCTAGCACTGCTTTTGGTATTTCCAGCATTTAAGTCCGCATTCCCACCTGAAGCGGCAGTGGGAACTCTGGATACAGCTCTGAGCGTGGCAGGACAGCACCGTTTGGCTCCGTTTATTTAATTTCTCAGCTCTGTGCCCAGCAGCACGGATGCTGAGGAGCACGGCCTGGATGCAGGAAAGCCATCCCAGATGGAGTCAATGCCAGGCAGAGGGAGAAGCCCTGCCTTTCCCTGTCCCGCTGCTGGGATGAAGAAGATGCCGCGGTCCCCAGAGCCAGGGCATGGCTTCACCTCCCTCGGAGAAACAGCCTCACCCGCCCGCGCAGCGAGGCCGGCACGCAGGCGCACACGCAGCCCCTGTGCCGCTCCTGTTCCAGCAGCGGATTTGCCTGAATAAAAGCATCATTTATTTCCCCTGAGTCACCCAAGTCCCTGCCCCAGGGCTGAGGGAGCTCTGAGTTTGCAGAGATGTTTGCAGCAACCCATCCCCACCAGATCTCCCCGCACCCCCACGCAGATGAGCTTCATTAGCAGACAGGCTTCATTAGCACGCAGGCGCTGAGCGTGGGGAAAGTGGGATGCAGGACACGAGGAATTGCCCTCCTGGAGCTACGGGGGCTGCAGATACAACAGAGCCATTGGCCCAGCCGTGCTGGGGGACTCCTAAAGCCACTGGGGTCAGGGTAGAAAGCTCACCCCATGGCCACCGCTTCTGTATGGCTGCGGGACTGCCTGCTCTCCCCTTCTCCAGGAATTAATATTCCTTTGGCAATTGCATCCATTATTTACGTGGGATGGAGACCCAAGGCGAGTATCACAGGTGTTGGTTTCTGACTGTGCAAATTGGAAGTTCAAAAACCATTTGCTGGTTCCTCCGTGCAGCTGGGGCAGGTGAGAGTTGTGGCCTCGGGAGGTCGAGCACTCCAGGATGCTCTTGGGGGTCCTGGTGCCCCTCAAGTAGAGGTGCTGCTGCTTTGGGGACTTTCCTGCAGGCTTGGCTCCCTTGGCCAGGCTCTCGAGCCTGTTTTCACTCAGGCTCCTTCATTTCTTAGGACCCTTCGTGTCCCAGGACACACGGTGAGCACTGGGACCCCAACATATGGGGTGGTCCCGGCACCATTTCACCCACCGTGAGCGTGATTCCCGTGCCGTGGTGCTGCAGGACGGACTGTGGGATGGAAGGGTGGAGGACAAAGGCCCTGGCCGGGGCTGGCACGCGGGAGAGAGTCACAGCTTCCAGGCATGCCAGTGGCGTTTGTCAGGGCTCCCGCTGAAGGGAAAGAAGGCGGGGGGGGAGTTGCTTGAAAAATTGCGACTCACAGAAATAGAAACTTCCCGCAGAAACAGGCGTGCAGCGGTGACAAAAGCCCAGCTGGGAATTTCTCCCTGGCAGCAGGAGCGGTGGGAGGAGAAGGGGCCAAGGCACACGGGAGGGTGCGGTGCAGGGTCAGGGGGTGCTGCCAGTGCCCCAACTCCAGCCCTGCCCAGGGGATGCACTGAGCCCTTCCCTTCGTGACCTGGTCAGCTGGTGCTTCCCCAGCTGGTGGCCGTCACAGGGCTGAGCCCGTCCTGGTGTTTTTTGTCTTCACAATCTCTCCAGCCCCGTGAACTTCAGCTATTATTAGACTCCTTTCTTGGCATAGCCAGGAGGTGTGTCAGAGCCCACCAGCCTATTTATAGAGCGCCCATGAGATGTTCCCTTACTTGCATTAATTAATCCCTTCTGAAATAAAATAAATTATCTTAAGAGCTCACGTTCCGTCCCTGGGACAACATTGCCGAACCACAGGGATCCAGGTACCAACATCTCAGGCTGCCAGCGGTGCTCGGGATGCTCTGACAGCCCATAGCCCTCAGCACCGGATAAATGCCGCTCTGCTCAGTGTCCCCTGGGAATTCGGGGCTGGGGGGCACGGCATCCACCCTGCCCTGCAGGACTGAGCCCTGTGAAAACCCTGCAAGGGATGGAAAGGGAAATAAAGGAGATTTTATTATATAGACAGATTTTTATTTATATAGGTTTTAATATAGACGTTAATAGATTTAGATATGCAATATGTATTTAACTGATGGATCCATCCTTTGTTATGCAGGAAATGCAGCGAAATGGCATTGTCTGACCTTAAAATCTCTGGAATCGCCGAGTCCTTTAACGTGAGAGCACTTTCTGTTTGCTTTGGGACATAATCAGTCCCTGCAAATTTTCTTCTCTCTCAGTCCGGACTCTTCTCTTACCAGATCCCTGTAAGAAAGTCATGATCAGCAGGGCTCTCATGGTGTGAAAATGCTTTTGCTACCGCACGGGTGGATCTTATGTTCTCAGGGCAGGATCGTTTCTATCAAAGAACAAGAGACTGGGTGGAAATAAGCAGCACCAGGAGCTGAAACAGCTTTGGGAACGGTTATAGTTGTCAGGCGTTAAAGCCCGATATTCGCTGTCTGCTGCAGCTTCTGGCTCTCGGATGCTGTTAAGACCAAGTGGCAGGGACTTCAGTCAGCCCCCAGGGTCATTTACCGGACGTAAATTAATGATAAAAGTCAGCGTATGAATCGCAGATTGTAAAATCTGCCGTCACGTTTGCAGTTTCGATTGGGCTGATTCACCCCACTGGGATTCACCCCACTCTTCCATGGGGAATGGGGTAAGCACCCCGTTTTGGTTAATTTGCAGCTTGCAAATGAAAATACCGTTTCGCCCCTGCCAGGCGTGGGGGAAGAGGCATCCCTTGGACCGCAGAGCTGGTGGGACAGACCGCTGGAGGTACCACCCATGAGTCTGTATGTCCCCTGCCAGCGTGGCTGTGGTATCCTTGGCACCAGAGCCAGAACTTGTGGGGAAACTGAGTCACGGGACAAGGGCGGGCAGGTCCTAGCTCAAACCAGGCCTGCAAGGAGATGCTGCTGTGTCTCCCGGCTGCACGGGAGATGCACGGGGGCTTGGAGATGTTGTCTGCTGGCATGGCCTCTCCCATGGGCATGGACAGCATCTTCCCTCCAGGCAGCACTGGAGGGAAGCACAGCAAATGAAGTCCCACGCACGGCGAGGGCTTCTGGATGTGGCCACACAGACGGGGACCCCTGCACACCCCTCCCGCTGCCTCCGTGCCCACCCAAATACCGGTACGCTCCAGCAAAGCCGAGGCCTGAAAGCCCCATCCCCTCCTGGCTCCTCCATCGTGCTGGGATGCCCGTGGGAAATGCCAGGGACCTGGCAGCGTCCCGGCCTTCGCGGCTCCCCTGGCCTTTTTTTAACGCAGCAAACAGCTTCGAGAAATGTCACTTTGTTCCGCTGCCATCGTTCCTCCCCGATGGCCCATCAACGTGACGACACCCAGGTTGTCTGGAGCAGGAGGACACCTCGGTGGATGTTATTTCATTCCCTGGCTCAAGGGATGCTGCAGGAAGAGCCGCCTGGCCCGAGCCCAGCGCAGAGGGGCAGGAGGGATGGGAAGAGCCCAGTATCCCGGGAAAAGGCGGTTGATGGGCCCAGAAGGATATTCCCCCCGGTCTGGCTGGAAAGGCACCTTCAGCATCAGGCGTTTGAGTTCAGCGCATCCTTCTCCAGGGGCTCAGCTTCCCTGCAGCGGCCACGTCCCCGCGCGACACTGCGGGCGGGTGAGGGACCCATCCTCCCAGGGACCGCTTCTCCTTCCCACGCGTGGGTGGGGACCAGCTCTGGGCCGCGTTTCGGTGTTGCTCCGTGGCGAAAGGCAGCTGCAGGATTTCGAACTGACAGCAGATGCCAGCAAAGAGCCTCTCTGCAGCCAGCCGGGGCCTGTCGTGGGCGGGGGGGTGGCCGGAGCCCCCCACCCTGGGCGCTGGGGCACCCTCTGCCCAAACGCACCCATCCGGCTCGGTGCTGCTGCTGGAGGGCAAACCCCTCCTGGGACCCGGAGGAGCGCAGGCGGTGCTTTGCAGCCAGCTGAGAACCCCCGCACTCAGCTCACAAATAGCATCTGCCCTGAGGAGCAAGCGGAGCAGCGGCTCCTGCAGAAGTGGTGGCACCAACAAGAGAAATGGGGGACGCTGCTCCCTCTGGCACGGCTTTGTGCCTCAGAGCCCCAGGCCAGTACCCACGGGGGACGGGGGACACACTTCCCCCGCGCCTGCCACTGCCTGCGCAGACTGTGGGTTATCACAGTGGTTTGGGTTGGAAGGGACCTTCAGAGACCACCCAGTCCCATCCCCTGCCATGGGCAGGGACATCTCCAACCAGACCAGCTTGCTCAAAGCCCCGCCCAACTCGCTGGTGCCCCAACAATGGTGCAACCACAGCTTCTTCAACCTGGTCTGGTGCCTCACCACCCTCATCCTAAAAAAATTCTGGGCTAAGGGGGCACTGGAAAGGGATTCTCCCCTCATCTCAGTGCCCAGTTAGTCTGGGCTCTGGGCTAGCCCCTGCCTGGATTTTTTCGGGGTGGTGTCCAACCCCAAAACCCACCCTCCCCTTCCTTACCAAACTCCTTTCCCAAGGCCCTGGAAGGCACCTCCTGCTCCCTCCCTGCTTGGCAGGCAGCCAGGATGCTCCTGCTCTACACCAAGAGCTATTTTTACCCCCTGGCTGCACACACACTCCCCTGGCTTGGCCTCCTGCCCTCCCTGAGCCCAGCACTATCCCCGATTCCCAACTGGGACCCCACTGCAGCTGGGACCAGGCTCTTCTCGCATCCCCCAAGCACCTCGCAGCTTGGGGGGGGATGCAGGAGGGGCCCCTTCCCTTTGTGGGCATCATTTCTGCGGGCCCTATCCACTGCCCTGTGCAAAGCTCTTTTTTTTCAGCCTGACAAGTAGATGGAGCTCGTTTTTAGGAGGATGTACACATTTATAGGTGGCCGCTGCTATTTCCCCCTTCCCAGCAGTCTCTTCAATCCTGGCCCCGGTCCCTCAAGGCTCAGGGTTCCCCAGGGATCAGCACTGGGAGCTTTGCCAGGTCTTTTTGACAGTCAGGGAAGGGTGTTGGACCTGGAAAAGGCCCAGCTCCTGGGGTTCAGGGGCCAGGCAGGGTTGGTGAGCATTCCTCGTCCTTCCCAGGCTGCCGGACACCGAGGGGACCCACCACAGCCCCCAGCCCTGGGCTGCCGCCAGCCGTGGGACACACACGGCCCATCTCCATGTCGCTTTGAAGGGCTCCCTAAACCCAGCGGCTCGAACCCAAACGGCCAGGGGAAGGCTGAGCAGGGGGGTCCATCTGCGCTCCAGGGTGGGGAGAAGCCCTGGGCGGGGGGGGGCTTCTGCAGGGGCTAGAGGGGCTGCGGCAAGGGGATCGGGAGCATCACCCCCTTGATGGGGGCATCGCCCCTGCTGCGGGCTCCCATCCAGCCCGTGGCATCTCCGCAGGAGCCCCCCAGCATGAGAGGGGACCCAGGGACGGCAGCAGTGGTCCCCCCGGGGAAGGGTACCCTGAGCACCACCCAGCCTCGCTCACCTCCGACACGGCCCTGTGCTCCTTTCCAAAGAGAGGTTTTAATTTACCCCCTCGGCCGGCGAAATCCTACCCCGAGCAATTCCCCAGCCGTTCCTCCAAATCACAGTAATTACCTCATTACTTTGATATTAATAGAATTCATACAGCCTGGAGAAGATAATTGAAATTAGCCCCACGCCACCAGCGAGGGGGAGCCAGGGAGGCAGCAGGGTCTGACCTTGGGGGGTGAGCTCGGACCCCTGGCCGGATCCTGGCACCCGCTGTGCACCACCTGCAGTGGGTCCTGGGGCCAGCAGTGCCCAGGGGCTGCGGCTTTGCCAGTCCCAGCCCGGGGATGGGTTATCGCCTGGAGTTTACCAGAAGTGAGGTGGTGGGACAGACGCCCACGCCGGTCTCCGCTGGGCTCCTGCGTGTCAGCCCGGTGGAATGCTCGGCCAGACCCTGCCCCAGCTCTCCAATTGCTCATTCCCTCCTTGTCCCCTGCCTTGTCCCCTCCTCCGGGCCAGGGCATCCAGTGACCCCCATCAGCATCTCCTGCCATGGGGCTGTGTGCGTTCTTTCTGGGGGAAAAAAGAAAAATAAAAAATTCATTATCTGGAAGGGCAACAAAGGCAGCACGGCGCTGAATAGCTCTCACAGGCGATGCCGCGGCCCCGCAGCCGGCCGCTGCCCCATGGGACCCTGATGGGGCCATCCCATCGCCCCTCCAGCCCCGGGCGCGGGTGGCTCCCACCCCACCTGGTCCCCGTCAGATGGGAGGTGACCCCCGACAAAGGCCAGGGCCGCGTCTGCCACCCTTGGGCTTTGCCCCGACACGTGTCTCCTTAACCTCTTCCGTGGGACCAGCTGCTCCCAGGGACCCTCCTTTGTAGCCCCCGCGCGCGGCAGACGAGTCTCCCCATCTGGCCAGCAAGGCCTCGTCTGTTGGAGACCCCCTGCCCCGGCTTATAACGGCATTAAGCTCCCTCGCCACGTTCTGCCCCGCTCCCCATCAACTGTCACCGAGAGCCCCGGGTCCCTGCGGGGCCATGGGGTGGGGACAGCCCGCATTCCGGGTTTATCACCCCGCTCGCCCAGCGCCTCGCAGGGTGGGCGTCCCTGCCGGCACCTCCAATGGCGGGCTATCGAAACGCTGCGAGTCGCTGCTGCGTGGTGTAAGCGCTGCATGCAAATATTGCATGACATCAACGCAGCACGTAAATGCTGCTTACAGGGGCTGCAGGGTCTGGGAGCCGTAGGGGCCGGGGGAGCAGGGACAGCGGAGCAGGGTGCAAGGGCTTGCACCCAGCTGGGACGTCGGGTGGGCAGATGGGGTCAGCGCACCCCTCGGGAGGGCGAAGGAGATGGGTGTCAGGAGATGGGTGTCAGGAGCGATGCCCGGTCCGGAGCCAGGCAGGACAAGGCAGGAGGGGAATTTGCCTCCGGGGGCTTGAAAATTTCCTGCACGGCTGCAGGGATGATGAGTCCAGGCTTGGCTCCCAGAGAGCTCGTGTTCAAGACCCCAGTACGGGGGCTCCATCCCAACCCCACCGTCACCAAACCACGTGCCCTCGCCCCTGGCTCGCTCTGGCACTGAGCTCCCCAGGGAGCTGGGGGGATGCTGAGGTACCCCGGGGTGCAAGGCTGGCACGGGACCATCCACCATGGGACACAAGGAGCCCGTTGGGGAAAGGCGCGGAGGCCGAGATGGGCACCCCCCGGCTGGGTGCCCATCAGGCCAGGGACAAGACGAGGCGACTCTGCCACCACCGCCTCCCTCGCCAGACGTCCCTTCCGGAGGAGGCCTTATCTGCCGCTGATGCTTCGCAGCCGCCTCCCTGAAGCTCGCGGGCTTGGCCAGACGCTCCGAGAGCGCATTTGCTCCAAATGGATTCTATCAGGGGGAGAACAAAGCGCTGGAGAGTTTTCAAAGCAAAGTAGTGATCACAGCCCACGGGAGAGGCAGCCGGTCCCCTCCGGTGGGATCTTGCTGGGGACGTAACTCAGCCCCAAAACCCGCCAGGCGGCGGCCGGTGCCCCTTGGCTCTCCCCTCCCGGCCCCAGCTCTGCCGACCCACGGTGGTGGCTGGGCAGGAGCCGTTCAACGGGTGCTGGCCAGAAGACAACAGCATCATTTTCACCAAAAAATGTCCTACTGCAAAATCAGGCCTTGCTCCAGCTGCAAATGAAAAAATAAGGTTGTGGGATTTTTTTTTTTTTTCTCCTCTAAAGTTTCTTGGAAAGCTGGTGCGGGCCAGGCTCTGGAGCAAACGCTGACCTTGGCATCACGCCATGGGGCTGAGGGTCTGCGTGGGTGCTTGCCTGCTTCGCTCTCCACCCCTGGTGCAGACCATTCCAGGCAGCAGCCCTGTGGGCAGAGTGGACTTTTTTCCCTCCAACACCCTCAAGGACTTGGGGAAAAAAAGAGAAATTTTCTCTCCTCCATCGATCTTGGCATAAATTGCAATGGCAATGTCAGGAGGGGTGCTAACGCGGAGGCTTCCCCGGCCCTGGGAGCACCAGCAGATCCGGCCGCGGGCAATGCCAGGGCTCGGCCAGAGCACAATGGCCACAGGTTGCAGGAAGCAAGGCATGCTCGTAGCGAGGTGTCCCCGAGGAAGCGACGGCACCTGGGGAACCATGCTTGTCGTAGAACCATAGAATCATAGAATCACAGGATGGTTTGGGTGGGAAGCGAACTTTGAAGCCCATCCTGTCCAACCTCCCTGCAAGGAGCAGGGACATCTCCAACCAGATCAGGTTGCTCAGAGCCCCGGCCAACCTGGCCTGGAACATTTCCAGGGATGGGGCATCCACCGCCTCTCTGGGTGACCTGGGCCAGTGCTCCACCACCTTCAGTGTAAAAAATTTCTCCCTTATGTCTAATCTAAACCTACCCTCTTCCAGTTTAAGGCCATTAACCCCTCGTCCTGTCACACCAGGCCCTGCTGAAGAGTCTCTCCCCATCTTTCCTGCAGCCCCCTTTAGGCACTGGGAGGCTGCTCTCATGTCTCCCCGGAGCCTCCTCTTCTCCAGGCTGAACAGCCCCAGCTCTCTCAGCCTGGCCTCACAGCAGAGGTGCTCCAGCCCTCTGATCATCTGCATGGCCTCCTCTGGACCCTCTCCAACTGGTTCATGTCAGGATGGACTGGAGGAGAAGAAGGAACTGTGTAGGCAGAGGAAGGAACAAGACCAGAAAGTCATGTTGGCTTGGCTTCCCCTCCAATACGCAGAGAAGATGGTGTCAGCAGTGAGTCAGCTCCGGGAGGTATGTGAAATCATAATTGAAGAATGCTGAGAAAACAGCAAAATCCCACAAAAAAAAAAAATTGTGGGGAAAAAAAACCCAACAACCCTCAAGGAAAAGCAACAGGAATGGTGCACATCCAGGAGCCTCAGCGCTGGGCAGAGACATGAAAGAGGCCGGGTTTAGCAACTGGGCACTGTAATGGGATAACTGGAATGTTGCGTCAGGGCTGGGGAAAAGGAAAACAAACCCAAGAGCGGTGGCTTTCTGCAGCGGGACAGTCAGAGGGCACCATGTGGCCCCACAGCATCTGGCTGGAAGGACCCACGTGAGATCCCGGAGACTGTCCCAGCGCGTTCCCAACCCACGAGAAATGCTGCGGCCGTGAGGGCTCCTTTGAACAAGTGTCATTGAGAATCTGGGGAAACAATAGAGCCGCACAACGCCAGGCTCTACGAAATGCCTGACTCATGCGGAATCCTGACGGGCAAACTCGTTTGTGCCAGATTAGCAAGAGGGAGAGGCACAGGAGCTGCTCCGCGGGGGCTCGGCCGGCCTCGTGACCACAGCAAGAGATGCAGAGTGTCCTGCAGAAGGTGTGGGGTGGTTCACTGAGAGCCAGAGGAGGGAAGACATGGGAAAATCAAGCGAAATGTCACAAATTCAGAAACTCAAAGGGGTAACCAGTGGGTAAAGGGACGTCTGGGCGCCCTGTGAGGGGAAGAGCTTTGCTGGGGGCTGTGGGCAGCGTTGGGGACAATGCTGGTTGGTGGTGGAATGGAGAAAGGGGAAGGATCCTGCCCATCGCTGCTAGGGACTGCACCCAACCCCAGCCCTCCTGGAAAGCAGCCACCCAGCCAAAGAGGGAGCAGGGACTCAGGACTCACCAGGACAGCACCGTGTCCTACAGCATCCCCATGCATGTCCGAGCTGGGCACCAAACCATGCTGAGAAGCAAGCATGGTAACGGTTTCAAAATAGAGGGAGGTAGATTTAGATTAGATACTAGGAAAAAATTTTCTACCCTGAGGGTGGTGGAGCACCCTGGGCCCAGGTTGCCCAGAGAGGTGGTGGATGCCCCATCCCTGGAAACGTTCCAGGCCAGATTGGACGGGGCTCTGAGCAACCTGATCTGGTTGGAGATGTCCCTGCTCCTTGCAGGGGAGTTGGACTGGATGACCTTTGAAGGTCCCTTCCCACCCAAACCATTCCATGATTCTATGATTCTATAGGTAGGAGCACCACAAACTGCACTTTTTATGGCTGTAGGCATCTGCAGCGGTGAATATTGCACACTGGCAAGCAGCCGGCGTTGGAGAGACGCTACTTGAGGTGGCTGACATATTCCCAGTGCTTCTCTCAGAGGTGGACATCGGCCATGGCTCTGGGGAGAGCAAAGCCTCTGGCAGAGTTGGGCTAGGCTGTAGCCTGGTGCTGGACGCTTGCTGGGCTCCCCGAGGCTGGGACCTGCCTCCAAAGAGCTGAAAGCAATGTAGGAAATGCACGTAGGGACTGTGGGACAGGGCATGGGATGTCCTTCTCCGGTGGCTGGAGCCCCGGTGTCACCATCTGTGTGGCTGCAGATTCCCCCCCTCCAAACCGTCCCAGCCCCGCAGAGCTCTTTGCCCTCGACGGGGAGGATGAACAAAGAGGTTTTACATAATCCCGTGCCATCTGCATAATGCACGGCTCCTGAAGTGTGCCACTCTCACCCGCCATGTCGCATGGAGCTGGATGTTCCTCTCTCTTCTCAGCCTGTTTCCCATTTCCCTGGCCACGTATCACAGCTGGGAGCGAAACCACGCGCTGAGCAGCTCTCCCAGCCCTCCAGGCACGGGTAGCCACAGCCCAGCGCTTTCAGGGATGCTGCCAGAGGCACCCGTAGCCTGTGAACACCACATGGTCAAATGGGAGATCAAACGTGAAAGTGTGTTGCGACATTTCCACGGAGACACTTTGAGGGTGCCACGCTGCTGTGACCCATCCTGAAAGGTTCCCATCTCTGCTCCCCATGTCACCTCCATCCCTCTCCTGGGGAAGGAAACTCCTGCTGAACTCAGGTGCTGAGCTTTAGCCAGGGCCGAGCATCTCAGAACCACAAAATCCATCCCCCTCAGGCCAAGAATAGAAACCGCCCCTTGGTGATTGCTGGTTTTGCTCTCAAATACAAAAGCAAAGCAAAAAAATAAACCCCAGCGGTCCCTGCAGCTGGCGAATGCAGAAGATGCAATGCCCGCTCACGACAACCTGATGTGCTTGCAGGGATGGAAGTGGCCACATCCGTTGTGCTGGACACAACCCTTGGCCTTACTGCTACAGCGACAGACACCCAACACGGCCGGTTGCGGCGGTGCCACGTGGAAGCGGCACGGCACAGAAGCGGCTCTTTCCCCGTAAATCACCCCAAAGGGAAGGCTCGCCCGACAGCAGCAGCGCGGACCCGGTCAGGCAGCACCTGGGGACGCGGCTGGGCGCCCGCTCGCTGCAGGACAGGCACGGGCAGAGCCGGGAGCATCTCAGCATCTGCAACCCTCTCCAATAATACCACCCAGTGGCTCCAAAATGCGGGGGAAAAAATAAATATAGCTCAAAGGAGACGAAGAGATCGAAGGGAAACGGCCATTAGCAACCCTCCATCTGCAGTGGAAAAGCCAGCCATGTCCGGCGCTCCGGATCTGATGGGTTTTTAATATTCTCGTGGCACGCACTGTGATATATATGGTAAGAGACACTTGGAGGTCTTGCACGAGCAGCCTTACTCAGGGGGCTGCTCGCAGAGTTCAGGCTCTTCCTTTCCCTGCCAGCTGCCTCGTAGATGTAGATGTTTCAATTATTCTGTCAAGCCACATATTCCAAATTAAGGCCAGAGAAGTGTCTCTGTCTTATATAGAAAGGGGGGGAAAAAATATAGCCCTAAAAGGAAAAGAAATGAACTCAGAAATTAATAAGGCTGATTGACAATGCTGCTTTGGAAACTCTGGTACCATATGGCATCCTTGAATGGCTGCAGTGCTGTTAGGATGGAGCTGACCAGCTGGAGAGTGACTGTGGGTTGTTTGTAATTGTAATAATGGATATCAGATGGCTGGTGTGGAGCAGTTTATAAATGAGAACAGACAATGAGCCGCACTGTTTGTCAGGAAATCATCGCTGATACGGGGTTTGCGCTACCCCACCACTCCTCGTTTGAGCTGGCTGCTCCCTTGGGCACCCTGTGCCGCCGGTTGGTCCGGCTCCGGGAGGGAGAGGCACGATCTGGGGGCAGGTACCGCATCGGCGAGCAGGGCAGGTGGTCCAGCCATGAGCAAAACTGCCATAAAACCCCCCTTCTACCCTCCTGCTACTTTGGGCAGAGCCCCATATGCCACTCAGAGGTGCCGGTGAGGCCGATGTCCTCATGCAAAAAATGGGACGTGCCGCCGGGTGCCTCTCTGAGGAAGCCAAAGCAAACAGGGATCCGGCCAGGGATCTGCCAAAGCCTCGGGAGCCATCCAGGCTCGCAGGACTGATGGGGGCTTGGGTGTTGACACTTCCAGATTGGTTTTTGTTCTGAACAGCCGGAAAAATCATGACATTTCAGAATTTGCCATTTAATGGATTTTTTTTTTTTAAGTCGGTAAGAGTGGAATTCATTATTTCCATTTCTGCTGGTCTCCAGCTCTACGGCTTATCACACAAAACGGAGCCTGAGTCTGGAATGAAAACGTCACATGCTTGTTCCTTCATCACTTCCAAGATGAAATTCCATCCCAATGAACGCAGGGCATTGCCCAGCTGAATTTTCCCCTCTGCTCCTGCAGCAGCCACCCTGTGCCACATCGCCTGGCAGCCGAGGGCAGCGAGCCCCAGCGGGGGGGACCGGGGCTGGGGACAGCTGGGCTGCATTCAAGGCTTAGATATTACACCTATTTTTAATTCCCTGGATTATATTTTCCCCAAAACTTATTTTAAAAAAGCCATAACCAAATTGGATTAAGCATCTTCCCACTGACGCCTGGAGCCCCTTTGCTGGGGGGACCCACCAACAGCCGGCAGCGGCAGCCGGGCAGAGCCAGGCGATGTGGCAGGTTAGGAGGAGCACACCCGTGTGTCGTTTCACACTCACGCACGCTCACCAACCCAACTACAGTTGGTCCTGTTTTGGGCTCAGCAGCACCGGTGCAGGGATGGAAGGAGTCCCGGCACTGCTGTGTTTGCTTCCTGCTGGGCTTCAGGCGGATGGCATCTCCAGTGTCAGGAATGGAGAGCGGCAGGCGCTTTGGGACCAGGCAGCCGGCAGCAGAGAGAGCTTTCTAGGAAAGAAAGCCCTGTGGGAAGGTGGCCAGGACTGGAGCTGGGGCCACAGCATGTGCCAAGCACTGGGCAGAACATCCACGAGCCAATGTGCCCTTCTGAGCCCCAGTGCAGGGCATCCCCACGGCCATGAAACTCTCCTACCCTGCTGGATGTAATATAATTCAATATTCCTTCTATTTCTTACATAAATGTAATATATATTATATACATTTGTTTATATTTGTATATTTTTATATATTCTTACATAAATAATTATTTTATATTATTCTTATATAAATATTTCTTAGAAACGCCCAGACAAAACCCATATTTCTTAGAAATCCTCAGAAAAAACCCACTGTCAAGCTGGAAACAGGCAGGGCAGGACAATTAAAGTCCGTGCTCGAAATCAGCTGGCAGGGAAACTTGCTCTAACTCATCACCCCTCACCAAGCCCTGCGGTTATTTCCCTGAAGAAAGGCCAACTCCCGCTCCCAGCTCTGAAAACCTGCCCGCTTACGGCAGGGCATGGCTCTTCCTCAACACCCCGGTATTTATTTCTGTCCAGTTTGGAGAGGATTATTTGAGTCTGCTTATTCAGAGCCTCAGTGTCCAGCCTTTCACGTAGAATTCAAGTAACCCATGCATTTCAACAGCAGAGATTCAGGGTTTGTCTTATTTATACCAACCACTACTTAGAGAAAACTGGCGTTCAACTACCGTGCACCCAACTTCATGTTCAATTGGTTTTAATCAGTAAGGGGACACCAAGATGTGGTGCAAACACGAGACTTGAGCGCGTTTTGGGCACCATGGCTGGCATTGGACCTGGCCCAGGCCACGGCATCCCCCAGAACCAGCCCACATGTCCCCATCCCCGTGGCCCCACAGATGTCCAGGTGACCCCATCGCATCCTCTTGGCTTTAGCCTGAAGTTGTCACTCGGTAGGAAATCTCCCTTGCTTTCTCCAATTCAACTTTGGCTGACCTTACGAGCAAACTCAACTAATCGAAGGAAGTGACGTGGGAAAATAGCCCACTGGCCATTCCTGACAAGGCAATCACTGTCAAAGCGTGTTGGTCACATCACCCAGCCCCAGTCCCTGCAATGTGGTGCAGGTTCCCTCTTTGACTCCCCCATTTGCAGGCCCCATTTGAGGGCCACGAAGATGATCAGAGGGCTGGAGCCCATCTCCTGTGAGGCCAGGCTGAGAGAGCTGGGGCTGTTCAGCCTGGAGAAGAGGAGGCTCCGGGGAGACCTTAGAGCGGCCTTCCAGTGCCTAAAGGGGGCTGCAGGAAAGGTGGGGAGATACTCTTCAGCAGGGCCTGCTGTGATACGATGAGGGGTAATGGTTTTAAAATAGAGGGAGGCAGATTCAGATTGGATATAAGGAAAAAATTTTTTACGCTGAGGGTAAAACGCCCAGGTTGCCCAGAGAGGTGGTGGATGCCCCATCCCTGGAAACATTCCAGGCCAGGTTGGATGGACTCTGAGCAACCTGATCTGGTTGGAGATGTCCCTGGTCCTTGCAGGGGGGCTGGACTAGATGACCTCTGAAGGTCCCTTCCAACCCTAACCATTCTATGATTCTATGATTCTATGATTCTATGACTCTGGCATCGCAGATGCATCTCTTACAGCTCACTATCACATTTTACATCACCGTAATTGCAAGCCCTGACATACGCTGTCAGCACTTCAAATGCAGAGAGGTTTAGATTTCAAAAGAAAGAGGCGGTCAACATGAATCCTTACTCAAATATACTACTTCTTCCAGCACACGCACTCTGGAAATGCTGAGCACCCTGGGCAGGATGCAGCCCTGTCCTGGTTCCTCAGCATCCTATAGCTCATGCGGTTTGGTGCTCTCACCTTGGCTTGCCATCACTTTTGTGTTGTCATCTATTTAATCAGTCTCCACCACTCCCGCATGGCCCGCAGAGGGGCCCCACTTGCAGCCGTGCCGGTGTCGTTGTTGGTTTTTATTTTACAGGGGTAATAGAGCCTACCCACATCCTCCCAGCCGCGGCTCGCCCCGGCTCCCACCCACGCGTCGCCGGCATTAATGGGTTTACTTTGCCGTGTCTGACAGGTAACGGCCACCGAAATCGGGTGTCACTTTGTCATCCCAAGCCAGCAGCTGCGCGGCTGGCGAGGAGCAGGTGGCAGCCCCGTGTCCCCTTGCATGGGGCGCGATGCTCATGGGATCGGTGTGTCCTGGAAGGCCAGATTCAGGATCCTCGGTTCCGCTCCGAGCCCTGATGCATCCCCAGCCCCGCTGACTCCCCGTGCCCCTTCTCTCCACTTCCAAGGGAGGTTGAAAAATCCACCGAAAATCTGCTGGGGGTGAGCTGCCGGGTGGGACGAGTGCACCCACAGCCAGATGCGGGATGAAGGAGGGGACAAGCACCACAGCCTACTGGGAAGAGCCATCCCCACTGGGAGGAAGAGGATGGAAGCACAGTGCCAGGGATGAAGCCGAGAAGGCGCGTTAGAAGCAGAGGGGTGAAATAAAGTCAAATAGTGGGTGATGGCAGAAGTGGTGAGCTGCAGGACGCACCTAAAGCTCCTTCTGCTTCAGACATCTGCAAAAAACTATCCTATTAAAGCTGAAATCAGGCTTCCACCCCTGCCTCCACGCATCCCCTGTTTACTGAGATACTGAACCAGGGTGGCAGCTGACTTTTGCTTTGTGTCCATGTTTGGCACACATCTCATTGCTGGAAAATGATAAAAAATTATTAAAACACTGTAGCAAACTCCAGAAGAGGGCTGGGTGCACACGCGGGATGGGGACGGCCACCAGATCTCTTCATGGAGGAGTGGCAGAAACCAGGAGCGTGCAGTGAACTCCCATCCCCCAGCCTGGCTGTGCTCTGACGGGGGCTTCAGCTGGGATTTGCAAAAAGATCACTCCTTAGAAAAACAGAAATCATGGGATCTACCCCACGGGTGCGGGTCCGGCTGGAAATGGAGCCCAGCAGCCAGGCTGGAGGCGATGCTGTCGCCCAAGCAGCGTTTTCCACCACGGGACAGGCCTTCTGCCAGCCCACAGCCCCTCTGGACAAGGGTCTGCTCCCAACATCCCCAAACCCTTCATCCTCCAGCCCATCTGCCGCTCGAATCCCCGCTCCCCGGCTGCGACGTCGGGGCGGCTCCCGCTCCTCATTAGAGGTCGCAGCCCCTGAGCAAAGATTAATCTGGCACTTGCGCGAATTTATCTGCTTGAAAAGAGAGGGATCGGCTCTGACCTTGCAGTCTGGAGGCTGGTGGGGAGTTTACTGTCCCCTGAGCTGTCAAGCCAATTCCCTGCAGTACCAAGCTGTTGTTCTTGGCATCTGCTAGGCAGAAAGACTACGAAACACCCCAAATATCTGTTTGATTTAAAAGGTAAATATTAATTTCAGGATGCTGTTTACATAAGCAGACTTTTCGAGCTTGAAGTCATTGCCTTTTGCTAGTTGTCACATGGTATCCGTGTGTATTTAACATTTATTTAACTCTACTTGGTCCTGCTTGTGCCAGATGGCAGGCAGCCTGTGTGGCTAGGCATGGGCTCAGCTGAGTGCTGTTCTGAAGCGAGAAAAGAGGGCAGTTTGAGACAGAAAAGGTAAAAATTTGAGCAGTTTTGCATCTGCAGGTGACCAAACAGCACAGATACACACTGCAGCTCTGGCATCCCTGAGGAGGGGTGGTGTCCCTGCCCCCAAAGCAGGGCAGGAGCCAAAAGCAAGACAACCTGGGAAGCATCATCCTCTGACAAGTCCAAACCAGTGCGGAGCTCTCGCCACGCATCGGAGCCAGGGCAGGGTCTGACAACTTGCCTTTGACTCATTGGCTTTGCATCTCCTTGGCCTGACCGTGCCTGGCACTGCACAGGGGGAGTGGGTCTGCAGACCCTGGCAGAGCCGTCCCTGCAGAGCCCATCGTGGTTTCCACGCACCGGGCGGGAAACCCACAGCTGAAACCCTGCGCCACAGAAGTGTGTGGGTGCCCGGCCAGCTGGTGACCTGGAGGAGCAGATGACATGGGAGAGGACCCGCTTGCCATCTCCTGACATCCTGAACATCAAGCATCTTCATCTCCGTGAAGAGCGGAGAGTTCTTGCAAAGGGATGCGCATCCCTGATACACAGCCTCGAAAACCAAACGCTCACATGTCTCTTTTCCTCCCCTCCAGTCATTTACTCTGCCAGCACTGGGCATTCTGGGGGTAACGCAGCGCTGCCGGTGTCACTGCTTTCCCAAACAACAAAGAAATGCAGCCAGATGGCCTTTGGAAAACAAATATGATATTCAAGACAGTGTCACTGTCTTTATGGCTGCAGCAGACAACCATCAGCTTGAACGTACAAACAAGGAAGGTCTGAGATGGTTTCAGGGACGGCATTACGGTTTCTAAGCTGGAGTGGACAGCCTCAGGTTCAAACATTCATGTTTGAAGAAAAAGACCTGCACGATAAATAATGTCCCCAGATTTTATCACAGAATTATTGCCTGTCTGGGCTCGATAGCCACTGTGCGCTCTGCCTCCCACTCCTCCTCTCCTCCAGCGGTTCTTGCTCGGTGAGGTCCCATCCTTCTCCCTCCTGCACGCCTGCCTCTCCGGGCAGTGCTGACTTGCCTTCATGCACTCGCATCGTGCCAGGAGAAACACTGACTGGACACCAGGACTGTCCTTGGGAAACTCCATCAAGCTCCAGACCTCCCCTTCCAGCACCATCTGCCCACTCTCCTTTCACTCAGTTCTCACCCGTGTAAAGATGCCCGTACTAAACTTTCCATTTTGCCTTGTTCTGAAAATCAGTTCGCAGCAAAGGAAGCAGCAGGTTACTCTGCCATGATTTGCCCCATGAGATAAACCCTTTATCTCATTTCCCACTCATTTTTATGACAGTAATTACTCTTTCTTCAGCATTTTTAGAGCTACACACGCCTGTGAGATGAGAGATTTCCAAGTAACGTTCCCTCTTGCTCATGTTTGCTGTTCTCCGATCAGACCCGTTAATCCTTGCCACCAGATTTGCCTGCCCTGTAGAGGGAACAGGAGGACTGAGCTGGTGTGGGAGCTGGGAGGGGACAGCAAAGGGGTGAGGAAGAAGCAGGACAAGGCTGAAGGAGCTGAGCTGTGGGGAGCAAGAATGAGCATATGTCTTTGCTCAAGAAAGCTACCTCCAGCTCAGGGCTGTGGCCATCAGCTGAGACCTCCTCCCACTCAGAAGCCCTCCAGCTCAGCATCCTGCTCCCTCCTTTTAACCCAGGTCCCCAGAGAGGAGAACAACCTTCAGCTGCTCTCAGCTACCTCGCCAGCTGCAGGGACAGAGTCTGGGAGAGATACCTAAGCATCTCAGACCTGCTGGTGACCCACCTTGGTCCCTACCCTGATGTGCAGGGCCTCCCTTGAGGTGGGGGCTCACAGAAACCCCCAGTTTGGAAGAGCAGGAGCAAGGTTGCAAAGTCCTGCTCCCAGAGACTGAGCTGCCCACCTGCAGCCACCTTTGTCATGTTGAGGACAGGCTTTATTCAGAGGGGGACTTAAGGCTGTGAGAGGAAGGAGGTTTCCTTTGGAAGGACCTTTGCAGGAGCTGGTGAAAGAGGCCCAAACCAGAAGGTTGCTCTACATTGGTGCTTGGGTATGGCAGGACAGCAAACAGAAATGAAAAACTCCATCTTCAGAGCACAGCTCGCTCAGGGTGGTACGAGCTGTGGGGTGGGGTGCCAGCAAATGAGCAGAGCAGACGCCAAGTACCTGCTTGTATGGCAAGCACCGTTCCCCCATGCACCAAACAGAGAAGTACACCATGGAAAAACACAGCCCAAGGCTTGACTGTTTGTCTGATATGCAATTAATGTGTTAAAGATGATGGGAGCATTTCTTGACTGGTGGAGTACGTGGATACGTGGAGTATGAATATTTTAAGGGGTGGGGAATGCATCACATTTAAATGATAAAAAGAAAAGGGTCCAAATAAAGTCCATGTGCCCGTAGAGGTTCTTCTCTAATCCACAAGACTATTTCAAGGACATACAGAAACACCAGCGAAGTGAACAGGTGTTGCTCGGTTGGATGCAGAACATAAATCCATACTCATTTTTTTTCTCTTAGAGTAAATAAACCCTGCTCTGTGTGCCAACGTCAAGAAATGCAACCGACCCCTTCGTCTGATGGCTGTTGACATTTCCCAACCTGTACCCCGGCTCCAGAAAGCACACATCATGCTAGCTCACTGTGTGGCTTAAGATCTGGGGGGCTGGAGGCAGGGAAGGGGCTCTCCAGGCAGGGCAGGCTACAGCGGCATGTGTCCCAGAGCAGGGTGGTCCCCCTGCTTGCAGGCTGTCCCCTCTCAATTCCGTCAGGACACACAGATCCAAAGCTCATCCTCTCCACAGGATCACGCCCATGCCCCAGGGCTCGCCCACAACCCCCACTTGTCTCAGGTCTCCTTAGAAGGAGCACAGAGAACCCGTTCCCTGCTCACACCTCTCCATTTTTGTAGGTGACTCTTGCTGGAGGAGTGGCAGGATGGCCACATTTAAAAGATGAGCTTGTTTCTGTGGGGAAGTCACATGTAACTATGGAAATGTCCCAGAAGCTGCTGTCCTGAGCTCCTACATCTTTCATCAGCACTGAGGTCTGCAACATCAGGCCTGTACATACCCTCTCTCAGTACTCCGTGTGTATAATGAGAGTTATTGAGCACAATGCTCTCCTCTTTGGAGTTTCCCTCTGAGCCGTTTCACCTTTAGAAACAAAGCAGCAATGTTCCATTACGGAGCTGTTCTGTGCCCACCATAGCTTCACCTTGGGCAAATTCAAAGCTGTTGAACAGAAAGGAAGATGAAAATACATTAGCTCCTCCTTCAAAGCTTTCCCCAGCACATCTCAGCACTCTGCTTTGCGGTCCCATCCCTCCTCGCCTCCTCCCCATCCCGAGCAGTGATGTTTCACACCAAGGCACGTCCTGCCAAGGTCAGGGTACCCAGGAGAGACAGGACATGGACCAGGGCAGCAATGCCCCACACCACCAGCACAGCAGTTCCCATCTCCTCCTCCGCACTCAGGCACACAGAGGGCTCCAGCGTGGGTGAGCCCTGGGGAGATGCCAGGCTGCAGCTGGGGAGCAGAGCCAGGTGGATTGAGGACCTGCTCCTGTCACGTTGGGGAAGCCTCTGAGTGCTGCCCCAAGGATGGAGCCCAGCCTGATGCTTTCCTAGGGGCTTCACAAGCTTTAGAGACCAGCTAAATTAAAAAGAAGCCCTTATCAGCACCCGACACAAGAGCCCTTTCTGCTTCACCAGCGTAAATTTGGCCACAGCAAGGCTGTAGATGACACTGAAATGAGGTGGTGGTAAACACAGGCCAGAGCCAAGCTGCAGCTGGCGTGGCAGGAGATAAGAGCTGTGTGGGAGATGCGGGCTCTGGCTGACAGGCTGGTCCAGGAAAGCGCTGGTGCCTCGCAAGGGGAGGAGGCAAAGCCACAAAGTTAAAAGGAGGACGATGGGACTAGACGGCTGCTCCTGTCATTTAAGCACAAATTTGGATCAGCTCCATCATGGGACGTCTGGGCCCAAGAGATGCCTGTTCCTAGCCAGCAAACTCCCAACGAGCCCTGAGCATCTGGAGCTAACCACGGCCAAGCCGCGGTGCACCACAGCTCACCCATAGCTGAGCTTTCAACTGGCTGCTGGCCAGCAACCACCAGCTCAGAACTGGGGGAGTTCAAATCCAGTTTGTTGGGAGCACAGTCCTACTAGGAAGCAGCAGCCCTGACCTGTGTGCCTTTTTTCCCCAAGAGCTGAGTAGGGCTCACAGCTCTTACTGCCTTGATTATGCAGGCAGCCACTTGAGGGGATGGATAGGGCTGCCAGTTTGGATCTCCTGCTCCATCCTAAGAGCTCTCCTGCACTGGTGAGCTTTGCCAAGGCTGAGACAAGAGGCGGCAGGGCACCAAGACTCGCACTGGTACCAGCATGACTTGCTAACCGGTGGTGAGGACACCTGCCTAGGACAGGAGGCTGGGTCCTGGCCCTGCTTCCCAGATTACATATAAATTTTATCGCTGGGAACAGAAACCCCAGCTATAACCCGATTTGCAGACACATGATTTTCCTCCATCTTTTGGGAAATCCCTGACCCAGCTGGCCTACTTGCAGTTTCCCTGGAGAACACCTATCATGGCAAATCCCTCCAGGATGGGAGTGGGCTTGTGCTCAGTTTTCAGATGCCGATCAGATGTCAGCACAAGGCTGCAGCCTCAGCAAACCCTGGGCAGGACTCTCGGGCTCTCGGTGAAGCTCTCGTGATCACGAACTGGCATTTCTGGGCTTTGAGGTACTTATCAGAGGCAAATGGCACTCAAGCTTTGGACTTCACCAGAGTCAAAACACTCAGGTCTCAGCTCTGATGTGGACATTTGACTTAACTTCTGGATTTTTTTCCATGTAAATCTAAAAGAGATTTTCTGTGGCCAGGCTCCCTGGGGCATTTGTGGAAAGGCAGAAGTGCTGGGAGACCAAGCAGGCCCGCGGCGGATCTCCTGACACACAAAGTTCCCTGACCAACGTCACACCTAACCATGAGAGCATGTAGGAAGGCTTTTTTGGGTACCCTGCTTTCCACAGAAGAAGGACCATGGAGCTAGCTGGTCCTTGGGAAGAGCCCCATTCTTCTTTATCGCCACCTTTCAATAGATAAAGTCTTCTAAGATGGAGAGAGACTCTTTACCAAGGCTTGCAGTGACAGAACAAGGGGCAGTAGTTTTAAGCTGGATGTTTAGATTGGATATAAGGAAGAAAGTTTTTATAAATGGGTGGTGAGACACCAGTTGCTCAGACACTTTGGTCACAATACCCAAGGCCCCGGGTATTGTAACACCTCCATGTTAACAGGGAGACCTCAGCGCAGAGGAGGGGAGAAGGTGAGATGGTTTGGGGGAGGCCATAAACCACAATTAGGCTAAAATTAATAATTAAATTCTTATAGAAAGCCTCGCCTTTGACCACACACTGCCCTCCTACACCCCAGACCGACCCTCCCTCGGCCATGCCGGGGCGGGCCGGGTAGGCCGCGCCCCCGGTAGCGTCACGGCGAAGGGCCGGGCCGGGCCGGTGAGGCCGCGGCGGGGAGCGCGGGAGGAGGCGCTGAGGAGCCGGGCGATGGTGGGGATCACGGGCGGCTGCCAGTGTAAGAGCCGCGGCGCGGGGAGGAGGGGTGGGGAGGCGCCGACCCGCTCGGCGCCGCTGGGACGGGGCCGAAGGGCCTAGCGGGGCCGGGGCCGGGCGGCGGCGGGGACGCCTCGGCCTGGCCGGGCCTCGGGCGGCGGGGGGCGGCGCGGCCGGAGGCGGGGAGCGGGGGAGGCAGTGGTGGTGCCGGCCCCGCCGCCGGGCTCAGCCCCCCTAGGCCTGTCCTACCCGGCGGGGGGTACAGGGAGGGGTGCTGCGCCCTGCTCGGCCCTCCCAGCTGCAGACGTTTATATATGAAAATGTGTAATGTACGTGTTTGGCTAGTGTGCATTTATCAGCATGCGCTCCATCGCCCTCAGAGTGTGAGGCAGCCAGGCCAGGAGTGGCCCTGGGGACCCTCACCTGCAAAACCAGCCCGGCAGCAGCCCCGCGGGACGGCCCGCTGGGTTTATTTTTAATTTTCAGGCTGGATGGGGTTTTGTGACCCAGCGCAGGTGCAGGAATTTGGCCACGGCCAGACCCATAGCTTGCACTCGGATGGGCAGCGACCATGTAGCCTGTGTGCCTACATGAAGTCCGTCTGTTGCAGCATCCTCTGCTACTTGGGGTTGGGAAGGTGATTAACCAAAGCTCGGTTTGCCTTAATTTCTCAAAACAGGAGGTTTGTTTCCAGAAGAGTTGCACTCTCTCTGAAAGTGCTGAGGTCGGCAGGAGAGCAGGGAAGCGCGTTGCTGCTGCCAAGGAGCAGGGTCGATGGTTAGCTTGTGCCTCTCACCATATTAACCTTCTGGTCATTTTTGTCATCTGTGCTTTTGCTTACAGCATTTGTTTATCCACAGTCGGGAATGGACCGTGAGCCATCCCAGGCTGAGGAACGATCCAGACGGATCCGCAATGTTCGTGGGTAACCGATGTCCGGGCTGACAGCCTGGACGGGCCATTTACGCACGGGCTGGATCACGGCCTCGAGCAACTCTGTTGATAGGTCAAGCTCAGAGGAAATGAGGGAATTTTAAAATGAAGTGTGATTGCTCATAGGGAAGCAATGTAAAGATAGATGCTGATGCTGATGTGGAAACTGTGGCGGGAGGAAGGCGCAGCAGTGAGCGAGCCGAATTAACATCCACATGGGTTTGCAGAACCCTGGTACCTGATTGACAGGTTCCGAACCTCGCTGCCAGGGAGGGCTCTTCGTTTTGTCTGCCTTGAAGACAAGGCCGCACAGAAGGAGCTCGGGTGAGATCATCTGCTCTAACCTCGCTGTCCAAAAGTCAGCCCTCTGCGCCTGATCTCCCTTTGCAGTCGCAGAGCACGGGTGCTTCCAAGGGTGATTCATCTCACTGGTCTTGAACACCTCTCTCTGAATGAGCTGAATTACGCGCTGGAGGTGCCTGTGCTTTTTCACTGGCTGCAAGGGGAGTCCAGGATAGCTGGCTGAGGATTGGCAGCTGGGAGTTAGGTGAAACAAACCCCACTCGGTGTGTCTGCTTATGGTGCAGCTTGATGGTGTATGCAGAGACTGGTCAGATTCTGTTTCTGTTAGACTGAGCACTGGGAGGAAAGTTTGAAATCCTGCTTAAAAATAATTCAAGCGAAAGGAGTCGGCTGTCTTGTGCCTAAAGCTGTAACTCCAGGGTGGAGATGTGAAACCAGCTCTGTTCTCACTGTGGCACTCTCTGCAACCTTGGGCAAGTTGTTTGAATGCTTTTCTGGGTTGTGGCTGGAATGGATGTAAATGTATACGTAGCCGCTCAGTTTTGCATTATTAAACCACGTCTGAGAGTTGGGCTTTTCATCGGGGTCCTGGTGACAGAACCGGGTCAGGAAGCCGTTGCGCTGACCTTATGCCAGCAGGTACAGCAAGGCCGTAGCCCCTGGCAGGAGAGGGTGACAAGCACCTGGGGTGCTCGGGTGGCTCAGCGGCAGCCCAAGCGTCATTTCTTAGGCAGCTTCCATGTGCCCGTGGCTCAGCATCCATGGGTGAAGTGCTAATGATAACCCTGGTGAGCCATACAGCTGCTCTATAGGGATAAGCACATAAATATGCGTAAATATGCATTATAGCTCTCAGCAGCTTTACAGATAGAGCAGGTAACGATGTCCCGTTAGCGCCAGTTATCGAACAGGCTGAACGCTGGCACAAGACATCACTTACTTCTTGGGCCTAGCGTCTGCCCACGAACACGGTTGGATTTTACCTTTGGGCTTGAGAAAGTGAGTAATCAGCTGTAGACTCATAATTTTTATGAGCACAAATGATATGTATTGCCTTGGTTATCAGCCCAGTGATTTCTGCTGTGATATAAATACAGGTACTGGCAATGTCGGGAGGTTGCTGGATTTCTTTGCATGTGTATTACACAAAAGTGGTTCAGTGCTCAGCGTGAAACTAATGATCCAGAAAGAAAAGAGAGATTTGGGACTGCTTTGAGAGACTTTGGGATGTTCCATATTAGTTCAGGGCACATACTGACTCTCATGAGCATGCTTTCTTACGTGGATACTTCCAACGGGCAGAAATCAAAATGGATCTTTCAGGGACTCAGTCTGGGTTTTCATATACTGTAAAATAAAAGGCTTGAGATGCTGCTCTTCCCTTGCACCAGTGTTTGGGAGTGTGAAATAAACTGACTTTTTAAAGCAGTCAGAGAAAAGAAAAATAGTTTTTTGATTTGCAGCTTCTCTGAGGATAGAAAAGAGCGTGTACTTCAGGTAGAGCTCGTGTCATTGACTCTCTTCAAAGCAGGGCTGGAGTGGAATAGCGAGCTGAGTGCGGCTTCCATCGGCCTGAGCTGCCAAGGCTTCACAGCTGCCTTGAGATGTTGCTGTAAACCACTGGAGAGGGGTGAAGAGCTGCTCGGGTGTTTTGCTGGCAAGAATCAGAGGTAAACTCTTTGACTTCAGAAGAAGGAGGTGGCTGTAAAACTCACAAAGGTGAGAAGTAATCTCTCTCCCGCTCTGATGTAGAAAGTCCTGGAGGCAGTGCTTCCACCCGGACAGGCGATTTACCGGGAACTCTTCCAGACTGAAAGCCACGCTTTCAACCAGTGTCTGGGGCAGAAAACTTCTCCTGTGTCCCTTCACCTTCCCATCCCTTCCTGCTGCACCCTGTGTGTGCACACCTGTGTTTGATTCAGCTACGAAGGTGTCGCGGGACATCGTTTTGGCTGTATTTGTGCACTCCAAGTTAATCAGCCCTGACCTTGGAGCACAGCTAAAACGTTCTTTACTCCATTTCATGTTCTTCTAGAGAAAGAAACACTAACTTCTGCAGTTAGTAACTTACTGGCAGTTGGACTCTGAGGTCAAAATCTGCACATATATTTTCCTCAAAGACGTGCTTTGCAGTCGTGATATCGTTTAAGGGCTCAGACTGTTCAGGCAGGGATTTTCTCCAGTGCAGATTTATGTTGGTGTTTAAGATGGTAGTCGATAATAGCCCTCAACCTTGGGTTGCAAGGATATTTTCAGGAGATAAATGGTATGCTGTATCCTTGACTTTGGATCCACAGGTGACACCTTGAAGCTTTTTGAAATATTACAGGATTCTCTCATTACGGGTATGGTTTTGAATGGAAAAGTAGCATTAGCCATTTTTTTCTGTGGATGTCATAAAATAATCGGGCAAATACTTAGTGAATGCTTGCAAGAATTACCGCTGCTTTTCTCCAAGTGAACTCAATAGACACACCAGTTTGTTAGCATCAATACCAGCTTCTCACTGAACTACATACATCCGTATTTTTTTAATCCTCCTGATCTCTTGGGAGTTGCTCTGTCAGTTCCTAATAGTGCACCTAGTTGCTGTAGCAGCAAGTTCCTCCAAATGTATCACCTGGGACACTCCTGCTTGGCTTTTGTGTGCATTTTGCCACACCATTTCTGACAGAAGGCAGCGGGAGGAGGAGGAGGAATAAAATCCTAAAGGAAAGAAAACAGGGAGGCTGTACGTGGTTGGTGTACGTGGGACTAGGATGGTTTGGCCAGGGACTGGTGAGGGTTGGTTGGGTCGAGCAGTCGCTGGCACTGGTGGAACTGGGCTGGTGGCAGACAGCAGCGCTGGGGATTCAATGCAGGGACCCTCGCTGACACCCAGGCCCACAAAAAGTCTTCAGGTGCTTTATCAGGAGTGGTGAGCACACAAATGCTTAGCGTAATAACTCCTTACGTCTCGGATATCTTTTGCATCTGCTAGCCAACAAATATTTGCTTTGTACTTGTAAGTTGTTGTGCATCCTGCCTGCGGAGTCTCTGTGCATCTGGCTGGAGGTGCTTGAAGAAACGGAGATGGAAGAGGGGCTGTAGTGTGGGGCACATCTGTACCGTCACGCATAGTCCTGGACGGGCACAGCTCCAGCACGCTTGCGGTTGTCAGCTTGGAGCACGGTCAGCTTTCTTTTCTTTTGTGAGTATCGTGGAAGACAACATTTTGTGGCTGTGTTCTTGGGAGCAAACATTGTGATGGGTCTTGGTTAGGCAGAAACTTAATTTAACACTTTTTTAAAGGATAGGGATATCTCAGCCTACAGCGTTTCCAGGTGCGGATGAGATTAATTTGCTTATCTTAGGTGATGGCAGGTAATTGCATGTGCAGGGGAGGTACTGCAGTCAGGATGCTAAAACACAAAGAAGTCAAATGGCTCCCATGTTCCTCCCCCGCTGCGCAAGCTCTTTTGCATTAAAACACCCCTGTCTAGCAGATCTGCAGGCAGGAAGCTTCCTTCCTCCTCCTCCCTGATTAGGTTTGGTGGGGGCCGAGAAGCCGCTGATGAATTGTGACTGTAAAGCGCTGAACTTCGAGGGGAGATGAAAAAGCCTTCAAAACATTTGCCGTGGGTCGGTAATGGGGTTTATCTTCTGACATCATTAGGATCTCTGACATTTCTAGCTCAGAAACAATAACTTGCCTTAGCCATCGTCATGTTTTTCTAATTAAAGACAAAGCTTGGTAAATATTTTTTAAATGATTGAATTTCCCAAGTATGGAAAACACATGTCGGGAGTCAGGCTGGCTGCATCCACCGCGCCTTTTCCCACAGCGTCCCTTGGAGCAGACGAGTGCAGATACAGATTTAGAGCTGTGGGTGACAGGTTTATCTGGGATGATTGGCAAGGATTTATAAAGCAGGAGGGGATTTACTTTGCGCTCTCTCCTTCCTCTTCCCCCTTCTCTCCCCCCTCCCTGACCCCCGTCTCAGAAATAGGAAATTGGGATCACATTAAACCCTAATTGGTTTGGCTCCAGCACTACTCCGGTGGCTGCCAAATAGTTAATTTATTGCGTGAGAGTTTGGCCATGTGTTGAGAGGCAAATTTGCTTGAAGCAAGAGATCTTTGTAAACTGTACATCCATTCCAGTGCCAGGTCCTGTTTACGGCGACACCGGAGCAGGAGGTGCATTCCATCCCCATCCCGGCAGCACGGTGAGGGGGGAACCCTGCCGTCTGCCTCCCTTGCTCCCCAGCTGAAACGCTTTCAGGAACAGTTGCCTGAAAGAGCGTAAAGTGGTTTTAGCTGGACTTGGCGATCGACGACGTTTGGAAACTGCCAGCTAGATAAGACATGGGAGGCTCTCAAGAGAAGAAATGCATCTGTTTGGGAGATAACATCAGGCCTGGGCTGTCACCGCGGAGCAGGGCCAGGTGGGGACTCCCTGGGGGTGGCAAGATGCTTTTCCTGGATGAGGTGAGGAGGGGCAAGTGGGAAGCAGGCGTATCTGGCTGGCTTCCCGTGGCCTCGCGGAAGCCCTCCCTTGTTCGCTTCTCTGTGAGGTCGCTTGGGCCGATGGCTGTTGGACATCCTGGATTTGCCGTTGCTTGCTGTTGGATCCCAGGCGTCTAGTTGCGTTTGGCTCCCGTGAAGTTTTCTGGAAGTTGGGCTCCAGCAGAAGAGCTTGAAGGACAAGCAGCCCTTGTTTAGGCCATCGCTGACGCTGCGTTCACTGGCACTGGAAAGGCAGTTATTGGGATTAAAGAGGATGCTGCAGCCTGAGTTAGCATGGCTCCAGTTTTGGACTATGATTTGAAAGAGGCTGTGTAAGGAATAAATCCATGGCTGCGGCATTTTCTTTCATTTCTCGCTGAGTTAAATAACAAACTTTGTGTTAGGGAGCTGCTTCCAGCTCCGAGGCAACAGAACGATTACTGCCGTGCTCAGTGGCGCCCGTTCTGTGTCAGCTGCTGTTTCCATTGTGAACTTGATACCTGAAGGCTCAATATTGTGACCCTTTAATTTTCAGCTGCTAAAACGTACCACGCGAGCTGGCTAAAAGGGAAGAGCTCAGAGGGGAATTGGAAATAGTTATGCTGCGGGAGCGGTGTGTTTCTTTGGGTATTTCTTAAGTGCTGAGTGTTTAGGAGAAATTGATAGGTAGTAGCAATGCGCTCTTAGCAATACTTTTCCTTCTGTAGCTCCTGCTTCCTGGGATGTAATAAAATCCATTAAGTTCTATTTATGATCCAAGGCCCAATATAGTAATAGTTTTATTTGGATAATTGTGGCTGTTCTACAAATAATGAGAATACTGAACACTTCCACAAAACCCAGGCTGTGTATTTAGAGGGGCGCAGGGTTGGCACGGCCAAATGTTAAGTTAGTTTTTCTGAGGAGTCAGAGAGACATCGGCTCAACAGAAAAAAGCCTGGATCAAGCCAAGCATCTCCGTAGGAAGGTGCCGCTGTGCTGCCCTGGATTTGCCAGCCCTAGCACGGAGGTGCTAGCAGGGTCAGGCAGAGCAAAGGGAGACAAACTGGACAGGTACTGGAAGCAAACGGCGAAGGTTTGTTTTGGAGAGCATCTTTGCATCCCGAGGTCTGAAGGCAGGTTAAACATTCCTTAGGGAGCCACTCCCCACTTTTGTATCTCCTGCCTACTTTGAAATGCATCCATTTCTAGGATGAGCTACTGTAATTACTTTAAAGTACACTGTACTTCCACCACTTTTGGCAAGAAAGAAGGAGGAATGCTGCGCTCCATCACCAGACAAAATAGAAATCAACAATTGGGATTTTTCTCAAAGAGCGGATCTAGCTTCTCTGTCATTAAATCCGAGTTGGATGGAAGCCTCGTGCCCATTTTGCTTTCGCAAAATGAGCGTGGCGTTCTGCAGCACACAGCCCGTGTTCACGCAGAGCTTTAAAGCAGCAAATTCTAGCCAGAAATTCTTTGTAGCGCTTTGCTTTCCTTCTGCTGTTTCCTTCCTCCTTCGCACTACAGATGCTGATGGATCACCTTCCCGTGGTGAGTAACGATACGCGCCGTACTTTACGTTGTGCTGAGAAACTCGGTCATCTACAGGAACGTTTTTTCAGAGATGCATTACCACTCCTAAACCGTTGCAGATCAGGAAGCATTGAAAAACCTTCAGGCCTGGCTTGAGATCGCTTGTGTCATCCTGGACACCCACCTCCTGTTTGAGCCTGGGCACATACCTGAGTGTGTATTGGTGCTTGTGCCATGGTTGAGTGCACGTACAAGCTGATGCATCCAGGTTTCTAGCTTTCTGTGCATTCCCTGCTCCCTTCTCCTCCCCCTTCCTAAAGGGAAGTTGTATCAAACTTAATATCTGTCTTCATTGTGGAGCCACCAGCTTCCCCAGACCAATTTTTTTTTTTTTTTGGCTAGGAGATCTGCTCAGAGATAGAGAGAAAAGGCAGCAATCTTGAGGATAGTTTCCAGAAAAAAAAAAAATACAGTAGATTTGTGGCAACCACGAAGCAAACCAGTTTAGCAGATCTTGGAGAGCATCCCCAGGACCTTGGCAGAGGTTCAGGGCTGTGGGGTGGAGAAGCACAGAGGCAGGAACAGATCCTTAACCCGGTCTCTGCTGTCATCTGTTTCTCCAGCCAAGCCACCCCTCACCTATAAATTTGTACACAGAAAGGAGAGGCCAGAATTGAGAGATGCAGGCAGTGGCTTGTTCGTAGAGCTTGTAAATCTGACTGTGGGGTATCAGAGACTGAAATCAATGTCATACAAAACTGAATTTTTGGTGGATTGCCTGCATGCATTTACTGCTGTTCGTTTTCACCTCTGCTGCGAAATTCCTGACTGCCCTTAGTTCACCTGAGTCTCTGCATTCCAGAACAGACTGGCTGGTGCCTTTTTTTCCCCCTAGGGGATGATTTTTTTCTGTGAAAGTGTGGTCTGCCCTCTGTATCTAGGTATGCTGAGCACTGAGAAGTTAATTTGATGGAATCTTCTTAAGAAGAATCATGGACAGCAGCAGATTTCCTCTTTTGGAAAGCTTATGGCTGGGGACCTTGCAAAGGGAGTGGCGAAAGCGACCTGTGCCAGCTTTGATTTTAGCATCGCCGTCCCCGCTGTCTGTGTCAGACCGCACCTACTTGGCCTGGCACTGGTTTTGCACCGCGGTACTCCAAAACTGTTCACAGGCACTCGTCTGTCCTCTTTCTTCTTGAATCTACTTGTCTCAGTGAACAAACCTTTTTTTCCCTTGTGATTTTAGCAAGATGAAAAATAAAACTTCTTTGTGTGTGTGAATGGGTAAACAGCTATCAGAGCACACAAACTGTTGGGCAGCTAACTTTTAAATGTTTCTTGATTTGCCTGCTACCAGTTTTATTTAAACGTTAAATCTTCAGTCACTGCAGCTACTGTGTTCATCAGGTTTTATTTCCCATTTAATAATTACGGCAGTTTCCCTCGAGCCCCGTACCTCTAATTAAGAAAGCTAAGTTTGATATAAAGTTAATGGAATGGAATTTGTTATATTTTTATGGTAAAATATGCTCGCAAAAATAACATTTGTAGATTCAGTCACTACTCAAAGATGTCCCTGTTCCTTGCAGGGGGGTTGGACTAGATGACCTTTGAAGGTCCATTCCAACCCAAACCATTCTATGATTCTACAGTTCTACTCCTGAACATTGTTTACCACATCTCCTTGATCCTCCATCAGTGCTGATGACTTTTCTGATGGTGTATGGACAGAACAAGCCATCAGAGACCAGGGTCTGTGCAGAAATTCTTGCCTTCCATGCAAGATGGTTCAGCTGGCATAGGATCTCTGCTTTTTTTCTCTCTGTGCATCAACACAGATTGCCTCTATTCCCACCGGCAGTGCACTTTCACTGTCCTGCCAGTGCTCTTGGTCGTGTAAGGTGGCCCAGGAAGCCCTGGAGAACCTGGCAGCCCTGCACGAAGCTGGTCCTGCTTCAGGTGGACTCTGAGCGGATGCGACCCAAAGCAAAAAAAAAAAGAAAAAAAAACCCAGATGGGACCAGAAACGGTGACTTGTTCAGGTGACCACATGCAGTAGTCCTCTCTCTGCTGACTCTGCTTCTCCAGCTCTGACTTCTGTGAGTCTGCAGAGCAGCAGGAACAGCCAGGGTGAGGATGAGCCAACGGACAGATCTGCCTGCGTCCACACAGCGTGCCAGGAATTTAAATCCGTCACCAAACCTTACTGTCCAAATGGCTGTGCTTCTCTCAGCGGCGGCTCCATGAATGGAGATCCACCTCTTCACACCTGTTTTATAACACAGAAGCAAAATATTCGTGGCATCCAAATAGTTTATACCCTGACAAACAAATTCTGGCAGTGGGAGCGTGAGTTTCCATCTCATTAAGCTGTTGGCAAAGCTCTGGTAATTCCAGTCACTGATATAGGGCAGGAATTATCCCTCGACACAACTGGTTGTGTCAGGTCAGAGCATCACTGGTTTTTCTCAGCAGTTGTGCGTTTATACTTGAGGGTGGAAGAAAGTGTTGAAATGTCAATTCATTGGGTTCTTCCCTGGTGTTGGAGCAGGATCTTCTGAGGTCAGAAAGCAAGTGTCTGAGGATTTTTGTACAGTGAGCATAAAGTGGATTTCTACGCCTACGTTGTAATGAGGAATTGTTTTCAAATCAAATGTTTTTTTAATGCAAAGCCTGGCACTGATTCTCGGTTTTACAGAGGCTTGAAGGTTCAGCTTGGAGGTCACCAACTCAACCGCAGCCCAGGTTGGCTTTGACAAAGTTCCTGCTGTCTCACAGCTGTTTGTCGGTCTGTATGAAATCAGGTGGTGGTCTTGATCCATTTTATTGGGGACAGGTCGGCTCCGCCATGGCCGGCCCCATTTTTGGCACACAGGAGGTGTGCCATGGGTTGGAGAGATGGAGCTGGGTGAGATTGTGGTATCTTCTGGCTCCTCTGGCAGGCTTTTTGTCGAAGGGGTAGTACGCAGATGTCGATTGGCATGGGAAATTCACCTCCAGCGCTGTTACAGATTTTACGGTGTCTTGCAAACAAGAAAGAGCAGTTTGCTCTCCCTGCCTCATGATACGCTACGCAGCTTGAGACAGGCGCGTGCAAAATTCATCTTAGAGGTCCGTCGTCCGGCCCCCGAGACTGAGGAATGTTTTAGTAGGGCTTTTATAAAATTTATACGCTTTATCAAAGGTCTTATTGTTTCCTTGTTAAAGTGGGATTATCCCGCTGGGATTAGCTGTTCTGCATGGGTCAAGAAGACAGCCACACTCCAGTAAACTTCTGCCTGCAGAGACGTGCTGTGCGACGGCCCAGGCAGGCGGGAGGCTGAGCACCAGGAGACTCGGGGATGCAGGTGCCCAAGAGGAGCTTTTACAGATGTCGCTTTGATGGGACTTGACTCTCGAACACATGGAAGAATTTTAGTGGGCTGCACCTCCAGCGCTTCCTAGCAGTCAAACATCCCGTCTCCGAGGCTTCTGCTGGCATTTCACAGCCCCTCTCGCTGGTGTGAGCCTTAGGGGTGAATTTGCAGCTTTTCCATATGCCCAAACAAGCCGGCAGGAAGACCCTGTAATTTGCACAAGGATCATCTGTAGTCGATACACATTGACCCCACAGGCTTTCCTGAACGAATTCCTGTCAGTTTGTCTTTGCAAGATGTGATTTTTGTCCTCAAATTGTCTCCTTTCTTCCAAAAGTTTATTATATCTCATGGATTTCTTTTTCCCGTATGACTACGACTCTGAGTTAGGTTAAACTCATCTAAAAATCACTGCGAAGCTACAGATAGCTTCTTCTACTGATGCGGTAGTGTCCAGACGTTTGGAGCCTGTTGGGAAGTGGTGTGTTTGGGGTTTTTGGGGGTTCCTGATATAAATACTGTCATCGCTGGACACGGACTTGCAGGAAAATGGTGAAAAGAAATGCTGAAGCAGCGCGGCTCCTCAGGTAGATGTGTTACACTGCTGTTGAGTTGTAAGAATTCTCCAAGAAGAGTGAACTCTTGGATCAGAAGCCTCCTCAGACTGCAATATTGACTTGAAGAGTGGTGGTTTTTTAAGTGGCTGCTGTGAAAATCCCTTAGAAAACAGTTTAGTACTACTTCTGCTCTGCTTGTAATGACGTTCCCTGGAGGACAGGTATTTGTCATCTATTTTTCTAGATCTGCAGGAAAGTAAAATTCCAAGTACTCACGCTGTAGCTTGGAGCATCAGGTCAAACACGAGCAGCATGTGTGCTTTGCCCTCCTCTGCACCACGCTGAGCAGCCGGGGAGCTTGGCTGCCGGGAGCACATCGTGGTGGTTGGGCTTTGCCGCGATGACGCTGGAGAAGCTGCAGCGCGCCGTGCCTGCCTCTGCCCCACG
Organism: Chlamydotis macqueenii; assembly: GCF_036417535.1. Lineage (NCBI taxonomy): Eukaryota > Metazoa > Chordata > Aves > Otidiformes > Otididae > Chlamydotis > Chlamydotis macqueenii. The sequence goes on along the minus strand of NC_141571.1, from coordinate 2,680,735 downwards.
CTGGGCCGAGTCCCACAGCAGCCCTGGCTGGGTGGGTGCAGCCCAAAGCTGCTGTGCGAGCGGTGCGACTGGTTGTAAGTGTATGATCATTGGGGCGTTCAGTGGTGGTCTACAGCCCTGAGTAGGACCGGTGCTATCCGTTACTCACATCTTAGAATCACAGAACGGTTTGGGTTGAAGGGACCATTAAAGCCCATCCAGTCCAACCCCCCTGCCAGGAGCAGAGACATCTCCAACCAGATCAGGTTGCTCAGAGCTCCGTCCAACCTGGCCTGGGATGTTTCCAGGGATGGGGCATCCACCACCTCTCTGGGAAATCTGGGCCAGTTTTCTACCACTCTCATTGTAAAAAACTTTTTCCTAATACCTAATTTAAATCTGCTTCCCTCTATTTTAAAACTGTTACCCCTCATCCTGTCACACCAGGCCCTGCTGAAGAGTTTCTCCCCATCTTTCCTGTAGGCCCCCTTTGAGGTTCTGGAAGACTGCTATAAGGTCTCCCTGGAGCCTCCTCTTCTCCAGGCTGAACAGCCCCAGCTCTCTCAGCCTGGCCTCACAGCAGAGCTGCTCCAGAGCTCTGATCATCTTTGTGGCCTCCTTTGGACCCTGTCCAACAGCTCCACGTCCTTCTGATGTGGGCTCCAGAGCTGGTTGCAGTGCTACAGGTGGGGTCTCACCAGAGCAGAGCAGAGGGGCAGGATCCCCTCCCTCGCCCTGCTCCCCACGCTGCTGGGGATGCAGCCCAGGATGAGGTTGGCCTTCCGGGCTGCAAGGGCACATTGCCAGCTCATGTTGAGCTTCTTCCACACCTTCAGGGTTTTTTTTGGTGGCAGGTCAGCAAAAAGCTGACTGTGGCCACTAACCATACATGAACGAGTTGTCCTGAACTCACAGCTCAGTGTGCGGCATTTCAGGTTGCTTAGGCTCAAAGCGGCCAGGTTGTTAACCGCGACCGCAGCATTTAGAATCCAGATACTGATATGGCCTTAAGTGGGGCAGGAGCTGCCGTAATGCTGATCTCCCCCTGCAACGCGGGGCAGGGCTGTGGTGGGCCAGGTGCTCGCCTTTAACTGCAGCTGCTCCATCTGCAGAAACAGGTGGAGGCGTTCAGGATTGTCAGCAAAACACAGCTGGGAAGAGTTAAGAGCAGCCCCACAACACGCGATTTCACCTGGGCAGAGCGCTCCCCGGAGCGGGATCTCCGGCAATAACCACCGCTTCACCTCGGCGATGGCCCTGGGCAGGATTAATGAAATGAAGAGGAAGTAAATGTATGCTTGAGCTAGTTTATTATTTTTTTTCAGTAGCAATACAGCCAAATCAAGTCAGCTGTTTCCAGAATGCTGCCTTTTAAGTGCCTGTGCCATCAGATCCAGCCCCACTTCGGAGAAGCTTTGCTGATGAACATCTCTCTTTCATCTCCTGCTCCAGGTTTTTATTCTTGTTTTTAAAATTAAGATGTTTCTTTCTTATTCTTTCCCCTGAGATCTATTTTTTTAACGTAACTTCTGTAGAAAATCCAGATTTTTGACAGCTCTTGAAGTTTCAAGTTTAGTGAATCTGAGTTGTGAATTGAAGGTGATTTTTGGCCTCTTCCTCTTTCCCCTATGTGCACGTTAATTGAGTTCAACGTACAGACATCTGACTTTTAGCTCTTGGCAATTGTCTGAACATGTGCGTGGGGTGGAAGACCTTTGACTTCTCTGATGTGATGCTCTGGACAAACTCTCCTTTCAGTCTCTTGAAAAATCTTCTCTTTGTACCATCTGAAGTGGTTTTCAGCGTATTACCTACTAGGTTTGTGGGAGCAGACAGAGGCAGGGCGTGCTGGGCGCTCTGCTCATGCCAGGAGGAGCACAAAGCATGAGCAGATCCCTTTCTCCTACGTAGAAGTGAGGGATCTGATGGCTCCTGTCCCTTTGTCCAAGGACGATGTCACCTGGGTATAAAATGCTCAGATCCAGGGCAGGCAGCTCCTTGGTAATGCTGTGTTTCCTCCTAAGCACTTAGGATGGGGAAAAAAAGTTTCGGGAGCTTTGCATGAGTCTCTTCTCCCCGTTTCTCTCACTCTGTTGGGAATTTTGTTGTTAGTGCTGCTGGTGTGACAGGGAAGGAGCTCGAACGCCCAGGCAGCGAGTGGAGATGTGCACCTCTGGGTGAGGTGGGTCACCCTCAATCTGCGCAGTGGGCAGCTACGGCTGGGAGTGTTGGGTGCAGACATGGCGGCGGTGGAGGGAGCTGATGCCTCCAGCAATTATGGACCTCCTCTTTAGCTTTTCCATGTTAAATCCTGGAAGTTTTTAAGGGTGGGTGGGCTGTGTGCTTTGTCAGCCTGCTTTTCTTCAGCTGTTTCTCTTGGGAGAAGCTAGCTGTGTTTTTTTGAGACTTTATTTTCTATACTTGTTGTGTTTTGTTGAATAAGTTTGTTTCAGAGGTATCTTCTGATTGAATCATTCTTCTGTTGGAAAATGTCCATTTGTCAGGACAGAAACTTTCCCTGGGACCAGTATGTGCTCAGGAGATCAGAAACCACCCGAGGCGCTCAGTAATTGTATTTACTAAACTGTACAACATGGCCTAGATAAATATTTACTGATTTGAATATACTTCTTTGGCATCCTGGTAGAGTGCTGGCTGCTTGACCTTTGGCTGTCCTGATATTTCCTTGTTTTGTGTAATTTTTGAAAGAGGGTTGGGGTTTTTTTGTTTGGTTTTGGTTTGGTTTAGTAACCATATGGAAGGTGACGATTTTAAGTCCAGGTTTCACAGGATGGGGGTTGTTTCTGCCCAGGCCTTCTCCTTGCTGAGGTCAATGGATGGTGTCCTCAGCTCAAGGTGTAGCGTTTGAAGTCTCACTCTGACAATGTGGCTTTTCTGCACAGGGAAGCTGCTGTGAAATCTGGATGTGAATTTGCAGCGTACCAGCTGCTGCACTAATGCCAGCTGCAGAGATGCACAGGAGCTTTCTGTGCTGGAAGCTTTCTGCTTTTTTTTTTCCGTTCTTTTCAGGAACAGTTCGAGGTGGCACTGTGGCCAGGGATCTGCTCTGCAGCTGGCACGGCCCTGCATCAGGGTTAGTGTGCCGCCACTCTCTGAGCTTTGATGGGCTGTGGTTTCACCGTCGCTCAAACCTCACTGGTGGTTGTGGAGAGGAGGAGAATTGAGCGTTGAGGGGAGGATGGATCCTGGTGGATCCTGGCAGGTCCTGGTAGATCCAGCAGCACCACCAGACACCACCATGGCCCCATGCGTGCACTTGTTGGGAGGGAAGGGGCCACCCCGGTGTGACCGTGGGCTGAGCTTGGCTGCTGACCCTTGGAGGAACAGTGGAATGGGAATGACGAGGGATTTGGACCGGAGGAGAAAAATTCATGTTAGCGCCTGAATATAGTTTTTCATCCTCTTTAAAATTCTTCTGTTTCTTTGAAGTGTGAATCCCAGATGCTACAAAAGTATTTTTCCAGACACGGCTATGCTGTCTTGCTGTGTATTTTCCACCAAATTGCTGAATTATTGTTTTCCTTTTGGCCTTCAATTTTTTTCATAGTTTTATCTTTTTGTCTGGATGTTTTACATGGCTAGAACTCGTTCCTGCCCAGCATACCGATCTGAGAACTCCCACGTGAGGCAGCGTCCCCACCGAGCTATCGCATAGGACAGGAATGCTGGCTTTTTGTCCTGGAAACATGTAAACATGAACTTCCTGTGGACACGAGCTGTAAATGCACAGATAGGCTTTGCTTCCGACAGAAGATGAAGGTAACAAAATTTCAGGTCCTCACTCTCTGTGCCTGGTCCTCCTCGAGCCGCCCCCGAGAACCCCGGAGGCGGTGGAATCGCAGAGGCACGGGCAGGAACCTGCTGGTTGCCCTTCACCTCTGGAGATGAATCTTTCCCTTTATTTTTCCCTTTTTCTGTAGGCACCCAAATAGGGATGCGATCCTAATAGAAGCCAATTGGAGACTCTCAAAACCCTAATGACTCTACATTTTGCTCCATTGGCTGTTTTCTCCTTTTGTTTCTCCCTGCTTCTCCCACCACAGGGCTGATCTTCAATTTCGGGGCGTAAACTCCATCCTACATCGAAAGCAGACCCTTGGGATAACGAGCTGGTCAAATTCTGGCAGTGATTAGAAGACTTCACACGTTACCACCCATGTCTCTTAATCTTGCTGGTTTTTCTACCTCCAAGAGGAGATCTGCATAACCCACGCTAGTTGTTGGTTTTCCCCTTCTACACTTAACGCTTCGCTCTTTTGCGTTTCCTGCAGCAGCAGCTCGCAAGCCTCGTCCCCTGTGGGGCTGGGGGCTCCGGGCAGCCATGACGTGAAGCCGTGGCTAGCGAGCCATATGCCTTACCTTCCTTCTCCCAGTGCCAAGACAAGCGTGCCCGCAGCTCGCTGGGGGAAGAGGCAACGGCACACGGAGAATAACCGCCTGGTTGCCCGTGCCGGCTGTTTTTCAGAGGTGGATGTGTGCTTTATTTCTAGGTAGGTAGCCCAGGCAAGTGGCTGAGCTCAGCAGATGCTGTGGGCTTGTAGTGGTTGGGCATGACCATGATGGTCTTCATGGTTGACTGTTGGGAATGTTGAGGCTTCTGTGTGCTTTCAGGGAATGGATGGAGGCAGGTGAGGGGCTAGGAGGTGGTGGAAGCAGAGAGTGATGCAGAAATAAGGCAAAAAAAGAGATTAAATGGAAAAGAAAAAAGGATTTAGAGAGGAAGGAGGAGCAGCTGCAGGACATGGAAACGAGGAGCAACAGGCAGGATGAAAGGAAGATCTGGATGGAGGCTGAACTCTCTTAATAAGCATCCCATTAATTAATACTTTCTCATGCGGCAGCGCTGGGGCATGGATGAAATCCAGTCCTTCTCGGCCTGACCTCCGCACTCTCCTCGCCGCCGTGCTGGTTTCTCCTTGGCTTCCCGCCCTGAGCGAAACCGCAACCTTTCCGACTTCTCCGGGCAGAATGAGAGGCACATGGCAGTGGTGTAAGTGGAGCCTCTCGCAGTCGTCTGCGCTTGGGTGGGCGTGCTGGTTCTTTCGTAAACTAATAGCTCCCAGCAGTGCTACTAAATCAGACTTGGTGGAGCCGGGAGCGGAGAGTTGGAATGCTGGGCCAGGCACAAAGGGCTGCGCTGGGTTGTTTCTTTTATTTTTTTTTTTTTATTTTCCCCAAACCCACCATTTGCTGGGTCCAAAGGGCCAGCTGACAGCAGGAGAGGGAGCTGGCGAGGACAGGCTTTGCAAAGGAAAATGATTAAAAAATAAAACAGAAAAAATAAAAATAAACCCCACAAAAAACGCGTTGAAAACATATTTTTTGTGGTCATTGTTTGGCAAGGTGGAAGGAAAGGGAGTCCTTTTCTAAACCTGCAAAGCCAACAAACTGGAATGCTACTGGAAAGCCTTAAAATCCTTTGTACTGATGGCTTTACTGGGTAAAATGAACATAACAACTGAGGATTTTCCTTTTTTTTTTTTTTTTTTTTTTTTTTTTAAAAATCATCTTAAAGGGATACTGTTTTGAGTAAGAAGTTTAGATTTTTTTTTAGATTTAAAAAAAAAAAAATCACGGTTACCAGGTTAGTGACCTCTAATTTCTGAGAACATTAACCTCCTTTGGTGCCTCTGCGATGCCAGGATGTGGCTGGGAAGGAGATGGGGATTGACCACCTCCTCTGAAGGGCCAGGCAAGAGCCAGAGCCCCAACAGCACCCGCCCAGGGACTGGAGAGGGGGGAAGCTCTGGGTGAAGGGGGAAAGGATTCTGTTTAAGTACCTTAATCCAAGATAAAGAAAGAAAAGCCGTTATCAGAGGAAAAGCCCCAGCCTGCAGGAGGGAAGTCACCCCGGCAGAGGGAGGCGCAGGAAGCGAGCCGGGGCGTAATGACCCTGCTGTAAGGAAGGGGCTTGGGATTCATCACGTGCGTTTTATTGCTCATCTTTTTGATTGTAAGTGCTGCACTTCCTGGGAGGAGACCAAAACCACAAATTCTGCTCACAAGTCCAGCTTTAACATGTGCTTTCTTAATTGTTAAAGATCCTCCACAGAGGAGGTGGTGGGGAGCACCAAGAGCCCAGACTTCAGAGTGAGATGTCTGATCCGGGAAACAGCCCTCAAAGCATCATCTCACCTGCAAAAGGGAGGATTGCTGCTTCCAAAGCTTGTCTGCATCGTAAATACATGCTAAGGGGGCTGGCCCGCTAAGGACTGGGGTGAAAATGTCAGATCTAGGCAGGTAACTGGGTTTTCTGGAGGAGCAGGGTGGTGCCTGAGTCAGCTGCAGCAGAGAGCACCGTCAGCACAGCTTCAAGGCCAGAGATGCTCCTGATCCCCCACCTGGGTGTTGGGCCGTTGAAGATGAGAGTCACCAAAATGGCAAGTGGAGGGGCGTGGCCATCTGTATTTTAACAAATCTCTGTAATTGAAGGGAACTGCTATTGATCTGGAAAACGTTGTCAAGCAGCAGAGCTGTTGGACTAGACTTAATCCTCTGCAGGCTGGGTTTTACTCTCTCTAAATAGGATTACTCATTTTTTCCATATTTCTGTGTTTGGTTTAAATACCCGTGACAGCTACAGAGGCTTGGGTTTCTAATCAGAACAAGGGTGTTAGGCTTAGGAATTGGTGTGTTGGTTTTAGGGGGATTTTTTTTTTGGATAGGACGTCAGTTTCTGGGTGTTTTTTCTTTACATATGTGGTCGTATAGCAGGAGTAATGCAGCTTTTGCTTAGGTGCCCCTCACCCCAGCCCTAAATCAGTGGCCAGAGGTGTAACGTTTCAGTAACTTCTTTAGGTTGTGCTTAATTCTTTGTTGCACCTTTGCTCCCGCTGTTGTTTTTTGCGATGTCTGATCATCGTTGTTCTGAATATAAATTCTGCCAGCTCAGTTAAGGCCACTTTTAATACCTTTTTTTTCCCCTCTCTGGGCAGTATTGAAATGGCACAAAAGCTAAACACTGCTCACATTCACTCCTCAAGGAGGCAATATGATCAGATTTCCTTGACAAATTAAGCTTGTTAACATAATCTGCCACATGCTAATTTAAATACTGGATGGATTGAAAAGAGGATGTTTGTTAAATGTGATAAATTTGCTAGGAATGGAGAGGTCTAATCTCTGGTTGGGGTGGGTGCACGCCGCTATCTGCTGAGCTTGAACTCAAGTCAGCGAGCCTCTCGCACAACCCCACCAGCATCGCTTCAAAGGGAGCAGTCCCTTCTTGGCTCCGCTGACTTGTAAGGAAGGCATGAAGGAGGCAAGAAAATGTTTGGCTTTCCTGCCAGACCTGAGCCTGGAGGAGGATCCCAGTTGGTTTCTATCAGATTCCAGTTAGGATGAATTTACGGTTTCCACTTAGCCTGATAAATGGCTTTGGCTGCCTTGGTGCGTTTGGATTTATTTTTCTGTGCGATGGAAAGTGGTCAGCTTAAAAAGGCAAAGGCTTTCCAGAGTTGCCGTGAATACAAGAGAAACTTCTTTCCGAGGTAAGAACACAGCAGGCAAAAAAAATAAAGCCACGACGCGTCGTGAAATATGGGTGGAATTGAAGAGAAATCAGAAGTCGTTCGGGTCTCTTGTGCTTGCTGTGGCAATGGGCTGTGATAGGTATAAAAAAAAATCCACTGTAAATTGGAAAAATTCTTCACATTTCCTCACTTTCCTCAGAAACCACACTTAGCAGCAGGTATCAATAGCTCCCAGTGTTCAAACTTTGTTTGCATCGTTCTTTCCATGGAAAATTCCCAGGAGAAGAAAGCAGATGAATGCGGCAAGCCAGGGAAAGCCGTTTCTCCCCTGCTGCCTGCAGCCCTTCCCTCCACTGCAGTGGTGATGTCTGGGTGCCCTGGTTTTGGCTGGGACGGAGCGAATTTCCTTGCCAGTAGCTGCTGGCTTTTGGGTTTAGTATGGGATTTGGTGTGTGAAGAATGTTGCTAGTACAGTGATGGTCTTAGTTATTGCTAAGAAATCAAGGAGTTCTTCCAGGCTTCTCAGGTTTTGCTCGTGTGTGGGTGCAGGAAGCTGGGAGGGGGTACCCTCAGCTGACCCAAACTGGCCAAAGGCGGTATTCCGTACCATAAACGTCACGCTCATTGTGTAAGGGGGAGTTGGCCGGGGGGCAACGCGCTTTCTCTGCTGGGAAATGGTGGTTCTGAGATGACTGCTCAGGAAATCGCAGTGCCGAAATCACTGTTCATTCCAGGATTGCTGTCTGTTCCGTAGTCACTGCTCAGGGTAGGCTGTGTCAGTTGTCGGGTTGTCAGGCAGTGAGGAATTGTGCATCACTTGTTTTGTGTGTTTCATTATTATTATCTCTTCCATTGCTGTCCTAGTAAACTGTCTTTATCTCAACCCATGAGTTTTCCTTTCTTCCCGATTCTCTCCCCGATCCTCTTGGGGAGGGTGAGCAAGTGGCTGCGTGGTACTTATTTGCCAACTGGGGTTAAACCACAACACTGGGTTACAAAATCTATTTTAATGCACATTTGGGGAGCAGGCTAGCCTCTTGGTTACGTCCAGCTGCTGCTTGAGGTCGGTACGTGACATATCTCGGTGTCTTCCGTTAGTGCGTTGTCTCTGCTTCCCCCGCTCTGTTTGCAAAGGCGGTGGCTGAGCAGGGCATGGTGCGCAGGGTGCTTTCTCCTGGCTTGTTTTGCGGTAACAGGAGCTGCCGTGTTGGTGCTGCTGGAGAAGCTGACTGGCGGTGGCATGCTTGCCTGCGGTTCCACGGACCTGCCTCTGCCGATGGGTCGCGGTTTGGGTGAGCTTAGGTGATGCTGAAGATACAATCCATGAGCCGCTTAAAGAAGGCTTTGGAACAGCTTCTCCTCAGGGCACCCACCAGGTGTCCCCACCTTTAGCTTTTGTGCCTTGAGAGCCCAAAACCACACATGCATCTTCCTTACTCCGAGGCCGAGCCGTGAGGTCTGGCGTATTCCTGCCCCGACCCCGGCCAGAAGTGGGGATGTCTGGCTCGAGGATGTTGGGTTTTGGGTAGAAGTTGGCCTGTAGACACCATGGCAAAGGGTGCACATGTTTTCATAAAGGTTTATAAAGTCAAATCATTGTAATTATACTTAAAATACTTAGTGTGGCTTGACGTTTTGACATTTCAAACTACTTTAGATTGTAAAAATAGGGAACAGCCTTATTTAGCCATGGGGTCACAAATGGTAGTTACAGCCCCGTTGTCAGAGTTGGGGACAGCTCTTATTTATGTGAAGTGAAATGTTTACAAGCTGTTGAAGACTGTAAGTTAAAATAGGATTAAAAAAAAGGAGGTGGAGGAACATCTAGTGCTCATAACCTATTTCAGATAAACCCTCCAAACCCCAGGCCATCCCATGAACCCTCTAAGAGGGTTTTCTCTGATGACTTTGACCCAGAGATCTGGCAGCTCCCAAGCTGCATCACTTGAGCATCTTGTTTTTGTCACAGAGCGTCCCACTCCTCTCTCGTGCTCAGACCAAGGTCAGCTTTTGAATTTGCTGGCTGTTTCAGGCTGGTTTGGTGATGTTAGGACAGGATGGGGCAGGGAACAGTGATACCTGATGGTAAATGCCTTAAGCGTAGGGCTGCATCCTCTGCCTGGTACCGTCCCCACTGGGGGCAAAGCTGCAACGTGAGCTTGCTCCTTATAAGACATCAGAGAATCCACATGAGAGCCACCACTGTTGGGATGACCCCGGCCGGGGAGGGCTCCAGTTGGGGACCTCACAGCACGAGGCGCCAGGGAGCACATCATGAGACACAGGCCACAGGAGAATAACTTTATTCGTTCTGGTGCTCATGGAGCTGCCTGGGTTTTTCCTCCCTTTATTGTCTGTATAATTTCGAGACGGTTTTTCCGTCTTGGCTTATGAAACATCGAGAGCTTCAGGATTTTGCGCAACCTTCATCAGAAGTGTCAGAAGCCTCAGCGAGCGAAACTTTCTGAAATGCAATGTTTTATGGACGTGCCTTGCCAGCAGCCCTGCCAGCGGGGACTGGGCGCAGAAGGAGTGGGCGCTGGTGGGTCTGCCTGCCGCATCTGCCCCTTCCCACCCGCTCTGCTGCCCCAGCATCGCTTCGCAGGGTGCTCCAGGCGTCTCCAGGTATCCGTGTGTTGACGCTTGGTTGCGATTCACTTTTTTTTAACTGAAGCATATAAAATCCCTGCTCTTGGTTGAGGTTTGGAGGCGGGAGGGCAGCTGTGCCCCCTCTGCCTGCAGCCCGGCTGCCCTTCTCGGAGCGATGCGCTCGCCCAGCCGCAGCTGCGGCAGCTTCGTGTGCTGGAAGTTTCCTGCCCAAATCCCTCCTCCCAGGTACCATCCAGCCCCCTGCCTATGCTGGGGGGCTCATCCTCTGTGGGAGGAAAACACGGCCTGTGTCTTCATGAATGCATGCCATGCCTACTCACAGAATGCTTTTTAATACATCCTTTACAGCAATTTTGGTTTGTTTTGTTTTTTTTTTTCTCCCTTTACAGCCTTTTCCCCTCCCAAAGGGAAGCAGACGTACCTTAAGCAGAGACGCCAGGGTTGAAGGCTTAGGTGGGATGCCAGGGGCAGTACTTTCAGAAGGTTTACAGACAGGGCTTGGCAGTTACCAGTAGCCTACCAAACCCCTGGAAATTTCATAGAAAGCTGCGTTTTGCTGTCTGTGAGTGAGCAGGGATCTCATCACGCTTACACCAACTGGGGAGAATTCTGCTCCTGTGATTTCTGGGCTTCTGAACAACCAGCATCCCTTGGCTTGCGTTTTCAGTTTGCTGTCCTGGCAAGGTAGGCAGGTCTCTGGTTCTCAAAAAAGTAGCTGGAGGGAGAGGTGGTGTTGCCTGCAAAGATTTGGAATGGATTATATCGAGATCTGAACCTGCTCAGCTTGGAGAAATACGGACTGGAGTGGTGAATCCCTCCCGAGATCTTAAAATGTGCCTGTGCCTGGGCCGCACACAAAATGCCATCGCGTCTCCTCCTCGCGGGGTTTGGTGGCAGCGGGGACAAGGATGGTTTGGGCAGCGACGGGAGGGATGCCTGCCTCTGCGCCGGGGCTGTACCGCAGGCAGCCAGGGACCCCCGTCTACGTGGTGAGGGACGCTGCTGTGTAAATCCGTGTTTGCCCAGCGCCCGGCTTGCGCTGAATGGCGCTGGGCCGATGGGCTTAGTCAGGGGCCTCCAGTTAATATCTGGTGTTCATGCCGCGTGTCGGGGAGCGGCTATTCCAAATTGCCAGGAGGTTTGTAGGTGGCAGAGTGACCACCTGCGTATGAAGGGGGAGAAAAATGGCCAAGTGTCGTTGTGTCCGGTGGGTTTCTGTTCCGAGCCGCCCTTGCTGCTGTGAGATCCCTGGTGGAGTTTCCTCCCCGTATAAAACATCTCGGATTTACATTTTCCTTTAACACTTCCTCTTCCAGCCGAGTAATCTGTTACACATTTAATTTGCTCTCGCTTTGAATTTTCCAGCCCTGGTTGGGTACCCTTGCAACATCAGTATCTTGTTATCTTGTTGTTGCTTCTAATTGCAAACACATGCAAGCTTTCCAGCACCGCGAACGCTGGGGCTGGGAGGGGAGTTTGCGGTGAAGATTTACGTGTGTGGGGAAACCTTTGGAAAATTAATCTGCTAGTTTACCCAACGGCTTATCCAGATTTCAAACCCAGGGGCTGATTTACACCCGGCGCTGCGTAAGGCAGAGCTGATTTCTGGAGGTTCGCTGCGGCGGAAACGACCCGCAGCGCCCGTTTCGGCAAAACCCTCCTTTCCTCCTGCCGCCGTCTCGCCGTTATTGCCGGCCATAAACAAATCCCCTGGATTTAAGAAGTGAATGTCGGCCGGGCTGCGAGGCGCTGGTAGGTGTGCGCTGGGTGACATCAGCTGGCGAGCAGCCTGGCAGCAGCGCGGCGCAGGCAGGGAGCCGAGGGTGTGTGCGCCTCTGAGCTGGGGATTCTGGCAAGGTGGAGAGCCGGGCTGTTTGGCAGGACCTTCCCATCTGGGATCCATCTGTGTTTCCCTGGAATCGGACAGGCGGCTCCAGGCAGTGAGAAATCGCAGATGTGCGGGACCTGACACATGTCCAGCTAATGAAAGGAGAAGGCAGGCTGGGCTCCGGCTGCGCTCGAAGATCACGAGTGGAGGAGGAGGAAGAGCGCTTTTATTTATATTTCAAAGAAACGAGGTGTATTCAACAGCAGCTGGATCGTTGCAACCGCGCTGCTTAGGGTGAGCGATGGATGGGTCTATTTTTAAAGCGGACTGGGTAGGGCGCAGCGTATCTGGGGGCGGCGGGGGATGCTCGGGAGGGGGATGCTCGGCCACCCTGCTGCCGAGTCGGCTTGAGGAGCGCCGTGGGTTTCGCCGGCGGTGTGGGGAGAGCCTCAACCTTCAGCGCAGGTAGAGGGAGAGGGCGGGAGCGGCGGCGTCCGCAGCGCCTCGCCGCCCAGCCTGCCTCCGCTCCACTGCAGTGGCTCTGCTGGGGGAAAACTTCAGCAGAGGAGCCGGCTGCGCGCGTGGGTTCTGCAGCTGCAAAAATACTGAACTCTAAGGAGGGATGCGTTAGAGCTCTCTATGTTGCTATGGAATGGTGTATTTTATGTTTCCCCCCCCCCCAACCCCTGGTAAGGAAAAGGCTGGGATTCGGCATTTTCTGGGGAAATGAGAAAGCAGGAAGGTTTTTCTGTGTTTTAGTAGAACGTGTTTTCTGCTGTGCCTAGCCTTGCTCTCACTTGTGCATGCTGATATTGAAGCTGGGGGGGGGTGTAAATCTGCAGAGGCAGATTTCTTCCATCAGCTCCCGAATTTCCTTAATTTCCTCTGTGTTTTCAGTGCTTCTCTGCATTGTGGCGGAGGCTGCTTCCTTTTTGTCTCTGTGCTCCTCGAGCAGCAACTGATGCTACCAGCATCTCAATCTCTCGGATCAGTTTTGTGATACCAGAACAGACCTCCCTGCCCTGTGTGTTTTTACTGTCGGGCTGCGGATTGCTGTATTTTCTTTTATTCCATTGTAATCTCCCCATCCTGCATGTGTGTTTTAACCCTGCACTTCTCCCCCTCCCTGTTTTTTTTGGGAAGGCTCAGCAGTTGGAATTGCCCCTCTGACCCTCCTGTTGTAAAGATCCCTCTGTTGCGTGGTTGCTGAGCCGCTTGCCCCGGGCGCGTGCTCTGCAAAATATTACCGGCTTTTTCTCGGCATGACGGTAGTCATGGTCATTTTGTGCGCCGGCAAAATCCTGCCCGGCTGCGGGAGACGCACCAAAATCAGCGCCCAAAGTTTGGGGAGCTCAAACGTGCCTGAGGATGGCTTGCTGTCGAGCTGGGAAAAGCGAGAGGAATATTGGCTAGGCTGTCCGGTGAGGATGGTTCCCCTTGGGGCGCGTTGCCGTCGCTCCGTCGGGGTGGTTTTCAGTGTGCCAAATGACGGGGTTTCCCCGGGGAGAGCGTGCTGCAGCCTGGCCGCGCTCCCTGGCAGAGTGCTGTGCTGCCACACGGGCTGCAGCTCCGCGCGTGGCCAGTTCTGTGCCGCTTTAGGGTTTTCCTTCTCTTGCAGCAGGCAAGCATTTGGCTATGGGCTTTTTAAAAATACATATTGTAAGTTTGCTTTGACAGACACACCAAACACCTCCTGTGCATCCCTCGCTGTCCCGGGGAGGAGGCAGAAGGAGCGCACGCTGCCTAACGCTCTGCGACTTCCGTGTCTCAGAGTGTCCCAGCACAAAGGAGGAACGAGAAGCAGGAAATCTCCGGCAGAGCCGTACAGAGAGACGGTATCTGAAAGCAAAAAGCCGTGCTTCTCCATTGTGGCTCTCCGGAAGGCTTCCCAAATCTGCGAATGCAGCGCAGTGTGTTGGAGCGTCTGCTGCCGTGGTCTCTTTGCAGGTCGGGCTCTGATTAGGCACACAGAAGTTTTACCAGCATCAGAGCAGCATGATTTGGTCATTAAATAACTGATTTGCCAGTGTCTTGCCCAAGCCCTATGGAAAACTTTTTTTTTTTTCTCAAGTTCCTTTATTTTTGGAAAGGGTTTGGGGTGCCTGACAAGCTGCGTGCTTAGGTGAGAGAGGTGGTTGTATTTTGGGGAAGGGGGTAGCTTGAAACCTGATGGCCAGTTGGATGTGCTGCCCCATTTTGACCAAATTATTTACAAGTGAAGACTTGTTTTTTTCAGAATTGTCCACTGGATAATGTGATTTTTCACTATTAATATGGAAAAGATGTTTCTTCTGATGGTGACCTTGGCTTTGCCTAAATGACTGTGGGTCCTCCCCAGCCAGGTACCTGCACCCCAGCACATCCACCCGTTAGAGAAAGCCACAAATAATGCAAAACTAAGAGACCCTGGTGTAAGAAATAAGGTAAAAGGGGTACAGCAAAGGCAGGTTGAGCAAATTTTGCCAACAGGAAAGCGCAGTGAGCCGAGCGAAGGACTTGAAGGGTCTGAGGAAGGAGCAGAGTTACTAAAGGCAAGGAGAATAAATCATTAATCTGAGAAGTCTATTACACAGGCAACGCCCTGAGGAAAAGAGCAGAAACTCGGTTTAATAGTGAAAAGGCCAAAACGGTGCTGCCAGGTCGGGTTCCGCTCTGCCCGGGGACTGGAGCCGCAGCCCCTGCCTGCTTCCACGATGCTGCTATTGCTGCAAGCTGCATCTGCTGGTTTCTGCAGAGCCTTGTTTAAACCCACGGAAGCCAAAAGCAAAGGAAGCTTTTTCTCACATGAACCGTGGGTCAGGCTCTTGGGGGTTTTATTCCTCTCTTAGGCCAGTGTCCCTGAGAGAGCAGGGTTTCACTTCTTAACGCTGCCTCGTCTCTCGAATGGGGTGCGAGTCCCAACTTATTTCACTGCTGCTTTACAGGGCTTTGTCACGCGTCGCTCACAGTGGATTTTGACTTGTGGAGGTTATCAGTGGGGGAAAGAACGTGGTTTGACCTCAGGAGCTGAATTTTCTAAACGGACCGATAAACGCAGGAGCCATCAGCTGCGTTTTGCCGGAGGCAGCGCTCTCCCACGGCTCTGCGCTGGGGTAGGCGAGCCAGGTGGCCTCTTGTTTTTTAGGGTTTGGACAAAAAACAAGATTTGTTTGACGTGTGTGTGCGATGTTTATAGTATAGCGGGATAGCTGAATGAAGTCATTTGAGGACGTGGGCATATGTAGCAGATTTAAGGCAACGCTGGCTAGTTCTTAAATCTGAATGGGAGATGGTCGTAATATCTTGCCTGTTGGGTTTTTCCCCTGTAATAAGTATAGATAAGCCAGCTCTTGTTCTGGGCTAGATTGTAAGCTTGTCTTTATCCTAGCGTGTAGTGACTGTTTCCATATCCGATTGCTGTTGGAAGTTAGGTATGAGGTGTGTTTCAGCAGACGCTCCGGAGGAGTCCCTGGGGGCAGCATCACGGCAGGTCGCTGGGGGCCTGTTCAACTTCGATTTTTAGGATGGAGACTGTCTTAATTCATGCAGCGTTCAAGGAACGGCTGGAAAAACCCTTGTTTAGAGCGAGAGCAGAAGCTGGGAGAACTGGTGAGCCATGATCCCACAGTTAAAGCGGCATGGAGAGGCTTTGGGTTGAGTTCCTGGGTCTGCAAGCGATTTTCTGAGGCAAGACCTTGACCTCAGCACTGCTTTGTATGTCAGCAGCTTATGTCCAAAAGGACAATAGTGATTTCAGACGTTTCAAAGCATTTTAAAGTGTAACTATCGTGCCTTTTATTGGGCTGGGCAGTGGCATTTTTATAATGCCAAGCTTAAGGTTTGAGAATAATGTGGATGATTGAATTTCATTGGCGCGCTCCCGGCTGCAGGACTCCTGTCTTTCCTGTGCTATGCTGTTGAAGAGGACAGTTGCAGGTGGCCAGAAGACTGCTTAGAAGAACCAGGAGTGTTGCAGGTCTGCTGGTTGGTTACTCTGTGGTTTTACGGAAACTCAAAGCCAAGAGTCAGTTTTCCTTCCAGCAACAGGATGCCACAACCTGACGGTGGGGTGCTGCACAGCCATCCCTTTCAAAGGCATCTCTTTCACAAAAAAAAAACCCAAGAGAGCCCCAAAAGTATTGATAACCATCACTGAGCTCGCCCCAAAGATGGGAAGCAGGAGGAGGAGCAGCCCCGAAACAGCTCAAACCTGTTGCTCCGCGGCGAGCGGTGAGTGTTTAAAGACCTGGTATCACTTAGGATGCTGGTGGAGCGGTGGGGGAGTGGGTTATTGTGCGGGGAACAGATGTGCCGTGCGCTGTTGCCGCGTGCCGGCTCTGTGCCGCTGCTCCCGGCACCAGGTGCAGCCATTGTTCCGGCTGGTCCCTATTCATCCGCCCTCGGCTGCCGCTCCGCGCCCGCTCCCTCATTGTTTCTCCAGGAAATTAGCATTAAAAACCCATCCCAAACCCCCATGTCCCTCAACTGCAGGTGACTGTTATTGGCCCCAGCTGCCACCCTTGTGCTTGATTACTTCCATATGGGCTTGTGGCAAGGAGGATGCACTTATTGATTTTTTGTTTTATATATATTTATATTTTTTTCCCCTTTTCTATTCCCCCCACCCGACACTCGCAAGGAACAAAACCCTGAAATCTATTAAGCCCCGACAGGCTCCAGTTGCTGTTTCGACTGGGATGAACGTTTTACAAGCGGAGCTAATTACACCCTTGCCCTGCTTTCTTCCTTTCTTCAGCCCCCACCCCATAAATGTGAAATAACCAGAGGGCAGTTGGTAGTAAATTAAATCTTTGCGGTGTCCTGAGAGGAGGTTTTCTTGCTAGCAGGAAGAAGTCTGCTGAGCTTCAGATGTTTGGTTGTTTGTGGGGGTTTTTTAACTAGAAAATGGGAGACTCTGGCATATTGCCGTGGCACACCTATTAAAGGGACACACAGATCCCAAACTGAGTCTGGATAGAGGAAAAAATAATTAAACAAGTAGGTCATTAATTTGTGAGTGTAGTCAACTGTTGAGAGGAGCCAAAGAGAAACTATACGCCACTTGAGGTTACAAAATTACAGGAATGGTGGGGTTTTCTCCTGGTACAATTCATCTGCAGGGCAGCAGGTTGCATGAAATCCCAAACTCCCCCAAAATATCTTCTGAGTTTCCCACTGGTGGGATGGCATGGAGGACTTGAAAATGAACCTGTTCTGCAGAGGCATAGAGCATCTCCAGCGAGGAGTGCAGGTGGGTCGTGTCCTGTGAGGAGGGGACCAGCCCACGCAGCCCTGATCCTGCCCTCTTTGCCGGGCAGGAATGAAAGAGAGTGGCAGCTTGTCTCTGCAGTGGAGGCATCAGAATAGCTTTCCTCTGAACTTCTACCCCAACAGCTTGGGTGACAAAGCCCTGTCCAAGTCTGGAGGCCGGTCAGTCGGAGCATATACGTCTATAGAGAAGTGTTGGGTTTCCCTTACAACGCGCTGGGCCTCCCAAGAGGGGTTTGGTTTTGCTGCAGCGTTGCAGGTGACAAGGTTTGTGCTGGTGGCTCCTGGCAGATCAGCCTCTTGGGGGACGATGGTCCTCAAAGCACTGCAGTGTTGTGTGCTCCTGCCTGGGCAGGCTGCTTGAAGACAAAAGCCCATGAAAGCCCCGTAAGCCTCAGCCATTGTGGCTTGTGAGGCAGTTTCATAGATAATCAGGGTTTTGTGTCTTTGCGTTCTTGGTGGTGCCTCAGGAGCCACTTCCATGGGATCCGCCTGGTTCCCTGCTGGTGATGCGCTGGGTGGCCCTGGGCAGCTTGTGCTGAGACCTGGCAGCGTGCGCTGGCGTGACAGTGGTGCCACAGTCTCCCGTTGCAGTGTGGGTGTACGGAGGCAAGCCTCTGTCTAGAAAAGATCCTAGACATTCTCCTTTCTCCTCAAAGCAACCAGTTAACAACTGGGAATTGGCCAGATTGAAGCAAAAAAGAGGGCAATCATTATGTATTTTATTATTTTACTTGTCCGTGGTTTTTTCAGGCCATGATGAGTCTTTAGAAAATAGCTCCTACCAGCGGAGGAACCGTGTTAGGATGCTTGGGATGGCCAAGTCTCTAGACTTCTTTTCTTCTCAGGTCAGAGAACTGAATTTCCTTTTCCTCTAACCATGCCTTTCACGTGGAAGATATTCTCGAAGCAGACAATTTTTATTCTGGTAATGCAGCCCCTGTGGCCAAAGAGTCCCTGTTGCTGCTCTGGAAGTAGACGCTGCAGTGGGTCTTTACTCAGATACAGAAATTTTGGGGAGTGGCTGGGGCTTGGTTGGTTGACTTGGAAATGCAAATTTATTTATAGGAGGGGAGTGGACTTGTCCTGAGATTGTGCGTCTCAGCTTTGGTTCTTTGGCATTTGTCAGGTTGACCTCCGCCTGGAAATCCATCCTGCCTTGGTGAGCGGGACCCGCCAATGCAGTTTCTGAGAGGGATTTAAAATAAAAATTCTGGTTGGCATCCGAGAAGATGAGTTTAACTGAAGTACTCAGGTTGTTTATTCACGTACCTCCTTCCTGATACAGACCCATCCTGGTTTGACTGCCCAGCGTGGACCACCCAGATCTTCCCAGGAAGCAGCCGTGCAGGTGCAACGGTGTAGGTGGTGCACATCTGGTAGTGGACTTCTAAAAATAAAATTAAAAAAAAATTTAAAAAATTGTCCCCATAGAGGTGCTGGGCGGCATGGGGAGGGCCACCAGCTAGATCGGGTGGGAAGGATGGATGAAGCTAGCAGGACAACCTGGTGGAGTATCTTGAGCAATTTTCCTTATACTTGTTTTAAACCCTTCAAAGTCAAATCTCAAACTTCGGGGGTTTCTTCTCCCTAATTAAATTAACAGGCCATATGGTGTTTACCGTGAGCGCCTGCAGGATGGAAGGAGCTACCTCCTGGATCGCTTTCTTTTTTTCCGAAGAAGCTGCTTTACCTGATGTCGCTGTTCTGAAATGTTCTTTTCGGCAGCAGGCATGAGGGGTTACTTCAGCCGCCTCGCTGCTGTTGGTGTCACCTCCTGGTCCTGGAGATGAGCTGTGTCGTAACCTTTTCTGTTTCTGCAGCCGCCTTTCTCGTCTCCTGGCTTTTGTAATGCCGTTCTGCTGCTCAGTGGGAGTCTGTGCAGGTCAGGGGTTTTTTGGGCTTTTTCACACGCAGGTAATGATCCTTGTTCTTGGAGCTGAGGAACACAGAAGACAACTCAAGTTGGTGGAGTTTTGGGGGTGGTGGTGTTATTTTTAACAACTACTACCAGGTTTTTTTTTTTGTTGAGGGTACATTACCATCTCAGGAATGTGTGAAACTGAAAGTTTTGTAGAGTTTTGTTCTTTATTAATGGACTTTTTTTTTTTTTAAAAAAAAAAAAGTTATTTTGCATGTGCTGCTTCTATCTTTACATGAAATCTGGAGGAGGCAAATGAAGACTTTGAGGAAGATGGATTTATTATCAGACCCTTGCATTTAGATGAACAGGAAAGTAGGGTAAGAAGCTCTAAACCTGTAGGAGAAATGAAGGAATGAAGTCTCAGGTTTTGCTGTCTGTTTGGAGCTACTGTAACTCTTTTAGTAGGGTTTTTTCGGTAAGCATTATTCTTGTGAGTGAGTGGACTTTGCTGTGAGCTCATCCTGCATCTCTCTCAAGTGGTGGTCCTAAAAGGGGAGCTGGATGACCCCTCGCCTTCAGCCAGGCTCAGCTTGTTCTGGGGTATCAGGGCTCCCAGAAACAGCTGACGTTTGTGTCCGCTGAAAACACCCTGCCACATTAGCATGTTCCCGGTAACGGATGCTCAAAGGGTGTTTCTGTGCAGAGAAGCCTCTCTAAAGATAGCACCGTGAAGTTCTGTGTTGTCAACCAGGGACACTTGATCTAAAAAACAACATTTGATACACAGACAAGGTTTGCAAGTGCCATCTGGATTCTGAGAGATGAGCTAGGTTCTCTCTGTTTTGCATACACTCACCAGGAAAAAAAAAAAAAAAACAAAGTACGTGCAGGCAGATTAATTCTTCAGGATTACCTGAGCAGGACCGTGTAGATCACACGGATGTCCTCCGTGACATGGGACACCAGTGTAATCTCATACCACTGGGCAGCACGCGCTGGTGCACCTTCTTAAGGTGCTGGAAATACTTCTGTAGTTCAGTGGTATATATATTTTTTTTTTTTTGAAAGCCAGGTGGAATCAATTTAAATTCCCTGAGGCCAGTAGTATTTTAATCTGCTCTCAAGCACACTGCAAGGCAGAACCTGCAAACGACGCAAACCCTGCAGCAATGGGTGTGTTTTTAGGGAGGTGGGTGTGCAGGGTATGCAGATGTCTCTGTCTGGTTTCAGTTCTGTGTGGTGGAGAGACCGTCCTCAAAAATACCCCAGAAGCCTGGAGAAGAACTCTGGGTTGAATAGCAAACTTATATCCCCGGGAAGACGTGGACAATGTAGGTTTTAATAAATATTTCACTTCAGGGCTTGTTTCTTGACTTTCCAGTTATCCCCTCCTATGCAAATCCCATTTCCCTGATGGGCTGGTGCCATTGAAAGGCAGCCTGCGCTTACACGATGGTGAAAAGTCTCACCTGTGCCCAAGCACAGATGGGTCTCTGCCTCCTGCTGCATCGTTAGAGGAAATTTATAGGTGCTGTGTCACAGGCTTTGCTGTGACTGGGGGAGGGAAACAGCAATTAGACACAAACCTGGGGGTTTTGCTGGGTTTTGTTGTTTGTGGGGTGGGCGCTCTACTTCCTGCAGTTTTGGTGGTTGCGCTTCTTGGTGACCATCATCTTTGGTTTTCCCTTGTGCTCCAGTTGATGGTGAGCAGGTTAATGCACATTACCAGTAGCTGGTTTGGGACAACCCTAAGAATGACGAGTTAGAAAGTCTTTTCTGTGCTGTGTTGCAGCATGATGCTTTGAAAGTGCGTCAGCAGCTGAGCCAACACCTTCACGCTGTGGTCCCTGTGCATCACTGAATCTCCGGAGGTTATCCATGGAAAATCTCCACCTCTGCTGCCCAGGAGAGAGAGAGAGGAAGGAGGCACAGCCAAGACAATTACGGCTGTGCATCTGTCTCTGCTGGGGTCGTTCCCTGAAGAGACCAACAAGTAGTCAGATTTAATAGATTAGATTTGATATTAGGAAAAATTTTTTTGCTGAGGGTGGTAGAACACTGGCCCAGGTTGCCCAGAGAGGCGGTGGATGCCCCATCCCTGGAAACATTCCAGGCCAGGTTGGCCGGGGCTGTGAGCAACCTGATCTGGTTGGAGATGTCCCTGCTCCTGGCAGGGGGGTTGGACTGGGTGGGCTTTGAAGGTCCCTTCCCACCCAAACCATTCTGTGATTCTGTGATTAATGGCTCTCCTGTCCACCCCCATCTCTCTGTGCCTGGACTCTTCAGGAGGTGCTGGCTCGTGATGCTCAAGCACGGCACCAGTGCCCCCACTCCTGTGTATAGGTGCCCATCTCCATCATCAGGCTCCTAAACACTACTAAACCCCATCCCTAAGTGTTGCTCCTGTGCTTCCAGCTCCGTGGGACGGTGGAAAGCTGATGACGCTTGGGGGAAGGGGAAGAGTACTTTGTGTGGTGACACGAGGAGTGTTTTTAAGAGGCAAAACTGTCATCTTGGCAGGGCTCCTGTGTGTGTCATTGATCGGGAGTCAATATTAGCTGGGCAGCGGCTCATGTACTTAGCGCCCAAGTGAGTGAGGCATGCTCTCTGAAGAGAGCCGGCGTGATTAGCGGGTCTTGGCTACGTCGATGGGGTGGCAAGGCGGGTGTTAGTACGTGCAGCACTGCCGGCAGCGTTGCGCGGGATGCTGAGGTAAAGCCACAGTGGGCTGCGGGGTGAGGAATGCTTGCGGTCCTTGGTTTGGGCTTTGGCACTTGTACGAAGTTGTAAATAATGGGGATGATAAAGACTTCCCAAGTCTTGATTTCTTAGACAACTTGCCCAATTTTGGATAAAGTTTGGTGGAACTTTGGCCTTGGAGCTGGCTGGCGGTGGGTGAGCTCCTGCTCTTCAGCCTCCGTCCAGAGAAAGGAGACTCCCTGTTGGACTCTGCTTTATATTTGGAAAAGAGAGCAAACGGTATGACTTCAGGGACCCAAGGGGGATTGTTTATCTGTGTCCTTCCTCGATGGCTTCATTTTGGGTTTGCGGTAGGACTTGGATGGTGGGTTGTTTTGGGATGGATTTTTGTTTTATTTTGTTTTTGCAGAAATTCCCCCTTATTGTTACCTAAAGTACTCCTTTTGACTATGACCTTCTCCAGGTGGTCAGAACTTGTACCTGTTCTGTGCTTAACAAACAGTTTTGGGGTTTTTTTTCTAGTTTAATTTAGGCTTTTGGGTGTCCTTGGTATTATTTGTAGCTCTCTGTGGTCTCACTGATTGTTATGGATTAAATGTGGTGTTCTACCTTGAGACCTTCTCACTTCTTTAAGAAATGGCCTTTTTTTTTTTTTTTTTTAAGTGGTGTTATTTACCAGTTATTGGTAGCGGCGCTTGGGCTGCTGATACTTTGGGTCTGTCCTGTATGTGTAGCCTTTTTTAATCGCAGTTCCCATCTTACTCAGTGTGAGTATTTTCTACTCACGGGATATCCTCACCCCGTAGACACCAGATTTGCTGTACCAGCTCTCATCAGCTTCTGATCCCCGTGTGCTCAGTGGCATTCGTGGTGCTATAAAAAAATGCAGATTTGCTCAGTACTGGCTATTTTCTGAGGTCAGTGGTGGACTTTTAGGTTGATATGTAGTGGTGGGGACCAAATCATCAAGCAGCAGGGCTTGATGATTGAGATGGAGATCTGAGGGGGGATGTGTTGTTAAATTGTTATTTTAGAGCTTCTGACTTCTCACTGCACCCAGTGAAGGTGCAATCTAATCCCGGGGATGCTCAGGTATAAAGTCAAGCTTATCTAGACCAGGGCTGTCTCTCCTGAAGGTGGCTGGTGTTTTCCTCTTGCTGCTGTGGTTGAAGCATTTCTGGGTTCTCTGACGACCCAAAACTTGAGTCAACCTTGCGGCCAGCAGCTTCCTGCCCGCCCGGGCCGTGCTGTCACTCCTCATGTGTGGGTGCTCTTCCCACTGTGTTCGTGGGGGCTCTGAAGGGCAGCAAAAAACCTGCAGGCTTGATCCCAAATTGTGGTGGTTATGAGCTGCTTGGGAGTTCTTCAGGGCCCGCTGGAGAGCAGGTGGGTGTTGAACTGATGGTCTGCAGCCAGGACCCTCAGGTCTGGGGCACGGGAATTTTTTTTTTTTTTTTTTACTGGAATCTTAATGGTCCAAAAGATCCTCTTAACAATCTGTGGAAGCTTCTGTACAAACAAAACAACAGATCCCAGTAGGAACTGGCGCTGCGTGTGACCAAACTGGTTCCCAGCAGCTGACAGGGAGCAGAGGTGCAGCGGTGGGCAGGACTCGGAGCCCCGGGAGCCGCGGCATTGGGATCCAAGCTCCCCGGGCGCTGTGGCGTGGGGCTTCACGCCATCACTTACTGTTTGGAGTCAGGGGTTAAAAATGCACCGAGAAGTGAAATGGCCCCTGCTTCTCTCCAAGGAAACTCCTGAAACGATCGCTGATACCAGGCGGGGATTCATCCCGCAGCGAGCAGAGAGGGACCGCTGGTGGAAAGCCTTTAAGCGAGGGGGCTCTGCACTGACCCAGAAACAGCATCTCTCTCAACATCTGCTATGTTCCTTACAGAACTGGCTAGAAAATGACCTCCTCTTCCACAACTTTTATTTTTCCAACTGAATCCAAGAGCTGGTATATAAAACACCAGGCAGTGAAAAAGAAGGATCGCTAGCCTGGTATCTCAGAATAGACCATCACTTTTTTTTTTTTTTTTTTTTTTTTTTCCCCACCCAGCTTCCAGGCATGAACCAGACTCGCAGTGTGGAAGCAAAAATTTCCCAGGAAGGGGCTTGGGTGGGAAACGCGGTTCCTCTGTGGGAGCCACGGGAATGCTGGACCCGGAGCTCTCGCTGGGGCTTTTTGCAGCAGCCCGGCGCGGAGAAGGGGGCTGCGTCCCCGGGGAGTGCTGCTGCAGCGTCGTAGCTGCGGCCTCGCCAGCCCTTCGGCTCGGCCGGCTGCAAGCGGAACGGCGCCGCCGAATCACAACGCTGCTGCTGCTGAGGTGCTTTTTGCAGATTCCCCTGTTCCGAGCTCTTTTGTTAAGGAATAAAGCGAGGCAGCTGAGGGCCTGGGCTCCCAGACATTCAAATGGAGTTTTCTGAGCGGTGGTGAGGTGAATTTGTGGCTTACATCTCCTCTCGAGGTCTTGCTGATGGATTTTAAGCAACGAGCACTGCTGTGGTGTCTGCTCGGACACCTCTAATTGCAGTGTCCATGCAAGAGGCTCTTGTGCAGGACGTGCTGCAGAGAAGCTACATAGCGGCCAGAACCCTCTGGGAACGCTTCCCCGGGGTGAGAAAAGCCACCAGCCTCCCCAAGGCTCCTCCAAACCCGCACATGCGGCCGGAGGGCGAGGCCAGGTACGATGGCCCCGTGCTGCTCCGTCAATGGGATGGTGGCTTGTGTCCCCCCGGCTGCAGCAGGGTCATTCCTGTGTCTCCTCCAGCATCTCCGCTGCTCCGAAGCCCGTTTAAATCAATGGATGCATTTCTAGTGACCGTTATGAGCTATGGAGAGCCCCTCGGAGCTAATTAGTAATTAGAGGATGCCAATTAAGCTCAGCTCTCCTGCCGCTTTTCTGGTACCGCTGGGGTGGAGAGGAAGGTAACAAAATGGAGCTCAGCGTGGCTGCGTTTCGTCTGGAGAGCAGGAGAAGGGTGGAGCCGCTTGCTAAATGGCCAGCAGTCCAAGTTTGAGAAGGGTTTGTGAGTGCGGGATAAAATCCTCTCCTAAAGCCTCTTAAGGTGGAAAACGCTTTCAAAAGTTGGAGCTTGTTTTGTTGTGTTTTCTCCCTTTTGGGTCTCATTTTTGCAGGTTGCAGCTTTTTTTACTCTATGATGTTTAGCCTGAGCAGGAAGAAAAAAAGAATTTCCAGTCCCAAAATTACAATCCCCAGTTGTTCTTCTATATCACCTGTGGGATTTTTGGTAGCAGATTATTTTCTTTATACCTCAGCAGAGCTAAGCACAGCTTTATTTTAAAACCAGTGCCTGTAAAAGCCTACAGTTTTAAAGTTCTGAAGTTTTCTCTTTTCAAAACTTGAGTCCTGTTTCAGAGCTCACTGCACTTAATGCTGTTATTACCCCGGACAACAGGCTCTTCCAGAGAGGGCTTATGCCAGCTAAAACTGGTGGGTATTGAACAGGAATCAAGAATTAGCCCGCTAATTAGAAATAGAAGAGGTTTTGGGTCGAGGAGGAGAGCTGTGGTGTCCCAGCAGTGTGCGTGGAGCGGAGGCCGAGCTGATGGCTTTGGCGTCGGAGCGCAGAGGACGGCTCGCCTGCTCCCCGCGCTGCCGAGCGGGTTTGGTCCACGCCGTGCGGTCGTGTCTGACGCTTCGTGGTGCGGGCGCGGGTGGTCGGGGGGGGGATGGAGCCTGGCCATCGGTCCTGAACTGCAGCGGAGGTTAGAGGATGCTGATGAGAGGAATGGGCTCTCGGTGCCAGCGCTGCCAAGGGAGCCTGGGTTAGTGTCCTTCAGCTGCAAGTTTCCCATGTGTTGGACCACTTACTACTCTCTTTAGTAAACTTGGTGTTCACTCTCTAGACCCCAGAGAAGCAAATAGAGAAGCAAATCACCTCAGGCTCTCATTTATTTATTTATTTTCCCTGACTTACCATTGCTCTGTACGTATAAGTCCCACAAAATAATCATTAAAAAAAAAAAATAAAATCTTTGATACGGAGCGTTACTCCGAGTCTCTGAATGGTATCCCTGTTGTACGTGTTGTGTCTGGGCTCC
Organism: Chlamydotis macqueenii; assembly: GCF_036417535.1. Lineage (NCBI taxonomy): Eukaryota > Metazoa > Chordata > Aves > Otidiformes > Otididae > Chlamydotis > Chlamydotis macqueenii. The sequence goes on along the minus strand of NC_141571.1, from coordinate 2,654,945 downwards.
GCCGGCCTCGGGAGCCGTTAATCTTCCTGCTGTTTTCTTCCCTGCGGCAAATGAGAGACAGATGTTCCCATCTGGAAAGTTTGCTCTTGCCGCTGTCGTTTTGCTCGAAGTCAGAGGATTTGGAAAGCAGCGCAAGCAGGCTGGGACTTTTGAGAACTAATTTTTCCATGATTGTGCTAATTGCCTGTTTGATATCTGTAACTGCTTTCATTTTTCATTCAGAGCGCTTTAGCCTCATAAGTCAATAGTGCGGAGGAGTAAATATTTCTTAATGTTGTAATGGTGGTGGGTGATTTTTAAAAGAGTCTTTATTCTGTACCTTTAAATGGAACAGTGACATGATGAAAAATTACCAAAATGCTTTAGCTGTAACCAAATTAATTAGTGGGCATCTCTGGCTTTGCTGGAGCACAGCTGCCCTGCCCGTGTCCCGGGTTATAGCCCTGGCCAGGGAGGTCTGAGCAACCAGGGGGGTGGTTTGGGGGAGGAAGGAGATCTCCTGCCAATCCTCAAAGCGCTTCCCGTCCTAAAACTGACATGCTGGCTGCTCTATAGGCTGCGTTTCCAGGAATATATTCCATGAGGATATATTCCAGGGCTATATCCCTCCCTTTGGGCTGGCTGTCTCTGATGGGGGCAGAGCAAGCGGCTGGCGAGGATGAGGAGGGTTCCTGGCGCTGGGGCGTCGCGGGCTCCCCGGCGGTGCTCGCCGCATCCGTTCTAGCCAGCCGATGAGCAGAGGCTGCTGGCAGGGACCTCAGGAGATGAACTCGGGTCCCCAAAATTATTTGCAGAGTGGGAGGGGAATTGCTGTGGTGTGTTGGTGATGGCAGCCGCAGCTCCCGGGTGGCTGCCGCGCTGCGTGTGAACGGTTTTTGGGGCAGCTTGCACAGTCTGATAACTATTCCCTCGCTACTTAGTGGAAAAGAGAGTGAGGGGTACCACACCAAGGCGATTTGTGTTCTTGTAGAAGAAAGACAACCAGAATCTGGGGGGCTTGATGTGTACCCTGCTCTGGACGCAATAGTTTATGGGATGGATCCTGCATCCGTGGGTTTGCACCGCCGGCCCTGGTCTGAGTCCGTGGGCCAAGAGGAAAGCGGAGCCAAGGAGGCAGGGATGCCATGCAGGTGGGTTTGTGCTCCTGGGTCTGGCATGGCCAAGGTGAGGGCAGAGCCGGAGCTGCAACCGTCTTCTCTGGGTGGGAACAGAGCAGAAACCTGCTGTAAGTCCAACCTGTGCTACTGATGAGTTTGTAGAGCCAGGCACTTTAATAGGGTTTTATAAAAATCACTGAAGGGCAAGATGGATAAAGATCTGCAGTCTGCCTCCAGGAATAAATTATTAATCTGATTTCCCTTATTAACTGCTTTCTGGGCTGGTTGCGAGCGATAACATACTTTGCTCTTTCAAGTTCTGCTATCTGAGTTTCACATTGAATTGAGATTTAAAGTGAAACAGCTGTGTGTGGGAGAGGAAGAGATGGCAGTGGAGATACACGCGTTTATTTTTGATTTATAAAATGCCTGTCCCAGGCTCAGCAGCTCCCTCCTGTGCGACGCGAGGCTCTCCTGCGAGGTGCCGAGTCCTCTCCACTCCCACGGCATCTTACAGCTCGGGAGCCTAGATGTGCTACCAAAGCCAGCTAAACAGGGTAAAAATAGGCTGATGGCATTCAGCGGAGGCAGTATCCATGCGGTAACACGAGTTACCCTCTGCAACAGATGCTGTAGTGTCATCTTGGCCAGCTCCGTGCTTTGGCGTGGAGGGAGGAGGACGGAGAAGGACCTTGGTTGACCAACGCTTGCTGCTCACCTGTTTGTGTGACACGCTCGCGTCTCCCAGTTCTGGTTGTAAATCATCATTTATTGACTCAAGCGAAAGGAGACCTCTGGAAACCACCCTACATGCAAATAAATGTCAATATTTGTATAGAAATGTAATCTTGGCTGCAAACCTCAACGTCTCCCTCCCCACCGAGCTGGGACTAACCCAATCGTCCTTTTTTCCCTAAGGCTGCTGGCTTGGCTGCCTTGTTTCTGATGCTTATCTTCAGTCTTCCCTCTCCATCGCTTTTTGAGGCGGTGATGCTGCAAAAAGAAAATATTGGCTCTTTCCTCCACGGTGTGATTTCAGTTTGAGCTTGTGGGAAGCTGTCTGGAAGCAGGCGATGGAGGAGTTGCAGTGGAGGAGCGGTGAACGGCGTCTTCTGGAAGTCTGAGTAACCATACCCTTGCTTTGCATGTGGATAACCGCTCAGCTGCATGCCTTGGAGATCTGCAGAGGTGCTCCACAGATGGCTTAGAGCCGTCGAGGGAAGGGAAAGGCAACCTTAAAGAGGAGGAAAGATGTTAATAAAATTTAAATGTAATTCTTCCCATTTCTCAGCTCCGAAATGTGAAAAATATTAGCTTGGTGGAGACTGAAAACAGATGGTGAGCAGTTGGAGCAGATAAGCATGTTATTCAAAATAAACATTCGCCAAAGCTGGGGAGGTGGCGAACCATATTTCATTTCACCCTATTTACATTGTCAGGTCAGGTTACACTGCTGCTGCCTCGCGTTTGCGCTCAGACGATCAACAGGGAACCCCGCGATGCAAGCCGGCTGTGGCACGTCCTTTTCATTGTCGGCGCATTGGGGCTGCAACGGGTGGGTTTGGGCCGCTGCCCTGGCTTTTTCTCCAAATCTATTGGGCTAGTTTTCTTAAAACAGCTCTCCTAGGCTGTAGGCAGGGTCCTGCCAGCCACCGGAGAGGACACTGAGGTGTGTCCTTTGTTTCCCTCTTCCAAATGGTCTCTGGTTCAAAGGACTGTTTCTAGGAAGGGTTGGTCTTGCTGGCTTGTGGCTTCTCTCCCTTGCTTTGATGGGTGTTTTGGGGTGGGCTGAGTAGCCTTTGGGGGCATATTGTCCGTCCATTGGCTCCAGGCCCAGGTCCTGGGTGACGAAATAATTTCTCCTGCCAGACTTAACCTTGGCTGCTGCTACTGGGACGATTCTCTTGCTCTCAAGAGACAGGTATGAATTTTGGGCTCCTCACTTTTTGAGGTTAGGAGTGGCATTTTAGGTGACGAGGATATTTGCCTGTTCTAGATGAATGTCAAAACCATCTACTCTGATTAAACCTCTTCTTTCTGGATGAAACTGTTATGTGCTTTCACTTCTGAGACCCTGAACCACTGGGCAAACCCTTGTACGTGGTTTTGTGTTCAAAAGCCCTTAACTAAAACCAGAATGTTGTTAATTTTCAGACTTTCAGTCTAACCACTTAGTGGTCAAAGCCTTGTTGACAAGTGTTATGACAGGATGAGGGCTAATGGTTTCAAAATAAAGGGAGGTAGATTCAGATTAGATATTAGGAAAAAAATTTTTTACGATGAGGGTTGTAGAACACTGTCCCAGGTTGCCCAGAGAGGTGGTGGATGCCCCATCCCTGGGAACATTCCAGGCCAGGTTGGCCGGGGCTCTGAGCAACCTGATCTGGTGGGAGACGTCCCTGCTCCTTGCAGGGGGGTTGGACTGGATGACCTTAGAAGGTCCCTTCAACCCAAACCATCCTGTGATTCTAAGTGTGCTGGTTTTTGCTGGGGTAGAGTTAATTTTCTTCATAGTGGCTGGTACGAGGCTGCGTTTTGGGTTTGTGCTGGAAGCAGCGTTGACAATACAGGGATGTTACAGTCACTGCTGAGCAGCGCTCACATGGAGTCGCAGCCGCTTCTGCCTCTCACCCCACCAACGGGTGGCTGGGTGTGCACAAATTGGGGGGGGGGGGGCCACACAGCCAGGACAGCTGACCCCGGCACCCAAAGGGACATCCCGCACCATGTGGTGTCATGCTCAGCATGCAGAGCTGGGGGAAGGCGGAGGAAGGGGGGGATGTTTGGAGTGATGGCAGTTGTCTTCCCAGGTGACAGTTATGGGTGATGGAGCCCTGCTTTCCTGGAGATGGCTGAACTCCTGCTGCCGGTGGGGAGCGGTGAATGAACTCCTTGTTCTGCTTTGTTTGCGTGCGGGGCTTTTGCTATTAAACTATCTTTATCTCAGCCCACAAATTTCCTCGCTTTTACCCTTCCAATTCTCTCCCCCATCCCACCGGGCCAGCGTGAGCGAGCGGCTGTGCGGGGCGTAGGTCCCGGTTGGAGTTAAACCGTGCTAGCCAGGTCTGGGTTTGCCTGCTCGCTGTCCTGCAGCCTGTGAAAGGGCGCAGCGAACCCTACCTGTGCGTACCTGCCGGTTTCGCAGTGCTGCTCCTGTTTCACACCCGTTATTTCTTTCAATATGTTTCATGTTTTGACTTCTACAGAAAGCTGGAGCGCTCGAGTCTGGCAGGCGGGTTTGTGAGAAGCACTTCAGGCTCCGTGCAGCTCATTTATCTACAAAATCACTCCCAGGCCAGGCAGGTTTCTCCTTGCTTGACTCTCACAACAGCGAATCGAGGAGTATCCTACACCTGCGTCACGAGCGGCTTGAAATATCTGTGTCTGTGCTGCGCGTGCCCTCCAAACACCCAGCTGCAGGCTTTAAATCCGTTTCCCGTGAGGGAGGAGGAAAGGCTTTACTGCCCGGAGCTGACAGCAGGGTTTAAGAGACTGCACGTACTCCGTGTATTCGCTCATAGAGGTTGTTGGGTGGTGTTAAATTGTGCCCGTGCAGGTCATAGAATCACAGAATGGTTAGGGTTGGAAGGGACCTTCAAAGCCCCTCCAGTCCAACCCCCCTGCAAGGAGCAGGGACATCTCCAACCAGATCAGGTTGCTCAGAGCCCCGTCCAGCCTGGCCTTGAACGTTTCCAGGGATGGGGCATCCACCGCCTCTCTGGGCAACCTGGGACAGTGCTCCACCACCCTCAGGGTAAAAATTTTTTTTCCTTATGTCCAGTCTGAATCTGCCTCCCTCTATTTTAAAACCATCACCCCTCGTCCTGTCACACCAGGCCCTGCTGAACAGTCTCTCCCCATCTTTCCTGCCGCCCCCTTTGGGCACTGGGAGGCCGCTCTCAGGTCTCCCCGGAGCCTCCTCTTCTCCAGGCTGAACAGCCCCAGCTCTCCCAGTCTGGCCTCACAGCAGAGCTGCTCCAGCCCTCTGATCGTCTTCATGGCCTCCTCTGGACCCTCGCCAACTGGTCCATGTCTATGGTGTAAATTTCTGTAAAGCATCCACATTTTCTGCACTGTAGCAGTGGCTCGTTCTCTCTTCCCTTGCTCTCGGCAAGCTCACAGCTCTGCCATCACAGCTAGAACAAGGTTTTCTCCTGAGCATCCTCCTGCAGAGCTGAGCACCAGCAGCCTCGGGCACTCAATAACTGCCTGTCACCTCTTCAAAATGTGACCCTGTGGATGGGAGACACAACCCAGGAGTTGTGGCCCCAGCAAGGATGCAAGGCAGGTTCACGATCTGCTTTTTGTTAGTAGATATAAATCTCCCATCCTGGTATTATTCTGCCATCCGTCAGAACTATATTTTGAATTTGGGGAGGAGGATGGGGAGGAGACCATTCTGTCTGTCTGCCCCCCTGGGGTTATTCGTGGCTCTCTTCTCCGGTTCCTTATCTTCCTTTTTGGGGGAAGGTGACATCCAGTTTTCCTCGTGCAGTGTTTTTATTTATTCTCCATCGCTTAGTTTATTCTCCAATTGCCGAAGGCATTTAAGGATTTGTTTAAATTCCAGTGTGCTTGAGATGCTCCCTAACTTGTCACTTTTTTTTTTCTTGTGCCTTTTCCCTTTTCTGAAACCCACCGGCATGAAGAGGTTAATAAAACACTTCTTTTTGCAGTTTATAGCTAGCTGTTCCTCAGAGGTCACCTATCAGAGTAACACTCTTTGTACTACACGCCGTAGTAGATGGAAGAATTCTTTAAAGAAAACAGATAGGATGAAATTTGTCCTGAGTGGGCGTTGATATTGCTCCCTCTGAAATGCGCTGCGGTATCGGAGAGCTGGAGCCTCGGTCCCCTGGGAGCGCGGGAGCGAGAGTTCTCCGGGGAACAGTCACGACCCCAGGTTTTCTCCTGGCATGCTGTCTTGCTGTCTCACTTCGCTCTTTCTCCTCGCCAGAAAGGAAAATCATCAGCTGTGCTTAATCTTAACATATGCTGCTTTTTAATTTGTTACGCTAGGACGAGAACCGGAGCGGCGAAGGAGATCTGGTGCGTACCAACAGTCACCGCGGAGTCAGACAAACTGGGGCCTGGCCGTGCCGCTGGAGAGCGGAGGGATGAGGGGTTTCGGGTGTATTCAGAGCTCTGGGGCTTTCTACTCTCCTGCACACCTGGGCTTCTGAAATGGGGCACGCGAATATATAGGGCACACAGTATAAACTGCTATATGTGCCTGCAGCTGTCCCTCCCCAGACAGCAGCCTTGCAGCATCTGAGATCCGAAACTCCCATCGCTGCGAAATCTGGTCTTCAGGCTTCACCGGCTTCTGGAGAAAATGAAATTTTTGCATCAAGCCAAGACTAAAACAGCATCTACGCGATCGGGTTTCATTTTACGCCGAGTGAATCGTCTTCCCGTGTGAAACTCCAGTGTGTTCACGGCTGGGAAGGCAGCTCTCCCACCCACCGCCCCCTCTTTCCCTGGTTAACCTTTGCAGGTCTTGGGCACAACGCTGAGCGAGTGTCACCGCAAAGGTTTGGCGATTGGCAGCTTGGCAGCAAAAGCGTTGTGCCATAAACACGTTCAGTCTGCGTCCTGCAGGCACCGCTCGAAAAACAACGACACAACAGTTGTAAATGTTTCTAAGCCCAGGTAGGGTTTGGAAGGAGGAAGAAAAACCACCCAGTGTTTCCAGTTTAGGCAGGTGTCCTGCTCTGACACTTGGAGTATTCAGTCATTAACAAGAATTATTCTTAGAGCATCATCCAAAAATCTATTGTGGCGTTTGACTCTTCAGCGTGATTTCAGAGGACTGATGGGGGTGGAATGACTTGGAGGTGTTTTGAGGAGCATCTCAGCATCCTCTCAATGCATCTAGAGGCAGCGCGAAACGTTGCCATTGGTGAGCCAGTAAATCTTTCTGGACAGTGAAATGTGGAAGAAAGAGAGGGAGAAGGCAGCGTTTCTGCAGGGACCATCTCGCTGGCCCGTTTTTAGCCCCAGGTCACCTCGAGGCTGGCTCAACTCTTCCTTCGCAGTCTGGTTTGCTCACATGATTCTCGTTAAATGGAAGTGTTTGGGCTAAAAACGAGGGGGCTTATAAAGATGGTTTTTATCTGCGTTTATAGATGCCCCAGGTCATTGCCAGGAAGCTTTTAAATTTAGCTATCCTGTTTGCTGCTTGTCTGTCGGAGTTAGCTTGGAGAAGAAGGTGTTGGCTTCTCGTGGGCTTTGGTGTCTCTCGCAGTAGCCCAGCAGTAGCCAGTTTTATTTTGGGGCTATAAATCCAGTGTGACTCTTTTCACCCTCTGTAGATAAACCAAATTATTTCTGCTTGCTTAATGTGCCCTAAGAGCGTTTTAGGAGGAACCTTAAGGATTGGTTTCGCACTGTTTCTCTCCAGAGCATGGCGATACCAGGTTGGCCATATTTGCCTGGGGAGGAAGGTTTGATAGGAAGAGGATGATGAAGATCAAACGAGGTGGGCGCGTGGCAGCACGTTGGTATTTGGGGTATGTGGTGGGAAAAGGCTGGAGCAGGCAGGGAGCGATGCGATGCTCTCCTTGCCGTGCCCACAGACGTGGAGGGCGGCCGAGAGCTCCAGAGAAGAGCGTGAACCGCGTCTCGCCTCTCCGTCCCGGGACTGCGTGCAGACAGGTGGTGGTTCTCGCGTACGAGCTCAGGATTTTACAATTATTCCTGGCTTCTGAGCAAACGTCTTCCCGTCCCCTGATGCCATCGGGCAGCTGGCACCGTGTGGTGGGTAGGCGCAATTAGCGCTGTTTTGATTGAAAAAACTGGGTCATTTAGCAACGTTTCCCTTCCGTGCCTGGGTGAATGAGCTCAGACTTTTTGTGGCAGAAATGCCCCAACTTCATGCACAAAACCTTCTCTCTGGCTGTTTTACTGCGTTTATTTAGGGCGGGGGGAAAGGCAGGGGTTTGCCTTCTCCTGCTCACGCCGTCTGCACCGAAAGGGTAAGGAAACGTGGATTTTCAGATTGTCCTGCAAATAGTGGGGAAAAAAAAAAAAAAAAGCTAGGAATAATGGACTTCATTTGTTACCTTCCTGGCATTAGCAATGACTTGCAGTAAGGAAGATAAATGAGCCAGCTCTGCCCGGTGTGTGGCGCAGCGGCAGAGCCGGTGCGGGTGGCTCGTGGATGCCACGCCGGCGGCACCGAGGGCTCGCGTGCCGGTTTGCGTCGTGTCTGCTCTCGAAAGCAGCGTTTTGGTGTCGGGAGCTGCGAAGTGGCAGGTTTTGTGGCTGTATTTCGGTGCAAAGCTTTGCCATCTATTCAGTGCTTCCCTGCTTTACGGGAATACAACATTTAAAGCTGAATTTCTCACAGCTGATACGTAAAGCTGTGTATTTGTAAAGCTGTGGATTACAAATTAGATTGTAATTTAATTTGATTAGCTTACAGCGTGCGCTTTAAAACCTTTCCTCTGTGGCTTAAAGAGGCATCAGGACCGATCCCGGACGGCACAGAGCCCCTGTGCACGTGTTTTTTTTCTCAGCCGTGCCCCCTTCGAGGGGGTGCGCTGGGAACCCGTCGGGGTTTCTGCGCGGGGACGCGCTGGAGCGCGGTCACAACTCGTTAGTGAGCTAATTGAACGAGGCGAGCGGCGGCTTGAGGAGCAGGGAGCGGTGACCGCGCTCTCGGAGGGGCGATTCGCATCGTGTTGTCCGCGGTCATGAGCTCCGCACCGGAGCCGCTGCCAGCGCAACGCGCAGGACCCCTGGGGTGATGTTGGCTCCCATGGGAGTTGCGCTTTGGAGAGGCTTTATCTGCTGAGCTGTCTGGATTTTAAAAGCAAGGAACCAAAACCAAACCCCTGAAAAAAATCCCCCAAACACCCCAAGGCTTGCATAAGCACATATTTCCTCCTTGTCTCTCGTCGCCCCCCAAGGATGCCTTTTGAGGCTGATTTTAGCCACTGGAGCCTGAGTGTGCCCACACTGCTCAGCCGCGCTGGGACATCCCACCAGAGCCTGGGCCCGCAGGAGGGACCCCGAGAGGCTGAAAAAGGAGTTGAGGTGTGAGCTGGGTGATGTATCGGACACCAGAGCCTGCATGCAGGAGGGAGGGCGTGCGTAGCTGATGTCCTGAGGTTGCAAAGCTGAGCTGACCATTTTGGTTGTTTGCTGGCCCAGCTGCGCCACAGCTCCCTGCGCAGCGCCCCAGGCCGGCACCCACCCAAAAACCCGACTGCCTGTTGCGCGGCTCCAGGAGAGGATGCATTTCCTCCAGAGAGGCTGTCTCGGGGCCGTGCAGCGTGGACACGGCGCGTGCGAGGCTCTGTGCGTGCTGGCGTGGGGATGCTGGGCTGGGCGGCGAGGACCGTACTGCTGTGAGGGAGAGGAGGTGCAGGATCACTTCATTTTGAGGTGGTGTTTGGTTTTTTGGGGTTGGTGGTTTTTTTTTTTTGTTTTTTTTTGTTTTGTTTTTTAAAGCAAACATGCAAAACTGGTCAGAGCCGGAGGCGAAACCTCCACACTCCATGCTGGCAAGGCGCGTGGGGCACACCTGGGGAGTATCAAGGGGATCTGAAGCGGGGAACAACCAAAGCAAAGAGGCAGAAATACTTTGAGGAGGCATCTTCAGGCACGAGGGGTGAGAAGATGCAGCCAAGAGACTAGGATGGCGAGCATGGGCACCCTGAGCCTGCCTCGCAGCGTCTCAGGCCACTTGCTGCACCCCGGGTGCCTGCCCACCCGCTCAGGACCGTACTCTTCCTCTTCCCGTGGCGGCTTGGGGCCATGCAGAGGAGCGTGGGAACCTTGCGTGACGTCCCCCCACCTCTCCTCTTCACCCTTCCCACTGTACTTCGTGTGCTGGGCGGGGAAACACTTGTCCCTGGCTGTCGCTAAGCATTACCACCTTCTCTCTGTACAGTTGCTGGTGAGAAGAGGCTGCCAGTGATGCCCGGATCGCCCGTGGAAGTGAAGATACAGTCCAGGTCCTCTCCTCCCAACATGCCACCGCTGCCCCCCGTGAACCCCGGCGGCCCCCGGCCCGTGTCCTTCACCCCGACTGCACGTAAGAGCCCAGTAACGCTGCTTTTCCCGGGGACCAGGCGGAAAGGCGCTGCTTGTAGAAGTCACCGGGGATGTCTCAGCCGTCAGCTAGGGCTGCTGGCCAGCACGGCGAGCATTAGCCACGGCTGTAAGGAAGCGGGGACTGGGGCTTTCCTCCTGTTCTGCTGCATATGCAGAACGTATAACGGGGTCTGTAGTCGCCCCCCCATCCCCCTGCCTGCTCCTGCCTTGCTCCCAGTGCTGCCTTGAGTCCTCCTCTTTGCAGGTGCAGCCTGGATTTCCACTGTAAACTCCTTAAGAAATGGAAGGCTTTTATCAGGTTGGCTTCAAACAGGCCAAGAGCTGGGCTTTTCACTGTATCTCTTGGAGGAGTTAATTCCCACTCTGCTCTATCTCACTTTGCAGACAGCCTTTCTGCAGCTGAGATTAGAAAGTTTTCCCTTTTTTTAATCTCCCAGCTGTGTAAATTCCTTGCTGGCCATCCAGATTCTCTATTCTCCAGCTTCTCTTTATAATCTTTCCTATTAAGCCGCAGTCAATCCTGGTCCTGCCCAGCCTTGCACCCACTTCTTTTAGCAGGGTGCTGCCCAGAGGTGACTCCATGGACAGGATGAACGTGCAGCCTTTTCTTATAGCCTAGAGAGAGTCTTTTTTTTCCTCCCTTAGCCAACATTTAAGCCGTTTAACATCTTTTAAAAAGCACCATTCCTGGGCAAAGCTGCTTTGCTTTGTTGGCCGTGGAGTTATCTGACCCCCGCACGTGGTACGTGCGTATTTTCCAGGCTCTCCCCAGTGCTGAGCGTCTCCCTGGCTGGTTCTGCACCGCTTTGCTGTCCACGGCCGTGTCTGGGATATCTCACGGTTTCAGGCTGGCAGTGGATTTTGGAGATGTGCAATCCAGCCTCTTTCGGGACGCGCACTGATGCATCGCGCGATGTTGGCAGCAGCACTAATCGCTGGGTTATCCCGCCAGACACATTGTCCCTGTCTTTATGCGCTGAGGGCTTTTTAATGGCTCTCCTTTTGCTCAGGCAGAAACAGACCATTAGCAAAGTGACAGAAATTAATTTTTCCAATGAGATTGCTTGGCACGCTGTTAAGGGCCAAGGAGCCTGGATCTGCTGATTGCAGATGACTTAATTGCCACTTTCCAAAAGAGATGAGAGATGCAACCTGTGGTGAAGTTCATTCTTGCTTTTTGACTTCTCAGTTGCGCCAAAAGGTCTTGGTCGGAGTCAGCGGGTGCGCGTCCTGCCCTGTAAAAGGCCACGGCTTGGGCAGGCGAGGAGGAGCATGCTGGAGAAAGGCCATGCCTGCCTGCAGATCGCTAACGAAAGGGTTGGAGAAGCAGTGAGAGCCTTCAGCTATTGGGGACCTAAAGCAGAGTTTAACAGAGTAGCCCTAGACCATGACTTTTGTCTTCCCAGGAACTCTGGGAAGAAAGGAGAAGGAGGAGACATTCTCCTCTCCCCAAACCACTAATTGCACTGGTCTCGCTATGCCACCTCACTTGCTTCAGCGCTGTCTTCTCACCTGGAAACGGAGGTCCCAGCCCGGCTTTGTGGTCTGTGGCGGAGCAGACCCCGGCGACGCGCGGGATCAGATAACTGCCAGCCGCCCTGCGGTACCGCCGTTCGCAGGAGGGTCAGGCAGGGTGAGCCTGAAAACACAGAGTGGTTACGGGGGTTGCGCCTAACGGCAGCCCCGACCTGGCCCAGCTCGCTGCGCTTCGGCGGCATCGCCTGCGTCCACCAGCCGCCGCTGCTCCCATCCTTGATGGCGTACCCCCAGCCCCCGGATGGGTCGCACAGCCACTGCTTCTCCTGGAATATAAATAGAGCTCGCTGCTCTCCCTGGCCTTTCATTTGAAAGAGTAAGAGGAAGCAAAATAGAGAAGGGAGTAAAGTGTCTTCGTCACAGCTGAGAGCGCAGAGCTACGCAGTCCTTTGCTGTTTGAGAGGAGCTGCTATGGGAGGCTTTCCCTCCTATTTATAACATTTTTATTGTGAAATTAATGCTCTTTATGAGTAATTGCCAGCAGCCTTGCCTCTCGCACAGCTCTGCATTTGCTGGTGCTCCATGGCATCTCACCCTGCGGTGCATGTCGTCTCTGCGGGACATCTCTGTTCCTTTGCAGGTTGGGGAAGCTGGCGTGGACGCGAGTTTCTCAGGCTGCATTGCTCCGTAACAAAAGCCGTGAGCTCGCTTTGCCTCTGCACCTCTCTGTCCTCTCAGTCCCGGCCTTCACCTTTATTTCGTCAAATCTCTGCAAAAGGACACGTCTTTGTTATGTCCCCAAAGAGCCTGTCACCCCTTGGTTAGCAGGAACCCCCTTTGATGATCTCTTTAGGCTTATCTTTCCCTTGCATCTTAACTGACTCTGCTTAATCTTCTCGGGTTCCCTCCATCCTCACCACGGCAGGTCCAGGTGTGTGGGGCCTTTCCAGCTTCTGACCCCGGTGTGCGCCAGAGCGGTTTAACTGTTCGGGTGCCTCCTGCCTTTTTCTCTGAAAAACCCTCACCAGGGTCGTGAGGATTTGGTATGATCTTCATGAAGCTGCAGCGGAAATTTTGGCACCATTTTTTGCCAGCTGCTGCTCTATCACAACATGTTTCTTCCCCTGCCCTGCATGCAAGGGGCAGCTCTGCCCAGTGGCTTCAGTGCTTCCTCTCTGAACGCCGTCATTTGAAATGCTTTTCATAGCTTATGACCATCTCTTCAGCATAAAGGATTCAGGGCTGGGCTCTTAAGGATAACCCAGTGGGTCACCCAAAACTGTATTTACGCCGATGTACTTTTCACCTCTAAAATCCTGGGTTTATACCGCGCTGGGGCCCCAGCGCACAGCTGTTCTCCAGCCAGGGCTCTGGATTGCACAACGACGGCGCAGAGATGTCAACAATTTGTTCTAATCCCTCGCCGACTTCCCAAACCTCCAGCCCCTTCAGTCTGTTTCGACATGCTTGCTGCTTGCAGGAGGCGAAGTTGCAGATGGGACCGAGTTGGAAAAACCCAACTGTGTTTTTGAAACTGCCTGTAAACCCCTGGGGAGGTGCGCGGGCGGCGCCGCAGGGCGGGGTGCTGTCAGCCGCCCTCGGGGTGAGGTGGAAGCACCTGAGCTGTGGTATCTGTTAGTGGGACCCCGGCTTTGATGACTTCTTGTCAATGATGGGGCTGGGAAGGATCCTTGGATCATCTGTGTCTTTTTTGGCCTGATGCAGACCAGAAAAAGCTGATTTGTGCCCGGGGCTGTAAACTTTGAGCTAAACCACACTTAATTCCTCAGTCTGAGCGTACGGCGTGACTCAGTCTGCCGCGGCATTGGCTTTGTGCAGCCTGACCCCGTGTTCTCCCGGGCTATCTCAAATGTGAAGAGGTGTGCCTGCCCTGCTGAGCCCTGATCCTGCAGGGTTTGATGGCCCTGGGTGTGAAGCTCACTGGGCAGAGGAGAAAAATGCTGGGGAGGTCGCTGGCTGTGGTGTAAATCACGCTTGAGCGATCCCATAAGGAAAACTCCTGTGAACGCCTTGGCTGGGTGAGTGGTTCTTGCATGCTGGTGGCCACAGAGCATCCCCACAAGCCCACAGGAAGGTTGAGGAGAAGGCTGTCATGTCGCTGGTGACTGGCTCCATCGCTGGGTGCCTTCCAGCATGGCATGTGGGCTCTGGTCTGGGCATACTGGTTCTCTCCCTGTTTGCTAGCAACAATTAACCAGCAGCAGCAGCAGGCTCTTGGGTGGAAGGTGGGTCCTCTTAGACACCAGACCACAGGGATGTGCCCATCTGATGCTCAGTATCGCTTCTGTCTCCCACTTGCAGTGCCCAACGGAATAAACCATTCCCCACCAACGCTGAACGGGGCACCATCCCCACCCCAGCGGTTTAGCAACGGTCCTTCCTCCTCTTCTTCCTCATCGCTGACGAACCAGCAGCTCCCGGCCACGTGCGGTGCCCGGCAGCTCAGCAAGTTGAAGCGCTTCCTCACTACCCTGCAGCAGTTCGGCAACGACATTTCCCCAGAGATCGGGGAGAAGGTCCGGACCCTCGTCCTGGCGTTGGTGGTAAGCCCCGCACACCGCCCCGGGCTGCCTTGCTTTCGCCAGACCGCTTTGGCGATGGGATGCTGGCAGCCAGCGCGTGCCCACATCACACGAAATTGCCTTTTTGCATCTTTACAAGCAGAGCTGTTGGCTGAGCAAGGCTTTGTAATGTTTATGCTTTCTGGTAAACTTTCTGACTTCTTTTTCTCTCATCTTTGGTGGGTTTCACAAAGCTGTTTGTCCAGTGGCTCTTGACATCTGCTTGTGTACAGCTGAACTTAAGGAAACCTGGAAGGATGTGGACAAAGCTTTTCTATAAAAGCCATAGGCGTGGTGCCATGTGCTCGCTGGAAGCCATGGGCTATGCTGGATTTCTCTGCTTCCTCTCGTGAATGAAACTTTTCACACAATTCAGAGGAACCTGGAGTTTTGTACCAGGGAATTGTTTTTTGCATCTGTGGATTTATGATTGCCTGACCCTGACCGCGGATCAGTTTACCTCTGATCTGCTTCCATACACAGAAACACCAGTTCCAGGCACCGCTTTTAGTGCTGTCTTGACTTCAGCATGCTCAGACTCGACGCGGCTTTGCTCAGTGAGGCAGCCAGGTGTCGTGCGGACAGCAGGGTCCTGTCGCTAGCCGGGGCTCCCTCTGGAGAGCTGGCGGTTCTCCTGCCCTCGAGTGTGCGGAGAATATAATGCCCCTTCAAAGATCTCATTTATTGATACGCAGTGATGTGTTTAATGGGCTTTTTTCCTCTTTATGGGCTGCTCCTGCGTATCTTAAAACAAGCCCAGTAGCAAGCAGGTCTGCAGAGGGTGGGGAGGCTGCTGGTGCAAGACAGGAGCTCTGGGTTCTGGTGTGTGGTTCCTGCTTTGTGTGACCGCACACTTGCGTGACCAAAGGCATTGATTCTTCCAGTCAAACCCATGCCGGAGACAGTCTGAAGGTGCAGCTGCAGGAAAGGGCTTGGTAAATAATTTTTATGCATCTTCTGCCCTTCTTCTGCCTCCCACACTCGGATTTAGCAGAGCTGGGGTTGGTGGCAGTGTGTGCGTGTGCGAACAGTGTGTGTGCCCTCGTGCCCTTCAGCAGCTACTAACAGCTGAAAGCACCCAAACGAACAGATCTGGCTGCAGAATCGTATCTGATATTTGCAGGTACACAAGCTAACTGGTAGAAATGCTGTGCAAGCCCCTTGGACTGAGACCCTGGAGCCCAGCACCGTGCCACCTGCGGTCCCGTGTGGCACCCAGCGCTGCCCCTGAGCTGCTCTCTGCTCTTTGGCACGTTTCTTTGGAGGCTCAGCACGCGGCAAAGGCAGCTAGGCTGCAGCAGCCTGGGGTATTTCTGCTTCCAAGGCTGGTGTGGGCAGACCAGACGTGAGTCTGTCCGTGTCCTCAGGGGCTTTCACAGTGAGCACTGGATGCAAGATGCTGCTGGTGAAGAAGGAAGGCGTATTTGTTTCCATGGTGCAGGGTAGTGCCTTAGCTCTTACCCTTTTGGAAAGGAAATGGTAAGCTGCTGGTTCCCCACAGCCTGCCCCAGGCCGCCTGGCCAGGGTGCAGGAGATGCCGGCTGGGTCCTGCTGCCTCTCTGGAGCCAGTCGCTGCCTCCCAGCCCCAGAGCTGAGAGGATGCTGGGCCGGACAGCATCCCTCGCCTCGCAGCGTTTCTGCTCCATTGGCCTGAGTCTTTTTGGCTGCATTAGGCAGGATGCAGTGCAAACATTGTCAGTCCTGTAGAGGCACGTGCAGTCTCCCTTCCAGTTCTGTTCGTTTGGAGCCGTTTCCCATGCGTCTAAAAATAAGAACAAATTGTCATTTCATTTCTTAATTTCTCTTCTCAGAACTCCACGGTGACAATCGAGGAATTTCACTGCAAGCTGCAAGAGGCGACGAACTTTCCCCTCCGGCCGTTTGTGATCCCCTTTCTGAAGGTGACAGGGAGCTGGTGGGGCTTGCCGACGCTCTGTGTGCCGGTCTGTCGCGCTTGGCAGCGTGTCGTTGCTGGGAAAGCTCTCGTTTCGAGCACCCCTTGTTCAAAGTCCAAGACAAACCGTGCACACCGTAGCGGCGGCCGTGTGGGACTGGCTTGCGGAAAGCGAATGTTATGACAAGTGCCACTTATGTCTGCTCGTGTGTTAGGGATAAAGGAGACAAAGCAAGCTGCGCTCGGCAGCTTTTCATCCTGTAATCTTATTTGTAAATGTTCAGATCTAGAATATTTGAGGTGCTGACGTATGGAGCGTGTCTGGGGTGGTTAGATGCTGGAAGCACGGTGCGCTTCTCATGACACTCGGGTTTTGGGTGCACCAACGTCAGGCCATCCTCAGCTCTTGAGAAAATGCAGGTAAATGCAGCGCAGACACCAGGAGCTGGAGGATCCTGAGCCGGGGCACAGGCTGTAGGTGTAGGTGCTCTGAGGCGTTACGAGCGCGGAGCAAACCTGCAAATGGCTGGAAATACCCGCCGGCAGCCTGCATAAACCAAACCCCACGCATGTTTTCCAGGCCAACCTCCCGCTGCTGCAGAGAGAGCTGCTGCACTGCGCCCGCGCTGCCAAGCAGACGCCCTCCCAGTACCTGGCGCAGCACGAGCACATCCTGCTGAACACAAACACCACCTCCCCCCCCGACTCCTCCGAGCTGCTGATCGAGGTCAACGGCAATGGGAAGAGGCACAGTCCGGACAGGTAAAAACAGCTTTCCTTGCTCTGCTGTGTTCTTGAAGTCGTGACTTTTGCTTCAGCTTTGCTGCTGTCAAGCTTCGAGTGGCATCCAGAGCTAAACCATAGGATCTTATCGCTCCTAACAGCTGGTCTGGCTGTTAATAAGACACTGACAATTGCTCTTCCTGCACTGTGAACTCAGACTGGGATCCTCTTCCAGGCAGGTTCTGTCCCAGAGGGACTTGTTGGGTGGCACCAAAAAGCCTGATGTGAAGAGCTGAGCGGTGCTCCACCTCCCCAGGTGGCAAGCGGAGGCACTGGCAGGCCTGGGGAGGATGCAGTTCATTTTCACCACTTTTTTTTTTTTTTTTTTTTTTTTTTTTTCTCCCCCAAGTTAAAAGTTGTTATGTAATTATGCGGAACATGCTTCAAATTTATAAAAACTGTGAAATTGTAATTTGGTCATGCTCCGAAAGATGAATCACAACACTTGGGCATCTTGAACTTTTTCTTTGACAGGGTGGGTCATTTTTGTGGATTTGCTCACAAGTTGAGCATGTTTGGTTTAGCTCCCTGCTTTTACCCCCTGGTAAAATTGTTGCTGCCCAAACTCTGCTGCTTGAAAAATCTACATCTTTCCTTTTCCAAGTATGCTTCTGCAGTGCTAACGAATGCGTCTGTCTGCTGGTGTGTTTGCAGAAGGGAAGACAGCAGCTTTGAGCGGGAGCCGCTGCCGACAGAGCCTCCGGCCAAGAGGGTGTGCACCATCAGCCCTGCGCCCCGGCACAGCCCTGCCCTGACAATCCCCCTGATGAACCCCGCGGGACAGTTCCACCCCACCCCGCCGCCCCTCCAGCACTACACCTTGGAAGATATCGCCACCTCCCACCTCTACAGGGACCCCAGCAAGATGTTGGAGCACAGAGAGTTTCGGGACAGGCACGGCAGTCTTGGTGAGAAAGCCTGGAGGGCTTTTTGTCATAGGAGTTGAGGTCCAGTACCTTGAGCTTCGGCACCGGTGCTTGCTCAGCCACTTGCACCCAAAGCTGTGTCAGGCTGGGCACGTCCTCAGCAGAGTTTGTGCAGGGAATTCAGAGGAAACAACTGATCATGGGAGGTTAAAAATGAGAAGATTGACAGTTTGTATTTCCCTACATACGTGTAAAGCAAGGATGAGGAGGAAGGACTTGGTGTGCAAGTTGAGTATAGCCAACCCAGCAGGCAGGAATGGAGGGCAGGGAAATAGGAATTAACTTTTCTGAGATCCTAAAGTCGAAGAGCAGAGCCTGACCCCCAGCCCCGTTTCTCCCCAGGGGTGTGAGGGAGGTACGCGCTGTGTTTCCCACTGGCAGCCTGAATCACAACTCTGAGCCGTCTCGAGACGTGCTTTAAAATCCCGGCTCCATGTAGCTGGAAGTACAGCCCTTACTGCTTCAGGGCCACCTTCCCTCTCCAGCCCCGAAAGCATCCGGTCCATTTGATGACTCTTCTGGCTGTGCTTTGTTGCAGGTTTGAATGGAGGATACCAGGATGAGCTGGTGGACCACCGCTTGACAGAGAGAGAGTGGGCTGACGAGTGGAAGCATCTCGATCACGTAAGGAATGGCAGGAGGTGTGGGAAGCTCTGTGGGATGTAGCAACCCAGTGCTCCACTTCATTATTTTCTTGTTGATACCATATCCAGGCTTTCCACATGGCTTGTAGAAGAACAAGCCACCACAAGAAGGTGGATGGTGGGGAGGCCATGTGGAGTTTACAGAAAATGTAAACCCATCATTATTTTTTAAAGACTTTTTCCTGGGCTGCCAGCCGTTTATGAGCCTCGGCTAGGTCCCAGCAGCAAGACTGGGTACTTCTGGCAGGCGTGCTGCAGTCTTTTTCGCTCTGAGCGAGGCTGCTCATCCAAGCACTCCAGTGGAGTGCTTCCCCAGAGAGACGGGATTGAAGTTTAGCTTTGATCACAAATGCAGAGAGACTCCATGCTTGCTTCTGCTTTAAAGCTGATGTTTCATGGGGGGCCGGGGGGTGGGGTAGGGGCCCTGTAGTTGATTACTGGGAGTTGGGATGTGGCCATGGAGAGCTGGCACCAGGATCCCAGCCAGCCCTTGCATGGACACCCTGTTCCCGTAGGAAAGTGGAGGTTTTTCACCTCCACCTTTAGGGGTGTGGCCATAAGTGTGCTTAGCCACTCCTGCGGTGCAGGTGTGATCACCTCCTTCCCCACCGGTGCTGTGTCCCTGCTCAGCATCGCTGCGGCACGTGTGGGTACTGGCCTGTTTGAACACGACATCATCCAAAGGCTGCGCTCGGAGCCTGTCCTGTGAAGTGGCCTCATGCTTCATCTTCTGGGATGGTCCCTCCGTGGTGTCTCCAATGAGGAATTTGGGAGACGACCTCACTAGTGGGCAGCGAGGCTGAAAACGCGTTCCTCCCCGCAGGCACTGAACTGCATCATGGAGATGGTGGAGAAAACCCGGCGCTCGATGGCTGTGCTGCGGCGCTGTCAGGAAGCCGATCGGGAAGAGCTCAACTATTGGAAGAGGCGGTGCAGTGAGACAGCCGAGCCGCGGAAGGCAGGCAGCGAGCTTATCGCCAGGCAGCACAGCCCCAGCAGCTCCGACTCCATCGGCAGCGGTAAGCGAGGGGTGGGCGTGCTGGGCCAGGACCTTTTCCAGTAGGTGTCTAATTACAACAATGCTATATTAGGCATAAAGCGATGATAATGGTTTCAAATTATAATATGAATGAAATACTCAAGCAGTGAAGAACTGTTCTCAAAGCTTTGAAGAGATTGGACACAGGGAAGCTCCCGGCAGAAGCAGTTGTTGGCATCTGAAGGCACCTTTGGGCAGCACCTTCTGCTGGTGCCAGGAGAAGAGCATCGTCCTTGTCACCGAGCCGGACTTGCTGACCAAACCGGGCCAAGTTCGTTCAAAGCTGAGAAATCAGAGGGTGAAAAAACCAGAGGGTGCCCAGCCCAGGCACAAATCCAGGCTGGGTGGAGAATGGATGGAGAGGAGCCCTGAGGAGAAGGACTTGGGAGTGATGGTAGATGAGAAGCTCAACATGAACCGGCAATGTGCGGTTGTGGCCCAGAAAGCCAACCTCATCCTGGGCTGCATCCCCAGCGGCGTGGGCAGCAGGTCGAGGGAGGGGATTCTGCCCCTCTGCTCTGCTCTGGTGAGACCCCACCTGCAGTACTGCGTCCAGCTCTGGAGCCCCCGACATCAGAAGGACGTGGAGCTGTTGGAGAGGGTCCAGAGGAGGCCACGCAGATGCTGAGAGGGCTGGAGCACCTCTGCTGAGAGAGCTGGGGCTGTTCGGCCTGGAGAAGAGGAGGCTCTGGGGAGACCCTAGAGCGGCCTTCCAGTGCCTAAAGGGGGCTGCAGGAAAGATGGGGAGAGACTCTTCAGCAGGGCCTGGTGTGACAGGACAAGGGGTAATGGTTTTAAAATAGAGGGAAAGAGATTCAGATTAGATTTTAGGAAAAAATTTTTTACGCTAACGGTTGTAGAGCACTGTCCTAGGTTGCCCAGAGAGGTGGTGGATGCCCCATCCCTGGAAACATCCCAGGCCAGGTTGGACGGAGCTCTGAGCAACCTGATCTGGTTGGAGATGTCCCTGCTCCTGGCAGGGGGGTTGGACTGGATGGGCTTTGAAGTTCCCTTCAGCCCAAACCATTCTGATTCTATGATTCTAAAAGGCAGAGAGGTGGCTGGTTCCACCCCTCTTCCCCTGCCAGGCTCTCTTGCCTAAAGGATTTTAAATGTCGAGGTCTACTAATTCTAAAAATACCAAACACTGCTGTAAGTGTAAGAGCTACTAAGTGAGTTATTAATTCTATTTTTGTATCATGAGTCAACTTAACTTTATTAAAGCTGACTATTTTCCTCTCCAGTATGCAGGGGTTTTGATCCTGTACAAGAAAAATCTGCCCTTACACATTTGGATGTAAATCTAATTTCCAACAACATAAATATGCTGCAAATCAAATGCTGAAAAAAAAAATACCCTGATTATGTGATAACAAAAAATGAATGTTTTCTAACAGTAAGAATAAATGTGAAACTGAAAATACCAATTTGACATATATTCAGCTTGTTTGTATACAAAATAAAGAGCGGATCCTCCTGCAGGTCAACCAGAACCATCCAACTCTGAGCCCAGCCCAGATCTAGCTGCATTGAACAAGTTTTGGTAGTTCCCAGAAAGTGAGAACGAGTATTTCCTGGGAAAACAATAACAAGTACACAAGCAGAAGGAACTAAATTAGAATATATTAATCCGAGTTTCTCTGAAACCAAGTGTCCGTGGCTGCAGCCGTAACTGCCGAGCGGCGTGCGTGACGACCTGATGAGCTTTTAGCGCTTCTGTGTTTGAGGCTGATATACTTACAGCCCCATATTAAAGGTGACAGGATTTAATTTTTTTTATATAAATTGGACACGTTGTTGATGCTTTCCCCCCCTCGTAGGGCCCAGGGCTGATTTTGAAGCTCCATTGCTGTTGTGAGTAGGTGCAGTTAAACATCAAGAAGCCTCCCCAGGCGTGCTGCGGGCTTCAATCACCTCACCGCCTTCCCGGCGTGCTTTGGTTCTCCCACCAGCCTTCGGCACAAGTCAGTTTTTGGTTTGACCCTTCGGGAAGTTACTGTGAAGCCCAAGAAGGGATGCAGGTAGAAGCTTCTGAGAAACCTCCCTGTGACTGCAGCCCGCATTCAGGTCCTCGCGTGACTGTCCCCATTTGTCGCGTGGGCGCTGCGCAGGCTGGGGAATGTACACACCGCTCGCCATCGGAGGTCTTGCAGGGCAGTCTGGCCACCAGTTCCAACCTTTGAGTTGCCCTGCGAGTAGAAAGTGCTGCCTTTAGTGTAAATGCTGGTTGTATAGATTGATGCTCGAAGTCGCTGGGCAGTGCGGGTGTTTGACACGTGTTTGTAAGTATTGCCTGTTGTTACAGAGTACTAGGAGGTGGAAACGGGTTATACAGTCTCATAAATTATGCAAGGCACTAATTAAACATTGTAATTTATCATCTGAGTGTTTGATGAATGGCTTTAACTGTAGGAGCCCTTGGCTTTGAGTTTTAGCTGGTTAATCCTACCCTGCCCCACGGAGTACTGGGGGACTGCTGGGCTCTGGCGGGGCGCTTCGGCAGCAGCTGGCCGAGCCGAGGCTCTGCCAACCTTTCCCTGTGTCCCTTCTTCCAACAGATTCGTTGCGGGAGTTCAGCAGCCGGTCGGGAACAGGCTACGTCACTGAGGAGATATGGAAAAAAGCTGGTAAGTGTTTGCTGGTAAGCTCAGCGAAGGATTCTGCCAGATCGGCTGAGGTAAACACAGATGCTGCAGATTTGCTCGGCAGAAATGGGAGAAGCCCAGCTGCAGGAACGCCCCAGGATCTGCACATCTGGCTACCAGCACCCCCAGCCTGGCTTTTCCAGAGGGCTCTACTCCTTCTGCGCGATGCCAGGGGAGATCCCGTGGGGCTGAGCCTGGCCCTGCCGCCCCCAGGAACGGTCGTGGTGCTGGTGCTGCCCGTGACCCACAGGGCGGGCGGGTGAAGCTGCTCTTTTCTTCCAGAAGAAGCCGTGAACGAGGTGAAGCGCCAGGCCATGTCGGAGGTGCAGAAGGCGGTGGCGGAGGCCGAGCAGAAGGCGTTTGAGATGATTGCCTCCGAGAGGGCTCGGATGGAGCAGACCATCGCGGATGCCAAGCGCCAGGCCACCGAGGATGCGTTCCTGGTGATAAACGAGCAGGAGGAGTCTACGGAGGTAAGGTGCCAGGGGACGTCCTAGGAAGGGATTTGGAAAGACTCACAGAGTCTCCAGATCCTGCCCAGCGGTGATTTGAAGCCTCCACGTCCCCCATCCCATTTCCTTTTAGAAGTCTCTCTCCAATCAGTAGCTGAAGGGATGCACTGATACCGTTAAAAAAACCCTTTTGCTTTTAATTTTGCTGGGAAGGGAACCAGCCTAAACAGTGTCTGTGGCACCCGCGTGTGCGCAACAGCCGCGTAAAGGCACTGCTGGGCACCGTGAGCTGGGCCCAGTGCAGTGAGCAGGGATTTCCTGGGACTGAGGGAGGTGCGGAAGCCAAGGGAAAGGGATGCCGGTGGGTGCAGCTCTCTGTTTAGCTCAGAAATCTGCTGTTGTGGGGAACCTGGTTTGTGCAGGCAAGGAATTGCTGGTTGTGGGCTTTAAAATAGCGCAGGGCAGAAATTAGGCTGTCCCTGCGCTAGCGAGAGCCTCCTAACACCTGAGGAGGCATTTGCAGGTTGGAAAAGAAGGGATGACTTATTTCTCGTAGCCAGCAACACCTGCTGAACGGGGATAGCTCAGAGGGTTTCTTTCTACTCCTCCATGGTTAACGACCTTCAGTGTTGCTTCACTGGAAGCTCTGTTAAGCTTTGGAGATCTCAGCTGGACTGGGCAGGGAGAACTGGGTGGCTAATTCCTGTGCCACCACATCCCATCCCATGGTTTGCTGCTCGCGTTAATTGCTCTGCACGAATGCAAGAGCAGCGGCTGTGTTTCTGCTGAACAGAAATCTGATGGGAACATGGAGCTGGTGCCCGCTGGGGTTGTGCGGGCAGGAAATTCGTTTCCCTCCTGGGGGGTTTCTGTCCGCCCTGCTGAGCTGGGCTCGGGCAGGTCTGGTGGCAGCATCCCTGTGCGTGGCAGGAGCCATGTCCGGTGGTGTTACAGACATGTCTCTGCTGTTTCCTGATTAAATCACTGAAGGACAAACGCACCCGTCAGTAAACACACGACGGGAGTGGGTGGAACTGCTCAGGGAGCCAGGGAAGAAATGAGACAAGAAATGATGTCTCCATGGGAGAATACCAGAGGAGCATCCTCCTCCTCCGGCCGTCCCGGGGAGCGGTGCAGGACCTCGGAGCAGCTGAGCATCCCCCGGCCAGCGCCAGCCCGTCGCCCCAGCACCCAGAGCTCTTCCCTGAAGGCTATGTTGGAAAGCTGTTGCGCGTTCTGGCACAGTGTGTAACCTTTGACACACCGTTAAAAAACACCACTGGAAGTGTCAACAGCTGGAAAGCAGTGGCCCAGTTTCCCAAGAGTTACCGCGGGCTTCAGCGGGGGCTTTTCTTGGTCATGAGTCTTGCTTCTCTCGGGAGCCTGAGGAGCCCCGGGGACGCGCTGGCTCTGGAGCAGCTCGCTCCCAACCGGCTTGCTTTGGCGCTTTGCTGCCAGCCCGTAAATCACGGCCGGGAGCTGGGGGCTCCAGCGCAGAGCCCAGGAGTGGGGAACCTCGCTGCCCTTCCCTGTACAGGTCAGCCTCTCCCACCGCCCCGCTTTCCTGCTTCAGCAGTGTTTTGCGTGCGGCGCAGAGGCGGTGGCCGGCGAAAGGTGCCCTGTTGGGCAGGATTAGAGGCAGGGAGGCTCCGGCGGAGGCTGCTTTTCCGCAGCTGAACTTGCCCTCCCCAGCATGTGATCGCTACGGCGCGAGTCCGGCTGCAGGAAAGCTAATCCCCTCCGCGGAGCAGCTGCGGCCGCGGCTCCCGGCGCTGGCCCCTTGCCCCCGCGCTCGTAAGGAAGCTGTGGCACGCCGGGAGCCCACCAGCTGACACCTCTCTCGGCGGCCAGAGGGGCTTTGCTCCGCTTCCAGATTGAAGCCTGGGCTCTGGCAGCGCTTCCACCTGGCTGGGAGGCTTTCAAATGAGCTTTTTCTTTTCCAAATGAGCCTGCTCCGACCTCTTGTGCAGCTAGGCGGGGTGCAAAGCAAATGGTGCCTGTGCAGCACGCCGCGATCCCTGCGGAGAGCACTTGGCTGGGAGCGATACCAAAATAGAGCCGCTCAAAACAGGAAATAAAAAGACCGAATAGCAGCATCTGCAGCGTGTTTTTCAGTCCTTGCCTGCTGTTTCCTCTGTGCAATTGCGTGGATCTGGGGGAGAGGATGTGACCGGTGCAGTCTGGCAGGCGGTTTTGGGCAGAGCAGTTTTGCAGGAGCGGGGGTTCGTACCCTTGGCAGAGAGCTGCAAAATATCAGGAATGGATGGATCATTTGAATATTGCTACGTCTAGGCCCCAGGGGGGTGAACAGCCCCTCCAGAGCTGCTGAGTCAGCACCGTCCGCAGCTCTTGGGAACTGAACCCCCTTTAAACTGTCGTGTCTTGGTCTTGCAGAGCTGCTGGAACTGTGGCCGCAAAGCCAGCGAGACGTGCAGCGGCTGCAACATCGCCCGCTACTGCGGCTCCTTCTGCCAGCACAAGGACTGGGAGAGGCACCACCGCATCTGCGGCCAGGGCCTGCACGGCCAGAGCAAGCCGTTGGCTCTGCCCACGGGCCGATCGGCTGCCGCCAAGAGCCTCGACGGCGTGCCCAGCCCGGCCCTGGAGAAGACTTCGGCGACCACCTCCCGGTCCTCCACCCCGGCATCGGTGACAGCGATAGAAACGAACGGACTCTGAAGGGAAGGTTTTGCTTCGGTCCGTTTGATTCGTTTCCCTGGGGTTTTTTTTAAGCTGGAAAAAACCCCGCAGCAACTCGTATCACTTGACACATCTGACACACTGCGCCGCCTCCTCAGAGCGCTGACACTCGGGCTTTGCCGTCTCCTTCTGCCTTTCTGCTCTCGTGGCTCATGAAGAGCTGGGGCTGGCCTTGCAGCTCCCCCGCACCCGTCTCCTGCGGGGGGGTACCGGAGCATCGTTTGGGACCGGGAGGACGCTGGGCACTCGCTCGGGGGGACCTGGACTCTGTGAAGAGCGCTGCCGGCGCACGCGGGAGATGCCGAGCCCTGTCCTCACGGGTCAAACCTGCTCAAGCTCCTTTCCTGTGGTGGCTCAGCTGTCTCCTCCTTCAAACTACCTTCCTTCCATAATCTGCATCTTTTTTTTAATTTTTTTTTCCCCGTCGCTCCCAGACAGCGGGGTCTCAGGTGGCCACGCTTGCCTGGTTATCGCTGTGAACAAACCAGAGCCAGTTTCCCAGCAGGAGCATCTCGTCCGCAACGGCAAAAGCTGAGCCCACTTCCCTTCTCCCGCCCGCAGGTTGGCAGCTGATGCTTGCAGAGAGGGAAGAGGGGATTCATCTGCGCCAAACCCGATGTCTGTACCGGGGAGGTACGACCGGTCGGTCTGGATGGCCTGGTTTTAATCCCGTTCTGCGATGGGACAGACGGTTGTGTGTTACCCTGGGTGGGACCTTGCTGGGGGTGGGTGGTTATTGCCCTTTCCACCGTTATTTTGCTGTGCAGAAAGCTTTTTTTTTCTTTTTTCTTTTTTTTTTTTTCTTCACTGCATGGAAGTTGTTGGTTTGAGAGTTACTGCCGTTGTTTTTAACCACAGCGATCCTCACATGATAGCGATGGGTTATTTCCAGTCCATTCTCTCCACGCGCGTTGGCCAAACAATTCAAACGAACGCAGGACTCGGGGTCCTGCGAGAGTTCTCACCCCCAGCCCCGGAGGGCTCCTGCGGCACTGCTCCTCTCCCCGGAGCTGCCCCGGGATGCGCAGCCACCACCGCCGCCGCGGCCGGCCTTCTGAGACCGTCCCGAAACCGCAGGCTCGGAGAGCGAGGACCCACAGGAGGGCTGTTTGGGGGCGCAGCGGGCTCGTCTGCGTCATCAGAGGCGCAGCCGTGGGAGGGATGGGCACGCGCTCCGGGGAGCCGCAGCGCTTTTCCACGCCGCACGCAAACGGGCTCTAGAGAACCATCCCTTCAGCAAAGCCGCGTTTCCGTGACTGCTGTGTGCGATTGCTGGGCTGGAGCCCAATGAAGTGAGTAATTCCCAAATTATTTTTGATCACTTTTTCAATTGGAGGCAAATAATAGCAATGTAATGCATCGTCACAGAGTTTGCAGTGGTGCAGCTGGGGTTGCCCAGGGAGCAACGAGCAACCCGCAGATCCAGCTTTGGCCCTTGGGGAAGCTGCTGTCGCGGGATAGAGCAGGTGATTCCTGTGTCTGCAAGGATTTCATTATGCAAAAAAAAAAAAAAAAAAAAAAAAGCCACGAAGTCACCTGGTGTTCAAGCCAGCTCTGGAGTGGCGGTTGGGACTGCCGGCACCGGGGCTCCCGGCTGCGGCTGAGCCCTTTGCCCGGACACGGCTCCCGGGAGCTACGCGTGACGGTGCTGGGGCTAACGCAGCCCTGGATGGGGGTGGCACTCGCGCCACCCTGCCCGAGGGTCACCCAGCCCGGAGGTTTTCACCCTGCGAGAGCCGGAGGCAGCCCCACGCTGCGGCAGGTCCGTGCCCATCGCAAAGCCCTGGGAAGCGTCTCTGGCCGTGCCGCTGTGGCAAAGCTGAAGAACTTTCCCTGTGCCCAGTTTTTTAGCGTGGAGGAGCAGCGAATGCTTTGAGCTTGTGCGAGCACCAGGGCAGGGGGGCTACCCTTGCACCCCCACTCCTGTCCCGGGGCCCAAAGGACTCTCCTGCTGTACCGGGACACGTGCAAATTCAGAGCTGCCTCAGGTAAACACAGTCCCGTCGCGATGTCCCCGTGCTCACTGCCATCCTGGCCGCACGCTGTGGGCCAGCAGCAGCCGACTGCCACGAGGTTGGGCGCGGGAAGAAGAGCGGGGCAGGGCTGGGAGACATGGCGTGTAAATAGATTGTCTTCCATCATTCTCATGCAACATTGATGGCCGTGTACTAAAATTAACCCCAGTGTAAATGAATGAAATACTAACAGTCATGATTAGAATGATTGCCTTTTTCTTTTTTTTTTTTTTCTTTTTTTTTTTTTTTTTTGTAACATGGAATGATAAATGTGAAATTTGGACACGGGAAGATGTTGGGTTGAGGTTTCTATTTTTTTGGACACTTAATTCTGTACTAGAACTTTGTTACTTCATTCCTGTGCATAACTTATTTAATGTACTGTATAAAGGAACCCACACTGTTACAGATTTATTTAGTTTGTTCTACTCAGAAGTAGTCAATAAACCGGCTCTGTTCATCATACGGTGCCCCGTGCTCTCGGAACGGGCTGCTGCGCTGTTCGGGCTGCTGTTGGAGTTTCTCTGGGAATGGTGGGCCCAAGGAGCTGCGGAGGTCCTGGGGGGGGCAAGTGCAGGCAGAGCTGGCTGGTAATTTAGGATTTCTGTGGGTTCATGGTTATGTTCTTTTCTGAGATTGAGGGCTTTGGGGGTTTTTTTTGAGCACAGAAAAGCCTGGAAGGTGCTGTTGCAGCTGGCTTGCAGTGTGTCCCCCCAGCCACGTGAAGATGCCCCTTGGGCACGTCTTTGCCTCAGGTGAGGATTTTTTTGATCCGGTTGGAGACGTCCCTGCTCCTGGCAGGGGGGTGGGACTGGATGGGCTTTAAAGGTCCCTTCCCACCCAAACCATCTGTGCTTTCAGGCTACTGCCACCACTAACGCTTTCAGGCTAGTGCCACACCACTGTTAACCACTAATTTGTGGTTAACAAATCCAAAATTTGTTCCTCCACCCGACAGGAGGCTGCTGGTGTCCCCAGGCCAGCAGCTCTGGCATCCCAAAGCCAGTGACCACTGCAGCTCTGCCCTGGGTGTCCCCAAAACCAGCTCCCCATCCCCGTGTGGTCCCACAGTACTGGGGCAGGGAGGCGACACCATGCTGGGTGTGCGCAGCACAGTTTGAGTGCAGTTTCCTTGGGTTGGAGCTGTACCCGCTGCCGCTTCCACCAGAGATTTTTAATTACTGCAACAGGGGACTGGGGCAGGAACAGCCCATTTAAGGTTTCTGGGGCGGCTGGTGGGGAGCAGCACACATGGGGAACTGGAAGAGGTTGGGACAGGGTCAGGCACCCAGGCAAGTGAGGGCTGGGTGAGGCAGATGCACCACACTGGGTGGTGGTGAGAGGCTGGGCTGCAAGGACGGTGGCGTTTTCCATGGCAGGAGGCGTTTGGCTGCGGGCATTCGCTGCCCTGCCAGTCCCTGCGCAGCGCCGCTTGCCCGGGGAGCACTCGCTCCGCACCGACAGCCCCTTTTCCAGCAGCTCTGTGCAGCCCCCGGCCCAGCTGGGCTTTGCTGCGCTCCAGCCAAGGCGGCTCCCCCACCACTGACCCCCATCACCGCGAATTCAGCCACAGCCTCCCCCAGCAGCACTGACGCTGGCGCCAACTGCTTCGCGTTAACTGAGGCACAGATGACGCCACGGAGCGCTCAGCCACGCGCCTTCCCCGGGGGGGCGCAGCGGTTTATTGGGGATGCGCAGAGCCGTGGGCACAGCTGGGGTAAGCACGGCTCCAGGCTCAAAGCCATCGCAATGGCTGCACAGGCTGCCAGCGCGGCAGAAAGAGTTAATTAGTTTGTAGTGTGGTTGGTTTTTTTTGGTTTTTTTTTTTTCCTATAAAACACTCTTCACAATCTATATGAGGTGGCCTGGCTCACCGGGGGGGCTCTGGTGGGCCATGTTTGGGGATATCCCCATATGCCATGTCCCCAGCGCATCCCAGCCCCCTGTGGAGCTTCGGCCTCAGAGCCAGGAGGAAGAGAAGCACGGGGAGGAAGAGGAGCCAAGAGGAGCCTGGGCTGCCAGGACCCACCAACCAGCCCAGTGCTCCCCAAGGGCGAGGCTGCTGCCCCCAAACGCAGCAGCCATGAGCGCTGCTGGGCCTGCCCCGCTCCTCCCGGCAGCACAGAGACTGTCTTGGTAGGGGAATAAATAAATTCACATGAAAAGAGCAAAAGGGTAAAACACCGCCAGGGCCGACGGGCAGGCAGCCCTGGCCGGACCGCGGCAGGGGACGAGGGACAGGGAGGTGACAAAGGCGAGGGAAGGTGACGGCTGCGCCGAGGGCTCCGCATCCTTCCGCATGCTGAGGGCATCCCGGACGCGGCTTCCCGGGGTCAGTTGTTGTTCATGATCCACCATGAGGCTGGGGGGAGAGAGGGGAAGGCATCAGGGAGGTGCAGTGTTACACAGGGGAGGGGGATTTGGAGTGGCAGAGATGGGGATCCAGCCCTGCTTGGGGGGCAGCTGTGGCTTTTTATATCCAAGACCCAAAAGTGACAGGGAACTGGGGCTTAATTTAGCCTTATCTGTCACCAAGCTCTGAAAGCGCCTCACATCTTGGTCAGCTTTCTCCTGGTACCATGGGGAACGTGAATTTTCCCTGGTCCCTCCCCTGGCTCAGCCCCAGAGCTGGGCACCTGGACATCACCAGGACTGAGCCAGGGTGGCCAGTGCTCTGCAGGGCAGGCTCAGGGCTCCGGTGAAAAAAAAATAAAAAATAATAATTTAAAAAAAGGCATCAGGTGTATTCAAGGCAGGGCTCAGCTTCTCTGCTACCTGGGAAGTGCCCCCAGCTGCTCAGCTGTCACAGAATCACAGAATCTTTAAGGATGGAAAAGACCTCCAAGCCCATCAAGTCCAACCACCAACCTGTCCCGGGCTGGAGAGCATCCCCCAGGCAGGGAGCAGCGCTGCCAGCACCCAGCCACACCTGCCAGGCAGTACACGGCCCACTCTGGTTAGAGAAACCCAATTTAGGCCACCCCCCAAGCCAATTTCTGCTCTGGAGGGAGCCAAGGTGTCTGTCACCACTGCTCCTGCCCTCTGCAGAACACGCGGAGCAGGAGCGGGGGACTGTGGGGGTCCTGCAGCCCCCCAAAACCAGCCCCAGAGCGCCCCTCACCTGGGAAGAGCATGGTGGTGAGCAGCTCGGGGGACTCCAGCAAGCTGATGATGGCCCGCTGGAACGTCTTGCTGCAGCTGGACTGCAAGTGGCTGTAAAACAGCACGCGGGGTCAGGAGGGCGGCGGGCTCGTGCGTGCTGAGCGGCTGTGCGCTGGGATCCCTGCCCGTGCACGGGGACAGGGCTGCTTCTGCGCCACCCAGAGCAGGACACCCACTCCTGTTCGCTCCCCAAATCCTTTATCAGGGTGTTCACCTCCTTCCGCTGCAAACACGGGGTGCGCTGGGCTGAGCCGTCAGCGGCAGCACAGGCTGTGCGCAGAGGGGGAGCCCCGAGAGAAAACCCCCTTCAGCCCCACCACCCCGAGCATCTGCACCCAGCCCCGCACAAGGAAAGCCTCCGACCTTCTCCACGAAGTCACGTCCTGCCAGAACTCGTAGAGGATGAAGCAGGCCTCGTCCGTCAGCTTGCAGGCAGAGACGCTGCGGGGACAGAAGCGACCCTGAGAGGGGGCCTGGCAGGCTGGCACGGTGCGGCCACATCGGGCCCCGGAACCAGGGGCACCGGGCTGCACGTGAGCCGCACTCCGGGCCTTTCAGAGCAGTTTGGGTGCATCCACAAGTTGTGGTTGCTGGGGCCGGCACACGGCTCCAGGGGATCCCAACACCAAATCCTTCAGGTTTCGCAGTTCCTGCAGCCAGGCAGCGGAGGAGCTTTACAGCTATTGAACTGGTCCTGGCCGCGGCCCAGAAACCAGCCTCTGAACTGGTTTTCTTTCTTTCCCATGGACTGGAGTGTTTCTTTCTCCAGCCCATGGGAAGACAGAAGGGGGAGCAGCAGGGAGACGAGAGAGCAAGGCGCAGGGTGCAGGGCCAGGGGAACCATCTGCACCCAGCTGCAGCATCACCCACTCCAGCTGAGGGTGGACGCATCCTCCAGCTGCTGCTGAGGGCTGCAGGAAGGGAGCAGGGCCTGGGGGCAGAGCGAAGTCAGTCTCGGGGCAGCTCGGAAGCTGAAGCTGTGCCCCCCTGCACTGGGTCCGCAGCGCGCTGTGCAATTCCCCGGCGTGAACCAGGACAGCAGAGTCTCCCTGGGCCTCGCTCCAGCTTTCTGCTCACGCGGAGAGCCCGCCCGTGCAACGCTACCCAGTCGTCTACACTAACAGTTCTCGTGACAGAAAAGCCCATCCATTCCAAAGCAAAAAAACCACCGTTCTCTCTGCCACATGTGTCAAAACAAGGATCTTCCTTTTGTTTGGACTGAAAAAGCAATTTTATGCAGTTGGAACTGAAGAGCTGGAAAATGACACTTTAAACGGGAACAGCACGAACATTTCCCGCTGCGAGCGGCTTGAAAGCTCCCGTGGGAGGAGGAGAGCGCCTCTCAGAGAGCAGCTGTGGGATCTCCAGGGACGCGCTGGCGGTGGCAGGTCCCTGAAGCCAGACCTGGGCTCCATCCCCAGCTCTGCTCAGCACTCTGGAGCGGGGCTGGGGCAGAGCCTTGGTCTCAGGCCGGGGTTACCTTCACGCGCTCGCGGCCGCTTCCCACCAGCCCCACACACGCTGTATACAGAGCGACACTCCGGCACGAGCGCTCCCCTTGACTCTTCCCCCGTTACTTTCAGGTCCTTCAGTGCTGGAGAAATGCGTGCATTCACTTAGAGGCACACGCCACAGCCATTCCTGCCAGCGTAAAACCCACCCCTCTCCTTGCCAGACACTGACACGTGGCTCTTACTGGGAACACCTGCAACAGGGGATGGGATGATACTGCGGGCAAAGGCACCGCTGCAGTTCTGTCCTCTCTGCAAGGCCAAACCTCTGCACACCGAGCCCACCAGCACACAAAATACTCCACAAAAACCCCTTTTGTCCCCCAAGGGTGGCACGTTAAAAGCCCCAAACCCTCCCGCCTGCCACACTTACTGCAGGCAGCTGCTCTGCCCGGCGGTCACCTCCGTGTAGGACCTGAAGGCCTGGCGAAACTCCTCGACGCTGCTCGTCGCCACCGAGATCTGCCTCTTTGCCACCAAGATGTGCTGCAACGGGACAGTGGACGAACAGCGTCAGGGGCTGATCTGTCCCCTCCCGCCCTCCCTGCTGCGGGACGAGGCAGCGCTGAGCAAGCACAGCACCGCAGGGAAGCCGCAAGAAGGGCCTGGCGCCACAATGCTGGGGACACCACCAACAGAGAATCATGGAATGGTTTGGGGTGGAAGGGACCTTGAAGATCATCCAGTCCAACGCCCCGGCAAGGAGCAGGGACATCTTCCAAGAAGCGGCCCCCTCGTACCTAGGCAGGTTGCCTTTACGAGGACGGCACCAACAGGAGATGCTCCGTCCCCAGGTGATGGGGTCCTGCTTTGGGGCTGCTGCAGCTCCCCGTGTCCTTCCCCCAGCAGAAAGGGGCCTCAGGACCCCCCGACCAGGGCTCTACATGGGCTGCGGGCACTTGGAGCAAACCTGGGAGCCACGGGCACTCAGCAGCAGAGCGCTGCCTTCCTCTGAGCCCGCCGTGGGCACTGCCTGGGGCTTTCCTGGACCGGACAGAGCTGCACTTGTCCTGTGGAGGGTCTCAGGCCCGGCTCACGGCTCTGGCTCCCACCCTGCTACCTCGCCGGGCAGCAGAGCCCCGCCAGAGTGAAGCCAGCCGCTCACGCGGGTGACTCCGGCCGCGGAGCACGCGGGCTGCGTGAGCACACCTGTGTGTGAGACAGGGGACCTGTGCGCGCTGCAGGACAGAGACTTACTGCATCTGTTCCTTTGCACATCGCCTCCTCCTTCAGCGGCTCCAGGCGCGGGCTCTGCGTTAACACCACAGGACAAATCATCGTTACGGGGAGAACTTTGCGACAAGGTGAAACATGGCGGTAACCCACAGCCCGGCCCAGCCCAGCGTGACAGTGCGGTCTCTGGGGATGTTTCTCCAGGTACCCAGGGGAGAAAAGGGACGTGACCCACACATCCGTGGGGCTCAGTGGGTCCGGACTGACGTGTCAGAGCAGCACGGACCACGGAGAAGCCAGAGGCGGGTCTGCAAAGCTGAGGGGAGAAGGGGGGTTTTGGGGACAGCGAGGGATGAGCAGCTTTGCGAGTCCGGGCCTGGTGAACGGGCGCAGCTCTGCAACGCTGCCAGGACCGAACAGCGGGGCTGCTGGCACGGGGAGAGGTCCCAGCACCGACCCGGCCGGGGCGGGGGCAGCCCCCAGCCCCCTCCCCGCTGCCACGCACCTTGCACTCCAGTTTCTCGATGAGCTGCTGGAGCCTGTTGATCTGCGCCATCCACTGGCTGTTGTCTTCCACACAAACGCCTGCACAGGGAAGGAAGAAAAATGTCACCAGAAAAGCTCGCTTTTGTCATTGCAAAAGCTTGCTCAAGACTCAGAAAACGCCAAAGTTTCTAAATCTTTGATTTAAACCCAAAAAAAAAAGATTTGTTTTTCTCCTGAAACGTTTCCCACTGCTTAAGAGAGAGAGCACCCCACAGAAACCGCAGCTGGCATCTGGCTGTGACGGTCCAGGCTCTGTCCCGGAAAATCCTGCACTGTCCCACGCTGCCGCTCCCACACCCGCTCCAGGCTCCGGCGGGGCGGAAACCAGCCCGAGGGACGGCCAGGCTGCAGATACCTGTTGTTAGCATCCCGGAATAGGGGTCTGTCGGAGACAGACGGATGTTCTTCTGTCCTCTGTGCCCACATCGTCTTCCTGACCTCAGGCCAACCAAGCTCTCAGACCTCTTTACGTCCTTTCTGAAAAGAATAAAACGCAAAAGGTGGGGTTGAAGTCATTCACTATATAGCTCAGCTTCACAGTGGGCTTGGGAAGGGCAAATCCTGCTCCCAGATGTCCCTGCCAGCGTCCCCGTCCCATGCTGCAACCCCTACGAGAGGCGCTGGGAGAGGGGGGAGGCCGGCGCGTCCCACGCCATTACCTCTCCCGCCCTGCCTGCTCCTCCACGCTGTCCACGGCACACTCCAGCGAGGCCTGCAGGGACTGCAGCTGGTGCATGGTTTCCCGCAGCAGGAAGCGGGTCAGGAACTGCTCCATCTTCGAGGAGGTCTCGTACCGCTGTGGGGAAGGGGAAAGGATCCGTCAGAGGCCTCCAGCTTTGCACAGGGAGCGCAGAGCCGCAGCTGGAAGGGGTTGGCCCTTAAAAATGGGGTAGATTCCAATTAAATTTTTAGTTATTGCAGGAAACAATGACACTGGAGGACAAAAGCATCCTCTGGGCGCACGCCTGCGAGGCCACAACAGGGAACACACAGTGCAACCTCCTCGTCCCGGCCCCAGCACCCACAGCCCGCCGGAGCCGTGGGGCACGGCAGATGGACGCTCCCCAGCCTCAGGGTAAAGGCAGAACAGTCCCGTGGCCATCCCCTGTGCTCAGCTGCTCAAGGGACACAGAAACCACGGGACATCCCTGTGAGCACTAAGAGGCAGAACCAGCAGTGAGAGGTCAAGGATGGAGTCTCCATGTGCTGCAGGAGGGCTGGTGGCTCCACAGGAGCATCCATCAGGAGAGGACAACCCCCTTCCTTGACAAGAGGAGGAGACAGACTGGACCAGAGCCACCTCTGCCTTCCCCGTGGTGTCCACATGCACCCCCGAGGCTGCGGCACAGACCAGGAGCCAGGCTGCCTTCACCCCCTGAGCATCACGAGCTCCTCTCTCATGCCCAAACTAGAGTCCAGCAGTGCCACCACATCACTCAGGTCAAATATTTCCAATTCCTGCTGTGTTTCTCTCCAGCACACGAGAGAATTTAGGATCTTGAATTCCAGAAGCTCTGCACAAAAGCACGTGGACGTAACCCTTCTGATGCTGGTGTCAAAGATCTGATGAGGTCGGGGGGCAGCAGAGAGGGTGTTGCGCCTCACATGAGTTTCTGGTTCCTCTGCAACCTCTGGTTCCTCCAGAGCTGCGTCTGCCTGGGGCTGCTGGCACGGCTGCAGCTGGCTGGGAGGGGAAGCTGAGCGGAGAGGATGCTCATCTACCGAGCGCTGCCCTGGGCTCGGGCTGCAGTGGGCGAAGGATGGCTACAGCCACTCCCCACAGCCCCCAGCACCTGGGCAAGCAGAGCCCTCTGCCCAGTGGCCGCTGGGTTTTCATCGGTGCTTGAAAGTGAATCTCATTTTTCTGCCAGAGGAAGAGGATGGCAACGAAACGACATGATGCGGCCACGGGAAGCTGAGCTCCAGCTCTGCATCTCCAGGCTTTCCCAGTCAAGCATCCCACCTCCTCCCACAAGGCTTCCTTCCCCACGGCCACAGAAAATGGAGAGCACGGGGCTGGGAACCCTAGGCAGCTCCCCTTCAAACGGGCAGGCGTGGGGAGCAGCCCCGGCGCCAAGCCAGTCTCCCAGCGCTCCCCATCCTCTCCGCTTTCATCCTGAGGACGGCCTAATCCTGATGTCCTCTGTGGATGATGTCGGTGGATGGAGCTTTATTGCAGGAGCAGGCAGCTGCTCCCACCGACACCGTGTCACGGCTGCGGGGGGCACATCCAGCCTACACTGAGCCCCAGCGCAGTCCTTACACCCCAAACACGCAGGCACAGGCACCAGGCTGGGGTGCCACCCCCCAAAACCCAACTAGCAGCCCAGGGCACACCGTGCTCGGAGTGGCCTCAGCTCTGAAGTTCCCAGTGCAGAGGGCTCCCCATCCTCCTGGTCCCAGCACGCCCCAGCCCACCTCGCAAGGGCAGAGCAGGAGTCCATGCGGACACATCCGTATTTCGGGCGAGCATCGCACACGGCGAGCCAGCTGCCTCCTGTCTCTCGCCTCGTCAAACACAGCACGCCCAGGGGAACGCGCTGGAGAGGAGGATGGAAATAACCGTCTCTCAAGAGAGCTTCAAAACAGTTTCACCCTTCTGCATCAACTTGGAAAATTTCATGCCAGGGAGGGAATCGAATGAAAACTGTTCAGTCCAGCTGCCCGGCCCCCTTTGCACTCCTCACTTTGGGGCAAACAAGCAAAACCCTTCTGTCAGGTGTTGCACCGCGCAGCTCAAACCCCTCTGTGAAGAGAGGCTCAGTAAAAACGTGCTCTGTCTCACCGAGCACAGCATTTTCTGCTCATAGCAAAGACTCGCGGAAAGGAGTCACAGAGGAAACAGCTCAGCAAAGCACGAGACAAGGCTTTTGGCTGAGGACTGGTCTTTCAGCTCCGCTGACCCAGATGAAAACCCCAAAGTTGCCAAGAGCTGCTATAATTCTGCTTTTGAGAGGTTTTATTAGTTTCTTATGATGACAGTTAAGCTCAGGATGGAACGGAATAGGTGACTGGATAATTCCTGCCAGAGCAGAAATAAGAGCGCTGACTTGGAGAGGCATTTACGGGCCAGTTCGCAGTGTCTGCAAATGGAAGACCGGAAAGATTTTAGCACACAGGCCCCCTGTGAGAAATATCAGACCATTTCCCAAGCTATTTCCACAGCTCACTTCTTACTCTGACGCTAATGTATTGCAAACCAAAGTTTAGCCACGAGGTAAGCTTTAATTAGCACACCGCAGCACGGCTATCAAGTGATATTTTACAAATGTAAGTGGGAATGACGGAATCTGGAGAAAAACCCTCTTTTCTTACAAAGACGTCTTTTCCTTACTATGTTTCTACCGACCTGGTGAGGAAGGCTGGGAGCACAGGAACCCCTAATGATTTGGTTTCCTCCTGCCAACCTGTGGGTCCATAGAACAGCCCCCGAGCAGGTTTGCTGCACGCGCGGAGGTGGGAATCCTCGATACCAAAAAGGCTTTTGGCAGCAAATTGCAACTCCCAAACACAGAGCCACGGCATATTCCCTCCAAGCTCTGGTTTCCTTATTTCCCTCTCTCTCCTCCCCGTAGCTCGTCGTCCTGGCACGGTCTGAGCAAGCAGAGCGCATCTCCCGGGTTCTGCTTTGGCTGTACTAACGAAGCAGCCCGTGCTCCCCGTCTGTTTTCCTGCTTGTAAAGTGGGTTTACATTTACACAAGCCTACTGACAGCTGTGGGGTAACAACCCGGAGGACGCAGGGGTGGCAGCAGCAGTAAGGAACTACTGGAGGTGGACCATGCCCTAACCAAGAGATGCTGTAGTTCAACTGGTGAGACCCAGCTCAAGCCAGAGATCCCCTCCTCCTCCTTCTAGCTAGCCAGGTATCCCTGCCTCCTCGGGAGTCATGCAAAGCTCTCTTAAATCTAGCCTGGGAAAAACAGGCAGGGATTGCAGATCCTTCCACATCTGTTGACTCCACAGCCCTGCTCTGGAAGCAGAGCTTTACGGCGGGTGCCCTTGGAGCAGGTAGGCTCTTCCAGTTTGCTCAGTGCACAGCACGGCTGCGTCTCCAGCAAAAGCAGCTCCCAGGATGAAGTCTCATTCGGCTCTTCCAGGAGGGTGACCTCTCTGCCAAACTGGGGCTCCCAGTGCTCAGCTGTGGTGGCATCAGAGGTGTTTGAATGAACAGAAACAAGGGGTAGATGTGTAATATGGGAGATCTCTGTTCTCTGCCCCCTTTCCTGGCTCAGAGAGGCGCGAGCTTTGGCTAACATCCAGCCTAATAAACCCACTAATCCTGTAACAACCCAAGATCGAGCCCCATTCTGGAAACAAACGTGGGAACACATTCAGGTCGCAGCAGGTAAGAATGCAGCATTTATAATCTCTGCCAGCCTCTAGCAGCAGCGGATTTCCCACAGCTCTGCAATAGCCCTGACCGCAGGGCTGGAGCATCGCCCTCTCCCTGGCTCAGAGCCCAGCGGAGCGGGGGAGCGCAGGGAGAGGCTTCCCGGGAGGGTCAGCACCTGCATCGGGGTGCCCGGGAGCTCGGGGCTGGGATCCGAGCACCGGATCAGCGCAGACCTCGCCCGGGTGAGAGCAGCGCGGTGAACGTCGGGCTGCCCTGGCTCCGGGCAGATCCAACCGGGGTAGAAAAAGAGTTCAACAGGGAAAACCTGCTTCTCTTCTCCAGAGAACACCTGTGGCACCAGAAACTATTAAGTGAATGAATGCATCATGCCAATACTGTGAAGCAGACAGTAATTGCGCTGTCCTTTGGAGAAATAGATGAATATACAAATTAATTACCAAAAAAAACCAAACAGAAAACAACTGAAATAAACCATAGCTCTCTGAAGAGGATTCATTCTCTCCCTGTGGACTTGCATTTAATAACTGTGAAGGAGGCTGAGCAGCTGAACCAAAGAGAAAATGCATTTTCAGATGATTCCCTCTGCTAGCATGGAATTTCTCGAGGTACAGGGAGATGCTGCTGAGGCTGGATCTGGCCAGAGGAGAACTCAGAGAGAGGGCAAGATCATGATTGACACTCCAAAGGCACAAACACCACTTGGACGACTCCGAAGAGCTGACAGCAGGACCCCTTCGCTCCTCTGTCCGACCAATAGGTCAGGGGACACGGCGCACGTGGACGATGCCCTTCATCTGCTTCCTACCAAGCATCAACCACCACATCGAAGGGAAAGAAAGGGCCGGGCCCTCCCACAGCTGTCAAACAGCGCCAGCCCCAAGCACACGGCTAAACCATTCAACAAATTTCAGATGCAAAGGGGGCTGCTGGTCCCTGAGGGTCCTTCCAGTGCTGGCCATTGCTTCTTCGCGGCTGCATTTAGCCCGCGACACTGTGCGCTGCAGAACTCTGATCTGTGCTGCAGAGGCAGGGGGGCTCCCAAAGCAGGAGGCTGCTTGCCCTAATTAGCAGCCTCCAATCCGCCTCCCGTCAGCACAAGCCGCAGGGAGAGGCAGAACACTCACCGCAGGGATGAACTCGGCACAGGGCCGGGAGTCAATGAGTTTCACCGTTTCCCACCGTCTCCCAAGCGCCTTGCTGGTTCCCAAAGCGACCCTCCTGCCGCAGCAGCTCCTGCCCCCTCTCCAGCAGCCAATTTTTGTCGCTGTAAGCACAGGCTGGGCTGGGCACGAGCTACTGGGGCCTGTCAGAGCAGGCTCAACCCTGATGTCCTCATTTTGTGCCACACTGCTTTGTGAAAGAGACCTTGCTTTGGCTCAGAGACACAACACAGATTATCAGCGATGCTCCCAGAAACAGCATCCCCAGGCAGGACCCTGAAGCAGTCTGCAAGGAGCTGCTGAAACAACTTCTGCCAGAGCCTTAGGAGGAAGAAAACATCTCCAGAGCACAAAAGCACTAGCTCTACCTTTCTCCTCCAGCATGGCTCCCCTCCTCCAGGCATGCTGTACTCACTGCACACGGAGACAAGTGAAGCACGCACAGGCAACTCCGTTGAACCGGGACGTAAGACATTTCCTGCCTCTGACACCCAAGTGTCCATCCCTGGAAACGTTCAAGGCCAGGCTGGATGAGGCTCTGAGCAACCTGACCTAGTCAGGGATGTCCCTGCTCCTTGCAGGGGGGTTGGACTAGATGACCTTTGAAGGTCCCTTCCAACCCTAACCATTCTGTGATTCTATGATTCTAAGTTCAGCCCTAAGCAAGCAGCTAAGATCACCATGGCTTCTGTTACACATCCTGCCCTGCCGCCCTCCCGCGGTCCCATCCTTACCAGCTTGGTTTTGTCCATGGCTGCCAGGACCGCAGCGTTGAGGGCTTCCAAGGCGGAAAGCACATTCCTGTATTCTCCGAGATACGCTGAGAAATAATCTGAAGTAGAAGAGAAGACCACGGTGAGCTTCCTGAGCGCCTCCATCTCTGCCTGCCCTGCACCTACTGCTTCCTGCACGCAGCCCCCCACTGCAGGGGTGCATCCACATTCCTCTTCAAACTCATGCTCCCACTTGGATTGAAAGGAAGAGTCCTCTCCTACCCCCAGGGACAAAATGTTTTCCCCTTGAGAAAAGCACGGATGGCCTCTGTGCTGCGATTCAGGCACAGGGACTGTCTACACCGCTTGGTTGCCCAGTCTTGCCCAGGTCAGATGTGCACAAAGCCCCACCACAGACCCTCAAGAGGCAGAAATATCACCCTACTTACCACACAACTTCTCCGTGTCGACGTTACTGCAAGGAACAGAAAAATAAGCTCTTGTTAGATGGTGGGGCTGGTTCAGGAAATAGCTGTGGTGAGCAGGGTCTTGAGGGCTTTTCTTGAGCCCCCAGTGGATTTACTGGTCCTCCTATGTATTTTCAAAAGCTGTAACCAAAAAATAAAAAGCTGCACAAGTTTAGAGCCAGCAGCTCAGGAGCCATGCCCAGCACCTGCAGCACGGCTGCAGAGCATCACCTCTGCTTCAGAGGCTGAAGGAGCAAGCAAAGCTCCTCCATCAACATCTCACGGAGATGGAGTGCGCTGGGAAAGTGTCAGTGAGAGCAGGATGGGGCCACGACAGCGGTCAGGGGAGGCAGGCAGTGCCCCGGACCCCTGGGCTGGCAGCCCCATTTCTGAGCCCTGGAGCTGATGAGCGCCAGAAGCTGCTTCTTCAACCCAACCTCTTCCCCCAGAGATGTAAAGCATTCAGCCACGGCTCCCTCCTCATGTCTCCAGTGAGGGGGGACCTGGAGGTCCTCCCTCATGGCTGCCCCAATGCACCAGGCCCCCTCCTCCCCCATCTGCCCCACAGCTGCCCCCAGCTGCTCCTTCTCTTCCCTGCCTTCAGAGCTCGGGTGATGTGGAGCTGAATGGCTCGAGAGGGGTTGTTCCTGCCGTGAAGGCCATTAAAGCACGGAGCTGGGTCCAAAAACCTGGAAACTGAGGCCAGCCCTCTGCCCCTTTTTGGTGACTGGAGAATCAATGCTGGCATCCCTGCAGGGCTTGGAAAGGTCCTCCTGTTGCTAATAAAGGCGCTGCTGAGGTGGAAAGGGAGGAGGAAACATCCAGAAAGTCACATGTTTTCGGGACGATGTCAAGCAGAACCGTGGGTTCTGTCAGATCTGCTTAGGTGGCCAAAGCCACAGAGGCAGAGCTGCTCGCGACGGCTGGCATCGCCCGCAGAGCCTGCAGGGAATGCCCCAGGATACAGTTTATTCGAATCAGCCTCCGCTCAAGAAATTCTGCTGTCTCAAAATCCCGTCAGTGATTAGAACTATTTTTAATCTTGTTTGGGAAAGTAGAAGAGAGCACAAAAGGGAGTTTTTAAAGTGTTTAAGTGCTGTCAAACACGGAGGAACCAGTGATATCTGGAGTTTGCTGGCTCTAAGCATGAGGACAGCTGCAGTGCCACTGCCCGGGGGAAGCCAAAGCACAGCAACATCACTGTCTCCCTCTGGCACTGCTCACAGGACAGAGGGCCAAAAACGCCCTGAGGTAAAACCAGAGGAGAGTGTGCGAAGTGTCTAAAACACCACGCCAGGAAAAGATGTAATAATTTAAGCAAGTTCTTCCCACAGCTATTCCCCCAAACATCAAAGGCCCGTTTCTGTGTCTGTCTTTCTGCTGGGCTTCCACTTAGTGTATTTTAGTAATAGGCAGTGCTTCAATTCATGAAAATATTTTGGAGCGAGACGTCATCGCAGACCCACGGCAGGGGCACGGCAGACCCTCGTTTAGCTAATTGCGTCAGGCGCCTTCTCAGGCAACAGGGACAGGCAGTTTTAGGAGGTGATTTGCCTCATCTATTTTAAACACCTACCGCAGGAGCTGATTAAGGCAGGGCTCTGGCGCACTGTCCTGGCACCGCAGACGGTTTTTAAAATGGATTAAAAAAAATAGTGTTTCCCTTGAGACGCAATAGAGATGATCAGCAAAACCACAGCCCCTTCTTCTGTCGACTCCACTCCATCAAACTTTGCTGATCCCATCTCCGAGCAGCTCCACGCACCCAACCACAGCGCGGCTAGATAGAGTGACTGAGGTTTGAAGCACAAATTTAAATTGGAAAAACGTCTTGTTCCTTCTTGATTTGCCACTTATTTCTGAAAGCTGCCCGGAGCCTGCAGAGCCACTGCTGCACTGCCACAGGAGACCCGGCACTGCAGCATCCGCAGCACCGCTTGTTAGACCCCTGCCCCGCAGTGATAACTGCGGCCACTGCTTCCCATCCAGGAGACGGGTAAAAATCACAGAAGAGGGGATAGGGACAGGAGTTAACAAAATGCACAGTGAAACACCTAATGCATACCTTACCCAGGGATTTGGATCTGTCCCCAGTGAGAACCTGGAGCCGAGACTGGTTTCACCAGGAAGAAGGGGCCACCAGCTCAGCCACTGCCCAGCTCCCCACCGTGGCTCTAGCGAGCAGCCGTCCGTGTGATGAACAGCTACGATCAACACCGACCCTACGGCTTCTAAGGAGAGGCCAGAGATTATCAATAACGCTCTCTATCTCATCTGTTTGCTGCTTAAAAACAAATGTTAACTAATCAATCACTTAAACACTGAACAGCTAAACACCGAACCAGTCACCAAGATCTCGTGCCCTCTGGGAGTTGTCCAGTAGAAGATCTGCTCCTTCCCAACGCAGGCTGCTCCCTCAGCAACCCTGCATGGGCATCTCTTCCCACCTTCCGCATCCTGCAGCAGCCCCCAGGGCAGAGTCAGGGGCAGGACGGAGCACAGCAAGCAGATCACAGGGCCAACGGTGCTATTTTCATACTACCAGAAGCTACTTCATACCAGAAATCAGGAGGGGCTGACGTAAGGAACCTGCACGTCAAATCCCAACCCATTTTGGGGGGCTGCAGCGGGGCAGCAGGCTGTGCTCCCCTCCTCTCTCTGCCGTCCCCTCTCCCACTCCCTCTGCCTCCAAAGCATTCATCCTGAGACTCTCCACATTTCCACATCACTGTATTTTGACTGTGCTCAAACCACTGATTAACTGTAATTAAGCTTGAACTGATGATGAAGGATCTTGTCATCATTATGCTGCTGGGATTTTGACAGAGCGTGCCTGGAATTTATGCAAGAAAACAGCAATCAGCTTCAGCAAAGCAGACGGGATTTTTTTTCTTTTTATCATTTATCATGTTTGGAACCTCCGCTGCCATCACTGATCTGATTTCCAAACCTTTCCTGTGTGACCCAGAGTGTTTCAGTCACTCTCCATCATTCAGAGACCGGCAGATGCTGCAGCTCTGAGTCTCTGACTAAAGAGAGGGGAGGAAAGTTCACACAAGTCCCTTCTTCCA
Source organism: Chlamydotis macqueenii (assembly GCF_036417535.1). Taxonomy (NCBI): domain Eukaryota; kingdom Metazoa; phylum Chordata; class Aves; order Otidiformes; family Otididae; genus Chlamydotis; species Chlamydotis macqueenii. The sequence goes on along the minus strand of NC_141571.1, from coordinate 2,611,470 downwards.
CAGAACCAGAGCCTTGAGATTATTTCCACCAAGCCAGCACTCCCACCTCTTCCAGTTCAGGCTCAAGGTCAGAGACGCAGGCACTGGGTAGTCTGTACCCAGTTCCTGCCACCACCATCTGATCGCTCTCATGCAAAGGAGGATGTGTGGTGGATGAGTAGGAGGATGAGCGGTGGTCAACGGCTCGATGTCCAAGTGGAGACTGGTCACGAGTGGCGTCCCTCAGGGGTCCGTGTTGGACCCAGCCCTGTTCAACTTCCTTGTCAGTGATATGGACAGTGGGATAGAGTGCACCCTCAGCAAGTTCGCCGATGACACCAAGCTGTGTGGTGCCGTCGACACGCTGGAAGGGAGGGATGCCATCCAGAGGGACCTTGACAGGCTGGAGAGGTGGGCCCTTGCCAACCTCATGAAGTTCAACCAGGCCAAGTGCAAGGTCCTGCATCTGGATCATGGCAATCCCAGGCACAAATACAGGCTGGGCGGGGAATGGATTGAGAGCAGCCCTGAGGAGAAGGACTCGGGAGTGATGGTGGATGAGATGCTGGACATGATCCAGCAATGTGCGCTTGTGGCCCAGAAGGCCAACCACATCCTGGGCTGCATCCCCAGCAGCGTGGGCAGCAGGGCGAGGGAGGGGATTCTGCCCCTCTGCTCCGCTCTGGTGAGACCCCACCTGCAGCACTGCGTCCAGTTCTGGAGCCCCCAACATCAGAAGGACGTGGACCTGTTGGAGAGGGTCCAGAGGAGGCCACGCAGATGATGAGAGGGCTGGAGAAGCTCTGCTGTGAGGCCAGGCTGAGAGAGCTGGGGCTGTGCAGCCTGGAGAAGAGGAGGCTCCGGGGAGACCTGAGCGCGGCCTCCCAGTGCCCAAAGGGGGCTGCAGGAAAGATGGGGAGAAACTCTTCAGCAGGGCCTGCTGTGACAGGACGAGGGGTGATGGTTTTAAAATAAAGGGAGGTAGAGTCAGATTAGATATTAAGAAAAAGGCATGCAACCTGTGCAACACCACAGTGTTCAGTCCAAAGCCCTTTGTAACAGACTCTCCATTAAGTTGTCCCCACAAAACCCTGGGACCTGCAGCCATCCCGCGTAGCTGGGCTGCGGACGGACACAGGGCAGCTCAGAGAGCAATCAGCACTTGACGCTTCTGCAGCAACGGAGCTTTTTCACCCCTTCAAAAACATTTGTCTCTTCTCACTCAGATGCTTCAGTGGATGAAAAAGTGCTTTTCCAGGAAGATTAATCTTCCTGTTCCACGCCAGAGCCAGAGTCAGTGTGGAGCCTTCTGACAGGCTAAACAAAACGGCAGACATAGCTGTTGTACCACACTGCAATGAAGAGTTGAATTTGGTTTCAACATGAATTTTAAAATGTCAAAGAATTAGAGCAAGGAGATGTTTTAAAGCCAAAACGGAACAATTTTCAGAATGAAGAACAAGGAAAACCTCACGGGGAAATGTAAAATGTGAACAGAACCAAACAGAGGTGCCTGACGCACAGGCACAGCACCCCACCCGAGTGCCGGGCGGATGGGAGGTGGAACGAAGATCGGATGGGAAGGACAGGGAGAAAAGGAGAGTGCGGTGCCGTGGGCTGTCTGGAAGGAGAACAAGTAATGCGTGGGACCTCTGAAATACTAACCGTCTCAGATGTCAGCTCTGGGACTCAGGGGAGCAGCTGCAGGTTCGCGGTGACGGGTGAGGGTCAGGACGTGTCCGGGCAGCACTCTGTTACCCGGACACAGAGCGTGCCTGGCTATAAAGGTCTCTGCTGCTGCCTCTCCTTGGGTCAGGCACTGACAGACACAAGTTCCAGCCTATATCTGACAAACACAGCACCCTTCTGGCCAAATCCACCCATTTTATTAAGGGTGACACTTTCCCATCATCAGAAAAGCTACGGGACATGAAAGAAGCAGGCCAGATACGTTTGTAGAGCTTGTAGTTGTCTTCTGGCTCAGGTACCAACTCCTGAATCTGGCAGCAAATTTCAGCCAGCTCTCAGAAGCGCAAGGCAAGCAGGCAGCCTGCAGGAGAGGGGTGTTCTGCCCCCTCGTTGAGGGGACAGCGGGGCACCAGCACAGCTCTTACAAGACACCAGAGGTTGTACAAAGGAGCAAGTTCCCCTGCACACCACCAAAACAAATGCCAGAAAGTCCAGCTTTACACACAGAGAGCTCTACGAGGCCCAGCGCAGTGAACGTTGCTTGATTTTGGTCACCTGCCACTGTGCAGTAGGCAAGCAGCCCCTGGGGACAGAGGGGTCATCCTGCCCTGGGGACAGGCCTGTCTCTCCAAGTCCCTGGTCCCAGTGGGCACACGGCTCTGGGTCAGGATCACAGCACTCTGGCAGACGCAGCGCTGCCCCACGTTGTTCGCAGGGGACAGGATGCCTCCTACCAGGCAGTAAGCTGAGTGCTAGGGTCCCTCTCTGGGAGGTCTCACCTCCTCCTCCTCCATAAGCTGGGGATGAAGCTTAAGAAATCATGTACCGTTCCCTGCTGCCACCTCCCACGTCCCGTCCTGATCCCGCCTGCTCACACTGACGCTGTCCCACGCACTGACCCTGCACACGTCCCAGGGAGGGACAGAAACGAGAACTGCACCTGCAGTGACCTCAGGGCTGGATTTTCGCTTCTGCTCCTGCAGAAATGAGGGCATCCTCGCAGGGCTGGGGGGATGGCATCTCCTACGTTTGCTTGAAGTCACTGAACGCAGAAATTTGGAAACCAGCTCTGTCCACAGGGTCCCTTCTGCTCCTCACGGCAGAAAGAGATCAAAGACCCCATGGTCATGCCCTGCTAATAGATGTCACCAGCTCATTGCTGCAACTGCCACGTTGTCATAGCTACCGCACCGTCATTACGGGTAACGAGTTATGGAGAGCACCACTGCAGCCAGGGCCGTGCACGGCTCTCAGAGACAGCCCACTCGCGCGGGGCCCTTCAGTCGGTCCTACTTATCTGCTCGGGACAGATGGAAGAATGTTGGGGATTGCCTGACCTGAAAGGAGATCTTCACCATTCAGTTAAGGGCACGGTTAAAACTCTCTGCTTTGCTGCAACCCATGTTTTGCAGTGGTATTGTATGGGGGGTGATTCCAAGGTCACCCCAAAATGGAGCAAGTGCTCGCAGAGGAAAGGGACCAGCTCATTGCTAACTAGAAGCACAGCCCAAAGAGACAGAGGTATTTTCAGGAGACACCTCCTGTTGCCCACATCCAACAAGCCCAACCGCAGAACAGGCAGTAGCGGGCACCCAAATTTAAAAGAAAGCAGCACGAAGGGCTGCACACACCCCACGGCACTGGGGGTCAGCCCACTTCTCTGCCCCATCACTAAAGCGGGAGCATCAGCTAAACCCACCACCCTGACTTTTTGGCAGGAGTCAGCCACCCCCCCTCCTCCAGTCCTGGGTGGACGAGGTGGGGATCGCAGCCAGGGACCGCTGCGTATCCGCTGTCAGTGGCTCAGCGGCATTCGGCGGCTGCTGGCACCTCGGCCTGGCGCAGCCCCTCCGTGCCGCTGCCCTGGCTCCAGGAAAAGCCCTGGGACCAGCACACGTGGCTAAGGCTGCTCTGACCTACCCCTGCCCCAGCCAAGGGCGTCAGAGAGGTGCAGGAGATGCTTCCAAGGGGCCAGGGAAGTGGCACATGCCAGTGCCCAGCTTGCTGCCACCCAAGACCAGGAGGAAGCTGCAGCCATCTTCTCCCCCAGTCACATCCCTCCATTTGAACAGGCCCCCAGCCATGCAGTTTATCAACGGCCAGTTTCTCCCAGTGCCAAAACACCCTCATTCACAGCAACCGGCAGCGCAGAGGGACCCCAGCAAGGCCATGCCGACGTCCAAAAGCCTGAGATGAGAAACCCAGCTGAGCCCAACAGACTTCTCTAGACAGCTCCAGTCAAGAGGAGAGCAGGGCTAAGTGCGATTACTTCTCCTGCTCTTTGGGAGTTTCTTTTTTTAAAAGTAGCTGGCCTAAATTCACAGTTACACTCATAAAGCCCACTTCTGGTGGAAAGCAGCTCTTACGTAAGTGAAAAGCAGTTCCCTGTGTCAGCAGTGGCAAAGTCTGCGACTCTGCACAGTCTGTGCGTCGTCCTCGCACCACCACACGCTCCTCCTGCAGACACAGCCTGCTCTATAGGGCTGTATATTTCTGGAATACATTTTTCAAACTAACATAATGCAATTTTAAATGGACGGTTGCTTTTGCGAAACTACAGTAAATCCGATAACGACTGTTCTCAAAATGTCTGGCTTCTCTCATCCTCAGCACTTCTAGCTGGTGTTCAATGGCTTTTAACATCTGCGTGTCACAAGAGGGAGGTTTATCTCACCCTGACTATTTATCGCACCCGCCTCCAAATGTCCTCCATCTACAGTTAAGCGTTTTTATATACTCCTTCGTCTCCTCTCCTCTGTGCCACCACGGTACTTACTCCGAATGACGCCTGTCAATGCCACTGAACAACTCCCACAGCTCCTCCGAGCTCAGGATCCCATCAGCGAAATAGTTCTTGAACTCCTCAAATGACAGCTTCCCATCATCTGCATTTAAATAAAAGGGAAGAATAATTATATATCTGCAGAAAGAAGGATACAGGCCCCAGCGATCCTCCCAGCAGCTTCTCTACCGGCAGCGTGGGACGGCTGGGCGTGTTGTGCATAATAATTAGAGCAGATATCTCACTGAATGCGTGTCCCACCAGTCCCAATCAAAAACCCAGGAGTGTTGGCAAGCAAGGCCACGGCTGCTGGAATTTCAGGCGGAAATTTCAGCCCCTTCCAAAAGGCCCCACTGCAACGTTTTCAGAAACGCACACAGACGCTCTGTAGTCAGACGGCTGTCCAAGCCGACTGTCCCAGTACAGAGCCCATTACAAACAGCACAGTGAGGACAGCATCAGGTTTTTATGGAAAGAAAATCTCTCCGTTGGCTCAAGAGCTTTTTGCTTCCTCTCTGAGGAGGATTTCAGCTGCTAGGCTGCATTTCGATCTGCAACAAAAGCAGCTCCTGGAGCCTGCAAGGTACGGTGAAGGAGAAGAAGGACTGGGAAGGCTCAGAGAAACAACTTGTGATTTTTGATTTCTTGGTTTATGGGTGCCAGATGAAAAACTGGGTAGCAGAGCCTAACTCTCAAACGCTGGGGGCTCCAGAAACAGGGTCATCCAAACAGAGGCACCTGTAAAACCCCAGACTGAGCACGGAGACTGAATGAAACCTGCAAGGGATGGAGCAGAAGCCTGACAGGCCCTGGGCTGCCCGCTGCACAGCTTGCTTTGCCCTCCCTTCTTGCTGCTAGCAGCGCAGAGGAGAGATCGTGTGCATGCGCACAGAAGGGCCTGGAAGGGGCATCACGCACGGACAGTGAATTGGGGGAGCCCGCTTCCCCAGCCCCTCGCCAGGCCTTTTTCCTCCAAGCGAAGCAGAAAAGCATTCTTCTTGCAGCCAGAGAGCTGCCTGCCCTTCTCCTCCTTCACTCTTTCAGCCAAACCTCCCGGCAGGGACGGGCTGCGCGGCTTCGCCCAGACCCGAGCAGGGAGGGGGAGGCAGCAGCAGGAACAAGGCACTCACCGTTCTTGTCGGCTCGTCGGAAAATCTGCAAGAGAAAATATGACAGGGTTTAGTGAGGCAGCAGGGAGAGCAGCGCAGCTGAACGGCGAGCCAGGCGGCACCTGGCACTGCCACCATGGGAAAACCGTCTCTTGGAGCCCAGAGAGTCACGGAGAAGCCTCCGCTGCAGGGCTGCACAGGCTGCTCCGGGGAAATTCCCCTTTGCAAACGATTAAAACCATTTCTCGCCTCCAACGTGCAAAGCTCTCGGCACAGCCGCCGCCGCCGGAGTGAGCCCAGCACTCACACAAAGCATCTTTTAGAGAACACAGAGGGAGAGAAAGTAGAAAGGGCTTCGCTACCCCCTTGTGATGGAAAGCGTTTAATTTTTCAGATCCTTTAAATGAAGGAACATTAAGCACAAAACCACTCCATGACGGGAGCACTTTGTGCATCACCACTGACACTTCCACCATCTGTACCAAGCAGCGGCTCTTGTCCTGCACTTTGTAACCACCCTTCACAACAGCCCTTCCTGCAACACCTCGACATGCACACACACTGCAATTAATAATTACTGAGCTAATTAATCTGTAACTAGTTCTGCCACAGAACACAGTTGGAGAGCTGCTCCAATTCAGGACCTCCACCCAGGTTCCCAACCACGAGGCTTCTGCCCACAGCCCAGGAGAAAGCTGGGGCTTCTTACCCCTGCCTGGCTCCTCTTTCACCAGTAACTATTGGGAGGTCTGGGGGTGACTCCAGTGAGGAACAACAACATTTCCAGAGCCTGGGAATATCTCACCAGACCAAACAGCACGAGGTTTTGGCCAGCACATCCTAACGGAGCCAACAACAGAAAGTTGTGTGCGTGGCAGCTTTCTTCATTTTAATCATCCTGGCTGATGAAGAAATCGAAAGGTCTGAAGAAAGATCAGGAACGAAAAGGGGCAGGCAAAGCAGAAAGCAGACTTTGTTATATCCTTTTCCACACACCTGCAAGACAGAGACCGCTGATAAAACCGCCCCCGGAACAGCTCTGCTCCCTACCGCAGAAAGATGCGTCGCTGCCAGCTGCCCCCTCCGCCCCCAGCTCCCTTCTGCACCGCTCACCGACAGCTTTGCTGCGCGTTTTGAGGGCACGAGCCCACACCTAGCCACTGCAACGCCCCTGAAAAATCACTCTGAGGTAAAGAAACAGTTGCTCAGAGAAATCGCTGCTCACTCCTCAGGAAGCCGTTGGCTTGCAACTGGGCAGAGGCTTTTCCGACACTGGTCCCAGCAGGAAGATCCCTGGTCCTTCCTCGTGTCTGAAAGCGGGCGCAGGGACACATCCTCGGAGGATGCTCTTCCGAGCAAGGCAGGCTCCTCCTGAGCCGAGCCGCTGCAGGGAACGGAGGCTGCCCTGAGCTGACCGGCGTTAGGTAACCATCCCTCTGGGACACAGGCGGCCAGGCTGCTTCCCTCGCAGGAAAGCAGGCCAAGCGCTCTCCGAACGCCCCGCAGGACTCACCGGATGCGCTTCGGAGCTTTACCGCTACCGGCCGAGATGGGAACCCACAGCTCCCACACGCTGGCGATCTCTCTGGCTTTTAAAGCAAAACTTTCTCCAGGCGAAAGGGTTCGTTTGTGCACCAGGGGTCTCACAGCTGCAAGGTGACACATGCCAGGGCCCCCCGGCTGCAGGGGCAGCTCTGCCCGCAGGCAGGGGCAGCACCAGCGGGTCCCGCACGCCCGTGCCACCCTGCTGCCTCCCCGCACGCCGCTTTCGGTCAGGGCAAAAGCTTGACCCTGCAGAGTTCTCCGTCATCGGATGGCACATGCAACGACACCTCTATGATTCCAAATGTCGCTGCGGCCAGCCAGCTCATCCCAAAGACATTTGAGTGTCACCCAGGCACTTAAACGCAGATTCAAGTGAGGCCAAACATTTCTCACTCACAAGCTGGCCCCGCTCAGCAGGGTCTGTCTGCATGCTAAGAGGGAGAGCACAATTTCAGGGGGGATCCCACGGGGCTGAGAAGGTCTCTGACCTGGGGTGAGCCCATTGTGGATTCAGCACAAACCTCGGCACACAGAGCTGACACTTCTTCCTTGCACAGGGGATCCTCTGCTCCAGCGGCGTGTTAGACAAGCGCAGCCAGTGCACACTCGACAGCTGCCTGAAGCTGAAAATAAACCAACGTGGCGCAAGCAGCGGAGCTGCGAGAGCCCTGTGAAACAAGGCTACGTCTGCTCCACGTCCCTCAGGGACGGCAGGGCTCCTCATCACCCCCAGAGAGCCCGTCCCCGGCCAACCCCAGCTGCAGAGGGGTGCCTCAGCGAGCGCTGCACGCACTGGAAAACACTGACAGCTCCCGTGGGTGAGGCAGGATCCAGCTCCAGCCAAGCAAAAATAGCACAGAGTTGCTTCCACGCCCCACGGATGACTCCCGGCCTCCCCAGGGTGCAGGCACATCCACGGCAACGGCAGGAGAGCGTTGCTCCCAGTGCAAGAGCCCAGTGCGGACGGCAGCCCTGGGACAAAGCCAGGGAAAAGTGCTGCAAAGCCAGGCTGGGAACGGGATCAGGTCTGCGTCGGCTGCTGGAGAGCCCCTAAGGGCAATCCCTCAGTTGCGTTCCAAGGGGCTAGCACTCTCAAAAACACAGGGACACTGCCTCCAGCCCAAGACATTTCCCTTAGCCCCCAGCTCCTGGGCTTGGGTCCAAGCAGCCGCAGCCCTGCTCGGTGCCTGCAGCAGCAGACACGCTGGGACAGATGGAAGCAGCACCGAACTGGCATTTATTTGGGGATGAACACCCCGCGCTCCAGGAATGAGAGACATTACAGGGCTTCTCCCTTCCTGCAGGGCTGGAAGGAACGGCAGCTGCTGGACACGCAGCCAGGGACACGCCGGCTGTTGGGGAGGGGACAGCTGCCCCCGGGACACCACGCTCATCGAGCCACCGCAGGCTGATGCGGGCTGCAGCCCAGCGCCAGCGATAAACGGCGGGCTGTCCAAGCAGCTTTGCTGAACCTCTCACGCACCGAGAGGGGAGCGAGCAAGCTCCGAGCACCAGTCTGGGGGACGAATCTCCCAGAGGCTTGTGATCTCTGCAGAGAGAAACAACTGCGATGGCAGCACTGCAGTTAGTACCGCGCCTGCAGCGAAGCATCTCGGGCACTGCCGCCTTCCTCCTCCTCACCGCTCCTGAAGGCAGGCGGTCTGCAGGCAGGGAGACAGCGGCTCCAGTCCCCGGGGAAGCACTGGCTGCTACCTGGGATCTGTCGGGGGCAGCTCTGCCATCCTGCTGCCCGAAAGGCAGGATCCCACTGCGGCGAGGGGCAGCTCACCCTGCCTCGGGGGGCAGCGAGAGCCCAGCCAACTGCCCAGACCCAAAAGCAGAGATGTTAAACTCACCCTGGCAAGCTCCGGAGCTGAGGCGGGAATAAAGGGAGCCACAGGGAACAGGAAGGGAAGCCGCCAGAATCCAGAAAGCAGCCGCTAGTGCTGTTAACACTTCCCATTTTAATTGCTTTAATGACACCCTGAGGGATAGATGTGGGAATCAGCAAGTGCCTGGAGGAGCTGGGCTGGAACACAGCTGTCACCACCAACCCTCCTCTAGCCCATCTTCCATCAGCCAAGTAATTAGTGCGGCTAATGATGTTGGCTGGAGAGCCCTGCAGTTTGAAATACCCCCAACGGCAGGACAGAGACCCTGACCCCCAGCTGGAAGCTGTGAGCACTACCGCCGCTGATGGAGCTGTGCTTTCCAGCTGCTCCCTGGTGATGCCAGGAGGTCTTCCAGATGGAGGAGCAGACCAGGCATGGCATTCATCTTCCCAAAGTGCTGCCTGAGACCTCCTGCTCCCCTCCTCCAGGATGAACAGGGACACAGTGGGTAGCACCACTCGGACCAGGACAGAGCAGAGCTGACAGCTGGCACCAGCCCTGGGCTGTCCAGGTGCTGGGACACTACACCAACCCTCATCCTTAACCCTCACCTGCTTTCTCCTCCCCAGTCCCTGTGGCAAGGCAGGGGCAGCACCTCTGCTCACACGTCTCCTTGGCTCCACAGGGTGACTCAGACCCCAGTGGTGCTGCACACAGGGCAACGCAAGGGCTGGTGGCTTACCAGGGAGATGCGGGTGCTGCCCACCCAACACAGGTACCCTGCAGCTCACAAAAGACAGCCAGGAGCAGGAGGGCTGAGCACCTCTGATGTTCTCCAGCAGCGGAGGTGGGCTTTGACCCCGGCTGTGCCACTTGCCCTGGGAGACAGCCAGGCACGCAGCCACCTGCCCACCCTGCCGGGTGCCACGGGGGAAGGGACGCCGCCTCCCCCAGAGCCCCGGCCCCGGGGCGCACAGCTCCCCCTCGACAGGAGCACCCTGGCCACAGGGCTCGAGGAGACGCGGTGTGACGGGAGGCACTGTGCCAGCACCTGTCCCGTGAGAACGAAGATGCTATCCACACCTTCAGCTCCCGGCTGACCTCCAACCCGCACAAAGAGCACCTTCCTCCACAATTTCGGGAGCAGGCAGGGACCGCAGCGGGCACCGGGCACGCTCTGCCTGTGGGATCCGCAGCTTTTAACAGCCAGACGGTACCTTCTGCAGCTTTCCTGCTGGAAACACGCAGCTCCCGCTCCAGGAGTCACGACAGCCAGCCTGACGAGGAGTGGGCTATTTCTAGCTACTCAGAGGCCCACAATTCAGGAAAAAAAAAGGACACAACGCTGAGCGTTATTTAAGCATCACGACCCACGCCTGGCTTCCCAGCGCCAGGCCCGGGGCAGCGGCAGGGCTCCCTCGCCTGTCCCTCGGCTTTGGCTCCTCAGGAAGGCGGGAAAGGGCCTCACCCCGACACCTCCACGCGCAGCCCACCCAGGCCCCCGATCGCCCTCCGCGGGGTGGGGTGCGGGACGGGAGCTGGCGGGGGGCCCCGCGGTACTCACGTCGTGGAAGATGGGCAGCGGCTGGCGGCGGGGCGCGGGGCCGCGGTCGGCTGACAGCAGGCAGACGGCCAGCAGCTCGGCGCACGCCATCATGGCCCCGCCGGGCGCGGCGCGGTGGAGCGCGGTGCGGTGCTGTGCGGTGCCGTAGGGCGCGCAGCTGGACTCAGCCCAGCCGCTCTGCAGCCGCCGGGCAACTTTGCCTCGGCCGAGGGCCCGCCCCCGCGGCGATCCGGTTGGGCACAGCCGGTGATTGGCACCTCAGGGCCGCGCCTGTCGTTGGCGGAGGGGAGAGGGGCGGTGCGGGGAGGGGCGCGGGGGCGCGGCCGGGGTCGGCGTTGGAGGGGTGCTGCGTGTTCCGTGGTCCCGTCGGCGGTGGGGGTGGTCCCAGTTGGCTCCAGTGCACCCCACTGTGCTCCGCGTTGGCTCCGGTGCAGCCCACGGTGGTCCCAGTGCGGCTCTGTGACCATCCCTGGTTGGCCCAGTTGGTCCCAGTTTGGTCACGGGTGGTCCCAGGGTGGTCCCCACTGGCCTCAGGGTAGCCCTGGTTGCCCCAGTTGGCCTAAGTTTGCTCCACTACGGCCATAGGTGGTCCCAGTGTAGTCCCTGTTGGCCGCAGGGTGGCTCTGGTTGCCCCAGCTAGTCCCAGTTTGGCCATGGGTGGTCCCAGTGTGGTTGTAGCTGGCCCTGAGGTAGCTCTGGTTGTCCTAGTTGGTCCCAGTTTGGCCATGGGTGGTCCACAGTGGCCATGGATGGCCCCAGGGTAGCCCTCGTTGCCCCAGCTGGTCCCAGTGTAGCCATGGGTGCTCCCAGTGTGGATACTGTTGACCCCAGGATAACCCTGATTGTCTCATTTGGCCCCAGTTTGCTCCATTGTAGCCATGGGTGATCCCAGTGTGGTCCCTGTTGGCCCCAGGGTAGCTCTGGTTGTCCCAGTTGGTCCCAATGTGGCCATCAGTGGCCCCAGGGTAGCCCTGGTTGCCCCAGTTGGCCCTGGGGTGGCCCCAGTTTGGCCATGGGTGATCCCAGTTGGCCCTGGGTGGTCCCTTTGACCACCCAGAGTGGTTTCAAATGACTCCGCCAGCGCCAGCTCCTGCGTGCCCACGGTGCCGGGCAGCCTTCGCTCAGTGCCGCTCCCCTCCAGTGTGGCCTGCCAGGCGTGAGGGGTCATGCCGATGGTGCTGGGTACCTCAGCAGATGTAAAATCCCCTTCCCGCCCCAGGCGGGGGCTGTGGGAGTCGAGAACAGGCTGGGGGAGGATGAGGAGGAGGCAGGAGCTGCCTTCATCCCTGCCCGGCACAGGCACCCGGAGGCCTGTGCGTGCGGGGAGGAACAGGACAGACATCCATGTCTGCACCCCAGCTTGTCCTCAAAGGTTTTCACAAACAAGAAACAGATAATTAGATAAATAAACTTGATAAAGCCATGCCCGGGCAGAGCTCCCGGGATACACGTGGAGTGGTGACTTCTTGGGGTGGTGGGCTTCTTCCCATCCCTCTTGGAGCATCCTGGGCATGCACCAGTTTCGCTTGGATGCACAATCGCAGCCAGGCTCGCCTCCATCTGCGCCACCTCTCCCTTCGCGTGGACCTCTCTAGGCCAACCCACTCTGCTGAGCTCGGCTTCTCTTCACCCCGGTCTCAAAACCAAGACGCTCCCCCAGCCCAGCGTGACGGAGCCGCGGCACGTGCAGTTCGCTCCCTCTCCTCCTCCCCCGGGGAACGCGGGCTGCGAGCTGAGCCTGGAGGGAGGATGCATCATGGTTATTTTTACTGTCTCCCGGCTGTTCCGGGTGTGTGCGAGGGAAAAAAGGCGGAAAAAAGTGCACCTGGGACCCAGCGGGGGTATCCGAGGGCTCCGGGGAGTGTGTGCAGCCAGCCCGTGCGGCACAGGGCCCTCGGGGAGGCAGAAAGAGGTCCAAGAGCCGGAGCTGTCGAGCATGGCCGTGGTCACATCAAACCAAAACGGAGGCAGGAGCTGGGGCAACGCGCAGTGGGGACAGAGGATCGCCTTGCCGGGGAGCGCGGGAAGGGGCTTGGGCCACGGCGGGGCTCTGCCCTGGACCAAAGCAAAGCCCTGGAGGGGCCTTTCCGTGCTTCTGCGGTGCTAAAATCTGTGCTGGGTCCCTATCTGGACACCTCAGCATGAGTTTTGGTGTGGGAAGGAGCAGCTGGAAAGTGAGGGCTGAGTCCAGGGTCACACCACAGTGTGACCATCCCTGGTTGGCCCAGTTGGTCCCAGTTTGGCCACGGGTGGTCCCAGTGTGGTCCACATTGGCCCCAGGGTAGCCCTGGTTGCCCCAGTTGGCCTAAGTTTGCTCCATTGTGGCCATAGGTGACTTCTGGTGGTGGCAGGAGTCAGCGGGTATCCCCAGCTCCTTCCACGGGTGCTTCCAAAGCGCATCCCAAAAGCCACCGGCAGGGAAGGGGGATGCGGCTTTGGCCCTGGCTGGGGGGGAAAGGACCACGAGCGGGCAGGAATTACACAAAGTGCCCAGTTACTGGCGTCTCATGAATAAGTGATGCTGTGCTTCACCTCCCTGAGTTACTCCCTTGTGGAAGAAACGTGAGGGGTTTTCGGAAGTGGCACGATTGAAGCGTGGGGCAGGATGCAGAGGCCAAGGCAGCATCGGCACCCCCAGCCAGATGTACCCCTGGTGCCTACAGAGACCCCAAAACCTGCCTGGACCCTCCAAGGGGGATTAAAGGTATAAATTCTGGCAACCTTTACGCTGTGTCAGCATCTATTGCTGCCCCCCAGCCACTGCCAGCCTGTCCCAGAGCTCGTCCCACTGCTGGGCTCCGAGTCCAAACCTCGCACATGGGGGCGAGAGGCCCCACGACTGCCTGGGCTCAGCACCGCGTCCGGCACAGCTCAGCCCGCGGATGCCCGCCCTCCTGCTGCAGCGTTGGCCAGTGCCAACGGAGCCCAACGGCACGGGGCACCCCCGGAGCCGGATGTGACCGTCCCCGCAGGGGAACTGCCAAGGAATGGGGGACGGGAGCTAGCAGGAGCTGTGGGACGCGTGGAGGGTGCGCTCGATGAAGAAAAGCGTCCGCGGTGCAAACAGCTCACAAAACCAGGCGGCACCCGCGGCCGCTCCCCACAGCCGCCATGTGATTTTTGGAAGAGAGAGCCCCCACGCCAGCTAGCATCGGCTCTTCTCCAGCCATTGCAAATAGCAGGAGGAGAGCCCTTCGGCTGCAGCGTGAATCATCCCTGGGAGGCAGGGCGGTTATTTTTTGCCGTGCGCGGGCACACGTGGAGCCGCCGACGCCTTCCCCCCGCCATGGGCTGCGCTGCCGCAGCGGGGGACGCATCCTTTCCCAAGGGCCCATCATCCCGTGGAGTTCCCTGTTAGGGGAACGTGATGGTGAATGCCGTCAGGAGAGGTTCGCTCAGGGGAACAGGGAGAAGCTGTGCTGCTGCCAGGGTCAGCTCGCTCGCGGGAGCAGCCCCACAGAGCTCGCGATGTCGGCGTGAGCCATCTCCTTGCGCCCGCTGGCTCCCGTGAAAGCCAGTGGCCAATATGGCCTGGCTGGGGTCTCACGGGCAGCTCCGCAGATCACTGGCCCCCCCTCCAGGAAAACAAAGCTAAAAGGGGGCGAGGAGAAGGATGGCCGGATCTTGCGAAGCACGGGGATGAGGATGCGTTGGCCTATGGCCCCACAGTGAATTGTGAAAGCTTCAGCACCTGTCACCTCAGGGGATGAGCATCGGCCTTATGAAGAAGGACGCAGCAGGCGGGGCAGCGGGCGCCGTGCCCACCCACCCTGGTCTCCTTGTCCTCCTGCCCCTGGCCCCGTGGGGCAGGAGCCCCATGGACTGGAGCAGCAGGAGACCTCTTCCAGTTTAATTAATATGGGAAAGATGGGGAGAGACTGTTCAGCAGGGCCTGTTGTGATACTATGAGGGGTCACAGTTTCAAAATAGAGGGAGGCAGATTCAGACCGGACATCAGGAAGAAATTTTTTTACGCTGAGGGTGGTGGAACACTGTCCCAGGTTGCCCAGAGAGGTGGTGGATGCCCCATCCCTGGAAACGTTCCAGGCCAGGTTGGCCGGGGCTGTGAGCAACCTGATCTGGTTGGAGATGTCCCTGCTCCTGGCAGGGGGGTTGGACTGGATGGGCTTTGAAGGTCCCTTCCCACCCAAACCCTTCTGTGATTCTAATTGCCTGAAAAAGCTCCATTGGATGGGGTGACGGTGTGACAGCTCATCCCACTCGAGCACAGGCCGTGTGTGCCATTGCCCTGCGGGCCATCGCGTTTTGGGACAGGACAGCACGCTCCCCTCCTCGTCAGGGCCCCGGCTGGCCCTGCTCCCAATTATCGGGCTGTTTAAAGGAGAAAGAGGCAGGAGGCCGGGAGGAAAGAGGAGGGTAGCGAGTGCGCAGAGACAGGAAGAAAGCTTGCACATGGCCTCTGGGCCTGTCCCAGGCTGCCGGGGGCTCCCCGGAGCCCCCAGGCATCCCTCTCCAGCATCCCCGCTGTCCTCGCTCCCCGGGAAGGGGACGGTGTGCCGCAGAGGGGTTCGGTGCGCTCAGGGTCAGGGCTGCCGCTTGCAGCCAGCTTGTCCCTAGCGAGCAGGGGTGCGGGGATCTCAAACTTCGGGCCGCAAACTGGTGCTGCGGCGAACTGGGAAGTCACTGGAAGCCTCCCAGTGCGGTGGATGCATGGACTGGTTTGACATCGGCCCCACGCTGCCTTCCTCCTCCTCCTCGCACAGGAGCTGCAGCCGTGGGCACCCCCATGCCAGCGCTGCCCCAAAATTAGGGGGAAGGCGGGGGGGGCGGGGACAGGCAGGAGAAGAGCTGAGCAGGGACGGGCGCTGCTGGAGGACAGGGCTGCCAAAAAGAGAAGCACCCCCCCATCCAGACCCATGGCCCCGTCCCGCTGGGGCACGGCCGCTTTGGAGGAGCGGAGGGTGGCGGGACCAGGCCCAGCTCCCACCCCACGCAGGGGAGTGTGTGGAGCTGTGGGTGGGGGGAGGAACCCCAAACCCGAGGACCAAAGCACTTCCTGCCGTGACACACCTGCTCGTGCGTTTCAAGTTCAAAACAGAAAAAACAAAACAAAACCCACAAAATAACCCCAAACTGCTTGGCTTCTCAGGTGGGGGTCCCTACCACCCCCGGTGCCCCCAGCCCCCGGAGCACAGCCTCATGCTGAAGACCAGGGTCAGTAGAAACCTTTATTAAACACAAAGCTCAGAGGAACACAAGCTTGTTAAAAGGCAGTAAAAGTGAAAGTGCGTCTCCAGCCAGGGTTCCCCCCCGCCTTCTCCCCCAGCCCCGGTGGGCCAGAAAGGGGGAGCCGGAGCCAAAAGGCTGAACGGCAGCGTGGGGAGGGGGAGAAAAGCCCGGAGACAGCGTTGGGTCCTCGCCCGCAGAGATGCGCCCCACCCAGGACACCCCTGTGTCCCCCCCGTGTGGACCCACACACGGTCCTGGGGCCGCCAGCCCTGTCCCCCCTCCCGCGGTGGCCTCACCAGCAGCCCCGTTTTGGCCGCGAGCAAAGCCAGGACGTGGCCGGCGAGTCCCCGGCGGGAGCCTTCGCGTTCCCCCTGCCGCCAGCACCGTCCCCCCCGCTCCCTCCTGCCCCCCCGTGTCCGGGAGAGCTCCCACACACCATAAATAATAAATAAATATCCCACACGCAGCTGGGCTGCGGGCAGACCCCCCCACGCGGGGCGGGGGGACAGCCCTGAGCCAGCGTCCCCCACGTCTCCGCCATCCCCTTCCCAGTGCGACGAAACCTCTCGGCACCCCCACTCAGCTGCACGGCCCCCCCCACCCAGCCCCCCCTGGGAAATTAAACGCTGTCCCCAAGGGACAATAATAAATTAATCAAATCTATACACAGGACTGCTTAAAGCTCTGTAAGGGGCACCAGGGGGGGACAGTGACTCTGCCCTGGGCAGCCCCCCCCGGCCCGTGATCAGGGCCCTACAGGGGGGTCCCCTGAGATGGGACCCCCACCTTGGCATCCCCACTGCGAGGCTGGAGCCGGGGACGCCGCCGTCTCCCGCCAGGCTGGGGCGGGGGACGAGGGGTAAGAAGAAAATATTGCAAAAAAACGGACGGGGAGAGGAGCTGCGGACGCTGCAGCCCAGGGGTGCCCTCCCCTGCCGCGCATCCGGGCAGAGCCTCAGAAGTCCAAGGGTGTGAAGTCCCCAAAGTCGCAGTCGAAGAGCTCGCTGATGCCCTCGCCCTCCTCCAGGCCGAAGTGGTAATCCTGCGCCTGCGGCGGCGACAGGTTGATGAACTCGTCCGCCAAGAAACCCGAAAAATCCTCCCTGCTCTGCTCCAGGAGGGCGTCCATGGAGGCCAGCGGCGACAGGCTCACCTCCTCCACAGGACACTTGCCGGGCAGCACGCTGGTCCCCGGCAGCAACGTCTCTGCGGAGGTGGGAAGCAGCTGTAAATCCCACAATACTCACCAAAAAGCCCAGAAAAGCAGGTTTTGGCTTTGCAGAGGAACCTGCTTTCCCCCTTCCCTGCCTTGCTGAGGTTCCTGAGCACCACGCCAGCTCCCCTGTCCCCAGTCCCCCCGGTCCCCAGCCCCGGCCGCCCACCTTGCTCTCCGGGCAGCAGCGGCATGTTCACGTCCTGGGCTGGATGCAGGAGCGGGGAGGCTCTGGACTGCGAACGGCCGGGGGACAACTCCTCTGAGGGGGCTTTGAAGGGGCTTTTGACGGGGCTACAGACCCCTGAGCTGTCCTCGGGGCAGAGGAAGACGTCGATGGGGCCCTGAGTGCTTCGCACGGAGACCTGGAAAGCCTGGGAAAATGGGAAAGGAGTGAGACAAGGAGGCGCAAGGATGCCCGGGGAGCCTGGGCTGGGCTTCGCGGACGCGGGGTGCAGAGGGCGGCCCCAGCTCACCTCGGCCGGGTCCGAGACCTGCAGCTGCGTCTCTGGCGGGGCTTTGATAACCATCACCATTTGCTCCAAGGGGTCCACAACGCTGCGGAGATCCTGGCAGGTCACATAGGCCGCGGTGTGACGGGTCAAGGAGCAGACACAGGGACGCTTTCACGCGGCAGTGGGGCGGGCGGCGAAACGCCCTGCCTGCAACGTGGCTGGGCTCACGGCAGGGCTCCACTGCTCCCCCCCCGCCCAGCCAGCCCCGTCCTGGCCCCGCACCGAAGGATATTGCTGGTTGGCGGGGTCCTCGGTGAGCAGGCGCAGCTGCACCGTGCACGTCTGGATGAGGTCGTCCAGCTGCCGCTCGGCCGCCTGCAGCTCCCGCAGCTCCTTCTCCAGCAGCCGGTGCCGGCCGGGGGCCTCCACGGTGGCCT
Source organism: Chlamydotis macqueenii (assembly GCF_036417535.1). Lineage (NCBI taxonomy): Eukaryota > Metazoa > Chordata > Aves > Otidiformes > Otididae > Chlamydotis > Chlamydotis macqueenii. The sequence goes on along the minus strand of NC_141571.1, from coordinate 2,593,675 downwards.
GGTTGCCCCTGGGGAGCAACGGTGGGCGTCAGGAGCCAAACCCCACGGCTCCCTCTGCCCCACATCATGACTGTCCCCACCTGAACCAGGCTAAATCCCACCCCTCACCCAGGGAATCAGCCTTGCGGGGATTTCCCGGTAGGGCACAGCCCCGGGGTCCCCTCCTCGAGCCCGGACACAGCGCCCTGCGCTCCTCGGGGAGCCCAAGGAGGACTTGCAGCCGACACAGGAACACTGATCCTTGGGAGCCACCTGCTCTCAAGCACAGCGCTCACCCAGGGCCGTGGCCCACGTGAACGAGGAGCCACCCCCAAGCAGATGCTCCAGTGACACCGCTCTGCGGTTCTCCATCTCAGCGAGACCCCTGCTCAACTCTAAGCCTGGCCCAGGCATCTCCCTCGTCCCAGGGGACAGCCAGCCACAGCCCCAGCAGCCCAGGGACGTACAGCCACTGGATGTTGTTCTTGGACTTCTTGGTGATGAGCTGGATGCCCTCCAGGACGTTGGTGATGTCGTAGATGCGCCTCTTCTGCACCTTCAGAACCTCGGCCGCCCAGTTGAGGTCCACCACGCCATCGGGCGACTGGCTCAGCAGCTCCAGGAAGCGCTTGGTGGTGAGGTTCAGCGAGGTTTCGTAGCGGGACTTCTCCCCAGGAGACTTTGCCCCTGCTAGCCGCCGAGGACAACCGTGAATTAGGCACAAGAGAAACCCAGCGCTGGAGCTGAGAGCTCCCAGAATATCTCCCAGTGCGTGTAGGTGGCTCATGGAGCAGGGACTAAGACCCCAAAATCCATCTGCTTTCTCAGGGCAATGGGGTGAGCTCCCCACATCCTCCGTGAGAAGGATGCTGCAGGACCCGGCGTGGGCTCTGACACCCGCACTCAGTCGTGACACCAAGGTGCCAGGCAGGGCTCAGGGGGAGACGACGGAAGGTCCAGGTGAGTCCACCTGGGACGCCGCACCGACACCGTGCCAACAGCCACCGCTCCATCCCACAGGGAAGGACGAAGCCGGTGTGGACACAGGACAACTGTGCCACCAGCCCGGGGGACAGCAGCACGGGCTGGCGAGAGCGCGGCCAGAAACAGCCGGGCCCCGGGAACAGCCTCTCCAAACCAACGCAAGGGGACGGGAGAAGCAGCCAGGGACCAGCCCGCAGGCGCAGCGCAGGCCGTGGGGGGCTGCTGAACCCCCCGCTCCGGGCTGGGCCGGCTCAGGGGGGGCCAGGGGGAGCGCAGCCGGTACCTTTAGCGGGGTTCCTGGCCTTGCCCCGGCCCACTGGCAGGCTCTCCGCTATGTACTGGTGGTCCGTCTCCAAGTTCAGCTTCCTCTTCACCTGCGAGGGACGGGGCTCCTCTGAGGGATGGCCACCGCCACGACCCCGCTGCCCCCACGGCGCTGGCGGCGGGGGGCGGCTGAGAGAGACCCCCCCGAGGGATATCCCCCCCCCAGGGAAGCCCCTGCTCCCAGCTGACAGGAGCGCGGATGGCGGGGGGCTGGCCCAGCTACAAGGGGTCCCCGCCAGCGCCCCAAAACAGGCGTGGGAGGCAAAGCACGGCCCAGCGCCCGGGCCTGCGGCTTCCGGAGCGGCAGGCGAGGGAGGGCCGTGCACGGCACGGCACGGCACGGGATAGAGCACGGCCTAGAAAGGTACAGCGGGGTCCTGGGCAGGGCACAGCACAGCACAGCCTGGCCCGGTACGGTATATATGGCCCAGTACGGCATATGGCCCGGCTCGACACGGCCCAATATTGCATAGCCCGGTATACGGCACGGCCCCGCAGCCCCCGCCCCCGCACCGCCCCCTCCCCATCCCGGTGTTTACCGGCGGGCGGCCCAGCGGGGGCCGTCTGGGCGCGGCGCCGGGCCGGGCGGGTTGCGGCGTAGCGAAGAGCAGGAGGTCGGTGTCCGGGTGGCCGCCGCCGCCACCACCGCCGCCGCCGCCACCCGTGGGTTCCTCGGCGGCGGAGACGATGAGGAGATGCGGGGATGCGCTGCCCAGCAGCGCCGCCAGCCCCGCCGCGCCGCCCGCCGCCGCCGCCATGCCTCACATGGCCTCCGGGGCGACGGGCGGCGCGGCGCGGGCACGGACACGGCCCATGACCGGACGGGGGTGGTGGGGAGGAAGGAGATGGCGGGGGGGGGGGGAGGGGGGGCCGCTCCTCTCCGGTTTACCGCGCCCGCCGCCCGTATTGTTCGAGCCGCCGGCCCCCCGCGCGCGCCTTTGCGCGCCAAATCCTTTTTTGCCGCGAAAGCGGCGCCGGCCTCCCCGCCGCTCAGCCCATTGGCTACGTTCTCCCCCGGTCGCCGCGGCGGCGCCGTCTCATTGGTCAACGCCGCCGAAGGGACCAATCGGGGGTGGCGGGGGGCGGGGTCAGGTTAGGGGAGCGGCGGGGGCGGCGGAGGGAGGGGGGCGGCGGCGGCCGCCGCCGCCCCCCTCCCTCCGCCGCCCCCGCCGCTCCCGGGGTGGCAACCGGAGGCGGGAACGGTCTCGCCACGCCGAAATGATAGCCCACGGTGCGGGTGGCTCCCCCCGCCAGCATCTCCCGCGTGCGGGAGGCTGATAACCGCCCCCCCCCCGGTGCTGCACGAGAAGGCCAAATTCGAAAGGAAAAACAAACCCCCCAAAACCCCCCAAAATATAAATTTATCGAATTAAAAACCCCCTGAATTTAAAGACCAGGCCTCCCAGGGGCTAGAGGTGTTGGAGCTCGGGGTGATATGTGAGTCTCGGTGGTTTTTTGGGGGTTTTTGGTTTGTTTTTTATTTTTGGTTTTTTTTTTTTCCAGCAGTGCGTGGGATGCGGGAGGCGTTTGGGGCGAGGAGTGAATTCCACCACTGCGGAGCAGATCCTGACACGCTGCACCCCTGCACTGGCCTAACAGGTTTCAGGCTGGAAAGGATTTTACGCTGGATACTTTTGGCAGCGGTCGCGATTGCCCAGCACGGACCAGTGCCACGACTCCCCCAAATCCCGACAGCCTTAAATACGCCAGTAGCATACTGCATGTCCGTGACCAATCCTGTCACCCCTCTGCGCCTCATTTCTTCATCAGTTTCCTTGCTTAAAGGAAATTAATGCAGTTAATTAACGCTTGGCCCTTCCAATATTCAAGGGCCGGCTCTCCGCAGCCCTTGCACCGCAGTATCGTCATTACTGTGAAGCATCAGCAACAGTTAGACCAGATGTTTGCACACAGTTAGATGGTTTTTTTTTTTTTTCCATCTGGGAAGGCAGGAAAAAGGCAACCCCAACGGCCGGGCAGGAGCAAAGGGCTGGCGGTGCTCTCCTTGTCCCCGGGGAGCCGCGGCCGGGCGCTTCCTGGGGTGACGCAGGGTTTGGGACACAGCTGCTGCACCAGCTGCTCCCGCTCTGCTCACAAAGGTTTTTTTTCTTCCTCCCCTCTAAGTTCCCGCATGAATTATTTGGGGGGAGCAGGCTGTGTTCTGCCTCCCTCTCCCCCGAGCCACGATGCTGTGGGGCGGCACTTTCTCCGAGGCTTTTAGCGCTGGCAGCGCTGGAAAAGGGCGGCTGCGGAGGCTGATGAAAGGCAAATGCTGGTGGGAGAAAGGAAGGGCAAGGGGCTTTTTTTGCACGCGTACGAGGGAAGGCAGATGAATCCTGTCTCCCGCACAGCTGCAGCCTCCTCCCGGCCTCGCCAGCCCCGCTGAGCAGCGGAGACGTGCCCCCAAGATTAGCTGTCTGGCGGGTGCTGCACAAAGATAGCCTCCTGTCTCCGCAGCCCCGCTCGGTCACGGAGAGGATGAGGAAGGCCGTTCATACGCTCTGTACCCCAGCCGGATTTACCCCCCAGCAGTCACCGAGTCTGGGTGGGTTTTGGCTGCCTCACGCAGCGGGACAGACTCAGGCCAAGGGGTGGCTGCTGGTCCCTGCGCTGGAGGAAAAGCGCAGAGCTGGCGCTGGTATCCACGCTGCAAAATCATCTCCTGGCAGTGGGAGCAGGCAGGACGCAAACCTGCATCGCTGTGCGGTTAACCTTCGCGTGTAGGTGTCCCAGAAGCACATTTGCTGTCCCTGTCACCCGAGGTGCTCCTGCTTTCAGCGGTTCCCGTACGGACTGCGCTGAGCTGTCGCACTGGAAGAACTGCGTCGTGCAAAGGGAAGCGCGACTTCCCCCGGGGTCTCCTGCCGATGTTCCTGTTCCCAGCGCTTCGGCTCAGACGAAGCCGAGCTGACAGCGTGGCACACCCTCGCTGCAAGGAGACCTCGGGAGGGGACAGGCAGCTGGGGAAAGCCCAGAGCCCCCCAGTCCTGCTATCCTGACCTTACTGCCCTCCACCTCTGTCACCTTAGCCTTCGCCTTTTTTCTGTGGGAACCAAAGCAATTTTCTGATGGCACAAACAGCTAGAGCTTGCTTGCAGCAGGAGGAGAGCATCACTGGTTTAGGTGTCTTCACTCAAGGCCTGCGGAGGACTGGAGAGCCCAAAGCGTTTCTCTCCTTGCACAGCGGTACGTTGTGCAAATAGTCTGGGAGTCATCAAGGAGCACATTTGGGAATAAGCTGCTTGACGTTGCCTTTTGTTCTTTAGGTTTTACCTGGACTTGGTAACTCCAGCCAGTCCAACGCACTTCCCAGCATGTTCAGAGTATGGTCATTAGCACTGTAAACCCAAAAGGCAGGTAAAGTGTCAGACCAAAACCTGTAGCTCACTCAGAGCTTCACTTGGAGTAGAAGAAGGGCTCAGGTACAGTATGATGCTTTGAGAGAGGAAAAAACCACTTTAAGATAGGACTGACATCAGTTTGGAGGGGAGGCCAGACACTCCAGCACTCCATCAGCTACAAAGCAAGTTTTATCTTACAGCAACTCAGTGCTCCCCTCGCAGAAGGACCTTCTGCTTGGGATCAGGACCTCCCTTACCTGCCCATTCCGTAGGGAGCTCCTCACGCAGGGACTGCTTTGTCTCCACTACCACAGCTGTTACCTCCACAGCACATTCTCTCTGCAGCTCTTAGCTTGGAAGAGGCAGCAAAATCATCGATATACGTCCTTATTTTGTCTGTTTGTGTATGTCCTTATTTAGTTTAGCTAACGGGTGAAGCAGGTTCAGACTCGCATCCAGCGCCTTGTACCTGCGCCCTGCGCTGGCAGACGGTTCTGCCGCAAGCCGTCTGCCCTGAAGAGGAGCATTTGGGCACGGACCAGGCACACAGACCGAAGCCAAGACTCCAGACGCGAGCGGGGCAGTCACCAACAGAGCTTCCTCCAGCTGACTTCTCTTTGAACAGCTGCATGCTCTCTGCAACCACTCGCACATGGTCTCAGTGGACTGCAAGGCACCAAGGAGCAGTCTGCCCTGTAACGTCACCCCAGGACTCTGTCCTAGCTGCAGTGCCTGAGCCGGTCACGCTTTTTCCCATTTACACTGCGTTTGAGTGTGTCCAGGTTGTCCATGCTATGAACCTCCTAGCCTAGCCCCAAGTTGAGGCACTTGGTCTGAAGATACGGCCATGCTAAGTGATCCAAACAGCTATGGCATAGGAAAGTTCATGCTTTAAAAAAAAAAAAAGGATGACAGCCACCCCAATTCGTTTTTGCAGCTAGGATCCTCACCCGAGCTAGCCAGCGTTGCGGTTAGCAGTTAAATCTGACGGTGTGGTCACAGCAGCACTGGCTATCGCCTCCAAGCTGGCACAACGGATGCCAAAACCGTACTCCGCGCATGACTTCTCTACGTACAGGACTGGTAACATGCAATCATTAAGCATTACTTCATATATTTTAGCTTAATAATGATGACAGTAAAAAAGACAAAAAAATGGTTTATTATTATTATTATAGAAAGCGAAGTATTATAATATTCCAAGAGTGATTATACAGAAACAATCTGCAAATGAGTTTGGCAGTGTCTTGGATTGATGTACTACACTGACGGCACAAGAAGTCATTTCATAGTGGACAGAGCTCCTTCAACAACCCAGCGCTCCCTTTCAGGTTTTAAAACCCAAACCTGAGATATTCCTGCAGGCATTCTGCTCTGTGTCATTACAAGTTACCTGAGTTTATGTTCTTCACTTTATTCTACGCTGTCAGAAAACCAGGGCCTAGCTTACACAGCAATTATGAACACAAAATACAAACCAAAAGCAGAAATAATAACATCTGTATTACAGAGCATTTGATTTTTTTTCCTCATCACCAGTCTCATAGGGAAATGAGACATGAAAATTCTTCTAAGTAAAGAAAAAAGTTACCTCCTCCAACAATCTGGTGTGAACACACAGGTTGAAAATTCAAGATTAGCACCCCTAAAACATTAACAGCGGCAGGCAGACATTACGCTGGATAGCATTACGCCTTATTTTCGCTCCTCCCTTATCTGCTGGGTTTCAAAACCAGCATCAGGAAACCGAACGCATTCTGCTCAGGTTGGCACGAACCAGGAAGACAAACACACCCTGACAAATAGGAAATGCGGCTCGGGGTATTGTTCAAAGGTCGTATTTGTGCTGACGTGGTGAAAAAGGGTTTGAGTCACAGCAGTTTCTTCTGTGCGAGGGTATCTGCATGGGGTTCTGGTTACTCCACCAGCACCAGCCATCCACCACGGCTCCCAGCTGGCTGCAGGGCCGTGGGCACAGGGGACCCTCTGCGGTCACAGCAGGTCCCCACGGACACCTGGTCTACTCCAGCAGCCACAGATCATCTCTGTGCTTCCACCCCCAACCCGGCTCGGTTTAAAGCAGAGCCTGAACTACTCTACCAGGGCAAGAAAGTCTCACAGCACCAACACCAAAGCTCTTCTGCAGCCTCTCCCTCCTGCTGCAGCTGTCCAGAGCAGGGGTGGTTATTGCCCAGACAGGCGGTGACCGGGACGAAGCACGCCGTCAGCCTCTGTACGTACTTCTCTGTGGCACTAATTGGACAACCACAAGTTTTTTTTTCTTTCAGAAATATCCTCCCCTTCACTGAAAGGATCAAACACAGGACAGAAAACCTTCCCTAAACCAAATGTCATGCACCCATTTAATTTTCACCTTTGTTAAATAATGCAATTGTCCCGGAAACGGTTCTCCAGCAATCCCGGCAGCCGGCACTAGCATACAAGCTGTCCTCCAAAGAGAAGGGAAGCACAGTGGGTATGCTAGGGCAGCATGCAGCAGCAGCAAATAACCCTCAGCTTGCTTTGTTCCTTCATAAAATAAATGATTAATAGCTCAGTATAGTCAGCTTGCTATTCAAGGCTTGCTGAAAACTTTTGATCAGTTTGATTCATTAACCTTTAAAACCGCCTCTAAAAGAGGCTTAAAATCTGAAGGAGAAGCATAATTTTAAAATGAACACTTCAATTTTATCCAAGAATTCTAATTTTTGACAAACAGAACTAAGCCTTGAGATGCTCTGCTCCCCTTTAGAGGCACTCAGCATCTCACAGTGAGGTGCCAAGGAAATAACAAGGGAAAATAAAGCTGATGTAGGCAAACAAAACCACGTTCATCTTAAAATTCAAAACCCATCAGGGCCGGGGGGAGAAAACGTCACTTCTTTGTGACTCTTAAGCACTTGGCCGATTCGCAGGTGGCTTCCCAACTGTCTCTTTATTTCTTTTGGTTTTAACCCTAATAAAAAAGGAACACAAACGGGGGCTCGATTCCCCACACAATGCACTGGGGGAGGGCAGGGAGTGTAACTTATGTATCGGAAAAGTCTGACTCAGACAAATTACTTCTAGTTCACTTCCTTACTACACACCGGCATTGTTCCGACACCTCGGCGGCATAAGGGGTGCATCCCAGCTACCCGGTCACAGAGCAGCAACGCGGACTAGCGCCGTTAAAAACTGTTCCAATTACTTCCCTGGGGAAAGAAGTGACTTGCAGCTTAACGTCCTGCCCCGGTGCAGCGGGAAAGCCAACTGTCCGCAAACGCTCGGCTGATGGCTGCCGCTATAGGGACCGGCTCCTGGGATGAGCTGCAGTTTGTCTTCCAGGACAGCAGCTGGTTCCTGGATCAGAACTACAGATGGTTTGAGGCTCAGGCGCAATTTGCTTTGAAAGTGACGTTGGCGATAGATTCCCAAGAGAAAAAGGGCGTTTTGAACCAAGGACAACTGATGGCCGCTACTGCCAGGTTGGTACTGGAAACTTGCTATTGCCTTTTTTCGCTATCTAGGGAGGACAGAGATACTACGGTAGCGTAAAAAGGGCAGGACAGGCCACTTGTCCTTCATACGGCCAGGGAGGTGCTTCACCAGCAGCCACATGGTCGCAGTGGCAGAACTACCAACAGAAAAAAATGTTTTCACCTCTAAAGGGAATCACAAGCCTTTCTCAGAGAAAGGAAATGCCAGCTATAAATTAAAAAGGTTAAAAACTTCTTATAGACACACAGCTCCCATAACCAGCCTGCACCATCTTTTGCTACAATAATTTCACATGGTCAAGGATTCCCAAGTCTCATCGTTCTACAGACAAATTCTCAAGCCCCGGCTGTCAGATTCTGGAAGGGTTTTCTGAAGTCCCATCCAAGTTTGTAGGAATTCAGCAATATTAGCAGAATATTAACATTCTTATTTAGAACAATATTAGGGCTTCTGACATAGAGTGCTGAAGTCATCCTGCTTCAGATATCCAGCAGTGGTGCAAATAAAGACGTGATGTTTATAAAGGAATCAGACCTCACCTGCAGCTTCCCTATTTTTTCTGTACTTGAATCGTTAAGGTTATCTACACCTCACAAAACACTTAACTACAAAGGAACAAAACCAATTCCTAACTTCTGTAGCTTTCCTGAGGTCTATCTGATTAAATAAATAACGTATCCAGTACAGACTGTAATAGCAGGTGATGTTAAAAGCTGAAGCAACCATGGACAGTTATTACAGCAAAGCAATATCTCGTCTTTTGGGCACCAAAGATGAGTACGTTGTGGATTTGCATGGGATGAGCACAAAGCCTCTACACTCTAAGATCTCACAGTGGAAGTAGTTAGGTTCAGCATCAGATTCAGTTCAAGGGCCAGAACACTCTGTTCCTACTCGACCTGAGACACTCAGGACGCGATTCAACCCCAAACATCACAGCACCAGACAGGCTACGAGGAGGAGAACATTTAACTCTCCCCCTTGCTGACAGAGAGCGGAAAAACAAAGAGCCAAGCAGCACTCAGAAAATGCATCATAGTAATAACAGAGCTTAGGAGGACAAGGAAAAGTGACTTAAGAAGAAAATGAGAATTTTTTTTCTGCTCAGAAGCTACCTAAACTTAAATGTACTGTTTCGGTCGTACCGTTAAATACGACAAACCGCTAGAGCCTGGAGCGTAAAGAGGCTGCAAAAGATGCTGAAGAACAGCATGGGTGGGATTATGAAATGACAAGGTCAGGTCAGGATGGAAAAACAGATGGGTACAGGGAGAACTAACCTTTTTTTAAATGAGAGGTATAAAAGCAGCCAATAATAGTCCTGATTGAGACAAAAGGGAAGGGTTAGCACAGGGTGCTTAATGACTCTCCTGTGGCATCACCACATAAAACCAGTTTGTCAGGAATTATTTTAATGTACATCATTAAGTGAATGGTACAGTGTTCTACAGCAGTGTAAATGCTTTGTACTATTAACAGTTGGATTTCATTAATTTTAAAGCAGTTTTTCTTCTCTCTCAGCTATCTAGTCAATCTTCTGCTGAAGCCCAGTGCGTGCTGCACTATTCCTGGGGCTCAGCAGCGTATTTTTAAGAGGAAGATTCACCCGTGTATTATCCCATGGCCTCAGCCTGGCTCAGCAACAAGCCCGCACAAACTACAGGTACATTCGAGTTCGAGTACAGCTACCACATGCCACTGCTGTAGAAGGTAGATTCTGGACCTAAGATAAGCCCACGTGCTTACCTTCCACCAAAATAAAAGTGCTTGTTAAGTGTTGCTTGCTTCTACGCATAAAGAACCCAGTGCGATATATGAGGGTGCGCACTGCGCCTCAGCCCGCTTTCAAAGGAGTCCAAGTTGCATAACTGGTTTTGGTATTTAGTCCAAGCAGCTTTTAAAAACTTTACAAATAAGTTTACTATAATTACACGGTATTAATTAGTGCACTCTGCAGAGGAACAGATTCAGCCCAACTGCATGAAAGAAACCGAGCAAAAATCCTCCTCCTGAGCCGGATTTACCAGGCTGCTACCAGACAATCTCAACAGTTTTATTCTCACACATCTTATTGCCTCCCTGTGGGAAAACTGCAGAGAAACTCTTAAGGAGCAACTGTCCTTGTAATAACTGAAACAAGATTTCCAGTCATCCCCATAAATCCAGAAGTTATGTCCCTGCTTTCAGACCTGAGGAGGTTCCCCACTCCCATCAGACTACGGCGAGCAGTGCAGCACAGATAAACGCTTCTGTCTTGTGAGCATTCAGACAATCCCTAGAACGTTTTTTTCATGATTAGACACACCCCTCACTTACTGTCAGGCTGTCATTTGGTAAGTATATTTAGTTTCTTTAAAAAATAAACACACCTACTTGTAGGGAAAATAAGGCCTCTTTTAAAAAAGACTTATTTTAACAAGATTCCTAAGGCATTTTACTCTCACTGAGGACTGCAACAAATTTCCGCGGGGTGTTTACTTGCTCTAAATAGAGTCAAGAGAAGACTAATCAGAATGTTTTGGCCAGGACACAAGAATCAACTGTGCTTGACAGACATTAATTTAAAAAAAAAAAAAAAAAAAATCACCAGTCAAGAGCGACAGAATTACCTTTTCCCTTAGCTGCTCGAAGGCACCATCCCACTCAGAGCTGTTTCACAACAAACCACCTACTTGCTGTCTGTCCTTTTGTTGTAAATTAGAAAGTCAGAAATGTCATGCCATACGTTACTGTCATCATACAGGTAGGTCATGGAGGACTGCAGGGAAGGCTGCAGAGTCTGCCGGTGGTATTCGAAGAGCCAGAGGACTGTCCCCCATATCAGAGCAGCGACCAGCGGAAAGGGATCCTGCTTTGGCTGTGGGACGTAGCCCTTTTCCACGGCCAGCCGAGACAAGCCAAACAGGATACGAGACAGCAGGTACATAATTATCTGCACGAAGAGAAAACCCAAAGAACATCAGGTAAATAACCTGACCAGATACACTAGCCAGGTTAAATGATTTAGAAGCAATAAACCAGGCAACAGGGGTGGAAACAATTTACCCAGTTTAACAGCAAACAGGCTGGAGGTTCACATATCAAGCAGTCTTTATAACTGGAGATATTTGTGTCTTTCCTGTGTCCTCAAAGTCCTGCTTCTCTGCTGGTGCTCTGACTTAGTAATCAACAAGTTACACTTGATGCAACACATTTTTGCAGTTGCACAACTTTTGTCTTTGCTCAGCTCATCTACCTCAGATGCTGCCGCTGACAGAACAGGCACAGAGCCACCCGGCTAACCTGCCAAGCAGATGCAAACTCGGTGGGCTGGGCGCATCCTAAAACCAGACTGAAGGTATGCTCTTGCAGGGGACTGCAGAAGTAAAACACTTCTGATTAATCCGCATCTGTGTGTTTTACAGACTGAGTGTTAACAACTAAACTTCCCCTGAGCAGCTGCTGTCAGTTGAACCAGTTTAGTTATGCGTAGCTCAGTAGCTGGTTGTGCTCTACACTCACATTGTTCAAGCTACGGGCTTTAGCCCTGCAAGCGGGCAAACTGGGAGTGCGCAGTCAGTTACCGCGGCTCAGATGACATGTGGGGTAACCCAACGGCTTTGGATCGCGTGACTGCCTGCCTTCCTATGTGTACAAGTGCAACTCTGGAGGTAAACCTGGGCTTTCGGCTCTCAAACTGCACACACCGTTCACAGATGCACACCACCACGTCTAGGATTTGAGTGCAGCGCAGCCAAAACCAGAGCTTGTGCAAAACAATATGATAAAAGAATAATGCTACGTGTTAAGAACCACCAGAAACATGCCACTTCCTGGCACATGATCATCCATCTGTTGGGTTTTTTGTCAAGGAAACACTCAACAAACGCATTTACCTGGCTGTTGATGGGGTTGTTCTCACCGAACACTAGCCAACCTCCAATGCAGGCTGCAAAGAAAGAATGAAACGGGATTTTTTTCCCCTGTAGTCGGGACTGCAACGCCATCAGCCCCTTGTAGGTGAAGACAAAGAACGCCAAGTTCCGGGAATGAGTGTACGTAGCCTGAGCAATCGATTTCAATTTCTCTCTTAAACTGAAGAAAAGAAACAGACAATTAGAAGAGCAGAAAGGCAGTACCACTGCAGCCACTCAGCCTGGACCCTACGCCCCTCTGGCCTGCCCATCGAGACTGATCGCTCAGGCACCCCACAGAACATCTACTTTGCGAGGGAGGGCAAATCCCTTCACCTCTGGCTCGCTCATCAGAACATATCCAACAGCTCTACTTAGACTGTGCTTTTGTCTTGTTCTGTGAATGGTCAAGGAGCCTTTTTTTTTTTCTTCATTATTTTTTATTTCTTGCCTAAGCGTAAACCTCTGGCACAAGCGAGGAAAGCCGCAACGTGCACAGCTATAGCTTGGCTTGGCTTCCTTTATTTGAACGGAGAGCAGAGTGCTGCTGTTTGCACCTGCTCATTTCTCCTCGGCCCACCGCTTCTCATCTACCACCGCACAAGAGCACGTGTAGTTGTGCACGCGAGTTGTCCAGAGCAGCCATCAGAACAACGGGCTGGGACTACGGCTCACGTTTCTTTTCTGCTTTTGAAGCCCTCTGGAAACACAAAGACCGAAGGCAGGCATTCAGCAGTAACACAGAAATACAGGACAGGGCTCCGTACCTTCCGCTCTTGAACAGGAAAGTCATCACCAGGGCATGTGGGGCACGAATTTTTGCTCCATAACTGCAAAAGCGAATAGATAGTTCAGAATTTTTTGCATTAAGCTATCAAAGGATGGCGTTTCTATTCTACTGACAGCCGAAAGATGCTACTTAAGCAACCACACCTCACTTTTAAGTCCGCCCGGCAGCGGCGGCACGCCAAACCAGGAGCTCAGGCCACCGGCTTAGGAGGACGCGCACCCCAACGAGCCAAGGGACCCCAAAACCGGTTGAAACCCCGCTTATTGGTGAGGGAGACGGAGGCGCCTCTCCTGAGCCTCCACTACAACAGCCCCGGCCGCCCCACAGCGGGCACACGGCGGCCTCCCCGCGGGAACCGAGAGCCCTCCCCCCCGCCCCGCCGCACTCACACGGCCCCGTTGCGGAAGCCCTTGAGGACGGCGAGCGCGGCGCGGTAGCGGCGCTGCTGCAGGAGGGCGTTGGCGGCGCGGAGCAGGGCGCGCAGCGTGACCCCGCTGCCGGCCATCCCGCCGCCGCCGCCGGCCTCGGCTGCCGGCAGCGCGCACGCTTCCGGGGGCGGGGCCTCACCCGCCGCGCGCATAGGCTCTCCCGGCTGTCCATCGACGCTCTTGGCCAACAGGCGGCGCCACATTAACCGCTCGTTGGTGGGAAGTGTCTGCCCTGCAGCCAATGGGGGGGGTGCGCTGGGCGTCTGGTCCACCCCCTCCCGCCGAGGGCGGCGCGGGGCAGCGTCGCCGCTGTCGGGGCGGCCCGGCCGGCGCGGGTCATGGGGTCGCGGGCGCGGTTGTCCCGCGGCAGAGGCGCGGCGCGGGGGCTCCGCGCGCCCTCTCAGGCGCCGCGGCGGGAGCTCGAGCGGGGCAGGTGCGGCCGCCGGGTGGTTCCCGCCCTTCTCGGCAGCGCCTGGCCTCCGCGGGCCCCCGGGGCGCCGCCAGAAGCGCCGCTCCGCCGCGGCCCAAGTTAAACGCCGGAGCCCCGCCAGGCCCGGCCGCACACGCCGGGGTGTCGCTGCCCGGAGCAGCGGCCCAGCCTCCGGGCCGCCCCCGCCCCACTCCCCCCTCCCCGCGGGCGGCGAGCGCCCCCTGGCGGCGGGCGGCGGCGTCGCTCCCGGTGCCCGCTCCGGCTGGCGGGTCGCGGCCGCCCCGGCTCCAAGATGGCGCAGGCGATCTTCGAGGCGCTGGAAGGTAACGGGGCCGCCGCGCCGGGCCGCGCCGGGCCGACAGCGGGGACGAGCCTCTCCTCGCTCTCGCCCCACACCCCCGGCCCAGCGTCGTCGCATCGCGCTGCCGCCGCGCGGGACGAGGGGTCGCGGCGGGGCCGCCCCGCGAGGCCTGGCCCGGCGACGGGCGGGGGGCTCCCGGCAGCGCGAGGCCGCGCCCCGCTCCCCCTCCGCTTCCCCCTCAACCCCCGGCGGCGGCGCGCATCGGCGCGGCCCCGAGGCGGGCGAGCGGCCCCGCGCGGCGGCGGGGGCGGGACGGGACCGGAGCGAGCATCCCCCGCCGGCAGCCCGAGGCTCGCGTCGCCGTCCCCGGTTCCCTGGGGCACCCCCGTCACCTCCCGTCCCCCGGCCCTGTGCCCCGCGGCACCCCTGCCACCCCCTCCCTGTGCGGCGGGGCGTGCCCGCGCCGCCCATCCCAGTGCACCGGGCAGCCCCCGTTAGCCCGGGGCACCCCATCGCCTCTGTGCCCCCCACCCTCGGGCACCCCACGGCCTCCCCACCCCGGTGCCCCGGGGCACCCCATGGCCTCTCCACCCATGTGCCCCCCACCCAGGGGCACCCCATCACCTTTCCACCCCTGTGCCACGGGGCACCCCATGGCCTCCTCACCCCTGTGACCCCCACCCTGGGGCACCCAAGGCCTCCCCACCCTGGTGCCCTGGAGCACCCCATCTTCCCTGTCCCTGTGCCCCCCAGCCTGGGGCCCCCCATCACCTCCCCGTCCCTGTGCCCCCCACCCTGGGGCACCCAAGGCCTCCCTGCCATTGGGGCACTCCTGTCACCCCATCTCTGTGCCCAGTAAACAGAGTCCCCAGTCCCCAGGGCACCCCCATCACTCACGTGCCCCTCACCCTGCCATTGCTCCGCGTGCCCTTTGTCCTGGAGACCCCCATCCTCCCTGCACCCCGGGGCTCACGCTGCTGACCCCACCAAAGTGCCACGCTCCCCGCCTGCCCCACAGGTGGTCCCGGGTGGGTGCTGGCCCCTGCGTGTGTGTGTTAGTGTGAGGGGTCCACGCTCTCCGGCACCGCAGCTCCTGTCCGCTGTGCAGGCGAACGGGTTGCGCTTGCGTTCGTCTCAGTTTAGCGTTGGGACACCGAGCGTTACAGGCAGGTGCCACCTGAGGGGAACTCTTGGATGCGCTAAGCTGTGGCAGCCTGACACTGAGCTCAGGGTCAGCCCCTTTGGAGAAAAACTGCTTGACAAAGCATTTATTTCCTAAATTGGATTACACGTGTATTTTCCTCTGCGTGGGGAGACACCACTGACGGAAAGGCCTTGCACTGGGATCGTTGCCCTGTGCTTTGCAAACAGCACCTGTGATCGCAGCAGCGGAAAGAGGAGCAAAGAAGAAATGTTTCTCTCTGTTCTGTCAGATTGCTTGGTGCATTTGACAGGTCCCCTGTTTCCTCAGCTCCTCTTTGTGTAGGTTTCCTCGTGGAATTCAGGACAGCAAAACATTTTAGCAAATTAAGAAAAAAGGGGTTATTTTTTTTAAGCCCACAATAATTGGCGGCTTTTAGTAGCTGAGCTTGTTTGTTTTGTCCTGTTGATTCGATTACAAGTCAGTGGTGACTTGGCGTTCGTGTGCGGTGCTGAGAGCAGCTGTGTCCTCACCGGGTGCTGCGGGGCAGAGGTGCATTTTTGCCTGTCACAAAAACACCTGGTGCTCATATCGGCAGAAAAAAGACTCGGTGCATGAAAATCAGGGCTCGAGTGTGCTACCCAGGGTAGCACCTGGGTGAAACAGTCAGTCTTGTTTCCCTCTCTAAACTGAGAGAAATTTGAAAGGGGAAAGAAAAGCACAAATCTGTAGTTTTGTATTTTTATCCTGGCTTCCTCAAATCACCTTGTTTTTGTCAAGCTCTGGGGAAAACTTCCTGCCACTAGGAGGGAAGAGATGGCTTTTTGTTTTAGGTTTCATGACTGTGAAGAACATCCTGCAGACTGGTGCTGGCTGTAATCAGTGCAGAATTGATCCAAAGCTTTCTTCTGGAGTCTGTGGATGGCTGGGAACGGCGTCCATGTAACCGAGTAACTCTGCCTGCTTGTCTTCGTGGGCTACTGAACCTTGAACTTGGCCATTTCCCTCTGCGTTAAGCGTGGCGTTGTGCATTTACCGTGTGAAACTGCCGGGACTCCCTGGGCATTTGCACAAATTGCCAAATAAATGAAGAGCAGCAGGACCCAGGTTGTCCTGGGCCGCTTTTCTCTGGCAGAAGGCTGAATGTAACACCAGTACGGCTGTCGCGTTGTTGTCGCCTGTCTTCAGATCTTGGCCTCTCCTCAAGCTTCTTCCTGCAGCAGGATCGGGGCAATCATCTGGCTTTTTCACTTGAAATATCTGGCTGTGTGCTAGAAGGAAGCACAGTTGTCTGGTGCTGGGCACGTCAAGAGTGGCATTCTTGATGCAAGCTGTTCTTACTTATCTCTACAACATACTAAACGCGAATGTTTGATCCCCCTTTTTCTTTTGTGTCCTGCTAGCTTTCTTCTGCTGAGGAATGGCTGCCCTGTTTCACTCTCTGGTTTGGATGTGCCAACACGAGCCTGCAGCGCTGCCTTTGCAGTTGGCCAGGAGGTTATTTGTGGAAGAGGAGACATATTTTAAAGCAGGGCTTCGGTCAGTATGAGAAGATCCACCCAGGAGAGCTCCAGCGGTGTTCTGCTGGCGGGGCTGTCCTGCGGGCTGGTTGCAGCTCTCCGTGCAGCGAAGGCTTGCAGAACTGGACCTGCAGCTTTGCTGTGCCTCCTGTGATTGATGTTCTCGTAGGCACGGTGGAGAACAGTGCTCTCCTCTCTCCCAGGGGCACGTGCAGCATTTGGGACCTCTTGGTGAAATGATGAAAAAGGTGTTCATGGAGTCGTAGTGTTGTTTGCTTCCCACTGGAGAAATGAGTATGTAGAGTGTCTTTACAACGCCGTGGATTATATGGGTGCTCCCCATTGGGAAGGCAACGTCCCGGTTGCCTGGGAGAAATTGTGAAATGACAAGAGAACTTGTGATGGGAAGATGAGGTGGTTGCTTCTGCTGCGCTGTTCCTTTATGCTGTGATCTGTTATGGCGTTTCGTTGTCCTTCCTGGTGCTGTTTGCTGAGCGAGCTCGCCAGGTACTGTTCTCACTGCTTGGAGATGATCAGACTGTGGCACATAATTCTGAATTCAGAGCTTTACAGTTTTGTTTTGCAACGATCTTTAAGAAAAGTGAAAAGCAACCTAAGAACTCCGCCACCTTTCTTTTCTCCCTTAATCCATGAGGTGTAACATACAACTCTGGCATGCCATTTGTTTCATCCGTGGTTTCCTTGTCAAAGGAATGGTAGGGAAGACTGATGCATAAAAATCACTCCTTCTCATTATTTTTTTTTCCAAAATCAGATTGTTCTACATGTCTTTACATCTGATTTCTAAAAAGAAAGAGTGTGTCAGGCCTAGTCCACCATCCGCGTGCTGCTGGTCGGGTTGTTTCCCTGGATGAGCGGTCCCCATCCCCAGTATTTTAGAACATTTTAGCTGCAGTGAAAAATATTTGTGCCAAAGCAAGTGAGCCAGTTCTGACAACAAATCTGTCTGGACGTGTGTGCTCTCGTGGAGTCCTGAGGGACATGGAAATGAGAGAGAGAGCAACTGGCAGCTCTTGCGTGAGACGTGCTCGCAGAGGAGCACGGTGCTGGGAGTGGAGAGAGCCACAGTCCAGCTCTCCTATATGTCCCAGGACTGGGGTGGTAGCCAGTGGCGAAGCAGGCCCCTCTCAAAGCAGCTCTTCCAGGAGCCCACATTTAATATTTCTTTCTTAAAGCTGTGTCTAAATCCTCCTGCAGTTCACAGCCCTGTGTCTGATCAGACTGGGGAACGCTGCTCTTGAAAACAGGGAGGCATTTCTAACACTGCTGTTGAGACAGAGTTGCTGCACACCAAAGATTTTGTCTTCAGCGAGCTCGGCAGCTTGTCTGTGCCGTATCACACTGGGTCCCCAGGGCGATCCACCCAGGCCGCTGCCCTGTCTGGCCCGTGACATCCCAGATATCTACTGCTTGGCTCTTTTCACGCCCACTGTTCATAAGCATCCTTCCTCTCTGCAACAAATGCCTAAAACCAAGTCCTTGTTTGGCTTTCCTTGCCCTTCCCATTTTTCTCCTTGTATCGAAGGAGTGTGCAGAGATGGGTGGGAGTGTTGCTTTAGTATGATCATTAGTGCTGTGGAGTAGAGGGGGGCAAGAAGGCGAGAGTGGCTCTGCAGGAGGAGACAGCAGCAGCTGGCAAGTGGCTTCCTTCCACGACTCATGAGGAGGCTCCCAGCGCCTGAGCACTCCACATTCGGGCCATGCTTGATTCACCATCCGTGCTTGTGTCTCCTTTCAGGAATGGACAATCAGACGGTGCTGGCTGTGCAGTCGTTACTGGATGGTCAGGGAGGTGTGACCGATCCGTCTGCTCAAAATGTCAGCTCCGCCGCTGCCATCCAGTCCATGGGTGAGTCTTCGCAGCACCAGGAGAGAGGCGAGAGGGGCAGGGGCCGTGGATTTCTTCCTGCAGCACGCACTCCTGACTGTCAGAACAGCTGGCAGAGCAGCTGTATGCGTAGGATGCTGCTATGGGTGTTTTGTGTCTGCTGTAGGCAGAGCAGGAAGGAGGAGACAAGTCTGCTTCTAATGTCAAGCAGAGGTGCCAAGACCAGCGGTCTTATGGAGTTTTGGGGTGGGTTTTGGACACAAGCTGCCACTGACTCTCTGCCCCAATCCAAGTTAGTTCTCTTCCTTAGTGCAACCTGAGTAGTAAAATCTGCCTTGACATAACACAGGTGCTTTGGAAGATGCTGTTTTGACTAAAAGCAGAGAGTGCTACAGGAGCAAGGCTGGGCTGGTTGTCCTTGTCTTTGGGATGAGAAGATGGACAATGGGATTCCATTTGTCACAGGGAGGTGGCAGGTTTTGTATACGGGACCAGGGCTGAGATGGGCTCAGTTGCATCAGTTGGCTTTAGGGAGAGCTTGGGATTGGGCAGGAGGGACAGTTTGGCCCTTGCAGCTGATCTCTCCTGATGGTGATGTCCTTGAAGTGCTAAGATCCAGAAGGTGTCTCTTCCTGCGGCTGTGGTTGGTAGGTGTAGCACTGGGGAATGGAGAAGAAAGCCTGGAGCAGTAATCTGGTCCTCTTCATTGCAGATGACGAAGATGTGTTCCTCTGTGGGAAGTGTAAGAAGCAGTTCAACTCATTGCCTGCCTTCATGACCCACAAGAGAGAGCAGTGCCAGGCAAACACCCCTTCCCTCTCCACGGTCTCGCTGGCCAACAACGTGTACACTCCCTCCATCACATCGGTGCAGCAGGCTCCGAGCGCCAGCCGGCAGGTACGGTGCTGCGGGCAGAGGCTCTGCCACTCTGCTGCCGTGGTTTTGGGAGTGGGGGGACCTCTGGTCTTTTCCAACCTTAAAGATTCTATGATTCTATGACATGTATTGTGCCTGCAGTTGTGATGGTTTCCAAAGTGCTTTCAAACCAACTGTTTTTTTCAAGTGTACCTAGTGTCAGCGGCTGGTGCTACCCAGGGCTGCAAACACAGGTTGTTTCCACCTGGAAAATGGGACAGCCTCCCTCCCCTCCTATAATCCGACTCCAGTCTGAAGAGGTGAGCCCGATGGTCACCATCTGCTGCCAGAGCAACCTCCCTAGTTCTCCACCATCCCTAGCTGGGGGAAGCACCCAGGAAAGGCCTGAACTTGTCTGCCGCCAGTTTGTCCTGCAGCTCTTGTTTAATAAACCCTGATTTGAATTGTAGCCAGTGGCCACTTTCCCAAGCCACTTGTGATCTTTTTTACCTCCTTTTATGAAGAGTGTTTCTGGAGCTGCCTTGTTTTTACCACTAGAAACTGCCATGGACTCAACAGGAAGCTGTAGATAATTACTGTGGCTCACCAGAGGCTGTGAAAGCAGAGACTGCGAGGTTCAGTGAAAACCCGTGTCATCATTTTTTGTTTCTTGTTTTGTCCTGTTGCTGGTCACTAATGCATCCTTTTTTTCCTTTCAGCAAATTTCTACGTACATCACCGTTCCCCCATCACCTCTGATTCAGACCCTGGTGCAGGGAAACATCTTAGTTAGTGATGAGGTGCTGATGTCGGCCATGTCTGCTTTTACATCCTTGGACCAGCCCATGCCAACGGTGCAGCCCCCGGCGCAGGTAAGGGGCACGTGTGGGCCCGGGGAGTCCCGCTGCGTGGGGCCGTGGGTCCTGTTGGTCAGTCACATTCTAGAGATGTGCTTGAGTGCTGAATCCTGGGCACCTTCCCAACATGACAGCCAGGCTCGGGAAGGAGCAATGGATAAATGACAGGATAGCTCTGGGGCCTGCTCTCTCCTGGTGTCCTTGTTGCTGGATGCCCAGACCTTTGTAACGTGGCCCCTCCAGCATTTTTTGAGCCCCCATATAATGGTTGACTTCCAGAGCCCTTGTCAATTTGCTCCATGGGATCCCTGTCCTCCTGGAATGGTTGTTTTGGGCTCTCCCTGGGGCTGGCCAGGCTGTATACACACTCAGTGCTCTGAAAATGTTCTTTGTAACCAGAAGGATGAAAAGCTTTAAAAACAAAACATAAGAAAGCAGTGGGGCTTGAGTGCTTGGGTTTTGGAGGAGACAGTGTCCACTGGCAGGTCATGGCAACCCTCTGCAAGCCAGCAGTCTGGTCCAACGTGGCAGCTGGACAGCACTGTGTTGTGTCAAGACATTGGATTGGGAATGTGCGTGAAGGAGCAGCCCCTCCAGCTCCTCGGTGCTGCATTTTCAACATCTTGTCTGTCTGTCTCTCCCTTTTCTGGTTTTAGAGCAGCTTGAGTATGCACGCTGGGGCTGGCTACCTCTCCCAGCCCCCTCCGCCTCCGCCTCCCCCACCGCCACCCCCTCCTCAGCCTCCGCCGCCTCCCCCCCCGAGCATGGGGGCTCCGGGGCAGCCCACCGCCGGTGGCAGTGGGGTGGTGGAAGTGTACAGTGCGCCTGCTCCTATGGCAGCAAACAGCACGGTGGAGATCCAGACGCTGGGGATGCAGCCCTACCCGCCCATGGAGGTAAGGCCAGGGGCTGTCTGCGGGGGCTCTGTCCTCCCGGGCCTCTTCCAGCAGGGAAGAGTCACCCTGGGGAGTCACCTGGACTAGAAATGCGGAATCAGAGTCTGGGAAGACGTGTTAGAGTATTTGACAGTGGTTGTTTCCTCTGGGAGAAGGTGCTGAAGAGAATTATGTTGGTGAGACGATGGTGATTCTGAGAACAAGAGAAACAGTTAAGAGGGACAGAGGACTTGGCTGGCATGGGCTTAGGAGACCCGAATGTCTGCCATGGCCCAGGGATACCTGCAGGTGTTAGGAGTGAGAGGGAGCTGAGGTGAGGGGCACACCTCCCAGAGGGGTGCACTCCAGGCTTAAGTGGAGAGAAAAAAATCAGTCTAAATATCAATGAGCTTGACAAGGCAGCTCATCCTAAGGAGAGGCGCAGGCAGGGATGGATTTACCAATGAGTCAGCTATTCGCAGCCTCCACGTTACCACTGCCATTCCCAACAGAAACAGTGTGACAGAGGTTTGTTGGCCTTATCTTTGTAGCTGGCATCTGATCTGGAAGTGCCAGTGGTCAGAAATGGGTGGGGATGTTGGATCGTTAGTGCTCCATGTTAATTTATCAGGGTGGGCAGCAGAAACTCCCTGAAACCGTATCACCCCAGACTGATGCCTCTGTCTTTTTTCCTAAGCCTCCTTTTCTAATACTGGTGCTGACGTAAACAACTGTGCTTTGCCAGCTGGAGTTTTCTTGTGCTTTCCTTCCCCTCCGTTGTCCTGCCAGGGCAGGCAGCAGGACCTGGAGATCCCAGCCTTTAGGGGTGGTGTCACGTCAGCAGTGATCCATTCTAGGAACCTGCTCCAGAGGGATGAGAAACTCTTAGGCGTAAGACACAGATGAGGGATTTGATGGCTCCTTCAGAGTGTTGCTTTGCAGTCCTCTTCCTGCTGTAATAACTCCTGGATACTTTGTGATGTTCAGCAGGAGAGTTTCACACTGTGCAGAGTGTTAGTTTTAGTTAGAGACTGGTGAACGGGGAACAAACCAGTTTGGCAGTAGGCAGAAAACTTGGCCAAACTAATAGGCTGGCATGACGAGTGTTGCTGGAGATGGAGGGTAGGACACAGTATGACTCTGTGTAGCAAGCCTGTTTCCTCTGATAAATTGCACTCTTGCAGGTACCAAGCCAGTGTGTGGAAAGTCCTGTGTACCCTTCCCCTCCTGTGTACAGCCCTGGGAAGCAGGGGTTCAAGTCCAAGAGCACCAGCACTCCCACACCTTTGACCAGCGCAGGAGGAGGTGGTGTGGTGGGTTTTGATCCTGCCTCCACTGCCAAAAGTCGGCGCTGCAAAAACGAGAGCGGGCTGCAGGAAGGTATGTGTCCTTCTAGCATTTGTCCTGCACTAACTTACGAGCCACCGCTCTTATCCTGTAGCGGACTATCGAGCCACTGGCTCTCCAGGCGCAGTGGGGTGGCACTGGTTGCACACGTAGCTCCAGAGGAGGAACACAATACCCTGCCCAAGGTGAAAGCGTGAATGTGCTTCTTGTCTGTCACCTCTGAGCACGCGTGGAGGACTTAACTGTGCTACTGCATGGGAAGCTTGTGCTAAATCTCTGCAGCTGCATGCTTATTGGCTCATACCTGAAACGGGGAGATGCTGCAAAGTAAGGTGTTAGACCCTGGTGCATATTAACCCAAGGAAGACTGCCTAGCCACAAGGCCAGTGGGCTAGGTGTGGCCTGGCCCTGAAGACTCTCTTCCCAAGAGCTCAGCAGGCCCGTCCCTGCTCTGTGTTTCAGTGCCTGTGAAGAAAACACGCCTGTCCCCAGGTGAGGCAGGACAGGGACGTCCCCCGTTACAGCATGGACGAGCGTCAGATCGTCCACTGGCGAAGCTGGCCCGTTGCTGGTGTGATGCAAGCACACCCAGCTGAGTGCCCAGCGAGGTCCCAGGCGCGAGGTGGGGGAAAGCCATGTGGTCTTCCTCCCCAGGAAGGCTGGGCCTCTGGAGTTACAACCATGCAGGTGCTAGGCTTTAATGTTATTTGCAGAGGTGTAAGTGATCGCGCAGGCTGCAGCTCTCAGTCCAGAATTCCCTAGAGCTGGTTCTGCTGTTTTCCACTGGTTTATACCCCATCATAGTAGACAGAAGATGTGACTGACTGATCTTCTGGATGGGAGAAGTATGCCTGTGCTCTGGCTGACCTTGGTGAGTTCGTCAGAGAAAGATGGAACAGGGGCCCTTCCTCTCACTAATCTTGTGTCTTTTCCTAATGCACAACGTGCCTTTGAAGCGAGTGCTTTGTAGCACAGCTGGAAGGGTCCCTGGAGCAGGTAATGCCTGAAGGGGATGCCCTGTCCTCTCCAGTACTA
Organism: Chlamydotis macqueenii; assembly: GCF_036417535.1. Lineage (NCBI taxonomy): Eukaryota > Metazoa > Chordata > Aves > Otidiformes > Otididae > Chlamydotis > Chlamydotis macqueenii. The sequence goes on along the minus strand of NC_141571.1, from coordinate 2,570,246 downwards.
CACTCCTCAGTAATTCTAGCGCTAGCTCAGGCTGTATTAAATGTACGCTTGTGCCCATAACGTCTCCCTGATGGCCAGGCAGATCTTATCTTTTCATAAACCCTTTATTCTTGGTCCTGGACAGGCATGTCTTGGGGTGAGGGCCTTGTGGCGCAGGGGGATGGGGCTGTGCCACCTCATCTCATTCCTGTGCCCATTCCTGCTTTTTCAGGCAAACCCAAGTCCCCCAAGCTGAAATGCACTTACTGCGACAAGGCCTTTACCAAGAACTTCGACCTGCAGCAGCACATCAGAAGGTAACAGTGCTGCTAGCCCGCACGCAGCAGAGTGGCTGGGGTGGAGGTGGGCACAGCCCCGCTGGGGGAGTCTACGCAATCCAGTAGACCTTGTGTTTGTCATGTCCCAGAATCTGTGCTGAGCTGGGAGATGATACTTCATCCCCCTCTCTTCAGGACGCTTTCTCCCCAGTGGCTAGGGCGAAGGCTGCATCATGGATGTAATCTTCTCACTGGTTATGTGCTGGGACTGGGGACTTGTTTTCCTTGCTGGGGAGACCTTGAAAGCCAAACTTCTTGTCTCCTGATCACTGAAGCAGCATCATCCCCACTGCTTGCCTCTGCCCTTTCCTCTATTCTCCCTCCCTAGCAAGCTGCAGCCTTCATGTTTGCTGCTGTTGGCAAGCTGTAAGCCAAGCTCAGTGTCTGTGCAGGGAGCTCTTACAAGAGAGCTCCTCTCTGGCAGGAGGCAGTTGAAATCTTCAGTTTCCCCAGCACAGTCTGCCAGACTCAGGACAGATGAGAAGGAACAAGTGGTGGTTTTGTTCGCCTTTCTGGCCCGGACTCTTCACATGACGTATTCCACATGTTAGAGTCTGCTCTTTCTCCTGCAGCAGAAGGGCAGGGTAGAAGGACTTTTCTGCTGTGGACAGGGGAGAGCAAATTCAGAGATCAGGGGCTGCAAGCTGGAAGCCGTGTGTACAGGAGAGGGAGGGGTGACAGGGAAGAAGAGTGTTGTACCCTTGAGAAAGTGATTCCCAAGGTCCATGCGGAGACCCCGACAGTGAATGGCTGCAGAGTTGCTGCAGAGCTCTTTTCCTCTCCTGCTCCTTCCTTTGATCCCTTGTCATTGCCAGGCCACGAGTGTTTTGTCTGCACCAGGGTTGTTTCCCTAGGCCTCTCACAATCACTGACTCCAGTTGATCAGGTCTCAAAGCCCTTGGTTCGCAGGTCCAGGTGCTGATCTGCCAAGCAGAGTGCTGAGTGCAGTCCTGCAGCAGCCCCCCCACCACAGTCCGTGCCTGGGGGCTGCCTCCTCTCGCTGCCGGCTGCTGATATGCTGCCTTCTGCTTTCAGTCACACAGGCGAGAAGCCCTTCCAGTGCATCGTGTGTGGCCGAGCCTTTGCCCAGAAGTCCAATGTGAAGAAGCACATGCAAACCCATAAAGTGTGGCCTCCAGGGCTGGGGTGCACCATCTCCCGCAACTCCATCACGGTGCAGGTCATGGCCTTGAATCCCAACCAGCCAGAGGACGAGGAGAACACAGGTTTGCTGCCCGGGGATGGCACATGCTAGGGGTGGAGCAGTGATGTGAGGAGCCTGCATGTCCCACACAGGGAAGGAGGGAAGACAGGAGCTGTGTGTGCTGCTTGCACTCATCCCATGGGGTTTAGCAGCAGACGCTAGAGAAGCAAGTCGCATTTGCTGGGCTCCAGCTGGCAGGTGCCTCCTTGGGTACCCCCAGCTGTGGTGGATTCAGGTGCTGGTGGAGACGGTGGCTCCAAACCCTGTGCCAGCATGTGCACGCAGACAGGACGAGGTGTCTTCCCCCTTCTCGCTCTCTGGCAGGGCATGAGTCACACGTGTTAGCTCTGGTCTAGCGGCTGGACAGGCTGGTGCTTTTGCGTAGCCCAGTGCTCTGGCTCGTTTGCAGTGTGCGAGTCATGCCTGGGCTGGGTCTGGCCCCAGCAGACAACTGAAAATACTTGAGGCAGAGCAGAGCTCCTTGCTGGCAGATGGTGTCTTCTACTGGTGGCCTCGGTCCTGGTAGGAAGTGAGGGAACACAGTGACAATGTCTTGTCTAGGACAAGGCCCCACTGGAGCGGCTCTCTGCAGACATTGTGGACTGTGAGCTACTGGCTGAATCTTACCTCCCGGCTCCTGCCAGAGATGGGAGTAAATCTGGCTCTGGTGCACTGGCGGAGGCCCTGCTCTGCTGACTGCTCCACAGGGCACAATTATATCCCTGGAAACAGAGAATGGGTTAAGGAGAGGAAGACGGAGTAGTCAGAGGCCTTAATAATCTGTAGAGAAATTTAAAACTACCCTGTTAGAGAGTTAGATTTGTCTGATCTATAGAATCTGTCCTTGAAGGGAAGGAAGAGCCTGGGCCCAGAGCCAGGCCTGGTGTCTCTCAGCAGCGTGGTGCTTACAGAGCAGCTCGCAGAGCCGTCTCATGGCAGGCTGTGACTTTCTCTCTCCCTTTCTCCAGGTTTGACTCAGCCCTCAAGGCACCCTGCACAACCGCCCCAAGACGTGAGCCCCTTGGACGACAGCGAGGCGGGCAAACTGGAAGCCAAGCAGGTTGTCTTGATCGATAGCTCTTACCAGTGCCAGTTCTGCCCCAGCAAATTCAACACCTATTTCCAGCTCAAATCACACATGACACAGCACAAGAATGAGCAGGTAGGGACAGAGGGTATCCTGTGTGGGTGGTGAGATTGGGACGGGCTTCATATGGTGCACCGGCTCCCAGAGGCTGATCTGAGCCTCTCGCTCTGTAAAGCTGCCAGCGCTTCCCAGGCAGCTTGGCTCTCTGCGTGTCTGGGTTGCAGCTGTGTGGTCTGAGTCGTCTTGAAAAGTTCCACTGCCTCTGCCCTGCTGAGTGAGAGGTCAGCTGAGCAGGTTTGGGTGCCTAGAGAAAGAGCAAAGCAGCAAAGCCTTAGGTTTTCCATGTAGGTGGCAGCTCTCAGGTCGTGGGACAGTCACCGCTGGGGTGTTGCCACACCGCTGGGGTGTTGCGGTCTCATGCACTCGAGTGGTTTCAGGTGCTCACACCAACACCCCTTTCTCCCTGATGTTCTGAACAAAGTAGCACTGCGGTTCCCGGAGCTCAGCTGTTCTCCAGCACAGTGGGTCAAGGGGCTGTGCTCTCTTTCTGTAGATGACCCATTGGCAATAATTTCCCAAAAGGAAGGCCACTCTGTCTGTTGGCAGAGGATTTTCTCGGTTTGTTTCCAGGGTGTGCCACTCCAGTCACTCTCCCTTCTTCACCCAGGTGTACAAGTGTGTGGTGAAGACCTGTGCTCAGACCTTCCAGAAGCTGGAGTCCTTCCTTGAGCACATCAAGAGCCACCAGGAGGAGCTGAGTTATCGCTGCCACCTCTGCAGCAAGGACTTCCCCTCCCTGTACGAGCTGGGTGTCCACCAGTACTCCCACAGCCTGCTGCCCCAGCACAGCCCCAAGAAGGACATGGCCGTATACAAGTACAGTAGCAATTGGTGCTCACAAGGCTTGTAGGAGTGAGTGGGTGCAGCGTGTTTGGCTGAGAGCGGTGGGAACATCAGAGGGAAGAAGGGGCCGCGTGTTCAGTGGCCACAGTTCTTTTGGGCACCCAGGTGGCAGACGGGGGGGCCCTTCCACTAGGCTGCTTTGGAGAGACAGTGAAAGGCTGGGATCAGTTATGTGCGAAGAACCCATCACTGCAAGTCCTTTTACCACCAGTGAAGAGTGAGATGGGCACAGCTGAACCTGCACTGGGCTGGGTCAGAGACCAGCCTGTTTTTTATGATTCTCTAAAAACTTACAGCAAAGGGAATGTGCGTTGTAGAAGCTGTGCCAAGAAAAAATGAGTTGTTTCTCCTGTCCCTTTGCTGCAAAGGGTTGTGTTACCCGGGAAAGCCTTTCTACTAGTGTAGAGGGAAAGGGTGAGGAATTCCACAACTTTCTGGGGCTTTTGAAATGCCTGTAGAGCTATACAGGAAGAGTAGGAAGCCCAGAACTTACCTAGGAACTTCATGGAATAAATATCTGCCACTTCTTGCATAGACCATAATTCTAGTTATCCTTGTGCTGTGGAGTTTCATCCCGCAGCTTGCTAGCGGGGATCTTTGAGATGAGAGCCCTGCTTCTGTTTGAGGAGGTTTTAGGCTGATCTAAGGACAAGGGGTTTCACAGCAGATACATGGTGTGAGTGCCTCCGTGTTCGTTGTTGATGATTTGTGTCCCCATTGCCTATTATCCGCCAGCTCTGGCAGAGATCTCCAGGAGAAATACTGCCAGGACATGTGAGAACAGGAGAGTTAAGTGGAGAGGGCCCAGGTGGGGTGGCCGAGGTGGTGGCGTGAGCCGAAGCTTTGTTAGATGCTAGAGAGCCCACACAGGAGTGTGGCACCTTGTGGCTGCTGCTGTGCTGCAACCCCACTCTCAGCTCCTTCACTGGGAGCTGCTGTCTTTGTGCACTGAAGATGGAAGGAGGTGTTTTAAGTAAGGTGAATGTTTTACTCAAGGCTTGTCTCTGTGAGGAAGCAGTGCAGAATATGTGCTCAGGTCTGGGTGCTCCCCTGGGAGTCTGTGTGGAAGAGCACTAGCAATTTAGAGGCACCTCCCCCTTCTGAAGGACGCTCAGGGTGAGTGTGATCTGGCCATGTGGGTTGCTGAGGTTTCAGACCCTCTGGGTGGTGGTATTATTGTCTGTACCAAACAGACTCTGTCAGAAATCAGCCTGGAAGGTGGCTGGTGAAGGGGCTGGGCAGCCCTGCCTGGGCTCTGCCTGTGGTGTGGGGTTTGCTGGTGGTGGCCTCGTTCACCGGCTCTCTCCTTTCTCTCTGCGTTCAGATGTGTGAAGTGTGTAAATAAGTACTCCACCCCGGAAGCCTTGGAGCACCATCTGCAGACTGCAACGCACAACTTTCCCTGCCCTCACTGCCAGAAGGTGGGTGATGCCGCCTGAGCAGGTCCTGCACGTGTAGGTAGGGCTCTGAGGGGGCCGGGAACCCTCACCTCCCTTTCCTCTCCCTTCCTACCTCAGTACGGACTGGCAGACTCGTGAGGTGCTTTTCAGAGAGCCAGAGGTGATTGCACCCCAGGCCTCCAGCTCTCTGGCCTCTCACGCAGAGCACGTTCCTCCCTGCAGTGCTGGCTTTTCTCCCAGGTCCCGTTTGCTGAATGGAATTTGTCAGGGGAGCTCCTTTATTCCCATGACAGCACAGGACTGCACGCTCTGGGCTGCTGTCCTTGTTTCTTCAAATCAAGTGTGCCAGGAGGAGCGGGGCTGGTTTTGGGAAGTCTTAGAGTGGCAGCAGTGCCTTTGGCTCGTTGTGCCTGCCTGCCTATGGCTGGAAGGTTGGGTACGAAAAGCCCTAGGTCCTGGAGGAGCTTGTACACCTCTGTTGCTGTACTCATCTCCTGTCGCAACAGAAGTCTCTGGGTGACCCCTCATTCCCCTCTTTCAGATGAGTGCTCTGTGTCCTTGGCAAAGAGAAACCTGTCTGAGTGATGTAACTGGGACTGGAACGATGCCCGGGTAGCTTTTGGCTGGAAATACTCTCTTCAGCACAGCCCCTGAGGGGGTTTGAGGGGCAGAATTTTGTGGGATTTGAATTCTAATAAATTATTTTTTGAAATCCAGACTAAAATTTGGACCCTTGCTCCTCTGTTTATAGCAAAGGAAATGAAAATCCTGCAGTGGGGGCAGGGACAATCTCAGAGGAGTGACCACTCTGTACTGAGGTAGCTCAGGAAGGGGAAACGCTCTCCTGCCATGGTTAGTAACCCATCTTTCTTTACCTGTCTTCTCTCCACTTCCCCCACCAGGTGACATGTCTCCTTCTTTCAGCTTGCAGCGTAGGGATTTGAAAGCCCATTGTCTGCAGCAGCATTTTTAACTCCTGTTTGTATTTTTACTAATATTGCTGTTTTCTTGAGATGTGAGAGCACCATTCTGGGTACCAGACGTCCTGGTTCTCCTGTGCTCTCATCAGATGTGTGTTTGCAGCATCCTCATTAGGAATTCACGTAGCTTGGGTATTTCCAGTATCCCCATTAGCCAAAGGAACCATTCATACTGGCTTTATAAAGGCCATGAATGGGAGCGTTCTGTAACGGATGAGTGAGGAGCACAAACTGAAGTTAACACCGTGGGAAGTTAGTAACTACTGGGGGTCCTTGCCCAGCCCATCCTACTGCTGGTTCCGGTGGGAGACTGGGCATCTATCTGGGGTGTTGGTCCTCAGCAGCATGGTATTACAAAATTTAGCAGCAAGGTTTCAAGGATAAGAAGGTGAGGGGAAGGGGGGTGGTTTGTTTGTTTTAAAGCTCTGTCTGTATTTTCCTTATGCAGAACTAAAGGTTTCCCCAGTGTGGCTTTTCCCAGAAAGCACTCACCATGAGCATCTTACGCTTTCTGTGCAGGCCACACCTCCCGTGCCTGTGCAGGATCAGCGACGGCCCTTGCGTGCTGCGGGCTCTTAGCCTTGTTTTTATGTGCTAACAGGTGTTCCCCTGCGAGAGGTACCTGCGCCGCCACATCCCCACGCATGGCGGGGGCAGCAAGTTCAAGTGCCAGATCTGCAAGAAGTTCTTTCGCCGGGAGCACTACCTCAAGCTGCACGCCCACATCCACTCGGGTACGGGCTGCCCCGGCACGGCAGTGCTCGCTGTCTCCGTATCACAGCCCCTGCTGCATGCTGCAGTGCCCCGGCTCTTCTTCCTGATAACCAGAGTGACGGAGCTGACTGTAGGAGTCATCTATAGTTACATGGTTTTAGGAAACGTATGGTTTTGGTTCAGCCTCACACCCAGTACTGCAGCAGTTAGAAGTGGGGCTAGTTAGCTGAGGAAGCTCGCGCTGGAGAGCAGCAGCAGCACACAGTGTGGATTGTATCCACCCATATACCCATCAGGCAGGGTGGGGAAGCTTGGGAAAGTTTATGGAGAAGCAGAGAGTGGCACTGCTGCCAGAGTGAGCCCTGTATGTGACTAGGGCAGCCCTGTGTGACTGGACTTTCCCTGACTCTTGGTCTCTTTTTTTTTTTTTTTTTTTCTCCATCCAGGTGAAAAGCCCTTTAAGTGCTCAGTATGCGATGCAGCTTTCAATCGGAAAGACAAACTCAAGCGACATATGCTGATCCACGAGCCTTTTAAGAAATACAAATGTCCCTTCTCGTACGTACCGTATCTCCGTCGTGGTGGCAGGTCTTAATGGGGTTGGGATGGGGTTTGGGATGGAAGGAATGTCTCCTGCAGGTACCCTAGGGTCCATGTGTGGCATTTACCAATCCACTGCTTCTTAGGGAGGCAGGAATGCTGTGTGCTGTTGAACTGGGAGCCCAGAACTCATTGACTTCCTGTGAGGCCACATTATTTCATCTCAGTTCATCAAGGCCTGTAAAATAATGCCTGCCTTCACGGGAGGCTTGGGGAGGTAGCGCCTGGGGAGCACTGGGGAAGAGGAGGAGTAGCATTTCACCACAAAGCACAGGATTGCCTGAATGATGGGCCCTCCCTGACTGCCATGTCTCAAAAAGCACTTGGCAATGCAGGAGCTAATGTATCAGCCGGAGAATCCCAGGTTTATAAGGTGCATTCCCAGATCCATGGCACAGCCATGGGCCTGCCTCCGGTAGTCAAGCCTGACTGGCTTCTCGCTGCTTCAGCCACCTTGTAGGTACTTCCAAAGTATTTCCATCTCCAGCTGGGATCTTGAACCTGCTGCTTTTAGGAGCACTCACAGCGGCACACAGACCGCTGTAGTCTAGCAGAAGCCACCTGTCCCTGCAGCAGGCTCTTTATTTCTTGCCCCTCTCCAGAAGGGCTGGAACAGTGGAGCTGCTACCGAGACTGCACCCAGGGACCCATCTGGGTACTGCTAAGAAGGGTTGTGGATCTCTTTATGCTCCAGGATCTTTTTATACATCGGTCCTCGGCTGATTCATGCTGCTGACCAGCATTTGTTGCTGTTACAGGAGCCACACGGGCTGCAATAAAGAGTTCAACAGGCCTGACAAGCTGAAGGCTCACATACTGTCCCACTCGGGTGAGTGGCAGGGAACGCAGTGGCTGGGGATCGCTGTGGTGCTGCAGGAGCGTGTTGCAGGAGGAGTAAGCCTGAGAAACCAGAGAGAGCAAACTGTGAAAGTGCTTCTGCTCTAGACCCGCAGAAGCGCAGGGTGTTCCTTACAGGTGCTTTCCCTGCGGTGTCCCTCCACGCACTGCTCAGCTAACATGGCTGCCGTGTATGGTACAGCATTTCCCAGACACAGGCCTAAATTCTTAATAACATTTATTAGCTTTAGACTTTTTTTCTCTCTGTTGCTGCAGGCCTGTTTAAGTGAGCTTGCTTTTACAGCTGTGTCTAAGCTTTGGTCTGTTTTCTAAGGCAGAATAAATCTGTAGGCAGGGCCTGCTGGTAAGACACAGAAACAGCGCTGGGTTACTCATTGTGTTTGCTATCAAATCAATATCCAGAGCGCTCTGTCCACTCCTCCTCAATACCATCTCGCATTCAAAAGGAGATCTCTTGGGATTTGATTCCCTTCTCTCTGTGTTCCAAAAATGATGCTCCCACTCCTAATAAAGACAAATAATTTATTCCCATGCCCTAGGGAACGTTCTGACTTTTGTCTCTTGAGGTAAAACTCAAAGTCTTTTCTGGTGCCTGTCACATCCAAGGCCCTGTGCAGTGCCATCCCATGGGACTGTGCTGGCAGTGCAGTGGATGGTTTGTTTCAGACTGTACATTCCCATGTTTGGGAGAAAAAAAAAAAAATTTTTTTAATTACCAGATAGACTTGAAAAAAATCAGAGTTTGTTTTGCATTTTCATCACAATTACGTGGCTTTTTTTTCTGGTGATACTTTAATCCTCTTGTTTGAGGAACACAGACATTCAAGGTGTAGCCACTCACCCTTTTCTGACTGCACGTTTGCCTGGCACAATGTCTTCTCCCTTTTATCAGGGAACATCTCCTTGGAAGAGGAGATGAAGCTGTCATGCTCTCCCTCGCTGCGGTGCAGATTTTCCTGAAGATCTGCATTAGGATGCCGGGTCTCTAACTGAGCTCTCTCTCCTCCGATGCTTTCTGCAGGGATGAAGATCCACAAGTGCCAGTACTGTAACAAGTCCTTCAGCCGCCGAGCCCACATGATAGAGCATCAGCGCTCGCACACCGGCAACTACAAATACCGCTGCCCCACTTGCAGCAAAGGCTTCACGCGCCACAAGTACATGAAGGACCACAAGTGCCGGCTGGGCTCACCCAAGGACAAAGACCTCCAGCTCAGGAAGCCCCAGAAGAAGCGGGTGGCACGGGGACGCAAGGCGGGCCTTTCCCTCCCCAACCAGCTGGGTCTGGCAGAGCTGAAGGACAGCGCTGCTGGGGAAAGCCCCCCCGAAGGGGGCCCGAACAAAGAACCCTTCCAGGAGTCGGACGCAGTCCTGTCCATCGTGGTTGGTGGGTCAGGAGCTGCTGACTCAGACCTGGTGGATCCTGGGCAGCCCAACAGCATCGCATCCAATTTGGCCCTGGCAGAACTGCAGACTGGCTCAGATGGCCCCTGCACCATGCTGGCTGTTCCAGTTTACATCCAAACGACGGAGTGATAATGTGTAGAGCCACTGTGTGGCTGAGGGCTGCTGCTGGGGCTGTCAGACTCGGTGCTGAAATTTATCCCAGTGAAAAAGACCAAAGCTCTTGTGGGAAGGTAGATGGATATGGGAGAGAATGGCTTTCATCTCCACTTGTTCTTCCCATCCTTGGGCAGAGGACTGCTTGGAAGCCACCACTGAAGAGAATGGCTCCATTATTTTTTGTCCCTGTCCATCATTGGTCACTTTAGGGCAAGGAAGACTAAGATCCCTGAATCAGGGTAAGAAGAAGGAGCTTGCAAACTTGCAACAAACAGAGCTGCTGAAATCAGGTGGCTTTGCAAATCACAGCCTGTCCCATCTGTGGTTTTTCTGGACTAAAAGCTGTATTGCCCAGTATTTGGGTGGCCTTTCTGAGAGCAAACAATTGATCCTTCCTAGTGGAAGCAAGTTCATCCTGAGATCCTTTGGGAACACTGTTCAGAAATAGCCTGACAAGACTTATCTCTGGTATCTTTCTCCTCTCTGTCTCTGTCAGCGGAAAGATTGCCTTGTCTGTACTACATGTGTCATAAAGACCATGGACCTCCTGTGCCGTGTGGAGTGTGTGGGCGGGAGCACGCGCCTGTGTTGGCTCTTCTCTCTGGCTGGTATTTCCCCCACAGTGTTTGTTCTTTTCATGGTTTTTCTCCATATCCAAGGATCTTCACCTGCCTTAGACATCAAGGAGTCAATCCTGGTGACAGGTAAAGGTGACACCTTCTGTATTCAGTGAGGGAGGCTAAGGCCTGGCTGAAGTGACCTCTCCAGGGTCACACAGGAAACCTGTGCTGCGTCCATGAGCCAGGTTTGTACCATTGGCTCTAGACTCGGTGCTGCAGGGCACTTCTCTGTCAGCTGCTTCCCAGCCTGCGCATTCCCTTAGCTCCGTTCTATGGGATCAGTTGTTTTGGGTCACTGGCGGGTGGGAAGTTGGTGTAGTTAGGGAGCAAGAAAGTGCAGTGTGACTGGGACAATTCCTGTGGTCCGCTTGGCTTCTCCTCTCTGATTTCCCAGGTAGGGGTCTCAAAGCCAGCATGGGAGCACCTGAGTTCCTCCAATGCAGGAACTGAAAATTTCCATTGTGCCATGTTGGTAAAGGAGCTCAGAGGAGGCGGGAGAGCAGGCAGGCGTGCTGCTCCCTTCTCCACAGCCCTGCCAGGTTCCTTCTTCCTGTACCACGCTCAGCCTCCCGTTTAATGCTGCCACAGGATGCCCTGGGGAAGGGAACTTCATCCAGACCTGCACATCACCACTGCCGCCTCCAGGTTCTTCTGGGACGTGCTGTCTCTGTGCTCTGCTCTCCCATGCTTTCTTCCTGCTGCATGTGTAGGCAAGCTGGGCTGAGCTTTCCCTGGTAAATTTGTGTGATGAGCTGCTAAGTTGTCTGTAGATGTAAAATGCTGCACTTCCAGCCTATTTCTCCAGAGGTGGCGCGGAGTGGAGCGTGGATTCAGTCAGTCCTGAGTACCGAAATTCTGTCTGCCGAGTCCCCTGCCTTGTGCCTGGGAAGTGGTGGGTGTTTGTGGCCACTGAGGCAGTCAGCCCAGTGTTACTGGTCTGACTGGCCTGACCCTGATGCCTGCCTGCAACCTGCCTGAGCCCCAGCCCATCGCTTGACCTCAAAGTGCTCTTCCTGTATCCTTGCTCAAATCTTAAAAATCTTAAAATTTTAAAAACAGCAGCTTGCAGAGCAAGCAGCAGGCTGGTGCCATCGTGGTATCTCCTGGCTATGTGCTCGCAGACTGCACCCAGTCTAACACTGTCACCCCTGTCAGGATGGGTCCCGTAACCAGTTCAGTTTGCCCATTCACTTTCCTAATTCACCTTTTTTGTGGTGCTTCTGCTGGCAGGTGTTAGGAAATGGCGCGCAGGGCTTACAAGGGGAGGCGGGGAGGAGGAGATTGTTCAGGCTTTAGAAGAGGGTCAGGAGAGGTCTTGCTGCTGCCCACAGCTGCCGAACAGGAGCAGGTGGAGAAAGTGGAGCCAGGCTCTGCAAAGGTGTGCAGGGATGGGATGAGGGTTGGAACATGGCAACTTCTGACTCGACAGAAAGAAAGGAAATTTCTACCACGAGGGTGGGCAAAGGAAGGAGGCTTCAGAGAGGCTGTGAGATCTCAGCAGCTGGCGACAGTGCACATTCAGAGCACCCTGCTCCGAGTGGACGCGCTTGGGAGGAGGTGGCTGGGCTGGAGACCTCCAGGTGGCCCTTCCTACTGATGTGTTTCTGTGCCTCTGTGAAATGTCTTGTCTGCTTTGAAGGGCAGAGTTTATTTGCCCAGAATGTTTATTTTAAATACTTAGCTCTCAGTTAGTTTGCTAAATATACTTTTCCTGTTTTCCTCCCCTCTGTACCTGCACCGTATGGTGTCATTATGCGGTCTCTGGCGCTGCGGTGCTGCAGTCGGGTCTGTTTTGAGACGAAGATGTGTGGGTGCAGCACTCCTTCAGCTCAGAGGCACCAACGGGAGGCCTGGCCCTTCCTTTCTGGCCCCTGCTTTCCACCAGCCCCGTGCACAGGCCAGCCAGTCTAAATGAGATGCTGGAAGCTGGTTTCCACTGGCTACGCCGAGTGTAATTCGAGGGGTGGAAGCAGAGCAACGGCACGGCCTGGTATGCGACTGTGGGACGTGGAGGCTGAAAGAGGCCGCGCTGTTTGTAAGTTTTATCTTGAGCATGGTTGTCCTTAGAGCAAATCTCGGAGCAATTACCTGTAAGGTAACGTTGACAGAGGTGGCTGATCAGGAGAGAGGCCAGGCTGGCTGGGCAGCTCTTGCCTTTGGAAGCTCTGTGGGTGCGAGGTCTGCGCATGTCCGATGGATGCTGCAGCCCCAGCAGCGCTGGCAGAGGAAAGGATTCGTGACTGCCTGCAAGTGTGGTGTGGGCCCTGTCCCCTGCTTCCCAGCCGAGCTGGCTGCTCCTGGAGCCTCACTGCCCTTTCTGTGGAAAGGGGGAAAAAAAAAAAAAACAGTTGTTTAAAACAACAACAAAACCCTTCTCCTCTGTAGCCATACTACCTGGAGATTAGATTCTGCCGTGGAAGGAAATGCCACGGGAAAGATAATTTAATTAGAAGACTAAATGCTATCCCTGAGATGTCATGAGTTACGTGCAGGCCTCAGTACTATTCAGTACGCGGGGACCCGTTGTGCAGGGAAGGTGCCTCATCACAGCAGGCCACGAACTTCAGAAACCCTCTTTCTTCCTTGGTGTCTCAGTCTTGTCCGGCTGCTTAAACTCCTCTGCAAACCTGAGCCAGTTAAGTTGTCTACAAGCTCTTCTATTTCCTACTGGCCAAAAGCGAAGAATTCTACGCAGAATTTTACTCCGTTTCTGTTTCTCTAGCGAGGGCCTGCCCACTGCTCAGCTGCAGTGCGGGCTGAGGCGGATCTAAGCTGCTCTGGTCACTGATTTCGTTCCAGCACCTTTCCACAGGGCTGGTTCCATCCTGTGTCCTGGGTACAATCAATTTCCTTACAAAACCACCCTCAGAAGTATCTTGGCATTTTCTGGAAGTTCCCTGGACTGCTCCAGGGCCAAAGCCATCCCCTGGGAGAACTGGAGCCGATACTGGATCTGAACAAAGGTCCGCTGGTGCTCAGCATCCACTCCTGACAGCAGATGTTTATGTCAGAGTAGGGAAAGGGCAGGGAAAAGCTCTGCCTCCCCTTCTGTTCTTCCAGCCTCCCAAGTCATGAGCTGTGGGGGGAGCTTTCCTGCCCTGGGAGTGGTTTCTATAAGCCTCTCTGGATTTTGTTTCTGGTTTTGGTTTTTATTTTTGTCTTTCTTCCGTATTTAGCATTACAACGTTAACAGGGTAGAATGGGGCAGGATCCGTCCGCAGCTTTGTTGCTAACCCCCACCTCGTACGACAGGAGGCTGTCCTTAATTGTGTTACCCAGTGCAGGGCTTTTCCCCGCTTGCTGCGGGCGTGTAAAGGCTCTCTTTGCCCGCCAAGCGGTTGTTCGGTTCATTTTTCCTCGTTGCCATTTGCTGCGTGTATCCCGGCCTGTTTTAGAGCATAACTAGTCCAGCTCTGCTCAAAAGCGACAGTTTCCAGTGCTAAACACAACTATTGTCCGAGTCTGTCATTGATTAACTCGTTTTTACACCACCACTGTGAGCAGAGAAGGAGGTGTTTATTATTTTTAGGGACGGCAGAGGCCAAGCACAAAGAAACAAAAGTCAAAAGCGCCCAGTAAAGGGACGAGGCACTTTAGACTCGATTTATTTGTTGGAGTTTGGACTCTGCATAGGCAGGGCGGTCATACAGCATGGAGTCATGTCCGCACCGCCTCCGGGGATCAGGACGCGTGACTCAAGCGTCCAGGAAATAAGGTGCTCACAATTAGTCACCGCCAATTAAGCAAGCACGACTCTGGATCGAAGTACTTGGTTTTGTAAGGCGGGCAAGTTGAGAAAGGGAAGCTTCAAGCGGAAATTTCACCCCGAGTTCTCCCGACACCTTAGCGGGCTGTGCACGAGTGGCAGGGTTTGAGCGATACGTTCAGGCGGTGCCTTCCCGGGATTGCACCCGGGCCCGCTCCCGGCGCCCGCGGGCTCCTCCGGTCGTTAATTCGCGGTCCTGGCCTTGCTCCGGCCCTCGGCCGCCGCTGCAGCTCCACTCTCCTCACCCTCCGTATTTCCCCGCCCGAAGCCCCCGCGGGCCTGTATCCCGCCCCGGGCAGGGCGTTCCCAGGGCAGGGCGGGCCGCGGCGCCTCCCCCCGCCCCGCTGAGGCCCGGCCCCGGCAGATGGAGAAGGTAGGGCCGGGCCGCGCCATGGCGCCGGCCGCTCCTTCCCGCCCCGTGTTACCCTCCCGCCGACGTCACCGTGCCCGTGACGTCAGCACGCCCCGTGACTCCGCGCGCCGGTTCCGCCGGCGAGACCGCCGCGCCCAGCGCCTCGCTCCGGCTGCGACTACATCTCCCAGCAGCCCTCGCGGGAGGATACCGCCTGCCGGCGCGGCGCGGCGCCGCGGGGCACGCCGGGAGCCGTATGCGGCGCAGGGGCGGCGAGGCGGGGCGCTGAGGCGGGCGCGGTGCGGGGAGTCCTGCGAGCGGCGGCGGCCGGGGCTGTGCCGGTGGCCGGCCGGACGGACGGACGGTCGGTCGGTCTGCGAGGGGAAGGGGGGCACGGAGTGAGGGGAGAGGGTTAGTGGTGCTCCAGGACCGTCGTCGCCTCCCCCGCCTCACACCGCGGCCTCGGCGGCCCGGCGCAGCCATGTCGGGGCTCCTGGGGAAGCTGTTCGGGACGGGCGCCGGCGGGAAGGGCGCCGGCAAGGGCCCGTCCCCGCAGGACGCGATCCAGCGGCTCCGCGACACGGAGGAGATGCTCAGCAAGAAGCAGGAGTTCCTGGAGAAGAAAATCGAGCAGGAGCTGGCGGCCGCCCGCAAACACGGCACCAAGAACAAACGCGGTGAGCGGCCGGGCCGGGCCGGGCTGGGCCGCCCCTTCCCCCGGCAACAGGTCGGCCGGGCCGGGCGGCGGGGAGGGCCGGGGCGGCCTGTGGGGCTGCTGGCTGCGCCTGTCCGCTCCCAGACCTGTGTTTTACAGGTGTTTGCCTTTATTTTGCAGCGCGCCGGCTGGGAGCCGCGGCAGCCCCCCTCTCCCGGGCCTGTCACCCTTCCCCGGGCGGGCCCGTGCCGAACCAGGCCTTGCCCGCCCGGGAAGGGCGGCCCCTCTCCGGCGGAGCCGCCTGGCGTGGGCGCCGCCTCCCGCCCGCCTGAGCGGCGCGTCGGGCCGCTGCTGGGCCCTCCCGGCCGGCGTCCCGCTGCCCCCGCGCCCCGGGCCGGGGGAGGGGGGGCAAATATTGCGAGGGAGGAGCCGCGGTGCTGCGGGGTGCGCAGAGGAGCAGCCGGGAAAGCGGTGTGTCAGCGGGGAACAAGGCCTTGCTTTGCCGTGGGGTTGTTTTTTCTGCTAACAAACGAAACTCTTTACCAAAGCCCTGCTCGCCAACTAATTCCTGCAGCACGTCTGGAGTCTAGCGAAAGCACAGAAGCCTAGAGGCCTTCTGGGTCTTGTGCCTGCCCCAAGCACATGCAGGATCTTATTAATTTATGTACTTCCTTTAAGTGTCTGTTTTTCATACTCTGCGTTTGGGCTGTCCAGGATGTGTAACTCCTTATGAACTTCTGAAGTTAAAAGGAGTAACTAACCAGTATAAATTTTCTTTCTGTTGTTTCTTGGCATGGGAGGTCTTCAACTTTTTATTAAAAGCTCACTTTCCAGAGTCTTTCTGTTCTTTTCTGGCTGAGCAGACATGGCAGTTTTATAATCACCATGCCTTCTGAAGGAACTCAAGTAGTTTTAATAAGTAGTAATTTTATTATTTTTTTGCCTTCACTCTACCAGTTCCTTCTCTTTAGCCAACAGTATCAAAATAACTCCTGGGGAAGTGAGAGGGCAGCAATCCCCAAGGGTTAGGCTGGTGCAAAGGCCCCTGTGCCACTTCTGGAGCATGTTAGGGAGACCAGCAGTCATGGCTTTAATGTGTGTCATTTTTCTGTCCCTGGGATGAAAAAGTGCTGAAGACAAGGTTGATCATCCTTAGAGAGTTTCTTAGAAAGATGCGAGTTAATACTACCTCTTCTGGGAAGAAGTTGGATTATCCTTTTGTTTTGTGTTAAATCATGGAAATGTTCAGCCTATTCTTCTGAAAACAGCATATGTTCTGGTGGGGTTTTTTTGTTACCTTTTTTTTTTTTCTCAAGGGGCCCTTCAACACATTTACTCTAGCTCATGAGTAGTGGACTTACTCCTCTCAGTGAAGTTAATGAAAGTAGCAGTAGTACAGGATGGTTTGAACACCAGTCAGACAGTATCTTACTGGATTTAAAATCTGTCCTGAAAATAACTTCTGCTTTAAAAAAAGAAGTGCACAGCTGTGAGCTTGACAGTTTGTGCTGCTTCTGCTGCGTCCTTTTATTCCGCTCCAGTTTGTCGATACGGCGTTGTTGCATCCAATCCAGAGTATTTTGTCAGGCACTCAAACGTAACGAAACAAACCAAACTGCTAGATCTTGCCAAGGGTTATGGAGTTCTGGTCTCAGTATTTGGTTTCAGGATAGCTCAAGCTGATCTTAATCACTGTTGCCCCAGTTTTACTCCTTTCCTTGTGGCTATCACCTGATCCTACGAGAGCTGGCTCACAAAGCCAAGCTGCCAGAGAAATAGCATACACCCCCCAAAAAATGCAGCAGGTTAATTCCTTATCTCTGACCACACTGGGTATAACAATTCCAGAATCTGTTTCTGCGTTATCCTTTCTGACAGAAACCCAAAGCTCAAATTAAGTCTCAATATGAAGATTACAGCAGGGAGAGAAACCTGACCGCTGCTAGGGTGGAACTTTTGAAAGTATTTTACTCTAGAGTTTAGATCCAGGGTGGATCTAGAGTTTAGATCCATGCCTGCTGCTGGATTTTACATTTTTGTTAATGAACACTAGGTCCTCAAACACCGGAATGGGAGAACAATTGACATTCTGCTAATGTGCAGTAAAAATATTCAGGCTTTAGCAAGAGTCTGATGCTTCATGGATTTTCTATCAACGTTGACTTCTGTCAGGTAGTGTTTTTTCTTCTGTGGCATCAAAGTTTCTCTTTCACTGTAGGTAAAGCTGGTATTTTCAGCAGTAGTGACTGAGTTCAAAATGGATGCAAAACCACTGCTACGTTCCTGCTGTATAATTTAGGCTTTTCCAGGAAAGCAAACACCACTATGCTCCACCCTACACATAAAAAAAAAAAACCAAAACAAAACAAAAAAAACCAAACAAGAAAGCTGGGCGTAGCCTGAAGCCAAAAGTCATAATTTTATACCCACCTCCTCCAGACGTAAGTCAGTTCAGCTGGCTGATCTGATGGGGAATGAACTGTTTACCACCCCTTGCTTTTTCAGTCTGTCACATTGGTCTGCTGATCTGATTTGCCTGTTGCTGGAGGGTTACTGCGTCTGGCACGGGAGAGGAGACAGGACAGCCCCTTTTCCATAGCAGCTCAGAGAATCTGGCCGAAATGTCTAACTGGTGTGTGGCGGTGTGGCTGTGGAACTGGCAGCGGCTGGTCCCCAGTGATGTGGCTGCCAGGCGTGGTAACACCTTGTCTCGCCTGTTTCTCTTGTGCTGGTGTTAGCATTTCTGTGGGCAGTGCACAAGTTGGATTAGTTTGCTGATCCAGCCAAAACCTAACTCTTAATAAAAAAAAAAAAAAAATAAAATAATTGTTTTCCACAATTAACAGCACAAATGCTAGAGCTGGCAAGAGAGGGAGTCAGGAATGTGACTGGAAGGAGGAGGGCAGTTCTGCCTCTCCTGGCAACGGTCCCCTGCTTGGTCAGCTTAGATGTGTTAGTTGTGATAAAATCTGAGTGACACGCAGTCTCCCAGCAAGGGATCCAGCTGATTGTTAATTAAAAAATGGAAGCAAGCCTGCATGAGGGCGTGGAGTTTTTTATTTCTATGTTTGAGTGGTTCAAATGTTGCAATGATCTGGAGTTGAAGGAAGCTTGCGGCCTCAGCCTTGGGTAGCGACAGAAACTCAAATAACCTGTGGCCATGAATGTAATGCCTTAGACATCAATGCGCTGCTCGCCAACGTGTTTTTAAAGCCCTCCTTGACATTTGGCAAGAGAAGTGATCTCTGCTCCCAGAATCAAATAACATGAGCTTGGTTTTGATCTGCGAATCATAAGATTCTGGTGTGGGGGAAGCAGGAGTCCTGCAGCAAACACTGTCCGGCCCTTTTTGTCATCTGCCTGCTCTGTATTTTAAGCCATAGTCCAGTGTAAAAATGCATCTTTGAGATCAGGTGCTTAACCGTAAACCACAGCTTCTGTGCAAGAGTACTGATAGCAGTGCTGGCCTGAGTGCTCCTCCTCCCCTGAGATTAATGAGTGGAGCATTAACCACCTGGCCTTCGAAAAATGTGATCGTTCCTCTTTCTAAATAGGTGTTTAAAAGCGAGGAAACCTTTGGTTTGAAATACTGCCCTATCTATGTTCAACAGAGGCTTTTTGAGGCAGATTGCAGTTTGGGAGGGATAGGGAGATTCACAAACACCTTTTAAAAACCTTTAAAAAGTGGCATAAATAAAACCAAAAACCTGTGGTTCTGATAGATGCTGTTTGGTAACGGTATTTGGTGCAATACATCCTTCCTCTGTTCCTCTTCTCTGTCAGGCCCTGTCGGAAGGGAAACCGGGCATGATTACAACCGCTGACTTTGTTTTTATAACT
This sequence comes from Chlamydotis macqueenii, assembly GCF_036417535.1. Classification (NCBI taxonomy): domain Eukaryota; kingdom Metazoa; phylum Chordata; class Aves; order Otidiformes; family Otididae; genus Chlamydotis; species Chlamydotis macqueenii. Next base: position 2,551,387 of record NC_141571.1, on the reverse strand, counting down.
TTTTCTCTCCAAATGCATTAGATGTTGGATTCTGCTTTTCCTGGATCCTGCTTAGGGGCTCCTAGCGCCAGTTCAAAACTGAAATTTGCGGGTGATGTAAGCTGCTGATTTGGTTTAACTGTCTTTTGCTTTCTCGGACCTGTTCAGAAAAGTGCCAGGTTGTTTCTCGCTGGCAGATATTTGTGCCGAGTCATGTAATGTTTGTCTGGACTGGGATGTTGTGGGGCTTCACACGTGTATCCTTCAGGGCTCTCTGTCAGTCCCTTCCTGCCCTTCGGCCAGGGTACTTTGTTCTCCCTTAGCAGCGCAGCTGAAGCGTGAGGTGGGAGGTGGGAATATTCACTGCTGCCAAGGTTTACCCTGGGGTTTGCCTTTGGCTGGAGGACATGGAGCCCATTCTGACTGGATTCTGCTAAGAACCACATGCTCACACTTGAACGTTGTCTGGGCCATGCAGCAGGGCCGCAGCTGGGCCTCCTGGGGTGCTGGGGATGGCTGGTGTGCTCAGGTGTGCTCCGTGGTGCCATCTGCGATGCTGCCCAGTGGACAGGTCAGCGTAGGAAAGGCGCTTCATTGCTGTTTGGAATTAAAAACAGTTACTGCTCCTTACCTGGCAAATCTTGGTGCTTCCAGGCCTGAAGTGATGGTGAAGGACGTGGCCATGCTTCATTGATGAGCAGGCAATTAACTTAACACAGAGGGATGGTATCACATCGAGAGGAGTCTGCAGCCAGTGCTGTTCAGAAAAAGGATTTTTTTTGTTGTTGTTGCTGTTGCCCAGGCTGTTTTGCAGTTGCTCTTTAGCTTTCATGACTGACCTACCCTAGGAGGGTACCACCACCGCTGAGCTCTTGTAGGGCTCACGCAGACTGTGTTGCCCGTACCACTGGGCTGAGCGGACACCCTTGCAAGAGGTCTGCCGCAGCTGTGCGTGTCCTCATGCCTCTCTGTCTCCTTCTCTGGTCACCCGGCCTCTCCTGCCTGCACGCGATGCTCTGCGTTGACCCTGCCTCCCGCACTTGCTGGGAGCAGCAGCAACTCTGGGGATACGCTGCTGGCACTCGCTGAGTCTAGCTGTGAAAAGACCAGTGATGGTTTTGGCAGCTTTTTGCTCTCTCCTATGAAATCCCCATCTGTTCTGGGAAAAAACCCAAAGTTTTTTAACATTACCTTTTCTGGTTTTTGGGGTAGTACATGCTGCTTGTTCCACAGACTTGGCATGGATGTGGTTCGAGTGAGGAGGATGTGGCCTGACCTTCTGCAGCCAGCAAGGCTCTGAAAGAGCATGTGTGTGTGTGTGGAGGGGGAGTGGGGTGTAAAGTAAAAGCTTGCTGTTTACTCACGCCACTTAAAATGGATGATTTTTGCAAAACTAAAAGTTGGAGCAGCTCGTGTACTTTAATATGCTTTCCATGAAGTTTTCAGCTAGGTTTTCAGCCAGCTGGAACTCCTGGCACAAAGTGCCTGAAACAAAAAGGGTGCAATTGGAGAATCCTAAACAGGCCACACATCAGATGTTGACAGACCTTTGCCTTCCCCTCAGACAGCCCAAGGCCACGGCGCGTAGCTGATAAGGAGGTTGGTTCTGCTCGTAATCATCCTGGTTGAGTCTCTGAGCAGAAGTGAAGTTACAGTTGCTGAAGGTGTTGGCAGATGCAGGCAAGTCTGCTTGCACGGATGTAGCCAGGTTGCGGGTGAGGAACCTGGGGGCACTGTGGACTTTCCTGGTCACCAGTACCAAGGGCAGCGAAATGTTCCCACCAGCAGAAGGTCGCTGTGGCCGTGGTAGAGCAGAACTTCCCCCTTGGTGTAGCTCAGTGCCTGGCTGCGGCAAAGAACTGTAATGTTCTTGCAGTTGGAAGTCCTGTTGGGAAAGGTCTTCTACGGCTTCCTCCAGTTTTGTTGTTTAAGTGAAGCCCTGCCAAGGACCGTTTTTTATGGGGGCTAATACAAGTATAGGGTAGTTCTACAGCCAACTGTTGTCTTGTAATTCTCAGCTCGTTGGCAGCGAACCATGGAAGCTTGGGGTCAATGTTGTCCAAATAACCAGTGTAGCCATCTCTCTGGCTGTCCATGTTTATCCTTGTGCGCAGCAAGCGAGGGCTGAGCTCAATACAGACTTTCATGACTGCTCCCTTCCCATTTCTGAGCTCCTGCACCAGCCTGTGCTCCGGCAGTCAGCTGTTTCCCCAGCTCCTTACGCTCCCCAGATAAGGACGGCCAAGTCAGCGCGTGTATCGGTACAACTGATCGTCCATCCTGGACTGTGCTGTTGCAGCTTGCAGGATCGTATCTTGAGTAATAACCAGGTAGTACCACCTTCCACTTCAGCTGCTTTCTGGACAGCAATTGCTTCAAAACAGAGTACGAGATTAACAGGTCTGTCTCATCCAGTTGTGTTGAAGTCAAGGGTTGGTTTAGGCACGAGGTAAACCAAAAGACCTCGTAGTGTGGTCGCTATCCTGCTGGGACAAACCCCCTGAGCTAACCTGATAGTGACCGGTTGTGAATTTGGCTGCGTAGCCACATCCTGAGCTCGTTTGGATACCTGACTGCCAGGTTAGTCTATGCATGCGAAGACTTGCAACATCGTTTGCTGTAAAACCTGTCTTTTTGGAGTCTCCCTTTCTGAGAAGGCTGTGGTCAGCCATGCTGGCTGTTTCACTAATGTGGTGTGTTAAGTGTTACCAAACATCCCTATCGTGTGCTCTTCGTGGAGTGGCAGGAGCTTACTGGGGTTTAAGGACGTTGTGTTTGCTTCCAGGTGACTGCACAGAGGTTGCTCGGATGTAGTGGAACTGCAGAGAAGCATAAATGCCAGGGTGACAGGAACATCAACCCATGATATTCAGAAACTTGCAGGTGATTTTTGTTAGTTATGAAGTAGAACAAGTTGATCTAAAGCGAACTTCACAATGGGCTAGCTAGGAACTGCGCACAATCATTGCCAGTGAAGTGTTCAGGGGTTGGTTCAAGAAGTACAAACTTATTTTTTGGAAAATAAATATGGTTTGGTTTATTTGTTTTGTAACTTCTGAGTTTCGAAAGGCCTGCGTTTTCAACTTTTTCCCCTTCGTGTTGGAATCTGAGCGTTCGTGAAAAAAGTAAATTTTTCACATCTCAAAATAGCATAACTGGACCAGATGAGATGTTAAGAGAAATGCTAAATATTATGACAGCCTCAGTGAAATTCTTGGACTTGGCAGTGCTCTAATAATAATTGCCCAAGGCTGGAAAATGCGCGATAGATTACCGAGGCAGCCACTTGTGTTATTCCCCAGGGAGAGGTCTCAAAATGGGCTGCTTAAGGGTAAGATCATCCCAGTTTTGTGATTTCATCAGAAAAATACTGTTAACCGTAGGGAATTTGGTTGTTTGGGTGTATTCCCTCTGAGAAAAGAACGTTTTGAGACACTTAAGAGCTATTTCTGTTCTTGTAAAGCTGAACCTCTACCTGATATATTTCTGGCAGGGATTCAGAGGAAGATGATAGTTTTTCACTGGAATTCTCTTTAACAAGGTATCTTCAGCAATCACAAAATAAAGAAGAAACCCCATAAAGAGGATTTTGCAGACTGTGAGAATCCCAGGGAGTCCTTAAGGAACATACTTTTCTCATCCTAAAAGGTTAAACATTTGTTGAATTCTGAATAATCGTCTCCTTTTATATACATGTAAAATTCTGTTGTGAAATAACGAGCAGATTTTTAACAGCAAGGTTACTGGGCAGTTTAAAAGGATGAGAGAGGATAATTTACCCCAGCAGCCTTGGAAAACATCTGGTTTTATTTGGAAAGAAGGAATGTGGTTTGGGTAAAGCAGTTTTGGCGATGCCTTGTAGTCCCCTGCCATCATCCAGTGATGTGCAGGACCACAAGAAGTGAATCACTGAAAATTGGGAAATACAGTATAGGCTTTGCTCCCAGAGGGTGGGTCAGATTTCATGTCGTAGCTGGAAGTGTTAGGCCTCGTATGCTTTTTTCTTTATCTTTTTTTTTTCTTTTTGCCTTTATTTATAGATTTTTAGACCAGGAATGCTTATTGTTTAGGTTAATCTCTTGCACAATAGACTAAATATTCTGGCACCACTTTGCTGGTGAGGAAGTTGTAATCTGAATGTGACTTTTAGGCCTGTGTACGTCCTCTGGACATCACAAGTCTCAGCAGGTGATCCTCGTGGGAAAGGAAATCACGCTGCTTTGTGCTGTGTTAGCCTTGGAGTTGATGTGAATTCATTTTTAACCATGCTTTGGTACCTCTGTCTCTCAACTGCTTTCCCACCACGATGCTTAAATCAAACCTGACTTCTTGGACCTCTGACATTTTTACTGTGCCATCAAATTGGCTTCATGTAGCTGGGTATTTAATGGGCAACCAGTTAGGCATATGCTTATATATCAGCGTAGTGGCCATGCTTTCCTCCTTCCTCTTCAGCCCCTTGTACAAGCCCTGTATGTTACTCTCTCTGAAAGTCTTTACCTTTTTTTTTTTTCATGTAGAGAAATCTCACTAACGTGCAGGATGCGGGCAAGGCTCTGCTGGAGCAAAGGAAGGGTGGGAAGTATTTCCAGAACTGGAAACAACACCAAAGCAGAAATGTGCAGGCAGAAGCTTGCAGGACAAGGGTGCTTTCTAGCTGTTATATCTAGAGTAGTTACATGGTTTTGGAAATACCGTGAAAGGTTTTGGAAACTCCCTGAAAAGATCTGACCTGTGAGACCATGAGTAGAGAATGAAGCATCACCAGCATTTGCATCTGGTAAGGCTCTCCTGGTCTGGGACAAGCATTCCTTGGGATGTGCTGCAGGTCTCTTGTGGGAAGATACTGCCTGGATGCTTTTACCCTGGGTTTGGTTTGAACCAACACGGACGTTCTTCAGCTGGCTAACAGCTTCTTGAGCTGCAGAAAGATATTTATTCAAGGCTAAACTCAATGGTGTGAAAGAAGTTTGGTAAGACTGTAGTGGGATTTATAGCTACCTTTTTACGTGCTTGTAGCATCAGAGGATATTTTGTGAATTGCTTTAAATTGTCTTTTTGCGTCTTAGTAATTTTTTTGAGATGTTGTAGGCAGTTTGCTAATTCTCAGTAGAAGGAGAGGTGAGCAGTTGCTGCCTAAGGTCAAGCTACCGTGCTGCAGGCTCTGCCGCGGGCAAGGCAGCCAGTTAGGTCGTACAGCTGCAGATGCCTCTGGTTTATCCCATTTCAAGGACGGTGAGGATGTTGTTGGTGATTAAATTTGCTGCCAAGGCAAGCACCAGGAAGATGGAACGATAATTTCAGAAGCAGCAGAAATAATGACACTTCTTTCTGTTGGGCAAATTGTAGATGGACAGGCAGTATAACATGCAGGACAGTCACCCAGCACTAAGCTGATTGTCCCAATCACCTCTGGTGGCTGGGCTTTCTGCTGGAGGGGCTGGGACACCCCTCTCTGGGAACTCTTCTGCAGCTCTCTCGCACTGTTTATTTTGGCGTATGTTATTTCTGAGGCTGCTGTGGAAGATTTTCATCCCCCATTAATACAGCTGGTGTCCTTTGGCACTGCTACCTCTGCTGCTGCCGTTTCTTCTCGTTTGCCAGAGAAAATGTGAGAATTTGATGTGAGATTACTCCAATTGAGGGGGAAAAAAATTTAATCAGAGCTATTAACCCAGACATCTTCCACTGGATGAGAAGCCTTTCTGTTTTAGGTATCAATGTGTTTTTTAGCGGATTTTTGCAGAGACAGGGGTTGGATAAGCAGGAAAGGTGCCTGTTGTGAGCTACCAGTCGGGACAAATTCCCTGGGCTCACAAATGCGTGGACCTTGACACAAGCGTGTGTTTTAATTTTGTGAAACTCTTGAATTATATTCCTGGTTGTTCCCAGTGCTTTTTGAAGTAACTGGTCCTCTTGCTGCTCTCAAGTGGAGACATGGTTTTGCTAGCAAAATTTGCACTTGCAGGTATATAGAAAAAGAAGCTTTTAAGTTCTTCCTTGGTTTTTATCTACTAATCTAGGCTTTTCTACTAATGATATTTAAAAGCATTAATTCAGTGGAACTGCTGTGTGCGTAAATATCCCATTAACACTGCTTGTCCTACAAATGTATAAGCAGTAGTTACTTGCAGGAAGGCTGTTGATTTTTAATTAAATCCTCAGCATGTTCATAGTTAATTTTTCCTCTCTGAATGTGGTACTATGTAGTAAAATAGTATTTTTATTATCCTGCTAACTTCTTATCACAGTGAACGTTTTTCTTATTTCTCTAACAAACTGCTGTACATATTGCAAGGAATATCTTAAGACTTAAAACAACTCTGTGTTAATAATTTGCTTATATACAGGTTGAAATACTTTAAAATACGTACAATTAAATTCTTACAGATAGCGTTTCTTGAGAACAAAGTGAAATTATTTGGGTGAGCAGTCATGCTTTTCAGGCTGAGTGCTGACAGAGGACAGTCTGGCTAAATGACTGCTCCTTTCACTTCGGAGTGTTTGTTAGGCAGGAGTGGTGACCGCGAACTGTAACACGAGTTCCTGCTTATCGGTGGTGTTGGAGCGCTGGGTGCTGCCGTGGTAGGCATAATAATGAAACCCTTGCCTTCTTGTTATTCACCGTGGTCAAACGGTAAGTGTAAAAGTTCTGCCGGAACTTCTAGAGCGAACTATCAGAGAAATTCAAATAAATAGGAAGTTAAATATAGTATTTTGCAGTTCATTAGTTGAAGACTGTAAATAATTTAAAAAAAAAAAACCCAAACAGAACCCAACAACATACAAACACTCTCACCTCATTGAAAGAAAACAAGGGAAGGAATAGCTTATGTATTAAAAAGTATGAGTTCTTAAAAAGGCCGTAAAAGGTTCTTCAGGTGTACTTCTTACACATGTTTTTACGTTCACGTAGTTGAAGCAGTCAGTCCAGATCTTACTGCTTGTGCGTCAGCTGCTGTTTCACTGGACTTGCCCTCCTCTCTGGCAGCTGATGTTTTCTTGGAGAGAATGTCTGTGTGAAAAGGAACTGCAGAGGTTAGAGGCTGATGCTTATTAACACGGAGACATTTTCTATTACTTTGCCAATGGAAAAGAGGTCATAAACTATTTATATCCATTTTAACTGGTCAGAGCTCTGTGGTGAAATCTTTATGAATAAAAATTGGCTCCAATGTCCCAGTCGTAGCTGATAATAAAGACAATTAATATATCAGAGTGTCACATGGAGAAGATAATTCTGAGCCTGCTCACCATCTCCTGATGGATGGCAGGAGTCACCAAGTTAGTTTTAAATGTATTGCCTTTAAATAAATTGTAATAATATGTATATAGAACTGCTTTTCCCCCAGTGCTTATTTCTTTATGTATTCTGCTGAAAACTTGACTAAAATTCAAATAATGTGCAACTAAGTTTTGTTATCTGCTGTTGCTTTTTTAGAGGATGTTTTAAGTTCATGCAATTTGTCATGTGCATTGGACTTAAAAGCGAAAACACACGCTGTGCCTGTTAAGGGTCGGGTACGGGTTATAGTGGTTGTCTAAAATACTGAGTGTTTATTGGCAAGTTCTTGCTGTGAAAACTAACTTCCCATGTAATGATCAAATGTTTTTGCTAGTATTGGGTCTGTATTGATTCATTAAGTGAAGGTTATCTTAAACGTTAAACTTTTTTTAATAGTAAATTCTGAGTCCACCAAGTTTTCTCATGTGAGTTTATCTAATCCGTGGCTGTTGAGCAGATCGGGAGGGTAATGTGTCAGCTTGTTCTTTTGAAATGGTTCAGCAACCATATAAACTATATATATATATATACACGCTATATTGTATTTTCCTCATGTGCTTTGAACTGGTACCAGTGGTTTTATATGTAATAGGGATATTTCAGGAGTAACTTAACCCTCACCCAGAGGCAGGATGCTCAGGGAGGAGAAACTCACAGTGTTGTTGAGCGACTTCAGCGGAAAGTCACTTCTCACCGAGGGAAGGCTGCTCGTGGGACAGTGAGTGCTGGTCAGGGACACTGCCTGGCGTTTTTCTGTACCTGTTCTGCTGTCGTTCCTTGCAAGACTGGTGCCTAGGAGCTGGGGAGGTTTTCGTACAGAGCCATTTCCCTCAGCTCTGTGCAAGAGTAACACCACGCTTGAGTGATGTTGCGAGAGCCGCGCCTTTCCCCCAGCTCACCACCTGCAATGCACAAGCTGTGCTGGAGCCATTAATAACATGCAGAGGTCAGTAAGGATCTTTCTGTGCTTTATCCCACGTAAGGACAGGTATTTCCACAAGAACTACATATCCACAGCATGCTGAGAGCAAGCATCGGTCTGTATTTGTTTCGAGCCTTTGATTATCAGGCACTTTGCAGGAGCTGCTGAGAGAGCCTAGTGCAGTGATGTGATCTCGTGTAGCTTTTTGCTCCAAGGTAAGGAAGTTGTCGCACTGTTGGAGAACTTAGATCAGCCCTTTCTAGAAAAACGTGCTGGTGATCTCTCTAGCAACAGGTTCTGGGTTGTGAGTGTCTGTCTGGCTACGTTGGAGAATAAATGCTTTAAACTTAATAGATGGTTACAGGTCCTGCTGAAGCAGTTCCACAGCAACTGACGCTGAGTATTAAATTACATTGCCTGCCTGTGTAATTACTGTCTTGGAAGCAGTAAAGGCATAATTAGGGGTGTAGGTCCCAAGGACTGCCTCCTCCACAGCTGCCTAACGCGATGCCAGTCTTCATGAAGAGCGAAGATGGGCCGTGATACACTTTGACTTCACATGCACGGCCGTTTCTTGCATGTGTATGACATTACATGATGCTAGATGTATTTCTAGCCTACTGTCTCTTTTTCATACTTATTTCAAATTCTGGAAACTGATTGATGTAGTTTGTTTTTTGGTGGAGAAAAGAGCCAACGTCGTTTCCTACAGATTTAGTATTCATAGCTTCGACTTCAATGAAAACTTAACAGAAGTGTATTACTCCAGCAGTACGTAAGATTTCAGTAGGTATTTGTGCAGATGGTAAATACTGTTGTGCAGGAAAAAAAAGTATCAGAACTGGTCATCAGTTTTCAGAAATTGATGTCTAAATAGGAGAATAAAGGAGCTGTAGATCAGAACAGAATCACCCCTCGGATCTGTTCCTCCGTCAGATACCACTGCTCTGGAAAGTAGGTAAAGTAAGATAGTAACACAGAGAAAATTTGCAGGCCCATTATTTGCGCTAGCAAAGACTGTTGCTGGTCCTGCGTTTCAAGCAGGAGTTTGTGGCTCTTCCCCCTCACGTGTGCCTGGTTGGGTGAGCCCCTTGGCCCCTCTGCAGAGGTCGGCGTGGCTTTCATCTTTGCCTCCAAAGGGACCTTTCTTCTAGAAATTCCGTGTGACCTCTGAGCTGTGGGTATTGATGTGGTGAGCTCCTCCAGGTAGAGCTGAAAATTGAGAAGTTGGTGAACTGTAATGGTCTTAAACATGATTTTAAGTATTTCACTTGAAAGAAATAGAGTGTAGAAAGGCTTGCACCGGATCCTAGCAGACTGTACCAAGCTGTTGAAGAGGGCAGGTGGGCAGGAAGGCGGCACCCAGCGTTCCCAGAGTTGTGTTTGCACCCAGACATGGGTGCCTGGGAGCGTCTGTGGAAGGGACACCGCTAATTGCAACAAGGAGAATACTGAGTGTAAAGTGCAAATCATCTTCTGTTTGGGGAGGAGTATGGGAAATGAATTGCCAAAATTTGCAGGATAAAGTGAATGCGAGTGACCTAAATTAACTTGGTATTTCCTTATTTTTCCAGCTTAATAAAATCTTCTAGTTACAAACGATGACTTTACAGTAAAAGATAGTTAAACAAGGAAACACAGATGAAAATAAATTGCAGGAGGTTGTGATCATCTAATTTAAGGCACTGAATACCTTGTTCTACATTCCTTAGTGCTTCTAGCTGCAAAAAATTCCAGTCTCGTGTGTAAGATTTTCTCCACTGCGGAAGCTAATGTATCACTTTGATGTTAATCGACCTGTGCTAAACATTTATGCTGAGCTGTCCAGGCACAGCAGCTGTATATGTGGCCTCGAGGTCTTGTGGGGAGCTACCTGCTCTGTTCTGCAAGCTGGAAGATCATGCATCATGGTTTTGTAAAAGTGGGAGCCTTGATCTGTGTCTACAAGAGAGAAACGAATCAAGGAAAGGATGTGTAAACGAGTGCAGGCTGGGAAGTGTGGTTCTGGTACACCGACCTGGCACACTTGGGAGTAGGAGGGGCAGGGTTACCCAACAGTCCTAATAAAAACTCTGGATCACGAGCCCTTTTAGAATGATGCTTGCAATGTTTGCTGTCTGAGCAGCTTGTTTTAAAAGTCTGTAAGTATGAAATGTAGATAAACTGTCGCTATTCTCAGAGCAAGCTGTAATGGGGAACTGTACATAAATTGTAGTGCTTTGCTTGGGTTTGTATAATGGTTATAAAATCTCTGATTTTGCCAGTAATTTCTCCATGATGCACAAAGTCCTCAATAAAGAATGTCGTGTTGCTGTCTGACACTTTCCCAGCATCTGTCGCTATATAAACACAACCCATTAACATTTTTATCTTTCTGGGTAAAAAAACCTTTATATAACCTTAATTAAGCCATTAGCGCAAAATTAACCAGACTAAATATACCAGTAATGTGTTGCTCATCACTTTATGATCTGACATAAAGCTGGAACGTTTGAGATGATATTTGTGTTGTGCTTGATTCTGCAGAGCAAACCTTGTCCTTTGTGTTAGGTGAAACCTGGTCCTATTCCCACTCCTGTCAAAGGACATTTTGCAGTTTTGATCACTTCTGCTAAACCAATCTGTGCTACGTTGCCTGCTTGGCAGCCTTAGCTGTACCTTCACAAAGCACTTTTCATCCTCCAATAAATTAGTGTGATTTGAAAGTAATCTAACACAGCATATTTACAACCAATTGTAGAACTGAAGGTATATGTAGGGCTTCTGGATGCCAGGACATTATCTTGTAGGACTGTCAGGCTTCTCAAGATGGCATCTGACAAAATACGCGGGGTGCCTGCAGGCGTAATTTGCTTTTAGGAGAGGAGCTGTTTTGCTTGTGTTGCAGGAGCGTACTCATCGTGTCACAAAGGTATCATCTCCAGCAGGGGAGGTAAGGGAAGCTGTGAAGCTGTCTGCTGTCAGGATCTACTTTCCCCCCAGGTCCTCCCCCACCCCTAAATCTCCTGTGAAATAGTCAACAGGGAGACAAAGATTTGAAAATAACATCTTAAAGATTCAGAGCCTTTATTTGCCACCGTCCTGATGCACGTGACTGATCTGTTGGGAGGTCCAGGACGGTGATTTTTAGCAGAGCGTGCTCAGTTATATCAGCTGTGTTGGAAGAGTTGATCCTGTACCACGTTAACAGCTTTCTGCTGTGACTTTCATGGGGATTAGAGCATTGAAGAAATGAAGCGTGCACATGACCGCATTCAGAAATGGAGAGTAAGGCTGTTAGGACAGCGGCTTGTGTCTGAGCTGAGTTTTTGAAGTAGATGTGTGTGTTATATGCCCGAGCCTGTCACACAGTGCACAAGTCTGCTCGTACCAGGAGAGGAAGCAGAAATGCCGTGAAGGGAAGCTCTAGTTACGTGTCTTACTCTGTGTGATACCTCATGTGTGTTTGTAACCTGACAGTGCTCAGTGCTTGGTAGGTTTTGCCCACATTGCAGCTCCTACCAAAACTTTTAGCCACGCACAGACAAGGTTGTATGGAAATCTAGTTTGTATTTCCGTCAGTGTTTCGGGAACGAATGTGCACTGGTCTGTTGTGTGTCTGGGTGTCTTGGGCAGATCTGGCTGTTGACTGTTGTCACCAGTTGGATGCATACTGGTCTGGGTGGGGTGGAGCTGAGCGTTGCAGAAGGAACTGGAGAACCTTAGCTGTGCAGCTAGTTGGACCAGTCCTCCGGCACGAGGTGATCCACGTGGGTGTGGAGCTCTGTGTTGGTCCTGTCGTGGGTGGGCTCCTCTTGCAATGAGCAGACACTGAATGAGTGCTTACAACAGCAGATTGCTCAAACAAATTTAGGTGATGGCCTCTCTCTTCTCAAGTCTATTGGTAGAGACTGCTGTGTGGACAGTACCTTGTAGTAGGAATAATATGAAATACGCACAAAGGTTTTTTTTTATCTATAAATTTTTCTATATATGTACAAATATGTGTATTTCACAGCACTAAATAGCAAAGCTGAAGAAAGATTTGTCTTGCTTTGTATTTGGATGAGCTGCGTCTCCCAGCAGCTGCGCAGGAGTTCAGCGGGCTGGTAGGTACCCTGCAGCGGCATCATAACCTCGTCTGACAGGAGCTGCACCACCAGCTGTGCCTTGAAGTATTAGGGATCATGGTGAGCAAAGAGGTTTCGAAGTGGACCAGCTTGCACATTGAAGCCTGATGTTTGTTGTAGCGTAGTCGCTGGTTTGTGGTGTGTTACGAGTGACTGGTCCTCAAGTCGCTTCTTGGCTTGCATCCTTCGTGTGGCAGGGATGGACAGTAGGCATCTGGCCACCTTTAAACAGTTGTGTTGAAGGAGACAAACACAAGGCTCAGGCAGTTTAGTTTATCTAGGAAGAAAAGTGGACAACAAACAGTAGAATGTGCTAACTACTTCTCTGTATGTTTGGTACAAATGTGAATGACTGTTGTGGGCACCAATCTCACAAATCCTATTCTTTTCTTTGTTGTTCAGCCGCTCTGCAGGCCCTAAAGCGTAAGAAGAGGTACGAGAAGCAGCTTGCACAGATCGATGGCACATTATCAACAATTGAATTTCAGAGGGAAGCCCTTGAGAATGCCAACACTAACACTGAAGTGCTGAAGAACATGGGTTTTGCTGCTAAAGCTATGAGAGCTGCGCATGACAACATGTAAGTTATTCCCTTCTGCGTCTTTCTGTAGGACCTTTAGTTTGTTTGATTGATCTGTTCAATGCTAGGTGTTTCAAAAGTACAGCTGGAGTGGCCAAATCTTCTTTTAAAAGGCAACAGCTTAAACTGAAATACTAGATATAATTTCATGTTGAACAAAATATGCAAGTATTGATGCTTTCTTGGTTTGCCACCATTTTATACGGCACAAAGCCGCTGCCTTTGTCCAAAAGAAGGCTAGCACCACTGTAGTCTAAAGCAAATGGGAGAGTGCACCAGTTACAGATCCACCTAGTAGCAGCAAGAATTTTAAGCCTGAAGAGGAGACTTAAACATCTTTCTGTGCAGTGGAGTTTGTGCAATTATGAAAGGTAAACTGCGTTACGGGAATGCTGTACTTGCTCCAGAAGCAAATATTATAGATGTAATGTAATAATGCTGGATCAGGGAACAGAGCAAATTATTATTAATGCCAGTAATGCAGAACAAAACCTCTTCATGTGAAGTCTCTGTGATCTGCTGTGAGCTAAGCTTTTGGGGAAAAGTAAAAAATACATGCATAATTTTGTGAGACTGGGGGAATAAAATTCAGACTTGCATCCGAAGCATATTTTGGGAAAGGACCTCGCAAAATGTCACCGTGTTGTGGCATTTCTACAAAAAAAAACCCAGAAATACAGTCTGAAGTGCTGATTGGGAAAGTGCCTGATTGTATTGAACTCTTTCCTTTTTTTTTTTCTTTTTTTTAAAATTTTTTTTTTTTACAGGGATATTGATAAAGTAGATGAATTAATGCAGGACATTGCAGAACAACAAGAGCTGGCAGATGAGATATCAACAGCCATCTCAAAGCCAGTAGGCTTTGGGGAAGAATTTGATGAGGTATGCTTTAAATTTGCCTCTGTTTATATCATAAGATTATAGAGTCATTTAGGTTGGAAAGATCCTTAAGAACATGGAGCCCAACTGTTACCCTGACACTACCAAGTCCACAACTAAACCACGTCCCTAAGCACCACGTCTGCATGTCTCCTGAACACCTCCAGGGATGCTGACTCATGTGAGATCTTCCTTTTAAGATTTGGATATTGCATGTGTCTAGTGTAGTACTAGGATATAAAATCTCTCCTTGAACTTGTTACTGGCTGTTTCTGCCAGCGCGTACAACAGCTGTGACCCTGACTTTATGTTGGGAATGGTCTGTATGGCCTGATCCAAGAATGTTTGGACTTAAATATTTTTTTTTCTTTTTTTTTCTTCTCTTGACTGCTTTCCCCACCCTCCTCACATTCCAAGAGATCACATACAGGAATTCAGATGAAGATTCAGGCTCCTCAAATCCTCAGTTTGCTCTGATCCTATCCATTTCAGTTATTTTGTTTAATAATATGACCAGCTAAATCTACTTGCTAATAAATAGTTGTGTTTTTTTTTTTTCCCTTTAAAAAAAACTAGGATGAACTCATGGCGGAACTAGAGGAACTAGAACAAGAAGAACTAGACAAAAACTTGCTGGAAATAAGTGGTCCCGAGACAGTACCACTACCGAATGTGCCCTCAATATCAATACCGTCAAAGCCAGGTACGTATGGACCTTAACCAGAAACACCTTGGATTGTTAAAAAGTATGCTGGTTTAACTGCAGGCTCCTCAGATTCCAGAGATCTGGCTGCAAGCAGTGGAGACATTTTCTTGAAATGACTTCCTGAATCACTGATTGCATCTAGTGCTGTTTCTCCATGAGGGTAACCTGTTTTTCGTAAAAACCACGCATATCACAGGAACATACCGTGTGTTTCATATCACAGGAACAGTTCTTATCTATTCTAGTGCTGCCAGCTTATCCACAATGTGGATAACACTCAGGGCAGAGCGGAGATACGGGCAAAGGAAGCCTTCCACCAGTTGCAACTGGCCCAGAAAGAAAGTAATCTTGACAAACGTACCAAGGCTGTAAAAGGGAGTGGAGAATAAATTACCTCTTGGAATTAGTCCCAGGCTGGTTCAGATGCCCACACTGAACCATGCTTCCTTGCTGCTGCTTTGTTTTTTAATTTGATCCCTGCTTTTCTGGCTCTTGGGAGGAACTAACCTCAGAGTCCCGTCTTTCGGGACGGCTGTTGCCTCCTCTGAGGTTTGCATGTACTCACGCCAAGCAGTACCAAACTTAGGGTCGTCCCAGCTTTAGAGCACGTATGTCTAGTAAATTTTAGTTAGTGTGATGATTTAATGTGGAGAACAGGCAAGAAGTGTTTGTATTTACACAGACCATTCAAAGCTGCTGTTAAGTCTGAACTCATCGCTCTCCTATGAACTAGAAGTGGTACCTCATGAAATACAGTGGAGTTGGAACACCTCTGGGGCGCATTAATGGGATGTGACACTTTCTAGCCTGTTCTGCTGAATCTGCTTTAATCTATTATGAGAAGTTGTGGGCTTTGCAGCCCTGTTTCATGTGCTTACTCAGGAAAAAACGGTCCAAAAAACTAGAGGATGGAAATAATCCCAATCAGTCAGTGTATCTGTAATTATCTTGCTGATTTTCCAGGCTTAAAAGGACCTGGGAAGCAGCAGACGCTGCCAGACAACAAGGTTCTGCTTTAGGTGGCATGCTGTGAAGTTTGCTCCTTGTGCATTGTAGTTCTTTTATTTTAACATAGTTGATTTTGTGTTTTTCTAGTTCTGTTTTGCTAGACAGAATTGCTGATAGGTGTAGATGAGAGGAGAGAGAGTTGTATCAAAATATCTGAAATCCGAGACTTTAGGTTCAAATCCAACGGTGGGAGAAATAGTTTAAATAAACGTGTGCATCACCTTTTTATTTTCTAGCTGGTTTAATGAGGTTTGTTCTCTAAATATTCTTTGGGTATGGACATTGAGACATACTGACTTGAACCCAGAAATACTTTTTGCGTTATATTAGGTGGTAGAAACTGCGTGCTAGTAAGAGGCATTGTAATTGTGTGCATATTTAAGTAACTATACAGCATAAGACTTGAGCAGACATAGCACTTCCTAAAATAATAAAAATTATGAACTTTTTTTGTAGTTAAAAACTATGAGTCTAAAACAGTATTTTATAGGATTTATGTTAAGCTGCTTTTGGATGGAAATTGTAATTTCATTAATGTATTTAAATAGCATTCTACTTCTTATTTAAATAAAACTCCCTCCAAGACCGGCATTTGGGAAGCCTTGGGATTCTGGGGTGGTGATGGGTGGCGATTTTATGTGGTGGGTTTTTTTTTTTACCTAAATAGTTTTTAACTTTAACTTAATATACACTTAATAGAAAAGTTTACTTCTGGTCATGGTGAGTCAGACATTCAAAGCATTGCTTCACCTAGCAATGCTTAATGTCTCTTTTGGAAATACGTAACGTCTTCTGCAGCAGCGCTGACACTTATTACCTCTTTTGTATTCATTGAATGCAAAAGGAGCGTGAGCTTTCTGCCTTTTCCAGTTCTCAGGAGCTGTCTGGATTTTGACTTAATCAGTCTGAATGAGAGGGGTTTTTTTTGCTGTTGCCTGTCAGCTAAATTGATGTCAGAAGAAATGCAGGCAAAAGCCATTTCTGTTTAATGGAGACTGGAAGAGCTTAATTTAGGAAAACAAATTCCAAACTTCTACAAATGATAGGTCTTGAGTTTGACTTAAACCTGACTCAATTCTCTCTTGCGTAAATGTTTCATTTGTAATGGCGCAAACTCTTTTGAGTATGAATTATTTGAGTCTTTTAAAAAAAAAAAAAATATTTTCTCTTTTGAAGCAAAAACATTGTCTGAGGAAATGGCATCTTTTTTTTGGCATTTTCCAAAATTATTGCAGCTATTTCTGGATTAAAGCCTTTTTGCTGAGTTAATGGTTTTCGTCTCCAGAAACCGGACTTGCCATGTCATGACACGTACCTGCATTTGCTCCCCGGGAAGGACCAAAAATGATAGCAGGGCAGCGCGTAGCCTGCTGCGCAACATCCACATCCAGCCAGCCTCTAGTGAGCGTGGCACAAGGAGGGGAGCGGCACTCTCCTGCAGGGAATGAAGGCATGATTCTGTCAGGATTCCCACTCATTTATTTTCTTCTTATATTTTACAGCCAAGAAAAAAGAGGAAGAAGAGGATGATGACATGAAAGAGCTGGAAGCTTGGGCAGGAACCATGTAACCACAGCAGTAACTGGCTGGAAAAAAGACTTTGATTACATATTCTGGGTGCAAATGTGTTGTGTTGAGGAGAAAGCATAAGCAAAAATGTCTTTATCTTTAATTTTAACCCGAAGCAGTGGGAACTGCATTGCTGTTTTCTGCATAGCATGGTCTGCACAAAGGAAGGAAGGGGGAACAGGGGGAATTGCCTGCAGTTTATACGGTTGAATTTCTGTAAAAAGGTATTTGCAAAATTGAACATTCAGCTTTTGCACTGTGCTCCTGCCAACTGCTGGATCTTCATCTTCAAAAGTTTGGGCCATGTTGAATTGAAATAAGCTGAAAAACACTCTGTAATTTTAAGTCAGTTTTAGTGTGTCTAGAAGTCTTGTAAGGCGTTGAAAACCAGGAAAAGTCGTAAGCCACCATCGGCTTCTTATTGTCTTTAGGTGCAAGAATGCTTTAGGTTTTTAGTTCTTCGCAAGTTATATTTATATTCCTCGACTGATGTGTGGCCAGCCTTGTGTCCGTCACCGCAGCAGTGTAGTCACTATTCCCGTTTTAATTGGTGATAATGATTTGCAATTGACAGCCGCTGTCGTGGAAGTAGGGAAGATTTCAATTTCAGTTGTACATTTTTCTACATAGCACTACAATGTTTATTGCTTTTTTGGTGATAATTGATAACCCATTCGGATACGTGCACACAATTATTTTAATTAAGAAACTACTATGGATTGCACTGTATTAAATATCTTGATTAATTTTCATCTGTGGCTACTGTTGTCAGTTCTTTGTGGTGTTTAAGTAATCTGACTATAACTTACATGCAATTTGCCCTGTTTCTACCTGAGCGACATGAACTTTAAAGCAAGCTGAACTTTGGTTGTATGAAGCTTAATTTTATAAAACCACAGCCTTAGCTGAGAAAATTGCTGGAGGGCTGCCATCGCTGTTCTCTTGTCGTAATAGTCTGGTCCACCGTGTCAAAATCCTCACACAAAGGAGAAATCAAAACTGAAATAATGGTGGAAACAACAGGTTTAGGGACAGAGCTGGGAGCCGTGGCTTTATTTATTTTTTTTTTATCATAGAAATGATCCCTGCTGTGCACTGTGCTGACAGGTGTTGTATTTTAACTCCAGTAGTATTACAGGAGTTAAGCGTGAGCATCTCGGGTGCAGCGAAGTCTCTTAATGGGAGTGTTCAGGTGTGGCTGGGAGAGGGAAAAAAAAGTCCTGTAAGTACTGGTAGTGCTTTTAGTGTTACTGATGTTGAAGAGCAGAAACTCAGGTGACAGAGGCAGCACCTGGCAGCACAGCTGTTTCTGGGTTATGGTTTCGTTCCTGCTCACTTAACCAATTGCTTTAACTAAAGGAAGAACTCAGTCTGCACAGCAAGAAGCAAGTGTGGTAAGAAGTGTGTGCCATGATTCCTGCTTGCTGCGCATCGCTGGTGCCCGGTGAGTGTTTAACAGCATCGGGCATCCAGAGAGTGGTGCTGCCTGGCCACAGGGTTTCTCCCCAGGCATCCCATCCCTCAGAGCTCCCCTGGGGATGCTGCTACCCTGGGAAGCGCCGTGGGCTTCTCGGCAGCTCTGCAGGTACCCCAGCGTGTGACAGGCTGTTGGGTTACTGTGGCAATGCGGCTTCGTCCCCGGAGACGCCGTCACTGGTTGCGAGTCTCTTTCTCCCCTGCTAGTTATTTTTATCATTATTTTGCTTCTTATGACAAAATTGCTCTTTGCTCATCTGGAAAGCTCTTCCCCCTCGAAATCCTGCTCGCGTCCGGCTTATGCTCAGCCCTGTGGCAAGTAAAGAGCTCTCTTGACTTAATTTCCAAACAGCAAGCTCCGTTCAATCACAGGGATGCTTTCCAGATCCCGTGGCTCTCAGCAGCCCGTCCCTGTCCCGTTGTCCCGTCCCTGTCCCGTTGTCCCGTCCCTGTCCCGTTGTCCCGTCCCTCTCCTGGCTCCAGGCCTTTCAGCTCTGCTGGGTGTCTCCTGAGCCAGTCAGCTGACAGGATTTTGAGGCCGTGTTTTAGGGCATTTTTTGAGATTTCCCCTTGTCTTGCCTGCACGATGGGAGCCCAGTGATGTCCTCCTACGCTGTCACCTCAGAGCTGAGGCCAAGAGCGTCCCTTGTTGGCTGTCCCGTGGGTGTGAAGGAGGGGTGGTTGGTTGGATCTGGCTGGGTCTGGGGCCAGCTTGTGTCACCCTTCTGCTGTCCCCGGGTTTCTCCTGCCCTTTGCTCTTTGCTCAGCAGTTCACCTGCACCCGTGCTCCTGTCCTCGTTACCTGCCGTGCTCGTGGGGTGAAGTGTCCCATCCTCCTCCGTCGCTGGCTCTGGGCGTGCGATGTGAGGAGGTTTTGCAGAGGGATCTGGAGAGGGGTCAGCAGGCAGCAGGGATGTGACGTGCAGGGCCGGACGGCTCAGCCAGGTCTTCTCCATCCACGGTAAGTTCTCCAAAATCAGCCGCCCTCACCACCAGGGACGGCTGTGTCCCCCTTCGTGTGGGTTCAGCCTGCTGCAGAGACCCTGCAAACTCGATTCGCAGGCTGTCCCGTGGTGTGCGGGAGGACGAGAGCGGCTGACGCCGTCCGTGCAATATCCTGCTTGGACGCTTGGAGGCAAAGCTGCATTTCTGGACAGGCGTGCAGGCACCAGATGCTGCGCGGCTGCGGCCTCCTGCTCGGGCTGGGGCTGCGGGCGTGGCTGGGGCTCCTGCTGACCCCTCCCGGCTCTTCCCTTGGGATTTGGGGCAGGCACCGACCTCCATGGCTGGGTGCTGCTGCCCGTGGGCTCTGTCCTGCTGTGACCGGTCGCGATGTGGGCACGAAGCCGCCTGCCCTGAGCGGCGGGGCCCAGCTCCCCGCTGCCGGGGAGAGGAGGTGATGGGTGCTGGTGATGCTGCTGAGGGCACCCTGCCAGGGTCACCGCGGGCTCGAAAGCAGCGGTGGCTCCTCGGCCAGACATCCTGTTCTAGAAAGCATCTGCCGGTGAGGTTTGCAGCCATAAAATAACTTCCGCGTCTCTCTCTCGTGAGCTGCGTTAAACTTCTGTAAATTAGAAATCAATATTTTAATGCTGTGACAGGGTCACTGGCTGCCAGCTGTTAATGAAAACCATTTTTTCCCAACTTTTTCTGCTCCAGTCCCCTTTCCAGTCACTGGGCCGGTTTCCTGGGCGTGCAGCATCCCGCCAGAGCCTGCAGCTGACCAGAGGAAGGTCTCCCTCACCCAGTCCCTCCAGCCGAGGCCAGCGGTGCCGCTGGGGTTTGGCCCTGGGGATGCTGTGGGTGCCCTGACGCGCAGCCGGAGGCAGCGGAGTTCCTCGCCGGGGTATTTTGGGGGGAAAGGTTTATCCTGAGGGATTGCCAGCAGAGGGCAATGCTGTGGTGGGTTTCCATGTCGGAGTGGTTCGGTAGGTGTTCGCACTGCTCCTCAGACCCCCAGCCGAACCGGGGTGCAGGTTGTCTCTGGCCTTTAGTGAGGCTGCAGGGCACCCGCGTCGGGTTTGCACAGCCGCGTCACCAGTACACCAGTAGAGACATCCTTCCAGCCGGCCGCGGCAAACGCTGCCGCTCCCCACGGCGTGCCGAGGCGAGGAGCACTGGCGCCCATGCAAGCAGGACATGCGTGGGGCTGGTGGGGGGCTCGGTCCCTCGGGGGCGTGGTAGGGGAAGGGGAAAATGCCATTACAAGTGGCAAAATGCGGTGGGGTGACATGGAATACGCGTGGTGCAGAGCACAGAAAAGCACGCTCGGAGACTGGGAAATCCTTGAATAACCAGGGAGGCCCCCAGGTGCCCGGATGGTCCCGCGGTGCGTTCTCGTGGCTCAGCTGCTGGGCTGCAGCGTGGCAGGGATGTGTCGAATCCTGCACAGGAGCTCAATGCTCTTTTCCAAGTGACTCCGCAGCTCGCTGTCCGTGCCTTGCTCTGCCCGGCTCGCGGTGTCCTCTGCAGCGCCAGATGCCTGTCTCTCCCACCGAGGTGGGCTGGGAAAGCAACACGCTTTCCTGCTCTGGCCACCTCCGGAGGTGGCAGAGGTGACATCCAGTGACAGCAGCGTCGTGTTTGGGGGGCACAAACGCCTTCCCCTGCCCCACCTGTGACTTTTTGGCAGCACAACCAGCAGCATCGCTGTGCGGTGCCGGCCGCAGCTCCTGGGCACTGGGCTTTCTTCTCCGGCACCAGGCACTGACATCTTTATTTCACCCTCCGGGAAAGCTGCTGCTTCTCAGGCTGCCGTAAGCGCAGCCCCGTCCCCAAACCCAGGAGGCCCTGGCTGGGCTTCTGCTCTGCGTTTTCCAAAATCGCACTTGTTCGGCTGCCAGGGAAGAAGTTTGCCTTGTTCTTCCAAAAAAGGTCAGAACAAGGAGGCCAGTCTCATCATAAATAAAATATAATCTGTCTTCATTATGAAGTGTGCACCCGCTCCAGCATAAATTATGGAGAAAGAGCGTTGCCGGCCCCGACGCTCGAGGCTGGAGGCAGAAGGCTGCTTGCAGGTAAGAGAATGGCTGGGGTAAACCGTCCTCAGCCCTCCTCCCTGGGCGCTGGGAGCAGAGCCCGGGGCAGGTCTCGGCCCCTGCCATGCCGGGGGGACAGGCGAGGTCGGCTGCAGCTGGGAGCTGTCACCATGCAGGGCTCCAGGTTTGAGCGGCGGTGGCTGCGTGCCCATGGCTCTGAAGCCTCTGCGCCCTCGTCTGGGAGCTCTCCCAGCTGGGGCCGATGGCTTTTGGGGCGCTTGGCCGTGGGTGTCCACCTTCCTCCTCCTGTCCTTCATCCCCTCCCAGGTGCAAGAGCCGTTTGTGGAGCTCTGAGCAGTGAAATCCCCCCCCTTGCAGAGCCGTCCCGGGGCTGCTGTCTCTGAGCCCCGCTCCCAGCAGCTCTCCTTGCCCTCCCCAGCCTTCGGGGCACCGCGATGCTGGGGTCTCTGCGGTTCGGCACGGCCTCTGCCCGCTCACCCCTGCCGGGAAGGTTGGGTCTCAGCTCTGCCTGACCAGCAGTGACACGGAGATAAACTGCAACGTGCATATTTATTGCGGGGAAAACACAGCGCAAGGCTTTTCTTGGTGTGAGCAGTCCTGCGGTGCAAATTCTGGTCCGTGGAATAAATCCCAGGCAGGTCCGTTAGGAGCTGGGTGGATCCGGCTGCGATTTGGGGACGCAGGGAGCCTCTCCCGTCCCGCCTTGCCCTTGTGAGTCGCAGGCTTCACAAAGCCGGGCTGTGCTCCGCTCCAGCGTGCCTCGCGCGTCCACCCGGCTCTCGCCTCGGCCGGGCTCGGGGCTGGGTTGCAGCTCTCACCTCTGGTGAGAAAACCATCAGCTGATGTTTGACGGCACAGGGGGGATCCTCCTCTCGGCACGAAGTGGTTTAGAGGTGGGGAAACAGAGGCACGGAGCGGCAGTGCTACTCTGTGGGACAGGCTCTCGGGAAGCATGGCTGCTGTCTTCAGACAAGGCCACCTGGTGCCGTGTCAGCAGCCTGACCGGCAGCGCGTCCCTCTCGCGCCCGTGGCGTGGCTGTTCCTCAGGCCTTTCTCTCCCTCACCTCTGCTGGAGGATGAGGAAGGGGAAATCTGCTGTGTGGTTTCCCGATGGCTGGTTGCCATACGTGGAGCTATTACAGATGCACATGAACAATTTTAAGCGGTGGCTGTGGACCCCGATGGCAACGGGCCGCCCTTCGCCTCTGTGACGCTTTTACTTCGGCAGAGGCTCGCGCAGCCGCGTGCCCCAGGTGGCTGCTCTGGCACGGCGGGACCAAGCTGGTGGTGGTGGGCTGTTGGGCCTGGAGGCTTTGCTTTGCGTGGGGAGGGATGAATCACCTCGTGCTGGTTTGGGTGGGGCACTGGAAGCAGTAAACGCCGTGCTGAGCATCCCTAAAAATGGGGCCCAGGTCCCGGGAGGGGAGCGTCTCTGCTGCGCGTCGCTGAGGACCCGTTGCTGTGGTGGAGCCGTTCCCTCTGGGAATCTTCCAGGCGTCCCAGCTCTGGGGCTCTTGTGTGGCACAGGGGAGACGGAAGGGTTGCTGGGCTGGTGGTTGTGGCTCTGCTGGGGTTTTCTGCAGCCCCACAGGACGTGTAACTGGTTTTTCTGTCTCTTGTCCCAAAGCACTCTTCTGTTGGGTCCGAGAGCCCCACGAGCGCGGCAGTGCGTGTCCGTCCCTGCCCTCGCCCGGCTCTGCTCCTCTCTGACTGCAGAGCTGCAGAACACAAACTCTTGCGGTGACTTTCACCGGGGCCTGCCGGTGTTTTTGGGCACGGGGAGGGAACGGAAAGCTTCCAGCCCCAGGTCAGAGGTGGAGGCAGGGTTTCAGGGGTGCCAGGAGAGCGGGAGCGTGCCAGGCGTGTGCTCTCGGCCTGCTGCCTGCAGGCAGGAGCCGGGCAGCGGGCGCTGAAGCTCTGTGATGGACGCACGTTCCCAGCTGAAAACGCCGACGCGTGTCCCGCAGGCCGAGGAGGTGTTGGTGGGGGGATGTGTGATAGGGGGGCAGAGCCATCTGTCACTGCTTTCCAGTTAACGCTGGGTTTGAGATTATAATTAAATCTGACTTCTGCATTAATTTTTTTGCTAATTATTTACAAAAATGTTTTCGGATAACTGTCGCGTTGTGCAAAAGTGATATCCAGCTGGCGGGCGTGGAGCCTGGGCGCGATGATGGGCTCAGCACACTCTGCCATGGGGCCGAAGCTGCCGGGGAGCAGGTGGCCCCAGGTCCCCAGAGCCACCGCATCAGCTGGGGCTTTTTGGGAAGCTCCACATCCCGCTGGATGGAATGAGGGATACCAGCTCAAGGGATGGGCAGAGGCTTTCCTGGTGCTGTGTGCTGGCGTGTGCAGGGCTGGGGGAGGGAGGAACCGTGGGTGCCCCCCACGGGGCATCAAAGCCTCCAGTGAGGGTGCAGGAGGAGCCGTGGGTGGGACGTGAGGTGGGATCTGATGAACAACCCAATTTTGAGCATCCATTGATGAGCACCAGGGGGCTGTTCCCACCAAAATGTCACGGCTCCTGCCGCATCGGTGGGAGCTCCAGAGGCTCACCCACCTTGGAAAGCCAAACCTGTGACTGCGTTCGGTGTTGCCACCGAGTCCTGCAGGCAGGCCGCTCACGCGGGTGGCTCCAATGGCCGCATCGGCATCCGTGCTCGGGGGCAGCTGCTCAGGGATGCTCTGCCCATAGCGGGTCTCGCACCCAGAGGGAAAAACATCCCACGGCAGCAGCCTTGCAGGTCGGGAGAAGAGCAGTGCTGGAAATGTGGGGTTTTGTGCAATGGCACCCAGCCCTCCTTCGCCTCACGGTGAGGCAGCATTGGCCTCATCCTCGGGGCTCCCCGGAGCAGCTGTGCCAGCCGCTGCCGAAATGTTGGCTGCCGAAGAGCCTCCTGGCATTTCAAAGCACTGGCATCTGGACGAGCTGCAAGAACGAGAGCCGGTGTCAGTGGGGGAGGCTGGGGAGCTAGCAGGACTGAGGGGGTGGCTGAGGGATGCAGATGGATGCTCGGGTGCAGCAGAGGAGGGACATCGGGGACTGACAGCGCGGCTGGGGTCTCTGCAAGCTTCTTGGCCTCATACCTGAGCTGCTCGGCGCGGGTTCAGCCCTGGGACTCCCTTCTGCCACCACCAGCGGCCGAGGGGGCCGGAGTCTCTGGGAGCTGTAAATGCCAGCCAGCCTCTCCGCAGAGGCTCCGTTTCCGCCTTTTTCATGGAAACTGGCTTTGGTGGGGCCCCGGCAGCTGTGCTCTGCCATTCCTGCTCAGCGCATCCCGAAACCCTGTCCTCTGGGTGCAATGCCAGCGAAGCCCAGTCCCACCGCGTCAGCCCGAGAGCACGGATGTCCTTCCCCAGGCAGGATCTGAACTGGTTCAGCCTCCTCCTGCTGTGGGGGGAAGCAGTGCTGGTGGATGCTGGCCGCCCAGTGGCTCCGTGGAAGGATGTGCCACCGCATATTTTGTTTTTACAGGCGTCTGCGTTGAGATTTGTCAGATGGCTGCAACAGGGAGCAGCTCTGCGTCGCACGTACGGTAGACAGTGCGGTCCCCTGGCCCTGCTGAAGCACCGGTGCCTTCCCAGCGCTCCCCGTCCTCACGTGCTTCGCCAGCCCTCGCGTGGTACGAAGGCTCTGCCTTTGCTCGCTGCGGTACGGCATCGATGGGCGACGGGTGGCAGCTGTGCCGGATCTGCTCTGCGCTGGCTGCGCCGCCGGTGCCTTGGCAAAGCCTCGGCCACTGCCAGCTCTCATCTCTTGCGCGCAGAGAGCAGGAGCATCCCCAAACCAGCGGCTAAAAGCTGTGCAGAGCAGGTGTTTTAAACAAGTTTTCCTCCACCTAGGGCAAATTTTAGGTAAGATATGTTTAAATTTTAAATCTGTGCTTCTCGCTTGCTGCTGTTGTGGCCCCTCTGACTTTCGGGAGGCGGGTTACGGAGCTGGGTGGGACGGAGCTGCGGAGGCCGGTGCTGGGGACACGGGAGGGTAGCGGGGAGCTGCCCTGGGGTGAGCAGGACCCTGTGGTTGGCTGTCGGGGTGCGGGATGGGGTTCACACCCTCAGTTCTGGCTGCTGCTTTTCCCTGCGTTAGCACGATGCGGATCAGCTCGCGCGGCTGAGCGCGTTGTAGGTTGCAGGTTTTCTGCGCCGGTCGGCTCTGTGGCTGTACAACGTGTAGTTCCCAACCGATTTACAGAAAGTCAAAATACAAAGAAGGCGGAGAAAAAGGAAAAAAACCATTTTTCAGTTTAACAGCTGGTGACACCTCAATAGCTGCCACTGTGGGCTTTCGACAGCGCTTCACAAGCTGATATCTGACGTTATTTCTTAGTCTCGCTTGGTCCAGTTTCACCTCAATTCTGAGCAAATATTTGCAGATCTCATCTAATCCAGCCGGCACAGCACCGGAGAACTTCATTGTGTCTGCAGCTGGCTTGGTACCAACCATATCCCCTGGCCGGGGCCAAGGGCCACCAGAATAAAGTTAAATCGGGAGAGCGAAAGGATGGGAGAGCAAAGAGGCCGTGCACACACGCGGTTTGCTGGGAGCGTTTTTTGGGGACCAGGATGCTCCTTCCCACATGTCTGCCCAGCCCCAGGGCTGTTGGGGCCTGGTGGGCATCTCCCTGCCCCCGGGGGCTCTGGTCCTTCTGCAAAATCCTCCGGGCACATCCGAAAGGAAAAGTACGGCGCTGACTCCACTGGCAAGGGACCGGCGGAAACATGGCATGAGGGGACGAGCCACGTCCCAGCGCCGGAGCCCGGCTGGGGCAAAGCACGACGGGAGGAAGCATTGCTCGGTCAGGCAAGCGGAGAGAGTTTTGCTGTGATATACCTGTCGCGACGCTTTTGGAGAGGGTGACAAATCTTCCTGCACCCACCGCTTTCATCGCTCACCCGTCGTTTATTCTCCCCCACCAAACCATCCCTCGGCGAGGCCGGGAGGTGCTAAATCAGCTCCTTCTCAGCGCCACGGCTCGTGTTATTGCTGTGAAGGTTTGCGACGCTTTTGTTTTACCAATCCATCAAAAACCAATTCTAGGTCAGGGAGAGTGATGGGTGCGTTGGGATAACGATCCGGTGAGAGCTGTAGGCTTCTCCTGGGCGTGTGCTGTCGGGGTCCTCGTCGCTCCGGCGGCGGCCGGTGTGGAGCTGGGGACGGTCCTTGCCGCGGTGCTGGGCTCGGTGAGCAGTGCGGTGTCGCGGGCGTGAACTGGCTCAAGTCTGTTGCCATGAATTTGAGTCAAAGGTTTTGGGAAGTTCTTCTCTTTCTTCTGCTTATCTTCACAGAGACGGCAATGGGTGCTCAATGTTCGTGGCGAGCTGATGTCTGGTTCAGCAGCGCTCGTAGCCAAGCAGCGTTCAGACAAGGGGTGCCGTGAATGGCTGAGTCCTTTTTGGGGATCACTCCAAACCCCAGCAGGCTGCACCCAATGGGCTGAGCTGGGCCTGTGCTTGAATCCTGGAGGTAAAATCCCAGCACTTAAGTGTGGAAGACCTGCCCCAGCCCTGCTCATAAGAAATCTGGAGCCCACTGGGTGCCGTGGCAAAGCTGGGATCCCCCGGGTCCCACGGCAAAGCAGGACCCAGGGTGCCACAGCACACAAACCTTCTTTCCCCGTGTCTCCCACTGCCTTGCTGCCCCGTTCTGGGTGCCATCTCCCACCCCATGCTGCTGTCACTCCGGGCCAGCATGTCCCACCACAGCCGAAGGCGATGGTACCATGGGTTGAGCTGCCTTCGCGGCCATGCGGCTCTGCAGGGGCCCACATCCAAACATCCCTGTCCCAGCTTCGAGACCTCAACTGTGATTTTTGTCCCCCGGGCTGTTAATTCTCTGATCAGCTCGTTGTACCCTGCCCAGCGCAGGATCTCCACTGTCCTGGCATCGCAGTGCCCCAGCCTGAACCCCACCCGACCCCAGCCAGTGCTTTTCATTTTTCAGCACCATGAGTGCTAAAATGGCCCATCTACATAAAAAAAAAATGTGCTTTTTATGCAGCCAGGCAACTGATTTTCTCACCTACATCACCAGTAGCATCTTCCCTCTGCCCAAACCCTGCTGCAGCGCGGACCCAAGGGAACGGCAGCGGGGCAGCGAGATGGATGTGCGGAGCTGGGGGTGATGGATGGACAGGCGCCTGGCAGGAGGACGGCAGCGGAAGAGCAAGCTGATTTCAATCGACTGGTTAACGACTTCATAAAGTCAGCGGCTTGTTGGCAGCGCCTGGCAGTTCATTTTTAACAGCGGGGCTCAGCCCCAGAGCAAGCTGCCTCCGAAACTCAAAACTCAATCAGCAGCTCCGGGGCTGAAAAGAAGCTGGATTTGCACCAAGTTTTGCTCTTCCCCGCATCCCCATCCATGCTCAGCGTGCTGCGTTCCTGCCGTCCCCCAGTCCCGACGGAGGAATCATGCTCTTCCACGGTGTTAATCACAACCCGGGGCCTACGTTAACCTGTTCAACATCCGAAGGAGCCGGGGACGACTGGCACCCATGGTTTGACCCACACACGACATTCGTTTTCTTTCCGGATTGGTGCGCTCTGACAATCCACGCAGCCTGGGGTGGATCGGGCCCCTCTCACCCCCCCGTTATTCCCTCCCCAGCCTCGTGTCCCGTCCCCCTGATGAAGAGGGATCATTGCTGTCACTGCTTATCTATGGCGCGTCTCGAAATGCTTGTCATATAATTTCATCTTTTTCAAGTCCCACAGCGTTGCTTGGCAAAATGCTGGCTATTTCCACTACTCTTCCTGCTCTCTGCTCGTTTAATTTTCTTACTGCAGGCTTCACCCCCTCCCTCTCCCATCCCTGGCTCTCCTGCTGCTGACCCACCATCCGTGGTGGCTTCTCAGTGTGAGCAGAAAAGGTGATGCTGCAGCCAGGGCTTCATCTTCAGCTCTGCACTGTGACTTTATGGTCTTGTTTGAAATCTTCACCTTAAATGCCTTTAATGGCTCCCTTCAGCCTGCCTGTGACCCGTTCCCCATCATTCTGCTGTCCCTCCTGCTCCCACACCCCACAAAGCATCGCAGCTTCTCCCATGGGCGAGGCCCACTCCTGGTGAGGTCCAAAACTTTCAGGATAAAACCATAAGGGCATCCTGCTTTCCACTGATTTGATGACTTATTTATGGGCACGTGTGCAAAAAGTGTTTCTATATTTAATCGACTCACTGCCAGCAGCCCGAGGGCAACGGGGCCGCATTATTTCGGCGTCTTGAGCTCACGGTTATGGAGCGGTGGGGTTAGAGCCACGGCGAGGGGCTGGCCGCGGAGGAAAAGTCTCTTTGGCGTGGCAGTGTGTGGCAATACATACTAATTAAGACAAATGTAATTACCCGGGCTGTAGCTCATGCTTAACAAATCAGAACCAAAACACGGAGACAGGGAAAACAGGCTCGTGGCTTTGGAAAGCAGAGCTCAGGCGTCGTCTCCAGTCAGCGACGCTCCCGGAGTGCAGCCAGGGCACGGGGATGACTGCTCAGCTTCCTCCACTGCCAGAAAGTCACTGCTGCAAACTAAAGGGGTGAAAACAAAAAGAAAAAATATCAAAGAAAGAAAAAAAAAAAGTGTATCAAGAACTTGGCTTGAAAAAATGACCCAGGTGTCCCCGGGTCCTTTGTGAGTTCAGTGCCGGCTGCATTAAAAATCCTCATCGTCTTCATGCACAGCCGTTAACTAATGAAGGAACGCCAAGCTCTTGTTAAAAATCCTGAGCTGGATCACTTCAGACTTCAGGCTTTAATTTTTTTCCAGGCTTTAATTTTTATCAGGTCATCTGATTTTTAGCAGATAAGTCAGGTGTTGATTTTTATCAGAAAGGAGCTGCTGGTGAAAGCTTAATGCACGGATCATGAGTGAGTGCTAGTGAGGATGGTGGGACAGAGCTGCTGAAGTTTCCCTTTGGGACAAGACCATGAGGACGAGAGGAAATGGCCTCAAGTTGTGACAGGGGAGGTTTAGGGTCGGTATTAGGAAACACTTCTTCACTGAAAGAGTGGTCAGGCACTGGAACAGGCTGCCCAAGGAAGTGGTGGAGTCTCCATCCCTGGAGGTGTTCAAAGAACGTGTAGATGTGGCACTTCAGGACATGGTTTAGTGGACATGGGGGTGTTAGGTTGATGGTTGGACTTGATGATCTTGGAGGTCTCTTCCAACCTTAAAGATTCTGTGATTCTACGACAAACGTGGTGCATGGGGATGCATGGGTACTCCTGCACCAGCGCGGCTGAGCTCAGTGCCTTGCCTGGGATGTTGCCCAGCCACGGATGTTGCCTGCTGGGGCAGAGACCGTGCACTACTGCCGTCGCACACCTTGGGAAAACACTGGTGGCTGTGCGGACCCTCTGTAAGGGCTCGATGGGGTTCTCCAGAGCTGCTCTGCCTGGAGCTCCCCTCACCTGGCTGTGCTGGCGGGAGGGGGTCTGCATTCGCCGTCTTGTGGTTCCCACTCTCAGAGGGGTGTTTGCGAGGGGATGTTGGAAAGCAGATTAATGAGCAAGACATTACGAATTAAACCAATAAAAATCGACATGGTAAGTAGAGCTGCTGTCAAATGGTGCTCCCGAGGGAGATAATATCCCTTCCCCCTTGATTTCTCAGTAAATCCATTGTGATTAATGCTGTCACAGGGGAAACGCTGTTATTACAAATACATTGATGATGGCCGAGCTGTAGAATTAATAACACTGGGTATTACTTAACTAATTAGCTGCTGTTTTCAAGAGGACTGTGATCCAGATGCATTAAATTGAGCCTTGCGTGGCATTGGGCTGTCTTTGCTGCAAGGAGATGGAACGAGAAGCATCTCCTCCTTTTTGGCCAAATGCCACCTCCCTGTGGCACCGTCATTCAGCTGAGCTGCTTGCTGGTTGGCGGCGCCCATGGAAGCCCTGGGAAGCTGATGGTGGAGTCTTGTGGTGTCGGAGACCAGCAGCAACTGAGGGAGGAAGTGGAACCAGGACCTGGCATCTCCAGGTGGTCCTCAGCCCTCCAGGGCTGCCCATGCTGGGGACCCAAGGCCACCACAGCCCACGGGAACTTGGGCCATCTTGGGAATGTGCTCATCCCTCCTTGCTGCCTCGTGGTTTCAGGGCTCCTCTGAAGGATTTTCCAACACCTTTTTTTTTTTTCCTTCTGCTTTTCCCACCTATTGCAGAAACGCAATTAGCAGGAGACATCCATAGCTGGGGGCTTGCTTTGCCCATTGCTGGTTGACACTTCCACACTGGGAAATCTTGATAACTAACCGCACGTTGAGCTTCACCAAGAGTGGTACCTGCTTAGAGGACAAACTGGGTGTGAACAGGAGCTGGAAGGAGATAGGTGGGTTGAAAATGCTCAACACACCGATGCTGCACAGGTCAACAGGATCTTGGAGACCCTTTTCTCACCTTGGGAAAGCCATCTCCTTTTGTCAGGCAGACCTGGGAGCTGTGGGCAGCCTTAGCAGTTTTTCAGCGCATCCAGTTTCAACTCAGAGCAAAGGCCAGGTGGGGGTGAGGCAGCCCCAGGAAGGGTCTTGTCCAGTCCGTGCCAATGGTTGTGTCCTGCTCAGCATCGTTGGACAACTTCTTGGCGGTTGCTGCGTTATGGTGGTTTGTCTGACAGAGGTCTGCTGGGGGCTGAAAGAGAAATAAACCCTGTAAGGTCAGGCAGCGAGGTTGGACAGATGGTTCAGGGGCTGCATTTCGGCTGGAGAGGCTCGTTGCTGCTGGGCCAGTGCTGTGTCCCCCCTGCCAGCAATGCCCCAGCTCCCCAGGGACGCGGTCCCTCCTCCGCATGAGCATCGCTGTCTCCAGGTGATGGAGCGGGCTCGTCCCCTCCTCCATCCCCCAGCCCCATTCCCTGCTCCTCCTGACACAAATGCATCCTGACGCTGCTGGAGGGCTCCTCTCAGTGCCTTCCAATTAACACCTACTTAAAATTCAAATGCAAATAAATTTTTAATTTCCTTAATTAAAAGTATTTCCTCGTTAGATCTGAATAATGAGATCTGAAGAACAGAAGTACAAGGACGTGCCTGGCCACATCGGAGGGGACCGAGGCACGGGCGAGCAGGGCAAGAGCCCAGGAGCAGTGGGACTCTGCCACACGTGTTTGGGAAGCCAGCACGGGCTGGAGCTCAGCATCCCTCGCACCTCCAGTGAGTGAAATTCACCCAAGCGGCAGCTTAAAATGATATCACCCCTGGTTTAGCAAAGGTTGAAGGTGATGGATTGCTCCCATGGCCTCCCCTACAGCCCAAAGCAAGGCCCTAAGAGGCTGCTGGGGGGGCTGGAGCCGCTAAGGGGGCTGACCCGCTCTTGCTTGCGCTATGGGGGACACGGGAGTTGGGGTCCGTGGGCAAGGTGGAGTAGGATCTTCCCTGGACAGAACCCAACGGAGGATGGGGCGAGCTCCCTCCCCGTGTGCCGCTCTGCTGCCAAAATGCCTCTGCCCCAAAATAACTCTGGTTTTCTCAGCTTGGCCATTGCGCCGGTGAAATGCCGGAGACCCGCGTGTCGGGACTCTGGTGTCCTCGTGACCGTGGAAAAAAAGGAAAATATATGAGTTTTCTCATGGATGGGAGGTGCTGCAGTAAAGAAATAGATTAGATCTGCTCCGATCTGACGGAAAGGCTGCTGAGTGAAAGCGTAGCTGTCCGAACTCTGAATCTCTGAAATGTCCCTGCCACTCTGCGCGTCGCCTGTCCGCTCCGTCTCTCCTAGCATTGAGCTGTCTTTGGGAGCTGTTAATGTACGTGTTTAAATTCGTAACAATTTGCCCATTAAAATGCTGCGGATCAATGAGTTGTTCTTGAACGAGGCGGAGAGCTCCGCGTGTACGGCTTCAGAGAATTTATGAGCTGGTGTGTTTGCACCTCGCAGCATGCTTGTTAGATGCTGTAGGTGAAGTGATTTGTACAGATCACTGCCACTTGTACCAACCAGCCTGGAATAATTCAAAAGCAATCGCATAAATCATTTATTAGTTATTACTGAAGTATTTACGCAGCAAAGGGGTGTGTTCATTTGAATTGTCGGCGGTTTTTTCACCAGCATTTGTTGCATTGACAAAGAATTTTTGGGGCCCTTGTGCATCCCCCTAACAGGACGTGCTGACTGCAGGAGCGGCCAAACCTTTGCCCGGCCGAAGTTTGGGCACCGAGCCCCTCACTGCAGCCCCCGGTCTGACCACTGCGCATCTATGCATTCCCTCAAGTAACGAGCAGGTATCCCAATTAATTCTCATTTCCAGCAGCAGCTGAAACAAGCTCCACAATGCGCACGCTGCCATTTGATGCGGATGAACTGTGCTTTGGTGGGAATTCAATTACACCATTTTTCCTCGCTGAACATAATGCATTTTGACGATACCGTTGTTTCAGTGCTAATGAGATGCATTTTAGCTGCTGTGAAGACTGTATTTCTCCCTGCACTTAGTGCACAGGATCCACGTTAATTACAGCTTCGGTGGAGAAAAACCCACAGAGTTACTACCTGCGTTTTACTCCTGGTAATAGCAGTTTCCTTGCGTTGCCAGGAACATTATGGATTCACTTCTAAGCCACATTTTATACCAAACAACTTGATTGTGATAGCAGGGAGGAAGCAGCTCTGCTTTCCTTCAGCTGCTCGGTCGGCGTTGGAAAAGGGTCACTGGTAATGGGGAGGCTGGATGCGTTCGAGCTGGAGCATCCTCGGAATAAAAGCATTTATGGAAGTTGGTTTGAGAGGGTTTTGTGGGATGTATGAGACACAAGGCCAATTTAAATCGGCAGATGATGGGCCCACACAAAGATGTGCCTTCTCCGTGGGATGGGAGGCCGTGGCCAGCTGGGCTTCCTGTATTCCAAGGAAGAGGTATGTCTGCTCTTTGTCTTCTTTTTGAGAGTTCCCAAACTCTCAGGCCTGGCAGTACAGAGTTTCCCTGGTATTTCTCTGGTGGGAGAAGTCACAGAAGAAGTAAGTCTGTAAGTCACAGCAGAAACCTCATGTTTTGGCCGTGGGTTTTGTCTCCTCGCTGAAACCATGGTGCTTTCCCGCATTTCTGGTGCGAGGTGGGACCGTTGGGATGCCACGACACCGGCTTCCAACTGGGGAGTGTCGAGCAGCCCTGGGGTTGCTCTAATGCTCTGGAGCACCGGCCTTGTGAGTTTACAACCTCCTCCTTTACATTCATTTCCCTCTCTCCGTGCAGCGGTGCAGGCTGAGAGGCCGAAGCAGATGGCTCGGAAAAGCCGGGCGGTTGTGAGCCGCGTGAAGCACGTGTGCAACGAGGAGTCAGCAGTCCAAAGCACTGCAGGGATATGTAATAAAAGATTGATCACATGTGTGGTAGCATGTTGTATAAATCACGCCGCAGCCTTCGTTTAGCGTCAACGCCTTCTCTGTTAATCGCTGGAAATCATTTGTAGCCTTCTACGACGCATCTCGGTAATTGTCACGGAAAAAATAGAAACAATTATTTCTGTTAATCATTCATGGCTTTATTTAAGTATTTATCTGTCTCCCTTCGTTTGAAGTTCGCCTCCCTCTCAGCAGAGGGGAGACCCCGTGCCCACCGGCGTGGCTGAACGGGGAGCGCTGCAGCCGGGCTGGGAGCCGGCACCGAGGTGGGTGACGGACAGAGATGTTGTTCCTCAGCCCGGCGAGGCCATGAGGCTTTGGCTTCTGTGGGAAACGACTGAAGAGATAAAGATGTATCTGCTGTTGAACCTCTTTGATTATGGGCTACGGTGAAATCCGTAATGTCATGCACCAAGTCTCACCGAGCTTCCCCGAGGAGGAGCCGGGTGGGAGGAGAGGGAGAGGCGGGGGTCCATGGCTGGTGTGGGGGGCATGGGCAGCTCTGCTTTGGGTCTTTGGAAAATGAGCTTGCACGGAGCGCTGGGGAGAAAGGTGCTCTACACCAAGTGGAGAGCTTTTTGGGAAAAGCATTGAGAAGGATCTCACCCCGGTTGTTCCTTCGTTCCTTCTGAAGTGAATGCTGCTCTTTTTCCAAAAAAGCGTCTGTTTTCTTTTTCTTTTTTTTTTTTTTTCTCCTCCTTTTGATACTAATGGAACTCACGGCTCTGTTGTGCTCCTGATGCAGGCTCCCTGTTTGCCACCAGCTCCGGGCAAGAAGTCGTTTAAGAGGAAACCACCTTTTTTCTAGAGTCCCCAGCACCTTCAGCATGGTGGATGCTTTTGAAGAAAATCAGGCAGGTACTGAGACCTTGAAAATCTGAATCCTTTTGAAAAATCAGGGCTGTGTTTCAGGCAGCTGTGCCATGAAGCCTGGCTCTGCTCTGAGCTTGCAGAGGTGGGAGCTGCAGCACCGGTGAGCAGCACAGGGTTTTGCCGTGCGGCCAACCCCAAGGGCTTCCAAGTGGAAAACAAATCAGAGGATTGAAAAAAAAATAGAGACTCAACTGTCCTTTTACATTCCCTCTGGTTGTGAACGCTCCTGAATTGTGTTTTTATGATGTCCTTTGCAGTGTCAGCAGCTGAAAATATACCAAATTTGAAAACTGTAAAGTGTGAGTGTCTGGGAATCCCGGGACTCCAGGAGCCCCAGAATGTGGGAACAGAGACAAAACCTGGCCCTGCCATGGGTGCAGTGCCCTAGATGGAGGTACAGGATACCTGGCTGCCCGCCCACCCACTCGCATCCCAGCGGAGGAAGGCGTCCGGACACGGGGAGCTGACGTAGGTGACCTGCATGGGGACACCAGTGGCCACCCTGTCCGCCCCGGGATGCCTTAGGCTGACCTCATTCGATGCCTGCTCGCTGCTTTTGCTCCCTGCAAAGAGAAATTTCCAAAACTTGGAAGTGATTTTGCAAGTACTTTAAGGCACTTACTTTTATTTCCACTTTAGCAAGGAATCAGTGGAGGATGTGAAGATGTTTGACTCATCTCGATTCATCTGGTCTCTGAGCCTTCTTTTCTGGGAACGTATGGCCGTTCTCAGCCAGCCAGCCGGGTCAGTGAGGTCGGTGTAGCTCCGTGCACTCGCCGCGGGTGAGGCTGGGCCTTCGCCATAAGAGCACTCGCTGCCCAGCTGCTCCGTTAGCCGCTCTTACCTCATCCCATCGCCTCAGCGAAACACCGCTGGGTGAGTCACCGACCATTTTCTGGACCAGAAATGCGATCTAAAATACCACCTCCTCCTTCCATCTTCCACCAACAACCATCTCTTTGGCCAACCCCACATCGGACGCTGGAGCGTGCCCTCCTTCTTGGTCACGGGACAGTGAAGCGCTGGTAGATCTCGCCCTCCGCTCGCCTGCTGCTGGCATCAGCTGCGTCTTTGCAAAGGGGATGTGTTTCTGTCTGTCCAAGGAAAATGGGTATGGGGCAGTCACGGCTCCTGAAGAGGTTTCACAGATAGTAAATTAAAACTGAATGAAGAGGAGCTGACTTCAGATATAAAAATATGGGAATACTTAGAAGTAGTGGGGAAAAAACCAGTAATAAATTCATCTGGAGGAATTTACTTGAGGGTAGAGA
Organism: Chlamydotis macqueenii; assembly: GCF_036417535.1. Classification (NCBI taxonomy): domain Eukaryota; kingdom Metazoa; phylum Chordata; class Aves; order Otidiformes; family Otididae; genus Chlamydotis; species Chlamydotis macqueenii. The sequence goes on along the minus strand of NC_141571.1, from coordinate 2,515,399 downwards.
TTTCACTGTTTCTTTGAATAAAACTTGCTAGCAGGTTCAGGTAGTTCAAGTTCTCCTTAAATCTCTGGCTTGGTAGATGCCTTTGAAGGTTTAATAGTAGCTGATAGGAGGTACTGGGCCTGATAATTAAGGGGAAAGGAATGAAAATTCATCAGGTGAGTGGTCATGGTGGAGGTTTCAACAGCTCTGAAGTTCTTTGGTACTCAGTGGGATGCTGCTTTCTAGGCAGGCATGTTCAGAGGAAGGATTTTACTTAAAAAATCAATTTATAAATGGTACTCAACCCGTGGACACTTCTGCTTTAGTGATTATTGATCTTTTACAGGGAAGTGGACGGGAAAGTCTGTAAGGCCACGTCCAGCCCTGTGTCCTAGGTCATCCCAGGCTGCTCTACTCCCTTCCACCCTTCTCCCCTCAGACACAGGTCTACTTCAGGGTCTTTGTCACAAAGAAACGGCACGCATCTGTTCAGCCTGCATGAACTTTTATTTTAATCCTCGTTTCCACATCCTCTGCAATAACGACCTCGGCTGAGAAGGGAGAGCCCCTTGCAAGTGCTGCATGCCCAGAGCCGTTCTCATTGTAGTTCCCCAGAAGCACTAAAATCTCATCAGCAGCCTGGTTTAACATGATTACCAGCCCAGTTTCGTTTACCAGAGAGGAATGGGTAGTTTGTATCTGTTTCAGAGAAGCAGTGGTGATTTTGGTACTCTTTGTGAGATTAATTGACTCATGACAAGTTTTCTGGTTCACCATCTCCAGAGGTCTGGTCATAGACATTCTTCCTCTTCTGCTGCTTGAAAACAGATGGCTATTTATTCAGCAGTCATGTTGGAATAATGTGTGTTTCCATGCCTCTGTATATGGATGGTCAACAGGGAGCAGTCTGTCTTCATGTAATTTTAAATATCTTAGAGGATCCAAACGCACAACCCTGCATTTGGGGACTTCATGTAGATTTGTGACCCTCTTTAGAGGAGCTGAGATCATAAAATAGTGACTGGAATTCATGGGGACGTAAATATCATATTTTCATGTGCGGCAGCTATAACCTTGCTTGAATATTGTCTGTGTTATTTGGAGGGAATATGGACCCATTTGGCTTATTTAATCAATCTGAAAGTTGCGAGACAGGATGGAGGCACTAGTTCTAATAATGGAATAAACTGTACACAAGAGCTGGGAAGGCAGCTCAATGTCCTCTGACAGCAAAAATGTTATTTTTAGGCCTTTCTAGAGGTTTATTTATGGAAGAATGCATGCTCCTGCACTCTTTGGAACAGAGCAGTGCTGGTGGGAAGAGCCATCTTCTTGCCTTCATCAGAAAGGTGCATGCCGTATTTCATTGGCTTTTAGCTGGGATGAGCTGGAAGCCCCTTTGAAGCATCAGGGAGCGATGGTCTCTATGGACAGGAGACTAACTGTGCTGTTTGGGAGGTCTCTAAGCTGGAGTGCAGATCTGGAGAACCTCAGCTGTGCTGCCAACTGACAAAGTGTCCGGTGCGTGGTCTCAGCGAGGACTTTCGGGGGCTACAGGCTCAGACTGGGCCTCCAACATGGCCATAATGGCGCATGACTGTCCCGTTCTGGGGTTGTCTTGTAATGAAGGTCCCATTTTCCGTGGTTCAGAGCTACGGCAGAAATGGGAGGTACAAGGTGGGCCTAAGATAGGCGGAGCACTAACCGTTCTTCCCCCTCTCCAAGGTCAGCTATCTATTTCGAGTTTTTGGGGAGTCAAATCATATTTATGAATAACTTATTGTACAAAGGTTTAAACTGTCAACAGAGTGATTTGTGAATAAACATTTTCATTACTTGGCTGGCTCTATGGATGGATGAATAATATCCATCAAATAAATTATTCATCTTTTTCCCTCCTTGCCATCATCAGATAAATTCTTTGTGATTTATATTTGTTCATTATTCATCTGGCTACGAGAAACAGACATATTAGAGATGGGGTAAGGGCTAAATCTGCTTTACTGAAGCCAGTGACAGAGCTCTGGCTGATAGTGGAGGCTGTACCAACACAAATCTCATCCCATGGGCGGTGAGAGTCTCCAGGTGATGTGGGCAAAGCCACTTTCTTCAGCTCTGGTACCTGAATCCCAGCTTCTTCACTTCCTCTCGTACGTTGGGGCTGCCTTGGACTACTTTGCAGAACCCATGGGTTAGGGATGCCACTCTGGATGGCTGACGAGTTGTGTCCTTTGGCCAGGTCAGGGCTGCAGAAAATCAGGGCTGCCCAGAGAGGTGATGGATGCCCCATCTCTGGAAACATTCCAGGCCAGGTTGGCCGGGGCTCTGAGCAACTTGATCTGGTTGGAGATGGCCCTGCTCCTTGCAGGGGGGTTGGGCTGGATGGGCTTTAACGGTCCCTTCAACCTAAACCATTCTGTGACTCTAAAATATACACATGTGCTTTTGGAGAACGCGATTCTTCAAAGACTCTTCAAAGATTCTTCAAAGTGTGTTGGAGTCCAGGGACAGTAAAGAGGAGGGTTATTCATCTTTATAGCAGCTTTTGCAGTGTTTTACGTAACATGGGTCTGAGGCTGCAGTCCCTCCTTTCCCAGGTTCCCACTTTGCAGTCTCCTCAGGTGGCTTTTGCCCTGGTGAAGCTGTGCCAGCACACCCTTTGGCATGATGTTGGGGGGATGCCATGAGCAATGGGCCACCAAGACCGGGACGTAAGGGCTGCAGGGGCCAAGTGTGGCAAGCTCCATAGGGGCAGACCTTTGGTATCTTCCCTTTCAGCTCTGCCATCTTTCAAAAAAGGCCAGTGTGTAGTAGAGGGAAGGCAGATGGTTTTGGTTTTCCTTCAACTTCATTGCTTCCCAGCAGGTTCCTCTTCAAAACACTCCAGCACCAGGGATATGGAAAGGCTTTCCAGTGGTGCCAGTGGAGGGAGGGGGAGAGGACTTCATATGGCTCCTCTTCAAAAAGAAGCCAAGAAAACTGTCGCAGAAAGCTGACTGAAGGGACAGACGTAGTGGGCATCTACTGCTCCTGCTCAAAGGTGACCTTTCATCTGATTTACGAGCACGATGTTGTTCCACAGCCTGGTGGCTGAACCAGCTTAAAGTTTCAAACTTTTGCTTTTTTGCTTTATACCCCTTCTGAAAAGTGTGTTGATGGTTATTTTCCTTTTCAACCACTGAAAAAAGCATCTTTCAATCGCTCTCCCATGACTCAAAAAAAAAAAAAAAAAAAAGGGAAAACGTTCTTCAAACACTTTTCCCCCTCAAAAAGCACAGACAGACAGAAAATATAGAAAGTTTCACCTTTAAATGGTGAATAGCTGGTAAAGTTACCTGTATGTGAAAAGCAGAGGTAATAACGGAGTTTGTTTTGTAACCCGAGCGTGCTGGTGGTAACAGGCTGATCGGCGTGAGGTGTTTGCAACCGCCCGCGGAACACTGGAGGAGCTCTGATTGCTCATTCACGGCATCTAACGCGACGCTTTCGGCCGAGCGATCAAACACAGACATAAGCATCGAGATTCAACTGGAGAGAAGAAAAGACAACTGAAGGAAAAAAAAACGTAACCGAGCGGATGAAAGGAAACGCGGGGAGGAGGCAGGCAGCACGGACGGTAATTCCTTCAGTGCTTCCCGGCCCACCTCGCCCTGCTGCTGGCCTTGCTCGCCAGCGGTGCTGCTCAGCTGGAGCCCGTCGGAGCGGCTGCTGAGACGTGTCGTGCCATGCTGAGTGCACGAGCCCCCGGCTCCCGTCCCTGCCAGGGGACCCCGCAGCGATGCCCTGCACGCTCTCACAGGCAGGCTCCTCTTGAACACGATCCGTGCACACCCTAAAGAAAGGGAATATGGCAGCAAGCAGGGGACCTTCACGCCTGAAGGACATATTGGAGTATAATTTGTAGAGTGATTGATTTTATTATTATTTTAATAATTTTTTCTCCCCCTTGCCAGCTGTCTGGTCCAGGGGACACATCAATCTTTGAGCCCTGTTGAACTCAGAAATGTATTCCAGCAGGAATCATTTGTCTTGCCTGCTTGTGGGTGCAGGAAGGGAAAGGAGCGGGGGTTTGCTCTGCAGAGCAGTGCTGGAGGGAGGGATCTTCCCCTTGTTATCTGTTTGCCCCTGGCCTGGCACCCAGGGTACCTGCTGCTCTCCCAGGTGTGCAGGAGCCCTCAGCCAGGCCAGGAGCTGGTGCTGTGGAGGTGATGAAAGCCTTTTCCACAAAACTGAGCCTATTTCAGTCTCCTTTTCAAAGCTTGACAGGTCTCAGGAGCAATCAAGGGTGTCCTGAGCCACAGCCAGGGAGCTCGCCTCTTGCTTGGGTCTCCTCAGGTTGGCTTGTCCAATGTGGATGGGGAAAGTGTTTGTTTGTTTGGTTGGTTTTTTCCTGCTTTTCCTCCCTCTAGCAGTGCAAGGTGTGGTGCTTTAGCCCTGGTCACCACACAGTTGCTCGCTCCCTCTCCCCAGCGGGATGGGGGAGAGAATCAGGAAGAAAGGAAAACTTATGGGTTGAGATGAAGACATTTTAATAGAATAGCAAAGGAAAATGGTAATAATAACAGAATATCAGGATACTAAAACACACAAAATGAGCAATGCACGATTTCTCACCACCCAATGTCCCAATAATCGATACAGCCCATCCCAAGCAGCGATCACAGAAACGAAACCGAGCAGCAAGCAAAGGGGCGAGAGAGAGATGCCCCCCGGCCAACCCCCACTTATATACTGAGCGTGATGTTTATGGCATGGAATACTCTCTTTGGCCAGTTTGGCTCAATTATTCTGGCTGTATCCCTCCCAGCTTCCTGCAAATGCACGTTAATGAGACTTGGAAAGTTGGACAGTGTCCTTGGTCTCTTTAGCAATAACTCGTAACACCAGTGTGTTTGTCAACATTCTTCAAGTAGGAAATCCGAAACACCAGCTACTGAGAGAAAAATTAACTTGATCCCTGATGAAACCAGGGCACAAAGATCTTTGACACCAGCAACGCGATGTTCTGTGCAGGACTGATGGCTGAGGGACACCAGGGTAGTGTGCACCAAGGAGGGACCGTCCCACCAGCTGGAGCCAAGGGAGACCTGAGTGCGAGTGGCTGGACTCTGGGGTCTGTTCAGGCTGCCTCCGTGGTGCCCAAGGTCAACTTAGCACCCATGATTTGCTGAAGTTTGAAAAATATCCCTGATCTTCCCTGTGCAGCCCTCCTGCCGTCCTCTGTACGCCGTCACTGGGGAGTCTGCCCTGACGAACTCAGGCAGACATCCGTGAACACGGATTGTTGGCTTAATCTGCCCTGATTGGTTTCCCTTGAGCATTTGTATTGGGCAAAGGATGCAAATATGTGCAGAGGAGCAGAGTTGTCAGTGTCTGCTGGGCTGCAAAGGTTGTGTGCCTCGTGGCTTGGCGCTCCCTGGGCGCTGGGTTTCGTCACGTCCCGGTTGGCTCCTGTGGGACGTCGCTGTTGAGCTGGAGGGAATGGGGTCAGCACACAGGCCAGGAGCTGCAGAGGCAGCGGTGAGCTTGAATCCTATTAAATTAATGGGACGAAGAAGAGATGATGAGACATCTCCCAAACCTGGGTAACCAAGGAGTCTTTTCCTTCAGGCCAGGCTATCAGCATCTCAGGAGAAGAGAAGCTCACGATGGTTGGGACCTGCCTGTGCAGGGGAACACGTGGAAATAGGTGTCATCTTTGTAACAAACCAAACTTGTTCTGCAGAGCTGGGGTTTTTTTTTGGATATGGAGTTCTCAGGGTTGCTGTTCGTTACTAAGAGCTGTTAGTCTATCAGAAAACATGGAAAATTGCGACCTTCCATGAAGCTGGGAGAGGGCAGCGCTCCTCTGACTGGTACAATGTGTCTTAGAGCTGTCCTGAACTTTAGCCCGAGGTTGTCTCTGTGGCCAACACTGGGAACTGCATCTTCAAGTTGTTCCTTGCCCTGAGCATGTTTGTTGGGTTACTTGGTCTCTTGGGACACAGAGGTGATATTGAAAAGTTTTAGGCTAGGAAATTCACCATCTGCTCGTTCTGCTCAAGGTTCCCTGCAGTCTCAGTCTATTACTGGAATTTCTGGGATATATTTTGATGAGGATGCTATTAGTCACCTCAGATTAACCAGCAGACAGTGACACCACTCTATTATTAGCTGCTGTGTCTCCTGCAAATATTGGAAATAAGCACCAGAAATGCAGGCTGGGAGGTGGGTGCCTCGGGAAGATGAAGACTGATGGGTCAACTGGTGTGTGTGTCCTTACGGATGAAAATTTGAAGACCTCCCTCTACCAGGGAGCTGTGAGAGGTGTGGGAAAGTTCCTGAGAGATGTACCCACATTCCTGTTGGGGCTGGTGTTCAACAAGATGGTGTCTGTGGAAAAGCAGTGGTGGACAGAAGGAGATGCTTGTTGCTTCCAGAGTCCTTTCATCTGTGAGTGCTTTGTGGAAGCGCCACCGCCCCACTGATAGAATAAAGGGGATTGTTCATATGTTGTCCAAGGCTGAGAGGGCAACTGGTGTCTGGCTGGAATATATGGCTTCTGCCAAACTGCAGAAACTGGGCACCCAGCCCCTCAGCTGCAACCAGCTGGCCATGAATGGCCTTTGCATGACTGTGTGCATGTACTTGTGGAGGTCCTTGGTTCGATAGTTTTTTCATGGTCCAATTTTATGGAGATTTACTCGAAGCCCTGGGCTCAGCTCTGGTTTCTGAGGAGAGCTCTTGGGGGAGCCCCATTATCACCTTGCCGATGATGCAGACCTAGAGCTTCACTCAGCCGTGGTTCTGACTTTGATAAGAGGTTAGAAAAGCAGGAACTTCCCCACCCTCCCGGTGAGAGAGGTTTTGGGTGGCTGGGGTAGAGCTGCCATGAGGGTTTGGGATTGGCACCCTGCTGCCATCGAGCCAGAGTGGTGGCTTCTCACAAAGCTTTGCAAAGCACAGGGCAGCAGCGTCTCTGCAGGGGCTGCTGGAGCTAACCGGCCCCAGGCACCCTGAGGGCTGCTCGCTCTGTCTCTGGAGCGAATGAGAAGAATTTTAAATTTTTTTGTTGTTGTTTTTTTTTTTTTTTTTTTTTTTCTCCTCCTGCTGAGCAAATGGCATGGGCCGGATGTGCTACTGCAGTCAGGGATGCTGAGAGGCAGCTTTCCCCCAGGCAGACCCCAGGGCTGCTCGTGAAAAAACATAATTTCCTCTCAGCTACAAGAAACCTTTCCGTTCAGGGCCCCCATGGGTACAGGGGCAGTTTTACCAGCGATGCTTTTTAATTTTTCTTCTGGTAACAGGAACTCCAGGAGGTTCTGCTGAGACTTCCCAGCCCATGTGTGGCCCAGGTGTCTCTGGCTCAGCTACTGCAGCTTCCGGCTTACCGGTAACAGTTTTTCTAACATTCTTATTCTACCCAGAATATTCTGTAGCTCACTTAAAATAAAAAATGGAAGAACTGGGTAAAATAAATAGTGGTTAATTTCAACTAAAGCAGTCCAACGATACTGCACAGATGATATTCTGGATTTTCCTGTTTTATTCAATAAAGCTTTTGGTTTGTGATGGTACACCTGAAACTACAGCAGAGCTTAGCAGCCTTGTGTCGGCGTGTAGGCCAGTCCTGCCGCAGAGTTGAAAGGGCTTGGGCTGTGTTCTCTGTTTGTTTTGTGAGGCCAATTCTGGTCCTGGGTGGGCAATAGTAAATAAGGAGATGCCCAGCTGGAGTCACTAGTGGGTATAAAGTTGGCTGTTGGAAGACAGTCTGACAGAGACCAGATGATCAGCAACTTTGTAAAGGGGAAAGAGACTGTGGCTTCTGCCTCCAGCTCAGTGTTCTGTCTTTGCATGACCTTTGGGATGCTGATCAGCCTTGATCTGAAGACCCTGGAGACAGCGAGATCACCATACCCACAGGGAGGGTCTTCCAATGCCAATTTCTGGTGAAAACAGAGTTGTGTGCCAACCATTTCTCTGCAATGTTGGAGAGTGTTTCTGTGCTGGAGAGGAAGAGATGAGTTGCGACTTCCATGTGGAAGGAGCCTGGGAAGAACAGCAAGCTCCTCCAGACAAAGCACTTCACAGACGGCTGGTTGGCCTTGGGAAGGACAGCCAGGCTGCTCCGGTGGGTTTGGGAGGGCTGAGGTTGGTGTCTCCTGCTGCTACACCTTACCTGCAGCTGGGGCACATCTCCTCAGGTGAGAAGTTGGGCTCCAACCCTGCTGCAGCCATGCAGCGAACCCCGCTCACCTGTGTTAAACTGCACTGGGAGCCTCCCCACGCCATGCAGCACGTTTTGGTGCCGGAGTCATGGTCTCCTGGTGATGGGTGGTAATCAGCAGTTCCTGGGAAAAGTAGGGCACTGATTTCTGAACCTGATCAGAAGTGATCGGCAGGTGCCCATCTGTTCAAACTCTTAATGAATATCCTGCTTTGTGTCTGACGAGTACTTGACAAACCTTAGAAGTTAACCAGAAGCAGATGGCCCTGTTTGGATAGGTCTCTAAAGCTTAGGCACTGTTAGATACGTGTTAAGGGGTTCAATGAGCTAAGTATTTCTAGAGTCCTCCTAACTGTACTGAATGTGACAAGCTGAGACTCCATCTTCATGGCTCAATTATCCTGTTCATATCCTTTCTCTTCTTCCCAGTTGTTTTTAATACTCCCATGTTCTACTTCCAATTGTCGATCTTGTTCTAGGGATATAGAGCAAAAATGGGGTTATTTTGCTGTTTTCCAGTTGTTTTTTTTTTTTCAGGTTAAATTGAAATAACCTTATCTCTCTGACCGAGCACATGCACCGTGGTCACCTGCCTCAACCCAACAGAAGGGTCAGTTAACTGGGAAAATGAAAGCAGAGACTGCATCAATCTCCAAAGAGCCCATTTGTGCTGACCTTGCTTTGCACCCACCCATTTCCTACACATGGGCTGCACGTCAGCATGGTCTGTTCAGCCAGAGCAATTCAATGTCTTCTACTCGGATCTTGGGGAACACCTGGCCTTCAGTCACTCCTGCTCCTGTTGGGTGCCACATTTCAGGACTGCAAGAAGGCGGATGGTCTCAGGCTCTGATGATCTGTTTTGGGGGTTGGTATCTGAAGATAGCTAGGCTGGGTGGGTCTCGGGGTCCTTTGTTTCCAGAGCACCTAGAAGCTCATGGTCACTGCGTGAGATTGGACACAGAGCGGAGATCTTCGTTATCCATCTTTATATGTCTCCATGCAAGCAGCTGTCTCTGAGTGAGTTACACAGGCTTCCCTTGGAGCTGAGAGAGAGAGATACATTTTTCTGTAGTGCCATTCACCTCCCTGCATTAGGATGTCTGCTACAAGTGAGAATACATGTCCTGTAGAAAGGTATTTTTTTTTCAACTTGAAGCTTTCAAAGGAAGTCTGAGTGGCTGACTTGGATGGAGACGTCTGAGTGGTTAACATCTAAATTTGGACAATTGTGTTTCTTCCCTAATTTTAACTCACCTTCCCCCTGCAGCAGTGAGTTATGTCCACCTAGCTAAAGCAGACCCAAGTTCTCTCCTCTTTCTATCCCCCTTCCCCCTACCCTCCCCAACATGATGTGAATGACTACTTCAAAATGTTTTACTTTGTAAAACAACATATTGCACTGCTCTCCACTCACTTTCAATTTTATGCAACTTTCTTCACTGGAATGGGCTCGATGATCTCGGGAAATAATTGGAGAGCTTGTTAGACTAATGGGATTTTTATTTCCAAGGCTGTAGATCAAACAAGCATGCCTGAAAATTCATTATACATGCAGTGTGCACTAAATAATTATTCCTGCCCGTGAAAGTGCTGGAGGAGAGACTGTGACAAGGTATAGCTTTAAAAAAAACCTGTTTGATTTATCATTTATAAAGCAAAGTTCATATTAGACGCAGCAGTTAAATATTCAGTGAACAGTAAGTCACTTGGCTGGCCAGGGCGCAGAAGGAAAGCCTGGCAAGCACGGTGCCTTATCTTGTTTCCCTTTATTTTTGGTCTGGATCTGAAGGAAGTGCCTCTCCCTGAGCTCACCTCCGCCTTGTTAGCAGAGACAGCCCCTGGTCCTGCAGGAAGCGCTGGATTTCCCTTCCCGGTTGTGAAGGGGGATGCTCTCCTACCGCCCTCTTCTCCAGGGGCTGGATTTCCAAATTGCAACTTATTTTTGCAGCTTTGTTTGCAAGCTGAGCTCTCTTAAGGACATTTTGTGTGCCTGTGTAGAGTGGAATTGTCCATGTGTTGCTACTCTTCTACCAAGTACTCAGTATTTTCCATTTGTAGAGCTGGTCAATGAATTGTTCACTGAGAATTTCCATAGAAAAACCTTTTAAAATTTAGAAGTGGATATTGCTTTTGTGGAGAAAATTGATGAATGTTTGGGATGTGACAGGAGAAAGAAAAAATGAATAAATACAAAGGAAAGTAATAAAAAGAATCAAAAGCATGAGCTATGACAGCTCTCAAATGAAAATGCTTGATATAGCTTGGAAAAACTTGAAAACAAATCTCCATCATAACTTAAAAATAGTTATTCTCATTTTGCAGGCACAGAGACTAATTTGAAGTGACACATTTAAAAATGCCACTTCCAGTCTGTTTCATTCACCCGGTGTTTGCCTTCTGGGTCACCCATCGTGTGTCTGGGCGGGATCGCTCTGTGAACAGGCAGAAGGAGGAATTGAGTCACCCCTCATCAGAGGCTGGTCTACATGCCCTGGCTCTTTCTGGGCGAGCAGTTAAAGAGGGCTGATAGGAAAGATGGGGAGAAACTCTTCAGCAGGGCCTGTTGTGGTAGGATGAGGGGTAATGGCTTTAAAATAGAGGGAGGTAGATTCAGACTGGACATAAGGAAGAAATTTTTTATGCTGAGGGTGGTGGAGCACTGTCCCAGGTTGCCCAGAGAGGCGGTGGATGCCCCATCCCTGGAAACATTCCAGGCCAGGTTGGCCGGGGCTCTGAGCAACCTGATCTGGTTGGGGATGTCTCTGCTCCTTGCAGGGGGGTTGGGCTGGGTGGGCTTTAACAGTCCCTTCCAACCAAACCATCCTGTGATTCTGTGATTCCTGACCCCCATGAGGCTGCACACACAAGTGCAGAGCAAGGACTTGAACTTGGATTTTCTAAGCCTATGGTTTGAACCATTGAACAATTTTCCATACGTCCTATTAATTTAACAAATTATTTAATCACTATTCAGCCTCAGACAGGGAAAAGACTGCTCTCGAGAGCTGCGCTCTTGCCAGTGCCCACCGGGAAGCAGTCCATGGCCAGCCCGGACGCTTTACTTGGAGCAGGCAGGGTTGCGGGCTGTTATTCCCTGTGGTGAAAGGACCCTTGGCTGCACTGTCTGATGGGACATCTCCTGGCTGAGTCGCGGTGAAGGCAACGTCACCATGAACATCCCGACCTGGGATGAATCTTCTTGCTGATTAATCTAGCATCGAGGGTACCGCCGTTCATTAACCATGGGTGTGCTGAGAGAGGGAGAGGGAGCGAACGACGAGTTGCACATCATGGTACACTGAGAAAGTGGAAAATGAATAGGTAGGTGGCACAGTTTTGGCTGGAGAGTGGCTGCTGGGATGAGGGGAGTGGCTGTGAACATCCATTCAGGAAACGCACTCAGCATCTCATGATGGAGGCCGTCAGGCACACGCTGCTGCGAAACGTTTGCCACTGTTTGCAAAGAGCTTGCTGGGCAAATCATCCAGAGCAGTTTGTCAAAAGACCGCAGCAGTGCCTTTCAGAAATCCACCCCTCAGAGCACAGCTTTTAACAAGATGCACACAATTACTCTGCATGCGTATGAGAAACAGGCAATCAAGCATACTAACAACCAGCAACATTAATTACCGGCCGTTCCCTTCAGTTGCTTCTAACCTCTGGCCACAGCTGCAAAACCCATTCATGTTGTGTCACAATTGTGTTGAGAGGCGCAGAACATCCCCACCTGTTCGTTTACTGTGTAAAAGTGGGGTGATGAAACATCGCTCCGCAGGGAAATTGTAAAGATGAACTAATTAATCTAGATGTGACTGTGAAATTCTCAGGTGCCACATGCTGTGCGACCACAAAGTGCTGCTCACAATGCTTTGAGATGGGTGTTGGTTTCATACATGGTGCTTCATAAGGGAGTCAGATCTCGTGTAGTTCCCTCTGAAGGTCCAACAACGAGAAGCACCTCTGCAGTTGCTGAATTTCAACACCCAGAGCCACAAACAAAACCCAGAAGAAGTGGAGCTCCTAATCAAGCTGGCCAGGAGAAACATTTTCCCTCTTGCTGCCAGTTATCGGGCAAATATTACAATGTGACACGTTAGCAGAGTTAAATGTCTATTTGAACTTGGCTTCTCATGTACTTATAGGTGACAAATTAATTTTAATATTATTTATTCTGTGTGACTTTCAGTAATCCACTGGGATGTGCTCGTATCAGTAATTAGAACGTGTAAAGTAAGAAACAGAGCTCACATAAATTATTCCATGGCATTCATTATTTATTTGACAATTTATAGCTGTGCAAAATTTACTGAGAAAATATGTACATTAATTAGCATGTACATTACGATTTCATTAGTCCTACTGCACCTTTTCAACAGCAAAGATACTTAGATTTGGGTGCATGCAGAGCTATAAAGGTTTTGCTTGCGTCTCTTAAATTATTTAAGTTTAACAAGGAGCTCTGTGATTGGGATCCGGGAAGAGCTGCCCGTGGGCAGCCTTTCTGCTGGCCTGCATGAGCAATGGGAAAGTTGTTCTGTCAAAAGCTGCTGAGATTCCTGAGCCAAAGTAAGAGGTGGGTATTTGGGTATGTTGTGCAATCACTGATGTTTCAGCTAGAGCGATGGAAAAGAGGAAATCCAATACTTGGGACCCTCTGCTTTAATCTCCTGTGGTGGAGGTGACTATAGGGGAGTGCACTGGCATGGTGGTCCCACTGCATTTGCTTGGCCAACACATGGCTGCTGGCTGAGGCCTGGGACAAAGCCCTGGAGAAGACTGTTGGAGGGGTTCTGGGGGCATCATTGACCCCTTCTACCAGCCCCACAGACTTCACCTCAGGCTGCTGTGAAGTTGCTCCTGCTCCAACAGTGCATCCTGGAAAAATGTTGTGTCCATCAGCACTGATACACAGCTCAAATGACGAGGAATTTGTTTATGCCAAGTGGATTAAAAAAAACCCTGAACAACACACAAGTTCTTCTGTAGTCCAGAAGGGAAGAGAAACATTTTTAATCAGTGTCATAAAACCAATGTCCCTTACCTTTTTTTACATCATTAATGACTCCACTGGAGGATGCACCGGGAAGTTTCCACATGAGTAAACCCCACCCAGTGTGAAAATGCTTAGATCCACCTCTGTAATTTAACGGTTCAGCTCACACCTGAAAGCTGTTATTTGGGATTTTAATTATTAAGCTTAAATTGAATTTCAGCTTTGGGAGAGAAGAGCTCCCTCCCTCTGCAGGTTCCAGCTGAGGACTTCCTCACTGGGGCATACTGAAGAGGATTTTGGTAAGTCCACTTACAATAACAGCCTTAGAGATGCATGTCCCGTAGGAGCCTCATGGCTAGGAGTTTATTCAGAAAGTACCGTGTCTTGGACAGTGATAATGAACTATTCACGAGGCATAATTCATCTCAGGAAACCCATATGTTTTTCTGGTTACGAATTGCTAACAAAACTCATGGTGAAACCTGGCTATTGGCTTTCTCATGGTTACTGTTGGTCAAGAAGTCTGCGAAGTTTCTGGTCAATGAGTAGCTGGCTGTGGGCTGGAATTTAAGAAATGCTCCACTTCATGTTTGTGGTGATTCTTCTCCCCTGGCAGGAGCTCTGGCTGGTTGTGACTTGTTGTGGAATGCGGTGGTGTTGTGGTGTGAAGACTCATCCAGGTTGGTCACTAGCAGATAGGTGAAGAAAGGCTTGTGAGAACAAAGACCCTTCCAAAATTCACTCTATCTTTCCAGCCAAACTCAGCCCGACAAAACATGCTTGTGTGTTTATAGTTCTTGAATTAACAGCCACAACACATTTTGAGATATTTTGGGTCTGGCTATGCACGCACTCAGTGAGTGGAGCGTACGAAGGGAGACCAAAGGTTTTGGGAAGCAAACTAGGAGAAACCAGCCATCTGCTTCCTGGAAGGCCTGCAGTGTGAAGATCTTCGGAGGAAAGCCACCCGATCTCCTCGTGCCTCTCATGGAGGCTGGCTGAGGGGGACCCTGGGGCACCCTTCCCTGGACTGCCTGGGGTTGGGAACCCCATGGCTCTGTCCTACAGGGAGGCAAAAACCAGAACCCTCATAGCCTTCCCAGATGCCTGTGTTCAGGGGTCTCAGGAGCTTACATCCCAACAAAGACCAAGGCAGGGGTGCAGTCTGGGAATTGGTTTGTTTTGTCTTTACAGCTCAGCTGCCAAGATGCAAAAAATAAATTGGTTTGGATCGACACAAAAGACGTTTCTTCTCATGGCGATGAAACTCTGAACTAATTCCCATTTGACTCAACCATCTGTTCTTCTGCAAGTGCCTGATGCTAAAAGGTGAGAACCACAAGGCTGCCAGGAAGGGACTCTCCTTTTCCTCCTTGTCCTCGTCATCATCATCCTCCCAGGTAACTTGGAGGTTGGGGCACTTCACGAGGGGAGTGAAACCATAGCCGGATGCTGAGCTGGGCATTATTCTCCTGCGCCAGGCTGTCATTTATAAACCCTTCAGCTATTACAGCCTCAGTGTGTCTCACTTTGAAGTCGATGTCTCAGCTCCTGAGTTAGGAAACAGGCTGCTCCCTGCTTCTCTTACATACTAACGGTGCTGACCCTGCAGAGAGGTCCATCCCGGAGGAGCTTGTTCCTTCACCGCAGATGGTGGAGGGGAGGGGAAGGAGAGGAAAGGCGGAGGAAATTGGGTCCATCTTGCCAGTGTCCTCAGAGCAAAACTTTAGAAAACATTATTCTCTGTAGTCTGAAGTTCATGTCTACAGTTGAGGCTGGCTTTGAAAAATGTGGATTTAGTTCTTTTATAGAGAAGCATTTATTTTTCAAGGCGGAGGGACTCTCTTGAGTATAACGCTTGAGACCAAGTTTGAAAAATATGGTGCCTTGTCTTCCAAAAATGTTCTGAGGAGCTACTGCATGGTTTCAGATGAGGGTCACGATAGCGCTCTGGAGGTTGTCAGGAGGAAGGATGCTGCTCAGTCTTTCTCTTTTCATTTTACTGGAGCTGGCATGAAAATGGATTATTCTAAACCATCTCTCTATCTTTCTGTCCCATTTGTCAGGTTCCGGCAGCCACATTCCCTGCCTGATGTTTTCATAAACTGAGCTCCTTTTCCTTGGATTCTGGTGATTAATTGTAATGGCAATGTAAATATTCCCAAATAAATCTATTCTCATGGCCCTCTGCAAAGTCGACTGTGAGAACACTCTGAAGATTTAACAGTTCAGAGAGAGGAGAGAAAGCACAAGATTTACATCAGAGCAGCCGTCCCATGGTGCCCCTTAATGCTGCTGTTGTTTTGGTAGGGACTGTATTTTCCCCTAAGGTGCAAGCAATTACAATTTGCCCCAGGAAACCCAAGGAAAATGGGCAGAAGTCCGGTTTGTCAGGGGCTCCAAGGACGTGCAGAGGCCAGCTGCAGCAGAGGTGCGGTCAAATCCAGAACTGCTTGGCGTAATCATTTGCAATGGCTTCCCCATGTTTCTGTTTTCCTTTTTAAAATATTTCCAGTACAAAGGCTGTTCTTTCGTAAGGAAATGTGACTTTCCAGTCCTGAAACTGCCTCTCTGCTGAAGGCGGTCCCATCGCGCAGACCATCCCACAGCAGTGCCCCTCTCGCACGCCGTGGGTGCTGCACAGGTGACGCCCACGGCTCCTTGGTTTGGGTTTCTGCAGCTTCGTCCCCATCCAAGAGCTCTGCCAACATCTCCTGCTCTGCCTACATCCTTGCACACCGTATCTGATGAGCTTAAGAGTCTTCTCCAACCTCAACGATCCTATGGGACCATGGTCCCAGAGGAGCACAAAACCCTGCTTCTGACGAGGACAGGAGGCTCAGTGGCAAGGTTAGTTCCCACAGCAGCAATCAGCCCCACGTGGTTTTGGTTTTACCCTGCAGCCTGGCTTGCAGTGAGTGGAGGAAAAGATGAAAATCAACTCTAATGATCACTTTTTCCTGCAGGAAGACACAGATGGGCAGGTCCTTCTGCTGAGATGCCCTTCAGCCTGGTCCCTGAGACACCGCCGCTGAGCTGGGATTATCTTTATTTTCTCTATCCAAGTAGAAGAAATGACATAAACTAAGACGAAACAACAAAGAGGGAGTGACAAAGAGGGAGAGACTAGGTTTGAATTTATATAAAATCCAGGAACTGGCGTGCGGCCCAGTAAATATTGGAATGACATTACCTGAGCTTACAAAAAAACTTGACAAATTGTTAGGCTTAATTTATATCTGTAGTGGAACTGGGAAGCAAGCACCACAGAAATATCATTATTTCTTTTAATCATTTTCTTTGATAACAGAAACAGAAGGAAAAAGCTCTGGAGAGACTCTTATTATATTTTCCCTCCCTCTGTCTTTTCTTTCTGATTCTCTCCATTGTTCCCAGCTCTGTCAAGATTGTGACAAACTTAATTACCAGCGAACAGTAGGAAATCCAGATGACATCTTACTTTTTTTTTTTTCCTCTTCTTTTGACTTCATAAAAGCTTTATAGTCTTTAATCTAGAGTGAGTAAGGACAGGGGCCAGATGGTGCTGGTGTCCAACCCTGGCAGCATCTGAGCCCTTGTCTCCTTGAGATGCTCAGTGTCAAAGAGCTGGAGATGAGGAGAACAAAGCCTCCAGGGCCTTCAGGGCTGGGGTTTCAGAAAACAGCATCCTACATGGTCAGGGCCAGATTTGCAGCATATCCCTGCTCCCGTTTACGGGGATATTGCCTGCCAACCTTTTCTTGAAAATCTGGACTAATTGCACTAATTGCAGGAGAGACCACAGAGCCCAGGGCGCTTGCCCCAAGCTCCTCACGCCGGAGTAAGGCACATTTCTGGCTCCTGCGTTGGCAAAGCCTGATGGTTGACTATAAAACAAGAGCTGAGTGAAATGTTCTCAAGAACAGGGTGTTTGCCCCAAAAATCATATTTCTGGGAGTGTGAAACAACTCAGGGTGAGATTCGGTGAATAGGTTTTGAGTAGGAAAAAAGAATTAAAAGAAAAATGCCATAAAATACTTTGAGCATTTTTAAGTAAGGTTTTTCCCTTTGAGCTTTTCAAAGGCAGTTTTTCGGTCTTGCTCTTTCAAAGACATTTTTGGCTTTAAAATCGAGCCCAGCTCAAAAAGAAATAAGTGAAACAGAACTGAAAAATGGAAAAGGGTTAAAAAAGGAACTAACATGCCAAATGACCTGAAATTGAGATGTTTTTTGCGCCCTGAGGACTGGAAACTTATTTACTTCCTTTTAATGAATTCCAGGCGAGCTGGGACACAGCAAGTGCCACGACGCTGTGGTGAGGCCCAGCTACCACGGAGGAGCTGAGATTTGAGCTCCAGGGAACTGTGGCTCTGCAGGGTTCACCAGCCCCATTTGCAGCACCCCAGTTGTGTTTCCCTAGCTCTCTGTTTTCCAGTGAAAGAAGAAAATCCACCATCCATAGAGGCCTGTCTCTCCACAGCTTTTCAAGGCGTTTTGGCAGCCTTGGCCAGAGGTTCAGGGATTCCTCCTAGTCCTGCTGCGAGCATCCCACCTTTCCCCTGAGCTGCAAGGTAGAGGGCCCAAAAGCCAACATGCTGCTGCTCTTTTTCTCAAGGGACACAAAAGAGAATTTAATTCCTGACCTTAAGACAGTTTTCTCTTTTCTCCCCTTCTTCCCTTCCTGCTGCTGCCTTGGAAGATCATAGAATCGTAGAATCTTTACAGTTGGAAGAGACCTCCAAGATCATCCAGTCCAACCATCAACCTAACACCACCGTGCCTACTAAACCATGTCTTGAAACTAAACCCTGTCCTGAAATCCAAGAGTCCTAGAGTTACCGTGAGCAGAGAAGATCTGAGCTGGCTGGAGTCCTTGCTTGGAGAAAAGAGTAGAAGAGCTCCCGTCTCTACGTGCTGCAGGAGATGAGGAAGGGCTGCGTAGCTGCTCAGCTTCAGCCCACATATTGCCACGATGGACAACTGTGTCACCCCATAGCCAGCCAGACCCCTTTCCAGGGGCATCTTCCCTGTGAAATGCTGAGTTTGTGGCTCTGCAAGGGTGATTTTTCACCCACTTCTGTCTCACCACACAGTAGTGCAGGGGCCAGAAGCATAAGTGGCATGATTTATTTCTGGAAGATAAAATCTGTTGGGTGTCTGTCTGACTGCAGGGTCTGGATGACTTTGTGAACATTGGCGCTTTACTCCTATGCTTTCATCGTTGGTCTAGATGGAGCTTTGGAGACCCAGGTCTAGGGGAAGAAAGACCATCTATGTGTATGTCCTGATTGTCTTTCTAAGGGAGTTTCTGGGAACATTTCTGGGGAAGAGGTGTGTACATTTTTTTCTTGTTGTTGTTATTAAACTTTACTATTTTGAACAGAAATTATTGCTTCAGCCAAAGGGAAAAGCACAAGGACCTGCAGCACCGAGGGTCCAAACACTGCACGTGTCTGTAGGGGTAAGTGAGCACCAGGGTGGAGGTGCTTTTCAGAGTCCATATCAGATCTCCAAGTCCAGGCAATCCCGTGACAACCCAGGTTTTGGGGACCTGTGCTCCCTTTTCCACAGAAGCAGGGAACCCTTGCCACCGCCCTGCCCTCCCTCCTGCCGTCCTGCTGACTTACACCAGCCACAGATCATCCTGCCCAGGGTGTGATACTGATACTTTGCACAGCTTTGTCCGAAACAGCCTAGAATTTTCTTCCTTTTACCTTTCTCTCCACTCTGTGATGCGATGCAGCCACATAACTCAGTTCTCCCACTTTGCATCATCACTTCTGGAGGCTGTTGCCACAGCAGCTGCATAAGCAGGGAGCCATGGAGACCTTTAAAGGTGGGAGATGTGTCCTTCCCAGCTGCTGGTGGTGGGTTAGGCATGTTCCTGTGGGATTAGCTTGGACTCAGAAACCATAAACAGGGCTCCAAAGGTGTGTAAGCACAGGGGTGCCAGGAAGCTGAGGCTGTCAGCAGATCTCTGAGCTGCTGGTGGCTCATGTTTTCCAGCCTGAAATACAGGCAGAGGAGCAGCAGGCAGCCACAGAACTTGGCTGGATTTATGGTTAGTTGGCTTGTTTTCCTGCCTGCAAAGTGGGTTTAGATTATTGAAGTCTTCTGTAAAGTTTTACACCGTTTTCCCTCCATTTTCAAGCTGCTACTTGCCAGGAGCGTGCTTTTGTAAATGAAGTGATGCACCTCCACGTATGGCCTGCTGAGTGTCCGTCCTAGCTCACAGCCAATGAACAGCATTACTATTCTTATTTTCATGGTACAGCCCAGGCAATCCGTTGCTGTGCAGAAAATGCCAACATTTGCCAAACAGACACTTCTTTCCCCCGTGCTCCCTCCCATGGGAGATGGACAGCGGTCGCAGGGCAGAGCCATTCAGCTCTCCAAAGTGGCTACGAGCACTTGAACGGTTCCACCAGCCACTCTACCAATGCAGGGCTTTCTAAACATATACTAAGCAGTGGAGGATTTGTAGAAAAAACAACAAAGAATCCTGCCAAAGCACCTTTGAACAGCCACACTCCCTCCTGCAGTATTTTCCCCAAGCCTAATATCTCCATGGCTCCAGCCATGCAGAGCAGCTCCTGGTTTGAAACGTATGGGCCAGCTTCTTCCTCCTTCAGGACATAAATTTTCTGCCAGTATTTGCTTTTCTGGGCATAGACGAAGCTCAGAGCATGGCTGCGGCCTCACGCCAGCTGTGCTTCAGTAAATCATTGCAATGAGTATGATGAGTTAGGACGAGAAGACCATGGAAAATTTTGGCTTTGGGCTCTTGATCGCAGAAGCCTCTCGACTGAACCCAAACCATTAAAACCAGTTCAACTGAATTCTCAGACTCCTGGAAGATGAAGAGGGTCACCTGAGGGTGAGCACTTAGCAGAACTTAGGGTGAATTTCACTGCCTGTTAGTTTGGGCACTGGAACATCTGGTAAAAAATAAATTGTAGAGATGTTTGATATGGCTGGCACAAGTGCCACACCTCCAGGCTTCATAAAACAACCACATTTTGTTACTTGTAATTAATGACATGAGGCAACAGATGTGCAAAAGAACCCAAATCTAAATTTCTCTCCTAAACAAACTTGTAAAATATCTGTTTTTTTTTTTTTAAATCTCATCAGACTCCACCCTAGCTAATTACATATACACCTCCCTCCCTCCTTGTCCTACCCTGGCACCATTGAGATGAAGGCTGGAAGGTCTCCAGCCCCCTGCTCCAGGGCATGATCCTCTATACGATGCTGTGTCTGACAGATGTCTATCTTGTGCTTCAGGGTCTCATAGGTAGAGATTATGGCTTCCTCTATGCTTCACGTTCCTGCTGTCTACCACCTGCCTTGTTCCTCACTCACCTCGAGCTGACCCCATTGTTTTTTGCTGTCGCCCTTGCACTGGAATCTGTTATTCATGTGAAAGCTGCAGCCACGTCTATTGTTGATCTCTCCTCTAAAGTAAGCAGCCTTCAAAGCTCTCCTGGTAGGTCATGCTCTTGAGGACTCTTGCTGCTCCGTGCTGGATTTCTACACAGCTGGTAACTTTCATGAGCAGATTCTGGGGTTTATTCTCAGAAGAAGACACCCCATTTCTCCCCTTGTGTTAACCCAGAAGAGTTGGAGCCTGTCCATCCTCTGGGATGCTCACAGGTGGCCTGGGAGGAGGAGTGATGCTGGGACATTGGTCAGGACAGGCAGATGTTCGCGCTGGGGTGGGTTGAATGCTTTGGGGCAGATGGGGGAGCAGCCAGGAGCTGGAGGGCAGCAGGGATGTGATGGAAACACCTACTCCCTTGGATTTGTTGAGTGCTGTTCGACACGACCTGGGGCCAGGCCAGGCCAGACTCACTGAGGTACCTGGTCATAGAGAGGAGGAGACCGTTTGCAAGTGGTATCTTTCAGCAGAACTCCTGTCATTTCCTCCTTTGTTCCGTCGCCAACAGCTGAGTTACACGGTTCTTAAAACCGGCTCATAAATGAGAAAGTAAGAAATGGCTCTAGGCTGTGCCTGATCGATAGCAAGCATTACCTGGTGGCAATGATTCTTGGAAACTTGGAGGAAAGGCCTCATGACATTCCTCCTCTTTGGGGAACAATTTCTCTGTGGCCAGCCTGGTTTTCTTACACAGAAAACGTATTCCTTTTAAAAGGTTGTATTGCCGCTCAGTTTTTCTGTTCGGCCCATGGGACCTTCCCCTTACAGAGGTGAGGATTGTTTAAAATGAGCCAGAGGGGCCTGGGAGGGTGGTGGTGAGGAATGGCTTTGCTAATACCTTCCGAGGGAAAGTTCAGTATTTTGGGAAAAAAAAAAAAGTCGCATGCCTTTCTGGGCTGTAATGAATGTAAGGAGGGCAGCTCGTTTTGCTTTGCTACTCTGGAGTCAGCAGATGCAAAAAGCCCTGAATTCCTCTCCTTCCAGGGCGTTTCCTGGGCTCCCACCTTGGCTGCCAGCTCTCCCTGCCCCTCTCGCAGCTCAGGAATGGGATGCGATGCTGTCCCTGGCTTGACACATCGGCTTCGCTGGGATGTCGCAGAGCCACCTGCTGCACAGTGGCAATTCTGACCAGTTTTGTTAGCAATATCTCTCGGTTTTCCGAAATTTCCCCCATTTGCTGCCCTCCTTGCCCTGACTGGAAGGTTTTTTCATCCATCTCTCTCCTTGTGTTGGCCTGCGTGTGAGCACAGCACACCACGGCCCTGACTGGACATCAGCACCACACGGACTTCACAAATTAAATAGTGCAGCAGAAATAGCTTGTGGGAGCCCCTCCGTGCATCCTCGGCTGCTCTCTCCACCTGCAGCACAGCCGAAACGCAGCTGGGCCGCACAGTGGCATCAAGAAACGACACAGCCCTCCTTGTTTTGGTGGTGAGAAATTGGAGAAACAAGCAGAGCGTGAGAAATGTGAACAGCAGCAGCTGAGCACCGTTCCTCTCAGCCTTCCTCAGCGGCTGGACAAGTTTTTCTAAACAGCTAGTTAATTCTTCACGTCACTGTTCAGTGACTCTACTATCGTACTCTGAATTTCACCCCAGTGTATGACAAGACCTTCTTCCTGAATTCTTGTGGAAATACAGCAAAGAGATCTGTCTCTACTCAGACCTCAGTACACCGTGTATTGCCATCCATCGACAACCAGGATCTGGTGGAAGCCGCTCCGTTTCTTCTCCTGAAGGAGATCCACTTTATGAAGCAACTAATTTACGTTCCCACTCTGGCTTGGCTGGATCCACAGCTCGGTGCTGTTCTCCTTTGGAAGTCACTTATATTTGTCAGATAGGTTATGTTTCCATTGGAAGAAACCTGTAAGATTTATAAGGAGCTGCTTTCCCCCTTTCAGTGTGTACTATTTGTTTCTGTCTCTTATTAGACTGTCAAACCACCATAAAGTCTATAATGTTTCTTCTACTTTTCTTCCATGTCTCCAGTGAGAGAAAGCACATCAGTCGGAAATTAAATAAATTTAGTTAGAAAACTTGTAGGAAAGCACCAACCAGAAAGATCACGTAAAGCAGGGAACAAAGATGCCAGAAATAAATCATCTGACAAACATTAGAACTGATAGTGAAAGGGGAGAAAAGAAGTACAAAAGCCTCAAAAAAAAAAAAACCCCAGAAATGATGTAAAAAGCAATGCCTGACTTCAGAAATGAAAAATGCAAGGAACATAACAAATAATTTCAGATCTGATCCTATCAGAAAGAAACCTGATGTAAAAAAAAAAAAAAAAAAGAGAAAGAAATAAGCAGCTATGGAGGTACTTTTATAAAAGGATGTACAATAAAAGATTTGAAAATTGTATCCTTCAAACTACTTTAAAGAATGGCAAAAGAGTGGAATACATATTAAAATACACTAACGCTGCAACATGTCATACAAAATGTTCTGTCACTGAAAAAAAAAAGTATTTCGACAGGCGTATCAAGATTTACCACCAATCTCGGTGACCCCATCAAAAAAAAAAAAGGGCTCTGAAAGAATCATTTTAAAATAGCTATAACTGACTAGGAAGATCGGGGAAGCAAACAGCTCACAATTATCTCTGTGGTTGGGAAGAGATCAAACCTTATTTCTATGCTATTTTTATGAGAGGCAAAGTAGGACAGTCATATCACACTGCTCCAGATAACAATGCAAACAACGGCTACTTGAGAGCGCACTGCCAAGTAAACCACCTGCGAGTTCTGAGTTATCAACCGAGCTGCAGTGCGTCTCCCTGAAATTTAGAGAATTCGGGAAAAGTCATAGAATCATAGAGTCATAGAATGGTTAGAGTTGGAAGGGACCTTCAAAATCCCCTGCAAGGAGCAGGGACATCTCCAACCAGATCAGGTTGCTCAGAGCCCTGTCCAACCTGGCCTTGGATGTTTCCAGGGATGGGGCATCCACCGCCTCTCTGGGAAACCTGGGCCAGTGTTCTACAACTTGCATTGTAAAAAAAAAATTTTCCTAATATCCGATCTAAACCTACCTCTCTCTATTTTAAAACCATGACCCCTCATCCTATCCCAACAGGCCCTGCTGAACAGCCTCCCCCCATCTTTCCTGCAGCCCCCTTTAGGCACTGGGAGGCTGCTCTCAGGTCTCCCCCGAGCCTCCTCTTCTCCAGGCTGAACAGCCCCAACTCTCTCAGCCTGGCCTCATAAGAGAGGTGCTCCAGCCCTTTTATCATCTTTGTGGCCCTCCTCTGGACCTTCTCCAACTGGTCCATGTTCTTCTTATGTTGGGGGCTCCAGAACTGGACACAGTACTCCAGGTGGGGTCTCACCAGGGCAGAGTAGAGGGGGAGAATCACCTCCCTCGACCTGCTGGCCACGCTCCTCTTGATGCAGCCCAGGATGTGGTTGGCCTTCTGGGCTGCAAGCGCACATTGTCTGCTCATGTTGAGCTTCTCGTCCACCAGCACTCCCAAGTCCTTCTCCTCAGGGCTGCTCTCAATCCATTCTCTGCCCAGCCTGTATTTGTGCCTGGGATTGCCATGACCCAGGTGCAGGACCTTGCACTTGGCCTGGTTGAACTTCATGAGGTTGGCATGGGCCCACCTCTCCAGCCTGTCAAGGTCCCTCTGGATGGCATCCCTCCCTTCCAGCGTGTCGACGGCACCATACAGCTTGGTGTCATCGGCGAACTTGCTGAGGGTGCACTCTATCCCGCTGTCCATGTCGCCAACAAAGATGTTGGTGTCTGCCACGGGAAACAGCAGTTGTGTGGAGGCAGGGAGAGGAGCTCCTGGCCGCGGCTCATCACAGCCATCGCTGGAGCCACAAGCCTCCATAGACAGCTTGGAAAGGAGATTTGCCATGGGAGGAGGAAAATGCACCTTCTCCTCCTGCAGGAAGAGCTGAGCCAGATGTTCTCCAAGTTGCTGGTGCAGAGATGGCCACAGAGCCATGGTGAGGTGGAGAGTGGCTCTGGAATGGGGTTGCTGGAAATTGTACTGTTGGTAGTAGTTGAGGGCATTGGTTTAAAGGCAGGTGACCCCGCTGCGCAGACACATACATTTGTCTTGTAGCATCTTTGAAATTCCACAATCAAGAAAACAAACAACAAAAAAAAGCTATTGGCAGATGGGGAAAACAATATGTGAATGTTACAGTCAAGTAACTTCCGATTGCATCGGTGTTATCCCATAATATCTCTACACTTATAAGCGATCTTGATCGCCTGGCATCATGTAGCCACATACAATTGAATGTTTATTTGCAAAACCAAACATTTAAGCTAATTTGCCCCTTAGGCCACCAGTTCTGAAATTCAGATGCAAAAGAATTGTGACAGTCCATAGGCTTCTGTTTGCATACCAACTCTTAAAACGTTTGTGAAATTCAGTGAATAATACCCGGCGCAGTAGTTGAAGCTGGAGGCCAGACGAAATGGCTGTAATCCATTCTAACCTTGATGCCGTTAAACTGCAAAATGAACCACAGTGAAATTTATCTACAGACTGTGCTTAAACGGTGGCAACACTTTGGAAATACTCTGTGAAACTCTAAGGCCTCAGTGTTTGTGTTCTGCAGCTAAGTTCAGCTGACCATGGACAACCTTCAATCAGACCCATCTACACTCTTAATAACACTTGCCCTGTGGCCTCACTGCCGAGAACTATGGCACAGGTTCTCCTCTATAAAATGACATTTCTAGACCTCGAGGACTGTATGTTGCATCATCATTCTACCATGAAAGCCTCAAGCTGTGCTACATAGAAAAAAGACATCCAGTTGGGATCAGTCAATGGTAGAGTAGGAAGACAATTTGAAGAAGATCAGGTGCTTTCCAAAAAGGACAATATATGGGAGGATTCAAAACACCACATTGCCCCAACCTGTCATTCTTGTCAATTTCAGCCTGCAGTTACTGGGAATCTTCTCTACGAGAAAGAAAAAGCTCACACTATCCATGGCCTGTGATGGATTGGTGTGAAGGACAAGCTGCTCCCCACCATCCCCCGAGACAGTGGCCATGGGTGAAGGGAACAGGGACCTTGTGGGGGTTTGTCACAATTCGTGCCAGGGGAATAAACAAGATAAGACCCAAAGCTTAGACACAGAACAATGCAGTGGAGACAACACAGGTGGAAGATGAAGATGTCCCGAAGAAGACCGTTGCACTTGAGTTGCCCATTACTTCTACGGCAAAGCACAGGAGTTCAGGTACAATCTTAAGAGATGAAATATCCACACACAAAAACTTAAATTTAGTTAATCGCATGCTTTCTGGTTTCTGACCTTTTGTTTCTCATTTGAATCACGTTTTTTACCGTGAAAATGTTGTGAGCTGAGGCTGCCGCTCTTCCCAGTGTAGGGTCCCTGGCAGGTCTTGAGGGGGAACATCTGCCAGGTTGCACCAGGTACTTCAGGCAGTGCAAAGAGAAAAGAAGGGACATACAGGACTGGAACAAATGTCTCAAAATTACATCAGTTAACATATAGGGAAAAATTGTAAGTGCTGCGGATAAATTAAACTCAAATGGATTATATATTATTTCACATTGCTGTGTAACTGTCTCCTTCAGGTTTTTAAATTGTCCCTACACTGTAGTTTCTCAGCCCATTGGCTAAATTTCAATCACATCTTAGAGAACAGGGAAGATGTTTCAAAGGTAATTAAATTCTTACAAAATTTGAAAAAATAGGCAACTGAATAAGAAAAATGTACTGTACGCATCCTAATTGAGAGAAAGACCATTGTGTGAGCTCAAACTCTAGCAGGCACCAGAAAATCAGATGGGGAGTGTAAAAATTCCAGATAAAGCTCAGCCAGGATCTGCAATTAGTAGTGAGATGTAAACCGGCCTCACCAGCTCCACAATTTGGAGACCACGTGTGATCAAGGGACATGCCTGTTCGTGTTTCTCCTCATGCAATCCTCTCTCGTCCACCAACGCAGACAAAGCAGGTCTAGCTAACCCCACCTGAAATAGCACGTGCAACAAGCTGGACTGAATGGGAGGAAGCACCTGGAAGGCAGGAGGAGCCAAAGAGGAGGCCATCACCCCACTCCAGTGCTCTACAGACCAATGGATGCCCAAACCTTCATGCTGGAGAGCACTTGGCCTTAGCCTACTTTCTGCAAGAGTCTGGAGTGATGTTTTCTATTATTCAGAACAAAAAAAAGTAGATGAATGCAATCAGCACAGCAGTGCAAGTTACTTATTCGTGGTCTGTAACTACATTGAGTGCTGAAGATTCATTATTCTCTGGTCTTTTCAATGCATCTTTTTTTTTTTTTTTCTAAATTTCTGGGACCTTTACTCCATCACCCACAGTGGAAATTCAGTAAGGAATGTCAAAATACTCCTGGAAATGTGAATTTTTATTGACTGTTTCTGGGTATTTCAAATAACTCTAGTCTGGGCTGCAATTTTGTTAGAAATAAACCAACCATTTCAAAGGAGAAGTGTAAATGGGTTCACCACTTCCCCTATAGGACACTCCATCTTTAGAATCACAGAAGTAAATCTCTCACGAGTGCGTCGGTGGGTAGAAGGCACAAAGGCACTTGTGTCCCTTCGGCCCCGGTCTCATCTCTGCCATCCCCAAGGATGTCACTAGCAGAAAAGCTTTGCCTGGTGGATTGATGTGATCACCAGGTGCAGTTGTGTCCACAAAGACAATCGTCCTGGGCACAGGAGTATTTGCATCCCCAGTAGATCAGCCGTGCAAGCTGCTTCTCTGCTGGAGGGGACGTCTATCAGCCTCCAGTGCCAGGGTGACGGTCTCACCACCCCAGCCCTGGGGACCTCGGGTGCACACCAGGGACACCGGTCAACGCTGCAGACCAGTGAAACACGCAGGTATGTGCCGATTCCTTTATTGTGCTTCTCCATGCTTGATAGGAACACCTCCTCCTGGGATGCCAGAGAGCGCTCAGCTGTGCTAACGAGAAGGTGTCACAGCCCAGCAAGCGCCTGACTCGCTGAGGCAAACAAGGTATGGGATGGAACTAACACAGAAAAAAGTGGCCCTGGTGTCCGTCCTTTTTTTAATTTTTTTTTTTTATTTTGCCAGCCAAGCTGTCTGTACCATGGGTTTTGGATTCCTTCAGCTGCAGTTCTGCACGTGACTTATTGCAACTGGAAAGCTTGCAGACAAGAAAGGCTGTGAAATGATTTTGTACCTGACACAATCATTAGCACCATTATTTTGTCTGGAGCTGGGAAGGAGATTGCCTACAGCACTGATTTTCAAAATATGCTGCAAGAGCCCATTCTTCTGTGCTCATATTTCAAGCTGCAGTTTCTTTTTATGGAAAGGATTTCAAACGATACTTCTAAGGGGTGTTTCTGACAGTTTAGTGGGCACCTTCTCCAAATATTCGGCCTAAGTCACCTGCTGATTGCATGATACAGTGATGATTGAAGGAGGCCAGTACAATCTCAGCAAGGGTGCTGCAGAGCAGAGGGGCATTCAGACCTGTTTAACTCTGTTAAGAGTAATAACCCTCTCTGCGCACATGCAACGTGCAAGCCCTCCGGACCCATTTTCCACACCGAAACCGAGCACAGTGGTCAGGTGTCAGTCTCAAAGCTAAGGATGCTGTTGTAGGGGTTTGGTTGGTCTCCTACGGGTAACCCACTGTTGCCTGCTTCAGCTAGGAGTTGTGCAGCAGTCCAGCCTGCCTGGAAGTCCTGGTCCAGCTAAAAGGGATGCTGGCAGCAGGCAGCTGGTGGTACCTTCTTGGGGGACAGGCACCCATTTCATGCAGTCACTGTATGTAGTTCACCCAGGTCTCAAGGGAAGGAGCAAGATCTGACAGACAGCGGAGCCCAGCTTGTCCTCCTGGCTCTGTCTACGTGCTCCAGTCGAGCTCCTCAAAACACATCCCCACCTCAGAGACCGAACGCACCTCCTGGAGGGAAGCAAATGGAAGGACTTGGAAACTGGTGCTGGCCAGATCTGCACAGAAAAACTCTTTTTCTCTGGTTTAGGGGACTGTGCGTTGACTTGAGCAGGAGCTGCCTTGCTAATGGTAAGTGTGGGGTTTATGATCAGTAAACTCAGGCACTTTTCATCAGCAGATCACAAAGCATGTTGTGGAAAAAGGTCAAAATCATGATCGCCATTTTAAAGATGGAGAAGCTGAGACAGAGAACCCAACAGCCTCAGAGAAAGTCACCCCGCAGGCAGCTGACAGAACTGAGGACACACTCCCACAGTGCCCGAGCCCAGCCCAGTGCTCCAGCCTCCCTGTTCCCATCATTAGCACTGGGAAGACTACCTCTAGTTGGCGTGGAATGAGGGAAAGTGGAAGGAGCTGTTGTCATGGATACAGCATCCGCAGGCTCCCCTCTGCCTCGGTTGGAGCCCTTCTCTTCCACAATAGCTCTGTGGTCTTCAGACATCAGTGCAATAACAAGCACAGAAACAGCGATTCATTTGCAACCACTGCAAGTGCTCGCCGTGTAATGCAAAGACAGAACGAATCTTTAGCTGTGGCCCTTTTAGGTGAACTGAGCTGGTTGACTCACTGATTTCCCTAGCACCAGCTGGAGCAGACTGTCAGGACCTGTTGGATCTGTCACCTTCCGTAACTTCTGTGCAGGTCTCAGCAGTGAACAGGAGGAAAGACCCCTCCCCACCCACACACACACACCAACACGCATCCCCCAGGATGATCCAGCAGCATTAGAAAGATGCTAATTTCTAGCTTAGCTGTTGTAATGTATTTTTCTTCCTTGTTCAGTGTGGTTGAGTTTCAGCAGGAAAAGAAAAAAGCTCCACTATCTTTCGTATCTTGGAAAAGATGAAATGGCCAGGCAGCCTGGCCAAGCAAGGCTCAGCTCTCTCTCCTCCCATTAGTTACTTTGGAATTGTAGTTATAGGGATTTACCAGCACTTGCGACACACTCAACAGGTCCAAGGCAAACCAAATGGGAAGGTCTCTATTTTTTGATCTCTGTTGTATTAATGTTGCCACGTTGACCTCTCCTATCCTAGATGGGGACAGTTTGGTTGGTCTGCTATGGGTAACCCACTATTGTGGATGATGCTCAGGTCTGCAGGTAAAATTTTGCTCAACCAATTACTTCATTTGTCCAACACCACCCATGCTGTCATTAGAAAACACCAATCTCCTCCTGAGAGCAGCATGCTTGCTGTTGCCCAGTCCATCACAGTCAGTCTGTCCCCAGGGGAACCATTGTCAAGTCCGCTATTTTAGCAGCCTGCCACTGGGCTGGATGCAGTGTCTGTAGCACCAACTGCAGCCAGAGGGATTGGCTTGGGTTTTCCCATAGAACATCAGCGATCAGGCAGCAAAGGACTCTCTGCTTCAGTTCACCGCCATCATCTTTCCCAGTCTCCGCGTCAATTCCGTTGACTATGGCAACAAGTACAGCCAATGCCCATTCTGGCTGCTTCCTCCCGTCCCCCTTCACTCTTCCTCTCCTTCACCCCTGCTAAAAGAGGGGAAAAAATGTTACCTGTTAAAGCACAATAACTTTGGCATGGATGATCCCAGCCATCAGAAACTCCCCGCTTTGCTTTTCCCCGTGTCTCCCTTTGGTTTTGACTGTTCATCTTCATCTTCCTCACAAACACAGGTGCTGTGCAGCTTCAGCCAAGGCCATGGGGATAGTTATCACGGTAACTATCCAGCTGTTGAAACCCAGCTGTGCAGCAATTACGCTGAACTCCGCAGCGGGCTGACAGCTATCACGCTCGTTACGTCTTCCAGAGCCAGAAAGGCTCAGTCAGTGCTTCAAAGGATGCGAACAGCAGTTTCCAGGTAGAGTGTCTCTGTTCCCGCCGTGACACACAGCACTGGGACATGCCTTTTGGTGACTAGCAGCAGCAGACCCATGACATGAAATTGCTCTCTCTTTTCCACCTCTGCGTGAGCTTTTTTTTGCCAAGGGGGCTTAGCAAAACATTCTGCTTTCAAAAAGAGCTGCGAAAAACAAGTGGTGAAGAGAGGGTGCAAGAGAGGATAGGAGCAGTTCCTTGCAAATGAGTGGTTTTGAAAGGTCTTCCTCAGGAGTTCAGGTGCTCAGTTCAGCGGTAGCTCCTATTTCCACAGGTTCAAAATTCAATTTCTCACATAAGCATCCTTAGGAGACTCTCTTCAGGCAAAGAAGACTGCATGAACCGCTCAAGGCACCAAGGGCCCTTCTGTCCCCGTATGAGGCAACAAAACTTTATGAGTCTGATCATCCAAAGCCTCACCGGGAGCTCTGCCAAGTCGAGGACCTACTCACCCTAACTCCTCTACCCAACACCTGAGGGTGTGAGGAGCAGCGAGGGGCGAGCGGTGCGAGCCAGCGCATGGCTCCCTGTGCAGGAGGACAGTGTGTTTCAAGGATGCTGCTGTCCCAGTCCAAAACAGAAAGTGAAGAATAGACCCCCAAGGCAAACAGCACAAATGCTGCTCCTTCCTCAAGGTATTCTGGGATGATGGAACCTCTGGCAGGACATTTACCACTGCTTCAGGGCTGGTCTGGAGGACAGTTTGTGCTTGAAGCATTTTTCTCCTCTTTTGCAGAAAAGACAGAAGGGAGTGTGCAGAGGGATTTAAACTCTGATTGCTCTCATGTTCTCTGTTTTGGTGATACTGAGCTGTGATGAGAGACGATCTGTCACAACCTCCAGATTTACTGGATTTGTCTCCAGCATCACGCTTGCCAGCGGTTTCATGGCCGTTACAACAGGCTTATTCTGCAGCCTCACCATCACCAAGCCAGAAAACTGCATGACACTGTGGTCTTTGTGCAGCCAAAAGTGTTTTTTTTTCCTTTTTCTGACACTGAGTTTACCTTAAATGCACCTGAGAAACCACAGCTGATGCCTTATATTTAGTGTAAAAATTAGGATCTGTGGTGCTTAGTGTCCATCATCAGAACAACTGAATTAATCGTGATGTTCAGAACTCAGGGACAGAAGGAAATCTGTAGATAACTGGTACACGGACACACAAAACCTGTGTCTATGGACTGTGGCACCTCAGACAAACTTAGAAATGTGCATTGGGAGTGCAGGTGGGCTCAGGAGAAGCTAACAGCTCTAACAAGCTGGTTTGTGTTTACACAAGACTGGCTAAAGTCTGTTTTCCTCCGTGATTTAGCTTTACCTGCTCCCCACTGCTCTGCCATGTAAAAATCTGCCATTTTCTTTGACTCTGACAGTAGGAGTACTGCTCGGTGTCCTGCTGAGGAGGGGGCTGAAAGGAACTGTGTTTTGTAAATGGCCATGCAAGCATCGTTTCCAGCACTGCTTGATGCTCCACGCCACATTAGTCTGGTGTTGTGGTTTAACCCCAGTCAGCAAGTGAGTACCATGCAGCCGCTCGCTCCACCTCCCCAGTGGAATGGGGGAGGGAATCAGGAAAAAAAGAAAACTCGTGGGTTGAGACAAAGAGAGTTTACCAGGAGAGCAAAAGAAAGTGATAATAATATATAGGGATAATAAAATATACAAAACGAATAATGCACAATTTCTCATCACCCAATGACCTGATGACTGATACAGCCTACCCCAAGCAGCAGTCACAAAATGAAACCAAAAAGCAACTGTGGAACGATCCTAAGCATTGAGAGAAAAAGTGAGAGAAAGCCCCCCGGCCAACCCCCCCTTACACACTGAGCGTGAAGTCCACGGTACGGAATACCGCCTTGGGCCAGTCTGGGTCAGCTGCACTGGCCATCCCCCTCCCAGCTTCCTGCACTGCATGTGAGCAAAACCTGGGAAGCTGAAAAAGTCCTTGATCTCTTAGCAACAGCTGACAACATCAGTGTATTAGTGACGTTCTTCACACACCAAATCCCATACTAAACCCAAAACCCAGCAGCTACTGGGAAGAAAATCAGCTCTCTCCTAGCTGAAACCAGGACATCTTGTCTCCATCAACTTGGTGTGCGAGGTCAGAAGCTGCCACCACCTATACTGTCTGGTGCCTGATTACAGAGTAATTAACGAGCCGCAGCAAGGCCCACCTCCGCCCCATTCCACCTCTAATTGGCCAGGAGAGAGACTGGCTCCTTTCTGCTGCTCCCCAGAGCTGTCAGTCTCAGAGGGTCCCACCTCATCCCCCTTTCCCAGCTGGTATAAAAGGGCAGAGCAGGGCTGGTGGAGCATGGTGTGGTGTCTGCTTCTTCCTTGCTGGTCACCTCCAACAGGGTAAAAAGGTACTGGTCTCAAATTTTCAGCTTTTAGGGCTGATTGTTGTATGAACTTCTGCTTTGTGTTTAGCTGTTTCTTACCTGGCTTAACTGTAGAGTGGAATTAGTCTTGGTTAATATGAGGCTGCTTGTGGTCCTGCCTGAAAGGTTAAATACCACCTGTATCTATATTTTGAGTGAAAAGCTGGTTCTGGCTGGGATGTGTCCTCCCCATAGCTCTGCTGTTACTACCTCTGTAGTAGAAGACTTCCTCAAAGCTTTGCGGAGGAAGGAGGCATCCAGTGCCTCTTCCAAATATATTGATAATAAGCACTATGATCTCTCTGGCAAGAGCTTTCCTGGGTGAGGAAAGACTTTGTTCTCCTCATTCCTCTGGTTGTTGTAAACCATGTGAAACCTAAATACTAGTGGCTTTGCAAGTAGCACAGATCCCTTGCCTCTGTAATGGGAAGAGGCTCATTTTGGGGATCTTCCCTCAATGGACAGCAAAGGAACCTCTCCTTTTAATGAGGTCAGAAAGTATCCCCTGGGAAGGGGAATTCCTCTGGAGACTTGCTCACCAGCTGTTTTGTCTTTTCCTCTTACCTGCACCTCAGCTGCAATGGCCTCTGCTCTGCCTGACAAAGAGGAAGCTGCCGAGAGCTCCCAGGGGAAGGCTGAGGAGCAGCAGGTAGGTGTTCCATGTGAGACGTAATGAGTGGCTGGTCCTGGGTGTGGGTGTGAGGAGGTGGCCCTGCTGTGGCTGCAAATCCCTGCAAAGGGAGGAGTGCTTCCTCTGCTCAGGCTGTGCCCTGCAGCTTCTCTGGAAATGTGGGTGGCAGCATGGCCAAAAGAGTTGGCCTGAAGGCTCTAAGTAACCTCCTAGGCTAAGTGAAATAGCCTGGCTCTTGGCTAGGAAAGATGTTTCTCTAACTCTGTAGCCAAGATCTTGTCTTGCTGCAGGCAGTGCTTCTACAGAAAGGCTCCCACCTGTCAGCAGCCCTGAAAACCTGCTGCACTTGCCTTACTCCAGTGACCAGCAGCATGCTTCTTGCAGATTAGTGTGAAGTTTGTCAGCCTAAAACCGAGTTGATCCTGTCTGGTGAAGCTTTTCCTGGGGCATTAGCTTCTTAAATAGCTATCCCAAATGAACTAGCCTGGGTATGGAAGTATTGAGGTTGCCCATGGACTCAGCTGTCCCTTGGGTAGCATTGTGCTAGAGGAAGACCATGTTAGGATGGACAAACCAGAAACATCAGTGCTTCACAGCTTGTCTCACAACCAAGTTGTAGACTTGAAAGCAAGTATCCAGGCAAGCCTTGCTTCCTCAATCAGACCAGGTGACCTGAACAGGCAAACAGAGGAGGAAGTTTTGGGGCAAAACTGCATAGGAAGCTCAGGGTCAGGTTTGCAAGCTTCATGGCTCTTTTTCTCTTCTAGGATGCAGTAAAGCAGGTGGCTAACCTGGCCTTGGTCAGCTCTGCCCGTGACATGGTTTCTACAGCTTACGCCTCCACTAAGGAGAGCCACCCCTACATCAGATCTGTGTGTGATGCAGCAGAGAAAGGGGTGAAGAGCATGGCTGGAGCCGCAGCCAGCTGCGTGCAGCCAGTTCTGACTACATTGGAGCCTCATGGTAATGCCCTGTGGAAAGGCAGCTTTGCACCTGCCTGTGAGGGACTCTGGCTCCTGCCAGCCCTGGAAGGAGTCCCAGGGTGTGGAAATGCCCCTCTCCTTCATTGTACTAAAAGGACAACTCCTGGCTTACAAGTAAGGCTAAAAAGTTGAGTCCAGGTAGTGTGATGGAGGACCAGGACTTGACTCTGACTTCCCTAAAACTGATCTTGCAAGGTCCGAAGTATTGGATGGTAGATGTTTATAGCTGGATTCTTACAAGCTCATGGTGGCTACAGGAAAAAGCTTCCTCTTGGAGAACTGCTACCTCTAAAGGTCCTCTTTGCCATGGCCCTTAAACCATCACTGTGGCATCTGAGAAGCAGGTCCAAACTCCTGGAGAGAGAGGCTATTCCTAGTGACAAGTGTCTGACAAAACTGTCTATGTGACAGGCCTGATTCACTCCAAGCTCAGAGTGGGCATCCCCCTCCTGTCAGTTATGATGTGATCCTGGATCCTTGGGATGTGGAGGCTTGGGCAGAGATGAGGCCCATGCATTTGTCTAGTCAAAAGCTCAAGAAGCCCCAGGAGGGGGTTCCATATAGGTGGCTGTGTCTGTTCAAGTGGAAATTGGCTGCTGTCAAAGACAGCAGATCTGTGAGGAGACCAAGGCAAGCTCCTCTACAAATTCAGCTTACAATACATCTGGCCTGGTGATCTGAATGGAGACTTTCATCTAGGTTCCCTGCAGAGAAACATGCTCTGGAAGGTAGAACTTGAGATGGAATTTGTTTTTTTTTTTTCTTTAGTTGCTGCAGTGAGTGAGTATGCCTCCAAGGGTTTGGACAAACTAGGGGAGAAGATCCCAATTCTTCAGAAGCCAGTGGAAGAGGTAAGAATCAAAGGCTGTGCTGGCCCTGGCTGGCAGAGGAGCTTGGGTTTGCAGATCTCTAACCTTGGGAGTGAAGTGGGCTCTTGTATGAGGCCCAAACTACCCCTAGGTGCGTAGTGCAAGTTCCTACAGGAGTAAATACTTAGCAGAAGCTGTGCTAATTGTCCTCATGGTGCAACTCAGAATTGTAGTACACTACACAATCCGATTGCTTATCTGACACAAGTCTCCTGTTTCACAGATTGTCTCTGACACAAAAGAGCTGGTGTCGTCCAGAGCGGCTGATGCAAAGGATGCTGTGAGCAGCAAAGTGACAGAGGTGATGGATGTAACCAAGGAGACTCTCCAGAGCAGCATAGAGGCTGCCAGGTCTGCAGTGATGAGCAGCATGGGGATGGTCGTGGACTCCAGAGTGGGCCAGATGGCTGTAGGCAAAGCAGAAGCTGTGCTGGGGAGAACAGAAGTCAGCTCTCTCCCTATTGCAAATGAGGAACTAGGTAAGAAATCAGTGTGTGTGACTGGTTGTAATGGGAACCGTCAAACTGACAATGGTCAGGCCCATTCCTCACCCTGCTACACTGAAATGGGAATAAGGGGATGTGACATACTGGAGGCTACCTGACTCCTAGACCAAGATCTCCTGATACTTGTTTGCTCTGTGTGGTGAGCATCTCTGGTCAGCCACTTACAGACACTGCTTCTGTTGTCAGCCAAACTGGCAGTGTCCGAGGAGGGTGCGGACATGATGTCTGTGGAGCAGCAGCGGGAGAAGAGGAGGTACTTTGTGCGGCTGGGGTCTCTCTCTGATGAACTTCGCCTGCTTGCCTACCTGCACTCGACAGACAAAATGAAGCAGGCCTGGCAGGGCATGCGGGAGGCCCTTGCACAGCTTCACTGCATCATTGAGCTGGTGGGTAGAGCCCAGTCCCCTGGAAGGAGGGGACCGAATTATTAGCCTGGTCCCAACTTCACTGCTCTGGTTGAGCTGTGCTGTTCACCATAAGATCTGTTTGTCTTGACGCTCTGATCTTCCCCTGCCACAGATCAAAGTGTTTAAGCAAGGATTTAATCAAAAGCTTCAGGAGGGGCAGCAGAAGCTACACCAGATGTGGCTGGATTGGAGTAGGAAGTCTTCCAAAGAGAGTGGAGATGAAAGCTCTGCAGAGCCAGAGGTACCTCCTGGGGAGCGAAATAAAGGGCTCTGGGCATCCCCTTAATTTTTTAACATTTTGTTTTGGAAGTAACTGGCTCTCCTGATTTTTGTCCTTCCTGCCTCCTCCCAGGAGATGGAGTCTCTGGCCCTGCTCATGGCACACAGTATCACACAGCAGCTGCAAATCACCTGCTGTAAAATAGTGTCTGCAATTCAAGGCCTTCCCTCAAGCCTCCAGGATAAGGTGAAGCAGTCTCTTAGTACCATAGAGGAGCTCCATGCTGCTTTCTCAGCAGCAAGCTCCTTCCAGGACTTGTCCAGCAGTGTCTTGACCCAGAGCCAGAGGCAGGTGGCTGTGATCCAGGAGTATATGGAGGAGCTGCTGGACTACCTGAAAAACAACACTCCTCTGTCCTGGCTGGTGGGACCCTTCTCTCCCAGGGAGGAGGAGAAGGAGGAACCCTTGCAGGAGAAGGAGGCAGAGACAGCAGGAGCAGGGGATTGTGAAGCTTCTACCACCCTCTTGTAAAGGATAAGGCCATGAGTGTGGGTCTGCCTGGCATGACTTTGGTGATGGCTTGGTCTTGGCTTTATGTAACTCCACTCTCCAGCTGAGGCTGGGCTATTGGGTACTGGTGAAGAAGTTCTTAGGAACTCCTGAGGAAGGTGGTGGAAGTAGTAGGGTCACTCTTGGGTGCTTGTAGCTGCCTCTGGGAATGGTGGCTGAGCTCTGGGCCAGGAGAGCAGGGCTGGAGCTCTGCAGTGCCCACACCTCCCTAGCAAGCTCTGTGGTGTGTCCTTCACTGTGTATCCAGGCACTGCCTACATCCAACACAGTGACTGCTGTTGGTCTCAAACCCTCAGCTGGTTTACAATGTAAAGAACTTTCTTCCTAGAGGTTGCTTGTACTAGGTCAAACTGCTTAAAATAAAACCGCAGCATTGGAAAACACTGTCTATTCTCTCTTGGAGAAAGGCTGCAAGAGTGAGTATTGCTGAAGAGGTGTGAACTGTACTCTTTGCCTCCAGTCCTTGATGCTGGGACAAAAATGGTGGAACTGGTGAGCAGTCAGTGGTACAGTGAGGACTGTACATGGTGAGCCCTGCTACTGTCCTGGGAAGTACTGAGTTGTGATTCCATATTGCTCCCAAGCCTGGAGGCATGTGTGTGCCCTCCTGGAGAAGCTGTGGGGAGCTGTCAGGATCCTGATATGTCTTATCATTAGAACCCTTAGGTCAAATTCTCCTCCTGTAGTTTTCTGCTACTATCTGGTGGTGCAGACCTCAGTCTGTGGTGGGGTGGTAGGCTGCAGGAGTGGCTGCCTGGGAGAGGTGTGGACTCCTTGATGGAGAGTCATTAGGGTGTAGGTGACAGACAATTACTATTGGCACTGACCTCTCCTGACTTTGACATGCTTCAGTGGAGCTGAGACCTCTTCAGCTGCTGTGTCTGACCTTCCTCCACACAGCCTAGTGCTTTCAGACTTGCTAGACTGTGAAGTAGCTGAGGCTGACAGACCAAATGCCTTTTGAACTTCTAAAAGCTCTGCTCCTTGCCTCTTGTCCTTCAAGGGAAGAAATGGAATCTGCTTCTGATGTGAGTAATGCTTCTTCTAGACTTAGTTTTTTATGAGGATGGTTAAAACTTCCGTTTCCTGGAAGTCAGAAACGGGGACAAGGAAGAGGGCTTTCTTGAGGAGAGCAAGTATAGACTTGAAGAGGTGGAACCCTCCACCAGTAGAAGTGAATACTGTTCCAACAACATGCATAATCCTACATCACTGTGTAATGACTTATACTGTACTGTGGCTGGACTGTATGGTTCTTGGTTCTTGCATCAGTAATAATGCATTGGTAATGTAGCAACCCTAGACAAACACCTTGGCAGGGAAGACATGCTTTGAGGTGTTTCTCTGGGCTCTCAGTCATTGGGAATGGTAATATAATAATTCTGATCATTATGGCCCAAGTGATTATCTCACCCTCACCTACTGGTGCTCCTCCCTGCTGATGCTGTGGTCACATGTGAAATTCGGTTACAGGCTGATCTGAATTTTAAATGCAATCACAGGGGCACTTGCTCCTTATTTTCCCTATTGGTGGATGGCATCTCATCTCCCTCCACCAGTTTACTTAACACTCCAATTATTTAATTCTCATGTGCACATACCTTTCCTTTCTTTGTTCAGTCCCTGTGGTTCATTGCTCAAATGCCTGACTTCTAGGCCAGGGAACATGCTGGCACTGGGTGAAGGCTGCCTTGGACATCACTCCAAAAGACTGTCATCTTTCATGAGCTGAGTTAGGAGGCATTGGCAAATGTGTTACTGTGGCTTGAACTGGCAAGGGTGACTGCGTAAGGAGGGTTTTCCAAGGAGCCTTGTCATGAAGGCAATAGATTGGGGAACTGAAGTTCTTGGCAAGTGCTGAAAGGTGAAAACTCTCTAGTTGCTTGCAAGGAGCTTAATTTCCCCTTTTCACTTCCATGTTTCCTGACGCATTTGGACACTAAGCTGTTCTGTAAAAGCTGTGCTATTGCCTGCTGTAAAACAACACTATAGTCAAATAAGTGACCTCCCTGAAGGGCTGCTTGGGTAGCTGGGGCCTTGCTGAGGCACAAGCCATCCAAGTTCCAATTTTTTTCTATGACCTTAACCCCCTGTGGCTGAGGGACTTAAGACCTTCAAAGCTTATGGGAATTAATTGCAGTGGAAACTGGATGAAACTTCTGTCGTCGATGCTGGCAAATAAAGATGCTGTGACTGGCTGGTGTGGGAGCAGCAGTGGATTGTGGGACCTGCTTTTCTGGCTCTTTCTCCTCCTGCTACCTCGTGTGGGCAGGCAGGACTGTTATTTTGCTTATTTGGCTCTGCTTTCCTGTGGCAACCCTCCCCATCCCCACCTCTTTCCTATTGCATGTTTTTTTCCTTGTATGAGAGAAGGAAACAGAGTGCTTCAGAGCATGGGAGAGAAACTCGGAGGCACTTCCCTGTGCTTCAAGTTGGGTTGTGTGCCACTGGGTGGGGAGAAGGGGTCAGCCAAGACCAGTGTAGGTTTAGGAGCATCTGAAAATAAGTTGTATTGAGTTTTTTCTCCACCCCCCCCCCCCCCCCCCGCCTTCTGGAGAAGGGCAGAGGTGCCTTTAGCAGCAGCACTTTGCAGTGACCTGTACTCCCAGTTGATGCACACCGATGCTTTTCCAGCTAAAAAATCTCTGCTGGTGTCAGTGTTCAACTCTTATTTTGGAGGCTTCTGCCAGGGGCATCTTCTGCCCAGTCCTGGCAAGGCTCCTTGCTGGCCAGCTTTCCTTCCCTCTGTACCCTGCAAAGGCAGGAGGCGGGTCAATAAATCTATTTCAAATTGCCTTACAAGCCAAGCATGAACTTGTGACAGTTCCAATACGGTCTTTGCGTGGCTTGTTAAAGCCCCTGACGCCTCCACGAGCGACAGGCCTCTGACCTCATCGATCGCTCGGCCGCCCTTTGCTGCTGCAAACAAGGCAGAGCACCTTCTGTGAACGTGGAGCGCTACCAGCAAATAATTACCCTTGTTGTGGTGATTTCTGGGCACTGAGGTCTGCCCCGATAGTAATGAAAATCCATTTGCAGAAGCAGTTCGTTTGCAGTATTGACTTCCTGCTCTTCCCCCGATTCTCATGTTTATTCAGATTCAGCAATGGCTTGAGATTCTCCAGCAGAGAATGGGGAGGAGAGGTGATCTGGGGGAGGATTAACAAGCCGAATGCTGACACAGTTGGATTTTACGCTGTCCTCAGTACTGATACTTTCTCTTTGTCTGTGTTAGGCTTGCTTCATAAACTCCAATTGGAGCTTGGTGCAGGAGGCAGGCTGGTTCCTGCCCGCTTCTCCCCACGTGCCATGGAAGTTCAGGGACGAGGGATAAACTGAGCATCTGGAAGACTGGAGCAGAAAAATAGGAGGAAAGCAGAGAAAATAGAAGGAAAGCTGTAGAAAGGGGTTCACTTGAGGCAGGACTTGGATGAGGTGGAGAAGGCTGGAGGAGAGGAGTCAGGTGGCAGGGAGGTGGAGGTTCCCTTTTTCTAAGGACACTGTGTGTGGGTACCTTATTGAGTTGTCTCACTGGGTGTCTCTGTGCAGGGCAAAACAATATTTCTGCCCTTTGGCAAGTAATTGTTGGAGCAAAACATATTCCTTTGCAAGAGAGACATGAGGAGGTGTAACCACTCCTGCATGGACCATGCTGCAGGGTGATGTCAACCTGTGCCTTGGTTTCTGCAGAGGCGGATGGAAGACATCCCAAGCCAACTCATTGCGTCTTACAGTGGCCCTTCCCGAAGCAGAGAAATCAAAGGGTTTGGTTTTGTGCACTGTGTCCTCACTAAAACACCACTCAGCCTGGCTGGCGTGCTCACCGGCACCTCTTGCCTGGTGAGTGGGATGCTGCCTTCCCTCTCCTGTGGGATGGATATTGCAGCTGCAAGCTGAAGGTCACTCTAAATGTCACCTCCATTTAGCTGCCTTGATGGGGTAATTATAGCTGGGAAATACAAGGTTTACCAAACAAATTACAAAATGAGTGCAGTGTTTACCCTGTAAGAAACTAATTGGAAACACCTGCCATTTTGTGGAATACAGAATCAATTTTAGGGGTTTGAAATACTTTTGCTTGTCGCATCTCTTGTTGTGTGTGTCTTGCTCTGCCCCCTCCCACTGACCGTCAGCAGATCAGGGCAGGGCACGCAGTCTGTGTGATGCTACAACTGCCTGTTTCCTACTGGTGTGTCCTGGTCTGGATCCCCTCATCCTCTGCGTGAGGCTGAAATGTGACACTAAGGAGGGCAAATGACCCTTGGCTCTGGGAATGACTAGGCAGGGCGGGCTTGAGGAGTGGAGAGGATAAGGAGTTTGTTAGTGTCATCAGATAAACAGGGGGACAAGATGACCCCCCACTTTCAATGCAATCTATGATGTCCTTGTTTTCCATTCTACTTTCTTCAAATTCTTATGTGAAATGAAACAAATTTTTATATTATGAAACTCAGATTTTCAGGGGCTTTCCTTGTCCTCATTCTGATTGACAGTCACAACAGGAGAATCTTACCACAGGTAAGAAGACTTAGTACACTTCTACATCATGGGTTCTAAAGCTGTAGAATGAAAAAAAAAACACTAAGGAAAGGGAGAGCCCTTCCCACACAACATATACTGCTTTCAAGTCTGGTGGTTCTGGAGATCCTGCCTGAGGATTTTCCGACCTTCAATTTTGCAGTCTCTCTTTTGAGCCAAACTTCACAGCAGCAAACCCTATGGAATGGAGGAGGTAAAGGATAAGAGATCCCAAAAGGGTGGCTTCATTCTGCTGTAGCTGAGCTGGCTGTTCCTGTTTTCTCCCAAGCATTGCATTCACCAGAGCATTTATGCAAAAAAAACCCCAAACCAAAATAAAAAATCCAGAACCAGAAAAATACCACACAGGCTCCCCATCAAACCATTAAGGCAGAGAAACCAAATTCCAAGGTATGATTTCTGTGGGTTTTTTTGGTAGACTGCCAGACTGTAAAACTATTGTGTCTTGTGGTGGTCCATGATGGTATGGCTACTGGGAAATGCCCACTGTTAGCCAGCTCCTGAACATTAAAACATCACTTACAAAGAGTTTTCATGGATTCTGCCCCTCTTAAATCGATCAACTACTGCAGCCCAGTGGGAGACTGCTCTTTTTGGAAGTTACCATCAGTAATTGTTTTGTCCTCTGAACCAAACCTCTAGATATACATCTTAAACCGCTTTCCTTAGAAGGCGATGGAGCTGAAGAGCCTTTGCTCCTGTGTGCAGAGCACAGCGGCAGTGCTGGGAGGAAGGTGAGTGCGTTAGCCCCATCACAATCCCTGTGCAAAACACTGGTTATTTACCCCCGTTGCTTGCTCTGAACTTTGCCTGGTTGCCAGGGCTGTATTTAAGCCAGGTTGTTTTTATTTAAAAGTGATGGTCTTAAAGGTTTAGCTGGTTTTAGGAAACTGTGGCATCTGATTGATTTCTGCAA
Organism: Chlamydotis macqueenii; assembly: GCF_036417535.1. Classification (NCBI taxonomy): domain Eukaryota; kingdom Metazoa; phylum Chordata; class Aves; order Otidiformes; family Otididae; genus Chlamydotis; species Chlamydotis macqueenii. The sequence goes on along the minus strand of NC_141571.1, from coordinate 2,472,959 downwards.
TGATATCCCTTCTCGTGTGCTTACCCGGAGCTTCGGCAAACCACAGCCCCTCGTCGATGTCGGCATCCCTGTGCAGCCTGAATGCTGCCTGCAGATAATGGACGCGAAATTTTGAAAACCTGATGGCTGAAACTTCTCTGATGCCTCTTGTGAGCACTCTGCTCTCCTTTGAAGTTCTTTGTTTCACTGCCTTTGGGGGAACGTTGGGCCTTTGAAGACTTGGTTGTGGTTATTGACATCAAAAGCTCGGGAGCAATAAAGGAAATACTGTGCCGGACAGGATGCTCTTCCTGTAGAAGGAAAAAAACCACAACCAAACAAACCATCTTCCACCCGTACTTTCTCAAGTTCATTGCTGCTGGTGGAGTGGGTGAGTGAGGGATACAGGGCACTGGAAAGCCACTGGGCTCAGGGCTCTGGCCATCTGCTAGTCTTGTTTTTCCCTTGCATCTTGAGTTTCTTTTTTTTTTTTTTTTTTCCTCTCCCCCTGCCGCCCTCCCCCCCCCGCCCAGGATTGAGATGCTCTGGCAGCCAGACTTCCTAGCCATGCACCAAAAAGAAGCCTGTGGTTCTGAATGATGGGCATGCAGGAATGGTGTGCAGCCCCAAGACATCCCAGTCCAGCTAACTATCACTGTAGTTTTGTTCTGTGTCAAACATCTGCCTTTGGACCCAGTTTTATTCTCTGCCTGCTTGAAGTTTTGTTTAATTAGATCTATTTACCCTTGTATCCAGTGCGATGCATGTCCCCTGGCACAGAGGTCGGATGCTAGTGCGGGGAAGAGAAGCAGTCTTGTTTTGGGCAGCCCCAAAATCTGGGCACAGGTGTCTGTTGCATCCTTCAGCTGAAGCCTCAGCAGGGAGCCGTTGGTTTCTGGACGTGCATCTTGGATCAGATGGATGATGCATACCACAGGCGGATGGTCCCAGTGTGCTTTTCCTAAGAAATGGTGTACGAGGGCCGATATCTTAGCTGAATCAGTCCCATCTCCTGTTTTGCATATGCTGGATTTTGAACGGGCTGCCTCTCTTCTTGTCGACACAGCAGCAATTGCAGGTGTTGCAAGGTCTTGCTGCAAAGCCTAGGAGCGCTTGTAACCCGCACGATAAGAGCTGGGTGACAGAACGCTCTGTCCGTCTCCGGCAGGAGCATCGCCGCTGCCTTTGGCAGAGCCCACAGCTCCCTCACCCCACACAAACCCTGCTTTCCACAGCTGCAGCTCCAGGGGACCCTGAAGTGAAGACTTCGTTTGGGTTTTTTTTTTTAAACTTTTTTTTTTTTCTCACTCATACATAAATAGACCCAGAGAAAACCTGCTGTTGGGTAATCTATAATGCAGTGTTTGAACACAGCAGGATCGGCACCTGAAGTGATGTTCTCCTGTGGGGTTGGCAAGGCTTTGAAGGATGAGTGCTACATAACAACCTTAAGTTTACCGGAGGGTCTCCAGTCATGGGTGGGTAGGACAGAGTTGAAGCCCTAACTGGGGTCAAGCAAATACGAACTTGGAGGGAGAAGGCAGGCGATTCTGGTGAGCTGGAAATGGAAGACCCAGCCGACGAGCCCCCATCCCTCAGGACTTTTGTGTCTGGGTTTGATCAGGTCCCTGCTGCTGCTGTCACGTGGAGATGTGCCCCTTGTGCCTGGTGAAGTGGTGGCCAGGGAAGCCTTGCAGGACCATGGGACAGCTTCCCCTCTCTGACCCTTGCAGTGGGTCAGCCTGAGCCTTTCTTGTCCCGTTTCTCCACCTTTACACAGAGCTGAGCTTTTTTCTTAGAGCAGGGGATTCAGTGGTCAGGTTTGTGGGGTGGAAAGGGGCAGTGAGGGTCCCAGGAGAGAAGGAAGGTTGCTGTGAAGGTTACCCATGGCTTCACCAAGGGCAGATCGTGCTTGACCAATTTGGTGGCCTTCTATGACGGGGTGACAGACATCATCTACCTGGACTTGTGCAAAGCTTTTGACACTGTCCCGCACGACATCCTTCTCTCTAAACTAGAGACATGGGTTTGATGGACGGACCACTCGGTGGATAAGGAGTTGAGTGGATGGCCGCACTCAGAGTGGTGGTTAATGGCTCAATGTCCATGTGGAGACCGGTCATGAGTGGCGTCCCTCAGGGGTCCGTGTTGGGCCCGGCCCTGTTCAACATCTTTGTCGGTGACATGGACAGCGGGATAGAGTGCACCCTCAGCAAGTTCGCCGACGACACGCTGGAAGGGAGGGATGCCATTCAGAGGGACCTGGACAGGCTGGAGAGGTGGGCCCGTGCCAACCTCATGAAGTTCAACCAGGCCAAGTGCAAGGTCCTGCACCTGGGTCATGGCAATCCCAGGCACAAATCCAGGCTGGGCGGAGAATGGATTGAGAGCAGCCCTGAGGAGAAGGACTTGGGAGTGCTGGTGGATGAGAAGCTTAACATGAGCAGGCAATGCGCCCTTGCGGCTCAGAAGGCCAACCGCATCCTGGGCTGCATCAAGAGGAGCGTGGCCAGCAGGTCGAGGGAGGGGATTCTCCCCCTCTACTCTGCCCTGGTGAGACCCCACCTGGAGTACTGTGTCCAGTTCTGGAGCCCCCAACACAAGAAGGACATGGACCAGTTGGAGAAGGTCCAGAGGAGGCCACGAAGATGATAAAAGGGCTGGAGCACTTCTCTTATGAGGCCAGGCTGAGAGAGTTGGGGCTGTTCAGCCTGGAGAAGAGGAGGCTCCGGGGAGACCTGATAGCGGCCTTCCAGTACCTCAAGGGGGCCTACAAGAAAGATGGGGAAAGGCTGTTTAGTAGGGCCTGTTGCAATAGGACGAGAGGTAATGGTTTTAAAATAGAGGGAGGTAGATTTAGATTGGAAATTAGGAAAAATTTTTTTACAATGTGAGTTATAGAACACTGGAACAGGTTGCCCAGAGAGGAGGTGGATGCTCCATCCCTGGAAACGTTCAAGGCCAGGCTGGATGAGGCTCTGAGCAACCTGATCTGGTTGGGGATGTCCCTGCTTCTTGCAGGGGGGTTGGACTAGATGACCTTTGAAGGTCCCTTCCAACCCTAGCCATTCTATGATTCTATGTGATGGCTGAAGGGGGGCATGCTCATCAGGATGAACTGGGTTTGCTAATAGCCTGCCTACACATGTCGTCCTTCTCCTGAACAATCCACCCACTCAGGAAAAACTGAAAGGCCCTCATTTATTTTATCATGGCCTGTGGATTTAACGTAGGAAAATGCATCTGGCAGATCTAGAGAGAAACTTCCCGGTTTCCAGGGTAGCCTTTGCTGCCTGCTTTATCACGGACATGTGTGCAGTACAGAAACTCTTGGTGTCACCTCACTGGTACACACCTCAGTTTGGAGAGAAGCCACAAAGGTGCTTTCTTCTGTGTGGTTTTTTTTTTTTTGTCCTCCTTCTGAATGTTTCAGGAGGAGAGGCAGGGGATACTTGGGTGGAAGAATGAAACTACTGATTTGGGTGATGCCTGCTGGTTTGGCAGGGGGACAGATTGCTGTGACTGCTGGGTGATTTTGGGAGGTGCCAGGTAGCTGTTATGGGAAATCAGTTTGTTTCTTCACCCCAATTAGGGGTTAAACTCCAGGAGCCTGCTGGCAGATGCGGAGGAGGAGCTGGCATGTGTGAAGGAGCTCAGAAAAGAGCTCCATATAGATGGAGGAAAAGGCAAAAGGCAGAGATGCCATGGACACTTGCTGGCGAAGGGGACCCTCCTCCCTGGGGGGGTGCTGGAGCCCCTGTTGAGGGCACCCTGTCCTGGCTGGGGATGGTGGGGCTGTGGCTCCTGCCCTGGGCAGGACCTGCCAACACCTCCTTGCAGTGCTCCAGGGGGTGGGGATGCCAGAGCGGGCACCAAGACCCCCGTAAAGGATCAGTTCTAACAATTTCATTTTTTCCATCCTGCTTTCTCTGAAATTTGTGAAGATTGCTGCTGGAACCTCAGCGAAGCTTACAGAGAAGTCACATTTCTCTTTGCTCCTTCTCATTTCATTGCAGACTGGTTCAGGACATTGCCCTGTTGAAAGCAGGAAGGAAATTCTCAGGCTGCTAATCTGCTCGAATCGTAGGCTTTCTGCTTAGGTGCTTACAGCAGTCTCATTTGTTGGGGAAAAAAAATTCAAGGGGAGCCTCCAGGGTTGTGAACGTTTTCCTGAGAGGATGCACCAAGGCGTTCAGCCACCTAATGCAGTCCTTCGGGCCACAGCTGTGATGAGGATAAGTGGTTTCTCAGCATCTCATCTCCTGCTTTTAATTAGGGGAGAGCTTGTGAAAGGGCAATCTGGATAGCAGTCATTTGTCATCCATGTGCCCGGATCTGCTGGAGCCAGAGTGGGATGCAGTGTTTCAGGGGCTAACAGAAAACTTTTCTGGCTACTGGAAAAGCCCCACCTCTGGACAGACGTTTGAGGTCAGGTCTTGGAGCTGTTGTCCTCTCTGGTGCCCATTGCACAGTAAGTGCTGGGAAAACCTTCTCTGCAGCACCTGCAAGGATGGCCTCAGCGTGAAGCCGTGGATCTGGCGTCTTCAAGTGCCTGGTCCATGCCCAGCCATGTGCCTCTGGTCCTGGGTGACCTCCGTGCAAGGTGTTTTTCAGCATTGAGGGGTGGAGGATGTATCTAAACCCTGAAAGGATAAGACCTAAACTGAAGTATTGATAATTATGATTAAGCATCTTGAGCATCCTATCTCTTTAATTATTTTGAAACAAAGGCAATGACTTACTCTTTGTCCAGGCTGTAATTGCTGTAATTTCTATCCAAGCTTCCCACAGTCCCTGTTGAAGAGGAGGGTGCCGGCGGTGCTGACTGCAACCCCACCTCTGCCTCGCGATGTATGACAAATGGACGAGCTCAGAGGAAGATGATTTCTGAAATGAGAATGGATTTTTCAAATTGAAAAATCTTTGCCGCAAGTCCATCGGTCATCGTTAAGGAGGTGCTGGGGAACCAGCGGCTTAAACAACAGTGAGACGATGCCTCATGGTCACTCATTTGTGCTTCCAGCAGTGGTTTCAGGAGGATGAATCAGCCATCCCTGCTGCTCCTGGAGCAACCTCTCCTGGAGCCAGCATAGCCCCCGAAGGAGCCCTCCTAAAAGGGGCGGCTGGTGAGCTGTGCTGGCCGCTCTGTGGCAGTCGGTGCCCGTCTGTGTGAGCTCTCTTTCTGCTGGAAAGCAGCCATGGAGGAGTCAGGGCAGAGCGTGGTCCTACACTGGGCAACCTCCAGGTCATGCTGGGTGTTGCTACGTAAATGCTTGCAGCATCACGTGGCCCCTTGTCAGGTCTCCCCGCCCGAACAATTTCTGAGGTGCATTTCCTATTTCCACTGCTTTTCTATTGGGCATCTCAAGGCCCCTGTGGTCTCAAAGGGTGTGACGGAGGCCCTGACTTGCAGGCGTTGCTTCTCTGTTATAAGATGGGAAGAAAAGACATAAAATCACAGAACAGTTTGGGTGGGAAGGGACCATTAAAGCCCACCCAGTCCAACCCCCTGCAAGGAGCAGGGACATCTCCAACCAGATCAGGTTGCTCACAGCCCCGGCCAACCTGGCCTGGAATGTTTCCAGGGATGGGGCACCCACCGCCTCTCTGGGCAACCTGGGCCAGTGTTCCACCACCCTCAGGGTAAAAAAAAAATTCCTAATATCAAGTTTAAATCTGCCTCCTATTTGAAAACAGGAAGATGAAGGCTCGGCAATGCCTGTGAAGTCCCTTGGAAGACCTCAGAGATACCCTAAACACAGCAACCCTGTGGGCTCCAGCGTAACTCGGAGTTACGGATGTACCCAGCTGTGGTGCCACTCCTACGACTTGTGATGCTGCTGAACCGTTTGTCTGGGGGCAGGGAAGACTGGAGATTAGGCTGGTGGTGGTAGCTCCTGGAGAAGCGTGGCACAGACATCCAGCAAAACTAAGAAGGATCATCCACTGCTTTCATGGGACTCCCAAGTTGGTTTTACAGCGTTCTCACAATCTGTGACCCCGACTCCCTCCTTGCAACCCAGCAAACACAGCTCCCGCTAACCTGAAGGAAGTGCAGAAGAGCATGAATACTTTAGGAATAGTGAGGATCCTCACTGCTTCTCCTAAGGTCTTTCTGGTGGTCTGAAGAGATCTTTCAATCATCCTGTAACTCTTTGAGAGATTTATGTGCTTATATGAGTAGATTTTAGTGCTTTTCTGAAAATCCACGGTAGTAATTTAGTAAATAGAGAATAATCAGGACCTGAAGTATTCTGGACCCAACCGGCTGTAATTTGCTGTGGGTAATCACTATTCTGCTGCTCCTCTCTGCTAGGTTTGAAAGCGCTGTGAATTTAGAGTAGGAATCAATTAAACAGCAAATAGGTTTCTTTGTCAAAATCAATTAAGTCCTCCTCCCAGCCAGTGCAGTGGTCTCCCTGGAATTTCATATTCTGCTTGGCTCCCATTTCTTCAGCAGCTTTTGCTGGATAATGTTGGCGTTTTATAGCTTGATTTAAATCATGTGGATCAATGCATATGCATACCTTATTTGGATTTCCAATTACAACCATATATTTAGCCTAAATGAATTATCCAGGTTATAGTTGCAGCTACACAGAGAATTTTTCATAATGCCCAATTCAATTTTTACCTTCTCTGTAAGCATAAATGAGCTCTTTGGAGAGTAGGATCGTTACGGTTGTTTTGCCCTTGCTGTAATACTGGTCTTCCAGATGGGCTGGAGCAGAAGTTTTCAAACGTCTTCAACCTGTGGATTCTGTTTTTGCTTCGGATGGAGATGGAAACACTTCAGGAGTCAGTGCTGTGGATTGCGCTATTTGTGGATGAAAGTCTTTTTCTAAGTCACTTCTTATGGACTTCTTTGATCTGGCTGACCGCCCCTTGTGTGCTCTCTCCTGCCCACAGCTCTCACATCACAGATTGAAACCTCTGACCTGTATCTGCACTCTCTCAGACCTATGGCAGCTGGATTAAAAAAAAAAAGATCCTTTTCTGTGACTGATAGCATCTGACTAACCTGAATCTATCTGCATCTCTAAACCCTAAAATACCTTTGAGAACCTGGCCCTTGGTATACCTGAGACTTGATGTCACTGCTGAAAGTAGGACATTGGCTCCTAAAGCTCCGAAGTGTGGTTGTTACTTTTCCATACATTTCCCCACACACAATATAACTCCAGTCCCTCTCTGGAAGAGTGAAACAGTTCTGAATTTTAAGCCAAGCTGTGGCTTGTCTTTAAATCAGAAAATATAACTCTAACATTTATTTATTTTCTTGGTGTGCTCCATTCTCAACAATGGTGTTAAGGTGTTTTCTTTGATAGTTTGTGATGTGCTCCAGCTCAGCTGTTCTTCCTGTTGAGTAGCAGATGCGTCTACAGACCTGCGTGTAGTAGCCACGTCCACAAAGAAGCGTTCTCTTGTGCATTTCAAATATATCTGAATTCTTGTTGTCGCTTGAGCGAAATACTTCTGAAAGTTAACATTTCTTTCTAGGCTACTTTTGAGAAGTTTGATGGCCATCAGGTTGTGGGTACAGAACCCATCAACCACTCATTGTCTACTTAATTCTTAAAAATAAATGAATACCGTTCATATTCGAGAATAAATTACTTGTTTCCCCGTTGTCACCCAGGGGAGCTCTGCACGCAGACCAGACCTTGCCAGTACTGGGGAAAAAAAAGTTGCAAAAATTTCACTTGTATTCTATAGTATTGGAAATTATTAGATACCAAGAAATTCAGAATAACGGAGCAGCTGTCTTGGATTTGCTTTAACTCCAGGGGTCCAATTTTGATAAATTATGTCTGAAAAGGGGGTAATTGCTAAAATGGTGTGAATGAATGATTTATTTTTCCATGTGACAGCCAAACCAAAACCATTTCAAAAAACTGTTGAGCTCTGGAGAACTGAAGCACCACTGCACTCTCCGCCTTCCACAAAATGCAAATCTTAAACACCTCGTGTGGTTCGATATGCAGTTTTTCATTGAATGCAAAACTTTTCGTGGAGGCCTGGTGTTAAAAGTTACTCAAGAAATACATGTCACCTGTATTTTCTTTTTGCTTGGGGGGATTTAAGAGGTCAGTCGCCTACCCAGGAAAGTACTCTGACCACTGGCAGTCCAAGGAGACAGCCTGTATGGCAAATCTCACTTTTTCAACATTGTGAAGCTTTGTATAAACAATTAACTATTCCCTGAAGCAAACCTGCTTCCCAAGCCACTGTTTTTACCTCCAGGCTAACGAGCCTTTCTCAAGCTTTTGCTCTTGGATTTAACAACGACCTAAAAAAAAAAAGTCCTTGCAGCCCAGAAAAAATGCCAGCAGCAAGGAGAAAAGAGCCCCTTTCCTGGAGGGGATAGAGCTCAGCTCAGGGTCAAAATCATTTTCAATCTCTTCCAGGCACGTCCTGTTCCCAGGAGGTTTTAATTCACCTACTGCCATCAGGGATATTGTCCTGCTCAGCAGATTTCAAGAGCTGTATGGAGGATGTGGTTGTTCACCAGCCTTACAGTCTTTGCTCCAGTGGAATTTATTCCCTTAAGCAAGGAGAGCAGTTTAAGGAAGAAAGATGCAGAGTGCTTACTTCCATGCCGTGCTTTGGAGCAAGTTGTTGTGGGGGTCTAGAATCTGAATGAAACAGGAGGTGCAGAATACAACCACCATCCCTCCGGGAGAGGAGGGGGATGGACCTGGGCTTCCAGAGCCTCAGGCGAGCATTCCCAGCCTCCAAGATCCTTGGCAATAAGGTGGTATGTCATCCTAGCTTATGAGTTAGCCTTCCTTGCCTCCCCTGCCTTCCTCCATTATTTTTTCCTCTAGCAGATTTGCAGCTAGTTGAGGAAGAAAGAAAATCACCTTTTGGGGGCTATTTTACTGTTAACAGGGGGAGAAATGCACAGATGTTTCATCATCATGTACCACTGTGAGATCAAGGAATAAGTTTCATCTCCCAAATTCCCACGAGCCAGTGTTCAGATTCATGCCTGCATTATCCTGCTATTTTCCCTTTATCCCTTGCGTGCTGCTAGGATCCATTTTCAGAGCTCCGAGAAGCCTCTGCCATCTGTTAATTGAATAATTGCCTAATGTTCTAATACACACAGTCTTTAATTGAGCAATTTCCTCATTCTCATAGAATCTATTTAGTCTGTCAATATTTCTTTATAATGTCTATTTTTTTCAGGTCCTTTTGGAAACTGTGGCATGATTACAGTAACTTCAGTTAAGCCTCGCACTTCATCAGCATGACTTCTGAGGTGCTGCACAGTAAATATTATAAAAAAAACCCCATATGTCTGAAACAATTTTGAAAGTTTTTAAGTATTAAAGTAGTACATCCTAATTCTTACAAGGTGGCAGGCTTATTATTAGTCTAATTATCTACTTAGAAAGTGAAAGCTATTCTTCAAATGTTATGAGCTGATGCAAATATAAATTAAGAAAAGGACAGGTTTATTTTATGTCCACTGCAACTTTGAAACAAAACACCCCACCCCCCCGCCCAAACTAGACCAGAATGCCAAATGTGGGGGACGTCAGATGAAAAATGCATTTCTTTCAGCACAATGTCATCTGGGCTTACGCTGCTCTTCCTGGTCTGCACATTTATGAAGCTCATCTTAGAGCCAGAGGAAAAAGGAAATAAAAACACGACTCCTTGTTCCTTACAGATACGCAGAATATATTTATTGTATGGAGAATACATCCCTCAATTTTACTTCAGAGTCTCAGCTTTATTTAGATTTTTAATGAAATCTCTCCCAGCTGTAGGTTGCGTTGCCCAGGACAGGCTAGTAATAACACTGACAGCCTCATTAAAGCCTCTTGCAGCACGTCATTCCTGTTTTCTTGTGGAGGTTTTACTTTTGGAGAACGCTGTAAAATGTAAAATGATCGCATAAACTTTCTTGTAAAGGCACAATGAGCCGTTCATAAACCACTATGAAGGCACCGTATTTTTACCCATCAGTGCCACCGGACTGTGTCGGTTCTTGGCTGTCATCCTTTTGCTCCCATCCTCCCTGGCTCTCTGGCAGGTACTCACATCCTCCTGAAAACATTCATGGCTCATTATCATCACTGTCGTTACTGTTATCATCACCACTTGCCTTTTACTATCAAAAGCCAAAGTGCCTGTAGCTCTCCATCAGCTGCTGGGAGTTCCATGGCATATTGGGGAGGAGTCCTTTAGCTTCAGACAGTGAAAACCTGCAAGTCTAAACCCATCCTTCGTCACCCTTAGGTTCCTTTAAAGTCCACAGACACCCTGTGGCAGTGGGGTATCGCTCCCATTTTAGATACACAAGCAGAATTGACCCTCTCCTCTGGCATCCCAGTTGCTTTATCAAAGGCCTTCGGCCAAGATGACCGATTGAATCAGCCTCAGACTTTAAGATGAGTAAGTCAGGGCAGTTGACTCTTGTCCTAAGAACGGATCTTGGTCTTTAGACCAAGGTCAATGGACCTCTTCCACATTCTTTTGCACCTTCTTACCCCAGACAGTCGTTACGGTGTCTCTCCCCCCACTACCCTGCAGAAGGAACATGCATTTTTGCTCTTTTTGTAGCAGTGGTTTGAGGGCTTGTGAAGGACTGTGCTGGAAGGCTGTGGGGAAAGGGGGAATCACATGCAGATTTCCCGAGCAAAAAGCAAGTGGGCACTGGGCCATGCTTCCTCTATAGAGAAGCCAGTTCAGGATTTGTAAAGTGCTTTGAAGTCTCCTGGGACGAAAGATAATGTAAAATGTGACAGCAATTATTATAAACTCTCAGCAAACTTGAACTTGCCCAAATGTCTATTCATAAGCTTATAAGAAATCAATTCCAAATAATTGCATTATGCCCTTTGTATTAGCGGATTTTCTACAGTAATTGACTTTATAGAAAAAGACATCTATCAGCTTAGCAAGGAGTTTACATCCAGCCCACTACGAGGAAAATTACAGGACTCTGTGTGTGAGAGCATCTTTAACAGAACGATTTTAAGTGAAAAGCAGCGCTAACAATACTGCAATTACAAGCACCCCCGCCGGCTAATCCAGCTGACGGTGCGTTTAACGCTGAATGAGTTTTCATCAAGGATTCAGACCCATCCACGAGGAGAAATGCACAGTGAAGATGTGTGCATTTGTTTAAGGTTAGATTGGTGAAGGCGTGCAGGTATTTGTCAAGATCATATTAAAATATCATAAAAGATACAGGAGAATCCCCAAGTCAATGGTTTGAAAAGCAGAGCGAGCCACTATCTGAGGAAAATTTGGATTGTGTTACCAGTATATTAGCATCAGATTCCTCCATTTAGCCATTGAAACATTTTGTCAATAACTATCTGAAAATCTTATAGTAAACTTTAGAGAATTTTTAATATGACTTCTGGGCATTTCCTTAATCAAAATATTAAAGATTAGCCCTTTCACAGAAAGATAAGCAATAATGCACACATTTTTAGTGAGAAAAAAAAAGAAAATAATATTTCCTTTGAATGGAAATGTTCTGAAACTTCTGCTTGCTTGCTGTGATTGCGTTTCCAGTGCTGACTGTCAGAAAAGGATCAGAGGAGAAACTTCACTAAAGAAACCTGAAATTCCTACTGTAGGGCCATATAGGAATTACAGAATATCCAAGAGAGAGCTCTGGCCTTCAATCCCATATCTATGCACATTTACTATTCTCATGCTACTGGATTGGGAAGACTCATCCAGGGTCTTTCCAGGAAGCTCATTGAGAAAACAGCTGAATTTAATACACTTTCCTTAAACAAGGCTTTTGAATTAAGCCTTACTCAAACATGTCGTTCCGGGCACTGTTGGGCAGCCGATGTTTAAACCTCTAAGTGAACATGTCTAGGGAAAAGCCTGCGCCAACTTTGTCTATATCCCTTGTTTTAACAAACAAGGAAATGGTGAAGTTGTGCTGAACGTAAACACATTGAATCCTGAAAAATCAATTTCTTTGGTAGTTACAAAGAATCTTTCCCGCATTCATAACAAAGCCAAGATTAACTGGAGAACAGTGTTCGTTAAGAAAAAGGAAAGCAAGCCTTTTCGTGGATTCCATGATAATTAACATTCTCTCAGTAAATCTAGCTCTAAGCAGCTTAACAAGTCAGCATTTGCTATAGGACCAGCTTAGCACCTGGAACAGACCAGCTGGGCAAGGGATTGTCCCAACAGCCTCTGGGTGGTTTCCATCTCTTGGTCTGGAACGGCGCGAGCACTGTTAAAGCTTCTAGTGCTTTTTGCGTCTTGAGGATTTGAAATACCGCAATAGCACAGCCTCAGCCTCTGCTTTTTTTCCCACTCTACAGTCCAGAATGGGACATGTAAAAGGGACCTCACTTAGACCAAGATGTTAGATTTACCTGTAGGTATCAAACGCTTCGGTTCTCGCAAGGGTTACCAGTCTGGAGTTTCTTCTTCAGGCTGGAGACTAGTGCAGATTTAACACAGAGAGACAGAGTTGTTGTCTAAACATTAAAGATGGCTCTGGTTTTGAGCATATTTAAGGCACCTGTACCCACATCTGCTCATCCATGCCTGTAAGCATATTGAAGGTATCATACACTGAAACAGGAGCACAAATAGTGTCAAAATACCGGCAGACCTCCAAAACCCTGGAGATCTGATATGAGATGAAAATCTAGAGGAAGTAATAATAAATGTGAAAGAACTTTGCTTGCAGTGTTATATTTATAATTTCATTTCAAGTTTTTGCAAATATGTATTTTGTGAAGTACCGTCTTTATAAAGTCAGAACGTCTCAACATTTTAATGCACTGAAACAGCCCCTCTGAGATCTCACCTGCATCCTTTTCAAATTCTTCCACATGCTTCTCTCAGCAGAAAATACAATTAGGAAAAAGCTGTGAGTTTGAAAAGGTGTGGCAATAAAATAAAAAAAGACCTCAGGAAGGCTTTGGAAGCTTGATAGTAATCAAATCTACTGCAGAAAAGAAAATCGATGTTGCTATCTTTCTGTATCAACATAAACGTTTATATTTCATTACACCAACGAGAAGGACAAACTGTAATGAATCAGGAGGGATTTCAGGAGTGGAATGAAGATGAAAGGCCCAGTTTGTCAATGGTCCCGTCTCGTGAAGGATAACCCTGTCTTGCCAAAACGCTGTAAATCTTTCCCCTTAAGAGCCTTCGCAGGAAGAAGATCAGACCTCCAGCAACTACTCATGGCCAAATCGCTTCCACTTCAGTAGCTCTCTAATGGGGAATATTGATTGGGATTTCTTCAGCGAGGTGGGCTGGGCTGCAAGCTTGCAGATCTCTAGCACATGGGTGCTCCCTTTTGTCAGAGGTGGGATCCAGCTGTTCTTTGGGGGAGCAACTCCAGACAGCCTGCGGGACAGGGGGCTGCCCTCTGACCCCTCGGGTACCAGGAAGGCAGATCTGTTGAGGTCTCAGAGGACCCAGCAAGGTCTCCAGGCCATTCCTACCAATGCTTCTTGCATGCAGACACGTGGATAACAAGGTCTCAGGCCAAGCTTGGGAGCTCTTGAGGATCCCACCCCACCTGGCAGTGGCATGGCCAGGTACGTGTCAGGGTGGGGCTGAGCTCAGCATGTCTCAGTGATACCCTGAATAAAGTAGCTGCAATTCTGCCCCTCCTCTTCTTCAAGGTATCCCTTAGACACCTCTCTAAGGTATCCCCAGAATACCTACAAATGTAATTTGAGAGCTTTTCTGACTAGGTACAATGCAAACGCCACCTGAACAATGAACATGCTCATGAAGGTGTGTTTCCAACTGATATGGGGTTTTGGGCAATCCCACAGAGCCCTCTGCTTAGCCTTTAGCCATGAACATTAAGGGGAATTCAAGATATGCATCTCCACCAGTCTTTGGGAAACAAGTTCTCCCTCGCTCTGAAACAGAAGTAAACAAGGGTGTTTGTGTGGCAACTAGGATTTCTTGAACTGGAAGTAGGCCTCACTACTCATTATTCAGTATTCCATAGCTATTCCGTATCTGCATTCATAATTCACTAGTCCTTCATTTGTAAAGATTCGGGTGGTGGGAACAAGACTTTGAGACTCCAGTGACCTCCCACCGCAGATAAAGTTTTGCAAACAAAGCAAAATGTTCCCAAATATTATGTACAGGCTGAACGTCCTTCACGTAATGAGTCAACAAACATGAAGAAGCAATGAATACATTGGCAGAAAATGAGTTTGGATCATGGACGGAAGGACTAAATCACTGAATAATGTATTAATTCTACCAGCTCTAATATGAATGAGGAAAGAGAGATTTAGATATATGAGCAGGTCAGGCATCAGAAATTTTAGTTTGTGCAGAGTTTGGAGCATAGAATATAGACTCCACTCCATTTAAATTAAAAATAATTTTATTAATTTATGTTTTAGATTGCATGGAAACATATCAAGGTTCTTGTAGCTATTACAGAATAAAACCACCCTCCTTGACAGCTCAGACTTTGGAGTGCCTTCCCCATAATTTAGAGGGAACTGTTGGTACACTGGCACCTGTTTCTTGACAGGCTGCAGAAATGGTGGAAACCTTACAAAATTCAACAGAGGCAAAAGCAAAACCCTGTCCTGAGGGGGAATAACTCAACGTCGCTGGACACACTGGGCAGCTTTGCAGAAAAAAGGTCCTGGGTCTGCTGGTGGACAAACATGAACCAACACCGTTCCTCCGCAAAAGCTGTATTGGCAAGAGGGCAGCCAGCACGGCAAGGGAGGGGTCCTTGCCCACTATTCTGCACTGGTGAGACCCCGTCTGCAGTGCTGGGCTGTTTGGGGCTCCCAGTGCAAGTCCAGTGAGTTCAGCAGAGGCCACCAAAAAGGTGATGGCTGCAGAACAGGACCTGCAAGGAGGGGCTGAGAGAGCTGAGTCTGTTCAGCCTGAAGAAGAGAAGGTGAAGCTGAGACCTCATTGTCATCTGCAATGACTTGACGGAAAGCTGCTGAGAAGGCTCTTCCCAGAGATATGGGGTGGAAGGGAGAATCAATAAGTTGGAACAAGGGAAATCCTTGTAAGATAGACGGCAAAAAAACCAAACGAAATCACCCTGAGGGCAGTCAAACACTGAATCAAGGGTGCAGAGAGGCTGTAAGACATTCAAAACTCAACTGGGCAAAGCCTAGAACAGGCTACTCTGACTGGCCCTGGTTCGGGCAGGAGGTTAGGCTACGGACCTCCGGCACACATGATGCTGTGAGTCACATTCAATTGTCACTGCATCAAGACATGCATTTTTGAGTCGAAGGATGTGTGACTAAGTTCTTGAATAATCTTGTTGAGGCTTTGACCATTCTGTGAAAGCTGTAGCACTTTGTCACATAAAATCACACATGTCCGCAGGGCAGATTGTGATCCCTTCCTCTGCACTGAGGGAATATTCATGACAGCTCCTAGGAGCACAAGTGTTTATGAAACCTTGCCAATTGCAGATGACTAACCGGCCCTCTTTCTCTGTGATATATGGGAAGTCTCTTTTCTCAATGTGTTAAGGAAATCATTTTCATAGCCTAGAGCATTTTCATCTCTGTGCTTTTCCACACTGGCTGGCCCACAGCCATCCTTTTGGGTACCGGGTGACCTTCCTCCACCTCCTTCAGGCCACTCCCTCCTGCCCACCTCGTCCCCACAGACCAACGTGTTTCCTCTCCTTCACCCTTGATGGCTCTGTGAGCATTGCAGCCCTCGCGCTCTGTGGTATCTGGGCTGTATGTTTCTCATCTGCAGTTGCCTGGAGCAAAGCAGGAGGATCTCTCGGGACACATGTTGACTGTAAGTGATAGGTTGGGAACCGCTGCTCTAGCTCTTGCTCTGCATTTGCATCAACAATGGCTCTGAGGCTTTCAAACCACTGCTGTTGTGCATGACTCCTCCATTAATATTATCAGAGCTGTTTCAGAAAAATTCAAGTTCTGACAACACTGACGCTTATCTTCCAGGATCTGCTTGGCAGTGCTTGAAGGCACCCAAGATTGCCTTATATTTCTCTGTCCCCTCTCTCTTTTTAAATAAATATGACATCCCTTTTGCTCCTCTGGGCTGGAAACTTTCTTTTCTCGCCGGGTAGCTTCTTTTTTTTACTCCAAGGTCTCAGGAGGCTTTTGGAATAAAGAGCCCAACAAATTAGATTGGTTTCACCGAGTGGATGAGCCTGCAGCTGGGATATTGCGTTTTTGTATGCTGCAGTTTAATTTCTTTCTCATCCTGTAAGCTGTACAATCTTTTGCTAGTTCTTATCCCTGAGAGCAGTGTCAGGATGCTCTCCTCTTCTCCGATGTTGATGGCTTCTCCAAGTCTAAAGGGGGAAGAAAATTAAAAAAAAAAATGTTGCCTGCTTCGCGGTCTTTGGGAGCCCAACAGCTTGCGTTGGTTTTCTCTTTGGAGGATTTGCAAGTAGTCCTGCCGGGGACCCAGTTCTGAGTTTTTGTGAGACCTCAGTTTCTTCTTTGTAGCACGTTAACAGATGTAATATCAGTGGGAGGTAATTTCCTCCCTCCAGAACAAACATCTTTTGAGCTCATTGATCTTGAATGAAGGTGGTCCAAATTGCACAGAGGTGACCCTTCCTCTTCCTCCAAACCACTCTCAGATCTCGGTTAAGAGCAGATGGAGGCTGGGCATGCCCAGCTGCAAGTCCATCCAGAACCCCTTCGAGCATCACTGGAAGCATCTCAAGTGTAAGTACTGAAAATATAAGTAATTCAGAATGCATTTGTTTCTTTTTGAAGAAACGTCTTACAGCCTTCTGTGATGGAGACTGCTGTTGCACCAGACAATCTACTCCAGTCCTTAACTACCTACAAAATTTAAAAAAGAAAAAAAACCCCTCCTAAATGAGTAAAGGGAATATTTCACACTTCATTTTAAATGCATGAATTCCTATCTTCCACATACATGGAAAACAACCAGTCTCTCTCCTTTCAGCAGCCTTTTCCATCTTCAAAGAATGTCACTGCACCCTTCCCCCAATTTCCTCTGTTTCATGCTGAAAAGCCCCAGTTTGTCCATCTTTCTTCACAGGCCTTATCTAGACTGCTGGTCGACATGCAAGTCTTGGGAATGCGTTTGGCGGCCTCAGTCCTGCAGAAAATGAAACTGGGGTACAATAGATACTTGGCTTCACAGTATCACTACAAAGTTAGCTGAGCGTCAGTGAAAATTGCTGCAAATAGGTGCAAGGATTGTTAGCAGCATGTCCTACACCTAACTACTTCTCTTCAGCTGTAAAGTATGAACTTTATTCCAGTACTGCCTAATTAGAGAGAAAGGTTTCCAAGATTGAGTTGGTCTGCTTCTGAATTTCATGAGCACGAAAACGTTACAGGTTGCAAAATGGGCTAAATGATCCACCCATAACTCGTTTTGCACTGCAGAGCTGTGCACAGAGGTATCGAATGATGCACATGCTGTTCTTCACAGGATGAAGAGAGTCGGTCCAGGGGAGAAGCTCATCACAGAGCCCCAGGCTGGGTTTCTGTTAAAGCATCTTGCAGAGGGTCTACTAATGAGGCTCTCTTCTTGTTTTTACAGAGATTTTTGCTGAAGAGCTGAGTAACAAGAGGGCTGAAATGGACCCTGGATACAAAAGAAAGTCTTGAAATATCCTAGAAATAATCATCTTGAAGATTGCTTTGGACCCATAATTGTGGAGACAAATTTATGCAGCTCAGACCAAATGCCTTGCTAAGGAGCAAATTGTAAACAATATATTTTTAGAGATAAAAATTATTCTAATTTAATGATATCTGTTCAGTCAGTGTTTGGAAGTAAATCAGTGTGTGAGCAGTAGAACAATAATGTACTTTAAGCTAAATTATTAGTAAACAAATCAGTCTGGTAGGCAACGAATGCAAGATACATTATTCATTTCTATTATCCAAAACACTTCACTGGCTCTCAGAGTCTGGCGATAAAGTATTCAGAATACAGTACCCACCATCCCAGAAAACAGTCTCTAATGTGATATTAAAGTTAAAAGAGAAGTGAAGTATATTCCCCCAAAGCCAGGTATTTGAATAATCCTGGAATGAATGCATCTCATGGTTCTTTTTAAAGCTGGGTTTATTTTTTTTTCACAGAAGCACTTTCATTCCATCCCAAGTGAAAAATGTTCCGTGCTTGGGTCTCTTACCAACCCGTGAATTTCTCCCAAGACAGCTCAGTAACGTGGGAGTGGACGTGGTGCCAGCCCAGCCCCACAGCCTCCCTCCATCGCCTTGGGCAGGGATGGGTCAGACCCCAGCTCTCTGCCCACCCCACCACGCAGGGCTGTGCGTGGCCTTTTCAGAAGAGAAGAAAGCCATGTGAGGCCAAGGGAGGATGCGATAAGACCTGCCCTGGCCAGTTTTTGCCCTCGTCCTGTTGCTACTTGGCCCATGTTGGAACGGGAAAGAGGGGGAGCAGGATGAAAGCTGTGGGGGGAGAAGAGGGGCTGCAGTGATGCTGGGGCAAATGCTTCTCTTTCAAATGTCGCAGGTCTGGTCTGAAGGAGATGATCACCACAATGATAAATTGCTCTTCTCCTGCAGCCTGTTTGATAGCCAGGTGTGAAAAGGTGTCAGCTTCTGATGATTTCACCTGCCCCTGTGCCGTAAATGGCGCTGTTTCCCAGCAAGGAAGCCAGGATGACCAGAAACAGTGATGCCAGTCAGAAACTTTCATTGCTAATGCAAGCGGCCACTCAATCCAGGGTCAGAGGGGATCTCAGCTGGTCTTTGTGATAAGCAAAGCAGGGCAGTAGATAGGGAGAGCAGTGAGTGGTACGGAAGGACTGTCCCAGTTTTGGGATGGGTACACTGGTTGCAGCACTGTAATCCCATTTCTCTCAGTAACTGTGTTTTGATACCAGTCTTTCAGGTTTGAAAACCCAGCCCAGTACCTCTGTTTAGGAGCACATCACGTGTGATATTCTGGAATGCTGTTTTTTAATAAAATACCAGTTTCCTTTTTGTAAAATTCATTGGTTTCGTACTGAAAAGGATTGAGACAGACTGAATAACGCTGCAGCCCTTGATGCTGAGAGGTTAACCATGATCTCTGCTCCACCAGAGCAGGGATTTTTCCCTTTGGGAGGTGGTTGGTGGGACTTTAGGGATAGTTCAGTCCTTCCCCACAGCTGGGGCTGCTGCTGTGTCGCCGTCTCTTAATCCATGGTAAAGGTTTGTCAGCTAGTTTAGATCTGGCAGGAGCTAAGTGGGTTTAATAGGAAAACATGGGTGATGGAAGCACGGGAGGACTCTTCCATTCAGAGGACGCACAACATGTGATAATCCTTGATCCATGAACCAGCCTGACTCTTGCCCCAGACTGAGACATCCTGAAAGCTTCTGAAAACACACCTTTGTCTCATGCTGCACCTTCAATGAAACACAAACCCCGCAGGCGCCATGCACCCCTGCCCTGCCTCACCAGCCTCCGTGCACCCGGGGACGAGGGTGGCGCATGGCTGTGGCTGCTACTGTCCCTTTGGTTTTGTGGAGAGAGGGAAAATCGGAGAACAGTGATTATTGTGGCATCTCAGGAAAGAAAAGGGCTGTTTTGAGGGAGACGGATGAGTGGCTGAGTTGCCACTTCAGATTCTCTGCAAATGCATCCTGCTGCCGGTCAGTGCTGGGATTGTAAGAGCCAGGGAGCGTGCGCTCACCGAGAAACCTTTGCATCCAACCCAGCTGCAAAGAGGTCATCTGGACAACACTTGATGTAAAGCACTCTCAGAATTGAGACATTCCTGCTGTGTACACTCTTTGGTAGAGACATGAGGCTTCAAGTACATTAAAATATATGATGGCTGATCCCTGTTATGACGTTAACCATCATGACTTCAGGAATAGAGGCAGAAGTCATAACTGGATCTACATGTCATAAAAAATTAGCCATCAAATATTTCATCTGTGCAATGAAACGAGCATGTGGTTTTTTTTTCTTCCATAGTTGATCTTTGGAGAGTAAAATCCCTTTCCATGGAGGCTGTGAAATGCTAAGGCCCTGCAAAGATGAGGCCAGTTGCTCTCTCTAGGAGCTGAAGTGTATGTGCAACGTCTTGCCTCTCAGAGCTGCTCTTGGCAGTAGACTGGTCAGGGTTTGAAGCATTGCTTGTTGAGGTTACAGGAAAATGAAACAAGATGAACAGCAACAGATTGCCAGGACTGGACACTATCATCCACATGCTCTCAAGACTGAGAAGGAGGTAATGGACCTGGTCAATGTAGGGTGTTATCTTTTGCTGTAGGCTCCCCCACTACCAGAGGACAGAAAAGTGACAGATTTGATGCTGTTTTTAAGAAGGATTGGAAAAGACCACTGAGTTACATGTGGCGGTCTGCCATCTGCAGCATCTGACCTGGTGGAAGCTATTCCAAAGACTGTAAGTAGACACACGGTTAAACATGGTCTGCTATGAATGGCTTTTTTTCTGAGAAAATTCATGCCTCAGAAATCTACAATGGGCTATAAAATCTTGATTGATGTATAGAGAGTGACTAGGGAACAAATTTAGCTTTCTCTTCCAGGGTAATATCTCCTGAAACCTGTGGGTAACAGGCTCAAGACCAAGCAAAGGTGGCTCCTCTTACGTCAGTGTGTAGTGAAGTTGTGGAAACCCCAGCTGCAGAAGCAGCGGATGCAGAAAGTTTACCTTGGTTGAAAAATTAAGCAAAATTCATGGAGAGAAGAACCCATGGAGGGCTGTTAAATATACAACACCACTTCCATCTCAAAGCTGCAGATCTCCGGAGGGTTGGAAAATGCAACAAGGAAATACCTAAATTATCTGTTCTTGTGCTCTCTCTGGTCACTGTCAGACTGAGGATGGTGGGCTCGACGAACCTCACTTCTAAACCATCCAGACTGTTCTTACACAAGTTCAGAGCATTGCCTGCCATCGTGGTGCCCATCAGTTCCTTGAAGGAGCCAACTGCCTGGTCTTAAACTCCTCTTTGCCTGGGGTAGATATTTGGAATGGTGTTGGAAGGAGGAGGAAAAGGTCAACAAGCCCAGGCTCTTGCTGTGCAGCCAGAAGGGACTGCAGAGGTGGGGCTGAAGGTGCCACAGCCCTGTCCGCCTGAGATTGGTCCTTCGTCCACACTGAGTAGCCCACGCACAGCCAAAGCAAGCACGGGGTCATCCTTGCGCTGCACTCACTGGTGGTTGACCTCAGGTGACAGGACTGGAGATACGATCAGACCAAACCTGCCCTCACGTCCCCTGGCTCTGGGATACCTGTGTTCTGCTGCCATTTTGTGCAGCCCTGCAAGCAGGTGGAGTGTCATACACTTAAACTGAGGCATCAGCCTTTTACCCCAGGGAGAGGAAAAAATCTTAGTGATGTTGGAGCAACTGTGACGCTGTTACGCTGAATTCTTATCAGCATGCGAGAGAGCGAAGTAGAGATCTTAATGTCTTGATGCGAAAGAAATGATGAGAGGTGAGGACGGAAGATGGACGAGGATTAACTTGCTTGCTCTCCATCACTTTTCCTCTGACAAACTCTTTGAGAACAAACTGTGGCTTGTCTCAAACATGTTCATTAAGGAAAGAGATGAAGAAGATGTTTTATGTAGTTTATAGAATAAACAGGAAATAAATGCAGTAATAAGAACTGGAATATTTTGCCAATTGAGCTCAACGAATGGCTATTGATCCTTGGCTATTTTTAAGCAGCTAATTGTGAGTGTTTGCTGTTAGACTGCTGTATTCAGTTTGTCATTGTAATTATACCATAACAGTGCTGTGTTTACAGATGACTTCTACTGGTTGACTGCTCATGGGAAGTTTATATTCTTTCACTTATTTTTGACAGATATTTCTAATTTAGCCTTATCTATGGCTCCATATATGTTGTTTTATAATCTTTAATAGAGCTGAGGGGGGAAAAATGTAATGTATATTTTATTTAATTAATTTGGCTACTTCTCCTGCTCATAAACTGTTTACCAGCAGTTTATGAATGTCTTGTGTTTATTTGTTATTCAAAAAGTACTTCTTGGGTGACTGTTAATGTTCCTTCTTGCTCTGTGAATTATCTGTGAGTGGTTTGTTCCAAGTGCCTGTGAGGAAAGTCTGGGATGTTGGCTATGCGTAGCCACGAGAGTCACAGGCTTCTGCGGCAGACCAGGGAGCGAGACCCTAGCAGCATCGCAGAGCAGCTGAGGTGGGATGGGGCCTCTGGAGATGGTTTGGTCCATCCCCCTGCTCAAAGCAGGGTCAGGCAGAGCCTGTCTGTGTCTATCTGGGCTTTGAGTATCTCCAAGGATGGAGATGTACAGGCTCTCTGGGCAACATCTTTGTCTGCCATGAGTGGAAAAGCATTTTTTTCTTATGTTTGACCAGAGTTTCAGCTTGTTCTGCCCCAGGCACCACTGAGAAGGACCTCGCTCTGTCTTCAGTACTCACCCCTTCAGGTATTAATGTATGTGGATAAGATCCTACTGAGCCTTCTGCAGGCTGAACATCCCACATGTCTCAGCCTCTCCTCGTACGCCCGACTCTCCGAGCCTTCAACCACTGCTGTGGCCCTTTGCTGGTCTTGCTCCAGTACGTTCATGTCTGTCTTGTACTGGAGACCACAAAACAGCCTCTTCAAAATGGATCAACTGGTCTGAAGGTCTCTAATATTCCTTCAAAAGCTGCCATTTTCTCTGCTGTGCTTAGGGAATAAAAACATAAAATTCAAGCCTGGGCTCTAAGTAAATAAATCTGATTATCTCTCAGTGAGTAAATATCTGCACATTGACAGCTATAAACTAGTATTCCAATTTCTGCAGCAATTTTATCCTCCGCATTGAGCATACATGTGGGCATACCTTTCTCCAGAAAATGGTGGCCCCTGACCCACATCTGCCTTTGGGGCTTGACCTGGGTTTTCATGCTGCCTTCCCACCTCCCAGCCCTTGGGGACTCGCTTACCACAGTGCAACTTCCACTGTTATCTAAAGAAAAGTGGGGGAAAAAAAAAAAGCTAGAGGATGCAGAGACAGAACAGCATGGACAAGGTCAGTGGGTTCGTGCATCCGACCAACACCTTCCAGAAGCTGGTGATTGCCTTGGGACCTGCTGTGGGGACATGATGGAGTGGGCCGTGTCCCTGGGAATACGAATTGGCGGGATGGCAACGCACTCGCAAAGACAAACAAAACATCAACGTAATAGCTCACTGTCCTCTGCCTCCAAGGCTTGCTGTAATGCCTGGTGTGATTTACCTCTTATGAGTTTGTTCCAACCTGTATGCTCTAAGTCTAGGGGAAATGAAAGATCTTCTGCTTAGGAAGGATGAGGATGAAAGACTTTCTGTCCTTACTCAATTTATGATATTGTGGGTCTATAATGCTGTTTTTCCCCTTGTATTAGATTTCAAGTTGATTTCTAAAACAAAAAAAAAAAAAGGAAGGAACGCTAGTTTTATAACATCTGATGGCTACAAAAACACGGTATTAAATTCAAGAACACAGGCACAATAAAGGTGAAAATTTAAGTTAAAAGCTTGACACGGAGCTCACAGAGCCCTTGGGCGCTGCTCTGGCCTGAGGGCCGGGCAGTGGACAGCTGGCCGTGCAGAAGGATTGTGTGCCTGCCCAACATGGCTGGCTGGTGACTTTCCCATGGCTGTTGTCCTCTTGCAGTGCTGTTCAACGCCCGTCTGCGGTCACGCTGCGGGCTAAGCTGAGGGTACGGGAGAAATGGATGCTGGCCAGAGTCCGTTGGGAAAGAGAAAGGACAGTCAGTAGCCAAAATTTGGGGAATGCTCCCAGGCTGCATTTT
This sequence comes from Chlamydotis macqueenii, assembly GCF_036417535.1. Taxonomy (NCBI): domain Eukaryota; kingdom Metazoa; phylum Chordata; class Aves; order Otidiformes; family Otididae; genus Chlamydotis; species Chlamydotis macqueenii. The sequence goes on along the minus strand of NC_141571.1, from coordinate 2,449,220 downwards.
GTGGTTTGTTGGCAGGGCTTCCTGCTTGTTTGCACGCTTGTCTTTATTACCATCCATTTATCACACGGAAAATCAGCTAGAATGTGTTGCTCCACTAGCATTGCTGGTGGACACAGGGCCTCGCGGGGCAGGTCAGTACGGTGGGGAGCTGTTCAAGGGAATCATCTACCATCAGAAATCACACAACAAGAGCAATGTTTTCCATCCTCTGCGTAGGCTTTTGATGTTATGTCTGCATCTGTGAGGATGCTTGGGCCGTGTTCCGTTTCCAAACAGAGGTTTAAACACGCAGCCTAAGTAGATCTGAATTTATTGTTAAGGTCGTGCTCCTGCTCCGCCACGGCAGGGATCAGGTGGATGGGATGGGCCTGCTCTGGCCTCTCCCCAGGGGCACAGTGTCCAGCACCGCGCTGGGGATGTGTAGGCACCGCTTCCTAAACACCCGTGTAGCTCTGACACGGGTCTGCTGTCGATTTAAGAGACATCTGCTCCCTTAGGAGCTCTGAGAAGTTCCTCCCGCAAAGCTGGTGGAGCAGGAGTCTCTGGAGCAAAGGGGAACCAAAAGGTCCCTCCCCAAATGCCAACCAGCTCATGTGCTCATCCCTTGGATGAGAGAGACTGGCTGGACAATGGCCGGGAGCCCCTGGGACAAGAGGACAGTGTTGCCATGAGGTTTCTTTCTCACTGCTTCTGCAGCTGCAGCAGTCTCTAATTAGGCTCTCTGCACATACCCTGCTTCCACACTTGCTTGAGGATGAAATTGACCTTTAAGATAGAGAACTGAGATGTCCAAGGGGCTGGACATCACCGGGACTGAGCTGCAGGTGAACATTAATCTGACAGACATACATTTTTTATGCTATAGCTCAAAACCTTCAGTCACCAGCACGATTTACCTCTCTGCCTTGCTGGGCTTCAGGGTCCAGCTTGTTCCCATACCCTACAGAAGCATTGCGAGAATCATGTCGTGGTGACGGCGACTGGACAGGCACCTTACAGTTCATGTCTCTGTGTCTGCGGATGGTTGAGCGCTGGCTGTGCTCCGAGAGACCTGGGGTCTGGCTGCTGCATCCCCTTCTGCCATCCTTCACCTCTCCTGTGAAACAGGGAGAGTGGCATGGGCTTTCCCTGATACATGCCAATGTGACAACCTCCGTTATATGAGAAAAGTGAAGCTCAGATGATTTGCAACCCCAGGACTCCGGGACCTGAGGCTTTTATGAATACAGACTGCTGTGACTCACTGTTCAGGGGGAGAAAATAAAAAAGGAGGAGGAGGGTGGGATGCACCGTTGTCTCACCAGCACCTCTGTTCATTCCTATGGACAAATTCCTTCTCTTCACCACAGCGAGGAAAATAAACGGAAAACAAGCGGAAGTGGCAGGGTACCATCCTGCACCAGTGCCCATGTGTGATTGCTCAGCATGGGGAGGTAGAGACAGGTCTCACCCACCGAGCTCATCGATGTGGACTGCGTGCCAGGAGTGTCTTCCCATCCCAGGCACCAGTCACAGGGGTGGGGATCAGGGTGAGAGCCTTCCAGCAAACCACAACTGTTTTGTGCCACATTCTGCAGTAAATCATCACCTTTTTACAGCTGCTGTGTGAACAGGGGTGGAGACACAAAAGGAAAAAAAAATCCGTGTGTTGCATTTTGCTGTAATGAAAGACTGCTAATTGTCTGTGCCCAACACATGCTGGTGTTCGTGTTACTGGTTGGTGACACAGCTCCTAAATTAAGTTGACTCTGAACCAGATCCTCCCTCCACAGTCCTGCCTGGCCTCCCTGGGCGGCTGTGCCTCGGTCGCTGGTTTGGTGCTGGTTTGGCGCAAACACATCTTCTGTTCCCCACACGCAAGCACTGCTGGTTAGCGCTTAGTTATAAACCTGGTGTTTGTTCTGAGGACAAGGAGGACATTCATCGGGGCCATCTCTTGGGAAGGAGCTGTTTAAAAGAGTGAGACTGAGGAGGGATTGTGCAAAATATTTCCTGAATCTTCCCCTTTTCTGCTTTCACCTTTGCTAACAGGGAATTCAGCGCCTTCCTTGCTCTGCTCTTGGCCTGGGAACCACCGTCACTCTGCCTGTACCTCAGGGTTTTGGGACACACCGTCACCGCGCTCATTGCTCTCTGGCTCAGGTGGGAGTTTCTCAGGGAGTGGAGGAGAACCGAGCCCCCTCATCTGTGGGTGCTGCACAGCCCTGAGAGCACAAATGCACATCCCTGGGCAAAGGGATCGGTGCCATTTTGAGATCCTAACCATGCCCACGCCAAAATCAGAAGACGACAATTTCTATGTGAGTGGATTTAGCAGTGGGGCAGTGAGACATCTGTGTAGGGCATGTATAAGGCTTTAGTAAAGGGCGAGCAAGGTCTTGTGTTGTCCCCTTCATGAGAAAAGTTTTTGCCAAGAGGCAATCCAGGGTGGGTAAGGTGGAGGAAAAGAAATATTTTACCTTCCCTCTCCGAGTCTTGCTACCTTTGGAATTTGGAAGGCTGATAGATGAATGCTTCTGCCCTTCGTATAGGTTTCCAATATCCTTGTAAACACCTTGAATTGGAGAAGAAATAAAAGCAGTAAACAGGGACCAGTGCGATGGATGGCTCCTGAGGGAGCGACTCTCCCAGTGCAGGGTAGCATTGCTCCCTGGGAAACCTGGGACGTGGATCCACAATCTTCCAAGAGTGGTTGCTAAACACAAGGGCGAGGTACAGCAGAGACATTCCCAGAGACGACCTGTGGGCTCGGGGCAGGGCTGCTCTGGCAGAAAGGACCCTGGGGCTGGCAAAAGCAGCAGTGGGCAGCGTTGAACCCGGGGGCAGGGGAGCAGAAGCATTGCTGACAGCCCAGGGCAGGAGGGTTTTGCGCTCATCCATCCACAGGACCGAGACAGTTCCCAACACGGGGAGCTCCTTGCTGCTGCTGGGATGATGCCCATTAAAACATTTCCCTGCTGGCTATGAACTACCAAATCTCTAGTGAAAGCACAGCTGGTCAGGTAAAGGGGAAAGGCTCTGCTTCGTAATGTTAACCCCAGTATGGAGAAGACAGCAGAGAGGAGAGAAAACCCTTCCCCCTGCCCCACGCTGGGAAGCACCTGCCATGAATTTGGCAATGCCAGGGCCACGTCCCGTTGCGTTGGAGCCTGATTCAGCCTCTGTGCTCATTGCTCTCTCCATTGCCTGATTCCCACAGAAGCTGCTGGGGTTTGGGCAAAATGTGGTGCAACCTGAGCGCGGTGGGACTCGGCTTGCCAACATATGATCTTGAGCAGTACCATCAAAGTGCGAGTTTGTGGTAATACTGCGGTGGAGAAATGCTGCATCAAAGCAGGGAATATCCAACGTGCATTGCAAATGAAGAGGTTTTTCATTTGTGTTCTAAAGGAGGAAAAATGCTGCCAAGCCTAGTTAATAACACAGGAAAGCTCTTGTGGCTATCAGGGATCTTCAGCTCTAATCCTCTCCGATAACAGTAAATTGAACCGGCTCCTCTGCCGAGGTTTTGCTGTAGCTGAATCATACCCATATAATAGGAGAAATAGGCACTGCCTCTCCTATTTACCATTTCTTCATTTAAATAAGTTTTTAAACTGCACTTTTTTTTTTCCTTCAGAGACGTTGGATTTACTGCATTTTAAATGGAAACCACTCCTGCAACAATACCTTTTCTATCAAGACTTGTAATCAGCCTGTTTCTGTTGAACTGCTGTTATTCAAGTTATTAATTTGTCGTTTCGCGTAGAATGTGATCACAGAAAGCGATGAGCAAAAAGGGTCTGTGCGCCTGCAGGCAGAGCGGGATGGATTTAATTAGAGCAAAGAAAGCTGCAGGTTTTAGTTTGTGTATGTGGTTGTTGGTGCGTTGTTTTTTTTTTCCCGCAGCCCAGTGTTTAAAAAGCTTACACAGCAATCTACATAAATTACTATGCACATTTTTTATTTAGATTCTTACAGTAATTTGATTAATGACAATGACTGTGACAGGGTCATGGGGAATGTTGTGTAAGGGAAGAAGATACATCAGTTGTGGTGGTGTTCACTCCAGAGAGAAAGTAAACGCTGGCAACTGGCCTTTAACACTGACTTAAAGATGTCCCTGCTCTTGGGCTGGAGGCAGAAGGCAAACGCGGGTGTCCGTGGGAGCTGGCAGGTGGAAGCTTTTGTGTTGAACATGATGTTTTTTTTCCTGAACGCAGCCGTCTGCTCTGCCCTACCCGGACCAGGGTGGAAAGCGGGGGCAGATGTTAGTGTCCTACCCAGGAATTCAAGTTTGAATGGGGATTCAGACCTCTTGGGAGAGCCAACCACTTCAAACACCTTACCTCTGCTTGCTGGCTGATGCAATGAGGTGAAGATCTTCACCCGTGATGTGGATGTGTGTGGCTTGAGCCAGGAAGCCAATCTTGATCAGGCGCTAGCATTGGTGCTCACCCTACTTTGAGGAGGCCCATGGGCCAGAGGTCTCCAAAACCCCCTGCAGCTGATGTTTCTGTGGTTCCTCTGGTTCTGCACAAAGCCAGCACCAGTCTCACCTACCTGGAACAGCCTCTGTAGGGCTGACTTTGTCTGGGTGAGAGAAGTGGAAGCTAAGATTACAATCCCGCTCTCTCTACATGAATTAAAAAAAGGAATTTTGCAGTAAGAAAAGCCCCATTTTTATTGATGCTGCACAAAGGCAAGTGATTTTGCATCTAGTTTTAGGAAAGCAATATAACTGGCTTTGACAGCCTGGTCTAATAATAATAAAAAGGCCTAGCTCTTCGTAGTGCAACCTGATAGCAAAACTGGAGTGTGAATTTATCCCATAAAAATTCATCTACCATGGCTAAAGCCCTGTAAATTGAATTCTGTATTTTGGTTGTTAAATAAAACAAACAAACAAACAAACAAAAAACCCCACAACCGCATAATGATAGAAACATTGCTCAGTTCTTGCAATTGGATCTTGTTAGAACATCACTTAGAGTAATTTACAGGGTCTGATTAAAACATATATTTAAATGAACTGTCATTTCCCATCTCTCCCCTTCTCTTCCTCCCTCCTCAAGGATTTAAAACATTGCGTTGAGGCTAGATTTCCTCAAATAGAAATGATGAGCTTATTACCCAGCACAATAAAGCCCCACCACACTTTTCTGCTGACTGTATACCACATCGTCACCAGCCACGAGCTTTAGTTAGCACTCCAAAGTTTGCACGAGATGCTTCCCATGGTCACTGGAGATGTGTTTGGGAAGCTCGCAGTAGCACTGGGGAGATGTTCCCCCATGCCCAGACCTCTGCCCCCACCTTCGCCCCTCGCATCCGCCCGGGCTTATGCCTGAATACACTGTGGAGAGCGCAAGGTAGGATGCTTGCAAGCATAAAACCTGAGCAAAAGGAGATAAATTTGTATGAAAGTGCTTTTAGACATCAGAGAGTGTGTTCCTTGGCTGTGCTCAGTTAAGGTCAACTGTATTACACTGGAGCAAAAATCCACCGAGCTCAGTATCTGCCTTTGACAGCAAGCGAGAGGGAGCAAATATAATGATACCTCCTTTGATCACTGTCCCAAGAGCCAGCAACACGCAGCTCATGCACTCCCTGAGCCAGAGGCTTGAGTTTTTGTTGAATTTAAAGGCCTTCAATGGAATATTCTTCTATGAACTTGCCCAGCTTCTTTTTGAACCCGACTAAAATTTCCTGTCTGCGGGCTCCTGCAGGGAGAAGTTCCACAGCTGAGCTGTGATGTGCGAAAAGTGCCTTCTTTTGCCTGTTTTGAACCTTTCAATTACCGGTTTCACTTAATGATCCCCAATTCTTGCATTAGAATAGACCACAAAGAGTCATTTCCTACCTACTCTCTTTGTGCCACATTCCATCTTCTGTGTCTTTCTATTCTGATTTTCTGTCTCCCATCCTGAAAGGTCCCAATCAGTTTAGCCGTTTCTTGTTTGGAAGCTGTTTCATACCTTTGATGACTTTTGCTGCATTCCCCTGGACTTTTTTAGTTTCCACTTTCATCTTTTCAAAACAGAAGGACCAGACTGTGCCCAGCTTTCAAGACACAGTCAAGCCATGAGTTTATGCAGTGGCATGAAGCACCAAAAGAGATGATCTCTATTTTGTTCTCTAATAATTCCCACTGGTTCATTTGCTTTTTTTGACTATTTCTGAGTTTTCACGGAGCAGTCTGTTATAGCCTCGAGACCTCCATCATGCGTGCTCAGAGCTTAATACTAGAAATACAGAATTGCTTGTTAGCCCGTGTGCATCACATTACGTGTGTCCATATTGGACTTAATCCATCATTTGGTTGCCTGATTATCCCGTCCCAGTCTCTCGGGTCTCGCTGCGATTCTTTGCAGCCTACTCCTTTCTCTAATACTCTGAGTAACTCAGTGTTACTAGCAAATGCAGTCAGAACAACAGAAGTACCCAACAGAAGGCATAAATGCTGCTCTACATATAAAACCGTGCAAACCAGCACTGCTCAGGATCGCTGTGTGTGGTCCTGTCGATGAATCACTGATGGTCTTTCTTTCTGCGTGCACTATTCACCAAATTTGGCATCACGGAAAAATTTGCCCCTGGACCGTGCTGCAAGACATTGAGAATATGACGGAAGGTTTGGACTGAGCGAGGACTTTCTTCACCATGGATTGTCATTGCCATTTCTATTGCAATGTTCCCAAACTGTGTCACTTCCATGACATTAAATGCCACTCATAATTATTTGAATCCAGTTGCAGCTGACAGGCTGAGACAGATCCCAACCCATCTTCTACTTCGAAGGCCATTGTCAGAAGCCCTGATTATTCCGCAACTTTAATTCTGTTTGTGTGTTGCCATTGCTTTCTTGTGATGTGCATTCCTGGGAGCTGTGAATTTTATAATGAAACACATACATTTACAAGAAATCTCTCCAGAAGTAATATTCTGTGAATTTTTCATTAGCTGCCAGCAATCTGCAGCAGTGCTGTCGGTAGCAGCAGCAGTAAATGAACGACCCTTTTCACAGCTGCATTGCGCTGGAACCCACTAAACATTTCTGGATCAGCCCACAAGTAAGACTGGGCAATGGCTACGCGAGAGATCAGGGATGTGGACAGGCAGAATAACAAAGTTTTTCCACTTCAGGGCTGTTTCGTGTTTGCAAAATGAAGGTGCAAGCCTTGCCTCGTACAGGTGGTGGCTTTGATCAGCACTTCCCCCAAAACCCACAAAGCGTTTATTTCCAGGTACATTATGGACAATCTCGGGGCTGGGTAGCTAGTCCTAGCTAGTCACCGGAGCTCCGGCTGGAGTCAAAGAGAGATGCTGGCGTCACTAGAGGACGTTTTCATCTTCTCCACCACTGGTGCTGGCTTGGGTTGGGCTATTCCCCTCCTGAGTCCTGCAGTGGATGTGGTGAGATGAGCCCCTCTCCACACCCATTAAAGCCAAACCTGAGCATCATCCTGCTGCACCAGCTTGATACGGAGTTTGCTGCACCCAGGAGCATCCTTCAGCTGAGCCACCACATCCCCCATGCTGTGTGGGAGGCAGGGGGGACCAGGGCTGTTTTGGCACTTGCTGAGCAGTGGTGTGCTCTGCTCCGAGGTGGAGCTGCCCAGCTCCTCAACAGCTGGAAACGCTTTGAAGAGCTGAGTTTTACCCAAGGCTGGCTTTTTTTTTCTCTCCCTTTTTGACAGCAGCAGTGTGGACCTTTGGTGCTTCAAAGACTGATTTTAATCACTTACCTGATTGAAGCAATTGCCTCCTTTGGCTTTGATATTTCTTATCATTAGCCTACCGACCTCCAGGATTAAGGTATTCATCTTCAAAAGCCGAACCGGCTTTGTTTGTGCCGGGGCTGTGGCTTCTCCCAGTTTTCCCAGCATGGGATTCATTCTCGGAGCCGGTCAACAGGGGTCACGCTCTGCCCTGGAAAGCAGAGGGGCTGCTGGAGGCTGTCTCCCTCAGCCTCATCACGCCTGGCTTTATTTGCTATGGAGATATTTAATTCCACTGGGCTTAGCGTGGGATTAAAGAGGAGGACATGTCACCTTCTCTTGCCAGCTTTAGAGATTACTTTTTTTCCACATATTTACCAGGGACTTGCACGCAGTCCTTGCTGTTTCCTATTTCAGAAGGACATTTTTGTGTTTTGCACTGCAATTGTGCTCTCTGTAATCCCAAGCTTGCTTTTCCCATTGCAGTAACACCTGGAAACCCGGAGAAGTCAGAGCAGCCTGCACCCACCTTATGCTGGGTGCTCTGCAGATGGACCCAAGCACCTTGAGGGCCTGACACAAACCAGAGCAGATGGATGGATCAGACAGCCCCTGAAGTGAACCAGCTGATGGGGTGGTTGCTAGAAAGCACAGGTTTGTACCACCACAAACCAGTCCTGCCATGGTCAGTTATTGGAGGGGCCAAGCACGAATGAAAGCTTCTGCTCCCCAGCAGTGCATCAGGAGGGCCAGGCCCTTCTCCCCACCGACCACTTGCTGTGTCCTCCCTAGAGTCCCCCTTCCCTTAGATGACCCCAGCACCCATACTTTCTGGTTCAGGGATAGACCATCTGATTTACTGTTTGGCCTTTTGTCCTTCAGAAGATGTCAGGCGAGTAGACAATAGTCTTGGTTAGGCACAGATATGGACCAGAACACCTCCATCTTTACTGCACTTGAGAACAGGGGGTGGTACTTCTACCTGCATCTGTATGTAAAAAGGAAAACACCTCTGGGCTCCTCTGATAGGAAACCATTGCTGCAAGGACTCAGGCCACTGGGATCTAAAGCCAATGCCATCTCCTTTCTGTATGTAAGGCCCATTTTCTCTGATTTTTTCCCATCTATGCCGAGAGCTGAATTAACATGCCAAGTGGGATCATCCCCTCGCTGTCCTCCCCAAAGGACTCTTCAATCTTGGAGCTGAAGGAGCAACCAGGCTGGTCTCAGCCCCTCGCTGCTGCTCAGACCGCAGTACCAGAGGGATGGCGAGCGTGCAGTGAGCGGCTCTGAAACAGAGACATCAGTCTGGCCTGATTTTTTCAGTCTTGAATTTTCTGAACATTTGTTTCTCACAGCAGGAGCTACTGTTTCTGACACATTTATCCAGCTCACTGCTACCTTGAGATATCACTTTTGAGATATAACCTTCTTAAATTAATCATACAAATGTGCTGTACTGAGAGGGAAGATGCAAGCAATAATGGTTCTGAGGATGATGGAGGAACCTACCCATTGGCTCCTTCTGAGTTGCTAAATTTGCTCCTTTGTTAGGAAACGAAACAGCGGGCCGGAATGATAAAGGGGTAATGGGGAGATCACAGGTTTGGAATTTAAGATGAAATACTATTCACATCGAGGAGTGGGAGAGCCCAGGGAAAAGAAGTCAGGTCTCTGCCACAGGAAAACTGATGCCAAGTTACAGGGAAGGGGGGTGGAGTCCAGCAGATGAACCACCAGCACAGACTCAGCTGCTCCAGGACCCAGATGATCTGCCAGGTTTGTAAGGATTTCCCAATGCCTTTCCCCTGGCTTTCCCAGCCTCCTGCCAGTGGCAGCTCTGAGGATGCTCTGGTAGGCACCGCCTGCTCTGCCTGGGCGTGGGGCATGACTCCAGCTGAGATGAGGAAAAGGAGGTCCCCAGGGTACCTCCAAGGTGACTGGCCTCAATGAATGTTACTTGCTTGAAATTTTTCCCCAGAAAAAAAACCCAGCAGCCTGAACCTCTCCTTAGGAAAACATGGCTGCAAGGGATGGAGAAGGATGGACCTGCAGCTGGGTCATCCTGAAGGAAAGTGCTGCAAGGCAGTGCCTGGATTTTTCTCTTTTAGCTTTGAGAGCCTCCACCAGTCCCCAGCGCAGTCGTGACGGAGGAGCTCTGGGATGCTCACAAGCTGCCTCCTTGTTGGGAGGCAAGCAGTTCCCTGGGTTGCTAACGCCATGCAATTAAACATGCTGCCCATGGAGATGTTGTTGCACTGACAGCAGGTTCCTTGGTGTCTCTTTCCTTTCCCTCCATGTTGTGTTGGATCTAAACTGTCCTACAAGAAAGGCACTGCAGCAGAGACAGCCTTCCTTGTCTGCATGATACCTGGTTAGACCTTAAATTTGATCAGGGGCTGCTCCTTTTGTATCAGTTATATAATTAAGTAAAAGAAAAATGCATTATGATGTGACAGCTTGCCACTCGGAGGCTGGCAAGGTCTGTAGGAAGAATGACACTGCTCTTCAGCTCTTAAAAACAGGGTGAAGGAGGTAAAACATCCTGCATTTAACTTCTGGTGTGAAATGTCCTCACGGGGGATGGCAGAGGGCTACCTGAGTCTGCACCCCCCGCCGCCTCCCTCAGACCCTCTCTCTCAGTCTAAGCTGCCAGGGAAGGTGGGCTTTCACCGGGGTGCCAAAACGCGACTGCCTGAGGCTGAGGCACAAGGGTATGACTCTCATGCTGGCCAGGAGCTCTGGCAGCCCCGGGTCAGAAAGGAGGATGGAGACACTGGGGCTCAACCCCTGCTTCCATCTCCCAGGGTTCACCCAGGACCAGGGCAGGGCCAGGCCTGAGGACACCTCCAGGGTGGATTCTTCCTAAATGAGAAATGATTGTTTGTCAAAGACTGAACAAAATATTTCCTTCTTTCATGCTTATAAGACATATTTAATTTAAAATTTATTTAAATATTTATTTATCAGTTATTCTAAAAATGAACCAGTTCACACAATTTCCAGTGAGTTTCTGCTACCCGTTACCCCCTACCTCCGCCCTGCCCCTCTCACGGGAAGGAAGGTTTCAATCTGATCTTTTTCTCCTAGTTTCCTCCAAGTTCCTGCTATTTTTCTTCTCTCCATCCCATTTTTCTTCCCTCATTGATGAAAACACTCTGACTGATTCCTCCCTGCCCCAGATGAAATGCCTGGTTCCTTGACACACCGAAATTGCTAATAGTTCTTGCTGATTCTTTTCCTAAATGGAGTATTTTTGAAGAATTACTTAGCTCAGCGCTCCATCAGCTCCTTGCTCGTGCCAGGCAGACGCACAGGCAGTAGCTGTGATACCGTGCCGCCGCATGTCTATAATTAAGCTGGAGGCTTATGATTCAGTGCCTGGGCTTTGTTTTTTCTTAGTGAACTGTGAGGAACTCTCTGGAGGAAGCGTTTTTTGCTGTTTGCTCGATTGCGGTTATATATATTCCTCCTGAATTCTCTCCCCACATAATGTCAAGAGCACGCTTTTGAAAAATGGATAATCTATACAGTGAATTTTACAGTCAGGTTCCATTTTTAAAAGTCAAAGATAAAACCCAAGCAGCAGGAAGGAAGAAAATGAAAAGAAAAAGGAGAAGAAAAAGAGTGGAAGAACGAAAGGAGGGAGGGAAGTGACCGTAAAAAGGCGGGGGAAGAAGCAGGAGATGGAGCGGCATTGCAGGAGCATCTCCTTGTTTGGCAATAAGCTGCAGAAATGAGGGGCAGGGACAGGAAGGGATGCTTTGGGAGTCTGGAGAAAATCAATGGTGTCCAAACCCCAGGTCTGCTCAGACGGGCACTTTCGCACGGCTCACTCTGTCCCTCGTCCCCTGGCCAGCACTCATCCCCTTTCCCAGGATGAAATCTCTACCAGTCTGTCCACTGGTTTTCCATCTTGTCCCATTCCTAGGTCTATAACAATTTTCCAGCTGAGGTCTGGATCTCACTGGGGCTTCCCAGCTCCTTATCTCCCTCCAAATCCCTAACGACAAGGGGCTGCTGCCATATGGTTTTGTTGTGCTGTTCCAGCACAGGCTCACAATTCCCTTCAGGGGAAGAGGAGTAAACAACAGCAAATATTCAAGAGTGCCTTGAAACAGCACTGGAAATTTCAGCCAGAAAAGGGTAGGGAGGATTAAAATTAAAAAAAAAAAAAAAAAGTAATTTGGGAATTTCCCAGATGAAATGCTGTGGAAATAGCAGCATGTTTCTTTAGCAGGCTTTCATAGCAAAGCCTTTTGTGTCTAAAGTGGGGGGGTGGGTAATTTCTAAAGAGTTTTTAAATTTAAGAATCATCTTAACTGAAAGAAAAGGTGCTAAAGGACTAAATGGGATTAAACTGAAAGGTTTTCTTTCTCCAATCCTGAGGAAGAGGCTAGTTTACAGGGACAGTGGCACTGGAAAGATGTCCTGTTTCGCAATTTATTCATCAAAGAAAAAGTCTGTTATTTGCCCATAGTCCGAAGTGCAGATGGGGAGGGTGAGGCAAGACCCCCTGGTTTGCTGGAAGAATACCAGGGGTGTAAATGGGCCTATTGCACCTTTTACATGGCAGCCATGCATTTATGGTCCCTGCCTGGGGTGGAGAAATGGAGCCTGTCATCTTGGGTTTTAGATTTAGTTCTCTATCTACAACATCACTGTAGGGACACATGCTTTGTAGTTACATTTACACATGCAGCCATTTTTTACGTGCCTTGAATAACTCAGTTTCAGGCTCTTAATAAAACATTACAAGCCAAATTCCAAGTGCTTTTGATTTTCTCTGCCCATTTCTCTGCTTGCTAACGATGGTCCCTGTAATTGCGGAGGCCAGGAATACGAACTGGTTGTGTTCCTGCCAGAATCCACAAGTGATTCTTCAGAAAAGACAAACAAAAGAATGGGGTAAAAATATTTTTGCAATTCTTTCTCCCACGATAGGTTACGAGAGCTGAACATTAATTGTGAGTGAGGAATGCTGATGGTAGACTCACGCTGCGATGGAAGAGAACATGTACTAGAGGTGATGGGAGACTTCGGGGAGGGGAAGGAGAACGAGTACCAGCAGCATAGCAGCAATAATTAAAAATCCTCTTGGGAAATTTAGGGCAGTCCCCAGCCTCCGCTGCGCAATGTGAAACAATTAACTCTACTAAAGCTGAGAGCTGTTTAGACTAATTGGACACCTTGCCAGCCAGCCAGAAAGACCAGCAAATGAGTGTTAAACAAACCCCTGGCGTGGCTCATGAATTGTGAAAATGTTGTAGCTAATAGGATTGAGACAGAAGAGACTTGTGTGTTCTATATGTGAGCTTGGCAAAGGGCGCGCAGGAGAAGCGGCAATTGTGCTGAGTGTCCTTCAAACAAGCACAAGTGAGTCCACGTCTTGGCTAAATAAGAGCATCATGTTCTAAAGGGGAGAAAGCGCTTGAATATTGACATTTTCCCTAGGCAATTTGTATTTAGGAAGACTCGGGAGTTAAAATTCAGGCAAGAAGTAAACACACGTGGCAGAAAGGCTTGCTTGTAAACCTGACTGCAGCTGGGAAGTGCAAGACAGAGCCCCTGAAACCGCAGAGCACCAAGAGATGTGGAGAGGAGGGAGCGCTGGGGATGAGCTTCACCCACCTTCAGCAGTGGTGGAGCTGCCTTCAGCCTCTCCGTGCTGCCGCCAGCCCATCCTCGTCCCCCCGGCCGCAGGGGATCCTGGTCTTTGGGCACACACCCAAGTCTGAGAAAGGCAGATAACACCTGGAAAACAGCTTTTCATTGTGCTTCTTTGTATTTTGAACTGAAAACACTGAAGGAGAAAATTGATGCATGCAGTATGGCAACAGGCTCTTGCTGGAGTGCCTCACTTTGCTTTTGTTGTTTTTTGTTTGTTTGTTTTCTGCTTTTCTTACTCTCCCAGGAAAGACGGAATAGAAATATGTGTGAGCCAAAATGAAACATTTTGCCTTTTCAGGCATTTTTTTTTTTTAAATGAAGTGTTTATTTTCTTTGGCTTCTCCTCTTTTGTTTGCTTTTTGTCTTAATGGTTATTTCCAAAGAAAAGATGACATCACTAGAAGTAACAGAAAAAGTTTGAAAAGCATCAGCGGAGGCTCTCAGGATGCCTGTGGTCCCTGAGAGGTGCCTGGCTCAGGACGGGTTGGTGGGAGAGCCCAGGGTGCGGATGGACAGACCATGGGATGGACAGCGTGCCCCACTTCAGACCACCTCCTGCTGCCTGCAGCCCTGCTGCGTGCCGGCCCGCGGCTGCGTCTGACGATTCCAGCACTCCCGATCCAGTCTGTGAATCCTGCCTGGTGCTGGGGGCACACCACGCCTGGCTGCTTCAGGGCTCAAACCGCACTGGGAAGCACAGCGGGTGCCTCCTGTCGTCCTTTGGCTTGCCACGTTGCCTGGGCATCCCAAGGGCTGGAGGCACAGGACCTGTAATAAAGACTCATCGTGTGTGCCGTCGCGCTGACTTGGAGCCGTCCTGTACAGGCTGCCTCCTGAGCAGAAGTGGTTTTCCAGTGGCGACATCACCCAGCAATAAGGAGATGATCTGCTCCAGGCCACAGGATAATTTCTAATCATTTCCATGGAAACTCAGACTCAGGCAGATGCGAGGTGTCCTAGTGAAGCACATTTTGGGTTTTCCCCTGGCCATGAGTTTATGTTCTTACCCGATGGCTGGGACTCGTCATGGCCCTCCAAGGAGCTCTCTGCAGAGCCAGGAATCTTGGGGCTTTGAGTTCAGATAATCCACCAGCCACGAGGAGGCCTGAGCCTGAGCCAGGTAATCCATCCGAGGAGGAGGAATGCCACCCGCGGCGCAGGATGCTGAGTCTCACCCAGGGCGGCCAGAAAAGCGTCACACTGGTGGGGCAGCTCAGCTCAGGCAGCGATGGCCCCTGAAGGCAGGGCACAGACAAAAACCTCTCAGCCACCTTCATTAGCACATGACCCAGTAATTCCTCGCTTCCAGGAAGGAGAATAGACCTAAAAAAAATAAAGGCACAAGCTCTGTCAGTCAGGTCTCCCATGGGATGGTGAAACCCAATATTCATCTAACACTTTGCTTTCAGAGTCAGTTCCTGAACGGGGAAGGTGAGACCTCACCTGCACCAGGGAGGACGAGAGACAGCTTGGGAACGACAAGCCTAAACCCTTGGCTTCTCCAAGGCCTTCCTGGGCAAGTGGTGACTTTCTCCTCATGCAGGCAAAGGATGACTGAAGGTATAATCACTTGTAGCCCTGTATTTTTTTCTGAGTTCTTGGGAGACTGATTTAGCAGCTTGACGTTGGCTCTGCAGTTATTGGCACAGAAATACATTTCATTCTGGATTCCCACCTGCTGGGGAGTTGGTTTTCTCAGCAGCTCAATCCAGGGCAAGACTGAAGGACGTGGCCCTTCCTACCTCAGAGTGGTTCCTCCAGCCAGAGCTGGTGTGGAACTGTGGGAATCCAAAATACGATCCCTATAATAAAATAATTTGATGAGAGCAGTTTATATCAATCTATGTCTGGACCATGAAATGAGCTGGCATGAAAATATGACCTTTTATAGGCTTTGTTATCTGCATTGCCTTCAAGCAAGTCTAAGCTGAAAGCTGTGCCCTGAGTTTCAGGCAGACCTCAGCTGGTGGGACATATGGATCATGTTGTCTTGGGTGACACACATTACCCACCCACCCTGCACTGAAATCACCATACCGTGGACACTTGCGACAAAACGTGGAAGAGTTTGGCCATCACTTTGTGCCCACAGGCCCTGCCAGGAGGGTGCCCTGGGCTCCCTGGGATGAGGTGAGGGTTGCTGGGCAGAAATGACTTGGGATTGAGCTCCTGGCAGTGGAAGTGCCACGCTCATTATGCAAAGCAGTTGAGAGCCTGAAAGGCTCCTAAATCTCATTATGTCGCCTACAGGGGATGCAGCCGTTTTTTACATGCCCTTTGAATAAATAGAGGTTTCCACGGCAGCCTCCAGGAACCTTAATTTTTCACCCATCCTAATAACCATAAAACAGAGACAGGCAAGTAATAAAATGTCAAAATCTATGTGTTTTAAAATCTGGGAGGACTCTGAAATGTCACTGAAATGCGGAGTGAAGGAAGGAGATGGGAGAACCTGTAGATGGGCTGCTGCTTTATGGGCTCGTGCCTGCGGTGATGGCTGGGCAGTCATCTTTCCACGCCCCTTCTCTTTGGGCCAGGCTTTGTGGGACCATCTGAGAATGGCGATGGACGCGGGGGATGAGGTGCTTTTGTGCTAAAGGAGCAATCCCGTTTCTGGGGGATGAAGTGAGGCTGCATCTCCTTTGCTGTATCAATCCCAGTTCAGCCCAGTCTCCGCAGGAGTGTGTGGTGGACACAGGTGCTGTGCGAGCGTCTTGTCCCTCTGTCCTTTGGGTTTCCTCGTGAGCTTTGTGGACTGCGTTGGCCCGGGTGAATGTGGCTGTCCTAACGATCCTGATGTTTCCAGGTTTGTAATGCGCTGTGTCAGCCGACAGCTGCACAGAAGGTACAACTTAACACAGAAAATCCTGGGCCTCTCTCCACCCTCTTCTCCCATCTAAATCATCTTGAAAAATGCCCATCACAGTGACAACTGGAGCATAAATTGGAAATTGTTTTCTTATTCTGGTAAAACTTCTTCATATTTCAAAAAAGAAAAAAAATATCCTCATGTTAAATTAGGATGAAATGTCAAAATCTCTGGTTTTCTTCTTTATTTTTTTCCTTTTCTTTTGCCAAGCATGCTTTTTTTTTTGAAAACCATGCATTTTTGCACAGCCAAGTACTGTTATAGGCCGTCATATCTTCCATATTCACAAACTCCAGATGAAAATGGTATTTGACTTTTCTTCTTTTTTCTTTGCCTGCTGGTTAGTGCAAGAACAATCATGTTTTGAAACTGAACTTTCTCAACTTAGAGACAAAAATTGCCTGAAAATCAAAATGGAAAATTTTGACAATGCCTAAAGTTTTCTCCAAAATTATTATTCCTGGGTTTTTTTGAGACTTATAAAAACTAATGTTCCTTTGTGATGGTTTGTTTGACTTGAACCTGTATCTCTGTGAAAAATTCATGGCAGGCTCTAGTGACACTCACAGGGCACAGAAAACCACCCTCACTGCACCCAGGACATAGGAGAACACCCCATCACCTGCATGGTGAAAGGGTTGTTTTTAAAGAACCAGGTATCAGACAACCGCTTTAGAAGTTAATTCAGTATCACACACCGTGACATGAGTTTTCAGACTCTGATTCTCTTGATAATGGGAGAATTCTAGGATAATGGGAGGCTGGCTAGGTGCATACTTTATTCTCTAAGCTGAAAACCCCTTGGAGCTCTCCCAGCAACCTGAGAGGATTCAGCATTTGCCCCTGTGGTACCAGATTTCCCACCCTACTCCGTAGGTTGGATTCACGTCTGGTGCTGAGACGTGGGAGAGTGCGACGGGCCCTGGATTCTGCCCTGACCTCCTTCGCAGCCCTGGCCTTGCAAGGACTAGGCGGGACCACAGTGCCTGAGTGTCACATAATGGGACAGACTTTTTTTTGATGACTTTAGTGGTGATGCTAAGGTGAAAACAGAGTGAGGCAAAGCTACCCCTTAAAGAAATCAAACAAAATAAACCTGTCAGAAGGACATAGTCGTCGTGTGCAACACCCTCTGCTTTTACTGCTTAGGGAAGCCCTCTTCTATAAATACCCAATACGTGAGTTAAAGGCTAAATAAAACACCCCATATAGCACAGAGCTGAGCCCAATGACCACCAATAATCCTAAATGAGTAAACATTTTCAAGGGGATAAATTTGCTTGGTGTCAATTTGTGTTAACGTTTTACATGATTGAATCTATTACAGCAAATAGACTGTAATCAGAATGCAGATAAACCAGGAACTAATTGCACTGGAAGGCTACGTGTCTAATGTCTACTGCGTTGGAGGGCTCTGTCTCTCCTGCATTTGCCACTGCTGAGCTCCACGGGATGAAGCCAGCACCCCACGGAAGATACTCTTGTAGTCACCAGATGATTGTGATGGTTTAGGGACCAAGGCTCAGCACCAGAACTGGAGGAGGCTCAGCGTCTCCTGCTGTGTTTCACATCCCTCTGCGTGATTTATGTTTTTTTTTTTGGTGGGTGGTGGGGACAGGGAGGGGGTGTCTGGCTGGCCCTGGAGAAAGCTCAGTAAAACATGTAGAGGTAGGATGGGTTCTCCTCTAGCTGACAGTGCAAAGTGCTTGGAAGGCAATCCAACACGCAGTGGCAAGGATGGGCTGCACAACTGGGCAGAGGGACAAGCAAGCCTCTTTGTGGTCCTGATCCTGCCCATGCTGTACGCAGATGGTAGAGATGGCCAGGAGCAAAACTGGTGGTCCAGGAGCACCTAGCCGCAAAACACACCAGGGAGCCTGGGTCAGCTACAAAGACGCTGACTCACTCAGGTCTCCTCATCTCTATGGTTTGGGCTGTCCTTGCTTCAGCATAGTCCTCTCTCTGATGTACCAGAACCCCTTAGCAGCGAGGAAATCCTGGGACACTGCAAGAGACTGTCTAGGGTTGGGGTACAACCGTCTTCTCCCCGAGATGTCGATGCCGGCAGGGTCAGGGTATCTCAGAGCCCTCAGTGGGCTTACCCCAAAGCCCAGGAGACAGAGTGCCAGCTGTCCCATTTTAGAGATGTGAGGCAGAGCCCCCGTGACCGGTGACTGACCCACCGTCAAACCGCAGTCTTGCTCCCAGCACCAGCTTCATCCCCGGCTGTGTTCAGGGTCCCACCAGCCTGTGGAGTCAGGGCTCTAAGTCCCCTTCAAACTCCATCTAGCAGATGACAGGAGCTGAGCAGCAACACATGTTCTCACGCCAGCCTTGATCAGAGTCTGACTCCTGCTGTGTAAAAGATTTCCCAGGTGACATTCCTGTGACACTGGTCTCCTGAGCCGCCGCAGGAATAGTGCTTACTCAGTCCAGAGATCTTCCCGTGCAGCTTTTCGGCTTAGCAATGCACATAAACATATTTTACATGTAAACTGGGCAATTAAGAAGGCAAATGTTTTAAAATACGAGAATTTATTGGCATAAAATTTGCCATCTATCAACACTGCATAAATAGTTTTACATAAAAAGCCATCTGGAAACAGGTTGTTTATCATATTTATTCAGTTACAACTTGCTGGTTTAGAGTCTGTGCCTCGCTCATTAACTGTCAAGACAGGTTGACGCCGTCGATGAGGGGTGGATGTATTTGAAATTCTGCACTGTGCATGAATATTAACTCGGGCTTTCAGGCAGCTGCGCTATTTTAGACAGCCTGGACATTCTCTGCACTGGAAATCCTCTGTGGGAAGAAAGCTGGCTGCAAAGCTGCTCTTTGCTTTAAACTGGGCTTGGCTGGAGACCTCGGGGTTAGGTTTGGAGATGTATGTGACTCTCCCAACTTGGGTAGCAGGGTCTGGCTGCGGGGGTGACAGTAGTACAAGGCTGATCCATCAGTCAAGAGCATGCCTAGCTCCACGTTGGTTTTTTTTCAGACGGTGCTGGAAAAAAGAAACACGTGTTGTCTTCTCCGAAGAGGTGTTCTCTCAAGCTGTGCGCTCATGGGAGAAACCATGGGCTGCAAGGGGCTCCTCTGCCTGCTGCAGACCACGGGCAGTTCAGGAGTCAGAGCATCGAGCCAACAGCCACTGGCTTTTCCTGACATTTGCTGTCTCCCTTGCTTTCAGTAATTAGATCCCCTGATTTTAAATGTCAGATCTCACGAGGTGATGCTATTGTATTTAGCACTGTGCCCTTCTACTGATTCCAAAACACTTTGCAGAATTACTATAAATAATCCAATAACAAGAGCCAAACAAGTGGCTACGGCAGAAGGGGAGGGGAAGTCAATGCATCTCAGCACTGCTTGGCAATGAGGGGGAGCTTCAGAAGTGCTGTCGGCCAGAGCGGAGCTGCAGGGAGCTGCTGTCCCTCCCACACAGCGAGGCTAGGAGGGGGAAGCCAAGGTGGGCTGCTGAAGGGGACAGGGTGCAGTGATATCCGCTCCGTAGAGCCAGGGGAGGTAGGTCAGCCGCAGGCCGGCACTGCGGGGGTGCTTGGTACTTGTACCCTTGGCCAGGCCCTTCAGTGTCTCTGTCTCCACATCTTAGCCCAGATTCCTCTGTAAAATGAGACAACAGCGATATCCTCTGCCAACCCTTTGTTTGAATCAACTGTTGGGTTCATGCTCCAACCTAGAACTATCTGAGTTTCACCTGGGGTAGTTGTCTGGTCTCTGTCTACAGCGACTGGGACCAACAACTGAGTTTGTTCCTTTTGTCCTAACACAGGTATCCCTTTCCAAATTGGGGTAAGACAAATCTTGTGCAGCAGAGGATGCTTCTAATCCTTCAAAATTCACACATCCAAAATTATTTGGACCTCAGAGTACTGCCAGCTGCCAGCATCGCCCTGGCCCACAATGTCCTCATGTCACCACCCGGGCCACCAGTGATCTGCAGACCACAGCTGAGGAGCCCAGGGCATGGACAGTCATGGGCAATGCTTATAGGGTGAGAGAAGAAGTCATGTAGAAAAACTCTCCCTCCAGTGTTTGGGTTGTGTGTTCCTCTGGCAGTGAGGGTCTGCTTGCTTTGTAGAGTCTAGAGCCAAGGAATTGAATTTTGGCACTTGTGGGAAGGTTTCAGCAGTAGGACGTGGTCTTGCAGCCAGCGAAAGTGCAGCATTTTGAGCTAGGGAAGTGCAGTTACAGCTTTCCCTCTATTACAGGATAGATGCAGGGACCTGCAGCTGCTTTGGCAGAGGGAGGTGCCCACCACCTCCCACCACTGACGCTCTTTGCTCTCCTGTCTCAAGTGGGAATCAGGTGAGAGTCCCACCTCTGCAAAGGGGTTTGAGGCATGAGACACAAAAGAAGAGAGGGGTCATGGGTCGCTGTTCCTTAAGCAGGCTTCTCAGGAAGGGCTTCAGGATGTTATGGGGTTATTTTGATTCACCCCTTTATAAAGGCAGAATAACTTCTGCCAGATCAACAGCAGCATGTACCAACCTGAGGGCTGCTTAACAACAGGTCAGGATTTACTGGACGTCTATCATTGACGTGCTTTGTTGTTCTTTCTTTGAAGGGAAGTAAAAATGGATATTCAAATACGGGCTCTCAAAAGAGAGATGTTTGTTATTTACATGAATCATGCTCACAAAAGAACAGTTAATCTTTCTTCAATAGGACAAATTAAGGTGGAGTATTTGGAAGCTTTACAAGAAAGAAGGATAATTGCTATGACTGACACCACCTTCCCCAGCTCTGGGGGCAGCTGCCCTGGATCTGCTCAATGCTGATTCCCAGGGAGGAGGAAACCCCGGCAAGGGGCTGGCAGAGGCGCCCGGTGCAGCAGCCTCCAGCATGGGGCTGCGGTCACGCACACTAATTAGCAATAACGTCCCTGCTCGGTTCATTCCAGCTCTGTAGCAGTGAGTCCCAGGACAGATTCCAGGTAAAGGAAATAGCTTTGTCTATTAAGCTGCTCCTGTTGTTATTAATCATGTAACAACTGTATCTAGGAACTTTATGGCTGTTGCTGCGTCACATAGCTCCGCAACGGCTGGGCTGGAATACGAATCTCCCCATTTCTGTGGTGCAGCCCAGCCCCTGGGAAACAAAAGGGAGCTTGTCCGTCAGAGGCCTGGAGGAGATGTGAGTCTGCCGTACAAGCAAGCACTCACGATACTGATCGGCAGGCGGCCAGCGGGATATGGACTTCCAACAAATATTAACTACTGCCTTCTCCCAGGCAGTGCTGAGAAGGGCCACATAGGTGGCTTCTGCTTGGCCAGATTCCCAAACCTCCAAAGACTTCAGGAGTTTTGCTCTGTATTTCGCTGCTGGTGTTATAACAATACAGCAATCCTGTGAAACACACGGGTTGCAGCTACCAGGCTATGGGGAAAGGCTGTAGGGCTTCCCAGATTCCTAGAGCTTGAACTCTTGTTGTTTCAGAGCAGAAGCAAACTTCTACCAGTAAAATGTTATGAAGCGATTAAGTAATCCCCCACCAAGAGTACCTGGGTCACATACTCCTCAGCAGTGCTGCTGTTACTGGTCTGAGGACTTACATGCCCTTGCATGCCCTCACTGGGTTAGGAGTCATGAGCATCCTTAGCTTCTCTTACACATAAAGCAGTAGTGACTGTGGATTTTAGCATCTGTGTTAGCTTTCCTGGAAGCATCTGATCTCCCTGTGCAAAGGCCAGATAACAGAGTGCAAGGATTGCGAGCTGATTCAGTGCCTAGATCTCAACAATTAAGTCATTTGAGATCCTCAAGAAAAAAAAAAAAAAGAGAGGCATCTAACAGAAGCGTTAATCAAGACAGTGTGAGCCTTCCCTTTCAATACTTCTTGCCGGTGCTTTCTGCAGAGCAGAACTCCCCAGTTCCCCACATCTCATCTCCCCAGGTTGCTTTTGTTTCCTGCTTATGTATGTTCAGCAACACAGAAAACAGCCTACGGCGTCTGTAGAGAGACAACAAAGGGCTCCGCAGGTTCCCTCTAGTACAGCCACATACATCCCCGAGGCCTGGGTCAGCCCACAAACCCTTGTCTCCCTGGGGCGCCGCGATGCCGAGAAGCTGCCTGCTTCTCTAATGCGATGTGAAACCACCAAATCTACCTCCTCGTAACAAGCTCCTGGAGCTAATAAGAAACAAGGAGGCAAAAGCACTTGTATTAATGCGGCAGGCTGACAAACACAGCTGCTGACAGAAACGGAATAGAAGAAATCGTCAAGGGAGCAGAATAATAACCTAGCTGGGAGATAATAATAAAAGCCTGGTAGCATTCACACAGGTCTATATAATGTATTTGTCACCGGTGTCCCTTCTCCCCGGGCGCTGGTAATAGGGGACAAATGGCACGCTGGTTTCTGAAGAGCGCGTTGCTATATAAACCAGGAGGGCTGGCCACGGAGGGAGTAATATCTCATAATATCTCATCCACTTTCTTCAGAGCAGCCCTCTGGCCGCTGCGAGCTGATGATACGGATAGCACGGCATGCGATGGGGACAGCGGGACTGTACCCCAGCTAGGTCTGCACCGTCGCGAAGCTTTGCCCAGAACTCGGTGCAAACATCAGCCGCTGCAGAGACCCGGAACATCTGGGAAACCTCTGGCTTTTCTGGGTCTTTAGGCATCATTATTCAGGCTTCCCATGGGGACAGATGCTCTGGAAGCCACCTGAGGTGGTGTCTCTGAGTTGTAAGCACAGGGAATCTCAGGAAAGAGTGGATCCTAATATAATTTTTTTTGGACAGGGATCTTGAGAGCTTCAGCTAAGTAAATACCCCAGCTCTGAGGTCCTTAACCAGACTGATGCTCAGAGCAGCCCCCAGTTGAACTTTTCCCAGGGGTTTTACCAGCAGGACAGGGCAGGAGCGACAGAGCCGCTGTGTGCAGACCAGGGAGCGGCAGACGCCGCAGCGCTTTAACGAGTCAGAGCAAATTTATAATTCAGAACCAGGATTAATAACATATATCACTTTTAAATTCTTTAATGTGTGCGGCTAGGCATATTAGCAGACGAATATGAAATCAGTGCCATAGCAGCAGGCACAAATTATTCAGAGATTGCCCTTCCCTGCAACAAGCCCTGTGTTTTCAGTCGGCTGCGGGTAGGAACACGGAGGACCCGCAAATCTGTACTCAGCCCACGTCCAGCACAAAGCAGCTGAGTCCTGAGGGCTGAACAGAAATATTGAACATCAACGCTTCAAATGGGGAGAGCCTTGTGGTTTTCAGGCACCGTAGAGAGCCCTGTGAAACTCAGACCTCCCAACAGCACATCCCGGGGAGACAATTCCCACTTTCCAGCCAGGAGCAAGCTCAGGAACAGGGAAAGCCTGTGCCTTTTCCTTGACTCATCAGAACTGGACTAATCAGAGGATGAGCTTGATGGTGCGGATGGCCAGGGTGCTGAGGGAGTCAAAACGGAGAATGTTTCTGAACTTACAGAACGGGGCCAGTTCCTTGCTGAGGGGTGAGGCCAGGCAACGGCAGGCTCACAGAGCTTGGCTGCTGCCCGATCCCACCCTCCAGTGATGCTGTGCTAAAATGAACCTTCCAAACGGACCAGCTCACCTGGAGATGGCCCAAGGAGCACACCTCCCTCCTCTGCCACGTTACCCCTCTGCTTCTCCTCTTGGGTATCGCATCCCTCAGCTCCGGTTGCCCAGCAGCACCGCGGGCACACAGCCTCTTCGCTGAGCTTTTGGGCGTCAGCATCGGCACAGGCTTGGCCCAAGGGCCAGCGCACGCCCCAGGGCACGGCAGGAGGAAGACGTTTCCCTCCTGAACAGCTTGCAGAGTCAAAAGCATTTTGCACGTTGAGTTTCATGCTAGATCACATCTCATACTCCTGGCTTTTTTGACACTGCACTTAATTCCTAGAAGAAAAATACAAGACAGCCCCTGAGAGCAAAGTGCAAAAGAGTTTGAAAAGGTTGAAAGCTTCCGTCTTAGTCCCCTCATGGCACCTCTCCTCACCTGCTTGCAGGAGGGCAAGAGTGTCAGACCGCGTTTCTGAGGTTAATAAATCCCTGCTTCGCTGTTGTGCAGAAGCACAAACCTTTCCTAAAAGCAGAGGGACCCATGTTCAGAGCCTCTGCTGATTGCTGCTGCATCACCATGGTGCAGGCACGGAGAGCAGCTCAGCTCCACAGCATTTTGGCTGCTCTCTCATAACACGGCACGCAGGAGGGCTGCCGGGACTCCCCCGCGGCTGGCACTGCTGCAGGGCACAGGTGTGATGAGCTGTGAAGCTCAGCTGCACTTCCCAGCCCGATGCTGCGTGGTGCGGGCTGTCAGAGATCTCGCAGCCCCGTGGCAACTGCAGCAACCTGATGTTGGGGTGGCAGAGGCAGGGACCAGCCCTCTGCAGCTTATTTGCAGGGGAAGGACAGCAAATAACAGCTGGAAAGCTCAGGCACCCTTGCAGCATCCATCCATCCATCAGTGAGCCACAGGCAGGAGCTGACAGATTCCTGAGCAAAG
This sequence comes from Chlamydotis macqueenii, assembly GCF_036417535.1. Classification (NCBI taxonomy): domain Eukaryota; kingdom Metazoa; phylum Chordata; class Aves; order Otidiformes; family Otididae; genus Chlamydotis; species Chlamydotis macqueenii. The sequence continues at coordinate 2,424,477 of NC_141571.1, read as the reverse complement.
CTGGTGATGGAGCCATGGTGGCAGGCTTGCAAAACCCCTTTGCTCACTCCAGCAAACCTTAATTTTCATTGCAGTCGCTAAAGAGGATAAAGGACACTTGATTAAGGTGTGACACACAGAGTGGTAAACAGCAGACACAGCACGTCTGCAATGTAAGGGTGACCGTACGCGTCTGCCTAATGATGGCCCGTAGGTAGTTTGGGAGGGACTGGGAGAAACCAGGGAGCATGAAGTCATCTTTCTTCTGGAGACTCTGCCTCAGTTTTGGCAGTCAGGATGGTAAGAGCTGTCAGAGGCTGCACCCAGACTGCCAGGTTTGACAGGCACCCACGGCTTCCCGGCTTTTCAGGGCTCCCAGGACCTGTTTGTGCCTGTGACAAGGAGTTTAATTAGGCACTGCAAGAAAAAGTATTTCTGTAGCACTGGACTCCACACCTTAGAGTGCTGTGAGATGCTTTTGTAAAGATTTCTCATGGGGTGTAATCAAAGACTCCAAACTTCAGCCATATAATCACTTCTGAAACTCATAAAACTAAATGACACTTCACAGAGAAAGATGAGAAATAAAAAAAGCCACACAGAGAAAATCTCTGTGTCTGCATGAACCTGAGGAGGATGTAATTAGGCACTGGCAGGACGTAAGGGATTGTGACCGGCTTTTAAAACAGAGTGGATCGGTGATCCCAATTCCTCTTACGCATCCCAAGAATGGACTAGGTTAAATATGGCATCGATTAATTCCCTAATTTGGAATAATGACCGTCCGAATCTGAACCTCCGCCGTACATAAAACCTTGTGCAGAGTGACAGCAGCAGGCTGTGCGTTTGGAAGGTGAAATATTGGCAAGTGCAGGCGAGGGCGAGCGGCAGAGCCTGGTCCTGAGGAGAGGCAGGAGGGGGAGGGCTGTGGTGAGCGGTCCAGCAGTGCTCCTGATGAACAGCTGTCCCCAGGCTGAGACACGGAACATCAGGGTTCAGCAGGTCGCCTGTTACTGCAGAGCTAAAAGGCACTGAAACAATGTGGAATGAGAAGGAAACTTTAATTTTTTTTTATTTTAACATGTCATTACCTGCTTCCACTCTGCAGGAGAGGGGGTGAATGCAGGAGCTGCGCAGATTCTGGTGATCCCAGGGGCACCAGACACATGCATCCTCCCCGAAGGGCACGTGGGAACAAAGGCACAAGAGAAAAAAGTCATCGGTAAAAATACAGGACTTCATCTGTCTTTCCTAACGCCCATCCAAACGGCTCGCTGCTGCTTTAATGACAGCACATGAAGATCAGAGCTGGCTGTGCTTACTGTTAAGAGCAATCTACTCATCTGCACATCTCCCCTCATCAAGGGCTTCGCCACGCACTTTCGTTCCTTCTATGGCCACTAATGGTTTCCACAAACACGTGCAGCCCCTGCAGATCTTCACAAAAGGCTGCCTTTGGCTGCCTGTAGCAGGAATTCAGCATTTGGGATGCACAACCGGTGACAGAAGCAGCTGCCTCCACTGCAGAACTGAACAAGGTCCAGCCTCTGATTTAGCAATTTGTAAATTATTATTATTTTTTTTAAAATTAACAGAAGCTGTGTGATTTTATCCATGTCAGATGGCAGCACCTGTGTGTAGATGAGAGAAATCAGCATAACGTCTTGGTGTGTCACAGCCCTGTCCTGATGAAGTTCAGTGACACAAAGGGACATCGAGGTCGTCCATTCTGACCACTGCACCATAGACGTCCCGGTGTTGAGATCTGAACCAGGCTGTGTGCATAATAAAAACACCCAGCTGTTATTTTTCAGTTTATGTGACAGAGAATCCTTCATTCATTGTTTTAACGAAGTTGTCCTTTGTTACAAACAAGATATATGGAGTTTTTAGTCTGAATACATTTATCCTGTGCTTTTAGTTTTAGATCTTACTGTACCTCTAGAATTACATTTCTCTGCCGTATTTGGTCACTTTGGGATCACCTGTCCTTAACCTTCTCTTGGCTAAGTATATCTGATTGAACTTCTGGAGTCATTCACCACTCTGACTTTATCTCATTATCTAGTCTTTCGTCTGGTGCATCTCTAACTGTCTCCTCCAATTTCATAGATTCCTTCTTAAATTGTGGCTGTCATTGAACACTACTTCCAGCTGGCACATTGCTGTGGACATTCACACCAAGTGCTGATAGCCCTCATGCCTTCCATGTCTTGCTGCTTCCCAGAATGGCCGTGTCCCCACAGTGGCTGCAGCCTTAACTCCAGTGGGAATTACTTCACATCCCTCCCTATCACAATGCATGTGGTTTGCTTACGTCTAGTTTCCCAAATAAGCCAGGCTGCTTTATAACAGCAGTAAGACCTATCCATCGGGTTTCCACCCTCCCCAGGTCCCCAGAGCTTTATCTGTGACCATTTTATATTTTCTCCTGGGTCATCAGGTTGCCCAGAGAGGTGGTGGATGCCCCATCCCTGGAAACATTCCAGGCCAGGTCGGCCGGGGCTCTGAGCAACCTGATCTGGTTGGAGATGTCCCTGCTCCTTGCAGGGGGCTTGGACTGGATGGGCTTTAAAGGTCCCTTCCCACCCAAACCGTCCTGTGATTCTGTGATTCTATGATCAGTACAAACATTAAACAGCTCAGAGCCCATGTACCAGTTCTTGTAGGACCTTGTTACAACACCCATCTGAACATGAACATGAACATGGACTTCCAGCTCACAAGTGATATTAGGAGATTTATTGCCTGGAAAGTCTTCCATCTATTTAACATGTTTCATGTTGAAGCCATAACACCGAGTTTCCTTAGTTGCAATGAAACATACAACATCAAGGAAAGCATTATCCTCACTGTCATCGTGGTGCTTACAGTGACAGACAAGCAACACACGACCCCTTTGCAAAGCACATGCATGCAACTACTGAAAGCGTTAGACCTGTAATTAAAAGAGAAGCATGGATGCAACCAGAGAAATTTTTTTTTTATATAATAGCTGCAATACACCTTGCTATTTCAAAGCCCTTAAAGGACTAAATATCAAAGCTACTTGTCAATTGAGACATACTTCCACTCAAGCCAAATTTGGTTCATTTGCCTACATGTATTTGCGTTCCTCTACTTTCAGTCAGGATCCACCACTGACCTTTGTCTGAGGGGTCCAAGCTAGATGGAGCTTGGATCTGGTCCAGCATGGCCATCTGTAGGTTCCCTTGGGTCACCATCTTCCTATAAAGAGATGCATGACATACTCTGGCTGGGCAGTGAGGCTGGCGGTGAAGGAACACAATCCAAATTATATTGGCTAAAATGTCCCAGCCTCCATCCCCCTGAACGTGCATTAGATTCCTGCCTTCGCCTGATCTACTGTGTCCACCAACTTCAGAACAAAAACCAGACAATAGATATTTATCTGCCACCTCTTTGGAGATCATGAAACAGAACCATTAATCCATTAAAGCCAAACATCTGTGGTCCTGTTAGCTGGAACCATCCCTGTGCAACTCTCCCAGCAGCACTGGGGTTACAGCTTCTCCTGTGTTCGGGTGGGGGAGAGGCAGGGCTGTCCTCACCCGTGTGCTGAACGGCTGAGCGGAGGATCTGAAGGCAAGCATGGAGAGAGGAAGAAACATGAGAACTATGTACATCCAGCAGAAAATCATCTCTATCCACTTCAGCTGGATCTCTGCACTGGCACAGAGGACCCCGATAGACCTGAACAGCGCAATACCTAGTCACGGCTTGGAACACCCTTCCATATGCAGAAGAAGATGGACTCTGTACGGGTATTTGAGGGCAGAAAGGGCCAGGACCCAACCCACCTTTATCTCCTCTTGATTGCCTGCAAAACGACACGACTGTCATCCGTGTAGCTGCTTCTGCTCTTGATGCTCCCAGCCCTCAGCATTTGTCTGGTCTCAGCTGCCAAAATACTCAGGGCTGCACAGTCCGCACAGGTAAGTAGGTTCTGACAGGCGAGGAGCAAAGTGCTGATGCGGGTAGAGCACTCCCCGAGCCAGCCCAGCTCGCCATCCTGTCAGCACGTTTGTGTTTGGAAGGAGCCAGCGGATGAGAGCATCCCTCATGCGTAAGCTGAGGGACTGGGGTGAGAAAGCGCTTTGCTCTGCTGTGTGTCCTGGACTGCAGAATGAAAACGGCCCAACCTGTGCCAGCTCCATGCCTAGGCTGGCTTTCTATGTTGTTTTCCCCTTGTGAAACACTCCTGGTGTGTTCTCCTTGAACAACACCACTATTTGCATCTGATTGAGGTGCAGTTAGCAGAACCTTTGTAAATACACTTGAAAATTTAAAATAGATTACATTCACTGAAGCTACATGATCAGAAAAATGAGGGGCACATCTGTCTTCCTATATCCATCCTCAGCATCCTCAGTGGCATCCTGACTCACCTCCCCACCAGCGCACAGACACATGGCGAGGGCTCAGGCCCACCGCAGACCAAACCTGCTCCAGCTTCCCTGGTCACAGAGCAGCTAAGAAATGGCCTGGGCACATGGCAGCTTGTGAGAGAACCCTGAGCCTGCACTGGCCTCCTGGGCTCTCCCATCACTGCAGGGCTCAGTGCCAGCACCTCCACCCACAGGGGACCATTAGGGGCTCGGTGACACCATGACGCATCCATCTTACTGGTCCCTCCACTTGGCCCCCACGTGCGTTACCATACACCTCTCTCAAAGACTTGTTGGTTTCCTAGCGATAACTCCTGAGTGACAGAGACTCAAGAATTACAAAATACCCACTTCAATTTCCTCAGTGAAAGCCTAATTTATTGAACAAAAGGAGTTTTAAGGCGTGAGAAACATCAGATAGTGTGTTCCCAGGCTGCTGTCTCCTCTCCTTTCCTCATCGCCGTGATGCTCAGCGCTGCCCGCAGAGCGATCCTCTCTGGCATCCAGGCGCAGGATCACACGGACAGGTTTGCCTTTCCAGATGACCCCAGGCACTTCTCGTTATCGCGGCATGAGGCAGGATCCCTCGGAGCAGCGGCGCACATGTGCCAGAACTCATTAACTTTCTGCAGGCTGCCTTCAAAGAAGCTGTCAGAGATCACAAACAGCCACCTCGGTCTGTATTTTTCTATTTGTTACTTCCCCCATCTCTTCTTTTTGGAAGTGAACACTGGCATTGAGCAATCTGATGTGGCTTTCTAGGTGGGAAAAAGAGGTGGTTACTTCCCAGGGCAGCTTTGCCAAGGGAGGCAGAGGTGAAGGGAGAAGTAAAGTGTTCCTTCGTGACTGAGACCAGCTGCATCGTCCAAGGAGGAGCCAGTTCCTGGGCGCAGCGGTGACTCCTGCGTGAGAGGTGGTCCTAGGTGCTTGGTCAGTGTGAACCTGATGCCTCAGACAAGGACATGGGGTGAAAAAACGGTGAGGGTTAAAATAGCAGCATCGACAATCCCGTCTCTCAGTGCTCGGTTCCCTCTCCCTGCTTTCTGCTTTCTGAAGCTTTGGGATGCCTCAGGTCATTGTTTTCAAGCTTTCATTTCCAGGCTGGAGTCTCATTTACAAAGCAGTAGTTGGAGTTCAAAGTGATGCCTGGGAGCTAGGGGTGCAAGAATTATGGAAAAAATAATATAATCAGGAATCAGAGGACGAGTGAGGAAGTCAGCAACTTGTTACAAATCTATGCTAAATTCAGGCCACTGAGCCTGAGGTGTAAACATCCATATCTGCTGGCTGCATCTTCATTTTCTTTTCTGATCTTACCTTATTTATTTCAAGCAAGATAACACGGAATGTGCCGTACTGCAACGAGAAAAGCGCGTGCTAAGAGCAAATTGCTGTCACAGCCCTTTGTGAAACCAGAAAACCGTGAGTGCAACAGAATAGGGCTGCTCCTCTCATTTAATATTGGTCCAACTTACAGTTTGAACAGTGGAAATGAAATACAACAAACTGCTACTGTTAGTAGTCCAATTACAATGCTACTCAGAGTCACAGTCTAGATTGTCTACTTAATACAAACCAGACACCATTAACGACTTTTCAGCTAGATGTTAGTATCTGCCAGCATCTCCCCACCTTCCCAGGAGCTCTGCTCATGCTCCCCTGCTCTGCGGGGCTGAGGGTCAGAAGCCTCGGAGCTCCCAGCAAACTTCGCTGGGAGGAGTGCCGTGTGGTGTCGGTGAGGGGCTTTCTTCCTCCTCTTTGCCAGGACTGTGAGATTTGTGTTGGCTTCTATCTTTTCTGTCTTGGTTTGCTTGCATTTGTTTTTATACGTGTTCTAGATATCTTTTGTACATTTTCTTGTTTCCATTGGTTTTCTGTTATTCAGTTTTTCAGTTCATTTTGTACATTCAGGTTTTACCTGTGTGTACAATGTTTTTCTCCTGAAGTGACCACTGACCGAGCACCACAGTGTGTGTTTGCAGTTTGGGACAGCTGTCCCCATCCTATTTCTGCACTCTGCCCCCCGCATTTTGTTGTCGAGTCATAGATCTCTCAGTCCACGAAAAGCAGCTTCCTGTTCTTGCCATAAACTACAGCAAACCGAATACACATTTAGGGAATTCTCTGAACAATTGTTAATAGAAACAAGTATCAGCTCAGGCCAAGACAAGCCCAGATGATTCCTGAGACCCTGCATGGCCAGGTCAGTACGAAGACTGGGGCCTTCACCAGTAACAGTCAAATCATGTTTATGATACATATCATGTACCATGTTTATGGTACAAAGGGAGACAACGTCCATTCCCCAGGGCCAGGCTGCTGCCTTTACATCCAGAGTGAAACCTGGGAGATCTGGGGGAAAAAAGATTTGTACAGAGTGGCGTGTGTATCATTCTTTCCTTGCTCACATCAGACACTCTGCAAGGAAGGGACAAAGGGTCTAGCAGGAAGAAAAAAAAATCAGCTATGAATTTTCAACTGAAATATTGTTTTTGAATAAAAAGTAACTTCCTTTTCTCCCATTCTGCAGTTTGCCTTTTCAGCTCTGTGCAACTCTCCTGCATCCCAGAAGTATTAGCAGCCTCCAATGGTACCAGGATGCCTGTCTCTGCTTCTGAGCTTGCAAGTCACTTTGTAGAGACCTTCTCCACAGAGGTACCAGCTGTTTGCCGTAGCTGCTCTGCGGGAGGTTACGACTTCAACCCTGGAGCTAACTGTGGAAATGAGAGTGCTCCTCCATGGCTGCAGCACCCTGTGAACTTGATTAACTCCACTGGCTCATAAAGCTGTAGTGAATGACGAAGATCAATGAGGAGCACTGAGATAGTCTGTCCCAGCAGCCACGTCCTGGGACTGATGCCTTCCCCGGACAAGCATGGTGCTGCTGTTGGGGATGGCCAAATTGGACAGGGAAGGGTCACAGGAGGTTGTATGAAACATCTCATTACTATTGACCTAAATGAAAATAGAGATAAAGCTGAGTAAATACAGAAGAACAACTCTCCAGAGTCACCTCAAATAAAGCACTCAGTTTGATTTCTTGTGATCAGCTTATCCACTATTTGCAAGTGTTCAGCCAGCCATCAGTAGTCTGTCAAAGCTTTCACAAATCCTGTGATGCTTATCACAAGTGGATTGGTACCTCAGAACTCATGCAGCGAACAGCTATTTTTAGCTGCCACACATTGTTCTCTAGATTATGAAGTGTCAGTCACCAAGTGGGGAGGCAGGAGGGTTCGGTGTGATGTTGAGCCCCAGCCGGACTCTGAAGACCAAAGGCACATCATGAGAAGCTTTCTGCCACCCTACAGGATGGGCATGGACCACCCTGCCTCCTTCACAATGACAAACAATACGGTTAGAGGAAAACAGGAGATACTCACTGACGCCGTGCTCGACCTCGTTAAATCTAGAAGGAGTTGCTAGAAATAATGTAGCTACGGATAAACTTTGAACCAAAGCTGTGAATGCATTATTGGTTTATTTCTAGCCAATTTATTTCTAGCCTTGGGTTTTCTAAATTTCACCCTGAATAAGGATTTTAACCAAAGAAGACAGTCCCAGGTTTTCTGAGCAATTGATTGTTCCCAGAATGGAGGTCAAATGCTACCGGCATCCCTCTTGCAGAAAAGTCACATTTTATAGAGGTAGGACCTTGCTGTAACCTTTCAAATGTCTCCAGACCACCCAGGCTAAGACACCTTTTCTCAGGGTAGTCAGGACCTCTGTGGCTGAGAGCTCTGCATCATAACCTCAGGCTTGTCTGACATGGGCTGGCCGTAACTAGTGAAGCACGTGAGATGCGGGCCTTGCACGGCTGATTTAAACAAGTCACAGAGAGTCAGAAGACCTCGTGTCTGTGTTAGGCTGAGTTGGCCTTCCTAAAGCATGAAGGATTGTTTACCTGCCTAGAAATGCAGTGTATATGGGGCTGTGCATACGTTCAAATAAGGTAGAGATATAAAAGTAGGTGCCAGAGAGAACAAAACACTTAAACTGATTTAGAGCAGGAGAAACACAAGATGGCACAAGTAGCATTTCAAGGATGCTCTGTGAAGTTGAGAAACGAGTAATTCATGCACTGCCTTAAAGCCACAACCCCCTTACTGGAGAATACTTAGCAGCGGAATTGCACAATAAATCGCTGTGCTCGCCCAAGATCCCTGTGCAGTAGCTCATCTGGGCGTCAGTCAGCCATAGGAAGCATCCTAAACCTGCCTGTACAGATCGGGTTATTTTAGAGACCTCCAGAAGCCTCAAATAAGATGTTTGGTATCAGGAGATGCTACCACGAGAGGCTTCCTGACCTGGGTCAGCTTTGCTGTCACCTGCACTCAGGTGTTTCGATCAACAGAGAATCTCCTAAACACATGGACACAAGACTTGTATCAAGAAGAGTAATGTGCACTGGATGCTGCTTGATTTCTTTGTGAAATTTCCACAGGGTGGGAAAGGGAGGTAAATGCTTGTGGATGGGTGTGGGGAGGACACAACAAAGCTGGGACAGCTGTAAATATTGCCTTGTTGTGTTAAGTCACCTTCTGCCAAATGCTGAGCGTGCTGGATCGCTGCCACAGTCAGCAGAAGCTGAGAAGACTGGATGCTGCTCAGAACCAAAAACTTTGTTCAACCCAAGAGCTGTGGCTGCAGTGCTGAGATCTCTGAAACCCTGCCTGGCCATGCCCCCAGGGGACTCTGCCCTCCTGCCTGCTGTCCGCTGGGACCCTGACCCGGAGCTTTCACACAAATCTGTCCTGAATGTGCAGCCAGAGAGTCACCATCAAACTCTGGGTCTAATGCCCTGGGGCTCTCAGGCCGTTCAGGTCTTGGGGGGTAATTTGTATCTGTGACTTCTCCTCACATCTTGCAGTCTTGGGATGGATCCTGGGAGAGCAGTCATCAAGAGCAGCCTTCCTGAGTCATGCTGACACATCAGCTCTCATCTCCCCATCAGACCACTCTCTGTCCTACACTTTTTCTAGTGTCCCACAGACTCAATGCTTTGATTTCTTCATTGCAAAAGACGTACTGTTGCTGTTGATGTTAATGGGAGCTTTGAAAGCTCAGCTGGGCCAAAACGTTGTCCTGCCTGCCTTCCTTTGTATCAGAAGTTTGCTTCAGTTAAACTGTACATTTCCCATTACTCTGTGTTATTTGGTTGCTGAATTTAATGAGAAGAGTTTTCCAGTTGTTTATGTTGGGGCACTGGACAGAATCCTCATCCCTACTGCTGTGCCTCTTTATTGTCTTTCCCACACCCTCCCAACCAGCCCCAACAAACCCCGATTTGAGAAGCTCCTGGTGATGAAGGTGATGAAGAGGGTTATGCGAAGCTGTTTCCCTTCCAGCAGGTGAACAAGTGTCCCGTGACTCCACAGAGCTCCCAGTCCCACATGCCACGGGCTCACGGCGGGGACCAGGCTACCACATTCCCCAACGTGCCCCGTGCAGCTGCACCAAGGGCTGCCTCAGCGCTCAGCCTGGGTCTAGACAAAGGTGGCAAATACATTTCCACCTGGAAAGCCCCACTGTGGAAGCTGCCTAGGAGATGCACTCAAGCCTTCACCACCAAAATGCCATCACTGACTTAATTACAAGATACTTCTGGCTTACAGAAGCACTCATAGCAGCACTCGGTGTTACAGACACTGGAACGTACCCCTTTGTAATTAGCTCATCTTCAGACTGCGCACTGCCTTTGTGACTCCGTTTTCCCCTAACGTTGCTCTGAAGCTTCCCTAATTGCCTCTTCAGAGCGGCGTGCAGCGCCGCAGAGCCAGCCGGGCCGAGCTGACACGGACGCTCTCCGAAAGCCCGAGCTCAGCAATGCCTAGGTGTGCTGGCTGCTAATTAGGTTGATAGCCCCATCACAAGAACACTGGATAATGATTGATTTCTTCAAGAGCCACAGCACGTTGCCAGTTTCTGCCGGCTCCTGGACTGACAGGCCAGCATCCCGCCTGGTGAATCCTCCCCGGAAAGGGCAGCCCCCGACCCCCTGGTTCTGCACTGGCGATTATCAAGGGGCTGGCGTTCGCAGGGAGACATGTGAAAATGTCAGCACAGATGGAGATTAAGCCGTCTTCACCTAACGTCAAAACTGCCATCTGCTTCTCTCCTGCACAACTTTAATCAGATTTTCTCAACAAAAAGTAAGCGAGCGGGATGGGGAGGGCTCTGAGCACACGGGCATCCATGGCCTTTCTGTGCTCATGTAGAGAGGCCTGGGGAGCCAAAAAGGGTTTGTCTTGACATTTCGCATGGAAAAGCTCCGCGTGGCTTCCTCCATATCTTGAAAGGCAGGACTTGCCAGGAGCAAGCAGCGAGGTCTGCCATCGAGTGGGGATAAAAGAAAGCTGTTTTTAAAGTGGGTGTTGTCCTCATATGGCTGGTTTTGTTTACTGAAGCAACAACCAGCAAAGCAAAGCTTTTAGCTGATGAGATTTTAATGGGAGCCTGCTTGGTCCCACAGGTTGATTCCACCCTTGCACTCTCAAGGGCCATGTGCATCAGAAGACGGGTGGATAGCGAAAGAAAACTGATGGGAGAGTTGGGTGGTTTGATCCACAGTTACACCAGAATTTCAGTTCTTGCCTTGCCTTGTCTTTCCTTCCCAGTATGTTGAGAGCTAAATTTGCCACCGCTATGTTGAGGGTAAATAATTTTAAGGAATACTGTGTTTTATGTAGGGACAAGATGACTGGCTGAACATTAACCTTACATGTCCAAAGCCTAAAAGATAAGTTACACGGACGAGTTTCTTGACATGGCTCACAGGTCACACCTAAGTGTGTGGACTGGGGCGTGCCTTCTCCCAACAGTGATATTTCTGATATCTGCTGAGCACCTGATCCGCAATAATCTCAGAGGCGTTCATTCACATCTGCTCATCAGCCAGTTGTTCCCCGTCTTGAGTTTGTATAGCTGGCTATCCCTTTCCAGATGTACTTATCCCTACCAAGTACCATCTCTTTTTTTTCAGATAATCTCCAACCCAGCTATGAATCTGTAAAGTTCATTTGTAAGTCTAGTCACCCAAAATACTGGCAGTCCTTTCCGAGTGGTGGTGTCAGCCAGCTTGAAAAGTGTTTTCTCTGTTCCATCATCAGGGCCATTAATGAAAGTGATGAAGGCTTAGTCCATACAGTAAGCTTCCTATTTTGACAGTAATCTGTCAATGATTGCTCTATCTATAATTTTCTAACCAGTTTTGCAACTTCCCAATAATATATTCACCTAAATGATATTTTTCTAGTGCCTGAAAGTGTCATGGGAGACAGTGTCAAAAGCCTTCCTCAAATCAAGATCTATGACAAGATCTGTTTCTTCTCTGTCCACGAGGCTTTTTGCACTGTCATAAGTGAAAATTAGATTGGTTTGACATATTTGCTCCTGACAAATCCATACAGACTGTTACTCATCTCTTTATACACTTCTGTGAGCTCACAGAGAGTCTATTTGATTATCCACTTCAGTGTTTTCTGAAAATTGAAGCTATATGGGTTTGTAAGGGGAGCTCCTAACTCTCTGTCTCCTTACCTAACATTTCAAAGGTTGGAATTTAAAGATGCCTACTGTCTTTCAAGTTTCCCAGGACCTTATAGACCCTCAGTGAATCCTTGAAACTAATGGCCAGCGCTTCCAAGAGTTCAGCAGCTTGTACCATAGGTATAATACAGTGAAGTTCACTAAGACATAGCCAAATAAGAACATCTACACTTTTTTGGGCACCTCTTGAACTGTGTTTGTCTCAGTATTTTCTGTTTAGGTGGTGAAGCTTAGGGATGCAAACAGATTACTGCAAGGTCCCCATCGCAAGCTAATGTGCAGTCAGGACACAGGACTCTGGCTTCTTCATACCCTTCCAAAACCACTAAATGTTATTGTTTCCCAGACACAGCCAACAGCAATTCCAATCCAAGTTCCCCTCAAATAGTGTCATCCTCCTTTACCGTACGTAAAGTTGGAATTCGAGGTCATCCTCCTGTGTCCTGGGTGTATGTTACCTGCATTTTTTGGTATTGTTCCGTGCAGAAAAGTTAACTCCCACTAAGCTCCTGACTTCTAAAGTGCACAGTAAAATGTCTCCTGTATCCCCTCCTTGGGAAGCCTTGCTCTGAATGCATCTGTGGACCATCTGCAGGCTTGTGTCCACTCACTAGCATGAGGTGGGATGCAACAGGACGAGCAGTGAGACTGAGGGAGTTGCAGAATCACGGCTGAAGAACTTCCTGTGCTTGAAAACTGTGTGGCCAGATGTGACCCAATCCCATGGTAGAGAGGTACAGAGATGGCATGTGAATGGGGAAGAGCTGGGGAGACTGGAGTTACCTGGAGGCCGCAGCCTGGAGTCAGGTCCAGAATTTTGCAGGACTAGGCTTTGAGGTGACCTTAAGATCAATCACACTGATGAGGATAGACAAACCCTAACTTATCAGCCTAGATAAGATGTCTCATAAATCCATGGAGCTCTTAAATCTTCCTTGTATTTGCATTCCATGGAGTGTACATATGATTGTCTTTCAAGACAAATGTGGCTCCAGAGTTTCTGAGAACTGAAGGACCATAGATGACACAGCTGATTTCTTATAAGTCCAAGTGCCCCAGCTCCTTCGTTACTGCAGCAGTAACAAAGCGAGCCTGTGTGCTCACTTCACCTCACACATAATCTTCCCCTGCAACTTTAAAAGCATTCCCATGAGACTTGATCTTCAGTCCCGCGCTTGCGTGTCGTTATCCCGTGATCTACCTGAAGGAACAAAATATATTCTGCTGCCCACAAAACAGGGCTGTGCTCCCAGGAAGAATATAAAGGATAATGTCTCCCAGGAGAGACAAAAGGATCTGCTGGCCCTTTGCTTGACTGCTCTTCCTGCTCAAGTGGTGAGAGTGAGATATTTGGCAGAAGATGTTCCTGTTTTGTGTTTTCCGCAAGGGCAGCTCAGCAAAAGCTGTGATGTCTCCGAGCAGGTGAGCCTCAATATGCTGCATGCTCAGCCATGGGATGTTGTGAGGTTTTTTACTGGACCGACCTCATCATGTAAAGAGCTGACTGTAAAGTCTAAATTTCCACCTCTTCCTTTGATGCCTGTCCTGCTAGTCTGAGATGCGTTTCACCTATGTGCAGAACTGTGAAAGGTCAATGATTTGTCAGAGAAAATCATATTTCTCTTCTGCTTTGTGAAAGATTGATGAGTTTAAATAGCTTTTATTTGATAAACTAAGCAACATGTCTCCATCTATAAGTTCTCTGTAGCTTGCACTTGTACTCTTACATTTGATGGCCCTGCTCCTTGCAGGGGGGTTGGACTAGATGACCTTTGAAGGTCCGTTCCAACCCAAACCATTCTATGATTCTATGATTCTATGATTTGCGTGTGGAGGAAAAAAGGAGTATGCAGTGTTTCTGGTGTGAGAGAGTGTTCCCGAGATTGTGTTGAAGTCCTTTAGCCATCATTTTCTCCTGATCAAGCAACGACCACATGAATCAGGATCACTCACATGGTTGTCTTAAGCCTAGTCGATATTCGCAAAGCTCGTTCCCTTTACAAACTCTTTCAGTAAGGAGAGTGCCTTGACAATGCAGAGTTCTTATGTATGTTGTTAGAGGTTCAATTAGGAGATGGAAGAAATTATTTCCATAATGAGAAAGAAAGAAAAGATGTAATTTTGCAGGGGAAAAAAACAAACAAAAAAAAACCCTAACAAGAAACTTAATAGCAATAATGAGGGAAAGAGAGTATTTACAAATGAAAAAAAGTATATTTAAACAGAAATTCCTGCTGTTTTTAAGAGTCCCTTGCAAACTGATTACCTGCGTTGACCTGTCTCTAAAGCTATTGACAAAGATAAGCAGGGACAGTCAGCAGTCACTTCAGATTCAATTCTAATAGTTTGAATTAGATGGACCAAACAAGCTGGAATTATCCATTAAATCAGCAAAATCTGCTTGTCCTTTGCTCTAATGCTTGATTAATACTGACAACCAAAGGACGCAAAGCCGTCCCTTCCTCTGGCCATGCAGCAGGCTGGGAATGCGTCTGTCCGCCGCACAGGGACCCTGTGCCTTTGCCATCTGTTCAGGAACCGGGTTGGGATTTCAGCGTCGTGGGTTTTCTCTCAGAGCATTGGTGCAGGAGGGCTCTGCAGGCTGACCCTTTCTGCAGTTAGTAGTGAAAAGCCCGGTGAACGCAAAATAATGTTTCACCAAATGCTTGAAAAGTGCCTGTGAGATTATGACCCAGGTTGCTCTATTTTATCACCTGAAATTTTCACAGATAAGCCAGAGACTCTCAGAAAAGCAGAACATCAATCCAGATTTCAAAAAGCTGTTAATTTAGAGGGTCCAGACTTTAAGGTTTGATTTGGTTTGGTCGTGATGACCTCTCCTGTGAGGTACTCGGAGAGCTGGGGCTGTTCAGCCTGGAGAAGAGGAGGCGCCGGGGAGACCTTAGAGAGGCCTCCCAGTGCCTAAAGGGGGCTGCAGGAAAGATGGGGAGAGACTCTTCAGCAGGGCCTGCTGTGACAGGATAAGGGGCAATGGTTTTAAAACAGAGGGAGGCAGATTCAGACTGGACATAAGGAAGACATTTTTTATGCTGAGGGTGGTGGAGCACTGGCCCAGGTTGCCCAGAGAGGTGGTTGATGCCCCATCCCTGGAAACATTCCGGGAGATGTTCCTGCTCCTGGCAGAGGGGTTGGACTGGATAGACTTCAGAGGTCCCTTCAATTCAAAGCATCCTTTGATTCTAAGAAACAAAAGCTAGACCTATGTCTTAGAGGTTAAAGACCATCCAGGCTGACTGCAGAACATGTCCCTCTCTGCAATAAGCCCAAGCCTGGAATTAACCACACTTCCAGTGCTTTGCTCCGCAGGATGATAAATGAGTTTTCTTGGGACATGTTAAATGCAAGTCATAAAATATTGCTTTCCTGAGCTTTCCAATAATACTACACTGCCTTGGACCCTTGAGATCTCCCCAAACTGGACTCCAAAGCAAAGCTGAAGATACGAAATTGTGCTGAAAGCAATGAGAAGTTATATGCTTCTGAAATATTAACTCCCTTTATTTCCTGCTTTTTCCCTTTCCCTCTGTTGTGGCACATCTGCACAGATAAGCATGGGCAGACCTTGGCCTGCGCTCCCCAAGCTCTGGCCAGCTTCTGGCTGTAATTGCTGCCGTCCTGCTCTCAGCCTCGGATCTGCACTGGTGTAATGCACAGGTGGGAAACAAAAGCTAAAATCCACCCCTCTTGCCCCCTCTGCTGTTTCTTCCCAGCTCTGAATTGCACCAACAACAATTTGGAGAAGCGATGCAGTGTTGTGAGGAGCATGTCATTGGTGTGGAGAGCAGCAGCCGCGGGATGTGTTGGCCAGGCTCGCGTGTCCTCACCACTCCGGCAGCACCCTGTGGCGTTGTCTGCTCGCAGACACAACATGACTTCTCCCAGAACCAGCAGCAGAGATCAAGCATGAAATAAAAAAAATGTGTCTGAGGGGGAATTATGCGTTAAACAAAGATTGCGCACAACAGGCGACAGAATGGAAACCTTTCTAGAAATAGCCCTTTAACACTGACTTTAAACGCTTTGAAGTGAAGGGTTCAGGTTTCCCCGAATGTTTGCAGTCTGGCTTTGCATCTTTCAAAGCCTCTTTTTCTCTGGGACGCCCCTCGCTTGCGCTAAGCTTGCTTCTTATGGCCCTAGGCCATAAATTATTCAAATTATAGAATGCAGCTTTCTGCTCGTACGGCCATCCTGTCTCTCCGCCGTTCACTTTGATCACAGTGTCAACTCTGCCTAGTGATATGGTAGGCACATTTAAGTGGGTGGAAACCATTCTTCCTCTGCCTACATGCTGCTCTTTGCTCCGTGCTTTTGGAAAAGAAACGGGTTGTCAGTCCCAGTGCTGGACGAGTGATTGTGCTGTGCTGAGTCTCAGTTTCCAGACCCGAACAAGGGGAATTATGGTGCTGTTTTGGTCCTAAATCTCTCTTGGATGTACTGGTGAGGCTACACAGTGATGAAATGGTTGCTGTTGTTGAGGAAAAGCACCCTTCATTTCCCATCTCCGTGCACATAAGTGAGCAGCTGACATGATCTAGCTGCAGATCAGATTATATGCTTCATTCTCGGACACCAAATTTTTCCAGAAGCCCATTTCTGAAAGAGAGGAGTCTGATCTTGTTCCCCGCAGGAACAAACCTAAGTTGACAATATGGACTAGCTGATTGATACAACTATTTTTACAGCTATTTTCTAAGATAATTTTTAGGTTTCCTGGGTTTGGGGGGTGAAACGCAATGTCCATAGCTTCCTGTCCCAGTTCTTCTCTGGTGGAAAGGGCTACCCTAGCAATGCTGATGGGCTTGGTCTGCTTGTGTGAAACCACGGACCAGGCTCTAGAAAGTGGAGATAGCTGTGACAGAAGACTCCAGTCCTCTTTTTTTTTCCAGAGAAGATGCTCTGTCCTGGACTCAGGTGCTCAGGATGGGGCAGTTTGCAGAGGACATCCTGAGCATGCTGACACCACTTTAAGGCAGCGTCCATACTCAGCACTTGATGTTGAGCTCAACAGGAGTCAACAAAGTGACTTAATCCCAACAGTGACCACCCTTTTTGTGGCTGTGTACCTCTCTCCAGGCACATATCTGTGATGAAATGCAGTGGGGAGGGATAAAGCAGCCAAGGGTTGGACTCAGAACCCCTCTGAGATATCCACCCCACCACTACCCTGCCTCCCTACAGTGCAGACGATCAAGGGGAGGGCTGGAACAGAGTCTGGGAAAGGAGGGAAGGTCAGCAGAGGAAGGGAACAAAGTTCTAAAGAGAAATGCTGGACTTCTGAAAATAAGGCAGCAGGAGGTAATGCATCACCTCCCCAGCACCTTCTCCAAGGTCGAGCCCAACAGTGTTCCCAGTCTAGGATACTGGAGAACTTAAAATATTTTTGAACATCAGAAATAAACTTTGTATTGAGTAGTTCAGCTTAAGGTGATGAGAGAAGTGTCATGACAAAGAATGATTGAAACATTTTGTCACAGAAGCATCATAAAAATATTGGTTAAACTTACAAGGCCAAAAAAATTTATTTGATTGCTGGGCTGCTCTGTACATAAGGTGTCTTCCAGTTCAAAAGGAAAACGGATCTTTTGTGATCATTTGAAATGGAAAGTCAGCAAAAACAAAAAAGTTAAATAGGATGTGTTTCTCCTCTTAAAAAAACCCAACATGAACATTGAATTAAAAAAGGCACATCATTTCAAACAGGAAAAATTATCATTTAGAAAGTGCCAGAACTGAATGTTGTGAATAATTCAAATGACGGGTTCAACACTGAGATGAAAAAAAAATCTCACTGTTGCCAGATATGCACTCTGTCCTAAAAACAGCACGAAAAATTTAGCCATTTCAAATGAAATACTTGAGTACAGCGATTGTACCTACAACACTGGTGTCTGATCCAGGATCCAAACCCAGGCATCCGCCTCCGCTGTGACCCTGCGGGATGGGACTGAGCATGGAGCAGGCAGGGAGGCTGGGACAGGAGCGGGAGCGGCTTCACGGGCACAAGTGAAATAATGACAAGGAATTTTTAAGGCAGTTTGGTACCAGGCTCCAACTCCTAGGGCTTTCCAAAGGAGTGAGGAAAATAATGGGAAATGGAGCTTGCGGAGTTACGGAAGGCTTCACGGATAACAGCCGTGATAGGGGAAATGCGAATCATAGAGCAAAGAAGAAGGAAGGCCATAATTAAATATTCTGAAGTACAACATCATAATTATAGTGGACTAAGAAGTAAGCAAATGACACACAGTAAGAAAGCATGTAAATGCCAACAGCAATTTACTCAATCAGAGAGGTTTATTTGCAGAGTGGAAACTAGGTTTAGTCCTAATCAAAATAAAATCAATGTATATTTCAAAACAGATTAGCACTGTGAGACAAAGCAGCCATGATTGTTATTCATTATCTTCATCAGCACCAAGAGGGAATCATTTGTGTTACTGCTTAATTGCATAGATGTTAACAATTAATTAAGTCAACGTGGTGATAGCCAGCGATTTGGGAAATCAAGAGAAGATTGTCCTCGGCTAATGTGCTTTTGTTTTCCCAGCCCAGCTCAAATCACATTGCTGGCGACACTCTGGAGTGGTGACAGCTCACAGAAATGGAGACACGGACAGGCTGCTCCTGTCGGCCATCCCTATCCCCTGTTTCCCAGACGTTCAGCCTCGTGTTTTTGCAGACTCCCCAGGGTCCTCTTCTGAGCCCTTGCTGTGGGTATTCCGTCTCTTCTGGCGTGGCTAGCAGGGTTTGCATCTGTGCTCTTCTTAGGAATTCGTTACAGATTCTGCACCAAAAAAAAATCTCCTTTCTGTGAGCAGAAAGATCTGGAAATAGCTGGATTGGGACCCAAGGGGAACTTGGCAAGGCATGCCATTCCTGGGACAGCAGAACACCTGCAACTGCTGGTGAGTATGGTGATGCTGTGCACCCTGTGTTGGCTCATGGCACCGCACTCTGTCAGCAGCCCAAATTGGTGTCCGGTGGTAACATGGAGCAAGAAGGCACTGAAGAACTGTATATCTTTTGTCCAGACACGCCACTTATTCACACCAGTGGTGCTCAGCTTTGAGAGGCTGGGTCAGGACACTAATCCAGACCTGTTCCACCAACTGCCCTGAACGGTCACAGCCGATGCTGCCATCAGCTGCTCCATTTTAAGTCTGAAGGAAGAGCTTGCCTTCCTGGAGAAAAAGAGTTTTGAACAAGAGTTTGGTCATTCAGTCCAAACATCAGCTTGGTCCTGGGTCACATTTCCCTGGGGGCATCTCCCAGAACAAAAGTCTGGCCCTGACATCTGAGATGCCAAAAACGAACACCCCAAATGGCTCCCATGCGTGTGAAATAACCAACATCAAGGGCTGAACTCCACAGCTTGGTTCAGGGTGTGGAGAGCAGACCACCCATTAACTTTGACTCTGCTGCTCCTTCCAAAGGCACAAACAGTGCTGCTGGGACCTTCGTAAGTGACAGCAACATCACCTAAAGATCCTCTTTAGCTCTTGATGGCAAAATTGGTGGCACTTCTCTGCGTACCAGGAGCTCTGCTTGTTTGGTTCAGTAGATCCTCAGCACTGGGTTTATTGCCAAATCCTCTAAGAAACTATTTTTAGCAGCATTTTCCTTCCACTCTGCTCAAGGAAAAGTGGGCAATTTATATTCATTGTGTCTTATAAATGTTTCTACCATAACAATCACTCCTGATTTTAGTGGACTTTGTTTTCTGTTGAATTTAATAGCAAGAGAAAAATGACACATGACACAAATCTAAATAACATTTTTTGCCCCCCTCCTTTCCCTTTTCTTTCTGAACCATAATCCACAGTTTACGTTGAAGGATGACAGTTGTTTCCAAATATCTTGAATTACTTTTTCTTTTTTGGAAGGGGGAGAAATGTACATTAATGAGCTGCTTGATTTTCCATAGTGTTGAACAACTAAATTTTTCCTTGGGCTTTTAGACATTTGACAGCTCAAAAAGTTGGGCCTAAATTATCTGTAGGAAAAGTTTGACTTTCAGGGACAGCAGATTGTCTGATTGTCAAATATACATTAGAGATTTTACTTGATAAAGTTGTATCCAAGCTGTAACAACTGTTTTCAGTACATCTTTCTCATCTAGCTTCTTGGAGGAAAGTTGTCTAGGAGGGATTGGCCACATAGGCTGTAGGTAAGCGTAACAGAGTCCTTTTTTGAATTGTAAGTAATCTAATAATTTAAAGAGAAAGGTGGGGATGAAAGTGTTGGGGATGAAAGTGTTGGACACGACCCCTACCAGTCTCCCGTCAAGCAACGAACTGTCGTTTTGCCATTGACTTTACTGAGGGCAAGAGAACACCACACTGAGCAGATCTGAAAGTCACTTTCTGCGGCTTGCTACCGCATTTTATCGTTACAAGCATCATGCAAACACGTTCTCTGGATACGAGATGGGTGGAACTATCACCTTCTGTTAGAGCTCCCTAGCCAGCCAGGGCTGCAGGAAACTAGTACAACAGAGGTTGTTGCCAGGAGTCCCACTATTTCCAGAGCTTTTGGCAAGACCTATACGCCTCTCTAGAGGTGTCTAGTTGACCGTAACGTTGTCACAGATCATAGTCAACACACTGAAGGTGTCTGTGACCTTCTCCCCAACTTTCACCTGTATGCTTATAGTTTGCGTTGAATTTAAACCCCTGTCCATGTGTGTAAATAATTCTGGAGCGATGAGCGCTCATTCCCAGCACTTACAAGGGTTTAGCATGTGATGCACATTTATTACGCTCTTTCTGTAACTCATTATATGTTAACAACCCTCATTTGTTACAGCACTGGATTCCCACGAATGTGCCTGATGCCCCAGCTCCGGCCTCCCAACACTCCTACAAGCCACCCAAGAAGGATTCAACAGTAATCTTGTGGTCTGAACCCTCAGGACCCAGAATCACACTTGAAACATTGGAAAATCTGCTTCAGCACTTCTCTGCATTTCATGAGCACTCTGCTCGTCTCCCAGGTGCCTTTCTAAATTGCCGTTGCCAATTTGTGCTCCATCTGGAGATGCAGTCCAAAAATCCCAGGAGGTCTGTGTGTCGGGAAAGAGCACTGTTGTGTACAAATGTTCATCCTGGGTTGTGTCATTTCTGACTTTAACCACCCTGAGACCTGCTGTGGCTTTGGTCTGGCACTCTCACAGCTAGTGTCTCTTGCCTTCATGCTTGGGGCTCATGTAATCTTTCAGTTGCCTCTTTTATCGCCTTTCGGAATTTGATAAAACACATCCAGGTCCCACTGGCTGTCAGTCAGTGCTGATTTCCCTAAAGCAATCAGCATAGGATGCAGAGATGCCAGAAGCAGCAGCGAGTGGTATGGGAGGTGGCTGAGCTGCTCTCTGTCCAGGCCAGTGACGTTCAAACCACACGGGTCAATCCATTCAGCTCAGGCTGCCCATACCACCTTTGAACTTGGGCTTCTTGGTGCTCAGCTGTCCACGTAGCTCCTCTTGCCCAGCCCTGTCAGTAGACCTCTTCCTTCTCCCTCTCCTCTCTGTGTCACCTCCCCTCAGGTTCCTGAGCACCCTGGCAGCCCCCACGCCACCACCTCAACAGTCATGGGATGGGCCTCTCCCAGTGACCTCCTCCACAGCTTTCTTTACCTTTTTCTCTCTGCTCACACCATCAGGGAACAAGCAGAATCCCTCAGGTTCAGTGTTTTCATGGGGGAAAAGATGGAATTTGGACAGAGATAAATGGGAGACAGATCTCAGACAGCTTAAGCAGGGATAAGAACGTAAGCAGAGAGGCTTGGTGCCCATCGTGACATATTTTTTGTCACACTGAGAGGTCTGGACCTCTCATCACAAGCTGGTGTCCACAATGCCTCCTTTTGTCACAGGCAGTGCCTGTGTACAGTGCATTCAGCAGCTGCTGCCTTCCAGCTCGGGAATGTTTTGGAAGCATGGGGTTTGTGTTGTCCTACACATGGTTATGCATTTTGGGCTGCCTTGGAGAACATGGTCAGACCTTAGGACTGTCTTCCAAAATCAACGTGCTTGAGGAAGGCAGGTGAGGAGGGGAAAAGACTGCTGAGAGTCCCCTTTGGGTACTTGTTTCCCAGCCTTAAAAAGCAGGGTGAGAACGGGGTCCTGGTTTCCTCCCAGCCCTGTCCTGGGCAAGAAGACAAGCCCGGAGGCTGAGCAGAGAGGGTAACGGATACCAGAGTTATCCCATATAAGGATTGCCTGATGCCTTGACAAAAGTGTTGGGCAGAGTCTGCACATGGGACTCATCACTGCTCAGTCACACAAGGGACTCTCAGGTCAGGACCATCGCAGGGCAGTGGAGGAAGGATTGGAGCAGATGCGCTGGTGTGTGGGGAGTCTCAGTGAAGGGAGAGGGGACAGACACATGGACTCAAGGGTGCAGGCTGGTTGTGGGGTACCTGGATCCAGCTGGACAAACCAGGGAGGTCCAGTTCACACCAGCAGTGACAGGAGAGATGGTCTGGTCCACAGGATTCAGGTTTGGTTCTCAATGCTTTCTCCACACACCCAGGTATTAGTGATCTGGCAGAGGACAGGCTGGGATGTGCAGAGGATGGAGCGATGGTGGTGGCTGTCAGGCCCTGTGGAGTCACAGGGACTGAACTCTGTGGCAAGAGCTACAAACCACTCAGAAAACAGCAGTGCTGCATTGCTGGAGGCACTGGCCTTTCTAGGGACACTGACAGCTTCCCCAGGGAGAGGCAATGCTTCTCAAAGCCAGCAGCGATTTTCTGCTGCGTGGCCTACAGCCCTGCACCCTTCTGACAGGGCTGGAGTCCCTCATCCAAATGCACTGTGTGGGCAAAAAGTGCCTGGAGCCTAAGGGCTGGATTCTGCAGGGCTGAGGGATGCTCCAGGCGATGCTTCTGGGCACCGTGCTTGCTCAGAGGCAGGTGGGAATCCATCACACCTGAGGCACGGAAGCCAAAGAGACTCTGGCTGCTGCTGAAACATCATTGCACTGAAGCGGAGAGACCAAGTCGGTACCCGTGCACGGTGCCTACCCAGCTGTTTGTGCAGTGAGCAGGATGCAAGAGTGCAGCTGTGCACTGGACAGGTGGAGGGAAATACAGATTGGGCTGGTGACCCCAGCTGCACTCCTGGGAAGTGGCATGTGCACGCCTGCATTGTCCCCTGGGACCTGAGGTCTCTGTCCCATAGCTGCTTAATCTCTGAATATTTAGGCAGCCGACGCCTGAGCTGTCCCATCCACCTGAGGTGGATGATGTGCTTGTTGGTCTCTTCTCACTCTTTTTTTTTTTTTTTTTTTACGCTCGTTACGCACCATTAATTGCGCAAGTAGTGGAAAGGCTCATCGCAGGAGCAGAGAGGCGTTCTGCATTCAGAAGCGGATAAACGCGGCGATGTGCTGTGTCACCAGCCTGGCTGCTTGCCAGGAGGGAGGTAACCATGCAAGAGCAGCCCAGCTCAGAGCCCTGTTCCTGGCCACCACTGTCCCCGGGGATCCGGCAGAACCGCTGGTGGCCACCAGCCATCACCAGCCGCCCTTTGGCAACCAACGTGCGAGGATCTATCTGGTCTCATCTCCCACCTCCCTCCCTCCATGGACATTGGGGACCCTGCGGATGCTCCAGGCTGACACAGTTCTCCATGCACGGGCACCTCCTGCACCGTGAGATGCTCTGGGTGACCCCTCTTGCTCCTGGATGTCAGCGGTCTCCCGCAGAGCCCATGCCACATCTATCAGCCCGCTCCGCTCCGGTCAGAGGCCTCCTGCCTCTACCTAGGTGGTCTATAATGTCTCGGCTCCATGACAGAGACACAACAGGATCTCGCTACCTACGCTTGTCCCAAATCTGGGTTCGTTTACCCTGTGTGCAGTACAACAGTCTTACACACAGAGCAGAGGTGTTAATTTATTTCATTTCTGCGCAGAGATGGGTGCTACGGGGTAAATCCACAAAGCAAGTGAGAGAGCTCACTTTGAGGACACCAATTAGTGGAATTTTGTTGACCATTCATAACCTTTATCAATGTTAGGCACCTGCAAGGATATATGTCCCCTTAGTTTAATAAATGTTTTCATGCTCTGAGTCCTTCCTTATCTGTTTGGGCTTCTCCGGCAGCTCTGCTCTCCTTGAGCCTGCTTTGGGGTTTCTTTGTCCTGGCAGATTTATGGCATCATTCTGCGCTTTCAGGGCCATGTCTGCCCTGTTACTCTTCACTTTTCTTGGTTTTCCCTTTCCCATGCAGATCCTTGCCTACTTCATGCTCCTTTGACAATCAGCCAGCTTTCAGCCCCTTCTGGGGCAAGATGTTTCTTTTTAATCAGTCTCAGTTTCTCTTCGAAGGTATAGTTGTTAGCAGGGTATGCACTATTTATACAAAGTAACTTGGCTTGCTCAAGTAAGATTCTGTTTCACAAAACATCAATTGTCATTGCCTAATGAAAAAAATTAATAAAAATTCATGTAAATTTCGTAAAATCACTGCTAAATGAGGTCAAGCCTTGTAGATGTTCAAGGCTGATGCGGATGACACTGCACCTGTGCTGGGCTCTTGGGCTGCCAGTGGAGGTGTTTGGCATGCTCTCTGTGCTGGATGCTCCTGACACGAGCCTCCCAACCATGAGCATACACTACCAGCCCAAGCCGGTGATATTTCGGGAGTCTGATGATGCCTCATGTCAGGGTTAATCACTGGGAGCAAAATGTTACCAGCAAAGTGCGAGGCTTCACGGCTCCCATTGGCTTCACGGAGACAGTGCAGGACAATGTTCAGGATCAGCTTAGGAAAGCTACAGCTTGACTGAGTTTTTCTTGGCTATTTTAGAATCATAGAATCCCAGAACGGTTTGAGTGGGAAAGGACTTTTAAAGGCCATCCAGTCCAACCCCCCCTCTGCGAGGAGCAGGGACATCTCCAACCAGATCAGGTTGCTCAGAGCCCCGTCCAACCTGGCCTGGGATGTTTCCAGGGAGTTTATAGTGCTCCTGATTGATTTTCTACAGTGAACTCAAGACCTGAGACTTTACTGTAGTTCAGAGGATGAAAACCAGAGAGGGAAGAGTGTCTGCAGTGCCAGTCTGACAGGCAGAGGTCCTGCCCCTCAATGCTGGAGTGATGGGTATTGAACACCTCCTGTGATGCCTCGCCCCAGAACAGACCCCAGAGAGGCACGGCCAATAATGTGGAGGAATATCTACAGCTGCCTAAATGCAGCGATTAGTGCTTGCCGCCAAAGAGACAGAAAACAGGCTCATGTAACCTGTCTGAACCTTGTCTGCCTTTGTCCTGCATCCTGTTATAACCAAATGTCATTGTGTACCTGGGAGGGGATATCTGAGCTCGTTCTCCCTCCCATTGTAGCACTCATGCATCAAATCTGAGATTTACCTTTTCTTCCCATCCACCTCCATTCTTTTTAACTTCTTTTCATCTGACTCCCTGTGAAATTTCACTAGGTGTGATGCAAACACTGAGGAAATCCTTCCTTGGCAGAGCATCCTCCAGCAAGCCTCTGCTCTCGGGAAGGCTTTCAAAAAGAAATGTGGCTCGATGTCTTCAAACTGGCGCCGGGAATCACAGCGTGCTGGTAACCTGCTGCTCCTCACCCTTCCCTCGCTCCATCCCTTCCTCCTCCTGCAGCATTTCGCTGTGTCTTGCTGGGAAAGGCAGAAATCAGACTTGAAAAAGTTCAGGGCTGTTGCCCAGGTAATTATGTTTGCTTTAGAGTCGCAGCTCCTGACTGTGCTGGGACAGAGCATAAAATCAGGCTTCAGTTGGGTGGTCATTGACTATCACCGCGCGAATTTATCGGCAGCTGTGAGGCGACACTTTGTGCTGTTACCTACTGCGTGTTCCAACCTTTTAAACTGCTCTGAAAACAGGGCACATTTTGCAGCCAAATACTAATGGGTTCATTCCTTCTCCCCCACTTTCCTGTCTCCTCATGCAGGTTTATAATTACAGATGGGGTTTTGACAAGTCAGGTTGGCAGTAATGGCAAACTTAAGCTCCCTGATGTG
Organism: Chlamydotis macqueenii; assembly: GCF_036417535.1. NCBI lineage: Eukaryota > Metazoa > Chordata > Aves > Otidiformes > Otididae > Chlamydotis > Chlamydotis macqueenii. Next base: position 2,398,514 of record NC_141571.1, on the reverse strand, counting down.
AATCAGAGGAAGCTAAAATGATTTTGCAATGCGTAGTTATTAAGGATAGTGGTGGCTGAAGTCACTTTCACTCACAAGAGCTATATTCTGGCATTTATCTTCTCAGAAGCTTTATCTGTAATGAAAAAAAGAATTTAACTTCCTCTCACACACACAAAATGGCATAAGCCCCATTGCTGTCCATACAGAAATGCTCATCTGCTTCTAAGGCAGAAGACACAACACAGAGCCATGTCAGTGTGCCATCAAACGCAAAACTCTTGAGAAACAGGAGCAGCAGTGATGAGCTGTATTTTTGGCTCCACTTTATTGAAGAAAGGAAATAATGATACGATGAACCAAGCTCCTAGAACTTGCCAGCCTCTCCACCCTCACAGTCGCATCCCTACACCTCTGTTTCAGCATCTCTGCAGAGTCACACATCTGGAAATCCCAAGACCCCTGCCCATCTGATTCTGCCATGGCTTAACCAAACGCAGCAGCAAACTTTTGTCCTGTACAGTGTGTTGTCTGGCTAGCTCAACAAGATGTGGACAACTCTCTTCAAAGTTTCTTATGCCCAGATCTCTGCCATGGTGCCTGTGATAAGTTAAGTCCTTCTGCTCAGGGTGGGTATTTGAAGAAACTCAAGGAAAAACTACCTCTTCCTCAGTCTTAGACCAAAGTCAGAGGGAAAAAGTAAGAATTTCTGGCTAAGTTGGGAAGAAGAAATGAATCTGCGGCTTTCAGCTTGTCCCTTAACCCTGACAATTCCCACCCAGCAGCAATCATGGGCAAGAATGCCCTATGAGCTGCATTTCTTACAAAAATAGAGATAAAGATCATTTTCCTTCCCTCACGCTCTCCAGGTTGCATGCAGTGCAGTCTGATTATGGTAGGGAGCTAAAATTCATACATTTGAAACACTGTATTCTATTTTCTTCTAATGGCATTTTTATCTGCATTTTATTCAACTTAATGAAAATGGAAATGAACTCACCGGCTCACCCGGTAATAGCCCTTCTCCAGCATCAGAGGCGCCTGGACCGGAGTGTCCCATTTCCACACTCCCACCAAGGGAAGCTATCTGCTTGTTAGCTGCATTTTAGGATGTTTTTGGAGACAAATTAATATCTCAGCAAAGCTTTCCTGACTCCTGCTCTTACTGCTCTGAAAGAGAAATCCCACTCCTTCCAACAGGGATGTTGGGGCTATGACCAGCTCGTACGTGACAGTCTGCATGCTGGACCATGTGCTGGGACAAGGCACTAGTAGGGAGTGAGAGTCCACTCTTCCTTACCACCATTTGCCCCAAAAGTAGTGTTTTGCTGATAACAGCGAAGGAAAATGTAAGCCAGGGAGGCATTAGGAGCTGCAGAAGATTTCCCTGGAAAATGCTTCCAAGCATTTTGCCTGAACTATGTGTTTAGCCTGCTCCTTCCTTCTGGCTGTGCTCCATCTCAGCTCAGGAATCATTTATGAGAAATGAATATATATATAATCATAGAATCATAGAATGGTTAGGGTTGGAAGGGACCTTTAAAGCCCACCCAGCCCAACCCCCCTGCAAGGAGCAGGGACATCTCCAACCAGATCAGGTTGCTCACAGCCCCGGCCAACCTGGCCTTGAAAGTTTCCAGGGATGGGGCACCCACCCCCTCTCTGGGCAACCTGGGACAGTGCTCCACCACCCTCAGCGTAAAAAATTTCTTCCTTATATCGAGTCTGAATCTGCCTCCCTCTATTTTAAAACCATTACCCCTCGTCCTGTCACACCAGGCCCTGCTGAAGCGTCTCTCCCCACCTTTCCTGCAGCCCCCTTTAGGCACTGGGAGGCCGCTCTCAGGTCTCCCCGGAGCCTCCTCTTCTCCAGGCTGCACAGCCCCAGCTCTCTCAGCCTGTCCTCATATACTATAGGAAGTGTAAGCATTAAATTACATCAACACTAAGGCAGGAAACAAACAAAAAAAAAATCAGAATTTTAGGAATTAAGGCTTAAAAGCTTGTATGAGCTCAAAAATATATTGAAAAACTAGTTCGTTCTCTTTCACGCTCAACTTTGCTTTTAGCAAGCCTGGCTCAAGATTTTCCCAGCAACAGACAAACTCAAATTTATATATTGTCACAAGGAACTCTAATTTTAAGAAGAAAAGGGTAAATATTGCTGGGCTTGCAGAAATATCAAAGAAGATTATGTTTTAAATACTTGATTCGGTAGCTAGGCAGAGTTGTGGCCTTTTTTATACGTGTATTCCTCAGCTTTAACAACTAAGTCTATTTTGATTATTTTACTTGTGAACTGCGGGGTTGATGTTTTCAGGACAACCAAGAACAAATAGGAAGAGGGCCCCGATTTTTGGTTGTGTGCTTGAAAGCTTTTAATATCTCCTGATTAATGCCCTGAAAATCAGGCTTAAGCTAACATCTGAAAATGAGACCCTCCACCCCATCAGGCGTCTTAAAAATATTTGCCTGGGATTTTAATGAGATAAGAGAACGGTGCTGCAGGAGCCTACAATTGGAGGCTGGAGGGAAAATCATCATTGTCCTCGTCTGGAGTCAGCCCTTCGCGTCCTGACAACTGAGGAACAATGCTTCGCCAAGGCTGGGGTTTTTTTGTCTCAGGTTCCTTCCAGTTTGTAAATCTGTTGGAGGATTTTCTGCTGTTTTATAGGATTTGTAATTCCATTGCTGGGGACAAATATGTAAATACACTTCTGGACTTACAAAGGAGTCAGATGTTCTGGTAAAATCCCATGATTAAAACAAGCAGCTTCTCAGTCCTGATTCTGATGTAAAGATTTACTGGCAGATTTTACAAGTTAGATGCGAGACGGGGAATAAGACCTCCAGCAATGAGGTTTTCTGCATCTAAACCACAGCCTAACCACAACAGGCAGGATGATTGACTAAATAATCCTTTCTTGGCTTTTTTTTTTTTTTATCTCTTGCAGATGATACTGCAACTTTGCATTTTCAGCCTGCTTGTTAAAGAGCTGCTACAGCAGGTGCCGTATCTGCCCCATCCCCACTGTCAACGCCCAGGCTCAGCCTTATGTGGCCTCCCCAGTCTCCCAGTTTGGCTTTGCACTGGGAGGGAGCTGTGCTGGGTGGTTAATTTGCAGCCTTCCAAAGCGATGGCATTAACACTCCCATCCCCAGTGGGTCGAGCCATCATCCTATTTACAACGGGACGCTTCTTCAAAGAACGAACACAGAGCTGTTTTCAGGACAGGGCATTTATGTTTCCACACAGCTGGGAGTAAGGTAGGAAGTGTACTGGAGTTTAGGTGTAAATGTTGCTTCACAGGTCTGCGGGTTGTAATGTGGAATTTTGTGGGGAAGAAAAAAAAATAGATCTGAGATTGGCATTGCAGAGGGAGACGTGTGAGAAAGAAAGGTACCCACACTGAGAAGGAAGCATGGGGCGGGGGGGCGGGAAGTCTCCAGAAGAGAACAAAGTACATTTGTGAAAGGTTAAATACATTAAAATTGGGTATTTCCACTACGTTCTGCCGGAGCAAGGCACCTAGCACACTGTTTCAGTTCAGTCTTCATAAAATCTTAAAACAACAGGAATATTTCCATTCATTTCTGGATCTACCTATTTTCCTGCTGTCAGCCACGCTGTGTGTGTGGTAATGGTTTGGACATCTGGGGTGGGAGCCCCTGGGTAACCAGGAGCAGAGAGGAAGGGCTCCAGCAGCCCTGGGCATCCATGGAGCTGCAGAAATAACCTCACATTAACTGGCTGTCAGCTCAGAGGGGCTGGATGCACGTCAGTTGGCTGCCGGACAGAGGAGAAACTGCTGTCCAAACTTGGGGGAATCAAATGGTTCCATCTAAAACTGGTTTTCAAAGGTGCATTATGGTAATCGAGCTTAGACCCAGGCAAGTGAAGAGTCAGTATGGTACCCACTTCTGAATGGGTGACTCTTCATGAGCACCTGAATACAGGACAAAGCATCAGTCCTGGAGTCACATTTACATTCAGGGGGAGGAGAGCAACCGGCTCCACCCTGTGAGTTCACCTGCGGCAAACGCTACACCACCCTGGCAAGCTCGTGTTCTTCACTGCACCTCGGAGGCAACACAGTGCTTCCCATGATGCTGCCCAACCCTGAGCAGCACCATCCAGAGAGATATCTGGTAATAAACCCTAAGAAGAGTAAAAATGGGGTAAAAAATGGGCTGTGAGGGACAGAGTCTAGTTTCCAGTAGACATCGGCCCCGCTTGCTCCTCCCTTTCCACCAGTGCTTGGGGCAGCAGCACAGACCTGGCCACGGAAAACAGCTCTGGGGAGGTTCCCGAAGGTCTTCCGGACATTAGGCTACAGAACCTCTCTGTCACCCCTTCTCGTACAGAAGAAACATGGCCCTGGAGAGGAAAAGCCCGCCAGCTGCACCAGATTTTATTGCCCAGCCTGCCCTAGTTTGCACTGAGATCCAGGTTCAGGGACTGGGCAATGTGCTTACGTTGCTGTGAAGATATAACGATCAGCTATTTCTATAGCTTAATGGTAGATGTTTCCTGTCAAGACTATAGCTGAAATTGATCTCATTCTGCATTAATATGCAAGCTGCTGTGTTAAGAAAGAAATCCAAGAGCTGCAGTAAAAATAAAGAGGATGATGGACAGATGCACGGCTGTCAATAGAAACACAAACCCACTGACTGGTTGTGGACCCTCCATGTCACTCAGAACAGAGCTATTGCAGGCAATGGCAATTTGGGTCTTCCATGTTCCCATTTAGGAACTTTATTTTAAATGAAATTGTGGAAAAATTGGAATTTCTGCAGAAGTGTTGACATTTTCCAGGAAATAAAGAGTTTTGAAAGCTGCTGGTTCAGAATTACACTTCAGTGTGCTGAGTTAGCACAGTGGGGCTTGTTGAACCAAGCTGGGAAGAAGTTCAGACTTCGCTGCCATTAAGCCCAGGCCCAGATTAAATGTTTGATTATAAAACCAAGCATTTATAATGCTTTCTTTGGCATGCTAATGACAGATGTTCCTCAGAGCTTCCTGGAGACACTCGGGGAAACCACCTGGCTGAGTCTCACCAGTAACATAGGGTGTAGGGACCAAGACTTGGGACCAAGACTGTCTGCACAGCTGTTTATGTTGCAGCCCAGGTGTACATCCCCCCATCCCTACATCAGGCCTGTTCTTCAGATCTGTTTGTTGCACCACAGATAGATTAAAAGCCAGGCTTCTAAAAGTAAACTCCCAAACCATTGTGCATGCAACATTTGAGTGCTCACCAGTGAGATGTATGACTCATCTCAAGGATGGAGGAGTGCCCGTGACACCCACAGAAAACAGGAGAATACTGAATGCTTTTGGAAAAAAAAACCATACTGCAAGAGTTACTCCAGTTCCCATCTTGCACAATGTGGAGAAGCAAAGTCTTCCAGGCTCTCCAGGATCTGAAGAGAAGGATTTCTCATTCCTTTAGCACAGAAACAACATTTTGTTCTTTGTGCCCTTTTTATTTGAGAAACCCTGCTTGATAAATTACTAGAGGGCCTCATTAACTGCAAAGATTTGTCAGTTTTCCCAAAGCAATCATGGTGTTAGTTAGAGCAACAGAGCAAATGGAAATCTGAAACGGAAGCCAAGCACAGTTCTATTAATCCCATGTTATGGATTGACATTTGTCAACTCTATTGAAGTTTGTTGTACCAAATAGAGCCCAAGAGAGCACTCAATTACTTTATCTCTGAGCAATTAGGACCCTGCTCTTTCAGGTCAATCTGTTAGCACAGAGGAAAAAAAATTTAGATACAAAATTAACAGTAGAAAATCCACTGCCTTATGTTTGGGGGTCTTTTAGAGGAAAAAAAAAAACAACAAAAAAACCCAACAGGCTTTCCCTCTCAAATGCTGGGTTTGAGGAAGTGAGAGTTCATTGGAGTCGGCATCAGCAAGGGTCTTTCCAGCATTGCCATGTTCCCCAATATGTCCCCCTTTCCATCTCTCACCCAAGCACCACTGTGTTTGCCAGATGACAGCAGAGAGATCAATCTATTCTTATAGCCAAAATAAAAAAAAAACAAACAACCAGCTATGGTTGTAAGCTGGTACACTGAGAGACGTCCATTCAAGAAGGACTGAAGGACTGGTGGCAGCTGTAACACGTAAGCAAAACACTGTTAAGTTTTAAGCCAGGAAGACCATGAACCACTTTTAGGTCTTTCTTAGCAATGTGAGAGTGAAGGCTATTCAGCAGAAGAAAAGGGAATTTTTTGTTGCGTGTTCATTTTTCTGTAGCTCATAATTCATCTGCAGAAGGCACATACATCAGATACCAGTAGATGCACAAGTTTGGAAGAGTTTTTAAAAGGATATAGAAAGATATAGGATGGGAGAATAACTGATTTATAAATTTCCCATACTCAGGGACACTTAGATTTAACTTGAAACTTGCAGCTTCTGCTTCTGACCTTAAAAAAGGCATGTGTGTCTGGAAGTGTGTCCTTTTAAGCAAGAATATCTGTTGACATAATAAAAAATACTATCTCTCCCTGAAAGCCTTCCTTTCACATCCTCATGACCAGATATTAACATTTGGGAATGGAAACCAAAGCCAAGTCTACGTTGTGCCCCACAGAGACATCACCCCATTTAAGCACGCTTTCCTGAGCCGGGCCTTATCTAGCTTGTTCAAGCTTAAGTAGGAGGGCTGCTGTGGCACCATGGGCCGCAGCCACCAATCGTCAGCTCTTGGTGTGATATACTGAGCCTACACTGAAATCTGCACCATCACAACTTGGCTGCTATCACTATTCAAGGAGGACTGGTGAAAGCCAGGTTACACAGAGCTGCAGGAACTGCCATCAGAGGTCTTGATTGCTTACATAACAAGACTCACCTCTAAATTTGGGGTGTGGTTTGGTTCTTCCATGACGGCTCGTCAAGGGATTCCTTTTTCCTGTGAAGCAGATGGTACTGGAAAATGCAAATGGCAAACACTTGTATCTGTGGCTGCTTGCTAGATAACTAAAATGTTGTTCTACAAAAACAGCAGTGAACGAGGGATGGGAAATGGAATTACCAATTATTACCTTTGGGTTTAGGACTGTGTTTGACCAGCTGAAGATTAGAGAGAGGGGAAGAAGTTTTCAAAAAAGCCCCAAACTAATAAAAATCCTGTGATAAATTTCTTCCAATGAATGATTCCACCAATTTGTACAGATTTTCTTCACTGTAGTAGAAGATTGAAATTATATATTTGGATTAATTTATCCAGTGAGTCATGTTTGGTGACTTAAATCTCTAGCTTCCCATCTTCTGTCATTTCAGCAAACTTAATTCTTTTTTCTGTTCATGAATCATTCCTGATTTCTGAAATTTCATCCCTCACTCTTAGCTGTTGAAGGAGCAGACTGAATGAACATGTTTTCTCCTCTGGACTGTTGACTCACTGCTCTTTTTTATGATGGCAGGCTGACCTTCCAGGCTGCATGATACCACGGCCTTATTCCTTGATCTCATGACTGGGATGTTTTAAAGAGGAAAAACACAAGTACAGTTAAAATTAGTTTGTCCATCTAGACCATTTAGATCTATCTACAGCTAATGATGCACACGCTGTGTGCCTTCTATTACTTGTCCAGATATTTCATCAGAATAACACTTGAGAATCTCACTGGTGTTAGAGTGATACTTTCATCCATTAATGACACTCAAGTGGAGAGATTTGCTATAATTTTTTTTTTAATTTTCCACTTTACAACTTGGGAACTAAGACCTAGAAAGAGTTTCTCACTTGTGCCTGACCCCACACACAGCTTTGCAGAAGCGCAGTACGGGTATTTGTGTAAAGAAAGGCTGAGATCAGCACAAGAATACAAAGAAAACTCTGCTTATCTTCAGAAAGGAGGGCTGGGAGTCCCTTCAGCTGGTCTCAAATTACCATCTCCCCGTGCTCAGCATCCTCCACAGCACCAGGAGGGCTGCACTGGATGACTACGCAAACACATGGAGATATTTGGTGTCTCAGGGAAGCACAAGAAGGTCAGATACTGCTCCTTTTTGCTAAGAGATGTGCCTGTAGGCTCTGTCTAAACTGCAAACACTCTGTCTAAACTGGTAGCACTTCCCTGCTATTGGGAACCTGCTTTAATTTGCTGGTGATGTGCATACACTGATGTAAGGCACTTTTTGTACCACTGCAATAAGTCCATCTCCAAATTTAACATAAAGAATATGCATATATTATTGATACAAAAGCCTCCCTCTGGTGTAGGTGTGGGTGTTTTCCACCAGTGTGGAGAGCTCCTGCCTCCAAAACTCTTCCTTTCATCCCTGAAACATAGCGCCTTTTAGCATCAGAGGGGGGAACCGTGTTCACCCCTGCCTGAAGCATCCTTCCCAACCCTGTTACGAAACGCACTGTAAGACAGCTCTGTCGCAATATGCGGGGTTAGTAAAGCCCCAGATACTGGATTCCTGGGATTAGTCAATTATACTAGCCTTAATATTTAATGAAGAGTAACTAGTTGGCCTTCTTATTGCAGAGGTAAGTTGAAAAATGCAAGTTGTGTGCATTGAAAAGGCACAGAAAGCTGGAGGCAAAGAAGTAGATTATTTTTATTTTAAACCTCATGAATTTTTTAAGGCCGTCTCCACGATGCCCGTGTACGCCAATACCGTGAGCACAAAGTGGTCCAGTTCATCACTGGGTCACTCCAGGGCCATGCTGGGACAACTCTGCTGAAGCCCACAGACCTGCACAGATACAAAAGCAGCGTTTCTGACCGCCCAGCAAACCCTGCTGCTTCTTATTCTCAGGCTTGGTTTGCTTTGCCCAGCCTCTGTGGACTCTCAAATATCTCATAAAATAACCTCTTCCCTAGAAATATCCCTCTAGTCCACTATCTGGGTCTCACTTTATGCAATTTCAGATAGTTGGAGAGCTTTACACGCTACATTGCTCTCAGAAATAGAATTCTCCTAAAACACAGCTTTAAGCAGCACGTATTCCAGTGTCTAGAATTACACTAACCACTGCTCATCTAAATTATTACATTAACTGCAAAGGGGGAGCACACACAATTTAACAGGGGAGAAAAAGCAACAAATCTAAGAAGAAAAATTGGTATTTTACAGCGAGAGGAAAGCCAAGAATCTAGTGGTTATAAAAGCTTTGCTGGAATTAAAGGATCTTTTATTGTGGGAATCTAAAAGGCTTTTCTTTTCGGGGTACACATTACGGAAGGCGACACAGGGATCTGCAAGGGACAAGTGTATTGGCAGGTCCCTGGACACCAGAGCAGCCACTAAAAACTGGTGGCGATGGAAGGAGGTTTTGGTAGAGCTCAAAATGTCACCGTACATCACTGACTCGATGACTGGCTCCATCCTGCCTGAGGAAACAGCATCCCTACCAAAAGGAGGAGTATCTACTGCATCAGAGACTTCTCTTTCCCCCGTCTATGCCAGGCTGGGCACAATTAATAATTCTGACCGGAGTACGCTGCTGCCCTCCGAAGCCACTCTGTAGCAGAGATGAAAGCTGCTGGCACAGCTCTATGTCAGAGAAGCCTGACTCACACCTCCCCGGTCAGGGGACAGAAATGATATTAAAAATGTTTGTCTGCAAAGAGTTAACGATTCCTGTGGTTGCTAATTCAGCAGGGCAGGTCTATTCTGTGATCAAGGCAAAGAAAATAGGAATCAGAAGTAAGTCCTGGGTCTGGCTCTCCCCTTAGCTCATTCTTTTGCACCGGAAAATAGTATTTAACCAATGAAGGACTTTTCTTTCTCATCTGGAAACAGAAATAGATGTGTGTCTGTACACGCACACAGATGCAAGTGTGTGTGCGTGTCCATGTGTACATCACTTTTATAAGCACATTTTAGAGTGTTGTGAGCCAAATAATGAACACTTCTGAAGTGTTTTCAGATCTTTTGTTGATGGCAGCTGAAGCAGTGCAAAGTATTATCAGCCATTTCAGAGCTCCTTTCGCAGCGCATGCGAGGAACTGTGAAGGAAACGGGGTGAAATACAGTAACACATTGTATTTTACATTTCTTTGGGAGTGAGAAAACTTTATTGATGGTTTTGCTTTGAATATAAAAAAGACTAGTAAAGAAAATGTTTTCTCATTACTGTAGGGCATGTTGGCTGGGATCTCAGCAGCGGCGGAAGGTATATTTATCATGTACCAGCAGCAGGAGTAGCTAATACGTACATAAACCTCCTTTAGACCCAAAGTAAACTTGAGAAAAGGGGCTCTGTGTCCCTGCAAAGACTACAAGAAGACAACACTAACTCATAAAGCTCTTCAACCTACACAATGCCTACGTGCATGTATTGGTTTCTTATTGTATTGATTACATTGCAGTGATAAAATATAAATTTGGTATACTCAGCGATGACAGCTTTACTGCCTTATTGTGCTGATCATTACAGAAAGCATAAATTGGGTTGTAATTCTGAAGAGTCATCAGAAAACCATGTGCAACGCGAAGTTATTCATTTGAAATAGTGCTTATGAGATCTTCAGGAGAAGATCAATGTGTAAGTGTGTGTGCATTGATGTATGTGGGGAGCTCTGACACACGTGTGTGCACACGTGATTCTCTCCTTTGCACACACGTTCCGCACAGATCGATGACCAAGCCAACACATCTGATCTTCCCTGCTCCCACGAGTGGCTGTTTATCCCTGCAGACGGTGCATGAAAAGCTCCGTGGATTTACAACTGGCTCTTTCCATCCCTTGCTCCCCTGTCTCCCCCCGCCCTCGTGTGTGTGTGAAAGGTGCGTGCATGCTGCGCCCAACCATGAAGGCTGCGCTTGGCAGAGGGATGGTGATAAGCAAACCAAGGGCAGGAGCACAATGAGTAATCACAACGATAAATGTTTTATTCCCCCCACTTTTGATGTAATATTAGAATTTGACAAAAGTGTGACTCATGAGCTAAAGAGACTGTGAAGGACCCAGGACCAAAGTATCATGAGGAGCACTACAAGTTTTGTCTTCTGCATACCAGCAGCTAAATCCAGAAATGTCTCCTGGGCACGTGTCCCTGGACTCCTCCTGGATCCCACATAAGAAAACTGTGCTGGAAAAGGAAAGTCATCCCAATATGATGAAGGCTGAGCAGGTATAACCCTCGCACTCTCAGGAGCAGCCCTGTAGACTGCATTTTGGCCAGCTTTTCTTAAGTGCTAAGCAAACGCCAGTCCATCTCCCCAGTGGGGCTGGTTTCGCGGGGTTTTTGAGCAGGGTTAGCAGCGGGCTGCTGTCTCCCAGCAGCTGTCTGTGGGGCAACACCAAACAGGCTGTCGGTGTTCAGCATCACTTGTGAAGTTTGCTTGCAATTAATAATTTCGCCACTTCAAGCCTCTGAATGAATTTAATGATCTCCAACTGTAAATACTATAAATCTGGTGAAGTTAAAGCTAGCAAAACATCAGATAAGAGCTTCTCAACTTTAAACGGAATATGTAGTCTTTTCTCTTCCATTGTATTTTATCAATTAACCTTCAGCAAGCACAAAGGTTTCCCTAGATCTGGTGCTCCTGCTGGCATCTGGAGAAAAAGATACAAATTGTAGAGATATTTTTTTTTTTTTAAGGAGAATACTTCTAATAACCAAAATGTTTCTGCACTTGGAATAATGAGAGTGACTTTTCTTTTTCAAATGCTAAATTATTTCAAGCTGAGCTGTTGGAGACCATTAATAATTCAAGGAACTCTGCTTTGGGTAAGAACAACATCTGTTGGAAGGTGTTAAAGCACAGGAATAGCTTGACTTTCAAAGTTATTTTACCATCTTTTAATTCTCTTTGTGAGAAAAAAGGATGCATGGCTAAATTATAGGAAGAAGCTGTTAATATGCCACTTGCAAGACAAGGAGGGTTGAACGACTGCAGTCCCGGGGGTACTGACTCTGGTCTGCTTCACCCTCCTTCCCCAGAACATCAGCTGCTTTCAGTCTCTTCTGATCTGCTGACCCCTAAATGTTGCTGGGGCAAGTTCAGACCACACATAGCTATTTTAATCAGCCTATTGACAATAGGCTGTCAGTTCCCAGCTCCTTTTCCCTGTTGCTTTAGAATTTGTTCATGGGTCATCAGCAGGCCCTAGTAATGAAATTCCCCAGAGAATGAGAGAGAGGAAAAGCACACACTTCTGGAGGATGACTCATCTCTTGAGCATAGGAACCCATTGGTCACACTTGGAAGGTGCCAGCCTCTCTCTCCACTGACACCAGGGAGAAATTAGATGACTGAAGGAGACCCAAAACCTAATTTTGTAGGGGTAAAGCTGAAAAACTTTTTCTTCCTTCCAGAAATGAGTTAAATAAACCAATGCATTTAAAAGGTTAGCAAAATTTAGACAACAGATCCACATGCAGTGCAGTATTTTGAGATCTCCACATGTTTAGAGATGGGAATTTGAGTCAGCTTATTGACAAAGCTGCTTTTCCAATATTCAGTCCACATGCGGGTTTAGAATTATGCCTGTCTGCAAAGTTCAGCTGTGGAATTATGCATGGTGCCTACGTCAAACCAGAAGCCTCTTCATCCTCCTCCAAAACTCAGCTGGCAACCCATCTGACAGAAGAGCAGTCCTGTTAACTATACTCCTGCATCATTTTCACATGGCTTACACAAAGGTGCTACAGCCTAGGTACCGCAGTCTCCAACAACAGTGCTGTGACGTTAAATCCACCCTTATTCCCTCATCAAATATTCCTTCCAATTTTCATGACTTTCCATATAATTTCTTGCCTGAATTTTCAGTTCTTAGGAAAAGTGAATTTCAGAGTGGGTTTGTTTGTAGGTTGATGATTGGACTTGATGATCTTAGAGTTGTTTTCAACCTTAAAGATTCTATGATGATTCTATGATTCTATGGTATTTCACTGTTACAAAGGTGAATTAAGAGAATCCAGAATAAAAGAGAAAGTTTTCATTAGAAATCTTGTAATGTCTAATCTGTCACCCAAGCAGCTGGGAAGACATTCCTGATCCATGGTCCACCGAGCACCCTAGAGAAGCTATCCTCTATTGGCCCCTACAGACACAATCTTGTTTTAAAACATTAATAGTCACACTGAATTTATAAGTGTCATTGGTATCATGCAGGCAAGGCAAATAACTTCAGATAGAAATGGGAAATTCAGGTCCTTCACGTGCGTATCAGTGAATCTGCAGAAAATGAACACTTACATGTTGAGCAACTGATTATTCCACATCAAGCCTGAGATTGATATTAATCAAAGGCCCCATTTCCAAGAAATACGGTCCATTTGCAGGAACATCTATCAAAAATCTCTGAAAATCATAGCTGTTTTACTCGAAACAAATAGGTCAGCTTTGTATACCATTTGGATTTGACTCCCTCCTAATCTCAGTGTTAAAAATGACGGTGTTAGTTAAAGCAAAGTGAGCTCAAAAGATGAGCAAAATCCAACCTTCAGCAGCCAAATTGGGGGATAGAGTTTGATTTGAAGGTTTTGGATCTAACCATGGAATAAAGGCTTGCGCTATTTCTTACGATTTGTCAGCAAACGATTTGACGTTTTTACACAGCTCCTGTTATTTATTGAACCTTATTAATTTAAGCTTAAGTTTTAAGAAGCAGTTGAAAAGGGAATTGTTGCAGAGGTTGTTCCTGTGTTAAACTTGTCAATGTAAAGGCCTCCGGTGAGATGAGATCTGAAGGACTTACTAAAGAAGAACATTGAGCAAGCAGAGTATAGCAGCCATCAGATATTCCATGCTGGGCTTTTTCCTTTTTCATTTCTGCACAATCCTCAATGGCGATAAATATTGATAACATTGTGAACAGATCTCATGTGCATTGTGAATAGATCTGATGCGTTTTGTAATAATTCATTCGGATGCTGTTGGAGCTGCTAATTAAGAAGGTTGCTCACTGCTTGTGACATACGGAAGGAGAAGATGTGGCTGCTTTGTCACAGGGACGACTGGGGATACTTGCCATCTATGATGTGTCTGCCACCTACACGAGAAGAAACAAAGCAAAATACCGCAGGAAAAAGCATTCTTGGAAATAAATTAAGGTTTAAAGCATCTCAAAATGTGGAATTCCTGGTGGATGAGAGGCTGCAAACCAAAATCTTTAAAAGAAACAACAGATGACAGACTTATTCCTCACTATGAGAAGGTGGAGGAGGATGAAGGAGGAGGCTTTCCTTCTGTCATGGACTACATTGACATACAATGTTGTGGTGTGGGGTTGGGAGATCAGTTTGGAAAAGGCTGAGGCTTGCACCCGCTTGTGGTACAAGCACACTTACAGCAACTGTGGGACATCATAGGGCCAGGGAGACAAATCCCCAGCAGTGACATTGGAGCAACGTACAGGTCTTCCTAAAGGGACTGAAGGACTCTCCCAAGGAGAGCCCAGGCTGGTGTTCTGCAGAGATGGGCAAAGAGCGGAAGAAACTCCGTTCTTGGTCCTTGGTCCTGCCCACCACAAATGTGGAAGGGCGGAGAGGACTTAAGGTGCTGAAGGATTAATTCTATCCTGTGTGCTTCTGCAGAAACCCAGCCTGGCACATGGAGCTGGTCTGCAGGCTGCGCAGCCGGAGCAACTCCTGAGAGCCAAGGGCCGTGGCGGAGCCCCATCGCTGCAGATGGAGCAGCGTTGCAGTGCAAGTCCTGTCCGTGCAAGCAGGAGGGGAGGACCTAGTGAACACATTGCTGATGCTGAACGGGCTGACGGGTTTTGTTTCCTGATGACCTACGCGTTAGCAAGAGGCTTTTGGAAACTGGCTTTCTACACTAGAGACCTGGAAGGATGAAGGATTGGCTTTTGCTTAACAAATCATATTTTTGCAACAAAATCTTTCAAGAGCAGATATTTACTGTGTTCTCCCTCTTATTTTACTGTGTCTAGACTTCATCTTCCCATTTTATAATCTCCTATATATAATGTCTGCTCCAAATCCATAAGTTTTATGTTGGACATAAGAATCAGCTTGTTTATCAAGCACTGCACTTCCTTACTCATTTTCCTTCTCTTTCTCTCACCTTTTGTAGGACTCCGACACAGTAGCTAAGCCAAGAAGAAAGTGATCCAATAAAACAGTACTGTCTAGAGGATGAGCATTGATTTTCCTGATACAATTTGGAGCTCGTTAGCATTTTCTGTTGCAGCGTTATATCACTCTTTCTATCAGGTGAGCCTTGGACCATATTTTAAGAGGTTCTGTCCTGAAAGCACGTGGACGATGGAGTGATTTCCAAAATAAAATTGGAAAGAGAGCTTGGCACAGCCAGGCAGCTCAGGGGCTGTCAGCTACCAGGGCGTGCATCCCCTCATTTTTTCCGTGGCCCTAGGAGGGCCGGGCAGGGTCAGCCTTGCTGGTGGGAAAAGGGGCATTTGGAAGCAGCAGACAAGACGATTTCAGTGATTTCACCTGCGGCACTGGAATCGTGTTTTCATTTTCAGGATTCAGTGGCTGAGAAAGAGGGAATTATCTCCCTTCATTATCCTGGCTTAGACACAGCACGAAGGTGAAGATTAATGCCATTAAAACATAACCAATTGACGCTCAAATGTAACATGACAGATTTACTCTGAGCACATTCTAAACCATGGAGTTTTAACAGTGATAATAAAGCATTAAGAGAGACACTGAAGCTTGAAGTAACAGCAGAGAAGCAGTTGTGTGCGGCAGGAACAGAAACGAATCCCGTTCAGTTTTCGGCCCGCGTGGAAATAGCCTACGTGCTTAACGTGAGCAGCAGCCGTCTATTCCCTGGGCTACTTCTTATGACTACTCCAACTGCTGAGCAATTTAAAACCTATGCATTTTTACAAGTGTCCATTTTTTACTGTTGATGAAAGTAACCCTTTGGCATTTGTTAAATTTTAAATAGAAAAAAAGGGGGTGATGCATTACCAGCATACCAACAGAACAGCCGCAAGACACCAGCAACCCTCAACTTTGTAATATATATTGGTTTACCTTATGCGTTTGAATGATCATGCCTACGTGCTCATACAGGTGATGCGACCTCAGTTCACCCCCTTGCACGCCTGCGTCACGATACAGCATACACCGACACAGTCACCCAGAGAACTGACCGCTGCTCATCTGGCCGTTCATGAGCTGCAGAGGGAGATGCTGATGGTCATGTCGCTGTGTCGGCCTGGGCGGCTTTGGGGGCTCAGAAAGTACACGGGACCATCTGCAGACGCCTGGGCCCTGCACACAGACCCCCCATGTTGGTGTTGGGGCTGGAGGGCTTAAAGAGAGCCATGACACGTGAAATAGGCTTTGTTTGTCAGACTTAATACTCTTTTCCACCATTTTAAAAGATATTGCATGTGTGAGAAATTGTATGAATGTGAGAGACAACGTATACACGTGCTTGAGGCTGAAAAGTCAGCCCAGCATTCACTGTTGAGTGGCAGGTGGACAGACATTTTCTGTGGAGGCATGCACAGTAAAGGTAGAATTTAACCCAATGTTATGAGCCAAAAAATGGCAAGAGAAAATTCGGATACTTCAAAAAATGTCAGTATATAAAACTTAGAAAGCAAGATAAGTACCTATGAATAAGCCCTTTCTTTTATTTTCACACTTACCACACGTTCTGAGTGGCCCTGGAACATATTAAAACTTGGACTTATAGATGCGTTACAGTGAATACTACCTTCAACCTTGAATTTTAATTTTTTATAACTTTCATAGGGGTGGACTCAGAATGGTTCAATAACTTCGCAGAGTATGTGGTTTAAGAATTGATGAATATATAGTAAAATAAAGATTTTTTCATCTTTTAAGGCTTTTCTATAAAAATTCTAAATTATGAACAAGGTGTCAGCACTAACTCTGCATGGCCAAATGTTGGGGCACTTTTTATTGACCCCCAGGGCAATCCTGTTGCCCTTCCCAGGGCTCCTCTATGTTCCCAGGGACCCTTCAGATGCAGGGGGTTGGGTGAGCTGTGACTTTTTTGGCCGGTTAAGCTAGCTGAAGTTTACTCTCTATCCACGTCACATGTACACACCGCTCCTCCTTGCTCCCTCCGTCCCAGCGTGGTGGACTGCCCAATCCTCCAGCACCATTGGGTGTAGCACCCTCTCAGCTGCTTGCATGGTCTGTTGTAGTCCCTCACAAGGTGGACTTGCAAAAAAACTACTGCTGCTAGAGCTGTACCCACAGCCACATGGGTCCAGGCGGGTCCTCCAACGTTTATTCCTTGCTACTGTACTTAAGGTTGCTCCTTCAAAATCTTCTCTTTTCCAGAGAGACACTCAACAAGGTGGAACAGAAACAGAAACACCTGACACCTTTGCCTGGACTGTCTTCACACTTTGGGCTTGTATCTGCTACCAACCACTGGGCAGCATCCCTTATGCACCTTCTATCCCATCATGTCCATCGCATCTTGTCCATCCCATCTTGTCTATCCCGTCTGCTGCTCTTCCCTGTGTTTTCCCATCTATTTTTCACACTGTCCTTTTCCTCTCCCACCGCCGGTGTGTCCCTGCAGACCCATGACTGTCTCGCTACGGGCACTTGCAGGTGCCAGCACTGTAGACTCCAATCCAGATCAAGATCCATAAAAACAACGGCATTAGTTGAAATGCACCATAATTATAATTACACATTCTAACACCAGGTACAAATACGGCTGTGTTTCTGTGACAGCCAAGGCCTTGGCTGCAGTAACAGAGGCAGCCAAATTCACAGCTGTCGTAACTCTGCAGAGGACAAGGGTGGCTTCTCCTTTGGTTCATTCAGCCCCATGCATCTGGCTTCCCCGGGGAATTTCGGTAACCGGTGAGAAAGGACACAGAAAGGGCAAGAACTGGAGAAAAAAAAGAGCTTTTATATGGGTCTGAAAAGTAAGGAAAGAAAGTTCTGCTAGTTTTTAGCTGTCAGAAATTAATTTCTTATTTGTCCTGTGAAACCTGGGGGAAACCCTTGCAGATGCAAGGGAAAGAAGCAGGAAGAAAAAGCAGTGTAATGCGAGGGATGACTGACTGCATTTTAAAATTCCTCTGCTTTCTTTGCATGTTGTGCCAGCCTCAGGGCTGTGCAGAGGACAGGAGACCAAATTCACAGGGGACTTCAAGATCCTCAAACTTGGCTGCATTCCGCATCGCAGCTGAACATGAAATCTTCGAAATTATCAGCTGTGTTTGTTTGCGTTTTGCTCTTTTGGCCACTGTGCTCTTTTGCTGGGAAGGGTGTGAGATTGCCTGTGTGCCTTGTCCCAGCTGCTGAATCACAGAATCACAGAACGGTTTGGGTGGGAAGGGACCGTTAAAGCCCACCCAGTCCAACCCCACTGCCAGGAGCAGGGACATCTCCAACCAGATCAGGTTGCTCACAGCCCTGGCCAACCTGGCCTGGAATGTTTCCAGGGATGGGGCAACCTGGGCCAGTGTTCTAGAATGCCAGGCCAAGGGCACCTCACTGGGAGAAGGGTCTGAGGGACAGAGCTGGACGGAGACAGAGAGAAAGAGACGGGGCGAGCCTGGAGGGTGCTGCACTCCAGACTCTTCCAAAGAGCAGGAGCTTGTCTGGATCAGGGGGCAGATGTGCATCCCAGGTGTGATATTCCCATAGGATTTCTACGACCCAGCAAGCACTGAAAGCTGCTGGTATCCGTGAAACTGTCACCCTAAGGGCACACTGTGTGGGGAAGGAGAAGGGAGATCAGCTGTTGGCTTTCAACATCTGAAGACCGCTGTCCTTGAATAGCTATTTTAAGCTGCAAAACGTATGTGTTTCACGCTGAAATGAGATGTTTTGACACTACTGCAGTTGGAATGTATTCCCCTGAACCAAGGCGAGCACGAAAGGCTCTGGAAGAAGCACAGCGGCTGCGTAGCTGTGCACTGGGGAGGTCCTGGAGTCCCAGAGGAGATAAACTGGGTTGTGGTTTTAGAAAGTACTTACAATTTTTTTTTTTTGCATGGGCTCAGATATGAGTTTAGGTCCCAAACACAACAGGGTCTCCAGTGCTCAGATCTGGTTTCTTTGTACTGCCTGCAGGGAAGACCGAGGAGACTCCTCATGGCTCAAAAGTCCTTTTCTTCCCAGGACTTATGGCAAAGGGTTTCATTATTTGGCTGGTTACAGCACAAGCAGCCTGGCCTTGAGGAACAGACAGCAACGGGCAGCTGAAGACTTTGAACTTTGTTTTCACCTGGATCCTTCAGCTCCCCTGAGGGCTTTGAGAAGTTCAAGAGGACCCAAGTCTGTCTCTCCAATGGATGTCTGAACAACTTCTTCCAGCCCAGAGTTTCTTCTGTCTCCTGACAGCCTGAGATGTGACTGCTCAGCTGGAGAGGAAAGCAGTTTCTCTCACAAGCCCGTTCAAGAGACCAAGGGAACCAAAAGAAAAGATTTAGGTTTCAAACCAGTCTTTTAGGAAGAAAGTGTGTTTTCAATGCTTTTCAGCTCCAAGAAGAAACCCCAAATGGTGAGGTTCCCTCTCTTGAACTGCAAGTTTTCATCACCTCTCACCAGAGCATCAAAAATCTCCCTGACCATCACCACATTCTGAAGTGGTAAAAAGCTTGATTTCTCAAGTGAGATATTGAGATGCGATTGAGCCATCAGCCTGCCCCCCTCTCCGCAGGCTGGCCACTCACTAGTGTGTTACTTACTTTTCCTAGGGATGTGTTACCTTCGCTCTTGGAGTCGCCTTTACCCACAAAATGAGAAGATGTCTCAGAGGAGATGAAGTGGAAGGATGGAAGCTTCGCAGAGCAGGGAAAGGTGGGATGCTCGGGGCACACGTGCTGGCAGGCCGATGCCTCAGATGTGTCTCACACTGCCCATGGATGCTAGGCAGTCACTGAACATTCCCAAGGGATTCACCAAAGGCAGCTTTCAATATTTAATTCAGGACAACTGCTTACTGGATCCAGGACTTAAAACACAGAATCTTTACTGCCTTTGAATATTTTATAAAAACACATAATATTTACCATTAAAGACATTCTTATGTGATATAGTGTCACTTGTGTTGCTTAAGAGACCTATTATGCAAGATACATCTTTGTTGACACAGGTGGAATTGTACTGGAGACACTTTCTTGTTAATCATTAAAGCATTTTGGAAAAATCCTTAGTTGTTTTTTTTTTTTATTTTAAAAAAGCTAGTTATTGAATCTTGTTACAAGTCTCATCATTAAATAATCATGATGAAAATCTCAACTGTAATGAAATAGAAAATATTTATGATAATGGTAAGAAGAGAAAAACAGCTCTTTAGGCACCTAAATCATCCTTCTCTAGGGATTTTTACTCATCTTTTTAATTACTGGAGTGTGCAAGATTCTTTCATTCTTTTCATTTTGGATTTTTCATCATCCAGAGCCAAAAATACATGCAATTGCTCACTGCATGTATCTGAGAACACACCTGGAAGCATTTCTTTGTGGAGGGACTAAGCTACAGAAAACAGAATTTTAGACTAGCTTAATTTGAGAGCTAGCAAAGCTTTCTAGCATAGAATGAGAACTTGCATGCTCACAAATGTATATTCAGCACCTCAGATAACCTCCATCTTTGCAGAAGTACTCACACTTGGGCCATAAGTCATCGGATAAGCCAGGCTCAGATAATCCCCTGCTCAAAGCAAGGAAGAAGGAAGGTGAGGTCAGAAGAACAGGAGCTTTGGGGCGGAGGGAGCCCCTGTAGTGGAATCGACTTGTGTGAGGCTACAGGAAGAGAGAGGGCTGCCGGGTCCCTCTGCATAACTTGCACCGCAGGAAGGATGCTCTGCTCCTCCGGGTTTGCAGCAGGAAGAGAACGTGTTGCTGGACGAAGATCCCACGGCAGTGATCTGATCATGAAATGAAGGCGCTGGACTGCAGAAAAGTAAGGGAAACTGAGAACACTGGAAAATTAAAGTGGGTTTTCTAGGGGTTATTTCCTAACCTTTGCAAGTTGTTCAATATTGGTAGGTGTGGACTGAGATCAGCAACAGGGGTTGTACAGGCCTGGAAGGAAAGGGGTGCAACGGGAGGACAATAACAAAGGTATCCATGTGTGTAAATCTCTGTCAGTAAGCAGAGAAATGCCTTCAAAACCAGTGTCCTGGAAAACTTGGCTGACAGTCACATGTTCCCTCTCATTTCCCAGAGGGGTGCAAGTACAGGGACATTTTTTTCCAGAAGAGGATCTGCCAGTCCTAACTCTACTCTTCCTCCCCTGGCAGGGTCCCTGTCGTACACTATGGATTGTTTTTGATGCAGAGCTGTTAACATGCTACTGAAGATTTTCCTGAACCTACTCTTTTTTTCATGCCTCTGTCACTCTTTGAGTTTGAATCAAAGGGGGAATGTACAGTCCTTTGTTTCTTCCTCCCCTGAGACCGAGGGATGGTAATTATCCTTCAAATGGAGTAGAAACTTTCTGAAAAATCTGTGAGGAAACTGGCTGATGAATCCAAATTCAACAGCATCACAGAACTCAAGCACAACTCTTCTTCAGATTAGATCAGGTCAGCTCTGAACGCACACAAGCTGGGCATTTTGCTGAATCCCCTTTGGGACAGAGAAATTAAATGAGTGAAAATAGGTGCTCCAAAGTTATTCTGAAACGGGAAGGTGTCAAGTGCCTTGTTGTTCTCTCACTGAAGCCACGTGAATTTAACACCATGAACAAGAAATCTTTCCTAGTGGTGAGTGTCCCTCTCTTCCAGGGAAATTTAGTGTGACAAAATTCAATGTGTGATCTTATGGAAATATTTGGTTACAAAATCTCTCAGCAAGTTGATTTTATGCACTCACACACTCACATTCACATGCTCACAAGCATAAAGACATATATACCCAAGTGATGGGGCCAAGATAACACATGTGTGATCCAGAGGACAAGGAGCTCCGATTGTCAATATGTCCTTGATTCCTCCTGACTGGAGGTAAAAAAAAAACTTGTACACAATTTCTCTCACTTTGACAGGTTAGGGCTCTCCAAAATCTCCTACAGAGCAAATTTCAGTGTATGTAGAGGAGAACTCCAGAAACATTTTCTGGCTGACCGCTCTGTGCCTCAGGCAGCAAAGCCAGGTTCTGATCTGGAAGGTCAACAGACTGAGCAGAGATCTGGTCAGCAGGTCCTTAGGGCTGCACTCATAAAAGGATTTGGCACTGGAAGGATGAGTGGCTGGATTCATAACCACTTCAGCAGCCTGCTCAGCCCATGTACTGGGCACACTCTGCTGCTTCCAGTCCCAGACAGTCCACAAACACATCAGGACTTGGGGCAAATATTCCCATGGAGCTGCTAAATGGAGTTGGAGTGCACAGTTAATAGAGATGGTTCAGGGGAAATGAGAGAAATTCTGACTCCCAGCTGCTGTTTCTGGCTGGCCAAACCTTAATCAACCCCTCCCTCTGCCCACCACCCTTATCCATAAGCCCCAAACACAGTCACCATTTGCACTCATGGCCAGCCATTCTCCCCTCCCTGCTCGTGTTCAATACGGCTGGCAGACTCTGTGACAACCACGAGCCGTCAAACACCCGTGGGCATCGTGTGTCGACTGCTCAACGAGGTACAGCTAGTTAGGAGAAAGCTAGACTTCCCCAGGCAAGACAGCATCCCACCTCCTGGAGAGCATCTGCAAGACTGTGTTAGGAGCATGGGCTTCCTGGGCCCTGATGGTGCTGGTACCCAACAGCCCATCGCTGGTGTGTATCCAGCTCTCCAGGTGGCTCTGGCAGGTGTCACGGGATGCTAGCGCTCGGCATGTGACAATCACCAGGCCATCCTGGCAGGAACAGGGGACCCATCTGCTGCAGCTGAAATCTGGGCTGCTCTGAAAGTGCAGCTCCTGTGCTGTGCCCACACAGGTGCTGAGAAACCTGGGCTCCTTTTCAAGAGATCCCTGAAGCAGCTTAGCCGCAGCACCAGCCATGTCTGCATGAAGGAACAAGGCTGTTGGTCTCAAAAACATGCAAAACAGTCAGCTCCCAGTGCTGCATGGAGCTCCTCTGCAGGCACTGGGCAGCTGATGCCGTCTCCTGCTGACTGGGTGCAGGCTGCCGAGCCAGGCATGGCCACCACGGGAGGTGGATCTGGTGTTAAGGGCCCTTGGCCACAAGGGAACTGGACTGAAATGGCCTCCTCATTTCACACAGGCCGTTGAACAGCCATCAACTGGTAATGACTTCCCATCTCTACTGACCTGGACAAGATTGGAGCCTGGCAATGAAATGCTCCATAGCCCACGGCCAATCCTCTTTCCCATCTCCTCTTTTTATTGCATGCAGTTCGCCATAAAGTCCCAAATAGCTCCCATCCACAACTCCGTAAGCTGGGATGCACTTTGTGTTCAAACATAAAGAATGGGTGAGACACATTGCTGTCTCTTCAAAACCAAAATATTTTAATGTTCTAGACTACATCAGTGATTTCTGTGAGCCGTTTAAATATTTACAGCATTTATCATCCTCTACTACAATCTGTCTTGCCTCTCTGTGACCTTTCCCAGACCTCAAAGAAGAAAATTAATTAGCTTTCTGCATTTCATGTCAATCCAACTACACTCACCTTGTTCCTCACTTATGATGATAATTTTGCTTTGAGAAACTCAACTTACTAAAATGAATACATCATAATAATTATAATTTGTGTACTTGTTGCCTTAAAATGTAGATGTTCATTCGTGTTTCTATCACTGAAACTGAAGTGAAGAACAGACTGAAACTGGCAGTAAAAATGGGGTGTGTCGTTTACGTTGTATTAAGCCCTAATTGAAGACTACGAGGACCCTTCTCCATTAAGTTCTACACGATGGCGTTGAGAGCTAGACAGTGCCCTGAAGCGCCTACAGTCTACAATGGATAAATGCTGCCTTATTAATACTATTTTGCAGAGGCATAAAGGAGACAAGAGATTAATTATGCTTTTGCCGATCCAGAGCATCCTAAAATCATGAATCAGTTCATTCTCTCCTCCAAATTATGAGTGATTTGAAAATTACAGTATGCTTTTGGTTCTTCTTAGCATACATCTGCAGTTATTTTTTTATTTGCCTACTATCCTCCTAACCTTCACTTACACTTACATTTCAAGCATTTTGTGCAATGACAGAGACTAAAATACTGCAAAAATGAAAGCTGGGACATTCACTTGTCTCCAGATGATGGGACTTCAAATAGAGTGATAAATATAAGAAGACTCAGCAGTGTAATAAATAACTTGCCTATGATTATGAAAAGAGCTAGGAGTTAAGCCAGTATCTCCATTACAATGCTAGTACAGTTTCTCCTCATTCGACGTCCAAATCTTTCATAGTGAAGAAAATTCAGAAAAATACCTTTATTTCCTCTCAATCTTTTTATCCCTTGGCTTAAGCATAGCTATAAATCTTATCATTGGGTCTGACTCAAGACAGCAAAGTCTCTGCTGGTGTTCAGAGGTGACTTTATCTCTCCAAAAGGAGACTGTTCCTCAGATAAACACAGTACACTGTGATTCCCTGCTGTGCACAGCCAGACACCGTGCTGGGCCAATTTTGGCAAAGCTGAAGGAACATCACAGTTGAAGTTGGCTTTTCAGCTTGTGACTAAGATCCCCCTTCACTTCAAATTCACAACTAAGACAGAAATTATGGTTTCCTTCTGTTTTTAATTAAGGATCCTTAACACCACATGGCATATGGCAACACCGAAGAGGTGCTTGCCACTTTTTGGGCAAACAAACAATAGTCACAAATGCTCTTCTAGAAGCTGGTCTTTTCAGTAGGCACAAAAAAGAGCTTCCTGCTTACACAGCTTCCTCTGCAGCACCACCATTACCTCCCTGTCGCTCTTAATGACTCTAAATGATCCATTTTGCCGCAGCTCCTTGGTAGGGATGGAGCAGCAACGATATCCAGTGGGAGGTCACAGTTATGCAGCGTCCTTCATTACAGGCTTCTTTATGATGGCATAGTACAGAATATCAACACCAAAACTATCGAAGGAACCAACACACAGAGTGATATTAATACAGCACAGCCTGGCCACTCCTCCTTAAAGTGAATTGCTCTGACTAGTCTTGATTTAAGAGCCGACTGTAGCACTGAGAAGAACCCAGTGAACCCTTAAGACCAGGAGTCCTCATCCAAAGGCAGTCTCTGTTCATTAAACTGGCTGCATCCTCCTCTTTCTCTTCCAGTTAGTAAATTAGAATAAAATTTCTCCTTGCCTGTTAATGTTTTCCAGCTCTTTAAAGATCTGACACGTTTGAAGATAAAAGTCCTGTTGAGATGAAAGACCCATTACGTCACAAGTGGTATCTACGGAAGGCAAAAGCAAGAAGTGGGGTTTGGGCGGTTCTTGCTAACAGCCTAAAGAGAGAGTTTGCACTGACTACAAAGCATCAGTCCTTCTCGTTGTTTACTACTTACAGTGGTTCCTCACCTGAGAAGTCCCCACCACAGGTCAGGACTTCCCTGCGCTGGCTGCTGTGCAAACAAACAGATGTGGACCTGGGCGCAACACCTGGATGCTCAGTTTGGGAGGGAGAGGGGTGGTTACAGTCAGACTGATGGATCAACCTGGAAATAGTTTGTCTGTAACAGTCCACAAAGTACTGCTTCCAGCACATCCATGGGTCCTAGAGGTCAAGCTTTTCACAAGTGGAAGGAGGGGAGCCACCTTAGAGCTTCAGTATGACAAGTGCTTTGCCCTAAGTCATGACGACAACTCTATCATATACGCTGAAGCCAAGCGATAGAACCAACCCTCCTCCCTGGGAGAATGACACCAAAAATCTTCCTTCTTTCCTTTGACCACATCTCTGTAGAGTATCCCTTGACAATGGGTATTACTGATGCAGTGGAGGTGCAAAGCAGTTTGCATCCCATGACAGCCCATGTAAGTACACATTGGTTTCCCCTGCTCACAGACTCGTCCTCGGTTACTGAACCACGGCTGCCGCTGCTCACACACCAGCAGCGCGGAACGGTCTAATGGAGCCGGAGACAAATGCATTTCCTGAACTTACCGTGCTGGAGGGATGTGCGTGAAATAGTGCGCTTCGAGGAAAGAAATAAGAGATCAAGATAAAGTGAGGAGCCCCCAGAGGGAGTCTTCAAATTGATCAGCTTTTCAACAGGAGGACAATTAAGTCTCAGGGCCCCAGAGGCCTCTGTACTGCATCATCTCACTCCTGTCGTTGGTGGGAGAAACAAGCTTGTGGAGATGCTGCTGTTTCTTTGAAAGGTTCAGCTACTGCTTGGAAAGTACTTAAAATTTAAGGGCTGCACACTTAAAGGTCAATGAGTGTGTGGACAACTTCAAATTCCTCATTTTGTTTCTGACAATCAAATTAGCTGGAGTAAAAATCAACTAAAAAGCAGAGCTCCTTGCCCCACCCCTGCATTACTGTTGCCCAAGGACTTGTGAGGTGAGGTGGCAGCTGGATCTGGCGGCCGTGGGGGGGGCTGACAGAGGCCACTGCAGATAGCTTCTTAGGTTTAGATACATCACAAGTTCTAAATATTTAGAAATTTTTAAATATCTCTTCACTCAGCTGGTACGCAAACACGCACTGGGGGCTCTCGGAGTCCTCTGCAGAAGAGGAACATTTTAACCTGTAAACAATGGCCTTTCCACTATTCACTCAAACACTTGAACTTTGTGAAACTGAGCAGAAAAAGGAACATTTCTCAGTGTCTTACAATAAGGAGATCATCCAAAATCCTCTTCTCTGGGCACCCTCTGCTAACAGGGAGCCACAGGCTGGGGTCGCAGAGGTTGTCACTGCCTCTCCCTGCCTCAGTCATCCTCATCTGTGCCACGGAGATGATTGCATGAGGGGGAAAGAACATCCTGAGGGTCTTCATGTGCCACTAAGTCTAAACACAGCCTCACTATGACCATAATTTGCTGAGCGAGGACTCAGAATGGCCCATACGTGTGATGAAGACGATAAGCACAGGAGCCTCATGTTTTCAGATCAGGATGCTCATCATCGAAGTCTCCAGTAACCATAATATGAAGACTGCTAAAATCAAAGTATATAAAGTGAAAAGTTATTTTTCGCCTGTTAGAGCAGCCCCTAGTAGATGTGTCACTTTGTTTTGTACACAGATTAAATATATTTTTAATTAAAAAATGCAATTGCCCTGGAAATCATAGAATCATAAAATAGTTTGGACTGGAAGGGACCTCTAAAGCCCACTCAGTCCAACCCCCCTGCAAGAAGCAGGGACATCTCCAACCAGATCAGGTTGCTCAGAGCCTTGGCCAACCTGGCCTGGAACGTTTCCAGGGATGGGGCATCCACCACCTCTTTGGGCAACCTGGGCCAGGATTCCACCACTCTCAGTGGAAAACACTTTTTCCTAATATCTAATCTGAATGTATCTCCCTCTATTTTGAAACCTTGTCGTATCACAACAGGCCCTGCTGAACAGCCTCTTCCCATCTTTCCTATCAGCCCCCTTCAGGCTCCAGCCCTCTGATCATCTTTGTGGCCTCCTGTGGACTCTCCAACTGATGGACATCTCCTTCTGATGTTGGGGCTCCAGAGCTGGACGCAGTGCTGCAGGGGGGGCGGTCTCACCAGGGCAGAGCAGAGGGGCAGAATCCCCTCCCTCGACCTGCTGCCCACGCTGCTGGGGATGCAGCCCAGGATGCGGTTGGTTTCTGGGCTGCAAGGGCGCATTGCCGGCTCACGTTGAGCTTCTCATCAACTTCTAGCCATGTTCTTGGCCACTGTGAAGCCTACACTTTCAGAGAAGGTGTGCGGGCTAAGAGACTCTCTAGAAATATTTAGCTCAAGAATCTGTTTTTTCAGCCATTTAAGATGTCATGAATTGTTAATAAGCATTTAGGTACAATATTAAAGAATGTATATACACCATTACAGAAAAACATCTTAGGCACTGCAGCACTGGTTGCCAGGAAATAGTTCAGGGCCTGGTTATTTTGTGGGCAAATAAATGACTTCAGATATGAGCTGAAAAGAGCAATTTCAAAGCAAATAAGAAAAATATACAGCAGATCGTGTACAGTTACTGTGGTATCAAAATTGCAGCCATAAATAAGAGACAAAAAGGAATAGTTTGGTGAGGCAGATGGATGAAACCAGGAAGAAATCTCTGCAAATGGTATTTTCCTGCGCATATGGAAAGTATTAAAGTTTCTGATGAGCTCTCCACCTCCACAGATTGGCACAGTATTCCTGTGAACCCATTAAAGTGTCTAAATAGGTTTTCAATAGATAGTCTATCAATTAAAAAACATTGAATCTGCCTTTTGTGCTGTCTGAAGTGTTGTGGTGTTGAATTTCTGGCAGAGTAGGCGGGAGAATTACATGGTGCTCCAAGGTTTGTTAATAAAGTGCAGCATTGCGTTTGCTCTGGGGGGTGACTTTTTTGTTTATGTGGGGTCTTTGCTTCTGGAGACAGCTGTGTCACGCAGCTCCAAGGGTCTGAAGGTTAACACCATAATAAAGTGAGTTTTAATAAGTAGAAAGCAAACACCACAATTGCTTGATGTTAACCGGTATTTTTATCTGGTCTGAAATGAGAAGATTGCATGGTAAGTGGTTTAGCTGAGAGTGAGAAATGCCATCTGCTCCCAGAGGGCAGGGAGAGACCCAGCAATTATAGCTGGAGCTGGAAGGGCAGGAGCCATGCTCTCCCCGTGGCCCTGCTCGGCACGGCAGGGGCAGATGGGCATCATTTAAGCCTCTGGAAACACCGTGGCTCTTTGGAGATATCACATCAGAAGATATCACCCGCTTCCTAGGGTCCTCACTGAGTGAGGCTAATGTTTTAGAATCACAGAACGGTTTGGGTTGGAAGGGACCTCTAAAGCCCACCCAGTCCAACCCCCCTGCAAGGAGCAGGGACATCTCCAACCAGATCAGGTTGCTCACAGCCCCGGCCAACCTGGCCTGGAATGTTTCCAGGGATGGGGCATCCACCACCTCTCTGGGCAACCTGGGACAGTGCTCCACCACCCTCAGTGTAAAAAATTTCTTCTTTATGTAGAATCTAAGAATCTAATCTTCCAGTTTAAGGCCATTACCCCTCATCCTGTCACACCAGGCCCTGCTGAAGAGTCTCTCCCCATCTTTCCTGCAGCCCCCTTTGGGCACTGGGAGCCGCTCTCAGGTCTCCCCGGAGCCTCCTCTTCTCCAGGCTGAACAGCCCCAGCTCTCCCAGTCTGGCCTCACAGGAGAGGGTCTCTTCTGGTGGTCTGTCCCCATGGTCCCAAGCTGGGATTTGGAGTTGGACGTGTCCACAGGAGATCCCTCTGGATCTCTCCTGGACAGCTGGCCCTCCCACTCACATGCATGTAGGCAATAGGATTTTGTTAATGGCAGATGTCCTTGCCAGCTCCCAGATGGGAGGCAGGCACTGGTATGCGCTGGTGGCTGTACTGGCTCAACCCCAGCCCTGCAGCTGAGCCTGTCTTGGAAGTGAAGACCAGAGCAGAGCTTTGCTCAGCATCATTTCTGTAGGCCATGCTGGATGTATGCTCCCACCAAATCCGATGCCAGGGATAGGGACCTGGGGCAGCTCAGCCACCAGAACTGGGGCAACTGGGACACCCGCCATGCTGGTGAGAGTATGGCTGCAACGTCATAAACCCATGTGTTTGGAAACATAGGGAGCTATCGTTTGTTATGGGAGCAGAGGCTGCCAGGAGATGAGCAGAGAGGGCTCAGAAAAAGCATCCTTTGGCTGCATTTAACAGTCATGTGGTGGATTTGCGTGGCTAATGAGAACATGAAGGGGCTAAAATAATTTCTGGGCTTTTGTCCATCTCCACAAATGCTCACCAAATAAGCCTCGGACAGCTCCTGAAATATAAGGGCTCATTTTTATGGGTTATTTGTTATGTTCAGCATTTCATGGAAATAGCTGGTATCTCGGTATTTTCCTGTTCCTGTTTACAGACAGCAAAACCAGTAAATATGGGTATGTATCAAAGAGCTAAAAAGGGAAAATGACTCAAAAAGAAGGTTTTAGGGAACCTTGAGTTTAGAGGGTTTCCACACAGATTTTATTGGCAGATGTAAACCAACAAAACAAGTCTTTGCTCTCGCCTGCTTGCCACCCTGGTGAAGTGCGTAGTGGACCACAACAACGCATCACAATTTTCTCTTCTCGGAGCCTCCTGGCAGCCAAACTCTCTGCTATGTTCTGTTCAATCTCAGCTTGCCAGCACACCGCAGGCACCCTCCACTCAGATTTTCAGAGAATTGCTTCAGGAGGCCCCCGGAGTCTCTGACATCCACCAGCATATCAGATCATCAGACATTTAATTTTCCTATCAGCTTGTCCAGTCTCCTTTCTTACAGGAGGCTATGATAACGCCTCAGCTTCTCAAACGATGGCCGCGGGACACCAGCCGGAGGACACGCACTGAACCAGGTACCCAGTGTCACATCTGGCGAGGACCAGGCACGCCAAAGGAATATATATTTTCCAAACTGCCCGACTCCCCACGTTCTGTGTAAACTGTTTAGAATTTGCCAAACAACCTTGATCTGAGCTGAAATATTTGAGCGCAGGCATCCAGTTCAAGACGGTTGCTTTTAAGAACAGAAAACGTGAACATTGTGAAAGAAGTAAGGTGGTGACATTTTGCAAGCCTTTGAAAATTATCAGCTCCCACAGGCTCGGTGGAGCCTTTGGTTCTCTGAAGCTTTGCTGTGCTTTCACCATGGCCCCCTGACGCTGAGAGGAACAAGAGCCCGGACAGGTGACACTGGCAAGGGTGATAAGCAATGAAACCAAGGGTTTTATTAGGGAGAGGAAGGAATACTGTAATTAAATCATTTTGTGACATGCTATATACATTGATTATTATAACAACATCAAATTTCAGCTTGGGAGGGTCAGAACTGATGTTAGGGAAAACATTTTCACCAGGAGGATAGTGCAGCTTCAGAATAGGTCAGCACAGAAGAAATCTCCATCCTTGGAGTGTTGCAAGATTTAGCAAAATGACATCATAACCAGTTGAGCATCAGCCAGGTCTTCTCAGGAGATGTCATGGGAGCTCAGGCTTAAAACCTGGCAAAAATATTTTCTTTTGTGTGTTTTTAGAAGCGCAGAAGCTCCCTGCACCCCTGTGAGGGGCTGGATTACCCTGTTGAGATGCTATCTGCAGAGCAGGCCATGGGCAAGATTCACTCGAGCGTTGTTCCCCCCGTTTGTCAGCAACACCTCACTTCTGCTCTTTAAACCTGGGAGCTGGAAACTATATGATGTTATCAGTGATCTTTAGCCTGGCATCAGCAGCAAGGACTCTGAAATCCTCAGGACACATCTTTTGAAAGCCGTGGATATGCGCTGAGCTCCACGTTTACTGCATGTGCCCTACTTCATTGCAGTTTCTACGAGACTGTCACAGAATCAATAATCGTTTGCCTCGAGAAACTCTTTCTCACAGCACAGGCACACAGTGGGTGTTGCCTGAGCTGTATTTGTTCCTGACCCTGAATTTATTTGTTGCACAGATCTTGCAATGCTGCACCAGCCCAGCATATTTAGCAGGCATCTGCATCGACATGGCAATTTCTTGTGCACGCTTTAGGGTCAAGTCTCTGTAAATAGCCATTTTCAGATTGTTTAATTCTGGAGAGCACATACCTACGGAGTACAACTCCCTTGTGCCTCTAAGTTCTCCTCAAATTGGCAATACTCCACTAATTCAGCCACATAGGGGGAAATAGTATTTTCTTTTTTTATTCTGTTGATTAAACAGAAACTCTGCAGCCGCTCGGGCTTCGGGCTTTGGTCATTCTGCAGCAGATTCAGATTCCCTGTAAACATTTATTCTAGTTAGTTTAATAGTGCTATTATGCTGCACAATAGGGTATATACTCTACTCTTCATTATAATAAAGAAAAATGTCATAATTGTTCCCTGTCAAGTCCAACATTTGAATGCATTGTTCCAGTATCTCTGTGCTAGCGCGCCAGACCGTTGGCATGTTATTAAGCAGATTGTATTTCCCCCAGCTTCACCCAATTTTCCAAAAGAAAAAAAAAGAGAAAAAAAAAAAAAACAAAAACAAAAACAAAAAAGGCACCACATGGCTTTGCGTTGTATGTCTGCCTCTGTCAATTCCTGTCCCTTCCAGTGGCTTTTGAACTCATCTGTCTGTTTACAGCAATCCTTGGGGAAATAGCCCATTTCCCAGTACTTGCCTCCAGGTGGAAGGTCTCCCAGCCCCAGCAGCCTCCTCAGACGTTCCTGCTTGTTTGGTCTCTGTTAAAAAAGGAATCATGACAGCCAGCAAGGGTCTTTTCTCTTCCTCATCATCCGACAGCCCTCACACACATCTGATTGTACGCGATCAGATAAAGGCTACATCTGCAGAGCAGTTCTTTACCCGATTATCCTGTGAGTACCTCAGAGGAGCTCCTAGACTACTCCAGTGCTCCCATCCATCCTGCTCCTGCCTAGATCACCACGTTATCTTCTCTGAAAGGCCTCATACACATGTCCAAACAAAAAATTCCTTTATGGCACCCTACTGCCATAAGGCACATTTTTCTGGGACTCTTCCCTTGTTCCTGTTTTGTCTGGGAGGAGAGGTAACGACACCATACACAACTTGGATTAAAGCTGTTATTTTTATGAAGTAAATGCCTGGCCTTTGAGGTTCTTTTTTTTAAGCAGGAGTCTATCTATCAATACTATTCTGCGTCATGCGGGTTCCACAGGTTGTCAAAGTGAACCTCCTGCATATTGATTTTAAGACTGAAGAGTGGTTTGTTTGGTTTGGTTTGGTTGTTGTGTTTTGTTGGTTTTTTTTTTTTTTTCTACAGCAAATCATTGCTTATGCTTCATTCTTTTACCTGCTTCCAGTTCTGCACTCCCCTTTTCTAGCCTATAAATAGGTAACAAAGGCAGCCTCAGGGAGTTAAAGTTCATGATCTCAAACCATCAGTTCAAAACTACCAAAGTACCATCTGCTCTCTGACATCATTAATATTCTTCTCACCTAAATCTGTGATCATGTTCATGAATTTGTCACCTCACATCTACTGTAGTGGTGAAACCTATCGTCTCTTTTTGAATTCACCACTTCATTTTCCTGTGTCTGCTGGATTAATGAAACGAACAGCATTTTATCAGATGAATTATCAGATGAATTATCAGATCTAGCAATCTGGAAGGAAAGAGAGAGTGAAAAATAAAAAATTAGTTGGTGTGTGATACTGGGGAAGGCAAATATTGAACTGAACAATTTTCTCTCTATTCCAAATATAGGGTAACAAGTTAATAAGAGAGAAAGCAGAATGAGAGTAATAGCCATCACACGGCTGAGATGAATTGTCTTGTATGCAGTGCATGTATTTGTTAAAGCTATAATGAGTTGTACTGGAAAACTCTGAAAAATGTCTCATGGAATTTAAATATTAGTAGTTAGCGATACTTTTGACTCTGAAGCTAGCAGAACTAGACTGTTCATTGACTCGTACAGTTCTGGTTCCTTCTCTTCCCTAAAGGATTGGCTTCTAAGAGCCACGAGTCCAGAATGCAAGCTGGGCTTCTGGAAGACCTTAGTGACTTTGTAGGGACAATGACCTGGTGCTCAGCACCCGGGCATCCATCCTGCCATCTGGGGCCAGAATCCGAGAGTTCAGTCCCCAGCTGCAAAGCAGGCACGAGGATTTCTGCAAAGGACATTGATATATTTTCATTGCAATTCTTTCTCCAAATTTAAGGCAGAGAGGAAGATAGATTTGCTAGCATTTGAACTCTCCTCTGTAGCTAAGCACTCCAGGCACTGATGGGACTTAATTATCTTCTAAACAATTTTAGTCAAAAAATTAAAACAACTAAATATGATAAAAGTATTAATAACAGGGTTTTACTTATAGGCTGGAACTGACCTTTCACTGACATCAGTTAGTGTCTCATTGATGTTGAAATAACAGGTAAGTTCTCTCTCTTTGAAGGGAAGTGTTGACAGAGCTGCCTTGTGGGCGTGATGCTGGCCGGAAGAGAGCCGTGAGCAGAGACACTTGCTAACCCCTAATTATCAGACCTACCATTGGCAAAAGGCTGTCTGAAGCATTCCTGACACGTTATGAAACACATTCTAGTTTCATGAGACATGCCGCAACTTTGATCTATTTGCAAGTGGTCATTTGCATCAGAAAAGTCCATGAGGAATTTCTCTCCTTTCTCATCTCTTCTCTCCCAGGCAGCCCTCTCTTGCCTGGCTAATATGCACTGACAACTCCAGGCACTTGAAAACCACGGCTCGGGTCTGAAAAGCATGAGGAGAGTGGTTTGAAAACTACGGTACTTGTGAAAATAGTGCAAGTGAGAAGCTCTTGAATTTGCAGTCTGAGGCTCAGCAGGATTAAGGCAACTGATGTGCACTTCTCAGTCTCAGCAGCTTGCTCTTCTGAGAAATGCCTGCATCCTGACAGGGGCTGTGCAAGACCATAACACTTCTGATCTCAGAATTAGTGCCCCAGCACTCCGCAGTTCCCAGGCAGGTCAGGTATCGCTGCTTGCTTCCTATGGCTATACATGCCCAGCAGCCAGGTGTCCTGGTTTTGGCAGGGATGGAGTCAATTTTCCTCTCAGTAGCTGATGTGTTTTGGATTTCATGTGTGAAGAAATATTCCATGCCATGAACATCATGCTTAGTGTGTAAGTGGGGAGGATCTCTCTCTCCCTTGCTCTCTGCCTCTCACTCCTTTGCTTGCTGCTTGGTTTCATTTCCGTGATCGCTGCTCAGGACAGGCTGTATCAGTCACTGGGACATTGGGTGGTGAGAAATTGCACATTTTTCATTTTGTATATTTTATTATCCTTATATTCTGTTATTATTGTCATTTTCCTTTGCTATTCTAGTAAACTCTCTTCACCTCAACCCACGAGTTTTCCTTTCTTCCCAATTTTCTCCCTCATCCTGCTGGGGAGGGTGAGTGAGCAACTGCGTGGTGACCAGAGCCAAACCACATCACCAGGCTGTGCTAGCACATGTGTTCTTCGGTAACTTTAATGCCTACTACAGTCAAAGTAGCTGAGGTAAAACCTTTGGGGTGAGGTAAAACCTTTGGGGTGTCCTGAAGCCTCGCTGTACACTCCTCCCACCCCACAGAAGAGCAGTCGTACTTCTGGAGAGCTCCTGTCAGACCCTACCCATGACCATTCTCAGACCATCTCCTGCACCTCTTTGGAGTGCGGGATTGATCCTCTGACAATCCAAAGACTTAATTATGTCACTTTCAGAAACTTGGAGACAGGTCAGCACTAATCTAAGTAGTGTGTAGGTAATAAGACTTGAAATAGCAAACAAACAAGAAAATCAAACAAAACCAAAGGAATTAAAACAAATATTGGCTCTGCTGCTTCAAAAGAGCACTGTCTAGGGGAAGATGTGCAATGCTATAATTAGATTTTATCATAATATATCTAAAGAAGGAAGATGAAATGCGGTCGCAAAGAAGCATTTAAGTCTGGCACAAAATCTCACCTTTGAGTCTGGTTTTCTATCTTCAGTAAAATTGGCCTCATGCGGATTCCTTGTGTGCATTTTCATTTTTCTTAAGCTTTTAAGAACTGTAAAATAGACACTTCATCTTGTGCCATCATCTTTGATCTTCTTAGGGCTCAGTAATGGAGCAGGGCTTGTTGGATTCATTACCTGGATACCTGCCATGGGAGCTCTGAAGAAGACAATAACCAACACAACACCAGGTTTTTAAGCCCTCTTTGTGGGGCTGATCTGGAGACTGAACATGTCTCAGGG
Source organism: Chlamydotis macqueenii (assembly GCF_036417535.1). Taxonomy (NCBI): domain Eukaryota; kingdom Metazoa; phylum Chordata; class Aves; order Otidiformes; family Otididae; genus Chlamydotis; species Chlamydotis macqueenii. The sequence continues at coordinate 2,362,830 of NC_141571.1, read as the reverse complement.
CTCAGGCATCTGATCTAGTCTGCCTCTCTGCCATGCTGTGGATCTGGCTTTACGGAAAAACTGAGGTCAAAATAAACCTTTGGAGATCTCTGGCCTGAAGCTAAGCTGAAAGAGAACCAGGTAGATCTGATTTTCGAAGGTTTTATTTTTAAGTCTCTCCAAGGACAGATATTCAGCATTGAGCCCCTGCTCTAATATTTCATTCATCCCCCAGCAAAATACTTTTGGTGTTTAAAAAAGTGTACCTCTGGTTTAGATGTTGCTGAAGAGCACCAAGTTATACACGACGGATGAAATCAGATGCAGGTTCTGCTTGGTGTGTGGCACCGGTACGTAGAGGGGTCTGGTACAATTTTGGTGGTCATGTATTGCCCTGGCAGGGCAAACCTGAGATGGACTGGTGGGACTGCGGGACAAATCCCAGGTGGTGGTGCGTCTCCCAGTGCTCACTGCTTGGTGGAGCCCGAAAAGCTACCAGGCTGACAAAGCCACAGCCCCTGCAACCACAGCCTGTTCTCTCCATCCTTCCCCCACCAGCAAAGCGCCCCGAGCCAGGTACTTTTTCCCAGCATGTTTTGCAGGGAGTTCACTGCAGCTGGCTTACAACCCTTTCTGAGTGACTTCAGTGGAATAACCAAGCACAGTGACAATTCCCGGGCGTTTTTTTAATTGATCCTCCCTGGCAGGAGGGCTGCGGGCTTAAGCTAAGGGCTGTTGACACAGCGTGGCAGAGGGACCAAACACTGCGCTGGGTCGGAAGCGTCCCTCTGTATGTCACCCAGCCCTGATCTGCAGGTCTTAAAGAAGTATGAGGTAGTGCTAAATGTCTCATCTAATAAAACATCTGCCATGTACCTTCCTACAACTTTCACTTAAAGTTATCTGTAACACAAGGTTATGTTCCCCGAGATCCCGGGAGCAGAACGCCCATCCTTCATTATTACTCTGCACAGATTGTCGTGATGGTTTGGTAAGTGAATTATGTAGGAGACATTACGCTGTGGAGAGCTGACCTTGTCCTTAACCTCAGCACATTCTTCAATTAATGCCCCGCAAGATAAATTAATTCTGTTAATCCGTAGAGGCCTCTGAGCAGTTGAACTGGGATTTCTGCATTTCTCACTAAACCCACTTCCTTCCCCTTCCCAAGGAACCTTCCCTGATAATCAATAGCTGAAGGTTTGGTCCTGTTTGAAGGGAAAACCAAGCGAAACTTGTACTTACAGCCCACTTGCCCTCTCTGAAGCCCTGCTGTTAAGGAGCAAGGGGAAGCTGAGAGACAATTTTCTGGCCCCCAACGGGCTCTGCAGCTTCTCCTCTTGTGATTGGTACCACTGAAGCCAAACAGAGCCTTTGCGTGGGTGAGAGTCAGTGGTCTGCAGGGTCAGCCCTGATGTGCTTGCTCTGACTGGGGCTTTAGACAGGACTGCAAACGAAAAGGGCGGTTCTGTAACAATTTTGGTGTGGAAAAAAGTAAAAGTCCATGTCTGGGGATTTCCAGGTGAGTTTCTGCCGGGGTATGTCCTTTGCAACCCAGTCATTGAAGACGACCTTCTAAGCATGACTATGCCTGTGTCAGCTTCTCAGGAGGATGTGGAGACAGCGATGGATCTGAGATTTTGTCCAAAAGATCTAATTGGGGTAGGGCCTGTCCTGGAGGGTGCTGGAGAACCTGAGGTGGTCAGGCTGGAGGAGGAAAACTTTCAGGTTCAGTGCCCTAAGAAAAGCCCTCGGATGGTGGAAAAGGGACTGCGGCAATTGTGAACACCTCCCTCCACCTGCCGCCTCCTGGCTCTCAAGCGCCTCTGAAGCCCATCCTGGTGTCTTGCTGGACCATGGCCGCAGGTACGGACAGCTCTGGGAGTGCTGCTTCCCTCTGGGACGTGGACAATCCAGGAGTGCAGTCAGATAGGGAACAGAAATGACCAACTTCGGATGTTCGAGTAACCTCAGCCTTTTGGTTTGTTTCGTTACGTTTTACGGGTTAGACATGGCAGCGGTGGGCACTGGCGGTATCTAGGACATGTCAGCGATAATGAGGGAGAGCGCTTCTTATAGCACAGTAACAATGATTAAGGATGAGATTTTTCAAAAGTGATCAGGGAAGTCAATGACAGTCAATAAGAAGTGGGCGCCTCATTTCCTTAGGGTGCTCCTCAAAATCCTAGCCTGAAACATTGCTATTTCACATGGACGCATTTAAGGCTGTGTGGGAGAAGTCTCAAACCCTTTTTCAAAAGTGATATGCATATTGTAATTGGAACAGATTAAATATGAATATCTGCAGACACTTAACCTTTTATTCTCCTTATTAAAAAAAAAAAGAAAGGGTATTTTATTCATAAGCAACTGTGCCTTGCAGTTAATAATGGACCAAATCCAGACATGTTGGCTGGCAGAGCTGCCCCGACTTGAGCAGAACAATCCTGGTCTACCCCAGCCAGGGATCAGAGGCTGAGTGTGAGAAGTAACCAGAGCAATATTATTAAACTGCAGATATATTCAGGGAAGTGTGTGTTGCCCAGCGCTCAGCATACATAATGCAGGCAGCTGACATTCAGATCAGAAATAAGGCACACGTTTCTAACAGCGAGGGCATTTCACTGCTGGAGCAACTTAACCTGGGAAGGCAGGAGCTTCTCCAGGGTACGAAATGCCCAGGCAGGGATGGAAAAGAGTGCAAACAAACAGGGTGCTAAGTGCAGTGATCTCGGGGGGAAGCCTGGTTCTGAGTAAAAGAAGAGTTTAGACTCAACGACCGCAGTGCACTGGCCTCTGTGTGGGATGTACATGCTGCCTTGATGCTACTGAACAGGCAACCCAGCAGCATGGCCGCTCAGGGTGCACGTGAAATTTTTCCTTTCCTCTGTGATCACTTGTGCTCACTGATCACACACGTCTCCTTTCACTCCACGTCTGATGAAACGCAGAGTCTCAATAGGAAGCCTCGTGGAGAAAAGCTGCGTTTCGCCTGGTGTCACACCAGGGATGTTACAACCAGCCAGTTTCGTCTGTTTTCTAAGCTCATCAAAGAGCTTGGGAGTGTTCACAACCGACTCTCCCCATCCACTTCATTAGAGTCCTCAGCTTGCAGCAACCCCTCAGCCCAAACGCTGTTCCTATCATGTATGTGTGGTTCTCACCATTTCACACTGCTCCAACAGCGAAGGTGCGCAACGAGCATCCTGCCACATGACACATCAGCAACGAGGAGGAGGGAAGAGGCGAAGGAGGAGGAGGTATTTGGGCCAATTAGTGAATGCTGGGTGAAAATGAATTTACAGACTCACAGCTGCTGACCTATGCACTTCAGAGGGCAGCATTTCATCAAATGCTTCTCAGGTAACTCTGGAGTGGATTTGTGTAGCAGGCAGTAAAAATGGCACAAAATGTAAGGTAAACAGGGTGGAAAGTGAGTCACTAACTTTCCCTGAGAAATAGAAACTCTTCACGTTGTGACCGGCGAAGACATGGCGGGTGCTGGCCCCTGGGGCTGAGGGGCTGTGTCTGGAGCGGAGCTGGGTGACCCCATGGAGGAGGAGGGAGGGATGGCGTCAGGAGTCCCGGCAGAGAGCTCTGCCACCACTGCACGTCCCAGAGGATGGCTCCTGGAGGGGCATCCGCCGCTCTCGAGGACGGTGGCCCAGAGGCCAGGGGCGAAAGGCGCCGTCCTCTTCGGGAGTGGCTGGGCCGGGCCACACTGGGGGTGCAGGGAGCCCACTGTCCTGTCTCTGCTCAGGGGTCCCTCCAGAACAAGGTAAGCATGGAGCAATGCTGTGCCTCGGTGTGTGGCAACACTGCAGTTCATCGCAGCAGTGCATCATGGCAGGATGGAGTCCTCCTGGGGAGTTACTCACGGATGTGCTTCAGGAAAAGCGAATTACTCCAATCCTCTCTGTGCCCAGCTGAGCATCCCTTGAAGCACTGACAAACCCCACCACCTTGGTTGGCCCTGCACGGTCAAGCTCCCTGAAACACTACTGTGTCCAAAGATCACTCCAAACCTCCCTCTTCCACGTGTCCTACCAAATTCCCATACCTCCTCTGAGCCAACTGCCTGGCCCTGGATCCCTTATGGGGTCCCATCTATCTATTCCCCCCACTCCAGGTAGGGTCTTTCAGACACTCCGTACAACGTAAGCTGGGCTGCAACCTCTTGTCCAGGCTCCCGCTGTCACCAGCCCCTGGTTAAAGCCACCAGCACTCTGGGGACAGGTCTGCCCTGGCTCCCACAGGACATCACCCTTGCATTCTCCCTGCTTTGCCATTCCTCTCCATCACAGCAGAGATAGCACCTACCAGGAGGGTGCAACCGCAGGAGAAAAAAGCCTTAACAGCAGCAACTGAGAAGCTGGTTAAAAAGCAAGCTCTGGGCTGTAAACAGGGCAGTGACTGAACTCACTGATGAGCCCACCCCTTGCAAGCACCACGAAAGGCAGCAGACAATCTGGCAGGACCTGATTCAAGCAGCAGTGAACTTGCAGGAGAAGTGAGAGATCCTTCCTCTGCTTTTACACCAAGCTGAGCTCGGGGGACTGGGTCAGGATTTACTCCAGCATCAGTAAGACCAGAGCCGAGCCAGGAGCTTCATTTCTATCTCTGGTCTCTTTCTGGTTTTGTCATTATTTGAAGTATTTTGGAGGCTGTGAGAACACTTCCCATTTTGCATGTATCACTAGCTTTTGCTGTTTGTATTTATGATTAAATAATTTCTGAATCTGTCACGATCAGTGTTGAAAAGAGCGTGGCTGAGTATAATGGAATAATTTGAAGAGAAATGTTAAAGCGCAGGAATAGTCTGCGTTTTTTTCAGCAGACGCAAAGTGAGTAATATTTAGGGATGTGTTTATAAATCAGTACACCCTTTAATTAAGCAAAACATTTTGCTAAGGAAGAATTCATTAGCAATTCATGGCACAAGGCCTATTATCACAGAGCTTGTACACGATAAAGCACAATTGCTTCTGTGTCTTCAGAGCTAATTATCAGTAACTTGTTTTATTTTTATTTCAAAGCTCCTTGTAAAGAGACAAGATAAAGATCTACATGAGGAGTGGTGGGCTGGCGGTTTGGCTTTCCCTCCACTCTCTTTCAAGTTTGTACTAATTGCCATGAGCATCCCTGGAAACATTCCAGGCCAGGTTGGCCGGGGCTTTGAGCAACCTGATCTGGTTGGAGATGTCCCTGCTCCTTGCAGGGGGGTTGGACTGGGTGGGCTTTAAAGGTCCCTTCAACCCGAACCATTCTGTGATTCTATGATTTTAACGTCTCTCTTTCTCATCTGTAAATAGAGGAGAACGGCACTGCTATCCTGGAGGAGGTTCGCTGAGGATGAACGTGTGAGGCTGTGGTGTGTTTGATGCTGGGATGAGGCAGAGAAGCACCACGAGTAGCGGGGAGAGAGCAAGCAGTGATGGAGAGTCTGGGGGTTTCCAAAGTGTCTCCCTGGCACGCAGAGCCCAAGGCACAGGAGATGGGCTCACCCTGGGCTGCAAAAGGAAGGAAAGCTACATTCTCCATCAGAAACCCCAGAGAAATGGCAAAAAGGGCCTCAGACACTACAACTGGTAGGCAGAGGGGGGTGGGGGTTGGAACATTGCAGTACAAGCTACAAATTTTTGTGTCTCTTGGGCATTTGCCAACACAAGAGCTTAAACACGCCATACTGGCACAAGTGACAGGATTATGAGCAGTTTCAATCTGATGCAGATGGTCTTCCCATTTGCTTCCTTGTTTAAACAGCAATTTGGCAAGTTTGTTATTCATAAAGCTTTTATAGTGCTCCATGTACTTCTCCCCTGTGGCCTGCTAGGAGCTGCCTGGCTGTTTGTCAATGCCTGGAAACGTGCATTAGTCTTTAAGGAGGTTGTATTCGTATTGTTTCCTTTGGTCAGAGGAGCCTTGGGAATTGCACACTATAGAACATATTCCCATTTGAAAAATGCATCTAGTCACCAAAATATTGCCCTGATGCTCAACAAAGAGCATCACCAACCTCGGTATGGCGACCAGCACACAGTGGTTACGGGGAAGAAAGAAGTGCTTTGAGATCTACCATGTGATGAGAAAAAGCCACGCGGAGCCATAGGTGCTGCTGGAGGCAGAGGAGCTGGAGACGGCTGGAGATGGGGCCAGGCGACGGCTTCACAATGGAGGGCGCCCAGCCGGCAGGGATGGAGCGGGTGGAAGATGTCACCTGACGTGATTTGGGGAGAGGCCGAGAGCTTCCCACACCTCGGATAAGCTGTCCTTTCGTTAACCAGGCAGACGGACTGTAGGGATACTCAAGGGCTTTGTTTGCCCACAACGGGTATCTAAGCAAAGCACAATGGAAGTCTCGTCAATTAACAGCTTTCATGTGGTTTTGTCAAGTGTAAAATAACGAGGCATCATTGCATTGGCACAGGCTGCTTAGATCTTAAGGCAAGTAAATATTTAGCCAATAATTCTGATTCTTTTTGGCAACAAAATGCATCTTTGTTCTTTATCTTCTTATTTGTGGCTTTAATCGCAGGAATAAGACACAGCGGAATGTCAGACTTTAACTCAACCTCTTCTTCAGTGGGACATCAGTGTCTTTGCAGGAGCTCAGAAGAAAGCCTTTGGCATTGAGATTTCTGTACAGCAGATTAATTACTCTGCAGCTGTCCCCTCTAGAGCGGCCTGTCCTCATGTGTATCTGCAGCCCTCATTGCTGTAAGTAGGACCTGCTGCCACAAGTAAGGTTGATGGACAAGGACTCCTCATTTATTTTTCAGTCCCCTCAGAGGAATCCCATTCTGTTCCACTATAGATCACTGTTATCTACATGCTTCATTCTATGATAAACATCACAAATTTTAACCCTTTTCTTATCTGGATGTGCTTACTTGGAAAGAGTGTTTAATGGTACTTGCAAGACAGATGTGAAAACAAAGAAGCGGGGAGGCAAGGGTGGCTGGAGGTCAGACAACTGGAGGCAGGCACCCATAGACTAAACCTGCTGTGGGATCTCAGAGAATTCATTCAACTCTTCTGATCCTATTTCCTCAGCGTGTTGTGAGAAGATAAAAAGTCTAGCCAGGAGTAGGGAAGGAGCCCTAAAAACAATTAGCGAATGAGCATAGCATGACATCCAGATGATGGAGAACTGAGTTTTACTGGGGGACATTGGCGTTGGCAGATAATCCAGGTTCACGGCAGGGTGAATTGGAGCAGTGCTTTTCCTCGGGAATCCAAATCAACCTGGGTGGGCTCTGCAAGGAGGTAAGAAAAGTTGTACTGGCAAGCGTGGCCAAAGGTCCACCTGGTATCCTGCCTCCAACCACGGCCATGGCCAGAGGAGAACAAGGGTGACACAAGTTGTACTTCCAACCAGTTCCATTTTGTGGTCCGCCTGAGCTGGAGCTGGGGAAACTCCTCGGTCAGCTGTCCACGAGGGAGAGAGAATTCACTTTCAAGCAGCCCAAGAGCTGAGACAAGCCGCTTGTGTCTTGTTTTAGGAGGCACTGGGGTGCAGTTCTGTGGTGTAGCCCTGAGGCATGGGGACAGCTTGGCACAATTACTGATCGTGACTCAAGGGCAGCAGTTCTGCTGTGGCTGGTTTCCACTGTATCTGCTCAAGAGTCCCTTCTGTGCACTGAGAGGGACTGGGAGGGTAAGAAGAATTGGGGAAAGCAACTTCTTCTCATTGATGTACAAAGCTACTCGCAAATTCATGTCATGGCTCTGGGGTGTCTGCTGCCATACAAACGCTGCTCTTTCTGTGCTCTGTCTTTGTATCGCTCACAGGGAATGTATTATCTGGAGGATGTATTGTGACGTTTTTGCAATACTATCCTCCGTAGCGTATTCCAGAGCATCTCCCTGACAATGGATTCCCTCACGTGCAGTTCCTGTTGTTAGCACTGTGTGCCCTTCCCAGATGGACGTTCCTAGGAGCGATGGGTTTGAAAAGCAGTGACAACATGCAAATTATGAAGGAGGACAAGGGTTATGCAGTAGTCTTAACAAATTTCAGTGGAGACAGGGTTGAAACCACCACAAGTCTCCATTACTGGGAAAACATAGAATTCAGAATTAATCTCTGCACTTTTTTTTTCTTCTTTTTCACTATTTCTTCTCATCGCTGTCATTTACTTTGAAAGCAAATTTGTTTACAAGGTAGAGTTGGACAGGATCTTTCTGTTTGTCTGTACTTCATGTTTGGTTTTCTTCCAAATAAGATGAAACATTACAGGTATTAGATTTAATTTTTGAGAGTATAATAGAAAAGTCACGCACAGACAAACTCTGAAAGGAAAGCTGATACAAACTCCTTGATTGTATATAGAAATATGAAGTTGATAGAGAACCATGCAGTGGAAAATATCTTCACTTCTGTGCATCCCTAGTCAATTCTCCCATAAGAACTTGAAGAGTTAAAGGATTGAACAATGTGTGCATTTGGAGGCCATCCACCTCTGCAGGGGTGCATATAGATGCTGGGTTCAAGCTTTGCGAGTGATTGTCAGTACCTGCAAAAGTGTTCAACCTTGGCAGTCATACACTTGCCAAAAATAAACACTGAAAAAAAACTAGCCGGAAACTTTTTAGGGCTGCTGAAAAAGCATGGTATTTATCTTATTCTTAAAATATTTTTTCTATTTGAACCTTTTTATTATGTATTTTTAAGTGAGACCAGCAAAGAGCACAGCCTGAAATCTGCCTCCTGCCCAGCCCACAAGTAAACAAGGATCCCAGTGGGAATTAAGTGATTCTGGAAAAGCAGTGATTATTGACTGGGCCAAGTGAAGAGACACGAAAGAGTTCCTTGGGATAATGTAGCTGAAAGAGGGCACACATTGCTGAGTGGAAGCGGAGGGAAGATGAGACAAGGGATGGACACTCTTTTAGCGTGTAACCTTCCTGCATTTTCTCTGCAGTCACCACAGCCACAAACACGTTATTGCTAAGTAAAATCTAAGATGGAAGAAAGGAGGAAAAAAAGGCAAAAAAACCCCCATCAACTAACAAAAGCCAAAGCAAATCCATCATAGGATGTGGGAGGGGAATAATCTCCTGCACCCTTCAGGAGAGCCGGGTACCCTGGCCTGTCCCATCCCAGTGTCGGTAGACACCTAATTGTTGTCCAAGTTGTATGATGTTTGTATAACATCAGTGATAACAACTGGGTAAAGAGATGAGGTATTTTGTCATACTGGAATTCAGTTTCCTTTGCATTGCCATGGCAATGCAAGAAAAATTTTGATCGCTGAGGCACTTCAGCATGTATTAATACAGCTTTTGCCAAGGAGAGAGCTGAATGACAGCTGTGTTTGTAAGTCTGATTTGAACCTTCTGCTATTTATGCTGTATCAAAAGCCACGCACCCAGAGAAAGTTGAAGGGAAAAGAAAATAGATCTTACTTACAGCAGCTTAAGAGAAATGCCTGAAGTTGAGAGAATACGTTTAATTCTTAGTAAATTGGCATCAACATCTTTAGCTGACTGCAAGGCAAGAAAGTCCAAACTCCCTTGAGGCAGCAAGTTCTAAAATAACCTTCCACTGCAGCACTTTGCTGTCAGAAGTTCTAACTCATGTTTCTACTCATCTGTCTCTATAACATCTTGCTCACTGCAAGGAGCAGGAACTGCTATTTTATCCCTTATTTGTATAAGGTGTGACATAATAAGAACACCAAACCTGCGCCTGGGGTCCCTCAAGTCAAGAGAGGCTCTAACAGCCCAAATTTGTACTGCTAATGGAATTAATTTGCTGTATTCCTACTGCTTTATAACTACAACAATGTTCATTATCTCCCTAATGAACATTTTAGGTCTGAGCAGAGAGTGCAGGTGCCTGTGTCAGCAGCCAGTTGTGGATGGCAAGTGGAGGGTGGCAGAAAATCAAGTGAAGCACCACACTCTCAAAAGCAAAGGGCCACAAACCTGCTGCCTGCAAGCCCAAACTTAGTCTACATTTGCCTCTTTGTTACTAAGGAAAGGGGACATGCCAAGAGCCGTCTCCTACTCCCAGTTCCCACCCACTACTTAGAAGCAGGCCAAGTAGCATGTGTTGTCCATGGTGGCCAGGAGTCAGTGGAGATGAGCAGAGGATGAGAAGAGGTGGCCCAAAGTAGGGCTGATAGGCACCACAAGCAGCCAAGGAAAGACAGGAAGAAACTCTTCAGCAGGGCCTGTTGTAAAAGGATGAGGGGCAATGGTTATAAAACAGAAGGAGCTAGATTCAGACTGGACAGCAGAAAAAAAAAAAAAATTGTGCTGAGGGTGGTGGAGCACTGGCCCAGGTTGCCCAGAGAGGGGGTGGATGCCCCATCCCTGGAAACATTCAAGGCCAGATTGGCCGGGGCTCTGAGCAACCTGATCTGGTTGGAGATGTCCCTGCTCCTTGCAGGGGGGTTGGACTGGATGGGCTTTAAAGGTCCCTTCCCATCCAAACCATTCTGTGATTCAAGTGTTCTCAGCATCCTGAGCTTGAGCAGAACAGAATCAAGGAAAGCTCCCATAAAACACAGAATTTTGCTGCTCAGGTTAGCTCAGCCACTGGAGGCAGAACTCCTCTAACAATAAGGTAATGGCTCTCCAAAGCTTTGGAAAGGTCCAGAGTATGGTAAAGCCAACAATGCAGGCTGACAATGGTGTGGGATAAAATGTTCATAGCCACAGAGCTTTCCCTTTGATCGCAAAAGTCAAGGCTAACATGGCAGCTGTGACAGAGCTTTTGCCAGCAAAAGCCTCCAGTTGTTTTGGATTGGAGACGTTTGAATAGGTGTCTCCCATGAAGATGGACTCCGTGTTCTCTGTCAGATTAGGCAGCTTGCCACCCCATTTCTCGGTGACATCTTTGGGTTCTGCAGACAGAGTCCCTAATGGTTAACACACCAGGATCTGCAATCCAGTTTGCTCATCTGGAACAAATCCGCAGTCTGTCCAGCCCATAACGTAGCAGCTGTGACAGTGCTTGAAAGCCAGACTGACATGTCTCTAATGCAGATACACATTCATGTCAGCTCTTGTAAAGGTTACACACCGCGGATCTTTCTGTACGCAGATGATTCCTATGGGCACATAGGCTTTTGCCTGCAGACCTCTGCCAGGAGGATAAAAAAAAAAAAAGGTGTATTTTGTTCTCCAGATATTATTTATTTCTTTTTCCCTACTTAGTACTTCATTGCAACCAGAAGGGTTCTGTAAGGCCACCAGCATAATTAAAAAAAAAAACAAAAAACAACCTTTTCGATGCTGTTCTGAAATGCATGCATTTAGAGTGAACTGAATATGCAAACCAGAAATGTATGCATACATGTGTCTATAACCATTTTCCTATTTTTGGCTGAGTGAGCTTATTTTCTGGGATGCAGTTAGATTCTGATCTCTGATGAATTAATGTGCAGGGCTAATATTTTCCAAGGGAGCTTAGTTGGGAAAGATAAAGATGCATGTTCAATTTTCAAGTATACTCTCTGCACTTCCGTGTACTGATCAGGAATTGCATGGAAAAAAATTCTTTGTCCGTTTGCATCAGCATTTTTTTTATTTACCAGCACAACCATTAACACAAGCTAAACACTTGGCTGAATTTAGATTTTGTACATGCACGTGTGTAGCTAAGTCAGTTGAAAAATCTAGGTCGAACACTGTAGACAACATCCGGGCTGACTTCTGCATCCACACGCTCTCTGCTCTGTAATTGATTCTAAGTGCATTAGAGAAGAAAAGTGGCAAGAGGAAGTTCTGATCAAACAAAATGTATTTGAATCACCCAGTCGCCCCAAAACATAGCTATTGAGACTTCCTTAAGGGAAGCACTTGCTATTTTGTTCAGCTCTGTTAAAATGGAATGAAGCAGTGCCACCACGGCAGCACGGTAACACAGCCCCGCTGTCCAATATGCAGCCTGCTCTTTCTCTCAGAGGTTCAAGTTTGAGGTTGAGCCTGCTTGGGGATTGATCTAGTCTTGTAGCCTTGCTTTTCAAAATAAGTGCCTAGGTACTTACACCCTTAAAAGTAAGTCTGAATTATCCTTTATTATCTGGAAAGTTCCTCAGATTTACTTGGTGGGAAAACAAATAGACACTGGTAGGCAGTGCCTGATGGCAGCTGGGGCCATCGCCCCATGCTCAAACATGAACCGAGTCTTTACACCAAAACTCAGCTTCAACAGGTTTGGTAGGAAAAAAAAAAAGGTTTATATTTTTTTTTTCACATGGCTGTCAAAGTTTGAGGTCTTTGATGAAATAACACCTTGAACCACCTCATTTTGCTCAGCCCGTCAAACATGTCAACACCATCACAGCAATTTGTAAAGCTAATTGATTGATAAATACGAAGGAAGAACTTGTTTGAAAGGTTCATGGATATCTTTGGCTTAGTCCAAGCTGGTAATGTCTAGAAGACAGACAATGTTCTCTAACCTTTGTGTTTGTTTGACAGTCATCACTGCCAATCACAGTTAAAAGAACTTAAGCTTTTCCATGACAAGACCCCGCTTGTGACTGCGTTTAGCTCTGAATAAGGAAAATGAAGTGGAGAGCCACAAATATAAAGAGAGAGACAATGGGTACAGAGATTGACAAGTTTAGAAAGAGATCATCTGGTACGGCAAGCCCAAACAGCTGTGGTGTAGACCCCTACTCCCACCAGATCCAGAGACTCTCCCCTCCATACATTCCCACCACTCTATAAAACGTCTTTTATGAAACTCAGGAGTCCCACTGAAAAGACTGGTGACAGAATTCCCCGAAAATAAGTGTGCCAAATATGCCTCACCCTGTCTGAAAGAAGCAGGGAGAGCTTCTTGCTTTCTCTGCTTTTTGTGTCAACGTGTCACACAGTCATTGCAAAATGCCAGGAATAAGTAGGTAACTACAGTGCCCAGGTTACATTTGTTTAATCATTATTCCTGATGGCATAAGAGACATGATCTAGCTGAAAGGAGGAAGTCTATGCCAGGGAGAAAGGGACTGTTGAATAGATAACAGAAGCAATGAACACTGACCCTGGTTTTCTTGGGCCACATTTGTGTGAAAGCACAGGTGTTGGGAGAAAAACGGCTCTCCAAAGGGAAAAGCAATTAGAAGTGGTAGATTTTAACAGTAAGTAGTTCCTGCTTGAGAGACCTCAGTGTCCCTACTTCATTGTTGCTAGTGCAAAGCTGGTGTATGAAAAAGTCACTGAGCACATTTCAGAGTCCCGGATGGGCACTGCCTACTTCCTTGGGCCTGACCTCATATTTTGCAAAAGGAACCTTGCTTCTTCCTCCCATCTAATATAGTCAGGAGGAATTTGAGGTCTGTGTGCAGCCCCAGAGCTATGGTCTCACTCAGATGGGATAGCTCACACCACCGAAGCGCTGCCAGGGATGGACACAGGCTCTTTGGGAAGGACAGGATGGGAAGACAACGAAGTTGCAAACCCCGTATTTCCTTGAAGACTGGTCCTTCTCTTTTCCCATCCCCAGGTCCAGCTGGGGTGTAGGGCAGCAGGCAGCACAGGAGCCTGCAGGGATAAATAGCAGACCTCTGGCTACAGGTCTTTCATTCCAGCAATAAAACCCACATTGGCAATAAATCTGATGGCAAGCAAATGCATCAATAGATCCTGCCAACTCATTTTAAACCACAGTTGTTGGGTATTTTCTGGAACATTTTGATGTATATATTTGACTCATTAGGTAAATAACTTCATTTTCAACCACAGTTGCTGCAATGAAACAATTCCCTGCTGCACTGCAGATCTCCCTGCATAGCCAGACTAAAAAGCAGACAATGCTTGGCTCAGGCTGGACGTGTAAACAAGCTGGCACTGCACAAAAGTCCATTTCTCAGAGGCCTGACAGGACGGTTCAGCCTCCTCTGAAGGGCAGCAGCCGTCACGAGGGCCAGCAAGTGGAGACAGCGAATGCAGCCCCATCATCCAGATCTGACCTACTGCAGTGTAGGACCAGGTTTCTGTCCAGGTTTCTGTTTCAGAGCCAGGCCACGCACTCAGGGATGGGAGCAGCGGGATGCGGCACGGAGCACACCCGCACGTGAGTGTGACTGCAGCCAGTGGGTGCTCGGCTCCCTCTGCCCCAAAGCCCAGCCAGACCCCAGCCCCAGTTCTCACTCAGGTGATGTGCTGGGGGAACAGGTGCCCAGAGGCTGCGGATGGGCTTTATGACTGCGTTGAGCACGTTACAACACCCTAGGGTGGACACAGCTCTGCTGATAAACCCATGCTTAGCTCGTGGTCTGGAAACAGATTTGCTGTGGGGTTCATGGATGAGCAGTGCCCACCCTCATTTCTCTCAGTCACAGCACCTACAAGGATTTCCCTCTGCCCAGTTCTGTGGGCCAAAACCAGACCTCGAGCCGGGCGATGCCTGTTTGCATAGGGGCTACGGCCTCCGCTCTGACACGCATCACCCTGGCATAACCTGGTGTAGGTGAAGCCAACATGAGATGCCCATCTGGAGAGATGCTGAGTCCAGGATCCTTCCAGCACAACTACTCACCTCATATGAACACTGCAGAGATAAATGTAGGAGTAACACCAAAACATTCAGAGGCAAAACTGAACTTTTTTTGAAGACAAGGACTGAGAGCATGAAATATCCAGAAAGTCATCCCAGAAACAGCCACTCTGAGGCCTGGGAGCCCTTTGGCCAAAAGCTATTGCTGCCCTTCCCTCCCAGCCTCTCTAGCACAGCCTTGGGAGATGTTGCTGAACATTTTCAAAGCCTAGGACAAAGCGAAGAATAATTTGGTTGAAAAATGGCCTTTAGCAGAACGTGAACGACTTTATGAAAAACTATTGGCTTTTCAGAGGTGTTTCCCGCTTTTTGATTTTTTTAATGACATTCTGTATAAGTCTTTTTTACTGCAGCATGCAATGTAAGCTAGCCTTTGGTTTCTGTTCTGGAATTATTCTTGCGTTAAAATGCTTTTAAAAATATAAAATTATCAAAATAGTTCCTCTACAGAAAATCTGATTTGGGAAGCTGAAGTTTGCATTTTCAGGAGGCAGACACACAGAGCACAGTCATTCCATTTTGCTTATTTCGGTACGCACCAGAGGCACAGGACAGACTGCTCCCCAGCCTGCCCCATCCCAGCTCCGCACGCTCCTACCCAGACCCTCATTTTCCTGCGACCAGCTGCCGAGTTACCCCATCGCAAGCTGGTCCTCTCGTTTCACCAGCCAAATTCCCTGTTCTTTCTCTGCTTATGAATTTCTAACGCAGCCCGCGCAGAAGCAGCCTCCTGCTCTCCCACAAGTTCCCAAGCTACGTGTGCTGTTCTCCCATTGCTCCCCCCATCGTGAATCCCCCCGGAGCTTTGGGTAAACCAGGGTTCTGTGCGGGATCTCCAGCCAATCCAGAGAGGTGAAAGGGGCCAGCTAGTTGTACCACAAAAGGCCTCTTTGTGCTGATTTCATCAAACGCTGTGCAGCTGATATTTTAGGAGCGATATCTGAGAAGATATTTGAGGAACTGCTTATGTGATGGTTTTGTTAACAGCAGAGAGAACATGCACAGGGAAGCTTATTGATTCCCTTTATTGGGCAAAATTTGCTTCCTAGAATTCAGAGTTAGAGATGGACCACGACTGCAACACCAAATTACCATGAGCTGCCCGCGAGGAGGAGCCGTCCAGAGGGTACGGCTGACCTGAACAAGATGCTTGAAGAGCTGCTTAGACACAGCAAGACATTTTCAGGGGATGGGGCAGTGTCATCAAACCAATACACGTACCTTTCCCCTCTAAACTCTCCTTATAAACCTCGATCAGGTGGGAAATCCCTGAGATCTGGTTCAGCAGGTATGAAACACTCAGTGTCCCAGTTACACTGGTGCTCCAGCAGATATGCATTGCGCTTTGGTGGGGTGAGTTACCTTCTCCTACAACGATGGAGCAGCACTCAGCCTGCCTGTGCCTGAATACAAACCCGGGGGTTGTGGTGGCTTGTGCCACCACAGAAGATACAGAGACAAGGAGGGAACTGGTGTGTGTGGAAAGAAAGGGGGAAGAACCAGCAAGACTCTTGGAGCAAGACAGCAAGTGCTGGAGGGAAGAGGAGGAGAATAACCAGAGTCAGTCCTCAGAGTTGTTCACAGAAACCACGTGTCACTTCATCCTCATGCAATCATGATTTTAAAAAATCCTGAATTCTAGTGTTTTCTCATCCTGAAGACCAGCCTCACAAATCATTGATGACTGGCAGTTTAGGAGTATCTGCTCTAGACCTCCTGTCCCACTCATCCAAGCAGCATAGAATCACAGAATCTTTAAGGTTGGCAGACACCTCCAAGATCATCAAGTCCAACCATCAACCTAACACCACCATGTCCACTAAACCACGTCCTGAAGTGCCACATCTACACATTCTTTGAACACCTCCAGGGATGGTGGCTCCACCACTTCCCTCGGCAGCCTGTTCCAGTGCCTGACCACTCTTTCAG
The DNA here is from genome assembly GCF_036417535.1 of Chlamydotis macqueenii. Taxonomy (NCBI): domain Eukaryota; kingdom Metazoa; phylum Chordata; class Aves; order Otidiformes; family Otididae; genus Chlamydotis; species Chlamydotis macqueenii. Next base: position 2,346,407 of record NC_141571.1, on the reverse strand, counting down.
TGAAGAAGTGTTTCCTAATATCCAATCTAAACCTCCTCTGCTGCAACTTGAGGCCATTTCCTCTCATCCTATCACCAGTTATCTGGGAGAAGAGACCAACACCTGCCTCACCACAACCTCCTAGCATAGCACATGGGTTACATGGTTGGTTATCATCCTACAGAAGCTGGCCAGGCAAAACTCATCTGCATACACATAGATGATCTCTCCTGTTGTGTGTTTTAAGGATATTTTTCCCCTACTCTGCAGCTTCTGCCCTTTCACAGAAGAGGACTGCAAGTGCCCTAATACACAGAAAAAGCAGGACCAGTCCCCAGGGTCCCCTTTCTGCTGGCTCCAAACCACATTAGCACACAGTTCTGCTCCACACCGCACCTCAACAGATGTAGCTCACACCTCACGTCCCCTTGCCAACAGCTCATACCTGCTCCCTCACCGCTCTCTCCTCCACGCGTCCCATCCAACTACTCATAAAAGCGTTCCTCCACTCCACGGCCAAAGATAAGCTGATCTTGCAGAAAGGATGAGGATGTCCTCTCCCAAGTTATCACTTACCTCCTGGAGACACAGCTGCAGCTTCTGAGAATTTACAAGTCTATCTGTTAGCTCGTTAACGAACACCCTGTGCTAATGTGGTTGGGGACCTGAGTAAACTTAATAACTTGGTAAGAGCCCCTCAGTGGTGCTGACTCTCCGGCTGTCGTGCATGTGAAGCCTCACCATACCTTGTAGCTCATTCAGTTGGCTTTTTTTTCCTTTGTTTCTGGCATTAGTAATATTATTTAGCTTTACTCCTTATCCCAAGAACGATCTGCATGCAGCAAAAGCTGGTAAGCAATGAACCACATCTCCAGTGGGGAGCCATCTTGCTCATGGGGAGCAGCTGAACTGGGGAGGGAGAATTGATCTTGTCAAGGGCTGACCTGGAGCACCTGGAGTGATAACAACCATTTCGAAACAGGATATTTTCTCAGTAAAGATGAGGTTTCAGCACATTTCAAAAAACTGCCCCGCGGACCAGGGGTATTTAACAGGAAAAACTCGCCAGGGAAATGAATGTTTGGGTGTTTACATACAACAGGTGGTTGGTTTGCTCTAGCTGCTCTCTGTTCCTCCACAGCAGAGTAAAACAGCTAGAGAATACTCTAGAAGCTAAATAACAAAAAAAAAAAGTGCATTTAATTTTAAAATGTTAATTTAAGAACACAACATATCCCATCATGTTATTATAGGTGTGCACCAGCTTTACATTTCTTGCATGGTGTTTATATTTTAATCCTTTCAAAGTTAGTTACAACTGTGTTAATTTTGAACTGAATCATTTCAAGGTAAAAATGTTTTCCGAGCTGTTGTAAGCATCCCCCAGGCTGGGAGTGGAATGCCAAGAAACGCAAGACCAGGATGAATACCGAACACATGGGTTTCTTCTTCACCGCGTTCACAGCAGCAGTATCCCTGCCCACCTACCCCCAGAGACCAAATTAATAAAGTGTCACAGCAGAAATAAAACTAACAACACTATGGCTTCTTTAAAACTCTCCTAGTTCAGTCTGAGGAATAAACATCACCATGACCTAATGAAAATTGTGTGCCCCAATACAGGGCGCTTATTAAGGACCATGGTATGTAACATATTTTTCTATTTTCTTTACATTTAAACTTAACTCCTGAGTTTCTAATGCTTATTTGTGCAATAATTGCAGCACTCCATGATGCACTTTAACTTTAGTTACAGACACGTGCTATCACCCTTAACTTTTCCACGGTGTTTATGCAGAAATAAACATTTTTTTTTGGCCCAGCATTGTCCTCAGCCTGCCAGTTCTCTCTCCACAGATGCTCTCCATTTCTGCTCTGCAGTACCACTCCGCTGTTTCATGCGGTATGTGCACAGCAGTCAGGGCCAAATGCTTTCCAGCTGTGGGTACACCTTTGAAGGAGATCATATCTTGTGGAAAAAGATATTTCATTATTGTTCCCTAGAGATCACAGTTTGTGTTGTGTTTGGACCATGCCAGGCAGTAGATGGCCTTTGATACCCTGCAGGCAAATGCTGTGACAGGAAAACCCAGCAGCTGCCAGGCATTGCAAGGTCAGATTTCACCAGAATTTTTCTGCTGTATGGCAAACCTGAATCTTTCCATCAGATCCACCTCCAGAGCTAACAGCTCATCCTCCGTGGTCATCCTCTGCCACCTACAACTGCGATGCAGCATTTGCCACCTGAGACACAGGTATGAAATATGCTTCTCGGGATAAAAGTACAACTGAAGCCCTGTGAAAAAGGTTCAAATTTGTAATGGGAAAAGTGCAGAGACGCCAGCTGACTGGTTGGGTGTGAACCAAAATACGTAATTATCTCCAAGTTTCTTCCTCCAGATGTTCTCCTCAGGGTATTTGCATTTTTATGATTTTTAATCAATCAGTAACTGACAGGATTCCTCCAGTGAAACCAAACATAGATATGATGATAATGTGATGTGACCCCCAGCAATAACATAGTGCCAGTGGCACAGGGCAGAAGGAGCTGCGTTATCTCCGTGTGTGCACAGAAGTCCTACTCGAGTCGCCCATCCTTCCAGCCCAGCGTGGCTCCCGGCCACCCCTCCGTCGGGCGGGCTCTGCTCCGTGGCACCTGCACCGGGGTCCCAGGTGCTCACAAAGCCACGCCGGCCTCTGAAAGCTTTAGATGAGGGATTCGATTCTGTGACGTGCGGAGGAAAGCACCAAGCAGCACGTGCTCATCTGCAGATCCCTTGCAGCAGGAGTTCAAAGTAATTCTCTTCTTTCAAGCTTGAACTCTCAGCTCTTGGGTGTTTGCCTTTGTCAGGCAGTGTTAGCAAAAGCTTGCTGAGCATTTAAGTACTCTTCAAGAAATAAAAACCAGGCAACAATAACTGCCTTTGCATGTTCATCTCCCTCTCTCATCCTCCCTTTACATGGAGACAGGCCTGTCAGTTCCCAGGTGGATGCTGATTAGGCTGGCAATTAACCCGCAATGTCTCCATTTAACCGCTCATTTTCCTCCGCGTGAGGTGAGGCACAGCTCCCCAGATGACACTTGGCACCGTACTCCTCGCCCACCTACAGCAGGCCTCTTTTGGGCTGCCGAGATGGCACGTGCCACGCCACATGCGGAACAGAGCACTGGAACACTGTAGAGCACTGTAGAGCACTGGAACAGGTTGCCCAGAGAGGTGGTGGAGGCCCCATCCCTGGAATCGTTCAAGGCCAGGCTGGATGGGGCTCTGAGCAACCTGATCTAGTCAGGGATGTCCCTGCTTCTTGCAGGGGGGTTGGACTAGATGACCGTTGAAGGTCCCTTCCAACTCTAACTATTCTATGATTCTATGATTCTATGATCCTATGATTCTATGATTCTATGATTCTATGAACAGGTGCCGCTGCGAGAGCGAGGGTCGGACGGGAGCTCAGCAGAGAGCACAGTGGCCGAAAACGCGTCCAGGAGCAGTGCCGGTATGGCGGAACGGGCACGAAGTTGCAGGTGTGAACGTCTAACGCACAGCCGCTGGGGAGGCATCGGGACAGGCAGGAGCCGCGGGAGCCAAATCGGCAAATAAAACCCAACACCGGGTAAACACGAGGGGCCGCAAAGCTGCAAAGAAGCATGGGGTGGTCCTGGCAAAACCTGAATCTTGGCTCACACACAGCTGCTGGCATGCCGCAGCTACAGCAAGGACACAGGCTTCTTGTAGCAGCCAAAACAAACCTGTGTTTTCTTTGAACACTCCTCTGAACAATCCTTGTGCTCGCTTTCCTTTCCTCTGGGCATATCGCTCCTTGCTGTTAAAGGCCAGGCTTGTGCTACTTCATTTTCATGGAATTGTTTGCATTCTCTTCTTAAAATTGGACTTTTCTGGATTTCTGCCCTCCCACCCCCTCCAAAGCCAAAAAATTGAAAACCTATCTCCTCCTTCCACTCCCAGGTTTTGGAATCTTTATTTTATGAGTAAAAAGAGTTCCATCTTACTGTAAATATTTATAGCATTTCAAAACCAATACTTGAACATTTTGCTAAAAAAAAAAAAAAAAACCCTGACATTTTTCCCTATTCATGTTTTTCTGAAAGAGTAAACAAGACACTGTCGACACTTCTAGCCCCATGGAAAATGCTCTCATTTGGGTCAGACAGCTGTTTTGAGCACAGGACTGATAACCGTCTGCAATTATCATCCGCAGACAATTGGATGAATGTTCCTGCGCAGCCCGAAAGGGCAGGTCACTCACAGCGTACCCTGCTCATTAAAAGTAAAGAATAACATGACGATACGTCACGGGTACCCTCAGCCGGATTGGGATGCTGAGCCCTCCCTCCGCACCAGGGCTGTGTGGGTAGTGACTTCTGTCAAAGACGAGACCTAGAGGAGGTATAATTAACAATCACATCTTCATCCCATAAATAATGGGATTCCGGGATGATGGATGAAGAACCTGAAGCTGCAATACATCTTCACATTAAGCATTACGACGTTCTATCTCTGCTGCTTCTTACTGACTTCATTAGAGCACCAGCGAGCTCTCTGAATCCAGCCGAATATTTCTGAAGATTTAGGTAGGCACGGCTTTGCTCTGACATCCATGCCCACGTGAGAGGTCTGGTGGGGGAGATGGGTAGGACGACATCTCGGAGCAGTTCCCAATTCTCTCACTGACTTTTGGGTTGCCTTGATCAAGACATTTGATTTGCTTGAGTTCACCTGCCTGTAGACATCAGGAAGAAATTTTTTATGCTGAGGGTGGTGGAGCACTGTCCCAGGTTGCCCAGAGAGGCGGTGGATGCCCCATCCCTGGAAACATTCCAGGCCAGGTTGGCTGGGGCTGTGAGCAACCTGAGCTGGTTGGAGATGTCCCTGCTCCTGGCAGGGGGGTTGGGCTGGGTGGGCTTTGAAGGTCCCTTCCCACCCAAACCATCCTGTGAGTCTATGATTCAGTAGACCGGGCATTTTCAATATTTGTAGTCATCCATATGCACGTGAAAAATGACTGTGTTATCCCCAAACTGCCCAAGTTGCCTGCATAACTATATGAGCCATACGCTGAGGTCCTTCCTCAGGCCAACGGCCCGCTGTGGTCAGAGGGACGCTGCCAACGTGACAGATGGGCAACACCAAGAGCGGACTGAGCAGGACATGCACCTTGGGAGCACAGGTAAGGGTCTTTGCTCATAAATACAGAAGTGAACGCGCTTGGTCTGTATCTTGCAAAGTCTGCAAGTGTCTTAAGAGAGGGCCCTTGAAAATGCATCCCAGGTGGGTAAATTCAGGGAGATGGAAATTTCTGTGTCCTTTCCAACATCTTAGAGGGACGCTGTTGTGAACTTCTCTGGCTACGTCGTTCCCATTGCTTTCCTGAGATTCACAGTTACATGTGCCCACATAGATACACACATAAATACACAAATGTATGCTTACACATGTCACCATCCACATGCACACCTCGTATATATATATATTTATTTATTTATTTATCATGCAATTTATAAATTATAATCAACCTCTTCATCACGCCTTATTATTCCATTAGGATTACTTCAGCTAACAAACATCCAAGGTACCACTGCCCCCAGGCCTCCCGATACGACGTACATTAAAGTTTAACACGGTGTTGACGTGTGCGTCGTGCTCCCCGTGAGCCAGGCGGTTCCATTCACCGTGCGCAAAGGGCTGTGCAGTTACAACATTTATCTCCGCGACTCTCCAGATTACTTTTTCCTGTTGCATGCCTCCAAGGCTAAACATCTAGTCCGCAATTTACGTAGGGCTCTTAAAATTTTTAAACCTTTGTAAATGATGAACTGTTTATCATTGTGACTGCATTTTTGTCAGCCTGGGCTGGGGAAGATAAAGAAATATTGGCAATTTTCCAATGGTCATTTATTTTTTTTTTTTTCCTTTTAAAGCAAAAGCTGGGTAGAAACAGTATCCATTATTAATAGACAAATGTTTTATTAAAGATATAAAGACCAAAAAGATTTGTAACTTTAATAATCTAGTTTCTTATTTTAAATTCTGTAACATTATTATTTATTGAACAACTGGGGATATTGCTTACAGGATCACGGTTAGGCAGAACCACAACAAAATGGATAACTCTCTGCTATCTGAGGGAAAACATTCCAGCTGACTTAAGAGCTTCCTGACGGGAATTTTTTAAAATAATTTTTGAAATAAATTTGTCACTGGCTGTTTACAATAGGGCCTATAAAGCTTCAAAGGGGAGTATTTTTTTCTTAACTTTGCTTCTGCTGCCCATGCTGGAGTGTCCTTACAACCCTGCTCACATATTCTGCAAATTATTCTGGTTTCTGTGTTAAGCCAATTTATTTTTTTAGCCTTCGCTGTGCTACAGCAGAGTGATAACTGCATTTCCTCTTCCCTGCAGGGTGATCTGCTGCTCTCAGGTGACTGAGTGAATTGAAAGGGGAAAAGGAACGTAATTTTTGCACTTTATTTTGCTCTCCCTCCTTGGATTTCACTTCATGAGCTTTTTTTTTTTTTTTTTTGCGTGTTCTGTTTGTGTTTATTAGACATTGCAAGGGCTATGTGAATAACAGATTTTCTAAGAGTTAGATCAGGCAGTTCAGAAAATTCAAAATATGAAACAAAGTCATTTGGACTAATCTGTTTGGTTTTCTTTTAATTTCAGAATAAAAAATTAATGCTTATGTTTGAGCATTCTAAACTGGTGGAAGGGTTTTATACATCATAGAATCATAGTTAATAATGATAGTCATGCTCAGCAGTAGTTGACAATAAATAATTTTGCTACAAAACCCTCAAAACTTGCACTTTCTATCTCAGGTCAGGTAGAAATTGTGAATCTTTTCCAAAAGGCCAAGTTTCTGTTTTCTAAAAATAAACTTTCTACATGTATCTGCCTCGTTTAAAAAAATCAAAACAGAGTGTCATCCTGCAATAGTCGGTGTTCAGCTGGTGACCAAACGTCATTAAACACCCAAAATGTAAAAGATCTCAACTCTTTTGCTCAATTCAGCCCAGAAAGCTGAATAGCAAATTCCTAAATTCCACATTAAAGCTCTTAAGACAAAATTATTGGCAATTTCAGGCTACTCCTGCCTGCATGTTCTTGTCTGACACAGCACTATGTCAGCAAAACATCTTTTTTAATTGTTTTTTTTAATTTTTTATATGAAACATTCCTGACCAGATGAGCCACCTTCTGATAGAACTCTCTGTTAGCTGCGAGCTATACACATACACACATTTACATTGCTCAATCTGTATAGGGGCTATATTCAAAACTCAAAACACAGATAATTTATTGTAAAAAAAAAAAATAAAGCTTTGTTTGCCGCTTTCTATCAGAGACCCGATTGGATCAATCTGAGGGTTTTCCGTTAAATCTTTTCCACTGGGTAAATACCAGTTACTGAAACCAAAACATTTTCAATTCGCTTTTTCAATTGCATTTACCACAAGACAGTGTGAAGTTATAAAGCTATTGTATTTCAGTATTTTCTAAGCAGAAATATCTACTTTTATTTTTTGAACGTAATAAATTCCAAAAGGCTGCAATTACAAAGAACTAGTTAAAACTATTTATTTATTAACCATTAACCATTTATATAAAGATCTTCTTCACCATTTAACCATCTATTCAATCAGCTATTTAAAAACTTTTCAACAGACCTGACTGAGGTCAACTTGCAGGAAAGCTGATGATTTGGTGTGTTATTCATGATTCAGAGAGAGCCATTTCGTGGTTTTGAATCCGCAGAAAGTCCCATGGGTTAATATGTCCCAGCAGCTCCAGCAGTTACTGGTAAGGAACTCTAGGTCTCGCAAAAATCATTAGAGATGTTGTGTTCCCCCTTTCACTCCAACAAGGAGAACCAGCCACCGTATGGACGAGGCCGACAGTGGTTGTTTCCGTAACCATGGCTGCTCCTTGACTCTGAATGACCGTTACTCACACGGTACTTAACTTACCAGGAAATTACCTCAGATAGTGCATCAGACTTGATTTACACATTGCATTTGGCCAAATACCACTCCAAAAATTGTCTTTGGGCACCAACTGCTGTTGTGCACAGCCGCACTGGTGCGTGGGCACAGATGTTTGTGCACAGCTGGCACGCAACGGTATGAACAACCCGCTGAGCGGGACCTGGGCCATGCTTCCGTTACACCCCCAGCGTCAAAGGAGGAGCAGCGTCTGCGGCTGGTGGCATCTGCCACTAGTTTATGTTCTGCATTAAACGTAAACTGGGCATCCTGGACAAGTTTCAAAGCTCCCTCTGGACACAACTTTGTAGGTAATTTTCAACCTATTTCCCTGACCCCTGAGACAAATTGTGTTTCTATTAAATCAAGTCTTCAAGGAACATCTTCCCTGACTTGACAGTGACTAGTAACTCCAGCTTGCAGCAAATAATTGTGGAGCGACAGGCACCTGACAGTGATTTTTCAATGCCTGGGCTGCAGTTTTCTTTGCCTTTCCTTGGCAGGTTGCAGAGCAGCAGCAGTATGTCGGTGTGCGCCTCAGAGAGGGAATTTCTGACTTCACTCCCGGCCTTCTGTAGAAAATAATTCCTTGACAGCAGAGCTACAAGTTGTGGGAAGAAGTAGACCTTGGCTGCAAGAAGGAGAAAGAACTGCCTGCTCTGCATGGCCTGGAAACAAGATTTGATTAGCCAATAACTCGATAAGTTTACATATCAATGTAAGTGAAGAAACTAATGAGAAATTAATACATTCAGTAGGTGAACATAAAACCTCAGTGGAAGCTGGGACTCCCTGAAGTTTCTCTGGTTGCCCTGTGATTCCAGACAACATTAAAAGCAAACGAACCAACAAGAGAACAGGCTGCTGCTGTGATAGGGAAGTGCTGCGCTGAGGCTGGTAATAAAAGTTATGTTAGTTCTGCCTCTTGAATCCTGCTCAGGAACATCTGCGATTTTCCATAATAATTTCTAAGATGGCAATTGAAGCAAACATAATGTTAATTAGTCTCTCTCAGCTATTGGACTAACTCAATGATGATGCCAACAGTGAATTTGGCAACATGCTTCTGGTAAGTTTGGTCATGCTGGTAAATGTTGGTTCAAGTGGGAATGCTTGGGGACTGGGAGCTAGATAACCCCACATTACAGTCAGCGGTTTCACTCTGAGGTTCCCAACTCCCTCTTAGAGCATGAGAAAGCTAGTCAAGGAAACAAGCAGGGTAACGGGCTGGTGCTTGGCTGCATGATTTCTCCCTCCATCCCTCCACCTCGCTGCTGGCGTAGGGGCGGAGGATGGTCTGGTTCCCGTCTGCTGAAAGCGCAGGCACTGCTACCATCCACTGCATCTCCTCAGGGAAAGCTGTCCCTCCTCGTCAGATCCAAGGCAAAGCCCCTGCCAGGGACATGGGGATGAAAAGGAGAGCTTCTGCAAACGCTGCCATCCCTACAGTCCTGACCTGGGGGTCTGAGGAAGGCAGCTCTTCGAGCTAAAAACCCACAAAACCTCCCCACATTAAGATCTCAACCTTACCTAAGGAACTCAACAGCGATGATGCCAGCTGGGCTGTAAAGACGGGGCCAGAGGAACCCCCACGCCATGGGTGGTACAGAAGTGCACCAAGAAGCTGGACCGCCTGGCCCCCAGGTCTGCCTATCCTTCGCCCCTCCTGTGGCATCTCTCTTGGGTAACCTTTATCCCTTGTGTTTGCAATATTGGCAACCCCAGATATTCAAAACCTCTTCGCCTGAATGTCACTCTGCTTTGCTGACACTCAGACGCTTCTTTTAAATTATCTTATTCTTACTTATCCCATCAGTACTGACTCCAAGCCACTGCAACACAGTTCAAAATGTGAAAACTTTCCCCGTAAACCCCATGCCTGAAATGAAAAGAGATGAAGGTGTTAATGGCCAGTCTTCAAGAACCCTTTCACATCTTGCTCCCCTCTCTGGGTCATCAGACCCACCAGCTGTTGATGCTCTCAAGGCCAGATACCACGGGGAACATAGTGCTGTAGGAAACAGGACAGCACCAGCACAACCTATTGAGATATTCAGCTGCTGACATGGCTAGGGGTCTTCCTGGCATTACTGCAAGTATATGACACTGGTAGCACTAACAAGACATTTCCTCTTGGGAGGCTAAGTATTGACAGATGCTTTGCATCCTGGGGGTTAAAAAAATAGCTAACATCCCCTCATCCTGGCATAAGCTGTAGCTCTAATTCCCTTTTCTGCTGAGATTAGTAGGGTGTGATTCCAGCTAGCTACATCCACAGAGGACAGAGCAGAATTCAGCATTTCAAGCTGAAATCTTAGAAGATGGAGGGTCCATCCTTAAGGCACCGGCTTGATTGTTATCCGATTCATTTCCACTTCAGTTCAAACAAGAACTTCTTAGAGCCAAACCTTCACAGTATCTGGATCTATGGACCAACAGGGACTGGGCAAGAGCAGTGCTTGTGCTGGAACTGCACAGCACACCAGAGACGTGCCTTGTGGCCACAGCCCAGGGTGGAGACATCAATGCTTCACCCACAGCAACCCCAGCAGTGTGACTGGGCTGCCTAGTACAGCCCCCACAGGGAAGAGGCAATAAAGCCACCACTGAAAGAGAATTAAGAGGGTTTGTCGTGCTGAGCAAGTGCTATAACGGTTTTTATCGCCACTTCTTGGGGAAGTGCCTCACTCTTGACAGTGATGGAGTCCTTCTGAGCTGCAGTTATTTATCCACAGGGATAAATCAGGACTTATTTTGCTGAAGAGCTGGGGCCTGATCTTGGAGCGCAGAGCAACTGAGCACTCTGAAGGCTCCTCTCATGTCAGTTCAGAAGACACTCAGCCCCCAGTAAAGGGGCCTGAGTTGTGGCTGCAGGGGAAGCAGCCGTGCAGCCCGGGGGTCCTTGTACTTGCAAGGCTCCAGGGGTGGGACCACTGCCTTCAGGCCAGAATGGGGCATGGACTGGAGCATTCAGTTCACGCCAGACCAGCTGCTTGCACTGCACTTTGCTCTTTATTCATTAATGCAAAGCACCAAGGAGCCTCTGTCGTGGCCAAGAGGAAGAATCGCTCCTTTGCACCCAGAGCTTGGGAAGAGGACCAGGCTGGTCCTATTGAGCCTGGTCAGTCCCACAAGCCAGGCTGGTCCCATTGAGCCTGGTCAGTCCCACCAAGCCAGGCCGGTCCAACACAAACACACTGTCATCTCTGCTCATTAGGCAAGGCTGGTTGAGGAGCAAGGTGAGAAATCAGGGGCCAGAGCTGCTGTGGAGTCTGAGGCTGCTTTCACTCAAGAGTACTGATGCCAAGTTACCCCTTCTACATCTTAACAACATAGATAAGCCCAGGATTAGGAGCTCAATCCTCCTCCTCCCTCCCTTCCCTCACCCCTTTTTGGGGCCAACACCAAACTTGCTGAAAGGCAGCGAGTGGCAAATGCAGAAGTGCTGAATTGCAGCTTGAAAAATGGCAGAGAGTGATTATTGCTGTCCAGGAGAGAAGGATTAATACATCAGCTCAATGTGAGGCTCATATTTCGGGCAAAGTATTTTCATACAGGCGAGAATCTACATCAATTTTCTCAGCTACTTGATTCATAGAAAAACGGTGCTGAAGAAATAAGGAAAAAAAAAGGAAAATAGATGCTCAGAGGATACTTTATCAGTTATTGTATTAATGCGTAGCAAGGTAGCAGGGGCAGGAAGAAGCTGATTCTCAGGGCATGTTAATAAGAACCACTGAGCTGATGCAGAAAATTTTCCCCTTTCTGAACTGCCTCCCCTCAGACAGTCACGGAAGGTGAGGGATCCAGTCCAGCTCTGTGCCTAAGATGGGGGGGGAGAAAAGGTCTGTTAAGGCTTGGATGGAGCTCAGCAGAGCAGCGTGATGGATGGGGTGGTTGCTCGGCGTCAGGCGGGGTGCGAAAGGGCCTCGGTAACATCTATTAAAGCAATCCATTTTCCCAGGCTCGTCTGACACTCACTCTTTGTCACCACACTTGTTACCTTTTCCTGATGGTAAATGCTGGGGAGCTTCAAGGTATTTGAACAGTCAGAGACGACAAATCCCTACTAAGAAGAAAGTGTAAAACAGCAGGAGAAACATGTTGGCTCCATCCTGAGTGAACATTAAATACACTTCACATTTGTCTAAGGAGACAGTTAATGGGAAAATGGGCTCTTTAATTGAACAGGCTGAGAGCTTCACACAGCTGCACATAACAAACGTGCAGGAGAAAGCCATTTTTCTACGCAGGGATCCTAGCCCGGGTGAGGCAGGAGGGAGAATTTCTTCCAGAGAATGAACAGCAAATGCAAGTGGTTGGTGATGACACTCCAACGCGATGCTTTTCCCAACGTGGCTGTATTTAAGGAACAGCAAGGGGCCTTGGATCAGCCATTCGGCCCAAAACTGGCCTAAGGCAACGTAAAAGCAGTGGCTTGTTTTTGTTGTGTTTTACAGTTGCAAAACTGTAAACTGGCATACCAACTGGTATATTCGACTTGTCTACGTCACTGGGATTTTTCTCGCTGAGTGACTCACAGCATCACTCTCCAGGAAGCTGATGTACCGCCGCAACGTGCATGTGTGCCATTGTTGCACTTTCTGCCAGTCCCAACACGGCTGGCAAGAAGCAGTTCAGTTGATTTAATCATCCCTCTAACGGAGAGCTCGGTGTGAGGACATGCCACGCTAGCCCCTCCATGTCTGCAGCCGGCTGCTCCGCCGGACCGGTGAGCACCCTCCTCATCATCCCCTGCAGCGCGGGGTTTTGGCAGCTGCTGCAGTAAGGTGCCAGCCACGGCAGCCCAGAAAATACTCCAAAATGGTGTATGAGTTTTATAAAATGTATTTTCCCTGACTCATGATGCGTGCTGCACATGTTCATTTGCAGTCACATCAATCTTCCCATCTCCCCTGGAATCTTCCCTCCCTGTGCACAATCCTTCAAACTCACTCTCCTGCGGCACAACCACTTCACAGTCTAAAGAGCATCTGAGATCCTGGGATTAACCTGAATGTTATTTTCCTTTACTTACCGTAAACGTTGTTCAGACACAGATTTTAGGCATGGAAATCCATTACCTCTCCAGGGCGTACAGCGGTGGGGACAGCGACATAGCCAAAGCAACGCACCTGCTTTCATTGTCACCATGCTAATTAATAACATGATAATTAAATTAAGAAAGCCCATTACCGGAGTATCAAAGGAAGGGCAGAGATATGAATGTGGTAAGACAGGGACTGGAGGAGTCTCCTCTGCTGTTAAGCCTCCTTCCCTCTGACTCCCATCTCTCCAGCTTGTTAAACTCAAGGGTGCCTGGAGGGAGCTGGCACCAGCGGGGTTCAAGCAGCTACCCCGGGTCATGGTGGGGTTTGCTTGAGCATACATGGAGACAAATTAAACAATACTAGCTCACTGCTCTGGACAGGTACCAGGAGGTAGGGCATGTTTTGAGGTGCAGTGTCTCCTAATAGTGGTAACACAGAACTATTTTTTAGTCTCCTTTTAATTTTTTTTCCTACTCTTCCTCCCCTCTTTGCTTTACCTGGAAGGTGGGGACATCCTTAGCTGACCCTGTCCAGCAGCTAACAGATTTTCTCTCACATCAAGGGTCTGGACCACTAATTCCCAGAGCAGCATCACAAACAGAAACCCTCATCAATGCCAGGAAATTATCTCTTTCTCTGCGTGCTCGTTAAGAGCATTTATTTAGCAAAAGGACAGACATGTGCAGCAGGTCTGAGGTTCAAAAGGCCACAGGGAGCTCTCTCTCTGGCTTACTTTGCTGTGTTAACCGTGTTATCCCAATAACTGCTGAGCACACACAGATTTGAACTCCCCCAGTTTGAATTAGTGCTGCCCCACCGCCAAACTGTCAGCAGGACCAGGAGATCTCACGTGAAAACTCTGACTCGGGAGACTGGGTACGCAGATGCGCTTGAAGAAGCTCTGCCTCTTCGCAGCCCAGACAGTGTTAGACCACGTCAAACGTATTTCAAGAACCTTGATACTCCTTTCTTATCCCATTTCTGAGCTGGAAGGTCAGTTCCAGTCATAGACGATGAATGGTCAAGGACCAGTCCTGTAGTCTGGGCATCCCAGGAGAAGAGGGAAGCCACCTGCCCAGGATGAGGAGAAGCCTTTGTGACAGAAGTAAAAAGAGAAATCATTGACATGAGAAAAGAGAAGCCAGTGCTGTAATCCCTGCTGTGATCACGCTCTGTCTAGCTGACTCAGCGCTGCACAGATTTTACTAGTGTGGAGTGAGGAAGTTTCTGTATGACCTATATTTCCCAGAGCCAGGCTGGGAAAGGGCCATATCTGTCAGGGACACATGCCACAACTCAGCTGGCCATGTCTCTGCTGCCAGACAGGTGGTACCTCACGTGGATGTGCTCTGCTCATGACTTCACTCAAGTATTGATGTCTCTTCATTTCCATCAAAGATAAAAAAAGAAATTATAGGACAGTAGGCATAAGAGTTAAATAAATACTTTCTGCTTCATCACATGTTGAATGTGCAGTATAATACAGATTTGTATGGCAAATCTCCTTATAAAGCTCCACTGAAGTGAGACTGGGTTTTCCAAGGTGTTTGCAATGCTAACGCTTGACAACGCCCCATTTATGACAGGGAGGGCTATGGGTACAGTGTTACCCAAAGGAAGAAGAGTTTTCAAATACGATACAAGGAACAGAGCAAATGAGTAATTTACAAATGCATATGTGATGTAAATGGTCCAGAAATTTAAAAATAATTTTCTTAAAGAGTGAGCTGCTCTCTTGGGAAGACATCTCTGATCTCTCTTACTTACCTTGTTTCTACTAAGTTAAAGGAGTTATGAGTTTGATAATAAGTTGTCAGGATTTGCCTGTTAGGAGATATGATATTAATAAGAAAGGGTATTAAATATGTGTCTTGCTGCTTTTGCTGTTGAGGGAATGAAATACTTCCTTAATAACCATTCCGTGACTGTCTGGAAGGATGATCTTATGAAGGAACAGGTAGTTAAATACCTCGTCTTTCCTCAACAGCTCATACTCCACCACTGCTGAATCCACAGGAGTGAGGAAGATTCAAAATTCACTGTTTTCTGATGTTTGTTGGTCCATGTGCAATCTGAGAGAAGGTGCCAATCCAGGGCCTATCAGACAAGCGTCTGCACAATTCAGTCCCTAACAAACTCCAGTGTCTGTCCATGGTGAAGCCACGTGCCAGGGAAGGAGTTCACGGAGGAAGCTCCATACTGCTGCTCGTGGCGTACAGAATTCACAAACTTCAGAGCTGGCTGGGAATTTTCCAACAGACTGTGTCTTCAGAGAAAAAGGTCAATTCTTCAGCACTGAAACACACTGCGGGAACATGCAGATGGTGATGAAATTCTAATGGAAAACGCCGTGTTTTCTGCTGCAGTAAGCTGGAGGGGAGCGCAGACTCCCCTGTAACAAATCATCACAGCAGCTGTATTTTCCAATATTTACAGGTTTCTATCTCCTCAGTGAACCATGCCGACCCCTGGAAGCCTGTGGGACCTTGGAGACTCGGCCCCAAACACCAGTTTCTGGGTCTTGACTCCCAGTCTGTCCAGCGTTAGACAGTTTCTCCAGGGGGCTGTCCTGGAGCTGGATCTACCAGAGCTTCCAGGCTCAGCAGGATGCCAGAAACCCTGGCTTGACCTCCCGAATCACCTCCTCCGCTCCCCTCACAAGAGGACTGCAAGAAAGTTTGGGGCCTCAAAAAAAAGTTTCAAGAATTAAAAAATGAAATGTCTGTTTTAATATTTGTAAAACAACCTAACAAAAGGTTTCTCCCTCCTTAGAAGACAGCAATTTTCTCTCTACTTTTTAATACAGTTATCTTTTAAGTTATTTCAGAAAATAAACTCCCATCTCCAGTCAGCTATGGTGGTTGTAAAGGTGTCAGTCTCGATGGGCTTTCCCTGGCAATTTTCACCAGCACTAGTTCCCAGAAATCAATTCAAACACCATTGAAATCAGTTGGCATTCAGTTTAATGCAATTTTGATCTTTCCTTAAAGAGGAAATTAAGTTTTACAGCTGCTAGGAAAAGCCAGCCCCTTTTACTTCACTATTTACTTCCTTGTTGTCCTTCCACCCGCAGAACTGGATTCATCCAGGAGGTCTTAATTATTTGTTTTATGTATTCCCTTGTCCCTTTCCTACGTTAGTGGGAAATCGTATTTAAATGGCGTTTTCTTCAGCACTGTTATCACAAAGGCACTGTAAAGCAATTTGGCATGCCCTGTTTCCAGAGGGGCTGTGAGAAACAATTTATGACTCCACACTGGTGACTGGCATCGTGGCTCTGTTCGTGCTTTACTAAACTGATGTCTGCAGCTAAAAAAGAAAAGAGCCCGTGCCCACAGACATCCCCAGCTGGTCGCACTCACAGATCTGGAGATTCATGAACCAGTGAATGCTCCCAATTTGCCAAGCAGATGAATTTGAATCAGTGTGCAGAAGTTCACCCCATAAACTGGGTAATGGGAGCCAGTTTTTGTGGGTTGTGCGGTAAATGCCCCCAGTTCTCTGCCACACGAAAATAGCTCCAACCTTTCATTGCATCTGTGCTGAAGAATAGAGTTGTGTGAACTCCAGTCACCGATGACGCAGAAGTTTTTGTCCATGTGCGGCTGCTTTGCAGCTTCATACCAGTGACTCTAACAGCCAGTTTTGCTGGCCTTTTCAAATCACTGCAATTTGTGTGAGCTATTGAATGGGAGCGTTGTCAGCAAGCCCTCCTCCTGCGCCGACCTCCACTTTCCATCTGCCCACATTCCCCAGTGACGGCCAGTGTTGAGATAGAAAGATGCTGAGGCAAACACAGATAATGGTGCTCAAAATTTTAGGTCCCATTTCTTTTCAGAAGAGGACCAATCTTTTCCTCATGTGGGAAGTAAGATTAGAAAATTATGCTCTTCAAGTATCCTTCTCCAAGGCATAAAGCAACAGCCTGGGCAGTTTCCCAATGTAGCTGATAACCTTCTGATCCTTCCTCTCATTTTAGCAGCATAAAATATTTGTATGTTCTGTCCCAAACCACTGTGTAGGAAGACAAAATAGAATTAAGAGTTGTAATTTTCAAGAAAATGGGCTCTTTAGAGCTATTCAATGAAGGGGCACATCTGAATCTCCCTAGAAAGGAAGAAGGCACAAAAAAAAAAAAAATGACATTTTTCCTTTACATTTTCTTCCAGCTTTAATGGTGCAGGACACAGCTGAGAATGGTGGGTTGGACTGTCCGGCCTCACATCTGTGGCTTGGCAATGTGTCTTAGACAAGCCACGGGCAGAAATGTGGCCAGACACTACTTTTAATTAGAAGAAAAAAAATGTTCCACGAGATTGCTTCTGAAAATGGTCTTCAGCATTGCAGAATTTCAGCTCCCTCTGATTCCTGGAGCAACCCTGGCTCACTGATGCCTACCCATTAAAAACTGGCTGGATTCAGCCAGTTGTGGTATGGAAGAAATAGAGAGGAAGACATAGAAGAGAAATAAATCGAGACAGGTCCAAGTTAGTCCTGCTCTTAGCTTTATTCCCTCCTATCTGTAATATGTTTCACCAGGCAGGCTTGACAACAGACCACTGAGCCAGAGCCACGTTTCACAGCGCATCCCTGCTACAAACAGGTGGAAGGAAAGAGGTAGGACGCACAGCAGACATCAGCCCTCCACCCTGTTCTGAAGGCAGATCTCAACGACCTGAATTGTCAAAACCAGTTTTTCAGGGGGAGACCGGGCCACATCTCCCTACCGCGGTCTGGGCTGGGTGCGGAGGACGTGTCAGGCTCGCTGCCTGAGCTGCTGTTTCACATCACTGGCACATCTGAGGAACCAAAACCCAGGCCGGCCTAGAAAGAATTTTTTTTTTAAAAAAGAGAGCCAACTAGCTATATTTTGAATGACATGTTTCATTTAATCTGGAGTGAAACATTTCATTTTGATCTTTGAGGATGTGTGGTACTGATGATGACGAAATGGGAGAAACTTTTAAAATGAAAATTATTTTCAAATGGAAAAGTCTCAGATCTTTGAACCTGAAAACACAGGAATGACATTTTTATCTTGGGAGATTCTCACTCCGCCTTCTTTTTCCTGCTAATGCACATCTTAAAAAGCCAGAAATGAAATCACAGAATATTTCAGTGTTGCCAAATTTGCATTCCTTGTCAGGAAACCATTTCTTACTAAGAAGGAGGGGCTGTTCAGGTGAGACACATCCCGGTCTTTTGCAATGTTTCCTGGTAAAACCGCTTCCTTACTCCCGTTGCTGAATGCACGTGCTGTGCCATCAGTGATTGAAATCACTGCTGAAAAACTCCCCCCCTCAAACCCCTCAGATGTCATCATCCCACAGACAATGCGGCAGCTTGGCCTGTAGGTGATATGTGAAGTGGAATCCTGGTTCTCTGCACCCAGTGATACAAAAGTTGGTTAGTGCATCCCAGCTTTCGCCATTTCTCCCACCACAAAGGTACACAAGAATCACAGGTTTCCATTAAATAAATAAATAAATAAGTAGATAAAGAAATAAATAAATTAAGGTTTCTAGGCCAGATGGTAGGCTATAAAGAACACTTTTCAGCATGACAAGCGTGATGTCATCCACACCAGGGCCATGTATTTTTACCGCAGCCTCTCAGGAATTTTTCGAAGGTCTGCACTACATCTTCTCTGGTCGGGAGAACTAGAGCAGCCCGCCACAACTTGTCTCAAAAAAAATTAGGAGAGTAATGAGAAACATGGGAAACAGCTGAGAAGCCTGGGAAAAAAAAAATGTAGGGACAGGCTGGTGATTTTAAGACCGGTCTTTTCCTTTTGGAAAGCATTTCTGACGATGGCTGCGCTTAGGCCTGCACATTAACAGTCCATTAATCCTTTAGGAAGGACTTGCCATTAGACTTCGGGCTGAGTTTTCCAAAGAGCTCTGCACATTAGCTGCACACGGAACAGCTTTCAGCTGTGGATATTGACCACTCCAATTTACCTTCAAGGTCTCGATATTTTAAGGCCATACTGCCAAAAAAGAAAAACCCTGAACCTCCCTACATTTATCTCGCTGCTATGCTTCAGCCCCATTGCACCACTCCGACAGCACTAATGAGTCAGAAACCCAGTTTAAGTGGGGTATTATAAGTTTACATGTAGAAATTTCCATCCTTTCCATCAAAAATGTGCTTTCTGGTACTCAGAGTCTTGTCCTTTGTCTGATATCCATTCTCGTTATAAATTGGTACAACTTTCTTACTTATTTTCACTAAGAAAGCTCTCAAAGGAGAATGTGTTCCCTTTCCAAGCAGAATGCTTCCTTTGTGACAGTCGGCACATTTGCACGATTATCCATAATTTGCAGCAAACTTATCATTTTCATAAAAACTCGGCAAGAATGTAAATGTGCATGGGGCACAAATATAGATGCTTCGTTATTCAAAATGTTCCTGCTTGCAGTTCCCATGTGCCTGTCTAGTTCTATTTCCAAACTTGCTATTTGTCTTCTCTCTCATTTGCTTTTTTGGGATATTTCAACATACTACACCAGCTTGAACCCAGAACCTCAAAACCAGACAGAAAACGATCCATAATTTTGAAGGACAAAGTGGAAAAAAAAAAACACAGGGAAAGTTCAGAGTTTGGACTTCCGGTGACAATGCAGGTTTTTTTCTTGTTCTATGAAAATAATTTGTAACATCACCGATTTGAATAAATTTGGTATTTATGGAGCACAGGCTTGTTTCAAAGCTTTTCAGTGGGTGCTGGGTCTTTGTGGAAAACCTGGGAAAGTAAAAGCACAAGCGCTGCTGCAGAGATAAGGGTGGCAAGTGCTGGCTGCTTCCTTCCCCCTGAAACAACCACCTGTGTCCTTCTCTCGTGTTTTCTTGCCTGGAGCTCCCACCAACACTTCTTTTTCCAACTTCTGCTGGCACAATTGACCTCCCTAAATTTCTGCCTAAGGAGAAAGGCAATCGTGGCTAGAAGAAGCAGATCATGCCAGAGATGCTTGAGACTCATTCCCTGCCCATGGGCACTGGAAGACTTTTCACCACACTTTTGTTCCCTGTTATAAGCAGTGAAGTCAGATATTTCAACCTGCACCATCCCTAGCAGCTTTGGAGGGTGACAGGAAGAAGATGACAGCCACAGTTCAAAAGCATCTTGGCTTCATATACCTCTCTGTGCCCACAGCAAGGAAAAGGTTTAGTTGCATCGTAAGACAACACTGTGCAGAATCCAACGTGCTATTAGCGCTTTCACGGAAACAGCTCATAGGGGTGCTTTTAAAAGCAATTTTGCAAGGAATTAACTCCATGTAACTCCTACACACCATTTCTGCACCCTTTCCAGCAGTGTGCACCTTCTTGAGAGCACAAGAAACCCTCCCAAAAGCCCAGCAAGCAGGTCCTAGCAGGTAACCTCCATCCCATTAGAACTGGAGGTGGCAGGAGGGGGTTTAACACATTCACTTTGGGAAATTTTTGTTGCTTATTGTGTTTGAGATGGCCCTGTGTAGACAGAACACAGTGTGAAGTCTCTGTTTTCCTCCTTGCTGCAATTACTCCTTTCATCCCCATTTCTCTGTTTCAATTCTGTCTCATTTCAAAACAGAAGTAGAATGAAATTAATTCATTATTATATCTCACACTACCAGATATTAACTTCAGAAATAGTCTGGCATATTCAAAGCAAATCAAAGTGCTAGAGAGGGAACCATTGCTGCTTACACTGAGGGGCCAGACCTGAGAGCAAGGAAGGATGCTGGCATCCCAGCAGGTCCCCACACCTTGTGTTTCGGCAGGGCAGCACCACCCGTGTCTGCTCCATCTCTGACCATCGGCACCTGCCTACAGCTTTCCAAGCCAACCCCGTGCATCGCCTGGTGAAGGCCAGCACAGTGGATGACTCCAAACATGCAGTCTAGCCCCATCCCATTGCTCTGGTCACTTGTTTTTCCCAAAAACCCACTGGCAAAGGAGAGGTGTGTTTGCTCATGAACGGATTTTCCCAGGGTTTTCATCACCACAGTAACTAAGCAATTCACCGATATTACTGGAATTAGCCTTACCACAGAGTGGGCAGTGCTGTCGTCTTTGGACACTGGACAACCAGCAGCTGGGTAAGAAGTGGGACGAGCTCCCACACTGGTGGAGCCCCAGGGGTCACTGAATCCCAGGGTCACTCTGTGGCTCCAGCAGCATCACCATACAGCAGCAAGGGCTGCCCCTCGCCTCCCGCCATTCCTACTCCCATCCGCCCTTCTTTTGCCCATATCCTGCATCACAGCCACCCATCCTCTAGCACAGCTGGACCCTAACGTGACCGTCCATTTTGGAATGGGAATCTGAATAATGTCTGGCAGCAACTGCCATCCTCATTTTAAAACACGTTCAACTTTCTACAGGGTCTCTGCTCTCCACACTGCCATGGAAATAGCAGCAGAGCTGGGTTTTTCAAGGGGAAAACATCCCAGGCAGACACATCCAAACAGGCCACGTCTGTATAAAGAGACCAGTTTGCCAGTCTGCCTTGAGACGGTTGGAGGGCGTCACCCGGTTTCTGCAAGTGAATGCCAACCCCGACCAGGACTACTGAAATACCACTTTAAGAAAGCTGCTTCTTTAAAGAAAATAAAAGAAATAAATGTGTAAACCAAATACTTTCAGATGCAGAATAAAAAAGAAATCATGAATATGAAAAAAAAAACAACAAAAACAACGCAGACAGCAGTTAAACAGCGTGCAAAATGCATTATGGCCTGAAGTTGCCAAGTGGCAACAGCAATTTTCATGCTTTTTAAACACACAGACTCATCACTGCTGGACACGCGGGCTGGTGGGACAACAGCTAGCAGGACTGGCTGTGGGAGAAGCGAGGCTTGAACTCACAATTTCCCTGCTCGGCAAGGAAACAGCTCAGCCACAGCACCCTCACCTGCGCTGCTGCACCTACTCGCCGGCAGCACCACTCGACACAAGCACAGATCTAGGCCACGTGAATACGTAGGACACTACCAGCTTGTGTTTGGTGTCCTGAACCCATAGAATGTGTTCTCCAGCTCTGCAACGCCATAGCCCCAGTCCCGCACGCACGGTGGGTGATGCACTTGGGTGGCTGGACCTCCAAGCCACCTGCCAGTCATCACACACACTGTTCCCACTGCATGTCTTCCGGAAAGGATCTGCAGGTCTGGTCCTGGCACCCACAGTTAGGCTTTCTCCTTGAGATGCCCTCAGGCCTGATTGTGCACCAGGCTGTGCAGAGCTGTGGTGGCACCGTCCCACTTGGTGGTGGTCCACGCTGCGGACACTTGGTGTGTCAAGCATCCCCTGCGCTTCATATGCTAACAAATAGCTTTGCGGAATTAGCAGTGGAGCTCATTTCAAAGCAGAAATCTTGTAATACAAGGGGCGTGCCCACGGCAGTTTGACTGTCAATTCCATGGGAAGATTTAAGCAGCAATTACTTTACAGCGAGATGCTGTGCAGGGCTGGAAAGCACCTGATCGTTAGCTTATAGCAACGGGAATGAACTGGGAAACAAATTGCCATCCAACCTACTGCCCAGTCTTACATCAAAGGTGTTTCTGTACAAGGACCACAGGCTAAGAAATTTCAAGGTTTTGCTGCAGATATCTCTTTGCAACGGTTCAGCTGGTCCCAGCCACAGAGCTCTCAAGTTGGCAGAGCACTCTCTAGAAGGCTTCAGTGTTCTGGAAGACGCTTATTCAAAATTGCTCAGTTTCAGTAACTTCGTAGTCATTGTGTTTTGTGGACTGATGGGGAAATGCTTCTCACAAAGGTGGCAAGATCCTGTGTAGGAGCAGCATTTTGGGAGCAGCCACGCACGGAGCTCCGTGGCAGCCTCCGACTGTGCTCCAAGCACAGATGCTTTGCCCTGAGAGCCAGCTAAAGAATTCAAACACCTAATAAAAAAATCATTTAGGTTCTCTCCATGCAGCAGTACTTTGTTTTAAGTGGCTTGAACTGTAATTCGTAATCCAAGTCACCCACAAGTCAAGTCATCTCAGTGGGTGGCACGAAGACAACACCGAACTGAACAGCTGTGCTGAATTACCCTCTGCAGCAAGGCATTACAGGAAAAAAAAAAATCATAAGAGCTGTAGCAAGGTGACATTAGTGTAATAGGAAACTCTCTCATTACATTAACAGATTACAGTAATGGTGCCTGGCATTCCTTTAAATAAAACTCATATAGCAGCTTTATATATCAATAAATAATAATAAGCATCTTCAAGCATTAGTGGACACATCCCACTTTATTGAAAGGTGTTATTAGCTGCCTAATGCTGTCCTAATAATATCTCCATCTACATCAGAGAAATCTGCATCAAAAGCAGCCAGGCACACCTGGTGATGAGTTTTCCCCTTGTTTTAGAATGAGGGTTTCTTCCAAGTTTTCCACCCTTCTCAGTTCTTTGTCTCTCTTTTCTCCGTTGGACATTCACAGAAGATAGCTTCAGTCTGGGAAGGGAGTCCCACTAGGACTTTTTACAGTCAATGAAGAGAAACTGGTAATTTAGTGCAACCACCACAACTGGGCCCTCTGACCCATCCTTCAAAGCACCTTGTGCCTCTTGAGCCCCCAACACAAGTGTCAGCTGCTGGGACTGCATCTCCCAGCTGTCGTGCTGGTAGCTGCAGAGAAGTCGTCTTTGGCAGTGAAGGACATCAGGAGGAAGCTCTGAAGACCTGAATTCATATCCCTGAAGGCGCTGTGCTGAGCGTCCGTAACTGTTGGCAATCTGTTCTCATCTCATCTGTTTCAGAAGATGTGAGAGCAAGAGCCACAGTTCTTCCTGTAGCCCCCAAGGCTAAAACGCCCAACTCTGTTGGGTATGGGGTGACAAGGTGATGTGCTGGCTTTAAGGCAGCTGCACTCCCACCAGCCAGATTTAAGGACCGCAGGGCTGCCCAGTCTCCACAGCCCATTGCCTTATTGGCTCTTCTGCCAATGGCACCAGGTGTGACACTGCTTTGATGTCCCCAGCTCATTTCACCGAGGCCCTGCAGCTGGCAGAGGGTACGGGGGGGATTTCAGACAGTGCTGGGAGCAGAGTTTCATACCTCATTACCGACGTCCTCTGCTCTGTGATTAAGACTGCCATGGCAGGAAGGTGCTATCAACTTGAGGCTGGCTGTCCAAAACCAACCTCTAGAAGCTGTCCATAAAACAAGATGGGAAAACACGGGGCTCTATGGCCAACAAGGAGACATCTCAGCAGTGGGTTTGCTTTACTTTGGCATAACAAACAAAATAAAGAATTTCTGCTGAATAAATATTCCGGTTTCTTTATCAGTGCCTTAAAATAGGCATCAATGTTGTTCAGGTTTAGGTTAGGTTGGGTTTTTTTTTTGTAATCAGCCTTATTTAAATTGGTTTGGTCTGTTGCCTTGAGGCACCACCTCAGAACTTGTTCTGTAACGTGGAGGATTACTTTATGAGAGATGTATGGGCAGACACCTTGGATTCTTTCAGTTTTCATTAATTTGATTCCTTCCAGGCAAGAAAAGGCTGTAATAACGTGATAAAATGAGGGAAGTGGTGACATTTAATATAATAAAAAAACATAGAGGGGGGCTTGGTGTTTTTAAAGTGTCACTAGCATATTTTTTGGAGACAGCCCAGCCCTGGGAGTCAAGGCACTGAAATAATTTAATCCTTGCATGATAAAAGGAATCACTAGAAATAATTTACTCCTTGTCTTATTGCATATAGACTAATTTGGGAGCTCATTATTTTTTTGTCAAATATTTAGCATAACAAATCAATTTCTAGTGACACCTAAGATGAGGTAATTTATACTGAAAGTCAAAAGAAGATGGAAAAAGGAAGATTAAACTTTGTTGTTTTCTAAGCAGACTGTTTGGGTCTCAGTGCGCTATCCAGGTCCCGCAGCAGGAAGGACAGAGGGAAGCTGGGACGCTGCCTGCGGATCCAGCTCAGGTGCCAGGTACAGCAATGGGGTGTTCCGTGAGTTGAGCAATACATCCCTGCAGGAAAACTTGACTCTTGTATTTGGACACACACTCTTCACCTGCTGCCACAGGCATCCGAGACTAAATTGTCTGACCAAACCTGTCAAGGAAGGAGCAAAGGTAGAGCTCATGGGAAGATGAACGTGCCTTCAACTTGCATCATTTTGCATGTCCTTTCCTGTTTCTGGTTGTGAGAATCAGATGAACAAAAATGTTCTTCCACAAGCACAACACTGGTTTAAGAAAATTTTAATAGAGACTAAAAGGATCTGCATTAGGCAAAATTCAGATGTCTCCCAAATTTGGCTCAGTAACACAGGAGAGGACTTCTCAAGCGCAGATTTCCACTAGATTTTTGTAAAAGCTTGCACAGAGCCACAGCAAAGGGAGGCAAGAGGATGAGTCAATGACTTCTCTGGAGGTAGCAGCAAACATGTTTGAGTTTCATTGGCTTTTGCTGCTGCCACCTGCCCAAAGGGGAGCGCAAAGCTGTGGGGTAATAGCTGAAAGGAGCCTGAGAAAACTGGGAGAGAAAGAGAAGAGGAAGGAGTCCGGGTGGAATGTGTCCTGAGCACCCTGACACCGCTTTGGATTTGTGCATCTGCTTCTGTGTTTTTCATTGCAAACAGTCCTGCCCAGCGGTGAGCGGGCAATACTGGAGCACGTGGGAACACGAATTCCCCGTCTGTCCTTGCCTGGCTGCGCATGCAGAGAAGGGCTCACATCCTCGGCCAACACACAGCGTCAGAGAGGATGAATTCAGCAACCCATTGTGCTGCGATGTTACAGGGAGGAGCGAGCAACGGGGTGCTTTGCCCAGTCAGTCATTTCAACAAAAGGTTTTCAAAAGGATCAGTGCCACTTGGATTTGCATTCCCTTGGCAAAACGAGAGAAAGTATTTGAAACTAAAACTTTTCAGGATAATGTTTTCTACTGGAAACTTCTTCCTTTTTGTTTTGGTTTCATATTTTCAAATTAAAAAGAGGAACATTCCAAAATAAGACAAAATTTCATATTAAGGGGACATAAGTCACTTAAGGGTGACAAAAAAATGCTTTCCAGAAGCCAGTGGCAGCTGTTTAGGTTTTAATCCCCAAAAGAAAGAGCATCATTTTCTGTTTTTTTTTTAACTGGAATATTTTTTTTTTCTGAATGTTTCAGTTTGGAAGAGGAAAAAAGCCAAACCAACAGTATTTGACTAGCTTTAGGCACATCTGGGAATACACAGCCAACTGCAAGGTGCCCTTTGCCCAGAGATGCTTACAGAATAATATTCTTGGGGAGCAAAGAGCACATAACATGGCCCTGCATGGCCTTGCTCCCCGCCCGCACAACATGCTCTGCACCAGCAGATTACAAGTCAACAACAACTTGGAAACGGTCTGCCATGAAAGACCCCTGCATTGATTTCCCTGTCCCGTTTGTAACCTCATGGCACCAACGGTGAGCTACATCCACCACCGCCTATTTCAGCATCCTGCTACATTATTAAAAACCCACAGCTTTCTGCAGCCACCTAACAGACTATCCAAAGCCGCCAGAAGTGATCGAAGCAAGCAGAAGATTTTCTGTTTTTATGGAAACACATGATTTAATTCTGGTGGGTCCAACTAACATGAGTAAGTGGAAGGCTACATTGGTCATTGATCTAATTAGGTGCTGAGCCCTAAAATTAATTGCTGTAATCAGATTCTGTTTTATGTTAGCTTTCCCATAAGCTTTAAAAGCAAAAGGGGCACCAGGTGGTGTCAGCGACATCTGCCACCCACCCCTGCTAGGAGGGCTGGTGGGTTTACCTGGCTTGAAGAGCATCCGTTGCCCCCTCTGTAAAATCCAGCAGAACCGTCTGCTTTGATGGAACATCCCAAGATACCACAGCAATATTTTATTTCCACAGGTATATTTTTTTGTAATCTTGGGCAAAGATTTGCAGGTCAGTTTTCACCAGTTGTCTTGGGTGCCGTGTTCCCCAAAAGCAAGACCATCCATTGCCAGAAGCCCATCGAAATAAGCTCCTTAGGACTGGCACCGTGGTCACCATTTCTCAGCAAGGACATTGTCGCGTCTTGTAGGACATCACAGCAGTGTGGGGCAAGGAACCTGTGTGTGCTCACCCAAAATGTGTGTGGTTTTGCCTTCTACATATTTGCATCCAGTTGTTAATTAACAGCCATGAAAGCTCTGCAAACATTTAAACAGACTTTAAATAGCCATGAAAACACAATTGCAATGCAAAGCATGCCCACTTAATTAATGTAATTAAAGTATCAACTTCAGAGCCTACGCAGAGGCACACCGCAACTCCCCCGGACCTGGAGCCTCCCTGTGTAAGCACAGTCCAGCAGCCCGTCCCCATGCCGTGGTTTTCGAGGGGTGGCTCAGTGGTGGCAGCAAGCCCAGGCTGCCGGCTGGGGGATTACCATAGTGGGGGCTCTCTGCTCAGCTGGAGAAACCAGCGGGCACAGCTCAAAGTCAGAGATGCATCTCCATCACCCATTACCCTCCCGGTCCCCCTTCTCTCTCCCCTCCACTTTCCCACTCCTTCTCCCCATGTTGTCTGCTCCTTAATTAGGACTTGGTGACTGCTGGCTCCTGTCCTCCTTGGTAAGGATTCAGAGCTGCTCCCCAGGGTTTCAAAACCTTTAAATCCTGGAAAAATCACCAGGCTGGTTTAGAGCTCAAGTGATCTCTTTTTAAATGGGGATGGCTCAGAGTTGCCTCTGATTTCTGCATCTGCAGCATACATGGGGGAAAGACTCAAGATTTTTCCAAGAAATTCTGGACAAAGAAATATTCTAAATTTCTTTCAAAAAGGCAGAGATTCTCCAAGTCAGAGAAATGCAGAGCTGGGACTGGAGAAGTGTACCCAACCCTGTGCGCTGGGAGAAAACTCAGAGTTCGACAGGCAATGATTACAGTTAACCTCAGAATGGATAGCGTTACTCAGACCCTCCTTTTTGAAGGCAAAAATCAAGGAGTAAAAACAAATTCAAAGTGAAGCTGATTTGACTGTGCCCTCAAGAGCGATCTTCCCGCATGGCCGTTGAGCCCATGTAACACTAACGAGAGCAGCAGGAGCTTTTCCAGCAGCACCTACCCCTGCACGTGAACAGCAGCACCTACCCCTGCACGACCCCAACGCTAAACATCCCCTAACAGGAAAAACTTGTGCTCATCGCTAGCTTGGATTAGGTTCTGACAGAAGACCCGGGGGACAAAAGCATCCACTTGACGACCTCAAGTGAAATAAATTTGACCCTAAATCTCATTGCTAGTTATCTGGATCATCCAATTCCCCCCAGCTCTGCAGATGAATCATTCTCCCAAAAGCCCACATAACCCCCAGCAGGCAAGGGTAAGGAGGCCTGGAGAGCTGCCTCTGCACCGTCATCCCTTTGAATCTCTTCGGGATTAAATGAACCTCTCCAATAATACTTCTGAGAGAGCCCTGTCTCTGTGTTAAGCCCTGTGCTATTTTCTCACATGTGTTTGTTTAGTCCTCTAAATTCAGAACACAAACTTCTGCCTTCCCACAGCCCCTCCGTCCCCATCCCTGGGACATGGCCACAATGACAACGCCCTGTAGAGAAGCCGAGCCAGAAGCTCTCCTGGGGCTCCATCCTCAACCTATGACAGAACACTACAGTAAAAACAAGGCTCTAAAAGTCCTGCAGATCAGCTCCTGAGCCTAGCGTGCCAGATTTCCTGATAAAGCCAAGAAAGGACTCCGAGTGGTCTCTTCCAATGCTGGAAGTTGCTGATTTTTTTGCCAGAAGTGCTTGGTAGCCCCCGAACCCGTACTCCTCACTCCATCTCTCTAGTGCCTTCTTCTGGTTTAGTTTGCCCAGGGCAGCCGCGTGGTGTCCGAGCCGGCAGGAGACCAAGGCCAGAAAGGAGGCTCAGCTTTATACTCATTAACCTGTGTGTACATGATGATTAATCACACCAGGTGTGAATAATTAAGAATAACTAATCGCATGTCTCCTGGCAGATAAGTACGCATACTCTCTGGGCCTGATTACGCCTCCCCTATGCTACAGTAGTTGCCATTCGCAGTGTTACTCCAGGCGTAATCTGAACCTTCCCAATGCAACAGACAAGCAGGTTTTCCATAGGTTTCCATCCACCTTTGGATAAATTTCCTACATCTCTTACTGGAACCGAGTTAGCAGCACAAGCGTGACATACTTCCATTTCCACCCTTATGGAATAATGGTGGCTGGCCATGGTAGGTTGGCCACAGGACCACCCATGTTGAGACCACGGGGATAACCCTACACCAATCGAGGTTAATTAGGTGAAAAAGCTACACGCAGAGGGTTACTTCATTACATCCTTACTTGTTTGTGTGATTAATAACGTAAAATGACACCTCATTTGCTTTTGAGGAGGGAGAGGATGGGTGCAAAAGTCTATTAAAGGGAGATAACAAGCATTTCAAAAAGCAGCAGTGTTTATCACAATCTGTTTGAAGCTGAGCTATCCGAAGTGTGCAATGTTGGTTTTAAAAAACTCCAAATGAGTATTCTTGCGATTGTGAAACACATCAGGATCTTTGTGCTGCCTTTAATCTGTCAGTTCACCTTCAAGAATTTAATGAACTCGTCTAGGTTTCAAAATGTTTTATTCAAGACAAAGCCTGATATTATCATTTAAGATGTAAATCCTAAACTAATAGAAGCTGAAGTTGATAATAAAAGAGCAATTAAGCCACGTTGAGAGTAAGAAAAATTAACAAACTGCTGTTCAAATATTTATAGCAGGAAAGTTCTGTCACATGTTCATTGATACAGTTCTGAAGACTGACTTTGAAAGCACAAAACCCAGCTTTACGTTGAGAAGAAGGTTCTCCTGCAAGGAGCTGCCCGGCGTTTGCCGCAGCAGAACCAGCCCCAGTGAGGGTAACACCTGCTTCCAAGGGGGACTGTGGGAGCATTCATTTCTAATCTTCCCAGTTTTCCTCCTGCTGTTTGCCATCCTGAATATTTAACCTCTCCTCCATTACAGATGGAGAGCCGGGGCAGGGGGACAAGTCACCGAGGAGCTGCAATCCCGCAGCTGGTGGGTACCACTTACACTGCACGGCACTTGCCTGCTCCCATTTAAAAATTTGATAGGCAACGTATCTAAGGCAGATTTCTAACCCTGGTGATAGATTTCCCTCTCTTGAGTTTTGTACAGTCAGTGAAAAGAGAAACCAGCAAATATGAACCGAGGAAAGGATGTGCGTTTCTATACAGCAAGGAGCTGATCTGTGGAACCCACAGTCACATCGCATTAAAGGAGATGTACCAGTCACAGGTGCAAACACGGAAGATGCAGAAGTATATTAAGAAGACTACAAACAGCTGGAGGGCCAGAAAGGGTCCTGCTCCTGTCTGCAAGGCAGGGACCAGGGAGAACCTTCCTGCATGGAGCAGTTATTCCGTTTCTCACTCACGTGCGGTTTGCCATAATACTTTTCTTCTGGAAACACTTGGGACACAAAGCACTGGTCTGAAAATAGCTGCTTTTGTGAAGCCTCAGAGCTGCTTTTCAACCACACAGCATTAGCAAGATATAACGCACCACTAATGGGAAGGAGAGGAGAGGAGAGAGGAGGCCATCGCTCCTATAACCCGCCCCAGTAAACCTGCTCCTGACTAGATGGACCGCTGGTCTCAGTCACTGCATTCATTCCTTCTTCCCTCCATCTGGATTCTAGACTGTTCAATTCAAATCTCCAAGGCATCAAAACCAAAAATCAACTGTGTATTCCCAGCTCCTTCCTCAAACCCTCTGCTGGAGTCAGGCACCCAAAATAAAGAAAGAGAGGAAAAAGGAGAAGCTGTGCAAACATTTGCAGGTGGCTGCTCACCAACGCATGCAGTCATTTTCATCCCAACCAGTTCTCCCAAGCCAATGTAAAAATTAAAGTTGGCATTTCACTCTGCAGGCAGATGTGTTTCATAATGCATGGGCAGGATATATTTTATTAATCCTGGTTTTTTGTAGATCTCTGTTTGCGTAAGTTTCATCCTCCCATGAAACTGCTTGGCTCTGTGGTTGTGTGTTGGTTTTTTAATTTTTTTTCCCTGTGTGATCCTGTTATGGGGATCTGAGCAGGTCCCACAGCGCTAGGCAGGGGGGACAGCAGCAGGAGGGTCCTTGGGACAGACGCAAGAGGCTCCCAGCCTCCAGAATCAGGTGGTGAAGGTTGCTTTTGCAGTTGTGCAAGGCCTTTACGTACCAAGGCCCCTCTACTCGACAGCCAGCTGACAGTGCTCCCTTGTTAATAACCTAAAATCTGGTTCAGGGCATTTAATATTTTCCTTCAATAAGCCTTTTGGAAATATCATTTGCTTATAGGATCTAACTGCTGAAGGGGAAAGAAAAAAGAATGGAGATTTCGGTGCTGAATGCTTCCTCTCCATGTTGTCAGACGTGCGAGAAAACACCATTTCCTAGGAGGCTGCGCTGTGCTCCCCATGCCCTTGCAGAACACATCTGTTATATTTGGGTGGCTGGCAGCCTATCAAACTTTGAAACACACAACTGCTGGGAGCAGAAGAGCAACCAGGAGGTAGAAA
This sequence comes from Chlamydotis macqueenii, assembly GCF_036417535.1. Classification (NCBI taxonomy): domain Eukaryota; kingdom Metazoa; phylum Chordata; class Aves; order Otidiformes; family Otididae; genus Chlamydotis; species Chlamydotis macqueenii. Next base: position 2,314,837 of record NC_141571.1, on the reverse strand, counting down.
AACTGAGGAGGTCAAGGGAGAGAATTCGGGCGGTGCTTCAGCCCCACACACCCCAACATCAACTGCATTACAGCGCTAGCTCTCACACCAGCGCCAACAGCGTCGATGGTACCGCGCACCTCAGCTGCCCTGGATTTGCTCCCATGGGAGTACCCAAAACCTTTCAGTGTAAGCACTGCAGGAGTGACACCCGCCCCAGCCCAGAGCACCGTGCAAACGCCCCTTCCCCAGATGCCAAAAGTGATGGTGAAGCAACCTGGGTTTTTTCCTCTTCTATCTCCCACATCATTGGGGATGCTGGCTCATGGGCACAGTCCCTGTGACAACTGCCTGCCTGACCTGGGCAGATAGCTTTTTCCCTTCTGAATCCACCTGTTCAATTCCCATTTAGATTTTTTCCCCACAGGTGAAAACTCATGAAGTTTGGGGGCAGGCAAAAGCACACGTTAATAATGTACCAGACATTCAGAAACAAGTTGAGAATGAGACTGTTCACTAGTGGTACCATCTAGGGACCAGCACCTACTTCACATAAAGCATCTCAGGGTCAGGCTTTTGGGAGCTGAGCCTATGTGGGGATCTAACACAACCACTTATTTTTGGAGCAGCATTTTCAGGCTGGATTTTTTTGATAGGGTTTTATTGTTGGGTTTTTTTATTTGTTGTTTTTTTTTTTCCCTTTCTTCTTCCAAAATATTTTCAGCCATCTTTCAATAGTTTCAAAGCTCGAAAGCACAGGCTGAACAGCCTTGTGTTCAGCTATTCTTTCACTCATGAAACTGCACCATTTCACAGGGTCAGTCTGCAGACTGCGTACAGAAATCCTCATGTTCTCCCTTTAGGAACACTTTACACCAAATAAAGGTATGATCATTCTCCTTCTTTTAAAAAAGGACACTCTCAGTAAGAAATGCGTGGCATTGGGGAACACAAACAGACTCAGAAAATGGCAAATCTGTGCTTTCAGTGGGCCAGGATGTAGGGAGATGGAAGCTTCCTTTTAGACCTACAGAATGTTTTCAGGGTTGGCTTTTTAAAGCATTTCTAAAAGGATCTGAAGGATATTTCTAGGGGAAAAAAAAAGTGTCAAACTTGAAATCATTGGCATCTTATTGTGAAATAGCAAATATTTTTTTTTTTTTGTCCTTTATTTTTGCCTTTGACTAACTCAAATTTGCAAAACATCTTAAGTAATGGAAGCTGATTCTTTTTGCCAGGAAAGGTTTTCCCCAAAAAATTAGAATCTACCTTGAATTCTGTTTTTTTTTGCCCAAGCCCCAGCAGGAAAGATGGAAAAGTACCGCAACATATCCCATTCACCACAAATGTCCTTTGTGGTGTTGAATGATTCAGATCCAAAATATATGGGCAAAATAGAAAATAAAAAGCAATTAAAAAGGGATTATAAACAAAGCAAGCAACACAAGTACGTATAAAAGTTCACACAGAAGTATTTCTTTCTACATAAGTACATACGATACGCAGAAGGAGATTTGAAACTGGAGTTCCTGAAATGAACTCTTTACAAGACTTAGTATTTACTGCTAAAACTAACACTTCAGAAAACACTCTGGATGACACACACAGTGCTGAGGAGCCCGATGGCTGCAATATTGCAGACTTAACTGACACAATAATCCTACACTGATCTCTCAAAAAGGAGTGCAGGGAGCTGGGAGCACAAAGAATTTAAAGCCAATGACAGGAATAAATAAAGTAGATTGATCATAACATTAATTAAACCTTCCGACAACTTCATACAGTGAAATCAATGTCTGCTGCACAGATAAACTCCTGTGCAATAAGGAGTGGAGTGAAGTGACAACAGAAATCCATAATCCTCCATGCCATCTTCGCCTTTCCCTTGAAGATGCTTGTAGTGGATGGGAAATGAAGTACTCCTGTACCCCTTTATGAGTCAGGGTAGGGAAAAGTCCCTTTCTGTCAAAACACCATTAGATGCTGGCCCTGAGCAGTCAAAAGCTGTTTTACTCTTCGTTTCACCCTACATTTTAAATGCTGCTGTAATACCCAAGCAGCAGAATCAAGACAAGGCAAAGCAAAACACCACCTTTCATTGTGATGAGCAGCACACACACTTCAAACAATGTGTGCATTTTCAAGAATGAAAAGACATTTTTCATTATTTTTTAGAATTGCAAAAAGCTATTGACTCTGCTATTGTTTCACATTTAATATTGAAGAGTTGCCTCACTCAGGCCAAGATCTTATCCATTCCCAGTGCTTCCTGGCTATCTGCCTTCCTTTAGTTAATAAATTTCTGATGAAAGACGTACTGGGAACCAAGCGATGAGGTCAAGAGGCCATTATTTTTGAAGGACATAGAAACAAACAAATAAATAGAAGTTCCAAGATAAAATTCTGATTTAAAAGGGTGAAGTAATATTCAGGATTCCAGACTTCCAGATAACCTTAACTCAACCCTAGGAAACAAGAAAGAAAGTGAGAAAAAACAAACTACGTTTGCACAGCTCCTTACCACAAAACTGTCAAGAAAACAGTCCTATTTGTTCTGAAGTCACCATTTTTTTTTTTGCTACCACATTGTTTACAAAAAATACTGGTTTTGTAAAAATTATTTTTCTGACAAATCCTGTGCAACAAGCAGACAATTCACCCCAGCCAGCCACTTGAGTTTCATTTATACGTTTCAGTAAGAACGTACGTGAACGGTGTACTGCCCCAGCACTCTTCACACAGAAAATTTTCAGTACAAGTTGAATCAGCACCTTGGCATTTCACCTGCCTGTTATTGTTACCTGGTGACAAAGGCGACCTTATTTCACAAGAACCAGGTGTAAATGGAAACCTCTACATTTCACAGACAGATTTAGCTGCTCTGTCTGCCACGTGCATACACGGTTAAAATACAGGTTTAATTTACTGTCAGAGTTATTTGGCAGATGGGACAGGAATTAGCCAGCTCAACAGGACTATTTATATGGTGATAAATGAGAAATATTGATCAGTGTGGTCTTCCCTCAACGTCTTTCTGACTGTTTTTCCTAATCTTGCTAAACTTTTTTCAAGGGTGACAGCTCAGGTGAGCTTCTCTGCTGATGGAGCCCAACGGGAGCACAGAGGCCAATGGTGCCTCACAGTGTTTTACACCAGTACAGATGCTGATGTTCAGGTAATTTCAAAAGGAAAAAGAACACCCTCTTTCTCTCTCTCCTCTACTCTCCTCATGTGATTGTGTTTCCTGCAAAAGACAGGCTTGACCCTGGTTCTCTTTGCTGTTCATTGGAAGCATCAGCAGTATCAGTGGTGTTAGGAGATAAGGAACGGGTGTGAAGGAAGAATGAGGAACCTCTTATCCCCATTTGCAATAGGAGCTCTGTTCCCTGGCTGACACATTCTGCTTGAGAAGTTAAACAATGTGCAATCAGACATTGACGGGTGTTGACTGAAGGCGAATGTTCATACCACACAAGTAATAGCATCTTCACATCCTCGCTCTGCCTTTGAGGCATTTTCCTAGCTGGGCAACTGCTGGGAGGGAGGATAGCCTTCCCCAGCCCACTCACTCTTATTTTCTGATGACGGCAATTGCATCCAGTCAGCTTCATGCTCAATTTGGCCTTATTTAAATGACTACAGGAAAAAAAGAAAATGCTTGGAAATACAAGTTTTCATGCACTCATTTGCTAATACACCATGCAGATCTGCCTGCTGCAGACAAAAGGCAGATCTCAGAGGTGAGTACTTATTACACAAGTTCAAGCTTCAGGATCGTCTTTTCTTATTCCCAGTCCCTTTGATTTAATTACTTTATTTCAGTTTGTGCACCAGCGAAGCTGCAGAAAAGAAATTCCTAAAGAGAGTTTTATCCCTAATCCACAACTCCCATTTGCCTTGATTGCCCCTATAAATCCATGCCCCTTCCTGTAATCACGAGTCTCTCTTACCTGGTAAAGTGGAGAAGGAAGTTATGTAAACTCACCTCACAACTGCAAATCCAAATAACGAGTTGCACACCCAAGTGAGCATTTGTGCACAGCAGCTAGGGCACTTCCCTGCATAATTACAGTAATGACAGGCACTGGATTAAAGAGCATCTACATGTGTAGCCATCCTGGGACGGGGCTCCTCTGCCTGTTTCTATCTATAGTCATTGCCCAGGAAAGCCTTGGCTAGTGTTTGGTGCAGAGGAAGCTGAAGATATTAAGTTTAACACCAGAAGAAGAGATGCAACATGTCCCCACTTTCATTAACTCCACAGAACAGTTTTAGCCACAAGCTACAAGAAAGGCAGAGTACTTTTTGTCACAGGATTTAAAAAAAAAAAAAAAAAAAAAGCCATTTCCATTACAACGTGGTGGGATGAGAGAGGAGATCCTCATTTTAATGGAGAATGGTGAAAAAAAAAAAATAGGATAGTATGGTAAGAAAGCCACTATTCAAACACAGACACCTCTTTCAGAAGAAGCAGAGTGGCGAGCTCAGCAATTGCTTCTCCACCTCTGCACAGTCATTCACAGCTCAAGCCCGAGCACCTTCTTTGCAGAAACATGATTAAACCATATATCCACAAGCATAAAGCGCTGGAATGAATGAGGGTCCTATGGCAAGCGCATGGAACCATTCATTCCTCCCACAAAAGTGACAAATAAGGATAATTCCACCTCATCTCCGAGATGACTTTTTGGCCTGGCTGCAGTAAAACTGTAACCATTGTAATAGCATGGGCACACAAATTATCTTTTGCAGAATTACAAACCTCTGAGGAATTAGGCATTTCACAGCATTTATCTGCTGGAGTTTTATTTAAGGGCACTGCGTGGATACAGGCTGGCCAGCCATTTGCCAGACAGCAGACACAAACCGAGCCCGAGCAACCACATTTTCCAGAGCAATTGACTCGGAGGGAAAAGGCACCCGGGCCACAGTTCAGTCTTTATTGATGGCAACGTCAATCCTTCCGCCCTGGGAAAGATTTGTGATAAGGTTAAAGATACCTCAGACTGTTCTCATCTTACCCTCACATAAATTTACAGTCCCAAGGACACCTGCTAGGAGGAGTGGAGATAAGAAAGGACGGTCATATTTCCTTATCTGGGGCTCTCTGCTCGACAGCACTTCAGCTGCACAGCACAGAAGTGGTTATATTCCCAGAGAGAAAGCCCCCGTGAACTTCACAAACAGCTTTCTAGATGCTCGGTAGCCTCCCGAGAAGATAGTAACTGTGATTCACACTTTTAAAAAAAGGAGTCCTACCCAGCAGAAACACAGACATGGACAGAAAAACCATGAGACAACATCCAGTCCGGTTCCCCCTGACACAGGGGGTTTTCCCATCAGGTGTAAATACTTCAGGCTTGTTTTGATCTCAGATGCTATCAAAATAGATGTGTCACAACAACCCGTTGTCGTAGTTTAGCCCTGCTCAGGACCAAGCTACGCAGTCACTCACTCACTCCCCCACCCTCCAGTGGGACGTGGAGGAGAACTGGTAAAGAAAAGGAGGCCAAACTCCTGGGCTGAGATGAAAAAAAGTTTCAGAGAACAAGAAGAAAACAAAACAGAGATGGAAGCCAAAACCAGTAACAGAATACACTCAAGCACATCATTTCCAGTACTGGAGCTCACAGGGGATCCTGGTGCCCAGTCCCCTCCTGAGCACCAGCACCCTCCCCCCAGCACCCTCCCCACTGGATACCCTGAGCAGACGGCCCATGGGATGGAACAGCCCTTGGGCCAGTTTGGGTAACCTGGCCCAGCTGTGGGCTCATTTGTGACCTACCCCAGCTGCGTCCCCAGCCACAGGGGCCACCAGTTCCAGCTCCTCTCCCAGCTCCGGTGAAAGTTAACTCTGTCCCAGCCAGAACCAGGACCCCCATCCAGGCCCTGGTGGAGGCCTTCATGTGGGACAGAGAGCATCCAGAGTTTGGCTGTGAGATTCAGCATCAAGCCAAAAAGTCCTGCAAAGCCCCTCGCTGTGTAACATAATTAAGGTAACAGGAGCAACATCCACAGAGCACATCAAGCCACACTGAGTTTCAGCAGGGAGCTACGTGAGCTCTCTGTCTGGATTTTGAAACTGCGTCTGTTTGCATTGGCTGTTTGACACTGTGCCAAACTTCACACAGAATCGGTCAGCTTCCGCAGAACGCCCATGGTGAACAGTTGCCAAAATCCGGGATGAAATTTATTCACAAAACTAGAGCAAGACTAACACTAACTAGACGTATAAGACTTAGGTTCAACTCCCATTCTGCCCCAAAATTGTTCTTCCTTAATCCAACCAAAGTTCCGTTATTTTTTCCAGTGTCTTATGAGTTACTGCTACAAAACACTGGGCTAAGGCTCAGTGCCTCTTCTGGCACCCTGCAAAAATAAAGCATATTCTAGTTGTAAGAGGAAAGGAAAGTATATTTCAGAAGAAAGGGGATTTAGGGTAAAGGCAGTGACTTGACCCCAGACGTCCCTGTGTTTTGGCCACTGGACTGATGACCATTATATATTTCTCAATGGTCGGAAAAAACTTCAGATCATGCCCCTGACTCACCAGTTTGCTCATAGATACTGCCAAGCCGTCACAAGCCTGAAAATGTTCTTTGTAAGACATTGTTTTTACAGATCCTGAGCAAACTCACTCTAAAACTTCACTAATTTACACTGCCCCTGGGAGAACATTGTCTCAAAAGCACGTAATGGTGAACCCCAGGTCTGCAAAGGTCTGCTTCCACGAGATCTGATTTTCATGATCGCATGTTTGCAGGAAATGTCCTTACAGTATCTTCTATAACCGCCGTAAACAGCATGAAGATTCAGACGCATGCCCTCTGCATGCACGGCCCTTGCCGCCCAGCTGTGTGGACCAATCCTCCATCCCTGCAAAGGCTCCAAGCCATTCTCGCTTCACAGAGCTGAACCGCTTTCAGCTCGCCCATGCTCCGGGATGGAGCGTGTAACGTTGGAACAGGGGGAGGAAGGAGGAAGGCAAAAGATAAAGGCAAAATCTCTGCTATTTGATCTGCTGAAATGAAAATGTCTAAGAGCTCTTCCTTGAAGCGCACAAGGATGAAAGGAACAGGAGCACAATTTGGTGTGCTTGTTTGGTTGCTTTTTAGAATAAAACTGCAAAGAATGGTGAAAAAAGAAAACTCCTTTTGCTTCATTTTGTCTGAGGACAGAATGCAGACAGCAGGGTTCATATTTACCTCTCATTAAGATTCAATAAATGTATCCTGTGAATACATTTTTAGAAACTATTTTTCTTAAGGAATGCATTTTTTAATTAGCTATTATTGCTCAATTTGTGCTGGTTTTTAAAGAACTCGTGGCTTGTAGGGACAGATGAAGAGGAGTGATTCATGACTCAGTGTGAAGATCTCCGTTTCTACAAAGCCTCATCAGTCAGTCATTTCACAAGGTTTTAAGCCCAGGTGAACACGCTCGCGCAGTTGTGTCCTGCCTGGAAGTGCGCGGGGAGGAGAGATGGGGATACACAACCAGGCTTTGCAGAGGGGCAGGAGAGGCAGGTGGAAGGCTGACAGGGATGGTCACACCAGCACAACACCACCGCAGGCATCCAGAGCTCATGCAAATCCTTTTGTTACCTTCAACCCCCAACCCAACGGAGCTTTCCTTCCCCCCCTCCTCTATCCCATCGCTATGCCTGATCGGCTTACAGGAAAAAATTAATCAGGTATTGGTATTTTACCAGCTCATTCGCAGGGTCATTTGAGGGACAACACTGTTTTTTCAAGAGCAGAACATATTTTACCACTAAGATATAAAAGGCAAGGCCAAGCTGGAAACACTAAAGAAAAAAAACCACAGAAAGTGCGTTCAGCTCCCTGGTGCACTGAGAGTCAGGACACTTCAGGCTGTACAGGATGCTTGAATTTCTCCTTCAGCGATAACAACACAGTCACACTGATGCAGATGCAGATGCTCTGCATGCATATTCTCCATACAAAAGCATTTTCTGTGTAGGGTTATATGTGAAAAATATTCTTGTGGGAAATACGTGTCTCTCCATCTAAAGATAACATTCCGAATTGCAGAGCCATTTTCTTGGTCACGCTTACCACTGAACTAAACTTTAAATAAAAGAAAAAAATCCATTCTCTTTTCCTGTTATCCATTGGAAGAAAAAAAAAAGTTACTAGAGCAACTAAAAGGAAACAAAAAAGAAAGTAACTCCTGCTTTACCTACTCCTACCTAACCAGCACCTGGAGGCTGGACTTTTCCAAGTATTTCTGCAGACAGATTCCCAGTGTAGAGGGTGGTCACAGAAACGGCCTTGGCGCCAGCAGCCCCAGGAGATCTGGGCCCCAGAGTCAAGTGTAAGGTTTCGTCAAGGGGGAACAACAACCTGGGACAGGAGTGAAGACAGCACAGATTGCAGCCAGGCTCGGAGGGACGGGGCAGAGCACGGCGGGGATGCGGGAGCAAGGCAAATTCCGACAGGAGAAAGCAGAGGACCACTGCTGTTTCTCCCAGTCTCCGAATTACAAGACTGAGAAACAAATTTTCTTTCCTTTTTTTTTTTTTTCTCTAAAATAAACACCCAAACCTAGAGATACCTTAGCAATAACTCATGTAGTAAATTGCTTCCCTTTCCCGGTCATCTTACTTGCAAAGTGTTATACAAATCGCATCCGAGGAATGTGCTTTTCTTATCCTTTGAATTAGTTTGTACAGGGGTGTAAATGTCCTCTCATCACTTTTCTGGAGGCAAGAATAAATGAAAGGAGCATTTAGAAAAATATAAACTTGCAGAACAAAAACTGCCCTACGTGAGGAAAATTGCAAAATGTTTTTTAAAAAAGAACAAGGAGGATACAGCTTGTTGCAGAATTCAGTTATCAAGAAGCACATTTTCTCAGTAGAAGACCAATTATTTTCTTCTTTCTAAAGACTTTTATGGTATTATAATTAAGGAGCTTTTAGAGGTAGGTGCACGTTTTAGTTGTTAGATAAATAAAGACAACCATCCTGCACTGTGATGATTGAAAGGTTGATGGCTGATTAAATTGGGGAGGGGGTGTAATTATGTTACATTATTTCAGAAAAGGTGAAATATAAAAACACAAGGGTTGAATCTGACAATCTCTGATTTTTCTACGCAGCCACTTAGTCCTGTGAGGAATGAGGCTCAGCAGGAGCCGTGACGGGGAGAGGAGGGGAAGGATGGGCCGATACACAAAGTCCATTATGTGAAAAATACCACTGCAATTTAGCTTCTTGTTTAGGGATGCTGGTGAAGCAGCCTCACTCATCAGTTCTCTTCACAATGAACAAATGTAGAAGTTGGGGGTGTCTGGCCAAGCAGGGGTTGTATTTTATCAGCTCAGCAGTACTTCCGTCAACTCCCGTGAGTCTATGGGGAAGCTTATTCCTCTAGTCACTGCAAACATACCGACAACTTTTCAAGAGTGACAAGAGCACTCTTCAGTAGCAAAGTCATCCGCAAAACAATCTTAGTAACAGATAAATATTGTGACAATGTCTAGGGGCCTAGATCTCCCTCCTGCCTGGGCTCTCAAAGCACTGGAAAGGGACTACGCACTTCTATAAATCATCACAGCTTCACTCAAGCCAAGGGAAGCAGGACACTCTCCAGCAGTTAAAGACCTGCCCTCCACTGTTTAGTACTTGGTAAGAAAAAGTGAAAACATTTAACTCATATTTCAAGTTTGCTGTGGCTCCATTTCCTAAAAAATATAGGCAGCAACATAATAAAACTAGAGGGAATTTCACTCTAAACTCCGTGTCTGTGATTTAGCTGCACGAGCAAAGCGCCTGTAAGTGGGAATCAGAGCAGATATCTTCTAAACTGCTCTACACCATCCAATGGCAGGACACTGGCTGGGGGTGCTGTCGCTTGGAAACAAAGGGTATTGAAGACTTTGGGCAAAAACCGCATTTCTTCTGTTTCTCTCAAATATGTTGGTTTTGATGCCAACCTTGGCAGCTCCATCTCATTATAGCTGTTGGCCAACAACAACAACATTTGAAAATCAAATGCAGTGCATCCTAGTCCTACGGAAACAGCTTTTCCTTCACCTTGAGTTCATTAAGGAAAGCTGACTGAGTGAATAAACTCTGTTCTGTAAAGCAAGAAGGGGAATTACGGTCTCCCATATCCTACGTCACTCACTTTTCTCCAGAATGTATGAAAAGTCAATGGCAAGTCACAGCAAATCAAGATGACTGGCTCATCAAGGATGAGAATGGACGTGGAGCTGTACTGGCTTTCCAGATGCTACACTCCAGCTCTACACCGAGCTGTCGCTCATCTCAAGCCCAGAAAGGTGAGGGTCTGCAGCATTTGTTAGACATGAAGTCACTCCAGAAAGGAGTCCTTTTACAGCCCACAGTGTGCTATAAAATGATGAGGAAAAGATGACTTAGCTAATTGTCCCTCTCACAAGTTGAGCTCTTGTGATTAAAACCAAGCAGGAAGCTCACAAGATTTGCTGATTGCTGAGCTGAGGTTGTGATTTTCTCCATGGATGCTTTTCTTCACAGATGCATGGCACAGCTCTGCTTATCCCCAGGCCACCCTGCCCACACCTTGCATGTGTGTTCTCCTTATGTCTTATCCTCTTAGTATCTTCTTTTTGTGACTGTTTGGGTCCTAGCAACCCTTTATTTGAGCTGGAGAGAGAGACCTATTCAGTGATATTCTCATGCATCTGCCCTGAATGAATGGTTCTCAGTTCATTTTCCTTTACGCTTGATTTTGTTTGCAGCGATGGTCACATATTTGAATGGTGGGTGTTTGATGAGTGCATGCCACCAGTGATGCTCTTGGGTAGCTATCAGGACAAGGTACATATCTTGTCTGGTCCCCTCTGAATATTTCAAAACTGGAGGTGGTCAGCTCCTCACTCGGAAACACATGGACAGGGATGGTGGGTGCAGGGGGCCTGGCACAAACCCAAGTGACAGCCCATGAATGGTCATCTCAGCCAGCCTCACATGGCAGATTAGCACTCAGCAGCACTCTTCCTAATGCAAGATGAGGGTCCCAGAAGCTCCAAACTAATTTTGTGATGTTTCTCCACTCTTGTACCCTGCAGGCTACATCTTCACATAGGATAAAAGATGCTTTACTTAGTCTCATTTTGCTTCGAGATGAGGCAAACCAAGAAAAGAAGCCAAGACAAGCTCTCCCATTCCCAGTAAATGGCAGAGTTAGACTCTTGAAGCACAGAAGTTACATGAGCTTTTTCCTTGCCAGAGTAGTGTTTAATTTTCCATAAGGAAGTTGCTGAGAAATGTTTCTGGGAAGACGTAGGGGATGAAGGATTTATAAAGTCACATCTTTTCTGCTTCAGTTGCTGGATGTCTCCCTGCCAACCTCTTCTCTGCTCTCCTCTGTGCCCAGATCTCCAGCTTTACTGGTGTAAGGGTCGGTCAGAAAACCAGTATCGAAAACCAGTATTGTCTCAACCTTGTCATCGAGGACTTCCAGGCGGACTATGGACTTGATCTGGCCTAAAAGTTAGGCTCACAACTTGACATGAGTTGCTGTGAGCAGCCTGCCTGAGATGCAGTTGTTTTTTTTTTCCTCCTGGGAACAAAACGGAGCGGTTATGGACAAGGCCGACTCTGGCCTAACAACAAAATGTACAACATCCTTGAAGCGGCAGACAGAGTGGCGCAGAGGTGCCACGGCTCATCCCTGTTGTCAAAACTGGCAGAGATAACCGTGCAGCTGCTATCGAGGAGGATGAATCACAACTGCTGTCTCAAAAACAACGGTGAGAAAGTGTCCTTTAACGGAACTTTGCTAATTATAATGTACAAAAAAAAATACTTCTATCCTAAGGGCCGAGAGCAGGCGGAGATCCCCGAAGTAAGGAGGAGCAAGGTTTGCCACTTGGCATAAAAGGTCGACCCCTAACAACGAGACCCCCGAAGAGCTCTCCCCACCAAGGATCGACATCGACATCAATCGTGAGGACCGGCAGGACGCTGCCTGGACCTGGGACCATAGGGACGCCTTGGACCCGCGGTGGTAGCTATTATCTTCTTTTTTTTTCCCCTTCCCTATCTTTACTTTTCCTTTTCACTCCCTTTCACCTATTGCACGCCGCTTTACGGGCAAAATAATAAAGTTTGTGCTGTTTGATTGAAACCAACCCCTTTGGCGTGTTCGCCGTAATTTTGCACTTCGAGATCGCATTAAAAGGACCATCACGAGTCCCGAGTGGGCCGTGACAACTGGCACTCCAGCGCCAAGTGAACATCCCCTATATGCAGCAGCAGAGATAAGCACGAGTTTAACAAGACAGAGTATGAAAGCAGGTATATTTACTACTGTTTGTGGCATTGCTGGTGTAAAGAGGGACAGAGAGAAGTGCTGTGCAGACTGAGAAATGTTAAAAATATTCTCTTCTGTGGTGCCATGTATTTCAGGAGTCCTTGCTGTGCAGCACAGCAACCAAAAAACACAGCAAGTGAATTATAGCACTCAGCAAGCCAAGTTGCCTTATGTGGAGTTAGATAATTTCTGCTCATTTATCCCTGTACGACTGCTATATTTAACGAGGACAATTTATAAATATGCCCTTGTCCTTCAGAGTGCTGGGCTTTCTGGTAGCTTCTTGGTCTGTTGTATTGAATCTTCTTCAATAGGTACAGACATCGCACAAAAGAATGGTAAAAGGCTCTACCTGGCAGGAGGTTGTGCTGGTGTGGATCCGTTGGCGTTAACGGGTTAACGGGAGTTCTTATAGAAAGTATCCACTTGGGCACGGGGTTCTACACACCTTTGGGTCTGACTCAAGTGAAGAGCAGCAGCAGATTAAACCCAGAAGCAGTTTAAAATAAAAGAAATTAATAAAAAATAAAGAAAATTTAAAACTCTGCTAAAACACTGCATTTTCAGAAAAAGAGGTGCAAAACTGACCTTTTAAGTTACTCCCAGATGGCAGGCTTTATTCTGAATCTTCATCTCCCAAGCCTTCTCCTGCTCTCTTCCCTTGCCGCCCTCCTCCACCCCTGCCATTTATCTAAAAGATCATCCAAGCTAGGCTCTTCCTACAACTTTTTTTTCTGCATTTCTTCCACTGCCACCTGGCCCACAGTCAAGGATCTTGATAATTTCTCCTTTTCCATGCTCCACTTTTGGTCATTAACCAGAATTAACATTGTGTGTCCTCTTCCAATTGCCAACTTTCTCCACCCCAGCAATACCACGGAGCTGATACAAGACGGGACTTCATCTGTCAGGTTCCTTCCTTCAGGCAGCATGGCAACAAGTATAGCTGCAAAATATTTTTCATGTGAAGAAGCTAGACTATCTGGAAACACGGAGTCCAGAACCTGCATTCCTCTCATCCCCTGTGTGGCATTTCAATGCATCAGTGGTGTTAAGCTATGGATTCTCCAGTTTGGTGGGGTGTTTTTTTTGTTTTGCACACCACTTTTTTTTTTTTTTGGTAATTGGTTAATTACTCCATTTTCATGCTAAGCATGAGGGGAAACCCCATGCATTTCATATATTAATCGTGTAATTGATCACACACTAACAATATCATTCCAACACCATATTCAGATATTTCCTGGTCCATCTTCACTGTGCAATCACCCCTACCTGACGAATCCATAAACTTCCTCTTTCCAATAGCTCACACTGCGTGTGCCTTCCTCCCCATCCAACGCTCCGCAGTCTCCAGCCGTTATTTACATAGATAGCTAGGCTCCTTTTCCAGAGGACGTGGGCACCTCTCACCTCCCAAAGAGACAGATCACCACCACGTCAGGGAGAGCTAAACAGACACCATGACCTGCTCAGCTGCACCACTTCATCATTTTAGCAGGTCTCAGTCTTCCTTGAGAGCGCTCTATGGTCTACGCCTTCCACCTGCGGGGAAAGGGGAGCTGTGCCGACACAGCCAGCTCCAGAGTCAGCATAGACAAGCCACTCCGGTTTTCCCTTCGATGTAGCTAGCTCAGGTAAACCCCAGCGGTAGATACAGCACCGACAGAAATGAACCGTGCTCTAAACATGATTTGACTAATGATTAAGTTTGCTCTTCCCTGACTCGCTTTTCTTGTCCTCAAATGCCTTCCTCTCTCCTCTCCCACACAAAGAGCGTTTCCAGGAGAACGGAGCTCCTGGGGTGTCTCCTTCCAGTCAGCTTCCAAGGCAGCTTGAAATTTCAACGCATACCTCTAAGGACCAAAAGCAAAGGCTGCCAGGAGCAGACTTTCCTTGCTTTTCTGTTTTTTGGTTTTTATTTTACAAATAATTTCTAGCTTTTTAGTTTGCAAAGCCCGTATCATAGCATTTTACAACTGGAAAAAAGGAAGGCAGAGAAGACATCAAAGTCTTCATCAGATTAGTCCTGAAATCTCAGAATTGTATCAGAAATAAAAAGAAATCATTTTTCCTTTCTTGAGTGTGCAGATTTAAGAGACTGAATAAACATTTCAGCTTTTAATAAAACATCTTTTTTCTAGTCTTCTGGTACCACAGAGAATTTGGAATCATAGAAAAATTCAAAGCAGTCAACTTCAAGGTTAAATCAGGTCACTCAGTGCCTTGTCCAACTGCATTTTGAAAATCTCCAAGAATGTATACCCCAGAACCCACTATGGCCAACATGTTCTGATGCTTCACAACCCCAGGGGCTGAACAGCTTCACCCAAGACTATATAAGGGGTTCAGAAACCTGCAAGTAACTAAACAGAAAGTGCAGAATAAATTGTTTTACAAAAACTTTATGATTAACGGACACTTCATCAAACTTTGAGTGTAAAAAGAGATAGCAAACCTGTTCAAAATGATTCCGTTTTCCTCTGTTTATAGTCTGCCACGAATAGCTACAAAAAGACAAATATCTGGCTACCTCACCAATTAATGTACTTTAATGATTGGCTCTTCTACAGCGTTTCATTTTCTTTTGAGCCCATCTCATTATCAGAGGTTTAAGTGCACACCTTGCCTTTTGAATACTCTCAAATATATCCTCACTTTTGAGGAAGCACAGAAAATCTTATAAGAGTCCAGCTTTATGCTGGGAGGTCCTTATCTGCCTCCCCACCATTGCAGAGCCTCTGCAGAGGGTCCAACCCAAAGCCCAAGGGTATCTGCTGAATGGCCCCACTGGCCTGAGAGGTCTCTGGAAAAGCCGCAGTGGATATCATCACGCTGGCAGCCACACCACGCTGCAGTCTCACTTTTAGGCAGTGCCATGCTCTGCAGACATTTTTGATGCTCTTATTAATGGCTTTGTTCTCTCACTTCTCAAGCTGACAGTTCATTTTCCCTCCTACAGGTTCCTGCCGTCACACAAGAGAATATTTACAGCCATCTACACCCTGTGCCCATGTATTCTTCCAGACAACTGGTTCATGGGTTATGCACTCTCACTGAAAGGAAAGGTAGAGAAACATAATTTGCATTGAAGATGAGGCTATCTGGGTGCACAGTCTCCTCATGGTTCCCTTGATTTGCTCCCAGCCTCACCAGTGTTTTCAAACTAGAGATCCTGCATTACGGGAGTTCAAAAGTCACATTTAAAAATGCACCCTGCAAGCTGTCTGGATGCTTGTACTCAATGGCCAGCTCTGATATGGTACAGCTCTAACCAGGTACCAGGTGTCGGGAAAGAGCTGTGAGGACCCTTGTTGAAGCCACCTACTTTGCTCAAGCCCTTCTCTTTGGTCCTTGCTCAGTCTAAATACAGGTAAGGCTGTGCTTGAGCTTCGTATCTTGCTGATCCTGGCTTGGCTTCCTGGCTGGACCAAGGATCTGTCACTACAAATCCATCCAGAAATGACAGGCTGATAACTGCTACTGGACCCACTCTCCTCGGTTCGGTCCTGCGGGACCGCAGCAGGTGGGCCCACCTCTGCCTTGTTCTCTTGCTCCGCTCCTGGCTCGTATTCCCCTGTGAAGCAGCCCACTCCCGCTGCTCCCTGGCAATTTATAACTGATGGTATTTGTTGGAAAGCACAAAGCAGAAAAGGAGGAAAAGTAGGACATCTCCCTTCCTCTTGTTATACAACAGAGAAGAGTTGTTTCTGGCTTTGCAGAGCTTCTTGCTAATATTTTGCTTCCTGTGCTTTTCCCTTAGGCTCCTCTCTTCAAACCAAAAATTCCAACCATTTTATTGGGGAGGAGCCAATTGCTGGATGAATCATACCCGTGGATTTACACTTAAGGCTGTCTGTCACTCTGTTGTCCTTCTAACTTAGTAATTGGGATGTGCTATTTCTAATGCAAGGCAATCTTGGAAAACGCCCATTCTGCTTGCAGCAGCTACAGAAGCTGGCGTACAACACGCTTCTCAGCTGTCAAGACACATCAGCCCATGTCCCAACCTCTCTGTTTCTGCCGATAGGAAGACCGAACGGATGCTTTGTGCAAAACCAACATTAATTTTGCTGGCAGGGTAATAATAAGGCTACTAAATCAGTACTAGGGTTTTTCTGTTACATACACTATTTAAATTACATGTCATCTTTACAAATTGTAAACTAGACAAATGACTAGTCAAATGTTTACGCATGTGACTTGCAATTGAGACTTTCTAGCCACAGAAGTGGCATTACTGAAGAAAAATGTGCTGGACATAGTGATAGTTCTCAAAATACAACAATGGGGCAACAGGATAATTCACTCATGCTGAGTAGGAACTGTCTCTTCTGCAGTGCATTCATGCTAAGATCAAAATACTATCTCCTGAGCCACAGATTAACATGCATCAAAAGATGAAAAACCAGGAAAAATGCTTAAGGATCCTACTTTTTGCACCTTGAAGCAAGTGCTTACAAAGCTCAGAGCATCCAGCCATAAGATGTCAGCTCCATCTCTTCTCACCACCAAGTATTTACAGTAACCAGCACCATTGCTCTAAGCAGTGCTCAGCCTCTCTTCACTTGCTTGAGAGTCGAGGGCTTGGACTGGCTTGCCAAAAGCAGAAGCTGCACAATATGTTCCAGAGAGAGGAATTATGGTATTAGGAATTGCTCTGCAAGATCTCAAAACTGTTCTGATGCATGGCTGGTTTCTGCTTTACATCAGAGTGTGTCTTATGAGAAGATCCTACCTTGCAGGAGTTTCAGCAGGAAGCACAGACAGTGGTCCCACCACGGTGCTGCATGCTCTGGGCAGAAGACATTTCTGTAGGCAAGGCAAGAATTCACGACTGTTGCAGGAACCACAGTGAAAACCACAGCATCCTGCAAGAACAGGTCAGGGCAGACTAAGAGGACACATACATAAGGACTTATCCCACACCTTTTGGCAAAGTCAGACCTGATCCTTTCGTTTTGCCTTCCTGTGGCCAAGTCTAAATTGTGAGCAGGGCTCCCTTCCACTGTGGATGACTGGACATGATTTGGACACAAGAAGCCAACCATTTTTTGGGGCTGTTCCTGCTCCATTCAAGACAGCAGCAAGCTCACCCTGTTGCCCGCCCCCACCCCCGGCCCCCCCTTACCACTTCTCCTATGAGAGGAGCAGTTTGCTTTCCATGGGAAGAGGTCCTGGTGGAGGACAGAAAAGAAAAATTTCTTCTTCCTTGTCTGTTGGACCAGCAGCTCAACTAAGTGGCAGGGAGGTGTGGATGGGCTGACATTTGTACTTCAATCTCTGTGATGCTCTCATAAAAGATTTTTCCTTGATATTTCTTCCGGTGCACTTGGAGAGCATTAGATGAAAGCTTCACAGGGGCAACACAAAGCCCTTTTCAATTGAGTGAGTTTTCTGTCTACTTAGCGGCTGAGCCAAGTGTTCCAGGAGGAGGCTGACTTGAAAGCAAGAGGTGTTGCTTTCAAGCCTCCCATCTTAAGTTGTATGAAAACAGCAAGTGTAGTGAAAAGCGACGTGCCGCAGCTAGCATGTGTTTGGTCACAAGGTCCTGAGTTCAAACAGTTTTGGCAGGGCATGACCATGACCTGTGGCTGGCAGGTCCCTCTCATATCCTGCACAATAACTGTGATTTCAAGATTCTTGGGTCAATAACACCCATTGCTCAGTTTCGAGCTCTCACAGAGACTGGAGGGAATCACTTCTGGGACTAGAAGTTACTTGCAAATGGCTTGTTGGCTCTGCTGAAAAGAGAAAGATTCAGAGTGCATGGCTGGATATGTTCTGCAAACGCCTGAGAGACCAGAAGAAGTTTCTCTAAGAGCAGTGATGGAGTGTTAGGATGGGGACTGAGGTGGACAGAACCATCTGCCCAAGCACAGGTGAGGCAGGAGAGGGGGATCTCCCCTCCCCTCTTCGCCCTTC
This sequence comes from Chlamydotis macqueenii, assembly GCF_036417535.1. Classification (NCBI taxonomy): domain Eukaryota; kingdom Metazoa; phylum Chordata; class Aves; order Otidiformes; family Otididae; genus Chlamydotis; species Chlamydotis macqueenii. The sequence goes on along the minus strand of NC_141571.1, from coordinate 2,296,607 downwards.
CCCTCCCTGTCTGTGCAATCAGAAGGGGAATTCGCCTGCTGGCTCATTGCCTTTGGGACAGACCCATGATGTCAGGTCCCCTCTAGTTTTCTGCCTTCCTTTGCCACTTCTCTGTGTGTGACCATGCAAGAGTCACTGTGTCCTTTCCTGTACCTTCAGATTCCCTTTCCCTTCCCACACAGCATCCAGACTGTCTGGGCGAGGACCGTCTCCAATATACAGCACCATGGGGACTTAGTCTGGTGAGGCACAGCCCTTGGCTGCACACAGGAAGATCAATCCTACGGGAATCACTTGACAGCCCCTCTCTTTGCCAGATTAAGAGATTCTTAGCTGCCTCTTCTGAGGGGGAGGAAGCTGTGAAAGCGAGCAATTCTCTAATGAGTATGGACTCAGTGTCTAAGACCTTCCTGTTTTGCTACTGGTTTAAACTTTGTCTCTATGCTAAGCTGCATGCCTTTGATTCACCAGCCACCCTGGGAAGTTTCCAAGGCTTCTCGCTTCTAGGCTTGTGCTACGGCAGCATTCCTGTTCCCGGCCAGAAAGGTTTTGGAGTTCAGAACAGGGTGAAGTGACACAACCTGAACTAACATAACACCACAGCAACAAGCTCTACCTGTTCAGTTCCAGGAGAAAGTCTTCCTTAAGTTTTCCGGCTGTACAAGGCTCAGCCCCTGGTGCTTCCCACCAGCCCTCTACAACCACAGATTTCAGCTCCTTGCTACATCTGGCCATGCACACAGTAAAGCAGTGATTTTTTTTTGTGACCTCTTCACCGCTGTGCTCAAGTTCCTTGAAAAAGTGTGTTGCACTGATGGGCACCTCTTCACACGAATGTGTCACTTTGGAAGTGGTCTGTGGCGTGGTGGCCATGAGCGGCACGCGGAGCTGAAACAAGCATTGCCCTGGCTTGGCCGTGCTGTGCCACGTCAGGGTCAGGCTCGGTCCAAGGGACCTCACTTTCTTTTCTTTTTTTTCTTCCTTTTTAAATTCTGTTGCATGCAGCTGTTTCACTTTAACAAACTCGGCATAGCTTGTGCCTTTCCAAGCGCCCAGCTCAGCCCAGCTCACTTGTTTGGAAGGCATTTCTCAGCCCTCTCTCTGCTGCCAGCTGCTCCCCGCACACCGACTAACACATTCCCCAGAGCCGCAGAATGAACTGGGCTGTTACTTACGTGAGCATCATATTACGAGCATTTGCAATGGGACCACGGGCACCTCAGCTGTCGCTGGCTTAAAATAAGCAGAGTTGCTAAGTCGGGTGGTTCTGCATCTTGCTGCGACAGTGACGTATTAAAGAAAAGGTCCCAACAAGGTTTTGATTCTGCTCTTAGCAAAACGCTGCAGAAGAGCTAAACTTAGACATCATTTAACCACAGCTTTATAGACCTCTTAAAGCACCAGGAAAGAAATACTTCCCATAGTCAAGGCAGTGCATTTTATTGTACTCATCCAACAGCATAACCTCAGCTTAACTCCAGGTTAATGGAACTTACGGTAGCACTGAAAGAATAAAAATGGCCAATGACCAAAAAGCATCCTAAATCTGCCTTTTTCAGAAGCCAGCGGAAGTTGTACAACCTTAGATTTGACCTCAGGAACAGAGCTGCAAAAGCAAAAGCCATCTGAACTCCAAGCTTCTCCAGAGAGCTCAAAATTACGCAGAGTGCAGTGGGTGTTCTGGGGTGCAGACTGGGCTTCCACTCTGTAATAAAGAGGTCACAATGAAAAGTGCATCTCCTCCCTTTTACATCACAGTGATGGGCAACTATTCCCCACCAAGCATGGAGAGCGTTTCTAGTGCACAGCTTAAATAAAATAAATACATCCACTCCTTCTCTGTTAAAATAAGCCAGAAATACTTTTCTTGAAAAGTGCTTTCACGGACACTTTTTAAAACGAGTTCACGGGTGCCATGAATTGCTGCAGCAGTACACCAGGAGTTTGGAGAAACCTGCTTGTTTCTGGCTAGGCCACATGGTGTCCTGAAGACTTTTGGAGTTAAAGGCATGAAACCACACGGCTTCATATCCTGTGTGTCCCCCTCACCATTGCAAAGCTTGTACATACGCAGGCACAGCGCCTGGAGCCCTACACCAGAATGCGCAGAGCTACTGAACTTCCAGAAGAAAAATAGTGGCACACAGCAGAGGGAAAGCAGTCCTTACTTTCATGTGGAGTTCTGCTTCAATTCTGAGGCATAGAAGTGTCCCCATGATGTCCTCCCTAACCATTCTTGCCCACAGCCTTTAACTGCTCGTGCCTCTCCATCCCAATTCCTCCCTAATCCTCCATCTTGGAGACTCAAGACTCCAGAGCCCCCAGCACCCCTCTCCTCCAGTCCCTTGTAATCCTCTCCTTGGCCACTAAAGAACCCAAAACGTGTCATCCAAACTATCCAAGCTACCTGAGATCCATCCCAGAGCTACTCCTGCCCTCCCACTTTATCCCAGATAATACCACTGTTCCCAGCATCTGGATCCAAATCCACATGTGACCAAACAAATGAAACTCCAGCCAGCCCGCCTGAGACACGAACATCAGCTCGGCTTCACAGCTGCATCCTCTTCTTAGGAGCAGAATGGTCATGGTCTCCTTCATGTCATAAGGACAGTTTGTGTAAGAAGGGGACTTGAATTCTAATGCACTTGGCTTGGCACTCATGTCCCCAGCCCTGTGGCTCACTGGGAATGAGGATCACTCAGCTCTCCCCCGCCGTGACATTTACGGAGCACTGCAGGAATGCATGGCAGACCTCTGGGCTCAGCTGCACTCCTCAGGCTGGGCAGGAGGTGCAAGAAGACATTTCTTATTGTGGATTCCTGCAGAAGATGGAAAGGAAGGGAGGAGAGCAGGGAGAGACAAGAGTTTCAACCCGCAGTCCCAGCTTTGTGGAGCAGAAAAGGAATGCAGCTCTGACATGAAAGACGCTGTGCCAAGCTCTGTCGTGCTGTTTATGTAAGCAAAAGCCCTTTACAGACCAGGGGGTTCCTGCAGAGATCCTTCTTTCTGCTTCAGTCATACCAGTATCTTTGTTCTTCCCCTACCAGTGCAACCAGACTAACTACAACCCATTTGGGATGCTTGTTTGTTGCTTTTTATTTTTTTTTTCCAGTTGGTAAATAGGAGCCATCCAAGCCCTTTTATTCAGGATGCGTGATCTGCTCAGTAATGAGTAAACACTGTTCGGCAGGGCAGAGGATTGGGCTGCTGCAGCCACCTGGCCTCCTGGCCAGCAGTGATTTTACAGCACCGGGCTGCGCGCCCGGAGTCCCAACCAGAACAGGGGCCAGATGCCGCGCCACTGACACCAGTGGGAACTGAGCTCTTCCGAAACGCCGTGCAGATCAGGGGCTGGGGAACACGAAGAGGGCCTTGTTAGTGCTTCCGTTTCCACAAAACAGACATAACACAGGCAAAGGGAAATGTTTGCGTGAACATGATCATTCCTGGAGCTTGGTAGCATTTGAGAGCAGAAGACAAACCATAGCCATAAAGAGAGAAGTGCCTGACCCCTTTCTCCTGCTGTTTTTAATTTTGTCTGAATTGGTTTTCCAGACAGTGGGAATTAGCTTTACTTTTTCCCCCACACATGAGCAGCATAAAATTTGGAAGCATGATGCGTGCCACCCAGCTGAACTCCTGTATCTGTAGGGTGGTCACGGGTTATGTTCACCTCCAAATTACAGAATGCCAACCAAAATCAGGGCTCTGTCATGCTAACAGTAAGAAACAAACCCTGTCATGCAGAGTTTACAACCATTATATGAGAGAGCGAGCATTTACCATTTTATAGACTAGGAACAGAGACCTAAAGAGCCGATTTAAAGCATATTTAAGTTTTAGGAACTACTCTCCTTGACTTCCCTGGGTTCTGGATCACGCTCAGGGAAATTAAGTGAGTTGTCCAAATTCACACAGTGAGTTTGTAAAAAGCCCGAAACCAGCCCGCTGCTGGAGGTGCTGGAACGACAACGACAATCTGCTTGAGTGTGAAATTCTAGCTGCCAACCTGGCAATGCTCTTATTGCTCTGACCAATTCCACTGCTCAGATCCAGGATCTTCCTCGAGCAGAAAAGAAATGCAGAGAAGATTCAAAATCAGCCATGGACAGGCACTAACATGTCTGTGGTAATGCATTAGCCACAGAGAAGAGGAAAATAAACTCATTTTCAGGAATGGAGACTGGGATACCAGGGTGCTTAATGGTGACCCAAGGATGCAGCTTTCTGCTGCTCAGGTACCCAGCTTTAGGGGCTGTGAACTCTGTGATGGTTTTGTCTTCCTGAAGGCATCATCCTGAGGATGCCTGCTCTTCTGCTTGACAACCACAAGAATACCTAGCCCTAAGTGGTCAGCAGCCACTCTGCCTGCTCCGGCAACACACATCCTCACCCACAGCGTGAGAGAATAAGGTGATGGGCGTTGCCCAGAAAATACATTAATTTCATCACACCAATTAAGTCCTGAGATTTTCCTCCTGTTTCATCTGCAAGTGAGTTTGGCACTGGTTGGTTGGTTTGTTAAGCTTCACGTTCTAGCTAAGGGGCTTTCCCTAAAGAAAAAAATAGTTACTGCCATGGACAATGGATTATTTGGAATCACTTCATGTATCAACAAAATGCAGCCTTCTCTGCAGGGAAATGCAGCAGTAATTGAGCAGCAGTGGCCAGGGATGAAGACAACCGCACTCAGCGAAAATTGCAAGGATTCTATACACACATGTACATATAGATGATTTTGGCTAAGGTGCTACAGTCAGTTGTTAGAAAAGCTTTACTAAAGGTTTTCTGACTAAATGTCCTTTAGTTTTGGATCTGATAAAAGCATCTTCTGGAGAGAAGGCAAGGCAGTGAATCTATTTGAAGCAGCAAATTTGAAAATAGAGTATTCTGAAGGGTTTTATTTAAAGATCTTCTTGCCACTGTTCTAGTCTCTGAAGATCTATTTTTATGCCTTTGTTTTCATTGGAAAGAGAACACATTATTCCAGCTGCCCTATGACTAGCAAAGATGACTACGAAAACGAAAAAAAATTTTGCATTTCCTTCTCTTCATAGCCAAGGAATTGGCATGTTATTACAATGGGTGTAAATTTAACAGATTTTAACAAAGCAGGAGGCATCTGCTGAATGTGGTGGCGTCTCCCTTACACCACTTTGCCTGGTACGGAGCACGCAAGCAATCAAGAGGAGCACTTGAGAAACAGCAGGCATTTGCAAAGAGTATGCTAAGATTTGAAACAAGAAAGTGCTGCAGAATCCCAGCCCTGCTTCATCGTTATAGGTCTTCAGTCTTGAAGGCTACCATTTTGGAAGAAATAATTTTCTCACCAAACATGCTGCTTTAGAATAAGCAAACCTACACAGACTTCTACTGCATCAGCAGCTAGTCCTGATAGAAAAAAATCAGAGACGGATAAGTTGATGTTATGTTTTGAGTTTTCCTAGATTAAACATTTTGACTTTTGTAAAGTGGTTCCAAAATGTTATTACATTTGATGGACAGTGTCCGAACAAAACTACTGTATCTGCTCCAGTTTCAAATGTATGCTGTCAGTAAGGCAAGCAAAGAATAGATTCTGTTTATCTCCATCTAAAATACTCAGAGTTTGGGCCACAGGGTTAAAATGTCAGCATCTCCAAAGAACTACAGTTAAAGGAGTGGTTCAGGAAGATTTTCAGAAGAGTTTAACACTTGTCTTACCCTTTCCTAACACTCCCTTGAAGAGCTGACCATCAGCATCACTGACAGCACAGCTGACAAATAAGTGTTTCTAGTCACCCAGACTGTCTACAAAGTGATCTGTCAAACCCAGCCTTCATGTACATCCATTTTTATTCCGTTATGTTAATACACCTCAATTATCCTAGTGCTCTAAAGACCTTCAGAAATCGGCTGTTCCTTTCCTATGGCTGGGTAGTTTTTATTCCAAACCTGAGCAACTGAAGCACTGTAAAAGAGGGGAGTTCCCAAGTCCACCTCACATTTCTCTATGGTCTTGCTTAAGTCTCTTAAATATTAATTCTGCAACTACACAATATAACGTTCCTCCAAAAGCATCCCCCGCGCTCCCCTGCCGACTTCCTAGACCTACTCACATGGCTGAGCACGGCACAATAACAGCGCTTAGTCCTTCTGGCTCTCCCACGTTCTCCTTGCACAACAGACAGAATAGCACGTGTTTTAATGGGGCGGAGGAAAGCCAAGCCACTGTGAGTATTGGTCTTGCTATAGGTCAGAGAAAGGTACATTAGAAAGCAGAAACAAAATGTTGTTCTGCACAACCACTGTGTTTGCACACGTCTGAAAGCCTGGTCCTGGGGAGGGTGTGCTACATCCCTCCCAAACACAGCCATCCTTGTACCCTCTGAAACCCACCTTTGTAGCTCAGTCTTGATGGTTTCTAGAGCACAGGGATTGACAGGAAACATCCCGACTCACTGACTCCTTCTGCAAAAGGCTGGAACTCTTTCTCTTGATTTTCCAAAGAGGCTACTTTCAAAGTAGCAAGCTTTTTTTTTTTTTTTAAAAAAAAATGCTGATGAAGCACAACTTAAATGATTCATATCTTCCAGTTCTGCGAGTGGGGTCGGGGCTTCAAAATGAATCTGCTGCTGGTCCTATTCCACTCCTCTCCTGCTATTTCACAGCTGGACACTCAGCAGAAACTAGAGCTCAATGTGAAAATAGGATTGTGACGGTGAAAGTAATTAATCTATATGAAATCCAGGAAGGAAAGTGTATTCCCAGAGATGAGAAGAGCAAGGACCCTTCTCAAGGAAAAGAGAAAAGAGGGACTGATTTAATAAGGTGCACAATTCAGAAGCACAGCAGTAAGGAGCCAGAGCAGAATCTCACAACAAGCAGAGTAGCAGACGCAGCTCTTGGGGGCTCAGGACCACCTTCACCCCTGGAGCTGGAGCAGCACTTGTGAGCCCCACTACACTCCTGCCATGGCTCCTCCAGCACAGCCCAGGAGGCCAAGCTCTCCAGCATGGCCATCCGAATGCTGAGGGGGGTTTGAGAGTGACATGCAGGATGAAATAAATGCTTCTCCCATCCACGCAGCCCTGAGCTCTGGCTTTTCTCCAGGCTTTGTCAGGAGAAAGCCTTTTCCCTTTCACTTAGTTCCTCTCATCCTTTTGCTGGGATTGTTCCAGGCAGAGGACATGTGTTTTCTCTCCTTCAGATACACCTGGCAGCTTCACATGGAGGGGTTGGGAGTTCTTCAATTGACAGAATTGTTTGTTCCCTCTGAGTGCTCTCACGTAGCTCGGCTTCACCATGGGAGAACAGCATTGCAGATTCTGTAATTCAGCTTCTGAAGTAGGGGAAACCAAAGATTTCAGCATGTAGAATACAGAGAGATTATATGGGAGAAAAATCAAATAATGAGAATGCCTCAGAGCAGAGGAAGGACGTTGAGATCTTCAGGAGTTAGAGAAGAACAGACAAGACAGCAAAATCAGTTGACTCTCTCAGAAAGCTACTGTGTCTTTGGACACATAGATGCTTAATCTAATACTACAACTGTAGTGGTCATTCTGGCTCAAAACAGGGACAGCAGAGATGGCAAGAATTCAGAGAACAGTAGAGAATTCAGAATTCAGAGAACAGAGAACCTAGAAAACACTCATGAAGATAAACTAAAAACCTTTGCTCTGAAGTAGCTACTTTTGGTTTTAAATCACAATATAAATGTAAGCAAGAGGGGTCTGATCCAGCCTGGCAATTCGTATTTTCCTTCATTGGTTGTATTAAAGTGTGAGTCACCTTTTACAGTTACACCCTCATCACAGGACAGATCCTTTAGATACAACCATTAAGCAGATTATTCGTGACCAGCACTCTGTGAGAAACAGTCGGCCCTTCAGATTTGCATAGCTGCATTGTACTCTGTGCACTTCCATTGATAAGCATTTGATTTCGGTATTGCCATCTGGTTTGTTTTTAAGAAAAGAGAAGTCTAAAATAGGATGTACAGAGGGCTTCCTACTCTCCTTGTTTTGTTGTTTTTTTTTTAAGCAGTTATAATTCTGTGGTGGCCTGCAAGTCATTTAGAAGAGGGCTTGCTTCAAAACCCAGGACAGATGTCAGGCGTGGCGGAGGAGAGAGGTGACTGATCTGCTCTGCAGAGCCTCCACGAGCACTGTTGATTTGCTGCGCACACCCAGGCTGGTTCTGTACTCCATCACCGTGGCAGCTTATTGACATCCAGGCATCGTCACAGATACCCTCACAGCATCTTCTCATGACTGCAAATGAGGGGGAAAGAGGTGCCAGAAGACATCCTGAACAGGGCACAGTGCATAAAGGAGCCAATATAAAGTGGGAACACGTCCAAGGGGATAGTCAGAATTATCTCCACGCCTACAGCAGACCTCAGCAAACACAACCGCTGAAAGATGACAAGTCCTGGACATGCTACGAGTTCCCTAAAATTCAAAGAAATCACAGTATTATTCTTCTGTGGCATACATCACACTCTGATCAGGCATGGCTTCTCCAGAGGAGGTCGATGCAAGAGCTAAACACCTACCCCATCACACACATGAGCACACCACCCATGGAGAGCGAAAGAGAGATTGTGACCAGGGAAGGAGTCAAACGCAGCATTTTCTGAACTTTCCTCAGAACATCTGCTGTCAAAGGTTGAAGGAGAGAGTGCTGGGCAGAGTGATGGAAAATGAATTAAGAAAGATCTGTCTGCAGGTTTGGTTCTTTTGAACAGTCAGAGACATCCACGGAAATTTCCACTCCTAAAAGCACAAGAACCGCAGTCTGGAGAAACATTTTTTTCTGGTGACACAACAAAAGCCATTTCAGTTGCAAAACTTGATAGGAAAAAGCCAAAGAAGTTGCTAATGCATCCAGCCACCCAACTTTTCAAGTCAAGACTCTCCATTTTCTGCCAGATCCCAGCTTTATCTTGTCAGCTGCCAACAAAGCCCAGAATTAGGAACACTAAAGCAATGGAAACACCTCAAAAGGTTACCCCCTTCCCTGTAGTCTGATACCTGTCCTGTGGTGCTGGATACAGCACAGACAGCTCAGGAGCTCCTTCAAGAGCTCCCATCAGGTCACTGAGACCTCTGCTTGGCCTGCCGAGGTGTGAGAGAGGATAGCGTAGTTGCACAGAGTGTTAACCGTGCATCCAAATACAAGCTAAAGAGCAGCAGGCCTTGAGTTTGGAAGCCCACACCACACCTGCCTTCCACTGCTGTCCAGAGGTAACGCACCCAAACACGTTGGCCTCCAAGATCAGCAAGGAGAACAGCCAGACAGGTTTTGCAACACCTGCTCTTCCCCATAGCTGTTTGTAGTAGGTCATTTATTTGAGACCTGGCTCTGGGAATATCAGTTTCCTAGTCAACTGGGCAAACTGGGCTGTATTTGCCGTTTGCTGAATATCTAAACGAAAAGCTCTTGGGGAAAGGAGAAACACGAGTGAGGCAAAGGCAATCAGCCTTCCAGGTCTCACCAATATCACACAGCTTGCTGTGGCCTCGCCATTTTGACATACCACCCTCCAACCACCTTCGCATGAGTTTTGCATGGCCACTGACAACACGTTGCATCTAAGCTGGTATGGCACATATTAAGGAAAGATTGAGAAAGCTGCAGGGACTTTTTGCGTGTTAGCAGACAGTACCTCAGTACAGCCTCTGACACAAAATCCCCTGCTGATTTAGCTCTGACTTGTTTCCCAGTACGACTCTTCAACTGGAGGAAAATGGCACACTTGTAAATACTCTGCACTGAATTCTGGACGAGGATCCAACCCAGCTCTGTACACGAATCATTCCTGTTTTGACTGATTTTTTTTTTGTACTGTGTACAAAATAAGGGGCATGAAGGGCTGGGCCCACTGTCTGGAGTCCCGCTGGCTCTGTTGCTAAGCTGGGGTACACCACGTACACCATCTGCGGCTCTGCGCACACCGCAAGCCGCACCAGCTGCCCTGAACTACTTCTCACTTGAGCAAGTCCAAACCTCAGCATCTGCTGCGCTGGTCCACGGAGAAGACCAACCACAGGACCCTCCGAATGCTCGCAGGTTATGGCACAGAGACAAATTCCCCGTGCTGCAGCTGTACCAGTCAGCTCTGAGCAGAGACCAGCTGAGCATGGCTGGAGCACCGCTGTGGCCAGCACACGCTTCTCTGTTATTCGTACTATTTAAACAACTGCAAGGTAGACCTCCACTGCCAGCACCCTTTGATGATGCATAACAGATTTGCCTCAGTTTCCCATTCGAATGTCATCAGCAATTATTCTGCCTGCTCTTATTTATACCTTAATGTTACTCCAGCTCTCTCCCATTTGAGGACAGCACTGCAGTGGTATCTTTGGCCAAATATCCCCATATACCACCATGCACCATCTCCCTGGGTTTCAACCCACAGAAAGACAATCTTCCCATACATCCGTTACTATTTCCTCCCTCAAACACATCTCTGCTTCTCCAAGTCCTTCCCATCCCCTCTGAATTTCCCATGAAGGACAGTCAAAGAGCTACTCCCATCTCAGCAAGCCAGCCCTGCATCCTGGGGTTCCCACCTCCTCCAGTACGGCTGAACCAGAGTCCCCCACTGCCCCCCAATATCAGGAACCCTAGGGGACATACAGGGCCTGCCCCCTGTGTTTCAAGGGACTTGCTTCTGCTGATCTTTCACTCCTTCTAATTCAGTTTTGCAGCTTGTTGAGGTACATCTGGTACCGTCTTTCTGAATCTTTGTGGGGGAAATAAGAAGAAAAAGGCCCAAACCTCAACCACGGCTTTCTGCTTCTGATTTAACACTGAAACCAGAGCAGTGGCACAGATGTAAAATTCATACTGAGGAGCAGCTCTCCATGTTACTCTGCTATTTCTTCCTCTCCAAAACGGCTCAGCTCTGAAGTTTGACACCCTGAGCTCCTTTTGGTTGGCAAACACAGGCACTGAATCCCACTGACGCCTCTTGTCTCACTATTATTTCTATAGTAGTTGACATGACAATTAGGGGAGCACAAACATTTTCAGACTCAGCTGATGGCAGATGTGCAGGGAGAAACCCTCCCAAACCCTTCCAAGGCAGAGTCTGCTTCTCCGGCACTGCAAGGCTTTACAAGATCCCTCGTCTTGCATACTTGAAGTTTCCAGGGTCAGTGACGTGTTGAAAACAAGGTCAGCTGCCATGTATGCCAGGGCTCTGCTACTTGCCTCCAGACATTTCCTACCCTTACCTCAACAGAAAATAGCCAAGGCAAGCTTTCAAATAGCCTCTTTGAATAAAATGCAGTGATCTTTCCTGCTTTCATCACTGCTCACTTTGTTCCTTGCCATGTGGCATAGAGAGCAGGCAGAAGGGTGAGCTGAGCACCTTGATGCTCACAGATCAAGAGGCATTGTCTGAGCACAGCGCAGCAGTCCCTGTTGCCACACGGGCTCATTGAGGATACATATGAGTGTCCAGCCAAGGCAAAAGATCCCACATAGCATCTGCCTACCCTCAGTATCCAGAAATCATTAAAAAGTTAAAGGCGGGGGGGGGGGGGGGAGGGGGCAGGGAAGAAAAGGAGCAATGTGGAATTTGCAAGTTCAAACCTCAAACCCAAATGCAATCAAGATGATTAGAAAGTCACTTGAAGGGAAGACGGAATGAAGAGAAAAAGGTGGAATTCATACTAAATCACATTTCCAAAGGCTGGGGCTTTCAGAAAGAGTAAGTTCTGTAAAGAGATGAACAGACACAGTGACACTCCTACAAAGGCTGTATTTCACATATATCCTTTGGAATATGTCATGGGTACTCAGGTAAATTTTGGTCTCCAGTACCCTTGCAGTATTGCTGTAGTAAACTTCATTGCTGGGCACTGTTTGCCAGCTATAGTGCCAATTAATAACTTTCCCTTTCACAGAAGTCACTCCAGAAATGTAACCCAACTGTTCTTGCAGTGCTGGAGCACAGAAGGGAAGACTAGATGCTGTTGGTTTCAGAAGCTGAGAAAGCAAGGGAGAGCGAGCACTGCTCAGGGCAAGCCCATAGGAGCCCCTACGCTGCCGGGCAGCGTCCCGCTCCATGCCTGTGTGATCGCATTACAGATAGTGCCAGTGCAACCGGCAGCGTAACTCGCCCACTTGTCCAGCCAACGACAAAAATACACCGGGAACAGAACGAACAGGATCAGCAGAAACAGGCTCCTGCAAGAGGAGTCGTACTGGGAACAGGAGGGGCTGCCGGGTGGCAAAGTGACCGAGATCCAAAGCCAGCAGCTGCCAAGCAATGAGTGCAGAGAGGCCACCTCGGCGGCACTGTGCAGGCAGAGGGGCGTGTGGGCAGCATTTGCCTGTCTGCTACATGGCAAGCTGCGGCCAAGCAGCACTGTGCTCAGGAAATCCCTGCCTTCTCTCTCCTATCCATTCCCTTCCATGTGTGGCGGGCAGGGTAGACACTTAAAAACATCACGTGGGTACGTGGTGGTTGTTGTGGGCTCTCGGGTCACAGCAGCAGTGCACCCGTGACCACTACATGGGGATTGTCTTTTCCAATTTTGGCAGAAGCCTTTGAGTCCGTCCATCAGGAAGCAGCACAGGCACAGCCAGCCCTGAACCCACAACGGCTCTGCAGCCCTACAGCCCATAGGAGCACTGCATCCTACGGAAGAGACCTGCAAGTCCTTCCCAGCATGAATGGTTGTATTTTGCTCCTTACAGACTCCCAGCAGGAGATCAGTGCTGAGTGAGCAACTCCCCTCACGTTTAAAATCTCCTGATGAGTAAGGTGCTCGCCTGCAGCTGCCAGTCAGTATATTGGGCTCCTCGTTATGTTTTCAATATGAAATAAAGGAATTGACTGAAATGTCAGGCAGCAGCCTATCCTGCCTTTTATAAAAGAGTAAGTTTAAAATCATAATAAGTAATAATAAAGCCCTGTCATCTCTGCAGTTCTCTCCATTGTGTATGACTGAACGAGATAAGAATTTACAGAAAGAAAAATCCAGCCAGAGACAACAAGGCCTCACCAACAGCCTTTGGCAATGCTTTTATCACAAAGGGACTTACCAATGCCCTTTGGCAACCCCATCTCACAAGGGCAGCTTGCAGAGAAACACCACCGCGTCCCTGGGGCCAGCGTAGATGGGGGCTTGGAGATTTTGCTGAGTCCCGCAAGTCTCTGCCTCTGTGAGCCAGCTCAGACCATGCTCCCAAAACACTCGTAGGGTAACTTCAGAGCAAGAGGAACTGCTAATGCCTGGGCACGATTAAACTGATGAAACTCCCAGGAATGGAGATTAGGCAGCACAACATTTACAAATAGCCATGCTAATTACCAACTACTGGGACAGTAAATCAAGTTCACCAGCTCCATACTTCAAAATTTGTACCAATATAGGCTTGGCAGAAACACTCTCTTTTTGCTTTTGTTTCAGTTTAATGAGATGAATGTCCATCCAAAAGGCCTCAGGGCCTGATCCTGCAATGTTGCTCAAAGGAGCACAAGGTGTTTTGCAGAGTTAGGGAACCAGTCTGTGGTTTAGACATTTATCTGTTCAGACCAAAGCTGTCCTTGATTAGCCCTGAAAGAGGAATTAAGGTATTGGAGGTGCTGGGAGCAGATCTGAGATACTATGAGCACTTCAAGGGCTACAGACTTAGCACATTAATCTAGAATTCAAAGCCCTAAATATCCCCAAATCATTTAAATTACCAGAATGTTTTGATCAAAAAATCAAAACAGATATTGGAGAAAATTTAACTTCTTTTACACCTCATTTCAAAGTCCTGGGTTTTTCAGACTGATAAAATTTGACTATTTGAAATTTTAGCTTTGTGCAGTACAGCAAAAAGCCATGCCAATTAAAAGATGAAAGGTTTTTGTCCTTTTTCTGAAGCTATCAGAATGGTAGCCTTCTAAGGAGAAGATGATCCGAAACAAAAATATCAAAACAGCAATGTGGCAAAGCATTACAGTTTCAGCAGAATGGCCTTTGGCTGTGGAAAGCACCAGAGCTCCTCCGGAGCAGCTCTGCTTTGGGAAGTTCGCTTTTTCAGAGAAGCTCAACTCCAGACCCAAGATCTGCAAGGGCAAGGATCTGACTAACAGATCAGCTTCCCTTTTGAACTGAATGTCAAAATTTTTTTACTCAAGGTAGATGTTGACAAGCATGAACCTCCAATTCACCATTCACCTGAAGAATAAAAGAGTGAAAATCGGGCTTGGAGGCAAAAGTTATTAATCAGTGTTTTCTGTAGCTGGCATCTTTCACAGGAATTCTTCCCTGGGTCTTCTGCCTTCAATGAGAAGATTCAGATTTGCTTTGGTTTAACTAACTATTTTATCAAGAAGACAACCAAGAAAGTCAGCAGAATAGGATCTCGTTGTCGGCAACAACAGATGCCTGCACAAAGCCAAGAGAAGCCTAACAATGGGTAAGATTTGGGCAGACATGACAATGGTGAAAATAATAGCTGAAAACAGAGGGGAAAATACTAGTTTAAAAATCTCTAAGGTTTCCAGCACTATGCATGAAGCTGAAAAGAACCCACCACTGCTTGCTACTGGAGTCATTTGAAAGTAGGAAAGCTGTCAGGACAAGAAAACATCTCTTTCATTGGAGTTACCTAGCAGTGATTGGGCACTAGCAAAGGGGGAAAGATTTTCTTCCCCAGCTGTATACATGTGCCATGATTTATGTTCTTCACAGCATTTTTATGAGCTTCTTTAGCACATCATCCTGTGTAATAACAGCATGGTAATTGTATTGGCTGCATGTCCTGGCACTTAATTATAATCCTGTCATTGTCATTTCCCAGCTTGTCTAACAGAATAACCTTGCCATGTGGCTGACATTCAATTACGAAAAAGGGGAGGGGGCGAAAGAAAGAAAAAATATACAAATATGATATCCATACAAAGGACACTCACTTGATGGCTTTGTGATAAAGTCCCTAAGTTACCACTCTGCACAACGGTGTCCACTTTCATCTGCAGGCTTCTCACAAAGGTTTTGCATATACAAGAAGGACCTCCTGCAATTCAAAGACTTGGTTTTCTTTAAGATGCCTCTTCCTTTCCTTCTGGAGCACCACAAGTTAAGCTCCAGTCTAGCTCTGGCAAACATTTGCTGTCCTTACGTGAACGGAGACTTCCCCCTTCGCTAAGTGCAGGTACAGCCCCAGCCCCCACCTTAAAATAACTGTCTGAAAATTGCTGGTGGGAGATTCAGAAGGAAAAGTATGGCTGGAGAATGAACTGACATCTCCAAGAAGTTTAAAATTCAGTCAGAAGGCAGTGATAAATTAGTCCTTAATCCGCTCCACTTTCTGTCTGAGATTTCTTTTCTGTCTATCCATTCGTGCTTCTGCTGACTACACAGCTGATGAGGCTGGCACCCTCCTCCAGTGCATCCTCACTCACCAGCTCCCACCCAAAATCCAACAGAGAAAATCTGACAAATCCTGTAACATCTCATCTACCACCTCCAGGATATTCAGTATGTTCCAAAACTCAAATCAG
Source organism: Chlamydotis macqueenii (assembly GCF_036417535.1). Taxonomy (NCBI): domain Eukaryota; kingdom Metazoa; phylum Chordata; class Aves; order Otidiformes; family Otididae; genus Chlamydotis; species Chlamydotis macqueenii. Next base: position 2,281,105 of record NC_141571.1, on the reverse strand, counting down.
TCCTCAAGGCAGTGTAAATTAATCACAGCATCTGACATGCAGAACCAAATTTACTTTGGTTATCCTGTCTCTGCTTTCCAGCATGGATGTTTCAAGGCAGTTTGCTTGCCTTGAACACAAGCAAGTTACGTGTAATGGTGCACAGACTGTGCTGCTGCAACCACACACGAGTACTCTGAGCTCACACATGGACTCTTACAAGGTCTCAGTTCTTTCATGGTAACTCATTTGCACTTCCTATGTTACCTACACAAACTCAGGATGCCCTCTCAGGCACAGATGGACACATTTTTTCATATTATCAGAGCAGTTAGAGGTTTACGTGCACTATTAAATGATCATTATCCAATCCCAGAGTTGAGCATCATGAGAACTAAGGAGAAATTGCAGCTGCTTCACAGCTGTAGGAATTCCAGCCCCAGAGACCTTACTGAGTGCAAGATTGCTGTGTATTCGATGTCCTTTTCCACAGCGATTACTGAAGGAACTAGGATTCATAGACAAAAAAAAAAGCCCTTGACAAATAATAAACCTGGAAAATAATAAACTGCAGTGCTGTAAGACACTGGGATTCCTCACTGCTGAGCAGTTTCTTACACAGAAGCTTGCCCTAAGAAATTTCTGTAGCTTTTCAGGAGGAATTTCCTCTCCCCATACTTTTCCTATATGAGTAAGAGGTGCGTGCAACGATGCCTTTCTCCTCTTGCTCTCGTCTCCTCCCTGTGCCTGCCAGCTTTCAGCAGCACTGCGTCCCGGGGTCTGTCAGGCTCTTGGACACAGGCAGAGGAGTAAGCAGTGAGCACAGTATGGCACTGCAAATCACGGTTTGAAAATTTGTTGTGGCTGTGTTTATTCTTCCCTGACCTCTTTGGTTGACTAACTGTAAGCGCAAAATCAGCCCAGCGTACCCATCACATTCGTTGGCCACGTGGAGTTTCTACAGGTGGAAGTAGGAGCAAAGAAGTCGTCCTTTTTTCCTTCTGTCCAGGACTGATCACAGTTTTGTTGTGAATTTTGAAGCATTTGCTTCTCTCCCCAAGGAGCTGTAAGAAGTCATGCAGTCTGCAGAATAGATGGGCTGAGGGGACTGAGAAGGAAACTCCATGCAAGGAGGTTTAAGTTAATGGAGCGTGGCAGAGAGAAGAAAGGCTTGTTTTCTTTCCATCTAGAAAGTCTCACGAGGATAAAATCACTGAATCAAAGCTGGACTTACAAGAGACTCAAGGTGAAAGCGCTAGGATTCGGGGAAGACAGCTAATCCGCAGCTGGCTCTGCCCAAGGCAAAGCTGACATGGTCACACCTGAGAAGAAGGGATTAACACCTGGTTGTAGCTTGTGGAGTGTTAAAACAAGGTAGGAAAGAGTGGGATGCTTTGGGGCCCTGACCTACAGGAGACCCGTGGTAGCAGCTCCCACTTGTCTCTCCGGAAGCAGAGGGGCATGGGCAGGACCCCTCGCCAGCCCTGCGATCAGCTCCTCTCCAGGTGTGATTCCACACTCAGAAACTGCATCAGCAGCTACACCACAACAAAACAGACAGTGCTGGAGCAATGTGCCTTGTCCCAGGGACTAAGAGGGTGCAACTTGCGTTTAAATTGATTTATGAGCACGAACAATGAGGCCTGCGCCAGCTTAACCAAGGCAATTAAAAGCCTAATGTTAGTTTAATTGGTTTGAGGTTTACTACAAGCAAAGCTTAAATGCTGAGGTGCTTCTCCAGAAGAATGGCACACTGAGTTATTTGTCTGGTGTTTCTAATGTCCTTTGTCCCTGCCGAGCAGATTGCTACAGAAATCGACCTAGACAAGACACCTGTGTCCTTTGATGAGGACTCCTCCCAGGATAGTCAAGGTCTAACACTGAATTCAAGTTTTTCAAATGAGACCCATGTCCCCCACTTCACCTCTAATGTGACCCCAAGGGCCTTCCCTTTTTGCTGTTATATTAAAACTTCATATAGCCAGAAAGCAAAAAAAAAAACAAGTGTCAAAATCACATATAACTTGTCTTCTCCAGATACAAAGCCAGGAGATGGTTAAGATCTGAGTTCATTAATATCCCCTCTCCTAACGTACAGAGGCTCCAGTAAAAGCTTTTGATTTAGCCCATCTTACTCGGTAACTTGATTTTCTTGTTCTTAATCAATTATTTCTGTCCTGCAAACAACTTCCCTTTCCCCTAGTATAACATAAGTACCTTAATTGAATGGATGTGAACTGAGCCACATACCTGCTAGCAGGGGTGCGCACACCAAGCTGGGAGAAAGAGCATCTCTTGCTCTGCTGATCTCATGCTCATTTGCAGATTTGAACAGGAGCCAAGTCTTTCACAAACATGTCTTTATTGCTATTTCACAGAAATTGCTATGTAGTAATATACTAAATGAAATCACTAAACAGGCATTTCTCAAATACAAACTGTTCTTATCCTTAAAATACTTTCATCCATGTAGTTAATATACAGTCTACACGTGAGACCATCTCCCACCATGAAACACTCCTCTTTGCTAATTAGAAGCATTTTCCTAAACAAAACAATTATAGGATTCTGAGAAGTGTAGAAAGAAGTTCTTCAACTTGGTCAAGTAAAACCAAGGCTAAAGAAAATGTTATTAAAGCCCATTTTCATCTGATCTCTTTAAGAATTCCTGCATGACCACTGTCTGATGACTATTCCCCTTGTATACATTTCCATTTCATATGAGAGTCTCATCTGATTTAATCCTGCTTGGAAAGACAATGGTGCTGTGCTAGTGAGAACAGGGCTTTGCTTACATCCAGGCACGCTGAGATATGAAATAGCTCTTAAGGGGCCACTTCTTGAAACACTTCTAGAAGTCCTTAAAAATCTTCAGCTCTTGCAAGATCACCCATCCACGTTGTACAATCTCAAGCAGCTCAGAAAAAAAAAACTTGCTTTTTCCACATCCTATTTCATGTCCTGATCTATACCACCCCCATCTATTCAGAGATCTCGCGTGCAAACTTATCCTCTAAGTACTCCTTAAGCTGAGATACGTATTTAGCATGAGCCAACACATCTGCCTGTTCCATATATCTTCTAACAACCAGGAGCATTAATTAAAACACCCGTGACATCAACACACGCACTTTGCTGGACCAATTTGTGGGCACTGATACACGAAAGAGGAAAAAGAACTAAAGCAACCAAGGAGGAGGAGCAGCTAATCACACAGGTAAAGCAGCAGACTGTCGGTCCTCAGGCAGGCCAGGTGGGTGAGGATACAACAACTGACCACCTACAGATACTGCCAGGACAGAACAATCCACCTATCCATTATAAAGAAGTTTAAAAGTTCAGAAAGCTCTCCTTACTCTAAGCTTGTGTTGGGGATTTATTGTGTTCCTACCCCTTTGCTGCTGGAACTACTACTGCCTCGCATCACCCTTGTGTTTTCCTTCATCCTAGTTATTTAAGGGAACTTTTTCCACCTGATCCAGGCAAAAGCCTTTCGTTTAGCAGCTGGAGATCAAAGTTAATTTGCTCATACCAAAGGGCTTTGCACAAACACAATTAAAAATACATCCTCTTAGTTACAATCTCATTCTCAGAACTGCAAACAGGTGAGGCAGAAACAGGGCAAATATGCCCTACACCAGATACCTGTCCAATGCCTATCCAAGGTTGGGATCCTGCCTCCTGCCAAGGCCAGTACACTCAAAAAAAGCAGAGGAGACTTCTGTGGAAAAGAGTGATGGAGACCATCTCTTCAAAACAAACTGCATGAACCTTCAAATCACCTTTCCTTATCCCAGATTTGCATTCTCAGCTGTCCTGTTTCAGACCTGCTTTTCTGAAGATAACACCTTTTTATTTTGGAAAGCCTCGAGTTCTCTCAGCAACCCCAGCACTGACGGAAACATAGGTTTGCATGCCCTTGGACACAGCCCAGGTGTGCACTCAACAACAGCCTTACAGGAGTGCTGGCTTGTGGGGTAGCCTGTAATCACACAAATCTGACTTGAGATACTGAAGAAGTGCTATTGGAAAGGACTATATCCAGTATGATCACGTGGTATGGTATTCTGCTTGCTAGAATTACTCACAAAGCTAACCATGTCCTTTTTTAGGATTATTTTTTAAAATTAAATTGTCTATTATTTTAGTTTTCATCTTGTTTTGCCTGCTGTTATGCCATCTGAGAGCAATTTTACAAGGAAACCTCTGCACTGGAGAGCAGAGAAAAATCTTATTGGAATTTTTTATGCCACAGAATCGTGAAGATCTCCATAACGTACCTCCCTTTGGTAATGATCCGTATAGCTGAGAGGCAAATTCCAGGCTTGAGTTCAAGCACAGAAAGTTTAACACTTCTGTATTAACCTTTAGCCCAGCTCTTACTGTGCTGCACTTCTCAACTCACACAGTTTTCCACAGAAAGTCACAATTCCCCTGGAGCAAGAAGGAGGCAAAAGCCAACAAACCTGAGTCCTGCTTCCTTTCAGGCAAAGCCTGCGACCCTTCCCACTTAGTTCAAAGGCAGTTTTAGCACCATCTTGAGATTTCCAACCAAGATTTCACCGATTTCTTCATCCTTCATGGTTGGGAATGACTGCACAGTATTTTTTTTTTTTTTTTCCTGGAGTAACCAATGCAACACTTTCCACTTTATCTTTAAAAAGGGACCTTGAGTTCTTTAATTTTTAAACCTACTTACCAATTTTTTTCCAAATGCTTCATCTAGCAGCCAAGTGAAGCACTCAGCACAGATTTTACTTAAAACTTGTCTGCTGAAAAAGAAAAAATTTATGTGGCCAACTTGACATCTAATGTTTAAAGAGCTGCTTCAGCAGCATAAGAACCAGAGCAGGAGCTATAGACTGGGAGATGGGAATAGAAAGAAAACACACTGGTGTCATACTATGTCCCTAAATTGGTGACACTCCTCCAAGAGAGCCTTCGTCAACCCAGCTTTTGCCAAAGCACACAGTGAAATCCCCCTCGGACAGTTCTAAGAAAGGAGAGAATCACTGTCCATCAGTGCAGACCTGGCTCTCATGAACTGTTAGAGCCTTTTCCGAGACCTTTTCAGCCTAGCTTCCCAAGGAAACTGGATCTATGTAGCTGTGCTCCCCATGTTGGTCTTCCCAGCCCAATTTTCCAAAGATTTTTTCTAAATGGTTGGCTAAACTTTAACTAAGTTTGACAAAGGAGTAGATGTTTTGTGGGTATTTAATTGTCTCTTCAGTCTCCTGAAAATAACAAGCAGGACTGAGGAGACCCAAACTAGCACCCATCAGAAAAGGCTTTAACACCTTGTTGTCCTTTTTGTTTCAGCAGTTGACCAGCTAAATCTCGCTCAGAAACCTCTTGGTTTGCTCATAGCTATGGGATTGTCGTAGTTCAGCCCCGATTGGGACCAGACTACACAGTCTCTCTCTCACTCCCCCCACCCTCCGAGAGAATTGGGGGAGACGATATAAGACAAACGGCTCGAGGTTTGAGATAAAGATGGGGAGAAATCTTTACAAGTTACTGTAATGGGCAAAACAAACTCGACTTGGGGAAAACTATTCATTTATTTCTAAAACTAGCAGGAGAATGAGAAAGAGAACAAGATAAGCCCAGGAAGAGGGAGGTGTGGTGGGGGGAGGTTAACATCATCTCTACTACCTTCCCCCGCCGAGCAGCACAGAGGGGAAGAGGGAATGGGGGTTATGGTCAGTCCATCACACGTTGTTTTATGCTGCTGCATTATCGTTGGGGGAAGAACTCCTCACGTTCCTCCTCTGCTCCAGCGTGGGGTCCCTCCCACGGGCCACAGTCCCTCGTGAAACTGCTCCGGCGTGGGTCATCTCTTCCACGGGTGCAGTCCCTCCAGAATGGCTGCCCCAGCGGGCCCTCCGTGGGCCACAGCCTCCTTCAGGCATCCACCTGCCCCAGTGTGAGGTCCTCCACGGGCTGCAGGGGGATCTCTGCTGCTCCGTGGGCCTCCCCGGGCTGCAGGGGCGTCTCTGCTCCTCCGTGGGCCTCCCCGGGCTGCAGGGGGACAACCTGCTCCACCATGGTCGTCACCACAGGCTGCAGGGGAATCTTGGCCAGGAGCCACATTACTCCTCCCCCTCCTTCTTCACTGACCTTGGCGTCTGCAGCCGTTCCTCTCACAAGAAAAGTTCTTCACAACAGGCTGGCAGACGCCTCTCAGGATCTTTTTACATCTCGTTCACATCTCATCTCCTCTCCACTTCTTGCAGCTGGGCCAGGCCAAGTCGGGCCCAGTCGGCCACCTGGCGGGAGGCCAGAGGGTGAGGGGTGCAACGCCCACCAGGCTCACGCCTCCACCTCTGCGCCTCTGCCCCCACTCAGCTTCTTCACATCTTCTCTTCTTTTTTTTTTCCCCCGTTTTCCCCTACTTAAATACGTTATCGCAGAGACGTTAGCACAGAACATTCTGCTACCAATCAGCTTGGCCTTGGCCAGCAGCTGGTCTGCCCTAGGCCCAGCCGAGTCCACTGAACAAAGGGGAGCAACTTCTAGCAGTTTCCTACAGAAGCTGCCACATTAGGCCCCCCCTCCCTAAACAAAACCAGAACAGGGATGAAGACAGCAACAGCAGTGTCAGAATGATGTGACTGTGAGGGACACTGAGTGGGGCCAGAATGCTGTGGAGACTCACAGAAAAGCCAGGCTTGACAGGCCTCAGTGTTTCTATTGTCCTGTGATACAGCTCCTCTTTAATAAATCAAAGGTTTTATATAGACACATTATCTCAAGGACCTGTGAAACAGCAGATACCACAGGGCTCAAGAAGAGGAATTACAAGCATTGCCTATGCCTAATGTACTTGCTTATCTGCACTTGTTTTCTTCCTTCTGGGCCTTAAAAAAAATAAGAACTTTTAAAATGCAGTAGTGTCCTTTGCATCAGCTTCAGGAGAAGAGTCATCAGTTGAACAGCACTGAAATTAACGTTTACAAGTGTTCTCTTCATTAAAGGGCAGGAGGGATATAAGGCAAGGGGGGACGTATCAGGTAGACTTCAATTTGCAGGACTGACAGTCTGGCCATCAAATTCCCCTACAAAAATCAGCATGCAGATATACATTAGGTACCGAGTTGTTTCATTTCTTAGTCCTTAAGGATTGTCCGCTAGCATGCTGTAACAGCTAATAGGTTGCAAGCATGCTCTGGCTATTTGCTAAACATGGTGTACAAGAGAAATGGAGCACTGGTTAAGGGGACGTTCAGCACATGGGAGCTGTGTTTGTGTCATTGAACATGGCCGAGCAGTTCATGCCACTTTCACATGCCTCGGTTTCCCTACTGGTAACTAGGAGTTATTAACAAGATCTCCTCAGGTTAGCATCATACCTTGAGGAATGTTGGAAGAAATCTGCTCCAGTTCCTCACAAAAATTAGGTCCTGACCAAAGTTTCCCAAGAAACAGGTCTTTTCATTCCCCCACATTCGCATACACCATCAGCAAGTATTTCTGTGCTCCCCAGCTCCTGATGGAACTTCCATCACTGGGGACAGCAAAGCCAGAGTACAGACCTCTTCCCTTTTCCTCCAGACCAGGAGTGCTTGGACTGGCACTTCTGCTTGTGCCTGGGCACTTGCACTGTGGGAGCCACATACGCTTTCATGGATAATCTGTTTTCCAGAGGGGAAAAAAAACAGAAGCTCACCCTTTAAGATAAAATTTTCAGTTCTTGAATCCCACTGTGGTACCTCACAGGAGCGAGGTACCATCCATGCCCGTTGCCGCACTGCTCCACTCAAGAGGACAGCCGTTCCCACGGCGCGGCGCAGCCCGTTTGCCATGCTAACATCACAGCACCTCAGGAGAGTCCCTGCACTAGGCCAGCCGCTGGTGGACACCAGCTCCTTGTGAACATTGATCTGCAGGAGAAAAGGAGGACATGGCATGTCTGAACTAAAGCTCCTAAAAGACACAGAGCTGATGAACAGCTTCAGAGCTGGGATGGCTCTAAGCCATTCCCTCATCCTTCCTCATGCTTCAGTTTTCAACTAAATCCCAGCAGCCTGTTGTTTTAGTGCACCCAGTTCTCACTCATAAAAAAATGCTTTATGAACATTTTTAATAATCAATACCATTTTCTGTTTCTTTCAAAAAGACTTGACCAGCATTACAACGAGAAATTGAGGTCAGTTCACTGTCTATAAGAGAAAGGCATCCTCTTCAATAAATACCAGTGTACAGCGACTGCTCTGGCAGCCTCTGTTGAACCACATGGAATTTACAGCATATCTTTAATTTGCAGGTTTGTCCATTTTCCCGTAAGGCTTTTTAAATATGTGTCTAATATTTATATCTGCATATACGGTACTTTCCTGGAAGCAATTAAGCAATTTCTAATGAGATAACAATAAAATGCACTTACTTTATTTGGTGTACTAACCATTTCATTTTGAACAATTCAGTATATATTGTAATTTCGGTTTATAAACACTGCTGCCTGCCTAGGAGCTTCACAAAAGGTTTGTTCATGAGTTATAACATGTTATCAGCAGGTATAAAGAGGGAATTCTGAAAATGCTCCCTGTGTGAGGCAAAGAGAAGGAACAAGGTCAAGATGCTGTTGCAGGGCTTCTCCTGGAAAAATTATGTTGTTTTATAAAAGTCATAATCCATGCTGTGAACTTCTATCAGCACAGCTCTTCGGATACACCAGCTCTTGATTAAAAATAAAATGCCCCTTGCCATGAATTCAATACTGCGTGCACACACATTTGTGCACATCAGCATTAGAGCAGCTCTGGCTACTTTGGGGGCAGAGGTGGAAAATCTCACTCTGCAAATATTTTTGTTGATAATGAGTTCTCTAAGGAAGAGAGCAGCATGAAGCCATGTGACTCACCAGGACACTGCATGAAACCAAGACACAAATGGTGCCTATTGCCTGTGATCAATCCCTTGAGGAAACTTCTGAGAAGTAGGAAAATGAAAAGTCATTCAGATGCACTGGTTTTAATCACTGCGCTTCTCATCTTATGGCAGAGAAACAGATAAGAAACTATAAACTGATCGTGTTCTACACAAATTATGCTAAAATCCTACATGATTTTACAGAATACAGTAATATAGTTATGGGGAGTGATTCTGAAAAATTGGTTACCATGGCAGATGAAAGGATATCGCCACATGGGTTTCCTGAGCAAGGACTTCGCCAGGAGACCGTTACTAAAGAAACCTCTCTTCTGGGGACGGATTTCCAGAGTTACAAACCATACCTTGCTCCCATTGCCACTGCAGGGAGCCTGGATGACATGGGCACAGGCTTTACAGGAGCACAGAACCCAATAGCCGATGCTTGTAAACAGAATTCCTACCTTTTTTTTTTTTAATCCATACAACATCGTATCACAATGAGTCATTGTTTCTTCAAGAAAGCCCAGGTCAGGCTCCCAAAGTACAAAATCTCATGATCACAGGACACTTCCAAGTCAAAGCCTTAGGCTTTTTCTGCCTGCTCTTATCTCCAGCCCATTCACTTCTCCTCTGGATTCCGGTTGGTCACCAGGAATTTTGCAATACTTTCCCTCTTCCACTACCACCTGCGCCTCTCTTCCTGCTCTGGGACAAGAAGCCAAACCTCTTGACACAGCCAGCCCCTAGTGAATGTCCTTGTTTCTTTGAGGGGCAAGATGCTGTAGCCAACTGGCATTACAGAAGTGCAATGAAGAATGCAGCCTCCTCTCTTGAAAGGGAAGCTATTTAGGACAGTGGGCTTTCATGAATCCAGAGGAAGGAAAAAACCAAGAAGGAAGAGGTGATCCAGGAGGGCACCACAAGGCAAGAGCAAGACAGAAGGAAATGTCTTCTGATAGTGGCCCAGAAGTGGAAGAAAAGCACTGGGGAGGAAGAATGTTGCCAACAAAGCCAAAGGCAGAGGCGTATTCCTCATGTAAAAGGCAACTTACAGGGCCGGAAGCAAACATTACTGGAGAAGCTAATCCAAGAACCAGATTTATTTATGCCCTTTGGAGTTTTCCTGCTATGACCGCTATGACTGCATCAGGGAGGCATCCAAGCCACGTCACGTTTGCACAATTTACCCCAGTCACACCCCACCAGCAAACATGCCACTCAGCCTGCAATCTGCTCTAAAACCTACCTGAGGACAATCCTGCCCTTTCCAGTTTCTGACTCACTCTTTGTATGGTAACCACATTACACAAGTACATGTGAAAACCCAGTAACAGCCACTGCAGTAAGTGCTGACGCGAGATAAGGGCTTTGTTCATTTTTTATGAGGATGTCTGCCCAGGAGTGCTTATTCTAAATAAAGCACCCTTAGGAGCAAGGCTCCAGAAGCATATGGTCACTGTAAAGCATTAGATGTTTTTTTGCTGAAACATGTGTATAATGGTCACCTTCCTCTCTCCCGGAAGCCAGCTTAGCCCAGTTACTCCTGCCCTGAAAGAAATACTTATTTTAAAACGTATGGCAAGGGAGAAGATTTCTGCAGGCAACCTGCAGTTAAGTACCAGAATCCCACAACACGTCAGTAGGAGATCAGCTTATGATGCCTCTGTGCCATCTCTGAATTTGCCTTTGTGCGATATAAAAAACAGACTTTTTCCTCACTACATCTTGGCTTTGTTACTTTTAAAAAGCAGAGCTTACCGACAGTATGGGAAAGGGAATAGACCCAATATTTTCTGTAATCCAGGCTTCCAAAGAACAATTTTTAAAATGACTTTTTTTTCCCATGGATTTCAGGTGCATAGTAAGACATTTTGCAGATGACTATTTTTCAAAGTTACCAGGGGAAGAAAAAAAAACAAACAAAACCAACCCAACAACAAATAATCATTTGAGTAGAAACCCCACCCCTCAAATATGATAAATAATAGTAACTGTGTTTGCTACCCAGATCTCCAAAGGAAATTAGAAACGGACAGAAAGAGGAAGGGTGAAAATGATGACATGGACATTTCAGGCACAGCAGAGACAAATGTTTAAAGAAGATTAGCCACAGAATATACAAAGATAGAAGGAAGAAAAACTAAGACATTATGATGTTCCCTTTTTCATCTACCCTTGCAGAAACGCTGTAGGATGTTCAGAAAATGGGACATCCTCCATTTGGTCACTCCAAGGGAGGTATGACAGGATTCAGCTCTTGGAGCCACGTGATTACAAACGCTACTGCTGCCAACACTAATTTTCCAGTGCTTGCAACTGCACAACTGCAAAGAAACCTTCAAAAGGCATTTCTTTTTTTTTTTTCCAGAATACTATGTCTGCCTCATTGCAAGTCCACAAAGAATTAGAGAAAACCTGTTCTGTGCCAACAGCTATATATAAATGATGTACGAGTATTTATATATGTGTGGTCAGATTCGTCTGGAGCCAGCAAGCATTCATCCTGCCCACAGAGCTTTGAGATCCTTCCAAGCGATAAGTATTAATAAAGCAAGGTATAGTAGCATTATCATTATTTTCCACTTTATTCCTCTAATTTAATTTCATGCTTCACTTTTGTTTTGTTGGCATTTTGTGTGCTGGAACATTTGTAATCATTCATTATTCTGGTTGATAGAGAACGCATAACGTTTTAGGAGTGATATGACATTTACATTCACTTATGAGTTATTAGATGTCTTCTTATAAGTGATGAAAAATGCCAGATCTTGACATCTTGTATTTTGCATATCAACTAAGTTTCCTTTGTAGCTTCCTCTCAGTTATTCACTATCAGTTCTTTTACCCTGGGATAGAAGAAATCACATCAAATTCCTAACATATACAGAAATAATAATTACAGCATCCACCCAATAACTTACATGCTGCGTGTGCAACACAGGTGTAACACATGATTCTGCATCTTGGTTCATGTGACCATTGTCTTTAAAGTCAAAGAACTTACTCCTGTGAGAAAGTACTACTCGCAGTTTCAGAAGAAGGTCTTGAATGCATTGTAAAGTAAAATTATAGTAGGATTTATCTATCAGTTGTAAGCTGGAGCCAACAGAGTAAGGAAACAGGTAGATTTGTCACTTAATAAAATATTACTGTCATTAACAACCCTGAAAGTGGTTATTAGAAACCTTAGGCACCCACTACTTGTCTGCAGCCTGCTGCTCACAGCACCTCCACATCCAGGGACAGCCAGTAACCCAGCCCACCCTGATACCTTGCAGTGTGTTCTCCAGTAAAGGTTTAACCCTAACACAAATCCATGTCTGGTGCTGCATGTGTGCTTTGTGGGGACATCAGTCATTAAGGTACTGCCCCCGTTCCTACAAGATCCAGTGATGAGGATTAGAGATCCCTACAGATATTTGCATGCCAACCTCTCATCTCAAAGTCTGGGAAAACCAGAGCATTTCTAGGTGGCATCTTTTATCCCCTCCAAGAAACTTACTTCTGAGAGAAGTGAGATTTCTGGTTGGGTCCCATGTCCTTTCAATTGTGTTAAAAGCCACACTGGAAAAAAATTTTCCTATGACCTGTCTATATCATGTCTGCCTTCTCCAATGGGTTAAACTGCATAAAATTTTCATCAGAAGCATTTAAACACATAGCGGCAGGGAGTAAAACTGCACATGAATGCAACACACTGTTCCCTTTATCTCCATCTCTGTCCCTGAATGGGGCATGGAGGAAGCAGCAGCGTTTCAAGTCTCTCTGTGTATTGCCATTGACTGAGCGAGACTGATCAACCAGCTCCATCCACATCCTCGCTCCAGAGCGCCAGAAGACAAGCGACACAGACACAAGTCATTTTTCCATGTCAAGCAATTTTCTACAACCTGCTCAACTGCTACATGTCTTTGATTTAAGTCCCTGCTCCTCCTAAAAGGAGCATCAGAGCATCCTTTCTCATGGCTGTGGAATGCTGGAAGCAGTTTCATGTTGCATTCATCATAGATAAAAACATGACAAACAGCCGGTTAGTGAAAACAACGGGCAAATCACAAACTGACAGAAGGAAGAACCACACAAAGGAGGAAGGACGAAAAGCAGCTACATGGGATGACATTCTTGTCAAGCAGGTTACATCGAGGTCATCCCTTTTCGCTGCTATTTAGATACCAAAAAGATTTTTCTCTCCAAGTCAGTGTTGGCAACAGCTCTCCCTAATTCTGTACCAAAAGGTGGCAGCACTCTAACCACCTTTAATTTAATTGTCCCTGCTCCTGCTTCTATTTCCCAAGGCACTGTAGAGAAAAAGACCTATGAACCACAGCTTTCAGAGTCAGGCAAATATTTCCAAGTGTTCCCATGAACTCAGGCCCCGTTAAATTAACTCTTGTACTTTCAGTAGGTCGGTTGGTGTTTTTTTTAATTACTATGTTGAGAAGTACTTCACAAGTAACCTTATTCACCCAGAGGTTACATCACATCCAGAGACAGCAAATTTGGAGCCTGTAGGTTCAGAGAATACAAGAAGGATGGACCATTCAATAAAGCAGCAGAAACAGTAATGTGGATAAGCTGTTAGAGCTCTTTCAAAATGAAATGAAACAGTTTCAAACCCTTTGTCATTCAATATAAAAAGAGGTCAATGGCAAGCATCATTTAAAAAAACAAAACCAAACCCTTAGGAAATTATTTTGATAAAATGCACTCCAACAGGAACATGGACTAATCCAAAACTAGAGAGCAGCCCAAGCTGGTTAAGCTGAGATACTACTAAAAATTAATATCTAATTAAGATTTAGCTAGAAGTTAGAAGTTCAGGACTAACCATGTGCAATACTGCAACTTAGGGTAAAAGGAATAATAGCACACAGACTAACAGCACATGCACTGTTTGCACCAGGATGATCACGCCACTGAGTACGGGGGAGATGGAGGAGAGATGAAACAAATCAAAACTTCTTGGTGTCAGACCATCTTGGATACACATTCATGCAAAACAGGAAAACAATCCTGAAAGCTAACCAGCTGATTTTTATACTTGTATTAATATATATATCTACATTCAGAAAGTGATTGCTTTGCCCTGTTTGTTGTTGGTTCATTCTCTGCCCAAAAGCAGCAGAAGCAGCAGTCCCAGGGCCAAGTACAAAATTGTGCACATTCCTGCAATTCTGCAATTCCTGTTCTACACAGGATTAACTAATAAATTCAGCTCTATTCTCTTCACAAATTCAGTTCACAAGTTGTGCTTGAAGACTCTAAGGTGAAAACCTGACCTTGTTGAAGTCAGTAGGTGTTTTCCCCACTCCCTACCCTAACAGCCTAGCAAATATACGTATCTTTATTTCTGCACTAAATGTTGTAGGCAAAAGAGATGTAAACCAAGGATTTCCCTAGAGTTCATTTAGTTTGAATAGTAGCTACTTATTGCCTGTAGGGCTTGATCGGTCACCTAATACGGCACTTCCACTCACATTTGTTACCAGACATGTTGCAAAATTGAGCAAGATCTACAAAGATCCCAGGACGCACACAAGTGCTTCTCACACAGATTTTGCACATGCAGTTGCATGTCATTTCTTGTAATTCCCATTAATATTCATATGCTCCTTTTCTCACAGAAGTTCTCACAAACAGTGTCTATGAATGATGATGACGAATGGACAGAAAGGATCAGAAATAACTTGCTGGAAAATTTGTTATTTTTATTGAAGTAAATGTTCATGCACATTTCTGCTTCCTTTATTCAGGCATACACTTGCAGAAGTCATCCCTTTTATTATTAATTGTTTTCAGTTTCCTCTGTTTACTGAAACCACCTTTTTGCCTAGCAGTACAAGCCGCAAGCCAACATGACACCATTAGGAATAATTACATCTCAGTTTTTGCACAGAAATAACTTATTACCCTGGCAGCTGAAGCAAAATATGTCACTCACAGATCGTTTTACTTCCAAGACACTGCAACTTCCCTCCTCAAAAGTATAACAGGCAGGATCTGATTGCTGCTTGCAACCTATGACTGGCAAGGGATTCATGTTAGCACTTCAGTAGCAACTGATGATAGACTGCAAAGTATCTTACCCAGTTCTACATCCCTCTGAGATCATCACCCAGCCTCTTCGAAGCAAGTCACTCCTCTCAGGTTGCTAACACACCACCAAAGGCTTCTGAGAAATCACTCAGGAATGGAGGACCCTGTGCAGCAAGATCCTTAGGCTGCAAGAAACTGGAAGGAAGAAATTAGAGGCTGATTAAGAAAGATCATCAGCACTTCTGGGCAAGGACTTGTGTGCTAGGCAGGCTTACATCACATGTGCTGTTGTGACAGATGCTTTTCAATCACCCTTTGAATAGTTATAACTTATATCAACTGTTTTACTCACCAAGAAGAATGTTAAGTAACTTACATCCTCGGAGGCTCCAATTCTGCCCTACCTTGGGATGTGATTCCCAAACACATGCTGAAATAGTTGCCTGTCGAGGAACGGTATCCTGAATGGCAGTTAATCAGCCAAGTAACCTCCTGTTGCCCAGGAACAAAGAAAATAGATGATAACCAAACACCTGCAGGGACTGTGCTGCCAGGAGCACAGGGAGGCAGCAAATGGAGGTGCAGGTCAGCTCTTGCATGCATGTGAATAGTTCATTACAATTAATTACATCACGCATAATTAGAGAGGCAAATTTAGGACATACAGATATTGACTATCTTTTGAGATCTTGACTTTGCCAACTTACTAATGCCCTCAGCTCATGGATTCTTAAAAAAATTAAAAGCTGAGAAGAAAAAATATCCTGCAGTCCAGCAGTACTGACTTCTCACATATTTAATCATCAGGATTTTGATGTTCAGATCCACAGCAAGTCCTTCAGTTCACCTACAACAAGGAGCAGCAGAAAGTTGTTAAAGCTCACACGGACCTCCAGTATAGAAGAATGGAGCTGGTGATTGTCGGATGTTTACGAGACAGCAGATATGAATGCCTGATTAACGGCTCCAGCTCCACGTGCATCAGATACTTATTGCCATCCCCAGCCTCTCCCTAAAGTCCTCTTCAGCTCCTGCCCATCTCCTCCTCCTCAGCAGCTCCTCCCAAACCACCTCCCACCTCCCGTACCTGCTATTCCACCCACAGCTCTTCCCTATTCTCCCTTTTTTCTCTACTCTTCCTCAATAATCAAACCCCAAGAGGCTGATTTTTTTGGCAGCTATCTGGAACAAAAGGTGTTTCCAGCCACCCAGAAGCTCTAAGTCTGAAATGGCTGTCCTAAATATACATTTAATCTATTCCTTATGCTTTGTATGATGCAAATACAGCCCCTTTTGAGAACGTATCGGTTCTCATGCACCTGTCACATTTAAGTTGCTTTATCCACGTGCTAAGCACAAGCTTCTACTCAGTTGACACTGGATTTTAATGCTGTATTTGGACATTTCCCAGTCTGCACATTCCTCTCCTGTACCACCCCAGGGGTCTTGCACCAGCTTCCCCCAGGCCTTTGACAGAGAGCAGCCAGAGTGCTCATTAGGCCCGTTACAAGGCTGCTGCTCATCAGTCCCATTCCCAAACTCCCCATTACTTCAGCAGTATAGCTGCGGTAATTGGACTGCATATTTTTCAGGCCCGGATTAGCAGTGCTCCAGCCCATCCTGCAGTGTATCCCACCACATCTCTTCGATGCCAATGCAGTTGTGGTTTTGTCACCACTTTCAAGATTGTCCTGTTTATTTGTCAGGCAAATTAAAGAGTTTTAACAAAGTGTTTGGTGACCTTTGTTCTTGGCGCTGATTCTTGCCTTGCTCGTGGTGGAAGAGGGTGAGAATAGGGATAACGTCCTGCTCTAGAAAAAACACCAGTAGCTGCTTAAGGCCTAGACAGCTATGTTAGAGGATTAAAAGCAAGATTCAAACCTGGCCAGTAAATATTTAAAAGCTTCAAACGCCTGTTACAAAAACAATTTCATGCTATTGAGGATGGTATGCAGAGGGTATCCTGCTATTAATGCATCAGCAGCTTCTCTCCACTTGCTGGTCTTAGCAGCCCTGAGAAGCCAGGCTCTTGCTCCCAGGCTGTCCAAGCTTGGCACACGCTGAGGAAAAGCCCTGCCCTGCTTTGTTCTCTCCCACCGCAGCCGTGGGCTGGACCAGTGCAGGAGACCCCGTGCCGGGCCTGGACACGGACTCACACAGCCTCCTGGAGCCACACTGCCAGAGGGTGTTGTCAGCACCAGAGCCACATTCCATTGAAAAGCAGCTGGGATCCATGAGGCAGGCAGGACTCAGCAGGAGATGGAGAGGAGATAGAGTATCTGTAAATAAATCTGGTCCTGCAGAGCGTGGAGGTGGCGGCTGCTGCCCTCTCCTCGCCCAGTGGGTCTCTGGGCTGCAGCCAGGTCCGCAGAGCCTCCTTGGGGCTGGGGTATAGCCCTCAGCCGCACAGCCAGGCATGCCTGCCCTGCCTCCCGCTCTGCCGGGCCCTCTGTCACCGCAGCGGAGGCACGGCAGGGCATGGGTCAGGCAGGACAGGCCTGAGTCCACCTGGCACCACCTCGCCTCCAGACCAGTTTTTGCTCTGTAAAACCCATCCAGTCACTTTTACTGTTTGCAGACTGTTCATCAACAAGAAGATGGAAACAACTTGCTCCTGGCTGGTTTGATAAGAAAAACTATGGTTTGTGATGGGATCCAGCACCGTAACCCTGCTACCACAGGGATGCTGTCAGACTCTGAGTGTTCAGGACAGTTTTACTTTGGCCAACCTTTGTTGCAGACAAAGAAAACCCATCTTCCACAAACGATTGGAAAGTAAGTGGAAAAGCTCTGAAGCCCAGCTCTAGGAATATGTGGAGCTGGTTCAAAAGAATATTCATTAGTACTTTATTTTCTTTATACCTCAGATATTCAGCTCTAAAATTTACAAGTGAAATTCAGCCAAGTATCTTTCTGTGTGGTGAGGAGAAGCAGCAAATGCTTTTGTACTCCAAGAGCTCAGGTGCACTGGAGGGTCACAAATTCTGAACTGCTGAAAATTAAATTCTAAAACCCATCAAGTTAAAATAAAATTCCTTGCAGGGGCGCTGGAAAGCTTGTTACAAGCAAAGATCAGAGCAGTGGAGTTTGCCATTTCCCCCACAACTGCACTAACAATAAGTCAGAAGAGGAGGAAATAACTTCCAGCTCCTATTCCATAACATTTTCATTTGTCACTCTGAACGCTTTCTGGGCTTTCAACCTTGGACTCAGCTTGTCAGCTGCACCAGCAAGCGCCCAGGCAGAGAGCGCAAACCTGCCTTCAGAAGAAGCTCCCCACAGCATCCAAGAGCGTGCTGAGAAAGAGGACAAGGCAGCCACTGAGTGGGATGGAGCTGTACCTGTCATAGGCCCAGGAAGCAGACTGGAAAGATTCAAGTTCTTGGGTCTAATCCCCACTGAGCAAGTTGTACTTCTTTATTTACTAAGAAATACAGTGATTGCACTAAAGTTTCTCAAAATATGGAGGGAGACTATGTTTGCTCAGCCGGGACTCTGCTGAAGGCAGGAATGTAAGAACACAACACGTGTATCAGAGATACTTTCCATACGTATTTGACCAAAAACCCCCTGTGCCTCTCAGATGATTCTTTACAGCCGTGCAAGCGATGTTAGAGTATAAAGGTCTTGGAGGGTAGGATGTAGGGATAAGAAGATGCCTATGGAACGGAACTGCACCAAGGAAGCAGCACTGCCAGAACTCATACAACACGAAGTCACCCCGGATCTGAAAGGACTTGGTAGGTCAGATGCTATTCTGTGCCTTCACAGCGATATTGATTCAGGCCACATCAACAGCGCAGACATTTTCAGGCTGCATCTGATCTAAAAGCCCTTATAGCCTGCAGCCTGTTCTGTGTATCTTCACATGGGTGTTGGAAGCCCACCATCCGTTCCTCGCTTTGCTTTCCTTGGCACAG
This sequence comes from Chlamydotis macqueenii, assembly GCF_036417535.1. Taxonomy (NCBI): domain Eukaryota; kingdom Metazoa; phylum Chordata; class Aves; order Otidiformes; family Otididae; genus Chlamydotis; species Chlamydotis macqueenii. The sequence continues at coordinate 2,262,296 of NC_141571.1, read as the reverse complement.
TGCTGGATGGGTCCTGAATCTGCGAACACGTATCTGTTCTGCAACTGGGAAAAAGAGACATTCCCTGCACTGGGCTGCCTGCTTCCCAGCACACCTCACACGCCACACCAGCACACTCCCCTGCAAGTCTCCCGAAGCCCATGAAACCTTCACCGCTCCTGCCCCATATATGCTGAAAAGCCCTAATAGAGACCATGGCAGTGCACAGCAGACTGAGGTTCACCCTTCATTTTGTACCAAGAAGCCTCACATGGATTAAAAACACAGCGACAGAGCAGAGCCACCCTTCACAGCTTGCCTTCAGAGGGGCGAGCGTGCAGACGAAAAGAAGTGACAAATTTCTGCAGAGCACATTTCTCTGGCAGACGACTTTTAAAAAATGGAGGCAACTCAAAGCAGGTGAAAGGAGATTAATTGACAGTCAAAGTCCAGAGGAGACTGTCAAAAGAGCTTAATAAATATAACCCATCAGAGCACCAGGGGCATATGAATGAAGGACATAAAAGCACATTGTCTAAGACTCAGCCATCTTGGATGCTGCCAGAGCACTTCATGCAACTCCTGCACTCTGTTTTCTACCTGCTCTGTTTCCCAGTTTGTCCAGCGGAGGAGGTAAAGCAGCTTTCTCACCAGGTACTTCACTTATCCTCATAAGTCCCTTGTCACACACCATCTGCCTTCCTGCTCTAAGGAGCAGGATGGGCAAATTTTTTTTCTCTCTGTGTTTCTATTCTCCCACCAACAGGCTCACTGGGAGAGGTCTCCTGTGCCCAACATGGTCCTCAGTTATTGTCCAGTTTGTCTCTGGGTGAATATTGTCATTAATCTCAGCTGACCCCAATAATTAACAATGTCCTGTTATGCTCTCCAGCTGTGACCTCTATGTAATCTGAGAAGGTCCCAGTAAGAAGAGGGTCTGTCAGGGGACGGATGATAAAACTGTTTGTTCATGGTCCCTGGACAAAGACATCCTGCCAAAGTGGTGGTGTGGCCAGGCAGAAAGGGAAAAGTTGTTCATAGAATCATAGAATGGTTAGGGTTGGAAGGGACCTTCAAAGGTCATCTAGTCCAACCCCCCTGCAAGGAGCAGGGACATCCCTGACTAGGTCAGGTTGCTCAGAGCCTCATCCAGCCTGGCCTTGAACGTTTCCAGGGATGGGGCCTCCACCACCTTTCTGGGCAACCTGTTCCAGTGTTCTACAACTCGCATCGTAAAAAAATTTTTCCTAATTTCTAATCTAAATCTACCCCCCTCTATTTTAAAACCATTACCCCTTCAATTGTTTAATTGCATTGTTCTCGCTACCAGCGAGAGTGGAGATGGCTCAATTCTCTGGTATAATGTTGGCTTGGAGCCAGTGCTGAGAACAAGAGGGCAGGTGAAGAAGATGAAGAGCCATCAGCACGGCTGGGAGATGCTTGGCGGTATTCCTGGCCTGCAGCAGGGAACAACTCATAGCCCAGAAGCAGAGGTGACAAGCAGAGAAAGACCCACGAGAAACTTGTTTCAATTCAGAAAGTCAGGTCCAATCTGAAAGGAAGATTTGGATTTTAGATGGTAGGCAATCTTGCTGGTCCTGTTGTAGCTTATTTTTGTGTTCTAATGAAAGGCAGCCTCAGCCGTTAGGAGCCTTTGGTATTTTTTGCTACACTTATTTCAAAATACTGAACAGGAACACAAATGTTCCAGCCCAGGGCTCAGATTGCGGCCGCCTGCTGTGTCGACTGCCCACATTCAGCCCGGTTCTTAGGAACCAGCGGTGACTGTGGAGTTGGAGTCGTGCTAGCGATTAACTCATCCCAGCCTGTGATTGCTTTATGCTGGCACATTCTGTGCAAGCTTTAAGGTACATGTGTTCAGGCAGCTTTCTGCTGAGGAAAGACTGCAGGTCTAGCATGTCCAAACATACTCCTCGGTAAGGAAGAAGGTGACTACAAGGCAAACTACAACTCCTCTAAACTGTAAAAGCAGCTCATTGCTGCTGTCGCCATCACATCCCCTTTTCCCACTGAAACCAAACTGCACAGTTGGCCATGTTTATATGGGATACAAAGCATGCTTCAGCCATGAGTAAAACTTTCAGAGCTCATTTGTGACTCTAACACTTCAGAATTATTTGCCTACCTTGATCTGTGGCAAGATGTTCAGATCTTATCTAAAACCCTGGCAAATCTCTTTTTCCTTTAGAATTTCATATTTTGAGTACTGAAAGAGTAAGGAAGATACTGTTCTTGTCATGCTGTACATTGGTGCCAAAATTGGTAAGTAAGGGCATTTGTACCATATACATTCATTTGGTTTTGGTGATGCCAGAGGTGAAAGAAAGGGTTTTGGTTCCCTCTGCGTGAACCTTGCAGAGATGTTGAGAGCATGCATGATTTCCTCACCATTCCTTACCAATGCACCAAGTTACATTTGCTACTGCAGTGTTTATGGTGAGGTTGTCTTCTTGGAGAGAAGTCCTGAATTGCTTTGTGTTCTTTTGCTGTATTTTTCCTCAAACTTCAGTAGCTCTTTTCCTTCATCAACCATGAACTGTTCAAAACGCTGCCAGGAGGCTGCTGGCCACACACGGCATACATATTTGCCACTGAACAGATTCCCTGGTTTATGCCTAAGCTCCTGCCAGACAGGACCTCTGGGCGCTCTGTCAGAAATGAGTGCCTTAATGAACAAAGTGAAACAACCCTTTTGGCCTGGAGCTCAGCAGTGCTACACATGTGTACAGCACGACACAATCTCCTACAACCCCAATTACATTTTCAGACCTCTCTGTATACATTGGCTGCAGATTGGGCATCTCAAGTCTGCTCTGTGGGTTGGACAGGTGAACTCACTCAAAGTCATTGATTTAATTGGAGATCAATATGCTGAAAATGGAACTATCAGTTTCTGCAAAGGGTGACATACAGTGGCATTTAAGGCAGAGCTAAGTAGAATTGCTTCTATCGCATTGTGCGGAATACTAACAGGAATTGATTTCGCCCTGCGAACGCCTGTGTTTGTTCCTCCAATGGCTGAGGGATTTTTTGGTGGTTGTTTCTGATTTTGAATGCTTTGCCTAATCCCATGTTTGAAGGGGATGAGAGGGAGAACCAGGAGACCCTAAGTAAAATCAAGCTGAGACTTCATAGGCAAGGAGAATTTAGCTCCAACCACAGTGTTAGAAGCTGGAGCCCAAAGCAACTTCTACATTTTATCTCTCCTTCTGCCAGCTCAGTGCTCTCTGAAGCGACAGCCGCTCCAGTCAGCTGTACAGAGCAGGGGACAGCCTTGTTTCACAAGTGCATCACAGAACAACATACTGGAAGAACACATGCTCTGGAAAAGCTGCTTGTGAAGCCACCTACCTGGCACTGCACATCTTGGGGACTCTGCTGGGCTATCAACGCTGCCTGGGTGAGGCAGCACTTTCATCCTCACCTCTCAGAGAACTTTCCTTCCAGGATGCTGCAGGCAGTGGATGACAAGAAAAGCCCTTATAAAGCCCATCTGAGAGAGATCCTTTGACTGCCAATCAAGGAAGAGGATAAATGGCTGCAAATGAGGGATGCTATCATCTTAATAATGCAAACCACATGTCCAGGAGATGAGCAAACTGATAGCAGTGACTGGGTTCAGAGAACTAGGACTGAGACAGGAATTTATCATCTTTCTTCTCTCTGCTCAACCTCAGCTTGGGTTCAGCAAGGGTTTGAGCCTCCTGAGCATCACTCAGGACTCATAGGTCGTACTGAAGAATATTGCAGGATGCACCTGTCTGAGTTAAGACCCTAAAAATCAAATCCAGTGCCCACTGGGGTTGGTGGGAAAGCTCCCAGTGACTCTCCAGAGTGTTTGCTGACTGCAGGCCCAGGTCATTTGCTGGCTGCAGCAGCCGTGCGCTGAAGTCAGCAGCATATGGTGGTGCCCTCAGTTTTCCCTACATTACAAATAAGCTTCCATGATCTGCCTTACGTCCCTGAAGTCCAGGCTAAGAACTGATTGAGCCCAAGATAGCAGACTCCGGTTTTGTTGAGGAGCTGGTGCATTTAGGCAAGAGCTCAGGCCCAGAGGCACTCAGAGGGGGAGCTCATGTGGCTGCTGCTGTTGTATCCTATTAACCAAAAAGTGTAACTCCAGCCCCATAGGCAGGGGAAGAAGATCAGCGTCTCTCGAGATATTTTTTTCTCTCTCATCTAGTGACGATTTGCTCATCCTTGTCCTTCTTACAGACAATATTCATTCAATAGGGAAGAGAAGCAGGTGGCAGCAGTCTAGGCCGACACATGCTCCAACCCATGGGGGGACTCATTTCTTGGCTCGGGAAAGTTTGTCTTTCCCACATCATATCTGTTGTACTGCGTCCCTTTGTCCTCTAATGCTGTAGAGGCTCTTGGGCCCATCGCTACCAGGGTTCAACAGCCAGCTGAGAGCAGGTTTAGTCACAGCCTTACCTCCTCAGTCTGGGGAGGCTCACATCTCACATGAGGTGGATGCTCTTATCTGTGATTACACACTCCTGTACTGCAGACCAGGAGGAAAACACGGCTCATTTTTCGCATCCCCTGGGGCTGGAGTCTCACTCCATTCCCACTCACAAAAGCCTAGAATCACTCCATTAGTTAGAGTCATTCCAGCCTGCCTGAAGACAGAGGGGAACCGGGCACCAGGTGGGCTGGGAGCGAACCTCTGCTGCCAACAGTTGGAAAGAAAGAAAATATTCCGCTCCATTGATTACGTCCCTGACATAATGCAAGGCAATATTTTGCGATAATCTTACTCAGAGTGTAAGACACAGGCACTTGCTCGGTGCGAGCTGCTGCCAAGTTTTTCCGTAGCTCGCCTCTGCAAAAGGAGAGAGCCGTTAATGTCAGTATTGAAAAATTCATACTCAGATCCACTGCTTTAGCTTGCCAGGGATTTTAGGGCCAGAATGGACCATTATTATTATCTCCCCTGATCTTCCTGATAACCCCCGCAAGCAGAGTTCACCCCAGGATTTCTACATCAAAGCCAGTGACCGGCCACAGAACTGGGTGTTCGAAAAGGACACTGGACCTCAGTTCAAAAGCCTCCATATCCATCTCTTAGTGATCTGACTCGGTACTGCCGCTGCCCAGATATGAACTTTATTTCTATTTTAACGTATCTATATTTACCTACAGCCAAGTTCCTGTTATTTACAGTTTTTACAGGGTAACTTCTATTAAGTTACATAATTTCCTGCAATAACAAATGAACCTACTTTTTAAACAGTTATGGATCATACTTTCATGTCAAAAAAAGGAAATTAGAAGGCATTTTGCCTGACAAAAGATGAGTTAGAGATTGTGGGTCGCCCGTGCCAAGCGCAAGGACACGGATACTCAGGGCAGTGGGAGGGGCAGGAGCAGTGCTTTTGCGGTCGTTGTGAGGATCATGATTGATACACGCGTAATCCAATGGAGGAAAAATGATGGATATGTTTATTATTTGAAGTTTGGTTTCCACCATTTTGACTAAGCCTTAAATGCACGAGGTTTTATTTCCACTTAAGGAAGGCACTGCTCAGCTAATTGCATTTGGAGGCTGTTGGCTCTGACTCGGAATTCAGAGAAGGTCCAGCTCTGAGGAGTGTGGAGTACTTCCCAGTGAGAAATTAGTCAGGCTCTGCAGCATCACAGTCTGGTTCTGTAATGAATAATGTTCAGGAATGTGCAGCAGCGGTTTCCTTCTAAATGGGATATTGTTTCAAGAAAAAATTGAAATAGAAAAATGAAATCTCTTTTGCTGTATTTGAAAGGCTTTTTACCCAAACTGTCCACCACAATCACTATCAAATGTTTTGTCAGACCAAATCTGATTTTTCCCAGCAGAAGAGAAAAGGCTTGGATTTAAAAAATACATATATATCACCTAGCAAGGGTTAAATACTCTTTTAATTTCTCACTGTTTTGCTCTCTGGGCCGCTAATCAACACAGAGTTACCAGCTGATCTTCCTAGATTTTTAAGGCAGTCCTTTAGGAATTCATGATTAATGCATAATCCTCTTCATGAAGCAGTTCCTGCAGCAACACCAACATACTCACAAGGTTAGGCAGCTAAGGGGACTCCTCACAAAACCTGTGAATGAAAGGGAGACGGGAGATGATTTATTTAAGTGGGTAAATGGCTGCAAAGAAAATAAGGCATCTTCAGTAATTCCTTAATTTACTTACTTCTTAAGAAAAAACGTTCAGTCTCCTTTAAGGGTGACATCTCTATGACAGGATTTCTTTTAAAATGCTATTTTGTTTAATAAATCATGTAAAATTCCAGCATGTAAACTAGAGCATTACAGATAGGCTCCTAAATAATTAACTGCTCGTTTGCATGAAGGGGGAGAAAATACCCAATTCAGCAAATCAGGCAGGACGCTGATTTTTTGCCCTCATGAGGGATAAAAGGTTGGCTCCTAAAATTCTGGTAGATTTGCTGGTGTGAGGAGAGAGGTGGGGGGGTTTTTTTTGCTCAGGATACTGGTTTAAGGTGGGGAATCCAGTGTGGTTTGAGCTGGCTGGTGAGTGCCTCTCTATGCCTAAGCTTTACAAGAGAGTGATAACAAAGCTTTTCCTGCACTTAAGGTTTTTTAGTGTTGGTGGTTGTTTTGGGTTTTTTTTGTTTTTTTTCTTCCTCTGGCCCCCTTTAACTGAACTTTCTGCTTTGGCGGTGATGGGGTAGGAGATACAAGCAGCAAGGTGATCCTTCTGGTAAGTGGAAGCTAGTGGTAGTAAGAGCAAAACTAAATGTGTGTTGGAATTATTGACAAATATGTGAACCCACACAGCCGTCCTAAAACCTGAGAACTGAACGCGTCTTTTTGGGGCAGCCTTTACTACCTGTAGTAGAGTAAAGGAAAAGCCACAAATCTCCCAATGGTGGTGTACTCAGCAATGAAAGCATTCAGAACTTCAGAGAAATCCTTAAGAAAAGCACCTCAACATGTTTGTCAGCATCTCAGAAAGCACCAAGACCTTTATTTCAGGAAAAATAAGGCCTGAATTTCAGAACAACGGGTTTTGGTGTTGCTGATGGGGTGTTACGTCAGTTAATACTAAAGCTAAAGATACTGAAATGTTCTGTGATGCTCGATCTTGTTCTCTCCCCCTTGAAGCTTCTAGCCTTTGAATCTGTTGTAGCAGTAGCCTCTTATTTGGATAATAAAAACAACTAAATAGAGTTACACAGACTGGAGGAAAAAAAACCTGCTTTGCCTTTGCAGGGCTTTCTGCATAAATGCCTCTAGACACATTCAAGTGAAATATGCCAGGCAAAGGCGCTACCTTTGCGGTTAAATTGCCGTGATGTGATTTATTTGTCAGAATCACAAGGTGCTACCAAGCCACTTACTGTAATATCGCAGCGAAAATAATAAAAATATCAAGAAGCAAAACACATTAGAAAAAAAGAAAAATTTCATGCTGCCTAAAAAAGTCCTTTTCTGCCCCAGCCCTTTCTGACCAAACACTGTTGCTGCCTCGTAGGCAGCGGTTGATGGCTCTGTAATGTGTGTGCACGTTATTTGTGCTGGTTGGAAACTGGATGTGGGAATGAATTGTAGTCTCATGCCAGGCTGCCTGTAAAATGGGTTGTTCTTCGGAAAAACAGCATCTGCAATGTGCCTTGGGTATAACAGAGTTGTATCTACCAGCATGACGAAGCGTTGCATTTCTGCAGCACTAAGTAACGAAGGATTTAAAGGCGGTATCTAAACATTGATTAGTCTGTGGCTAATTATGGAACAGGCTGGTAGGTCAGTGTTACTGTCCTGCCTTTGGAGGACAGAAATAGGCTGGCGAGGTGATCTGGGGCTAGAGCAAATATCTGGCAGGGCTCTGATAAGAGCTTACACCTGCTGAGGCATGGCATGCAATCTCTCCTCAGCATTGCACACCTCTAGCTGGGGGCTGCAGCACCCGAAAGTGCCTCTGAGATACTTGCACCACATCCCTTTAGACGGGCAAGGTGTCACAGCAGAGGAGAGCAGCGTCAGGATCCCTGTGCTGTGTGCAGGCGAGTTGAGGTGGGGAGATGTGATCTGCGCAGCATCCGTGCCTCCTTAGCCCCAGTCTAACACGTTCACAGCATCCTCTGCACGGTTTTCCTGGTGGATTCCCCTTCTCGGGGAGCTTTGACATGCTGAAGCCTGGTACCCCGGTTACACAAATACCTGTATCTTCTTCTCTCTAGCATTTTGCGTGGCATTGTGCTTTCTGTATTCCCTTCCTTCCAAGGGGACCACAGTCCTGCTGGCAAGACCGCTCTGTTGCTACGGAAATCTTTGTCGCAAATGAAGACTTCACAGCAAGGTGGTGGGATTAAAACCAGACATTTACATATGCCTCTGGCTCCCGGCAGGATTTGAGGCTTGTCACTGAGTACGGTGAAAGATGCAGCTGCTTTCCTGTTCCACCCGAGGTGGTGCTGGCCAGGGAGCTGCAGGCCGGTGGTGGGACACTGAGGGCGGCCAGGGAAACCTCCAAAGCTGGGCGGCTTTGCCTTTTGCCTCTGTCTGCCCAAATGTGGGTCAGCAAACAGTCCTGCAGCATGGACGCCTTCTCCTCAAAACACGCTGGAGCTTTGCCTCTGAAGTGCCATGCTGCAGAGCAAAGTTGGGGAAAAAGTATTGGAAATGGATACGGAGGGAGGGCAGTTTTTGAACCCAAACATGCCGCGGGGGCGCACAGCCTCCTGAACGTCCATGTGGGGGATTAAAAATTCCCCCTGGGAAGGGGGTTGGGGTAACAGGAGTAATCCAAATATGCCATCTTCACATTACTTCCCCCTAAGCGTTGCTAATTTTAGCTGTATCTCTTCCAAGAACTGCTCATCTAAATCCTGGGGCCTGGCTTTGAAAATTTCAGCATGTCCCCTGTACTGCAAAATCAAAGCTTCTTCCCTGCTGAATACACCTTTGATCAGAACTGTGAGAAATATTTGCAGCCATGTGAAACTTGAATGATTTGGGGTTTCATTACACACTTGAAACTCAGACCATTTTCATCAAAGGCATTGCTAAAGTTCACCAACTCTCTAACAGAACCTTTGATGGTTTATGGCTTGTGTTTTGTGAAACTTGTAAGTTTGCTAGAATTTTTTTTTTAAGTGAAACTAGCTGAAAGGGGTTTTGACTGCATTTTGAGAACTTAAAAAACAGCCAGCCAAATTTTGTTGTGTTTACAGCAGCTGCATGCTGTACTCCTGCCATAAAGTGTAATTCTGGTGGGAGCCAGCATTCAGGGTTTGTGGTTGTACCTGGGTGAGAAGGTGGCAGAGGTTACTGGTATGGCTGTCCTCTGCTCTTGTCCCCTCCTGCTCAGAGGTCCCATGGCAGCAGGAGGGTTTGGTGTGTCCAGCTGCCAGGAGGTTTGACATTTCTCAGTGCTGACAAGTGCCTTGTCCTCGCTCTTCTGGAAATCACTGAAATGTTCAGAGCAGTGTTTCTTACTTGGCACCATTTGCAAGACCTTCAGAAGTCAGAGCAGCCAGAGCCTCTGCTATGTGTTTCCAGTTCACTTTTTAAATTTAGGTACCTAACTGCCATTTGGAAGAGCTGGAGCTTGGTTTTGGTTAACCCTTGGTCCAAAGGCACAACCCTGAGGAAACTGAGATGCCATTCCTCTCTTCTGGGTTGGAAGAGAGCTGGGAGAGTTTCCTTTACATTACATTTGTCTATGTGAGAAGCCTTTGCATGTTTGGATGCAAATTTTTGATTCAACTGAAACATAAACCTTGGAAAATGACGTATGTGACCATAGCACTGCAAATGCTGGTACCTGGCATCCTGGGACGCGTGCTGCCGGGAGTGCCAAGCGATGCCAGAAGTGTCCAGCACATTGTGCTTTCTGTAACAAGCAACTTCTATGCCACAAAATTTGACCCTTGTTGAGATTTCCTTGTCTTCCACAAGTGAAATACCAGTACTTTGTTTTAATTATGAGCGTGCTTAGCTTCAATCAAGGCATCATGCTTTGAAATGCAGCATCTGGTTTCAAATGGGAACTAAAAGGTCACCTCTCTGGTGCTGATCGTGCTGTGAGGACGCTGTTTGCTTCTTTCTCTACCTTTTTTGTCCAATTTTTTTGCCACCCCATCCCTTATCTCACTGGAAGCTGCAGTGCATCATAGCACAGTTCAGAGCACTCGTCTGTGGCAAAAAGCAGAGCTGTAAATAAAGCCCTGGGGAAGCACGGCAGCAGGCTGGATCATGAAACACTGCTCTGGCTTTCTCCCGTGGAGAGAAGGCACCTGAGGCATGGCCACCACTGACACACAGCAGGGGACCTGAGGGTACCCCAGCATGCAGGCTGCTGCGGCCAAGGGCGCTATCGCGTTTCAGTGCAAGCTGAAGAACTTGCACCCGCTCATGGTGCTCGTGTCCCCCCAGCTTAGGGATGCTCCGGACCTGTTGCCAAGCCCTTCTTCCTTAGATGTGTTCGATTGCAGCGGAGCAGGCACCCAGACACCGACGCTGCCTCTAATGAGGGCATCAGGGACATGACCTCCCTGCTGCTGATGTTAACTTCCAAAGCAGACAGGAGCAAACCTGATTTGCATCAGCTGAAGTGATGTGAGAGCAAAGCGAAGTCACGTGTCCTCATTAGGAAGCTCAACAGATAGGGATGGAAGTCATAAGGGACAGTAAACTCTGCAGGGCTTGTTTAGTGAACATGGTTACAGCCCGCCTCTCCGTCTTCTCTGTGCATCTCCTTCTCTCTCATTACAAGAACGCTTTCCTGCTTTATGCCTTTTCCTTGTTTAATACACCAGAAGGAAAGCTACATGGATTTACTGCGTCTCATCCTCTTAGACGGACTCCTCTCGGCACTGCGCTTGAGCTGTGAGTGACCGCTGCTTCGCGTAACAGCCAAATGTAACAAACAACAAACAAGTGGCCAGAGATAGGCTAGGTCTGACACCAAAACAGATTCAAGGCTGAATTTGTTGAGTCTGCGCTGGAGCAGGCAGTCAGGAAATACCATGTGTATCTTTGCCCACCCAGGGTGTTGGGTGCCTGGTGGGTCCTGAGCTCTCTCTGCATCCCAGAGGTCAGAGGAGGCAGATGGTGCCTGGGGAAGCCAGGTCAATGCCATGCAATGTGGACATGGCCAAAACCTTTTTGTCCAGCATCCTAATGAGATAAAAACTGGGGAAAAAAAAAAAAATTAAAATTACTCTGTAACTGCATCTGAGTAAACTCCCCATTGCTCACTTCCCGGTACATTTGGGGACTCTAAGGTGAGGTTTTCAGGTGTTGGCTGTCCCCAGCAGTTCTGCAAAGTTGCACACACCCAAAGCTAGAAAACCGTGGAGGTGCAGCAGCTTGGGAGGGTTCTTATTCGTGTGCACAATGCCCCAAGCGTGTTGAAGTCTTCGCACGCGATAGTTGTTAAGCGTGGGCTTTGGGAGGCGCAGACTTTGCAGCCGAGGGCTGTCTGCGCGTGTGCGCTCCTGGCCCATGCAGCCACGCTGTCCTGCCTTGGAGATGTCCCTTCAGGAGTGGGGATTTGTAGCAGTCGTCTGCAAACACACACCAACAGCGCATAAATACCATTGTGGGGGTGTGGGTTTTATGGATTAGGATAAACAGTTCTGCAAATCTAAGAGCACAGGGAACTGCAGGCAGCAAATGTAAAAGCAGAATGAGGGTCAGTTCCTGTGAGTCAAGGTGATCTAACGGGGCGGGATGGAGAGGGACAGCTTCTGCGGCACCTCCAGGATGCTCTGCGTGCACTGGGATGTGTGAAGGAGGGCATCCTGACAAGGCAAGATAGAGATGTGAGGGCACTATGGGCTGCTTAACTTAGCAAGAAGCACTAGCAAAAAGGCACAGGACACGGCCTAGCAACCCAAATTAACTGTTCAGTATGGATTCTGGGGTTTCAGAATACACAGAAGCCCTTGCTCTCACCTAATTACTGAGGATGTTAGCGGAGATGATGAGGTTGATCTCATCAAGCCAGCAAGGGACTGGCTGCCTGAACCGTATATTCCTCCTAGATCATTACCTAAATATGACATTTGGCCAAGCAAGGGCTGAGCGAGTAAGAAAGGAGAGTGCGGCTGAGGAGCAGCAGAGGAAGGGAGGTCACGCGTGTTGGGGGAACTGGTGACACCAGTGATGATCCCAAGCTGGTGTGCCAGGAAGGCGGCCAAGACAGATGGGAGTCAGGGTCTGAAAACTGAGGCTAGGAGAGAATCTGTGAGGAAAGTCAATAAACAAGAAAGCGTTAACTAACGTTTACTGTCAAGGCTGAGTCCCAAGATAACAGTGGATGTCTGTGTCAACAGCGGCAAAAGGCAAGGAGAGGACGCTGCAGAATACTGCAGGCTCGAAAATGGAAGAGGGCAGTGAAGCATCTTTTATCCGCTGCTCAGACAGCGCCGTGTAATCCCTATGTGACGGTTCAGGGTGAGGCCACTCTGACCGAAGCGTACAGCTGATGGCTGCGCCAGGTTTTGTGTGGGTGTGTACACACGACACGCGTCCAGATTAGCTGCCATGTGTGCATGCGTGGTTGCAAACCAGTGTGTGCAAACCATATGGCATGTGAGAGCAAGTCAGCACACGCGTCGTCAAGAGGACAGCCAGAGAAAGCAATCCTCCCCTCCCTCTGTGAAGAGTTTGTGCCCTGCCTTATGCCAGAGGAAAGAAATTCAGAAGGAGCTACAAGAAAAGCAGCTGGTCCACTGAGAGATGAATGCCTGTCAGACTCAGAGATTAAATGGAAGCACGACAAATCTGGATTGTTCCTGCCAAAACCAACTCTGATTACTTTATAATTCAACATGTGTTACCAGCTCCTATTATTAGAAAGCTAAACTTCCTCCACTGTGGGAAGAGGCTGAGATGGAGCTTTCTAGCCTTGTGTAAGTTAATTACAGTACACATGTTAAAAGCAGCATCTGTCTTAGTCAGTCTAGTTGATTATTGCAGCACTTTATTTTTAGTTATCATCAAGGTGAAGGATGACACTAATATAAGTGGAGAGCGCCGTGCAGATCTTGCTTAACTACGTATTCTCCAAAACCAGCTATGCCAGACCTGGTGGGACCTTCTCTCCTGGAGCTGGGCCAGGTGACGCTGTTGCTGGACTTGCAGGAAAAGAGTCTGTGTGACGTGCTTCGACTACAGAGTTACAACAAAGATATTGAGACGCAGCTATTAAAATCGGCTGTGAAAACACTAGGCTTGTTAGATCCTTGTGGTACACCAGTGGCTAAAATTTTTGATGCTCCATGTCTATTCTGAGCTCCCTCTGATGCAAACATTTCTGGCCTCATGACCGAATGCTTTGATTTATCACGTAATAGCACCCAGTTCTTTCCCTGATGTCTAATTTCGCTGCCTAGTATTATTTCAAATTCTGGACAAGATCTTCCATGTGTGACTCTCGGGGCTACTCTGACAAAGCCATGAAAGCATGCCAAGTGAGCTTTCTTTGCAAATTTGGGAAGCTCCTCCTGAACAACTGAGAGGTCTTGAGATGTAGCCTTGGCTGAGAGCTCAAAGTATGGGAACTCCTCCCTCGCACTTTAGGGCCAGGAGGCTGGTGTGGTGCTGGTGTCACACAGGAGGCACGCAGTTAGGGTTCAGGGTGTGTGAGTGCTCTGGGCTGCTCCAGTGCTGGTGGAGCCGGGAGGCTGGTGCTGACACAGTTCCTCGTCAGATGCAGGCCTGGGAAACCTTGGTTTGCTTTCTATTTACAGCACAAATGAAAAGAGTCTGCCTCCTTTCCAAACTGAAATGAACAGGTAAACAAGAAATGAAAAATCTTCAGCAGAACAAACCCTTCCCTTCGGGTGTTACAGCAGCAGCCAGGCAGAGCAGCGGTGCCCCGAGAGCCCGGGTAACGAGCAGCTTGGATTAGCAGCAGTCTGATGGCAATGGCTGTCTCCAGGGTCATTCCTCCTGGGCCTGATTTGTGCTCTTTTGGTCAAGAAACCTTTTTAGGCGGTGATGGAGAACAAAAAGAGCATTAACACGCCCTCGTCAAATTTGAAGCGTAATACTCTGTTGATCTGTGTTTGTTCTGTAAGAACACTTTTCAGAGGCCTTGTGTTTGTAAGCACCTCACTGCCAGCAACGATCTCCCATGTGCGGTCTCAGCAGAGGCATTGCAGGTGCCCGCTGTGATTTTTGTGTGACACATGCACACAGACACCTTGTGCAGCAGCTCTGGCGTCTGTTTGCCAGATCAAAGCCAATCTAAATGGGCTGCCTAGCTCTGTGTCCTGCAGCAGCGCAGCAGGCTGATGCTGTTGGTAAGAGATCAGACCTCCCTGGGTTTTGTGCGAGGACCATGTCCAGTGTGGGTTTGCCATTCCTGTGATTCCTGCCTTTTGCTTTACTGCTTATTTTTCCAGAGCTGACAGAACAAAATGTAGTGAGAAAAGCGATGCCTGCCTCTTTACTGCAAAGTTGGGTTTTAAATGTACAAGGGTCATCAGAGGGTGGCCATGATCCCTGATGCTTCCTCCACGCCTCATCAGAAGGAAGCCTCCACCTTCTCCAGATCCGGAAAACAAGGCCTGGGCACAATCACCAAGAGCCTCTTGCTTCTCCAGCTCTCTGTGCAGGGACTGGAGTGAAAGCAGTGCCACGCTCTGTGGTTATGGTACTTGCTGGGATGCGCTGACTCTCTCTTCACCTCCTACCAGCTCTGAAGCGTTCATGCATGATGGGGTACAGAGTTTGCTTACATACCTAAGTGATATACCTAATGGTACCATAACTGAACATAGTCTCCAGGTCCCTCTGCAGAGATGAGAGGTGTGAAGATGCAGGCCAGGTACTAAGAGAAGCTCTTTTGAGTATTTCTGACTCAGCTGGAGCAGCGGCCCTTGAGATCCTTTGAGGAGTCAAACACTCTGAAATACTTTGAGGAGTACTCATGAAATACTTTGAGGTGCCAAGAGCTGGCTTTCCAGAAAAAAAATGCAGACGAATTAGGAGGGTTGGGAGGGAAATTAATGTGCCTTGGCTCACCAGCAACATGAGATATGGTAGCCCTGTCCCTGGTCCTTCTATTTAACGTGGGCCTGGGCGCCATGCAAAGGGTGTTTCCAGGGTCAGTACCACAGGAACAGCTGGAGCAAAGCGATCTTCATGAGCAGTGGAGCCGTTGTGTCCAACTCCCACTGACGACCGAGGGAATGTGTTTATTACAAACAATTAATGGTTGTCTGATTAGAGAACTATTTCTCAGTGGAAGATAGTATCAAAAGGTCACAGTTGCTGTGTGTTTACTCCCAGGAGGTCTGTGAAGCCACTCTGGTATGAGGGACGGAGAACACCATGTCCTTGCTTACTGAGGGGATGGCTTCCACAGCCTGCACAAGGCTCATCTGGCTGCGTCTCCTCACCCGGCTCTGCCTCTCCCTCCAGCCTTGTGCCGGGGTGACCTGAGCACAGGGGTAAATTCGGTTCTTCCCACGGCTTGGCTGTTCTGCGGTGAGTAGCCGTGGTAGCTAGGGCTCTCATTTGTGCGGAATCTGCTCAGCGCGACAACTGTCCCAAGCAGCCAGGCGCAGCTGCTGCCAGGGCTGTGCGTGCACCCTGCACTGCGGGGTATCAGACCTGACTTTACTGTTCCCGTAAGCCAGGAGGAGTGACTGACTTGGTGAAAATGCCTCCGCTCAGCGTGAGCCTTTGCAGTGCTGCGGCCCAGGGACAAAGCGTTCAAACGCGCACCCTGACGGAGCCTTCTCCCGTCTGACACGAGCTGGAGCCCTCTGCAGAGATTCCCCACCTGCAGCTGGATGCCTGCCCTCCTCCTCCACTCCCCACCACAGCGAAGCGGCGCCAGGTGAAAGCAGATGAAAGATTGCTTCACATTTGGTAACAAATAACTTCCAAGCCTATCCAAGAGCCTTTCAACTTAACTGCTCTCTTTGCTCCTTTCATGTCTCCTCTTTGTTTGGCGAGCAAGCTAATGCAAGCTCCAAACAAGCGTCTGTACTCATAAGACATGAACAAATAGGGAGAGGATAATAATACCCAAAGGTTTTACAGGAGAGGTTAAAAAGGGAGCCAGACTACAGAGGCTGCTGAAGAGTGGTTTGCTTGACTGATGTTACAAAGGCAAAAGACAAAAATACTTGGAAAATGCCTCTGAGCAGCGATTGCTTTATCAGAAAGCCTTGCAATTAGGCATGAAAGGAGTCCTCCCGAGCTTCTGAGATGCATTAAAGAGGTTATTATGAAATAATTAAGCTACATGGAATAACATGAGAGCCACTCTGTCCCCTACCTCCCCATCTGTTGAGCTCTACGTAGAGGAGATCTAACAGGTCTCAGCAGCCCTCAGACCGTTTGGATGCTCCTTGCTCCCTGCCAAAACAGGACAGGAAAGGTGAAATGAGCTTTGTGCGTTCATAGCACCATCCTAAGGCACATGCCTGCACAGCCAGAGCCCCAACAGCCCTGACTCCTGGACTCAGGACCTATCTATGACCTTGGGGTGCATCAGAGCTGCTTTCCCTTGCACAAATTGTCTCATTGCGCACACATTGTCTCATTGCGCACACAACAACACAACATTGCGCACATAGGGACCACCCAAGTTTACGTGGTGGCCAGCATCTCTGTGCTCCAGGGGTCTTTTGTGCAGACTGAGCATTGCTGGACACAGAAATGACAAGAGTGGATTAATTTATCCTTAAATCCATTCAGTAGCTGATTGGTATCTTCTCCTGTTCATCTTTTCCATATTTTCTCTGCTGCTGAGGGCTAGGAGCCAGTGTTTTTTCATGTAGATGTTATATGTGTTCGGGTGTTTCTGGAAAGTTAATAAGAAAGATTGGGTAGCTTGAAAATCCGTAATGATGCCAGTGCTGAATTCGAGGTATTTATTAGTCGGTCTTTCCCTTTCTTCCCCCTTACCGCACGCTGCCTGGAGACCCACTGTCTTTGTCTGCCCAGAGGGGCAGAGGCTGGTCCAGAGCATCTCCGTCGGTGGTGCGTGCCTGGGAGGCATGAGCAGCTGCAGGCAGCTGTGCTGGAGCTGTGTCCCTTAGGGATGCTGCTCGGAGAGCTGGGACTTCGAAGCACGGCCATAGGTGCAGGCACAGCGATAGGTGGAATTTTTTTTCCCACTCCCACTGGCCACCTAATGTGTTCCCTGAGGTGAAACCCTGGGTCATGTTGAGGGGATATGGCAGGGTCAGCCTTACCCTGTTAGCCAGCCTGTGCTCCCACCGGCGCTGGCGTGGGTGGCACAGGGGTGACTCCAGCCTGGGGACGATGGGTGCAGGCTGCCTGATGGTCTGGCGCTTCGTTTCCCTCCGAATTCCATCAGGACTGAGCCTGGAGCTGTGTTCCCCACAGCTCAGACGGGAGTGCTAGGAGATGAACCTGTGCCAGGGAACGTATTTACTGACGGGGGAGAAGGAAACCGCACTGTCCCTGGTGCAGGGGGCTGTGAAATTCTTCGCACTGTCCCTCATATCTGCTCAGCTTCAGTCAAGCCAGAACTCTGTAAAGGGCCTCCTTTGACAAAAGGCATGAGCGTACAATTGCACTACACAACTATAAACTGAATTATTGAACCTACAGGAGCCCCATAAAACCACTGAACTAGCAATTAGTATTATTTGTCTCCCGGTTCCACTCAGGAAAAGAATTAGGCAGGGCACAATCCTGCTTGGTACAGAAAGCAAGGGGCAGTACTGTTCATCCCATGGAGTCCAAGCTCCGGGATTGCACTTGTGAGTGCTGCCACTTCTTAAATCTCCAACCCCTTACAACCTCTTTCTTCTTTCTCGTCCGAGCCAAGTGTCAGTATGCTCCTGGAATGTTGTTACCCTTAGCTTAGGCTGGCTCAGACCGTGAGAGCTTACACCCTCCACCTAGAGATGCCTGTGCGGTGGAAGGCTTTACTGAGGGTGGAGAACATCAGTATTACAGCGAGCACTGGCTGAACTGGCACAGCTCTCATGGTCATGCTATTAGAGAAGTCTTATGGCTGTAGAACCTGCTGTAACAGGGTTTGTTGCTTTAGCCCTTAGTTTCTTTTCATACTCTAGCTTCCAATCCTCTCCCTTTACTTTACTGTGGGTCTGCTTCTCCTTGGAGACTGGGGCAGTTAATGGAGTTGCTTCCATAAAATCTGTCTTCTCTTTGGAAATCCATCTTCTCCAGTGACTAGATGGTTCCTCTTCCCCAGCTGGGCTGGAGCTCCTCCCAAGGACAAGGGACTCAGCCCTCCATAGAATTCTGTGCTGTTGCCACAGAAGCCATGAGATGCTGGTGTGAACAACCACACCAAGATCCTCAGTGGATCAGCCATCAGTGCTGCATCTCCACTGTCCACCAGCTGCATGCTCCTTGTGCTTGGCCCAGCGAGGTACCCAAATACATCTGCTGCTGTATTTGAGGGAGGAGCACTGCATTGCCTTCTCTACACTCAAACACTCTGCATCCCCACCAAGAACTGCCCTGGTGATGGTCTGTCCCAAGTGCACTCCTGTTAAAGTCAGTGATGCAGAACACGGAGTCCTTAGCAGGGCTTTCACACTCACAAGTTCAATAGGCTGAGTGAAAAAAAAAACAGGGTTTGACACAGAGGATTTTACTTGATGGTGGTGGCGGGGGGGGGGGGAAGAAGTTTCTTTCTGGGATTTGCCGCTAAGGAGATATACTATGGACCAAAGGAGATATGGAGGTTTCCTGCTCTGATGTTTTCTTTCATATCCTGAACTCAGTTGAACTGTGTGTATTGTCAAGATTTTCTTTTGTAAGTGCATGGATTAATTAGGTGCAGGACTTAATACATGTCCTGAGAAAAACACTTAGTGCTTTCTGATGCTGCCTTTAATGTAAAGACTGTTTGACAGGAGGTTTTCGGGAACGCTTGCCTGATGACTCATCTAAAGCACAGGGAGAGCCTGCTTTCCCATTTACCTTGATGGAGAATGACACCCTCCTGTTAGTGCGTGATACGTTTCTTTGAAAGGAATTTCAGCCTTCTAGAAGATCTTAGGTCTTTAGGGCAGGACTTAGTAATCTAAACCAGGTCCAGCCTTCTTCAAAGTCTGTGGCGACGCTCCCGAACCCTGCTGATGGGAGCTGGGCATGGCACCTCGTGCCTGTCCCTGAAGCCTTGTGCTTGGCACACCGCACCCTCTGCTGAGCTGCTCAAGGATGCTGGGCCACTGGCAGGACTCCCTGGGCATGGGGGAGACAGTTGTCCAGTACAAACCATCCTCCGGGACAGTTCTGCATGGTCCCAGGGGACCACCTTCTGCATCCTCTAGGAGAAATCCTGCATGTCCTAGGATGGCTGCAGGACGGGAGAAACCAGGTCCTGGAGGAGCCCTGTGGGAGAAGAGACAGTTCATCTCATCTTGGAGACCTGCACAGGTCCAAGCAGAAGGCAGGACTGATGCAGAGAAGCAGAACAATGTCCTTCCCACATTGGAATGTGGTGGAATTGAGGACCAGGCACTCCTCAGCAGAACCTGCTGAGAGCTTGGGGTGCAATTGAGCAATTTGGGACAGAGACAGTGATGGAGGGGCTCTTCATCCCCGTCTTATTCAAACCAGATCATAAAGAGCTGAAAGACAACAGCACAGAGCTGCTTGGCTATTCTGCTTTGCGCTGGGAAATGTCAGGAGGCACCTGGAGCGCTGGCAGGCTGTCTCTGGTGGGATCAGCAGCGAGGGCTGATGTCCAGTCTTGGCAACTTGTTATTCCAAGGTCCCGGAGTCACTGAGGAGAGAAAGCTCGTTTCAGCACAAGTAGCTCAGGGAGGCTTGGTGTTAGTTTAGATGAAGAAAATTAGTTTTGCCATCAGAAGGTCAAGAAACCTTTCTCTTTTTTTCTTTCTTCTTTTTTTTTTAAATAGAAGCCACAAGTCTGAAGCAAAGAATAAAATCCACAGGGATACTCTACACCTTCAGAATTTGTGGATTTTTTCCATACTTGAACATTTTGTGTGCCTCTGCTTGTGCAAAATGAATTAAAGTTTTCCATCCAGCTCCTGCTGAGAAAAGTGCTCACATCACAACTGGCACTAACTGGCTCCCTCGTTAGCAGCCTCAGAGGGGAGGCAAGGAGCAAGCTGCCACGCAGCCCAAATCTCCCACAAGCACCAGCGAGACCCGTGCTCCCACTCCACCAGCTCATGCAGTGGACTGGGAAGTAGAAGTTTTACCTCTTCCTAGGAACGTCACCTCAGACTCTGCTTTCCAGGCCTGCCAACGTAGCATTACATTCTCTTAATTTTTGTTTGTGATGGAACTGCCACCCTGACAGATTAATTGAGCTATAACGTATGCAAAGGAACGTGAAAAAAAGAAAGCAGCTGCGTTACCCGGTGTTCACTCCGCAAATTGGCGCTGCTACCTGCAATGATGACTGTCTTGAATGCTAAAGGATCACAATCCTGAGTGCACCAAATGAGCCCTTTAATGGGGAAAAACACCAATTTAGGCTCACTACAGCTGAAGGAAGGGGAAACACATCTGGGAAGTGGTTCTATGGTGAGTACGGCAGTTCATCTATCAATATTAACAATAACACATAAAACCGTGGCTTGCATATTATCTCCCAATGAACAGAAGACAGAGACTGAGTTCCATGTAATTTAATTTCAATTAGTGCATTGGAGCTTTTTAAAAAAATGGACTATATATTCTTCTACACTTACTCGCAGACTATTAAGCACGATGCAGACAAATTATCATGTAAATGAGAATTATCTTATTGGCTTTAGTATCTTTCTCCCTCTTCCTTCCCCAAGTAATTGGGTAGGTAGGTGCTGGGAAAAAAAAAAAACAGATCAGGGGAAATGTGAATCCTGAAATCTCTGCAGCAATCTCTCTCCTTGGATGCAGAAGCCCAAAATATATGTGTGTGGCAGTTTAATTTAATTTGCTGTTAATGAGCTTAAATAGTAGCCTTCCCTTCCTTTGCTTTCACTGCATTTCTGTCCAGGCTCTCATTAGGCAGCGTGATAAAGCAGGTGCTTGTTAAAAATACCAGAAGTGCCGATTTACATTACAAAGTTGTTCCTAGCACTTGTGGGAAAGGACAGGGAAGTCTCCTCCCTGGGTACAGCTGGTGGGAGAAGGGAAGCAGTACCTGTTTTCATGTGTTTAAACCCAAGAATGCTTATTCCCAATACTAATAAAGCCAGAATTTAAAATCCAAGGTGCAGAAGCATCCAATAAATAAGGAGGTGTGTAGCTTTCTCCAAAGCAAGGTGGACAAGAGACCTTCAGTGATCTGCCTGGAGAATTCAGGTGTTCAGCTCGCATGAGGCACATAAAGGACTATACCCATACAGGTCTCATTTGAATGAGTATAATTCAGAAGGAAAGTTCTCAACTATTTAATTCAGGCCAAACGTAAATTTAATTCAGGAAACGTAAAATCTAGGGTTGGTTTTTATCAGCACAGCCAAACCTGGGAGAGTGCAAACTGTGAACAGAGAGGGAATAGAAAGAAGAGGTGGGAAAGAGGGAGCAGGGATGGAAAAGGGCATGGAGAAAGAATTCAGCATAGAGTAGTGTGCTTTCAAATATTCATATGGAAAAGGCATAAACAGAAACAAACACATGCTTGGGTAGCTAATAAAGGTCGTGTTTACAAGTGAGCGGAGCGATTCATTAAGAATGGGAAGAAGCACCTGCTCTGGAAATAAGGAAAATACTTCATGAAAGCACAGAGCGACTAGAGACAGTGATTTCAGTACAAGTGTGCTCAAGAAAGAGAGAAGCTCAGCACCTCTGATCATTCACCGTCCGCGTTTGTCCGCAGTATCCCCATGGGCGAGGCTCGGAGGAGAGCCAGCTCCAGTGTAGCTCAGCGCGGACAGCACGAGTAGCTCAGAACACGGGTATCTGGTTCCCAGTACTTTTATTCCAAGCACTGTTAAATCCAAGCAAAAAAAAAAAAAAAAAAAATTCCTCAGCTCCTTTCTCATTTTCAATTCAGTACCTTCTTCAGTCCCTTCTTTTCATTATATCTCCAACTAGAGAAAAAATACCGACAGGGAGCAAAGTCGAAACTCCCTGCCAAATGTCCTGGTTCCACATGCGGAGTTGATGTCTCCAGCCACACCTCAGCCCTGCGGGTGTGCGGGATTAGATTGTGGTGCTGGCAGATTAAATCCTTCCTTCTGTTCCTCTTCAGGAGGACCCAGCTCTTTGGATGTGCTCATGACCCTCTTCAAGGAGAAAGACACCTTTGACAAGGCTGTGAGACCTGGCTAAGGAGGGAAGATGGTCAAATAACTTTGGAAATGAGAGTGGAGGTGAGCATGCAGGGTAGTAACAAAGAATGGCCGTCTCTCTCCCCTGGCCTCCCTCCAGAAGAGACATCTGGGGCCTGCCCACATCCCGTTGTGGTAGGTCCCTCTCTCTGAGGCTGTGACGGACCCCAGCCCGCTTAACACGGACCCTGCTGAGCAGCACCACGCTGCACCCGGCTGCATCAGCCAAAAAAGGGGTTTCCCTGGACCAGAGCGAGGAGGAGTTGCAAGGGCTGTTATTCGGTGTGGGAGAGCTGTTTTACTCCCCTCCCGGGTGTGCTTTGTCAGCACGAATGTCAGTCATCTATCTCTTTCCTTCCCAGGTGGAGCTGCTATTCATGTTTTCTCCTCTTTTGCTTAGTAGGGGTTGGAAAAAACCTGCAGAACTCATCCTGGTAGCACCACACCACCCTTGCTGTGGAAGCCAGCGTGCCATCTGCCCGTCTGCTTTCTGCCGCTTGCTGTCGCGGGGTGTGACAGTGCTGCTCCGAGCACCCCGTCACCTAGAAAAAGCCAGCTTCTCTTGATTTTGGTACCAATGAGAGACGAGGATGTTTCCCTGTTACATTGGGAAATCTCCTTTTTCCTCCCTGCCAGCGAGCTCTGCCTGCTACAGACTAAGAAAACGATTCAGCTGTGACTCTGGGAGAGCTGTGGCTGCTCCTGGGAAGGGCTTTGAAACGGCCAGTTGGGAAACTGGGCTCTTCACCAACTCACCTGTCACCTAACATTTGGGGTGAGGACAATCAGGCCACATGCCTGGATAGCAGCCTGGAAGAAAGCACTTTCTTTCCGTGGGGAATAATTCAGTAATCGGTGGCAATATCTGAGCCCTCAGTTCTCCGTGCACTGGGGGACAAGGAAGTCCCCTGCCCTTAATTGGCCCCTGCCTGCTTTCTGGATGGGTTCAGCTGTCCCAGCCCATGCACTCTGCAAAAAGCCTTGAAGACCATTGCAGCAGATGTATCCACACAGGCAGTTTAGCACAGGTTTGATCCTGCTCCTGGGACCAGAGCATGGAGCCCTGAAGCTCATGCTAAACTCCTGCCTCAGCTGGAGCTCTGCAGAGGGAGAGAAGCCCAAGCTTTGATTGTGGGAGCTGCACTGACAAGCTGTTGGCAGGGCTTAAAGCACTCCAGACCCATCTCTCCTGGGTTTGTGCATCCCCTCGTGGTGCAAACGCCCCCAGCCAGGCAAGCACACAGCAGTGCTGAGACTGTCTGCTTCCCCACTCATCATCTCCGGGGTTTTCGGGGACCGTCACGGGGGCAGCTGCCTGTCCTCAGAGAGAGGAGCTGCCCTTCCCTCCCCCAGCACTTGGCACTGGGTATTTACACTTGAAGTGGAGAGGGTCTCTTGCAGTCTCTGTGTCTGACATTTAGCACAAAGTGTCCTGATGTCCATGACAGGCAACCACCCGTGTCTGCTCAACAATGGGATCACGCTGTCACACGCCGTTAGGAGGTGGAGATGGGCTTGGCCTTCCTACATGCTACCACAGGGACAGGTTTGTAGGGCAGATGGAGACCGAGCTGCCCTGTCCGGCTCTAACAGCCCGGTCATGAGGATAAGGCGTGAAGAGTCCGTTCGTTCAGGCTGCCGGTGTGATCTGATCCCATACTCTGCCTTTACCAGAAAAGCTCTTTCCCCTTGAGCAGTTACTGCTTTAAAATGACTTACTTATACATTTGCTACATGTTATTTTGAATCCTCTTGAAGATCAAGGACGCTACAAAACCAGCAAGATAAAATTAGCACCCGAGCTGTAGCCTCTGCTTGGTATGAGAAATGCAGAGCAGCCTCCCTTGCGGCGAATGCTGGAAGGTGAATTTCACTGATGGCTTCCTTTCAGCAGACCTAGTTCTGCCATCCCTGTTTGGGTTGAGTGCCACCACAGCCCGTAAGCTGTCCGGGTGGTTTCTGTAAGGCTGCTTCCAGAAAAAAGGATCAGACGACAGCATGGGTGGTGAATTGGGCCTAAAACTGGTAAGAAAGCAGTTTGTTCAAAATCAGTTCTTATCTGCTCACAATGGGGTCACTGGGTGTGTCAACAGGGAGTCCAGGGGGGATGGTCGGGCTGGTTTACACTGGTGTACAGCTCTCAGAACGCCAGCGCTAAGTACAGCACCAAGCCTGGGGTTTTAAAAGGCTGTTAGAGGTGAGAGCATGCGTGGAGAGGAGCCGCTGAAATGACATAAGGACTGGAGAAGTGCCGTGAGGTGAGGGCTGCAATGGCCCATCGGTTTGGGTGGTGTCGAGGCTCCTGAGGCATCTGATTGTGGTGGGTAAGTGCCCTCAGAGGGAGAACCAGCGGGTGCTGAAGGCAGATTTCTTAGCCAGGTGCTTTTCAAGGAGGTAAGTTTAACCCGGTACAAATTCTCAATATGGCAACATATGAGCAAAATCCGATGTCACGTACTAGACATTGAATGTGATCATCTATGGTCTCTTCTACTTTCAAAACACCTGAGCCTCAGGCTGAGTAAGTCAGTCAGTCATACGCCCTAAGTAAGTCAGGTCACACTGTGAGGGCAGGTTCTCCACCGGGTCGAGGGCAGGGACAAACCACTTCTTTTACTGGGGCACTGCTCACACCTTACAAGCACCACCAGCACAGGCTTGGGCACGTACTCACATTCAACCTTGCTTCACGCCACATGACTGCAAACCAGTGCTGGACAAACTTCAGGAGGGAAGGCCAGATCTGTGTCCCCAGTCTGGCACAAACTGACCCCTTCCTTGCATTCAGGTGCAGGGCTGGAGCAGACTGGGCCAAGAAATGCTGGGCAGAAGTTCAGAGTTTAGATCCTTAATTTTTCCCTTGGGCCACCGTTTAAGCCTTCACCCAATCTATGCATTTGCTGGTGACGTACCCCATTATCTGCTTGAAAACAGGTCTAAGATTGACAGCCTTCCCAGCATTGCCTTGGCCCCGTTAGGCCCCACAGATAAAGCATTATCTTCTCAACCTGGACCAGGAGGTGACTGGAGACCTGAGCTGAGCTCTTCGAGCTCCACTGCCTTCCTGTCTGACAGCTCAGGAGTTAGTGTGTTGACCCTAGCAGCAAAGGCTGCGTTTAAATCTGATACGCCCTAAGCTTTTATTTATAGGGGGTCATCCATGGTGACTAAGAGTCAAAGGAGGAGGAAAGATTAGAAGAACAGCAGCAGAGCTGCCTGGAGGAGCAGGTGGGATCTCGGAGGGGACAGTCAGGATTAAGACATCCATATTCAAAACTGGCAAACAACTGTAGATGCTTTATGCTTACTGATTTTGCATCCAGAATCTAAGGAGCCCCATACTTCCAGTTAATAAATTCCCACAGAAATAAGGGATGCATCTTCTGTCCCTTTATTTGCGGGTGTTTCAGAACAGTCCACAGTATTTGAGATGATTTACCAAGTAAGATCTAAGTTGGGTTGTCAGTGAGCACAAACGTGTATCAGTCCCTTGACCTTCATTGACTTTTATCCATTTATGCCCAAGCAGGATTATTCTTTCAAGAAGGTGGCTATGGGTGCCCGAGCTTTAAAGCCCACGTTGTTTTAATGGGACTCATAGGAAAAATGTTTTATGATCAGAGGGCTCCTGTGAAGCCAGGCTGAGAGAGCTGGGGCTGTTCAGCCTGGAGCAGAGGAGGCTCCGGGGAGACCTGAGAGCAGCCTCCTAAGTGCCTAAAGGGGGCTGCAGGAAAGATGGGGAGAGACTGTTCAGCAGAGCCTGTTGTAATAGGACGAGAGGCAATGGTTTTAAAAGAGAGGGAGGCAGATTCAGATTGGATAGAAGGAAAAAATTTTTTACGCTCAGGGTGGTGGAGCACTGGAACAGGTTGCCCAGAGAGGGGGTGGATGCCCCATCCCTGGAAACGTTCCAGGCCAGGTTGGCCGGGGCTGTGAGCAACCTGATCTGGCTGGAGATGTCCCTGCTCCTGGCAGGGGGTTGGACTGGGTGGGCCTTGAAAGTCCCTTCCCACCCAAACCATCCTGTGATTCCATGTTTCCAAAGTGAATACTCAGTAGGATGAATTCAAAGACACTTTCACAAAATTACTGAGACACACTTAAAAGTCAGTGTTTCTGGGAATATTGCTGTCATTTGTGCCGGTGTATTTACAGCAAGCCAGCGAGAAGCGGTGCAAATGCAGTCCATCTGGAACTGCTGGCACTAGCACCCGTTCAGTAACAGCCACCAGCCAGATCTGGATGCTTAAATAAGACAAGGACATATGCCACCGCTTTCTTTGTCAGCGCAGGTAACGTTGTGCACTGAATGGATTTTTTTGTTTGTCCCATTCGAGAAATAAGACTGCCAGTGAGTTTCAGCTCTGGAGCCAACTTCTGCGAAGTGTGAAGGAGGTGGGAAGCTGGATTCAGGCTGAGGCCCGTCTCCTTTGCTGAACACACCAGAACACCGTGCCCTCATTCAGCAATCCCCAGACTCTAGCTCAGAGAAGATGCTCTGCTTGTGAAACAGTCCTGCAGTGCCTCTGGTCACAGGATGCTAAAACGTTAAAATGAGGGCCCAGAGGAGCAGGGCAGGATGCTGCTCATGGCCCAGCAAAGCCTGGCCACCACTGCTGTATTCATGGAAGAGAAAACGAGATAAACTGTCGTAGCAGGGGGTCGCTGTCCCAGCACAGGAGGGACTGGGAGAACTGATGGACTGCTGGTATTTTAAGGATTTCTATTGGTACAGTGAAGTGGTTTTTTTTTCCGAGGGAAAAGGATGAAGTCCTTAAGGACCACAGCTGACTGGGATTCCCAATAAGTAGCAGTAGTACCCAGCAAGTTTTCTGCCTTATTGCTTTATGCTGAGGTTGATATTCCCACATAAAAGACAACTGAGGGAGAGGCAGGTCACATCACCTTCCACTGCGCAGGACTTTCAGCTGCGAAATGCACAGACAATTAAGGAGCCTACAGTTTTCACAAGCAGTTTGCTTCCTTGCCTTCTCCTCCTCCCTTAAAATCTACTGGATTAGCAAAAAATAATTTATTTCTTTTATTTATTCCTGGTAGTCTGGTTCCGTCAAAAGCCATTCAGTGTTGTGCTACACACATGAAGTAGACAGGCCCTGTCCCCAGAAAATCAGCAAACACAGGAGAGTGCAAAAAAAAAACCCTCTTGGGGTAGCATAAGGGAACAGGGAAATGGCCATGGTTAAAAAAAAGACAGACCATGAAGAGAGGGATTGGATCTCACCTCTCTAGCATCTGTTTAGAGCACCCTGAACTGGTTTGCCTGGTCCCCAAGTCACTGTCATTTGAGGCTTCACACTTTTCTCTCCGCTTCTGTTCTACATTTCGTTATCTCCGGGTTTCCAGACGAAAACAGTCCTACTCCAACAAAATACCAAAAGTGTCTTTTTTCTCCCTTGTTTCCCCGCTCCTCCTCAGCATCCAGCACGCCGCGGCAGCAATGCGCGCCTCATTAGGTGGACCAGGAGTGCCCTGCGTTCTCCGTAACGGTTTCCTCCTCAGATCCTGGGACCGATGTGATGGCAATTTCTGCGAGTTCTTTACCTGTCCTGCCACAAAACACAGAGATGTGTGGGTACACCCACGCACCGCTTTTCATTGCCTGCTTACAAGCTGATGTGGAAGCTGTAGGGAGGAGATGAATGTTATTTGCCAGTTAGGTCTGCTAATTACAGGATGAGGTTTTGGGAGGAAAAAAAAAAATGTTTTCACTTGCAGTCTTTCCAATCTGTTTTGAATTAGGAGGCGCTCAGGATTAGAAAGTGTTTTCTCATTAGAACAAATGTCACAGATTTAAAAACCTCTTCATTTAAATTCCTCCTAATGTTCTTTGGCTTGAACAAGCAAGCTCTTA
Organism: Chlamydotis macqueenii; assembly: GCF_036417535.1. Lineage (NCBI taxonomy): Eukaryota > Metazoa > Chordata > Aves > Otidiformes > Otididae > Chlamydotis > Chlamydotis macqueenii. The sequence continues at coordinate 2,234,204 of NC_141571.1, read as the reverse complement.
ATGTCCATTTTAATTAAAGCATCTTGATGGGACTGCAGCTGGGCACCTGATGACAGCAGGTCTCTGTGAAGTGGACATGGTCAAACCACGAAGGGGAACGACACGGTGAGAACTTCAGCAGAAGCTGGCCTTTTTTGGCTTTTTAGGGAAGAGCGCTAAAGGAAATGGAAATTAAATTATCTGGAACAATGACCAGTGGGCAGGAATACCGCATGGTTTGGGAGACGCTGGCTGGGCGTGCTGGGTTGCAGCAAGGGGTTGATCTACCTTTCCCCGAGCCACTGTGAACTGTTCTCTTTTTGCTGCTGCCCCCCAAATGTCTCATTTCTCTTCAGGTAAAAGTTCAGTCCTTCCCCCTTCTCCCCAGGCGTTACCAGTGCATACACACAGGAACCACAGCGGGAAAGGACGTTGTTAGCTTTCTGGGGAAATAACTCCTTTGAGATGCCGGGTGATTGGGATGGGGGCTGCTGGGCAAGTGCCTGGAGGTTACAGGAGAGCAGTACACAAAGTGCTGGAAAATAAAGCTTTGTCAAAACACATTTCCAGCATGGAAATGGCAGAAGGCAGCACGCTGATGGGGAATTGGGTTATCCAGCCCCTCCACACTCTTCTTTCCCAGCTCCTCCCTCCCTCAGAGGCAGAGTCAGAAGCTTCACCCAGGTTCACACCAGCAGAGTGGCTGGCTTCCTCCCTCCCTCCTCGAGTGATGAATAAATCTGGAGACAGTTAATAATGAAAGACTATTAAGATAAGATTTAGTCTTTATTGTTCTCATGCTTCCATCATTTGTCAGGCACTGGAACCAAACAGGGGAGACGTCGATCTGGGGAATGCTGCTGATACCCGCACGGCAGCAGATGCATTAGTGGCTGTGCCCAGCACCTTCCAAGGGAGGAGGGTGCTACCTGGGCAGGGGCTGCCGTGCGTCATTTCTGCTCCCTTCCCTCAGGACAATCCCTTAAAGCAGTCACCTTCACTTGGTAGCTCATGAACAGTACTGCTGTCGCAGCTGGGCAGTGTTTCTGGGCCAAAAAACACCTTGACAGACAACGTGTTGTTTTCAGGAAGAAAATGTTGTCAGCTCGATTGTTTAACCTCCAAAGTTTGGGGAGAGGGTTCATTTTTAATGATCCTTGGAAAAAAAAGGACTTCCAAGGATCATTCTTTATTTGCTTCCCCCTCCCCACCATGTTAATTGGTTTTCTTTCTTTTTAGAGAGAATCCTGTTTCTGCTCTCTCACATTCACAGCGTATGGGCTACTGTGCATCCTGGGTGAGGTGGAGTGAGCGGCTAAGAGCATTTCTTTGATTTCCTCACTGTGACAGCAGTAAGAAAACACAGGAAAATAAGCACGGGTTTTGTTTTCAGGCCTTCTTCAGCTGCACGTACTGCAGAAGAAAAGGCCCTTGGACATACACAGTGCGTCCAGGGGAACAGAAACACAGCGCCAGGATTAATTCCCCATTGCGTGGGTGCTCCTGCTCGCAGGGCAGCAGCATGCAGCCCGACACAAAACGTGAAGCCCTTTCCCGAGACCACAGCTGGATGGGTACGGCACGGCCACGTTAGAGGCATCTGCTTTTTGAGATTTTCTCTTTGAACACGAGGCTGGATGAGCCCCGGCTCGCCCCCTCCACCATCCTTTTATTGCTGTTAGACCGACTTTGAGACGGGGTGGAAAAAGAAATCTGACTGAGGTAAGTGCCAAGGTCAGCGCCGCTCACCCGTCTCTGCCATCCCACTGAGCTCATAAATTGGTGTTAACACTTCCTGGAAAAAAAAACGACAAATGTAAAAAGAGAACCTTGCTCATCCTTGCAAGCACACCCATTACCGGGGCCGCTACTGCGGAGCGTGAGTCCAGCAGGACAGCGAGCGCAGACGAAACGCAAAGCCCACTCAAGGCTGCTCGCTCCAGCTGTGGTCCCCAGCGCCGGCAGCATCCTGCCCGTCTTCCAGAGCGAGCAGGAGAGAGATGCCTCTTTAGGCAACTTATTTTCTTTAAACATCACAAAGCACCTACAAATTTTTGTTCCTCTGCCATTAGAAATCCGCTTTTGCAGAATTATCTTTTTTTTCGTGTTCTTTAAATAGCTGCTTATAACAGGGCCTGGTGGTGTGGAAAGCACAAATAACTCCGGAGCCTTTGAGATGCACCCCCCGCCCCCTCCACTAACAATTCCCTTCAGCGGGATTCATAAACTCTGTTATTGTTGCTGCAGATCGGCCACACTGTGACTTTGGAGAAAATTCCGTGTGACACTGTTGCTTCATTGTTATTCTTTCTGTACCAGTGGAAGCAAATGAAAAATTCATTAAAAACAGAGAAAAAAAAGAGAAAGAAAGAAAACCACCAGCATTTCTCTATCTCCCAGCACAAAGATGAAATTTTGAAGACTGAAATCAGGGCGATGGGGAGAGAGGGGCGAGAGGGTTAAGTGTCTGAAGTGTCACACACGCATTGTCCTGGACAAACGTGGTGATGAAAGGACCCGTCCCCTCCTTCACAGGCTACCGCTATCGAATTAGGGGCCAGAGCAGGGTCTCACAGGAGGACTTGCTTTCCTCTGGATGTTTCAGCAGGCAGCGACCCCTCGGAGGAGCTCCGGCTGCTGCACCGTGGCCCCAGGGAGCTTCCCAGGCCCTCTCCTTTCCAGCTGGCTGGCACCCGTGGTCCCCACACGGCCCCGGGTTCCCAAGGATGTCACTTTTAGTCCTGCCTGCCCCATCTGGGCAGCCCTTCCTCACCAGTGGGACCACGGCAAAACTGTTCTGCCAGCCCTTCGGCCTCTGCGCCAGTGCGTGGCTTCTGTGGGGGCGGACAGAACAACGGCCGGGGAACAGCCGATCCTCGGCTCTGCAGGTCAGCGTTGCCCCAGCCACCCGTTCCTGCCCAGGCGAGGGACAGCACGGTCTGTGGTTCCTTACACGGGATCCCACCCCGCCCCATTTACTTTGGGGCTGGCAAAGATTTTGACGTGGCCTCCCCGCAGGGTCCTGGCGTTCAAGCTGGGACATCACAGTCTGCAGGGGTGGCTTTGCAGAGCAGTGAAAGACTGGCTGGGTAGCTGGGCTCCAAGGAGGTGGGGTTGGCTCGTGCTCTGCCGGGTCGCCAATTCCTCCCCTTCCAAAGGGAAAGACCCCTCAGTGGTCTTGCCTGGGCCCTGACAGCCCTAGCAACAAGCTCTCCTGGGATTGTGTGGCTCCTCAGTCCTCTTCCCAAACCTGCTGCAGGTTTGCTCTGTAGCTGCAGCTTTTTATTCTCGTGATGGGTCTCCATCGCCACGATTACTGCTGTGTTACTTTTCCAGCCCATGAAGGTGACACCCCCAAACACAAGCATCTCAATGTTTTTAAAAAATAAAAATGAGAAAACAAAACATTTCCTAGGATGTCTGCTCAGGAACGTCACAGGGGAAGAATAATTCTTTTTGTGATCAAGAGACTTAACTTCAAAAGCATCCAAACTGCAGGTCTCCGTGGGGCACCTTTCTGCAGAGTTATTAATAAGAAACAATTGTTTTAAGTGCAGAAAAGTAGGCGTACTTTCTATTCCCTTCCAAAACCCCGGCATCATTTGTCCTTAATGAATAATGAAAGATGCTTTTGTATTGCTTCCCACCCATTGTTAAGCAATAATAAATAGGACTTTAAAGAAAATCAAGTTTTGATGAAAACTTAATTCCGGACTAATACGAGAAGCACCTGCTTTTGCAGAAGTGTACAGACACTACTGGGGCTTTTGTGGGTGGAGAATTTTGGTCCAAAAGCTGAATGGAAAAATACTGCTAAATTATTCTGAAATGCTATTGCATAGCTCCATAGAAATTATAATTTGGTGTCCCTAGGTCCTTCTTCTGGAAGGAAAGCAGGATGCTCCCTTGCCCGGGACGCTCTGAAGGCAGCACTGCTGTGATGCACTGTCCCCCTTGCCCTGAGGGGTGATTTATCACAAAACGAAACCCAAGGAGGAGGCTGTTTTCTGAGGAGAGAGGGAGCACAGTGTCCCATGACAGGCTGGGGTATTTGGACTTCAGTGGAAAAGCCAGTGGGCTTTCCACTGGGAAAGCTGATGAGGTCTTGCCTTTCGGTCCTTCTTTGGGAAGCCCACTCTGCAATTGAAGTACTGAAGGTTGGAAGAGATATGTGAGTTTCCTGAGAAAAATGAAGCTGAAAGAAGAGTTAATTCTTCACGTTTGGGTTGGTGGCTACCCAGGATCTTGTCGCTCAGTCAGGCCTCGATGTTGGCGCGAGTTTGCCTCGTTAAGGGGTTTCCTACCACCGATCAACCCAACCGCCAGAGCCACCTTCCAGCACCTCATCTCTCCCAGACGCAGCAAGTGTTACGCTGGGCAGTTTTGTGTAACCGGGCTCTCCAGCCCCGCCGTGGGGATGCCAGGGTGGGTGAAGAGCACTTCTCTTGCCGGTGGGCTCTCGCTCTTCAGTCACGGGCTGCAGGGAGCGGCTGCGTGACGTTGTGCGCCGCTCACGTCCCCGCGACCCGAACGGGCCGGGACCACGCTGCGCGCGAGGCTGCGGAACCGGCGGATGCCGCGTCCATTGTTTCCTACGCATCTCTGCCTGTCTGCCCCTCAGCCGCCGAGGCCTCTGCGGGCTCCCCACGCGTGTGTGCGTGGAGTGATGCAGTGCTGGACATCAGTTTGGGTAAGAAAATATCCGATTCCCAAGAGAGTTTTTATTTCTTCCTCAGGAGAGCGAGGAGCAATCAGACACCTAACAGAGAATCAGCTTGTACAGAAAACCGAGCTGGGAATCGGTCTGTACCGAAAACACTCACGGAAGGGCGGCGGAGCTGCCGGTTCAGCTCCGGACGCGGGTGCGGCTCCCCGGAGCTGGGCTCCCCGCCCCGGCCCCGCGCTGGCCGGGGGACCCGGCTGCGGGTGCGAGCTGCGGCTGAGCCTGGGTTAAACCACGAGCGAGCGGTGCCCGGGGCAGCCAGCGGGGCCGCGGCCGGAACCATCACAGCACCCCGGCCCGGTACCGGCCGCCACCGCCCCCGAATCCCGAGCAGCGCTCCCGCCCGGCCCAGCCCCGCCCGCGCTGGACTGTTCCACTGCTCCGGCCCCAGCGCGGGGGGATGGGAGACGTGCGGGGGGAAGAGGCGCCGCGCTCCGCCGAGGCCTGGCCCAGCCCCGCGGGGCGGATCCGCTGGAGCGGAGCCGCTGCGGCACCGGGGGCTGGCAGCAGCTGCCGGCTGGGCTCCCGCTCCGTGTTCCGTGTGTGTGGGGTGTGCGTGTCCCCCCCCACCGCGGGGGCGGTGTGGTACGGCCGGCGGGAAGGAGCGGGGCGGCGGGGCGGCGCAGGGCAGTGTGCCCGCACGGCCGGGCCGCGCTGGGGTAGCTCAGCGCCTCGTCCCGCTCCGCCCTCAGCCTCCGCGCCGCCCCGCGCCCGGCGGGTGCCCGCCCGCCCCTGCCCCTTCCCGCCCCTGCCCCTTCCCGCCCCTTCCCGCCCGGCGCTGCCCCGCAGCCGGCTGCCTCCGGCCGAGCGGCTCCGCGCAGCAGCGCGCTTCCCCGCGGCGCCGCTAGCAGCACGTGAGTTATCGCCGCCTTTATTTCTTTTTTTTTCTTCAACCTTCTCCTTTCCCCGCTCTCCTCTGCTTTCCTTCTGGGTTTTTATTTTTATCCTTTTTTTTTTTTTTCCTCCTCTGTGTGGTGGGGAGGGAGCGCGGAGCTGCCCGTACCGGCGGGACGGGAAACTTTGGCGTTGGGGAGCGGCTGCCGGCTGCCATGCGGTCCCCGCTGCCACGCGGGCGCCGCCCGTCGCGGGTGGGGGCTCGGCCGGGGCCGTGGCCGGGCGCGGTGTCCCCGCGGGGAGCGGGGCGCTGCTCGGGACCCTTCGTACCGGTAATGGGGGGTACGAATGGGGGGGCACCGGGGGTACGAATGGGGGGGCACCGGGGGGCTCCCGGGGGGCTCCCGGGGGGCTGCGCCGGGGCACCGAGCCCGGCGGCCCCCCAGAGGCGAATTTCTGGCGTTTGGGGTTGTTACCTGAGGGCGTGGGCTGCTGACTTCTGTGTGTGTTTGAGGTGATGTGTTAAAAACAAAAAACAACCCACAAAAAAAAAACCAAACAAACAAAAAAAAAAAACCCCGAAAACCTCCAGTTTTCACTCGGGCTGCCCTCGGAAGGGCTCTGGCTGTCCCCGCGGCGCGCAGTAAGTTTGGCTGCGGGTGGGTGGTGGTAAGGATGCTCCTAGGGCTGATTGCTTTTAGAGAGCCCAGAAGGCTGAGATAGAAACTGCCAGGACGGAGAACAGCGTGGATGTGCGCCTTTATTTCCCTGATACGGGAATATTTTTCCTTCCGAGCACGACTCCCCGGTGCGTGGTTCGGCCTGGGGAAGGGCTGGGCGCTGAGGCTGAGCCTGGGAGCAAGCCTGGGCTGGGCTGCGGGCTCCCGCGTTTTCCCACGTTCCGGCAGCTGCTCTTCTGCTCGGGCTTCGACGGAGACCGAAGTCGATGGCGTCGCAGCTGACTTTAGCTTACTGCTGAGGCTGGAAAAACAGACCCTCGTATTCCATATCAGCGAAGCCGTCGTTGTCTTTCCCCTGCAAATACAGACCCTGAGGTGATTGCTAGCTGGTGCGTACCTCTGCCGTTGCCGGTGGCTTCTCCGGAGCTGGCAGGAGCGGTGCGAGCCTTCGGACCGCTGTTTGCTGTGGAGCCCAGCGCACTGGCTGCACTGGTTTTGCCGTGGCTTTGGGTGATGCCGGCTGTAGGCTGAGGTGGGCGGTGGCGGGGTGGGAGGTACGGGCGGTTCTGCAGGACCTCCTGGTTGTCCCTGCTGTGAGGACGGAGCCCGCTCGCTTCTACAGGTGCTTCCACTCTTGCTTTCCCCTTCCTCGCTTGAGGAGGAGATGATGCACTCACTTGCATTTTTCTCCTGTCCCTTATTCTGCAGTTTGTTCTGATTTGGGGTCTTTGCATCATTTTCTTTGACAGTAAAGGATAGGGAAGGAGTTTTTTCCAAAGCAAAGCCAGCAGCAGAGCTCCTGGATGAGGAGCCTGTGCTGACACGGTATAAAGGGACGGATTGCCTTCTCCTCATCGTCACAGGTGACCGGGGAGGTGAGGAGCCTGTGTCAGGAGTGAAACCTCGGCTTGAACCACGGCAACATGGCTCGGTAGCATCCTTCACGGGCTGCCTGCTCCTGGTGACAACCTGTCACAAGGTTTATTGCTCACGTTCCTGGAAGTGTTTTTATGGCTGTTGTTTTGGGTGAGCGGCGTTCAGCTCGGCTGCGTGCGATGCCTTTCTTCAGGAGGTGCGCGTGTTGACGCAGGGACCTGTTTGGTTCGCCGTGCCGTGCCCGTGAAGGGTTGCCGGTGTTCTACTTCTGTCAGGCTAATGTTGTGGATGGATTTCAGGGGAACGGCAAAACAGGAGAAGGTGGGGTCTTTTAAGAGCCACTTTAGAAAAGGCAGATCATAGGCAGCAAGTTTTGGAAGGATGTTTTATTCAGGGGCTGTAAAGAGAGGATTAAAGCTCTCGATTGTGGACAATTTACTTGGAATAAGCAATAGGACTTGATCATTGGGAAAAATTAGACCCTGACACATTCCCAGCACCAAGAGCGCTTTCGGCTCTCCTTATCCCACGTTATTCAATGAAGGCAACAGAACTTCCTTTGGTTTGAGTCCTTTATTGATAGCTGCAGAAGGAGTTTATGGACCTAGAAGTCAGCTCGCAGTTACCCAAAGAAAATGGCCTATGGATATAAAAATCTTTGAGTTATCCCAGATGGCGGTTGCAGGTGTTGGAAACGGCCGTGCCTGTCTGGCAGGGAACTGCAGCTTTCCCTGCCTTGCCACCTCCCGTTAAGCGGCTGGCTCCCCGGCGCGGGGCTGCGTTCCGTACTCGGAGCGGCGCGGAGGCACGTCTCGCAGGGTTTCCGAGAGGAAGAGGGTTTGTGGAGGGGAGAAGAAACAAGGAATTCAATTTTGGGCTCAAGTTTTGGGTCCAAAACAAGTTGCTCGTTCTTTTCACAGCTTGAGGTTTATGATGGAAAGGTTGAAAACACCCAGTGAGAAAAAAGTGCTAGAAAAAAAATCTGAGATAGGCTAAACAGAGTGAAATTCAAAATCAGCTGTCATCATAAAGCTGCTGGAGAAAGGGGAGGGAGGAACCATTCGGATCAGTAACGAGTTCGTTTCTGTAACTGCAGAGCTTTAATTATATCGTTTAAAAAAATAATCCTAGATGTCTGCTTTCTCTACCTGTGCTGGTGGCGGGGGCTGAATCCACGGCGTTCGTGCTGATCTGGGGAATCTGAATCAGGCTGAATAGCAAAGCGGCTCTTCGGAGAGTCGGAAACCCAGGAGGCATTTTTCAGCCTTGAGTTATGTCACTTTTTTTGGAGGTGCCGCAGGCAATTGCATTTTAAGAAGACAAAGCTTTTGTTTTCAAGCTGGCCTAGAAAAACACCGGGGATGAATCCGAAGGAAGGGCTTTCAGAAGTTGTCATTTGTGATTAAGTTGATTTTGCTGTTGTGCACAAGAGTGCTGCCGCCTGCCTCGGCGCGGCGTGCGCTGTGTCTATTTTTATTTTCACCGCCCGTCCTGGCGTACCTGTTTAGTTCAAGTGAGTGATGTTCCGTGGTGGTTCTCACCTGCGAGTGTGTTTAATTAGGAGGTCAGATGTCTGCTAGCTGCAGCTCCGACACAAAAGCTAATCGTGTGTGCGTTACAAAAGGCAGAATGGAGGTGACACCAGGGCAGAGACTGACTCGATGCTGCGTTCTGCAGAATTAACATCTGCGCGTCAGCGTCCAGCTTTGCGTTCGAGACGCTGGAACTCTCGGAGCCAAGGCTCGTAACGTGGAGCAGAGACTGTTTTCTTCTGCGCATCTTAGGAAATCCTCAGCTTGCGTGGAGACAAGGAGTGCGTGTGCAAACAGTGAATCTGAAGCTTTTCTTGCGGCTTCTTGTGTTTCTTGCAGCTTAAAAAAAACCAGCAATAGTATCGTGCTGTTGCCAGGCTGTGGGCAAACGGGAGAGGCTGCGTCTGTGGAGCCTGCGGTGGGGAATAGCGTGCAGGGTAAAGCGGGTGATGCTGAAGCGTGGCTGTGGAACAGCATCACCTGCAATCTGTGATTTGGTAAGCTCCTGGTGTGATCCTCCTGGTTTAAGAGAGGTGAAATACTGGGGGTGTGGTAATGACTTCCTGGTCTTAGAATGAGAAGAGTTTTTGTCTTAAAAGCTGACCATCCTAAAGTGTCATCAGCCATGCTAACGGCATCCGAAGCTGTGTCACCAGGGCAGGAGGCATCCCTGGAGGAAACCTGGAGTTAACCAGGCTGGAGGTATCATCCCTGGAGGAAACCTGGAGTTTCCCAGGCAGGAGATGCAAACCTGGAGTTTCCCAGGCAGGAGGTATCATCCCTGGAGTAAACTCTACCCAGAGAGACAACTGCTCCCCGTGGCCGTGCCTGGCTCTGTGCTGGCTATCCGGGGAAAGGCTATCAGGGCGGCGTGAGTCATCTTTTTTGGCTCTTGTGCTCACTGTTCAACACAAACAATCCTGTTTGTTCTGCTTGCTGAGGACTCTTGTCTCTTCCAACATGAAGAGCCCGGGAGTGGCTGTACCCTCTCCAGGGGGGACCTGATGAGCTGCTGCGGGTGTTTCAGAGGCGGCTGGGTCCTGCACCTGTCACCCTGGCATCTAATGATAATTTTATTTTATTTTATTATTTTTTTTTTTTAAAGCAAGCCTTGAGAACATGTTGAAACCAAATACTGCCACAGAGCAAGATGTGCTGGGGAGAAGCTCCCGAGGCAAGATTTGGCCTTGCCTTTGCAGGGAAGCTCCCCCGGTTGATTTAAGGGCTCTGGAGCTTTTGCTTCTGCCCTGCCGCTGGAGCTGAGTGGCAGGATGCCGCACTTGGTTTCCGTAGCGTTTCTGCACCTGCAGCAGGGTGTTTCATTTACTGAGCATCCGTTTGTAGACTTTGCCAGTGATGTTGTACAACTGTCTTTCTTTTTTTTTTTTTTTTTTTTTTTTCTTTTTTCTTTTCTTCCTAAAAAGCCTGGGTTTAAAATAGAAAACATAATACCAGGGTTTGTTTTTTTCCCTAAGAAAACAAGAATGTGGTAAAATAGCGTGAGCATATCTGGGCTACATCCGCGTGATTGCAGCGATTCGCAGGTGAAGGCTGCAGCGCCTGACCGTGGTGCGTGGTGGTACCGAACAACGGGCGCTGGGAGCGGCGTCGCTTTCGCTGATGCTTCTGCAGGCAGCTTCTGTACAGCCACAGCGGGAAAGGACGTGATCGCGTGTTCTCATCGCCGCTACGAGCGGCATCGGAACAGGCAGGCCAGAGGTACGCGCGGGGGCAGCAACTGAGGCAGCTCAGCCCCATCGCCCACTGCGTCAGGACGACGTCGCTCCTGCTGCGTCCCGCGTCCCTCGGAGGGAGAACGCCCTCCCGCGTGGGCGTCTGCCTTGGAGTGAGGGTACTGAGACGGGGAAGCGAGGGTGCCGGTTCCTGCCAGAGGAGATGGTGTGTCTGCTGCCGTCGTTCCCACTTGTTCTGGGAGCTGGGAATAGATCAGCACCGTTATTCACTTTGATTTGGGAATTCCCCAGTTCAGGGCTAGGCTGGCGGAGGGCACGAGGCTGGACAGAGGAAGTGGGTGCAGATGGTCCCTACCTGGGCTCTTGATGATGTTATTAGTCTAAATCTCATGCTTTCCTTCTGCCTTTAGCAGATTGTTTTTGGAAAGCTGTCCTGGGAGCACTTATGAGAAAAATGCTCCCTTTAGAAGGACATGGGGAGCTCCCCTGCACGAGGGGAGTGCCTCTGTTTGGAGGTGGGAGGTCTGAACTTAACTCGGGGATGATGCCCACCATCCTGGAGAAATCAGGACAATCCGGTGCTCCAGTGAAGACGTTTGGACCTTGGCCTTCACATGGGGCTGTGTGGTACCAGCTGCTCCTGCGGGTCTCGTGTGACAGCGCGCTGGCAGGCAGTGCCGAAGTGTTCACATTCCCTTTCACCTGGCCCTCGCTCCCTCCTCTCAGTTCCGTCCCAGACTCGCCAGGACTTCGAGGTGACTCTCCTGGTCTGAGACACGGCCCCTGTGTAGGAGATTGCAGGTGGCTGGCGCTGCAGTGTAATTGTGTTTTTTTTTTTTTTTTTCCTGTATAGGTTTGAGAAACTCTGTAGTGGCTGAGGGACAGAGCGTGGCCGAGCCGATGGTGCTGCATGGCCTGGCTGAGCGCATTCCCGCTGGAAGGGCGGTGTTGTGGTGGTTTGGGGGTTCAGCAGCTCCTGGTTTCTGTTGCTGGAGCTGGATCTGCTCGTCAAACGGGTATTTACGTGTGACTGTTGGTTCTGCAGCAGTGTGCAGTGCTTAGAGCTCTTACCAGCTCCTGAAGCTCTTCTGGGAGCTGCTAAGAGCTACAAGCACGGCAAAAATTCTCTTGAGCTCCTCTAGTAACGTAGGCTTTTTTATTTTATTTATATTTTTAACTTTTGCTCCAGAGTTTAGTGTGCAACTCTTATGCTCACGCGTTTCAACAGCTCAGTAAAACCTTGCCTTGCACGCGTCCTGCCCACGTCTGTGATGGATTTGAGAGGTCCCGTGCGTTTCCCCCGGGCTGGGGGGCACAGACCTCCCCACGTTGCTGCAGGAGGTGCATCCGCGCAGGCACGGGCGTGAATTTTGCTGTAGATGACATCCCAAGGATGGGCACCTAGCCCATGGAACTGGCTTTGAGATTCCTGTGTTTATAAAACTGCTGAAAAATCCCCGGTACAGCTAGTCCCATGCGGCCAGCGTCCGTTCTTTACCTCCAGTAGCATCTTGGCACCCCCGGGGCGCGGGCGGTGGTGAGGAGAAGCGTTGGCTGGTAAATGCCGCGGGAAGGATGCCCTGTGAAGCTGATGCTGCTGAACAGCTTCACGAGCGCCCGGGGAGCGCCTGCGCCGCTGACACACATCAAAGGTGGGCTTTGTGGTTTTTGCTCTTAATTACGAGTGGAGTGCTTTCCTGCAGATGGGCTCCCCAGCCATTTGACCGCGGTACAAACAGCGTTTTCGGGGAGGGCGCGTTAATAAGCCGGGGTTTGCTAATACCTCCTGTGAGCAGAACCACACCTCGTGGCAGGAGAGAGGCAGGAAGGGCTTAGATGATTTTAATTAAAGTTGTTGTGAGGAAGAAATTAAATTTGGTCTCTTGCCCTGCTTGTATTAGGAGGGGAGCGAGCTCAGCCTCTCTGAACTGAGCTATTAGCCGCCTTCTGTTTGCCCAGGAAAAAAAAAAGGTAATTTCTTTGTCAGCCTTTACCCTGGCTGCTGGGCTCGGATTGCTTGTTTATTTTCAGCAGCTCCCCAAATCGCTTTGAAGATGGGCTTAAACATTGATCATCTCTTGCAGTCCTTCATCTTTGTTCTGCCAGCAAACATTACAAAAAGTGTCTGAAATGACCTCTCTTCCCCACGTGAGCGGGCTGTGTGTCTGGTCCGGGAGAAGCAAGCTCCCTCAGCCGAAGTGTGAATCAGTCCGTTTTGCTTTGCTCCCAGTTCTCCGGGATTCGACTTCCAGCCCAGTCTGGAAAGCAGCAGGGATTCCAGGAAATCCAAAAGCCCAAGGTGCTGCTTCATTTCTAGGCAAAAGCTCCCGGTGGTACCTTTGGTGAGCGGGATCCTGTTCCAAACCCCTTATTGCAGCAGTGGGATGTCTCCTTTCCTGCTGCTGGGTGATGCTGCGCAGCCGTGATGGATGCAGCCATGAAACGATGCCCGGCACTGGTAGCTGCTGGCAGGGTAGTCTGGAGAAGAAACTTTGGATCTCTTCCTTTATTTTCCTGTTTGAGCACTGAGATGTGCGAGAGTTGGGGAAAAAAATCCCCCAAAACAGCAAAAGATCCTGTATAAAACAGGTAGGAGACAGTGGACGTGGGTAATTCGGTGTAGGAAAGCCCAGAAGCTGCAGTTGATTCCAAAACGCGGGTGAGAGGAAGTGCCGGAGGGCGCGGGGCACAGAGGGGCTGCCCAACCGCAGGGCAGAGGGGGCTGCGCGTGTCCCTGTGGTACAGGCTGTGCCCTGCGTTCGTCCTGTTATCACCGTCTCCTTCTGCAGTTCCCTTTGCGGACGCCTGTCACCGTCCCGTTCTGCGTGCCTCCAGCTGGCGATGTCTGCCTGTTTAAACACCGAGTGGCAAGACGGGGGAAAAACGCAGCGCTTGTGACCTCAGAAGGAATAGATTTTGGCCGCAGATGTAGCATAAACATCTCTATTTTATAGCTTGTTGTGGGGTAGTGGTGCGTGGGATTCTGGCCCAGCAAGGCCTGGCTTGTCATGGGAGTGATCTGTAGCTGGCCCCAAGTGCTCACAGCTGGCTTGCCAACTTACAGCGTGTGTGGGGAGCAAGTACTGTGCATTTGCACAAAGTCTTTACTTGAGAAGTCCCAGAAAAGGGGATGCAGTCCATGGTTCAACTTGGGCTGAAAAGCTGCTGTGTCTTTGGGCAAAACGCAGTCGGACAAAGCAGCGCAGCGGTGTCTTAGAAATACGAAAAGGATCTGTATTTTATTTCCTTGGCTGTGACAGAAGGGCAGCGTTACCCAGCGTCTCTGCCACCCATGATGATGCGGCGGCGGTGTGGGTGACAAAGCTGTGTGCGATGACGGGGAGCAGCCTGTTATCCCCCGAGTTACCGCTGGAGCAGACAAACCGCTTTGGGAAGCACACGGCCTGTGCCGTGCTGGGTTGCCGTCCGGTCTGTAAGAAGCAGGCTGACGCTTGTGCCTGATCGCAAAGAGCGAGGTCTTCTATTTCTAGGGTCTGATTTTTTTAAATTTCCAGCTGGGAGCACCCAGCAAGTTTGGATTTTTTTTTTCTTACTCTGAAGTTTGTAAAATTTTAATTTCACCTCCAGATCCTCACAGTCATGAGCAAGGGGAATCTCTAGCAAGTGGACTATAGACTACCTGATAAAATAGATGCAAAACAATTTATTTGCTTTATTCTTGTTTATTCCTGGAATTTTGGTTGTTTGAAGTTTTCTAGTAAGAATGAAGGAGAGCAGAGTCACTAGAGTCCTGGTTCTTGTCCCCTCCCTGGAAAAGAGATCTGTTTTTTAACAAATATGAAAAATCCGCAGGAGTTGCCAGCCGATCTTTCCTTGCTGTCCGACAGCATCTGAAGCTCTGTGCATACAGCTGGTGAGAAGTAGCTGTGGCTCGGGAGCTGATGCTCTAAATATATAAAATGTAGGAGGGCATGTGACTGGGGCTGACCTTGAGTGGTAGCGGAGCTGGGAATAACGCCAGAGCTCCTTGCTCCCGGTTCGCCCCCTTCGGCGTTAGCTGTGCTGCTCTGATCTCTCCTTCTCCAAAAACCTGCCTGAGCCCAGCCTGCCGAGCCTGTGCCGCTCCCTTCGCTTCCCGTTCCCAGGGGCTTCACCCCGTCCCAGCTGGTTTACTGGCCGCGAGGACCGGGCTCCGGGGAACGTGTGCCGTGGTGTTTGGCTCGGTGCGGGAGCGCAGCAGCCGTTTCTGCGAGGCTTGGAGTTGGCTTGCAAGGAGATGACCTTGCTAGGCTCCTTCCTTGCTAGGAGCTCGGCAGGTCTGGCCAGAGCACCTTGATTCGGTGTCTTATTGCTGCGTCCACTTACTTTCCTCCTTTTTTGTCTCAAGATTAACCTCTGGGATTTTCTTAGGGCGATAGACACGTAGTGCAATTGGGCTTTTGGTAGCTCATCTACGTGCCGCAGGAGCGTGCGGCTTTTTGAAATAAGCAGGTTGTTTGTCGGGGTGCTGGGGGAGGTGATTCGGCAGATCCAGCGCTCCATTCCCACTCCTGGGCCGCGAACCGGCACACCGAGCTGCTGAGGCCCCTGCGGGATGGATACCCATCCTTCAGACTCCTGCCCAGAGTTACTGGTGCCTCCAGACCTGGTGACAAAAGCTGTGTCGTACACTTTTCTACAGATGGTTTTCAGAAGGAGGACGTGGTTGATGCTGAGCTCCTGTCTGAGCCTGGTGCAGCGCGCTCCGGTGTACAGCTGGCTTTTGTTTGTGCGCGTTTCCAGGCAAAGCAGGTGGTGGTTAATTTTTTTTGCATTAAAAAAAAACCATAATAATAATCTCTGGAGTGCTATGTGAGGCTCCTCACATCTGTGCGCTCTATGTAGGTCAGATGTGTGCTCACTTCTTTACGAAGACTGAACTTGACAGTGTTTCCTTTCTGCAGCCGGGGAGGGAGGATCGCAGAATCCGTGTGCCGGCTCTGTGAGAAGTGTCCGTAAGGGAAGAGCCCAAAGGGGACACGCATGCAGGTGAGGTGTGTTAGCGTTCCCCTGTGCTCTGGGTTTGTGACCGTGAGTTGCATTGGTGAAAGATTTATCTGAGCCGCGTAGCCAGTGCTGATGGAGCGTCGTATCAGATCAGCCTTAAGGGTTCAAAATACTAAATGCTGCTGTGCCATGCTTCCAGAGATGCCTCTTGCTTTGCTCGGAAGAAAATGTCTATTTCCTAATCTCTGAAGCCTGTGTTTCTGCTGCTGTGTTCATCAAAATGCAAATAGCTCTCCGTGCCCCTTCCCACCCCCCAGCCAATCCTCTTCTGATGTTTCTTGACCTGTTCTCGCTCCGGCTCCAGTGAAGGATAAAATGAGTTGGAAACAGGCAACCTGTCTTGCCCAGGAGCATGTTAGGAACCTGATCTAACACCCTCGAAAGTGGTTGAGTCTCCCTTTCATGTTGGTGGACGTGGCCTCAGGTCCAGATGTGTTTGGTCTTGTGGAAGATGCTCTCCTAGGGTAAAATTAGTGGGGATCAAAGATGGGGTTCCTACTAATGTCCCCACTTGAGCATTGTCCTCTGGTCTCCTTAGTTTGACTCCAGCCCATGGAGTCAGTGACCTAAACCGATCTGGCTGGTTTTTGCATGTTGGGGAGTTTCTTTGCCTTCAGTCCTGAAGTTATGTCATGATGTAAGAACTCTGCTTCTTACAGAAGGAGACTCGTAGCTTTGCAGAGAGAAAACTTGAAAATGTGACCCCATGGGACCCTAAAAGAGGGTTAAAGAGAGATAAATAGAGGATCTGGGGTTTATTTTCAAGCTGAAGAGGGAGCTGGCTCTGCTACCCAAATTATTACCTCGACTAAGATGACCTTGCAAGTGATGATGATTGAAACGGAGGCAGAGGACTACCGGAGGTGTGAATGTCCTTATGCAATCCAGTGCAGTGTGGGAGATATTTCTGGTATTAAAGCCGATCTGCCTGCTCTACATGACTCTCCAGAAGCATTTGGAATGAAAGAAGAGCTGCACCTGTCACCTCCTCCTCCTTCAGCAAGTGACTAGCGTCTGCAAGCAAATGAACATCATCTGAAGCTCTTCCTTCAGCAAAGGCACGATCATATACGAGCACCACCAGCCCTCTGAGAAACTCAAAACTGGGCGTGAAGTTCTGTACTCTGAGCAGCTGGATGAGCTACCAGCACTTCAGGACCTCTCAGCAGTGAGCAGATCCTGGTGGTTTGGAGAGTAAATTGCTGTAGGTGGTCCACCCGAAGCTGACTTGGCTGTGGTTGATCTGTGGATTTAGGGGCTTTGGTCTTGGAAGCTGGGTATGGGTTGTAGCAGGCTTCCAGCGTGGGGAAGTGGATTTCATGGAGCTGAACAAAGTTGCTTGGAGAAGAGGAAGCCTGGAGCACTGGAAGGGAAATTGGAGTAAAACTTCTGTCTGTGCTCTATTTTAGCTGGAATCCTGATTCTCAGTGTGTAAATATGTGAGGTGAGTGTGTGAGGACATCTTGGGACAGATACTTCTACCTTCCTCACTGCTCTCTTGTGCTCGGCAGGACACCAAGGGAGGAGATGTTTCCTATCACTGGTCTTTCCTTCTCCCTAAGTGAGATGAGGGTGCGTTGTTAGGGAAGCTCCTGAGCGCAGCCAATCTTTAACTCCCTGCTGACCAGCTGAAACAAAGAGGAAACTACTGAAATCCCTCGTGTCACAATGTATTTTTTTTAGGCCTTTAAAAGGAAAACCTGCTGGTGAGTCAGGAGACCTGCTGGGAAATCCATTGGGTTTGTTTTGGGCGGAGGGTGAGCTGAGATGCAGTTTAAAATAAAGGCGGAGATGGGAGCGCCGTACGAATCTGCCGTGCTGGTGTCTCTGGTTTGTGTGGGAGTAGGGGTCCCAGAGCTGCTGGGCGTCTCTCAGCTGTCCTGGTTATGAAGCAAACAGAGAAGCTGAAGTGTTTTGCAGTTGTCTCCTGGCTTGATTTTCAAACCAGGGTGTAAATTCCTTGTTTTCGGAGAATAGAAAAGGAAAGTCGGGAGGAAGAATGCTATTCTCTGCCCTGGGTTTAGACTAGAAGTGAAATGACTGTTTTGGTCAAAACAAGTAATCTTGAACGTTTTCATGGCAGCATGAAAGGTTTGGATGAAGTTTATGCTTCAAGGGGAGTGAGCCTGGCTGACAAAGCCTTTATTACTTTTATGTAAATTCAGAGTTAGATGGGAGAGGATGGGGTAGGACTGAGTTCAGGTGCTGCTAATCACCTCAAAGTTCAGAGAAGAAAAGGATTTTGGTAGGCTTATGCATCCATGAGGACCTCTAGCCATGGATAAGTGACCACTGCTTTACCTTGTTTGTGAAGAATTGGCTCACTTCTCAGAGGCTGAGGCTGGCTTTCTCCTGGCGAAGACCTTTCCCTGAAGGTCTCGGTTGCCAAACCTCAGGTGCTGGAAAACACAGCCGTTGGTGTATGGACGCTCTGAAGACCTCTGTCCCTTGCTGTGGTCATGGCTGCTTCTGGCACTGCCCTGGATCCGATGAGTGAGGGAAGCCCGGCGCCATGCTGGTACCAGTCTGGTGGTGGTGGTGTACACAAGCTGTAGTTGCCCTTGGGATGGTGGGCGCCATCTTGCCCAGGGGGAACCCATAACCGGGAGCCTCTCCAGCCCAGAGACTGGGCACGGTTGGTCAAGGCAGCCATCCTGTGGTGCCAGGAGAGCAGTGTGTGTGTGACATGCCTGATGGCAGGTAGCTCCACATCAAGTGTACTTGTAATTACTGGATGGGTTGGCCTCCAGGACCAGGCTGCTTCCCAAGCAGCCCATTCCTTCTCTCACTCCTCATAACTGGGAAATCAGTCCTGCACTTGGGCTGCTGGAATAATTTCCCTGACAACCAAGTATGACATCTAAGGTAGAGCAACAAGGGACATAGAGGTCCTAGTACTGTCACCAGCTTGCCAGACCCTGTCCCCATCCCACCAGCCATGCCGTATGCCTCCAGCCCTTCTCTAGGAGAGGGATTCCTTCACCTTCTGCAGTTACTTTCTCTCCAGCTGCTCCTTGGGACTGGCTCCATGCCCTGCTGAGCTGTGGAGCCTTTGCACGCGTAGCCTCTCCGTTGGGGCCAAACGCGTCCCTGCTGCTGATGGAGGAGCAAACTGTCACGGTCAGAGTTCAGTTCTTTTGCACCTCCTGCACTTTGAGCTTGTCCCCGTTGGTTTGTAGGATTGAAATAAAAGTTCAGGTCCGGTGCTGGGCTCGGGAGCCCTTCTGCTGATGGCCGAAGGGTGACCAGGGGTGTGCTTTGGTTTGCCTCTGTGCACACGTGTATCATGTTGGTCTTAAATCCTTTGGGAATGCCACAGAGCTGGGAATCCCGTGTCCCCCACTTGCTCCAGTTCATTAAAATAATGTGTTCCGAACCGGTAACTCTTCAAAGCGGCGTGCTCCAGAAGCTGCGAAATCTAGCCTACTTCCCTGTGGCCATCCTTGAAGTAGTGTCCAAAAGAAGGTGTCTCCTTTCCATTTAGCAGAGCCTCACACTCCTTTGGATAAGAGAATGACACTGGATGCTGTGGATGAGATCTTATTCATTGCTTGGAAGAAGTGTCTGTCACCCTGTCCTCCCTGGGCTGAGGGGTGGGAGAAGTAACTTTTAATGCCTGTAAAGGGGGGAAGTGCAATGGTTTCATGATGAGTGACTGATGTAAACGGGAGGGCTCGGAGGAGCCGCATGTGGAACTTCAGCAAGAGCTCTGCGTGTCTGTACTGTCCCCTCACAATTCACATTTCCCTTGGGGGGAATTTCATGCATTTCAAGGTGATAATCTGGCACAACCGGGTAAAGAGCTGAATCAGAAAGCGTTCTTCCTACCTGTGATGTTCCCCTAGTGAAACATCGTTCGTTAACCTCTTGTTCTCCATAGACACTGCATTCTGGATGGTTCTGCTGCCCTTTTCTGTTCCAGGATAAAATCCCCCCACATAACAAGCGGTCTCATTGTTCCAAACTCTGTATTGTTTGATGAGTGTTGCACTTTTCTTTCCCCTCTGCCTTTTGCTGCCTGAACTCCTCCAGAGATCTTTTTTGTTTTGTCAAGATTTATTCTGCAAGATGTATTCTTGTAGCCATTTTAGCAAGATGGCTAGCAGCAGACTTAAGGGGGGGGAAAAAAAAGTCCTCAGAATTTCACATCACTTGACCTCAGGAGCCCCAAGTGTCAAAAACTTGATAACAAACACAGCCGGATCTCAGAAGGTTGAGGTTAGAATCATGGAATAGTTTGGGTGGGGAGGGATCTTCAAAGCCCACCCACTCCAACCCCCCTGCCAGGAGCAGGGACATCTCCAACCAGATCAGATTGCTCAGAGCCCCGGCCAACCTGGCCTGGGATGTTTCCAGGGATGGGGCATCCACCACCTCTCTGGGCAACCTGGGCCAGGGTTCCACCAGCCTCAGCGTAAAAAATTTTTTCCTAATATCCAGTGTGAATCTACCTCCCTCTATTTTGACACTGTTACACCTTGTCCTGTCACACCAGACCCTGCTGAAGAGTCTCTCCCCACCTTTCCTGCAGCCCCCTTTAGGCACTGGGAGCCGCTCTCAGGTCTCCTTGGAGCCTCCTCTTCTCCAGGCTGAACAGCCCCAGCTCTCTCAGCCTGGCCTCACAGCAGAGCTGCTCCAGCCCTCTCATCATCTGCGTGGCCTCCTCTGGACCCTCTCCAACAGGTCCATGTCCTTCTTATGGCTCCTCTGTTCTGAGCACATTTTAATTTCTGTGTGCTCGTTTGCCATTACACCAGCTGTAAGTGGGTGACAGTGATGATCTTGGAAAGGCAGTCTGGGAAAATGGTTGTGGTAGATATTAACAAGTTTAGTAACCATAGTTTGGGGAGCTTTGCTGGGGTGTTGGAGGAGGAGAGCCTCGCTCTCTGTAGGACCAGCGTGTGTCTGTGCTTCAGTGTGAAGGGTCTTTTCACGCTTTGTGGGCGCTCCGTGTGTCCCTGCTTCCCTTTCGGTTTGGCTACGTGCTGTCCGTGAGAGAGCTGATGACTTCCGCGGGAGCTCCCGTACGTTGTGCCAACTGGGTTGGATTCTGATGGCTGAATTTCCTCGCTGAGCTGGTGGACGAGCCCCTCGCAGTGTGGGTGTGAGGTGGCAGTTATCACTCTGGTGTGGTGTTCTGATTTGTGACGTTGCTGGTGTGACTTCAGGAGAGTGATGATAAATGCTGTAGGCCTGATGTCAAGCTTTTCCCAATGACTTTGCTTGGGGCTTCATGAGGCAGCGTACGTGAAAATGAGCGGAGCTGGCATTAGAAATGGTTCTCGTGTCAGGGTGATGTTTGGGCGGAAGCTGTGCTGGGCAGGGTGGAGAGCTGGAGGTCTTGGAGAGCTCGGATCCAGCTGCAGCCGTCGCTCTGGCCTCTTTGGAAGCACCGTTCACCTTGTTCCTGGAAAGGCGGATGGGATGGCAAACAGCAGAGGTGACTTGGCGTTCTCTGTTCCTTCTCATCAGCCTCTCCCCCAGCATCCGTGAAAAAGGCAGAACAAACCAAAACGGTGGAGTTGGAAACGCGCTGTCTTTTCCAGGTACTCCCTCATCCCTTTGGTGTTGTGGGTGTTTTCCATGGTGAAGAGCCTGCCCTTAGCACCAGCAGCTTTCTGCTGAGCAGAATCTCTGGAACGTGACATTCGGGAACTAAATCCCTCCGCATCCGCAGATGCTTCTGCCATCCGTCCAGGCCAGCTCTGGTCACAGCCGCGTCGCTTCTGCTCTTGCTAACGTGCGATTCTGAAAATCCTCAGCTATTTCCACAACTGCAATTAACCAAGGAAGAATTTTTTTATTTAAAATACAGTATTCACCCGCGTCTTCAGGGAGGAGAGGGCTTGGTGAAACTTCCTTGCCCGGGGCTTGATAATTGTTTTTAACCTGCCCGTCGTGTTGTGAGTTGTGGTGCTGCAGAGTTTTTTGCAGTTGTCAAAATGTCAGTTCTGATGAAAGCCTCCACAGATCGGCTGTACCTGCATGATTTTAGCCTCTAAGCAGGCTGCTGGTGGCACTTTCAGAGGAGTCAGAAAGGTTTCTGTGTGTCTCTCTTTCTAATATATTTTTGTTTGGTTGGAATGTCTTCATCAAAATTGATTGTTGAAGGGTTGGTTTGGTTTTTTAAAGACGACGCTGCTGCCCGTCAGCTCACCAGAGCTGTTTGGAATTCAGCATCTCGCACGGCAGCCACGCTGGGGAGAAGGGAAGTGCCTGTGTAATAACAATAATTGAAAATTAATACTAGATTAAATTAATATGTAATTAGAAAACACTAATGCTCCCTGCGAACAAAGACGGGTTCCTGTAGGAGCCTTGTGAATTGGAGGGGAAAGGCATACGACGCTTTCCCTGGGCCCTGTCTCCCAGCCCGCGGATCGTTAAAGCAATTACAATTTCACAGAGGTTTGATCTGGAATTGATTTCTTTGTGATAATTCCATTTCGAGGCTTGCTCCCTCTGGGGCAGAAGATGACAGAAGATGAAGCATGTAAGTCCTCAGCACGGTCTGCAGGCGCGCGTGAGGCCTGGCACCCAGCCAGCGAGGGTCTGCTCTGAAAAATTCCCCCTCTGACCCCCAGGCTGGAGTGCTGGACCTCTTGGTGCTTAACTGGGAAATGACCAGTATCAGCTTTGTGCCAGGCTGTGCTGCAATAGGGGTGGGATACGGGGGATCTATACTGGGTTTGGGTCCCTTCCTCCTTGCCAGGGAAAGTGTCAGGAAAACCTTTGGCTGTCTGTTCCACAGCCCATGGTGAACCCGTGGAAGATAATTCATAAAACCACAGGATGGTTTGGGTGGGAAGGGACCTTAAAGCCCACCCAGCCCAACCCCCCTGCAAGGAGCAGGGACATCTCCAACCAGATCAGGTTGCTCAGAGCCCCGGCCAACCTGGCCTTGGATGTTTCCAGGGATGGGGCATCCACCACCTCTCTGGGCAACCTGGGCCAGTGCTCCACCACCCTCAGCGTAAAAAATTTCTTCTTTCTGTCCAGTCTGAATCTGCCTCCCTCTATTTTGAAACCATTGCCACTTGTCCTGTCACAGCAGGCCCTGCTGAAGAGTCTCTCCCCATCTTTCCTGTAGCCCCCTTTGAGGTTCTGGAAGACCACTATAAGGTCTCCCCAGAGCCTCCTCTTCTCCAGGCTGAACAGCCCCAACTCTCTCAGCCTGTCCTCACAGCAGAGCTGCTCCAGCCCTCTGATCATCTTCATGGCCTCCTCTGGGCTTGCTCCAACAGCTCCGCGTCCTTCTGATGCTGGGCGCTCCAGAGCTGGACACAGCACTGCAGGTGGGTCTCCCGAGGGTGCTCTACCACGTGAGTCAGACTTAGTGTTTCCCAGCCTCACAGCTGCTTTGGGTTCATCCTGATCAGCAAAAGCCAACGTAACCTTGTCTGTAGCTGGTACAAGGAGGATGGTTGGCCCCGATGCTGCAGGGTTGGCTCTACCCATGTGCAAGGTGGATCTTCACCTCCTCCCGAGCTTTGACCGCTGATCCAGCCTGGCTTCTCCCGGCTCATGAAGGTGTTTGTTGGCTGGGTCTGGCAGGAGTGCTGGTTCCCATGTGTGCGAAGGGAGCTGCTCTGTGGCTGGAGGTGAGGAGAGGGGCTGCCTCCGTCTGCCATCCCCACGTCCCGTGGGATGCACCAGCACCAGCTGCTTTGCTCGGGGTGGAGCAATCGACTTGCCGCTGCCCACTTGTGATGGGCTTGTGAAGGCTTTTTTTTTTTTGGTAGCCAGACCTGGGTGTCAGGATAAAATGAGCAGAGAGAGAGATGAGGAAGAGGAAGGGAAGAAAGAAAATAAAGCAGAGGGCAGCAAAATCCAGCAAGGCACAGTGAATCCAGTGCAGCAGGGAAAATTGGGACCTCGTGAAAAATAACGATCACGTTTGCTACGCAGCCGCTGTGCTGCATCCCTCCCCTCCCAGTCCGTCTGCGTTAGCGGTCTGCGGGAAGTAACGCCGCCGGCTGAAACTGCTACAGGCTGAAGGAAATTCCCCTTGTTAATTGGCTTTCTTCTCAGCCCGATGCAACATTTAATTTTTGTTTTGCAGCTTTGTGCACAAACAGCCTCGCTTTCCCCGATCTCTGGGGCTGGGAGTTTAGGAATCTGTGCGGAACGGCTCTTGGGCTGTGGTTCTGTTCCTGCAAACCAAACTGTTTGTTAACGTTGCGACTTCAGTCACTGCTGCATTTCAGGGCTTTAAAAAGGAAAAAAAAAAAGGAAGGTGTGCAGAAGAAGGGAAAGAAATTAAGAGAATTTTAGCTGCAAATGCATTCGGTAGGCTTGGCAGTGATAATAAGGGAATGTCAGGGAAAGATGGATAAAAAAATCCATGATTTCAGTCAGAGGTGGGAGGAAGGGTTCACGGTTGGGTTGTGTGATGCTTCTTCACAGTCACGAGCACTTATTCCATGAGAGCGTTTGTTTTGTTCCACCTTACCTCTGTGTTTAGTGAGGGGCAAAGCCATCTCAGCCCCACCAGCGTTGTACCTTCCAGCGTCCTCCCGTGGCCGCTGCGGGAGCGCGGAGAGGTGACGTCCCAGTTGGGTCCCACCGCTGGGTGCTGTTGGTGTAGGGAGCTGGGGGCTGCCCTGCGAGATCTTCCCCCAGGGCCGTTCCCGGGAGGGCATGGGGTGCTTCCAGTCTTGGGGCGATGTGGGAAGCCCTACGAGAGGATCTCAAGGACCCCAGCCCTGTGGTGAGGGGGCATCGCTGCTCCCAGGTGCCTGGTGAACGTGGAGGGCTGACGTGACACCCGTGGGACCCCATCGTGTGACACCTCCTTGTTATTGCCCAGCGATGGGGCCTGGGGCTGGTTTTTGTGGGTCAGAAGGATCCCAGTCATTAAGAAACCAAACTGGCTGGAGCTGCAGTGAGGAATTTGGAGGCTGAGTGTCCTTTGACGTGGAGGTGGACCTTTTTTTCTCGTCTCTTCAGGATCCCTGGGAAGGAGTCTCCCTTCCTGAGCTGCTGCCGGTGACGGGTCTGGTGAGCAGCACCCCATCACCCTCTGCAGAGGGTTTCTGGAAATGGGAGTTTGTCTGTAAGAGGTTCTAATGTTTCAGTATCTGACGTTTTGATGGAAACATCCGACATACTGAAAGGAGTAGTCACAGAAGAAAAACAGATTTGGAGAATTTGGTGTTTTCCACTTTGGAGTTGGGTTTTGCCATACCATTCTGGAACGCGTTACTGGGAGTGTCAATAAAATAACCCATAAATTTGGGAGTTATTTCAATAAATGAAAAACTATTCCAGCTTTATTGGCGTTTTTGTGTGCTTTTTGCAGTAGCTTTCCCTGTTTCTCCTTACTTCCTCTCTTCCAGTGAAATTGGACAGAGCGGGACCATTTCTTTCTGCAGGTGAAATGTGTCCAGAAAAGAAATTTTGGTCAAATCCAGGTGCGTCGCTGGTGATCATGTGCTGCGGTGTCTGGGCAGGAGTGGCTCTGTCAGGGCCAGGGTCTCGGCGTGCAAAGGGCATTGCTAAACTCAGGCTGTGTCCTGAGCGAGTTATACCTGCAGTAGGTGGGATAGAAAGAAGTGATGAGCGTCCATACAATTTTTATTTATTATTTTTAAATTTTTTCCCCCACCAACGAGCAGCGGTGACCCGGAGGCTGTTCCTGGCTGGAGGATCTCCGCAGTACTGGGCTCTACACCCTGGGCTGGTCTCTCCTCCTCTGCCGGTTGCAGCTGTGCACGTTGTTGCCCACGTGAAGGATGAGAAGGTGTCCCAAGGGTCGTGGAGACACACCTGGGAACACTGCCCTGAGGCAGATCATTCGTTACCGGGTGCCAAGATGAACTTGTGTGATAACGAGCTCCAATATATTAGAAAAATGTTGCTTAAAGCATCTGGGTCAGATTGAGCTAATTGGATCTAACCTCCCTCATTCAATCCCCCAATTAATTCACCGTGCTCAGAGAGACCCGCGGGAGGGCTCTGCTTTGCCGTTCTCCGGTGCAGGGCACAGCCCGGCACTTGGTTGTGGAAAAGCAGCCGGGCGATTGGGAAGGGCCTGGGGACCAGAATGAGCGGTGGCCTGATACACACGGCTGCCGGGGGCTGTGAGTAGCTGCATCAAACGTGCTGTTTCACAAAAGGCAAAGTGCTGGTGAATATCTTTTATATAAAAGTTTGGGGAGCCGCTGCTCAGAGCACCAAGCCTCTCGTCAACTCAGGCGGGGACACCCCCCCCCCCAGTTTGGGAATGGGATAAGCACAGTACTGCCCCAAATACTTGAACTACTCCAGATTTTTCAGCCTAGAAAGTTGCTGTGGAAAGAAACCGTGGCTGGGCAGAGGAATGGCTCTGCCGCTGTAGAGGGGCTCACATTTGCAAGGACTGATGCTTGTAAGCGGGAGTGCCCAGGCTGCTCTCGGGAACGCGGATGCTCGGGTGCTTTGTCCCGAGCTTTGGGCACCGTGGCGTGCCTGGAACACCGGCTGCGTCCCGGCCCAGCCGCTGTTGCTCCTGACAGGGGGCTGGGCTGGATGGCCTCGAAAGGTCCCTTCAACCCAAACCATTCCATGATTCCCTCTGCAGACAGACTCCTTCCCGTGCCTCCCGCAAGCCACACGCCTCCCAACGCGCCCTGCTCCACAGACCAGAGAGCAGATGGGAGGAACGTGCCCTGGCTTTCCTTCCCGCTCTGCGTGCATTTGGGGGGGTTTATGTCTGTGTTGGATCAAGGCAAGGTATTGTGCTGCTGGAGGCAGGGTTTCAATCTGATTCCTTCACCATTGCGTAAAATCAGAGGGCAGTGTGTTCAAGGAGAGATCCCAGCATCCTGGGGGAATAGATGAGATGTTCCTGGCTTTACTGATGTGCTTGCCTTGCTTTGCCCCCCGATGAGGCACCGTATGGTTACAGTTAAGTGATGTGAAGTGCTGAGCCGCTTTTTGAAACTGCCTGAAGACAAGGAGAAGGGAAAGATGGCAGGTTTAAGGGCTGAATCCTGTCTCTGGCTGGGTGCAAGGCAGCTGAGCTTACAGTTTGGGGTGGATTGAGGGCTCCCGGACCTCACAGGGATGCTCCAGTCTCTGCTCGTCACGGGCACTGGCTTGGGAGAGGAGGAGGAGGCAGAGCCTGTGGATTCCGGAGCTGGGATCTCAGACTCTGCCTGTGCTCTGGTAAGGCTTCTTGCTTTACGTTTTTATGTTTGCAGCCGTGGAGATGGCCTTGCCGGTCGCAGAGTGTGAGTACAAATTCACCGCGGGTCAGCAAGCCGCTTCCCTGTGACCTGGCAGTGATCGGTCGGAGCCCCACAGCAGCCTTTTTCTGGTGTCACAGACTTGCAGGCTCCTGGCGTAAGGGAATGGCTCGTGCACATCTTCATTTCTGGCGTGGTGCAGCAATACAGAGCGGAGGCTGCTGAGCCGGTAGGCTGGAGTGACAGATACAGGTATGTCTGGCGTCCCCGCAGCGTTCCTGCGTCACGGAGGAGACAGGCGAAGGTCACAGGAAGGTTTGGACTGAAGGGCACAAAAATCCCCAGGAAGTACTCCGCTCTGCTGCAGATTGTAAGGAGACATTGTAGATCATCTTTAGGGTCCAGGGCAAATTTAGCAACATCTTCCCTACTGCAAGAGGTCAGGTGGAAAGCATCTTTCCCATGAATGGGAAGAAATAAGGAAAATAATTTCCAGGTGTCAGGAAGCTGGTGGGGTCGCTGTGGACCTCTCTGGGTTGCAGAGGAGACGTGG
The DNA here is from genome assembly GCF_036417535.1 of Chlamydotis macqueenii. Taxonomy (NCBI): domain Eukaryota; kingdom Metazoa; phylum Chordata; class Aves; order Otidiformes; family Otididae; genus Chlamydotis; species Chlamydotis macqueenii. The sequence continues at coordinate 2,207,158 of NC_141571.1, read as the reverse complement.
TGCAGCAGCAAGAGAACACAAGTCGAGCCTTTAGCTGCTAAGCCTTTAGCTGATTTTTGTTGAATTTTGAACTGGCACTATAGTTTATAAAGCTTAAAAGTTGTTTTGTGATATGAGAGTGATAGATAAAAATCTTGGGGGTCCACGTGCAGGGACAGATGCTGATACCAAAGAGCTACCATGTTTTGTGTCATATGGCTTGAACATGGCCGCTAACATGGCGTTTAAAGGGGGAAGCAGCTCTAGGGATTTTAAATATTGTGTTTCACCTTTAAACTAAATGAAATTTAAACCCACATGCACTAGAAACACCATGGGTTTCGAATTGTGTGTTATTTGGGTTTTGTTAGAGTAGGGAATAGCTGTGTGTCCGTAAGTATTGTTCCTCCTGCCCGCAAACCCCAGGAAGCCAGCCCTGAACTGCAGCGGTGGTTGTGTGTAGAAGAGACTTTATGCCCAATGAACAGGTGGGTTGAGAAGCTTGCCTAAGCGTCACGTCTCACGGGAACTTTCTCTCGTTGGAAGATGGTGCATGTTCCAACAGGAGCGGCAGCAGAGGCAGCAGGACACCAGGAGGGTGACGGGGATCGTGATGGCACCTCTTCTGTGGCTCTGGGGAAGGTCGGTGCTGGACGGTGGTGGGGGATGTTGAGGAGCAGCCCCTTTCACAGCCCAGTTACGCCTCTGCAGGTGGAGATGGGGCAGGGTGTGTCGTGCTCGTGAGGTGCGTGGGGCTCACTTGAAATGAGAGGCGCAACGCGAAGGTGAGATTGTATTTGATATACCGTGTTTGGTGGCAGGACCTTCAGTGGAGCCCAGGTGTCTTACTGACTTGCATCTTCGTGAATGCCAAGGGTGTTTGGCCACCTGCCTTCCCTGGGTGTTTTTGCAAAGCCAGGCCTAACAGCGAGAGGGAATGCAGGAGGATAGGCCAGGTGTAGTGGCAGCACTAGAGAGGTGCTGAGCCCTACCTACGGCCGTTTATCAGACAGAGAGGTGGCTCTGTCTGCCCTCTAATGTGTTCTGCAGGATGCTCTGTATGGTCCAGCTTTAGCACCGATAAAGTCTGGGTTAAATTGGATCCTGGGAAAGCCGTCAGAAAGGCAAACACAGCAAGAACTGGCCCTTTGCTGAGCAGTGCTGCCCTGTCCCGGCTGGGAGCCGGCGCGTGGGCTCACGGTGACGCCAGCCCTGGGGTCCTGCCTCCCTCTCGAGCGCACAGGGGCACTGGGGAAAAGCCTCCTCCCCATCGCAGAGGTGGGAATCCCAGGTTGATGTTCCTGCCTCAGCAACACCATTACCTTTTCTAAATGGCATGGGTCTGCTTAGCTGCGTGAATCAGAATCACTCTTCCAATCTGTTTTCCTCTTCCTGTAAGCCGATGGGAATTGGTTTTTGTGGGCATCTCTGGCAGCGTCTCGGCGGGACTGGGTGTATCTCTGTAGGTACAGCCACTCTCCAAGCTGGACATAGCTAGTTTTCAGGATGCTGTGCTTCTGCTGCTGAGCCCTTGGGACAGACCGTGTGTTACTGTGAGGCTGGCACGTCTCTCCGCGTCCCCTGCCTCTGCCCTGGCATTGGTCTGGGACGCGCAGGCTCAGCCTGAGATCCATCCTCAGTGTCTCTCACCAGTGAGAAGCTGCTGCGGGTGAGCAGGGAGATAGCAGCGCTCGAGGAGCTGGGTTCCTCTCCTGCTGACTTCCAGCCCTCCAAAGGGCTGGAGCTTCTGGTTCCCACATCTCCAGAGCGAACAAAAGCAGCATTGCTCCAAGCTGGGAAGACAGGAATTCATCTTCTGATGGAAGTCACTGCCCCAGAGACTGCTCTCTTGCCCCAGTGGTTAGCTTGTCTGCTTTGTTTGCAACAGAGGGGTCTTTAAGACCACTTCCTCGCATAATGGGATCGTTTGGTGCAGGAAACTGCCACTGGCGTCTGCCGTTTGGGGTGGGGAAGCTCAGCCAGATGCACTGTCCTCCTCGTCCTCTCCTGGGACAGGACTGCCCAGGGAAACCGCTGTAACTGTAGCCCGTGACAGGCACAGATTTGTTACCGTGTCCGGCAGGCGTAATCCCAGAGGAGATTTTGGCTGGCAGTAACCGTTACCATAGCCAGCCCTGGGTGCAGCCTGTCCTTTCTCCTGTGAGCTCATTACCGTGATGTTCCACCTCCCCGTCTCACTGCAGCTCTTCCATTTGGCCACGTAGACACACGCTTGGCATCCTTATCCTTTCCTGGAGACAGAGCAGTGATGGACGGTTGGTCTCCTCAGGGGAGGATGGGGAGGAGGGAACCACGCTGAGATCCTTATGGAGCAGGTCTTCCACGTCTGCAGGGTGCAGAAATCGTCCCAGCAGGTGGGGACGCGTTCCCGTTCATCCTTAGCACCTCCACCTCCGTGTGAGGGCACGGCAAGGCTGTCATTGCCGGGATGACAGCGGGGGTGCCTCTGCCCTCCCACGCTGAGGTAGTGTTTCCAATTCCCGAGCCCTTGTCCGCGTGAGGGGTTGCGCAGCCCTGTGTGACGCACCTCAGTGAATGCCGATAGCTCGCCCTTGCTGTGCGCCAAGGAGGAGACTGCAAAGCAGAGGTGCCCAAAGTGGGGGGTTTGGGGGAAACTGGAGCCGTTCTGTTAGCTGGGTTGGTGTCAGGAGCTGCTGTGGCGAAGGAGAGAGCTCAGGACCCAAGTTAGGTCTTTTGGGAGAAGCCCGCATTGGGGTGCTGCCCGAGCAGGACTCCCTCCAAAGCGTGGTGGTGTGCGTTTTGGCCTGTCCCCGCTGTGCACCCAGCTGCCTCCATCTCTGTCGGCAAGGCCGAGCTTTGCGTGTCGGTAACGTGAGCCAGGAGAGCCCAGCTGAGAGCTGAGCGAGCGCAGGACAGCTTTCGTGGCCTCACGGCGCTGCTGGCCCCGGGCTGACCCATCCGGTCCCCGCGCACACCCCGGCCTCGCAGGGGAGAGCAGTTCACCAGTGGGACCACCCGAGCGCGGAGCTGGGGTGGGAGCCGCTAGCGGAGTCACTTTGGCCGCCGCCGCACCACAGAGGATTCGCGCCGCGTCCCTGAATGTCAACCATCTGCACAATCTGCCGCGCACTTAATGGGCTTTGCAAGCAACTCGCGTTTTGGATTTCGTGAAGGCCTTGGATCGCTTCACGGGCAGCGCACCACCGAGAGCCCCAGGGTGAGGACCTGCAGTAATTCCTACGGTGGGGCTCCTGTTACAGCTAACACCTGCGGCATGCTGGAGGAGGGGCTGATGTTTCCTTCAGAGGCCGGTCATTCCCCGTTTGCTTTCAGCAGGAGGATGTCTGGCGGCAGGGGACGAAGCCGTTCACATTGATCTACAAATGGTGAAAATTCCCTGCTGGTTTCCCTCTTGTTGCGCAGCCTCGGGATGGCACACTCAGGCATCTCGCAGCCCAGAGGAAGCTCCTGCCATCCCAGTGCGGTTCTCCTCACCTTGAATGGAGTGATCTAGGTAGAAAAGGACCTTTGGAGGTGCCCAGTCCCATCCCTGGGGTGTTGCAGAAGCTGAAGGAGACGTGTCTGGACGTGGGGGAGAACGGGACGTGTCTGGGAATGGTGTTGCAGGTCAGTCTTCCTGGCTTGGACAGACTGGTGTTTCGCAGTGTACAAGCTGCCTCCTGCTTCATCCATGTGTTCCTCCTCATCAGGCATCTTCATCTCTGTGCCAGTGCTCCTTTTCCAAGGATCTCTCCTAAAACCTCTCGCTGAGCTCTTCTCTCCTTCCCTCTTCACCCTTTGGGGTGTAGTACCCCCCTCAAGCATCCCCGCTGGTTGGCGACGCATGTCCGAGAGCCGTGAGGCTCTTCATCCACCACGCTCGCAACGTTCCTGTGTGTAACTTCGGGAAGCAAAGCTTATTTACCTGTCCTGCTTGGAGAATGTTCAGCAGCTCCATCGCTCTGGAGCTGTTGCCAGTGCACCCCGTTTGTGCCGCGGGACGGAGGGAGGCTGGCACCAGCTGCCAGCACAGTTAACAACCAAAATTTTATAAAAACCCCAAAAACTGAAGGAAACAAATTCCTGAGTGCACTAAAACAGCCAACAAGATTACCTCACCGGACGAGGATTCTGAGCAGGGGTACAGCCAGGGAGACCCTGTTGTGGTGGCCCTGTGGCACTGCCGTTATGTGCCGCGTGGGACTAGCTGTGGAGTGCGTACATTTCTCCCGGAGCGTATAAAAAGCTGTCCTCTTCTAATCACCACCCACTTTGTGCTTGTAGGGAAATCAATACGTGCTCATCACTGTAAGATCATGTCGCACAATCAGGCAAGAAGAGGTTCTGAATGAAGAGATGCCTTTCATAAAATAACTTTTTTTCATCAAATTTGAAATGTTTAGAAAAATAGAGATGTGCCAGGAAAAATGTTAAACAGAAAAAATGTTCCACTCTAAAACCTCTTCTGAAAATTCACCTTCTTATTTCGAACTTCAGCTTATGATGAAGTTATGAAGTTTTTTTTTTTAACGTTTGTTTCTAGTATTGGGACATCATGGTGAACCCAAGCAATTTGGGCAAGCGGCTGTCTGTTTCAGTCCTGGTCAGATGAAACCCATGCCTTGTACCAGAGGAAAAGCAGGAGACAGGCTGAACACCAGAGAGATGTCGAGTTTTGAAAGTCTGAGTGTTTGAATATTCAGTGTTCGTTCCTCAGTGTAACGTGTAAGCTCAAGGTCTGTCTCAGGCGTCCCGCTCAGATTTCTGCTGGGGCTGGTTACTCAGCAGTGATTTGGGTTTTTTTCCAAACTGGTTTCAGTTTTGTGTCCAAACCAGTCACCTCACGTGTTGCAGAGCCTGTTCTGATGAGCAGTTTTGCCCTACAACGGAAATATTTCTGCTTCTAAGTGAGGTGAAAATGAGTTTCTGTCCTAGGTCAGTTTACAGCCGCACTTCGTTTGCCCTCCTCGCATCATTTCTGGGTGGGTGCCATCACCTGGGGTTCAGCACCACAATGTGGGTGCTGTCCCCATGGGAGGACACGCATCCCGCTCACGTCTTCGACCCGAGCTGGTGCCGCTCGTCCTCATAGCTCTGGAGGTTGGCCGTCGTGTCCTCTCCCAGCAGCTGGTTCCCAGGAGGAGCTGGCTGTCCCGGGGTGTCCTGGGGCACTCGACAGGTATGCAGAAACCGGGTTATCATTGCCTGGTGGGAGACCTGCTTTGGGAAGCATCCTGAAGAAGACGTAGGTGGTGTTATTTGAAAGAAGACAGACCTGGAACAGCTTGTCTAATTGATGGCTGCCCGAGATCTTTGGGACTGCCCTAAAGCTCAACGAGCACTGGTTTTCTGTGCTCCCACCATCTTTTTCAGGAGGGGGACACCAAGAGCCGCTGCCCCGCGCACTCAGGAGCTGTAGCTCCTGGAAGATGTGGCTTCCTCTGCGCCAGCCACCACTCCAGATGTGAGGTCTCTGCCAAGCCTGTTTGTCAAGTGGTTTTGATGAAGAGCTCTCTTGAGTTGTTCTGCTTCAAAAAAACGGTTGAAACTCAAGGTGCGCGGCTCGTTTGTGATGGGCCTGAGAAGTCAGAGGGTTTCTGAGAATCACTCGGGGCTGTGATTGCAGCGAGCACTCCAGCCTGAAAGCTTGCAGGTGGGGAGGGAAAGTTTGGTTCCCGCAAATAGGACTGGAAGGAGTTTGAGCAGCAGGGACTGCGTACCTAAGGGTTGGAAAAGGAAGAAAACAAGACTGCTTCATCATTTGACTCTCACCTGGTTGTGCAAATAAACACTTTGTTTAAATTAGGTTCAGACATGACTGCAAACATGTATTAGGGGTCCTTCAGATGTTTGTTAAGGACTTTCTTTAAAGTGCTCGTTAATCAAATGCTCTCATTGATGTCTCGTCAGTGAGGTGTTGGGATAATTGGTTCCCCCTTTTCCCACCTGTCAGCACTTCTGCTTGAGAAGCGATTTAATGGAAAAGCTCCAAGGAGGAGCTCCATGGAAGGCTATGATTTTAGGAACTTCATCATCTCCACAGGTTAGAGCAGCTTTTTTCTGTCTCTTCCAGCTTTTTTTCAAATCCTGCTGTAACTCCTCAGAGCTGGAGCCGAGCCAGAGTGCAGATGTTACCATCTCAGAAGCTGTGCCCAGCCAGTAGAAGCTGTGGGCCATCCCCTCCAGCCGGGCACCTCATCGCTCAGCCAAACTTTGCCGTGTTGGCTGTGCTGCACTGTCCCTGCATCAGTGGAGAAGCTACCTGAAGTGCAAATGCTGCTCGGAGTAGTAAGGCAATGCCGTGTAAGTCCGATAGTAAAGCTGGCTGCTCTCTTGCCAGTAGCTAACTCTGTGGCTGAGGGCCATTTCTTCTCTCTGCTTCATTTCCCCAGCTGTAAAAATAGTCTGATGGGAAAAGCCCAGGCTCAGGTCTCACAGGAGAGCGTTTTCGGAATGCTCGGTGCTTTTGGTATTTTCCTCTTGGTGTGCCTGCCGTGGCAGGGTGCCAGCAGCTGTGGCAGCAGGAGGGGCTTGAGGGGACTTTCTGAGCTGCGACGCCGTGGGGTGAGTCCGGGTTCTGGTCCTGGCCGTGCCACGAGATGCTGTTCTGCCTTGGGGTGAGTTAAAGTGACTCTGGGTTTCAGCATCCCCACCTGGCTGGAGAGCTGAAAGAGTCTGTGTTACAGAGCACGTGGAAAGGGTTGGACGGGGCTCTGAGTGGCCGGGTCTGGTGAAGGTGTCCCTGCCCAGGGCAGGAGGGTTGGACTGGGTGATCTTTAAGGTCCCGTCCCAGCCAAACCCCTCTATGAAATGTCTCGGAGGACCGTAAGGCTGTGAAAAATGGGACTCGTGCTGTGGCGCTCGACCCCCGGTGTGAGGGGGGTGGGAGAGGTGGGACCCAAGCGCCTGACGGCAGTGCCCGGTGTGCCCGGGCAGGGCTGTGGTCAGCGGTGTGCCACCGGTGCGTCCCAGGTGCTGCCCCTCGTCACGGGCAGTGCGCACTCAGAGCTGGGGCGCTCCCTTGGCTCCCAGTTGGCACCCAGCAGGCCTGCAGCTGTTTTGGTGGGAGGGGGGGACCTGGCTCGGAGATGCCGCTTGTCAGGGAGTGGCGAGGCTGAAGGCAGCCAGAGTCTCGGCGAACATGGAGCCGTCAGTAGACATGGGGTCAGGTCCTTCCCAAACACGTGTGGAGATCTGTGGGGTTGGTGTTGTCCACTACAGTGCTGTTACATTGAAACGAGGGGAAAAATGTCGAATTTATGCTTTCCTGTGTCTTCTAGCTGATACTTCTCCTGCTGCTCCATCCTTTGCTCCCTTCGCGTGTGCAACTCACCAGTGGTGACCCAGTTCAACCCGTTTGAACACCATTTCCTTTGTGGCAGGAGATGGAGGCTCGTGGTGGTCATTCAGACGGTGACTGGTGGCCTTACTCGGCACTTCCCCTGCGGCACACCAGTACGGAGGCAGAATGTATTTGAGTTATGGAGCATTGCTGTTGGTACAAGGCTAGGTGAAGTCTCTTTCAAATTTAAAAATATTCCTTCAAGAAAGAGTGGATTTAGGGAAAAGCTCTATATTGAGGTGTGTCCAAGGAGACTTTTCATATTGTAATGGTTTTATGTTAACAGTTTCTTTGGAGGGTGGAGGGAAGCACCTTGGAACTGATAAACTCATCTCCTGCAAAGCCTGTGGTACCTGGGGACCCAGGTGTGGCGGAGAGGAGGATGCTGCTCTGAAGCAGCGGCTGTTTCTGAGCAGGCAGTGCTGAGGTGAAGTGTGGTGAGATGTCTGGCAGGAGGCTGAGGGAGCTGTCATGTGCGCACACACACATGGGCTCTGAGATGTATTTGTGTAAGAAATAAATACAGCCATTCACTGGGTAACTGGACTCTAAGCAAATACCACATTTGTTGGTTGGTTTTTTTTTTGTTTTCTGGTTACTAATGCTGTAAGACAGTGGAAAATTAACACACCCCCCCCCCCCGCCCACTTCATATTTCTTCCATCTATGTGAAACCTCTGGCTAACAGGGCCAACTTACTTGCATACCAGTAGCAGTGCCAGTGGCTGCTTGTTTCAAGGTTGGTCCATTCCAGGACACCTGAACGTTGCTCTTCTTAGGTCAAACCTAAATAAATTAATGAAAGCGTTTCTTCTTATATGGCAGTCTCACGCCTGTTGCATCCCATGGGGTAGGGACAAGTGTGCTGACACTTCAACTCCAAAAGGTTTTTCTTTGAGCTGGATGTTCATTGTGAGAGGCAGGAGGAGCTAGAAATTCTCTCCGACAACTCCAAAGCAAGCAAGACTCGGATCAGCCCCTGGCACTGGTGCACAATGGGCTCTGGCTTGAAAGGGAGCACTCAACTTGGAGTCTGGTTTTATGGTCTCATAACCTCTCACGAATAACCCCAAACATGAACTGGAGTTGTTTTGGGTTTTGTTTGTTGTTTTTTTTTTTTCTTACAAGCAGCTTTATCTTGGGAGAAGAGGTGGGGAGGCAGCACACTGAGGGCCTTGTTTCTGGTGTCTGTTCTCAGCCAGCCTGTGCCCGTTCCTTGACGTGGTAGTCCCTCCTTTAGCTCAAACGATTTTTCCACCGAGCCTGATGCTCGCCCCTGCGGAATGTGGCTGTATCACCTCTCAGGTTTCGGTTGCTAGGATAAACAAGCCAAAAACAGGCAACCAACTTGCTTGATACTTCCCGTTGATGCTTCCGAGCTGGTGCAGCAGTGGAGCTGGGTCTGTCACGTGGCTCCGCACCCCCACCTGCCTGGTTGGTCTTTTGCAAAGCCTTCCGCTCCGGTAGGTTTTCTCCAAATGACTTTCTCTGCATTTTCTGTGTGAGTGTCCCATTCACGTGTCCAAGCCCCGGTGGTGATGGGGGGAGATGCCTTCTTGCTGGCCCTGTCCCTTGCAGCAGCAGGCTCCTGATTACCCGGGCTGGGCAGGTGGATATCTTAGGAGAAGAAAATACCAGTAGGAACCAGTCATGATATTTTTCACTTGCTCTTGCCTCCGCTTTCTACCTCTTACCTGTCTGAAATCTGCCAGAAGTTAAGAATGGTGCACACTTCGTGAAGGTCTCATTGGAAGTGTCATTTGTTTCACATTATCAGTCACCTCTGGGAGCTGCGGAGAAATCCATCGCCCTCTTAAATAACCCTGCCCCAGCAATGTTCCTTCCACTGTGTGAAATAACTCGGCGAATTTCTAATTACACAAATCTAATTAAAGGCTGGATGTAACAACTATGCCTAATCATGACAATACACCCATTTAATTATAAAAAAGAACTTGTGTGTGTACAACAACCTACCCGATTGATACTGGATTGATGTCTCCTCTGCGGCGGGCGCTGTGTGGCGTGGCTGCGTTCGGAACCCAGCCTCTCTGGTGAGCAGGTTCTCCAGAGGCGTCTGTGGAAGATGGGGCTGGGAAAGGACCCTCCAGCTGGCCAGAGCTTTGGACTGTGGTCTGTGCGCTGTGACCCCGCGTCCAGGCAGCCGCTGAACTGGGATTTATTGGATTTTCTCTGAAGCTCAGTGGTGGTGGAGCAGCAGAGGCACCTTTGCTTCATTTCCACGCCAGCTCTGCCTGATGGTCTGGTCTGCTCGCAGAGACCGAAGTAGCACAAAATATTATGGGAGATTTTTTTTTTTTATGGTTTTCAATGCAGCACACCAAAGCCTGGAACGGATGGTCCCCGTCTGGTGACAGCCCGTTTTGTGAAACTCCTCAGATCCGCTTTTCCTGCGAGGTGCGCCTGCCCTCAGCGGAACAGCACCACCGGCCGTGCCATCCGGGCGCCAGCAGCTTGTCGGGCCCCTGCGAGCCTCTGCGCAGGGCTGTTGACTCTTCCTCCCAGCTCGAACGCAGCGCCTGCTTTCGCAGGAGCTCCAGCGGCATTCCCGTCAGGAGGAGACGCTTTCTGACAGCGAGACGCGAACCTTCATCCACACGTTCGGATATCGGAGGGGAGCCAGATATGGGGCAGGGGAGTGATATCAGGGCAGGGAGGTTAAATAGATAGATAATTGATTTTTTTTTTTTTTTTTTTTTTTTTTTTTTTTTTTTTTAGTGCCTGTCTTGGGTGTAAGTCCATCAAGGTTAATGAAGTAAAGCAAATTGAACTGAACAGCCCTGCACAGAGCGCTCAGCCGGGCGCACAGCCGCTCTCAGAGGCTCCTCTCGGTGCTCCCGCAGTGTTTTTAACGACTGCGTCTCGTTATCAGCGTTTGGCTGGTTTACGCCGGCTGAGAGGAGCCCAACTCTGAGGGCTGCGACCATTTTAACTTATGACCAAGAAAGCAAACCTCCTGTGTTGTTTCTTTACTTAAGTACTCGCAGATGTGTGTCTGCTGGGGTTTGTTTCTGATCTGCCTGTGCTTTCGTGGAGCTCTGAACTGGTTGCTCTGGTGCTGTGGCGGAGGCCCAGGGGCTGGAGGCTGCGCGGCCCTGCGCTTGCTGCGTTTTGGCAGTTCCCTCGGAAGCCCTCCCAAGCGTCGCTGCGGGTGGTGTCTTTTGGACGAGGCGTCAAATATTTGTCACAGAAGCACACGTGGGCACTTTGGCAAGCGCTGGCTCTGGAACTCGGATTAAATTCCGCTGTGGAATGTTACATCCTGCCGCCCTCCCCTGAGCGGAGCTGGTGGGGCGTTTGGCCTCCCAGCCCGAGCTGGCGGTGCGGATGCGTGCCGGTGGCAGCCGCGTGGCCCAGGTGGCATGGGGAGAGCAGAGGCAGTCTCTGGAATAAGGAGCCCATCAGGATTTGGGGGCAGGGAGGGTTTGATACGTGGGTGGGTGGTGCATGGCGGGTTTACTAGAGGTGGAGGATCCAGCCATAGCCTCAGGGGCAGAGGAGACGGTCTCCTTGCTGGAATGGCAGAGGCCCAAGCTCACAGGTTCTGGGATCATGTCTTGCATGCCCCTTGCTCCCGGCAGGGAAGGGAGCTCAGCCCTGGGAGTGACGTGCTGGCCTCATTGCGAGCTGTGACCTCTTGGGCCAGAGCTCCCTCGGACCCTCACCCGTGCACCCCGGCTGAGCATCACCCCAGCTCCTCGTGTGCCGTACCACCCACAGCATCCCACGGAGCACGCATATCTGCAGAGGTGCCGAGCGCTGGCCGTGCCTGGGTTCCCAACAGAAAGGGTTGTCTTGGCGTCTTCTCAGGCCACGAAGATGCTTCACTGGTTTCTCTCCTCCTGGCCCCAAGGCCTGTGGGAAGGCCGTGTGTCTCGTTACACAAATGGGTCCAGGGGGTCAGTCACCAGCAGAAGGTCACCTGTCCTTTCCGTCAGTCACACCTGGCTGTTGTTAAACTGTACGTGTCTGTCGTGGGGGATAGATCATGCCCCGTCCGTCCCCGCAGTGTTGATGCGTTGCTATGTGCAGCCAGTTCAGCAAAACCTTTTCCTGCTCGTGCCCAGACTTCTGAGAGCTGCCTGGGTCTGCTCAGCTCAGGGTTTCCTTTTCTAAATGATGCTGACGGCAAGCACGATGCCACTGCTTCCTGACGCAGCCGGGCTCTGGCGCAGAGCTTTTTAACCTTGGTAAATAAGACTTTGCAGGTGTTACTGGAGAAAAGGACTCTACCAAGCAGCTCTCCCCTGGGTCTCATCCGTCCTTCTGTTCTCAGGATGGCTTGTGACTGCCCAGGCTCCTCTAATAGCACAACGGGAGCAGAATCAGGCTGAGAAAACCCTGGTCGTACGGCCTTTTGCAGCGCTTTTTCTCAGACTTGGACAGCTTTAGGAAGAACAGAAGAGGAAAGCTGTACAGAACTCAACTTTCCATCCCAGTTTGACTTCAGGAAGGTCAGAGCTGCTACCCCTGATGTGCACTGGGATGTACTGGTATACGCTGTTAGACACGCAGCAGTTGCTGCAGAGGAATTGGTCAGAGAGATGCTTCCCAAATGCAGCAGAATATTCCTTCAGTCATATTTGCATCTCCCTGCCCTTTCATAGTGAAGGAATTTTGGTGAAGACAAAATTCACGTGGCAGGGAAGGCACCTGCATGGAACAAGGCTAGTCCCCGAGTGGCCTGGCTGTTCCCTGTGCCCAGGTTTTGGGAGACACCGCATTCCTGTGGGGCTGATGCTTGCGTCTTATCAGCCGTGGGCCGTCTGCGGGCTGGTGGAACTAGCTGGGACGTGGCCTTTGCAGAGCAGGCTTGTGGACCATCCCTGTTCCTTGGGACTGCCACCTGCCCGACGCGCCACCTTGAAGTCGTATCCCTCTGCTTTTGGTGATGGACCTTTTCCCTGGAGCTCTGTCCCTTTGGGCTGATGAGGAACTGGCACCCATCGCAGCACCCTGGTCTGGTGCAGGCCAGGACCCCTGAGGAGGGCGCAGTGGCAGTGCTTTGGGCAGCGTGGAGCAGCCCCGTCCTGCACCAGGCAGAGGACATCTCCCACGCAACTCATGGTGATGATGGAGCCTCAGGGAAAGATTTTCACCTTGGATCCCACAAACCCTGGCCAGGTTTGAGCAGGGACCCTGATGAGGTTTGGCACCTGGGCTCCTTGTTATGGTGGCGAGGGGCAGGAGAGCCTTCACCAGACCAGTGATTTCCATCCCTTGCTGTTTCCCTCTGTCCCCGCGCATCACCCTGCTTGGTGCAGCAGCTAAAAATAGTTAGTGAAAGGTGGGAGCCTGCAGTGAGGGAAGGGGAGAGGGAAGCCCCGTGTCTGCAGGAGAAATTGGACTCCTCCAGCTGGCAGGAGCCTGTCCGTCAGGCAGGCAGCATGTGTGCGGAGGATTCGGTCTCCCTTGCTGGATAGCCAGCGGCTACAGAAATAAACAGCCTCTGGTTTTGTCTTCAGTCACCCTACCAACGCCTCTTGTTAGCCTTGACTTTTTGGTTTGTCTCCGTATTTTTAGCTGCAGGACACCCTGTCCCCAAACCCGGGGAGGACCTGGGTTTTCTCATTCCTTTCTCAACATGTGAAGCCAGCTCTTGCCCTGCTCCGTGTCCCAATTTAGCGAAGGTGAGGTCAGCACTGTGGTTTCTTCCCACTCCCACCAGTGTTGCTAAGCTGAGGACCTGAGCCGTGAATATCTGGAGTTTGATGGTAGTGCTGCGTAAGGGCTTTCAGGGAAGGATGGGAAGGATGTCTTCTCTGGGAGGTACAGCTCCGTGAGCGCAGAGGAGCCCTTGCCGGCAGACCAGTGCTGTGGTTGTAAGGCCGGACCCTGGAGATGCTGAGGGTCAGGTAGAAACTGAAACTACCTGGTGCAGGGGCTTCTGCCCTGCTCGCTGTCTCCATCAGCGAGACGGCTGATCGTTCTGTCTTATTTAAAAGTATAAAATGATGCAGCACAACGTAAAATCAAATGTCACTTTGAATAAGTGATCAAATGTTCTTCCATTTGGCAAGTGCTGAGAAGAGCGCGTCTCTTATTGTGCGGTGGTTTCGGTCGTGCCGAATCCACACCTGTTCCACTCCTGCAGGAGAATGCACCTTTCCAGCCAGCTGAGCCCTTGCATTCACCTGCCCCTGCTTTCTGTCCCCTGCCCCATCTGAGCGTCTCTGCGCTGGTCATAGAATCACAGGATGGTTTGGGTTGGAAGGGACCATTAAAGCCCACCCAGCCCAACCCCCCTGCACTGAGCAGGGACATCTCCAACCAGATCAGGTTGCTCAGAGCCCCGGCCAACCTGGCCTGGAATGTTTCCAGGGATGGGGCATCCACCGCCTCTCTGGGTGACCTGGGCCAGTGTTCCACCACCCTCAGCATAAAAAATTTCTTCCTAACATCTAATCTGAATCTACCTCCCTCTATTTTAAAACCATGACCTCTTGTCCTGTCCTGACCGGCCCTTGTCACTGGCTTCACAGGGCTGCTGCTCAGCTCCTCGCCATCCTCCTTGCTCCCTCTTCCCACACCGAAGTCCTCGCTCAGCCTCTCGCTTAGGCGTGAGCTTCAATTGAAGTGTCTGAGCAGCTCCCCTGCTGTAGTGAAGGCTGTTTGTGTGCTGGGAATGAAGCATCTGCTGAAGCAGTTTACTGGATGGAGGCATAAAAGCACATGAGCTTCAACTGAGCAGTACGATAGTATTTATAAGGCATGGGGGGCTGCCAGCCCTGCTCCTCATCCTGGTAGCTGCTGGTGGAAGATGACCAGGGCAGGAGTTGTGACTGACGGCTCTCTGCGGACTGGATGCCCTCAGGTCTGTTGTTTGCGCTGTGCTGATGTCTGTCCCTGTAGGGTTGTGTGGCTGCCTTGTACCTGGGAGAGCCAATCCAGGGCAGGGCTGCTTTCCGACGGCAGCCCCCGTCCCCGTGCCATGCTGCGGGGATGCTGCTTCAGTCCATCGAGGGGTCCCAAGGCAGCTGGGACACGGGGTGCTGGGAGCAAGTCCCAGCCAGGGTGCCCTGCATCCCCACGTCACGGGTGCCGTCGTGGGACACAACACGCAGGGGTGGCAGCAGGCGATTTATTTGGTCAGAGGGATAAAAAGCCAGACTGAGCAGGTGCAGGCGTGGGTTTTACGCGGCGTGAGCAGGCGCGTGTGAGTCCAGCTGCTCCCCAGGTCCCGGGGAAGACTGATCACACCGCTGTGTGCTTCCATTCTGGCTAGTTTGGTGACCAAGAGAGGGTGCTGTGGACTTGTGCTGTTAGCCCGCTGGGAGAAGGCGTTGCGTGCTACGCAAGGCTTGGCTGATTTTTGGTTAAAGCAGAAATATGTGTGTATTTTGGGGGGTTGCCACGCAGTTCCTTAGCAGGATGCTGCTGCTGGATTTGCATGGGCAGCGTTACCTGACCTCCCTCTGCAACTGGTGCTACCCAAGCTGATAACTTCCTATCCCAGTGCGCATCTGAGCAGCCGAGGTATTTTGCATTTTTTAATGGCTCTCTCCTGTGCCTGAATTAATGGAAAAAATGGACTGAAACTGAGATGAGGGCATTGAAGGGAGAGAATGACAAATTGGCTTTAGAGCGTGGTGGCTGCGAGCACTGTCAGGGGTTCGTGCACTGACCTTTATCTAAACAGAACTGTAAGTAACAGATAAGAATATTTAGCAATAATTAATGTCACATCAGCGCGGAGAACAAAATTACTACATCAAACAGGCAAGAAATCCGCCGCAAATTACTCAAAAGAGAAATGTCAGCTGCTTCGTGTCTGCAGCCCGCCTTGTGCTGATGGAGCTGGAATCAGACGGGCGGGCACGCGAGTAAAGGGGCCGTTAAAAATGATTTAGGGGCTGGGTGACAGATACCTACACGAGCGAGAGGGGCAGAACCAAGCGCAACGGCAGCAAGTCTGCTGGACCGGAGTCACGTAAAATCAAACACTAAATGGAGCTGATAATTGGGTGTGGGGATGAGTGTGCATGAACCGATTATCTCCACTGCCGGAGTTTGCACAGGCAGCTGGGGGTTCCCTGTCTCGGAGGGTCCCGGTGTGCTGCGCTTCAGCAGGCACTGCTCGCCCTGGTAGCTGAGCCGCTCTTTGTGTTTTATAGATGGAGGAACCATCGCTGGCCGGGGATGTTGAGACGTTTTTCATTCCATTTCCAAGCTGGGGTTGTCCTAACTTCTCGGGGGCTGTTCGGAGGGTGGCTGAGCTGGGATGCTGTGGGATGGCTGGAGGCTGGGATGGGTCTCTGCTTGCTCTGTGCTGGGCCAGTGATGGAGAGCAAAGCAGCTCGGGCTCCGGGGATGCCTGTGTGCACACAGACCTGGGGCAGTCTGCAAGCCCTAATGTAATTTTAAAAAGAATGGGTGTCCATGGATGTCTGTTCACTGTCGCTGGATTTTGTCGGTCCAGACGACAAAACAAGCTGGGTGAGGAGGAGTTAACCCCCTCCTGACTGTGGAGCATCCCTTGGCCCTGCAGCTTCAGGCCTGGGGTGGGCGTTTGTTGGAGCGGTTTGGATCACTGTCCCCTCGAGTAAGCACCTACATGAGCCACGCTGAAAACATGGGAGGGTTTGGGAAGCGTGCGCTGCTGGAAGTCCAGGCGCAGTGTGCCAGCTTGAAGACTTCATCGAACAGTTTGATTCAGAGCCTGGCAGAACCCTGGGGCAGGAAGGAGGATGCTCGAGCAGACCCTGGTGAACCCCCCTGCTCCCAGTGGAAACCCTGTGGGCCCAGCCCTCCCGCGTGGGAAAGACTTGGTTGTTTCGGGGAGGTGCTGGGCAGCTGCTGTTCCTTAGAAATATTTATTGCCAACAGCTGGCGATGGGAGAAGATCCCAGAGCTGAGCGCGGGGTCATCACCTTGCTGCGTGTTCTTTATCGATGGCTGTAGCTACTGAGCTCATGGTGGTGTGAAACCGGCCGTGCTCCCAGCCAAGGGACGGGTCAGCACCCCTCCGGGCCGGCTCACAGCCCCCTCTCAAAATTCCACGCAAACGCTCGGTGGAATTCCCTCAGCCTGGACTTGGGGAGATGATTCAGCAAATGCACAAATCTGGGAAAAAGCCCAGGCCTGGACATAGCGTGTTACAGTCATTCTTGGCTTTGTTCCCCTGAAGCCAGCGGTGACGCAAGGGGACAAAACTCCTAGGTTTGTGATAAAAGGCCCTTGTGCCCATCGTAATAGGTTATTTCCTAAACATGAAATAATTTATCTGCATGACCGGCTGTGGGAAGAGTTATTAAAGCTCAGTTAGTAGAGGTGAGGTTGAGGCACAAGGTCGTGAAGGAAGGCTGGAGAAGAGCCGGGAACCGCTCCTGAATCTCTGGAATTCCTGGCTGGTGCCTCAAAGGCCAGTCCTGTCTGCCACGCCGTGCCCAACCTGCTGACCTGCTGGCACTAATTAGTTTTGTTGTCAGCATTTTCCCGACAGGAGGAGGCAGCAAGGTGCCTCTGGATTAGTAAGACTGTGAAAAACAGCGTTCCGACCGACTTGGTGACCTTTGGGCAGCAGGGGAGAACTTACAGGCAGAAGATGGAGATGCTGTGATTTAAAATTAGAAACGATGCGGGGCTGTATCTTTGCCCCTTGAAGTGGAGCAGGAGAACTGACCTGTCCCCAATCCCGTCCCGGGCTGGGACATGGGTTGGGGTTTCGTATCTCCATTACAGAAGACACTCTGGTCTTCTTGGCTCAGTCTTGCTACCAGGCACCCGCGACTCAGGAGCTGCACGGCTCGCGGAGCGGGGCCTAAAAAGCTGCCGTGCAAGGCTGGGCTCTGCAGGCTGGGTCGGCTGCCAAACAAACCCAGCCCAAGGTTGGCCCAGCAGGTCAGTTCCAGTTAGAGGATCTGAATAGTGATTCACTGGGGAGAAAATACAACATTAAAGGATCTCTGGAAGGCTAAAGCCAAACTGAGGTGTTGCTTCAAATGAGAGGCCGTGAATTTGCACCAGAATACAAGAGCAGGGCTTTGACAAGGACGACAGCTGATTACAGTGCAGCAGTGAAACTGAGCTCCTCCCTGGTTTCTCTCCCGTAGGCGGAGGTACAGAAGAGGCACTTGTCAGAAAAACAGGCGCTGTTTAAACCCAGGGTGTTACTGGTAACATCCGGAAAGGCACAAAGGGCAGAGATCTCTGCTCTGACTCGCGGTCAGGCATCTCTGTTTCAGGAGGAACATACAGCCCGAGCAGACAGAGCAGGAGCCTGGGAATGCTCATGCTCCAAGCTGAGCCGCTCTGTGTTTGTTTTGAAGTCGAATGGTTTGGTTTCTCCACGTTTCCCAACGGTCCCTCTTAGCGCTGGGGTGGCACTGTCACCCACAGCTTTTGGAAGGGCCCTGGAGGGCAGACGAGAGCTGAAACTGCGACAGGCAGAGGAGAGGCTGGGACACAAGCAGGTCCAAGCTCCCAGCCCGCACAGAAAGCCCGTGCTGGAGCATGGAGGGACACACGTGATGAGTCTGATTTTGGGCTTCCTCAGATGGAAAAGCCTCAGTGGTGAAAGTCGTTTTGGGAAGGCTTGAGCCAACTGAGCTGCCCTCAATCCTGTGGAGACTCCCTAGCAGCTCCAAAGATGAGCTCCAGGTTTCCTTTCCCCTACAACGAGCAGCATAACCCACCCGCAGAGCTCTCCTTGCTCTTCCTCGGTTCTGTGCTCTGCAGAAGGCCGACAGAATCTCTCAGTATGAACTTGACAGAAGTGTTCCATCTCTGTGTTCCTCCTGGTGCCTGAGCGTGGAGAAAGGGGCTGGGTAACCTGAGGGAAGGACAAACCTCTCCCACCCAACTCAGCTCCCAGGACAAACGTCAGCACCTTGGGGTCCCTTCCACAGCGGTGCGCTCCGGTCTCACCCGCAAGCATCAAACCCAGCGGGACGTCTTCTCCGGGACGGCAAGGGGAGGCCAAGCGATACCCGGAGAGGACGAAGCAGGAGCGGCAGATTGTGTCACACGAAGGCGCGTGGCTGTGCCAATGTCCCTCTGCTCGCCCGGGCTCCGTACCAGCACCAGCCCTGCCCTGTGTTTTGCCGGGACTGGTGCTATGCCCCAGTGCGCAATGCTGAAATTACATTCTCTTCCTTTCAAAGCACTTGGCTTTGCAAAGATGCCGTTTCTTCTCTCTCATTTCAAAAGGAAATTTTTCTGAGGTGTTTGAAGGAACAAAGGAAGAAAGAAAGCAAAGAGAAAAGGAGTTTTTGAGTTGCACCATCTGATTCTGGCTGAGACACGCTGCTGGTGTCAGCCTGGTTTATGCGCATCCGGAGCTGGTGCCATTTCGCATCTGCTCCATGCTTGTTTTTAAATGGCACCTAATTATGATAGGCAGTATAAAGATGAAGCTTCATCCCCAATTAAATTGCATTTTCTGTCTTTTCATTTCCTGCCCCAGTCGAGGAAGAAACCCCTGGAGAGCAAGATCTTTAAGTTTAATGAAGTAGGAGGTGCCTGCAAAATTAAAGGTGATCTTGTATATTAGAAGAAAACCGGTGCTGATCTGTAGGGTTTCAGAATATTGTGCTTCCGTGCGATGCCTTGGGGAGCGTTTCAGCTTACTGGAAATGCCGATGTAGGAATCTTGGGTCATCAGGTGAGGGAGCATCCAGTCCGTGAGAGCTGCTGTCCGGGAACGTGTGTATCCCCGTGCAGCGCCGGGCTGGGCCCTCTTTGCTTTTTCTGGAGTCCCTGATCGATCCCACTGCCGGTGCCAGCGCAACGGCTCCCGTTCGGCCCATGGCCCTGGGGAAGGAGAGGGGCAGCACCAGGCCTGCGGGTACGTCCCTGCATGCCCTTTGGGTGAGGAATGGGTGCAGAATTAAGGCTTTGGGGAAATTAGAAGATGTTTTCATCAGGGTCTTCGTCCCCACATGAGGTCGGGGTGTAAGCGTGGTGCTGGGTGACATTCGCTCTGCTCCGAGTCCTGTGAGCATCACGTACCAACCTCACGCTTCGCTGGGCCAGTTCCCTTTGCTGCTTCATAAACATTCAGCCCACTGTGGCGAGTCTCCGGCCCTGAGGACGAGCCGTGGGTTTTTAAGGATCTCTGATCTATCTTAGTCAGTATCTACGCTAGTTCAGCCTTTGTTCCTTCCCCCACCTCCCTCTGAATGCCATCCGGCCCCCGTGATTTATTACCCTTCAGCGCGTTTCGCTTTTTGTTGCAGAATTTATATTTAATTTTTATGCCCGTTATCATTCAGGGAGAGGAGGGAAATGCTTTGGGAGCCCAGAGTGAGAATAAACCAGCACATTTGAGTGCAGTTACTTTGTCTGAAAGATGCTGTTGTATTTTGGCAGGGTGCTTGCCTCCTTCCTCCTTCACTTTTGCGTCGTGGGTTGAAGTGGTTCTAGAAGAATCAGAGGATGGTGCCCTGCATGGATTGACTCCAGCCTTGCGAGGGCTGGAATCTGCCGCTCCGGAGCTCATTAGGGCTCAGGCAGTAGGGAGGAACTTGGTATAAGAGCAGGACAATTTTCTGTTTCATGTAGCTGTGCCTTTGGGAAACGCGGGATTGTGCAGCAGTGGACTGTTTGTTAGCTCCCTTCACCTCCCTAGCGTGAGGTTGTTCTGTGCCGCCTCCAGCACGGCTTCCACTTCGGGTTATCGGGCAGCTGCGTAGAGCTCATCTGGGTCGAACTTAACGTCCTAAGGGCCACAGCAAGGGATGCAGCAATTTGGCCCTTGGTGTCAAACAGGTGCACGGCAGAGCCAGGAGCAGAACTCGGAGGCTGTGATGCTCTTTGACGCGCCGTGTCCCTCAGCACTCACACTTCCCCTCCCCTCACACACTTTTGGGTTTATCAGCAGGAGAAGGCTTTAGGAGCAAGATAAGCACTTGTGCCGCAGTCAAGGCGGCTTGGGTAAGTTTGGGAGGCGGATGGGGAGGGCATTCAGAACTTCAGATCTCAGGTGAAATCTGTTCCTCCTTCCTGCCTCTGTAATTCTCCATCTGCCCTGTTCTGCCCAAGCAACGGCAAAGTGGGGACCTTCAGGTGTGACTGGAGCAGGCCGTGAGCCGTTTGCGTTTCCACATCCCCAGTGTCTCTCAGAGTTCTGGTGGTCACAGCCCTGCTTAGACCTGGTTTGGCCTCGGGTTTCTCTTTCTCTCTCCCCTCTTCTGCGTCTCTCCTGCATGAAGGCCCGTTCTCATGGCAGTGCTGCCCTCCTTGTCATTTCCAGCGCTTTACGTATTCAGCTGAACTTTGGAGAGGTGCTACTGGAGCTCTGGAGAGGCTCAGTAAACTTGGATGATGGGCCCATGAAGTGGAGGGGAAGTGAGGGGACAGCACAGGGAAGTTAATCATCTAGAATGCTTTAGTGGCTTCTTGGATGACTTGAAACGTGGCCGTGTGGCAGCATCCCCCGCTTTTAGCCTTTGTCGCTGTGGTGGCTTTTTCACGCAGAGCTTTGAAGCCCTGTGCGGGAGGGATTTTCCACCGGTGTGCTGCTGGAGCGTGCAGAGACTTCTGCTGCGGAAGCCAGCGTGTCATCTCTGATCAGCTCGTTAGATATCTGTGTCCTTGTTGTTGGTTGAAGCCCAGTGCTTTATTTCTCCATCTCTTTAGTGCTTTTCCTGTTTTAATTAAAAGCTTCATTCCAGTTTGACCTTTTGCAGTGCTGTGGCATAACTGAGGCTGAACTGAGCCTCTGATTACAGAGGTCCTCTCCGTGCAGGCTGGGTGGAGGAACTGACCGTTCACCCGAATGCTTGTGGTGACTGGCAGGAGCCCTGCTGTCCCTCCTGCCCTCTCCCTGTGGGATCAGGCAGCCCACCTCTCTCAGTATTTCATGGAGCAGGGCAGAAAAAGGATTGCTCTTTCAATAAAAGCCGTGGTTACACAGGAAATGTTGCTTGGAAGGCTGGAGGTGGGAACCCTCACCAGTTTGAGGAGGGTGGAGAAAGCAGAGCAGGAATCTCACGGCGATTTATTGGCTCTTGTGCGTCGTCGCCAGCCCAGGGAGGCTGGTTTGAAGGAATGGGTTTAAATCACTGGATCTTGTTAATGGTTTAGGCACTGGAGTGGGAGTGCGGAAACCCGGATCCAGGTCCCGTCAGCTCTGCAATGCAGAGGCTGTGAGCTCAGAGGAGCGGTCCCAGTTCTGCAGCCTGGGGCTGGAGGGCACCAAGCACAGAGGAGGTCTCTCTGCGTCCCATCCGTTCAATCACAGCTCCCAGCTCCTTGCCCGGAGCGCTGGGACGGGGGGAAGATTCAGTGTGCGCTTGGTTGCAGAGGAGTGAGGATTTGGTGGGACCTACATACCACCTCTAAAGCACCCGCCCAGTTCTTATGGGATGTGCAACCATGCTCAGGAGGATCGTGTGCCAGCTGGACTGTGCCGACACTGCTGTACCAGGAGCCTGTGCAGCAGGCGCTTGTGTGTTGCCGAACGTAAAAAATGCTGTAGAACGTCCTGTAGCCGCAACTTCTAAGCTGTTACATCCTGGTTGCGTTTCTACCTTGTGTGTCTCTCGGGGAGATGCATCAGTGCACTGTGTGCAGTCCAGGCAGGGAAGCTCCTTCATTTAAAGTCACGGGAGGCATCCTGGCAGCGTGGGGGGACCCAGAGGAACTGACTTCAAGCAGAACATTTCGATTCCACTAACAAAATGTTTCAAGTCAGGTCAGCCTGACCCAAAGCAAAATCTTCACTTTCAAAACACAAAAGAAATTTAAAACCATGAAAACATTTCTGCTTCACTGTGGTATGTTCCAGTTTGAAGAAACTCTGTTTTCCCCTCAACAAATCCCAACCATCATGACCAAAAATTCCTGCCCACCTCCATCTGCCGGTTACCTCGTTCTCTGTAGGCACTAACACCGTGTAGCAGTTCTTGTGGAATTTCCCGTGCCTGAACCACCTCCCCGGCAGCTATCCTGAGCGTTCAGCCCTGCAAACACGACTGCCTCTGCTCTGCTTCCAGCTCCTTGCTAAGCGGCTCACAGTCTTAGCTCGGAAAGTCCCGGGTCTGATCCTTGCAGACAACCAGCCAGCGGCTTTTCTTTCCAGTACGACATACCCTTCACTGCTGAGGGTTAGAAAGTACTGGATTATCTGCTTACAACAAATAGCAAAAAAAAAAAATAAACCTGTGTCCTGATTCTTGCAGGGTGAAGCTGAGACCATAGAGGGGTGCTGCGCCCGCTCCCAGCCTGGCGGCGGGAAGGACCGACAAACCCCAAGTGCCAGACCAGTCCCGGTAAGTAACTGTGTCTTGAGGTGACGAATGGTGGGAGAGATCCCTGCAGCTGTTCCGCTGTGCGAGGCGGGACCCTGCAGTGAGATTTGGGGCAGCAAGGACACCTTGCGTCAGACTCTGAGTTGCGTGAGTGGGCTTCGTTCTGGGTTCAGGCTGAAGGTTTGCTCTTTGAGCCTGTTGGAAGTGGCCCATCTGGACTCGGTGTGAGCGTTCACAGAGTCAAAGGCTGATGGATGTACTGGGAATCTGCCGTTTCCTCGTGTGCTGCTGGCAATAGAAACGGGATCGCTTTAATTACACCCTGATGGGCAGATTGGGATCGCTTTGGACATGGCTTTGGCATGCTTTCATTTCGGAGTCATGGCTTATATTTCTTCTAAAAGCTGTGTTTGCGGTTTGTTGTGAGTGAACGTGAATACGAGCGGGACTTCTGGGTAACGTAGAGGTGGGCTCTGCTCTCGGCTTTCCTGGTGCACACCCCAGAGCAAGAGGTTGCCAGGAGAAGTGCTGCACGCGGGGGACATCGCGCCTTGCAAAGCTGGCGTTGCAGTGAGGGAGGGTGCCCAGCGTTTGATCGAAACCCCAGTCCTGCCTCCACATGGGGTAAAAGCAGAGCATCCTTTGAAAATGGGCTGGCAGAAAGCATGCTCCTGGTATTTCCTTGAACAGCAGCAGATTGGGGCTGTTTCTTAGTGCTTCGATCAGGACAGAGGAATGTCTCCATCCCCAAAAGGTACAGCAGTGTCCTCAGGCCATAGTTTGGGAGGATTACCAACTCCAGAGTACCAACAGGCACGGCACTGTCAGGGCATGAGCTTTGTCATCCCCGCGACCCAGCTTGGCCAGGTAGGCTGAGCTGAAAGCTCCTCTTTGAAGTAAAGGTTTTTGGAGGGATGGGAGAGGGTTTAGGGATCAGTGCCAGTGACAGCGTGACCTAAGTATTGGGAAATGCTGGTCCGGGAATCACTGCAGCTGTTCTTCCTGAGCAGTCGAGTCAGTGGAGACCTGAGCTGGGAGATCTCTCACTGGTTTTGTGGGAGTTTTGTTTCCGTAAGAATGGAGTAACAGGACTTGGGGTGAATAAAACCTGGAGTTTGCTTCAGCGAAGGGTGAACGAAGATTTCGGAGCGTAATCGTACTATGCACACTTCATGGCGTGAGGATGGAGCAGTGTAATACTTTCAGCAGTGGCCTTTCCCCTCCAGTTCCCAGACAGAAGGAGAAAAGCAGGTCCCCAGTTTCCAGATCGGCAGGGTTTACAGTCCCGCTGTGACACATTTGTTTTAACTGGTGTCGTGGTTGGGTTTTTCCTTGGGAACTTACACAGGAAAGATAAAAAATGAATGTGGTCAGGTAAAACGTCTTATTGTACGGGTGGGAGCTCTGCTGCTGCTTGGTGGGCCCCAGGAGATACCATGTGCGGGAAGGATCCACGAGTTTTACACTTCGTACCTTACTTGGAGATCTAATCCAGGAAACGCCAAATGACAGAGGGGTAAAGATTCACCTGAACTTTTTCAAACCAAAATCAGGCAGTTGAAGGAGAAAGGGAATTTGGGTTTGCTTTTGGTTTGTCTAAAACCATTTTCTGCTTCTAGCGTCTTGTACCTGCCCTCAGTAGTACTGAGAATATCTCGACACAAATTAGGCCAAAAAAATTCTGACATACAGATATGTTAAACAAATGAGCTGGCTAAAAACCCTGTTCTGCATGAGAAAACTACTGTGCCCTAATTCCACAGACCAGGATTTAACTCGGCAAGTGAAATTATGGGATTCAGCAGCACTGAAGAAATACCTTTTTTTTTTTAATATTCAAGACATTTTTAAAAATAACGCTGCCAGAAGTTTTTCCAAGTTTTGTTGTGGCTGTTGGCGTATCAAGCAGTACTGTGGAGCCTTCTCTTCCTACAGGGTGTTTGCTGGAAGTGGAGTGAAGTGTCTTTTGTCCTGCGTGCAGAGATTGCAGGGCTTGAATTGCAGCACCTGCTTCAACCTGCGAGCTCGGTGCTTCTGCAGGACTTCTGAACTCTCCAATGCTGCTGGTTGATTATTTGCTTTTTCATTGTGCACTTTGCCCTCTCGTTATTGGGAGCGCACAGAATAAATGTTGATTCCAGAGGGAGCTGTGAAGCTGCCCGTTTCTTGGGGGCTGCGGAAAAAGCTGTGCAAATACCTGTCATTCGGGCAATTGGAGAGGAGCACAGAACAACTCTGGAGAGGGAGGAAGGCTGATGGAAATGCCCATTGTTCCAGCAGTGGAGGGAAGATCACAGAAATACCTGGTATTGCATCCACCCGTACTGGGTTGGAAGTATCCCGTAGTGGGAGGACACAGAGCATCCTTAGGTCGCTCAGCAAAAACTGGGTGGATGAAATTTTCTGTCTGTCTTAGGAAAAACCGTGTCGGAGAGATCCATCACAGCGTCTCATCACAAATCAATTCAGACTGTAATCACCTGCGGAGGCCAGTTATCAGCTCCGGCAGTTCCTGTCCTGCCAGGATTAGGGCAGCGCTCGGTAGCCCTTTAAGCTGGGCTCTGGTAGTGACCTTCTTAGCAGCCCGTGGGCCGAGGAAGGAAGCGATGTAACCGGGTTCTTAATTTAGAAAAGACGCTGAGGGTCAGGAGGAGGTGGCAGGTATCGGTGCCCGGTGTAGGTGCAGGCTCTGGTTAAGGGCCGCCGCGTCCGGTGTGGAGGAGGTCGTGGGATGTGAGTGGTGCGTTTATGGGGTTCGTGATCAGGTCTCACGAAGCCTGACTGTGGGACCGAGACACCCTCTGTGCCTAAGGTGCCTTTGCCACAGAGGTGAATGGGCAGGAAGCAGGACAACGGATGTGTCTCACTATAAAGTTGTGATTCTTTCCAGAGGCTCTACAGGCGTTGCAAACCCTCAGAAAACACCCTGAGCCCTTCGGGAGCAGCAGTAGCATGCAGAGCCGTGAGAGCAGGGACAGCTTCTTGTCACCTGCCAGCTCTGCTGTTTGCAACGCTCACTCTGCTGCTTTAACATTTCAACGAGAGTGGGGAAGCCCTCCATGCCTGGCGCAGACTGGCTTTGCTCTTTGTGCCTTGTTTTAGCTTTTTTTAAATTTTTTATTCCTCTGCAGACAATTAGGTGGCAGGATTTCTGCAGGTGCATTCTGACGTGTGCACGCACAAGTTCCCTATTTCTCTTCATACTTCTGCAAGCACATGTTGGGAAGGTTACTGAATGCAGGTAGCAGCAGCGTCCCTTCCCAGCGCAGGGATTGCAGCAGAGGAGCAGGTGAAGACGAGGAGCCGAGTAGTTCAGAGCAGGGTGTGGGGCGCTTGGTTTTCTGAACCCTATAACCAGCCCCATGTGCTCCTGACCACACACATATGGTTGTGAAATGCAAGTATTGCAAGAGTGCAGTAAAATTCGGTTTGGTGGCTTGTGTGTTGTTGAAAACCTCAAAGGAAGGGAGAAGAAACCCAAATAATTTAATCTACCCTCAGACAATTCCCAGTAGATAAAACAGAGCGTGGTCCTAGCAGTGATTGCCAGCCACTGACGTGGAGGTGCAGAAGATAGATGCGATGCCCATTCGTACCATCCCTTCCACTGGACATGCATTCTGTCACCTGCAGCCATCCATTATGATGCAAACTGTTGAGTCAAACTAGCTCTGCGTAAAATATGGAAAGAAAGAGACTCCTCCTAGGCAAACTAAGAAGTGTGGGGAGGGAGAACTGGTTAAAAACCTTCCAGAAAAGTGGAGCCAGGGTCTGTCACACCCATGCCATCTCCTTGTAGACCCAGTGACCCCAGGCTGTCCCCAGAAAAGGAAAGAGGACCGTGAGGGTACGCAGATTCTAGACGCCAGGAAAGCGGCGATGTTTGCAGATGGCGAGTGATGGATGGCATGGCAGGCCACTGCTGGCAGCGCTGCCTAGGAGACCTCCCTGCTCTGGACCTCCCGGCTGATGGTGTAAGCAGAAAGTTATGTAGCTCAGTTGCTTCTTGGTATGCGAGAAGAGCGGGTCACTTGGTGCTGTTTAAGGACAGGAGGCTGGACAGAAAATGAAGGATGTCTTCACATAGCACACGTGATCCAGCGGATTGTATGGTGTCTAGTTTGAGATTTAAGACCCTGATAAACCAAAAA
Source organism: Chlamydotis macqueenii (assembly GCF_036417535.1). Lineage (NCBI taxonomy): Eukaryota > Metazoa > Chordata > Aves > Otidiformes > Otididae > Chlamydotis > Chlamydotis macqueenii. Next base: position 2,180,492 of record NC_141571.1, on the reverse strand, counting down.
AAATTCAAGCATATGTCTAATTTTAAGCCTATAAATTTGGTCAAAACTCTTGTCCTCACAGAAAGCCATGGGTTAATAATACCTTCCTGAGTCAACGGTTAATTTCTCAAGCAGAGCTGGTTTCCTCCGATCAACCAAAATGTTTGATTATTTTAAGAGCTGAGAAAGTTATTCATAATGAATATTGTATCTGAGAATTAAGTTTTCCTCAAGTCTTGATCCTATCAAAGTAACATGTCAATTTAAATTATCTGATTTGGGGATTTTTGGTTTTTTCATTCCCGGATTTGCTTTTTGAAATTATCTGTTACTTGGAGCTTCTCAAAACCTGAAGGTTAATTCGGATTAACGTAGTGCCTAAATCAAAATTGTAAATTTTTTTCCCAGATAACTCCTTGTGTGAACACCAGCAGTGACAGATGATCACACGAGTCTCTTTTTCAGCTGTGGTCAAGGATAATACCTGTACTCAAACTTCAGCTGAAAGTTTTTGCAGGATGAAACCTTAGAAGTTTCTGATGTGCTCCAGAGGGAAGGTCGGAGCTGCCCCAAGTGCTAGTGGTCTGTCACAGACACATCCCCTGGCTGTGTGTGCACGTTCATTGAACAGGAACTCAACCAGAGGGGATTTGTGGGGCACTCAAGGGAGTGCTCACAGGCTTGGAACAGGGTGGCTTCTATTTGTTGATATCATAAATCCTTCGTAGAGAAACAAGCTGATGGCCAGAAGGACTGAGGATGGGCTCTTCTCAACTCTTTCTGAACCACCGGGTCCTCACCGCCTTGGCTTGTTTTCCCCATCACCTCCAAGGCATTTTCTGTCTCTTCTGTCAAGAACTGGCTGCTGCCCACGCAGGGAGTATCACGCATTATGGAGAGAAAGGCCAGGGGACAGAATTTAATGCTACATGAAAATGGGTTTAAGTATCTGCCTCAGAGTTCGAGTTCTCTACCATAATTTTCCCAAATTCCCTGGCTGGTTAGCTGAGCTTCAGCCATTGCAGGCATCCAGTCAGCATTGAGGAGCTGGGCCTGAATTTCTCAATTCTCAGCCTCCAAAAGGGAGCTCTTTCTGCTTTGGCTTGAGCTGGTGTCACGACCATGAAAACATCACTCCGGGAGGTGCTGAGACGCTGGAGACAGGAGACAACCGCGTTCCTCAGTGCTGCTCGCTCACTGTGTCCTCTCCTTACCAGCTGCATCTCTGAGTAGTGGAGCTGGAACGTGAATCAGAAAGCAGAAGTCAAGGGGATGCCTTAAAATGGCAACACAAAAATAGCTCTCTCTTTGCACATCTTTTCTCGGCGTCCCTTAGCGAGGCTGTGTCGGTCCGTGCCTAATGACATATGATGGCTCTGACCTTGTCAGATGGATCAAATATGACATGTGGGCATGGATTTTTTTTTTTTTCTTTTTAAGGAGAGAAATAAGGGCTAGCAAGAAAAACAGCAAAGACAAACGGACAGATGGCTGTCTTCCTTAAGCAATGGAAATCCAGGCCTGAGATTTCCTTCCAGCTTGGCTTGAAAGGATTTTAGGAAATTATCCAAAAAGTTGCTTATTTTACCATCTCCCTTCTGTAGCATTTTGTTGTCGTCTGTGTTTCTTCTGTGAGGTGCTGACCTTTTGCAGGGCGGTGGTGTGACATAAAGGCACGGCGCTGGCGTAAGGGACCTTGTTTGGGGGGCTGGATTCCCTTCCCTGGTGCACAGTGGGCTCCGCGCTGCCCACCCCAGTGTGCGTGGCTGTGGGGTGGGTATGTGCCTTGTATTTCAATTTCTTCTTGTTGATACCATAAAACCTTCTTAGAGAAACAAGCTGATGGCCAGAAGGACTGAGGATGGGCTCTTCTCGGCTTTTTCTGAACCACAAGGTCCTCACCACCTTGGCTGGTTTTCCTCATCACCTACAAAGCATTTGCTGCAGTTAAAATCAGGAAATACTAAATATTTTTGCCTGAATCCTCCTGAGTAACAGATTTCTGCTCTGAAGGTGCTGCAGTCTCAGGCCTTGCCGAAGCTGGATGAATTGAGGGTGTCGTTATCACCCTACTCTTGAGCAATGAATCTTTGTTGTTGGGAGGGTTAGTAATTATAGAAATTAGTGTTCTAAAGGGCAAAAGCTTCAAATGTGGTTATATTCAGAGGACAAACTTGGCAGGGGAATGTTATCCTGCTCAGCAGATCTGCCTCCCACGTGGCCTGGGGGGCATGCAGCGTAGTGTGATGCAGGTTTGGGAGAAGTGCGGCTGAGAGCCCACGCACACGGGTGGGAGAGCCGGTGTGACAACAGGCGGACGAGTTACCGCTGACTGACTGGGTGCTGCCAGCCGGCCTGCCCCAGCTGTGGTGGGGCAGCCTGCCCCGGCTGTGGTGGGGCCTGCCCCGGCTGTGGGGCGGCCTGCCCCGGCTGTGGTGGGGCCTGCCCCGGCGGTGGGGCCTGCCCTGGCTGTGCGCTCAATGGTGTCCATTTACACTACCACGAAGCTGGTTACCAGCCGGTGGGCTGTAGCCCTGGGAGCGGTGAACCATCATCCTGCAATAACCCAAGGGCTCTCGGTCATCTGTTTGTGCCTTTGTGTAAAAGAAAGAGGCAGCTTTTGTTTTTTGTGTGGTGAAATTCCTGCTCAATCTCGGTTAGCAAAACTAGAGGGAGTGCTACAAGAGGTGGGAAATGACTCCGGGGTATGTGTGTGCAGGCTGAATTTGTGAATTTTTAGAAATGCACACAAAATGAGGACAGGCGGGGTAATGGTGGGGACACAGCAGGATGGCGAGCGGCACGCCCGGCTCTGAGTCCAGCTCCCTGTGGTCAGAGCCCTGCGGCCCCGGCTCTGCACTGTGCTGAACTCAAACTGGTATTTTCATAGAATCATAGAATCATAGAATGGTTAGGGTTGGAAGGGACCTTCAAAGGTCATCTAGTCCAACCCCCCTGCAAGGAGCAGGGACATCCCTGACTAGGTCAGGTTGCTCAGAGCCTCATCCAGCCTGGCCTTGAACGTTTCCAGAGATGGGGCCTCCACCACCTTTCTGGGCAACCTGTTCCAGTGTTCTATAACTCGCATCGTAAAAATTTTTTTCCTAATTTCTAATCTAAATCTACCCCCCTCTATTTTAAAAACATTACCTCTCGTCCTATCGCAACAGGCCCTACTAAACAGCCTATCCCCATCTTTCTTGTAGGCCCCCTTGAGGTACTGGAAGACCACTATCAGGTCTCCCCGGAGCCTCCTCTTCTGCAGGCTGAACAGCCCCAACTCTCTCAGCCTGTCCTCATAAGAGAGGTGCTCCAGCCCTTTTATCATCTTCGTGGCCCTCCTCTGGACCTTCTCCAACTGATCCATGTCCTTCTTGTGTTGGGGGCTCCAGAACTGGACACAGTACTCCAGGTGGGGTCTCACCAGGGCAGAGTAGAGGGGGAGAATCACCTTCTGGCCACGCTTCTCTTGATGCAGCCCAGGATGCGGTTGGCCTTCTGGGCCGCAAGGGCGCATTGCCTGCTCATGTTAAGCTTCTCATCCACCAGCACTCCCAAGTCCTTCTCCTCAGGGCTGCTCTCAATCCATTCTCCGCCCAGCCTGTATTTGTGCCTGGGATTGCCATGACCCAGGTGCAGGACCTTGCACTTGGCCTGGTTGAACTTCATGAGGTTGGCACGGGCCCACCTCTCCAGCCTGTCCAGGTCCCTCTGGATGGCATCCCTCTCTTCCAGCGTGTCGACAGCACCACACAACTTGGTGTCGTCGGCGAACTTGCTGAGGGTGCACTCTATCCCACTGTCCATGTCGCCGACAAAGATGTTGAACAGGGCCGGGCCCAGCACGGACCCCTGAGGGACGCCACTCGTGACCAGTCTCCACATGGACATTGAGCCGTTGACCACCACTCTCTGAGTGCAGCCATCCAGCCAACTCCTTATCCACCGAGTGGTCCGTCCATCAAACCCATGTCTCTCTAGTTTAGAGAGTAGGATGTCGTGCGGGACAGTGTCAAATGCCTTGCACAAGTCCAGGTAGATGATGTCAGTTGCTCGTCCCTTGTCCACCGATGCCGTCGCCCCGTCATAGAAGGCCACCAAATTGGTCAGGCACGATCTGCCCTTGGTGAAGCCATGTTGGCTGTCACCAACCACCTCCTTGCTCTCCATGTGCCTTAGCATGGTTTCCAGGAGAATCTGCTCCATGACCTTGCCAGGCACAGAGGTGAGGCTGACCGGCCTGTAGTTACCTGGGTCTTCCTTATTCCCCTTTTTAAAAATTGGGGTTATGTTCCCCCTCTTCCAGTCATCGGGGACCTCACCAGACCGCCACGACTTCTCAAATATGATGGCCAGTGGCTTGGCAACTTCATCCGCCAGTTCCCTCAGGACCCGCGGATGGATCTCATCAGGACCCATGGACTTGTGCACCTTCAGATTCCTTAGATGATCCCCAACCTGCTCTTCGAGTACAGTGGGCAGTTCTTCATTCTTGCAGTCCCTGCTTGCACCTTCTACAGCTTGGGCGGTGGGACAGGAACTCTTGTCGGTGAAGACTGAGGCAAAAAAGTCATTGAGAACCTCAGCCTTCTCCATGTCCTGGGTAACCAGGACACCAGTTCCCTTCTGGAGGGGGGGCCTACATTTACCCTGGACTTTCTTTTGTCCCCTACATACCTATAAAAGCTCTTCCTGTTACATTTTATATCCCTGGCCAGATTCAGTTCTGCCAGGGCTTTGGCCTTCCTTACCTTATCCCTGGCCACTCGTGCAGCCTCTTTGTAGTCCTCCCAGGCTACCTGTCCCCACTTCCACCCTCTGTAGGCTTCCTTTTTCACTTTCAGTTGGTCCAGGAGCTCCTTGCTCATCCACGCCGGCCTCCTGGTCTTTTTGCCTGACTTGTTTTTCATCGGGATGCACCTCTGCTGAGCTTGGAGGAGGTGCTCCTTGAATATGGACCAACTTTCCTGGGCCCCTCTTCCCTCCAGGGCCGCCTCCCATGGCACTTGGCCCATCAGGTCCCTGAAGAGGCTGAAGTCCACCTTCCTGAAGTCTAGGGCAGAGAGCTTGCCGTGTATTTTCCTTGCTGCCCCGTGGATCTTGAACTCCACCATGTCATGGTCGCTGCAGCCAAGGCCGTCCTTTAGTTTCACATCCCCCACCAGCCCCTCCCTGTTGGTGAGCACAAGTTCGAGCATGGCACCCCTCCTTGTCAGCTAAAGGGTTTTGTTGGACTGAGCCCTAATTCCCCGTCTGTCTCTGGTCTGGTGTGTTGCAAAGGGTGTGTTTCCATTCCTTTTTCCCATCTGTTTACATCACAACTTCCCTGCGCCCTTACCGCTTCCTGCGGTGCGTGGGGCACAGTGGGCTGTCCCTTAGCTGGCTGTGCTCCAGTTCAAACAGAAGCCACGGTGCAGTTTGTTGGGGCAGACAGGAGTTAGGAGCCCAGTCAGCTCTCTCTGATGTTATTTATCCGTCACTTGTCCTGCTCCTCGTACAAGCATTCCCTGCAGTGCCCGATCAGTGCCGCTGAGGCCCGTGAAGGTGCAGTGCTGTCTCCTGGGTTGGGTGATGCTCCAAGGCTGTTCCTTCCCCAGCGCTGGCTGCCACTGTCAGTGTATTGATCTTGCTTGTACCCCTTCTGGTATATCAAAAAAGTCTCCCTTTTTTTTTTTTCCATGGCTTTGAATGCTGTTATTGTTTCTTTCCTCCCCTGGCATAGGTATCTTGTGCTTATGATCTTATCTGTCTCCAAGCACCGAGGCAGCCTGTTTGTTCCAAAGAATGCTGCTGTAAAGGCAGGTGTGATCCTGACTCGTCCAATTCTTTCTTTTCCCCTGTGATTTAACGGGCCTGGAAATGTTCATGTAATCATTTCCTCCACACATGCCCCCAAACACTCTTCAGCTCTTCTTCTGGAAATTGCATCTGTGCTCCTCGTGAGAAATACTCCAAAAGTAAAGCACCACATGCGCTACGGTGGTGATTAACAGCCCTCTAATGAAATACTGATACGGGAGCTTTGCGGTGATGAGCAGTAGCAGCTCACAAAGCTCATTGCTCATCCTGATGTGATACCTGGAGGAGGCTCCCATGGTCTGGGGCAGCCCTGTAAGCTCACCAGTGTCCTGGGCTAAAACGACAGAGACTTCTGAGGCCAGAGACTTGAGCACACAGAGTTTTGATGCCTCAAGATGGGACTCAGTGCAGCCAGGCTGCTGAGCAAGGATCCACCGGAGAGCTGCTTTGCTCCTGCTTCACAAATGCTGAGAAAGTCTGGGTTCGCCGGTGCTCAAGTGAGATGCGCGATGGCCAGGCTGCGGAGTTGGGCTCTCTCCATGCACTCCCTTCCCCATCTCCAGTTCTCCCAGCACACGCGTCATTATTTTGTTCAAACACCTCCAGCATAAAAGGGTGAAGGTGATTCTCCCCAGGATAGCCCTCGAGGAGAACGGGGTGCTCCCCGTGCAGTCAGAGACCCGGCGTTCTTGCCCCCACAGCAAACGGACCCAGCAGGGATTGGGTGTAAGCCTGCGCTTGCCCCATAAATCCTCTGAGGCCAGAGTCCTCTGCCCACCACCCAAAATCTGCCTCTCCCACAAGCCTGAAGTAGTCAACAGGGCGCATCCACATCAGGGCATGTGCTAAACTGAATGCCAGTGGCCAAGATGTTGATTAATTTTGCTCAGGAGCCGGGGGATACCTTCAGAAATGGTTACAGGAAGGGTTGTGGTGGCACTGGCAATGCCACCTCCCTCTGAGAGGCTTCCTTTTTTCTTCAATGATCTCCTGCTTCTCACACTCTTGAAAACGCATCTGCGTTGTTTACCTGACCCTCACATGCGGTCACAGCCTTTTCAGCCTCTGCCTTGGCTCCTATTATGCTTTTCAAAGCCTCTTCATTCCCTGGGTCCTCTAATCTTTCCGCCAGCACCCATGGTTTATGCCTTGGTTATGCCTCCCTTCCTTTTAATTAATTTTTCACACTACCTTGCTCGTCCCTGTTGCCCTCTTTTATTTAATTTATTGCTCACTAGCCATCATAATCCCTGGGCAAGCCTTTAATTTATCTCTCCCTGTGTCCCCTTGCCCCCCTCTGTCCTTTTCCTGTATTGATTTCTCCAGTTTGATTTCACCCTGTGCTTGCCAGCACCTTTTCCTGCTCTTCCCTCCCCCTCGAAATCACTCGCCTGGGTTTTTGCCCCGTTGGTGGCCTTGCTGCCTTCTCACTCCTGGCCCAGCAGATTGCTGTTGTGGGGTCCCCACCTTGCTTCTCCTTCGTTTCCACCCCAACCTCCAAGTGTCTCAAAATTACCTCTGGGTAATTCCTGGCCAAGTTGCCGTGATAAGGAAATGGTTCTTTTCCAACGAGACCGAGCTCTAGATGTGCTTAAATGTGGTTTAGTTTTAGGTCGTCCTGCAAGGAGCAGAGTTGGACTTGATGATCCTTGTGGGTTCCTTCCAGCTTGAGATGTTCTATGATTCTGAACAGCTAGGGACATACAAGATTAGATCCAGATGTTAGATCCAGAAAAAGGGGCTTTTGCTTTATTTTTTTGCCAAGCTCATATTGAGATGGTAACTGACAGATGCGTACAGGTTTGGGTGATTTCTCTTCTGTTGTGAATTGTGGTTCCTTTGTGAACACCCCAGGCCCTTCCACGCAGTGATGGATTCAATACCTCTGCCTGCCCCGGTGAGTGACGTCTCCTCTCCTCTCCGTGGGCTCTCTGCGAAGACGGCGCTATAAATAAACAACAATAGCTGTGCTTGCAGGCGGCGGGAAGCTGAGCTGGAGCTTGTCCTTTGTACGCTGTAAACAACAGCAGACAATTAAGGGATACTGTGAAGCGATGCCGCACGGAAATCAGGGACGCACACAGATGCTGCTGTGTGGCGCATGAAACCTGCAGTTTTGGAAACGCGTGTGGTATTATTTTATAGTTTGAGGAAAATAGCATGGAGGGTTTGTAATAAGGAACAGCCAGGCCTGTCAGAGAGATTTTTCTTTCTCGTGCCCGCAAGCAGAGTGTAACTGGTGGCACTGGTTGTCCTGAGGCTCAAGGTTTGATGGACTGGCAAAGGCGAGGCACTGGGCGGGGGGTGAAAGCCTGTGCTGCCTGCTGCGCTGGGCTGGCCCGGGGGGCCGGAGGAGGCTGCTGGTGCCTTTACTGGCTGTGGAAAGTCTGCTGACACCCGCCTGCGGGGAGATTTGGGGAAAAAGCATCTTGTTGGAGGGCCTCGGTGCTGTGGGCTGGAGCTGAAAGCCTGGGTGATGCCTCCGGTATGCTGCAGGCCGTGATGCACAGAGGAATTAGGAGTTATACATCATATCGCAGCGTTAATTGGAGCCACTGGAACGTTTGATGAGCGGTGTAAAATTTTGGTTCTTGTCTGATTGTTGGCTTTAGGACTCTGCAACGAGGGAGTTTCTGTGCAGGCATCCTCATGCTGTGGGTGCGACTTGTGGGCAGCCTGGGCACGGGAAGGTGATTTCATGGCTCCTACCGGGGCCCTTGGGGGAGCACGCAGGGCTTGCAAACACTAGTGTGGCACTTCCCACTGGCTTTAAAAGGATTTCCCAGCCAATGTGTTATGAGAAGTACCTGATTTTGTGTAAAAAGAATCTGTTTTAACATTTAACCCACAGCTGTTCCACTGGGATTTTCCAAATCAGGCTCAGACAATGCTGCTGGCTACTTTGCGATGACCTGCTTGACCTTCCAGGAGTGCTCCTCGCTTTGCGCTGCACTCACAGATGCCTGTGGCTATGGCTAAGGCAATGGTAGATGTTTTAATCGGAGAGGGAAGCTGCTCTTCTGTCAGTGTCGGTATCTGGCACGTGGGTTTTTATTCGGATGAGCATCAGTTCAGAGGCTGAAGGTCAGAGGCATGCCTGGCTGTTCAAAAGGTCCCGGATTAATCTGTGGCACAACCTCAAATCCTGGGGCCATCTGCCTGCTTGTAGAGGACCTCAGAAGTAAAACCACGTGGCGTTGTTTTTATTTCTCTGGAGAAGTTACTGAAAGGAAGCTCAGCCCTGTTTGCCTCAGAGCAAGCGCTGGCGAAGATGCTGTGAGCGGCGTTGGGACATGAGCCTGGCAGGACGGGTACATCGGAGGTGTCCTGCTCGCAGCCAGGCACTCGGGTAAGAGTCTTTCTGTGACTTTACAGGGCTGTTTTTCTAAGAGGAAATGACCCCAGAAAACGGTTCCCTGAGCTTTTCTTTACAGCAGTAGCATTTCTTCCTCATAAGCATTTTTCCACAGAGCTGTCTCCTTGCTAAACTGTAATCCATAGATCAGACGCTCTGTTGCAGAGCCGCATGTGGCACGAAAATCCTTCACCATCGCTTATCAGCATCTAATTCAATTGCAAGGGAAAGCAAAGCCACAGGAGGGGCTCTGCCAGCCACTCCCCGCTGTCCTGTTTGCCCTTTGTCTGTCCTTTCACTCCTCCTGATGGTGGCATCCAGAGAGGTGTCACACCTGCTGCGGGCAGGGACACGGACATGTCAGCTCTGTGGTCTCCTTGGGACAGCACTGCTTTGGGGTGCAACAGAGCGGGCACTGCACCTCAAATGCAAGAGGCAGTGACCGGCATCGTGGTGTCTGCGCTGGAAACCTTTCGTCAAGGCGAGACAGGGAGTAGGGATGTAGCTCCTGCCTCTGGCCCTTCCCCAGAGCTGCAGTGGAGCAGGGGTCCCAAAGTCCCTCCACCCTGAAAGCCTCTGCTGGGACCGGTGCTGCAGCAGCCCCAGGGGTGCCAGTGCTACGAAAATGGGATGCTACGGCACCACAAACCAACTTCTGCTCTGGTCAGTGGGAGCTCCTCATGTATGCCTGCCCTTCTCTGTTCCTCCATCCCTGGGCTCTGCCTAACCCAATTTCACCTACAGAAGTATTTCTGTAGCGCCTAGAGTGGTACGTCAGTCCCTGGGGCGTGCTTTGGGCTCCTTCACCTTCATCTTTTGTAGCATCTGCATCCACTGCCACAGTGCCAGAGCTGCCTTGCTGGTGCGGTGAAGCTCGTTCTCAGGCAGCGGCAGAGAATATCTGCTTGTATTCAGCTGACTTATATTTTCTTCTTAAGCCTTGGTATTATCAGATTTGCAAAATTGCAAGGTCTTAGGTTTTTATAGAGACACAGCTCTTTGTGTGACGAGACAGCTGATGGAAGTCTTAATGCTGCAGGTGGTGTGCTGCCAATCCATCTAAAGCTGGTCTGTATTAGCACGCTGGTATCAGAAATATCCCTCCTGATATCAGAAGTATCCCTCCGGCAGAGAGCTTTGGGAAGCAGAGTGCATTGCCTGTATGTCTGGGCGTGTGTACACATGCTGCTTTTCTGCCTTCCTGTTGGAATTTGCAAGGAATCTGTCACATCAGTATTACTGCCTATGAAATGGGATATTAGTGTGAAAAAAAAAAAGTGAATGACATCTCATTTCTGATAATGCCAGGTTGCAAGACAGCCTGGCTCGAGGAGGGGACCGGAGGTGGCCACGCAGAGCTGTCCCCGTTGGGTTGTGTCTGTGGAACTGGGGGACACTCGGTAACCAGTAGCCCCATCTGATGAGGATGCTCACTTTTTTTTCCTCCACCCTCTTCCTCCGTACTCATCTTCTCCCTTTCCTGGTGCAAGACAAGACCATGGGCAGGTGCGGCCATAGTTGGTCTTGGGTCCTGAGCCTTCCCAGAGTTTGGGGACGCTGCCTGGCTCGGGGGTCCCCTGTCCAGACCTTCTTCCAGGGAAGACCATGGAAGGCATGGTGGACATCTGCAGTGGGATTTGGGCTGGTAACTGCCAGTTTTTTAGTACCAAGAATCTGCTTTCTCTTGGGCCGCTTCTGTTTTTCAGTTCTAAAAATAACGCAGAACAGTAGGCAGGGAGCAAAATGTATGATTTATAAAATGAAACTCTTGTGGCTATTGTGGACGCTAACATTATTTTCTTCTGTTCCCACTAAAATTCTCCATCAAGAACAGACTGGTTTTTCCCCACCTCGTTCCAGTCAGCAGACACAGTTCCATTCCAGGTAAATCCTGCTCAGCCCTGCGTGATTTATCGTTCCCTCACCCTGTACCAGCTCCATCGCCTGTCCCAGTGTTTAAAGCGGGAGCGTGGCTGGGATGAAGGGCTGGGGGGGAGCGATGCGTCGCTCTAAAACTCCAGCTGGAGTGGTGGAACCCTGTTCAGCGCGGTGTGAGCAGTGAGGGCGAAGCGTGCAGGTGGATAAATACGCAATATGTAAATACGCCATGTAACGCGGTGGTTCTCAATTAATACTCTAATTGCCTTTTTTTTTTATTATTGGCTCCAAAATTACCAAGCTGAGTTGCAAATGCTGTGGAATATAGAATTGAAGGACTCTTTATTGACATTGTGGAATTACAAATTATGTTTGTTGTGAAAAAATGAGAAACCGTCTGTTTAATTGGTTGTAGGTTGCAATTAGTGCGCACTTACGTAAGAAAAATCCAGCTAACTAGGGGATCATTAGAGATCCCTTTCCTTCGAGTCAGCAAAGCTCGACACTGGGAAGGAAGCAGATCTATATTCCATAACACCTCAAACGAACAGGGAGCTCGGTCCGAGGGATTGCTCTTAGCAGAGTGAGAGAGGTGCTGGCTCGGGTGGGCTGGTGGAGGGACAGACAGAGGGAGGGAGAGAGTGGTTTGGGGGTTCAGACCTCATGGAGAAAGCAGAATATCTCCCAAGGAAGGTGGCCTGCCCTTACCTTACATCACCTTGTGAAATGTGGGGTGAGCCCCCAGGGTGAGAAGTTGTTTCTGGCTGCAAAGAGCAAGCTGGGATTCACCTCTCCTAAAAAATAGATGCCGAAGGCTGACCTGCTTATCCAGGATGCCTGGATGGTCTGTAGATGAAAGCGGTGGTTCCTCCCACCTTGCATGGATTTCCCAAGAAAAGGGAGATCTAAACTGCCTTTGCCTCAAGCAGCTCGTTTCCTGCACCCGTGGAGGAAAGTGAGAGCCAGCGCAAGTAACGAAGCTGCGGCACCCGCTGAAGGCTCTGAGGAAGATGAGTTCTCCGGAGCAGGACTGCCTTGGTCCAGTGGAGTAAACAGGCACGTGTCTTGGGTCTCTGCTCCCAAAATAGCTTCCCCCAGCAGCGTAACCCAGCGCTGATGTCTTTCTGACAAAGCCCGTGGAAAAACACTGCTGAAAGCGTGCTAGTGCAGAAAGATTCGTTAACACCATTAATTAGAAGTGAAGCTTATACTCCGGGTGGCAGAAGCCTCTGGAGATTAAAGATCAACATTTAGACGGAGGGGCTCTGCTCTTACTCACTGGATAAATCACAATATTTGGCACAGCGTTTCCTTGCGGAGAAGGCAGTCGGGGCTGTCTGGTGTCATCAGTCTCTGTCGGTGAGGAGGAGGAGGGAGATGCTGAGGGGCTGGATGTAAGAGCATGGCAGTGAAACGAGGGGAGGTGAGCAGGGGAAAAGGCGTACGTGGATGGAAACCTGGGTCTCGTGCCTGCTTTCCCCTCCGTGTGTCCCCGTACTGAGCATCTCCGTGTGCCGCGCGGGTACGGCAGGGCCCTGCCTGCGTCTCTGGCCTGCGCCGTATCTCACTGCAGCGCGGCTGGTCTCTCCCTAAATGATAGCGGTCTGCAAAGCGCAGCAGGATGCCGGGTGTCCCCCATCTCCGCCCTGTCACCAGGCCACCTCCTGTCCTGGTGAAGATCAAGGTGACCCTCAGGAAGCTGGTGTCCGGTGCTGTAGATCTTGGGTCACGAGCAGGACAGGTCCACCCTGCCAAAACCCCAAGCTCTCCTGAGGTCTGTGGAGCGGCATCCCTCGGCCTCTGCTGCGGTTTTAAGGGCTTGTAACTGCAACATGATGGAATCACAGAGTAGTTAACCCCTGATCCTGCACCCCTTAACTCAGGGGGCTTTGCGTTGACTTCAGCGTCTGTTCTACACACCGCAGCTGGAGAGCGTTAAATCTTCACCATCCCACTGCAACTGCCTTTGAAACAACATAGTTAATAGTAATGCCTCCTGCCCCAGGCTGAGATTTAGTTGACGAGCACCTGTAAGTTCCTCCTGTGATTATTTTTTTTTCCTATTTGTTTTAACCGGATCTAATCAATGCTCTAAAGGGCGAAGCTCAGTATTATTTATTTATCGCGGGAGCAGCACCGCAAACAGTCTATCACTTCCCAGTTTGCTGAGCCAACGGTGCAGATAATCAGCGTTTTTCATTCTCTTTCCAGGGAAGTCCTGAAGAGTGCAATACATCAATAATGCAGTGGTCGTGGGGTTTGAGGGGAAGACCAGCTCTCACGGATTTCACAGCTCTCTGTAGCGGTAACATTGGGGGTTTTGTTCTAGAGAACACAAATCAAAAGGATGAGTTTGAATTCGAGTTTTTTAGGTTAAAAATTACTTTTCCAGTGCAAATTGTCATAGGTGGTATTTTATTTTGGAGCTGTCGTGGTTTTAATAAGAAGAATGAAAGCTGTAACATTTACTGAGAAACAGTAAGTTGTGACTTGGGGCTTTAATCGAAGACAAAGGACGTAGCAGATGTATTTTCCTACAAGCTTTGTGATTTCATTTCACATATTTCACAGAAACCCCCTTCCACGTCCTGATCGGCCGCTCTCCAATGCTGTCAAGCATGGGGTAGTTTTCTAACAGGTTTGAGAGGACTCCTCTGCAAGGGGGCTGGCCGTCCGTCCCGGCCCAGGGCGGCATGCCTTACTCCCTGGAGACCGCCGCTTTCCTCCCGGCCAGCCCTCCTGCATCTCATTTGGAAAGATCTCTTTTTTCACGGCACACGGTTCTTTTTCAAGGGCAAAATTTGCTTTCAAGCCCCGCCAGAACAGCGTGGGCTGCCGAAGATAAGAGTGACAAATCGGCACGTGGGGAATAAACTTGGGGCCTTGAATGCCGTCACTGTACCCAGCCGTTCCTCAGATGAAACAAGCAGGGGCACAGCACTTTCGCAGATCACGGCTTATTAAATGCCCTTCTTAAGGTGCTGAAAACCTTTGCCTTGTTTCCCTTACAAGACAGTTCACCCCGTCCTCAGTGCCCATCTGTGCCCCCCAGCCTTTCTCCTCAACTGGTTGCCATTTATCCACCTCCTAATCAGCAGTAATTGCTTTGTCTCTTGGATGGCTGGGCTGGAGTCCTCATCTCCTGGCTCAAACAGCCACAGAGAGCCTTGCCCAGGAGATTTCATGGTTTGTGCCTACAGAACGATTTTTTTCAACCTCTTAATCTGAGCTGAGCTTTTCCAGAAGGGACTTATCAGCTCCCTCACTGCACAGGGCTGGATTTGGGGGAATCCCAGCATCTTTTTGTTCAAGACCAGCTCTGTGGCAGCAAGGAGCAGCCTCAGGATCCCCCCAGGACAGGATCCTGAAGTGTCCCCAGGCATGTCCCCCTGTGTCACCACCCCTGTGGAAGAAGAGCTGTCGGCATTCACTCTGGGTGTTGAGGAGCAGCCTCAGATGTGCAGCCACCTATTGATCCCTCTCCCGGTGACGCTGTTCGCAGTTAGTGGGACAGTCGAGGTGTAACACACAAATATTTGCTCTGTCAAGAAGCACTCAGCAGCCTGCGGGTAAATATTGTCAGAGCAGAGAGTGGCAGGGACTCCATTAACAGAGTCCTGGAGATCCGGGCACATCCTCTGCCGGCATGAGTGAGTCCTGGGCTGAGCAGAGCAGCTGGGGTTGTGCTCCTTGGTTTTCCCATAGAGCCACGCACAGTGGGTGTTGTGTGTCCTCGGGGGTCGGAGAATATAGAATCATAGAACCACAGAACGGTTTGGGTTGAAGGGACCGTTAAAGCCCACCCAGTTCAACCCCCCTGCCAGGAGCAGGGACATCTCCAACCAGATCAGGTTGCTCACAGCCCCGTCCAACCTGGCCTGGAATGTTTCCAGGGATGGGGCATCCACCACCTCTCTGGGCAACCTGGGACAATGCTCCACCACCCTCGTTGTCATTTTTCCTTATGTCCAGTCTGAATCTGCCTCCCTCTATTTTAAACCATTACTCCTCGTCCTGTCACAGCAGGCCCTGCTGAAGAGTCTCTCCCCATCTTTCCTGCAGCCCCCTTTGGGCACTGGGAGCCCTCTCAGGTCTCCCCGGAGCCTCCTCTTCTCCAGGCTGAACAGCCCCAGCTCTCCCAGCCTGGCCTCACAGCAGAGCTGCTCCGGCCCTCTGATCATCTGCGTGGCCTCCTCTGGACTCTCTGATGTGCCATGGATTTCAGCTGGGGCTCCCAGGGTGGTGGTCAGTAGTTTTCCCAGTACCTCACTGGGGCAGAGGGTGGTGTCTGTGTGGAGTGACTTAGCCAGAGGACAGCAAGTGTGGAGAGCCGGAGGTGACCATGCACTGACTGAGGTGACCGTGACCTCGGTGCGAAGCCCGTGCCAGCTCGGACTGTCAGCTGGGGAGCACCAGGCCGTTGCTTTGGTGGCAGTGGAAGGAGAAGCAGTGGGGAAGGGCATGTGCACATCTCGCTCTGTAATAGTTGCGTCAAAGGCAGAAACTTGAATTTTAGCAAGAGTGTTTGCAGTGTCTCTGTAGCATGGAGATCAATAATGGGATGCGTAGCAGCTGCTATCAGTACAGTGTGTCGACGAGCCTCATTAACGTCGGCTTATGAATGCAGTTGAGTGTAATTGTTCGCTGTACTTAAAAACCAGAACTCGGAGAAATTGCCAGAATATATCCTCTGGGTGTGAAATGCTGGAAATAATGGAGCTGAGAGGTAGACGTTCATGTTTAGAGCAGTGTGAAAAAAGCAAGGCTGTGATTTAAGGGAGCAAATAAACCATTTCACCTGGTGCGGCGGTTTTACCCAGACAGTCAAGTGCTTACAGCTTCTTCTGCTCTCCTGCAAAGCGTGCTGGGGAGGCAGAGCGGCGGTGGCGATGGACTGCATCTGGGCTGCGGTCCCCAAATAGGGGGTCCCCGAATATGGGGTTCCCAGCCAGCACCTCGCAGCAGGCTGGCGTCTCCCGCCAGGGCTACGTTAACCTCCTGCCTCCCAGTGCTGGGAAGGTGGCCCTGGGGATGGGTTTCCTGGAGGAGCAGCCTGGAGGGATCCCTAGAGTCTTGGCACCAGCCCCTCACCGTCACTCCGCAATTGCCTCTGCCTCCTGGTGTTTGCTCACCATCCAACCCAGCCGTGCTGGGACTGAGCCTGGGGACCCGCGCGTGATGGAAGCGTCTCTTTCAAAAAAAAGCGCAGTTAAGATGTCAACAGGCAAAGACTCCCCTGCCCCCCGTCACTCGTCACAGTGGTTAATCATCTCCCCGTTAAAATCTGTGCCCTTTCTCTTGTTGGAGTTGGGCAGGCTTTGGCTCACAGCCATTGATTCCTGTTCTGTCTTTACCCTTTTGATGAAAGAGCCCTTTTGTACCTGGCATTGTCTGCAGATGAAAGTTCTTACACAGAGTAATCGCATCAGCTTCATCTCCTTTCTGATAAGCTAAACAAAATGAAGTCTTTAATTTTCTCTTTGTCAAGCATTTTCTCCGGCCCTTGAATCATCTTCCTGGCTCTATTATGCACTTTCTCCTTTTTTTTTTTTAATCCGTCAAATTTAGATGTTGAATTGGGTGTTTAAGTTTTCAAATCAGAAGTGCTAAGTGCTGCCGAGCCTCAAGCCCTGCACATGGTGACCTGCCCGTCCCGTGGCCTGGATCTCACCCTCCCCTGTGCAGCCCCCGGGCCTCCGCGACCCCCCACCCCGATGTTCTCCAAGCGGGAAACCCGTGAATCTGTGGGATTGAGGATGCCAAGGGCTGGCAGGAGGATGCAGCACAAGTCAGAGTAGGGTCGACATCTTCAAACCAGCCTTGCGAGGAGCTCCCCTCCACCTCCAGGCTGCAGCCTCCCCCCATGGTCTTTGCTCTGATGGGCACCCTGCGGGCTGCAAGCGCCAAACCCACCCTCGTGCTGGCCACAGGATGTGTAGGATATTGGATATTGGAAGAGATCTGAGTGTGGCTTTGCCAGGAGGTCACTGAGAGCCCTGCTACCCTCCAGTCCACCAGCAAGTGAGGAGAACCTCTCTTGTCCATCTGTAGAGCCAGAGCAAGCACCATTGAGGTCTGTGTTGCTATCTCTCTCGCTGAGATCAGTATCTGGCCCCACCAGCCCATGCTGACCTGAAGCCAGGAGAGATACAGCATCTCCTTTCTGATCTGGTGCCACACCAGACTCCCCAACCACGTCTCTAACCTTTCCTGGAAGGGCCAGCTCAGGGTCAGGCTAAATGCGGGTGCGTGCAGGTTTGTGTTGATCTGGAGTTCATTTCTCCTGGCCTTGCTCCCTGGTGCTTTATTTCTTTCCCTTGGTTGCTCTGGGGACACGCTGTGCTTGCCAGGGTGGGTTCAGACAGGCAGTGTCCGTATCTGGGTACCCACCAGGCTGGAAGCAGCCACCATCAGTGAGGACCAAGGGCACCTCCAGCTCTGCTTGGGCATTTTGCTTTCTGATCCTCCCGTCAGAATATGCAGGGGAGAAAAGGAAAGACCCAGAGTGACCCAAACTTTTCTGAAACTTTCTCAAAGTTGCCACAGCGGCTGTTGGTCGCTTCCTGGCTCCTCCAGCATGGTTCACCTCAGAGAAGCCTGTTCCTGCTGGTGAAGATACCCAGGGAGAGTGCAGGGGACAGCACTCTGGTAGTGCGGTCGATATAGCAGATGGAAATCTGGGGTGTCCTCCTGAAATCAAAGAACCTGTGGGACCCTGCAGCCGTTGAGGACGAAGCCCCTCAATAAATACTCCCGTCCCCATCTCAGAGCCATTCCAGTGATGGTACATCCTCGTTTCTTCTTGGGAAACCTCACAGTGGACCCAGAGAGGGGTTATATTTGCTTAATCTTCACTTTTTTTTCTCACTCTCTCATGATTTTTGAAAGCTTAGATATCTGAAGCACTTAGCTCTGTGTCGAGTGTTTCATTATATTTCAGAACCCTGCTTTCCTCAGCTCCGTTAATTAGGCACTTGATTGAAAGCCTAAATCTGAAGGCTTGGGTATTGGCTACAGCGTTGCTAACCTGAGGTGATCCGTGCAGCGTAGTTAAAGCTTGCCCAGGCAATTGCTTTTCTTACCACCCTTCACCCTGCCATGAGACAGGAGCCACCGATTGCTGGAAAACCCTTCTGTTCCCACTGCGTTGGCTGGAGAGAGTCTCCAAGATTTATTTTAGCTCTTGAGCTCTGGTGTCACTTGCGTTTTCTGCTGCAGTTGTTGGTTAATGAAGACTGCTTGTCCATCTAGCAGGCAGCAGTTAATGGCCAGCAAGGATCGTGTCTGGAATACTGGAGTAGCCTGTCGGCTTTTTGTTTTGCTTTGTTTTGTTTAAGTACTGTGGAGTAGTTCATGTATTGGTATAACAAGCAAGGAGCCCACTTTCAGATGCAGGCCGGTCAGCCTCACCTCCGTGCCTTGCAAGGTCATGGAGCAGATTCTCCTGGAAACCATGCTAAGGCACATGGAGAGCAAGAAGGTGGTTGGTGACAGCCAACATGGCTTCACCAAGGGCAGATCGTGCCTGACCAATTTGGTGGCCTTTTATGACGGGGTAACAGCATCGGTGGACAAGGGACGGGCAACAGATATCATCTACCTGGACTTGTGCAAGGCATTTGACACTGTCCCGCACGACATCCTTCTCTCTAAACTAGAGAGGCATGGGTTCGATGGATGGACCACTCGGTGGATAAGGAGTTGGCTGGATGGCCGCACTCAGAGAGTGGTGGTCAACGGCTCAATGTCCATGTGGAGACCGGTCACGAGTGGCGTCCCTCAGGGGTCCGTGTTGGGCCCGGCCCTGTTCAACATCTTTGTCGGCAACATGGACAGTGGGATAGAGTGCACCCTCAGCAAGTTCGCCGATGACACCAAGTTGTGTGGTGCCGTCGACACGCTGGAAGGGAGGGATGCCATCCAGAGGGACCTGGACAGGCTGGAGAGGTGGGCCCGTGCCAACCTCATGAAGTTCAACCAGGCCAAGTGCAAGGTCCTGCATCTGGGTCGTGGCAATCCCAAGTACAAATACAGGCTGGGCGGGGATTGGATCGAGAGCACCCCTGAGGAGAAAGACCTGGGAGTGTTGGTAGACGAGAGGTTCAACATGAGCAGGCAATGCGCCCTTGCGGCCCAGAAGGCCAACCACATCCTGGGCTGCATCAAGAGGAGCGTGGCCAGCAGGTCGAGGGAGGTGATTCTCCCCCTCTACTCTGCCCTGGTGAGACCCCACCTGGAGTACTGTGTCCAGTTCTGGAGTCCCCAACACAAGAAGGACATGGACCAGTTGGAAAGGGTCCAGAGGAGGGCCACAAAGATGATCAGAGGGCTGGAGCGCCTCTCTTATGAGGACAGGCTGAGAGAGTTGGGGCTGTTCAGCCTGGAGAAGAGGAGGCTCCGGGGAGACCTGATAGCGGTCTTCCAATACCTCAAGGGGGCCTACAGGAAAGATGGGGAGAAGCTGTTCAGTAGGGCCTGTTGTGATAGAACAAGGGGTAATGGGTTTAAATTAGAAGGAGGTAGGTTTAGATTAGATATTAGAAAAAAATTTTTTACAATGAGAGTTGTAGAGCACTGGAACAGGTTGCCCAGAGAGGTGGTGGATGCCCCATCCCTGGAATCGTTCAAGGCCAGGCTGGATGAGGCTCTGAGCAACCTGATCTAGTCAGGGATGTCCCTGCTCCTGGCAGGGGGGTTGGACTAGATGACCGTTGAAGGTCCCTTCCAACTCTAACTATTCTATGATTCTATGATTCTATGATGCCAACATGTTTTTCGTATCTGCAGTTTAAGCTTCAGTATTTTCACCTGCCTGATATGGAGATATTTAGAGCCAGTCTGTCCATGGACACGGGTGGGAATCGGGTACCTGATGGCATGATGGACCTGACCCTGTGGGTCACACACCAGCATTCCTTTCTCCAAGCAGTTATGGGGCATGTAGTTATTGGGTGTGTAGTTGTGGGGACACTGGGCAGCCAAAAGCGAACTGCCTGGGTTACTGGTGTGTGCTGCTCTTCCACTCCAAATTGCTTTTGCGTCAATCACAGAAAGAAATCAACCAAGCCAGGAGAGTGGAAGGAGAGGAGCAACAAAAGGAGGTGTGAGAAGTCATGCTCTATGCTGAGCCTTGTGAGGAGGAGGCAGAGGAATACTCCTAAAATGAGCTTTCCTGGCTGCATGGCTTGGTCTGGAGAGAAACAGATGCCGGGTTAGAAGTGGACGGTGCAGAGCTCCCAGGAGAGAGCAAGGCTGGGTGACAGGAGACCTCCAGGGCAGTGAACCTCGGTGAGGTGTCTGCAGGTGGGTCACTCGTTTGGGTTTGTGCGTGCCTCCCTGATTCCATCAGCCACATGCCAGCAGGACACTGAGACCCCATCCAGCTTTGGTGTTGGTGGCCAACTCCTTAAGCAGGTGCTGTTTCAGGGACAGCTGTAGCTGGGGACTCTCCAATCTCCCGGCGTGTTGCCAGGTCAGGCTGTCCCACTCACCTGGCTGGGCACCGCTTACTGCTAAGCCTCACACTCAGTTTTGAAAGGAATGACCTTCTGGGTTTTGTTGTTCTAGGCTCTCCTTGTCTATGTCATAATTCCTTTATTTAAATTGTCTCCTGCAACTAGTGCGTTCCAGCTGCTCCAGAGTCTGCTCTAGGTTCTACGTCTCCTGTCTCCGATCCCTCGACACACAGTCTTTATCCTTCCCACTCATTTCCTCCCAGGTCACACCAGCTTGCTGCAATTAGTTGGTCCAGACAGGCCCTCCTTGGCCTGCCCGTTTTGTCCCGATGAAGGTGGCAATCAAGGTAGACTGTAATTTAATTAAATTTTCTTCTGAAACTTTAAGTGGGATAATCCTAAAGCTTAGCCTTGGCTCTAAGTCACAGCTAATGGCCTTGGTCACTTGTGAAGGCATTTTTTTTTAGCTTCTTCATCTAATCAGCATCTCTCATTCTTTACTGCCTTTGCTCCTTTCCAGGAGCCCTGCTGTCCCTGCGACGGGGCGGCAGTGACCTGCAGTCGTGACCCGTTAATGAATTAGCAGCAGACGCGCGCTGTAGCTGCCGTAGCTCCTTTTGCAGGTGGGAATCCAGGCCCGAGAAAGGTGAAGTAGCTGCCTAGGCCTGCATGCGAGGCCGGCGGCTCAGTGAGGACCGGGATGCGGTCCCCAGGTTCTCCGAGGGCCATCCCCGAGGGCCTGCTCTGCTGCCGGGCCGCTGGTCCTGCCCCGTGGGGCCGCGGGGCAGGAGCCGTCACGGGGACCCACACCCGTCCTGGCGACCAGCTGGAGGTGGAGTGATGCAGAAAGTGGCTTGGGCTGAACGAGGAACCGGGAGACAGATGAACCCAGAGCAGCAAAATTTGGTGAAACATGGCAGTATTTGTGTGTGGAGCTTAGTTTCTGATTTAGTGCTGGCCGCTCACAGCGACAGTGTGTTCAAAGCAGGCAGCAGCATAAGCCTCTGAACCATCTGCTCATAAAAAAACGATGGAAGTGCTGGTGGAAACACGCAGGAGGGAGTTGCCATCTTGTGGAAGCTGCGGTGCTGGGGGTTTCCAGCGCGGCCGAGAGCCCGTGCCAGCGTCAAGGGCTGGACGCGGCCTGTAGCCTGCCCCACCAACGCAGAGGGAGCCGCCTCCGCTGCCCTTCGGGATGCCTTGGCCTCTGCTGGTTTGGGATGGTTTTGAGTACTGGTCTCCATAGCTTGATTTTGGGGGATTTGCTTTTCTTCTGGCATGGGCTTTGTTGAGACGCTCAGCAGAGCCCAGGATTTCAGGGCTGCATCTGCTGGGTTTGCGCCGCATTTGCCGCCGCGCTGGTGGTTACCAGGTCACTCCGTCACTGAAATCTTTGCTGCTCTGCAGCCTGAGGGAAAGAGAAATGGTCGTTCTGGTCGTTGGGGAAGGAGGCCAGGTCTGTCCATCCAGGGTTTTAGGATGCTGGTTCATACGGGGAGGGTTACGGGGGAGAGAGCTGGTGGGTTGCTGGTAGATTGAGATAATTCCCCTCATTATCCTGCCTGCTGAGCAAATTCACATCTCCAAACTGTGGAGAAACCCCATCCTTACACGTGCGGCATTCCTGCCCTGTGCTCTGCGTGGCTCCGGGTGGATCTGGAGGTGGTTCTGCTCGGCCGGGAATGCTGGCTGGGCTGCAGGGGAGGCAGCAGCTCTCTGCGGGTGGGCACTGCTCACCGTGGCACCCAAAATCAGTAGGAAAGTCTTGGTCACGCAGTCTTGTCCCTCCTCTGAGAAAGCATAGCCCTTCATTTTTTTTTCTTTTCAGCTGAAAAGACGAGACAAGGGTGATTCCTCTTTAGATTTCATGTCAACACAGCATGGCAGGCAAACGGGGAGGGACACACTGGGCAGTGCGAGTAAATAAAAAGACCATAGCCAGTAGCTTTTTTGAATATAAATTTTAAATTGAGCATTTTACATTTCTCCCTCCCTCCTTCCCCGTCAGAAGAATTTAATCAAAACCCCTCTGGACTCTGCGCAGAGCCCCTAGCTGTGTGTCAGGGAGCTGGTCCACCCAAGGTGGAGGGCTGGCTTGTGGCGTGTGATGAGGCTGCTCCTCTGCGTGGATTTAAGCGAATAATTGGTTTCCTGGATCAGCACCAGGGCACTGAGCACCTTGCAAACGGCCCCTTCTTGGTGTGTGGATCGCAACGTTTCACCCAGATCCCGTTGGACCTCTGTTCTGCGCCAGGTGCCTGGTGCCTGGTTGTCCTTCCTTCCCAGGTAAACACCGATTTGAGACCCTTAATCCATTAAAAAAATCTGAATATGTAGATGTCACAGGCGTTGACTCTGCTTTGTGATTAGTTACCAAAATCACTGCTTCCAGTCGAGATGCTCTGCTGCTGGGGCTTGTGGGAGCACTGGGGTGTGTGACTGGGGTCACCTCTCCTGTGAGGCCAGGCTGGGAGAGTTGGGGCTGTTCAGCCTGGAGCAGAGGAGGCTCCGGGGAGACCTGAGAGCGGCCTCCCAGTGCCTAAAGCGGGCTGCAGGAAAGATGGGGAGAGACTCTTCAGCAGGGCCTGCTGTGACAGGACGAGGGGTGATGGGTTTAAAATAGAGGGAGGCAGATTCAGACTGGACCTAAGGGAGAAATTTTTTACACTGAGGGTGGTGGAGCACTGGCCCAGGTTGCCCAGAGAGGCGGTGGATGCCCCATCCCTGGAAACATTCCAGGCCAGGTTGGCCGGGGCTGTGAGCAACCTGATCTGGCTGGAGATGTCCCTGCTCAGTGCAGGGGGGTTGGATTGGGTGGGCTTTGAAGGTCCCTTCCAACAATAACCATTCTATGATTCTATGACTTGTGATCTCCTTTCTGCAGACATGCTAGCTCACAGAGAAGAACACATTGAAAAGTTCAAAGTCATGTTCAGAGGACGTGTTTAAATGTTTTGCTTTGCTCAACCAGCTCCTTTCTCCGCTCCTGCTAGTAGACAGCAGAATATCCTCTTGGAGAGCCCAGCTTGGCTCCCCCCACACTCCCTAGCACCACACGCTAATGGGAGGCGACGTTTGCACCCAGCCCCGGTCACCCCGCTGCTGTGTGGTGGATGTGCAGTGACCTGCATTAAGTGAGCAACATCACTGCAGTAAAATTATGAACATAATTTTAATTGGTGCATATTTATAAAATTGAGTTAGCTAGTATGCTCACTTTCTGGCTTTCATGAGTTTTTCACGCTTTGGGAAATATGGAAAATACAATAAATGAAGACTCTTGATTTTAGTGAAAGCTTTGTGGAAAAATTTTCAAAAATGCCTGCGCTTTGGGAAATGAGCCTCTTGAACAGTGTATTTTCTGGGTGCAAAGCCTTGGAAAAATCAGGGAAATTGTATACAAAGTGGGCACGCGTTGGGTACAGGTGGACTTTAAACGGTGCCACTGAGTGGGGTGGACAAGGCAGGACATCCAGCGAGATGCAGAGGAGCACCAGGATTATCCCGTGGATAGCAGGGGTCATCCCGTCATGTTTGCTGTTTGCGCTGGAGGAACCAAGAGGAGTAGAAGGGTCTGAGCCTAGGAAGATTCTTAATCAGAGAAAACCAGAATTGAGAGACAGCCTGATCTGATGGTAGCGCTAACGGCCATGGAAATGATCAGATGGCAGCGCTAACGGCTGTGGAAATTGATGGCAATTTAACTGAATACTTCGGGCTTCGAGCAGCCGCTGTGGAGGTGTTGGCCACTTTTGTTCTCCACTTTGGAGGTTCCAGCCTTCAGCCAGAGGGCAGAGCCATGCCGACACGGAGAATCAGAAATCTGGGAACTCACTCCACCAAGGAGAGGTTTGGACCAAGCAGACCTGGGGCCCAGATCTTAAATTTTATCATGGAGTCTTGTGCTGTATTTTATTGTAGAAGTTGCAGAAGCTGCCATGCTGGGAAGTTTTTGAGGAAAGGATGTCCTGTTTTCCAGTGCATCCTACTGAGCACGGAATGGATTTGGCAGAGGTGATGCCATGTTATTTTGGATCTGATGTGTTATATGCCAGAGTGGCTCCTGGACCTGTAGGTGGTTAAATCAAAGACAGGTCCATGGTCCAGAGACTGTGCAGTCTGATGCCTAGATCCCTCAAAATGCTTGGTGCCATCAGTTCTCAGGCTTTCCCTGCCTCTTTGTGGACAGCATCTAAGCTGTGTTCAGGAAGAAGAGCAGACAGGGGAGGTCAGGACATATGTCAGACAGATAGAGAACAAAATGAAGAGCTGGAGGTCAATAAAGTGTCCAGAAAGTCTTCTGCTGTTGAGGACAGGAGAGAGGCAGGCTGGAGTAGAGGCAGGTTGGATGGATCTTTGATTTGACCCGGGCCAGCAGTTTGGGTGTTCTTGTTGTTGGTGGTGCTAGCAGGAGATGCCGTCTTTCTCTTAAGTGGTTTGATGACTTTCTACTGGGATTTTGGGGGACTGAAGGCTATCACTCATCTAGATGGAGATGTCCCTGCTCCTTGGAGGGGGGTTGGACTGGATGACCTTTAAAGATCCCTTCCAACCCAAACCATTCTGTGATTCTGTGATTCCATCTCACAACAGACACCCAACAGCAGCTTTGAGTTCTCATTGAAGCCCAATGAGATGGACATGCACGTGGATCCTGTCCCTGTGGCCACCTTCTCTGATCATCCTTAGTGTGAACATCTGGCTTGCATAGATAAGTCTGGGACTAAAACATGAGCATGTTCTCAGTGCTTTGTGTCCAGTGCTTTCTTCATGCCGCGTGACACCATATTGCGCTGTGCAAGGCGCGTTCTGTGACCTGCATCAGTGAGACCTCTTTCTGTTGGTATTCCAGCAGCCGTCCCAGACCTTCACTGGCTGAGGAAGAGCTCTTTTTACCCACACTACGTTGAACGTCTCTGCCTACCTGATGTGCCTGCAAAAATCCCTGGGTAGTTTCAGAAATCACTGGGAGGTGTTCGTTGTGCAGGACATTTATCTTTTTTTTTTTTTTTGTACGTAATAGCACCAAAATACGTACTGTAAGCCAGAAAGAGAAAACTGCTCCCCAGAGCTTTTCACTGGGGCATTCAGCATCTTCTCTGAGTAAGCGAAATCGCAGCTGAGCAAACACCAGCAGGGTCAGGCAGCGTGCGGAGTGGCTGGGAGCTGCGGAACAAAAGCCAATTGCACTCCCAATAAATTGGTCCCAGAGGAATTTTGCTTTGAAATTATAATTGACCCAGGGAAGAAAATTATTTCATGGACTTTGAACTCATTAAAAAACTACATCATTCATCTACAGTTTATTCCTGACACTTAATCAAAATAAGTTTAATGGTCTTTCTAACGAACGTAATTCAGCGTTGCTGGGAATCTACTCAAAGTACACGGCACTGATTATAGGGGTGGAAGGTGTTATTGGCTCTGTTGTCGCAGCCGCCAAGCACCTCTCAGGAATTTCAGAAGTTTCCACTATTAGGAACAACCGTTCTGACGTTTTCTCTAGTCACTGGTTTCTGTGATCTGTGCTAACCCTGAGATTGCAAGGCATTTTGGAGAAGGTGGCATAAGTATGTACGGGCTGGTTTCACTCATCCTGAGAACAGGCGGGTCTGGAAACACTTGGACTGGTAACACTTGTGTAGTAATTTTCAAACTGAGCATTTTCACCTGGTAGTGTGTTCCAGAGAGTGAAACACCAAGTGAAGTCTTCCTGTTGTTTCACTAGGAAAAATTTAGATATTAGGAAATAATAATAGTTGTATTTTCCTAATATTAGATATTAGGAAAAAATTTTTTACACTGAGGGTGGTGAGGCATTGGCCCAGGTTGTCCAGAGAGGTGGTGGATGCCCCATCCCTGGAAACATTCCAGGCCAGGATGGACGGGCTCTGAGCAACCTGATCTGGTTGGAGATGTCCCTGCTCCTGGCAGAGGGGTTGGACTGGGTGGGCTTTGAAGGTCCCTTCCCACCCAAACCGTTCTGTGATTCTATGATTCTATGACTTTGAGTACACATACATTCAGTGATGGAACATTCACAGGACAGCAGGATTAGCTTCAGCCACCAAACCTTCTAATACAGCCGTCGTGTAGGACAGCATCTCTGTTCAATAATGCATTTTCTGATGTAGCCAACTTAAAGGGCGTGTGCGTGCTGGGTTGCGGAGGAATCCTGCCAGGGCAGGGATGCATGGAGCCAGGGGCTGCATTTCCCCTGTGCACGCTGGTTTTCCTCCCCATGCTAGATCTTGTTCGTTCAGACTGTGACCGCAGTTTGCAGCAGGCGAGGAGCAGGTTTGTTTCTCCAGGTACTGTGTGAGCTCAGAGGACCAGTAGGACCATGTGCTCGTTCCTGGTCCCTGCCGGGAGTTCCTCTTCCTTCTGGCTGTGCTTTGGCCTCAGCACCGTGCTTGCATTTCTGGATCTATTTTCTTGTCATTCAGGAGGTTTTGATCAATGCTTTTTCACCCTCAGAAGTCGCTAAAGAATAACATGGGAACGCCTGGTTGAGCTCCTGGAGTTGGAGGTCCATTCCTTAAGCAAGGCTTCTCATTTATTTTTCCTGGTATCTAGCTCGAGTGAGAGAGGAGATTGTTTCACTCAGGAGGGCACTCAGGAGATAGAATTCTGTTAAAGAAATTCCCCTTCCTACTCAAACTTGAAACACCTCCAAGATCTTGTGCCTAGAAGTGCCTTCTAGGTGTTGGGTTGTCTTCTTGACCAAGTGATGTCAGACTTTGTCTTTAGACAACCATGAAGTTTGCTAAGCTGTGCGATACCCTGGACTTTGGAGAAATGTTATTGTAGAATCAGAATCATAGAGTGATTTGGGTTGAAGGGACCTTTAAAGCCCATCCAGTCCAAGCCCCCTGCAAGGAGCAGGGACATCTCCAACCAGATCAGGTTGCTCACAGCCCCGGCCAACCTCGCCTGGAATGTTTCCAGGGATGGGGCATCCACCGCCTCTCTGGGCAACCTGGGACAGTGCTCCACCACCCTCAGTGTAAAAAATTTCTTCCTAAGGTCTGGTTTTATTTTGGATACCTTTAAAATAAAATAAAAAGCACACTGCCTACTTGCTGTTAATCCTCAAGCTGGACACCTGCTAGTGCATGTGCAGATGTGACTCTGGAAACCAGGTCAGTAAATAGAAAATGACATTTTTAAAGAAAAAAAATGTGCAAATCTCATAAAGTTTCCTTCCCCTACCCCTGCCTGTAAATCCTGCCTGTGCTGGGAAGCAGCAGGGCTCCCCTCCGGTTTCTAAGCTTCTCAAAATGACGAAATTCCCTCGGTGGCAAATCCGAAAATGAGTGGGGCCGAGGGAGCGTGAACGGCAGATCAGATCCGCATTGTCGTCTGCTTTGTTCTGCCTGGCGAGGGGGATGGTGGGTGGATGGAGGGACCTGCTCCTGAGCGTCACTGGAAGAGAAGAGGACAAGTCGTTAGCCGTATGGGCCAGAAAATGCCCATCAACCAAAGTGGGCCTGTGTAAGGACACGTCCCGTAGCCCCAGCCCCACAGAGGAGCGCTGCCAGTGACGTGCAATGGCTTACCAGCTTCTTGTGCTGGTCTGCTCCCACCTACTGAAATGTGAGGGGCTGCCGAGCTGCCCTCCCGCAATCCCCGGGCTCCTTCTCCCCGTACGGGCAGCGAGGGGGTCGGCAGAGGCTGTGCCGAGGTTTCAGTCCGGGCATGGCACCACTGAGCTGCGTGCTGAAACGCGGGGAAGGCGGCTGGTGCAGGGCAGAGCTGCTCCCTTGCCATCCCGGTGTTCGGAAGATATTTCTCCCTGGACGTGGGACACGGAGATGGGATGGACCTGAGGAAAGCTTTTAGTGGAGCCGTTTGCTCTCCCTTGGAGCGGTGGTGCCTGGTTTTGTTTTGATTTCTCATCTGGATGTCTTCACCCAGACAAATCAGTTCATTTTTGGGCTTTGCAAGAGTTTGATTCAGCAAAGGAGCGGTGGGAGATGGTGCAGCACTGATGAACGTCAGGTTGGACTCAGGCTGGTGGTGACCATCTACCGCTGCCGGTCCCAACTCTGCCAGCCCGAGAGGGAGATTGTCCCCGGGTAACCAACGGGGTCCCCTTTAGAAATCCCTTTGATCCCACTCATCCTCTGGAAACCCCAGCCCATTTATATTTTCATGTTTTCTGTAAGTGGAGACGTTTCCCGCACCCACTCCCCCCGCTGCAGAGCAGTGTGATTATCTGCGTGTGGCTTGTGCCACCTGGTGAAGCTGTGACTCAGTCCCTTCGTTCTGCCGTCTCTGGTCACCTTGCTCCTTTCATCTGGGTGAGAAGGTCGTCCTTTTGTCACGTGTTACTGTTTCTGCTGGGGGGGGTTGAGTCCCTCAACTGCTTTAAACAGAAGGTGATAAGTTTTACTCCGTTCTTTGCAGGACAGTCAGTCTGTATGGAGACGTGCGAGGAAGGAGCATTCGGAGCAGGGAGCACAGGTCTGGGTTGGACCAGGGAGCACCCGGCCCTGTAAGACTGGACCTGTCCTCTCCTTGTGCATCATTGTTGCCCTCGCATTCCTTATTCTGGCTCCCAAAAGCAAAACCACCACAAACAAAAACCAACAATAAACTGGAATGAGGTACTTTTCATTAAAAAAAAAAAAAAAGCAACGCTGGACACATCCACCTGCCTCCTCCTCAGTGGAGGAAATCGGTTTTATCACAAATAGATTCACACCCGCTCCAGCTCTCTGGTGAGAAAGCGTCTCTTCTGGCCCCAGCTTGTACTGGAAAATACTATCACTGCCAGCTTTGCTTTTTCCTGCTGGATTCGGTGTCGGAACGATTGTCCCGGCAAACACATCCCAGCACACGCAGCGCCCTGAGCCCCGTGGCACTGGGTCCTGCAGCCCAGGCAGCCCGTGTCCCGCGGCACCCGCAGTCCGTGGCTGTGGGGTGCGGTGCTGGCTGTGGGGTGGGACCCGGACACCTTCCGTCACTGTGACATCCAGGCAGGGCGCTGGTGCCGGTGCGGATGACGGCGGCTGTGTGTGTAACGATACCATCCGTGCTGTGGCTGTGGTTTCCGCGCCAACGGACTGGGTTGTAGGAGGTGAAGCAACCCCTTAGAGAAGTAAATCAGCGCTGCTTTGGGAAGGGTTTATTAAATATTGTTTTGTTATTATTATCGCTGCTTGCTGCATTGCTGTAGCTGCTGGGTGTTTGTGGGGGGGTAGTTAACAGCGGCCCGGCGCGGTGTACAGGCAGTTTGGCCCAGGAGGAGTTTTGTCATAGAATCATAGAATCATAGAATAGTTAGAGTTGGAAGGGACCTTCAACGGTCATCTAGTCCAGCCCCCCTGCAAGAAGCAGGGACATCCCTGACTAGATCAGGTTGCTCAGAGCCTCATCCAGCCTGGCCTTGAACGATTCCAGGGATGGGGCATCCACCACCTCTCTGGGCAACCTGTTCCAGTGCTCTACAACTCTCATTGTAAAAAATTTTTTTCTAATATCTAATCTAAACCTACCTCCTTCTAATTTAAAACCATTACCCCTTGTTCTATCACAACAGGCCCTACTGAACAGCTTCTCCCCATCTTTCCTGTAGGCCCCCTTGAGGTATTGGAAGACCGCTATCAGGTCTCCCCGGAGCCTCCTCTTCTCCAGGCTGAACAGCCCCAACTCTCTCAGCCTGGCCTCATAGGAGAGGTGCTCCAGCCCTCTGATCATCTTTGTGGCCCTCCTCTGGACCCTTTCCAACTGGTCCATGTCCTTCTTGTGTTGGGGACTCCAGAACTGGACGCAGTACTCCAGGTGGGGTCTCACCAGGGCAGAGTAGAGGGGCAGAATCACCTCCCTCGACCTGCTGGCCACGCTCCTCTTGATGCAGCCCAGGATGCGGTTGGCCTTCTGGGCCGCAAGGGCGCATTGCCTGCTCATGTTGAACCTCTCGTCTACCAACACTCCCAGGTCTTTCTCCTCAGGGCTGCTCTCGATCCAATCCCCGCCCAGCCTGTATTTGTGCTTGGGATTGTCCAAGATGATCGCCTCTTCTCGCCTTGGCCGGGATCTTGGGATGATCTGGCCAGTGTTTCTAAGCGGGAGCCTTTACTCTGGCAGTACGAGGTGCATACTGTCGCTGACCCGTCGGAAAGGCAGCCTCTCGCTGCTTACTTACCTCCGTGTGTGCTTATGGAAGAAAAATAAACGCAGAGGGATTACTGCCCTAATGAACAGACCTGTGCATGCGTGCATGTAGCGCAGCATCTTACAAGTCCATCTCGGTAGTTTTTAGGTCTGAGAATGAAAGTTATAACGAGTAAAATATTGATTTCCCGTAAAAGGGTTTTAATCAAATGCCCTGACACCCCAGGGGGGACAGAGCTCGGCTACAACACCAGATTGCACTTCATCCACCATCTATTTTTCAGACTGTACAAATGAGCCTGCCCACTGGATGTACGGAGTTCCCAGATGTCGTACATCTCAGGGAACGGGGGGAGCTGGAAGGAGAGCTGGAGCTGGCTGCCTGGAGAGGGGGATGGCCCGGCAAACTCTGCGGAGCTACGCAAGGCTTGTTGTTCCCTTTGCAGGAGCACAGCCCATGCAGTGAGGTGCTGGCTCAGGCCTTCAGAGTCCTTGTGGGCCCGTTTCTCCTGAAGTCAGGATATTTGAGATTTTTTTTTTTTCCTTTTTGGGCACCGGCCAAGCTTGCGCTGCGCGAGGAGCAGGAGCTCGCGGACCGTGCGCTGCCCGTGTGTGCTGGGGCACACAGGAGTGTGCGGTCACCACCAGCACTGCCCCGCGGGACTTTTTACTTTCAGCGACCTCAGGATGCATTTTGCAAATCCCAGGCACGACCGGTGAAGGCAGAGAAGGAGATGCATGGTACAGACCATGGACAAGATGGTTGCCTTTAATTGCTGTCATTGCCATTAGATCCAGCTGGCCTCTGGCATCAGCTCAGGAATGAATTTTTGCACGTGTTCCCTTTCCCCCTCCATCCTTTCCCTGTGTGGTTCCTTATGTCCCACTGTCCAGAAGGCGCTGCGGTGTCTCACATCAGTAGCAGCAGACAGACCAACCTCCTGAGCTCACCGAGTCCATGACGCTTGGTACCAAAGAAGCTCGGCTTGGGCTTGGGTACGAGGATTTGGAGACCCTGAGGTGGGAGGCACAAGCACCAGTTTGCTGCAGGGCACTGGGTTTGGCACTGCTCTCCTGGAGGGCCTGAAGTTTCACCAGGCTTCGGATCTGGAGTGTTCCCCCAGTCAAGTTTGTAACAGACTGATCTCCAAGTCGGGGTTATAGCCTGGCTGCGGTGTACTTCAGACTGATACCGTATCCTCTCCCTCCACCACGAGAAGATAAAAGCCTTTCTAGATCTGGGGTTTGATCTCGGCCAACGCTGTGGCGGAAAGGAGCTCGCTGCTGCCCGGGAGTCAGCTAACCTGAGAGGAGCTTCAGGGTGATGCTGCGGACCTCGAGGTTCCCAGTTCCCTTGAGCCATTTCAGAGCCATTTCAGGCATTTGGGGAACCGCTTATTGTCAGTGACTTCCTTTATTATCTTTTGTTTTCCTTGCGTCCGTATTTCTTCCTCGCCCTCCTCGTCTGCCTCACCTCACCCTACAATTGGGACGCTCCCATTTATTTATTGTGCTTTGGCTTAAATCAAATCGCCTCAGCTTTGGAGCAGGGACCTGGAAAATATTAGCGCCAGGGCATCAGTACGTGGGACATGCATTGCTTGTTTTTCGAGTACTCATTTATCCAGCCCGGAGGAGGTGAGGCTGTGTGCCTCATCGTCCTGCTGGGAGCATCCTCCCGGCCCAGTATTGCCCTCCAACTGGAGCTGGGTGCCCGTGGCAGGGTTCTTCCAGGAGTAATCTGAGCCGCCGTTGTTGTGATTAGAGCGGTTTGTCCTTCCCTGTCACACATAATTTCTGTGCCGATGGCTCATTTTTCTTGCCTGGAAGTGGAATTGCGGAAAACAGATCAGTTGTCTTGCTCTTCCCCGCTGATGGATCACGCTGCCTTCCTCCCCACGTCCCGCACTCGCTGGCTTCGCTGTCACCGCTGCTCCACAATAAATACTTCGGTATGCCCGCCGCTCTGTAAATCTCGCCCACAGCCGGGAAAGTTTTAAAAGCACTCTGTCAAGTCGCACTGCTGTTGCTGTCAGAGCCAGCAGAGATTGTGCCCCAAGCCGATTCCTCTCAGAATCAGTGGCGTTTCTCTGCTCAGGCTGGGACAGGGCTGGGCACTGCTGGCAGCGAGCAAGGTCGGGCACACACCCAGGGCACGCTGAGAATCGGAGAGGCACGGGAGCCGCCCGCAGGTCTCGCACCCAAGGGAGAAGGGGACTCTGCGCTCGGACAGCAATGGTCGGCGCCGCCCAGCACGTGAAACAGGGCCATCCCTGTTCATCTCACTTGTGACCCCCCAGCACCCGGGGTGGAAGACCACTGCCTTCCCACCGCTGCGCTCCCCAGGAGCCGCCAGCAAGTCCCCTGCGCCAGCTGGATGATGTTTTGAAAGCGATTGGTGAGAACCCAGAAATAAATCAGGAGTGAGCCACAGAAAGCGGGGAAGTTACACCACCGCCGAAATTTGGGAGATGAGAGCGAGCCGGAGCAGGCGCTGCTGGGGTGTGGTTACAGCGAGCATTGATTTTCCTGCGGGAGTGAACCACAGATTGGATTAGGGACCGCAGCCCCTCTCTGCAAGGCAGGGTGCAGGTGAGCCAGGGGACAACCTGACCCCGATTGTGAGCATGGCCAGGCTGCTGGGAACTGGAAACCAGAGCACCCTTGCTGCTGGGAACTGAGAACCAGAGCACCCTTGCTGCTGGGAACTGGAAACCAGAGCACCCTTGCTGCTGGGAACTGGAAACCAGAGCACCCTTGCTGCCCACCTTCTGGGCCTTACGGCTGGGATTTTGTAGTTGAACTGAAACACTTAAACCCACTGAATCCCACGAACAGCCCTAATCTGTCTCAGTTCCTTTTAACTCTGCGTAAGGGTTTTGAAGTGTAAGAGGGCTCATACTCCGGCTCATACCCTCTGGCGTGGACCTGGTTTCACTATGGCTTATGGCACTGCAGGGGCGGACGAGCTACGTAAAAGCGTATGTCACAATTTATACCCCTCTGCACCCCTGTTGCTGCTTTAAAACAAAATCTGCCATGGGCTGGCTGTGTTGGAACGCGGCTGTGACCAAGGACACCAGCGTGGCCTTCGCAGTGCTGAGGGACGCTCGGCTCCGCTGCTCTCAGCGGTGGTGCTGCCTGTGACCGCCAGTGGCCGGGGGTTCTCCTCAGTGGGGTCGCATGTAACGTGGTTTTACTAGCGGAAGGGCTGGGTGACTCCAGCTCTGCTCTGCTCTGCGAGGGGTACGTTGGTTACAGCTAGATCCATCAAAAATCACTTTAAAGGGCTTTTTGCCTGGGCATTACACACCACCTCTTCTCCTCCCCATCCATCCTTTGGAGGAACTCCAGGGCTTGTAGCTGGTCTCAGTGCCACCACTGCGGTGCTCTGCCCTGGGGCCATCTGCCCAGTCCACTGTGCCCCGTGGCACGGAGACACCAGCTTGGCCCAGGTTCACTTACACCAAGCTCCTGTGGCTCGGGGAGGTACCTGCGCTAGGGGAAGAGCCCTTCCTCCAGCCACGCCTGGTTCCCATCCACTTTGCATCTCACAAGGGTGGGTTCTACTTTCTGATGTATGTCAGCTTCACGTTGCTGCTCTGCCTGACTGAGAGGGACAACGAGTCCCCTGTAGTAAAATGCTTTTAGCCGCATGTATATTGATCTCCCTCTTGCACTCATGGAATCATAGAATGGTTAGAGTTGGAAGGGACCTTGAAAGGTCATCCAGTCCAACCCCCCTGCAAGGAGCAGGGACATCCCCGACTACATCAGTCTTTGTTTTTGCTGTCAGATGCCAAGGAGGCTGGGTGTTCCTTGCTATTGCACTCATGCGTGATAGTGGATGCAGCAAACTCCAAGCATCTCTTCTGCAGGGCTGTCAGGAGCCCCCGTGGGACCCCGGGCAGAAGTGACACATGGGCAGAGCCGATGCCTGCAGAGGTTGGGGCCCTGTTCAGCCTGGAGAAGAGGAGGCTCCGGGGAGACCTGAGAGCGGCCTTCCAGTGCTTAAGGGGGCTGCAGGAAAGATGGGGAGAGACCCTTCAGCACGGCCTGGTGTGACAGGACAAGGGGTAACGGTTTTAAAATAGAGGAAGGCAGATTCAGACTGGATATAAGCAAAGAATTTTTTACTCTGAGGGTGGTGGGACACTGGCCCAGGCTGCCCAGAGAGGCGGTGGATGCCCCATCCCTGGAAACATTCCAGGCCAGGTTGGCCGGGGCTGTGAGCAACCTGATCTGGTTGGAGATGTCCCTGCTCCTGGCAGGGGGGTTGGAGTGGGTGGGCTTTAACGGTCCCTTCCCACCCAAACCCTTCTGTGATTCTATGATCTCCTTCACTGTACAGCACCAGCAGAGGCCAGGACGGTCCTGCTGTGCTGTAGACAGGAAATTCCATGTGCAGCACGTCAAGGGGGGCAGATTTCAGCTTGGCTGTAAGTCTTACATCCGTACCTGTTTAATGCCTGTATTTGCCCATCTCCTCATTCAGCTGCGCTCCGTTTCCCAGAGGCTTAAATTGGTGAATTAAATGGAGTGAACAGTGGAATTCCCAGAGGGGTTTTGTTGCCCAGATGAACAACTAACTCAAAAGAGTAGACCTGAAATCTGAAATGTGATGAAGGCATGAATTTTCTAGTTCATAGAATCATAGAATGGTTAGGGTTGGAAGGGACCTTCAAAGGTCATCTAGTCCAACCCCCATGGCTTAGTCACATAGCTTCTGCAGAAGTCCACTCAGCCCTTTGGTTTGGCAGCGGTAGGTCTTTGTTTTAGCAAAGCTCAGCCCCAAATTCTAGGGAATTTTGGCAGCCCCATTCCCAGCAGCACTGTTGAGAGTTTTCCGAGCAGGTTGGCTTGGGAGGTCCCCCACATCAAGCCAGTCCTGACTGGCCATGCTCTGGCAGGTTGTAGGTGATGTGTCAAAGAAACACAGGTATGACAAGGAAGCACAGGAGTGACAATGGGAGTGAGGAGTTGTTTCCTTGATAGGGACATTGCCATCTCTTAGTAAGCTGCTGGGCAAGTTGCAAGTTGCCACCTGCCTTTGATAGCTCCTTGAGCTGGGGGCCATCCTTCATGGCCATCAGCTGTGCAAGAGGGCCAATTGTAAGGTCCCACTATTCTGTAGGAGCTTTGTTGGGCAACCAAGCAGGAACCCTTACACCAAGAATTAGCCAGGAAGGGCGGCTGCTGGCTCTGCAGCCCTGGAGCTGCAGGAGCTTTGGGCTTTCCCTGGCAGTGGGAAGGTGCACCACACTTTCACCATCTTGCTGAGGTACATGTCATTCCACATACATCTACTCCTGAGGTTAGTCATGCTAGCTCAAGAGACCCTCTGCCCAACTTATTTCCCTGCTCTTTGAGTAAAGCCCCTGTGCTGCAATGTCTCCTTTCCCTCATGGCTTGATGTCCTTCAGCAGTATCTGCCCATGTAATGGAACACCAAAGGGAAGATGGGGTTGAAATGGAGCAGTAAGACAGCATTTCTATAATCCTCCTGGGTGGCCCAGCCCTGCTTCCACCTTCTAGGTTCTGCCTTTTTGTGTAGGAAAAACCTCGATTAGAGACTTGCTGTTCATCCCCGCTGGCCTCTTGCCACACCTGCCTGCCTGTCATCAGAACGGGCCATTTTTGTGCTTTGAGACTGGTGTCCTTGAAGATGACCCAGGTGCTGAGGGCTCCTTCGGCCTATGGAGCAGTCTCACATGGGATTGTGCCAAGCAGATCTCTGAACAAACTGAAATCTGTTCTCGTAAGTCCAGGATCTGCTGTTTTTCTTGCTCGCTTCTCTTGAGATGTTCAACTTCACAGTCTCATGGTTGCTGCAACCAAGACTTCTCTTAATCTTCATGCCTTTGTCCTGTTCCTCCTTGTTCATGAATAACAGAGAGCATCAACAGATCATCTCCCATTTTCTGCCAGATGACTCTCTGCACAGCATCCCTGGTCCAGGCCCAAGCACGCAGCAAACCTGTGGGGACATCAAATCACCTTGGCCAATGGGTTGCTCTTTCTCTAGCAGGGTGTCTCCAGGGACTTTCATCTGCCATTTCCTTCTGATGTCAGTGCTTGATTTAACCTCTGGGGCTCCCATACCTCTCCTCTGGACCTTGCTTCTCCTTACCTGCTCCCGGGGAGCTGCACCAGATCTGTAATGCTGATGTGCAGATGGAGAAGGCACCGTCTGCTCGGGCTTATGCAGAGCAGAGACCTGTGCCATTCGTTGCAGCCCATTCCTGTCCGAAAGGGAAATGTCTCTGCAGAGCGCACGCACTCCACATGCTGCCTCCCAAAAGTGTGGCTGCGGTTGCATGCATTTCGCTCTCACTGCATACTCAGAGCTTCATCTTCTCCTGCTCTGCAGCCTGAGCGGAGCCAAGATAAACAGCAGCTGAACTGATCTCCATGCAGGACCGTAGAGTGCAGAAAGAGATGGCATCACGCAAGGTTTCAGGCAAGAAAAAAAAAAAATCAAAATGGGAATTTACATGTTCCTACTGTACTTTTGTGAGTGGTCTCAACGGATTGGTGATGCCTCATTGCATTAGGAACCAGTAGGACGGTAGCTCACGGGTCAGGAAAGGAGCCGTTCCAGGCACCCATCTCAACTTGCATAGCTGGACACCTGGAGTTTGCACAAACAGGATTTTGTTCACAATGAATGAGAGTGGAACCCTGAACAAAACACCGGCGTGCCTCTTCCCTGCTCAGTTTTAGGGATGCCGACGGTGCTGGACTGAAATTAGGATTCATCTGGTACTAGTGACCATCAAAAAATGAACTAAAATGTGGATTTAATTTCAAAGAGAGTTGAAAGTAGGACCTGAAGATCCTTCAGATGGGGAAACTTGTAACTTAACAGCCAAAGGCACATTCTTACAGATTTTAGGGGTCTAGACAAAGCATTACAACCAACATCAGCTTCAGCAAGGCGACCGGACCACCTCCTGCTGCTGACAGCGTGTCCTGTGGTGGTGAAGGGAGGAGAGCTCCTGGGGCAGTGGAGCTGGAGGGGAACACACGCAGCCTGTGCATGAGCAGTCATGGGTATGACAAGGTGCTGAATGAATTTATTAAATCAAATTATTCCTTAATCTGGCCAGCTAAATGGGACTGCCCTGAATTCCATATTGAGCTGACACATGAAGGGTAGCACGTTTTTTAGGGAAATAATCCACCTTGCTTTAAAAACAGTAGAGGATCATAGAATCACAGAATGGTTTGGGTTGGAAGCGACCCTCAAGGGTCATCCAGTCCAACCCCCCTGCAAGGAGCAGGGACATCTCCAACCAGATCAGGTTGCTCACAGCCCCGGCCAACCTGGCCTGGAACGTTTCCAGGGATGGGGCATCCACCACCTCTCTGGGCAACCTGGGCCAGTGTCCCACCACCCTCAGTGTAAAAAATTTCTTCCTTATGTCCAGTCTGAATCTCTCAGAACAAGTCGTCTCTCAGGCCGATTACCCACAGTGTTCAGCGTTGGTACCTTGTTCATGATCTGAGTTGGTCCAGCTTCATCTTCTAGTTACTGGATGCCGTCACGACTTGGCCCAGCAGACTGATAAATTCTCTTTTCCGTTTGCTCTCTCCGTAATGGCACTTACAGCCCCTGGCCAAGTCACCACGTAAATTCTTCTGTGTCAAGCAACAAAGATTTTTTTTTAAAGTATATTTTCCAATCCTTGAATAGGATTGGAGCTGTCTCCAAACTGTCTGTTTTCCTTGGATTTTGACCAGGAATAGTTCTGCCAGAGCCAAGAGCAGAATTACCAATGGCTCCTCAAACCGTTGCCTTTTCTGATCACCCGAGGGCTTGATAAGCCATTTTGGGCCCAGTTAGTTTTCACAAGCAGCTCAAGGACTTTCCAGAGTTTCTCCTTCCCAATGGAGGACGCCTTGCCGTGCGAGCCTAGCCCACCAACCCTGAGTGTGGCTGGGACCTGCTCGCTTTCTTATTCTCTGCTCCCCCAGCTTCACCTCGCGTGCAGGCAGCGACAGTGACGGTTTCATGCCTTGTTCCAGTAAAGGCAGAAAGCAGCACGCGTTCGAACACCGGCTGCGGCGGGGCTGGATATTCCCCTGCTTAGCTGAGCCTTGATCCAAGCTGATGCTTCTGTTCAGATATCTTGGTGAAAACACATGCCCCAGGGCAAACATCTTGAAGAAGTCTCCGTTTGTCGACGCCTTTATTGCCTCTGTAACCCCAGCCTGGGATATTGTGTAAAATCATCTCGCTTTGCTGTGACATGATGCACGTTCCAGGTGTGTGAGCTGGTCAGCGTTAATGATCGTACAGACATTGGATACAGCAGCTGTCACTGCCGTCATCTCCATTTACCGGTGGCTTCTCGTCAAGGTGATTTGCAGCCATGAGCAAATCTTCATGGCTTTATACTGGACCCAAAAAGCAACCTCGCTACACCGACATGGACTGTGGCACGGGGAAGTTAAAGCTCGTAGTGAAGGAAGAGGCTTTTTCCCACCCCTCCTGTGTAAGGTGTTCTCATGGGTGCTTCACAGAGTGAGGTTTTCACCTCCTTACCTGAAAGATGATCAGCAGAGCGCTCCCCATTTCAGCTGTCCTCCCAGACTGCCAGCCAGCAGCAGAGACAAAGCGGATGTGAGCCACACAGGCAAGTTAAGGAATTAATGGGTCTCTCCCTCCCTCACCCTTTTCCCTAGTTTGGTTGTAAAAAGACAAGATTTTTTTTTTAAGTAAACACTCTTTTATCTTTATTCCTGCCTGAGTGTTTAGGATGCCTGTGCTGTTCTCCACTGCAAGGGCAGGGTGGGAGCTGTGTTTCACAATATCGCCTGCTGCTGGGAAAAAACGCTGGTTCCCAGTGGGTTCCCAGTACAGCCGTTACATGTGAGTGCCAAGTGCTGCCCCATTGCCGTTGCGTACTCACCTGCAAGGAACGAAACACTTTGACCTAGCACAATTAAAGTCTTGTGGATGGGTGGGGGCTAGGAGAACACTTAAAAATGGATTTTTCTTGATTTCTCCATCTCTAGTGTTGGTGTTCTGCAGCAGTGAGTTCCTGAGCAGTAAGGACACGTCGTGGAGAGGGGTTGGCATGTTTCAGACTCCTATAAAACAGGAATGCATAACATTGTAAAAGCTTGAATTTCCCCATGCAACTTCATCAGCTTCAGTCCATCAAGGAGCCAGTGCTCGGCACTGGGCTGCGGGCGCAGCAATGGCGTGAGCCCCTCGTTATCTGTGACGAGGTGCCCAGTGGAGCAGAGCTCGTTTAGCATTTGCAGATGGGCGCTAAGCAGAGGGTGCAACCCAGGGTTTGTCTGTTAGGGTCAAGGCAGGTTCCCTGGGGGTTCATCGTCCGTCAGACTGGGACAAGCCCTGGGTGTCTGAGTGTAAGAGGAGGGCCTCAGCATGTGGAGGACGCGTGGTGCGCTCCGTACCGGAGCAATGCGGTGTCGGCGTTTCTGGGGGATAGAAATAACACAGGCAAACTCATCCGAGCAGGGCAGAGGGAGCTCAAGGTTATGAAAATGAAATCATTCTTCTTCTTTTGCTTTTGCTGCTACTGTTAAAATGAGTAATTGTGGAGCAGCCGTGTCCAGACAGCTGTTTCTGCTCGCGGTTCCTGGTGACAGTCAGAGGTGCCCTGTGCAGCAAGGAGAGCAAAGAGCGGCCGAAAGTCACGCTGACTCAGGTGGGCCTCCAACGATCTGCGGGTCGGGGATGGTGGACACAGTCCCGGGCAGCCAGTTTTGTGGAGAGAAGATCAGATTCGACGGGGTTCAATGGGATGAAATAGGGTTAACGGGATAAACGCCTGCTGCTGTGCGTGGTCGGGGAGGGCAAAGGAAAGATCTCCAGCCTTGTGAGGAGGTCGGCCACGCGCTTCGGGGGACCCAAGGGCAGTTCTTGGCACCAAGCAGGCACGTCAGTCCTCTCCGCCGGCGTTATGGGTGGTGGTTGGGTGTTGGCCGCTGCCAGATGTGGGATGCGGAGCTCCTGACAGAGAGGCCTGGTCCAGTGTGATGGCCACGCACCAGAGTCACCGCTGCAGTGCCGTGTTCCTGCTCTGCTATGGCTCCTCCAGGACATCTCCAGTGGGCTCTGATGGAGGAAAACCTGGGGACAGGCTTGTCCTGAAGATTCTAGTGATAGATGTTGCCTGGGAAAGCAAGGTTTGCCGTTATGAGCGCTCCCCTCACCTTGCCCAACAAATTACAACCAACCAGGCAGTAAACTTCCATGGGCCATTACCTCCGTCACGGAGGAGGTTAAGTGTGCTGAGGGCCAAATTGCCTTTTAATGTCATCTAATTGATTTTATAAGCTGTTGTGTTAACAAGAAGCTCTACAGCGTTCCTCTCTGACAGTTGGGTAACATCTGGTGCGTGCCCTTCCCCAGTGGTGGGCAAGCACTGGGAGTTACTGGTCGGCATCAGCTTTGCGTGTAACACACACGCTGCTCCCCAGGGCAAGGGTTGGAGAAAGGGTGCTGCAGAGACCAGGGGCCAGGAGCTTGGTCCTGACTTCCCTGGGGTATTTGGGAGGCCTGTGTGGGCAGGGTGCAGGAGCGCGTGGCTGGTGTGGGGAGGCCATCCACTGTCCCGTGGGGAGGGCGAGGACAAGAAGCCTGTGTTGATGAGGAGCTGCAGGGTCCCCATGGAGCTGGGGAGTGCTTTGTGCCGGTGCTGGCTCCTGCCCTGGCAGGAAAATGGGACTTTAACTGGGTGCCTCAATGGGGAGCAACCCCCTCATCCCAGAGCGGAAACAACGCACCGTGCCAGCCTTGGCTGATGGGATGGGAAGAGTGTCCCTGTGTCCCACACCCCAGACAGATCTCTTGCACCATATACAACACTGGCTGCTCTCCCAGCAAGCACGGTCTCTCCGTGCTTCATATCCCCCACCTTGTGCCATCAGGAGGAGCTTCCCCGGGTCGGGGATGAGCCGGGCTCACCTCTGACCAGGGCACCTCATGGAGCCCTTCCGGGCCTTCAGGGGCGTGTGGCTGCCCCAGCGGGAAAGGCTTCGCTGGAGGTGGCAGACGAGGCGGCACGGGGCTTGGCACTAGCTGTACTCTTTGCCACAAGAAAAATGAGCAAGCTGATTTTTTTATTTGGTTTTTGGCTGGGCTGCAAATCTCTTCTGGCTCCGAGCTACCACCCGATGCTGGTCACGTCCCAGTGGCACCAGCCCTTCAGCTGTGCCCCTTGTTTGGGAGGCCAGGAGTTACTCCACCTCCCCAGAGGTGGACCCAAGCTGTAATTAATGCTGATGAAGCCGCGTGCGATAGCAGTGATGCCCTGCACACGTGCGGAGTGTTGTTTGTTCCTGACTCCCTGTCAGCCCGGTGCTTGCTCCAGCTCTGACTGATGGGCCCAGCAGCTGCGGAGGATGTTTGAGTTGCTTTTCGTTTACGGATTCGGTGTGTCGCTGGTAATTGGAACGTGGCAACATCTAACACATAACAGATGATACGGCTGTGCAGGGAATTTGTCATTGCTTCACTCCCCTACGGCAAGAAGGGCTCATAAGTCACAGCTGACAAATCTTTTAATGACTTTTAAACTTCATTTACAGAAAAGAATGGCCATAATCAACAAACAATGATGGGTTACTAATCTTTCTGTGTTAGAGAAGGAGTCTGTGTCTGCAGCCCCCCTCTGTGGGACCTCAGTGCTGCAAAGGGAAGGGGATGCTGTCCCAGAGAAGGGCTGGCAGAGCGCGAAGCAATACCGACAGCATCAACGGGGAGGCCTGAGAGTCCACGCAGTCCTGATCCATCACACGCAGACACGGTATGCAGGACGGGCGCGACGATATTGATGGAGCATGAGAGCAGCAGACAAGGTACTTTCGTCTCTGGCTTGGCCCCAAAGCCCGCTACTGCCGGTGGGGAATCACCAGACCATCTGTCACCTCCGGGCTTCGGGAAAACCAGTGCTGAGGGGGGCACAGCACATGGGAGCAGGCACACGCTCCGTAAAACCCGGCTTTCTCTTAGTCTTTGCATCTGTGTAGAACTGGAGAGGCAAAGACCTGTAGCTGGGGAGCAGGTTTTCTGATTTTTCAGGAGGAAGAGGAGTGGCTGCCAGCCTAGGTCATGCTGTGGTGGTCACTTCCAGCTGCTTTTCAGGTCTCCCTCTCCCATCATGGCAGGCTGCTCCCTCCCACCTGAGACACTTTGCCTGGGGCGAGGGTGCCTCCTCAATCCCTATGGAGCCTCTGAGGTGGCGTTCAGACAACCAAACCTCAGCAAATCCCACTGCTGGGGAAGTGGGAGCCGGCATCCCAGCAACTTTCCAGAGATACGTATCGTAATCATTTCTGTCGTTCTACGTATTTAAAGTGTCTGAAATAATTTTGAAAGGCAATCAGCTGATAATTAACTGTGAGAGCGGAAAGGAGCGTGTCAAAAACCTCAGCTGTTAAAGAACTGAGGGTTGGTGTGCCCAGGACCAGACACTTCATTTTGCTCTGCGCTCCCTCAGTGACCCATCCCGTGTCCTGCCCCCTCCTCCCAGCACCATCCCGGGGAGCGTGCACCTGAC
Organism: Chlamydotis macqueenii; assembly: GCF_036417535.1. Classification (NCBI taxonomy): domain Eukaryota; kingdom Metazoa; phylum Chordata; class Aves; order Otidiformes; family Otididae; genus Chlamydotis; species Chlamydotis macqueenii. Next base: position 2,137,368 of record NC_141571.1, on the reverse strand, counting down.
TCCGGCGATACCTGTGACGTGACGTCCCATAACGGGTGGGGGGACAGTCAGCTGGTTTTCTGTGTAGGAAAACATGAGCAAGCATTTACGCGGTCTGGTTGGCGTCCCCGAGGGACCCCTTTGATCTGCGGGGTGTGACTGCACTGACGTTATTCTCCTCCGCTCATGGTTTTGCCGAACCTCCTGGCATTCGGAGCTTTGTGAAAATCCCCAGTGGCAGGAAGCACGTGGTGCCGTGGAAACCCCTGACTTCTGCTCCGTCATTCAGAAAAACCAACCATAGCCCTCATGCCTCGGGAGAGGTGGGGATGGCCCAGGTGCACAGCACAAACTGGGGGTGAACAGGACCAGTTTGGCTGGAAGCAGAGCTGCATTTGTATGTTAAAGAAGCCGTGACATTAAGATGCAGAACTTCTGCTTGGAAGACACCAGCAGAGTTGCACCAGTGAGGCTCCATCTACATCAGGTCCTCTTTGGGAGCTGGGTGGCCCTGGCAGATGATTGAATTACCTGGTGGTGGGTTGGCATCATGAAATGGAGTTCCTCCTGGAGCCCACGTTTTCCCCCTACTTCAGTGTTGCCCTGAGGTACGAGGTCCACTTGTCCTTCTCACAGGAACCTGCGTCGTGCACTCTGTAGGGTGGGACATGGCCCAACAGCGGAGCTTGGGAGTGCTCCTGAGGGCACCCAGGAGGGATGAGTAGAAGGATTTTGTCTGAGGAGGTGAGCACTGGGCTCATGGAGCAGGGCAGGAGGGTCTTCTGCGACCGGAGTGGGAGCCCCGCTCTTCCACCTCTGTGGATGCAGGAGAGGCAAAAAGCAGCAGCAAAGATGCCAGTTCATTACCAGCTAGGAAAGTTCTCGGAAAGTTCACTTGCTTTTCCTCATAAATAAATCATTTGCTGTTAAAACAACATTTGGGCTGGGGGGGGTTATTCATTGGGGAACATCAAGTCAAGAGCTGGCTGCTGAGACCCCGACTCCCCTGCGTACGAGTGGGAGAGTGGGGATGGAGACAATAGGCTGTGAATGATAAAGAATTAAGAGTAATTTTCAAGAAATTAGTCATGGCCAGCCATTAATGAGCATCTTAGTAACACGCTAATGAGCTGGCTGCAGATGCCTGTAAAAAAAGACTTTAATTAGATTAATATGTGTAGCATTGTCTGTGGCCTGGTGGGTGATCATCAGGCTTCGCGCCGGTGGGATTACGGATGACATTCTGTTTAATTGCTGTTTCCTTTTCATTTTCTTTCCTTTTTTTTTTCCTTGTAAAGATTCTTTCCTCCAAAGGACTTTGTTTCTCTTCTCAAACATAACCTAAATGTTATCCGTGGAATTCTGCATCTGAAAGTGCTGCCGGACTGCGCTTCTCTGATTCAGTTGACCTTTAAAATTTATTTTGCTGCTGTCAAAAAACATGTTAGTCTGTTCAGGAGAGATTTCCAGGACCATTAACAGAGACTCCTGAAAAGTTGACTTGTTGTGTATTCTGCAATCAAAGGATGATCCTAGCTTTTTATTTATTTTGAGGAGAAAAGTGCCTTAATTTGACAAATATTGGCGTGGAAAAGCTGAGGCCAGAAAAGTTCCGTGTGAATTGGGAGTCAGTGTTCAAGTGCGGTGTCAGAGCTGCCAAGGAGGGGAGGAAGCTGGGGAGCTGATCCACGTGGGCTTCAGGAGGTGCCCTCATTCTTGGTTCCTGCAGTCCTGACGGTGGGATTTTGTTTTGGGCCCCGTATGCTGTCAGGGCTCTTCTCAGGTTTGTTAGCATGGGAGTGGGAACCCAAATTTAATCTGCCAAGGTTGATACCTGTCCGAAAATGCACGGCAGACACCCTTGTTTGCATAGGAATTTAGCATGGGGCAGGACTGAGGGTGAGGGGTGCGCTGGGTGCTCCATGCTGCCATGTTGCATGGCTGGTGGGACAGCTTCTGTCTGTCCTGGCCCGAGGAGTGACTTTGGCTTTGGGAGGCGGGTGGGAGGAAACACCGCCTCCAAGCCGACGCAGACCTACAGCTTCGGTGCAGCTGCGGAGCATCCATGGTGAAAACCACCTGTGTCCACACCAGCATCTGCCCCACGGGGACCCCGCTTCGCTCCAGCACGGCCACACGCGTGCGCAACGAGCCGGGCGGCGTTTGAGGGAGCCCCAGTTGGCAGAGACGGGCCGGGGCAGGGGCAGCGCTGCTGCGGGGACTGCACAGGTGGCCCTGGGAGGTCCCAGCCATGGGTCACCCCTCTGTCACACTCATTAGGAAGGAGTGAAGGCAGTAATTAATAGATTTTAAGCTTTCTATTGGCATGAATGATATGTAGGACAGATGGTTATGAGGCACGGCTATAAACTGCGTCCTGACCTGATAGGCTGTGTCACTGTTGTACCTTTAACAACTAAACACTTATTAAAACAGCCCTCGATTATTTATTGCTCCATTCCAGAGGATTTACCAGTTGCACTGAAACTTAAATAAGAGCCAGATTTTCAAGGGATTGGCAGGATTTCTCCGGTTCGGAATGGCTCGTTGTTTTAATTAAAAATTAAAAATAAGGCTGTTTGCATAGCAGGACGGACGGTTGAAGGGAGATTTAGGGGAGCGAATTCTGGTCATGCTGCCACGAGCAGCAGCCACCTGTCTGGGCACCGCACCCTGCGTCCAACAGGAGTGAACCTCAGGTTTGTGGAGAAACCACCCAAAACCAGAGAGGTTAAGGAAGGTGGTTTGCCTTGCCCCATCCTGGCTGGCACTGGGCTGCAATGTCCCCAGGCTCGGGGGTCCTGCTGCTTCGGTGATAGGTGACAGAAGCAGCACGTGGCGGTGACAGTGTGCTGCGGCTGCACTGAGCCCGCAGCAGCTCCAGGAGAGGATGTGCCGATGTCAAAATTCACAGCGCGTCAGGCGTGGCGTGAAGTGAGATGGATGGAGGGGACAGAGCCAGCCCCTCCTGCCAGCGCCCTGCGAAACACGGGGCTCGGTGTCTGAGGAGGCGATGAGGTGAGGTTATAAACACGGCTTTGACCCCACGCTCCCCTGGAATTTGCAGCGTGCTTGCGCCAGCAGCAATGGCTGGGTGCTCTCCCCATCCAGAGCCCCTACAGCGACATCTCCCCACATGTCTGCGTTAACACAATTTCATTCTGCCAAGGAAAATACGATGTGCAGGGTGGAAAGTGGGCTGAAACTGGGCTTGCTGCCCAAGCCCACATAGCTCATCTGCAAGGAGGAGCCCTGGGAGGCGTTTGGAGAAGTTCACGTGCCCTGTGCAAGGAGCCCCTTGGCTGACAGGGTGGGACAGCCCAAAATACCATGCGAGAGACCCAGGGACCCACTCTGTCTGCAGCAAAAGCATCCTCCTGTGCTCAGTTGTGCTTCACAGGGGGAAAAGATTTGCCCACGGCTTCACAAAGAGCTCGTCTGGCTCCTGCTGGGCTGGTCTCCAGCTTCTGGCCCTTCCAGTTTGCTCAGCGTAGCAGAGATTTCCCCAAAAGACAGCCCTGGCCCTGCAGGCCTCACCTAACAGTGGTGACATCTTTATCTGTCCCCTTTTTTAATAACTTTCTGGTCCCTTAAAAATCACGTGTGGGAGAATCGAAGCTGTTTTCCCCAGAAAACCCATGGATTGGTTTCCTCCCAGTTTATTCCACACAAGCCACACAAGAGGGAGCAGGGTCTTTCTGCTCGCTGGGAGGAGCGCCGAGCCCCGCCGGATGTCTGTTGGGGGCTCAGAAGTGATTAAAAAGATTGCGGGGTTCACGTTGGTTATTAAACGAACGCTCCGGAGCTTGGCTCTGTTGTCTGGGGACTCGCTGGCAAATTCCTGGCGGCTCTGGGGGGAGGAGTGATTGACACCGGCGGGGACAGGGACTTTGCTTTTAAATGCCTGTGCGTTTCTGTGCTATCCGTGGAGTCCCTCTGTCTTGTAGCTGTCCCTGTTTGTTCTGAAAATGGCTTTTTTTTTTTGGCTAAAAGGTCTGTTTTAGTCAGAAATCCCTTTGAGCCAAGTGTCTGGGTTGAGCGCTGCCCGGCGCCGTGTGACAGCCGTGCCAATTTGTTTGTGCTAGGGCACATTAACTGCCCCCTCTCTTCCTAAAAATCATATTTCTTGCGAGAAAGTGCCAAGAAAGGTGTACAGGCGTTAAAGGGGTGAAAGCAAGGGGGACACCTCCAAAAAGCAGGGAGGTGGTGCAGAGTTGGGTTTTCTCCTACACAAGAGCACACGAGGTGGTTAAAGAAGGCCTGGACCATGCTGCGTGGTTCCGGCGTCCTGCAGCGTGCGAGCAGGGATGCGCCCGCCCTGTCGTCGGAGCGGGGACCACCCAGCTGGGACCACCCAGCTCTCCCTGAAGGTAACATCCAGACACACAGGTTGGTTGGTGCTTTTTTGCCACCCCGAGTGCCAGCTTTTCCCCAAACCTGGCAGGGAGTGGGTTTCGCCCTTCACCTCACGCCGGAGGTCCCCACAGGACGTCTCCATTTGTCATCTGGCTCCCAGTGGGAATCCACCAAGTTGGGAAAACTCCTTGCCAGGTGGAGACAGGGACAGGATGAAAAACCACGTCTCCCCTGTTGTGAACAAGCGTGGTGAGGGGGGTAACGGCCCGGCTGCGTGTTGCCGTCATGCTGAAATAACGAGTGCTTTCTGCAGGAGAGCGCTGGGACCCAGTGGTTTTTCTTCGCCTCCTCCTCCGACAGCTCATCACTGAGGCTGAGGCCCTCGGGGTGCACGGGCACCTGGCTCTCAGTTATACAGCTCATCGGTGAAGCAAGGCCCTTAAAGCAGGGAGGAGACATAACTCATCACGTAAACCAGCTCTGGCCGCGGGCCATTACAGGGTTGAAGATCAATACTTCTAATACTGAACGCTGGTGGCAGCAGGGACTGTGACATTATTTGCAGCCATGCTGTCCTAGGAAGAGAGGAGAATCACAGAACCACAAAACGGTTTGGGTTGAAGGGACCTTCTAAGCCCACCCAGTCCAACCCCCCTGCCAGAAGCAGGGACATCTCCAACCAGATCAGGTTGCTCACAGCCCCGGCCAACCTGGCCTGGAATGTTTCCAAGGATAGGTTAACCTGGGCCAGTGTTCTACAACCCTCAGTGTAAAAAAATTCTTCCTTATGTCCAGTCTGAGTCTACCTCCCTGTATTTTAAAACCATCACCCCTCGTCCTGTCACACCAGGCCCTGCTGAAGAGTTTCTCCCCACCTTTCCTGTAGGCCCCTTTAGGCACTTTCCTTGTGCGTTGCGGAGCAGGGGGGGTAAATCCAGGGAGAGCTGTGGTCCTGGGCGCTGCGGGAGGGTCGGGTTGCGGGGCTGATGGATGGTCAGAGGATGGTTGGAGAGCCCAGGGGTGGCGCGGCATAGGAGCAGATGGATGTGTTTCTGGGGTTGCCATGGTGTGACTGTCCCCTGCAGAGCTTGCAGGGTCCCGCAGGAGGGAAGGAAGGAATGAGGGAACTTCTGACAATCTCATCCTTAAGTCTCCATGAGTCTCTTTATGTCTCTGGGGGCATTTGGGAGTGGGATGGGCCATCGTGATGTCTCTGTAAGCTTTGGTGAGGCCAGTGGCACACCCCTCCACCCCCGACCTCTCCTGTCAGGGCCTCAGTTTCCCTTGCAGAAGGCAGGGATAATCATGGCAATCCGTCCTGGTGTTCTCTGAGTCCTGCAGGTGAAGGGCCCCTTTCTACGTTCATTTATCTGTATTTATCCAAGCGTTCATTTATCCAAGCGTTATCACTAGTTGCATTTTGTCTTCTTCTCTTTTCCCACTCAACCTGTCTTGTTGCAGTCCTGCATTGAGGGATGAAAGGTTAACGAGTAGCTGTGAAAATGCATCTGCTGAAGACAGAGCCGTGGTGTTTGACGGGAAGGGACACCGAGTCAGCGTGGCTGGTGCTGTGCCGGGTTTAGTCTGGGCACAAGGCGAAGTGCTCTGCTGAAGTGCGGTTAGCTGGAGCATGAGATATTGATACGTGATGGTTAAAATGTCCTTTTCCAGTTGTTCCAGTAAGAGGGCCAATAAGTGATGCAAAATTAATATTGTGTGTAAGGTGAACCCCTAAATGAGTGGAATGAAGATGGCAAGGGAGGCTCTTTTCTCTGGGGTACACCGAGCTTGCACGGGGCAGCAGGAGAGCGCTTTGCACGAGGTTTTGCAACGCGCAGTCAAGTGTTTTGTAAGCAGCACAACGAGAGCAGTGCAGGCCACTTGTTAAATCACTGATGGTGCCCAGAATCTCAGAGCAATGCCGTGCTGGGAGCCCAGAGCCCCTCCTCCCCTGCCAAGGCCCCGCTCACCGCCTGCGCAGGGACAGCAGTCGGTGGGCAGATGGCACGGGGAGAGCATCCCATCTGCAGAGACGTCGCCTCCTCATTGGCTTCCTCCGAAGTCTTTCACAGTGATGTGGCCGTCACCTTGCCTGACCTTGACTTTGCCATCTGGTGGCCCTGTCCGGTCCCTGGTCAGCCACGGGCATGTCTCTGCAGACCTGCAGTGTCCTGAGATGGCCCTGAAGGCGCTGGGGCTTCCAGCAGGGAGCCAAGGGAAAGGCTGTGCTGAGGAAGGCGGGTGCTGTGCTTCTGCTCCACCACCATTGCCCCAGGTGCTGGGAGTGCCTGTGGGCACTGCTGGAGGGGCTGGGGAAGAGCAGCCTCTTCATGGTGAGGGCGGTGAGGCGCTGGAGAAGGTGGCCTGGAGAAGCTGTGGGTGCCCCATCCCTGGCAGTGTCCAAGGCCAGGTTGGACGGGCTTTGAGGGGCCCGGTCTGGTGGAAGGTGTCCCTGCCCAGGGCAGAAGGGTTGGAAATGAGTGATCTTTAAGCTCCCTTCCAACCCGAACCATTCTATGATTCTGTGATAAAATACCTTCCGCAGCTCTGAGGTGACTTTTCGCAGGTGAAAACCACACACTGCGTATGCGGCACACCATAGTGATCCCAAAGCGTCCCCTCTGTCTCAGGAAGATAGAAACCAAACGGATATCTTTGAACAGATATGATTTTTCCTGCAGAAATGTCAGCAGGCAGCCAGACTAGCTTTCATTTCACACCATTCCCATCCCTGTCCCTCATTCCTCATAGTCCTCAGGGGTGACGCCTGTTCTCAGGGGCTGCCCCTGAAACACCCCAGCCAAGAAACTCAGAGGACCACGCCTTGGGAAGCAGGCTGGAGTGGCTTCCAGCCGATCTGGCTGGTGGCTTGGCGATTCCCAGGCTAACAGTGACACCTCCTGTTCGCACAAAATTCAGCTCAAAGCCCAACAGGTACACGCGCAGCAGAGCACGGATACCAGATGGGAGCACACGGGCTGCTTCGCCGTTAAATCTCTGCGTTGGCAGCCAGGAGGCTCCAGTCCTCGTCCAGCTGCAGGTGCAGTTGCTGTCCCTGTGCATGGCGCTGGGACGGGCTCAGCAGGGGAAAGCCTAGAAAGGTGGGCATCTCTGGAGATGGGACCCCCCAGCTGCCGCTAGTTGATGTTGAGAAGCTGGTTCGCTCGCTCCAGGCTTGCTGGGAGATTTATCCCCCACCACTTTTTGTAAGAGTCTGGCAATTCCCTTCACCCCTCCTGACTCCCCGTTTGTTCATCCAGGTGTTCAAGATGTCATTGAAGGTGCAGACGAGCAACATCACGAACAAGAATGACCCCAAGTCCATCAACTCCAGAGTCTTCATTGGCAACCTCAACACAGCCGTGGTCAAGAAGTCGGATGTGGAGACCATTTTCTCCAAGTATGGCCGTGTGGTGGGCTGCTCCGTTCACAAGGGCTACGCCTTTGTACAGTACTCCAACGAGAGGCACGCGCGTGCTGCGGTCCTGGGCGAGAATGGGCGTGTGCTTGCTGGCCAGACGCTGGGTGAGTCTTTTCTTCACCGTTTGGGTGGCCGGGCACAGCACGGGTTGGTTGCTCCTTAGGGGATGGTCAAGGGATGGCCAGTCCTTGGTCAAACTGGGACATAGATCTGCAGATCAGGGTCAGGTCCAATGATGGTGAGCAAGTCAGACACAACCTAGTGATGACTGAGCAGCTCCATGGTGACAAGGCAGGTCTGGGCCCAGGCTGGGAACCAACCAGTGGGTCAGGGTCAGCAGGGTCCATGGCCAGGCACAGGCATGGCTGTGACAGAGCTGGACACCAGCACTCCTACAGCACAGCACAGGTAGGGGCTGAAGGCCCTGGGTCCCATGTGGTCAGAAGGGAGACTGGTCATGGCCATTCAGGCCATTGGTACTCTCAGGACTGGGACATTCTGGCCCAAAAACTCATGATCTGAGCTGCGACTGTAGAAGCTAAAACACAGTTCTGAATCATCCCATGTCATTGTTCTTGATCTCCTGGGGAAGAACAAGGGTGGGAGAAGACATTGCCTGGTTCCCTTTCTGGACCAGGCCTTACCTTTGCCTGTCAAGAGAGACAACAGCCTAACTCAGACCGGCTCAGACTAACTGCAGCCAGCTGATGTGAAATGAGATGATTTCTCCCGCCGCGACACACGAAGTCTCTCGTCTGCTCTGCTGTGTGATAAAAAATAGCAAACAAAGCCGCCCCAGCTGCGCCCAGCTGCAGCCTCCTTTTGCAGATCGCTCTGAAGTGTCACATGCTGAGCAGCTCTTGTCACCAGCTCTAAGCTGAGAATTGGAACGGGAGACAGTGTTTTTAATGAAAAATTGTTATTTCCAAGCCTGCTGCCAGCGGTGGTCGTTGGGCACTCAGGAAAGCGATTTGCAGCCCGTTCGCACCCTGCTGCTGGCACAGCGGTCTGAAATAAAAAGTTGCGTGCTAGGTCTGAGCTTTACGGCAGCGTGCTGTTTCCATCCCTGCGTTGCTCAAATACCGGGAACTTCTTTTCACTTCTCTAACGGTGCAGAGAGCGGAGCAAGGCCAGGCGCAGTGTGCCAGGGATGCTTCCAGCGCAGGATTGCCTGTGTGTGCGGAGCCCGTAGACAGGACAATGAGGCCCTTGGGGAGCAAAGAAGCGTGGTGGTATGCTCCAGAGAGACACAGAGATGCAGCTAGCACTTAGCTGAACTGAGAGATGGAAGGTTTGCCATGATAGGAACCTCTTCCTCTCCTCTCAGTGGTGGGCCCACGGGTCTGGCACGCCAACAGGAAAAAAGCACTGGATTATAGCTGGAAGTCCTGTACGTGCGCTGGATGAGGTGCAAATTCAGTTCCTTTTCATCTGCCTTCCCTTCATGGGCCAGTCTCACGACAGAAGAGCTCAGCAGGCTTTCCTTTGTTGTTCATGAACCTTTGACAGGCTGGGAGAGCTGGGGCTGTTCAGCCTGGAGAAGAGGAGGCTCCAGGGAGACCTTATAGCGGCCTCCCAGTGCCTAAAGGGGGCTGCAGGAAAGATGGGGAGAGACTCTTCAGCAGGGCCTGGTGCGACAAGATGAGGGGTGATGGTTTTAAAATAGGAGATAGATTCAAACCAGACATCAGGAAGAAATTTTTTACGCTGAAGGTGGTGGAGCACTGGCCCAGGTTGCCCAGAGAGGTGGTGGATGCCCCATCCCTGGAAACGTTCCAGGCCAGGTTGGCCGGGGCTCTGAGCAACCTGATCTGGTTGAGATGTCCCTGCTCCTTGCAGGGGGGTTGGACTGGGTGGGCTTTGAAGGTCCCTTCAACCCAAACCATTCTATGGTTCTATGATTCTATGACGAGTATAAACATGGGGACGCTCTCGTTTTGGGAGAATCCAGCAGAGAAGAAGAGCTGAACAACGTGGTTAGAAAATGTCTTTGTATATAAAGCAAGGCAGAAAGTCCCCCTCTAAAAAAGAGGCGATAGCCACATAAGAGTGTGGAGAGCAGGGACAGGATGGGATAGGCGGGGGACACAGCAGAGACGTTGCGGAAGGGCCTGTCCCGCGGTCTGTTCATGGGCAGAGTTTGGGGGATCCTTCGAGGTGATGGCAAACCTTCCCTCCCCAGGTGGGCAGCCAGAGGGCAGGCTGCTTCCTACCCTGGCAGCCTCAGGCAGTAACTTCGGCAGGGTGCAGCCACGCGATCCTGCTGCAGAGCTGCCAGCCACAGCTGCCAGGCCAACGGCTGTGTTTTGGGGAATCGCCACCCACGCCGTGGGGCAGTGCCCGGTGCAGGGGCAAAGTGCCCCCAGCCTACCCAGGGGCAGCACCTTGTTGGTACAAGCAAGGCCAGCTGTCCCCAGTGCGGCGGGAGGTCGCTCAGCAGGACCGCGTCCCCATCTGAACCCGGAGTGCTCCTGCACGGCAAGCACTCGCTGCAGTGACTCAGTGACAGCAGCCCTGCATGGGACAGTTCGGGTGACACCGCCTTACCTGCCGCAGCTGTTCAGGTGGGAAAGGGACTTTGCACCCCCATTTAGGAAATGCAGTGGGAAAGCATCGTAGCCTGGCACATGCTGTGAGCACTGCGCCTGACTCATCCGAGTGGGCCTAAGGATTTCATCTCCCCCAGCATCCGTGAAGCTCCTGCAACTCCTGACAGATCGTAGGAAAGCTGGTCCTTGCAGAAACCCTTCAGTCAAGGCCTCCGGCTCTGGGTGGCGGGCTGCACTGCCGTGGGACGGTTACACACGCCGGCAGTGGCAGGAGGGCTCAGCCCTCCGTCTGCCCCCGAGCACCGATGATGATTTGCAGGTGACAATTTCCAGCACGTACCAGAACGAACGAGCAGAGCAGCAGCCGCTTCCCAGCTCACGTCTCCCAGCTCGGGAGACGTGAGCTATATATATTTATATAGCAGTTCTTCCATTTTTTCTTGTTTCTTTTTCATCACCAGACATGCAGACAGTCAAGTTTGCATTTTAATTGATCAGCCAGATACTGAATGCATCACAAAACGGTGTTTGAACCCATGGCTGCAGCCCATCCTGAGCCGGGACATGGACGGGTCTGACCCCCTCTGTGCGTTCTCCAGTGGCTCCCAGACACCCCAGTCACTGCAGGAGGCCGTTCCTGTTCCTGCGGGGAGCTGTGCACTGGAAGCTGGATCCGCACCAGGACTTGACCCCAGCATGTTGGCCAGACAAAGCACAACCCCCCCATGGAGTTTGAGCAAAGGAGCCTGGACGTGACGGGAGGGACAGATTCTGCCTGGGGTGGGCAGATGGGTCCAGTCGTGCAGAGCAGGGAGCCAGAGTGGGAACAAGATGCAAATCCTGTCCTGGCTGAGCTCTTGTCTCTCCCTGCTCACTGTCGGGAATCCGGAGGGACCGGGCTGCTCAGCACCGCTCTGGGTTGACAGTAGATGTTTCCTGGCCTGCGTGTACCAGTTCCTAGCAGTGCGTACCAGCAAATTGAGCTGATTGTTGTCATTCTCCACCATTGGGCTGTCGTTGCGTCTCCCTGGGAGGGTGCCGATCGGTCCAGTGCTGTCGTTAGCTCACCGTTCTGCAAGAAGAGTGACTGGCAGCTGGCGAGATGCATCCTGACAGCAGAAAGGGTTCACCGGAAGGGAACTGGAGCTGCACGGGGTGTGTTCTGGGACGCACCAGGAAAGTGTTTATTGCTCGCTTCTGTGACAGCAAACAGCGTGGCCAGAAGCATTGCGGTGCTCAACAGACTCTGAAAGGCAGCCGCATAACGGTCGCAGGGCAGCGGCTGGCCATGGGCCCGTCCTGCGGCCGTGCCTGTCCTTGCTAGCGTTCAGGCCCCGCACTCCTCTGCGTTCCCCTTGGCAGCAGAGGGCGGAGGGTGGAAGGCAGCAGAGCAAACGCGTTCTGATCTCAGCGTGCCTCCAGAGGAACACGCAGCGCAGCGGCTGAGCAACACCCTGACACCACGCTCGTTGTGCAGGCTTAGAAATAGGCTGAGCTCAGCGGCGGTAGGAGTGAAGCCTCTTGCACAGTCCAAGAAATGGCACAGCGAGACGTCTGGGCGGTGGGAGCATGTCTGTGCCTCTTCGGAGCCATGGCCCACGCGTCAGCCTGTGCGCCTCCTGCTCGGGTCGTTTCAGCAGTGTTCCAGCTTTCTTGTGCTGCTGAAGGTGATTTTCCTGGTTGATAACGAAGTCAGCACACTGATCACTTTGGATCACTTTGCAAGCTCTTTATTTTGATGGTGAGCGGGCCAGCCTGTCCACATTTCTCCATAAAATCCTTCCGGGCAGCATGAAGGAAGCAACTTGTAGTAAGCTGAAAGCTGCTGGGTTTCATGCCATGTCCCGCAGGCCCTGAAGAGGTGAGAGCTTAAACACCCCGGTTTGCAGTCACAGAGCCACAGACCCTGAGCCCCAGCTGGAGACCTTCACGTCCACCTGCACCTCAGGGGCTGTAACTCGTGCCCCAGCGTAGGAGAAGGACCTGCCCCAGTGCTGTGGGGCAGCCCCTGTCCAGTCCAGCCCAGTGCTTGTGGTCTTGGTAAGGAAACGCTGCCTTGCCTGGCTGGGATCTGGCATGCCTGGAGCTCTGACGCCTATTTCGACAGAAAGGACCTGAAGAACAGAATAGTTTAGGGCAGATTGGAGAAGCCAGCTGGGAATTTGCTGGCCGAGAAATGAGGAGGAGGTGAGGCCTGGTGCTCCCTGTAGCTCACCTCTCTGCAGCTCTGGGGCCGCACTCGGCGTTGGATCGCCAGGCTCTCGGCAGCCCCCGTGAAATTGGCTGTATCTTTATTCTCACATCAAAAGCCCGTTTGGCACCAAGGCCGAGGAGAGAAATTTCCTCAGTGGGCTGGGAGAGCTCATTCTCACCTCTTCTGCTGGACGATGCTCCTCTGCGATCAGCTGGGTTGGCTGCGGGCACATCCACGCACCCCATGTCGCTTTTAACGTAGCGCAGTGCAGAGGGGTGCCCGGCTGGCCCGCGCTGAGTGTTCATTTTTATTCTAGAAGGAGCAAGGGATAAATTGTTAGCAGCCTGCAGCGGGTTTGTATATTGTCCGTGCCTGATCATCGCAGCACCGAGGGCTCCTGACCAGCCCGTCCTGAGTTTGTGTGCGTGTGTTAGGCCGCTTGTGGGGCATTGACTTCAAAGATAAATGGTTGGTGGCTTTGTAAGGGAAAAGAAGATGCTTGCCCAGTGCAAGAATATACTTGCCATCTTGCAGAGGTACAATGGGGCCCCAGACATGCTAAGAGCTGGTGGAAATGTGGTGGGAGGTGCGGGGGACTGATGGCAGGGCGGTGCACAGCCTCCTGTGCGCCGTGGTCGGATGCGGCTCCCGGTGACCGTGGACGTGCCGAGTCACAGCTGCGTGTCTGTTCCTTGCAGATATCAACATGGCCGGGGAACCGAAACCCAACAGACCTAAAGGGCTGAAGAGAGCAGCCTCCACCTTGTACAGGTAGGTCTGCACCGCGCCACCTCCCGCGGCGACCTCTCCGGGCTGGTATTTGCCTTCTGGCTGGGGCCGGTTTTCCCACCCCGAAGGCTGCTGCCCTGAGCCCCCTGACCCCTACCCCAGGCAGCCCTGGGCCACTGCTGCACCTTCACATCTGCTCCTTGGGCTTCTTGGCCTTTGCAAGGGAGGAGAGCCAGCAAGAGGCATCAGCGGCAGACCCACGGTTGGCCAGTGCCTGTGGCGTGGTGGGGCTCTGCCTGGGCATGGTCCAACCTGTGAATGGTGTTGGACCTGGAGATCGTTGGAGAAAAGAGGGCAGTACCTGCTTTAACCACAGCAGAGGTCTGGAAGGAGGTGCAACAAGAAGACCACTGCCCTCCAGCCCCAGATCCTCCAGGGATAATTTGGGAAAAAACACTGGAAAAGGGCAAGAGAAGAATGACAGGGAAAGGGAGAGAAGAAAGGAAGAAAGTGGGAAGCCCTTGGGGCAGCAGCTGGAGGTGGACCAAGAAGGTGACCAAGGGAATCCCCAAGAGAGCCTGTGCTGTGGAGAGGTGACCAAGGGCTCAAGGGATCGGGAGGGACACGGAGTCGGTCTGTGGGAGATATAGGGCATTACAGATGTCAGAGTCAGCCGTCAGTGCCACCGTTGCCAGCTCTAGGGACTTTATCAAGATTTTTCACAAGAAGTGAAGATTTTTGTTTAAGCCCCGGAGCCTGGAGTCATGGGAGCATGGGAGAAACTCATAAAGTTCTTGCTCCTGAGGCTGTAGGAGGAAGAACTTGAAAAGGTATTTGGAGAGTATACTGCAGGTTTCAAGAACCCCAAAACAAATAACAAGATCCCAAACGTGTTTTATTTATAATTTCTCATTATTTTTGTGCTAGTTTTATGGCAGGGAGACTGGGGCACTGAGTTGGGGTTTAGAAGGTGTGATGTTGGGAAGGAAAGACTAAAATCAGTATCAGGGTTACAGGTGGGTGTAATACCAAAGGAAATAATGAGGGAACTGTAGGTTTTTCTACAAAAAAAAAGTACATGATTCAGTGTGCTGCAAAATGGCAGCCCTCAGTGATGGCAACGCTCTTCTGGCATAGGCAAATCCTGCAGAGCTTCAGCAGCCCTCCTCCCACCACCCCTGAGGCGTCTGCTGGGACCTCCCCCGAGCCGCTCAGCCGAGTTCTTCCTTTGCAGCCTTCACCAGGCAAGTTTCCCTCCATTGGGCCAGCCTGGTCCTTCTCCAGAACTTGTCCCTCAGGATTCACCGGGGATGCCAGACGAGGGGACGTGGACACTGCATCCCCACGCTGATGGATGGAAATGGAGATGCCACAGATCCTTCGATCTGAGCTCTGAGTGTCAGCAATATCTCACCCCAGATGGGTGACACATTTAAACTGGGCCATCTGGCCCAGCAGAGCTCACAACATCTCGCAGGGAACCCAGGTTTGCCGTGAGCTGTGGTTACAGCTTCCCTAACCGTCAGAAATGTTTCTAAATGTTAGACTTCCAAACTCACAGCGCTAGAATTTGTAGAAATGCTGTGTTCAACACCTAAGACTTTTTTCAGAGGTTGAGTTTTACTTTGCCTCGCTCCCAGTCTGTATGAGAGGGTCCAGGGCAGGGCAGGGAAATCTCATTTTGGACATAGAAGAAGCAACAATCCTGACAGTCTTACTTGATCCTGCAGCCCAGGGGAATATCTGGGTGTTTGATAGAAATCCTTTGGGATGTGGCCTACCCCTACAGGTAAAACATACACCCAGCTTTGTGCTGTCGTAAGTTTTCTCGGGTCTCTCTACAAGAGCGACCTTCAGTTAACACCAAACCTTGCTGTCATCTCTGCTCTCCCCCGATCTCTCCGGATCTTCAGGGCCTCCCTCCCTCTGCCTCCGGCATTTGCCGGAGCATCCCTGGGCACGTGGGGAGTCCCCTGGGTGCTCCTGCCTGGCACCCCGGCCACCATTGCTGACACAGAAGTGTCTGGAGATACGGCACGTGAGTTAGTGAGGATGGCTGGAAAATGAACTTGGATTTCATAGAATCATAGAGTGGTTTGGGTGGGAAGGGACCTTCAAAGCCCACCCAGTCCAACCCCCCTGCCAGGAGCAGGGACATCTCCAACCAGATCAGGTTGCTCAGAGCCCCGGCCAACCTGGCCTGGGATGTTTCCAGGGATGGGGCATCCACTGCCTCTCTGGGTGACCTGGGCCAGTGCTCCACCACCCTTGGCATAAAAATTTTTTTCCTAATATCTGATCTGAATCTGCCTCCCTCTCTTTTAAAACCATTACCCCTTATCCTGTCACACCAGGCCCTGCTGAACAGTCTCTCTGCATCTTTCCTGCAGCCCCCTTTAGGCACTCGGAGCTCTCTCAGGTCTCCCCGGAGCCTCCTCTTCTCCAGGCTGAACAGCCCCAGCTCTCCCAGCCTGGCCTCACAGCAGAGGGGCTCCAGCCCTCTCAGCATCTGCGTGGCCTCCTCTGGACCCTCTCCAACAGGTCCATGTCTTTCTCATGTTGGGGGCTCCAGGTGCAAGTGGACACTGTCCTTCCAGCTCAGCTGGCACTCGCTTCCCTTGTTGTGCCTGTTACCATCCCTGCAGAAAGCTGGTATCAGCCCATCTCCAGCCAGATCCGCTCAGCACACGTCCCGGCGGCGGTGCTGGGAGCAGTGTCACCCCGGCGAGCCCGGGTGCCTTGTCCACACGGTCAGGGTTGAGGAACAACCGCGGGGCAGGGGAGGAGGCGAGCAGTGGTACCCCAACCCGGTGCAGGCCCTGCTGCGGCCCTGGCGTCTTGGAAACACCGGGCTCCCTTCCCACGTTTCTCTCCCAGCTCCCCGCTACCCTGGCTATTTGCAGGAGGGTCTGTTTCTCCTGCTGCAGTAATTAAGGCTGTGCAGCCATTAGGAGAAGGCCGGGAGCAGAGCACAACGTGTCGCTTGTCATTATCGGTGCGGCAGCCGGCAATTAAAAGCGCGGCCGCTCAAATCTTTGCTCTTCAGGTGCGGGCTCAGAAATGGCACCAGAAATGCAATGTAACAACGGCACGTACAAACAGTTGCCCTTCAATTAGGGATATTTGGATTTTGAACCTCTGTGAGTCATTAATAAATGTTGTTTAATCACTAAAGGAAAACAAAGCAGAAGAAATGTGCGGGAGGTGGCAGCGTGGTGTTACCTGACACAGCTCGCACCCGCTGCTGCCTCCCGCTCTGGCTGCCCCGGCTTTGTTTTTAAAGGGCACAACGTCACCAACTGATGGAAAAAAACAGCAAAAATTATTCCTGTACGCAAAGCAAGCCCTCCCAGGTCACTGGAAAACGATCTGTCCGTCTTGGGAAGGTTTATCCTGTGTGCAGTGAAATTTTCAGGCACGCAGTGCGCAGATAAATCCCTCGTGCTAAGACACTTTTTACCGGCTTTTTTTCTGTGGTCGCGTGGGAAGACCTGCCTTCTGCTCAGCACCTGGCTTCCGAGGGTGCCAGTAAAAGCATCCAGCCACTGCCAATGTCTGAAGCTGAGCGAGATGAACCCCGCTGGTTTTGGGAAGGCAGGACCAGCTCCCCAGGATGATTGTGCCCCTGATTCCTGTTGAAATGGCTGGAAGTGTCCGCAATCCCCTGAGAATTCGGGGCCAGGGCAGGAGTACCCCCTCACCCCCTTGCTATTCACCCACAAATAGCAGCAGAAGCTCTTGGACCCACTGCCCTGCTGCCAACATAACCCCGTCCAGTGCCTTCAGCCCCCCACATCTTCCCACTGGGCTCAGCGGGTGATGAGGGAGTGCTAACAGTAAATTGGCAGCACTGATTAACCCGTGCCATCCGACTCTGTCTCTGCAGTGGCTACGACTTCGACTATGACTATTACAGAGATGACTTCTACGACAGGTGAGCAGGGCGGGGTCAGAGGGGCTTTTTGTGGGGCAAGATCCTCCCCACAGCGCGGCTTCTGCCGTGGGGAGCGAGGTGGGTGCAGGGTGGTCCAGCCCAGCGCGGCGTGGTGCGATGGCCAGGCTGTGCCCAGCACCACTTGGGTTCCGGCTGTGCCGGCACGGCAGGGCTGGGGGTGCTGCTGGGGTGCTTCACCCCCCACCATCCTTCCCCCCAACTCCAGGCTCTTCGAGTACCGGGGCCGAGTTTCCCCGGTGCCCAGGGTGGTTCCCGTGAAGCGGCCGAGGGTCACCATCCCTCTCGTCCGGCGCGTGAAGGCGACACTCCCCGTCAAGCTCTTCGCCAGATCGGCCGCCATCGCCAACAGCTCGGCCAAGCTGAAGCGTGAGTATGTGCGCGGGGTGCAGCGGGACGGCGTGGGGACTGCCCGTCCCCAGGCGGTCACCCACAGGCTCCCGGGGAAAAACCTTAAAAAAACCAAAATATCTGGAAACAGCAGCCCAACTGAGGGCCTTTCAGAAGCCCAGGGGCTGCGGATGTGGCAGGGGAGGGTGCGTGTACAACCTGAGCTGCCAAAGCCTGGTGCCAGCCCCCACGATGTGCCAGGACAACAGATATGCAGGGTTTTTTGGGTGCATGCGACCACCCACAGCCCCTCCGAGCCTTCCCTGCTGGAGCCGTAGGAGCAGCGGGGCAGGCAGAGGGGTGAGGCGGGCACCTCGGGTGCTCTGCGGGGCACTGAATACCTTTATTTTTTCCTTCCTTCCTCCCAAGTGAAGTGCAGCGAGCTGCAAACGATCAAAACAGAGCTGACCCAGATCAAATCCAACATTGACGCGCTCCTGGGCCGTCTGGAGCAGATTGCTGAAGAACAGAAGCAGTCCGCAGGTCGGTGTGCGTGCGCGGATGCCGCAGGGCTGGTCTGAGAACTGGAAAAGTCCATCGAGCATCCTCCAGGCTCCGGCGGCCAACTGTCGGCCCCCAGGTTCCAGCGTGGAATCACAGGCCAAAATTCAGTGCCAGAGTTCCCCAAATTACACAACTGCGTTTTTAAATGATGAGATTTTTTTTTTCTTTTGTCATATAGTTTGTATTCTTTCTTGTTTGCTTTGTCTGTTCTATTATTCTGTATCTATTCTGTTCTGTTCTATTCTATTCTGGTTTATTCTGTTCTATTCCATTCTAATCTAATCTGCCGCCCACACTCCCTCCAAGGGATGCAGACCCATGACCTGCTCTGCCCTCTCCAGAGTTGCTTTCAGGCAGCTTCCTCAAAAATCAGCAAAACTTCCCATTGCAGAAAAAAACCCTGAGATCCATTATTTACCTACCACCGGAATCTGGGGGCCTGCTGGAGTGGAGTCATCGGGCCCCGGCCATTGCGTCCCCCGGCCCCTGATCCTGGTGCCTCTTGTTCTCGCAGAGGTACGGAAGAAGGCGGAAGGCAGCAAAAGCGAAATCTCGCCAGAGGACACGGCGTCAGAGGCGGAGGTCAACGCGGAGGAGCCGCTGAATGGGGACGAGGGCGAGGAAGAGGGGCTCGCGCGGGATGAGGGTGAAGATGAACTGGTAAGAGAGGTGGGGTGGTACATCCCTCCAGCCAAAGGAGTTCAGTAACGGACCACAGCTACTAAATCCCCAGAAAAATAGCTTTTCCTTCCTCAAAGGGAATTGTTGTGTTTAAATGCCATGATCGTTCACAGCTCGTTCTTTCACACTGCTCTGCTTCTTGCCACAGCATTGATGTAGCAAATGCCTGTGGAGACGCTGAGGAACCATGGTTGGCTCTTGAAATTCAGCCCGTATCCCCGATTTCACAACTGTTAATTAACAATTAAAACAAACTGCTCTGCTCCCAAGCAATTCTCCGATGGATTGGAACATATGGCAAAGACAGGCCATGGTACATTAACGGTGCCTTCCTCCTGCGTGTGTTTGCGATGCCGTTTGGTACGGACATCAAACGGCGCACTGTGAGGTCTGAGCAAGCCCTGCCTGCTGTGCTGTGCAGCGCAGCGAGGGCGGCACGCGAGCATGGCTGTTCTGCTGTCGTGCACACGTCAGCCCCCTTGGTGTTAGTCCTGCCCTGAACAAGGACGCTCCCAGTGAACCCTGGGAGGACATTCTGTGCCTACAAAGCATCCGGATGGCAGCTCTGTTGCTGGGTACTCCGATGGCAGGGGTAATCCAGGGCGCTGTATTGCCTCCGGCAGCACTGTGGTTTATCCCAAATTACACCTCCTGTGAGAACAGGATTAGCTCCAGCGCCAGGCAGAGGGCAAGGAGGGGGCTGGGGTGGGAGGTGGCCCTGCTTGCTGCCTCTTCCCCAGGACCGTGGCCCAGGAAGCCGGGCTGGCTGGCACGGCTCTCCCACAGAGGCTTGGGGCAGGCTCTGAGCCAACGCCAACCATCCCCTGCGACAGCTCTGCTCCATCCCCACCCCAGCACTGGTGACAGGATGAAGCGAGGATGAAGCTCAGCATCCCTTTCTGCTTCCTCCCCCCCCGTCGCTGGGGGTGACCGCACTGCGTTGCACACACACGATGCTCTTCCTGGGGCCACAAAGCTCCTCCAGCTCAAAACACTCCCCAGCTTGTTTGTGCTCCTCTGCTGTGCCCCAGCTTAGTCATGATGGATGGGGGGTCTGAACGGGGTCTGTCGGCTGGTTTGGTTTCTGGGGCCTCATTGCTGAGGTCCATGACTCCTGCTGAATCTGAGAGAGGGCTAAGGAGCGCCATCCCAAGAGGTGCACTAAAGAAGAAAGGCAAAAGCTGCCTGTCTCTGTGTCGGGTGGTATCAGGCAGGCCAGGTCTGAATTACAGCAGCGGGAACAGGTGGGAGAAATTAGAGGGGAACCTGCTGATGCTAACGATGATAAAGGTGCACACAGTCTGTCAACAAAAACGTGTGGCCTTCGCTGCCGTTGGTGGGGTAAGAAGACAGAGTGGAGAGCTGTCTGCTGGCCATGATTTGAGAAGAGCTGGTCTTCATTAGGAGCAGAGGAACGAGGTGATTGTTTCAGCTCCCTTCCACCTCTTTGCTGCAGCTCTCTGGTCCGAAGTGGCACTGAGATCAGCACTGTTTCCCTGCCAGCGTCAGACGGGCTCACCCTGCGCAGCGTGCAGCAGGTTAACGTGAGCTGTGCGTCTGCAGGGATGTGCTCTTCAGCACCGCAAGCGACTCACAAAAGCCATCCTTTAGATTTTGCTCCTGACCTCACAACACTGAACAGCTTTGAAGGCTTTCCGGTTCCTGGGGAGCGGCTCCTTTATCCCGAGTCTCTTCGGCTTACACACATCAGCGTGCCTTCCCCGCCCGCCGTCCATGGATGTGGTGCCACACCAGTCCCTAAAACATCTTCTGCCCTTGGCTCTGAGGGGCAGCGATGTCATAGAATCATAGAATCATAGAATGGTTAGGGTTGGAAGGGACCTTCAAAGGTCATCTAGTCACAGGAGGAGAGTGAGAGGTCGCTCAGACAGAGCTGATCTGGAAGTTTATTGAGTTCTAACCGGTAAACTGAGGTGTGAAATATTTAGTAAGCACGGTTGGATTGGTGGGCAGCACTCTGTGTGGGATACACAGATGATCGTGTAAGCTTACTGTCCTTATCTTCAATGTTACGTGCATGAAAAAAAAGTTTACTCGCTGAGCACAGCCCAGTTGGTTCAAACAGGAGTGCAGCCATCGCAAGCGGGAAGGACGTAGTCTCCGCAAGGCAGGCACCAGCCCTGCCACCACTTGGGCAGTGCCAGCGCGGAGGCATCCCTGCTGTGACCCTCTTCCCATGGGGACAAGTGGGGGACATCAGCTGGACTTGGGCCTAGGTCCCACCTGGACCCTGGGTGGCTGCTGGGGCCCTGAGCATCCCTGTTCCTAGGGGAGTTCGCTGACCCAGACCTCATGTGAAGACACCTACAGCTAAGCAGAGTGGTGCCTCACACCCCAGCTGGGTTGGGGAGGGAGCGTTCTAGACCCCAGGGGAGTCGGACACACAATTTCCACTGACAGTCAGTGCTTCCTTTCAGCCCCACTTCCAGCGCAGAGTTGGCTGCCCTGGTTTTGTGCACAAATCTCTGCTTGGCCTTAGTGAAGCTTCCAGCATCACCTGGGAAACCAAGTCCAAACTACGGGCTGCAGCGCACAGGAAGAAGGGCGGAAGTGCCCCCCCACCACTCCCAGCATGAGTTTGTGCCGTTTTCAGAGAGGGCAGGCGGGAAAGGAGCTCTGTGCAGGAAGGATGGAGTAGGGAATGCTTCGTTCCCACAGGCTCTGCCACGATGCTCCGGGACCAGTGGACCACCTTGGCCTTTTCCATGTGCTTTGTCACTGGGTCCCTTGGTCCCCTGCCCCCCCGAGCAGTGAGCGGACACGTTCCCTAGCCTTGCTTTTGCTGCTTGGACCTACAGATGCTCTTCTCACTCCACCATTGCGCACTGGAGGGTTGGCTCTATATTCCTCCTGGGTGGCTCAGCTCTGCTTTCCATCTTGTTCCTGCCTTTTCCTGTAGAAAAAAAGCTCGGTTGGGAGCTGTGCATCCCCGCTGGCCTCCTGCCACACCTGCCCGACTGTCATCAGAACAGGCTGTTCTTGTGCTTCAAGGAAGCTGTCCTTGAAGATGACCCAGATGCTCTGGCCTCTGGAGCTGTCTCCCATAGGATTTTGCCAAGCAGATCCCTGAACAACCCAAAATCTGCTCTCTAAGGTTCGGGGGTTTGATTCTGCTGTTTATCTTCGTCACTTCTCTCAGGATACTCAGCTTCACAGTCTCGTGGCTGCTGCAGCCAAGACTTCTCTCCATCTTCTCATCTTTGACCAGTTCTTCCTTGGTCATCAGTAACAGCCCAGAAGAATGTCTCCTCTGGTCAGCTGGTCAGTCAGCTGTGTCAAGAAATGGTTCTTGATGCTCTCCAGAAATCCTGGGTTGCTTGCACGCAGCCCTGCTGCCCTCCCACCAGATGCTGGGGTGGTTGACATCCCCCAGGAGAAGAAGGGCCTGTGATCAGGCAGCTTCCTGCGGCCGTTCGGAGGAGACTTCGTGTCAGGTGGGCTGCAGCAGGTGCCTGCTGTGCTGTCACTGGTGGTGTCTGTCCCCTGAGCCTCACCCGCAGGCTCTCTGCTGACTTGTCACCTGTTCCCAGGCAGAGCCCTGTCCACCTGGGCTGTGCCTTGGCCCAGAGCACGTGCCACCTCACCTGCCTTCCCTGCAGAGCTGGTTCCCAGGATGCTCCCAGCTCTGTAATTGTGGAGAAGGAGCCTCTGTTCTGGTGCCAGGAGTCATGAGCCTCCAGACTTCCCTCTCCTGGGAGTCTCCATCCCAGCTCCTTTGCGCGTAGTCTGCAGCCGTCCCTTCCCAAGCGCTGCAGGCCTGAGGCTTTTCTCCTGTATGGTCTCCACAATGACCCCGTTGTCTCCCTGGCTGTGAAATCTCTTTCTCCTCCCCAGTGCCCTGTAAGCCAGCCTGCTGCTGACCAGGCTGGGACTGGGCTCCCCTGCCTCTCATTCCCAATTACCCAGCGTCCCCTGCAGACGTCTCCTGGATCCGTTTCCATGTCTAAAACACCACGAAGTTTGGCCCGTGCAGGAGATGACATACTGAAATAAAGTAATAAAGCACCCAGTTCTGTTAATGGGATGGCATTGCAGAACGGCTCCGAGAGCTGGACGGCCACGTGCCGTGCTTTCCGAACCGCTGTTGCACGGGGAGCAGGTCAGCACGCCGGCACTGTTACCATGGCCTTTGGAGCGGTGAATACGACGAGTGGTACCATTCTGGAGGATGAGTTCTGCTGCAAACTGGGACCAGTTTCTGTGTTCAGCAGCAGAGTCACAACATCGTGCGCGATTTGCCACTGTGGACCAACCGCACCTTCGCGTCACCAGGCAGTTCCGTAAAGTGGGAATGCCCGTGCGGGCCGTTCCCAGGTCCCAGATGAACTTCTCACAGTGCTACAGCAAGGTGTGAGCTGTGCAAGGACACCCAGTACCCTTTATGGAAGTGCTGAGCATGGACTTCGCCTGGCCGTGCACAAATGAGGTGGCCAGTGTGAGCACGGCAACGCGTGCCACAGGCTCAGCCCTCCCCCGGGACGTGGCCACGGGAGCTGCTGACTGGGGTGGCCCAGATCGGACACCAGACTTTACACAAGAAAGGGTGGGCTTAGTTTCATCCCGGTCCCTTTGGGGTTCAGCAGGAGCCAGACTTCAAAATCCAAGAGGGGATCACACATCCCAGGTGTGTTTGGCAGAGCCCTTCCAGAATAAGGAGCCAGAGGAAGTTTTTGTTTTACCTGGGGCTGTGTCTGCCAAAAACCACAGCCGTGCAGCCCGGGGCCACATCAGGTGTGTTGTGGGACCTCCACCACTCCAAGCCACCTGACACTGCTCACAGTGTCCCAGCTGGTCACCACACAGGAGGTGTCACGGTGTCCCAGGCAGGGCAGGAGGGACGTGTGATGATTTTCTGTTTCTGATTCCCTTTTCCCTCCAGGAGAACAGCCGTTACACAGACGTGGAGGATGCCAGGCTACAGTAACCAGGTACAGCTCTCACACGGCTTTCTAGAGGCTGGTTCTGAGCAGAAGTGTCCAGCTCTGGAGCCCCAAACATCAGAAGAACATGGACCTGTTGGAGAGGGTCCAGAGGAGGCCATGCAGATGCTGAGAGGGCTGGAGCCCCTCTGCTGTGAGGCCAGGCTGGGAGAGCTGGGGCTGTTCAGCCTGGAGAAGAGGAGGCTCCGGGGAGACCTTAGAGCGGCCTCCCAGTGCCTAAAGGGGGCTGCAGGAAAGATGGGGAGAGACTCTTCAGCAGGGCCTCGTGTGACAGGACGAGGGGCAATGGTTTTAAAATAGAGGGAGGCAGATTCAGACTGGATATAAGGGAGAAATTTTTTACGCTGAGGGTGGTGGGACACTGGCCCAGGTTGCCCAGAGAGGCGGTGGATGCCCCATCCCTGGAAACATCCCAGGCCAGGTTGGCCGGGGCTCTGAGCAACCTGATCTGGTTGGAGATGTCCCTGCTTCTGGCAGGGGGCTTGGGCTGGGTGGGCTTTAACAGTCCCTTCCAACCAAAACCATTCTGTGATTCTATGATTCCACGCACGTTGAGGTGGGCGGTTGTGGTTGCAGAAGATGCTCTTTTCCACTCATCCTCTGTTTTCCCAGTGCTGAGCCTGGCTGCCCAGCTGGGTCACCGATCAGCCCCTCACTCCCTTTCCTAAATCACAAATCTTTGAGGTTCAAGGCAAATGATGTCCCTTCCCTCCCCTCTTCTCTCCTGTCAGCCCGTTCAGAGCAGCAGTGAGCAACAGCGTGAGGAAGGCACACGGCTGAACCCTGTCCTGGCCCCTTGAGCACAACAAGCCAAGTCGAAGTGCTGCTGTCATCTCTACCTGGCATTCAAAAGGAGAAACACGGCCCAACATCGTCCATCCATCTGCAAAGCAAAGACAAAGCCAACTCATCATCCCAGTGAACCCCCGTGGCCCCGGGCAGCGGATGGGGAGGAACCAGACCCTGCGCAATCCACAGCCATCACTGACCGGCTGCACCACCAAACCAGTCAGAGACGTTACAGACTTTTCTGTAGGAGAGCAGGGAGAGCCGAGCCTAACCCAAAAAAGGACTTCTTTTATCCTGTGTTAGGTGACAGCCGGAGCATTTGCTAACTGGGGGGAAGTACTGGCTCAGTTGGGACAATTTGTGTTCTCATGCTGAAGGTCATGTTGAGGAAGAGGGTGTGTGGTGAGCTCTCCTCCCAGAATGGTCCCCTCCTGTCACGGCTCTTTTTCCCCATGAGCTGCCGCGGGTACACGATCACTTCCAGGTGGAAAGGAGCCGGGGCTGGTGCGTGTGCAACTGCTTGAAGAGAGGGGACGGGGAAGGGAAGCTGCCTGCAGAAAAGCAAGCGATCCCAAGCAGGAGAAACAAAGCAAACATCATCTTCAAGGGTTTGGGCTCCTCATTGTCCACTGGGAAAGCACTGGGTAAAGGCTGAGCAAGTCTCTGTTGAGCAAGGGGATGCAAGCCTGTGGGGATGAGACCCTTTTCTTGGAACAGCAGCTCCCTGAAAGGGCTGTAACCCACCCACTTCTCCAGCCCAGCACCCCTTCCTTCCCCAGGGTGCTCGTGTCTCCTCTTGCCCCAGCCTCACCACGTCATTGCACCGATCGGGTGCAGCCAGAGAGCGGCATGCCAGCTCCCGCGCCTGACTGCGACGGCCGTGCTCCATCTCCAGGCTGAGGGGTCTGCGCACAGTGACAGCGCACCTGAGCGTGGCGGGACCGGTACCGGTTAGCACCCCGAGCACCATGCATGCGGGCGTGCCAGCACCTCCCCGCCTGCCCTGACCTGAGCCGCTCTTCACCCACGCCACCTCCTGCGAGCAAAGGCTGCAGTGGCCCGCACAGGGCTCGTCGCGGGAGCTCCCTCACACCACAGCGCCCAAGGGAGCTCTCAGCCTTTCTCTTCTCATCCGTGCCTCCTTCGGGGGCTCACCCGGTTTTTCTGAGTTCAGGGACAGGTGGGACCGACTCACACAGCACTTTATTCAGATCAGACGCGTCCTGCCCGTCTCCCCTGCTCCCCTCCAAAACACACATGCATCTCAGTGCTTTGAATTTGGAACGGCATCTGCAGCTTCTCCTTGGTCAAACCCTCCCACGAAACGTGTGGGTCCCAGGTCGCAGGGAGTGATCTGAAGGGGACCCCGCTTTCTGCCCCAGCGCTCAGAGCCAGATCTCATCCATGGCATCTCTCCTTGGAGGGTGAAGGGGAAAACCGCTCCTGGGGGCCGTGCTTCCCTCCACCGAGGGCCGTCCTGGAGCAAGCATGGCTCGTGAAGCACAATCTTTTCTTTGCATTTCTTAGTTTCAAATAATTCCTGAGGGATTAAAGGGGTAACCGTGCTCTCCCCACCTTTTCCCAGAGACTGTACAATTTATTCGCTGTGTTGCACTGAGCCGTTGTAGAGCTGGTTCCTAGGCTTTGGGAGATGAGCTGCAGGTTTTGCTATGAACTGACTGCGATGCTGATGTCTGGGAGAGAGGTGACCTTGTACATAAAATCCTGTATAATAAAAGAAAGAAATCTAACACGCTTTTACTCTCTTCTGTCATATACACACACTATTTTTTCCTCTGCTTCAGACAAGGCAGTTTTTTTTCCCTTTCTCAGCTTCAGCTGTGCCCACAGAATTTCCGTTCCCTCGCACGAGGTATATCCCGCTGGGCTGAGCAAAGCATCTGGGTTCACAGGGGCTCTTGGTCTTTTCCTCTGGAGGCCTGGAAATGCATTTGGCACAGGAGAGCGGGGTACAAATCCAGGCCTTTAATCCCTGAACTTTGCACTGGTCCAGCTCATAACAGACCAGAAAAACGAAGCTGCTGTTCGTTTGCACAAGGCACTGGTGCTAATAAACGCTCCTTAAGCACAACATCCTCTGGCCATCTCCCCAAACCTTTCCTCCTACCACGCTTTCAATGCTTTTTTTAAGTTCCCAGTGCTAGAAAGTTTTAAAATGCAATGGTAATGGTTTTAAAATAAAAGAGGGTAGATTCAGACTGGACATAAGGGAGAAATTTTTTACGCTGAGGGTGGTGGAGCACTGTCCCAGGTTGCCCAGAGAGGGGGTGGATGCCCCATCCCTGGAAACATTCCAGGCCAGGTTGGCCGGGGCTGTGAGCAACCTGATCTGGTTGGAGATGTCCCTGCTTCTGGCAGGGGGGTTGGACTGGGTGGGCTTTAGAGGTGCCTTCCCACCCAAACCATTCTGTGATTCTGTGAAAGTTGTCTGCTGAGCCCGGCCTGAGCCGCCATCCAGCACTGGAGGGCAAAGCTGGCTGCTGCCTCTGTTCAAGGTCACAGTGAGTCCGGAGGTGTTTGCACATCCATCCGTCCTGCCATCAGTCACCAGTTCCCCTCAAGATGAGAAAAGCAGCATGGTCAGACTAATGGCCATGGTCAGACTTCTTTGTGGCTAGGAAGAAGTAGGAAATACATGGGGGAAACAAAAAGAAAAAAGGCAAGTCAAAATATTTGGCTATCAAGACGATTAAAGTCAGCCCGATCTTTGGTGCATTGAGCTGTGTACCTGGGCTGTGAGAGTGACCATGGCTCCGTGCCTCAGAGGAGGGCAACACTTCCCCGCTTCATCCCCACTCTGAGCCCCTGTCTCAGCGGGCTGGGGCCGGGCAATCACAGCACAGTGCAGCTCATCAGCTTTAGGCCATTGAGCACGGTCAAGGTCTCCTAGCAAACAACGGGTTTGCTTTTGTTAATTATTTTGGGGGGAGAGTGAGGGATTTTGGGAGCACTCATGCAGGCCCCTGTATGGTAATTAACTGTGAATGGCTGTAGATAGAGCCTCGATGAAACATGTTCTGGGTTTTCATGTTCATTGCATGGCCCTTCCCAAGGCATTTTAAATAGCCATGACACTAAGGGATCCGTCAGATCTCGTTAGCTCTGGAATGACTATAAAGGGGTCCCACCCTTCATGCACCCAACCTCCTTTTCCATGATCCAGGGTCCCCGCAGTCGCTCCCTGTAAAGCATCCCTGCCCTGCTGGGACGTGGGAAGGCGAGGGCTGGGCCAGTCCTTTCTCCCCAGCATCTCCCCGGGGCAAACCCAACATCTGCACTTTCTGAAGAAAGCCGCTCAACATCAACTGAGCAACTCAACTGAACATACGCGCAGTTTCCATCTTGTGTACTGCAAAAAAAATGCTTTGTGAAAGCCTTTCCCCACCACCCACAAAGGCAAGATCTCCTTACCATCTGCCCTGGGCCTCATTTGGCTTCTCACGTTCGCCGCACTGCTTCTTGCCATAGCATCTGCCTTCAGTGGCGACGGCAGCACGGTCTTTGCTGAAAAGAAAACCGAAGCTCTCAGTGCCTGCTGCCTTACCTGCACCTCTGAAAGGAAACATGAAATGTGTGAGGTTGCCACACTTTGAGCTTAAATGCACTGCTCTGGATGGGAACAGCAGAGGTGCGTGAAGTTTTGGTGACATGCTGGCCTCAGCCGTCGTTAGAGCAATAGAGCGGGGAACCTTCAGTCCCACATCCTCCTCCTATGCGGTTCTCGACACGGAAAGACAGCCGGGCCGAAACCCCCGCAATCTCGCATTCAGTTTGAGTCAGAAGATGCAACAAAAGCCCCCACTGACTTTAATAAATCCTATTAACAGTAACGAGCACCACGGCTAAAGTCTGTGCAGCGCTTTGAAATACTTCAGTTACTGCAGCTGTAACAGGACCCCTTCTCTGGGGAATTTGTAAAAGCCAGTTGCTGCCTCTAAGAGTTCTCTTATCCTTCCTGCATTGTCTTCCCATGATCTGCAGGAGATTTAATTCCATATTTTTCCTCTTCTCAAGAAAGCTGTGGAAACATTTGGAGATGAGTTTGAGAACCCCAGGGGCTCCTGGTGGAGCCCCGTGGCTGCTGGGTGGGCTGCAAGCGGCTGGGTGGGAACACTTTCAGCCGCTCTGGAGCGCACACCATCACACCCTGGGCACAGCGTAAGCAGCTCCTTGAGGCCAAGGAGAAAATTTCCAGCATTAGGACCATGACCAAAACCTGGGAGGCTTCAGGAACTTCATCTGCATATCTCCTTTGATAAAATTGCTTTGGGTGCACAAGGTGGCGTCACGTATATCCATTTAAACTTACCCATTAAAGACCAGTCTGGCAGTGGGGTCCAGAGACCCAAATGCAGCATCCTACCCCATCGCGATGCAGAAGCCCGGCAGCACACGAGAGCTGTGGTCCTCACAGACAGGTCCAGCCCCCACCACAGGTCCACACAACCACATGAGCAGCCCCAGAGCGCGGCAGCACCACGTTCCCAGGGGCAAAAGTGAAGATGGCCACGTGCGAGCAGAGCTGGCTTGTAACGCTGCGTCACAGGGGGAAAGAGCATGGGGACATAACACAAAAAATTAGGAATTGTTTGCATATCAGCATCTAATATAGTATTTCAGGAACTGCATTAAGAGCTTGATGTGAGGGGAGTTCAGGCTGGGCAGGAAGAGCCGCAGAAGGAATAGGACAAAAGCAGAATAATCTTGACCATACCAGAGTGAGCTATCTTTGTACCTAGAAGCTCTTCTAAATGAATTCACATACACATACACACATTCCCATACACACCTACCCACATCCGTACATTTGTGTATGAACAAGGAACCAGAAACCATTTTTGTGCACTTCTGGCCAACACAGCCACCTGGGATGGGCGTTTGCTTTCAAAAGCCTAAACTTCAAGGGCCACTGGAGAGATAAAAGGAGAAACAAAGATGTGTTAACAGCAGTGTGAGAAAGTGGGTTTAAACTAAAAGGACAGAAAAAAAAAAAAGAAAAAAAAAGAAAAAAAAAGTAGATACTAAGAGAAGTAGCAGCACAGGCACCCAACTCTCCAGGCCACCACCTGTGGTCGCAGCCCTCAGTGTAACCCAGCAGACAAGTACCCCATGGAATTTCCAGTTCTCACGGTTCTGACACACGGGACATCCTAGGGACCCTTGCTCCAGCCTCACCGATTCCTGCCACATCCCTGCACATGCAATACAGTTTTCCCAAGAAGGCCATCATAAAAATTTCTCTTCCTTCCTTGCAACACCAGGCGCGTTCCCCAGGCTGCGGAGCTCAGGCTGGGTCAGCACAACGCTGCAGGCAGGAGGATGGGGATCGGAGCGGCGCTGCCTTCACGGGGACTGGGTCACTGGTGGGAAAGTGGCTCAGACCACGGCTGAGATGGACAATGCTGACACCACAAACCCAACATTGGAATTCAAAAGCTTCAGAACTGTAATAGCAAGAGCAAGGACAAAAGATGCATTTGGCTTCTCCAATTCACTCCACGTCCAGCTTTCAAAAATCAAGCACTGCTTTTGTTACTCCTCCTCATTGCTTTCAGCTCGTGCCTTAACGGATCTAAATTATTCCCCCAGCAGGCAAAGTGGTTCCCAGCGGCAGAATGTACGAAACCTGCACCAAATTTGGGAGGGAGGTTCTGAAACCGGCTGGTAACAGCGCAGAACCGGCTGGCCAGGGCAGAACCCATAGCACTCATCCGCAGGAGGTGCACTGCGTCGGTCATGGGTTTAAGACTATTTCTGTGTCTCATACCGTGTCACTATAACAAACAAAACTTTCCGGTTTTATTGCCATCGTTTCAGCTCTTTGTATGGTAAAAGTCAGCTTTTTCCGTTAATTATAAATATATATGTTGAAAATAGCTGGTATGGTGCTGTCTTTCTACAGTATCACACTAGAGACCATTTCCCAGGTTATAATTTTTGTTGTGGGATCATTTTCCAATCCAAGACAGATCTCTGCTCTTTTCTTACCAAATGAAAAATAACTGCATTGGCAAAGGGGAAGCAAGGCTCCCTGCCTTTCCAGCCACATGCGAGAGTCCTGTGTCCTCCCACGCTGCAGCCAGGAACTGTCCCAACAGGATGGGGTTTGCATCCTGATATCCACCTTTGCTGTCCATCACCACTGGCTGCGTATGGAGAACATCTGCCTTGGGAAACTGCTACACACACAGCGCGGAGCAGCCCGAAGAGCCCGCTGAGCTTCAGCCAGAAAAGAACCCGTAAGAACGTGACTGCACAGGGGATGTGCAAAGAGCAACTCGACTCCGAGATGGAAACCCCTGCTTATACCCTAACTCACATGTGGCGATTAAACCATACGGACAGCACTGGGTAGAACAGAGCACACGTGGTCTAAACCCTCTGTACGCCACAAGGCGAGGACGGGCTGTAGTCATGGCTTGGCAGAGCACTCGACGGGAACGCAGAGGGATGTGCTGTCGCTGTGGGCTGCGTCAGTTCCTACCTCTGTCTTGTTCCCATCAGCTCTGCTCCTCACAGCACTCCCCTCTGCTCTTCCTCTGGTTCCTCGCCTCTTTCTAAGCATTGTTTCAACCCACAAGGCTGCGGATATCCAAGACCCCCTGTGAATATCACACTCTTCTGGAAAACATTCAATGCGTAACAGGCAAAAAGCATGGTGCACTGCGCATTAAATCCAAACTGGAAAGGTAACTCTGATACATGCAATCACCTTTTTAACAACAGAGCTCTCAAACAGCATTTCAGGGTTGCAGGAATATTAACCCAGAACCCATGCCTCTGCACGCACAAACCGATACCTTTGTGATCGATTTTCTTAGGTTTTTTTCCTCTCTGGCATTTGCAGACATGCCCAATTCCCATCTTTCGCATTAAGTTGAACCTTATTTTTTCATTACCTACATATTTCCTTTCTATCTTCAAGAACCTTTCAGCCTTCACAGCAAAACCGTGCTCTGCTGCATTGGATGATCACAGCTCCAGCTCTGATAAAATGGCAGCAGCAGGACTGCGGCGGCGGCAGGAGTTGCGCGATGCCAGCCCAGGGACAGCTTGGGCTGCAGAGGGGAGGTCAGCCTGGCCAGGAGGAGCTCAGAGCCACAACGGTGCCAACGCTCCCCGTGTTTGCTTGGAGTTTCCTTCTGCTGAGCCGTTCAGGGAGAGGAGGACAGCACAGCTGGGACATCCACTCCAGATCTGCACCCTGTGCTCCACCTTGGCCCTCTCCTTACCGCTCAGAAGATCCCCTTCATATCCATGAATGCTGAAAGAGAGTGGATTCTGTCTCCTGATTTTGGCCAGCTCAGAGGAGACCTCTGCCCACAGCATCTCCATGAGGTGCAGACAAGGCTCCAGTCCAGTACGCTCCTCATTCTCCAAGCCCGAGTATGTTCTTGTTCGGGGCAGGATTTAACAGCCACCTCCCTCATCCAGAACAAAGTGGAGAGGGAAACAATGTGCTTCAGCACGCAGCTTAAATTAATTTGAGAGAGGGGAGTAGGTCTGGAATTAAGAACAAACTGTCATGTAAAAAAAAAATTTGAGACCACATGGCCGGCCCCAAGCAACCGCTCTCTAACAGGGAAGCCTCAATGGCAACCACAGCCTCAAACATAAGTAACAATTAAGAGAACCTGAGATCTTTCACAGCTCCTTCAGAAGAAAAAAAGAAAGCAATGCAATCCTCCCTGCTGGCTGGGACTACGTAGGAGAGCAACCCATTTTCTGAGGATGGCAGAAAGTGTGGAGACAATGCAGCAAACAAAAACGTTTTAAGCTTTGTTTCAGATGAGCTCACATTTCCCAGAACTTATTTTTTTTCATGTTCATGGTGGAAAAAAAGGCTATTTTAGTGCAGAGCAAAACATAGCACAAGGCCTGCAGCAGGCTCTGAGGATTGTGAGCAGCATAGAAAGACTTTTCAGCTCACAAAACTAGAAAAAAAAATTGAAAATTTAATTTTTACTTGCCTTCTGTGCCTTGTTTTCAAAATGAATCGCATCTAGCTTTTCTCCCTGTAACGAAGGCAATCAAACTCCCTTTTCTTTTCCTTTTTCAATGAAAATCAATATTCTCAGAAGAGGATTGAAGCATCAGAAGCACCAAGATCCAGCTGTGTCAGCCAGCACTGCTGACAGTTAGGGCACAAGCACGTTGTGCCATGGAAGTCACACAGTCCTGCTCCGGGCCAAGCGCAATGTTTCTACGCGGAAGACAGAAATACACAAAACCCGTGGGATAATCAGCCAAAGCAAGATGCAGTTATGACAGTTTTATTTCAGAAATATGTAGCTGTTTGCAACAGGTAAAAAGGAAGGAGGAACAGCAAGCTTACCCAGCGAGGAATGACCCTGGCACTACAGTCACAAGCAGAAGGGAAGTGAGAAAGTCTTTTTCCTCCTGCAAGGAAAAGCCAATTCCTCATCTCTATCAGGCAGCCACACATTTCCAGGGCCAGCCCGAATTTCTACTTCTGTATAAAGAAGTATGGCTGCTCCCTTGCGCTTGTGAGGGGGCTAACAGCACAGGGCCAGCAATGCTCTTCTATACAGCATACAGAAGAATGTTTAGTGTATATATAATACCTATGTGAATACGTATGCATCTCTATATTCATATATGGTGAAACACCTCCAGTAAAACCTCAGTCGCCCTAGGCTCTGCCTACAGACTAAGAGACTGCCTGAATTGCCTCTGGAGGCACTTCCCCCTCTTATTATTATTGACTTACAAAGAGCTGAAAAAACTGGATTTCTTAGCCGAGGGAGTGGAGCCAGGTGAGGTCCCTTCAAGCCAAAGGCTTTTACAGGTGAGACAGCAAGTGTTAAAGATCAGCAGGAGCCCTTGAACCTGTTTCTCTTTAGGAATTCCCAATTTCCAAGCTTCTTTCAAAAGCCTTTTTCCTCCTCCTGTCACAAGATCATTTAAGCAACTGACCAGGATCAGAGCAACCGTTCCTCTCCATCAGCTCTCTGCATTTGAAGGTGCACTGAGGGAAAGGACACAGAGAGCTGTGCTCCGTTCTCTGCCATAGAATTTTATTGTTTATCCAAAATCCTTTTAGCTATTAGCCCAAATCAGAGCCATTCGAGAAGGGTTTTCCCAAGGCTGACAGACCCCTGGGACTAGAGCAAGCCGTGACATGCGTTATCTGCCAAAATCCCCTACAAAGCCGGAAAGCAGAATGCAAGGCAGAGCCATACAGGTCCAACCTAACCCTGGCCGATCCCCACAAACGCTGTGGGGATTCAAACACCTGCAGACTTCAGCTGTACAACCCCTCTGCACTGCTGGAGAAGCTCGAGAGAGGCTTTCATCAGGACCTGACCCCCATCTCTAACCTGGGCTTTTCCAGCCGTTTTCCTCCAGGGACACAGAACTGCCCATTTTCCGCATCATTTGAGTCCTTCGTGTTTCTAGGGAAGAGGGAGATAAGTGGCTGGAAAAACACAACAGGTAACAGGACGGCTCAGGAGCAGGATAAGCAAACCCAGACTCCCCATCCAGGGTTACAGCACAGCCCCTCCAGACCGACGTCCCACCCCGGCAGGGGCCAGGAACGGGTTGCTCAGGGAAGAGCTTGCACTGGAGCAGCCAGGGTGCGAAGCCACATACTGCAAGGGCAACCACTTGTCAAACGGACAGCTACAGAAAGTTATATTCTTGGGCAATACGGGACTAACCTTTACTATGGCAAAACCAATCTAAAAATAGAAAAGCAAGCAATTATTTTGGAAGCTGCTGTGGTTTTGCAGTTTGTTGTCCATCCAGGCTGAAGCTGAAGTGGTAATTCTTGTGCAGCTGCTATTTTCTGTTAAACATTTGCCTTCAATTCTTTCTCAAACCTTGGCCTCTCACTCGCTAGGATTCTCTTCCACTAGTCTGGTAATCTGGAATAAACCTCTAGGAAAAAGACTGAGCAAGGAGGCAGAAGAGATAGCTGGAAAAATGTTATTTGAAAGACGAACAGATAAATTCTAATGAATCTTAGCTGTCAACATCACACTCAACTTCATAACTCTTGGCTTTCGGAGCTTTCCCGCTGTTTCTATTTCCGTACCTCCTCCACCAGACACCATCATATCATACACACTTTCGCCTGACTACAGCAGAACATCCCATGCAATTCGTGACAAACCTTGTCCTGTTTTCAGCAGCAGCTTTGAAAGTCTGCTCTTTCTTCTCCTTGCTTACAATCTTTGGTGACCAAGTTTCCCTGTCACGCAGGCCCACAACTAACACAAAGCAGGGATTTTAGGGTGTGGTGTGCATGGCCGGAAGACACAATGCATGATGACCCATACACAGTACTAACCAGAAATCCCCCGCTCTCAATGGAAAATTTATAAATCCTTTTCCTTCTTTATGCCATTGCTGGTTATAAAAATACTACTGCTTTGATTAAATCCTTGCTCTGGCCAGAAGCTTCCATGAAGAGTTTACTGTTATGAAAATAAGGGAGATTACAGAGTTATTTCAGCAGATGCCACTCCACCTACACCGAACCAGGGAACTAGATAATTTTCATTTTCCTGGTTACTTTGGTGACCTGAGCAACATCATCAAACCCTTTGAGTTTCAACCCCGTGACTACAGAATGGAGATAAAAGCATTTACCTGGCAAAATTGGTAATAAAGAGGTTGTTCTTACAAGCACATAATGAACTTCAGACTGACTGAGAGCAACTGAGTACAGTTCTCCCAGGATCTCCAGTGACAAGTCTCAGATTTTTATTTTTTTTTTCCACATGTTCTGGGCTGAAAGATGTATTGCATCTTGACTGCTGGGAAGGAACAGACCTGCAACAGCTTAGATGACTTAGATAAGGCATAGGAGAACTCTGGGCATGGCAACAGCCATAGAGAGGAGCAACCCAGCTGCATCACTGTACTCTTTGTTAGCTCCCAGGCTCCTCCCCAACCCATTCAAATAGGGGTTCTATTCTGCTCGGCAGTTTTTCAGTACCTAAAAAAAAAAAAAAAATCTGGCTCCCACATCTCCATCAGCACCATAAGCCAGTTTTCAGGTCACAGAAAAAAAAAAGCATGGAGAAACACAGTTCTGTCTGCCTCCAAATCCATGCCTGCATGCAGACTCAAGGCAAACAAAGCTACTGCCTTATTCTGTGAAGAACTCTATCCTTGAACTGCCTGCTTACATTCAACTGAAGTACAGAACTCTACTTTTCTGCCTCTGAACATGACCACACTTCTAACTTACACAGCCTTACAAACAGCAAGAGGCATTTATGTTCATACAACACTTGTGGTACACTACACACCTTTTTCAAGTGTACACTGGAAGGTGGTTTGTTTTTGAAAGAAAAAAAAATCAACTAATATCTGCTCCTAGAAACAGAAGACACTTCATGCATCAGTGCAGTTATTCCACGGGTAAATGAAGAGTCTGCAGCTCAAGGTATTTCACTCAAATATTAGTCACCAAAACCAATGCCTTCAGGATTCAATGCACACTCAAAATTAATCTCCAAAATACACCTATAAAGCTCCCCAGTGAGGCAGGAGAGCTCACAGATGAACAATTATTTAACTTTCTGATCCAAATATACTGAAGTCAAGCTTTGTATTTAATGCACTAAAATACAGCACTAACTCAAGGCCATACTCTGTTTTCCTGAAGTATGTTAAAGTTATTTGACCCAGGAAAACACAAGCACTTAAAACCAGAAAGTATCATTGTTCTCCAGTTATTTCAGTGTGTCCCAACAGTAAGTTACAGAAACAAAAAGGCAACCGGCAGTTCTCCAAAAAGTTTTGCTTCCAACAGGAGAACGCCTATTTGCAAGGAAAAAAAAAAGAATACAACAGTAATGTTACAAGAGGCACTGATCCTGGCTTTATTCACTTAAGGATACATCCAACATTGGTTATAGCTCACTTGAAATTCAAAATGCTTTTAAAGAAACCAACCATAAAACTTTGATTTTTGTCTTACAATTCTGTCAAGTTTTCAAATAGCAAGTAAGTGACTTCTCAGCGAGACTGTGTTCTGTATTAACATACATACAAAGATTAAAACCCGGCAGAAACCTTCAGTTTCTGGTATTTGATGAACTGCACTCAGAATGACCGCCGCTCTCTCTCTGGGGAGGAGGCCGCTCCACTTACCTGTGGGATGGGTGCCCAGGATCCTGAGCTACTACACTTCATCCTGCCCCCGAGACATTTTGGCGATTAAATGAAAACAGTCCCTCCTTATGGTGCTGCTCAAGGGACTTCGCTCCCCGTTTGCATCTTTGTACTTGGCAGCTGTAACAAGATTTCTAGAGCACTAGAAAAAATGATTAGGACAGCACTACGCACGTCCTCTAGAGATTACTGATACTGACTGCTAGTGGAGAGAAGGGCACATTATGATCAAGAAGCAGAATGTGTTAATTTGTAACTCAAACTAATTGGCAGTATCTTCTGTAAATTCAAAATTTATACAAGACTGTGTTGCAGCTATCACATAATGATGTTACCTACTTTTTATTTTTTGCTGCATTTAGTTAGATTCTTTTTAAAGTGATGAAGAGTGCAGGACTTAATATAAACATCTCTCTATTAGAAATTGCAAAATTTAGGACTATGACACTATGAAAGCTTACAGTACAGTTTACCAATTCTATGTTACGATTCAGCATCAATATGGTGTCTGAACTACCTCAGAGCTACATTCTGCCTAAGTAAGCAGTATCAACATGTCCTGATGTCACTTTCCGTGCAAAATGCATTCCTGTTTGAACGTGGCTATAAAAGCATGAGCAGTTCTCACGTTGGTGTATCACCCCTGTGACTTTTTGTGACTGGTTTCTCTGTTTAATGATAGCCTAAAAATAAGCTTGTTATGTAAAAGCAAAATAAGCTTTATCTTAAACTTTATTCTGGGTCTTGGACGTCGTTCAGCAACATGATCTGCAGAACAACACGCCAACCATTCCCGTGAGCTGTTTAAAGAGGAAACTGAAGGAATAATCCAAATCGAAGACACTCACTGTTATAGTATCTTTAATTTATCTTGTTTTACAGAAGTCTGAATGGATTAAAAAGCACCTCCTTTCCCATCACGTTCCTTACAGTTGGTAAAATATATTCAATGAGCAAATGTATGTGAACAGTTTGAGGATCTGCATCTTGCAAGGATTTCACAGACCAATCAATCAAAAGCCAAATTTCTTGTAGTTTTTACAATCTTGTTTTAATACAATGGTAAATCCATTCCGATTGTAAACCTGTCCAGTCATATCTCCCCAGAACACTTTGCAAAATCCAGTGTTGATTAGCAAACTAGTTAGCTTTGGCACGGAGCTGTGCTCTCTTGCCTGTGACAGCCTGGAAACCAGTTTTGATGCTGGCGACGGAGCAGCGAGAGTGGCAGGTCTCACACTGCAAGAAATATAATCTGGTGTCCTTCTGTAGGATTGTGTCTGGTGATCGACACGTATGACAGGTGACATACTCCTCTGCAGAAAAGGAATTAAGTTGCAGTTAAAAGATAATGCACTATCAGCAGACAAGTCACCACTTCTTCAGCCTTTAGTTTAACAGTTGTGTTCAAAAGCATCTACTGACAAGTGGCTTACAGAGGCTGAGACAACCTAAAAATTCCCCTGTTCCCAGGTTAATAAAGTCTAGGTATCATATGGTACATTATGCACTGGCATTTTAAAAGTAGTAACAACCAGTTAAGACTTCCCACTGGTGTTCCATAACTTCCTTCACTGAAACGGCATTCCCAGGCGTCAGCAACTCTTGCACTGACACAGCACTAAAGCAGTATTTTTGTTACAGATAATCTGCGAGACCTCTGACCAGCAGTGACACGCACACTGTATTTGTTAATTAATGGGTACAACAGACTTGAAAATTAACGATTACTGTTATTTTCCATAGCCCTCATCAAAGCCAAGAGACAAAAGTCAGATGAAAACAAGCAATTCTCAAACGCTCTTACTGCTTTCCTTGGTACGTTTTAGTGCCAGGACAGAGTATGACCTATCCGCTTACTATAGCCATGGGAGAACCACCTGTACTTGCATTACTCCACTACAAAGCTGCAAAGCTGTAGCTTCTTAGCACCGACTCCCCACAGCATGCCAAGACGCAGGCCGCTGGTCATCAAAACAGGTCTGAGAGAAATCCGTTGTGGAAAAGTGATTATACTTACTGATATATCTTCTCAAGACATTTTCTATCTGTTTTTGCTGGAATCTTCCCTTGATTACAAGTTGGTTGTTACCATCTATTGAGCCACTAATTTAAAAGAAAAAATAATTAAGTATTTGATCTGCAGAAGATCTTAAGCATGAAAACAAATCAGGAATATGAAGCAAGATAATGATGCATTCGTCATGATAAGACTAAGTCAGAATTACTTTGTGGAAAAAGAAAAATACAAAATTCTGAAGACACTTAAAAACTACAGGAAGTTTTGCTCAAGCATAACCCTCAGTGCAGTAAAAGCAAACTCCAGCAGAAATCAGCCTCACAGTTAAGCTACTCAATCAGAAGAATGTTACAGAATTGAGAATTAACACCTGCTTTCCTCACAGAAGTGACCAAGACAACTCCCTAGTAAGGTGTAATGACTAGTAAGATCCTCTGATGTAGCAAGTTGAGTATTTTTTCACATTATGGTTTCTAAGATTTTGTTTAAGTCATCTGGAGCTGATGAGACTCCAAACCCCAGTCAAACAGGCATTTGTCATGGACACGGTGCAATCAGACACCTTGCTTCTCTATGTTAACATGTAACAACACTGTAGCCTACCATAGAGAATGAACAGACAACCAGAAAGTACACTACCACAGCACCAGATCTTCAGCAAGAGGCATATAAAATCAACACTGCTTTCATGCTAAGTCAGGTGGATTTAACTGCAGCATTAGAGAGAGTAACTTGCCACAGGCCCACAACCCTTGCCATTAGGCAGCCAGGCATTCTCTCTTCCCTAGCATTACATCATCTGCCACAGAGCCATCCTCACCAACTGTGACAAACAGCTCTGCTACCACAGCATCTTTGAGACATTTCTCAAACAGGGAATTCAAACCCTTATCCAGACTGTTCCCTGG
This sequence comes from Chlamydotis macqueenii, assembly GCF_036417535.1. Lineage (NCBI taxonomy): Eukaryota > Metazoa > Chordata > Aves > Otidiformes > Otididae > Chlamydotis > Chlamydotis macqueenii. The sequence goes on along the minus strand of NC_141571.1, from coordinate 2,097,764 downwards.
GACTCATAGTTTGCCTCTGTACCTCTTCCCTAAGTTGGTATCTCTTCCATCAGCCAGCACAGCATCTACGTGCAGGGAAGAAAAGCCTGATGTTCAAGCACATAGATACAGACCTAAACCAAATAATTTTGGTTTTTTATCAGACAATGTCAACTACGCTGCCGTTGCTTCCTACACACAAACACAGAGACAGCCCAGTAGCCTTACCTTGTACCCAATTCTGCCAACAAAAATGCCAGGAGATGTTTTGGCTGACGATGTAATCTAAAAATAAAGTAAGGATATGTTTAACCTTCCCCCTTCAAAGAAATTTGATATTTATGCAGGACTGGCAGCCTAAAAAAAAAAATCTTAAGTTACCAAGTTTAAAAGGGGATAGTGCACTAAAGAGCATAGGCAGACAATGACTGAGGACACAAGAAAGCTGAACAGTCCACAAAAAACCCCACCACCCCGCCCCAAACCAAACTCACAGCGACTATTGAAAATAAGTTTTCTAGTTGAAATTTTTCTATTGTTATTCTCCCACTCCCCTGCCATTCCCTGGAAAAAAATGTTACTGGCTACCATTAAAAATTAACTTTAGTATACTACCCAGATCCTCAGTACGACTGTTTTCTGGCACACTTAAACAAATCAAAGATGCAGAAGTGCCCACAAAGAATAGAACTGCCTTCACAATAAATAATTAAGACATAGAAAGCACTGCAGAAAACAGTGGAAAAAATATTACTGAACTTCATACCATTTACCAGGAGAAGAAGAGTATTTGTAGTTAGCTCCAATTAGAAAGAACTTTCCCCATCCCCAACACTTGTAAATAAGTATCATTGGTGACTAAAGACTTTACAGAAGCCAGTGAACTCACAAGAGCAATAGCTTTAGTTTCAGTCCCCAAGGCCAACGTAGCAAGCCTACCATTTTCATAATTTAAATACAAAATAAGAAATTATCCCAATAAATCATCTTCATTAAAATCTTTTCACAGAGAACGTAGAGGAAACGAGCAGTATGATTGAAATAGCTTTCAGTTTACTTCTGGCTCACCGTAGTCTTTTGCCAGAAAATATGCATTAAACACAACAGCCAACGGCACACAAAAGCACATTCATCTGCTGCTCCTGGGAAATCTAAAGGGGAAACTTACAATTTGCAGATATCTGTAAAGTTGACAAAAGATGTTTTCTTGGTCCCGACTCTTACAACCTGCGGAGGCTTCATGACAAATTTTCGTTTTTCTCCAGCTACCATATCTGGGTTTTTTTCCCGCATGATGTTAAATACTCTATTGAGCAACTGCAAAAAAGGGATTCACAACAATATGAATATCTTGCATTTCTCAAACGAAGTACATCACTTCTAAAAAAAAACTTGAAACAGCATTCGCAATGAATATTAGACTGTCTTTGCCCATTGGCATTTCTCCACGTGCTTTTGAACACACACTTAAAAAATGTTCTGATAAATGCAAAATACAAAAGCTGTATTCCCAAGGGTTTACTTCACAATCCACAAGAACCTCAGCCTATTTGCAGAGGTGTTTTAGCTATCACTAATCTTGCCCTATACATAATTAACTGTGATAGAAGATGTGCTTTGTTATTTTCCTCTTCATGAGCTTCTCACTACAAGTCCTTTAACTTTAGGCTAGAAATGGGGCATATGAGCATAAGGTCCTGCTCTACTGATGTGTATCAACATGGAAAATATTTGTTAAAGTCTTCTGAACATTACCTCATCATATGTGTAGTCCCTTTCTGAGCCTGCCCACGCAGGTCCTGACTGAAGGCTAAAAGAAATTCCATCATCTTTTTTGCTATCTTCATCCTCAAAAGCTGTAAAGAAAGTTGTTTGGGATTCATTAAGAAGAAAATAAACATTCTTTAACCTCATGCCTACACCATTTCTAAAAGGTACATCAAAGAAGACTCCACTAAGATGCGGACACAAGTCTTCTCTGTTTGTCTGCCTACAAAGGACTCACGGCAGATTTGTACAGTGCTTTTACAGAACATTTTTCTCATAAATAATATAGCGGTAAAGTAACAAAACAAATTTTGAAACAAAAGAGGCACTTAAACAGTACTTGTTCAGCTACAACATGGACTACATTTTACTTTCAACATCTCATAGAGCGAGGCTATACTTTTACCTTCATCCTTCTCCATTATCTCATCTTCATCTGGAAACTTCACATTCTTCTTTTTCTTCTTTTTATTGCCCAACATGATATCAAGGTCATCTTCAGGTTCTACTGCCTCAGGCACATCTCCTTCAATTTTCAAGTCCTGCAAAGAAATAGTAAGGCTACAGTTTACAGAATGAAACACAAACCTCCATCGCACGGCATTAGAAATAATACTAGTGGTACACTACACTAGGCGAATACCAGTAACATCCACCACAGTCCTGAAACGTAACAGACAAGAATGTAACTAAAAGGATGTTGAAGAGAGCACTGCACCGCTACCATGAAGTAGGGCTTGGCTGGTCAAGAACAAGGTCATCTTATTCTTGCCTAAAGACATCAGCCATTTTAGGGCATAAGGGAATAAAACCCTCTACATACCAGACAATAAGGTAAGGCAAAGCTGTGCTACCTGTGGCTAGTCTCACTTGTTATCACAATTCTGCACACGCAGGGAACACAGAGCAAGCATTTTGCCTGTCTGGGGCAAGTCAGAGCGATATTTTCTTTCCCAAAAGGCAGAATCTAAAGAAGACATGTACACATAACCTAACATTTCTCTCTCCTCTTGCTCTCTGGGCTTGCCAGTTACACTGACATGCGATACAAAAACATGACTTAGAATAAAACTTGAGAAGACTAAAAATATCTCATACACCTTCTGGAACACAGAAGAGCAGCCAATCATTTCTAAAGAAAACACCAGATTAAAAACAAATTTCTCAGCAGATATATACCCTTTATTTGAAGGGCTGGCCTCTAAAGGACTATTCTGTGTGTGGCTTCTAACAGCCATTCACTTCTCTCATCCCAAAGACAAATTAACCTTGATGCTAGTTAAGATTGCAGAATTACTTGCTCATTGTGCAGATGAGTTAGATTTTTTCCACTTCTGGGTGAAAAGCCCTGCAGAAGCAACACATTCAGCAGAACCCACTACATACGAAAGACACAGTCAAATGCAAGTTTCATTATCAACTGCACTAAGACACAACGACAGACTTGAAACAACTCCTGCACTGCCCATCTCGAGGAAATGAAAGTAAGCAAGTTTTCAGCCATAGACAAGATAGTTGTGTAAACAAACCTTTACACCTTCTTCTGCTTCATCTATATCAAAGATCTTTTTTGTTTTTTTCTTCTTTTTCTTTTGATTGAAGAAGTTTAAGTCATCCAGGTCATCTGTTGCATCTAAGAAACAAAGGATTGCCAAAAGAAGTGTAACTGTAGAAACAGTTCAGACATTAAGTTTTCTAATTTAAATTCAAATTTTCAAAACACTACAGTAAGACATAAGCAATGATCTGTAGCTCCTACAGATATCCTTCAAGTTTAAAGAGGTCATTCCCCTCCAGACCCAAATAGCTCAGTACTATTTTACAGTTTCTGCATTTTCTTTTCTTTTTTTTTTTTAAGTGCTTAATTGTCTTTTTTCTGCTGTACAAGAGAAATTAGCCACTTTTGTCTTTACAGTAGAGATGCTTGAAAAAAATGAAAGCTGTAGGAGGAAGACGTAGTTTCTTTGGTCTACTGCAGGAGCCAATTTTATCAGCAAACTGGATTTAAGTTAACAGCATTCCCTGAATCAGGTCACCTTGACATTGGCCTCAATTTAAAAAGCAAGGTTATATACAGAATCGCAAGCTTATTTCCTGAACAATTCCAAAGAGCACTGTAGTTATCACATTCACAGTTGTCCAAAACCTAGAAACGCTTCTAACCAAATTTCTGTTATTCACACTATTGCTTAATTGTTCACATGAAAAACAGCTGTAATTTTGGAATTACTGCAACAACTGCACATGGAAGATTTAAAACGTCATGCTAACTATTTTAGGGATGTCCTCCAAAAAGGCAGCAGAGTATTACTCACAAGCCTCTAAAACTAGGGCCCAAGCATTATATATGGTGATGCCAAATTCTTGAAACACAGCTTGCAGTCTCAAAACACAAGAATACTACCTTTGAGAGTTTATCTACATGGATTCACTTTACCTTTCTTCCTGGTTTCTTCTTCGTCTGCTTCAACATCTTTGTCTTCTGTTGGCTCTGGTTCAACTTCTTTTGTTTCCGATTGCTGAGTCTCTTCTGCTTGTGTATCCCCTCCTTCCTCATCCAACATAAAGGGCTTCTTCTTTTTCTTCTTCTTCTTGCTCATAGTGGGATCGAAAATCATCTGTAAAAGTCAAGAGTTCCTTAGCAGTGTAATAATCACCTACCATTTAACATTTGTAACAGCTTTAAGTTTCTCTCAACTTTCCTACAGTTACCCAAACAGTTTCTTGGCTTCAATCCTAACTGGGGATTCTTCTGGATCTGTAACAATGTAACACAAGTTAGCTGACTCAAAACTGTGATTAATTAGGCTTTTTTATAAACAGCACAGGTCTTGTAACTGGTCACGTAACTGGTCAGTTATGCCTTGGGACAACAGAAAACTGCTTGACAGTTTAGAGCTTCTGCTACTTTTCCTACGATAGTCCAGGTTTCCTGCTATCTATGTGTTAGTTCAGCTGAAAATACACCAAAGCTATGAATCTTTGACAGACTAGCTACCAGCTACTTCTCCATTTTATTTTAATTATGGACTCAAATTTTGAATTAAGACTATATGAGGCAATCACGGAACCACTCAGCATCAGCAAAAAATTTAAGTGCACCTATACCAGAGAGCCTGATAACATGTCAGTTACGCTTTGTACTCCTGTTTGTGAGACACATTAGCTATCAGATCTATGAAAAGGCAAGATTTACCAACAACTCTCTTAATAAGAATGCTCTGGAGAAAGGGGCTGGTGATCAGCTGGTGATCAGCCCACTGTATCAGCTCTCAATACTGTGAAGCAGCAAAAGTCTCCTCCTTTTCCCCCACAGGTGGGAAACCAAACTTCAGAGATCAAGTGACTAAAAACGTTAATGAGTTCTTTAGCCAGAGAAGAGGCTTAATTCACGTAGTCTGACTGCAAAGAAGGCACTAACCACACAAGACTCACTTTTAACCTGTTCATAACCTGCAGACCTAAGGTATTTAATGCACAAACTCTTCAGTTTTCCAACATGGGAATGCTTCTTACCTTCTTCGCTTAAGACGCAAGTTTGACAGTTTTGTTGCATACATTTGTTACCTACAGCTGGACACATTTTCACGTCACAGTATATATTTAATACATCAAACAGTTTTAGACACTTAATGAGACTCTTTCTCCAGTTTTTCTTACCTAGTAATTGAAGAACGTTCTCACAGAGTTAAAATTCTGAATCATGAATACCCTCACTCATGAGAATACCACTACCTCATCAAAGGAGCGGTTCTCCAACTTCTTGTTTTGCTACACCCTGCAAGGTTGGTGGTTTCCCTCCCCCCATGAAGCAATCTTTTCCTCACACTTCTCACCGTCCTACACATGCTATTCTTGTGATATTCTTCCCATTTTCTGGAATTTAATTGTTTCATAAAGGCTCTATTAAAGGCAATAAACTTCACGTATGGGTGTTTGAAGCACAGCGTCACAGCAGTGTCCACGTATATGGGACACCAAAGCTTGAGGCTTTCAAGCTGCTGAACTCGTACGTTCTTCAGCTGTACATGCTGGGCTAGAATGCTTTTCAGAAAAGTTCTGCCAGAGGGCTTCCCTCTAATGCTTAGTCAGACACATGTATGAATCATGCTCTTGTAGCGCACAGTAATCAAAGAATGCGCAAAACCGGTTACGCTGTCTGCTGGCTTCCTCTCGGAACCTCCCCAGTCTGCTGAAACAGAAGGAAAGCTGCCTGCAACAGCAAGAGTTCACAGCTTCGGGAACAAGCACACGAACACCATTTTCAAGATCATTACTCATGTCAATGAAAAAGGTTTGCAAGACTCTGAAGAGTTTTGTATCTTACCACATGATTAAGCAGACAGAGATCACGCTCAGATCGGGTGTAATAATTTCTAAAAAGGAACCAGCCCACCCTCCCCAAATCATTCTTCTCTTTGCGAAGAGGAAAAAAAAAGACATCTTTCATCCTGAACCACCACTAAGCGTATCTTGTGTCCACAAGAGACAGAACGTGGTTTTGGTAGCACCACACTAAACCGAAGTTAACATACAGGCACAGCTCCTGGACGTAGATGATTGTTTTTTTCAGCATTAAAGCTACGCGGCTGGCCTTGAGCAGAGCACTGCTCTGAACGTCCACTCCACCCAGTCAGGTCCAGCCAAGCTTCTGCAAACCTAAGACCTAGTCATAACACGCTGACTGCTATCAGGGAACTCAGAAGAGTTCCACAACCCAAGAAGGAGTTGAAATATTTAGTTCATATTTAGCTTCAATGAAAAATAAGCAAGAGCCTTAGGTCACACATGCTTTAACAAACCACGATGGGAACTAACCCCAGTCTGATAACCAGGCTGTTTTGCCTTTCTGAGCTAGACAGTTCAGAAGTTTCTTCATTTCTTTTCTCTGTGCTGTAGGTTTGATTAGTCAAAGCATTACAATATCATTTAAACACTGAAAAACTCTACAAAGTTGCAGGCCCTCTATGGAATGGACTGGAGGCCCCGGCCCAAGCACACCAAACCCTACGCTTTTCCCGTGTAGAAATAGTTATAAATTTCCATCCTGTTTCTGCTCCCAGAGCCAAATTCCCATATGGAGTTCTCTCTTCTGTAGACCACACCGCTCGTTCTCACATTGAGCTCCTTATTTCAAATGCCTACATAGCCAAAATCCCAACTTACAGAAAATCAGCAAGTCAAAGAAGGAGGGGGGGGGGGGGGGCGGGGAAGAAACCAAAGCTTCATAGTTCAAATGTAACTCTCAAGGCAGAAGCCAACATTACTCTAAACTGCTGTGACAGTGGCAAATGCTGAGGAATCTAACAGAGGTCACTAATAAACTCCATTTAATTAGCCTGAATAAACACAGGCATGTCTACAAAACAGATAAACTCAGTTCAAGTATCCTTACGCTACACTGAGCTGAGGTCTACGATGGAGTGCAAAATTACTAAGACCAATCTGCATCTAAACGCTCCGCCTGCTCAAAACAGAGCATTCTCTAGTACTTCCTGGAGTTTCATAAAATTACAGGGCCAGAAGAACATTCAGCTATCAAGTAGGATTATAAATATAGTAGGATTTTTAATAAACCAAACAGATGTTAACAGACTGCTTCCCTTCAAACAGGACCCGTGTTGCCTCTGGTGTGCCACGCTTCTGAGCAGCACTGGGACAGCAGATGTTTCTACCAGGAAATTTCATTTTGTATACAGCTCTGAAAATGTTAAGCTGCAGTCCAATGCAATAAAACAAAGTTTTGTAACATCTATACCAGTTTAAGGTGCAAATTTCTCTTCATAGGTCTTCACCCTCCTCAACTTTATAGGATCATTGGCTTTAAAAAGTGTCATCAACTTAACGACAACAACTATGTGGCTCCTAACAGCCAGATACACAGAAGTTCTGGAAGGCACGTGCACTCACTCACTCCCACACATACACCAGCTGGATCTAACAGTGACAGTTCCAGCTACAGTGTCTGCTACTGATTTTACCGCATAAAAGCAATCAAGAGATGTAACTTTACTATACCAGACATTCCTGATATCACATCAATGTCAGAAGAAATGCATTATGCAGGGAAAAAAAAAAATTACTGACATTAAACTAAGTCCAAACTGGAAAACTCCAGATGAACTGCTCCTATGATCACCTGAGACAGAAAGCATCTGATGCAAGGATTCCTGAGCCCTAATTTCTGGGAGCAGAGTACAACCTAGACATGAGAATTGCAACGACAAGGGCACAATTAGGCATAAAAATGCAGCACATTCATTCCAGATGTCAAAGTAGTTGAATAAGTCTGTCTCAGCTACTATTAAAATAATTTGCAATTACACCAGTTCTCCTTTATTACAAAGGACAAACTATGACTTGCCCATCTCCAAGGCCAGAGCGATCACGTTCCTCAGAAGGAAACAAGCCACACAGGTATTTTAAACAACACCAGCAACAAGACACAAGAGCAAAAGCAGCCATCTCATGGATTCAGCCAGCGCAGTTTCCCACAGGCCAGAGAGTCACCCATCAGGGTTCCTGCAATCTCATACGTGTGGTTTTCCTTCTCCCGTGAGAGCAACTGAAATGAGGTTAGCAAAGGTGCCAACACATGGCATCTACAACGCTTGAAAAAGTCCTCAGAGACAAGTGTATCTACTTCCCTGAAACTGTGCCTAAACAAACACCACGGGATCCGAAAAACCTGACGTTATAATTTGTTAAGATGTAGCTATTTAGTTCTTGGGGCTAAAAGACAAGATATTAAAGCTCCAGACAGAGAGTGGCAAGCGAACTGACTAAAGGCTACACACCGCTAGAAGAGCACAAAACATGATGGAGAATGGATGGTGGGGAGACCTGCCTTCCTCCCCGGCCCTCCCTCCGCCAGAGCCGGGCGCGGGCAGAATGCGGGGAGCTCCAGGCAAGTTTCAGGCCTCCCCGCGATACGCGGAGCCAGACCGCAGCCGCGGGCCAGGCGGGACCCCGCAGCGCGCAGCGGCCGGGAAGGCTCCGGGGGAAGGCGCCAGCCCCCGACGCGGCCCGGCCTCCGCCCACCGTAATGAGATCGGCCGTGGGCCCGCTGCTCGGGGACAGCGGCGAGTGGGAGGGCGAGCGGGGCCGCGGGACCCACGCACCGCCGCCCGTCCGAGCACCGAGGCGCCGGCGCTGCCCCAGGGCGGAGGCCGCGCTCGCCGCCCGGCGCAGGCCTCAGGCCCGTTCTCCCACATGGCGGCGGCCCCGGCCGCGGCGCAGGCCTAAGGCTCGGCTCCCCCGAAGGCGGCGGCCGCCGGCTCTCACCTCGTCGCCCGACATGGCTGCGGCCGGGCGCGGAGCGGAGCGGCGCGGGAGACGGGCGGGGAGACGGGCGCTGCGGGACGCGGTCAGCGGTTGCCCACGATCGCCGCGCTCGCCTCTTGCATCAGCGCTCCCCTCCCCCGCAGCGTCGCGCCGGGCTCCCCTGCGCCTGCGCGGCGGCCCCGCGCATGCGCCCCCCGCCGCGGCGCCTCGCGGGAGTTGTCGTTTCCGAGCTGCGCCTGCGCGGCGGGGCGGGGCGCGGGAGCCGTGAGGCGGCGGCGGGAGCGGGAGGGGAATGGCCGCAGCGGGTTCTCCCGCCGCCGGGGCAGCGGGGCCGTCGGCCGGGTTGGCGTCTGACGGGCGCGGCTGTCTTCCCCTCGGCATCCCCGAGCTGGCCCAGGCGGCTCCAGCGGACACCTCCGTCCGGGCTCCTTCCTCTCCGGAAGGGCCTGTGAAGCCGCTGGGCCGCCACCGCCGCGACCGTTGCCGGTGGTGTGAGGGGGGAACGACGGCTGGAGCCCCACGAACTCAGGGCTGGGGCCTTGGTGTTCGCGGGGCGCCTCTTCCCGGGGTTTTTTGAGCCCAGGAAGAGCAGCGTTTCTTTCCTAGTTTTATTGCACACAAAGGCATGAAGGGAATAGGAGGAACAGGTGTCAGAAAGTGACAGGTCTGACACAGGGGAGGGAGAGAACTGGGTGGTTGCTCTGATCAAAGTACGGGGAAAAGCAGTACTGCTCTGTCCATCAATAAAAAGGCAGGCCTGCCATCCTTCTGCAGAATCCCAGACTCCTTGGTGCAGGAAGGGACTTCGGACAGGTCTGGTCCACCCTGCTTACTCATGCGGTCAGCTAGAACAGGTCGCTGAGGGCCTTCTCCTGCTGGGGTCTGAGTATCTCCAAGGATGTGGACACCACAACCTCTCTGGGCAACCTGTTCCACCATCTTCACAATTTTTTTTTTTTTTTGTATGTTTAAGTAGAGTACCCTGTAATTTAACCTGTCCCTGCTGCACAGGTAGGTAAGATCCCCCTGAGCCGCCTTTTTAATAGGTTTAATCCAGGCTCTCACCTTCTCCTTCTGTCAAATGCTCCAGTCCCTTTGTCCTTCCTCATTCCATTTCCCTAATACTAGCTAATAAAAGAATATGGCACTAATACACAACACAATTACTTACCGTGAAGTACGTGTTAAAATTCTGCCTCCCAAACAACTCCCTGAAATTGAAAGCTCATGCATTTCACGCAGGATTTAGAGCTAAAGCAGGCAGAGCCATCAGCCCAAACGGTGATCCCAGGGTGTTTTACATTTTAGTATTTCCAGACCATTTGCATTCTTACAGTCCCATAACTTCCCATTATGTGGTGTAAACTTGTACCAGTCTTTTTATGCTAGGAGCAGATTATGCACGCTATATCATTTAACTCTTTTTAGTCACCTACAAGAAAAGACCGCCCAGCCTGCCTCCCCTTGATCTTCCTTTCATCTCCCTTTCTTGCTTGCCTCAGCCGAAGCTGAGGACACGCAGCATACTCGGTATGCACAGCCATCACTCTGGAGACACAGGAGGCACCAGGACAGGATCGGTTTTAGCTTTTCCCAGTATGACTGAAATATTTTTCTGTGAAACCTCTGAAACTCAACTTCAAAGGATTGGTTTCCTTTCTTGCTTCAATACCACCTCATTTCCCTGGGTATTTGCCGCATTTTTGTCCTTGTCACTTGCCGTTATGTCGCAGGGATACCATGCGTTTTCAGGTACTGCTGGCAGCTGTTATTTAATGCTATGAAAAACTGAGCAGACGTATTTGGTGTTGCTGTAACACTGAAGATGGTCTCCCACCAAATTCTTCTTCCTTCTTGTGCTGCAAGCGTTTGCTTCAATATCCCAGCCACATGAGACTGTTCAGGCTGAAACACTTGGCACCGGCATGAAGCCAGAGCGCGTGGATTGCTGACGACTGTGCCTGCGCCGCGCTGCCCACAGCCCAGCTCCCACCTCCCTGCCCAGAGCTCACCTGGACCAGCCTCCTGTCCCGAGACAGGGTAACTGTTGTGTTTCTCTAAGCTGTTCTTAAAACCCACCATGGACAGAGATTCTCTCTGCAGCCTCTTGAAGTGCCTGACAAAAAAAAATTTCATCTTCCTTGCTATGACTTGCTCCAATGCCTGTTGCAGCGTTCCCTGAGAACACACAGGTTCATTGTTCTCTGTGTGACAACCCACAGGCCTTTGGAATATCACTGTGCCCTTTCTTGTCTTGCCTCCACAGTCGTCTCTTCCCAAAGACGCAAATCCAGCCGCTCCAACCTTTTTCGCAAGATCATAATTTTTTCTTCTCTTCTCATTTTCACTGCCCTCTTCTGCACCTCACTTATGTTCGTATTTCTTAAGTGCAGGGCCCAACAGAGGGCATCGTTCTTTCACTGGATGCCTTGGCACTGCCAAAGAGAGCAGCGTAATTCCCCCCAGTGTCTCATCCACGCCGTATCTGTTAATACATTCTAGAATAAGATTCACCATTTTCTGTGTTAGTAGTACTTGGGGATCAAGTGTTGTAGGTGACAAATACCCTGAGATATTTGGTGATTAAAAATCCTGATATTTCCTCCAGTTGGGTTGCCTAATGAATAATACATGACATAACGTTGTGCACACATATAATACAGAATATTTGGAAAATGTCAGAGGAAAAGCTCGTGGGAGCTGCTAGAAGTGCTATGCTGGAGTTATGACTTGATCTTCAGACAGAAACCAAAACTGCTGTCTTTGAAGGTCTTGTCTGCAAACACTGCAACATCAAAGGCATGCCTGGGAGATCACCTTATATTGATTTTTTCCCCTCCTCTGCTGAAAGACTATTCAGGATTGTTGTAGTTCAGCCCCGATCAGGACCAGACTACGCAGTCTCTCTCTGACTCCCCACACCTTCCGAGAGAACACGGAGAGAAAATATAAGGAAAAACGGCTCGAGGTTTGAGATAAGGACAGGGAGAAATCCTTAAAGTTACCGTCACGGGCAAAACAGACTCGACTTGGAGAAAACTATTCATTTATTACTACAAACAGCAAGATAATGAGACAGAGAACAAGATAACCATCCTCCACCCCTCCCTCTTCCCAAGCTTAACATTATCTCTACTACCTTCCCCCCCCCCCGAGCGGCACAGGGGGGAAGAGGGAATGGGGGTTGCAGTCAGTCCATCATACGTTGTTTCATGCCGCTGCTTCATGGTTGGGGGAAGAACTCCTCACATTCCTCCCCTGCTCCATCATGGGGTCCCTCCCACGGGCCACAGTCCTTCGTGGAACTGTTCCGGCGTGGGTCATCTCTTCCACGGGTGCAGTCCCTCCAGAACGGCTGTCCCAGCGGGCCCTCCACGGGCCACAGCTGCCTCCCCCAGTGTGGGGTCCTTCACGGGCTCCAAGTGGATCTCTGCTCCTCCGTGGACCTCCATGGGCTGCAGGGGGACAACCTGCTCCACCATGGTCATCACCACAGGCTGCAGGGGAATCTTGGCCAGGAGCCACATTACTCCTCCCCCTCACTTCTGAACTGACCTTGATGTCTGCAGCTGTTCCTCACAACAGGCTGGTAGATGTCTCTCAGGATCTTTTTTACATCTTATTCACTTCTCATCTCCTTTCCACTTCTTGCAGCCGGGCCAGACTGAGTCGGGCCCAGTCGGCTGCCTGGCGAGAGGCCAGAGGGTGAGGCCTGCAAGGCCCATGAGGCCTGCGCCTCCCCCTCTGCACCTCTGCCCCCGCTCAGCTTCTTCACATCTTCTCTTCTCTCTCTTTTTTTTTTCTGTTTTCCCATTCTTAAATACATTATCACAGAGGCGTTATCACGGGACATTCTGCTACCAATCAGCTCGGCCCACCCCTACTAAACAAAACCACGACAAGGATGCAGGACTTCACTGTTCTATTGTCTTCTCTGCTTTTCTTGTGAATTAAATAAGTTCCAGAAACTTAAGAGTGCTGCTCAATTAGTTATTAATTAGTTGTGACCAGTGACAACAGTTGACCAAGAACAGCTGCAACTAGTATCTTTGATCTGATACTTGGGGGAAAAAATCCTACATGAGTTTTGGTAAGTAAAGCACAGTCTGAGTTAAAGAGTTTGCAGAAACACAAGGATAAAAAGGTTTCTTTTTTTTTTTTGTTATTTGATGATGAGCAACAGTCATGACATATTAAGAAGGAGGCACGTGATGCAGCATGTCAAGCAGAATTTTACTTCACTAACTAAAATTCAGATACCTAAAGCTCAGAAATTGAGTGCACTGGAAGTATTACACAGTTACCCAAGTTATAGTCTGAAACTGATGGGCAATCACAGTCTGGGATGAATAATCTTCAAATGCAACCCTGAATTTGGGGTTTCACAATTGTGAAACAGGCGTGTGGAGGCTGTGAGCATGTCTTCCCTCTGAGTATTACGCAGCCCCCCAGAAAAAGACCTTGGGAATTTGCCTTACTGAATTCTGAGCCCCGCTCCGGAGCTCCCTGTGATGCTGGAGCCGTATCTTCATACAGTGCCGAAAACTGAAGCCATCAGACATCTATTTTAGGCAGCTGTTACACACATAAACTGAGATTATAGAGTCATCGCATGGCTGTTCAGTCTTAGCTGTGTTTGTATGATTTCCTGGGGAGCAAAAGGAAGAATTTCATTCTAGCCACTCTTAGGTGATGTACAGACACTCTGCAAAGAGTGAAGTTTATTCTTCCATGGTGTTTGTGTGAGCCTAGGCACAATTTAAGGCTTACTTGAGCATTGAGTTTTAAAGTAGATTTTTGCTTTGAGTTTTGTGTAAGTCAGCTTTTACTGAGTCTATGCAGAGCACTGAATTCTGCTCTCAGTAATTTCATTTTAAAATGTTTACTCTAAAGAATCCTGTGGAATAAGTAGTGTTAACAGCTGGGCTTAAACTCACTGACAGAGGTTTAACCACTGCCCTTTGCTTAAGGTTATTTGTAAGACAGAATTGTAGCCCTGTTTCCACCCACAGATGAACACAAAGGGGTCCTTGATTTCAGATATTCACTCCGCGGAGTGAAACAGCGAGAGGATCCTTGGTGGTAAACTGGAGCAAACAGTCTGTGCTCTTAGGGAAGCACAGAGAGTGGGTGAAGGAGGTTTGGAGAAGAAAGTCGTACAGAAAAAAAGGCAAATTTCCGGCAGAGCAGCCTAGCCAAACTCCTCTGGAGAGGCGTCAGCCTGCAGGGCTTAATCACAGCCTGGGGGTGTGGACAGCGAGAGATCTGCTCCACAGCCAACTGAGGGGGACAGGGGTGATCTAGTTCTGGCTGTGCAGAAAGGGAAGAGTGGGAAAGGGGAGGGGAAGATTTTAAATCCTTCCGTGGGCTTGCTTTTACAACACATGTTTTCGAAAAGCCAAATTTGCATTTTAATCAGTGCATTCATACAGTGGTGAAAGCTCTTCCCAAAGGGATCCAGCACTTGGTCAAAATGCCCAGTTCTGAGGCTTCTCCCAGCTCACAGTCTAGCGTCATTCAGGCTGAGTGCAATTTTTCTTCTGTCTTTCACTATGCTTTTATCCACCCAGTATGTGAAACCCTCAGTCACTTCAAAACCATCTTCCAAATCCGCCCTTACTCCACTTTGTCACAACACTTGAAAAACCATAGCACTTAGGCTGCTGGTGTGCTGGAGTCACTGTCATTATTTTCTTCCCCATCCCTCTGCTATTTCTTGTCTTTTTTTTTTTTTATTTCAGTGGTTAAATAATAATAATATAGGTTCTATACTTGCTTGATTTTGAGGCAGAGTGTTCACCAGAGAACAAATGAGAAAAACGGAAAACAACTTCCAGAGCACTGTTAAATTGTTTATGAGGAAGAGGAATGTGCCATAATTAGCCATACTAAAATCCATCTTCCACTCAAAAAATGATCGTTCATTGTTCCAACTGGAGTAAAGAGTAGAATCACTCTCAAACAAACTAAAACAATTAAGGGAATATTATGTTGGATTGCATTTGCATGAAAATGCACACAAGAGGTTTGAGCTCTTGGCAAAATTTTAAGCAGTGGGTTTGAATTAGGTAGTCATTTTGGGGCTGTTTGAGACATAAGCAGCATAAAAAAAGGGTGAAAGTTATTGTCCAAAGTTGAACTTCATGGTAACAGACAGATGTAGCAGAACAATAAGCCAAAGGCTGAGGTCTTAAAGCGGAAAACTCTAGTTACAGTCAATTATCTTTAATGCAATTCTGTTTACAAGAATATACTGTGTCTGCTCCAGGAGATAGTTACGCTGCAGTCTCCTGCCAGTCCATCCTTGCCTTGCTTTTCCCTCTCTAAACCTTTCAGTCCCTACTTGATTTCATCTTCTGTACACAAAGCATTTCTGTCCAAGTACTTTCTCAGGTCTGGAGAAGAACTCTGTGTCTCCTTATGTCCAGAGATTACTTTCCAAAACCTGCCACTATAAAGTTACATATAAAGTCTCTTTTCCTGAGAGCCACACTCCCTGACCAGCGGATGTATTTACTGCCTTTTCTGCCTGAAGCAATCACGTGTTAAGCGCAGCTTGCAGGCATCTATGGCCACCATCCTCTAGTAAACGTATTCCGACTTTTCTCCCAACTACAGTCCTGAAGGGAATTGGATCTAAAGAATCATAGAATCACAGAATGGTTTGGGTTGGAAGGGACCGTTAAAGCCCACCCACTCCAACCCCCCTGCCAGGAGCAGGGACATCTCCAACCACATCAGGTTGCTCAGAGCCCCGGCCAACCTGGCCTGGAATGTTTCCAGGGATGGGGCATCCACCACCTCTCTGGGCAACCTGGGCCAGGGTTCTACAACTCACATTGTAAAAAATTTTTTCCTAATATCCAATCTAAATCTGCCTCCCTCTATTTTAAAACTGTTACCCCTCATCCTGTCACAACAGAGCTTATTGGAAGCGTTTTATTGAGGAAAAGGTACTGTTCCTGCATAGCGTCTAACCCTGGCATGCAGGACCTCAGTGATACATCTCTTTAAGCTCCTGACAGGTTCTTGGCACTTCTCCATGGTGGTGTTCCTTGGGATGATGGCTGTCAGCTGTCTCTGCAGGGAATAGTAATAGAGATTAAGGCGGCCATCACTCCCGCTTGTGCGATCGTCTTCCTGGACTGGGTTATTCTCTGAACCTTTTCCAATATCCAACCCCAAATCACCTGTCAGTCAGAAATATAACGGATTGTTTTCTTCCCTCCACTTCATGCCCGGAAGGCTGGGAAATCCCCTTGCACATTGAACGCCAGATGCTCAGCAGGCATAGAATCACAGAATCATTTAGGTTGGAGAAGACACTTAAGATCATCGAGGCCAACCGTAAACCTAACACTGCCAAGTCCACCACTAAACTGTGACCCTAGGCACCACATCTACACATCTTTTAAACACCTCCAGGGATGGGCATCATTCTTCTTGCTCTGTGGGACTAAGCTTTTCAGACGCAGCGATTAACAAAATAACAGGTTACCTCAAGACTTATGATGAGAAAGGCAAAGCTGCGTGGCCTGAAATAATCAGAGCATGTACACTGGAGTCCAAGCTGCGTCCCCTGTCTCACTGAAACGTGCTTCTTGCAGAGCTGCCTGACGCGCCGCTCATCTGTCAGTCTGTCCATCTGCCTGGAGGCCAGCGCAGCAAGAGGAACAGCCTGTTACTTACCAGCATGACGGGATTCCAAGATTTGTTGCTCGTGTGTGCACTCCTCTCTCACCACCCCTTGCCCCCCGCTCTTTGATCCGTGCAGCCCGTGTCCTTGGGGATCCCGCAGCTGCCAGGAGCCGCACGACGCGTGGTGCGTAGGGAAGAGCGAGGTGTGAGTGTGACCGACAGATGCCACCGCAGTCTCTGGCCCTGCCAGCGGAGACACGAGCCTGTCAGAGAGCCACCTCGGCGGGGTGAAGCTCCTTGGAGGGACTTCTCCTGGCCTGGCGGACCTCCGGTGAAATTTGGGGCCCTGGAAGAAGCGGGAAGACCCGCGCCCCCCGTCGCCGCGAGAGGGCGCCGCCGCCACGGCTGCCGGGCGCCACGGGGCCGGGCAGGTGGCGAACGCGCCCCGGCGCGGGGTGGGGGAGACCCGGCCGCGGGCCCCGGTCCCGGCCCTCGGCCCCAGGCCTCGGCCTCCAGTCCCCGGCCCCAAACCCCGGCCTTGGGCCCCGGACCCCGGGGCGGCAGCCGCTGCAGAGCGGCTCTGGGGAAGGGACCCCGCGCTGCCACGGCACGAAGGCAAACCCACGCCCCCCGCCATGCTTATTGTTCTTCGCCTGGGCCCAGTCTCAAAGCCTTGAGAAACAGCAAGGCAACAGAAATTGCAGAGCTAATAAAAGGGCTTTTGGGGAGTATCGGGGAGGGGGGGGAGGGTGTTGGGTTTGGTTTTTTTTTGCGTTTTTTTCACCAAAAATAAGCAAACACATAATGCAGCTAGATGATCAGCCCCAACTGGTGCACCCTGGAAGAAGACAGCACCCAAACTGCTTTGCGTCGAGCCGCAGCCTGCGGGTCTGAAACGTCCTGGGAGCCGCTGGAGGGTATAGGGGGTTTGGGGGGGTTTGGGGGTTTTGGGGAGGGGTGTCTTTACAGCAGCTTCTGCAGGCAGCAGTGCCACGCAGGAGCATCACTGCCTTTCTCCTGCACCTCTTTTGGGAGAGGGGGTAGGAGGGGAGCTCATAGTAGAGCTCAAAGCCCTTTTTCTTTTTCTGGAACATTGGAAGATCAGCCAGGTCGCAGTTCAAATCTGCCAGAAACAGCTACTGCAGAGGTTTACATTGAAACCGCTTGGTCATCACTTGCAAAGGAAAGTTTGCATACACCATTCACTATTTTAGCGGAAGGAGGGAAGGCAGGACTTCTCCTGTCTCCAACTCTTTGCTGTTTTAAACATTATATCTGTGGATGTTTTCAACAGATGCTAAACAGACCAGGTACTCAAAATCCATTGAAAAGTATGGACGTGGAGAGCCTATCTCTCCTATGTCCCAGCTTGGTTTTCTAAACTTTCTGCCTGAATAACTGTACAGTGTCTTTCACTGTTCAGTTCAGTGTGTGAGAAATTATTACCCTTGTGATGTAGCTTTTATAGTCAGATTTCTGCTTACCTGGTTTGGTAGCTTTGGTAGGGTAGCCTGGCACCTCTCTAGGAGCTCCTTGGGACCCTAAAGCACATGCTGCTGTCCCTCCTCTTGCTTTGCATGACAAAAATCACAGACAAATTTGTTTGGGAACGAAGTAATATGCAGGCAGATTTTGCTAGGTACTGTTTTCCATACTGAAGGAAAGTAGGAGGAGAAAGAGGGGAAACACCTTAGGGCATTAAAAAAGCCAGGAAGCTGAACACACAGCCTGGGCAAACTATACATATGGCTGGGAAAGAGCCAGCAAAGCAAGGCTTGGTCCTGAAAGCCATGATCATGATTGATGTTCAATTCCTCCTGTATACGTAGGAACAGAGGACTTCGTGTCTTTGTACATGAGCATCAATTCTACCTGTCTCCATCAGCCTTTTATCCTCTTACAGAGGCGTAGAAACCACCTACAAGAACATCACATTTGGTGAGGTGTCACTTTTTTTCACTTAAGACTTTCCTGCACTTGAGGGTTAGTTGAGATCAGAAGCGTTTAAAACAGTGTTGCTATTCTTGAGCAGCATCTCACTCAGGAAAAACTGTCAATAGGTTTGATCAAGCACACCACCATCTGCACGCAAGATTTTAATTGCACCCATTTAAACAGGGAGTAAGTGCTAACTTAGTTGCCAGAGAATACTCTGTTCCATGTCTATATTTCAAAAAGTTGCATGTGGATAAAAATGTCAAAGATATGTCTAGAGATGATGCAAGACCATAAACAACCTTTGCTAGATTTGAGGTAGATGACATCTTCTGTCACATGGTTTGATCAGGCAAATATAGGAAGAAAATGGATACACAAGCGTATGTTTTAGATTATTTTCTCATTGTAGCCCCTTAACTGGAAGCTGACACATACCTATCAGTGCTAATTGACAATATGAATCAACAGTTTTTAAAGCGTTGACAGAACCAAATTGCATCTCAGTTCTCAAATTGAAACAAAGTCTTGGGAGGGAAAAAAAAAAGCAATTAGATCCATTTCTAAGCTGTCACACAGGCACAAATCTTGTGAATGCATATATTTCACTTAAGCAGCAGCTTATGTTTCTCTTATATAAATTTATAAGTTGTTGACTTAAGCCCAGTCAAAATAAATCTCTCATAAAGGAAAAGTGAGTTTAAAAAACCCATTTCAAGCAATCCACCTTCTCACACAGACCAAAGACACTCTGTAAAGAGGCCTTGCCATTATAACTGCACTGGCAATAGAAGTTTTGAAGGACAAATGCAGCAGTCAGATAAGGTAACCAGTATCAGCACAAGCTGTACAAACAGAAGCGTGTAGTAGGCTGTGGTAGAAAAATCAGAGGGATTAGTAAAAGTGCTGTTCAGTCTTTTTTTAATTAGCATGTTAT
The DNA here is from genome assembly GCF_036417535.1 of Chlamydotis macqueenii. Taxonomy (NCBI): domain Eukaryota; kingdom Metazoa; phylum Chordata; class Aves; order Otidiformes; family Otididae; genus Chlamydotis; species Chlamydotis macqueenii. The sequence continues at coordinate 2,078,224 of NC_141571.1, read as the reverse complement.
TGTACAAGCCAGGAAAGGTTTTCAAACACTGGAGCGGTCAGCTGGGTTAAATTACACTGTGCAGCTCATCCACATTCCTAAATGGGATTTCTGTATAGTCACGGTTGAAAAATGGAGGCCTGGTGTTCTGATTCTCAGTATGCAGTGAGAAAAAAAAAAAGAAGTGCTATTCTACGCGTGTCATGGCATTGCTTACAGAAAGGTAAGCCTCCAACACAGGATCATAGAATGGTTTGGGTTGAAGGGACCATTAAAGCCCACCCAGTCCAACCCCCTGCCAGGAGCAGGGACATCTCCAACCAGATCAGGTTGCTCAGAGCCCCGGCCAACCTGGCCTGGAATGTTTCCAGGGATGGGGCACCCACCGCCTCTCTGGGCAATCTGGGCCAGTGTTCCACCACCCTCAGTGTAATAAATTTCTTCCTAATATCCAATCTGCATCTCCCTCCCTCTATTTTGAAACCATCACCCCTCATCCTGTCACAGCAGGCCCTACTGAAGAGTCTCTCCCCATCTTTCCTGCAGCCCCCTTTGGGCACTGAGAGGCCGCTCTCAGGTCTCCCCAGAGCCTCCTCTGCTCCAGGCTGGACAGCCCCAGCTCTCCCAGGCTGGAGTTCAGTTGGTGGCGTTAAGTTGAAGTTAATTTTCATAATTTGGCAGTAAGGATCTGATTTGATTCTGTGAAGTATTTAAGAATCAAAAAGTCCAAAAGAATATTTCATTCCTTGATCTTATTTTCAAATGCTACTATAACAGAAGCAAGCTGTAAATACCCTTACTTCGCGAGATGAGAAAGACTAGTCAATCAATAAAGATCGGTGTATCTGGAAGGCTGACAGGCATTCATTTAAAAGCAATTACTGTAGCTTAGTGATGACAGCAAATCCACAGTGAGGATCAGAGTCATTCAGTAAATTACAAAGGAGCTGATTTGGGTAACGTGGGAACAGCTTCATTAGTCACTCATTTTGATAGACTGCAGTGCTTTGGCAGTCACTGTCATGGACGATCAATAAAAAAGACTTTAAGACTCCCTGCATGACTGCACATAGCATCATAGCATCTCAAACAGACAGTGATATCAACCTTTTGCTTCACACAATAACTTAACTGGTCCTGGGAGCAAATAATGCTGCCACTGTGAGGCACTGGTGCCCGTGGACGGCATGGAAAGATTGTACCAGTGCTTTTTGATGGGGCTGCACAACTGTTGTGACAGTTTGTGGGTCTAAATCCTTCCTCTCATTGCTCTTTGGCCTTTAGAAACATGGGGCCAGAAGAAAACACTTGAGCTCTAAGGTGTTGATGGCATTGAGGCCATCTTGAAAGACCTTCAGACGCCTTGCAGAAGAGGAAGCAGCACGTCACTTTCTGGGTTTCATATCCCAACTTGGCCTCACCTCTCTGTACAATATGAAGAAAATTATCTTGGGCTGGACCTGGTGGGACCCTCAGCCCCCAGTTAGATGTCCAGTCTCCCAACACAGTGCATAAGCACAGCAGGAGCCTTTTGACCCAGCCAATGTGATATGACCAGGAGGCAGCAGGTCCATCCCCCACAAACACTCAGGCTGTGGGAAAGCAAATGGTCTCTGTTTTGTTTCTTCCTCCAGAAAACAGAATTGAACTCTCAGCACTCATTTCTTCAGTGCAGACCCTAGTAATGGGGCAGAATGGACAGGAGAGTATTCTGTGGCTTCCTTTGAAATTGCTCTATATTGCATGAAAAACTGCAACCATCCAAGCAGAGGTGATTGTTCTCAGATCTCCAAGGAACATGCTTTCACCAGTGACCACCTTTCTCATTCCTTCTGGCTCAGCAAGTGCTGAGACCCTCTGTGGCTGTGTATGTGCCTGCTGCAGAAATACGGGTGTCACAGGAAAGTTCACTGGTGGAAACTTGGGAAGGGCTTAAGCAAGGTTTGAAGGATCTCAGGACTGCTGACATTTTGTTTTACCCCAAGCTATGACAAGATATTAAGTGCCCAATTCCCATTAATTTCAGACACTTAAGTATCATTTGTAACTCAGGCCTTTGCTTCTGTGCTTTTTTCTTAGCGCCTCGTCTGTCTGTAGGAGTTATGGATGAGTTGGAAGAGAGCCTGTTCCTAAGCACATGTGTAGGTTGTGCTCATTGCTGCAGGATATGCTGGTGCCGTACAGCCCCTGTAGCAGATACACCAAAGTGGTCAGCCTTCCTTGAGAACCAACTCTGATAAATGGGCAATTGTTTATAAAAAATGGAAGTCGTCACTTTTTTTTTGAGTTCTCCAAGAATTCATAGAATCATAGAATGGTTAGGGTTGGAAGGGACCTTCGAAGGTCATCTAGTCCAACCCCCCTGCAAGGAGCAGGGACATCCCTGACTAGGTCAGGTTGCTCAGAGCCTCATCCAGCCTGGCCTTGAACGTTTCCAGAGATGGGGCCTCCACCACCTTTCTGGGCAACCTGTTCCAGTGTTCTATAACCCGCATTGTAAAAAATTTTTTCCTAATTTCTAATCTAAATCTACCCCCCTCTATTTTAAAACCATTACGTCTCGTCCTATCGCAACAGGCCCTACTAAACAGCCTATCCCCATCTTTCTTGTAGGCCCCCTTGAGGTACTGGAAGACCGCTATCAGGTCTCCCCGGAGCCTCCTCTTCTGCAGGCTGAACAGCCCCAACTCTTTCAGCCTGTCCTCATAAGAGAGGTGCTCCAGCCCTTTTATCATCTTCGTGGCCCTCCTCTGGACCTTCTCCAACTGGTCCATGTCCTTCTTGTGTTGGGGGCTCCAGAACTGGACACAGTACTCCAGGTGCGGTCTCACCAGGGCAGAGTAGAGGGGGAGAATCACCTCCCTCGACCTGCTGGCCACGCTCCTCTTGATGCAGCCCAGGATGCGGTTGGCCTTCTGGGCCGCAAGGGCGCATTGCCTGCTCATGTTAAGCTTCTCATCCACCAGCACTCCCAAGTCCTTCTCCTCAGGGCTGCTCTCCATCCATTCCCCGCCCAGCCTGTATTTGTGCCTGGGATTGCCCTGACCCATGTGCAGGACCTTGCACTTGGCCTGGTTGAACTTCATGAGGTTGGCACGGGCCCACCTCTCCAGCCTGTCAAGGTCCCTCTGGATGGCATCCCTCCCTTCCAGCGTGTCGACGGCACCACACAACTTGGTGTCGTCGGCGAACTTGCTGAGGGTGCACTCTATCCCACTGTCCATGTCGCCGACAAAGATGTTGAACAGGGCCGGGCCCAGCACGGACCCCTGAGGGACGCCACTCGTGACCGGTCTCCACATGGACATTGAGCCGTTGACCACCACTCTCTGAGTGCGGCCATCCAGCCAACTCCTTATCCACCGAGTGGTCCGTCCATCAAACCCATGTCTCTCTAGTTTAGAGAGTAGGATGTCGTGCGGGACAGTGTCAAAAGCTTTGCACAAGTCCAGGTAGATGATGTCAGTTGCTCGTCCCTTGTCCACCGATGCCGTCACCCCGTCATAGAAGGCCACCAAATTGGTCAGGCACGATCTGCCCTTGGTGAAGCCATGTTGGCTGTCACCAACCACCTCCTTGCTCTCCATGTGCCTTAGCATGGTTTCCAGGAGAATCTGCTCCATGCACAGAGGTGACGCTGACCAGCCTGTAGTTACCTGGGTCTTCCTTATTCCCCTTTTTAAAAATTGGGGTTATGTTCCCCCTCTTCCAGTCATCGGGGACCTCACCAGACCGCCACGACTTCTCAAATATGATGGCCAGTGGCTTGGCAACTTCATCCGCCATTTCCCTCAGGACCCGCGGATGGATCTCATCAGGACCCATGGACTTGTGCACCTTCAGGTTCCTCAGATGATCCCCAACCTGCTCTTCGAGTACAATGGGCAGTTCTTCATTCTCGCAGTTTCTGCTTGCACCTTCAGATGGATTCAGATGGATCTGAGAGGGGGAAGGTGCTGAAAATGTGAAAAATAGCTGTGTAGAACAGCCAGATGATTCAGCTATGCAGTGGAACAGGATAGATGTGTCTCAGATGAAGCTCAGACATGGCTTTCTTTACAAATAATAATAGTTTTAGATCATTAGGTCCCTGAAATTTCCTTATGAGCCCTAGTTTGAGGCCAACCTGTCTTCAAGATACTAAAAAAAATTAAAAATGTATTGGTCTCAGAATGCTGCTTCTGTTTCTTAGAAGCACTGTGAAAAAGAAATGCACAAAGAAGATTGTCTGCAGCCTGAGCATGCAGGAGCTAGCTATGGTTAAAATCTAGCATAAGAGAAATAACACTGGATTTGATCCACTTAGCCAGGTTGCTAAACCTAGTGCTTTAGCAATATGCCAGTCTTTGGGAACTGACAGCGATTTCATTGCCTGTTATCACCAGAGAGACAAAAGCCTGCGGGAGCTGGAAGTCTGGGGATTTATACGCAAGCCTATACTTCTTCATGAGAGCAAAGAAATATTTCCCAGAACATTCTGTAAGGACAACCACAGCTGCACTGGCTTTGCTAAGTGCACATCTGGCAGAACCAAATTTCAACACCAAACCCACCTGTGGAGGAGCAGTTGAGCTTTCTCCCGTGGAGTATTCGGGCTATGTAAGCACATGTACATTTGGCTTGACCTGGAGGCAATGGATCTCCAACCCGTTGTGTGGTGGGCCACTCCTGCAGCTGTAATCACGTTGTCCTGGTGGCACAAAGTGTAGGTATGATCCTGCTGCACCGTGCTGCAAGAGGGAATGCCAAAGGCAACCTCATGTCACCCTCCCTCTGTCACCTTTACATGTTCTCACTGTGGCTGGTGCTTCTTCAGTCTCTGCCAATGATGGACGTGTGCCTAATACAGCTGCTGAGAAAATATTCTGTATTACAGTAACAAAACAAACAGAAAACAGATTACTGGTCACAAAGAAAAAAAAACATTTAAAAGGCACAAATTAGACCACTCAAAAAAAAAAAAAAAGTAAGTAATTAGTAACATTATCCTTGTGGGAACAGGACCAGAGGAGGAGGTGGCCTTGTTGGTGGCTCTGAAGGGAAAAGCTAAGGCTTTAGATAGCCCAGGGTTTCTGACCATGTTTTGTGTCTTTGAACTACAAATACAAAACTAAATACAAATTAGTTCCCAGCTCTGTCTGGGTTTGAACATGAGGATGCAGGTCCAGAAAAGAAACCTGGGTGGAGAGGGGAACCAGGCACCCCTTCTGCATCTGTCAGCAGCACCACAGTCTTCACAGTGCAGCTGTCTGGAAAACCCTGGACTCCCAAAGAGTATTTTGAGGTTTCTCACAAATGTTTCCTTAATGGTAAAAAAAAGCCATGAAATTCTTAACAAATACACATATGCCTTGGCATTGAATTCTTTTGTTTATATTGAGTCAAGCGAGAAGCAAACAGAAATCAGGATCCCAAGTTTCAGGAGAGAAGAACATGCTTTTTCTCTAAACACCCTGATCTTGATCTATAGTCATCAGAAGACACAGACAAAGCAGCTGAAACACGCCTGGAGTTTTATGAAGCTTTGACTCACACCCAGCTGCTTTGTTGCACACCAGACCAGCACTCTCATTTTGCTGCATTTTCCACTCCACACAATAGATTTTAAGTTTCAGTTGGATGTTAGCATGAGACTTTGAGCATCGGGAAGACTTATCCATCCACATCTACATCTTCAAAATGGTCACGCTTTTTAGCTGCCCCACGCTGAAAGGCCGTGGGATTTGCACTGCTGGAAGGCAGCGTGCTCCGCAGCCTCCTTGCTCTACAGGCACCCCTGAGAGCACGTTTCAGTTCTGCTGAGTTCCCAAGTCACAACCGAGGCTGAACCGAAGCCTTGCAAAAAGAGGGTGTTTATTTGAAATAAAATACATTTCTGTCCAGGAGGCTGGTTGGAATAATCCCCTGGTGAAGGGACAGGTTTTGGCTTAGCGGACAGGCTGTCTATGATGAAACCCTTTCTCCAGAGAAACCCCTCAGGGGACAGCCTGGCTGTCAGGAATTCCAGCAGGTGTGTCCTGTTTTAGCCATGTTCTCCCTGACCCATGATCAGCACATCTTTGCCAGCAGCACTGGAGAAGGAATAAAATCCCTTTCCCCTGAAAAGCTTGCCAAAAGTTGGGAACCCTATGGACTAAAGCATCTCGAGCCATCTCCCTTCAGTCCCCCTGCCTTTCAAAACATACGTTCCATAGCTTTGCCACCACTGTCACTGGTTTTGTGGCTATTGTTCTGGTCTCGGTTACACATTGCTCTCAAACCACAGGCTGGAGAGCCCAGGGGTCCTAGTGTTCAACACTTCTCCGTTGTTTGCAGACACTCCCTTCGAGCCTCCAGCATGGAGTGAATCCTGCTCCCCTTCAGGAGATGACTGGGCTGATTTTCTAAGCTTGGTAGCAGTTGCTGCCACAGTTCAAGTGGGTGAGGCTGGCACAGATTTGTGCTGTAACTCGAGGGCACTGGCACTGGGCAGAAGTGAACAGACACCGCAGCAGAGTGAGCATACGGCAGGGAACAATTTTGAAAGAGGTACCTGAGAGGGGCAGAAGCTCCTGGTGTCCGTTCCATACAGAAGGAGCTGGGAATCCCTGATTTATTGAAAGAGTTCACCAACAAATTGACTCAAGTCTCTAGCCTCTTGCAGTAAGCAGTCTGCCGTCCCAGAGTTACTTAACGTTTTTGCTAGGGGGGAGAAAATTCAGTTCACTCTAGAAGAAAGAGACGGTCCTCTGTTTCATGGCCAAATTTGTGACTTCTATTATTGCCGCAGCAGTGAATAAACCAAACCACAAGAAATGGTAAGGATTAGTAACCAACGACAAAGAGAAATACAGCTCACATACAACAGTCATGTTTAGCTCACCAGAAGTACGCTTCTTTTATCTCTGACTCTTGCCTTTCCCTTGCACATCTCTCTCTTTTAAACACAATTTTTTTTTGTCAGAACTTGTTTCCCCCACCTGCAGAGGTGAACAAGCATGGATTGGTGCTGGCTGGACACCAGGTGCCCACCAAGCCACTCTATCACTCCCTTCCCCTCTGTGGAAGAAAAATACAATGAAAGGCTCATGGATGGAGATAAGGACAGGGAGATCACTCACCAATTACCATCACGGGCAAAACAGACTTGACTCGAGGAAATTAATTTAATTTATTACCAATAAAATCAGAGGAGGGTAATGAGAAATAAAACCAAATCTCATAACTGAGAGATCAAGAAATGATCCTAGATCACAGGCCTGGCACGTAAGAAAAAAATCCCCAAATATATTTTGTTTTACAACCTGAGCACAAGCTTTTCAATGATTTCCCCAAGGACAAATCCAGTCCATGCAAAGTCCAACTGTCCAGGATTTTTGCTGCAGCCGTAGGGGTGTTTGCAGGCACCTTTGGGCTCAGATCTCCACTGTGAGTGCCATGGAAGTGCCCAAGACTGCATCCACGTGCAGCGACCCATAGCGTAATTCATTAGATTGATTCCCTCATACTCACGGCTTTTTCACAGCGCAGTCTCTGCAAATACGTAGAAAGATGATTCCTGCCCTGAGATGCGTGGGAACAAAGCTGTAAGGTCATTCAGACCGTTTTATCACTGGGGATGCATTCTGTGCTTTCAGCTGTGTGTTTCATTCAGGTCTGGTCCAACGGGCGTAAATCCCAGAGTGCGGCAGTTGCTTTGAACCTGAAGCGATGGGTGCGTTGCAGAGCTCAAATGAACACGGCTCCTCCGAAGCCGAGACAGCCATCCTGCTAACACCGCCCTCGGCAGTTCCCAGGGCTCGGAGTGCAGATAATTCCGTCTCTGTTCAGCCCAGGTACCGTCCCGCAATCTGCCTGCTCTGCCTGCAGTGGCATTAAAAGGAAAAGAGTTCAGGTGATTGCTGTGTTTTTTATAATACATGGTGAAGTTAAGAAACTCCAGATCAAGGCTCATGTTCTTTCTGAACAGGCACCACCAGAAAGATTCTTCCTGGACAATCTAGAACAAAGTCTTCTAACGTCACAAAATGAAAATCCCCTTTTACAGAAATAATTGAAGCTATCTTGTTGCAAGAAACCTGAACCTGAAATGAAAGTAGAAATAACATCCTGATCACCTGGAGAACTTTAACTTGCAGGCAGGAAACAAATGCTTTCTGCAGTTTAAACTGATAGCAGGTTTTCTTCAAAACGTAGCTCCTTCCCATGCACTTGCCACCAATATTAATTTTTAACATCAGTAGGAAAAATTGCAGCTCAGTGTAATTTTACAGGAGATCTGGGAATTCCCAGCACATGGCATTCATCATCTGATAATGAAATCAATACCCAATTTTTTTTCAAAAGAACATTTTTCACTTCCTTTTGTTATCATCTCTGGGCTCACAAAATAACTCCTTGCTGTATCTGTAGTACATATATAATGTAATTTTAATGAGGTTTATGTGCAGCTCGGAGTTCTTACAGAAAAAAAGAAAGACATAACCGTTTAAGGGAAATCAAAGGTACTTTACTCTCAGCCGGTACACTTCCGATATTCTGAAACTACTAACGCTGTCTGAAAGGCAGAGACTTGGCCTATTTCCAGAGCAGCTTTTCTGCCAGTAATAGGGTCGCATCAGCGCAACACTCCCCGTTGTATGAACGGGTCAATTCAAACAGGGTACCTGCAATAACGTGTCCTTCTGATCTCTGTAACGAGTGTCACACCAGTGAACCACGACAATCGATAACCACCCATGCTGTCCTTGGCTACTAATGGAGCATTATCTGCTTCTGCCTCAACATTTTATCTTTTTGGTTGCTTTATCACTTATGTGTTGCAATATGTAGACATTTCAGAGGGTGCTTTTGTGAATAATGGAGACGTAACCTCAAATAGGGAAACTGGACACCTGAGTAATTCAGGGTATGGTAGCAAGGTGCTGCATCTGCTAAGCCACTGCTCACTAGCCCACATCCACTAAATTGCAATAACTCTGTGCTTAAAAGCTTAGACAATGGTGAGTGCAAAGGGATGCACTTTAGCTGAGCACTCCTCAGTGAGGGATCCATCATGGGAAAGGGTGAACATGGTAGTCACCGTGGCTCAGTGGTGCACAGTTCGGGATGGCCTGCTTGCCAGAATTAACTGCTTAGATGGACGATGCAAGGAAAACAAGTTCTGAGAGGGGAAAAAAAACCAAAAAGGCTTACTGTTGTTAGAGAGTCTTTCCAAACTCTTTACATCTCTAGGTTTTCTTTTTGTTTGTATTTTTCTTTTTCAAGACTTTCTCTCACTTACTAGCCTGTCACTTAGATCTAAATAGGCACCTTGTCATTTCAGGAAATTATTCTTGGAAATGTAATTTGGGAAGGCCCATTCTCCTGGACAGTTTTGTCTGTATATCTGTTCACTTGGGAGCTGATCCCCCTTGAGCTGGCAGATTCAGAGACTCTCCTGATGCTGGTCTGCCGGGAAGGCAGCTGGCAGCTGGCTCCAGTTCCACAGTCCCTGTCTCCTGCTTGTCATTCAGGCACTTGTTTTCCCGCAGGCTCTTCCCAGTACAAGGAACATTTTTTTTTTCCTGTTATGGAAATCCACAGTGGTCTTACCAGCAACACAGCATACTGCTACTTTGCTTTTTATTAGTTCTTTCTCTCTGGAGCAAACACAGAAGCAATATTTCTCTTTTGGTTTACAATTCTGCCTGCCGTGGGATCTGCCGCTCTTTGAGGTGTTTAAAGCCTAAGAAGCCGGTTGCTCGCTATGAGTTTGCCGAGATAGACGCCCTGCACAGAGCCCAGCTCCTTGGTCTGTGGGTACTGATGGCTTCTTCTCAGTTCAGCCCTCCCAGACAGAGCCTGACCCCTTTTACTCCGTTTCCTAGAGCTGGTTTATCTTGTGCTTACTGTCCGACAGCATTTCTCTGTTTTAAGAATTCAACACAAAAGCAAACTGCACCTTCACAAATAGAGAAAGAAAGAGAAAAACAGCAAGCTGCTACTTTAAACTTGCTAAAATCTTAGAAGTACCTTCTTTAAGTTTTCTTTGAGATGAAACTTGTGATGTATTCCATTTAATCTTTCTTCCCATTTTATATTTCCGTCCTTGTGGTGGGTTGACCCTGGCTGGATGCCAGGTGCCCACTCTATCACTCCCCTCCCCAACTGGAAAGACTACATCGAAAGGGTCATGGGTCAAGATGAGGACAGGGAGATCACTCACCAATTACCATCACGGGCAAAACAGACTTGACTCGAGGAAATTAGTTTAATTTATTACCAGTCAAATCTTAAAACACTTTCCCCCCACCTCTCCCTTCTTCCTGGGCTCAGATTCACTCCCAATTTTCTCCACCTCCTCCCCGTCAGCGGTGCAGCGGGATGGGGAATGGGGGTTGTGGTCTGTTCTTCACACGTTGTCTCTGCTGCTCCATCCTCCTCGCACTCTTTCCCTCCTCCAGCATGGGGTCCCTCCCACAGGACACAGTCCTCCATGAACTGCTCCAGCGTGGGTCCTTTCCATGGGGTGCAGTCCTTCAGGAACAGACTGCCCCAGCGTGGGTCCCCCACGATGTCACAAGTCCTACCAGGAGCCTGCCCCAGTGTGGGCCCTCCACAGGCCACAGCCTCCTTCAGGCATCCTCCTGCCCTGGCGTGGGGTCCTCCATGGGCTGCAGGGGGATAACCTGCCTCACCATGGGCTGCGGAGGAATCTCTGCTTCAGCACCTGGAGCACCTCTTCCCCTCCTTCTGCACTGACCTTGGTGTCTGTAGAGTTGTTTCTCTCACATATTCTCACTCCACTCTCCAGCTGCTGTCACGCAGCAATTTTTCCTCCTTAAATACGTTATCACAGAGGAGCTTCCACCATTGCTGATGGGCTTGGTCTTGGCCAGCGGCGGGTCCATCTTGGAGCCGGCTGGCATTGACTCTGTCGGACATGAGGGAAGCTTCTGGCATCTTCTCACAGAAGCCCCCCACTGTAGCCTCTCCGCTACCAAAACCTTGCCACGCAAACCCAGTACAATCCTTGACACCAGTTTTCTCTGTTTTGATTTTTACCAGGGGGCAGTTAAGACACCAAAACAAACAATAGCAATACTTTTCCCAGAAACTGAGCGCAGAACAATACGTTTCAACACCCACTAAACAAAGAGGCTGTTGCAGGATGTCAGCTTTATCCTTAACCTCAAAGGAAATCAAAACCAAAGCTGGAGAGGGCCTGTTCTCCAATCTCTCTGTCATCAGGAGGCCCCTGGTCTGCAGGACAGAAAACAGAGAGGGGAAACAAAAAGCAGCTTTTTGAGATTTAAAGGGATGCTGTGATTTACCCTCTTTATAAGTGAACTAAGAGCAGTCATAGCCTCGTGTTGGTCACGGCTGTTCATGGCTGAGTTAGTCACTATGAGCCATCCCCTCCACGGAGGCTGTCCTGCTGGTCCCTTGCCTGGCCGCAGAGCAGCAGACCCCAAAACCATCCCGCCTCGGCAATCTGCTGCCATGGCCGAGTGCGGCTGTAGTGGTTGTGCTTCCCAAGAGAAAATGACCAAACTACTCTGGAGGCCTGTGCTGGTCGTAAGCTCAGAAGGAGAGGGCCAAAGCAGACCGAGAAGCAGCACTCACCTTTTGGCCTTGTGGGCTTTAGCTCTTCAGCAAATATTTCTCAGGCAGAATGCGTCGCCTGTGAGAAAATGCTTCTTTTTTATCATGAGATCTCTGGTGTCATGAGCATTTAAGATGGTAGCAAAATAAACACAAATTTTAGAACTTGCCTATTTTTATGATTCTATTGTAGCCCAGTAAAGTCTGTATCTTCGTAAGCAGGACCACTACAGTTCATTAGAAGAATGTTTTCTGTCATCTGTCTCTGAGAATCACGTATTTTGCCCTAGCTTTAGGAGATTTCTTCTTTATCTCCCAGCAGGGTAGAAAATCTTGCCATTGTTTTGGTACTGGGGAAAATGGGATCCTTTCTGGTGATGACAGGGAACTGCATGACACTTCAGTGCTATGAGGGCTTGAAAACATTTTCCAAGCTCTGTTGGCTACTTTTCTTTTTATTTTCCTTCCACATCTCGCACACCAAGTCTTAGCTTAGAGCTTATTTCATTGTTTTAGCATTCTTTACATTTGTGTATCCACGTACAGGTACACATATGTGCAGCTACAGTGAAATATATGTCATTTACTGTTGGCTACGCGGGCAAGGCTTATTTCTTTGACCCAAGGAATACGTTCTTTCTTGCCCATATAGTTTGTCTTGAGGAAATCACGCAACCATAACACAGTGCCTCTTCAGAGTTGTGCTCTGCCAATTGCTACAGATCCTCTCATTTTGTGCATCTTTCTTCCTTCTTGCCTGCTTGTCACTCCACATGAAAAAAACAGTCCCTTGTAACATAAGGCAGGTCTGTTTCTCCACTAAAGGGTGCCTTGCCCCGTAATTTCTTTTCATATGGCACATAATATCAATTTTAGGAGTGGCTCCAGCACAACTGTATGATAGAAGTGAACTGTTTTCCACAGGTAAAACACAGGAACTCCTTTCCATCAGACTGAGGCACCTTGGGGTTCACCACTCATTGAAACTCTGTCTTTTGTATCAGGTGACAGTATCTGCTGGACCTTTTGATTCCCACAATTCTGCACAGTAGACTCTACTAAGAAGATGCAACGTCTGTCTGCCTTCACTTTTGATCATGAGTTTGTTTCACATTTAGGAACTAATCCAAGGGACTATTGATATATACTAGCCCAACAGCTCAAACTGTGCGTAAACTGACCCAAAGCCCACAGAAACAAGTGGAAAGCCTCCCACTACCTCTAGGAGGCTTTAGACCTCCAGCTCTGCTGGATCATGCTGCATCTGAGACCATGCCAGATGGACAGATGGTCTCACAGTCCTTCTCATCAATTACTATCTCGGGCACTTGCAGAGTGATGGCATTTCCCATGTCCTGCACCTGGACTCACAGATTTACTTGAGTCAACAGAACCAGACAAGCATTTGTGGGCTCAGATTACAAGACTGCACTGAAAGCAGTACAACAAACGCCAGCAGCAACAAGCTACGATGCCTGCCCTCAGAGCTACATTCGTACACCTGTAGCTGCCAAGCCACATGGCTGGGACATCATCATGGAAGTATGCTAAGCTTACCAAAGTTATTTATTCATTAAAGAACAGCTGAGTTTTGCAAAGGCCTTTGATTGATGCATTGAATTGGGATTCCTGAAATAGACTTTGCTATTGACTTTCTCTGGGAGACTGTCCAAGTGAGTTAAGATTTGATTCAGAGCAGCCTTGAGCTGCTTGACTACATGCCTTGCAGCTTGCTGGAAATCAAAACCCTAAGTCACATGTCTCAGGTGCCCAGTGCAATGGATTGGTGCAGCCAAATGGGCCAGAGCTTCAGAGCCTGAACCAGGATTGTGGGAGCAGCATGCTTAGCAGGAGCAACAAAGTGATCAGGGAAACAAATGCGCTTTTTCAAATCTCTCCTCCGATTTGCTGCTTGGTTGAGCCATAAACATGTTTGAATACACAGCTGCTGCATTTCAGACAAATCCTTGGTCCAGGAAGAAAACCCAACTCTTGTGTTAGCAATTGCAATACCATTCCCCATGACCATACTGAAGAGACTCCTTGCTTGTACTTAATAGTTCTACTTAAGTGTCTCTGTGTTAGGACATGAGTCTGTGCGGCTTTGAGTACAAAGGGCGTCACACTTCGAACTTACCATGGGAAGACTACGGTGCAATGGTAACCAGAGTTGTGCAGCATCCTTAACCCCTGCGGTTCACCACCATGGAAATTTGAGGTGCTTGTCTTCAAGATCAAGAGACAAAACATGCATAAAATGAGCGGGGTGGGTAGGGTGGCACCAAAAGGAAGTCCCTTCCTTTTCAGGCCACTTGGTGGGTCTCTTGGTAAGCCTGGGAGAAGGTCCCTGGCAGTGACTGTGATGGTCTTTGCTGTACAGACTCAGCAATCACAAACGGTGGCCCAATTTAAGAGAAATACCACTTCTTTATTCAAAAAGGAGTTTTTCTAGATGTATCTAGGTGATGCTTTCCTCAGCCATTTTTCATATTTCTGACTTTTTTTTACTTATATTCCTTAATTTTTTTTATATTTTTGCTTCATAGTTTGTACTTTGAACATTCCTGCTCCTCCATTGACTTTTGCATAATTTAAAATTATATGAATTATGTTTATGATAATCTGCAACACTGAAGAGGATCAAGTGCCTCCCAAGTCACAGTGATAGCCCTGGCAGTGTTTTAAAGGACAGGAACAAGGGTGACACCCCTACTTGTAGGGAAGGAGAAGGAACAAGAAGACACATCTGTCCTGGACAAACAGTATTGGTTTTCTTTGGCAAAAATGCAGCCTTCAAAAGGAAGACTTCAGAAGAAAGATCTTGGAGATGGAAAATAACACACTTAAGGAAACTCTAAATATAGTGAGAGGAAGTCAGAAACAGGAACGACAGCGTTTTGGAGAACACAAGGAGTTGGTAAGGCAGATAACCCTTCTGTCTTGAAGTTATTTGATGTAATTTATCACATCTGCAAGCACTCATGCGGAACTCCATTCTGGGGATTATGTTGTTATTTCTTGTGAAGTTTTGTGCTGCTAATTTCCCTGTGCTGCTTTTCAAATGGTTATCAATGGCTCTCCAAAGCAAAGGGCTAGGAAATCATTGTCTGGCACTCCAGGCCACCTTGAGATTTTCACACTCAGAAAACTCAAAAGGTTTCTAATGGTCTATCAAATGGGAAAGAAACAAATGTGAATGAACAGGGCAATATACATTCCCTCTAAATATTTATGTATGCAAGTAGAATAGTATCGTTGATCACAAATATTATAACAAAAAGCATCTGCCCATGCGACACTTTCATGTGCCATTAGGAGCTATAAAGTTTGAATGTCTTCTTTGTAAAAATCACAGAAAACTATTGAGTTTCTGGACAATTTTTCTTTTATAATCAAAAGTATGACCAAATCATTCTTTTGGATTGGAGAAATATTTCATTTCTTTGCAATGAAAGATTTCAAGAGCAAATGGCTCTTCAGAGAGTTACATCTTTTCTTCTAACGGACAGACTTTATGGGGATATGAAAAAGTCGGCATGAGGTTTCTATAACAATGAAAGAATTCTTATTTATTGGCAGAATGGTCTCAAGTAGGAAACTTGATTTTCAAGTTGAGCCAAAGCTAAACAGCTTCAATTTTCATTCCTCCTTTAATTGCATTCTGTTCTCTGCAATTTCAACCATGCTATTTCCCTCAATGCAATCCTAAACAAAGCTTTATTTCTCAAGATTTCATGGAAATAGAGCCATCTGCCAAAAAAAAAAAATCTGACTAAAAATACTTTCTTTGTGTTCAAAGCAATGTAAATGTTTAGCTCAACAAATCATGACAAAGATGAAAATAGCAGTTTCCAGAAGTTCGTAGCATTGAAATGTATTTCACATGTTTGTTACATAAATTGTAAAGGTACCGCTATGCTAATTAATTAGTGAATTCCAGTAAGAAATGAAGAAAAGAACAGGTGGAAATATGACAGACTGACGTACAACTGTGAAAATCAAGGTATCTGTTTAATGGATGAGCAAGGGAAGATACAAGAAAGGGAAAGGCAACTGGTTTGAAATAGATAGAGTGTTTTATTACCTCGATGAAATAAATTTGAAATTCATATTCATGAAATAAAATTGTAGTCAGGAGCTTAACAGGATCCAGAAAAGGGCTAGAGACTCACAAGACTAACAAGAATATTAATGTTTTCCAGAAGGAGGACAGAAATTCAGAAAAAGGACTGAATTCTTCTGCCCCGTGAACTAAGTCCTGTCGGGGTGTCAGCATGAAGTTTCTCTGACATGGTGGTGTGTGCCTGAACTGGATAAGTCACTATCCCAGGGCAGGGCAGCTTGTTTTATGTGTTTACAAATTATGTACAAATAATTTACAAATTATGTGCCTGCTGACATTCATATATTTTTCCGTTTCTTTGGATAGTGAAACAGCATCGCCTCACTGTCTGTAGTACCTCCAGGGTGACTGATTTAGCAGTCGCAGCAGTATTAATGTGTAGTCTGGAGTTTTCAGAAGAGAAGCTGTAGTTGCGTGCTGCATTGGGTGCACTCAGGTCCGGTCAGGTTATTCAAAGCAAAATGGGTGACATATAAAACTGACTCCTGTAAATTTCTTCTAGGTATTGCAGAGAAAAGAGTGAATTTTCTGTTTCTGATGCAGAGGCCAGAGAATTAAGAACAGAAGCATGTCACAAAAATGGCATGCACCTAAATAAAAAAAAAAGCAAGACCTGTGCACCGCCCAAGGCTACCTGAAACATAGCATGGAAGACGTTTGCCCGTTCATTCTTAAAAGTCGATGTGTTTGCCCATGCTATAACCTTTAAATCTTGCATTTCAAAAGAATGAAATAAAAGTGAGGTTTATAGCTTAAGCAAGGAACTAAGTCAGCACATTATATTCCCCACACATTATCTACAAAGGATGTAGCAACCTTACCTCCATGTTTATAGAATATTTTATGAAGTAATATCCCTCCTAGTTGATTTTTTAATGCAATTGGCAGGGCTTGAATAAGGCTGAGCCAAGAATGCTTGCAGTTCTATTCTTGCAATGTATGGGGCAAGAAACAGAGGAGGGGATCAAAACGTCAATGCTAACCGACCATCAATAAACCTGCAGTACAGTTCCTTCTTGTTTACTGGGATACAGCTCCTTGAAACACATCTTCATCTGTAGTACAGAATGGGACTACAGCAAAAGTTGCAGTAATCACAACAATCAGATCTGGAAAAATAACTGATTTTTGGTAAGCAAATGACCCCAGTAGTTCAGACCGTTGTCTCCCAGTCACAAGAACCTCTGGGGAAGGCAAAGGGTCTATCCAAGCTGTATTGTTATATCCATATTAGAGCTGCACAGATTTGTGAAATCCAAATCTGTACAGGGAAGAAAAATGGAAAAGAAAATTAGTGAGAGGGAGTGGAGCCAAAAACCAAGAAGAAATGAAGGGTGAAAAAGAGAAAGGACAAGGAAAGGCCAAACACATTTTTCTATACCGGATGGAAAGCCTAGCACATTAGGGAATATAATGAATTCTTGGCTAGGAAGAGAAAGAGAGAGAGAAATTTTCTGGAACCTTAGAAACAAAGTCAGGGGAAAAGAAATCCAGCTGCAAAGGTTTCTCTTCTCCCCTGATCCCCTGCTGGGTTCCTCATCCGCACACCTAATTTTCAAAGCTGCCATCTGGACCCTTCTCTGCCTCAGCCATTTCATATGTGAGAGACGTGAATGAAAATGACATTTCTGTTTCCAATTTACATTACTTCCTGCCTGATTTGTGGTCCCATTACAAATCTGAAAAAACAGCGTCTAAAACTGGCCCAGTGCGCTCTCTGCTCATTAAGGTTTAGTGGAAGTGTCTGGGCACTGTAGTTCAGCAGTGTTGGTCCTGCTTTCCGTGGGCTTCATCCAGGACCCAGCCGGGGCAGATTCCAATCTCTCGAAGAATTGTCCACTCCTCCTAAAGGACTGTCGTAGAAATAACCACCTTCCTCATCACACTTTAATGGGAACCTAGAGCAAAACCAGACTTAGATATGCAGTGTGGTGTCAGAATGCCACTGGGGCACCGTTGGCGGGCGGCAGGAGAGGAACCACCCGTGGCTGCTCAGGGGCTCGGTGAGGCTGGAGCTATTTAGGCATTGTGGCTCTCTTGGTTGCAGTTCTGCCTGGCGTGGCTTGTGTGGTCTATCTTTAACATTTTTGCTTAGATTAGAAACAAGATACTAGCTGGGTAAAATTTTCACCAGCTTTTGTTGAGATTTTTATCCAAGAAGAATTTCTTGCCTGAGGTGCAGGACAGAAACAAGAAAAAATTTTAAATCTAGCAAATGTGCCTCTAATTGTATGTGTTTGAGAAGAGGGAGGAAATGGGAAAATTATGTACATAGCTTTATAGTTCAGCCTGTGAGAATTCATCAAGCTAAACTGAAATTAAGCTATTTAAATTAAGATCTATCCAGGGTCTACCTGTTTTAAATTATGGCCTTAGTTCTTCCGCAGGTGACTTCTGAGATTGATATGGACTATTTGATCTTTTGAGGACCTTATTGTGTAGTTCTAAACATGAAGGCTTTAATTTCGTATTCCCAGTTCCTTTTCATCAACGTAATTCTTCTTAGTTTTGCAGCCAACAGAAACAAAACAAGGAGTGAATGATGACAGCTTGGACTGTGCCTGGAAACAGGTAGGACATTGCTATTTGCCATCATGGGACTATGGTTTTGTTGGGGTTTGGAGGTTTTTGGGTTTTTTTTGTTTTTTTTTTTTTAAAGGAGAGAAACTGAGAAATAGTGGAAGGGGAAACAAACATCATAAATGTGAGGTACGGCACAACAACCTACACAAAGATACTGCCCCATCCTTCTTATTCCTGCTGCAAGGGTCAAGGCAATAGTCTTGAATTTCATCCTTCTGTGAGGGGATTGGGTTATCTAACAAAGCAAAGCACATCCACAATAATTTATTTCTGCTGCTGCATAATAGCCTTTAATTGCAAAAATTATTGCAATATTGATACAAATTCCTACATTAGAAATTAATTTGGAATTATTAATGAGCAAGCACAAAGATGTTAGCTGGTGAGCCTTGCCATCTGCTTTCAGGACATGCCAGATGGGATCCTTACAGGCACGTGGCACTGGCTACTCCTTGCTCTAATGTGCCTCTATGAGTGGGCTCCTGGGCTTTCCACTGAGGCCAAAGGTGTTTTGGCTTTCTCTGTGACAGAGGATCAGGATGTCAGTTTGTCAAATCCAGTATTAATTCATTTTCCCACAAAAAGGCTAGAGGCAGAAGGTTCTGCTCTTACTCTTCTGCTAGACCGTCAGCATTAGGCTGTGCACAAAATGTTCTAGCTCCTCTCCTGAAGCCAGTATGTACTTCAACAGGTCCAATTTCTTTGTATTTTGCAGTGCATCTGGTAACAGACTCAAGCTTAATAGCTCTTCTCCTACCCGTACTTAATGGAGGTTGGTAGCCAGATGCCCAGCACTATGCTGATGGGCACACCAGCACCATTCTGGGCTCTTTGTTGTCCTGTCATCTTGTAAATTCCCTGTACCTGCAGGGCACTTTCTAGTCCACAGGGACTGGTAAAGCAAGTGATGGGCATTGCTGCTCCAGAACTGGTGTGGTGGAGGCCCCGAGCTCACCTTTCCTTTTTTTCACCCTGATCTCTGTCAAGGAATCAAGTAGGAAGCATCCTGGAGACTTGTCTCGTATCCTCCCCAGACCCCAGGGGCTAAGTCATTATGTGAGCTCATGTTTGCTCTGGTTGCAGATCCATTGCTGCGTTACTTATCTAACACTCCTTCAAGGGTTACATTATCCCGCTCCTCCAGTCGCTCTCCTTTTCTGTCCTTCCCCAAGGAAATGCATCAGGGAGTTACAGTAGCAAAGGCCATTCCTTTTCCTTAGAGTTAACTTTTTTTTTTTTTCTGTATTATTTCACAGCCTACTCCTGCCTGCCCCAGACCTTCTAACACACCTCACGCTGTTCCCACTTCTACGTGTCCTAAGGCTAGACACATGGACACACTGCTGGGGTCAGGCCATCTACTAAAGTGGTTTTAAATGCCACCTGGTTGTAATTTGGAGCCTATCCAGCTCTTATTTTAAAGACCACAAACAGAAGCTTTCAACCCCAAATATATTTCTGTGCTTTTGTTGGACTTCTGTTACTCTAGATGATTTTTTTTTCTTTCTTTTTCTATTTCTGCCCTTGCTTTTGGCACTCACATAGCACACTGACCATTTGCTGCTGTAGGAGCTGCATTTAATTCCAGTTTTACAACTGCTGGGTCAGAAGTGGTAGCGTTGCCTTGGCAGGGCTCTCTGGGTCACTCCCAGTGAAGCTGCCGTCCTCACCTAACAGAACGTACGATACATGTGTTTTTGCTTAAATGACTTAACTGCTGAGACGTCGCTTTCAATTGCTTAGGGATCAGCTCAGCAGTAACTCGTCTCTTCTCTGAAAGCCTGAATATTTGACATTTTGATATATTGCAAAATACCAGCTATAGGTGTTATTTTCACATGTCTGCTTGTTCTTCCCCTCTCTGCTTTTACAGTAGCCCAGTAATAACCAGTCTCCCAGGATTCATTCATTCATATGCTTCCAGCCCACCAAAGACAAAGTGCAGCAATTTAGGTCCTGGTTTCCTGTTTTTAAAGAACTCTTACTAATCTCCCCTGTGCCCTTTCATGCACTCTGCTTTTCTTCTCTCAGTGTCCAGCCCTAGACGTATCACCGCAGCGAAGGCCTGAGCACCGTAAGGAGGGGAAGGTCTATTCCACATTTGTTTTCCACCATCCAGCTGCTCTCCCTTTCTGGTGCAATGCCTGCCTTTCCACTGGAGCGTGATGCAGGGGGCTGAGACATCTTGTGGGCAATCGCTGCGATGGTTCAGGAGCTGGATCTGAACCCACAGCATCTGTGGGCTCTGTTACATGGCCATTGGTTCCCTGATCCATATTTAAGAAATTGATTATTCCTGCTCCGCATTAAGTACCCTTCATGCATCTTTACCCTTTGACAGAGAGCTGTTGACAGAGCTCCTATGTTTTTCCAGCAGCTTTACAGCTATCTTAGAAGCTTCATTCAGAACACATTGCTCCATGCTCAAAAAAAGTTCCATGTGTCTATGCCAAGACATGTGACAGTGCTGCTTATCCATAGCCACAG
The DNA here is from genome assembly GCF_036417535.1 of Chlamydotis macqueenii. Lineage (NCBI taxonomy): Eukaryota > Metazoa > Chordata > Aves > Otidiformes > Otididae > Chlamydotis > Chlamydotis macqueenii. The sequence continues at coordinate 2,057,487 of NC_141571.1, read as the reverse complement.
GGCTTTTTATCTTGCCAGCAGCTTATTTGATGATATTTGATGACACCAAGCTGTGTGGTGCAGTCAACACGCTGGAGGGAAGGGATGCCATCCACAAGGTCCTTGACAGGCTGGAGAGGTGGGCCCATGCAAACCTCATGAAGTTCAACCAGGCCAAGTGCAAGGTCCTGCACCTGGGTCAGGGCAACTCCCGGTATCAACATGGGCTAAGGGATGAAGGGATTCAGAGCAGCCTTGAGGAGAAGAGCTTGGGGTTACTGGTGGATGAGAAGCTGAACATGAGCCGGCAATGTGCGCTTGCAGCCCAGAAAGCCAGCCACATCCTGGGCTGCATCAAAAGCAGCATGGCCAGCAGGTTGAGGGAGGGGATTCTCCCCCTCTATTCCAGTCTGGTGAGACCCCACCTGCAGCACTGTGTCCAGCTCTGGAGCCTCCAACATCAGAAGGACGTGGAGCTGTTGGAGAGGGTCCAGAGGAGGCCAGGTAAATGATGAGAGGGCTGGAGCACCTCTCCTGTGAGCACAGGCTGAGAGAGTTGGAGTTGTTCAGCCTGGAAAAGAAGAGGCTCCGGGGAGACCTTAGAGCGGCCTCCCAGTGCCTAAAGGGATAAGAAGAATGGGACAAGGGGTAATGAGTTTAAACTAAAAGAGGATAGATTTAGACTGGACATAAGGAAGAAATTTTTTAACAGAGGGTGGTAGAACACTGGCCCAGGTTCCCAGAGAGGTGGTGGATGCCCCATCCCTGGAAATGTTCCAGGCCAGGTTGGCCGGGGCTCTGAGCAACCTGATCTGGTTGGAGATGTCCCTGCTCCTTGCAGGGGGTTGGACTGGGTGGCCTTGAAAGGTCCCTTCCCACCCAAACTATTCTTTCATTCTGAGATTTTAGGCAAAACTAGTAGAAATATGACTCCCCTGGTGATCCCCTCCCCCTCTCCTTGATGGTTAGGACTGGTTACTTGTTGGTCACACCCAAACTTCTCCATCCCCAGAAATTTAGATTGAGTTGAAATACATCGAGCCCACCTCATGTGGAAATCTCGAGTTGGGTTAACTGTCCTCTGGCTTTTCACTTCATATCCTAGTCCAAGATGTCAGCCATTTTTATGTTGTAAGCTGCCTAAACTCTTCAATTTAAAAGTTCTATCTTAAGTAGGAGATCAGCATTTTCCTTGGATTTGGTCTTTACAGTTGGATGTTGGAGATATTTTCTTATTATAGGTTTGGTCAGGTATTAGCTATATCCCTTTCCAATTTTCTCTGTGCACATTCATGCTATACTTCCATAATATCCTTTGTAAGTTGTCCTAGCATCCACTTCACCTGGGGTAAAAGACTGCAAATCAGACAAACTGACTCTTTACTATGCTTGCCTTCCCTGACTATTGAACTGGTTTTAGTTTCTATCATTAATATTGCTTCTGTAAGAAATGGTAAATTCATGTTGCACCCTCTTCCCTTTGCCTTCTGAGGCCCTGGCTCCCAGTAAACCTCCAAGAACTCAAGGAACTGAGTGTTTTTCCCCCTCACCCTGTTCTTCCACCTTCCATTCCACGGATCATGAATTTAACAACTGAAGTTAAGAAAGAGCTGGGTTTAAAATACACGTATGCACACAGGACCTTGGCCAGCCAAACTCTCATTCCACTGCCGCTCTGACCTTACCTAGTGCAACATTAACCTTTGTCCTCCCTGCTTCCAACTCTAGGGAGGGATTCCTGGACAAGAGAAGTGGGGAACCATATCAAAACAGTGGGTAAAGTTCACAAAACATTATCAGTTGGCAAGCACTCTTGGCTAGTCAACAACATTTAGAAATGCAGACTGTCAGGCATGTTTTAGTATCAAACTCTGATGTATGCATTCATGTGCATCAGGAGGTGGTGGCAGTCCTCAGCCCAGAAGAGCCATTGACAGCCCTTGTCCCTTTCAGGAGTCCTTTGACAGGTCCCCAGAATAACAGCAACCTTCCCCACCTAAAATACCACAATTCTCCTCAACATCACCACATAACTGCACCACCACCCCAGCCCCAGCAAGAAGTTTGCCACTCACTGACCTTAACTACCACAGCCCTGATATTGTTGAAGATCTAAGGTAGATCCTCGTGTAGGTTGCCTTTTCTGACAGGGGTTCTGAAACCACGAGCGATTCCATGCTGGTTGTGCCGTATTTGCATGATAATGCAATCTCTGCACGCAGTGCTGCAGGAATTCTCCAGGACCAGCACCCAGCGATTAAATTCTGAATTGTCTCCTCTGCCACACAGCCATTCAGCCTCGTCCCACTCGTAAAACGTATGACTGTCAACACTTCTCCCACTCTGCCTTACGACCTGGATCTCTCCCCTTTCTCTGCAGTGCAGTATGCGAAACAACCGACAGACCGTGTTGCTGGCAATTAATTTAACCAAGATGGCACTTAAAAAAACATTCCCACAGAAGCTGAGAAAGGCCAGCCAAGCTTTTTCACAATACACTAGGACTAAATTTATGGATCAACGAAGAACCAGCAAGTACAGCGTGAATTAGAACAAAAGCAGAGCCTAATTGCACACCGATCCCAGCCCAGGGTGGGCTGTACCCACTCAAACTGTGAAAGCAAACATTTTCTTCAGTGTTGGAGACAAATCCCAAGCAGGGGCACCTAAATCCACACCCGGTGAATACAGCTGGTGCCAATAACCTCAAGATAGCAGGTCAAACTCTGGTATCCTTTTGTCCCCATCTGGTGCACAGCTGGAGATAGCTGTTTCTGCACTTACAGCAAGAGCTCTCGGGCCTCCCTAGTTCAAAGCCAGCCTTACAAAAATGTCATTTGCACCTTTTATTTGAAACAGCTTCATTCTTAGAAAACAGCAAAGCAGAGCAGGCAATATTAGCACTAACAGACCTCCATGGATCCAAGATGATCAGTAGGACCCGTCATCTGCAAATACACATATTGTGTTGCTTCATGCCATGCATAGCTACACGCTGTGAGTTTGTTGGGGATTTTTAAAGTCATCAAAAAAGGAGATGAAGAAGGTAACAATTCACTGTATTTCAGCCCATGTAGCAGTCAACTAACATAGACCCAACAACAGCATTCTGCCTTAGGTGCTTCCGTCATCCCAAGGCCAGGCTCCCTGTGCTGGCAGCTGAGAGCAGCTTCTCCAGGGAGAAGTTCAGCGCACACAACCGGGAGCCTTGTTACAGACAAATGCGGATGCTGGGTGCTGCACAGAAAGGCCTGGTTTGAACACATCTTCTGTTACCTCCCTTCCAACAGTACCTCCTGGCTTTCTGGCTCTCACTGCTTTAAGTGTAAAAACCTAATATCAGTCTTTCTCACTGCAAGAATATTTGCCCAACCAGGATACCCTCAATCCCAGAAGGCAATATGAGATCAAGAACATTTAAATTCTCCTGAATTGTAGCACTGGGGAAAGTCCTGTGCTAAAAAATAAGGGTTAGACATTTTCTACTGCAAGGATTATGGACAATCCACTTACAAGTAGAAGATGAAAATGTACCAGCACTTTGGAGATCAATGAGTAAGCCACAGTGAAGAGCTACATATAGACTTGCTAAACTGGAGGAGCTCCAGTAACACAGAGCAACTGCAGACCCCTGAGGAGCTAAGTGTACAGCTCGCTGCGGGGGTGTGGGAAGAGCAAACCCTCTCACCCGTGCGGAGGCTGGGGGGAGGACACGCAAGCCGAGCCCTCCAGATGTGTGCAGCCTGCCCAGTTTCCAGGAGCAGCCAGCTCTGTGTGTAGCTGCTCTTCTCTTCAGGACAGTCCAGGCTTCTGCAGCCTCTAGAAAGCTAAGTAATGCAAAGAAAAGTGTTCCCTGTGTCCAACATAATGCTAATTCTGTATTTGATGCAATTCTAAAGCATTCACAAACATCTAAGTTACCTACTGTTCTGGTTTTGTTTAGTGAGGGGGGGGCCTAAGGTGGTAGCTTCTGTAGGAAACTGCTAGAAGTTGCTCCCCTTTGTTCAGTGGACTCGGCCGGGCCTAGGGCGGACCAGCTGCTGGCCAGGGCTGAGCCGATTGGTAGCAGAATGTTCTGTGATAACGGCTCTGCGATAACGTATTTAAGAAGGGGAAAACAGAAAAAAAAAAAGAGAGAAGATGTGAAGAAGCTGAGCAGGGGCAGAGGCGCAGAGGTGGAGGCGTGAGCCTTGTGGGCCTTGCAGGCCTCACCCTCTGGCCTCCCGCCAGGCAGCCAGCTGGGCCTGACTTGGCCCGGCCTGGCTGCAAGAAGTGGAGAGGAGATGAGAAGTGAATAAGATGTAAAAAGATCCTGAGAGGTGTCTGCCAGCCTGTTGTGAAGAATTTTTCTTGTGAGGAACGGCTGCAGACTCCAAGGTCAGTGAAGGAGGGGAAGGAGTAATGCGGCTCCTGGCCAAGATTCCCCTGCAGCCTGTGGTGACGACCATGGTGGAGCAGGTTGTCCCCCTGCAGCCCATGGAGGTCCACAGAGGAGCAGAGATTCCCCTGGAGCCCACGGAGGATCCCACACCGGGGCAGGTGGATGCCTAAAGAAGTCTGTGGCCCATGGAGGGCCCGCTGGGACAGCCGTTCTGGAGGGACTGCACACCATGGAAGAGATGACCCGCCGCGGGCAGTTTCACAAAGGACTGTGGCCCGTGGGAGGGACCCCACGATGGAGCAGAGGAGGAATGCGAGGAGTTCTTCCCCCGATGACGAAGTAGCAGTGTAAAACAATACGACCCCCATTCCCTCTTCCCCCCTGTGCTGCTTGGGGGGGAAGGTGGTAGAGATAATGTTAAGCCCGGGAAGGGGTGGGGGGAGGTTATCTTGTTCCCTGTCTCATTCTCCTGCTAGTTTTAGAAATAAATGAATAGTTTTCCCCAAGTCTATTTTGCCTGTGACGGTAACTTTAAAGATTTCTCCCTGTCCTTATCTCAAACCTCAAGCCTGTTTTTTCTTACATCGTCTCCCCCTGTTCTCTCAGAGGGTGGGGGGAGCGAGAGAGAGACTGCGTAGTCTGGTCCCAATCAGGGCTGAACTACGACACCTACACCACCTGAACTGAACTGGAGACCCTAGGATGAGCTTATCCATTCCTGTTTAGCTGCTGCTGCCCCGTTGCCCATTCTTTAAGTACGGCTCACATGCTTTCTTTTTGGATGTGCAGTTTTGTGTTTGGTTTTTATAAGTCAGATGTATTACTGGAAGGGACACAGGTTACCAAGCCAGACTGATTTGTGACTCACTTCTGTTTCCTTTAGCTTTTGTCTTTGCAGGAGGGCCTGGTGAGCTGCGTGGAGCTTGTGGGCAGAACTAAGCCACACGCCTGGGGAAATGTCAGCATAACCCAAGGGACACTTCAGATCATTCACTGCAGAAGAATACCCAGTTCCAGAGGCAAACACAGCGCTCTGCCAAGAGGCTGCAGGCTGCCATGCTGGACTATACTGTTGGATCTAAGCACTCCTTCACCACGTCTGTTCAAGTTGCCACTCCTGCCAGTCCCCAGTAGGAACGCACTCCCTGAATGTTCAACAGTCCCTGGAGAAAGCTACACAAGGATGGGTGAAAAAGACTGTCTCTCTCTCTCTCTCTCAACGTCATTTCACCTCCACTGTCACACACCCTCGTATACTATGAGACTGGCTCATCTTTTTTGCAGTCTTGATGCAAAGTTTTGACCCAAGTGCAGGACTGCTGTTCCAGCGCTCAAGCTGAAGAGCCATCTTTGTCAGGATGCCAAGATGGTTTCTCTCAACTGTTGCTTCAGTTCACATGGCTAATGGCCTTGGTCCAAAAGCTGATCTTCCAGAGTGGGTGGCTACATTCCTCTTCTGTGAATTAGTCAAGTCAAGCTCTGTGATCAAGGACTATATCTAACTCGTGAGAAACAAATTTTTTGGACACAGTACATGGGACTGAGACCTGAAGCTACCTTGTATTAGGCTTTAGTTAAAAGAGGGAACACGTCTAGAGTCTATTTCTGCCAGAGCAAAAAGGCATAATCTTGACTTATCTGAGCAGAAATTAGGGAATTTGCCAGGTCACATTCTTGCTTGCGTGTAGCTCAGAGCTATCCAGATATGGTCACCCAACAGGAGCACAAGGGGGTGTAGCTCAACAACCTGAGATATGATACCAGAAGTCTTATGGCATTATGACCCTGGAAACAGACGTATGTCCTGCTACCAAAAAAAAATAGGTTCCTCCCAACTAAATGTATCAAATGTATTTTCAAAAAGTATTTTTTTCTGACCCAAAATAGCTCTATTTCATCTTTCTCTACACTCTTTTAACTACATTATCTGGTAAAAATATCTCAGAACAGTTACCTACCACCATCCATACTTACATTGTCCCTCAAAATGGACAGCAGAAAAAACACTTGGGCTTAGAGTGGAATATTAACAACACAAAGCTGAAACGTCTCAAAGCGTCTACATAGCATACTGAATATTTATGGAATAAATTTAGTGGGCAGCGTTCGGCATGATAAGTGGCTTTATCCCTTCCCTCTGAAAAAGGCTGAATTTTAGTGAGTGGAGAGGTTCTGCCTCAAGATGTGCAGTTGCCATTATGTAGGACTGGTCAAAAGTTTTGGCCTACAGACCACATTTTAAGAACTTTTAACTACAGATAAAGGATTAGAGTTTAGAATTACCTCATCTGAAAGGGTAAAAGCAGATTGCCATCAAGCCTGTAGATTGTACCTTTATTTTTTTTGCTGTTAACAATTGAATAAAATTCCATTAGCTAACACTTTCTGATGAGTACTTTTTCCTCCATCAGTGCCCCAGTTCAGAAAAGCAATCAGCAGGAACAGATGCTAAATGGGAATCAAACTAAAGTTTTCTTCTATTAAATGCTTTTGTATTTCTTTCACCATTCTTCCTAAGCATTAAGAGGTTTAGCTCATAATTCTATAGCAACTGGAAGTCAAAATATAAACTTTTCAGTAGTCATGGTCTTGTCTCAATAATTTTAGACTGGGATGTGGGCATGTAATCTTGAAAAGTCTGAAGTTTCTAAAAATTATCTTAAAACTTGTGTTCTAGACAAAGTTACATTCCTATGTTAACAAATTCATCTTCCCCTTCTCCTCCCTCTATTTTTTGTATAGCTGCAGATGTTTTCTTTATCATCTAGTCTCAGTAAATCACTTGACAAATTCTTTTGTAGCAGCCTCCAGGGGGGCATTTTGACTTTTCAGGACCCTGTTCCAACATCAGCCTTCTGCAGAGCAGAGGACATCGCACCCCATCCTTACGCTGGTACACACCATGGAGAAGGTTGCATCATGGAGAGAGGGGCACCCATCTGAGCTGGCTGCAGACTTGGGTGTTCAACGATGGGCAGCAAACTGTTGCAGACTGCCCAGATATCTCTTCAGTCATAGAATGGTTTGGGTTGGAAGGGGCCTTTAAAGCCGATCCAGTCCAACCCCCCTGCAAGAAGCAGGGACATCTCCAACCAGATCAGGTTGCTCAGAGCCCCGGCCAACCTGGCCTGGAATGTTTCCAGGGATGGGGCATCCACCACCTCTCTGGGCAACCTGAGCCAGTGTTCTACAATCGTAAGTGTAAAAATTTTCTTCCTAATATCTAATCTAAATCTACCCCCCCCGCTATTTTGAAACAGTTATCCCTTGTCCTGTCACAACAGGCCCCGCTGAACAGTCTCTCCCCATCTTTCCTGTAGGCTCCCTTGAGGTACTGGAAGAGCACTCTAAGGTCTCCTTGGAGCCTCCTCTTCTCCAGGCTGAACAGCCCCAACTCTCTCAGTCTGGCCTCATAGGAAAGGTCCTTCAGCCCTCTTGTCATCTTCGTGGCCTCCTCTGGACCCTCTCCAACTGGTCCATGTCCTTCTGATGTTGGGGGCTCCAGAACTGGACACAGTACTCCAGGTGGGGTCTCACCAGGGCAGAGTAGAGGGGGAGAATCACCTCCCTCAACCAGCTGGCCACACTCCTCATTCCTGCATCAGCTGCAAGCATCCAAAGGGAACTGCAGGTCACTCAAGTCTTCTTCCTTAACTGAACTTCTGAATTCCTGTTATGTACCCCATAGCATAAGCAAAGCAAAATAGCACAAGATGAACTCATATATCTAAATAAGCTTTGAAAAGGAAAACAGAACTACTGTTTTGACATGCTCGTGATCTCTAAAGTGCAAAAACAGTAAAATAATGTTCTGGAAGAGTCTCTTGTTTTCACAAAATTTCATAGGAAAGGAGACTTAGGGTCCTTCAGATGAATCTTTCAAATCTGCTGCTTCTTTTTAACTACACCACTGAAGGGCCAAAGATGAGAACTGACAATTCTGGGATTTGCGTTGCACACAAAGGAATCTTTTGTGTACAGTCAAGGTTATTTAAAATAACATTTGCGATGAGTTAAGTGGAGACAGATCCTCATTGGCTTTCTCCCAGAAAACGTCTATTGCTTTTAAAATTTGCCAAACTGAGGAAAATAATAAGCCTAACAAAGAGGCTTTGTATTGTCCTTCCTTACATTGTTGTAGGAACTCAAGGCTTCATGAGGACATCAGTGCTAATCTGGTTTTGAATTACTGGCATGTGGGACAGAAGATACTAGTGACTTCCAAATGTTGCGTCCTCTCTGAGGGGCACTGCAGCAGGGATGAACAGCAGAGAGACTTTGAGGCTGGTAAGTCACATTTATAGCATCAGGAAGCAACGACTGTCTCCATTGTAACTTTCACACAGAACACCGTTCTATGCTATGAATCTTGCTTTCCTGGCCACTAAAAATGAATGTGGGGCATCTGCTGCTTCTACCACTTGCAGACAGGCAATGCATTGAATGCTATCTTACTGTGAGCAAGTATCCAGGAATTTCATAGAATCATAGAATGGTTTGGGTTGGAAGGGACCTTTAAAGGTCATCTAGTCCAACCCCCTGCAAGAAGCAGGGACATCTCCAACTGCCCAGAGAAGCTGTGGGTGCCCCATCCCTGGCAGTGTCCAAGGCCAGGTTGGACAGGGCTTTGAGCGACCTGGTCTGGTGGAAGGTGTCCCTGCCCAGGGCAGGGGGGTGGAACTGGGTGACCTTTAAGGTCCCTTCCAACCCAAACCATTCTTTGATATTATATTTCCATGACATGAAGAATGATTTAAATGCTACTTAGGGTGAAATTCCAAGCTTGGAATGGCTTCAAAGAGCTGTGCTCTCCAGCAATCCTTTCTCCCAGGGTCCCGGTGCCTGCTGAGCTCCCACTGAACACAGTTGCTGTCCTGTGCACAATCCTTGCTTTGGTTCCCATTTTGCTAGAATGCACTGATGAAGAAGAGAGGAAAGGCTAGATAATCACAACCTTATGATTTTAGGCAAGGTAATTCTTCTTTTTCTGTATGCCAGTTAATAACGCCAGCTATTTCCACTGCTCCTAGAAAACCTCCCAAGATGGCATTTAACAATTCTGTTTCCACACGCCTTATCAATGACACGCCTCCCACGTTATTTCTGTAATCAAGCTGTAATGAGTTTCCCAGCACTAGTGGAATTGCATGTTACTTATGCCACAAAAGATGGGAGAAAACAGAGATTGTTTGGTACAATATTCTGAATTTGCAGATTAAGTTAGTTGAGTAATGGAAGTATAACACAAGAAATATTTGTGAAAGGAAAAGGTAGTTCCTTTAAAAAGAGTGATTTCTGAAAAAAAAAAAGCTACTTTTCTATGGGAGAAGTTATGTCTGCCACTGGACAAAATTGCTTATTAATGAAAATCAAAGGACGTTGATGGCTTGGTCATCCAAGACAAGAGTCAGGGAGGCAATACAAGCAGAAGGACTACTGATTGCAAAGTACAAGTGCAGAAGCTCCAGGTATCTCCCTAAAGAAAACACAGAAGAAAGGGGCATACCTATACATTTTAGACTTCTGGTAAGAAGAAAACACCCACTTCAACAAACAAAAGAAATTTCTATGATAAGGTAACTAAGGATGGATGAGGAATAAAATATGAATAAAATGAAAATTAAATTGGAACGCTAGAACTTCCCATGTATGTGAATTGATATTAAATTAGCTCTTCGACATTGCAAACTTGTAGGGGAGACTTATATGTAGCCTGTGCTCAAAAGGTGAGTTATCTTTTAGAACCAGACTTGGTATGGATCTGAAGTAAGCTTCTGGCAAGTACTTCTGAGGATATCATGAACTTATTGCCAGCTAGTATATTTTAGTTTTCCAAGTCACAGCACATGGTAGCAGCTATGGCCTCACAGAGGATATTGTACTCACATGGAGAAGACTGGAGCCTATGATGTATTTTTCTCAATGCTATTTGCATCCTTTCACTGTGCTATCATACAGAAGATACTTGAACCTCTTCCATTTTATAAAATTATTTTAATACCGATTAGGCAGAAAGCAGAAATAGTGATTTCCATTATTGTTCAGATTGTCTTCAAAACGGAAGAAATCTCTGACCCAGGAGGTGTGCAGTGCCCAGCAGCAGTGATCCTGTCTAGCTCAAGAACATACGAGAAACGTAAGGAGGCCACGCAGATGATGAGAGGGCTGGAGCAGCTCTGCTGTGAGGCCAGGCTGGGAGAGCTGGGGCTGTTCAGCCTGGAGAAGAGGAGGCTCCGAGGAGACCTGAGAGCGGCCTCCCAGTGCCTAAAGGGGGCTGCAGGAAAGATGGGGAGAGACTCTTCAGCAGGGCCTGCTGTGACAGGATGAGGGGTAATGGTTTAAAATAGAAGGCGGTAGATTCAGACTGGACATAAGGAAGAAATTTTTTACCCTGGGGGTGGTGGAACACTGGCTCAGATTGCTCAGAGAGGTGGTGGATGCCCCATCCCTGGAAACATTCCAGGCCAGGTTGGCCGGGGCTCTGAGCAACCTGATCTGGTTGGAGATGTCCCTGCTTCTTGCAGGGGGGTTGGACTGGGTGGGCTTTAATGGTCCTTTCCCACCCAAACCGTTCTGTGATTCTATAAATGAGAATGGATCTTCCTCTAGAGAGAGAAAAATCTTAAGAGTGACAGCCATTGCTCATTTTCTGTGAGGAAGAGATGTCTCATTCCCTGCTATTTTCTTCAGCACTATCAAGATGATCACAGGAATGTCCTGTTCAGATGTCTTCTTCATGCAAACTCACTTCCTATGTCCTTCCTCCAACTGCTGCATTTTGTTTGTACTCTGAAATATTTTATCAATAATAATAAATAGTGTTTTTTCTAACTATTCTCTGAAAGAAGCTTCCTCAAGAGTTATCACAAGACAAGCCAGTGTATAAAAAAACTGCACAAGGGTGTCTCCAGGACTTAACTGTGACTCTGTCAGCTGTCAAACTCCTGAATGGTCCCTGGTGTAGTTTTGGCACACGCTAATAGGTGCTGCCAAACAAGTCCACAAAATGTCCTAGGGACATTTCCTAATTTCTGGTATGGATGAAGCTGTGCAGCTTAAGCCCTCTTCTCTGGCCACAGTTCTCCCAGCAGAATTTGAGCCCATCCTGCCCACATGCTCTCAGAACTCCACTCAGGCACCTCTGGACACAACCTGAACACCAGGCAGTAAAAACCACACTCAAGAGGCTACCCCGTCCTACCCAGTCTTTCCAAAGGTGGGTGAGACCTGTTGGGGAATGACCTGGAGCCCCCAGGAGAGAGCCCTGTTGTGCAGGAGCAGAGCCAACAGTTACCTGTGGTGATACCACTTGAAAGGATGAAGTTGTCATAGGTGTAGACTTGAGACCACAGCTGCCACTCTGATATAGCTTGGCATGGGTGTCCCTAAAACATCCTGCTGTAAACAAGGGGACAGCCTGACCCACCTTACCTGTCCGAAACCACAGTGCAAGCAGAGCCCCAGGGCTGTGCCAGCGAATCTGTTATTTTCATTTGTTATCAAATCATAGAGTAATTTGGTTAGGAAAAGACCCATAAGATCATTAAGTCCAACCATTAACCTAACAGTGCCAAATCCACCACTAAACCATGTTCCTAGGCACCACGTCTGCACATCTTTTAAATATCTCCAGGGGTGATGCCTCCATCACTCCCCCAGTCCTGCTGGCCACGCTGTTCCTGACACAGGCCAGGATGCTATTGGCCTTCTTGGCCACCAGGGCTCACTGCCGGCTCAGACTCACTCAGCTGTCGACCAACACTCCCAAATGAAGTATTATAAGTGAAGTATTATATCAAAATGACGCACTTAAGTATTTGCCAGTCATGCTACGCGTGCTGGCTGAGACCCCCAGCCTCACCCTATTTGTATCCACTGAAGAAGCCAAGGAGGAGACTTTGCTACGGTGCCCAAGGAAAAGGGCCATGGATTGCCTCTCATTATTGACCCAACTCTCAATGCTTTGTGGTGCCCCCAGAAAAGTCAGAGTAATGGCTACACCCCCACCCCAAAGACATCTGGCATTCAACTTCTCACACTAATTGATGTGCAGGTAGTTAAGAGTATTTCAGGTCTCCACGTACATTATTTAAGGGCACATTTAAGGCTCTTGAGGATCACTGTCAAAGTAAGTAGTTTCTGTTCGGGAAGAAGATTGGTTTTCAAAGAAAACAAACTGTTTCTACAGCTAGATTAAGACAATTTAAGTCTCTAAAAGGCAGCAGAGATGAGGTAGAAATGGCTAAATCCACTAGGGAGCTAATCTAACGATACTGGTGAAATTGGGTGAGAGGATAAATAAGCGTAAGGAGAGAAAAGGAGAAGTCTGCCTGACAGCAGAAAATTGACGGCATGCGCTAAGGAGAAAATCACCTCTTGCTTCACAGAAAAAGGCAACAAAATACCCACAACTATTCCTGCCAGTCTTTCCTGTGGAATATCTCCTCTTGACCTCAAATCTAGCAACCAGCTTAAGCCTGGGAGCATCACCACCACACTCAGGTTCAGCAGTGGGAAGTTCTTAGGCCCACTGGAAGTGTCAGCATGTTGTGGGTTTTTTTTCAGCCATAGCTATGATCCTTTCCTTCAGAAGGGGGGAAAACAAGCAAAAGCCCAGACAACCCTCAGACATCCTGATGTGGGGGTTAAAGTCCATAGCACCAAAGGTAGGAGAAGGCACGACCTCCAGTGCTAACTGGAACTGAGCAGATTGTTTGATGTTCTTGTCAGGACTCCCCATCTCTTTCTCAATGCTGAAAATTCCCAACTTTTCTTCTTAGAAGAAAATATTAGCTCTCACCTTTCCCACCCAAACCCATAGATACTTTCCAGATGGCTTAGGCTCCTGGCAGGGAGGGATGGTTTGTTCATTTATGGATCAGAGACCATCAGTGCCAACTGGGGCTGCAGCTGTAGAGCCCGTCCTTGTCCCTGCGGTCTGGGGAAGGGGGCTGGGGAGGCCCTGGCAGCTCTGGTGTTCCCATTGCTGATCTTCTCAGATTCACCAGAAGCAGCGAGAGGTAGAGAGAGAGGAATTTAGTTCTAAATGGCATCAGTATTGCTGCTAATTTCATTCCACCTTCACTGAAGCTTTATACAAGATTTGTGGAAAAAACCAAGGCATATAAAAAAACAAATTAAAAAAAAAATAATACTGAGATACTGTGCCAACCATGTCTTTGATTTTCCTTGTGTTTCCTTCTGATTTGCCTCAGAAATTGCATCTATGATGAGTTGCATGGAAAATAAATACTTTTTCATTTTTATACAGGATTTGTTTAACTGAAGAAGAGCAAGTCTCATATTAGAAGTAATATCCTGAAATGGAAGACTGATTTTATCCCTTTTTATTGTAAGTATTATAAGGTGAGACAAAACATCTGCCAAAATGCAAGACTGGTCTGCAAGTTACAAGACATCTTTCATTTACCAGTGATTTTGCGAGAATTGCATAACCAAAAAAAAAAAAAAAAAAATCAGATGTAATTCCTTTTTTCAGAGCATCATTGGTTTCCTTTACTGCAAAATTTTTATCTCCATATAGGCCTATGCATGAGATGCTCCAAGTCCTCTCCAGTCATTAAGCCCCAACGGCAATGGCGAATTGCCCCAACTGGCGTTGCGATCCACAAGCAGAAACTAACAATGACTTGCATTCTAGCCATGTTATTTTGTTTGCACAGAGGGAAAATAAATGGCCTGTAATTGTCTGGATATTATTTATCTGTATCCTTCCCTTGGATTACAATGTTCAGTGTCAGATGGGTAAGAATTTGCAAAGACTTTTCTCTAAGATAAGACAGGGGAGAGGGGACTACAGATTTTAGGGGTACCTCCTTTCACACAATGCGGCCAGGAAAAAAAAAAATCTGATATGCCTAAGAAGTTCCAGTAATATTTAACATTTTTAATCAAATGCAAGGAAGAGAAAGCCAAGTGGGTCCTGTTGCAGATGGCCTTTTTAGATATCAGCGAGAAATATTTGCTAAAGGATCAATTTTATTCCTGCTCAAAATTGCAGGACTATATTTAAAATGGAGGCGTATAACCTGAAACCATCACATTTCTCTCATTCTTTGCCCAAGACTATATGAGAGCAAGCTTTAACTTGCACCAGCTAGGTACAATCTGGGCACAGAGGTGGCCAACTGCAAATGGCCGAAAAAATAGCAAACCTATGCCATCCTTAAGCTCAGGTTGAGGAGCTGGAAGGGATGCTCTGTAGAAAATAGTTATCCCCTGTGATGCAAACTCCAGACTTCCTGTGGCTTTACAAATCCGCATTCCGTTTGAGGGGGACTAATGCAGACTGCGTAACTCAACCCATAGGAAACACATCAGCTGGGTGCCTGGTGATTACAGGATCAGGCCCTGGAGCAGGGCAAAACTCAAACAAGCTAAAGCTCTGAAGGAGAAGTCAGCCAGGCTATGTTCAGGTACAACAGGGAATGCTGGTTTCCTGCTCCCAGCAGAAAACCCAGGTTTCTTTTGTAAAGAGTAACTCTGTACCTTGATTTTCAAAGGACTGGAAAGGAATAAAGATGGCCTGTGAACTTCACCACAAATCAGAACCAGGAAAGAGATCCTCAACTGTTGGGGACGACGAGTATCAGAAGCCATGAGAATGAGAAACAAAAAGCCATTGGAATGAGGGAGTTTCCAAGAGAAGGAAAACAAGATAAAGGTGGTGGTTGGGCGATCGGAGGGTATAGAAGCACATAAGCTGTAACAATAAATGATTTTCGCTTAGCATGCAGCGGGGGTCCGTGACTAAGTTCCCACACTCAACTACACTACAATCAATGACTACATCTGGAGAAGAAAAAAATGTTAAGATGATTACACACTCGTGTGTTTCCTTTTCAGATGAGCTCCATTTTGAAGGTAGCAATAAAAGCTGCTGTCGTAGTTCAGCCCCACTCAGGTCCAAGCTACACAGTCTTTCAGTCACTGCCCCCACCCTCCAGTGGGACGGGGAGGAGAACTGGTAAAGAAGGAAAAACCTGGGGGTTGAGATTTAAAAAAAAGTTTAAGAGAACAACAGAAGAAAAGAAAACAGATTGAAAACAAACCAAAACCAGTAACAGAATATACGCAAGCACGTCATTTCCAGTACCGTAGCTCACAGGGGATCCTGGTGCGAGGCCCCCTCCTGAGCACCAGAACCCTCCCCCCAGCACCCTCCCCACTGGATACCCTGAGCAGACGGCCCATGGGATGGAACAGCCCTTGGGCCAGTTTGGGTAACCTGGCCCAGCTGTGGGCTCATTTGTGACCTACCCCAGCTGCGTCCCCAGCCACAGGGGCCACCAGCTCCAGCTCCTCTCCCAGCTCCGGGACAGCTGCTTAGATAGGAGATGGGAAAACAGATGGATTTGTGGTGGAGGCAGTATGTTTTTGCCCTTTATTGACTATTCTGGGCTTGTTTGACTTTTTTTTCACTCCCTTTTTATGTACATGTGTGTGTCT
Source organism: Chlamydotis macqueenii (assembly GCF_036417535.1). NCBI lineage: Eukaryota > Metazoa > Chordata > Aves > Otidiformes > Otididae > Chlamydotis > Chlamydotis macqueenii. The sequence goes on along the minus strand of NC_141571.1, from coordinate 2,041,658 downwards.
TTTTGTGGAAGATGTGCCAGATTTCTCCTTGGCTGGGAGGCTATAGCTTCTTAAAGGCAACGGCTGTTCCAGTTGCACTACAGAGAATTTGGAGACCTCAGGACGGATGATTAGGGCTGCTCTCTGTTCACGTAGGACAGAGCTCCTTGAGTCTGTTCCTCAAGTGTGTAACAGATCCTGTCCCTTTCTTTTCCAGTTCCCGCCTCTTTCTTTCAAAATCCTTCAGTGATACCAAACATTGTCGAGGAAGGTGTCATCTCTTGGTTATTCAGGAAATTGTCTTGCACTGTTTTTTATGTTTCCTTTTGACCTGAAAATGTACAGAAGACTTTGAGGAGGCTTGTAGTTACTATTTGAGTAGAAGATACCTGAGTCATGTGTATGATGTTTCAGAAGGCAACATTATGAGTTAAAACTCATTATTTTAATGACTAACTGATCTTTTGAATGAGTTGATAGAATCTGTCATGTACTTGCTGCAGTAAGCTGCTTCTGCTGATGGAAAAATATAGGCTTTGTAATTTAGAGACATCTATAAAGAAAGGTGCCAGAAATCATCTTGTATCTTGAATGATTCTGAAAACACAGAGTTTTTCCTTACAATATCTGGGAATCACTTTGTATATAAAGAATCTCACAAACTCTTTAAAAAAAAAATATTTAAAGTACTCATCTTCAGGTACATAGGTGAGTACCTGCAGACCTCAATATTACATTTCTCATTTGCAAAGAACTTATATTTTGTGGCATTTTTTTTTCCAACTGGTTTTGATTGTTAATGTATTAAATTATTGTCAGCAACATAAATCAGAGGAGAAATAAATTTCTATAGTGTGCACACAAATCCACACAAACTGATGCTGCACTAAGCTCAATAGCATTTCATTTAAAATACAAGCTGTTTTTTTGTACTGTATTTCCTTTTTTGTAGTATATTTTTACCCTTTGAATCACGCCTCATTAAGCTTGTATTTAAAAAATTCACAGTAGAATATGCAGAATTTTTTGCATCTTTAAACTACAAGGCACTAATTTTCAAAGAGTCTTGGATTGATAGTGTTGCTTAAACTACCAAAGTAGTGGGAAAAAAAAAGTTCATAAACTAATGTTTTACCCACTCTTTAAGTCATGGTTCTGTAATGATGCTGGGGAAGTGATTTGACAAAATCATCATATACCAGTTTATCTTAGTGATCACTGAGACTGAAGTGCTTCCAATATGCAATATATATGGATCATCAGTTTTATTTATTCCGTGCTATAAGTAGATGGTAATAAAGTCTAGCTAAAATGTAAACCATCAATCAATATTAAATGTGTCAAAGGAACCCTGAAATACAAAAAGCACCTCTTCAAAGCCCTAATAATAATAAAAAAAAGTGTTTCCATGTTCTGCTTAGGCTTTCTTTTCTTTCTTCATTTCTCGATTAGTGTTAATTTAGAATGTGTCAAAAGATGAGATAATACAGCTCAGTTTTAAAAGTTAGCGTGTTTAACAAGCCGAACTTCCTTCAAGCCCTTTGCCCATTTGTGTATTTGTGAAGCTCTTCAGAAACTCCTCCTAAGAACTGCGTGGTGACTTTGCTGTCTCAGTGTATTACAGGTGTCTAACAAGGAGATGAAGGTGTGTACCTGTAACGACAGATGTTTTTAATTTTGGGGGGAAAATCCACTGACTGTGTTTTAAGAGTGTTTCGGTAGCTGTGTTTCTCTATAGATGCCCCAAATGTCTTATTCTGTTCGTACATCTTGCATCCGATGGCATGGGGCTCTGTGCTGACATTATGTAGTGATCAAACTCTCTGCTTCCAGAAGATTGTTTGAAAAAATCCAAACCCAGCAAGTGCCATCTTAATGAAGATTGTGATTAGGGTTCTCTTTATCCTTAAAAGTATAATAATATATATATATTCAGTGTGGATTAATGTTTGAACCGAAATGTGTAACGTTCTTTTTAATGATTTTACAAACATTATGACAGATACATGCTCACTAGCTATTTACAGAAAGTTTTGAGCTATTAAAATGGCAAAATTAACCTTGAACTTACTACACCACTTTTCAATTTCCAAAGTGCAAGATAAGTTTTATGTGATTAGCTTAGGGTTTCAAAATGCCTTATTTTCCTTTAATGTATGGAACTGGCTTTGCATGGCACATTTCAACACCGGTCATGCAGAAGAAGTGCAAGCTACGGCTGAAGCACATGGGTTTTCTCAGCGTGACAGCTGAAGCTGTCTTACGCACCTTCCACGTTCGACAGGCATAAAAGCAATCCAAGTCTTCTGCGATCTTCCGCGACTGCGGAAAGTACCTTGCAATTTTCACTAGGGTTTCATTCTTTTTTGAAAATCTACTCAAAGTTTGAAACATTAAAGTGGTTCGTGGAAGAAATAAAAATACGTATGAGTTTTGAATGATACATCTTGCAAAAAAAAAAAGAACTTGCAAGTAAAATCGCACTTGCCTGATTAGCAATGTTTTCTTTTCTAGATTTTTCCATGAAGATGAAGAAAAAAAAACCCTTGCTGACAAAGAAAGCTGTTTCAGCTCCTAGATTTTTTTTTAAAAAAAAAGCCACTTAAAAAAAAGTTGAGATACGTAAACTTGCAGGGACAGATTTTACCAGTGTTGCAGACCTCCTCAATCTTTGGCATACATTAAGTACCAACAGAAATTTAATTCTCACTTCCCTGTCAAAAATGGGAGCTTTTAACATATCTAATTCAGAAAGGATCTTAAATAAACGTTGGTTTTTCATAACCTGAAAATTAAATTCTTATGTGTTTACCGTAGTAATCTCTGTTACAGTCATGTTTTTGTATTTCAATCACCTATGTAGTGTAACAAACTGTTACCATATTTGGAAAAAGGAAATCCCATTTTCTAGGAGACTGGAAGCCATAACTCGCTTGACTTCTTCCTGAAATACGGATAATCCTGCCCCGTGGGTTTGTGGTGTGAAGGACCTCTCAATGGTGTTTTCCATGTGGGAGCACAGCTCTAGAAATCGAAGTTGTAAATTACAGCCCATGTCTTGCAAAACCTGACACATGTGCTTGATTTCACACACTCCAGATGGGATAACTGACTTCAGTAATACATCGTACAGCATTAAGCAAGTATTTCATTAGTAATTATTATTATATAATGTATATTATATTTTTTAAAATATTTTTAAAATATTTTAATTATTTCATTGTTTAAACAGTAAAAACATCTTTTCAGGATCTAGGCTTGTCTGCCTTACAACCAAAATCAATGCCTTTCCACTACTTTGTAGGGAGAAGCCCATCCTGACCCCCGCCGCCTGCCCACGTCCCCATCCCCATCACCGTTTCTGTGCCCATCCCATCCAAGCAGATGTTTGGCCTGGGGTTTTGCTGTTGTTTCAGCTTAGCACTGTAGAAGAGAGCTTAGAATTTTGCTAGCACAGCCCAATGAGCAAACCCTAATAAAATCAATGTTGGACGCTATTTTAGTACTATTTTATCCAATAATCCATTACAGCATTAATTGAAGACAGGAGCGAGATTTTTTCGTATCTGCAAAATAAGTTTGCAAAGTATACCTCCTGTGAAAATGAAAGACAAAAAAAAGAGAAATGTATTAAGGGAAATAATTGTGAGATCTAAGAATCTGCAAATCCAGTGGGAATTTGTAACTGTGCTTCCATTTTAATATGACATTAACACTTCTCAGCCTGAAGCTTCTCGGAAGGAACTTGAGGGAAATATTGAAGAAAGATTTTTCACAAGCTATTTAAATTCACTGAAAATTGGATTCTGTGGAAACAAAATTCACTGGCAGACTTGGCAAAAAGAAAGGAGATGGCAATGTCAAAATATTGTGTTGTTACGAAAAATGTTGCCTTTCAACACTTCCCTATGAAATGCATTGACTCTTCTGCACTGTGTGTAGCTTAAACAAAAATGCTGAAGAGTTTAGCCAGCAGCAGGGAATGCCTAGATGTATTCATTTAGCTAAAATCTATTTTGCCATTTGCCCTATCACATTTTGATTTTTTCCCCTTTTTTTTTTTTGCCAGAGAAATGTAAAATCCATAGTTCATGTAATTCTAGGAAAGGGCTTGTGGTACAAACACACTGAAGTGTTAGTTTTCTGGTTTGATGTTAAATAGGAATTACAAATTTATTCCGAATGTCTACTGCAATATAATTTTCTCACAATTTTAAATATACATTCTTGCAATCGGGGTTTGTTACAAAACTTTGTTCCCCCTGGTAACTGAAGTTACAGGGTCTGCCTGCATCTCGTTTTGGCAAGGGACGACAACTCCTTCAGAGCCATCAGGGCGCAACACTAACCAAGTTTTGTCCACTAATAAAACTTCCAAGACTAATGATGTGGAGGGTTTTTATTCAGTAAAATGGAGAAGATGTGCCAGTGTCTGATGCGTAATGAAGAACAGGTAGCTGAGGCTTATGGTTAAACACATCTGCACTGGTCCCCAGCCTTGCTCTCAGCTCATTTTGAAGGAGATCTTGGCCACATTGACAGCTGGGGTGTTTGATGAGCCTCCCAATGGTTACATTAGGAGCTTTCTCCTCTTTAGTTTTTTCAGACACCACCTTTAGAGGTCGCCTGTGATCTTCATGCACATTGCGGGCCGGCTCCTCCCCAGGTTAGCCCAGCAGAGACATTTAAAAAGCTCGAACCAAACCTTGAGTACCTTACCTGCTTTTCTTTTCTACAGGGAGTTCTCTCTGCAGTAGTGAATGCTGACACTTTATCTGCACTGAATAGGCAAGTCCTATTAACGAATCCTGACCCCTAGCTTGGCCCTGGTGCAGATTGGCATCTCCTACTTCAATTAAGTTGGTCCAGATTGTCACTGTTATGAAACCAAGGATCAACCATGATCACTTCAATGGTCATACAGGGTACTAACCTGCATCCAAGGCAGGGAAAAGGTCTGATTATCTAGTCCAGGCTAACCAGAACTGTTCATGAGTCCCTTCTCTATTCCAAGTAAATTCTGTGAGTAGGCAAAAACAGTAACAGATTTTAGCTGGTGCTTGAGATCTATAGCTAGGTCTGCACTAAAACTGCTTGCTTTAACAATCCCAGTTACAGAAACGTGACAAAACATAGAATGAGAGTTGTGCAACTGCAGTTTATCATTAGAGCTTCTTTTTCCTGTGAATTTATAAGAGTTGCACCAGTAGAGGGGCATATGGAGATGCAAACACACACTCTCAACGCACAGGAAGTTTTGCTGTTATGTCCGTAACCTTGGATTTTCCTTACTGGAGGACATGCATGCTAACTCTAGCACGTAACAGGCCAGTCACTGCAAAGAAAACATCGGTTTGACTGGGCTGTGAGGTGCTAAGGAGCTGGTCTTCCTTCTACAGGTAGTGAAAAAGGTGTCCATGTTGGACACCGTCTGAATGTTAAGAGTGTAAGACAAATGCCATGAGAAGCATCCCTAGGCAGCACAACAGAAATCGCCCCTAATTTTTTGTTATTGGAACAACACCAAAAAAAAGGGTCAATGTAGCATGACAAATTGTTTCACAACTTCACAACCACTTCTGAGCGTTTTTAAAAACAAACTTTTCAATTAAAAAAAGCCACAGTGCCTGATTTCCTAAGGACGGGAGCCCTGATTTCTATCTTCCCACTTGCCGTAAGAACGGCTGTCGCCTATCTCTCGTGCACAGTGGGAGACACACCAGTACGCAATGCAGAGGCACCAGTTTTAGCTATTGTAAACAGCTGCTTGTTACCTGAAATAGGCAGTGAAAGAGTAGGGAAGATGCAGCTCCCGATTTTGCCCCAAGCTGCACACAGCAGCTGGTCAGCTTGTCAGTTCTGGAGAGCCAGGATGTTGCAGCAAGCGGTACGTGCGACTTACCTCGGGATTCCCACCGAGCAAAATAAAGGGGGTGTGATTATGGAGCAAAAAACCCATCACAGCACTGTAGTAAACAACTGAGTTATGATAGATAAAGTATTTAGATAAGAGCCAACATAGGTTTTGCAGAGAGAAGTCTTGCCCCAGAAATCTAAAAATGTGACGGCATCAACAGGCAGAGATAAAGATCAGCTGTTGATATACCACAGTTGGTTTTTTTTTAATGCATCTTTCAACAGTGTCCTTATGAAGGTACCTAAAGAAACTAAGCCGTCACATGGCAAGAATTAAGTGCAGGGCTGGACCAGCAGTTTTTGTACCAACAGTTGCTTAAAGGGTAGGAAAGAATGGTTACTTTTCAGAAAGAAGAGAGAGAAGTCCAAAGGGACTTACAGGATGCTCATAATTGCCGTGTGATATCCAGTCCTTTTCTAGGTTACAGACAAGCTTTGTTGACACAGTTATTCAGAATAACTATGAATGAAGCATCAGGAGGTCTTGCAACAAAGCTTGGTCAATAAAATATCAACAACAGGGAGAAACAGACATGGAATATGAAGCCTGAATCCTTGGTGACTCCATGAGTGCTCTCCAGAGCAGTAATCAAGAGTGGTTTTCTAAATAAATTCTTAGCATTGAAAAAAATGAAGTTAGCACAATGGGAAATAAATGGGGGGAAGAGGATAAGGAATGGCATAAACTAGTGATATAGCTGTATTTTGAATTCTACTTACAGTTGTGTATGTCAAAAAAAAGTCCAGAGAGAGGCAGAAAGGATGACCAGAGCTGAAGAGCCACTTCTCATCCAAATAAATTAAAGTAACACTGGTTCTCAGAAGAGATGACTGAAGAAAGTGCATGTGAAGGACCTATAAACCAGCCAACAATACAGACAGGAGATGACTGTTTAATATTCATTGAATTCAATAATTCAACTCCATTTTCAAACAACTGATTTAGCAAAAGATACTCAAAACAGATAAATAAGTTCTTGATCTCCTTGGCATAGGACCTTGTTGAGTTCCAAAAGATAAAAGCCTTTTTTTTTTTTAAATACTTGATGGAAGTACAGTTTGATGACTCATTATGGCAGTTATTAAGAAAATACATTCATCTAATGTTCCAGATCCAGAATGGTTTTTATGGAAATAGCTTGTTTCTAATCTGGAAGTGAAACAAAAAGCCGTGATTAAAATGTTAGTCACACATCCCCTTACAAGGGGGAAACACCTAGAAATACCAGTTTGTGCCATGACAGTGGGATATAGAATTCTCCTATTTTTTTAAAAAAAATATAAATATTTCGTTATGTAGAATGAATGGATCTTAATATTTGAATCAGCAGTGTTGTATGTGCATCACATACACACAAGTAGAACTTCTGAAAATTGTTCCCATTAGCCGCAGTAGATGGAGTTGTAGAAACGCACAAGGACTTGTGCACTCATCATCACCTTCTGGCACGCTCAGCAGAGATAGCATCAAGCAAGAGCAGCAGTCAGCCATGACATTTTCAGCTCCTGGTCTGTGCTTCATATAATTTAAAAACAAATGTTCTTACTGACCACTGGGCAGATGACATCCTTGGTGGTAGAGCCTTTTTGGTTTCAGCTGCACACTGTGTATCTCTGAGGTTCCAGAAGCCAGTTCTTCACTTTTCTGTAGTCCTGACATAATCTTTTTCAGCAGCTCCTTCCCTGTAGGTGTTTTTGAGGCAATGCTCTAGCCTTCCCAGTGCTGTCTTTTGGGTAACACACCCATCTTGTGTGCCAAGGCATTGGCAGATGTGGCTGTTGGTAATAAACGTGACATAGAGCAGTGCAAATGTTCAGGCTATTTGTAACTGAGATTATTCTGTTTAGATCCATGAATGTACAGCACTTTTGCCCTGAAAAGTTCCCTAAAGAAATGATTCTGCACCCAAGGCACAGCTAGAAAGAAAATTTGCTGTAGTCTCTGAGCCATGCCTGTTGCTGTGGTTGTAGCAAGGTCTGGGTCTGCTGGAGACATCACTTCCCTGGGAACAAGCAGCTGTCAGTCAGACACTGCATTTCCACGCCGTTCGGGCTCAGCCTGGCTGCGCTGACAGCACACGGGCAGGACACGACCTCGAGATATTTCCAAATATCTTTAGAAATGTTCAAAAAATCCCAACATTGTCCCAACAGCAGCGTACTGTGGGTTGGTTATTACAAATCACCAAGCTCATTACAGAGCAGAGACTGCTGATAAAATGTCATGTGCTATTGTTTTTGATGGAGAAAAATCTGTTAAATGTAATAAACACTACAGATTCTCTGTCCTCAGGCAGCATTAACTAGCTTGTAAGTCAAGAGGAAAAGAGATGTGCAATATGATGCAGCTCCAAAATGTGAAACTCGATGGGTGTCCGTAGGCACAACTTTCCTCGACACTTGTACGTCCTCACAAAGATGACTGAGATCAATCTTTTCTGGATAGGTCTTGGCACCAGTAGCAGCACTCGCTCTCTCCAGTCTCTTTTGCAGTTAGTTTAAATCATTAGCTTAGGACGAGAGGTAATGGTTTTAAAATAGAGGGGGATAGATTTAGATTAGAAATTAGGAAAAAATTTTTTACGATGTGGGTTATAGAACACTGGAACAGGTTGCCCAGAAAGGTGGTGGAGGCCCCATCCCTGGAAACGTTCAAGGCCAGGCTGGATGAGGCTCTGAGCAACCTGACCTAGTCAGGGATGTCCCTGCTCCTTGCAGGGGGGTTGGACTAGATGACCTTTGAAGGTCCCTTCCAACCCTAACCATTCTATGATTCTATGATCATTATGACTACAATGTCCTAGCAAAAGCGAACATGGCCATTACATGTGCATCCTATTTTAATTCTGAGAACAAAAGATTTTCTGTAGCCAGCTATTTCGTCAATGCTCTCCTTGCGCTCAAGTCTCTGTTGCTGCAGTGTTTGGGATGAAGCGGTGCATCCAGCATTTGCTTTGGCCGTAAACAGACTCCTGCCAGCATGGTATCACCCACAGGAGCAGAACAGAGTTCTGCAGATCCATGACACGTGACAGAGGTCACATCTACAGGCTTGCTTCACTAAATACAGCTTTTAGCTGAATTCAGCAAATCAGCAAACATTTAAAGCAATACAATTTTATAGTCCCAAGCTGTGTAGAAGCTGGTGAGGCAATGTCATCCCAATGCAGCAGGAATGCTGACAGCACAGGACTGCACCCACAGCTTGTTTGAGTACATTGATGGAAGTAGTTTACGTGGTAACACCGATGGTTTCAGGTACTTATTGCTTGAGTACAGCAGTACCATATCTCTTCACAAAATGCTCAGTTGTCCTACGGTGTCTCCACTGAGTGCCTTTTGTCCAGTGTAGCTGGTGATGTCAGAGGTATCTTTTTAGCAGCGGAGTTGTTATCCCAGGGTATTTGGATCCATCAAGCTTGCACTCTCAGCTCTGAGCATGCCAGGAGCCTGCAGAGCTCACCTCAGCCTTTACATGCGTTCTGCTCCATCAGAGGTCCAGCAGAACGAGTTCCCCTCCTTCACAAGCTCTTTACCACCATTGGCTCACACACAGGTTTCAAATTATTCTCAACTAATAATTAAAAGCAAGCACAGGTTCTGTAGATATTGGCAGAGAAATAGAAGGGGGCTTACATTTTGGAAGGTGGTCGTCTTTGTCAGTTCATGGTGTAGCCAAGCAGGAAGGCTGAATGCTATTTAACGGATTCATTCATGGATCCTTCCCTTTTTTCAGGTCATTTGGTTATTCTCAGCAGTCCAGTGACAGCAGGGTGACTCCAGAGATGCACGAACGCTCCAGATGACTGTTGCATAGCACGAGTTCAGGTATTTAAAGCCACCTAGATGTGCTAGTATGAAGCGCTGCACAGATTTGTTGAGATGTTTGCTTTACCTGGTGAAGCACAGAAAGTTCGTATTTAGGATCTACACTTCAGAAGTGCCGCCAGTACCATTAGTTTTTTTCAAGACTCAGTGTTATTTCCTTCCCCAAACCAAGATTAAATAGATTAGAGGGTAAGACATTGTGTTCTTTACTGCCATTGCTGTGACCTGTCTATAGTTTATCACTGCAGCCATTTCATTTACTTAAAATAAGCTATTCAAGCCTTGAACAATGGAGAATGGATCAAGAGCAGCCCTGAGGAGAAGGACTTGGGAGTGCTGGTGGACAAGAAGCTGAACATGAGCCGGCAATGAGCCCTTGCAGCCTAGAAAGCCAACCACATCCTGGGCTGCATCCCCAGCAGCGTGGGCAGCAGGTCGAGGGAGGGGATTCTGCCCCTCTGCTCCGCTCTGGTGAGACCCCACCTGCAGCACTGCGTCCAGCTCTGGAGTCCCCAACATCAGAAGGACATGGACCTGTTGGAGCAAGTGCACAGGAGGCCACGCAGATGATCAGAGGACTGGAGCACCTCTCCTGTGAGGCCAGGCTGAGAGAGCTGGGGCTGCTCAGCCTGGAGAAGAGGAGGCTCCAGGGAGACCTTAGAGCGGTCTTCCAGTGCCTACAGGGGGCTGCAGGAAAGATGTGGAGAAACTCTTCAGCAGGGCCTGTTGTAAAAGGACAAGAGGTAATGGCTTTGAAATAGGAGGCAGATTCAGACTGGACATAAAGAAGAAATTTTTTACGCTGAGGGTGGTGGAGCACTGTCCCAGGTTGCCCAGAGAGGTGGTGGATGCCCCATCCCTGGAAATGTTCCAGGCCAAATTGGCCAGGGCTCTGAGCAACCTGATCCGGTTGGAGATGTCCCTGCTCCTGGCAGGGGGGTTGGACTGGGTGGGCTTTAATGGTCCCTTCCCACCCAAACCATCCCGTGATTCTATGAAACGAGTCAGCGCCTGCTGGAATCTGTGGTCTGCATTCAACCCCATTCTCCTGTCTCCAGAACTCTTTGGAGTCACCGCACTGGTTCTCCTTAGGGAATGGTTTTAAAATCCGTCGTCTCGCGAACGCCTTGTCACTGCGATGTTCCCGCCGGGGCGGGGCCGCTGCCCGGGTGCTGAACTGGACAGCTGCTGCGCGCGCCCCCGCGCCGCCGTGCCGGGAGGGACCCGCGGGCGGCGGTGGGAGCGGGGTCCCGCGGGATCGCGCTCAGTCGTGGCTGGGATTGCTTTGAAGCCGCTCTCCTGGTTCAGCCAGCTCCAGTCTTGGTATTAATTAGGACTTAATGAAATTAAATAATTAATATTAAAATTAGGACTTAAATACGGAAAGAGTGACAACTCGGACTCGCCAGGTGAGAGGAAGGAAAGCTTGAGCAAAGGGAATGTGAAGTTTTATGACCAAGCATGAGCAGAAGAAGAAATGCCACAGCAGTCATGATCAGGTGTCACAGAGTCCAAAGCACGTAAGAGATGATTTAAAGTAATGAGTTATGCAGAAATTTCGTAAGTTAGCCTACTCTGCTTCTTGATTCTGCAGCTTCTGGGGGAGCATATTTTCAGGTTTTCTCAGTAACCAAAATGTCACTAACCTTGAACTTTTAGTCTTTCAAAAGTGTTGATTCTCTCTAAGGCAAGTAAACAGCCCAGGATTCAATAAAACCGTTCAAGTCCGAAACACCCATCACACATCCTTCCAAATGGCTTTTGTTACAGCATTTACTTTTAAGTTTGCTGTTAACCAGGTTCCAAAGTACTCAAAAAGTAGAATCAATGCATGAATCAATCAGATTCGCAATCAATATTTCAAAATTAAATTATAATTAATTAGTTAACACTAATCTAAGGTGTCTTGACGTAATATCAGGTGGTTAGAAACAGCCAATAGGACACAGAGAGCAGTGAAGGAACCAAGGCTCTGTTCAGCACCTCTCCACCCTTAAAGATGATCTTTTTTCATTCAGCAGATTTTTATTAAATAAAGATCTGCTATTTAAGTGAGGTAGACTGACAGCATGTTTAGCATATTTGGGAAAAAAAACCCTCTTCCTGAATATGTACGTTTTTCCTTCTACATGTAATACTAATTCTATTAAACACATACATTAAGGAAGTATCTACTTGCCCAGAAAATTTATTCCAGAAGCCTTCTCTTTCTTTTGTAACAAGTTGGTCATGATCTCATTTCCTAAATGAATTTCTTTCTCTTTCTGAACGCACAAAGAAAATACATCTAAAAGCAGCATATGCTTCTACAAAGTAGAAATGAAATGTCTAAATTAGCATTAATCAAATGTTACAACTTGAAAGATCCAATTGGTTCCACTTACCCACACTGTAAAGATTCAGAAGATATAGGTGCAAGGAGCTGCTATGTTCCCTTTATTAAAACAATAAGAGGAGGAAATTGTGGTGCCCACCATTCCTGCAAGAGCCTTCAGCCTACTAGACGTCTCATCTAGTAAGAGATTTGTGGTCTCATCACAGAGGCAATTACATTTCAGTTGAGATGAGTGGCTTCTATCGCTAAACATCATAGAAATTCTCAAGCTCTTAAAAATATTCTGATAGGCACAATTTGTATGCAATATTGATTTTTTTTTTTTTGTTCTAACCCAATGAGAATGGAATTCCATTTTTTTTTAAATATCAGCTGGACTCCCACTAGGATCCTGATTTGTAGCTAAAATGATCCTGATTTGTAGTTAAAATGGACTATTCTGTTCTGTTATTGGCATACAGAGTTCTGATCAGCCGCCTGTGCAATCAGTCAGGGACACTGTTACTGAAAATGCCTATATACATCTAAGTTAATTAAGTTTTTACCATTGCATTTCAGACTGTTAGTCCTGGAGGCACTGGAGAGATTATAGGGAGGCACTGAAGTTCACTACGTTTCTCCGTATTTCTCCTTACCCAAGAGAAAGAGAGAAAGAAATTAAAATCTTTCCCTGATTTAAAAAACCACACCAATACAAAAAAAAAAAATTGAAACGGTTGAAATAAGAACAAATACCTAAAATTAGAGCAATATTCCACATTTACAGCCTTATTCCAGATGATTTCTTTGATCCTGTTTGCTTTCAACTGAAGCCCAGCAGTAGGTGCATACCCTGGTCCCTGCTGTATCCTGAGTGTCAGAGCTGAAGATCTCCTAGAAACAGATGGATTCACTCAGTTTTGTACTTGCATGTTGGGGGCTGTGCCATGCAGAGTTCATTTCTTTTAATTTGAAATTGGCCAGCAGAAAGGCTGCACAGCTGCAAATTGTAGCCACTCTTTAGATATATTGATGGAATTTTTTTTTCCTGTGTTCAAACTGCAGTATTGTTACACTGCCATCCAGCACAGCAACCACACATCTTGAAAACAAAAACTCATAATCCCACTGGATTCCAAGATAAAATTAGTTAAAATTACTTGTTTTCTCTCTTTCTCCTCAGCCCTTTCTATCACGTGTAACCAGATTGAAGCCAACATTCTCTTCCATCAAAGCATTCAAGAACGGACTGAGCTTAACTTTAAATATACAAACAGCTTTGTTTTCTAGAGGAGAACCAGAACATTCAGGCAACTTTAAGATTCATACTAATTAGTTGCATTTGTTTTTACGGAATTCCTGTTCATGGGACTCAGCTCAAACCTGTAACTGCACGGAAAGTTGCTGGGAACCAGCAGATGTTGCCGGTTTCCATCACTGCATTTCCACATGTAGGTCACTCCACCACTCTCTGTCTCCTTTTCCCCATTTGTAATGATGCTGAGTTCTCTTTGTAAAGCATTTTTCAATCTAGAGACAAAAAAAAATTATATATGTAAGAGATTGCTGTTAAAGCAGTAGCACCAATGTGATACAGCATGGTACCAAAACAGTGATTAAGAAACTAGAACCGTACAAAACCAACAGTGGGGTACTAAATAGGTTTAAAATGACCGATAATGAAATCAGAATTAAATACAGTTAGAAATGGAGAATCATCAGACTGGCCATATTTGTTTGGGTTGTTTTGTTTTGGTTTTAATTGAGTAAACTAGGAAACTATAAAGCATGATAGATGGAGAGGGACAGAGGAGAAAAAATTGATACAAGACAAGACGGGCGTAAGAAGGATCCATCCAGAATGGTCTCAGAACGTTGAGCACAAACACCATGATCACCAGTACAGTAAAAGTTGAAAGAATGCAGGCAAGAGCAAAGGCTGTGGGTTATCCTTACAAAATGCAGAGTCATGTTCTGGGAAAGAGACTTCAGAAAGGACTTCCATGAGAGGAAAGAAGAGGGGATAGCAGATTCACAGCAGCTAATCAGCTTACCATGAGCTCCTCACATATTCCTGTGGTCAAGAATGTTCCGTTTACAGCCAGGAGAGTTATGAGTAGGAAGAGAAAGTTCTGCCTATGGCAACATGGCAGCTCAGCTTGCTCTCAAGATGGAAAAAGTGCTGTAAACCACTTTTCGTCCCTATGCAAAAGCATCTTACCTTCTTAAAATTTCAGTCCAGGGGTTTGAGATATGGTCCTTCAGGAATACGGGACCACCACTCAGTCTGTAGTTGTGGTGTTCCTCAGAGTGGACTTAAAGCAGAATAGAAAACAAGGAGAAAACAAGGAGCAGTCTGGAGAAAAAAAAAAATCACTCGATCACGTTTTACTCATGTAAAAGTTCAGCACACAAATAACCAATGACGTTTTGATTCTCACGGGCAACAATTTAAACTGCTTGCAAAGAGTACTTTTCCCCACCCCTCCTCTGAGCTTGGCACAGGCAGCAAGCATAAAGGCATGCCATTAGCATGATTTCCTCAAATAAACCCACTCTTGCTATTTTCACCCCAATTACTTGCTATTTTAAACTCCTTCTCTATCAGAGGGTGCATAGTCACCAAAGCAGCCAGTCAGCCAAGAGAGGAGAGTTTCCCACACTAGAAGAAGAGAGTTGTGTTGCTCCTTCCTTCCTCCTCTACAGCTTAACTTACCCCAAGCAGGGCACGTGCCACCTCATTACAGAGATTTCCAACATTCCTTGCTTTTGAACATAGAGGTTGAATTTTCAAGGCAAACATCAAGCCAGATATTACAATTGCCCTAGTGCAGTGAGCCCTCTGATTTGGATGTGGACAGTGACTGCCAGGCAAAGTTACTGTCCCAAAGCTAACCCTGCTGGTGAGGAATCCTTCTTCAGTTTAACACATGGTAGCATAAGATTAACGCAGATGTTTCATGTATTGTTGTCTAGGATGTCCCCAAGCTATGAGCCTTACAGAGCCTGCTGTTCAACATTTTTATCAGTTGATGGCGCAGGAGATGAACGCACCATTAGGAAGTTTGCTGATGACACCAA
This sequence comes from Chlamydotis macqueenii, assembly GCF_036417535.1. NCBI lineage: Eukaryota > Metazoa > Chordata > Aves > Otidiformes > Otididae > Chlamydotis > Chlamydotis macqueenii. The sequence goes on along the minus strand of NC_141571.1, from coordinate 2,026,540 downwards.
GCTGGGAGCTGCTGTTGACTCTCTTGAGGGACAAGGGGCCTTGCAGAGGGATCTAGTTAGACTGGAGCACCAGGCAATCATTGATGAGATGAAATTCAAGAAGTCCAAATGCTGGATTCCGCACCTAGGATGGAGTAACACTGAACACAGGTATAAATGGGGAGAGGCGTGGCTGGAGAGCAGCCCTGCAGACAGGGATCTGGGAGCGCTGGTCGGCAGCAGGCTCAGCAGGAGTCAGAAGCGTGCCTTGGCAGCAAAGAGGGCAGACCACGTCCTGGGGCACATCAACCACAGCAGAACCAACCGGTCAAAAGAGGTGATTATCCTGCTGTATTCAGCGCTGGTGCAGCCTCACCTGGAGTACTGTGTGCATTTCTGGGCCCCACGATTGAAGGAGGATGTGAGCATCCTTGAATGCATCCAGAGGAGGGCAACAGAGCTGGTGACAGGGCTGGAAGGAATGTCCTACGAGGAGCACTGAGGACTCTGGGTTTGTCTAGTTTGGAGAAAAGGAGGTTGAGGGGTGACCTTGTTGCTCCCTACAGATTCCTGAGGAGAGGATGTGGAGAGAGATGTGCTGATCTCTTCTCTCTGGGATCCAGTGACAGGATGTGTGGGAATGTTTCAAAGCTACATCACGAGGGAGGATTAGGCTGAATATTAGGAAGCATTTCTTTACCGAGAGGGTGGTCAAACCCTGGAACAGGCTTCCTAGAGAGGTGGTTGATGTCCCAAGCCTGTCAGTGTTTAAAAGGCATTTGGACAATGCCTTTAATAAAGTGATTTACCTTTTGGTCAGCCTTGAAGCGCTAAGGCAGTTAGAATCGTAGAATGGTTTGGGTTGAAAGGGATCTTAAAGATCATCTCGTTCCAACTCCCCTGCTGTGGGCTAGATGATCACTGTAGGTCCCTTCCAACTGCAAATATTCTAATTTATCCTATTATAGAGTGGCTGGAAAGCTGCCCAGTGAAAAAGGATGTGGGAGTGTTGGTCAACAGCCAGAGGAATATGAGCCAGCAGTGAGCCCTGGTGGCCAAGACGGCCAACAGCATCCTGGCCTGTGTCAGGAACAGCGTGGCCAGCAGGACTGGGGGAGTGATTGTCCCCCTGTACTGGGCACTATGGGTGAGGCCACACCTTGAACACTGTGTTCAGTTTTGGGCCCCTCACTGCAAGCAAGACGTTCAGGTGCTGCAGTGCATCCAGAGAAGAGCAAGGAAGCTGGTGAGGGGTCTGGTGAACAAGTGTTATGAGGAGCAGCTGAGGGAGCTGGGGTGGTTTAGTCTGCAGAAAAGGAGGCTCAGGGGAGACCTCACTGCTCTCTACAGCTCCCTGACAGGAGGGTGTAACAAGGTGGGTCTCTTGTTGGTCTCTTCTCCCAAGTAACAAGTGGTAGGATGAGAGGAAATGGCCTCAAGTTGTGCCAGGGGAGGTTTAGATTGGATATTAGGAAGCATTCCTTCACTGAAAGGGTTGTCAAGCATTGGAACTGGCTGCCCAGGGAAATGGTTGAGTCACTGTCCCGGGAGGTGTTTAAAAGATGTGCAGACGTGGTGCCTAGGGACATGGTTTAGTGGTGGACTTGGCAGTGTTAGGTTAATGGTTGGACTCTATGATCTTAAGGGTCTTTTCCAAACCAAAAGATTGTGTGATTCTATGATTCTAAAACAAATGAAAATAATGTGGAAATATTATGTAAATAAAACAAAACACAGAAACAGGCAGAAGAATACATATGTTCCTTCCAAGAACTTAGGGACAGACTGAAATAGTTAGCAGAGCTTTTAACGTTCTGTGTTGACAGAAATTATGAAAATTTATATAAGAGGCCCTTGTATTTAATTACAATTGTTTCCAGGAAACAAGCAACAGCAAAACTTGCTTGCATTTAAAAAATTAGACATTCACATGAATAGCAATCACATGTGCAGCTCTACCGATAGCCTGTTCACGCTCAGAGTGATAATAGCTTATCACCTTGTGGTATTGCTTTAAGATGAGCTCAAATACAGCAAGACCAGATTATATAGCACAGGTAGAAGTTCTCAGTGGAGCTGCAACAGCTATGGGTGCTTTACTTCGCACCTACACAAAGCGTGTAGAAGCAGTTTCTGGCATAATTGCCTTGTCTTCAATAGATCCAGACTTTTACATGCAGTTCTAATAGATGCTATATTTCTTAATGCTTGTCTCTGTAAAAAATTGCTTGCAAGTTGCGATTAGTTATTATGGAGAACTTTTTGATTTGCTGTAGTCTACCTGGATTGCTCATCAGTAGCCATAAGCAGAGAATATGCAGGCTGCACCCCAGTTAACACTTTTTCTTATTCAACTTCCAGAAAAAAAAAAAAAATCCTTAAGAAGCAAAACCAATACCTTTTGGTCCAAAAATAATAATAAAAAGACAGATATCCACCACTCCACTTAATTGACTTCTTACTTTCTCAACCGCTACCATTGGTGTAAAATAAAACCATTGGACCCCAGCATGATTTTAAGATTACATATATCATTCTGTAATTAGAAATAAAGTTTTACACAACTGTCAAGTAATTGCATATCCATTTGGTAGCACTTACACACCTAACTACCCAATTGTTTTCAGGAGAAAGTTACCCTTCCAGCACCACTCCATTAAAATGGTTTCCAGGTGCAGACTTCCAGTCAGACCTGAAGTCCGTTTGGGAAGATGGGCTTACGGCTAGCCTGTTACGCCATAATAGCTGGGGTCACGTTCTCCGACATTTGCATCATCCAGCCACTGGAACAAACCTAGGACCATCATGCACTTGGCCCTGTTACAGCATGGCAAGAAGAGGAAGGGAAAACACCAGGGCAGCCAACCAGCCTTCTGGTTTAGCTTGCACACTTTCCTTGAATAGCCTCTCATCCTGCCACTGCTGGAGACAGAGTATGGGGTTAGGCAGGCAGACAGTCTGCCCTGGTAAGCATTTCTTGGGTTTTTTATGTTCATCATAGATCTTATCATCTTGGATGGCACTAAGGATTGGGCTCCATGGGAAGGACTGGCTTTCTGGGACTCAGTTCTTCAAGTACCAAGGTCTGAGGTTAGTCCTCTGCCTTTTTTTTCCTTCTTTTTTAAAGCAAGGTAACTTTCAAAATTTTGTTTATGTATATCAGTACGTGCTTTAAAGAGTCTGTGGGGATTACAAGTGGGGTGATGTATGAATGAGCTACTTAGATACACCTGTCCTGAGGGTTAGGTTGAGGGATACCACGAACAAACGTATTCAGGTTTTTCAGTGGGCAGCCAGGGGAAAAGCAAGAAAATTACTGAGGAGAGAGGGTTAGAGATCATGACCTCTTCCCTCTGCTTACTGTGAGGGCAGAAGTGTCTGAACTTGACTGAGGCTGTGTTGAATCCCACTCTAGAGAATGACAGGCAGACATCACACAAAGGTTAGTTAGCCCTTAATTACAAAAACTGAAGTGGTATTAGAAGAAGAGTAAAGAAACTAAATGCAACCTGAAGTATAAAGAGGTCAGCACTTTGCTTGCTGTCCCTTACTGTCTGAGCTGCAGAGAATGACCAAGAAATGCCATCAGTAGAAACTCCCATCTCAGCTCTGTTTCTTGGACAAGAATCTCAAAAGATACATGCAAAGAGCTGGAGGAAGAAAGGAGACCAATCTCTGCTCCTGAAGCAGAGGCTCTGGCATTATTTTCCTTCCTTTTTTTCAAGGTGGCTTTTTTCCTCCTCTTTTAGCGGTATTTATTCACAACTTCCTTTCTGACCGTTAGCCAAGTAAAAAGGTGGTTGAGGTTGTATCTTTCTCCCTTGCTTGTTTTCTGATCTGCCACTCCCTATTTAACACATGCCTGATCTTTGGGCCAAATCAATACACTTCAATAACGAGGGCTTGTCAGAAATCAAGCTTACAGCACCTGAGCCTTGGCAAACGGTGTCACAAGAAATGCTTACTGTACATGCACCTGAAGTTCAAAGTTCAAAGTCTAGACCTCCTTCTTCTTACCAGCTTTTGTTAGCTTAAACAGTCACAGTGATCTATTTTAAATAATTCTGAGCTGCTGTTGACACCTATTCATATATTAAGAATAGAGTATTGCACCAGTACGCACTGAGAAGTTGTTTTCTGCACAGAGAGAAGGACGTGTTCCAGCAAAAAGACATTTTCCCTAAAAGCCTCAGTTTGGAGTGGGAGAAAAAAATCCACGAAACCAACAACAGTAAAAAAACCCAGCCAAGCATAAAGAAAAAAAATTTTTAAAAGGACAAAGATAAGGCAAGAAATCATTTAAAAAGCAGGCAAGAAGTAATCAAAACCTGTTGCTGTTTTGGAGAGAGTTCATTGCAATGAATATATTTCTGCAAAACATTTTAATTTTATCAAGGTAGCATTTTCTGATCTATGCAAAATTGACACAGTCTTTTTCTTTTGCTCATTTTCAGTGCATCTGAAAAGCCAAGTTCTTGGAAACTCTATGTTTCAAAAAATCTTCATTACAAAAACTATAAAATAAATCTGTTCCAGATATTACTGCATGATACAGCCTTGCTGTTTTTAAAACAGAATTAGAAAAGAACAGCAGAACATAAATTTATATCAGAAGGCAAAAAAAAGATGTGCTGGTAAGCACACAAAATAAAAGAATCTTAAGAGCAGGAGTGGAAAGTAATAACAATTACAGACTTTTTCAGCGAACCCAGGGACTGAAACACCAGGTTAGCTGACAGCAGAAGATTGATAAGAAAACAAAAGACATTTTTAATTTGGGATACTTTGAAATAATGATCCTCAAGTAATATCATCATGTAGATAAGGCAGTCGCCAGAAAGAGCTATTTAAGTGCCTGGAATAAGCCAGCAAAGTGATTTTTTTAGCAAGGTAGTGGTAACAGCCACAGTAGCAGCCTCAGTGTTGGCTTTTCTACAGGTTTTCTTTTTAGGAAACACTGAATCCTTGTGTGAAGTGTGCATTAAAGAGAATAGCTGTTTATTTTTCAATTTGGCAAACACATGATTATAATATAACCTGATCTGAATAATACTTTTTGAAAAATTTGCCTTACAATGACAAAATTCCACTTATGCTGCCTGTTTGGATGACAGCGAGTACAATCACTGTCCCTTCCTTCTATTCCTACTCCAGCAAGTTAATGAAGACTTTTTTTTTCTTTTTTACTTCCTTTGCTCTTCCTAGAGTACTTGAAATAAAACATATATGAACATTAGGGCCAAGTAAAACAGAACATTTTATTACCAGTGACAGAACATATTTCACATTTTTTATTTCCATAAAGGCTAAACTTTGTGCATTTCTTCCCCCCTCCTCCATTTTTTCAGTTAAATAAATAAAATTTAAATCATCTACTTTCCTAGCCAGAAGGGAAGTAAAGAAATAAGAGCTACATCATAGTTTTACAAATCTTTCAATGGCAATTGTTTTCTCTTCTAAGCCTTTAACTTCTCACAGACTTTAACTTCACAGACCCAATGAATGTCACAATCATAATTCCTTAACGTTGATGCAGATATGCTGGAGAGAAGTCTGGCACGTCATATCATGACAAACAAAGTATTGCACTTACAGACTTTACCGTCCTAAAATCTGCTTGCTGAAGTACTATCAGCATGGCAAGCTTGTGTGGAGGTCCTGGGATTTCTAATGCAACTCTGATACAGCACTCCACTGCTGCGGCATTTGAAAGAGTCAGTTGAAGAGCACCACTGAAAGACAATGTCTTGCAGCACTGCATCTCGGCCCATGGTAGGTCCAGATCACATATGTGCACTTCAGAAGCTCACTTGCAGAGCAACCCATCACCTTCAGAACTTTGTGCCTACCCTTCTTGCATTTGCTCTCAATCAAAGCGGAGGTTTTAGCTTTGTTAATGACTTCTGCCAAGATGCTCGTTTGCCTTTCAATTACTGCAATGATTGTAGACCCTTCAGGACTAAGAGTCATTTCAAGGCTATCTACTTGCTGCTGAAACAACGTTAAAAAAAAAATCTATTATTTAATTGTGATTTTTGAGCTGTTTTCTCTCTTAGAGTATCAGGATTTGCAGATGGATAATTACATTAAGACAGTCACTACAGATCTGTGTTCTTATTCCCATAATTCTTCCTCTCCATAGCAGTAACCACAGCTTTTCCCTCTCCCTCACCCCAAGTTGTCTGGTTTTAATCTTGAAACTATGGGCATTTCAATGCCATAAGTCAGGTATCTGGGGAGATTTTCTTGTCTCTTTATATTAGCTCAGATAAGACAGAGAGAAGACAGAAAAGAAATTATTGGGTCAGAAGTATGGCCAGAACGTCAAAGTCAGGGACTGATTTCCGTGCAGCTGGATGCAATCTCTGCTCCAGCAGGGAGAACTCCTCCTGAACAATGGAGCCAATATCCAGCTTCCTCCTCCCCACGCTCATGAACATTAATGTATTTGAAAAAGAGTTCGTTCAGAACTAAATCTTATGCAGAGCTCAGATCATACAAGATTTTTACAGTTCAAAGCACACAAAATAATTCTATACATCCTGTTTTCAGACCTAAAGACCTAAAAGACCTTTACTTTTTTAGCTAGACCATCGAATCCTCACCACTGACTTTCTTTTACCTACTTATGTGTTCAAACAATGTAAAAGAGGTTTCTGTGAAAGTATTTAAGATACTAACAAACTGTGAACCCAGTGCTCACAGCTACATCCCTCAGAGAAGGTGAGTGAGCCTCACCCTGCAAAGACACACCAACACGGGCCAACACATTTATCCGCCAATGCTCAGTAATATTCCTTCAGTAATAAACTAGGCTTCAAAAATCAAGAACCAACTTCACTATAATCAACAAGAACAACCTTGGGAACACATCTTTACAGTCAACAGCTTTTTTAGTTTTACAGAGGTAGTATGATACTTGACTACAAGTTGAAGCTAGACTACCAAGGGAGAAAAAAAAAGGAAAAAAAAAAAAAGCATATCTTTGGAAAGGAGCCACCAGAGCCACTTTCTTAGGCACGCAGTAGACTCTTTATTGCCTGAAGCTTTTCAGACATCTAGGCACTGAAATGGTTGAGGAGCAAACTGCTGTTATATGGCAATACAAAACTGATCTGACAACAAACAGAACGAGCTGGAGGTTGCAGTGAAAAACTGGTTTTGTTTGCAGGTCTTCAAAGGTATGGCATCTTCATTAAATTACACTTGTTTGATTTACGTGAAGAAGTAGAATTCAGATCCTCTCTTTTCTGTCTCTTAAAAAAAAAAAAAAAAAAAACAACCAAAACTTCTTAGCCAGCAATAGGACATAAAAGTCTGAAACCAAATAAAACGTATACTAAAGGCTCAGAATTTAGAAGAAAATAATCCAGTATCTTTTAAGCTTTCTGACACTTTAAAATTTTTCTTTCTGCAAAGACTAATAATAATTCAGTATTTGGGACTGTAGATGCTACTTCTAGTTACATAATATTTAAATAAAACTGAAGTCAGAGATGTTAAAGAATGAAACATTTCCCAAAGGGTTTAACTCTGAGGAAAGACCATGGAATTTTTTTCAGAAGTAGAGTGCTAACAGCGACATATTAACAACAGAAGTATATGTTGCCACTTCTGTAGAAAGAGATACTATCACCTACATTTATGTAATTGTTTCTATAGATATACAGAAATCAAATACCAAGATACAACATTTGTAATAAGAGATAATATATTAGCTCATCTGAGGGAGGCATCCAGCTTAAGGGTTTTTTTAGTGATGTGTGCCATGGTGTGCCTTACTTTGTCTTGTACTCAGTAGTGTTGAACAGAAATGAATTTGGTCTTATTAAGGAGAGAATTACAATAAGATAGAATAATGCAGTATTATTGTCGCCTGAGAACGGACCAAGGAATCAGTGTCTTATAAAGCTGAACAACTTAAGTTGACTGATTGCCCACATATTCCACTGCTGTACTCCTGGTAAGCTTGCTTTTTCTGCCTGGGACTGTATGGCAAATTTTCTATGCCCACATCATGAACCAAATGTTGTGGCTTTAACAAAAGGCAGAAAAGACACAGTGATTCCAGATACCTTCACTTTGCCTATAGGTATGTCTTAAAATTAGTCTTACTCAACTTTCTTTGCTGGCCATCCCCAGTAACTTCTCTTAGCACCAATTAATTTTGTCTGTAGGACTTAGTGATAAAGAAATTCCCCCTTGTCTGAAAGCATGCTGTTTTCAGATAGCATTAGAGTTTTGACTGCATGTGAAAAAGACTCACTTTTCTCTATGTAGATCAGGTAGAGGATGCCAGAAGCACCAATCAAAGCACATTAGAAGTGTCCCAGCCAACCAGCTGCTGGAGCTGTTCCTTAGAAAGAAGAAAGGCAAATTTCTTCTCCTGTTCTAAATGTTCTGAAAGAGCATTCGGAAACACAGTCTTCAGGGCAATATTATAACATGGGGAGGAGCCAACAGTGGCATTTAATCTAGGTATAATGTCAAAAAAACCAACCCAGAGTCTTTCTTAGTGTTCCTCACCTGTGGGAACACTCCTAGCCATGAACACACCAGAAGACCAGGTCTACGTTTCTTTTATCCAGCTCATAGGCATCTAAATCTAACACAGTTACGTAAAAATGTCCGTAGCCCTTAAGAATCTGAAGTAGAAGATTGCTGGACCTTATCCTTCATGTTTGTTCTGAATTCCACTTTGTGCAGAGCTAGTCTACCACAAAAACTTTCAGGTCACGCTAGACCTATTCAAGGCTCTGATAGCTCCAGCAAACTAGGTGAACTTCAACTCAGGCAGCTGGAATATAACCCCTCTTGTGTGTCTAATTCAGCATATTAAACTATGGCACTTATATGGATGAAAGATAACTGAACTGGTTGTATCAATCACTTGGATGTACGAGTACGTATTACCCGAAAACAAGGCAAATTGGTGAAAGGGGCTTGAGAGTGTGTAAGCTCTCTCTCTCCTCCATATTTTGTTTGTTTAGTAACCTTCAAATACAAGATGCATGAACTAGTCAGGAACAAAGCTTCAAGCATTCTGACTAAAAGTCTTCTACAGATATGCAGAATTTTCTTTCTGTTTCTAGAAGCAGCAAACACACACACACTTTGGCTCAATAAGGGAGAGCAACAACAACTCCACTGTATCACACAACAGTTTGTCTTTGACTGCTCTCAAGATCAGGAGACCACCTGCCACAGCTGCCAAGCGAGGACATCTCAACAAGTACATCTCAAGCGACCACAAAATAGGATGCTTCAAGAGGAGTGATCTGTGCACCTGCAGAAAACAGCTCTTAATGCCTAAAGCAGGAAATAACGGAGGGCTCCTTTCTGAGACATCTCTTGTGCCATCATGATGAAGTTTGATTTTGACTTAATTTCCAGTTCTGTTGATTGTGAGCATTTCAGCACATACTAGTCAGCAACAGAGGAGTATTCATGTGGAACAGAGAGAAATTTTCCTCCTAGCAAGCATATTTTTATAAATGACTATTCTTCTTCCAGCAAATTTTTTTTCATATTTCAACTTAAGAGGAAAAAAAAAAAACAACCCCAAAAAATAAACAAACTCAAAAATCCCCACCACACTGGTTTAAACCACTTCATCGTGACAAACAACAATTGGGCCGGTGGCAGCGGAATGACTGTGAAGCTGGGATTAAGGAACAGTCAGCAAATGCTGATAGCTAATTTCTCTTTTCGAGATGAAAATTTGAATTACTTGAGAGAGTAATGAACATGGGCTGGGGTGAGAGGGCCAGACAGGGCAGTTCTCTGCTCCCGTTCCTATGCCACCCTCTGCTCCCACACTTCTTGCCATACTAAGTGACTAAGATTTTTTTGGTAAATGCTCACTCCTTGTGCACTGCTGGAGTCAAAGCAAAAGATTTTGTCCCATGGGTGATGCTGAGAGACCTTAAGCCTTCAGTGGGATGCAGACCTGAACTAAACCTTATTACCTGTGCAACCTGACTTTGGGAAGGGGAACAGCACTTCCAGCAGCAGGTTAATAGCAGCTATTTGTTAGGCTTGAGCAGAGCGCGTCCATTTGCTACGGCGTGGCTTGCAGAGCCACCATTGGTGTTGCTGGGGCAGGTCCCACATGTTTCAGCTGCCAGTGTTTCATTTCGACCCCTTTGATGAGCCTCATCCAAGTATACCTGTCAAAAGCCAAGATAAAGATCTTTCTAAAGAAACAAACACATCAGAAAGTCTTTCAGTTTTCTGTTTTTAAGACAGAAGGCTTCATAAATTTTATGGACTTTACTCATCCTCATCAACTGAGAATTTGCAGTGGAGAAGCTACTGGAAAACACTGGAAGATTTCAGGGTTTGCTTATTTACATGCATATGTGCCAATGAAGGGACAACACAAACAACACTGGTGTCCCAGGAGTAACATTACAGAATACAGTTCTCAAATGATGCATTCCGTGCACAAGTACTATAAAATCTTTTTTTCCAGAAGGACTCACTGCACTGTGTCACTTCCAGATGTTGTCCTACTGTGGTACATGTTCAGCTCTCAGCTGCCATCCGCAAGCAGATGTTTCTTTTCATGCTATAGTCTGTAAACATTTTGCCTTCAGCAGAAACCTATTTAAGCAGTATTTTTGAAGTTCAAAGAACTGGTTTAGTTTTTTTTCCAGTTTTGTGTATTTCTATCTTTGAGGAGAAGCAGAGAACTGTAATTTCTTTCTCCAACTCAAGCTTCACAGATAATCCTCTATTTATCACTCAGCTCGGTGTGGAATTTTACTACAAAACTGACTGAGAAGTTAAATTTTCACTCTGTAAAATTGCAATCAATGATCAAGTTTAAAAATGCATATTTAAAAAACCTTGAACTTCTCTTTCATTGAATAAGCACACAAAGCAGCAGGAGACTCATATGAACCCAAGCTCAGCAAAATAATACAGGAATAATTTTATTCTTTGTATGCTACTATCTTGATCCTACAAACCACTTCATAAGGTGGAGCGTATATTCCCCTCTCCATGAAAAATAAATTCTTTCAAAATTTGGTTAAAAACAACTCTTGCATTACTTTAGGTATAAACTTTACTTATTTCCCCTCCTGTTGTTCCTATTATTTGTGAAGTTAATAATAATCAAACAACTTGAATTCAACAAAAATTTTCTACAGAAAACAATATGTTTTGTTTCACCAGAAGTATAAATAGTATGAAATATTTTCATTCTTTTTTTCTTGTTTTTCTGCATATTATTTTGTCATTTCTTCTCAGACAAATCTGCATGATAAATACATAAAAGAATAAGGCTGATGAGGCTCTGAGCAACCTGATCTAGTCGGGGATGTTCCTGCTCCCTGCAGGGGGGTTGGACTGGGTGGGCTTTGAAGGTCCCTTCCAACTCTAGCCATTCTATGATTCTATGAATAGCTGTAATAGAATGAATTTGCTGTTATTTGTAAATGACAATGTTTACCGTTTTTAAATATTCAGATGGCTCTTTTATAGTTGGGAAAAAATTGCAACCTGTCAAACTGTCATTTTTGCAAAATCGTAATTCTGAAAGTTTAAGCTTAAATCCAAGTCATTATTTCATATAGTCAAAGCTGTGTTTATGCAAAGAAGCAAAAGAAAATTCTACAAATGCTGAGAGTCTGCTCAAGCAAGGTTCCAGACCCTGCAGATACACAGCAATATAGAACTGCCGGGTTAATGTCCCTGTAGACAGCTTATTTGAATGAAACACAGGAAAGCATCTTCAGATATTCACTTTTGATGTCACTGCATTTGCTTTGAGATCTAAAAACGGTTGGTTTCATGCAGTCAGAGAGATCATGAGTTATAAGCATGTTTCCTCACAAACCAGATGATGTTTTAAATATTTGTCAGATACAGTGTGCTGCACAGAAATACACATCCGCAGTAAGCCAGTCAAGAGTCAGATACGTGATTATCTGAGGAAATAATGATCTGTTTGATGTTTTCTTTAGGAAAAGAAGTTTTCCTAACTGAATTGCATCATAAAAATAAATTCTGACTTTTGTATAAACCATCTTGAAATCCCTTCTCTATTAGGTATCTTATAAAAATTTATAGAGCTCAACTTTTAGTTTTCTCTTTCTGCCCTTAAATCCACACAAACACACACAAAGTTGAATCCCATGCTGGAGTTCAGGTGCTCTTCGGGCCCTCTTTCCCTCTGCACAATTTCATCTTTATCCAAGCATCATTCTGAGCTTTACCTCCTGTGAACACTTACTCTGCTCTTTCCAAGATTTGTAAGGGGATGTTCTTCCCCCTGTTCCCAAGCACTGCTTATTCTCCAGAGGTATGAGCAAAATTTATTCAAGAGATCACAACAGGGGACTAGCTTTCTGCTCTCACCACCTGCCATCCATCATTACGAGTCGTAGTTATTCTTCTTAATTCACAACTTCTTCATTATGCTGTGCCTGAATATGTTCAGTTTGCCTTGAAGTAGGAGAGAACACGCAGAGCAAGTAGGGATGAAGCCAGGACAGCTCTTGGAAATGTCATCCCATTTGGACATGTCCCAGTAGCATGGTTTTCTTCAAGCACAAAGGAGATAGTAGGTTTTGTAAAGCTATTGTTTAAAATAAAGTGGCAAAACCATTGCCACCAACAGAATGTTGGTTTGTTTTTTTTTTTAATTAGGGGGTATTCTTTAGTACATTTTAAAATTTTTTACTCTGAATGTGATCTTGTGTAGTTTGTCCTTTATTTATGGTAGATGGCAGTGGATACCTGAGACTCGTTAGGAGGAAATCAGGGCGAGGCAGCTCCCCAGCCTGGTCTGTACGCACACCTGACGGTAGAGCTGTGCTGTGCACATGCCGGCGCAGAGCTCCACAGGGCAAGAGAAGGTTTATCTCTCTCATTTCCTCTGAGGGTCTTTGGTCCACGCTGGTCTCCTTGATACCCAAGTTATAAACTTCAGCAACTTCAAAGGCATGAAGTCTGGGACAATACGAGTGTAAATTAAATTTCATAATCAGAATAACTATGACCAGAACAAACTGCAAACATTTTTATCAGCTTCCTAGACCATTTTATAACAAGCTCTGCCTAGAGAAAGGACTGAAAGAGAGGACTTCTGTAGAACAAACACACTGATAGAGAAACAGATAGTTAGTTAAGATGCTGCCCTAATTTTTCTGTTGGTGTTTTTTGTTGTTGGTTTTTTTTGTTGTTGTTTTTCTCCTAAGATCTGCTTCTTTGAATTGAAGTACTGTGCAGCCTGCACTGCATAGGCACTTTGCTCAGGTCCATACTGACAACCTCACTGGATGGCATTTCCAACCTCCTCCATTCTTGCTCTTTAAATATTCCTTTAAAATAAAGTTTTTGTGTTTGAAAAAGATCTGTGTTCTTGCCAGCTCAATAAATTTAAGGCAGAATAGGAATTCGCAAGCTTTCTTTCTCTCCCTGCACAAAGGTTACACCAGCAGGTTTTACCAAGATCTGTACGTCAGTAATGCTCCTTCATCCAGCTGAATGTTGTCTAGAGTCTCAAGACAAATTTGAGTATAGCTCTGTGGTCTTTTACCTTACCTTTTACAACAGACAGAGGGAAAAGCAACAAAACTCAGTATTTCTAGCAGAAGCAGCAAGCGTAAGCACTACTGCTGATGTTTTTAAATAGCCAAAGTCTACAAGGTTGTCTTCCTTGGCCACTCACTCTTGTTTCTCTCTACTGATCACCATATGAGGGTAATATTGTGATCCATTTAATAACAAATTTGTTAGATTAATTTATGATAGTCACACTGAAATTATTACCAGAGAGTCACAAGTTTGTTAAATAGAAATCGGGAAGTTGACTTTTGTGGATGAAGGGAGAGCAGAGACCAGTCTGCCACAATATTCTTGTGTCCAAGTTAGGACAGTGCACTCTGGATGGCTGGAAAGCTAGATCGGTAAAAAAAAACTGGTTGAACAATTGAGGTGAGAGAGTAGTGCTTGATGGGTCACACGCTCCCTGAAGACCAGTAACAAGTAGAGCACTGCAGGAGCCTATTCTGGATATGTCCTGTTTAATATCTTTATCAATGGCTTGCAGGAGGCAACAGAGTGCTCGCTACTGAGAGTGCTCAAGGTCATGGCAGCCATTCAGAGGGACCTAGACTGGTTGAAGAAATGGGCCAAGAACCACCTTGTGAAATTCAGCAAGGACAAACGCAAAGTCCTGCACTTGGGAAGGAAAAGCCCCTTGCAACAAAACAGAATGGGGACAGACTGGCTAGGGACAGCTTTGCTGGAAAAGACCTGGAGATGTTGGCAGACAGTAATCTGAACAAAAGCAGTGTGCCTTGGCAGCAGAGATGAAAGGCAGCTTGGGCTGTAGGAGCAAGGGGCACAGCCAGGAGATTACGGGAAGCAATTATCCCTTTCAGCATTCCCTTCTACCCTCACTGTCCCCGGTATCAAGGCTTACTGAACCACATGTAGAATACCTCATCCAGTTCTGGGCTCTCCAATACAAGACAGACATTGACAAACTAGAGTTCAGCAGAGGATGACCAAAGATGCTTGGGACACTGGAGCACTTGCCCTGTGAGGGCACATGGAGACCTGGGATCGTTAAGCCAGGAGAAAAGAAGGCTTCAGGGAATCTCATCGCTACTAAAATGTAAATTTGAAATGCACAGTACAATTTACAAGTCCTCTCATGACAAAGGAATTCAAAATAGTATGTGAACATAGTATCACTACAGAAATATTAATACAAGAAACAAAATTCTTTCCATCTACTTGCAAAAGAACTGAGGAAGGCAGGCACAGTCAGAGATGATTGGAAAGTTCACTCACACTGATTTGCAGGAGGGAAAAAAATATGCCTTCAATAAACCCAAAATTTGCTATAGGAAAAACATCAATGCTGCTCTTTACCTCTCAGCCTCCCAGCTAATTATTTTTCAGGGAAGATGAAGAGGTGGACCTCCAGCTACCCATCCGGGCAGACTTTTTAATTTAGTTTTTGTTTATGTTAAAGTAGGATGCCAGAATACTGCCAGGAACTAAGTCCAAGCTCTTGGCCAGCCCTGACTGGATACTCAGTGGAACATTAAATCAATCACAGCCTTCTTAGCCAACAGACATAAAACTGCAATGTCAAAGTTTCACAAGACATGAAATGAAACATTTCAGTGTTTTCCCTCCAAGTCCGGAACAGGGTAACAGAGAACGGGTTCCCATTAGAACAGGAGTTGTGACTTTTTTCTTTCTGATCATTAGTGTATACAGTATCTGGGTTCTCACTGTCCGATGTCTCTCTCATATGCTTTTTGCATAAAGATCTGCAAACAAAATATATTCATTTCATACGGTAATTCACAGACACTGCTCACATATAGCTTCTTCAATCAGGCTGCCATTAATCACTGCTTTACAAACTGCTGCCTATCATCTATCAATCAATGCTGCTTTCTCAAGTGTTAAAAGAGCAGCGCTGCCTTGAAGTTTTTCTTTTCAGTTAGAAAAAACCAGCAGTTTTATCTCTGAAATTCTAGAATGTATTAAATTGGAAACTCCCACAACGCTTTGAACGCAGATGCCAACTTTAGTGCCAAGCGCTATAAAACTGTGACACACTAAGCGAGTCCTTATTTGAGCCATATCAAGTAACTCTCAAAGCTAAAATGCTTCCTGATTTTAGACAGGCTATGATTACTGTGGTAATTTGTTTAGTAATGGTGTCAAAGAGTACTTCTGATATAGATTAATTTTATATAAACTAATACTTAAGTGAATACAGACTCTAATAAATCACTTTAATATATTAACTACATTCTTCCCTAATCTTTTTCAAAGAGGTCAGAAAAGGTTCATTGGAAGAGAAAATGTGTTATTAGAACATATGCAGAATATCTGAACATCTTGAAAGAAACCAAACTGTCAAACAAGAGATTATCCTCTGCATTTTAGGAGCTGAAAAAAAGCAGATAAATTTGAAAAATTTATGGCAAAACCTGATATTAGACATAAACTTCACACAAAAGATTAATGGTCTGGCAAATTGAAGGTTTCTGTTACTCAACAAAAATGGCTGAAGTTGGCAGTGCTTTGACACTGAAGGGTTGCAGTGTTTTGCAGAAAACAGCAAACCTCGTCCGACTAAAGCTTCTGTGATCTTAGGAGGACCCGTATATGTGCTGTCACTTGGGAGGTGGGAGATAGTCCCACACCCACCGTTGCTCTACCCAGTTCTAGAGATTTTACACAACAGGAGCTCCCAGCACCACACAGCAGGAGAACATGATGCCCACTACACTGCAGCACAAATGCAGATTTAAGCTGCTCATCTTACAAATAAATATTTTTTGAGCCAGTACTTGAGCTATGGCATCACACATTCCCAGCCAAAAGTCCTGAACACCCAGTTACACAGTCCTGCCTGTCCATATTGAAATAGTCAGGAAGTAGTTAATTCAGAGCTAACAGCTTCCGCATAGCGTGTGTTTGTGGAAAGTAGAACATTAAAATCATAGTGCCCAATCTGATAGCTTTGATGATTTTTTGCCCTTCCTGATAAATTAAATACTGGTTTACGATACATAAGCATCTTTTGTTTCGCTAGTAGAATTGTACTCTTGTTGAAAGGGGTACTATATCTCTCTATTATTTTTTTTTCCATTTTATTAAATTATTTGAAAAATTACTCATTTTGTCAAAAAATCCCTGGTAAACTTCTCTGAGGCATCATTAGTAGATCCTTGCTCACTCTCTTGAGAGCAGGAGACCAGGAACACCAGTTTTTTTGCTCCTCCTTCTGTTATCATCTCCAGGGCCCTTTGTTTCACCCACTTTTGTAGGAGTCTCAAATTAATCTTCTGCCCTTAAAGTGCCTCTAAGGGCAGATGACTCCATTCTTCTCCTCAAACTAGCAAAGCTTCTACCTGCACTGTATGTATCATCTTTAGTTCTGACTCCTGTTAACGTAGGTCTGAGGGTTTCTCCTGAACTACCCCATACCCAGGCAAGTCCTAATGTTGGCTGGCTGCCTTCACCAGAAGGGAATTCCCTTCTATCACTCCTTTTCTTCCCTCTCCTTTCTCCTATTTTTTCTCTTTCTATTCATCCTTCTCAGATACACACAAAAGGAAGAAAATGAAGAGTAGGAGGTAAGAATTTGAGAGTGGAATCCCACTACTGCTTGAAACCATGCACAGCAACCCTTCCTCAGGAAGAAGTATTTCCCACCCAAGCTCTTCATTTTTGCCTCTACTCTGCCCTCCTTCCCTTGCTCTGGCACAAGCACTGGTGCAACCAGGCAAGACTCTGGGGAGCAAGCGGCATGAGGAAGAGGAATAAGCTGCTGGGAGCTAGAAGAAAGATGGAGTTGCCTCTTGCAATAGCCATACCAAGTTATAGTGGCCATACCAAGTTATAGTGAAAAATTAAAAGGAAGGAGTTGAACAAAGTTGACTCATGGATCATTTTGCCACAAATAAAAGAATGAGCAAGGAAAGCAGAAAAAAATGCTGATCTGCACATACCACATGTATTTCTGTTTCAGCACTTCCCATAGAAATGGCAGTAGTAATAAAAAAAAAAAAAAACTGTTATATTCCTCCCTAAATTTATAGTTTAAATATCCAAGTCCCATCCTCAGAATTACAAGTTACTAAGCCATTCAAAAATTCATTCTACCTTTCTGGAATAATCTTCTACTCAGTAATACCTTATTTCTCCATACGCTGCATTCACTACTAATATTCCTAGCACTATTTCGTAAGAAAATTATGAAAGACTGAAAAATATGTACAGCTGGGTCATCTAAAGGATTTCAAAAGGACATAATAAAGTGTCCTTTATTCAAAAAAGCACCTAATTTCCACGGGGTAGGTTTAATAAATAGTGCTCTAGCGAAAGTCATGGTTCAGCCACCTGGAACCATGATTTGGCCATAGCCAGTCCAGATGGACAGAGCTGACCACAGCAAAGGAATTAGCTCCTCTCTCCTCAGTATGAAACTTGCACAGTAAAAACCTAACTCCCTCCAAGATTTGGGAAGCAGCTACCAATAAGCTGAACACTCAACTGTCACTCCCTTTATGCTACATAATTATGAAAACCACATTTTTTTTATTCTAAGCACCATGGAGCAATACAAAATCAAATTACACATAAAAGGTTGTGGTGCATATGAGTCTGATTCAGTTCACCAAGAAATAAACAAAGCAGTCAGAAACAGGACTTGAAGCAAGGATATGTGTATTTTCTGTCAATACATTTCAGCAGTGTTCCAAGTTATTACCCTCCAATTATTCTCTACCAAGTGTATGCAGCTTAATTGTTTAAAGATGTTTTTTTCCTAACTTTCAGCAGTGCAAGCTTAGCAAGTGACCAACATATGCTCTCCTCTCAGTCAGCTGAATGCAAACAGTGGAAGTATAAGAAATGCATCCAATCTTTGGCACAGTTGAAGAAGTTCAGTCCCTGTCTACACTTGAAATGTATTAAATTGGTTCAAGCCAACAAATCTGCAGATGCAGTCAAGCATTCTCAATATAATAGTGTTTTCTGGCTGCTTGACTATTGGCCAAGTGATTTTTGAGAGAAGAAAACAAATATCTGTAAGCAGTGGAGAACATCCTGTGAATCCTCTAAAGCTGGGGCTGCTTCCACACCAAGGATCGGCAAGAAGAGTTTGCATGAACTTCTTATGTTAAAGAATTAAATATTTGACAACCTGCTATTATGAAACAGTTGAGAAGAAGCAGTGAAGCATGACTGAACCTGTACATAATAACCAAAAATTGTGGACCAGCTCTTCAAAGGGATGTCAGTTAAGATTTGCAGCAAGGGCTCTCTCTTCACAATTGGCAATGTCAGAACCCAAGCTGGGAAACAAATTGTATATCCAAAGATTTAAGTACCTTCCTCTAGTTTTGAGTATATGTCTTTATCACTGCTTTCTTCAGAGTATTTATTTTCGTTAAAGTTGTGGCACCTTTAGTTTGTGAGGGACAACTGAATTTAGCAAGTAAACTTGTTAAAGAAAACAAGATTATTCTAGAGAAAGAAAAAAAAAAGAAAAAAAGAAAAAACTCACCTCAACTTCAGCAAATCAAAACATAAGAATAAGTTACAAATTTAAATTATACACACCCATCTAACACATGCTGACTGCCGTCCACTTCCAGAGGGTTACCTCTTCGAGGGAACTCCGGAAGGGAACACACAGAGTTGGTATCACAGCCCTCGCAGCAGACCAGCACATTAGAAAGACCCTTCTGAGTTTCTCTTTTTATTCTGAGCCTTCACTAACAGCAGGTTTTCCTCCTTTGCTTTCCCAGTCCGAGTCACAGTACCTCTCAGGACAGGGTGAATGGAGTCCTTGCTCTCCCTGGGACCCTGAGCCTGCATGTCTGCTGTGGTGTGTACTCAAGGCATTCCTCCTGGCTTAAAAGAACGATCCAGGACTAGATGTGACACTGCGATAGTGCAGACAGCCCTTCTGACACTCACTGTTTTCTCTCTCCCTCATCTACCACAGCTCTTGGTATCACAGCGGTCCTTTCAAGACCGAAAAAGATGCACAAATTTTACATCGTCTGCAAACCACGCAGCTCAATACCAGTCTTATATCAACGGCAGAATCTGCGTACAGCCATGGCCCTAATCTGGACAACAGAACCACACATTCATCTGGCTACTCTCTCCTTCCACACAAAGAAAGAGAGGGTGTGGATACCTCACCTGCAGGCATACAGCCTGGAGTGTCCATCTCTCAATTAAATGTGCTGGGCAAGTTTCTGCTTTAGGTCTTATCCAAAAGCAGAAACAAGTAGAACTAAGGTAAGACCTTCTCAAGACCAGAAGTGCTCACAGAACTGGAGGATGAGGCTCTCAAATCCTCACTCTGATCCTGAAGGGCCAGGACAATGCGCACCCCACTTAGAAGACGAATAGCAGTCTCCTACAGCAGTTTCCTCTGTCAGACTGCTAAAGACATTGGAAAATTGCTCTGGGATCAGCATATGTGATCACTGGGTAGATGTGCGCTTGGCAGTACAAGACTGTGGAGTTTACGTGGAGCAAGGAGACAATGTGCTGAAGATCCAATATGCACTGAAGCCTTTGGGCTTTCAGAAGTATTATAGAAGCATTAGTGGATCATAGGCACATTTTGGCCCAGCATTTACCAGTAAAAGGCATTTGTAGCAAACACTTCAATTTCATTTTTGACATAGTACCCAGTGAGACGCTATAAAGGAGGCAGTAGATTGTCATCAACAGGGAGGGGGAAGAAAAAAAGGCAGAAGATGGAAGATTTTGAATGCTAGAGCCCAAAATGAGCAAAATAAAAGTCTGCACATATCTGTATTCTCAGAGGAATCTGTAGAAAGTCTATCACTTCAGCTCGTAAGGCTAGTCCCATAAAAGGCAATTTCAGAACAATTTTGTCTACCCTGAGCATGCTGACAAAACCAAATACATCCTAAGCTATGGTTTGCAGGTTTCTAAAGTAATTGCAGTACCTTGTGAAAAAGGAGTCAAATATTACTCTGAGCAGGGTAAAGGAGGGGGTTTGGGGGTTATGTGGTCTAAAGCACTAAATAGATTTCGTACACTGAAATGGCCCAGGCTAACACTTGAGCCCAGTTCAGCCCAGCCTTGGATCCGATCATTACAACCCAACACATCTTAAACAATTACAGCCCAACTTTTATTCATCATGACATCAAATAACAGGATTTCCAACAAAAAGCTTTGTAGCTAGGGAAGAACCAAATTTTCCATCTTATAGAAATAGTGGTGTGTTAGCAAAAAATCCTTTGGTTGGAGAAAATGGAAACGTACAAGTTGAAATTATATGCCATCTTGAAATGCAAAATCAGAGTGCTATACCTTAGGGAAGTTACAAAGTGGACCACTCCAATATCATTAAACTCTTGTTCTTCAAAAATAAATTTTAGCATAGTTTTTGTATTTCTACAAAATGTCTCCCTTAAAAGAAAAAAACATCACAGCATTTTTGCCAGGAAACTATTTTTCAAAACAATCTCGGCAAACTCCATTATTTTCCCGGTGAAAACAAAGGCTGTTTTCAGTCCTATCTGCCACAGAGGACCAATTTGTTAATTTGGCTGGCTGACTTGAGCAGAAGACATTATGATTATAACTGTAATACGAAAGGAGAACAATAAGCTAGAAAGATCACCAGTCTACTAAAAATCAACTGTAAGTGCTTTGCAACCATGAATCAGATTGAAGTTTATTTTAGTTTTATTCAGAAAAATTAAATCATCTACTTCAGAGTAGAACAGACTTTCTTGCCTGCAGATGAGTTCAAATCCTGTTTCTTCTCCCTTTTCTCACAGACATACGACCAGATCAGTAACAGATAGTACTTTCAAACATTCAGGATTAGTTCTATCCTGAACTTATCTCCCATTTCTCATTCAGTTGCAAGCAAGTATGATTATTACTGCTTCTGTCCACCATCTCCTGCTCAGATCTTCCACTACACCTCTAACTGTGGGTGTCTGAGTTCTCTCTCTGCTCCACATGTAATGAACCTAATCTGACTTAATTTGCCTTCCATACTTACAGTCATGTAATCTGGGCCACATTGTCTCTATCTGTCATACAAGAAATACAGTGATTTACTTGCTCAGACTGCACTTTTGATTATCTTGAGTTTCCAGTCAGTGAGGATTTACCTACCTAGAAGCTCTATGTGCGGTTCAACAAGTGGAATTGCTCTGAAATGGAAAGCAGCTCTCAGGACCTGCATGTTTTTCTGATCATACTCTAGATCTGCTCCTCCTGATAAATAAATAAATCAATCATTTTGAAAATCTTTGTTCTGAGAACAGAAATGGTACTGGGCTCCATGTGCCTTTATGGCAAGTTGATATTTGCCTTCGTTAATTTGCCTATCCGTAAGAAAACCTATGCCTGCATGGGGAAAGAAAGGCAACCTAGACAAAGACTGCAACATTTAACAAAATAGAGCCCTTAAGGAAGGAGAAACAAGAAAAAAATGTGTCACTTATTAAGACACAGTAAATAGTAACAATACAGCATTGACTTCTTTGCAAAGAACCAAAGTACAAAAACAAAGAACATTCTTAGCCTAAGAATTATTTCTCAAAGACTAGCCAGATTTTTGCCATGAAACCCTGCCCTCAGACTCAAAGGCTGTACCATTTCAAACTGACAAGTCATAAGGAGATGCCACCTCCCATCTATAAGTCAGCTGAAAGAAGAACTTTGTGTAACATCTGGAGGGGAATGTGACCTTCCCACAGCAGAGTGTCAAACACCAGAATCTATCCATCCTAGATCTAAGAGGATATCAAGGCCAGATGCTGCTATGGACAGTCAGCCTAAAATGGTGGACGTATTTTCCTTCCACTGCCCTTTTCAAGCAATCAGGTTTTTAATAAACCTTGATATATTAAGTCTTTCAAAACTTGGTCCAAAGGCATGAATATTGTTTTCATTTTAAGAATTAAAATAAAATGAGGCAAACGTTGTTCTGGATCCTAGAAAGATCACAGAATCCAGAAATTAACACGGTAATTCCACTTCATGAGTGCTTACTAAATGTGTTCCAACAAACTTACTAGTTCTGTATCTGGAGACTCAATCTTTGAAGTTTTCCTGCACATCACTCACTGTCTACGTTGTCAGACAGCCAAATTCTGAGTCTCATAATTTTAATAGAAAGGCCATAAGCACAGATACCAACATACACAATGAATCATTTGCTAGACGTTGTCTTCAAGAGCTAGATATTATGGTACTCCTCCTTACTGCTCAACATCTGTCTTACAGAAAATTCCTGTTAGCCTTACTCTTTGCTGCTTCATGAATGGACAGAGATTTACTTCAGCTTTCCAAAATGTTTTGCATGGAAACCAAGCTTTCTGCATCAGTTGAATTGTTTTAATTATTCACTGCAAGTAA
Organism: Chlamydotis macqueenii; assembly: GCF_036417535.1. Lineage (NCBI taxonomy): Eukaryota > Metazoa > Chordata > Aves > Otidiformes > Otididae > Chlamydotis > Chlamydotis macqueenii. The sequence goes on along the minus strand of NC_141571.1, from coordinate 2,003,638 downwards.
TCTGTGCAATATTATTTTTTAATTTGCATATCAGTCTAGACATCTGCAAATGCATCTTATTATCCAGCAGAGAAAAGCAGATATTTCCAGGGTGTGAGTCATCCATCCTACATCAGGTGCTCCTTTTAGGAAAAGATACTCAAAATGCACCATTTTCTGTCTTTTGATGGTAAAAGACTTGTGTGCTGGTTAGCTTAGTTTTTAACACCTATATTCAGTTATGTGAATTCTGTTCATAAGAACTGCAGCTTCTGACTGAACACTAAATATTTCTATCCATTGCTTTAAAAGCTCCAGATAAAGAGGGTGGTACCCGTGACTCAGCTGTAGATGCTGTTCCCTTGGTCCCTTGTTCAAAGCAAGGGAACTTCACCTAGACATTTTGAGGTTGATGTCATGTCTCCAGAATGATAAACTTCTCGCCAATGTGTTTAAAGCATGGCTTTGGTGAGGGTAAGCACAACGCACAGCATCAAACCATGCTATTGAGGCAGGAGATAAAACATCCTATTCCTATCAGGCTTCTGTGGGAAACCCAACAGTCGGCTCCACGTGAAGTATGCAGATGAAAAGGAGAATGAAGAAACTCAAGTATAGAGCAAATCCTTTGCCTGTGCTGAATATTAGCTGGCCTATACATAGGCTTCCATATTTATGACCTTCTTATTTAAGTAGACATTAACAAAGCTGCACTGAGTCCCATGAGAGTCCATATTTGTGAATTAATATAAAACTCAGATAGAAAATAAACAGAAATTATCAGATTCCCCCATTTTAAATGAAAATTTTCTTCAATACCTTTTGGACTTTCATATTCTCCCTCAGAAACACAGGTACCATTGAGATGAAACAAAAAAAATTTTTTTTTTTTCTTTTTAGCACTGTGATCATGTGCCTTCTTAACTACTGATGATTTTTACTAGACACGGGAAATTTTTCACACAGTTAAAAAGAAAGAAAAATAACTATGACACAAGTTTTGTTCCTAAGGGGTTATATACTTTTTAGCTACTTTTTTTTTTAATATTTTGCTGTTTAGCAGACAGTTTGAATACAGTGTAACACTAGACAAAATTGATATAATTGGAAAAGCAGTAGAATATGTGTATTCTCTGAGCAGGATGACCATCATTAACTCCACCTATCAAACCCTGCGCAGCTAAGTCACAGTGCAGTTTAAAAATGCACACAGCTCTTTACAGGCATGTTTGTAAATGTATGTAAATTATAGAAATGCCTATAGAATATAGAAATAGAATAGCATTTTAGCTGAGAACACTGCTAAAGTTTTTGCTGTGAAACTCCACCTGGATAAAATCAGAGCTTTTGGTGAAAATACCAGGTCTAGTGAAACTTCTGCTACGTAATCTATTTTTTTTTCGAGATCTGTGGGGCTGCATGCCCTGTTTTTCCACTGCAGTTTGAGTTCAGATGGAAGAAAGGGAAGAGAGGTTGGAGCAGGTAGGAAATTGCTGTGGTTTTCCTAGAGCTGGCAGCTCACTCAACGCAGTAGCAGCATTTCCAGCTGGACCGCCTGCAGCCAGGCAAATAGCTATGCTTGTACCATTTGTGGAGAACAAGATGAAGATGTTGTCTATTGTTTGTGAACACGTTTGTGGCAGAGCACTGGCAGGGCCAGTGTGTCCCAAGCTCGGGCTGCCCGACACCAGGGAGAGAGCCGTGCCAGCGCAAACCCGCCGTTTCTCACTCAAGGCTTGCTGCTCCCGACGCGTTACTCCCAGATTTCTGTTTAGGACTTTCTGGACAGGGATACAGGCACCCTGTCCTAAACAAAAAGAGAAGGACAATAGCTTTTATTCATGCACTCAGCAAAACCGAGAAGCCTCCCTTCAGTGAAATCTATCCTATTAGTTTTATATTTCCTATTCATTTACAGAAAGGGAAACAACGTGCTTCAGAGCCGACTGGCTCGAGCACTCCAACTGGCGTGTACAAACCTCGGGTAGAACTTTTGTTCTTCCCAGTTCCCCACAAAGTTTTAAGGGAGGACCTGCCACCAGCCATATAAACATCATCATTTCTTGGCAATGGCTATTTTTTTTTCAATAGTCACAAAAGAAACCGAGTAAACATTTCTCCTATGCAAAACTTTTCATAAAATGGAATTCGACTTCATGGATGATACTAGTTATAATAAGACTGAAAACCCTAGGAATCATCTGGAAGTCCAGGGAAGCACATCTCATTCAAAGAGCCCTTATGGGAACACATCTGGTTATCTTTTAGTTGGGAGGCAAAGAGGAGCATTTTCAGCTAAAACCAGACCACGTACTTCACAGACCACCTCCAGTTCTCAGAAGAGCTGGATGACAGAGAAGACATAAATGTGGAAACGCTTCAGAAAGGTGCTCCGTGCCTGCTCGCTCTGGGACACAGATCTATTTGGTGTCCTGCAGAGGTAAAAGGAGATTCCTTCAGTGTATCAGCACTGTGTGGTGCAGTTGATACAGAAACACCCAAGCTAGGGCCAGCACGCTCGTGCCACGCTCTGCGAGAACCACCACAGCCATGCGTGGACCCTCCAGCCCCATGGCCACAATGGAGTGGAGCTTCCCCAAGCTGTGTCACTTCTGCTTCTACTTCTGTCTTCAATGTCTCCACCATTCCCACACCTACCCAGCACCTAAGGTGAGGGGACAGGTGGGACAGAGCTGTCACCAGCTCAGCTCTGGTGCCAGGGCTGGAGGGCGCTGGGGACACAGGCAAAGGAGAACATGGTAAGTAAGGAGAGTGGAGCTGTAGGCATTAAATCTTATTTGCCACACTGGGAGGAGAGTGTGCTACAAGGTGAGGGAGAAGTCTCTGGGCTGCGCAGCCCGTAGTATTCACACAATTATTCAACTATTCTGCAGTGCTTCACGCATTGTCCCTTTCCAAGATGCAACTATTTTGTCCACCTGGCAGTGCTGCAATCCCAATCAGCCGCAGCAATCCCCAATGGAGCAAACAGCAGTAGTGTCTGTCAGCTGCTTGACGCCATCTGTTTAGAGAAAAGATCAAAACTGCGGGTCATCTACTTCTCATCTAACATCACATGTGCTCATCTAACTTCTACATCTTCTTTAAGCTGATGAAAACAACCCATGCTCCTTTGTCTAATAGCAGATTTTAGAATAAAGCAGTTGTTTAATTTGCCCTCAGCTCTGATGGTACTGCAAGCATATTTGTACCTAGTTTTTCCAGATATTCAATGACTTGGACAGTCATGTGTCTCCAAACCAGGTCTGCACCTTACACACCTGTGTTCACTCTCCTGACAGTGGATTGCCAGGACTCCACAAGCAGAGATTAAAGACTTCTTGGTGCCTCCTGGCCTGGTCTCCACCAGGGATAGGTACACTGCTGGGAAGTGTTTTATTTGGGGAAAAAAAAAAAACAAAACAAACAAACAAAACACCCAGCAGCACTCACCTGGAAGAAACCCTGACCAGTGCTGGGACAGCATAGCTGCAGGGAAACCATTAGAAGCGACCCTGGACATCACGTCAGCCTGCCTTCATACACAACATCTCGGTAACATGCTGCAGTAGGTACCAGATAAGTACTCCAGAGTGTGTATTTGACAAACACACATAAACCCATCAGACATCTTCATTTCAAGGACTGGATTTGTATCCTCACCCAGACCGTGCCCTTCTGCCTTGCAGAACTCATTCTGAATGTCCAGTACCCAGCTGTAGCATCGGGCAACTGAACTAGTAGACAGTTTGATATCACAGACTTGTGAAAGCAGAAGTTATTCAGACCAAAAAAAAAATGAATTTTTTCCTCTACAGCGTTGATAAGAAATACACACCCCAAAAAAGGAGCTATATTGGGTCCTGAAACAAATCGCTGCACATGTTTAGTGATGAGGCACTGAAGTTTCCTCTGCAAATACACAGCTTTCACTGAATGCATAATTCTCATCAAGATTTCTGATACACATTTTATTAGGATGTTCTTTTCTACCGTAGTGGTCTCACTCTAGTTAAAAAGAAAACTAGGCAAATATGGTAAATAAAATTAAAGATTTCAAGGCCAAATTGGATGAGGCTCTGAGCAACCTTGCATGGGGGTTGGACTAGATGACTTTTAAAGGTCCCTTCCAACCCAAACCATTCTATGATTCTATGAAATACTACAAGAACTGTTCAAGAAGGATAGGCAATATAGGGTATCCTGGCCATAAATATTTTACCATTTAGTTTAAGAAAGCACAAAGGCAAGAGCCTTCTTCCAAATCTTGATGGGGTTGTGAAGTTAACTAGGTCATCCTGAAAAAAAGGACACATTTTTCTTGTTTCAAATTGGTCCTGTATGCCCCTTTGCAATGAGGCTTTTCAAACTGGTATTATCAGGAGTTTCTACATCAGCTACAAAGAACCTTGAGGTCAAAATTTACAGATGTTTTAAAATGACAACTCCATTTGGACCTATTAACTACAATCACCTGAAGACCTGGTCTTCAATACTAGATATTTTTACTCAGTGCTAAGTATTATTACTTCTAGGACAACAGAAAAATTAAAAGTATAATTGTGTTGTGTGAAAGAGGACAGCAGAAAAAATATATAGCTTGTGGAGAGAGGAAATATTGCATCTTATACAGTCAGAATTAAAACATTTCTAGAAAAAAAAAAATAGGCTTTGCTTAAAATAGCCTCAGTGAGCAAAACATGTCAGTGCCCTTCTCACTGAATTTCTCCTAATAGACAACTTGAGGCATGTTTGGTAAATATACAACCCAATTCCCTAGGGGAGATTCCCTGTGTAATCACTGTCATAGGAAGCCAGATTAATCAGAGGTTTTGGGCGACTGCGAGGAGGCTCCAGCTGGCTCCGGCAAGGCTGTATGCTAGCCATATGTCAGGCCAGGTTCAGCCTGATGCAAACCAGATAAACTGAAATGAACAAAAAGCAGGGAAAATACTGAAAAGGAAGACAAATTACGTGATTTCTCCCCATAAAAGGAATAAGGATTTTACATGGTTACATTTCCAAATTAAACCCCAGTTAAAGTGTAAATTCAGTACTAACTGTACAAATGAACAAAAAGCAGGGAAAATACTGAAAAGGAAGACTAATTACGTGATTTCTCCCCATAAAAGGAATGAGGATTTTACATGTTTACATTTCCAAATTAAACCCCAGTTAAAGTGTAAATTCAGTACTAACTGTTCTTGGTTCTCTCTCTTGACAGCTTACAACAAAAGTTGTTCCAGAACAATTTTGTGACTAGATAAAAGAGGACATTTTCATCTACTGAAAGCCTTACTTCCAGCCATTGAGGATTACATGTCCAAGAGCCTGCATAGCCCCAACACTTCAGAGAAATCCCCTAGAAATTTCTTCTCACTGAAATAGTGTCCAAGACATTGTTTCCCCATCTTTTTTAAGGTCCCGATCTTTAAGCGTTTATCTGCTTCAAGTTGTTGTTCTGTTTTCTTATTTCCTTCTTGGGAAAACTTGAACGAACAGATTGCTTACATGTGTAGTCCCAGTCCCCGTCCTTAGCATCCATGGCCATGCTCTCGCAGCCTGTGTGGTACGTTCTGGACTGTGAAAGAGCACAGCTCTCCATGTGCAACGCTTTCAGCCCAGTACTGCTGCCATGCCGCTAGCAAAAATTAAAATCAACAACTTCGCATGCAGTAAAAATGAAGAGAAGGTTTTTAAGACTGCACAATGCTTATTCATGCTTAGTAATTGCTTAATAAAAATTTCCATTCAAATAAATACTTTTACACTTGAGAAAGGAAGAGCTGCAGAAAGGGAAGTGCAAGAGGAGAACCTACCCTGGGCCCTGTTAGCAGGGGCAGAAGGACCATCAGTCAAGCAGGTCTTGCAGAAACAGGACGATGTTATCCTCAGCCACCATGGAAGCAGGAATTTGTCTGGATACTGTAGCTCCAGACTTCTTCTTCCCTTGTCCTGGCATCATCCCCTTGTTTCTCATTGATACAAGATCCATCAGGCTGCTGTGAAGAACAGCTTCTTCTCCCAGTCCTTGACTTGCGCAATGGAGGATGAGGACCATGGAGCACACAGGAAGAACAGATCACAATTCTTATAGTATTATCTGCACTTTTCTGTGAGTATGGCTTCTACAAGCTGAACCCCTCACGAGTCAGACCGTATGAAATGCCATGGCTCTTACACATGCTCCCTGTGCTTTTGGCCGCATCCCTGAAGCTGACAATCAGCAGTGCCTAGGTACAGCCTTGACTCAGGGCACAGCTGCCATAGCGTACAGTCCACAAGACTTTCAGCATAAGGACGGATGATGCACCAACACCACAGCAGCACCATGACACTAAGCGTGCGTTACAACCAGGCACCCATGCAATCACAACATTCATTGTGCTAGCTTTGTGCCTCGCCTGGTGCCCTACATGGCCAAGTCAGGCCCTCTTCTGCAATATTTGACCCTGCTGTGTCCCTGCCCTATCTTCTGTCTCTGGGCCATGACAATGCTACCAGTGTAGTCCTTCTCTATTTTAGGAATGGGAAAGAAGAGCCAGAGCCAGGCTGCACTCGCTCTCCTCTTCCCCTACCCATTGATGTTCCTCTGTTTCCTGAGCAAGTTGCTGGGGCAGAGCTGCAGCACATATGGGATCAGTGAGTGCCCTGGGGCTGAGAGGGAAGGAAATGCTCTTCTGTTGGGGAAGGAAGATGTTTCCAACTGTAGAAGGTGTCAAAAGAGAGCAGCTCCACATCCTCAGTTGCACATTGTACTACAAGCCAACACCATTCTTGGCAGAAGAGCACTGGGACTAAATCAGAACCTCCTGGCAAGGGAACCCAGCAAAGGAACCAGCAAGAGGCATTTGCCTTCTCCACAGTCCCTCAAAGTTCATTGACCTTTTTTAATACCCCACAAATTTGGCAGAAACCCAGCACTCAGTGGCTTCATTTTAGTGTCAGATGCTCAAAGGTTCCAGTGCTGTTGCCCATCGGGACTCTCTGGCTCTGGAGGCCAGGAGACCTCATGCCCCTGGAGGAGATGAAATATCTGCTTAGTGAAATCTAATTTGGTGAGGGGAGGGGAGTGTTTTTTTGGAAAACCTGGAAACCCCATTAGACCACACATTCTGCCCCTTCATGCCTGCAAAAAGGAAGGTACCATACCAATAGACTTCCCTCTATGACAGGTAGGTAGAACCAACCTGCTACCAAGATGATACTGAATATAGTCTTTAGGCCTTTGCTTTCAAGTTTTAATAGCTGCCAATACCAAAGGCACAAAACAAGTAACTAAGAGGTCACAGTCGTAGAAACACAACTGTGCACAGGAGAACTAAATTATGTTCTCAGTTGCTCACTCCTCTAGAACTACACGCTGTGTCTCATATGTCCTGCGTACTCGATGTATAAACTTTTACTGTGCAAGTACAAAGGACTGACAGCAGTTTTTCCGTTTGCCATTGCATTGGAGAGGGAGGAAACAAAATTACAACCCTTTCGAAGTACCGCCCCTGCCAACGTCTCTCGCGTGTTCAATATAAGCAAGACCTCTCGCATCTTTAATTCACCGATGGAAGGTTAACTTCTGATCTGCACGAGCAGGGAGCAGAACCAGAATGTTAAAGACACAGACCACGGAAGGCCTGTAAGAGAGGTATGTGGTAAATGCCTTTGGAGGTTCGTTTCTGACGCAGCCAAACAAAGCGCACTGAGCACATCCTGCTGTTCCTTGCTGCCCCTCGCCTGACACTACAGCGCCAGGATGCCTCAGTGCTACAGTAGGTTTTACAGTTACCTCCTTTTCTTCTCTTTGTTTTTTAAGAAAAATAAATCTGTAGACAGGCCTTGAGGCCTGAGTTACCTAGAAAGCTCTAGATAAATCAAAGGATTTAGCAAGATTAGCTTCCCTTGACTTGCAGTCAGATTTCCTGCAATGAGAAAAGCCAGAACTGCCAGACAATGTACAGCACATCAGTCCTAACTCTCAAATCTGGCTGGAATTACATTCTCCTCAGCTACATGCCTGGGGTGAGTAGATTATTTGTTATTTAAGTGGATGTTTCTCTTTTATTCAAAAATTATTCATAAATCTGTATTGGTGTACTGTTTTTCTAAATCACAACAAAACATTTTAGGAAGATATAGCTCCAGAGAGAACTGTAGGTGTGATATGAATTTGTTCAGCAAGCTAAAATGAAAATACAGAGGCCAGAGAAATCTGCTTTAAACACTCTGCTTATACATATGCATAAATAGGTATATATCATCTACTTTAAAATAACAGCACTGGTCTGTTGAAATGTGAAAAGTAATAACTACTCACCAGTTTTTGTGACATAAAAAATTAACGCATTAAAAAAGGCGACGACAAGTTTTAGTTAAATGAAAATATCAATTTCTGCAGCTTTCCTTTATGGACAACATAGTGTTTTCTTTCTGCTTTTCAAATTGCCAGTTTGCCTTTACAGATTGGGCAGCAAAGACTTATAAATACCTTTTCATATGAAAAGTATTTTTACTGCTTTTGGAGTTTTGTCTTGTACGGGCCTCAAATTGTTTATATTATAGGGGAAAAATAAGTTGTTTCTTTATAGTGGAGAGATAAATCTTGTTTTCTATTTCAGGAGTGATTTCACTGAATGTTAGATTATTTTTTTTTTTAAGCCATTTCAAAAAATTTTGATTGCCCTCTTCCAGTACCAGCAACTCGTATTTATAAACGTTATACACTGTATATGTTCAGATTTATACAAGATGGTTTTATGGTGTGCATAAAATGCTGAAACCTGTAAACACACTGATGGTATTAACAAGGACCAGATGCCCATTGCCTTTCTTGTATAGAAAATAAGGTGGGAGTTCTGCATATTTGTGGACTTTAGTGAATAGGTCTTTAAATGTGATTCTTGCTTTCATGCACGCACAGTTTTGTGTCTCTTGTACAAATGGTAAAGAAGTTTTATGCTTAAAGATTAATTCTAGCAAGTTTCCAGGAACATTCATTTGTTGAAGGAGGATGACAAGGTCAGATGATTTTTGTAAGGCAATTAGATGAACAATCTTCATTTCCAGTAGCTTTAAGTTTTAAATGGTAGAAAAGAAAAAAGAGGAAAAAAGGAAGAAAAGTGTAATGTTGGATTTATGAGGGACTTTCTTCCCTCCCTTCCAAGGTCCCTTGCAACAAAAAAATGTTCTGATTTATCTTAACACACACAGTAGCACCTCTGGGAACTGTCTGACATAAAATGTTGCAACAGACAAATACAGGAACATTAATTTAATATTATGGGGTACTTAAAATCCTTTTCTGTGTTTTCTTAGAAAGCAGATGTAGTAGAACAATTAAAATTAATTTAGGAGGTTCCAAGATACCAACAGCAGAGCCTGATTTAATAGTTAGATACATCCCTCAAAGCGCAGTAAATCCCTAAGGTGTGAGAAGTGTTCTGACTGTAACACGAATAAATAAAGCTATGAATGTAGAATGTAAATTAGCTATTTAATTAAAATACTATTTTTCATTTCATGCATTGGACTGTCATTGGAGCTTGTTATTTAAAATGCAAAGAATATAAGAATTTAATGTAAAATATTGAAGCACTCTATCTAGTGCGTATATTTGACATTTTGAGGCATAGCCATGCACCAAGTATTCGTTTTGCAGTGATCAGAAATACAGCAGGTACTTCAAAGAGTAATGAAAATCCCTTCCTTAAAAACATTGACAACATTTACACAGATATGATCAGAGCTGAAACAGATGCCACAAGTAGCAAACCTAGAAAATATTACCGGCAGTAATTAAGGTATGTCTGCCACCTTTACGTTTATGTGACTATTGCCTCTTTCTTCTGCACGATTCCTAATGCTCCGCTCTACCTGGTTTTGCTCTTGCTGCCTTTACTCTTCAGGCAAGTGAAGCAGCTTTTAACGAAGGACACATCCTCTAAAGTTATACTATTTATTTCTATGAAAGCAGGAACAAGCAAGATAAGTTTGTAACACAGACTTGAAATATTTAACCTTCAGTTAAACCCCTTTCTGATTAAGTATGAAAGAAAGAAAGGTTAAGATTAACTGTTCATGGGTGGTTGCCATTAGTAAATAAACACAATCAAAGATGGTATTGATTAATTTTTTTAACTTTTTCAGTCAATATTTTGTCTAGTATTGCTCCAGTCCAAAAGATCTGACATTTTCAGTTTTTCTATGATCAATATACTCTCTCTATTTCTCTTCTCTGAGAAATAAAGCATTTAAATTGCAAAGCAAAATCATATCTCATATTGGGCAAAATATTCTGAGAGTTAGGGCAACAGGTAAAGAAATATGGTCACATCTGGCCAAAAGATGAGTGAAAGACAACCCACGTTATGAATTTCCTAGCAATGGAAATGAGACAAGCTGTGGTAACTACAACCACAGCATTTTAAGATGTAGTTGCAGGGGACTGGTGTGTTTTTATGTTGCATAAATGCAGCCATGTATCCAGTACCAACCTGTAGCCGTTTGTGGATTTTACTCCTTTAGACCTCTTCCAGTGAAATAGCATGCTTTGATTTCTGAGGTTTGAGGATAAGCCGCTAAATACCAGACCTCTCAAGCCTAAAGACAAGACATTCTTCTGAACTGATGTTGTATTATTTTACCAAAATGTAATGCAACCATTCACAGTATTTTATTCAAAAGCATAAATCAGATTGATTTCACTTGCGTCATTCACATGTGTTACTTCTACAAATGCTAAGGTTTCTCTGAATGTTCTCCAAATATGCCCACCTTCTCCATTACCTGTTACAGAAAACCCTCTGGATTTATGGTGGTGCAGCTCCACAGACCTAGCAGCCAGAGATATACCACCAAAATAATCATGATCTTAAGCTGCCTTCCACTGATTTTTGCAAAGCCCTGTGTGCATAAAGTGGTATTTCTGAGATTGTTGTTACATCTGTTCCCACACAAAAGCAAGAACCAGAGCAGATTTGATCTGTTTAACCAAGTGATCTGTTTTCAGGAGGGATCATACCTCATATTTAAGAGAATGAGAAATCTCACTGAGAGATGATAGCCTTTCTGCAACAGAACTCTTCCATGGCTGATTGTATTCTTCGATCCTCATCATAGCATGATGTTTCAGACACTTCATTACTTTATTTTTAATTCTTTTTATCCATTTTATCATGTATGGAAAAGGATTTATTTGCCTGTAACAATCTGTTCACTTTTTAAAATGTTAGGTATATAAGCTGCAAATTTTCATCCTGATGTTCCTTCAATTAAAGTATTTTTGTTAGTTGCCAGTTATTTTGCATTTGTATTCCCAGATCTCACTGTACCTGAAAAATATGAAGGTTTCTAATCAGAAAATGTCTGATTAGATGTCTCATTGACTTAAATTGATTCAGAAAGCCTGTAAGAGTCTCAAAGTATGAAAGTGCAGAAACTTGATTTTGCTCAGACAGGGTTTCCCGTCCTTACCCTATATTGCTGACCACAGACACATGTTGTTTCTCCTCTTAGAAGTGAGCAGCACATTCATGTGAATTCTGTAATTCTCCCTTCAGATTGTCCTTCCAGCAAATATATTTAGATCACTTGCCGATATTAACATGTCACAGAAGCAGAGAACCTTCTTCCTAATAAAACCAGTGATGGTCTTGTAAATGACAGCTAGTTTTATTTAAGCTGTGCTTCTAACTTTCTTATTAACATATTAGAAAAAACACCTTAAATCAAGTTGCAGAAGTTTTCAGAACAGCAATGGTTCCCTAAGAAAAGCATTTGCAATTGAGAAAAAAAAAATAAAACTAGAAATATTACATACTTGCACCGTATCAATGCATCAAAACACGGATGGATCAGGCTGCTTTCTGTCACAGAAACAAAACTTCAAAATCAAAGAGATGCTGCTGAGAGGAGTCAGGTCTCATATACCCATGAAAGGCATCAAATTCTATTAGAAGGTAGTATGAGGCAGTTAAAAAACATGATCTGTAACCATCCACAGACTATTCAATGGACTTTGCAGATGATGGATGCGCACTGATCCTTGTCTGAATGGCAAAAGGACTACATGCGTATCCAGATCCGTATGGGAAAAACTCCTCCTCTTCTCTCATCCCGGTCCCTTTGCAGCTAACAACATCTGCAGGAAGATGCGCACATGAGGAGGGTCCCAGCGACAGGTAGGAGGTAGGGATGAAAGAGTCAGTGTCACGCAACAGTATGTGCTGGAGATAACAAAGAGCGATGAAGGGTATGGTGAGGGAGCCAGAAAAAAATCACACTGAGATGAAGAGGATGACAAAATGGAGGGACTGACAGAGAGCAAAAAGCATGGATAATAAAAAAAATAAGGTGGGTGAAGGAAAGACAGAAAAGAGTCTGAAAACATATCAAAGAGAGGAAAGGGAAACAGTTGGATAGAAAATGAAGTGTGGAAAAACATATGTCATAGAAGAGTATGCTCATGTGACAGTACAGAGGAGAAAGACAAGCCAAGATGTGCCAACCGTAGAAAGAAAGAAGAAATAAGAGGGGAAAAAAAGGAAAGGAAAAACAAATACATTTATTTTTTGTAAACTTACAACAGTAGAAAATACAACGAGCCAAGCAGAGAGAAAATGAAACACTAACTGAGATCAAACAGAGAAGGGAAAGACACAAACGCGCGCACACGTCAATTTTTTCAGAAGGCGGCAATGGCTGGTACTGTGAATGCAAACCAGCCTTCCTGCATCACGTCTGGCAACCTAAACCATTCTCCAGAGTTGCAGCTGAGTTTAATTTCAAAGTAGCACAGAACAAATCCCTGGGATTTCTTTCTTTTTTAAATAAGAAAATTAATTACATCCCATAAATGTCTACAATATAACGAGATGTGAATTTGGTGCCTCAAGGCATAGAATAGAAGGAATAGAAGCTAAGAGCAGAATTTGGCCCTAATTCAGATAACAGCAAAGTCTGAAAAATATATTTTCCTTTATGAGTTATTATAACTCATATATGAGTTATAATATATAACTCATATTTATGAGTCATAACTCATAAAATAACTAAGTTATTTTTTATTTTGAATGGAAAAAAATAGATAAAATCAGAATATGTTGAACTTGAACTTTTGAAATGGAAAAACAAAAACAGCATGTTCAAAAGAAAGGGAATTACTGATGCTGGAAATACCCCTGCAGATATCAGCACATAAAGGTCTGTAGTTAAAATTCTTTAAATTGGAAAATTTGGTTGCTGTTAAGTTTTTCATGTGATATATGTCAATTTTAACAACTGAGAACATTCCAACCCTCTAAAATTCAACCAATTCTACCACAAAGTTTGTCACTTCATATTCATCACCCAACAAAAGCGAAGCAACACAAGCAGAGAACAACGAAGGAGAAACATCTGTCCTTTCAAAAGACCCAGAAATATTTTATGGTCATGCAAGCCTGTCTTCCTCCCACTGTTCTAGATTTCTTCTCAGAGCTGCTCTCAGAAGCAACTCAGAGCACCACACAGTTCTTTTTGCTCATCATGTTTGTCTCCATCTGGTCCCTCAAACATCGCTTCTCAGGCATCTCAGGCACGTTCAGGTAGCTCACAGCAGACACTTTTTTTTACCCACATTTCTGGTTGCTGGACACATCTTTCCTTCATGTGGGAGCTCTCTTGGTGGATAATCTCTAAGTGCTCCAGGACCCAAGCTAATGCTCTGGATGCTTTTTGGACAAGCAGAGGCTAAGCACTGTGCATTTTCTTTAGTAAGAGTAGAAATGCCCAGATCTTCTGTGATACAATTTTGCTTGTACGTTAGCACCAAACATGACAGTTCCTGAAAACCTTTTGGTCTTTGCTATGTTTATCTATAGCAACAGCTGAGCAAGGTTCAAACTGGATTTAGCTACCTAAAGTGATGTCGCAATATTTAGGCAAGGTTATCGACACACATTTCAAATCAAACAGGGGAACTAACTTTCTGGTAGACGTTCAAAGAATTACGAGCAAAATGGCCTATGCCCCAAGAGTCCCAGTCTTCCATGGTACAAGTCAGGTCATTATACATGTGCTTAACACATAACTAATTATCTGTTCCTAACCAGCTGAGTTCCTGGACATTTCTGCTGGCTTGCAAAGCACAGAGGCTCGGCAATAAATGGCTGGCTTCACATTACAAACTTTGTCCCTGATCACACCTTTGCACTATTACTGGCCTACTACAGCAGCCCATATCTTAGTAAAGAACATTGAGAGTGTTACAAATGTGTGACTTAGTTACCTCTTTTATTGTGTAATGATGTAAATATTAAATTTGTAATTACTACTTCTTTGAAGGCACTTAACGATTTTAGTCTGACATATCAGGGCAGAGAAAAGAAAAACATATTTCTTAAAATTTTGTTGCAAAAAGAGACATCTTGAATGAAGAAGGTTCTCTTTGATTTATAAAGTTATTCACTTTGAAGCAGGAAGTTGTTAACAGCCCTTTTTCACCCTGGCAGGGTTTCATTTAAGTGCTGAAAGTCTACGTTAGTGCTATCGGTTTATCGCAGCGATAACACTCCGTAGCGTTCTATTTGCATTGTGATATTAGATGGTTATGTAAGTCTTCTGTGAAAAGCTGGGTTTTGGTCAAATTTTATTCTCCACCTCTAATAATCTCCATGTAAATATGGAATCATTGCATTATGACTTAAGTAAAACCACTTTAGATTTCTGTCTCTGAAAAAAAAATTACCTTGAATCAGGAAAACATAAAAGCCTACGGTCACTTTTAAGCATTTGAATAACTTCACTCGCTTTAATAGATTATCTACACACTTAAAGCACAGTTATGTGCTTTTTGTCTCAGCAGAGTCTTACTGTTCATATTTGCATCAAATCCTTTATTAAATTGCACAGCCATGGTCTGTTCATTGTTCTGTTTCATTATGGCAGAGGAGAACTGAAGATAAAACACTGGAAAGGTAAAACCTCAGTACAAAAATGGAGAAAATAGTTTTTAATGGGGGAAATTAAAAAAAAAAAAAAGCAGCCTACATATCACGGTAGCCTACATATCACGGAAGCTCCTAGGAAATGTGTCATGACAGATACTCAGGACAATCACAAGACCACAGTATTTTAAAGCAAGCAAGCAAATGGCTGCAGTCAGTGAAGGACTGGATGATTTGCTAGAATGGAAGGGCCTGCAGTTCCCTCTCAGAAGAAATCTGTGATTAAATAGATGGAAGCTGAAAGACTTTTCAAATATGGCAAAAAGCACACCACATTCTAGATAGCACTCAAAAAAAAAACCTAATCCACAATCTGTTAGTGCCTTAAATTGGAGGTAGTGAAAATAATTAATTTTTAAACTTTTGATCTTTACAAAGTTTTTGAATATGTGGGTTGCGAGCAGTGCTTCCAGCTCCACAGCAGCCGTTCCCATGGCCCTGTATTTTCTGCAAAGGTTCCGAGCCCTGTAAAATCAGCTCGTCTTACCTTAGTATCATGTTTCTCACCTAAACTACCACATACTGGAAGGCCTACCAAGAAAAAAAAAAAGAAAAAAAAAAAAAAACTAAAGAGACCTCCCAAAAGAGGTATTTTTTGCAGCCCAGGGATAGTCCTGATGAGCTCCTGAGAGAACACTAGAAAGCTATCTTTATAAAACCAGACTTGTTAACCACACAGAGAAACGCAAAGAGGCTGTAGCTTTATTTTGTACCAGGGCCTTTCCCCCCCCCCACCCCTATCATCTTTTTTCTGACAAACGCTCTTCAGGCTGTTATATCACATTCGATTATTGGGCTTCCAAAACCGTATTGACGCTTTGTCATTGACTCCAGTCTGACCCTTTGGGTGCCCTAGGCTGCAGACACGAGCCATCCTGTCAGCAGCTAAATGGCTTCACGATTACTTATTTCTATCTGTCCCCTTGCACAGAGCTTCACCAAGTAGGCATAAAAAAACCCCTCGTGGCACACATATGGCTGCCAAATACCCAGCAGAAAGTATTAATATACCATTGAGATGTATAATTAAACCCTTGAAATTATAAAGGGACATTTGATATGTTTTGAATAATTGTGTCCAGATTCTGGTAAACTCATCTGGTTTTTGTACATGCAGTTATCAAACTGAGGAAAAAAGCCTTCCCCCCCGCCCCCCGCCTCTACATTCTTGCTTTTAGCAACTCCACAGAACTAGCTCATTGGAGTGGAGTTAATCAATGAAAAACTCCACTATTCTCATGCATAGGGAACCGCTGAGGAGCCGCTTGTGCACATGCCCAGCATTTATAATGATCTTTCTGGGGAGCGAGACGGCCAGATACAGAAACTTGCAGTAATCAGCCCTAAACAGGGACTAAAGAGCACGACGGGGGGGGGGGGGTAATTTTTTATTTTTTTTTTTTTAAACCTGCATGTCTTTTCAGTTCTTCCCTTGATATGTATCTTTTTCTACCTCTGTGACAGAAAAACCTGGCTGCCTTTCTCTACTGCCGTCAGTGAAAATGCCTCTGCCTGAAGACCGCTGGATCAGGACTGTCCCTATGGTCTTCAAATGGGGAGAAAAAGGAGGGGCTGAGGGTCCACTTTGTACCAGATTTTTTCAGTCAAAGAGAGAAGGAGGGAGAAAGAGAAAGAAAAAAAAAAAAGCACTGAGAAAAAGCAGAAATTCAAGTAGAAAAGAATAGACTGTCCATCCTCGTTATAATTTTGTCAGCTAAAATTTAGTAAATGCTTCTGCCTGGCTTTCGGGAGGAGGTGATATTTAAGAGCAGGCTGCTCAGCAGCCCAACAGGAGCACAAACCACTCCAAAAGCTTTGCCTATGTTCCCTGCAGATCAGCAGCGCAAGGGAGCCCGGCTGCATTGATTTCCATTAGAGCCTGATGAACAGGACAACAGCTTGCTCTCTCGGTAGGACCAAAACATTTAACCTCTTCTACGGGGATTTAACTTCCACCGCGCTGCCCGGACTGAAACGCTCATGTTTTGCTGCTCCGTGGCACTGGATGTGTTTGTCTGCTTTACGCTCAAATCGCTCCTGCAAATCTCTCTCTCTGGTCTGGGAAGCAGTGAAGTTTCAACCCTCTCTTAAGTTTGATATTTTACCTTTTCACTCTTTTGCATTTATTCCTCCAGCTTTTTGTTTGATTTCAAACACTTCTTCTGTATTGCCCATTATTTCGATTGTTTCCATTCTGTTTGATCGCTTCAATTTTCTGTTACAAATGTTGCTTTTCCGTTTGGTCTACTTCTAAGTCTTTTTCTGAAATTATTTTAAGTGTTGTGTTATCTCTATACACTCTTTTGTTGTGTGATTTTATTGTTGACTACGTTTATTTCCTAAGCTGTATTTTTACATTGCTTCAATCAGTTAGCTAAATTATTTTTTTTCCCCGTCCAAGAGAGGTAATAAAATTACCATATAATATTGAAATAAAATCTTTGTTTTCCTGAAGATTTTATAACTCCTGAAAGATTTTAAGGGCTTAGATTTTGTCTTGGGAGTGTTAATATTTCTCTTCAAACTTTGAACTGTAGTTCTTTTTCTATTTTGCCCTGTAAGTTCTCTCTATCGCACGCCACAAAAAAAGCAATTCTATGCTACACATATCCATGCGTCTAATCCTCCATTAGCATTCATAATATTACATGAATTTTGTGCATGTTTAGCAAGCAACCGTTGCTCTACGCAATTAACAGGATAGAAAATGTAGAGATAATTTATGATTGCATTTGGGGATACCAGCATTTTTTTTCCAATCTAAATTTCTACAGCACTTCCATCAATTTTCTAGTGACTACAGTCACTAGAAAATGAACAATAAAATTGTTTTTTGTTACATTTGTCATTTTCCTAAATAGATGCTTTTCTTACTGTTTTCTATATTTTTGCCTACATTTTCGTACTTTATTTCTTCTCATATATGATGTAGCTCTCTCTTTCTTTTGATTTTTAGCCGTACCATGAAACAAAATAATAGCTCATCGTGTTCAAAAGTGCCTTTGTTGCTTTTCTGGCATTTTTGTAGTTTATGGGCCATCTCCTTAATATCAGAAACACTTCTGACTGAGACAGGAAGGGTTCTTTAGAGGCGTTGTTTGCCTGTAGAGTCTGCCATCCCCCTCCCTCTGTCGAGCGATGTGCATTTTATTTGGAGAGTTTAAAGTCTCTCCAGTCTATATTTTGGGCAGTTTTAGTCACAGTGTCTCTCCAAATGGTCTTTTGAGGCTATTAGGGTTTGGGAGCTGGCATTTTTGTGGTTTGGTTTCTGTGGTTGCTTTGGGCAGTTTTTGTTGGTGAGTTGTGTTGGTTTTTTTTTCAAAAGAACATGTCTCTCATTTGGCTTCCCAAATTTCAGAGCTGTACTTTCCTATGCATCTCCGACTTCACAGAAACACTCTTTTTCCTCCATTGAAGCAGGCTCAGAAAGCTTTCACAAGCATTCTAGTCCAAATGCAAAAATACACAAATGATCATAGCTAGGGAAGATAACTAAGGGGGGAAAAGAAAAAAAATGTTATTTTTCTTCTATATTGAAAAAAAAACATTTCACTGAAAACTGAAGAAGTTTGACAACTTCAGTATAGGTTCTCATCTTCAGTATTCCCTTTAACCTGTTGCACACAGACAGACTCATAAGTAGAGCTACACGCATTAATTAGTCCCCAGTACTTTGCAGAGTAAAGACCTGCTAAAACCCTTGATTAGATACTTAACACCTTGGTAATTAAGTGTGCATGCTCACATGGTATATATATTTCCATATAAGAAATATTGCATAACTTTTTTCAATATTTCTTAAAAACAGCAAATTTAACATAAAAACCCATTGACTTCTTTAATATCATTGGCTTATCAAATTTGTTTTTCAAATCTCACTATTTCTCTTCAACCTTTTTTGACTCAGGTGGTTAAAGGAGTTCTAAGGAAGCAGAAGGCAGCACTGACCAGTGCTCAAAAAGAAAAAAAAAAAAAAGATGCATTCTCACCTGAAACAGTGAATACATAGGAAGACATTACATTAATAATAGAGTTTATTTAAGCCTTTCATGTCAATTCAACATGATAATTTTAACTGTTTAGCAAAATATTAAGTCTGTTCTCATCCTGTCCATTGAAGTATCCCAGTTAAAAATGCCTGGACTGAGCACACACATACAATCCTGTATCTATCCTCCCTGCAAAGCGCCCTTTTTAGTGGATTTTGCCATTTACTTTTCCAAGGTGTCCATGGGGGGGTTCCTGTAAATCCCAGATGAGGAACTTGGCTCAGTGCAGCCGCAGGCTCTGTCTCAGCTGCTGATGGCAATGGGTACGTTCTCCAGGGGAGATCCTCTGGGAGGGCCACTACTGGAAGCCACCCCCACCATTCTTGGTGGTGGCAAGATGCTTGCTCAAAAGAAAAATTATAAAGGCGACCGATCCCACTGTCACATGTCCCATCCACAACGCCCCACAATGAATCATCGGTGGTAACATATCCCAAAATGAAATAAAGCTCTGTGCTGAGCAGGTCTAGCTCACTCCTGTGATCAATTAAAAACATGAGTTACAAAGAATCCATACAGACACCTTTGTGAGCCCAAACCATGCAGAATCTACAAAGATTTTTTTTTTTTTTTTTTTAAACAAAAAGTGGCAGAGAAGCTACTTTAGGCAGATCATCTGAAAGCAATACACTTTGTATTTCAGGGGACAAAATGCATGAAAAAAGTACATTGCAGTTAATACATATTTTATATATATCCCTAAATAATATCAATGTATATATTATTTAGGGATTCGCCCTGAGCTTTTTATCATCATTTGCATGTTGAATTTCAAAGCTTGTTGTTTCAGTGTATGCTTTCTAAGATTTTGGAATGGACTGACTCAAAGCCTGACACTCTGGAGATAAATAGGATTTATTTTCCTAGAGCTAAAGAGGTTTCAGAGATCTCAGGATTTTTTTTTTTTTAAAAAAAAAAAAAAAAAGAAAAAGAAAGAAAGAAACAACACCCTTTGAAATAAATAACTGTCAAGGTAGGTCAAGATGGTAGGAAAATTGCAGTGTTGTAACTGTAAAAGCGACATTTTTGTCTCCAGAATTACCCATGAGAAGTGTCCCCCAGCATGCCCTAGCTGAAGCAAACATCCACACTCCTGGCACAGTTTCAGAGGCTTGTAAGAGCATAAATAAAACTGCAGGTCAAATCATTAATTAGCACATAACACAGACAATGATGTACTTTCCCATAATCTTGCTTACAAAATGTATTTCTTTGTAAAAAAGAAAAATAAATTTTAAGTTTCTATAGTAGAATAACCATATCAGCCTTTGATGGATAGATGTTCTAAAGCATAATTGTTAGGGAGCCAGAATAGTCCAGATCTTGAAAATTTCTTACACCTGGCTTCTGCTTCGGTGACTTCATCTCCTTATACTTTTGTTATCCTCATTGAAAACCCTTCTGTCAACCCATCCTCCCTTCAACCCTGCCAAGTATGTTCAGAAACCTAGACACACTACAGTTAATCTTTGGTATTAAAGAGATGGAGCTTTGAGAGCTCGTTTTAGACATACTTTTCCATTCCTTTGATCATTTTTATGGTTTATCCAAACTCTTTCCACTCAATTAGTGGTATTCTTGGAGCGTATTCCAGAAATAGTCATACCAACCTCAAATAAATATTCTCTCTCCTATTGAAGTGGGTCCTGTTTTCCCGTTAAGTAACTCCATTAGCACTTTTGACAGCAGTGTTGCACTGTGAGCTCGTTTCCACCACAACTCCCAAACCCTTTTGAGCCTCTACTTTCCAGAACAGTATTTCCCATCCTGGATATACAATATTCAGGGGTTTTTTTCAGATGTTTGTCTAAAATTTTTTCATTCTTAGAATGTGTTGTTTTTTTCCTGTGAGTAGTGTCTCAATTAACACATATCTTCTAAACACTGGTCTTCATCCTTATTTCCCCACTTATGGGCCACACATGGATTTCTTTTCTTCCATAAAGCAAGCTGTGCCTCACAGCACTTCGTAGAGATAGCCCAGACCTCTCGTTGATCTTGTGTAGATACCCAAGACTGCTTCTACGTCTTTCTTCCATATGGTACACAATGTCTGAGTCACTGGTGCCAGGTTTTTTTCCCACACACAGAGAGGAACAATGCAATCGATCTTACTCTTATTTTGTCTTTTGTCATTTCTAAAAGGGCACATAAGTGCCACAAATTGATTTGCATTAAGGAACTGCAAACTTTAATGGCTCCAACTGTTATTATTTGTCCATGCCACAGTCAGGATAACACAACCTTGCCCAAATGCAGAAGGAATGTCCAGAAACCTCCCTTTCTCCTAGCAGTCATCAGTGACCATGCCAGAAATGCCCCCCCTCCCCCATTCAGCCCTTTCTCAGCTGGGGCAGGTCAAAATGTGTCACCAATATGCAAGTAGTACCTTCCAGCAGAAATTATGCTTATGACCAGACAAAGGCTAACATGACATGGTGGAGTTCAAGATCCACAGGGCAGCAAGGAAACTACATGGCAAGCTCTCTGCCCTAGACTTCAGGAAGGCGGACTTCGGCCTCTTCAGGGACCTGATGGGCCAAGTGCCATGGGAGGCGGCCCTGGAGGGAAGAGGGGCCCAGGAAAGTTGGTCCACATTCAAGGAGCACCTCCTCCAAGCTCAGCAGAGGTGCATCCCGATGAAAAACAAGTCAGGCAAAAAGACCAGGAGGCCGGCGTGGATGAGCAAGGAGCTCCTGGACCAACTGAAAGTGAAAAAGGAAGCCTATAGAGGGTGGAAATGGGGACAGGTAGCCTGGGAGGACTACAAAGAGGCTGTGCGAGTGGCCAGGGATAAGGTAAGGAAGGCCAAAGCCCTGGCAGAACTGAATCTGGCCAGGGATATAAAATGCAACAAGAAGAGCTTTTATAGGTATGTAGGGGACAAAAGAAAGTCCAGGGTAAATGTAGGCCCCCTCCAGAAGGGAACTGGTGTCCTGGTTACCCAGGACATGGAGAAGGCTGAGGTTCTCAATGACTTTTTTGCCTCAGTGTTCACTGACAAGAGTTCCTGTTCCACCACCGAAACTGTAGAAGGTGCAAGCAGGGACTGCGAGAATGAAGAACTGCCCATTGTACTCGAAGAGCAGGTTGGGGATCATCTGAGGAATCTGAAGGTGCACAAGTCCATGGGACCTGATGAGATCCATCCTTGGGTCCTGAAGGAACTGGCAGATGAAGTTGCCAAGCCACTGGCCATCATATTTGAGAAGTCGTGGCGGTCTGGTGAGGTCCCCGATGACTGGAAGAGAGGGAACATAACCCCAATTTTTAAAAAGGGGAATAAGGAAGACCCAGGTAACTACAGGCCGGTCAGCCTCACCTCTGTGCCTGGCAAGGTCATGCAGCAGATTCTCCTGGAAACCATCCTAAGGCACATGGAGAGCAAGGAGGTGGTTGGTGACAGCCAACATGGCTTCACCAAGGGCAGATCGTGCCTGACCAATTTGGTGGCCTTCTATGACGGGGCGACGGCATCGGTGGACAAGGGACGAGCAACTGACATCATCTACCTGGACTTGTACAAAGCTTTTGACACTGTCCCACATGATATCCTTCTCTCTAAACTAGAGAGACATGGGTTTGATGGACGGACCACTCGGTGGATAAGGAGTTGGCTGGATGGCCACACTCAGAGAGTGGTGGTCAACGGCTCAATGTCCATGTGGAGACCGGTCACGAGTGGCGTCCCTCAGGGGTCCATGTTGGCCCGGCCCTGTTCAACATCTTTGTCGGTGACATGGACAGTGGGATAGAGTGCGCCCTCAGCAAGTTCACCGATGACACCAAGTTGTGTGGTGCCGTCGACACGCTGGAAGGGAGGGATGCCATCCAGAGGGACCTTGACAGGCTGGAGAGGTGGGCCTGTGCCAACCTCATGAAGTTCAACCAGGCCAAGTGCAAGGTCCTGCACATGGGTCAGGGCAATCCCAGGCACAAACACAGGCTGGGCGAGGAATGGATGGAGAGCAGCCCTGAGGAGAAGGACTTGGGAGTGCTGGTGGATGAGAAGCTTAACATGAGCAGGCAATGTGCCCTTGCGGCCCAGAAGGCCAACCGCATCCTGGGCTGCATCAAGAGGAGCGTGGCCAGCAGGTCGAGGGAGGTGATTCTCCCCCTCTACCCTTCCCTGGTGAGACCCCACCTGGAGTACTGTGTCCAGTTCTGGAGCCCCCAACACGAGAAGGACATGGACCAGTTGGAGAAGGTCCAGAGGAGGGCCACGAAGATGATAAAAGGGCTGGAGCACCTCTCTTATGAGGACAGGCTGAGAGAGTTGGGGCTGTTCAGCCTGGAGAAGAGGAGGCTCCAGGGAGACCTGATAGCAGTCTTCCAGTACCTCAAGGGGGCCTACAAGAAAGATGGGGAAAGGCTGTTTAGTAGGGCCTGTTGCGATAGGACGAGAGGTAATGGTTTTAAAATAGAGGGGGGTAGATTTAGATTCGAAATTAGGAAAAAATCTTTTACGATGCGAGTTATAGAACACTGGAACAGGTTGCCCAGAAAGGTGGTGGAGGCCCCATCCCTGGAAACGTTCAAGGCCAGGCTGGATGAGGCTCTGAGCAACCTGATCTAGTCAGGGATGTCCCTGCTCCTTGCAGGGGGGTTGGACTAGATGACCTTTGAAGGTCCCTTCCAACCCTAACCATTCTATGATTCTATGATTCTATGAATCAGAACCTTCTCGTTTAGGATGTCATGGATACGGGCAAGCAGAGGAGTAGGATATCTAGAAGTTCTGTTACACATGTAAAACACACAAAGACATGTATCATTCTTTTTTAAGTTTAGCCCTTTCAAGTTTCCCTTTTGCAGGTCCTTCTACCATCAGCTAGAAGGAATTCCTGTCTTCTCTGTGGCACCCGAGGGAAGAAGGGACCCCCTGAGGGGGCATCTCCCAGCTCTTCGCCAGCAGCCTGATCCCAGGTTAGAGCTGCACCACATCAGAGCCAGCCTCAAGCACCGGCAGCCAAACCGCCAGCAGCAGGGAAAAGGCTGCAGACCCTGTTGGTGTGCTCGGGGCCCCAACAATCTCTCAGATATGACATCCTGGATTGATCACCAAGTCTGATCACCACAGCTGTACCCCACCTCCTATGCATGTACTACACAGTAGGAACCTTTACCAACAATACATCTCCTGTTACTCACTTTGCTTTCCATCCACTGCAAATAGGTATCATATGGCACTCAGCATTTCTTCCTGTTCTTTTACCTTCACCGTGGAAACTCTCTGTCCTCTGACTTTCAAGCGAGTGGCTTGAAATAAATCAGCAGGAAAAGCCAGAGAGTTATTTTATTTTCATTTTATCATCAGATATTAATTGACCGTTGCTTTTACTTATCACATTGTAATCATCGCCAGAAGGCTTATTGTTGCCTAAAGGATTTCTGAAACTAATCCACCATCAGCCTCCACCAGCCACAGCTCAAATATCTCATAACTCATATCCTATTAAAAAAAAGAAAACAAACAAAAAAAAAAAACAAAAAAAAAAAAACAAAAAAAACCAAACCTTCACCTCTTAGGTACCTTGACTGTAACATAAAAGCCGATTTGTTCCTGAATATACAAATAGAATAAAACCTAAGACAATAGAGGCTTTGTAGTGAATACAAACAGGAAATCTCACATATCCATGTCTGTGAAGCCTCTGTCTAGTCATGCATAGGTAGAGAGTATAAGGATGCCTCAAAAAAGTAATGTCTCTTCATCAAAATATTATGTATGCTCTTAAAAGATAATAAGGGGATAAGTATTTCATATAGTTGTTTCTCTGGAAACTGAACACGGAGCAACAATAGTTTCACAGCTTCCTCTTTCCTACAGTTTTCAAAGATAGATACTTTGCCAGTTTCCCGTCTTCTGAGAGCATGCTTATCCTCCTAGAGGCACTTCCATAGAGCCAGAAAGAATTATAACTTGTATTTCTCCCAAATGAGCTAGGAGAAAGACTTACACATGTAGAAAATGAGAGACAGCCCAGAACACTTAAAGAACACTTTATAAAGTGCCCTACGTTCCAGGATGGAGGTGGGAGTACAATTTCAAAAAGTCGTGTCCCTGAGCTTCAAACAACCAGAGGTCCAGGAGAACACTGCTCTAAAGCAATTTTAAAAGGATAAAAATATGATAAGAGGTTGATGTTAGGAAAATAAATCAGAAGATTAGAATTATTTAAAAACAGGAAGCAAAATGATAACCTGTGGCAGGCAGATTAAATTCCAGTTAGGGCCTGTAGAATGCACTGGAGATAAGCCCCCACCCCGCCCTGATAATGCGATGCATCTATTACATGATAGCATATGACATCAACTTAAACCAAAAATAACAACACATAAAAGGCAAAGTTAAAAAAAAATATTCCATTCAGTATTGGAGTAAAACCAGATATTAAAACCACTTTACCTTCCAGCACTCAATCAGAAGACAGGTACAAATGCTGTTTTGAATCAATCAGTTTAAATAAATTGCCGCCAAGCATCAAACAGGCTGCCTGATGAACAGGGAGCTTCTCGTAACTGGGATGTACATTCAGTTTTGAGAGAGGGAGCACTCCTTCCCCCTCTAGTCCTTAAGGCAGGAATCCAGGATTCCTTCTCTAACCAGTGCACTGATTGATTGATTGATTGATTGATCAGTCACCCCTCCACCCACCCACTCATCCAACCACAACCCCGTGCTTTCATCCTGTAGTGATGGAAACGGTTGCTCCTTGAAGGAAGGCTAGATGACCAGTTTAAAGTAGGTGCTAACTGTTAAACCCTTGAAGCTGGGTGGGAAGCTCATTTGCAATAAGACATGGAATAGCTAGATAATTGCCAATAAATTAAATGCCTGCATAGAAAATACAGCCATTGTATGTGCATTGGCTTGATTAAGATCCCAGAAAAAAATTGGAGTAGAAAACAGAGAATTTGATTAAAAATAACTACACTGGAATAAGGAGATTTTTTGGTATTGGCAAGGTCTCTAAAGGAACACTGCCTCTAAAGGAAAATTAGAAAACTGAACTGAAGAAGTGGGAGAAAAGTAATTTATACTTAGTAATTCTACAGGCTCAATGTGTTCACCTGGCCTGGGTGAATATTAGGAAGCTACCTGCTCATCCAAGTGCCTCTCAGGAGCAGAAAAAAAAAAAAAAGAAAACAAAGGCATTTTCCACAGTGAAGGATTCAGTTCCTAGAAACTGAAATAAGACAAATTCAGAGTAACAAATTTCCAGACACTTTATCACGTGTTTTAATTAAGAATTAAGCAGTGAAATCCAGGCAGGGTCTATAGCCTGTCATAGAAGTCAGACCATATGATCACAATGGTCGTCTTTGCTTTTGCAAGCCTGTAGCTTTGTCACAGCTTTGCTCTCCCCTAGATATTTAGCAGCACATTGTTTGTCTAGTCCTATCGCAAGGGTCTTCTGGCTGCGTTATCAAGAGTTCTACTAAATGATCAGTTCAATAGTCACTTCTAAATCCACTGTGAACACGGTAACAAGCACAATTGCTCTGTTACGGGCAGTATCCATGGAACAATTCAGAAGAACCACGTCATTCAAACTGATCACTGCCAATAGGCATAAACATTATTGATTCCCTGTGCCTTTTCCACTTGACTAGAACAACAGCTCCCATCTTTCAGAATTGCTTCTTTTCACATTAGTTTTGTCCAAGTATTTCTATTATTACAGTCTAGTTTTAGTTTTAACATTCACTCCATCCTCAAATGTGACATCTAACGTCTTTATGAAAATTGAGGCAAGGATCCAACCCTTTGCTTTACATGCACCATCATACTGGATAGCTTTTAAGAGGGTGTAGTTTTGTCTGGGTTTTGGGTTGGGTTGGTTTTTATCTGTGTTATTTGAGGGATGGCATAGCAGACTGACTGACAGACATATGTCTAATTCATTCCTAGATATCTCTGACTTTGGAGATGAAATAATTATCTCCAGGCAAGCTATTCCAGTGCTTCCCTATCCTGAACATTGGAAAGCTTTTCATTATGTCTCATCTCAACCTTTCCTCCTCTATTTCCAACCTCTTCTTGTTGTCCTGTCCATCCTGAACAAAGAACGCAGCATCTGACAAATAAGCATTGCTCCAAACAAGAAAAAGAAGGGAGGAGAGCAAGCAGCATAATTTATAGTGAGTTATAGTAACTGTGATGGACAAATTTTTCTTCTAATGGGACTCTTACTTTTTAGTTTGAACATAGTTGATCTCTGAACCCCAGTGAGTTTTGGTTTCTAGCTGCCATAAATAATGATTCTCACCCTTTTTACCATCCTGAAATTTGAACTATGATGACACGGTGGGCTCAGCTGAAGATCCTCAAGATGGAAATTCATTTTCTTCTTTTTCAACCCATCTGAGCTCAAGTGGTTTTGGTCTAAACAGTGTGATATATGGCCTAATTACAAGGGATTTTACAGACAAATGTAGCTGCAGAGAGAAAAATCCATGCAGAGTGGTTTGGAAGAATCTGTGCCAAGCTATCCCCTCCCTTACACACACACACAGAGCTTACAAATTACAAATTACTACGTTTTTATATATCTACAAAAATAATACATAAAGCATCTGTAAATCAGGCATTTAAAAAATATACAAG
This sequence comes from Chlamydotis macqueenii, assembly GCF_036417535.1. Classification (NCBI taxonomy): domain Eukaryota; kingdom Metazoa; phylum Chordata; class Aves; order Otidiformes; family Otididae; genus Chlamydotis; species Chlamydotis macqueenii. Next base: position 1,976,021 of record NC_141571.1, on the reverse strand, counting down.
CCCAATTATGCCCATCATTGCATATTCCTGCACATGGCAAATCTTTCTAGAATGGCTGTGTGCCTTGTTTGTCTGTCTTAACTGCTCTGTAGTCATCAAGCAGCCCCAAGCACTTTGAGGTCATGAGAAGGGCTGATGTGGTCTGTACGACTTTTGCAACTACATCTGTGTGCATGGTTATCAGACACAGATAAAGGAAAGGGTCAGCTTTCTTCTATTGATCAAGTTATGACTATTCTTAACAGGAATAGACTGTAGAGGATGCCATGAGTTTCAAGTTGATGCTTTTGTAATATATATGGATGATGTGAGATACTCAAAGTTAGGAAAGCTGCAGACTCCTGCTTCAGTTAACAAAATGTGTCCTGCCCTAAACTTTGAGAACACCACCCATCTAGAATTTGAGCCCTGCAGTCCTCCAGGATTTGAGAACTGCCTTCCACTACATTTTGATCACTGCATTCTCCTAATCTTTGATGGTTGTGCTGCTGCAGCATTCAATTACTGGAGTCCTCCAGGGTTTGAGGACTTGAGGGGTGATTGTTATGTTATTCTGTATTTAATGAAGGAACAGGTAACATTAGACCCAAGAAGAGTAAAGCTGAAAGTCAGTACAACTGAGTTTACCAGAGAGATGGAACATGCCTCAGATACTCTAATTGCCTTACTATTACCTGAGTGGTTGCACTCAAAGAGTTGTGGTCAAGAGCTCGATGTCTAAGTGGAGACTGGTGACGAGTGGCATTTCTGAGGGGTCAGTATTGGCCCTGTTTAACAGCTTTGTCAGTTGCATGGACAGTGGGATTGATGGCACTATCAGCAAGTTCACTGACAACACCAAGCTGTGTGGTGCTGTCGACACGCTGGAGGGAATGGATGCTATCCAGAGGGACCTGGACAGGCTGGAGAGGTGGGACCGTGCAAACCTTATGAAGTTCAACAAGGGCAGGTGCAAGGTTCTGCACGTGGGTTGGGGCAATCACAAGATTGAGAGCAGCCCTGAGGAGAAGGACTTAGGGATGTTGGTTGATGAGAAGCTCAACATGACCCAGCAATGTGCACTTGCAGCCCAGAAAGCCAACGGCATCCTAGGCTGCATCCCCAGCAGCGTGGAGAGCAGGTCGAGGGAGGGGATTCTGCCCCTCTGCTCTGCTTTGGTGAGACCCCACCTGCAGTGGGTTGATGCAATCAAGGAAATGAGGGAATCGTATATGTTAGTAAGAAGCTTTTAAAACTGTGCAGTTAGATACAATAACAGTGTATTAGTATCCAAGCATCCTTTAAAAATTCAATAATATTTGATGCATAAAGCATTGTTTTGAGGCATAGAACAAGACCCTTAGGCCTGATAATTTTCAGGCGTATCACAAGTGTAAATAAAATGTTCACACATTTGTCATCAATATGTATAAGGGAATGGCAGCCTGCACCACTTTCTGCATTAAGTGACATCAGGTGGAGTGTAAAGGAATAGAGTGTGTAGGACAGTATCACTGGGGGCATTGGTAGATCACAAGGTATTTCCTGCAATGACATTTTGTAATCATTTTATTATTCTTTGTGGGCACCTATTCTAATTTAAATGCATTTTTGCTCCACATGGGTGACTAAAATTGGACACAATACTCTAAATGAAGACCAGTATCCTGCATATAATATTAAATGCTTTCATATTTTACAAATACTTCTCTTGGTACACCCTGGAATTGAATTTGCTTTTTTTCACAGCTGCATCATATTGTCACTCTTGGTCATGCTGTGATCAATACACCCAGCTCTTCCCCTTCTATCATTTGAAATCCAGAAGCCATTAACTACAGAAATTTTTCTGCTCTCAAGCTTAACTGTTTGAACTTGGCCTCTGCACTCTTTCATTGCTTCATTCCTCAGGATTATCCAGCTGGAGATGATGAGAGCAAGGTAGGGAAACAATGAAAGAGTGCAAAAGGAAAAAGTACTAAATGCATGAAAGGCAAGAGAAATTTGTCTTAAGGAAACTGCATCAAAAGCAGCAGGGCACAGTGTATCACTGAAAATTAAAGAAAGCAAAAGGTAGAACCAAAAAATAGAAATAAAAGGAGTAGGGGAGCAAGAAGGGTAGATTAAGTTCAATAACTTAAAAAAATGTTAAAGTTAATCTTGCACAGACACTTAACACACCACATCAAACACTACAGCAGTCTCTCTGGTGCACTTATCTCTGTACAACATATACAGTTCATTTTAATAAGCTGATTGTGGTTTTGGTACAGAGAAACTGGAGAAAAGGCAGCGCCCCATCTGCTGGGCCCCTAGGCTTGGGAATGAAAAAAAAAAAAAAATACACAAAAAGACCAGTGATAAGGGTCTGGAAGAAACAATGAAAGGAATGAGAATGAACCAAGAGAAGTCCTCCAATACCACTTGCCAGGTTGACTTTGGACAATAGTATTTTATAGCCTTGTTTTCAATTTAAAGGAGAAAAGAAGCAGAAATTTGGATGTGACACACTGGCATCCTATAAAATATTTAATCCTAGAAATTCATGTCATTTTTTTTGTTTATTTAAAAACAAATTAAGATTGCACTGTTTTATACGGGCAAATAAGGAATTAAACCCATTTTATAAAAAGGGAAAGCTGAGTTCTTGCAGCCACCTGGCCACAGCAGGGAGGAACTTGGTGTCCAGCCATCACACCACGCTCCACGCAAGGGTCTCACACAGGGAGCAGGAACACGTGCTTGTCTGGCAGCAGTTTGGGCGGATTGATGAAATCCCTGAGTGAAAGCTATATAACCACTGAGCTTCACTTCCAGTTCTGGTTCCAGGGTCATTTCTGGAAAGCCTAAGGGAAAACATAGATTGGAGGAGAAACTTAGCTGGTAGATAGCACTAAGTACAGGTATAGGAGGAGAACTATAAAAATAGTGTCAACTATTACCCTTGAAACAATAAAGAATTGGACCAAGTCTGAAAAAGGTTGCTTTTCAGCTACAGACATGTCCATCTTCATAGACAGCACACAGATAATCTCTTAACCAAACTCAGATTGTATTTAGACCCAAGCACCACAATAGCATGCTTTGCATTTTTTTTAAATGCAAAAGTAGAACATTAAATAATGAATGAAGTATCAGACTGGAACAGACTCTCGAAACATGGAACCTGTTTTCCACCATCATGGGCTATTTTCTAAGAGCGAATCAGAAAAGCTGGGTTAGAGTGGAAGATGCTCAGGAAAAAATACAGGAATGGGACAATCAAATAGTGATGTGCCCCTTGACTAACACAAGATAGATATTGTGAAAAAAAAATAATCAAGAATCATCGACTCTTGTAATTATGTGATCATGTTCACAACAAATGCAACAGCTATTGTGATTTGTGTAAAATGCACTTGTGCAATGATTTTTATCCTTATGTACGAGGGATAAACATCAATGTAAATCTGAACTCATGGTTCAGTGTCAGAACTCATTGGTAAGTGGAATTAACACTGCTGTCATGGCTTCCAGAACCACTCAGTTTGGCAGATCTCAAATGCCATGGTAATGCAAGTGATAGGAGCTAGTGAAAAACAAATCCTTCAAAGGATGTGTGGGCAGCAGGTCAAGGGAGGGGATTCTACCCCTCTGCTCTGGTGAGACCCCACCTGCAGTACTGTGTCCAGTTCTGGAGCCCCCAACATCAGAAGGACATGGACCAGTTGGAGAAGGTCCAGAGGAGGCCACGCAGATGATCAGAGGGCTGGAGCACCTCTGCTGTGAAGCCAGGCTGAGAGAGCTGGGGCTGTTCAGCCTGGAGAAGAGGAGGCTCCGGGGAGACCTTATAGCGGCCTTCCAGTGCCTAAAGGGGGCTACAGGAAAGGTGGGGAGAGACTCTTCAGCAGGGCCTGCTGTGATATTGTGATAGGATGAGCGGTAATGGTTTTAAAATAGAGGGAGGCAGATTTAGATTGGATATTAGGAAAAAAATTTTTACAATGCGAGTTGTAGAACACTGGCCCAGGTCACCCAGAGAGGTGGTGGATGCCCCATCCCTGGAAACATTCCAGGCCAGGTTGGCCGGGGCTCTGAGCAACTTGATCTGGTTGGAGATGGCCCTGCTCCTTGCAGGGGGGTTGGACTGGATGACCTTTGAAGGTTCCTGCCAACTCTAACCATTCTATGATTCTATGATTCTATGATTATTACAGTGCATCTAGCTGTACTGAAGAAAAGAGGAAAACTTGGAGTGTTTTGAGGATTTCCTATTATGATCAGTAGCAGATGGGGGTATACGGGATATTTCCCACAGGAAAAGCCTTTTATACAGACCCCGCACTTAAGGTCCAAGGGAGGGGATGGATGTACGCGTGAGGAGACCCACTGTATTCCACTTCATCTTTGCCATGAGGCCACAGAAGTACTTTTGCTGTGACGATTATGGGTAGTTATGTGGTTAGGTTATGGTTATGTTTAAGTGAAAGTAGCACATTTGGCATCACATGCATAGCGGGGCTGTGAATGCGGGAGACACGCTGGAGCTCAGTGGCCTACCAGCACAAATCACAGCACTTAGCTCTCGTGCAAAGACACCCTGGAGACACTGCTTGAGTCCACAGGAGGCTGCTACGGATGGCACGATGACAGTGGTGATACACTGCTGGCACTGCACCACCCAGAAGGAGGAGACGGTCACTGGCTCTCGGCCATGGGAAGTTTCCTGGGCATCCCCTTGAGCCTCACACCGCTGGGAGGTGCAAACTGGTTGGGGTGCCACGTCACCGGTGAAGGATCTGCAGGAGGGGCTGAGGAGATTCAGTAGCATCCAGAAGGACAACACTGAACCAAGTATCCCTATCAAGAGGAAGTGGTGGAGATAGTCACCAGAGTCACCCTCCTGGAGGTGGACAACCCTGTATGCCAAACTCCAAAGGTTTGTTGCTTGCTGCAGGCTGAGATTTGGGAAGTTGCAGGAAGACTGCCAAGGCTCCTCTAGACCTCTTGCGGCTCAACCAACAGAGCAAAGAGAGGCTTTGCGCCTAGCCAGAGCGACTCAAGCAGTTGGTGGAGCAGGGATGAAGTACATGATGTCTTCCTCAGGCTGGTCAGGTCTGCCTTAGGCCTGAGGCTTCTAGGAACATAGCATTACCCACTGCAGAAGAAGATACAGTGCAGAGGGCCGGACATAGAAAAGTCCATGGGACCAAGATGGGTGCATCCCAGGGTGCTGAAGATGTTGGTTGATGTTACTATCAGGCTGCTCACTCTGAAAGTTCATGGCAACTGAGGAGGCTCCTCATGCCTGGAAAAAAGGAAACATCACATCTGTCTTCAAAAAGGGCAGGAAGAGGATCCACAGAACCAGAAGACAGCTGGGCTGACCTCAGTCCCTGGGAAAGTGGCAGAGCAAATATTCCTTGAAGCCATTTCCAGCCATAGGAAGGACAAAAAGGAATTGTGAACAGCAAGCATGGATATACCAAAGGCAAATCATACCTGACCAGCCTGATTGCCTTCTGTGCTGAGGTGACTGGGGGTGCAAATAGCTGGATGTGTGTATAAGTGGAAAGGAGAGCATATTGCTCAATGTACATCCTGAATTCAGCAAGGCCTTTGACAAAGTTTCCCATAGTCTCCTTATAGCCAAACTGGTGAGATACTGACTAGATCAGTGAACCATAAGGAAGGTGGAAAACTGTCTGGTGCACAGGCTTAAAGGGTGGTGACCACAGGTATGAAGTCCAGCTGTTGGCCACTTACTAATGGAGTTCATCAAGGGTCAAAACTGGGGCCAGTACTACTTAGCATCTTGATTAATAATCCAGTTCATGTAATAGCATGCCCTCTCAGCACATTTGCTTATCATACCAGGTTGATAGGAGTGGCTGATAGGCCACTGATAGGAGCTGATCAAATGACAGGTTTTATGAACTGTGTTTGCGGAGATGTTCAGGTCTTGACTAAATGAGAACCCAAGTCAACCTGATCTAATTTGGCACTGGTTTGAGCTGGAGGTAGAACTGCAGACCTCCATATCTCCCTTACTGCCTAAACTACTCTACAGCTCAATGGCAAATGACTTGTCAAAGTTAATTTAAGGAATGCAATTCCATAGCACCACAGAGATTACGAAAGTATCTCATGATAAAATAAAGATAGAAGGGTGCATGCTTGTTTTTTACAATAGCTGAGCAAGAAAGGAAGAGGAGAGAATTCAGTACTGCAGGATGATGTTCCCATAGGCCCATAAATACCTAGTGGCAATGAATAAATTCAGGCTGAAAATTAAAAGGAGATTTAATTTCTATATGGAAATTCAGGAAGGAGATATGGAAGGTCTTTACAATTAGAATAACAGAGGTCTACCTAGTCTTGAACCTACAAAGAAAAGAACATATGCTGATTGCTGGGGATAACAGTGTATTGGACTCAGCAATTCAAGGAGTTCCACTCAGTTTTTCTTCCTCCAGCCTCAAGAGCTAGAGGGTTAACAATCACACCAACTGGTAACAACATTAAAAATTTCAAATTGAAAAAATCAAAATGAAAAAACTTGCAATCCTCTTCTTTCACAGCTAACAAGAAGGCCAAATCTGTGTCAATTGTTCCAAGCCCTTTTTTTTTTCTAACAGATCATCATGTATTTGCTCTTAATCATTCGATTCAGTTTCATTCTAGCTTTCTAACCACAACTCGTTTTCTGAATGCTGTTTTTTTTTCTTTGGATTTGTTTCTTGTGGAGTTTTACCTATCATTTCTGAACTTATGGAAATCGTTTTTCTTGAATTCCATTGCTTTAGTTTGCTCCCCTCTTTCTTTTGTTTCCGCAGACTGAACTCTCAAACATCTGTATCTACTCTTAATTGTTCTTCTACACTATGAGACAATTTTCTGTGAGGTAATGCTATCTTGCTGTTGTAACCTTCTGCTATTAATTTTCTTACTGCTTTTGAAGATTTCTGAGTTCTTCTCCTTAATACTCAGTTTTACTACATATATGCTGTATGTACTCGCTGTGTTCTCTCCCTCGTATTCATTGCTTTTTGGAAATTTCACAAGAGTTTCCTGAATATACAGTGTAGAAGGTCACTATAGCCCTTGGAGACTCTACCAGGGAAATCCTCATTTAATTATTAATATTTTTATGCAGGAAAAGTGTGCTTCTAGTGATAAGCCTTTAACATCAGCCCCAATTCAAATCTTCGTCTGTAACATTTTCTCCCTTAGTGTCGTTGTTCCCAGTGTCAACCATGGCAAACCCGTTGCTGAAGAACCATCAGGTCTGAGGTTGTCTTTACTCACTAGAGAGCTGTAAATCAGAGCTGTTCTCTGACTCCAATACTGGTTCTCGTTGGTATTTAGCTTTGTCATGTGTGAAAGTGTCTATGATGTGTGTGAAACCCGTCTGGAGCAAAAAGCAATCTAGAAGTTATTTTCTTCAATTGAAATCACAAGCAATTGTACTCCTTCAGAATGGCAGACAACTTGCCTTCCCAAATATATAATATTCTCATAGTTTCTTTTAATCACTGTTGGGTCACTGACAGGTTTGGTTTTTTTCTTTACTTTAGAAATTTCAGTTACTTTCGGTAACTCCTTGAATCATAGGTGAAGATTTCCCTGCTGAAGCAGTACATTAACTGACCTTTCATGTCAAACATTAGTTAAGGAACTCCTGGATCTTTAGTTTCCTGACACTTTTCCCCAACCATTGTTATTTTGTTGAAAATAGCATGCTAAAATATTTGCCACAGCATCTTTCTTCGGTTGTTTCTCTATACATATGCTTTCACTTACACTATAGCTGCTAACTGAGCATTTCTCAGCAGCAGAACCCCAGGAGAGCTTTTAAATTTTGTAGATAAGGGAATTGTGCCAGGAAATAAAACCTGTTTGGCACAGCTCTTACAGCTGTTGCATGTATAGACCTTCCCAGGGTATCAAGCCACACCAGACATTTTCTTGATGAGGTAGACGAGGGAGGAAGCAGATGGTTACCTCTTCCTACAAAATTTCAGCCAGGCAAGTCATGGCTGTAATGTTTCCTCCCTTTTTGAAAAAATAAGCTTCCCCTATTACCAACATGGGTGACGCATCGTCACCTAGCAGAGTTAATGAAGTCGATAAAGCTTAGAAAACATTTGGAAACTGAACTTCATGGGAAATCCCAGAGGAACCCTTCACCTCTCTCTGAAGTGCAGGTTCTATAAAAAACCTGTATTGGTCCTCCTCCAACAACTTGAACAGTGTCTCACAAGTGTCAAATTGTACTTAAAACAAAATACTAATAGATCAGAATGTCAAGGAAAACATATTCCCTGATGTACCTGGGAAATTAAAAATTTATTGTGTTTTTGCTGTTTTGAATGTGCTCAAGTATTTGGCTTTTGCAATCGCAATCTGCAAATAGCCTAAGATCTTAAAGATGAGAACACAACAGAGAAATAGAAATGTGTCGTTATTTTCTTTCTCTTGCTTCCAAGGGCCCACCTCATAACACACAAAGGCTAGAAACCACCAACCAGAATGGAGCATATGTCAAGTGTGTACACAAACTACGTGGCCACATTTTCATAAAGCTGCTGTCGTTAAGCTTTCATTCAATTTTTCTCGTATTTCAACGGCATGCAAAACAAGGACAGATGTGTTGGATGGAGTTGGCAAAGAGCTTTCCAGGGGAGCATGGAAGAACACAGGAAGGGAATTGAGGAATTTAGGTGCTGACTCAAACACCAAAAACTCTCTGCAAGATTTGGCCCTGTGATCCTTCTCCCAGAACCTCAGAGGTATATGAGAGCTCCATGCCAAAAGGAGACCTAAAATTTTCAGCCCATTGCCCCAACACTGAGTGAAACAACTCAAATGCACTGAGATTCAGGACAGACTGCAAATAGGGCCTCCAGGTTTATTCTGTGGAGGGAGCTTTGCTTGCCTCGATTTTATTTTAAATTATTTTGTGGTTTGAGGATGAGCAGCTATTTCTTTGTGTTTACACATGTGTTTTTACATCTTGACAATGCTCTTTAAAGCCTTGGAAAGGCACATTGCTTTGCTTGGCGCTCTGTGCAGTCAATCCTAACCTGGTGTTAGGAAACTAACACTGCAGAGAAACCCCTGTGGCTGGGGTCAGTGGAGAGCTGCCCAGAGCACTAGTGATTCCCATTTGTCTCCAATGGATTCATTCCTTTCCTTCCAAATGCCCCTTGAAATACCATTTCCATTTTTATTGCTATTCCTTTGCTGGAACCTGATGGTTGAGGTAGGATTTCTCTGGAGACTGGATAGCACAGTCCCAGGTGACCATGAAACAATCACTCAGCACCTCCCCAGTTATCCTATTAACCTCCAAGTTTAATTCCCTAACTTTTTCAGTCTGTCTCTATCTTAAAATCTCAACATCCTTCAAGGCATCTGGTAATTCTTGTTTTTTTCCTTGCGTTCCATCTTTTTCTGTCCTATTCTTTTGGAAACAGGAACATGGCAGAAGAGCATAGGTGAAGATTCGTTAGCAAGTTACCCACTGATGTAACACAGTCTTCAGTATTTTGTATTTCTCTGTTCACATACTTTGACTTTTTATTTTTCTAAGCAGCTGGTTTTGGCTATTTATAATAATGCCAGTTCATTTATGAGTTGGTACAAATTTGTTAGACCTGAGGAAATTTCGAGTTGCCCCTTCCAGTGTTAACGGCAGACTGGTATGAGCATCTCGAACTGTTCACTCTGTTGTTGTGTGAGGATAAATCTGCGAACAGAGTGAAATCTGCTGTGGCAGGAAATTAGCTCCCCTCAACAGTGTTGAATGCACAGGGTGTTTCTCAGGAAATCAAATTTCGTCATGAAGACTTTTAATATGACAACACGAAAAATAGATTGAAAAGAGACAAAAGCTGTTTCCCATCATCTGCCATTTTCCAAATTTACATTCAGGAAAAATGCTTGTGAGAGGTAAATATTAAAGTATCTTGTTTACGTATTAAATCTAACAAGCCAAAGCATGGAAGAAATGGCATAGGAAAGGGTAATGCAATCTTTGATGACAGTCAACAAACATTTAAATGCTTTCTTTTCTTTTGTTTTTAAATGTACTTCTGTCATTCCCTTGACAACAAAGGGCACTGCCACATGCCATTTTCTTACATCGTTTGCTGAACCATGGCTAAAGTTCAGTGGGTGCATTTCAAGTGCTTGACTAAGTCCTCATAAACAGAAATTAAAAAAACATATGTTAATGTTCTCCTCGTACATTTTTGCTTTGATAAAGCAATAAATTGTAACCTTCTAAAGGTACTACTACTATTAAAGCAATTTATTTTTCCTTTGTTAGGAGCTCAATAGGAAAATAGACTGTTTTAAAACTAAGTGTTCATAGAAAAGCAGATGTGAATCTTGCTGGAGCTAAGGAAAATAGTTTAACTGCCTTAAACAGCCTCTGATGAGTCCCAGAAGGAAAATGAGGAAAATAATGAGCAAAATTGGAAAGTAAACCTGTCTTTAATGCAAAAAAAAACCCAAACCAAACCAAACCAAACCAAACAAACAAAAAAAAAAAACTAAAAATCAAACTTGGGCAAGGATTTTGTGATACGAAGGAAAAAATGTAACCCAAGATTGCAAGCACCTTTTTTCTCATCTTCATGTCTGATTCCACTTTCTACCTCTTTCACCTTCTCATGAACTCTGCTGCACACATCTAGCAGACTCTGCTGCTCCAGAGCGTTACCTTTCTAGCCAGGTGGCTTTCAGATCAAATGCATATTCACCAGTATATGAGTTTTCCAGGTTCAAACAGTCACTCGAAGGCTGTAAAATTCCTATGACCTAAGTGCTTTTGAAAAAAAAACCCCATACACACAAGAATTCAAATCAACACATGCAGCGCTAGATTTGCATTCTAACACTAGAGCATGTTCAGATGTCACGCTGTTTGAAGTGAGCAGATGCAAGCTGTAAAATTTTACTATTTTACTACATTTGCACAGCCACAGTTGCACTCATTGGCAGTTTTGCAGAGATAAAGACAAGGAAGTACAATGGAAACAACATTTTGGGATGGAAGAAGTTTATTCAAAGAGTACTCTGGGGGCACGTCGACCTGGTCTCCAGTAGATAGCGTCTACCTGTACAGACGTGTCCTGTGTCACAGAATCACAGGATGGTTTGGGTGGGAAGCGACCTTTGAAGCCCACCCAGCCCAACCCCCCTGCCAGGAGCAGGGACATCTCCAGCCAGATCAGGTTGCTCAGAGCCCTGGCCAACCTGGCCTGGAATGTTTTCAGGGATGGGGCATCCACCGCCTCTCTGGGCAACCTGGGCCAGTGTTCCACCACCCTCAGTGTAAAAAATTTCTTCCTTCCCTGTATGCCTAGATTCTGCAAAAATCAGCATACTTAAACAAAGCTAAGACTTTTTAGGTAATATCTTTTATTTGGCCAAGTGCATATTTGGAAAACGCAGACAACTTTTTGGAACACAAGCTGTTATTCAGCTCTTTTTTAAATTTTAAGCATATACCTAGAATATGAACATCACTGGGGATACTCAGGCTGGTAAAATTAATTACATAAAAAGAAGTTCTAATTTTGACCTAAATGGTTATGGTCTAAATGGTTATCTACATATATAACTCTGTTAGAACAGTCTTTAGAAAGCATCAAGAAATCTCAGTCAGGTTTGGGCATCTTTGTGAAAGGAGATGGGAAAAAACAATAAAAGCCTATCTCTTCTGCGTGGAAAAAATAGTTGAGGCTAGGTCCTGCCCTAGCAAATGTTTTCACATAATTCCCATTATTCATAGGCGATTACCACAGGCAAAGGCTGAACTTCTGTATAAGAGTTTGCAAGATCAGAGTATGTAAAAAATGAAAACAGACATGCCATCATGCCAGCTTGATTCATTACTAAATTGCAATAGCTGAAAATGCAAGCCCACAGTTTTACCATCACAACAAATTTTCATGGCAGGACTTGTTCCTTTTATTTATTACAATTTTTATGTTCTTCTAAAGATCTATTTTCTCCTCTAGTACATGATTTGTGATCAAATTAAAGACTCCTCCCATATCTTATCGCAAAATTTTAATCAACTCACCCAAAGCACACGTCTCTCCACAGTCGTGACTATGATCCAGCTTGCGTCTCAGCTTTGAACTGCACCAGCTGCCTGTCACCTGAAGGGCAGACACAGCAGCATTCAGCTCCCCGTAGTTTAATCCCCCGCACTGTGAACCTCCAAGCTCAGACAGAGACAGATCTACTTCGGTTGCAGCTCATGCAGAGGTCTAAATCACAAAGGATCCAGCACGTGCACCCCTGCAAATCCTAACGGAATCCTAGTAAATCTGGGCGCGTGTCCTCACGGCACAGTTGTAACCGGCAATGAAAGCAGCATCAGTGTACCTAGCACGGATCTGTTACACGAGCATGGCCTGTAGACCAGGCCATTCTAGAAATGAGCCCAAGCGCTCAGAACTAGAGGCACAATATTCGACTTCTCACAGGGAAGAGTGAGGCTATAAAAGCAAGCGTAGTACAGACTCCGTTCAGCGGCAGCAATTAGATTGAAGCTCTCTCAGTGCAGAAACTCCTCTTCTTTCAACTCTCCAGTAATTAAGCCATTACAACCAGATTAATTGCTCAAAACATTTGGTTTCACTGCCTATTTTTACTGCTAGTAGTAGCTTTTCACTGACAAAAAGATTCCCATAAATCTGGAGGCTGGCAGCGCCTCTTGGGAAGGCCCCCGTAACTCTGACATAGCATAAAACCAACACAACATGGAAATAAAAACCAGCTTTGAACTTCAGCAGTGTTAAGAATCTATAAGAAAAGGAGACCAGGGTGGTGATAGGATACCCTGTACCTCTGCGCTGCGTCACGCAGAGGTTGGCCAGGGCCAGTGGCGCTCCTCCAAGGCGTACGGCCACATTCAGTAACACCCAGGTTTCTAGAACACCCGGGCTTCTCCATAAGTATGCTCAAATCCCATAGATTTTGCTACATCATAGGTGTTGTGGAGCACATACTAAACCCGAAGGCCCGTAAATGTTTTACAGCACTGGGCCTTTTATAACTCTCATCAATTGTGGCTATGATACGCTATGGGATCAGAGCAGCCATATCAGGGCATAATAAAACAAGATATTTCTTCGTGACTTAGTCTTAAAGGGAGAAAACTAACAGGAATTATAATTTATGGGATTTTCAATTATCATTCTTTTTCTAGGTTTTCTAGCACAAATTTGTAAGCAAGGTTTTCTGAGAAAAATCTGATGATGTGATTGAGCTGGTCAAAAGTGACACCAGAAGTTCTTCTGCCCTTAGTCATACAATAAACAGCACTAAAACTCCATGGGGAGAACTCACTGACAGCTTTTGGGAAAATAAACCTTTTGAGAAAAGAATCAGGAAAAAAGGCGGGAAAAAAAGACCATCTAAGAGAGTTCTATCTGAGACAGCATTTTTCCACTCAGACAAGTGCAACCTTAGGTATTCCGGTATCAGAGGCAAAGTGCTGGAAACAAAAGAATTGTCAAAGGCGTGTTGCTAAAGCTGCACAAAATGATGAAAATCATTGCTGAGATTTGTATCCTTGCGTCTCTCCTACATGCAGGTTTTGACCAACGTTGGTTTTCCTGACAATGGAATTTTTCCTCCCCAGGATGGAAAGCAAGAACCTCTTCCTAAGCCTATTGCTCTGCTACAGCTTGCTCAGAGCCGCCAACTCGCACATGGTCATCGAGGAGAAGACAGAATGCAACCTATCAAGGAGCAACAAGATGAACCTGCCGGACCTGCCACCCATCTCCATAGTAGGTTAGTAAAATCTGCCATTCCGTACCAAATTAACAAGATTTGTGGAAAATACAGTTGTCGGTTGATACAGATTATTTCGATAGCTTACTGCAACATTGCGCTTTCATACAAATGCCTCAGGGGTACGCAGAACTGCAGCGGCAAGGCAGCCACAGCAGCCAGGGATGGCAGTGTGGCAAACCAGAGTTTAGAGAAAAAAAAATAAAATCAGAAAACTTATTTTAGCTTTAGAGATTTCCCCTCAGGTCCTATCTTTAAAGCAGGTTGGTTTCCTACCTTGTTTCCTTTATTTTCTCTGCACTCTTGCTCAGAACAATATTTCTCTAAGGAGGAACAGTTGCCCCACACGTGCATTTCCAGTGAAATCTGAACCTCTGAATCCCAAGTTAACTCAAGGTTATTTAACTGCAAGTTTGTTAAAGCTTGTGCTGTTATGTGGCCTCCCAAGCCGTACCATTTCATGGTCCTTCTGACCCTAGATGCTTTCAGTCTCACACTTCCAATATTTTCCTTTTTTTATTCCAACTAAAATCAGAGCTGTAAAATACATTCCCTTCAGCTGATTTCTGTATTTTCTTGCAAAAACGTGTCGATGCCTTAGATGTGGCAGACAGGCTACGTCATGCCATATTGCTTTGCCAACAGACACGCAAAGATAGCAAAAATCCCCTAACACTGTCAGGTCCCTTTAGCTTTGGACAGCTCTGCAATGCATCACAAAACCCCTTCCTCCCTCTCTGCCCCACTTGTTTGTCGGCAAGACACCCCTCCTCTCGCAGGAGTGGAGCATCCGCACATCCCCACCACTCCACAGCGATGCCCAGCTGCGCTGCTTTCCCATTTTATAGTTAATGGAGAGATGGAGCAATTAGCCAAGATAAGAAAATAAATCCACAGCAGACTAAGGGGCTGAACCTAAGCAAACAGCATGACCTCCAGCTCACCCTTACACTTGTTCTTCTACATGCATACAAACAGAATGAACATTTGACATTGAAAATGCCAGAATAATTCAAAATATATGATCTTGGCATAACACTCACCTCTTCCGTAGTCCGCTTGTCTTGGCTGACTATTCCAAAAAAAGAAAATACAGATGCCAAACCCACCGTGATACGCTGGCCAGGGCTGCGCTCCCTTTCCTGGGGCACAGGCATTTCCAGCGGGATCCCATGGCCGTTCTACAGCCCGCCTGCTCAGAGGCACAAGGTCAGTCTGGTCCTGCGCTACCCCCCACCTAAAGAAAATTGAAAAAATACAGAGCGAGTAATAAAACTGAGACAAGGCATTCCTCTTTTTCTCGTTCAATAGAATCTGACCTAAGTTTTGAAATAGTTTATTTCGCAACTGGAGTCGCACATGCTCAAACCTGTCTGGTTTTTATTGCAGACAACAAGTAGCCACATTACCTCTACCTCTTCTTAACTAAAATAATTGAATTATAACTTGATAAACAAAATATAAATTAATCAAAGGCACGCATAAATGCATGGTGCGTGAAGAGCATTTGGAAGCCCCTAGCCATGACATTTGAAGTGGGTGGAGAAAGGTGGCGCAGGCGAAAGGAGACACACTGCCACTGTTTCGGGGTTCAGATTACCAGACCAAGGGACCGTCCAGCCCTGCTGAGAGCAGGAGGACGAGAGCAGATCTCATCATTTTCCCTGAAGGGAGCTGGGAATAACATCACCGGCCTCGCTGCGGCATACTGTGAGGCACAGCTGGAGGCCCGTGTTGCTGTAGCCACGCTTGGGGAACGACACTCATCTGCAATCAGCTGTTCACACACCCGTCAGTCAATCACAGCGCTCAGGGTATCGAAAGATGATAGGTATGTCCACCTCAAATTCAGTAAAACCCAAGGCTGGAGTTGAATCGCATCGCAACAGGTAAGCAGAGGATTTGATAGCATCAACTAGCAAAACGTGATCATCTAATTAACACACGCTTTTTGTAGCACTTCAAATGACAGCGATATCAACAGGGGCTAGGGGTGTGCATTAGCAGTGTTTTCACACGCCTGCATTACACTGTCCCGCATTGTCCCAGGTGAGATCTGTGAGCAGCTGGGCAGCTGTTGAGAGCACAGGAGGTGGATCATGAGGAACACGAGATTAGAGGCCGGTTGGGAAAAGCAGGTTTTACCCAGCCCAGAGGGACTAAAGGAGAAACAGTTACAGCACTCACCCGTCAGAAAACTCACCTCTCCATTTCCCTCTCATCTGCTACGGGGCATCGTTTTCTTCTTTACCGAATTCTCTGGAATAATTAAAGAACATTTACATCACACCAGTGTTTAAATCTCTGTTTATGACACCGTTTATCATTTAACTGAACTGATTTTATAGGTGAAGCAAGCCAGACAATCCTGTACAATTATACTATAGAAAGTTACATTAACGTAGAATTCAATGGCTTACAAGCGTCTTGGTCAGCGTCAGAACGTTTCAAACGGCAGCATAACTAATCTGACATAATCTGCCAGCTGGACCTGGGCCTAAACCGCTAATCCTAGTCAGTGCAATGCCTTTTTTAAGAAATGCTTTTATTAAATGACAATAACTTTACATGCTTGAAATACAGTTTTTCCTCCCACTTTGTCTTAGAGATATACAGCCCTAACTATAATGGCACAAGGATAATAAATGAAACCCCCAAACCAGCCCAAAAGGTGTACTCTTCATTCTGTAATTCCGTAAATCCTGGCAATTATTAAATATTCAAAAACATATGGATAGCAAATCCTGGAATACAAAAGGAGCCACTGATCATTGGTGGGCACACGTACATTTTTTATTCCCATCATTCATTACGTACAAACCTGGCACACACGGGATAAAGGTATCAAAAATACCATGACAGATCGGTGAGCTGGGAAGTGTCACGCACCTTGACAGCCTTGCTGTGTTGGATCCCAAGACAAGTGTTAGCCATGGAGTTTATATCCCGTAAGAAATAGCAGTAGGGCTTATACGATAATAATAACTGCAGTAAATGCTATCAGACCTCCAGGGATGATATGACAAAGCTCACAAATACTAGTGATTTTATCTAAAGAAAAGAAAAAGTTACATTAGGCATAGTCTGGACACCCCTGCAATAAATTTACCCGATTTACATGTGCTGTAAAATTGATTTCATATTGTGTTGTGCTATTCTCTTTGAAGATTTAACTAAAAGATCCCAGAAAGTCAGCAGGAAAGAGGCAGAGAACAAGAAATCCTCCAAGGTAGGTGGCTGTTTGGGAAATATTGTTGAATTAGAACGGTTTATTACTTCTATAGCTTTCCTCGGTGCATTCATTTACGAGGCTTTTACAGCCATTCCCCGATTTAAATAATTTGCATACACTTTGAAGCTCTAAATACGTAAAAATAGATGCAAAACATTAATGGTGGAAAGAAAAATGTGATCTTAGATTAGCTAGAGGTTATTTTTTTTCGATTTGGGGGTCTCGTTGGTTTTAATTTTGCTTTTTTTTTTCCCCAGCCCTCTCTTACACACAAGGTACTTTACTTGAGCTGGTTTAAGTATTTGTACAATTCTTTAGGCATCTGCAGAGGCACCATCCCGGGTGTAACCGCACAGCGCTGCAGCCGGGGGCACAAACTCACTACCTGCTGATTTTTAACTACAGGTGCAAAAAAAATTGAAGTAGAGACATACAAAGAAGTTGGTATTTGGTTGGAAATGTTAAGTAGTAGTTTTATCAGATGAGTAGATTCAGATCAATAGATTTTCTTAAGATTATTTTACCCATAAGTTTCAAACGTGAAGTGTTACGTGGGCTGTACTCCTATACTTTAAAGATCGTCTAGAAGAGCAGAAAACAGCATTTTTGTTCTATTTTTAATATGTTGTGATAGCCATTCACAGCCAAACCAGTCATTGCTGCAAGCAGAAACATTTAGAGCTCCTTCTTTTCCTTTCTAACTGATGTTTGTGTGGTTAACCTTCCTTGAAATGCTTCCTGAACTCGCAGGATGACCCAGGTTGAAAGGGGCCTCAGGATGTCATTGAGCTCCACCCTCAGCTCAAAGCAGGACATTCTTGGGATAAAAAATGTCCAAGTACTTTGACTTAAAAGCTCCTAAGGCATTTAGAGACCACAGAACATTTTACCTTAAAATGGAAACTCCTGAGACACTACCACGCCCACCACATCTCCTGGTTGCTACTGACATAGGTCTCACTGCTGGCAACTGCCCGCTCATCCCAAGCCAGAAGTTCCCATGGTTCACTTTCTTTGCACCTAGGCTTTATTCTGACCCATACTCATTTTACACTTACATGAAATTTCATGTTTTTTTCTTCCAGAAACATGCTGAACCGAAGACATCTCCAAAACCAAGGCCTACACCCGCTGCTGACTGTGTGCCAAACTTCAAAACCTGCAAACCACACTTGAATTCATGTTGTAACTACTGTGCTTTGTGCAAATGCCGAATCTTTCAGACCATCTGCCAATGCCTAATGTTAAGCCCAAAGTGCTAAGCCAAACTGGGAACACAATAAGGCTTCTGTCTTTCATTAGTTTCTCAAGAGTGTGTTTCAAACTGGCCAATGTCTGTAGCAGAGTAGAGAGCTTGGAAATTAGCAGCTTAGATTTGCCCCCCTTAAAATTAATTGGGCAATACTGGTTTTTTTTTTTGTTTTTTTTTTTTTTTTAATTAGGATAATGCTATCATAAACAGGATGTTATTTCCCAGGGAGCAGATAACCAGGGAGATTGACATTGAACAAATTTTTTACAAAACTGACCTGTGTTTTAAGACGAATTATGGGTTCTTGTTGGTTTGTAGTTGTCTTATTTCCTTGGGGTTTGAGTTTTGGTTTTGGTTTTTTGGGTTTTTTTGAAGGGTCATATTAACCCCAGACTGCAATATTGTCTGAATGGCACCACAAAACCAACATGAATGGCATGCAGACAGCCACTCTAAGGCAGGACTGGTTAATCCAGTGAGGGACCAAAGCTTGGGTGTGCCCAGAAGGACAGCACAGCACCAGCCTCCAGCACACCCAAAATACCATGCTGGAAATGCAGGTTTCAGGGTTAACTCCTTTTTCACATGCTCAGGAAAAATCAGGATGAGAATTTCTATAGGTTATTCTACCTGAAAAGACAGACCCAAAACAATAAGACAATTTTTAACCATTCCCAGTTCAGCATCAGTACATCCACCTCGAGGATTTTGAGTCATTCTACCAGCAACCTGTATCTCTAAGGTGTAGAATACACATGCGTATTTGAACCTTGAATGGATCTGTGCCTCGTGACTTAAAAATCAAGAATTTTTTCCGCAGCTGCATCCACAGGAAGAGAGTCCTCAGCCTTTCTTCTCCTGCTGCCAAGGAAAGAGTGCATACAGAGCCCAAAGGCAGGAATATATACCCAGGACTTTGAGGAAGAAAGGAAAAACCAGCAAAAAAATGAATGTATATCCCACATGTACATCTTGAAGAAAGCCACAACAAGCAGTCAATCTCTCTTTGCCCATATTTCCTATGGGCAACTCCCAGCACCCACCCCAAGCATAAATTTAGGTGACAATTTCCATGTTCTGCATGCAACCAGTGACTACAGGAAAGAAAACAAAATTATTGAGTACTGTGTCAACCCTTAAAGGGTCAGAAACAGCTCTGAAGGTATGGATGAAGCTCAAGGCAGCAGCAAACATTAGTCTAGAAGACATCTTTCTCTTGTTCTTGAAGGTCTTTGCCTTGATCTTGAGTTATCTAAGACGGCACAGGAGGAAATCCCTTCTTGGTTACACTACCAGGAGAGACGTGGTAGGTGACAGGAGACCAAGGAGGGAGCAGACGCAGAAAACACCCCCAACACTGAAGACCCTTCATCTGCCAGACTCCAGATCTTACTTTTTACCTCTTTTGTTCTGCATCTTCAATGTTCCTCTCTCCCACTCCTGTACACTCTTTCTTATGTGAGCCTTTCTTTTTTTTTCCTTCTCATAATCAATCCAAAGTCCAGAGCTCAAAACATAGGTCAGATGTTGACAGAAACATTTGTCCATCTTAGAGATATATACAGATGACAGAGATCAATCTAAGAAAGAGCCCAAATGATGACAGGATGTCATTGTGTTCCTTGTTTTTTATAAAATATATCAGCTGTCATATATGATGCAAGCTTGAATTCCTTTAAATGTACATAAGTGTGTTGTTTAATCAGATATCCTGGCTCAGGAATCTGTAAGTCATCCAGTTATGACAAAAAGAGGATGAGAAGGAAGAATGATACATTACAGTGGGCTTAAACAGAAACTGGCCCCTTCTTTTGCTAGGTCAAGATGCAGGTTCCCATCAGGTTTTTCCAGAATGCTTGTAACTACAATGAATTGTCCTTGGTTGATACTAAAATCCTCTCAATAATCACATAACTTCTCATGTGAAAACATCATCATTTTCTTACCAGAATGTCCAGCAGGTCAGAAAAATTCTATTTTACTGGGGTGGAGGGGATTAGGGGTAGAGGAAAGGGAAGGAAGGAGAGCCAGAAATCAGAGAGGTGTTCTCCAGGCAGCAGCTTCCACTTCAGCTTTGCAGAATCACAGAATGGTTGAGGTTGGCAGGGATCTCTGGAAGTCATCTGGTCCAACCTCCTGCTCAAGCAGGGCCACCTAAAGCTGGTTGCTCAAGACCATGTACAGACAGGTATTGAATATCTCCAAGGATGGAGACTCCACAACCTCCCTGGGCAACCTGTGCCAGTTCTCAGTCATTCTCACCATTAAAACAAACAAACAAAAAGTTTTCTGATGTTTGACTCTCACCAGTATGTCCATGTCTCTCTTGTATTGGGGGGGTGGGGCTTGAACTAGACATGGTACTCCAGGTGTGGCCTTACCAGCGCTGAGCAGAGGGGAAGGATCACCTCCTTGACCTCCTGGCAACAGTCCTCCTAACACAGCCCAGGTCACCATTTGCCTTCTGTGCCCCAAGAGCACATTGCTGGCTCACGTTCAACGTGGTGTTCACCAGGACCCCCAGATCCTTCTCTGTAAAGCTGGTTTCCAGCTGGGTGGCCCCATCCTGTACTCCTGCATGAGGTTCTTCCTCCCTTGGGGCAGGATTTTGTGCTTCTCCTTGATGGACCGCGTGAGGTTACTGTCATATAGTTTCTCCAGACTGTCAGCATCCCTCTGGATGACAGCAGGACCCTCCGGCACATCAGCCGCTCCTCCAGTTTTCTATCACACAGACCTCCTGAAGGCACACTCTGCCCCATCATCCAGATCATTGATGAAGACGTTAGCCACAGCTTGTGGCCATCAGCTAAGGAAACGGACAGTGCCGAGACCCACGGCGAGGAGCTCGAGACACAGAAGCTGAAGTACAGGGTGGTGCACATATGCAATGAAGGAAAAGGAAAGATCCTTTAGTATGAGAATGAGAGGGTTTGTTTCTCAACACATATGCACATACTTTCTAATATAGTGTTTATATGTAGCACATTTTGACAAATTTGATTTATTAATAAGCCTTTTCTGTAACTGGAATTGATTAGAAAGAGGTTATGCTTTCTTTGCCGTTCGTCTATCACACCAAAGAACATATCTAATCAAGTACTTTGATAATTGCTATTAGCCTTAGTGACTTTAACTTTTCTGAGTAAACATCATGTTGCATGGGGTAGTGGTAGGATACAGAAATCAGTAAAACATTTACACCTTGTATTTGCTTCCTGTATTTAGTTTGAACCTATATCTATACTGAGGAGTTGTCTGTAGGAGTAGGAGCTCCCTAAGGGACTGATCTGAACTGTCACCAGCACACAGATGATAAAACATACACATGGCAAAGACTGAGTGTGTAACTTTTAGTCCCCACTTAGTCCCCAAAATATCTCTGCTGAAAACTTACTGGAATTCAGGCTTAAAGACAGACCCAGTAACACCCCATGACAGACTCATTCTGCTCCTAAGCACGCCAATGGAAATCCTACCCTAATTATAGTTTAGCAGGATTAAGCACAAATAAGTCACTATTAGCTTTTCTGAATATTACCCATTTGAAACAGATACTGTATTTTCCCATCTAAAGTCCTGAATTGATTGCTTATTGTCACACCCAAAGACCATAAAAATCAAAGTTTATACTGATGGATACAACAAATGGTAGAATTCACATCTTAATGGCTGTACCAAACTAGCTCTTAACACCTCATAGTTTTCCGGGCTAATTACTCAAACTGTCTGGGAGACGTCAGAAGGAGAAGGACTCCCCATGCCAGTCTCTAGGATCTTCTCACAGAAGGGAAGATTTGATGGAAGGTAGAACAACTTTTTCCAAGTTCTAAAGATGAGTCAGCAGTATCTGTGATGCTGCTTTGGCCAAGGGTGATGAAAGATTCAATAAAGTCCCTTTGAGATGCAGAGATGGCACTAACCTCATGATGAAGTGAATTATAGGAAAACCAGATGGAGATTTGTATGACCAAACTGAGGAACCAAGGAACATGCCCTGCCCAAAGTTGACTTTGTGGGAGCTGTTTTACAGTGCAAAAATTACATCACCATCATCCTACGGTACACATGCTTCTCCGAGTGCTGGGGGCCATGCTATTTGTGAGGTACTGCAGTCCTGAGGTCGCCCACTGTGTGGGTGTAGACATTGAATGACATCCAGGGCCAATGCAAAAAAGCATTAAATCATAACATTTTTCATCAAAGCATTTCAAGTTGAATTAGACCATTCTACGGCCAGAAGTGACTCTATAAACACACTAAATAGAGTGATTCAGCATTTATTCACATCCAGCATCCTATTTAACTCTGAGACACACGGCTGGGAAAGCCCCAGATTAGAGATCCTGTGATGATAACTCATCTAACATTGCTTAGCAACGCTCCCGATTTCTTCACATGCAACAATCCTGAAGTCAGCAGGAGCTTGCAGCTCTGCTGTTAATTAGCTATTTCCAGTACTTTGAACAACAGGGAGAGAAGTTTTACACCTAGAGAGGATTTGGTGGAATTTTCTTCCACTTCCCCAGAAAATTACCCTGATCTAGGGGCCGAGACACCCAAATGTCAGTCTGGCATGTTGGGCTAGTTTAGGTTTTTCTGGTCCTCCAGAATCAGCACGGGTATTTTCTCCTTCTTGCACACTTATATTTGAAGGACTTAAGAGGGATATGAAAATTGCTCCCCCTCCAGTAACTGACTTTCACAGAAGGACCAGTTCAACACCACCAGCACCCAGTGCCACCTTGGACACACCAGGAACACCCATGCAAGGCTGGCAGATGTGACAAGGGACCTAGAGGAGACCGCCCCCATCTGGAACGCCAGCATAAGGCTGACTGAAAGAGCGATCAATCACTCTCAAAGTGCCCTTCTTAAATTCGTGGTGCCTGCAGATTACTGTTCTGAGGTAATACAAAGATTTTATTGGCGAATGTCTCAGATGATATGCAGATGGCCAACATATGGCCAAGTCCCTCTCCCGGAAGAGAAATGAGGCTTTAGTCATTTCTTCAAGAGTTTTCAGTGAAATGCAAAAAAAAAACCAAAAAAAAAACCAAAAAAAAAAAAATAAAATAAAAACCACACCACCAAAAAAAACCCCACAAACCTACAATTGCTGCATGGCATATGCACACATAGTTCTATCCAGGAAATCCTTTGAGATTAAACCCTGGCCTGAAATATGGCAGCCCTAAAATGGCTGTAATAGTGTCAGAACACAACTCACATGTGGCACTCATTTAATACAAATAAAGGCAGGAAAAGACAAAAATGTACCCTCCCTAGTGACCCAGCTCAGGCCCTTTGAATCAGTGGAAATCTTCCCTTGACTATATATCTCAAACACCTTTATTGCTCATCCTCCGCCATCAGGTGGATTTAGCCAATAACAGTGTTTGTGTTGTACCCTTGCTGTTTTTGGCAGTGTCCTCAGCTACAACGTCATTCGTGATCTTGTATGGGCTTCCCCTCGCTCTGCGGCTGCCTCAGAGAGGTCAACAACAGAATTACACAGCTTAACAGTAACAGCCAGGAATCAGCCATGGGGATGCACAGACTCATCCTTCCTTGTGTTCCATAATAAATAAACACAGTATTTACAAAAAAAAAAAAAACAACAACCATATAAATTCATTAAAGGTTGATGGTCTTCCACCTATTGGTGAAAGACAGCAATTCTTTAAGTTTTCTATAAGGTAAGTGGGAGCAGATGCATTTAATTCAACAGCCTGGGCTCCCTCGCTCTGAAAAGGCCTCAGAAATACCTGGCAGAGCCAGACCGCTTTAAGCGAAAAGGTTTTAATATTTAAAAGACCTCCTTGCAATGAAGCTGTGATTCCATTCACAATAATTTCTCCATTTGGGAAGCAAATATTTGGAGGAGCACTAAATGAGCAAGCCAGCTGGTTTACTGCCCTTTATTCTCTTCAACTTGTTCAGCATACCTCCGTCAGTACCGCCTTCTTCCAAGTGCAAGGGTTGGCTGGAGATGCCATCCTCTCTTTACAAAATGGCAGCTCGGTGGCAGGTCAGATGGTACCACAGGCAGAGGCCTGCACTGCCAAGAAGGGTCAAAAGGAGTTTGTACCCAGATGTTCACAAAATACACAGAGAAAGCAAGTTTTGGAGTGGGAGGAACAACAGGACCACCACACGTTTGTTCTGAGTGGAAATCAAGTTAATAACGCAAAGCAGATACCTACAATAAGCACTGGCTCAAACCAAAATCTGGGTGTCAGCCCGATTAAAGGTGCTTCCAACTTCTGCAGTATTACAACCGGAAAGCTGCGCAGTTTGCTTCTGAAATGCTGCTGTTCCACTAGGGAAGGGAGCACATGTCTCCAAATGCGGCCCATTTAATATTCCCTTACGGAAATGATTTCCCAGTTGATGAAACCAAAACCAGAGTGCTACAGAAAAATAACAGGTTTGCTGAAAAGTGGCTCTGGACTCTACAGATGGAACAAGAAGTAAAAACTTAGCTATTAGGCTTTCTAAATATCCTAAAGAGTTTAATCTCTCTGCTATAGACTTCCAGGGAATGAGACCAGCAGAAGGGATGTCAGTCCTCACCTGGTTCAAAAGGACTCTGCAGAACCTTAAACCCTTTTTGTTTTCCTCCTGTTAACTTCTGGAAGTACGTTTCTAAAGACTTTTTTTTTTTTCCTTCTTCTTTCAGTCTTTTGTTTGGTTTTGCTTTTTCTAAGTTGGTGTGCAAACCACAAGCACTCCTGAGGAGTTACTGATTTTTAAAAAGAAAAAAAAATATTTCATCGTAATTAATGCTTCTTATATTTCTGAAGAGTTGTCCAGTGGCAAACAATGCTACTGCAACAACTGCTGAGGCTTTACAGTGTACATTTACTACATTTGATTTATCTTCACAAAAAAAAAAAGGCCCAAATGCCAAAAACCACAATTGGCTTCTGAGAAACTTTGTGTCATCTTCAAGAAGAGCTACTGCTATGAAAACAAGCTCAGTCGTGAATCACAGAGTCATCAGTGGAAGATTCATTTCCCATCCTTTGTTCTCCGCTCGCTGTGATCTGCGTTTCCTACGGCTGTCCGTACGCCTCCATCAGTGGCCATCTCACAGAACTTCTAGCCACGCAAAAAAAATAGAACAGCACCTAGCAAGAACATACTGCAAATCTTATTTCTTTAAAATCATGGAGACTGGTGTATCTGGTTGAGATAAGTGGAGAAAAATGTACAGAAAAATGTACTCTTGCCACTTCTGACTCAACAGCGGAGGGAGAACAGGGGCAAGAGTTGCCGTATATAAGAGAGAACAGTACTTTCACAGGGAACGATAAGGAAAGCATCAACAGAAAACGGATCTGAAAGACATCTGAGGAAGTACGTGATTACTTTTCTTGGCCAGTTCGGAGACTTGTCTAAATACGAGGAGTTCAATCCATCATCAATTTCATTTTACCAGCAGGTTCACCCATTCTGCAGGGGCAGTCTGCCCGCAGCGAGGTGTGCATTGCCACCCTGGACAGCCTACCGCACTAAGGGCAGGGGGCTGGCGGACACAGCTGAAGGTGTTAAAGAACAAACTGAAACAGGACAGAGCATTGAACAAGAACTTTTCCTAGTGCAGCAACCAGGTCTCTTTTAGCACTACTTGATTACTGGGGCTTTTTTCCTGATCTGCTTCAAAATCTGTTAAATGAATAGCTAGAAATGGCTACATTTGAGGAACAGCTATTAACTAAAGTGGACTGAGGCATTTCCCACTTTTCAGCCAGCGGTTGCTAGTATTTGGGGGTAGGGGGCGAGGGGGAAGCTGTAATCTCAGTCAATTCCTATTTCATTAAAAAGCACACACATCACCTCCCCACACTCTTCTGACATACTGTACATGCTTCCCCAAACTGGACCTCGTTGATGCACAGTTGGAAATCTCACTTTTTATTTTTGCCTTTCAAAACAAGCCTGCAAACAAGACCGGAGGAAGAAGCTGATGAACTGGAAGGCAGAGCTGCTCTAAACCTCATGACATTTGCTCAGCCTGGTTGAGGACACGAGCCCGACGAAGGCCACAATCGAGCGGCGTCCTCACGGCTCCGGGATGGCCTCCTCACAGGACCTTCCACAGAGAACACACGCAAGCGTAGTTAAGCGCATCACCCTGCTTGCCCGTACACCAGACCTGCTGAGTTTCACAAATCAGAGTATGAAACTTGCTTTTTTTTCCCCCCGTTTCACACTTTCACCCCTGTCCATGCGAAGGTCTCTATATTTTCGGTATGGCACAATGGCCTGTGTCCCCTGCTCTGGGACCCTGTGCGTCAGATCCAGAGCCTGCGGCTCGCGTCTCACCCCGTCTATGTGACATCTGCCACGCAGAGTCACACAAGTGAGAAAACCTGTAGTCTGTCCCTGTCCTAACTCACCACGCCAGATGTGGGACGCCATCTCAGCTGACGCACGGGCTTCCAGCGCTGGGGAGGGGGCACTGGCAAGCCCTGGTACTTGCAGACACTGGGCTCTCTTTGGCGCTATTGTTCTTCATTCATTAGCTCCTGCTAAAACCATTGTGAGGTAATCACAGCGGGACTGACAGTCTGTATTCAGGGAATCAACCTGCTCAACTAATAAATCTCATGTAGATTAAAACAAAAAAAAAAAAAGACAACAGCTAAAAAATTAGTTTTAAATGATTTAGTAAAACTCTCAGTGGCAGCAGATGTGCTCTTGCCAATAAAAAGCAAGCAATAAGGCTGAGTGATTTCATAAAATCATTTGGTTTGGAAAAGACACTTAAGATCGAGTCCAACAGTTAACCTAACACTGCCAAGTCCACCACTAAACCATGTCCCTAGGCACCACGTCTGCACATCTTTTAAACCCCTCCAGAGATGGTGACTCCACCACCTCCCTGGGCAGCCAGTTCCAATGCTTGACAACCCTTTCAGTGAAGAAATGCTTCCTAATATCCAATCTAAACCTCCCCTGGCACAACTTGAAACCATTTCCTCTCATCCTACCACTTGTTACTTGGGAGAAGAGACCAACAAGAGACCCACCTTGTTACACCCTCCTGTCAGGGAGCTGTAGAGAGCAGTGAGGTCTCCCCTGAGCCTCCTTTTCTGCAGACTAAACCACCCCAGCTCCCTCAGCTGCTCCTCATAACACTTGTTCACCAGACCCCTCACCAGCTTCCTTGCTCTTCTCTGGATGCACTGCAGCACCTGAACGTCTTGCTTGCAGTGAGGGGCCCAAAACTGAACACAGTGTTCAAGGTGTGGCCTCACCCATAGTGCCCAGTACAGGGGGACAATCACTCCCCCAGTCCTGCTGGCCACACTCCATCTGACACAAACCAGGATGCTATCGGCCTTTGTGGCCACCTGGGCAGACTTTTCCTTCAACACGGATCAGAAACTTGATTAGAAATGAGCACGGAGTCAGGACATGAGACAACAATATACATTTTTTTAAAGGAAATCAGCTGCCACACCAAAAGTCATGCTTCAAAGTCTTCCACCCATTCTGGAAAGCTTCTGAGACAGAAGTGAAATCTGTATATTTTACTGTAAAGGTTATGGAAAATTGCCCTGGAGAAAGGGTTCAAGCTGAAGCAACACATGAACTTGGCCAAAGCATAGCTCACACCACAGCAAGAGGTAAGCTGACCCCATGTAGGAAGAGGCTGCTAAGCTCGACCTAAACAATGGCTATGCCATGCGCAATAACAGCTGAACAAAAATACCAGATACCCTCCTGCACCAGCGCTGCCGACTCACAAACCACGCTGCTGACAGGGACCGGGCACAGGGTATCTGCCGCAGGCAGTGCTAAACCACAACCGCATGGCAGGGCGCAGCAGGGAGGAACAGAAGATCTGCCAGTGGTTTTATTAGGGTTTGTGTTTGATCCAGACCTCCTCAACCAATAAATTATAAGATCTAACAGAATATATTCCAGATATAAATTTTATATTTTATCAACTCAAATCATGTTTCAGGTCAAATTCTCACATTGTTAACTTGCTCAAAATACTGTATTTTCAGCAGCACATCAGATTTTCATGAGTTTGACCACTGAAAATGCTCTGCTAGGAAGCCACAGGACAGTCCTCTTCCTTCTTGCAGTGATGCTATAGTGCCCTGGCCCAGGGCCTTACAAAGCAGGGAAGATGTTTCAGACCTGGTCAAGCTGCTGGTGTTTGGACGCTTCCCTGACTCGTCTACGGAATCACGAGTTCATGTGCTCAAAGCCTCTGGAGTTTGAACAGCCACCAAGCAACATAAGTTTGCATTGAGGTCTCCAGGCATAGTTCTGCACACACAATCTCTCACTAGAAGTATTTTCTGAAACGCAGGAGCTGCTGCCCCTGAGCCTAATGTTTACCAGATGTCCTAAGAGCTCCAACCACCAGGAAACACGAGACCAAGCCTTTCCAAGGAAAATCAAACATATACACCTACATACAGACACAAATAGCTTTCTCTACACATTAAACACATGAATTCTGCAAGCAATCTGTAATGAACATAAACAGAAACATGGAAAAGGTCTGGAAAAGGTCCTGACCCACTACCCAACACACAAAGTTACAACAAAGCATCATTAACAGAACCACTGGTTGCCAGGCCCCACTCAAAAACACTCTCAGTGGATCTTCCCAAAAAACCGTTTCAAACAAAGCAGCACACTGCTAACATACACACTGCATGCAGATCACCTGAGGGAATACGTATTTTAGATAGATTCAGGGTGTTAGCTAGCCCTTTAATCTTCAACTTCTGTGAGCCTGCAGTTCTTTGGGAATTGAGTCAAGTTTCTGGGTTAAGTATCAGAGGACAGACCAGCTCAGGTGGGACTGCGGTGGGCATCTGACAAAGACCACCTGCCCAGAATAGGAGGAAGCTAAACATTTCTTTAGATAGCTGGGAAAAACCTCTCGATAGCAAGCCTCATCAGACTTCACCTCAGCCACTCTGGCATCTGCTGGAAGGGCAGTAGGTTTGCACACAAGCAATCCAGGAGATTTATGGAGACAATCAAGGCCAATTTCTTGACACAAGTGGTCAATGAGCCAATTGAGATGCTCTGCCGGATCTGTAACTTAAAAACACCCAAACAAAACTGATCAAAGATGGAAAAGTGAAGGCAGCCTTGTCGTGGTTTTGTTAGTGAGGGGGGGCCTAAGGTGGCAGCTTCTGTAGGAAACTGCTAGAAGTCGCTCCCCTTTGTTCAGTGGACTTGGCTGGTCCTAGGGCAGACCTGCTGCTGGCCAAGGCTGAGCCTATTGGTAGCAGAATGTTCCGTGATAACGCCTCTGTGATAACGTATTTAAATAGGGGAAAACAGAAAAAAAAAAAAAAGAGAGGAGAGAAGATGTGAAGAAGCTGAGCGGGGGCAGAGGTGCAGAGGGGGAGGCGCAGGCCTCATGGGCCTTGCAGGCCTCACCCTCTGGCCTCTCGCCGGGCAGCCGACTGGGCCTGACTCGGTCCAGCCCGGCTGCAAGAAGTGGAGAGGAGATGAGAAGTGAATAAGAAGGTAGTAGAGATAATGTTAAGCTCGGGAAGAGGGAGGGGTGGGAGGAGGTTATCTTGTTCTCTGTCTCATTCTCCTGCTGTTTGTAGTAATAAATGGTTTTCCCCAAGTCGAGTCTGTTTTGCCTGTGATGGTAATTTTAAGGATTTCTCCCCCTCCTTATCTCAAACCTTGAGCCGTTTTTATTATATTTTCTCTCCCTGTTCTCTCGGAGGGTGGGGGGAGTGAGAGAGAGACTGCGTAGTCTGGTCCTGATCGGGGCTGAACTACGACACTGATCAAAGATGGAAAGGTGAAGGCAGCCTTTCCTCCAGAGACTGAAATGTAAGATGCTTGACTGCCTGTGCAGTAAAGCACCCAAACTTCAGCTGGAGCTGTACCAACAAGAGAGGAGCCAGCAGATCAAGAGGTGAGATCCTTCTCCCGTTTTGCACTCTAAAGACACCTGCACGCGGTTTTGGCTCGCCACTATAATCCACAGCATTAACATACCTGAGAGCATCCATCTGAGTACAGACGGCCACCAAGATGGTCAGGGAACCAAAGCACAGGACACACAGAGATGAGGATCTGAATTTATTGAACCTGGAGAAGGTGAAGGGGGATTTTTTGCTGCCTATGACTACCTCATGCAAGCACATAGCTAAGATAAGAGCTAGACCCTTCTCAGAGGTATAAAATGAGAAGGAATGAGCATAGGCCGCAACGCATCAAATTCTAGTTAAAAGGTACAAGATGAAAACATTTTTCTGTGGGTTTTCAAATATTGGGAGTCAAGCCCTAGAAGGTTATGTGACCCCTGCTCCCAGAGACAACCAAAACTCACCTGGGCAAGCTGATATCTAACCTGATCTAATTCAGATGTGTGCTGCAACTGTGTGTGTGTGGAGCTCAGTGTATATGTAAGTTTAAAAGATAATCCCCATTATGATTATGGAATCACTTACGGTGGCTTTGTGGGACCCAAATTCAGTTTCGAAATGGTGCTGTTTAGAGGTTGATGCAAAGCAAAGCAACAAAAAAGGTTGCAGACTGAGCAACACCTTGTTTACTCCTCCCTTTTTCCCCCTCCAAGAGTTCATACTCCACACCATCCGTTTTAATTGCTCACTGACATCACACCTGGTGCTTGGACACAGATCTCTGAGCACTTCAGGCATGTTTTAACATCACACCAAACCTTTCATCTTCTTACATCCAGAAACAGAGGTGGCCTGCTGTATAATGTTGACTGAAGAGGACAGAGGCAAGAGAGGACTTCCATGACATACACGGAGATAAATCTGTGCAGGTAGAGGGGAAGAGGCATTTTCCTGTAAGATTCAACTCTTCAAATACTTAAATAACCTGAGGAGCAGCTCTTCCCAGCTCAAGTACATGATGCAGGCTAGCCACAGCACTGGCTTTTGCCTTGAGGAAACCCCATGTGGGTACATTAAGTATTTTCAGTAGCTTAAGGATAACACAAGGTAAACAAATCCATGGCAAAGCCCAAAGCATCTCACTATACAAAACAAGTCAGGCCACAGTCAGATATTTAATTAAAGCACTTTGAGTCAGTCATAAACAAGATACAGCAGACATGACAACTCGGAAAAATACAGTTGGGAGTGGAAGTGTGCTGCTGGTGTTTCCAGAGGATCGAACAAGGTCCCTAAACCTAACCACCCCCTCAGAACAGCTTCTCAGCTGTTCACAGCACACTAGAGGGCTGCTAAAGGGTCACTCAACTCACGTCTCCTCAAGCTGGTATCGAAGCAGCATAGAAGGGCCTTTGTTCTGACCAAAACTGATGGAATAAATTAAGCCAGAAAAAATCTCCAGCTCTAATCTCTGAGTAGGAGATTAAGTTGATTTCATAGGAAGGAGACCAAGTAACCTATACTCCTCCCTACTTCCTCCAGTTTCACAATATGCACTTCAGCTAGGGCACCTTCATAGAGAGAAGGTGCTCCTGACACTGCCAGCCTCCTAAAAGGATTAATCTAATTTGAGCTGGGTATGGCAGAAAGCATCATCCCACAGAAACTGTTCCCCATCTTACTGGTTAGTCTGTTCAAAGAAGCTGTCAGCCACATGTTTGACAAGATTATGCGTTTTCATTTAGCAATCTTCTGTCCTGCTCCTCTTATGGGAACATTGGGAGCCAATAAAAGGTGCATAGGATCCTTTTCACCATGACATTAACTAAGGAATCAATTCTAATTCCAAGAGTCAGAGCAATCCTCTTTCACTAACAAATAAGGCTCTGAAGTTCCCTTGGTAAGGGGAGGGGTTCTGCAGCACTGAGGGGAGTAGGGCAAAGGGCTTGTTCTCAGATGTCCAGCACACACACAAGAGCTTTGGAAGATTGTATCCCTGCACTTTGGTCTTTGGGTAGTGCCACCTGCTCAGTATCTGTAGTGGTCTGGCTTGAATGGCCCATCTCTAGACAAGCCTAGGTATTTGGCCTGCTTGTCACTCAGCTTCGTCAGCTTCACACACAGTTTATCCAGATGAGCAGCAGCCACAGCTTCATCCAGCTGGAAAACAAAACATTGAGACAAGAACATTAACAGAACTAAGTCCTATCAGTGCAGGAAGTCATGGTCAATGGTGAGAAATGAATACGTGAAAATCAATAGCAGCCCCAGGGAAGACTTCACAGGCTGACACAGATGAGCAGTCAGACAGCTTTTTTCCTGCCAACACACCTCACCTGCTCGAGTACAGAGGCATCTCCTTTGAGCACAGAACTACGCTCAGATGGAAAAGCCCTGTGCTTTTGAGGGAGTCAAGCTTAAGTGAGAAAGACAACTTCATATAATCAAGCCCATTTTAATTTCATTTACATTCACATCCATCTGACAAGCAAAGAACAGAGATCAAAGTATTGAGATATAAGAATATCCAGCTTGGTAGAATGGCAAAGCCCCATACTAGACTATCATCTCACAATTTTAGGTAAGTACTGGAAAGGAGATGCATTTTTTCCAGATACCCCATCTTAGGGGTACATGTATTAAGAAATTAATTCCAGGATCACTAATTCTATACTAGCATCCTAGAATATACTAGAATACTAGTATCTATTGCCATTGTCTTCATGAAGAATAAAGCCCAGGTGGGCTGTAGGACATAGGTTCAGAAATGTTGACATACTTTCTTTATTGTAGAGGTGTCAGGCAGATATGCAAACTCAAGGGATTGAAAAATGTGTAAAGTTACAAGGACAGTTCAGTGCTACAGGAGACAGGTACAGATGAGTCAGAAAACACAGTAAAATAGCAAGCTACTTATGTCACAGGGGAACATACAGCCATAAAGGATATTCAAAGACAAAGGACAACACTAAGAAGGGACTAGGTGCTGCCGAGTCACAATACAAGGACAAGTTTGACCTCCATTGTAATCCCTGCAAAATACAAGTAATTACAGCCAAGGAAACAGATAAAAGGTAAGTAAATTCCAGCAGCACAGGAAAGACCGGCAATATTTCCTCCATACTAGTTAAATAGATGTGAAAGGCTGCAACACGTTTGAAGGCAAATAAATCAACCAAACAATCAAGGACCAGATCTTCAGCTTGTATGAACCAGCACATCCTAAACGATTCAATAACTAGTCCTAGGTTTCCCACTCAAAGGGAGTGTGGTAACAAGCAACTGCTCTGAAGTAATCCCACTGTAAGGAACCACGTAAAAAGCCACATCTGCAAAGTATAATTCACTGCAGCTCATCCTGTTCATCGTAAGCAATATGGAACTGCCAGCACCTCTTGAGAGCCAACACAGTCCAAGATATACAAGACAATTAAAAAAACAAGATGAAGTGGTTGAAGAATGTGGAAGTGAACCATGAAACCTGCCAAGCACTATGTAAGAGTCAGGAAAATCACAAAAGAAAGAGAACCTAACTGGAAGGATCGTGTTTAGACGGGAAACAAGTACTTAAGCTTAGCAGATCCTTCCAGAAAAAAAAAAAGTTAAAAATTGAATGCATATCTGGTTGATCAGACTGACACGTGAAGATCTGATAGGAGCACTTCCAGCAAGTTTAAGACAGATTACTCTCACTTGAAAAGGAAAGTCTCTGACATTTCCCAGATCAGGTTCTCAAACTGCAGCAGAGATAAGTTGTTTCAAAGCTGCTTCAGCTTGAAGACATCAAGATTTAGATTAAAAGGTGTACAAATCTAGATGAAGTGAAGCTGAATTCTCAACCTTAAAACCACATAGCTGAGCATAAGCACAGACAGATTCGGTGCCAAGAACATGAACACAGAAATTTGCCTGGATTTCTGGGAACACACATTGCAGAATGCGTGCATGTTTGTGATAGCTGATCAAAGCGATATTCTTGCAGTGAGAGTGCAATGCAAGGTACTCGGTAATACTTAAATTTTACATTTGGACCTCAAAGCTACTACAGAGAACAAGGAAAGATATCAGCCAGAAAGTTATCAGAGAACGCTCTTCTGCTCATCTCTTGGTTCTGATAAGGTAACTGCTTTATTCTTTGAAATTCTCTCTGGAGTGCAGAGGGCAACAAGAGCATTTTGTCACAGCATATGAACCAGGGAAGATTGCTGCCATATGCTCCACTAACATGCAACTCTGTCTCCAAGTAACCAATCTGGGCATAACTCCTCATTTCCAGTTCAAACATGCTTACTAAAAATTGTTATTCAGGAAGAGGACGAAGTCACACTTTATTAGCAACATTGGACTATCATTTTCAGAAGAACTGTCAACAAAACTTCTCCTTTGAAGATGATTGTGTGTCAGCTTGCTGATCAACTCCCACACTGTACTCCTGGTATGCTTTGCTTGATCATTAACGGATGGTTTTGGAAGCTTAAGGCCTTCAGCAAACACTTCATAAGTAAGCCCAAACACACACATTCTGCTTCCCAAATGTAAAGCATTTTCACATTTAGTCGCACACCTGGTTGCATTCCAGAGGCAGTGGGATTTAACTCCAGCATCTTTTTCAGTGACCATCTCAAATTCTCAGGCTTGTTTTGGAAAATTAAAACCAGGTTAGTTTTATAGAAGGAATTTGAGTTGTGACATGATCCAGATTTTTCCAAGAACAAAGAATGCAGCACTAAGTTTAAAGGGAACCCTGAGGGAATCTGTCATTAATATTTTGTGAAGCTATTAGGACCAGATTGTGATAAGGTCTGCTCAGGTGTAAATGGGACCCAGACTCTTATCAGCAATTCCTAGTTTCACTCCAGCTTCAACTCTGCCCCATTAGACTTTGCTGCTGGACAGGCAAGTGAAAGTTTGATGTGAATGCTAACATTCACCTGGAGGAACCAGTTGGTTGGGAGAAGCTCCCTGACTACCCTGAGGCAGCACAGGGCTTCCCAGCACCTTAGGTAAGAGCCCCAGGCCAAGTCAAAAAGTGACTGGATGTTCCCATTGCATGTGACAGACAAGTCCTGTTCTGCACAACATGTTAGCTACACAACCAGCCCACTTCAGATGTAGCATGGTGAAAGCCATGAGGAGGGACAGAGCTCCTTGCAACGACAGCATTCAGTAGGAAAATGAACCCAAGCACAAATGAAACAAATCTACATGATCGCATCTGAAGTTGGCTTTCTTACAAGCTTGCATCTTTCTGCTATTCCAACTCACCTTCTTTGGCAAGAAATGGACTCCAACAGAGTATTTGTCACTATTGGTCCACAGCTCGATCTGTGCCAGCACCTGGTTGGTGAAGGAGTTGCTCATAACGAAGCTAGGGTGACCCATGGCGCAGCCCAGGTTGACCAGTCGGCCCTCTGCTAGCAGGATGATATGGCGGCCATTCCTCAGCGTATAGCGATCCACCTGTGCAGGAAAAAAGCAAGAGCAGTGCAATGTAAGGGTAAAGTGCATTTTAAATCACGCCAAGCTTGGTGGGCTTTCCTCCCACAGCAACAATTCAGCAGTGGACTTGTAACACACTTTTATTACAGTTGAGACACCCTCCCTCAATTCCCAGACAGTGTTTGTGGAGCCTGTAGGGATTCTGGGCTTCACAAAACATGAATCTCAGCATCTACTTCATATTTAACCAGTTATCCAGTTCTTCTGGTTTTCCACAGGCATGCTGTCTCAGATGGCTGTGGTGGGGAGCATGCTGCTGGCAGTAGAATGCAGCTCATGCATGCCTAACAGTAACAACTGGTGTGGAGAGATGGGAGAGAAGAAGGAACACCTCCACATGCAACACTCCAGAGCCTTTCCATCCAACACAGGGTAGGAGCCAGAGTCCTCAGCCTGCAGAAACTGCTCCCCACTAACTCTTCCACCTCCGTAAGGCCACATTCACAGTGTAATGAACAGCCGTCCTAGCTTCTGGTGTAGCCTCCTTTACTCACAGGGGGCAAAAGACATGGTCCTCCACACAGACTGATCTCCAAGCTACACTGCAGGCAACAGGACTCTGCACGCAGCATCAAGTCTCTGATGGGCTAAGGAGATGGGTCTTCAGCTGTGTGAAAGAGTCCCACGCAATTCTGAAGAAAATGTCACTTGATATCAACTGTCTGGGCCAGACTGGACTCCTGCAATGTTAAAGTTCACTCTGCTTCTCCTTCCTACCAGTCACTAGCTCTTCCCTCCCCTGCCTTCATCTCTGTAGGATGTTACCATACGGAAGTCCAGAATTAAATGCCAATATGGCCTACAAGCTACAAGAATATTCAGTCTTCACTGGTATTTATTGTTCGTGTCACACCAAGCACATGGGAGTAGAGCAGATCTTTGGAAAGACTTAAAAGATAACCAACAACCAACTTTGACAAAAGTTAATGCTTTAGACAAGTCCATTTATCTTCTGCTGTCATAGCACAGCAAGTGCAAAAGACCTAAAAGGGTTCCTCTGCACAGCTGTATTTATACTTTTAATCTCAGAAGTTATTTAATATGAAGCAAAACACACATCACTTTCAGTTTTATTCTTAAAGCTTTGCCTGTAAGTTAAAAGCCATGTGGGATGAAGCTTTAATTGTAACAATACCATCTTCTGGAAAACCATCTTGTGCAGGTGCCTAGCAGAGATGTAATATGTAACCCAACAGAAACCATTTTATTAGAACAGGTATTCTGCCCTCAGAGCAGGTCTGTGCCTCCACTTGTCTTCCCCAGCGATGCTTCAGTTGCAGCACTATTTTCTACTTCTTTGGTTCACATAACAAATTATTATGTTTGCAGCACAACATATGCAGACAGTAACCACCTCAAACAGAAGCCCTAAACGACAGTCTTAATTTCTCCTGTCCAAGAGCACTACAGCAAGGGTAGGTTAGTAAGAATACTCTCCACTGAGCAGCTGCAGTATTTCGTATGCATGCTCATTCTCCATTGTGGACCACCAGTAACAGTGCTCAGCCCATCAAAAAATACCATATGGGCTATCATAAGATTATGGGATGCGGTAATGAAACAAAGAAGGAAGCAGCCAGAAAGCTGAACACTAAAAGCCCTGAGAATAGCTACAATATTATCTATATTAAAGATTATATTTTAGATTAAACTACTACAAGGCAGCCATTAAGTAGCATTTCAGTTTTGAAGTCTGAATCAGGTAGTTAAGGTGTCAAAATATTATATCTATATCATATCCACACAACTTGCACCTGGACAGCTGCTGGCCTGTGCATGGAGTTGTATACCTGCTGCTGACACGGCTCGTTCAACGTACAGGGTAATGCAGAAAATGCTAATTAATGTATCTACGCAGAAATAAATCCTAAATACTAGCGGCACCACCAGAGGCTTAAGTCAGTACTGTGGAAACACACCTCATCTATGGGCAGATAAACAGGTTGGTTCATAAGTGCAAGAAATTGCTACAGAAGTAAAATTCAAAGTTCATCTCCACACTTACACAAATGCCTCCTCCCTTTCCCCATCAGCATTTAGCTTGCTCCAGACTTTCTGGCTGCTTTGCACTTCCCTCCACACCACAATACATGAATAATTTATTTTAACAGCCAAAGTTCACTGATCCCACCCTGACCCTTCCCTTCCCTCTGGAGTTGAGCTTCTGCTACACATCAGTCTCCAACAGCAGAACGCAGCTGAGCAGGACTGCAGTGCAAACCTATACTCAAAACAACCTGCCAGATTTTCAGTAATAACCCTATTTCCTCCTTAACTGTACTTTGAAAGCAACAGATGAGTCAGAATGGCATGAGATGTTTTCCTTTCCCAAGTATTAAGCATTTCGTACACCAGCTCACCGCTTGTAAATGGAGACCATATGGTACTGAACACTACCATGTTGGACACTTTCACAATTACTCTGTACCTCTAGCTGAAGTCTAGCAACCCTCAGCTCTGGTATTAATCCTCTGATCAACAAACAATGTCTTCACAGGAGGTTAAAGATTTTTGCTCTTAGAATCATAGAATGGTTAGGGTTGGAAGGGACCTTCAAAGGTCATCTAGTCCAACCCCCCTGCAAGGAGCAGGGACATCTCCAACCAGATCAGGTTGCTCAGAACACTTGTTCCAGTGTTCTACCACGCTCATTGTAAAAAATTTTTTCCTAATAGCTAATCAAAATCTACCTCCCTCCATTTTGAAACTGTTACTCCGGTGCTGTCACAACAGGCCCTACCAAACAGCCTCTCCCCATCTTTCCTGTAGCCCCCTTGAGGTACTGGAAGACCACTATAAGGTCTCCCTGGAGCCTCCTCTTCTCCAGGCTGAGCAGCCACAACTCTCTCAGCCCGTCCTCACAGGAGAGGTGCTCCAGCCCTCTGATCATCTTCATGGCCCTCCTCTGGACCCTCTCCAACCAGTCCATGTCCTTCTTATGATGGGGGCTCCAGAACTGGACACAGTACTCCAGGTGGGGTCTCACCAGGGCAGAGTAGAGGGGGAGAATCACCTCCCTCAACCTGCTCTTGTACTAATATTCCCCTCCTTGCTACGGAGGATAAAGAAAAAAGCTGCCAGGTCTTAGCAAAAATCCAAATATTTAGAGGGTTAGTACTTGGTATTATAAAACACAGGATACCTCACCCAGAACACTGATGTGAATAGATGTGTTATTCTAAGGATAAGTGGAAGATCTCACACCTTTAACACAGGACTGACATCCCCTTGAGGCCCCCAAAAGACTGGGGACAAGATGAGCACAGAAGTGTCCCTTTGATGAATCTGAGCAATGAAACTGAGAAACCAGCAACGGCCTAAGTGGTAAACTGATAATTTCCTTCCCAGATTTCAGTGTAAGAGCAATTCTATCAATTACTGTAATGACTAATCACTGCTGCCCTGAGAAAGGATCCAGCACACGCAGACAGATGCCCAGGCAGTTAGTGAGGGACAGAAGCTGCAGGATACCTCCTGGGAGCTTGTTTCTAAACGTAAAATTAATATATGTCCTGAAAGAGTTAAGTAATTGCAGCAAATTTCTAGTCAATACCTTTTAATTTCTTTCAAGCACGGAATCTGGGGCTGTAAAGTCACATTTTGCCCCCAGTCCTGCCTCTCCCCCTTTTGAAATGAGTAAGCCTTTAGGATGCGTATTACTCCACTCCTGCTCAATTGCCCAGCCACCACAGCAATCAGGCACAGAGGATGAAAATTAAGAATAATTAAGCTTTTACACTGCAGAACTTGTTCAGGTAACATCTGCTCAGCAGCTGCTCCTTCACCTTGTCACACAGGTCTGAAGTCTTTAGGGACAAGAAATCTAAACACACACAAAATGGAGCATAGGGCCATACTACCAGCACAGTGTAGCTACACAAAGCATTACACACACCAGTAACAGAGCCCAGCTGGAGATTCCAACGAGTTAACAGTGCTTCAGATTCACTGCTCGAAGTCAACAAGACCCAAGTACTAACCTGAGCTAGGGATCAGCTCTTACTGGGGTTGGCAATGTACCCATCCACAGGCCAGCCTCACTTCAGTAAAGTTTCAGACACGCCGAATGGCCACATAAGATCAGATGTACCTCCAGGTACATCCCATCTCCAGTGGTAACCAGTAGATGGGTAAGCAGAAGTACACCAGTCCAAGAGTAAAGTGCTACTTCCCCTAGTAAATCCTCTCAGCTTCTGCTATCTGTGCATCAAGCCGAGGCAGAGGTGGTTCACTCAGGGTTGTCAGACACCTTTCACAAGCTTTAGCTAATGACTTTTAAGCAAACACACTTGTGGCACCCACAGCATGCCGGGCAGCAGCTTTCAGCTTTTGCTCTGTGAGCAGGTCTATCTCCTTTGCATCACTCTTGACATCCTGCTTGCGACAGTGGCAGTTTGTATAACAGACCAGAGCAATTCAGGTCAGGAGGCAGGTCTTCAGCATTAAACCATATGGACAACTTGGACCCTAATTCCATCTTTTTGCAAAGGTAATATTCTGTTTTTAACAAGAAACTTGTTCATTTTCATACCTTGGACTAGACTGGATCTCACTGCACCCAATACGTCTGTGATGGACTGAGCCCTTCAATACAGAGTACATAAAGAAAAAAGGGACTGCCACCTCTGCCAATAGCGACACAATTTTCTGTATGAGCTTTAAGAGCCACATTGAATGGCCATGTGCAGGTAGTTTGTACATTACCATATTAACATCCAATCTAGCCTTCAATATTTACTTTTTATGCAATCCCTCTTTTAGTTTTAAAACCCAAGCTACCAGAAACCAAGCAGCTAGCTGCAGGCTCCTCCAGGACAGGAGCTGTTGTGCAAAGTCAGCTCCACACTAAGGTCATGGGCAAGACCAGACTTGAATGCAGGGAGAACTTGAGTGTGTAACTTCATACCTGGCTGAGCCCTGAAACACTGAAAAGACTCTCACAACTGCTTACTAAGAGTTTGATGTGGGTGGTCAGTAGAAAGCCTGTCCCACAATCCTGCTATCAGTAAGTACACTCCTTCATTAAAAGGTAAATAGAAGTTCCATGCCAAGTCAGATAAAGCCTTGTTCGCTTTATGTGAGGTTCTCAATGCTGGTGTTACAGAACAGTTTTGATGTAGTTTAGCTCTGTTTCTCTGCTTTATGACACACAGCGGAAAAGCTGAAATTTTTTAGATGCCTATTTTCCTGTGTAGCTACAGTCACAGCTTGAAGTAAATACATGGTGGGAATGGCAAGCTGAGCAAAGAAAATATCTCACCTTGTCTGCCCATGCATAGACTTTTGGTCTACACAGGTTCCTAAAATGAAGCCACTAAGTCTGGAAGAGAAGTCTGAGTTTGGCAGAGCTCCAGGTAGGCTTTCCTGAAGCTTCAACCTCAGAGTAAAAAAAAAAAAGCTTTGAAAACAATAAGATGCAAATTTTTTCAAACCTTAACAGACGTTAAACAGAAACCAAGAAGAGGTTCCCTTGAGATTCACTCTAATCCTGACGCCCTGCACCAGGACTAAGATTGTTCTGGTGCAGAGCAGCACATAAGCAAGCAGCTTCCTGAGAGGAAATTCAGATCAACAATCTGAGCTCTGTTCCTAAGAAGTTTTATGCAGACTCTAACAGTCTTTTCTGAATTCGTCATCTAACTTGCTTTTTAAACTGAGTTATGGCACTATTTTCAGCTGGGGGCTCTGAAAGAGAGCACATTTCCATACCTGCTCACCATACCCCAAACATCAAAGCTGATTTCCTGTATGGAATGAACTTGAGGCAAATAATTGTCTACACAACCACCACTAAGGAGTAGGCTCCTGTTTGCCAAGAAGTAGGAACACATGGAGAAAGATGCATACGTACCAGATGCCTCTCACCAGAGACCACGCTGTACACTTAGGCACCAGCTGGAACCAACTGCTTTAATACCAGCACAAGAATATGATATGCAGCTTGTTCCAGGTTAATGGGGAAAGAACAGAGCAGAATCTTCATTCTCATCAGCCCAGAACAACACTGGCTTCCAAGAAAGCTAGAAACAAAATATCTGAGTAGAAATAGCCCCCTTTCTGGAAACAGACACTGAGTAGCTATTGCTTCTTTCTAGCAGGAGAGCTTGCGCAAGGGCTGTCTCACCTGGGGTTTAACATTCACCGCCTCTACTGCATTTTCATTCAGCCACTTTGCATCAACTTCCACATCAAAATGGCCAATGTTACACACTATGGCATCATCCTTCATCTGCTCAAAGTGCCTGCAAAAAACACAGATATAAGAGGTAATTGGGGAGAGAGTATTTTCCCAGTATAGAAAGTAAAACTAATTTGTTTAAATGGTCAAAACTGAAAAACCTATTCTCTTCCCTACAGAGAAGAAATAATTTTCTTCATGACTTTAAAGTTTCCAGCAGTTTTACATCTCTAGAGACTGATGGCCTTATCTCCTGCCACTTATCTAACCTTCCACTACAACATGTACAATCATAACGGCAAGGACAGGAATAAGTGTGTAGAGTGGAGGGGCTACAAACTGAGATCTAAAAAGGGATAAAAGCCTGCAGGATAGTTTATTGAGAACAGGCCAGTTTCAGGCCTATGTGTACTCACCAATGGAATCACTTTCAATCTTTATTTTTCAACCTTTATCTACCTCCTCTTCTGTTCACATTTATCTGTTCTAACACAGAATTGATGCTCTCATTTCTCCAGAAGTCTATCAGAACCGAAAGACCATTGACTGAGCCCCAATTTCTCACTAAATTGATGCTGAATTCTGATGTCCAGAAATGAGACTATGCGCTAACCCTCACCATACTGCTGACATGTTATGATTGTATTTTAAAAAATCTGACCGAACAGGTACACTTTCACTAAAGCAAGAGGCTAGACCATACCTGCCCTGAACAATGTCAGTGCAGCCGGTAGTGGTGACAAAGATATTGCCTTCTTTGCAGGCCTCCTCCATGGTTGTAACCTCATAACCTGAAAAGAGAAAGAGTTATTCATCTACCCAGCACTTGTTAAAAAATGG
Organism: Chlamydotis macqueenii; assembly: GCF_036417535.1. Classification (NCBI taxonomy): domain Eukaryota; kingdom Metazoa; phylum Chordata; class Aves; order Otidiformes; family Otididae; genus Chlamydotis; species Chlamydotis macqueenii. Next base: position 1,933,365 of record NC_141571.1, on the reverse strand, counting down.
GCTACAATATTACAAGTTGAAAGCTATGGAGAAAAAAAATCAGGAAGAAGTCTGTGCCAACACCTGACCCATGGAGGAGGTAAGGTAGTGGGCATACTTTTACTAAATACCAACATAGCACAAAGCTGTCCCTCACTTGTTTCCAATCTGCAGATCTATACATTCAAAGTCTTATGTCCATACGTGCAGGATCTGGCACAGCACTTGGACTGGATTCAGGGAGTCAAGTTTGCAAAGGAAAATGCACCCACAACAGCTGCGGGTTCCAGTCAGGTATGACAGACATGGGGTGAACTGGTAGTAACAAGCACAGTTACAGGAGGCACCCACAGGAGAGGAGAACAGCTTCTAGAGCATGCTGTGAGCATAGCACTGCTCTCAAAAAACACCTGCTGAAGGTAAGGCCTGGTGTTTTACTGTGGAGATACTCTAGTGAGGTCTTAACCCACACTGGAGGTTAGAGTTGCACAACTTGAAGATAACAAGCCTATTCAAAATCAGGCTTACAGCATTACAAAACAGGGGCCTTACTATGGTCTCTATATCCTTGACTCCAAACACATTTCCAAGGCTTACACTAATAAACTCCTCCTCTAACTGTAAGGAAACAATTCCTACAGCTAAACTGGAGTCACCTCTACCTTAACAGGGACAGGGCTGAAACCCACCGACGCTTCCTTGGCCAACTAGCATTTAATGCTCTACAGTGACATGCAGAGACCCCTGTCAGATGCATTAATTTCTGAATCTCCTTCAGTTCTCACCTTCCATGGCTGCCTGCAGCGCATTGATGGGATCGATTTCAGTGATGATGACTCTGGCTCCAAAGCTCCGCAGGGCCTGAGCGCAGCCTTTGCCCACATCACCGTAACCTGCCACGACTGCTACTTTTCCAGCAATCATGACATCTGTAGCACGTTTGATGCCATCGATGAGGGACTCTCTGCAGCCATAAAGGTTATCAAACTTGCTCTGAGGAAGAAAAAGGAACACAGTTTCAGAACAGATGAAAGCCACTCTAGTAAAGATTCCTTAAAGAAACAAAATGGATTTATATGCAAGTACTAAAGCCAGGAGGCTGACAGTCAGATAAATACTTTAACCACAGTAAGGGATGGGAAGAAGATAACCTGGTTTGATGTTTTTAATTTATCCACTTTCAACCTATATGGTTATACCAGATACAGGCTTCAGCAGACCCCTGGTGAGAAGCACTTCATAACCATGTTGTGTCTACTGACTAGGGCTTGGAGAGGTTAAAAGCTTGTTGGGGGAAACCTGAATTTATCAAGTAAAAGCACAAACAACTCTTGCGTACAGAGGTAGGTCCAAGTTCTTTAACCAGGTGTCCACCAGTTCTGTGCTGCTGTTTATCAGACAATGAACTGAACCAATGGCCACAGGCAGGCAAAAAACCCCAGCAGAATATCTGGCCAATTGGTTAGCACCTATTAACGGCTCGATGACCAAGTGGAGACCGGTCACGAGTGGCATCCCTCAGGGGTCCATGTTGGCCCGGCCCTGTTCAACTTCTTTGTTGGCAACATGGACAGTGGGATAGAGTGCACCCTCAGCAAGTTCGCCGATGACACCAAGTTGCGTGGTGCCGTCGACACGCTGGAAGGGAGGGATGCTATCCAGAGGGACCTTGACAGGCTGGAGAGGTGGGCCTGTGCCAACCTCATGAAGTTCAACCAGGCCAAGTGCAAGGTCTTGCACCTGGGTCATGGCAACCCCAGGCACAAATCCAGGCTGGGCGGGGAATGGATCGGGACCAGCCCTAAGGTGAAGGACTTGGGAGTGCTGGTGGACGAGAAGCTCAACATGAGCCGGCAATGCGCCCTTGCGGCCCAGAAGGCCAACCGCATCCTGGGCTGCATCAAGAGGAGTGTGGCCAGCAGGTCGAGGGAGGTGACTCTGCCCCTCTACTCTGCCCTGGTGAGACCCCACCTGGAGTCCTGTGTCCAGTTCTGGAGCCCCCAACACAAGAAGGACATCCACCAGTTGGAGAAGGTCCAGAGGAGGCAACAAAGATGATGAGAGGGCTGGAGCAGCTCTGCTGTGAGGCCAGGCTGAGAGGGTTGGGGCTGTTCAGCCTGGAGAAGAGGAGGCTCCGGGGAGACCTGATAGCGGTCTTCCAGTACCTCAAAGGGGCTACAGGAAAGACGGGGTGAGGCTGTTCAGTAAGTCCTGTTGCGACAGGATGAGGGGTGATGGTTTTAAAATAGAGGGAGACAGATTTAGATTGGATATAAGGAAGAATTTTTTTACACTGAGGGTGGTGGAGCACTGGCCCACGTTGCCCAGAGAGGTGGTGGATGCCCCATCCCTGGAAACATTCAAGGCCAGGTTGGCCGGGGCTGTGAGCAACCTGATCTGGTTGGAGATGTCCCTGCTCCTTGCAGGGGGGTTGGACTAGATGACCTTTGAAGGTCCCTTCCCACCCAAACCATTCTATGATTCTATGTTCTCCTCAAGATTTGTAATTGTGGTTAGCAAAAATCTTTTACTACATACAAATCAAACAGTACTTGAAAATAAGTACTTGTTTGGCATGTGAGCTCAACCCAAATCCACTCAAGAGGCTTTTTTAGAAACATCTCAATTTCCAAATCTACTAAACAGTATTAAGTTATTATGCAGGAAGCACAAACTTAGCTGAAAATGTTGCAGAGAAACAAGAAGATCAACCGGATTCCAGCCCCCTAGCTATGAAATAAAAATGCCAGCTGCATATTTGTGTGCCAAAAAGAGATACTCTTCAGCTAGCAAACTGCAGAGAGAGCAGGCCAAACACTGAGAACTGCCATGCCCAACAGGATAATATTAGTATGGTAACTTGAAACAGATTTAGCAACTAGATTTTAAAAAAATCTAGATGCATAAACCATAAGTCCACCTGAAATTCCCACTATAATTCATCTGCATCCAAAAAGCACCGGCACCCTTTAAACACCATTCCCTCTCATCCCTCAATTCACATGGATTTGTCTCAGGAAGCAGTAATACATCTAAGCAAGGAATAAATACCTCCTGTCCTATCCTTCATAACTGTTGCTCGCAGAGATACCTTGTCACATCAACCGACCCTTACCAGCCACACGCTTGTGTAAGTCACTCTTTTCCAGCTGGCACCTGCCACCTACCTGCAGGCTTTAAGCTACTCAGAGTGAGAATGTGTCTCTTGCCACAGGAACTGACTGTACGCCAGGAGCCATGATTTCCAAAGGTGTTTTCACATTATTAAAATGCAGAAGAATGCATGTCCTTACATACAAAAACAAAGTCCTTGATATTCTGAAAACAGAGTATTTACAATGGCATGTCCCATGAGAGACACCACAGATTCACTTCAAGGATATGGTGAAAATCTGTTCAGTACCAGGTCAAGAGTAGCTCAGCCAGAGAAAGAATACTTGCATGGGAATGACATCCCAACACCAAACTGGTCAGACAGCAGAACACAGCAGAAGGGCTCTAGCTCCATTACCTTGGTGACAGAGTCATTAACATTGATAGCTGGCACTTTCAGGGTTCCATTGGCCTTCATCTTGTACAGGTTGTGAACTCCAGTGGTTGTCTCTTCTGAAATACCTCTAATTCCTGTGGGGAGAGTAAAAAGATTCACCTTAGCTGGGGTTAACACTGCTGCAAACCAACACACTTGGGTGCTAGGACCATCCTCCAGAGGCCTAAGTTAAACAAACCCTTCCCAGGAAGCAGGGAAGATGAGAACCCTCATTTGGACCCTCAAACGGTTGTCTGAAACTTTAAACCAGTTTCCTCTCCCTCATTTATTTTCTCATAGAATGATCAAAAAACTCTTCTGCAAAAAGGGCAAGATGTTCACCCCAGTAATGCTTCTACAGCCTAATCCGTTCTTGCAAGGTGGCTTGAAAGGAGACGATACCTGGATAACCACACTCAAATCTAAAGCACTTGGGTCAACTGGAAAAAGTAAAAAAATTAAATACTCATCATTCTTAATCCTGTTGTCATCAATTTCAGCTCTGATTAAACAGCCAACATCCCCCTCAAATATGGATACTAGCTACCTGAAACTTCAGTTCCATGGTTATTACTAATACAATTAAAAAAAAAAACCAAACAACTTTATTTCAAATATATCCTTGTTTGAAAGCAGTCCAGGAGGCAGAGGACAGAGACAAAGGACTGTCTAGAAACACCAATTTCATATAATGGGCGAAGATCCTGATAACACAGGAACTGTCATGGGGTCACCTGGCTCCACATTACCCCAAAAAACCAAAGCTGTAAAGGCACCGCCTGCTTGAAGGGTCCTGACTCCTCGTGGACCTTCTGACAGCAGCCAATTTGCAGAAGTGGCATCACTGCAGATGACTTCCGGTTCTCTGTCCTCTCTAGTGCCTCGATAACACCTCACTGTATATAAACTATCTGTTTGCTAAACTGGACAACACTCCAATTATTTAAAAACCATCTGCACAAAAAGGTATGTGATTTATGACAAACGGAATAGATCTGAATCTGGATTCAGTCTGGCTGAATTTCCACTGTAGGGGAAATTGTAATTCTATTTGTTCTTTAAGAACATGCTGCAAGACAATTATTTTGTTGAATTATGAACTACTGGGGGAAAACAGACGAATTCTGTTAAATCAGGCTGAAACTACCAACATGAGTAACATCTCTCTAAAGAGATCCACATGACACCTGGAGTTAATTCACATTCATAAGAAAAGAAAAAATACGAAGACGATGAATACCAAGTTCCACGTATATCAGAGATTTATGCAGAGAAGATATTGCCAGTCCAGGAAATGACCTCTCACATTAACCTCATAGAATAAAACTGAAAGGATGCTCATCAGCAAAGTCATTTTACAGTCATTTGGAAAGAAAAATGCTGAGAAATAAACATTCATAAATTGTTCTGTTCAGTCCCTTTTCCTGCTGAAGCAGGTGACAGTCCAGATTATCCTATGCGAACACAGATGAACAGAGACAGAAATATTGCTCCTTTTCCTGTCATTTATCTTAGTTCTTCTCTCTCACTGTATAACATAATCACTCCCAATTCCTACATACTTTTTTTTATACGTACTCTATCCACAGCCCTCCTAGTATTTCAAAAAGGTGCAGACTGGCTTTCCTGTTTCACAAATAGCAAAAGCAGAGGGGCCAAAGGACTAGCCCAAGATCACCAGTCAGGAGCAACAGCAGGGCTCCTCAACCACAGCCCACGCACCCTCCTCAGTAGGCAATATTACTTTAGGGATGCACAAGTGGGAACCAACAACCCAGCAAAATCCCCAAAAATACTTATGTAGTCCATTAATTCTGGGTATCAAAGAGAAGCGACCAAGTGTCACCACCTCCCCAGCCACCAAGACCTATGAGAAGTTTACAGGACAGGATGAATAACTAGAAAATCACCTCTCTGAACAGCACACAGAACAGTCATCGCTGTTCAGAACAACAGCATCAGCACTGCCCAGGGCGGGAACAGGGACAAAGCCCATGAGATGGCACCTCCAGCTGAGCAGCTGGCTTTGCCCACAGAGGACAAATGAAAGGGTCAGCCACCCAAGGGGCCTGCTGGCTCCGGGGAGGCTCCCTGAGGCCAGACCAGCGCCCTGCAAGAGCACTGGAGGGCAGGAAGGCCAGAGCATGCATTTCAGAGCCACAGGTACCTGCATCCTCCAGGCACCCAGGGGTGCCATGCCTCCCTCGCAGGCTACAGCAGTGCAGCTCCTGGGAGAAGGCAAGCAGCTGCCTTGCCCCAACCCTTTGGATTTCCCCTGCCTGGCTGGAACAAAAGCCACGGTGACAGCCACTGGGAACAGAGGGGCTCAGGTCACCCCGCAGCAAGGAGAGGGAACAAAAGGGAGACAAGGGGAATCCCAAATTTGCGCCAGAGCTCAATTCAGCGAGAAAGAATAAAGCTCGTTCAAGTCATCTTCAAAGTTCAGGGCCCAAGCCCTCGGGAAGCCCAGCTGACTGCATTTCCGCAGCCCGCCGCTGGGACACGCGCGCCCCCGCCCCAGGCCTGCCCCCCGCCAAACGGGGGCACCCGCGGCCCCCCCGCCCCGGGCCCCCTCGCGCTCCGCGGCACAACACCGCCCCCTAGCGGCGCCCCGCAGGAGCCACCGCCACGCGCCTCCGCTGTCCACTCCGGGACCTCCCCCAGTCACACCCCACGCACGGAGATGCCACTGCAACCCCCTCACCCGAACTCCTCCAGTCAGGGTAGAACCATGCGGATGCTGATTCTGGTTCCAACCCATCCCTGCTGCTCAATAAACCCCAAAACTGCAAACTGATCTAAGCCTGGATGAGCTACACAACCAAGAACACAGATAACTTTGGTTTAAGTCTTCGAGGGCAATTCAAAGCTGTTTTCAAATCAGAATTTGTACAAATGTCTCAACGGAGTCTGACAGAGCCATTAGACCTCCCTTTCGCTTCCAAGACCATCAGGAAGTGAGACCAACGCTAGAAGGAAACGGAGCTTGAGCAGGCCGATGTGTCCCCACAGAGGTCTGCCTCATCACAGACCTCACAGAGCCTTCAGTAACTACACTCCCCACCTGCAGAGAAAACAAGTTCAGGCTTTAGCATATTTAGGGCTGGCTTGGAGGGGACAGGAGAGCTTGAAGACCATTGCCCGCTGCACAGTGAAATACAGCATCTGTGGCGAGTGTCCCAAAAGTCTTGATTTTCCAGTGCATCTGCCTAGATCAAGTACAACCATCCCCTTCTGAAGGAAACCTGCAGGAGGTCATGACAGAAACCTCCAGTTCAAATCTGCCCTCTCTTCCAGTCTATCTGGCAACTAGGAGACACACGTCATCCTTCAAGAGCTCTTGTCCAGGCTGACATCTCTAAGCTTAGCAGATTGTCTTTAAAATCGCCCTGAGCAAACCTCACATTATGTATGCCAGTAGTAGCAGCTTCCCCTCCCTGAAGACCACCAGCCTGCTGTCCCCAGGTGACATTTACAGCTGCTCTAAACTGCTTTGCAACTCTGCTAAAGAAGTGCTGCCTACACCACTCAATTTCAATGCCTGAGTCACTTAAGTGACTGGAGAACAGTGAAGGTCCTAGAGTAAGGAACACACCTCAAAGTAGACTTGAATGAGCCTTATTTCAACTGTTAGTAGCATACTAGGACTGAACCAACTTCTGTTTAAATTAGGAGCAGCTGAAGCATGGAAGACAGTTCCCTTTGCAATTAACGCAAAAAACTTGATCAGCCTTTAAATGGCAAACAGCACTTTCAGACGCTGCATACCGAAATGTCTCCTGCTCTCACAATCCAGTCTTTCCACACACCATGCATGCTACTCATGTCCTGCCTCTTCCCCAAAGAGGTCAAATATCACCACAAGCCCTTAGGATATACATAGCCTCTGTTATTTCAAGATACCAAACAACGGATGCCACACAGCTTCATTTAAACAGTCACTGCAGCAAAGGGCTAAGGGCAGAGGTCAGTTAAGTGAGATTAAGACCCTACACAGTGGGTCCCATTCTGGAAGCTCTGCTGTTTCCAAGGAGCAATGGACTGGAAGATCAAGTTCTGTCACACTCCACAGAGATCAGTCTTAATTAGCTTACCGAACTGCTGCAAGGAGGCTTTTCAACTACGGTCAGCACAGACAGAATACACGTTTTGGCAAGGGAAATATCGACAAGTATGGCATCCTGCCTGGACTCTAAAGAGTGGAAGAGCCATTCCCATGAATTTAGGAAGCAACCCCAGGCAGTAGGGATGATTTTTATCAATGGCAGACTAGAGATGGATGCCGAGACAGGAGACAGTTCAACAGCTATTGCCCTGCTGCGCCGCACTATGCCAGTCCCTTCCACACCAGGAGCACAAGAGAAGAGGGAGCAAAGGGTTGGAGAAAGGAAGCAGCAGACAGCAAGAGGGCTAGAATTGTGAGAGAAGCTCAGCACAGGGACACCAACTGAGGCGTTCCATGTATGTAGCAGGGAAACAACACTGCAAATAAAAGAGCATGAACATGGGAAATCCATTTTTTGGTCTTTGACAATGCCAGGAAGACAGGAAGGCATGATCAATTGTAGTATTGCTTGGCATCAAATGACAAGAAAGCAAGAGGTCATGAACATCAGACAGAAGCAACCTAGGAAGCAAGAGACCTCTGACAGAAGAGAGGGGATCCCAGCATAGCTGAGCAGACACCAATGAAAACCTCCCATTACAGTTTAAGTACCACGAAGATGTTGACTGTTGCATTACTACTGACATCAGGTTCAGGATGAAGGAGAAAGGCCTACCACCAAGTTGTTTCCCCTCTTCCTTCTGCCCCTACCTGCATGAGCACATGGATGGGGAGCAGCACTAGACTCCTGCCCTCACAAAGCACTATCCATGTCCTGCTATCTTCAGATTTTTTCCACATAGCTTCCTCTTAAAACAGGGCTAGCGTCAGAGGAGAGCTGATCCAGCAGGCTTCTACAGTAACCTCTCCTCTTCAGATCAAGAATGACCACCAGGACACTCCACTGCATCAGTTTAGCTTCCATTCGGTATCACCATCCAGTTTTCATCACATCCCAGATCAAACATGCCCTTCAGCAACAAACACTTGGCATGTGTGGCTTGCAGCAGGGCAGATGGATGCTGGCAGAGCTAAGGAGAACCTGTCATACTCACCAGGTGCAGATTACCCTGCTACTGCAGGTCATGCCAAATTCCCTTCAGATAAATCTTTTTATAAAAACATCTGCTAGCAACACAACACTGATCTGTTTTCAGTTTCACTAACTTATTACCTTCAGTAACGCAAGAGCCCCAACCCTGACTACATCAGCATCTTCACTGACAAACAGGATGAGTTAATGCCTTGTAGTTTATATAAGCTAGAAAACTGTTCCCTTTCCAAGAAAGGCTACAGGTTGTCATGACTTCATCCAGAGGTGAATCAAGAGGATAGGGAAGTATTAATGTTAAAAATATTAATTGCAAGCAGACCTTAAGCAATCCTAAACCCATTTCCAGGAAGCTTTTGGCAAGACAGCAGTACCACTGGTCATACTCGGGTAATGGGCACTGTGAAGGACAGCCAGGACAGGTCACTGTAGCTTACATACCACAGAGCAGAGATGGAAACAGCTCCTGCAGGTGAGAGATTCTGGTCTCTGGACTGTAAGCAATTTTCACAGACTCATTCATAGCCTGTTCGCACATGCCTGTCCCCCTTCCCCGACTCCTTTTACATAAGCAGGGAATTCCTGCAGAAACAGACTGTCTGAACAGCCTGCCAAGCAGAACTGCGCCTGACAAGACAAAACACAAGTCACCTTTCAAGAGCTGTGGGTATTTGGTATGAACTAGGTTGGTAAGATCTCCACCGTCATCCAAAATCATGTTGAGAGGCTGCCCGTCCTTGAAGTACAGGGTCTGCTCAATGCACCACAAATATTCCTCGTCGGTCTCCCCTTTCCAGGCAAACACTACAGGGGAACAAACACACACAGTTAGCCAGTTTCTTACTCAGCATGTAGTAAAGCAGCCAAAAGAAGATTTCATCAGCAGCTCTCGGTAGCAGCGCCGACAGACAGATGATTATCTGTGCCTGCAGGCCAGAAAAGACATTTGCATTGAAAAAACATCTCAGAATGAGCAAAAGTTAAATCACTTTGCCTTCTGTTCCAAGCCACAAACTTGGTAAAAATGCTGAGACTTCACTGCTCTCCTTATTCTTTTCCATGTGAAGAGGGAGAAGGCAAAGCAAACAAAAGCAGACTCACATCCACAACACGCCACTTGCTCTTCTAATACACCCTACATTACCAGGAATTAGAAATAGCTGCTGGATATATTGATACAGACAAATGAAAACACAACTGCAGCATTTTCTAGCACAGCAGAAAAAAGGGACTAGACTTTCACATGAGCTAAGCAGCAGACTACAAACTCTTCAGCAACTTTGATTTAAACTCTAGTTTGTAGAACAGTGCTAAAATCAAGCTGCCGTGCCCTGTCTGCTCTTATTAGGGAATATTTCTGTCTAAAGTAGATGTATCTCTATCTAAAGTACATCTACCACCAGCAACGTGCTGCAACCACTAGCATGTTGTACCTAGCAGTATTTTTGCCTTTCCAGGCATTTGTACCAGCTTCATGCTATGCTTGAGCCTCAGTGGCACTCAGCCATTCAAACAGTTTTTGGGTGTTGAGAGCAGTGAGGAAGGCAACCCCCTAACATCAGACCTAGAGAGTCCCACCTGGTTCTCTGACACCACATGCCAGAGACAGGCAGAGGTGCCACCTGCAGCCAGTAACACCAAAGGAGCTGATGAAGGACCACTTTTTGCTGTTACCTTAGAATGGACCACAGCTGGGGAAAGACTTGTGGCAATCCCTAATTATAAGAGAAATGCAAGACACCTCCCAAAGGAAACAGCCAGGCTACCAGAAATCGGATTTAGCCTCTGCTGACACCCAGGCTTCAGCCTTGTGGTTCCCAGCACAGAGCCATGAGGACTGTATGTCCTTCAGCTGAGTAACACAGCAGACAGCCTACTGTATTCATACTGATCCGCAAGGAACTGCTCTTTATTGGAAGGTGACAGTAACAGAAGAGCAGCACCCTGATAAACCACTTCAGGGATATTAGGCAGCAGCACAGCTGGCCTAGCTCTAGCCCTAAAATATTTTGAGTATTGACCCTGTCACTAACAGAGCACACTGCAGTTCACATCCCTTCCCCAACCCATATTTAGCACCAAGCATGCTAACTGGGAAAGCACTGAACACCTCCATCTACACACCAATCCATCTAATTACACAGCCCATTCAACCATCATAATGACCAGGCTTAAAGCTGGTAACATACAGCCAGGCTCTTTCATAGCCTAACACGTCAGGAGTGCTATGTACAGTCTGATGCAACACAGCTTAAATCAAACACCCTGTTTTGTAACAATCACTGCTTTTGATGGGCTACTTCTACCTGAAGCATGTTCAGAAGAGCTCGGTTTGTAGTTTGATTTAGCAAGAACAGGCAGTACAGCCCAACTCGGAGCCAAATTAGAACATGGAAAACTTACCAGGGATACCAGCTTTTGCAATAGCAGCTGCAGCATGGTCCTGAGTGGAGAAAATGTTGCAGCTTGACCATTGTACCTGGAAAATAACACAAGTTTTGTTTGCTGAACAAAGTTCTGAGATATCAGGCACTCTCTTCCAGACACAGGAATTAATGGAAGCAAGAGCAGAAAGGTGTATTAGCGCAGATCCTTTCTCAGTAGCTACACAAAGTTAAGGTGAAAACTAAGTATCTGACTAGGCCAGGGAAAATAATGTCACTTTGGGAAAGAATGTGATGGAGCTTTAGCTGTGCCACATATTCAGCCACCTCCTTACTCATGAGAGCTTCTGCCAGACAGCCAGAGTGTACATTCAGCTACAGATCTTCAGGAAAAGCACAGTGGGGTGGGTTTAGAAAGTTTGGGTCAATAAAGTCCAGGTTTTCAGAACAGCCACATAATGAGAGTCCATTGAGGAATATGGACACACAGCAACACAACTGCTGGCACTCGGAAGAGTTAGAAATGCAGCTGAGACACTACACTCGATCAACAGGCATTCTCCAAGATTATGCTCACCCAGCTCCCACTCTGTGCTCCAGTCATGGAAGCTTTTCCAGCTGAGCTAAGTGTTCCCCACACAGATTTCATAACTAGGCTCAGGCACCCCAAAAAACACCAGCACATTGCTGAGTTCCACTGAGAAGTATCTGCATACTTACTGCAGCTCCCCAGCAGGCACAGAAGTCACCACATCCCAGAGCCACACACGATTCTCGCTCTGCTCCCCACAGGCTGACTGGCAGGTATTTGCACGCTTATTTGTAACAGGCCTTGAGGAGAGAGGGCAGTAAGGCACAATCTTCAGCCTGTTTGCAGATACTCAGCCCACTTTATCAAGAATTGATACTTCAAAGTAAGGGCTGCAGTGGGAAACACCTTATCTGAGCCTACACAACCAACACTGGTCAGTGAAAACACATCTGGAAGGAGCACAGGAAAACTGAATTCATGACCTTCAGCGCTGCACCTCCTCATCTGGGTTTTTCTAAGTTCCCTCCTTATCAGTACAGATGACATCAGTAGGTGTTATGAAATTCAAAGTATACAGATGTCGTAGTTCAGCCCCGATCAGGACCAGACTACGCAGTCTCTCTCTCACTCCCCACACCTTCCGAGAGAACACGGAGAGAAAATATAAGGAAAAACGGCTCGAGGTTTGAGATAAGGACAGGGAGAAATCCTTAAAGTTACCGTCACGGGCAAAACAGACTCGACTTGGGGAAAACTCTTCATTTATTACTACAAACAGCAAGATAATGAGACAGAGAACAAGATAACCTCCCTCCACCCCTCCCTCTTCCCAAGCTTAACATTATCTCTACTACCTTCCCCTCCCTGAGCGGCACAGGGGGGAAGAGGGAATGGGGGTTCATCACACATTGTTTCACACCGCTGCTTCGTGGTCAGGGGAAGAACTCCTCACATTCCTCCCCTGCTCCAGCGTGGGGTCCCACCCACGGGCCACAGTCCTTCGTGGAACTGCTCCGGCATGGGTCATCTCTTCCACAGAGTACAGTCCCTTCAGAACAGCTGTCCCAGCAGGCCCTCCACGGGCCACAGCCGCCTTCAGGCATCCACCTCCCCTGGTACGGGATCCTTCATGGGCTCCAAGTGAATCTCTGCTCCTCCGTGGACCTCCATGGGCTGCAGGGGGACAACCTGCTCCACCATGGTTGTCACCACAGGCTGCAGGGGAATCTTGGCCAGGAGCCACATTACTCCTCCCCCTCCTTCTGAACTGACCTTGGCATCTGCAGCTGTTCCTCACAACAGGCTGGTAGATGTCTCTCAGGATCTTTTTACATCTTATTCACTTCTCATCTCCTCTCCACTTCTTGCAGCTAGGCCGGACTGAGTCGGACCCAGTCGGCTGCCCGGCGAGAGGCCAGAGGGTGAGGGGTGCAAGGCCCATGAGGCCTGCGCCTCCCCCTCTGCACCTCTGCCCCCGCTCAGCTTCTTCACATCTTCTCTCCTCTTTTTTTTTTTTTCTGTTTTCCCCTTCTTAAATACGTTATCGCAGAGGCGTTATCACGGAACATTCTGCTACCAATTGGCTCGGCCTTGGCCAGCAGTGGGTCCGCCCTAGGCCCGGCCGAGTCCACTGAACAAAGGGGAGCGACTTCTAGCAGTTTCCTACAGAAGCTGCCACCTTAGGCCCCCCCTCACTAACAAAACCACAACAACAGAATACCTGTATTTTGTTTATGCTTCAAGCACTAAGACAGATCCTCAGACCTGCAACATCAGTTTGTGACAATGGCATAGACTCTAGAATAACTGGCATACCTGATGGGCTTAGAGTCTAATATTTACATCACTGGATATAATAAGGATGCGTTTTTATTACAATTTCAGAACTTATACACTGATACACAGAGTATTTATTCTACCTTTGTTAACCTAGCCAAAAAAGGCATACCAGCATTGCTATGCTGCAGTGAGCTGCATCCTCATCATGTATGGTACGGTTTCACCAGAGTCTGACTCCCTCCTCCCAGGTATCAAAGTTCTGGCAAAATAGATTAACCAGGGCTGAATCCAAACTCAAGTCAAAGTATAAACTAACATGCAGGTATCAGAACAAGGAACAAGCTAACACAACAGTACACATCTTAAAGGCACAACCAGAACTTATGCTTAGAGGAACCAAACCTCTGCAGGTACCTCCCTGTATGGCTTGGATGAATCCTGTACAACGCTGATTTGGGGTTGTGCTCAGACTAAAGTAGCTTGGCAATGTTTAAGTAAGCACACAGCTGCTGCCTAGGCCAGTCATACTGGGATACAGCAACCAACAGGCACAGCAAGGAGCTTCATACAGTTCAGTGGCTACTGCTTTCTTCTAAATTCTGTGGAGGGATGAGTGTTTCATACACAGATTAGCTGGAATACAGCCCCCACATCAAACCTCTCCTTCAGCACTGCCCTATTTGCAACAGTGGAACAGCTCTGAACAGGCTGAAGAGCACCACACAACCAGCACACACCTTGCCCAGGCTGACTTGGCATGCTGTCTAGATCCATGCCTTCCACTTTTTGAGGAAACACCTTAGCTGCTACAGAAAGCGCGCTTCCCCTTCTCCCAGTGCCTTTCGATCAGCATGACACTGCTCAACTTTAACCATTCCCAGTGAGGGATCCCATACGGGCAGCTCTGGGTAGGCTGAGTTTAGGCAGCTAAGCTTCAGGAAGAAGGAATTTCAGATCACATATGTACTTAGCACAATCCATCATCAAGATCCAGTCAGCTCCCTGCTCGGCACACGAGCTATGTGGATTGTGCCCCAATGCCTGGCTCTCCTCATGCCCTGTACAGTGAACACTCAGCTGTGATGTCTGAACTTCATTCAGCAAGCCAGGAGGACACAATGGAGTACATGGCTTATAAGTATCTCAGTCTAACATGGACCAGTTACCCTGGTCCATAGTCACACAATAAATTCCAAGGTAGTGATGTCCCCAGCCTTCAATCACTGAACCACACTGCCTCCCTGTTTTCCTGCACAGCTAAAGGGCCAGCACAAGCACTCAGAAAGCTTCACTAGTTTTTCCTGACTTTACCAAGGTGCAGTGTGGTTTTTAATACAGGCTAATCTGTGCTGGAGGCAGTACACAGGCTTCAGCATTACCAGCATGCCCAAACACAACACAATTGTGGGAGCAGCTTTTGGCTCTGCTGCTCAGGATGCTGTACACACAGCTGACTGAGCTGCTGAAGCCAGTGATCCAGCCCAAAACAGGCACTTATGAAGATGCAGCTTGTCCAGAGGGAAGACAAACCACATCCTAGAGGTGCACGCAATACAGGTGACAAGCTTTTTGCTTAAAGAGAGAGGACAATCCATCCATTTGGAGACTGCAGCACAGTCTCTTCCAAAAAGCACAGACATTTGCCAGGATTCCCTAAGGTAGTTATACAAGCAGAAGCAGTGCCCCAGGCAGAGCATTACCTAAGAGCACGCTGAAGGAGAAACTCTGTCAGAGACACTTTACCTCAGCTCCCAGCTCTATAAGGGTCTCTATGAGAACTGCCGTCTGCACGGTCATATGAAGGCAACCAGCAATACGAGCACCTTTCAGTGGCTTTGACGCAGCGTACATCTCCCGCATCTTCATCAGCCCTGGCATCTCATTCTCCGCAATCTCAATGGCCTTGCGACCCCAGTCTGCAAGGCTGATGTCAGCTGCAAGAGAAGGAGGACAGGTGTCAGAGTTTAAATAGCTGACATCTTGGTATCTGTTCACACACTTGTGGATAGGCATCAGCTGCAACAGCTGGGAGAGAGTGGGCAGAAAACCAAGCTCTATTCCAGTTACTCCCTGCTTTTTTACTACACTAAACAGGACTTCAAACAAGTTTAAACCAAACCTAACAGCCCCTCTGAAAAAAGCGTGTTCCTGTATGAGCATATTAATCAACTGATCTACTGTACAGATATCCTGAGGGCCATCAATTCAGAAAGCCCCAGCCTTGAGCACTGCCCCAAGGGTCTGACAATTCCTATAGAGATTTACTTCCACAGTATTAAGACTTGCATGTGGGGTGGGGGGCTGACAACACAGCGACAGGTCCCCACACAAGAACACACATAGCACGCTCCCTGCCTAGCGTTCCAGGAGCTGATCCCAGCCCAGCTCCCCTCATAAGAGCTGCAGGGTTCCTACCCCCTTGGATCCACAAAGATTATTTTCAAGGTACCATAACTACCTTAGTTGCAAGTGCACTTCTGTCTTTATAAAAAAGATCTCTAGCAGAAAAGCTCAGCACAAACTGAACAAAAGAGACTTCTAATGGGCTAGCTTGGGGTAGAAAATCCTTAAACAGGCAACAGTCACAGCTAACGCCTAGGTGCACCCCTTTGCGGCATCAGCCAACACCAAGTGTCCCTTAGAGCTTTCAGAGATTTCAGAAGCTTACCATTTCTCCTAAAAACATGGTCTGACACTTTTTTTTCACCCACCTAGTGAACACAGGCCACTTAAAGCCTGCTCCAAGTCAGATTGCATTTAACACAGAGAAGCTAACTGCATTTGCTCCAGAAGGAAGCCCAGGGGCCACTGAAGCCCCTGCCCACGCTTCAGCTGGCTGGTGACAGCCTTTAGAGGGGACTGGAAAAAGCCCAGGCAATGCAAGTATTGTGGAAACAACTGTTTCGAGGGGAGGGTGTTTTGAATCTTACCCCTCTTAAGGGCTCAGCAGTTTTACCAGGGCTGCTTAAAAATAAATCCTGTAGTATTTTAGGTACATAGCCTCCAAGGCAAATTATTTACGCATTTGAGCCTTACAGACTGATGTTCTTCTCTGTTAACATAGCCTTCAAAGAACACACAGCTCTTCATAAAAATCAGGGGGTTTTGGTGGTTTCAGGCCTATAAAAGTACCCGCCAAAATCTTTAGGGAAACGTGTAACACCAGTCCCGCAGTCAAAGGCGCTTTCACGTTGGAGTAAAAGCCTGGCCCCAGCGAAGGGCTTCTGGCGGCAGTCAGCGCAGGAGGCGGCCCGGGGACAGGGGCAGGGCAGCCGGGCTCAGCCGGCAGCAAAATCGCGGGTGGAAACCCCACGGGTGCCGCGCTGCGGGAACAGACAGCGCCTCCACGGAGCTGGCGCAGTCCCCCGAGAGGCCCCCTCCTCCTCTCTCCGCGGGGGTTCCAGCAGCACGGGTGCAAACGCAGCCCTGCCCCGCAGCCTGGGGTGACGGGTGGGTTCAGGTTTGGACTTCCCGCCTGCCCCGCGTTCCGCGGCCACCCGGCAGCTGCCATCTTCCCCGCGCCGCCGCATCCAGCGGCGCCGCCGGGCTTCCCGGTACGGCCGCAGCCCGGCCCCGAACCCGGCTTGGCCTGGCCGCGGGGGAACCGCCAGAGCCCCGCGCAGGCGGGCCGGGGCCGCGGCTCGCACTCACCCACTTTGTACGGCAGCCTGTCCGACATACTGGCGGGGCGCGGGCCGCAGCAGCCGCAAGATGAGGCCGGGGAGAAGGAGAAGCAAGCACGGGCCCCGAGCGCGCTTTAAGTAGAGGCGGTGCCACCGCCTGCGTGGGGCGGGGCGGGCCGGGGCACGGCCGCCCCCTGCCTCCCGGGCTGGCCCCGGTTGCCCTCGGCTGCCTCGGCTGTTGCCGGGCTCGTGGGGCCGGGTCGGCCGTGGACTCGTCTCCCCAACGGCCAGAGAGGGCCCCGGAGCCGCATGGTGCCTGTCCCCACCCCGTACCGCAGCGGGCTCCAGAGGCCTCGTCTACCCCTGGGACCGGAGTGAGCCGCAGCCCCGGGCCAGGGCAGGCTCTGGCGCCCGCTGGTACCCGGAGCGGCCCAGCCCGGACAGGCCGCGGAGCCACAGGGGACAGAGCGGGCCTCAGGGCAGTGCCAAGACAGGCCCTGGTCCCCATCTGGACACGGAGCCACTGCGGGCACCGATCGGGCAGCGCAGCCCATCTTGCTCTCCTGGGAGGTCCCTGAAGGATCCCGTGAGTTCGTTAGTGCAAGCAGTTACTCTGCGGCATGGGGACCCTTTGCAGTGTACAGCTCGGCAGGGTCAGGCCTGCAAGGCAGGGCAGCGCGCTGGGGAGATGCCAGTCAGACAGAGCTGAGGCGTGGCACTGAGCCGCTCTGTCAGCCTGGACCTTGGACCTGGCTGCGGCCGGTTCCTCTCCCCAGCCTACAGCCAGTTTGCTGGCCCCTGCCCCCGGCCGCAGCCAATGCCCGCCGCACACGCAGGAGGCAGAGCCCTGCTTCAGCCTTGTCTGGGGGTCATGTGCACATTCGCTCCTGTTCTGACATCTGAAGTACGTTTTTCATAAGCCTCCGTCATAAACTGGGGCGAACTTTGCAACCAGGGTGTTCTCACCTCTTCTTTTATCTGTGAAATATTTAAAAATTACAATTTCCTCATACATACCCAGAAATTCTCACTGAATTATTTTGCAAAGTTTGAAATCTCTGTGCAGAGTTCACCCCGAGACCCCAGCTCACAGTGCTCCCTGTAAAGGAGGCTCAGTATTTGTTACCTGGGCAGCAGCTGATCTTCAGTGACCGGTCCTACAGTGAACAGTCCACATAGGAAGACAGAACTCCCAGGAGGAAACCTGTAGCCCTACAGCCAGTTCACGTGCAAGTGGTAACGTTTGTGTTTGATATTCGGAGTGCTGCAGCCACACTGGCCCACCTGATACCATACCAAGCAGTTCTGTAAATCAAAAGATGCCCAAAGGAGTAGCACGTCCATTCCCCTGGGACAGGTTCATCTAACTCAGTCATGCTTTCGTTGGTTTACATCACCAACAACCTTTTTCTCACAGCTCAAACGCCCTGACTCACAGCAGCAGGACAGGAGTTCAGGCTCTGGCGGTTCCTCACTCCCTCGTTGGAGCCACCAAGGTTGTATCGCTGGCAGGCTGCAGTTTCTGCGGGCTCCTGCATACCTGCTTACACCAAAAGGCGAACGGGGGACTTCCCGGACAGCTCTGTATTATACAGTGTGACCTAAGGGCAGCAAAATGCCTCCAATGTGCCTTGCGTTAGGTGTCAGCCCACAGCCTCCCCAGCAAACCTCATCATCAGTTTGTCAATAGCAGTCAATGACTTTATGCACTAACCCACAGCGACCCCTACACATACAGTGTCCTCCCTAAATTAATGAGCAAGGCCAGAACAAAGACATAATTTAATAGAATTCCCACTGATTTCAGCTCAGGGCGCACTTCCCTGTGAAGGCCGAGAGGGACCAGCACCTGCCTGCAGCCAGGCCAAGGAGTGGGTGGCCGGAGCTGACAGTATTTATTAAATGAGGACGGATCAGCTCCACCTACCGCGAAGGTGCTCCAACGCTTGTCAAAATATTCTCAGTTGTTTATAACCACATAAGGAGCGCGCCATGCTAGTGGCATGGTTTGCCTTGACCCTCTGATTTAGGAGATTAATACCTCATAGCTCTCTATTATACATAGTAATGTATACGCCGTCAGTGCCTCGATGGCTTGCATACACCCCGGTCCTTTCATTGTAGCTCTCACTGGTGGATTCGGGACACCAGATGGCACAAGATAGGCACAAAATGGAGGGAGTAGGATGCAGTGACTGAGGAATAGGAAAAAGAAGAGTACAAAAACCCACAACCTAACAGAGTACATAAAACAATAACAGGATGTTATTCATGTTATACATCCTGTGACTCTTTCATTTACTGTAGTAGTTCAAGTAGGCAAGTTCCGGGCTGTAAATGTAAATATCTCACAGCCACTGAAATGCTGTGAAACTCGGGGGGAAAAAAAACACTTTTTAAAAAAAATGATTTGACATTTCTTCAGAACTATATTTTTAAAAAGATTGGGCTTACCGGCATGGCTAGGAAATACTGTAGATTTCAAAACTAGGAGAAAACATCAGCCTGTGTAATACAGGTGATTCTTCACACAGGTACTCCATATAAAGCCAACTAATTGCTTGACTGGGGCAATTTACATATTATACACACTATAAGAAGGATTTTCTGCAATCTGATAGGTTTTTTATAAAAAGAATCCTGTGATTTGTTCCACAGGATTCTCACTTGACAGTGCACTGGGAGGATCTGTGCTGAGTGGGAATTAGAAATGTGCAGAAAATGAGGCGGCTGTTCACAGGACTTGGTTTGTCACAGCAAGAAGAACATGGGTATCAAAGAGTGGCAAGGATGGTCTGACAATTATTGCAGCACTGTGGAAGCATGGAGAAGTTGCTTCTATCCCGAACGTAGCACATCATCCCCTTGTGCTGCTGGCTCAGTCCCTCAGGACACGCTTGGCATCAGTGATCATTAATTGCATACTCATTTTCTCAGTGCCCGTGAGTGACAAGCATTCTCTGCTCTTTCCTGTTCTTTGACCAATGTTCTGCCAGGCTGCATGGACTGAAGTCCAGAGTGTGTCACTGGCCTTAGAAAATGCAGCACAATGCCAAATATTCTGACAAAACAAACCCTGCATGTCTCAAAGTGGTACCCACAAACAAGGAGGACATTTGATGTTCAGTACCTCAGTTCACCCTTACCCATGAACTGCAGACCATGATTTCACTTTCCCACAAACTTACAAACACACTGCAAAAATGAATTCATTTCTGCCTGTGAAGAACTACGGTACTGTGGTAGCAGCATTCAGGAGCACCCTGAATGAGGAAACTGATGCTTTATGCTGCACAGAGTGAGGAAGAATCCCCACAGTCAGTGATGCAGATCAAAGAGGTGTTTTATAACTCCTGTTCTAGCTAGCACAAGCCATTCTGAGCAGCGTGGCAGGTACAGTGTTTGATGATCCAGTTAGATGATATCATGGCAAATGTCACAAGGTGCCTAATGAAGGTTGTAACAGCGATGCCATCACTGGCGTCTTCTAAGCGAAGTGCTTTGCTCTGTAGCCTTTCTGCTTGTGAGGGCCCCAGCCAGCAGGTTGCAGCAGCCTTCTTACGTGCGCACTGGATGACTCAGACTGCTAATTTAGCTTAGCAGGGGTCCCCTGTGGCCTAGAGCCCTTGTTGTTCATGCCTAAAATTGGCTTTTAATGTAGTGCTGCTTTGGGTAGCAGAGATACACACTTCTAGTGCTCACAGGTGTGTTACAGCTCCTGCCGCAAGCCGACTCTCCCTAGCTGCCTCAGGCGTAAACCCTGAGACACGCATTGCCTCGCGTGTTTGCAGAAAGTCCTTCACAACGTGGTTTCCCTCTGTCATCTTGTGCAGCAGTACAGAACAACACCGCTGGGGATCTACTTCCGTTAATATCCCAATCCACAGCAACGTTTACGTTACTGTAGCAAGCATTAGCATTATGATGATAACACCATTTGCCCCAGTGATATTAAATCCAAGACATTCCAGATTCACCACAGCTAACTTTCTCCTCCCCCTTCCTCAGCAGAATTCTGCACCAGGTCCTGATTTGGTGTTTATGGTGCCATCTGCTTTCCATCATTAACTGCCCAACGGAGGGCACAGAGAGCCTTCCCTTTGACCTCCCTGTGCATGAGGGCTGCCAACATTTAAATGAGGGTGGGGTATGATCAAGCTGGTGCCTTTTGGGAGGAGTGTGGTTAGTCAAAGGGTTAAAAGGAGGCTGCTTTTGCTGCAAGAACACTAGAAATTATTTACTTGTGAACATGCTGTCTGTACGCTCAACATAAGCATGAACTGAAGCAAGAGCTAGAAGATAATAAACTAACTGGTGTGAAGGGAAGTTTGGACTGGTTGTACTTCTTGCCTCTTATTCTCCTTATACCCCCAACAAGAGAAAAAGCACCAGGTTTTGTTTCTTAGAGGAACCCTGGGGCCAGCCTGTTACCCAAGAGGCTGATTCAGTCCCCGAGGCTCCGGGTTGGTGGTAACTCAGTCCAGCACCGTCTTCTCCTCCCTCTCGCAGTTGCAGCGAGCATGAGCATAACATGAACTGAGGACCAAGCCCTGAGCCTTGTAGAGCAAGTTTAACCAAGTAAATGCTGCCTTAAGTCTTGGAAATTATGAGCACTGCACCTGGTATGTTAATGGCATGCCATGGGACTGGTACGACAACCTTCCTGCCCCTTGCTGTTACTCACCGTAAGTTTGCAATTCAGCTGCCCAGTTATTTAGCGCACACCGAGCATGAGAAAGGCTGGATGAAGCAAATAGAGTGAATGAGCAAGATTGTTACTCAGCAAGGGATATTCAGAGCCTGGGCCTGGTAGCTTGCTTGCAGTCCAAGACTGGAGGTTGGGTTCAGAGTTCTTGTTCGGAAGCGTAGTGCCGCAGCTCCAAGGAACAGACGGACTTAGTGAAACCACAGCTTCACCTCTTACTCAACAGGATTGATAGCCTGGGTGGTTTTGTTCTTTTTAGAGGAGGGCATTGGGGTATCCTGGTACCAGGGACTACGTAAGGCAAAGAGGGTACAGACCCCTGAAGCTTGTAAAAACTTGTAAAGAACTCCCAACGGAAAGCAGTTCATTAGCTTTATTTGGCTTTGGATCAAGCCCCAGGTATTGAAATGGTACTTTCTCCCTTTGTATTATTTTTGACATTACATAGCTTTTTATCAGCATTTGTTCTGCTCTAAAATGCAAGCTGATTTATACCAGAGCAATTTGCAAGGAGGTAAACAGCTCAGGGGATGAGTCAGCCTTTCTGATGCAGATAATTTCCAGCTGTATAAATGAGGGAGGTTATCAGGGTGGGACAGGAATAAACCCAGGCCTAAACAAGATAAAGGCTCCCTCTCTACTAGCATCTCTGTTTCAAAAACTCTTCTCGAAGAGCCTGGCAGAAGCAGGCATCCACCTCACACTGTTGCTGAGCAGATGTGTGTGTTCCCGTCCTTTAAGAGTGCTAGATGCAGCTCCCAGAGAGCAAAGCCGTAACTGGGACCCAAGGGGTGCCTGTGGGTACCCTGCGGATCTGCCATGCTGCCTCACCGCCGGCCCAGCTGGCCTGAGGGCTGCTTGACGTCTCTGTGTAGAGAGGAGCTGGACAGAGCCATCAGTTAAAAAATGCTTGGTGCGTTTCACGTATCCCAGCACCAGCATGTTGTGGCTTTTCCTGAAACTCCCCAGCAGATTTATGGTGTCGTGCTCTTCAGTCCCAGGGGAAAATAACGTTCACCCTTTTGTGTGGGGAACAGAGGAACCATTTTCCCAGTATCTTGTCCTTACTTTAAAACATCTACATATCTTGTTTGTGTCATTTCCGTTCTCAAGACACCTAATCACTCCTTCCCAATTCTCTGATTATGCACTGTAGAGCAATTGAGTAATAAAATACTTAATTAAATAGCCACATGTCTTTGTTTACCCTTTAATTAGATTAGTCGGAAATAATAATAGTTTCTTACCAACCTGAGGGTTTCGTTCATTCCTTCTCCAGATAACAGGAAGTAATTTATCTTTTCCTTCTGATATTTTTCTAAATCCCAAGTCAAATTAATCCATTCTGATTTTAAAATCAATTAGAAATTGGTACACTGACACTGCACTGTTACCTTCATGAGCGAAACTGTGAATTCAGACTCTGATAAGAAGGCAGCACAACAAAAATTCTCTTTTTAGGGATGACAATTTCAAGATAATAAGTCTGATTTTAAAATATAGAGCACTTGCTGCAATAATTACCTAGTTAACAAAAAGCTCCAGAAGTCTTATTTATAAGAAGACTTACTTTATAGTTTTTTATAAAGTGCTTTGAAATCCTGTAATGAAAAATGATGTGAAAACAAAATATTCCTGCTTTTAAAAATCGCCAACTTTACAGAGCCTTAAGTCAGACAGAAGTGTAAAGCCACGGCTAAAGGTTTAAAATAGCTTAGCAGCTAATGGCTGCTGATGACATCTGATGACTATTCAACAGTCATTGTGTGATATTTGCTTGGGGCTGCATCTAGCCCAAAGTGGATAAGCATTCACATTGCCAGAATTGCTTCCATCCAGAGATGGTCACTGTGGTCTCTTCAGTACCAGCACCAGCTTTATGTTGTCAACTTATATAGCGTTAGTGGACTGAGGTCCTAAATCAAGGCGGACAAAAAGCTCAGGAACTCAAGAAAGAGAGATGTGGATGGCCAAAGACAGTTCTGTGTCTGGGAGCAAATAACCCCAGTTCAGCAGGACATGGGGTCGACTGCCTAGAAAGCAATTTGGTGGAAGAGGTGCCAGGGTCCCGGTAAACCAGCTGAATAGGAGTCCGCTGTGCCCCTGGGACAAAGAAGGGCAACTGCATCTGGGGCTGTGCCATCAAGAGTGCAGCCAGCAGGGTGAGAAGTCCTTTATTCTGCAGTGGTAAGAACCCATCTGCTAGTGCTGGGTCCAGTTTGAGTTCTCTGGTATAAGACAGGCACTGGTGTACCAGAGTCCAGGGAAGGCCATCAAGACAATCAAGGACAGGACATATGAGGAGATGCTGAGAGAGCTCATTCTGTTCAGCATGGAGAAGGCAAAGGGGGATCCTACTCCTGTCTACACCTGCCTGATGGGAGGGCGTAAAGAAAATGGAGCCATTACTCTTTGCAGAGGTGCACACGGACAGGATGAGGGACAAGAAGCAAAAAGTTCCTGCAAGTCAAATAAAGAAAAAAAATCACTATGTGGGTCATCAAACACTCAACCAGGGCATGAAGAGGCTGTAGGATCTCCATCCTTGAAGATATTTATCTCTTGACTGGCCCTGTGCAACCTCATCTAAGTTGGTCCTGGTTCAAGCAGGGAGTGGACCTAGAAGCCTCCAGAGGTTCCTTCCTACCTAATTATTTTGTGTTTATGTGATTCTGTCTGGATTTTTGTATGCTTCACTAAAATAATAATAATAAAAAAAACATTAAACACTTGTCAAGGAGCTAAGAAACCCAGGTCTGTTTCCAACTCTGACAGTGACTTGCTGGGCAACCTTTAGTAAATTACGTAATCTTGGAAATAATAGGTTTGTCATATGAGGTCAATGGAGATCTCTTGGTCGAGAGTGGAAAAAGAGAGTGAATGAAGGCAGGGTCTATTTCAGGAGAGGGGATCCTGTACTCTAGGGACAGAGTAAGGCTGTCCAGTGCTTCTGCCATGCAGTCTAATCCCAGTTCTCTAGTCGAGGGCTCAGAGGTATCTAAGCAACCTCCGTTTACAGACTCCTGCTCAAAAATCTACTAGAATCCCAATATTTTAATGATCCTGCAGGATTTTTTTTATTACTACACAAAAGATCCAAACATGGAAGACACAGTAAAATCTTGGATACATAGCTCTTGTGCCACTCAATTATATTCATCTGTGCTTGCCACTTTGTTCTGGCGTTCATTCATTATTTGTTGTTCCAGTTCACTGACAGGCCATGATTTTCAATAGGGAAAATGAGCTCTGAAAGAGCGTGCATGTGAAGATTGCTCTGCGTTCATCTTGTCCTGGCAAGCATAAACTAATCAGTAGTCTGTGCACTTTTTCTCATGAATTTTACAGAGCAGATAGCGCCAGTGGAACTTGACTTGAGGCATCAGAAGCTGAAAAATAAAGAGATTAGAGTTGCTGGGGTTGAACAACAATCACTTTTCCAGAATGCCAGTTACAAAAGGAGGGAAAAGATTATTAACACAGAGAACAACTTATGTGCTGTCCTTGAAAAGAGACACTGAATGTTATTAATCGATGCCTGCCTTAGCAACCTTTACCTTGGAAACCTAAAAACCAGTAAGGCAAAACCAGAGACTGGAAATGGCCACAGTCCCCTCAGGATATATGCATGTCTGTTGAATTTAGTAGGAGTCACACATACGAGTACTTGGGGTAGCATTCAGCTTATTCCTGCAAACACTAAACTTCTACTAAAGTTAAAATTAATTCAGGCAGCTGGGTAAAAGGCCATAGTACACCTAGCTGCAATCTTCCTGCAGTTTTGGGAACCAAACCACAGGCAATCTGCAAAAACAAGCCCAGTGTTACGTACCAGCTGGGAAACAGAACGGCCACAAAGGAAACCCAGCTATGCAGATGTGGAACTCCAGCTGAAGTCATCCCGAGCTTTACTGTCTTGCCAGGACAGGAATCTGTCCCGCAGCAGTGGATGAGAGATGACTGTTTATGAGGTGATGCATGAGAGAGAAATTTCTGTTAAGTAAGGTTTGCAGAACTAATTTTTATTGTTGTTAATTTGAATGGACCATTTAAATATGGAACTGTAAATGTATGGATATGTGGCCGAATATCTGTAAAGGAACATAAAGACTTAAAGGTGCATAGAAATGCTTTGGAGAAAAAAAAAAAAACAAAGAAAAAAAAAACCTCCTGAACTTATTTCAGCCATTCAGTTTGTTTGGTTCTTACATTGAGCTGTAAGCTGGGCTTCAAACTGGCTTCCCAGGGACGTGCACCTTTCTGACAAAGCCACACGCTTCTGACTTTTCAGCACTCACCGGCTCTGACCGAGCAGCATATTGTTCTGAGCTGGAATTAAAGTGATTCCTCTCCTTGAAGTTATGTGCATGTATACTTTGGTCAATCAGAACTGCAGGTGGCTAGCTGGCATTGAAACACGCGTGTTATTCTATTAGGGGAAAACAATCTGAGTTGTTTTCTTGCTTAGGGCTCACTTCACTGTAGCTGTGGGACTTCTTATAGGAGTTTATGTGTGAAGTAGGGAAAACAAGATGCATTTTCAGATCCCTACCAGTTGTAAGAAAATGCTAAACTTCGCAATGTATGTAATTTTTCTGAAAAAGTAGTGAGGATATTCTCCTACTCTTTGAAAATTAAAGTCTTTGAACTCATTCCTCACTGTCAAAAGAGGCAGTGCATTGTAATTTCTGTGTATTCACTTATGCAATAGTGCATTCTGATTAAGAAAAGATACACTTGACACGAGAAAGGTTTTATGTAAATGTTAAGTACTATCAATATCTTAAGTATCTGCAGTGGATACATTAAAACCACAAAACCTTAATTGTGTGCACAAAGCCCCCACTGCTACCAGTGATGTCCTAGTTGCCTGGCTGGTAGAAACTCAGATTACTGGCACGTCCCTCTGTGCGATGAGAAATTCCCCGTTGCTGGTGTCCCTGTGATAACCCAGCGCTCTGGATGGCCATAGGTTTGTTGAGGTATTCTTGCAAGGTCAGAGGAGCATTAGCCTAACCTGCAGGGTTGTTTGATGATAAATTATTTTTCCTGGAGGGTGTGTATACATAGATACACGCATACATATACGTACTCTGTGTGTGTATACGTACACATAACTCTTTTCAGGGATCTGGCCTGGAAGGTTGTGGGAGGAGAGGGCAAGACCGGGCCCAAACGGCTCGCTGCTGCTCCAGGCAGCCTCGCCAGCGCACGGGCAGGCCCCAGCGGCGGCCCGGGAACCGAGTGCTACTGCGGAGCGTTAACGGGAGCTCAGCACCAAAGCCCGGGCACACAGACCACCGCCACGGGCGAACCTGAGAGCCGCCGCCACCCGCCAGGCCGCCGCGCCCCGCCCCGTCCCTCACTGCCAGGCGGCCCCCTCAGGCCGCCGTGAGCATGCGCAGCGCCTGGCGCGCAGCACGCCGGGACTTGTAGTCACTTTGCTCCAGGGGCCGCGGAGGGACTCGGCGCGTGCGCAGATCCCGCCCGACTTTGTAAAGTCGCTGCCTCAGGTTGGGCTCGCACCGGCTGCCATCTTGGCTGCGGGACAGAGGAGCTGCTACGCCGCCGAGCCCGGTGAGGGGAGCGGGGGTCCGCGCAGCGGGCAGGGCGGGGAGGAGGAGGCGGAGGGAGCGGTAGCGGTGGGGACGGGACTGGACTTGACCCTGCGGGGCGGCGGGGCGCGGCACGGTGGCCCTGCCGCTCTCCTCGGCTCCGGGCGGCCGCGGCGCGGCGGCGGAGGAGGCAGGGGGGCACGGGGGACCCCGGCGGGCGTAGGCCCGGCTGCGTGAGGGGCTTCTCGCCCCCGGGAGGGCCTCGCTGAGGGGGGCCCTCGCCGCCGCGCTGCCTCCCCGGCCCCCGGCGGGGACAGCTCTTGGGCCGGGCGGGGACGGCAGCATCGTTCCTTCCCCGGGGCGCGGGGTTGGCGGTCCCGGGACCCCGGCGTTCCCCTGCGAGGGCTGCCTGGCCTCACCGCCCCTTTTCCGGTGCTGCCGGCCTGCACGGCGGAGTGTCTTCTCCGCCCGGAGGGGTGGGGGCACTTTCCCGGATCCCGGGCTGGGCTGCCGTTTCCCCCAGCCCAGCATCGTTTGCTCCAGTTGTCCTCAGCACTGTTTGTTTGCTTCGCCGCCCCGGCCGGACCCTGCCATATTTTCCAGGTTCCTTGTCTCCGAGATCAGCCTCTAAACCTTCGCCCTCTTAGCGCCTTGGGGCTTTGCTCCCATCAGAGGCTTTCCTTCCCGGCAGTGGTTCCGTAGCACAGCTCTCCGTCCAGCCTTTGCGTTTACCCCCCTCTGTCCTGGGGTCTTCTTCCCGGTCAGGCTGCTGCTGCAGCCACTTTACCGGAGTTCACTGCCTTTGTCTTGTCAGGGTACAGCCATGCCTCGAAGTAACGTTTCCCAGCGATAAAGCCTGACTATAGCTGGAGGTTTATACTCAGCTGTGTTCCTTCTTGTAAACACAGCAGAATGGCAACGCTGGTGCCACCGCTTTATTTTGGAAACACAGACGAGTTCTAGCTGTTAACCCTCCCGCTTCCAAACAGGGTGTCTTTGACCTTGTGTGGCAATAGTGTCCAGATAAGAGCAGAAGAGGGTGTTTGGGGATGCCTTTATCTAACTGACTCTAATATCCAAGAATTCGGCCTGTTTTAATAGCTGTCATTTGTGTTGGGACAAGATGTGACAAGAGAACTTCAGATCTGTGTGATGCAGAGAAAGGCAGGTGTAGGACTTGGGATATCTGTTGTAATTTGTGTGGCATCCTTTACCCTTGAAGCTTTGGAAAATATCTCCAGCAAAGCTTATCTTTATAGCTTAGTTAGAATTGAAGAAATCGAAAACCAGGGTATTTTAGACCATCTTTCTTCAATATATTATTGCTTACTTTAGTTAGTTTCTCATTGTTTTGTTTGGTCTCTGTTACCCTGCCACTCATCCTTTTCAAAGAGAAAAGGAGAGAAATCCGGACTGATATGTGTAAGAAAGCAGTCTTTGCTGAGAATGACTGTAGATGCAGCTATTGCTTGCTTGCAGTTACCTGAAAAAAGGCGTAGGTGTTTAAGAACGAAACATGAACTGCAAGCTGTCTTCAGTTCTGAGGATTTTAATTCTTAAAAAAAAAAAATCTTGTTTGAAAAAAACAAATTTAAATTGTTTTCTCTCTTCTTACAGTGAAAGTCCAGAGCAGCTCTAATTTAATTACGGTTACATTGCTCTTTGCTACAGCCATTTAAATCAGAACCTGGTCTAGGGTGGATTCTTAGTTGTGGTTTGGCTGACCGTTTAATCACTGCATTGAATGCATTCACCTCCAAATGATCATTGGAATAATGTTTAGCATTCTGATCGAAGGTGAATTTTATTGCCTTTAAAACAAAACTGATACAGTACATGTGAAAGGTGATGTTGCAGTGGAAAATAACTGAGACTTGTGAGTGGGAACTTTGAAAGCTTCTTACAGATTAAACAGTTATTTTGGGCCTTAAGAGAGATTGAGAGAAGGTTATTTATATGAATTTATTAGTTAAGCAGCATCACCTCGTTTTCTTTCCTCAGTTTTCTCTCCATTCTTAAAGTTCGGTTCGTTCTGTGGTGAAACAGCTCTGAAATATGAAGTTGTCTTGGTTCTTTGTTTCTAAGTTTCAAAATGGTTTGGGGAAGTTAACTACAGAATAAATAAGACAACAGGAAGACAGTAAAGTAGCATGATATTTCTGTTGTAGAGTTTAAATTAACCATTGTTTCTAAGAAAACTTGCCCTAGGACTGCTTGAAAAATGTCTCATGAGAGATTTGCAAAATGAAAGAATTTTCTTCTATTTTCCAGGATATGCAATAGATAAGTCACTTCTCAACATCATTGTCCATTAGTATCAGGTGATGATAGCATCTAAACAAGCATCTTTTGTAAATTTAAGCTATTTAAACAAAGTGGTAAATGTATTCAGCTGTAGTGAAGTGCTTTTTATGTTGCAGCATAACTAATTTAATTTCTGCTTAAAAGCAAGGAAAACAGACTGTAGGGTTAGGGCAGAAGAAAAACCCCGTGCAGATGGTAGTGGTGAAGCTTCTGGGAGTGCTGTCACGGATGCTGTTTACTTTTAAGCCTTTCTGTTTGGCTATCCAGTTACGTCCATGTAATGCTCTAATTTTTGTCAGTCTGCTGTACTTATATGTAATTGAAGGAGCTACTTTGTGCCCTTACACCTAAGGAAAGCGAGTAGGTGTGCATTACCTACAGGAGAGTACTTGCCTCAGTTGCTGGCTGTAACCGTACTTTGCCCAACTACAGAAGCACTTTGAAGTGTATGCTCACCTCAGAAGAGGAAGTAGACGAGCCATGATTATAGTCTAGTTTGGGAGTGTTCTGTTTTTCTAGATATTTAGTTTTTACTATCTCATAAATTGAGTGTTTTTAAAGGTTTTGGGCAGTCCTTCTTGGGCTTGGTTTGGCTGTTATATGAGCTAATTGTGTGTCCACATTTTGGAGAGGGAAAGGTAGTTTTTCTTTTTCATCCCTCTCATCTGAAGAATAAAGCAATAAGGACTTGAGCATTTTCTGTCAGTGACTGGCATTCAGGTTTTACTTATTGTAGTGCAGAGTTGCTGCAGTTGAAGGGTTGATCTTTTTCTATGTAAAATTACACTTAATAGAAATGAAAGTATTGTAACAAACTGGGAAAGAGCTTTTTAAAGAAACCGAGGCTCTATTTCGTATGACCAGCTCTTAAGCTATGCCAGGAATTTCTACTTTTACTATACTGGGGCATAGAACAAACTTTGTGGTAAAGCATCAAGGGCAGATTTTTTTTTTTTTCCCCTGTGAGGAAACATGATACTAGATCTTGTTACACTGGTTGTTCAAATATTTTTTTAAAACTTGGCAGTATGTTAATATGCTATTCTTCTTTTAAAAAAAGTTTTATTACAGTCCTCCCGTTTAGGAACTGATAATGCCTGCCTTCCACCCACCTGCTCGAGCTATTCTAAACTGTGCTGGTAGGAGAGGCCTATTGTTTCAGTCATGAGCAGAACTACTTACATATTTGCAGTTAGATCGTTGATCCCTAATCAAGAAGTGGAAGTTAAGTATCTTACTTTTTACCTGAAATGTGCAAATACTGAGTTTTGGAATGCATAGGTCATGATATATAAGCTGGAGCTTTCAAGAAGAGGGTGTTAATATAAGCCTCTATGAAACGTTTATACTCTTTTCTGTTATTTGTAAGTCTGGCTTTTTGTCAAGGGTAGCCTTTAGACGTACTTTTTCTCTCTTTGTATTAGCTAGATACCCAGTAATCTTTTTAAAGTTTAATACTGAGGAGAAGAAAGATCAGTTAGGTTAAAAGCTATCTTGAACAGAAGGAGATGTAGGAAAGACAGATCTATAATCTGGTTCTGATTTCTTCATTAATTCGTCAAGTGTATAGCAATTTGCAGTGAAATACGCATCAAGAATATAAAATTTGTGACTGGGAGCATGTTCATTTACTTTAAAACGAAACGGACTTTCTAATTCCTTCAATTTCACATGCTTGTGATGGAACTTCTGCCTGTGCAAGTCATTTGTAAGTGGTTACTGTCCTTTTTGGCTTTACCTTGCCCAATGTTAGTGGAAAAAGCTAAGGAAGACTAGGTGCTGGTGAGTTGAAGAGTATGTACTGAGACACAGAAGAGTGGATTGTTAATTTTTCACATACTTTTGGTCAGTATCCATCCCTGGTGCCTGCTCCTGTCCCCAGTGCTAGCTGTCCTTTAATTATATATTAATAATCATGACTCTTGCTTGACAGAGTGGTCAGATATCCTGATCTTTATTTCTTCACTGGTGGTTTCATAAACATCTGCATGGATTAAGCCCTGTTGCTCCAAATACTATATTTGTACTTTTCTGGCACCTTAATTTTTGTGCTGCCAGTGCCGTAAGCTGTTGTACTTTGATTTATTTGCAAAGCAACGAGATGCAGTGAGTTTGTTCTTTGTAAGGATTCATCAACTTTAAAGTTTTTGTTTTTTTTTTTTTTTTTACCTTCCTTGTTAGAGCCTGAATTAATTAAGCTTTGGATTACTCTGATTAATTTCTCTTCATAGGGCTTGCGCCTATGTGTGCGTGTGTGCCTTGCATGTATATGTATGTGTGCATTTCCTACTGCTGTAAATATATCAGGGACTAGTTAAAAATGTGGCCCAGTGTGTTTGGCCTAGTCTTTAACCAGGCTTGCTAATGTCTGTGAAAGTGATGAGCTGCGTGTTTTCCCTGGATTTTACCTGAGGTTGAACACCCTTTCCTATCTATCCAAGTTCAGACCTCCTGGGGCAATCCTGCATGTGAAAGGCACTTCACTCTATGAAGGAAGTGAGAAAAAAGGAAATACTGGAGCTTAGAAGATAAAACCTAACAGTGTGACTCTCGCTTTTTTTTAACATAAGGCTAGCAAGGCTACTTCTGTTCTTCAGCGTACGCGATTCATCCAGTGCCTGTGTTGTCGTCCTGATACTGCCTTCTGAGCAGCTTCTTATTCCAGCTGTTTGAAGGGGAATAATGTGTGTGTAAGAGGAGGGAAGTGCTGAAGATTTAGGGAAACACTGACCACCTTACTCTACATTTTAGAAGTTTCTGTAGCTGTCCAAACTAAATAGCTGTTGCCTGTGTTTTCAGGTTTTTTATTTTGTATTATTTAGTAAATACTGGCCATGTGTAACGTTTCTAATTACATTGAGAAGTGTTCATCACCTGAAGACAGAGGAAAACGTAGGATCAATGGGCAGTACTTCTGCAGATAATTGGCATGCTCCCTTCTGTGCTTGTTGAGTTTACCAGTAAGGCGCTAGAATATCTTTTTTTTTATCTTTTGCAATTGCAGCTGTGCTGTGTGTTAGAATGACAAATTTCCAGAGTGTCGTAGTTCAGCCCCGATCGGACCAGACTACGCAGTCTCTCTCTCACTCCCCCCACCCTCCGAGAGAACAGGGAGAGAAAATATAAGGAAAAACGGCTCGAGGTTTGAGATAAGGACAGGGAGAAATCCTTAAAGTTACCGTCACGGGCAAAACAGACTTGACTTGGGGAAAACTATTCATTTATTACTACAAACAGCAGGATAATGAGACAGAGAACAAGATAACCTCCCCCCACCCGCCCTCTTCCCAAGCTTAACATTATCTCTACTACCTTCCCCCCCCGAGTGGCACAGGGGGAAAGAGGGAATGGGGGTTGCAGTCAGTTCATCATACGTTGTTTTACGCCGCTGCTTCATGGTTGGGGGAAGAACTCCTCACATTCCTCCCCTGCTCCAGCGTGGGGTCCCTCCCACGGGCCACAGTCCTTCGTGGAACTGCTCCGGCGTGGGTCATCTCTTCCACGGGTGCAGTCCCTTCAGAACAGCTGTCCCAGCTGGCCCTCCATGGGCCACAGCTGCCTTCAGGCATCCACCTCCCCCAGTACGGGATCCTTCACAGGCTCCAAGTGAATCTCTGCTCCTCCGTGGGCCTCCATGGGCTGCAGGGGGGCAACCTGCTCCACCATGGTCGTCACCACAGGCTGCAGGGGAATCTTGGCCAGGAGCCACATTACTCCTCCCCCTCCTTCTGAACTGACCTTGGCGTCTGCAGCCGTTCCTCACAACAGGCTGGTAGATGTCTCTGAGGATCTTTTTTACATCTTATTCACTTCTCATCTCCTCTCCACTTCTTGCAGCCGGGCCGGGCTGAGTTGGGCCCAGTCGGCTGCCTGGTGAGAGGCCAGAGGGTGAGGCCTGCAAGGCCCATGAGGCCTGCGCCTCCCCCTCTGCGCCTCTGCCCCTGCTCAGCTTCTTCACATCTTCTCTTCTCTCTCTTTTTTTTCTGTTTTCCCCTATTTAAATACGTTATCGCAGAGTCGTTATCACGGAACATTCTGCTACCAATTGGCTCGGCCTTGGCCAGCAGTGGGTCCGCCCTAGGCCCGGCTGAGTCCACTGAACAAAGGGGAGCGACTTCTAGCAGTTTCCTACAGAAGCTGCCACCTTAGGCCCCCCCTCACTAACAAAACCACGACACAGAGCAATGTTACATTTGCTAAACATTTGCCTGAACCAAATGCAGTTCAGGTCAATGAATAAGCTATCACAAGGCAACGGTGTTCTCATTGTTCTTCTCTTTGTGCACCCATTGAATCAGTGTACTTACTGAAATCTGATTTGGGCAAGTGGATTTGCTCTGTGCATCATTGCTGATGATTTGTTTTGGTATTCTCAATGGTTTAAAGGTTTCTAACATTGTCCTGTGAGGTGTGACATGTAATTACTTTTGTCCTTTCCCTTTCTTTCCACCCCTCATCGGGCCCTCAGAACTACAAGACTTTCATGGCATTACTGACAATTTGAGTTGTTAAAGGAAAAGATAACATGTAAGAGAAGTCTTGCTTTCATCTGAGATGTGAATGTCTAAACAAAACAATACTGTCCTGATGGTGATATTAGAGGTGAAAATGCTTTCAGACTAATGTGTGCTCACTTCGAAGCTGTGACCTTCCCAATGAACTGTACATTTGAGTGTAGAAGATACCAACAAAATGAAATTCACAGTTAAGGGTGGATGATGTGGGAGTTGAGAAGGGAGGGACTCTCTGGACAGTAATGATAGGGATAGGATCTATTATGAGAGAAAGCCTGTGCCACAGCTGGGATTTCTTTGCTTTTGGAATTTCACTTCCTATTTTTAAAATAGTAAACTCTGTACTTTGTATTTTATGTTTCTGACTTCATGACTTACAGTCAAAGGCAGTAAGGTTCTTACGCATTACAAACTAGATTTAAAAAGACCAATTGTCAGAACTCCTCACGTGACTTAGATTCGGGGTTTGTATTTTGAAGAATGCTTGCTGAATCAGAAGGTCATTACATAGCATTATAACCCTACGGGCCCACTCTTCTGCTCCAGTGTGTGAGTACCTTTGTGGTTTGTCATGTAATGCATGGACAGGTAAGCTGTGAAGGGGTGTTTCTGTGATGCAGTAAGTGTGTTCACACTGAATTACACTCTTTGTGTAGAACACTTTGCCAGGGCATGCCAAGTATGCCTATTTTATTAAAAAAAAAAAAAGATTTTGCGGTTATCAAGGGCCTTAGGCTTTTTTTTTTTTTTTGGGTGAAGATTTAATGAATTTAAACAGGTCAGTGAGTGTCAATTTAGCACTAGAATTGGCACAAAGGCAGGGAAGGACTGTGACTGGGAGGAGCGTAAAGGGGAAGGTGGGACCAGTCCTCCAGCAATGTCAGATTGCCAGAGCAGAGCTCCCCATCTGCACGCCCCTGATAGTTGCAGCAGCTCATTGCCCTCACTCTTACTGTACGGTTACCTCTGGCTCACTGTCAAGTTTTAGTTTGCACATTTCTAAGCTTCTTCACAGACCTGTGGGCTTTAAGCTGTATCCTTGCAGTACCGCAATTCCCTTGAAATTGGAGGATGCAATTAATTTTTGTTGTTAGCAGATAATCTTGTTCTTTTTTTACATGTGCAGTTGTCAGTTCTTCAGACAGAAAATCTAGAACATAAAGACAGAAACTTTCATTCAAGGACTTTATTTATTACTACAGTCAGATGCCTTGCGTAACCCAAGATTTCAGAAGAGAAGTCTACCTTATCTTCTGATAAAGGGGAAAAAAGGTTTTAGAGCAGCCCCCCAAAACCAAGTTAAATGGAAGTACTGAGAATATTGAAGTGGTGGAGTTCTAAGCCATCTTTTTCCTATGGTTTCTGTTTTGTTTTTCAGAGAGGTATGCGCTGGAACGTACCAAGCGGGTTTTTTGCAGGGTTGGGATGGTTGTGTTGTCCCCTCCTGGCTATGCTTTCTTGTTGCCATCTGGTCACTTGCAAAAGATTCCCGGGAAGCAGGTGATGGACTTGTGTTGCAATTAGAAAACATCAAGGTTATTCCTCTGGAGCTCAAGATTTTTCTTGCAGCAGTTTGCAGTTTTAAAAAAGATAGTGACCCATAGTAGGCTTTCAGATACCTCAGTGTTTACTTAAATAAATTCTAATTTCCATTACGACTTCTGGATTTGTTGGGTTGGAAAGATACAACCTGTACTTCGACTGGCATTGAATTTAGCATGCAGCAATGTTACTTCATTTTGTTGCAAATGTTAGATTTCTGGTTCTAGTTTCTTTGATTGTTTGTAATGGTTAAGAGTATTCAGAGAAGCAGCTTATTTTTCTTACAGGGCAATGGATGTGTATTCATACCTTGGTAAGTAGTTAACTCTAAGAATTCCAGCGCATTGGCTACAGTAGTTCTTGGTCTTACAGCTAAATCAAAGTTAATCAAGAGGAACTGTCTTGGATCATCTAATTTGCTAAAGCAAGAACAAGCAGCAAGTGACAAAGAACTTCCTTTCTCAAGGGATTTCAAATAATCAGCAAATTTCAGATTTGTGGTTGTCACTGGTAGTAAGGAGCGATCCATCATTTCTCTAATGAGCCTTGCCAGGTTGAATTGCAATTGTTTTGATTTGGTTTATTGCTCAGGTACCTACAGTGACAATCTATTTAGGAAGATAGTTTTAGTCAGGTGATATAATTTGCCATTATCTTTCTAGCGATGCCTCTGTGTTCTTGGGAGCAAGGAAAGAGAGGTGTATCTAGGGCTTTCTTTGTTGTTAAACCCCCAGAGGGAGGTGTCTTTGTACACGTGTGAACCTTCATCAGTGCTGTTGAACACTCCTGCAACAAGGCACGTTGTGTGCTGTACAGAACATGCTAAAGAATTGTGTTTAGGTTAATGTAGATACATTTTTCAAAAGCATAATAAAGCTGGTATCTGCTAGATTTGAGTCTTCCAGGTGACAGGATCTGGTTTTGGTTCTGGGTTTATGGACTGCTAGTAAACAGCCTTTAAAAAGGCTTCTTTAAAAAACATTTTTTAAAACAACTGTAGTAGTGGGTGAAGTTGTCATTCTTAGTGATGAATACAGGTAATGGTGTAATTGAATGGTCAAGCTTTTTGTTTCAGAGTTAAAAACCTTGTCTAAACTGGTTTGAATAAAGGTGTGTATGAACCATTGATAATGAAATGTAGCACTGCGAATGGAATGGGGAAATACGTTGAAGCAAGCATTGAGCTTTAAACATGAAGAAAAACTAATGGCTGGAGATTATGAAATCCTCTGTAGATGCTATCCTCCAAATATATAACTGCTTCTGAAGTGATTTGTTTAAAAGCTGCAAGGTGGATGGTGAAACAGAAGGTGGTGGCCTTGTATTTTGTTTTACTATGAGAATTTATAATATGGAGATTGTTTCTTGTTGACCCTCGGAAGTAATGCCTTTGAAATACATTTAAAAATAGCTGTAATACAAAAACATTAGTTTTCTTCTGATGCCCAATCACAAAATAACCAGTCAAATTAGTTAAAGCTCAAGTGGTTCTCCAACGTATCTACTAATATGTCTTTTATCTTTCTTCCCGTAAGCATCAAATTAAGCTCTGCAGCTTCTGAAATTTACTCATGAAGGTTAATGATTTCTGCCTTTTTAATTGGAAAATAACATAAAGCTGTAATCTGAACTGTCATGCGATGTGGGTATTTCTGTAATAATGAGATAGGGGAGCTAAATGTATGCACTGGGAACTGCGAAATGAGTTAAAGTTAGTGGATATGTTAAAACCATAAGGCTGAAGTGGTAGAACAGCACATTGATGTGAATTTATCAGCTTGGTATGTGGCTGTATTATGCCTCCACAATCAGGTTACCTGTTTATGCCACTGGGATTTTTTCAGCATCATTTTTGTTTGGTTTTAGCATCATAAGTGAAACTCCATTGCCATTCTTTCCCACTGAGGTGTGAATTAATTAGTATAGATACCTAGGAGAAACTTTTAGAAACTGTTAGAGGATCAACATCTTTAAGTGACAGTCCAGCCCAGATTTATCACACATGGTATGCTTTTAGTGTAAAATAAAGTAATTAGTTTGATTTAGAATATTGCAGAGATTGGGACACGCTTTGTAGATGCGTGGGAGAGATGGAGCAGTGTGCAGGTAACTGCCCAGATTTGCTGTGCGAACTTAGCACCATGTGAGTGAAAATGAAGGAAATTCTTAAAGGTATGAACAGCTGGATACTTGCCAGTAGCAAGTACAATGTCTTTTTGACTAAATGGTATCAGCCATTAAATTCAAGGACTTTCCCATCTGTGGTGTTATATAAATAGTCAAAGGACACCGCAGGTTCCAAGGCAATGATATGTGAATGTTTTACGAGGTTTCTTACCAGGGCAAAACAAAATTAAAATAAGCCAGGAAAGCAGTGTGATATGAAGTGTACAACAGCGTTCTTTCTGCTGGGACAGTTGAACTTGGCCTTGAGTTTTGCATGTTTTTCAACTTCACATTTCTTGATTGTCATTAATTGAAGCTAAGTAACATTTTGCAGAAGATTGACTCAAGCTGTATTGCTTTGTTCTTTGTAAAGAGAGCAGCAATAAGGTAGATGGAAGTAGTTTTTTAAAGTGAGAAAAAAATACCTAGTGTAGGCTTGTGCATTGAATTTTAATATAGGACTTGCAAAAAAGCTGTAGGAATTAAAATAGGTGACACTCCAGATGAAGATTACTGCCCCTGAAGAAGGTGCATACATGTAGTCTGTTCAAACTAGTAGTACTTGAGCTGTAATCAATAACTGCACACTGAAAGCGAACCTCAATTGGGAAAAAAAAAAAGATATCTATATAACCAACTTGATAGATGTCTCTTTAGAGGAGAAATGTGCTGCAGGACAGAGACCTAAAGAAAACAAACAGGAAGAACAGGGCAGGTACCACAGGAATTATTGAATTTCTTTTAGGGAAGTCAACGAGTCGCAGGATGGTTGAGGTTAGAAGGGACTTCTGGACATTGTCTCCTCCAAACCCATCTGCTTAAAGCAAGGCCGGTTAGAGCGATCAGTAATGTGTTCAGTCGGGTTTGGAATATCTCTGAGGATGGCAACTTAACCTCTCATGGCAAGCTTCTCCACTGTTCAACCACCTCACAGTAAAAGAAATAAATCCTCTGGTTTTAAATGGAATTTCCTGTATTTTGGTTTGTGTCAGCTGTGTGTTGTCCCATCACTGAGCACTGCTGAGGAGAGTCTGGCTTCATCTTTTTTAACGCTTTATACCCCCTTCAGGTATCCATACACACTGATAAGATCCTCCCAAGCATTCTCTTTTCTAGGCTTAACAATTCTAGTTCGCTCGGCCTCTCCCCATATGACATGCCCCAATCACTTTATCATCCCTGTGGCCCTTTGCTGGTGCCACTCCAG
The DNA here is from genome assembly GCF_036417535.1 of Chlamydotis macqueenii. NCBI lineage: Eukaryota > Metazoa > Chordata > Aves > Otidiformes > Otididae > Chlamydotis > Chlamydotis macqueenii. The sequence continues at coordinate 1,894,390 of NC_141571.1, read as the reverse complement.
TACATCTGTGTCACTCCTGATTTGGGGAGCCGAGAACGAGACACACTAGCACACCAGATCTGGTCTCGGTGTTGAGTAGAGGGGAAGGACCACCTTCTGCATTCTCCTAGTTATGCTCTTTCTAATGCAGCCCAAGATGCTGGCGACCCTTTTTTTTTTTCTTCTGCAAGGAAGTGTTGCTAGTTTGTGTTCAGCAGGACCAGTGTTTTCTGCAAAGTTGCTTTCTGTCCAACTGCCCTCCAGCCTTTTCTGGTGCATGAGTTTGTTCTTCCCCAGGTGCAGAACTTTGCACCTCCCTTTGTGGAACTTTCATTTCATCAGCATATTTGCTGAGAGTGGACTTGGTCCTATTGTTGAGGTCATAAATGAAGAAGTCAAACAGTCTTGGCCAGTTATGCACCCCTGGGGTACAGCACTAATGACTGGCCTCTGACTGAACTGTGTACTGCTGATCACAGCCCTTTGAGCCTCCTCGTTCAGCCAGGTTTACAGTCCAGCCCACAGCTGTCTGGCCCACACTGCATCATCTTGGCTGTGAGGATGTCGTAGGAGACAGTGTCAAAGATAATCAGCATCCACTGCTGTCTTCTCAGCTACGAAGTCATCTCGTCATAGAAAGCTGTCAGGTTAGTCAAACATGATTTCCCTTTCATATTTATGAGTATGATTTACGAATATTATGCTGACTAATCCAAATCACCTTCTTGTCCATATGTTTGGAAATGACTCCTATGAGAATTTATTCCTGACCTTCCCTGGGACTGAGATGAGCCTGACCAGTCTGTAGTTCCCTGCATCATTCTTCTTGCTCTTTTGAAGAAAGGAGTGACATTTACTTTTTTCAGTATCCGGGAATGTGGAGAGTCACTCAATGGAGCTGAGTGACCTTTTTGCTTTTACATGGTATAGTATAGGTTTCACTGAGCTAAAAAATTGCTTCAGAGTTTTATCAGAAGCTGTAGTTTTGATTAATGATTTTCTCATAGAATGAATGGGAAAAGAAACTTCAGTCTTTCAGCATCTCTGTAGATGCTTAATACTTCTTGAAATGTATCCTCCTTGTAAAAGAAACAATTGTATTTACACAGATAGTGATATTCAGTTACTGCTCTTCCTTCCGCATGAAACTCTTAGTTCTGTGGTCCGGCTTATTACTTAGGCCTCAGAGAAACACAATCTATTACACTATTTGAAGACACGCATACTTTGTGCTTTATGACAGAGCTTTTTGTTTTTCCACCTTCAACATTAATCATTCAAGTTAAATATATGCTTTAAATGCAATCTTAATCTTTTTTACTAAAAAGATCCTTATTATTTATTTACTTTTAACTGCTGTGGTCATGTCTTTCCAGTAGTTTTGCAGAAACAATTTTCTAGCCTAGATTTTGTGCAGAAGAAGGGAAAAAGCAGACCTGTCCTGGTGATGGAGAGTGGGAAACTTTGGGGTTTCCTTTTTATATTTTTATAAAGGAAAGCATTCTGTGAAAGAATCTCCTCTGAAACTGTCAAAACAGAGTGAAAGCTAGAAGTCTGAGCATATTAATGCATGAAAATACCTGTATCCACATTCACAGAATCAGAGAACAGAAGTGATGCAAAAGAATGAGCTTGAGTCAGTGGACGTAGCTTAGACCTGTGGAAGCTTTCTGTACGGCCAGAATGCATACCAGAGAGGAGGAGGTGAAGAGGGAACAGGGAATGTATCTGCATTAGTGTTTTCATTGTTTTAATTCGGACAAGGAGTGCACTTTGGAAATGAGTCCCCTGATTGTTCTCACAGACTGCACTTTGATTTGACTTGTGAAATCAGCTTGGATCAAGGAAGCAGAATTGCTTTTGGATGAAACTGAACTGGAAGCTGCAGTCCAACTGGTGTGAGTCTATGGGATCAAAGTAGAGCTGTTCCAAACTAAGACTCCAGAAGCATGTACAATGTCTGTACTGCGTCTACGGACCTGTCTTAGTCCTAGCTCCGCTTCTACTACATTGCACTGCTCGCTGATGTGGACATAGCTGCAGCAGATCAGGTTGAGGAAGGTACAGTGAGAGTTCAAAGGCTGTCACCTGGAAAAAGGCTATTGTCATTCTAAAAGGCAGCATAACAAAGAAGAGACAAGTCGACTACAGTATTTTTGAAAGGTGTGTGCAGGGAGTTTTTAGAAAGATTAGAGTACAGGAGGTCAAAAATGGGCCTGTAACAAAATAGGAATCTGTTTCAGCAAGTGCCTCCCTCAGTGAAGCTTAGAAGCCGTAAGACAATGCAATAAGCTAATACAAGCTAAAAGGGAATACATCTACTTTTAAATACAACTTTTAGAAAGGAATTATTTTAATTTTCTTTGAATGTGTACATTATGAACAAGTGTACAAAATGAAGAAGCAGTAAAAATCTTCAAGAAGAAAAAAGAAACAAGCCAAAAAGAAAACCTAGATTGCTAGAAAGAGAAGCATTTATGTGGATTTTTATTAATAAAAGGTGCAGGAAAACACACATCCTTGGTGTTAAAGGAATAGCTATTACATTCACTAAATCCAGAATTATTTTTGGGAAACAGGGAGAAGGAGAATGCTTCAGAGCCTAGGAGCTCTTCTCAGTCTTTCAATTGAAAGCGATATGAAATGAGTGTACAAACATATGCTGGAAAAATTATTACACTTCTAAGAATTGAGTCATGTAACAAAATAAATCTTGTCATATAAAATGTTTTTTGAAGGACTGTTAGCTTTGCCCTCCAGTTTTAGTACAGCACTTTGATTTACTGTTTGCGTGAAGCCCTGAAAGAAGTGAATTGTCTTGACTGAGGAATCTCCTATGAAATGAAAGCTGGCTTGTAATTGACCTTGACTGGAAGGTGGCTGCTTGGGGTAGAGAGGCAGTTGTCTGTGGAGTTCACCTGTTTCATGTTGTTCACTATTTCTCCATGTTACTGCAAATATCAGGAGGAATAAAATTTTGAAGAAATGCATCTTGGGTAACTTCATTTTTTTTTTTACTTCTGTGTTAAATATGTTTTAGTAGCAGTATGGCAGGGATGTGGGAAAGGCATGAAATGCTAAGAACGTAAGGCTTTTGTGCACATTTATGCATTAGGAAAATAGAACATGCATTCGTGTAAAACCACAGAGCCACTCACTTTGTTGTGATTTTATCTGTACACTTTAATATCTTTTGAGATTCCTTTATTACAACTTGTATCTTGCCACTAGTTTAGTGTACTGAACATTTTTGAGACACTGAGCAGCTTGATCTAACTTTGAAGTTGGCCCTGTTTTGGGAGAGCTGAACAGCATGACCTCCAGAGGTCCTTTCCAGCCTAAATTATTGTGTGGTTCCATTAAAAAAAAAAAAAGGGGGAGGAAATTAGAAAGCAATTCATAGAAGAATGTTCTCATTTTCAGATACCCTTGTTTCCTCATATGCTCTTTCAGTAACACGATTTCATTTATCTTATTTTCAGTTCATTTTTAGGTATTTTTTTTTAAATGCACAGCATAGGGGGAAACAAAAATATGTGTAGGAAGGTTCTGAGAGATAAGATGTAAATGCTGCTTGACAGTTGTTTAGACGATGTTCAGAAATGTCTGAGAGAAAAACCAAGCAAACTTTTCTCATCCTGTGTGAAAATTTTCACAATGCTTTTTACTGTGACTTTAAAGTCAGTGACTGTTCTATGTATTTTGTCTCCCTGTCCTTAATTTTCTGGGCACTTCATAACAGGCAAAGTTTTGGTTTTTATGGTGTATTTTTTATTTTTTCAAATTTTGTTCATGTGTTTTGTGTGAAATAACTTTTGATGCTTGTTTTCAATATGGAAATGTTAATTTGTGTTTTTCCTGACTATTTCTACTAACTCCTTAGATTTCAGAAAAACTGTTAAAACTGCAAAAAGATGGGTAAAAGGGATAAGATTTGAAATACTTCTTCCAGGCAATCATCAGTTAATAGATTACAAGTAAAAAAATTGCTTAAAGGGGAAAAGATAACTTAAAATTTTGACGTAATATTTTTTGCTCTGGGTGATCACATTAAGATTATTTCATTGCCCTAATTAAAAATCAATTGAATAACATGAGTAAGTAGCTTACGGCTTGTGGATTTGTGTGACCATCTCTTCTCACTGCTGCGTCACGTTGCTAAAGCGGTGATAAGCAGAGGCCTCCAGATAAGTTCTTTCCTTCTGCTTCCCATAGCAACAGGCAGGAAGAGCGTTTGGGTAAAGTTTTTCAGAAGATTCCTTTTCATGCTTTCACAGTAAGGTCTAAAATAACCTGTTGCTGCCATCCACATTAATATTTGACTGAGATGCTCAAGATGGGGATTTTTGCTTAGTAGGAACCTCTTTACCCTCAGAGCCAGCTGAAGCGTGAACATAGCTGCAGGGCTAAATGAGATTTTGTAGGGCAGACAACAAAAAATATTGCTGCTTTTGATGACTCTGTTTTGTAACTATCTTGGACTTTTCTTCAATACTTCTTTGCGCTCAAAGTTGTTCTTTGTGATGAAATTTGAGTGGTGTTGAGAAACATAATCTCTGAATTACAAAGCAAACACATGTATTTCTGCAGTTAGGCTACAGTCTTACTTAGGCGAACTGTAAGCAAGGCTGCATGCTGTAGAACATTGTGTTTATGAAACAGCTGCAGTTCGAAGAAAGCACTAAATGCTTTTGGATACCTGGTCAGCTTACTGTCGGTGTGCAGTTTAACGGTGACCGCTGTTACTGGCCACATTATCTGCTTTTCCCTTCAGAAAATTTTCTTCCAAAGTTGCCACTGGAAAACGTTGTTTATACTTTCTAGGTAGTTTCTTTGTAGAAACCTGGAAATATAACAATATTGGATTTTAAAAGTGAACTATAAAAGGGGTTTTTGCCGGTTAGGGCTCTGTCAGTACACGCCAGTTGATGACATTGCTTCAGCCTTTGTAACGGTCTTTCCTTCCTCTCTGAGGAAGGATGTCCCTGAAGTTACAACACAGATTGTTTTTTTTTTAACCCGTATTTCTGCAAAGCTCAATATAGGACATGGTTCACAGTGCAAGGAAGTGGGAGAATTAAGAGGGAAAGCTGTAATTAATTTCTACAAGATGTGAGAGTTGTAATTGCTAGAACTTGATGCCTTTTTGTTAGAGATCTATAATAACAGTCTAACAGTGCTTGTAACAGGAATTGGGTAAGGTCAGAGGGACTTTGGTATCTGGAGGTGCTAAAAGGATATTTCCCTATGAAAGAGGAATATTGCTCATTCTGAGAGGTTGGTTCGCTATGTAGTCAATCACCCCCAGGTCTGGAACCTTCACCTCTTCAGGGCGTAAACTGTCTGATTGTAATACCATCAGCTGTAGGTTTCAGACAGTGAGTTTAATTTGTACATGGGAAGCTGAACTTTCTTTAAACAATCCTAAAAGAAATGTGGTGCGACTGAAATGTGGTGGTGACAGACCAGTGTGATGGGTTAACCGTGCCCACCAAGCCTCCTTCTCACCCTCCCTCCTCAGCAGGAGGGGGGAGAAAATAACATTGGAAAAGCTTGTTAATAAGGATAAGGATGCAGAGATCATTCACCAGTCATCATCATGTGCAAAACAGACTTGACTTGGGGAAGATTAATTTATTACCAACTAAAACCAGAGTAGGATAATAAGAAATAAAAACAAAACTAAAACCACTTCCCCCAACTCCTCCTTTTTTTTCCCAGGCTTGACTTCACTTCTTTGTTCCCAGCTCTTCTACTTCCTCCCCACCAGCAGTGCAGGGGAATAGAGAATGGAGGCTGCGGTTAGTTCATCACACTTCATCTGCCAGTCCTTCGTCCTCACGCTTTTCCTGTGCTCCAGTGTGGGGTCCCTCCCGTGGGATGCATCCCTTTGGAGCAGGCTGGAGCTGGCTCTGTCCAGCGTGGGTGCAGCCTCTTAGTCTCTTCTCACAGTGGCCACTCCTTCAGCCTCCCTGCTTCCAAGATCCAATACAGCCACCTGTAGAGAGGTTTGGGGCTACATTGGATTAGCTGTCTTTGATAAGTCAAGTAAAAATGTTCTGTACTCAGACCTTTAGGGATTTGTTACTCCATCAAGAAAAGACACCAACAGTGATTTAAAAACCTTCACCTATAGGGTAAGCTTCCAGAAGAGGGGGCCTACAAAAATAGTTTTGTCCGTCATGAGATGAGTAAAAGAGCACAAACTCTTACAAACAAACTTTTACTTTTACTTTGTCAGCCCATGATAACACCTGGGTACTTCCAACTGTGAAAATAATAGGTCTGAATATCAGGTTTCTTGAATGAAAAGCAATTTGTCTTGCTTTGAGAGTAGCAGGGTAGCTGTTTCCGCCCTGTTCAGATTCTGACATTGTTCTGGTTGTGCACTACCACGGAAACGTTGTCCTGAAACCACGTCACAGAAGTATCAAGATGAAATGTAGTTTGAGTCAGTGCAGTGTTCTGTTTAAACTATATTATTACAAAAGTTCGGGTTTTTTTGGTTTTTTTTTTTAAGTTTAAAAGACCAAAACAAATTTCTAAAAGCAGTGGTTTTAAAAAATGCAGGAGTTAATCCAGTTAATGTCTGGTTAATACCAGTAAATCCAGCAGTTTAAAAATCTGTTTATGGTAATTACAACAATGCCAGTTTCACTGTCTTGGTAATACTGGTGTAGCTCTCTCTGTGGTGGGTTAACATGCGTGCCAGGTTTAATAGATCGTGTTTTCCAGTGGTGGCATTTAAGAACCAGCCATTTTCAGTACTGTTCTATTTCTAAGCTTACAGCAGTGGACCAGTTTTAGCTTAGCGGTTTGCATATATGAATTGTTGTCCTCTTTGAAATGGATTGTACCATGAGAAGGAAATGGCTGAAATAAAAATAGCTCATCTCTTTGTTTTCTCAGACGGTTTTAATTATCTCATGCAGCTCTCTGCAGTGGCTGTTCTTGCCAGGCTTTTTGGAATCGAGCAAAAGGCATATGATGTTCATGTACACTTTTGTCTTTTTTTCCCCTCTTCGAGCATTTCTTAAAAGTTAGTAAAAGCTAACATCCTCTTAATTAGGAGGGAAATTCGTTGGCAAGTTATCTGAGTTAGTGGCAAAGCCTGTTTTGTCCCTTTTGTCCTGGCTGCCACAGTTTTAGTCTAAGAACAGCTTGTGGTTGGGAAATTACTGATGTACTACTGAAAGGCGAAAAAACTGTCCAAGTACATTATTTTTTTCCTTGAATTTTACATGTTGCAATACTGTTTCTTTACATGTGTTTTTTTTTTCCAATTCTTTTATTCAGTATCAAATAATATATGTTTGTGGGAAAACGTCATATGAAATACTTCTGCTGAGGTGCGGGTTATACAAGCAGACTTCTTGATGCATAGAAATTCTAATGAATGAAGTCTCTGTAATTTTGATGTAAGTCTTTGGGTTTGGAGGCCTGAAGACAGTTTAATTTGGATTGCAAACAGTGTCGTTGGAAGCATTTTTCTCTGCAGGTTGAAGTTGATGGTCCAGTTTTTCTAATCTGCGTAGTTTGCATAAGGAACACTGGTGATCCTCGGTATGGAGGTAGAAGCTGCAGTGTGAATATAACTGGGTGTCTGGACACAACATTTCCAGAGTTAATTGTCTTTCGTTGGGCAGTCTCTTTGTTTTGATAGTCATAGAATCCTAGAATGGTTTGGGTGGGAAGGGACCTTTCAACGCCATCCAGTCCAACCCCCCTCCAAGGAGCAGGGACATCTCCAACCAGATCAGGTTGCTCAGAGCCCTGGCCAGCCTGGCCTGGAATGTTTCCAGGGATGGGGCACCCGCCGCCTCTCTGGGCAACCTGGGCCAGTGTAGTGTAGTTGAATGTTTTTCAAATTTTCCAACTTAGAAGCTTTGGATTCAGAAGATTTCCCCATGTTCAGCTCTCTTTCAAAGTGGTAGATATTTAGGAAAAACAAGGAATCAGTGCTAAGGATTAGTGTTACATAAATAATTGTCCGAGTATTTTATGAAGAGGTGTTCAAGGCTGTAGTCTGTAGTTCCTCAGTCTTTGCTACTGTGATTTTAAATCTGTTCGTGACACAGACCAGAGCCGTCTTTTGATCCTGTTGTGGGATATAATATGATGTCAGACTGATTATCATTCATGTTGTGTACAAGGTTGCAGGAAATGAATACAACAGAACATAGTGTGAGACTTTACTTTAAAAGTCTTGAATTTATTTTACCCATTCACACTCATTCTCTCGTACCCATTTACTCTTTCTCGCACACTTGTGTACTCACAAGCACCAGGACCTCTTTGTGTGTTGAGGTGGCATAGCCAGTGTCTCTTACGCGCAGCACGGAGGACGGAAGCAATGGGATCTGTCAGCTGTCTATCATGCTTCAAGTTCCTCTTGGTGACAACAAACTATTTTATAGACAGATATTTTATATCCTTTGGGACTCAAAAGTTGTTTTATGCTAGTTCTTCGCTTTAGAATCTGCCTTACTTCAGCATCCATAGATGTTAAGTGGAGGCTAATGCTAGTTGTTTTTCCCTTATTTGGAATATCCATATCTTCATAGCTACAGTATGTTTTCCTGTTGGGCTCACAGGAAAAGGAATGGCACATGCGGTGTGTTGTTACCCTCTTTAAAGCACAGGCTCTTTCGCTGGCCGATCATCTCTGCTGTAGTCTTACCAGAGAGAGGGCATCCTGGTCCTGACACAAAAACTCCTCAGTTTTATTGCTGCGGGAAGTGTCCTTTGTTATCTATATAAGCCATTCTTTTATCCTTTGTTTTGCTGTTTTTTTTCTGATTTATACATGTACATTTCCCTTCCCTCTTTGTTCATACCAACCTTAACATCTCCATTACAATTCTTTACAAAGTATGTTTACTTGTAGCAGAAAAATATCCAATACAAAGACTCAGAATGGTAGTTTTCTGGAATAGATTCAGATAATCTCACTCATAAAATATAATTAGACCTTTTGATTTAAAGGAGATGTGACTTCTGACTCTAATATGCCACTGTAGTTTGAATGGGTGTAGAAATGATAGTCTGTACGCAGATACAGCAAGAAAGTGGTTCCTGTGTTGAGCCAAAAGTAGGATGGATCCTATATATTGCATATATGAATTAGAGAGGGAAAAATGTAAAATATACATTTTTATGACAGCATAATGGATGAAGCTTCTACTTCAATGTGAACGATTTCTCAGTAGCAAGTCTGTAGTAGGTAAAGGAGAGAAGTTGGGCAGCTCTTCTCCTGTGTTTCATGGTTTGTTTATCTTGCTTTTCCCTCATCGCAGCCTCTGAAGGTCACGTCACTTGAGTTGCTTCCTAAACTGATTATAAATTGTATTTCCCACAAATACATATTTTAGCTAGTATATTGAATTGGCTCAAGAGTTGTCTTTAAGTCTGCATCTCAGTCATTCTTGCCAGAGCAGCTGCCTGTACGTTAGCTGTGTAATAGCTGGTCCGAGTGTGCACGCCGCAGAGGGGAGGCGTGCCTTCAGCGCTCGCTGGCGTCTCAGTGCTGGCTGTGGCCTGGAGAGTACGGTTACCAGTACCAGCGGAGATGTGACAGCAGCAGCTCAGTAATTCAGCCTGGGGTCTGCTTTTGGACTCAGTATGCACTGTATTTCATGTTTGGGCATCTGGATTTTAAGTTTCAACAGATGTGTTACGGCAGACGCTACTCTGATTTTACTGCATTTCGGTAAGCAGGGGTAGTGCTGCTCACGTGCAGTAATGGCCGAGGGAGCTAAGCTGCATGCTGCTGTTAAAACCCTCTTTATTTCCTTTCCTTGTAAAAATATCCCTTGATATAAACCTCCTAATTGCTTCCCTTTCCAACCTGTACTCGGCGCTCTTACAGCCTGTGCCCGTTTTCTTCCTGGTTGATTACTCAGCAGTTTCTTTCTTTCTGTATGACTTCTTACTTGTTTGGGCAAAACGGACCATGTCCTTAAAACTTACTTCAGGGGGAAAAAACCTGATAAAAATGTAAACCAGTAAAAACAGCTTTGTCAAACCACTTTTTACTTTAAAGATGAAACTTCATAAGTTAAAGTAACTGCAGATTTGGTAAACAAGTAAGTTGCCAAACTAGCTGTCTCTGCCGAGGCTTACTAGGTAGTTATAGCTAACATTTAAGAGAAAATAACTTCTCCACAATATGTCTTCAATTACAAAAAGGCTTCGGTGTTTTGGGGGAAGGAGAAGAATCATTTGTGTTTAATTTCTTGCACACCAAAAAATGCAGTATTAACATAAACAGGTGACTTTGAACTTCTCTGAAATACCTGGTCTAATCTCTTCTTAATGGTCTGTAGCTCACATACCTGTTGATAAAAAAAAATAATTATTGTAAAGGGGATGTGTTACATCTTACATGCGGGCTTTTAAACAAAACTTTGTATATTTTACACTTTTTCCAGAAATCTGTATCCCTGTGTTACAAAGTGAGGCTCTAAAAACCATAGTTAAAATTACTAGGTATGTTAAAGAAATTTTTTTCATTATGCTATTTTTTTTAGTGAATTATTGAAACAGCAAATACACTTTGAATTGGTATACCTGTAAAGAGCAGTTTAGCCTGTTCCTAAAATTAATTACTAAACATAAGGCTGACAGCAGCCAACAATGTGCAATTATTTCAGTATTATTTAAATTACAAAGAGCATGTGCCAACATATTTTCAAAGCTATGCATGTATAATATACAGTCACAGAATTTCATTCTGACCTAGTTGTGTCTTCTGTTATTTCAAATAAATATGAAACAAAATTACCTTCTTTGATAAGTCAGTTCTTTAACAGATGAATCCCCTTGCAGAATAAAATAACTGTAAGTTAAATTGGTGTGGCACTGAAGATCTCTCAAGCCTTTGATAGCATTTTTCTTCTGTTTCTACTCCCTGATTTTGTGGGGTCAGAAGCTCCTTTGCAACTCTCCCCTTACAGTACTTTAACCAAGAAGCACTCAAAGCTGGTTCTCTCCCCACTCCTTGTCGTGATTTCTTAAAAGAAAAATAAATGAGGATCCTCCCTTTCTGCCTTCCTTGTTCTGAAAGTGTTTGTGGCATGTTTGAAGCTGTGCTCCTCTAAAATGCATTTGTTCTTCCATACCACTTGCACAAAAAAAATCTGGTGATCAAATTTGCTGTCTTGGATTAAAATGCCACTGAAGATGGTGCAGTTTGGCCCAACAGCATCAGGTCATGCCAGAGGGCAGGCTTCTGAGACAGCACTCGACTTAGAGGTGGAATTCAAAGAACTGAATCCCAAAGGATGTGTGGACCGAATTTCCTACTGTGAGGCCGATTTATTTTAGGCAATGTTTATTCAAACCCGCGTGAGTACAAACAAGGGCATATGCAGTTACGAAGCTGAGCATAATTTATCTAATAATCTGCACATTATGGTAGCACGTTATAAAACCAAACAAAGCTACCTAGGCGTGCAGCCACTGAGGACATTCAGGCAAGCATTTGAATGGTTTATTTTTAATGACAACAAGATATTAATTCTGTATTATATCTTTTTATATGCTAAATAATTTGTTTTATTCATTTCTAAGAAAATTAGACATACATGATCATGCTCTGTCTGTTACTCTGCTCCCTCTGTCACAGCTTTCAAACTTTTCAACTAATGTTCCTAAAGTTCAAATTTTGACAGATTCCTGAAGTGGGTGGAAGCATCTAAGGGGGAAAAAAGGCAACATGAGCTTACTACAGTGTAAAACAAAACAAAACCAGAACAAAACCAACAAAACCGTATTTGAGGAGGTATTTATGGAGATATGTGTAATTTTTATTAATTTATTTATGAAGATATGTAAATATTTATGAAGATTGTGTGTAATTTTCTACTGTGGGAAAAAAACTTGAGTACGCATTCTCAGTTTGGAATGACAGTTTTAGCTTGTGGAAGTACTTGTTTTGCAGTAGAGTGAATTTGTAAAGCGAGTGTCCCTAGTTTATAATGATTTATCAAATTAGATTTTTGTTTATAAAATGATTATTTATAACCTAATTTGAAAGCTATCCTCATACTCCTTTCCACTGGGAAGAGATCCAGAGGTCTCGTACAGTGAAAATGCTTGGTGATGTTCACAGGTGATGGCCTGCTTGTATCCAGTTGGTGACGGAACTGCTTGCCTTAGACTTTTGCTTATCACAGAATCCTAAATATTGTCTATTGTAATAAAAGTAAATGGAAATATTTGAATAGTGATCGAAGAGTGTATGTTGTCTTATTTTGTGATTAAGTTTATAAGTAGCCTTAGGCTGGTTTTGAGCTGAAGTCATAGGCAATGTTACCATGAAGACAGCTGTTAATACAGTAGTTTCTTACCAAACAGATTTAATTTGTGTTTGCATTTCTTACATAGAGAGGAGTTGAATACTAAAAATTAAGTTTAAATACAGAAATCAGCTGGATGCGTGTGACTTGTGGGGTTATTGTCCCTTGCAATCTCTTTGTGCTTCTTCAACGTGTAGTTCTTTAATCATCACAAATTCTTACTTGACTGATGGATTTTAGTCTTGTTTCCTAAGGAAGAGGTGTGTACAATTCCACCTGCCAGTCCTGTTCTGCTCTCTTCTTCCCCTTTTCCTGTGTGTTGCACTACAAACTTTCTTAGTTGCTGATCCATACCAGCTAAAAATTGATGGAGGTGGAGGTATCAAAGTCGATTAAATTTCCATGAGCTATGAGAAGTCTGGATAGGGTATGAACATGCGTGGTAGGGAAAAGACTTAAATTAATGCCCAGCCGAGAGAAAAGCTGCAGTGTGTGTTCAGTGATTGTTCCATGCTGGATGCCTGGCTTGGACCCAGCTCTTCTGCTTGCTGAGTTTTTTTTCAGCTGGTGGTTAAGGGGAGCAGAAGAGGTGTTGAAGTCAAGGTATTTGAGAACATGACAAGAGAAGTAGGGCCTTTGAAGTGCAGGGCACAGGTAAATTGTTGTTTGCTGCTTCTTCCTCTGCAACTCTCCTTTTTCCTGGTTGTCTCATGGAGCTTGCTTTAAGTGAAGAACCTCTGGATTTTGGCAAGCATGCAATAAAATAAGACTTTTCAGTTTTATTGTACAAAGATAATTAGAAATTTTATGGTGGCTGAGAGAATTAAACAATATGTAATTTTTGTTTTTGTAGAAGTATTGGGAGGGGACGTATTCTTGAAACTTTACTTAAGCTAGTTGTTAGTGCAAACTGTGGCTCCCTGCGTACACTTGCACATACACATGTGCTGACTTGGCAGATGTTTGCTGGACAGTCATTTCGATGTGCTTACAATTCTTTCTGCATATTCTCAATGAAAATGGTCAAATATTTATAAAACAGTTTTAATGAGCATATTTTGCAGGCTCAGAAATGAAAGTTAGCTTTACCACGTGCTTCTGAGTGAATGTATGCCATATGTGCTCACTGTATGCCTTCAGTGAAAAATTATCACCTTCAGTAATTGCATTTGTATTACGTGCAGTTTTGCTTCTCCGGGTGGAAAAGAGCAGCTCTTCTGTAAGTGCAGACTCCCTCAGGCTATCCAGTATGTCTGTATCGGTCTAGGTGCTGTTCAGCTGCTTTCTTGAAACGTAAAGGATTCCTAGTGAGTTTGGTAGGACTGATCACAGGATCAGAATTAAGAATTGTCCTCTAAATCTTTTAAATTTATACTGCTTTTTAAGGGCTTATATTTAAACCTTTTTCACTGTAGCAGGGTTTAATTTGTGTGGCTCACATCTGGAATGTAGTAATTAACAGCACTGGATTCCACTAATAACATTATATACTACTTGAGTGAGTCGTTTGTACTTCTTTGGTGTTGTCATAGTCTCCAGCAGTTAACACGAGCACCAGCAAGCTGTAGGATTCAAGAACTTCCCATTTTACCTGTGAAATTACCAATTTTGCAGTAATTGTCACAGTGTGCATACAGACTTTCGCTTCAGATTGCAGCCGTTAAAAAGAAAGTTGTGATATTCAGATCCAGTCTCCTGTCACAAGCTAAGCCACGCGCTTGCTTAGACTGCTTGTGGTGTTACTGGATGGTGAGTTTACACATACAGCCTTTTGTACTCAAGATACCAGTAGCTTAAGCTAACATGTTCCTTTCCTTGTTGGAAATAATGTTGTGTGCAGAAAATCACCTGAGATCAGGCACACGATATTTGGTCTGCTTTGGGATTCAGATTTGGTGGCAGACCAAAGATGTGCAGTAGTGGGCTGGGAGATTCGTGTGTGCTGATAGCCAACCCCTGGGCCACAGCAGCTGAGCCTCCCAACAGATGGGAGCTCAGGGAGAGACAGGGCAGACAAAGAGGTGGATGAGTGGTTTGGAGTAGGTTGTGACCACAGAAGAGAGTGAGGAAAAAGGAGGCAACATGGCATGAGAGGGATGCAGTAAGTCTGGCAGTTGTATCCAGCAGGTAATTCGGAGTCTTCAATAACTCATTCATTTTCCAGTGGGTAATCTGCTGAAGAAGAGTTACTGATAATATCTAGTTTAGTTGGTAAGGGGTGTTGAAAATGTGTTTTGAAAATGAATAGGAGACAAGGATATCTGGATATTTCCAAAGTGGTGGCTATTTTCAATATAACAGCACACCATTTCTGGCTGTTAGTACCGAAGCTGTACTATGCACGCTGTCTGCTTTGTCCCCCTTGCCCCCCAAAACCAAATACTGAATTTTTCAAGGGACGGTAAGCAGATATTCCTACATCTGCTAGCACAGATGTGAGGATTGGGCTGTGGTAAGAGGGAAGGTTGGGCTGTAAATGAAGGTTGTCTTTCAGAAGTGATGCTTTCCCCCTTTTAGTGAAGTGCTTTGTAGAAGTACAGTCCCTGTCTGTAGATTTGCTCTGACCAAATGAAGACAAAAGACGTACAGAAGCAGGTTTTTCTAAATTTCAAATTCACTTTCTAATGTAATAATTAATTTTTAGCCTTTTTGCTATGCTTGTGGATTGTGGCTTTCTTTTTTTTTTTTTACCAAGTAATGCTTGACATGGGAAGATAAACTTCTGACCCAGGACTTACGACATCAAAATAGGCATACATAAGAGGTACAGCAAACTTTGTGATTAGAATATTGTTCACTCTCAGTTAATTGGCAAATTGGAGGGACAGAATCAAAAGAGCTCTGTAGCCTAGGGCACGGATATTTACGCATCGTGTAATAGTAGAGATTAAGCCCTTTGTAAACCATTTACTGTACTTTGGGGAAATGGAAAGGAGCTAGAAAGAAAACAAGTGTGGTGGTTTTGTTTGCAGTATAATGCATCTACATGTCAAAACCCAGATTATTTGATTTTTGAGTTTCTGAGGATTCAAATGTTTACATTTATCTCTTCATCCAGGTTCAAGATCCAGCCCGTATTATGGCTGGCAGTGGGTCCAGATCAGGACCATCCAGTGGGTTGTCCATGAAATCACAGCTTCAGATCACTGGTAAGCCTTTTGAAAGGATCTGTCTTTTCTGGTTAGAAGGGTAAAAGTGTTTTTCCCACAGCTAAGTGGAAGTTACTGGTATGTTGCATTTCAAGAAGTTTTGGGTGGTACAAAACCCAAGAGAAGTTGCACAATAAAACTGATGGTGTTATACCGTCACTACTTGGCAGAAATATAGCTATTTTATTCTGGATTTTATCTAAAATGTATGTTACAATGATATTTTTTGTGTTAAAAAAAGGAAAGAATAATTCTTTTGAATGCTGTTAAATAAATTGTAGAGAACAGTCCTCTTTGAATGTAATAATGTCATATGATACAACTTGCAGTTACTAACCCTTGACATAATACCAAATCTCACCCTTTCTCCTAACAATCTTTTTACGTCTCAAGCTAAGCGAATCTGAACTGCTGTTCCTTGAATTTGACTGATTACTTCTCCTTTGTTACATGTTTTTATGGCCACCATCGTAAAGGAGCTTTAGTAAAAGCGTTGGTGAGAATATTACCGTAATTGAGCACCTGTATGTTGCATAGGACTGGATTTACGTGACATGCTTTGCTTTTTGTAGTGCCTTACCAACAGAGCAGCTGTTGAAACTTAATTGCCAAGTTTTCCTCACTTTTACTCTCCAGCAAACTTTACCAAAGCGTAAAAGCTGAAACCTGGGAATGGGAGATCTGTGGATGTGTGCAAGTCTATGTTTAGGAGCAGCAAGGGTCAATTTTGCACCCTTAGTGTGGAAGATCTGTGGGTATATGCAGAAGTTTCACAAAGTTGATACTGTGGGGATGAGAAGAATTGTCAAGAGCAGATGGGAAAGCTTTAGACTAGAAAGAAGGTGGGAACTGAATAAGTTATTGTGGCTCTAGCTGTCACACTGAGGTCACAAGCTTGTTTGTTCTCAGAAGGCCGTGAGACTTCAAGAGCAATGTTGTCCCTACAGGTTGATATCAGAGAGGAAGATGGAAGAGGTTTGGAAGGAGGTACATGCTCCACATAGCTACAGAGAGCAAAGCTAAGGGTTGAGGTGTGAGTGCTGGCTGAGGTTTGCGCTGTCAAAGGCCTGGGACTCACCTAAAGAGAAGCTGAAGAAATGTGCTTAGAATTGAGACTGTCAGGATATTTGAATTGTTCTTAATTTCCGTAGATGTTCAGTCACAATCTGCAAGCAAACTATTCCCTGAGCAAGCAGGCATTACCTTTTTGTAGTATAGAAGTACTGGAGACATGAGGGGAAGGGAAGGGGAGCTATTTGTGAAAAATTAATGTTAGCCAACCGAAGTTAATTTCTGCAAGATGTCTGTAATACAGAGAGAAAGAATTTCCCTTGGGAGCATTTCAGAGCAGTTTATACTAAGCTACTTCTCTAAATCTCTAAAGGAGCATGGACTATAAAGGGAATCTAGGTAGATTAGCCATATGGGCTTGAATTAGTCGTCTTTTTTTTCAGGATGTAGTGCAGCTGAGGTGGGTGATGAAAACACATGAGACCAAGTTGTTATTAGAACAGAGTGGAGTTCACTGGCCAATGGGAAGTTATGACATCTTTGTCTTAAGTGCTGTTTTGTGAGTTTAGTGTTGCCACGGAATCCAAGAACACTCCTAATCTAGGAGTCAGATGTCAGTGGTAGACTTGTGCACACACATGCTTCTTTGGGGTAAACAGAGACAAGGTAACCATGGTATTTGGAAAGACATGAGTGTTGCAGTCAGTGATGTTGAATGTTTAAAAAACAACAACAACAACAACAAAAACCCTAAAAAACCAAAACACCACCCCACCCCAACCAAAATCAAACAACCAAAAAGCCAAATCATACCACCTGCACCCCAAATTAAAGCTCTAGAGCTGCGAGTCTTGTCCAGTTTTGTTGTTTCTAGAACAGTAGCTAGTTATTGGAACTGAGAGTTTTGCCTTCAGCTTTTCTTTGTTTGCTTTGGTACAGAAAACGTAACACGAAGTTCTTTTTCTTAATGATGTTCTTTTCGCCAGAAGTGGTGGCAGTTTTCCATGATCCCTTAAAGAGAAACAGATAGTGTTCTGAGATTTGTAACAAGCAAGTGTAATAAACTCCAGGAATTCTCTTGGCTGACGATAGGCAGGAGGAGGTTCTAGGAGATATTTTCTACTTTCAACACCTAAGCGTTTTTGTGGGTCTTACACTGATTATTATTAATTATATCGTCTGATGTTATAGAAGTACTGTTGCATGTTTTAGGCATTTGTGTGAGCTATAGCATTGTATAAAATGATCTGGAATGCAAGAGCATTTTTGTCCATCTAATGTATTTTTTTTTCTTGGGTGTTGTCAGACATCAATGACCTGATAGTTGAATACTGAAGCACACAAGTGAAAAATATTATTTGCAATTGAAATCCTGAGTAAATTCTTATTTTTCTCTTTTTAAACAGTTATTTCAGCAAAACTAAAAGAAAAAAACAAATGGTTTGGACCTAGCCCTTACGTGGAAGTCTCAGTAGATGGACAGTCAAAGAAGACAGAAAAATGCAACAACACGAACAGTCCGAAGTGGAAACAGCATCTAACAGTGTAGGTTTGATGGTTTTGTTTTCCAATTTATTTGAGCTAAATTAATGCAATTGACAGCGGACTTAAGGGTTGTGTAGGCAAGGCATCAGTGTTACATGATATGAAGATGTTTGTGTAATTTTTGGAGCAAATATACTACAGTCTGGAATATCTATTTACAAGCTGTTGCATTATGTCCTATGGAGAGAACCCAGTGCTTGTGAAGGGATGTGTTCTGAATTAATGTGTGTGGCATATCAAAGGAGCTTTAATTCTGAAAGTAGTAAGGAAAGGAAGGTAATTTGATATTAAAACTGACAGTCCTATGCACGTTTTTGTTGTCACGTTTAAGGTTACAGTGTTTCAGAAATACTATGGCTGAGAAGTGTCTCTGATCTTTGTGTACCACCATGCTGTGTACATCCATAGCACAGGTGGCTGGCTCTGTCTTGTGCCCTTCTGAATTCAATCATAAGTACAAAATTCCTGATTAATTTCTGCCTTCGGACTGCAAAACATCAGATTTAAGATTAACACAGCTGCTGTTGTTTGCTTGGCCCAGTATTTGTGTTGTGAGATGATAGAAAGTAAAAAGCACAGAAAAAAAATGATCTGCAGTGTTTATAAAATTTAGTTTTCTCTTGATGTGTCACATGGAACAACGGGATAAAGGCCAGTCCCTGCTTGCACATTTGCTTGTGCTTAAATTTAAGATTATTATTCTTGAGGCACCTTGAACATTCCTGCCTGATGAAAACCTTTTTTGTGCCTGTTGTTTTCTTGTAGTTCAGATTATTATGAAGTTTTAGTTACTACTATTTACCTTACTTTCCACTGCAAATAAGTATTTTAAGAAAAAGAAAACCTTACACTTTACATGCATATCAGTGTACAAGAGCAGAATTTTCTTTTTAGCTTTTAAAGCTTGACTTCTTTTTTCTTTAAAAAAAAACTGAAATGTTTGTGGCTTGCGCTGTGCAAGTCCACGCCATAATATGTGGCCGATTTGTGCTCTTGTTCAGTAAGCACCGAACAGAGACACCCAATGCATGTCAGCTTCATTGAAGATTACACTAATGCTACAAGGAGTTTAGTAGAGTAAGTTAATTGTTTTTTAGGAAATGTTTTGACACAACTGCTTAAATAGTGATTCAGAATAAAAAGGAAAAGTTAACGGCTTCTGCAAATGGGTATGGACAATGGGTTCCTCTTCTAGGAGGCATATTCTGAAGTGATTGACTCTGAAAGTCTGGACATATCAATCATATGTAAGTTAAATTATTCACTGAGAAAATAAAGAGTCATTTGTAATACCTGTTTCTCACAATTAAAGTAATTAAAAATATATAAATGTTAGAATGTTCCTTATAGAAAAAGGGTATCGGTATTAAAAATGACTTCGAAGTTGCTGTTAGGGATTTTTTTTTGTTAATTAGAAATATGTTCATACAATGTCAGCAACTGATACTGACGTAAATTTGTTTCTCTGTTGTAAGGCTTCTCAACACTCAGGGGAGTGTGAGGGGAATATTCTACCTCTAAGAGCAACTTTCTAGATAAAAAAGGTTTTGTGAGTCCGTTCTTAACTGTAATATCAACTGTTTTGTCATGATCATCCTTCTGCTCTTGTCAGAATACTTTTAAGAAGGAAAAAGAGAAATCTAGGCTTTTAGGTTTTTCTTATCACTAGGAGAGTTCCTTTATTCTCCAACGTTTGCCTGATTGAATACACTGTCTCAGCTGTCATCATCTTGCTGCAGAAGGTTTGGTGAGATTTAGGAGTTTTGAAATGAGCATGGTTTGATTCAGCTTGTTTTGGAGCTAGAGGAAGGTAACTGCTGTGGCAGAAAGTATTTTTGTTTGCATGTATTTCTTCTCCAGTAAGGGGCTCTCCCAGTACGTAACTGCTGGGAGTGGTGAGTCTTACCGCGGAAGACTTGATCCTTGATCAAGGGCTTTCGGGTTTAGGGAGCAACTCTGCAGATGGCTTTTCTAGGAGCAGAGATACGCCTGCTTTGCCACAGGTTGACAAATTCAAACCGTCTGCGTGTTTGGCGGAGCCTACAGGACTGTGGTTTTGTGACCTTACCAGCCCGCAAGGTTTTTCAGCCAGAACTTTGGCTCTTGTTTGGCCTGTGCAGAGGCTCGCACTGCCGCTGTCTGTACTGTGCCTGCTCGCTGGGAGGCATCTTTCCAGGCTGTGGCACCCTGCTTTGAATGAAGTTCAGATTTTTGTGTCACTAAAACAAGTAAAAATTTAAGAAAAGCCTCAGGGAAGTGAAAGGGGAGTAGAAATAAATGGTTGAATTCTTCTTTGAATTTCTTGATTTGGAATGAAGAGAACCTGTTGTGGTAGGTCCATAAGGGACTTTTCTGGTAGTAAACCTGGAACCTGTTCTCCAAGGACATAATCAAATTAGCACGCTGCAGAGGGAATACATCCTACTGCTGGAAATGTGAGGGAAGTTTTGAGATGCCAAGCCATGGAAGATGTAGTATGTTCTTCTGTTCTCAGTAAGTGCATTGTGAAGCCAGAAGTATACTAGTAAAATGTTAAATAATTTTGTACATATCGCTGCTTCTTTGTCATAGTATAAGTATGTGCTAGCTTATTGGGGAAAAGTCATCTTCTAAAAATACTTGAAATAATTTTCAGTATTTCTGAGTACTTCCCTTTTTATGGGATGTTCTAAAATTTTCTTGTAACCTCTTCAGAAAGCAAATTTACTGTCTCTCTGCGTGAAAATTCTCACATCAAGGTGTGCAAATGCGGAACACTCATTAAATGTGCACCCGTAAGAATCAGTCTTTTTTTCTAATCCTGGTTACACTCAGGTGCTAATTTTGAGCTGATAGTTTTTCTATAGGTATTTCCCTTAAAATAGTAGTAATAAATATGTGCTCCGTCTGTGAACAGTTCATGCTTGGTTCACCCTCTTCCCCTGCCAACAAAGGCCCTTACACAGTGCTTAACTTTTTCTTTTCAGAATTGTCACTCCTGTAAGTAAATTAAACTTTCGAGTCTGGAGCCATCAAACGTTAAAATCTGATGTCCTTCTGGGGAGTGCCGCTCTGGATATTCAGGAGACTTTGAAATCAAACAGTATGAAACGTAAGTGTAAGGCCTGCAGAATGCTGCTGAATTTGTCAGGAGTTGTCTGTTAATGAGTGCTATGTGCAGCTCTATAGGTAGCCCTAAGAATTCCTTTTGTTGTTACAGATTGCATTTATGAGCTTCCTCCTACTTTTTCGGTGTAATTTTTTTTTGTTAGACAAAGTCTGCTATGGTGTAATTGAGAACAGGGTATTTTTCACTTTGCTAGTATGTGCAAGACTGAAAGCCTAATTAAAGAAAAGTGTTTCCTTTTATATAGCTTAAAAATGAAAACTCTGATGTGTTCCTGGTGCTAGACCAGGAAATGTGTAAAGTTATTTTTGTTGTAGTGTTCTAGGGAAATGCTGCATTATTTAATACATAATATGTGCGTCCTATGAAACTTGAGAGAGAAATATAGAATTCTTCACACCCATGACAGAGTTTATGCTGCTATAGCATACAGCTTTGTGCTGTTATTTTCTGTCCTTTAAAGAAGTGTTTGCTTCCAGACTTCCAGATGTGCGCATTGTAAATGCAGCATGTTGATAGCGGTGTAATAAGCTGTTCTCCTGACAGTGTTAGTGAATCTGGGTGAAAATTCCCTTGGATGAATAAATTACACCAGGTGCCCTGATGTCATTCACTGGATTTTTTTTCAATCAAGAACTTTTACTTACAGTTCTGTTTCACTGAAAAAGTTATTTACCTTTGGTCTGGGGATACGATGCAAAGTCTTAATGTTCTACATGTGAATCTTGGGGCTATTTGATAAATGTGAACTATTTTAATCAGAAGATAGAATTTGATATCTCTGTATGAAGAATAAGGTGAATTACATTTTGTAACTGTAGGTTTTTGAGGACAGGTGTGTTAACTGCTTTAGAAGTGTGGGCAGAAACGTGAGATTCAATCTCTGCTATAACGATAATGCTTTTTTAGGCAGCAACAGGCTTATGCTCCAGTTTTTCCCTTTTTGTAGAAATAATAACTTTTTCCTGGCATCTGGAAACAATTAGTTTTACCACACAAAACATAAAAAATTACAGAGAGACAAAGCTGTAGTTCTGGGTTTTGGTTTGGGTTTTTTTTTTTTTTCCTCTTGATCACTGTGATCTATGATTGGCTTCTTGACTAAAATGCCCTTTTTTGTCACATGGTAAGATAAACTCCCGTTCTTTTCTGTGCTTTTTCAGTTGAGCAGGTAGTGGTGACATTGCATCTTATTGGTGACAGAGAACCAGCCGAAGTGGTAGGAGATTTGTCTGTCTGTCTAGATGGGATGCAGGTAGATCCTGAGCTCCTAACCAACGGTGATGCCTCAAGTACAAGAAGTAAGTAACTTTCCATTCAAATGTACCATCTACATATCTGGTATACAGAACTTCTTTTTCTGGAAGCTTTAACACAGTGTTTTAATAATCATAACAACAGCAGTTTCCATAACTTCCTGTTTGTAGAGACCAGAGGTCTTAGTCATTTTTATTTGAGGTGGAGTCATAGTCCACAGGGAAGATTTTCAACCGTACTGTAAGGAAAACAAGATCAACATCTTTATTTTGTGGACTTTGCTAACTTATATCTGGCAATCTCAAACTTTAATGAAAGCCTCTGGCTTCCCTGAATGTTTAACAACATAAAGTTAATTTGATCTCATAATCATAATAATAACAATAAGTATTCTGCTCACTAGGAGACATGAGTTTATATTCGCTTTTCTTAAAATATCTCATGTAAATAAATGTTTTTATAGATTTTGTTCCCTGTGCAGTGCTGCAGAGCAGGATCCACTATTCTATTTAGGTACTGTCTTCAGTTTCAGAGAACTAGTATGATTTTTAGCTGAAAATCTTGAATACATGTAAAATGTGTACTTACACTAAAATAAAAAGTAGGTTTTCATTCCATTGGTGTGAGACAGGCAATGGAGCCATTTTTGAGGATGCTGTACAGTGCAAAGCAGAAATAGATAAGAGGTTATTTCTCTAGAAGGCAGCATTGGAGATTGGAGAGACTGTCTGCTGTAGCAATAGCTGGGTAGTTCATTGGCAATTTCAGGCTTCTGGGTTTGTTTTTTGGTTTGGTTTTTTTTAAAGAACTAGGGAAAGTTGCTTTGAGATTCCATCTAAGTATCGTAATAAGACGGAATTAACACGCTAGCTTTGTAACCATTATTTCTTAAGGCTTTTAGTCCAACTTTATTTGCATCTTGTTAAACGGATCTATTGCATGATCTGATGGTATGGGATTTTTTTGTAAATAAAAGCCAAGTGCTGGGATTGTGTGGGGCTTGTAGTGCAGCCCTGAGGTGTGTTGATAGAAACACCTAATGAAAGTAAGAAATTTTCCTCTTAGGCAATGCTTGGTCTTCATCTGTACTTTCTTCCATTGCCTGAAATTTGCCTACTGAGAAAAAGGTGCTAGCAAGTAGAGAAAGGCATGCAGGTAGTGGGATTGAGTACTATATACAGTTTTCGGCTGCGCAGTGAAGACAACATTGGCATACCAAGCCAGGAGTTCAGCAGAGGGTTCGCAGATAATCAGGAGACTGCAGCACGTGAGGAAAGAGTTAAATCTTAGATTAGCCTAACACATGGTACAGGCTAAAAGTACATGGTACAGGCTAAAAGTACATGGTACAGGCAAATGCATCGTTGAGTAGCTTTTTAAGTTAAGATTTCTGTTTCTAGGATTAAAGTCACTTCCACTAACAGCACGTTATCATAAACCTTTACATGACTGCATCCTTGTCTTTGTCTTAGATCTGATGTAGTTCCCATCAGAATTGCTAACCGATTTCTTTGTTAATGACATTTGTTTAATTCTATGGAAATTAAGTGTTTGTGCTGTCTACGTGAAGGAGCAGTTCTGTGCTGTATGTTCAAGTATAGCAAATGCTGGCCCAAAAGGCAAATATTTCCAAGCTGGCTGAATAAGCAGTTGCAAAACGTTTGCAAATCTAGGCTGAGCTGCTAGAATTCTGTCTGGAGTGCAGCTCTATTTTGTACCTGCTTGAATCCCTTTAGGCAAAACAATGTGGAGAGAAAGGGAAGGGTCCGGGCTAGCGAGCCCCGGAAAACAAAGCCCCCGTGGTTGCTTGCTAGCCAGCCAGAGAGAAGATTCTAGGGAAGCTGCCCTTCCTCCTCTGCTTGTCGTCGTTGAAAAGAGAGAATATGAAAAGCCAGCTCCACTTGAAGAATGAGGAACACTGCTTGGTAGTGCTACAAAGAGAGGAAACAACGTTATTGAACTGTGTGTGTTTGGGAGTATTCCTACAGTCAAATAATATCCTGTTGTATCTTCCGTAAGGTGAAAATAGTACTTACAGTGGCAGTGGTTTAAAAAAAATGTATACACACATTTATATAAAAACATGCAAAATGTATACAGTTTTGAAATAAGAGGGCAGATAAGCAGCTCATAGTATATCACATCCACATCTGAAAGAAATGTGAGCGTTAAAGACTGCTTCTTTTCTTGGAAATGATTCAGAATGTTGCTTATACTTCTGTTGTCTTTTTCTTTCTGGTATTTAAGGTCCTACACAGAATGATAGCTCCAAAGTAAAGAATGACACACGGTAAGACTTTTTTCCTCTTTTTTTTTTTTTTTTGTACTGCCTTTTAGCGTTTGCAGTTTTGAAAGACAAATTTTTTGTTTTATAAAAGACAAAAAATTTTTGATTTCTGTTGCCCTGCGACAGTATCTGTTAAGATCTTAGTATGTCCTAAACAAAAATACTGTGCCATTGTACATTCACATCTTAAATTGTTTTCCATATGAGCCTCACTTTCTACCTTCAGTTTGCCTCCATACATGACTGATCTTTTGGTTTTTTCCCCTTTATGGTCCTCATCCTTCTCCCAGTGATCAACCAAAGTAAAATACTTAAAAAAAAAAAAATCCCATTGGTGAGTAAATGGCACTGGTTATTTTTATACTGTTTTGCTGGATAGCATGGAGGCATCAGAATTGTATTTAGCTTTGTTAAGAAGATACCAAAAGCTGTCTAGCAGTTGCAGTGGTCTGAGGTCGATACCAGATTATGTACCCTGCTGCTTGGTGGGATAAACATGTGATCGTACTTGATGGTGGATTAACCTGCAATGAGCACCATGCCACGTTAATTAGTTCCCAGTACTACGAGTATTTTTAGGGATCTGTACAATGCACAGCATTCTTGGATGACATCTGGAGTAGCTAAGTTAAATTTCACTACTTTTTTAATAGAACGTAACTCTTAGATATGTCGTCTAAAGTCTTCCTGTGAAGGTTTGATTTTGTTCTCTTTCCTTTTCCATGCTCAGAAGAATGTTTCCATGCTTGGGCATTCAGAATGCCTGACTGTGTAATAGTATAATAGTAATAATAGCTGATTTAGTTTTAGTACCAGCCAGTGAGGTTTTTGGTATTTGTTAGGGGTCCATTTTGAGGATCTTGTAATTGAGCTGGAATATGTCTAACAGGGTTTTTTGTTATATGGATAATAATCTTTTGATATGCGTTGTTACACCTTAAGCCAACTGGTCAGATACACTGAAGATAAATGGTTACACTTTTGACTTTAGTGTTCAAACCACAGCAGTATGCTTTCTGGAACTGAGGACAGCTTACAAACCTCAGATCACTTACAGTTTGTACACGCTTTGCTAGTTGTTTACTTTGGGATGGGTGAGATATGGTATGATTTATGTGCACCATACCTGGTATAGAGCGAAAGTGTGTTTGACAATGATATTGAGGTCAAATGTACGTGATTCTACTTCATCATCTGTGACTTGTGATTTACTGAGGCTTACCTACTGGTTTTTATTTTGTGTATATTTAAAGGAATGTAATTTTAGAGGTACTGGGCTGAAACCACAACCTGTGGTTTGATTACTGATGGCCTTATGTACTTGACCGGTCAATCCCCATTTTATTTTGCTCAACATACTCTGAAAATAAAATGCTTTAGAAGTAAAGATGTAGATACTTGTGGCTCTGCTTAAGGAGCTACAAATATATCAAAATAATACAGTGGTGGGCGTAACGGAACAGTACAGAGTTGAATGAGTACTGCCATTTAGTTCCTTCATTCTTGTAAACTTGAGAATCTTATATTCATAGCTGTTGGTCAAAACTTTAATGCTTACTCCTAGATTCTACAGCTCTTTCCAGAATTGAGTTTAAGGGGGAAATCGGTGTAAGCGTGATAAAGTTTATTAAAAATGTGAAGCATTCTCTGTGTTCTGAGCGTATGCTAGCCCTGTGGAGCACATGCACACAGGCTGTTCTCAGGTCTTCGTCAGCTTCCCAACTCGTTAGAGACAAATGGAACTGATGGGCAGAAATAGCTGAGCAGCAAAATCCGGAGCCTGGGCCTAAAGGCAGGTGTATCAAGTTGGGAGGGTATTTCAGTGACAGATGTTACATGCATCTATTTCACAACCTTTTCATCAGCTGAGGTTTCATCTACCTCAGGAGGTGAACTCGTAGTAGGTTTGTACAGCTGTATGGGTTTTTGTAATGATTATGGATGTAAGAATCTCACCTAGTCATAACTATAACATTCTAGTGTCTTCCATAAAGTTTAGTGTCATCCATGCACTATTAGAACACTTCTTCTTTCTGTCTTCTCCTAAAGGACTAACTCAAATGGCCTTGAAAGCTGCGAAGATGCTGCTCCCAGTGAAAACAAGACTATTAACGGCAGTGATTCTCCATTACTCACAAATGGAAACTGCAAACCTTCCAGACCTCCCAGGCCTTCTAGACCACCTCCACCCACTCCCCGCAGACCCACTTCAGTAGCTGGTATGTGTTCTGGAGCCGGGCATTCATTTCAGAGCTGCAGACTCTTTGAATGAACGTAGCTGTTTCTGATGCTGATTTTTAACAGTAAATTTTTTTGGCAGTTAACTTTTGAGGGCTATTTTTAGCTTACATTCAGTGCATGCTGTTTAATCATTGTTCCTGTTATTAGAAATTTCGTGTTTCCGTGCCTAAGTAATGATTTCAGTGATACTGCTACGCGTAGTGGAGCTGGGACCAAAAAACCACAACTGAATGCTACTACTGCACTAAGATATCCACTGAGTTTGAGGCTTGAACTGAAATCTACTGAAAGACTCACAAAACTGTCTCAAGTTGATAATATTTGATAGAATTCTACAATTCTAATTAAGTTCTGTGAAACAGCAGCATTTAAAACATTCATTACTCTTTTGCACTGAAATGGATCGATTTATTTGATCTGATTATTTAAAAACAAAAAAAAACTTCAAGTAGTCCTGAAAAGTTAGTTGATGTCTTCAGGGTAACTCCTTTACCCACATACACTGCAATTTGTTTCAGTAGTCTCGTTATTACAGTTGGTAAATGCTGAGTCTGATTGGGAAACTGCAACACAGTAATTAATTCAGAAGATTAATCCCATGTAGTTCAGTAATCAGGCCTGACCTGTATACAGCTTCTAATCCCACCCACCAAAAGGCATTCAGAAAACAATGGAAAAGTTTAAAGAATGTATGCATTCCCTTCCCATTTTGGTAACTTCTTTCCATGCGATGTCAAATATCTTCTTGAAAATTTTATTGTTATTATCTCTTAAATTATTATTCCAAATAATAAATGGAAAAATAATTAACTCATCAATGCAAGAAAGTAGGGTTTTGTTTATAATCGTTCAGTGCTTACAGAATGCAGGCAACTTGCTTTGGTAAATATGATTTATTCTGTCAGAAATATCAAAATTGTGCCATTGATGGCAGTTCGTGGATTAAAGCATTTTTACAACGTGAGACAAAACTGCTTTTTAGTTTTGGTCTAAGCTGTAAAACGTGGCTGTATGCATGCACTTTGAAATGCCAGTTCTCACATATTTACTTTTGGCATTTACAACTTTTAAAATAAATTGGTGATAAATATCAGTTAAAGGCTTTTTTTCTTCTCTCTTTGACATCTCTGACATCATAGCAAGTGTAAATGGTCCTGCATCCACATCCACAGAAAATGATGGAGCCAGTGCAGGCTCACTGGCGGCTACAGCTGCAAACACATCATCTTCAGAACAGAGCCCTGAGGGGGCAACAGCTGCAACCACAGCTCCTGCAACTGCTGCGTTAACGACACCTCCAGTGTCCAGACAAGTCCAGCCAGTAAATCCTCCACCTCAGGCACTTACGACCGTCAGTCAAGGTCCCCTTCCGCCTGGGTATGAGTTCAATGTTTTGGGATTTTTGTGCTGACATCTGGTTTTACTTTATTTTACTTGCAGTAGGTGTAACAAAACATTCATAACATCTGCCTTTTGCTGCGTAACAAAAATCCAGCCCAAGATTAGTTTGGAGGTTTCCGTAACTATTTTGTCTGGTAGGCCTTCAAACATGGCTTATTCAAGAAAAGAATGAATCTTTCAGATATTTTTGATGCCTGCCATACATTCCCATGTCAGTGAAATACAGAAGTTTTAAATGGGTGACGGCTTGCTGTCTTCAAATTAGAACGAAGTCAGGTAGTAAAATATTGGTATGGATAAGTAGAAGAAAAGCTGCTGTTGCAGTACATCATCTGCAGTATGTCCTGAAATTTTGGACTGCATACTGCAGCTCCTGGGAGTGGCGTGGGCACACTGTTATGTTCCTGCCACATGTGTAGTTTGCCAGATGGATGGTCTGTTGCCTCAAAGCTCTCATTTAGATTCTAAACTTTTTTTAAAACAAAAAAAAGTTTCTGGACTCTTTGAGTGAGGGAAAACAAAAGCTTCCCAGTGTGAATTATGTAATTGGTGAAATATCTGCCTTAATTTGCAGGCAGCTGAATGAAAAGCTAGGAGAGGTCTGAATTACTGTGTTTGCTCCCAGGATAATGGTGAAATATAAAAGCAGTATTGAAAACATTGGTTGTTGCTTTACCATTTTGATTTCCACAGAAATGGCAAATTAGCATACTTTTTCCCCTGCACTGTTACATTTGATGCAAATACAGGGGTAAGTCCTTATCCCAGCTGCTCCATATACAAAAAATGTGACTGGCGCCCTTATAATTAACTCTGCATGTACGTGAGCTGTGCAAAATTTCATAGAACCACAGAACGGTTTGGGTGGGAAGGGACCTTTAAAGCCCAGCCAGTCCAACCCTCCTGCAAGGAGCAGGGCCATCTCCCACCAGATCAGGTTGCTCAGAGCCCTGGCCAACCTGGCCTTGACATTTGCATATTTTGAGGATTTAAATTGAATTAATGTTACTCTAAAAGGGGATTATGCTCTACAGATGATTTTATTCAACAGGTTTATACCTTTATACTGTAGATGAATGGTTGGAGTAGTTTGATTTGGAGGAAGATAAAAATACTAATTTATTTTCAGTTGGGAGCAAAGAGTAGACCAACATGGTCGAGTATACTATGTAGATCATGTTGAAAAAAGAACGACGTGGGATCGACCGGAGCCTCTTCCTCCAAGGTAAGCGAGGATAAGTTATATGATTGTCTAGGATACGTCGGGATTTTGTAGAAATTAATTGAGTTACAGGTTACAAAATGTAGAAAGCATGTTTGTAAATAGAAATGTGACCCCAGTGCAAACAATTGGTCCACGTTTTCTCCAAGGATTTCTGCCAAAATGTACATCGTGTGGGAAAGAGTTGAATGTCAAAAATAACAGAATCTGAATTTCCTGCCAAAGATAAGCAAGTGCATCTTTACTGAGAAACAGATTTAAGTTAAAGATAGTAGACAACCCCAATTGTGAAAGAGAACCAAAATGACAGAAAAGTGTTTTGAGATTGAGGTAACTATCAGCTTGAGCAGGAATGCCCTTGGTGAGCTCTCTTTCCTGAGGTTAGGGTTTGCAGACTTCTGATCTTGTCTCAGGGATCCCAGCTGCTAATTTACAATGCTCTTATAAAGCAGATTGGTTACTAGGCTTTTCCAGCTATTTGCATCAGAACAGCCAGTGATGTCAGTCTCTGCATGGAAGCAGTGTTCACATTTGTTCTCTGTTTCTTATTTTAAAAAAAAATGTAAGAAAAACATAAGAATTACTCAGTTGCAACTTCATTCATGCTCAAGTGCTTCATACGCTGTACAGAATTACAAACTAAAAATGTGGGATAGTAAAAAGAACTTGGTATTAAAGAACAAAAACTGGCAGACAGTCTCATAGAGGGAACCCACATGTCATACTCGACTTATTTTGAACCCTTTGGGAGGATTGATGAGTGCATCACTTAAACTTACTCAGAATGGTAGTGTTTTCACCCAAGTTTTGTAAATAGTGCTGATTTCATATGAACTGAAAATAGTAGAAAAACCCCAAAGCAAAAACAAAATAAAAAGAACCCAATGCCCATATCTTCATTTTCTGCCAGATTAGAGTGCAAGGTATTTCCTCACACTGGGCGTTGTACAGCCCAGACTGTCAGAGGTTTTGCTGTCTGTTCAGGAGAAACCTTGCGGGTTGGGCAGGATAAATGTGGTAATGACAGTATAGTATTGACAGTGATTTGTGTAGCTCTGGAAAACTATTTCAAAAAATCCTGAAAGTACAGTAAATGGAACGAGTCTGGCTTGGTGTAGTATGCAACAGAGTCAAAGTGATTCTCCTCCAACAATTTTAGCTCTTACATAGGTTTAGTGGAGGATAAAAGGAGAAAAAAAAAAATCTGCTGATGAGCCCATGCTTCCAGCATATCACCTGTGTGCCTAAAGGTGCTTATGAGCCCTTAAAATTGCCTGTTACTGAGAACTGTTGCTTGTAATTTTTTTAAAAGCTGGGAGCGACGAGTTGACAACATGGGAAGAATTTATTATGTTGACCACTTCACTAGAACAACAACATGGCAGAGACCAACATTAGAGTCTGTCCGAAATTACGAGCAATGGCAGCTTCAGCGCAGTCAGCTACAAGGAGCTATGCAGCAATTTAACCAGAGATTTATCTATGGGGTAAGGAATCTAATGATGACTGTAAAGGTTAAGAGGTATCTTTGTCAGATTTTCAACTCATTAGTCTCGTGCCTGTTGAAAGTAGATAGATATTTGGGTTTTGGGCATGCGTGTGGGTGACTTTTCCCTCTAAAGATACCAGACTTTGTTGTGGTTTATTCTTTATGATAATATCGTATCTCTGTGTATGCAGCATGGCAGGAAGTGAAAATTGGTAACCTTCATTCATGTCCTAGCAGTGACGGCAGGCAGCACATGTGGTGCGATGTTCTTCATTTGTCAGCTGAATGTAGCTGGTGTACTTTGATAAAATTTATGTACAATATTGATAAAAGCTGTTGGTTCAAAACAAACTACAGCTTAGTAAGAGGCTGGTTTGTTTGTATTCTGCCTTGTATTGGCTTGGCCCAAGACCTGGAAGGTAAGCAAGCTCACAGGACATATATTTCTACTCTGGGTCAAATTAAATATGCACAATGAATGTTATGAAAGCAGGGAAGTTGAAAATAATCCTTCTGGAATTTTAAATTCATTGTTTACCACTGATGAATAGTAGACTTCAGATAACTCCAGCTCGTGCTAGTAGTTTATCAAGAACAGCAGAGGTTCTAAATTTGTTATATGTGTAGAGAATAAAAACAGACCTCATGAATGGTGGTAGGGAGAACTGTACTGAATGCAGGAATGAAGAGGTTTGCTTTCTGGTTGTTTTGGGTGCTGCTGTACTAATTTCCCTTCTGCGTAGGCAGGAGCACTAAACAAAGAATAATTATTTTCTTGGCACTCTAGTTAATTAAGTGTGCCAAGGTCTGTAAAATAGGCCTTCTCTGTGGAGAAAAATAAATTGTTGGCATCTCTGCTTGTATGTAACATTAACAAAAATGCATTCACTTCAGTAATTCATGATGGCTATGGTAGAACATCTGGAAAGCAAATGACGAGTCATTAATGCACCACTTATTTGTGTGACTTCCAGAACCAGGACTTTTCATCCACACAGAAGAAAGAGTTTGATCCTCTTGGCCCTCTGCCACATGGATGGGGTAAGACTGACTTGAAAGTGTTTTGTAATGCAATGTAATTAAACATTAAAGCATATTTCTGCCAAATTATTCTGTCAGCTGTTCTAGGCTAGTTTTTAAAAATAAAAATCTGGACTAAAAATCTTTTAAAATTAAATCTAATCAAATGTGCTGTAAACAGAGTCCTGAGAAGGATATGCAGTTTCAGAGTGGATTAGAAACTATCCACTGACTACCCCTGACTACCTTTCACACTGTCATCCTCTTTTTTTTTACCACTTTCATTAGGCAGGATTCCCCCCCCCCGCCATCCCATTCCCGCTATATCAGACTTGGAACCCCCTCTGAATCAGGCTGACAAGTTCTTCCTCCAAGCCAATTCTTGGCGAGTTCTGTTGGTCTGAAAAAGTTTCCTGCAATGACAGCTAACCACTTCTTGCCTTGCCCCTCTCCCTGGAATAAATTTGTTTCTGTACTTTCCAGAGTTAATTTACAATTAATATAATTGGAGGGGGCAGGGTGTACAAAAATGTAAGTGTAAAACTAATTTCTGGTGTGACTATCAAGCAGACATATGAATTCA
Source organism: Chlamydotis macqueenii (assembly GCF_036417535.1). Taxonomy (NCBI): domain Eukaryota; kingdom Metazoa; phylum Chordata; class Aves; order Otidiformes; family Otididae; genus Chlamydotis; species Chlamydotis macqueenii. The sequence goes on along the minus strand of NC_141571.1, from coordinate 1,861,801 downwards.
AATTTCATGATACATGGGCAAAGTTTTCAGAATGGTGTATTTGCAAAGCAAGTCATTACTTGGCAGAGTTAGACCTGGGATTTTGGTTTGTTTGTTTTTTAAACGTAAGTGTTTGGATTTTTAGTTCTAGTATTGATGCAATTTTATGCAATAAAATTGTTTTTCCCCACACTTGAGCTTTCTTGCATTACATATATAACATTTCAAAGAAAATTCTTTAGGCTGGCATTGCCCAGGAAAGAACAAAACTGAATTTCCACATTGTGTTGAATTCTGCTATAATTGTAACTCTCATGAAGTGTCTGCTTCTACACTTCTCTTGTAAACCGAAGCTTTTTACCTGTGGTAGTCAGATTTTGATCTGTTTTTATAATTTGTATTCTGTATTTCTCTTACAACACTAAAAACTTGCGTAAAGAGCTGCAGAATGGTACAGATGACCAAGCCAGGGCATTTATCATAAACTTTGTTCAGTCATGGGCATCCACTAAACTGTCTGAGAGAAAATATAAATGTATTTTCCTGGAAACTGTATTCATATTTTTTTATTCCCTGCTCATAATTTGAATATGAAGCCCTTGTACTTTCTTGATACTTGAATTTAGATCTGTTACCTATTTTGTGTTTACTGTCTATATTGTTTGTAAGGTATGTCACAACAATCGAAGCAGCTGGAATTTCCTGTGGAGAAAACAGCTTACAGTTTTTCTTCTAATTAATTTTTTTTCCTACAATTGAAAAATAAATTGCATAGTAAAGAATCTTAAGACAGAAATTTCAACTTCGTCAATATTTTGATCCATACAAATGTTTAACTTGCAAAAATACTGAAAAACCTTTTTAGAAAGTGCAAGCAGTAGATCTAGTGAAGGTCCATCTTCTGTGATGAGCTGCTTCCTTCACCCGAATGTTTATGTTGTTGTTATGATGCCCAGAACCTCTCTTGAGGTCAGGATTGTTGGGGTAAGCAGTGCAAGCAGAGACAGGGGAACTTTTGAGGGTAAGAACTGAGATATAAAGAACTTCCCTATGAACACCATTAAGGGCAGCTTTTTACTGAGGATAGGCAATGCTGCGGTTTCGGATGGGGATTAGCAGCAGTATTGAGACAGGTTCTGTTTGTGAGTAGCCTGTGAAGGAATAATGTCAATGGCAGTGAAATGATGTTGGGTGTAGGAGGTACAGAGAAACCAGAAGACAGTAGAGGCTGTGCCAGGGTCGGTTGATTGATTTTACTTATTTATTTCATTTGATGTAGTCTCAGCAATACATTAAATAGATATTGAAATGTTTTTCCTTTTGTATCTTTTCAGAAAAGAGAACTGACAGCAATGGCAGAGTGTATTTCGTCAATCACAACACACGGATCACTCAGTGGGAAGATCCCAGGAGTCAGGGGTAAGAAATCAGTTGCAGCTTCATGTAAATCTGGAATGAAAGTGTAACAAAGCAGTGAGACTGAGAGCTGGGAAACGCTGCCTACAGCTGAAACATGGACAGTCCTACACAAACTTCAGACAGCCCATTAAAGTATTAAAAGATACTAGCCAAAATGGAAGCTGTCAAAATAGTACTTAGCAATAGTGCAATTACCGGTCTTGGACAATGGCAGTAAGTTCATTTCCCAGGACAGCTCCTACTCTTTTTGTAAATAAGACACGCATGTCTAAACATTTGTGTCATTAGGGGAGGGAGGGATTTCTTTCATATGGTGACGGGATAGTGCAGAGAGGATCTTGAACAGGAGTTTGATTATTTCCTAGAGGAAATAATCCGCTTAAGAGGCAGAAAGAAGAGAGACTTGAAAAACTGCAGCACCCTTCCTCACACCTTTAAAAAAAAGGAAAGAGATAGAAAGAGAACTTAAGGCAGTAGAAGTAATGGAGTGCTGTTTATTCCAGGCTCTAGTCACTCTGACTCTGAGATTCGGAAATTGAGGGTGAAGGGTGTTCAATCCCAGTCCTCCTGTTTGAGCTGAAAATTTCCATTTGGTGAAGCAGCTTCATCTGTCCCCTATAGAGGAGGAGTAAGAGGAGGGGAGGGAATAGCCCAGTATGTGTGGAGGGGTAATAGCTGTAATTTACAGAGATTACAATTTTTCTACCCTGGTCACATCTGCAGCAGCAGCTGTGTTAAGACCGCTGTTACTCTTAGTACAACCCAGCAAGCCAGTGTGCTGGCTTCACAGCTAGAAATGCAGTCCTGCGTTGTAGTTGTGTGGAGGGAAGTCACTGAGAGCACTTTGGAGTGAAACTACTCACATTTTCCAAATATATTGAGGTCTGTTTTTGTTTATACCAAAATTGATGTGGAAGTTGTTGAAAAATTACATGAGATCAATGTTTGCATTTTCTTTTATTTTTGTCATTCTGAAATTTAAGTTTTTGGCTACTGTAATTATACGTGAGGTCCTGAAAGCTAGTTATTAAAATACCAGTTTTTGACTAAAATCTGATAGAAGATAAAATTCTGTTGTTTAAGTGCAGGAAGCATCGATAGGCCTTGCTTACATTTTTCTCTTCAGTTTCTATTTGTGGTTATTCCAGGTAGTGCAACCAAATGAGCTAACGTTTATTTAAACAGTCAGTTGGGTCTAATTGAGAGCTGACATAAAAATTTCAGAGCTAAAAAAAGGCAGAATTAATATTGCATCGAAAGTTTCTCAAGCTGTAGTTTTTCTAAATCTGCCAAAATTTGTTTGGACTCAAGTATTGTTCAGTTGACCTTAATGTATTCAGTTGTTCGGTTACCATATATTTTCTTGTACCTGTAGTCAATTAAACGAGAAACCCTTACCAGAGGGCTGGGAAATGCGATTTACTGTGGATGGCATTCCGTATTTTGTGGATCACAATAGAAGAACCACTACATACATAGATCCCCGCACGGGCAAGTCTGCTCTGTAAGTGTTTTTCACATTATACTAACTTCTCAAAAGTGAAGCTTAGCATGCATCATTTTTGAACATTTTTTCTTCTTTGTGCATTTTTTTAATGCAGAAAGTTTTACACGTAGTAATGCTTCTTAATTTTGGTTTTGTTTTTTTTTTTTTCATCCACTGATAACTGTCCCTGAGGAAGGCAATGTTTTGAACACTTCAGAATCCTTCTTACCAAGTGGTGTATAAGATTTAAGGGTAACGGAGGAGCTTCATCAGTACTGTTAATGACCAGATCCCTTCCTTCCAGTTACTAGTTCTTATTTTTAAAAGTACACTCAACCCTTTCTTTCTTTAATGTTTGGGAACCAGAATGAAGTTAAAACCAAAATTTAACTCGCAAATGAACATCATCTTATCCTGATTGTTAGAATCTTTCCTTATAGCTAGCAATCAGATGCTCTTTAAAAAGTACTGTATATGCACTCCACAATTTCCAAAGGATTTTATTTTTGTTTAAAAAAAGAGAATTACACTCCAAAATAAAAAGTGAATAATAATCTTCCAGCTAGCTAGCCAACTAAACCATAAAACTATATAACTAATACATTTGCAGACTTTTACTTAAATTACAAAAACACTTTTGAACTTAATTTTTTTCTCCTTTTGGTTCCAGAGATAATGGACCCCAGATAGCTTATGTGCGTGATTTCAAGGCAAAGGTTCATTATTTCAGATTCTGGTGTCAGGTACGGATTTATCTCTTGGGAATATTTGTTTGCATTTTTGGGTTTTGCTTGCATGCTTTAAATGAACTGAAATGCCTTGCAAGTAAAGGTGATCATATTAAGGTTAAAGGTGAGTTAAATTAGGAGAGAGAAAATACAGGACCTGTATAAACTCATGTAAGTTTTAAAGCTTTGTAAGCTGTGGCTTTAAAACTTTTTAGAATAAAGGAAAACATCAATTTAGCAATTTTTTTTTTTTTTAATAGTGGGTTTCAAAATAGTGTTTTTGTTCTGCTGTTAATAAGGGAATATATGGAGGCACAGTATTTTATAGTTAATACAAGATCTACTTTCTGCACAGATACTTCTGGAGGAAAATGCAGGGCATTTGACAGAACCTGGGTGTCTAAACATTGAAGAATATACTGAGTTGCGTGTTAGTGTGCTTTAGCATAATATCAGATTCCAGTGTGTCAGTCTTTGTCCTTTAAGCTCTGTGTATATCAGAAGATTAAGTAACTTGGTATTTAGGAAAAGGTCTTAAGTTTAAATGTTCCAGTTTTCAAGAGTCAATGAATTATCGGTAGAAAAATAGCGGAGAGACTATTTTCACTTCGAATTTTTTGCATAATAACAACATTTTCTAAATTTATATTAAATTATTATTTATTAAATTGTTATTGATCATAATGTTTTCCGATATCTTTTAAGAGTACAGTATTTGAACCTGTTCTGAGCAGGATCTGGAGGCATGTGTACCTCACTGTAGGTATCAGTATTGGGAGCAATTTGTTCTTGGAGTAAATTACCATTCACATATCTTGATTACTGGGTTTGTTTTGTATGGAATAGTGAAATTCAACTCGACCTCTTAAAACAATATACACAACAGATAACAGTCAGAACTCAGTGTTAGAAACTTTAAGTGATTGTACACCTCACCTCTAAAAAATTTCCTTTCAGCAACTGGCAATGCCACAACACATAAAGATCACAGTGAGCAGAAAAACATTATTCGAGGACTCCTTTCAACAGGTATTGTATAAAACATGTTAGTAGGGGACATGAAAAGTTGAGTTGATTAAATTTATTGTCACACGTCATTCTGGATCCTTTGATGTCTTACTAAGGTTATTTTAATAGAGACTAAAAAAAAAATAATAGGATATACACTCATATTTTAAAAGATAATGCTAAAATGTGAAGTTCTCACTCTAAAGACTGATTCATCTGACAGAGAAGGTGTTTTTTTATTTTTTGTTTTTCCTCAGAATTCTTTAAAATCTGGGTTAATTTTGAGGGGTGTGCTGTGTTACAGCAGCTGTTTTCCTAACAGCATGAGCTTATATTTTATACCAAAATAAATTAAGTTGATCTTAGTCTGGATGTTATGGGTCTTGAAATGAATAATGAAATGATTACAAGAAAACAAAAAATATTAATTCTGTTTAGAATATTAGTAGCAAAAGTCTTGTTAATGTCTATAGACCTAAACTGTGGTTAACGTTTGTTCCTATACAATATTTGCCAGTGCTTTTGAATTTTACTTTTACTTCTTGAATGTTTATTGTGGCAATAAATCACTCCCATTGCTTGTTAAATTGAAGCCAAAAGCAGCTCTTTGTCAGTGAGATACATAGAAACAGGCTTGGAAGTGCATGAACACTTGGCAGATACTCCTCTTGGCCACTTCTGTATTTTTCTGACTTAGAAGTACCTTAGAAAATACAGACCTTATCTAAGAAGACAGGAACTTTTAGTTTCCTCTGTCCCTAGCTGAATTTTTAAAATCTTCCTGTATGTCTTCAGGCTTCATTTCTTATAGGAAATATCACAGATATGTCAAGCTAGGAAATTTGAACAAATAGAATTGTATGTTTTGAGACAAAAATATTCTTAAATAAGGATTAATGCTTTCTCGTTCAAATTACTGTAAATTGGCTTAGCAGAAGCAACAGATAGTGCAGTTGACTGGTCTTTTCTTTTAGAACAGTAATGTCTTCGAAGAAAAGGGGTTAGAAGGAGATAAAATAAATCCTGTAAGTGAAAGCTAGCTCTAGCCTTATTTCTAAAATTGCAGTTGGTCCTTTTACAGTAACTGTAGGGGTAATAAAATTACACTGTACTGGAAAGAATCAAGAGATTATGTAATTATGTAAACACCAGCAAACCTAGGTTTCCTTAGCAAAACAGGATGCTTTATCAATAATTTAGATGGCATAATTGCAAAGACACAAGTTAATTTTTTATACTTGTTAGTCATTCATCATTTGCAGATACCTCTGTTTGGGTTATAATTTTTTTTTGTTATAATTACTACGGACATCTAGGAGAGATTATAAAATGGAAATCTTGACCCAAATTCAGTTGTTTGCCTTTCGTTGCAAACAAAAACTTGAAGTTTTTGGACACACGCAAGTGTTATGTGAAATTTCTTTATGTAAATCTCTGACAATTTAACAGATCAGCATAATGACAAGTTTGGTCATTATATTCAAACCAGCATTAGTAAAGCTCCTTAGCATCTATGATGCTTCCTAACTTTTAAAAACCAAACAAACCAGCTAGATTTTTATTATGCTCTTTAGGAGATGAAACTGTAAAATGAAAAAATATATAGTGTATGTTTATTATTGTTTTGTTTCTAATTTGTTTCTTTGTGTCCTTGATCATGCCTGTTCACTACTTGTAACTGGGATATGATTCAGTGTGGTATTTAACAAATACCCACTTTATTCACTTTGGGCCCGTTATTTGTTGTCTGGATTTCTGTCATACACTTACAGACAGGCTGCTGGCCGAAGTATCCTGAGTCTTTAATTTCAGAATTATTATTTCTTTTTCTTTTACATCTTTTTACATTTTAATCTGTGGCAATAGGTTTGCAGTAATGCCTCGTATTTCGTGAACGTTCCATATGCAGGTACTTCATGTACTTGCAGTTGATTTTATGGTCTGAAGTAATAAATGCCATGTTGTGTGATAGCAAATAGCAACAAGTCTAGCCAGTGCTTATAGCTGTTTTCTTAAAAAGAATTGATTGTTTTTCTTTCACTAAGATAATGAGCTTCAGCCCTCAGGATCTACGGAGACGGTTGTGGGTTATTTTCCCTGGTGAAGAAGGCTTAGATTATGGAGGTGTTGCAAGGTAAACTAATCTGAAATGGCAAATAATATGTTTTTCTGCAAGTTGTTGCTGTGAAAACTTCCCCAAAGTAGATACTTAAACTGCAGTGCTCTCAAAATATTTGTGACATTTATTCCTTGTCTTTCTGTGTAATATCTTGAGGAACACAGTTCCTTAAGCTGTATGCATGTCTTAAAACTGTACAAAATTACTTTCAATTCACATTAGAAATTACTTTAATCACCTCAGTGATTAGAGATGCACAGTTAACTGCAGTAAGCCTTTGATATCAAAGCAGAGGTTTATTGAAAAGTAGAATAGAAATCTACTTTCAAGTCAGAAGTCTTTACTGGAATGTAACCGAGAAGTGCATGTATTAATTAGCATTGCCTAAAACCTCGAATTTTATTTTTTATCCCAACAGTTATATATTCTTGTAACTTTGCGTATTATTTTGTAATTTCTATTAGTTTCAGTTTGGCCTAGCATACTTTCTGGTAAAGAAGTCAGATTGACTGCCTATGTGCCAACAAGTTCCTAAATCAACATGAGCTAGCTAAAGTAATTTCTAATTTAATTTATTTTGAAATGTGTTTTTATTGTTTATGTGATTTCAGGGAATGGTTCTTTCTATTGTCACATGAAGTTTTGAACCCAATGTATTGCCTGTTTGAATATGCAGGGAAAGATAACTACTGCTTACAGATAAACCCAGCCTCTTACATTAATCCAGACCACCTGAAATACTTCCGATTTATTGGAAGATTCATTGCAATGGTGAGTTCAGAGGTAGAAAGAGGTTCTCTCATGTATTTTTCCTGTAAATAAATATTGTGGCATCGGGTGGATAATTAAACCATTCATTTTTTAGTTGAAACTATTGTCAGGTGTTTGGATAGAACTACTGTTGGTATAAGTTAATTCAGCATATTAGCAGTCGTTATATTATAGGTTGCTTTAATTCTTTAAGTGTCAAATTTCATTGGTACACAGTACAGAATGCTGTTGTATTAAGTATTCATAATCCTTTGCATTATTTTGTCTGTTTTTATGTTCTTCAGGCTTTGTTCCATGGGAAATTCATCGACACTGGTTTCTCTCTGCCGTTCTATAAACGCATCCTAAACAAGCCAGTAGGACTCAAGGATTTAGAATCTGTTGACCCAGAGTTTTACAATTCTCTCATCTGGGTAAAGTGAGTTTGACTTGATTTTGTTCTTGAAATAGCAATACAGTGTTTTTGAGTTTCACTTATGCCAGGAAGGAGGTGTAAGTGTATTACTAAGAAAGTGACTGGGAAGTATAATACATCATTTGCAGAGCAGCACTGGAATTCTTACTGTGATATTTAGATAGACAAATAGTAATTTCATAATCCAGAAGCCTTTCTGGTGCATTGAATATTCTGGTTTTGCTGTTTTTTAATAAATCTAGCTAGACATTATACAGATGTGGCAGTCTTGAACACTGTTACAAATAAAATGGTTTGAGTAAATCCCACTGGAATTTTTCAGATAACTGATTAAAAGAAATCAGCAAAAATCCACTCAGTGTTTCTCTCTCTAGTACCTGGTTCAGTTAGAAAACATAAAAAGTTTAGTGCTACAATAATGAGACGTTAACAAATATAGTTTATTACTTACTGCTACATAAATCCTGTTAGTCGTACCTGAAATTTGGACTTAAAGGTTAATATTGAAGATTCAATGCTGTAAGGATGTTAATGCTCATGTGTTTTTCTAGCTATCCTTGTTTTTTTACTCCAAGCTAAATGATTCAAGACCATTCCTATGTATGGCCTCCCATGTATGTGTGGTCAGTCATCTGTCTGTTTGACTTTTATACTCTTGGAGTCGGCCTCCTCCACTCCTTTGCAGATTCCTCTCCAGAGAGCAGCAAGTAAAAAGGATCTGGAGTTTGTAGACCATAAGTATTTTTGAGTTATGTGTTAAAAATATTTTAAGAAACATTTTGAAAAACCCTTAGATCTGAAGCATTGTAATTCTGTACTTATTTTATAATAGTAAAACTCCAGGATATTATAGTCCATGGTTGATGTGCACCATTTGTTCCAGTAACACAGGTGATTTTCCTTTCCCGACAGTTTAAAAATAAAAAATTAGAAGGGAAAGACAAAAATACAAATTCAATTAATTTTTTTAAAAATTCAACCATAGTAAAAACAATTTAGCAGAAAAAATTAGTCTTTTTTATATGACTAGAGACATAAAATATTTTACTTACAAGTCATACAAAACCAGAATAGTTTAAAAAATGCTTTGAGAAATTCACAGAATCACAGAATCTTTAAGGTTGGAAAAGACCTCCAAGATCATCAAGTCCAACCATCAACCTAACACCACCACGTCCACTAAACCACGTCCTGGAGTGCCACATCTACAGGTTCTTTGAACACCTCCAGGGATGGTGACTCCACCACTTCCTTGGGCAGCCTGTTCCAGTGCCTGATGGCTCTTTCAGTAAAGAAGTGTTTCCTAATATCCAACCTAAACCTCCCCTGCTGCAATTTGAGACCATTTCCTCTCATCCTATCACTAGTTACCTGGGAGAAGAGATCAACACCTGCCTCCCTACAACCTCCTTTCAGGTAGTTGTAGAGAGCAATGAGGTCTCCCTTCAGCCTCCTCTTCTCCACACTAAACAATCCCAGTTCCCTCAGCCACTCCTGAGAAGACTTGTGCTCCAGACCCTTCACCAGCGTCATTGCCCTTCTCTGGACATGAGAATATGCAAAAATTATTACATGTGAAAATGTTACATGCAGAACAAAATGAGGAGAGAGGACTGGAGCAAGTACAAGAAAGGACTGCACTGAAGAGTTCAAACCTTCCCTAACAGTGTTTGTAACACAGGAAGGGACAGAGGCACTGGGAGGGCTCCTGCTCTATCTCATCTATCCAGAGCAGCAGAAGAATATGCTACAGTGTCATACCGACTGTGCATCCTCTCATCTGCAAAACAGATTCATAAAAGATGTGGGGATAGATTGGTTTTAAAAATGCAAAAATAAATATAGAAGACAAAATTGTAATCTCCTGCAGTGGTGAATCTTGGAAGCATTATCTTGAATAATGGGGAGAGAGGAGAGCAGCTTTACGAGATGTTTACAAATGGAGATAGGAATTTTGATTTGGTTTTCGAAGAGTAGTACGTTCTGTGCTCAATAATATATGTGCTGCTAAATGGTGTAGTGAGTTAAAATTTCAGTAGGAAAACTTAAAATAGTTGCTATTTGAGTAAAGATGACATGAAAGGGAAGAAAAGTCTCAAAGCTCTAAGTCATGATTTTTGTAATGATGGAAGCCTGTTATCTGTTTTGTAGTCAGAAAATGTAAGTATATTTTCTTAAAAGAAGGGTACTTTTTTGTCGTCTTGGGACTTACTGAATTTTTGAGACTAAGCGATATGATCCTGAAAAATGCACATTACAGGGAAGAAATTTGCATTAAATTGTGGGGGAAGCTATTACTGGTGAATGATCTTCTGACTAAATTGCAACGAGCTGCACGTATGACAACCCTTACCTTATGAACAGTATCATCTGTTAATGTTTTGTGGCAAGTCTAGAGCAAAAGGAAGTTATTTTTAGGCATTCGCTGTAGACATAGCTGTATCTTTGCATTTGTGCGGGTGGTGCACACAAGCTGGCCGCTTTTTACATTTCAAAGCGGCGCATTTTCTTTCAGCACCCAGTAATTACACGGTCTTTCAGTGCTGCTCCAGTGTGTCACATTTAGTCTATGTATGGTTCTTACGGTGCATATGGAATTTATCGTGGTCTCAAAGAGAGCACACCAGCTTCTGCAGTGCAATATCAGGCTACTTGTCTGTGGCAATAACTGGGGACATCGCAGACTACTCCCCCTCCACCCCCACCTTGATTTTGCCCTTTATTTTGGGGGAAAATGGTCATCAAAACCTCTGCATATGCAGGTGATTCTTCACTTTACAGAAGCACACATCAACGTATACATTACAGTGCTGCACCTGTTATTCTCCTGGCTATTAGAATAGAGTTTATTTGTGGAATGTTTGTTGGCTACTGACTCTTCCTAGGCTACTACTGATCAAAAATTTATCATCAGGAGTACAATTCATGTATGTGCATTGGTAAAATAAAATATTGATTCTTTAGCTCCAAACCTTTTTTCTTAAGGTTCTTTATACCCATCTCATCTACTGAATACAAGGTCTTGACACAGTTATTTAAAATTGTATTTTTTGCCTTACAGAGAAAATGATATTGAAGAATGTGGCTTGGAAATGTTTTTCTCCGTTGATAAAGAAATTTTAGGTGAAATCAAAAGCCATGATTTGAAGCCAAATGGTAGCAACATTCTGGTCACAGAAGAAAACAAAGAAGAATACATTAGGTAAGAATAAATGAAGATTTTAAAATACTCTTTATTGCCGTCATTTTCTTTCTTTAGTTCTAGCAAGAAAAGATTGTCAAACTATGTGATCTGACACATTGCTGAAATTCTGTCTCTGAGCAATTGCTGGTGTTGGCAACAGGTGGCAATTGTTTGAATATCATATTTGAAAGAAGAATATTGATGGAAATAAGTTTTTGAAACCCACTTTTCCCAAATACTACAGTTAGTAGAGGGTCCACTTTTTTCCTAGAGATATTTGTTTAGCAGAACATCATGACAACAAATGTGGATGTCAGGTATTTCATGAAATCATTGCATGTGTTTGTCATTGGAATTGTATTGCTTTAGAGACTGCTGACAGTTTACCCAGGCATTTATGTTTGGATTTTTTTAAACTTAACATTTTTGATGCTTTTGTGATGATTTGTATTTTTAAAGATACTTGAGATTGCTACTAGTTTTGTCTGAACTGGTCTTATAGCATAGTTAGGTCTTGGCATTTGTAACAGGACAGTGTTATGAATGATGTCGTTAAGTTATATTTTCATAAAAGAAGGAATATGTTCAAACATGAAGGATTGTTTGCAGTACCAGAATGTTTTAAAGCAATAGGTTAAGAGGGAAGGAACCTAAGAGTGATTAAAGAAAAAAAAATGTGATTAGTTACATGCTTTGTCCTGAAATTCCCTGTTCTTCCTCAATGTGCAGCAGTACATAAGCTCAGCTTTAAGGTATGAACATAAACATAGAAGCTTGGAGAGTGTGCTAGCAAAAACATCACACATTGCAGGCGCAAACTAAACTGAATCACAGTAGAGTTTTCCTCTTTCTTACGATGTGTTCCGTGAAGGCGTCTTTCACAGGAAGGGGTGAGGGAGAAGGGAGTGGATTTTGCTTTCATCGCATGAGTAATCTGAGGACATTTCAGTGTTTCACAGAAAAGGTAGTATCTGCAGAAGAAACATACTGGAATTTTGCAGTTTTGAAAAGTATGAATATTGGGATTGAAAACAGGGAGGATCTGCAGAAAACCATTCTCTTCCAGTTTCCAGGAACCCAGGGAGAGCTTGGATTCCAGTTTCAGTTATATTCTTTTGTCTTACTGCGAGTCCTGCTTTAAGTTCCCAAAGTTTCTAGGCTTGAACTCAGAAAATAGCCATCTCTCCTTTAGACTCCAGTTCTCCTGACAGGTTAGGCTTGAATTCAGCATAATATCTGCTTCTCCCTGGGTTCAGGTTCTTCGGGTCTCCTGCCTGCTTTTCACCCTTTTATTAATGGAGAGTGGAGTTTCTGCCACAGAGCAAAGTTTCATGATTAACAGAAACAAATATGGAACTTTCCAAATGGACATAGTCGTGTCTTGGTAAGCTAGCAGTCCTACTTATCTTCACCAGTACAACTTGACCTAGTTTTTACCTTCTCATGGATAATGACTGAGATTTCTGGGGAGAATATTAGACAAATATAGCTCTGCATATTTTTTCTTTCTTCAAATACCTAGGGACTGCTGTGCTCTCATTAATATAATCAGTGAATAGATGCTGCCTCCTCTTTGAGTCTAAAATACTTTCCGTAGCAGAATGGTTGGAAACATAGGGTTTTAACTTAAAGAAAATACAAAATCATTTGTACACAGTAAAGGTTACTAATAAAATTATACAATGCTCTATCCCCAGAACTTTCCAGACTTTCCATATTTTTTTTAACCTAGCTTACAGTTCATCTCAAAATAGGCTAACAAAGACTTGGGTTAGCACGGACTATTTAAATTCTCTTTCTGTAATTTCTTTTACAGGTTAGTAGCAGAATGGAGGCTTTCCCGAGGTGTTGAGGAGCAGACACAGGCTTTCTTTGAAGGCTTCAATGAAATTCTGCCACAGCAGTATTTGCAGTATTTCGATGCTAAGGAACTGGAGGTAAAGGATTGTTTGACTGTTGCTAGATCTAGGTTGCTACACATGAAATACTTAAACTCCAGTCGTTATATCTGAAGAGCAGAACTCACTAAGGCTGGCAACTCTGTTTTATAGGGCATGTGATGGAAACTTTATAGAGTAGTATTTGATTAGAGTGTTTCCCTTCACTTTCCTCTCTGCAGCCTGCTTACGCATTTCTAAAGGCTGAGATTCTGCCAGTAGAAATTTCTTATCGAATTACTTTGTAATCCTCAGCTGTTTGATTTATCTGTGTTCAAAGAATAAGTAACTTGATAGAAAGGGAGATAAAACCAGATATGCAATGAATGAGCACATAGAGACTGGAACAGGTTCTGGATGGTTCTGATCTCTCAAAACTACACTTTCTGAAGCATCTGTTCAATTTTAAAAGGTAACAGAAACAAAACATCCTGTTCCTAGCAGAGAATTGTATGACTGAGTAATCATAAACTGTTCCTGGCTTGAATGTCTAAATGCAAGCAATTATTCCTTTTTTCATTATAGAGACGCTTCTATTTTATGGCCTCTCCCAATACACTGCATGAGCAGTCATTGTTCTTTGTTGTAGAAGTTCTGGATAAAGTTTCAGAGTAAAGCTGAGTATACTGTCATTGCAGATGCTTCTAAGTACGGGTGCAGTTAATGTTCTGTTTTGCTATGTGGGAAGTCATAGAAGGAAAATCATAACTTTATTTCCCTTTTTCTCCCCTAAAGGTGCTTCTGTGTGGAATGCAAGAAATTGATTTGAATGACTGGCAGAGGCACACCATCTACCGGCACTATACCAGGACCAGCAGACAGATCGTATGGTTCTGGCAGGTTCGTAGACTTGGTTTCATTCACAGACCAACAGAAGTTACAGAGCACAGCTACAGCTGAGTAAATAATAGTCAGAATTACTGAACAGATGTGTACTGTCTAAATATAAATTGTTACTGCTGATCCAGTGATTTGTAACAGTCATGTAATTTGCTAATCTATAGTTGATGATGATGTGAAAATCTGAATATCAAATCTATACCTAAATGTTTATTTAAATTATTATTTTTCAGTTTGTGAAAGAAATAGATAATGAAAAGAGAATGAGGCTCTTGCAGTTTGTTACTGGAACATGCAGATTACCAGTGGGAGGGTTTGCTGACCTCATGGGTAGGTATTAATAATCCCTCTAATGCATTAGACTTTTTTTTTAAAAAAAGAACCAAGTTATATGTTTATTAATATTTTAAATGAATTTTATATTGAATGCTCTTTTGTAAGTCCTGCATACACTTGAGCTGTGATGGAAAAAGATGGAGGGAATGTTTACACCTGTTGTATCGAGTTTCAAAATCACTTCAGATCTATGCATTTCACCACGTGCATGCTTTGACCAAGATGGGGTTGTACAGTGACAGACAGTTGTCTTTTTTCTATGTGGGCAATGGTAAACTTGTCTTGCGTGCAGGCCTTTCACGCTTCAGTGGTCATGTAGCACCCGTTGACACAAACTATACTTTGATAATTTGAATTTGTTACAGGGAGCAATGGACCCCAGAAATTTTGTATTGAGAAAGTTGGAAAGGAAAACTGGTTACCTAGAAGTCATACCTGGTGAGTATGTAACAAATCTGAATATTACTGAGGTTCTGGTTTTGCTAACAACAATCTACTTGGAGATTTTAGTGAATGAGTGATGTACTTACGTGTTTGAGACTGCGTGAAAGCAAACACCAAGTTACATCAGTAAACCTTGTTGTTTAATAATAGCTGAACTTCTGAAAAACCCTTGTGGCATGGAATAGATTCCATTGTAAATTCCATGGATTTGTGTACTACTGAAAATTTAAAGTAATTAACAATACTGCCTAAAGAGGTTGGGATTTATCTTGTTATCACTACACTCCATCTTGATAGTGAAGTAGTCGCACTCCCTCTTCCCTACAGAAAGGTAGCTCCTACTCAGTCACTCAGATCTATTGGTGGTTAGTAAATCCACACAAATCTAAAGTTTCAGATGTGAATGGTGACTCCAGTAAACCAACTAGGAAACATGAGTGAAATTTCTTACCAAGTACACTGCATTTCTAGAAAACTATCACTATTTGAGCACTTGAACTCAACCTTTTGCTCTCAGAAATGTATAAATTTATGTCGATAGTCAGCTTTTCCCGGGATATAAATCCAGGTATCCATCTACACAGCAAGAAGGTTAATTACCTGTATTCATAATGGATTTTTTTTTTTGTGACGGTTTAATTTTTTTCCATTACTTTAAGTCTTTTCTTTATTTTCAGTTTCAATCGCTTGGACCTACCACCCTATAAGAATTATGAGCAATTGAAGGAAAAGCTGTTGTTCGCAATTGAAGAAACAGAAGGATTTGGGCAAGAATAGTTAAAATTTGCACCTTGAAGAATGTGAACTCAACACGATGTATGTTCTTCACTTCTTCTGCTTGTTGCACACTTCCTTGTAAAGTAGACTTGACTTGGATTTATTTAACAATACTAATGTCTAAGTAAATGGATGTTATCCTGAGGTTTTATCCACATTAACTCTGGATTTCTACTGAGCACTTTCAGAAATCAAATGAGCAATCAGATATGGCTACAAATGAATTATGACTTAATAGAGGTTTAATGCAGCTTTGGGCTCAGCTTGTTTTACCATTCATTAATTAGAATGTGTCTTTAATGACTGACAGGTTTTTAACAATAGTTTTGTCTTTCCTTTTTAGTAGCATTTTTTGCTACTGATGCACTGGGAAGTTCATTGGTAGCTGCAATGCTGCAGCATCATCAGAAGCCTCCTTACAGCAGCGTTATTAGAGCCAGCTTGTAACCATCCTCTGCATACTGTGAGCAAATTCTTTCTTTTTTCCTAACTCAAGTGTGGCCAGACTGTTTTTTCCCTGCATGGAGTCTGCTCACGTGCCAGCTGGACTCAGGCTGCTGTTAAGGGGATGTCAAACTGTGGCACAAATCCAGGGCATAGCTTTGCTTTGTTTTTTCCCAATCCTGCTAATTTCAGCAAAATAAGACACCCGCCCAAAGTTGTTGGAACATTTCTGCGTGCCCTCAGAAGAATTCTGATCTCTTTCTGCGTAACACATTTAACTTTTAAATCAACATGAACACTGTGGTACTTCACTTGTTTTGCAAAAGACAAGACCACCTGGGATTGCACTGATTCCGTTTAGATTCCTGTTTGCAAACTCTTGTCAAAAGTGTTAGTGGACATTACTGTCAGTGTTATTCTTACACCTTGCAGTCCGTTTGCTCTGAAGATTTTATTGGTATCTCAGAAAGAGGTACAAAACAACTGGATCCAGAAAATGATAATACTTCTCATTTTCGCTGATGAACTGATAGGCAAAAGTTCCAACACGGATTACGGCTTTTTGAAAAGCTGGAGCATCAGTAAATAGTTCTGTAAAGATTGAAACTGAAGTTTTTGGAAGAGGTTTCTAAGCTAATTCACCCTAAGCTGCTTATAGCTACTAACTTTTGTAGTGAGTCCCTGTTGGATTAAGAACATCTTTTACTTCCTTTTAGAATCTGTTAATCTTCAGTTCTCTTCTGGTTTACAATAATGTTTTGCATTTTACTGCTCCTTTAGACTGAATGCACTTTTTGGATATGGTCAGCTCTTTCCCTGTCCAAAGGGAGGAGAGCAAACTTCAATGAGATGAGCTGTTAGCCGTAGCAGGAGGCGTGACACTTGAACTAGCATGTAGCACATACTAAAGCATAACCGCAACTCAGAGCATTGGGACAGGAGGGTTCTAGATACCGGAGCTGGAACAGGGCAGTGGGAAACTGTAAAATTGAACTTCCAGTCTTGTAAAGAATATTTCTTTCCTGCTGTCCCTTCTGCCTAAGCTGTAAGAGGGAAAAACTGATTCAGGCCTAAGAAGAACCAAGACACTACCGTTTTTAACCGGCTTCAAGAGTTTTTCAGGTCGTACAAAGTGATACATCCTTACTGGAAGGCAGAATCGTTAGACTTGAGAGTGAATTTAGCCATGCGTATTCTAAGAAAGGCATGGAGAAGAGTTTCTGAAGATACAGAAATGACTCTCTTTTACAGTGTCATTGATGGTGAGAACTAACCTGATGCCAGGGTTTTACTAGGAGGAAAATCTGCCAACTTCGAAACATTTGATGGATATATTACAGTATACAGCTCATGAGGAGAAAAAAAAAGCCTTATAAATATTTTCTGTTTATATGAATTCTTACAATGAAATGTAGTTATCTAGCATATTTACAAAAGAGATTAAATTAAGCGAGATAATGCAAGATTAAGCTATGAAAAATAGTCTGTGTTCTGCATAATGCTTTATGATTCATGTAGGGAACCTAGGAATATTGTTAATGTATAAATATCACCCAAAAGGCTTTCAGCCCTATATTTTTAAAATAAAGAATAGTTATAATTGAAATAGCCTTAGCCCTAGTTCTATAGGGTGTGGCTGTTGAATATTTTTATGGTTGAAATGTTTAGTTCAGGAAAAAGGTAAATGCTTGTATATATTTTTGCAGTCCGGGATTCCACGTATTCAGTTTTTCTTTCTTTAATTTAAATGGCATGTTTGTATGTCTTTTCTGCTGTATTAGGATGGGGGAAAGGGGGCTGGATATCCCAAGCACCAGAAGTGATTTTTAAAATATTGCAAATAAAGAATTTGGGGGGTGGGGGAATAATCTCTGAAACATTGGAGTTAGCCAGAATACAAAAAATTTAATCGTCTTTACTGTGTTAAATTGGCAATATTTCTGAAGTCACAGATTAAGTTTACGTAGGCATTTTACTTTGCCAGCATCGTGAATGCTAACAAATCTGTTAATTTTTTACAACATGTTGTGTAGAAATAAAAAGGAATTGATGTAAGCCACTGGTGCACTTTTCTGTTCTTTACGGGAGTCTGGTGAAAACATGTGGATGCGCCTGCAGCATCTGGTGTCCCAGATAACAGGTTGCTGTGAATTGGACTCACAAGTCAGGTTTTCAGCAGAGATTAATGACTTTACCTCCCACTTCTTAAACTGATTTAGCAGCCCGACCTGCACAAATTCATAGTATGTCACAAATGTATGTTAATAGGCAACTGCCAATGGATCCTAATTTTCAAGTATTAAAATACTTTTTATTTAGAATTTTGCCTTATGAGAATTCAATGCTGAGCCACTGATCGAAGAATTAACAAAGCCTTATTGTTCTTGGTAGCTCAGGAAATGTTAATATACTCATGAAATGCACAGTAAATGTATCATGTCTTCATCTGATCTAGTATGGAAGTTGGTTTTTTTCTTTAAATCCAGTTGCTTGTATTTAAAAAAAAAATTATTATTCTGATAAAAGTAAAACAAAAAAAATGCTTGTTTAATTTTTTTTTGTTTGCATTTTTATTACATGCTGCACTGGATTTGTAATCTCAGCTCTGTTATATTGGTATCTCCAGCCCCCTTTTTGTGGTGTCTTTTAGTTTTCTTCAAGAATCACTGTCTGTGTATATGTGCTCTAGTGAACTAGTCTATAAACTGGGATCAGCAGCACTGGATTGTAAATTCTGTACTGAAATTCATTGTTGAAATTTCCTTGCATTGTAATTTCAAATACTCAGGTAACTGTAACAGTATCTCAGTAAGTCAAATACTTTTATAAAACTACTTAAAGAGCTGGTAGTCTTGTCGTTATTCCTTCTGTGTGATGAAGCGTCTGTGTGCAAATAAACTGTGTCTGCTCTTTTGGGAGTGAGGGGTTAGCCTGTCTGAACTTGTCCTTCTAGCAAAGTTCTTTAGGATTTTTTTTTTCCCTGAGATGACTTCTGTCACTGTTGATTGCACTGGAAGTTCATTAGGAGATTTCAGACACAGCTGCCGTTGTGACTGGCTAGAAACTGCAGATAAAACAAGTCCTGAATTTTCAGTGCCCGTGGTCCTGGCGATGCTGCCGCAAGGAGGCAGAGAGGCTGCTGGGCCGTTAGCGGTGGCACTCTGAGGGAGATGGTCTGGAGAAGGGTTCTGCAGGAGCCACAGCTTTAACGTTTTCCTGTACCGCTATTGCAGTGATAACAAAAATGAGGAGACTGGGCAAGTTTGTGTTTTCTTTTCTGTGTAGGACTGAGAAGGTGACAAAGGAGGGAAAAAGCCCCTCAGATGAGGTTGAGCAGCCTTGTAGTGACCCTGATCCTCCTGCTTGAAGGGAGAAGTGGTGTTTACATCTTCTGTCATCAGGCACCTCTCCTGGTCCCCGTGACCTTTCAAAGATAATTGATCCTGGCCTTACAGTGCCATTGGCCAGCTCCCTCAGCGCTCGTGGGGACATCCCATCAGGACTCATCAACTTGTTGATGTCCAGTTTGTTCAAATGTTCCCCAAACTGACCCTCCTCCACTGAGGGTACTCTTCCTTGCTGCAGACCTTCCCACTGGGTTTTCACTCTACTTACTTTCCCAGGTCTTCACACAGACTTGGCCAATACAATGTTGTTAGTAGCAGCAAATCCCAAGTATGCTTCTCTATGCCAAGTAAATATACGCAATAATAATTGCCTTTTTTCCGCAGCAGGTTAGTTTTGAGTTGCTTCCTCCATGCTTTGGATGAAATCACTTAAAAGCATCGTAGTAGGCTAGCATGTGTAAACCTAGAACTTGACACTGCTTTGAGTAGTTTTAAGTTAGTGCAGCTATGAGGATAGTTCATAAATATCTAAAAATGGGGTTTTTTAAATTAAAAAAAAAAAAAGGCAAAAACCCCAAAACGGAATCACAACGCAAATGCAATGGATGATAAATGTATGGTACGGTAAGTGTACAACTTGCACTATTGCTTTAGTTCCTTGCTGTTTTCTTCTGTGATCACAGCTTCAGAGAATCATAGTTTAGGTGGGAAGGGACCTCTCAAGCCCACCCAGTCCAACCCCCTGCAAGGAGCAGGGACATCTCCAACCAGATCAGGTTGCTCAGAGCCCCAGCCAACCTGGCTGTGATGATGTTGCTAATGCCAGTACCAGTCATGGGTGGGGCTGGTGGTTGTGTAGGTGGCAAGATGGGAGTGCTTGTTTAACAAATGCTTGTTTGGTTTAGGTCTCTGATGGCAGCTGTGCGCTGCTTTCCTGTTGACTGACTCTTACCATCATTGGTGGGAGCAGAAGTTGAATCCATCTATGCTAAAATGACTTTCTGTAGCCAAGCTGTACTTCCTGCTGAACTAAGAAGAGAGAATTTAAATTAATTAGGTTGCAGAGCTGTAACTACCCACTAGAAGATAAAATAGCTGCATCTCTTGGATCCTAAAGGAGGATTTGTTCCTGATCTCTGAAGATGCCTGATCCCATGTCCACTCTCAACCTGTCAGCTCTACAGCAGTGCACAAATGACGGGGTTTGCTGGAGAAATCCGTTTTCTCTGAGCAGAGTAGGCCCTGCCCGATCTGAAGGACCAGTGAGCTTCTCTAGTGTGCCAAATTCTGTTTTTTGGAGTATCTTGAAAAAAAAAAAAAATCCTTCATGAAGTCATATTTCTACATTTTGCCCAACAGCCGTGTGCTTCCTGCAGCTGCCGGGAGGAGCTGGGTGCCAGTTCAACGGCCGGTTTCTCCGTGCGGGGTCGCAACGGCGACAGAGGCACCGCTCAGTTCCCGCGGAGCACGGGTCCCGCGTGGAAGAGGGACCGGCACGTGCTGTTCCTGTGCGAGCCAGACCAGCCCGTTACGTTGGATGCCGCCCTCGCGCCTGTTACGGTGTTTTGCCTTCGAGCGCAGGCCCCGCCGCTCCTGTCCAAAGGCGGGCTGAGCGCTCGTCCCTCCGCACTCGCGGGGGCGGAAGACGCCGCTTCCCGTGTGACCCGCGGAGCAGGCAGGCTCCCTCTCTGCCCCAGCCTCCGTTATTTGCGGGATAAAGCTGCGAGGGTTTACACGAGATCAGCGGCTCAACGGGAGCAGCGGCCGTGCCTCACCGCCGCCGGTACCGGGCCCGCCCCGCCGCGGGACAAGTGCTACCGGGTCAGGGCGGCCCCCCCACCCGCCGCTGCTCCCCGCGGATTGGCTGAGCGGGTGGCGCATGCGTGCGGCGCCGCGGCGGGGCGGAGAGGCGGCGGCTCGAGATGGTGGGTGAGGCAGCGGCGGGCGCGGCCCGGGCCGGGGCC
The DNA here is from genome assembly GCF_036417535.1 of Chlamydotis macqueenii. Lineage (NCBI taxonomy): Eukaryota > Metazoa > Chordata > Aves > Otidiformes > Otididae > Chlamydotis > Chlamydotis macqueenii. The sequence goes on along the minus strand of NC_141571.1, from coordinate 1,840,603 downwards.
GGGGCCGGGGCCGGGGCCGTGCGTCCCCTTCGAGGGGGCCCCTGCGCCGCCTCTCTCGCCCGGCCCTCGGGGGCTGCGGTGGGGGTTCGGTTTCTGTGCTCGGGACGCGCGGGTGTGGCCGTGGGTTAGGTTTTCCCCGTCAGTGGGTGCTTTGCCGGGCGGTTGCTGGTGCCTCGGGCCTTGCCGGTATTCCACACGCCAGCAGCCGAGGCAGGCCGCTCGGGAGGCCCCTGCTTTGTCACCGGGGGCTTTCACCGCGGCACCTGAGCCGTGGGCGCCTGTCGCGAAGCCGTTGTGCTGCAGCTTTCCGAAAACCCGCAGTTTGCGTGCCCGCAGACCTTCAGTGAGTGCTGCCAGGCACCGAGCCGCGCCGTGAGGGCAGGCTCAGGGTGGCTCCGAGGAGAATCTTTGCGTTTCCTACGGCTGCCAGGTTACAATCCTAAAGCTGAAGGCCACCAGGGAAAAAAAAAAAGGCTGTTTAAAGGCAACTGGCTGTTTAATGTTCTGTGGGACCTGGAAGGTGTTTATTTTATTGTAATTGTGTTGGAGTTGCTTCCTCTTCAAATGTGTTGCTGGCTAGCATGTGTTTATGAAATTGGAGATGAAGATATGTGGAAAAATTTCTAAAGAAAAATACTGATTGAAGTTGTAGGTGGAAAATTGAAATGGTCTAATAAGATGTATTTTTTTAGGCAATCCCAGGAGTTAAAGCTTTCTAGATGAACTCAGGAAGATAAAGACAACTGTTGTACGTACAGCAAAGGTTATATAGGAGCAAACTGGTGATGGAGGAGTATTCATTCTCCTTTTCCGGAGTCATCTCTTCTTCCCTGCCTACTATCTCTTGTAGTTACTCAGCCCTTTATTAGGACAGTTTTTGTTTGTTTCATGAATTAAATACACAGTTTTTTTTCTCGGTGGTATTTTTGCTGGTCTGGTGAGTTGACCCGGCTCGCAGAGGTGTCGGACGTGCACCAGAGCTAGCGTGTGTGGAGTGGTAGGTGTGTGTCAGGGGGTGAGAACAGGAGGGGCAGGGCCTTCCTGCATCAGCAGCAGTGAACTGTCCCAGCTCGCTTGGGAGTTGCGTTATCTGCTGGTTGTTAGAGGAAATTAAAAATCTGTATCGTTCTGTAGGGATGCTGCTTTGCATCCAAATAGGTTTGTTAAGATCCAACAAAGGAAAGCATTTAACGAATCAGGACTTAAATGCTGCTAGGAAGAAGTCAGGAAACTATTTCAGACTTACCAGGGTGCTACCGTATTTCTCTCAGCATTTGTACACCCTGTAGTTTGTTCTTTCTTTCACTCCCCTGTCTTCCATTTGAAAATAATTCAGCATTCAGAAATAAGCAAGAGCTTTGTTGAAGCTTGAGCTTTGAATTCAGTCCTTTGTTGAAAGGACTCAATTTTTCTGTGCTGAATAAGATAGAAAAACTCTGCTTCATGAAGACAAACTCAGGTGGTACCACCTCTTACCAGCAAGAGCTCACGTTATTCCAGGCTACTTGCACTCACAGCGCTCTGCGGAGAGCGTGCTGGTAGGGCTGAGGCTGAGGCAGTGGTGTTCTGTTAGGACAAGTCCTCTTCCCAGGGAACAGGGCTTACAACGTGGCTGGGCTCATTCGCTGCGGGTGGAGGTGGAGAGAGGGTTATTCGCCACGCCTGAGAAACACAGCCGCCTGGGTCTCGCCGTTCCCCGGTTCAGGTGATTCCTGTCTTCTCTCCCAGACTGTTTCTGAGGGACTCTCTTGAAGGAGCTGAAAGGTGCTGCGTGTCTCTGTTTCCTTTAATGAGAATTAAAAATGCCAAATATTCACCCAGCTGTGGAAAACAGCTCAGTTGCTGAGGTTCAATGACCCTGTTAGAGAACCCAGAGATGAACTTTGATTGTCTTGTGGCAATGGAAGTTGTGCAGAAGGGTTTGGAAGCTCTTCTGAAGTTGCTGGTGGTTTTTACAGAGAAGGCAAAGGGACTACTGCCTTGGCCTTCAGTTTTAATTTTTCCTTTTTTTTTTTTTAAAGTTGATTTTGAAAAATTGTAAATTATTGTTAGTGATTATAAACTTGTAGCCATCCCAACATGAACCATAATTATAAATAAATAGCAGTTATTCTTTTTTTTATCCTCACTTTTTAATTTGTAATTGCTCTTAGCATTCCTTTGATAAAAGGGAAGGTAGTCTTGCACCCAGAATGTTTCTTTTTCTACTTTTTTTCATAAATTCCACGTACATAATTTTTGCTTGATGCTTAAATTGTAGCAGTCTGACTAAGCAGTCTTCCAGTTGCAAGCCTGCAGTAAGGAACTGACGCGTGAGGTTGCAGGAGAGCTGGGGAGGAGGAGAGAGGGAAAGATTAGAAGGGATTTCCAAGTTTGCACAAGATTATAATCACAAGTGAGTGAAGAGCAAAGACAGGTGAAAAGCAACTGAAAAGGTCCGGCAGGAAAGGTAGCACTAAAGTACAGACGCTTTGCCGTTCGGAACGGTGTAGGTGGTATCTGTTTGAATCGTCTTTGCGCAGCTTTGTTTTCTAGACATGTTATTACAAAGCTTTGGTGAAGGCAAATAGCAGCTCTAACCTTCTGTTGATTTGTGCTTCCTCTGTTTGCAGGCTGAGGTGGAAGAAACACTGAAGCGAATTCAGAGCCAAAAAGGAGTGCAAGGAATCATTGTTGTTAATTCTGAAGGTACTACGTCAGTCTCTGTGTTCCGAGATACAGCTTATTCTAAACGTGCGCTTGAAGGACCGCTGACTGTACTGCTAGCATTTAGATTTCAGTCTGTCTTTAGCAAAGGTTTTCCTGTACCGAAGCAGATAGACAATAGTTAGGCTACAAGAGGAAGCTGGATTCCCGGTTCTGCTGTTCTGCAAGCTCGCTTTATTATTTTAGGAAATGCATTAAAATAAATCACAAAAGCTTAGAAATATGAGTTGTGTCAGCGTTTGAGACTGTGTCCTGTCAAAGCCTTTATCACTAAAAGCTCTCATGACATCTGAAATCTTGCTGCTGCGTGTGACCGAAGTGCTGCTGTCTTGGCAGACTCGAGTAGCTTAGCAGCTGTCTCGTGCTGATGGCCTCATGGACTCATAAGTTAGTTTTTTCTTTTTGGAGTAATTCAGGGATCCAACAGAGCAGAGTTGTTCAGAGCACTCTAAATACACTGTGAGCACCCCAACTTCTGAAAATTGTCTGATTATCAATTTAAATTGAATATTTCCTCAAAATAATCCTTAGAAAAGATGACAGGTAGTAGCTCTGTGTGGGTATATTGAAGATCAGATCATTGTGTACTCATGTGCGGCTTGTGTTCCTGCTCGCTGCTTTTTCATTATGGTGGATAAAGGGTTGTGCTCTCCAGGCTGAAGCTGCGCTTATCTGAACGTACACCTGCAGCGGTTTTTCTACTGGTATTTGGCTGCAGTTCTGACACGTGAGCTGAATTTTACTGGCTTTTTGTGGGAAAACATATCTAAAGGGTGGCAGAAGTGTAAGGGAGGGAAAACTCTGGCAGCGTCAGTGTTTCTGCCCTCTTGGCTGGTGCAGAGGAGCTGAACCAGGGACTTTGCAGGACTGCATCAGCTGTCACGGCTAAACACCAGAGCCTCGGCTTTGTCACTGTGAGATGCGGCAGCTGATGTCCTCTGTAATCAACCCCCATCTCAGCCTGAGTATCGTTTAACTGTGATGTTCAGGAGCCTCTCTGAAAGGAAAAGCTGTTCCCAGCAAGGAGATCAAAATTGAAACATTGGTCTTACCTCTCTCCCACTTAGATATTTATTTTTGTTATTTGTATTTATAATTCTCATAAATAAACAAATAAATGAAAACGCAGAAGTAAGCACTTATGCTACTAGAGGTAAACTGTTCTTTCCACCTCCACTTGCGGTTCTAAATCTTAGCCTTTCCATGTCTTCTTTCTGTTCATGTTCTTCTTCTAAGCCTTTAAAAAGAACACTGCTAATCTCAGGTGTAGTGACAACATCTGCTTAGGTTAAGTAGCCACCCCAGCTGGACCTCATGATGCCCAGGGCAGAGTTAGTGCTGGAGTTTTATCTCTGGCCCTTGCTTTCCCTTGTTTTCTGCAGGTATTCCTATCAAAAGCACTATGGACAACTCCACAACAATTCAGTACGCGGGCCTCATGCACAGCTTCATCATGAAGGCAAGGAGCACCGTGCGAGACATTGATCCTCAGAACGACCTCACGTTCCTGCGGATCCGCTCCAAGAAAAACGAAATCATGGTTGCACCAGGTAAAAGTGAGCAGAGTGAAAGCAGATACCAGGGAGTCTAGCAGGATTCTTTTCTCCTGAGACTGACACTGTCAGCCTGAGAGAAAAGTTCTGCCTGCTGCTTTTATTCACGTTGTATAATCTCTTCTTCTCCGGTAAGCTGTTTTGCTTGCTTCAGGGTTGAAAGCTTTTATCATTGCCCTAAGTTTGCTTTTTCATGTTTGAATGTGGGAAATCACTTTCGTCATTTCATGTTGATCAAAGCAGAAAGTGTTAAGTAGCGTTTGAGAGTGCGTTGCAGCCTCTCACACTTTGTGTTTTTCAGTGTAAAACTACAAGAGTTGGAAAGGAACACGTTTGGAGAGCCATTTCAGTCCGGCACTGTAGGCTAAGTGGTAAAGCAGCACAGTCTAATAGATTTTCCAGCTCAGAGAAAAGTAACAGAGCATATTGTAGCCATAACCATGAGTCACAGAATATAGCAGCAGCAACCTTCTGCTGAGGAAACATCAGTATTTCATCAAATTATGAAATGGGAAGCAATGAGATGAGTACAGGTCACCAATGTGGCAGGAACTCAGCTGCGTTCCTTCACGTTGCATCGGCCCCGCGGTGGGATTGCGCGGATGGAGAGGCGAGGTGGGGGATCGCAGCTGCAGCAGGCTGCTCCTCAGGGACTGGTCAAGGTAGATCATAAGATGGGCTCTGGGGTTTATGCTGAGGCAGCCGCTGATTCCATATGAAGGTGAAAAGGAGGAATAAGCTTTGCTCCAGAAAAAACTACAGCCGCTGCAGCCTAGCAGTCTGCCTGTGAGAAAAGGGAAGTCGCTGTCTTGCCCCACCTATTTCAATTCCATCATTGCATGGGCCAGTTACTATTATTTCTGAGGCACAAACTGAGTTAAATTCAGTTGTCTTGGGAGCATGCAGTTTCTAAAGCTGAGGCTTTTTCTCATAAGACTCAAAAATGCGTGATCTGACACGCCAAGCCCGTTCACTCATTGAGAATGAGTGTCGGGACTTTATCATTCCCACAGTGTATCAGCGAGATACGAAAAAATGTTAAAATTTACTGTTGCTGGGAACAAATATCAGCAATGAAAGAATAATTCTTCTTTTTTTTTTTTTTTCTCTCCAGATAAAGATTACTTCCTGATTGTCATCCAGAATCCAACTGAATGATTACACTGACTTGGTCTGTTTTTTTTCCCTTTGCCCAACTGTTTTTTTAATTTAATGGTAAAGAATAGAGCATTAGTGTTAACTCTGCTGTGCCACTTCAATAATGTCTGGAAAAACAAAAACAGGTGTTTTTGTTTACAAACAGAAAAAAGTGGTTTTTTTTTTTTTTTTTTTTTATTGTATCACAAGTCATTTTGAGGAGGAGTTGGTGACTTAGAATCAGGCAGTAAAAATGCGTGAGATTCTTTTAATAGTTAAGAAGGTAACATAATAGAATTCCAATAATGTTCTAAAAAAGATGATTCTTTGTATGTTTCCGTGCTTCTATCACTGCTATTTGAGACACGCTTTTACACTGTTACTTTTGAATGGCTGTAAATATGAAGCTTGCCTGTCCTCTAGTTCTGTCTTACTCTGTCAGTTTTACAAGTTACTACAAAAAAAGTCTGGCCATATCAATTAAAAAGTGTCATCAGTGACTGGTTTTGTCTGATGTATTTTCCTTCTGAAGATTTAAATTATTCTCATGATTTTTCGTCAAAAAATAGAACCTTGCTAGGACTATTACTCACCTGTTATTTCTCTAAACAAGGGTTTAGTCTGAGTGCATGTGCGATGTTCTCGTAATTGCCTCGTATGCTGGAGCGCTTTCCTACCACGTCTCTTCTGTTTCAGACGGAGGAGTGCTGTGGCTAAGGATGGCCATCGGAGCTCTCACACTGTCACAGTTCAGTAGCTTGTTTGATCTGGTATCTTCCTTTAGTAATTTTTTATTGATAGCCATTAAGGACAGAAAAAGGTGATCTAGTTTCTCCAAAATAATGAAGGGGTTGTTTCTGTAGCCTTGAAAGCCTTGCAATTGCACGCAGAGCTGAAGAATCTGCGCAAAATGTCTGCATTGAAGATGTTTGTCACGTGTGTGACAGACGCGACACTGGCTTGTGCTGAAGAGTCTTGGCGATGTGCAGAACATCGTAGCCCCAATTCAGAAACTATGCGTGTTGTCTTACACCGCGTTTTCTTTGCGTGCTCGGGTAGCTCAGTACAGCTGAGCGCTACAGCAGGGAGCGGTGCTCGGGGAGCCTGGCTCCTTCCCCCATCTGGTTTGTCCCACAGAGAAGTGGGGGCTTGCAGGTAGCGTAGCTGCCTGCTTCTGCTTCAGCCTCACGCGCCTGGCCGCAGGCTGCTGGTAATGGAAGTGTTTTGCCAGCCTGAAAAGGAATTTCTGCAGTGTGCCTGAGCAAAGAGGCATGGCCCACAGGCTTGAAATGTGCTGTCCACTTAGGGAAGGAACCTGGCATGAGTCACTGCAGTTTTGTCAGGGGGTGCTTTTTCTTGCGCTGGTGAGGGATGGCTCCCGACTCGTGTCTCTGTTAGCAGAAGTGTGTAAGCTGTGCTTAGCCCTGCTCTTTCCAAGTCACAGCAGCAGTAGGAACATGTGACACTGTCCAGTTCTACACCGAAGAGCAGACTAAGAATTGATGGGTGATCTCAGCAGGTCGGGGGATATTCCAGGCAGCTGGCTGCAGTGCAGTTTGAGTCTTAAGTAAAAATGTTGACTCGGACACTTCTGGATTTTGGAGCACAAAGTGATGGGGTGGATGTGTGGTCACCCAAACAGCTAAGATGACCTGATGCTCAGTATTTGTCTTCTGCGCATTTTCAGACTTGGGCATTAATTTACAGATTGTGTCTAATTTTTCAGTGGTGTGACGGTGAAGGTCAGAAATGCTTTTTGAGATCCGTAAAGCGGTCAGTCTGCAGCACCTGGGTGAGGGTGCTTTACAGTATTTTGGGTGTCTCAGCTGTCAGCGTGACTCGGTGTGTGAACCGTTTCTCCCATCAGCCTGTGTCTGACCACTAAATTGGTGTAGCCCTTGATCGCGTTTTGTGCCAAGTCCTAGTTGTAGCAGACGGACAGGCACTTCGCAGAGCACGTATTCCCTGGCCCTCTTAAGTCTTGGTTTAAGCCGTGCCATCGAACCAGTGAAATTGTGCTCTGCGTTTGGAGTAGTTCCTGATATGCAGCAGCTCATATAATGCATGTGATCTGTCGTAATTTGATTGAATGCTGGCTCAAAAAAAAATGTTCTCCGGCAAGCTGAAGTCTCTGGATAATAACTGAATAGTGAGGCAAGGCAGGAGAAGAATGTGACTTCAGTTATGTCCTCTGTCTTTTCTTGTTCATGGCCTGGGAAATGTTCCCTTGGAGGTGGTGGCCTGCTTATGTACTTTGGCTTTCCCTAGCAGGTGGCAGTGTTACTCTTCTGGACAGCGAAGCATTTCCTTCATATCCTGCATTCTTCTGGACACTTGCTTAAGGAGAGCTGGCCCACCAGTGGTTTGTGTCATATCAGAGTTTAAGACAGACAGCGTCGAGGTGTTTTGTTTTGTTTGGGTTTTTTTTAAACAAGCTGTTATAAATTACTGTACTGCAAAACAAAGATCATGTTCATTTTCTGCGTTGTGCTGAGACCATAAAGTTGCAGTGAAGTTACCGAGTTCCTGCTGTCTGCTGATTGATGGGGGTTTGGCAGTTCGTTGAGGGGGTGGGTTTTTTGTTTATTTGTTTTTCAAGGACTGTTAGCAGTCCTGACTTGAAATATACTGAGGAATTTGAACAAAGGGATCTTGAAGATGCTGGGTTTAGACTCTGGAGGAGATTGTCAAATCCATCTGGACAGGGCAGGGCCTTGCTCATGCTGTGCTAGTGCTACTTTTACACTAGCATTCAAAGTTAATTCAATTTTTTTTTTTTTTAAAGAGGTGGATGAAACTGAAGAACAACTTCAATTTAGGTACTTATTATGGAGGAAAAAGTGTCTTATTTGGATCAGGAGCATCAGAGAGTTACAGAGATCTGACCAGAAGCAATTTCTCTGCAAGTTAGGGGAGGATTTAACTTTTGCTGAATTATCTTAGAGTCAAGAAAGAGACGGGATGAAGTTCAGCTTCTTGACCTGTGTTTGACAAATCAGGGCCTCATCATTCGTGTGGTAAAACTATGTCAAATCAAGGAAGAACAGAAAAACAAGCGTTTTGGTTCTAGTCTTTTTTCCTAGCCAGAAAGTACGACAAGGTGGTTCAAAGGATGGGCTTGAACAATGTCTGTGACCTGTGCCTTGGAGCTGCTCGGTGGTGTGGTTTGAGACTGGCCTAATCTGCTGCCTTGGAGAGGTCAGTTTTGATGGACCCTCTCTGAAGGCAAGGGAAGCATCTGCTGCTGAGGTGTGGAAAACAACCCCTAAAGCATTAACAAGCTAAGGAAAGGCAGTCTGAGGTATGGCTCTGGGCTGTGAACAGCAGCGCTTGAGGCCCAAGGATGTGCCCTCGTGTGCTGGCCCTGCTCCGCGATAAGGCTCTGGCAGAGGAGTGGAGGTGATAACGTATTAGTACTGCAAAGACAGGCTTCTAGAAACTCAGCTTCTACAGATGTCGGAGCAGCTCTTTTAAGCTGTTCCAGCTTTTGTTTGCTCCAGCACCCTCCTGAGCAAGCCTGAGACAGCTGAGCTCTGACTGTGCAGCGCTCCTCTTCACGTACGGGACATTTCTGTTTGATCTTGTCTTACCACTCTGTTTGTGTAGCTACATCTATAGGGGAGGAAAGTCTGGCGTGGATAGCTACACCAGTGTAGGCTTGCTGTGTGTTAGCAGAGCAGCTTCTTGGACCAGCACAACCTTTAGGAAAAGCTGTGGCAGGTGGGTGTGCAGGGGCGGTGAGCCCCCCAAACACTGCCGTGTCAGCAGAATGCATCGATGCCATTTCTCATGACAAAAGTACGCTTCCGTTCCCAGCACGACAGGATTCCTTGGGGGAGGTTTCCCTCCGCTAGCAGGATTTCACAAGCGTGCAGGGGTGCTTATGGTCAGTGGTGTTTACCCTGAGGAATGCTGGCACGCGTAAGGTTTGTTGTTGATCCTGGGTAGTGCTAGGGCAGCTTGCTGCTGCTGGGTTGATACAGCTGGTGCCTTCCATCTTTAAACCTTTGACCGGTCCGGGGCTTTTTGGATCTGAAGTGCAGCTACTTAAATAAGGACTTTCGCCAATGATGTCACTAAGACCAGGCGAGAGAGGTATTGGTGCGTGCAAGATTTTTCAGGAAAGCTGAGGGCTGAAGGGAGAAGTGTATAAATCATACTCTGCTGTATTAGAAGTAAAACTTCCTTGATCCATGTCCCGTTTTTGTAAGTACAGAGCTCCCCTGAGCCAGTGTCTTGTCTCCCTCTCCGGGTGTATGAATAATGTTCTATGGAATTATGGCCCCAGTCCTGCACCGAGGTCTGCGTGGATAAAATCAGGATCCAGACACTAAATTAGAGATTAGAGTTCCTCATGCCTCTCATCAAAAGGGGGTTAACGCTTTCTAACAATAGTAATGAAAAATCCTCTGCCTGAGGATTTCAGCTCTTCAACTCTGAAGTTGATCAGCTGGCCACGTCTTAATTCAACGTTTCCCTTATGTATTTTCTGATTACAGGATTTATACTGGAAATGAATGTCTGTACCTGTATCTGAATCGTAAGGGTGAATCTGAAGAGTTTACACTTCCTTACCAGTATGTGTTTCATTAGCTACTGCTGCTGTGTGGTCAAGGAAAATCCACAATATTAGCCATCAAAGTAATTGTTTTCTTTCTTGGGTAAACTCTACAAGGAGAAAAGAATTTGTTCGATTGTAGTTCAATATATTTTTCTTTTAATTGGTAACACTTCTAATAATTGGAGCAGTTTTTTAATAGATGGATCTTTCATGTCTTTTTTTTTTTTACCAAGGTTGTACTTAATCCTTTAACATTTTTGTGTTCACTGGTGTTTCATGCCCATTTGCTGTAAACAATGACTCACTGCTTCGGCAGAACGCAACTTTTGTTGCGGCGTGCGTTGAGGAGGAATATTAAATATGGCTCTTCGTGAAATGTCGTTCTGTTTGCAGTTGTTTTTGGATTCCTTTACAGTAGCTCCAGAAATAGCCTGCCCTATTTGTAGTCGTGCTGCGGTCTTTAAAATATTCAGCACAGATGTGGCTCCGAATGCAGCAGGGAAAACAACAGTTAGTTGGGAAATGGTGGAGGGAGCTGTGGGAAGTGCAAGTATCTGATTATCTCGGTGCGATTAGTTTGTGTGCAGGTCTGTGGACTGTAGGAGCTCACGGATACGCCCATGGTCTGAACTGTCTCGGCAGGCATCCCCCCTGCTGCGCCCACCAGCCTCCCAGCAGCAGCGTTCACTGCCAGGAGCATGCAGAAGCACTCGGAGGACGGTGGAGCCGAGATCTCCAGAAGGAGCCACTGTGTGCTGGAGTCGTGGACGCCCCTGAAACCCCCGGCCCCCTGTGCTTCTGCCGCTGTTAAATGCGGCCCTCTGCTCGCTCTGCTCCCGCTGGAGCGAGGGACCTGCTGACGGGGTCAGCCTCCGGATAAGTCAGTGTGTTTCATCCGGGGAGAACCTGAGAGCGGCCTTCCAGTGCCTGAAGGGGGCTGAGGGGAAGGACGAGGAGAGACATTCCAGCAGGGCCTGTTGTGACAGGACGAGGGGTGATGGTTTCAAGGAGGCAGATTCAGACCGGACATCAGGAAAAAAATTTTTTACGCTGAGGGTGGTGGGACACTGGCCCAGGTTGCCCAGAGAGGTGGTGGATGCCCCATCCCTGGAAACGTTCCAGGCCAGGTTGGCCGGGGCTCTGAGCAACCTGATCTGGTTGGGGATGTCCCTGCTCCTGGCAGGGGGGTTGGGCTCGGTGGGCTTGAGAAGTCGCTTCCCACCCAAACCATGTGTGATTCAGTGGCCGCGTTCATTAGTGGCTGGGAACGCCCTTCCCGGGACGCCGACGTCTCCCCTGCGTTTACAGCAGCGCCGGCCGTTGCAGTGGCCGCGTGCGGGTGAAGAGGGAACGCGCCGGGCCGCGGGGGAGCCGCGCTGACACCCGCGCTGACACCGGACGCCGCTCCTCGCTGCGGGCCGGGGGGCGCCGGGGGGCGGGGCTTCCGGCCGGACCACACCCTCTCAGACCCAAGCCCCGCCCCCTCCGGGCGTGCCGCGGTGACGTCACCGGCCCCCTCCGTCGCAGCCCCGCGCAGGCCGCGCCGCCACACGGAGCCGCCCGCCGGCACCCGCGCCCCGGCCCGGCCCGCCGCCCCCGGCCGCCATGCCCTCGGACCGGCCCTTCAAGCAGCGCCGCACCTTCGGTGAGCGGAGCGGGGGGGCCCTTCGGGGTGACCGGAGGATCGGCCGCTGTCGCGCTCCGCCGCGCGAAGCCAGGCCGCGGGGAGGGGCCGGGGGCGGCGGTGCCGCAGCCGCCGCGCGGTGATGTCATCCCGGCCGGCAGCGCGGAGGGGCCCCGGCCCCGACCCCGCACCGCGGCCCGCGGGAGCAGCCGCCCCGGGAGGGTGGGGGGGGCGGGCCGGGAGGCGGCCGGGCGGGGGTCCCGCTGCGCCATCGCCCCCCGTCCAGCCCGGGATCCGGGGTGCCTGGGGGGTGGGGTGGCCGCTGCAGGGCCCGGGTGGCGGTCGGGGCGGGGGGGAACGTTCCTGTCCCGCTGCTGCCCCGGGTGCAGCCTTTGCGCTTGGGCTGTCAGAGCCCAGCGACCGCCCCGCAGATGCCCCCGTGCTCCCCGCCGGGCAGCAGCGCGTGGCGTTCGGTGCAGCCTGTCCCAGGGGTTCGTGGCGCCGCGGGGAGCCGGTGCTCGCATCGTCCCGGCCCGGTGCGGAAACGCAGAGGGCAGGGCTGTTACCGCAGGAGGGACCGGACTTGATTGCCAGGCCCGACAGCGAAATCAGCTTAAACATCAGCGCGGTTTCTCCTGGCCTTTGCCAGCTGGCCCTGGGGAGGGTGCGTGTTTCTGGCAGGTTACGTCCCGAGGGAGGGGGATTGGGGATCGGTTGGGCTTTATTGCCTGAATAATGCTGACATCAGCGTATTCGTGCCAAACAAGGCCTCGTTTTGTGTCAGGCACCGTCCAAACGCAGGTGAGGGTGTGTTTCCTACGTGAGTTTTTAAATTGGAGCTTTTTCCTACTGAACTGCTGATCCGACCCCTCACTGCTCTCTTGGAAACTGTAGATATTTGGTAATTTATTGGCGCAGCCCTTCTGGCCCTGAATGCTTACCCAGCCTTCTGCCACAGCGACCGGGCCAAGTGAATGTGCACAAACAAGAACAAAATGAAGTCTGGGTGCCCTGGGATACTTGTCTGGGACCCTGCTGCGTTCTCCTGAGCTGCACGTTAAAAGCAGCAGAGCCCAAAATCAAACCCTTGGTAACCGTCTGCTGTTAAACTGGTGAGAATGGGCTCGCTGTGGTCAGGAGGAGTCTGGTTTGCTTTTGCAGGTTGCTCTGACTTTGAGCCAGAAGGAAAACAAAATCCAAGGCTCAAAGCAGTTGAAAGAAAGCAGGATTAAAATAGCCCAGGAGGGAAAGAGGGGGGTGAGGGAGTTTGGTGCCGGCAAATGCAAGCACTCGCTGTTTCTGTGTACTTTCCTCTGCCCTTTTGCTCTCTCAGCTGACTGGTCTGCAGAGCTCAGCCAGGAGGAGGGGAAGGAGGAGGAGGCCTGGCAGCCTGCGCAATTGCTCTGGGTCAGGGCTGGAATTGCTCGGTTGGAGAAAGTAAATACAGCTTGTTTTCGTCTTCGAGTCATTACACAACAGGAGCAGGAAGCGATTGTTTACAATGCAGTTGGAGAGGGTCGATGGAAAACATCGCCAGCGACACTGTACCCTCAGAATGGCTTCGTTTTTAAGGCTTCAAAACTTTATAGAAGTGGAATGGTCCCAAAAAAATGGAGAAAAGGCAGAGTCAGGAACATGACTGTTTACAAAAGGCACCCAGGCTCTAGTTTCGTGGCAGGCCGCTTGCTTGGGTCTTGGTCTGCCACCCCTTGCTGAAGATTCTGCTTTCCTCAATGCATACTTTCCCCCTTCTTGTATTTTTGAGATTTGTTTTTTCAATAATTTCTTCTTCTTGTTCATCTGCTTTGTCTTGGGCCTATCCTGAATAGAATTTCTGGATTTCTGTTCATCATCGATGTGGACTGGAACAAGGGGCTGGCTGGGAGACGCCAGGGGTTTGAGCCCAGGTGTGTTGAGGGTACCGAGCGCTGACTTCTCCCGTGATCTGATGTGGTGAGAGGGTGACGCTCTTTGACCTGGCCTGATCCTTGGCATGTCTGCAGCAGCGTGCCTGGGTGCATAGGGGTAAAATCTGACAGTAACCCTCTGCTTTCATCTGCTGAGCTGGACTGCAGATCCCGAGGCGGCTGTCTTCTGTGTAGTCAGATCCAGGAGTCCAAAACAATTCCCAGAACGAAGCTGTGGTCTGTGTCAAGGGAACAGAGCGTCCTGGCTGCAGCGAGAGCGTGCAGCAGCCTGACAACACCGTAGCACTTCCCGTAAAGAGCGCGAGTCTGGGAGCACTGGGTAGCGCTCGCACCTCCCGCCGTTCCTGAAGTGGTTGTTTTGAACTGGCTGCACTGCTGCTGCAAGGCTGCCAGCAGGCTTCAAGCTTTGTTTTCCGTGCAGTGCAGAACCAGTGTGGTAATGGACGTGGACCTTAAACCCAGAGCGGTCGGCTAACTGAAAGTTGGCCTTGTGCCCCAGCATCCTGCCAGAATGGAGGCGCTTCACAGTAAGACACGTACGTGCGTGTCCTCTTGGTCAGCCAGAGCCCCTGCCTGGGTGAGAAACAGAGGTTTGACCTCAGCCTCTCTGGGCTGAGTATTCCCAGCCCAGGTTCAGCCCTCGGGGAGATCTCTCCCTTTCCTGGGACACCGCTCCTCTTTAGAGGAAAGGCAGCGGTAGAAAAGGAGGAGCGTGGAGCTGAATTCCCCCTCCTCCTGGCTCTGGGGACAAGTGGGGCGTTGCCTTCTCTGGGGACTGGTCTGGTGTAAGCCAGCCACGCTGCTACCAGCTGAAAGGCCAACAGTGGATGAACTGTCTCGCGTGCCATCCTGTGCTCGTCGTAACGATTTTGCTTGCTGGTGGCTTGGAAAAGCGTCTTGATGTGAGGTTGGCCAGCAAGTCAGCCTGCCCTCATGCACTGTGCGCAGGGTGTTCGTGCTTTAAGAGCTGGGGTTCCTTGAGATGAGGCTGCTGTTGCGAGTTGGTGCTTAGCCACCTGTGTCTGCTTGTGTTAATTACTGAGGACGTTCTGTGACGTGGCGTGATGTGGGGTTAATGATCAGTGTTGGAGAAAATACTGGTGCAAGTAGAGCTGAACAAACATCCAGAACAAATGCCAGCTAGACCCATAGACCCTAAATATTGATTTTTTTAATTATTATTATTATTATTATTCTTTTATATAACAAAAGGTCCTGACTGGCAGCCAGGAGTAATAAAACCTGTATGTCCTTTGTTCGTGACTTCATACTTTCTTCACTACGAAAACTCGGTGTCCCCTTGGGCGGGAGGGGTGGAGGCTGATGAATCTAGGAGCTGTGAGGCTGGCTGCCCGTCATCAAGTAGCCATGAGCCACAAATCACCTCCCTTGGCTTCTGTGTCCTGCCATGGTCGGTCCCAGTAGGGATCATGGTCAGGAGAGTGGCTCAGGAGGTCTTCTGCTGTGACGTTCTGCAGCCAACCTGCAGTTTGTAAGCACCTCCAGCTCTGTGGTCCTGCAGTTTGCTGTCTTTTGTCTTCAGAAGGCATTTCGGAAATAGACTGCGGGAGAAAATGAAGGAGTACATTCGAGACTCTCGTGTCTGGCACGTCTCCCCAAATAGGCCCCGCAAATCCCTGCGTGCCCGGGCCCGTTTGTGCAGAAATAGCAGTGACCCGGGCTGTGCAAAGTCTCTTTGTGCGTGCACGTGTGTGGTGGGCTGCAGGAAAATACAGTTCTGTCGGGAGTGCCAGTTCTTTGAGCAGTTTGAGGTGTCCTGAGCAATTCTGAGAAATGTGAGTGCATTCCTGCTGTCCTGGAGGCTTGTTTGTGAAGGGTGCCGAGGTAGAAGAAGAGTCAGACAGAAGCTAGAGGGAAGCCCTTGCAGAGGACGGTCTCCTGACGGCTTGTACGCGGGGAACTTGCTGTTCTTTTTCCAAGGCTAGCGAAACTGTGATTAAAGGTTCAGCCAAAAACCCAGTTCCTTATCTGGCACTCTGATGTAAATACTCCGCATGCCATCCCAACGCGGCACAGGAGGTACTGCCCCTCTGCCCCCGTGCTCAGGAGGTGTAGTGAGCTGGAAGCCCTGTCTGACTGATGGAGGTCCAGTGCTGGTCCTGCGTGGACAGGGGTGGCATGGTGCTGTGCAACCAGAGAGCAAGGGTCCTGACATGAATTCAGACTTCAGTTGTGTGGCTCCGCTTGGTCACCAGCCGAGTCCTTAGCCTGGATTTGCCAGATACAAGTACTCATTCCTGGAGCCAGGCTCAAAATCGTACTCTGTTAAATTTTGAAACTGCTAGAAAAAACAAAGGAGATTCCTGTTTGTCTTTTAAAATCCATTTTCAAGCTGTGCTCTGGAGCGAGGAAGATTGGGAACTTATGCAAACGAACAAGACTGCTGAGATCCTGCAGTCACAGAGCTCCAGGAGCTAGGCATTCAGAAATCCTTCCGGACATTACACATCTTGTGGCAGCAAAGCGGATAGTTGTGCAGGTGGATCATCAGTTGCTCTACCTTTGTGTTGATAATACCCACCTGTGATAGTGGAGCATCAGGCTCTACCTACGCCGTGTTGCAGAGACACTTTCCATCAGACATAAGATCAAAACAGTGTAGTTTTGGTCCCGAGTCATTCGTCCTGTCCAGCGCCTCCCAGCTTTGAGGACAGAAGAAGTAAAATACAACCAACGGTCAGAATCACTGTCAGGTTCCTGCAGCACTGTCCTACGTAGGCTGGGACAACAGCCCTTTCTTAGTAGTGAGGACAGCTTTCCCGGGCATGGCTGGCCTCACAAGCTCTGCCCCCCTCTCCTGGGTGTGGGAGTCTCCTCGTGCTCCTCCTGCAGTGGCCTGAGGACAGGCTCTCCAGTACTGGCCAAGGACAGGTCAGCTGTTGTGTGAGCCACAGCACATACACGGGGGTGTACTTCCTGGTGCTGAGGGGTGTCTGGCCTTAGGGTGGTGTGATGTTACAAAAATATTTATTGGTGTTCCTCTGGAATGACCTGCGTAACTTGCCCATGCCTTCAGCGGTTGCCAGCTCATCCCAGACGTTTCCTGATTTCAAACCATCCGGTTCCTCCTCTCCTTGCAGAAAATGTCTTGGAGAGGGGACCACCTTCTCGCAGCCCACTGCCCTGGGACTGCCCTTGAAGGGACATGTTCATTTTGGCATCGGCTTCAGATCTGGAGGCAGATCCACCCCGAGCCAGCTGGCGGAGTTATTGTGGATGGCGGTGAGAAAGCCGTAGGGATGTCTGCACACGTCCTTTGTGCCGTGGGCAGATGCACCCGGAGCCCTGGGGCGTGGGACCGCAGGGAGAGGCAGCAGCTCATGGCTGAATTTCTGCTCTGCTTTGCTTTCCACACGCAGCTCCTGCTCAGCCCAGGAGCTGTTGGCCTGGTAGCACGCGGGTGACGTTTCCAAGTGGTGGTTTTTCTTAGTGGTGTTTTCTTAACAGCGTTGCTGTTGGTCACAGGCAGCAGGGCTGGTCGTGGAGCCCATCCGCTGCCCCGGGGCAGCACCGGTGCCTGACCAGCATTTGGTGTCTCCCAAAAAATGCCACCCCTTACACAACTGCACTGCTGGAGAACTCACCGTGTGTTTTCCTTCTGCTCCACCATCTGTAGCTTCTGTCTAATGGCGCTCTTTGCCATCCAGGGCTGTCCTTTCGTCTTGCGTCTGCACGGCGCCTGGCGCAGCAGAGACCTGTCTCCTGCAGCCGGGGTTCCTGGGCTCCGCTGATAAAAGGGGCTGATGCTTGCAAAGTCTGGCTCAAAATTTCCTGCTGTTCTCTTTAATTGGCATAACGATGTCGTCCTGCATTGCCGCGGGATTCGTTGTGTGCCCACATCTTTGGGAGAACAGCTTGGGAAGGACCTCAGTCAGGAAAACAGCTGAGATTCTGGTGTTTGGGGCTATTTGCAAGCTTTGCCTTGGGTGCTTAGCGGTTGGAGCAGAAATAGGCACTTTTCCTGGCATATGCAACGCTGCAGAAATACTCCTCTCTTTCAGTAGGCCCTAGCACTGAAATTTTGCTAGGAATAACTGATAAAAAGTGGGTTGGTTTTTTGTTTTTTGTTTTTTGTTTTTTTTTATCTTGCTGCCATCGTGGGCTCTCTCATCCTGGGACTGAGGAGAAGCCCAGCTTACCTCGCGGCAGACGTGCGGTCCCCACGCCTGGGAGCGGAGGCGATGCTTTTCCCTCTGTGTGCGGTTTATTAATCTTTGCTCAGCTCCTTCAACACAGCAGCTGGCTGTAGCCCCTTCGTCCCCTCTTGCCTGGAGTCCCTGAGCTGCTGACACCAGGTGTGGTGGTCTCCTTGCAGCGAGGAGGGGCCAAAGAAAAAAATGTGGGTATGGACTGGGTCGTGTAAACTGTTGTGGTTCGTGTTACGGATAGGGTAAGAATGGGCTGTAGCCAGGTGCTGCGGAAAAGGTGAAAGCCTTACCCTCAGCTGGAATTTGGGAGAGCTGCAGGAGGAGAACAAGGCTTGTACAATCAGACCTGCCACATATGAAGTGTGAGTGAAAGGCTGGGGGGCGCGTACCTGTCTGCTGAGCTTGGCTGCTGGGCTGGCACCTCCGGCGGTGGCTCTCTGAAGTGCCCTTTAACGGTTTTCTCCTTATTCCTGTGACTCAGATTGGACTAGGTGTACGTTAAATTAACGGTGGTATTTGTAGCCGTTCCTTGCTGTATGATGTTGAAGGTGCTTTCCTGAGATGCAGGATCAACCTCGAGCTCCCACTCCAGGCTGAGGAAGCTGTGGGTGACCACCACCTATTTCTTGCGGCAGATCTCTAGCACCTGAACTGTTATGCAGGGTTTGATGTGGAATAGCTTCTCCTGATTCCCGAGCTTGCCAGAGGACCGTGGTGTCAGAGCTGGGGTCCTGAGACGCTGCCGCGTAGCTGGATAGGGGAGGCCCCGTTTCATCGTTGCTGTGACATCTCTTACAGTGTGGTGGGCAGGAGGCACCTCCGGCTCCTCTGTGGAAGCGAAGGTGGCGATGGCGGACAGCCTTGCGCTGGAGCTGGTGAATGCTTCCGGGGAGCAAGAGCGGGTTTGGGGCGTGTGGCTGCCCCTCGGTGCATGTCGCCTAGACCAGTTGGATGCTCAGAGATTGTCTGCATTGCTAGCCACGATAACACACAAAGGCTGCAGGTTTGCCTTCTCATAATTACCCGCCTTGTTGGGCCTTCCTGTGCAAACACTCCTGTGACCCCACAGGGAAATGCGCGGTGTCTAGGAAGTTCATCCACATGGCCGTGGAGCGAGATGTGGGATGGGGTGGATACTGAAGCTGGAGAAATTAGCCAGCCATGAGGGGACACTGCTTTCTGCAGGCTCTGCTAACACCCTGCAAGCCTGAGTTGACTTCAGTCAAGCTGCCTAAAGCGCTCGTGCTGATGAGTCTTTGTCCACGCAAGCTCTGGATCTCCAGCCTGTCAGATGCTCTGTCCTGCCGAGGCTGGCACACCGTGAACACGTGGGAGCGGAGCTCTGCAGAAGGTGGGGCACGCGCTGCTGGCTTGGGTGCTGGGTGCTTGTTGTCGCTGTGTCCTTCAGCGTTCCTGAAGAGGCGTCACTGTACCAGCGCCACGTGCAGTGCCGATTTCTGCAGAACTCCTTGCTGATGGGGACCTCGGGGGAAAATTGTCTGTCACAAGGGTAACTCTGAATGCCCTGGAGCATTGCATAGGGTGAAAAGGAAACATGAGGAGCTACATCTTCTGTCATAAAGCCTAAAACAAATATGCCCAAATTTTCCAGTAAATCCAAATAATCTTACTCTGTCTTGCTAGCCCCTGGAGTCCTACAGAAGAAAGGTCTAGCAGTTCCTAGCAGAGGGATATTTTCCTCAGAGGAGGCAGAAATGGTGCTCAAAAGCCTCTGTGATCTGGTGATTTTGTAGTCTTGTGGTCTCTAGAGAAGCTCCAGTCTCTTTCCAAATTCCATTTACAAGCAATAAGGTTTTATTGAGTGGTTAGAGGAGAGATGCTCAGCATTGGTGAGGGGAAACACGCTCAAACCCGTGCACTTACCCTGCCCTGCGTGGTCCCGGTGGGTCGTGAGGAGCTGCGGCTGCGTGAAGCAGGCAGGGAGAGCTGGGCTCGCAGCAGGTGCTGCGCCGGTGACTGTGGCAGATCCTGCAATACCCACATCTTGCGTTTCTAGGCAGTCCTTGGTCGTTGGCCTTCACCCTCTGGATTTACCTACTGTGATGCAGGAAACTGCTTCCCCCGGGCGCTTCAGGTGGGCCCTTGTAGGCAAAGGTAATGGTAATTCCCAGAGCAGTGGTGATGCAGGGAGGGGCACAGGTCTGTGTTGTCCCAGGAAGAGCACACACGGCGCCAAACCTGGCCCTGGCACGGCTCCTTCCCCTCCTTTCTGCTGCTGTGGACTGTGGAAAGTGGAGGTAAAGCAGTGGGGGGGCACTGAAATTCTCCTGTAAGCTCAAACAGCATGCAGACGTAAAAATGTGCTGCCTGTTGTGTGTGTCAGTGAACAGGAAAACGGGTTAGAAAGTGTGAGAACAGCTGCAGGAAAAATCTTTTAGAGCATGATCATCATCTTTGGTAAGTTTTTCTTCCTGTTTCCACAACAGGGCTAGAAATACCTTCTGTCAGGCCAGTAGCTTTGGAGCTGCTGTGTAGGTCTGTGGTGGTGGAGGAGTCCTCCTTGGCAAGGCGTATCTCTCGTGGCCGGAGGCACTGTGCCAGGTAGTGCTTGGAAGTGCGCAACAGGCAGAGGAAAATGGCTGAAACCCAGCTCCAGCTGGAGATCCTCTCTGAGGAGGCAGCCAGGAGAAGGAAGAGCTGAGACCCTAAAGCTGTGCTGCTGCCCAGCACTGATGCTCACGAGCTGCATTTGCTGAAGGTGGAGTTAGGAATACAGTTTTGGAATCCTTTTGGTCTCATTTAAGTCGTTGGTGTCTGTGTGTGTTCCCAGTTTTACCGGGCAGGTAGCATGTCTTTGCCTTGAGGAACGATTGGGGTGGTAGGAAGCCACGGAGGGCTGGTCATTGAAGCTGACCTCTGTCTATCTCACTGCTGCAAAATGTTCAGAAAAGGCCTGAGGAACAGAATTTGCCTTTCTTTTGCAGTGTCTCTGTCAGTTTGTGGCTCGCAGGGCGGGTGCCTCGTTTTTGCCTGAACTAGCACAGCCAGATAATTCTAACTTTGTTTCTTTCCTTCTTTCTTTCCAGCGGATCGTTGTAAAGAAGTACAGCAGATCCGAGAGCAGCATCCAAACAAAATCCCGGTAAGTTACTGTTCTCGCCGTTCTGCGTTAGACTTTGTTCTCTCCTGGGTTGCCTCCACCAGCCAGCCACAGAGGTCAGAAAACTGCTCCCCAGAGTCAACCCAGGACACTGTCCATCAGCCTCCAGTGCCTCGTGCGTGCCAGCTGCTCGTTAGGAGACCACATTCTCAGCAGTGGAAAATACAGCCTTTCTCCTAACCTTCACGCCTGCCCTCGAGACAAGGAGCTGATACGATTTCAAATCTGCTTCCAAGCCAGTGCGGCAGGAGAAAACGCTGAAGTGGCCTCTTTGTTGTTGTAGTAGCTACCGGACTTTTCCTGGATAACCTGGTAAGGATTTGTCTGCATCTGCCCAGAGGAGGATGTGTGAGAGGATCTTTGCTGTATTGAAAGCAAAGAAACTCTGTTAGGATAATTCATAGCACAGCCAGTCACGCTTGTTCTGTGCGTCCCCGGCACCTGGAGCTGACGCGCGTGGGTGGGAGTCGCTGAGTTGCCTCCAGCTCTCCCTGCCCGTCTCAGACCTAACGCCGTCTTGCTGTCTGGCTGTGGGTGTGCTTTTGATGTCCTAGCTGAGTGTTTGCTCCTCTTCCTGAGGAGATGGAGAACTTGGAGAAATAACATGCTTGGGGATTGCTCAGGTTAGAGTTTGCAATACCATAGCATGTATCACCAAAAATGGGAATATTCCTAGTTTAGCTTGCTCTCAGTGTTGGATGAACGTGAGCCTTGTCTTAAAATTGCGTACAATCTCTCAGTATTTCACCTTCAAGACTTACTGGGCTGAACTACGACACTGTCTCAAACTGCTCTTGGCTAGTCCATTTCTGCCTCATGCCTCTTTTGGTTTTAGGACAGCATCTTCTAGCAAAAAGAATTCTTTCTCTTACGCCACCACTGTGGTGTCCATGCGTTGTTAGCTCAGCAGAGCAGAGCTTGGCTCTTGCAGCTCTGCATCCACATCAGAGTTTTATTGGCATTACCGAAACGTGGTGGGAGAGCTTCCATGGCTGGAGTGCTCTCTGTGTTTGGTCAAACACCATGTGCTGCAGGAGGAGGCTTCTGAGCCATTAGGACCAGGCCACTAGTGTGATGAGTTATGTCTGTGCGGGAGGGTTTAGCCGTGGCAGAGGCCTGAGCCCTCCCGGCCCTGCTCCAGTGACCCCTTTGTTCAGTGCCATATCGTCCTTGATCGTGTCCTGAGTGCCAGCGTTGCGAGGGGGTGAGGGACTCGCTAAATGCGCAGCTGCTTGGCTTTCCGGAACTGACGGGAAAGTGGAGAATAGGTTTGGCTGCAAGTTTTGCTCGAGCAGTGTCCTGGTTTCAGCTGGGATGGAGCTGATTTTCTTCCCAGTAGCTGCTGTGATTGGATTTCGTATGGGATTTGGTATCTGAAGAACGTTGCTAATACACTGATGCTACGAGTTGTTGCTAAGAGATGAAGGACTCTCTCAGCTTCCCAGGTTTTGCTCACATGCAGTGCAGGAAGCTGGGAGGGGGATGTCCAGTGCAGCTGACCCAGGCTGGCCAGAGGCGGTATTCCGTACCCTGGACGTCACGCTCAGTGTGTAAGGGGGGGTTGGCTGGAGGGCAGCCCTGTCTCTCAGGACATTGTCATTCCAACAGGTAATGGTAATTCCCGGAGCAGTGGTGATGCAGGGAGGGACGCAGGTCTGTGGTGTCCCAGGAAGAGCACACACAGAGCCAAACCTGGCCCTGGCACAGCTCCTTCCCCTCCTTTCTGCTGCTGTGGACTGTGGAAAGTGTGGATTCTCGGTTCTGTTCCCTGATTGCTGCTTGGGACAGGCTGTATTGGTCATTGGGTGGTGACAAATTGGGCATTGTTCATTTTGTGTATTCTATTATAATTAATTTTTATTGCTATTACAGTTATTTTAATATATATAATTATTTTTTTCCTTTGCTGTCCTAGTAAACTGTCTTTCTCTCAGCCCATGAGTTCTCCTTCCTTTCTGATTCGCTCCCCCGTCTTACCTGGGGCTGGGGGGAGGGTGAGCGAGTGGCTGTGTGGTACTTAGTTGCTGGCTGGAGTTAAACCATGATGAGCGGTAAAAAGAATCAGGAGGAGAGAAGGGTTTGGAAGGCCTTGGGGGGTCCAGCAGTGTTTGTGTCACTGGTATCTCTAAAGGCCTGGTCCCAGTTAGACCCTGACACCAACTTTGATGCCGTCTCCTCTCTCACAGAGCAAAGTTCCTGCAGGTCACCGTTCCAGGCAGCGTTCAGTGCTAGGGCTGCGAGAAAAGCCTCGCGCTGCGAAACGGAGCGTGGCGTGGGGGACAGCTGTGGGTCTGAGCAGTGCGGTGCCGGCAGATCGCCTGAGGGAAGGTCTTCGTCTGCCATGAAAGGCAGGAGCTGTGTTTGCCAAGCGACTGGCTTCCCTGGAGAGGCAGCTGGAATCGGGAAAGGGGTTTGAGCCCGCTGCCCAGGGGGAGTTAGGGAGAAGGTGGCCTGGGTCACATCCTGATCGCTGGCAGAAATCACAGTGAGGGCCAGGAGGATTTGCAGTGGCTTTGTGCCCAGGGGAAGGCATTTCTCTCCTGTTTCCAGGAAGGTGCTTCCAGAGGGGGCTGAGGAGGGGGCTGTGCCACGCTCGCTTTGGGCGACTGCGTGGGGAGAGAGCTGGTGCTGTGTCTGAGCCCACCCCAGAGGAAGTAGTGGGTACCCTGGACTCTGTCTGAGGCGCGCGGTGCTCTGCTTGCATTTGAAGGGAAATCGCATCCCAGGCGCCTCACTGGCACGTGTAATAAAGAGACAGGCAGGAGCTAGAGGCTCCTTGCTGTTTCTATATCCACCTCATGCTCCTTTGCTGTCTTCTTGCCGGGACCTCCATACACAGCCTCAGCAGACGCTTTAGAAGTCATCTTCTGCCCTGTTAGAGGATGGACTGAGCTCATGCCTGCCCATCACCCTCGCCTGCTGTCGGCCCCTGTGCCCTCTTTCTGGAGCCCATTGAAGTGGGGCCTGTTGAGGAGCAGCTGCAAACTTTAAGCCAGCTCTGGTGAGCCCTGGAGAGCCTAAAATCACTGGGGAACAGCTTGTTCTGGCCCCATTCTCTACCAAAATCCCTTTCCACCCTTCGGACTGGTCCCAGAACAGGGTTGAGTTTATAAACACTGTCCAGGTCCTCTCTGTGATGGGGCTGGGACCCCAGGCTTTGCCCTGAGCCTTTCCCCCTGTGCCCAGCTCGGGGTATTTCTGCAGTCACATCTCTGGTGGGTTCCCGCTGCAGCAGTGTCCCACGCTGAGGAACACCCTGCCTGAGGCAGCAGCTTGGAAGAGGATACGGCAGGGGAGGTGGCCGTGTGTACAAGCCCTGTGGCCACAGGGACGTGATACTAGATTTGATCGTGCCTTTCCCCCCAAAGCCAGGCAAGGCCGCTCTGTCCACTGGCCACCTGTTGCCGTAGCTGGGTTACCCAAGCAGCA
Source organism: Chlamydotis macqueenii (assembly GCF_036417535.1). Taxonomy (NCBI): domain Eukaryota; kingdom Metazoa; phylum Chordata; class Aves; order Otidiformes; family Otididae; genus Chlamydotis; species Chlamydotis macqueenii. Next base: position 1,816,375 of record NC_141571.1, on the reverse strand, counting down.
GCTCGTGTTCTGGGAACAGAAACTCTGGGAGCCGTTCGACGTGATGGGCCCTCTGTCTGCTCAGGGCATGAGGCGGCTGCTGCTTTCACAGCCAGGACCCTTCTCAACCCGTTCTTGGACTGAGGGAGAGGTTTCTCTTTGTGGGATGGAACTGGCTGGTAACTGGAGACGGCTGCCTCTGTTCCTGCTGGGCGTAAGTGAGAAATGCGGGTAGCCCGGGTGTGTGGGGCCCTCTCTACGTGTAAAGGTGGGCACTCAAAGAGTTGCTGCGCAGCTGCCCCTGTGTGCAAACCGCTGTTAAAAACACGAGGTCCCGCTGTCGTCCCTGTGTTTGCCGGTGGCCAGAGCAGCGTGTGGCTGCTGTGGGTGCCCAGCCCCTGGAGACTGTTCATCTCCCTGCAGCCAAAATCCTCATCTGCCCAAGACTCAAATTAAATACAGCGGGATGGTTCTGCTTGTCTTTGTCCGGCCTCTGCCCCCCGCCAGAGGGAGGAAGGGCCGTTAGCAGGTTGGTAAGAGGCATCCTGATGCATGATTTAGTCTGTTGCAGAAAATTGTTCTTTCGTCGAGTCCCCATCTTGCAAAAGGGGCTGAAGGAGCAATGCCTGGCTTTCCCTGGTTTTTTCCTCTGGCACTCTTGCTCAGTGTCAAGAGGAGACGTGGCCAATGTGAGGATACACCGGTGGACTCCTGGAGGCCTTCGTGTGCTGCTTGTCTGGCCCGCGGGCTCCTGGGTTCCCCGTGTGTGAGCTTTGTCCAGGCCGGGCTCTCCAGAGGTGCAGAGCTCTCAGTAAGGCGCTTCGCACCCCTCCCTCTGCCGGGAGCTGCCTGTGCCGTAGCTTGGCCCGTCCTGCTGGCCCTTGAGGTGAGCCCCGCTGCCCGAGGGACTGGGACGACCCCAGCTCCCGGGGGTACCGCAGCATCCCAGCCGGAGCGGCTGGTCTGGTGTTGGTGTCGGCAGGCAGCAGGAGCTACATTGCCGCTGTTGATAGAGGCTGGCGTGTCCACAAATATGATGGGAAAGGCAAAATCTCAGAGGTTCGCCGGATCCCGTTGGCTCCACAGAGCCATCTTCTGGGGATCCTGATCTCTGCGTGCTGCTCCGTCCCTCTGCTGTCCAAAGGCATTTGCAGTCTCCCGTAGATTTTTGGAAAAGACCTGGGAAAACGATTTAGGGGAGCTCCTTGCCTTCTAGTGAAAGATAACGTTCAGCCTCAACTCAGAGGGGTCGATGAACTGATTGGTGTACAAGTGTCGAAAACAACGAAGTGCTGGAATGATGTGAGAGTCAGAGTATCGCTGTAACAGGAGCGTATTCAGCTTTCTAAGTAACAGCATTGCTTATTTTAACTGCCTACTGCTGTGTTTCTTACAGTGCAGTAGTACGTTTCCAGCTGGTTTGGAATAGCAATGGTAGCTGTCAGCAGACGCTCGCTAACAGAGATTCATCGCTTGTAACAGCAGGAAGGCGGAACAGAAGGCACTGCTCAGCGGTTTCGGAAGGCAGCTGTGGTCAGAGCTGTCCCCAGCAGCACCTTTTGCAGGGGAGGAGGGCTTGGGCTGTCCTCGCGGCGGCACTGTGCGGAAGGGCCCTGGCAGCTCACCGCACCCTCGTGATCCCGGCACACGTCGGCGTGTCTGAGCGTTAATGTGAGCAGCGGGACCGGCGAAAGCCAGACTCCCCTTTTCTGGAGGAATGCTTTGGGTGGCTTCGCAGCAATTTCTAAAAACTGCTCGTTGGGGAAGGTCCGCAGCTCTTCCTGAGCAGGCAGGATGATGCTGAGCGGCAGCAGCCCAGAGCGGTGGCACAAAAGGGAAGGAAAGTGTCTCTTGCTGTGCACCATGAGTTCAGCCTTTAGCTCAACCCAGCAGAGCCTGTGGCTTTGGTCAGGCTGAAAGTGATGTTAAAACGCACTTCCCTCCTCCTCCGGATCTCCCGTATGTTGGGGGAGGCAGCTAAATCCATCCACTAATGTCTGCTGGTCCTCAGCTAGCCAGGGCACGTGATGCTTTAGTTCGCTTACCTTGGGTGCTCTCCACCATCTGGCTCAGGCTGATGACCCTTGGCTGAAGAGCTGTCTGTAGCCAACCTGATGGTCACTGCTCACGTCGTTTTGTTTTGTTTTCCTGTGAGGGTGAAGCAGAGTGGGGCCTTACCTCAACTTTTCCACTTGTGTGTTAGTTTGATTTGTGTCTGACCTCGAGGCCAGTGCCTGGGGCACTGTAAACTGTGGCTAACCCTACCGTTGACTTTCTCTCCAGGTCATCATCGAACGCTATAAAGGGGAGAAGCAGCTACCAGTGCTGGACAAGACCAAGTTCCTTGTCCCAGACCACGTCAACATGAGTGAATTGGTCAAAATAATCCGGTGAGTGGGGTGGCCCCAGCTGGCATGCTGGGAACTGGTCCTCACCCACATGCCCTGAACACAGAGCGGTGGGGTGAGGATGGGGCAGAGGCAGCTGCTGAGGGTGGGGATGGGGACATGACCACAGCATCCTTGTGTTGTGCTACAGACTGTTTTGGGAGGTCGAGGAGGGGCAAGTTCTTCGCAGCTGGTGAAGGACTGTGACCCCTCCCTCACAGGGACTCTCCATGGGCTGATGGGGGGGCTCTAATCCCCTTCCTTTGTCCTTCAGCTCAGATGGAAGAGGCCCCTCTGCTCTGCCCTTGCCAGCAGCGCTTGGAGAAAGGGGCTTTGCAGGGTCCCGGCTCAGGAGGCCTCGGAGCCTGGAGCAGCTCAGCTGGGCTCACAGACTGCACGTCCTGAGCGTGTGGGAGGAGGTCCTTGCTGTGCAGGCCTGGCCCCGCGTGAACGGCATTGCTGGCGGGAGGGAGAATTTGCCGTCACAGTGCCTACTCCAGGTGGAGTGACCTAGGCCCCCCTGCTCTTGCCCCCACAGGCGTCGCTTGCAGCTGAATCCCACCCAGGCTTTCTTCCTGCTGGTGAACCAGCACAGCATGGTGAGCGTGTCTACCCCCATCTCGGAGATCTATGAGCAGGAGAAGGACGAGGATGGCTTCCTCTACATGGTCTACGCTTCCCAGGAGACCTTTGGCTACTGAGGCCTGCTGAGAGGAGGCATGTGGAGACAGACGAACTGTGGCACGCAGGCCCCTGGCTTTGGAAGATGACACAACTTGAGGCTCACAGGAGGGGGGACTGTGCTGGCTCCCTTTCTCTGCCTCCCTCCCCTTCCCATCACCCTGTCACCAAAGAGGCTCACAGCGTGTGTTGGACTCGCACAACCCTTCCCCTCTGCATAGATTGATCCCGCTCCCTCCACACACACGCACCCGTGCACGCGTCGTACAGACCCCCACGTGCACGCACGGGGCCTCGGCTTCCCGTACCGTCCCCTTCGTGTTCCCTGCAGCTGCTCTCACTGTGCTGTGTGCGTGCGCGTGTTTCTAGCCTCCTGCCAAAACAGTTGGGCTGGTGATGGAGAGGACAGGACGCTGTCGCCTTCACTTTGAGCGCAGGGAGAGCCGCCTCTCCGCCGAGACACTAATAAAGGGCAGGAGGTCTGCGAAAGCAGCAAACAAATGTTACCGTTGCTCCTGAGTTTTAATTGATTTTAATTACACCCATATCAGATTCTTGGTGCTACTGAGTAGATGTAGGCGTCTCTGTAGGACTGTGGATAATGTATATCCTTTGGATTTATTTTACTGGTTTTTTGTTAGGGTTTTTTTTTTTAGGGATAGATTGGAATGGGGAGAGAGGGTAATCTTTCCTGGATTCTGTAAGTAAATAAATCAGGCTTCATTGCACTTTAAGGCATAGTAGATGTCAGAGTGGAATTTACCTTTAATTTATACAGGTTTGCCGTATATAGTGCTGCTCCTCTGTTAACAGTTGTACTTAGATTGTGTTTGGTTTTTTATTTCTTTTTAAATAAAATTGATTTCCCTTCTCTCTGACTCCCCATTGCATGCAATTTTTCAGTCTCAGTGTGGCAAAGAGTTCGCTCAAGGAATGTACTGATTTATATTTGCTCTGTTCCCGTTCCTGTTTCTCATGTATTATACCAAAAAAAAATGTGTATGATAAAATCCCACCCAGTTTAATCTATACAAAAGTATATATATATAAATATATATATAAAATAAACATAAATTCAAGTTGTGTCTTGTAGGAATGTTCTGTTCCCGCCTCGTTTGTCTGTATTAATGTCCCTGGTACCAAGTGAGAGTGATGTGTGTTCCCCACCTTCGCTGGGGCTCTGGATGCCAGCCCGGGCTGTGGAGCGCGTCAGTCCGAGCTCTGGCAAAAGCGGCTGGCTGGCGTTGAGAGGCTGAAGCAAAGGTGGAAGCTGGGGTTGCAGGACAGAGCACTGGACAGTGATGTGGGAAACATGGTTATCTTCGCCCTACCTCTGCCCAAGAGGTAGGTAAGTCTCTTGTCCTGTGACTGTTTTCTCATCTGGGAAAAAAAAAATGAGGTGGAGAGCATTTGTAAAGTCTCTGCTCTTAAAGGAAACTGTGAGCAGTGCAGGAAATCTCCCTGAACGCTCAGTCCAAGCTCTTTTCCAGCCAAAGGCAGGGGCTGACGGCCATGGAGCATTGCAGTGTGTTCCCGTAGCCCTCAGCTCGCTCTGCTTCCTGGGGTTTAGATAGCGTTTGCCTGGACTGCAGCCGACTCTTGGGTATGCCCCGTGCCTGCGGGGAAGCGTTTGTTCAGGGAAGGAGCTGCTGTAAGGGATGAGCGCGCACGGGTGGGTAAGCGCTGAAGAAAAGTGATAGGAAGGCGGCTGGAAGCGCAGCACCCGGGTAGCAGAGCAGAGGTGCGAGCAGCTCCCTCACTGGTTCCAGCAGCGGGGGTTGCCCCTTGTTAAGCACCACCCAACCCCTCGGGATTTAAACTCCACTCCTTGAGCTAAGGTCCCCTCTCATCCTTCCCTGTGGGATGGGTTCCTGCAGGTGATGGGGCTGTGCCTTGTTTCAGCTGCCTCACAGCAGTGTCAGCCCAGCTGAAGCTTCTCCCGGGGGGAGTTGCCAAAGGAGTAGCAGTCTTCACCGACAAGAGTCAGTCTTCATGAGGTTGGCACGGGCAACCTTCACAGCTTCACTGCTGTACCCCACCCAAGGCTCCAGCCCACGGTGTTCAAGCACATAGAATCATAGAATCATAGAATGGTTAGGGTTGGAAGGGACCTTCAAAGGTCATCCAGTCCAACCCCCCTGCAAGGAGCAGGGACATCCCTGACTAGGTCAGGTTGCTCAGAGCCTCATCCAGCCTGGCCTTGAATGTTTCCAGGGATGGGGCATCCATCGCCTCTCTAGGCAACCTCTTCCACTGTTCTACAATCCGCATTGTAAAATTTTTTTTCCTAATATCCAATCTAAATCTGCCTCCCTCTATTTTAAAACCATTACCCCTCGTCCTGTCACACCTGCTGAACAGTCTCTCCCCATCTTCCCCTTTAGGCACTGGAAGGCCGGTTTCAGGTCTCCCTGGAGCCTCCTGTTCTCCAGGCCGAACAGCCCCAACTCTCTCAGCCTGTCCTCATAAGAGAGGTGCTCCAGCCCTTTTATCATCTTCGTGGCCCTCCTCTGGAACTTCTCCAACTGGTGGATGTCCTTCTTGTGTTGGGGGCTCCAGAACTGGACACAGTACTCCAGGTGGGGTCTCACCAGGGCAGAGTAGAGGGGGAGAATCACCTCCCTCGACCTGCTGGCCATGCTCCTCTTGATGCAGCCCAGGATGCGGTTGGCCTTCTGGGCCGCAAGGGCGCATTGCCTGCTCATGTTAAGCTTCTCATCCACCAGCACTCCCAAGTCCTTCTCCTCAGGGCTGCTCTCAATCCATTCTCCACCCAGCCTGTATTTGTGCCTGGGATTGCCATGACCCATGTGCAGGACCTTGCACTTGGCCTGGTTGAACTTCATGAGGTTGGCACGGGCCCACCTCTCCAGCCTGTCAAGGTCCCTCTGAATGGCATCCCTCCCTTCCAGCGTGTCGACGGCACCACACAACTTGGTGTCGTTGGTGAACTTGCTGAGGGTGCACTCTATCTCACTGTCCATGTCGCCGACAAAGATGTTGAACAGGGCCGGGCCCAGCACGGACCCCTGAGGGACGCCACTCGTGACCGGTCTCCACATGGACATCGAGCCGTTGACCACCACTCTCTGAGTGCGGCCATCCAGCCAACTCCTTATCCACCGAGTGGTCCGTCCATCAAACCCATGTCTCTCTAGTTTAGAGAGAAGGATGTCGTGCGGGACAGTGTCAAAAGCTTTGCACAAGTCCAGGTAGATGATGTCAGTTGCTCGTCCCTTGTCCACCGATGCCGTCACCCCGTCATAGAAGGCCACCAAATTGGTCAGACACGATCTGCCCTTGGTGAAGCCATGTTGGCTGTCACCAACCACCTCCTTGCTCTCCATGTGCCTTAGCATGGTTTCCAGGAGAATCTGCTGCATGACCTTGCCAGGCACAGAGGTGAGGCTGACCAGCCTGGAGTTGCCTGGGTCCTCCTTGTTCCCCTTTTCAAAAATTGGGGTTATGTTCCCCCTCTTCCAGTCATCGGGGACCTCACCAGACCACCACAATTTCTCAAATATGATGGCCAGTGGCTTGGCAACTTCATCCGCCATTTCCCTGAGGACCATGGACTTGTGCAACTTCAAGTTCCTAAGGTGATCCCGAACCTGCTCTTCGAGTACAGTGGGTGGTTCTTCATCCTCCCAGTCCCCGCTTGCACCTTCTACAGCTTGGGTAGCGGGACAAGAGCCTTTATCAGTGAAGACTGAGGCAAAAAAGTCATTGAGTACCTCAGCCTTCTCCACATCCCGGGTAACCAGGACACCGGTTTCCTTCCAGAGGGGGCCTACATTCTCCTCGGACTTTCTTTTGTCCCCCTACATACCTATAAAAGCTCTTCTTGTTGCTTTTCGTGTCCCTGGCCAGATTCAATTCCATCAGGGCTTTAGCCTTCCTCACCCAATCCCTGGCCACTCTCACAGCCTCTTTGTAGACCTCCCAGGCTACCTGTCCCCACTTCCACCCTCTGTAGGCTTCCTTCTTTACTTTCAGTTGGTCCAGGAGCTCCTTGCTCATCCACGCCGGCCTCCTGGCCTTTTTGCCCGACTTGTTCTTCATCGGGATGCACCTCTGCTGAGCTTGGAGGAGGTGTTCCTTGAATGTGGACCAACTTTCCTGGGCCCCTCTTCCCTCCAGGGCCGCCTCCCATGGCACTTGGCCCATCAGGTCCCTGAAGAGGCCGAAGTCTGCCCTCTTGAAGTCTAGGGCAGAGAGCTTGCCATGTAGTTTCCTTGCTGCCCCGTGGATCTTGAACTCCACGATGTCACAGTCGCTGCAGCCAAGGCTGTCCTTCAGTTTCACGTCCCCCACCAGCCCCTCCCTGTTGGTGAGCACAAGGTCCAGCATGGCACCCCTCCTTGTCGGCTCCTCTATCGCCTGCAGGAGGAAGTTGTCATCCACGCATTCCAGGAACCTCCTGGACTGCCTGTGCCCTGCCGTGTTGTCTCTCCAACAGATGTCAGGGTGGTTGATGTCCCCCATGAGGACCAGGGCCTGTGACCATGCGGCTGCTCCTATCTGGCTGTAGAGCACTTAATCTGCTCTGTCCTCCTGGCCAGGCAGCCTGTAACACACCCCCACCGTAACGTCCCCTGTCCGTCCCCGTCCTCTAATCTTGACCCATAAGCTCTCTGTCAGCTCCTCCTCCATCCTCAGGCGGAGCTCCACACACTTAGCGCGAACAAACAAGCAACAGCGGACAGGCACTTGTCTGTGCTCCACGCCAAATAAACCCGGCACTACTCCGCTCTACACTTCCTCTCATGTACCAGTGGCATTCTTACTGGTTCCTTACACCTTTTAAGTTCCCACCAAGCTCGTCTGAACACGTGATCCTACCCCAGTCAGACCACTTCCCTTGACATTCAGCACACAAAAATCATCCCCAAAGAGTACCTCAATGTTCTGTTTACAACCAAAGCATTCAAAAACATAGATTGGATTGCATGAAAAATCCTGATGCACGTGTACAGGACAATAAAGGGTCAACAATTGGTTCGACTAACACGGTCTCAAAGTCTCTCATATGCTTTGTCCCTCTCCAGCTGCTCTCCTCGCAGAGAACATGGAACCGCGGATCAGGACTCCACACTTCTCCACAGTCAGACTGCGTCTCACTCACCCAAGCACTCACCCAGCTTCCTTCAGACAGCAACATAAAACATCAACAATACACTAAAACACTCATCCCACAACCCGCGGTACCGGACACAAAACCTTCTTAAGCATACAGCCTGTAACGACCATCATAAATCAATTACAGCCACAATGATATCAATTCCAGTTCCCACGGGTCACAACAGATGGACGATCGCTATCCCACAGGGCTCCCACTATTCCAGTGAGAAGCACTCCCATCACTACAGGGACCCACGTACTGCCCTCAGGGATTCCGGCAAAGTCGCCCCGATGCGGACCACACAGGGGCAAGCAACAGTTCCTTTCCCTCGCGTAGGACGTCTTCTGATGACTTACTGATATCGCCTCTCCAACATCCCTGGTCCACTGATGGTCCTTGTCTACTCCTGCAGTGACTGAGCAAGGGAGGGAGTTCTTCCAAGGAAGGCTCAGGGCGTGCCAAAGACGTCCCTCTCTCAGCCGGTCCTGCAGTGCAGCAGAGAGGGTCCCACCTGGGTCGCCAAATTGACGCGCGAATCAAACTCTACAACACGGAGAGAGTTATAAAGCAGGCATGTTTACTCGGCGCTGGAGTCTTATCTTCCCCTAGATGAACTTCAGTCATTCACCGGTGCTCTTTTCACTTGGAGATTTCAGGAGTTTCCCGACTTCTGACCGAATATGTGGTGGAACTAACATTCTGTCCTTTGCTAGACATATTAGTTCCTGACAAATGCCAGTTTCTTGACAGATACCAGTCCTGATAAGCTTAAGTGAGTTTCAAGGCAGACAGGATTGTTAGGCATTGTCTAGCAGACAGTTGATCTCCTAAATCAAGCAAAATGCTACAAGACAACGCCCAGGCTCTTCGTTATCTCATCACGCAGGGAAACTGCGCTCCCTTGTGCAGGGAGTCCTTCTGTCTCTGGCATCCCTGCCTCCAGCCACCTGAACCCCTTCTTGCAGCGGGGCCTGCTTGCCCTCCCTGCCACATCCTTCCTCGCTCACCAGTCACCGCTGCTGGGCGGGTACAGTTTGAATTTCCCCTTCACGGTCAGCTGTCTTGACTTGTCTCCTTCGGAGCCTGAGGGCCTCCCTTGCCCAGAGGATGCTGCACGGGAGACCATCAAAGGCCCGGCCCGTGGCCCGGCCGGGGAGTGAGTTCCCGTTAGAGAGAGGGGCTTGCTCCCACCCTTTGGCCGAGCCCTGGCACGGGCCGCTTGACCCTGCTCCAGTGCACGATGCTGGGCCTCCACAATGCACCTGCCTCCCCGCTCCGGACACACAAGACCCAAACGACGCGTGACAGAGCGGTCCCCAGGTGGAGATGCCACTGTCCACGCCAGGCGCAGGGACAGCAAGTATTGGTGCAGAGCTGCTGGGGCAGCTCGGTCTGAGGAGAAAGGGCCCTGGAAAAAGGATCTCAAGGCAAAGACCAACGCTGTCCTTCACAGAAAGGGAAAAAGAGGCTTCCTGGAACCGCACGCATGCCTCCACCAGACCGGCAGCAACGCTTGCCTAACCAGAGGAAAACACTGGCTCCCTGTCGCCTCCCCAGATTGGATTCCCTGTCAGATGGGGTCTTAGCGTGACAGAGGCCGTAGGAGGGAAGAGGAGGAGACAGATGAGTGCAGGAAAGATGCCCACACACACTATGGCCCGGCTTGAAGGAAGGCAGGCCCGAGCAAGCACTTGCGAGTAAACTCTTTATTGCGGGAACAAGGGTCTCAAGTCTGTGTTTGCTGCCCGGAGGAGCTGCCCGGGGGCTCTACACATCTCTTGCCGCACAGCTCCCCAGGACACGGTCCACAAGCCTGCCAACTAAGGCCCTCCGGCCGCGGCTGCTGGGGCTTTCCTCGGACAAGCTCTGTGCGCCATACTCCTGTCTGGATGGGGGCCTTTGTATCTGCCGGAGGGAGGGGCTGCCTGGAAATCTGTGGGCATCCTCAGCAGGAGTCCCTGCTGCGTGGCGCTGCTGAACACCGGAGACGGCCTTTGGGATGCTCTCCCTCCGAACCGTGCGCCTCCCTCGCGAGACAGCAGCAGCGGTCGTATGTCGCAGTGGTTCTAGCACAGGCAGCTTGGCTCCCTTCCTTACTTCCAGGCCCCGCTGTTCAGATGCTCTGGGCAATCCTTGTCCATCTTTCACACCCCGCCTTGGCAAAGATGTCTGGGATGGCTGCGGCTGTCTCCTGGAGACATGTCCCCTGGGAAGCTCCAGGATTTCAGAATACTGGCAGCCAGAGTCTTCTTCAAACGCAGCTTTGAACACGCTGCCTGCACCGATGCCTGCCTTCCTCTTGGAATCAGCATCACTCCTGGGCAGCTGGGTGCCTTCCTGTCCCAGCTGCTGTGGGCGAGGTGATTTTTCAGGGTGCAGCAGCCGCTCTGCCAGGCGAGAACTGTACATCGGTCCCAGCAGTTTGGGGGCATCCTCTACTGTGGCCAGCCGTTGCCGAAGCCTTTCCTGAAAGGTGATACCAGGTTGTGGTCTGCAGAAGCGTTCACAGCCCTGCGTCCTGAGGCTTCCCACGGGCCCGGCTCCGCACTCTGCCTCAGCCACGCGACGAGGGCAGAAGACAAGGGCTTCCCTCAGGACTCCGCGTGCTCGCACACGGCCTTCCTGCCCGTGCCCACCCCAGCACCCTGCGCCAGCTCAGCTGCGAGCCTGCCAGTCCTTTCCCCGCCACAACGCCCGGCCACCAGCACAGCCCTCCCCTCTTCTGCACCGACCGCCTCCCCGAGATGCACCAAGTAAAGCCCCAGCCCTCGGCACCCTGCCGCTCTACACGTATCTGCGAACGCTCTGCTTTGCCTACCTCTTCTCGCCTGATCGTTTTCTCTGTCTCCTGCTTGAGCCTGGTCAGATACTGCCTGTAGTCATTGAACTCCTTCACAGTGCAAACCACCTACGGAGAGGCGAGGGCAGAAATCACCCAAGCACTGTCAAAGCCAGCTACGCAGGCTGCCTTCCCCAAAACAGCCCGACCCCAGCGGGAGGGGAGCTGCTACTCTGCACACGCTCCCTCTGCGCTCAGGGAACCCCGCTCGCAGGGAATCGTTTTTATCAGCCCAACGACGTCCAAACCTACTTTGCCATCGCTGGTGACGTAATACTCTCTCTTCAGCCGCCGGATGTTGTCTTTGCGATTGTGGTACGCCCGCAGATGTGGGTCATGCAGGGAGTTGTACTCTGTGGGCATTTGGCGACAGTAGGGATCTCCCAGGTCAAAATAGCACGAGGGCCGGTAAAGCTGCAAGAAAGATGCTCCAGAGGATGAACGGGCCAGGACAGAGTGCCACAGACCAATGCACCTCCGAGCTCCGAGCTTCACACGTGCACAGGGTGGCATTTCCAAACCTTTGAGGTATAGACTAATTCCTGCCTTACTTCCCAGCCAGAGGAAAGAGCTCTCCACGTCAGAGACTCTCCAGCCAGGCACAAGAAATCTTCTGCCTACTTCCTTTGTCTGCTGGCTGTCTGCTGTTGCTGCAGGCATACAGGGAGCTGTTCACTGCGGGGCTGAGAGGGTTGCACCCAGCGCTGCACGTGTGAGGAGCTAAGCTGAAATGTTGCCTGCGGCCACGTCTTTTCCTCTGGCAGTTCACTCTGATTGCAAATTGGGATTGTGCTCCCCTCAGGTGCCAAGCTGTGCTTGTGGAAAGGTAGAGGCACTTTCAAGACCTGACACCAGCACTCTCCTCCATGCAGCTCTGGCCAGCCTGCGGCACTGCTATGGGCAAGGCCTCCTTTCTCTCGGTACCACGGAGCCAGGAGCTTGCCTCGACGGCCCAGCCCTCTCCGACTGAAGGGCTGCGGCTCCCGCTGTAGAGCAGGTGACCGCAATAACAGGGACCCCGTAAAAGAAGAGAGCTTTTCTACCCCTTTTCCTTTACCTTTTCCCCCAGCTTTCCCCTGCTGAAGACTGGCTTTGGGCTGCCAGGTGGCACAGGGACCTTGGCCCAGAGTGGGAGGTCCAGCAGCCGAGGATCCATCAGCCCAGTAGCTCCTTCTCCCACGTGCTGTCTTCTCTGCCCGAGCTAGGAAGACAGAGACACTCAGGCGCTAGCTCCAGAAGCCTCCTGCACGGCACTTGCAAGAACGGGCACGGCCCGAGGCACCAGCGCAACCCCCTGTCCCAGGCTCCTCGGCTGAGCCCTCTCCACGGGCCCGCTGCTCACCTCTCTCCTCTTGCCCAGTGCACTCAGCACTGCCTCTGCTTCTCGGGCGCCAGCAGCGAGACGGTGCTCCACGGCTCCTTCCAAGAGCTCTCCCAGAGCTGCCACCCCTGTGCTCACTCCTCTTGCTCCAGAGGCGCACAACTGTGGCCACTGCAGCTGCGCTCCCAGGAAGCGGCTCTGTAGAGGAATTGCGCATTGTCACATCATCGCATTGTGACATCGCTGCATTGTCACCTCACTGCGTTGCCGTAACGCCACCCAACTGCTGTCCAGCGGCTGGTGTCGGGGGGCCCGCCTGGAGGCCAGTTTGGATACGCCTGTGGGAGACCCACTCTTGCTGAGCCACCTTGGAGAGGTCATCGGCACAGGCCGGCCCCTTCCCACCTCAACTCTTCTGTGCCCCACCTTCCCTCTCCTGCACGGACTCCTCAGCCACAACAGCCGTGGCCCTTGCACCCCAGGCTACCTGCAGCTGGGGTTACTCTCTCTGCTGATGGGCAGAGCGTCAAACCAAAGACCAGAGAGGGTTTCTGGGCAGGCCAGCCTCTCTTTCCCGCTCTTGGGGAATTTTTGTGGTACCCTGTGAGGCAAATTAAACACACCTTTGTGCTGTCACCGATATAAAAACAAACTAACTAACAACGCACTGGGCGGAGTGCTACCGCAACCAGCGGTTCTACGTGGAGCGTGCAACGGCGCCGCACAAGCAGATTCCTTCTGTCCGCTTGCGCCAGCACCCATCCCGTGAGCGGCTGGCATGGGGCACCTCAGCCGGGCAGTGGGGCCGTCTCCCAGAGCAGCTCTGCTGCCCAGAGCTGACCCCCGCTGTCTCCCATTCCAGGATGGCTACAAGACAACGCCCAGGCTCTTCCTTATCTCATCACGCAGGGAAACTGCGCTCCCTTGTGCAGGGAGTCCTTCCGTCTCTGGTGTGAGAGAAGGGCAGAGAGTTTTGCTTAAGCCAATGTTTTGTGACTTTGTAGAGATAGTACATAAAGCTTTGTTTAAGTTATGAAAATGTATTTGGCAAGATTCACTCTTGTCTTAGTGATTTGACAGGACTGAGGTTTTACCCGCACGACAGGGCTGCAAGGTTAGAAGAAGGACATCTGGCAGTTGAGCCAGCAAAAGGCAGGAAACTGGGTTGGGGCAAGAATGTCAACAACCCCAAACCTGGGAGCGACCCCTTATATGCTTTTAGCCAATTAACGCCTGTACAACGACGCGTGATATGCTCCTAGCCAATCAGCACCTGTCACGAACGGCGTAGGTAACCAATAGAATGTAGATTGTGAGCTCCCAAAAAGGGAGCCAGGCAAAGTGGGGGGGGGCAGGAGAGGTTATAAATATTGTAACTGTGAACTGAGGGGCTGTGCCTCTGCCATGAGATGCACCCGGCTCAGCTGGCCCGTCAATAAAGCTTTGCTCCGGCGACTTTGTCCTCTGCAAATTTTTCATGGTGACTGGCTATTTCTCACAATCTGGGGGTCATCCGCAAGCTATATTCACTTCTGACTCCGCGGGGCGGGGCGACGGGAACGGAGAAGGTGCGCCCTGCCGATTTCGGCGCTCTCTGGTCTCTTTGCCTCGTTCCGTGGAAGTGGCAGGCGATACCCGGACGGAGGACTCCCGGAGCAAAAAAGGGCGATACAGAAACTGAACAGATTAACGCACGGCAGGCGACAATTTCTGTGCGCGGAACCCGGGTAAGAAAATTGAGGTTAAGTAACACTGGGGCGGCTGGGATAGCGGGACTGAGAGTGTGAGTGAGACGCGGTATTGGCTGCGAAGCGAGTCCTTCTAACCACAGTTCCGTTTCTCCGCGAGGAGACCGGCCGGTGAAGGGATGAAGCGAGAGGGTTCTGGTTGAAAGGTGTCCCGCGGGAATATGGGGAATAAGTCTGGATGGGAAAGGGGGAGAGTGACCAAGGAGTCGAGTAAGGAGTCCTCCTCGAGCATACCTCCCAACAGTCCTTTGGGGAGAATGCTCAGTGAATGGGGCAGGAGGGTCTGTCCTGCACGCGGGGAAAAGAGAAAGAGAGGATGATCTAATACTGTATGTTTGAATGGACTAAAGAACCCATCAAATGTGACCCCTTCTATTGGCCTAAATATGGATCATCCGAAGACTGGATCTGCCAGGCTTAAATATTTACGTAAAATAATACATAAAACCCTGCAGCCAGGAGGAGAGTGGTTATGCCTCCTGCTGGATGGGAACTCGGTCCCTTCTTATGTCTAAAAAGACACGTAAAACTGAAAAGGAAAAGGAAAAATGGGACCCTGCGAATCATTTACGCCCTCCATATATTCTAGAACCCCAACCTAATGCCCCACCTTTAGAAGAAGAAAACAATGAGGAAGATATTAGCCAAAAAGGAGGGGGGCATACTACTAATCCTCATACCCCGTTAATTCAAGAAACACGAAGGATCCGGACCACTGAATTAGAACAGTTAAAGAAAGATGTCCAAAATTATCCTTTACCCACAGTAAAAAGGGCACAAAAACTTAACGCGGAAGAAATGGCTTCCGTTACGGGAAGTACCCATGCAAGGGGTCCCGGGAGGGGTAGGATATGTAAAGGTGCCCCTAACCAGTACGGAGGTCCGAGAGGTTAAAAAGGAGATGAAGAAAATGCTGGAGGACGCTCTGGGTTTATCAGAACAATTCGACCAGGTTTTGGATCCTAGTATTTACACTTGGGATGAAATGCAGTCCATTATGGGAACCTTATTTACACCAGAAGAAAGACAAATGATACGGACTGCGGGAATAAGAATCTGGGAAAGGGACAATCCTGCAGATGCTCAGGGAGGGGTCCAGGTGATCAAAAGTTTCCTGTGGCAAGACCAAAAATTGGGACCAGAATAATATTGAAGGTAGAAACCATATGTCAGACTATAGAAAATTAGTAATTAAAGGAATAAAGGATATAGAGGATGCTGCACGGGAGACCATCAAAGGCCCGGCCCGTGGCCCGGCCGGGGAGTGAGTTCCCGTTAGAGAGAGGGGCTTGCTCCCACCCTTTGGCTGAGCCCTGGCACGGGCCGCTTGACCCTGCTCCAGTGCACGATGCTGGGCCTCCACAATGCACCTGCCTCCCCGCTCCGGACACACAAGACCCAAACGACGCGTGACAGAGCGGTCCCCAGGTGGAGATGCCACTGTCCACGCCAGGCGCAGGGACAGCAAGTATTGGTGCAGAGCTGCTGGGGCAGCTCGGTCTGAGGAGAAAGGGCCCTGGAAAAAGGATCTCAAGGCAAAGACCAACGCTGTCCTTCACAGAAAGGGAAAAAGAGGCTTCCTGGAACCGCACGCATGCCTCCACCAGACCGGCAGCAACGCTTGCCTAACCAGAGGAAAACACTGGCTCCCTGTCGCCTCCCCAGATTGGATTCCCTGTCAGATGGGGTCTTAGCGTGACAGAGGCCGTAGGAGGGAAGAGGAGGAGACAGATGAGTGCAGGAAAGATGCCCACACACACTATGGCCCGGCTTGAAGGAAGGCAGGCCCGAGCAAGCACTTGCGAGTAAACTCTTTATTGCGGGAACAAGGGTCTCAAGTCTGTGTTTGCTGCCCGGAGGAGCTGCCCGGGGGCTCTACACATCTCTTGCCGCACAGCTCCCCAGGACACGGTCCACAAGCCTGCCAACTAAGGCCCTCCGGCCGCGGCTGCTGGGGCTTTCCTCGGACAAGCTCTGTGCGCCATACTCCTGTCTGGATGGGGGCCTTTGTATCTGCTGGAGGGAGGGGCTGCCTGGAAATCTGTGGGCGTCCTCAGCAGGAGTCCCTGCTGCGTGGCGCTGCTGAACACCGGAGACGGCCTTTGGGATGCTCTCCCTCCGAACCGTGCGCCTCCCTCGCGAGACAGCAGCAGCGGTCGTATGTCGCAGTGGTTCTAGCACAGGCAGCTTGGCTCCCTTCCTTGCTTCCAGGCCCCGCTGTTCAGATGCTCTGGGCAATCCTTGTCCGTCTTCCACTCCCTGACTCGACAAAGACGTCTGGGATGGCTGCGGCTGTCTCCTGGAGACATGTCCCCTGGGAAGCTCCAGGATTTCAGAATATTGGCAGCCAGAGTCTTCTTCAAACGCAGCTTTGAACACGCTGCCTGCACCAATGTCTTCCTTCCTCTTGGAGTCAGCATCACTCCTGGGCAGCTGGGCGCCTTCCTGTCCCAGCTGCTCAGGCTGGGAGTAGCTTTGGCCATTGCCCAAAGCTGCTTTCACTCTTCTGCACCGCCCCGATTTCAGGGCGGTATTTCTGCTTGCAGGTGCAGGTGGGCGAGGGGGATTTTCAGGATGCAGCAGCCACTCTGCCAGGCGAGAAGTGTCGATTGGTCCCAGAAGTTTGGGGGCATCCTCTACTTTGGCCAGCCGTTGCCGAAGCCTTTCCTGAAAGGTGACACCAGGTTGTGGTCTGCAGAAGCGTTCACAGCCCTGCGTTCTGAGGCTTCCCACGGGCCCGGCTCCGCACTCTGCCTCAGCCACGCGACGAGGGCAGAAGACAAGGGCAGAAGACTCCGCGTGCTCGCACACGGCCTTCCTGCCTGTGCCCACCCCAGCACCCTGCGCCAGCTCAGCTGCGAGCTTGCCAGTCCTTTCCCCGCCACAACGCCTGGCCACCAGCACAGCCCTCCCCTCTTCTGCACCGACCGCCTCCCCGAGATGCACCAAGTAAAGCCCCAGCCCTCGGCACCCTGCCGCTCTACACGTATCTGCGAACGCTCTGCTTTGCCTACCTCTTCTCGCCTGATCGTTTTCTCTGTCTCCTGCTTGAGCCTGGTCAGATACTGCCTGTAGTCATTGAACTCCTTCACAGTGCAAACCACCTACGGAGAGGCGAGGGCAGAAATCACCCAAGCACTGTCAAAGCCAGCTACGCAGGCTGCCTTCCCCAAAACAGCCCGACCCCAGCGGGAGGGGAGCTGCTACTCTGCACACGCTCCCTCTGCGCCCAGGGAACCCCGCTCGCAGGGAATCGTTTTTATCAGCCCAACGACGTCCAAACCTACTTTGCCATCGCTGGTGACGAAACCCTCTCTCTTCAGCTGCCGGATGTTGTGTTTGCGATTGTGGTACGCCCGCAGATGCGGGTCATGCAGGGAGTTGTACTCTGTGGGCATTAGGCGACAGTAGGGATCTCCCAGGTCAAAATAGCACGAGGACCGCTGAAGCTGTAAGAGAAATGCTCCAGAGGATGAACGGGCCAGGAGAGCAGCAGAGATGAACGCACCTCCAAGCTTCTCACGTGCACAGGGTGGCATTTCCAAACCTTTGAGGTATAGACTAATTCCTGCCTTACTTCCCAGCCAGAGGAAAGAGCTCTCCACGTCAGAGACTCTCCAGCCAGGCACAAGAAACCCTCTGCCTACTTCCTTTGTCTGCTGGCTGTCTGCTGTTGCTGCAGGCATACAGGGAGCTGTTCACTGCGGGGCTGAGAGGGTTGCACCCAGCGCTGCACGTGTGAGGAGCTAAGCTGAAATGTTGCCTGCGGCCACGTCTTTTCCTCTGGCAGTTCACTCTGATTGCAAATTGGGATTGTGCTCCCCTCAGGTGCCAAGCTGTGCTTGTGGAAAGGTAGAGGCACTTTCAAGACCTGACACCAGCACTCTCCTCCATGCAGCTCTGGCCAGCCTGCGGCACTGCTATGGGCAAGGCCTCCTTTCTCTCGGTACCACGGAGCCAGGAGCTTGCCTCGACGGCCCAGCCCTCTCCGACTGAAGGGCTGCGGCTCCCGCTGTAGAGCAGGTGGCCATAGCGACTTCTCTGCCTGATGGGGACCCTGTGAAAGGAGAGAGCTTTTCTACTCCTTTCTACTTCCTTTACCTTTTCCCCCAGCTTTGCCCTGCTGAACACAGGCTTGGAGCCGGGAATCACAGGGATCTTCACCCCGAGAGGGAGGTCCAGCAGCCGAGGATCCATCAGCCCAGTAGCTCCTTCTCCCACGTGCTGTCTTCTCTGCCCGAGCTAGGAAGACAGAGACACTCAGGCGCTAGCTCCAGAAGCCTCCTGCACGGCACTTGCAAGAACGGGCACGGCCCGAGGCACCAGCGCAACCCCCTGTCCCAGGCTCCTCGGCTGAGCCCTCTCCACGGGCCCGCTGCTCACCTCTCTCCTCTTGCCCAGTGCACTCAGCACTGCCTCTGCTTCTCGGGCGCCAGCAGCGAGACGGTGCTCCACGGCTCCTTCCAAGAGCTCTCCCAGAGCTGCCACCCCTGTGCTCACTCCTCTTGCTCCAGAGGCGCACAACTGTGGCCACTGCAGCTGCGCTCCCAGGAAGCGGCTCTGTAGAGGAATTGCGCATTGTCACATCATCGCATTGTGACATCGCTGCATTGTCACCTCACTGCGTTGCCGTAACGCCACCCAACTGCTGTCCAGCGGCTGGTGTCGGGGGGCCCGCCTGGAGGCCAGTTTGGATACGCCTGTGGGAGACCCACTCTTGCTGAGCCACCTTGGAGAGGTCATCGGCACAGGCCGGCCCCTTCCCGCCTCAACTCTTCTGTGCCCCACCTTCCCTCTCCTGCACGGACTCCTCAGCCACAACAGCCGTGGCCCTTGCACCCCAGGCTACCTGCAGCTGGGGTTACTCTCTCTGCTGATGGGCAGAGCGTCAAACCAAAGACCAGAGAGGGTTTCTGGGCAGGCCAGCCTCTCTTTCCCGCTCTTGGGGAATTTTTGTGGTACCCTGTGAGGCAAATTAAACACACCTTTGTGCTGTCACCGATATAAAAACAAACTAACTAACAACGCACTGGGCGGAGTGCTACCGCAACCAGCGGTTCTACGTGGAGCGTGCAATGGCGCCGCACAAGCAGATTCCTTCTGTCCGCTTGCGCCAGCACCCATCCCGTGAGCGGCTGGCATGGGGCACCTCAGCCGGGCAGTGGGGCCGTCTCCCAGAGCAGCTCTGCTGCCCAGAGCTGACCCCCGCTGTCTCCCATTCCAGGATGGCTACAAGACAACGCCCAGGCTCTTCCTTATCTCATCACGCAGGGAAACTGCACTCCCTGCACGGAAGGGAGTCCTTCCGTCTCTGGCATCCCTGCCTCCAGCCACCTGAACCCCTTCTTGCAGCGGGGCCTGCTTGCCCTCCCTGCCACATCCTTCCTCGCTCACCAGTCACCGCTGCTGGGCGGGTACAGTTTGAATTTCCCCTTCACGGTCAACTGTCTTGACTTGTCTCCTTCGGAGCCTGAGGGCCTCCCTTGCCCAGAGGATGCTGCACGGGAGACCATCAAAGGCCCGGCCCGTGGCCCGGCCGGGGAGTGAGTTCCCGTTAGAGAGAGGGGCTTGCTCCCACCCTTTGGCCGAGCCCTGGCACGGGCCGCTTGACCCTGCTCCAGTGCACGATGCTGGGCCTCCACAATGCACCTGCCTCCCCGCTCCGGACACACAAGACCCAAACGACGCGTGACAGAGCGGTCCCCAGGTGGAGATGCCACTGTCCACGCCAGGCGCAGGGACAGCAAGTATTGGTGCAGAGCTGCTGGGGCAGCTCGGTCTGAGGAGAAAGGGCACTGGAAAAAGGACCTCAAGGCAAAGACCAACGCTGTCCTTCACAGAAAGGGAAAAAGAGGCTTCCTGGAACCGCACGCGTCCCTCCACCAGACCGGCAGCAACGCTTGCCTAACCAGAGGAAAACACTGGCTCCCTGTCGCCTCCCCAGATTGGATTCCCTGTCAGATGGGGTCTTAGCGTGACAGAGGCCGTAGGAGGGAAGAGGAGGAGACAGATGAGTGCAGGAAAGATGCCCACACACACTATGGCCCGGCTTGAAGGAAGGCAGGCCCAAGCAAGACTTGCGAGTAAACTCTTTATTGCGGGAACAAGGGTCTCAAGTCTGTGTTTGCTGCCCGGAGGAGCTGCCCGGGGGCTCTACACATCTCTTGCCGCACAGCTCCCCAGGACACGGTCCACAAGCCTGCCAACTAAGGCCCTCCGGCCGCGGCTGCTGGGGCTTTCCTCGGACAAGCTCTGTGCGCCATACTCCTGTCTGGATGGGGGCCTTTGTATCTGCCGGAGGGAGGGGCTGCCTGGAAATCTGTGGGCGTCCTCAGCAGGAGTCCCTGCTGCGTGGCGCTGCTGAACACCGGAGACGGCCTTTGGGATGCTCTCCCTCCGAACCGTGCGCCTCCCTCGCGAGACAGCAGCAGCGGTCGTATGTCGCAGTGGTTCTAGCACAGGCAGCTTGGCTCCCTTCCTTACTTCCAGGCCCCGCTGTTCAGATGCTCTGGGCAATCCTTGTCCGTCTTCCACTCCCTGACTCGACAAAGACGTCTGGGATGGCTGCGGCTGTCTCCTGGAGACATGTCCCCTGGGAAGCTCCAGGATTTCAGAATATTGGCAGCCAGAGTCTCGTTCAAACTCAGAAGCTACAAAGGATTCCAAGGTGCAGCAAACACTGTCCACAACTTCTCTGGCCAGCTGGTCAAGGGCAGCCTGTGAAGATGCTGTTTTCAGCTTGCCCCGATTTCTCTTCCTTGCATTTGCCCACTCAGCTGCCTCCTCTGGCACCAGGCTTCTCCTTCCGCCTGGTTGCCAGCCCTGGCTCAGGTGCTTTGGATGTGCGGGACGCCAAACGCTTCCCCAGGCTCTCCAACACGGTCGCCACGAGCTCTTTGGCCACCAGTCCAATATGCTGACGATGATCAGGAGGAGAACTCTCGAAAGGCTCTGCTCTTGCGGCGCTGCCCCACAATTTTCCTTTGATATCCAGGGCAGCCTTCCTAAGATGCAGACGCACTCATCCCCAGGGGCCTTCAGCCTCTCCAACACTGCCTGCACCACACTCTGAGCCACCTCTTCAAGCTTCTGATCTTACATTGCAGTGAGTTGTTCAAAGGCAGCTTTGAACACGCTGCCTGCACCAATGTCTTCCTTCCTCTTGGAGTCAGCATCACTCCTGGGCAGCTGGGCGCCTTCCTGTCCCAGCTGCTCAGGCTGGGAGTAGCTTTGGCCATTGCCCAAAGCTGCTTTCACTCTTCTGCACCGCCCCGATTTCAGGGCGGTATTTCTGCTCGCAGGTGCAGGTAGGCGAGGGGGATTTTCAGGATGCAGCAGCCGCTCTGCCAGGCGAGAAGTGTCAATCGGTCCCGGCAGTTTGGGGGCATCCTCTACTTTGGCCAGCCGTTGCCAAAGCCTTTCCTGAAAGGTGACACCAGGTTGTGGTCTGCAGAAGCATTCACAGCCCTGCGTTCTGAGGCTTCCCACGGGCCCGGCTCCGCACTCTGCCTCAGCCACGCGACGAGGGCAGAAGACAAGGGCTTCCCTCAGGACTCCGCGTGCTCGCACACGGCCTTCCTGCCCGTGCCCACCCCAGCACTCTGCGCCAGCTCAGCTGCAAGCCTGCCAGTCCTTTCCCCGCCACAACGCCCGGCCGCCAGCACAGCCCTCCCCTCTTCTGCACCGACCACCTCCCCGAGATGCACCAAGTAAAGCCCCAGCCCTCGGCACCCTGCCGCTCTACACGTATCTGCGAATGCTCTGCTTTGCCTACCTCTTCTCGCCTGATCGTTTTCTCTGTCTCCTGCTTGAGCCTGGTCAGATACTGCCTGTAGTCATTGAACTCCTTCACAGTGCAAACCACCTACGGAGAGGCGAGGGCAGAAATCACCCAAGCACTGTCAAAGCCAGCTACGCAGGCTGCCTTCCCCAAAACAGCCCGACCCCAGCGGGAGGGGAGCTGCTACTCTGCACACGCTCCCTCTGCGCCCAGGGAACCCCGCTCGCAGGGAATCGTTTTTATCAGCCCAACGACGTCCAAACCTACTTTGCCATCACTGGTCACCCCATACAAGAACAGAGCTTTTCAACCCCTTTCTACTTCTTTTACCTTTTCCCCCAGCTTTGCTCTGCTGAAGACAGGCTTAGAGACCAGCAGCACTGCAGTCTTGACCCTGATGTTGGACAAAGCACCTATAATTTCCTCGTGCCATCATCCATCATCTTCTTTCTTGATCTAAACTTCCATGGAATCAGTCTTGCTGCACTTTCTTACCCAGGATGCCGGGTAACGGGGCTGTTTCACAGAGGAGCTGGAGGAGATGGAATGCTGACATCATCTCAGTACTCCAGGGGAATCCTGTGGAGATGGCATTAATGCACACAGAATAAATTTTTCAGCTCAGGTTGTGGGTAAATACTCAAATACCCTTTCTCTACCTATCCAATAGAGCCCTGGTAGTTGTGTAAACAGAGCACCACAATCTTCAGCTGAAAGTGAGCCGTGCAAACCATGTCCTGCAAAATGGTTCGCATGTGCCACGTTTGGTTGTGTAATTAAGTCAGGAAGGTTTGGACCCAGATTAGATGACTCAGAGCAATCAGGATCCTATGGGCCCATAGTGGAAACCAAAATTTTACAATTCTCTTTAGTTTGATTATGGCTTTCTACAGACTATTCCGCCACAGGCCTATAAGAAAGGGTAATGGTTTAGCCCCCCTCAGCAGCTAAACCCCCACATAGTCACTCACTCCCCCCTCACCACCCCTCCAGTGGTATGGGGAGCAGACTCAGGAAAGAAAAGGAGGCAGAACTCCTGGGTTGACATAAAAACAGTTTAAGAAAACAACACAGGAAAACAAAACAGAGATGGAAGCCAAAACCAGTAACAGAATATACTCAAACACGTCATTTCCAGTACTGGAGCTCACAGGGGATCCTGGTGCCCGTCCCCCTCCTGAGCACCAGCACCCTCCCCCCAGCACCCTCCCCACTGGATACCCTGAGCAGACGGCCCATGGGATGGAGCAGCCCTTGGGCCAGTTTGGGTAACCTGGCCCAGCTGTGGGCTCATTTGTGACCTACCCCAGCTGCGTCCCCAGCCACAGGGGCCACCAGCTCCAGCTCCTCTCCCAGCTCCGGTGAAAGTTAACTCTGTCCCAGCCAGAACGGCTCTCACATCAAAACGTAGGCTTCCAAATCACTGTTAACAGGAAACACACACACACACACAAATATCAAAATGATTACACCTTGGCTGCACTCTAATTGTAAGGAAGGGTATGGTTCAGTCCATGTGCCCTTCATAAGTACCAGATCACCTTCCACTTTCCTGCTGTGGAATTCTTACACAACATCCGTGGTTTCACAGCCAATCTGCTGGCTCTGCGTAAGCTCCCAGCTGTGGCTGAACCAGTCTCTGCGGTGGGGGATGTTCCCTCAGTAGCAGGGGAGTTTCCTGGTTCCACTTCCAGACTGGTTACAGCTTTTAGGTGGGAGAGATGGATTCAAGTCGATTTTTGCTGCGCCCTCCCTGCTGAGAAAGGTTAGAGACAACAAAAATGGTCCCTCCCACCAAGGAGATAAGTCATCTTTGCTTTTGTGTACTTTTGCCCAAATATTAACTCCCTAGATGGACGGGGTGCAGAGCCCCTTCTAGAGGTACAGGTTGTGTTAGCTGCGCCTGGCCCTGATTGTACTTCAATAATTTCTGAACCTGTAAAATATACTGGGTCACATTTGCTTTTCCTGATAATAAAACTGTATGAGTGAGTGCATGGTTCTGGGGATTTGTATCAGTCTTTCAAATGGTATTTCATAGCGAGAGAGTTCTGTTGTTTGTTAAGGTCTTTGTTCAGCAGCCTCCCAGTGCCTCAAGGCAGCTACAGGAAAGACGGGGAGAGACTCTTCAGCAGGGCCTGCTGTGACAGGATGAGGTGTAATGGATTCAAAATAGAGGGAGAGTGATTTAGATTGGATATTAGGAAGAAATTTTTTACCCTCAGGGTGGTGGAGAACTGACCCGGCTTGCCCAGAGAGGCCGTGGATGCCCCATCCCTGGAAATGTTCCAGGCCAGGTTGGCCGGGGCTCTGAGCAACCTGATCTGGTTGGAGATGGCCCTGCTCCTGGCAGGGGAGTTGGACTGGATGACCCTTGAGGGTCCCTTCCAACCCAAACCATTCTATGATTCTATGATTCATTCAGGCTAAAGGTAGTGCCTGCAAGACAGTTACCCATTTGGCTGCAGCATCAATTCCTGGCCCGAACCGATTCTTAGCACTGTCTGGGCTAGCGCAGGAGTCCCACAGTGCCAAATGGTGATGCATTTGTGCTATGGAAAGCAGGTACTGCTTAGGTAAAATAGGAAGGTTTTTCCCTGCCTGCTTTCCATATTCCCTGGGTATCTTTGGCCACCTCCTCCTTTTTCCTAGAGTCAATTTCTTCAGCAGGAACGCTTAAAACATATCTTTTCAGGAGCAGAAAACACCAGATCGGCCCGCTGACTAGAGTGTAAGCCCAGGGGTCCATACAGCCGTTGTGTTGCGGCTTTACTGGTAACGTCAGTTAGAGCATTTCTTATCTCTTTGTTCCTCCTTCTGCCGGTACGGACTGGCAATTGCGCGCTGCTGCATGGCCGCATTGCCGCCGCACAGCAGCTGCCTGCCTGCCCGTGGCAGGGGCCCGTCGGGAGGCCAGTTTGGACAGGCCTGTGCACCATCCCCTCTTGCTGAGCCAGCTTTGAGCAGGGGGCCTAGCCTAGCTCACATCCACAGGCCCCCTCCCACCTCAGCTCTTCTGTGCGTTGCACTGCATTGGGTTTCTCGCCCACTGCTCTCAACATCTAATTCCCAACTGGCACCTGCAGAAACACAGAGGATAAATGAAGGACGCAGGAAACCCCTTTCCTCACGCTCCCCTTCAGCCCAGACACCTCTCTGCCCCCTTCCCCATCACCTCTGCCCCTCGTTTCTGCTGCGCGTCACCCTCGACCCTCCCAGGGCCTCCGCAGTCCCTCACAGCAGCCCTCGCCGCCGCCACGGAGCGCACCCGGCCCCGGCCCAATCCACTGGCCACGGCCCAGTCCACTGGCCACGGCCACGGCCACGGCCCCGGCTCTCGGGCGCGGCCTCTTCCAGCTGCCTCCTCCCGCCTCCGCCCCCGTGGCCCCTCCCCTGCCTGTCTTCCCGCGCGTGCGCCCCACAGCCCGCCTCCCGGCCCAGCAGCGGGCCGCCGTGCGCTCCTCTGAGTGGTCGCAGCTCCGCCGTCACGGGCTCCTCCGATTGGTCGCAGCTCTGGCGCGAAGGCGCTGCAGCGGCCGTTGCTGAGCCGGCTGCAACCGGCTGTGAGTGGCCCGGGGCGCCTCGCAGCCGACCCTGGCAGACGGCGGCCCCCCCACACCCGCAGCCGTTCCTGCTCCCTGTGCCCCGGCTGGGCCGCCGCCTGCCGCTGCGCTGCTCGCGGCTGTGCTCGCACCCCACCGCTTTCTCCGATTTTACTGCCTTGGCAGCCCCTCTTGCTTTCGGCCAACTGTTCCCCTGGCTGTTTCCTGCAGAAGGTGGGTAGGGGCCTGTCATGACACAGACCTATAAAAGTACAGATGCGTTGCAACCCAAGCAAGAGGGGGATTGCTCCTCCAAAAGCATGCACACCAACAGCACTTTTTACCAAAAATTTATACGGTGCAGGTATACATGGTCATAGGATTGCACAATACAGACAATACATATGCATAAGCGAGGTGGGGTTATTAAAAAAACTCTTGCGTTAGCATTTCAGATCTGTCTCTGGTGGTCGTTTACTTCTTCAGGGGTCTGATCTTCCTCTGGATGAACTTCAGTCATTCACTCGTGCTCTCCTTTCGCTTGGAGATTTCAGGAGTTTCCCGACTTCTGACTGAATTTGCGGTGGAACTAACATTCTATTCTTTGCTAGACGTATTAGTCCTTGACAAATACCAGTGTCTTGACAAATCCCAGTCCCTGATAAGCTTAAGTGAGTTTCAAGGCAAACAGGATTGTTAGGCATTCTCTAGCAGACAGTTGGTCTCCTAAATCAAGCAAAATCTAGCAGACCATTAATTCCCTGTATCAATTCCCCCCTTTTCTTTCCCCTAAGCAAATTCTTCTGCTGTTAAAAGTGGTTCATTATATTTCATTACCATTTTTAAGGCCCATATTTGTTCAGCAAGCTTCTTCAGTTTATACCAAAAGATAAGATTTACTGCCCTTCATGTTGCCGTGACTGTCAGTAGTGTCAATATCGGGTGGGTCAGGGTGTTTAAGATCTTGGCAGCAGCTGGGGAATAACCCATGAACACGTCCCACCAGCAGTGCTCTCCGTCTGACTTCACTCGTTCCGTTATTTGGTGTGTTCTTTCTGCATCATGTTGGACAGTAATTAAAGTCTTTTGGCCACTTTCGTGGACTTGCTTTATCAACCTCTTTAAATTCTCATGGTGCAGAAGTTCCCTCACCAGAGCCAGAGTCATTCCAATAGGGATGGGCTGCCAATCTTGAATCAATTCATGACTAGGTCATATCAACTGATAGGTGATGACAGGAGCAGTATCATTAAAGTCACATCCTGTGAGACTAACAAATTACAGATGCAAATATTTGAGTGGTTACTTGTGTCCACTATTAGGTCATCAACTTGTACAGAATCACACAGATTTCTCAAGCAAACACATCCTATACCCCTCTAAGTCACAGTGGTTTCTGGGGTCTCGTTGGGGTGTATCTCAAAGTGACAAACATTTTGTTCCATATCCAGACAAATATCCTGCGCTTTTATGGTATTACCTTCACAAATAAATCCCTGCTGGTCTCACACAGCACAGCCCTTGACACCAATAACATCAATAGTTTGCCATTTTTTCCCATTTGTCATAGCCCACGCCCTGTGTTCTATGGCATAAAGTACAGTTCCCTGGTGATTTAATCCTAAGGCAACAATCGGATATATATTGTACACCAAGGCTTTCGATACAGTTACAACAAAGGCTGTGGCTGTGTCACTAGTAGGGTCAAAGTAAAATTAACTCAGTGCCACCACGATTGGAATTTCCTTTCAAATTCAGTTGCATTATCCCAAATTACCTTAGCCTGAAAAGGTGTCCGTCAGAACTAACAGATACTGGATACCGGACCCTCCCTTTTCTTGGGAGTTCTGAGAAATCCATTGCTGCCCTGGAGAGTTTCCTTTCCCTATTTGTCCGAGTTGGGCTTTAGGGCTTGTCTTAGGATTGTTCTGCAAACAGGGTTCACACTGCTGTGTCACTTGTGTAACGGTAGTGCAGAGGTTCCGGGCAGCCGTACGCTGACTCAAGTATTTATACAATGCTTCAGCTCCCCGATGGGATTTTCTGTGCTCTGCCAGAACCACGGCCCACAATAATGCAAATGGAATTATTATTCTGCCTCGCGGAGTTTTGCCCACCCACCTTTCTCTGTTCCTCCACCTAAATCTTCAACTGACTTTTGATACTCTTTGGAATACCTGGGTTCACAATTTGTATTTTACCGTCTGGGACCAAAGACCACGCCTCTAATTCGCCCCTCTCAGCCGCTCTTTTGGCTTCCGATCCATAGCATTGTCCTGTTCCTGAGCGGTATTTCCTTTCTGATGAGCCTGGCAATGCATGATAGCCACTTTTTCGGGTAGCTGCACTGCTGCCAGGAGCCTGAGAATTTCTTCAGCATGTTTTATATGTTTCCCTTGGGTGGACAGGAGTCCCCTTTCTTTCCATATCACCCCATGGGCATGGACTACCCCAAAAGTGTATTTGGAGTCCGTCCAGATGTTAATCTTCTTGTCTTTACCTAGTTCCAATTCTTGGGTTAAAGCTATTATTTCTGCCTTTTGTGTCGAGGTATTTGGTTCTGGACTTCCTCAGGTATTCCTGAGTTAACAGGAGTATCTATATCTATGAAGGCCAGACTCAAAAGTTCAATTAGCTGGTCATCTCCCACTGGGAGTTCCACTTTTCCCTTTTCAAATTTTATTTCCGCCCCAGTGTAATGGTTTAGCCCAAATTACCACACAGTTTCTCGCTCACCCTCCCCTCCCCAGCAGCATGGGGAAGAGAATTGGGAAGGAAGGGGGTTGATATGAAGACAATTTTCTAAAATAACAAGGGAAAACTACAATAACAACAGAATATAAGGATATTAAAATACACAAAATGAGCGATGTATGTTTGCTCACCACCCGATGTCCCAATGACCAACACAGCCCGTCCCGAGCAGCGATCACAGAAACAAAACCGAGTGGCAAGCAAAGGAGCAAAAGGGAGCCAGCGAGGGAGAGGGAACGATGCCGGCAAACAAGGGAGAAAGATGGATGCCAGGAAGGCAGACACCCACCCTGGCCAGCCCCCACTTCTATACTGAGCATGACGTTCATGGCATGGAACACTCTCTTTGGCCAGTTTGGGTCAATTATTCTGTCTGTCTTTCTCCCAGCTTCCTGCATCTGCAAATTAACGAGACTTGGAAAGCAGGACGGTGTCCTTGGTCTCATCCACAACAACTGGTATCACCGGGGTGTTTTATCAACATTCTTCACACACAAAATCCAAAACAAACCAGCTACTGAGAGGGAAATTAACTCTGTCCCTGCCAAAACCAGGACACCCGGTATCAACTAGAAATTCTGTATTCTGATGTTGTTTCCCTAGCTTCAATATAACGAGGGGATCTGCTAGGGTAGATTCCCCAGGTCCCCGTCAATCTTCTTTGACGTGGGCCTGCATCCTTCCTCTCCCTTTTCTCTTTGGACATTCACTTTTCCAATGTCCCCTTTGTTTGCACCACTGGTCCTTTTCCAAAGGTCTCCCGGGTCCCACACCTCTAGATCCCTGACTCTCTTGTAGTGCCTTGACCAGCATCCGTTTATCCTTCCTCTGATCTTCCTCTTCTCTATTGCTAAACACTCCCCAAGCTTCATCTAATAGAGTCTCCCAATTTCTGCTCTCTGTCGGTCTTAAGTTATGCAACTTCCTCCGAATATCACTTGCTGACTGTCCTACAAACAGAGACACTGACTGCTGTACTCCTGTTCCCACCCTGGGTGCAGAGGAGTGTGTCGCGTAAAAGGGGACGTGTATTAAAACAGGGCCTCCCTCTGGCCCCAGCCCCTTCCTCAGGGGTGCCGGCACCACGATCTGTTCTTTCTTACTGCGGGTGCGAGAGGATACTGGACTATCTGGAGGGGCTTCCGAATCAGAACCTTATCGTCCCTGATAAGCTTAAGTGAGTTTCAAGGCAAACAGGGTTGTTAGGCATTGTCTAGCAGACAGTTGATCTCCTAAATCAAGCAAAATGCTACAAGACAACGCCCAGGCTCTTCGTTATCTCATCACGCAGGGAAACTGCGCTCCCTTGTGCAGGGAGTCCTTCTGTCTCTGGCATCCCTGCCTCCAGCCACCTGAACCCCTTCTTGCAGCGGGGCCTGCTTGCCCTCCCTGCCACATCCTTCCTCGCTCACCAGTCACCGCTGCTGGGCGGGTACAGTTTGAATTTCCCCTTCACGGTCAGCTGTCTTGACTTGTCTCCTTCGGAGCCTGAGGGCCTCCCTTGCCCAGAGGATGCTGCACGGGAGACCATCAAAGGCCCGGCCCGTGGCCCGGCCGGGGAGTGAGTTCCCGTTAGAGAGAGGGGCTTGCTCCCACCCTTTGGCCGAGCCCTGGCACGGGCCGCTTGACCCTGCTCCAGTGCACGATGCTGGGCCTCCACAATGCACCTGCCTCCCCGCTCCGGACACACAAGACCCAAACGACGCGTGACAGAGCGGTCCCCAGGTGGAGATGCCACTGTCCACGCCAGGCGCAGGGACAGCAAGTATTGGTGCAGAGCTGCTGGGGCAGCTCGGTCTGAGGAGAAAGGGCCCTGGAAAAAGGATCTCAAGGCAAAGACCAACGCTGTCCTTCACAGAAAGGGAAAAAGAGGCTTCCTGGAACCGCACGCGTCCCTCCACCAGACCGGCAGCAACGCTTGCCTAACCAGAGGAAAACACTGGCTCCCTGTCGCCTCCCCAGATTGGATTCCCTGTCAGATGGGGTCTTAGCGTGACAGAGGCCGTAGGAGGGAAGAGGAGGAGACAGATGAGTGCAGGGAAGATGCCCACACACACTATGGCCCGGCTTGAAGGAAGGCAGGCCCAAGCAAGACTTGCGAGTAAACTCTTTATTGCGGGAACAAGGGTCTCAAGTCTGTGTTTGCTGCCCGGAGGAGCTGCCCGGGGGCTCTACACATCTCTTGCCGCACAGCTCCCCAGGACACGGTCCACAAGCCTGCCAACTAAGGCCCTCCGGCCGCGGCTGCTGGGGCTTTCCTCGGACAAGCTCTGTGCGCCATACTCCTGTCTGGATGGGGGCCTTTGTATCTGCCGGAGGGAGGGGCTGCCTGGAAATCTGTGGGCGTCCTCAGCAGGAGTCCCTGCTGCGTGGCGCTGCTGAACACCGGAGACGGCCTTTGGGATGCTCTCCCTCCGAACCGTGCGCCTCCCTCGCGAGACAGCAGCAGCGGTCGTATGTCGCAGTGGTTCTAGCACAGGCAGCTTGGCTCCCTTCCTTACTTCCAGGCCCCGCTGTTCAGATGCTCTGGGCAATCCTTGTCCGTCTTTCACACCCCGCCTTGGCAAAGATGTCTGGGATGGCTGCGGCTGTCTCCTGGAGACATGTCCCCTGGGAAGCTCCAGGATTTCAGAATACTGGCAGCCAGAGTCTTCTTCAAACGCAGCTTTGAACACGCTGCCTGCACCGATGCCTGCCTTCCTCTTGGAATCAGCATCACTCCTGGGCAGCTGGGTACCTTCCTGTCCCAGCTGCTGTGGGCGAGGTGATTTTTCAGGGTGCAGCAGCCGCTCTGCCAGGCGAGAACTGTACATCGGTCCCAGCAGTTTGGGGGCATCCTCTACTTTGGCCAGCCGTTGCCGAAGCCTTTCCTGAAAGGTGACACCAGGTTGTGGTCTGCAGAAGCATTCACAGCCCTGCGACCTGAGGCTTCCCACGGGCCCGGCTCCGCACTCTGCCTCAGCCACGCGACGAGGGCAGAAGACAAGGGCTTCCCTCAGGACTCCGCGTGCTCGCACACGGCCTTCCTGCCCGTGCCCACCCCAGCACCCTGCGCCAGCTCAGCTGCGAGCCTGCCAGTCCTTTCCCTGCCACAACGCCCGGCCACCAGCACAGCCCTCCCCTCTTCTGCACCGACCGCCTCCCCGAGATGCACCAAGTAAAGCCCCAGCCCTCGGCACCCTGCCGCTCTACACGTATCTGCGAACGCTCTGCTTTGCCTACCTCTTCTCGCCTGATCGTTTTCTCTGTCTCCTGCTTGAGCCTGGTCAGATACTGCCTGTAGTCATTGAACTCCTTCACAGTGCAAACCACCTACGGAGAGGCGAGGGCAGAAATCACCCAAGCACTGTCAAAGCCAGCTACGCAGGCTGCCTTCCCCAAAACAGCCCGACCCCAGCGGGAGGGGAGCTGCTACTCTGCACACGCTCCCTCTGCGCTCAGGGAACCCCGCTCGCAGGGAATCGTTTTTATCAGCCCAACGACGTCCAAACCTACTTTGCCATCGCTGGTGACGTAATACTCTCTCTTCAGCCGCCGGATGTTGTCTTTGCGATTGTGGTACGCCCGCAGATGTGGGTCATGCAGGGAGTTGTACTCTGTGGGCATTAGGTGACAGTAGGGATCTCCCAGGTCAAAATAGCACGAGGGCCGGTAAAGCTGCAAGAAAGATGCTCCAGACGATGAACGGGCCAGGACAGAGTGCCACAGACCAATGCACCTCCGAGCTCTGAGCTTCACACGTGCACAGGGTGGCATTTCCAAACCTTTGAGGTATAGACTAATTCCTGCCTTACTTCCCAGCCAGAGGAAAGAGCTCTCCACGTCAGAGACTCTCCAGCCAGGCACAAGAAATCCTCTGCCTACTTCCTTTGTCTGCTGGCTGTCTGCTGTTGCTGCAGGCATACAGGGAGCTGTTCACTGCGGGGCTGAGAGGGTTGCACCCAGCGCTGCACGTGTGAGGAGCTAAGCTGAAATGTTGCCTGCGGCCACATCTTTTCCTCTGGCAGTTCACTCTGATTGCAAATTGGGATTGTGCTCCCCTCAGGTGCCAAGCTGTGCTTGTGGAAAGGTAGAGGCACTTTCAAGACCTGACACCAGCACTCTCCTCCATGCAGCTCTGGCCAGCCTGCGGCACTGCTATGGGCAAGGCCTCCTTTCTCTCGGTACCACGGAGCCAGGAGCTTGCCTCGACGGCCCAGCCCTCTCCGACTGAAGGGCTGCGGCTCCCGCTGTAGAGCAGGTGACCGCAATAACAGGGACCTCGTAAAAGAAGAGAGCTTTTCTACCCCTTTTCCTTTACCTTTTCCCCCAGCTTTCCCCTGCTGAAGACTGGCTTTGGGCTGCCAGGTGGCACAGGGACCTTGGCCCAGAGTGGGAGGTCCAGCAGCCGAGGATCCATCAGCCCAGTAGCTCCTTCTCCCACGTGCTGTCTTCTCTGCCCGAGCTAGGAAGACAGAGACACTCAGGCGCTAGCTCCAGAAGCCTCCTGCACGGCACTTGCAAGAACGGGCACGGCCCGAGGCACCAGCGCAACCCCCTGTCCCAGGCTCCTCGGCTGAGCCCTCTCCACGGGCCCGCTGCTCACCTCTCTCCTCTTGCCCAGTGCACTCAGCACTGCCTCTGCTTCTCGGGCGCCAGCAGCGAGACGGTGCTCCACGGCTCCTTCCAAGAGCTCTCCCAGAGCTGCCACCCCTGTGCTCACTCCTCTTGCTCCAGAGGCGCACAACTGTGGCCACTGCAGCTGCGCTCCCAGGAAGCGGCTCTGTAGAGGAATTGCGCATTGTCACATCATCGCATTGTGACATCGCTGCATTGTCACCTCACTGCGTTGCCGTAACGCCACCCAACTGCTGTCCAGCGGCTGGTGTCGGGGGGCCCGCCTGGAGGCCAGTTTGGATACGCCTGTGGGAGACCCACTCTTGCTGAGCCACCTTGGAGAGGTCATCGGCACAGGCCGGCCCCTTCCCACCTCAACTCTTCTGTGCCCCACCTTCCCTCTCCTGCACGGACTCCTCAGCCACAACAGCCGTGGCCCTTGCACCCCAGGCTACCTGCAGCTGGGGTTACTCTCTCTGCTGATGGGCAGAGCGTCAAACCAAAGACCAGAGAGGGTTTCTGGGCAGGCCAGCCTCTCTTTCCCGCTCTTGGGGAATTTTTGTGGTACCCTGTGAGGCAAATTAAACACACCTTTGTGCTGTCACCGATATAAAAACAAACTAACTAACAACGCACTGGGCGGAGTGCTACCGCAACCAGCGGTTCTACGTGGAGCGTGCAACGGCGCCGCACAAGCAGATTCCTTCTGTCCGCTTGCGCCAGCACCCATCCCGTGAGCGGCTGGCATGGGGCACCTCAGCCGGGCAGTGGGGCCGTCTCCCAGAGCAGCTCTGCTGCCCAGAGCTGACCCCCGCTGTCTCCCATTCCAGGATGGCTACAAGACAACGCCCAGGCTCTTCCTTATCTCATCACGCAGGGAAACTGCGCTCCCTTGTGCAGGGAGTCCTTCCGTCTCTGGTGTGAGAGAAGGGCAGAGAGTTTTGCTTAAGCCAATGTTTTGTGACTTTGTAGAGATAGTACATAAAGCTTTGTTTAAGTTATGAAAATGTATTTGGCAAGATTCACTCTTGTCTTAGTGATTTGACAGGACTGAGGTTTTACCCGCACGACAGGGCTGCAAGGTTAGAAGAAGGACATCTGGCAGTTGAGCCAGCAAAAGGCAGGAAACTGGGTTGGGGCAAGAATGTCAACAACCCCAAACCTGGGAGCGACCCCTTATATGCTTTTAGCCAATTAACGCCTGTACAACGACGCGTGATATGCTCCTAGCCAATCAGCACCTGTCACGAACGGCGTAGGTAACCAATAGAATGTAGATTGTGAGCTCCCAAAAAGGGAGCCAGGCAAAGTGGGGGGGGGCAGGAGAGGTTATAGATATTGTAACTGTGAACTGAGGGGCTGTGCCTCTGCCATGAGATGCACCCGGCTCAGCTGGCCCGTCAATAAAGCTTTGCTCCGGCGACTTTGTCCTCTGCAAATTTTTCATGGTGACTGGCTATTTCTCACAATCTGGGGGTCATCCGCAAGCTATATTCACTTCTGACTCCGCGGGGCGGGGCGACGGGAACGGAGAAGGTGCGCCCTGCCGATTTCGGCGCTCTCTGGTCTCTTTGCCTCGTTCCGTGGAAGTGGCAGGCGATACCCGGACGGAGGACTCCCGGAGCAAAAAAGGGCGATACAGAAACTGAACAGATTAACGCGCGGCAGGCGACAATTTCTGTGCGCGGAACCCGGGTAAGAAAATTGAGGTTAAGTAACACTGGGGCGGCTGGGATAGCGGGACTGAGAGTGTGAGTGAGACGCGGTATTGGCTGCGAAGCGAGTCCTTCTAACCACAGTTCCGTTTCTCCGCGAGGAGACCGGCCGGTGAAGGGATGAAGCGAGAGGGTTCTGGTTGAAAGGTGTCCCGCGGGAATATGGGGAATAAGTCTGGATGGGAAAGGGGGAGAGTGACCAAGGAGTCGAGTAAGGAGTCCTCCTCGAGCATACCTCCCAACAGTCCTTTGGGGAGAATGCTCAGTGAATGGGGCAGGAGGGTCTGTCCTGCACGCGGGGAAAAGAGAAAGAGAGGATGATCTAATACTGTATGTTTGAATGGACTAAAGAACCCATCAAATGTGACCCCTTCTATTGGCCTAAATATGGATCATCCGAAGACTGGATCTGCCAGGCTTAAATATTTACGTAAAATAATACATAAAACCCTGCAGCCAGGAGGAGAGTGGTTATGCCTCCTGCTGGATGGGAACTCGGTCCCTTCTTATGTCTAAAAAGACACGTAAAACTGAAAAGGAAAAGGAAAAATGGGACCCTGCGAATCATTCACGCCCTCCATATATTCTAGAACCCCAACCTAATGCCCCACCTTTAGAAGAAGAAAACAATGAGGAAGATATTAGCCAAAAAGGAGGGGGGCATACTACTAATCCTCATACCCCGTTAATTCAAGAAACATGAAGGATCCGGACCACTGAATTAGAACAGTTAAAGAAAGATGTCCAAAATTATCCTTTACCCACAGTAAAAAGGGCACAAAAACTTAACGCGGAAGAAATGGCTTCCGTTACGGGAAGTACCCATGCAAGGGGTCCCGGGAGGGGTAGGATATGTAAAGGTGCCCCTAACCAGTACGGAGGTCCGAGAGGTTAAAAAGGAGATGAAGAAAATGCTGGAGGACGCTCTGGGTTTATCAGAACAATTCGACCAGGTTTTGGATCCTAGTATTTACACTTGGGATGAAATGCAGTCCGTTATGGGAACCTTATTTACACCAGAAGAAAGACAAATGATACGGACTGCGGGAATAAGAATCTGGGAAAGGGACAATCCTGCAGATGCTCAGGGAGGGGTCCAGGTGATCAAAAGTTTCCTGTGGCAAGACCAAAAATTGGGACCAGAATAATATTGAAGGTAGAAACCATATGTCAGACTATAGAAAATTAGTAATTAAAGGAATAAAGGATATAGAGGATGCTGCACGGGAGACCATCAAAGGCCCGGCCCGTGGCCCGGCCCGGGGAGTGAGTTCCCGTTAGAGAGAGGGGCTTGCTCCCACCCTTTGGCTGAGCCCTGGCACGGGCCGCTTGACCCTGCTCCAGTGCACGATGCTGGGCCTCCACAATGCACCTGCCTCCCCGCTCCGGACACACAAGACCCAAACGACGCGTGACAGAGCGGTCCCCAGGCGGAGACGCCACTCTCCACGCCAGGTGCAGGGACAGCAAGTATTGGTGCAGAGCTGCTGGGGCAGCTCGGTCTGAGGAGAAAGGGCCCTGGAAAAAGGATCTCAAGGCAAAGACCAACGCTGTCCTTCACAGAAAGGGAAAAAGAGGCTTCCTGGAACCGCACGCATGCCTCCACCAGACCGGCAGCAACGCTTGCCTAACCAGAGGAAAACACTGGCTCCCTGTCGCCTCCCCAGATTGGATTCCCTGTCAGATGGGGTCTTAGCATGACAGAGGCCGTAGGAGGGAAGAGGAGGAGACAGATGAGTGCAGGGAAGATGCCCACACACACTATGGCCCGGCTTGAAGGAAGGCAGGCCTGAGCAAGCACTTGCGAGTAAACTCTTTATTGCGGGAACAAGGGTCTCAAGTCTGTGTTTGCTGCCCGGAGGAGCTGCCCGGGGGCTCTACACATCTCTTGCCGCACAGCTCCCCAGGACACGGTCCACAAGCCTGCCAACTAAGGCCCTCCGGCCGCGGCTGCTGGGGCTTTCCTCGGACAAGCTCTGTGCGCCATACTCCTGTCTGGATGGGGGCCTTTGTATCTGCCGGAGGGAGGGGCTGCCTGGAAATCTGTGGGCGTCCTCAGCAGGAGTCCCTGCTGCGTGGCGCTGCTGAACACCGGAGACGGCCTTTGGGATGCTCTCCCTCCGAACCGTGCGCCTCCCTCGCGAGACAGCAGCAGCGGTCGTATGTCGCAGTGGTTCTAGCACAGGCAGCTTGGCTCCCTTCCTTGCTTCCAGGCCCCGCTGTTCAGATGCTCTGGGCAATCCTTGTCCGTCTTCCACTCCCTGACTCGACAAAGACGTCTGGGATGGCTGCGGCTGTCTCCTGGAGACATGTCCCCTGGGAAGCTCCAGGATTTCAGAATACTGGCAGCCAGAGTCTTCTTCAAACGCAGCTTTGAACACGCTGCCTGCACCAATGTCTTCCTTCCTCTTGGAGTCAGCATCACTCCTGGGCAGCTGGGCGCCTTCCTGTCCCAGCTGCTCAGGCTGGGAGTAGCTTTGGCCATTGCCCAAAGCTGCTTTCACTCTTCTGCACCGCCCCGATTTCAGGGCGGTATTTCTGCTTGCAGGTGCAGGTGGGCGAGGGGGATTTTCAGGATGCAGCAGCCACTCTGCCAGGCGAGAAGTGTCGATTGGTCCCAGAAGTTTGGGGGCATCCTCTACTTTGGCCAGCCGTTGCCGAAGCCTTTCCTGAAAGGTGACACCAGGTTGTGGTCTGCAGAAGCGTTCACAGCCCTGCGTTCTGAGGCTTCCCACGGGCCCGGCTCCGCACTCTGCCTCAGCCACGCGACGAGGGCAGAAGACAAGGGCAGAAGACTCCGCGTGCTCGCACACGGCCTTCCTGCCTGTGCCCACCCCAGCACCCTGCGCCAGCTCAGCTGCGAGCTTGCCAGTCCTTTCCCCGCCAGAACGCCTGGCCACCAGCACAGCCCTCCCCTCTTCTGCACCGACCGCCTCCCCGAGATGCACCAAGTAAAGCCCCAGCCCTCGGCACCCTGCCGCTCTACACGTATCTGCGAACGCTCTGCTTTGCCTACCTCTTCTCGCCTGATCGTTTTCTCTGTCTCCTGCTTGAGCCTGGTCAGATACTGCCTGTAGTCATTGAACTCCTTCACAGTGCAAACCACCTACGGAGAGGCGAGGGCAGAAATCACCCAAGCACTGTCAAAGCCAGCTACGCAGGCTGCCTTCCCCAAAACAGCCCGACCCCAGCGGGAGGGGAGCTGCTACTCTGCACACGCTCCCTCTGCGCTCAGGGAACCCCGCTCGCAGGGAATCGTTTTTATCAGCCCAACGACGTCCAAACCTACTTTGCCATCGCTGGTGACGAAACCCTCTCTCTTCAGCTGCCGGATGTTGTCTTTGCGATTGTGGTACGCCCGCAGATGCGGGTCATGCAGGGAGTTGTACTCTGTGGGCATTTGGCGACAGTAGGGATCTCCCAGGTCAAAATAGCACGAGGACCGCTGAAGCTGTAAGAGAAATGCTCCAGAGGATGAACGGGCCAGGAGAGCAGCAGAGATGAACGCACCTCCAAGCTTCTCACGTGCACAGGGTGGCATTTCCAAACCTTTGAGGTATAGACTAATTCCTGCCTTACTTCCCAGCCAGAGGAAAGAGCTCTCCACGTCAGAGACTCTCCAGCCAGGCACAAGAAACCCTCTGCCTACTTCCTTTGTCTGCTGGCTGTCTGCTGTTGCTGCAGGCATACAGGGAGCTGTTCACTGCGGGGCTGAGAGGGTTGCACCCAGCGCTGCACGTGTGAGGAGCTAAGCTGAAATGTTGCCTGCGGCCACATCTTTTCCTCTGGCAGTTCACTCTGATTGCAAATTGGGATTGTGCTCCCCTCAGGTGCCAAGCTGTGCTTGTGGAAAGGTAGAGGCACTTTCAAGACCTGACACCAGCACTCTCCTCCATGCAGCTCTGGCCAGCCTGCGGCACTGCTATGGGCAAGGCCTCCTTTCTCTCGGTACCACGGAGCCAGGAGCTTG
Source organism: Chlamydotis macqueenii (assembly GCF_036417535.1). Taxonomy (NCBI): domain Eukaryota; kingdom Metazoa; phylum Chordata; class Aves; order Otidiformes; family Otididae; genus Chlamydotis; species Chlamydotis macqueenii. The sequence continues at coordinate 1,777,941 of NC_141571.1, read as the reverse complement.
CCTCGACGGCCCAGCCCTCTCCGACTGAAGGGCTGCGGCTCCCGCTGTAGAGCAGGTGGCCATAGCGACTTCTCTGCCTGATGGGGACCCTGTGAAAGGAGAGAGCTTTTCTACTCCTTTCTACTTCCTTTACCTTTTCCCCCAGCTTTGCCCTGCTGAACACAGGCTTGGAGCCGGGAATCACAGGGATCTTCACCCCGAGAGGGAGGTCCAGCAGCCGAGGATCCATCAGCCCAGTAGCTCCTTCTCCCACGTGCTGTCTTCTCTGCCCGAGCTAGGAAGACAGAGACACTCAGGCGCTAGCTCCAGAAGCCTCCTGCACGGCACTTGCAAGAACGGGCACGGCCCGAGGCACCAGCGCAACCCCCTGTCCCAGGCTCCTCGGCTGAGCCCTCTCCACGGGCCCGCTGCTCACCTCTCTCCTCTTGCCCAGTGCACTCAGCACTGCCTCTGCTTCTCGGGCGCCAGCAGCGAGACGGTGCTCCACGGCTCCTTCCAAGAGCTCTCCCAGAGCTGCCACCCCTGTGCTCACTCCTCTTGCTCCAGAGGCGCACAACTGTGGCCACTGCAGCTGCGCTCCCAGGAAGCGGCTCTGTAGAGGAATTGCGCATTGTCACATCATCGCATTGTGACATCGCTGCATTGTCACCTCACTGCGTTGCCGTAACGCCACCCAACTGCTGTCCAGCGGCTGGTGTCGGGGGGCCCGCCTGGAGGCCAGTTTGGATACGCCTGTGGGAGACCCACTCTTGCTGAGCCACCTTGGAGAGGTCATCGGCACAGGCCGGCCCCTTCCCACCTCAACTCTTCTGTGCCCCACCTTCCCTCTCCTGCACGGACTCCTCAGCCACAACAGCCGTGGCCCTTGCACCCCAGGCTACCTGCAGCTGGGGTTACTCTCTCTGCTGATGGGCAGAGCGTCAAACCAAAGACCAGAGAGGGTTTCTGGGCAGGCCAGCCTCTCTTTCCCGCTCTTGGGGAATTTTTGTGGTACCCTGTGAGGCAAATTAAACACACCTTTGTGCTGTCACCGATATAAAAACAAACTAACTAACAACGCACTGGGTGGAGTGCTACCGCAACCAGCGGTTCTACGTGGAGCGTGCAACGGCGCCGCACAAGCAGATTCCTTCTGTCCGCTTGCGCCAGCACCCATCCCGTGAGCGGCTGGCATGGGGCACCTCAGCCGGGCAGTGGGGCCGTCTCCCAGAGCAGCTCTGCTGCCCAGAGCTGACCCCCGCTGTCTCCCATTCCAGGATGGCTACAAGACAACGCCCAGGCTCTTCCTTATCTCATCACGCAGGGAAACTGCACTCCCTGCACGGAAGGGAGTCCTTCCGTCTCTGGCATCCCTGCCTCCAGCCACCTGAACCCCTTCTTGCAGCGGGGCCTGCTTGCCCTCCCTGCCACATCCTTCCTCGCTCACCAGTCACCACTGCTGGGTGGGTACAGTTTGAATTTCCCCTTCACGGTCAGCTGTCTTGACTTGTCTCCTTCGGAGCCTGAGGGCCTCCCTTGCCCAGAGGATGCTGCACGGTGAGTGAAGGGGTTAAAGAAATTTTAGTGGATATGGCCTTGATTAATTATTGCTGTGAATACTATGGTGATAAATAGTGCTTGAACCACTTGCTTAATGATTTGCGAAACCTTTCGTGGGGAGTTTTGCAATTCTTCTTGAAAAGACAGTTCCTGATATGGACCGCGGGGACTCCTTCAAGAACCAGCTAAAACCCACCCTACAGCTTGAATAAAAGCCAAGGTATCACTGTGCCTCCGCGAGAACAAAAGGTTACTAGTGGTGACAAAGGAGTCACCTACCTTCATCCCCATGACCCCTGACAACCACCACCACAAGGCACTGCACAAGCACAGATGCAAGGATTTTATGAAAATGACCCCTTGGGACTAATTTTAATACAAAGCGAGGAAAGGTCATGCATGTGCATAGGTGTACAGCATAGTCCCCGTTGGGTGGGTACCCAGGTTGGTTCGGGGTGCCAAGGGAGACTCGCTGACCGATAGAGCGGCCGCTAGCAATCTTGGGAGGAGATTGAGTGGGTCCAAGGTGACCGCTGCATCCCATTGTCGGGAGCCAGGACGGACCTGCTGATGACCGGTATATGAGAAGGAGGAGAAGGGTAAGCGGGCCTCTTACAGTTTTAAAAGATACTTGCAGCTGCTGGAAGGTTGTCAACTGGAGTGATAATTGTATGATTTGAATATTTTGGTGTGTGTGTGATCTTCTGTGTTGCGCGGTGGAAATTTTAAAGTGTGAGTGAGTCCCAGGACTCCAAGCAAAACTGCTACTGTGTGTGTGACGTGAGGTCTGTCCAGCTGCCCCTAGCCACCCAGATTCTTCTGAGGTGGGCTAGAAAGCAAGGGGACTTTCCTCTGTCTTGTGTGATTGTGTGGCCACTGTGAGTGTGTGGACGTCCATGAAAGTGTGAACACTGTGAGTACCTTTGTATGTCGACACGAAGAGAAATTATAGAGAAGTGTAAGAGATGATTTGCGCGGAAGGTCATTAAGAGAGGCAGCCAAATCAAAATTAAGAATCATTGGCAGAGATTGTAAAATGGGAAACAACCATGGAGGAATATTAAAGAAGAGTCCTCTGGGGTGTGTACTTGCCCACTGGATATTGTTGGGACTGGAGATACGGAAAGCAAAAGACCATTATCAAATATTGCAATCAGTGGTGGCTGTTGTGTAAGTTAGAAGCCGAGGCTAAGTGGCCGCTCAATGAGTCGATAGATTATGAGGTGGTATATGCTGATGTGTTTTTCACTTTAAGAAATCATCCTGAGTGGCAAAAGGAATGTGGTATAAATTTGGCCCCTCAGGATCCCCTTGTTTTGGCATTAGGAAAGGATAAAAAGAAGGAACAAGGAAAGTTGAAGGTTTAGAGGACGTGGAAGGGGAATGTATGCTGGGCGGATTTGGTGTTCAAGGGGGACAAGGCAGAAGGATGCTGGGAAGGAACTAATGTGCATGTTGTTGGGAGCAAGGGCATTGGAAAAATGAGTGCCCCAAGCGCAGAAATACCCCAACAGAAATGGAGACATCAGACTGACCGGAACCTGGGGCATCTACCCGAGCGGAACCACTGGTTGTAATTAAGCTGGGGGAAAAACCACAAGAAATAGAATTCTTAGTAGATACAGGGGCAACGTACTCGGTTTTAAATCAGGCCTTGATGCCCCTGGGAAATGATTATGTCATGGTAAAAGGAGCGACTGGCCAAAGTGAAAAGGCATATTTTTGTAAGCCTCTAGAATACAAATTGGGAAAACAATGGGGTATTCATAAATTTTTATATATGCCCAACTCCCTGAAAGCACTTTTGGGAAGAGATTTGTTGGAACAACTGGGAGCAAAGATTATTATATTTGAAAAAGGAGAGATTACTCTGGAGGTAAAAGATCAGCAATATGTTCAGATATTGTCTCTAACCTTAACCAGTCTCCCCTCAGAAGGAAAAATTAATGAGGAAATCCTAAACCAAGTGTACCCGGGGGTATGGGCTACTGATGTACCTGGAGGAGCGAAAAGTGCTCCACCTGTCAAAGTTAAAGTTAAGGAAGGCCGACGACCGGCAAGAATTAAACAATATCCCCTAAAGAAGGAAGACAGAGAAGGAATCCGGCCGGTGATAGAAAAATTTCTGCAGTTAGGATTATTAAAGGAGTGTGAGTCAGAATTCAATACCCTTATATTACCTGTTTGGAAACCCGATGGGTCATATAGGGTGGTCCAAGACTTACGGGCGGTGAATAAGATAACTGAAGACCTCTACCCAGTAGTGGCAAATCCATATACCCTGCTGACTGTGTTGACACCTGAACTAAGTTGGTTTACTGTTGTAGATTTGAAGGATGCTTTCTTTTGCCTCCCTCTCCACAAAGCCAGTCAAAAATTGTTTGCGTTCGAATGGGAAAACCCTAAAAGTGGTTGGAAGACCCAGCTCACTTGAACGGTGTTGCCGCAAGGATTTAAGAATAGTCTTACCATTTTCGGCAATCAGCTTGCGAAAGACCTGGAATCCTGGGAAACCTCGTCTGAGAAAGGAAAATTGTTGCAGTATGTGGATGATATCCTGATCGCCACCAAAACAGAGGAAGACTGTATGACATGGACGGTGAGTCTGTTGAATTTCTTGGGACTCCAAGGATACCAGGTGTCCAAGAAGAAGGCCCAGGTAGTGCAGCGTAAAGTGAATTATTTGGGCTATGAAATTAGTGCAGGACAAAGAACTTTGGGACAGGCCTGCAAAGAGGCAATATGCCAAACTCAAAGACCTCAGACAGTAAAGGAGTTACAGACTTTTCTGGGAATGACGGGGTGGTGCCAATTGTGGATCTATAATTATGGAACACGTGTTAAACCACTGTATCATAGAATCATAGAATCATAGAATCATAGAATGGTTAGGGTTGGAAGGGACCTTCAAAGGTCATCCAGTCCAACCCCCCTGCAAGGAGCAGGGACATCCCCGACTAGATCAGGTTGCTCAGAGCCTCATCCAGCCTGGCCTTGAACGTTTCCAGGGACGGGGATTCCACCACCTCTCTGGGCAACCTGGGCCACTGCTCTACAACTCACGTTGTAAAAAAATTTTTTCCTAATATCATTTTCCTAAATGTACCTCCCTCTATTTTAAAACCATTACTCCTTGTCCTATCGCAACAGGCCCTGCTGAACAGCCTCTCCCCATCTTTCTTGTAGCCACCTTGAGGTACTGGAAGGCCGCTCTAAGGTCTCCCCGGAGCCTTCTCTTCTCCAGGCTGAACAGCCCCAACTCTCTCAGCCTGTCCTCATAAGAGAGGTGCTCCAGCCCTTTTATCATCTTCGTGGCCTCCTCTGCACCTGTATGCGCTGACAGCCACTGAGCAGAAGCACCTTGAGTGGAACAAGGAGACTGATCGAGCCTTTCAGCTACTGAAAAAGGCTTTGATGTCGGCCCCGACTCCCAGATCTTCTTTTCCCAGCGGCAACACAGGAGAACCAGTGCGTCATGACTGTTTGGAAACCATCGAAGCAACATACACAAGCTGCCCAGACCTGAGGGACAGCCCCATGGAGAACGGGGAAAACTGGTTCACAGACGGGAGCAGTTATGTCTTAAATGGCAATCAACATGCGGGATACGCCATCACCACCAGTCAAGAGGTAATAGAATCAGGGCCTTTGCCCATGAACACCTCCGCACAGAAGGCAGAAATAATTGCCCTAACCCGAGCCCTAGAATTGGCCCAGGGCAAAGTTGTGAACATTGACACGGACTCAAAATATGCCTTCGGAGTTGTGCACGCACATGGAGCAATCTGGAAAGAAAGAGGACTATTGAACTCCCAGGGAAAAAATATCAAATATGCAGAAGAAATTCTGAAGCTACTAGAAGCTGTCCAGCTCCCTGAGAAAGTGGCAATTATGCATATTAAGGCACACCAGAAAGTGAGCTCAGATTTGGAAAAAGGGAATGAGCTGGCGGACGGAGAGGCAAAACAAGTGGCCAAAACAAAGGTAAAAATAGAAGGGGCTCTAATTCCTGATAGGCAAATCTCCCTAGAAGGTAAGCCAGAATATACCAAGGAAGATCAGAAACTTATTACAGACTTAGAAGGGTCATATAACGAAGAGGGCTGGGCTTATACCCCACAGGGAAGACTAATTATTCCCTCTTGTTTACTGTGGCACTTGATACGGGAGGAACATGGAGAAAGGCATTGGGGAACAGAAGCTTTGTACAAACATTTAATAAGAGAAATTGTGGCCAGAAACTTATATACCACAGTGAGACAGGTGACTCAACAGTGTGTCTTTTGCCTCCAGACTAATCCTAAAAATACTCCCAAACCAGAAATGGGCCAGATTGGAAAGGGCAATGGGCCTGGACAACAATGGCAGGTTGATTTTACAGAACTTCCAAGAAAAGGGGGGTAGCGGTATTTACTGGTATTAACCGATACCTTTTCAGGTTGGCCAGAAGCATTCCCAACCAGAACAGCTAGGTAACTAAAGTATTGGTACAAGAGATAATACCACATTTTGGGGTTCCAGCAACCATATCCTCTGACAGAGGACCACACTTTGTCTCAAAAATAGTACAACAAATTAGCCACCATTTGGAAATAGATTGGCAACTTCATACCCCATATCTCCGTCAGTCGAGTAGCCAAGTGGAGAAAATGAACCATTTAATCAAAAAGCAAATTGTGAAACTGGGACAAGAAGTGAACTTGAAATGGCCTCAGTCTCTCCCTTTAGCCCTTTTGCGTATACGAACAAGACCAAGGGCGAAGGAAGGACTGAGCCCCTTTGAAATTTTGTATGGACGACCCTATGGAATACAGAGGGGGATATCTATGCAAATTGGAGATGAAATTATGACTTCCTACATGGTGGTATCGAGCAAACAGCTCATTAGAATTTGAAAGTGTGTAATTGGAACCCGGGGAAGAGGTCTAGATGAACCTGTGCATGATATACAACCTGGAGATTACGTACATGTAAAGTCTCTTGCAGAAAAACCTTGAAGCCACAGTGGTGGCACCGTTTCAGGTGCTCCTTACTTCATTCCCTGTAGTCAGAATTAAGGAACAACCTGCTTGGATCCACCACATGAGAACGAAGCCCATGGACACTTGAGGTTGAAAAGGCAACATGTATAAATTATGGGATTAACTAGAGCATGGAGAGAAAACTCATATGTTAACATAACTGAGAAGGTAGCTCAATCCTTTAATCTATCTAACTGCTGGATTTGTACCATGCTCCCAAGGGGCAACATGGAAATACCGTTATATGGGATACCCTCGAATAACTGGACAAATACATTGTATAATAACGGTACCTGGTCCAATGAACGCTGGGGAATGGAGCAAGTAAATTATACTCTACCGACAGGCCCGAGATTTACCTTACAAGCATGGGAAAACATTACTATTAGAAGTCGGTGCATGGGAGATGATAGTAGTGAACAAGCCGTTAAATGGAAATTGGGGTTCAGCTTTGGCCAACAACCAGATTGCTCAGAAACTATGGATGTGGGAGGATATGATTTAACAAGATTAGGGAAATTTTGTAATGTGATTGTCCAGCTGGCATATGACCTGGAGAGAGAATCAGGGGTAAGCGGGTCTCCAGAAAGTGGTTGCAAATTAGGGTTAGGATATTGGTGGTTATGTGGGGATGGGAGGGCAAGAAAGAACTTGCCACCGAATTGGAGGGGACATTGTGCTGGTGGGTATTTAGGTCCTCCTAACTCCTTCTATAATGGATTGGTACCGCCAGTGGGAATTCTGAGAACCCCTTGGAGGCGTACAACTCGATGAATCCCGTTGAACCCGCTAGTAGAAAGACCTACAGGATATCACAGTTTTGCTCGATGGTTAATCCCTGGCCTAGGAATAAGCAAATTGGAAAAGGCAATAGTAAGTATTTTGGCTGAATTGGAGCGGCTTGAGAACTCTACAATGGATGCAATCAAAGCATTACAAACAGAAATCTCATCCCTTAGTAAAGTGGTTTGGCAAAACCAAATGGCATTGGATTTACTAACTGCTAAAGAGGGAGGAGTTGGTATGGTGATAAACCAAAGCTGTTGCACATATATTGGTCAATACAGAGAGCAGAGACGGATTTAGAGGAAATATGGAAACATACCCGTTTGATACATGAGGTTTCGCTGGACGATACCTCTTTTGGGTTTATGGAGTTATGGGACAAATTGACTAGTTGGTTACCAAGTTTAACATGGCTGAAGCAATTATTTGTCGCAGCAATTATAATCATACTTCTGTCCATAATGCTTTGTATGACAGTTCGATGTGGCTTATGGTGTTTTCAGAGCACAGGAAATTCCTACAGTGAATGGAAGAGGAACCAATTACGACGGAAACTTGAGTCTAACAAATATTTTGAGAATATGCTAGATAGGGCAACATTGTACTAGAATTAGGTATAGTAAAGGAATTTACTAATCTTCTAGAAAAGGGGGGACTGAGAGAAGGGGTTAAAGAAATTTTAGTGGATATGGCCTTGATTAATTACTGCTGTGAATACTATGGTGATAAATAGTGCTTGAACCACGCTTAACGATTTGCTAAACCTTTCGTGGGGAGTTTTGCAATTCTTCATGAAAAGACAGTTCCTGATACGGACCACGGGGACTCCTTCAAGAACCAGCTAAAACCCACCCTACAGCTTGAATAAAAGCCAAGATATGCCTGCACGAGAACAAAAGGTTACTAGCGGTGACGAAGAGGCGTCACCTACCTTCATCCCCGCGACCCCCGACAACCACCACCACAAGGCACTGCGCAAGTGCAGATGGGGGGATTTTATGAAAATAACCCCTTGGGACTAATTTTAACACGAGCGGGAATAGCTCATGCATATGTATAGGGGCATTGTGAAGCTTCATGTGTATGTAACACCTGGATGTATAAATTCAAAGTGAGGTGCTGCGTCAGGCGCACACGGCTTTGGCGGGGCTGCCCCCCGTGCTGCCTGGCGCTGAATAAACATACCTACTTTACAATCTTACAGATTGTGGACTCTGTTTTCTGCATGTCAACGGGAGACCATCAAAGGCCCGGCCCGTGGCCCGGCCGGGGAGTGAGTTCCCGTTAGAGAGAGGGGCTTGCTCCCACCCTTTGGCCGAGCCCTGGCACGGGCCGCTTGACCCTGCTCCAGTGCACGATGCTGGGCCTCCACAATGCACCTGCCTCCCCGCTCCGGACACACAAGACCCAAACGACGCGTGACAGAGCGGTCCCCAGGCGGAGACGCCACTGTCCACGCCAGGCGCAGGGACAGCAAGTATTGGTGCAGAGCTGCTGGGGCAGCTCGGTCTGAGAAGAAAGGGCACTGGAAAAAGGATCTCAAGGCAAAGACCAACGCTTCCTGGAAGCTCCAGGATTTCAGAATCCTGTGTCCTAAGGCTTCACGTGGGTCCAGCTCAGCACTGCCTCAGCCACACAACGTGGGCAGAAGACAGGAGCTCTCGTCAGGACCCTGTGTGCTTGCACAGGGCCTTCCTGCCCGCGCCCGTCAACCAGCCTGCAGCAGCTCAGCTCCGAGCCTGCCAGTCCATAGCGACCAGCTGCCAGCTCTTTAGATAAGGAGATGGCCTGTCCAGAGACAGGGACGGAACCCGACAGGGAGCGAGGAGATCCCAGCCCGAAGTACCATCACACCAGCTGTGGCCTGGCCAGCGCCGGGGCTGTTGGTACCCGACCCCCGCGGGCCCGCTCGGCCCCGCAGCCGGAGGAAGAGGCGGAGCGGCGGCGGCCGCCTTCCGCTTCCGGCTTGGCTGCGCAGCCGCAGCTCGCGCCGCTGGGCCGCAGCCCTGGCCGGAGCCGCCCCGCGCTGCCATGGCGCTGAGGCGGCGCCGGGGCCTGGCCGCGGCGGGCTCCCTGCTGCCGCTGCTCTGCGCCCTGCTCCGCGCCGCCGCCGACACCAGCGCCGGCCGGGTAGGTGCGGGAGCGGGAGGGGGGCCGGGGCCGGGCCTGGGCGGCGAGTCCGGAGGTGCTGCTGCTGGGGTTACGGGCGGACGGGGAGCCCGGGCGGGTTGTGCGCTGCGGTGGCCCGGGGGCAGGCTGGAAAGCTGGGCGGGCAGCGGCTCCCCGGCGCCCGGCTCCAGCCCCGCCGCCGCGCCCGGCCGGTGCTGCTCGCCGGAAGCCTTCCCGGCGTCTCCCGTAGGCCCTCGCCGTGCCGCTCTCCGAACCGGCCGGTCCTGGTCGCTGCTGCCGGGCCGGGCTCAGGCGTGCGGCCGGAGCCGCCGGCAGCTCCTCTGCCTGTGCCGGGACAGGTCGGGAACCGGCGGGCGAAGGCAGCCGTGCCCGTTCTGTGTGCTCTTGAGCTTCAGGCAGCCGGGAGGAGCAGCCCCCGCCGTGGGGTGTCCCTTGCCTTCGCCCGCTGCCCAGCCCAGCCCGGCCGGGACGGGACGAGGATAGGCGAGGGCGGCCCCGCTCAGGGCTGCTGTGGTTCGTGTGCTGTGCCCTTGCTGCTCAAGGACAGCCGGTTTTGGTCGGGCTGAGGGTCTGCGTGTCCAGCACCCTGCATTTGTCGGAGGCCGGCGCTGATGCCCAGGCAGTGGTAGCGAATGTCCGGTCTCCATGCAGTTCTGCAGCTTGGCTTTGTCTGCAGCCAGTGGTGATGTTCGTGCTGAATAGCGCTGTATGTTCATTTCCTTGGTGAACTTCAACGTGCCCAGCCCAGATGTCGTCTTATGCCTTCTTTCTCCTGCTTTGGAAGCAAGGCCTTTCTGTCTTCCCAATGGGTTCTTGCACAGAAAAATGGGGATTGTTCTCCCTCTTGTGCCCCTCCTCGCTTGAGCCCCTTTCCTGCTGTGGTGTTACGTTAAGGGAAGATGTGCCTCTTCTCTCCCCCCTGCCCTGGGTGATCAGGCTGCCAGTGTGGGAGCAGCGCACGCAGATCAGCATCAGTGCTTGTGTGTCGAGAGCTGTCTCCTGCGTGGGGGTCAGCTGGATTGTCCTCGTGGCTGGAAAATACGGGATATATGTTGGTCTCATAGTAATCCTGGCCTAAGGATTGCGTCAGAGGGCTGGGGTGTTGGCCAGAAGAAGGAAACACTGGGGTGTGTGCATGAAAAGTTGTGGTGAGAAGTTTATGAAAGCAAGCCTTCCAGGTTTTATTGGTGTTTGCACTTACTGGTGAATTGATATTCCTTTTTCTCGTGGTATGAAAGTGAGGGTGGGGAGAGAGGGGAGGAACAAAGTTCCTGAATTAACGGGTGTTTCTGAAAATGCTGTCTTTAGTATTTTGACAAGTTTGGCGTGTGATTTTATTTGAGGCTGCGTTTTGAGGAGGAGGTGGGGAAAAGCGAAAAGCTCCTTGAGGAGAGTTAGCTGTTTTCCTGTTGTCATGATTTGCTAGATATCTGCTATTGGCAGAGGAAAAGTCCATCTAACCAGAATCCTTGCAAGCTCTCTGAGTGTGTTTCTTTGAAGTTGTTTTTTTTTTGAAAGAAATATTCCTGCGCTCAGTGCAAGCGTAAAGCTGAGCCTGTGTTTGCAGGCGTTGCCCAGGCCTGTGAAGCTGTTTGCTTGGCGTGGTGGTCCAGAGGCAGCAGTAGGTGGCGGGCAGGGGGGTGTTGGGAGCATGCTGCTGTGGGGACTGAGAAATCTCATGATGGCAAGGTGACAGGGTGCACAGGAGGACTCTGGAACAAGGACAGAGCTTCTTGGGCGTTTCTGGTGCTCCAAAGACGTGAGTCTGCCCTGGTTGCTCAGTAGGGATGATGGCCATTTTTAATCAGCAGGTCTCCATTGTGATGTCAGGACAGGTGATATTAAGCTGGGTCTTCAGCCCTTCCCAGGATCAGATGATATTACCAGACCTGACAAAAAAAAAAAGAGGTGGTTGGATTTTTTGGGCTAGTTTGTCACTTTTTCTTTTGAGGAAATGTTCTGTTCTGTTAAGTTGAAAATTTGCTGTGGCATCTTACCATCTGTTTCTTTTTTTTCTTTTCTTTTCTTTTTTTTTTTTCAGAGTTGGTTGAAAACTTATGGCTACTTACTTCCATCTGACAGCCAAATGTCTGCCTTGCAGTCGGGAAAAGCTGTGCAGTCCGCAGTTGCCACTATGCAACAGTTTTATGGGATCCCAGTAACAGGAGTTTTGGACCAGACAACTATTGAGTAAGATTAACGTAGGCTAATTTTGTCTTTCCCTTTCTTAACACATTGTCATATTACCTGGGCAATTATTCCAGCTACAAGAAGTCCTCAAAAGGGATGGGTTTGACTCAGCCAGAGGAGTCTTGATAATGAAAAGATGTCCCTAACGAAAACATGTGGACAACTCCACCTTTTCTTTTTTGCCAACGGTACTGTTTGCAGGTGTGAGGAGAAGCTCTTGTTAAATGTCATTCTTTGTACATTGCTGGTGCACAGGCAAAACATGAATCCTGTGAGCTTCTGAAAGCAGAGAACATACAGAATTTAATTTGTTTCCATCTGTGTCTGGATTTAGGTGAAATTTTGGCTCCAGAAATGGCTTGTGATGTATTTCTGAATTAACTGGAGTTGTGGATCACCACAGATGGTACTTGTGGAGACCTGTACTTCCCAGTTGAAGTGGATTGTTGTAGTCTGATGGTAATAGTCAAGACTACTTAGCTGTCAGTAGTTGCCATTTGTTGGACATTAGATGTTCTCTGCTCTATGTTGACCATTTGTTGTTTGTGATCAGTGTCTTGATAGCACAGCAGCATTGATCTAAATGACCTAGGCTGGGGGGACTTTGTTCTTTGAAGGCTGTTGCCTTTAGTCTGATCTTCAGTTTGTACCGCAAAGTGTGGTGTGGAAGTGGTGTCCTGGTGTGGAAGCGGTGTCCTCTGCTACCTGACTGCCTTCCTGGCACCGGATTGCCTGGATGCTGTGCATTGGCTCAGTCTGCTGCTGGTCTGGACTAGGGGAGTGTCTGTTGACTAAAGCCGAATGCAGATAAGGTCTTACTAATTCTTTCTGGGGGAAAGAAGCATCTCATGGTGAGCAAAAAAAGGAAGTGCAAATAACAGAGCTTGCTTAGCCTGCCTGGGAGCTTTCCCGTGACCTTTTCTTACTGCATTAGCAGAGTCCTTTAGAGTGGGCCCTGCCTAGTTCATCTCTCCTGTTGCGGCACTCTGCTGCCAAAAGGGACACAGTAGCACAAAAGAAGGGGACAAGTAGTAACCAAATAGCGTGAAGAACAAAGGGATTTGGTTTTATGCCTTCTGGACTATGGGAACAGGGAGAAACAGACCAGACTATGGGAAGAGGGGGAAACAGAAGAAATCAGTGAGTTAGGCAGGAGGGACTCATCCTGGACTGAGAGTGTGTCTCCACTGAATGTGCCGTTCCCTTCTTTAGCTCACAGGAAAAGCCCCTTGTTCTCCATTGAAGGGTGGAGAAAATCCTGTTTGTTTGCTTTTCAAATGAGAATCATAGAATGGTTAGGGTTGGAAGGGACCTTCAAAGGTCATCTAGTCCAACCCCCCTGCAAGGAGCAGGGACATCCCTGACTAGGTCAGGTTGCTCAGAGCCTCATCCAGCCTGGCCTTGAACGTTTCCAGAGATGGGGCCTCCACCACCTTTCTGGGCAACCTGTTCCAGTGTTCTATAACTCGCATCGTAAAAAAATTTTCCCTAATTTCTAATCTAAATCTACCTCCCTCTATTTTAAAACCATTACCTCTCGTCCTATTGCAACAGGCCCTGCTAAACAGCCTATCCCCATCTTTCTTGTAGGCCCCCTTGAGGTACTGGAAGACCGCTATCAGGTCTCCCCGGAGCCTCCTGTTCTCCAGGCTGAACAGCCCCAACTCTCTCAGCCTGTCCTCATAAGAGAGGTGCTCCAGCCCTTTTATCATCTTCGTGGCCCTCCTCTGGAACTTCTCCAACTGGTGGATGTCCTTCTTGTGTTGGGGGCTCCAGAACTGGACACAGTACTCCAGGTGGGGTCTCACCAGGGCAGAGTAGAGGGGGAGAATCACCTCCCTCGACCTGCTGGCCACGCTTCTCTTGATGCAGCCCAGGATGCAGTTGGCCTTCTGGGCCGCAAGGGCGCATTGCCTGCTCATGTTAAGCTTCTCATCCACCAGCACTCCCAAGTCCTTCTCCTCAGGGCTGCTCTCAATCCATTCTCCACCCAGCCTGTATTTGTGCCTGGGATTGCCATGACCCAGGTGCAGGACCTTGCACTTGGCCTGGTTGAACTTCATGAGGTTTGCACGGGCCCACCTCTCCAGCCTGTCCAGGTCCCTCTGGATGGCATCCCTCCCTTCCAGCGTGTCGATGGCACCACACAACTTGGTGTCGTTGGTGAACTTGCTGAGGGTGCACTCTATCCCACTGTCCATGCCGCCAACAAAGATGTGAATGAGGTGAAAATTAACTGCTTTTTAAATGTGGGGATTTTCTGAGAAAATGGTACTCATTGCCATTAGTACCACGGTTTGTAAGTGAATGCTGAGGCAGAGCCAAAGAGCGAGGTTGTGTGTGCAGTTGGTGTGTAGAAGCTTCCAGTTGGGATGCTTCTGAGTGGGAAGAGGTGGGGAAAGTAGGGGCTGTGATATTGGGTTGCTAGTTTGTAAAGGTAGGGAGCTGTTTCTGCTGCCCTGTGGGTGACGGGGAAGGGAGCAAACTGCATGTGGGAGTCCTTACTTTAGTAAGTAAAAGTATTTTTCTGGATGAAGTGAAGATGTTGCCCATATTTTACTTGGTTTTTACATGAGCAGAGATTGATTGGTGCATGAGCACCCAAAGGCTGATGGGTGAAAAACCTAGATGGTTCCCTTTTCTGAAGCTCTGGTCTCCAAAGGTTGAAACCTCTGCTGCAACCAAATGTGGGTGTGTTCTACAGGCACGTTCGGTTGCTCTACCTCCGTCTGTCCTGAGTCAGTAGGTCCATATGCTGGGTGGAGCAGGAGTGCTGGCCTAGAAACTACATGAAATGAAAAAGAGATCTCAGTTGCTGTGCAGTGAGCCTGTATTTTGAGTTGGAGGGGCATGTCTGGCTGGGCGTTGGTGGGCTGTCCCTTCCTCAGGCTTGGTTGTGGAAGCTGAGCTAAAGGAGAAGAGCTGGCAAGGCAGGCTGGCTCTGAGAGCACTGAGGCATTTGCGAAGCTGTTATTTCAGTCGGTGTTATGAGCTTTGAGATTGCAGTTGTGAATTTTTCTGTCACTTCTGTCAGTGTCATAAGCTCTGTCCCTTTAAAGTGACTTTAGAATCAGAGTGAGAAGTTATTATTTTCTATGTTTTTTTTTTTTTTTGTTGGGCAACAAATTCTGCATATTCTGTTTACACTTATTATGAAAGCCTGAAGTTTTCCATCTCCTTCCCCACACGCCCCCAAATCCTGAGCTTGTTCTCTTCTCCAAGACTGATGCCCAAGTGTGTGAAAGCTAGCATGCAGGCGCTGCCAGTGGGAGTGGGAAATGGGAAGGAGCAACACCGTTAGTGTGGCTTACTGGTACCCAACAGGAAGGTCAGGTGGGGGGATCTGTTCAGCAGAGGAGCTGTCTTGAAGTAGCAGGTTGAGGATATGGAGTTTCCTGTCAGGAGAGCAGGGAAGAACGTGTAAAACAGCCTCCTTATACCCTGCAGTTGACAGTGCCTGAGCCAACTTTGCGTCTGCCTGCAGCTCGTGGATTGAATTGTAATTTTGCTCGGCAGCTGGGCAAGGAGATAGTCCTGGGAGCCTGCCGACAGAGACAGCACGCTAGCGCCTAGCAAAAGGGATGGCTGTGTTTGTCATAATCCATCACGTGGCCCTGGAGGGAACCAAGAGACAGCATTACTTGTGTTGGAAGTGGCTTGTGTGTCTTGTGCTTTGCCTTGAGCCTGTTGTGCAGCCCCTCGCCTTGGGATGCACGACGCAGCTGTTTTAAGGTACCACTCCCACCAACTCAGTAGTAGGCAATTGAGAGTGGCAACTTCCTCTGTTTAGTCTTGTGGAGGACTTGGATCTGGGGAAAGCAGCAGTATCTGGAAAAGAGCTAGATGTCACTGCTTTGGGAAATTACCTGTTTTCTGCATGCCAAGCAGCTGGAGGAATGCAATAGTCTGTGTGTAAACAGTGCCAAGTATAAATTTTGATGATCCAGTGTTATTGCTGCCCTCATGTAAAAAAGAAAAAAAAAAGGGTGGTGAAAGGGAGGAAGCAACCATAAGTATCTGAATCCTGGTTCAAATAATTGTCTTTTGTTGTTGTTTCTGACGTGATGTGTTTTTATAAATCCCCTGGAACACAGGAAACGTTATCCAACCTGCTGAGTAGAGAATGGCTGTCAGAAAGCTCAGCTAAAGAAGATCCATGGCGGCAAGCTACAGCTCTGCGATTGTTTTGCCATAGAGCTGCCCTGCTGAGAAAAGAAGAGATGGCTGGACTTGTCCCCGGGTCCATGTGATTAGACTAGGGCCTGCGTGTCTGGGAAGTAAGGTTGATCGCAGAACTGATGCAGATGAACACTCTCAGCTTGACGTTAGCACAGGCTGTGACAGCTTGGTTAGAGCTGGGCAGCATCCAGGCAGCTGGGCTTTTCTACTAGGTCTGTTTCAGAAAGTGTGTAGTTGAGCTCTGGAACAGACTGCGGTGGAATCTGAGGGTTCAGACAGGCCTAAGTGTAATGGGGTTGAAAGAGGAGTTAGGCAGCATAAGCCTATCGGCAGCTCTGCCAGTGTTGATACCTTGGAAGCTTTGACTCAAGAAGCCCTTAAAGCCCAGGGTGCTGGTACTGCAGCTTGCTTCTGGAGCAGCCCCGTGCCCTGCCCTGTGTCGTACGTTGTGATGGAGCTGGCAGAGCTGCAGAGAATTTGACTAAGTTTGAGGGAGTTCATTTTTGTTCGTACCTCTGTGCGATTCTGGTTGGCTTTGATTTCCTGCAGCCTGCTTGGCATGAGGCAGTTATTGGGAAGGGGCAGCTGGCGTTCATACGTGAAACAGATGTTGAGGTGTGAGGGACTTGGCGATGTACTGCTAGTGTGACAGCATAGCTAGCGCTGTCCTGGAAAGTCCTGAGGTCTTGTCCTAAACATCCATGTTGGCTTGGTAGCACTCCCCTGTTACCTGGATGATACTAGGAAAGATAAAACAGAACGTCACTTTCTGACTGTAATCAGGGCCTGATGATGTTCAGAGAACTGGAGATTTCATGAAGTTCAGGAGATGAAAACCTAATTCGCTCTATGGTTTGTGTAAGGTTGTGCTAAAAGCTCTATACCATATCATATGACGGGGATTTAAATAAAAATACTCAGGAAATATCTAGGAGAACACAGGCTACAGTAAGCCTATATTCTCTCTAGCAAAGTGGTAGAAGCAATGCGAAAGAACACAAATAAAGGACACTTGGAAAAACAGTGTGTTGTAATTGTTGAATTAATATGGCTTTTC
The DNA here is from genome assembly GCF_036417535.1 of Chlamydotis macqueenii. Lineage (NCBI taxonomy): Eukaryota > Metazoa > Chordata > Aves > Otidiformes > Otididae > Chlamydotis > Chlamydotis macqueenii. Next base: position 1,761,039 of record NC_141571.1, on the reverse strand, counting down.
TGAAAGCAAACCTTAGATGTATCGCTTTTCTTTGAAGGTGGCAGCACAGTTGTGTGGAACAGACAGATCTGATTTCCACAGGTTGTGTAGATTTCTGGAAGACATACTGTACTGATAAATGTAAGGCAGTGTAAGCGGGGAAGATCTGTGCTAGCTTTACGCAGACCGCTTGGGTTCTTGCCAAGTACAGTACGATGTGTGTAACTCTCATTTGCTCTGGTCTTGGTGGGAAGATGGCAGATGACTGCATGGAAATTTGTAAGCACCTGCAGTTTTTACACATAGGAGGTGGAATAAGGGAAGGTCAGCTTGAACTGGGAGCAGGTACGTGTGCTGTGAAAGAGTGCTCTTGTGAGGCTGTACAAGGCAAAGTGTCTGGTTTTTATTTGAAAGGTGACCTGGAAAGAAGTCCTGTAAACCATCTACTGGTGAGGGGAAGGCACTCTCGGAAAGTGTGGGGCCAATATTTTTGGCAGATTGTTTAGGCTCAAGCATGTGGGCACGTATGGACAACTTGCTGTTGGCTGGCTGCAGTTGATGGAGGAATGTCTTCATTTGGAGGCCAACAGCTGTCCCCTGGGTGGCCAGGGATGTAGGGGAAGTGCTGCTGAGGAGAGGGGAGAGGATTTGATGTCCTCTGTGAGAAATCTGCCAGGATTTGCTACGATGCTCTTCTCATGTGTGACCAGGCAGTGGCATGTTTCTGCGCCCCGTGTCCTGCAGAGTGTCCTTAAGGCATTGTGCCCAGCAGACACCTGCCTTTGCCATCCGAGGACGTGGCTCAAATGCATAAAATGCCTGAAGAATGCCAGTGGCAGTGCCCCCAGCAGCAGCCTAAGCAGGAGGCTGAGGGCAGTGCCAGTGTGCTTGGGAAGCTGTGGCCAGAGACTGCTTGCGTTATTCCTGGGCTCTGGTCTCCTGTCCCGGGCTGCACTGCAAAATCCTAAAGAATGTGACTGGGACAGAAAGTTGCTGTGCTCGGACCTTCGGAGACCAGTACCTGTAGTTTCTCTGTTCCTGTCCTTGTCTCCTTTTTCCCCTGCTGCTGCATGTAGTGATGGGCAGATTCGTTCATCCTTAAGCCACTTCTGACTTCTCTGGAGTGTGCCCACATCAGCAAGTGAGATAGTATCCTGAGATACAGTCTGTTTCTTCTTGTTAGATAATCATTTAGGTTGGAAGAGACCTCTTGAGATCATATCTTCCAACCCCCTGCTCAAACAGGGACAGCTGGAGCAGGTTCCCCAGGACCATGTCCAGTTGGGTTTTGAATACCTCCAAGGATGGAGACTCTACCACTTCTCTGGGCAACCTGTGCCATTGTTTGCCCACCCCCAAGCTGGTGCAAGAAATCAGCAAAAGATCTGTGAGGTTGAGGTGAAGGAGATAGGGGAGGAGACCTGACTTCTCCGATAATAGTGCCTGGGTCCCTGTCCAGGGGACAGCATCCTCTGCTCCTCCAGTTCACCTGGCCATAGAGGCAGGAGTTTCCTACATCATGAGTGACATCAAAAGAGTCAAGGGTTATGGGGAGGACCTAACAGGATTTGGTGATTGTGACCCACAGATTGGGGTGCTCTGTTGTGGTCGTTACAGGTGAAAGCCTTAGTTGTTACCTGGGAGGGTGGTGTTTGCATGTGGTTAATCTTATCTAGTGAATCGTTAATTTGAGGGTTTTTTACTGGCACAGCAGCACTGTAATAAACGGAGAGTGGACAGAGTAGGTGACAGGGGAGTTTGATCCCAGTGCACACGCATGTGCAGTTTTGATCTGGGTTTCTTTTGTGACATTATTGTTACTAAGCTCTTGTCCAGCATAAGGGCTACCTGATCTGCTATCCGTGTTTCCAAAAGGAAAAATGAATTTTTTGGTGTGTGGATTGCATAGAGCTGTGCACCCCACCTCTGCTGGCAAAGAGGGTAAACTTGTAAGAGGGGAGACTGAGCCCTTCTTGGTATCTGCATTGGCCATCCCTCGGAGGTCTTCCAGTCACCCCCTGAGTTCTTTTGAATCTCTTTCCCAAACTCTTTGTTAGCTTACCTTTTCTTTCCTTCCCTTCCAGGTGGATGAAGAAGCCTCGATGTGGAGTTCCAGATCATCCCCACCTACGCCATAGCCGGAGGAAAAAGCGCTATGCACTGACTGGACAGAAGTGGAGGCAGAAGCATATAACCTACAGGTACTGCCTCCTTCCTGCCCCTCTTTGGGGAAGAAAATGTTCTGTACTTGCTGGTATGCAAATTTTGTAAGTACTTATAAAAACTAGATTTTCCCTGTAATGCCTTCTTGAGGCTTTCATTCTCAGAACGTGGTGGAGAGGAATACTTTCAGAGCACTGGGGTAACTGAAGAGTGTATTCTTAGTTAGAAAATAACTGATCAGTAAAGACACCAGAATGCCAGTAAGCCCCTTTCTCTTCCCTTAAAAATCTAGGGCTCTAGTCCTTAGGTCATGTGTCATCTTTAACAAATGATTAAAGCAGAAGGAATCATAGAACGGTTAGGGTTGGAAGAGACCTTTAAAGGTCATCCAGTCCAACCCCCCTGCAAGGAGCAGGGACATCTCCAACCAGATCAGGTTGCTCAGAGCCCCGGCCAACCTGGCCTGGAATGTTTCCAGGGATGGGGCATCCACCGCCTCTCTGGGCAACCTGGGCCAGTGCTCCACAACCCTCATTGTAATTTTTCTTTATATCCAGTCTGAACCTACCTCCCTCTATTTTAAAACCATGACCCCTTGCCCTACTGAACAGTCTCTCCCCATCTTTCCTGTAGGTCCCCTTTAGGCACTGGGAGGCTGCTTTTAAGGTCTCCCCGGAGCCTCCTCTTCTCCAGGCTGAACAGCCCCAACCCTCTCAGCCTGTCCATAAGAGAGGTGCTCCAGCCCTCTGATCATCTTTGTGGCCTCCTCTGGACCCTCTCCAACTGGTCCATGTCCTTCTGACGCTGGGGCCTCCAGAGCTGGACGCAGTGCTGCAGGTGGGGTCTCGCAAGAGCAGAATAGAGGGGCAGAATCCCCTCCCTTGACCTGATGATCACACTTCTTGTGATGCAGCCCAGGATGCGGTTGGCCTTTTGGGCTGCCAGCGCACATTGCCGGCTCCTGTTGAGCTTCTCATCCGCCAGCACCCCCAACCCCTTCTCCTCAGGGCTGGTCTCGATCCATTCCCCGCCCAGCCTGGATCTGTGCCTAGGATTGTCACGACCCAGGTGCAGGACCTTGCACTTGGCCTGGTTGAACTTCATGAGGTTTGCACGGGCCCACCTCTCCAGCCTGTCAAGGTCCCTCTGGATGGCATCCCTCTCCTCCAGCGTGTCAATGGCACCACACAACTTGGTGTTGTTGGCCAGCTTGCTGAGGGTGCGCTCTATCCCACTGTCCATGTTGCTGACAAAGAAGTTAAACAGTGCCAGTCCCAGTACGAGTCCCTAAGGAATGCTACTCATCACTGGTCTCCACTTGGACATTGACCACAACTCTCTGAGTGCGGCTGTCCAGCCAATTCCTTATCCACCGAGTGGTCCATCTGTCAAATCCAGTTTAGAGGCAATCCTCTCCAGTTTAGAGACAATGATGTCATGTGGGACAGTGTTAAATGCCTTGCGCAAGTCCAGGCAGATGACGTCAGTTGCTCATCCCTTGCCCACCAATGCTGTAACCCCGTCATAGAAGGCCACGAGGCACGATCTGCACTTAGTGAACCCATATTGACTGTCATCAATCTCCTCCTTGCTCTCCATATGCCTTAGCATGGTTTCCAGGAGGGTCTGCTACGTGATCTTGCCAGGGAGAGAGGTGAGGCTGACCGGCCTGGAGTTCCCAGAGTCGTCCTTATTTCCCTTTTTAAAAACAGGGGTTATGTTTCCCCTTTTCCAGTCATTGGGGACCTTACCACGACTTCTCAAATGCAATGGCCAGCGGCTTGGCAGCTTCATCCACCCTCAGGACCCACGGATGTGTCTCATCAGATCTCATGGACTTGTGCACCTTCTGGTTCCTCAGATGGTCTTCAGCCTACTCTTCTCCTACAGTGGGACAGTTCTTCATTCTCCCAGTCCCTGCTTTTGTCTGCTATGAGTCGGGCGATGTGGCTACAGCCCTCGCCAGTGAAGACTGAGGCAAAAAAGTCATTGAGCACCTCAGCCTTCTCTGTGTCCTGGGAGGGGACCAGGTCTCCCGTTTCCTTCCAGAGAGGGCCCACATTCTCCCTGGTCTTCCTTTTGTATCCAGCGTACCTAAAGAAGCTTTTCTTGTTGCCTTGGATGTTCCTGGCCAGATTTAATTCTATCAGGGCTTTAACCTTCCTTACCTGATTCCCGGCCACTCAGACAACCTCTCTGTATTTCTCCCAGGCTACCTATCCCTGCTTCCACCCTGTGTACACCTCCTTTTTTTTTTTTCTTTTTTTTTTTTTTTTTTTCCCTGTTTCCTTTTCTGTTTCTCCAGGCCTCCTGGAGTTTCTGCCAGACTTCCTCTTTGTTGGGATGCATCGCTCCTGAGCTTGGAGGAGGTGATCCTTGAATATTAACCAGCTTTCTTGTGCCCCTTTTCCCTCCAGGGCTGTATCCCATGGTACTTTGCCCAGCTGGTCCCTGAAGAGGCCAAAGTCTGCCCTCCTGGGGTCCAGGGCAGAGAACTTGCTGTGTGCCCTCCTCGCTGCCCAAAGGATCTTGAACTCCACCATTTCATGGCCACTGCAGCCAAGGCTGCCCTTGAGATCCACAGTCATTGTCTAAAGGCATCATGCTTTCTCCCTCTACTGATTTGTAACATTTTACTGAATATTCATTTTTGCAGAGGTTTTACTTTCCCTCATGTAGCAGAGCTCTTGCGTTTGTCCAGATTTAGACCTACTGAAGCAGGATGCTGAAGTGGGCTACAGGTGTCACATGAGTGTTATGTAGTGACAATTGTTTTCCAGAGATGTGTTTTGAGTCTTTTAGGCCCTTTGCTTTCAAAAGGCAATCGCCAAATGATTCCAGTAGAAGTTTTTGACAATAAGAACATCACTTCAAAATAAAGTTAAACCCCTCTCCAGTTGAAAAAATAGCCTTTTAATTTTTTTTTAAATGGAAAAGGAGGTTGCAGAGGAGTGAAAATTAGGAATGTAGACATTAAGGAGAAGGTACGGGTGAGCAAGGCTAAGACAGAAATAAAGTCTGTGGTGGTGAAGAGGTGGAGATCTGAGTGACCGGCATGGGGAAAGTGCCAGAGTGTACAGGAAGAGAGATGATACTGTGAACGAAAAGAGAATCGGGTGCTGGGGCACTCTGTTGCTTCTGCAGAGAGCTGTGAGAAAGGAGGAGGAGGAGGATTCTTCAAGTAACAGTGTGGGACTGCAGAAACTGGAAGGAGGGACTAGTTCAAAGCTTCCACCAGTAATCATTCCTTTAGCTCAGACTGTAAAGGGACACCTTGTGTATGTGAAGATCTGAGAGTCAGGTCCTGCTTCTAACCTTTTCTGAACCATAGGGAAAGCGGTACACAGTGGCGTAAATAAAACCTGTCCTAAGTGTATGTGTAGCCCCAGGAGGCAGACTGGCAGATTGCCTCACTTCTGCCATTGTCAAGCTAGCAGCGGTTTAACTTTCCCGTTTCAGTGTTTGTAGCGTGCCATTCACGTGATCAATGTTTGGGTTTACCAGCGGGTGTATTACAGTGTCCTTCATCTGTCGATCGTTGTATTAACTTGAGCCAGTTTCACTAAAGACTGAAAGTTGTTTCTGTGACATAGATATTTCATATTCCCCAAGCCAAGTTTAACAGGTTTCAAGTCTATTATATGTACACACAAAAACCAGCCCATGAACAGCACTTTTTAAGCTGAAGTTTACCATTATGGGAAATTTATATGCAGTTAAACCCCATAAATTCTGTATCATCAGCTTTCATGGACTGGGTTGCGCAAAACTGGCAAGTCCCTCACTCCTGTGAGCTCTTGAGTGTGTTGAGTAGTCCTAAGCATGACCCTGCTCATATAAATAGTTTATTGAAAGACTTGTTTCTCAAAATAATTCTAGTAGTCAATTTTTTACATACACTGGCTTCCATTTTAACGTGATAACTTCAGACAAAATCTGAAGTAATTTACAGTAATTAACAACTAAGTAAGTTACTTAGCTGTCTACGCCAGGCTGTGAAAGGCTGTGAGGTTTTTAGGAAGCAATGCAAGATCAACCAAAAAAGTATTGGGAAGATTCTTAGATGTGGCTGTGTGTTGGAATTATAAAAAGAAGTCTGGAATGTATTCTGCAAATTTAAACGACCCTTCTTTCTCATTCACACAGTGTACACAACTATACCCCCAAGGTTGGAGAGGTTGATACCAGGAGAGCCATTCGCCAGGCGTTTGATGTTTGGCAGAGAGTGACACCGCTTACCTTTGAAGAGGTCCCTTACCATGAAATCAAAAATGACCGGAAGGAGGCTGATATTATGATATTTTTTGCTTCTGGTTTCCATGGAGACAGTTCTCCATTTGATGGAGAAGGTGGATTCCTAGCTCACGCTTACTTTCCTGGACCAGGAATAGGAGGAGATACTCACTTTGATTCCGATGAGCCGTGGACCCTGGGAAATTCTAATCACGATGGTAAGAGTGCAGGTCATTTTTCAAAACAAGGATAAGTTGAATGTAGACACATTGATGGGCTTTCAGCTTGGAAGTATTCAATTAGTGGAGCTTTTGCCTCCCATACAATGGATCAGCTGTTTTCTAAAAGTGGGTAAATAATTTTGTGAGTGAGTTTGTGACTCTGCGCGCATCTCTGTACACGTGTGAATGCTGAGGAGTAAACAGAAATGTGTGTCTGCTGGCTTTTTACCTCTGGAGATCTGGACTGTAGTTGCTGCAGAAACCACGGCTCTGGGAGGGAAGGGGTTAACAAGAGGGTGTTGAGATGTAAACTCTGTCTCTCCTGGAGTACTAACAAGGGCAATTAGAGTTCGTTGTAATGGTGAATAGAAAGTAGAGAGAGTGAAGACATTTGAATGTCGTTTTGATCCCTGTTTGTTTGCCCACAGTCGAGTGTGGTCCTAGTTCCTCCCAGCACAGGCTGGAGCTGGCTGATTTGTTAGGGAAGACTGATGGTTAGGACAGGCAGTGAAGAGTTTCTACATCTTTCTGCTCTGTCTAACTCTCTAATGGCAATGAGCACTTTCTGCTCTATTTTCAAACCCTTGATTGAGGATAGTGATGATTTGTAAAAAGTTTAAGCTGGAAAACCAGGATTTTACAGTGCCTCATAAACTATGACACAGGTTTTCACAGTCTTAGTGATTTGGGAAGGACAATGTGTCTTTAAACCTTTAGGGACTCAAAATCACATTTTGAAACATTTTATAAGGATTAGAAGTTTGTTTGGGATGTAAATATGGCGTGATTTTTAAACCGTGTGACAACGGAGTAGCATTGTTGTGGCCATGATGTCTAAGGACACGGGCAGAGACAGCGTCTTCCATTAGACCAAGCAGTCTGGTTTGAAAAGGAGAAAAGCTTTCAGGCATGAAAGCCTGACCTAAAAGTGAGAGCTCAGAATGGAACACAAATGGAGAGAATCCCTTGGAGTTTGGATTTGGCGTCTATCAGATCATCTTTGAAAGGAAACTGAGCTGGCAAGTTCATTGTGGGAATGCTAATTTGTGGGAAAGCAGAAGTGCCATGACACTTGTCTTCTGAGAGAAGAAGTGATGTTTCCTGGCATGTTTAAATGACTCCATTAGATGTAGGCAGATAAAGAGAGGTTAGAGCCTGTGAGATGTGGAGGGGGGATGGTGCGGAGAGTGTGGGAGGCTGTGGTGTGGCAGAGAAGCAGAATCTTATTTTCTTGAAACGTTATGAATTTTTATTCCTAGCTGTGTGGCTGGAGGGCAGTTTGTAGTTTCCACTGAGGGCCAGGATTGACAATCAGACTGAGTGGTTTCCTTCCAGGAGGTGCTTTTGCCACAGTTAAGTGTGTCTGTGTGTTCCCAGTGGTCTGTGCAAGTTCGGTCTGGTCTCAGTAATTGTTTGATCTCAACCCCGGGGTGCGAGGGTGGCTTGTGCGCTGGGTGTGACTTCCCAGCTGAGAGCTGGGAGTGCCGGTGTCTGGGATAGAAGGTCCTTACGGGAAGATGGAAGGGAAGGTTTTGACAAGAGGTACTTGGGTTTTTTCTTTTATCTCTTTTCTGCACAAAAATTTTCCTTCTGATGATAAGCTTAGCAAGGTTAGGAGGCAGCTTAAAGACTGGCAGGGTTGACTCTGGGGAAAATTTTCCACTGGGTAGCATGTTCTAACACAGATTATCACTTTTTGGAGGGTTTTTTATATGGGATGATGGTTGAGAACAATATATACAATGAGTAGAGGATCTGGTTTTTTGAGAAAAACTATTTCTTAAACAGTATCCATGTGGCTCTTTCAAAAACATGAAGTATTTCTCTGGTGTGCTGAGTGACTGTCATGAGTAGTGTCCTCAAAGTGCAGGTAGTTGGTATTGGAGGGGCTGGTGTGCACTCCCAGTGTGAAAATTGATACAAGAGTTGAGATTTCCATTCCGGAGGATAAATCTAATTTGTGTATTTGTTTTCAAATAACTGTGTTGCATAGACTGAGTGGCACAGTTATTTGAAAACTCTTTTGAAAAAGCCAGCAGTGAGGATGTTGAGAACGTTGGGGTCATATTTGTTCCCTCAGCCTGGGGGAAGCACTGAGGATAGAACGGGAATTTCGTGTGTTGAGGATGACAGGGGTAAGCCTGTAGTCAGAGCATTAGAGATGTGAGTGTTAAATGCAAGAAATTTGCTTTTACCTATGTTCTTAGCCTTGGTATGCAAATGTGAAAACATCCTGTCTCTTCACTGGATGATCCAGGCCTTTTTAAAAGTTTCTCCTGCTGTTTTCGGTATTTGTGTCACTGGGCTCTCCTTAGCGCCAGGCTCTCACCTCTGGTGTGTTTTACTTGAAATGCTGTTAGCAGGCCTTAAAGAGTTTCTTCTTGGTCAGGGATTTCCTGTGCTGTGATCAGTTCACTGCCTTTTTTCATTGGAAATAAGGTGTTCATGAGGACACTGTCTTTTGAACAGGAAATATTCCTTCGAGCATGGTCTTGCTTGTCCTTATGGTATGTATTTTGGGGCAATGGGGCTGTTCAGTTTAGGACTGGAGAAGTCTCTCGGTGAAGGAATAGAAATGCCCTACCAGCAGATCAGAGGCAAAGCTCTCATTTATTCAGATGCAAAAAAGGAACTGTTCGGCCATTCAACATCCATTCAAAGATTATAGAAATCTTAAAATAGCCATGAGGAAACAGTAGTATCTTTACATCACCCTGCAAAATATCACCATGTAAAACGTTCCGTTCCTGACAATAATGTGTATTTGTTCAGATTTTCCCTTCAACTAATCTGCCTCAAAGCTGGTAGACTTGGACCAGTTGTAAAGGTAAATCTCTAGTCAACAGAGCAGGATGCTGAAACTGGCACCGAACGTCCTCAGAGTATTTGGCTGACCTATTTAGTCCATGTAGTCTTGTTACAGACTGGTAGGATCTGAAGCTTTGCTTTGTTGGTCTACATTTTTCTTAGTGTGTGGTGGCACCTGAAGAGTTTCAGTGAGTCCATGTTTGGATGCAGCTATCACCCCACAGAAGAACTGTTTTGGAGTCCTCCCTAGAGTGCAAATTATGTGGATAACAACAAAACATGCAGCCTTATCCAGTCAGAAAAAGTTAAGGATGATTTGAACAGATTTTTCTATGAAAGCAGCCACTGCTGATTTGTACATGGAGAATGTGATATATCCTGTTGATGAAAGCTTTTATCTCGTAAAGAAACCTTGTGGTAATCCGGGTTCATTACCAATTTTGTCACACCAGCTAGTGGATAGTTAGCTGGGATTTATATATTCATTAGCATTTTGCATGATCATTATTATACTGATTTTGCCCCTTGTGGACAGCATGAACATTATCACGTCCCTTAAAACCTTTAGTGTGGTCGTAACAGCTCTGATGCTGTTGGATGTCCTTCCGAGACCGTGGTAACAGTGGCATGTGCACCAACGCTGCTTTTGTCTTCTGCTGGGAAGAATGATCCTGCATAGGCTTTCAAAGTGAGTGCCAGGTTTCCTTCCCCCTGGATATTAGTTACGGTTCCACTCGTGTAGAGTTCCTTTAGCAGGGTAATACCATACTGTCAAGCCATGATTGCTGGTTTATCATCTTGTACTGCCTTCTCTGACGTTTCTGTAAGCAAGCTGCAGAAGATTAACGTGGATAATATGATGATGAGGATGTGCAAAACCAGGTAGGAAGCTGAACTCCTGGAGCAGCCCTGTTAACTGGGATCAGGGGATACAGAATTCATTTGTTAAACTTTCGGATGAGAATGTCAATGGGAGCACCTGGAAGCATGAGGCAGAATGCTGGAATTTGGAGGGATCAAGGCAAATTAGAGAAGTGATAGGGCAAACAGGGTGCAACTGCAAAAAGAGGAGGAGTGAGGTTTTATGTTTAGAGATAAATCATCTACAGAACCACACAATGAGGAGCAACTGGCGTGGTCACAGTTGTGGGGACCTATCTCATGTTCTTCCTGGAAGGTGCTCCTCAACAGAAACAGCAGCTCTTGGCCTTACCTTGTCCCAGACTTGTAGCATCCAGGGATCTGGCTTTTTAGACTTTGCTGTAAGGGCACTTGAGGCAATTGAAGCTGGTTTTGGAGTCATTGTCTTTTAGCAGTGTATTGTGTGTGGCTGCTCACAGGGCAAGTGGCCCATCTTGGCTGCTTAGACACAGCCTTTGGTCACCGAGTGACATGTGGGTGCAGGCAGTCTCAGCATCCCAGTTGTTTGCATTACAAGAAGGGACACTGAAGGTGACTTTGCTGACTTTCTCCAAGTCTTGGGCTTTTTTTTTTTTTTTTTTTTTTGGCTTGAAATGTGCTGTAGAAACAGCCACACAAACTTTAAAGTGACCATCTCAAGACTCAAAGCTGCTGCCATCAGTTGCTCGCTGTAGGCAGCAAAGCCTGTGCCTGAAAGAGGGGAAACAAACTTGGCCATGCTGGGATCTCTTCCCCTTGGCTCCTCAGTATCTTACCTAACTGGGCTCAAGAATAGAGATGCTGCATGAAATCCATTTTTAACTGGCCAAATCAAGTATTTCCTAGCCTTTGTATGAAAATAATTACTATATATATATATATATATATGCATCTCCAACAACAGGTTGAAAAGAAATTCTGAAAGAATTCACTTTAAATATCCACATAACATATGAGTGCTCTGACTTGAGCGTTTGTTTAATTGACAAGAAGTCAATTTTAATGTCCAGTTTCACATTGCAAATAGTATCAATAATAATCCCAGGCAAATCTTCATGATCTTTTAAAAGTAAACGACAGTTGCTGTTGTGCATGTTGGCAGCACCGTGGTATTGAACATGCGGTGTCTGCCACCCCGCTGCAGCTATTGGCTGTGCTCCCGTGTTGGCAGTGAGATACCTGCTCGGTCACCATCACTGCGAGTAGCAGTGCCTGTGTCTTGCTGGTGCTGGTGCGAACAGTACACCCCTCCACAATCCCTTCCCATGGCTGTGACAAGCAGCCCCGCTGCTGCTGCAGAGAGGGTACGCAGCCCCGCTGCTGCTGGGGCTGTCCCGTCTGCAGTGGTGATACCTGCTGTCCGCCTTCCTGTGCGATCCAGATTTCATTCCAAAGCTTGTGCACGAGGCACCGTGCTGGTCAGGAAATGCACTGAAGCAGTAGTAGGGCTTACAGTGGAGCAGGGTTGATTTAGGAAAGACGTTTAGAGAACCTTGTTAATGCTAAAGCAAGGCAAGTACTGAGGTATCCATGCCCTGCCAGAGATCACCAGAATTCTGTTCTTTCAGTGTGCCCAGGGTTGAGCTATGGGACCCTCCCTGGCGTCTGCTCGTTGTGTGGCAGTGTAAGTGGGAGGGTGCCCACGGGCAGCCACTTCAGCTCCTTCAAGAAACAACAAGCTGGCAAGTTGTTCCCATAGCGACTCCAGTGTGACTCAGCTTCACATCGAGTTTGATCATTTTGCAGTTCACAGGATTCATCTTTCAGTGTCCTCTCTTCCAGGTACTCTCCCACTCACTGCAGCTTCACACCTGTATCGAGTTCTCTTTGTAAACATAGGTTTACCACTGCATCTGCTCTTTAGCTATTGGCAAGAAATGCTGAGCTTTGCTAACAGCGAGTAAATAAATCTTGTAGTCATTACAACAAACATCTACCCATAGGTCCCGGTAGGTTCCTCCAGAGGCCTCTTTGGAAAGCTTCTTGTTCAGGGCTTCTGAAGAAAAGGCAACCAAGAAGAGTACCAGCGTTTACAGACACTGCCAGAGCGAGTACAGGAGAAGAGACTTCTGTCCCTTCTAGTGCCAGTGGAGGAGCTTCTGAAGTTCTGCAGGAAGAGGGCCTGAACCACCTTCTGGGAAGGCTTCTGTTAGCCACAGAGGAGAGGAAGTGGACAGATTTTTCTCTGTGATTCCACCACAAGGACTAGCATTGTTTCAGTGGGCATCTACCTGGACAACAGAGTAAGCACTCCTGAAGCCACCATCTGGACATCACATATGTTCAGGAACCTGAGCAGGTTTTTCAGGACAGCCAAATACTGTCTAAGCTGACGAATGTGAATGTTCAGCTAGGATCTCAAAGAGAAAGTCTTGATTAGAGTAGCTAATTTTGGAGGAGAGTCTTACAGCCAGTGAGCATGACAGCCTGCTGTGCGTGTTGGTGGGGGGCACGCATAGCTTTGTGCTGGCGTTCATCTGCTGGTCAGCATGTTCGAAGTGGTGTCTTCACTGGAGGTCTACTGTTTTTTATCCTGGAAATATTAATATCCCAAACCTTCTCAATTTTTTTTGACATTTGTATCCCTGTTCCTAAAATTTACAGTGGAATTCAGTTGCACAAATATAGACATTTAGCTAAGCTTTGAGAGAGCCATTCTCCTGGTACGGCCTGGGCTGTTCTTGGTAAGAAATCAGGTGTGCCAACTTAATTTGAGCTTGAACTTGAATGTCCTGGTACTCTTTGTATTCCTGCTATGAGTACAAAGTTCTTAAAATTGTCTATTTGGTCCATGTTAGGTTCTTATGGAGGATGTCTCATGCTTCTGGTACTTGTTGCCTTTACTATCACAGCTGACTACTTGAATCTGCTCACTTGTCTTGAACCCTAGAAGACATTGGAGATAGAATATGAAAGGTTTCTTCTCTAGACATGCACATACTGAGCAATGTCGTTATACTTTGTGGACTGTGTCTAGCTACAACAGGTGTGTTTTCTACAGACTGGCTCAAGGAAGAGGTATATGCCTTTCCCCGTTCAGATTCCTGGATCTTGGAGGGATGGGTGTCTTCCAAAGCCCTAAATAATTTGACCTTGAATGAGAAACAGAATTCAAGTACCATGCTTTTCGTTTGCAGCTTCTGGACCTTAGTTTGCAGACTGGTGCTCTAGGTCTCCAGTCAGATGCTTGAGGTCTCCTCTCAGTTTAAACTCCTACGCAAGGGATTATGCACGTGCTTCCCCCCATCACTGTCCCGTTTTTCACAGCACCTCTTTTCTTTCTTCCCCTTTGAACCAGCGGAAGGCTGAAGTGGCCACAGTCTGAATGAGATAAGGGAATGGATGAGCCAAATGTTGTTTGTCTTTCTCTTCCTTTCTGCTGATCTTAGGGGCGCCCCAGCTCTTGGGCCCAAGTGAAAGAGTAGGTAGAAATGGGCAGCTGGGACAGGAAAAAGGGCTACTGATCAGAAAACCACAGCAGAACTATTGTGTGTCTACATTCTGGGTGGAGTTTTAGTTCTTCAGACCTGTCCGTTAGTCTCTGCCTGCCATTCTCCTTGCCTTTTCTTCTTCTTGCTCTTTGTCCCTGTTTTCATCCAGAAAGCTTTTCTTGTTCCTCACCTGGATCTTTTTGCAAAGCCATCTTCACATTTGTTGGTAGTACGTGGTAGAAACCAGTGACGTTTCATGTTTAATAAGAATGGAGTGTGGAGTTTGGGGCCCCAGTACATCAAAGGTGTCAGCAAACTGGGAAGAGTCCAGTGTAGGCACACTGAGGTGATAAGGGACTGGAGCAAGAGGAAACGAGGGGAACTGGGCTTGTCCAGCCTAGTGAGGAGGATGGGTTGAGGAGGAATCTAATAGCAGTCTTCCACCGGAGGAGGTGTAATAGAGAGGACAGAGCCACACTTGGAGGTGAACAGAGAAAGGAACAAACGGCAACGGGCACAAACCGTAACAAGGAAAACCCCATCTGGGCACAAGGAAAAAATTCTTCACTAACAGAGTGGTACAACTCTGAGGCCACACCTGGAGAGGGTGTGGAGACTCCATCCTTTGAGACTTTCAAAACTTGGCTGGATGACGCCCTAAACAACCTGACATAGTTTTGAGGTTAGCCCTGCTTGAAACAGAAAGTTACACTTGATGACCTCCATGCCATTCAGTCTAAGTTTTTCCCTAATTCGTTGGCATTGCCAGGCAGACAGAATTCTAGTTCCTAGAACTTAAGTGCAAATTGCAGTTAATTTTCATAGCAGCTCTGAGCTGTGACAAGGTATGCAGCTCAAAATTTCCTCTTCTGTCACCAAATTCCCTTCTAAAATTGGGAATCTTCTAATATTGAGATTCCTAGTGAAGGAGGACTGGTGATGCTCATAAAAAGATAGCTGGCAATACTTTTTGACAGATGTTTGATGCTTTTTGAAGTACCACGTCTTATGTTACTTTTATTTTCAAATGCAGGAATGTACAAGGTTTCTATAAGCATTCGCCAGATTAATCATATAAACACTGAACGTATGTTAGGGTTCACTGTGGAACAGATCCCCTACTGTGAAGCATGTATGTGAGTAGTTTGGCATTTTTGTACCTGCTCAGGTAGTTCTCTGTTATCAAAGACCTCCAAGTGTTTCCAGTCTCTCTGGAAACATTGCTGACTAAACATACTTTATCCTGTTTGATTACAATTGTGATTGTCGTGGTTTTGTTTAGTGAGGGGGGGCCTAAGGTGGTAGCTTCTGTAGGAAACTGCTAGAAGTCGCTCCCCTTTGTTCAGGGGACTTGGCCAGGCCTAGGGCGGACCTACTGCTGGCCAAGGCCGAGCCGATTGGTAGCAGAATGTCTCGTGATAACGCCTCTGCGGTAACGTATTTAAGAATGGGAAAACAGAAAAAAAAGGAGAGGAGAGAAGATGTGAAGAAGCTGAGCGGGGGCAGAGGCGCAGAGGGGGAGGCGCAGGCCTCATGGGCCTTGCAGGCCTCACCCTCTGGCCTCTCGCCAGGCAGCCGACTGGGCCCGACTCAGTCTGGCCCGGCTGCAAGAAGTGGAAAGGAGATGAGAAGTGAATAAGATGTAAAAAAAGATCCTGAGAGACATCTACCAGCCTGTTGTGAGGAACGGCTGCAGACGCCAAGGTCAGTTCAGAAGGAGGGGGAGGAGTAATGTGGCTCCTGGCCAAGATTCCCCTGCAGCCTGTGGTGACGGCCATGGTGGAGCAGGTTGTCCCCCTGCAGCCCATGGAGGTCCACGGAGGAGCAGAGATCCACTTGGAGCCCGTGAAGGACCCCGTACTGGGGGAGGTGGATGCCTGAAGGCAGCTGTGGCCCATGGAGGGCCCGCTGGGACAGCTGTTCTGGAGGGACTGCACCCGTGGAAGAGATGACCCACGCCGGAGCAGTTCCACGAAGGACTGTGGCGTAGGGGTGGGACCCCACAACGCAGCAGGGGAGGAATGCGAGTTCTTCCCCCAACCATGAAGCAGTGGCGTGAAACAACATGTGATGAACTGACCACAACCCCCATTCCCTCTTCCCCCCTGTGCCGCTCGGGAGGGGAAGGTAGTAGAGATAATGTTAAGCTCGGGAAGAGGGAGGGGTGGGGGGAGGTTATCTTGTTCTCTGTCTCATTATCCTGCTGTTTGTAGTAATAAATGAAGAGTTTTCCCCAAGTTGAGTCTGTTTTGCCCGTGACGGTAACTTTAAGGATTTCTCCCTGTCCTTATCTCAAACCTCGAGCCGTTTTTCCTTATATTTTCTCTCCCTGTTCTCTCGGAAGGTGGGGGGAGTGAGAGAGAGACTGCGTAGTCTGGTCCTGATCGGGGCTGAACTACGACAGTGATATTTTGGATAGAGGGAGGGGACTGAGAGGAATGAATAGTATCCAGGTGTTGCTTTTTTTATTTTTATTTTTTTTTTTAATTAGAGATTTGTATCAGTATCCGCTTTCCTAGGTTGATTCTCTGCTATCTACTTGCAACCCGCTTACCTGACTTGTAAGTGCGTGCTTGCTGAAAAATAAAATAAATCTTCTCTTAACCCCTGTACCTTCACCCAGCATATTGCCTGAGCTTTGTAATCTTTTAACCTTGATTAATTCCTGTTTCCTCTGTGTTTTGCCTTGCTTTCTGTCTCATTTCTTTCTTACTTTACCACTCTCTTCATGTTCATTTTCTATGGAAATGCTGAAGCCAGCAAAGACAATCTACAAAGTACCAATATAATGGGCAACTTGACAGAGAGCGCATGTACTCACAACACAGTACACATAGAATCTTTGTGCTATTTGGCTGTTAAATACTCTTTAAATTTTCTTTCTCTGGTTTCTCAGGTGCAGAATATCTCCACATCTAAAGAGTTTTGCTCTAACAAATGGCATTTTGAATCCATCATTATTTTTCAGGCTTCCGACACTCTGTTGTTGAAAACGAACATCAGTATTTTTCAGAGCGAAAATCAGAGCTGCTTTGAAGTGACTCACGTGTCCTTTAACACAGAAGACGTGTTATCTGAAAGACTTCCGTATAGATGTTGGAAGTGAAATGGGGCATAAATTTATTAAAATTTCAATTTACTCTATCAGGCCTTTTAATGATACTTCACTCCACCAGATCATGCTGCTGGTCAGTACTTAGGTTCACTAAAGAAGACTAGTTCAGTATTTAATCTCTGGAACAGACCTACTTAACCTTGGTTTCATCCTGTAACTGCTTGGAGAGACTTGTTCCCATAAGTTATAGATCTAAAATCATATGCTAATGCTGAACCAAACTTGAGCAAGCGTATAGACAGCCAGCCACAGTAAAAAGTAAAATCAGGTGGCTTAAATCAGGAGCAGCTTGAGATTACATCCCTGTCATGTCAATCCAAACATAGAAGGCCGTAAATAGAAAACGTGCAAACTAATTTTTTTTACAAAGTAAAGTGAAGAGAGAGAGCCCACCAGCACACGTGGAAGACGTCTGTCTTCAGAGTCATCTTTGCTACTGGACAGCGTCTCTGTAAGTAGTGCTTTCTCTTGTTGTGTATGCTGTCGTTATACAAGCACAGAAGTGCCGTTACAGGACTGCTGTGCTACTGCAGTCTGGATGTTTCAGCTTTGCAATATTGACGGTGCTAGTTTTTGGTTAACACTGAAGTTCATTAACAAGGAGCACTGGCAGTTTCCACTTTCAGAACAGTGTACCTGTTAATATACCTGATGTTTGCAGTCTTCTAGAAAGACAATTAATATCCATTGCTTTTGTCAGTAATTGTTTAATACACAGAGTATGAATACAGTTATGTAGGTATTTGGAATCCCATTGATTTCTGTATAATCAAAATAAAATATTTTCCTTCTTTCCACAGAGAATGAGATACTCTGAGATTCGTAGGAAGGAGCCAGTAGGGATCCAAATGATGTGTCATTCCCTTAAAAAGGAAGAAAAAAAACCCCAGCAGTGTAAAAGGCAGGTCATGAGAATCAAGGTGAGCCAAAAAGTCTCTTTTTGCCACCTTCCTTTGTAAAGCAGGAGCAGATGATGTGAAGCAAGGTGAAACACAGCAGTGTCTGTAATAAACTTGCTGCGTTCTACTTGCTGAAGGGGGGATGAGTAGAATAACAGGCATTCAGGAGCAGAAAAAATGAAAAACAGATGAATTCTTGAAAAGAGTTTGCTGGTCCTTGCAGTCAGAGGTGGATTTCAGCATCAGCAGTGAAATGACACCCAGTACTCCAGATTTTGACATCACATCCAAGGGCAAACTAGAAAGTTGTTTAAACTACCTTTTTTTTTTCCTTTTTATTTTTTCATCCCCTCCCCTTCCCTGTTTCTGAAGAAAAGCACAAGATTTGAAGACAGTTTAACTAGTATTGCCTTTTCTACCCAAATCCAGCAAGAATACCGCTTTGAGTGGGGAATGTTTCTTACATCCTAGTGCTCTTACTTCTCAGTCCTGCTCAGGTTCCCCATCAGGAACCTTCTGTGTCAGCGGAGGACAAAGACAGTAGGTGTCCTGTCCTAGGTTGAAAACACCATCTTTGTGGCAAAGAGTTGCTCTCATAGTTTCCAAAACAGCACTTTCTTTGTTGCCAGCACCAGGAGTTAAATATAATTTCAACCTGGCTGGCAAAAAAAAAAAATCCCAAATAGTGCAAACTGGTTGTATCCACACTGCCTATGCCAGGACCTGTTTGCCAGCCTTCTAACTGTTTCAAAATCCATTTACTTATTTATTTTTTAGCTACCTTCCAGTTGTTCCACAACTGGGTCAAATACTAAATTCTGTCTGTAGACCCTGCTGTGTTTAAATACTTTTAAAAAATAAAAGCACCAGCGTAGCTTCTTTTCAAGACTGATGGAATGAAAGTCATATCTATATCTTCCATCTTTTTATGAGTATTTTTCTTCCCTTTACCATCTGTTGTACCAAATTGGGGAATGATATGCTACTATAGGCAAATATGAGTTTTCATTTTGGGGTTGGCAACTCTTTGGTATTGAGTTGCTTATTGAATTGCAGCCTACACTTGTGAAAGATATGGAAAATTTTCCAGCAAAACACTGTTGTTCCATTGAATGCCAGGCTGCTGAGCCAGCTGAAGCAGTCACAACTTCCCCGTTCTCTGGCTGCCCACTCATGCCTCCACATCACTTTGCCAGTTTTGGTCTCTCCATTCCAGAAAGATACCTTTATATTTTTTTTTTCTGTGAATTTCTACAAGAGATTGTCCTCACAGTGCTGTCTGAACCGCGTCAGATGACGCACCGCTCGCAACATTAATGATGTGTGTAACACAACTAATAGACCTAGTTTGCACACTGCCTTTCAGGGACAGTAAGGCAAACTGCCTGTCTTTCCTGATGTTTGGTAACACAGTGCAGTTCTTTGTCCACTGCAGTCACTTGATCTTGTGGAGACCAGTTTGTTAACGTGGCTGTGGTACAATTTCTATTAAGACTGCATGTCAGTCATTCTTCTTTATGCAGTGAAGCTGTTTAAAGAGTTTTCATGAAGTCCTTAAGACGCAGCATTGCTACGTTTATAACAATAATAGTTTATTAACAAAATGAAACTTATGTTTCTTTTTGACATTTATTTTCTTCCTTTCTAGATAGAAAAGCTGTTTTCCACATCTCATTTGATACAAACAAATGGAAGAGCAGTATCACCACTTCTTCAGGGTCTTCAGAAGATTGAAAAGGTTTTCTTGAGCAGAGCATGTTGTGGAGGTGAATGGAGGAGTACAGACAAATCACAGTTCTTCTGTTTGATGGTTCAGACCTACCAGGCTTGAAGATGCAAGAACCAAGGCACAGCTTAGAGTAGCCCTAAAGCTTCTTTAAGTTGTGCTTGGAAAACAGTTCTCTCTACATGGCTGTTGGAGTGGAAGGGATCATTTTAGTGTCTTTAAAGCATGTTTAGTTCACATCTTTTTTGTAATTATCCTAGGCATGCTGTTGTCACAACCAATGATCTGAGTTCTTCAGTATCACTCTTACTTGAATAAAATTTCAAAATTTAACTTTCATATGGCTTTTTAATTATGTCTGAGTAAACTGCAATGCGTAGATGTGTTAGCATGATGATCCATTTCATAAAGTATAAAACTAGTATGACAAAGATCACAGTTGCTTTTCTGTTATTACTCAGATACACAATATTATTTGTACTTCTGTTGTCTTAAAAGCTCTGTCCTGGATTTAGGCTCCGCTGTGCTCTACAGAGTCGACCTACACTCCTTATAGCTGTCTGTACAGCTGTCGTGCTCAGGGATAACTACTGCTAGCAATGAGTGGTTTTGCTGACCTACAGCAATTGGATTCCCTACTATGCAGTGAGTTACTTAGCCAAATAAAGGAAAGGTTTTGATACGGATTTTCATAATTAAAATAAATGAAACTGTACAAGAAAGCATGTGCTAGCAGTGTCACAAAGAAAAACCTTTCTTAAGATGTCTGTTACCTGATTTAACAGCTGTTTTCCAGCTGAAAATGAAAATCAAGCATGAGTGATGGAGTGTATGACTAGAAGGAAGATTGTACATATATCAGTTTATCTGTGACTACAGATGAAAAATAAAACCATGTGTTTCTTGTCTTTGCAGGGAAAGATAGTGTGTTATAAACATTTTGAAAGTGCTTATCTAAAGAGCTTGTTTTGATGTATGATTATGTTGCAATTTACCTTAAGTTTAACTTAGCTCAAATGGGCATACATCAGCTAACAGGAAAATTTAGATTCAAACTTGGGACCCTCTTATAGAATCTAGCAGGATGGAGAAGGCTGGAAGGGCATGCTGGAAGGAAGAGAGCTCTGGATGTGTCTGGGAGAAGGCTAGAACAAAAAGGTGAGGGGATGAAACAGAGGTGAGAAATCTCTGGCCCGGGCAGGGAGCAGAAGGAGAGGGAGCTATGTCTGCTGGTGCCATTCTACTGCCTTTCAGTAGAATGAGGTGAGAAGTAACCACAGGATTGAGAATAAGAGTATTTGTTGAGAAGAAAGAGGAGCTTCTTGTCCTGCTTTCTGTGGAAGTCACTTCATAGAATCACAGAATGGTTTGGGTTGGAAGGAACCTTCAAAGGTCATCCAGTTCAACCCCCTGCAAGGAGCAGGGACATCTCCAACCAGATCAGGTTGCTCAGAGCCCCATCCAATCTGGCCTTGAATGTTTCCAGGGATGGGGCATCCACCACCTCTCTGGGCAACCTGGGACACTGCTCCACCACCCTCAGGGCAAAACATTTTTTCCTAATGTCCAGTCTAAATCTCCCTCCCTGTATTTTAAAACCATTACCCCTACCACTTAATTTCCTAGAAATTCTCTTTAGCTCCACTTCATCTGCTCCAGCCACCACCTCCCAGCACATTGCTACTCCAGTTTGAGTAGCTGCCTAGCACTGGGAGGATAGCTTTTCCACTCAGTGTTGGCCTGTCCTCTGTGGCTGTGCTAGAACTGGGAAGGTTCATTTCTTAGTGAGTCCCTTACATCTAGATGCAAGGAGGCAGAGCTCCCCAGCCAAAATTTTCTGTGCTCTGTGGCATCCTCACACAGCACTGTCTGTCAAAATGGTGTTTTAAAACTGGACAGCAGTGTTTTCCACATGTCCTGGTTCTGGCTGGGACAGAGTTAACTTTCACCGGAGCTGGGAGAGGAGCTGGAGCTGGTGGCCCCTGTGGCTAGGTAGGTCACAAATGAGCCCACAGCTGGGCCAGGTTACCCAAACTGGCCCAAGGGCTGCTCCATCCCATGGGCCGTCTGCTCAGGGTATCCAGTGGGGAGGGTGCTGGGGGGAGGGTGCTGATGCTCAGGAGGGGGACGGGCACCAGGATCCCCTGTGAGCTACGGTACTGGAAATGACGTGTTTGAGTACATTCTGTTACTGGGGTTTTTTTTGTTTTGTTTTCCGTCTGTTTTCTTTTCTTCTGTTGTTCTTCTAAACCTTTTTTTTTGTCTCAACCCATGAGTTTTTCCTTCTTTTCTTTACCAGTTCTCCTCCCCGTCCCACTGGAGGGTGAGGGGAGTGAGTGAGTGACTGCATAGCTTGGTCCTGAGCAGGGTTAAACTGCAACACCACGGTTGTCCGTATTTCCAGGTATAAGTATTTCATAAGGATAACTAGGAAAAGGTGTATTTCTGTTCAGTAGTGGAAGAGCTGGTTGCCCTGACCACCATGGTTGTTGACATACTTCCTCAGGTATGAGGCTTCATCTTTTTGGGCTTGCTGATCATCCCAGAACTCTTCCTAGTCTCACTGGTGATCAAGGAACCAACAAAAAGAGATGATCTGCTGGACGTGGTACCTAAAAAGGAAGAACTGGTGGGAAGTGTGAAGATCTGTAGCATCCTTGGCAGTAACCATGAGATGGTGAAGTTCAGGATATGCGTCAGAGGGGTTGATACTGAGGTCAATATTGTTTTAATATCTTCATGAATGACCTCGATGATGCAGTAGAGTGCACCCTCAGCAAATTCAAAGATGATACAAAATTTGGAGAAGTGGATGATAAACTAAGTAGTGATGCTGTCATTCAGAGACACCTCAAGAGGCTGGAGAAATGGGCTGACAGGAATCTAATGAAATCGAGCAAAGAGAAATGGAAAGCTCTGCACCTCGGCTTTGTTGGTGGCTGACAGACTAGAAAGCAGCTTTGCAGAGGAGGACCCGGGGGTCCTGGTTGACACCAAGCTGAACACAAATTAGCAGTGTGCCCCTGCAGCACAGAAGACCTAAACATCCACGGCTGCATTAGGAAGAGCATTTCCAGCAGGTCAAGGGAGATGATCCTTCCTCAGCACATCTGGAATGCTATGTATGGGACTTGCCAATACAAGAAACTTGAAATTCAAAACCTGACTGAACACAGTCCTGGATAACCTGCTTTACTTGACCTTGCCTGAGCTGGGGGGTTGGACTAGACAATCTCCAGAGGTGCCTTCCAAACTCGCCCATTCTGTGAGCCTGTGTGATTCTGTTTTCCAGCTGTAAAGTGGGCTGGCATTTGTTTTGGGCAGAGCCAAGTGACTGAAGGCTATTTAAAACTGATTTAAATGAAGATAGTGTCTGATCCTGGTAAAGATTTAGCGCATAGAGGCAAGTAACTTACATCTATTTATACGTAGACTTACATAGAGATGAGTTCCAGACAAGCTGGCAGTACAAAGACTCTTTGGATGCTTCAAGAGGGAAGAAAATGTCACCAAATTGGTGAGGGAGAAAGTCTCCAAGCACTTCACACAGGCTCACTCAGTACAGAGCTGACCTTCATGGCTTTGCTTGTGAAAGCCAGCTCTGTACTGAGTGACTGTTACCACGCACTTCATGTGTGAGTTGTAGTAGCAATGATAATTATGCCTTCATTTGCATTTCAGTGACATGGGAGAGTGAGTCTATTTAATTTTCAACAGGACTTTGAGTCTTTGAATCCCTTTTGAAAACTGAGTGCATCTTCTAAGCTTGAGTGTTTTTGAAAACCCATGAAGAGTGATCAGTCCTCCAAACTTTACCGTGAAACTACTTAATGCATTTTGTACTCTGCCATTGGACATTTTATTGACTTGTTCTGCACACACAAGATTCTTCAGCAATGGATGAGAAAAAAAAATATTAAGTCAGTCTCCATTTGGACTTCCCAAATACAGAAATTCTGGAATTTTAAATAGACATATGGCTAAATTTTAGCCTACACATGTATTTTGACATTTGTGTTTGAACAAATGTATTTGAACATTTATTTGAAATGCATTTGTGTGTTTTAACATGTCTTGCATATCCAGATGCTTGTACCCTCCAACTCAAATGTTTAAACAGTTGAACCCTTTTGGCGTGGTAGGTATGACCAGTTGAGCACTGTTTGTTACTGACTTCAGGTCTCCTGAGATGCTGGCAAAGCACCCTGCTGTGAAGACTTGCAGACCCCTGAACCTATGTTGTCCTGTTTTTATGGGTAACAGTGAAGATAGTTCTACGTGAATCACTGCTGCAGCTCCTGTCCCAAGGAGAGCTCAGCTGTCTACACAGACCTCAGCTCTGTTACCTGTAAGACAGGTGCAGTCTGGGGATGCGGGGAATGGAGATGGCTGTTTGGAGATGCTGCAAAGCCGCCACTGAGCTGCCACTGCCAACTGTTTTCTCCCGTGTCTGATTGCAAGTGCTCTTGGTTTGCCAAAAAAAAAGCAGCAAAGCCCAATTCAGGCAGAATTGAGGGCTCAGGCATTTTATTGGCATGGGGAGACTGACATCAGTCCTTGGTGGCTGTGTCTTCATCCCTCACACAGCATTGCCTGTGTCACCTCCCATGCCAAGGTGCCCTCATGGAGTAGGATATCCAGGGACCACACTAGATCAAGGAGATGAGGGTCCCAGATCCATGGGACTGAAAAGGAGTGCATGCCTGTAACATTGAAGGTACCCCTACTTTGAACTCCTACCAGCTTCTGGACCAGACAGGGCTCCTCAGCCTTCTATCAGGAGCTTCCTGTCAGGAGCAGTCCCTTCTTTCCTCCTTCCTCCTCCTCCCTCTTGCCACTGGGATCCAACCCGACCTTTCTCTGTGTGGCTCTGCCTCCTTCAGGATGGTGCTACCTGTGCTCGGCTCCTCCCGCAGACATGCCAGTGCCAGCAGTCCAGCAAAGTAAAAGCCTGTTGAGGAGCCCGTGCTAGAGGAGATGGGGTTGTCCCAGGTACCACACGTGCCCTGGTCTTCTCTGTCCTTCCTCCTGCCTTGTCTTACAGATCTCCCCTAGGATTTGGTGGTCCAGGTCAGATCAGAGCACAGCACTGGAGGACCCAGAAGGGGGACAAAGCTCCCTTCCCACCATGGACCCTCATTAATTAGCAGACTGGCAGTGCTCTCACCTCTCCTGGCAGCACTCAGATAGGGAGGCAGTGGTATCAGAGCAGCCTATTTTGTTGGCCATTTTCTGTAAACTCTCTAAAAGAGTCTACAGTCAGTAGCCTTTCACTCCAGACAGCTGCCAGTTTTACCTGGTTTGAGGGTGCTCGTGGTCATGGGTGGTCGTGGGTAGGAGCCTCCTGCTCATTCTGCAGCAATGACTGCAAAAGCTGCCCAGGCTTTCAGGGTCCGTCTCCAGGAGCCTACCCTGGCTGTTACCTGCTGGGTAATAGGATAGCAAAGCATTTCCTTCTTGATTTCGGAGTAAGTGGGGCTTGGGATTGCGTCAGGCTGTGTACTAACCTGGCTGTGCCTTCCTTCCGCAGGGAACGATCTCTTTCTGGTCGCCGTCCATGAGCTGGGGCATGCACTGGGACTGGAACACTCCAACGATCCCAGTGCTATCATGGCTCCTTTCTACCAGTACATGGAAACACACAACTTCAAACTGCCCCAGGATGACCTCCAGGGAATTCAGAAAATCTATGGTGAGCAACACTACCCACTCACGTGTTTACACCCAGCTCGAGTCTAGTGAGTATTTACAGACGCAGACAGGCAGCCCCCAAAATGCTTGCAGCTGGTGGGCCGGATTTCCTGCCGCAGCTGATTGGGGAACTGTTTAAAGCCCTTGACCCACAGCCCCATACCAGATGACTGGCCCGGTGGCACTATCTTTGTGCAAGTCAGGTAACCAGATCTCTATGGTCTCACTGTGGCTCCATCCCTCACTATGTCCCCAATATCAAGGAGCACTAGGAAGGGAAAAAGAGGCAATTGCTGTGCCCAGGGTTTGTCCATTAGGAACAGCCAGTGCAAGCAGAGGGGAAGAATGTGAAGAATATGGAGCTTCAAGGAAAGGTAAAAAGTATTTATGCACCTATTTTTTTTCTCCAGGTATAGAAGGTAGGGGAATAAAAAGTTTGAATCTGCTTACAAACACTTCACTTCTTTTTATCTCCAGCTGAATGTTGCTGTACGTGTGCCACAGATACAGGCTCAAGGAAAAGAGAGAAAAGGAGGCAGAGGGATTAGGGAAGAAACCAAGGGGCTGGAGATGGCGTAGTGGCACGTGGCAGGGTCACAGGTACTGGGGCATGCAGTCAGGGACTTTCACAGCATTATTGGCTGGAGGAGACTTGAGGAGCAGGGGAAGTGCAGGTTTTGGGAGCCACAGTCAAAGGGAGGCTGAGCCAGAAGGCGCTAATGGATATGCTCTGTGGCAGCCCGTGGAAAACAGGTTTTGTCAAAGTTCCCTGATTTCATTCTTTGAGGAAAGTACAAGTTTGGCAGAGAGGTTACTTAATAAACGTAGCATAGAGCAGCTATGCTGTGTAGCTATACATTTGCAGCTGCTTGACATCTGCAGTCAAATATTAGCTCTCCGTACCAGTAGAACAGATATTACGTGAATTAAACCTGGGGAAAAAAAAAAGAAAGATGGTTGTCAGTGGGAAAGCTGGTGTTTCCAAAGGATCGCTGCTGGGTTCAGTGGCAGACCTGACACTAGTCAACGTTTGCATCAGTGACCTGCCAGTAAAGTTTAAGTTACTTCTAACAGAATTTGTGCTGAGACCTGTAAGACTCTAAAGCAGTACAGCAAGGCTTTAGAGGTCTAAACTGTGTGTAAATTGTTTGAGTCTGATTTTTTTTTTATTATTTTTTGTTGTTGTTGTGACTGGAATGAGATTCATTTCTTCAAATGCAGACGCCTAAAGAGAAGTCGTCTCTTTCTGGCTAGTTTCCCTGACCCCTGTCTGGGCAGTGGGAAGAACCAAGCGTTTGTAGGGTGCAGTTCATCCACGCTGTAGGGCAGATACCCAAGTAAGGTCCAACATTTAGAATAAGGTGGCTTGAAGTACACCGAGGGGGAACCAGCTCTTCCCGTTAATGCAGCTGAAGATTTCTCTGTATTGTTTGTTACCAGGGTGAAGTTGCATGGCAATTGTCCTATGGTACCATTTAATTATGCGTAATTTAACATAACCTGTATTCAACTGCTCAGACTGTAGCTGAGTTGGATGGTTTTGAAATAAAGTGCTGGGGCAGTAAGTATTAAACTTTCATTAAATAATATACCTAAGTTTTCAGTTTTGAAAGCTGCTAAATTGTAATTAGGCTGTTTCTATTTTGAAATGCTGATTTAGTTCCTGTGGACTGACTAATCAGAAAGAAAAAATATCTTAATTTATCGCTGACACTGAAAATGCAATCAAGAAAAAAATACTGATTTCTCTGTTTTCAGACACCTTTCTGGAAAGGGAGCAGATAAGGAGTTGACAGCTGTACCTCTTCACATTTGCGGTTCAGGCCAATATGGGCTCTGGCCGAGCCGGGGGCCAGCACTCCCCCGGCACAGCTCGGGCAGGGACCCAGTGCCTGGGACCGAGCTGCAGTGGGGCTCCTGGACCAGTGGGTGGGGAGGTACCAAGTCACGCTGGTCGGGGCCATTAAGACCTCTTAGTGTCCTCAGGGCCCTGAGAATTTGTGAGAGCACCTCAGGACACAGAGCAGAGAGCTCAGCATGCGCTGCCGAGGGCTTGGCAGCAGCACCACGACACTTCCACTTATTTTTCACTTCCGTATTAAACTTTAGCCACATACTATGTTAAGATTCTCTGTGTGCAATATAATATGGTTAAGGTCTTAACTCAGCTTGAAAAAAGCAGTGTGAATGAATTACTACCCGGTGCAGGTAGCCATTGGGGATTAGTTTGTTGACTGTCGTGGAATCACGCACGGCTCTTCTCTGGGAGTGGGCTGGGGATGGTGGTGGTGGGGGTGGTTGTAGGGATAACTGGTCCTGCAGGGAGAGGAAGGAGCAGCTTCTGCAGTAGGACTTTTGATTCCCCAGGTAGAGATTTTGACTCTTAGCACAGAGTTACGGTCCAAAAACTAAAGTTTAGTTTAAAACTAGGTTTTATGCTTACATTCACAAAGAAAAGATGGGAAATGCAGGTTATGTTTCTCCCTGGAACTGGAGATACAAGAACAGATCCTTTCGTGTGAGCTGCTTACAGCTGAGGAGGGACTGCTGAAATATCCTTCTGGTAGCTGTAGCAGGAACATCCAACTAATATGTTTTATTTCCACAGTGCCGATCTGCTTTGTTGTGCCTTGGGAATGCCAAAAGTCCATCTACCAGAGCACCTGTCCAAAAATCAGCCCCTCCTGCTTTCTGCCTGCTTTGAAATTCTCTGCAGTGCAGCAGCACATGCTCAATACCTTTTTTTTTTTTTTTAGGAACCTACTATGCAAAATAAATGATAGAGCCAGAGGCACTGCCCTGCCTGCAGCATCCTTTTGTAAAAATAGATTTGATTAAAACTTCCAATTTTTCATTCCACTGAAGTTGCTAAACAAAGAACAGAGGCTCTACTAAAGCTTAAGTCCATTTTGTCTCCTTCTTTTGAGAATGATGTGTTTCAAATGTATTTTTGTATTTTATCTATGCTTATCCATTAGAAAAGAAATATGTCTAATTCTGTCATTTAATGATTTGTTAAATTATTATTTTCTGATGAATTTATTTCAAAACTCACCTAAGAGACAGTAGATGATGTGAAGTCTTGTTTGTGCTTTGTGCTTGTTAGTGTAAGGCCAATGTTTAAAATGTTATTTCCCCTTATGAGCCAAAAAGGCAGCAGCCCACCATGTGCACTAGAGCAGACTGTAAGACAAGCCAGTGGTATTTCCATCTTCCCATAGGTGCTTCCTGTAGCATGTTCCTTGACAAAATGAGGGAAATACCAATATCCTTCTTTTTCAGAAGGATATCTCTCGCTGTACTTAGGTGCCCGTGTCAAAAGTGACGTGCCCAGGAAGGGATGAAACTGGAAATCCACTACCATTATATGGGTCCCCTGGATATCCTGTTAAGTTGACTGCCTCTCTTAATTTTGCTAGTGTTGAAGTCAGGGCAGCGTGCAGCTATATTGCAGCTGGAGAGAGGAGACCTACCAGCCATGGCTTGTCACATGGCCTGAGCTGATCGTCTTTCAGCACTGGTTCTCCTGTTCTTAGCGTCCTGCTCTAAGTACCCTCTTGTGGTAGGCTGTGAAGCAGCCTCTCCTGTTAGGAGCGACTCCTCTGACACCAAGCCTGGGGAGCAGAGGGTTTGACATGCTGTACAGGAAAAGCTCGTGTCCACGTGGATGCTTGGAGCTGGGAAACCAGGCCATTATCTTCAAGACCCTTTCAAAGCCTAAGGTCACAAAGGAAAGATCTCCTCATCACTGAAAGACAGACCAAATCATTAGGCCTGGAGACAACCTCAAGGATCTAGGTCCTCCCGCATCTCACTGAGGACATGTCTGCCTCACACATCTTTTCTGCAGCTCAAGAGAAGAGCTCCCAGTCAGTGTGCGTGCTGCATCCCGTGAGGGCTGAGGTCCAGGGTGGTCATGAAATCACAGCAGGCCAAGGAACTAGGCAGCACCTGCTCTGACATCCAGGAAGGGGGATCAGCAGGGCACAGTGACCTCCTGCTGGCCTCATTACTCCTGTAACGCAAGCACAGGTTTCATAACCTCCCTCACCTTTTCCCAATGGTGGCCCACAAGGCAATCCCAGATCCATGTACACGTGAGATGGCTTGTGATGAAACAGCAGAAAAACCTGATGCAAAATGCTCCACATGGTGACCTTGGAGTGAGGTCACTCGCTGCACTGTGAGTGGGATCATCAGAGCAAGCTTTGCTGTCGTGCAGCACCTGAAAACGTTAGGCATAGGACTGTTTTCTGATAATGTCCTCTTGAACATGGGAAATTAGTAGAGTAATATCCAAGACCTTATCTATAGAAACTACAAGATCTGGGACTTTGGGATCCATGCCCCATGGTGCTGTGCTCGTAGGAGGGCAGGGGAAGGAAAATGTGTGGCAATAAGAGAGCTGGAGAGATCTGTCCTGGTCCCACATCTCTGACGTGTTGCAGAGATACCAGACTCCTTCTCTATTTTCCATGCCTTCATTTGCACTGTTCCTCCTGGCCAGAGACTCCGTTGGATCCATCAGGAAATACCGGACTCCACCTCTGGTGCATCCACTGAGTCTCACCTGCCGTGTGCTAGGTCTCCCTTCCCATTCCTCTGAAAACCAGACAGGGAGTAACTGCCTGGTTCCCATTGCTGTCCCTGGGGTCCACCTGACTCTGCCCCAGCACAGGGAGCTGGTGTGAGAGGAGGGAGCTGATAACGCCAATCAGCTGCCTCCTGACAAAGGGAGAGCCCACCTCTCTTGGGAGGTTTCTCGGCTCATGGAAAAACACTGCTTTATGTTATAGCTGAGTGTGAAGTACTTCTGTCATCCTACAGATCTTCCTGAGTATTAAAAAAAATGTTCTGTTTTGCAGTGGAGCAGATGCCAGGCTTCTCAAAGTTTTTCCAAAGGGGAACTGGGCTGCAAGCACCACAGCTGGGAGCAACTCTCATCATTTGCCTGCCTAAGCCTGGGAACTTTGGATGCAGTTTTCTTGCACCCAAAAGATGAATTGTCTCTTTATAGAGACCAGGAGAGCATTCCCTTCGGCTTAGAGCAAGGATTTCAGCCATGGACGCTTGTCTTCTAGGTGAATGCTCTACCACCTGGGTGGCAGTTGGTCATTCACAGGAGAACGTCAGTGCGAGAAGGGCTCAAGAAATCCTTCCTGCTCCCCAGTGATGATCATGAGGGCCTTGACTGCTCACCCAGCTCTGGGTGCTGGGGCTTGTTCTGCAGACTGTAGTGCGCTGTGGCAAGGATACCCAAACTGAAGTAGCCAGTTCACTTCACTGCTGGAGTCTAACCCCAGAAGTGCAAAGTGCTCTGTGGACAGGCTTAGCAGGTGAGCGGGGGAAATGAGTCGTTCGTGAGCTCTGAGCTGTTGTGGATGGACCTTCTCATCCCTGAGATAGCTTGTTGGCAGCTAGATCATTTAATAGGAACAAGGACCCCTCGCAACTGCCCTGGAGTCTGCAGAGCAGCCTGGTGAGTTTCTGTCACTCTGATTTGGACCGTATATTTTGATTTGAAGCTGAGGAGCCTTTCCTGTGTACCCACACAGCTGGTACAGTCCTGCAGAAAGGTGCGGGCAGCTCAGCTTCTTACAACCCAAAACCTCTATGTTGTTACCACCTGCCTGTAGTCCGGATGGTAGTTTTATTCTCAGAGTAAATATTAAGAAGATAAAGACAGGCCTTTGTTTGCAGGGGGATCGTTATCTCCCCTTGGAGATAACCCGTGGAGAGCCGCCTGGCTTGAGCAGAGCTGGCTGTGACAGATGCTGAGCCATGCAGGACGCTGAGCCTCCAGGCAGGTGTTATGCGGTTGAGGGAACACTCTGTCAATAGCCAGGAGGACAGTACGATTATTTTTTGTCCTCAACTATCGACACAGTGGCTCCTAAACGCCTCCTCTCTCTGTGTTATCTTCACAGGTCACCTTGGTATTCAGATGGTCTGCGACAGAGGAAGCATGAAGGGAGGAGGCTAAGTGCCAGTGGCGGAAGTCACACTCTAAAGGTGATCTGCTGTGACCCAAAAGCTTTCTGACATTCTTTGCCTTGGTTGTGATAGAGAGGAAGAAAGTCTTCTTCTCCACACAGTGTCTATAAAGTCCCAGCAAGTTGCTTCCCTCCAGAACATAGAGTTTCCAGCTCCAGGAGGTTTCTTACCTGCTTCCCGTGCGGAAGTGGCTGCAGGTCCAGCCCCGCGGGTGGGTTCAGCTCCGGTGCCGGGATCACACACGATGACTAGGTGGCCGGGCTCAGACCCAATTGCAGACTCATGCAATAGCCTCTATCACTTAATTTTTCTCTCAATGAGATTTGCTCTGACTGATTCTCTCAAGTTGCTTGGAAACGCAGTGACAGAGGCTGTGATTTGATACTGCCGGGTTAGTTGTATCAGTGATGGGTGTCCTCAGTTCTTGTAACAAACAGCAAGGTGCCAGGGTAACTCTTTGTTCACACTCTGTTCACTCTGCTGCTTGGAACCTGTTCTGCCCTGCTTTTAGCTATCTGTTTTGGAGGCAGGTTGCTGTGATGAGATTCTGGAAATAGTAATGACTGGCAAACTGTATAGGGTCTGTTCATGCTGCGTTCCTGCCAGGTTGTGCTCTGGAGTGGCTCAGTGTTACGAGACAGCATCTTTCCTCAGCAGTGGACAGGCTGTGCTTCTGCTTTCCATCCCCCCACCAGATTCTGCCTGCCTAGCACTTGCACCCGAGGATTTTTGTGTTGTGTGTGTGCTCCTCTGCTCTTTGCGTGTGCCTAACTGTAGGATTTCCTTTCACTATTAGCTGTAAGTCCACCCTCGCTCAGTGACAAAGTGAAGGCAACAATTGAAAATGAAAATGCAATCTGTATAACCACATAAGGAGACCAGACTTCAGTCAGGATAAATTAGAAGGCCCAGAATGCATAAAAGCCAGAAGAGAAGCGAAAGATGATGGCAAGGAAAAATCCGTGGCTGGCAGGGAAGGACAGTAAGAGGAATATTTTGAGTGAAATGATGAAGTCTGCATCCAAGCAAGTTGCAGTACCACCTGCGCACTGCATGGGAAGCCTTGTCAGTGCTGGGCACCTCCTCTGGAGCACTGTGCCAGGGCTCCTCTGGCCACTGCTGGCAGTGAGTCCATACGGTGGCCCAGCCTCCGTTGGTGGTCCTGACTTGTGATCTCTTTCCACTGCTCTAGCAAGTGTTAACACAGAGCTTAGGTTCACCTGACTCACTGCTGATGTGCACCACCCTCACCACAGTGTGTGCAACTGCTTCTGCCCTGCATGTTTACTGCCACTGTTTCAGTGGCAACTTAGGGCTAATTAAAACCTTTACCTTTGTCTCCTGGGTTGCAGATGCTGTTTTAACTTTCCCCCTCTCTACAGAAGACTGTGACAGCCTTTGGGCACTTAGGTTGAACACGGCTGCTGTCCTGCAGCAGGGGCAGGGCAGGGTGTAACCTGGTATGTGAGACGTCCTCACTTGTGAAGAGAGTGTCCCATCAAACATGAGATGTTAAATGCCTAGTGTATGACCACAATACCGTAGTCCCTATTCTGCACCTTACTATCAGATTCTCTGTGTCTTTGTGACCTGTCAGACACAGTCATAACTTTCTTTAGATACTACTGTCTCTTTTTCCTTTGAAAGAGGGAGTGTGGGGGAGAAATAATGTGATGTCCTCATCTTACTGCTCATGGTCATCTCTATAAAACTCTATTCTTGCTCTCTTCTTCTCTCCAAGTGTGGAGGTTTTGGCTTGTTATTTCTGGAAATCCAGAACTGCTGCTGATTTGAGTATCTCTGTTTTCTGTGTCTGAGAAGCAGAACTGCCCCGACTTGGCACTCCCTCCCTTTCACACTCTTTCCGGGGAGCAGTTTGAATACCTAACACAGAGTGGCCTCTTGGGTCCCTCTGACAGCAGCCGTGCCCCTCTGCACTGCAGGTTCCTGCACATCGCACCCTGTTTAAAGGCAACAGTGCTCCTTGGAGTCCTTGCAGCCATGCTGTGAATTTGCTTCTACCTGCCTCTCACAACACAGGGATCTGCCCTGTGCTGGAGCTGATGACAGTCTTCTCCAAACTACCAGATAGCTGTCTGATGAAATTGCTCCACTGCATCAATTAAACTGACCACCAAAGAGGCTTTTCTCATGTGTATATGGCACCAGAAACGCATCTCTGCTTTGGTCAGTGCACGGCAGCACTAGCCTCTTGCAAAGGGGAGAGAACGAACCAGCTGCGCCTCTCTTGTGTTCCTGGAGCAACGTGCTGTAGTCTCATTTAGAAAGATGGTCCTTGTGTCAGCCTCTGGGCAGGGGAATCCTATCTTGTAGGACATGCAGCAGGGTTTTTTCAACGTTATTTCAAAACACGTCCACTCAAAGCTGTGTGAATGGCAGCACAAGAGGATCACGCTGCTGTTTAGTGAGCGCCCTGCAGCGTGCAGTGAGTCCCTGCTGGTTGTTTCCTTGCTTAGGTCCCAGTCAAGGCTTCTTACCTTTCCTTAATGCGCGCCTTTCCTGTCTTCGCCAAGCGTGTAAATTGCTGGTTTTCCAACTTCATTTATTTGGTACTATGACTGGCACCAAGTGCCATTTTTGGCAGCCAAAACAGGTGACTGGTTTCCTGCTCCTTTTAATTTGCCAAAGCAAGAGCTGAGCGCTGTACTCCCACATCCCGTCTGAACAAACCAGAACCCCAACTTGCTTTGGGTAAGCTCTGTCTGGGACTTCTTTCCCTCTTCCCGTGCCTTCCTCTGCAGCATATCCCACTGTACCAGCTCCGTCCTGCCTCTGTGAGCTTTCCAGCCTGACCCAGACGTGCCGGCTAGCGTGCCGCTTGTTGGAGGGGATGCTTTTGCACAGCCCCTGTGCTTCACACTCCAAGAAGCTGTATTGGCAAACAGTGTCTATGGCTGCCAGCAGAATGAAGTAGCGTATGTAGATACAGCAGTATTTAGGGATGGTGTTAAGCAAACAGAGTGCTGAGGACTTAGCCACTCTGGATGGATTTTGGGGAGGGGTGTGGTTATCATGGATTAGCTGTAGCTGTGCACCGTGATGCCTGTTTGCAGCTGCGTATCCCAGATGCGCTCCAGAAGTGCATCTTCAAGTTTAGCTTTGTCCAAGAAGAATGCATTTCACCAACTTCAGTGCGAATCAAAGCACAGACATTGCCAATGACAGAGCATCTCTTCAAAAGCCCGCTCCTGCGCTGAACTGGCGTAGATGCGCCCGTACTGCCCGGGGGGTCCAGCCCTGTTGCTCCTATGCCAGGCAACGTCTGGAGATGTTTGCTGCAGACCATTTGGGGAAACCCACAGATCACTGGCAGTAGCAGTATCACAGTTTGGGAATTTTATTTAAAAGAACTTCATGTTTTGCTAAGATGCTGGGCACTGAACAGCTAGGAACGGAGGGGGATGAGAAATACACAGCATCGGTATAGTATTTTCAAGCAGTTCATGTAGACAGCTTTCCAAGAATAATTATCAACAGAGAACGCTCATCTGAAGGATTTCTGTGAGCAATATTTGATGTCTTTTATTAAAGTTCTGGAATAAAAGTAAATAAAAATAGTTGCTGATAAAAATTGGATATGGCACAAAATATTCCACTGTGAGGACAAGTCACCTTGAAGGACCATAATGATCCGTTTGGAAAGCTTTAGAAAAGAGCTGTAAGAGTAAGTCTCAAGGTCTTAAAACCAAAAGACATTGCAGCAATAGACAGAAGCAACTGGTCTGTTTAGCTCATTAAGGAGAATTTAAATAGCATCCTCATCCAGAGCTGTAAGTGATTAAATGTGGAGACACTAGAGATAAGAAAAAAAATACTGGATCTAAAGCTGCACAAACTCAGATAGGACACAGACTTTAGCAGTGACAGAGCTTCATCACTGGAACAGCTTGCTGTGCATTTTGGATTTTCTGTGGCTTGAAACGTGGAAAATGTGGTGTTACCTGCACCAGAAACACCGGGCCTGTCACGGGACTCGCAGGTGGATGTTTCTGGCCTGGTACTGCAGGAAGCTGCACGATATTATATATTCTGAACATATCTATTCTGAACATACTACCCGTGACACCTACACACGATTTCTACCATTACAACTTAATTAACTATGATGGCTTTCTCTGATGGCTTCTTTGTCCCTAGCTGTG
The DNA here is from genome assembly GCF_036417535.1 of Chlamydotis macqueenii. Classification (NCBI taxonomy): domain Eukaryota; kingdom Metazoa; phylum Chordata; class Aves; order Otidiformes; family Otididae; genus Chlamydotis; species Chlamydotis macqueenii. The sequence continues at coordinate 1,725,716 of NC_141571.1, read as the reverse complement.
ATGATTTTCACTAACCCCATCACCCTTCCAGGACGTGTCCGGCACTCATTCGTTATGGGAACCCTTTGCAAATGTGCCATTTAAGAGCTAAGCTGCCATGGGGACTTGGGCACCTAACCATCAGTTTAGGCAGCGTAGTTTAAAATGTTTGTTGGCAAAAGTCCTCTTCTAATCCCAGAGGTGTGCAGCCTCCATGGGTGTACTGCGGTCTCTACACAGCCCCTTCAAAAGCACTGTTCAGAAAGAGATTGAAACCATAACCCAAGCAGATAAACAATCAAATCCCGTGTGATTACATTAGATATAAAACTTGCCAAAATCTCTTGCTTCCAGTAGCCTTCTGCTTATTGCCACGCTAACTTCTGGCCTTCTCTGCGAACCAACAAGAAATCTGTGATGCTCTTGGCTAGATTTGGCCCAGATTTTGTCACTAGCTGTTAATGAAATGGTCCTGTGGCAGAGTCGGTTTAGAAGCAGAGCTCTGCTCGAAGTGTAAGGCAAGTGTGTTTATCGCCCTTTATGTGTCCGCGGCCTTGTCAGCTCGCAGAGCTGAGCTGGGTAAGGATGGACGGGGCAGCTGGGCTTGAGGGGTCATCGTTTGAGTGAGAGCATGGGCCCTTGTCACGGCGAGTCGCCAGAGTTCCCGTGGTGTTCTGAAAGCAACAATTGGTGATGGAACCGTAATAAAGTAATGGCTTTCTGATTTCTGAATTCCCCTGCAGTTCCCCCTAGATGGTAGCATTGGTTTTCACACTCTAACTTTTTTCTGGTTTTGCTTTGTTGTTTGGTTTGGTTCGGTTTGGTTTTTTTATGCTCTACTAAACATTTCCATTCAAGGGTTATTACCTTTCATTTCAGTTGGGAACATGATTGGTGTGGCTCCTCCTTCCTTTTAGCTCCAGCCTCCTGTGGAAGACCGACAAAAACACACCGGCTCTTCTTCAGTTCTTGTCGCTCATGTGTTTGGGGACACCTTTCATGTGCGGATGCATCTCGTTCTGCTCCCCATTTCTAGGGAATGAGCTCTGCATAGGGAGTATGTAAATTCCTCGCAATGCTGTTCATCCAGCCTCTTGCCTTTTAAAACCTGTGAGGGAAGCACAGAAAATCCAGCCTTGCCCACTTTGCTAAACATTTTTCTTTTAACTTCTAGGTCCTCCTGTTGAGCCCCTGGAGCCAACCAGGCCTTTACCGACTCTTCCTGTTCGCAGAATTCACTCCACTTCAGAAAGAAAACACGAGAGACAGCCAAGACCTCCTAGTCCTCCTCTGGGTGACAGGCCGTCTCCTCCTGGCACGAAACCCAACATCTGTGATGGCAACTTTAACACCGTGGCACTCTTTAGAGGAGAAATGTTTGTTTTCAAGGTACTCGGAATCCCTGCTTACCCATGAGTCTTTCTTTAGTTTTATTGCTGGAAAAGATTAATAGAAGTATGAGGTAGTGAGATTTGAAATACCTGTGAAAAGAGCTGTTTCTCTGAGGCTGATGAATGAGCGATTTAGAAGGAAATGTAAGCAGATTGGCTCTGTAATGTTTGCAAACAGTGCCTGATGGGATTCACAAAAAGCCCAGGCAGTCTGTGCACCAAAATATGAACTGGATGCACTCTCGGAGAATTCGGACACCATCAAGCTTAGAGAGGAGACACCAATAAATCTAGAAAGCAATACCAGTGCCTCACCAGGGGTTAAGCCTTGTTGCCTCCAGAGATGGCACACATTGAACCCTGAGCTTCAGGGAGAACTCAGCCCACATCAAATTCTTGGCGCCTTTGAGCCAGCCTTGCTTGTAGGGGGCCAGGGAGGAAGGAGAGGCTTTGCTCAGTTACCCTTCTCCGAGTGCCATGAATATGGAAATCTGTGGTCCCATTCCCAAAATAACTGTAGCTTTCACTCTGCGCCATGGGCGTGAGCGTGGAGAGGGCTATAGTGAAGGTCATTAAGTGGACAAACCACGTCAGTTATAGAAAATGCCTGAACTGAAAGTAGTTGGAGGCTGGGGCAGTATCTGGGAGGAGTCTCACAGGCTTTGTCCTCCCTGAGCATCCGGTACAGCTTTAACAAATGGTCTCCTGACTAAAGGGATATTTAATAACTCCTGTGTCCCTTTGGACGTGGGTGCTTCACACAGTCGCCAGGTAACGGTACGGCTGTACGGCTCTCCTGGGGCCTGACAGCTGAGCACCAGTTGTACCAGGACAAGGGAGGAGACACAGAGAGGTCACACACAAACGAGTTCATAATGCTTATAACTGTGGACTTGCTTCCCCCTGCTCCTTTTCCTCTCCTTTTTTCCACCCTTTTTCACAGCACCAGCAAATCCACTTCTGACCCCTTTGGCTGCCATCTTTCCCACAAAGCGCATCCCTCGCTGGAGACAGTGTTGGGCTGGGTTGGAGCTCTCATCTCAACCAGGACTTCTGGCTTTAACGGTTACGGGGCCTAGGCAGGGATTAGTAATGCTTGGTGCTGGATGCCCAGCCTGATTTGACTGCAAGATAAAAATACTCAGTCTGAAGACGCTTCTGGTTTTCTCAGGATCGCTGGTTCTGGCGTCTGCGCAACAACCGAGTGCAGGAGGGATATCCCATGCAAATTGAGCAGTTCTGGAAAGGTCTTCCTGCAAAGATTGATGCAGCCTATGAGCGATCTGATGGAAAATTTGTTTTCTTCAAAGGTACGGTACATTTCAGTACCACATCTGCCTCACATCACACTCTGCATTTATGGCATGAAGATGGTGAAAACAGGTACACTGCATCCTTTTCCAAGGGAACACTTCAAGCAGCCACTAATCCTCAAAATACAGTTTAGTGTGGGATGGCCTTGCCAGGACAATCTGTATAAAGCTGATACTGGTTAGTGGAAGTTGGCTTCCGTGTGATAACAAGAAATGGCGCCTATTTCCCAGGGAGCGTCAGTCTCCTTCCTGTCTCCTTGAACATGTTTTGGCAGGGCAGTAGGACCTCCCCAGCTATAGGGCACTCCCAAACACATTTCTGGACAATTGTCTCCTAAAGAAACAGAATGCCCCGCCTTGTGCTGGGGCCCAGATTAGCTCCTTGCACTGCGACAGTGTCTGAACAGGACCCTGTAACTTGAGAGCAAGGAAGAGTGGCTGGAGAGCATCGCATGCCCCTGTACAAAACCACAGTCCCTGGTCTTCTCAATTTATGTCTGCAGCTTCAGTCCCTCAGCTCAGTGATCTATGTTAAAACTTGAGAAGGCAGCAGAAATGATCAAAAAGTGTGGGCTGACCTCCTGCAAGGAACTCCTCAGCCTGAATGAGGGACAACAAAGACAGGGTAGGAGAGAGCTCTTTGAGATCGTGGCTGGCCTAGAGGAGGTAAAAGGGAAAGGGTTGTTTAACATCTCTCCCAAAACAAGAGCTGACAAGCAGCAATGACATCAGGAGGTTTCAGGTTCAAAGTGAAGAGAAGGAGCAGCTTTTTCACACCGTACAGTTCAGCCTGGAAGCCCTCAGCATGCTGTGGTTCGTTGTGGCTATTTTACATTTATATCGATTCACCTACTAATTAGGCAAATCTGTCTGTTGTTTGTGTCCCTGTTTGTCTGTAGAAGATAAATACTGGGTTTTTAAAGAAGTGACAGCAGAGCCAGGCTATCCCCACAGTCTGGTGGAGCTGGGGAGCTGCCTGCCCCGGGAAGGCATCGATACCGCTCTGCGCTGGGAGCCGGTCGGCAAAACCTACTTCTTCAAAGGCGACAGGTACTGGAGGTACAACGAGGACAAGAGAGCAACGGACCCAGGATACCCAAAGCCCATCACCGTGTGGCGAGGAATCCCCCAGGCTCCACAGGGAGCTTTTATCAGCAAGGAAGGCTGTATGTATCTGCCTCTTAGCTCGGCAACGGCTTGTCTGCCTTGGCTTGTTGGATGTGGGGTGTTTTGAATATTTCCTGAGATAGGAATCAAGTCTCAGAAATCCCAGGGTCACACTGGCACCTGTGAGCAGGGCCAGGCTGAAATGCGTCCTGACCCTCACCCCAGCCCAGGCACCTCCTCAGCTGCTAACCCACATTATCCTAATGCCAGCGCTGGGGGACGGGAAGGGGACTTTTCTGGTTTTGCTGCTACAACAGCGTTTTACCTGGGTTTTCCTGGGCCCAGATCGCAAGGGTGCTGTGACTTATATTTTCCTGCTGGTTGCTTACCTGTGGCTGGCCCAGTCCCTGGTGCAGGCCCCAGCCTGCCTGATGGATTTTGAAGCGAGCCATGCTCTGAGTAGGGGTTGGGCCTCCAGAGGCTCCTTCCAACATACTCATTTCTCCGATTTGAAGATTTCTTCCTCTTCTTCCACTTGGAGAAAAAACTAACAGACAGGGTTTGTGGCATTGAGGGTGCATTTAAATTTGGGCCTGTGGTGTGAGATGAGGGCTGTAGGGCTGGGTGAGGCTGGAGGTCTGCAGTGAGAGCCAGTCAGGCTGGAGGACACAGGCAGGAGACCCAATGCTTTCACCACTGTTCTGTTTTTTAATTTATTTTTTTTTCCTAATCACTTGAGAGTGATTATAAAAGGAGACATCTGGGGAGATGAGGGATAATTCAGACAACATGTAGCATAAACCATCAGCCTTTTATTAGCAGCAGGACAAGACTGCTTCTTAACACAGGCCAAATCTCCCGGGTTCAGTGGCCAAAAGGACTCATCTTAGAATCTGCTCCCTCAGGCTGGGTGAACAGAAACCTTAAGTATTCTTCCAAACACTGTCGCGCCCAGGCACACGCTGTTATTCTGCAGATTATGTTAATTGCTTGCTAATGACCAATGAGTGCATATTTACAGATGCTTTAGTAAAGAATAACTCCCTGCAGAACACTTCCTTTCCAGTTAGTGTGTGGGTTTTTTATTCATAGCTTGTCTTGGCCAAGGGGAATGGTGCTCTGTGGGCAACATTGCACCCCCAAGCCAGTGTGTGGCTTCTCTAAATCCTAGCTCCTAAACCACCTTCACTTTTCCATGGTTCTGGAATGCCCTGGATGAATGTGTTTTATTGGCTCAGGCAGGTCCTACCTGCAGCCTTTCAGGCTCCCTGCACATCCTCACACAAGCACAATTTAGCAAGTTGGAAATGGTGTGGTGAGAAATATTCTCTGTTTTGTCTCCTAGTTTACACCTACTTTTACAAAGGGAAGGACTATTGGAAGTTCGATAACCAGCGGCTGAGCGTGGAACCAGGCTACCCCAGATCAATCCTCAAAGACTGGATGGGCTGTAACCAGAAGGATGTTGAACGAAGCAAAGACAGACGTCTCCCCCATGACGATGTGGATATTATGGTGACAATAAACGATGTGCCTAGCACTGTAAATGCAATCGCAGTTGTGATCCCTTGCATTTTGTCTCTGTGTATCCTCGTCTTGGTATACACGATCTTCCAGTTTAAAAACAAAGAGGTGCAGCAAAATGTGGTGTATTACAAAAGACCTGTCCAGGAATGGGTATGACACAGCCCACTGCACATTTCAGCTCATTGATCTGATGAGGACTATGGACAAAAAAAAAGAAAAAAAAAAAAAAAGAAAAGAAAAGAAAAAAAACATGCATTCAAAAGCCTACCAAACAAAACTACTTCAGTGACCTACAAGTTTTGGACAGCCTGGGACTGAAAGAAGCCGGAAAACTGGAAAAAATACAGGCAGCCTTGCAGTGTGGAGCCTCTTTCCTTCTTACTGCCTCAGCCGCGTGTCAGTCTTGGTGTGCCATCCTCCACAGGCTCACTCTGCTAACATCAGAGTCTTAAGACAGGTTTCAACTGACCTGGGAAACTTCCTTCAGTTCCCTGCACCAGTGCTCCCTGTTAAACCCAGCATTCTCCAGTGTAGCTAAATCACCTCTGAACAGAACCATTTTTTTAATAGCTGTCTCATAAATGAATTAAGATCATGAAATCTATGAACAGAAACAATTCAGTATCGTAAGCAGAAGACATTCTGATGCTGAACCATTCTAAGAGATCTTCTTAGTTTATTACAACATCCAGGGAATTACCTGGATACAATTTTCCAATACCTGCTGGTCAGATGTTTTGTACATTCATACCGAATCAGCGCTGCCACTCAGCACAGTGCATGAGGAACCACTGAGCACTCAAAGAGGTAAACGAGTGCAGAGCAGAAGCTCACGAAGCACCAAACCAGACACCATAATGTTACCTGGCAACATCAAGCCTAGATTGGGACAATCTGAAGACAAATTGGGTGTTAAAAAAAAAAAAAAAAAAAAAAAGGGATCATGGGAATACATGTTTTAGTTTTGGGAGCCATTCACTAGAGAAATATTTAAGTAAGTGTCACATGATGTTGTTTTAAGCTCCCATCAGCAAGAAACAATGAACCAATGGTTACCGATACACTGAAAATGTGTATGGGCATAGACTGCACTCTGCCCCGATAAGATGCTGGGAAAAGATGAATTGTTGTTATGTGGCATGTGTAACTAGATTATGGAATTTGTACGTTGGGTTTCAGGAGAATGGAAATGTTTGTTTAGAGTGAGATCGTCATTCTATTTTGCTGAAATAGTCAAGATGCAGTAAGAATTAGGCCTGTTTATAAAACTAAATCCAGTCCCTGTAGATGTCACAAATATTGTATGCCTTCAAAATTTGTTTCTTTTGTTTATGCTCACTTCTTCACAGGCAAATATTTGGCAAGGCCCAAAGGAAGCATGCCACACAGTAGCGTGAGTTCATCACTAGCCATGTTTGACAGACACAAAAATCAGGTAAAGGCTAGATAAGTATCTGAACTTTCGGCTGGTAACTTTCCACAAGTCTCTTCCTACAGCAGTAGTGTCTGCGCATCCCTCTTACAGGCGTGAGTGGTTTAGGCTGTCGTGTCCTACCCACAAGCCCAGTCCATCCTGTGGTTGATGCTGATATTTCTCCCATGTTACATAAGAGTGGAAGAAGAGTTTCTCACAGTGCAATGTCATGGTGAAGTCCAGCCTTGTACAGAAGTGCCATTCCTGTAAGCGCAGGAACTGCTCTGCACGCTCCCTGTAAGGAGCAGGTGATTGGCCTGAGCCCTCTGCCTACAACTGAATGTCATTCGGTGCAACGGAAGTGCAATGCACAGAATGTCCATGTAGTGTAGAAAAGTACAGCTTTATAATGTCAGCTATGAAAAAAAAAAAAGAAATCCAAGGATGACAAACATGCTAAAAATATTCCCAGTGACAATGATGAGGAATGGAGAAGCAGGCAGATTGTTAGCATTCTGAATTTCTAACTAGTGCTCAAATATTGCTATGGCGAAGCAGGATAGACAAATAGCTACTTCTAGTGAAGCCCATTAGGACTGCGTAACACATGGTCTCAAACTGTATTTTTGTCCTTCGTAACTGATTTCCATAGCCAAGCTGTTTATTGTGTTTAAACATAAAATATTACAAACATATTACAAAGTGAGAAGCTAGTAGATACAAAACTTTGAATTTTAGTAAAAAAAAAAAAAATGTGATAACGTCTCATGATGGGTGAAGGAGTGCAAAGGACCAAATGAAATCGGAGCTACTAATTAGACACCCCCCACACGCTACTCTGTACGTCACTGTGTGTACTGTGTATGTGGTAGAACGCACTCAGAGCACCACAGCCACATGGCACATCGAACTCATCTGTACGCTGCCATCTCTTCCGGGACTGCGACAGCCCAAACCTTTGAGCAACTTCCAACAGCCATCATTAAAAAAAAAAAAAAAAATTACAAACTAGAGAAATGTCTGCTTTTGTTTGTATTTCCCCCCTGCCTGAAGGTAGGTTTTTGGTCTGTTCAAGACCCCGCACTGAGTGACAAGCTGCACAAGCAGCACGGTGCCTGGGTCTGGAGCAAGCGGAGCCATTTCCTCAGCCAGCTGCCTGTGGCCGTGGGGAGCTGCGCACCCCGCTGCCATACGGCAATGTGCCTGCCCTGAATTGCCGAAATTCAGGCCTCGCCAAAGCACTGCTTAAGTGAACTGGAGAAATGGTTCAGTGCCTTTTCTCACTGCTTCGGAACTGGCTCCCGGTGCAGTTGTTACGTATCTGAGCTTTCCAGGGGTGCGAGGTGTTTGTGTAGGGGTTTAAGGGGCTGAGAAAGAGCCCTCTACAGTTAAAAGTGCTGGCGGTGGCGGGGGCTGGGGCAGGGAGCAGCTGACCCGATTCCCCCACAGAACAATCCCATTCACGCCGCCATCGTATCGCTTTTGTTAAGGTTAGCACCTGCGCGCTCCCAGGGCGACCTGGATCCCGGCACGACCATCAGTGTTCGCGGAAGAGAGAGTTCCTTAGCGCTTCCACAGCCAAGCTCTTCGCTGGGATCCTGAATCGTGCGGCAGAAACAGCACCTGTCAGCAGGGTATCAGCTCGGTCTGTCTGCCATCAGCACAGCCGGAGCAGCTCCATGGACAGGTGGCCACGTTCCAGTTCCCGTCCAGAAACGCGTCCCCAGGACGCATTGCCACCACAGAGGAGCAGGGAGTTGTGCTTCAACTCGAAGCACAAGAGGCTCTTCTCGGTGTGCTCCTGGCATGCTGCGCACCGCCCTGCAGCATGGGCCATGGTACAGAGGGGACTCCTGGCGCACGGTTACCCTGAGCGCAGCAGTTGTGGCCGCTCCAGCAAGCGGTCCACTACACACAACACAGCATTCAACATAATTCTTTCCCCCCCCCCCCCTTCCATTTTTGACTGCTTTAAGTAATTTCAATACCAGCAAAGTAGGCTCTTTTTTTTCCAGGTAAGTGATAAATGTGCTGGGATACACAATCACTCCAGTCAGAACAGAGGTGGTGCTCCAGTGTAAGAGGGATTAGTCATTCCTAACTTACAATTAGTCACTAAAGCTCAAGGGGCTCTCCCATCTCACACCACGAGGACTTGGTTTAAAAACCTCCGTGAAGGATCTTGGCAGAAGTTTTTTGACATTCCTGCAACCCTTTGCAATACCCGACGTGACGTGTTGCCTTCCACTGCCTGACAGCAGAGGTGGTACACAGCCACGGTACGTAACCCACAGCTTCAGAGTTCAACAATTTCATTTTTCAGAATCCTGAGAAGCCGTGGTAGCAATCCCCAGCATTACCCCAAAATAAGCGTTAGCAGAAAAGCTTGCAACCACTGTGCAACACTTGCATCTAATCTACACCGTACTCAAGATAAAGATGCATCATGGATTTGTAGATAACAATGCTTTGTTTGGACTTTCTTTTCCTAATTAACTCCAACCATTCGGTTTGCTTTTTTGACTCTGAAGACTGAGCACATCTTTGTTCAAATACAAGCCAAGAGCTTGCTCTTGCGCTGCTCCGAGCTCATCACTACAGGGGTGAAATCTGGATTCTTAACCACAGCATGCTTCAAGTTCAGCTGCACTGAATTCACCTTTCTATCAACTCATCAGTCGGTCCTCATTCCCACCAGTCAGAGTAAGTCGGTACGGGGAAACTTCCTGCACCAGCTCACTGCCTTTCCTAACAGGACACTGTGACACTGAACACCGTGGCTCCCAGTGCAGCTCCCTGCGAAACTCCTGGAAAATCTAACCATTTCCTCTTTACTTTTTCCCCCATCCTCGCGCATGTAAAAGGGCTTCCCTCTCATTCCACTCCATCACTTACCAGGGTCCTTAAAACTCCACAGGTTTTGTACGACACAGAACTCCACAGGTTTTGTACGACAGGACTCACCGTTGAAACACCAAGTTTGTACTCTCATGATATCATGTATCCATGTTTCTACTAATTCCATTCTTTATTACATTTGTTTTCCTTGTACACAGGTCCATCTCAGTAGTCCAGCATTCCCACAAACCCGTTTGTAATGGGTATCACGTTTGCACATTCCGGTTCCCAAGCTTCAATGCAACTTTTGTCAGAGCCCACACCCCCCAGCTAGCAATGCCTCGTTCTGCTGTCTGTCTCTAATCCCCTTTGGCATACCACACCCCCCAACACCATACCAGTGTCGTTCCTATTTAAGGATCTGGATTACACAGACTGGATTATTTTTGTTTACCTCCAAGCAATTTTTAACACCTGACACACAAGATGACCAATATAAACCAGGATTCCTGCCTATCAACTGGAATGAAAAAAATACGAGTTACAGACGTTGCAGAGGAAAACTTCAGCCTTACTCATTTGACGCTTGATGAACACATGCTGACACCAACAGCAACAGCCAGACTCTGCCATTTATAGCTGGGAACAGAGCCCTGAGAGGTGGCCAAAGCAAAGCAGCTTCTTGCTCTAAATACAGAGACACGCTGAGAAGAGATCTGGAGTCAGTGCCAAGAACGGCAGTCCATACACCAAAGGGGCCGTAAGCACCAGAAATCATTAGCTGTGGTAACAAGGAGCCAGGAGCTGCTTACAGGCTTCTCCAAAGGCAGAAGGAAGGGGAGCTGTCTGGAAACGGCAGCCTCTGGCTCAGTTCCCACTCCAGACAGAGCAGATGGCAGGGCTGCTATGAGCAGAGATGATCTTATGGCAGTCTTTATTTAAGGAGCAACATTTAATCAACCAAAACTTACAAAGTTTTCCCTAAACATCCAGATAGCAAAACAAAAATGGAAGTTTACTTAATTTTCTAAAGCCTGAAGCACCAGGATCAAAAAAGAGCTCTGCCCACACTGCCTTCAGGACAGCACTCCTCAGCAGAACCCAGCTGAGCAAAGCGGCTGTGTGAAAGCACACGAGGGGCTCCCGCATACCATCAGGATGGGAAGTGGTGGCATTTCTACAGCTTCAGTACACCTTCAGTGGGCAAGCAGAAGAAAAGGAACTGGAATCAGAGATCTGAGCAACAGCTCTGTTTAGCAGCCAATTACTATCTTCCACCTGAAAGCAGTATCTACAGCTCCTGGTCACCATCGCTCCCTGACAAGGACAGAGCTCTGGCTTAGCAAGCTCCCAGATGTGTAACATCTGGCTGAACGGAGTAACTGCTTAGAACCGTGCTACCTCACCTTTCCCTCCAAGGTAACTCAAGATGAGCTGGTTTAAATCTTTTTCGATTTGCTGGCTTCTAACAGTTGCCCAGCGTATGTGGCTAACTCCCGCAGAACACATTTACGCAAACTGGCAAGGGCACACTCTTCTAGGCTCTCTCTTGCAGATGCTCGGAAGCATCACACACGCCACCAGGCATCTGCAGACAACAGATCAAATACCACTGCTCCAGAGGCTGTCGCACACTGTTGCTGTTAGAAGCCCCTGGACTGGCTTCAAGAAACTCATTTTAATCAGAGCTGATCACTTTGGAGTCACTGGCCCTGTGGGAATCGCTGCAACTCAGGGCAAGAGAGCAGGTGACAACTTCTGAATTATTTTGTGGCAAGTAAACTACTACATTTTTGGTACTGGACATACAAGGGGCTCTTAAGGCTACCTACAGCAGAAACACCACATTTTAGCAAGGCTGTGGAAAGAGAGGGCAGTGCTGCATATGTGCTGAAACAGGCTGCTGTGCAGGAGAATGCTGATGCATTATTTAAGGCAAAATAATCCCTAATGATCGACATCCAAGAGCCACAAGAGTAAATACTGTGGGTTAATCTGAGGGGCTCAGTCAGCATCACAAAACGAGAAAGCACAGCTGAAGAACTGGAAAATGTCAGCAAAGGGAGACAGAGCATTCCTTATTTGTAACTTACGTAGGTTATTTGTCAGTTTTTGTAATAATATTTAGTTTACAAAACACTACAAAAAGCTGGGTTTGTAGCCTCTTCCTTGGCCTAGGCCTGCAGAAACATCAGAAGGTCTAGGTGTCTGTGATCCAAAGCGCAGCTTGACACTTCACTCCTTAGGAGCTTTCTGGAAAGCAGGGATCAACACTGCTCACGTCAAACTAAAAAGACAAAACAGAAAGGAGATTTAGCGGTCGAGTGCCAGAGAGTGCAGAACATTTCAAAACACCAGTACGGTCAGTTCTCAACCTCCAATTACAAAGGCACATTTCCCTTCCGAGAACGTAAGGGTCTACGAAATAGGGAAGCAGACCTAACGGCTGCTGACAGCCAAGCACAGGAACAGACCTGTCAAGCTGGCACAGGCAAAACGTACGCTCAGCCTGGTCTAGGTCAGAGCGAGGTTAATGATGGCTCTGCCACGCTCAGAGCCTTTACACGGGAACTGCAAAGGGGCAGCAGAACTCTTACAAAGGTTCTTCATTCAAGGAATTCCTTATTCTTTCCTTATGCCATAAACCATTCCCATAGATTCTTACAGTAACTGAGAACTCAGTTATGGCCTAGGCAGCTCAAGAACTCAGCTCCAACGCCACAGCAACAACCATAAGAGCTGTAATCAGACGAAAGCCCAAATGAAGTTTGCACAGAGCGTTCATTTATACGTATGCCTAAGCCTTGTAAAAACAACTGCATTCACTAGTGAATGGAGAAGGTCCTACGTCACCACCACTCCAGGCAGAAAACAAGAAACCCTCCCTCCCAGTAAAAGATAATTTGGACAAAACCTTTGACAAAAAAGGCTTAAAAAAAAATTTAAGGCAGCAGCTTTAAATGAAAGATTTAAGGCAGTAGCAGACAAGCTCCAAAGTCTTTTTGACTCCAGAAATGTTTGTCACAGGCATTGGAAATAATAATTTTATGGGTTACAACAATCAAAAGCCAAGACGTCAAGCAAAGTCACTGGCAGTTTAACTTTTAAACTAAGATTTGTTTAAAAAAATCCATTCATGTCATAGCTAAGCACTAAACAGCTAGAAAAAAAAGTATCTGAAAGTTGAAATGGAGACTATTTATCACTAAAAGTATTATAACTGCAGCAAAACCCCTTACACTTTCCATACAGGACTAAGCAAGCTTATCAGCTACAAGGAAACAAACCCTTCTGCAATGAGGTAACTGCTGTCAGTAAGCCAATAAAAGCAAAGAGGAAGTAAAAATAAAAATAAAATAAAAATAAAAAAAACCAACCAAACCGTAAATCAATTGTGAAAACAGCTAGTTTATAGTAGAATAAACATGAATATCGTGATTTTACACAGACCTGGAGCCTCCTTACCTGTCAATCAAGGAATCTCTCATGTTGGTGGCAATGGTGCTTGGCTGAGCCTCGTTCAGCCTGAAGATGCTCTCAATGACGGAGAGCTCCGTGCTGGTCGTGTCCAGCCCGCAGAAGGCACACCAGTCATTCACAACCATTCCCGCTGCAATGACCTCGCTGCCACGATTCACCGTTCCAGCCTAGCAAAAAGAAAGCGGCAAGGGTTAACAGGGTGCGCTGACAGCAGCACATTTTGTTATGCATCCTTGTGACAGGTCTTTAGTGGAAGGCCTCCTGAAAAGATTAAAGCTTCTGCCACCAACAAAGTTCTAAGGATTTCAGATAGAAAGATTAATGGGCAGCCTTTAATCTCTGGAGAGAAAATGGCATGATATTCATCCAAACAAAATCTAACAAGTAGGAAGTATAAAGGCATAGCAATCGTGAAATTCACAAATCCAACTGAGCAAGCACAGGATTTTATTACTGAATTTTTTAAAACACTGCCTTTGGCCAAACCACCGCCAATCTAGCGTGCTGTGTGAATTAATCAGCACAACTTGCATAATCCCAGCAGAGCAATGTTTCAGAAGCAAACTAAAGGTGCTGAGCAGCTTATTCAGACTCAGAAAAGACGAGGAAAATGTCTCAGAAGACTTGCCCCACTCAAGTCTTTTCTCCTCATCTCCCATGGGGAACAGCTCCGCAGAGAAAACAGTATCTAGGAGCCCATGAGATGCAGAAACATTAAATCTGAGAACTGGGTTGGAAGGGAGTGGCAAGAGAAAACACAAACCCACAAACGCCTTACCACAAGCGGGACCTGGAGCAATGAAGACAGTTCATCCTGATCATCAATTGAGGTCTTGGGGTGCACAATTCCTCCTTGGTTACTGAAAACACAGTAACTTCCTACCAGCACCTGATCTGCTACCGTTTGTCTGAAAACCTCAACCTTCAGTACATCTGCCAAGATCTCTTCCGTCTCCTGCAAACAGAAAGAGAGTATAAAGTCCTCAGCAAAACGGTATCGTAGAATTCGAAGTCACGCTATTGCTGCACGCAGTTGTCGGCTGGGATCCTCCCCTTTGCAAGCCTGCCCACACTTTCAAAATCCATTGCAACCCAAGTGGTGTAAAACGCGCACTCAACCTCTATGCTCCAGATGCTTCCAGTTACCCGTGCAGACCGAGCTGGGCCGCTGTAACACAACAGAGCCTTTACTCGGAAACGCTCTCACCTCTCTGGAGGATGATGGCGGTACAGCAGTTGTGCCAACACCTGTCCTCTGGGCACTCCCTGTGAACCAGTCCTCTTTTGTCCCAGACCACTAGGACAAAATTGGCTTATCCTTCTGTACAACTCTAAGAACTTCCTTCCCCTCCAGGTTGTCACCGCGAATTATTCTGATTTCTCCCTCTCTGGACATCTTACCATCTTACTTTTTACACTTATTTAAAACATGATATGCTGTGAAGACCCCTACCTTCCCCCCACCTCCTTTTTATTTTCCCTTTACACTCCAAACACCAAGTCCTGCTTCTTCATCACCTTTAGCACAAACTGAAAGCAAACCCCGTAAGGACCTTTACTACCTGTAGCCATACAACACATCTCCCTCCCATGCTATTAAGATATCAGCTCTCAAACATAAAGCAGTAGCAACTTTGTCTCCTCTGCCCTGGTTTGCATACAAGAACCTTCTATTTTTCTTTCACCCCTCTGTAAACACACACACCACCACATCCATGGTTGCTTTCAACTATTACCAATTTCAGCTGCCTCAGCAGTAGCTTCTAACTACTGCTGTACTTCTGACCAAACTCTTCTTTATGCTCCCTTTACTACACACATGCACACTCTCGTTTATTCATTCAATTTTACACAGCAAAGCAAATTGCACCTGACAATGCACCTCCATATCCCACTCCTTCCCTCTGCAAAGGGTGTTCGCATGCCGAAGAAGAGGGCATATGTTACACTTGGGGCAAGGTCCACAGCCACAAATAAACACAAACACAGGAAAAAAGGGAGCTAACTGCAGTTCAAAATGCAGTATCGAGAAGGGGTTGGGGGTGCTGGTGGACGAGAAGCTGAACATGAGCCGGCAATGTGCGCTTGCAGCCCAGAAACCAACCACATCCTGGGCTGCACCCCCAGCAGCGTGGCCAGCAGGTCGAGGGAGGGGATTCTGCCCCTCTGCTCTGCTTTGGTGAGACCCCATCTGCAGCGCTGCATCCAGCTCTGGAGCCCCCAGCATCAGAAGGACATGGAGTTGTTGGAGAGGGTCCAGAGGAGGCCACGCAGATGATGAGAGGGCTGGAGCAGCTCTGCTGTGAGGCCAGGCTGGGAGAGCTGGGGCTGTTCAGCCTGGAGCAGAGGAGGCTCCGGGGAGACCTGAGAGCAGCCTCCCAGTGCCTAAAGGGGGCTGCAGGAAAGGTGGGGAGAGACTCTTCAGCAGGGCCTGGTGTGACAGGATGAGGGGTAATGGTTTAAAATAGAGGGAGGCAGATTCAGAATGGACCTAAGGGAGAAATTTTTTACCCTGAGGGTGGTGGAGCACTGGCCCAGGTTGCCCAGAGAGGCGGTGGATGCCCCATCCCTGGAAACATTCCAGGCCAGGTTGGCCGGGGCTCTGAGCAACCTGATCTGGCTGGAGATGTCCCTGCTCCTGGCAGGGGGGTTGAACTGGGAGGGCTTTGAAGGTCCCTTCCCACCCAAACCGTTCTGTGATTCTGTGACTTCTTTCTTGAGAAGAGAAAAAACATGAGGCAGCACAGCCTCCTAGGTGACATTAGCTCAGCTGCTGGCATAACTCTTCTGATCCCCATGCTACACACAGCAATCCTCAACAACTACAAACCCAGACTGCAGCTGGGCAACCTTTTCACACACATCCACCATGAATCTGAAAGCGTTACAGAGCCATATACCCTATCAAGATCCGGATGAACAAGAGCTACATAGTCATTGCAGGTAGTGACATTGCCCAGCGCTGACAGACGCTCTTCTACTCGTTGAATTCGTACGGAATCTGGAAGACTATTGCGGATATGTTGAAGCTCTTGGTCTGTCGTACTGCTTGGGACCAGCAACCCATGCCTGTTTCCTAGCATGACCAAAAAAAAAAAAAACAAAAAAAAAATCAAACAAACAAAAAAAGAATGTTTCCAGAGGGCTTCCTACTTTCCTGACGTTAAAATAACAGCTTGAATTGCCGTTGCCCTATCCACTCCTCCCAAACCCAGAATTCAGCCTAAGACAAATAATATTACCATCTAAAAACAACAGGGCACCACAGGTAAGGGAAAACCAGGATTACACAGACTTACCTCAGCGTAGAGTTGGGTGAACAGCACTGTCTTTAATCACTTCTCTTTAATCACTCTCTTTAATCACTTCTCTTTTTCAACAGAGCTAAAGGAAGCCTGAGGTTCTCAATGAAACACTTGACAAGGAATTTCCCCTACAGATGACAACAGTCCCCAAAATACGTACAGATGCAGCCTGTTTGGATTGCTTTACTGTGGCAAACCAATAGGACAGGAGGAACAAATACATTTTTTTCACAGGAACAGAACTCAAGCAAGAAGTTTGTCCAGCTGAACAGGCTCTCACTAGCCAGAGACAGCAGAGCTTGCTGTCTTTCTCTGACTTCCACATTTGCTAATGCCTCCTCTGTGTGAGGGTTCTGCCCCTCCACAGCTGGCACTGAACCAGTAATCGTAAAAAAACCAAAACTGCTCCCAGTTTACCAGAAAGTAGACTTCCATGTGTCTTTAGCCAATCTTGAAGCCCTGAGAGGCAACACTCCCCACCACCCCAGCTTTTTGCTACTGGGCGAGTTCAGTTTTTCCATTTCCACTCCCTCTCGTCCCACACCTGAAGCATTAAAACAAAAACTCTGAGGGTAAGGGGTGCTGCCCGCCGGACTCCCCGCCACAGTCAACCCCCAGCATGTCACGGCGCGCACCAACCGAACACGGGGCCGTTCTCCCGTCCCCCCCGGAGACCCTCCAGAGCCCCGCTCGCCCCGCCGGGCCCGGGCTGCGCAGGCCGCCCGCCACCTACCCACACACATCCTGCCGATGATGCGGCAGCCGGCGATGGAGGCGTGCACCACAGGGATGGCCCCGAAGAGCTCCCCTTCGAAGACGCTGCAAGGAGAAAGCGCCGTTAGGGCACAGCCGTGGGCCGGGCCGGGCCGGGCCGGGCCGCGCCCCCGGGGCTCGCTCACCTGTAGAAGTTCTCGGAGCCGCCGATGGCCACGAGGCAGTAGGCGTTGGTGAGCTTGGCGAAGCAGCCCAGCTCGTTGTTATTCTCGAAGCTGGCGCGGACAGCCATGGCGGGGCTGGGGCTGGGGCCGGGGCCGGGCCGAGCTGGGCCGGGCCGAGCCGGGGAGACAACGCGCGCCGCACCCTCTGCCCGGCGCACGCGGCGTCACCACTTCCGCTTCCGGCGGCGGGAGGAAGGCGCGGGGCAGAGCGGCCCCCACCGCGCCCGGCGGGCAGCGACGCCACCGGGCGGGAGGAGCAGCCGCTCCCCGTGGCGGGAGAGCGGGGCCCCGTGGGGCTGTCCCGGCGCCGGTGCCCGGGGTCCGTGTGACAGCAGCACCTCCCCAGGCGCCACACGGCACCCTGGCCTCCGCCGTGTCACCGTACAGCGCCACCGGCTGAGGCCGCCCGTGTGCCTTCACAGGCCACCTGTACCTGAAGGTGCCACCACGGGCCCAGGCAGGACACCGCTGTCTGTACAACCACCGAATCACGGGATGGTTTGGGTGGGAAGGGACCATTAAAGCCCACCCACTCCAACCCCCCTGCCAGGAGCAGGGACATCTCAACCAGATCAGGTTGCTCAGAGCCCCGGCCAACCTGGCCTGGAATGTTTCCAGGGATGGGGCACCCACCGCCTCTCTGGGCAACCTGGGCCAGTGTTCCACCACCTTCAGTGTAAAAAATTTCTCCCTTAGGTCCAGTCTGAATCTGCCTCCCTCTATTTTAAAACCATCACCCCTCATCCTGTCGCACCAGACCCTGCTGAAGAGTCTCTCCCCATCTTTCCTGCAGCCCCCTTTAGGCACTGGGAGCCGCTCTCAGGTCTCCTCAGAGCCTCCTCTTCTCCAGGCTGAACAGCCCCAGCTCTCTCAGCCTGGCCTCACAGCAGAGCTGCTCCAGCCCTCTCATCATCTGCGTGGCCTCCTCTGGACCCTCTCCAACAGCTCCACGTCCTTCTGATGCTGGGGGCTCCAGAGCTGGACGCAGCGCTGCAGATGGGGTCTCACCAGAGCGGAGCAGAGGGGCAGAATCCCCTCCCTCGACCTGCTGCCCACGCTGCTGGGGATGCAGCCCAGGATGCGGTTGGTTTCTGGGCTGCCAGCGCACATTGCCAGCTCGTGTTGAGCTTCTCGTCCACCAGCACCCCCAAGTCCTTCTCCTCAGGGCTGCTGTCCATCCATTCTCCGCCCAGCCTGGATTTGTGCTTTGTCCTGGACATGCCACCATAGGCCACCATGGGCCACCACCACCTGTGTGCAGACACGATCCATGTCCAGATGCTACCCACGTGCAGACACACCATTCCTGTCCAGTCACGAGCTGTGTCTGAGCATCACCTTTGTGCTGACACCATCTGTGTACAACAGCATCCGGTTGCAGATGTGTCACCTGTGTGCAGACATGCCACCCACGATCCAGGTGCCATCCGAGTGCCTCAGCATGCCACTCATGTATGGGGGCCGCTCCTGTCCAGGCACAACCTGTGTCCGCTGCCACATGTGTTCAGATACGACCTTTGTGCAGACACCATCCACGCACAGACAGTACCCGTGCGGTGATCCCACCCACACGCAGACACCACTTACGTGCCAATGTCAACCGCGTGCCAAGCACGTGTCCTGACATGCCACCTGTATCCTCCTGGCACGGCACAGTTCAGCACAGAGGGGCCCTGGCCAAGCTCGGGGTGCTCACTTCCCCGCGAGGGACCCAGCACAGCTCTTTCCAGCAGAACAGCTCCTTTATTTTTAACATTACCCTGCCTTTGCCCATTTCATTTTCAGCACACGGATACAGGGAGAAGAACTGCTTAGTACAGAGAGAACCCGAGTTCACCCTGAAGACCTCACTGGCCAAACAGTTTCCAGCTGTAGCAGTGGGTTTGGGGGTAATGGTTCTTTCCCAAACGGGTAAAAAGAACGCAGAGGTGTGGATCATGTTTATGTCATTTTCTCTCTCCTGCTGTGATCTCGTAATTGAAACTGTACTTGCTAACCTCATCTGAATCCGTCATCTGCACGTATCAGAAACAGCACAGACAGCTTTTAATAGGAACAAGACTAATTAGCCACCCATATCTTGATTTCAAGCCCCAGATACGGTGATTGGTGGGGAAAAACAATCACTTGAAAATAAGACCAAAGGACACCTCGAGGCCCAGCTCAGAGTTCGAACCGGCTGTGTATATGTTTGGATTTTAACTTGTTGTACTTGGTGATCAGATCCAGCTTACTGTGCCCGAGCGTCATTCTCTTCTCAGCCCCGTAGGCGCTGTTCCTTTCCATCAGCGTGTCCTCAGTGAGTTTATCGTAGCAAGGCACTGCAGGCTTTTTATCTCGTTTTAGCTGGCTGTAGGGGGATAGCAGGTCCAATTTTCCTTGTCCGGGACTCTGTCTTTTTTCCATCCCATAAAAAGCGTTATCATTTTCTGCTGTCTGTTCCCTGGAGGGAGGAGCAGGCCCTTTCTGCTTCATGACTGTCCCATTGCTACTGGCACCCTCCAAAAAGGGTGGCTCCTGTCTCAGTGGGGAGCCATGGCTGCTGTTGGCCTTATCGTCCCCTTGGTAACCGGGTCTATGGGAGCTCAGGGCAGGGGAAGACTCCAGCTGCAAGAATGTCCTTGCTGTCAGGAGATTTGGTTTGTGATACAAGGCTGGGGTGGGTTTATTTGGAGGACTGTTCGGTGAGTCTGGTGGTTCTCCTTGCTGCTTAGGGCAAGTGGGCTTCAGAGATGTGTCTTCCCTCCCCTTCCTATTCCCTGGATCAGAGCTTGAATCTTGCTTTTCCTGGTGCACATTGCAGCTAGAGTTCTTCAGAAAGGGAGACATTTTTATGCTTCTGATGCTTACATTGGAAAGGCTGCTGGAGGGGCTCGAGGTTTCAGCATCATTCACCAGTGGGGGTTTCAAAAGGGAGTTGGCAGCTTTTGAGGTATTCTGAGAAGAGGGGCATGTTCCAGGATCTGGCACACAGAAGCTGGTCACTGCTCTGGACTCTGCATACAAGTACTGGAATTCCTTGTCAAACTCTGCAACAATTTGACCTCGGAAATGAGTCGCCAGGCTGGTGTGGACTTGGCTGCAAAGCCAGGTGAAACTGTGAAAAAGAAAAAAAACCCACATGTAACTTTAGTTCACAGAGTGCCAAGATACCTAGCATTGATTTTAACATTCCAGTGATGCATTGCTACCCAGTTTACGTCATTAAAACTTCATCTGAAGTATGGCAGTCTGAGATTACTTATAGAGATGAACGTACTCATGACATAATTATAAAAGAACAACCCAAAATGATAATTTAATTTCAGCTCAGTGATGTAATGAACCTGTTCTGGTTTTGTTAGTGAGGGGGGCCTAAGGTGGCAGCTTCTGTAGGAAACGGCTAGAAGTCGCTCCCCTTTGTTCAGTGGACTCAGCCGGGCCTAGGGTGGACCTGCTGCTGGCCAAGGCTGAGCCAATTGGTAGCAGAATGTCCCGTGATAATGCCTCTGCGATAACGTATTTAAGTAGGGGAAAACAGGAAAAAAAAAAGGAGAAAAGATGTGAAGAAGCTGAGCAGGGGCAGAGAGGGGGAGGTGTGAGCCTTGTGGGCCTTGCAGGCCTCACCCTCTGGCCTCCCGCCGGGCAGCCGACTGGGCCCAACTCGGCCCGGCCTGGCTGCAAGGAGTGGAGAGGAGTTGAGCAGTTGAAGTGAATAAGATGTAAAAAGGATCCTGAGAGGCGTCTGCCAGCCTGTTGTGAGGAACGGCTGCAGATGCCAAGGTCAGTTCAGAAGGAGGGGGAGGAGTAACGCGGCTCCTGGCCAAGATTCCTCTGCAACTCGTGGTGAAGACCATGGTGGAGCAGGTTGTCCCCCTGCAGCCCATGGAGGTCCACGGAGGGGCAGAGATCCACCTGCAGCCTGTGGAGGACCCCACGCCGGAACAGGTAGAGGCCTGAAGGAGACTGTGGCCCGTGGAGGGCCTGCTGGGACAGCTGTTCTAGAGGGACTGCACCCCGTGGAAGAGATGACCCACGCCAGAGCAGTTTCACGGAGGACTGTGGCCCATGGGAGGGACCCCACGATGGAGCAGGGGAGGAATGTGAGGAGTTCTTCCCCCAACGATGATACAGCTGCATAAAACAACGCATGATGAACTAACCACAGCCCTCATTCCCTTTCTCCCCACCCCGTGCCGCTTGGGAGGGGAGGTAGTATAGATAATGTTAAGCTTGGGAAGAGGGAGGGGTGGGGGTAGGTTATCTTGTTCCCTGTCTCATTCTCCTGCTAGTTTTAGAAATAAATGAGTGTTTTCCCCCAAGTCGAGTCTGTTTTGCCTGTAACGTTAACTTTAAGGATTTCTCCCTGTCCTTATCTCAAACCTTGAGCCGTTTTTCTTATATCATGTCCTCCTATTCTCTTGGAGGGTGGGGGGAGCGAGAGAGAGACTGTGTAGTCTGGTCCCGATCGGGGCTGAACTACGACAGAACCATATGAAAATATAAACAGTGAACAAGAAATATCAGCCGGTTTTCCTTAGCCATATGAGGGACGTAGAGCAGCAACTACTCCCTGCAGCAACCGTCCCTCCCAGCAGCACGTTTCAGGCCTTTTCTTGTCCAGCTTCCCCTTGCCAGCAGTCTCTGCCCATAAGAAAGGAACCATTGTTTCCCATTCCCCATCCTGTCCGTGTCCTGGAGAGTACCAGCTCACCATTTGTGGACAGGCTGGTCAGTCCGTGCAGGGGGATACTAGGATCTGTGTGGTTTGTATCGAGCAGGCAGTGCCACGGAGTGCTCCCGGTGTCTGGAGATGGTGTGGCTACGGGACAACGAGACACGAAGCACGGGGCACTGAAGGGCTCTTTCTGCCCAGCAGAAAGACTTTTGCAGCAGACTTTCTAGATCAGCACGGCACTTTCTTGGCCAGCACAGTACACTGCAACCACACCTCCCACAGAGGGCCAGCAGACAGTTTGGGAGGGTACTGACACATCTTGGTCTCCCGGCCTCTTCCCCTGCCTCGGCAGGAGCTACGTTCTCATGTCCCTAACGTCTGCAACACGTCATGGACATGAAGGAGCCGCTCAGGCAGGCAAGAGGGTGAGGAACAGAGATCCTGGGCACTGCCTGGAGGAGCAGAGGTCTCCAGAGCCCCACAGGAATACCTTGGGACAGGAAGGCTGATGATGTTTTCCGCAAGTATTGCTGTGAGATTCCCCAGCCTCCTTCCATCTTTTCCTTGCCACCCAGTTAAGAGATGCACGGCGTTAGAAGTTCACAAGTCCTTTGCTCAGCGAGTCCAGTCCCTGCTCTCACAGTACGACGTCTTGGGATCTTTTCTGGGAGCTTTTTACGTTCCACCTTAAAACAAATTAGGTTTTGCCCCAACTGGGGAAAAATTTTTGCTAATTGCCACTCTGCATATTTTGCTTGTCTGTTTAACCCTACCTGTTGTTTGTGCCAAAACTGTAACTTGATTAGCTCTCCCCTCACATATCTACAGATAGTGACCACATTTCTCTTCCCAGTCTTCATTTTCCTAGATTAAACAGGGAAGATCCTCTTACAGAGCAGACTGCCCAGGCTCCTGCTCATCCCAGTCATCAGCTACTGCTTTTATTCAAACCTGATTAGCAGATCAAGTGTGTTAAATCAAACAGAACCCTCACAGATGGAAGTACCCGCTCAGGGCTGCATTATCAGCTGCTAAAGCGAGATACTGACTTTGACAAGAGCAGGATGAAATCACAGAAACAACAGGAGAGCAATTGTAATGGGAGACTCCAATTCTTCCCAAGTAAGTGTCATTTCAGGATAAGATACTGGCATTATGTTTTGAGACCTCATCAATGTTTGTTTCACAAGACAGCTATCTGGGAACTTTTAGCAGGAAAAGCAGCTTGTGGCTTGTTCCTGAGCGCTGTGCAGTTGTTATGGTTCACCAGGTTGTTCTGAAGCAGTAAACTTAAACTCAACGTACACACCCCTTAAAGAGCAACGTAAAAGGAAAAGATCCACACTCTCCTGCTTAATATCAAAACAGGTAAATTAAGTAAAAATGAGGAAATAGGACAGGAGTGAAAAACCTTTGTGGGTGGCATGAAGAGTATTCAGAAATACCATACTCAAGGCTTAAAGCAAATGCATACAACTTCAGAGAGAGACAGGAGGGGAAAAAAACCCAGAAAATAGCTGGGATGGCTGAATGAGAGAAGAGAAGCTATTAAGACCAGAAAGCCCATCTTTCAAAAAGGTTGGGTCACACATTGCAAAAGGCCCAAGAAATAATATTCAGCTCTCTGCGGGGACAGCACGGGGTCCATGTGTAAGAGGAGTGCTCAGATAATTCCTCTGCATCCGTGTTTATTGTACAGCAGCTTGGGTTGATCTCTGCCCTGAGCTCACCGTTACACAGGACATAAGGGAGGATCAGCCTCATGCTGAAATCCCTGTAGAAGATATTAGAAAACACAGCAACAAAGCAGATAGCAACAAATTGGCAGGACCAGGTAACGCTAACCCAAGAGTGCCGAGGGAACGCAAGGATGAAACAGCTCAACTGCGAACCAGGATGTGTTCTCTCTCACTTCGAAGGGCCTTGGTTATCAGAAGAGCGGGAGGTTGCTCACAACACACAGGCAGGCTGTGGACGTGGCTCCTTGCTGCAGGCCACTGTGGATGCTAAAAGTTCATGTGAGGTGCTAGAAATGGTAGGATTTTCCTGCCATTATTTTTTCCATAACAAACTGCTGCACACAGAGCTCCCATATCCAGCTCCGAATCACCCCGGGGTACAAATGACAGAAGTGTGGGAAAGGATCGCTGTAGGATAGGATCCCTTCCTTGCCTTGCTTTCATAGAATCACAGAATGGTTTGGGTGGGAAGGGACCATTAAAGCCCACCCACTCCAACCCCCCTGCCAGGAGCAGGGACATCTCCAACCAGATCAGGTTGCTCACAGGCCCGTCCAACCTGGCCTGGAATGTTTCCAGGGATGGGGCATCCACCACCTCTCTGGGCAACCTGGGCCAGTGCTCTACAACTCTCAGTGTAAAAAATTTTTTCCTAATATCCAATCTAAATCTACCTCCCTCTGTTTTAAAACCATCACCCCTCATCCTGTCACACCAGGCCCTGCTGAAGAGTCTCTCCCCACCTTTCCTGCAGCCCCCTTTAGGCACTGGGAGGCTGCTGTAAGGTCTCCTCGGAGCCTCCTCTGCTCCAGGCTGAACAGCCCCAGCTCTCTCAGCCTGGCCTCACAGCAGAGCTGCTCCAGCCCTCTCATCATCTGCGTGGCCTCCTCTGGACCCTCTCCAACAACTCCATGTCCTTCTGATGCTGGGGGCTCCAGAGCTGGAGGCAGCGCTGCAGGGAGCGTTCAGACTCTCCTGGAGCAGGAACCCTCCAGGAACCTGTGCAGCTCAGCCTTTGGCCAGGAGATGGAGTTCCAGCACCACCTGGGAGGTGGGACACACCTGCCTGGCCTGCATCCCCTGCCCGGCTGCCCTGGCGTGGGTCGAGCAGGAGTGGCAAGGGCACCCTGCAGAACCGCCGCCGGTCTCATTCTCAGCAGCATTTTCCACAGCAGGGTTGGTTCCTCTGGGCTTGCCGTGGCCATCCTACAGCAGAGCTGCGCAGGTGCTTTGCAGTTTCTCACACTCAGCTCCTCTGCCACAGCTGTTTCCAGCTGACGAGATGCCAATTTACAGCAGAAGGATTTTTGTTTCTTTCAGTAGTTTCTCTTACTCATGTTTATTGCTTTTCTGTCACTTTGGCTGTCAAAGGCATTCTTTTCTTTCTGTATGCCAATACAAGCTTTGGTGCATCATTTTTGCTCACTGCTAAGCGTAGATACTATGTAACACTCATTGCTAGACCTTTAATTTCAAGTGACATTTTCTTTGATGACAATCATCTGACATTATTGTAGTAAGCTCTTTAAGCTTGCTTCCAATGCACTTGAAATAATTTCCACCCCTCATTTTTCATCTTCATTTTGATTAAAAACAGTGCAATGTACGCACTTGGGCATCCCATCTCAGTTAACTCTTATTCATCCTTACAGCAGCATGCCTCGTGTCTTTCTTCCAGATTCACTTTGTATTTATACCCCCGGGGACTCCCTCCTCCTCGCTCTGGTGTGCTCTGCAGGGTTTACAGAACGTATCTGCTGGCAGTGCTCACTACGGCTACCAGCCTGGGCTTTCCTCGCTGGTACACTGTGCTTGCCATCCCCTCTGCACTCACTTTCTGCTTAATTATGGTTTCTTTCCTGAGGTGACTGTTCATTGAGATAGATCTGGAACTCACTCTTAAAAGCTCCTTCCTCTTGCTTGGGACATGGATACCTGAGAGTATGAGCGCCTTTCTTTTCAAGAAATTCCAAGTCTCCTCCAGCTTCAAACCCCCGTACCTTTACCTGGCCACGGCCAAACACTTATGCACTTAGTTTTTTCCTCCTCTGTACTGACAGGTGCAGAGATTTTGTAATCCTCTCAACTGTCTCCTCTCATTTCTCAGTTTCAGTTGTTGTGTTGGCTTCAACCCCAAATCTTTAGTTTCACTACAGTATAGCAAACAGTGAGCTCCTTCCTCTCTGTGCTGGTGGCAGGACATATACCTGTACTTTGACCATCTTCCATTTTGGGCTGAGAAATTTAATCTCCTCTAAGGCAACTCAAACTGCCATGTAACTCCCTTTCGGGCTGACAATACCATCTCTTTTCTCTAACCTGGCAAATGTTGGATCTGGTTTTCCTGTTCAAGATCCTGTTTAGCTCCAGCCCTATTTGCCCTTAGGCTCCCCTCATCTGCTGCATTAGTAAATGTCTTCATATCTTTCACTCTGTTGTAAGTGCTCAGAGAAACATACATTTTCTTCTAGTACCCAGTATAATACTAAATAACTAGATATGTTATTATATTTAGGATTTTAGATTATTGCTTTTCCTAGATATCTCAGTGGACCTTGTTTTCCTCCCTGTCTTCATTTAGAGGAAATATAATATTAAAGATGGAAAACACAGATAAATATTTAATCAATAAACACATAAGAGCTGAGGGGTCTAAACTACTTTGCCTACAGTTGTTTAAGATAAGAGCAGTGAGCCTGGATCCCATATTCAGAAGACTCTCCAAAAACGTGCCTGATTCATACCAGTAGGCAGCCATATCTCAGAATGAGTTCAGCTTGGAATGAGTATTTTGGAAAATAAGGAGGGCTTTTACAAAAACCATCAAAAAATGTCAGCATAGAGAACAGTAGCATGAGCATACGGGGTTCCATCTGAAAATGTCAGGATGTGTACTACTCCAGCTGCATGCATGTACTGCTGCACACAGGGCTCATAGAAGGGACAATCTGATGGCTAGAGATGTAACTAGAGACTAAAAATGGATTTCAGGCATGATGTGAGCATGCATTTGAGGAGAAAAGAGTCTCCTCTTACAGCTGAAGCATTAAAAGACATTGAATGTCAAGGATAGAGCAGGAAAATACTTCTCTGCAAGAGAGGATGCAGAGAGACGAGACATCTGGGTTCGCTGTCAGCATCGAAGGATGTGTTGAAACTCTAGAGGGACATAGCATCTTGGCTCCGGTGCTACCCAGTATCTTCTTAAGCAGCCTAAATAATGGGAGTGTACACTCATCAAACTCACAAATCATACCCAACGGAGAGGGACTGCTCAGAGCAGAGTTTGAAAAAGGTTCTGAAAAAAACTGATGCAGTTTAACAGGAAAATATTCAAAGAAAATACGTTCCAGGCAGGTGCACAAATAGAGGCTGCAGAATGAGCAGGCAGCAGCACTGAGGGCTGGCGTATGTCGTAAGCAAAAAAAGCGTCTGTAGTGTCAAAGGGTTGCGGAAAAAAAGAAAACATCCTGGGGGTGCATGAGCTACATTGTGGCCTACAAGACATGTGTAATCCTTTCATTTGACTTGAGTCCTCGGAGGAACAGGAGATGTTGAGTCTGGAAAAGAGACAACTGACGGTCAGCGTGCTGCCCGTCTCCAGGCTGCACAAACCGAGCTCTATGGGAGGTACTAAATTGTCGGTGTCCACAGGGAATGAAGAGTGAGTTGCTCGCTGGGATGAAGGACAGCAGAGATATTTGAATCTAAGTTATGGAGCACTATGAAGAAGCCACTGGTCCAATGTCTGTGCAGTCCCATTAACAGAAAAAGAGATAGGATGAGCTCGGGGGAAAAATAAAAGCACGTAAGTAGGAATCTAAAAAAAGATCAGGATTTTATTGGTAGCCTTATAAAATGCTCCCTCTTCCATGCTTAGAATGGGACAGAGAAGTAAGAGAGCATTTCAAGACATGGTTATGGAGATTACGTTGGGGAAGGATGGTAGAATCATAAGGAAATGGCAAACTGCAGGAACATAGTGATTCTATAAAGAAAGCTGGATTCCATCTTAACTTACATGAAACTTGGCAGCTGCACAGTACAATGCAGAAGATACAGGGAGGCTTTAAACTGGAATCTGGAGCAAAGCTGGGATGTGTAGGCCGTACAGTCTGATATTGCCTGATGACTAACACAAGAGGCATCTGAGAAACTTACTGGGTAGAAGAAAATCAAGGAACAGTATAACTGCAAGGGCAGAAATCATGCAGAAATGACAAACAGAGGATATGTTGCTGAGGCAGCAGCAAAACACGTCTAAAAAAAAAAAAGTCAAATAAAGTAAATGATATATCAACAAATAAAATATATTCCTGTTGGATTAAAATTCCATTCCCAAACAGGAAAAATAGTATTAGGCCTATACTGTGAACTTTCTGAGCAGAATGCGGGTGGTAAATACGCTACGCTAAGGAAGTGCTGAGCGGCTGAGGAGGCAGAAAGCAGAGCAATAAAGGGAGATTCAGTTATAGCCACGTGGAATGGGGGCCATTACTAGAAGAGCTGCATAAACTACATTTTAGGCACTATAAATAACTGCTTTTTGGAGAAACAATATTGCGAGTTCAGAAAGTTTCTTTTTGCCACTGGGCAAAAAAATAACCATGACATACCCATATCAAATATTCTTTCAGGACTGAAATAATCCATAAAGGGAATACTTCACTTAAAAAAGAAAGTGAAGAATGCTATTAAAAAGACGTTTAAAATAGTAACCAGAAAGGTTCAATGCTTGAGGCAGCATGAAGATTGTTCAAAGATCCTGTATTAGAGTCCCAGCGAAAATGTACCTATCAAAATAAAGACATTTTAAAACATCCAAAAAGTCACCATACTTAAAAGGCACATTAAAGGAAAACATTAAAGTAAACAGCCTTCAAAAACTGGAAGTCAGCAATTTTCCAATTATTAACCAGTGAATAACCTTTCATTTAATATTGAATAGAGTAGCAGAGGAATTGAAAGTAGTAAATGTGACCCTTTTAAAGAGCTCCTGGAAACTACAAACCAGCCAGTCTTATTTCCATCCTGAACAAACTGGTCAAAGCAAACAGAGAGTAAAATTATTAGATGTATAAATAACTATAATCATAATGCTGATGACTCAGCATATTTTCGTGGAAGGAAGCCATGCCTCAAAAGCCTCTTGCAGTTCTTTGAAGGAGGCAGGAGGCACACAGATGCGTATGATCTACTTGACGTTGGATACTTCAGTTTTCAAAGAGATTTTGACATGGTCATTCAGTGAGGACTCTTAGAAAAATTAAGTGATCATGGAGCACAAAGGAAGGTCTTCCCGAGGAGTAACAGCCAATTAAAGATGGGATACAAATTCTAGCAACAGTTTTAATTTACCCACTGGAATCCCACAAGTTTTGTGCTGGGATCGTTGCTGTTCAACGTGTTCAGAAAAGACCTGAAAAATGGTAGAAACAGGCCATGTCAGAGCTCCTGACACAATTATCGTGGGTGGGCAAAAGAAAACTCTTGATTAACAAGTTGCAAGAGGATCTTATGGTATGGGCTGAGTAAGTGACAAAATGATAAGACAAAAAATAAAAGTCAATAAATTCAAACTGCTGCAAAACCCCTGACAATCTCTGCACATTGATGAGTTCTCAGTTATTAACACTTAGGAAACAGGTCAGGGTTCCCATGGACAGTTCAAAACAATGACCACTTTGGTGTTTAGCACTAGTCAAAAAGGCAAACAGCAGACGAGGACCTGCCAGAATGGGAACAGAGAAAAAGACAGAAGTCACTATTACAGCACAGTGCTGAAGTGTAGTGGGTGGAGATCTCTTGACCAATTCATGCAGTTCTGGTCAATTCATCTCACGAAAGACAAGATGTTATGATTAAAGGAGTTCTCCTGCACAAGAAATGACTGAACAGTCGAGGATACTTCAGCTGGAGAACAGATTATTCACATGAGGGATTATAATGAAGGAAGACAAAATAATGGATGCAGTCAAGAAAGTAAATAGGAGACAGTGATCTACTGTGCCCAGGTGATGGCAATTCAGGGGCATCAATATAATTACTTGGCAGTGGGTCCAATGTAAATACAACGGATCACTTCTTCGCACAAAACATAAATTAAACTGCATAACCCATTGCCAGAGGGTATCACAGAGGCCAGCCATGGTGGGAAACAGTCTCCTAGGGCAAATTGAACATGAAGAAGCACATGCAACATACAGCCCTGGAGGTTCTGAAGCCTCTGTTCCTTGCAGACAAGCCTGTTGAAATGTAAAACCTGCCACTGGGTAAGAACACTTTTACCCTCTTTCCTGTATCATCCCAAGACACTCCTGGATCCCCTCTGGGTCTTTGGGATCTTTGACTTTACTCAGTAAGTATTGTCATCCTTTGAATCGGGCTTTCCCATCTGTGGAGAGAGTAATCTAAATATCTGCTATTCCAGGTAGAGTACTGGGCTGCAGTACTCCCAGTAGCAGACTTTCCGACTTTATCCTGTGGAATAAAGAGCTTCTGACCGCTCTTTAAAAAATTCCACAAAGAAAGAAAGACTGTTTGTTTTAGTCCAGAACATCACGTGCTTACTGGGACAGCAGAGAATCAGATGGAAGACCCTATTCAACACAATAATTCTCTTCCAGAACTCGAGAGGTTTCAGCTATACAGTGATCTGTAGGAAGAGACCACATCACAGGCCCGAATCTCTGCCCCAGAACAGCAGAGGGAGGAGCTGAGCCAGAGAATCAAATCTGCATTTTAAGCAATACGCTGACCCTGGGCCACAGGGAAATAAGGTGTTCCTCCAGCCACGGAGTCCAATCCAGCTGACACATGCTTTTAGCCACTCAAAAATGAGTGGTCTCAGTTATCTCATCCCCCCACTGCAGTCAATGGAGATGGACAGATGTTTCCAGGCAGCGATTCACGCCGTTGTTCTTAGATACATGTCTCAGGATGGTCAAAACGCCACCAGACACTGCTCTCCATATTGTTTATATAGACTCTACATAACCAGTTTACATTGGGTACTTCTGTTTTCGCTGCCAGAGTTTGATAAGGTGAGGCTTCACACTCCGAGATGATGAAGGCAGAAGCAGAGGAGAAGGTGCAGCTTGGAGCTACAGCACGGAGGAGGACACTGGTAGATGGAGGGTCCAGCATGTGCTGGGAGAGGGAGAGCAGTGTTCAAGGAGACCTGGGGGAAGGAGAATAAAGTATTGCCAGGACACCAAATTCACAGAAATATCAGAACAGTCTGTCCTGGGGAGCTGCACAGTTTGTGAAGGACCATATGACGTGGAACAGCGTGAAAATACTGTGGGAAAGATCTGTAGGTGGAAAACTCAGAGTCTCACAATAAAAATACAGTAGAAGAACAGTACTGCCAGCCCTCTGGTCAGAACAGTGACGGTGATCAGACACTGGTGACTGAGATTACAGAGGCTGCAATCAGAATAGGCAGTAATAGTGGGAGATTTCATCCACTCACATACATACCAGGTTAATGCTTCACGGGGATGAGCTGTTGGGAAAAACTTTTTTGAAGCAATAAATGATTACTTGCTGGAATTAACTAGCCTAAATTCTTTGACCCACAAGAAAAGATGCTATTCAGGATGTGGTCTGGAATGATGCATAAGACCTGGTTGCAGAGGTAGAAGAGCCTATTTGTAATAACGCTCACAACAGTTTTAACTCTGTAGTGGGAACAGAGCAATCTACATCAATGCAGCACGTGGATATTCCATTTCAAGAAAGGCAACTAGGTAAAAATGCAGGAATGTCAAAAAGGGCTGAAAAGGAGCAGCCCAGAAAACCCAAGATGACTACGGCTTGTAGGTTGTTTAAAATTGCTGTGCTGGCAGTTAAGAAATTGGTGGGCCCATTTGAGACCTGTGGGTCAAAAGGGGCATTCAGTGATGGCAAGACCTCAATGAATTTTTTTTGCATCCATTGCTAATGCTGGTTGCTAATGCTGGTGACACCGAGGTTTCACTCCTGTGTACCAGGGTCACTGCAAAGACTGCTTTGCTGAGGACCTGGAGGTTTCCAGTATGATCCCATCTACGGAGAAGACTCTGGATGTAATCTTGCAGCCCAGTACGACTGGAGCTGATCTCCACCCTGGGACATGGCAGAGCGCGCTGTGAAGAACAAGATTACTGATGGCATGGAGAAGCACAGCCTCTTGGAAAAAGGTCAACAGGGCCACTGTAAAGGCAAGCCCCGCCTCACAGATCTGCCAGAGTTTGGTGAGGAAGCCAGTGAGCACACGGATAAAGGAACCAGTCAGCTATGTATTTCTGAGTTTTCAAATAGCTTTTGACAAGGTTCTACACCAAAGCCTTTTAAGAAACTAAGTTACCATAAGCATGGAGGAAAGGTCTTCTTATGTACTGAGAGCTGGTGAAAGCAGGGGGTGCAAAGGGCCGGGCTTAATGGTCATTTTTCAGCATGGGCAAGAGCCAGCAGTGAGGCCACAGAGACTGGTGCTGGGACTGGTTTTCATCTTAACCATGACCTCAGGCATGGAGGGGTGCAGTGAAATCCCCAGCTTTGGAGAGGATCCTCAATACTCTCAGGTGGTTGAATACCTCACTGAAGGCAAGGAAATCCAGAAAGATCTCACAGAACTGAGCAAGTGGACACCTCTGCTGTGAGGCCAGGCTGAGAGAGCTGGGGCTGTTCAGCCTGGAGAAGAGGAGGCTCTGAGGAGACCTTACAGCAGCCTCCCACTGCCTAAAGGGGGCTGCAGGAAAGATGGGGAGAGACTCTTCAGCAGGGCCTGGTGTGACAGGATGAGGGGAAATGGTTTTAAAATAGAGGGAGGCAGATTTAGATTGGATATTAGGAAAAAAATTTTTACCCTGAGGGTGGTGGAGCAGTGGCCCAGGTTGCCCAGAGAGGTGGTGGAGGCCCCATCCCTGGAAACATTCCAGGCCAGGTTGGACGGGGCTGTGAGCAACCTGATCTGGTTGGAGATGGCCCTGCTCCTTGCAGGGGGGTTGGACTGGATGATCTTTGAAGGTCCCTTCCCACCCAAACCGTTCTGTGATTCTATGATTCTATATGTGGCAGGTGAACTTCAGTGTAGGAAAATGTGGTGTATCCGTAAGGAAAAAATTATCTATATCAGGCCTGTACGACGCTGAACCTGGAACAGCTCAGGAAGGAGCTCAGAATCATTGTCAGCAGTTCTCTGAAATCACCAGCTCAGTGTGCAATGGCAGCTAAAATTGCAATGAGTGTTGGCCACTGTCAGCAAGGGTGATAGTAGGAAAGCAGAGGGCATCATTTTGACCCTCTGTAACACCTTGGTGTAGCCATATCTTGGGGGCTGCATGCAGGTCTGATCTCTGCATCTCAAGAAGGACACAGTGAGGTTAGAAAGGGTGCAGAAAAAGATAACTAACGTGACTGAGGGACGCAGCAGCTGCCGTACAAGGAAAGACCGAAAAGGCTGCGGTCTTCACTTTAGAGAAGGGCAGGGAGCGGGGGTAGGATGGAGCCTTCAAAACTGTGAAAGCAATGACTTATCTGAATGTAGGACAGCAATTTTACCAAACTGCAGGACTAGAACTAGGGGCACGTCATGAAATTGGTAGAAGTTTTATTCAGGACAATGAGTTAGGGCAAATTCACAGACAATAGGTACAGGACAGGTACGCAGGCAGGCAGTAGGGACGCGTGTGTGCAACGACTGCTGTGGGAGGACAAGAGGGATGGACCACAGACAGCAGTTTGGGCTGCTCTTCCTAAACAGCACCAGCTGGAGGCAGAATCCAGGCTAGGTTGAGCATTTTCGACACTTTTAAGAAATGAAGCAATACCCATAGACAGATGTGTCCAGGAAGTGTCAACATTGGCAGACAAGCAGTTAACGCCAAACAGCGAGGTAAGAGCGAGAGGATGGAGCAGAAGAAGGTAAAGCACCAAAATGAAACCTGACATTTATAAGGGGAAATTAAGAGGCGAAACAGTGTATCATTATAATGGAGGAAAAAAAATGAGAGTTACATTATTCAGTATTTTGGTAGTGAATATTTTCTCGATGTCACCAGTCTTTGTCACAGTAGTTGCTACTTTTTCTTACCTGTATGTACCAGCAAGAACTTGGTCACAATCAATCAGGACAAACTTCTCCAGAACCTGGCCCACAAATTTCTTGCCTGCTTTGCTGTAGTACGTGTCTCCGCTCAGACATCTTACGCGCATGTTCTGAAAGCAAAGAAAGCAGAGCTGGTAGGGGTGCACGTACTGAACGAAACTGAGATGGTCTCTCGTGCGTCACTGATGGGCTCCCTCAACCAGAAGCTCTGCTCCCAGAGGCACAATGCAGCAAGGCATGAAGTATTTCTTGGCTTCTACATACTAAGTATTTTGTCACACTGTCTGATTCTGTAAGATAAAAATACCAACAAATATTAACAAGTTGCACTTAGGTACAAATGCTGGTTTGAAAAAAAACTTGGAGGATCGTATAAGCCGACAGATCATTTCTGAAGTATGTAAGAGTACACAATTTTTTCCAGATTATTGATAATATCCAACTAACCATACTAGCTGACAGCTCTGCATTTCAACCAAATTTTGGCTCATAGCAACTAGCCAGTTTCTAATCAATCGAATTTTATACAGCGACAGGCTTCTTAAAACCAAAATATCGCCGAATAAAAAGATTTGCAGAAAAGTAAGTCTACAGGTTCAGAATTGTCTTTTATCAGTATATTTTAAAATCATATTAAAATTTTCAGCTGCTGTACTTACGTGAAACAGATCTGATCCTGATCTGATTTAAAGACTGTAAAGAACTTCTCTGATACAACTTCAGCTGTGAAACTGTCAGTACAAAATGGGAGATAAGGCTCCCGGTATCCACTGGGGCCTTTTTTGTAACGGGAGATTTTTGGCCATAATAAAAGTAATTGGCACCTCAGTTGAGGAAGGCAGAAAAGGAGAAGAGTCACTGGGAACAGTTACTGGTCTGGTCTATACAACACAGCGCCAAATATCTCGTATGAAAATGAGCATCCCTAAGGCTGCACCTCCGCTGCCCTGCCAGATCGCCCCTTATGGCCCCCGCAAGCCAGTGTCGCTGCCACATGCCGTGGCTTTGGCACACCAGGAGCCGTCACAAACTGTCCCCACCTGCGTCTGGCCCCTTTGTGGGCAGCTCATCCCTGCTCAGCATCAGCCCCGCAAAAGACGAAGACCTGCGGCAGCTGGTAGGTGCCAGACGCCACCGGGGCCATCTTGCCTCCTGCCGAGGTGGGTGCTGCCCACAGCCGGCAGGTGCTGCTGGTGGAGGTGGCCGCCTTCACTCCGCCAGCAGCAGATTTCAGACACAGCAGCTTGTGACAGCCAGCACCGCAGAAAAAAGACGAGCACGAATAGCTGTGGTTTGCCTACAGATGTTCTCGGCAGGGCGCAGATCCACGTCCCTGCCGCCCGGGCATCGCTGCGCCCCCTTCTGCTCCTCCTCCTCCTCCTGGGCAGGTTGAGCATGCCTAACTCCCCAGGCTGCCTCCACGCAGCCAGGGACCGGCTCACCCAGTCTCTGGCCTCACGTGGGGTTCACGGCACAGAAGTTGTGCCTCGGGTGTGAGGAGCAGGAGGCAGTCACCCTGCGGCAGGCGACTCCATTCCTGACGGCTTTCCTCTTCCGTCAGAGTCCCTGTGGGCAGGAGGTGGGCTTCCCGGAAACATCTGCCGGGGAGCTCATCGCAGCCAGGTGGGAAAGGCTGGATTTTCATGTTGTGCTTGAGGAAGTCTCCCTGCCCACCCAAGGAGCACCGTTGCCCTCAGGGCTTGGTAACAGCAGCATCTCCTCCAGACCAGGGGCATCCGACCCCACAGTCTCTCTCTCGCAGTGGGCAATGGCAGCTGGGGAAGAGCAGGAAGAAGGAAATCATTTATGATGCTGCCCCCTAATATTGCTGCTGACTGTCTTCTGCTTGGGGGATTTCCTGAGCCTCTTGTGGTTTGTCTTAGTGGGAAGTCCCCCTGGACCTCTTCTCCAAGTACTTGTCCAGTCCTCTCTTGAGTTCATGGAAACTTTTAGCAGGGACAGAGCTGAAGCTTCACAATCTTTGCCCTGCAGGTCTCACTTGTTGCCTTCGTGGGTCCCAGAACACGTCCTCATCTGTCACCTGTGACTTTTCCCCATAAGGACAGTTATGCATTGGAACCAGTTACCCAGAGAGGTTGTGCAGTCTCCATGCTTGGAGATTTTCAAGACTAGACCAGGTTAAGGTCCTTAGCAATCACGTCTGACCTCACAGGTGACTCTGCTTGGAGCAGGAGGTTGGACTTGATGACTTCCTGAGGTCCCGACCAACTTGCATTAACCTGTGATGCTCTAAAACGCCACCACAAGTTGCTGATATAGAGCAAGATAAGCTGGATGCTTGGGGAGGTGTTCACTTAATCCTGTTGCCAATCAACAGAGATATTTTTTTTTCTTATTATTATTTATTAGTAATAACAGTTCTCACTGGAGGAGCTTCCTCTCTCTGCCCCCCCCGGAAATTAAAACCACTTCAAATAAGGGATATCCCATAGATTTGTTGCCACAGTATTTCTTCACTCCCTCTTATCCTTTCCAAGGCTGGGTGAGTTTCTGATATCTTGCTCATTTTTTCCATCCTCTTCTTCCCCCTGGCAATCCAGGCCCTGAATTGTCCAAACAAGATGAGAATCTGCAGCCTTGCAGGAAAGCCAGCTTGCCAGGTGCCAGTCTCACTTGATTTAGACAGTAGATTTCGGTTTAGCAGGTGGCTATTTGAAAAAAAATCCAACAGTTGAGTCTTCTGCTGTGACTGCTGCCAATGCTTGATGCATCACTGCAGGACTCGCTGATGTTCAGCACCAGGATTTGACACTAGTGTGCTCACACAATGTTCTCAGAAGTAACATGCTGGAGGGGCAGTGCACCCAAGTTCCCCATTAAACCCCAAATTGTCATCAATTATTCCAAATGGAGATTTACCATCACATCCTGTCACAACTCAGAGCCAGGAATAAAATATTTACGCTCATTCCACTTAGATGTGAGTATCAAGCATGCTCAAGAGGCATTTCACACCGAGGCCTGTCGATGAGTCACTGAACGGGGGAGGCAAGTGTTAATTAGCCATTCACGCACAAGACATGACATCAGGTCTAACAAAGAGATGTAGACATCGCCATGGATGCAAACTCATCCTCATTATAATTAAAAACAATGGGCAGGCTCTTGGATAAGAAGCAAATAAAATAAATTTTGGAGAGATGGAATTTATCTAGATCCACCAGGTGACTTCAGTGATGCAGTTGTTTGTGAAAGCAAACATGCTCCAGCACGCAGCAGCTTCTGCTAACAGCTGCCACCTCAAGAGGCAGAGTGAAATTAGTGTGGCTTGTGAGATGGAAGAAAGGACAGAAGGTCCCTTCCAACCCTAACCATTCTATGATTCTATCACCAACATGGGGGAAGAAGGAAGCCTCTAAATTAATCTTTGGGTAGGCAGGCTAAAAATGAGGGGAAATTAAGACATTTGTAACCGCATCTCTTTTGAATGCTGTAAACTATTATTTTTGCATTTTCCCTAGCCTGTATTTTAGTTAAGAATGGTTTTGAGGTAACTGGACAACTTCCAAGCATTCCCCACCAAGATGAAGGGAAAATCTATGAAACTGGTGGCGGGAAGAGAATCAGTCCTGCAGGGAATCCAGTGAAGGAGCACAGCTGGGACTGCTGCCCTTGCAGGACTAACAGATAACAACAAAAAACCAGCTTCCCTTGACAGGTAGCAGTCAGAAAGGCTGTATGGGGAGCAGCAAAATACTGGGGTGCATTTCCGAGCCTGCAAGTTCCAAGGAGAGCTTGGCGCTCTGGCACTTTAATTGTTATTGTTTGTCTGCTCTGGGCACCGCACACCACTGCTGACGGGCACCCCACTGCGCAGGGAATCAGGCTCTTCACAAAGCCCTCGGGAGCCCACAACTGAATCGCAAAGCCTAAAGGCAGATCCTGACATGAGATTTTGGACATGTGATGTTACACCAAGGCAGGGCTGGGAGGAAATGGTAGGTTTTGCACCAGGACATCTGAAGGGACTCACTGCTTCCCTCCACATCCAGCTATTGCACTGCAGCAGCTCTGGCCGGAACCTAAACTGCGCTCAGGGATCCGAACCATGAGCAATTTAACTCTTGCAATTCTGCAAGGGCTGAGAGGGGACAAGGAAAGGAGATGATACAGGTCCAGATGAACCCAAGTTTTCTGGTCTGCCTCTGTCTGCCCATCTGCACTAGCCCAGCCACTGCATCTTATTGGCCTTGACTTCAGATTTCTTGAGTGTAAAACTGAAATGAGGACAACAAAAAATCAAGGTAAGGGACTGGGAGGCTCTACCATTCCTTCCCCTGTGCTTCCAGACAGATCTCAGTTTCCTAGACCAGCCAACCGTGGTCTCTTAGCCTGGGACAGTGGGAGAAGGCATAGGTCCTAGTGACTAGGAAGAGGGAGCAGAACAAAGGGTATGTGGTTTTTATCGATTCCAAGACCTGTTTATCATATCCAGTGTGTGACTGAAAACTTACTGGGAAGCTGTCCTGCGTAAGAGCCATTTTATTGCACATTTCCACAAAATGCTTCAAGTACTCCTCATCCAGGATCAGGTAAACGGGGACGTGCCGTCTGCTTGAGGCCTCCAGCAGGTCACACAGTATTTCCATGTCTGTAAACAGATCCATCACAATTGCTATCACCTAGCCAAGAGAAGAGAGGTGGGGGGAAGAAAACCAAGAGACTGTTGAAACGTCATGCCCAAGTGAATTGTGCTTTAAACTGTGAATTAAGTACTCAGACCTCCTGAGTTACTGAGCATCTGAGGCCACGTGAGTGGAGACTGCTCCTGGACCTTTGTGTTTGACAGCTCTGACCCCACCACCACAAATAAAAACACCTTTAATGACTATGAAGACATTCCCCGTCCAGCTACCTCCTTTCTCATCTGTCCTTCACAGAAAGAAACAGCTGAAAGGGAGGTGCACAAACTCTGAATATCACTGATGCAACAAGTATGTATTGTCTTAAGCAAATACGCCAGAAATAGAGCACATAAATGGAAGAGCTGAGACTGACCCAAATAATCATTCAATTGGTATGAGAGACTCCACAGATGACTAGTGTATTAATGTAAAGAAATATCTTTTTTTTTTTGGGAAGGACACACCACCAGGTAAGGGAGAAAGTATCTCGAACAGGTATGTACATGTTCTTGTTCCAATATTACATCCTCGGGGCGACTAGACAAAATCGTAGAATAACGCGTGTGGGAAGCATCCCTTCCCTTTCCCTGCTGGCAGCACTCCTGCTAACGCAGCCCAGGACGCAAGTGACAGTTATCATAGAATCACAGAACGGTTTGGGTGGGAAGGGACCTTCAAAGCCCTCCCAGTTCAACCCCCCTGCAAGGAGCAGGGACATCTCCAACCAGATCAGGTTGCTCAGAGCCCCGGCCAACCTGGCCTGGAATGTTTCCAGGGATGGGGCATCCACCGCCTCTCTGGGCAACCTGGGCCAGTGCTTCACCACCCTCAGCATAAAAAAGTTTCTTCCTAATATCCAACCTAAATCTGCCTCCCTCTATTTTGAAACCGTTTCCCCTCATCCTGTCACACCAGGCCCTGCTGAAGAGTCTCTCCCCATCTTTCCTGCAGCCCCCTTTAGGCACTGGGAGGCTGCTGTAAGGTCTACTCAGAGCCTCCTCTTCTCCAGGCTGAACAGCCCCAACCTAACAGTAGGAAGAAGAAATAACATTAATATTATTAAAAAAAAAATCAAGAAAATCTGTCTCAATAAACTAAAGACTTGAAAGATAATGTCTCCAAAGGAGGTATTTTTAAAAGGAAAGTAATTTTAAGTAGAACTGCTAGCTCTTTAAAGAATGAGATTGAGGAAGGCCATCGCAACCCACCCCACTGTGGAGATGGGATGGGAAGCAGCAGACTATCTTAGCTAAGTGAATTCTCCAAAAACTGGAAGGAAAATACAGAAAAGGGAAGGTAGGGCATGACAAGTACCTACTACAAGTGAGTTCACCCAGAACTAGAAGATTCAAAGTACAGTATGACCTGCAACCAGAACAACGGATCAAGGAAAATGAACCATAAATAGATGAAGATGTGACTGAAGAAGCTGTTCCGCTGCTCCTCACAGAGTGAGGCTGCCAGCAGACACCACCAAGGCAGCCATGATTTGCAGCACAAAGGGACTGCTGGGACCCATGTGTTGGCCGTTACCATCAGTGACAGGAATCAGGGGACATCTTGGAGAAGTAAGGAACAAGCAGGAGAGCACTGGCCGAGCTGGATGGTTTGTCACACACTTCAGCTGAGGGGGCTTGCAGAGCAATGCAGTGACTTAGACTTTGAACCACTGACAGTTAATACTGAGAACTCATGAACAACGGCAATGCACGGGGGCACTGGAAAAGGTAAAGCAGTGAGCGCTTTACCAACAGGCCGGCTTCATTTCAAAAGCGGAAAAAATAACGGAAGTACTGGTGAAGTACTTCAGTCCCAGCCTTCACCATATCTTAGCAGTAAATCGGTAACTGTTTGGTAGTGGGCAGTTGTGTGCGTAACTGATTCTGAGTTTCTGCACCTAGCAGAGGACGCTCAAACAAGGATGACCCAAAGAGCAGAGAGTTTTGGAGCAGAGCTCCCATGGCCTACTTTACCCAACGTTTGTGCCCTGCACTACACCTTGCACACAAAACGCACGGCAAAGCGCACCCCGTGAGGAGGTGGGAATTCTGTTTTCAAACCCCTCCTCTGCATGTGCTGGAGCATGGCCATGAACGCAGCTCGCCATAGCCCAAACCACCCTGTGGAGCAGACCACGTAGGGTGAGCTTTCCTCTGCCACTTCTGCTCACTGCTCCTCTTCAAAGAGTTCACTTTTACGTGCACAGAGGTTCAGGCTTTAAATAGGATCAGGCTGAATCACATTCATGGGCCTGACCTGGAATCGCTTCAGAAAAGAGTAGAGGAGCTGCAAGTATCACTGTCCTTGGATGTCCTTCAACTTCCCAAATCAATGTTGCTGCTGGGCTGTCAACATTAGGTACTGCTGAGACCCACATAGAAAAGCAGGACTTCACCATGTCTTTCCACATTGGCCTTCAGCCAAAGACCAAAGGCAATTTAGCGAAATTACTTTGATGGGCCACTCATCCTCTGATGAAGCATCAGGAAAAAATATAGCCCCAACCTTGCGTAAAGCCTCAGGCAAGTCCCTCTCAGCCACACTTGCCTCACGATATTCCAGCTCATCCCAAGCTTAAGTCTGAGGCAGGCTTGGCCCTGGAGACAATCTAAACTTGGCTTGGGGAGTCAATATGATGGAGTCAAGAGAGACTGATGCTCTTTTGTCCCCAGACCCCACATGCTCAGACGCCTTGCTTGCGCCTAGTGTGCACAGAAGGTCCGCACCATCTTGCATTTCTCTACCTGTGCCCACAGGCTCTGGCAGAGTCTGGGGCTGTTACTTGCCCCCCAAACAGCACTGCCAGTCTGCAGTGCTCGCTGTGAGAGGGATGGGGCTGAGCAGCCCGTAGCACGGCTGCACATGGCAGAATCACCCATGGCACCCAGTGCTCTGGGCTGGATGCAGCTGGCTGCCAGGCAGATCTGCATCTCCCGGCAGCCTCTCGGCAGGGCTCTGGCATCAGCGCAGGAGCAAGCGCCCCAGGCAGCGGGACACCAGCTTGTGCAAGCTGGGTGGAGCCCTGTGTGATAGTCAGACTCATGTTTTCCAAAGCAGGCCGTTGCTTGGCATCAGGAGGTGGGACAGGCTATGGCTCTACTCATGGCCTCCTGACATGCGACCCCTTCACTGGAGGGATTTGGGCAGAGTTGCTCCTCATGGTGCTGGCAAGCACCCACAGCTGATGTCAGGGAAGAAGGCTGGCAGCCCCACGTGCACCACAGCTTGAGGGAGGAGCACTGCAGTGGGGAGAGAGAGGAGGCTGTGCCTTGCCACAGATGCAGGGCCCATGGTGGGGCAGCTCCTTCTGAGCAGGGGTGCCACAGGACAACCATAAGGGCCGCTCGGGTCACCATATCCTCTCAGTAAGCAAAGCAGGCAGCTCTCACAGTAACATCAGCTCAACCCCAAAGCCTAGAAGTTTTGGGGGAAGAAGACCCTGGAAGTCTTCTCCTTGAAGCCTGCTAAGAACGTATTGTCACAAAAGTGAGGTCTAAAGCCCCAGAGATAATTTCCAACAGCTCTGTAAAGCAGTGGAAGTCAGGTACCTAAGCTCCATCTCCAATTCAGGCTCAGGACAACTCATGTCTCACCTTTCAAAGCCTTGGCCATTTATGTCGATCTGGCCTTACAAACCTAAGGAATGTACGTCCAGTGCCTCCAGTCCCTTGGTTTCAGTGGTGGGAGCTGCAAGGCTGGGGCTGGCCCAGAGCATTCCTGTTCCTCACGATACTGATCATGGCCTCCAAGTCCACGGCACAGCCTGCCCCACAGGCTCTAGAAAATTCACACCTTGCCATTGTAGGGTTAAATCATGACATTTCTTACACCACTTCTGGAAATTCACAATTCAGCAATTACTGCAGTCATCACTTTGGGAATTACAGCACTTGCCAGCACCCCACTGGGGTTGCCATCTGTCTGGTTTCTAACCGGCACAGCTGGTTTTACTGGTATTTGCCAATAGCAGTGAGGTTTTGGTCATTACCGTAGAGTTGCCATTTGAAGCGACACATTGCTTCTCTGGAGGACCATCAGGGACCCTTTCTACCATCGCGTGTAAATGCAGATGCGCAGCCAGCGCCAGAGTTGTACAAGAGAGGCAGAAGAAGCATGGACAGTTCAAAATACATTGGAGCTCATCCAGCAAAAGTAAAATTGTAACAGCATTATCAAATGAAGGCTAAGGTGTGGCTGCGCTGCATCTTCTTATGTCTGCAAAGAGAAAAGCTCAAATCTGAAAATACATCTTCAAAGACAGCTGGCTAAATACAGCAAAGTGGCAAGACAAATTGCACCAGCAAGAGGCACCAATAACACAAATGCCCGTTTTGCTGATTTGTCAGTACAAACATACTCTTGCAAAATCTGTCAGCTGGTGCTGTTCTGTGTGACTGTCCAGGAGAAAGCAGCAAACAACATTTCAAGACACACGCCTTCCTGTCTACAGGACCCAGAAAAAGCATTCCGGGACCTCAACATCTTTCCCACATCCCACCAGCTCTGTATCCCCTTCTACGTTAGCTGTCGGCACACGGGAGGAGAAACGCTCTGAAGGAGGGGTGTTTGATGAGAGCTTAATGCCCAGTGGGGAAGATATCTGAGATGCAGAAACAGTCATTGAAAAGCAAAAAAGCAAGCGGTTCTCCACAGTTGCTACTGGCACTTCAAGCAAGAGATGCTTTTCCCTCTGGTTGCTCTTTTGTCATTAAAAGGCATGCAGGTAACATCCTTTTGGATGGTTTGATGAGCAAAGTGACTCAGTAACTACTTAAAGATGTGTAACCGAATGAGCTGGAACTGCCGTCAGCCAAGGGCCCAATCGTGGGAAGCACTGGCCAGACCTGTTAACGCAGAAGCCCGTAAAACCCCAGTAATAAACCAGTAAGATGGTTGAAAACTCATTCTCACATTTCATGCAACAGTCAGAAACACTGGGTGAAAACCTCCACCTTGAGCATAAAGGGCTGAAGATCGTCACTGCTTCGTCAAGCCAAGACAGAAAAGTAAAAAGCTCAAAATGTACTTAAAGTACAAAAAAGCACCTACTGCCTGGAGAACCTCCCTGCAGCAGCAGAGACGTTCCTGTGAACTGAGAAAGCAGCAAGATGTGTTTCATGTGGTTTGAAGGATCACGATACCGTCAGAGATCCGGGACGCATGCTAAGTGCCAAGAGGACACTTCTCGGTAGTCGTTTACCCTGGGCATTCTGCCATGCCTATGCCTTAATTCCCACTGCTGAAAAGGATGCAGTGAGTGTCATAGAACTTTTCAGATCATTTAAGATATCGTAAATCAGCTGCCTGCAAGGACAAACAAAGCTTTTTGTCCCTTACTTCCTGGACAAAGCTGCCCGTATTTGCCTGCAAAGGTGCAAGAGAAGGTCAGGCATTCAGCATTGGCTGCTTACAACTGAGCAGTAGCTTACGTGGCAAAACGGTCTTCTTCTGGACAAAAGAAAAAAGATCCCCATTTACCCCACATCACGCCCAAATTTCAGTGATACGTGGTTCTTTGCCATGCAGCATCACAACACCATCAACCCGAGCTGCCGCATGGCCCCAGGTCCATCTGCTGGGGCCATGGGAACTTGGTTTGCCCAGCTCTGCAGACGGTGACAGCAGGGAACGCTGCAGCCCACTCTGCCTGGAAACAGCTTGCGGTCTTGACACAGCTGAAGCTCAAGCCTAACAATTCTTTATCTCCCACTTTCTTCACTAGGTAGTAACGAATTTAAGGAGTGACGGTAAAGTTAAATCAGAAACTACTGGAGCGATAAGAGAAATTGCCTATAAGCTGACTGGTTAAACGTGAACTTTGCACTGAAAGTGTACTCACTATTGCCACGCTATTGAAATGAAACCCTTCAAAAGGAAACTAACATGGAACAGATGAGAAGAACCATAAAGAGACAAAGTAAATAAACGCTGAAAATGTGTCCGAGGCAGCTGTCCGAGCTGTTGCTTTAGAACACGGCACAGTGGCAAAGTAAAAAGAACCAAGCAGGAGCACAATTTAGTGCGGAAATTCACGCCAGGATTGTGTGTGGTGCATTGCTATCATAGTCCTGCAGTGTGTATGACACCCGAAGGCTGGCAGAAACTGTGCCATAGGGCAAAACGGGCCGATCTTACCCATCCTCAGAAAGGCACAGACACCAAGTCTGGAAGCACGATGATGTATTCTAACCTCCTTCAA
This sequence comes from Chlamydotis macqueenii, assembly GCF_036417535.1. Lineage (NCBI taxonomy): Eukaryota > Metazoa > Chordata > Aves > Otidiformes > Otididae > Chlamydotis > Chlamydotis macqueenii. The sequence continues at coordinate 1,681,090 of NC_141571.1, read as the reverse complement.
ACCACAGGCAAGGGTTTTCAGTCCCACAAGTTTACTCAGGCCCCGTGTTCTCCCACAGCAACTCACCAGTGGTGTCCTCTTGTCCTGCTTAACCTGGTGCCCAAGATTCAAGAAGAGCCCTGGCCGTGCGAGCTCCCTGGCAGAGGGCAGGAGGGCTGACTGCCGCACACCGAGGACAGCTGAGCCTTACGGCTGCGTGCCCGGCCGCTCACTCGCTCCAGGCTTTGGCGCCGTGCTCTGCATACCCGCAAACAGACGCAGAGCGCCTGAAAGGGCACTGCCTGCGTGACATGAAATCCCAGGCGGAAAGAAATTACAGGAAAGGAAAGGAGCAGGAACAGTTACAGATCTGCTAGAGAAAAAGCAATCACATCACGCCAGACAGCTAGAGAGCAGCAACAGCCCGCAGCGTGTGGGGCACAGCTGTGGGACCAGCCGCTGGGACTCGGGCGCTGTGGCACAAGACCCACTCGAGGGCTGCAGCTCTATACGTACCGTCCGTGCTCGGCTGATCAGAGACCGGAGCAAGTCCTTAATGCTGTTAGCCTTGTTTCTTTGGAAAATCACAGTGGCTTGAGTCTGGCCAGACACCGTGAGGAGCGGCATCCCCGGCCACCCCAGCTCCAGCTCTGGAGGGTGTACATCAGACATGAGCGGAAAGTAGGTGCCAGAGGTTAGCTCAGAGTTGAGGGAAGACCTGTCTCCAGTGTCCGCATCGCCAGGGTCAGCCTCTTTGTCTTTCATTGCACTGGGATCTGGAAAGCTTTGGTTTCTCTGATGGCTCATATACTCCATGTCCAGGGTGGAAAGAAAAGGCAGCTCCCGTTCCTCAGCAATGGCACTCAGGTAGCCACGTTCCCCCTGCTCAAGAAAGGCGTCTATGGCAAGCCTGGCTGTTTCACTGTGCTGGAGCACCAGCGGGGTGGGCTCCCTCCACCACGGCTTCTTCAGCTGCTCTAGGCGGCTCTTCAGTGGCCCAGACACCCCTTGCTGGCCCCCATAGCTGCGGTGGAACTGGGGTCTCACCTCTACTGCTAGGTAGTTGAACATGACCGGAGCTGTTGATGCTAAGAAGTGCCTCTCCAGCTGGATTAGCCGTCTGTCCGACTCCAGGTCTTTTCTGGCCCTCTTCCACTCCTGAGCTCCTCCCAACAGGTTCCTTCAGGACTCAGCATGAGCTCCACTCCTCCTCTTGGGAGTTAATCACCAGGTACAGCCTCCCACACTGGGGGAGGAGCTGGCCTTCCTCAGCTCCCTCACTTGGCTTCCTCATACACGCCTGATGCTTGGTGCTTGGAGTTTCCCTTTTGCAAGGGGAGGAAGATCAGCTCTTCAAGCTGCTCCTTCCCTTTCCTTGTAACTGATTAATGTACTGCCCTCCCTTTCCTTGCTGAAAGGTCCCCACCCTTGGCCAAGCAGGCTCTAACCTGTTTTGTCCCTCACTGTGCGCACAGTGGAAATGCAGATGCTGAAACTTGTTCCTGCTTGAAATTTGTTCCAAATCAAACATGCTTCTCAGTGTCAGTTATAATGAAATACAAATATCTCAAGTGGGTAATCAGACTTGGCCAAAAAGCTTATTCCTCCCTGAACCATGGCTAACGCACCTCCTTAGCATTACTTGGGAGCCCAGCCTTGATACCTGGCAAAGAAGCCAAAACATCGTCTTTTTTGGTATCACAGGGTCACAGTGTTTGTTCGAAGCACAGCAGGAATCGTAGCACGGCTCATGTCATTGGAGACCACAGGCCAGAGCAATAGCTCCTGTGCTCTTTTAGCATCTCCCTGGAAATCCTGCCAGGAAGGGACACTCAAAGTTCAGAGTGCGGCGCTATGTGAATGACGATACTGTCCACGTGCTGTGTATTTTGGGATTAGCTAACTCCAGCTTCCCAAAAGCATCATGGAGCTATTTTTGGAGAACATCGATATGTGATGTAAAAGTGTGTTAGGAACGCACCACACTGCCCCCGCCCCATTCAGCTCACTTACCCTGGAGCTACCCAGCTCCACAGAGGCTAACCAGCGAAGGGAGAACTGGCTGGACAGCTGATCTAATCGGGTGGCCTTTTATCTGTGAGGTACAAAACCCCCGCAGATTAAATCCGTCCAGGTTAAATTAAGTTGTCTAAAAGCTAAATGTCTGCTCTCTCCATATCAGGCTACAGTCAATGGAGAGAGCCAGCCCTGCCCCAGTGTGAACCAGTGCAGTCACACGCTATGTTTTAAGTCAGCTGGGATGAATCATCTCCCCAAGGGACTGTCACTCCCCGTGGACTGCAGCTGGAGCAGGGTGATTAGTTTAGATTAGCTGTCTAGTCTTCAGAACCCTAAAGTCAGAGCGAACTCTTCCCAGGACTGCGCAAGCTGCAGGAACAGAAGCAAAGGTACGTTTAACCAGAAAGCCAAAGTTGCCCGCCAGAGCTGTGCTGCAGTGCAGCAAGCAGCTGTGGACAACAGGTATCAACAAAATGATAGTAAAGCTGCTGGCACTGAAGTGTTACAAGTGTAAATAAGTGTTAGAGCAGCTTAAAGAGTAACATTAACTTAAAATGTGAGGTGAACAGCCAAACAGAATGTACGGAAGCTTGGGGAAAAAAAAAAACAAAGGGAAGGGGCTGCAACAGGGGCCTTTTCTGGAGCTGCTCTGGCAGGGTGATAATGTCACCTTGGTGATACCAAAAAAGAAGGGTGACATCACCTATTTTTTGCCTTCCTAAAGAGCTAAGAAGGGTGTGAATTTTTAAAACGTCATCCAATATGTGTTTTCTGCCAGATAAACAATTCCTGCTGATTCTGTAAAGGGATTTCCCCTGCCTCCAGCTGGTGTTTGGTAGTGCTCTGCTCTCCCTCCAGTGATTTCTCACGGACTTCAGCGCAGGAAAGCACATATGATGTAAACATCTCCAGCCAAGCTTGTCGGGCTGGGCTCCTTCAGTGTTGGTGAGGAGAGGCAGAGATTCCTAGGGAGTCAGTTACCTCACGCTGCAGCAGACATCTCAGCCAGGTCAAGTGAAATGTGCCCTGAAACTGCTTCTCTCTCTCTCCATCGAGCAGGAGGAGAGCTCAGGCTGCCAAAGCCAGAGACAGAGGTTGACCACATCTAAAATCACGTGAGAGCTCTCCTGTCCCTGCTGTCTTGCCAAGAGATAAACGTCTGTAATTGGCACTCCACAGACTGGTTGGCCAACAGAGGATGTGGGAATCACATCAGCCAATTTTTGCAGCTAAAAGCAAGGATCTTATCTGGAAGCATTGTCTGCACACTTTCTGCAACCAGCAGAGAAAGACAAGGGGGAAATTCCCTCTGGGTGGACACACACACCAAGTCCCACTTCCGAGTCAATGTCCCTAGGCAGCTATCCCCTGGCTGATACCTGATCCAAGCAATAGGCAATATTTCATCCTTGTGTCCCACTACAGATATTCTTGGAGCTCACCAAACACCTCGCCTGGGCTTTCCACAAAATGTACTTGCTGCTTCCTCTTCAAGCACAACTGGAAGGGAGCCTGCCAACCTGTTTCATGATAGTACAGTTCTTGGAGAGCACTCACCAGGAACACGAGAGGACAGATTTGTTTTTTCCCCCTCTCTATTTCAGGCTGAAATCCACATCTTCCATCACAAAACATCACGGTGCTCAAACACACTCACCTATACGCATTCCTGGAAGGCATCTGCATAGCAATGTTCCACTGCGCAGAAGTCACTGGCCAGATGTAAACAGCAAGCGCAGCTAGATGAGAAAAGTGCAAATCTTAGTCACTGCACCAAGACCTGTGTGCACACTGAACGGACACACAGAGCAACGTCTCTGGTCTTTGTCTGAGGTTCCTGACCATGGCACTACAGAATCATTCCTCTAAACACAGTGGCTGCACACAAATTCCTTGTTTCATTTTTTTCCATTTGTACTTTTCCAAAACAGGGGAGAGACAGCTTTGCACCCACTCAGTCGAAGGAGGGCACTGGACACCAGTTGCCAGCTATAGGCCGAATGATCTAACCACTGGTGATGACAGGGAAGGCAGACAACCCTGCCTCCTCCGCTGGCTCCCTGCTCAGTGGTGTGCTCAGGATATAGGGTCCTTCCAGTTGCCGCCCTGAGTTCCCTACCACCCATGCACCATGTAGGGAAGCCAACACATGGCCATAGAGTTGCTCTGGTGGCCCTCTGAGGTCCAGCCCTGAGCTGCTCAGGGTGTCAATTCACAGCTGTCATGAGAAGGACCACAGTGTGCCTGAGTGGTGTCCCTCAGGGGTCCGTGCTGGGCCCGGCCCTGTTCAACATCTTTGTCGGCGACATGGACAGTGGGATAGAGTGCACCCTCAGCAAGTTCGCCGATGACACCAAGTTGTGTGGTGCTGTCGACACGCTGGAAGAGAGGGATGCCATCCAGAGGGACCTTGACAGGCTGGAGAGGTGGGCCCGTGCCAACCTCATGAAGTTCAACCAGGCCAAGTGCAAGGTCCTGCACCTGGGTCATGGCAATCCCAGGCACAAATACAGGCTGGGCGGGGAATGCATTGAGAGAAGCCCTGAGGAGAAGGACTTGGGAGTGCTGGTGGATGAGAAGCTTAACATGAGCAGGCAATGCGCCCTTGCGGCCCAGAAGGCCAACCGCATCCTGGGCTGCATCAAGAGGAGCGTGGCCAGCAGGTCGAGGGAGGTGATTCTCCCCCTCTACCCTTCCCTGGTGAGACCCCACCTGGAGTACTGCGTCCAGTTCTGGAGCCCCCAACACAAGAAGGACATGGACCAGTTGGAGAAGGTCCAGAGGAGGGCCATGAAGATGATGAGAGGGCTGGAGCACCTTTCTTATGAGGACAGGCTGAAAGAGTTGGGGCTGTTCAGCCTGGAGAAGAGGAGGCTCCGGGGAGACCTGATAGCGGTCTTCCAGTACCTCAAGGGGGCCTACAAGAAAGATGGGGAGAGGCTGTTTAGTAGGGCCTGTTGCAATAGGACGAGGGGTAATGGTTTTAAAACAGAGGGGGGTAGATTTAGATTGGAAATTAGGAAAAAATTTTTTACGATGCGAGTTATAGAACACTGGAACAGGTTGCCCAGAAAGGTGGTGGAGGCCCCATCTCTGGAAACGTTCAAGGCCAGGCTGGATGAGGCTCTGAGCAACCTGACCTAGTCAGGGATGTCCCTGCTCCTTGCAGGGGGGTTGGACTAGATGACCTTTGAAGGTCCCTTCCAACCCTAACCATTCTATGATTCTACGATTCCCTAGACTGCTGCCGTGTAAAAGCACTTTCAGACACCTCCTCCTCCTCCTCTCCTTCCAAAGGAAATACAGAGAAACAGAACTGGGCATTGTAACATCAGCTAGACCACACGGTCTAGTAACCAGCAGGAAGCAGGTACAAAGGGAAGGATGTGGGACAATGAGCAAATCCCCCTAAGATGCCGGGCTTTGACAGGATGTGGAGCAGCCCAGGAGGCTGGCAGGTGGGATGAGGAATGAGTGAGCCCAGCACACTCTTTTAGTCAGTGACGTAATTGTTAATGAAGGCTTTGCATATGCAAGGCTCCTGGATTCCTAAATAAGCATGAAGGAGCCCTTACCTCCCGGGAGAGCTGCAGTAGCACACCAGCACCACCAGGATCCAGCCTCAGCAACATGGTGCAGGGTCCTCCTACGTGGACACCCCTGCACAAGACAAGAAGAACAGGACAGTAGGTATTTCTGGTTTTTCGTTTACACTGCTCTGCCCTAGGTCCCTCAAGTAGATCTATTTATTGCCACTTGTCCTAAACTCCCTGGCAGCACATCACATCTGGAGCAACCACTGAAATGTAACAGCAGGAGGAATCACGCTCGTGTGAGCTCCTGCTCTGCATTCCCAGCAGAAGGATCAGGCGCAAACATCTCTTCTGTCCCACAAATGAGCAGAGCAAGCTGTTAAGCAGGTTGAATGACTGTAAGCAAAACAAGTACTCCCTCAACATGCTCAGCAGCTTCAGGAAAAACACAAGCAGAATGCAAAGGACAGCCCTGAACACCTGAAGAAGGGGCAGTGGTAAAAAAATGCTCACCAGAGTCTGCGAGGGATGGTGAGATTGTTCATATGCAGCTGCGCCATCACAGAGCAGGAGGCCAGGCAGCCCACAGCACCAGCAGTGGTACTTCCTTTGCAGGCAGAGACGGGAAGAGGATACTCCACAAGCACAGCACAGTTGTCTAAGCAGCAGAGCCTACCACTCACGCATGTTGAGCCTCAGGGTTCTTCCTACGTCCTTGCCAACTTTCCCAGGTTCCTGTGGAAGCTTTTTTCCTCTCCTTGCCTTCTCAGATCTTCAGTAAAAGACAGCCAGCGCTGAGGGCCAGACTGTGCAGACACAATATGTCCAAAAGATGGAGATATCACTCCCTACGAGCGAGGTCCCACTTCTGCAGAGTGGCTGAAGTGCCATCACTCAGACCGCTGGAAGAGGTGTTCATCTAGCCTTAGGACACCAAAGGCCCAGTCATGCAGTACTGCTCAGCATTAAAAAAAAAAAAAGAGGCACAGGTTTATCGCAGTCTCTTGTAGAGAAAAGAACAAAAAAGTCTTGATTAGAGTTTATTATACAAGAAAAAAAGAGATCTTACAAAGTGGGGCAAACGTGAAGAGGCAGGTGGGGAGGGTGGGAGCTTAAACAGGGGGGTGTCTACTAAGAAATTAGCTGCCACCAGCATCACCTAATAAAACCCCATGTAACAGGGGTACACACCAAACATCTGCACTGGGGTCTGAGAAGCTGGAAAACAAGCTGAAATGTCACAACAGATGACTGCTGTATTCGTGGCACAACTCTATTAGCAGAAGAGTTAGAAAGACACTCTGTTATTTCTAGGTATTAACAAACATTTACAACTCCCAGTACTGGTACTTCCATCTTCCTGGAAGACAGCGCACACAGTTGAGTTTTGGAGCTCAAGATGGGCCACGAATTGTTCATCATACCTGTAGAAGGGAACAGCAAACCCGTCCAAATGCTCGAGCAGTATCAGCACATCTCTCCAATGCAGACCTTTGCTACGTGCTCAGGATTAAACTGGTCCCACAGAAATGCTACGAGTAGACTGCACCACGTCTTTGCAGATTTGAGTTTCTGAAGGATGATGACCTCTTCTGTAGGGTTTTGGAAATAGGAGAGCGTGGAAAAATATGAGAGTGGGTCACAGGGTACGGTGCAGCTCCCACTACTCCTCAGAGTGGTGTCATGCAGCAGCAGACCTCCCAGCGACCATGCTGGCAGAATCAGTCACCATCACCTCCCAGCTGATGCTTACCCTGCCATGGCTCCGCTGTTCTTCATCTACTCCACATTCATCTCATTTAAAGCTCTGGTGGAAAAAAATGGCTCTTATTCAGTCTCCAGTTTCTGCTTGCCTTATTTGCCAAGCCAAAGGCAGGGTACGTGAGATAGGTCAGTCCCACCGCTACGTCAGGAGCAGCGATTCTGACCTGAGGGCTCGGTGTGGCACAAGAGTGACTGAAAACTTCACGTTATGGAAGGTGAGGAGTCAGAAATCTGGGAAGGGGTAACTGCACTTTAAGAGGGCTTAGGCACTGGGACAGTACAGGAAAAGTGGTGATCATCAAGGACGCCTATGCTCTTCACACTTCAGCTGTTTAAAGAAGCAGGAGAAAATCGTTAGATACAAATACAAAAAGGCGGTGTGAACACAGAAACTGAGATGACACAGAAAAACACTGAACCACCTAAAATAGAGAGTAGGCACCGAAGGGTAGCAGATGACTCCCCCCACAACTCCAAAATCTCTCAGAATATCAGCCTGAAGCAAGAGACTTCCCACGCCTGATCCTGGGGGCAAAGCACGCACCTACACTGCCACTGGTGCAAAACAGCAGAGGAGGAAGGGAAGACTCCGAGCGCTGGCCCTTCGTTTCTGCTCACACAAACAAGAAAGCCAAGATCTAGCTGAAATAATGAGCACTTCCTAGAGGCTCATGTCTCTTGACTTTAAGACACCTGGGGAAGTTGGGGGAACAAGTACCCTGGAATAATAAGTGATGTCCAAATTCCAGATACAGCACAGATGATCACGTTGAATGTTAAAGTGCTCAACATGGCTTCTTCCAGAAAGAATGCGCATGCATATATTCACGTAAAATACAGTACGTGTCCCCAAGGCGATGCTCTGAGACCACTTAAAACCCAGCAGCATAAACAAAGAACTGTGCATAAGCAAAGTACCGTCAATCATTCCCTCTGCAAAGCCTCAAAAATGGGAAAAGATGGACTTTACACTGCTTGGTTCAAAACCCTGTGTTCTGCCCCACTTGAAGCGGTTCTGTCCATCGGAATCACTTCTGACTGCTAATCATTGCCGCTGTAACGCTTGCCAGATGCAGATTTTGCTACTGGAAATGTGTTCTCTCTCGAGGACTCTAAATTCTGGTTGTAAAGATGTCTTACATTTCAGATATTGGCAACGGCGTGTTTCCAGCCTATTGACATGCACCTCTCAAGGGTAAGACGGGTCACACTCCACAGCCGGATCCTGGCTCCAGGTACCTGATGGCTGGGAAGCAAAGTCTTCTCTTGTCGTACATAGCCTCCAGTGTGTTTTTCCTCCCTAACAGATTACCTTCCAATTCACAGACAGCTTCCGCCTTATTCTCTTAACAGGCTCCACACAATTCTGTCCAAAACACGCCCTGAGCGCTGGCCCAGCTCTGTAACAGGGGGTGGTTGAAGGATTTTATGGAACAAGCAGAGCGCCATGATTATTCGTCTTCATTCTCATGTCAATAAAAGGTGCACAAGTAGATGCCAATGACCACAGTCTGGCACCGTGATTTCTGGAGCCTCCTGCCCATGAAGACAGGAAAGGGCTCCATTTTGACCACACGGCTGTCCCGCATTCCGAGTACAAAAGGCATTGTCATCTCCAGGTTAGTGGTCCCATGAATTCCGCAAGCTTGCTGGCTTCACAGCCTCAGCACCACAGACACTGCACAATCTCTGACCTGCGCACAGCACCAGCTTGGATGGTGCACAGCTTGGATGGCGCACTCCCAGTCCTGGGTTCCCATGGCATGGATAACACTAGTCCAGGTTTAAATTACAGAGCAGGAAAGGGGTTAAAGTTTAAATGACTGTTTTGTATATGAATTAATGTATGTAGCTTTGAGCCAAAATATCTACCATTAATTTTTCCACCTATTTCAGGAGCAGTAAGATACACAAAGTAAAGTTTATTTTGGTACTTGGTATACTTCACTCTCATTAAAAATAAATTAATCAGCAAATTCCTACACAGCTCAGCCTTCTTTTATGTAAATACAACCCAGCTGTAATGAATTACAAGGTGTTATTATCTCACACACACTGTATAATACTTCACACATAAGAGGTTTCTCTGCTTAGCTCAGCTTTCAACAAAAGCATCTTAAATAAACTGCAAGCAAGTTGTTTGGTCTGTAATGTTTTCACAGAGAAGGGATACACCTCACACAGAGAGGGTTTCTCTACATGACTCATTTTATAACAAGTTAAACTGAGGAAGTTCGCATTGGAAAAAAAATAAAATGCCTTTTTTATACACAGAAGGCTCCCTAAGAGAAGATTTAAAAAAAAAAAGCAAGCCGGTGTTTGGAAGCCTATATTCTGCACCCCACTGCTCTTTATGCAGAGAAGGGATGTCAAATATTCCCCAAAACACACCATATGAGTTGCTTAACTTCAGAAGGAAGAACAGTCACAGCCAGGCACAGTCACACTTTCACCAGATCAAGGATTCACAAATTAGGGATTATCACCTTTGACTTTTGTTTAATAGTTTTATTAGGAATAAATCCTGATATTATAGGGCTTATTCTAATCAAAAGCGCACATGGCACAGAAAACACGTACACATCAGTTTTACCAGACTGACATTTATTATCGACTAGGATTTTAGACAGGAGAGAAATGAAAACCGTTTTTGTCGCTGACCTGGAAACAGTCTGGTGAGCCATGCACTGACGCAGCACATCTCAGCCTCTGCTGATTTAATCACTGGAGCTCTTGCTCCGTAATTCCTATGCTGGCATAATTTCCCTGCACAGCCACCTGAAGTTTTCACTGGAGTTGACAGGTCTTGTTAAAAAGCCCTGGACCACTGCTTTGGGGGATGGAGGATAGCATAGTCCTGCCCATTAAGAGCCACAGACAGAAACAGAGATGTTCTTTTCATAAAAAACTTCTTAGACTACAACTCTAAAAAGAATATGGAAATATCAGCGACGCAGACTGAAATACCAATACTCTGAGGCAGCTTTTAGTGCCAGCCTCGCCATGTTTTGGGCTTTGTTCTCATTAAGATGGCCTGAGTCACAGGGGAGTACTGGGGACTGAGCATTATTCTTTCCATCCTCCTATCCTTGTGCAACAGAGCAGAGAGTTCCTAAAAAGGATTTTCACAGAAAACCCTTCAGAATCTGTTAAAGCAATCCTTAACTCCACTAAAGCAAAAATGGACCGTTCTTGGTATCACGCTTTTACAGTACATTAATGTCTAATACGCAAAGCTCAGATTTGCATTCACAACCGTTCAGTGAGCAGAGGAACACTGTTTGTCTCTGTGTAGCAGCTCTCCAAACAAGGCAAAGGACAGAAATGTCCTCTTGAGAGAACTCGTAAGTCACAATAAAATACCTGGTTTCCTAAAGACAGAAGACAGGTCTTCCCGTTTGTCAGCAAGGACCACTCAGTGCCATGGAAGGACAGAGATTCTCAAACCAACTAGCATTTATTTATGGGTGAATATTCAGAAGAGTATGGCTGTCCAATTTGCTACTGAGTCGCCATGGATAGGGTATCTAATTAAATATCTTCCTTTCAACAGCAGATTTTCCTTCCTGACCTCCCAGCCTCAGCCAAAGTTGAATTTCAGGCGTGCTTCTCAAGCTGATCTGACAAATTGATAGAAATGTCAGGCATCAGCGCTCTCAGAGTCCTTCGTCATTGTAAACAGGGGAAAGGGGCTTGAGGATGCTGCGGGCGTTGCTCTCCACGAGCGGCCGCCAGCTCACCTCGCCCGTCAGCAGCAGGTCGTCCCCGCTCAGCGCGTCCAGGTGCTGCACCTGCAAGGACAGGACGTTAGTGCAAGCTGTTCCATCACCCACTCAAGTTCCTCAGGAGGTACAAAAATGCTGCTTTCCAGAGAGAAAGCAGAACAAGGAGATTTTAGCATGCTTTGCCATTTGTCTGTTTACCTTAAAAGATAATTTAGGATGGCTTAAGAGTCATGGAAAGACTCAGAGATAAGTATCTGCAGATCCACCGGAGTTAAATGTGTAAGGACTTCTACTAACACCTTAGCTAATGCTTCCTCTGAAAGTTTGGCAACAGGACAAAGAGCCAGGCAAAGCTAACACAAGTCATTTTATCTTCCCGGCAGTTAATCCAGATGACACACTGCTAGTACCATCATCTACAGGGAGTACTTTCATAAAAGTGCTTTCACACTTTCATAAGTGTGCAGTTTTCATTATAGAAAAAAAAGCCCGACAGCAGGAATCACCCGAGATTTAAAACGTAAAAGCACGTGAGCTGGCGGAGATGAACATGGAATGACCACACATTGTTGCAATACAGGAAATGCTTGGGATCAAATGAAATTTTAAGGTGTAATGTAAGCAAAATAAAAAACCTCGTCACACAACATAACTTGTGGCTGCAGGACACTGTGAACATGGGGGGGGACGACAGGGTGGCGGGGGCGGGAAAGGAAAAAGTCCATCAAGGGTCAGTAAAAGACAAAACCACCACCTCTGGCTCAGGAAGTCCATGAACGCAGGTTGCTAGGAGAGTTTACAGGGAAATACTGCACATGCTTGCCCTGTTACTATATTCCTCTCTGGCATCCACTAATAGTCACTGTTAAAGACAGGATCAGCAAGAAATTGTGGGAAAGACCTCATGCACAATGCCTACTGGAAACAGAAGATAATTTGCCAAGGTGTTTCTCAATGGAGGAAAGAAAACACCGATGGCCACAGAGGGTCAGACTGAAGAGCCACCAAAGCACAACATCCTGTTTCTGACAGCCAGCAGCCGCAGACTCCCCAGGAGGAGTTAAGTACAACGCATGCATACAATGTGATTTTCCTTGTTTATTTCCACCCTCCTCTCAAAATTTGTTAGTTCAAGGATTTTGAGCCTGAAGTGGCTGTTGTGGATTTAATGGCCCTGGACAGCCTTGTCTTCCATAAACCTTGCCAGTGGCTTCGGAACACATGTGTGACTGCAGCATCACCAACACCCGCTGGCGACGTTACATCCACGCATTCTTGTATCAGTGAACAGCCTTTCCTTGCACACTTCGTATGCCTTCAAAATTTCACAGAGCTGTCTGATATTCTTTCTCAGTTGTTTTTCAGCTAGAGGATCCTACACATTGCTAATCAAGGAGCTCTTCCATGTCATTCTTACCGCTCTCCTCTGAGCTTCTTCAGTTTGGTTTTTATCGTTCTTGATGGCCAGAACCCAAACCATACACATTGTTCAAGATCACAAAGGTACCACGGATTTTAAAAGTGCCATGACAACACCATCTCCTTCTCTATTCCTTCCTTAGTAGTTCTCAGCATTTGGTTTGCTTTTTTAAAATGCTACAGAGTACTGAGTTGACATTTTGATGATATAATTACAATTTCCTGGACTGGTTCCTGAGTGGCAACAGACTGGAGCTCATCAATGTACGTGTGTAAAGCTGGGACTGGTTTTCTCAAGTGCACCACTTCAGAGCTGTCTGTAGCAGTGACCTGTCTTCACAGAAGCTGTGCTGATTCTTCCCCAACGTACCCCATTTATCTGTGTGATCTCTCTTTCCTATTCAACTGCTGACAGATTCTGTCCTATCCTTTGCTTCAATATATGGACGTGCAACGAATTCCCCACCCAGCAGCAAATCGTCACAAGTTACAAACTTTTTATAGGTGTTTGTTCCCTGCCAATCTTCAGTTTTAAACTTTCCTACAGCCTCACTGATGTTAAGCATCAGCATCCTTAAGCATTAAATTGTCTGTCCCTCCTGAGAAGCCCTCTAGCATTCCCAAAGTGCCCTCAATCCTGACAAAGTTCAGCCCTTTACTTCCCACACTATTTTCTCCAGACACACACTGAAGTATTCTCTCTCCAAATCTCTATCTGCTCCTGACTACAGTACTGGAGACATTACAGAGAATGCTGATGTGGAGGTTCTGGTCTTCAATTCCCTGTCCAACAGCCTACACCTTTCCTCTAGAACCTCTCGCATCAGGCACCCACCTGGACTACTTCCTAACAATATTTCCTAGAAACTTGCATCACAAACCTACTAAGGGTTGAGAGGACAAACACCACTTAATGTTGTCTCCTCCAGGTAATAACTGAAAGAAACAGAAATAATTCTGGAAAATAAAATCTTTTACTTCTTTCCCACAAAGATCATCAGGAGACTTTAAAGCTCTGTGTGCTATTTCATTATGAAGAGGATCCCAACTCCGCAACATCAATAATAATTCTACAACAAGCTGCAGCCCATTTCTGACACATTTTCTCAAGTCCCTCCATAGCACAGGTCCAGAAAAAGATAAGCAGGATTGCTTTCAATATTCCATGAATTTCTCTACAGCCATTCTTCATAAAACTGCAATAAATATCTGCCAGGTTTTATATTTTTACCTTTTTCTCTTTAATCACTGAATATAAAAATCAGTTATATTTATGAGGAGAAATGAGGACATAGTTTGCAGGCAATAAAAATAAATATTTAATATTCTAAACGAGGGAATGAAGAGAAGTCACACAGCATACCTGCTTGCGCACGTATTCCACGAGTAACTCCAGATGCCGAGGGTCCTCGCAGTTCTTGTTAAAAAGGTTTCTCCAAAGAGCTGCTGCGAGAACATGATCATCAGACAAAATTCCCTAAAGGAAGCAGAGAGGGGGGATTAAGAACTGCACGTGAAGAGGGTTTGAGCACAGGACAATCACTTTACTCTCCCTGGCAACTGACAATATTCGCTGTCTCAAAGTCCACACCTGCTATGGACTCTACGTATGAAAAGGCACCAACATCGCTCTTTCCTAGAATGGAAACACAACCCTGGCCGTTAATTAATTTATGGAGCAGCCCGTAATCAATATTCTGGCAAGTTAATATGGCAAAAAACTGGGTCAGGGTATTCCTAATGTAGCAGTCAATAACTGCATTTCTGTGTTCTGAAACTTTACCATAAAAATGTTGGCCTTACAGAGAAGGCAGCACCACCTCACAAGTCTCACAGAACTGTGTGAAGCCCATGACACTTGGAAAAGAAAAATTAAAGGATATGTAACACAAAGTTGCAGAAACATAGCCAGGAGATTGCTATTTTGCTTTGCTTTTCTATTTCTCATTCTAAATGAGAAGAACTCCCCACCATCAAGAACTATCTAGATTTTTCCAGTTAAATCTAATATTAAATTTGGCTTATACAAGAATCACATTCATGAGGGCTTTTCGTCTGAATTCCCTCTCATTTTTATTGTCTTTTCAGATTCTGGAGTTATCACCATAGTCTCATATCTCATGTCTTCTGCTGACACATTTGCCAAAGGCAAGAGAGGACCTTCAAATATTCAGTTAAAATAAAAAAGGTCAAAATTTGCCTTTAATGTAACTAAACATTTTGTTTCCAAAAAGTCCGTCAATAAAAAGAGAAAAAAAAATACAGGCAGACACATCCTGGCTATACTTAAAACTAGATTCAAGACCTACACGCATAACACTGTCCATAACTCTAATAAGTTTCCATTTACAGGATCTTAATAATGCAAATCACTGTGCCAAAAACAGTACCACCATGTGAATAAGAGCAGCATCTGAAGAGCAACATCCACTAGAGCAAAAAAAAATTACTCAAAGAGATTATGTAATTGTATTTTCTTCTTGACAGTCCTGCAGACCCTTGTGCAGAGTGGTGCTTCTGCCTTCCCATATTATTAGATATTTACTATAAATATGCTCTCATACAGAGTCCCTATAAATACTCCCTTTGCTTTCAAAGTTTACTGGGTACAATGGCATGCAGAGGGAGGAAATGATTTATTGATGGTCAAGCAGTGACAGTGAAGCAGAGCAAAGAACACCCTTCCTTCCGTACATCCCTCCTCCCATGTCCCATGCTTTAAATCAATGTGCTGTGTGCTTTCTTCTTCCTTGAAAGCACTTTACACCAGGGCACAAGATGATCACAGTAACTAAGAAATCTGCTTTCATAATGTAACATTCCTCCAAAGACACGTACAGCAAATGTTTTACCATCTGCAGTGTTCTGTGTTCAGGAAGCAGCCAGCCTATTTGTATGTTCTGTGAAAACATCCTTCTTACCTCGTCATATCCAAACAGAGCTGCATAGAAATTTTCCACCATAGTTCTCAAATCTTCTTTTAGAACAACAGAATTAATCTGAAAAACAAACCAGAAAACCATCTGTACAGGTGGAGCTATGAGAAAATACCAGTTTTGCCCTGAGCGGGCAAAGCAGCAACAGTGCCTTCTCCCACAGCTGGCCAGGCTTTGGCTGGAACGACGTCAGAGCAGCAAACATTTTGGAACAACATGCAACACAGCGCCATTAATTCTGTACACAAAGGAAAGTTCGTATTCCTCAGAATAGATGAATGGCAGAAAAATCCTCAGCCAGCAGCGCTGACACACAGCTACACGAGCGGAGAAAAAACCACAGCGGGGGAAAGAGTGAGGGCAAGGCTGTCCTTTCAGTGGCAGCACAGACCAAGATAACGAAGCCAAGATAATTCAGCCAGTTTTCCAGACCTTGATTCATTCACACACATCTTTCAGAAACTCTGAGGTTTTTCAACTTCTTCTCTAAAGCACGGGCTGCAGAGCTGGATGTGCTGTTACAGCAGAAGTACTGCAATGCTAGCGACAGAGGCACCATCCCCACCACTGCCCCCTCCTTACCTGGCAATACTGACTTTCTCATTCAGGAGTCACATGAATTCTGTTTCTAGAGCACCTCTCTAGAAGCTCAGACTCACTAGTTTTTGACTAGGACCAAATTTCTTTCAGAGCTTGTGATCACCCAGCCGCTTCCCCCCACGCTGTGTGCCCAGTCCAGGTCCCGCACTGACGTTTAACCCCATTTAACAGTTCCTCAAACGGTGGCTGGTTTGGCCCGAGCCACCACTGGCTTGCAGAACTGACTCCTCGTGAGAACCAAAAGAGATCAACTGCTAGGCCCAGCACGATGGCTGAAACACCTCGCAGGCCTCACGCTCACACAAGCTGTCTACTCCTTTCGCCTGTACCTTTCACTTCTATCATAAAATTATTAAATAAACAGTTCCTCTTTGGAGGGTTAAGCTACACTTCAATTGGTAAAGTTGCTTCTTTGCGTTGACTCTCAGGAGAGATCTAAGAGACACTCAGCCTTTCTTTCCTACAGATCTCGCACACAAGGTCCATACAAACGACACGGATAATTATCTTTATACCCGCATCCTAGCAGAACGCTTCTGCGTCAGGCTGCATCCTGGAGACAGGTTTTACAGAACAGAAACTGCGAACAGGAATGGAGGATAAGCCATCAAATCTACTGTGGAATAAGCACTGCTGTCTTTGATGTGCAGCTGACCACAACGCTATAGAAAAGCTGTGAAAACTCACATATCTAAAATATTAATACTTACAACAGTGCGAACCACAAGTCCTAAATCCTCTCTTACTATCCTGAAGAGCACTCACCGTGGTAACTATGCAGCAGCTTTTCTATCAAAATATGAATTACTTTTTGCCACGCTAGCAAATTTCCAGTTCAAATATTCTTCCACTAAACCACTGTCTTTTTTCATCTGCTGATTTTTATAGAAATGCGTATAGTGCAAACACAAGGAAAATTCCTTTCATGTCAGTTACTAATATTTTTCCATTAATATAAACTATTAAAATTCATGGAGATATTTTATAGGCTATCAAGATTTGGAGACTGGTTATTACCGAATGTTTAAAAAAAGAACCAAACATAAGAAATCAGAGGGTTAAAAGATGACTGCAACTTCTGTAATGACTTAATTAAATTTTTATTGAGTACATAAACTATGATGTCATTTCTACCCAACCATGCTCAGGCTTTCTGTGCATGTCAGAGATCGTGGTTTTTCTCAATAGAACGTACTTCTAAATAAGCTGCACTTCTACAGCTCTAATAAGGGGGAGCAGGTCTCATGTAACACACTCAATAAATTATCCTTCCATTTTAAACAAACAAATTCCATGAGTTATTATATATTTGCCACGCACTTTTTATGACATAATAAAAATGTTACCTCAAGGATTACTTAACACATACTACAAATGTTACAGCAGGCAACTGCAAGGGGCAAAGAAAACAAACAGTCCCATTACAGAGACAAGTCCTGGACTATACATCCCTAGGGAAGCAGCTTTCTACACTAAAAACAAAGAGCAGCAGCTTTAACTTAGCAAGAAATAGACTGATGAAGGAGATAGCCAAGTTTAAAAAACATGGCAATAAATATATCTTAAAAGACAAAAAGTTTAAAATATAAAATAGGACGTTGAGGATGGAGCAGTATCTTAGGCAATAAAATGACATTTAAAGGAATATTGCGTTTCCAAAGAATGCAACTGGTTAAGTACACGCATTGTAGGATAAAATCCTCCTTTATAATAAAAGAGAAATTAGTAAATCCAAATAGGAATTTGTTGGAAATGCTTCCTCTTCTTAAGCTTGTACATGTTCCTACCACTGGCAAGTTTCATGATCTAGTTGGTCATGATTCTGCTGACTCTTCCACGGTTTGCTATTAAGAAGAAAACCTGCTAGATAATTCCAAATGAGCAATTGCTAATAACAAGAAAAAAAAAATCAGTAACATCTGGAACTCTTCTAGGGACTTAGCCTCTTTGTCATCTTCAGAACAACCCATTGCAGAGCTGTCACCGGAATAAACTTATAAACCACTGCCTGAATTGACAGACCGAGCTACCTTAGTTCAAAACAAGGACTACATTTTTAGTACATCTCTCATGTTTACAAGACCTTTAAAAAAACCGCAATGAGCAGCTAACGTAGCTTCCTACTACGTCACAACTTCTCACTGAAAGACTCCATGATCCCCCATCCTGCCTGCAAGATGGCTGCAGCACACAAGAACTGTGTCTTCATTACTATAGTGCAGTAAGAAACCTCATCTTCAGCCTCGGGAGTTCACCAGGCACCATCCAACAGCCAGCTGGTGAGGCCTGCTGCTGCATCAGACCACTTGTCTCAGTTAAGTTAAGACCATATCAAGTCTCAGTTAAGGTTTTGTATTCTAACAAAATTTCTAGGGAAGGAAGAGCGCAGTGCTTTACGATATGCCGGACAGGTACCAAAATAGCTTATGTACAGGCACAGGTTTTGAAGTGAAAGCTGCTATAAGATTAGTCCCTCTTAATGTCTTTTGTTGGATCAAGAGCATTCTTGCGTAATGAACCTCCCTCCAACTCCTGCTTACCATGCTTTGGTTTGCTCTGCAGAGAAGCCTCAGCGTACGCAAATGGGAAACGGTGCTCTAGCGTGGCACTCAGCCCACGGGATCAGCCCAGAACCAGCGCAATGCAAAGACCATCTCTGCGGAGCAGGGACCTTGGGTCACCAGCTGCTTCACTCAGCAAACGCGTTCCTGTCAGGCCACACGAAACGCTCACGTAGCCATGGCCGTAATGTCCAAGGCTACACTACTGGAAAGCCCTTTACCAGGAGCTTCTTTCTGTTATGGCTTTTGCTAGCATGTGTTGCACCCTTAATCTACTTTAACACATGAATCCAAGCACAGGCTATAACGTCAGAAGGGACACACTTCTAACTGCACCTCATACACGCGCTGGTCATTGAGTTTCATGCAGCAGTTCCTCTCTTTAGGTCATAAGTTATGGTTGAACTAGATTTTTTTATGGAGAGATTTCAGCCAGAAGAAATGATTAGATCATAGAACCTGACCCTCTGCATATCACAGACCATTACATTTCACTGAGTTCCCTCTGTACTAAGCTCACGAAGTTGTGTTTGGCTAAAGCATATCACCCTCACTGCTGAACATGTGTATCTCATTTCATATTTGGATTTTCTGGCTTAAGTTTCCACCCCCTCGTTCTCATTATACCATTCCCGCTAGACTAAAAAGCCTCGTCTGTACAATCTATTTGCTCCTGTACCTGTACACCGCAGATGTGTCAGCACAGTCATCTTGTCAAACTAAAATCAGACTCTCTAAGGCCATTTTAGCCTAGGTGCACTGATGCACTACATCCTCAGCTGACCCCTGGAGTGGTCAGAGTTGTAACAGCAAAGTAGTGTTTGATGCAGATACAGTAAAAATTAATCCATCTTTTGTGCAAAACAGGTTACCCAGGTGTGCATACACTTCTGTTCTGAGTGAGTCTGCTCTGGGGGCTTCTGCTAGCCACGCTGCCATGAACATCCACTGACTCCTCCTGATGCTTCCCACCACTGGAACATTCACTATCAG
The DNA here is from genome assembly GCF_036417535.1 of Chlamydotis macqueenii. NCBI lineage: Eukaryota > Metazoa > Chordata > Aves > Otidiformes > Otididae > Chlamydotis > Chlamydotis macqueenii. The sequence goes on along the minus strand of NC_141571.1, from coordinate 1,661,561 downwards.
CAGAAGTTCCTGAAGGAGATACAGGACAAACCTTTCATGACAGGCTGAGAGAGCTGGGGCTGTTGAGCCTGGAGAAGAGGAGGCTCCGGGGAGACCTTAGAGCGGCCTCCCAGTGCCTAAAGGGGGCTGCAGGAAAGATGGGGAGAGACTCTTCAGCAGGGCCTGGTGTGACAGGACAAAGGGTGATGGCTTTAAAATAGAGGGAGGCAGATTCAGACTGGACCTAGGGGAGAAATTTTTTACGCTGAGGGTGGTGAAGCACTGGCCCAGGTTGCCCAGAGAGGCGGTGGGTGCCCCATCCCTGGAAACATTCCAGGCCAGGTTGGCCGGGGCTCTGAGCAACCTGATCTGGTTGGAGATGTCTCTGCTCCTGGCAGGGGGTTGGACTGGGTGGGCTTTAAAGGTCCCTTCAGCCCAAACCATTCTGTGATTCTATGATAAAAAAAATGTCACTCCTTAAACATTTAGGCTTTTTTATGCACCTTCTCTCAAGTTCATTTGGAAAGAGCTACTTATAATACACAGTTTACATTAGTTATAAATACTATATAACCGCATACAGGTATAGATGGGCTTTTTAAGTTTTTGCTGCTTTTTTAATAAACACAGATGATATTAAACAGGAAAACCTGCACACAGGCCTTCCATTTCCACCAATAACATAACTTTTACTTGTAGGACAGTAATTCTGAAAATGACTGAGACTGCAGCTAGGATCAAAAAGATTAAATTAATGAAACAGATCTAAAATCTCTCTATAGCAAGGGGCCAAAAAGGCCAGTTCCTTCAGGCAATCTCACATAGTTGTGAAATGACAAAGATATTGAAGAAATTATTTTTCCAATATTCATTTTTGGGTCTTTTATTAACCACTCTGTTATTTTGTCTGCAACCATGCTTACAGGCTTGTAATTAGCTACAGCTGTGAGTCCCCATACACTTTAAATTGTTAACTTTTCTGATAAACTCTCTATTTTCTAATTAAAATTAAATAATTTTGTAATGCATCTCAGTAGACAATTAACTTCAGAGAACAGTCTTTGAAGCCTTCTTCAACGTACAACGACAACATACTTCAGTACCGTACTAACCCAGACAAAAAGCTAAATGTCAGACTGTATCAGAACCAGTTCCTGCCAAAATCCTCAACCCATAAAAACGGTGATGGAAACAGACTTCTGCGCGCTCTGCTACCTTCGTAGCAGTTGCATAACCATCGAGAAGACTCCTCGGAGTGTGTTTATTTCAAGTCGACATAGAAAAGCAAATTATACAACATTATCTACATATTTTAGCAAAAGCAGCTGGTCACTCCTAGCTGCCTAGCATCAAGAAAATGAGGAATGTTTCTGACTTGCAGTCTATTAATTTGGAAACTGCCACGGTAACAGTTAAAGATGCAGAGCAGGCCACAGTGCGATCCTAGCTGTATGAAATACGCAGGGGCTTATCCGAAACTCCTTGTTCTCTGCAGTACCGGCTGGCAGAGCTCACTGGCAACCTCTCAAGAGAAAGATGAGGGAAAAGAGGAGAAATTGCTGTGCCCTCCGTCCAGTTGTGCTGATTCCCTGTACGGGCGAGCAGTTGTGAGGGTTTTTCCTGTAATGGCACTTTAAAAAAAAAAAAAAGACTTGCTAGAAACCTAAAACTGATCACGAACACGTTTCTGAGCACACCGGAATCAAGAATTCAGTCTGACAAACTGAAAGGAAGTTACATAACCAAGGCTGAGAGTGGCATTTGGAGAAGACAGTAGCAAAGGTAAATAAACTAAAGCAGATATTCACCATAAGCATTTACAGAGATCCTGTAAAACTCGATCTCTTTAGAGACAAACCTCAGCAACCGTCAGAGCCACACACAAGAAACGCTGCACTGGGTCAGGCCAGGGGCCCACCTAACATGGTGTCTTGCCTTCCACTGCCAGATATGCTGAGAAAAGTCAGACTACAAGCTGCTACATGCTTCCTCCAAGTAACCAATTTCAGTTCAGGACAATTCTCAACACTTGAGAACTGTTTATATAGTAACCTTCAAAAGGTTATACATCAAACAACTTGTTCAGTAAACTTTCTGCATCCACAACCTGCCTCAGGAACAAGTTCCCTGGCTTACTACCCATGCTGAGAACCATCGCTTCCTCTTTGTTCCTTCTGAAACCACCTCTTGCTGGTTTCACTGGATGAGACAGTGACCACACATCGCTCCATTACCTTCTCACAGCACTCAGGATTCCGAGAGTCCATCATATTCCATGTTATATGATCTGCCCATAGAAAAAGACTTAAGATAACTTACTAAAAGTCAAGAGCAGCAAAATCCCTGGGATCATGAAGCACTGGACTAAACAAAGTGTATTAGATAACATTTAACAGGGCTGCAGAGCCCTGCAAGGTGCATGCGTTTTGAAAAGTATTTCAGCAGAACCAGGTAAGTACAAATTAATAGAAAACAAAATAATAAACGAAAATAACAATCACAGATAATTATGAGTAATATTCACTGCTGCTAAAGGTAATAGTAGTAGGTGTGAAAAAACCCCAATCATAAAAATTTATATAACAATGTCCACATCTTTAGCAGCTCCAGTTCCAGAAATGGATCTTAAAGAGATTCTGTAAAGAAGCCTCCAAAACATTTCATCTCAACAATTCAATAGTGAAGACACACAAATAACTTTCCGGAATTATTATGAAAGGAATATAGAACAAAAGAGGAACTCTATTCTGCCCTAAACCCATAGTGTGCTGCACGCGTTTATTACCTTTTCATCTCAGAACAGATCTAAAAGAAATAGAAAACACACAGAAAAGACCAAGGTGATTAGACATATGAGGAAACTCTAGTTATACTCAGGAAGAAATGAGAAAGAAGGTGATGGAGAGGTAAAATCATGAGTGGTATCAAGCAGGTAAACAAGGAATTACTGTTCACTGTTTCTCAAAAAAAACATGTAGAAAAGAAGCTGATGAAATGACCAAATAATATCTTAAAAATAAAAGTACTTTCTCATGCAACACAATTAAGTGGCAGAAGTCGTTGTCACAGGACATTAAAGAGCAAAAACTATGCAAAGGGTAAAAAAGGGACTGTACATTCACAGAGGATTTCTGTTGGCAGATGTTAAAGATGATGTCCCATTACTCTTTAGTGAACGCTGAGAGAATATACCAGAAGAAATACTTATACACAGTTCTCCTTCTTAAACTTCTTCCCAAATATCTCTGGTTATCGCTAGAAACAGTACACTGGATCTTCATCTGACACTAGAAGAATGGCTTCAGTTTTGACCGGTTTTTGCCGACCTTTGCAGATACTGACTGGTGTCTCTTCCGTCTGGGTGTCGCCTCCTGCCCTCACTTGCCATAAGACAGCCACAGCTCAGTAGATGACCCTGGATTCCAAACATCAGGTCATTTTGCTGACTTGATAGGAATTTCACCCGAAATATCCTAACGCAATTTAAAAAAAAAAAAAAAAAAAAAGGGTCTACCTCTACCATAGCTTTGAGTAACCTCAAGAGAAAAGACTGTGTTTTATGTAGAAATAAGAACAAGAATGATCCTGCTCATACCAAACAATTATCCTCCCCTAAGGGAAAAAAAAATAAAAAACCACTTCTTTCTCCACGAATTTGGGACTAGAACAAGTTTCTTTTGGATAGGAACAGCAAGGCACCCATCTCCTCTCCAAAAAAGCAAGCCACATCTCCTCTCCTAAAAAACTCTCCACAAAAAAAAATAAAGTTTATTTCGTTTCAAAATGGAGTGACAATTGCTAGAGACCATATAATCAGTAAACAATTAACAAGCTAATCCTTGATGCTAACACCTAGTACTGCTGCTGCCTTTATCCAGTGACTGAGGCCAGGACAAGTGCAAACACTCTCTCTTCCTATCTCTCTCTCAAACCCATTTTTGTCATGCCTAGCAGACTGTCCTGGTTGTGTTTGCTCCACCAGACTTCCCACTATTTCCCAGCACAGCCCTGCTCACCCATGACCTGCTTGACATTCTCCCATCAGTTCCCCATTCGGGTAAAATCCTAATTTGAAGTCACATTGCCTTCACCTTCTACCAATATTCTGCACCTTCTGGTTTCAATCATAAGCTGAGAAAAACCCGATTTCCCCAAGCACTCGTCCTCCCCAGGGCTTCAAACACACGCATGCCACAGAACAGTTAACAGTTCAATATTTTCTTGCCAATATTTTAAGAGTGCAGAAGGTTCCAAATTGCTGGTAAAATAAACAATGCCAGACTGTGAAAACTCCTGCCTGCCATATACTCTGATGTTAACAAGAGTTTCTTTATTACTGTAACCTTTCAGAAGCGAACAGAAATTATTTCTCTACCCTAGTTCTGCCCTCAAGTAAAAGGCAAAGGAGGAAAGCGAACCCTGAAAAAGCTGCATGGTAAGATACTGTGCGTTTTCCATCTTACTTCTGTATTTCTTTCAGACTTGATGCTGCTCTGAAGAAATAAACTTCCAGAAGATTCTAAAAGCATGGGCAAGGATTTTAAGAAGTGAAAAATTTCCTTACATAGTTTCCTGACTAACACAGATTAAATCTACATATAGGCCATCTTCCTTCTTGCAAGGACGTGAACTGGGAAATACAATAGGGCAAAATTGGGATGCCACAACGAGACACGTTCTTTGCAAGCACCTCAGTACATAGCTCTGTCCTCTGGGAGTCACGAACTCATGGACCTCAGCTGTGGACTTCCACTGAGACAGGGTCTCTGCCATTTCCTCACTTTTAATAAATGAAGTCTCCAAACAGCATCTACAAACAGAAGGAATGGCTAGCACTTCTAGCACAAACGAGACAAATGACTGTACAGCTCAGGTGACACCCCGTAAAACCACTGGTCATTCACAGCCTGCCAACCTTCTGTTCCCTACCAAATTCAGCTGGAGTTATGGAATCACGCCCACGCCATCTGAAAACGAGTTCAGATCAGTGTTGCTCATTTCACACATATCAGGACTGTATCGACCCCATTGTCCACCCATAACAGCCATACCACCAGCTGCATCTCCTTTTTACGTGCGGTCATTCTTGTGGCCACGATGTATGCTCTGCTAGCAGCAAAGAGAGATCTCCAAGATCAGATACGCTGGTATTTCGGTCAAAGCTTTTAACCTTTTGCATTGAAGCAAAAAAAAAACCAAAACAAACCACTACTGGATATAGTCAGGAGATGTAATGCCACAGTGAGCAACAAGCCAGAGTGGTGATCCCTGCAGCAGTTTTCTGAAGACACACGAGTTACGTCAGAGAGAGAAAAAGATGAGGCACAAGGATACCAGTGGAGGAAGCTCTGATGACAGCAAATACGCAATTAGGACTTAGGATGGGAAAGCAAGTGTTCAGATAAAGAAATAAAGGAACTGAAGAAGAAAAGATCTGGAGCTGAAAGAAACAAAGTCAAGAAGATGCTTCAACATGCAAGGGTGGGTTTGAAGCAAGCAGACAAGAGGACAGATCCTGAGCTTCCACTGAGGACCCTTGCACCAGGAGGTTGCTGGATGATGGATGTGAATAAAGGCAGCACGTGACCATGGAATCAGTGAAGTGACCTGCCAGGGATGGAGAGCAGGCACAACTGGCACCAGTGGTTGTGAAAGGATTAGCTGAGCATTAAGGAACAGGGGAAGGGAAAGATTGGTGCCAGTCTGACACAGAAAGGGGTTCTGCAAGGAAACAAAGAGAATTTACATGAGAGAGAAGAAAAGTTAGAGAGACAAGCTAGCGTCTCTACAAGATAAGAAGTAGGAAGGGACAAGTATGTGGCATACTGACAGATGGGAAATGGGAAACCAAGTCCATACCCTGATCAGGGCATCAGGTACTCCAGTGAATTCAGGCATTAGGGTAACACAGAAATGACCAAGGACAAGGAGGGGGAAAAAAACATTCAGAATGGGTGCGATGAATTGAGACCTTCAGTAATTGCTTATGCACTGCAAGTAAATGCCAAAATCAGGCATACCTGAAAACCATAACGCAGTGTACCACAGAGCAAAGCAACCCATGGGAGGCAAACTTTCACTGCACCTGACAAAACAAAAGTGTCAAGCAAGGAAGGCAACCCAGAGAACAGGACCATGCTCTTCTAACAGGATAGCAGGACTGAGAGAAAACATGACTAATTACTGCAGTTGCTTAACGAAGATCCCATTAGCCTGAATGCACTGGCTGTCACAGAGGAAACAGAGAAAAGAATTTCTCTTGCATGCCGTGCCTCTTTCTCTCCTGGAAACAATCACTGTAGTCTTTAAAGCTGCACTCATGTTTTCCTCTTGGAAACAAAGCAATAAAACAAAGTTACTAATCCTTCCCCAAAACAAAGGTTAGAGAAGAGACCCCAAGTACCAAACAGACCTCACTTGTGCCGTCTGTGCCCTGGGAAGACAAGTCCAGAATATGGGCAAAATACAGCACTGCAACCACTCCTTAGTTTACCCAGAACCAGCATGCAGAAACATTCAGCAGAAGCTGGATGTGTACAGAAAACCAAGCAACCTCTCCTCGTGGGCAGCAGCTACCCAACACCAGCTGGTACCTGGGACTGGAGCCTCCTGATGGAGGAGGAAGGGAACGGCCAGAGGTCACACAGAAGGCAGCAGCGGCAACCGGTGAGCTGGAGAGCCAACAGCAGCTCCACACTGCTGTAATCCAAGCTGCCACACACGGGTACTGCTGAGACATGGAGAGAAGCTGCGCGGGGGGAAGGGAATGAGCAGCTTCTCAGATCCCTGCAGCTTCCCTGCGCCGTATCAGAACCTTAACTGATGCTCATGTTATTGTCTTTCAAGGCAGGCAGGCACCAATAACATAAGGAAAAATTAAGTTATTCATTCCTGAAGAGGAAGCAGAAGATATTAGCAATATTCTACAAGCAGCGAAAAGCACAAGCAACGATACCATTAAAATTGATTGGGAACACCACAGAACCTCTCAATGGTTTGTTTGATTACTCTGACTGAGCAGAGACATCGGTCTTGGTAGTTTTCTGTATTTACAAAGAAGATGAAATTTGTGCATTTGTGTTTTCACTGCAGCAGCTTCGAGTTGTTAAAAAAGAATTACAACCACAACATGAGATACCTCGCTCCCAACAGTCTCAAAGGCTCAGCCAAGCAACCAGCTGATCGCAGCTGAGGAATTCTGGGGCAAACTCCAAAAGCATAGGAAGCTGATAATGTAAACGTCCAAAATATGCAGCATAACAACATGGTACTTAATCCTGCACCGACCGCAGGCAAGTCCCAAACTGGACTGCAAGTGATACACAAAGCGCTGGCAGGGGCCAGGCAACAGCGGCAGCAAAGCTGCCATCCGTTCTGCTGAGCCTGGAGACCGCGTCTGGTTCTGCAAGGATCACTTTCCTGTTTCCACCATCATCTCTACGCTGTCAAAATAAAAATCATGCAGTTGTGGTGAGCGGTGAGTTCACTGCTCAATATTTGAATTTTGGCAACTACACTATGTTCTGGAGAGCCTGAGGAATACGGGGCAGCACTTAACACCTCCAAGCACTGCATGGCAAAATCCATTTTGGCATGCGAGTCCCACTGGTGCGGAATGTGAGGAATAATGAGACAGGAATTTCTAGAAATGGTGCTACAAGGCAGCTTCCAGTGTGCTTCTTGCAGGCACCAGAGGGAGGCACAAAGTAGACCAAGGATACCACCTCACAGAAACAGCATCCAACACATCTGGGAAATTTAAATTGATTTTTTTTTATGCCAGACTCTACAGAAAACTGGGGCAGGCCAGCTGAACAGAACCCAAGCATATATTATACCTTGATTTCAACACCAGGTATCCTTGGCATGCCCCAAGCATGCCTGCATTTCAGACAGCCAAGTGTGTTACTTCCATGGGCACTGGTTCTGGAACAACTACATTAAAAACAGCATGAGAGAGACGCCTCTATTTTAAACCTTCATGACCTGGTAAAGCTGAATTTGCATCACCATAGACACTGTTTGGTCCACACCTCATCATGGTTGAGATATTTTCAAGGTCACATTCCACAGAGACACATTTTCCTGCACGTTTAAGTTATTAAGATTTCCAGAATCAAATTTACAGAATTTACTCTGAAACAGTTCCTGACACTTACTCATTTACAAAATAACACCATACCAGAAACTTGCTGTGAACTTTTGAGCTCTTTGAGAAAGGGTTAAGGGTTGATGAACTTTTTCTTTTGTGATGTTCTTAAAACAGGAGTCCAGTTAAAACATATACAATGCCTGGCATCCTATTAAACAAATATGTACAAAAACCCCACATAGCAATTTTGTATCTCACTACTATGGTAAGTTTTTTTTTTTTAAAAAAAAAGGGAACACTAAAAACTGGTAAGATTTTATATATTATGTTTTCGAAATAATAATTTAAAAACTCATAAAATTTTTCTCCTTAAAATGTCCTAGTAAAGTTATGCATTTGAAAATACAGACCATTTGAAACTAAGATTTTTCCTCTTTAGTTTTACAGGTCTATAAAAACCTTTTTCAACTGAACACTGTCCTCTATCTTGTATCCCAATCCACTTCCTCACACAGGTCACAGCCCTCTCTGTAACGCTTCGATTCAGTGCGCTTCCTCCACCTCGGCTCCCGCCAGCACTGTACGCCAGCCCCAGCTCTGCCCCCGTTCTGCCATGACAACGCAGCTTCTGTTCCGTGCATCCCAGACCGACTCCATGACTCCCATCAGATTTCAGAGGCAGGCCTGAAAAGGCCTCCTGAGCACTCAAGCACCAGAGCTTCCCGCTGGAGTTGAACTGCAGCAGTTCAATTCACACGAAGATCAAGCTCCATGTTAAAATTCTACCAATTTAACACCTCGTCCTCTCAGCCTCTAAAGCTGTTCTAGAACCTTACCTGTCTCACTCCGACCATCATTCCCGAGTCTTTAGTTAGAAGTGTCACTTTTCACTCTCCACAGTAAGAATAACTGAGTTGTATCAAGTTTAGGGAGTTCTGTAGCTAGGTAAAACGGCATTTTGAATCACCTGAAGTCTTCTCATTGCGGAAAGAGCATCAAGGCAGAAAATGGCGCTCAAGGGCACAGAGCTAAATCCTGCTCTCAGTTATTGCGGTGTGAACCACGTTACTGACTGACGGAGCTACTTCAGATGTACAGCAATGCAACTGAGAGCAAACTACGGGTCACTGGATACAAACAGCTCCAGCGAAAAGCTAACAAAGCCTGTATTGTGCTGCGCACAGCAGAGCCAGTAAACAGATGCAAGAGACACCTCGATGTGTTCCTGGAAACAAGGGGGCAGGGGTCTGAGTGCTCTGGTGGAAAACCAGGAAAGCGAGATTAAGATAAATTAAAACAAGTTTGGTGTGCTGAGCTTGACAGCCCCTCCTTTTCTTATGTCTTTGGCAGCTTTCAGAACAGGTATGGTTATAAAATGAATCGTTATTTTGCACTGAAAAATAGGTATAATGTAGTAATTCAGAAATGTATTAATTTCAGAAGCAGAATGTCACCACAAGACACAAGAGTAACGCTGGTAAAATGAGCCTACAGCAATTTACAGGTATTTGAATAAAGGCTGACGGATCTTTCTAAGAAAACGTGCAATTTGCACCCAGAAGGATTAGTGTGGGGTTCTTGGAGGAGGGGAAGGGGGCAGGGAAGGGGTGTCAGATAGTTTTTATGATTGTTTTTTTGGGTTTGGGGTTTTTTGGGGGGCAGTGGCTCTTTTTTTTTTTTTCAACCTCATATCTATTGTCTGATTATCAGCTGAAATCCCCTTCCAGGGAACTCCAGCATCTACAAGTCCTTCTGATCAACCCTGCAGCTTCATCTAAGGGTATTAAAACACACTTCAACTTACAACAACTGCTTTTACGTACACACAGTCAGTAAAACACAACCTCGGGTCAGGAAGGTTCATGTTCAGGCTGCTGAAGAACTCTGCAGGAAGACAAACACCAACAATTTCTGGGACTGACTGAATTCTCCTTACAAACCGACCAGGCCGCTGCCAGTTTGCACGGTGTAAATTTATTCCCTGCGAACCACGAGGTGGGGATCTCTGGCAAAGCAGGCTCGTAAGGAAGTCTCTTACTCAGCCTAATGTTACTATTAACACTTGGAGCCATTGCATCAAGCCAATTTTTCTGTTTGTTTTTAAAGTTTGATAGAAATGTCACTAGTGGAAAAATTAAGTAAAGAGCACTGGTTAGCCACAAAACTGGACACACCTGGCTGCAAACCCACCAAAAGAAACTGACTTCATTAGTACGAGGGACAGCAGAGTAAAATTTATATCTGAAATATGCCTGCACCAGTAGAATTTGCTGAGGCCACAGGCTCTCCGTGTGTTTTTACAGCTGTGTCAAGTTTTGCTTTCTGACTCTTGCCGACATTCAGGAGTGCTGAAGGAGCTCAGGCTAACAGGTCCCCAAACTTTGTAGCTGAGATTTAGATTTCAGCAATTTTAACAACCAGGTTTTGAAATAATACAAACTCCATTTGAAGCTGGAGTTGATGTAAATTAGCAGTTAAAGTGCCTTACCTTCTACCACTTTTGGCTCCAATGAACGTGTATATTTAAGAGCAGACAGCATATTTTAATCCACTGTCAATATCAATTCAGGAATATCGTATCCATTCTCTGCATCAAGTGTCGGACTTGTTGCTAGATATGGAAACGAGTTGAAGAACTGAAGCTTTGTCAACAAGTTGAACTAATTGCATCCAACCAGAAATTTCATACAGGTGCTCCGTCACTTATACCACGATACAGGAACGTACAAATCGGAGTTAAATGCTGACCTTTGATACCCCACGAGAGAAAAAGCAGGGAATGGAATTTCCTAACCTCCCAGGAGCTATGCAGATGATAACTTAGTGCCCTAGAAGTATTCAGTAAAGTTTCTTTTCATTTAACTTACTTTTGAGAAAGGCTCAGATTTTGAAATCTGAAAGCATCAGAGGAACATTAATGTCTTCTTTTTATTTACTGTTCTTATCTTGATATATTTAACTGTCATCTTAGTTAAGAAGCAAGGGAACAGCTAACCTCTTCAATCATCAATGCATAAATTATTACCATCTAACATACAGTAAATACTGCCAGAAGAGACTAAAAAGTTCATTCACCTTGACAAAATAATGACTGAAAGATTACGAATAATTAAAAGAAGAAAGGAAAAAAAAATCACTAAAAGATTATGAAAGCCCTACACCTTTGCAAACACTACGGGGAAGAGAGCAGTGCTAATTTCCAAGTTTACAATCGAGGAGAGTTCACCACACTCTCTTACACACCCTGGTCTAGTTAGCCATTACCTCAGGAATTCACGTTCTCTCACAAGGAGCCATTAAAATCAGTGGGCCTCTGTGCAGCTAAACGATATTAAATATACACACAGATGTAACTGTTTTTGAGATCAAGCCTTTAAACGTGTACATACCTCGCTTAAGCATCAGCTATCGCCACATAAAAGCTATGTTAACACTCGGTTACAGTCAAAAGTGTGTTACAGGCATCATATCATTGCAAACTAAGCATGCTCATTATTACACTGCATGACCATTATTACAAACAAAGACTGTGAAACTTAAATTCAAGGATAAACTGAAAAGATGCCTACCCAGCCAAGGTAGAGAATGAATGGCATTCAAATAACTTAAGATCTCCTACAGCTGCATCATACAGCAACCATACCGTTATAATACGCATGTATTAACATTGGAGGCTCCAGACTGGACGAAAATATAAGGATACTGGTCGTTTCTTTTACACTTTGGGGGATTTTGGGGAGCAATGGAAAAGTTTAGTTTGCAGAAATGGAAACCCTGTGCTTCCCTTTACAAAGGGCTGACTGTAAGCACTATCTGTTTTTCCCTTAAAGTTTACTGGAAAAAAAATCTGAATTCAAGTCTAACTTACACCATGCTTCACTTTTGAGTTCTGCATGCTTGTAAGGGCAGCAAAGCTAGCTTTGCTTCTCTTTGGTGTCTGCTGCTGCTTCAAATCCTGCAAGGAAAACTATAAGATGGCATTTGAGGTTAGCTAATATAAGGCAAAATTAGGGTCAAAAGGGTGGTGGGGTGTTTGTCTAGGCTCACTCACACTGCCTTACGGCCTCTGACCAGGAAAGCAGGGATTCCCAGATTAGAATTCGTGTAAGCTCATTAATGTACCAAAAATTTCTAAGATGCATGAATTTAGATTTAATCCAAAAGAAGGTTTGCTTTCAAAATCAAGAGAGGTAGATTTAGATCAGATATTAGGAAAAAATTTTTTACGCTGAGCGTGGTGGGACACTGGCCCAGGTTGCCCAGAGAGGTGGTGGATGCCCCATCCCTGGAAACATTCCAGGCCAGGTTGGCCGGGGCTCTGAGCAACCTGATCTGGTTGGAGATGTCCCTGCTCCTTGCAGGGCACTTGGACTGAGTGGCCGTTAAAGGTCCCTTCCAACCCAAACCATTCTGTGATTCTATAATTCTAAGATTAAGAAGATGATTTGTCTTTAAAGGCAAGCTGTAACATAGTAAAGCTACAAAAATTCCCAATAACTAGGGAAAAAAGCCTTTATTGATGGAATAACTGAAGTTACACCAGAATCAACACTTTCTAAAACGACATACAAAATAAAAGATCAGAGAGAAACTTCTTAAATTACTAATGTGATCACATACTAAATTCTAATTTGCCGTTTGTCACCAACAGGAATACCCGAGCAGCCTCTCCCTTGGTTATCTGGCTGACAACTAAGACTTGACAACGTGCCATTATTGCTAGATGAAAAATGTCACTTCTCCAACAGTTTAATTTAATCACAGGCAAACCTCTATTTAATCACTGAACAATTCTTGTCCTTTTCCACAACACAGGAGATCTTTCCCAACCTTATTCTCCCACTACGAGTGCCCTGAACATAGACATCCCTCCTGTCGCCTGTGTGATACTGGGGTTATGAAAACAGCCTCCTACTGCCACTGCTTCTGCACTGCCTTCACTGAAGATTATGACCCACACAAGGCTGGAGAAATTCTCTTACAGACTTCAAGGCCACAAATGATAATTACAACTAACCCGCACAGGTTAGTGTCCTCAGGACAGGACAAAAAGATCCAACCGTGTTCTTCCTTCAAACTTGCAAACGAACCGTCCTTGGAGTTACTCTCTCCTTACAACACTTCTTTTGTGATCAAGACTAGGTATATTAAGAATCCAAACTGAAAAATTAACTAATGACTGGTTATAGTCACGTACAGGAACTTAACATAAAAACCTTGTCCCTTAACTTTCCTTTCACTCACCATCCTAGACACAGGGGAAACTCAGAGCTCTGCTGGAATTACTTAAGTTGCAGTTTTACATTTGGCACCAGGCAGGTTTCTCCCTACCTCAGCTGCTTATTCCCATCCACAAATGCCTGGTCTGTTACAGCAGCATCTGTTTCTGCAATCACATGGCAAACCACGTGGAAAATTAATTACTTTCAGATAAATCAATATCTTCATCTAGGCCATGGCAGTTTCAGAAACAAGGCCAGTGGCTCAATACAGCAGGCAGTACGGCTGTGGGAACGAATAGTCAGTACAGGCTACATGCACCAGCTTCAGCTGCTGAAGAAATAAACAAGCAGCTACAGGATGATCTTAGGCATTCTTCTAAGACACACAGAGTAACAAAAGCATTGAAAGATGGGAATCAACACCAACGACAACTTACCCCCATCACCTTACCACGCTGCTCAACATCCTCCCACATGCAGTGAACGATATAGCGGCACATGTACTTGCCTGTGCGACCTTCCTGCTTCATGCGTACCAGACACATCCTGCAAGAACATAAACACCATGTTCACAGCTTCCAGTGTTTCTTCAAATGTAAAGAGTAAATTAAATACATTTCAGCTCATTTAAGATTCTTCTTACAGTATGTGTTTTTGTGATCAGGAAAAACACACATAGAAAGATTTTTTTTTTTTTAATGAACTATCACAAACTTTTCTGTTCTGCTGGATTTTGGCCAATCCGGCTCCGGAAGAGTGACAGTGGACTCTGTTCTGGCTGACAGTACTGTAATCTAGTCAAACAGTACTGCAACCTGAATTCCCCAGCCTTTGGAGCAGGAACAAATGCCTTGGCTCATGCTCGGCTACAAGCCAGCTGTCGTTCAGCCTGGTATACTAAAGCGCTCTAAGAGTCCGAACTAGCCAAGCTGTGAAAGCTTAAGCAAGCTACAGACTTCTCCCAAATTCACATTAGCAATGTCCTAAATTATTTCAGCTACAAGGGCCTTTGGATACACACCCACCCGCTTGGCAAAACCCCTACACGCCGCACATGCTCGAAGAACTCACAAGTTTGTAAGTGCTTTGTGGGATCCTAATGAGAATACCAGGTTGATTTGTTTTACTTTTTTTTAAGCTTTAAAGCTACTTCAACTTCACTGCTGCTGGTCTGTCTAAAAAAATAAATCATCAGAACAAAAATTTTACTTTGCCTCTTTTACAAAATCTGTAAACAGCATGAACTGGCTAATCCCTCACTAAGCTATGAGACCAGTCCTATCCCCAGTCCCACCTTCTCTACCCCTCTAATCAGCTCTGCTCCTGCGCTACGAGTCAGAAATACCTGTCCAGGATTGACTGCGTTACTCTATCTTGATGCTCAAACACCAGAGCTGAAAGAAGTCACTGCTTTGCACAGAGACATGCTCCAGGTGGGAAACTGCTCACAGGAAATTCTTCTCACAGCTTACGTAAAAGGAACAGGGCAGAGCTGCTGGAAGCTGCTTTGAAGCAGTCGCGTACCAACAATACTGAATGTGCCACAAGAGTTAAGGGGTAAAAACAATTATTTTTTCATCTCTTCACCTCTTCAGTGGACATACAGGCATGGAAAGTATCTGTTGATCTGTGAACGCCAGCTCAACAGGGAGAATCACAAACCCTTGAAGCTTGCCTGTTGAGCTGACCTGTGAGAGACAGATACCAGTCTTCATGATGAATTCTATCTTGTCTACTGATTAGTAAAGGAAAGATATTTTTTAACCTGCAAAGGAACCAAACTTACTGGCAGTGATGAGTCAAAGAGACAAAACAAACCAAAGGTAACAAAAACTGCGTTAGTCCTATATTCTTTTTTTCTGATTACAACCATACATTGTCCCATCCAAGGGCCATTTAACTGAGACACCAAAATTGAAAGAAGAAAAGCCCATGGACCAGAATTTGATTTCTAGATGGAGAGCTTCCAAAGATGACACTGGCCATACAAGAGATGGATCAGGCTCCAACACAAGCCAGGTGGAATGAGGTCAGAAGACTGGAGAGAGGGACTGAGGCACGACAACTAGACCAAGGATCAAAGGGTGGAGTGACTGAGAGAATCTGGCTAGAGGGCGGGTAGAGAAGGGGAAGAGCAGCCGTCAGCAATGGGAACACTGGACAGACTGGGGCAACTTCTGTCCCAGGAAACAGAGCTGTGTAAGAATTCCCAAGGTTTATACTGTGACAGTGACAACTTGGTATCTGTCAACAGCACCACTGTCCCAGCAAACGCAATTAAAACCGTACCAAGAAATGAATCCTTGTCTTGCTTACAGACGTCTGCGAAAATGTGGTCCAGAACTCAGAGAACAGCCATCCAGTTACCAGTCCTGCCTCAAGACAAATGCACAAAGAGCTTAAAGTTGTGTCTTACTTCCACCAGTTTCAAAACCTTTGTTCCTCTTGTGCATTTATATAATTGTACTGTATGAAAAATTTAATGAGTAAGAGTTACTGCATCTCAAATTTTTACCCCCTCTTAACAAGTCAAAGAGAAAAAGACTCAGTTTAAAAGACTAGATTTGGGCTAAGAAAAGCATTTTTATATTTCTCTTGCTGAACATACAAGCTGAAGGGGGGAAAAAAAAGAAGGAAAAAAAAAAAAAAGAGTGGCTTGGCAAGAAAAGCTCCTCCTGAGCATAAATACTGGTTCCTATCCAGTCTGCATTCAGTAGTGGTGAAGCAGGAGGAGAGAGCAGAGCACGAACCAACAGCTAACAATTAGTCACTGATGAGCAGGACTGGAGTGGCGTTCAGAGTAAAACCTGCTGCCCACAAAGCCTAAAAGGCAGCTCTGTGTTTGGATGCATAGTGCTGTCACAGAGCTGTTCTGCAGCACCACGAGTGAGATCATGGAATTTTGCAGTTTATTTGAAAATTTGGTAGTTTGTTACTACACCTGCCGTCTGAGGTTTAAAAGACACAGGCAGGGGGGTTGGACTAGATGACCTTTGAAGGTCCCTTCCAACCCTAACCATTCTATGATTCTATGATTCTATGATTCTATAAGCCTTCTAACTAGATCAACACAGCGTGAAACATTTTATCATTTCACCACAGAATCTGTTCTGCAGTTTAGTCAAATACTGACACATCTTCATCAAACCATGAAAGCAAAATTATTCCAAACTATCTTTAGAAAGCTGCCTACCTGATATTGGCTGGGTTGGATAATTTATGCTGTATTTAAGTTACGCAGAGAGATGATGCGTGAAGGAAATGATATGAAAGGATGCCTGAAAAGGAACAGGAGCACCTGTAACTCGATCCATCTAAGATGCGATGTAGCAGTTTCCCACAACAGTCACAGCCGCCACTGCTTCTGTCAGCATTGCCATGGTGCCAACAGGCGGGCTTCAACACCAGAAGCACGAGTCGACACCACTCTGACGACCGCTGTGAGGTGGCTCGGTGCCATGCAATCACGGTGTGATGATGCGTTATACTTCTAACGGCAAAGCCTGCTCAGAGCTTCCTCCTGTCCTCTGCACTTGGCCACTCATTCCTGCTTCCTCAGTTGCTCCAGAGCAGCTATTTCTGGGGCTTTGGTATACTTGTTCAGAGAAATTACTCTGGCTTAACAACACAAGTATCAACAGCGATTTTGGAAGGCTTTGTTCTGTTCAACCCATTCACAAATGGCTGGCAACTTGGAGGACAGGAGAAGGAAGTTCCTGAATGGACTTTGTCATCAGCTATATGTTGTGACGTACACTTCTATGAATAATGGTTACGAGCAGAATTCTGAACTCTTCCTAGACAGGTTTGCATGATATCCTGTGCCCCAGCCTAGTGAGTTCCCCATGTGCAGGTCTTTGCTGGGACACGCGCTAACAGAACCAAGCCTGGCTGTGCAGCCTCCCGCTCCCCTGCTGCCTTTGCTCAGGCCATGCAGCCCACTCCCTGATGTTAAGGCAGGATCAACTAAATGCCTAAGACATTTCAGATAAACTTGTTCTTAAAACCTCTCTCAAGCAAGACTCCTCTGATTTAATTTAAACTCCTTTCTCCCTGCCCTCTCTACCACAAAATACAGAGTGTTGATTCCCTTTCTTCTGAAGCAGCACATTTTAAAATGCTATGGTATCCTCAGTCTTTTCTTTGTAAATCTAAGAAATCTTTTCCTGAAGGAAATGTTTTCTACATACTTGGTGGCTCTTGTTCTCCTCTGGACTCTCTCAGACTGATCAACACTTTCTCAAGCGCAGATTTCCTTATGAAAAACAATGCTCAGATGAATTCTTGCAATAGATCTTTGAGCCTTTCAGAATAGGAATTGTAGCACTGCTCTATTTTGATTCTAAATACTTCAGAGATGTTACCATACTTGGTGTGGTGAAAATACGAAGGGAGCTCTAGGTACCTGCATGATACATCCTGCATCGAGACATGTTTTAGTACAGTCACCAAAGTCACCTCTTGGGCAGCTTCATACCAGCTCTGGACACAGCCAATACTCCATTGAGACTGCCACTGTATGGGAAAAGGCAAACCCAGCAGTGGGAAAAGGCAAACCCAGCAGTGGAGATTAATCACTTGAGATTTTCTAAAAGGTCTGGACTTCTGAAAGAAAGAAACGCAAGAGAAACGCGAGAGAAACGCGAGAGAAACGCGAGAGAAACGCGAGAGAAACGCGAGAGAAACGCGAGAGAAACGCGAGAGAAACGCGAGAGAAACGCGAGAGAAACGCGAGAGAAACGCGAGAGAAACGCGAGAGAACCAGTCCTCCTGACATGAAAGGTGTGAAGTAACAGAAACAGCCTACAAAAACATGACATTCAAGAAAGAATATCGATAGACTGATTTTCTAAGTATCATTTGAGCACTGCACTGGAAGGCACTGGAGCAGATCTAAAGGAACATCATCTTAAAAGAAGTTAGCAAAAGCGGAGGCTAAACACAAGAGCCTGAATTTCCCCCCTTTCAGACTGGAGGTAAGCAGGAAAACTCTGTTCACAGACAAGCAGAAATAAGAGCCAGAGATTCAAACAGAGGACCCACCAGAACCCATAACACAAGAATGTATGCTCTGAGAAGCACCTTAAGTCTATAAAAGGTGGGATGCAAAAAGCACAGAAGCACAGTTGACTAGAACATGATCGGCAATGACAACAGCAAAAAAGGAGCTGGGATTTACCAAACCAGGAAAAACTCTCACCTTCTCCACCACCAGGAGATATTCTAAATCAGCTGAAACTAGAACTCTGAAGAAGAGGGAAGAAGTACACCAGAAAGTGATCTAGACTGCACTGCAAGGGGGAACAGGAACCCTTCAACAGATGGTGACCAGAATCTACATGGTCAAGTCATTGGCCACCAGATCAGGAAGGTTTCTAGCCTCTGAAGCAAAAGGTCCAGCAGGAAAGACTGGAGTATTGGAGCCTTCAGACAGGGGTAGGATGTCCTTGATCTTGCGGGAGCTAGGAGAATCAATCACGTCCTGAGGTCAAACTGATTGAAGAAAGAGAATCACAGAGAACACAGCAATATACCTGACAGTGAAAGCAAAATGACGGCACGGCAGGATCCTGGTCACTGAGCTAATCACAAGCCAAGTCTGCAGCATTTCCCAATGACCCAGGCAGTAAGCAGGCCTATCACGGGCCTCTCTGTATCCGGGAATATCAAACTGGATCTCTCGTTTGTGGTCCAGAATGACAGCGCTCCTTCGGTCAAGCTGCCAGGAACACGGAGGAGCCTGGCACATAAACCCTGGAAAAATTCACACGTGGTGCTAACCTCCACCCTTGAATTTTCATCACTGTCATGTGAAGTAGAGGAATTTGGTTCCTTCCTGCTTTTGTAGGACACCACCAACCTCTCTGCCATACTGCAATCTGCCTCATTAAATGTCTCACTGGCTCGTAGTGTGGCAGCTCTTGGCCTTCTCCAATGTAGCTTTGATCTTAGAACTTTTGTGTCTATCACATACTAGTTTCATATCTGTCATAGTCCTTTTGTTTATTTTTATGCCTGTCATGAAAGAATATTACACATCTTGAATTTGACGCTGTGCATCACAGGGTACATTTTCCTGTCAAAGCGAAATCAGGATGATGTGAAGAAAAAAGGTGTGTTCTCTGCAGATTCGTGTTACCTCTCTGCTTTTCCCCAGACACTTACAGTTTGGTTTTGAATATTTATTGTAGCCATTTTCCAAATATTGATATGAATGATTACCTTATAAATTAATTTTTAATAGCCTTTCTTCCACAGGGAGCTTTAAGAAATAAATAAATTGCAAATCTGAAGAGTATTCCTTACTTGATTCCACTGATTTCATTAACTGGTTATAATTTCAATGGTTGTGCTAATTTATTCATTCTTTAGTGAAATCAGCTGCCCTGTCTTTCAATATATTGAGGAGGCAGGAAATTAAAAGGAGGGAAGGAGAAAAAAGGAGGCAAGGAAATAAGGGGTCTGTGCCGAAGCGGAGCTATTTCAGCACAAACTTCCTTCCAGCCGTTGGATAGCTGAATGTCCGTCCATGGACCTCAGTTTCCTGAAAGATGTGGCACCTAAAAATTCCTGTACTCCCTTGTGCACCCCTCTGACCTTCACAAGTACGTAATGCTAGATGAAAATCTGATTTTTTTTTGGCTACTATGTGAAAATCACAAATGAAAAAAGGAAAAGGCTCAATGTTTAAGATGTTAAATACTTTAACATGTAGCCAAGCTGGCATTCACCAACCTGCATGTACGTTTCAGAGGTGCAAGAATAAATGCTAATGCTGTAATTTGTTAAATGCTTCTGACAAGTAGCAACTTCAATCACCACAAATTCTCCCAATTTAAACCACTTTCACATAAATTTAAACTTTTCCTAAAACACCCAAGTAAGATTTTTCCACATAGGCTGAGCAAGGCTTTTAGAAAACTCACGGCAAAGACCATTCCACTACTGAGGAATTTAGAAATGTAAAAGACGTTAGCTTCTCTATGGGACATTTTGTTCTCTAGTAGAAAACTGCTAAAATTCAGTAATTAGTAAAGTGAATATAACTACTATTATCAATAACCACGGAGCATACTTTTTCTCACACTAAGGTACATATCACCTATTTCTTGAAAATAGTTACATTACTGTTTTACTTTTCACTTACCAGACGTGAAGCTGGGCTACTAGAAACCAGGAATTCAAAGTATCAGGCATTTGGCACCCTGGATGGGAGGGGGGGAAAAAAAACACAAAACCAAAACTAAATATTAATATGAATTCCACAATGTTGTGCACCTAACAGAAATTCACTACACCAAAATCTAAATACATTTTAGTAGTTTAATTTCTGGCCCTAAATAATACATACATATCAGAAGCCAACATCATTTACCATCACACTTGTGCTTAAACTCCAGAACACGCAGCCACAGGACGCTGTAGATTAAAACCACCAACCAACCACAGAAGCAATTTCTGTTCCCAGATTTAGCTCTACTCCGATAGCCGCTGGGTTTCCCAGAGATGCTTTGTCCATACGCATGTTCACACTATGGATCTGTACGTTAGGACATGAGGCTGGAGATTTAGGCTATGCAGCACAGAAACCGTACTTCTCTTCCTCATGCTTGAAAAACATGGACCTATGGGTTATGCGCACATTAAGTCCTTCAGGACCTGTCAATCTTAAAGCTTCCTCCTAGGAAGTCACCTCTCTATCTGTCTCCTGGAGAAGTTTTTAAGAGGAGTATCTAATGAGAAGGGTCTGACACAGTCACCTTGGCCTACCCAGCACCGGCTCTTGTCTTCTGGACTGTTCAAATCGAGCTATAAGAAGGCCAGAAAGTATTTGGAAACGGAGTCTCTAGTCAGATGTGCCCCAAGGAAGTCAACTCTCTTTTTTATGTTGAGTATATTCCTTCCTGACTCCTACACTGCTTGGCTCTCAAGTATTACCAAGGAGATCCACCTCGATCATGAAGAACTTTTCACAGTCTCTTATACGCCAACCGTGGTCAGGCAACCACCAGAAGAACCAAGCAAAATATCACTGTTCCTCCCTTCTCAGAGACATGACTCCATCCGCCTAGGCGGTGCCAAGCTCCAGCACCAGCGCCCATGCATCACCTCTAAGACAGCATAAAGACACTAACAGTCTATGTTTGGAGATTAAATACAAGTTTCCCTCACCCTTCTCCCCTTTTGGCTCTCTCATGCCTATTAGAAATAGTTCATGTGCCTAGAAATGAACACTCTGACCTAAAGGCACGCCAAGGCACCTCTAACCAGGGCAAGAGTACACAATGCTGGCATTAACCAAACCATCTCATTAAAGGAAAGTTTCACAGGCAAGATTCAGAGTAAAACACTTATTTCAACAGACAGAGGTTTCTGAAGTAGAAGTTACCAGTCTCCCACCACAGAAATCATTCTTCAGTGGAAAGCAAAGCTCACACCTCTACCACTGGAAATACGGAAAGTATTTAAAGACCTATTCAGATCTTCCCCAGGAGGGAAGAATTTTTTCTCTAACTTTCCAAGTATTGCACTTCTATTTTTATAATTCATTTTTAACCTCTATATTAGGACTGTCTAAATCGTAAATTTAAAGGAGGAATGGCTCCTTTAAAGCAACAAGCTTACCCTCAGGTATCAGCTTTTTAAAAAGAGCGCAATTCTAAAATCTGGGGTGTTGGAACACCTTATTCTGGGAAACTAACAGGAGAGAGGTCCATCCTACAATTAAACAGAAAATTATTCCTTTCAGAATACAGTTAGATACAGAAAAAATGTCTGATGGTAAAGCTACCTGTGAAGTTACTGTGATTATTATCAGCTGGAGGGGAAAAAAAAAAAAAAAAATCTATTCTGCCCACAGAGCACATTGTGTTTGCATGTCTGTGTACGGTAAGAGACAGGAATGCTCGGGATCATGAGGACGTACCTCTTCCTTAAAATTCATCAGGTAAGGGATCATCTTTGCCACTACCACAATTTTAGGAAGGACGCAATGGGACAATATCCCCACATCCTGCAAAAAAACCAGATGCACTACATCAGCATTCCCCTGAGCACGACAGCAGCACGTGCCTATAAGGCACCTGATGGGCTAAGGGAGCCAGAAGAATCCAGAGTCCTGCACATAAACTCCCGCCCTTTCGAGCTCCTTGGTAGGCCCACCAGGAGCCACCGGAAAGGCCGTGCTGACAGGGCCAGCTCTTCGCTGCTGCAGCTGCAGGGAGCAATTCACAGTACTAACAGTTAAGGATGAATTCAAGGTAACCCTGCACTCCACGTTCATCAGACAAACTTCAGCTCTGCTCTCAGTACTGCCTACCTGATCCTAAAAGCTCCTAAAAACTCTTCTGATCTCTCAAGTGTAAGGTTAGGCATGAAACGCTCTCCTCACAGATGGCCACCTCCTTCATTTTGTCAGAACTACCCCAGCTCTGCAAGCTCTGTGCACAGAAAGCCTGGCACCAGTAATCTTGGTATTGCCTCTACTACTTCTCTGTTCTCTTTAAACAAGAAACAGCTGAAGTTCTAAAACCCCTCCACCTTCCACATAAGCAGCACAGTACAGACATTTGGGATGTATAAAGCAGAGCTCCTAAAGTTTTGTCCACGGATGATCACAAAACAAAGAGACAACAGAATGGCAGGCGTAAGAAAATTAACTGCAGTTAATTAAAAAATTAACTGCAGTCTCAATTAAAACACCTCCTTTGTATCCTACAGCCATCTCATAACTTGCAAATCCATAGGCCATATTTTGGGAACTACTGTTCTAAGGCATAAGGCGGCAGTTCACAGGGTTACTACGCTCCAGAAAGCCTCAGAAATTTCACTCGGTATCAGCAGAAACACACTGAGATAGCAAGACAGCCTGTAAGACATGAAATGCTACCGCTGGCCTAGTCCTCAATGCCGCACTATCCTGTCTTTACACTCTATGTCACCTCTGTCAGGGAACTACCCGACAAAATCCACACAGCATTCCAAGTTCCGTAAGGTCACACTGCAGTCGTTATTCATGTCACAAGATAACCACACCACAAAAGCATGTCCAGAAACACTGAAGAAGGCTCTACGAAGAACTGGTCCTGATCACCCGGGGTTAAGGAGCCCAAAAATGGTTTTACACGTGCACAGATGTACAGTTTCCAAGGCCAGCTCAGTAGGTTAACAACACTCATAAATGGCAGCCACAAAGCTCCTAAGCTATCCAGAGACCAGAGCTGACTCTGTGCACTCCACCTGGATATCCCAACACCATCCATCTAGAGCCAGAAGTGCTGGGGGCATCAAAGCATAAAGGTCTACACAGCCAGCTCTGGCGCAGACAGACCTGAGCTGGGTCTCGTGCAGCACCAACGTGACTCTTAGAGCTCCTAGGCTGTGCAATCATAGAATCACAGAACAGTTTGGGTTGGACAGGACCTTTAAAGCCCATCCAGTCCAACTCCCCTGCCAGGAGCAGGGACATCTTCAACCAGATCAAGTTGCTCAGAGCCCTGGCCAACCTGGCCTTGAACATGTCCAGGAATGGGGCATCCACCACCTCTCTGAGCAACCTGGGCCAGTGTTCTACAACTCTCACGGTAAAAAATTTTTTCCTAATATCCAGTCTGAATCTGCCTCCCTCTATTTTAAAACCATTACCCCTCATCCTGTCACACCAGGCCCTGCTGAACGGTCTCTCCCCATCTTTCCTGCAGCCCCCTTTAGGCACTGGGAGACCGCTCTAAGGTCTCCCCAGAGCCTCCTGTTCTCCAGGCTGAACAGCCCCAGCTCTCTCAGCCTGGCCTCATAAGAGAGGTGCTCCAGCCCTTTTATCATCTTTGTGGCCTCCTCTGGACCTTCTCCAACTGGTCCATGTCCTTCTTGTGTTGGGGGCTCCAGAACTGGACACAGTACTCCAGGTGGGGTCTCACCAGGGCAGAGTAGAGGGGGAGAATCACCTCCCTCGACCTGCTGGCTACGCTCCTCTTGATGCAGCCCAGGATGCGGTTGGCCTTCTGGGCTGCAAGCGCACATTGCCGGCTCCTGTTAAGCTTCTCGTCCACCAGCACTCCCAAGTCCTTCTCCTCAGGGCTGCTCTCGATCCATTCTCTGCCCAGCCTGGATTTATGCCTGGGATTGCCATGACCCAGGTGCAGGACCTTGCACTTGGCCTGGTTGAACTTCATGAGGTTGGCACGGGCCCACCTCTCCAGCCTGTCCAGGTCCCTCTGGATGGCATCCCTCCCTTCCAGCGTGTCGACGGCACCACACAACTTGGTGTCATCAGTGAATTTGCTGAGGGTGCACTCTCTAAATCCAATCCATCACGTGGGTGTGCAGCACCCACATCAGCATGGTCTCAGAGACACCTGCGCTTGCTGCACCACCAAGGGAAAGAGCCAAGAGTTAGCTGCTTCCTGTTCCTACCAGTCCTGCAGCCTGCTCTTCTGGGAGTGAGCTGCAGCCCTGGCTTAAGCGATGCCCATCTTTATTTGAAAAACGAGCAATTCAGGACAGAAAAAAACAGCTCCTGACTAATCTAGTTTGACGAAGACATGGTGAATTGAACCGCAATTTGCATATCTCGCTTCATGCCATGTTCCCTTCTCACCACCTACTTTATGCCACAGCTGCTGCCCATCAGACCCTTCCATGTGCCACTTCAATTCACCAGCACAGCAGAACAGTAAGTCAGTAAAAAACTGGGCTGTTTTTTTTCAGGGACCTAAACAGGTCACCAGAGGACATGAGAATTGTCCAGTCCAGAACACAGGCAGTGGAAGATGGAGAAGTGAGCCTCTTCCCTTTGACCACTGCTTCAACTGAGCCACCCATGGAATCACAGCCTAAAGTTTCTTCCTTGGCAAATCCAATTTAAAAGGTTCCTGCCCACCCCAAACGATGTATGTTTCAGGGGAACTAATTTTTAAACACGGATCACATGCTTGTTAAATTTTAGAGCTAATCCCCCAAACAGCTGCAGCTGTAAGTAGACAGAAGCCAAAAGCTTCTCACATCTGTTCTTACATGAAAGCAATGATTTTTTTGGGACCACAGCCATAGACCCCAACACCACAGGCACTCCTGTAACACCAGTGGGTGCATCACACACTCTGTCCTTACGTAACAATGTTCTCATGTCAATGCAAACATAGGTGTTTCTGAGTGTAAATTCAGATATGGACCGGCTACAACTTGCACTACAAAGAGAAAATGGTGAAACTTGAAAGAAAGGCTGCCTGCTGCTTGCCCCTTTAAAGCGAGGGGCAGCTCTGGGAATTTGCTCTTTAAAACAGTGAGACAATATCAAGAACACAACTGAAGTCATTTTAATCAGTATTGAGCCTTAAAATCTGTGCCAGCATGTTTTTTCACAGATGTGTTTTGAAATTCCTCAAAATTTTCATCTAGGGCAACGTCTATACTTCTTTGTATAATTAACCTGTTAAGCAGAGATAGTGAAACACCAGGTAAAAATAGCACAGCCTCTAGCTGAGAGGCAAACATGACAAACAGAAGAGAACTTATCAGAGAAAGCCTGAGAGGGCATGCAGCCGGGGAGAGGTGTGCGCACAGGAAAAATGAGGTTCTAATTTTTTAGAACCATTAATGATGAATCCTACTGCTCACAGAGTTCTCTCACTCCTGCAACCGCTGAAACCACATCACAGTTTTGGAAAACCTTCTGAAAACCACTGGAAAATCTTGCAGCAGCAACACTGTGTACCAAACCACCCTGAATAAGCTCTGCACTAGATGAACACACAAAACTGTCCCTTCAGCTGATCTCTCCAGCAGCAGCAGCTGCCCCAGCCTGTGCTGGTGCATTGTAAAGGCCTAAGAAAGCATTTGGAATCGCACGAATCCAGGTGACAGACCAGAGCCAGGCACCGGGCTTACTACCACCTACATCACACTGCCACGGGAAATAACGCACGTAAGGAAATAATATTACTGAAGTTTATGTAAGTCTCAAAAACACGTCTTCCCCATTCTCCAGCCAGATTTGATACTGATAAAAGTAGCAACAGATTTTTTAGCTAATAGCTAAAAAACTGTGGAACATGGAAAAGGCATCCCAATTCGAGCTGATATTACTCCCATATACTTAAAGGAGGGACTTGCATCTCCGTCCTACCCGGTCAAGAGATGTGTCCCGGGCTAATGCTGTCACGGTCAGCGAAACGGAGAAAGTCTCCAAGTTCTAGCCGAACCTGCCTAGACCACGAGGAAGACAGACAGGTAGGACGCTGTGATCTAACTGACCCTGCATCATATAAAAAGCTGTGCAAAACATAATGCTGTGGTACATTCAGCTGCTACTTAACCAAGCACTGTTAGGGTCTAACAAGTCTTTTTGCTGTCATATGTACTGGTATAAATGTATCTAATGAACTTTCATCAGAAGTTATCTCACCAGGGCAGTAGCTCAAATAGCCTCAAGTCCATCACTTACTGTTAAAAAACTCCTCGTAGTCAGTTTTCTCCACGCAGCATGTGTACATGCGCAAAGCCGCTACCTTAATTTTCTAAAGAAAAAGAAAAGACAATACTTAAAGTATTCATCATGAGAGCTAGTGAACACTTCTGTTTTCTTAAATACATACATTACCATTTTCTGAAAAGAATTCTTTTGAGAATCACCATCACTTGAGTTTTTCAGGAGCACATTAAACTATTCTGTCTCCCAGGAATGACACAAGTATTTGCCTTGAGGCAAAAAAAAAAGATTAAATGGCTTCCTGAATACCATTCCAAATCTAGCTTGATATAATCCTGTCATTACAGAAAAATAAATGAAATGGCTTTCCCTACAGAAACTCCAAAGATCACAATTCACAATTCCTGGTTCCCTCCAATAACTTTAATTGATGCGTACCACTCAAAAGAGGTTTGTATAATTGAGGTTTTAAATATTAAAGAAGTGACATACCAGACATGTCCTAAAAATACCTTTTTTTCCCTACAAAAATGAAAATTGACCAACTGAGCTTCACAAGTGAGAAAGGAATCTCAAATGATGAATGATATGAGGTACACTCAGGTGCTCTGGCACTTCAATTTTGTTCCTGGCCTGCCATTGCCCCAGGAACACCTTCAGTGCAGCACCTATTACAAAGATTTATGTGCTGAAGCTTCAAACAGCACATTGACAAACTAATTGACAGCAAAGATCTCAAAGGGAAAAGCCATCCTGTTTACTAACATCAAGGGAAGAAAAAAAAAAAAAAAAACTGAAAATTCCAGAGCCCACTCCCCTGCCTAAGTGAGGAAGGAGCACTGGGTTTGGGTTCTTTTGTTTAGGTTTTTTCCTTTTTGATTGTTTTGGGTTTTTTTGGTTGTTTTTTTTAGTGACATATACTGTGGATCATCTCAGCGCTCACTGTACTACAGAGATGAGCACTGTGCCTGTCAAACGGCACTCCAAATTACCAAAGTAATTACTTCGGTCCCCTCCAACCACAAGAAAAATAAGGAAGTTGCAACTGATCTCCTGTTGTGGAAACACAAGAGCCATTATTTTTCTCATTCAGTAACCTCAGGCTTCCGTCAAAAATCAAGCATATATCTCAGCTTGCTGCAGTAAAATAATTTACACTGCTTACTGGAGTTCTGAGGGTTTCTTTTTAAAAGGAAATGCTGCCTCACCTGGAAGTAGAGATCTCCCTGGTGACAGCCAATGCCCCAGAGCAGGCGTTACTAGACTTTAAAAAAGTATCATAAAGAACAGTCCCTGCAGCCCAGCCCTTAAATAAGGCAGGTAAGACAGGAGAAATTGGTGACATTTAAGCACAGAAGTTTCAGGGTGTAGCAGAGGTGTAGGGGAAGGCAGAAGAAAAAGGAAAAAAGCAGAGAAATACTAAGAAACTTCCCTAAGATCTCATAGAGAGCACTGGCTAGGTCAAAAATGAACTCAGGTCTCTCGGGCCCTAACCACAAAATAACTCTCTCCAAACCCAAGCTCCCCAGCCAAAAGCAGGCAGTAA
Organism: Chlamydotis macqueenii; assembly: GCF_036417535.1. Lineage (NCBI taxonomy): Eukaryota > Metazoa > Chordata > Aves > Otidiformes > Otididae > Chlamydotis > Chlamydotis macqueenii. Next base: position 1,633,296 of record NC_141571.1, on the reverse strand, counting down.
AGAGTAGCAATTAAGGGGAGCTCTGAATCAACACTTAGCGCTAACAAGAATCTTTATTACAACAATATGTACACAAGCACATGGGAGAGAAACTACTCTCTCATGAGCTGTAGGGTCACCTGATTAAAAGCAACTGATTTTAATCAAAATACCCAACTCCCTTAAGTGTCAGTTATCTTTTCTTTTATTTTCCTTCTGAGGAGCAAGATGCAATCAGCAACAGTTCCAGATCAGTCTTGGAGGACATCCACTCTGCCTTGCAGATATTCAAAGCACCTTACAGATTTTAATTCCAGCACAGTTAGGCTCAGCTCTTCCTTCAAGCTGCCTTTTCCTTCTTTTATACTTTGTTCTAGTTCAGAGCAAAGAAATTAATAATTTAATCTGTCTTCTTCCTGCTGCATAAGGAACTGAAGGTGTCTCCTACATAACTGCTCTCATTCAGCCAATGTTAACAACTGCTTTGTGAAAGGGCCATTTAAAAAACAGGAAAGAGGAGGACCTATTTGTGACTCTGCCCTAGTCAGCTACTACTGAACAGCGACTCCAACAGCAATCGTAAGGTATCTTACTGCTGTCCATCTGGGAGACCCTCCCGTCACAGGAGTACAGAACACTGGAAGAGGTTCAGAGAAGGACAACAAAAATCAAAACATGGAAGAACCCCAGTAACAGAACCAAGTTAGACTAAGTCTCCTCAGTCCAGAGAAAGACTCGGACATTACGGAATACATGAGAGTATAAAATCATCAGTGGAAGGGAAAATGTGAACATAGACCCCAAGGAAAGAACAATCACAATTTTTAAAAAAATATAAAATAAAAAGACACCAACTGAAAACAACAGTACTTCTTCCCCAGTGGGTACTCAAGCTATGGAACTCCCTGATATTGAATGCTGGGGACGCTATAAACTTGTAAGAGTTCCAAGTGCAAATGTATAGAACAAAAATCCATCAACAGATACTAGAGAAAAAAGCTTAGTTTTACGCAGGAAGTCCTGAAACACACAACTGTTGTAGGCTGCAGAAGCACAGGAGACAAGTACCATAATATGCTTTTCCTGTAATTAAATTATTTCTGAACAACTGCATTTGGTCATTATAGAGAGAAGATTATGATTTATGTGGGTGTTTAACTTATATAATTAGATTGTTACTGTGTCCTTTGATACACAAATGAAGTTAAAAATAAGATACCTGAAGAAATTCAAGAAGGCTTAAGACTCTACAAACCAAATACAATATTCCTACTTATGACAGTGATGCAATGCATAGGCTGAGGGAGGTTCGAGCTAAGGATTATTATTCCTCACATCACAGAATGGCAATTTACATGGGTAATAATTGGAATTTTTCTATTAAGCACTGCTCCTATCATAACAAAAGAAGTGGGGGGGGGGTTGTTTGATTTTTAGAACTCTGACAGTATCAACCAACCAAAAGAATTATTAAATGACTGCTTTACCCATCTGCTGTACTTCAGTGGTCCCGTGAAGCCCATTGCTTCTATTATCCTTGTGAAAGTACCCACTTTCTCTTCAGATGGCTGCAAGGAATCTTTTGCAGAAAGATGCTGCAAAATTGAAATATCACGTATTTCAGTTTTAGCAATTAAATCTGACAAACCATTTTAGTTAGAAAAGCTGCAAGTTTAATAGAGAACTGTAAGGTTTTTTGTTTACTTTCTTTGTCCAACAAAACAAATGCATGCCTCTGCAAAATATTACATTGTTCTCCCTAGGTGACATTCTTCTGTTTATGAATGCAAACATTGCACAACCATTTTGATAAAAACATCCTCTTGGAACTTCAGACACAAATAGTTTGTGCAGAAACCTGCCTTCCAAATTACGGCTCCCATTCTAGGTTCCCATGTTCTTTCTAGATGTCTCTTCACTAGGGCTTAAATCTTTTGCAGATAAAACGAGAAAGCAAATCACAGAAACAAGAGTAAATAAAGCTGACCTTTCACATTCCCTCTCTTACTCTGACAGGCATACCACACTCTAGAGAACGATATCTTATATAAACCAATCAGCTCCATCTTAAAACTAACGGAGCTACATGAACCCACTGCCCTTAAGGAAAAGCTCCCCCAGATTGTTATTCCCCTTACAGTAAATCTAAATGGTACCTGCAGAAAATCTAGATCAGGAAAGTATTTAGTCCTCAATAATTTGCAGCGTCTGCAAACATGAAGATAAATGTTCTTTTCCAGATCAACGACACACCTTCCGCACCACTGGAATGATAAGAAAGCTCGGTGGCATTCTGCCTCTGAGCATCCTGGCAGTAGCAATCAGCCACTTGTACTCCACCAAATAATTTCTAACGAATTAAGTATGCAGTATAAACTTTTTGTCATCAACAAATTACTCTACTTTTAACCTATCTAACTAAAATCTGATGCATGTGGATCTCCTACGTATACTTGAGGAATACAGCTAAGAGCCACTATAATCCAAGAAAGTTCCCCGAGGAAAAAAAAATGTTAAATTGCTTTAAGTTGCTGGAATTTCACCCTAAACACTTAAGACATGAATATACCAAGAAGAGAATTTTCTTAGTAGGGAAGCAATTTAGCAGCATCAGGACTGCCATACAGGGCCAGAGCAAACACCTAGAAGGGGACGCCATCTCCAACCAGCAAGAGATACTTGGAGGAGTTAGAAAAGCAGAGAAACACGGCCCACGCACCACAGCCCCCTTGGCTGTACCTGCCCAGCTTTGGACAGTCATTCCTGCACGAGAAAAACACATCCACGCAGTCATTTTTGGCAGCTACAATCGGATGCATTCTCTGCATCCCAGTGCTTTGAAACTATCTTACCTCCACAACACACAGAGCTGTGGTACAAGAGTTTCACGGTTTAGTTACGTGAAAAAAATTACTTTGTGCCTGTTTTAAATTAATCTTTGCAATTTCATTGAATGCTCCCAATTGTCCTGTAAGAAGCTGCAAACAACGGCTTCCTATCCCCTTTTTCAGTATCTGTAATTACTTTTATAGGCCAGTATCATAAATGCACATCAGTTATCTCTCCTTAGTTTAGAAGGGTCCTAAAACAGCCTCTTCTCACACTGAAGGCTCTTCACATTTCTGATCATCCTGGCTGTATTCTCTATAGCTTGCCTAGTGTTAGTTGTCATGGTTTTGTTTAGTAAGGGGGGGCCTAAGGTGGTAGTCATTTTTGAAATGGCATGAATGATAAATAAATATGTCTTAAAATATAGACACATATCCTGCACAAGTTACTGTGCTTAATTAAAAACTAACTGTAAAGGTCGCTTTGAGACATAACCAATCCCTATGCACACAGGCTTTAGCATCTGAGACAAAACGCTTTGCCCTTGTTGCTATCCACAGATGGCTACTAATGCCTCGAACCTCATCATGTCTGGTACCGAGGAAGACACAGGCTCAACGCCGTTTTAGTACCCGCCAGTCACCTCACAGGACAGCATAACACTGGCCAGATCCTTGCTTTGAATGCTGGCCTCAAACCTGTTCAGCAGGGCCCCTATCATCGCCCAGAACAAAAGTGTCCGCAAAGGCACGTTCCCAGCCTCTGCGCACGTGACAGCCCCAGGGAATCTACACACACATATGCAAACATTTAAACCAATTCTTAGTACTTTCTCTTCAAGATTACCCCACGAAACACTCTTCTCCTCTACACTAAAAATGACACCTAACTGTACATCGTAAGATAACTCCCCTCCAGCCAGGCAATGACAGAATATGCTCAATGCAGAACTTGTGTCCCAATAACCACTGCCGTACCAAACTCACTAAATAGCTGTCATTGCCTCCACAGGAGTTAATAATCATACTAAACCCCCAGTGAATCTAGGCAGATTAATTTTACTACATGCCTCTTACCTACAAACGCATTTCAAAGTCCCCTCAGTACGGAGTTTTCATTATGCAAAGGAGTTTAAGTTAAAAACCAAAATTATCTCAATTCAACTGTTGTTAGCTCCTCACCAAAAAAAACAACTGACTGGAAAACAGTCTTTTTCCATGAAATGCCATGATTCTTGCTTCACTCTTCTGCAAGTCTGTCTGGACTATCTCAGGAGACACAGAGGGGATTTAAGCAGTGAGTGTTTGGTTCAACCTACAGACAGAGGTATGCAGTTCATCCTGCCAGTGCTAGCCAAACGCAATTAAACTGCAGCCAAATGCCATTAAACAGTCCTATAAGCGCACACAAAATCGGATCTAGAAAACATATACAGAAAACTTCAATAATATGTTTTGTAACTCACTCAAAACAAACTCATCAAGACACTGAAAGGGACATAAACCCACCTCAGGCTGACTTTCCTGCTCAACATCTGAAATTCAGTGCTTAAAGTGAAGCAGTGCTCTTAATTTTGACACCAAATACAAAAATGAAACAATCAGAGCTCACCATTAATTTTAAACCACTTTCCGACCCATGCTCCAGAAAACTTCTATCGCAAGACAAAAGACAATAAATGTAAGAGATGCAGAGACCACAAATTAACAAAATAGTACAGATGAACAGTAAATAAATTGTTACACAATAATTAGTTGCTATTAGATTGCATTATATTTTTCAGAGTTCAGCAGATAGCAAAACTGTCCCTACACATTATTCCCAAGCTAAAAAATCAAGAAACATCTTGTAACTCCTAATATGTATAAGCCACTTCTGTCTTTCCCTTTTAAAACTAAGAAAGGAACACCTGCCCCTCACCCCAATTATGCCTCTCCTTAACTGAGTTTCTTTCCTCACTGGAAAGAAGCCCTCAGGTTTACCAGTGGAACCTTCACCCCAGACAACCCAACTGTAACGGCACCTTCCCGTGCCAGCACTTCATTATCTGGAGAGGAACAGAGAGCACTTCTCAAATTATTGGACCCATTGTTCACACTGTACTAAAACATTTATATAAAAGTTGAATCATCTCCCACGTTTTGAGAAGTGTTTTGTTACTGTATCTCTGTAACCCCTAGCACAATGTGCCCTCTGACAACAGAAACACCAAACTCTTCTAACCTTATTTGTATTGTAAAACGATCTGTTTTGCTGCGTAATGGCTCCATTGGCTTGAATCAATCCTCCACAGGATTTAGACAGTCGGAACTGGCCAGCCTTTCGTCTCTAGTAAAAATGATTAAAAAAAAAGAAAAGTAAGAAATAAATTACAAAACCATTGACTAGCAAACACTTAACTTTACATCAACTACCCTTAGCTTGCTTCCAAGTCAATTACAGTTCAATCTAATCCTGAAAAACTTTATATCACAAAAAGCACAAATTTATTGTCATAACTGTTACAAACAAAATAGTTGCTTATGCTTAATGCTCCACACCACATACCTTCTAATGTTCAGTAAATGTGCTGATGGAATAGACTGGCAGAACACTCCACTCTCAAAAACCACAGGCTATCTGCTTCACTTTTCTCGCGCTCTACTTCTAATTATGGGGTTTGTCTCTCAACAAAAACTAATTCTTTTTCCTGACCTTGCAGAGAAACAGCGTTTATGCTACTTTTATCCACAACTTTATAGTCCATTCAACTGTCTTTGTGGCTAGGACTTGAGCAAAACAAGTCACAGGGTAAAAGCTACAACCACTATAACTTCACAGCACATGATTTGTGTTACGGAGCTACTGAGCAATAAAGAAAACTATTAAGTAGGAGCGTGATCTCCAGGTAAGAAGCTGCATGCTGAACAGAGCACCTATCCCAGCCTCCCAGCACACCCAGATTAGTAGTAACTTGTTTATGAATAAATTCCAAGTAAATAGTTGGTTTGTTCAGAGCAGTCATCCCCAGAAGCCTACTGAATCTACCGGTGGCTCAGAGTAAGCCCAGTTTTATAAATCAACTTCATAACTGCACATTTCCCTCTCTAGTCCCAATATCGTAGGCTACTCGATATGGACTGGTGGGGTAACAGTATGGTTGTGTCACAAAAGCACAGGCAATTTTCCCAGGACTGGAAGGTCTTATCTGAGAAAAGACATCCAAGTCAAAGAGCTTACAGGTAAGTTTCCAATTCTGTAAGTCACGGCTCTATGATACAAGTTGTAATACAGAGGAGGACAAAGAAGAGGCTTCATCTCCTCTCATTTCGTTGTATGCAAGAAGGAGACGGCAAGAGATACGACTCCAGTTCTGTTCAGAGAGCCGGCATCTATTCCCACTTTCCGCACACTTTCACCTCTTTACTATCAACTGCTATTACATGATGTTCTAGTTAATTTACTACGGACAGATACAATCTGACACTATGAATGCCGTTACAGAACTGGAAGCAAAACTGCAAGGCAGTGCATTCCACTGAAACAACACCGCTTAATGCTGTGCAGCGGCAGGTAAACACACCATCAGTACTAGAAAGTCCAAGGCTACTGTAAAGAAGAGATATAAATCGCTGGACATAAAGTGCTGGAAATTACATGCAGTCATGACTGGCTTGTAACAGTTGCTTTGGAAAAATGACACCTACATTGGGCTTCTGCATTTAATCTACTCCAGATAGATCATTTGGATCCATTAAAAGACTACATAGCTGGAATTAAGTCAGTGCCTTTCAGCACTTACAGGGGGCTGATAAGAAAGAAGAGGAGAAACTCTTCAGCAGGGCCCGTGGTGACAGGACAAGGGGTAATGGTTTAAAAAACAGAGGGAGGTAGATTTACATTAGATATTAGGAAAAAAATGTTTTACAACGAGAGTTGTGGAGCACTGTCCCAGGTTGCCCAGAGAGGTGGTGGATGCCCCATCCCTGGAACCATTCCAGGCCTGGTTGGCCGGGGCTGTGAGCAACCTGATCTGGTTGGAGATGTCCCTGCTCCTTGCAGGGGGGTCGGAGTGGGTGGGCTTTAATGGTCCCTTCCCACCCAAACCATCTGTGATTCTATGACAACTGTTTAATAAAGAGTGGCACCTCACCTTTTCAGCAGCCGAAAGCTTTTAAGTTACCTTGATATTTCAGCAATACACAGACAGTGAAGACATCACTTTCAGAAGCCTCTTTATTTAAAAACCATGACTTTTCCTTACTAATTTAAACCCCATGTTTTACACACTTTAACATACTCTGATATCCTACCTGGAAAACACCATAGAGCATCCGTCTACACTGGCCTTGGACTGCAGCTGTCTGTAATAATCCACTGCGTGCTGCTAGCCATTGTGTTACTCCAGTCTGGCAGCTCTGGAACAGAGAGACTAGCAATGAAGAAAAGGACTCTCATACTCAGAAACAGTTTAACTGTCCTCCTGCTTTCACCAATTTTATTCATTTATACAACAACCCACAGATTAAACTCCCAACTTACGCTTGACAGAAGTGTAAGTTTTGATTTAAAAAAAAAAATAAATCTCGCCTTCCAGTACAAGCCTGCAACCCAAGTTGGATGGCAGAAAGATCAGTCAGAGGAAATGCTGGGCTGTCTACATCATAAAACTACAGCACAGATTTGGTATCTATACAATAAATTCAAATGCTGAAGAAGCATTCTTCAATTGACTGCGTGATCTCTAAAAAGCCCTCATCCTACTCTCAGCATTTATGCATCTTTGTCTTACTTTACTTAGGCACAGCCAAGAATTTTAGTGTTTCAAAAGTATATATTGTCCCAATAAATTTCAATGAAAATAATTATTTCCTGTAATGAAAACATCAGGTTATATGGAAAAGAGGTGGGGTTTTCTTTCCTGCACTTTCTTTGCACCTACCATTTTTTGCAATATTTAAGTTAGTAAATATTTGCCTCCTCCTGACACGTTCTACATTAATACTGGAAATAATGTATATATTATTAGAACAGATATGCTTTTTTTTCTAATAAAAATGGCTTTATTTTCAATTGTTCACAAAGATGATTAAGAGACTGAAGCCTCCAACATATGAGGGCTTTTGAGAAAACAGAACTCCAGGGAAATCTTACCAATTTGTATAAATATCTGACAGGGTGAGCAGTCAAACTCTTCCTAGTGGTGCTCAGTGAAAGGAAAACTAAGAGACTCGCAGATCTGCCCAAAGATTAGGAGGAACAGACACAAAACCAGCTTGCGTTCCTGTTCCCCGTTCCTGCAGTGTCACTGCTGTCCCTCAGGTACACTGTACTGCCTCAGGCTGTCCCTCACCAACTCCTCACGGAGCTGCAGTTTTGATCCACTACGGAATCGATTTCGGTTTTTAAAAACTGCAAGGGGAGAGCTGCACTATCATAACAGATGTGATCAGTGTTCACTTCTACTACACATCCCCACTTCCACTGTAATGAGACTACTCAGTCTCTGCTCAGTCTCCATAACATCACTACTCCGCAAGTACAATTATGAAAACGACACATTTCTACCCAAAGAGACATTTCAGGTGAGTATTACAAAGTATTTCTTGAGGTGACCCAGTACTCTGACATAAACAGTTTAACAAATACTTAAGTGAGAGAGAAAATTCATCATTTTTTTATAAATAATTACTCAAAATTCCAAGGCATACAATATAATTTTTCTGAGGCTTTTTCTTTGTAATAAGAAGGAAAACACGCATAGGTTGCAGTATGCCTTAGAGCTTGAACATACTGGAGTTTACAGCTGTTGAAAAGCACTACTGCAACAAAATGAGACAGAGACACATGAAACCATAAACCAAGCACATGCAGACTTAAAAGGTGAGGTGTGATAGTCAATCAAGTAATAAAGAAACAGACAACAGCAGAAAGCGGCAGAGCAACAGAAAGGGAATGCGATGAGCTAAGGAATCTTTCCTAAGCCAGCAGAACATAACCTTATTTGCAAATTACAAGTGCTACTTTTACTTCTCCATTTGGCTGAAAGAAAATATACCAAGCATAAACGGAACAGGATTACTCAGGAATAGTCTGCAAACAGCACAAGCACCTCCTGTGACTAGCTGCCTTGTCAGGATATAGATGAAAGAATATCACTACAGTCTTCTAAATCCTCCCGACAAGCATTAGAAAAGCCTCAGTTAGCAGACAAACTATTAATCAACACCTCTTCTTAGGTAAGAAACAGCTTTATCGTAACGGCAGCATTAACTAGGAGAGGTGAAATGTTTGGACAACAACCAGGACTGTATGATACGCTGTGAGCTCCTAAGAAGGCTTGAAGACAGAAGGAAAAAAAAACCTCCTTTCTTATTTCCAGTATGAAGGAGAGACACTAAAAGTCTGAAGACTTATTTTCATACAATTAGACAATTATTAAAACCTAACACAAAAGCAGATGCTGGGAAATGCCAGGGTCAGCAAAGCCTGAGCTGAAGCACGTTGCTGCTGTCAGAAGTCCTCTGCCTCCTAACTGTGTATTCCCACCACCTCCTACAGCTCAGGTGCTTCTCCGACTACAAAGGCACTTCAGATCACAAAAAAAAAATGGCAAACAACTACATCTCCTCCCCTGCAGACAGAAATTTTTACTGGCCAGGCTGCAAAGTTGAATCAGCTTTCTTTGCTTATGAATGCGAGAAGCAGCTGGGAGAGGAGGATTTGCCCAGGTACAGGTAAGCCTAGGAGACAAGCCCTTCACCTTCTGCAAGCAGGTTTTCGTTGCACACCCCACCCTGGGCGTACAGCTGCAGAGACATCTGAACCCATCTGGTGACTCACGGCTTCTCTGCCAGGCTACCCTCCTCCTGCCTGGCTTCCTTCTCCCTTTTTGCCAGTGATTGCCTCTTTAACGCGATAAAACTGCAGGAAGCTATTTTTATGTCGCCACGGTTCTGCTACTCCAGCATTTGGAGCATAGGGTCCAAGAAAAATGCTGGAGGAGGCAACTGCAGGCAACGGTGCAAAGACACGGGCCGGCAGGAAGAGCAGGAACGGGAGGAGGAAGCAGGAACACAGGCTCACTGCGTTTCGGTCGCTCTGCGGCAGGTGTGCTTGCAGTTGCCCTCAGCCTGACAGCTGAAAGGACAGGGATCACCAGGCTGGCCAAATCCACACCCTGAGGCACCAGTTCCAAGAACTCAGCGCATCAGTTTCCTAAGTGGACCCTGCCCTCCGAGTAACGGCCTTCCCCCCCAGCAACGGACCCGTCTGCACCTGGCAGTGCCGGCCATCACCCCTGTCTCCGTGGTGTGACAGAGCACCAGACCCAGGCACAAACTCCTCTGTTCCAGACTAGATGCTAAAAAGTGGTACGCTGTTGCAAAGTGTTAATTAAAAGGCTCATAAAAAGGGTAAAAAAAAGCACACAGATGTATGAGAAAGAAGAAAGGAGTTGTGTGATCAGCAATCCACTCTCACTCATTCACAGGAGCTCAATCTCTTCCACTTAACATAGAAATTGGAATAATTATATTATCTTTGCCATCAAACACCTCTAAAGTGAGAAGGGCACCTCTAGGAATGGCAACCCCCACCCACACAGCGCATCCACTGCGCCCAAAGCGACAAGAGAAGGACCAGACGGAAAAACCAGTGACTCCCAAGCCCCAGCCAGCGGTACTAACGCCTGGTGTCACTCTGCGGCCGACACAGGCGCTGAAGGAACGGCACGACCCACTCGGCCCCCGGAGACACCCGCGGGGAACGGGGAACGGGGAACGGGGCGGCGGGAGCGGCCGCTGGGCGCGCGGCCCCCGCGCGAACAGCCTCCTGCGTGGGAAAGGCCACGTCGAGCGCACTGCGGCCGCGCGGGCACCACAGGAGTGGCACCGGGACGAGCCCGCGGGGACGCGCCCGGCCGCACGCGCCGCTCGCTCCCGGGGCGGAGCGGGCCAGCCCGGCCGCCGCCACTCACCGCGGCCCGCACCAGCGCCGCCATGGATCCTCGGCGCCGCTTCCGGCGGCCCCTTCCGCCCCGCCGACTGCGCATGCGCGGGCGGTGGGCGGGCTGCGCGGCGGGAGCCGCCGGGGGGTGGGCGCCGTGCCGGGGTTGCGGTGGTGTCGGGGCTGTCGCTCCGCTGCTTGGCAGCGTGAAAGCAGCGCTGGTTTCCTCCGGCGGAGGTTGATCCGGACGTTCTGGCTGCCCCGAGCAGCAGACGGCACCTGTACGAGCGTGCTGCAGCAGCGGGATTGCACAGCGGCGGTACCGGCAGAACACGGCCGAGCCCCCCACGCCAGTGTCCCCACAGGCCCTGGAGCTGCCCCGTGCTGCCAGGAGCGATCCCACCTGTCCCTGGAGCGTATCCCCTTCTTGCTTCTGCTGGCGCCAGCTTTCATGAGGCCGCGTAGCCAACCTGAGCAGCAGCCTGACGGGCTGAAACGAGCTGGCTTGTTTTGCCAGGTTGGCCTTCGCCTGGATCACATCCACATCACCTCACAAACGTTAGCCCTGGAACGCGGGAGCCTGGCGCAGATGTGAGCAAGAGCAGCTGGGGAAGAGAGGAAGGCTGCTCTGCTCGGCAGCAGTGCTGGCTTAAAGGGCTTGGGGAACTATAATATTCTACTCCTCTCTTTCCCAGCGTATTTACTGGGATGTCAGCTTCCCGAGGGGGCAGTAGCAGCTGCTTTAACGGCCCTGAAACTCCACAGTAGTCCTTAGAAATCTTTCATATGTTCTTAAATGTCAGGCCTCAGGGGGCCAATGGAATCACCTGCTTGGACTTCTTTCCACAGGCATCCCAGATCCCCGTGCCTGCAGTCTGTCTTTTCCGAGACGTTCTGACTCACCACAGCTATCTGCTGAAGTAGGTTTGACTGCATCCGACAACGTGTTTAGTGAACAAGTTGTTCTGACGCAGGGCTGGATGTTGAACAACACAGGGAACTGTAGATCTCTGTCAGGAATACGCTATATTTCGTTTCCTTCTCATGCCTGTGGGTAATTCTAGGGAGGAAGGTTAAAGCCAGCTCTGCGGCTTTCTATTTGCTTAGTTGTCCTCCGTGTGTTAGACTCAAAGCAATATTAAATACCATTCTTAACAGCAGATTTTTAATGAGAAGATGATTGAGGAGAATGCTTACACTTTTCTGAAGCCTTCTCCTTGCCATTAATGAGTTAGAGTCATTAAAGTGATGCAGCTCAAGAACCCCTACAGTGTAGAGCCGTACAGAGAAAAGACTTCATCAGTAGCAGACGAGTCTCACAGTGGTGTGCAGTAGTCTGTCCACCAGAGCAGACACTTTCTAACTCAGAGCTGCGTGTTTGATAAATACGCTGAGTATGCCAGTCCTAACACTCACCTCGGTTTCTGTTAGTCTTACCTAATGATGCACAGGAGGATTCTGACACATTTCAGTTGGAGGAAATGACTGTCTTACCTAAGATTCCTCTGTTTGTTGCTGATATGTCGTTCCCCGTGTAGCACTAAGCCCTTCTCATGTCAGTCTGCCTGAACATAGCTACCTCACATGCACAGAACAGCCCATCACCCTGCCTCCGAATGGGGTTGGAGGTGCATCTGAATTTCAATTTCAGTTTCAGCTCTAAGGAGATTTTCTCAGTCAGAGCACTGGCAATTTACTGCTCTTTATGTACATGATCCTTTCTGTCCTCAAGTTCCTACCCTTCAGCTCTGCTCAGTGGGCAGCTCCACGACTGCATGACTCTTATCTCAGTCATAATTAATCTTCCGTGTGGCACTGCTCCTGGGAGAGCATTTTCATCAGCAACAAGTGCCAGAGACAGGGCAGCAAAGTTCCTGTGTAACTGCTGGTGTTCTTTGATCCAAGACCATTAACAATGGTAGAGAAACTTGCTTTCATGCATGTGCTCGAACAGGCCTTGGGTGTGTTGGCAACCAGGTGACAGAACAGGAAAGAAGAGTCAAGAAGGATATAGAATCATAGAACCACAGAAGGGTTTGGGTGGGAAGGGACCATTAAAGCCCACCCAGTCCAACTCCCCTGCAAGGAGCAGGGAGATCTCCAACCAGATCAGGTTGCTCACAGCCTCGGCCAACCTGGCCTGGAATGTTTCCAGGGATGGGGCATCCACCGCCTCTCTGGGCAACCTGGGCCAGTGCTCTACCACCCTCAGTGTAAAAAATTTTTGCCTTGTATCAAGTCTGAATCTGCCTCCTTGTAGTTTAAAATCATTACCCCTTGTCCTATCACAACAGGCCATGCTAAAAAGTTCATCCCCATTATGACTAATTTAGACAATTAATTATAAAATAAGTTTCACATCCAGTCCCTCCAGAACGGCTGCCCCAGCGGGCCTTCCACGGGCCACAGCCTCCTTCAGGCATCCCCCTGCCCCAGTGTGGGGTCCTCCACGGGCTGCAGGGGGCTCTCTGCTGCTCTGTGGGCCTCCATGGGCTGCAGGGGGATCTCTGCTCCTCCGTGGACCTCCATGGGCTGCAGGGGGACAACCTGCTCCACCATGGTCATCACCACAGGCTGCAGGGGAATCTTGGCCAGGAGCCGCATTACTGCTCCCCCTCCTTCTGCACTGCCTGTGGCATCTGCAGCCGTTCCTCTCACAAGAAAAGTTCTTCACAACAGGCTGGAAGATGCCTCTCAGAATCTCTTCAAATCATCCATTTCATCTCCTCTCCACTCCTTGCAGCCGGGCTGGGCCAAGTTGGGCCCAGTCGGCCGCCTGGCGGGCGGCCAGAGGGTGAGGCCTGCAAGGCCCACAAGGCTTGCGCCTCCACCTCTGTGCCTCTGCCCCTGCTCAGCTTCTTCACATCTTCTCTTCTCTCTTTTTTTTTTTTTTTTCCTGTTTTCCCCTTCTTAAATACCTTATTGCAGAGGCATTATCATGAAACATTCTGCTACCAATCGGCTCGGCCTTGGCCAGCAGCGGGTCCACCCTAGGCCCGGCCAAGTCCACTGAACAAAGGGGAGCGGCTTCTAGCAGTTTCCTACAGAAGCTGCCACCTTAGGCCCCCCCTCACTAAACAAAACCACAACACCTGTCTAAGTGCAGATTTAAAATCCTTCTTAGCCACCTGCTCCTGCTTCCACAGAAGAAAAGTCAAAGGAAATCTGATGATCATCTGGGGAAACAAGCTCTCTCTGCATTACCTGGGAAAAGCAGGGCTGGGGCACTCCAGATAACAAGAGGGAAAATAGTCCATATGGGTATTCCAGGAGGCTCTGGATATCGTGATAAAGGGAAACCCAACTGCAAAAACTCATTCGAGGTCCAGCAGGTCTTATTGCCTCTGGTTCCGTGCCAATCCTGCCAGACTGCCAGCTGGCCCCTGCCACTATTCAGGTGTCTTTGCAGCATACCTTCCTGGTGCTCCAGTTCTGAAAGGGCCTTGTATGAACCAACGGAGCCAGTGCAGGTCTGGCACTGCCTCCTGCCCAACGCATCCTTTTAGGACTTGAAGGGCAGAGCAGCAATAACAGGCCCTTGGAGGCCTGGAAGACATGGGTTGACTTCTTCCAGAGCTTACTTGGATGTGTCTGCAGTGCTCTGAGCAGAACTTTGAGTCCCAGAAATGCTGTGAGGGGCCATCTGACCCCACAGGGAAAACCAGGTTCTGCTGGATTTCTAGCTCTGTGTGCTGAAGGAAAACAGCATTTCTAAGGTTGAACTGGTAGTTTATAACACATCTGTCATACTTTGCTTTCACAAAATTTTTCTCCTTTGCATACAAAGTAAATCTGGACACTTTGAGACCAAGTCCACCCTTAGGTGACATTACAAGCTGAAATAGGGCTTTTAATGGAAGTTAGTTATACTTTTAACAAAGATGCTTAGTCCTCTCCATAAGACTGACTACTCAGTCAGTGTGTATACGTTTGCTACTGCTGTTTCCCAGGAAAAATATTAAAATGAGAATTTTTCAATAAAAGTACAATCCTTACAATGCACTATGGACCTTGACAGGTTTGGCAAGTATGGAGATCAGTTCCCTAATCTGGAATTGATCTGGATCTGGGTCTGATCTGGCTAGGGGTGCAAAGCGGACCCTGCTCTCGTCTCTGGGGGGAGTTACCCCTCTCCTGCATCAGTGCAGCAGGAGGAAAAGCAGATGTGAAGCAGAACAGGCTCCTCAGTGCGGCACCTCACAGAGTCTGGTGAAGCCTAGCAAGCAAAAGCTGAACTCCGTGAGTGAACCATTCACGGGAAGTAGAAATAGGACCTGGTTACTTTTTCCGAGCTTCTATATCCTCGTGGCTGCTGCTACTGTTCAATATGATAAACTCCTGTTTGTTCACTGTGCTTGCCATCAGTACTCACTGTTTGCTGGGGCGAGGCCAGGACGTTTCCCTCCCCACCTGTCAAGCTTGGAGTGTGCTTTGGCACCCTGCCACTGCGGAGTCTCAACAACTCCAGCAGACCGCTTCAGAAACAAGACATCCCAGTACTTAAGCCGCCTCTGCTTCATGGGCTTTTCTTCCCATCTGTATGCTTTCTGAAGAAGAAAGTGTTTGCTGGTCAGAGAGGTTTTCCACTTGCGCCTCCTTCAGCTTTCCATTACCGCTGAGAGGTTAGCTGGGGTGCAGGGCTGCACACTGTACTGTACTATATACAGAGGTGTTCAGACTTAATTTATTCCCTTCTCCTGGATAAAGATTATTGCAGCTGTGTGTTTTGGAAAACTATCAATGACGGGAGTTCAGCTCATACAACACACTTTCAATAGGGTACTGTACTCTGTATTTCCAGGTTCTGTTTTAATTACACTTGCATGTTACCTTGGAGGAAGCTGAAATCTGGAAAATGTGTTCTCATATACCATGCCTTAAACCTTCCTGACCTTCTGTTTTATACCAAGTACATTTATGTTTGTGATCAAAACCATATAATACGGGGCAAGGTTTGGCTGTCAGGCTAATCTATCAGAGGCATGCTGTCGGTCCCTCCTAGCAAAGACCGAGTAATTTTCACTGTGAAATGTCCCCATCATCCCTCACGTACCACCTTCCAGCACTCATTCCCTCTTCCCTCCCTTCACGTAGCTCCCAACAGGAGTTGGCCACGTGCTGTGAACAGGGCGGAACAGTGACCCTCTCCTGTGGCAGCGCTTCCTTCTGCTGCTCTGGAGAATCCTCGAGGGACCGAGAAACAGGCTGGCTCATGCAGTGTCCGTGTACTGTCCGTATCCCTCTCAGAGGCTGGGGAGCAGGAGGCCAGAATTAAAACCTCCTCAAGACAGCTGGCGCTGTGCAGGGAGAACAAGGCACTGGTGAGAACTTTTGCATGCCACGTAGAATAATCAGTTACCAGCAGGTCACAGAGGTGCCCTATGGACTCATGGCAAGAGGTGCAAACCTCCTTCAGCGATCGGAAAGCACGTGCTTCTCAGGGCTGACAGCAGAACAAAATCTGTAGGAATCAGGCATCTGCTGCAGAGCAGCTTTCAAGCAACCTTTAAATCCATGCCAAAGAGAGCACATCTTGATCTTCACCTCCTCAGGATATCTGGAGAATGTCCTGAGAGAGAGTTTTAGTGAATATGCGTGAGCAGCAGAGGGTCTGTCAGTCCTCTGCCCAGCTCTTGAAGTCCAGCACTTCAACATTCAGGAAGCACAGATTGCTGTCAGCATCCTTCCTCCGTTACTCCTGGAAGAGCTCCCTCCTCTTGGAGGCACGGGACGGCAGTGAGCTCTCCAGGCTGGGACCCAGGTCTCCGTTCCTGAGTCTGGCACTGCCAGGGCTCGTGAGGTTGCACCTTTGCTTGTCTCAATGCCTCATGCGAAAAAGCAAAGTAACTTTAACTTCATAATGCGTAACAGGAATTACTGAAATCTTGTCAAGCTGGAACTTTTTAGTGGAACCAAGCTGCTTTTTAACTCAGCTGTAAACAAGAATTTTCAACTATGAGGCAAGAACTTATAAAATGGAAAGTTTTTCATTAGAAAGCGGTGATTATGGACGTCATTTATGGATTATGGAAAAGCAGTGCTGGTCATAACAGAAGGCTGAGTTCGAACTCCTAATGTTATGCTGTAGCTGAGGGGGAAAGCTGAGCCCTGGACCATAATGAAGGCCAACATCCAGTAAAAGTACAACATTAGTAATGTGTCTGTAGGATTGCTGAGACTCTTACTGCAACATCAAATGAGTTCTGGTGTTCACACTGCAAAAAGTATTTGCAAAAGTGAGTCTAAGGAAAAAAAACACAAGAAGAAAAAAAAATCTGGTAAGGAAGGTGTACAGCAAAAGCTTAACCAACTGGATCCACCTCTTCCACAGAAAATAAAAGAAAAAAATTCATCAGAGTCTGCATGGGTAGAACAATGCCCATGGGAGTAAGTTTTTTCATGTAGCAGACAAAGAAGCCAATTCACTGATTCAAAGTGGAAACTAGACAGTAGGTAGAAATAGCTGCTTATTAAAAAATGAAGTGCTAATATCCCCAGAATTAGCTCCGAGCTGAATGTGGTGAGCTTTTAAAAACTTTCAGTCTTTAAATCAATCCTGGATCTCTCCAAATACATAATACTCAGCTATTATGTAGCGTCATTTAATTCCAAGGAACTTTAAAAATAGGCTTCATTTAAAAAAAAAAATGGTGGGAAAAGAGAGACCACATCAGAAAGCCATGCTTCTCTAACAGGACAGTAGCCAAAGCTCTGTGAAGTCCTACTCAACAAATTATGCCAGGAGGTCCCTCTGTACCGGTTCACTGCAAGCTCTGGGCTTTGTACAGAACATAAGAACGGTTTTGCCAAGTCAGACCATGGGTCTCTAGCCTGTCTCCTGTAGGCAACAGCAGATCACTAAAAAGAAAATAAGGACAGGACAAATGTGCAATGAGGTTTTCCGGGCACAGCTTCTCAGCTTCCAGCTACCAGTGTCTCAGACAGTCCCGTGGATTCACATTCCACAGCTTTTCATGGATTTTTCCTCCATTAACTTACTCAATTTTTTTCAAACATATGTAGACTTCAGCATCCAAACCAGTGTGTGTCCAGGAGTTTTGCACCTGGACTGCACTGTAGGAATCAGTATCTTTCTGCTTGTTTCAAACCTGCCCTGAGCCGGTTTCATTTGGTGCATTGTGGTTTTTGTCTGGGAAAAAACTTGCTACCAGTTCACATTTTTAGCCCTCATCACTTTTCCTTCTTGCCCCAGTCACCTCTCACCGAAGGTCTCCAGTCTACATAATGATTCCTCTCACAGAAGCTGTTTCATACTTCCAGTCACTCTTTCTGCCCTTCTCCAGCTCCGCTGTACCACAGAGCGCTCAGGAGTCCTGTAAATCCCTGGAGTGCCTGCATATTGTTTTCTCATTTGTCCTCCATTTCTCTCCCAGTCATTCCCAAAGTTGCGCTGCTGCCTTGATTCCTGCAAAAACTGAGCTGACATTGCAGGGACTCAGAGAGGAAATTTTTTACCTAGGGTAAGCAGGGCTCATCAGGCTAGATGATCTTAATTGTTCTTCCTCCCTTATCGCCTGTGGATTGAACTGCTGCCCTTCAACCACGTTACAGGAGTCAGGCAGTATTAACAGTCCCATAATTTGCTTATAATTGCCAGGTCAGCACACTGACTGTTTATAGCACCGAATTAAATGCCTTTTCTCCTGAGTCTCCCAAACCTCTGGAATTTCCCCAGAATTCCAAGATTTATTAAAAATCAGTAGGCTTATAAGAGCAGGTTAAATGTTTTGGAACTCTGGCAATGCCAGCACATGCTCCTCATCACTTTCCTGTCTTACTGGCATGGGGAATATTTCATTACTCTTGCAAGAAGTGAATTATTTCTTATGGCTTTTTCTCTTACCAACACCATTATAATGTTTTGGGAGACAGATAAATAGCAGGTCATTTTTCTCAGAGCTCCAAAGAATCAGTCTGTTTTTAAAGTTTCTGTGCCTCAGAAACATTCCAGCTTATTTTTTCTGGAACTTATTGATCAAGTACTATTCACACAACATTATTCCATAGGAAAAAATGTGAAGTAATCAATAAACTTGTCCCATTTCTGTAGTATTTCTGCGTACATCTGAGATTTGTCTTCCATCACGGACCCACACCAAGTGGGGTTGAATTCCAGCATCAATGCTATGAAATGGAGATGTGTGGACTGTAGGCACTGGGTGTTCAAACATCTCAGCCTTGACCCAGCCTGGGCACCAGGCGAGAGCTCAGGGATCTGTAAAAACACTGTGACAGGTACCATCACTGGTGTCAGTGCTGCCTTCTCGCAAACGTTCACGTGCTGGAGTAGCTGTTTGGACATGAGCCCAGAGCCTGAGGATCGTCTGTGCTGCTGCCAGGCGCTCGAGTCCTTTCTTTCTCTCCTCTCTCCCTCCTCATGCTCGGTATTTCTTGCCTGTAGGACTCAGCCAGCAGCTGGTCTCACAATGCACCTGAAATACCAGGCTGTAACGCAGCTGTTTAAGGACCACGCAGTGAAAGGAATCAGTTTAATGTGGAAGTATTTACTAGAAGTCCTTCCTCCATGTGAGGGATATCAGAAATCTAGGCCCGATCACCTGTTCCTAGCTGTTGCTCCCTGCAAGGTGTGCTGGGGGCGATGTCGATCTCAGCCCTCCTCTGCAAGCTGTCCAGCGACCCTTTGAGGGTGCAGGGAGGAAGGTCACTTCCCCACGTAGCGGTCCAAATGCAGCTGCGCGGGGGGCACGTGAAGAGTCAGGGGGGACTCCTGGAGCCTCCAGCCAGGCAGAAGTGCAGCAGGGAGAAGGAACTGGGCCCAAGATGTGCACACCCTGGGCAAGTAAAAACCCACACAAAACCAGGGTCTATTATGTTGAACAGGAGCCTCTGCACTGGATTTTTTCCCCCCAGACAGTTAAGACCCTCTCATAATTGCAGCTGAGTCCCAGAAGGACAGAGGGACACAATCTGCAGGGACCTGTCCCCAGAGAGGAGACCCATTTGGGGCACTGTGCCTGCTGTGGCGCATCTGCTCCCTGCTCAGCACATGGACGCTTCTGTTCGCTCTCCCAGGGCCTGGCTCTTCCCTCTGACTGCCTGGGAAGCCACCTACTTCAGTGCTCTCATCAGCCTGCTGGAACCAAGGGCTGTTGTGAAAATCACCAAAATGCCAAAGTTGGGCACTCAAAGGCACTGTCCAGAGCTGCATGACCAGTCGTTTTAACCCCAGGCTGCACATGGCTTGAAGACAGACTGCTTGTCTGCCCAGCAGTGAAAATTGTGATCCATCTGGAATTTTCATAAATGAAAGTGTCTCATCATTCAGACTCCGGTTTCTCATCTCTGTTTCTTTGGACCTCCCACAACAGCAAGCATGACTACAGCCAGTGTTGTGCTAGAGCTACCACTGCTTCTGTGTCAGTGCTGGTGTCAGAGTCTATTTGCCTTTCACAGAATCACAGAATGGTTTGGGTTGGAAGAGACATTTCAAGCCCATCCAGCCCAACCCCCCTGCAAGGAGCAGGGACATCTCCAACCAGATCAGGTTGCTCAGAGCCCCGGCCAACCTGGCCTGGAATGTTTCCAGGGATGGGGCATCCACCACCTCTCTGGGCAACCTGGGCCAGTGTTCCACCACCCTCAGGGTGAAAAGTTTCTTCCTTATATCCAGTCTGAATTTGCCTCCCTCTATTTTAAAACTGTTACCCCTCATCCTGTCACAAAAGGCCCTACTGAACAGTCTCTCCCCATCTTTCCTGCAGCCCCCTTTAGGCACTGGGAGGCTGCTGTAATCTCTACTCAGAGCCTCCTCTTCTCCAGGCTGAACAGCCCCAGCTCTCTCAGCCTGGCCTCACAGCAGAGCTGCTCCAGCCCTCTGATCATCTTTGTGCCTTTGTGATCATCACCTCTGGACTTGCTCCAACAGCTCCACGTCCTTCTGATGTTGGGGGCTCCAGAGCTGGACGCAGTGCTGCAGGTGGGGTCTCACCAGAGTGGAGCAGCATGCTCTTGCTCTAAGCCTTCAGCAGCTTCCCAGCCAGAGGTCTGAGTAAAGCCCTGAAAGCCATGAGGATAGGCAAGTGGAGAGAAAGAATTACTCACACCAGGACCTCAGACATGTAGACACATCTATTCCCACCAGCAGCACTGCGACCCAACCCATCTCTTGTTCCATTTGGGTGTACAAAAGGTTCACTCCACAGTTGCTCCTGCATTCAGCCCATCTTATTCAGTCTTTCACCCAGTCCTCAGCCCCTGCTGTGGGAATGCCTGTCTGCCCCCCCTTGAACACCGCTTCTCCCTGCGTCCTTTCTCCCGAGCCACATTCCCCCAAGTGTTTCTTTAGAGCACCTCCTCCTGTGGCATGTGCTTCTCCCCACGCTACCATTAGCCTTTCATCCTCTCGAGCTGGGTTCCTGTAATCTGATCACGAGCCGTACGAGTTAACGACTGCTTTGCCGTCTAACGTTTATGAGTCCTATCGCACCTTTGCAGCAGAGAGAGCTCCCATGAAGATGTACAGCCTGTGGAGGACCCGAGTTGTATTTCTCCTTCAACATTTCTAGAGAAAGAGTAATGTTTCAAAGGCATTTGCAGGAGCAAAATGAAATGTGTCTAGATTTATCAATTAAAAAAGGCTTATTTCTGACATTATGCCATGATAAATGGCATCTTGTGAAAACCAGGCAGGCAGTTACGGAAGGTGCAGAGGCAATGCCCTCGTTTTAAGGGCAGTTTCCTCGCAGGACAATGGGCAGAGTCTGCTCAGCCTGGATTCCTGGACGGCAAAGCCTGGCGCAAGATATTGTAGCAAAGAGGCTCTAAGTGATAAACCAGTACGAAGAGCATTTTCTGTCCCCTAGCAGAGGGTCAGCCAATTAATCACTGTTATTATTAAGAATCATTTTTCCTTGACAGCTGTGCCCTTCAAAATGACATCAGGGAAAGCGGAATCCATTTGCGTTACTTCAGCTAGGTAAATCATCACCAAAAGCTGAAACCAATTCTGAAAAAAAAACTCCAGCAAAATAGGGACATTGGTGAACTCAGAATGACGGAATAATTGGGCTCTTCCGAGCGCTCTGCGAAGCGTCTTTACTGCACCGTATTTACTATTTTTCAAAAAACGGTAAGATTTCCTTGTTTATTAAATTTGTTGAGAAGCAATGAAATCTCATGCAATTTTATTTTTAAATATCATTTTACTACCCAACAGCAACAGTAAATTCATAAAATAACATGTGATTGAACAGCACTATGGAGTGAAAAAAAACCTGTTTGCTTTGTACATTCTTATTAGTCTTGGCTAAGATGTTATAAAAGCAGTGTCTTTTAACACCTTTTATTATACAGGGGTCAGGGGGTTTTTATGTTTCTTAAAGAAAGCTTCAAATAGCCCACATAGCGGGTTCCTGCGTCTCTCATACGCTGCTGTATAAACAAGCGCATTTTACACAGGAAATGACATAAGCGGGTAAGAGCGCGCCCGGTGCTCCGGCGCACACTCGGACGCTAATGGGGACGCATTGTTTTCCATGGCGTACTTCAGTGTTTACCCATCGAGCTGAGTACCCCTATTTTAGCCAAACACAACAAAAATTATCCACACATACCTGTCTTACAGTGTGCTGTTTATTTGAAATTTGGACCTTCACGAAGACTCTCGTGGGACAGATAATGACCCCAAAAAGTAAACACAAATGAGGCATTCTGGGTGAGAGAGTGAAACCTGCCACCATAAAGGTAGAAAGCTGAACTTTTAACCCGTGTTGCGTTACGGCTCAGGTTTCTGTGCCTTTCTACCATCCAGTTGCTAACACCAGTTCACCCCTGGGAAGAAAGATGTAACAATAATTCAGGGTGTCTGTCTTGGCACATTCTATAATGACCAGGCTAAAGAAAGTAGTGCCAAACTCCTGCCATTTCTAAGTCCTCTGCTTCTTCCCAGTTTCTTTGCTGTGGGGCAGCCCCAGACTGTTTTCAGAGAGGAAAGAGGGGTGAGTGAAGTTCACTTGTGTTGCACTTTTGTGCTTCTCAGTGATAATGAACGTTTGCCACGGCCACCATTCACGTATCTTGGGAAGCTTCAACACGTTTCTGTTCTCACGCCGGATAACAGAAACAGCAGATTTCCGTGTAAAGTCCTGACAAGATTCACAATGGTTTGTGAGCAGAAGTTGAAAGGATACATGGAATTCAGAAAAAAATGACAGCTCACTGTAGCAGCATCTTTTTGTTGCTATTGAAATTTTAGGCGAATTAAGAATAACGGAAACTGCTTTGAGAGCAGGGACAGAGGTCACTGCCTTCAACACTGTAGATTTAACGGACCATAACCATTCAGTAAGGATCTTACAATTAATTACAGAGGCAGAAGTCAGTGCCAGATGATCCCAATGGCTCAAACAATGCATCAATAAAGCACCTATAGGCTAGTATACATTCACACCATGAAGAAAGACAGTGGAACACTCCAGAATAAAATAGCGTTGAACTGCAATCCCCAGAGCTATCAAACAATGTCAGTAATGTAAATCCAAAAGGGTACTCAGGACAATGCAGCACTGCGTCCAGCTCTGGAGCCCCCAACGCCAGAAGGATGTGGAGCTGTTGGAGAGGGTCCAGAGGAGGCCACGCAGATGATGAGAGGGCTGGAGCACCTCTGCTGTGAGGCCAGGCTGAGAGAGCTGGGGCTGTTCAGCCTGGAGAAGAGGAGGCTCCGGGGAGATCTTAGAGCAGCCTCCCAGTGCCTAAAGGGGGTAGAAAACTGGAGAGGGACTTTTAACAGGGGCATCAAGTGATAGGACAAGGGTTAATGGCTTTAAACTGAAAGAGGTTAGGTTTAGATGAGACATTCTTTACGCTGAGGGTGGTGAGGCACTGGCCCAGGTTGCCCAGAGAAGCTGTGGGTGCCCCATCCCTGGAAACATTCAAGGCCAGGTTGGATGGGGCTTTGAACAACCTGGTCTGGTGGAAGGTGTCCCTCCCCAGGGCAGGGGGTTTGGAACTACATGATCTTTAAGGTCCCCACCCACCCAAACTATTCTGTAATTCTATTAATTTGAGAGTTAAAAGTGAAAAAAACTACCCTAATCCTGCCATCTACTATGTCCACCATTACAAACTCCTCACTTCGAGCTGGACCAAACCTGAGTAGTGCCAGGACCATCCCTTCTGGATGTCACCATATTTGAGCTATCAGTTAAGCAAAGTGAACGTCATGTTACCTCCTGACCTGGACACTTGGGCTTAAATTCCTTCTGTTTAGGCCAAACCAGATATCTGGCTATTTTGATGTGGTAACAATCCATCATTATTCCAGCATTTTAGTGTCTGTAGTTTCAAAAATTTGTATAAACTGACATTAAAGGCCTATTAGTGGTTTGGTTTGTTGTTGTTTTTTTTTCTTCTCCCTTCAAGGTATAACTACTACCTAGCAAAATTTTGGTTTTTGAACCATTACCAAAGGGTGTTTCTTAAGACTTTCGTATGTCGGTATTTCTTTTAATTTTTCCTCAGTTCACACTGATTTGGGATAATTGCAAAATCTTAACTTTTTTTTTTTCCATTTAGATGCTGATACACAATCAATTTAATTACCATTTACATGCATCTTTATCTTGCTTTATTCATGTATTGAGAAATTCATGCAAAGATAGGAAACAAGAACGTTTAAAAACTTTTTCTTGTGGCCAGCCTCACCAGGATCCTCGGGCTGATCAACAGCTCTGCAGTGTGCCGTGCAGAGCAATTTTCCTCCTCAGATTTCCAAACTATCACGCGTTGCGGGTAACACCAGTGCTACCTTCCTCCAAAGCTTTTGCAGCATCTCACCAATCCTGCTGGAACTGAAGCAGACTGCCTTTGCAGGCGGTTATAATCCCGGGAGTTAACTTGTCTGTTACGACAACTTAGATTTGCTTCAAGTGAAGTTAAATAGGCAGCGTTTGCTATTTCAAACTGATCACCCTGAGCCATGGAGGAATGTGCCTCTGTGGTTAATAAACGGCGTGGCACAGCCATGTCTGTCATACGTGATAACAGAGGTTTCACTGGGACAGTGCAAACAGGCGTAGGGCTGGGGTACAGCACCCTGTCATGCAAGGAGGAAAGGAGACAACCCTTTCTCATGGTCATCCAGCCAAGCTTCCCAGAAGGTAGCTGTGGTCAGTGCTAGTAAAAGGATCCTTCAGAGCTGCAAGCCGGTCTCCTAGAACACAGCCAGAAGCAAGAAAAGAACTGCTTGAACAGAATGGGAAAAAAAAAGTCTGAGATGCTCTCTTGGCTGTGGACTTGGCAGGAGAATGTTTTCTCTCCTAGTGTAGCAATGGTAAATCATATCTAAATAAGCTTGTAGTAAAGCTTAGAATTAAGGGCTCCTTGTTGTTTTGAAAGTCTTATGAGACTGGCCGGTGATAAGCAGTTAGTGCAGGGGACAGGATCCATTGGTCCTGGCCTAAGACTCCATCAGCACAAGGAGGAGCAGGAACCTGGGAAGCACCCAGACAGAAGAGCCCTGGGGACAGCCCTGACCCACCAAATATACATAAGACGCCAGAATTTCTCTTGCGCACATTACGAGTAGCCTCAAGTGCTTGTCATCCTCCATGCCTGTTAACCTGCTAGCTGGAGATTCGCCCTCCTGTCAGGTACAGCCTCCTAACCCACCTCACTCTGTGTTACCGCATGGCCTGCATCAAGCAGTATCAGCGCCTGCAGGTAGAAATCACAGCGCTGAGCTCTTGCAAAGAGATCACACATAAGGAAGCTCCCTGCAGTGCTTTTTCTGTATCGCCGGGCTGTAGGTTCTGGTATGTGACAGGGAACCCCATGGGGCTGGCAGCAAGGCCGCTTAACCAGGTGTTTGAAGCTAGTTGAAGGCTCAGCCTCCCAGAGAGTGCAGGAGGAAGGACAGAGCTTTTTGTCACTGCTCCTCTATGGCTGTTGACCAGGAATGTAGAACAGTTTGCCACTGGTGTGAGCTGGAGCATGTCCAGTCTGGGGTACTGACCAGGAGGACCCCGGGGGCCATGTTCAGCTCCCTGTCACTACCCACAGTGATGCTGCGCAGAGGAGAGTTCAGATCCAGGAAATCATGAGACTTGATGGTTTAAATGGTGATGAAACAATATCAAACCTTACCATTTAGGTTTTGTAATACTGATAAGCTACTTCAACAATTTCTGATGGTTCTTATGGCCTTTCTGATCCATCTACAGTTGAACATCTGGTACCTAGCTTTGTAGGTGGAAACATACACAGAGTAATGCCACAATAAATGTATAGTCCATGTCTGGAATAGATAGAGGGGATAAGCAAACACACAGCCCTTGGAGGGGCCAGAGATCTTTTGCAATCATCTGCATAACTCATTTTTGCCCCAGATACATCAAGTGACAGTGTCATTCCCCTCTAGATCAAACCACGCCATACTTTCAGAACTTCCTTCCAGTGTTTCCACAGTGTCTCTCTGTGGCAGCAGCGTTACAGGCAAGGAAAATACACAGACACATTTTGCACACCACTGGTATTCTGCTGCACTGGAAAGTCCCTTTCACTTGTATTTATTGTACAAAAACACGAAAAACAATTTCTTAATAGCATCACAATTACGTAGCATTGGACAGCTAGACACAATGTAGCACTGTGTCAATAATTTATTACATCTTATGCCATAATTGAACATTTTTACTATGAGCATTTGAGAACAACTTGGACCTTATAGAGAGTAATATATCTTGCTACATAATAATGGAAAGGTGGATACTTAAGAAAGATATGTAGCTTGGAGGAAAACATACATGGAAGCAAATACCTCCTGCATCACCTATCTCCACAAAAAACTTAAAACTAAATCAACATATTATATTTTATGACTCTTTTTTTTTTATATATGCGTAGTTTCAAGAGCTAATCAGAAAATAATCATATTACAGTGTAACTATTTACACCAAGATGGGAGCACAGTGGAACACAACCTTCTCTTCTAGACACCAGGACTCTTTTCTTACATTTCTAAATGGACAAAGCCCCTGGGACTCGGACAGAAATTCAGTCTCAGTAACATTGTTCAAAGGATCAGACAGGTCATACCCACAGCTCACTGGTACCATCTTTACCCACTGCCTTGAGGCTAAAAGCAGGTGATCCAGAGGTGTGGAGGTATAATCTTCTTTCTCACGGACTTCAGTTAGAGCCAGTCTCGTGTCGCCGGCACAAGGCCTTATATTAGGCTGCGTGACAGCATCCAAATGCTACTGAAATATGCTCACGGTGAGCAGACATATAGGAGCACTGGATTTACTGCTACATCCTTGTAAACATACTTACTCTATAGGTAAGAACTCCAGTTTACCTTGTTTGAGGAGAGGTTATGTTCAATGTGTCATATTACCTTTCAGAACGTATTCACGTGAGCAACCGTTCTGCTACCTACAACCACACGACTCCACCACCATGTCCTCGTACTGCTTGTAGACCACGTTGTTTGCAGAGTCAATGAAAAGAATGCTAATAGGACTTAGTCTGGTTGGGACACAGCAAGTGGGGGGTGTTGATTCTGGGTCCATTGAGTTCATTAAAGTCTGGATAACTGCATGATTGGTGGGCTCCAGATGGGATCGAAGGGGAAATTCACAAAGCCCTTCACAGTGATATGCTTCATATTCTAGAGGGGCTATTATCCAGTCATCCCAGCCCATATCCTTAAAATTCACATGGAGGGCTTTTCTGCTACACCTTGCCTTCAGATTCTTAGTGGGCCTCTTCCCTTGCCGTGTTGCTAGAGGAGCTCTTCTCTTCCGCCTCTGATTGAATAAGTACTCATAAACAGTTTTGTCATCTTGGCCAGATCTAGCTTTGATTTCATTGAAGAATAAGTCTTTTTTTTTTGTCCTCCCAAATACCAAGAAGAGAGCCTTTTCATTGACCTGTCTTCCTGTTCTGTTAAATCCGACACTCCTGAGATCAACAGCTCTCCCCCTGTCAAAAGTTTCCAGTTCAAAACACAAGTTAACCAAGTTTTTAAAGTTCCTGAAAAGTTTCCAGATGTCAAACACTTCCCACTTTGGTGTATCTGTGATACTGACAGTACGAGAATCCAGGAGCGTGGCTGCTTGTCTGTTTGTAGAGCAACTAAATAATTTCACTTGGGAAGTTTTTCCAGAAGAATGAGACTTCCACGTATCAGAAGGCTTCTTCCTCAATATTCGAAGCTCTGCTCCCAGCAAACCATCTTTTTCTAATGCACCGATGTCAAAAATATATTTCTGTTTTCTTATAGTTGGTGCTCGCTCATCTGAAAAAAACATACACATTTTAAAATGTCTATCAATATCAGTTATTCGATTCTTAATGGTTTTCCTGAAGTTTGCTCATAAGCCTAGAAGTTTCCTTAATTAGCCCACCAAACAGAAAGAGCAATTTTTGTCTAAGGGATCAGCTCTGTGCAAGGACCCAGAAGATCTCAGTGACTCAACAAGGAAATGAGTTTCTGAGTTTGCCTTGTAGAAATCTCATTTCTTCCACCACTGGGCATTTTCTAGCTTCAAAGTAGGAATTAGCCAATTGAAAAACAGTCCTTTTTCAGGGCTGAGCACTCACAGGGCCCATTCAGCACTTGTATCCTACTTAAATTACCGAAACAGAGCTTCAGTGGTGCCCAGGCCTCATGCTGGCTCCAAACATGAGCAAATTTACCCTTAGACGATACAATAGTTAATTAGTCCTTTAAAATCAACATCCCGAAGGAACTGCCAGACACAAGGATAATTGCCTTATTAACTTCACTCCACATGATTCACAACTTTTTCAAACTGGGCAGAAAAACATACCTCCCTTTAACCTGATGTTACATGTGCTTGGTCAAGCTCATGAGGAGCCCTAACGAGGAACACGGCAGAGCCAAAGTTTTAGTGACGTGACGTTAACAATGCCTTCCAGTGGCGAGCTGAGAACCTGAATGCAGCACTTGTGAGCAGCCTATCATTTCTTCCCCAAAGCTGAACTATTCATAATTAAAACGGCAAAAAAAACCCAGTCCTGGCTGAGTCTTCCATTACCATTCCCTTATCAGCTTAGCCTGTGTTGCTTCCTTAGGTACATGGCAAAATTCTTACTAACATCACTGGAAGCAACATGGGGCTCTCCAACCAGAGCGGAATGGTGAACGTCATTCTTTGGGATGATGTTCTATGGTGAACATCTATGGTTCTATGGTGAACATCATTCTTTGGGAGCCTGGTTATTTCTTGTGTGAAAGCAGTCCAAACTTCCGAAACAGTTTGGCACCAGAATGTTGAACCACAAGTTCTGGAGTCCCAGAAGTTATTTACTCTCGTTAGCCTGTGCTTAGCTGTGGGCTTCTGTGGAGAGAAGGTTGGTGGCACCTGAAGGCACGAGCTTCGAGCTAGTACAGATACACCCACCCTGCACTGTAACAACTCCTGGGTCTACAGCGTAGATACACACAATTCTACCTTGAACAAATCAGGCCGGCCCTCTGATACCAAAACCTGTGGGGTTTTTTTCACAGAATAGCCCTGTTCTTAGCATATCACGTGTTTTTAGACATACTTTACAATAAAATCTAATGCTTCCAGTTTCCAGGAGCTAGTTATGGAAAGAAAATTACACAAAAATTTAAAAGGTTTTTAAACACCTAAACATGCAAAGACTGATTGATTTTCAACAATATGCATCTAAAATATTTTCTAAATGTTTTGTTTGGCTGCCACACAACCATCTAGTTCTGCTTCTAAATGAGTTTTCCGAGATAAGTCAGGGGAACAAAATCTGCAGCAAAGTTGTACAATTTCATGTACATTAAAAAGATTTATTTGACTTTAACAGGGTACGATTATTTTCTAATACTCTCTACATGTATAAACACACTCAGACATCCCTCTCTGTCCACACACACACACGAGCTCCTCCCTTACCTTGTCCTTTGTCTATAAAGCTGGTTATTGTATTGGCAAGTCCAGCCTCCAGTTTTACACTTCCGTTAACACCTTTTCTTTCTGCATCGGAGAGAGTCCTGTACAGAGAGAGCATGTATTCATGTGGCGTTATAGGAGGATGTCTGAATGTTTCCTTAGTTTCCCTCTGGGTTACAGGCTCTTTAGGCTTTTTGGTTTTGAAAGAATCCGTGTCAGTACCGCTTGTGCCAGTTTTTTTCAAAGCCACCTTGCTGCTAAGGTGTTGAACCTTTGGAGTCACTGTCCTTACTCGGGAAGGTCTGCTGGAAAGGTGTCCTACCTTGCCCTCCATGGCTGCTGTTCTTGAGAGAACCTTCTTTGATTCATCGTTCTTGGCCAGCAGAGCTCCAGCCTGAACAGTGCTGCTTTTAGTCCTAGCCTTTGAGGTCCCAGGACCGTATCCATGGCTTGCAGTCCTCAGTGTACCTGCCTGCGCTGAGGGATTCCTCTCTTTTCCTTCTGCTTTTACAAAACCTAGTTTAGATCCTGGATTACTCTGGCCTGCTTCAGAATTACTCAGTGCTCCAGGAACTAGATCCAGAGACAGCCAAGTCAAGTGCCAAAGCAGTAAAGTGAGAAAATACAGGATTTTCATCCTCTGGTCTTCCTCTGAATGCCACTAAAGAAAAAATCAGAAAAGGTTCCTCCAGTTTGGCAGAAGAAAACATGAAAGAAATTAAAAACCAAAGTCAGCAAAAATGGTTTTTGTTTGAGATTAAAACATTTTGAATTTCGTTGTTCAATGCTTGTATCCAGTCCCATAGTGGAAATGCTCATGTACTCAGATACGATCTCCCCTGACTTCAGTCAGCAGCTATAAAGAACGTGTTCTTGAAAAGAGAAAGTTTACCACCTCGTTTTCTTCTGTAGAACTGACTGAAAACTTGAAGGAGTCCTGTTTAAATCCGAGGGTTTTTTTTTTTCCAAGAAGGAAGAATGGCGTAATGCTGCCTCTGTGTTAAAAGGTTTTTTTAAAGTTTTGAATCCTTTCCAGTGAAAATATTTCACACACAGAGACCTGCAGGTGCTCAGAAATCTTTTACAAACCTGAGCTCAGGAATTGGAAACGGAATTCCAACAAACCTATTTAATTACTCTCTGATGTCATGCTGTCTAAACTAATTTAACTGCGATATATTTCTTTAAAAAAAAATCTTCTTTACCCTTTTCATTAGCATGAGTCATACTCTGCCTCATGCGAAACAGCTCCGCAGGCTCAAAACTCCCGAGGATGCCTTTTCCAGTGGCACCGCGACCTCTACCTCAGCTTTCGGTGAACTTCACGTTTAAAGGGGAGAGAACCGCGGATCACCAGCGGAGACCGGTCCCGCACCGCATTAATGGGCGAGGTGCGGGGGGGGGGGCGCCCCTTTTCCCCAAGTAGCGGCTTCGCTTTCTCCCCCGCAGACGGAGGCGTTTAACAAGGGCAACGCTTCGTTTGTCGCGAACACCCCACGGCCGTGCCCGTGTGTTTTGGCGTGGTTGCGGCCAGGGTTTGCCCCCCTCCTCCCCGGTGAAGGGCCGCGCGTGGGGGGCGGCGGGGCGCAGTGCGGGGCAGCAGCGCTCCCTGCAGCCGGCGCCGGCCCGAGCCGACCCGCACGGCCCCGCACCCCGGCCTCTGCTCGGGGGCTGCTGAGCGCCAGCCTTGTGTTTTAAAACTCGAGGTGAAATTTCCGAGAGACGCCCACCCCACAGCCAGGCGTCACTTCGTGTCAAGGGCATCCTGCTGCTTTCAGCCGAACGAGAGAGAGCATGGAGCAAGCATGTCCTTCATATGCTGCAAAAAAGGAACTGTTGTTGTTATTTCTTGTGGGCTCTGAAGGATGTGGACCTGTTGGTGCAAGTCCAGAGGAGGCCATGCACATGGTCAGAGGGCTGGAGCAGCTCTGCTGTGAGGCCAGGCTGAGAGAGCTGGGGCTGTTCAGCCTGGAGAAGAGGAGGCTCTGAGGAGACCTGAGAGCGGCTCCCAGTGCCTAAAGGGGGCTGCAGGAAAGATGGGGAGAGACTCTTCAGCAGGGCCTGGTGTGACAGGATGAGGGGTAACGGTTTTAAAATAGAGGGAGGCAGATTCAGACTGGATATAAGGAAGAAACTTTTCACCCTGAGGGTGGTGGAACACTGGCCCAGGTTGCTCAAGGAGGTGGTGGATGTCCTTGGAAATAGTCAAGGCCAGGTTGGCCGGGGCTCTGAGCAACCTGATCTGGTTGGAGATGTCCTTGCTCCTTGCAGGGGGGTTGGGCTGGATGAGCTTTAATGGTCCCTTCCCACCCAAACTGTTCTGTGGTTCTAAATGAGCCTTTGGGAAATGAGGCACTAGGCTGGATTGAACAGGGATTAATGGGACCCTTCTCTTATCTTGCACTGATTCTAAGCCCAGTCCTCCTCCCTCAGTTGTTTTTATTCCTGAGATGAGAAGAAAGGGAAAAGATACAAGACTTTTAACTTTGACTTGTGTGTGCTGTAGCGTTTCCCACCCTAAGTAGTTTCAGGAACAAACTACTTTCGTAAGTAACAAGCTCCAGCCCTTCCTACATGAGGAGCTCTGAATGCCCTACCTTGTTTGATGGAGGAACTGAAGGGTAGAAAAGTCCAGGGATTTCACAAATGTCACAAATACGGTAGATTCAAAAACCCACCCTCCTGATTTTGACATAATGGCCCTTCCTCTGATGTCAGTTGTATGTTTGATATTCCTCATAAAAAGCCTTTGGCTTTTTTGGATGGAGCCCCATCCAACCCGGCCTTGAATGTTTCCAGGGGTGGGACCCCACCACCTCTCTGGGCAACCTGGGCCAGTGTTCCACCAGCCTCAGCGTAAAAAATTTCTTCCTTATGCCTAATCTAAATCTACCCTCTTCTAGTTTTAAACCATTACCCCTTCTCCTTCCACAACAGGCCCAGCTAAGTTTCTCCCCGACTTTCTTCTAAGCCCGTATTGTGGCCCTACGCTAATGGGGAGTTATTGCAGCTGGCTAAGCTCAAACTCAGCTCAAACTCAACTACTATCTTCAATATGTAAATGGAAACCCTCACTGCAGTGCAGGCTTTAGGTCAGATATAGGACACTGTGGAAGAGATGTTCAAGGCCTATTACTTCTTGCCACTGGCCAAGTTTACATGTACCACTGACGTGGCAGGGTTCATACAGCGCAGTTGTCATTCCTGGCCCATTCTGTAACGGCAGCTTGTCACAGTGTGTGTAGGGATTTCAAAAGGGAAGACTACCTGAGTCCCTGCTCCTTGGAAGTGCATTGCCTTCTGTTCTGCAGATCCTAAGATTACATCGATGTGAGCTGTGCCACCTTCTCAAACAGACAATTCCAGTGAGTCACTCTGGACACACAGAGTGGGCTACAGGAAGGGATCACTCTGGGGAGCCCAAGACACATTTCACAGTGTTGAAAAAGTTGCCATTCCCGGAGGATCAAAGGCCCTAGCCAGGGGAACATATTAGCCTGTTCCATGCAACAATGAAGAGCCACCCTGGAGCCACAGTGGAGCATTCCAGGCTACAGGGTTCTGTCTCTACTCTTCTTTCACGCGTGGGCACAGGCCCGCACTAACGCTTGATGTACAAGGGGCAGACGCTCCGGGCGCCCCAGCAGGCGCCAGGCCGCGGCCCTGGCCCGCCCGAGCGCGGTCCGCCGGGGCAGCCCGCGGAGCAGCCCCCCGCCGCGGGGCGGAGCCTGTCAGGCGGCGGGCCCGGCTGCGGAGCAGGTCATGGCGGCGGGGGCCGAGGAGGCGGCGTGGAGCCAGGCCTTTCTGCAGCGCCGGCAGCAGAGCTCGCAGGAGGCGCGGCACCGGCAAGCGGTGCTGCTGCGGAAGCTGCAGGCGAAGGTGAGTAGCGGGGGAGCTGCCGGGGCTGCGCTGCCGGGGCCGCCCTTCTCCGCGCCGCGCTCAGAGGGGACTCGGCGCCGGAGAGCTCGGGGGGCGAACGCGGGGGGCGAACGCGGGAGGCGAACGCGCGGGGACCCCCACCCGAGCCCTCCCCGTCGCTGCCTCCGCCTCTGCCGCGGGCAGGACGGCGCCGAGCCCGCAGCTCGGGGGAGGCCCCGGGACCCGCCCTGCTCCGCCCGGCCCGCCCAGGCCTGCTGTCCGCCTCCCGCTGCCACTTTCACCCCACCCGCCCCGAGCCTCTGGCCGGGGCTCTTCCGCCCTGCGCTCCACACGCCCGCCTCGCCAGCGCCTTCCCCTGCCCGCCTCAGCAGGGGCTGTCCCGTCTAGAGGCGCTTTCTGGCGGAGGCCCCCGGCTCTGGCCTGCTTCGCCCCGGGGCGCAGGAGCGCTGGCAGCCGCGGGGGGGGACCAGGCCTGGGCGGAGGCTCGGGGCAGGCCCTTCCCTGCCCGGTCCAGGGCCCGAGGGTGCTCAGGGTGCTGCTGGGAGACCGTCCTGCTCCTCCTGCCCGCACTTGTCTGCTGCGGCTGAACAGAAATCTGCCTTCTGCCGCGGCTCAGCAGGACTCTGGGCCTTCACTTGCTCCATACTGAAAAGAAATTTTGAAAACTCGTTTCTCAGACTCCAGGGACCCGCAGCACTTTTAGCCCATCCAAAGTACTGCTTTGGGGCACATAGTGGCCATAGGCCGGGCACAGCCTCGTCATTTGCCTGGCCATCACTGTCTTAGGATAAACAGATAGCACTACCTGGAAAATAAACCCTTTCTCAGTTTTCTTACTAGGAGGTAAAGGGAAGCACCCCTGTAGAGAAACGACTTCTTGTTGTCTTTATCAGCAGCATTGTGAAATGTACTGTGCTTGGTCCCTAAACACTTAGAGAAAGGCTCATGCAGGAAGAGCCCAGTCTCTTACAAGCTACCTTCACTCATCTTCTTTCTGTGTATCTATCTAGGTACTGAAGTACCGGACTCGGTGTCAAGAGTTGGAGCAGCAGCTGGAAGCAGCAGGGGTGAGTGTGCAGCTTGCAAACTGCAGAGAGTCCCTCTGGTGCTGGCTAAGGCCCCCAAAAAGCAGCTCCCCAAAGCAGGGACCGAGGAAAACAAGATTTGGCCGCCTGAGGCTTGCAGGAGGCCCTGCTCTAAGTTTGCCCCTCAGGCTTTTGCCCAGCCAGAGCCCTTCTGACAGCAGCCAGAATGGAGTAATGTTTGATCTGCAGTTTCCTCTCCATCAGTGACATCAGTCCGAGGTGTCGGGAGAGGGCTGTACTGCCTGCTACGTTGCCTGGCTGTCTCTGAAAATGAATCACTTGAAACACAGCATTTTGGAAGGCAGGAACGCTGCCGTTCAACATACAGAGCTGGCTCGGTGCTTTTCTTTCTGCTTCGCGGCTAAAGGAAACCTAGGAAACGCAGGAATTTGACTGCACTTTTCCTTTCTTCTTCAGGGATCCCTTGCAGGCAGGTGGGAAGCCAGAGAAGACCACGGCCTGGAGAAAGCGCTGCTTCAGTTGGAAGAGGAGCAGCAAAGGTACAAGGAAGAAGTGTTCCCTCCTACTGGGTATCCTGGATGCTCCTGGCAGTGAGGGAAAACCTGTCCGTGCAACCTGGTCGGCCCAAGGGAGGTGGATGGGCAAGCGCCTTTGAAAGGAGAAAGGTCCACAGTGTGTTCTGGTGCTGTGTGCTGCTCTGGTTTGAGCAGGAGGTTGTTCCAGGTGCCCTCCAAAGGTCCCTTTCCAGCCTAAATTACTCAATGATTCAGGAGGTGAGCAAATCTGGACAGTGCTAGAGAAAGGTGATGCATCCAATGATCAGCATGTAGAGGATGCAAGACGTTAACCGTGGGCATCATCAAAGTTGAAGGGGAAAGGGAAACTGAAATTGTAGATGGAAATTGTAGGCTCAAAGCAAGGAGAAGCAAAAGAGTTTGCTGTCACAGAGAGATCCTAGAAAGCACTTTCACCACCTCTCAGTTTGACACCAAAGTCAGGGTTGAAGGAGTTGGAAAATCCCGGGGCTGCTGCTTGTGCGTAGAACTTGTTCAGTGACTCCTTGCTGGTTCTCCCTTTCCAAGGTGTGAGAAGCTGGCAGAAGTGAACGCTCTGCTGCGGGAGGACCTCGATAAAGCCAGTGAGGTTAATTCAGCCCTCAAAGAAGATGTTGGAAAACTGACGGCGGATTGGATGAGGGCCCGGGAGGAGCTGGAAATGAAGGCGAGGGAATGGCGCAATGAACGTGAGGTAAGGAGAATGCATTTGGTTTCTGGCACAGAGATCTTGCTCTGTGAAAGTCATGGCCCTGTTGAGGATGTCTTGGTGTTGAGGAGCAGAATACAGGAGTGTGGGAGGGAAGAGTGTCAGCCAGTGGAGTCACAGCCTACCAGCTGTGACCGTACTGCCCGGTCTTAAAGACAAATGCTTGCTGTTGTTGCATGCTGTAGGGCAGTCACACAGGAATGCTTGTCTTTTTAATATTTCCTGAATCTCCATCTACAGCACTGGAGACCAGAGAGATCTGTGTGTTTTCAGATTCACAGTAGCCAGCAGAAGAACAAGACAGGCCTCACTTACCAGCGCCCTGCTAGAAGCAAATCTGACACTGGGCTTGGACGGGCTTGTCTTCGTCTTCCTCCACCAAGACTGTTAGACAGCTCTGCAAGATGAGATGAAATCTCATCAGTGTGCTTTGCTGCTAGCCAGTCCTGCAGGAGAAGCGTGGATGTTGCCTTCCAGGCAGCAAGGTGGCAGCTTTACCGAGGATGCTGCTGTGGTGCCTCTCCAGTCCTTGATGCCCCTGTGGGAATTGTTATGAAAGGAGACCTGGTGACGATGGTCGTACTCCCTCCTAGCTGAAAGACTTGGACACTGACAGCCCACGCTGAATTGGCGTTTCTTTTTGTCTTTGCACGTTTAGCTTTATGACAGCTACTTAAGAGGTGAACAGAACCGTCTACTCAGCCTGTGGGGCCAGGTGGTGACCTTCCGCCGTCACTTCCTGGCAATGAAGACTGCCACTGACCGGTGAGTAGAAGTTATGGGTGGATCTCTTGTGGAAAGCACGCAGCTTCCCTTCACACCTGATTTTGGAGCAGCCTTGATGTTCCTTTAGTTGCAGCTAAAGATGGGATGGCTCTTTGGCAGTCTGGAGCAATGCCGTTAAGCGTGCGTCAGGCTATTTTCAGATGCTGGTTTTCAGACAAAACTGAGGGGCTCGGGCTGGGAGTGGTGCAGGGGCCCTGACCAGGTGAACTTGACCATGGTGATGGTTGGGCACAGTGACACAGGCACAGGCATGTGTGCACCCATCGGGAGAGACTCACCAAAGCTGTGCGTGCAGTATGTAGTGGTCCCTCTTCTAAAGTCATTAAAATCTGCCTTACTGGCTTTCTTTTCCCACTGCTCCTGTTGGAAAGGTCGTTCGTGAATATATCTAGAGATATGTATGTCCCACCTCCCCGTTCACTCTTGTGTGATCTGGGCTTTTTTGTTACAACATTCTAGGCCTGAGCTGTTCATTGTGTAGGTATTGTCACGAGCCTCTTAGCAGTCCACGTGCTGATAACAAGAGGTCGCGGAAGGCTGATGCCCTACGTATAAAAGCGGGGCACCTTGGTAAAGTTCCTTACACCTCTTGGTGAGAATTAGAGTACGTGAATAAGATACAGCAAGAGCAATGATTAATAAGAGTCCTTGAAGCCTTCTGGCTGTGCCATACATTTGTTCCTCTCTCTGAGGAGAAAATAGAGTCATTCCTCAACCATCAAACAGACCCATGGCTCACCTGCCAAGATGTGTCCTGATCCCCAAGGGTCAGATGAACGATTCCTCCCCAACCAAGATGTCATCTTTCCTGACAGCTTTTACTGTTGCGCAATTCTGTGCTTCAGAAGTGAGTCACCTGATAAAGACGGTGGTGTGCACATCAGCTCTTGCTTTCTTCTTCTTCAGAGATTTGTCAGAGCTGAAGGCAGAGCAAATGAGGCTTTCTGGGTCTATACTTGTCAACTGCTCCCGCATAAGCTCCGGCGTACAGCTCTGCGAGGCCGTCACTCTGGGTAGACCTGTCCGGAAGGATCAGGCGCAGCAGCAAGTGGGACAGGAAAGAAGCCAGCAGACTTGGGAGGTGACGTGCTTGCAAGTCGAGGAGGACCTGGAGAAGAAGGAGCTTCAGGACAGGTAAAGGTGTTTTCCACTTTGCTATTGCCAACGTGGTCTTTTGTGGCTGCTTCTTGGATTCACAGATGGGCTGCGTTCACGTTGAAAGCGCACCCGTTCGGCACAGCCTTGTTTCTGTCCCCGGCCAAACTCTTGCCTTCGACAGAAGGGCTGGAAAAACCCCTCTGACTGCCAGAAGCTCTTCCAAGTAAGACAAGGCTGGAAAAGAGATTGTGTATTGCAGTGCTTTTGCTGTTAACTGATTCTTGGTGAGAAGCTGAGACCAGCATCAAGAGAGCTCTGTCTCTTACACAGCCCTTTTGATACCTGGGACTGTGCTAACGGGAGTTGGGAGGAATGTGCCCAGGACCATCATGAGCAGTGGAGCACCGCTGTACTGACAGTTCCTCACAAGACAGAGCACAGAAGGCCTTTGGGGCAAGAAGTGCCGTTCTGCAGCATGAAGCATAATAACCTGTAGAGATGAACGCTGCATTTGCTGTATTTTCTCTGCTGTGCTTCTGGGAGATGCTTAGCTCTTTAACAGGTGATGGTGTGCAATGCTTTTGGAATAGCACGTGGACCTTCTCTTCACAGGGTGATGGAGCTCTCAGCCTTGCTTGCACAGTCTCAGAAGCAGAACGAGGAGAAGGAGAAGACCATGAAAGCACTGACGGACGCCCTGGAGATTCTAGTATGTTTTGCCTCTGTCTGGGAGATAGCCTGGTGTTTGCTCTCCAGCCTTGGCACAGAGAGGTGTGGCTTCCTCAAGGAAGGAATGGTAATGATGCGAACTGTCTGGGAGCACCAGGCACATTGCCAAACCATTCCCTGTGTCTTTGGCACCTGTGGAGTCAGCCCAGGGGCAGGCAGTGGCAGGGGAGCTGCAGACAGCTCAGGTGTCTTCCTCAGGGGGCTGCACCAATGCTGTGCCTGTGGCTGTGAGTCTCTAGGGACCAAAGTTCCTTGGAACTGACAGCTTCTTGGCAGTGTGCAAAAACCAGCTGTGGGTCTTTCTGGTCCCAGTGTTAGCAAAGAGCAATTGCGTAGATCTGGGAAGGGCTGTACTGGAATCAGCAGGGCTGAGGCTCTACTGCTTTTCTCTCCTTGATCTCCACCTCCACATCACAGGTTTTGCCTTCAGGGGAGCTGTCTCTCTGCTTGCTTCTCCTCGCAGCGATGTGGAGCGATCTTCCCTGCCCCTTATTGCTTGTTTGTGCTCTTTCCCTGCCCATTCCTTGCAGGCGCTAAAAGAAGAGCTTTCTGCCAGGCAGGACTCCATCAATTTCCTGCAGCAGCAGCGCAGAGAGGAGGAGGAGAAGTGCAGGAAGCTGCAGCAAAGGCTTGAGCAACTGGAGGAGGAATGCAAGATGGCCAGCAGCCACCAGCAGCACCTGCAGTCTCTGGTAGAGGCGCTCAGCAGGTGAGTGTTTCCCCCTCCTCCTGCGTTCTAGAGGCAATCTGCTTCCAGTTCGGGGAGTTCAGAGGTGTTAGGAGCAAAGAATTCACCTGCCCTACCACGTGTGCCTCTGTTTGGCCCCTCAGCATCCTTCGGCCACTGCTTTTCGTGCTCTCCTGTGAATCCTAAGGCTGTCTTGGAGATTTAGAGCGATTTTCCAGAGATGCCTCCCTCACCACATGCTGCTTCTCTGCATTCTGTTCTTTGGGGCCCTTTCCCAGCCACTGCTTCTCACTGAATGAAGGCAAAAGCCTGCCTTCCTTTCTCTTTCCCTCTTCAGTTACCTTGTGAGGGGAAGAGCAAGTTCTTCCTTACCGTGCTCCCCACAACTCCCTCCTGGAATGATGAAAATGGGCTCTGTGACTCCTCAGGCCTCTTCATTCTTCTAACTGAGCCTTGTCTCTGCAGTGACTGTGCAAACCTCGAGAAAACCAGGGAAGAGCTCCAGCAACAGCTTGAAGTAGCGGAGCAAGAAGCCTCGCGTCTGCGTCAAAGTAACGCTGAACTGCGGCTGAAGGAAGATTCAGCCCAGGGGGAAAAGGTGGAGCAGCAAGAGGCGATGGAGAGGGCACGTCGCGACCAGGAGCTCCTGTGAGCGTTAGAGCTTTCTCTGGGCTGGGGTGGGCGTTGCTGGGCTTTAGGAGGCCCACCATAAACAAATGAGTTTGGCTGCTCGTTATTTGTAGCATAGAAGGGTGAAGGGAGGGCGTGGGCGGGTCTGGCTGCCAGCAGACGTACAGCATAGCTGCCTCCTTATGCTTTCTTTATGGGCCTTGAAAAAAATCCTTCCCAACCCGACCAGAGAGAACTAACAGGCAGGAAGCTGTTAAGTTGAGAGTACCGGAACTGTTCGGAAACATCCTGCGATTTCGGGAAGGTTTACGTTCTTGGTGATGAGTGTTTCGCCTGCATCACTGACAAAGAGTGATGCAGCTCTAGTCAGGAAATTCCAGCATTCTTTGGGTGTAAATAGAAAGCTGTTGGAAATCATTCAGACTGCTGTCTCTGGGACATTGTGTGTACTCTTGGTTTTGGAAATGAGAATGTTTTTACATTAAGAACTTGTTTGTCTTTCCCCTTCTCATAGACTGAAGGACTTAGTGGCACTCGAGGGAAAGCATTCCTTATTACAGAGTGAGCTGGTAGTCGCGAGAGAGACACTGGAGGAATCGCACCTTCAGAGGGATCTGCTGAAGCAAGAGAAGCACGAGCTTACCGTGGCACTGGAGAAGGTATGGTCACCTCCTGCCTAGGCAGCACTGCTGGGAGAGGGAGTTGTGACAGCAAGACCACCACAGATGCTGCAGATGCTGTTTGTGGCTCAGAAGACGAGGAAAATGCTGCGGTGGTTCTTGGGAAATGGTGATCAGACCACGCAGGCTCTTTGGAGGAGTCAGACTCCACGAGCCTATGGGGAACGCTGAACTGGGAGCATGTCAGAGACACAAAAGGGGGTCTGGAGCATTTGTTTTCGTGTTGTTCTTTTGTCTCTTCAGGCAGAGCAGGCAGTAGCAGAGTTGACAGGCACTCAGAATAAGCTGAGAGCTGAAATGGCCGATCTGCGTGTTGCAACAGCGAACATGAGCACTGTCAACGAAGCTCTTGCACTGGATAAAGTGCAGCTGAACAAACTGGTGCTGCAGGTGAGCAGAGTGGCCAAAGATCTTGCCAGGTGTTCGTCTCCAGCTGCTGCTTGTTCTCAGACTTCTTGCCTTCAGACAATAGGACTGAATATGGAGATGTTCCTTTTTCTGTCCAAGCCAAACCTTCTCCACAGTCAATCTGACTGTATTTTATTTCCTCTGTGCTTCTGTGAGTGTAGCTGGAGCAAGAGAATGAAGTTCTCTTGGGCAAAGTGGAGGAGATGGAGAGAGGAAAGATCTCTGACCAGGAGCAGCTGAACTTGTGTAAAAGAAGAGATGAAGAGCTCTGTGCAGAAAAAGCCCACCTGGAGCAGCTGCTGAAGGAAGCAGAGGAGCAGCAGGAGGGGCTGCAGCTAGAGCTGGGGATGCTGGCAGAGGAGAAGGCAGAAACTCAGGAGAAACTCAGCCAGGTGAGACCAAAAACCTGGTGCTTCTGGGTGGGCATTTGCTTGGCTCAGTGAAGCTGTTGGATTCTGCAGTGTTTTTGTCAGAGACACTTGGTAGTGCTGGAGGTCAGCAGGCTTTGTTTACTTCTTTTTGGAAACGCGTTGATGGCTGGCGGAGATATTCTGCAGTTCTCTGAGCTGGCCTCTACTGCTACAGATTCTTTTAATCCGCCTGTGTTGGCCTCTTTTTTGGCTTTGGATAAGCTGCAAAGAGACGACTGTGGTGTTGATGAATCTGAGTGGGCCTCCTGCTCTCACTTGTGGCAAAAGAAACAAACTGTGTAGCTCTGAATCCTTTTGCTGAGGCAAAAACTGGAGCTGCATGTTTCTATTTATGCTTTTTGTTGTGAAGTCTGCAACTTTCAAAACTGCCCTTGTTTGGGCCTCGAGAGCGGGACGAAGCCGCAAGCCAATGTCTGCGGTCTTGTGCTGCTAAGAATGGGAATGGCAGCTTGAAATTGTTGGATTTCTGTTTTATGACATACACGCAACTTTGCGGCAAGGACTGGAACGGTATTTTGTCGCGCTTTCAGGTTTACCGCCAGCAAGAGTTGGCCAGCAGTGATCTGGAGCAGTTGCGCCAGGAGTCCTCTCGCCAAGGGCACGCGCTGGCCACGGTGACCAAAGAGAAGGAGTTGCTGGTGCATGAGAAGGCTGCCCTAGAGGTGCGACTGGCAGCCCTGGAGCGGGACAGACAAGGCCTTTCAGAGCAGCTGGCAGAGGCCAGGTAAGGGCAGGGAGGAGACCCTAGGCAGGGCATTATTTGATGTCTGTCATTACAAAGTGGTCATCATCACAGGAGGAGTTATTGCATCCTCTGTGCTTTTCAGGTGGTTTCACCTTCCATGGACAGAAAATCTTGAGGGGGAAAAAAAAAAGTATACCATGATTTGAAAGTTATTTTTCCTGAGAGCTACAGCTAACAGAGCTCTCCTGAGCCTTGGGCTCATGTTTGTGCCCTCTTTCACATTCCTGTGTGAAGTCCAAAGCAAGCCAGCCTGGCTCTGCACTCAGTAATAATTACACCGTGCAGACGTTGAGTGAAACCTGAGGGTTCTCCCTGGTTCTGGTGTCTTGTTCTGTGCACTGGAACAGAGATCTTTCCTTATCGAGGAGTTTGACGTGGCATCTTCAGAATTCAGGGCTGTTCCGTGTGGACGTTGTGAGCAGGACACTGCTGTGTGGGGTGAAGTTGGAGGCTCATGCTGAACATCTTGAGGGCCTTCTGTTTCAAAGGTGACTCTTGTTAAGTATGGGGCAGGACCTAGAGCTGGTTACACCAGCAGCAGGGAGAGCTCTTTGGAATTCTCGCCAGTCTTTGGGAATTCTTGCCCATCACTGATGTGTGGGGCCTGTACTCCTCACCCTGTGCTCTTGTGAGGCAGAGGTCATGGAATAGTTACACAGGGAAGGAAAAGGATTCTTTGCTTCTCCTGTGTTGGGTTTCTAAGGTCAAATGTGGCAAGATCTGCTTTTAAAACAAGGGAAAAAAAGTATTGAGATGTTTGTCCTCCTCGTTTTGGAAGACTCCTGCACTTGCAGAGCTCTGCAAATGATGTTGTAGAGATTGTTTGTCAAGCTTCTTGACTTGTACGCTTTACCACCCCAGAGCGTGTTGGTAGCAAGGCTGATAAACACCATTGTGACTCTGTGTTTCTTGAGAGCTGCTGCTGCTTCTCTTATTTGATCCAGCTGAGTTGTTTTGTCAATTGTTGGGTTGTAGTTCTTGTCCACAACTTTTATTGCTGCTCCGGCTTCCAGGGGAGAGTGCAGCCAAAGGTGCAAGGTGGAAGACGACGCATTTTGAATTTTGAGCTATCTGGAAACAGCTCTTCACTCCCTCCCAACGCCTCTGAAACTGACGGGACTGGCCAGGTCTTATCAGAGCACAGGGGAAGTGGAGGACTCTTAATATTTGATCATATCTATTCCATCTAGAAGCTGTCATGAGAACAGAGATTGGCAGTACATTAAATGTTGAAATGGTTGAGGTCTGTGGATGTACCAGGTTGCATCTGCAGTCCCACAGCTTCCCTTTGCAAGAGTGAGAAGTCGTTAGGGCTACGGCCTACCACGTTAGAAATGGATAGGTGTGGTTCAGGTAAAATCTAGTTACAGTTTCTTACAAATGCTGCTACGAGCATGCCGTTTTTCTGTATCATCTGATGGATTTCTTTAGTCCCTCTTGGACACAGGGAGTCTGGAAAACGACCTACCTGTCCGTACACTACGAACATCATTGAAAAGTCACGAGTCAGGCAGGGAAATACTCTTCTTCTGCCCCGCTGCAGAGCAACTGGGAAGTGCTGATGAGATAAGGGCTGTGAGCAGAGCCTGGGCTTCTGCTTGCTGGCACAGACTTTGTGGGCACAGCTACCCGCGTGCCATAGATCACACAACAGCAATTTAAGATTTGCCTGCTGAGACCAAATGGGGCTGGGCTTTGTGTGCCAGGCTGGGTCATAAAGAAAGCCTGGACGTTCCCTCGGAGGGGCCTGCATTGCTATTTTAAATCGTAAAAACATGCTTTCTGTATACAAGTTTCCATGCAACTCAGTTTCTGTACTCAGATGTAAGGATCTATGATCTTGAATGACTTGGAATGAGTGCCTGTGGGCGTCAGGAGCAAGAAAGTCATTCCTCTGCGTATTCACAACTTGCAGCTCAGTGAAGGAGACCCTGGAGTGCAGCCTGTTTGAGGCTCAGCAGCACATATTTGAGCTGGAGATCGCCAGGAGTCAGCTGGAAACCCAAGTTCACGCAGTCACGCAGGCCAAGGAGGTGACCCAAGGTGACAGCTTCATGCGCTTTGTTTCTGGTGATCCCCCTGCCCAGGGAAGGTGCTGTGAGAAGAGCTCTCTGTCCGCAGTGCTTCTGAGGAGTGAAGGAGCTGGAGAAACATCCCTCCTACACTGAAATAGAAATGGCTTAAACGTCAGTAAAGTCCGAACAGTGTTTATGTAGACTGAGTCTTGCCTTTTGTGGTGTTTGCAGGGGAAGTGAAGTGCCTTCAGTGTGAGCTGGAAGCAGAGAGGTCTCGCATGAAGCAGGAACGGGACACCATGGCCCAACAGCTCTTGGAGGCAGAGCAGCAGTACAACAGTACGCTCAAACTTTGGCAAACGGACCATGACGTGGAAGTAAAGAAGCTGCTGCAAGA
Organism: Chlamydotis macqueenii; assembly: GCF_036417535.1. Taxonomy (NCBI): domain Eukaryota; kingdom Metazoa; phylum Chordata; class Aves; order Otidiformes; family Otididae; genus Chlamydotis; species Chlamydotis macqueenii. Next base: position 1,588,850 of record NC_141571.1, on the reverse strand, counting down.
CCTGGTAGGGAACAAGATGCTTTGCATTCTTCCAGGCAGCTTTGTGGGCTGGCTGGAGGAGAACAGCAGCCTGGGCATGGGAAATGGCAGCAGTCATCTGCCACAGGCCACACGTCGCCAGGCCAGGCAGCAGAGCCAGTGGCTCCTACCTGAAGGCACGTGAAGACCCCCAGGACTGTGCGGGGACAGGAAACGCAGCCACAGATTCGGTGTTGGGCGTTAAGACGAGTTCAGGAGAAGGCTGGGTGGTCCCCAGCCAAAGCAGGGCAGCACAGGGGCAGGATCTTGGCAGACTCCCCTCTGCCATGAAGGGGCAGGCCTGCCAACTGCCGTCACAGGAGCTTTGTTCCCTGCTTTCTGTCCTTTCCCGGGTGACAGAGGGATTCTCTTTGGGCTTGACGCATACGGAACAGGTCCCTTGTTCTTCCTGGGACTTCAGCTGGTGGCCTGTCTTGTGAGCAGGGCATGGGGGTACTGGGCGCTTTCTCACCCTGCAGGCCACCTGCGCCTTGTCATCGATGAAAAGGGAGGTGAGCTTTGAAAACAGAGCCTGGGAGAGCAGAGAGAATTCCTGAGGCGAGAGGTGCTAGGGAAAGAGGCAGGCATCAGAGAGGGGAAGGGAACAGCTCCTTTTCTTCCACCTGCTGAGCCTCCTTTGCAGTTCCTTGACAGGCCGTGAGTTCTGGAGGGCACAAAGGCAGGAGTGTGCACTGTTGAGGTGGGGCTGTGTGGGAGGGATGAAGCTTCAGATGGTTTTTGAGGAGCTGGGCTGGGACTGCATCTCAAAGTCTTTTCCTGCCCTCATCAGGCAAGCGAGCGGGAAGGGCACCGTTCCAAGCTGCAGGAGATGCTGCAGCAATGGGCAAAGGAGAAGGCAGAGGCAGAAAGGGAGCACGAGAAGCAGCTGGTTGATATGGAGCAGAAAATTGCTACCCTGCAAGCTCAACAAGAAGAGGAAGTAAGCAGAGTTGAAAATGCCATGCAAGAGGTAAAGAGCGTGGAAGGAGAATTTGTGTGGGTTTTTGCGAGGCTGGAGCTGCGGGAGATGGCTGGATAGCAGGCTGTGTGGAGCTGCCCTTTGTGTTTTCTGCACTGAATTTGGTTAGGTTCAAGGTGAGGTGGAATCTTTGGTTCTAGGAACAAGAGACCTCTCATACGAAGCCAAGCAGAGATGTCACCTTTCATTTTGGACTTTTGTGCTGCTGTTGTGGGTTGGTATTTTTAAGATTGACCTCAGAGTAGGTTCACTGTTTTCTTAACGGTCCTCTTCAGATGCTTTTTGTACCCTCAGTCAGGTTATTAAGGATGTAACAGATATGTTTACTGATAGGTGTATATAGCCTGAACTGAATTTAAGTCCAAAGGTTTTAGGTCTGAATCTCCACAAGGATGAGTTTTTTGTATTTCATGGTATGGGTTGGGGTGTCAGTATTGTTGAGAAAAGAAAACATTTTTTAAACACTCCTCCGAAATATTTCTAAGTAGTGAAACAGAAGTGTCTTCTGGGCTGTTGCTGGTCAGGTATTTTGTGCCCAGATTTCCTGTGCCAAAGCAACCCTGTCATACACCGAGAGTCCTCCTTGTGTCCTACCCGCAGTCCTCTTTATGCAGACGGGCTAGGGACGGCAGGACCCCTACCTGTGTCTACGGGTCTTGAAATGACAGGACAGCAAGCCTGTCAGTCTTTGAAACTTTCCGCACCAATCTTGTAGGGGAAATTTAACCCTGTTTTGTCTTTATTTCTGTGCAGCTGCTGCTAGAAAAGCAGCGTGAGAAGGATGCTTTGTTAGAGACGCTACTCCAGACTGAGGGAGAGCTCAGAGAAGCCTGCCAGCAGCGAGAGCAGCTCAGGCAAGAGGTGGAAGAGCAGCGAGAGCAGGGGCAGGTAAGTCCCACTAGTAGGGCAGATTGAAAGAAGAGGCAGTTGGCACCTGGGCATAAGCTGAGAGGGAGACTGAGAGAAGCCAGGTTACAGAGTGAAGGGCAGCAACAAGAAAAAAAACCAAGCGCTGTGACTGAGGATGCAAGGACTGCTGTAGGCGTGGAAAGCACAGAGCCTGGTAAGCTCCAGAGACCAGCAGCAGGAAGGAAGGCTTCCAATGGAAGCAGAGCTGGGTAGAAAAGCAGAAAGAAGTGGCTGAATGAATGTGATTTTGAGACAGAAAGGAAAAAGCTGGAGCTGATGGCAGGTCCCAGTAACTTGCTCTCCGTTTGTGTTTACAGAACATCACAGAAAAGCTGCAGGCAGAGCTGCGGGAAACTCGGAGAACGATCAAGGCAGAGGAGAACAGGCACAAGGAAGAGATCAAAACCGTCAAAGAGGAAGTGAATATCCTTCTTCAGCAGAGGGGTGCTCTACAAAAGCAGGTGACTGAAACAGCAAGAGCAGCTCCATCCATCAGACAGGGGCTCTCTGCCCTTCTTGCCTTTGCGTTGCAGAGCAGCAGGCTGATGGGGTAGTCCCGCTGGTGGCCATGGCACTGTGGTCTCCATCTCAGCTGCTCTGAAGGAGACTTACTGGTCAGCTGAATCTCAGCTGCTGCCCTGGACAGACGGGCTGGTCCTTTTCCTTGTTTGCCAGCAGTCGTCAGAATGGATTTCTGCTGGTCTTGTGGTTTAAGGTGGTTTTTCAGATGAGCACGGTGATCCACTCTAGATTTTTCAGCAAGTCAGCTGTATCTATTGTGACTCTGGTGCTCTCGTGAGAGGGTGACATTTCAAGTTGTTCTTTCCCTTTTGTCACAGTAGATGATATGGTTGACAGGGACAAACTGCATCTTTGACTGCTTTGTTGCGTTTTACTTGAGGTGGAAGAGTTGACAGCTCAGCTGGCAGCCTCTGAAGATTCCCAGCGAATTATTGGCCGCAAAGCTGAGCAAGATCTGAGTGAGGCACAGGAACTGTCAAGGCAGAAGGTGCTGGAGGTTGTGCACCTCCAGAAGATCCTGGAGGAGAAGAGGAGTCAATGGGAGGAGGTAGAACATCAGAACAAGGAGCTGCAAGTGTGTCTGCAGTCCTTGGAGGGGGAAAGGAGTCGTTGGGAAGAAGTGGAGCGTCGTAACACAGACCTTCAGGCTTCGTTGAAGGTCCTTGAGAGTGAAAAAGCCAGGTAAATGAAAGCCTGTGAGACCCTCCATACTGTTTAATGCATTCCCTCTTTCAGATCTTTGCACATACAAGTGGTTCTGGCAGCATTTCCTGAAAAGTGGAGTTCTGAACTATTCACGCAGATATGTTTCATTCTCTTGATGTTGTGTTTAATTTTCTTTTCTTCTAATCCTTCAATTACAGTTTTTCTGAAGACAGTGGCTTTTGGAGTAGTCCTTTCCTTAAAAGGAGGGGTTCTGTTAGGTCAGCATGTTAATACTGAAACTTTCAGGGGTTGCAAACCTGAAACACACCAAAGGAGGCAGTATGAGCTGCAGTGTAATGAGTGAAATCAATCTGTCAGCTCTGCCAGTAAACTTCAAACATTTGGGAGCTTTGATTGGCAGAAGCCATCTTAAAATCTTGTCTTTGAAGTAAGATTCCCCTCTGAGGCACCCAAGAAAAGAGAATGTTTCTTATTGCTATCTGTTTCTTCGTTCCTCGAAAACATCCCAACAGGTGTCTGGAGAGGCTCGAGCAGGGTCCCTCTTAGCCTCAACAGTTACGGATGTTACTGACTGTCCAAGGAGTTCAAGAAAGAAGAGAAAGGGTAGGTAGGCTACTTCACCTGGTAAAGTTCTGCCAGTCTTCAACAGAGATCTTCATTGAAGAACAGAAAGAAAAGACAGTGCACTCTTGCTTCCCCTCTGAGAAATCCTGCATTTTATATAAGGATCTGAGTATTTCCTCCAAGCCTCCATTACCACTTCTATTGGCCTTCCTTTCTCTAGCTGAAAGCAATATGGGTGCTGGACAAAACTCCCCCAAAGATCACCTTGCTGTCAGTTGCTGCTGTTCCTACCAGGATGTACAAGCTACAGGAAGAAAATGTCTCTTCATTCCTGACAAAACTTTTCCCTTGGAGTCTCGTTAGTCAAAAGAACTTTCCTGTTCCCTAATGTCCTAATTTCAAGACTTTGTTATGTTGCTATATACATTCCCCTCTTGAAAAAGGTGTGGTATTTAGCCAGTAATTCACCTTTCTTCTGAGGAAGTAAGCACAGTGGGCACGTGCTTGGGTGTAACTGCCTACCTGGCTTAGGACTGAACAAGCAGCCTAGTTGTTTAGACAAACAGCAGACAAAGCGACTTTCCACTTGGCGGTGGAAGTCCTAAGGGTTTATTAAATGTTATATCATGTAGTAATGAGTTGCACGCTCTCTCTTTCAGGCTGACTCTGTCTCTGGAAGAGAAGGAACTGAGCCTCAGAACCCTGGAAGAAAAGAACCTTGCCCAGCACAGTGAGATGTCTCAGCTTCTTTCTGCTTTTCATGAGGCCCAGCAGCTCCATTCAGACCACAGAAGAGAAATACAAGAGCTCAACAACCAGGTGACCTATGCACTAGCATCCTCTTCTCCAGGGACATAAATACCACCTTCAGCTTGTAGGCCCCAACTTGTTTCCCCTCCCGACAACATACACTCCTGTATTCTGCCCAGAGACTTTGCACATTTAGGTCAAGGCTGGATCTGCTCTGTTCTGCCTATGTTTTTCCCTGTTTTATCATGATTCATGGCATTGAATCTCTGAGGAGAAACAGAAGATTCCTTTGGAGCTTCTCAGTATCTCTGTTACAAGTGTTGTCCCCAGATGGTGTTTCTGCCTCAGTTTGGGCACTGAGCAATATGGTGAAACAGAAGTGGTTACTGCAGTCTGTGCAAGGTACTTCCATCTCAGCCAATTCGTCTGGCGTTTTGGAGATGCACCATAAAGGATGCTGATTGTCTCCTCTTGTACTCCCAAGCGTCCCTGGCAGCCCCACTCTCTCAAGCAGGGATGCTTGATCTGCAGCCACCCCTCTCACCCTTTCTCTCACACATGCTCACACACACACAGAGCTTCATTTCTGAGGTTGGAAAGCATGAAAGCCTGACAGTTGGACCATTCCTTTGGGGACAGGGAAACTTCCTTTTGGCCCCTCAGCCTCCAGATACCTGTTTCTAGCTTCTTTTGCTCAGTTTGAATCCTTGACTTTGTGCCTTCTGTTTCCAGTCTTTTTTTTGCTTGAAGGAATTTCTCCTTCATTCCTTCCTCTGCTTCGTGCTCTGCTGCCTTGGTAGCAGCACTGTCCCTGAGGCTCTGTGCATCTGTGTTACAGGTACAGTCACTGCAGGAGAAGGAGGCTGGCCTGGCAACTCGAGAGAAACAGCTGCTACAGGATCTGGAGGACTCCCGAGCGGGCAAACGGTGCTTGAGGGACTCTTTGCATGTGCTGGAGGCCGAGACGTCCGAACTGCGTTTGAGGCTTTGCAGCACAGAGAACAGAGCAAAGGCATTGGCCACGGAGTGTCAGCAGGCTAACAGTGCCCGCTGTGAAGCCCAGTCCCAGCTGGACAAACTGCACTTGGTTCTCCACCGCATGATCTGTGACAGCAAAGACTCAGTCACCTGGAGATCAGGCAAGTGTGGGAAGCTGGGTTGACAAATCTATAGAGCACGTACAGGAGAGCAGATGGCAGGAGGGGTGGTTCTTTGTAATCCCAATATGATAGACTCATCCCTTCAGTTTAGGCTGACTCAAGCCTTGGGAAGTCTTGAAAGCCTGACATCCCAGCAGAGAGACAAGTCCGTGTTTGTATGTGGAGGAAGGACCAGTATCAAAATGAAATAGGGCTCAAGTCATGTCAAGTCACATTCTTCCTTGGGGCAGCACTGACTGTAGTGGTCAACAAAATAATGTTTAACCTGTGACACATGTCTTGCTGTAATGTGAGCTCTAGGACGATGTCAAAGGCACTACCACCTTCTCCTGTGTATAAAGAGGTCTTGTTTGTTGGAGACCCTTCAATCAAAGCTTGAAACAGAATGGTTTCTCTCTTCAGAACAGGATCATGTCTGGGGCCTAAATGTTTCTCAGGCCAGGGACCTCCCTGCAGAGCTCACAGTGGACAGAGTGGCAGCAGCCCTAGAAGACCTGCGTCAGCACCTGAAGCAGACTCAGCAAGATCTGGTAATGTGCCTCTAGTGCGCTCAGAAATCCTGTCCCTCTGCAGGGCTGCACTGACAAGCAGAGTGCCAAAGCCAGAATGGGTGTAAGTTCCTGTAGGCTAGGTTGCCTTGCTTCCACGGGGAGAAAGGAGAATCATGATCGCATCTCCCATTACTGTCCAAATGCCCCCTCCCACCTTGGCTGTTTCTGCCTTAGTGCCTCCTCCAGCAGTGACTCTGTGAGGTGATAACTTCTCTTCTTACCTCTTCCAGAATGATGCAAGCAAGAAGATACAGGACTTGGAGCTGGAACTGAGCGAGAGGCAAGCTGAGAGGGACCATTTCAGTGCCCACAATCAAGAGCTGCAGAAACAGTTGGCTCATAGCCAGGAAGGTACAGCTTCTCCTTTCCAACCCACTGACCCCATCCTGTCTTACCAGCGGGGATTTCTGATACCACACAGAGGAAAAGTGCAGTGCCCGGAGATGGGAGGAGGAAAAAAAAACAAGGATGAGACTGACTTATAGAACTACCAGTGAAAGCTTTTTGTAGAGAAAGATCCAGTGGCTGGCAGTGCATCTAGCTGTGCGACTGGTGATACGTGTGCAGAGGTGGTGCCTCTCGGGTCACTTGTCACTGCTAAGTAGATATAGCTTGATGCCTCACAGCGTACTTCTCTGTGTGCTCTTTAAATCAACCAGCCTGGAGAAAGACTTCTCTTTATCGACTCCCTTTTTCTCTTACATGGCAGATTCACAGAGCATTAGTTCCGTGTTTAAACTGCTGTGTTATTGCATCCTTTCTTCTGTTGCTTTTCCTAGTTCTCTGGTACCTTCTGCTTTTGCATCCTTCTTACCTGTTTTCTTGCTGATATTGATTCGGTTTCTAGGCTCACAGCCATAGCAAACAATTTCTTACTTCCCTAGCCGCTTCTTTCTTACGCCTTTGGCAACACACTGACATGAAGTTTATCTATAACTGGTTTTCACATCTAACTAGTCATCTCTTCCTCTCCAGGCCATCCCAGAGGCTCCAGGGCTATTGACCTCTCTATATCATAGCTGGACAAGTATCCCTGCTCCTTTCTCTGTCATTGTTTTCCCACTCTCCACATCAGAATTGCTTTTTCATCTCATTGTCTTGTTTTCCTTGTTTCAGACTACAGGAACAGGGAGGTGTGGGCATTGTTCATTGCCTCCCCTCAGGCTGTCCCCTGCTCCTGTAGTGCCTTTACCTGCTCAGTATTTCTTCATGTTCCCTCTCTGAGATGGAACTGTTGATCACTTTTCAGACTCTTTACAGGAGAGTTTTTTCCAGGCCTTAGATCATTGCTTTTTCTGGAACATTGTAGTTTTTACTACATACATTACATATGATAACAGCTTATATACTTTAAGTTCTGCCATTGAATGGATGCTGTTTGTCCCACTGGTCACTTCTTTCCCTCTTCAGTTCCTGTTTATTAGTTTAGTCTATAGGTTTAGTTTTAATTCCTGTCTATGTGTAGTCCTTCTTGCTTCAAATCTCAGTACCAGTGTGATGCTCAATTGTTCTTGCCTTGCTGTTGTCCTAGTATCACCGAACATTTCCTTTCTTCTTTTTTCTGCCAGAGCACAACACATTCCCCAGCATTCTTTTGGACTAATACCTCAAAGTGCATCTTCAAGCGTGACATTGATGTCTGCTCTTTTCTCTGCAGTCTGTTAAGCCTTCCTGGTCAGTTTAACTGTGTCATAGTCAGTCTTCACATTTGCTGCTTCTTCCTTTTCCTTTAGGGCACTGGATCTGACTCTTACCTACTGACTCTGTCCTTGTTTCACCGATGTCAGTTTTTCCCGCTTCTGTGAGTGACTGCCGCGAGTGGGTGATTCAGATCGCTTGAAGAACCGCTGTCAAAAGTGTTAGTAAAAGGGGTTTTAATATGATGTTATACAAGTGTGACTTAACAAAGTTCAGTGGCAAGGTTCACTCTATTAATTACTGCATGGGAAAACATACAAAGGAAAATTGCATTACACTCAAGTTAGAATGATTCATAGAGAGACCGGAGATGCAGAGGGTAAGGAGGACTTCCCCATGTTGAGTCACAAAGTTCAGAGTGGACCCCCTTGCTTTCTAAACTCCTTCTCAGAGAGCAGTCTAGGTGCAGCTGGATCCAGACTTAGTCAGCGGTTTATGTCTAAAGGATTATATATGCAACATTTATATAGTGTTTCATTAGCATCAATTCAGCATGCAGACAGAGTTGCCATGGCAAAATCAAAGTTCTCATACTACAGGGTTATGCGCGATGTCGGTCACGTACCAAAGATGTGCCACTGGTAAAAGGTCTCTCTGCTTGAGGAGCAACGTTGAGAGGTGTCCCAGCTCAAAGGGAGATTGCTGCCATGCTGCCTAGCAGGGAGTGCTTAAAGGCGACTCACTTAGGCTGTCATATTTGTGAAATAAAGTGATTGGCCTGGAGTCAAATTACCTATGATGGGGAAAGATTTGCGTGAGAATCCTTATACCCACAGCTTTCTTTGTTCCTTGATAGATGAGTCTTGGAAGAGCCACCCACTCTTCATGCATTAATCGTGTGGTCAGTGTTCCAAGCTCGTATGCCTCGATGCTCACTGTGCCACTCTGCTCCTTTCTGCAGAGCCTGGAAAACAGAGAGACAGGCAGATGAGAAAATGGTGTTTTCTCTGTAGGATGCAGATCAGTTGGGTTTTGCTTTGCTTTTCACCTTCTCCTTCACCATTACTGTTGCAGAGACACAGGTGGCAGAACACCAGAAGAACTCTCTACAAGCCACCTTGCAGGAAGAGACCACTGCTCTAAAGGAGGAGGCTATGACTCTACGTCAGGAGGTGACATCTTTGGAAAGCAGACTTCAGAGCACTGAGAAGCAAAGAACGGATGTCCTGGTGAGGCTGGCAGATGCCCTAAAGGGCCATTCTTATGTATTTTTTGGCCATCGGTTAATAATTCTAAGGAGCAACTTTTTCCAGTGGAGAGCTGATTTTGCGTGGTGGTGTACAGGACCTGTACAAATCTGAAAAGATACAGAGTACGCAAATGCTGACCAAGTTGCCCTCATTTTTCTCCTTCCTTCCACTCATCATTCCTTGTTTCCCAGACTTCTGCTTTCCTGCCAGGCCGTGTAGCTGAATTAGCAGGGCCATCACCTTGGGTGACAGTCCAGAAAGGAGGGATCGTTAACATGACCGGTATCACAGAGTATGTGGAGAGACCACAGACCACTACAAGAGCAAAAGAATATTATTTATGCCAGTGGTAGTTTTTTGGTTTAACTTTTCCAACTGCATTATTCTGAATAATTAGAAAAAGATGCTGTAGTTACATAAAGCTCAGTTATGATTCAGGGTGTTTATTTTCCTCAATTATAAAGATTTCTGCCCTTGAAGCTTAAGTCAAAGTAATTTTCAAACATGTCCCTATTTACGTTGCATACTTTGGGCAATTATTTGTGTCCAAATCCATGTTTAGATTTCTAAATATCTGGGTCTGGAAAAAGGGGTGAGAAGGCAAAGTTTGCTAATAATAGAAAACTGTTCAACATTGCCCATCTGAGGGGCAGACAGTGGGGAGGAAATAAAGAAACTTGAGGGGAAAAAAAAAAAAAGTACTGATCTAACGAAATAGGTATGTCTGCAAGGGGAAAAGAAAACTAGTCCTGTCTTGAAAAACAGAATTACAGACTGTGATCTGACCGTAACCCCTTTAAGAGGGGACAGTGGGGTTCTAGAGGATAAAATGAAATGTTGGGGTGGTCCTCAGAAAAAAAAAAAAAAGGAATTCAAATGTTGTTCTCTTTCCCCTCCTAATAGAAAGAACATCATCATGCCACTGCCTAAATCATGCTTAGTCTGGACTTTAAATCCTGGCTGCAGTTCTGGCAGCTCCTCCCCAAATAGAAGAGGAGAAGGGCAAAAAGGAAGATGGGAGTGGCAGAGTAAGCTGAGAAGTCCGCAGCCTAAAGGATGGCACAGGACAGGTCTACAACATCCTGAGAGACAGGGAAGGAGAGAGCAGTGCTTGTTCACTCTCTTTTCCAAGAGATGAACAAGAGCCGTCTGATGAAGAGAGACCCATGCTGCAAGAAAATGACAGGAGGTGGTCCACTTAGAGCAGAGCAGACCTCTTGGACTCCTTGACAAAGGGTGTTGTAAATACAGCAGGTCTACATGGGGTCAGGAGGAGACCGTGAAAGGTCTCACGAGCTGGAGCAGTGCTGGTGGTCGGGGAGGTACCACATAAGTGTACCCCACTCTCAGGCTTTCTTCCCTGGGTGTGCACTTATAGGCACCGTTACTTACAGGATACAAGCCTAGACATATGAGCCAGTGCAGCAGTTTTTACACAATCAGTATTTTCCCACTGCTCCTTTACAATGACTCCAAAACTGAGTTATGGACAGACTGTGATAAATACAGTACAGTTCTCAAATCTTTTTTGAGTGAAGCAGAAATTTTCCATGGAAAAGGGAAACCAAATGAATAGCTTGAATTTTCTACAAAAAGCTCAGACTTCAGCCCTTGACTGCCACTGGAGCAGGAGGTCAAATCATGTAGGAAAAGCAAACATATATTGATGGAATTACTGAATGTTTTTTCCTCCACGTTTTGCAGCATGAACGGGACAGACTGCAAGCACTTAAGCAAAAACTGGTATGGGAGCTCAAACTTCTTCAGGAATCAGTCACAGCCTCTGAAACCCGAGCAAATACGGTAACAGAGATGAATCACTGCCTTGAACAAGAACTCCAAAGTACATTGTTTGTCTTAAAAATGAAAAATGAGGAAGTGGAAACGCAGTGGGAGAAAATCCAAGTGCTCCAGAAAGAGGCAGTAGGGGGAAAAGCTTTGCAGGAGTCTCTCACTCAGGTGACTGCCCTCCTGTCAGAGAGGGAGGCAGAAATGAAGTTGTGCAAGGAACAGATGAGAGTGCTGGAAGAGCAGAAAGAAATGCATCAAACTACCCTCGATCAGGTTATTAAGGACATGAGAGAGAAAAAGCAGGAGATGGCAGCCCAGCAAGAACAGATCCAGGAGCTGGAGAAGCAGCAAGAAAAGCAAAGGATTGCTGTAAGCAACATGAGGAAAGAGCTGGAAGAGAGAGACCAGCAGATCAGATCTCAGCAAGAACAGATCCAGGAGCTGGAGAAGCAGAGAGAAATGCAGAGGAGTGCTGTCAGCAGGATGAGCAAAGAGCTGGAGGAGAGAGACCAGGAGATCAAACTCAAGGAGGAAGAAATAATGATTCTAGAGCAACACGGTGCATCCGAAGTAAGAAATCTGCAGGTCGATCTTGATCACATGAAAGGAAACTTGAAGGACAAAAACTTAGAACTTACGTCTCTGACTCAGCAGATCCAAGAACAGGAAATGGAGAGAGAAGACGCAAGACTTGAACACCTGCAAGCAGCTCTTAAGGACAGAGAGAGGGAGTGTGATTCTCAAAGGGATCAGTTAAGACTCTTGGAGCAATACAAGGGACAGCAAGAGGGGTATCTGCAAGACCTTCGTGATAAAGCAGAAAAGATGACACTTTGTTTATCTGAGAAAGAACAAGAGCTTGAGTCACAACAAAACGAAATCCAGGAAGCTGAAGAAGTCATGGAAATGCAGTTAAGGACTGTCCGTGACCAACTGGAGCAGACCTTAGAAACCGTAAAAGAAAAGGACAGGCTCCTAGACAGCCAAGAGCAACAAGCAAGGAGCTATGAGGAAAAGACAGAGGAAGAGCTGGCCGTCTTGCGCAGAGACTTAGAATACTCTTCGGCAGTGCTGAAACGGAAGGATTTAACAATTGAATCTCAGAAGGAACTGATTGAGACCTTGCTAAAAGAACAAGAAGACTCTGAACAGCAGAAGGAAATTGTGCATCATCTTGAAGCGGCACTAAAGGAAAAAGAGCAGGAAATGTTATCCCTTAGGAAGCAATGCGAGGCATGCAAGGCAAAGGAGGAAAAGCATGAAGCTGAGCAAGCAAATCTTCAAGCAGCAAGACGGATTGTGAAAGAAAGAGAAGTCCAGATCGGGGATCTGGAGGAGGCCATCTCTAAGCTTCAACAGCAGAAGGAGGAGGCAGCGATGCAGACTAAAGCCATACTGCAAAAACTAGAATGCGCTGAATCTTCCCTAGAAGCTCGAGATGAAGAGATAGTGTCTTTGCAGGAGCGTGTCCAGGACCTTCGAGAGCAGAAGGAGCTGGAAAGCAAGCAGGCCAAGAGTCTAGAGCAGGATCTAGCCAGAATGAGCCAGACCTTGAAGGAGAAGCATTTGGAGCTCCTCAAGCAGGCAGAGCAAATGAACATGTTGCAGCTTTGTGGCGAAAGCAGGGAAGCAGCCCTAACATCATGCCAGCAGCGAGTGAATGTGCTTGAGGAAGCGGTGAGGAAGAGAGATGAAGACAGGGAAAGCCTTCTGCAAAAACTGCAGCGCCAAGAAGAAGAACTGAAGACCTTGCAGAATCTCCAGCTTAGGCTAAGCGAGAAGAATGAAGAGCTTGGACATCCCAGAGAGCAGGAGAAGCTGCTGGAAGAAGCCTTGCATGAGAGGGGACGAGTGACGGAGGCTGAAGGGGAGCTGAAAGAGTTAGAAGAGGAAATGAGAGGTCTTTGGGAAGAGCTCCAGCATGTCCGGCAGACTGTGACAGAGAAGGATGAAGAGATCAAGCAGCAGAGAGACAGAGTCCGGTATTTGGAGAAGACTCTGAGAGGGAGAGAAGGAGAGCGTAGAAGGCAGAGTGAACTCCTGAAGCAATTGACATCAGGTTTGCGATGGAAAGATGGAGAGGACGCACTACGGAAACAAATCCAGAAGCTCCAAAACTGGCAGGAGGAGGAAGCAGAGAAGAGGAGAGTTCTCCAGGAGAGAGACAGTCTCTTGCAAAGGCAGAAGGAGCTAAGCCAACAACTGGCAGAGGAGCGGAGAGCAAAGGGGGAAGAACTGGAGCGTGTGATTGCTGTTTGGAAGCGGAGTGAAAGCGGAGAAATGGAATGGAAGGAGAAGGCACAAGCACTGACTCTTGCCCTTACCGAGAGCGAAGCGGCCAATGGGACTCTGAGGGAAGAGGTAGCCGTCCTGCAGCGCATGGTTTCGGAGAGGGACAAGGACCGGTTCCATCATCAGGTAGGCAGCGTGACTGCTCATCAGTCAACTCAGATGTCTAGAAAGGATTCTAAGGGCGTTGCCCATAAAGATACGGGAAGATCTATTCCCAGAAACAGCTGACCTGCTCGGCCAGCGAAAGCATGGCTGCCGGCAGCAGGCTTGCCTGTCTGTGCAGCTCCGCCCAGAGACCATTCACCTGCCGGCACGTTTTCTGTCAAGCCCAGAGCTCCTGAACGAACTACGGAGCTTGCTGTTAACATTAACTGCAGTCCACAAAGTTGGGGGTGGGTAATTGGTTCTCCTCTCTCTCGGCAAGCTGAGCCAACGTGTGGTGGTTAGGATTTGGCATGGAAAGGAAGGGGCACAGGTGACCAGACTCAGGTACTAAACTGAGCAGCACTCGATAGCGGTGGCTGAACAGCGGCTACACTGATGGTGCTTAGAGGAGGCTTTCAGAGACTGAGGTTTCTGAGGCAGAGCTTTTCCAGCGTATGTGGCAGCAGCTCCCATAATCTCCTCTCTGAATCCCCGCAGGCCATTGCAGAGGGGGAGCAGCTGTCGTGGCTCTCGGAGAAGAGACTCCTGTCGCAGCGGCTGGAAGGTCTGCAGCGAGCAGTTGCAAGGCTGGAAGTTGAGAAGACGGAGCTGCAGCAACTGAATGCTGAGCTGGGGAGGACTCTTGAGCAGGTAAAACAGGCTTTCCCTGCCTCTGCAAAGCCTCACGCGCCTCTGGAACACAACACGTTGCCACAGACGGCCCTTTGGAGTCCGCTGCTTGTTTCCTCCCTCTCCCACTTTGCCCTCTGGGTGCCCGCTTTTGTGTTTTCTCTCTCTTCTGGCACCCCACTGCCTTCTCAACTGCGCATTCACTCCGCTACCGCCCTTCCTGCCCCAGCGTCCCCATACCCACACGTTTGACGCTCTTGTCTCAGGAACCGTTTCCTCTGGCTCTTTCTCTGCCATAGTCCCCTTCGAGTGCTGTTTGCCCTTGCCGTTCTCTGGTGCAATTCACAGTCTCTGAGCAGAAATCTCCTTGCCACGATGAGCTGAGGTCCTTTTGCTCCTTGTGTGGGGGCAGGTTTCTGTGACCCTTTCTCCTGTCCAACGTGCAGGTGGAACGTGAACGGAGGAGACTGAGGAGACGTTGTAGGGGTCGGTCGCCACCAGATGCGTGCGGATCTTCTCTCTCTGACCAGCACAAGGTGCCTGCTGCTAGACAGGTGAGAACAGAATCTTACTTGGTGGGAGGAGGCTCTGGCCACACAGCGCAACGATGGCAAAACCCAGTGGCAGCAGCCCCCCGGTACAGACCTGATAGCAGCCCAGTCTCGACCGTGGCCCTGGCCAAGCTGGAGACCAAAGAGAAATGCTTGTGTTTTCTTCACAGGAGGAGTCTCCCGTGCGTGGCAGTGGTCGGTTAGCTGAGCTGCAGAACCAGGTGAGGAGGAGGAAAGCTCTTGTCACAAGCTGCTGGGGCTGTACTGAGGGGCCCAGCTCTGCACCATGCTACAGCCCGAGCTTTGTGTGGCTGTGGGGAAGGGAGCACAGCAGGCAGGGGAAATATCCAGCCAGACGCAGCTGTTGGCCACAGCCAAACAACTTCATTCACCTGGGTCTGCTCTCTGACTTGCCTGAAGGTCCAGCAGGGTGGGAGAGGGCTTGGAGGAAACTGAGGAAACTGGAACTTGCTGGGAGAGAGGGAGTCCTCTCAGGATGTTGAGTCTGGCTCATCTTGTTGACTCGTTCTGTTTGCCCTGGGCTCCCGTAACGGTGGAGCTTGCACCAGTACGTCCCAGTAGGGGACTGAGTCAGAGATGCTGGGAACCTCTTACTTCCCCCACCAGCAGGACCAAGTCTTTGTCAGGGCTGGAGTTAGAGGGTGCGTCTGCCCCGACAGCTGGTACCGCGGGGCTACGGCTGGTCCTGACAGCGTGGGCTTGTCTGAGCTCAGCCTCTTGCCTCTTCCAGGTGTCCCTTCTGCAGACGCAGCTGGCACAAGAACGGAAATACAAGCGGGATTATATTGAGCGCTGTGCCAAGACCAACCAGGAGCTGTCACACCTTCACCAAGAGCTGTCTTGCTCCTTGGCAGCTGTAGTGAGGGAGCCCAAAGCTGCTGTCCTGGAAGCAGAGACCTGGAAGCTGGATCGGTCTCTGAGCCGTACCTTGGCATTAGTATCTCTGGACCATCAGTCTCCTGAGAGACAGCCGTTGGTTCAAGAGCCAGATCCAGTAGTAATGAGGACCTGAGGTAGCAGTGTTCAGCAAAAGGTGGCGACCTGCTGTAGTAGCCTTGGTTCAAGGCATGAGTCCCAAAGTAAGACAGAAGTTCAGAGCACAGTGCTCCCTGCAAGCTCCTCAGCACTGGTGGGACAAAACTGGTGCTGGCTTTTGTGGATGGGGTCTGTCACAGGCCTGGAAAAGCAGATGGACCTGATGACCAGGTAAAAACTTCTTGCTTTTCCGAAGCACTCCATCATAGCACACCTTGTCAGTCTCCACACGGCCTTCCACATTAGAGTGTTCCTCTCAGTTTCTGTACTATATAAAAAGATTTTCTCTGCTTTTATTTTCTTTAATACACTTACTTATTCAAAACACTGCAGTCTCTGAGCAGAAATCTCCTTGCAATGATGGCCAGTTGCTCCTCCACTCGCTTCAGCAGCTGCTCTAGGTGCGCTTTCTCTGGACAGAGCTCTTCATTTGTGTCTTTTATAAAAGTTCAGCTTCTCCTGGTCAGAGATCGTTGCTTTCTCCATTTCATCCACTTTACTTGATAGGTATTAGAAGGCCACTATAAGGTGTCCCCAGAGCCTTCTCTTCTCCAGGCTGAACAGCCCCAGCTCTCTCAGCCTGGCCTCACAGCAGAGCTGCTCCAGCCCTCTCATCATCTGTGTGGCCTCCTCTGGATCCTCTCCAACAGCTCCAAGTCCTTCTGATATTGGGGGCTCCGGAGCTGCATGCAGTGCTACAGAAGGGGTCTCACCAGAGCGGAGCAGAGGGGCAGAATCCCCTCCCTCGACCTGCTGGCCACGCTGCTGGGGATGCAGCCCAGGATGTGGTTGGCTTTCTGGGCTGCAAGTGTGTGTTGCTGGCTCATGTTCAGCTTCTCGTCCACCAGCACCCCCAGGCCCTTCTCAGGGCTGTACCTTCAGGAGGTACTGAAGTAGGTGAGAGAGAGGAAGAGCCAGAGGAAAGCTCCTGTCCCTAATCTCATGCAGTACAGCCATGTGCCAAGCTACAACTACTGTCTTGCAGAGGCAGGTACACAAGGAGGGTTCTGCTCCTACAGATC
Organism: Chlamydotis macqueenii; assembly: GCF_036417535.1. NCBI lineage: Eukaryota > Metazoa > Chordata > Aves > Otidiformes > Otididae > Chlamydotis > Chlamydotis macqueenii. Next base: position 1,572,357 of record NC_141571.1, on the reverse strand, counting down.
AACGTGGGAAGAGGCCTTCTGTTACCACCAGTTGACACTAAAATGGTGTGAGAAATCATTCTGTGTCCTTTCACTGACTACAGAGGGGCCACTGAATGTGCATTCAGACTTGGTGCCACCTGGTGACTGCTCAAGGTAGGGAAGATAGGAAAACAGATGTGCCCTCAATGTCTCTGTGCCACAACAGGGTGCTCCAAGCCTCATAGTTAAATCTGAAGAAACATTCAAGGCCAGGTTGGACGGGGCTCTGCGCAACCTGATCTGGTTGGAGAAGGCACTGGAGACAGAATTCCCAGAAATGGGAAAGGTTGTCAGCCATCACTTCCTGCCAGCTGGCCATGTCCCATCCCCAGTGGGGCCCTGCACTTCCACATGCAAAACTCCCCCAGCCTCCCATGGCAGGTACTCACCCAGAGGCCTGAGCCTGACACGATGTGGGGGGCTGCCAGGGAGGGGTTGCGCCCACTGGGCTCCTCCACGCCGGGAGCCTCCTGCCCGCCACCTCGACCTCTGCTCAGCCTCCCGCCCAGCGAAGGCCACCCGACAGACGGTGCCTGCACCGCCCTTCACACTCTATCAAAGCTGCTGCTTGGTGCCATGGGCACCCGCTTGGACAGCTTGGAAGGGCTGCCCATGGCTCCTAATGCCCTGTGCACGACAGCTGAGCTGGCCCTGGGCCTGGCTGGCACAGCCACAAAGCAAATCCTTTGGGGCTCCAGCAGGGAAGGAAAGGAAAAGCCCCTCGCCCTTGCCCCACCTTCACTCCGTGCTGGGTGCTTGCCCCCCCTTTGCTTTGGGAACACCTCCATTTCCCTCCCTCCTCACAGGACTCAAGAGGTTCAATCAGACCTGCAAGATTGCTTTTATTACAAAAAAAAAAAAATTTAAAAATCACTCAGTGGGAGATGCTTCCACGTGCAAAAAGAACACATGCAGCCGCATGTCCTGCAGCAAAACAGGACACGTTTTGGGGAAGGGCACAAGACAGGAGCCCCGTGACGCTGCAGCTCTTTCTCTACAGGAAGAGGAGGGTCAGGCGCTAACACAGCCTGCGAGGCTCTGCTTCCAGGACAGCAGCTTTGGGCTCCCTCACCACAGCTGCCAAGGAGCAAGACAGCTCTTGGTGAAGGTGTGACAGCTCCTGGTTGGTCTTGGCACAGCGCTCAATATAATCCTCCTTGTGTTTCTGTTCTTGTGCCAGCTGCGTCTGCAGAAGGGACACCTGGAAGAGGCAAGAGGCTGAGCTCAGACAAGCCCACGCTGTCAGGACCAGCCGTAGCCCCGCGGTACCGGCTGTTGGGGCAGACGCACCCTCTAACTCCAGCCCTGACAAAGACTTGGTCCTGCTGGTGGGGGAAGTAAGAGGTTCCCAGCATCTTTGACTCAGTCCCCTACTGGGACGTACTGGTGCAAGCTCCACCGTTATGGGAGCCCAGGGCAAACAGAACGAGTCAACAAGATGAGCCAGACTCAACATCCTGAGAGGACTCTCTCTCTCCCAGCAAGTTCCAGTTTCCTCAGTTTCCTCCAAGCCCTCTCCCACCCTGCTGGACCTTCAGGCAAGTCAGAGACTGGACCCAGGTGAATGAAGTTGTTTGGCTGTGGCCAACAGCTGCGTCTGGCTGGGTATTTCCCCTGCCTGCTGTGCTCCCTTCCCCACAGCCACACAAAGCTCGGGCTGTAGCATGGTGCAGAGCTGGGCCCCTCAGTACAGCCCCAGCAGCTTGTGACAAGAGCTTTCCTCCTCCTCACCTGGTTCTGCAGCTCAGCTAACTGACCACTGCCACGCACGGGAGACTCCTCCTGTGAAGAAAACACAAGCATTTCTCTTTGGTCTCCAGCTTGGCCAGGGCCACGGTCGAGACTGGGCTGCTATCAGGTCTGTACCGGGGGGCTGCTGCCACTGGGTTTTGCCATCGTTGCGCTGTGTGGCCAGAGCCTCCTCCCACCAAGTAAGATTCTGTTCTCACCTGTCTAGCAGCAGGCACCTTGTGCTGGTCAGAGAGAGAAGATCCGCACGCATCTGGTGGCGACCGACCCCTACAACGTCTCCTCAGTCTCCTCCGTTCACGTTCCACCTGCACGTTGGACAGGAGAAAGGGTCACAGAAACCTGCCCCCACACAAGGAGCAAAAGGACCTCAGCTCATCGTGGCAAGGAGATTTCTGCTCAGAGACTGTGAATTGCACCAGAGAACGGCAAGGGCAAACAGCACTCGAAGGGGACTATGGCAGAGAAAGAGCCAGAGGAAACGGTTCCTGAGACAAGAGCGTCAAACGTGTGGGTATGGGGACGCTGGGGCAGGAAGGGCGGTAGCGGAGTGAATGCGCAGTTGAGAAGGCAGTGGGGTGCCAGAAGAGAGAGAAAACACAAAAGCGGGCACCCAGAGGGCAAAGTGGGAGAGGGAAGAAACAAGCAGCAGACTCCAAAGGGCCATCTGTCGCAACGTGTTGTGTTCCAGAGGCGCGTGAGGCTTTGCAGAGGCAGGGAAAGCCTGTTTTACCTGCTCAAGAGTCCTCCCCAGCTCAGCATTCAGTTGCTGCAGCTCCGTCTTCTCAACTTCCAGCCTTGCAACTGCTCGCTGCAGACCTTCCAGCCGCTGCGACAGGAGTCTCTTCTCCGAGAGCCACGACAGCTGCTCCCCCTCTGCAATGGCCTGCGGGGATTCAGAGAGGAGATTATGGGAGCTGCTGCCACATACGCTGGAAAAGCTCTGCCTCAGAAACCTCAGTCTCTGAAAGCCTCCTCTAAGCACCATCAGTGTAGCCGCTGTTCAGCCACCGCTATCGAGTGCTGCTCAGTTTAGTACCTGAGTCTGGTCACCTGTGCCCCTTCCTTTCCATGCCAAATCCTAACCACCACACGTTGGCTCAGCTTGCCGAGAGAGAGGAGAACCAATTACCCACCCCCAACTTTGTGGACTGCAGTTAATGTTAACAGCAAGCTCCGTAGTTCGTTCAGGAGCTCTGGGCTTGACAGAAAACGTGCCGGCAGGTGAATGGTCTCTGGGCGGAGCTGCACAGACAGGCAAGCCTGCTGCCGGCAGCCATGCTTTCGCTGGCCGAGCAGGTCAGCTGTTTCTGGGAATAGATCTTCCCGTATCTTTATGGGCAACGCCCTTAGAATCCTTTCTAGACATCTGAGTTGACTGATGAGCAGTCACGCTGCCTACCTGATGATGGAACCGGTCCTTGTCCCTCTCCGAAACCATGCGCTGCAGGACGGCTACCTCTTCCCTCAGAGTCCCATTGGCCGCTTCGCTCTCGGTAAGGGCAAGAGTCAGTGCTTGTGCCTTCTCCTTCCATTCCATTTCTCCGCTTTCACTCCGCTTCCAAACAGCAATCACACGCTCCAGTTCTTCCCCCTTTGCTCTCCGCTCCTCTGCCAGTTGTTGGCTTAGCTCCTTCTGCCTTTGCAAGAGACTGTCTCTCTCCTGGAGAACTCTCCTCTTCTCTGCTTCCTCCTCCTGCCAGTTTTGGAGCTTCTGGATTTGTTTCCGTAGTGCGTCCTCTCCATCTTTCCATCGCAAACCTGATGTCAATTGCTTCAGGAGTTCACTCTGCCTTCTACGCTCTCCTTCTCTCCCTCTCAGAGTCTTCTCCAAATACCGGACTCTGTCTCTCTGCTGCTTGATCTCTTCATCCTTCTCTGTCACAGTCTGCCGGACATGCTGGAGCTCTTCCCAAAGACCTCTCATTTCCTCTTCTAACTCTTTCAGCTCCCCTTCAGCCTCCGTCACTCGTCCCCTCTCATGCAAGGCTTCTTCCAGCAGCTTCTCCTGCTCTCTGGGATGTCCAAGCTCTTCATTCTTCTCGCTTAGCCTAAGCTGGAGATTCTGCAAGGTCTTCAGTTCTTCTTCTTGGCGCTGCAGTTTTTGCAGAAGGCTTTCCCTGTCTTCATCTCTCTTCCTCACCGCTTCCTCAAGCACATTCACTCGCTGCTGGCATGATGTTAGGGCTGCTTCCCTGCTTTCGCCACAAAGCTGCAACATGTTCATTTGCTCTGCCTGCTTGAGGAGCTCCAAATGCTTCTCCTTCAAGGTCTGGCTCATTCTGGCTAGATCCTGCTCTAGACTCTTGGCCTGCTTGCTTTCCAGCTCCTTCTGCTCTCGAAGGTCCTGGACACGCTCCTGCAAAGACACTATCTCTTCATCTCGAGCTTCTAGGGAAGATTCAGCGCATTCTAGTTTTTGCAGTATGGCTTTAGTCTGCATCGCTGCCTCCTCCTTCTGCTGTCGAAGCTTAGAGATAGCCTCCTCCAGATCCCCGATCTGGACTTCTCTTTCTTTCACAATCCGTCTTGCTGCTTGAAGATTTGCTTGCTCAGCTTCATGCTTTTCCTCCTTTGCCTTGCATGCCTCGCATTGCTTCCTAAGGGATAACATTTCCTGCTCTTTTTCCTTTAGTGCCGCTTCAAGATGATGCACAATTTCCTTCTGCTGTTCAGAGTCTTCTTGTTCTTTTAGCAAGGTCTCAATCAGTCCCTTCTGAGATTCAATTGTTAAATCCTTCCGTTTCAGCACTGCCGAAGAGTATTCTAAGTCTCTGCGCAAGACGGCCAGCTCTTCCTCTGTCTTTTCCTCATAGCTCCTTGCTTGTTGCTCTTGGCTGTCTAGGAGCCTGTCCTTTTCTTTTATGGTTTCTAAGGTCCGCTCCAGTTGGTCGCAGACAGTCATTATTTTCCCCTCCTGGAACTTCATCTCCTGCACTCTCTCCTCCAGCTCTTTGCTCATCCTGCTGACAGCACTCCTCTGCCCTTCTCGCTGCTTCTCCAGCTCCCGGATCTGTTCTTGCTGCGATCTGATCTCCTGGTCTCTCTCTTCCAGCTCTTTCCTCATTTTGCTCACAACAATCCTTAGTTTTTCTTGCTGCTTCTCCAGGTCTCGGATCTGTTCTTGCTGGGATTCTGTCTCCTGGTTTTTCTCTGTTATGTCCATAATGACCTGCTCGAGGGTACAGCAGACATCAAAAGACCGTTAAGAGAACAGTGAAGCTACTCTGAGGTACCTCTTAAACCAAAACCCAATAGCAGCACAAAAGTCCAAAATGAAAGGTGACATCTCTGCCTGGCTTCGTATGAGAGGTCTCTCGTTCCTAGAGCCAAAGATTCCACCTCACCTTGAACCTAACCAAATTCAGTGCAGAAAACACAAAGGGCGGCTCCACACAGCCCGCTATCCAGCCATCTCCCGCAGCTCCAGCCTCGCAAAAACCCACACAAATTCTCCTTCCACGCTCTTTACCTCTTGCATGGCATTTTCAACTCTGCTTACTTCCTCTTCTTGTTGAGCTTGCAGGGTAGCAATTTTCTGCTCCATATCAACCAGCTGCTTCTCGTGCTCCCTTTCTGCCTCTGCCTTCTCCTTTGCCCATTGCTGCAGCATCTCCTGCAGCTTGGAACGGTGCCCTTCCCGCTCGCTTGCCTGATGAGGGCAGGAAAAGACTTTGAGATGCAGTCCCAGCCCAGCTCCTCAAAAACTGTGGGGTAACATTAGCAGGGCTGCTTGTATGCAGGAGGGGCATTCTGCAGTGATTCGCGCGCTAGGCGCGGATATGTCCATGGGCGCAGGGGGCAGTTGCGTGGCGGGCATGGTTAGATTCATGGGTGCAGGGGGCAGGTGCGTTCGCGTGCGTAGCGGGTGTACGGGTGTTTAACCCTGTGTTGCGCAGCATTAAATTGAAGGCTTGGCTTGACGGTATCCGTGTGATGCCCTGCTTTCCCCGGAGCGGGGCTCCGGTGTGTGCGGGGTAGGTTAGCTGGCAAGAGAGCCAGCAAGTGGTGACCCCGACGTGATACAGGTCCGGATGGTTTGGAGCAGGGGCCGCGTGGCGGTCGTGGCTGCCTGCTGTTAAGATGGCATCCATCTCTGATACAGTGAAGGTATTAAAGGCGTTGGGTAAAGATGTGAATTGTCCGGTGCATAGGGCACCGTTGACGGAGTTCATCCTATGGATGCAGAAAAGGGGCTTGATTAACAAGCCAGGAGAGGTGATGGACGTGGCGCGGTTACAGGCGGCGGGGAAAGAGATACTGGAAGAAGGGGGGGTCGGAACGAAGGGTGTGGTGACGTGGCTGGAAACGTTAGGTTCGGTGAAAAGACTGCTGGCTAAGGCTCGAGAGGCGCGCCAAGTGTGGGTTGCGGCTTTAATTGCAATCAAAGAAGGGTGGCCCTCGGAAGGGGAGGGGGACGAAGGGGGTCGAGACTGCGCGGAGGGGACAGAGGGTGGCGCTCCAGTGGTCTGCCTCGTTTGGCCGGGAGCCTCTGATGGTGGTAGAGGGGCGATGGAATTTGGGTGTACTCCCCCGTGTATCACGCCTTCCTTGCCAGAGGAGCCTGACCCGAAAGAACAACCCCCCAAATACAAGGACACAGAAATGCCCTCTGTCTCTCTTTCTGCCCCATCGGCTCCACCGCTTGTAAATTCGCGGAGGGGCGATAGTGAGGCGGGAGCCAGTTTCGAGGTGGCGCCCGAGGAGTCGCGGGGTGCGGAGCGGGGTCCTAGTGCTTTCCCGGTGGGGAAAAGAGCTGCAGTCCCCGAGATCAAGGATAAAGCGGCAGGTGATAGAGCCACGGTCCTCCAGATCAGAACGATGAGAAGCACTGCTTCAAAGGAACATAAATCAGTTTTAACGAGTCTAACAAAAATGTTAGAAGAACAGAACTGTGCTATTAATGACACTGACCTGAAGAGCTTGTTGACTTGGGTGTCCGCTCACGTATCAAACGCAAACCTCTGTAATATCTATACAGTGGGCTCCTGGAACACCATAGGTATTAGACTGTGGGACTGTGTAACATGGGGTGACCCTGCTGTTCAAAAGTTATTACCGGTGTGGCGTGTAATGTTTGAAGCCTTGAAGAATCACACGCAGAAAGGAGATTCAACAGCACCCATTACCCCGTCCGCTCCTTCGTCCATGGAAACAAAGACTAACAGCGAGCTGGAAAAATCCCTTTGATCCAGGTCCCATAGATCCAGAAAAGGAGCCTTCGGTCTTTGGAGCTTCCTTGTTATAGAGGTGGCGTGTTTGTGTGTGTGTGTGTATAAGCATGAAGTAAATGGTGTGAAATAAGGGATGAATACTGTCTTGGTTTTAGCAGGGATGAAGTTAATTTTCCTCTTAGAAGCTTTGGATTTTGTATGTGAAGAATGTTGATAAAAATGCTCTGATGATAAGGGTTGTTCTTAATGAGACCAAGGACACTGTCTGGCTTTCCAAGTCTCGTTAATGAGCAGGTGCAGGAAGCTGAGCCAAAAAAAAAAAAAAAAAGTGAAAATAAGAATCTGGAAACAGGTAATTGGGAAGGACCATTCCCTCTTATGACGTGGGGGAAAGGATATGCTTGTGTCTCTACAGGAGCAGTGAACAAGTGGATCCCTGCACGATGGGTACGACCAGCGCTGCAAGCTGCCTTGCGTTTGTCGGATTGTTAACAACCTGTGTGGCAGCTCCATGGACATCAGTTACGGAAAGAACAAATGTGTGGGTAATTATGGTTAATGCCACAGGACAGGACATCATTTGTTTGTGTATATCATCTTCAAATAAGCCTTTCAGAACATGCTTGGTCAATCTGCCAGATCAGATAGCGGTAGGATGACAATTCTGTGTAAAACAACAGCAGCCGCGAGTGCTGAGTGCTAAATAACAGAAGATGGAACTTTTGGGATCCCTAAAGATGGACTTCTGCCTATTTTCTTTAACTATTCAGGAGCTAATGTTACTAGAGGGGTAATGATTGTAAATGCTTTAAGACCTATACATTGCAACGATACAGCATGGTGTAATCACGCGAGCACATATCAAAATCCAGACAGCATAAAAGACCTAAACGAAGTACACATAGCTTTAAATCTGATTGCCAAGATAATATAGAGTTTTGGAAACCAGGTGAAATTATTGCTGCTTCAGTCTTTGCACTTGATGTGGCAAGTGTCTAGGCATTAGCTACGCTAAATAAATTGGGCTTTTGGCTTGCTAAGTAAACACATGCAATTATATCAGTACTATTAACACTGTTAATTGATATAGGTTCTATACGCTATACTATTTTACAAAACAGAACCGCTGTTAGCCTGCAGAGCACATATTTGACAGACCTTGTTGCATGTGCTGGCCGCACATGCAGCAACGTCTGGTCAGGCCGTGTTGTATGCGTTGGCCACGCGTGCAGCGACGTCTAGTGGCTACTCTTTCACTGAATCTGCTGAGGATAAAACGGGGGTGACTCGGGGCGGGGAGGGGGAGAGGACCCAGTGCACACTTTATTAACAACAGGGGATGCCCTGAAGGTGCTGTGCCTGCCTCCTTTCTCTGCTCTGACCCTGCTGATAAACATCCTCTTGCTCGGCGGTGTCTTTGGCGTGGTCGGGTTGGTAACAGAATAGATCAGTAGTAGATTTTTTATTATTAGCACAAAATCATGGTTGTCAGGATTTTGATGGGCTTTGCTGCATGAATCTGTCTGATTATTCGGAATCTATTCATAAAAATATTCAAAACTTGCAAAAAGGAGTACAAAAACAGCAACAAAGTGATGATTTTGATATATTCAGAAATCTTTTGGTGGATTGATATAAGCTTATTACAAATAGCTGCAGGATGCTTATTCATTCTTTTTATATATGTATTTTGATCTGTATTCCATGTGTGTGTTGAAATATGTGCAGACTTTAATAGATAAAGCGTTGAAACAAGCCTCTTCTCATAAACAAAGAGAAGAGAGGTGTGGGTATTTCTTGAGCCAGTATGGTGTCAGTGAAAGCAAACTGACCTTGGGAGAGGGATACAATCGTGCTCGCTGGAAGAAAGCCATGGAATGAGAAGGGAACTTTAAGATACAAGACATTGTTAGCAGAATTTATGGCTTGTTTCAACAGAGGCCTGCAAAAATTAGTCACTGGCTTTGTAGATAAGAAAGTTACTGAAGTTATTATGTTTGTAGTAATAGAGAATATCATAATAGAAAATTAGTAGAAAATAGTGAAATTTAGGGTTTTTATATATATATATATAAGGTGTCATTAGTAATCTTATTAGCTTGTGTAGGGCGTAGCTAGGTGGTTGCTATCCTTAGCTAAAAAATTGTGATACTAGGCATCATACTAGGTATAATCATTAACATTCCGTGCTTGGTCACCTGTCTATAAAAGTGATACAGAGAATAATACATCAGAACACACACGCCATATGACGTCAGTTCCAACTGCCCATCTCACACGGTTGGGCTGTAGTGCCAGCCTGTCCAGCATGTCAAGCACCTAACCCGAACCAGGCCTTACACTACCCAGGCGTTAACCCCGGAGGTATGCTCCGAACCAGGTACGATAACTAGATATCACAGACTATGCGCTATTTGGCTGTTTCAAATACATTCATGTTGCGATCAACACTTGCTCCCGAGCTCTCTTCGTGTGTCCATTCACGACGTCCATAACACAAAGTCCATCCTGCACCAGAGCTGGGCTTTTATTTGCCTAGGGTACCTCGGAAAATAAAGACTGACCGTGGGCCGTCACGGGTATCTCACTACTTCCTGCAGACGTGGGGAGTCTGCCATACGTTTGGCATTCCTCTGAACAGCACCAAGCAAGTGATTGTAGAACGCGCACGCAAAACCCTGAAAGCACAGCTAATCTGCTTCAGAGAGGGGGGAAAGAGGGGTTCTCCAGGGGTCTTGGTCGGTGAAGCGCTTGTGGTACTGAATCATATGTCCTTCGCTAACCCCCAATCCGTTTCCCCTATCCAAAACCATTTTTCCTCGCGTCAGCCGCTGTTTGGGGGCAAGGCACTCCCAAAGGTCTGGTTCTGCCTGCCAGAAAACCCAGGCTGGGAAGGTCCCGCTGATTTGCTAACATGGGGACGAGGGTATGCTTGTATCTCCACAGGTGCGGGGACCCGATGGATCCCAGCCTGGTTGGTACAGCTGTGGCTGGAGGATCAGCAGGGTAACCGAGTGGCATGGCACTCTTCAGCTCATCCTAGTGGGATTGATCCTGATTGTGAGTCTTCCAATGCAAGTGATAACGACTAACTTTTGGGAGCATTTCACGCATTACACCAACTCTACTCAGGTTTGCATAGTGCGTGGCCTGTTGGGCTCTTGGGAATGCCAACCGCACAGCCCTCGCCATATCTGAACTGGCGACTGCTTTAGCAGCACACGACGAAGGACTGACACAAATGAAGTTGGCATTAGATTATGCCCTTGTGAGGCCTGGCATCAGTTGCAGCGACCTAGAGGGAGTCCTAGGTCTCCAGGGTTACTGCTGTTTGGACTTCAGCAAGAACACCTCCTCGGCCTTGGAGAAGATGCATGCGCATGCTGCCCAGTCAGTATTCAACGTCAAAGCCCTAAAGGACTGGGGTAGTTTCCAGACCTGTTCGGTTTACCTAGATGGCTAAGAAATATTGTGGCTATAGGTTTGACAATCCTAGCAGTTGCTTTGATAATGCTTTGTTTGTTTCTGTTACTGTTACGTTTTGTGCATGCTATGATTGAGGGGTCACTAGGCGACTATCCATGATCAACTATGTTACAGCGGCATCCACCTCAGGGGTAGGAATCAATGTGCGCTATAGAAAAAGACCGGAGACTGGAAGAACAAGTGCCCTGAGCGCCAAAGGAACGCTAGATGGCGCAACAATCAAGGGAAAACGGTAGCTCACGTGGATGAAGAAAATTGACTAGCCGCCCTCTTAGAAAAATAAAGTTAGGGGAAGAACAAAAAGAAATCAAATTTTTAGTCGACATGGGAGCGACTTATTCTGTTCTGAATCAAGCTTTGATGCCTCTGGTAAAGGATTATATTACAGTGAAAGGTGCAACAGGCCAGACTGAAGAGGCTTACTTTTGCAGACCCTTAAAATACAAATTGGGGAAGCAAGTGGGGATCCATAAATTTCTGTATATGCCAAATTCTCCAAAGGCCCTTCTTGGTAGGGATTTATTAGAACAACTAGAAGCAACAATCAAGTTTAAGCAAGGGGAAGTTACTCTGGAGGTAAATGATCACCAATACGTTCAAATTATGAGTCTATCCTTGGTCAGTACCCCTGCAACAGGAGAAATTGGTGCAAGAATTGTTGACCAAGTATATCCCGGAGTCTGGGCAACCGATACACCGGCATGAGCAAAGAACGCACCACCAATAATAGTAAAACTAAAGGAGGGACAGAGTGCAGTAAGGATCAAACAATACCCACTGAAAAGGGAAGATAGGGAAGGAATTTGTCCTATCATAGAGCAGTTCATAGAACTAAGACTACTAAAAGAATGTGAGTCAGAATTCAATACACCTATACTTCCAGTTAGGAAACCTGATGGGTCCTATAGGATAGTTCAAGACTTAAGAGCCATCAACAAAATAACAGAGGACCTGTGGTAGCTAACCCCTATACCCTATTAACCATGCTAAAACCTGATTTAGCTTGGTTTACGGTCCTAGATTTAAAAGATGCTTTCTTTTGCCTCCCTCTCCATGAAGCCAGCCAGAAAATTTTTGCTTTCGAATGGGAAAATCCCAAAAGTGGTCGAAAGACCCAGCTCACATGGAAGGTGTTGCCGCAGGGGTTTAAAAATAGCCCCACAATTTTGGGGAATCAGCTAGCAAAGGACTTGGAATCATGGGAACCACCATCAGAAGAAGGGAAGGTGTTACAATATGTAGACGACCTTCTTATTGCAACCAGAACCAAAGAATCCTGTGTCATTTGGACCGTGAGTCTGTTAAATTTCCTGGGACTACAGGGATATCGGGTTTCTAAGAAAAAGGCACAGGTGTTGTTACAACCCCAGGTCACGTACCTGGGGTACGAGATGAGTGCCGGACAACGGATCCTAGGACAAGCCCGGAAAGAGGCCATATGCCAAAGCCCCCGACCACAAACTATAAAGGAACTACGGACATTCTTAGGAATGACAGGGTGGTGCCAACTTTGGATATGTGATTATGATCTGCCTGTTAAGCCACTCTATTCCCTGATAGCAGCTAACCAAAAGGATCTCCAGTGGGATGCTGAGTCAGATCGAGCCTTCCATCAGCTGAAGAAAGCCCTGATGTCGGCATCAGCATTGGGACTTCCTGATGTGAGTAAGCCACTTTTTCTATTTTCCCACGAAAAACAAGGAATGGCACTAGGAATATTGGCACAAGATTTGGGACCATACAGACGGGCGGTAGCATACTTCTCCAAACAGCTGGATGCCGCTGCGAAAGGGTGGCTGTTCTGGTTTTGTTGGGGGGGGGGGGGCTAAGGTGGTAGCTTCTGTAGGAAACTGCTAGAAGTTGCTCCCCTTTGTTCAGTGGACTTGGCTGGGCCTAGGGCGGACCCACTGCTGGCCAAGGCCGAGCCAATTGGTAGCAGAATGTTCTGTGATAATGCCTCTGCGATAACATATTTAAGAAGGGGGAAACAGAAAAAAAAAAGGGAGAGATGTGAAGCAGCTGAGCGGGGGGCAGAGAGGGGGAAGCGCGAGCCTTGTGGGCCTTGCAGGCCTCACCCTCTGGCCTCCCGCCGGGCAGCCGACTGGGCCCAACTCGGCCCGGCCTGGCTGCAAGAAGTGGAGAGGAGTTGAGCAGTTGAAGTGAATAAGATGTAAAAAGGATCCTGAGAGGCGTCTGCCAGCCTGTTGTGAGGAACGGCTGCAGACGCCAAGGTCAGTGAAGGAGGAGGGGGAGGACTAATGCGGCTCCTGGCCAAGATTCCCCTGCAGCCTGTGGTGACGACCATGGTGGAGCAGGTTGTCCCTCTGCAGCCCATGGAGGTCCACGGAGGGGCAGAGATCCACCTGCAGCCTGTGGAGGACCCCACGCCGGAACAGGTAGAGGCCTGAAGGAGGCTGTGGCCCGTGGAGGGCCCGCTGGGACAGCTGTTCTAGAGGGACTGCACCCCGTGGAAGAGATGACCCACGCCGGAGCAGTTTCACGGAGGACTGTGGCCCGTGGGAGGGACCCCACGCTGGAGCAGAGGAGGAATGCGAGGAGTTCTTCCCCCGACGATGACACAGAGGCGTAAACCAACGCGTGATGAACTGACTGCGACCTCCATTCCCCCCCCACCGCCCCCGACCCCCCCCTCCATGCCGCTCGGGAGGGGAAGGTAGTAGAGATAATGTTAAGCCCGGGAAGAGGGAGGGGTGGGGGGAGGTTATCTTGTTCCCTGTCTCATTCTCCTGCTAGTTTTAGAAATAAATGAGTGTTTTTCCCCAAGTCGAGTCTGTTTTGCCTGTAACGGTAACTTTACAAATTTCTCCCCGTCCTTATCTCAAACCTTGAGCCGTTTTTCTTATATCATCTCCTCCTATTCTCTCGGAGGGTGGGGGGAGTGAGAGAGAGACTGTGTAGTCTGGTCCCGATCGGGGCTGAACTACGACAGTGGCCCAGCTGTCTGAGAGCAGTAGCAGCTGTCATTCTAAACATTCAAGAAGCCTGAAAGTTCACTCTAGGCCAGAAAATGACTGTCCTAGTTTCCCAGACTGTATCTGCGGTCCTTGAAGCAAAAGGAGGTCATTGGCTTTCCCCACAAAGGTTCCTGAAATATCAAGCTATAATGGTTGAACAGGATGATGTTGAAATCGTGACCACAAACATCATCAATCTGGCCTCATTCCTTGATGGGAACATCGGGGAGCCGACTGCTTGGAAGCAATTGAAACCATGTATTCTAGTCGAACGGATCTTAAATATGTCCCTGTCGATGGAGCCGAACATTGGTTCACCGATGGAAGCAGCTATATGTTAAATGGAAGGCGACATTCCGGATATGCTGTTACCACTTTTGAAAAGGTGATAGAGTCCAGGCCACTATCAGCCGAGGTCTCAGCCCAAAAGGCCGAGATCATAGCCCTTACCTGAGCCCTGGAGAGAGCCCAGGGAAGGACTGTAAACATTTGGACTGACCCTAAATATGCCTTTGGGGTGGTACATGCCCATGGAGCAATATGGAAGGCAAGAGGACTGTTAAATTCTCATGGAAAAAACCATCAAACACGCAGAAGGGATTTTGAAAATCCTGAATGCAGTCCAACTTCCCAAAAAGGTGGCAATTATGCATATTAAAGCACACCAGAAAGTGAGCACAGAATTGGAAAGAGGAAATGAGCTGGCAGATAGGGAAGCAAAACAAGCAGCTAGAGAAACAATCAAGGTAGAGGGTGTGCTAATACCTGATGGACAGGTATTTCTAGAAGGTAAACCAGAATACACAAAGGAAGTCGGCAAACTTATTAATGATCTAAAGGGATCATATAATGAGGAAGGGTGGGCCAATTACTACCCCTCACACGGGAGGGTAGTAATTCCCTCCTACATGATATGGTCAGTAGTCCGAGAAGAACATAGAAAAAGACACTGGGGGAGGGGGGGGCAGAAGCCCTATATAAAGATCTCATCAGGAACATAATAGCGCGAAACTTAGACACTACCGTTAGACAAGTAACTCAACAATGTGATCTTTGTCTCCAGACTAATCCTAAAGTTGTAAAAGGGCCGAAACTTGAAAAAATCGGAAAGGGGAATGGTCCGGGACAACGTTGGCAGATTGATTTCTCAGAACTCCCTAGAAAAATCTGATTGATTTCTCAGAACTCAGTACTTATTAGTACTTACGGATACCTTTTCAGGCTGGCCAGAAGCTTTCCCGTGCGGAACTGCTAAAGCCTGGGAAGTAACCAAAATACTGCTCCAGGAAATAGTACCTAGGTTTGGAGTCCCAGCAGTAATGTCCTCGGATAGAGGACCGCATTTTGTGTCCAGAATAGTACAAGAAATTAGCCACCATCTAGGGATAGAGTGGCAATTACATACCTCTTACCGACCACAATCAAGTGGCCAGGTGGAGAAAATGAATCACCTAATCAAACAACAGATTGTCAAGTTGGGTCAGGAAACTAATCTAACTTTACCATTAGCTCTTATACGAATACGAACCAGACCAAGAGCAAGAGAAGGGCTTAGTCCATTCGAAATTCTATATGGACGACCCTATGGGGTACAAAAGGGAACGTCTTCACAAATTGGTGAAGAAATAGTGACCTCCTATATGGTGGCACTAAACAAGCAATTAAAAAGAATTGAAAAACATGCAATGGGAACACGTCGTAGGGGTCTGGATGGGCCTGTTCACGATATACAACCAGGGGACTATGTATATGTTAAGTCTCTTACAGAAAAAACTCTGGAACCACAGTGGGCTGGACCTTTTCAAGTCCTCCTCACCACCTACACGGCAATTAAGGTAAAGGGACAGAACTCCTGGATACACCATACTCGGATCAAGAGAGCCTCTGCAACCTTGTGGAAAGTAACTCCAGACAACAATGAAGACTTGAGACTTAAACTCGTTTGAACGGATAAGGGTGGGAACAGTGCAGTAGTGAACCGGAGGGACACCACAGCAAACGATACCGGACAAAGAAACCAGGACCGGCCAGTAACTAATCTCGCCCAAATCTGTCATCGGTGCAGTTTATATCTTATTTGTCATTTTATTATAGGAAATATAAAACCCATTTTAGTAGGTCACCGAAGGCAGTACATTATCTACAGAAGTAGCTGTACTAATCCACTAGACCAACTAAATCCTAAAATGACCAATTGTTTAATTGGAATTGTGATTGGGCTTACAATATTTTCCTGCATCTTACCACTAACATGTTGTCGTAGTTCAGCCCCCATCGGGACCAGACTACGCAGTCTCTCTCTCGCTCCCCCCACCCTCCGAGAGAATAGGGGGAGATGATATAAGAAAAACGGCTCAAGGTTTGAGATAAGGACGGGGAGAAATCCTTAAAGTTACCGTCACGGGCAAAACAGACTCGACTTGGGGAAAACTATTCATTTATTTCTAAAATTAGCAGGAGAATGAGACAGGGAACAAGATAACCTCCCCCCACCCCTCCCTCTTCCCGGGCTTAACATTATCTCTACTACCTTCCCCTCCCGAGCGGCACGGGGCGGGGGAAAAGGGAATGGGGGTCGCGGTCAGTTCATCACGCGTTGTTTTTTACGCCGCTGTATCATTGTCGGGGGAAGAACTCCTCGCATTCCTCCTCTGCTCCAGCGTGGGGTCCCTCCCACGGGCCACAGTCCTTCGTGAAACTGCTCCGGCGTGGGTCATCTCTTCCACGGGGTGCAGTCCCTCTAGAACAGCTGTCCCAGCGGGCCCTCCACGGGCCACAGCCTCCTTCAGGCCTCCACCTGCTCTGGCGTGGGGTCCTCCACGAGCTGCAGGTGGATCTCTGCCCCTCCGTGGACCTCCATGGGCTGCAGGGGGACAACCCGCTCCACCATGGTCTTCACCACGAGTTGCAGAGGAATCTTGGCCAGGAGCCATATTACTCCTCCCCCTCCTTCTTCACTGACCTTGGCGTCTGCAGCCGTTCCTCACAACAGGCTGGCAGACGCCTCTCAGGATTCTTTTTACATCTTATTCACTTCTCATCTCCTCTCCACTTCTTGCAGCCGGGCCGGGCCGAGTTGGGCCCAGTCGGCTGCCCGGCGGGAGGCCAGAGGGTGAGGCCTGCAAGGCCCATGAGGCTCGCTCCTCCCCCTCTCTGCCCCCCGCTCAGCTGCGTCACATCTTCTCCTCCTCTTTTTCCTGTTTTCCCCTACTTAAATACGTTATCGCAGAGGCATTATCACGGGACATTCTGCTACCAATTGGCTCGGCCTTGGCCAGCAGCGAGTCCGCCCTAGGCCCGGCCGAGTCCACTGAACAAAGGGGAGCGACTTCTAGCAGTTTCCTACAGAAGCTACCACCTTAGGCCCCCCCTCACTAACAAAACCAGAACACTTGTAATCAAAAGGACACCAAATGGCCGTGGTCTCACGCCTCCCTTGGGTTTACAGGAAGCATGGGACCACCTTTTAAACGGTCGGGCTTAAACTTGGCCACTGTGGTTATGCACAAAATGGAAATGTACTCAGGGCATGAGTGGGGCTGGGACAGAGGCAACAGGGATCCTTAATACTATGGTGCGCCCCGTTGTGATCTTATTGATTAGCTTAGGAATTTTATTAATATTAACTATTGTGCTGTACCTATGGGTTTGGAGAATGTTTAAGAAAGTAACACTGTCGTAGTTCAGCCCCGATCAGGACCAGACTACGCAGTCTCTCTCTCACTCCTCCCACCCTCCGAGAGAACAGGGGGAGATAATGTAAGGAAAAACGGCTCGAGGTTTGAGATAAGGACAGGGAGAAATCCTTAAAGTTACCATCACGGGCAAAAGAGACTCCTCTTGGGGAAAACTATTCATTTATTACTACAAACAGCAAGATAATGAGACAGAGAACAAGATAACCTCCCTCCACCCCTCCCTCTTCCCAAGCTTAACATTATCTCTACTACCTCCCCCCCCCCGAGTGGCACAGGAGGGGGAAGAGGGAATGGGGATTGCGGTCAGTTCATCACGCGTTGTTTTACGCTGCTGCTTCATGGTTGGGGGAAGAACTCCTCACATTCCTCCCCTGCTCTGTTGTGGGGTCCCACCCGTATGCCACAGTCCTTCCTGAAACTGCTCCGGCATGGGTCATCTCTTCCACGGGGTGCAGTCTCTCCAGAACAGCTGTCCCAGCGGGCCCTCCATGGG
Organism: Chlamydotis macqueenii; assembly: GCF_036417535.1. NCBI lineage: Eukaryota > Metazoa > Chordata > Aves > Otidiformes > Otididae > Chlamydotis > Chlamydotis macqueenii. Next base: position 1,554,761 of record NC_141571.1, on the reverse strand, counting down.
CCACAGCTGCCTTCAGGCATCCACCTCCCCCAGTACGGGATCCTTCATGGGCTCCAAGTGGATCTCTGCTCCTCCGTGGACCTCCATGGGCTGCAGGGGGACAACCTGCTCCACCATGGTCGTCACCACAGGCTGCAGGGGAATCTTGGCCAGGAGCCACATTACTCCTCCCACTCCTTCTGAACTGACCTTGGCATCTGCAGCCGTTCCTCACAACAGGCTGGCAGATGTCTCTCAGGATCCTTTTTACATCTTATTCACTTCTCCTCTCCTCTCCACTTCCTGCAGCCGGGCCAGACCAATTCGGGCCCAGTCAGCCGCTTGGCGAGAGCCCAGAGGGTGAGGCCTGCAAGGCCCACAAGGCCTGCGCCTCCCCCTCTGTGCCTCTGCCCCCGCTCAGCTGCTTCACATCTCTCCCTTTTTTTTTTTCTGTTTTCCCCTATTTAAATACGTTATCACAGAGGTGTTATCACGGGACATTCTGCTACCAATTGGCTCGGCCTTGGCCAGCAGCGGGTCCACCCTAGGCCCAGCCAAGTCCACTGAACAAAGGGGAGCGACTTCTAGCAGTTTCCTACAGAAGCTACCACCTTAGGCCCCCCCGTCACTAAACAAAACCATGTATGATGCTTCATATCATTCAGGGAAACTGTTTAAGTAAAGAATTTACTTAGTGTGATAAAAAGGGGGGATTGATATAGGGGACAATAAGTTAATCACAACTATATATGTATGCACTTAAAGAATTGTTGTAGTTCAGCCCCGATCGGGACCAGACTACGCAGTCTCTTTCTCACTGCCCCCCCACCCTCCAAGAGAACAGGGGGAGATTTGGTAAACAAAAGAAAACCAGGAAAAAAACCAAACCCGTGGGTTGAGATTGAACAAAAAGTAAATTTAACAGTAATGACAGAAGAAAACAAAACAGTGATGGAATACAAATATAGTATAATGGCTTACAACAAATCTCCACACCTAGTTTCTTCCACGTAGCAGGAGGCTCCTTCACCACCCTCCTCACTTATATACTGAGCCCCAGCAGTTAGCTAATTAGTTAACTATCCCAGCCATAGGGGCTACCAGCTTCAGTACTCCACCCAGCTCAGGTAAATATTAACTCTATCCTAGCCAGAACCAGGACAAGAATACAGTTATAAAACATAGTCACGTACCCATATAACTTAGAGAAACAATTAATGGAAGAGGAAGTCTGTTTTTTTTTCTTTTCCTGACGACGGACTCATTTGTAAGGAGTGAGAAACAGTCCCTACTGCTCAGTGGGAAAAAATCTTAAAAATCCTGAACCTTTTGTTACATGGTGACCAGCTCTGAATACCCTTGCTGCTCCTCACCGGCTCTTGCTACCACACATACAGGCTCCAAACTCTGGGGCTCCGGGCTTTCCTAGACCACCAGGACAGGGTGGTAAAGATCTACAGGCGTAAAAAAAATCTACAGGCCAGGAAACATTGGGGCTCCGGGATTTCCTAGACCACCAGGACTCCGATGTTTAACACCAGCTCGAGCTGTCCGCCTAGTGTTAAACCACAGCTTAAAAATGATGAATGTCGGACAGCTGCTCCCACACCAGAAGTGTCAGCTCTGGAAGTTCTTGCTGCTTCTCACCAGCTCTAGGCACCACATCTACAGGCTCACAAACATTGGGGATCCGGCATTTCCTGGGACACCAGGACTCCGACGTCTACCATCACCTCAACTCAGCAGTCCCTTTTGAAAAAAATCTTAAAAATCACAAACGTCAGAAGACTGCTCCCACACCAGAAGTGACATTTCTGAATGCTCTTGCTTCTCCTGCCCGGCTCTTGCCACCGCATCTACAGGCTCACAGATATTGGGACTGTGAGATTTCCTAGAACACCAGCACTCCAACGTTTACCACCATGCACTTATGGCCGCCCAGTGAAAACACTCTTATATATCATGAACGTCGGACAATAGATCCCCCACCAGAAGTGCCAGCTCTGAAAACCCCTCAGTGGCTCTTGCCACCGCATCTACAAGACCAGCAACACTGGGGCTCCGTTCTTTCCTAGACAATCAGGACTTTGACTTTTGCCACCATGTACACCAGTAAACTTTCAGAGGTGGCACTTTTGGTGTTAAAGCAATCGTCTGACGTTCGTGATTTTTAAGATTTATTTCTCACTGTGCAGCAGCTCTAGGAGATGGTAAGTGTCAGAGTCCTGGTGGTGGAGGAAAGCCCAGAGACTCAATGTTTCTGAGCCTGTAGATGTGGTGGGAAGAGTCGGTGAGGAGCAGCAAGAACTTTTAGAGCAGGCACTTCCGGTGTTGGAGTAATTGTCTGACTTCCTTCTCCGCGGCTGCTTCCAAGTTGACGGTAAGTGCCAGCGTGCTAGCTGTGTAGGACAGTGAAGAGGCTGACGTGTGTGTGTCCGTAGAGCTGCTAGAAAGCGTACGTGAAGAGCAGGAAGGGCTTTCAGAGCAGCCGGTTCTCGTCTTGGACAGTCGCCACACATCCGCACTTTTAGTGCCTCAGAACCCCGGACAGCTTGCAAAACACGGCTGTAACTGTCCCAGCGCAAGCTGTTCAGGAAAGCACAGAAATGCGATGTTCGCGTGCTTTCAGCGCTGCCCGCAAGAAGCCTCCGGAGCAGGCACTTCTCGTGCGGCAACAACCGTGCCTGCTACGATCTTTCCTAGCCTCTTTTCCTCCGGGCAGCCGGCTTGAGCTGATGTGAAGTGTTGGTGGGCAAATCATCCAGAGAAGAGACGCAATGCTTCTGGGCTGTTAGCAAGAGCGAGTGAAGAGCAGCAAGAGCTTTCCTTGCTGACCCTTTTCACGTGGGAGATTAGCTGGACATTTGCCGGTTTAGTGCCTTGTTTCTTCTGCGCAGCTTGCACAAAGCTCATTGCGGCTTTCGCGGTTCGAGTTGTGCATCGCCGGAGCTCTGCGGGAAAGAGCGAGAGAAGAGCCGCGAAAGCTCCGAGTGCGGCCAGCTCGCGTGTAGCCGCGATGATGCGCTGTTCGCCGGTTGCAGGGCGACTGCCTTCTGCGCGGCTGGTTCCAAGTTGACGGTAACTGCCAGCGTGCTAGCTGTGTAGGACAGTGAAGAGGCTGACGTGTGTGTGTCCGTAGAGCTGCTAGAAAGCGTACGTGAAGAGCAGGAAGGGCTTTCAGAGCAGCCGGTTCTCGTCTTGGACAGTCGCCACACATCTGCACTTTTAGTGCCTCAGAACCCCGGACAGCTTGCAAAACACGGCTGTAACTGTCCCAGCGCAAGCTGTTCAGGAAAGCACAGAAACGCGATGTTCGCGTGCTTTTAGCGCTGCTCGCAAGAAGCCTCCGGAGCAGGCACTTCTCGTGCAGCAACAACCGTGCCTGCTACGATCTTTCCTAGCCTCTTTTCCTCCGGGCAGCCGGCTTGAGCTGATGTGAAGTGTTGGTGGGCAAATCATCCAGAGAAGAGTCGCAATGCTTCTGGGCTGTTAGCAAGAGCTTTCCTTGCTGAGCCTTTTCACGTTGGAGATTAGCTGGACATTTGCCGGTTTAGTGCCTTGTTTCTTCTGCGCAGCTTGCACAAAGCTCATTGCGGCTTTCGCGGTTCGAGTTGTGCATCGCCGGAGCTCTGCGGGAAAGAGCGAGAGAAGAGCCGCGAAAGCTCCGAGCGCGGCCAGCTCGCGTGTAGCCGCGATGATGCGCTGTTCGCCGGTTGCAGGGCGACTGCCTTCTGCGCGGCTGCTTCCAAGTTGACGGTAACTGCCAGCGTGCTAGCTGTGTAGGACAGTGAAGAGGCTGACGCGTGTGTGTCCGTAGAGCTGCTAGAAAGCGTACGTGAAGAGCAGGAAGGGCTTTCAGAGCAGCCGGTTCTCGTCTTGGACAGTCGCCACACATCCGCACTTTTAGTGCCTCAGAACCCCGGACAGCTTGCAAAACACGGCTGTAACTGTCCCAGCGCAAGCTGTTCAGGAAAGCACAGAAACGCGATGTTCGCGTGCTTTTAGCGCTGCTCGCAAGAAGCCTCCGGAGCAGGCACTTCTCGTGCAGCAACAACCGTGCCTGCTACGATCTTTCCTAGCCTCTTTTCCTCCGGGCAGCCGGCTTGAGCTGATGTGAAGTGTTGGTGGGCAAATCATCCAGAGAAGAGTCGCAATGCTTCTGGGCTGTTAGCAAGAGCTTTCCTTGCTGACCCTTTTCACGTTGGAGATTAGCTGGACATTTGCCGGTTTAGTGCCTTGTTTCTTCTGCGCAGCTTGCACAAAGCTCATTGCGGCTTTCGCGGTTCGAGTTGTGCATCGCCGGAGCTCTGCGGGAAAGAGCGAGAGAAGAGCCGCGAAAGCTCCGAGCGCGGCCAGCTCGCGTGTAGCCGCGATGATGCGCTGTTCGCCGGTTGCAGGGCGACTGCCTTCTGCGCGGCTGCTTCCAAGTTGACGGTAAGTGCCAGCGTGCTAGCTGTGTAGGACAGTGAAGAGGCTGACGCGTGTGTGTCCGTAGAGCTGCTAGAAAGCGTACGTGAAGAGCAGGAAGGGCTTTCAGAGCAGCCGGTTCTCGTCTTGGACAGTCGCCACACATCCGCACTTTTAGTGCCTCAGAACCCCGGACAGCTTGCAAAACACGGCTGTAACTGTCCCAGCGCAAGCTGTTCAGGAAAGCACAGAAACGCGATGTTCGCGTGCTTTTAGCGCTGCTCGCAAGAAGCCTCCGGAGCAGGCACTTCTCGTGCAGCAACAACCGTGCCTGCTACGATCTTTCCTAGCCTCTTTTCCTCCGGGCAGCCGGCTTGAGCTGATGTGAAGTGTTGGTGGGCAAATCATCCAGAGAAGAGTCGCAATGCTTCTGGGCTGTTAGCAAGAGCTTTCCTTGCTGACCCTTTTCACGTTGGAGATTAGCTGGACATTTGCCGGTTTAGTGCCTTGTTTCTTCTGCGCAGCTTGCACAAAGCTCATTGCGGCTTTCGCGGTTCGAGTTGTGCATCGCCGGAGCTCTGCGGGAAAGAGCGAGAGAAGAGCCGCGAAAGCTCCGAGCGCGGCCAGCTCGCGTGTAGCCGCGAATGTGCGCTGTTCGCCGGTTGCAGGGCGAGTGCCTTCTGCGCGGCTGCTTCCAAGTTGACGGTAAGTGCCAGCGTGCTAGCTGTGTAGGACAGTGAAGAGGCTGACGCGTGTGTGTCCGTAGAGCTGCTAGAAAGCGTACGTGACGAGCAGGAAGGGCTTTCAGAGCAGCCGGTTCTCGTCTTGGACAGTCGCCACACATCCGCACTTTTAGTGCCTCAGAACCCCGGACAGCTTGCAAAACACGGCTGTAACTGTCCCAGCGCAAGCTGTTCAGGAAAGCACAGAAACGCGATGTTCGCGTGCTTTTAGCGCTGCTCGCAAGAAGCCTCCGGAGCAGGCACTTCTCGTGCAGCAACAACCGTGCCTGCTACGATCTTTCCTAGCCTCTTTTCCTCCGGGCAGCCGGCTTGAGCTGATGTGAAGTGTTGGTGGGCAAATCATCCAGAGAAGCGTCGCAATGCTTCTGGGCTGTTAGCAAGAGCTTTCCTTGCTGACCCTTTTCACGTTGGAGATTAGCTGGACATTTGCCGGTTTAGTGCCTTGTTTCTTCTGCGCAGCTTGCACAAAGCTCATTGCGGCTTTCGCGGTTCGAGTTGTGCATCGCCGGAGCTCTGCGGGAAAGAGCGAGAGAAGAGCCGCGAAAGCTCCGAGCGCGGCCAGCTCGCGTGTAGCCGCGATGATGCGCTGTTCGCCGGTTGCAGGGCGACTGCCTTCTGCGCGGCTGCTTCCAAGTTGACGGTAAGTGCCAGCGTGCTAGCTGTGTAGGACAGTGAAGAGGCTGACGCGTGTGTGTCCGTAGAGCTGCTAGAAAGCGTACGTGAAGAGCAGGAAGGGCTTTCAGAGCAGCCGGTTCTCGTCTTGGACAGTCGCCACACATCCGCACTTTTAGTGCCTCAGAACCCCGGACAGTTTGCAAAACACGGCTGTAACTGTCCCAGCGCAAGCTGTTCAGGAAAGCACAGAAACGCGATGTTCGCGTGCTTTTAGCGCTGCTCGCAAGAAGCCTCCGGAGCAGGCACTTCTCGTGCAGCAACAACCGTGCCTGCTACGATCTTTCCTAGCCTCTTTTCCTCCGGGCAGCCGGCTTGAGCTGATGTGAAGTGTTGGTGGGCAAATCATCCAGAGAAGAGTCGCAATGCTTCTGGGCTGTTAGCAAGAGCTTTCCTTGCTGACCCTTTTCACGTTGGAGATTAGCTGGACATTTGCCGGTTTAGTGCCTTGTTTCTTCTGCGCAGCTTGCACAAAGCTCATTGCGGCTTTCGCGGTTCGAGTTGTGCATCGCCGGAGCTCTGCGAGAAAGAGCGAGAGAAGAGCCGCGAAAGCTCCGAGCGCGGCCAGCTCGCGTGTAGCCGCGATGATGCGCTGTTCGCCGGTTGCAGGGCGACTGCCTTCTGCGCGGCTGCTTCCAAGTTGACGGTAAGTGCCAGCGTGCTAGCTGTGTAGGACAGTGAAGAGGCTGACGCGTGTGTGTCCGTAGAGCTGCTAGAAAGCGTACGTGAAGAGCAGGAAGGGCTTTCAGAGCAGCCGGTTCTCGTCTTGGACAGTCGCCACACATCCGCACTTTTAGTGCCTCAGAACCCCGGACAGCTTGCAAAACACGGCTGTAACTGTCCCAGCGCAAGCTGTTCAGGAAAGCACAGAAACGCGATGTTCGCGTGCTTTTAGCGCTGCTCGCAAGAAGCCTCCGGAGCAGGCACTTCTCGTGCAGCAACAACCGTGCCTGCTACGATCTTTCCTAGCCTCTTTTCCTCCGGGCAGCCGGCTTGAGCTGATGTGAAGTGTTGGTGGGCAAATCATCCAGAGAAGCGTCGCAATGCTTCTGGGCTGTTAGCAAGAGCTTTCCTTGCTGACCCTTTTCACGTTGGAGATTAGCTGGACATTTGCCGGTTTAGTGCCTTGTTTCTTCTGCTCAGCTTGCACAAAGCTCATTGCGGCTTTCGCGGTTCGAGTTGTGCATCGCCGGAGCTCTGCGGGAAAGAGCGAGAGAAGAGCCGCGAAAGCTCCGAGCGCGGCCAGCTCGCGTGTAGCCGCGATGATGCGCTGTTCGCCGGTTGCAGGGCGACTGCCTTCTGCGCGGCTGCTTCCAAGTTGACGGTAAGTGCCAGCGTGCTAGCTGTGTAGGACAGTGAAGAGGCTGACGCGTGTGTGTCCGTAGAGCTGCTAGAAAGCGTACGTGAAGAGCAGGAAGGGCTTTCAGAGCAGCCGGTTCTCGTCTTGGACAGTCGCCACACATCCGCACTTTTAGTGCCTCAGAACCCCGGACAGCTTGCAAAACACGGCTGTAACTGTCCCAGCGCAAGCTGTTCAGGAAAGCACAGAAACGCGATGTTCGCGTGCTTTTAGCGCTGCTCGCAAGAAGCCTCCGGAGCAGGCACTTCTCGTGCAGCAACAACCGTGCCTGCTACGATCTTTCCTAGCCTCTTTTCCTCCGGGCAGCCGGCTTGAGCTGATGTGAAGTGTTGGTGGGCAAATCATCCAGAGAAGAGTCGCAATGCTTCTGGGCTGTTAGCAAGAGCTTTCCTTGCTGACCCTTTTCACGTTGGAGATTAGCTGGACATTTGCCGGTTTAGTGCCTTGTTTCTTCTGCGCAGCTTGCACAAAGCTCATTGCGGCTTTCGTGGTTCGAGTTGTGCATCGCCGGAGCTCTGCGAGAAAGAGCGAGAGAAGAGCCGCGAAAGCTCCGAGCGCGGCCAGCTCGCGTGTAGCCGCGATGATGCGCTGTTCGCCGGTTGCAGGGCGACTGCCTTCTGCGCGGCTGCTTCCAAGTTGACGGTAAGTGCCAGCGTGCTAGCTGTGTAGGACAGTGAAGAGGCTGACGCGTGTGTGTCCGTAGAGCTGCTAGAAAGCGTACGTGAAGAGCAGGAAGGGCTTTCAGAGCAGCCGGTTCTCGTCTTGGACAGTCGCCACACATCCGCACTTTTAGTGCCTCAGAACCCCGGACAGCTTGCAAAACACGGCTGTAACTGTCCCAGCGCAAGCTGTTCAGGAAAGCACAGAAACGCGATGTTCGCGTGCTTTTAGCGCTGCTCGCAAGAAGCCTCCGGAGCAGGCACTTCTCGTGCAGCAACAACCGTGCCTGCTACGATCTTTCCTAGCCTCTTTTCCTCCGGGCAGCCGGCTTGAGCTGATGTGAAGTGTTGGTGGGCAAATCACCCAGAGAAGAGTCGCAATGCTTCTGGGCTGTTAGCAAGAGCTTTCCTTGCTGACCCTTTTCACGTTGGAGATTAGCTGGACATTTGCCGGTTTAGTGCCTTGTTTCTTCTGCGCAGCTTGCACAAAGCTCATTGCGGCTTTCGCGGTTCGAGTTGTGCATCGCCGGAGCTCTGCGGGAAAGAGCGAGAGAAGAGCCGCGAAAGCTCCGAGCGCGGCCAGCTCGCGTGTAGCCGCGAATGTGCGCTGTTCGCCGGTTGCAGGGCGAGTGCCTTCTGCGCGGCTGCTTCCAAGTTGACGGTAAGTGCCAGCGTGCTAGCTGTGTAGGACAGTGAAGAGGCTGACGCGTGTGTGTCCGTAGAGCTGCTAGAAAGCGTACGTGACGAGCAGGAAGGGCTTTCAGAGCAGCCGGTTCTCGTCTTGGACAGTCGCCACACATCCGCACTTTTAGTGCCTCAGAACCCCGGACAGCTTGCAAAACACGGCTGTAACTGTCCCAGCGCAAGCTGTTCAGGAAAGCACAGAAACGCGATGTTCGCGTGCTTTTAGCGCTGCTCGCAAGAAGCCTCCGGAGCAGGCACTTCTCGTGCAGCAACAACCGTGCCTGCTACGATCTTTCCTAGCCTCTTTTCCTCCGGGCAGCCGGCTTGAGCTGATGTGAAGTGTTGGTGGGCAAATCATCCAGAGAAGCGTCGCAATGCTTCTGGGCTGTTAGCAAGAGCTTTCCTTGCTGACCCTTTTCACGTTGGAGATTAGCTGGACATTTGCCGGTTTAGTGCCTTGTTTCTTCTGCGCAGCTTGCACAAAGCTCATTGCGGCTTTCGCGGTTCGAGTTGTGCATCGCCGGAGCTCTGCGGGAAAGAGCGAGAGAAGAGCCGCGAAAGCTCCGAGCGCGGCCAGCTCGCGTGTAGCCGCGATGATGCGCTGTTCGCCGGTTGCAGGGCGACTGCCTTCTGCGCGGCTGCTTCCAAGTTGACGGTAAGTGCCAGCGTGCTAGCTGTGTAGGACAGTGAAGAGGCTGACGCGTGTGTGTCCGTAGAGCTGCTAGAAAGCGTACGTGAAGAGCAGGAAGGGCTTTCAGAGCAGCCGGTTCTCGTCTTGGACAGTCGCCACACATCCGCACTTTTAGTGCCTCAGAACCCCGGACAGTTTGCAAAACACGGCTGTAACTGTCCCAGCGCAAGCTGTTCAGGAAAGCACAGAAACGCGATGTTCGCGTGCTTTTAGCGCTGCTCGCAAGAAGCCTCCGGAGCAGGCACTTCTCGTGCAGCAACAACCGTGCCTGCTACGATCTTTCCTAGCCTCTTTTCCTCCGGGCAGCCGGCTTGAGCTGATGTGAAGTGTTGGTGGGCAAATCATCCAGAGAAGAGTCGCAATGCTTCTGGGCTGTTAGCAAGAGCTTTCCTTGCTGACCCTTTTCACGTTGGAGATTAGCTGGACATTTGCCGGTTTAGTGCCTTGTTTCTTCTGCGCAGCTTGCACAAAGCTCATTGCGGCTTTCGCGGTTCGAGTTGTGCATCGCCGGAGCTCTGCGAGAAAGAGCGAGAGAAGAGCCGCGAAAGCTCCGAGCGCGGCCAGCTCGCGTGTAGCCGCGATGATGCGCTGTTCGCCGGTTGCAGGGCGACTGCCTTCTGCGCGGCTGCTTCCAAGTTGACGGTAAGTGCCAGCGTGCTAGCTGTGTAGGACAGTGAAGAGGCTGACGCGTGTGTGTCCGTAGAGCTGCTAGAAAGCGTACGTGAAGAGCAGGAAGGGCTTTCAGAGCAGCCGGTTCTCGTCTTGGACAGTCGCCACACATCCGCACTTTTAGTGCCTCAGAACCCCGGACAGCTTGCAAAACACGGCTGTAACTGTCCCAGCGCAAGCTGTTCAGGAAAGCACAGAAACGCGATGTTCGCGTGCTTTTAGCGCTGCTCGCAAGAAGCCTCCGGAGCAGGCACTTCTCGTGCAGCAACAACCGTGCCTGCTACGATCTTTCCTAGCCTCTTTTCCTCCGGGCAGCCGGCTTGAGCTGATGTGAAGTGTTGGTGGGCAAATCATCCAGAGAAGCGTCGCAATGCTTCTGGGCTGTTAGCAAGAGCTTTCCTTGCTGACCCTTTTCACGTTGGAGATTAGCTGGACATTTGCCGGTTTAGTGCCTTGTTTCTTCTGCTCAGCTTGCACAAAGCTCATTGCGGCTTTCGCGGTTCGAGTTGTGCATCGCCGGAGCTCTGCGGGAAAGAGCGAGAGAAGAGCCGCGAAAGCTCCGAGCGCGGCCAGCTCGCGTGTAGCCGCGATGATGCGCTGTTCGCCGGTTGCAGGGCGACTGCCTTCTGCGCGGCTGCTTCCAAGTTGACGGTAAGTGCCAGCGTGCTAGCTGTGTAGGACAGTGAAGAGGCTGACGCGTGTGTGTCCGTAGAGCTGCTAGAAAGCGTACGTGAAGAGCAGGAAGGGCTTTCAGAGCAGCCGGTTCTCGTCTTGGACAGTCGCCACACATCCGCACTTTTAGTGCCTCAGAACCCCGGACAGCTTGCAAAACACGGCTGTAACTGTCCCAGCGCAAGCTGTTCAGGAAAGCACAGAAACGCGATGTTCGCGTGCTTTTAGCGCTGCTCGCAAGAAGCCTCCGGAGCAGGCACTTCTCGTGCAGCAACAACCGTGCCTGCTACGATCTTTCCTAGCCTCTTTTCCTCCGGGCAGCCGGCTTGAGCTGATGTGAAGTGTTGGTGGGCAAATCATCCAGAGAAGAGTCGCAATGCTTCTGGGCTGTTAGCAAGAGCTTTCCTTGCTGACCCTTTTCACGTTGGAGATTAGCTGGACATTTGCCGGTTTAGTGCCTTGTTTCTTCTGCGCAGCTTGCACAAAGCTCATTGCGGCTTTCGTGGTTCGAGTTGTGCATCGCCGGAGCTCTGCGAGAAAGAGCGAGAGAAGAGCCGCGAAAGCTCCGAGCGCGGCCAGCTCGCGTGTAGCCGCGATGATGCGCTGTTCGCCGGTTGCAGGGCGACTGCCTTCTGCGCGGCTGCTTCCAAGTTGACGGTAAGTGCCAGCGTGCTAGCTGTGTAGGACAGTGAAGAGGCTGACGCGTGTGTGTCCGTAGAGCTGCTAGAAAGCGTACGTGAAGAGCAGGAAGGGCTTTCAGAGCAGCCGGTTCTCGTCTTGGACAGTCGCCACACATCCGCACTTTTAGTGCCTCAGAACCCCGGACAGCTTGCAAAACACGGCTGTAACTGTCCCAGCGCAAGCTGTTCAGGAAAGCACAGAAACGCGATGTTCGCGTGCTTTTAGCGCTGCTCGCAAGAAGCCTCCGGAGCAGGCACTTCTCGTGCAGCAACAACCGTGCCTGCTACGATCTTTCCTAGCCTCTTTTCCTCCGGGCAGCCGGCTTGAGCTGATGTGAAGTGTTGGTGGGCAAATCACCCAGAGAAGAGTCGCAATGCTTCTGGGCTGTTAGCAAGAGCTTTCCTTGCTGACCCTTTTCACGTTGGAGATTAGCTGGACATTTGCCGGTTTAGTGCCTTGTTTCTTCTGCGCAGCTTGCACAAAGCTCATTGCGGCTTTCGCGGTTCGAGTTGTGCATCGCCGGAGCTCTGCGAGAAAGAGCGAGAGAAGAGCCGCGAAAGCTCCGAGCGCGGCCAGCTCGCGTGTAGCCGCGATGATGCGCTGTTCGCCGGTTGCAGGGCGACTGCCTTCTGCGCGGCTGCTTCCAAGTTGACGGTAAGTGCCAGCGTGCTAGCTGTGTAGGACAGTGAAGAGGCTGACGCGTGTGTGTCCGTAGAGCTGCTAGAAAGCGTACGTGAAGAGCAGGAAGGGCTTTCAGAGCAGCCGGTTCTCGTCTTGGACAGTCGCCACACATCCGCACTTTTAGTGCCTCAGAACCCCGGACAGCTTGCAAAACACGGCTGTAACTGTCCCAGCGCAAGCTGTTCAGGAAAGCACAGAAACGCGATGTTCGCGTGCTTTTAGCGCTGCTCGCAAGAAGCCTCCGGAGCAGGCACTTCTCGTGCAGCAACAACCGTGCCTGCTACGATCTTTCCTAGCCTCTTTTCCTCCGGGCAGCCGGCTTGAGCTGATGTGAAGTGTTGGTGGGCAAATCATCCAGAGAAGAGTCGCAATGCTTCTGGGCTGTTAGCAAGAGCTTTCCTTGCTGACCCTTTTCACGTTGGAGATTAGCTGGACATTTGCCGGTTTAGTGCCTTGTTTCTTCTGCGCAGCTTGCACAAAGCTCATTGCGGCTTTCGCGGTTCGAGTTGTGCATCGCCGGAGCTCTGCGAGAAAGAGCGAGAGAAGAGCCGCGAAAGCTCCGAGCGCGGCCAGCTCGCGTGTAGCCGCGATGATGCGCTGTTCGCCGGTTGCAGGGCGACTGCCTTCTGCGCGGCTGCTTCCAAGTTGACGGTAAGTGCCAGCGTGCTAGCTGTGTAGGACAGTGAAGAGGCTGACGCGTGTGTGTCCGTAGAGCTGCTAGAAAGCGTACGTGAAGAGCAGGAAGGGCTTTCAGAGCAGCCGGTTCTCGTCTTGGACAGTCGCCACACATCCGCACTTTTAGTGCCTCAGAACCCCGGACAGCTTGCAAAACACGGCTGTAACTGTCCCAGCGCAAGCTGTTCAGGAAAGCACAGAAACGCGATGTTCGCGTGCTTTTAGCGCTGCTCGCAAGAAGCCTCCGGAGCAGGCACTTCTCGTGCAGCAACAACCGTGCCTGCTACGATCTTTCCTAGCCTCTTTTCCTCCGGGCAGCCGGCTTGAGCTGATGTGAAGTGTTGGTGGGCAAATCATCCAGAGAAGAGTCGCAATGCTTCTGGGCTGTTAGCAAGAGCTTTCCTTGCTGACCCTTTTCACGTTGGAGATTAGCTGGACATTTGCCGGTTTAGTGCCTTGTTTCTTCTGCGCAGCTTGCACAAAGCTCATTGCGGCTTTCGCGGTTCGAGTTGTGCATCGCCGGAGCTCTGCGGGAAAGAGCGAGAGAAGAGCCGCGAAAGCTCCGAGCGCGGCCAGCTCGCGTGTAGCCGCGATGATGCGCTGTTCGCCGGTTGCAGGGCGACTGCCTTCTGCGCGGCTGCTTCCAAGTTGACGGTAAGTGCCAGCGTGCTAGCTGTGTAGGACAGTGAAGAGGCTGACGCGTGTGTGTCCGTAGAGCTGCTAGAAAGCGTACGTGAAGAGCAGGAAGGGCTTTCAGAGCAGCCGGTTCTCGTCTTGGACAGTCGCCACACATCCGCACTTTTAGTGCCTCAGAACCCCGGACAGCTTGCAAAACACGGCTGTAACTGTCCCAGCGCAAGCTGTTCAGGAAAGCACAGAAACGCGATGTTCGCGTGCTTTTAGCGCTGCTCGCAAGAAGCCTCCGGAGCAGGCACTTCTCGTGCAGCAACAACCGTGCCTGCTACGATCTTTCCTAGCCTCTTTTCCTCCGGGCAGCCGGCTTGAGCTGATGTGAAGTGTTGGTGGGCAAATCATCCAGAGAAGAGTCGCAATGCTTCTGGGCTGTTAGCAAGAGCTTTCCTTGCTGACCCTTTTCACGTTGGAGATTAGCTGGACATTTGCCGGTTTAGTGCCTTGTTTCTTCTGCGCAGCTTGCACAAAGCTCATTGCGGCTTTCGCGGTTCGAGTTGTGCATCGCCGGAGCTCTGCGAGAAAGAGCGAGAGAAGAGCCGCGAAAGCTCCGAGCGCGGCCAGCTCGCGTGTAGCCGCGATGATGCGCTGTTCGCCGGTTGCAGGGCGACTGCCTTCTGCGCGGCTGCTTCCAAGTTGACGGTAAGTGCCAGCGTGCTTGCTGTGTAGGACAGTGAAGAGGCTGACGCGTGTGTGTCCGTAGAGCTGCTAGAAAGCGTACGTGAAGAGCAGGAAGGGCTTTCAGAGCAGCCGGTTCTCGTCTTGGACAGTCGCCACACATCCGCACTTTTAGTGCCTCAGAACCCCGGACAGCTTGCAAAACACGGCTGTAACTGTCCCAGCGCAAGCTGTTCAGGAAAGCACAGAAACGCGATGTTCGCGTGCTTTTAGCGCTGCTCGCAAGAAGCCTCCGGAGCAGGCACTTCTCGTGCAGCAACAACCGTGCCTGCTACGATCTTTCCTAGCCTCTTTTCCTCCGGGCAGCCGGCTTGAGCTGATGTGAAGTGTTGGTGGGCAAATCATCCAGAGAAGAGTCGCAATGCTTCTGGGCTGTTAGCAAGAGCTTTCCTTGCTGACCCTTTTCACGTTGGAGATTAGCTGGACATTTGCCGGTTTAGTGCCTTGTTTCTTCTGCGCAGCTTGCACAAAGCTCATTGCGGCTTTCGCGGTTCGAGTTGTGCATCGCCGGAGCTCTGCGGGAAAGAGCGAGAGAAGAGCCGCGAAAGCTCCGAGCGCGGCCAGCTCGCGTGTAGCCGCGATGATGCGCTGTTCGCCGGTTGCAGGGCGACTGCCTTCTGCGCGGCTGCTTCCAAGTTGACGGTAAGTGCCAGCGTGCTAGCTGTGTAGGACAGTGAAGAGGCTGACGCGTGTGTGTCCGTAGAGCTGCTAGAAAGCGTACGTGAAGAGCAGGAAGGGCTTTCAGAGCAGCCGGTTCTCGTCTTGGACAGTCGCCACACATCCGCACTTTTAGTGCCTCAGAACCCTGGACAGCTTGCAAAACACGGCTGTAACTGTCCCAGCGCAAGCTGTTCAGGAAAGCACAGAAACGCGATGTTCGCGTGCTTTTAGCGCTGCTCGCAAGAAGCCTCCGGAGCAGGCACTTCTCGTGCAGCAACAACCGTGCCTGCTACGATCTTTCCTAGCCTCTTTTCCTCCGGGCAGCCGGCTTGAGCTGATGTGAAGTGTTGGTGGGCAAATCATCCAGAGAAGAGTCGCAATGCTTCTGGGCTGTTAGCAAGAGCTTTCCTTGCTGACCCTTTTCACGTTGGAGATTAGCTGGACATTTGCCGGTTTAGTGCCTTGTTTCTTCTGCGCAGCTTGCACAAAGCTCATTGCGGCTTTCGCGGTTCGAGTTGTGCATCGCCGGAGCTCTGCGAGAAAGAGCGAGAGAAGAGCCGCGAAAGCTCCGAGCGCGGCCAGCTCGCGTGTAGCCGCGATGATGCGCTGTTCGCCGGTTGCAGGGCGACTGCCTTCTGCGCGGCTGCTTCCAAGTTGACGGTAAGTGCCAGCGTGCTTGCTGTGTAGGACAGTGAAGAGGCTGACGCGTGTGTGTCCGTAGAGCTGCTAGAAAGCGTACGTGAAGAGCAGGAAGGGCTTTCAGAGCAGCCGGTTCTCGTCTTGGACAGTCGCCACACATCCGCACTTTTAGTGCCTCAGAACCCCGGACAGCTTGCAAAACACGGCTGTAACTGTCCCAGCGCAAGCTGTTCAGGAAAGCACAGAAACGCGATGTTCGCGTGCTTTTAGCGCTGCTCGCAAGAAGCCTCCGGAGCAGGCACTTCTCGTGCAGCAACAACCGTGCCTGCTACGATCTTTCCTAGCCTCTTTTCCTCCGGGCAGCCGGCTTGAGCTGATGTGAAGTGTTGGTGGGCAAATCATCCAGAGAAGAGTCGCAATGCTTCTGGGCTGTTAGCAAGAGCTTTCCTTGCTGACCCTTTTCACGTTGGAGATTAGCTGGACATTTGCCGGTTTAGTGCCTTGTTTCTTCTGCGCAGCTTGCACAAAGCTCATTGCGGCTTTCGCGGTTCGAGTTGTGCATCGCCGGAGCTCTGCGGGAAAGAGCGAGAGAAGAGCCGCGAAAGCTCCGAGCGCGGCCAGCTCGCGTGTAGCTGCGATGATGCGCTGTTCGCCGGTTGCAGGGCGACTGCCTTCTGCGCGGCTGCTTCCAAGTTGACGGTAAGTGCCAGCGTGCTAGCTGTGTAGGACAGTGAAGAGGCTGACGCGTGTGTGTCCGTAGAGCTGCTAGAAAGCGTACGTGAAGAGCAGGAAGGGCTTTCAGAGCAGCCGGTTCTCGTCTTGGACAGTCGCCACACATCCGCACTTTTAGTGCCTCAGAACCCCGGACAGCTTGCAAAACACGGCTGTAACTGTCCCAGCGCAAGCTGTTCAGGAAAGCACAGAAACGCGATGTTCGCGTGCTTTTAGCGCTGCTCGCAAGAAGCCTCCGGAGCAGGCACTTCTCGTGCAGCAACAACCGTGCCTGCTACGATCTTTCCTAGCCTCTTTTCCTCCGGGCAGCCGGCTTGAGCTGATGTGAAGCGTTGGTGGGCAAATCACCCAGAGAAGAGTCGCAATGCTTCTGGGCTGTTAGCAAGAGCTTTCCTTGCTGACCCTTTTCACGTTGGAGATTAGCTGGACATTTGCCGGTTTAGTGCCTTGTTTCTTCTGCGCAGCTTGCACAAAGCTCATTGCGGCTTTCGCGGTTCGAGTTGTGCATCGCCGGAGCTCTGCGGGAAAGAGCGAGAGAAGAGCCGCGAAAGCTCCGAGCGCGGCCAGCTCGCGTGTAGCCGCGATGATGCGCTGTTCGCCGGTTGCAGGGCGACTGCCTTCTGCGCGGCTGCTTCCAAGTTGACGGTAAGTGCCAGCGTGCTAGCTGTGTAGGACAGTGAAGAGGCTGACGCGTGTGTGTCCGTAGAGCTGCTAGAAAGCGTACGTGAAGAGCAGGAAGGGCTTTCAGAGCAGCCGGTTCTCGTCTTGGACAGTCGCCACACATCCGCACTTTTAGTGCCTCAGAACCCCGGACAGCTTGCAAAACACGGCTGTAACTGTCCCAGCGCAAGCTGTTCAGGAAAGCACAGAAACGCGATGTTCGCGTGCTTTTAGCGCTGCTCGCAAGAAGCCTCCGGAGCAGGCACTTCTCGTGCAGCAACAACCGTGCCTGCTACGATCTTTCCTAGCCTCTTTTCCTCCGGGCAGCCGGCTTGAGCTGATGTGAAGTGTTGGTGGGCAAATCACCCAGAGAAGAGTCGCAATGCTTCTGGGCTGTTAGCAAGAGCTTTCCTTGCTGACCCTTTTCACGTTGGAGATTAGCTGGACATTTGCCGGTTTAGTGCCTTGTTTCTTCTGCGCAGCTTGCACAAAGCTCATTGCGGCTTTCGCGGTTCGAGTTGTGCATCGCCGGAGCTCTGCGGGAAAGAGCGAGAGAAGAGCCGCGAAAGCTCCGAGCGCGGCCAGCTCGCGTGTAGCCGCGATGATGCGCTGTTCGCCGGTTGCAGGGCGACTGCCTTCTGCGCGGCTGCTTCCCAGTTGACAGTAACTGCCAGCGTGCTAGCTGTGTAGGACAGTGAAGAGGCTGACGCGTGTGTGTCCGTAGAGCTGCTAGAAAGCGTACGTGAAGAGCAGGAAGGGCTTTCAGAGCAGCCGGTTCTCGTCTTGGACAGTCGCCACACATCCGCACTTTTAGTGCCTCAGAACCCCGGACAGCTTGCAAAACACGGCTGTAACTGTCCCAGCGCAAGCTGTTCAGGAAAGCACAGAAACGCGATGTTCGCGTGCTTTTAGCGCTGCTCGCAAGAAGCCTCCGGAGCAGGCACTTCTCGTGCAGCAACAACCGTGCCTGCTACGATCTTTCCTAGCCTCTTTTCCTCCGGGCAGCCGGCTTGAGCTGATGTGAAGTGTTGGTGGGCAAATCATCCAGAGAAGAGTCGCAATGCTTCTGGGCTGTTAGCAAGAGCTTTCCTTGCTGACCCTTTTCACGTTGGAGATTAGCTGGACATTTGCCGGTTTAGTGCCTTGTTTCTTCTGCGCAGCTTGCACAAAGCTCATTGCGGCTTTCGCGGTTCGAGTTGTGCATCGCCGGAGCTCTGCGGGAAAGAGCGAGAGAAGAGCCGCGAAAGCTCCGAGCGCGGCCAGCTCGCGTGTAGCCGCGATGATGCGCTGTTCGCCGGTTGCAGGGCGACTGCCTTCTGCGCGGCTGCTTCCAAGTTGACGGTAAGTGCCAGCGTGCTAGCTGTGTAGGACAGTGAAGAGGCTGACGCGTGTGTGTCCGTAGAGCTGCTAGAAAGCGTACGTGAAGAGCAGGAAGGGCTTTCAGAGCAGCCGGTTCTCGTCTTGGACAGTCGCCACACATCCGCACTTTTAGTGCCTCAGAACCCCGGACAGCTTGCAAAACACGGCTGTAACTGTCCCGGCGCAAGCTGTTCAGGAAAGCACAGAAACGCGATGTTCGCGTGCTTTTAGCGCTGCTCGCAAGAAGCCTCCGGAGCAGGCACTTCTCGTGCAGCAACAACCGTGCCTGCTACGATCTTTCCTAGCCTCTTTTCCTCCGGGCAGCCGGCTTGAGCTGATGTGAAGTGTTGGTGGGCAAATCATCCAGAGAAGAGTCGCAATGCTTCTGGGCTGTTAGCAAGAGCTTTCCTTGCTGACCCTTTTCACGTTGGAGATTAGCTGGACATTTGCCGGTTTAGTGCCTTGTTTCTTCTGCGCAGCTTGCACAAAGCTCATTGCGGCTTTCGCGGTTCGAGTTGTGCATCGCCGGAGCTCTGCGGGAAAGAGCGAGAGAAGAGCCGCGAAAGCTCCGAGCGCGGCCAGCTCGCGTGTAGCCGCGATGATGCGCTGTTCGCCGGTTGCAGGGCGACTGCCTTCTGCGCGGCTGCTTCCAAGTTGACGGTAAGTGCCAGCGTGCTAGCTGTGTAGGACAGTGAAGAGGCTGACGCGTGTGTGTCCGTAGAGCTGCTAGAAAGCGTACGTGAAGAGCAGGAAGGGCTTTCAGAGCAGCCGGTTCTCGTCTTGCACAGTCGCCACACATCCGCACTTTTAGTGCCTCAGAACCCCGGACAGCTTGCAAAACACGGCTGTAACTGTCCCAGCGCAAGCTGTTCAGGAAAGCACAGAAACGCGATGTTCGCGTGCTTTTAGCGCTGCTCGCAAGAAGCCTCCGGAGCAGGCACTTCTCGTGCAGCAACAACCGTGCCTGCTACGATCTTTCCTAGCCTCTTTTCCTCCGGGCAGCCGGCTTGAGCTGATGTGAAGTGTTGGTGGGCAAATCATCCAGAGAAGAGTCGCAATGCTTCTGGGCTGTTAGCAAGAGCTTTCCTTGCTGACCCTTTTCACGTTGGAGATTAGCTGGACATTTGCCGGTTTAGTGCCTTGTTTCTTCTGCGCAGCTTGCACAAAGCTCATTGCGGCTTTCGCGGTTCGAGTTGTGCATCGCCGGAGCTCTGCGGGAAAGAGCGAGAGAAGAGCCGCGAAAGCTCCGAGCGCGGCCAGCTCGCGTGTAGCCGCGATGATGCGCTGTTCGCCGGTTGCAGGGCGACTGCCTTCTGCGCGGCTGCTTCCAAGTTGACGGTAAGTGCCAGCGTGCTAGCTGTGTAGGACAGTGAAGAGGCTGACGCGTGTGTGTCCGTAGAGCTGCTAGAAAGCGTACGTGAAGAGCAGGAAGGGCTTTCAGAGCAGCCGGTTCTCGTCTTGGACAGTCGCCACACATCCGCACTTTTAGTGCCTCAGAACCCCGGACAGCTTGCAAAACACGGCTGTAACTGTCCCGGCGCAAGCTGTTCAGGAAAGCACAGAAACGCGATGTTCGCGTGCTTTTAGCGCTGCTCGCAAGAAGCCTCCGGAGCAGGCACTTCTCGTGCAGCAACAACCGTGCCTGCTACGATCTTTCCTAGCCTCTTTTCCTCCGGGCAGCCGGCTTGAGCTGATGTGAAGTGTTGGTGGGCAAATCATCCAGAGAAGAGTCGCAATGCTTCTGGGCTGTTAGCAAGAGCTTTCCTTGCTGACCCTTTTCACGTTGGAGATTAGCTGGACATTTGCCGGTTTAGTGCCTTGTTTCTTCTGCGCAGCTTGCACAAAGCTCATTGCGGCTTTCGCGGTTCGAGTTGTGCATCGCCGGAGCTCTGCGGGAAAGAGCGAGAGAAGAGCCGCGAAAGCTCCGAGCGCGGCCAGCTCGCGTGTAGCCGCGATGATGCGCTGTTCGCCGGTTGCAGGGCGACTGCCTTCTGCGCGGCTGCTTCCAAGTTGACGGTAAGTGCCAGCGTGCTAGCTGTGTAGGACAGTGAAGAGGCTGACGCGTGTGTGTCCGTAGAGCTGCTAGAAAGCGTACGTGAAGAGCAGGAAGGGCTTTCAGAGCAGCCGGTTCTCGTCTTGGACAGTCGCCACACATCCGCACTTTTAGTGCCTCAGAACCCCGGACAGCTTGCAAAACACGGCTGTAACTGTCCCGGCGCAAGCTGTTCAGGAAAGCACAGAAACGCGATGTTCGCGTGCTTTTAGCGCTGCTCGCAAGAAGCCTCCGGAGCAGGCACTTCTCGTGCAGCAACAACCGTGCCTGCTACGATCTTTCCTAGCCTCTTTTCCTCCGGGCAGCCGGCTTGAGCTGATGTGAAGTGTTG
Organism: Chlamydotis macqueenii; assembly: GCF_036417535.1. Taxonomy (NCBI): domain Eukaryota; kingdom Metazoa; phylum Chordata; class Aves; order Otidiformes; family Otididae; genus Chlamydotis; species Chlamydotis macqueenii. The sequence goes on along the minus strand of NC_141571.1, from coordinate 1,534,386 downwards.
GTGGGCAAATCATCCAGAGAAGAGTCGCAATGCTTCTGGGCTGTTAGCAAGAGCTTTCCTTGCTGACCCTTTTCACGTTGGAGATTAGCTGGACATTTGCCGGTTTAGTGCCTTGTTTCTTCTGCGCAGCTTGCACAAAGCTCATTGCGGCTTTCGCGGTTCGAGTTGTGCATCGCCGGAGCTCTGCGGGAAAGAGCGAGAGAAGAGCCGCGAAAGCTCCGAGCGCGGCCAGCTCGCGTGTAGCCGCGATGATGCGCTGTTCGCCGGTTGCAGGGCGACTGCCTTCTGCGCGGCTGCTTCCAAGTTGACGGTAACTGCCAGCGTGCTAGCTGTGTAGGACAGTGAAGAGGCTGACGCGTGTGTGTCCATAGAGCTGCTAGAAAGCGTACGTGAAGAGCAGGAAGGGCTTTCAGAGCAGCCGGTTCTCGTCTTGCACAGTCGCCACACATCCGCACTTTTAGTGCCTCAGAACCCCGGACAGCTTGCAAAACACGGCTGTAACTGTCCCAGCGCAAGCTGTTCAGGAAAGCACAGAAACGCGATGTTCGCGTGCTTTTAGCGCTGCTCGCAAGAAGCCTCCGGAGCAGGCACTTCTCGTGCAGCAACAACCGTGCCTGCTACGATCTTTCCTAGCCTCTTTTCCTCCGGGCAGCCGGCTTGAGCTGATGTGAAGTGTTGGTGGGCAAATCATCCAGAGAAGAGTCGCAATGCTTCTGGGCTGTTAGCAAGAGCTTTCCTTGCTGACCCTTTTCACGTTGGAGATTAGCTGGACATTTGCCGGTTTAGTGCCTTGTTTCTTCTGCGCAGCTTGCACAAAGCTCATTGCGGCTTTCGCGGTTCGAGTTGTGCATCGCCGGAGCTCTGCGGGAAAGAGCGAGAGAAGAGCCGCGAAAGCTCCGAGCGCGGCCAGCTCGCGTGTAGCCGCGATGATGCGCTGTTCGCCGGTTGCAGGGCGACTGCCTTCTGCGCGGCTGCTTCCAAGTTGACGGTAAGTGCCAGCGTGCTAGCTGTGTAGGACAGTGAAGAGGCTGACGCGTGTGTGTCCGTAGAGCTGCTAGAAAGCGTACGTGAAGAGCAGGAAGGGCTTTCAGAGCAGCCGGTTCTCGTCTTGGACAGTCGCCACACATCCGCACTTTTAGTGCCTCAGAACCCCGGACAGCTTGCAAAACACGGCTGTAACTGTCCCAGCGCAAGCTGTTCAGGAAAGCACAGAAACGCGATGTTCGCGTGCTTTTAGCGCTGCTCGCAAGAAGCCTCCGGAGCAGGCACTTCTCGTGCAGCAACAACCGTGCCTGCTACGATCTTTCCTAGCCTCTTTTCCTCCGGGCAGCCGGCTTGAGCTGATGTGAAGTGTTGGTGGGCAAATCACCCAGAGAAGAGTCGCAATGCTTCTGGGCTGTTAGCAAGAGCTTTCCTTGCTGACCCTTTTCACGTTGGAGATTAGCTGGACATTTGCCGGTTTAGTGCCTTGTTTCTTCTGCGCAGCTTGCACAAAGCTCATTGCGGCTTTCGCGGTTCGAGTTGTGCATCGCCGGAGCTCTGCGGGAAAGAGCGAGAGAAGAGCCGCGAAAGCTCCGAGCGCGGCCAGCTCGCGTGTAGCCGCGATGATGCGCTGTTCGCCGGTTGCAGGGCGACTGCCTTCTGCGCGGCTGCTTCCAAGTTGACGGTAAGTGCCAGCGTGCTAGCTGTGTAGGACAGTGAAGAGGCTGACGCGTGTGTGTCCGTAGAGCTGCTAGAAAGCGTACGTGAAGAGCAGGAAGGGCTTTCAGAGCAGCCGGTTCTCGTCTTGGACAGTCGCCACACATCCGCACTTTTAGTGCCTCAGAACCCCGGACAGCTTGCAAAACACGGCTGTAACTGTCCCAGCGCAAGCTGTTCAGGAAAGCACAGAAACGCGATGTTCGCGTGCTTTTAGCGCTGCTCGCAAGAAGCCTCCGGAGCAGGCACTTCTCGTGCAGCAACAACCGTGCCTGCTACGATCTTTCCTAGCCTCTTTTCCTCCGGGCAGCCGGCTTGAGCTGATGTGAAGTGTTGGTGGGCAAATCATCCAGAGAAGAGTCGCAATGCTTCTGGGCTGTTAGCAAGAGCTTTCCTTGCTGAGCCTTTTCACGTTGGAGATTAGCTGGACATTTGCCGGTTTAGTGCCTTGTTTCTTCTGCGCAGCTTGCACAAAGCTCATTGCGGCTTTCGCGGTTCGAGTTGTGCATCGCCGGAGCTCTGCGGGAAAGAGCGAGAGAAGAGCCGCGAAAGCTCCGAGCGCGGCCAGCTCGCGTGTAGCCGCGATGATGCGCTGTTCGCCGGTTGCAGGGCGACTGCCTTCTGCGCGGCTGCTTCCAAGTTGACGGTAAGTGCCAGCGTGCTAGCTGTGTAGGACAGTGAAGAGGCTGACGCGTGTGTGTCCGTAGAGCTGCTAGAAAGCGTACGTGAAGAGCAGGAAGGGCTTTCAGAGCAGCCGGTTCTCGTCTTGGACAGTCGCCACACATCCGCACTTTTAGTGCCTCAGAACCCCGGACAGCTTGCAAAACACGGCTGTAACTGTCCCAGCGCAAGCTGTTCAGGAAAGCACAGAAACGCGATGTTCGCGTGCTTTTAGCGCTGCTCGCAAGAAGCCTCCGGAGCAGGCACTTCTCGTGCAGCAACAACCGTGCCTGCTACGATCTTTCCTAGCCTCTTTTCCTCCGGGCAGCCGGCTTGAGCTGATGTGAAGTGTTGGTGGGCAAATCATCCAGAGAAGAGTCGCAATGCTTCTGGGCTGTTAGCAAGAGCTTTCCTTGCTGACCCTTTTCACGTTGGAGATTAGCTGGACATTTGCCGGTTTAGTGCCTTGTTTCTTCTGCGCAGCTTGCACAAAGCTCATTGCGGCTTTCGCGGTTCGAGTTGTGCATCGCCGGAGCTCTGCGAGAAAGAGCGAGAGAAGAGCCGCGAAAGCTCCGAGCGCGGCCAGCTCGCGTGTAGCCGCGATGATGCGCTGTTCGCCGGTTGCAGGGCGACTGCCTTCTGCGCGGCTGCTTCCAAGTTGACGGTAAGTGCCAGCGTGCTAGCTGTGTAGGACAGTGAAGAGGCTGACGCGTGTGTGTCCGTAGAGCTGCTAGAAAGCGTACGTGAAGAGCAGGAAGGGCTTTCAGAGCAGCCGGTTCTCGTCTTGGACAGTCGCCACACATCCGCACTTTTAGTGCCTCAGAACCCCGGACAGCTTGCAAAACACGGCTGTAACTGTCCCGGCGCAAGCTGTTCAGGAAAGCACAGAAACGCGATGTTCGCGTGCTTTTAGCGCTGCTCGCAAGAAGCCTCCGGAGCAGGCACTTCTCGTGCAGCAACAACCGTGCCTGCTACGATCTTTCCTAGCCTCTTTTCCTCCGGGCAGCCGGCTTGAGCTGATGTCAAGTGTTGGTGGGCAAATCATCCAGAGAAGAGTCGCAATGCTTCTGGGCTGTTAGCAAGAGCTTTCCTTGCTGACCCTTTTCACGTTGGAGATTAGCTGGACATTTGCCGGTTTAGTGCCTTGTTTCTTCTGCGCAGCTTGCACAAAGCTCATTGCGGCTTTCGCGGTTCGAGTTGTGCATCGCCGGAGCTCTGCGAGAAAGAGCGAGAGAAGAGCCGCGAAAGCTCCGAGCGCGGCCAGCTCGCGTGTAGCCGCGATGATGCGCTGTTCGCCGGTTGCAGGGCGACTGCCTTCTGCGCGGCTGCTTCCAAGTTGACGGTAAGTGCCAGCGTGCTAGCTGTGTAGGACAGTGAAGAGGCTGACGCGTGTGTGTCCGTAGAGCTGCTAGAAAGCGTACGTGAAGAGCAGGAAGGGCTTTCAGAGCAGCCGGTTCTCGTCTTGGACAGTCGCCACACATCCGCACTTTTAGTGCCTCAGAACCCCGGACAGCTTGCAAAACACGGCTGTAACTGTCCCGGCGCAAGCTGTTCAGGAAAGCACAGAAACGCGATGTTCGCGTGCTTTTAGCGCTGCTCGCAAGAAGCCTCCGGAGCAGGCACTTCTCGTGCAGCAACAACCGTGCCTGCTACGATCTTTCCTAGCCTCTTTTCCTCCGGGCAGCCGGCTTGAGCTGATGTGAAGTGTTGGTGGGCAAATCATCCAGAGAAGCGTCGCAATGCTTCTGGGCTGTTAGCAAGAGCTTTCCTTGCTGACCCTTTTCACGTTGGAGATTAGCTGGACATTTGCCGGTTTAGTGCCTTGTTTCTTCTGCGCAGCTTGCACAAAGCTCATTGCGGCTTTCGCGGTTCGAGTTGTGCATCGCCGGAGCTCTGCGGGAAAGAGCGAGAGAAGAGCCGCGAAAGCTCCGAGCGCGGCCAGCTCGCGTGTAGCCGCGATGATGCGCTGTTCGCCGGTTGCAGGGCGACTGCCTTCTGCGCGGCTGCTTCCAAGTTGACGGTAAGTGCCAGTGTGCTAGCTGTGTAGGACAGTGAAGAGGCTGACGCGTGTGTGTCCGTAGAGCTGCTAGAAAGCGTACGTGAAGAGCAGGAAGGGCTTTCAGAGCAGCCGGTTCTCGTCTTGCACAGTCGCCACACATCCGCACTTTTAGTGCCTCAGAACCTCGGACAGCTTGCAAAACACGGCTGTAACTGTCCCAGCGCAAGCTGTTCAGGAAAGCACAGAAACGCGATGTTCGCGTGCTTTTAGCGCTGCTCGCAAGAAGCCTCCGGAGCAGGCACTTCTCGTGCAGCAACAACCGTGCCTGCTACGATCTTTCCTAGCCTCTTTTCCTCCGGGCAGCCGGCTTGAGCTGATGTGAAGTGTTGGTGGGCAAATCATCCAGAGAAGAGTCGCAATGCTTCTGGGCTGTTAGCAAGAGCTTTCCTTGCTGACCCTTTTCACGTTGGAGATTAGCTGGACATTTGCCGGTTTAGTGCCTTGTTTCTTCTGCGCAGCTTGCACAAAGCTCATTGCGGCTTTCGCGGTTCGAGTTGTGCATCGCCGGAGCTCTGCGGGAAAGAGCGAGAGAAGAGCCGCGAAAGCTCCGAGCGCGGCCAGCTCGCGTGTAGCTGCGATGATGCGCTGTTCGCCGGTTGCAGGGCGACTGCCTTCTGCGCGGCTGCTTCCAAGTTGACGGTAAGTGCCAGCGTGCTAGCTGTGTAGGACAGTGAAGAGGCTGACGCGTGTGTGTCCGTAGAGCTGCTAGAAAGCGTACGTGAAGAGCAGGAAGGGCTTTCAGAGCAGCCGGTTCTCGTCTTGGACAGTCGCCACACATCCGCACTTTTAGTGCCTCAGAACCCCGGACAGCTTGCAAAACACGGCTGTAACTGTCCCAGCGCAAGCTGTTCAGGAAAGCACAGAAACGCGATGTTCGCGTGCTTTTAGCGCTGCTCGCAAGAAGCCTCCGGAGCAGGCACTTCTCGTGCAGCAACAACCGTGCCTGCTACGATCTTTCCTAGCCTCTTTTCCTCCGGGCAGCCGGCTTGAGCTGATGTGAAGTGTTGGTGGGCAAATCATCCAGAGAAGAGTCGCAATGCTTCTGGGCTGTTAGCAAGAGCTTTCCTTGCTGAGCCTTTTCACGTTGGAGATTAGCTGGACATTTGCCGGTTTAGTGCCTTGTTTCTTCTGCGCAGCTTGCACAAAGCTCATTGCGGCTTTCGCGGTTCGAGTTGTGCATCGCCGGAGCTCTGCGGGAAAGAGCGAGAGAAGAGCCGCGAAAGCTCCGAGCGCGGCCAGCTCGCGTGTAGCCGCGATGATGCGCTGTTCGCCGGTTGCAGGGCGACTGCCTTCTGCGCGGCTGCTTCCAAGTTGACGGTAAGTGCCAGCGTGCTAGCTGTGTAGGACAGTGAAGAGGCTGACGCGTGTGTGTCCGTAGAGCTGCTAGAAAGCGTACGTGAAGAGCAGGAAGGGCTTTCAGAGCAGCCGGTTCTCGTCTTGGACAGTCGCCACACATCCGCACTTTTAGTGCCTCAGAACCCCGGACAGCTTGCAAAACACGGCTGTAACTGTCCCAGCGCAAGCTGTTCAGGAAAGCACAGAAACGCGATGTTCGCGTGCTTTTAGCGCTGCTCGCAAGAAGCCTCCGGAGCAGGCACTTCTCGTGCAGCAACAACCGTGCCTGCTACGATCTTTCCTAGCCTCTTTTCCTCCGGGCAGCCGGCTTGAGCTGATGTGAAGTGTTGGTGGGCAAATCATCCAGAGAAGAGTCGCAATGCTTCTGGGCTGTTAGCAAGAGCTTTCCTTGCTGACCCTTTTCACGTTGGAGATTAGCTGGACATTTGCCGGTTTAGTGCCTTGTTTCTTCTGCGCAGCTTGCACAAAGCTCATTGCGGCTTTCGCGGTTCGAGTTGTGCATCGCCGGAGCTCTGCGGGAAAGAGCGAGAGAAGAGCCGCGAAAGCTCCGAGTGCGGCCAGCTCGCGTGTAGCCGCGAATGTGCGCTGTTCGCCGGTTGCAGGGCGAGTGCCTTCTGCGCGGCTGCTTCCAAGTTGACGGTAACTGCCAGCGTGCTAGCTGTGTAGGACAGTGAAGAGGCTGACGCGTGTGTGTCCGTAGAGCTGCTAGAAAGCGTACGTGACGAGCAGGAAGGGCTTTCAGAGCAGCCGGTTCTCGTCTTGCACAGTCGCCACACATCCGCACTTTTAGTGCCTCAGAACCCCGGACAGCTTGCAAAACACGGCTGTAACTGTCCCAGCGCAAGCTGTTCAGGAAAGCACAGAAACGCGATGTTCGCGTGCTTTTAGCGCTGCTCGCAAGAAGCCTCCGGAGCAGGCACTTCTCGTGCAGCAACAACCGTGCCTGCTACGATCTTTCCTAGCCTCTTTTCCTCCGGGCAGCCGGCTTGAGCTGATGTGAAGTGTTGGTGGGCAAATCATCCAGAGAAGCGTCGCAATGCTTCTGGGCTGTTAGCAAGAGCTTTCCTTGCTGACCCTTTTCACGTTGGAGATTAGCTGGACATTTGCCGGTTTAGTGCCTTGTTTCTTCTGCGCAGCTTGCACAAAGCTCATTGCGGCTTTCGCGGTTCGAGTTGTGCATCGCCGGAGCTCTGCGGGAAAGAGCGAGAGAAGAGCCGCGAAAGCTCCGAGTGCGGCCAGCTCGCGTGTAGCCGCGAATGTGCGCTGTTCGCCGGTTGCAGGGCGACTGCCTTCTGCGCGGCTGCTTCCAAGTTGACGGTAACTGCCAGCGTGCTAGCTGTGTAGGACAGTGAAGAGGCTGACGCGTGTGTGTCCGTAGAGCTGCTAGAAAGCGTACGTGACGAGCAGGAAGGGCTTTCAGAGCAGCCGGTTCTCGTCTTGCACAGTCGCCACACATCCGCACTTTTAGTGCCTCAGAACCCCGGACAGCTTGCAAAACACGGCTGTAACTGTCCCAGCGCAAGCTGTTCAGGAAAGCACAGAAACGCGATGTTCGCGTGCTTTTAGCGCTGCTCGCAAGAAGCCTCCGGAGCAGGCACTTCTCGTGCAGCAACAACCGTGCCTGCTACGATCTTTCCTAGCCTCTTTTCCTCCGGGCAGCCGGCTTGAGCTGATGTGAAGTGTTGGTGGGCAAATCATCCAGAGAAGAGTCGCAATGCTTCTGGGCTGTTAGCAAGAGCTTTCCTTGCTGACCCTTTTCACGTTGGAGATTAGCTGGACATTTGCCGGTTTAGTGCCTTGTTTCTTCTGCGCAGCTTGCACAAAGCTCATTGCGGCTTTCGCGGTTCGAGTTGTGCATCGCCGGAGCTCTGCGGGAAAGAGCGAGAGAAGAGCCGCGAAAGCTCCGAGTGCGGCCAGCTCGCGTGTAGCCGCGAATGTGCGCTGTTCGCCGGTTGCAGGGCGACTGCCTTCTGCGCGGCTGCTTCCAAGTTGACGGTAACTGCCAGCGTGCTAGCTGTGTAGGACAGTGAAGAGGCTGACGCGTGTGTGTCCGTAGAGCTGCTAGAAAGCGTACGTGACGAGCAGGAAGGGCTTTCAGAGCAGCCGGTTCTCGTCTTGCACAGTCGCCACACATCCGCACTTTTAGTGCCTCAGAACCCCGGACAGCTTGCAAAACACGGCTGTAACTGTCCCAGCGCAAGCTGTTCAGGAAAGCACAGAAACGCGATGTTCGCGTGCTTTTAGCGCTGCTCGCAAGAAGCCTCCGGAGCAGGCACTTCTCGTGCAGCAACAACCGTGCCTGCTACGATCTTTCCTAGCCTCTTTTCCTCCGGGCAGCCGGCTTGAGCTGATGTGAAGTGTTGGTGGGCAAATCATCCAGAGAAGCGTCGCAATGCTTCTGGGCTGTTAGCAAGAGCTTTCCTTGCTGACCCTTTTCACGTTGGAGATTAGCTGGACATTTGCCGGTTTAGTGCCTTGTTTCTTCTGCGCAGCTTGCACAAAGCTCATTGCGGCTTTCGCGGTTCGAGTTGTGCATCGCCGGAGCTCTGCGGGAAAGAGCGAGAGAAGAGCCGCGAAAGCTCCGAGTGCGGCCAGCTCGCGTGTAGCCGCGAATGTGCGCTGTTCGCCGGTTGCAGGGCGACTGCCTTCTGCGCGGCTGCTTCCAAGTTGACGGTAACTGCCAGCGTGCTAGCTGTGTAGGACAGTGAAGAGGCTGACGCGTGTGTGTCCGTAGAGCTGCTAGAAAGCGTACGTGACGAGCAGGAAGGGCTTTCAGAGCAGCCGGTTCTCGTCTTGGACAGTCGCCACACATCCGCACTTTTAGTGCCTCAGAACCCCGGACAGCTTGCAAAACACGGCTGTAACTGTCCCAGCGCAAGCTGTTCAGGAAAGCACAGAAACGCGATGTTCGCGTGCTTTTAGCGCTGCTCGCAAGAAGCCTCCGGAGCAGGCACTTCTCGTGCAGCAACAACCGTGCCTGCTACGATCTTTCCTAGCCTCTTTTCCTCCGGGCAGCCGGCTTGAGCTGATGTGAAGTGTTGGTGGGCAAATCATCCAGAGAAGCGTCGCAATGCTTCTGGGCTGTTAGCAAGAGCTTTCCTTGCTGAGCCTTTTCACGTTGGAGATTAGCTGGACATTTGCCGGTTTAGTGCCTTGTTTCTTCTGCGCAGCTTGCACAAAGCTCATTGCGGCTTTCGCGGTTCGAGTTGTGCATCGCCGGAGCTCTGCGGGAAAGAGCGAGAGAAGAGCCGCGAAAGCTCCGAGTGCGGCCAGCTCGCGTGTAGCCGCGATGATGCGCTGTTCGCCGGTTGCAGGGCGAGTGCCTTCTGCGCGGCTGCTTCCAAGTTGACGGTAACTGCCAGCGTGCTAGCTGTGTAGGACAGTGAAGAGGCTGACGCGTGTGTGTCCGTAGAGCTGCTAGAAAGCGTACGTGACGAGCAGGAAGGGCTTTCAGAGCAGCCGGTTCTCGTCTTGCACAGTCGCCACACATCCGCACTTTTAGTGCCTCAGAACCCCGGACAGCTTGCAAAACACGGCTGTAACTGTCCCAGCGCAAGCTGTTCAGGAAAGCACAGAAACGCGATGTTCGCGTGCTTTTAGCGCTGCTCGCAAGAAGCCTCCGGAGCAGGCACTTCTCGTGCAGCAACAACCGTGCCTGCTACGATCTTTCCTAGCCTCTTTTCCTCCGGGCAGCCGGCTTGAGCTGATGTGAAGTGTTGGTGGGCAAATCATCCAGAGAAGCGTCGCAATGCTTCTGGGCTGTTAGCAAGACCTTTCCTTGCTGACCGTTTTCACGTGGGAGAGTAGCTGGACATTTGCCGGTTTAGTGCCTTGTTTCTTCTGCGCAGCTTGCACAAAGCTCATTGCGGCTTTCGCGGTTCGAGTTGTGCATCGCCGGAGCTCTGCGGGAAAGAGCGAGAGAAGAGCCGCGAAAGCTCCGAGTGCGGCCAGCTCGCGTGTAGCCGCGAATGTGCGCTGTTCGCCGGTTGCAGGGCGACTGCCTTCTGCGCGGCTGCTTCCAAGTTGACGGTAACTGCCAGCGTGCTAGCTGTGTAGGACAGTGAAGAGGCTGACGCGTGTGTGTCCGTAGAGCTGCTAGAAAGCGTACGTGACGAGCAGGAAGGGCTTTCAGAGCAGCCGGTTCTCGTCTTGGACAGTCGCCACACATCTGCACTTTTAGTGCCTCAGAACCCCGGACAGCTTGCAAAACACGGCTGTAACTGTCCCAGCGCAAGCTGTTCAGGAAAGCACAGAAACGCGATGTTCGCGTGCTTTTAGCGCTGCTCGCAAGAAGCCTCCGGAGCAGGCACTTCTCGTGCAGCAACAACCGTGCCTGCTACGATCTTTCCTAGCCTCTTTTCCTCCGGGCAGCCGGCTTGAGCTGATGTGAAGTGTTGGTGGGCAAATCATCCAGAGAAGCGTCGCAATGCTTCTGGGCTGTTAGCAAGAGCTTTCCTTGCTGAGCCTTTTCACGTTGGAGATTAGCTGGACATTTGCCGGTTTAGTGCCTTGTTTCTTCTGCGCAGCTTGCACAAAGCTCATTGCGGCTTTCGCGGTTCGAGTTGTGCATCGCCGGAGCTCTGCGGGAAAGAGCGAGAGAAGAGCCGCGAAAGCTCCGAGTGCGGCCAGCTCGCGTGTAGCCGCGATGATGCGCTGTTCGCCGGTTGCAGGGCGAGTGCCTTCTGCGCGGCTGCTTCCAAGTTGACGGTAACTGCCAGCGTGCTAGCTGTGTAGGACAGTGAAGAGGCTGACGCGTGTGTGTCCGTAGAGCTGCTAGAAAGCGTACGTGAAGAGCAGGAAGGGCTTTCAGAGCAGCCGGTTCTCGTCTTGGACAGTCGCCACACATCCGCACTTTTAGTGCCTCAGAACCCCGGACAGCTTGCAAAACACGGCTGTAACTGTCCCAGCGCAAGCTGTTCAGGAAAGCACAGAAACGCGATGTTCGCGTGCTTTTAGCGCTGCTCGCAAGAAGCCTCCAGAGCAGGCACTTCTCGTGCAGCAACAACCGTGCCTGCTACGATCTTTCCTAGCCTCTTTTCCTCCGGGCAGCCGGCTTGAGCTGATGTGAAGTGTTGGTGGGCAAATCATCCAGAGAAGCGTCGCAATGCTTCTGGGCTGTTAGCAAGAGCTTTCCTTGCTGAGCCTTTTCACGTTGGAGATTAGCTGGACATTTGCCGGTTTAGTGCCTTGTTTCTTCTGCGCAGCTTGCACAAAGCTCATTGCGGCTTTCGCGGTTCGAGTTGTGCATCGCCGGAGCTCTGCGGGAAAGAGCGAGAGAAGAGCCGCGAAAGCTCCGAGCGCGGCCAGCTCGCGTGTAGCCGCGAATGTGCGCTGTTCGCCGGTTGCAGGGCGAGTGCCTTCTGCGCGGCTGCTTCCAAGTTGACGGTAACTGCCAGCGTGCTAGCTGTGTAGGACAGTGAAGAGGCTGACGCGTGTGTGTCCGTAGAGCTGCTAGAAAGCGTACGTGACGAGCAGGAAGGGCTTTCAGAGCAGCCGGTTCTCGTCTTGCACAGTCGCCACACATCCGCACTTTTAGTGCCTCAGAACCCCGGACAGCTTGCAAAACACGGCTGTAACTGTCCCAGCGCAAGCTGTTCAGGAAAGCACAGAAACGCGATGTTCGCGTGCTTTTAGCGCTGCTCGCAAGAAGCCTCCGGAGCAGGCACTTCTCGTGCAGCAACAACCGTGCCTGCTACGATCTTTCCTAGCCTCTTTTCCTCCGGGCAGCCGGCTTGAGCTGATGTGAAGTGTTGGTGGGCAAATCATCCAGAGAAGCGTCGCAATGCTTCTGGGCTGTTAGCAAGAGCTTTCCTTGCTGAGCCTTTTCACGTTGGAGATTAGCTGGACATTTGCCGGTTTAGTGCCTTGTTTCTTCTGCGCAGCTTGCACAAAGCTCATTGCGGCTTTCGCGGTTCGAGTTGTGCATCGCCGGAGCTCTGCGGGAAAGAGCGAGAGAAGAGCCGCGAAAGCTCCGAGTGCGGCCAGCTCGCGTGTAGCCGCGAATGTGCGCTGTTCGCCGGTTGCAGGGCGACTGCCTTCTGCGCGGCTGCTTCCAAGTTGACGGTAAGTGCCAGCGTGCTAGCTGTGTAGGACAGTGAAGAGGCTGACGCGTGTGTGTCCGTAGAGCTGCTAGAAAGCGTACGTGACGAGCAGGAAGGGCTTTCAGAGCAGCCGGTTCTCGTCTTGCACAGTCGCCACACATCCGCACTTTTAGTGCCTCAGAACCCCGGACAGCTTGCAAAACACGGCTGTAACTGTCCCAGCGCAAGCTGTTCAGGAAAGCACAGAAACGCGATGTTCGCGTGCTTTTAGCGCTGCTCGCAAGAAGCCTCCGGAGCAGGCACTTCTCGTGCAGCAACAACCGTGCCTGCTACGATCTTTCCTAGCCTCTTTTCCTCCGGGCAGCCGGCTTGAGCTGATGTGAAGTGTTGGTGGGCAAATCATCCAGAGAAGAGTCGCAATGCTTCTGGGCTGTTAGCAAGAGCTTTCCTTGCTGACCCTTTTCACGTTGGAGATTAGCTGGACATTTGCCGGTTTAGTGCCTTGTTTCTTCTGCGCAGCTTGCACAAAGCTCATTGCGGCTTTCGCGGTTCGAGTTGTGCATCGCCGGAGCTCTGCGGGAAAGAGCGAGAGAAGAGCCGCGAAAGCTCCGAGTGCGGCCAGCTCGCGTGTAGCCGCGAATGTGCGCTGTTCGCCGGTTGCAGGGCGACTGCCTTCTGCGCGGCTGCTTCCAAGTTGACGGTAACTGCCAGCGTGCTAGCTGTGTAGGACAGTGAAGAGGCTGACGCGTGTGTGTCCGTAGAGCTGCTAGAAAGCGTACGTGACGAGCAGGAAGGGCTTTCAGAGCAGCCGGTTCTCGTCTTGCACAGTCGCCACACATCCGCACTTTTAGTGCCTCAGAACCCCGGACAGCTTGCAAAACACGGCTGTAACTGTCCCAGCGCAAGCTGTTCAGGAAAGCACAGAAACGCGATGTTCGCGTGCTTTTAGCGCTGCTCGCAAGAAGCCTCCGGAGCAGGCACTTCTCGTGCAGCAACAACCGTGCCTGCTACGATCTTTCCTAGCCTCTTTTCCTCCGGGCAGCCGGCTTGAGCTGATGTGAAGTGTTGGTGGGCAAATCATCCAGAGAAGCGTCGCAATGCTTCTGGGCTGTTAGCAAGAGCTTTCCTTGCTGACCCTTTTCACGTTGGAGATTAGCTGGACATTTGCCGGTTTAGTGCCTTGTTTCTTCTGCGCAGCTTGCACAAAGCTCATTGCGGCTTTCGCGGTTCGAGTTGTGCATCGCCGGAGCTCTGCGGGAAAGAGCGAGAGAAGAGCCGCGAAAGCTCCGAGTGCGGCCAGCTCGCGTGTAGCCGCGAATGTGCGCTGTTCGCCGGTTGCAGGGCGACTGCCTTCTGCGCGGCTGCTTCCAAGTTGACGGTAACTGCCAGCGTGCTAGCTGTGTAGGACAGTGAAGAGGCTGACGCGTGTGTGTCCGTAGAGCTGCTAGAAAGCGTACGTGACGAGCAGGAAGGGCTTTCAGAGCAGCCGGTTCTCGTCTTGGACAGTCGCCACACATCCGCACTTTTAGTGCCTCAGAACCCCGGACAGCTTGCAAAACACGGCTGTAACTGTCCCAGCGCAAGCTGTTCAGGAAAGCACAGAAACGCGATGTTCGCGTGCTTTTAGCGCTGCTCGCAAGAAGCCTCCGGAGCAGGCACTTCTCGTGCAGCAACAACCGTGCCTGCTACGATCTTTCCTAGCCTCTTTTCCTCCGGGCAGCCGGCTTGAGCTGATGTGAAGTGTTGGTGGGCAAATCATCCAGAGAAGCGTCGCAATGCTTCTGGGCTGTTAGCAAGAGCTTTCCTTGCTGACCGTTTTCACGTGGGAGAGTAGCTGGACATTTGCCGGTTTAGTGCCTTGTTTCTTCTGCGCAGCTTGCACAAAGCTCATTGCGGCTTTCGCGGTTCGAGTTGTGCATCGCCGGAGCTCTGCGGGAAAGAGCGAGAGAAGAGCCGCGAAAGCTCCGAGTGCGGCCAGCTCGCGTGTAGCCGCGAATGTGCGCTGTTCGCCGGTTGCAGGGCGACTGCCTTCTGCGCGGCTGCTTCCAAGTTGACGGTAACTGCCAGCGTGCTAGCTGTGTAGGACAGTGAAGAGGCTGACGCGTGTGTGTCCGTAGAGCTGCTAGAAAGCGTACGTGACGAGCAGGAAGGGCTTTCAGAGCAGCCGGTTCTCGTCTTGCACAGTCGCCACACATCCGCACTTTTAGTGCCTCAGAACCCCGGACAGCTTGCAAAACACGGCTGTAACTGTCCCAGCGCAAGCTGTTCAGGAAAGCACAGAAACGCGATGTTCGCGTGCTTTTAGCGCTGCTCGCAAGAAGCCTCCGGAGCAGGCACTTCTCGTGCAGCAACAACCGTGCCTGCTACGATCTTTCCTAGCCTCTTTTCCTCCGGGCAGCCGGCTTGAGCTGATGTGAAGTGTTGGTGGGCAAATCATCCAGAGAAGCGTCGCAATGCTTCTGGGCTGTTAGCAAGAGCTTTCCTTGCTGAGCCTTTTCACGTTGGAGATTAGCTGGACATTTGCCGGTTTAGTGCCTTGTTTCTTCTGCGCAGCTTGCACAAAGCTCATTGCGGCTTTCGCGGTTCGAGTTGTGCATCGCCGGAGCTCTGCGGGAAAGAGCGAGAGAAGAGCCGCGAAAGCTCCGAGTGCGGCCAGCTCGCGTGTAGCCGCGAATGTGCGCTGTTCGCCGGTTGCAGGGCGACTGCCTTCTGCGCGGCTGCTTCCAAGTTGACGGTAACTGCCAGCGTGCTAGCTGTGTAGGACAGTGAAGAGGCTGACGCGTGTGTGTCCGTAGAGCTGCTAGAAAGCGTACGTGACGAGCAGGAAGGGCTTTCAGAGCAGCCGGTTCTCGTCTTGCACAGTCGCCACACATCCGCACTTTTAGTGCCTCAGAACCCCGGACAGCTTGCAAAACACGGCTGTAACTGTCCCAGCGCAAGCTGTTCAGGAAAGCACAGAAACGCGATGTTCGCGTGCTTTTAGCGCTGCTCGCAAGAAGCCTCCGGAGCAGGCACTTCTCGTGCAGCAACAACCGTGCCTGCTACGATCTTTCCTAGCCTCTTTTCCTCCGGGCAGCCGGCTTGAGCTGATGTGAAGTGTTGGTGGGCAAATCATCCAGAGAAGCGTCGCAATGCTTCTGGGCTGTTAGCAAGAGCTTTCCTTGCTGACCCTTTTCACGTTGGAGATTAGCTGGACATTTGCCGGTTTAGTGCCTTGTTTCTTCTGCGCAGCTTGCACAAAGCTCATTGCGGCTTTCGCGGTTCGATTTGTGCATCGCCGGAGCTCTGCGGGAAAGAGCGAGAGAAGAGCCGCGAAAGCTCCGAGTGCGGCCAGCTCGCGTGTAGCCGCGAATGTGCGCTGTTCGCCGGTTGCAGGGCGACTGCCTTCTGCGCGGCTGCTTCCAAGTTGACGGTAACTGCCAGCGTGCTAGCTGTGTAGGACAGTGAAGAGGCTGACGCGTGTGTGTCCGTAGAGCTGCTAGAAAGCGTACGTGACGAGCAGGAAGGGCTTTCAGAGCAGCCGGTTCTCGTCTTGGACAGTCGCCACACATCCGCACTTTTAGTGCCTCAGAACCCCGGACAGCTTGCAAAACACGGCTGTAACTGTCCCAGCGCAAGCTGTTCAGGAAAGCACAGAAACGCGATGTTCGCGTGCTTTTAGCGCTGCTCGCAAGAAGCCTCCGGAGCAGGCACTTCTCGTGCAGCAACAACCGTGCCTGCTACGATCTTTCCTAGCCTCTTTTCCTCCGGGCAGCCGGCTTGAGCTGATGTGAAGTGTTGGTGGGCAAATCATCCAGAGAAGAGTCGCAATGCTTCTGGGCTGTTAGCAAGAGCTTTCCTTGCTGAGCCTTTTCACGTTGGAGATTAGCTGGACATTTGCCGGTTTAGTGCCTTGTTTCTTCTGCGCAGCTTGCACAAAGCTCATTGCGGCTTTCGCGGTTCGAGTTGTGCATCGCCGGAGCTCTGCGGGAAAGAGCGAGAGAAGAGCCGCGAAAGCTCCGAGTGCGGCCAGCTCGCGTGTAGCCGCGAATGTGCGCTGTTCGCCGGTTGCAGGGCGACTGCCTTCTGCGCGGCTGCTTCCAAGTTGACGGTAACTGCCAGCGTGCTAGCTGTGTAGGACAGTGAAGAGGCTGACGCGTGTGTGTCCGTAGAGCTGCTAGAAAGCGTACGTGACGAGCAGGAAGGGCTTTCAGAGCAGCCGGTTCTCGTCTTGCACAGTCGCCACACATCCGCACTTTTAGTGCCTCAGAACCCCGGACAGCTTGCAAAACACGGCTGTAACTGTCCCAGCGCAAGCTGTTCAGGAAAGCACAGAAACGCGATGTTCGCGTGCTTTTAGCGCTGCTCGCAAGAAGCCTCCGGAGCAGGCACTTCTCGTGCAGCAACAACCGTGCCTGCTACGATCTTTCCTAGCCTCTTTTCCTCCGGGCAGCCGGCTTGAGCTGATGTGAAGTGTTGGTGGGCAAATCATCCAGAGAAGCGTCGCAATGCTTCTGGGCTGTTAGCAAGAGCTTTCCTTGCTGAGCCTTTTCACGTTGGAGATTAGCTGGACATTTGCCGGTTTAGTGCCTTGTTTCTTCTGCGCAGCTTGCACAAAGCTCATTGCGGCTTTCGCGGTTCGAGTTGTGCATCGCCGGAGCTCTGCGGGAAAGAGCGAGAGAAGAGCCGCGAAAGCTCCGAGTGCGGCCAGCTCGCGTGTAGCCGCGAATGTGCGCTGTTCGCCGGTTGCAGGGCGAGTGCCTTCTGCGCGGCTGCTTCCAAGTTGACGGTAACTGCCAGCGTGCTAGCTGTGTAGGACAGTGAAGAGGCTGACGCGTGTGTGTCCGTAGAGCTGCTAGAAAGCGTTCGTGACGAGCAGGAAGGGCTTTCAGAGCAGCCGGTTCTCGTCTTGCACAGTCGCCACACATCCGCACTTTTAGTGCCTCAGAACCCCGGACAGCTTGCAAAACACGGCTGTAACTGTCCCAGCGCAAGCTGTTCAGGAAAGCACAGAAACGCGATGTTCGCGTGCTTTTAGCGCTGCTCGCAAGAAGCCTCCGGAGCAGGCACTTCTCGTGCAGCAACAACCGTGCCTGCTACGATCTTTCCTAGCCTCTTTTCCTCCGGGCAGCCGGCTTGAGCTGATGTGAAGTGTTGGTGGGCAAATCATCCAGAGAAGCGTCGCAATGCTTCTGGGCTGTTAGCAAGAGCTTTCCTTGCTGACCCTTTTCACGTTGGAGATTAGCTGGACATTTGCCGGTTTAGTGCCTTGTTTCTTCTGCGCAGCTTGCACAAAGCTCATTGCGGCTTTCGCGGTTCGAGTTGTGCATCGCCGGAGCTCTGCGGGAAAGAGCGAGAGAAGAGCCGCGAAAGCTCCGAGTGCGGCCAGCTCGCGTGTAGCCGCGAATGTGCGCTGTTCGCCGGTTGCAGGGCGACTGCCTTCTGCGCGGCTGCTTCCAAGTTGACGGTAACTGCCAGCGTGCTAGCTGTGTAGGACAGTGAAGAGGCTGACGCGTGTGTGTCCGTAGAGCTGCTAGAAAGCGTACGTGACGAGCAGGAAGGGCTTTCAGAGCAGCCGGTTCTCGTCTTGCACAGTCGCCACACATCCGCACTTTTAGTGCCTCAGAACCCCGGACAGCTTGCAAAACACGGCTGTAACTGTCCCAGCGCAAGCTGTTCAGGAAAGCACAGAAACGCGATGTTCGCGTGCTTTTAGCGCTGCTCGCAAGAAGCCTCCGGAGCAGGCACTTCTCGTGCAGCAACAACCGTGCCTGCTACGATCTTTCCTAGCCTCTTTTCCTCCGGGCAGCCGGCTTGAGCTGATGTGAAGTGTTGGTGGGCAAATCATCCAGAGAAGCGTCGCAATGCTTCTGGGCTGTTAGCAAGAGCTTTCCTTGCTGACCCTTTTCACGTTGGAGATTAGCTGGACATTTGCCGGTTTAGTGCCTTGTTTCTTCTGCGCAGCTTGCACAAAGCTCATTGCGGCTTTCGCGGTTCGAGTTGTGCATCGCCGGAGCTCTGCGGGAAAGAGCGAGAGAAGAGCCGCGAAAGCTCCGAGTGCGGCCAGCTCGCGTGTAGCCGCGAATGTGCGCTGTTCGCCGGTTGCAGGGCGAGTGCCTTCTGCGCGGCTGCTTCCAAGTTGACGGTAACTGCCAGCGTGCTAGCTGTGTAGGACAGTGAAGAGGCTGACGCGTGTGTGTCCGTAGAGCTGCTAGAAAGCGTACGTGACGAGCAGGAAGGGCTTTCAGAGCAGCCGGTTCTCGTCTTGCACAGTCGCCACACATCCGCACTTTTAGTGCCTCAGAACCCCGGACAGCTTGCAAAACACGGCTGTAACTGTCCCAGCGCAAGCTGTTCAGGAAAGCACAGAAACGCGATGTTCGCGTGCTTTTAGCGCTGCTCGCAAGAAGCCTCCGGAGCAGGCACTTCTCGTGCAGCAACAACCGTGCCTGCTACGATCTTTCCTAGCCTCTTTTCCTCCGGGCAGCCGGCTTGAGCTGATGTGAAGTGTTGGTGGGCAAATCATCCAGAGAAGCGTCGCAATGCTTCTGGGCTGTTAGCAAGAGCTTTCCTTGCTGAGCCTTTTCACGTTGGAGATTAGCTGGACATTTGCCGGTTTAGTGCCTTGTTTCTTCTGCGCAGCTTGCACAAAGCTCATTGCGGCTTTCGCGGTTCGAGTTGTGCATCGCCGGAGCTCTGCGGGAAAGAGCGAGAGAAGAGCCGCGAAAGCTCCGAGTGCGGCCAGCTCGCGTGTAGCCGCGAATGTGCGCTGTTCGCCGGTTGCAGGGCGAGTGCCTTCTGCGCGGCTGCTTCCAAGTTGACGGTAACTGCCAGCGTGCTAGCTGTGTAGGACAGTGAAGAGGCTGACGCGTGTGTGTCCGTAGAGCTGCTAGAAAGCGTACGTGACGAGCAGGAAGGGCTTTCAGAGCAGCCGGTTCTCGTCTTGCACAGTCGCCACACATCCGCACTTTTAGTGCCTCAGAACCCCGGACAGCTTGCAAAACACGGCTGTAACTGTCCCAGCGCAAGCTGTTCAGGAAAGCACAGAAACGCGATGTTCGCGTGCTTTTAGCGCTGCTCGCAAGAAGCCTCCGGAGCAGGCACTTCTCGTGCAGCAACAACCGTGCCTGCTACGATCTTTCCTAGCCTCTTTTCCTCCGGGCAGCCGGCTTGAGCTGATGTGAAGTGTTGGTGGGCAAATCATCCAGAGAAGCGTCGCAATGCTTCTGGGCTGTTAGCAAGAGCTTTCCTTGCTGAGCCTTTTCACGTTGGAGATTAGCTGGACATTTGCCGGTTTAGTGCCTTGTTTCTTCTGCGCAGCTTGCACAAAGCTCATTGCGGCTTTCGCGGTTCGAGTTGTGCATCGCCGGAGCTCTGCGGGAAAGAGCGAGAGAAGAGCCGCGAAAGCTCCGAGTGCGGCCAGCTCGCGTGTAGCCGCGAATGTGCGCTGTTCGCCGGTTGCAGGGCGAGTGCCTTCTGCGCGGCTGCTTCCAAGTTGACGGTAACTGCCAGCGTGCTAGCTGTGTAGGACAGTGAAGAGGCTGACGCGTGTGTGTCCGTAGAGCTGCTAGAAAGCGTACGTGACGAGCAGGAAGGGCTTTCAGAGCAGCCGGTTCTCGTCTTGCACAGTCGCCACACATCCGCACTTTTAGTGCCTCAGAACCCCGGACAGCTTGCAAAACACGGCTGTAACTGTCCCAGCGCAAGCTGTTCAGGAAAGCACAGAAACGCGATGTTCGCGTGCTTTTAGCGCTGCTCGCAAGAAGCCTCCGGAGCAGGCACTTCTCGTGCAGCAACAACCGTGCCTGCTACGATCTTTCCTAGCCTCTTTTCCTCCGGGCAGCCGGCTTGAGCTGATGTGAAGTGTTGGTGGGCAAATCATCCAGAGAAGCGTCGCAATGCTTCTGGGCTGTTAGCAAGAGCTTTCCTTGCTGAGCCTTTTCACGTTGGAGATTAGCTGGACATTTGCCGGTTTAGTGCCTTGTTTCTTCTGCGCAGCTTGCACAAAGCTCATTGCGGCTTTCGCGGTTCGAGTTGTGCATCGCCGGAGCTCTGCGGGAAAGAGCGAGAGAAGAGCCGCGAAAGCTCCGAGTGCGGCCAGCTCGCGTGTAGCCGCGAATGTGCGCTGTTCGCCGGTTGCAGGGCGACTGCCTTCTGCGCGGCTGCTTCCAAGTTGACGGTAACTGCCAGCGTGCTAGCTGTGTAGGACAGTGAAGAGGCTGACGCGTGTGTGTCCGTAGAGCTGCTAGAAAGCGTACGTGACGAGCAGGAAGGGCTTTCAGAGCAGCCGGTTCTCGTCTTGCACAGTCGCCACACATCCGCACTTTTAGTGCCTCAGAACCCCGGACAGCTTGCAAAACACGGCTGTAACTGTCCCAGCGCAAGCTGTTCAGGAAAGCACAGAAACGCGATGTTCGCGTGCTTTTAGCGCTGCTCGCAAGAAGCCTCCGGAGCAGGCACTTCTCGTGCAGCAACAACCGTGCCTGCTACGATCTTTCCTAGCCTCTTTTCCTCCGGGCAGCCGGCTTGAGCTGATGTGAAGTGTTGGTGGGCAAATCATCCAGAGAAGCGTCGCAATGCTTCTGGGCTGTTAGCAAGAGCTTTCCTTGCTGAGCCTTTTCACGTTGGAGATTAGCTGGACATTTGCCGGTTTAGTGCCTTGTTTCTTCTGCGCAGCTTGCACAAAGCTCATTGCGGCTTTCGCGGTTCGAGTTGTGCATCGCCGGAGCTCTGCGGGAAAGAGCGAGAGAAGAGCCGCGAAAGCTCCGAGTGCGGCCAGCTCGCGTGTAGCCGCGAATGTGCGCTGTTCGCCGGTTGCAGGGCGACTGCCTTCTGCGCGGCTGCTTCCAAGTTGACGGTAACTGCCAGCGTGCTAGCTGTGTAGGACAGTGAAGAGGCTGACGCGTGTGTGTCCGTAGAGCTGCTAGAAAGCGTACGTGACGAGCAGGAAGGGCTTTCAGAGCAGCCGGTTCTCGTCTTGCACAGTCGCCACACATCCGCACTTTTAGTGCCTCAGAACCCCGGACAGCTTGCAAAACACGGCTGTAACTGTCCCAGCGCAAGCTGTTCAGGAAAGCACAGAAACGCGATGTTCGCGTGCTTTTAGCGCTGCTCGCAAGAAGCCTCCGGAGCAGGCACTTCTCGTGCAGCAACAACCGTGCCTGCTACGATCTTTCCTAGCCTCTTTTCCTCCGGGCAGCCGGCTTGAGCTGATGTGAAGTGTTGGTGGGCAAATCATCCAGAGAAGCGTCGCAATGCTTCTGGGCTGTTAGCAAGAGCTTTCCTTGCTGAGCCTTTTCACGTTGGAGATTAGCTGGACATTTGCCGGTTTAGTGCCTTGTTTCTTCTGCGCAGCTTGCACAAAGCTCATTGCGGCTTTCGCGGTTCGAGTTGTGCATCGCCGGAGCTCTGCGGGAAAGAGCGAGAGAAGAGCCGCGAAAGCTCCGAGTGCGGCCAGCTCGCGTGTAGCCGCGAATGTGCGCTGTTCGCCGGTTGCAGGGCGAGTGCCTTCTGCGCGGCTGCTTCCAAGTTGACGGTAACTGCCAGCGTGCTAGCTGTGTAGGACAGTGAAGAGGCTGACGCGTGTGTGTCCGTAGAGCTGCTAGAAAGCGTACGTGACGAGCAGGAAGGGCTTTCAGAGCAGCCGGTTCTCGTCTTGCACAGTCGCCACACATCCGCACTTTTAGTGCCTCAGAACCCCGGACAGCTTGCAAAACACGGCTGTAACTGTCCCAGCGCAAGCTGTTCAGGAAAGCACAGAAACGCGATGTTCGCGTGCTTTTAGCGCTGCTCGCAAGAAGCCTCCGGAGCAGGCACTTCTCGTGCAGCAACAACCGTGCCTGCTACGATCTTTCCTAGCCTCTTTTCCTCCGGGCAGCCGGCTTGAGCTGATGTGAAGTGTTGGTGGGCAAATCATCCAGAGAAGCGTCGCAATGCTTCTGGGCTGTTAGCAAGAGCTTTCCTTGCTGAGCCTTTTCACGTTGGAGATTAGCTGGACATTTGCCGGTTTAGTGCCTTGTTTCTTCTGCGCAGCTTGCACAAAGCTCATTGCGGCTTTCGCGGTTCGAGTTGTGCATCGCCGGAGCTCTGCGGGAAAGAGCGAGAGAAGAGCCGCGAAAGCTCCGAGTGCGGCCAGCTCGCGTGTAGCCGCGAATGTGCGCTGTTCGCCGGTTGCAGGGCGACTGCCTTCTGCGCGGCTGCTTCCAAGTTGACGGTAACTGCCAGCGTGCTAGCTGTGTAGGACAGTGAAGAGGCTGACGCGTGTGTGTCCGTAGAGCTGCTAGAAAGCGTACGTGACGAGCAGGAAGGGCTTTCAGAGCAGCCGGTTCTCGTCTTGCACAGTCGCCACACATCCGCACTTTTAGTGCCTCAGAACCCCGGACAGCTTGCAAAACACGGCTGTAACTGTCCCAGCGCAAGCTGTTCAGGAAAGCACAGAAACGCGATGTTCGCGTGCTTTTAGCGCTGCTCGCAAGAAGCCTCCGGAGCAGGCACTTCTCGTGCAGCAACAACCGTGCCTGCTACGATCTTTCCTAGCCTCTTTTCCTCCGGGCAGCCGGCTTGAGCTGATGTGAAGTGTTGGTGGGCAAATCATCCAGAGAAGCGTCGCAATGCTTCTGGGCTGTTAGCAAGAGCTTTCCTTGCTGACCCTTTTCACGTTGGAGATTAGCTGGACATTTGCCGGTTTAGTGCCTTGTTTCTTCTGCGCAGCTTGCACAAAGCTCATTGCGGCTTTCGCGGTTCGATTTGTGCATCGCCGGAGCTCTGCGGGAAAGAGCGAGAGAAGAGCCGCGAAAGCTCCGAGTGCGGCCAGCTCGCGTGTAGCCGCGAATGTGCGCTGTTCGCCGGTTGCAGGGCGAGTGCCTTCTGCGCGGCTGCTTCCAAGTTGACGGTAACTGCCAGCGTGCTAGCTGTGTAGGACAGTGAAGAGGCTGACGCGTGTGTGTCCGTAGAGCTGCTAGAAAGCGTACGTGACGAGCAGGAAGGGCTTTCAGAGCAGCCGGTTCTCGTCTTGGACAGTCGCCACACATCCGCACTTTTAGTGCCTCAGAACCCCGGACAGCTTGCAAAACACGGCTGTAACTGTCCCAGCGCAAGCTGTTCAGGAAAGCACAGAAACGCGATGTTCGCGTGCTTTTAGCGCTGCTCGCAAGAAGCCTCCGGAGCAGGCACTTCTCGTGCAGCAACAACCGTGCCTGCTACGATCTTTCCTAGCCTCTTTTCCTCCGGGCAGCCGGCTTGAGCTGATGTGAAGTGTTGGTGGGCAAATCATCCAGAGAAGAGTCGCAATGCTTCTGGGCTGTTAGCAAGAGCTTTCCTTGCTGAGCCTTTTCACGTTGGAGATTAGCTGGACATTTGCCGGTTTAGTGCCTTGTTTCTTCTGCGCAGCTTGCACAAAGCTCATTGCGGCTTTCGCGGTTCGAGTTGTGCATCGCCGGAGCTCTGCGGGAAAGAGCGAGAGAAGAGCCGCGAAAGCTCCGAGTGCGGCCAGCTCGCGTGTAGCCGCGAATGTGCGCTGTTCGCCGGTTGCAGGGCGACTGCCTTCTGCGCGGCTGCTTCCAAGTTGACGGTAACTGCCAGCGTGCTAGCTGTGTAGGACAGTGAAGAGGCTGACGCGTGTGTGTCCGTAGAGCTGCTAGAAAGCGTACGTGACGAGCAGGAAGGGCTTTCAGAGCAGCCGGTTCTCGTCTTGCACAGTCGCCACACATCCGCACTTTTAGTGCCTCAGAACCCCGGACAGCTTGCAAAACACGGCTGTAACTGTCCCAGCGCAAGCTGTTCAGGAAAGCACAGAAACGCGATGTTCGCGTGCTTTTAGCGCTGCTCGCAAGAAGCCTCCGGAGCAGGCACTTCTCGTGCAGCAACAACCGTGCCTGCTACGATCTTTCCTAGCCTCTTTTCCTCCGGGCAGCCGGCTTGAGCTGATGTGAAGTGTTGGTGGGCAAATCATCCAGAGAAGCGTCGCAATGCTTCTGGGCTGTTAGCAAGAGCTTTCCTTGCTGAGCCTTTTCACGTTGGAGATTAGCTGGACATTTGCCGGTTTAGTGCCTTGTTTCTTCTGCGCAGCTTGCACAAAGCTCATTGCGGCTTTCGCGGTTCGAGTTGTGCATCGCCGGAGCTCTGCGGGAAAGAGCGAGAGAAGAGCCGCGAAAGCTCCGAGTGCGGCCAGCTCGCGTGTAGCCGCGAATGTGCGCTGTTCGCCGGTTGCAGGGCGAGTGCCTTCTGCGCGGCTGCTTCCAAGTTGACGGTAACTGCCAGCGTGCTAGCTGTGTAGGACAGTGAAGAGGCTGACGCGTGTGTGTCCGTAGAGCTGCTAGAAAGCGTACGTGACGAGCAGGAAGGGCTTTCAGAGCAGCCGGTTCTCGTCTTGCACAGTCGCCACACATCCGCACTTTTAGTGCCTCAGAACCCCGGACAGCTTGCAAAACACGGCTGTAACTGTCCCAGCGCAAGCTGTTCAGGAAAGCACAGAAACGCGATGTTCGCGTGCTTTTAGCGCTGCTCGCAAGAAGCCTCCGGAGCAGGCACTTCTCGTGCAGCAACAACCGTGCCTGCTACGATCTTTCCTAGCCTCTTTTCCTCCGGGCAGCCGGCTTGAGCTGATGTGAAGTGTTGGTGGGCAAATCATCCAGAGAAGCGTCGCAATGCTTCTGGGCTGTTAGCAAGAGCTTTCCTTGCTGACCCTTTTCACGTTGGAGATTAGCTGGACATTTGCCGGTTTAGTGCCTTGTTTCTTCTGCGCAGCTTGCACAAAGCTCATTGCGGCTTTCGCGGTTCGAGTTGTGCATCGCCGGAGCTCTGCGGGAAAGAGCGAGAGAAGAGCCGCGAAAGCTCCGAGTGCGGCCAGCTCGCGTGTAGCCGCGAATGTGCGCTGTTCGCCGGTTGCAGGGCGACTGCCTTCTGCGCGGCTGCTTCCAAGTTGACGGTAACTGCCAGCGTGCTAGCTGTGTAGGACAGTGAAGAGGCTGACGCGTGTGTGTCCGTAGAGCTGCTAGAAAGCGTACGTGACGAGCAGGAAGGGCTTTCAGAGCAGCCGGTTCTCGTCTTGCACAGTCGCCACACATCCGCACTTTTAGTGCCTCAGAACCCCGGACAGCTTGCAAAACACGGCTGTAACTGTCCCAGCGCAAGCTGTTCAGGAAAGCACAGAAACGCGATGTTCGCGTGCTTTTAGCGCTGCTCGCAAGAAGCCTCCGGAGCAGGCACTTCTCGTGCAGCAACAACCGTGCCTGCTACGATCTTTCCTAGCCTCTTTTCCTCCGGGCAGCCGGCTTGAGCTGATGTGAAGTGTTGGTGGGCAAATCATCCAGAGAAGCGTCGCAATGCTTCTGGGCTGTTAGCAAGAGCTTTCCTTGCTGAGCCTTTTCACGTTGGAGATTAGCTGGACATTTGCCGGTTTAGTGCCTTGTTTCTTCTGCGCAGCTTGCACAAAGCTCATTGCGGCTTTCGCGGTTCGAGTTGTGCATCGCCGGAGCTCTGCGGGAAAGAGCGAGAGAAGAGCCGCGAAAGCTCCGAGTGCGGCCAGCTCGCGTGTAGCCGCGAATGTGCGCTGTTCGCCGGTTGCAGGGCGACTGCCTTCTGCGCGGCTGCTTCCAAGTTGACGGTAACTGCCAGCGTGCTAGCTGTGTAGGACAGTGAAGAGGCTGACGCGTGTGTGTCCGTAGAGCTGCTAGAAAGCGTACGTGACGAGCAGGAAGGGCTTTCAGAGCAGCCGGTTCTCGTCTTGGACAGTCGCCACACATCCGCACTTTTAGTGCCTCAGAACCCCGGACAGCTTGCAAAACACGGCTGTAACTGTCCCAGCGCAAGCTGTTCAGGAAAGCACAGAAACGCGATGTTCGCGTGCTTTTAGCGCTGCTCGCAAGAAGCCTCCGGAGCAGGCACTTCTCGTGCAGCAACAACCGTGCCTGCTACGATCTTTCCTAGCCTCTTTTCCTCCGGGCAGCCGGCTTGAGCTGATGTGAAGTGTTGGTGGGCAAATCATCCAGAGAAGCGTCGCAATGCTTCTGGGCTGTTAGCAAGAGCTTTCCTTGCTGAGCCTTTTCACGTTGGAGATTAGCTGGACATTTGCCGGTTTAGTGCCTTGTTTCTTCTGCGCAGCTTGCACAAAGCTCATTGCGGCTTTCGCGGTTCGAGTTGTGCATCGCCGGAGCTCTGCGGGAAAGAGCGAGAGAAGAGCCGCGAAAGCTCCGAGTGCGGCCAGCTCGCGTGTAGCCGCGAATGTGCGCTGTTCGCCGGTTGCAGGGCGAGTGCCTTCTGCGCGGCTGCTTCCAAGTTGACGGTAACTGCCAGCGTGCTAGCTGTGTAGGACAGTGAAGAGGCTGACGCGTGTGTGTCCGTAGAGCTGCTAGAAAGCGTACGTGACGAGCAGGAAGGGCTTTCAGAGCAGCCGGTTCTCGTCTTGCACAGTCGCCACACATCCGCACTTTTAGTGCCTCAGAACCCCGGACAGCTTGCAAAACACGGCTGTAACTGTCCCAGCGCAAGCTGTTCAGGAAAGCACAGAAACGCGATGTTCGCGTGCTTTTAGCGCTGCTCGCAAGAAGCCTCCGGAGCAGGCACTTCTCGTGCAGCAACAACCGTGCCTGCTACGATCTTTCCTAGCCTCTTTTCCTCCGGGCAGCCGGCTTGAGCTGATGTGAAGTGTTGGTGGGCAAATCATCCAGAGAAGCGTCGCAATGCTTCTGGGCTGTTAGCAAGAGCTTTCCTTGCTGAGCCTTTTCACGTTGGAGATTAGCTGGACATTTGCCGGTTTAGTGCCTTGTTTCTTCTGCGCAGCTTGCACAAAGCTCATTGCGGCTTTCGCGGTTCGAGTTGTGCATCGCCGGAGCTCTGCGGGAAAGAGCGAGAGAAGAGCCGCGAAAGCTCCGAGTGCGGCCAGCTCGCGTGTAGCCGCGAATGTGCGCTGTTCGCCGGTTGCAGGGCGAGTGCCTTCTGCGCGGCTGCTTCCAAGTTGACGGTAACTGCCAGCGTGCTAGCTGTGTAGGACAGTGAAGAGGCTGACGCGTGTGTGTCCGTAGAGCTGCTAGAAAGCGTACGTGACGAGCAGGAAGGGCTTTCAGAGCAGCCGGTTCTCGTCTTGCACAGTCGCCACACATCCGCACTTTTAGTGCCTCAGAACCCCGGACAGCTTGCAAAACACGGCTGTAACTGTCCCAGCGCAAGCTGTTCAGGAAAGCACAGAAACGCGATGTTCGCGTGCTTTTAGCGCTGCTCGCAAGAAGCCTCCGGAGCAGGCACTTCTCGTGCAGCAACAACCGTGCCTGCTACGATCTTTCCTAGCCTCTTTTCCTCCGGGCAGCCGGCTTGAGCTGATGTGAAGTGTTGGTGGGCAAATCATCCAGAGAAGCGTCGCAATGCTTCTGGGCTGTTAGCAAGAGCTTTCCTTGCTGAGCCTTTTCACGTTGGAGATTAGCTGGACATTTGCCGGTTTAGTGCCTTGTTTCTTCTGCGCAGCTTGCACAAAGCTCATTGCGGCTTTCGCGGTTCGAGTTGTGCATCGCCGGAGCTCTGCGGGAAAGAGCGAGAGAAGAGCCGCGAAAGCTCCGAGTGCGGCCAGCTCGCGTGTAGCCGCGAATGTGCGCTGTTCGCCGGTTGCAGGGCGACTGCCTTCTGCGCGGCTGCTTCCAAGTTGACGGTAACTGCCAGCGTGCTAGCTGTGTAGGACAGTGAAGAGGCTGACGCGTGTGTGTCCGTAGAGCTGCTAGAAAGCGTACGTGACGAGCAGGAAGGGCTTTCAGAGCAGCCGGTTCTCGTCTTGCACAGTCGCCACACATCCGCACTTTTAGTGCCTCAGAACCCCGGACAGCTTGCAAAACACGGCTGTAACTGTCCCAGCGCAAGCTGTTCAGGAAAGCACAGAAACGCGATGTTCGCGTGCTTTTAGCGCTGCTCGCAAGAAGCCTCCGGAGCAGGCACTTCTCGTGCAGCAACAACCGTGCCTGCTACGATCTTTCCTAGCCTCTTTTCCTCCGGGCAGCCGGCTTGAGCTGATGTGAAGTGTTGGTGGGCAAATCATCCAGAGAAGCGTCGCAATGCTTCTGGGCTGTTAGCAAGAGCTTTCCTTGCTGAGCCTTTTCACGTTGGAGATTAGCTGGACATTTGCCGGTTTAGTGCCTTGTTTCTTCTGCGCAGCTTGCACAAAGCTCATTGCGGCTTTCGCGGTTCGAGTTGTGCATCGCCGGAGCTCTGCGGGAAAGAGCGAGAGAAGAGCCGCGAAAGCTCCGAGTGCGGCCAGCTCGCGTGTAGCCGCGAATGTGCGCTGTTCGCCGGTTGCAGGGCGACTGCCTTCTGCGCGGCTGCTTCCAAGTTGACGGTAAGTGCCAGCGTGCTAGCTGTGTAGGACAGTGAAGAGGCTGACGCGTGTGTGTCCGTAGAGCTGCTAGAAAGCGTACGTGACGAGCAGGAAGGGCTTTCAGAGCAGCCGGTTCTCGTCTTGCACAGTCGCCACACATCCGCACTTTTAGTGCCTCAGAACCCCGGACAGCTTGCAAAACACGGCTGTAACTGTCCCAGCGCAAGCTGTTCAGGAAAGCACAGAAACGCGATGTTCGCGTGCTTTTAGCGCTGCTCGCAAGAAGCCTCCGGAGCAGGCACTTCTCGTGCAGCAACAACCGTGCCTGCTACGATCTTTCCTAGCCTCTTTTCCTCCGGGCAGCCGGCTTGAGCTGATGTGAAGTGTTGGTGGGCAAATCACCCAGAGAAGAGTCGCAATGCTTCTGGGCTGTTAGCAAGAGCGAGTGAAGAGCAGCAACAGCTTTCCTTGCTGACTCTTTTCGTGTGGGAGAGTAGCTCGACATTTGCCGGTTTAGTGCCTTGTTTCTTCTGCGCAGCTTGCACAAAGCTCATTGCGGCTTTCGCGGTTCGATTTGTGCATCGCCGGAGCTCTGCGGGAAAGAGCGAGAGAAGAGCCGGGAAAGCTCCGAGTGCGGCCAGCTCGCGTGTAGCCGCGATGATGCGCTGTTCGCCGTTTGCAGGGCGACTGCCTTCTGCGCGGCTGCTTCCAAGTTGACGGTAAGTGCCAGCGTGCTAGCTGTGTAGGACAGTGAAGAGGCTGACGCGTGTGTGTCCGTAGAGCTGCTAGAAAGCGTACGTGAAGAGCAGGAAGGGCTTTCAGAGCAGCCGGTTCTCGTCTTGGACAGTCGCCACACATCCGCACTTTTAGTGCCTCAGAACCCCGGACAGCTTGCAAAACACGGCTGTAACTGTCCCAGCGCAAGCTGTTCAGGAAAGCACAGAAACGCGATGTTCGCGTGCTTTTAGCGCTGCTCGCAAGAAGCCTCCGGAGCAGGCACTTCTCGTGCCCCACAGTTTTGAGGAATCAGCTAGCAAAGGACTTGGAATCATGGGAACCACCTTCAGAAGAAGGGAAGGTGTTACAGTATGTAGACGACCTTCTTATTGCAACCAGAACCAAAGAATCCTGTGTCATTTGGACCGTGAGTCTGTTAAATTTCCTGGGACTACAGGGATATCGGGTTTCTAAGAAAAAGGCACAGGCGTTGTTACAACCCCAGGTCACGTACCTGGGGTACGAGATCAGTGCCAGACAACGGATCCTAGGACAAGCCCGGAAAGAGGCCATATGCCAAAGCCCCCGACCACAAACTATAAAGGAACTACGGACATTCTTAGGAATGACAGGGTGGTGCCAACTTTGGATATGTGATTATGGTCTGCCTGTTTAAGCCACTCTATTCCCTGATAGCAGCTAACCAAAAGGATCTCCAGTGGGATGCTGAGTCAGATCGAGCCTTCCATCAGCTGAAGAAAGCCCTGATGTCGGCATCAGCATTGGGACTTCCTGATGTGAGTAAGCCATTTTTTCTATTTTCCCACGAAAAACAAGGAATGGCACTAGGAATATTGGCACAAGATTTGGGACCATACAGACGGGCGGTAGCATACTTCTCCAAACAGCTGGATGCCGCTGCGAAAGGGTGGCTGTTCTGGTTTTGTTAGTGGGGGGGTGCTAAGGTGGTAGCTTCTGTAGGAAACTGCTAGAAGTCGCTCCCCTTTGTTCAGTGGACTTGGCCGGGCCTAGGGCGGACCCACTGCTGGCCAAGGCCGAGCCAATTGGTAGCAGAATGTTCTGTGATAATGCCTCTGCTATAACATATTTAAGAAGGGGGAAACAGAAAAAAAAAAAAGGGAGAGATGTGAAGCAGCTGAGCGGGGGGCAGAGAGGGGGAAGCGCGAGCCTTGTGGGCCTTGCAGGCCTCACCCTCTGGCCTCCCGCCGGGCAGCCGACTGGGCCCAACTCGGCCCGGCCTGGCTGCAAGAAGTGGAGAGGAGCAGTTGAAGTGAATAAGATGTAAAAAGGATCCTGAGAGGCGTCTGCCAGCCTGTTGCGAGGAACGGCTGCAGACGCCAAGGTCAGTGAAGAAGGAGGGGGAGGAGTAATATGGCTTCTGGCCAAGATTCCTCTGCAACTCGTGGTGACGACCATGGTGGAGCAGGTTGTCCCCCTGCAGCCCATGGAGGTCCACGGAGGGGCAGAGGTCCACCTGCAGCCTGTGGAGGACCCCACGCCGGAACAGGTAGAGGCCTGAAGGAGACTGTGCCCCGTGGAGGGCCCGCTGGGACAGCTGTTCTAGAGGGACTGCACCCTGTGGAAGAGATGACCCATGCCGGGGCAGTTTCACGGAGGACTGTGGCCCGTGGGAGGGACCCCACGCTGGAGCAGAGGAGGAATGCAAGTAGTTCTTCCCCCAACGATGACACAGAGGCGTAAAACAACGCGTGATGAACTGACTGCGACCCCCATTCCCCCCCCCCCGCCCCCGACCCCCCCTCCATGCTGCTCGGGAGGGGAAGGTAGTAGAGATAATGTTAAGCCCGGGAAGAGGGAGGAGTGGGGGGAGGTTATCTTGTTCCCTGTCTCATTCTCCTGCTAGTTTTAGAAATAAATGAGTGTTTTTCCCCAAGTCGAGTCTGTTTTGCCTGTAACGGTAACTTTACAAATTTCTTCCCGTCCTTATCTCAAACCTCGAGCCGTTTTTCTTATATCATCTCCCCCTATTCTCTCGGAGGGTGGGGGGAGCGAGAGAGAGACTGTGTAGTCTGGTCCTGATCAGGGCTGAACTGCGACAGTGGCCCAGCTGTCTGAGAGCAGTAGCAGCTGTCATTCTAAACATTCAAGAAGCCTGAAAGTTCACTCTAGGCCAGAAAATGACTGTCCTAGTTTCCCAGACTGTATCTGCGGTCCTTGAAGCAAAAGGAGGGCATTGGCTTTCCCCACAAAGGTTCCTGAAATATCAAGCTATAATGGTTGAACAGGATGATGTTGAAATCGTGACCACAAACATCATCAATCCGGCCTCATTCCTTGATGGGAACATCGGGGAGCCGGTGAGTCATGACTGCTTGGAAACAATTGAAACCATGTATTCTAGTCGAACGGATCTTAAAGATGTCCCTGTCGATGGAGCCGAACATTGGTTCACCGATGGAAGCAGCTATATGTTAAATGGAAGGCGACATTCCGGATATGCTGTTACCACTTTTGAAAAGGTGATAGAGTCCAGGCCACTATCAGCCGACGTCTCAGCCCAAAAGGCCGAGATCATAGCCCTTACCTGAGCCCTGGAGAGAGCCCAGGGAAGGACTGTAAACATTTGGACTGACCCTAAATATGCCTTTGGGGTGGTACATGCCCATGGAGCAATATGGAAGGAAAGAGGACTGTTAAATTCTCATGGAAAAACCATCAAACACGCAGAAGGGATTTTGAAAATCCTGAATGCAGTCCAGCTTCCCAAAAAGGTGGCAATTATGCATATTAAAGCACACCAGAAAGTGAGCACAGAATTGGAAAGAGGAAATGAGCTGGCAGATAGGGAAGCAAAACAAGCAGCTAGAGAAACAATCAAGGTAGAGGGTGCGCTAATACCTGATGGACAGGTATTTCTAGAAGGTAAACCAGAATACACAAAGGAAGTCGGCAAACTTATTAATGATCTAAAGGGGTCATATAATGAGGAAGGGTGGGCCAATTACTACCCCTCACACGGGAGGGTAGTAATTCCCTCCTACATGATATGGTCAGTAGTCCGAGAAGAACATAGAAAAAGACACTGGGGGGAGGGGGGGGCAGAAGCCCTATATAAAGATCTCATCAGGAACATAATAGCGTGAAACTTAGACACTACCGTTAGACAAGTAACTCAACAATGTGATCTTTGTCTCCAGACTAATCCTAAAGTTGTAAAAGGGCCGAAACTTGAAAAAATCGGAAAGGGGAATGGTCCGGGACAACGTTGGCAGATTGATTTCTCAGAACTCCCTAGAAAAGGGGGGTATCGATACTTATTAGTACTTACGGATACCTTTTCAGGCTGGCCAGAAGCTTTCCCGTGCGGAACTGCTAAAGCCTGGGAAGTAACCAAAATACTGCTCCAGGAAATAGTACCTAGGTTTGGAGTCGCAGCAGTAATGTCATCGGATAGAGGACCACATTTTGTGTCCAGAATAGTACAAGCAATTAGCCACCATCTAGGGATAGAGTGGCAATTACATACCTCTTACCGACCACAATCAAGTGGCCAGGTGGAGAAAATGAATCACCCAATCAAACAACAGATTGTCAAGTTGGGTCAGGAAACTAATCTAACTTTACCATTAGCTCTTATACGAATACGAACCAGACCAAGAGCAAGAGAAGGGCTTAGTCCATTCGAAATTCTATATGGACGACCCTATGGGGTACAAAAGGGAACGTCTTCACAAATTGGTGAAGAAATAATGACCTCCTATATGGTGGCACTAAACAAACAATTAAAAAGAATTGAAAAACATGCAATGGGAACACGTCGTAGGGGTCTGGATGGGCCTGTTCACGATATACAACCAGGGGACTATGTATATGTTAAGTCTCTTACAGAAAAAACTCTGGAACCACAGTGGGCCGGACCTTTTCAAGTCCTCCTCTCCACCTACACGGCAATTAAGGTAAAGGGACAGAACTCCTGGATACACCATACTCGGATCAAGAGAGCCTCTGCAACCTTGTGGAAAGTAACTCCAGACAACAACGAAGACTTGAGACTTAAACTCGTTCGAACGGATAAGGGCGGGAACAGTGCAGTAGTGAACCGGAGGGACACCACAGCAAACGATACCGGACAAAGAAACCGGGACCGGCCAGTAACTAATCTCGCCCAAATCTGTCATCGGTACAGTTTATATCTTATTTGTCATTTTATTATAGGAAATATAAAACCCATTTTAGCAGGTCACCAAAGGCAGTACATTATCTACAGAAGTAGCTGTACTAATCCACTAGACCAACTAAATCCTAAAATGACCAATTGTTTAATTGGAATTGTGATTGGGCTTACAATATTTTCCTGCATCTTACCACTAACTTGTAATCAAAAGGACACCAAATGGCCGTGGTCTCACGCCTCCCTTGGGTTTACAGGAAGCATGGGACCACCTTTTAAACGGTCGGGCTTAAACTTGGCCACTGTGGTTATGCACAAAATGGAAATGTACTCAGGGCATGAGTGGGGCTGGGACAGAGGCAACAGGGATCCTTAATACTATGGTGCGCCCCGTTGTGATCTTATTGATTAGCTTAGGGGTTTTATTAATATTAACTATTGTGCTGTACCTATGGGTTTGGAGAATGTTTAAGAAAGTAACACTGTCGTAGTTCAGCCCCGATCAGGACCAGACTACGCAGTCTCTCTCTCACTCCTCCCACCCTCCGAGAGAACAGGGGGAGATAATGTAAGGAAAAACGGCTCGAGGTTTGAGATAAGGACAGGGAGAAATCCTTAAATTTACCGTCACGGGCAAAACAGACTCGACTTGGGGAAAACTATTCATTTATTACTACAAACAGCAAGATAATGAGACAGAGAACAAGATAACCTCCCTCCACCCCTCCCTCTTCCCAAGCTTAACATCGAGCGATATAAAACCGGGAAGGGGGCAGGGCCACCCGGTTTTTCACTGAGGGGGCGGGGCCATCGCGGCTGCACCCCCCGCCTAGGCCCCGCCCCCCTCCCCCGGCCAGGCGGCGTTCACTGGAAGGGGCTGCACGACAAGGACGACGCCGGCGCCTACGCCATGGCCAGCGTCTCCGGCAGCGACGAGGGCTGAGCCCCCGCGGACGGCCCCGTGCCGGGAGGAAGCCCCGCCCACCCCCTTCCTCCGAGGAAGAGGAGGGGACGGCGCTGCTTTGCCAGCGCGGCATGGGCCACGAGTAAAAACTCCCCTGGGCCCCTTCCCGCCTCTCATCTCTGCCCAGCGTTCTGTCCCAAGATGGCCGCCGTGGGCGGGGCCATCGCGGGTCTTGAGAGCTCAACCAGGTTGGCCAACCCAACGTGGCCCCGCCCATAAGCTGGGGGGGTGGGGGGCGGAGCTCACTCGGGTCTCACCTTGCCGCCATTGGACACCGGAGGTCTTCCCTCGCCGCCATTGGGTGTCTCGGGTCGTCCCTCGCCGCGATTGGGTGTCTCGGGTCCTCCCTCGCCGTGGGTGGGGCGACCCCCAAAATGGCCTCCTTGCCCCACAAAATGCGCTCTCGCCCCCGAAAGTGGTCTCCTGCCCCATAACTGGGCCTTCTACCCCCCAAAATGGCGTCCTGCCCCCCAAAATGCTCTCTTGCCCCCGAAAGTGGCCCCCTGCCCCACAACTGGGCCTTCTACCCCCCCAAAATGGCGTCCTGCCCCCATAAAATGGCGTCCTGCTGTTATAGTTTATCTGCCCTCTTTGTCCAATTAACTGACAGAGATTGGCCAATTAAAAATTTGGTTTATTAAAGCAAGCGACCAGTAAGCAAAACAGCGCTGGGCGGCCGGGGAGTCTCCTGCTCCGCCAACGGCGCGCGCCGAGATAGCAAACCGCCCCATTCTTATACAGTAAAAACAATAAATATTCCGTTGATGCTTATACATATTCATTACCTAAACCCACCTACTCTCGCTTCGTATGCTAATTAGCTTATCAGTCCTTCGCGCTTGCGCAAATTCTCCCAGGAATTGTGGGCGAGGGTCTTCGGGGGTCTTTTGGGAGGAAGGCCGTAGGTCTTCTTCACGGTGTACTTTTCACCTTTGCCTGGAATGTGCTGTTCCCACAAGTTGGCAGTGTCCTTATCAGTCTGAGCCGATTCGTGTCCTTCTTGAACAAGGAGATTTATGTGATGGGTGCCATCCTGTTCTCGAATCCTTGCTCCTTTTAATCACTCCCTCCCTCCCTCGAGATAATGTGAGACTGTTTCTTGCTCCAAACCAGACTTCCCCCTCCCACTAATTGCTTCTTCAAACTATATGGTTAGAAAGTTACTGGTTTTATACCCTTCATCTTTATGAGCCCCCCCCCGCTCCCTCCTTTCGCAGTCCTGCATGCCGTTTTTACATAGCCAGGTGCCTGTGGCTGACCTTGTGTATTTAATGTAACTTTCTTGTGGCCGACTTTGTGTATTTCATATAACTCTCCATTGTTCTGACAAGGTTTGATGAACAAACAGCTCACAGTTTATTACAATCCCCCCTTTTTCTTTTCACTATTTTGTTCATCAAATCGCTTAAGCACCTGCTGGCTCAAAATGAGGGTCTCCTCCACCTCCGGTATTCCTCCCAGAGGTTCATGCTTGGCTCTCATAAGCATCAAATGAGCTGCTTCCAATCTGTTTTTTACAATTGTAACTACTCTATTGAATATACAGGGTCCAAAAGTTAATACCAGTATTAATATAATCAAGGGTCCTGCAATGGTAGATAGTAATGCGGTAAGCCAAGGAGAGTGGTTAAACCAGGACTCATACCAGCTTTGTTGCGTTTCTTGTTCTCGTTTTCGTTTTTCTAGGCCTTCCCGAAGTTTTGTCATAGTATCCCTTACAATCCCTGTGTGATCAGCATATACACAACATTGTTCTCCCAAGGCAGCACATAGCCCACCTTGTTGTAGAAACATTAAATCTAACCCCCTTCGGTTTTGTAGCACCACCTCTGATAATGATCTAACAGATTTTTCCAAGGCAGTTATTGATTGTTCAATTCTTACCAAGTCTTCGTCTACTGCTATTCTAAGTGATTGAAATTTCTGATTTTGTTGGACCAATGACGTTATTCCTGTGCCCGCGCCTGTTGCTCCTACAGCTATCAAAGTGGCTATTGTCAAAGCCGTAAAGGTAAATGGTTCTCGTTTCTGTAAGTGGTGACTCTGGGTATTCTGGTTATTATGCACAAATTCCTCAGGGTGGTATATGATCCGGGGGATTATCATCACTTGGATGCAATATTCCTCATATTCGTTGAACAATTTAAGAGATAAACAGGGAGTGATTCCAGTTTTGGAGCAGATCCATTTGGTGTTACGGGCTGGTATTAGCCAATCAGCAGGGGGCTTCCCTTTCAGGGAAGCTCTTATCTTGCATAATTTATTTTTCTCTGGGGGTACATTCCCAATACATCTCCCTTGTCCCGATACATGTTGCATCGTCAGGCCTGGTTTTCGACCTTCAGAATCCCATAAACATTGTGTTGGGTTTGAACCATTTACCCTTTTCGCCTTTGAGTGGATGCCTATTGCCTCATAGAAGGGAGGTCTAGTATCGCAACACACCCAGCAATGTTTGTGTTTGTGTGGTTTGTGTGATTTAATTTGGGTTTGTGTGGTTTAATACCAGGTAACTGGCTTGCATCAGTTTCCAAAGAGGGTTATCCCCAGAGTTTTCGTCAGGGGTTTGGATGGCTTGGGTACTATTCATTACAATAACTTTCGTTACATCACCCTCTGTTTCCTTGACCAAACTATCAGTCAATGTCTGGTCGGGGTCTGTTTTCTTAGCCAAATCATCAGTCAGGACCTGCTTGGGGCCTACTGGCAGTGGATCATTCGAGGCTGGTTTCTTTTTAATGTGTATTAGCCCACCTCTATCTTGCCCTAGTTCCTTATTATAACGAACTCCCCAAGTTCTTCCTACTAGCCAGCTAGGGTCCTGAGGTCGGGTCACATTCAAGTGCCAGTAGTTGCAACTCCACTTTGCGATACTGACAGACCCACTTCTATCCAGTGTACGTACCACTTGCGGCTTACATCCATAAGGGGCCCAAGATACCTTCAAGAAGGGATCTTTTCCAGGCTCTGGAATCCACCGGTTAGCAATTGTTTCACAACCCCAGTATGCGCAAAAATGTTGTCCTGGTTGGTTACAATACGATTTCCCAGGGTTAGAGCTCGGGCATAGATAAAATGGTGTACCTTCATTTTTACACGCTCCATCTACTGGCGCTAACTGACACAGAGTGGTCTTAAAGGCAGGGGCCCCTGGAGTTATTATAGTTTGTATGACTTTATCATCATCAATGCCCACTTGATGCAGTGTCCATTCGAATGGCTGATGAGCTTGGTGGCTCCGTTTCCCCCATGTTTGTGGTAACATTAAAAACAGAATAGTCAGGACGTACCGAAAAGGGTGAAGCCTCCAATTTTGTTTTAAGCCAATTTGACTAGTGCCTTTTTCCCATTTGGAACCTCGGGGCCTTTTCACTTGGAGGGCCTTTAAATCATCTGCAGTGACAGGGGTCAGTTCTCCACAGCACCTTGTCCCTCCACCTCGCTCGTCAACTCGGTTGCTTCGAGCTACGAGGAATGTCATCTTCTTGGTGGCAAGGACAATCTTCAGGAGAAATGTGACAGTGAATCGGCCCTCACTTATTTATTTTCTGTTCGGCTCCCGATTCTCCTGGGAGTAGCACTTTGGTATTTTATTTTTAAATTGTTTAAACGAGGCTACTCCTGTTTTCGGCACTTCCAAAGATATGTAAGTTCCTTCCCTGCTACTACCAAACTTATTGCTACAATTAATATGAACTATGTGACACATCACTTTTCTTAAAGGCTCATATATATAATGATAATTACAATTACAACCACAATTCTGATTTCAATATAGTCCTTACGTATCCATGTATTTTCCAGGTCTCCAAGTGTGGTTCTTCTGTAAAAAAAAGGTTAACAAGCGAAGCGTCTCCGCCTTACCGATACATGTTCATTGCTCAGTTCAATTTATTAGTCTGTCTTTTTCTTCGCAGTTTTAATTTCAAGGTATTCGGGTCTCCAGAGCTCTCCCACTGCTCCTCGGAGATGGGTCCTTTTACCCGGCTGGCATGGGTCCACCCCCGTTCAGCAGTCCGGATGGCGGTTTCTGTAGTGAGTAAAACAAGATAAGGCCCTTCCCAGCGGGGAGTTAGTGAGGACTCCTTCCATGACCTAATTAAAACGTTATCTCCAGGTTGTATATTGTGTATTGCAATGTCCAACGGAGGCCTTTGTACTGCTAAGCCTTTATCTCGCAATTGTTTCCTCATAGACATGAGTTGGATTATGTACTGTTTCAGTTGTAAATTTTCAGCCTGGGGATGATCTCGGGGAACCTCCAAATCATAAGGCATTCCATATAACATTTCGAAAGGGGAGATTCCCACATCCGTGTGAGGTTGGATTCTAATATTTAATAAGGCTAAGGGAAGGCATTTTACCCAAGATAATTTGGTCTCCATCATTAATTTGGTCAGTTGTTTCTTTATCTCACCGTTTACCCGCTCTATTTTTCCCGAACTCTGTGGGTGCCAGGGTGTATGATATTCCCACTTGGTCCCCAAAGCAGTAAAAACTTCTTTTATGATTTTTGAAGCAAAATGTGGTCCCCTATCAGAGTCAATAGTTTCAATAGAGCCATACTTAGGTATCACATTTTCAAGCAATAGTTTTGTCACCGTTTGGGCAGTGGCCCTGACTGTTGGAAATGCTTCTACAAAGTGTGTTAAATGATCTATTATTACCAACAAATATCTATACCTGCCTACTTTCAGTAGTTCGGTGAAGTCTATCTGAATTTTGGCGAAGGGTCGGTGAGCCAAATCTCTTCCCCCTAATGGTCTTTCTCTTAATTGGTGCTTGTTCACTTTTTGGCAAATTAGGCAATCTCCAATTATTCTTTTTGCTATATTATATACCCCAATGCAAGCATATTTTATGGCAAATTGATCTACTAGTGCTTGAACCCCCCAGTGGGTGTTTTCATGGTACTTGCGCATGATTCTTATAGCCATAGTTTTTGAAATGACCTCTCGTCCATCAGGAAGTTCCCATTCTCCAGATTTGACTTCCCTTGCCCCCATTCGGACTAACTTGTCTTTCTCCTGCACAGTGAAGCTGTACAGGTGGTACTCTTCCCCATGCACACAACAAAACTGATAATTAGGATTCGCACAGCTACAATGAAGTGTGCTCTTCCAACAATCCTTGCAAGGAAACTTTCTATCTTTCTTTTCCTTGAAGATCATTAAAGCCGCTCGTTTTGCTTCTTGATCTGCTAGATTGTTTCCCCTTGTCAGTGGAGTTAATCCCCGCTGATGCCCTTTTAAATGGACCACTGCTATTCCTACCGGCCTCCGTAAAGCCTGCAAAATTTCAATTATTAACTCCTGATGAACCAATCCCTTTCCCTGGGAATTTATTAAGCCTCTTTCTTCCCAAATTTTCCCAAATGTATGCACTATTCCAAAGGCATATTTGGAATCCGTATAGATGGTGCCGATTTTTCCTTCTAATAATTGTAAAGCTCTTAAAACTGCGTATAACTCGCATGCTTGAGCCGACCAACTGGGACTCAGGGGCCCTGATTCTATTACCTTAAATGTTTTTCCATTAATTATCGCATATCCTGATTTTCTTTTCCCCTCTATTACCCGGGAAGATCCATCTACAAAAAGTTTTTCCCCATCCTCTAGCTCTTCTTCCTCCAAATCTGGTCTAATTTTGGCTTGTTCTTCAATAGTGTGCAGGCAATCATGAGTTATCTCCTCTGACGGTTCCCCGTACAGAAATTGTGCTGGATTCTGTAAACCAGTAACTTCAAGTTCTAGTTTAGGTGAAGATATCAGGATACCCTCGTACTTCAGGAGCCTGGCATCAGTAATCCACTTTTCAGCTTTCTGTTGTAAAATTCCTCTAATATTGTGGGGTGATAATACTTTCAGTTCTCCCCCAAAGGTAACTTTGTGAGCCTCTTCCACTAGCAGAGCCGCAGCCACTATAGCTTGTAGGCAGATAGGCCATCCTCTGCTTACAGGGTCTAACAATTTAGAAAGGTATCCTACAGGCTTTTTCTTCCCTGCCCATTCTTGCACTAACACCCCATATGCTGTTCCTTCATCAACATTAATAAATAAATAAAATGGTTTCTTGACATCCGGTAAACTCAAAACAGGAGTGTTTACCAAATCCATTTTTAAAACTTCCAATTGTTCATCATCATCCTTAGACCATTTTAATAGGCCATCCTTAGATATCTTAGCATATAAAAATTTTACTTTCCTACTATAGCCTTCAATCCATTGTCTACAATATCCCAAAAGGCCCAGCAATTGTCTGATCTGTCTCTTAGTTTTTGGAGCCGGCAATGATAATATGCCCTGAACTCTTTCTGGGTCTAACTTCTTAGTTCCTTTACTCAATCTGTGCCCTAAATATTTCACTTCCTTTTCGACAAATTGCAGTTTTGATTTCGACACCTTTAATCCCTGTAAACTTAAAAAATTTAACAACCTAATACTCTCCTCCCTAACTGCCTCCTCATCGCTGCCGGCCAACAGTAAATCGTCCACATACTGGACAAGGGTCACCCCCCCACCTAATTCGTACCCCCTCAATATTTGTTCTAATGCCTGTCCAAACAAATTTGGAGACTCGGTGAACCCTTGAGGTAAAACGGTCCACCGTAATTGTTGTTTTCTGTAAGTGTCCGGGTCTTCCCATTCAAAAGCAAAATAATCCCTGCAATCTTTCTTTAAGGGGCATGCCCAGAAGGCATCCTTTAAATCAATTACACTATACCACTGATCATTGGGGCCCAGCTGGCTTAAAAGTGTATGAGGGTTTGCCACTACAGGGAATCTGGTAACCGTTCGTTTGTTAATTTCTCGTAAATCATGCACTAATCTGTATGTCCCATCAGGTTTCTTTACAGGTAAGATGGGGGTGTTAAAAGGGGACATGCAAGGTTCTAATATTCCTTTTTCAATTAACCTTTGAATCTCAGGTTTCAATCCCTGTCTCCCCTCCATCGGTAGGGGGTATTGTTTTATTCTCACTGGTATTTCTGGGTTTCTTATTGTCACTGAAAAAGGTTCAATATCCAATTTTCCAATGGTCTCCGGAGTGTACCATACCTCAGGGTTTATTTTCCCCTCATCAACTGTCCGTAAAGGACACAACTTAATTCTTAGTTCATTTTTTAAGACTTCTAAGCCAATCCCTAATTCTATCATTAAATCTCTGCCCAATAAGTTATAGTCCGCCTCAGGCACTAACAGCAAGGACCCCACCCCAAATTTAGAATCACTTTCCAAAACCACATTTTTTATTACGGGAACCCCAAAAGGCTCTCCTTTTGCTCCAATAACTTCTACTTTCTCCGAGGATGTCTCACACCCCCCGGGGCAATTTTTGAACAGTAGATCTTTCTGCTCCAGAGTCCACTAGGAACTCTATTTCTTGTCGCTGGGGACCCACTTTTAATTTTATCAAGGGCTCAGTTTTCTCCCGGGTCCCCAGCAGATAGAGCCCCTGACCCCTCTCATCTTCTTTAAACATTCTCTCATCCCTCGTCCTCTTCCTACAATCCTTCTTAATATGCCCCGTCTTTCCACAATAGAAACAGGTCCTCATTTCCTTCTCCCCTCTCTGGTCCCTACTTTCCTTTCCAGAGGGTCCTGATGGGTTAAGGTTCGTATTCCGTCTGGGCGGAGGACCTCTCTGTCCTTCCCTTACTGCTGCAACCAAAAGCCTAGCTTGTTTCTTCTGAGTTTCTTCCTCTCTCCGAACGTAAACTTTCTGCGCCTCCCGGAGTAACTCATCTAATCCCCTTTGCTGCCAGTCCTCCATCTTTTCTAATTTCTTCCGGATATCAATACATGACTTAGCCACAAACTGAGTTTTCAATAATGCTTGCCCTAAATCAGTGGTTGGATCTAACCCGGAGTACACTTGTAAACTCTTCCTTAGTCTTTCTAACCATTCTGTAGGGGTTTCATCTTTCTTTTGTTGTTCATTAAGTGCTTTGTTAATGTTTTGTCCTCGAGGAACAGCTTCTCTAATTCCCTGTATAATTATTATCCGCAAGTCGGACATGTGGCCTCTATCAACTTCATTCTGATTATTCCAATTAGGTCTCTGGATTGGCCACTTTATATCTGCTGCCGGACCCCCTTGATGTTGATGGTCCCATATCCTCATTCCAGCTCGTCTGATCATATCTCTCTCTTCAGACGTAAATAAAATACTCAGAATTGCTTGTAGCTCATCCCAGGTATATATATTAGGACCTAGGAACTGATCCAATCTTTCCGAGACCCCTAGGGGGTCTTCCAACAAACTCCCCATCTCTTTTTTAAATCCTCTCACATCCCCTGAGTTAAGTGGGATGGATACATACCCCATGCCAGGTTGAGGTCCCCCCATCGCAATTTCTCTAAGGGGATATAACTCTGCCCGCTCCTCCCTCCGTCTGGTTTGGCTACGGGTTACTACCCTATTTTCCTCAGGGGAACTAGGAGCAGAGTCATTCTCATACCTTGGTGCCACTAGTGGGGGGGGGCGCCAAAGGCTGTGGAGGAGGGGGTGGTGGAATATAAGGGGGAGGTGAGGTAGGAACCCCTTCCTCCTCCTTCTGTTTCTTTCTCCTAGCCCCTTCCTTTTCCTTTAAGGGATATAGATTCACTCTGGTCTCTGACCCAATCCACAAATGTGCATATTCACTTTCTTCTAAATTAAAAGGTTCCTTTGAATGTATGTAGATGTTTAGGGCCTGGCAAATCCAATCTTCAAAGGACCCAAATACAGGCCAATATAGATGGTCCCCTCTAATTTGTTTACCACCCCAAACTTCCATGCAATAGTGAATCATTTTTACTTTATCCTTACCCCGCCTAGAGGGGTAATCATCCCAATGTTTAATCATTAAGCCTAATGGACTATCCGGTGGTATCTGCGGGAGCCTCACCTGGACCCCAGACCCACCCATGGGATCAGAGGGCTTGCTTTTCCTCTGTCCCATCTTCCGAAGCGCCTTCTTTCACTCACACACTCACTTCCCCTGGTTCGTGGCCCAGCCCCTCGCGGGGTTTGGGAACCGCACTACTGAGGGTCCTCACTCACTTCGCCCGGTGGACTACTGAGCCCAATGGACGTCTCACACAAGCACGCTTCAGGATACCCCAACCCCAACCGAACGGATAACCGGCCTATACTCACGCGTCCTACGTCTTCGTCCGGGGCTTCGTGCACAAAGATTATGGGGTTAACCGGTTTTATTTGCTTAGTGTCTAATTTAAGGTTCGTCGGTAAAGGATTTAGCATAGAAGCACCCTGACAAGGGCCGCTTATTCAGCGGGGCGCCTCCCCTGCCAAGGACCTCAGGCCAGATTGCCTTTATCCGAGTCACGGCACCAAAATTGGTATAGTTTATCTGCCCTCTTTGTCCAATTAACTGACAGAGATTGGCCAATTAAAAATTTGGTTTATTAAAGCAAGCGACCAGTAAGCAAAACAGCGCTGGGCGGCCGGGGAGTCTCCTGCTCCGCCAACGGCGCGCGCCGAGATAGCAAACCGCCCCATTCTTATACAGTAAAAACAATAAATATTCCGTTGATGCTTATACATATTCATTACCTAAACCCACCTACTCTCGCTTCGTATGCTAATTAGCTTATCAGTCCTTCGCGCTTGCGCAAATTCTCCCAGGAATTGTGGGCGAGGGTCTTCGGGGGTCTTTTGGGAGGAAGGCCGTAGGTCTTCTTCACGGTGTACTTTTCACCTTTGCCTGGAATGTGCTGTTCCCACAAGTTGGCAGTGTCCTTATCAGTCTGAGCCGATTCGTGTCCTTCTTGAACAAGGAGATTTATGTGATGGGGTGCCATCCTGTTCTCGAATCCTTGCTCCCTTTTAATCACTCCCTCCCTCCCTCGAGATAATGTGAGACTGTTTCTTGCTCCAAACCAGACTTCCCCCTCCCACTAATTGCTTCTTCAAACTATATGGTTAGAAAGTTACTGGTTTTTATACCCTTCATCTTTATGAGCCCCCCCCCGCTCCCTCCTTTCGCAGTCCTGCATGCCATTTTTACATAGCCAGGTGCCTGCGGCTGACCTTGTGTATTTAATGTAACTTTCTTGTGGCCGACTTTGTGTATTTCATATAACTCTCCATTGTTCTGACAAGGTTTGATGAACAAACAGCTCACAGTTTATTACACTGCCCCCCAAAATGCTCTCTCACCCCCAAAAGTGGCCTCCTGCCCCACAACTGGGCCTTCTACCCCCCCAAAATGGCGTCGTGCCCCCCAAAAATGCGCTCTCACCCCCAAAAGTGGCCTCCTGCCCCACAACTGGGCCTTCTACCCCCCCAAAATGGCACCGTGCCCCCCAAAATGCGCTCTCACCCCAAAGTGGTCTCCTGCCCCCCCAACTTGCGGGGGGGGGGGTCGCCGAGCTCCCGCGCATGCGCGCACAGCTGGACCGTGAGGGGCGGGGAGACCGGCGCGGAGCCGGTTGGGGGGGGCGTGGGCGCATGCGCGCTGAGGGGCGGCGGGCGCGCCGGTGGCGGAGAGAAGGCAGGAAGCAGGAAGCAGGAAGCGGCAGCGCCGCGGCGTTTTTATTGGCGGGGAGAGCGGCGGGGGCGAGGCCCGGCTCCGGTACCGGCACCGCGGGGGCGGGGGGCGCCCGGGGGGTTTGGGGTCCGGGGTGGGGGGCGACGGGGGATTTTGGGGGGGGGTCCCAAACCGTTCTAGGGGGATCCGGGGGGGGGGGGGGGTTGGGGGTCA